>NC_140663.1:70935064-75935064 GCF_054131305.1 Coturnix japonica | reverse complement strand
TTTCTGTTATCTTCCTAGATGCTCTTTTCAGTTCCATAAGACTTCCTATAGCTTCAAAAACCTGCAGGTTCCATGCTAAATGACCTGGCCATATAAAAGGCAGCTTCACTGCCAGCCCCACCCTGTGTGCTATTGTTCAGGATGTCACTTACCTGTAGTATTGAAGCCAAAGAGGAGAGGGCATGACACTGCGAATGCCAACATCCAGACTACCACGATCATGAGAGAGACCCTCCTGCAGGAGCTCTGCCCAGTGTTGTACTGGTACTGCACTGGTTTCACCACTGCAGTGTATCTGTGAACCAAACCAGCTCCAGAAAAAGGAGAGGTAAGAATGGTGGGAGGAAAAGCATCAGGTTTTAAAAGGAGGAAAGAAAGCCACAAAGGGAATGTGATGGTAGAAGTGACAAAGAGATGGAAGAGGAAAGAAGATCAGGTGATGGATCAGCAGTTTGCAAAAATGGTAAGCAGGGTATTGTGGGGAGGAACAAAGGAAAACAGAGTTAGTTGGCAGCACTAGGGAGAAATGCGTGCAGAACTGCTAGTGTTGTGAAGCTACAAGATTTGTGGGTCCCTCAGCCCCCTAGGGTTACATGTGCACTGCTGGGAAGGAGCAATCTTTGGAACAGCCATGGCCTATTCTGCTGTGCCTCAGCTTCCCTCCATGGTTTTGGCCTTGTGGACAGCCAGATGATTGCCCACTGGCAAATATTCAGGGACACTTGGGTGCCAGTGTGTCTTAGAAAACAGCTCCACAAGCCTGGGATTTGGAATGCGCAGGGGTTTTGGCTTAGGATCTCCCAGTGGCAGAATTGAACTGAAATGGGGAAAGATGCTCCTATGGAGAAACACTGGTCCAGCCCATTGCTGTGAGCGGCATCTTTAGTTTAGCTTTGAACCAGAAATAATGAAGGTACAGTATGTAGTGCTTCTTCCTTCCCATTCAGATCCCCATAGGGAGGAAGTTTAGGGCCTAACTGGACTGCATGTGCCAAGGTCTTGGCTCCCAGCTTTCACTGCTGCCTAGCAAAAGCTAAATTTTAAGACACAGGAAAACAGGACAAGGCTGAAGATTATAGAGCAATAATCTTCTCCCCTCTGTACGTATATGGCAGGACTTTCTTTAGTAAATCTTCCTGGGGGAATATCCCTACTCAGTGGGAACTAGATGATTGATTCTGATTTCTGCCTTCAGAAGGAATGAGGATGTGGCTGACTATCAATGCATACTGCTTTACTGCTCGTGTATCTCTATCTTTTCTTAAGTGTAGACATCTTCTAGCACATAGTGGGCTACGCCATATTCATAGCTGCAGAGACAGTGACAGACCTGATGGAAAGCTTTTGTTCCTGAGGATGCTGATGCTGCCTGTGCAAACCCAACATCCACATCCCTTCCACGGTTGTTTGGGGCCTACACCTCCCTGGCCTATTCTCTTGTATGTAGCTGGTACTCACCTGTCAATGCTGATGGCACAGAGGTTTAAAATGCTGGCTGTACACATCATGACATCCATCGTGACAAAGACATCGCAACAGATGCGGCTGAAAGTCCAGACTCCCCCAGTCACCTGCATGAGGAATCACAAAACCATCTGCTCTGTTCTTCATCAAGTGCTAAGAACTTATGTATAAGAGGGTGTTCTCCTCCAAGCACCTCAACACCAAGTTATCTCAGTTAAAGATTTCAATTATTAGATCTGAATGTGAATCAAAAGCTATTGGGACAAAGGGTTTTGAGTGACTACCTTGCCTAGCTTTTGATCTGCTTGATTTGAATTTTTAATCACAAAAATTTAGCTGTGGCCAGTCTTTGTGATGGAGAAGTACAGTTTTGGCCCAGACCAACATTGAAATCTTCACAATTGACATTTTCATCTGGCAACAGCATGCTCCAAATACTGTGTGGCCCTTGCTGTGCATGGGTTTGATCTTGAGGCTGCAATGGTGGCCTGGCTCTGAGAGAGGTGGTCAAGGAGCACCTGCTCCTTGCAGTAGATGAGCAAGAAAGCAGCTTGCTCTACAATAGATAAGCCTAATGAGTGAATACAACTAAGATCTGAAGTAGTGTATGTTGTTTAGGGACCCAGCATAGAAAAGACGCTGATGAACTGAACTAAGTCCAGCACTTTTGGGGCTCCTTTGTTTCCTTTTCAAGAACAGCAAGCAAAGAGAAAGAAGAAAAACAAAACGTACCTTACAGATTTGCTTCACAACTAGAAAGTTACAAGATGTACAAATTGAAGGCTGCCCCTCTGAAATCAGAGACTTGATCAGGTAGGTTCCTTTATTAAGGAAATCCCACATCGTTTGTGCATTAGCTGCTGATTTTGAGATCTGCTTGCACTCTTCAAAACACCAAATCATTATAAATGCTGGAAAACTTTGCAGTGGGACCTTGTGAAGGGTCCTTCTGTAGCACGAGGCAAAATACAACGCTGTGTGTGTGTGTGTGATCTATGAAGACTGAAGAATATCTCACCAGGAAATGCTGGCAGGTGTTTGCATGAAGGCACTTAATGGAAGGAGTTTCTAAGGTCGTGAGCATATTTGAACACAAAGCCCAAAGAGAAGCTCTGGGAATATGGACCATTAAAACCAAAGAAGCCGGCGGTGGGAACGGCTCTGAAGAGAAGCCTCTCAGGATGAGGTATTCAGATCACATCACTTGTATATTAAGCTGCTGCTTGTATTCAGAGAATGCTCAGCAGATCAAAACATTGGGCTTAAAACCCATTCTAGCTTCCACCAGTCAGAATTAAAATGAGGGCCAGCCCCACAGAAGTCAGTGAAGAAGCTGATGTTTACATACATAAGAATACTGAATTTATTCCAGTATTGAACAAAGAAGTGCCTTTTCTATTATAGGCCTTGTTCATGCTTTTAAATTTTATTTCTTCTCCTTATTTTCTTGTTCCACTCATCTTTGTTACAGAAGCAATAGCTTGCCACGGTTTTCATGTGCTGGCAGGGCACCTATTCTTTATCCCTCTGGAGTCTTTTATCCAGGAATCTCAAAGCACATTGCAGGTATTAATTGAATGTCACCTCACAACTGCGTGGATGAGGCGGATGGTTAAATAATATTCTCCTCTTACAGATGATGAGAGCAAATCTCATATAGATGAGCCGATACAATCTCTCCTTACCACTGAGTGTGTGTGCAGCACAACTGAGAACAGAGTCCAGGATGAAATCCTGGCTCTGTCAAAGACAGAACAGCTAATGCTCCCCATGGAGCAGGCTCTCACCTTATCCTACATGGGGACCCGCCTGCTTTATCCACAAAACGGCAGCATTATTATTTTTTAATTTAGCAAGCCTTCCAATCTAAAAACCATTTTTGTGCATTCATAAACTTACGCAAATCCATCACTCTCCCGAATCCCTAAAAATAAACGAAGGAATCTGTAAATCGTATTAAAACAATGATGCGTGGATAGGAATAAATTAAGCTTGAACACAAAGTTGCATCAGGTTTGTAAGCAGCTGTGCCTCTAAGCATGATCACTCGATGAGTTTTGTATCTAAGAGAAAGTTCTTCTCGGGGATGCCATTAGCACCCTGCAGCTGAGAAATCCCACTTATACTTTTGCAAGGCCAGAGAAACTAAAAGCATGCATTCAGACAGGCCAGCTGACAAGTGGGAAACTGCTGGGGGCAGAGGCTGCTCCACAGATGTGCCCCTGTGTGCACACACTCTCCACAGCAATAGCAACTGGTAAGTCTTTTCTAATGCAATGCATATTGTGATTTCTATTGAGACTGGAATTATGTTTGAGGTAATGGAATATTCCTGTATGAGCAGTCTGAAATTAAATTTGATTTTAATAATACTTTGTAGGTGTAATCAAAATGAACAGTCTATTTTAGACATTTTATTGGGTTGACTTTCTTCTTCTTACTCCTTGCTTTTTATTGTTCTTCCCTTCTTTATTGCCTCCATCTCTCCAACACCACTTCCTACCCCATGAGGTAACACCACCAGGGCTGCTCCACACAGATTAGTCTAAATATCACTACTAACTTCGTTAGGAACATGATCGCACAAGCAGGATTGTGATCTTTTGTTCTTTCATTCCACAGTGATGCTATATGTAAATAATTAAACATCAATGCCCTTACTAATTAATGATGCTTGTACACACAACAGACCCTTAATTTCTCTTACTTGTGGTCTTGCTGAGGCTGCAACGGATACAGTTTGAGAGAAGCTTGGTTTAACATAAGGGAAATGGCTGCACTCTATGCCAAACTTTAGAGATCTGCTGGCTACTCAGTGTGCCCTGTTGACAGAGGAGGGCTGCAGACCACTGCCATTCCACTGCTGCTTGATCAGATATCCTAGCACACGTACAGCTGGTTTGGCATTTGTTGGAGTTTTCCTGTACTGTCCTATTTTCTATTCATGCACTGTATAGTCCATATACACAAGTTAAAATCTCTCTCTGCTGCTGTTTTGTTTTGTGGGAAGGAGGTCAGCCAAAGGTGGGCAGCTGTCACCAGAATGTTTCACCCACCCTCTGGCCTGATCCCACCTTGCCCCTTAGAGAAGGAGCGCAAGGCTTTGTAGAGGCCATAGCTCAGGGGCTTGCTCTGTCTCTGTTATCATGGGAACAGGGCTGACAGCAATGAGCACAGCTGAAAGCTTATGGCTTGTAGGCATTCACTCTAATTTTTCTGGATCTACCAATTTACTTGAGGTAGCATGAAAATGCTAAAGAGAACAGATACAAATGCCAGCTGTAGCGTGCTTTCCTGTATTTACTGTAGCAAAAATGTTTACTGCTGGAGTAGCTTCAGTAATTCAGGATTTTGCCACTGTGTGGAGGAATTATTGTTACTATCCTGTATCTGACAATGTTCTTCATACTGCCACTGTCATGCTACTACAGATTTATATCAGCCCAGTGTAAAAACTTGGGAAAATGAGAATAAGACCCTGAGGGCTTGATGAATCCTTTGAAGATATTGTGAAAACCCTCACTTGACTTAGATTTTGGAGCATGATCTTTAGCTTCATCTCTTTGTCAGCCTGCTTAGGTAACGTTACTTGGAGCTATCATCACAGATATTAAGATTCTGAAGCTCCACAAGAAATGAGGATTTGACCATTCTTTTGTTTTCTTGCCAGCAGGCAGGGATTGATCTTAACTCTGAGATGAGTTCCTTTAAGATATTTCCACCCCCTTGCCTACCCCTGTCATTCCTAATCCATCACAGTGCGCACCAGCAACCCTCCTGGCTGGTAGTGGCAGCTTCAAGGACACCAAATTAAAGTGTTGTTGGCACACTGAGACCCAAAGCTGACATCACTAGAGGTAGCCCAGTTGCCATTCGAACTAAAAAAGCTGTGCCAGAAAGAGCTGGGAGGCTGAAATGCAAAAGGGCTTTATCCGTCCCAGAGCTGGCCTATCCTGAATGCACATGGTCATGCCAGTTGTACCTCGGTTCCATGCTGCTTGACTTTCCCAAGATGTACTCACCTCCAGGTACACCACCCACGGCATCACCAAAGTAGCCACCAGCAAGTCTGCCACTGCCAGGCTTACCACAAGGTAGTTTGTGGTGGTTTGCAAGGTGCGCTCCCTCAGCACAGCTAAGCAGACCAGCACATTCCCAAAGATGATAGCCAAAATCAGGATGCAGTAACAGAGGGCATAGTAGGCGTGTGAGCGTGGCAGGTCAGGTTCTGTTGTGTTATCTGCTCCACAGGGAACAGAGCTGGTGGTGTTAAGATGGCTGCTGGCTCTTGTGAAGAGTGCCATGGGGATGCTGCTGCAAAGAGAAAGAGATGAGTGAAAACGGAGCCATATAATAACTCTGGAGAATGACAACTTTTGGTAGATGGCGTATGTCTGTCATATTTCATTGGTGATGCTACTTCAAGTCAAATTTGGAGGTCTTCATTCTGCTCAAATAAAGGCAGAGCTTTATTTTACAGTCCACTTTGTCCTGGTTTGTTTTTCATTGAATCTAAGCCAAAAGAAGAATGCAATATTTCATTTTCTATCATAGAACCACAGAATTATAGACTATCCTGAGTTGGTAGGGACCCACAGGGATCATTGAGTACAACCCCTACTCCATACATCACTACCCCAAATCCAAACCCTGTGTCTGAGAGCGCTGTCCAAATGCTCCTTGAACTCTGTCAGATCAGTGCTGTGCCCACAGCCCTGTGCATCCCGTTCCATGCCCACCGCCCTGTGGTGCAGCCCCTTTCCCTGACCCCCCCAGCTGCCCCTCCCCTGGCACAGCTCCATGCCGTTCCCTCGGGCCCTAGCAGTGCTGGGCCTGGTGCACCCCAGGGTATGGCCGGCCCTTTGGGCTACCCAAGGCACTCTGCTGACTCACATTCAGCTTTCAGCTTTTCATATTCAACTGTGTTCATCTGAACAGTTCATCTTACCAACCAATACAGCTGTAAGGAAAGCGGCAGTAGTTTTAACAAGCACCAAAGTCACACCACAGTACCACTCAGGCCAGCTGGGCATAAGTGCAGTCTAAAACAAAGCAGTCCATAGCACTTAGAAGACCCAACACATTTACCCAAATGAGAACTTGGAGCTCCTATCTTTTCCCTGGGAAGCACTCTCCTGCTTCTCTCATTAAAAAAACTCTTTTATATCTTCATGCAGTTGAGAGCTCAGCAGCCTGGCAGAGATTGCACCTGCACTGCTCAAGAAGGCTCTTGAACCCTGGCAGCTTCACAGTGAGCACCACAGGCTGAATTACTCCTCTTCTACAATGTGTTCTCATCCCAGGCCTTCTGTTCAAATGATGCTCAGCTTCAACCCTGCTTACCATGCCAAATTTCTCAGTGCAGCCCCCATCTCATCCATACTGTGCTCTGTGTATTCCATGTCTGACTGGAAGATACACTTTCTGTGCTGAAGAGCAAATCAACTTGTCATTTGGGATGGAATAATGGAAGGATGCATGAAGCAAGCTTTGTGGGTTTTTTTTCTTACAATGGGCTTGTGATTGTGCTCAGAAACCTGCCCTTTTTTGATGCAGGAGGCTGATTTGCTCCTGATTTAGGATGCTGATTTTTTCAAGGTATATGAAGGCTGCCGTCCCAGGGTTGTCCTATGGTATTCAACCCCTCTTATCTGATTTTTTTTTAATTATTATTTTATATTTTCACTAGTGCTCCAATTGCTAAACTCATTATCAGCATGACAGATACTAAAGGCAAGGTCCAAATATTGCAACGCCAGCACTACAAATATTCCCAGCTCCACCTTACTGCTGAAGAGAAACATCCACCGTGTATACAATGTATTACACATTGTAGCTGTGTAATAGGTGATAATTGCTCCAATCCCTTTCATAGAAGCATCCTTCAAACTAAGCTGCCCATGCCAGCCTGTGCTTGTGAGAGGACAAGGGCTCAACGGGATGCCAGCTGATCTTCCCCGTCCCACCAACACAGACATCCTTCAGGACAGGGTGAAGCCAGCTCCTACCATGAGCGTTTCACCTGCAAGTGCTTGCACTTCCCTCTCAGTCTTTCTTCTGCCTGACCCCGATCACGAAGTTAAGCCGCCCGCTCGATGTGAAGAATTCATTTCCAGCGGAGCCAGCATTGCTACCGAGCCCAGCGTTCCAAAGCAGACCCGCTGTAGCCACCCAAGTCAGGGCTCGCTGTGCAACGACACAGCTTCACTGTCTGTGGCCACGAAAGGCAGGGTCCGTAGCACTGGAAGCAGCTGCCCAACCCATAAGCAAAGCCACCCGAAAAAACGAACGAAAGGCACAAGGCTTTGGTGCTGCGCGGTTTGCTAGGGGGTCCCTCCCGTTCCTCATCGCAACCCGAATCACTATCATATATATCCCCTTCTGCCAAGAGAGCCCCGCTGCACCCACCCCCGCCGGGCTCCCTCCCTCCCACCCTCCCACCTCTTATCGGGGTGCGGGGGGTGAGGGCAACTAGGGGGGGCCCAGGAAGGGGAGGGGGCCGGCGGTGAGCGACACTTACCCCTGCCCACCGGGCCCCGCCGCCGCGGCAGAGCGGGGCTCGGGCTCGGTGCCGCCTCCTCCCCGCCCCGGTTCGGCCCCGGGGGCGGGCGGGGACCCGCAGTAGCGGGGGGCGGGAGAGGCGGCGGTCCGTGGGGGCCGTAGATCTTCGGGGGGGGTTCGGTGAGTGAGAACATGGGGTGGCGGCTGGTGCGTGGAGCTGAAAAATTAAGTTAAAAGATCAAAGGAGAGAGGGATTTTAGAAAGGAGAGAGTTAGAAAAACCTGCCTTAAACCTAGGATGGAAGGTTGCAAGTGGAGGGAAAGCTGAATGGCAGCGTGGTGTTGGAGAAGTATCTTGAATGCCTCAGAGATGCTTCCCGAAGTGTGAGATGGGGTCTGTAATGCCCTGCAGTGCGGTGTATGGGTTGGCCCTGAAGCTCCAAGTGGACCCAATGGGACTGGGAAGTGCTCATTGACCTGCTGCAGCACAGCTTGAGAGGGCTCACTGTCATGGGGAACAGGCTTCATGCATCTGTGGGCATGGGCTGACTTGTGGTGGGCAAAAAGGAGAGGAGACACTGCAGAAAGCAGAATTTTAAAGAAATGAGTAACCTTGATGAATATGCTTTGGGACCATGGCTGCCTGGATAGTAGATATCCAGGATAATCTAACTGTAGGCAAGGGGGATAGGAGAGAGAAGATATGGAGAGCACATGTTGCTACTAGAAGTGTGTATTTTGAGAACTACAGGATCAGAGAATCATGGTTAGAAAAGACCACTAAGATCATCTAGTCCATTCATGTCTCTTCATCCTGGTTGGGTGGTCTATAACAGACTTTTACCAGGATGTCAGCCTTGTTGGCTTTTCCCATGTTCCCTACCCATAAGGGCTTGATATTATTATTCCTAATATTGAGTTATACAGCCTCAAAACACTCCCTAATACAGAGAACCACCCTACCGCCCCTCCTTCCTTGCCTATCCTTCCTGAAGGACACTTGCTCTGTCTAGCGAGGGCTGTGGGAATGGCAGGCTGGGTGCAAATGGCTGAAGAATGCAGCTCTGTGCAGCAGGAGCTCTGTGCAAAGAAGCCGCCAAGTGCTGGATGCCACACTGCCTAATTTTAGCATTTTTAAATGCGGCTTATTTGTATGTGGTTCCTTAAGGAGTGTAGCTAGAGAAGTGTTTGTCAGCTCTAGGACACTGGTCTCACAAGGTGCTGCTGCAATTTGCTTTATTTGTGTTGTCTATTCAACGTATAATGGATAACCAAGAATCAATAAAGAGATGTGTCCTCACACCTGTCACCCTCCTCAGAAGCAGGGGTGTTTCTTGTTTTTCTACAGCAGAAATGCAGCTCTTCACTGATAGGTATTGATGCTCTCACCTAGATCCCCACCTTGCAGAGCATCATTACTGAACCCTTCCCCAGCACCTTTGCTCCTACGTTAGTAGATCTCTGGTGGTCCCTCTCCCACCAGCCTTCTCAGCCCTTCATCCCAGCTGTCCCTCACCATAGCCCTGTACCAACCTCTTCTCCTTCCTATCTCTGTTTTTAATATGACACTGTCTTGAGAAAAATAGACAAATCCAGCCTATCTTGTTGCTGCTCTATGTAAACTCTTTTGCATACTATTCCCCAAGGTGGTTCTGTTTGTGCCCATGGTTTCCCTGAGCCCAAGTGCGCTCTGGGGTACAAACCCAATGACTACCTCGTGCCTTCTCTGTGGCAGTGGTGTAATGGGCAAGAAAGCAATCCATGTGATTATTTAATTTAGATAACATTGTACCTCACCTAGAAGCAGGTTTGAATTAAATCACTTTGGCCTTCATTAATACAGTGCTCAGTGCAGGCATATCCCACCCGCAGCCCAGCACAGCTCACCCTGTGGCCATTCCCCGCCCTACACAATGATGGCAGTGGCTCTTCCCACTGAGCAGCCCAGCCCCTCAGCACCAACAGGACATCGTTGCACTGTGGCCCCATCAGGATTGGGATCAGAACATGGGGTGCAGTGCCAGCTCAAGTGGTGGCCAATGGGGATATCCAGTTTGTTACACTGGGTGAACACAACCCTGCAAACAGCAAAGAATGCAGCCTTGCCTTCTGCTTTGACACAGGGATTGGAGAATGTGTTTCAAGATTGCTGAAAAACCATCCATTTTTTGGTTTATTTGCAATTCCATTTCCAATCAGTGTAAGTACACCCGTGAATTTTCAAATGGAATGTATAAGTTGCAATTAAAAGTTTGATCATCTCTCTTCACCAAACTTATGTCAGACCTCTCTTACCAGAGAGAAATACCCTTCACTTCATAGTCACACCTTATTTGTGTCATTGCTTTTGGCAGTACATGCATTTTTGAACAACTGTTTTTAAGGATTAAACACAGGAAGAGTAAAACTTCATCCAAAATCTCTGACAAACACCTGGAGAGCTCACTGAGGATTGCAGTCACTGCCATGGAACCAGCCCGAGGCATTGGTTTGATGCAAACAAGGTCATGTATCCCACTAATTTTATTGGTTTGTTACTTGCTTTTGTATGTATTTTAAGAAAATACATTAAAAATTAAGATGTTTTGTTACTTTATGAACATTTACTATGTTATATATTTAATGCGGTACGCTATGGTATGACTGGTAATGAAAGGCAGGAAGCTGCATGTGACAGAAAGGCACAGATGCATTCTAACTGCAATAGAGCTGCCGAACTCCTTGCCCTCCAGCTCCACCACAGGAGCATATTAAGCTGAGAGAGGCCACTGCTCCCAAGCCTGGCCCATTTCCTCTAAACCCCTCCAGTCTGCTTTTATTCCCCAGCCTCTAACCCTACCCCCTTCTTGTCAGTCACACTCATTCCCAAAGCTTTTTGGGAAAGACTTCAAATAATAAGTTTCAGATAAATCTCAATGTTCTCTCTTATTTTTACCTCCATCTTCCTTCTCATTCCACCAGCCTTAATAAGCCTTAATATTTTTCAGTGCTGTTTGTTCAGGAGCTGTTTGTGCACTCTCCTTCTCTCCTTAGCAGTCCATGCTGTGTTCCTTCCTTCAGTTTCCAGCCCTAGCTTCATCAGCTTTCCCAGATCCAGGGCCTCAGACAGAATCTTCCTGCTAGTTTGCCCCTCCCTGCCATGCTTCCAAGCTTCTCACACTCTACCATGCAACCTGTCTCTAGGCTTCTTGTCACTCAGAAAAAGGCAAACGCTCAGAAAAGGGCAAAAAACCTCTACAAAATAAACCACCAGCAGAGGGCTTTTCCACCATTACTGGCTGTGCTTTCACACCATGCTTATTCTCACTACAGTCAGAGTCCAATATACACTGCTCAAGTGGTGTATAGTCATAATTACAGAGTAAACAGATAGCCAGAGGGTATCCAAGAAAGACTCACCAGTGCTGAGGCTTTCAGTTGAGATGGATGCTCACCACAAAAACTCCACACAGGAGCAAACTCCAGAAAGAGATGCTACCTTAGTGGTGGTCAGCCCTTAAATGGGATCTAGGAGAGGTGGAGTCAAGCTTCACCCCTTCCAGGAGCGCAGTTGAATTACCTTCACCTGTGCTCCCACAGCTGACTTGTTGCTTGTCTTGGATGGTTAATCAGGGGTTCAGGCTGTGATCAACAGTTTCCCTTGCAGGTGGAATACAGCTTTCATTGCTTTCTCTGCAAGCCAGGATGTTCCCCTGACAACAAACATTGTTAAAACACTGCATTTTAACCTTTTCTAGGACTTGGTTGCATAAAGGCCTGAACAGCCAGCTCTGACTATGGCTTGCCCAATGGATGTAAACAAAGCTTTCCTGCACAGCACAACACACAAATTTCTGATTAAACTTCAGTTCATACCCATCATCTAAGCATGATGTGCTTATTCAGCATTAGCCGCTTCAAGTATTTTACAAAACTTACTCAATTTTGAAGCAGCTATCTAGAATGGAAGTCAGGCAGCTTCAGAGTAACATATGCACAGCAGTTCACAGAACCTTTATAGGCTCCTTGGAGAAACTGAGGGAAACCACTGCAGCTCACATCAAATGGGATTCACAGGAGAGTGAAATCCTGCTGGTGTCAGTTCCTTTCCATTCACACTTTACCTTCCCTGTTCCCTTATTTCCAGTCTGAGCAGAGGGGCTGCATCCTGAATCTGCACAGCGCAGTGCAATGTAAGGTTATCTGGCAGGGAATATTTGCCATTGAAATTGCATCTGCAGATGAATTTATACAGCAAAATAATATTATGACGAGGATAAGTGCTGCACAGAGGAGCATTTAGGAGACCAAGAAAGTAAAGGGTAAAACAGTGGGGAAGTGAAGTAAAGAGGACATTCTGTAGGCACAGGAGGAAAAATGTTGAAGGCCCAGTGAAAAGTCACGAAAAAGGGCAATAGCATTCATAAATGCTGTTATGGTCTTCAGGGAGAAGTTCATGTTCTCCTGCAAAGAAGCTGAGGAGCTAAGAGCCTGAACCTCCCTCCTGCCCTGAAAAACGAGATGGAATAAGCTAATAGGGATCCCTCCACATCCTGCTGTGAGGCACATTCTTCCAACAGCTGGGGCTGCCAAAGCACCTGCCAAAGCAGCCAAACTGTAAAGAAGGAGCAGCTGACAGAACAGGAGCTGTTCAGCCTGGAGGAGATTGAGAGGGAGACCTCATTGCTCTCGTCTGCCTGAGACGAAGTTGTAATGAGGAGTGTGTCAGTCTCTTTTCTCAAGAGACAAATGATAGGACATGAGGAAATGGCCTCCAGTTGCATTATGAGAGGTTTAAATAGGATGTCAGGAATAATTTCTTCATAGAAGCACTGGTCAGGCATTGGTAGATGCTGTCCAGAGAAGTGGTGGAGTCCCCATTGCTGGAGGTATTTAAGAGACAGAGAGATGTTGCACGTGATTTAGTGATGGGACTTGGTAGGTCAGGATGAAGATTGAACTTGTGTATCTTGAAGGCCTTTTCTAACCTAGAAGATTATCCGATCCAATGATTTAGCTGCTATATACAGATACATCATGTGGAAATTACTATGGTGGATTAGGACACTTCTCTGGCTGTGAACTGACATCTCTTTTTGTGCCTCCCCCTTGTAGACCTCCCTTTTCTCTCCTGCACCATCAAATACCTGCCATAAATCATGTGCCTCTGCCTACCTCACCCAAATCTGCTTTAGCTTATTGAGAACTTTTCTGTGCAAACTTCTGTTCTAGGCTGTCTCCTGGGACAGAAAATAGTGAGACTTGCAGCTGGCTCTTTGTTTTTCCATTCCGTATCTCTGAAGGGCATTAGAAGTCAAGGAACAATCTAAGGTGTCATACCTAGCTGCGTCTTCCTATTTCACTGCAGTTTGCATGCAGCTCAGGTCTTAAGATCTTACGTTAAGTGCTTTTTCCTGAAGGAGAAAATAGCAGCTTAATCAGAACCATCTGCAGGGCACAATCTTTATTCAGCTATGTGGTAATTTACTTATTTCTGCTAAAACAGGCCTGTGGGAAACGAGGAGTTAATCGAATCATAAAATATCCCGAGTTGGAAGGGACCCAACTTGACCCCGTTGACGCAGCTCCATGCTGTTCCCTGGGGCCCTGTTGCTGTCACACAGAGCAGAGCTCAGCGCTGCCCCTCTGCTCCCTGCAAAGAGCTGAAGCCATCATGTGGCCTCCCCTCAGCTCCTCTGCTCTGGGCTGCAGAAAACAGGAGATTTCAGCCGCTCCTCATACACCTTGCCCTCCAGATCCTTCCCCATCTTCATAGCCCTCCTTTGGACACTCCCTAATAGCTTTATGTCTTTCCCATTTTGTGGCATCTACAGATGCACCCAGCGGTTGAAGTGAGGCCACACAGCAGAGCAGAGAGAGACATTCCTTTCCCTCACCTGATTGTCCAGCCCTCTGTCAACATTTCTCTGCAAGGCCTTTCTTCAATTCAGCTTCATCCACAACCTTACTTAGTGTATCTTAGTGTTAGGAAGCACTGCAGAACCCCACCAGTGACTTTCTTCACCACCGTAAGGTGTATTCCTGCATTGATTTGGATAACTGATAACTTTCACTATGCGTGGTCCCCACTATATGACACTTCAGAAAGACATACATCTCTTAAAAAACTATAGGGATGGGAAATCCACCACCTCATTGTGCAGCCTGGTCCAATGCTAGACTGCCATGTCCATAAAGAAATGCTTCCTAACATCCAATTTAAACCTCCCATTGTTGAACTTGAGGCCATTTCCTTGCATCCCAGTGCTTGTCACCTGTGTAAAGAGATCTACACCTCCTGACTGCAGATTCCTTTCAGATGGTTGTAAAGAATGATGAGGCCTCCCCACAGCCTCCTCTTCTCCAGACTGAACATCCTCAGTTCCCTCCGCTGCTCCTCTGTGCAGCAGTGTTTCCTGTTGCACTCAGAAGAGCTTTGGTCCCAGGCCAATACACACATCAATCATCATTGTTTAAGTTCAGCCATATCGTTATATAGCTGTTTTTGCTAGATTCCACTTCACACTCAGACACAGAGGGAGATGTATTTCCTTGTGGTCTTTCACAAAATGTCAGCTCAAGAGCATGTTCAGACAGTCATATTATTTAAAAATGCTTTTAGGACAGACCTTACAGGGCCCATGGTCTAGCGGCCATATGCATTGGGGACATGCCTGCTTCCCACCCATGGCTGTCTGTGCTCATCTTCAGGAGAGAGAAGGAGTAGAGGGCTCTATGGAGTGCAGCTGCTCTGCAGCTCCAGCATTGATGCCAGGACTTAGAAGGGTGCCAGAAATTACATTTCCCTGGCATTTGTTCAAATGTCACCCAGGGCTGGCACAGGGTGGTCTGGTAGCATTTTTCTTTCTTGCATATAATTGCAGCCTAGTGGCCTTGTTAAAATGCTTGATTTTATGATCTGTTTTTTGGGTTTTTTTTTCCTCCTAAGCAGCTGTTTATACACTTTATTAATGGCGACTAATTAAGTCCCTTGGATGAAGTCCTTTGGAAGCTATCCAAAGACATAAACCCAAATAAGCCTCGGCAGTGTGATGAAACACAGTCTCTAAAATATCTTCCCAAAAGACATGTAAGCAGATAGCAGATGGACCAAAGAAGGGTCTGATGAAAAGGGGAGACAGAGAAGATATATAGATTCAGGTAGACGTTATCCAAAACCTCGAGGAGGAGGAGGAGGAGGGGGAAGGAAATGAACATAAAATGCTTTAAAGTTACTTTTATGCATGAGGTCTTCAAGACCATCAACTTGTATTTATAGCCAGCCCATGTCACTAATGCACTTCTGGGCAGAGGCAATGGCGGGACCCACACTGGCAGACCAGAGCCATCATGAAAGATAAAGCATCCTCAAAGCAAAGAGCAGCTGTGAAGTCAGGCTGTTGACCTCACTCTGGGCAGTAAATCCCCTTCCTGTTTTTGCTGCCTAGTCTGTTTCCCAAGGTGCTGACCCAACGCTTTCATGGCTTGGGGGCAGCATGACCAAGCTGGAGATGCTGGGGTGGGTAAATAGAGTCCTAGTGGTCTCTGGTCTGGGTACTGTCCCTGGAGGGCACTGAGTGATGGTGGCTTTCATGTGGTTCAGGAAGGGAGTGAGAAATCTTGAGGTCTGTCTGAAATGCTCATTTGCAGCATGGGCAAACTGCTTTTATCATTCAGTTCTTCCTGAAGTGCTGCTGGCCTCAAACAATGCAAGGGAAAAATGGTTCTGCTGTCGACTGGGAAGTTGGGATCCCATTGTTTGATTGATTGTTTGTTTATTTTCTTTTTCCCTTTCATTGCTTTGTTTTCAGTCTCTTCCAGGCAGCTGACTCTGTCTCATTCATCAGGCTAATTGATGATGGGTGATGTGGCATTGTGGAAAACAGAACTTGCCTGAATAACTAGATTCTGCTTCATTTGTGTGTTTCAATGAGCAAGATTGGATGGTGGTCAGCAAAAGTGCTTGTGTCACACATGTCCTCTGTCATGGCTCACACTTGGTGCCAGAGATATTGTCATAGTACACCTAGCAAAAGGCTCAGATGTGATTTTGGTGTGGGCTTGTCAGCACTTTGCAGCTGCATGTGAGAGAGCTCCTAACTCAGGCAATTGCTGAAGTGGCCACTCTAAATAGATGTCCATCAGTGGGACAGCTGTGGGCAAGTTCACAGAATCACTGACTCAGGGTTTGGAAGGGACCTCTTGGACATCATCAAGTCCAACACTGCACAAATGTGTTTCCAAAAACACTTGTAATTCCATGGTTTAATGATACACAGGAATTTATAGAACCATAGAATTATAGTATATCCTGAGTTGGAAGAGACCCACAAGGATCATAGAGCACAAATCTCGACTCTACAGAGGACTAGATGAGAAATAAAAAACCTTATGTCTGAGAGCAGTTTCCAAACACTCCACCAGTGTCCAAACACTCCATCAGCTTAGGGCCACGTCCATTGCCCTGGGCAGCCTGTTCCATACCCATCACTCTAAGGAAAAGATGAAAACTGTTTCCCTGACCCCCAGCTGCCCCTCCCCTGGCACAGCTCCATGCCGTTCCCTCGAGCCCTGTCGCTGTCACACAGAGCAGAGCTCAGCGCTGCCCCTCTGCTCCCTGTGCAGAGCTGCAGCCACCATCAGGCCTCCATCAGCTCCTCTGCTCTGTGCTGAGCATACCAACGGGCCTCAGCTGCCCCTCATACATCTTGCCTTCCAGGGCTTTCACCATCTTTGTATTCTTCCTTTGGATGCTTTTTAATAGCTTGATGTCCTTCTCTCACAACCAGTATAATGACTTGGTCTTTACATCTGTATGAGTGTCATCACTGACACACTGTTGATGCCTTCAAGAACCGTAGACACAGACTGCCACAAACTGCAGCCAATCTTACTTTAAAAATAAAAGACAGATTCCAAAAGCTGGGTTGAGATCTAAGACCACACAAGGCAAAAACAACTGGGCACATTCAGTATATTTCAGCGGTTTTCTATTGATTGCCATCACAGGGACAGGATGGGTTGCAGAAGCAGGACAGCAATTGATCTCAGTATGCATCATCTCAACAGTGCACAGGGCCTGATGAGAGCTCTGCTTTTCTTTGATGCTCTTCAGTTAGAGAGGTGAGTAATCTTTCCCTGTACTCTATGTTTTTCTGCTCCTTTTCTGATTGCATCTGAATATGACAGAAGTCTGCAACAGACTGGAAGCTTAAGGATTCACAACAATTTGTGCGGAATGTCTAGGGTTGGAAGGGACTTCTAGAGGCCATCTGGTCCAAAATTTCCCTCCTGCCTTAATGGGAGCTCTGTTACATCACCCATCTGACTGCCGTTCCTCTTTCCCCTTCTAAAGGAGACGTGGCCAAAGGGATGCTGACACCTGGCAATGGTTCTGGAGCCATCAAAGGCAACATCATGTTTGGCTGGTGAGCTGGATCTGGTGCAGCTGAGCAAACCTGGCAAAAAAGCTCTCTCTGGCAAGAGTGTGGGATTATGGCAGCAAAGTCCACACCTTCCCTTCTAGGGCTGTTGGAGGTAGAATGTTCCTCAAAAGAGACCAGGTAAACCAAAGGAAACAGCAGAATATGATTCTTGGCAAGTGAGAAGTTTTGAGAACAGCTACATCCTGCTTTTGAAAGGGACTGGGACCCAGTTCCGAGGTGATGTGTAGGTCCTTTGACACCTTTGGAACCGAGCCGCCTTCAAGACATGGAACTGCCTCCTTGGACCCAGTCTGAAGGAATTCAAAGAACCTGACTGGGCTTCTGAAACCACTGGGCTATGTCTGACAGCTGTATTGCATCCTGTGGTATCTACTAGAAACATTAAGACAGTACAGTTACATTTCCTTTTCCATATCCTAAAACATACAGATGTGAATATTCAGACTTATATTACTGAAAATCCTGATCTGGGAGTTTTGCTGTCGCCTAAGCATGGGTTGTAAATCCTCAGCTATGGATACTGTGTGGCTTTGCTAATGTTGTATACAATTGCACATGGATGATATTTTTCTTGTGGGGCAGTTTATCAATCCATTGACCTTTGTAGGCTGACTTTTAAACAAACAAACAACTGCAGCTGTGTCATTCAGCTGGCAATGAAGCTTATCTGTCCTGCTGGTGGGCTAGGAAGGACTGTTGGCTGTTGATGGAGGCTCTAGGGGGGTGTCACACTGTTGTGGTCCTTGTGTTGTCAAACAGTGTGAAGTATACCCCTTGGGAATCAAGTTGCTTGGCCATAAAATGAACTTGTTGCACATCTGGGCTGTGCAGTTGAGCAATGTCTGAGCCCAGGCAGAGGCACTAGAGGTGCTCAGTAGGGAAGACGCCAGCTAGTCTGGTGACAGTCTGCACACAACTGCCTGGCTTCTTGAAGGTCAGAAGCCTGAAGGATGGGGAAAGGCTTGTAACGAGCAGTGGTGGACCCTGTTTAGCCCATGAACTGTGCAGAGTGCTTCCTTTGACAGTGCTTCCCTAAGATTTCCTTCCTCATAAAATCAGAAAGAGAGTCTTCAGCCCGCACTAAATTGGTGATTTTGTGTTTACCTGCATTGTCTGTTCCCTTTGGGTGCCTGAAGTTTATGCCACCAGGAAGGCAAGGAAACCTCTCAGAGCTGTGCAAAGGTATGAAGGTATAAATGAATGTCTGAAATGAATGGCTGAAAGGTAAACAGATCTTTATCTGGCAGGCAGAATTTTGCAAGTGATGGCAAGCCTAGCCCATGACAAAATTCTAAACAGCTGGGCCTAGGGATGGCCCTAATGCTTGTGGATTGATGCGGTGTGAGTGGAGGCACTGAAGCCTCTGCTCTGTGCTGCTACTCTGCCCTATTTCTCATGAGCCTTTTCCTAATTAGTTTTGCACTTCTGAACAGGTTTCTGTAAATGTTCCTGCTAGAATTCATTGGAAAAAGACTGACAAAACTAGCAGCGAGTTCCCTGCTGTGATGGATCCCTCCTTGTAGGGAGGGTGAGAAGCTAGGTGACCATCATTCATCATGAGGGACCATTGGTCATAATGAGGGACAGGGGCAGCAAGGTCTCTTGGACAAGAGCCCTGGCAGGACTGATCGCAGCATCTTGTCATTCCAACCAGCTTCAGGGTAGTCACTGCCAGTGGCACACAGAGAACGTGCTCAGGAACCTGTGGCTTGGTCCACCGGCAACACAGTGAGCTGCAGTGCCTGGAAGTGATCCCTCACCCCCAGGCACTGAGAATGGAAATCATACATGAGGTCTGTGAAAGTGACTGAGCGTGCTGTGCTTTGTTTGCCAGCAAATGTGGAGAGGACTTTGCTGAATAGTCAGGTGTCTTTGTTGTGCCATAGGAACCTTCCAGGCTTCAGCCTCCTACCTGAGCTGCACAGGAGTGAACTACTGTATGCCCAACAGCCACCCCATTTGTCAGACTCTCTTAGCGGGAGTTGTCAGGCATTTGATGGGAGGCACATTTGGATCTCTGCTGATGGTGAGAAACAGGATGCTAGTTCCATGACAAAATACTCCTCTGAGCCCCTTGTGGAGGGGCTTATCCATGGTGAGAGAATCTCTTCCTTTCTATCACACAGGCACTGGAGGAGTGTAGAGACAGTTACACTTCATTGCATTATGGAGAATAGAGAAGATAACTGTTTCATATGCAGTGCATGCAGTAGAAAACGAGTTGACAAAATGGGCCTAAATTGCACCAGGCGGAAGTTAAGACGGGAGACCTTGGTCTCTCCTTAGAGCTCTCAATCTGCTCCATGTAGAAAGCTGGTAAATAGAACCAAGCTGTTTGCAGCAAAATTAGATATTTTTCCGGATCCCATATGGTTTTGGTTAAGAGAGAACAGACTTCAGTGAGAAGCATTGCTCAGGAAGTGAGTAGGAACATAGCTTATATCTGCATTTCTAATTCTGGTTTGTACAATAGTTCTAATTCTCAGCCTAAGTTGCTGATTGGCAATGTCCACACCCTGTTTTTAGATCATTCTGGGTGTAATTTTCAAAAACCTATTCTGTAGTTTTATAGCATTGGTTCAAGAGTGAGCTCACAGTGAGCTTGGTGGGCCTTGCCTACTGAATGTGTTTAATCAAAGTCATCAGTCTTAATCACAGAATCAAAGAATGGCCTGGGTTGAAAAGGATCTTCAAGATCATCTTGTTTCAACCCCCCTACCACGGGCAGGATCACCAACTACTAGACCAGGATGCCCACAGTCTTAGGATATTGCAACTCATGGGTGAATTGGAATGCTGTAGGAACAGTATGAAAACTTAAGAATTACATCTGCTATGAAAATGGCAGGGCTCAGTCAGCAGTGCTGGAGAGTAGGGCTGAATGACACTGTTGACATCTTTTTTAGTCATTTTTAAAATGTAATATTTAACAAAATCTGCATCACTTAAAAATTTGCTTTTTAAAGTTGCTGAATTGCAACACTGTCCCGCTCTAATCAACCACTTCTCCACTGCATGCAGCATCTCCATGACTTTGACCATTCTAAGTTTAGCTGTGTAGCAAAACTCTTTGGTGAACAGCATGAACCCATACATGCTCTGGGGGAGTAAGGGATTTTATTTACTTTTTTTTAACACACAAACAAAAGGATTGAGGACTAATGGTTGTGAATGAAAACAAATCCAGAGGGAAAACCACCAAAGGCCCTTCAGAGTGAGTGTGGATCCCACCAGTCTTAGTGAGATCTTCACACTTTCAATGTGAACAAACAGATTGAATCTGTTTTGGGCATTTGGGGTGTGCTGGGAAGGGTGTGCAAGATGGGTCTTGCACTCACAGCTCTAGTGCAAATCCCTTACAATTAGCAGAGTGGAAAGTCCTCCACCATATCCCAGAATGGCTGAGGTTGGTAGGGTCCATCTGGTCCAACCCAGCGTTGGTTGCTTCAACCCAATTCAAGCCGAGCCACCAAGAGCAGGGTACCCAGGACCGCGTCCAAAACTCATTTCATCTATAGCAAGCTCAAACACCACACGACAGCCTTCCAAGCACACGGATGGGCTCAGCAGACATTCCTGGTCATGGTCAGACTTAACAGCAATCACACCGGGATCCCCCAAAATAGAAACAAATGCACAAAGACACCTGTCACGTTCTTTTGTCTTTTTTTTTTTTCATTTTTTTTCATTTTTTTTCTTTTTTTCTTTTTTTAATTATTCCTTCATATTCAAACTTCACAAACAGTGTGAACTTGTACAATACCTCAGAAAGTGAAACTTACAAAAAAAGTGCTGGTAACATTAAAAAAAAATAAACAAAAAAACAAACATCATTCTTAGCAACATCAATTACTCTTCCACACAAAACAGAAACCTTGTAAAATTTATTTCCGTATTTTTTTTTAAGGCGTAATACTTCCGTATAAAGTATATGCAAGAGATAAAACTTCACAGTATTCCAAAATGTCACAATAATAATAATAATAATATAGTATAATGAAGCGCTACAGTTAATTTTTCTTTTTTTCTTTTTTTTCCTTTTTTTTTTTCTTTTTTTTTTTTCCTGTTTTAAATAACAAATACAAGTCACAGGTAAATATACGTGAGAAAAATACGAGGCTAATATTAAATGGCAGGTAAGGATACTCTCACTGTAAGAAAAAACTGGCAGGATGTGTGTATTTATTCTATATTTTAAAGCACTTGATAGAAAAGGCGTATGCAAGGTATTTTTATTTTTTATTTTTTTAACAATTTTCTATTTGCTTGTTTTTTGATAACTGACATACCATTTACAGAGTATAATGAGAGAAAAAAAAGGAACTTAACCCCTCAAAACTGTTGACCTGCTCTTCACATCATCACAAACCATGTTTCTCTGGAGATGTCCGTATCGCGGTGCACATGTGGAGCGTAACGGGCAGGCGAGCAGCAACGTGAGCGAATGGGGCTCAGGGGAGCCACATGCATAGGCCTCCATGCAGGCAAGGCCGCTGCTCAATGCAGGCAGTTGCTGGTGTGGAGACCCAGGGATGCAGCTTCCCATTCATTCCGCACTCTGACTGTTTGGAATTTTCATCAAAACGAAATCACCCCATTTGTTCCCCTCCACTGCTCAGCACTTTTGTCTTCCCCTTTCCTCCCTCCACAAAACAGAGCTAAGACAGACCCAGAAATTTCCACTCAGGTCCCCGCCAATGTACGAGGAAGTGGAAGGTGATGGCCGCATGCTCACTCCTGTGCCACATTGTGCAGAGTGGCCCCGCACGCCCGCACATCTGCACTGGCAGCCACCGCTCAGCCCATGGGTAACAAAAAGACAGCAGATAGCATTAACACATCAGTAAGGTGCTCAAAGAAAAAAAGGTGGCTCCCGCTCTTGCACTCTTGGCATGGGAAAGCCACGTAAGGTGCTTCAAAAAGGTTTTTTTTTTTCTTTTTTTTTTTTTTCTTTTTTTCTTTTTTTTCTTTTTTTCTTTTTTTCAGTTTCAGACATTTTTAAACAAGGACTGATTGAGCATGTGGTATGTGAGAGCAAGGCCGAGAGTTTTGAGACTTCTGACATCCTCCACAAACAAAAAGCTTCCTCAGGCCAGGATGCGTTTCACTTTGTTTGCTTTTTCTTTTGCAGGTGGATCAATTTAGATGTGATTATTTTTTTTTTTTCCCATATAAAACAAAACAAAAAACAACATAACCAAACAACCCAATGTAAGAATTAGTGTAAAAGTCAAACCGCGTCATTGGGCTGAGTTTCTGTTTTTGTTTCTGTTGGTTTTGCCCATTCACTCAGTTAGCACCGTTCCTTTTTATTCCGGTTACAACCCAATTCCTCCTGTAATTATTGTATTTACAGAAAGGACCAAGTAGTTGCTTTTGTTTTTTTTGTGATCTGTTTCAAGAGCCCAACGTAATTCCTCTGCTGCTGCTGTGTTTGTGTAGCATCTGGTTTCATGAGCTTAAGGAGAAAGGTTATAGTCTGCTGATAGTTAAGGTTGACGTGTGTGCTCATACGCATACACATTGTTCTATACATACACACTGCATGGAGTACATTTCAACTGGAGATAAGGTGAACTGGGTTCAAACATATATGCACTAGCTTCCCCTATGCATTTGAAACAGTCTGGAGCTTTGATGTGATTTTTTTATTTTTATTTTTAAAGTGCATTTAAAGCAAAATAACTGGCATTCACATGCCCCATGGAAAACACGATAGTGGTGGAAAGCTATACTATGCGGAACTGCTTGACTCGACAACACCAAAAGCAAATGGGGCAGTGACAGGCCTCAGTGTAGGCAGCTATTCTTGGGCAGCACCATTGGCAAGGAGGGAAGGCAGGAGGTGGCGGAAAGGAAATTGCTTGAGAGCTCGAGTATTTGAACGTCTGACATAGCCATGTCATTCCCAGTACAGCTTCCACTGCCGTGATCACTGACCTCTGTCTTACAGATGCACGAGTCTGACTCTCCCTAGCTCTGTCATTGATACTTTCATGTGTATGTGTGTCCCAAGTGCCAGCATCTATTAGGAGTAAGGCACTGCTGAATTTACAGTTTTACAAAAGATGCAAAATAATGCAACCCTAACAATCCCAACTGCCCGCCGTGCTCTCCTCCCTCCCTCTCTCTCTTGTTTTTTGGAAATATTGCATGTGATGTAGTTTATACTAAGTGTACAGTGTGACAAAAGGCCTTGGACAAATGTCTTCTGTCCATAAGCACCAGAAGTTGATAGGATTACACCCTTCCTCTGATTACGCATGTACGTGCGCAGACTATTAATGAGATGCACCCACTGCTACCTTGCTACTCCTCATTGTCCCCAGAGCCTGACCTACAGAATAATTCCCAGCCCCTCATCCACAGCAGCTTCTGGCTCCTTGATGGAAACCATGAAAGGATGTTTCTTAGCCATCACTCAGCAGCATGGGTTGATGGTCCTCCTGCTGGGTGGGCACTATCTGGGGCTGCCTTGCACTGATTCTTAAAACTGGAAAAAGCCTCCACAGTGCAGCAGACAAGTAAGCAGAGAGGGCAGAGGCAGCTGGCTCCGTGTCTTTCTAACCAGGCCTCATGTGCACAAGAGCAGCTGTGGGTGGCAAGCCACTTTTTCCAGAGCTAAAGTGCTATTTCTGATTCATAGTTCTGACCAGGGAATAAGCCATGCTCCAATAACAGGGTGAGGTTTCCTGGCCCTAAAAATACCGTAGCCTGTCCATCATAATATGCATGTGCTGTGGTATCTGGTGTATCCTTCTTCTGCTAAAACACTGAAAAATGATCTATCGACTCCTTTCCCTGAGCCAGGATCCCACTGGCTCCTCTCACCTTTTACCAAACAACAGGGCTGCTTGTAAAGCAGAGAATACAGAGAAAGTAAGAAAAGCAAGCAGACAGTGGGGATTACAGCGAAGAAAGCACAAGACCATATAGTCCGGTACTTCACTGCTTGGCTGGTCATTTGAGCCACCATCATTAAAATGTACTGTGGTTAAAGGAGTCTAAACTGCTAAGGACTGGGTTTTTAGAAAGCGACACAAATCTCGGGGAGAAATTGAGTTGCCTTTTTGTCTTGTAGTGGTTTAAAAAGTCATCTTGATAAGGCCACAAACTGCATTGGTTTCCTCAATATAAATGCTTTGTGAATGGCATGAACCCCAATAGAGTGAGCGTTTCACTCAGCCAGGACAGGAACCAGAGTGAAAAGCTATCCCATGCCTGCTAGGACTAATTCTTAGGAGAGGAGACCATCAGAGGAGGTGGTGTCAGAGGGTGTCTCCTCTGCCACCCTCTGCCAGGGAAGACATGCTATTTGTTGAAAGGGAAAGGAGTTAACAGCTCTCTCTGCTCCCCTTCTCCTCACCACCACCTTGATGTTTTGCTGGATGCCTGCAGACAAGCAGCACTCCTTAGCAGCCTCCTTCTGTGTCTTGCGTGTATAAGGTGGGGAAGGGGAGGAGGTTGGCATAAGTACAAAACTGGAAAAAGAAGGCACATGATTTTACTCAGTCCTGACTGAACCCACATTTTGAAAGCAAGGGCAGTTTAGGCGGAGGGCAAAAAAAGTGCTCAGTGGAGCAGACTCTCACTGAGAAGTAATCTCAGGGCAAAGGAAGAGGGATAATAAAAAGGAAAGGCAGGAGAAATGAAGGCCACATTCAGCTTTCTGTCTGCTTGACAGTCTCAAGATTTGGCTGCATTATTGTCCAGGAAGGAAGAGTCTGGTTGGTCTAGTATGTAGCCCAGTTACATATCTCCAGTTTTTTTTTGTTACGGCTGTTGGTGTCTTCCTCCTTCCCTTTTCTCTGGTCCCATGAGTACCACAAGCACTGCTCTTCAATCTTTTTAAGAATATTCTCCCAAGCTGTGTACACCACACACCTCTCTGGCTGCCTTCAGCCTCTACTTCTCCTCAGATCCAGACCCACTGATCATACTGAGCATCATTCCTTGCTGCTTGTGCCCACTGATGGTGTGCCAAAAAAGCTTGTTGGCAACTGTAAAGGCAAACCATCCCCAAGGTTTTGGTTGGCTTGGGTTGGTGAAGTTGTCCCAAAAGCTGCTGGTTTGAGGATGGGCAAGCTAGGGGAGCTGCTTACCAAGGAACTGGGATGCCATTTACAGAGGTCATCATGAGCATCACAGCTCTCGGTCGCTTAGCCCCTTGCACACCGCTAAGTCTACTGTACCATAGGGTTTCCTTCTCCTGCAAGCCTTTCTCTTTCCTGTGGTATAAATGAGAAGAAGTAGAGCTGAAGGTCCACGTACGGGGATTCCCAAACATTGTTTACATTTATCTGTCTCAAAAATGCACCTCGTTTCTCTCCCTCCCACCATTCCCCCCAGATGTGCTCAGGAAATCATAAGGCAGAGTAATGAGAAGTAGGATCACCAACAGCTCTATGAAGACACAGGGTGGTAAAATGCTTCCACACAAACTCACAGTCCAGTGTTTGTGACATTTCATAAATAACTTTTTTTTTTTTTAATTAAAAAAAAAAAAGAAAAAAAAAAAACAACACAAGAACAATCCCTTTACTTATTCATCTGAAACAAAATAAACAGCAGTGGCTACAAACTTCTTCTCGTAACAATTACAAAAGAACTCCCAACAATAACAATCCCCCAACTTTTTAAACACGCGCCTTGAATGTTTCATTTATTTATTTTTAAACCTCAAAACTGCAGCATATCCTTAAGGGCAAACTTTTCAATTAGGTTTTTTTCTTTTTTTTTCTTTCTTTTTTTTTTCTTTTCATTTTTTTTTCTTTTTTTCTTTTTTAAATAACGTGTTCACTAAAAAGAAAAAAAAAAAAGAAAAAAAAAAGAAAAAAATTCCACAAAACAGTCTTGTACCAAGAAAATGCATTCAAAAATAGAAAATACTACACAACAAAAATATGTACCCTTCCTTTCCAAAAGAGTCTTCACAAAAATGTAGAAAAATGCCAACCTTTTTTTTTTCTTTTTTTTTTTTGTCTTTTTCTTTTCCTGAACACTTAACTTTCATCCTAGGGCACACAAGTGTTTATTGACTTCTAATGTCTGTTTTTGCATAAAATATGGAAGATACAAACCAACTATCAGGACTGTGAAGTTACAAAAAACAACACGTTATTCTCCCCACCCCACATTCCCTCCTTAGAAAACAAAACGGAGAAAGCCAATGTTTCAACGACTGATTGAACGCCATCGGGCTAGGAAAATCATCAGCTGATATGGGGATTGAAAGATGATGGCATAACAGGAAAATCATCTGCCTTTTAAAAGGTGTGCTCTTTGCATTTATTCCAACGCGCATCTGTCCCGCTAGGCTCAAATGGCCAGGCACTGGGAGGCAGCACACAGCCGAGTATGGGACCCGGGAAGAATTTGGGGTGTGAAGCCCCTGGATTGTATGCATGTGTGTGTGTTTTACTCGCAATAGAACCAGAGCCGTTTTGAAAGACAGAGAGGATCTTTCCATATGCCTTAAAAGTGCAAGGGCAATTTCTGGATTATAGTAGTTAAATACGCAACGTTTTACTACACTTTACTAGTCAAGTCCGTTTTCTGGCAAAGACAGGCTCTTAGACCAGGGTTAATCAGATTGGCTCACGGCTGGGAGCGGGTAACAGTGGAAAGCTGGTAGGCAAAGTGTCACGCAAAGGTGCATCCAGAATTGACTTATTCAGTGGGAAAGTGTTTTGCCTACCTCAAACATGGATTAATATGTATTACGTGATTAATACAGCCAAAAGACCGACAAAAGTAACATCTAGCAGTGGGGACTTAGTTACAACCAGAAAGGCAGCAGTATCTCGCACGCGTGGCCAAATCCATCTTTTGTGTACCTCCTTTGACTCCATTGCAATTACATCTGCTTGCACCAGGGATGAATTTGCCCCATTGGCCAAGTAGGAGCCCAGCCCTGCAAAACATTGTGCTTAAATATTCCAGATTGCAGAGCTGGGATCAAAGAGGCTTCTCTCTTCTTTTGTTTGAGATTGATTGTTTTCTTTCTAGCATGTATTTTAGAGGATGCTTCCACTGTAAGGAAGAAGAGGGGAGCTTTTTCTTAGCTTTTTCCACTGCGTGGCTGTGTGTTTTCCTTCTTTTTCACTTTTTTTCTTCTTTTTTTTTTTTTTTTTTTTTTAGTTTTCAAATGGCAAAACATGTTTGTGTTTACTTCCAGTGCATTTCTTTCTCACAAATTCAAAACAAAAAAGGAAACATTATTTTTTCCCGTCCTTCAAAAGGAAAACAAAAACAAACCAGACTGATAAAGTACAATACAATAAAATCAGGCATTATAAAAGACAACATGATGTGCAACAGCAATACCAAAGAAACACAATTATATGTGTGTATATATATATATATAATATACACATAGTACATATATTATATATATATAATACAGGTACAAATGAGCCAAGAAAGCTATCTAACCCCACTACTGGATGATTGGTAAGCATTGGTTAAGAAATAGGTAAGGCTATTCAGAGATTTGTAACTTAGCACAGTTAACCACTGCTTCTCTCACACCTTTGCTTCCTGTGATTTTCACTTTTCACTCACTGTTCTTCTATGTCTTGAAACTGATTTTTTTTTCTTTTCCATGTTTTTTGGTCTACAGTAGAATTACATGTTAATTACAACAGCAAAACAACACCAAAGTTCACTGTGAGAGTAAGTTGGTGCCACATCCATGATGCAGAATAGAGGAGACAGACAACAGAACAACTGCATTCAGTTTTTCACACAAAAAGCATATCTGAGGGCAACAGCATAGTTGATCAGAACAAGTTTGGAGCAGATGCTGTAGGTCTGTAACTACACCAGCAACCAGAGCCCAGCCTTTGCTGGTGTCCTGAAGGAAAACAGTAGCTCAGTGTGCTGCCCAGCTTTGCCATTCTTGTCACTTGGAGCAAAGCTGACCTGACATCTACTCACTGCTAATTGCACTCCTGGTTTGATGGAAACCAAAAGGAACAAGGCTCCTAGCTGGGGCCAAGGTTGTGACATGGTCAACCTTGTCTGATCTGACAAACCACCAGCCAGACTGTAAGTGGGATCAGTCAGGGAGGGCACCTGGCTGGCTGGCTGGCCATTTGGGAATAGTCTAGAGTCAAACTTAGACTGCTGAAGTTGAAGTGACAGATTGCTTAGCCTTCTCCATTGGGGAAAAAAAGTGATGAACTCTAACAGGATAGTCCGGGATCATTCTGTTAGCAAAAGCTCTCTTAAGTTCAACAGGGATGGGAAGGCATACATTCTCTATTGCTTTAGCATCGCCTTTGTAAATGTCAGCATCACCAGCCATCAGAAGTGTGTTCCATACAAACTTAGTCATAGCACTGTGACTGAAGCTCCATCATATATATATATATATTTTTTTTCACTGGAACTTCTGAAACATAGTATTTTCTTAAAGGGTATGCTACACACTTACGATAACATTGAAAACATCACTAGAATCTTACTGAACTGAAACGAAGCCACGCAGACCCAGCACATTCTCAAGGTGATCCTCAGTAGTGCTTGTCAGTGTCTAGCAAAGGAACATACAGAAACTAGCTATCAAACAGCAAAGGGAAGTTCTGTTTTGGATCTAGCCCACTGGCCAAAGTGATTTTCATTCAAGAGAAAAGGTGCAACAATGAAGCAGGATGACATATGGAGGCGAATTATGGAAGTTAGTGTTTCTCCATCTGGAGAAAAAAATAGGGCATTAAGTTATGTGGCATCTCTAATCAACAACTTATGTTTTGGCTTCTTAAAATGAACCTCAAGTTATCCTTGGTTTCTCAGTCAAGCACTGTCTTATGTGGGGCCTTAGTACCATGCTGAAAGAACCGAGTTTGTGCTATATTTAAACGTATTTTCAGTTAAACTTGTCTCAAACTGACCACATAAAAAGGAACAACCTGTTTAAAAGCCATGTAAAGCTATACAATCACTGTACAACTATACATCCAGGAACTGATCTGGCTGAGAGCTGTAACCGAACAGGAACAGAGGCTGGAATGTGGCTTTTAAAAGTGGTTTGGTTCTTCTTTACATGGATGGGATTGGTTTTATTGAAACTGAGTCAGAAGGAACTAGGTTTAAACAGTCTGAATTCAAATTTGTGCATGGCTCAAAGCCCACTTCTTCAGGTCGCAGTACTTTAAAAAAAAACAACAAAACAAACTAGTGCAAATGGCATCTTATCACAGCATTGCAAGCATGCAGTGTTCCTCTCCTTGTCCAAACACGGCTGACATCAGGTCACCCCACAAGGGAGGAGTATGCAGCAATCAGTCAGCCAGAACAGCTCAAACTACAGAAGTTCTTTATTTTACCACAGCAGGAAAGGCACTCTGGACACAGCAGGCTCAGTAAACCCTCAGCTTCATTTTTTGGGGGGAGTAGTCCGCTATTCCTCTTTGACAACGCAAATCCACTCTGACAGTAGCAATATATGCAGTTGCTTTAAACAAGAAAACAAAACAAAAACTCACCTAACCTAGGAGGGGGAGTATTGGCTCATAACCTGAACTAACCTCAGTAGACAAGACTTGATTCCCTCCCATATCATGAACCTGTAGCTATAACCACTCACATGGAAGCAAATGCCACTTTACAAATGAAATGTGCTCTCCAGACACTGTATTATGCTGGCTCTCAAACGTACTGTGCTTTCGTTGGGTGACCTCTGCCTCGTTACTGGAAGGCGGCCTTCCAGGATTCCCACAGATGGACTGGAAAGAGACCACGTGTTCCACTGAATTGCCTGCTCCTGAGGGAAGAGCCATTCAATAGTTCACCTGGCACCATATCAGGGGTTATCTCCAGTTTTCTTCTGGCACTCCCAAGCCAGGACTGATGAAATCTAACCAAAAATGGAAGTCTCAGAGTTTCTTAGACAGACACATTCTTAACTATTAATTTTCTTCTGGTTCCAGACAGGCTTGCTCATCTCACCCAGGACCAGCCTCAGGTATATTATTTTCCTCCAGTTCTTGCTACTTTTCTTGAATGAGGCAGCCCAACAATGACCAGCAACAATTAGCTCTGCACTTTGCAGCTCTGTGTAAGGCCTACACTATTTGATACTAAGGATGCCAAAAGGTCTTAGCTTCAGGCCTACAGATAAACTCGGGGCATGAAAAGACTTTTGAACACGCAATTACTGTAGGCTTTCCTTAGGAACAGGATGCTTGCCTCCTCTCTTTTGTTCAAAAAACCTCTGTGCACATTAGACAGGTGGCCCCTGCAACTGCAGATGCCCTCATGTTTTACACTCCTCTCCTAGTTGTTATACAGAGCATTATTTATGACTCTATCTTCTGGAAAAAGTTGTAATTATAATTTTACTGAAGAGATCAAAACAAACATTTTAGAGTTTATAGATTACAACAAGCTACAGCAGAGATGGACCTTGCTGCACATTGCCATTGCTTTCTTTTTTCTCCTATTATCCTTGCTAAAGGGTTGAGGACCAAGATACAGGCCACCATGAATCATGATTGTAAAAACACTATGCTATGAATTCCATTTGTTTCCAGCCAGAAGCCTTTCCCATGCTTTACTGTTTGTTTGAGTAGAGAGATCAGACTGGAGATCTAAAAATGCCTGAGAGCATCTTTGTCCAACCAGGATTATTCCTTATTACACTGAATTCTACATCACACTTCCTTGTCCACTTGTCCTGCCTGCTCCTTCTGCCCCAAAGGCTTGACTGGAACACTTTTGATTGAGTGTTCAGAATGACTTTATTGCACCATTCCCATAACAACCTTTGAAAAAAGAGCTTTTTTTTTTTTCTTTTTTTTTTTTTCCAGTGACCTTCCCCTTTGGTAAGCTTGCTTTGTGGCTTCACTTCTTGAGCTGGGAGATCATACTTACACCCAAGGGACACTAATCACAGCCGAATCTCTCTAAAAAGATCCCATCTGACAAGGCAGATCCTGAGCAGATTTTAAACTAGAAACTGGTATTTTCAAATTGAAGCGCCTTACTCTAGATTTATGCTAAGTAGGCCCCTTAACTCTTTCATAGCCACAAGGAACACTCTTTAAAATATGGGAAAAAGATCTACAGTGCTCTGAATCCTGTGATGCCTCTTCTGTTTTTGCTATAGTGCTTTTTGTTACTCATATTTCTTTATTCATTTACTTATTACAGAAGCTACCCAGTACAGCTATCTCAGTGTCTGACTAATTTCTTAAAGTACAGATACCCCCAGATATCTTTCAACTTGGTCAAGTCTGTGATACATCTGATTTCTGTGCCCATCCCTTTCTCCTTTCCCTTCCTGCTTAATTGGCCCCTTCCAATCCCACCACTTGTAAATACATTTCAGTAGTGCAATGCAGTGCAGTGCAGTCATACTTAGTGCAAAAATAAAAAGCCTTATCCAGACCAAAAAAGCACAAACTCCCTCCCCACCCCACCCAACCCCCAAGAAATCAGCTCTCAGTAAAAGTATATGAATGCCCCCAAACAAAGGGGGATTTGCAGTCTCCCAGTCACACTTTCACATGCCTCAATTTCTCTCCTCCTCCTGCTCAATACAGAGATCTCATGAGTAGACAGGATAATTATCAAAAACGTAAGAAACCAAATGACTGAAAATGGAAACGAGACAACATTTTCTGGGGACTGCAGAAAGAAGAGAGAACTAAATGGATACAGCAAAAAGGTCAGTAGTGGTTTTACACAAGCTTGTCAGATGCAAAATCTGCAAGGGTACGCCTTGCAAAGGGCATGTGTAAGTGTGGATAAAACAAAAAAAAAAACAACAAAAAAACAAACAACTTCCCTGTTCCCAATATACAGTCTTCATTTTAACAGTGCCCAAGCTAAGGTTCTGTAGTGCAATCAACTTCTCAAAGTGGCAGCTCTCTGGCCGCCCTAAAACAAATGGACAGATCAACACTAACTTCAGTTTTCACCCTCGCACGCAGAGTCACACGTGCATGGAAAAGTTTCCTCCCTCACCTTTCAAATACACACAAAATATATATAAAGGACTTTTTTTTCATAGCTCTTCTAGAGCTATGGTGGGAAAAGCAGGAATTTTAATGACAGGCATATAAGCTTTTACGTACCTAAAACTGAAAATACGTAGGAAAATATTATGAAGTTAACAAAGGCGAGTAGGTTACCAGATCCCAATCAGGTTATGTCTCCCCTAGTTCATTGATCTGTTTCAACAAAACAACATCTGCCAGGGCTTGCCATTCACTAAGGTATCACTTGGAAAAGACACAATAAAGACAACGGGGGTTTCACCAGTACTTGGAGATTAACATCTGTTTGGACAGCCACAAGAACTTCCATCTAACACTCATAACAGAGAGAAAGGAGTGTGGGGAACCTCTGAAAGAGTGTAAGAGGCCACAGTGGGGGAGGAAGAGGAAGAAAGGGAAATGTATAGAAAGAGAATCATACTAGGGCAATCCTGCTGCTGCTGTACAAGTCTGTCTACAGCTGCTCAGTATGTAGAGTAATATTGCATGATACTTTATCTAGGCTCAGGCACATGCTTTCTCATGCCTTCTCCCTTTTCTCCCACTCCCAGTTCCTTGTTGAATATTGCAGCCTACCTAGAACGTAAACAAAAGCAAACACCAACAAATAAACCAAAGCATAAATGAGAAACATGTTCCTCCTTTTTCTTTCTCTTGCAGAAACAGAAGAACCATGTCCTCAAGTCAGACACACAGATACACTCTGTTTCATTCTAAAGATTAGAAGGGCTTCAAAAGCACAGAAAGAAGCAAGGAGTTAAAGAAGAGTCTAATTAAGAGTGTGAGAATCCTAAATATTCATCTCCAAAGCAGAAAAATGCCAGGTCATGAGGATACTTGCTGTTTACTTTTTAGCAATGAGAATGTCAGAAAAAATAGAGACCACAACTGAATTGCTAACTATGGGAAGGGGCCAAGCATCTAAACCCTCTGTCCGTGGGTGCAGAGCCATAGCAGTGTGTCCCATGTCAAAGAATGCACAAGACACAAAACAGGTAATACTCGCTAGCTCTTCTGTAAGGTCTATAAACATCAGTTTAGCCAGTATAACCACCAGCAATGAATTTTGCTCTATTGACTGTATTTTGAGGGTGTCCAGTTCACTAAAATGGCAAGCTCGTGCCAAACTATGCGGGCTCCCATCCATTCTCCTGCACACAAGATGCAATCATATGTTTTTTTAAAGGAAGTCTAAAGAAAAACATTATGTATTCTCTGAATTTTGGGTTATTTTAATCAGACATCACAAATAAACATTTTTATTTCGCCCAAATGATTACAGAACAAGGTACCACAAGAGAGCCTAAGGGTAAAATAGCCAGAAATGTAGAATCATTTAACTCACATCACTGCTGCAATGTTCATGGGTCATAGCTCTCATTTACACCCCAAGTGCTTGTACATTGTTCTAGTAATAGAAAAGTGACACAACAATGCTGCAAATTAGGGAAAAGCAACTGCTGTGTATCATATATCTAAACTAGCTGTTGTGGCCTCCTGTTTAATTATTTAAGATTAACATGCTATCACCAATCAAAAGAGGCTCTGTACTTGTGTACTTGTGGCATGAAGGACTCAAGGCTATTTATGACTTTATGGACAAAAACCAATACACAATGTGTTATTCAATGGGAAGTGGTTGTCCTGCCCTGTATTCTGTGTAATTCTTTTCATTGAGCCTCCCAGCAAGAAGCAGTCCCGTTAATCGCAGAGCCCTTAAAAATGGCAAAATCTGCCCGGCAGAATGAAATCAAATCTTAAGTCAGTTTTAGGAAGAGTGAAAACCTTGGGCAGGAACATTCTAAGCTATGGGGAACAGTCCTGTGACATCTTAAAGGATGTATATGAAATTAGTTCTTAGGACTATGATCTTCTTTAGGACTAAGTATGCTTTCCCAGTCTGATAGGATGCACAAAGTCAACAAAAGAGTCTGCAAGTCATGTCTGCAGGATTTGGCCCAGAAAGCATCAGTCTATTCTGTTTTGGGGATTAAGTACAGACCTCTCTGATGCTGACAAGAAGGTTATACAGGACATCTGGCCTGAACTGAGCAGCCTCTGTATCTTACATTTAGCAACAAAAGCTGATTAGGAATGGAGCATAGGGAAAACCACAGGTTTTTTCTCGTATCACTGCAGTGTAAGAGTTTCTTTGAATCTGAACTTTGGAGCAGGGATCCAAGGGACTGAATGCTCATTATATATGGAACTGGGAATAAATCAAAGATTTAAAGGATCCTGAGTTTCACAGAAATCCAGTCTACATTCTGGTATTATGTCAAAGGAAAAAGGAGACGCCCCAAAAGACAATGAAACTTGTTGAAGATACTTGTGAACTAATTTAGTTCTGACTCCAAAAACTAAAACAGTGACACCTCTCCCATCAATAAACAGGAACTATACATTTTAAAAAGCTAAAGATAGTCATATACAAATAAAAAAGAGCAGCAGCAGATGCTGACAATTCAGTCTTTTTCTCTAAGTGGAGTGGGTGAAGAGCAAGTCCCTTGTATGGATTTCTAACACTCCTCTCTCTTGGAAGATCCCCCAGTCTTTGGCACAAGCTCCCCCAAGGCAGAGGGACCCTCCTCTTATTCAGCCTTGCAGATTAGAGCTTTAGAATCCCTTTCTGTCCCCGCACAGTAGTACACGGTAGTGCTCTCTTAGTACAACGTTCTCCCTCTTGTGGTGACAGTGTTACCTGCTTCCACTGTCGCGTTCCTCAAAAGCCGTAATAAACAGATAAGGAGTGCAGAAGGGAGCTGAATAGTAATGCTATGATCTGCAGAAATATGGCTTGCATTAGCCCAGGAGATCTACTTGGTCAACGAGGAGATGGAAACAGAAAACAACAATGAGAACCATATAATAGGATAAAGCTAATACTTGGATAGAGTCTTCCCTTAATATTTATGCAATTCAAGGCAAGTCTCCAATGCAAGACTAGAAAACTGCAAAGCCAGTATCACCTTCTGTTTTCTCTCTCTTCAGAAAAACAGAAAATGTGCACATACAAGTTTGTAGAACATAATGATTCTCAAGGTTAGCGTTTCTTCAGAGAATGAAAAAGAAAGGATACGTGTACAAAAAAGCAAGATTTCTGGATTCACAAATGACTGACTATCCTTTATGTAAAAGATATGTTAAAATAGTGTTCACCAGCTGATTATTTTGTTAGTTTCACTTTCCCTTAGGCAATTGTATCTGTACACACTGCATTCTAAAAGTACAATCTCTAGTGTGGATAATCTACCTGTTTGGTACCATCCTGTTTGTAAAACCACTTCTTAGCCTAAAAATATAAACTGTAAACTGTATAAGATGCAAAATGAGCGGTGGTGCTTAAAAAAGCATTAGGAAAAATAAAAGGCAATGAGGAAGTTAAATCAAGAAACATATTAACTAGTCATTATCCTACATGAATTACTGAACCTTACAAAGGATTAGCAGGGGAAGCATGGAATGAGTATGCAGCCATTTAAATGACCAGGCATTCTCAGTGAAGTGAGAACACTCTCTACTAAAATATGTATGATTTAGCACTGAGTCAAAGGAAAAGGCAAAGACCACGGTCAGAAATTATGGACCACTGAATCAGCACTCTGTCACAGCAGCTAACCGAAATTAATTTGGGAAATGGCACCTTTTTGGCTTAAGGGGACCAAAATAATCTGTTGTGTTATAGGGCAAGTCAGTAGTCTCTTCCTTCCCTCACAAATGGATATACACAGTATAAAGACAAGCCAGAGCTAGAAATCACTGCTGGAAGACCATGACTTTTAAACTGCGTGTAGAAAGAAAAAGGATGCGGTAGTGGCCTCCATGTAAGTGCAGATGGCAGATGGCAGGAGTCTGTAAAGACTGCCAGCTCCTGATGACTCCTGTGCTTGAAGTTCTAACACTATGACACCAAAAGGTGGCATAGAAAAAACTTTCCCTCTCCTCTCACTCCAAAATCAACTTTAAGTTTATTGATTTGCAGTGACACAGATTTTTTTCATTCTCAATGAAAGCACAGTTCATAATCTGTGTGACCATTTCTCATTTCTTCCAGTCCTTACAGTTGGAAGAAATGGGATACAATGAATACCTCCTCCACGACTCGTCCACTTGATATTACACATTTCCATCTCGAATTAATGTTACTGACCAAAAGAATAAAGATCAGCTGAGATGCAGTCAAACTGGAAAAGCAAACAAATTTCCAAGCTCATAAGTCTGGATTTGCACAAAGTCTGGATTTAGACTCGCTGCCTGTGTGATCTGCTCTGAGAACAGGGAAAGGACACCCCAAGGCACTATGTTTGGGTGTTAATCAGTTTCTTCTGGGCTGTTCAGATGTTGAAATAGCCCTAGTGACATTTTTTCAGCAGCTCCATGGAGAAACCCAAATAGGTCCGACTCAAAGCTCAGAACCAACTGGAAGATGACATAGGCAACCTTGGGAAACTTTCAAACTGAAGCTCCCAACTTCAGGGAGGTGTTGCCCTTTGAAAAAGAAATGTTCAAGTGGATATGGAAAATCTAATTGGAATATATTAATAGCAGTGGACGGAGGTGTTTTGTACCCAATCCTTGTCAAACTCCACTGGCCACATTCAGAACGACGGTTAAAAAGAATTGTATTTCTTCTTCTTGGTGGGGGAAGAATTTTAGGAAATCATAAAACTTCAAAAGAAATAGAATTTGGAAAGAGTGAAGGATCACTTCTGGCATCTTTCTCCAAGGCTGGTGGTAGTGGAAGAGGAAAGTCTGACAGATGCTTTTGCAAATGAAACAATAGGACATCTTTGAAGAGAGCAAATAGGTAATCTTAATCATCCTGATTAATTGTTCTTCTGATATTAGAGGGATAGCAGGGAACAACATCTAACTTTTTGTAGAACCTAATACTGTTTTACCTTTTCATAAGAAATTTCTTTCCTACATCTTGCTACATAGAGATTTTTAAAAGCCTGAAAAAAAAATACTTGTAAAGACAATAAAGAAGCAAATAATATGAAAAAGCACAATAGAGCTGTAATAATGATTGTTAAATGCTTCAAGTAGCTGCAGCTGTTGGTTGGGTTGTGAATGATAAATGTGAAAATATTCTATGATCATAGGCAGATGCAAAAGTTAAATGATTATACTATGTATATATATTGATATAGAATTGCTATATATATTGTGTACTGTATGTTCTAGTTTTCAGAAATACTGTATTGTAGTGTACTGTACTTACTAAGCAGATCTAAATAGCAACTTGTCATTTTCCACAAAGTCACTAGTACTGTTAACAAAAACCAAAAAGTCTATTTTCTCCAGTAAAAGAAATACATACTGTTACAGTCACAGACATTTTGACTATAGAGAGACAATGTACATTTAACCAAAGGAAAACCCCAAACCAAAATGAAAACCTCACCCCAAAATCATCCAGCCAAAACTGTTGCATTTATCATCTTACTCAAACGAGGAAGGGAAATGCCACCAATATAAGAAAAGGAATAACGTTTACTCAACTTTGTAGGAGTGAAAAGGAAAGGAAAAATAAAACAAAAACCAACACCTCAAATCATCAATTACCCTTTATGTGACAATGACAAAAGAATTCCAGAATAGAAAGAATAAAAAGCTACTTCAGGGCCACACAATACCAAAGTAGGCAGCTGTAGTTTAACACACTGATTCATCCTGCTAATGAAATGAGAGCAAAATGTGTTCCAGAGATCCTTCACTTCTCGTGGAATACATGCTAACTACGCTCACCGACCAATTCCTTCTCCTCCTGATAATCTACCAGTCTTCTTGACACGTTAAAGATGTTCCTCAAAAGGCTCTGCCAAAGACTACAGGAAAGGTAATTATTAGTGGCTGTACATTCTGATTACCTTATTCATATTATTTGCAAAGATATTCATAGCCAAGATGTTGCAGAGTATATGAGGTGGGGAAAGAGCTGTTTCATATGGGTCTCTGGATACAAGAGATTATTTTAGAACCTATCAATTGTACTGCTAACTGTTCAATGACTTGATAATTTTTTACTATCCTTTTTAATGCAGACAAAGAGGAATGTTAGATTATGGGTGGTTTAGTTAGTTTGTTTTTGTTCTTTGCATTTTATTCCCCTGTTAGGTGAATGTGAAATTCAGTGGAAATGAGGGACTGAGCTCAACAATACAGCCCTAGAGCTGCCAGTCCCCTGGCTGCTCACTTCAGCCAGCAAAACCTACTGAGCAACACAGCTTTATTTATATTGTAGCTAAGTGTCCAAGAGGCACATTTCATCTTTTCCCTCAGAGTAGGTATTAGCAAAAATACACTGGGCCAGGTCTGGGAGTCTAGTTTTGAACAGAGGCAAACATTTTATTTGGGCAAATATCTAGATAAGTGCATTTGGCCAACCAAGTGCATTAGCCAAAAATATGTGTGCATGTATGCTGTTTAAGTAGTGGACTACAGATTTATGTCAGTGTTCCACAGTTAATGTGACTGCTGTTGCATTGGAACCCCTTCCTGATCCAGAGCTAGCTAGCTACCTAGCTACACATGCACACGTACACATGCACACTCACACATCTATCTGCATGCACATGTGCACAGAGGACATATAATTTGGTTTTATTCAGAGATCCCATAGATTCCAACAGACTGCACAACAAATGAAAACCAAGAAAAAGACTTCAGGGGAAGAATGAGAAATAAGCTGTGTTGTGTTTCAGGGCAGTTACATGACTGCAGTCCTTATTCCTCAATGCACTGCTCCCCTCTAGTCAGTAGACAGTAGATCTTCCACATGGGATACTTTTAGGGAACTCTGCAGCTGTCAACAAAGAACATGGAAATATCCAGGTGACAAAAAGAAAAGGAGCAAAGTTAAATAGAAAAGATGCCTAGTTAGATGTATAGACCTCAGAAACTTGCCTATCCATTTTGTAAGAAAAGGACACTGCAGAAACAGACAGCTGAGCACTACAGCGTGCATCTAACAAAGCTATGCACTTTCCTCAGTTGTTCTGTTGCAGCAGAACATGGCAAAAATCACCACAAAGTTAGATGAATGAAGTATGCAGCCTTTTGCTCGTGTTATTAATTTGGGGTAGGAGCAGGATTTATCCACCAGTGTTTTACAGGGAGCTGATGCCAACCAACTTGATAAAGACAGGATGACTCAGGAAGAGGACCAAACCCACAGATGTAACAAAAGGTAAGAAACAGCTGGAAACAACATCCAGTGTAAAGAGAACACCTGGAATCACTTTACTTCTTTGCTTCCCTCTCATACAAGAAAACACGAGATACACTTCATATGAAGAAAATGCCTTGTATAGAACTCTGCTACGTATACAATACTTAACAACACTCCACCGTCCAGATGCATTTCTGTTTTAAGCAACTGTGTTTGTAGCCGCAGCATATTCACTTCCCAAAGAAGTATTTCACTGCTCTTTGCTTTAGTTAAGGACAAATGTGCAAACTGGGAGGTTAAAATCCAAACTGACCAGGTTTTTGGAAGACCTTTCCACCCCCAATGGTAGGCTTCTTATTTTTTTTCTCCATGATTTTTTTTTCCCTCCTTATTTCAACTTATTTACTGCTTGTATTGCACTAGGAAGGGCTTTCATTGCATCTACAAAGTCAAGACTAGAGATGTAACATTTTCTGGGGTTTCTTTTTTAAGTCATTCTTTAGCAGGGGCTAAATCCCACCGAGTGACAAGCCCCTTGGAAGCTGAGGAGGCTCAGAACCTCTCCAAGTCAAGTTCTCATCAGGTTACATCTCCTTCACAGGCTGTCACATTAACAACAAATCAAAGAATGTGAATGAAAGGTAGCTATTTTGCTTTAGGCTGATGAGATGCTGTTTCAGTTAGGTTAGGTCTTTCAACAGATCAGAGGATTTGGATGCAGAATCGAAAGGGTGGGATTATCCAGGTCTTGTTTTTCTTGAGAGAATAGTCACCAGGTACTAAATTGATTCTATGCTTCTTTTTGAGTAGAAAGTCTTCTTGAGCAATGAGAGCTGCAGGATTACCTTACCATAAGACTGTTGAAAGGGTCATAGTCATAAGCACACTGGAGGTCTGGTTATATTTGAAATGTTTTTGGATTGGACTCAGTGCTTATGCAAAGAGTATGTTTTGTGCCTTCCCCCTGCAAGGTTTATTTTCTATACTAAGAGAGGCAGAACATGCTAGAATACTACTAAAGGAAAGAGATCTGTTCTTCCACTACATGAACAATCCAGCTTTCAGTGAGCAGCTTAAAGATGACTGAAATCAGTCAGTCTGGGGTCAGTAAGAAACAAGGGGGCTGATGTGGTTTACTAATCAACTTTTCTTTGGATGAAAATGATACTTCTCTCCGTTAGTGTATTGTGAATTTGGGCCAGAAGTGGGTCTAGTGGAAGCAAGACAGTTGCTGTTCCAAGCAGCTCCTGCAACACATCTACATCTGTTTCCCTTAAGAGAGATGATTAATGTGGGTTTTGTGAGAGAAGTGATGAGCTCAAAATGCTCGTAATACAATGTCTAAATACTGGTGTACTCTCTTGTTATTTTCTGATTATGTAAGAGCTGTTCTTTCTGTGCCTCTGCAAGAAATATTGTAGGAGAACCTCACAGATGCACATGCCCAACACGCGCACACACACACACACACACACATACACACACACAGAGCTGCTAGCTGTTATCTCCTTTCTGACCAGTAGACACTGATCTCATGGTCCTGCATTCCTTGTGGATTCAGATTTCCCAGAGAGAGGCAGGCTTCAGGGGAATGGGCAAGAGAAGACAAATTTTGGTCATCTGATTTATGTTTTCACAGGATACAAGAACAACGGTGTTTCAATGAACAAACACAAATTTAACCAGAAAATGATTTTTTTTTTTCTGTAAGGCAGTAATTACATGGAGCAACTCATTTCCATAGGATAGCAGTGGGGCCATCTATCAATTAATAAGCTAGATCTTTATAGGATAATGAGAATTATCTGCCACAATATGCAATTTTTATATGGGAAAAAAAGGTTAAGGCCATCAATCACTATGTCTTCAGGTTATAAGCAGATACATATCTAATAGGGATTATAGAAAATCTTTCCCTTATGTTTACTACTTTGTAATTATCCAACATGAGTCTTAGAGACAGAACACCAAGAGAGGTGGTCCACAGGGTGAATCTGCTGTGGCTGTCCCTGCATTTTCAATTGACTTCATCAGCCTCAGCAGCAGTACGAGAAGGCACTTACCTCTCATTTCCCCTACAACTTCCTTCCACTTTTGCAGTGTAGACAAGCCTTCATTTCTACATGTGAATTTGTGCCCCATTTGATGCCATTTTCCATTGCTTGAAGCAAAATAAGGAGAGCTTTAGGGAAAGTGAGAATCGGGTTCAAGGAATGCAGGATGTTGTGTGTTTCACACATCAAAGGGATGCGTGTTACTGTCCACTCTTGCTCACCTATGTAATTTTATTAGGTGCTTTGAAGGAAACCCTTTGAGCATACTGAGACAGATGCACCTAAACACTGTCAACTGCAGTTTGTAGATCACTGGGCCTAGCAATACATGTAGCTGAATAATACTTGCAAAAATCAGCTACTGTAGTTGTTTTCACATAGTACACAAATATTTCTATGGTCAGAAGGAAGCATTACTAAAAATAATTTAACATTTTAAAAGACAAAGGGATCTATGTTTGAGCTCCTAAGTTCACAGAGGGGTGCTTAAATACATAAGTGACCTGATGAGCATTTCCAGCTCCATATTTTACAAACTCTAGCCACTGCTTTTTGAGCCTAGACATTTGACAAAATCTGTTTATATTTCTGTTAGCGAAGACCTTGGCCTAAGCTTTCTGTCAAGTGATTTAGAATTCAATTTATATCCCTTGGCTTTACTTCAAGGAGTTTACTTTTAATTGGCAACATTCATTCATTCGTAACTGATCTTTAATTGACTTTAAATTGATAATGCCCTGTAATAAATTTGCATTTCAAACATGATGCTTTTTTCATTTAGGAAAGGTTGAAAATTTAAGAATTAAAATTTGGATAGGACTTCTCACTCTAAACTATTATTAGGATTTTGCTGGATGTAAACCTTGATTCTTACTTACTGTGTATGGGTATCTCTTTTGGTATCAGAATCGTATTTCATAATAGGCTACATTTAGACTATAGTTGACCAGATTGAACAGTGGCAAATTAAACAGCTTTTCCCCAGACCTCAGATGGCAAATGAACAGCTACAAATTTTTAAGCCAGGCAAAATGCATTAATTCTTCAAACTGGAGAGCACAACGCATTTCAATACTAAAGATCTCAGAATAACAAAGGAACGAACGAGCCTAACTTTCCTCACAGAAACGCCTTTAAATCATTTTGTATAGGCTCATCATTCTATAATCTTACCCACCCTGGTCTCTACAACCTGAATTTCCAGATTTAGTCTGCCTTCACACAGCAGATACTAGTTCTTCCTCTTTGTCTTAGGCTTAGTCTTTTCACTTCTAGCTTTACAGGTCAGCACTGATATTACCAGTGTGGTCATGAAAACAACGTGAAGATACCTCTTGAAAATCCTTCAACTACCTGAAGAAACTGGTGACAAAAAAGACGTTACCACATAAAAGGCTCATTTGCTCTGGCACTCATCCCAAAGTCTCTTTACGCTGTCTAGTGCAAGTGAGAATCAGGCCTTCGACACTTAGGATCTGCTGAACAATACCTTGCAGGTTACTGAAAGATTCCGAGACTGAAGTATGTGCCATTATTTTTCCCTATAAAAAGTCAGAAATGCAACAGGCCTAGAATGTAGCAATGGAGTTACTTGTGCTGAATACAGAAGCTGCAGGTGTAAAGATCACACATTTTATGTGTAATCCTATTGATTCAGTATTTAGAAAGTTGTCCAGCATAAAAGAATGTCTCATGTGAATTGCTCAGAGTTCACAAGCAAAGTTTCGTAAACTTAAGAAAGCTTAATTTAAGTATAGACGCAAGTAAAAGCTAAACTAAAAATTTTTCTTTTTTTTTTTTTTCCTTTTTGCATATTTTTTGTTAGGTGCTTCTTCTCTGCCTAAAATATAAAGTCCAGAGTGCAGCTGGTGCAAATCCTAGCTATGGATTTCAAGCAAGACAAAGACAGTGTCAGACTCTGATCCAACTGAACTAAGGACCCACGTACTTTGGGAGTTGGCTTTGGGGGAAAATTCTCACACAGATACACATAAGATGACTAGGGAGATCACTAGCCCAAATACAATGAAACAAAATACAATACACCAACACATATATGCAGATCAGGAATCAACCTTTCACACTGATCCTACATTCCTTGCATAGCTTTGCATATGCAGAGAATGTGGGATGTGGCCCTTAAGATAGAATTTTTGCAAATGAAGAAGGTTATACGCAATGGTAACGTTTTAAGTCATTTTGGCATCAGCACAAACTACCAGGGGAAGGATCAGATTCCCATACAAATATGGAAGCTCTCTAGCGAGCAAGGCAGGGATGAGAGAACAATGCAGCGTATTAATTCTCGTCCAGTGACCAAAAATAAGGGGAATCCTAGTTATTACATACTTCCAAAACTTCTAATACATTTGCAAAAATGAAGAAAGACAAGAAAAAGACTACAAATTCAACCATCCCCAAAACCGAGGGAACACTGAGAGAAAATCTCTTTCTCAAAAGGAATCTCCCTTCAGTGGAAATAAATTTTGAGATGGAATCAAAACCAGAAATAACAGAACCTTGGTAAGAGCCAAAAGAGAACCACATACATCAAAAACAAAGCAGAAGTATAACCAACACTGCAGGATGCACAAACTCTAGTAGATAATCCCACAGATGACTTCACAGAGCCTCTCATCGACCCAGGTAATTCTTGATTCCATTAGAAAAGAGAGAGAGAGAAAGAGAGAGAAATAATACTCGGAAAAAAAAATAAAAATAAAAATTAAGAAACATCCTTCCTCTTTTTTAAAATAAAAATCAAGATCATCTCCCCTCCCCCGTCTATCTGGAAGCAGGTTAGCTAACCTTAACAGTCTCAATTTAAAATAAAATATATATTTATATATATTCATATATATAATAAAAGAGAAGATATTAGTGGCAGTGTACGCAAAACAAAAAAAGAAAACAAACAGAAAAAAAAAGAGAAATTACTTTAACAATCTCACTTTTTGTTTTTTTTTTTACACAAATACTGTTGTAAATATATTAAAAAAATCAGCATTCTATCTGGTAAACGTTACTTTTGCCCCCTCTATAAAATTTTGAATTAAAAAAAGTCCCAAGAACTCTTTTTCTTCTTTAATTATTCCCATCCCCGCCCACCCTTCCATTCCTCCTTCTTCCACAAGAATAAATCCTGATGCAACTTGTTTTTTTTTTCTTTTTTGTTTTTTTTTTTTTTCTTTTTTTGCAAAGATTGTGGGAACTAACCCTTCTCTTGTACCTAGATCCATAGGTTGCAACCTCTGATATCTTTGATTTTCCTCTGTGTTTCTCTTTGCCTTCTGTGAAAGTCCCTCTTGATTGTGCTGAGGCCCTGGGCTCAGCGAAGACACTGAATAATTTACAAAAAAAGCCACCGTTGCTCGTTGTCTGAATCTTCTTGGTTTCTGCTGTAACGTGATGATGATATGGGAAAAGCAGCGGGGAGGGTGAGCCAGAGAGCGTGGGATGGAGCAGAATCCAGGTGAGGAACCTCTGATTCTTTTTCCTCACCCTGCAGGGACTCCACACTATCCAAGCCACACTGCCTTGCACTCCCCTCAGCCCTTTTGTGTGTTTGTGGATGCGTGTGTGTGAGAAAGCAGACACGTGGTGGAGACCAGCAGGGCCTTGGTTCCTCTGGTTGCTGCTAAACCAGAAGCAAAATATTCCACAGTTCTAACTGGATACTGTGAAGTCCAAAAGCGGTCAGCATTGTGAAATTATGTCCATTGAAACACTGCGAGCGGTGTACTTATAACGACAGTAGGCCTTGTAGATTTTGTAATATATTTTGTTTCTTTTTTTTTTTTGTAGTGCTCTTCACAAGTGAGAAAAAAGAAATCTTTTTTTTTTTATTTTTTCTGTCTGTTTTTTGATTTTTTATGATTTTTTTTTTTGTTGTTTGTTTGTTTTTTGTAGTAAAGAAGGGTTGTATTTAGAGGCCAGTAGTTAGAGATCCAACCAGTGGAGCTCGTGAAGCACTACCTGGCCTTAAGGCCACCATCCAAGGGAGGCTGGGAAAATTATTATTCACCCAGCCTCCGGAAATGTAATGTACCAGCAGGCAAAAAACAGTTCTTCATGTAGTACAAAAACAACAAAACGAAACGAACCCAAAAAAAAAAAAAAAAAAAAAAAAAAGAGGAAAATAAAGGTAAAAATGAAACAAAAATCATTTCTTAAATTCTAGTGCCATAGCTTTTTGTTGTTGTTGTTTCTATTTTTTTGTTCATAACAAAGAGAGAGAGAGATTCTACTTATCCGTCTGACACATGCATCCTCATGTGGTCGTTGAAATGCTCAATTTGGTCAAACTTAGCTGGACAGACAGAGCAGACGTATGTGGTCCCCTCTGTGCAGGCCACCACCCCGGCGGGGACGGCCCTGGCACCGGTGCCGGCGGCTCCAGGCGTGCCGTTGGTGGCACTGTGCAGAGCCACATGCCTCTCCAGCAGGGTCTTGTGGGAGAACTTCTTCTTGCAGATGTAGCACTCATAGGACTTCTCCCCGCGGTGCAGGCGCATGTGCACATTCAGGGAGCTCTTCTGGGTGAACCGTTTGTTGCAGATGCTGCACTGGTAGGCCCTCACGCCAGTGTGCGTCACCATGTGTTTGATTAGGTAATCCTTTAGAGAGAAGGAGCGCCAACAGATGCTGCACTGGTGGGGTTTCTCACCTGCCCGTTACCAAAGAGAGAGAAGAAGAAAATTAGAACAAAAAAAGATAACAGAGTTAAGATCCTTCGCAGTAAATGAATGGTGAACCCTGCAGGGATCTCTGGAGAGATCTTCTGTCTAAGAAAAAGTAATTCTGTTAATAATTGTGTTTTGATACATCAAACCTTGTTTGATCAGAGGATTCGCAATACTTTACAATGGATGCTATAGGTACTCACACACTGTAAAGTGGAGCTCATGTGATCCGCTAGAACAAACAATTGCAAAGACAGCAGTGGAGATATAAGTTTCTGGTATGTATGCTCAGCTTCAATGGCACAGCCTCTGCTGCCCTGGGCATGAGAAGGAACATTGTGTTTCTGTCCTGCTCCCTTTCACTTCTTCCTAGGAAGGTCTTGGTTAGGTTATTTTACCTTTCAGTGCCTCCATCTCCCTACCTGTACGCAATAAAAACATCATTGATCGAACAGCTGACCTGTAATACATCTTTTCTGTCAAATTGCTTTAGATTTCTAGGAAGAGAGGTGCTAAAGATTACTGAGAGAATCCAGCTTTTTTATAAGAGTTTACATTTGCTGCCCCTTTTTTTCTGGTCAAATCTAATATCTTAAATATGGATTACTGTGTATTCCATAATACAAATACGTAGCTGTATCAATAATACCGACAACATCCAACAACCCAAATGATGCATCAAAAGGTGCCTAAAATCTTTTTAAATCTCTTGTTGTATATTTCAGATGTGGCAAATCATCAGCCCCTTGCCTATCAAGGAGAGAGACATTCTCATAACTCTGAAACAGACACAGTCATCCTCTGTTTTGCTGACTGAAAAGTAATTTTCCTTTGGCTATTCTGCAATTTCCTGCCTAGCTTGAGATCCTTTTCTTTCACATCCTACTTCCTCCCTTTTACAGTCTGCCTAGGACTGCTTTAAATCTGCTTTTAAATCTTGAAGAGTCAATTTTCAGGGACCATTGCATTCCGATGGTAATACATTATTTACTCTTTGTGCAGTGAGGTACATTCAGTTTTAAGAGAGGATGATTCATATGGATTGGATGGGAGGGATCCACTTTTTTTCGTCACTTCTGAGGTTTTGTTTCTCTTTATTCCACAGCTTCCACATATGATGGCAACACCTGTGGATAGAATCCACAAGCTCCATGTCTATGTAGCAATGATGATTTTGTTCTGACTTGGTCAAAGATACTCGGTATAAAAAAAATTACATTTCTTGGCTTTGTTGAACACAGTAGTGTGGTGAGCACAGACAGGCCAATATACTTGGCATGTGTTATGTAGAAAACGATAGTGTGTCAGCTATAATCATGTCAGGCTAATTTACAAGAGACTGATTACATTTACAGCGCTCATTTTTGCCTTAGGCAACATATCTCCCAGAGTTTGTAATAAGTCAGTCTCCTCTGCTCTAGACCTTGTTAAGATTATGCTGTAAAAACACCCTCATTTTTGCCTGCACATATTTCTAAGATATGCTGAGTTCTGGCTTTTTTCTAATCTTAGCTTCAAAACCTTCCTGGGAGTTCTTCCTTCCTAAAAGTCTTAAAACTTTTTAGGTTTTCTTTTTTTTATGCCAATTTATGTGCTTCTTATCTCCTCACTGTGTTGTCTTTTCCTACTGTAGACTCTTTATTCCCATGGTTCTTCCTCTTGAAATCAGTTGTTCCATGAATTAGATGCATACGTTCTCCCTTTTGGTTCATTATTTTTATATTTGGCTGCTTTTGGCCAATAACACAAGAAAATTACTCAGTATTAATATGCAGGAGATAGACAGGAGAAGGCAATAATGGTTTATAAGGTGCCGGTCACTGCATATGTTCTAGCACCGTGTTTCCAGAACACCACACTTCTGAGAACATGGTGGGATACCTTAATGCCAGTTCACATGGAACAACATGTGAAAGAAGAAAAGGAGGTAGGTCTGTGTCTACACTGCAGTGCTTTCACTGCATGAAAAGCTGTGTCAGAATATAGATCTTCAAACCTTAAAAACATACAGAGATTGCGAGATCTTAGGGTTGTTAAATTTTGGTTTATGAGTAGAATTCTCTTGACAGCAAGACAAATTCAAACACTTGCATCTCCCAGATCTTTCTCATTTTCCTTGAATCCTCACAAGAGCCACACAACGGGCAAGCAGCAGACACACCTCCTTCAGGACTGTGCATAAAAGGTTATTTTTAGAAAGTTTTTTGGAAGCCCTGCTCTCTGTTGCTCAAGGCTATTGCTTCTTAGATATTCCAGGTGCCAGTTCATTTCTAAACGAACACGGATATCATTTATTTACACAACTCTCTCCTTGCTAATGGAAGTTCATTAATTGGGGCATTCTTAGATCCACAAAAACAAAATACGAATTAATGACTGGAAACATCTATTGGTTTCCTTGGTTGACTGTGTGTAACATCTAGGAATACTTTAGGACAGGTCTTTCAGTATTACCTTCTATCTGACTTCAAGCACTGCATGCAGCTCATAGTTCAGACTGGAAAAAGTAAAGCACCTGATCTCAGAAATTATTTGTAAAAAAAAAATAGCCTTTCAAGCTTTTAAAACAAGGACGCAGGCTGATATAACTGACTGTCTTTTTAATGGGATATTTTCTTGAAAAACACAATACTATTTACATAGTATTTTAGCCACTCATCCGCAACAGAAAGAGAGAATATGAACACGCACAAAAGGATAATCTTGGGACTCAGGATTCTTGATCTTTGCAGCCATACATATTTTATCAGTCCCAAGAAGTGAACTTTCATGTAAATTATATGTACATGATTGCCTTAGATTTCTAGAGGATTTTTTAATTTAAGTGATGATTATACATTAAATAGTTAAAAGTTTACTTACACACATGGAAGTGAAATTTATTTGATACAGTAGGGAGGTATGATTTACATTCTTTCCATACCTTAGGCAGTTTCTCAAGGTTCTACTCTACATATCACAAACCCAGCATTTATTTTAAGAGCTGATGTTAACAGAAAGACTTGTTGGTGAGAGAAATATTTACTCTTTCTCTAAACTAGAATTTCTTTCCAAAATCAAAATGAGATGAGGGCTAAAGCAAGCAAAATTTAGTCCTAAATCCTGGACAGCTTCTCCATGATCGACAGATAGATAATCTCCTTGATTTATAAACTTGTAACTAAACAAAGCTAGAAAAGGCAGTTTTGGATTAGTAGTAAAAGCAGTCACCTACATTGCCTCAAAAGACCATATAATAAAAACATTTTTTTAAAAAAGGTGCTGTTGCTGTGTTCTACATTTATTACTTTAATTTTTTTTCTGAGTCCCATGTTTCTGTAGTCCTAGTTAGTGAAACATCTGGCTTACCAAGAGACGGGATTATAGAAGCCAACTTCAGTGAAGTACAGAAAAGCTTCCTGAAATACTCCAAATGTACTACTGTATAGAAATATGTGAGATTTAGAAAATATGAGGTGCTGTGTGTAACACCCAGGCCTGGACCTAGTGCTGCAACTCCACCAGGAATGAGCATGCCCTGAAGTCATTCCAGTCATCACTATTTGAACCTAAACCCTTACTGCTGTAGTACTGGGAAGCCTTTCCTCAGTAGGTGCATTCCTCTTTCGATGACTCTATTATAATTTTGTCAAGTGTTGCCCGGTCAGCCAGGAGAGGAAAACAAGTGCTTACCATTTTCTTGTATGGATGCAGGACACCTTTTACTCCAAGCAAAAAAAAATAGCTTGTTTCTGCACCATGCACAGTTAGACCCCTGCATGGGACCTATGTGTATCCACAGGGGCTCAACTTCAATGCAGTCAGCTTAGTGTTCAGTGATACCAGCTCCCTGGGTAGCCTCTCCCTTCTGTTTGTGCTGAGGGCTTTCAGGTTGGGAAACGGAACTTAAGTCCTTGTTTGTAAAGGATTTTCCCTGGCTTCATGTGTAAGCCAATAGGACAAACTCTTACCTGTGTGTACAAACATGTGCTTGACGTAGTTCTGTTTGGCGGTGAAAGTCTTGTTACAGAGAGTGCACTCGTAAGGCTTTTTTTCGCCTTGCCCACCTGCTGTGCTGTGGCCCGCAGATGGGGCCAAGGGTTGAGGGGCTGGCAGCTGAGCAGTGAAAGTTGACAGGCCAGGCTGGGACACTGTCACAAACTGTGTCTGTTGGCCAGCTATGGGCTGGGGCAAGCTGAAGAGAAAAGGCTTAGGGCCACTGCCAGCAGACTGTGTAGTGAAAAGGGCAGGCAGGTACGTGTTGCCAGCTGTGCCAATGACCTGAGTGTTGCTGGTCAGAGTCAGTGGCATCCTCAGATTGCTGGTGAGGGATTCTGTCTGGCGTAAGTAGATCTGTGTGGTTGGCAATGGTTGGGCAACAGTTGTGTTGACAGAAGGCTGCAAAGCCCCCTTTTCGGTGCTGTTATTGACTGTGAGCCCTTTGCTGTCCATTTCAACGTCGTTGCCTCTCTCTGGCGAGGAAGAGTTGGCATCCACATGCTGCTGCTGCTGCTGCTGCTGAGGCTGACTGCCATCAGCAGGGATATCATTTTGATCTGCTTGAGAAGGTTCCTGCTGTCCATCCCTGCCCAGACCAGTCATAAACTGCTGCTCCACAGAATCAGGCTCAGTACCAATGGAGGAACTGACTCCTGAGTCAAAACTCTCCCCTTTGGGTTCACTCTCAGTGCCTTCTGCTTGGTCAGTGTCCTCAGTGCATTCCTCAGACTCATTGCGCTCAAGGATCTGCACCCTCTGTTGGCCATAGTAGTCATAGTCATCCTCCATCTCCTGCTTAATATGGATGTTGCCCATCAATGTTTGAATTCGGACAGGGCGTGGTTGCTTGCGGCAATGTGTGGTCTCTGGAGTGGTAGAGAGGTACCGCTCCATCTGCTGTGATCGTTCATGGATCCTGGTAATCCAGCTGGGGTCTTCCATGTGATGGTCCCTAGGGAGACCCAGGGCTGTTTCATGGTGGCTGACCACAGCCCCACTATAGAAGGAGCGCTCCCCGCTGCCATTTTGCATGGAACAGGCATAGAGGGCCGAGTAGATCCTGTCCACACTGTGCTGTGAGTGGCTCTGCAGGTAGCCAGACTCTGTGTCAGTGCTCTGCCCCGAGGTGCCTGATTCGGGTGTTCCTCTGGGTGTCTCCTGTCCAGAATCCTGAATCACCGGGTAGACCTCTCCTACATTTTGTGAGACAATCCTTGTGCACTCATCAATCACAGTCTTGATCTGTAGGATGCTGGCAGCTGTAAGAATTTGGAGGGCCTCTGATTGCGAGACCCGCAGCACCCCACTGTACATGAAGTCAATGAGCTTTTGCACAGACTGGACTGACACCACTGAGGGAATCTCGATGTCACTGTAGCCCAGCAGCAGCTTGTCCTGGAAGAAGGGGCTGCCAGCCGCCAGCACGCAGCGGTGGGCGCGTAGCATGCTCCCGTGGATGCGGACCGTCACGTCACAGAAGTGGCCACGGTTGCGCTGCTCGTTGAGGGTCTCGAGCACAGAATTGCTGAAGTTGTGAAGGTTGATGCTATGAATGCGCTCTGTCATCCCCTTGCAACTGATGTTACCTGTAGCAAAGCAGGTGACAAAAAAAGAGAAGAGGATATTGGGTCTTTTTTCCTCTGCAGACAGGATACTGACAAAGGTGACTGCCCACTAGGAGAACAAAAGAGATTACACCATAAAAGTCACAAACAAAGGCACTAATAAGAAGATAACACCTTTTTAAGGATAGAAGTAAAATTATACAACTCTTTCGCAGAGTTGAGAAGGTTCTGAACTTCTGAACCTTTTTCTGGAGACAATGAAAATGTAGCTGGTCGGTGTTTCAACCACATTTCTGGGCCTTGAACTTCCTACCAGCTTATATTGCTTTAAAAAGCCTAGAGTCAGCCAAATGTAAGCACTGAGCTGGGTTTTAGGCTGCATGAATGTGGACCTGCTCCAGAAATGATCAAATTCTTACTTCAATTACCCTTTACACCAACTTGTTAATGCAAAGAGTCCACATGAAAATGTGGTTTCTATCTAGAATGTCATTTCAAGGAATTTGCATGCCGGTTTTTATGCCACAGCTACTTGTACAAAAAGCTGGCATTCACTTTCCAATATATCAAGATTTATACTGTAAATGTTCCTAAAATCCCACGCACAGTTTTGTCTGGGGTTGTGGTTGAGAACATTTGCTACCCAATAGTGACAAACAGTCCTCCATAAGAACCCAAAGCAAAAAGTTAACATGAGCTGTCCCCTTCAGTTACAGCATATCCCAAGTTCTGATTGGCACCAGAATGCCATCATATAAACAAATGTTCTCCTGCTGTTATTTACTTGACGGAAACTGGAAAATTACAGACATTTTCTCTAAGGAAGACTTAGTTTGGCTGAATAATCTAAATGGGGAATAGTTTAGTAAAGCATCTAACTGATACGGGTACAGAGCAAATGTATCTTTCAGAATTAACTTTCACATATAACTTCTTAAACTGTTGATTCACTTTTCCCTATGTCCAGCCTGCTTTCTTTGGTTTAATGCTTTTTCATTTCTTTTCCTGTTCTTTACTCAGCTTTCATCTACTTAGATCTTGGTTGCAGAAACTACCTTTTCATCTTTTAACTATGAGGAACCAACTGCCCTTTGAGAGGCAAACAAAGAAATCATTCTTAACAAATTATTTCTTTAGGCTCTTGCAGTACATGCTTCACCTTGGTTCTCAGAAAATGACAGAAGGGAAAATAATGCAAAATCACTACTAGCATTATGGAACATTTCTTCTTGAATATTCCTACCAAAGCTACAGCATCTCTTGCACAGCGAGTGTGTAAGAATCTAAAAGTGGAATTTGATAAAGAAGTATGAGTAAATTAAACAAGCTTAATGCCACTGTCTGCTTTAACAGAAATACAAAGAGAAAATAAATGGCATCAAAAGTGGTTTCATACACATGCTTTTTAACCTAATAATGATACTCTGGCCTGGCCCAATGGGTATTCTTATATCTCATATGCAAGCAGTGAAACATTATGCATTACAATTTGCAGGAAAATGTGGAGTGTTCCCTCCTCCACCATTTCCTTCTCATTTATTCACTCCTGCCATCTCAAGCTTCTTTTCTTTTGGAGCTTCATAGAGAAATCTCCTTGGACACAGGTTGTCATTTTCATTCTGTGAAGCTGATGCTGATAAAAGGAAGCATAAAGGTCAGGAATTGGAAATCCTGATGAGGCCAAGCTGTCTGAAGAAGTCTGATTCTAACAGATGTGAGCTAGCCAGTACCAGAAGATGTGAGGTTAGAGCACTAGGGGGATGCCCAGAAAGCTGTAACAAGGAGAAAGCTACTAACAGTATCATAGATATTGTGAATTACTTCTGTCTTGGTTATAAGCTTTGCAGAGAAACCTGAACTTCTTCCTCTGATCATCTGGCTGATCACAGGGTTGGAAAAATGTCTTAGCAGTCTGGAGCCCTTCCTTCATGGGCACTGCAATTACTATTACACAAAATAATGTATAAATTACTCCACCCAGACAGAGTTATTCTCCAGAGACCTCCAACATAGTTCCAGATGCTTTCCTTCCCAGCATGTCAGACCACACAAGTACAGAAAACATATTATTATTATTTATTATTATTATTATTATATAATATTATATATAAATATATATATCCTTGATTTGAAAGGAACTTTGTAAAAGCTCTGTGTTGGTGGAGAAACAGATAGGTGGAAGATTAGTGATAAAAAGAGAATACTTCTACTCAAGACTTACAGTAGGCCATGGTGAGTTATTCCATGGGTACCCACTTATCTTTATCTCCCTTTGAGTGACAGCCTATCAGTATGCTCCCCATCACAAAACACTGCTTACTACTTGGTTTGACCCTATTACTTCCACTTCACGAGAACAGGCATTTAAGATGTTCTCCTGAAAAAGAGAATGACATCTAGTTTATCCTCTGTTTTATCAAATGGGGAATTTGATAATAAGAAGAGATACAGAATCCATAATTTTCCATACATAAAGGTTGGAAAAGACCATGGAGATCACCTACTACAACCATCAAACCATGCTTGTGGCCACTCTACACAATGTTCCACAGTGCCCTTTTCTTGAAAATCTCCAGGCATGGTGACTCCACCATCTCCTTGGGCAGTCTCTTCCATTACTCCACCACTCCTCTGTGATTTTTCCTGCTATCTAACCTGAACCTCCCTTGGCTTAACTTAAAGCCATGATATTCTCTGACACTAAGGTCAGGATGATAGGCCTGTAGTTCACTGGTTTCTCCTTTTGACTCTTTAATATGCAGCAGTCTAACTCAATAAACCAAAAAACATGCTTTGCACATGCATAGGGTGGAATATGCTATGGACAGGTCTCTTGATTTGAGAAGGTACAAAGAATTCTACCTTGTTCATATGAACCTTGGCAGAAAGCACTAATTTTGTGAGTTGAATTCCCCATAAATACATCCTCAGTTCCTTTTCACTGTGATCTACATCAAGAAATCAGACAAGTGAATCTCACTACCTGTTCACATATCAAGCATAGACAGAAGGAAAGGCAGAGATTATTTGCAAGTTTCAGCAGCCCTCTCTGCTGCAATGTATTTGGTCATTAGCTGCCAATGAAAATTGTCAGTCAGGGTTAAACAAGGCTAAGAAAAAGAGGTGTGTGTGCTCACAAGAGACTGATGTGAATAGCTCTCTAATAGAAACTGATCTAGGACACTAAATTCCTCGAGGTGTATGAACTGGACTCAAAGTCATTTTGTTACTGAACAGAAATTCAAATCCAAAAGATAACTCTTTAAGACCAATGTGGTATTAAGGAGCAAGCATTCCTTATTGCAGCACTGTATCCATGGCGGTTCACTTCATGCAACACGCATGCCCAGCACATAAAGTCTCCAGATTATATGCATTTTACTCAATACATTTAAAGCAGCATGAGCATTATTGAATGGATGCTGCAAACTATTTGGTACAATTTGATTGGATTAAGGCCACTTGGTGAGTTTTGTTTGGCTATACATCTGATTGGCAAATCTAGCGGCTAAAGTTTAGTGGTTATTCTTCTTTACTTGCCTATCTATGTGCTGCCTCATTTCCTTATGGCTTACCACCATGATTAATCACTATGTTGTAAAACGTAGTAGCACAAGACACATTACAAACTATATAGCAAAACACAATGTAGACATTAAAATATACATTATGACACACTGATATAATCGTGACAATTTGAGTCACTCCATGTAAGGCAAAGGTATTTTAGTTGTGCCTGGTATAAACAGAGCTCTCTGTTAAAAAAGCCTTGTCTAGTCTCTTTACTTCTTCAAGTGAAATTGAAACACCTTCACTATTTCAAAAGAGAAACAAGAAATTCACTCCTTAAGGATAAAAGAAGAATGGTGCATGGAAGTGACACATAATTAATATTTTAAAATAAAATACAAGACCTAATGCAGGTTTTGAGGATGGATTATCCCAGTCTACCTTCCTTGATTTTCAACACTGAAAACCGTATCCATTCAACATACAACCAAAGCACTTGCAAAGGTTATGTTAGAGAAGCTAGTACACAAACTGCAGTAGCATAAAAGGAGCAGTAGTTCACTCTAACAAGTTTTAGAGATTGCCCTGTTCAGTGCAGCCTCTCGCCCTCTGCAGGGAACGATGTCCAGATCCAAGTTCCAGAGTTGTCTCTTACTCTATATTGTTCTAAGCAGAAAGACCAAAGGTGGTGTTTCCCATAAGAGCTGGACTTAACCAGGCTTAACTCTAAGCTAATGTGACATGCTGACAAAGAATGCTAGAATCTTAAGCAAGCTCCAGCTGGTGTCGGTTCTTTAGACATGTCTCAGAGCGTATCATTTCATCACAAGATCCAGCAATACCCACGTGTGGGTGCATAGGCACACACACACACACACACACACTCACTCACCTATAGAAAGCCTGGCTCAGGAAAGACTACTGTCTCAGGCTCTGCTCAGGCCTGCCACTCTTTTAAACACGAGACAGTGGGAAACTTTCTGTGAAATTCAAGTGGCCTTTGTTAAGTGCCTCCCGCCTCCCCCCTCCCCTTTTTGTCCAGTAAATATGATGGAGAGATCCCAATGGACTCGTTCTAAGAAACTCCTGTAAAATGGATTTGTCCCCTTTCTGTGAAGTAAGTTCTGATTGGAGGGGTATTCACAAACCATATAGGAAAGAATGGGTTTGAAAATGCAAAGGCCATTCTTACCCAGATAGGCAATGAATGGGCGTTCGGGTAGTTAAAGTAAAAAAGAGGAAAAAAATAATAAAAAAAAAAGACATAAAAGAAAGAAAACAAAACTAAACCGAAAAAGAAAAAAAAAGAAAAAAAGGGGGAAAAAAATAAAAGCCCAGACAACAGCGCAGATTATGCACATTTGCAATCCTCCTGAGATGCAATTTGAAGCTGGCACGGCATAAAGGTGAAACATATCACTGTGCAACTTTGAAAAAGGCACCGTTTCCCCATATGCAAATGTACCGATTAAACTGTCAGGCTATTCACGGAAACATGCATGGAATTCATCGTCTACCAGTAAGAAGGAGCACGACATGGATGGGAAAGGGAAAAACTTTTGTTGTGTAATACATGACTGAGTGCTTAGATTAGTGTTTCCTTGAATCTCATCCACCCCTCCTGCTGACTTCTATGCTAAGGGTGTTCGAAGGAAGGCAGATTTTTACCATGACAATGACAGTGACAACCTCTATAAGTACAGTGCCGGAGGGTAGTGAGGGTACAAAGGCAGAAGGAAACAGCAGGCAGTGGACTCTCGGAAGATGCTTTAAAATACGTGGAAGTAAAGCCGTGCGATGCATCAAGTACGGCTTGAAGGAAGGTTTCTATACATCAAAGCTACAATCCATAGATCTTCACAAAAGAGGAAAGATACAGTTCACAAAAGTGACTTTTTTTTGGTCAGAAACATAGAGAATGATCCCAGCAAATGCATGGTGTAGCACAATTACAAAGACGTACAGAATGCTGAAGACTGAAGGTCATGCACAAATGGCTACGCTGTGTGTTTTACAGTGTAAGGGTTTTTTGTACAGCCACTAGATGTCCCTTTCTGCAAAGCCAACGTTTGTTGCTTTAAAGCTTCTAACTGTAAGGTATCACGGGATTTGATTTTCCCTACTGCCTTTCAAAATCACAGTCTCTCAAAGCTTACTGCACAGTGATGACTGACCATTCCTAGAAACAGCAATGAGGAAATCACTGCAGCTGCCATAAGCCAGCAGTAGCTCAGTGCATGGCCTTCACCTGGAGCAAACTACCTGTGTTGTTGGAATCCAGGCTCTTGTTTGAAGCTTACTGTGCGGTCTTTCACGGGAATAACTTAGCAGGGGGAGCTCCAAAGGCTCTGCTCTTAACTTCATACTTCAAGGGTGAAATATTCACCTCATATGCTTCAGAGCTGGTAGGCCTATTGAAACGTAAATGGACTGAGTTTTGGCCTCAAATTTCTGCAGAAGAGTTCAGAAAATTGTTTGGCAACTCATCTCACTGATTCTTAGACAAGATTAACTAGATCTATTTTGATATTGCTGCCTTAGCTTGTCTTCTTGACAAGCTTCTCAGGCCTTGCATTGAGAAGACCTCCCACTACGAGAGACTGAAGACAAGCTGGAGGCATTTTATCTCCTATAGAATATGCACACCTGTAATGCAGCTCCTGGAAGCACCACAAACTAAATTAACCTGCTGCTTCTGGAGACCAGCATAATCATCTACTCTTTACTCTCTGTCCCAGCAGTGGTTTGTTTTGGTAATCTCTAACCCTTGCTCTCTAAATCAAGTGCTGGAGGATCACAGCCTGCTGGCTCTATCAAAAGAATGTTTTAAGTTCTTTGTATAGTCATTGAGTTTACTCCTCTTCCTCGTGGTAGGAACAACTTAGATATGCTGTGCACTGAGAAATTTGCCTAAGACATTTGCTAATACCACTAATGCATGGGATTTTCACTCTCTCCTCAGACAGGCTGTCTACCATCTTTATAGTAAGAAAGTTTTCTTAGTACTCTACTTGGAAATCAATTAATCATCCTTTCCTCCAACAGACATAGAGAAGTGTTGACTATTTTCCTTTCTACAACAGACTCTCACATACTTGGAAATTGCCTCATATTTCTTCTTTATTCCTGTCTTCCTTAGAAAATCCAAACACTGTTCTCCCCCTCACACTCTCTGGACATACATACCCTCCTCATTCTTGTCTTCTTCATCATCTATTCCATCTGTCCATTACTCTAGTCCAATATTCTAGCTGAGCAATGTTGTAATGATTCTACCACTAAGTCGCAATGTATACTTTCACATCAGCTTTGCATCTTGTGGTATATTTTGCAGCGTGTCTTGTGCTACCTATGTTCTTCAGCTTCTTGAAGGTAGCACATAGGGTGGGAAGGAAAGAACAGTAACAACTAAACAGTACCCACTAGATTTGCCAATAGAATGTATAGCCAAACGAAACTCACCAAGTGGCCTTAATCCAATCAGATTGTACCGAATAGTCTGTAGCAATCAACCAGTAATGTATTGAGTAAAATGTACATAATCTGTAGACTTTCGGGGCTGGATGTACAAGTTATGTGCACCCTAACCCTGTGCATCCAGCACTGCAACAGAGAATGTTTGCTTTTCTAAAATCCACGTTGGTTTTAAGGAGCCATCTTTCAGGCTGGAGTTTCTGTTGAGTAACAACATGAATGAAAGGCTTGCCTGAGACACCTCAGATACAATACTGTTCAAATACCTTATAGAATAAATAAAATCAAGCAAATAAAGCCCCATTACAGATTTTCTTTTAAAAAAAAAAGCATCTCAGGAAAAAATGCTTAATTTGGAATGAAAAATATCAAGTCTTGCATAAACATGACAGTTCATTAGAAATACAGCATTTCTATCACAACATATGAAAGCCCCACAATTACCATAGGAAGTTTTCTCATTTCCATACATCAGCATCTCCTGTTCCAACCTTAGTAATCAAAAACCATGATGCATTCTTCAGCTCCACTGACCTGATTTATCCCTAGTGATGAAGTTTAATGTTTAATGTTCTGTTGTTCTGAAATTAGCTATCCTAAAATAAAACTGCATTAATGGAGTAAAAATTCATACCTGGTGCCGCCAATGACAAAACTACTCCTATATTGGGTTTCAACTCTCCGAGACTGCATTTAACAGAAGGACACTTTTCTACTCAAAGAAGTGACCTGAATAAAATCCTGAAATCCTGGTAGTATCTGACTTCTTAGTACATCCCAATGATGCCAGAGAGACTGGTTTATCCAACACTGTTCAGATTAATTCTTCTGAATAGTTGGCCTCATTCTGAAAAGGGGCCTTGAAGGCACAAAGCCTTTATGGAGTTTCAGGAACACAGGAAGAACATTTGTATCCTCAGCAGGAGATCTGACCAGGAGCAGCCCTTGCTTTTTGTTGCTTTAAAGGTTTGCTGGAGTTTTCACCCAATCATCTGCTTGAACATCTTGAAAATCAGTATCTCCTTCTATAATATCTATCCAAAACAAACACCAGATGACACTACACGAATTGCCCTAACCCCACCAGATTGTTGTTAGAATCAAAATATGTAGCAGTCTACATTTAACAGGAAGTACTGTATTTTTACCAGCACAACATCTATTAATGTGTCAGTAATACAATCTATGGAAGAAAGAATCACCGTGTTCTGAAAGCTGTCAAACTTCTCTAAATTTCATAGTCTAATAACTACGTTTACTTGAAAGACAGAAATGCATGCACACACGAACACAACCTTATTCTCCAAGGAAAAAATATATCGAGTAGATGGCTAATAAGAGTTTGTTTAAACTTTTTTGAGAAGATGGGCTTTTTCTGCAGGCTAAGCAATGTTCAGCAAATGTCCTACGGATGATTTATTTAGCTAATTGCCCTGTCCTTTTCAGCATCTGTAGTGATGAGATATATCCATTTTTCATCAAACTGAAGACTAAACCATAGGTGTTCTGCACATAAAACTGCTTCTATAACCAGTGGACCTAAATCCTCAACACTGAGCACTAAAGCCTCTATTTCAGGCAAGATGCTCGGGGTGCAGGTAGTGAATCACTTCCCTGTGCTTTGTCTGGAAGCCTGCAGGATGAGTCCATCAGCCATAACCCCATTTACTCCTGATCTGCAGGGCAGCAATGTCTGTGCCTCAGTTTGTTTTGCATATAAAAGAGGGGGCAGCATCATGTGTCCAGATCTGCTGAAGAACTGGGCACCTCAATTTATCCAAGAAATGCAGAACAACTTGTAAACAACACTAGAGAAAGGTCAAGAATTAATTCCAGAGGTCCCATAAGATTTTGTTCTCCAGGCTTATAAAAATCAAGATTTCCTCTGCCTTGCTCTAGTGCCTTGATTCCTTTATGCCTCTTTATGATGAACATCCTACTCACAAATGCACATACACAATGTCAACAGATGAACCACCAGAGCTGTTGTCATAGCTGCACTGATAGGTACAGCACCTGGATGGCAATGTCATGATATGGGTGCTCAGTCTTGTGCTCTGACCACTTGTAACCGATTTTCATTAGCAAAAGGTGGGATCGGCAAACCACTGAAAACCGAAAGTGAGAAAACCACCCTCTTGTAATAGGAAACAGAGAAAGTAACGCGGCCACATGATGGCACCATTTCCTAGGAAGAGAAACCAGGCTGTGCTTGTCTCCTCTTCGTTAGGGAACATTTTAATATTCTAAATGAAAACTGTTTCAACTGCTTTCGCTTGTTCCCAGACAGCTCATGCACGATTATGCCAAGCCCCAGCATGGCCCAACTGTTCTAATTGGCTATAAGTTTAAGGCATTTGGGCTCTTTAAAAGCCTAGGTGCATGCATGTATTGCTGTTTTTTTCTCCATAGTGCCAGGTGCTGTCACTCACAAGGCATTCTGCACCAGAGGGTATGTAGCAAAAGAGCCACCGACTAGGAAAGAAGTAAGATAGGCCAACAGTGCCCACGGAATTAAGCTGAAACACTCTTAATTTAAACAAAAAATGGGGGATGTTTCTTGGAAAAAAAGAATAAACTTTAGAAAAAACACAGTCGACCATGGTGATGTATTTTGATATTCTATGGTCTGTATTAAAAGCTAACTATATTAATTTAGAATGCTTTCACTTACTTTACGGGCTTTTGCGTAAACCCTAATAACGTATTTCAGATTGCAAACATGTAGGAAAAGTGAATGGGGAGTCCCCTTTTGCTCATCTCTGTGTTGGATTCTAGAAATTTATGTCCCCTCTCAGATACATCGGAAGGAGAAAGGGCTTAGGATGGGATCTGAGTGCGGAGGAGGAATGAATTCAAGGGGTAGCAGTTGAAATATATTAAAATGTGTCCCCGAAAGAGACAATTGCTATTCCACGAACCCTTTCAGATTTGTGCTGTATTGTTAGGTTTTCCCCCCAGGCAGAGAGACAAGGAGGAAAAGCTTATCAGTTTGAGCGTGGTTAAATACAGCAAGCCTGAAAGCCTATGGGCTTTGGTTAAAAGGAAAATATAGATTAAAACCTCTTAAGATAATTAACTGTTTAGATGGTTTCTATTGAAGCTAAAATCTTCTGTGGGGAGTTGTAGTAGCAGTCTGTTAGGAAAAGGGTGCAGTCGGACAGAAATGGTTGGCTTTGGTGGGAGAACTGCAGCCTGCTTATATCCTATGTGTTTCCAGAGAAAGGCCTTTAAATGTAGGAGATTTTGTTCCGGTCACAGAAGTAGTGATGGCAGAAACAAGGAATGGAGGAAAAGCTGTAAATGCCAGTCCCCATGACTGGGAAAAAGACTCTTTTGTATCTTCCAGTGGCTGCGCCTCCCTCAGTTCTGGCTAGAAGGAAACTATCACATGAAAAAAGCTACATTTTACTTCGTTATTTTTTTCCATTTATCTTTTTTATCTGTTAGTGAAAGGGTAATTGTTAACTAGTACAACTGGGTGCTTTGGTGAATATCTCAACTCAGAAATATCGTGAGACAGATATTCATACTGCACCAGACTGTGGCTTCTCTATTTTGAGTTTAGGGGGTAAGCGTTCAGGCCTGATTCTAATTCCAGTTCAAAGATCAGTGGGAAACAGTACATGCTCATGTCAATGATGCTGAAGGCCACAGGGAAAATCTCAGTCCTCATTGAGTCCTCTGCAACCCTGGGAAATGGGCATATTCCAAAACCACCTGCTTGTTTTGATAGGAAGAACAATGTAGGACAGAATGCTTTAAACCAATAGATGACAGTAATAAAAAAGAACACAGCTTTCATGGGTGACTTGACACCATCAGAAAGGTCTGTACCATTAAATGTACATTGTCACTTCTGATATATATTTTTTTCTCTACAGGGAGAAGGCCTGGGAACTACAGGTAAACACATGCATACAGACACTAACAGGTGAGACTACTGTTGTGCTTAAGAGTTATTTCTCAGGTCTGCCTTCAGGCACATTTTACCCTCTACCCAGCCAAAGGACATTAGAGATGACATCTGGGGGTTTTACTTTTGAAGGGCTATGCCTTCTTTTGAAACACTACATGGGATCAAAGCATGTGGTATTTTTGTTGACATTGACATGGCCACACAGACAGACATGAAGCTGGTGGGAGAAGTCCCTTGCTCTGTTTTTATTTCTTCCTATCATACCCCTTTTCACACAAAAATTGCTACTCTGTGTGTTTTTTTTTTCTCTGTGTAACATCAATAAATTACACGTTATCACTCCTATCATCTAGTTATAAAGAGCCTTTCAAGATTTTTTAATAGATGCACAATATTGCTACACTTACATTTTCACTGGTTAAGAACTCAAAAATAGCTGTAGTGAGATTACTCTTAATTTATACTACTTCTCTCCCCTGGGTTTTCAAGAAGAAGCATTTCACCACATGTCACAGATTGATACAGAGTATATATTGCTCATCCCAACTGGGCAGAGCTCCTTTCAGTGTTTAACACAACAAAGCAAATATGAGTAGGGGTTCTAGGATTTGTTTATCTTTTTTTTTTTTTTTTTTTTTTTTTCATAGGCACAGTTAATTCCTGGAGGAGCTATTTGTGCTGACAGATTAACTAGATATCTTGAATTCTCTTTATATTCCACTTACTGGGTGGGAGATGGGTAAATCTAGATCTCGTGTTATTTTAGCCTTGTAAATGACTTCATGGACAATGAAAACATACATAGAAAACATTAATAAAAAGATAGCACAACAGCATTCTCTTAAGAAACAATAATAGTTGGTGTACTCTGGAACCAAGCACATTTCTTGGCCAACAAGAACAAGCTGTTGTGCTCTACCATACATTCATGACACTGCCAGAACAAATGCCTTGATAGGAAGGAGTTTAACAGCACTCACTTGGCTTACAACTGATTTTTACCTATGGAATAGATCAAACATCATGTTTCTTGTGGAAACATGTAATTCTTCCTGCTGCAGCATCTACCAGCACATTTTATAAACGTTAACAGGCAGTATTAAGCAGTATCTTGCTTCTATTTCTCAAGTTCTCTCCCAGTACCATGTTAAGACTCCACTTCAAAACTGTTTGGAATGAATGAGCTCCCTTTGGTCAGACAAGAACAATAAAATAATTGTTCTATTCTTGTTTAACTTTGTTATTTTATTTGAATGCTGTTCCGGCCCTACCTTGTTCTAAAGTTATTGAGTGGGATCATGGCACAAGGATTACATGGCTACTCTACCATGGCTAAACAAGAGAAAAGAGGAGAAAATGACCACAGAAACTGAGATGAAAAGAGCAAAAAGCTCTAGTGCTAAGCAAGTCACAGTGATGAAAAGGAACAGAAGGTGACCAGGACTATTTTTACATTAGTAGATTTGAAGTTGCGTAGTTGCAATAAACCTGAATAAAAGTCACCTGTCAAACATGGGAAAATCATTTGTGTTTGACCGCTACATGAAGTGTCCCTCTGTGGACCATGCTAAGGAAATGGTACATTTAGTTCAGTCATCTCAACTGAATAGGACTGAGGAGATGACAGCAGAAGAATACACGATTAAGATATGAAATAACAACGATTGGCATGATTATTTCTACAGTATTCTCCTGCATGATTTCCTTTTGCACTGTTAGCTATAAGACTGCTCACATTCCCTGAACATGAGAAAAAAAAAATGCACTGTTTTGATGGTGACAGAGCACTGGAACAGGCTGCCCAGAGAGGTTGTGGAGTCACCTCTGGAGATATTGAAAACCTTCCTGGACACTTTCCTGTGCAACCTACTCCAGGAAACCTGCTTCAGCAGGGGGGTGGGACTAGATGATCCCTCGAGTTCCCTCCCAACCTCTATGGTTCTTTGACTCTGTGTGACTCTGTGATCTTCAGGAGAGACAGCTAGTAAAAGCAAGAAAATAACAGAGGAAGTTAGAAAGGGTCTTGAAGGAAAAGACGAGGAATTTCAATCCGTAAGATCAGCAGGGAGGTGGCCTTATCAACACTTGTATTAGACTCCATATGCAAGGACAACAACAACAACAAAAATAAAGAAAAAAGAAAAACAATACAGTGCTTAAATAATGAAGTATAAGAGCTCATCAAAGCTGAAAATGTATCTTTCCAAACAAGGAAATCGTGCCCAAGTGACACTAATAGAACAGAGCGTAAACTGTTGCAGGCTAGATGTAAAACAAAGATTAGGCAGGACAAATGGGAAATTTAAAGAAAAACAGCTTGGAGTATAAAGACAAATACCGTAATAAAATATACTTTAAACATATCAGATAAAGAAAGCTTACAGGGCAATGACTGGTACCTAAGAAGTGCCTTAGATTATGTGGTTTGATAGATTAAACGGGCAAGGAGCAGAGTCAGTGGGTTGGCTGGACTACTGATTTATGAAAGCAATAAAGGTAATCAAAGAGGTTACAGAAATTATGCAGTGGAATTTTGCTTTAATTTTCAGGATGGAGGATGATAGGAGAAGGTAAGCTACCTCAAGGGGGATAAGAAGAAAGCACTGTCCTGGAGACTGTTATCAAAAATAATACAAAACCAAACCAAACTAAATCACAACAAAAACAGCCAACAACAAAACCATATTAAAAAACCCAGACCAACCAACGAACCAGAAACCGAAACCAGAAAATGAGTATGACTGTGTCTTTATAAACAGTGATAAAGACTTTCTGTTGCATATTATTCATTGCTCTCATTTAGCGAGTGAAATAGTTGAAGGTCTGATTTAATACATAAAGGAAGGATTTATAAAAAGACTTGTAACTTAATAGTAACAAAAAATCTGTGGGAGGTAGACTCTGAAAGCATGAACAGGTAAACTCAGATACGGACTACCAGTGTTTTACTGGACAGTACATCTCAGTGGCTACAGCATAACTTACAGATGCTGCTGTATTACCAACCTCAAAATCTTAAGAATGGAAAATTTAGAATTTTAAAGAGTAATACATTTTTAAATCTTATTCCTTGTACTTAGAAGTAATACATATGCTGGGGACATATCTTCAAGCTCTCCCCTGAAACCATGAAAGCTAGACACCCTCCTAGCTTTTCCAAATCAAAGCTGAAGTTATGCACGTGATCCACTTACAGTTCTCCAAGGTGAGACCAGTAAGAAAAGCACTGAATGCCACAATGGCTAACAAGCTAGCATAAAGTCAGTATTACTGGGTCATCTAATAAGAGAATCACCATTAAAGAGAACCAGATAAATTTAGAAGACCCTCTATGTGACTTTACATGTGATTTAAGAATCAGTAAAAGTTAGGCTCCGAAGTCGCATAGCTGTTTCTGAAAACATACTCATCTATTTTCAAACTTCAGTACCGTATGTTTTTAGTCATTTCTCAAGAGAAGAAAAGCCTGAGAGACCAACCTGACAAAACTCACTTAGTGCACTTTGGAATATAGAGACCAGTTCTGATCAGTAGTATAATATAACTAACACTTTCGTGTACTGCAATGGCTTTTTCAACAGAGGCAGAGTGAGGTCAGATTATAGTTTTACGTATTTTTACTTATATTTATTTCTGAATCTACACAATTTAAACAATACATCTGCTTCTGTGAAAACACAAGTCATTCTTGGCTGACGTTTCTTTAATAATAATACGACCAAAAATATCAATTAACAAGATGCAGAAAACACCTATGACTGTTTAAAACCAAAGTATTTACTAAACAAATATCGGAATGTTCTGCAAGATAAGCAAATAGCTAAGTCTCATGAGATTCAGTATTTGAGATCTATGGGTATCTTTCAGCTGAGCTGCTGCAGAGAAGGCCTATAACATTATTATACTGTCTAAAATAGATATCTAAACATACATCATTTCTTAGGTCACCAAAAACAACCTAAAAATATTCAGCATTAGCTAACACATACCATACTTAGATTAGCAAAAATACAGATGAAACAACTATTAACATACTGTCTGTCTCTGTAAGGAAGGAATCAGGCTCCTCCTTCTCCCCTCAGAGTAGAAACCATTTCAAAGCTCCAGAGCACTTATTAGGGAATCATAATCACACATTTCCAGAGGCAAAGTGGGAAGACCATAAGGGCATATAACCATTCTCTTCCTGCCACAGAACCTCAAAGAGAAACACAGGAAACCTAAAACATAAAGATGAGGCCAAACCTCCATCTAGCCTCTACATTAGCAGTGGGCAAATCAAACCTGTTGATTCATGGGAAGGAAATGGATGATCCCCCTAGTTGCTCAAGAAAATGAAAAGCTAGAGTTTCAAGCCCACTCTCAATGCTCTGTTTAGGAATCTTCTGAGGTTCCCTCTCTGCCTTTTCCCATTATGCTGGAAGGCGATCAAGATACCAAAGCCAGGATTTAGAAAGAGAAAAGGGAAATATGATGGCTTCAAAGTTCCCATCTTGTGAAAGTTAAAAAAAAAAAGCTGGGATCAGACCCAGTCAGCCACATCACTTGAGCATGAATGGACAAGTGGTTTTCATCTGGTCCATCGTCAGAAGTGTTTATTACACACTGCATTCTGTTTCTCAAGAACTCTCCAGCCCATTGCTAAGATGAGACTTAAAGGCGTCCTCCCCCATTGCAATGACTTGTCAATGATTGTTTCATCATTTACTTATTTTTTTAAAGAGATATCCATGCTTCCTTTTTCTTTGCAGCTTTCACTCTCTATCAGAGTCTCAGATCTCCAAGAATTTTGTGCTCTCCATCCAATCTGCTTCTTAGCCCCATGGAAAGTTTTTGCTAAGATGCTACTTCTCCCTTGTCTGGAACAAATTCCTACACAGATGGACCATCCAATATCTAAGAATAACTCTTTTAACTATCAATAGAGACAAAGAGATTCAGTTGCACTGTTCCCATGGGATTTCCTTGAATTTGGACACATCTGTTAAGATGCATACATCAGCGTCTGAATGAAGTTTTTGTATCTCTTAGCACTTGTGAAAGTTTCTGCCAAAATGATCTTATCTCTTGGCACTTGCAAAACATATATAGTGACAGCTTTCTAAAGGGCTCCTGAAATAAGTGGCCTATACAGACCAAATCATTTTAAACAGACAGCCAAGTCCTGATGGACCAATGTTCCTCTCAGGAAAATCTTTAAAAGCTTTACCTGAGGGAGTTCAGCCTCCAGAAGTAGGACAGTACCAAGCTTGTGTAGCTCTGCCCATGAACAAGAAAGAGCACGGAAAGTTGCGAACAGCACCACTCTCATATATGTGGCTTGTTTGTAACTTTTCCAGAACCCTCGTCTCACTCCTTACTTGACTTTGTAGGTTTTTTTTGCACGAACACCTTTCTTCTGAGCAAGCAGCTACATCTGTTTGCGACAGCTGAGTAGCTAGAGGTATTTGGAGCTCTATCAGCTCAGTCTGTGATTTGATTCCAGATTAATTCAAAGTGGTGATTTCTGTCTGCCAAGTCCCACATGGAAACAGTTACCTCAGGATGTACCTCTTCCTGTGACCTCTTTCTACAATTGCATTGCCTGACCGTGCATTTCCCAAGACTGAAAAAGCTGGGAATGGACACAATGTCTCCCGAGTTCTGGATTTTGCTTCAAGGGTTCAGCTGCATTGGAAATACATTACAAGCAAATCCAAAGTCCTAAAATAGTCGGAAACAATCCTGTTTCATTGCGAAGAAGTAACACAAGAGGCAGCATGTCGAAAACACTGCCTTAAGCTCTATATTATATTGTGTATCATGCATGACTTTTACATGCTTCCCCACCCCCCCATCTAAGAAATCATTTCAGTAAGACTGGCATTCAGTCTATTGCTTAGGCTTTCTTCACCTCTGCTTTTACGGCTGCGGAGCAGATGGCTACCACAGAGTTTTTACTTTCTACTCTTGGAAAAAGTATTTTGGTCTGAATCATTCCAAATGCACCCTGATTTTTCAAACTAGATTGGCTTGTGAATATTCCTCATAATAAATGTGGTGATGCTTTCTGCCAAAAAAGGGGGGATTGTGCATGCAACATGGTCAGTGAAGATTTCAAGCTGATTTGAATAGGTGGTCCATAAAATCAAAGACTTTTTTCCAGATACACAAATGAGGACTTACGGAGCCATCTGGACATCAGTATACTTTTCCAAGAATGGAAATACCCTACGTGATGACTTTCTGGATGTTTCTGATACCTTGCATGAAATAATTCCCGTCAAACATCCTGTCTAATTCCAGTTTATAAACAGAATATTTGCCATCCTCTAGAAAACATCCCACCAGAGTTTGGTAACTCTGGTTTAAAGAGTCCATTTGAGAATGAAATATAATCTACTCAGTTACAAGTGTAGAGGTTGTAGAGTGGTCTGGGCAAAAGGGATAAGAAACAGTGCTTTATTGTCAGCAAGGCATAGGGAAGGACAGGAGGTGCTGCCCGCCCAAAGAAGGAAGACATAATTGCAGGTCCAAAAGCTGAGGGGAAAAAAGAGATATGGCAGCATAATACCAAGAGGAGGGAAAGAGAAGGGTAAAAGGAGGGGTTCCAGTGTGAGAGGAAAGAATCTGTCCAAAAGACAGGGTAGGCAAGAGGTAAAGGAAAGGAATTAGTAATGACAATGAGCCTACTTTTAAATACTGGGAACTGCAAGTGTCAATCACTTGGGTCAATCGGTGTGTTCCAGCAGCAGGGACTGAAACAACATTTAAAAAAATACCGCATACAGTGGTAAACAGCTGTAGTAAATATACAAGCATAAATTCATCCTGCCTCATTTTATCTTCATGTCAGAAACTGGCACTGATATTTTGCAAGAAAATGCCAAACATTAATTATAGGCATACTGCCCCAAACAAATACAGCCTGATGAAGGTTATAACCCATCATAAATAGTGAGAGCTTTTCCAATGGTTTCGAAGCACAAGGAATCAACTAACAGATCAATACCACAAGAGGTTTTTAGCATTTCTTGAATTTCTGTAGGACTCTAACTGTATTTTGGGAACTAGATTTCAACAGCTTCCAAGATAGAACAATTTTAATGCTGAAAACATTATTAAAAATCCTTTTTCAAAACCTGACTTCAATGTGAAAGGAACCTAGTCTAGGTTTGAAGTTTTTCTGTCAAATTGGTGCTGTTTAGCAGGAGTGGAAGGTGATATGTGGACATTAAAATCTTGGGGGTCTAAAGGACTCCTTGTCCACAGAACAAGAGTATGAAGAGTTGCATGCTCTACCTCTTCACGCTGCCTTCCACCAATATTCCTCACCTCTAAACTTGGCTACCGCAGAAAACAAAAGCAGGAGTTCATTCTCTGTGTTCTCTACAATTCCTGCTGGCCTCTGTCCTAAGGTTGCATTCATGGGTTTCTATTTGTACTGTCAAAAACCATCAGTGTGAGGTTTCAAATCCCATTTCCTAATGAACTCTTTCATCTTTGTGAATGGGATAAAGAGATTCTTTGTTTGAAAATAAGGATTATTTTTTCTTGTTCTGCTCATTTTTGCATCTTCTTACAAGACTTTTGTTTTTAGAAAATATTACAAGACAAAACTGTATCCCAGCTTTGACAGAGTTTGACATCTCTAATTTGAAGAGAATTTTTACATACCAAATTGCATACTGCCTGCTGCTCAACTGCTTAACACTTCTTTCTTCTCCTCAGATCACTAGGTGAGATTTAAGAAATTCTCTCAAATGTTTTTGTTACTACTAAAATCAAGATCTCATAATCAAAATCAAGCAGGTCATAATGAATACAGTCAGAAGCCAGCAGGAATGAATTGCAGCTGAAGTGATTTTGATAGTTATGATCCCTATAACCCAGCTGCTTCCAAGCCTGGCCTTGAGGCAAGATTTTTAAATTAAAAAGGCCAAACAAACAAACAAAAAAACCTACATATTTTTTAATCTGATTTTTTTATTGTCATGCCCTGATATTTTTATAGGCCTCTGCAAAGTCTGATTGGCTTCTGAGCTCTTGAAACCTGGCATCATCATCTTCCTATGATTCTATGATTCTCTCTCCTCTTTTCCCACTTCCAAGTCTTACGGTGTCCTAAAACTACTACGAAAGAGGTTAGCTGTGTTTTATATAACTAGCGAATGATAGGGCTGACAAGACCTTTTATGTTCCTGCCCAAGAGACTTTCAGGTATGGACCACTGTGAGATGACACTGTTTTGAACACCTGACAGGATAAGTGCTGGCATTCCAAAATACAGTTTTAATTATTTCCTCTTTCTGGTGGGGGAGGAGGGAGAGCAAGAAAGGGCAGATGGAAGAGGGCTGGAAGTAGGGGAGAACAAAATGAACTTTAAAAAAAAAAACAAACCAATTAACCTGTGCTGAGGAATCTGAAAGTGGATGCACTGAAAACATGGGCCTTAAACTGATACAACCACACAGGTCTACAAAAATCTCCCAGACTCCCACATATTGAATCTGATTCCATCCACAGAAACGCTCCTCCCTGTTGAAGTAGACATCCTTCATGAGGCAGTATGTTTGAGCCAGACGCTGCAATACAATAACAGGCTGAAAATTCCAGTCAGTAGATGTGCTTGGGTAATGAGAAGTATGTGACTATCTGGAGAGAATTAACTACAGCTCTAGTTAGGAATCATGCTCAAAGGATCTTCCCTTTTTGCTTTGTAAGAAGTAGGAGCAGCCAGCAACTTGACCCATCAACATGCTCTCAGCTTCCTTTGTCTGACTGCATTATCATGACCTTATCATAAAACACTGTTTTTTTCAGAGTTAATTCTCACAGAAGGGAAAAAGTAAACTCTGAGGAAGTCTTGCTTGTGCCATTATGGAAAGAAAATCCAACTGGCTTGAAAACCTGGTCTACAGTAAGGAACACGCTTTCAAGAACCCCAGTGCAACCCAGCAGTGCACTGGTGTACTCACAATCAGATGACCTTGTGTGTGCGTGTAAGTTTGTTGGTGAATGTGGTGAGTAGATGAGGGCCGGGCTCAGAGACGGAACAGCTTCAAGGTTCAGGCAGGGAAGGCCTGGCTTGGCGCTGCATGCACCCGTCTGAGTAATCTCATTCTCCTCAGACGCCTTCTGGTTTTCAGCTGTCTTGGGTTTCTTCCTGAAAATAAACAAAGAGACCTTTGAAGGGACTGGCTGCATATTTGGGAAAAGGCATTTTTAGAATCTGTTAAAGATAACTTTCTTTTTCCCCCCCTCTCACCCCCCTCCCTCCTCTCCTTTCCCTTGCAGGGAGGGAGGCAGAGAAGACTCTCCTCCATGCTTCTTGTTTGGAAACAAGCTACTCCTTGTTTTGACTCTGATGCAATGGCCCTGAGACTGTATTACAGCAATGAGGCCAAGCACGAAGCTCCTCATTCTGCTCCTACTGATGACATAAAAGCGAAACCTGTCCCAGTGGTTTAGACAGTCGGAGCTCCGTTTGACAAATATTAACCAAGGCTGTAGCATTCTCAATAGACTTACACAGAAACGTAATAGATTTGTCTGAAAAGCAAACAAATATGCAAGTTTCCAGTTCAACGTGAATCAGGAGAAAAGACTTGTTTTGTGGGGAAAAAAAAGCACTGGAGTAATTTTGAGATGCAGAGGTGAGCTCAGTAAAGCGTTAAGTTTTGGAGCCTGACACTACGTACTATGAGCACAACGCACACAAGCCATTAAGGCCTCCTTCCTTGCAGCATTTCATAAACACAGGGAATTAGAAGCTGTAAGCAGGTGGTGATTGCCACATCTGTTTCACAGGTGGGGAAACTGAGGCACAAAGAAGGGATGTGGCAGGCTTTGATTCACACAGAAGGTCTTCTGCATGGGCACACAGGTGCTCCTTTCCCACATACGCTCTCCTTTCCATATCCCACCTAGGACAGCCTGCGGCTGACGCCTCAACCCGGAGTTTTTCAGCCCCCAGGCGCTTACATAAAGGCGTTATATAAGGGCGGCACGCCCGGCCGGGGGCAGGGCCGGGACCTACTGCTGTTTCCCTTCGGCCGCCGTCGGGGGGCAGCAGCCGCCACTGTGACCGGCGGCGTCACCTCGGCCGAAGCTCGGGGAAGAAAGGAAAGGAGGAGAAAACAAAAGTTAAACGAGCATAAAAGAAAGGAACAAACCACTTCCCCCGCCTGTAACAACCCACAGGCCGAGCAGAATCGAAAGGTGAAGGAGAAGTGGGGAGTTAAAATCAAGGGGGGAAACTGAGGCACTACAGGATTTAAGGGCGATGTGCACACAGCGGTGGGATCCCTAAGCTGCCCAAACGACCCCAAGTGCTCCCTCTTGCCCAGAAAGACGGTTTTTAGGTCTTGCAGGGGCGATTTGGGGGAAAACAAAGCTGAATGACGAAGCCACGATGTGCTCTGGACTAATAGGGCTAAAATTCCTCCCAGCAGATGTAGCACAGACAACAGGCACAAGCTGCTATGTTCTCCATGTATATAATCGATATGTTCCAAATAAGACAGGCCAACGTCAAATCAGATTTAAACGGTAACAAACAGGAGATGACAAAGTGGACCTCACTTCAAATTGCAAAGGTACAGCGAAGGGTTGAACCAGATTACTTTATCTTGAACAGAAGGAAAATGAAAGCATTTAAAAGCATATTTTTCATGAAGAGTAAACATAGCATTTTTTGTCACTCCAAGCTCTGGCATCCCTCCGTCTGTTTCCCATCCTGTCACCAAGATCCACCTCTTGCTACATAGCTAAGCATGCCTGAGATGCACAGCTTGCACGTGAGCATGTATATTTTAAAGCGTACAGACTGCCTGTGTTTTGTCCATAGCAGTTTGTGTAGATCCGTGGCATACTAACTCTGGTGACTTCCACTGCACACCCTCACACGTATCATGTCCTGACCCCATGACTTTCCCATGTGCACCCAGCACAAGCCGGATACTGCAGTGTGTATAAATCAATGTTTTTTAACAGCATTGCTACCCAAGAGGCTTTCAGAAAGCATGGCTTTTGTCCAGGCAGCAAAGGATATACACAGAGTTAGACTCTGAGTGCATTTGGAAGCTCAGCTCCCGTAGTTAAGGTCTGTTTTCAGTCCAGGGTTAGCTCAAATTGTACACTTTCAGAACAGCCTCTGGCTCTAGCTCGATCCCCACACAAAACTTCCTCCACTGAGAAGGACAGTGCTGTTATTTGTAGTGTAGGGGTTCAGCCCGAGCAAGCACTGCTTGTAGGCTGCCAGCACAGACAGTGTGTGTTATTAGACTTAGCAATGACCAAGGCCTACCTTTAATCCATTCTGATCCTACACTGCCACCCCAGAACTCATTTGTACTTGAAATAAAAATGACACCAGTGAGACTATGCACAGCATCTCTTGTTTCTTCCTTTCCAAGACTACATATTTCTCAGGCTGGCACTATGTACTCCAGATGGTCTTGTACCATCACATTTCCACATTAGAACCCTGTAGCGTGGTGACTTGTGCTCAATAGGATGGGAGGAGAAGCAGTGGTGCTGAATGACACTAAGCGCAATACAGCAGCTCTTCATTTCTCTTAGGCTGTTTAGACATGTTCTGCACCTCCACACTACCTGAAGGGAATGCAGGCCTCCACATGAGGAAATCTCAGTAAGGGAAAGAGCCTATGAAGAAACTCAAATGTTGTTGCTCTTCTGCAGTCTGCAATGTCAGACTGCAGGTGTCAACTAAAGAACGTAGTTAAAACTAGAAAAAAGCTCCAATTGCTTGAAGTATATTGTTATCCTTTTGTTCTACCTTATCTCACGTACAAAAAGCTCCTACTGCTATGATCTTCACCTATATGTTCCAATTAAATATTCATGCATTCATTTACAAAGTCTATATTGCTATCTTATTGCTTCTTTCTTTACAGGGAGAGTTGTTAAGCTCCGGATCAGGCTGACAAGACAGGTTGTGGCATTTCCATCCTTGGAGATTATCAGAACTTAATTGAACCAGGCCCTGAGTAACCTGATCCAACTTGGAAGTCAGCCCTGCTCTGAGATGGGAATTGGGCTAGGGACCTCCAGAGGACCCTTCCAACCTAATTTCTTCTTTGATTGCACAGTTCTTCTATGAACACTTCCATCTGTGAGCTCTCTAATAAATCTCAGTGTTCCAGAGGTAAAATGGGACACTAACTGTGGAAGAGTATGACTTGTCTTAGCTATGTAAAAAAAATAAGTAAAAGCACAAGGACAGCCATGAGAATGAAGTATGTAATAAATATTGATTGTGAAACCTTTCCACAGTATAACTACTTCTACTTGGACTTCACTAACTGTCAGTCTTGTGTGATGATTTCTGTTGTGAAAGTCATCCTACTTTGTTACTTGAGTTCATGTGAGCATGCCCTCTTCTACAGACTAATCCAAAGAAGCTGGCAATATACTCGTTGTTTAGGGCAATGAAAGTTGAAAATATTTGCAAAAGACTTGGGAATTTGCCTTTGGAGCACAGCAATCTGGTCTAACCTCCAGTTATTTCTGAGCTCCTTCTCCACACTTAGGTGCACCACAAGCCCTTCCAAATACTGCACTCATCCTGAAGACCATCAGAAGGCTACATATCATCTTTGCTTCTTGTGAAGGACAGCAGAAGGCCAACACAGTAAAGAAAGGAAGGGTACAACTGCATATGAAGCTGATGGAAAGACTCCCAGAGGTCAGGGACAGAAATGACACTGACCCTTCCAAGATAATCTGAATGTGAAGAGTCACTACAGATTTCCTAGTTACTTCTGATTTATAAGAAGTTTATTCAGCAGCTCTAAACATCCTACCTACTCATCTCTATATTACATCCTGTGTTCAGGTACTTTTGTTGGTATTCATTTTCAGCATTCCTTTGTTTTTACTGTGTTACTTCTCATTATGTTCACTTACACCATCTAAAATACATTTTCTTAACTGCATGCTCTTTAATACTTAATACGAGCCTAACTGCAGCCACTTACATCCCTGAACTAAACTGCGTGCATTAGTGATTTCTAGGACCTGTGTAAAGCAGGAATCCCTCCCAACTTTTTATTTCTGTTTCCCAAAACTTCTCTCACTGTCTTCATTGCAGTGGGGTGTTCCCTCCTTTCCATCTACCTCAATGTATCACACACCGAGGCCTCAGATGGGTGACAAATCACAACGTGACATTTACTGCAGTGATGGCATTGGCTACAAAGTAGGACACAATCCTTTCTGCTTAATTTGAAGGCAGAACGTAATGTTTTGGATATCCCACCCTTAGAGCTATCTAGAAACTTTGCCACCACTGAGCTCTGGAACGCCTTTAAAGCCCCTGCTAACCTTACCTCTTCTTGCTGCCACTCATGTACACAACCTCCACTTGCTCTGCACATGATTTCTTTGCGTTGCCCTTGTAACCACTGCTTGAGCTTAGAATGGATTTCCCAGTGACAGATTACCATGTTCTCACAGCTGAACCCCTAAATCAGGTCCAAACCCCCTAAAAAAGGAAATCGATGTTGTAGACCTGCAAGTGCCTTCCACAGGGTGGAACCTACCCTTACAGAGAGGGCAGCCTTCTGTTCTGCTGAGACACCAGGTTAGCAGTGAACAAATTAGCTCAGGTCTTGGATCCTGTGTAGCTGTGCAGAACACACAGTAGCATCCTGGCTCTCGGGGGATGCTATGATAATGTGACTGTAGGAGAATAATGCTACATAATGAACAATAATGAGGCAGTTTTCAGCTTCTGAATACAGGGAGGGCTGGGTCACTAACCAGACCTTTGTTCATCGCATACTAAAGAGCATGGAGGGAACACGCCACAAGGTTGCTGATGTTACAAGTGCTGCTGCTGGCTGAGTTTGCCCATCCATGTCCCTGGCATTACTTCTCTTAGCAGATATGATGTCACCTTCCAGTAACTGCCCTCAGGCCAGAGATGCCTTTAGTGCCCAAGCCAGGTACTTAACTCACTGGTGTCTCTAATCTTAGTAATTTACACAGAAATACCTATAATTTTAAAACCCCAGCTTTTCAGATACTAAAAATATAAAGGTGTGAAAACAGTTCACATTTGGTTTGAAGGAGTGTTTTTCCCTGAGTGTTGTGCTGCACATTCTTCCTCTGTCTGCACACGACTAACACAGCTCTTGATATCAGTGCTTATCACTGCCAGTGTTGTGTCTCTTCCAGACGTGACATTGACAATACATATTTAGAAACTGACAGAGTGAAAGAGAGAGAGATGAGTATAATTACTGAATATATATGTATATTAAAAAAAGAAAAATGAAAAAGAAAAAAGAAAAAGGGCCTAAGAGAATAGCCATATCTGCCCAGAGCCCTCACCTCAAAATGCAGGGTGACTGAAGAGAAGAACCACGAGTCAAGCTACCACAGACAAGCTTGCATTAAAACAACCCAAGCCATCCCAGTTTTCCTGCCAAAAGTGTTGCTTCAGCAGTAAGAAGTCCTGCACAGACTGACTGCCTGAATATTCACACGGCTTCTCTGATGATTTTGCAGCCACATTGATCTTCATGCTGTTATAGCTACATGACTGGCAGTTTGTTTAAAATCTCTGATTGCAAGTTTGTGTCATACAGTGGAAAACACAAACTCCTGAATACATCGCCATAAAATGTAATATGAAAGGGAAATCCCAGCGGAACACTGAAAAGCAAGAATAGGAGGCATAGAGAGCTGACAAGAGAGGCCCAACGTTCTCATGCAATAAAAGCCTGGAAAATTTAATCAACGCAGAAAAGTGAAACAAACTCCAAAATCCCTTACAGGAGACTGATTAACATAATTAAGTTAAACTCAGAGATTAAGTTAAACTTAGACTGAAATTTGCCGAGTCTGTTTCAGACCTGACGTGAGGCTGATATGCCTCCCAACTTGTCCCTTTCTGCACCTAAACCACAAATCTCAAGAAAGTTACTCCTTGCCTACAAAACTTGCCTCGCTTACACCCTTAGAGCATCTTAGCCACAGCTACAGTGCCATAGTACGGGCATACGCTGAGAATCACAGCAAATTAGAACTATGAGATCTACAGGGAAAACCAACAATGCAGATAACATGAAGTTGATCATTTCAGAGTATAGTAAAACCACAACACAAAGTTAAAATTATTTACAGTCTCAGGCAACTCTGCTTCCATAATCCAGCTAGGTTTACCGAATTGCAGTGGCCTAAAGAAACTCCAGCCTAAATGAGAGATGACTTGAGGCCTGGAAAAAATAGCTTAAACCTTCAAGGAGTTGCAGTAAATTCAATCCAAAATGCATGAAACAACAGCAAGAGGAAAGGTGTCTCATTAAAAAGTAATAAGGATAAAAAGAAGATAAACACTCTGAAGACAAACATGGATGAACCGACTAGAAGAGCACAAACTAGATCAGAAAGCAAGTAGAACCTTCCAACCTAAGAGACACAAGCACATCAGCCATTGCTGAACTATGCTCTGAGGCTATGACTTAAATATTTAACAGTTTTTTTATTGACATATTTTTTTGCCCACATATTTCCTTGTAAATTCCAAAAGCAAAAACTCAGTTTACACTCATCAGTAATGCTCACAGGTGCTGCAGTTTGTTTTTGTTTTATTTTTGCAATACATCCTTTCTATTTTATTTTATTTTTTTTTTCTTTTGCTGAAACAAGCAGTCTTTTGTAAGAGATAAAATATACTTACAGTGGTTTCCAAATGGTATCACTCCTCAGGTAAATTACTCCAGGCCTTGGACTTAGTGCACACGTTCATTGGGGCAGGGAACAGAGAGAGGCTGTGTCTGAAACAGAAAAAAGCAAAAGGAAAGGTCAGGGGGGAAATAATAATTATTTACTGAGAGCAAAAAAACTTGCTGCAATGATAACTGGCGTTCTCCACTGTCAGTACAGCTGGCTGGAGCCTTGTTCAGTCTCTCCAGCTCCAGCTGTAAATGACAACAGAATCGGCTCCCAGCTTCCACAGGCTGCCCATGCGACCTATTCTGGTGAAGTCGAGGCAGGGAGAGCTAGGCAGCAAAGTGCTATCAGTAGGATTCATTGCTGAGAAGTTGCTCACTCTTATGGCATGAGCACAGAAAAGCAATGGAGAGCTAGCACAAACCTGGCACTAAAATGCATCTCATCAGAACAAGGCTAGTCCTGTTCAGAGCAGCGACGAACACTAACTCAAAACTAAAAGGTAGGAAAAGGAAGAAAAAAACCTCCTTCACTTCTTTTGCTGTCCTTGTATCACAAAAGTGATGGTTTGTATCAAAGCAAAAACCCCACTCATCTCCCACCAAGTCCACGGCAGTGAGAGCAGTGAAATATCTTACTGTCAGCCTTCCAGTGAAGGTCCAGCTCAGGGACAGCTTTATGGATGAAATGTTATGAGGTAAAGAGGGAGTTGGACTCAATGGACTAATACAGGAATGAATCAGAAGAGAAACCTCAGCTCCAATATTTATTAGAGGGTGATTTTACCATCCAGACCTAAGTTTCTGGGAGTATTTACGTCTTTGGGGGAATCTGAATCCATTGCTAGGCGAACAGAACTCCTCCTTTACTAACTTATAATCTTTGGGTGGCTCGTTGTGGATATTGGAAGTATTTCTGAAGTTAACATCCACAGACAGAATGAAATCTTGCTCACTTCACTTATGCAAGGAACTCCTGGGACATCAGCATATTCAGTCCTACCCACAGTGAAGCCAGTGGTGCTATTTCCATGAATAAACAGTTTTGCCTACTCCGATCAGACAAGAAGCAGCAAATATTTGCTTTATCAAAGAAATCAGGAAGGTGAAGAAAAAATGATAAGAGATGTAATTGTTATCTCACAGGTAGTTAATGTCACTGTGCAAGCTGGAATTTATGCCCTTAAATGCAACACAATAAAAAAACACACCCCACTGTTAGTGCAGCAGGAACACTGGTATGAGTGCCAGAAGACACAGTGAAGGATTTTAGATGCCACCGTAATAACGTGCTTCACAAAATATACATTCAGTTTTATGTTCAATTTACACATTTTGTAACGACGATATTTAGTGGGAACTGAGATATATGCTACGTACTCATTTCAAGAGGCTACACAAAACCTGGCAAACTACACTTCACAGGGGCTCAAAAAACATTTTCATTGATTCCAGTTTTCTTGGACTCTCCCCTTTTGAAGCCTGCTTTGAATTGCAGATTTAGAACATTTAAACAGGGAAAAAAAAATATCCTCAGCTCAGCCTGGACCTCTGACTTTCACCGGAGCTTGGAGTGGAACCATCAGCCAGCATCAGGTTAGCTCAAAAGAACTTCATGAAACAGTGACACCTTTGACCAGCACAAAGGGTTGAATTTCAAAGGTGCAGTAATGCCCAGCGATTCTGCAGATTGAAGCCCTTGCTAACACTCAGCATGGCTTACTTTCAGACTCTCCTTTCCACTTCCATATGCGCTCCACCTATTCTGTTAACGCTGACCTCACCTCTTGTATCCACTTTGCACACATCAGTCTGTCTTTTATCTGACTATTCCTCCTATTTTTAAGGCATAAATCCCGCATGGCTTGAAGACTGCCCACTACTTCAGTCGACATGCATTTTTAACTTGCACTAGAAGCAGAAAAATCACAGGATGAGGTCTTTAGTCTTTACTTCGGCAGAACTCCTGCTCACTTCACTCCTAATTTCACACAAGAGAAGCCTAAGGAACTGAATGTACTAATCCTGCATATTTTGTCACATCTCTCTTTGTGTGTCATTTATTTTTCTTCCAGTCGCTGGGATTCCAATCCAAGTGGCTCTCTGCTGCAGTGCTGCCTAGCACTCAATCTGGCTTGACATCAAGGGTCAGAGAGACAAGTTGTTAGAGATAGGCTGTTCAAAGTCTTCCATAAAATCTGCTCACCAACCCCCCCGCGGAAATAAGCACTTAGAATATCTCAATTTTTCTCCATCATTTTTTCTATGGCTTGGGAAGATGCATCTCTTTTCCTATGATGTGATAAACATAAAGCACTGAGATCATCCACAGTTGTTAGGTTCTTTTTAAGCATATAAAACCAGCAATGCTGATGGTGCTTCATAAGACGTACAAAGCTTAACAGACAAGGAAACACTTCAACAGGCTCTAAAAGCCATAATCTAGCTACAGAAAAATTAGAGAAAAATAACTTTTGACCATGAGAAGACTGGGTAAAAAGAGACACAAACAGGACAGCAGATGAATGGGACATGTGACACAGGGTTAAGCCACTTTCCCTTGATCTAACTGTGCTTCTCTATTCAGAAAAGGAAAACATTAACTTCTCTGTTCCATGAGGTACTATGTTCTTAATTAAGATCTTAGAGGATAATTTTTCTGGATGAATGCATTCCACAAGTGCAGACAGTTATCTCTTTAATATTTTCATGAATGACACTAACTTTAGCATTTGACGTATCTTCGTATTCATTCTACCTTGCTCTTCCAAAGTTTTAACTAATTTAGAAGGTGCAAGTAACAGTATTACTGCTTTTATTAAGGAATGTCTATTCTACAATGGCTATGATGTGCTACAGATTGTAATTTAAGATGTACACTTAAGGTCAATTTCTATAGTAGCTTCAATGGAGATGCAGTGGGCACAATGTCAGCAGAAAATATGGTACTTTGCATAATAATGCTAATGATTAATGGGATCCCAAACCATAATTCCATATTCTGATGCATTGACTCTCCTCCCCCTCTCTCCTCAAACTCATGTCTTGACTCTTTCGTCTCACATGCTACCTTTCCATAGTTGTTCATTAATCAGCACCATTGATCTGATATGGTCTGTCAGATTCTATTACTTAAAACACACATAAACAAGCATTGGCCTGACGGATCTTTAAGCAACCCACCACCACAGTATTTCCTTTACAGCTGACTGAAATACTATCAACATCAATTTCCTGCTGGCGCTCAGTCCTGAAATCTGCTTTTTCTGGGTTTATTTCTTATAGGGCATTTCTGTCTCTGCACTCCTTCCACTTAGAGATATCATCAAACTCTCATTATTCCATAGTTACTAGGAACAACACATGTCTGTCCTGCACAAGACAATCGGTGGAACAGCTCTTTATGCATGGGCTTGAGACCTGGTACCACAGACTTCTATTACTTTCTCTTAGTGACTCTTGATCAAGAAGGCTCAATACTTTAGTTAATTGCTATTTATTTTATCCTCATAATACTTTTTTTTCTCTGATATCTTCAGGGAAATTCTGCTCCTTTCTGCTTTCTGTGTGATCCCTGGTAATGAAAAAATTAAAAGATGAGCTTCTTGGGAGCTTATTCCTCATTATTATTTGCTGCACTGGCACAGCACAGTCTATCATGAGGCAAAGGAAAATAAGAACTTGCTAGTGCCATAGAAGTAAGCACGTTTGGTCTTAATCCACATATTGTATAGGTCTCTTAAGTAAGGTGGGGTCAATTCTAAATGATGATTTCACAATAATGGATATATTTCCAGACTAAGCTGCTCGGCTAAATGCAATTCTTTTGTGGCCACTTTTTCTCTCCAGGAGTAGCATTTTAGGTGATACTTTTAAAGCAGCAACAACAAGGAAAAGATGTGAGCAGCAGCATTAGCCATCAGCAAGTGTGATTCAGAAGTCAACTTGTTGCATGAGGTGGCTGAGCCCAGATTCTTTTTCAAAAGAAGGCACATCCTTTGCCTAGGGCAGAAGGCAGCATTTATATTAAGTGAACAAAGTAGGATGTCAGCTACCTGTGGATATCCAAATTCAGTGCCTTAAAAAGAGATCAAGATATGTGATTGTTCACAAAACACCTTCTCAATGGAGGCTAGAATGAGTGCCACAGAAAGCAGAAACATTTACCAGCACAAGTCACGCTGTCAGAATAACACATTTTTTTTCTCAACAGTCATATTTGAGAGGAAACTGTTCATTGCTGTACCCTTCTGGAAACACTGTATGTCCACTCTCTGTAATTAGGTCTGAAATCCAGAAATTAAATTGTTAATGGATTAGACATTTGCAGAAAGTCTGTTTAAAGAGGCTGGACTGTTCTAGCCTAGTAAAGGCCAATTTCCCATAAGGGCACATTTTCAAAAGTGCTTCAGAAAAAAAAAAAACATCTCCCTGAAGTCCCAGGGGTTGATACTGAATTCTGGGATAGCAGTGTAGTTTGTTGCAATGCCTAAATCATGTTCCCAGTGTTTGTCTCACACACTCTGCATGACTCTTCTGTATCTGTTTCTTTTTCCCTTCTCTCACTCCCTTTTATCTGAGAGTATAAAATTCCTCTTCCCTTAACAGGCAACTCTTTTCCTTCAGTTTGAATCTGGCACATAGAAAAGGCGTTTTCTAGGTATTGCTTTCATCTGCTGATTCTCGCTGAGATTTCTTGCTATTTTGCAAGTGGTATTGTTAATGCAACAGCTAACTACTCTTAAGAGCTAAGGTCCGAAAGGATAAACAACTCTTCTACCAACCTTCCCCTCTGCTCCCTGTGCTGAATGGCTTCTCCTGCCCTAGGCTGTCATACAAAGCCTCAACTGTGAACTTTGGGAAATGTTCTCTCCCATTTAACAAATAAACTGAGGTGCTGCCTATTTTCTTACTAATGAAGATCTCATTGTGTTTAGTGTGTCAGGTGTATAAACCTAACTCTTGCAGAGAAGTGAGGTAGATGGTACCTATGTGGAGCCAAACCTCAGAGTCCAGAGAGCAGAATCGATGGATGCTTCTTCTGCCTCACCAGAAAGAACTAAGAGAGGAAGGGGAGCCCTGCTGAACTCTTCTTTATTGCTGATTAGTAAAGTAGTGTTAGGCATCTACTGGGACTTTGCATGCCTGATTTGAAGTGGTGAAGAAAACTCGCACCTGGAAGAGGCAGTTTTCTCAGTAGCAGGGAGACTTAATCAGAGCAGAAGCAGATCACTACAAGGCCAATGTAACACTATAGCAGACATCTACATCAGCAAAACAAGCTACAGTGCCAGACTGAACCATGACAGTGTGTCTGTCAGACCATGAGCTGTCTTCTCACTGGTGCTAAAGAGAATGCTGCTGTACATACAGTTTGGTATATGTATATACAGCAACCATATATATATGGATGTCTGCATAGTTACCCAGTGGCCTCTTATGACGGTCTCACTGCATTGATAGACAAGCGAAGAGCCACTGATGTCATCTATCTGGATTTCCGTAAGGCCTCTGACATGGCCTTTGACATCTTTCTCTTCAAATTGGAGAGATACAGATTTAATGCTTGGACTGCTCAATGGGCAAACAACTGGCTGCAGTACTGAGTCCAGAGAATGAGGGAGGTGATCCTGCCCCTCTGATTTCTGCTGGCGAGGCCTCACCTAGAGTACTGCATCCAGATATGGAGTCCTCAGTACAGGAGAGACATGGACCTCGAGCGTGTCCAGAGGAGGGTCACAAAAATGATCCAAGGGAGGGAACACCTCTCCTGTGAGGACAGACTGAGAGAGCTGGGGCTGTTCAGCCTGAAAAAGAGAAGGCTCCAAGGTGACCTGATAGCGGCCTTTCAGTATCAAAAGGGGAGCTACAGGAAAGAAGGGGACAGACTCTTTAGCAGGGTCTGTGGTGACAGAACAAGGGGAAATGCTTTCAAGCTTAAAGAGGATAGATTTAGGTTAGATATAAGGAAGAAGTCTTTTACACTGAGGGTGGAGAGGCACTAGAACAGGTTGCCTGGTGATGTGATTGATGCCCTGTCCCTGGAGACTTTCAAGATGAGTCTGCATCAGGACCTGGGCAACCTGATCTAGCTGTGCCATGAACACTGAAGATGGCCAGCACATACAGAATATTGCCTTGTCATCAAGAAAAAGGTGGTTCGACAATATGATACTGTACTGCTCCGCTTAAGCAAGGTTCTCACATGAAAAACAAAGGTATTGTTGTGCTGCAGTTATTGCCAATGTTTCTGCCACTGAAATATGAGTTGCCATCACTGCAATCACCGAGATGAAGAAAATGTGTAGAAATTAAATTGTTACAGTAATATATTTGCCTAAGCTACTGCTTTGGCTAGATGAGCCAGATTAGCTCATGACAGATGAGCTTCATGAACGTTTCATTGCCAAGGAACCCTGTCAAAATATTGGTGATTTCTCCGAATCTGTTCAACATCATGGAGATGTCAAACGAAATCTGAAAGGACATTATTTTTCAGGAAGAACAAAAACAATGAAAGCATATGAAGAGAATGAGCTGAGTTTTTTCCTCCTCCCTTACACGTTACTGTGGTTTGATTGACTGCTGTCCTTGCAAATACTTTAGCATAAACTCTGAAACTCTTATTCCCATACACGGTGAACTAAAGAAAGTACTGAATGTCCACAAAAAAAAAGTTTCAGCAACAAGAATTGCAAATGTATAATGTACTTTTACCTAGCTGCAGACTGCATAATCACAGAATCACTGAATCACCAAGGTTGGAAAAGACCTACAAAATCATCCAGTCTTACTGTTCACCTACCACTGATAGTTCTCCCTAGACCACGTCCCTCAACACAACGTCTAACTGTTCCTTCAACACCTCCAGAGTTGGTGAATCCACCACCACCCTGGGCAGCCCATCCCAGCACCTGACCACTCGTTCAGAAAAGTAGTATTTTCTAACATCCAGCCTGAATCCCCCCTGGCACAGTTTGAAGCCATTCCCTCTAGTCTGTCATGAATTACACAAGAGAAGAGGCCAATCCCCAGCTCACTACAACCTCCCTTCAGGTAGTTATAGAGAGCAATAAGGTCTCCCCTGAGCCTCCTCTTCTCCAGACTGAACAACCCCAGCTCCCTCAGCTGCCCCTCATAAGACTTGTGCTCCAGACCTCTCACGAGCTTCGTTGTCCTTCTCTGGGCACACTCCAAGGCCTTGATGTCTTTCTTGCAGTGAGGGGCCCAAAACTGAACACCGTACTTGAGGTGTGGCCTCACCAGTGCTGAGCACAAAGGGACAATTACCTCCCTGCTCCTGCTGGAAACACTATTTCTGATACAAGCCAGGATGCTCACGTTCAGCTGAGCATCAACTGACACCCCAGGTCTGTTTCCTCTACACAGTCTTCCAGCCACTCTGCTCCAAGCCTGTAATGTTGCCTGGGGTTGCTGTGGCCGAAGTGCAGGACCAAGTACTTGGTCTTGTTGAACCTCAACCCATTGGTTTCAGCCCAGCTATCCAACCTGTCCAGATCCTTCTGTAGAGCCTCCCTACCCTTATGCAGATCAACACTTCCTGCCAACTTGGTCTCACCTGCAAACTTACTGAGGGTGCACTCAATGCCCTCATCCAGGTCATCAACAAAGATACTGAAGAGGACAATAAATCCCAATACACAGTGCAACTGTGTTACACTCTTTACACTACTGGCAGTGATTTTAACGTAATCCCCTCCCATCATGGTCTCAGCGCCATAGCATTTGATGTATCCAATGCCTGGCCACAACTTCTGTATTTCTCATCAATCACAAATCTGAACCGCAGTGCTGTTATTGTGGAAGGTGATACAAAATATCACCTGATAAAAGTCATAGCAATCAAGTTCTGCTCCTTCAAGACTTGTTGTCTGCAGAAACTATGAGATGAGGTATAGCCGCATGCATCGGTACAAGTTAGGGGCTGACCTGCTGGAGAGAAGCTTTGCAGAGAAGGACCTGGGGGTCCTGGTGGACAGCAGAATGGCCATGAGCCAGCAGTGTGCCCTTGTAGACAAGAAGATCACAGGTATCCTGGGGTGCATTAAAAAGAGTGTGGCCAGCAGGTCGAGGGAGGTGATCCTCTCCCTCTATTCTGGCCTGGTGAGGCCACATTTAGAATACTGTGTTCAGTTCTGGGTCCCCAGTTCAAACAAACAAGCCAACAAACAAACAAAAACAAACAAAAAAACCCCCACCAAAACAGAGATCTCCTGGAAGAAGTCCAGCAGAGGGCTGACAAAGATGATAAAGAGTCTGGAGCATCTCCTGTGCAACCAATTGTAGGGAGCCTGCCTTAACAGGGGGGGTTGAATTCAATGATCTATTAAGTCCCTTCCAACTCTGCAGTTCTGTGATTCTGTGATTAAAGATCACGTTTGAGACAAGGAATCTTCCTTAAGTTTTAAGATTCATCACTGCCCAAATGCAGAGCTAAACAATGATGTTACTGACAGTCAGGAAAAAAATACTCAAATGACTTCAAGTTTTTTGTTGATGTTTTGTCTGACTGTCTCCAGTTTCTGAAGATTTCCTTTGCAAGTCAATCATTAAAGAGCCAGTAACCGACAAAGTGAAAAGACTAGGTAAAAAGAACCATGAACATGTTTTCCCAAATATGCATACAATTCTTCCTGTGTGCTTGCTGCCTCTGGCCTCAAACTGTACAAATGAAAGCTTGTTTGATTTATGTCAAAAACTATATATAAAATATCACACGGGATCCACAGAGAAACAGAGCCACTCTGGGCTTTGGTTTCATTGAGGAATAACTGACTGCAGCCTTGGAGTACGTAGAACTGATCAAAGCGTTTGCTTCCTCAAAAGCAAAGAGAAACCCACTGTAGATTTCCTGTTTCATGCTTCACTGCCAAAACACAATGAAAAAAGTTCTAGACGAACATGTGAATTATTCTAAAACATCGTTCAATCAAATCTGATGGTTATGCACGTTTGTGAAACTCATCATTTGAAATGTCAAGTCACTGACAGCAATGTGTCCTGAGGTGTGATATATATTTGTGATAATTATTTGCTTTTTTAAGTTATGTATCAGCTGCATCAAAAAAGGATTTTTTCTTTAGTTTATCTGAAATGTAGAGATGTCATTGCCACATGATCTGGGCTTTAAATACCCAGTGCCAGGAAAGGTCACAGACATGACTAAATGCCATTTTTAAAGCACACTCTTCTCCTAAAACTTTATGCAGTATGGCTGATGGAGAATGATTACTAACATTAATAGCTGCTGAAGTAGTTTCTGTTCTCAATAATATATAGAGCACAATGCATTAAGGGAAATAACATATCACTAATTTTTTGTTTTCTTATTTCAGTACTAGCAAATGATGAACTCCTGGGATGTATTTGAATTCAGCTCTCCTTTGCACCTCTTCAAGGCTATTTCTCTGGTTATTTCAAACCTTTCTTAAATGAAACCGAAGGCAGTTGGCTCTTTCTCCCAATAAGATCTGCTAACGTAGAAGGGCTGTCTCCAGTGTGCTAAGACCATTTCCAAGTCTTCATCATCTTCTTCCCGGATAGCAGAAGTTACTATGCAGGATGGTTTAGACACTGCTGAAATGAAATTTTACAGAAGACCCAGTCTTCCACAAGGATTCATAATAGGGTATGGCAGTGGTTGGAAGTGGCAGCAACATCCCGACCTTTTATTTCTATAGAGTTACATGCTGTAGATAAACAGCCCATCAGTGTTCACTTTGGTATTCTGAACCTAACCCTGCTTTTTTCCCTGTACGAAAGATACTGGATCTTTAACTGTAGATAATCTGGCAGCTACCTTAGTCCTGCTATCTCCCAGCAGAAACTGTCATATGAAGACTGCTCCATTGAATAAAATCAAAAAGGAGCTTGCGGATATTCTAATCTCCTCCATGACCAACAAGAGGCACCATAAGAGATGGATCAGGAACGTTTGCTGCAGGGGAGCTCATAGTTATTCTAGTTCGATAAGATTTCACAATTTGCTCTAATGAAGAATACTGGCAGAAGTTCAAAGCTACTCCAGGTCTTTACTCTCCTTCCACATTACAATAAAAATGACTGTAGAAGTTTTAATGGCAGAGGAGCCAAAAGTTGTTTTGGTTCCAGCCTTCCCAGCTGGAGTAATTGAGAAAATACAGTAGGAGTGTCAGTTCTGCTCACAGCTCCCTCAGCATCCAGCAGAACACCAGAGACACCGCTGAGAACACAGCAAAGCATGTCCAGCACTGTCCCCTGTCTCAGATCCTACAGCCTCAGCTGCTCCCTGCAAAGGCCATGGATACAGGTGCATCAGCTTGGTAACTCCAGGTGACTTCAGAATTAGCATTAAACTTTGCTGCCGATAACCTGAGGGCTGATGAAGAGGGAGAAGGTATCAGGAGAATGGCTGTGTTCAGCCAGCATTGATTTCTTCAGCCTTTTGTCTGTGTCTGCTTTCTGTCTCGTTTGGAGGTGGTTAGTGTTACTACAAGTAGCATGAATCATGTCTCTGTTAAAAAACAGAGCTTCAATTGTCTTACATAACCCCTGGTAACTGAATATCTAATAATAGCAAGCCATTTCCAGGTAGGGAATCTGTCTGGGTCCCAGACCCAGACACATCCACTCACACACAAATATTCATATTACTTTTTACACCTCACTTCTGGGAAGGAAAGAGCTTTTAACATGCAATATAACAGTTCTGAGCTGCAGGACCTGGCAACTATTATTTTTAAATGCCTATTTTTTTTTTACTTATTGCCTTGAGAAACCAGTTCAGTACATACAATTTGCTTCACAACCCAAGCAGCAAGAGGGAGAGAAAGAAAACGCAACGGCAGCATTTGGTTTTGAAAGAACATTAAATGGCAAAGACCATCACTGGAGTCAATCTGATGGGAAAGCTTAACTCTTGCTAGAAATGAACTCTCCACCTGCCTCTTAGAGAAGGCACACATTTTAATGAAGCTGTTCCTTCCCATAGCTCTGACAAACCATTATGTTCTTCTCTCCTCTGTTCTCTCCGTGGTGGAGTGAAGGAAAATATGAAACTCATTCATTACTGTAAGGCCAATAGGAAATGTTGCAAATCAATAATGAGATCTTCCAATAAAAATTATTTATCTTAAAAATACTATTCATATTGTAATCCACGAGTGATCTGCTGAAAGGGGGAGTTTCTCAAGATTATAGCAGCCTCACAAAACTTCTAAATTTTCAGTAGCAGGCCAAAGAAGGAATTCTCCCCAGTAACGTTGCAGCTGTTCATTGAGACATAGAACTGTCTGTCCTCTTGCCAAATGGGACACAACTTTGCAGTAGAGGAATGTGCTCTCAAGTCCATCAATTGTAGTGTCAATTATTATTAACAAATAACTCAAAACTCTTCAAAGGAAGAGAAGAATGAAATTAAAAGATTCCAGGCTGTTCCAGGCGAGTTTTCCAAAAAACAAGTTTCTTCTGACCTCTCTTACCATCACCCAACACACCTTGCCATCTAAGTTTGGATTATGAGTATTACCAACATTAAGAACCAGGCTTCAGCCATTCTAGACTGCTACATTCTCTTGGTTTAAGAGACGGACATTCACCAACAATTTTGTATTGTGAGATCAAGTGCCTTGCTTATGACAGTCTTGGATTCACCATCTGCCTGACAGTAAAGTCAGAACTGAACTGAAGCTAAATTGTGTTAGAACACATAAACTGATCAGACTGGTCAACAATTGCACACTGGCTTTCCTGGATAACCTCCAAATAAGTTAGTCTGCATTACTCAGATGATCTCAGATTTCTGTGAGTACAACTGAGGAAAAAATTGGACTAGTACTTTTATTTATTATCAAATAAAAGCTGATGGCTGAGCAGCCACAAGCCTACTGTGAAAAGTCCAAAGACCCAAGGAAGTGAAAAAAACAAATCAAACAAGAAACCTGCTGAGTTGTAAACTGTAGTTTATCAGTATCATGCAGTCATGATGAGCTGACTGTGCTGCTGCCCTAGGGTAAGAAGTTCTTACCTTTTCTGTAGGAAGTCAAATTAATTTGCTTTCACTATCTAGTAATCCCCTTGTCGAGCAGTAAGAAATTCAGATATTGGCCATAGCATTACAGTGTACTATTTAAAAAACTGAAAGAAAGAGGAAGGAATAGGAACCACGAATCATGCATGAGATGTTCAACATGCAACATCCCTTCTAAAAAAACAGGATCAATATTTTAATTGCCTACCATAGCACTGTCCCATATTCCAGTTAAGCATCTTGTGCATTAAGATTATTTTATTAGTTCTGAAGCTGCCACTGGAAACTTCCACCAGTGGCACAGCAAAGGGTTAAACAATAGTTGGTCTTAAGTTTACAAAACCATCTGAACTGGTTTCAAGTAGACATGAAACATCTATGCATCTGGAAAATGGAGTTTGCAATTGACTGTTCTGTACCATCTGCTCTCTAGAACATTTTCTGCTTGGGAGTTGCATAAGCAATGAAAAAAAAAAGCACACAACTTCCTGTACCATGTTTTTGGTCACTTGTAATGACGCATTACAAAGTAACCAGCTAAATATGCACAACTGTGCCTCACTCCAGATGACAGCATGTATTATATAAGAGCCATCCCCAACAGAAAGACTTTAACTTTAAAATATCATGATGCAAGGAGAACCCAAAGGTAAATATTCGCTGTATGTGAGAGCTGGGGACAAGTAACATGGAGAGTTTGGCATCCATCTTAAAGCCCAATATGGCTTAGAAGTGAGAAAAAACTAAGAAGAGGACTTTAATTAATAATTATTTACAAAGTTAGATGAAAGAACTTGTTGCATCTCCTTCTTTGAAGGGAAGTTTAACTTGTAACAAATGTAAGTTTTCTGTTGTTACTGAATGTTCCTTTCACGCATTTTAGCTTCAAAATTATTCTTATCCCAAAAACTTCTGAAAACATCATTTGTTCAGACTCGCCTTGTTTGCCTGTTGGGAAGCCATGTCCTGATTTAATCTTGTATTGTGACATAAATAAAACAATATCCATAGGAATGAGAATAGTTTAACCAGAATAAAAATATCTATCTCTGACCGGGTTTCCATGCCTTTCAGATGGATAAGTATGTATGCACATGTTGGCCCGCTTCTCTGATGGAGCTCAATGGGGACATTTGGAGGAAGCCTACTGTCACTATGAGAATAGGGATCTGCTGATGGAAGAGGATGACTGGAACACAAAATGAAGCCAGGTGCTCAACTGAAAGAAGAGGGTTTGCTTCAGCCTCTGTGGGCTGAAGTTGAGAGGAGTTTCCCCACTAATGAACAGACTCAAGACTATCAGCCCACAGCCCTTAACACTGGATCACTCAGCAATATAGATCTGACCTGCTCTGGGCACGGGCACATGATCACATTACTATCAAATTAGCAAGAGTTTATGTTGCTGTGGGAGAACAGACGACATATAATCTAGCCTGAAGTCAGAGTGGCGCAGACAGGTGATATCTGATCTGGCACGAAGCCTGCCATATGAAGTTAATCCATTTGTTCTGAAAACATTTGAACTGGTATGCAAGTTTATCCCAGATCAACACTTTGTGTTATGTGGCTACAGTGTTTTTGATGGGGTATTAGGACCCAGATCCACCAAACCACAGCTTCAGAAGCTGTTTACCCCAGAGATTTGGCACTGGCACAACTAACTGTATCCCTCTAGAGAGTATAAAGTCCTTGTAAAGACTACCCATGCAAAGAATAAAGCGGTTTGCTTCCAAATCAGCATCTAGTAGTGCCAACAGGCCAAATGGACTGAAACCACAAAATTCTCTTATTATCTTCAAAATATGGTGGCTTTTGTTGCTAATATGTGTTTTTCCTAGATAACGGACCCTGTAGGCTAGAACCTGCAGGACTAGATTATTCTCAGGAGAGCAGTTCATTTCTAAGGAAATATCTCACCCTGTGGCAACAAACTCTGAAGTTAAAGCAAACCGTTTTATGCTTTCCACTGAATTAAGCAGGTGCACAGTTCATACAGGTCATCTCTGCATGGGAAGGAACATCAATATATTTTCTGTACCTACAACTCATTAATAACAAAACCTGGTTCATATCTTCTTTGCTACAGTGTCCTTCCTCTGCCTCCCATTGCCACCTAGCCTCCTTCCTGATTCTAATGCCTTACACTTACAGGCATCAGAAGGACACCAAATGAGATTGCCTTCATAATTATTCTGGTGAATCTCTGGCTTTTATGGCAGTTACATCCTTGTAAATGAGAGCAGAATCTGGCCCTCTCTCTTTTCCAAAGAAGGAGTAACGATCAAATAATTTTCTCACATCTCTGTTTGCACTTTCACAGTCTGGTTACATTGATTTGTGTCTCATAAGTAGACATTTCCTTTGTTGGTTACAAATCAATGTTATAGACCAAGCCTGCCTGCACATTTTCCCTTCCCTCTTACTGTGTGCAAAACAGTGCAGCTTTAATTCTTCTTGCTTATAAATGTGAACTTCCTCGATGAAGCAAAAGACAGAAAAGCAGATAAAATTCCAGCTCTACCTCAAAAAACAGGAAACGTCTGTACTTCAATTTCTAATTACTGAGATGCTTTATGGTATGATAAACACCTTTATCAGTCCAGTCTTGCTATGGCTTTGTTAACCCAGCTATAATCCTCTCCTTCAGATATCACAAGATTTCCCACAGCAGCCCACTGTGATGTCACTGACAGATGTGACTTCACGGTACGAGTAAAGAAAAAAGAAGCAAAGGTTTCAGTCTGCAGTAGGACTGAGCTGCCACACAAAGAAACTGAAAAGGATGGAAAAGAAAAGGGTTCGCAATTGGTTACTGAGAGGCAGTGAGCTTTTTGACTGGAGTATGAAAATACAACAGCGAAGATAGCTAGGTATTTTACTACAAATGGATACGCATGATAATAGAAAAGGAGTAGTAAGAAATGGAGCTATCAATCAGAATATACCAAGTGAAAGAAGTTACAGGTTTAAATGTGGAACATATCAGTTTGATTTGCCTTTATTAAAATAGCAAGAAAAAAGGGGGGAAAAAAAAAGAAGAAGAAAAGTAAAAGCAGCTTTAAGTCAATCTCATCAATTTTAATATTACGAAGTAGTTTAGGAAGCACCAGTTCCCCCAATTTGATGGAAAACTCAGGGCTGCCAAAATAAAAATAGAAATAGATTAGAGCCGGCATCAGTAAAAATAATAATAATAATAAGGTTTAAAGGATGTGAGATCAAAAGGGAAAATACAAAGTTTTACAAATATGAAACAAGGCTTGCTACACTGCCATCAACACCATCAAAGAGCATCTTCAGAATTCAAAAGGGAATTTGATTTGTTTTAAAGAACAGCACTAGGAATAGGGAAATCTGGGTCCTACTTATATACCTCTTCTGGGGAATCTCTGCCCAGCCTTGAGAAAGGCATTTCAGTGCTCTGTGCTTCAGCTTCTCTGTAAGGCCAATCATCTTAGAAACAGACTGACTTCACGAGCAATTTATAAGGCTTAACTCCTGAATGTTGAGAAAACACTTTGAGGTCTTTACGTCGTAACTATAATAAGGAAGGAGAGACAGAAAGAAATGCAATGATTTGGGCAACTAAAAGAGACTAATAAAAGAGACTGCATAAGTCAACAATTCCCTGGAAATCACAGGAAAAGAATGAATCACTTCCTCTCTGGATTCTATTTCCAGGGGAAGTCTAAAGCTTCTCAGCCAAATGGGCAACATGCTCAGCACATTCTCCAACACTGCCTCCCCTCAAACAGATGAAGAATTAGCAAAAAAGAGGTGATGGAGAGCCCACCAGTCCTTGAGTCTAGACAACCATGTGGTTCTCTTGTGTTTAAAATAGATCTGGCCTTTTAAAACTTTTGGTTATTGTAATAGCAGATTGATAGCCCTTAGTAGATTAAATCCATATGCTAGGTTAGAAATAAAGAAAAAGAGATGCAAAATGAGCATACTAAAATCAAGAAAGATATACGAACGAAACAAAATCATTCTGATTTGATGCAAGCTTTCCAGATCATTTTACTGAGACGTAAATGACAAACAGAAGCTACCAGGTTATCATGTGACAGACCTGCTGTACCACATCCATCCATCAACGTTTTGGTTAATCACTGCCCCAACTCTTGCTGTGAGTTAATTGTAAAGAAAGAAGCCAAGAGGTGGAACTGCCCAAACATGGACCAGCTTACTGATTAAGAATTCAATCTACCAAAAAAAACCCAAGCTGTGGTAACAGTTCAAAACGACCGGCACAGCCACATTCATCCACTGGATATTGCATTTCAATACAACTTATAGCTTCTTGTTTACAGCATATGCCTTCTACTGTACTCTACGCAGTTTACTTATCTTGCGCTATCGACGTTAGCAGACAGTGGAGAGGTATGTATCTTTTCCTTATCTTACCCTGAACAGGCTTCACTAACAAGGACATAAATTCTGCCTTTTCAATACTGAGCTGCAATTAGCACAGAGGCCGTGACACTGTGGTTAGCACAAAGGTCACCACAGCACAGCTATCCACGGGGCTCCACACCAGAGCTGAACATGAGCCCAAAGCATCCTGGGCATATGGAAAGGTATAAGCTTCGGTATGTCTGCATATACACATGCCAGGAGTAAATATTTAAGGAACAAACAGCATGATAACATGAGAATAACAGTGTTCCTAAGCATATCAGCGATCAAAATATCTAACTGCCAGATGGACAAAGTAGATTTACCTGGTGGTGAGCACTGTGGAGAGAAACAAAATCTTGCCTTTTACATTTCATGCATTTTAAGAAGCTGCTCAGATTATTTGTTTACTTGAATCTCACACCAGCTCTGCTGACTGCAAGTGCTAGGACAAAACATCTACTGGAATACAAATACCTCCAAAAATTTCATGTTATCTCAGTGTGTTTCTCCTTGGTTCTTTCTATGCATCTATAACACCTAGGTTCAAGCCACACAAAGACTGGGGTGAAGTACCTTGACCAAACGTGCTCCAGGCTGATGTTACTTTACAACCTAGTTGCACAAAGATTCACTACAGGTTAATGTGATTCCTTTCCCTCATCATCCTCAAAGAAACATATGCCTTTTCTTTGGATGGGCTTAGAAAGCTAAAGGTATTTGCTACACATAGGAACTGGTGACCTCAAAGTCCTAGCCCACAGGAGTGGATCAGAAAGCAGATACAGCAGCAAGCTGCAGTAACTGAAACACCTGCAACATGAGAGGCTTATACTCTTATGCTCCAGGAAAAAGGGAGAGCAAGGAGGCTGAGGGAGCCTTAAAAGAAGATAAAACAAAATCAGACAAATAGAACTAGCCTGGGTGCTGCTAAAAAGTTTGTTTTTAAGAGCTGTAGATGATGGCCACAGTCTAGACCTAACACACACATACAAGTCAAGACAAATCAGCACCATTAGAAGCTAAGTAATCACATCACATAACAGTGAGATACAGCAACTCTCTGTGGGTGCTCTGAGGTGAAATCACCTGGAATATGACATTTGTTTCTGGGCACCTTCTTATCAGAGAGATTGGGGGGAGTTCAGAGAAGAGGTGCATAAATGACCAGGGTGGTATGAAAAAAATAAAGAAGAAAAAAAGAGCTTAAGTGCTATATCTGCATAGCCCAGTTACATGACAATGGATAAAGGCATGAAACCAGGATGTGTATAATTAAAAGGGTGCAAATGCAAATGCAAATGCAAAAAAAAAAAAAAAAAAAAAAAAAAAAAAGCTACTAATAGAAGGTATGTGGATAAAATATGGATAAAATCAAGAGCAGTAACATGAATTCCAGGGAGCAAATAGCCTAAGTCTGAAGAGCAATCTCCTTAGGGAAGGAACTGAAGGCTGACTGTGCTGCATACTCCTCGAGACAAAACACTGAACATGTGATGCACACACAATCCTCCATTGGCCCTGGGGAGATGGGCTGAGCAGGTCCTGATTGTTTTTCCAGTTTGATGACTCCAAGGTACACGGTGTTTTTCTGGCCTAAAAACCATCTCTGAAAAATATGGAAACCCATGAAACACACTTTGGCAGGTTAGATGATGATTAACCAGGAGGAGACTAAAATTATTGTTGACGAAGAGCACTATGAATGAGATGGTGTTGTGTAAGAGGGAAGGAGCAGATCAGCAAGGAGCAAAACATCAAGGACTGAGGAGATGGCTCATTCAGCATTGGATGGCACAACAAGGAATGGTCACACGAGAGGAGTGGATAATCCATTGCATAAAGAGAGAGCAGCATGTATGGATCAAACAACAGATGTGACAATGGCAGGGGGGAAATGACACAAAAGAACACATGACCTTCTGACCTGTGAGTCAATCAACTGCTACAGGGGACGTGTATCACAAACCCAGAAATCTGACCATGCAAAAGGGAGCTGGTCTTTCTGTAATGCAACATAAAGACAGTGACAGAAAGACTGAGTCTTGCACTCTTCCAAACTACTGAACAGCAGATACAAGCTTATAAAACAAAAAATAAGACTCCTCTTACTTAAGTATTAAAACACCACAAAAGTCACACCAGACAAAATCCATCACAGAACCATGCAGGGGGTGGCAGTGAAAGGCAGGCAGGTGTTGGAAAATGATGAGATTAAACGCTCCTGTCATTTCCCATCCATAACCTCCAGCAGCAAAGGACAGCAGACAGAAAAAACACCAGCTAAACCTGGGACTAGGTACCAGCTCATTTCAGCCTTCCTAGCTTTTAAAACTGGAAAGCAAAAAAAGCTAACTGGTGAGAAGCAAAGGAAAGGTAGAGACAGAGGAATAAACTTGATTTTACTGATTATTTTCAGCAAGAAGGATGAACTTTACACCAGTGGTGTTGTTGAAGCCAAAAATTAGGTTAGCGATATATCTGAATGTCATCTGTTCTTCTCTGCACTATTTTTGAACCAAGGGAAAAAGACTATCCCGCTTGGAACCAAAGACACTGATTTAGCCTCCTGTGGTCCTGCACCGGAGGTGCTACCTCAGATAGTAGGTAGCCCTGACGTTGCAGCATCTCCTGGCACTGCCTAAGCTCTAGGAGAACAGCTCTACTATGGGATCCTTTCATGAGGCGAAGTAAAAAATCTCATTAAGTTTTGGATTTTTTGGAGAAATTGAGCTGTTTGCACTAGCAATGGTGCTTCCTGCACAAAATGCTGAACATAAATGCAGTACTAATTACTTTGCAAATGATGCCCTGAAGCTGAAGGTCCAACAAAACAGTGATTTCAGAAGCAATATCAGATTAGGTATTCTCATTACTCCCCAGGCCATTGCAATCCCTGCAAAAATCCATGATTTAAAGAAAGATTAGTTGTCTCCCTTCATAGTGCAGTGCCACTAACAGCTGTGTTGGCACAAGTGGGGGACTTGGGAACTGCGATACATTGGCAAGCCTGAGCAGCCCAAGAGGGAAATCTGTTGAACCGATTTGGTCCCTGCAGCCCATGTATTGTCAAATTCCAGCCTGGGCAGCTTATTAAGTTTCCACAGTTCCCCGCTAACTAATTGTATGTACCTGACTATCTGCAAAGCCAAATATAGCTCCTTTTGAAAGAACAGAAAGAAATCCCTGCTAAGTTTAATAGAAGACATGGCTACCGTGTGTCTGCCTGGTGCTACAGGCTTGAGGTTGTGTGTTCATCTTCCAGCTGATACACATTGATAACTTGTGCTCTGCGCTTATAAGATACATGCAATATTTCATTACTTACCTCAGGTCTGACAGGCCTTGTATCCTAAAACCCCATGTACATCACTGTGGAACTTCCAAGCAGCTGACAGACAAAATGCTTCTGACAGCCATTATGGCTAGGATAACACTTAAATATGAGGAGGAAACACAATGCTCCTCACTCCCCCAAGAGCAAGCTAATTTTAAAGTTAATACTGTAAGTCCATATAGATAGGATGCTTTAATGACCTTCAGCCTGGCCAAACCAGCACTCCTAACCCCATGGGTTCTGCTGACGTGACTGACAGCTGATAGCTTTTCTGAACACCAAGGGGAGCATTGCAATCACTGGGAATCAAAATGCTTAAAACGGTGTGCTTTCTATCACTTTGATAACACGGCAATTTTCTAAGAGCAGAAAGGGATTTTTAAAATTTGCTAAGATTTGTGAAATAAGCCTTCTTGAAAGTTTGATGTGATCTTTAAAATCACAAAGAACAGCCTGATTGTGCCTTATATCAACATCTAAAAAGGTCTCTCCACTTACAGACACAAGTCCAGATCTTCTTCCCTCAGTTTGCATGGCCACATGTTCACACCCCATATAGTTCACTTTCCCACTGCCAACTTATCAAGCATGGGAAACAGATAAGGCTCTCCCCACAAATAAAACTATTTGGAGAGAGAGAAAGAATGGAAAGGCATCAGTGTTGTAACCAGTGGGGCAAGGAGTGTGAGTGAATTCGTGTCCAAACTGATCAGCTGAGAATGAGAACAAAACCCACAAAGCCCCTTGAATGCCTAAAGCATCCCTTAGTCACGCCTGAGAACAACATGGAAGTCAGTGCCATCTAGAGAGCAGCAATATATTGAATTTTGTGGCAGAAAATATACTATACACAATCAAGAAGTTGCCCTGTACACACGAGCTGAAGTTCTTAAACCATCCCCCACACAGATAATCATAGTAAGATCCACAACAAGAAAGATCTTGTTACAATTCCCCGCCAAATACTAATGTAAACAACACCATGCTTCTATATTCAGAAAGCAACTACATCTCTGACAAGGCTTCTAAGATTTCTAAGACCAGAGCAACAAAAGCCAGTCAAATGCAAGCCGGTTTTAATTTCCATTTACAAGTAACTTCACATATGAAGGATGAATTCAGATTTTTCTGGCACATAAAGTATTAGGTACTAGAATATCTAATCTCTAATTTATGGCTGATTCAGCTCCTACTAAAATAAGAGATACCGGTGGATCCAAATAGGAGGCTGGGATATTTAGAGAAATCCCAAAGCTATTACCAGGTTGGGTGGGCTATGAGACATAAAGATGCTTTTTCAGGCAGGAGGAGCAAACGTGGCTGCATGCAATGCAAACCGTGGTCCTGTTGCAACAGTCTCTTTAGCAGAGACCTGCACAGCCTCCCCTGTGCCTCTGACCTTCTGCATGCTGACAGCGTAGGTGCACCGACTGCTGGTGCAACAGATGTTAAAGCAGGAAAACCTGATCCCAGAGCTGAGGGATTAATGGGGCATTAACATGAAGGCCCCGGTTGTGGCCATTTAAATGCTAGCAGCCTTAAGTAAGTTATCCAAAACACAAGCTTGCAGTGTGAGCCACTAGAACTTAATTATAGAACATCTGGGGCCAAAACTTGCCCCAGGATATGCATGAGGTCATCCCAATGATGCTAATGGAAACCCATACGCTATACATTAGAAAAGCAGCCGGTTCTAAAAAGGGGCTATTCTAAAGCAGAACATAACAGGTTAGTTTTTGCTGAACAGTCATTTTACTATTTACATTTACAAAAATAAATCAAGTCACAGATGCCCAGACTCATCAGCTGGGCTCTGATTTACATTATTCCCTAATATTCCTGCAAAATCAGCTGAAGAAAAGCTTGGTTTTAAAGCTTAAGATGTTAAATTAATGTTCTGTTAAATCTGGCAGATTTTGTTCATGGTTCTCTATTGACCCTTGCTGTAATAGTCCTTTTGACATTTTTCTGATGCACCTTTTCCCATCCAAAGTGTTTTTCATTTCTGACAGAGCAGAGTGTTTATACATTTCCTTGTTACCTCCCAGAGCAGTATTTCAGGGTCCACTGTCTGATATACAACTAAACTTAACACACGCACACAGCTCTCCTTGCACTGCTGCTAACAGTTCTGCTGCATTTCAGATCTGCTACATTTCAGATCTGCAGGGCAGTGGAAGGTAAACACAGCTTTGGTTTTAGCAGCTCAGTCACATCTAAGCAAGCATCTGCCCTGGCTGCACACAACAAACCTCTGGGTTCAGAGGAGCAACATCGTTGTTTCGCTTTGCTGCCCTTTCAATCTTGGTGCAAGAGGCTTCAGCCTGAGTGACTGCTGCAGCCTTCAGGATATGAAAAGCCCCATCCTTCCCTGCTTGCTACCATATGCAATTATTTGTATCTGTGTAAAATGAGAGGGCAATACCTCACTACCTAATGCTTCCAATGATCCTTTGTTATGCACTGCACTGTAGCCAAACAGCTTTTCACTCTAAAATCCCATTCCTTAGTCTTCGGAATATCTCTTTGAGAAAAGGCAGCAGAGCTGCACAATTTGCAGAGAAACAAGGAAAAATCAGAATAACAACTATCCACTAATTGCAGGCACCCGAGCTGGAATACCTCTGACTAGATTTTGAAGGCCTCTACATCGAAGCATGAACGTGTTTAGAGCCACGGGTGTTTCCAGGGTGAAGCCTGAGAAGTAATGGGCAGCTGAATTTATATCTAAGAATGGATAATTTCAAGCTATTTCATCTGTGTAAAGTGATCTAGAGCATGTAGGCAACACATACATACAACCAGAAATGCTTTGAGAAAAAATATCCAGCCTTTTGGTGCACACTGACATTGCACAGTATATGCATTAGTGTTTAATGAAGTGTTTGGGGTCCATGCTAACTTTCATTTGTAGGGCTTTAAGTCCTGCTGGTGTTACTGAATGCTGCCAAGAATACAGAAATATTTTAAGACCAGCCGAGAGTGTTACACTCACAAGCCCCTTTTTATTTCAAGGTAAATTGTGAGTTTAATCTCTTTCAAAGGTTTCAAAGACCCTACCCACCTCCTTTGGGCAGACAATCTCAAGAAAGGATGCGCTGTAAGTTGCACCTGTCTCTTCCATTGCACTCCTTTCATTCTGTCTGTTTCTTTATCTGCTGTTTATACTTGCCTCTCTGTCTTCATTTCTAGCTTTTCCCCCAGCCTTATGCTTGCTTTCCACTTTCAGGCATATATTCTGTAGTACCCTCTAATGCATCTTTTTTTCTGCTGTTCCTACTCACCATCCCTGGCACTGTCAGTGTCATACACGACCACAGAATCTGGGCTGCAAGTTGTGTGTTTACCTTTACCTTGCATTTATTATGATAAACTCTCTCAGTCTCTCTCCGTCACCTTTCGTTAGCTCTGATTTCCTATCCTCTTCAGTTCATACCACTCCAGGAAAGGCAGGAGGGGGAATTAAGTGCTTGTGGAGGTAGTGCTGGCTGTCACAGAGTGATTGACAATGCTCACGCTGCCTGCAAGTGCCGAGATGCCACAGTTTGCAGAGTGAAGTGAGACCTTGGTGCCCGATACGCCCTCCTTGATTGGAGAGATGTTCTGAGAGCGGCTGCCGATCATTGTTAGCTCAGTGACTCCCTGCATTCTCCTCACTTCCTTCTCCCAAGCTGTCAGACTGGCAAGACTCAGGAGAAATCACAGGTTTCCTAATTGCATTTGTGCCTGCACGGAGGAAAAAAAAAAGCTTAAATACAGGCTGGTCGGATCGGTAGTGATGATGGAGAATTCTTTGCTCCATTCTGTGCTAGTGCAGGCTCTTCAATTTCTGCCTGGCAGCTTCCTTGTTCCCGAGGACAGAAAGATAAACCGTGGCTTTGTACGGATAGGGAAGATGACAAAGAGAGAAGAGAGAAAAGGAAATTCATTACATTTATAAGTGATGGCACTTTCTCAAACGATTCCCGCAACTTCAGGTATCATGTCCCCTCTGTTGGGTGTACCTATCCTGGATGGCAGTATCTTGGATTTGTAGAAAGAGCTCGTTCCTTTATCTGCACAGTCAGACTGGAGCCCTTCCTTGGTGCTGGGCTGTCTGTTCAGACTCTTCTGACTGCTCCGTGCTGAGATGCAAGGCATCACGCATCACTTTCAATGATATTTCCTCAGTTAATAACTCCTCTGCTACTTCCTCTTCTATTAAAGCAAGATGATGAGAAGAGGTTTGGTTTTTAAGCAGCGAATTGTCCTTCGGCAGCCAGGTAATCCAGACAGGAGCACACAGCAGCAGCCAGGATGGACTCGTCATCAAAAGTGGTTAAGTTCTCCTTTGATTGTACACATCAGACCGCTCTTTTAACAGGTCACTTTTTTTTTTTTAGTCTAACCAAACACAAAAGTTGACTGTGTCGAGGTGGCCCAGAAACACTTGGGAACCCCGGTGTGTTTAATGATCTGAGGGAAGGCAGAAGCCATGGACTGTCCAACTCCTGGGTTATGGGTGGCTCTGTGGGTAGCCATAGTCTGTGCAGCTCATTGGTCACGATGACTGAAATAACAACAAATTGCTTTCTTCTTTTTTATCGCAGAGTCTCCTGGGAAGCTTATTTTGCATACAGTGACTCAGAACGCTGCCTGCTAAGCTGCACGTACTGTATGTCTGTCTGGAACAAGTCAGAGTAATTTGTACTCTTGTTTACAGCAGCCTATTTATAATGGCACAGAGCTGACCAGAGGATACACCAGGTCTCCTCTCTGAACATCCAGAAAGGGGGCTTTTCATCCTCATCACAAAGCCATGAAAACACCAGTTCCCTCCACTTTGCTTTCCAGTGTATATGCTCAACAAGGGCAAGAGGGAGATTGCCAGCTTAGAGAAGTCTTTGATGAAATACATCAGCAAGAACATTTGCTGGGGTATGATCACAGCAATAACCCACCTGTCCCAAGATGATATAAGGCTCAAAGGATGGGGAGCAAGTATTCTTGCATACCTAAGGATTACAGTACAAACTCTTGCTATTCTCCCCAGAAATTAGTTGTTTGAAAAGGGTAATGTCTTTAGAGAACCTGCTATCAAAGCTCAAAACTGCTAGAATGAAATCTATAAAGCCACAGCCTTTCTCAGTCAGTCAATTTCATCTCTTTCTATTACCTGTCTCTGAAAGCATCGTATGTCACACATGTGGAAGGGATATGCATGTAATAAATCATACATGTGCATTCTAAATTTATTCTTCACAGCAGTAATTTTAAGTGTCCTACATTCGCATCTCCTGCTGGCTAGCCTTTCCCCCCATGAATTAGATTAACAATTCTCCAATCCGTGTATTTCAAACAACTGCTTCTTTCCATCCAATGAAACAGGTTTTTCTTCTCTGTTTCAGATACAATATTCCTCTTTAAAACCGCAGCAGCCTACAGTCCAGTCTTTGTTCAGCATTTTGTCTTTATGACAATCTGTAATCTCTGCCTTGCCTTGGGAGAAGGGAAACGTCCCTACTTCAGTAAAAACAGATTTAATACACAGACATGTCATGCTTATTTTTGACCCTGCTATAAGACCAGAATTAGTGACTGTATGAACACATTTCACATATTTCATATATAAAGGTACACGTTTATGTCTGCAGACACACACAGAACTCCAACAATACATACCTGTACTTGCATATAAATTAAAAACTATTTAATCTTATTTTTCATATATATATTCACAGGCGTATATGAATACATATTTATACCTCAACGCATACACTCATATGCACAACCTGTAAGCATTTTATACTCATTAAATACTTCCCAAGTTTTGTGCTGTACTTTGTGATAGCTGAAGTATTTTGCTGAAGATGAACAGATAAGATGAATTACCCCCATACTTTCCTTAAGAGACACAGCATGCTTGAAGCTTGCCTAAAATATTTTCTGTAATATATGTATCATTAAAGAACACAAAACGCTTTCCCTGCATCTTCTTTTATTTAGGATGAGCAGAACCACTTCGAAATGGACATCAAGACTATCCTACGCTCATGTCAATAACACTATATGTACTCTATCATGAATACATGAATGCCATCTTTATCATGGTACTCTCCTTAACAGGAGTTGCAGCAGAGACTGTAGGTCACTGATCTGCCTCCACAGTGTGATTTCTAGTACCTCGAGTTTCTTCACACTTACAAAGAAAGCTACCTTTCCTCCTCTTCCTAAATTAATTTTTCTTCTTCATTTCCCTGTATAAATCTTAACAACTGTATACACATTTTTTCTTTCAGCACTTGTGGAATAGCTGACCATGAACTGAAGTGGTCCAAAGCCCCTGAAAGGTCATTTTGATTCCTGGAATAATGTTGAATGTGAGGTGTGAATTTTGCATTGACAAGAAATAAGGGAATTCTGTATCTGCAAGACAATCCTTCCATTTGTACAGAGGACACACAGAACTGGGCTGGAGGCCTGTACAGTCCTGAGAGATCAGCAACACTATATATAGCAACACTATGTACAGAACAGCCACACAGACGTGGTTTTCAAATTATTCTACAATCTGTTTACAGTTATTTCCTATCTCTAAGATCAGTCATGAAGGACTGGTAGAGTTGACTGAACAAGTGATTCAGAATGGAAATATTTTGACTTCTTATTTCTGGTATGCAAGACTTTTTTTTTTTAATTCTTTTTTACAAATTACACTGTTATTCATGTGTGCTGAACAAGTGGGATCACTGGTTTACATCCCATTGGTGATATATGAAGGACTCATATTTTTTACTGTGTTATTCATACTATGATTCATATTTTTACCTTGTTTTTTATACCACGTGTCTGGTCACTTATGTCACATGCTTCCTGTTTTTAACTAAATGACAGACTTCAGACAGGACGACAGATTCCAAATGATGCATAAGCATTCATAATTATACAAGTCTTCGCTAGTACCTTTTTGAAATATTCCTGAGGAGAGAACTATAGCAAAAAGCACTATCTCAACAAATAGGAACAGATACCATTTTGTGACGTTTTGCCAGGCCTGAGATTGAAGACATTTTAAAGATGGAAGAAGAGCACCAACAACTGAAATAGGAAACTCTAATATCTCTGTAAATTATTTTATTTTACCAAGAGTTGCATGTCAGGAATTAGAGAGTGATAAAGAATGTGTTAAATTCATATAGAAATATTTATTTTACTAACTTGTCATAGAATTCTCTACTTCCCAGGAAAGAAATGCCTCCAAATCTGTGCCTTTGAAGACATTATGCCAAGTGTCAAACACTGTCCAGCCACGGTACCAACAAAAGAAAAAAACCTTCCAATTCTTACTCAATTTAGCTACTGGTTGCAGCTTGTTGTCTCCTGATAATCCCACTTCAGGCCTTGAGGTATTCCATCCAGCATGAGTGGAAGGGAAGTGGAGGTAGCAAATCTGATTACTAGTTTAGAGCTACATACAGCTCTTTCTTCCCAGAGAACAGACTTCTACAGTAGCACATGGTGGCAGTGGCAGCAGAAAAGTGCAGGGAACTTAAACTCTCATTTCTTGGTCTTCTTTAAAAGAAGCCTTTGAGCTCACTCATGTTATGCTCCTCTCACTACCCCAAAAGCATGGTTGTCAAGGAGCTATGATCCCCAAGGCTGCTCTGTTTGCACTTCAGCATTGCTGACCATGACACCCATGAGTGAAGCAAGAGGAAAAGTCATAGAATCATAGGACAGGTTGGGTTGAAAGGGACCATAAAGACCATCTTGTTTCAACCTATGAATTCGCTGCACCTACTACTTGCTGGCTGTTACTCTCACCACTGGCTTATCTTAATCACTGTAGCTTACAGGGAAAATCAAGGAGAAAAATGGAGAAGATAAACTCCAAAAGCTGTCAATAATGATTTCTTCTGTTTATGCGAGATGCTGAGATCATATACCACTGTTATCAATAGAAATTTGTGCACAGCCCAGTATCCACTAGGTTCCAACAACCAGAGATATGACTAATGCATTATGAGTGACAAACCTAAACTTGCAAAATGCTTTGAAAATTATATTTAGGACTGAGAAGAGAGCTGGGTCTCACCATACTTCTTGTAATTGTGATGGAAGATTTTGTACAAACAAATCTATGCTTTACTGTGGTCAGATTACAGTGCTCTCATTCCATCAGATCTGCATTCCTAACACTCCTTTATTCCTGGATGCTTATGTGAGTCACATAGTTGTAGCTACAGTTCATCTCAAAACCTTTAATATACTATATTGTCTCAGAAAATCCTTGTAGATTTCCCTGCAAAAAAAGACCTGGGGGTACTGGTGGATGGCAAGATGGACATGAGCCAGCAATGTGCCCTAACAGCCCAGATACCCAACTGTATCCTGGGGTACATCAAAAGAAGCGTGACCAGTACAGGAGAGACATAGATACGTTGGACCATGTCCAGAGAAGGGACATGATTCTATGATTCTGATTCTATTATTACTAATGGGTTAGCATTCCTATTTACAGGGTTAGAAATGAATGCTTGGAGAGGTGAAGTTACTCATCTAAGAGTCACATAAGAAATCCTTAATACATAGAAATCTGAAAATCAGACTTTGGAATTCCAAGTCTGTGATGTCATAACAATTGAAATAGTTGTGGCTGTCCACCTCAGAATTGAAGACCGCCAAGACCCCTTTTCTCCTGAACTCCTACATCACTGAATCTGGTCTTGCATCTTTGTTGTTTCTTATTGCAGCTGAGATAAGCAGAGGCTGCAGTGCCAAAAGTTCCAAAGAGTCAGGAATCACTCCCACATGACTTTTAACTTCTGACCCTGCCTTCTCCTGTTGCTTCACTGAATTGCTAAACATTCCACACATTTCAAACATTTTGCAAAGCTTGAGTCTGAGCTTCTCCATGGGCAGCATCAGCTATAATTTCTTTTGGTAACGTTTTCTGGCAATGTTAAAGAGGGATGCACACTTCTTCCTATTGCACTGTGCATTTCCATTTTGGATGCTCAAGAGAACACCAGACAACTACTGAGTCTTTAATACACCTGAACTCATTGCTTAGGTCAAGATTCATTTTCACAGACCATTTAAGAATATGGCTGTTCACCAGCTTCGTGCCTCCTTTCCTCCATTCTCTGCCAGGATATTCTTATTGCTCTGTTCTTTCTGAGAGTGGTTGGGCCCAAGACAGTATTTCTTCCCTAACTGTACTGTCTCGTGCTCAGTGGTACTGATGGTCACATTCAACAGAGATCACTCACATTCTATCCTGAAGAGATGTTGTACACCAGAAGAGATACAACAGTAGTCTGAGAGCATTGCAATCAGGTGTCAAGAATAGTACACCTGGCAGTTACAAACTCCATTACATCCCTAGCAAGAACCTTGTCTTTCCATACTTCTTTACAACATCCTGTACATTCCTGAAGCCAGATAGATAACAAGTGAGAACCAGGTTAAAGATTCTTTTCCTGATGGAAACAAATCATGAATACTAGTTACTTTCAGTACCATGCTCATGCTTCACCATTAGGAGACAACCTTAAGCATGGATGTGTTTTGATGTTCTGGCCCAATGCTACTGCAGCGTATGTTTTAATGAATGCATTTATTACATAGCTCACTGCACAAAAATTCAGTTATGCTGTAAACAAACCTCTTCTCCTGACTTCTGGATCAGGTATCTTCTGCATGTATTTTGAATCCACTGTTGGTTGTTGAGCGCCTTTTCTCCATATTTGTTTTCTTAGTCCCATCCGAGAATAAAGCCTAACGTGGGTCTGCCCTCTCCTAGTACCTTTTTTCCTTCCCTTATATCCCAGACTACAGCGTAGACCTCTCTTAAATCCAGTGAGACGAGATAAGCCTTTTCTGCCTGGCAGCATTTCAGAGACATTAAGTGTAAGAGAGAAGGTAAGTAATTTGCCATGCCTCCCCATTTCTGTAATGGGGGAGGACATCTTGATACATTTACAATACTCCTCTGGGGATATTTCATCAGTTATACCTAACTCTAATGGACAATAATTGATTTGAACTTTCTACTTAGCACAGAGCTGTAAACAGCTTCACTCCAGGTTGCAGCAATGAACTGGTGTTTTGTAAAATGGAGAGAAATTTGGAAAACTTCTGCATTGGTCTATTCAGTAAGTTAACAATGGAATGATTCAGTGATAAACTAACTTGTTCTCTCAATTTTAATAACAGAGAAAGCAGTTATTAACCTGTATTATATACATATATATATTTCACTGTACTCTCTTCTGTCAGGGTTGACATTTCAGCTATTTCATTTACTTTCAGCTGAGATTTGTCGATCAGAATGCAGAATGCAAAGGTATTTTTACTGCTTTATTTAACATCAGATGTTTATTTCTGTAGATCTCAGAGCAAAAAGTCTAGAGAATCCTTTGTCCTGCTGTACTAATTAAGCAATATTTGCCAGTGTCTGAAATCTATACAAAAACAGCATCCGAGACTGTTGGGGTATTCCCCTTCCCAATCAATTTTTCTATTGGTTGGTACCTTAGGCTATTTTATTCCTGGGCATGAAAGCAAAATTCCATCATTTTTGAAAATTTGGCATATATAGCATCGTGTCTTTGCCAAGGTTTGCAAAGTGAAAATACAGAGTTCTTCCTGGCTCTGCTAGGGAGTATCTAAGCAGCCCCTGTTATCACATGCTGTATTTTTTAATGCCTGTTGCATTAGAGGTTATCACAAAAGGTTGCAACTGGGGCAAATGATCGCATCAGTAATCCATATTTTGAGATCAATGTTTCCAACATGCCGGTCGTTATGGCAAGCTAAGAGCACTCCTCTGTAAGGTGTTAATTTATTAGAGATAACGAAAATGCTCACAGAAAGCAGAGCAGCTACATTTTATGTTAATAACGCTATGGTTAGAATTCAGGCAAGCACAAGTAAGAGAAGCCAAAATGACGACCTTCTCGGTTCTGCCTTTTGTTCCTCTGAACAGCAGATGTCATTTCACAAGACTGTATTTATGCACTGTTTTGTTGCGCTGAGGACAGAGAGAATTGTCTCTTTTATTTATTTATTTACTTAGATCATAGTCTGGGACTGGTGCTGGAACGATTTGTTGGCCTTCAGAGCTTTGCTATGAGGCCGCAGAAGTGCCTCCAGCACAGGCAGGTCGCAAGATGTCAGATTTCAGCATCGAGCAGTTCTAGCTGCCACCACTGCCTGATGATTTGAACTGGATCCCAACCTATTTTCAGCCGGTATGAGCACTGAGAGCCTAATCCTCACAGGTCTTTCTTATTTTGGTAGTCTCACTAACATCACCGACACCAGCCCTCTGAGCAGGATCAGGTCTTTTGTTTTCAGCTTTTCTAGTTTGCAACAGCTGACTGAAGACGTACTGAACCAAAATGGCAAAAAGCAAGACCAGTGTAATGTAACTTTAATACTGTGAACGACTGGGATGAATAATGAAAAACAGTCTATGTGCTTTCAGAAAGCTGAGACCCGTGGTATTTGCTAGGCAGTTTCTACAGCTCTGGCGTTTCAAGAGACAGAAACTGCTGATTTCCTCCTGGTCCCTTTTTCAAGCAGAGTTTTTGGCACTCAGCACCAATATAAGGAGTTAGCAGCAAATAGTATGTGCAAGTGTAAATTTTACTCTCTGGGCTGTGTACCAGTGCTACCAACACGGCAATAGTGAAGCTGGACTACTGCCGTTAACAGGTTGCTTTCTCTTCTGGAGTTTGTAAATAGCTGATCAGAAAACGGATTTCCACATTTTGAAGGTCAGGTGAAACAACACTGAAAGCCAATATGTTGTGATTATTACTGTGGTGCTTTCGTTTTCTTATAGTTCAGTTTAATTTGATTTTATAATGAGAAGCACAGCTGTATGTTAAGCTGATGAGTTACTCAAAGGGACACGTTTTTTTTTTGACCCAGCACCTCAATTTAGCATCTTTCTTGAGAGAAATTTGTTATTTGGGAATGGCAGAAGATGAAGAAAGAGAGGTGCTGGCAGGAAGGATTTCATCTGAGCACTTCACATTCCAGCACATTTCAGGCAGAAACTGTTAAAAGGAACTGGCTCTTCTAATATATTCCTTATCGTGAAACCACAAAGACAGACTGGACTCAATTATTAACTTCTGTAGTGATAACATGTCCCCCACCTCTCTCCTATCTTTGTGGCTATCCCAGGAAATGGATGCTGGATGCAATACACAGTGCCAGATGCCAGCTAGTGCTTCTCAGAACAGAATTTAGGTGGTAGCAGGAATATCCTTGCATTCGGTGCTTCAAAAGGTGCCTTCTATGGTATGACAGCCAGGAGCAGAGGTCTCTTCTCTTCACAAGGGGAGTCAGCAGGCATTTAAGCACTCTGGCACTGACAGACTCTTCCAAGCAAGTGGAAACAGCCAGTGAAGACTCACAAGCCTACAAAAGCTGTTGACGTTTTTATCTGGAGTGGTAAATGATTTATAAACTACTGAAGCAAAATTTACAAAATCCATTTACTTCCTGGTCTTTCAGAATAACAGAGAAACCCCTGAAACTACTTACATCCCCACATAACTCCAAGAACAGATTATTTGGGTTTTTTTTGGCTAGGAGCTCCAACACCTTCTTCTCAGTTCCCTGTGTGCTCTAGGATACATATGCAGCATGGGTCTGGATGATACATCACAACTGATGTTTGTTTCTTCTTCCGTACATCCCCTCTGAAAGTGGTCTACAAGGGTCTTAATCAGTGGAAAGTCATAAAGATCTCTGATAAACACAATAATCATAAATGAAAATATATATATATATATTTTAATCTTTACAATTTTGCAGCTTTCCTACCCTTAAATGTTCCTTTTCTTTTTTAACAGTAACCTTACCTATTTCCCCTCAGTCTTTCAAGCTGAAATACCGAACCTCTATCTTTCCATGGGTATGCTTTTCCAGTCACAAATGAGTCCTTCTTTTCTGTACATTTTATCTGAGGCTTTCAATCTTTCTGGTGGTTCTGCTTCGACTTGCACTGAGGGAAAAGCACTTGTTTTGCTTCAACAGCCTCCTGTACCTTTCCCAATTTAGGCAGACTCACCTCCCTGCACTCTGCAATGCACGTCTACATGACTTCTCTGATCTGCTTAAGGAGCTTTTGTGAATCCTTTTTATTATGCTACTTGAATGTTACAGACTTTCCCTTTCATATTTCTTTAAGCAAAAATAAAGTAGGCTACCATTATGTATCTGTTCTGGTATTCAGCAGAATCAGAATTGTTTCTGAAACATTCCCAACACTAAAGTGTGAGCCCAGACCAAAGACCAGTTCTTTAAAGACACGTTATTTACAACACATCAGGGCTGCTTCCTTCTAGCCATTCATTAGTGAACTATTATTATTTTTAATTTAACCATATAAGTCGATGTAGGTGCAACTTTTAGTCTTTGGCAATATTCTCATTCTTATTAAATCATATTAAAGGAATGCAGTGAAATGTAGCATGATGAATTTATTTTCGTGCAAACAGGGAGGAGGAGAATGGATCCAGTTAGACAAGTTGCCAAGATCTTTGTACACAACAACCTTGAAAGCCTACCTCTTACCATTCTATTTCAGAAACAAATCCCACACTGAACTGTCTTAACCCAAGGTACTCTAATCTTTAGAACTGAAACCTGGCAAATACATTTTAAAGTAATTCTTAGATTAAAAACCATCTTATATGTGGTTTCTAATGATGGATTCCAACATAGCATTGCAAACGAAGGGATAATTGTATTGCTCACCTTTCCACTGCTTTCCCAAATGGCAGCCCACACATCTGATCTCGATATTTTTTTGCTTGCTATTCTGGATACATGCAACAATTGTCTGGGAAATATTGCAAGGTCTCTTTACATGGGGTGAGTTGGGTAGAGTCAAAATAAGTGGTGCCAATCCTTTATCCATCTGGTTTATGACTGTTCCAGATGGAAGGAAGCTATTAGAACACCATTCTTAACTCCCAGCAAAGGCGGAATACAGTCTCCAAATTAATGATTTACCATATGAGCCACCTAAGCTTAGTCAGAAGGCCAAGAAAGTACTTGGCCCACTCTAAAATGTTCAGATCAGCCTTGAAACGGAAAAGACCAGATTAACAGATCCTGAAGTCTTGTAGCGAAAGGAGCTGGGACAGCCTGACAGTGCCTGACAAAAGCAGGACAGAAGGCAGCCCTTCCACTCTTCCGAAAGTTAAAAATTCAGGTCTACCATCTGCTACAAATTGCAGGACAACGGTGCTTTCTTGCAGCACAGCTTCAAATCCAGCAATACAGACCCAGCCTCTGACACCTAGCAATCCTTAAAATGAGAAAAGCCACTGAAATGAAACACTTTTATTCCTTCCACTAAGTGCCCTACATAAGCACCAAACCATGTGAATCAAAATGTTCCATTAGCGGCAGTAAGCATGTGGTGAGCATGGACAAGTGGGGCAATGGAGAATGGAGTAGATGCGGGGTGACCAAGGGTCCCCAGCTGCCAGAGTAGTTGAATGGCAGGGAGGGCAAAACTAAATATACAAAGGGCCGGGCGAACAGGAGGAACCCAAAGCTTCGAGTGACACCTAAAGGCAGCTGAGATAATAGAGACCTTTAAAGAGGCCTTTGAAATAGGAATGTGGAGAGCAGGGGGACAGGAAAGGCATAACTGAGGATTTTTTCTGATCGTTAAAGAAAGGAAAATGCAGCCCTCGCTCATTATGGAGGCAGACAGCCCAGCCAAGCTGGTACATCTCATCAGCCTATTAATAAAGCTGCTCTCGAATCTAGTTTCACAAGGCAAGCCATCGGATTCTGTGCTTCCAATGCGCTGTACAGACACAGGGCTATGGAAAACCTCACCCTCCGGAGAGACCTGAGTGAGGCAGTCTTTTTCATTAATACCAAGTCTGCACAATGAATCAACAACAGATTCAATAAGGCCAGGAAGAGCAAAAATAGAGCTTCTGAACAAATAAAAGACATGTAATGAGATCAGAGTGATTTTAATGGGAACCTCTATTCCACTGAATAGACAAGGTCCCAGACATCCTCCTTCCTGGGTCTCAGGAGCTAAGCCAATAGACTTTGAGTTGCATCATTAAGTTCAAAATCAGATGAACTGTAATTGAAGTAAAAGACTTATTTTTGGCTTGTTGATCAAAATGGAGATCAGATGTGCCTGAGGGCATGATTTTCATCAGGACCTCAATGCAATCCTTGATTTCCAGAGCACTGCACCTGCAATGAATCATGGTCTCAACTAGGAGCATATTAATACCCAGTTACCTGGTGTGCAGGTGGAAATAGAAAATGCAATATTTAAATGCTTTAAAAGCACCTGCCATTTATTATGAACACAATTCTTTGCAGGCACAAAATTGCACCTTAGCACACACATGCCATTATTGAAAATCATACCTCATGATTCTGAAATAGTATATTCACATTTGTGCCTACATCTTGATAGCCTTTCACTTCCACTCCCTCCAATAATTGGCATAAAAGATCTTCCTCATCTTCAACAAGGACATTTGTAAAGCAGAATTAACTCTGTATTGTGATCATAACGGATCCATTAAACTTGTACACGTCAACCAAGAAGGCAAATAGTGGGTCCTACAATGCAACTTCCAGTCAGAGATCTCTAGTTAAATCCCCAAAATGAACATGTTGTCCCTCCTTTAACATGTAACACAGCAGGTGATGGAGAACTGAGAGAAATGAGAAATTTTGTTCTCATGGGTGAAGAGAGAGCCTGTCATCTGTGCAATTTTTCCCCACACGAGTAGGTAATAAATACAAATTAGCATCCATTGCCCTAACATCTTGAAGCTTGCCCTCTTAACTTAGTGTCATACATAGATTCAGTACATCCTACAGGGTACTCCGGTACCTAGGCAGAAGAGAAGATAATTTGGGCGCTTGATGATCTGGGGTAGACACAAATGAAAAGAAATAAATGGCTTCTTCGTTTCACTTGTTTCCTGCAGAAGAAAACATCTGCATCAAAATGACTTTAAACATAAGGGAATACATTTTCAATGTGTTGCACAGGGATTTAGCCACATGACTCCCATTGATGTTTATGGGAAATGAGTGGCTAAATCCCCATGTAATAGGTTGAAATTTTAGCCCAAGGAGACTGACTGCAGAGGAACGCGTCAAGGTCTTTGCTTACAAAAATTGTGAGCATATCAACTGTTCTCAAATACCATCTCTCCTTACTGATATATAATCAAGTGGACCCCTTGAAAGGGACCGGTGAAATTACCTCTATTAAAAGGTTACTGAAAACCTTTAAACTGCTCTAGTAGTGAGTGCATGAACATGACCTGCAGGTGAAAGGGCATGTCAAAGGCTGACTTTTGTGCTGATCATGTCACTTTTTACAAGCTGATGCTCTCCTGGAAGACAAAAATAAGGGGTTATTGAATGATTTAAGGCTTCAGACTTCAGCAACAAAAGGCTTCTAGCAGCGTGGACATCCTCCCACAAAACGCATCAAGAAGAGCTCCTAACCATAGTTAGTCTCAGTAGGCTGCAAGAAAAGAAGGAAGATACTAAATCCCTTGGCTTTTCTTCTGCCTTAAGGAGGAAGGAGATAAGCGTCAGATTAAAGTGAGAGAATCTCTTCTGTTTTCCAATTACACAGATACAGGCCTACCAGTAGCCAGATACTTTTCAGTAGCCAAAATTTGCTACCTAATCTGCTCTATGACTATCAGATTAGAGGTTTAACTAGAAAATACATGTCTAATTCTTTCCTCAGTCATGTGGCAGTTACTTCTCAGGGTAAGTTAGCAAAGGGCTAGCTTACTTCTGACTAAAATATGTGGTCAACACAACACATTTCTGTAATACCACATCACTTCTTGCACCTCAGTGCCATCCAGTTCTGCAGCCATCCCCCCCCTTTCCAGCCCACCACACACAGGGTACTAAGGAGCAAATACAGACAACAATGAAGTGTTTTAGCATACTAGATCAATAGATTATATTATACCATCCTGGGGCAGGTTTAAAGGCAGTCTAGTTCAAGCATGGTGATTATAAAAAGCAGATTCTTTACAGAAATGTAGCCAACAAAAGGATTGTTGTGTTTCTCTTGTTTTTGTACACAGCTGTTGAGAAAGTCTTTCTGTAGGGGTTGGTATTCACAACTATTACACAGACTTGAGAAACTTCTGAAGGTTTTGATTACATGATAAGAAAGATTTTCTGGTTTTTTTTTGGTTTTTTTTTTACATTATAAACCATCAATCAAAGGCATTTCACAAAGTTAGAGCAATGTACACCTATTCTTCTTTAGCCACCACACTACAATTTCAAACGATAAACTGCACTCCTATGTGTACTTCGACTCTAAAACACTGTATACGTGAAAATTAATCTGGCAGACTTCTGAAATTGCAGGCTTTTGGGATGAGCAAATGGGTACAGTTTTCCTTTAACTGTTTTTTGAACCCCATGTGTTGAGAGAAAACAACAGAATGGAAATTGCTCATCAAAATGTTAACTTGTGGCATGGCAGAGCCACAAAGCAGGTGCGTGGCATGCCGTTCCCTTCGCTGACATGCCTACCACATGTCACCCAGTTCTGCCACCTCCGTCACTTTCTTTTGGAACCTCTCCTCCTGCAAACACTGAAATGTGGCTTGTCACTGAGTCTAGCGCAGAAGCGACACGACCTTTGAGAGAGCAGGCAGTTTGGGAAAGCACTAATTTAGGATAATCCCTCATGAAATAATCCTTTGGATTATCTACAGTGACCATGGTCTTCCAGCCCAAACATAAAAGCCTTTCAGCTAATGCTTTTGCTATTAGAAGGGTATCTAGTCAGAAAAAATAATATGATCTTCCTAATTCAAGTTAGTAGCGAGGATGCTGACCTATCACAAATAACTGAATTTTTCAAATTAGACAATGCAAAATATAAATAAATACACAATAAAGCACCACAGAGCATACTTTGTTCATTTATTTTGACAACCGCTTAGGTTTAATTTGTGAAAATACTTTACACTGTATAAGTAAATGTGTTGTGATGAACTTTCTAAACATAATGAAGTCTTCATCATCTTTGAATGAATGCCTGTCTTTGTGGTTCCAGCGCCTGTGGCTGGAAATAAAAGCTACTAATGGAGAAGTTACCCTATAGGGCGGCTGAGATTTACAGGAAGATTATGGGAAAAGAGATATTTTTCTTACTGTTCTTTCTTCCTCACAGCATTCTGTGCATATGGACATCAGAGACTGCGAGAAGCCAAAAACTCTTCTCTGTCTTGTGGAACCTTTAGCCCTCTGCAAAACCTCTGTGAAGGACCACTCAGATTTGCCTACAACGCTAATGACAAACATTACTTTGCCCTCGTCCTCAGCATCCACTTCCATTTGCCTCATGTAGGAGCTTTCCAAACAGCAGTATCAGTCTGAAACGTCAGATTTCAAACAGCCTCAATTTTATCTGCTCTGGAATTTACATTTCCTATTCCCAACCAGAGAGAGAGTACAACAATATCCCAAATGGGCAACTTTTGAACTCTCGACTATTTTGGCCCCGGCTTTCCATTTTGTCACCCACAGAAACTGTTTGACAGAATAGACAGCAGTCAGGGGAAACATCCATCGACCAAACTGGAGTAGAGAAAGCAGAAGGCTTGACCCAAATAGTTGCATAAAACATTCCTAACAAAACATAACACAGTAATAACTACCACCATGATATGAGCGATGCTCTGACAGTAACACCTCCTATCTTACCATGATGGCCCACTGTGTCAGACCCAGATGTTGGTGGGATGGTAGTAGAGATTGAACCTTCCCACCAATATCCTGTTACACGTTGCTGCTCTGACAACAGAGGGGCAGTCTGACAGAATGCCATCTGACATGGAAGTGTAGATGAAGCAAAGGTATATCACTGAATTCCTCCATCTAGAAAAACAGCACCCACTGACATTGAGGACCACTGACCCTGACCATTGTCACCCATTGACAGTGAGGAAGTCGATGGTGTCTCTAAGTAATGGCAACAGCCACTACGCTTCATCTCCACTGATGCATATTTTTTACAACCTCAGCATGCAGGCTCTTGTTCATCGCTGATGAAAATGCATAGCTAATATTGGTGACTATGCTGAAAAATAGTGTTTTGTAGCTGAGAATCTGCTCCATCAAACAGTATTACTGTGCTCCTTGTATCTGTTGCAGTCTCCACAGAAATAAACAGGAGGCATTACTTTTGGAACGAGTAGTGTATTTACCACAGCATTAGTGTAACTCACCACTCAGGTGTCACATAGTATCCTGAGGTTAAAACAGGGCAGCTATGTGGGCAGCACTGGCGGGAATTTCAGGCTTGCTATTTTCCTGTGGCCAAAGAGGTAAATAACTCACAGACGTAGTTTGATTTCAGCCACAGGATGGCAAAGGGAGAACCAAGTCATAGCTCTGCAGATGGCTCCAAGTCAGTTGCTCCATTGGCAGCCTCAGACTTTCCTTTCTTCTCAGGATGGAATTTATTATCATAGCTCTGAGTCTGACTTCATTCTTAGTGGCTGAATCTGTGTCCAGATTTCTTTTTGCTGGCTGCTTTGACTGGATGGGGGGTATTGCCCTGGAGGATCGTGCTATTTGAGCACAATAAACATCTAAAAAATAATAATTATTTCTCTTTAACCCACATCTCCTCATTACTCGTGCAAAATATGAAGCACAGATAAGCAGTAAAATCACGAAGCACCCATGAGAAAATACAGAAGCATTAAAGAAAAGGGAATCTTCCTAACATTACTCATAGCCTTCACTGCACGGGAGAACCCAGCTCTCCAGCAGTTGTTGGGAAACAAAGTTTACAGCTTCTGAGATGCATACCAACCTCATACTGTCAGCAGAGCTGCATTAAGAGCCTCCTGATGCCCCAAGGACTTAAAACATGATGCCTCATACATACACAATATGGATCAGACCTTTCTCTAAGTTTGATGAGGATGACTGTCCTGGTGCAACACTCTTCGTATCTCCAACAACACTAAGGCAAAACTCAAGAACTGCTTTTTTCCCTATGACTATTTTAACAGAGGGAATTGCCTTCAGAGGAAATGCTGGGGTGAAAGAAAGCTGAGTATCATTCAGTATTTTCTGAAACTTTCTAGTGCTGCTGTTTTTCAGGAGTTAGCTCTATGTTGTTTTGTTGTACCAACAAACAAACAACAAATCCAACCCCAAGCCATTACGTCTAAACCCAATCCAATTTTACTACACTACGGCTTAAGTGGGAACAGTCTTCAAATACTACTTCTCCCTTTCTAAAAGCAGAAGACCTTAGCACTTGAGCTCAGAAGCTTGACCATTAATTGTTTGTATTGCAGAGCCTATGACATACTTAAGTAGCTGAGCATAACAATAAACACAATAGCCGGTTCATTAAATCATTCTTTGTTAAGACTTTTCAAAGCTTTGGGCTTAAGCCTCTTAAAATTGAAATCATTATGCTATTTTTTTTTTCTAAACAAATGAGCAAACATAATTCACACAAAAAGGGGAAAGCACAACAGAGTCTTTGATGTATGCATCATCACTGTGATGCTTCACTGAGATTAAACTATATGTCTTAACACCACTAAGAGGTTTCAGCAGCTCTTTCCAAGGCAAAGCTGAAATCGGAAAGGCTATAAAATGCTGCTGTTGCTGTCACCTCTCCTACAACAGCTTTCCTTGGCCTGTCACATCACGAGAGAGGCTATCAATAAACTCTGAAGAGTGGTGTTTGTAGTCCCACTTGTTGTGTCTGTAAGATGCCGTCAAAACCTTCATTTGTTGACACATCCTGCCAGGCTCTGAGGATGACTAAAGATGACGAAAGGTGGACCCTAGGAGTGGAGGTTTGCTGTGCGGAGAGAATTTGTTCCTTTACCTCAGACGTGCTAATACTTCAGCTTGGAAAAACAGGGCTAAGCTATTCACTGCCTTGTAGGTAGGCAGTTATTTTATGCAAGCCTATTTCGATAAGGTTAAAATACTTTAATACAATGCTACATTGACGAGCACACCAAATTATTCTGCTTTTTAAACAAACCCACAGTCCTCACCCTTGCTTTTGCCACACAGCTCTGGCTGGCTACAGCTTGTTTCTCCTCCTTGTGCCAACACTGCAGCTGCACTTGTAAGAACTCCATTTCCCTCTCTCTGTAAAACAATCCTGCACCTTTTCTCACATCATATGTCACGGGCAGAATCTCTGCCATTCCCTTCCTATGAATATCGCTAGTATGTGAATTCACAAACTATTAGCATGAGAACATGTTGTAGGGAAAGCAGAAAAGATGTGAGGAGATGAGCAAAAGACTGTTTCTACTGCCTTCTTTTCCCCTTCCCTCAGATGTTCTGGTTATAACTTCATATGTCACAGCTGTCGGACTTAAAGCCTGCTCCTGACAGGGTGCTGAGTACTCCCTGCTCCTGACAGGGTTAATGACAGCAAATACAAATAGGAATGGGTATGCTTAACATCCTATCTAACATATCAGTAAATTGCTTTCTTGCAGTTTTTACCGTTTCTTGTAATCGCTGCCACAATGAATTTTAAGCCAAACCTCACACTGATATGCAACTCACAGAACCGCGGCCTGGCAGAGGGCTCATGCTCCGTTCTATAGCAGCCTCCAAGGCATCTTTCCCAAGAAAAGGAGTATGAAAAAAGGGTTGGTGAAGGAAGGAGAGAAAGCCTGGATTCCTTTTCCCACATAGCGTTCCTCAGCCTGAGCAGAGGGCTTGCAAACTACCTGCCTGAGACCTGCGGAGGCCTCAGATCTAAGACTAGACTTGTCTCTGAGCAGACACAAAGCACACGCGGCTTTAAAGAAAATGCATAAATGAATTGAGAGTTAAAAACTACTAGAGAATACTCCCTGGGATTATCTGTACTATCAAGACAGGAAAACTTTGCAGATGCTACTGTCTCTCTAGAGGAATAAATGCTTGCATTTTAATATTCTCAGCAGCTGGTTCCTGTTGAATGCCATCAGGATGATTCAGCCACCCACCAGGAACACCAGTAGCAAGTGCACACACAGAGAAATCTGCAAAACTTTCTGCTCTCGATGCCAATATTGTTACTTTGGTGAAGACTGACCTGTATCAACTATTCTCTGTTAATACTTGCAGCAGGTTTCACCTCACTCCAGGATGGTGAAAGAGAATAGATAGTCCTCGGTGCTGCCAACATCAATCCATCTGTCTGCCCCTATAAGCAGTGCTTCCCACAATCCACATTCTTACAGTGTACTCTGTGGTTACCTCGCTCACCTTCAGCCTCACCACAAGTTATGTTTCTCTCCTGCGAGCTCCTCTCATCAAAGTAATGGTTCAGGCTGTCTGATAGCCTTCCCCCTACAGTGGTCAACATCTGATGAAAGGGACCATCACCCTATCACACACCGGGTTTCTACACCAGACTCAAATGTGACTGATTACTTCCTCACCCCAGCTGATGACCAATTTATCTCATAAAAGCTGCTCTCTTCCCACTTTTATTTTTTTTTTTAATTAGCCTTAGTGACATTCTGTCTGTGGTCTGTGGACCACTTCCAGGTGTTTTATGGAGGTATATCTGTCTACGAGCAATAATGAAGCATTAACTTTTCCACAAGTGGCAATGTTTCCTGACATTTTTGACTAGGTCAGATCACTCAAGGTTTCCTCTAATACCACTGGGACAAATTTCTTCCTCTCTTTTGTCTGCTATTTCTTGGAAGTAAATTCTACTGCAATTCCAATTTGCAGAACTATTTTTTTTTTTGCAAGACAGAAACTACAGAAGACAACAAAATGGCAGAGTGACCAGAGAGACTGGGTGACTCCTGACTTTAGGTCCTACTTCAAGGAAGGAGTCTTTCAGTTCTAATTCATGTTATGTCTGACAGCCAGAGAGTGAAAATAAACAGCTCAAATACAAAACAGTGAGAAAGTAACAAAGCAGATGCACCCATCTGCTCAATAATGCCCATTTAGTTTTCTTCCTTCATGCTCTTGCCATTTCATTCAGCTCAATATTAAAGGTGCTACAGGTGGACAGAGAAACAGTATTAACATCTATTTTAAAATGATGATTTTTAATATTATCATCATCACAGAGTATGCGAATTCCATTGCTGTCTTTTAATACTTTAGAAAAAAGGTGTGCCTTCAGCAGGAAGAGAAACGATAGTTCTGACCAAGCCAGCAGCACTGCTCTTCTAACAGGAACAACTCCAGATATTAGTGCCACCACACACGTAACTCCTTAACTAACCTCTCAAACAAATGAAAGAAATTTAGGTTTATTACCCATGCCAGGATGTCCTAACGTAGGAAAAAAGCCAAAATAGAGAAGTCAGAAACTGTGAATCAAGTAGGTGACAGAAACATTATAATACGAAAGCTTTAATGTCAGATTCCTGATGTACCCATACAGCTTGTGACAACTACTGCTGACTGCAACGATATTCATCCTGATTAGAAGTGATGCTAACATATTCCTGACTCGCTTCACAAAGAGTGCCTTCAAGGAGCAGTGCAATTTCCAGAATCCAGGGTGGTCCCTACCACGATCTCACCTTTAATCAACAAATTTATGGAGTCGCCACTTGCTCATTCTAAGGAGTGAATGGTTAAGTGCCATTCAGAGCCAGCTAGGAGTCTGTGCATGAATATGGAACAGAGAGGCAGGAGGGCAGCAGAAAGCGAGAGAATCATCTTTTATACCAAATTAAAAATGCAAAATTTTCATGAAAATTTTAACTGCTTTCACAGTTTTCTGGTATTTCATCTCATGAAAAAAAAAAATAATAAAATAAAATAGGAAGAATTAAGGTCCAGAGACATTGGAAAACCTAAAAAACAGAGTTATCTTTAATTAAACAATACGAGCATTGTTGACTTATTTGTTGTTGCTCTGCCTTGGAAAAAAAAAAGTAAAAGGAAGGGAAAAGAACATTTTCATTTCTTTGACTTTTTTTTGCAATCACTAATGAAGTTTTCTGACCAATTCTTCCAGTAAGCTATCTCATTGGACGTGATGTGGCAACAAGGATCTGTTATCCATTGTGGTTTCAGGACTAAGAATGGATTGGATCGTTTTCTCTGTTATTTTAGCCCCAAAGTATATTTTAAATAGCCTTAAAGAGAATGAAAATTCTTCTCACACCAGTGACAGGCAGAAATGGCTTTAGAAATTACTTTCATATTTCCAACAGTTGTTTTTTTTTTTTTTTGTTTGTTTTCTTCTTTTTTTCTCCTTCTGAGTATTTTTACTCTTCTCTTCTGGTACAAATGCAAAGGGATAGCCTTGTTTGAAAGATATCAGACAGAGTGCAACCCTCCATGATCAGTCAGTCAACAATACCCAGATAAGTGTTTCTAGCAAGCAATGAGTGCAACAGAGTTTACTTCCATCAAACCAGCAACAGGTCAGCCATACAAAGCCAATCTGAAGGGCCGGCTTCTTTTTTGTATCTCCAAGCATACAATAAAAGCATATATCTTCTTAAAAGCTCTTAAATGAGACACGTATTTCTTCTGCAGTCTGCGGATAGGATCAGTCCAGACTGGCAGCATCTCAGTGCTTGGCCTAAAGTGGCAACTTAGAAACTACCTTTTGTCTCTCACTATTTTCTCAGACTGATGAGGACTCGGCATATTTTGAAAAGAAAACCAAAGTCCTTTAGAAATAAAGGCATTTTTTTCTTAATAGAAATCAACCTAAATTTTACCCCAGCCAGATAATTTTATCAAGATTTGAGAACACCGACATCTTCAAAGCACAGAGGATTTGTTACACTCTAAGACAGAGCTTTTGTAGCACCAGGGACAAACTTTAACAGAATTATTGCACAGGTGAAGGAAGACAAGAGAGAAATGACAAAATTTGAAATAAAGATGCAGCAACTCTTCTAAGTGAAAACCAAAGATAAAGGCAACCTTGCTGCTTGCACCTGATGACTTTGTAGCATTTTTCTGTAGCATTTTCAGCTTCAGCTGAAAAAATCTCAGCAGCCCTGAGGCAGGAAACCACTGGCTCGTTTTGGAATGGTTTGGAGCCATTTGGAACATGGGTGCTAAGTGACTCCTCCAAGGCTGTGCTGCAAAAGGGGGGAGGGGTGAGGAACAGGTCCAACTCCTTGTGCTCCAGGAGTGGTGCCATGGCAGGGGAGGCTGACTGAGACAGAGCAAACCAAAGTACAGTTATCCTCAGGAAGTTTTACCCTGCTCTTTCTTTGTCATTGGGTGAAAAAAAAAAAAAGAACACCAACAACCAACAAAGCAAAACAAAAGAACAACAAAACCCAACTATGTATGCAGAAAGAGCTTTCACTCACCTAATTAGGCCTCCCTTTTCCTAACACCGGAGTTTTAATCCTGAACACAGAGGGTTCTTGGGCAGAAAATTTGGCCAGTTTTTTCACAGAGTTTGAATGCATTCAAGTGCTTTAAAACCATACCGGCCCCTCACTAACCTGAAAATAAAGCATTACGTTTTCAAAGCTATAAAGTGAGCTAAGCTCGTTGCTATCCTGTTATACAGGGAATTACTGACTGACTTAGAAGCCATAGTCCATGCTACCTCAGGTGAATTACCACTATTTTTTGTTACTTTCTTCACACAGTCTGCTATTTCCCCATTTGTCTGGACCTTACCGACCACCACAAACTATGTTGGTTTCTCTTTTCTGTTCTTTAATACCTTTATGATGCTTCATTCTTCACACTGTTTTCTGTGCCTCTTCTAAAGACTCTCACTTATTCTAGACTCTCTTCCTCTTTATAACCTGGTCTTCACATTTACCCAAGTATTTATTTCATTTTTGCCTCACCTACTCTGGAAGAAAATCACTGCCTCTGCATACAGATTTTCTTCCCTGTTTCACCATTTCTTCTGAAACCAGAAATCCCTCACCCTTCAAATTCCACTACTCCATATCCCCTGCCTTCAAACTGTACTATCGTTGCCATAAATTCATGATCAAGAAGCCTGATCAGCACAACTTCTTAGTAACAAGTATGGCAAGAAGACTTCTGACAGATGAAGGCTGCTTTATGCATCCTATCAAGGCTGAAGTTAGACTAATTCTGATTAAAAAGTGAAATGGATGTTGAAATGTTTAGAAGAATTGACTTAAAAGATTCGGGTTACCTGTCTTTCTGAAATATATGTTCTGGCTCACTAGAAGATACAAGCTTCAAGAAATGCAATGGGCTTTATTACCACGTGAAGGGAACCACATGAGACTTATCATGAATGGCCTTGGTGCTTGACCACCTTCAGAGATGAAAAGGCATCAGCATCCAAGCTGCCTCTGACTTTGTTAGGCAGTCTCACACATCGTTCCCACCTGCTAGAACATGTTGAGTAGTTTGCAACAACTACTTTCCCCTTTAATTACAAGGACATTTCTCCATTTTTGCTGAGGTTTCCCTTCCCAAGCCAGGGCTTCTTGGCTGCCTTGAAAATGGTGATTAATTGAAACAAATGCGTCCCACTGCTGCCCATCCATATGCAGAAAGAACAGAACAATGTTTATTTTCAAGAGTCTTCTCTCATTTCACAGCTTCAGTCCCTGTCCCAGCATATACTCAGGACTTTTCCAGCCTGCCTCCAATTAAATTGACCTAGTTTTCCTGGGCTCATTCAGATCCCCAAAAGCATCAGTAAGAGCTCAAGATTAATATTTTTTTTTTCTACTACATCTTAGAAAGATCTTAGCAGCCACACAGCTGCTAGGCCCCAGACACACAGAGTTATCAATGTCTCAATTACCATTTGGATATTTATCTTCATCATCATAACTATCAAAGTCATGTTTTAACTATGGTACCACTAACAGACACGGAACCAACCATCACAAAAACAGCAGAATTTTCAAATTCTGATTAAATTCATTCTAAACTGCATGTTTATGACATAGCAAAAATATACCAAAAAAAACCCCCAACAACCCTTGAGTTAATATTTGTCCAGTACTTTAACATGAGAAATATCGTTACCGTTGTCAAAAAGTCTACTGCGAACTTAAATTGCTGTGAGAATGCAAAACAATTTGAAATGTGAATAGCTTTCGTAACTAATAGCGAGTAGGCAATATAACAGATGGCAACTCACATGAAAGATAAACCGCATCTTAATAACAATAACCTACATTCAGAGGGGTAGTGTTTCCTAACTGTCAGCACGTGGCACTGGGATCCAGCATTCCCAGGTTATCTTCCTGGCTCTGCCACTGACTTGCTTTGTGCACTTAGAAAAGTCACTCAGAATCTCTATGCCTCAGTTTCCTCACCTGTAAAATGGAGCTAATTTTTACAAATACCACCAAGCAGCACAGGAGAAGAGGCTCAAGTCATTACTTTCTATAAGAAATATTGTGAGACCAATGAAGGTATGGAAGAGTAGTGTTTGCTAACGCTACTACGACCAAATTCCAAGGTGGTTACTTCACTCAGCACAGAACAGAAATAGGCAACTGCGTAACAGTGCAACGCAACACAGTGGTAGAGTTCAGGCCAGGAGCTGAATATCACTATGCCCAACTGGCACTTCAGAGGGAATTCAGGGAGGCCAAATATAATTACCTTAATTGAAATTTAGCCAGGACATTATGCAATCTCTAACAGCGGTCTGAATCTCTATTTTATATCTCTGACAAAAGGGAGCACCTACAGCTCTCCAGATTTCTGTCATCATTAGTTGGCATATCACTTCATTTTGATCAGAAATGAGAGAGCTTCTCATCCTCTGCTTCTGCTTTGTGCAGCTCTACAGAGTTCCACGGAAGTCCTCCAAAGCAAGAACCAAGATGATCTTACACTGTCTGACATGAACATAAAACAAAATGAAGAGGCTGCAAGATAAATATTTCCTTTTGCTATAAAACTATTTTATTTATTTATTTTGCATGAACAATAGGTTGAATTTTTAACTATATCAGTAGCAGAGACTCTGCTCTAAAAGGCTCCATTTTTGCCATGCTTTCCAGACAGAGGTTTCACGCTGTTACAATGTCATACAAACAGGAGTTGTAGGAAAAATAATAATATTAATAATAAAATATATATATAGTTTTGGGGTTTGTTTAAATATATATGTATGTATGTATGTATGTGTGTTTGTATGTATAAGTACAGAAAAAAAGAACAGCTGATCTCACTGAAGAACATTCTGGCTTCTTCCCACTTAGTTTTCTTTGGTATTTCCTGATTTTCCAGCCAAAGATATCACCATAAAACTCCTCTTTTTCTGGGAGGAGGGAACAAAAATTATTTCTCACGCTAGCCCTTAAGGCTTTATGGGATATGTAGTTGAAATTAACAGGTCAAAGATTTTTATGGGTCTCATTCAAAGGACTACATAAAGAATATTCTATGTAACTAACTAATTGCTCTCCAGATGGTCAAAACCAAAAAGGCCAAAACTCATGTTCTGGGAAGTGTCAGTCCACTTAGAGGATGTGGATTCTGCTTCTGCTGGCTTCAGTGGAAACGGAATCACGCTAAGTTATTAATTTTCATTTAAATTTTAAGTTCATACAAATAATGTCTGGAAATTCCGTGCTGTTATTTTCAAAAGATACGAGCTCAAATCACAAAATCTGGATATGGATGCCTGGAAGTGCCAGAAGTTCAGGAGAGTTCGAACCAACAAGGCTGGCTCAGGCAAACTTTGAGTGTTTTCCCAGGATTTTTTGAAGGCCAATACAAAGATTGAAAAGAGGAGAGAGGCATGTGCAACATGGCAGAGTTACAAAAAAACATTGCTTGGAATTTCCTGGGTTTTATGAAATTAAAAATTGTGAGTTTAATTTCTTTTTAAAAAAAATAGATCTTTAGAATTTTCATTTTGTATCTGAAGAAACACTACAAATTAGAAATTGATTGAGAGTGGAAAAATTAATGGGCTTCAGTAATTAGTTAATCAGGAAATGCTCCTGTCTTAGTGTGACTGTCCAACACATATGGAAAACAAACAAAAACAGAATAAAAGAAAAAAATAACCACGACTTTCTTCATATTTTCCAAAATAACATGAGCTTTACCTTTGAGTTTCAACTCAGTTTGCTTTTTGGTGGTAAACCACTAAAGTTGGTGTTGAGGATGAAATATCATCTTGCCATAACACTAATAGAGACACGGAATAAAAACATGCATCCTGGCAAAAATTAACCTGAGTTTGTTCCTTACACTGGCCACATTAGATTGACATGAATTTTATGCCCTAATAAAATGTTAAATCAAAGTGAAATGCCCTCTGCAAGCAGACCTTTTCACCATGAGCTGGACTGGGCATCCCTAACATCGGAAGGCAGCAGGATGACTTATTATGCTGTAGGAAAACATATTTTGATGGTGGTGATCCAGTCTGAGGCCCCATGAGCCACACACTGGTGCACTAAAGAGACGTGTGTCAGACAAGCTGTTTTGTCTCTTGGCTAACACACTCCCAGGCACTGAATAGATCCGGACTGGGCTGGCTTGTGAAAAAAAAAAAAAAGAAAAAAAAAAAGAAAGTGTCAGATGAAAGCTGGGAAATGAAGCCAAAGCAAAGTACAACTTTGGTGCAATTCGTCCGATTCCAAACTATGCTAACAAAACTTCGTTAGCAAGGGATCATCTGGCCTACTCTGCCCATACTAAAGCCACGCTTGAAAACATCAGCTGTGACACTCGGTTTTGAAGCTCCTGCAGCTCTTCACTGTATTTACGTAAAAAGGCAGCTAAATATGCATTTCACCATGATTTTATCTTAGAATAACTCTGAGACAGAACTCTGCAAAGTTCCAAAAGTTTGAGAAGAATGATTATATCTGTAACCAAAGCTGCAGAAATGGCCATAAGCTTGAGAACTGCTTTTTGCCTTGCAGGCTTGCTGCCCTTGAGCTCCAGCCTTGCTGCCGAGTTCTTGCTGACTGTCAAGTCACCCAAATTCATGGGTGGCTTTGAGAACGAGCTCACAAATAAATATCAGCAGCTATAATGGCTCAGAGGGCCAAAGCACACGTGGGGTATCAAGGAACACAATGAGTTGCGCACAAACAGCATGCAGATTTTAAGCATTTCTAACACTGATTTCAAAACCAAATTTCTTCCAGAAAAGACCCTGATTCCTGCCTTGGGAACACAAGTGTGCCTTAGCACATGACGTTAAAGCAAAACTTGTTTCAAGTTGTCAGAGAGAAAAGACGAGAAGAGGCAAAATATTGCCTGCGGTCAAAGATTCTCTCAGTTCTTATTCAGGTCACTGGCAAAAAGGAAGGGCCTGCTGTTAAGAGTGAATAAGGGATACTTCAGCCCCATTGATAATTTTCAGTCAGAACTAGAGGTATATAAGAACAAAGTTTGGGAATGCAAGAGTCATCTCAGCTCACGTCTACCTCAAGTCTAACACACAGTGCCTTGCAGTGTGACAGTGCCTTGCAGTGTGACAGTGCAGTTTCTGGTTTCCAGTTTGAGTGGCTCATCCAAAATCCCAGTGTTAATGAAGCTCTGCTTTTCATTAGCTTCTTCTCAGGGAAACCTGCCTCGGCTTCGGTGGGAGGGTGCCTCAGCCAGATAAGGGAAAAGAAACACCACCACCTAGCAGACAGACCTAGATGTGGTTCAGCACAGTGGGAGCGAAACACAGTTGTTTCTGGATTCACAACAAAATAAAAATCCGTGCCTATATTTGCCTCACATACAAGACTGCTTTTGTACGCTGGCCTAAGCATACACCAGGGAGGAAATACTGAATCTTATAGATCTTCAGCCCCACTGAGGGGAGCACCAGCACAGGCCGTGTTCAGGCCACGCACACCCCAGAACCTGGCGCAACACAGCGGGGTGAGGGCCCAGGCCCAGTGGCATGGCACTCCGTGACCAGAGTGCAGAAGTGTCACCGGCTCCTTTGTGACACTGAGGAGCCAACAGGATTTCGGCTCCAACCAAATTCAGACAGGAAAAGCACAGAGTTTCACAAAAATCCAGCAGGAGTCACAGAGGGAGCAAAGTTGTGTGAAAAGCTCGTCTGCTGGTTTGCTTGCCAAAGTGCATTACAATTCAGGTCGCACAGAACTGAAACAAACACTCCGAGTTCCTCCCCAACGATCTAAATTTCTCCCCTTCTGAACCTACTGATTTTGAAATGTCTTAAGGATTTCTTCCTCTTCCTTTAAAAATTGGTTCTTACTAATTGTCAAAATAAACCCTTATTTTAAAAACAGAAATGAAAACATCACATAGGAAAGTACCAAAACAAAACATTACCTCTGTTTGGGAGAGACAGACCTTTTCTCTCGCAACAATTTCACATATTTTAAAGCAACTAATTGTTTCTGCTGATGTGATATTGCATTTCTATGCAACAAGTTTCCTTTTAGCCCAAGCCAGCACTGAAAAGAGAAGTCATCACACTGAGCTGAAGAGGGACTCAGGACCACGAACACTGCTGTCTGCTTGGCTGCCCACCTCCAACTCTCACTGCTGTCTGGCTCTCCCCAGCCTGTTCTTAGGCACCAGCACTCCAGTACAGCAAACTTCTGGGGACGGCATGCACGAAGCGGCTCTGATACACACCTCTGGCCCTACATTTAATTTCCTGACAGACCTAACTTATTGCTGCTCAGCTAAATGCAGGAAAGCCCGGCAAAGGGATCGCTACCCAGCAGCTTGTTGAAGTCAGTGGGTAGAAGCGCCCATATTAAACAAGCAAACAGCAAAAAAGTTTACGGGAGTGAAACGAATGGCACTGCTCAGTGAGGGCTGCCCCAGCTCTGCATTCCTGCTGGGACTGACACAGGTGCACAACAGCAAAGCCAAAGGGATGCATATACGGATGGACAGAGAGGGGTAAGAGGAAGGGAGGGGAAAGAAGTAGAAGGGAAGAATAAAACAGAAAGGTGTACAATGTTTTTTCAACTTGACAATGAACTCCAATTTTGGCAGAGGATTAAAAACAGCCCTTGGAAATAATTAAGGCTTTTTTTCTTTTTCTTTTTTTTTTTTTTTCCCCTTTTCTGTAAAGCTTCAACACAAAAAGAGGGATTATAAAAGGAATACACTCACACATAAAACTGGGGGGAAACTAGGGAGAAGGAAATGAAAGAAAGAGAAAACAAACAGACTCCTTGCAAGCCCATACTGCTAACGGGAGTCCAAATAAAGAGTCATATGATATCTGATAGTGCAGGACACGTCGCCAGGAGCTGGAGCGGATTGCCTGCAGGAAGAAAGAGCCAGTGTGTGACTGCTCAAAGAGCTTTTCTTCCCTCTTTTTTTTTTATTTTTTTTGCCCTCTCTCTCTTTTCTCCCATACTGTGAATGTGTGACTCTCAGGTCAGATCCATGAGGAGTCCCCGATAGGCAGCGACTGCCTTTCTCTGCACTTCTGGGAGCACGGACAGTGGCTGGAAGATGCCTTCTGCTTGAGACTGAGGAGATAACTCCAGACTTCAGACCTGTCTGCCCTCTCTTCTCTGTCACCAGCTCCACGGTTCAGATACAAACTGCTCACAAAAACAACTTGTATTGGAAAAAATAAAAAAATAAAAAAAAAATGGGAGAGAGAGAGGAAGAAAAAAGATCCAGGGAGGGTAAGCATAGAGACTGCTTATCCTACGGAAAACTTCAAAGGCCAAGTCCCATTTCAGTGCTCTCGTTTACTTTTCCTCTGATTTTTTTTCTCTTTTTTCCCATTTTCAGGGGTAAGGGAGCAGGACAGAGAAGTCACTGAAAACACTGAGACCATGAAAACCACCCGGAGTTGGGAAAACTCTCTGGAGGAAGGAGGAAAGGGAGCATTTCAAATAAAAGAGAGGAATTAGCAATTTGCCAGAAGTTTGCCTATTCATTGTGTTTGTCAGCAGAGCAGTGAGCAGGTTTTGGTGGCTCTGTCAAGCCTTTCATGTTACCTCATTGAGCTCACAAAGTGTTTGGACTTGAGGCTGCTGTCCCCGTTAATTCGGGGCGCCGCGATCACCTGTCGGGAAGGGACCGAGATGAGACCGAGGGTTGGGACATTTTGCTACCTCCTTCTGCTGCCACAGCCACGTCCAGCAGAGCCCTGGGAAAGCCCCTGCAAAATCCTTACTGGATTTATGCTGGTTTTACTTTGCTTCTGCAAGGGACAAGCTTCGTCCACCAGGACTTTTTCCCTACAGCACAGCGGTGTTCCCACAGCGGTGCAAGCAGAGCCAAAGGAAACGGTTTCCCCCTTTCATTCCATGAAGACTGTTAAGGCACTAATTCTCAGTGCACACTCATACCACACAGAGACGTTGCTCACAACCAGTGCCACAGATATAGCTGCGGTACCTGTCTAGCTCTTACAGGCAATCTCTTCTGAGGGAAGCCTGCAGCACGAATATAAAAAATCAAGGTATTGTAATCATAATGCTCCATATCCAGAAACGATCACTCTAACTCTCCCATCATTTCATCTAGTTCTATACAGCTGGTGCTTCTTCTGTTTGCAGAGTGGATATAATGCATGGTTTCCTCTCTTGTTTGCTGTACAACTGATATATATTGCAGCTCTGAGATAGGTAATTTGTCAGTGCCAGGAAAATACAAATCAATAAAGGAGGGAAGGCAGAATTTGGCTAAATACAGCACTTCCTCCAGCTACTGGATTTGCAGTGGTACATATTCTCAAACATCCTACCCATTGTACAGCAGGCAGCAAAAAGAAGATATCATGTATGTTATATACCAGATGCAATACATTTCCAGTCTAACTGTCTCCCTAAACATGATGCATTATTCCTCCCTATACGGCACGTGAAAAGATCTATGCCTTTCCCACAGGTGAATACACAAAGAGTGTATATATGACAAACACAGCCAGAAGAACAAAAAAATCCCTCACATTTATCCCTCGGACCTCCAGGAGATCTGTCCCCAAACCCTCAATTTGGGGCTCTACAAGAGAGCCCAACTCAGAAGGCGAAATGGAGATCCATGAGAGGGGGGTCCCATCTACCAGGAGGAACGAACAAACAAACAAACAAACAAAAAATCCCTGAGCTCCGACTGATCATTTGGGCTGCCAATGAGAGGTGACTTCTGGACAGATGGTCAGGGAAAATCTGGGGCCGTGAGCACAGACGCCGGTGCCCCATCTGTATTTTAGGATTCCAGCTCCAAGAAGCCATTACCAACTTTTTTTCTAAGTGCCAGAAAGTGAAAGATTTCTTCTCCCACCGACGTATTTCTGTTCCACTGAAACCACCCCGTTTCCTTCTTTTTGTTGTTGTTGTTTTGGCTTTTTTTTCCCCTCCCCGCTAAGAATTTGTTGCTTGATTTTTTAAGTAAACAGAAACTGCTCACGGTATAACTTTTATGCCAAAACAGAAAAGGAAAAAAAAAAAAAAAGGAGAAAAAAAAAAAAAGGACTAAGTAAGTTGGCAAAACAGCAATCAGATTTAAAGAGAGAGTGAAAAAGGGGAGAAAAGAACGACATAGCAAACTCACTTGGTCTCGTCCCCCTTCCATTCCTGCTCTTATTAATTCCAAATTCTAATTTGGAGGTAAGGGAACCGAATTTCCTTTCAATCTATTTTGCTGCTGCCACACATTCTGTGCCTCGCTTCTGCCTCTTTCTTTTTAGGAGGGGGGAAAAAAACAACAACAACAATAACACACACACACACATACAAAAAACCAACCCTAATAAAAATAGAAAAACATATCTCCGGCATTAAGCTCGCTCTCCCCCTTCCTTTGTAAAGAACTCTTTGTTCTCTAGTGAAAATGCTGAAAAAACCCCGGGCTCCCTGAAACAAGTGCAAAACACTTAGAGGCTTTTGGGCTGGCTGGGAGCCAGGAACCCTCCCGCTGTCTGGTTAGGAAGAGAGGGAAGCGGAGAGAGAGGGGAGAGAGAGAGAGAGAGAGAGAGAGGGAAAAAATTGGAGCTTCCTTTAATAGACATAGGAAGCAGGTCTTTTTTTTCCCCCCTCTCTCTTTCTTTCTTTCTTCTTTTTTTCTTTTCTTTCTTTTTTCAAAACTGGCGGTCAAGCGTTAAGTAACTCCCTGCCTAAATCCACCTGCTGGCCATGAACTTGGGCAGCCCCCGGGGGTGCACAAAGAGGAGCCCCCCGCGCCGCGCTCCGCGCCCCCTCCCCGCTGCCCTGCTTCCATTCTCTGCTCCCGGCACACCGATGCCCACAAGCTCCTCTCCCCCTGCCACCAGCGACAGACATACCAAAATACACGCTCGCTCCGGCTCCTTAAAGAGCAGAGATTGGGGGGGGGGGGGGGGGTGGAAGGGGGGAGAGAGGGGGGGTTTAAAAAATATATATATATAGAAAAAGAAAAAGAATAAAAAAAGAAAAAAAAAAAAAGGAAAAAAAAAGCTTTTCCCATCTCGGTTGCGACAGTGATAAGGGGTAGGGAACATCTCATACCTGGTGTGAATGCTAATCAGCCAGGAGTTCTCCTTTTTTCCCAAGACAGGGAACTGTTTCCTTCCAAATTTATTAGAACCTCCTCCACTGCCTCTTTGAAAAACCTTCTTTGTCACCCTCTTCCCAAGTCCTGATACTTCTTTAAAAAAAAAAAAAAAAAAAAAAAAAAAATTAAAAAAAAATGGCTTCGGAGCTCCTTCTATTCTTGATATTGATTCTCTCTCTCTCCCTCTTTCTCTCTCTCTTTCTCTCCCCCCCACCCCCCCCCACCCCTCCTCCTTTCTCCTGTCTCTGTCTCTTCTGAGTGGTCTATTGATAAGTCCCTAGAGGCACTGGGTCAGCCTGCCCGTAGGAAACCAGACACAATGCACAAATCTCCGAGTGCCATTCTGCCATCAGCAAGCAGACCACGTTTAGGAGGGAGGAAAAAAAAAACCACAGTAGAGCAAAAGACAGAGAGAGGGAGAGAGAGGGAGAGAGTGTGAGAAAAAGACTGATTGGAACAGGAGGGAGGGAGGGAGGAGGGAGGGAGGGAGAGCGACACTGCCAGTCAGGTTAATCATCCCTACTTTAATTAGCTGTTCGGCTTAGACATAAAACAATTGAATTTGAATGATCTGTCAGTGGGCTCGGCTGAACCAAAGGGGAAATGCGAATATTACAAAAAAGACTGTTGGTGTATTCAGATAAGCTCGCCTGGAAAATCCTCCAAGGATAACTATTAAAACTTACCACCAAACAAAAAGTACCGAGTCAGACAGCGATGCACGGGGGCCCACTCCCAAAAGCAGGACAGGACGATCCCTTCCCTCACCCTTTGCCGTGCCAAGGGAGGTTCCACCGAAGCAGCTACGCACAGTCCCGGAGCCTCACGGCCACCCGTCCTGGGTGGGAAGGGGTTTGGATCCCTGCCGTCCCTGGTCCCATACAGCAGGGCTGTGGGGCCGCTCAGCCACATTTTCCTGGTGGATCAGTGACAATTTCTTATCCTGGAACTACACGAGATCTGAGAGCGTATCTGTGCTGCGGATGTGTCTACATGCACACCGGCAAATCGAGTGTTTGCTGGATCCGCATGGGGATGCTGTAAAAAGGCACTGCCAGCTATTAGGATAGACGAGTCCCAGGCACCAGGGATGAAAAAAGGCTCTACCTAAAAATAGGTGGCAAAGCAATCTATTCGTTCTGCCCCAGGTTGTGAACTGAAATGCAGCTTGAATGAACTAATCCTGGCAACAAACACGGCAGAGCTGTGTGCCAGGCAGGGGGTACCTGGAATCATAGGATAGAATCGTAGAATTCTTTGAGTTTGGAAGAGACCCTTAAAGGTCATCTAGTCCAGCTCCTTGCAATGAACAGGGACACCCACAGCTAGATCAGGTTGCTCAGGGCCCCGTCCAGTCTGAAGAGCCTGGTTTAGCCTATGGCACTTCCGCAGGTCCCCTTGGACAGGTGTGGCTGGGCACCCCTTACCCCACAGCAGGCAGCAGAGAGTAGCATTACCCCAGCACACTGTAATTGCAGCTTAATGCAACCTGCTGAGCACAGTCCCCTCACTCCCCAAGTGCTGTGCCTTGTCAGGGGCTGGGGACTTGCTCAGGGCTTTGGGATACATACATATCCCCCTAAAGGGACAGTGAGGAGCGAATTTATTGTGAGATGCAGGTATCTTCCCTATGTGTCAAATACATCCACTGTACTGCCACAGCACTAAATCCAGAAATTCCCAATCAGCTCTATGAGCTGTATGTAAACTTTGAAATGGGCTCGGCTAACCTGCAAGCATTGTTCTAAATCTGAGAAGAAAGTAGGGAAAGAGTGTAAAGCTCGGCTGACTGCTGGTCTTCAGGAGAGAGCTCAGGGATTCCCTCTCACTTCACATTTTGGGTACAGATGCTTAAAAAAAGATAGGAAAAAAAAAAAAAAAAGAAAAAGCAGACAGAAGCCTTAGCAACTTCTCTACATTAATTCAGCCATCTCTTCTGTGCACATCTCCAGGCATAGTTAGTAGCAGTTTTTATGTATTTCACTGTCTGTGGAGAGCTGACAGGGGACATCAAAATTATTAATCCCTTCTATCAGCCTCTTGTGCAGGGAAAGATGGGTTCTTGCAACTTTCTTCCATTTAAAATGCACTAACGTGGATGGCCCTCCGAGCCAGTTGGTGCCCATTTGCCCAGAAGAGACAAGAGGAAGAACCGACTGGGTTAGGCAGAACAGAGACACCTTGCGTACACATGTGGGACACTGGACTTATTGAGCTCTGTTAAATGCTACTTACGAGTTGTCTCCCCAAAATAAGAATTGCTGCCACTCAAAATGTGCAGTACTCTAGCAGGATTATGAGAGAAAAGGCACTACCAAAAGCACCACTAAAGCAGATTTCAGAGGAACACAGTGCCATCAAAGCCTCAATCAGCTTCCAGACTAGGAGATTTTGCAGAGCACTGTGACACCGACAGGTTGTTTCCTCTTTTCTGGGTCGGTACCAAACTAATAATCCAGCAGGGTGCAAAACAGCCCTGGGCTGTGTTTCTAATGAAGGATGCTGTGACCACTTGATGCAGGAGTTCACTGCAAGAACCACTGTATGTCCATGTAATTACAGGCCACAGTAATGGTACAAGGGGCCCTCAGTAAGGTTGCACAGGCAACATTAACTGTGGCATTTCCTAACTTTTAAGTGCTTGACTCAGTAACATTAATGTTACGGTAATGTGTTTTCTCTGTAATTTCTCAGGATATTCTCTTAAAGCAATCTTGAAAGCAGAATGCCATTCTGTGGAGCAGGAGCACCTGCAGAGCTCTCATACAGAGATTTGCTGGACAAACCTGCTGATAAGCAAGCAGCCACCAGCAGAGTGACACGTACTCCATGGCTCCGAGAGTGTCTGCCTGACAATGGAAATGCTGAGATTCAGCAGCCCTATGTTGAATACCATGGAGCAGAGGGAGACGCACACCCCTGGGTAGAGACCCTTCAGCCCCTGGACTGGAGAACTGGTACTTCTAACACTGCCATCTTCCTTCCGTTCCCTCCATTCAGGTGACTCCCTGGACTTATGTTCCTCCTGTTTTCTTCTTTCCTACACTGCTCCTTGTCACAGTCCGTTCCTCACCCCATTGCACAAGAATGAGTACCTCTTTGCCTCTCCTCCACCCCAGGCAGGGTGGACACTGAGTGCGGCACAGCATGCTGCTTAGCGGTAAATGAGGCCATGTGATGTTCCAGGCTGCCTTAACTAGACCACTTCTTGCAAGACTGTTTAAAACTAATTCGGGTATCATAATTTGCAATCCACAGTGTAGACATATCAAAATGTCCTTGTTCTCATTTCCAGTGCTTGCTGCCATAGCAACCCCTGGTCAAAAGGAAATTTCCATTGATATCAGAAGGAGCAGCATTTCACCCAGGTGAGTTTCTACTATGTGGCACATATTTTATTAGCATGTCTTCCTGGTACACCGATCCCCAAATCTCCTGTACTGTTTAATGTAGAAAGTGCTGCTGTTAAGTTCTGCTCTCAGAAGGTCCCCTCCCACCAGAAGCTACGCAAGTCAAAGACCTCCTGATTTCTGCCAGCATTTCAATCAAGAGCAAACCTGGAATCTAAATGCAAAAGGCTGAGCGCAGCTCCAGAAATGCATAACATCTTCCCCTCCTGAGATTTCATCACAGTCTTGCATTAGCGTCCACGTCGATGGTTTCTTGCATTGTACTCCCTAGCTTATTCACCCTTCGTAAAAATCACTGCATGCAACAAGAAGGTTCTGCCAAAGAAGTGAGAATTGAAAGCTCGATCCTACCAGTTGGATAAAGTTTGCTGCTTCTTTCGGGAGAGGCAATCGGTGCTGCAGCAAGCTTTCAGCCTCTCCTGCATGATAGTCTGTAGGAAGACAATGTGGCAATAGAATTGGAATAGATGTTTAAATATGAGAACTGTAAATGCATTTGCCACTGGCAAACGGTAGGATTTATGAAAGGCAAAGCCACCAGAGTAGCTCCTCGCTTTCTGACTTCTACTTGTATTACACAGCGGCAGCCAAAAGGAGGACACAGAACAGCAGCAGACAGGGAAGGACCTGGAAATGACACAGCCCTCGTTCCTTTAATGTATATGAAACATTCCACTGTGCAACTCAGCTGACATGAGCTGACATTAATGGGAAATTAAGAGATCTGGGTGGCACAGAGGAGAATTTGGTTCTGCAGAGAATGAAGTGCTCTGTAATGAAGGATAGTGAAGAGCTCCATCTACCTGAAAAGAGGGTGTAACTATGTAATCTCAGGATAAGTTGCTTCAATATATTCCTTTAGTTTTACTGGCTTATCCTCACAGGCATCTGTGAGTCTCTTCTTTTTGTTCAGATCTGGGTATGCAATCATTGCAAACTCACATCTCTATGCATGTTAGACAGCTTTGTATGCTAAGTGAGAAAGCCGCCCTGCTTTGCAGCATCGTCCATTTCTGTCTTGTACACAATTTGATTTTTCAGGGCAACAAAAGCAAACCTATTCCCTACTGCATTGATTACCAGAGTTGTGTATTAAAACTCTGCTGGATGCCCAGGACTGGTTCCTAAAGCACCCAGCACTGACACCAGGAATCTCCCAACGTACTTCCCTTCAGAGAACTGATGACAAGGAAATATAAGGGGAACATCAGAGACACTCCATATTATTTATCTCTTAGACAAAACGAATACAATGTTCTACTTTGTGGAATGAGAAGTGAAAATACTGCAAACTGGGCTGGGAGAGATACTGTTGTTCTCTTTTGCATATTACCACCAGCAGTAAGATGCAGAAAAGTGAGCCATGCTCTGACAGCCACCAGTGCAATCCGCCTTCACTGGAAAAGCAACAGTGCAACCTAGGGCAGATCCATAAAACATCTGGCTAAGGAGACATGAGAAGAACAAGACTCCTTCCCACCTTTCTTCAGCTGCACCAAGCTGGTGAGGAACACATGCATTTGCTTAATAAATGAAGGAAACCCTGTCACTGCTTAAAAAACAGATAAATAAAGAGGTGGATTTTGCAGGCGACATGATTTCTATATGATTCTATGGGTGTTTATTGTGAGGGCCTCAGAAGACTTGGAAACAATGAAAACATTAGCTCTCAATCTCACTCTACCATTCTCTGCCATCCATACTGTTACCAGACTGTGTCTCTGCTCCAAAATTAAAAGCACTGCGTGTTATATTCAATTCACTGTATGTTGTTCTGTTTGGTTGTATTCTATTCTGTCATTTTCTGAGAGGAGCAATTCTGAGTGCCAGGAGGCTTAATTTTCTCTCATACTTACATAGGAAGACATGAAGGCTTTCCCATAGGCTGAGTGGTGAGCAGAAATATTAATTCTTTTTTTATTCCTCATACAGGACAAAAACTATGTAAGAACAACAGTATTATTAGCAGTCTTAGAACAGCCTCAGCATGCCGAAAGTATCAGAGTCCCACCAAAGTCACAAGACTTATATCTAAAACAACACTGGTCCTTCTCTTTATACATTTTCTTGCTCCCTCTCAGAATGACAGAATGAAATCTATATTGCCAACAACTTCAACTGCAGTAGGGGAATACTGACCTCACTGGCTTTTCTGTCCAACAATCAGGTTTTTTTCTGAAAATACCCAGTATTTCCTCTCAACCAGCTCTGCATTGGCATGAATACCTACATGCTCTCTCCCCAATCCCCTTGGCAGTTTTTGGAACATATTCCCAGCTGCAAGGGTCCCAACTCTGTGTATACCATCATCTTTCTTTGACTTCAATGTGAGTGAAGGAGGAAGCCAAAGAGTTACAGGAGAACGTAGAGTTCTGTCTCTTTGGTGTAGCACAGAGGATTGTCCATCACATCCTGGGGATACAAGAAAAGAATACCCTGACAGGGCTGACTGCCATCTCCTTCTCACCACTGACACGGCTGCTGCTTGTAAGGTGACTGGAACAAAACTCACTCAGGAAGAAATCAAGAGTAGTTCATCACTCATTTTTCCTGCCTGTTTGCTCCTAATGATCTTGGAACACAGTTTACCATTAGTTTTATAGACAATCCTGGTTTCAGGACAGCATGCCTACTTTGAAATGGCTCACCTTCTTGGGAAAGTCTCAAACTCTTCCTCTTCCTTCCAGCTCATTGCCTCCCCTTCTGGTTTTACTGGGTTGTGTGTGTGTCAATTCTCTCATAACATGCTCAAATAAAAAGAAAAAAAGGGGCCGTAGAGTCAGCTTTCACTTTCTTTTTATAAGATTATGGCCACACTGTAGAAAGTGCGCCAGAAATTTCAGTAATGTCATTTTGGCCAATACAACACCTCTTACAGGCTTGAGCTATTCACACTCCTGTATAGCCTGTAGCACAAATCAACAGAGCCTCTTTTATATTCTTCTTCTGGTATTTCTCTCTGACCTTAGAGAAACAGAGAATTGCTATAGGGCAACGAACTCTCATTTTGCCCTTGACATTTCTGCAATCCATTTCCCTGAGTTGGGAGACCCTTTCACAGATCTGGAACTTCACCAGCATAGGGAAGAATTAATGTAATTAAGAATTAGACACAGGGTCTCTAAAATGGGAATCATAACAATGAGTAACGTCACAAGAGTGTTTCCAGAATTAATTCATATAAGTAAAGCACTTAAAAGATAAAAATGTAGGAGCTGTCATATCAGATTAGACCACTTCTCCATCCAGCTGAGCAACCCTGCGCGCAACAGAGAGCAGCAGTACACTCAGGAAAGCAGAATTAGAGTCCCTGCCCCATGCAGGAAGAGGGTCCAGTCTAAGCACAGACAATGTCAGTTCTTAGTCCTGCTTTACAACTTAGCAAGGGAGCATGCATAAGCCTTTCCAACCCACTGTCACTAAACAAAGTGGTCTTAAAGGAACAAACTATGTGCACCATAAGAAATAGGCTGGACAGTGGCCATAAAGGAGTTACTTCTGTTCTGGCGTAGGACAGCTTCTGACCAAGAGTTTCTGCTTCTAGGTGGAAGAATCTAAAACTACTCTAAAAATGTAAATTTGGAAGCACAATGAATGAAAAAATGAGTACACGGGTGTACACACACACACACACACACACACACATAAAATCTGGTTAAAAAGCCACCTGATTCTCAGCGGCTCTGCTCTCAGCAGTCAGATGACTTTAAAAGATCCCTCCTGATTTTTTTTGTTACTCCAGAATTCTGTGATGCCACAATTTTCCATTCCAAAGTTTTGCCACCGAACGCTAAACAAGTTCTGGTAAACATAACTTCTAATGCAAATACTATTAGGGAAGTTTCTTAAGTCCAGGACGGAAACTCTGGTTCCAACAAGGAGAAAGAGAGTGACCCCAGAGCCCGGTGGTTGAGGCTGTGATATGAAACCTGGATGGGTCTCACCCATGCGGGGAGCAGCTGTTGGCAGCTGAGCCATTGGCTCTCCTAAGTTTTCAAAGAGTTTTGAAGAAGTTCCTGTGCCAAGACAAAAGCACACTCCAAAACTTCAGATGTTTTCGCTGTGGGGAACTGCTGTTTCCTGGCCAGTTTTCCTATATGTCCATGCATTCTGTAAGTGCCTGCAGCCTGTACATGAATTCTAACATCAGCTGTGGCAAAGCTAATCATTTTTCTGTGAAACTTCACCATTTCAGGTAGTCTGGCGCTTCTCTTTGATTCTCATAATTTTTTTGCAGCTTTATCAAACAGGTTTTCTGAAGAGAATTGGATAGGTTTCAATGGGTCTGTCTCCATGTAAGGGTGGAGGCTTTAAGTTTATTCTTACTTCTGCATTAAATGTGCAATGTTTGATAGAAACAATACTAATAAAAAAAGGCAAAACCCTATTAAAAGACAGCCACAAAGTATTTTTGTGTGTGATTTACTCTAACCTGTACTCTACTTTAGGAGAGAGTAAGTGAAAAAAAAAAACATCCACAAATTAAAGATGATTTGTGAAAAACCCAGTCCGTCATACCTGTCCAAACCAGAAATGAATCTTATATTACCGGGACTGGATGAAACATCGTCAGTGTTGAATTGTTACATAAGAATATGTTAGTGCTGTAGCAGGAGTGTAGTCTTTTAAGATGTGAAAGAGCGTTATCTAACCTCTCTGCAAAGTTCAGGAAGAAGAGCCATATGTCCAAATAATCATTTTTCTTGGTGGTGTTTAACATGTCAGATTTTTCAAGGGGCCTATTTCGAGTTTAAAAAAAAAAGTGTGAAATGCATTTTGAATTTATTTTTTATTTTTATTTTTTTGCCAAAAGCAGCTCATTTTCAAACTTGCAAGGGAACAAGAAAAACAAAATCAAATGTCAAGTAGATTTGCTCTTTGTTGTAATTAATACGCAAGCATTTGCTTGTAGATGGTCCCAAGCCTGTAAACAAGTAGTGCCAGTTGTGGTGCCACTAAAAATGAGAAGTTCTCTGAGAATCAAAGGGCCAAGTGTTCAACCAGGGAAAATATTCAAATCGGTGGCCCTATGCCAGTCTACATCAGCTGGGGATGTGGCCACAATGGAAGAATGGCAGGAAGCAGGATGAGGGAGGATGTGCCACGTGTTGGCAGGATTGATCTTTGCGTGCTATGAGCAATGGAACAGCAAAGGAAGGTGGACTGGCTTCTTCAGAGAAGGAGGTGGGAAACCTCCTTCATTTTGAAACTGGTTTGAATGGTGGATTAGGTCTAGATTAAATAATTAAACTACAGGCCAGTAGTAGGTGTTTACTCTGTATTAAGTTGGCATACCACTCTACATTAAGTTGACAGGTATTACTTTTTAACATTTCAAAGTACTCAATAATTAATAACACTACATGGTAAAATGGCTGAATAACCATCACCTTAGAATGCTAAAGCTAACACCTCCACATTCAGCCTCTTCACCAAAGAGTCTGTAAAGAGTTCAGTCTTTCAAATGATCAGCTACAGGAAGAAAGTGAAGAATGGAACCACAAAAAGATTAAGAAGAAAGCTGTTTAACTCCGTGAGCATCAGCACTCAGGTTGTATGACTTCAAGCAAATGCTATACTCCCGTTTCCTCACCTCTACATAACAATATTACCTAATTAATTGATTGTGATAAAGACTACACATCAAGATGCATTTCAGCAGACAACTCAAAGTAGACATTTCTGATGGTTTCACATAAAGTGTCTTAAAAATGACCCTTATAATAAAAGAAATTTGTGTTTAGGTGTTCTGTCAAATCAAGAACTGTCCCTCAGATTCCTTTTCAGCTAAATGGTGAAAATATGATTTATCTGCTCAGGGAACCCCAAGGTGAGCTACTTCATTAACAGTTATCCACAGGAACTCCTCAGGCAGAAAGTGTTGGAGAATGCTTTCATGTTAGATACTACTACTGATAACTATGGTACAGAATAGTTCACCTCACAGAAAGTTTGGTGATTCACTGTAATGGAACTGGAGGAGTGAGTGAACAGCGAGGAAAAGGAGGAGGGATGAAAGAAGGGCACATTTTCAGAGGAAGAAAAACCACAAAACATTCAGAAGTGGCAAAAGGACTCTATAGGAAATGAGAATACTGGAGATACATAAACTAAATGGACTGCTCAAATGTCATATTTAAATGCAAGTAGTCATATTAAGAGTCAGGAATCATCAGTCTGAGCTGGAGAAGTGTGCAACTGGCATTAAATGCAGCCTTTTCCTTCCTGTAACACTTAGAAGGGTACAAACTGAAATGGAGGAAGAGGAGGGCTCTTCTGATTTACAGCAGAAAATCTTGTCCTCCGGGGTATTGTTATTATAAGCTCTGAAATAATACAGACAGAGAAGATGGAGTGTAGGGCACAGAAATAAACTGGAAGCAGCGTTAACCGTTAGTAAGGCTTTTCCTTTCCAGCTGCCATTGATACGAATGACGCTCATTCTTGTGCTGGCAAAGGGAAAGAATAGATGAGTTAATGTCACTTTTTCTTCCCTCAATTCTCAGATTTGACAACTACCAGGCTACACTGTTTCACTAAGAGAAAGGCCTGTTTTTCACTTAAGAGCACAAAAAGCATACAGAGAAAGCCATTTTCAAGGTCAGAGGGTTGTTTTGACATTTAAGAAACACTAAAACAGATTTTGGCTTTTAAATCTGTAAACCAGAACTACTTCCTGACCTGAGAGACAACCTGCCAGATTTCTAGCTGACCACAGACTTCTCAGGGTAAGCTGGAATTACCAGGTATGTGATGCCGTCTAGGTGCCTGCTTCTGTGATTTTAAAATAAAAAGTTGATCAACCTTAGAATAACACAGTTTCTGAGACCCTTCATACAAGCGGCATGTTCTCCTTCTCACAGTAACTAAAGAGGCAGTCCTTTCTTTAATAACCATGCTGGTACAATATTTTGCTAACTGCTGGAGAATCCAATACCTTGAGATGAAAATAATAATGAAAAAAAAAAACAAAAAAAACCACCAAAAAATGAGAGAAATAGTAACATTTAAGGTAGTAGAATCCAAATAGCTGCTTTTATTTTATACCAGGGCTCTGATTCTCTTACCAACCCTGCTCCCATACAAACCAATTCCATTTATCGCTGTCTGACAAGCCAGAGATCTCCAAGACTGCAAAACTGCAAAATCCCAGGGCAAACTGCAAATGGGCTGATAGAACGGTTCACAGAGAGCATACACACGCAAGTTGGTTATGCATGCACTGCCAGCATAACCTTGCTATGCAAGCTCAACATGACTTAGTGCATATGCAGTATCAAAGGGTCATATTGCTGTTAAAGACATGCAACAGAACGCTTTGCATTGCTGCCTCTTGCTCTTACAGCCTCTTCTGCCTGTGCTCATGGCTCTCTTTGTTCAAAATGGGTTGTAAACCAGTTATGTTGCTGAAGATGAGAGGCTGTACTTGCCTCTCACTCCAAAACAGCAACCAATTTTGCTGTCTCAAGTAGGCAAGAAAAAACAAAAATGATCATTGTTTTCCTTCCATATTTCTTTTTAATTAATCATGACAAAGCTTGAAAAAAATCTGTTCAAAAAAGGTGACAACTGGAGGTGCTCAGGCAGCCATGGTAAGGTACAATGGTTAAAGTGGAGGGGTTGTACAGAGGACGCAGGGTTTCTTTTGCTTCTGACATGCCTCCCATGTGCACCTGTGCTGTTTTAAGTGATGTCAGCTGTTGCATTCAAAGTATTGTCATTGAAATAGTTTTGTTTCTTAAGACTTTGCTTACTGGCTTTTAGTTTGTTTCTCTTTCAGACAGAGTTTCAATGCAACTGTATTCAAAGGTCTGTTGTGAGGTTTTTTAAGTATTGTTCCTACTAGTTAGTGGAAATGCACAGAACTTGCCAGCCTGCAACTCTGGGCCTTACAGAATGCAACTCTTTCTCCAAGGAAAGAGTTAGGTGTTCCTAGCTGCCTAGATACAATTGTTTTCTTCTTGTGAATCCACAGTGCAGGTGAGCAGATTAAATCTTAACTAATTCTGGGGCTGCTGCAAATTTGCCTGTAAAATGGCAAGCTGAAGACTCCCTCATGATTATCGTTTCACAAGGACCTCAGATCAGCTGTGCTTCGAAAATGGAATTATATTTATGGCCCAATGAAATATCAGTGCTGAATCCTTAACCTGGGGTTGCTGCTGGAAAGCTGTTGCATAATGCACAAGGCAGTGCCGAGCATTGCTCTCAATCTCAGCATCAGCCATTGTGGAGAGCTAAAAGAGGGAGCACCATGAAGCCTGCGTGATGGGCAAAGCTTGAACAAGGAGAAGGTTTCTTAGGTGAGAACAGCATTTCTACGAAAATGCTGATAACAGCTGAACTTCTAGATGGAACAGCATTCTGGAGAGCTGGGTCATGATTACTGCTAATACGGAGAGGGAGAAACTGAGGTGCTTTGACAGGAAAGCATGAGATTCTTTCAGCATCAGAGGGAGCTTTTCTGCTAGTGCTCAAGTGAAAACCCACGTCTCAATCCCAACAGCAAGCCACAAGCTCATACTGCTTTTACTACAAACAGATTTCCCTGCACCATACTGTACTTTTCTTCTTGTTGACTGTTCAGTATGGTCATCCAAAAATACTCCTATTTGTGTTATTTTTCACACACACCGCCCTGAAACAAAATTCAGTATGAAAGAAGAGCAGATTCCTCCAACACAGCTCAACATCCAAACTAAGCAGCAATAAAATGGCATTTATTCACCAACCGAGGTTTCAAACAGTAAAATGATTGTTGCTGAGCTACGGATTGGACTGTTTCCTGAATAAGACCCCAGAATACATTGCCAGTGGCAGCTCTGTCACCTCTGTCACCATCTCCTGGGGGAGAAGGAGGAGGATTGTAAGCATGTGTGGGGCTGGGGCCTGAACTCAGTGCCACGATCACAGGGGCAGAATGGGGCAGGATTCACCATTGGTACTGAGGTAGGAGACAGAAAGAGGCAAGCTGGGTACCTGGTGTGGGTGAGGCTCTTTCTTCACCTGCTAAGGGAGATGGAAAAGGACGAGCCCTGGGCTCCACAATGCCAAGCACGCCTGGGAGCAGCTGCACTTCAAAAGCTGAGCAATCTGAAGGCATGGGGGTGCTAAACATGCTCACATTTTCTTTCTACGCGAACTTTGGCAAGCCCTGCACCTTCCTCTGTGTCTTTGTTTTCCTGTTTGAATATGTGATATTCAAATGAAATATAAATATTAATATTTGATTAACTCACAGCTACAAAGCTTAGTTCCTTAAATTCTAGCACAGATCTTTGAAATCTTTGAAAAACCAGATAAATATGAATTCTTTTATTTTTCTAGCATTACATTAAGGACTGTACAGTCGAAGCTGATGAATTAAATAATCTCTGTCTATATTTGCTTGTATCTTTCTAAAACCGTTACCTTTTCAGCAGAAATTTCTCATGCCTTGTTTCAATCCAGAAATGACATTTTTGGTAAAGCTTTGCAAAACTCATTCAGCTGTTTTTGAGTCATCCAAGTATGTAAAAAACAGTTTCCAGCTGCTAAGTTTTCCATAAGCCTTTTTTTTCCTCCTTCTTCTTAAACATGCTTGTATAATTATAACTCAGCTTTGTTTTAAAACATCAAATTTGACACATACATAGTCCTGAAAGAGAAGGAGCAGCCCTGCCATCTTCAAAAGCATTGGGTTTAGAAATAATAAGGCTATTCCCACATTAAAATATCTTTCTTTTCCTAAAGATTCTCCCAGACTTTAAGCTACGGTTTTCTAACTGGAGACACCACAGAAACTGAAACTTCTCAACTGTATAAATAACCAAAAAAAACCCAAAACCCCAAGCACCAAAAGTGAAGAGAGTCACTTCTAAGTAAGGTGCAACACAGGAGGCCGGTGAGCACTAGGACGAGGCTCTGTCCTGCCTATAGTTTGCTCCATAGACACAAACACATTTTAAGGAGAACTGCTGTAGCTTTAGCACTGTCTTCTTGCTCTACACCTCCTCTCCAAAAGTTCAGAACTGTTATTTACGATAGACAAGGACACAACATTGTTCCCCCTACCATAACATACAGCCTTCACTGGGCTGGCAATAGTTTTCTGTAAGGGTTCTGAATTCAATTTACCATTAAATACTCCTGCAGTTTTAATTATTGCATCTTTGCAATCAGATTCTTCGCTTATCCTCTGCCCAGATAAAAGTGCAATGACATGATATCAAGCAGTCATTTATTTAAACATTTCATTTAATCTGAGGTATTTCAGTTTTTGATGCCTTAGTGAAGTAAATATTGGTTCTGAGAATATTAATGGTGGCTGAAACAGGAGCTGCAGTTTGATTGATTATTGGATTACACAGACTTCATTCTCAAAACTATTTTCTCATATGATGATGTAAAGGCATATGTGACTTTTCTGCCTCGTGCAAACCTATGGCCTCAGCAAGAGTTCTCCGGTTAGGCTACAGTAACTCTTTCTGTGCAAGAGGATATTCACTGCACGTGCAGCTTTTTCCATGGGGCTAAACTCTGTGGATTTGTAAGGACAAGAAGGAACTCCTTAACTACTTCTCATTTCAAGAAAATAGCAGTACTTTACTCTCATCCCTTCAGGCACATATTCTCCCACTGTGCAGGTGTGAGTCCAGAGAAACTATCAATGTCAGTGACATGACGGTGAATCTGAGATGACAGCCTGACTCATCTGAAAGCAAAAGACACAACTCTGATTGGCTTTCATGCAGAGTAATGTGTGCATATGTGCATGCACGTATCCTTCCTCACCTTACACTGTCTGTGCTATTATCTGTACATCTGTAACTCATTCTTAGTCCATCATTTTTGAGAGGCTTTCTGAATCTGTTTCAAATCACATCACACATATAGACAGTGCTCAAGAAACAAAATGTGATTGTAATATAATTACGGGGAAAAACTCAGCAGCTCCTACCCATCCCATTTTCTTCTCTGGGTACTGTATTGCCTGGGTAAACCCACAGCTAAGGATGGTGCAGTAAAAGACTCAATTGTAAGAAAGGGGCAGAGGTAAGGTTGCTGTGGGAACATTAACTCTAAATTTCCTGAGTTTACAGAGATTAAAATCTCAGTCTTCACATCACATTAGCATACTTTTTGTGCATACAGAGCATGGCCCAGGCAAGTGCATTGTTTCTAAAGGGAAGAGTAAATTATTGGGTAGCTAGGTGCCTGTGCACATTTTGGTAACTATAAGCTACATAGTTCAGTTCTAGTCAATGCTACTGGATTCTGAAGCCACCCAATATGACAACAAAGTGGGAAAGGTAATGAAAAATAAACAAACTAAGTTATGCTGTATGCCTCACTATTCTAAGCTTCAGTGTCGAGACAAAAGAAGAGTAGAGTTTGCCATTTGCCTGTTTTTAATAATCACAAGAAGATCTGCCAGATGCACTCTTTAAGGGCTCTGTCTGTCTGGACCAGGTAGATGCTGCAATACACAAAGGACTTCACATACAGAGAAAGAAAGAGTGCTCATGGACAATGATGCAGCATTCTTAATTAAGATTTTCATTACTGATACATACATTAAGGTATTGCTAATGCAAGTGCCCAAGCACTCTCATGTGCAGGTAGATGTCTCTGATTCTATCTCTAGAAACCCTTTTGCAAATCACTATGAACATTCACCAGCCAAGGCTCAAAATCAGCTCGCCCGCCCTTTGCTGTTACGACAATGGAAAATAATAGATGATATTTTATTTGTCTGACAGACGAGAACTTAACACTTTGTCGGTGTGAGTATGAATAGGATTCTGCAAGACTGCTACAGTCTATTGAAACTGATTCGGATCTCACATCTGTTTGATGTTGATGTAACATCAGGAGCTTCAATAGCACAAGCGTAGCAAATGTTCAAGCAAAAAAGGGAGAGGCATACAGGCAAATGGAAAATGGGATAAAATGCAACATAAGTTTGCCAAAGGTAGATTGTAGTAAACTAACCCGATAACTTTCTTTGATAAGATAACTGATTATTCAGACAAAGGAAATGCAGTAAATTAAATCTATCAGCAAAGCATTTGATATGGTATCACAAGGGAAATTATGAGGTAAAATGAAGATTAGCAAAAGGATTGTAAAGTGAGCAAATGCTTACCTGAAGGGCAGTGTTAAAAACAGAATCGTTGGGCAAAATGATGGCCATATTTACACAATTTTTACTTAGAAAAAATAAATAAATAGCATTTTCTAAATTAAAAAGTTTTGGAGGACTAATTCCACAATTTTGCTTTCTGAGACCCCTCAAAAGGAGAGGACAAGAAGGAGGAAAAAGAGGGAGCACGGTCAGCATCAAGATAAGGATTTATCATCTGTAATAAACTTGTCATTAGCAAAATTTAGGTATTATTCACTTGCACAATAAATTTTTGGTAACATTTCCACATTATTTCTACAGTCCTTTGGGAGAGAGCCATGGGTCGCTCAGTAGTTTACTTGTGCATTAAGCATCTAGTTCTGTTCTGTGCTTTTGAAGCCCTGTTACTCCCAGAACAGGAAGCAGCTTCTGCTACAGATCTACTAGCTGAATGCCTAGGTCTCTTGTTTAAAGACTTGTCCTTGCCTTACAGCAAAGTGCTGCTTGAAGAAGGTGGTGGGGAGAAAAATCACGTGAACAGAAGAATTAGAAAACAAGCAAACAAACAAACAAAAACCCCCACTGCTTCTGCTTGAACTATTTGCATGCTTTTCTTGATCTATTCAGGCTATGATGTTTTATGGATTTCTTCGTTAGGGCAAACTGGTTGACGAGTAGCAAGGCTACACTATCGTACTAGCACTACCTGTGCTATGATGACATGCATCAAAACACAGGCAGGCAAAGATGTAAAGTGAAGGCAATACCACAGAAGTTACATTAGAAGGTATCGATGTGAGGTTAAGTTGCAGGCTCCAAAAGAAATGATCTGGCAGCATACTTTCAACAAGCTTGACAATCTTCCCTGAGGCATGCCTCAGTCTACAGGTAATCCAACGACTAAAAATGTTACCTTCTCATTAAAGTTCATTGGAAGAAAAGCTGCACTTTTCTTTTAGTTTTCTGCGGCAGAATTTATTTCTTAATGTCCTAACTAGATGATGCTATGCGTGCATGGACATTCACAGCAAGAAATTCACACCAAGCATCAAAACTTGAAGGATTTAAGTGCAATAATTGAAAAACAATTTGTGAAACGTTCTATTCTTTGAGGTTGGTTATATGCTGATCACACATTGTAGGTATTCTTCACACCCTTCACTGCATATTGCAGAGCATCCAGACTGTAACACCTTAATTTCTGTCTTTTATCTAAAACAGAGTTTACTGCAAAAAGTGAAATTCTATTAATCCCTTTTACTGGCATCTAGGATAAGTGAAGGCAGATGAATATGAAATTTAAACACATGCCCAGGTCCAAATGTTGTGACTGATCCTTACTTTTGTGATTGGTTAAAGAAAGAATACCTTAAGTTGAAGGTATTTGAAGGTGGGATCCTCATTTTGCCTCTGAAAATTCAAGCCATTCTGCATATCTTTAGGAAATTAAAACATTAGAAAACAGCATTTGGAAAACTGATACAGTGACTCAATTAAATTTAAAACTCAATCTGGTGAAAGAGGAGAGGAAGATCTATTCAAATCCAAAAGCATTTGCTTTTACTTGTGTTAAAAAATCTAATATTTTGAGCATGCAAACATATGAAAATATTACCTGGGGGGCTCTATTTGTGAATTACATTCAGTATGATATTATCCAAAATGATGGATGCAGCAATGAGCAAGAACTTCAGAGGAAGAAAACATTATTTCTTAATTTGCTATGAATCTTTTATATCTAAGATTTCCCATTCCCACCAAGAGGTAAACTAGCCTTCATGAAGCATGGCCTGAAGACTAATCAATGTTCTCCCGTGAGTGGCCTTTCAGTATCTGAAGGGGAGCTAGTAAGGAAGAATGGGACAGACTCTTTTACAGGGTCTGTGGTGACAGAACAAGCGGAAATGGCTTCAAACTTAAAGAGGGTAGATTTAGGTTGAATATAAGTAAAAGGTCTCTTACAGGGACAGAGGTGAGGCACAGGAACAGGCTGCCCAGAGAGGTGGTGGATGCCCCGTCCCTGGAGACTTTCAAAGAGAGGCTGGATCAGTCTCTGGGCAGCCTGATGTAGCTGTACATGTCCCTGTTGATTGCAGGGGAGCTGGACTACATGACCTTTAAAGGTCCCTTCCAACTCTAAGGATAGTATGATTCTAAGTTTTGATATGTACAGCTGTGCAATGGCCCACAGGAAAACTCTATGGTAGATGGCTTCAATTTGTTTTTTAAGTGAGAGTTGGAGAGAATAAGGCAATGCATGAGATACTCTGAAAAGCTCATTTTCAATTGTGGTGTCCTATACATAGGACACTTATCATACATTTAGAGACTTGGTCTGGCATTTAGACATCTGGGAGTACTAGTATTTCAGTGACAGTCTCAACAGTCAAATTTATGACCTTTTGATAAAGAGGTGGCTTTTGGGAAACCATCTATTTCTGGATACCTGGTTTCATAATAACCACTCCTCTAGTGCTACTTGCTTTCAGCACTTTTTTTTCCCCTGTCTTATATCTGTTGTACATTTTAAGGAGACAGGTAAACAGCGTGATGTTAAAGTTCGGTGCATCAAAGAGAATTTTTAGATAAGGAGAAGGACTAACAGCATTTTTCAGAAAAAAAAAAAAAAGGGAAAGACATGTGGTGGTATAACTGCAGAACAGCAACACACTTGCCCAGGTTGGAAGATAATTCACCATAACTGCAAAGAGATTATTCTGAAAAGCTCTGCTACACTCTGTCGCTGTGCCATTTTGCACAGCGATTTCAGACCTAACAAACTGGACCGTCTTAATATTTGGATGGTTGATGTTCAAACTGCTGTAGGCAATGCTGCTACTGCTTCAGCAAGGTGTTTTTTTTTCTATCCAAACAGATTAAATGATGCCTGTGTGAAGTTAAGGGGAAAAAAAAGGAAAAAGAAAAAAGTGCACTGGCCAATTGCATTTTCTTTCTGTCACTTTCTTTTTTTCTATTTAAAACTAAAATACTGCATTTCCAGAAGTTTCTAGTTTAAAGTCCATTTTTTCTTCTGTGGTAATCTGTTGAATTTGTTACATTTCAAGGAAAGCTAGCACTCAATACATTATACTACACTAATTAGATGAAAAATAACCCAGAACAAAAGGATCTCCAATAAGCGTAATGGCAGAAAAGGGTGACATTTTCAGTTGTCATGCTAGCCAATCTCAAATTCAATCTCATTCACTATCAGAGGATATTTTGTAGGTTCTGCAATTATGAACAGGAATGCTTACATTCCTCTGTCATAGTCCACACATCAGCTCCACAGCTATGGGTAGCCATTATTATTTGTTAAATAGGTTGAATATTAACACTTAAAATAATGCTTAAATAAAAAACTTGTACTAGGTTTTGCCCTTTTCCCCCCTCCCAGTTAATTCTACCATTTTCTGGATAGAATCTATTTTTATCATGGATATTTTAGAACAAAACCATGAACTTTATCAGAATCATTTTAAAGAAGCCATTTATTTTTATTTTTTCTTTCATTTTTAATGCAAGTCCTTTTCTTAAGCCCATTTGTTGGTTGTCTTCAGATAAAGAATCAAGATTGAAGTTGCAGCACTTGAATAGGAACATTCCTCCCAGAGTGCATTCTCAGTTACACAGTTTGATTTCTATAAACACTTCAGAACAGAATTTCTCCTCCACTTCTATTTCTAGCTTGTTTCACCGTTCCTCTCACTTACAAACACCAAATATGGGGCCTTTGCTCATGATCTCTCTTTTTTGGAGAATTCCTTTTCTTCAGGAGGCAAACAGTGGCTGGGAAAGTGCTACCCCTTTCCTGTCTCAAATCGCTGTGTAGGTGACCATTCCCTTTGAACAACTCCTTGTTTTCATGATTGGATAAATGACCCTTCTGGACAATTTGCATGTCAATTTATTACATTAAGTATGATAATTCTTGAAAAAATGCTAGCTCTTGAAAGCTGTTGTAAATACGACGCTTATTACATCTAGACTTTTTTTTTTGGCATTTTGCAAATGTTCATTTTTGATTCATGAATAAGCTTGACCTGGAGGTTATTATACTCCTCTGAAGTAATGGAGAGCTTCTTAAGAAACTTGAGAACAGAAAAGATGCCTCCTCCCTGTTCCTGTTCACTGCTGCTGTTCTCAAGTTCCTCATCTGCAAAACAACACTGAGCACACAAACCAAGGGGTTCAGATGCTACTAATTAGCAGATATTTCACAATGACGGTTCAGAGTGCTAACAGGTAAATGTTTGCTGGTAAACAAGGACCACCAGCAAGAACATGTAAACAGATAGCAAAGACTGTTCAAACATCATGATGTCTGATAAAGTGAATACATACTCTCAAAAACTGGCAGCTGGTAGGCTGGAACACTGCTGGGTGTCTTTTGACACACGAATCACTGATCATATGATGGATGGTTCTCATAACTATGATGAGATCAGTAAGATGCTGCTCATCTTCCCTTAGGTCATCATTACTTGACAGAATATGTCTTCATGAACCTGAGGGATAAATGGCACTTTTTTTCTTTTTTTCTTTCTTTTTTAACATGATGTCAAAGCAAGAGAATCAGAATCAGTGCAGAATCTAATAAGGAATAATGTTGGAGTTCACCCCAGTTAGATCAGAAACCTATTTCAAGGAAACAAACAGATGTTCGTGGAATTAGGTTAATATGACATGCGGCTTCTCTGTATCTGGATCACTTTGGGGCATTTGTTCCATGCACTTACATAAAGCTAACAGCAGATAACTCTTCAATATTGTATGGGTTCCACCTGAATGGGTAGTGCTCTAGAAGTAAAAAGAGTATCCTCTCTTTTTTGAAGCCGTCTATCTTACTGCAAAGCACCTTAGTATTTTCAGTAACTGTTACTCATCATAGGCTTTATGATAGAAAGGCTCAAGGGTAGTTAGAAGACTTTCTTCCTTGAAAAGGTCTGTTTTCGACAAAGAATCTACCTGCTTCTTTTAAACTCATGAAGACACTGTAGTGAATCAGAGATTAATAAATGGGAATATTGCCTAAGAGACATGAAATCCCTCCACCTCTGAAGACCAGACTACATGCATACAAACAGACAGTACATAACCTGGAGGAAGAATGAATAATCATCAAGTTGTAGGTAGGGATACGAGAAGTATGTCAAGCAGTGGGAAATGAAGCAGAAGACAGAACAAATCTGTTATTATCTACAGATCAGAAACATGTTTGATAGGTACCATTAACAGCTTCTAATGCAAAAATGTCCAATTTGATTTTTTCTGTTATGCAAAAGAACTTGAAAGATCAAAGACCTGAAGGACCTACCTTACAGAGAGAAAGAAGAGAGCCAGTACAACCAGGACAAACTTATACACATGCCTGAAATAAACTGAGGATCCTACAGAGCTTGTTGAGTTGGGAATGGAAGAGTGCAAAGAAGCCCTCAGCTGTGGAATAAACCTGACTTAAAGGAACAAACAGGTTTGTGAGTCTTCCTTTACAGCACAGACAAACTGATGTGCTTGTACCAATGCTGATGGCACGCAGTCCTGCCACAGACATAAATGACTTTGTTGCTGCTGCACGAAGTGTTAACACAAGCAGTGTGCACTTTGAGGCCCTGAGCATCATTAACAGTTTTTATCAATATTATGAAGTTCTGCAACAAAAATAATAGGATTTGTCACGGGCTGTTATGAACCGCCCCTGCTGGATAAATACATAATACATGATGGCAAAGGTCTGATGGGACTTTAATCAATTGCCTTTCTGAGTCAAATAAATGTCACATTAGACGTAAGCCATGCTGTATTCTGTAGGGGCCTCTGCTCCCCTCATCTCACAGGCCTGACACTGCTACAGGGAGCCATGCACGCGCATAGACTCCTACTTATTTGCAGCAAATATATCAGAGCAAAACAGGAATAGTATGCTGTAAATTATAGATTTGGGACACCTTATAATGAAAGGAAAAGGGGAACAGAAAGAAATATGGGGCCATCATTGGCATGAGAGGTCAGCTCAAATACATCTCGGTGGTAGCTGGCACTACCCACCTTTGGCAGTCACTGCAACATAGCTCATGTTTGTGCCAATAGGGCGAGGGAGAAGCAAGTGTGCCATTTCTTTGCGCATGTATAAAGTATTGAGTCAACTTTAAATGTTAAAGACACATAATTTAGGTCTCCTATCAGCAAAAGAAAGCTCTTTGTTTCAGCACACACCTGAAAAACATTCTGAGTATCCCTTTGCACTTCAGCATTCCTTTGAAGAAATTCCAACAACCAGAACTCAACTTGAACATAAATTTGCAGGTTTAATTCCTCTTCCAATTATGAAAGAGCTATTTTTCTTCCTGTGCTATGTTTTTTTTCCTTTAATGCCAGGCAGCATATTAACAGCCATCTACTTTCCACTCTGAACAGGTTGTAGGAATGAATTTAAATTGTGAAATAGAGATCTGAAGTAACACAAAGTCCAGGCATATTTGGACATGGAGTTCTAATCCTACATTTAAAAATCCTCATTATTTTTGGCAATCGTTAAATACAGCTTAAATACCCGAAAACAGTGCTTAATAGGCTGGTGGACTGGAAAACTTCAGTCTGTCTTTACTTAATTATAGTAAATATTATGATGTGGTAGTGCTATATTTACCCTTATCTCACAACAAAAAGTTTCATTGTTATAATACAGTAGACTTCATTGCCGATATGTATTAAAGACTGTTAGCAAAGTGCAAACTTTTGTTCTAAGTACACAAAACCATCACATGGCTTAGAGCTTGGCAAGTAAACAAAGAAGAAAAAAGCAAACTCTCCCAAAAATTAATTCTCCTATTCCCCTAAAAAAACATACCAAAAAAACCCAGCAACCAAAAAAACCTCAAACCATTGAAATCTTAATTCTTCCTGTTCAAGGTCTTAAGAACACAATTACCTGGATTTATGTAGTATTTTCTCCAATGAAGAAAGTCACTACAATGGCAACTTATGAGGCAGCAGACAAATGCAACAGAATGAGAACAGGCAAGAAAAGACCACTACATAACATTTTCTAAATAAACTACTAACAAGTTTTTAATTCTGAAACTGTTAAGTGTTGAAGCAGATGCAATATATTTAATCTACCCAGATCAGAAGAGTAGATCATTACTAGATGGGAAGGCACATTGGACTAGGATAAGGAAGGGTTCCATGGTACCAGGACAGTATCCATCAGAGATGGGTTGAAATGCTAGTTGACTGCTACTTACACTTGCCCAGCTCTTGCACAGCATGGAAATACTATATACTATCAGAGTTCAACAGCATAATACCCTGTACAAGAAATACATCTCCAAACTGATATGTACATACTCTCATCCAAAAATTATCTTATCAATTCCAGATCAATTGATCACTCAAGGTTACTAAGACTGAGTGCCAGAAGGTGATACTGCTTTTAAAATTCTAGGCTACTGCATCAGTACAGCAACTCAGTACTGAATCTTGTAGCCATACGGAGCAACAGAGGAGTTCACAAATGTTTTGCACTGATCTGAATGGAACCCGAACAAAATGTACAACTTTAATCAATAAAAAGTATAAAATGTTTGGTAGCAAATACTTACACAAGAGTCAGGAAAGGTTCCTTCAGAGGAAGGCCACAAATTGATTGTGAGTGATCTGCAAAGAAAGGGGAGAAAAAAGGACATTATGAAATTAAGAGATAATAAGCACTTTAAATGATACCAAAATAAAAGAGGGATCGAGGAGCCTCACAGATGGTAGCAGTTCCCACAGGAGAGAAAAAAAAAAAAAAAAGAAAAAAAAAGTGTTTAAAATTTTCGAACTGCATAAATGTTGGAAGTTTTGAAATTACCTGACCCCAAAACTATATAGCAGAGAAAACTGGCAATGGCCAAGGATTTTTTCAGTCCTGGGATAATTCCAAGCCAGCAGAGACTAAATATCCTCTGGTGGCTGTTCAACAGCCTCCGTGAAATAGGCTTGTGGCTCCTATGGACAAATGCTCTTATCACAAAAACACTGCCAGATTTGAATGGCATCCTTCTTAGCAGCCGTGCCAGATGATACAGGACTCTAAAACAGAACTCGCCTTCTTGATCCTGACCTTCACAGAAGAGGGGTTAGGCATATTATTAGGGCTGAGGATGCTTACATTACAGCTGATAGCTGCACAGGAAAATTGTGTTGTCTTAGTTCCTTCTGTCAACACAGTATCTTTTGGACTTGACAGATTTGTTATCCTGAAACCCCCAAGAAGAGAACGGATGCATCAAAACAGAAAGGCTAAGGGATTACAAACTTTTGGTAGGCGAAAGGTCTGGTTTCCAAAGCCTACAAAGGAATATCTCAGCTTTTTTGCCAACAACTGTGCAAAACATATTAACACGGGATGAAGCAATGGATAAAATGAATCAAAGCCTAATGCTCTGAATTGTAACAAGAAGATGCACTCCTATTTGACAAAGGCTACGGATCAGTCTGGTTCTGCCTTCCAAGCTGAAAGAAATTCCGGCAGTCAGAACAGACTGCATCCTCCAACAGATTGCTGAGCAGGGTACCAGGAGCACAGTGCACAAAGACCACGGGATCCTTATGGTGCACTCTAGTACTTAAGTCAAGCCATGGCCCTCGTCTATCGTCTCCTGCCAATTACAAAGAGATGAGCTCATTACTCAAAGCAATTAAAAATATTCACAGAAGTACAAACCTAAGTTGAGATAGTGAAGAAAAAGGAGGAGCTGTCACAGGAGAGAAAGAAGGAAGGAAAGTAGAAAATTTCTTCAGAGCTGTAGCTATTATTTGTGGGAATTATGGGCGTGGTAGAGGTGAGTGCAAGAAAGAGCATGCATGCTTATCTAGTGCTAGGTCATCCAGCAGTAGCAGTGGAAGAAATACAGCAAAGAACAGAGAGATTCATAAAAACTGCTAGACAGCAAATGATGTGTATAGCATTTATCGGATAGGCCACCGCCCAGAGAGACCCTATTTAAACTGCAAAATCTCTCTTTAAAGAAGAGAGGAAACAGATTATTCCCGCACATTTGAAAGATTTGCATGAGACAGATGAGAAGATGCATTCTGCCCACTGAAAAGCGGAAGTGATCCAAGATGGATTAAGACAGAGGTGATCAGAGTAGGGGAGAGCACATCACTGTTTGTTATTTTTCAAGAATCCATAACTCCAATGAAAACTAACAGGGAAATTCAGGTGGAAAAAACACCCTGCTCTGCTAAGCTTATATCCCTTATTTGCCTTTTAGAGTGAACATGAAGCCCACAGACACAACTGTATGCAAAGGACTGCAGTGATTGGTAGCTGGGAATTATTTTTTTCAGGTTTTTGGGCAGCTGGGACACTGAGTTGCACCACAGGAGAACCTTAGACAAGAGGTCTGGGCCAAAGAATGTGCCTTGGAGCCCCAGAGCTAAAAAGAAAAAAAAAAAAAAAAAAAAAAAAAAAAGAGAAAAAAAAAAGAAAACAACAGAAAAAAAAAAAAAAAAGAAAAAGAAAAAGTGGGAGGCATCCAGCATGAGAAAAAAAACAACACAGAATGGAAAATTTTAGCCCAGTGGTTAGACTTTGGCTGCATTATAAGCAATATAAAACAAGTTCTCTTAAGGGAAAGCGTCAAGCAACTTTGAAGACGCGGATGCCAAAGAATTCAACAAATTATGGCTTGAGACTCTGGAGGTGCTGAGTAATGACTTACACCAACATTACCATAGAATTTGCTGTAAGGAATGAGCAAGACTGTCATACCCAATTAAAACTGTAGGGTAAGCCTGGACGGGCAGGACATACTGGAATCTGCAAACTAGAATCTGGCAAATCACCAGAACTGAAACACCATAATTTTTTAAATGATCGTAATTGGTTCAGATACTTGATTACAAGTTTTGCTAAAAATATATATATAAAAAAACCCAAAAGTTTCCAAGTAAAGCATTTGAAAAACAAAATGTGTCCGAGGAAACTATGATTCATTCCAGGTTAGATAACTGTAGCACACGTATGCCGGAGATAAGTGGGCCAAATTCTCTTCCCAGTGCCCCGTGCAATCTTTCAGACTTAATTGAAACCATGAGCAGAACCTGAACCATTAAAATGCTGGGTTGAAACTTTTCATCATACGACACTGTTTGTCACAAGAGACATACTTAACCTAATTACATTATATTAACACAGTAGATTTCTTCAATATATACTATTGTATAATACATAAAAAATGAAGTATGAGAAAGCTGACTATTTTTCTTAGTTCTTTCTGTTATAGGCAGAATAATTACTAGTCTCTGCCATTTGTTTTCCACCCAGTATTGCACTATTTCATGGGCAGACAAAAGGAATCCACTGATCTTTTTCATATTCAATCCCTAGTGTTAATTAATCATTATTACTTGGAAGCTGTTTTGGCCATTGGACAGGATAGCCAGCGGCTAATCTTAAATCTGCTCTTGATTCATTGTGGGCAGATTCTGCCCACTTTCTCTTTCTCTGCTGTGTGAATATATGCCATTTAAATCACAAAGACAAAAAGACAAGTAAGACATAAACCTTAAGGATATTTAGGAAGCTCTCAATGATTTTAATAGGAATTAGTTTTCTAAATGCTGAAGAATTTCTACTTATGTAGTTAGATGGTAAAATCCAGTCATACGAGTTATGCTATGTAAGCAGGTAATTGATTTATGAATCTAAATATCATTTTCAAGGAGACTTAGGCACTCCTGTCAAATTTCATTGGTAGTTGCTAAAATTTTGGCTGTAAACCACCTGAGGACTTGAAATTTTTTAACCTTTGTTAGCACAAGTACCACTTACTTTCAAGGGAATTAACATTTTAACTGCCAGATTGTTTCTGATATTGGAATTTAGTTGCTTCTAACAATTTATTCACTAAATGGCTTGAGTTAAACATCAAAACAGCGATTCTGTTCCATTTGTGAAAATGATTCAGGGTCTCTCAGATGTAACACGTTACCAAGATGAGAAATGTTATTCATTCAACTGCTTTATAAATTATGGACCACTTCAAACAGGAAGAACTTGAGATGGATTCAGATAATCTCAATCTGAGTGCTTTCACCTCAAAACATTTTCAATCTTTACCACTATGGAACCACTAAAGGGGAGAGCTTTATCACATGCCACCTACTGAGTGTATTGAACCTAAGATGTAGAGTCTGGCTACACCTCTCCTCCTGGAGGCACTATACCTCCTCTGTATATGAATTACAATTCAGTCCTAGTGGTGGGTGAAGACAATAATTTAGTTACTAGAGAACCCCTCAGTTCAAAGAAGGCCAAACTGAGCCAGTGCTGTGCTGGGAAAATACAGTGGAATGGGAGACTCTTCCATCTGAAATTCAGCGGAGCCCTGAAAACGATCAGAGGGGGCAGAGAGGCTTCACTGCATCTCTAACAAAGCAGACAGATCACAACAAAATTAAATTGAGGATTTCAGTGGATATAATTGTTGTTTTTATATATTAATGAACAACAATAATATGTGATTCTAAACTGAATACCAGGTTTGACATTTTAATCTGAGCACTCATGCTATCCATAAATGTTCATAAACGTCACAAGACCCATACCCTTTGATTGAATTACAATCCAGTATGCAATTTAGGAAACATGGATTAATCTACATAGATTTATATTTCTGCAGGTTATTTGTTGATTTATATCCTTTTCCTCTAAGTGTCCTTTTCGCTGGGAATATGAGAAAATACATGCAAATCTTTAATAGGAGAGCAAAGGGGAGCAGCTCAAAATCCAGTGAATAGCAGCAGATGGGAACTAGGTTCAGTGAAACCCATGCTAATTATCGTTTGCTTTTTGAAGTCACCTTTGCTAATGGCCAGAAAAATCTTAGTCCCTGTGATATCTTCTATTACCTCCACATTAACTCATGCTACAGCCAACAATCACCTTGGCAATGCTGTGCAATTAAATCACCTTTCAATCATCTTGCTGAGGAATCCAGAAATGCAAATTGCTTTAGTATTAGGATTTAATTATAAAAATACAAAGGAAGGCAGTTAAATGTTACCGTAGCGTACAGCTCTGGTGTCCACAGCACAAGAAAGACATGGCAATGTTGGAGTGTGTCCAGAGGAAGCTACAAGGATGATCAGAGGACTAGAGAATCTCTCCTTCCAAGAAAGGCTAAGGCAGCTGGCCTTGTTCAGCCCAGAGAAGAGGTCTCTCTCAGGGGAGACCTCACAGTGGTCTTTCAAAACTTAAAGGAGCTTATAAGAAAGATAGAGAGCTTTTACTAGGGTCTGTAGTGACAGGAAAAGGTTTAATGGTTTTAAACTAAAAGAGGATAGATGCAGATCACATTTTAGGAAGAAATTCTCTACTGAGATTGTGGTGAGGCACTGGCACAGGCTGCACAGAGAAGTTGCGGATGCCCCATCTCTGGAGGTATTCAAGGCCAGGTTGGATGTGGCTTTGGACAACCTGGATGAGCAGGAAGTGTCTCTGCCCATTGCAGGAGGTTGGAACTAAATGGTATTTAAGGTCTCTTCCAACCCAAACCATTATTTCGTACTACGATACCAGACGTATGAGAACACTTTAGCCTCAGACATCACATGAGGCAGGGAACCACATCAGCCAAAGTTACATGGCAACACACGGAGGAATTTTAATATATTTTTTTTAATATAGTCATGCTCCTTGAGATGATGCCTACTTTAGCTACCAAAGTATCTAGAATTTCATTTTCCTCTGTATTGACAGTCCTCATTGCACAATGGTGTCTGCTTGGGGACTGATAATGACATCTACTTCAGCAGCATGCTAAAGCATGGGAACAGTCCAAAAGACCTGTTTCTACCTGATAGCAGCACTTCTGCAAATCCTGACCTCCTCAGAAGCCCAATCCTACTCTCTTTGAAATCAATAGTTTTCTCAAAGGATTAATTAGGCATCTTTACTTCTGTGAGCCTCTGAGAACAGGGACAGTGCCACAGTGCAGCTCTCGTAGTTGTGAATTCATTCATTCATACGAGTATTAAGAGAAGGACTGGCTGCTCTATCTAGGAAGAAAGGAAATAAACATCACTCTATTGAGCTAGAGCTAGGAAAGTGATAAACTGAGATGGTTTTACAATTGACAGCTTATTCCAGTGAAAAAGCACAAATGGAAGGCAATACCACAAGTTGAGCTCGAGGGACAGTTGTATGGTCATTTATCAAGTCTTAGCTTACTATTCAGGAGAATCAAAATAAAATGATCTTTAAAAATGCTAAGGAGTTTTTGTATGTGTTAGAATTAAGGTATGTTGCTATACACTGGAACATACTTTCCCATGTACTTTGGTTATATATCACTAAAAAACTTGGTTCTACAGGCATGTATACTCTTTCTAATGAAATAAATAAGCATGTAATGGTTGCATTAAGAATGCAACAATGATCTGAGAAAAAAATTGAAATGCAATTAATGAGAATATGCCCATTACTCATCTTCCAAAGACAGTTTACTTGACAGAAGAAAGGGTAACTGACTTTTTATTTGACTCTTAAAGCTGAAGACAGAAAAACTTGCAGTATATCTTATCACATATTGTAATGGATATATATATATATTATATATTATTATATTATTATTATATATATTACTTAAGATTGTTAAATCTGGACTAGAAAGTGTAATAAAAGGAGAGGGTTTTTTTGTTGTTTGTTTTTCAATTAAGGATAGCTAAAATCTTAGCCTTGTCTTTTTCAAATTTAGAAATATGCAATGGGTAAAGAATACTTCAAATAAGCACCATGCACGCACACACACACAAATGCATTAAAAAAACCAACACAACAACAAACAAAACTTTGCAGACCCTTAACTAGAAAATGTATAAGAAAATACTTGATGGAATAGATTTTTCAACACACACTGCTTGCCAGCAAGGATGGATAATATTAGGTTTTGACAAGACAAAAAAAAAAAATCCAAACAAAAATTGGACTTTCATGTTTCTGTAAGCTAAATCAAAAAGCCATCAAGGAGCCGATTCACTCTTCAGGTAACTCAGCCCGAAGTAAGTCCTACCAGCTGTTCTCAGTGAAAGCAATGAGGTAGATGAAATAAGAAAAGGAATCTCTTACATCTGCAGACTGAACTCTAATTAACATCCATTGGAGGTCTCCAGCTCCCTAAGAAGAACTTCAGACAAGAAAAGTCTCTATACAAAGCACCTCTGAGGAAAACTTCTTTCAAAGAAGAGCAGGAGAACTCTCGGAAGCAACAGCACGTTGCAGCTTCAACAGCAGTTGCTGTAAAAGGTTCAGCAAAATGAGAGCAAAATGAGCAAAAAGCCAAAAAGAAAAAAAGAAAAAAAAAGTAAAAAAGGTGGGGATTGAATACATTCTTGTTTTATATTTTAAACATAGCGTTTTAAGCCTGGATCTTGACTTCAAGTTGGCATGAAATGATATTACGTATAACATTCAGTAGCTGTAACTACTGACAGCGTCTGAGGAATTTGTAAAATCAAGGTAAACCAGGAGGTTTGGTTGGTTGGCAGCTGCGTCACAGCTGCAGTCTCACACAGCATGGTCTACCAACAGAAGGAAGCTCCCCACCAACAGTCCTTAAACAGAAGAAAAACTTAGAAGAAAATATAACACCTGTCTACCTACATATGCAAGAATACCTGCCTAAGGGCTCTAAGTGTCTTTCAGTATCATACCCAAAATGTACTAATTATATCCTAAGGTATTAGCTCTGCACGTGGCTGTAAGTCAATTTGCTGTTCTGAGGCATGGGGTCAATCTGGCAGCTAAAAAGCTGTATCCCTTGTTGCACACTATAGCCATATCAAGTCACACTCCCCTTTCTGCAGGATACACAGCAAAGCAGATCTTCTATTTCCCCGCTTGGAGGTTTGTAGCTCTGTTCTACGGTCCACGTTCCCTTAACCTACACTCAGGTACCCATTTTCAACTCAGCAGTGCCAAAGAAGTCAGATTACACAGAGTAAGAAAGTACCACTACATAACACCAAACCAATTAAGTTAACTGAAATGCTAAGTTGAAAAAGAATGGTTCTATGAACCAAATGCATCTGTATTAAGAAAAGCAATTAGTGAAGTTGGGCTTGTTGTCTACTATTAATAATGAGATAATTGCTACAAACTCTAGTGATACATATAAATAGGTTACTAATATGAGGAAGTGACCCTGGAAAATGAGTTTAAGTTATTGGTTGGGAGCCGTCTATTACTAATTGTTGTTTTCTTACTGGGTATTAATGTTCCTCTAGGATGATCTGATAAATCTAGCAATGTTGTGATCACTCCTCTAAATGCTATCTTTGGATCATATGTGGTCCCAAGAGCCATGACACTCCAGTGTACTTTACGTAATTTATTTCCAAAGTGAGACATGCTGACTCTCCATAATATTTCTTTCATTTTAACATTTGACTAACATTCAATTTGGGACATAACTACTCCGATATATCATTTTTCCCTGAAGGCACTGCAGATCAGAACTAAAGGGCACCGCGTTTGTAAGCACCACAAAGCTGAGCTAACACAGTGGGACGGAGTGGGGGGCACTGTTAAGCCTGGCTGGGGGGGCTGCAGGGGAGTGGGGGGCGGTGGAGGGCAATGCAGAGCTCTGGGAGGCCTCAGGCTGGGCTTACCCTGCACTTGAAAAATCCATCTTGTTCTCTTTGGAGAGAGCTGTGTACTCTTTGCAGTGTTTAAGGACTTGAATATGAGGGTGACTGTTAAATCAGGAGCAAAGCAGCAGCGAGATCATTTTGGAAAGTTGTAAGGATGTCAAATCCTTAATCATATGGTTTATGCTCTCTCTTTTTTTTTTTCATAGTTGTACTGCTTTAAACACAAATACTTGGAACTAGACAAAAAGCATTACAGAAAGTATTTCATTCCCATGTGAACCCCTGCAGACCCACTGAAGTCACCAGGGTTATGCAGCTGCACCAGTGCGTGCAGCATTAAGCCCTGAGCGCCTATAAAGACAGGTTATGTATGTGCCCTTCCTGAGTTTTCCATAAGGAGAACCAACTTTTTTTTTTAATCCAGGATGCCATAATCAATACTTGGAAATTTATTTTTCACTTGCTTCTTTTTTTTCTATGCTTATTAAAATAAATCAAAACTATCTTATAAAGATCCATTAAAACAGCTCCTGGGAACAATGTTTTTCGTGTTCTATTTGGTACAAGAACAATGTGCTCTATGGCATGCAGTTAGTTTTGTGACACGTGCCCTGAAAACTGAGTTTCAGGGGAATTAAATTTTTCATTGTTTTTTTTTCCTCTTTAGGTGGGAATGAGTGGTGGAAGAGGTAAGAAGGCAGTCTCTTACCACCGAATCTGATCCTCTTACCACTGCATATCTGACCCTGTCCCTAAATCTAAGTGTTACTGCTCATTTATCTAAACCACCTCTCTTCTTCATTCCTTGTTTGATCAGTTTAACTTTCACATGTCTCTCTCTATGACCCTCACCACCAGTGTGACTCTGCAGAAAAGGGGGTTTGAGTGCTGATAGCCGGGTGGCTTAGCTGGCCACTAATCTTTGACCTTACCTGGAGAAACCATTTGATAATAGAGGACAACACTAGATAATAATTTGATGGAATCAAATTATAACAAAATGTAACTGTAAACAAAATGTAAATGTCTGTCAAACGTAAAATAAAAGAAACCACACTGTAGGTCTCCAGCAACTTTTCCAATAGGTTTAATTCTCTGAAGTGACACTGTTCCAGTCCTGAACTTCTTTTCATATGACACCAAGCCATCCTGAAATAGCTAGGCAATTTCATTTGCTGGCCCAGTCAACAAGTGAAATAATAATAATAATAATACAAGGGCCGCTCTGAAAGTAATGCCTCCTGCGTTATCATGTTAGCCCAGAACATGAGAGGTGGAAGTTGATGGTATGGCAGTAGAGGTTGAACCTTCCCACCAGTATTCCCCTACGTTTTGTTGCTGTGTCACAGATGGCAGCAGAGGGGCAGTCTGACAGAACAGCATGAAACAAAGGTGTGGGATTGAGTTCCTCCATGCAAAAAAAGTTGCACCCACTGACATTCATTGATGCTTGATGAAAACTGATGAGACCAAGCAGTGGATGTGAGTACAGTGAAGCGATAGGTGGTGTGCTTTCAGCAGTAGCAACAGCAGGTCATAGAATCATAGAATAATAGAATTACCCAGGTTGGAAAAGACCTCAAAGATCATCAAGTCCAACCACAGCCTAACCATAGTTACCTAACTCTAACAACCCTGTGCTAAATCATATCTCTGAACACCACATCCAAACGGCTCTTAAACACATCCAGAGACGGCGACTCAACCACCTCCCTGGAGAGCTTATTCCAGTGTTTAAGTACCCCTTCTGTAAAGAAGTGTTTCCTAATGTCCAACCTAAACTTACCTTGGTGCAACTTGAGGCCATTTCCCCTCATCCTGTCACTTGTCACCAGTGAGAAGAGACTATGTAGAGGTCACTACAACTATCTGCTGTAGTTTCCAAGGAAATAAATAGAAGGCATTACCTTTGGATCAACTACACACTTAGAAAATGATGGGATGATCCTCAAGAATATTTGATGGGCTGGGGAGGCTTTTTCAAGCTAAAAATCAGTATAGTTCAGTCAAATCAATACAGCTCATTCAGAGGAGTGCTAATATGACTTAAAGCTCTTGAATATATAATGAGTTTAATTTATCATTATAATAATATATTATAATACTATAATGTTACCTTTTGTTATACAACTGTCCTTATTCCCATTTCACTGAAAGAATAAACAAAGGAATGGAAGTTGATTCAATGCTAAATGGTAGGATGTGTGAGAATGGCACAAAGCTGTGCCAGGGGAGGTTAAGACTGGATGGTAGGAAAAACTGAGTTACTTAGAGAGTGGCCAAATGCTAGAACAGGCTTCCTAGGGAGGTGGTTGATACCCCATGCCTGTCAGCATTCCGAAGGCATTTGGACAATATCCCCCAAAATATGCTTTAGTTTTCTATTAACCCTAAGTTGGTCAGTCAGTTGGACTTGAGCCATATAGGTCCCTTCTAATCAAACTATTCTAATCCATAAAGCAAAACTGAGAAATGGTCTCTTTTCGTATTCAGTTTACAGTTTAAACCACATCAAGTGAGAATAAAAGTCCTTAAAGAAACCTGAAAAGCCATCTGCCTACTGCTTTCAATGAAGAAAAGCTGATCTCTTTGATTATTGAAGCCAAACCGAACAGCAGATACAAAGATTTTGCACAGTCTCTTAGTGGCAAGCCATTGTTTACATTATTTATCAGCTTCCCTACTAAGCATAAGTGTCTATTTCACAAAGACAAAATCAAAAGCAAACAATTCCAAGAACTTATCCAAATTCAGTTTACATAGTTTGTTGCATCTAAATGCTTCAGAAAACTAAACCTTTCTATATGGGTGGAGCTTGAATATAATCATTATAACATTTTCCCAGCTTATCTAAAACAGCAACAAGTTACAAAAAACAAAAGGAGGTTCACAGGTGACTCAGTTTAAGATGGAGCACAATAAACTGGCATTACAGTGTAAGACCATATCACTTCTATAGACAAACTCTATCTTACAAAGCTATTGTAGTTATATTCCATGTTAGTTTGGGAGATCAGTGGGTGGAGGATGAAAGAATCAGATCGAAGGGATACTGCATAGCACAAGAGCAATGCTAGCTTTATTTTGCAACCCATTATTTTCATAAGAACATGAATCAAAGAGATAAACTATGCCAATTTCTTCATAGCTGACTTGTTACAGGATATTGTTTGAGTCTTCACTAATGACTCCTTGAGGTTGGTTATTACTGTGATTAGGAGTAGGGAGGATAGAGGTCTGAGACCTTTCAAAGGAAACATTTTGTTCAGAACTGTTACAGAAAATAAAGTCAGCATTACAATAACTTTAACAACCCAACCAGGATAATGGTCTGTGCATGCAGACAGTGCTTTTGCTGTTTTAAATGAGGGAGATAAACTCTGCATAAGATGGGAAGCTGAGATAACCAGATATTCAGTCTTGGGGATCAGAAAGCTGTCAGCCTGAGAAATATGAGTATCTGTGGAAATGCTCTGGAAAAGGAAGGATGGTGCAGCTATTAGCAGGTGGCAAGGAAAAAAAAAATAAAAAAAGGCTTTAAAATTTGCCTTGGGTTTGTGGCAAGGATAAATACATTAAGGAATCTGAGATGCTTGAATACCCTTGGCAGCCTACTGAGATTTCTTTTTTCTTTTTATGCAAAAGCAGGCTGTATGCAATGCTATTCTGCTCTGACAGTTAGCCTGAAAAGACCAGTGGTCATGCCCATCACTGAGGTCAGTATGAAAACTTCTACAGGCTTCATTAGAAACAAGCAAAGAGGTACTGTGTCAGTCTGCAGCAACAGCAGATAAAAAGCACCCCTTGGCAGGAGCAAGATTTTGTGGGATCTGGTCCCTCACATAAAGTCCTTCTTCACTTTAGTCACAAAACTTTAGTTTTCTCATGCCAGAAACCTGACATTGAAATAACTCACTTCCTCACGTGGTATGTTGTGAGGGGATGAATTTAAAAATTAAGAATCTTTCATTATCATCTCTAATTTATCATCTGTAGCTTTTATCACCAATACCTTGCAGTTACCAGTATGGCAGGGGCAGAGCCAGCAGTGTTTGTCCAGATTCATTTGGTACCTCAGATAACACAAGGTACCTAACGAAGGCGAAATTTCACCAGATTTTGAGTTAAACTCATACTTGAGAACAACTAAGAAGGGTGTCCTTTGTCAAAACACTCAACTGTTTCCATGTCAGTGCAGGTGAAAGAGTGAGAAACACAGTGGGAAGAAATGTCTTCTGTGGCCTGAGATCTTTAATAGACACAGATATTAACAAACCAACCTGTTAAGTTTGTGTCCACATCCTGAAAGAGCCACCAGGAAAAGTTATGGACTATGCTAACAACCACATGCCAGTTGCTAAGTTTGCTCTATCTAAAATGCTTCTGCTCCCTCAAAATATACTTTCCTTTGGAAAGGACAGAGATAAGCTACACCGCATAACCTTGAAGTTGATCACTGTTTTCTTGCTCTAAAGAAGGGAAAATCACACAAGCAAACAGTGTCTCCCATCCGCACCGTACGAAAGCGATCACCGTGAAGGATTTAATGGAATCAGCTTGTCAAAATGATGAAGCTGAAAAAGCTTTTACAGAATATGTCCATGACAAAAACTTTAGCATAAAGTATATAGTGCAGAGTGGTTTTTGTCATGGCAAAAAGGAAGGAATATCATTAATTTAGACACTAAGTGTAAGGTTCTGCTGAAAACCTCCATGGGATAAATCACAGAAATACAGCCTTGACCAGACAAATGGAGCCAGGCAAGTCCCAGCTCTTGTTAGAAGTTATCGAAAGTGCCATTGAGTTTTTAGAGTCTGTCATCTCTGGTAGATGATAAGAAAAGGGTTGGGCTGTTTTCTTCAGATCCGCAAGCATCTGGCTACAGTCTTGCTGAGGCATATACATGATTGGAATCGAAAATGAGCTCTTTTAAAAGTGCTTCTTAAAGGGACCCTATTCATACACAGTACTTTCTCCCCAAATCTTTTATGGGAAAGAAGCTCATTATGGTCACACAGACAAATGCTGTATAATCTTTCACCCTGTCCACTAGCGATGTGTTCAATCCAATTTACAGCACTTCCCGCTATTCTAGTTCTGGACTCCCCACACAGCTCTCCTAAATGCATACCCATCCTGACCCACTGCTCCCCACCTGCTGTTCTTTCAATTCCAGGCTTCCCTGGAGCACTTACTGCCATTCATGCCTAATAGCAAGGTGGAGCAACTTGATTATACAACTCTGAAAAGTAAAATTTTTGTGCCTTTTGTGCTGAAACCCCATAATTAAGATACTTATTATTGTGTGTTGAAATGCTCTGAGATAGCGATGACAGTAGCCTTTGGTTCAGGAAATGACGTTCTATACCTGTGACAATTTACATTCACCTAAAAAATAAAAGTTTCTGCTGCAGCCCCTTTTAGCTCTCTTCATAGCTGAGAAATCCATCCCAGTTCTTTGCATCCATCTCAATGTCAGCACTTGGAAAAGTACGGGGCTGTTATTAAGTAGGGAGATAATTTCAAGGAATCATTTCCTTGGCCCATTCATGTCCTTCTTTGCTTTTGGAACATCCACCAGCAGATAGCAATATATATGTTTTTTTTCAATGCAGCCTATGCTTTTTTTAATCTACCTTGAGCATTCCTCTTCACTAAGCATCAGTAGTCTGCTTCAAGTACTTGGCATTTGGAACAAGGGTGCAGAGGTGGGATCAACCAATGCCATCGACCATATCTCACTACAGATGAACAGCATTGTTTTTGCCTCCTGACTGGATTAATGTTAAACCCTTGAGCCCTGAAACCATGTACTCAAGCCTGTGCTTAACTTCAAACGTGTGAACGCAATGGGACTCCAGCATGCAATTAAAATTTAACCTTTACTTCAGGTTTTATTTAGTAGAAATGGACCCGTGCATGTGCTTAAATAGCTTGCTTTGCAGAGACAGTTTATTGAGCTGAAGAAGGAATTGGGAAGAAGAGATGAAGACATGATTGGGAATTCTAAAAATGAATTCTTTTGAGAAAGAAAGCATTTTTGATGTGATACTCCCAAGATTTACCAGCCCTCTGTAGCTTCCTGGTTAGGGATGCAGTTTAATTTTCTCTCGCTGTTTTTACTTAAGCTAGTCACATAGTATGTCCATTGCCATTTGCAGAAGGTCAGGACAGCTCCTGAGCTGCTTACTTTGACTGCACAATGGAGGTGAGAAATGTGTGCGAAGCCACATCTCACAGCACTTACCACTTGCAGAGTAAATACATGCATGAGCTGATAGTTCACTATTGAAGAGAATAGGAGCATGTGACTCCAAAGTGGGCCTTTTGCCTTCACTAGAGTAAAGCCTGTCCGCTCGAATGTTTGCGCAAAGCAAACACATGGAGGGTGTGACGGCAGCCGGAGCAAACTCATTTGTAAAAGTAAGCGAATACTCATGGACTTTTTATGTGTGCATGTGTTAATGTCCACACGATTGTCCTTTTATTAGCTATAAATGGCCTTTCTGGTTGACACTGAGAAACTGTGTATCAGCATTCATCCCAAGGAAATACATCTGCCAGCCTCCCTTCTCTATCAATATGTCTATGTCCAGAGTATGAGCAAGGGTGACTCCTAAACATGGTGCAGAGCTGACAGTAAAATCTCGTATCAAAGGTAACATCCCCTTTCTCAGTGAAATGCAGGCATTTTACAAGCCTTTCTTCCTTAAGGAATTAGGATTAGACTTCAAAAGCTGCAGAACAAAAAGGAGTCATACAGACACACAATTATTGGACTGAGTCCACAGACGATGATACCAAGGGGTTTAACATTCACGACATCTTTTCAGACTACTGCCGTATCCTCGCTGTTCTCAGAATCCTCCTCCCCGAGAGCACGCCTTACCCCTTGGCAGCGCTCTGTTAGCTGGCACAACATCACCACAAGTCCCTTGCCTCACAGGTGGTACCGTATTCCCACCAGAAAGGTTCAGCACAAATCTTTCACATTTCTCAATAAAAGAGAGGATTACAACATACTAAGAATATCAGGCACAACCCCGCTAGTCACTCTTTCACCCCAATTCTCTTCTCCCAGTCTACATCAACTATAAATTAATTTATCTTAGGTAAACAGCCCGGAAAAAAAATATAAACAAAACCAACTCCTCTTCAACTTGTTACATGTTCTTTCCTTTCATATTCTTTACAAACAGAGGTGGAAAAAAATAATATATGTACATAACAGCAAATGTTCTCTCACTGTGGGGTTTCTTTTTCTGTTTTTTTTTTTTTTTTTAAAACTGTTTTTATCTTATACAAACAGTAGTGATGGAATTATAAACACCATTATTCCACCTCCATGTTAATACTCTTATTATCTTGCATAAACAGAAGTGAACGAATATGTACATGACACCAATCAATCCTAAAAAAAAAAAAAAAAAAAAAAAAATAAAAAAAAGGAGAGAGAAGTTTTTATCTTTTATAAACAGCGGAGGAAAAACTTAATGAATTCAAAATGTAGTTTTCCTGTTTATATTACTATGATCCCAAAGTAGAAATCAAATGGATGTATATTCAACATTGCAGGAGCTGACAGTTATGTAATACTTTCTGCATACTGTAAGAGTAAATGCAGTGCTAGTGAAATCTGCTGGTCCAAGAGATCTGAAAAACTGATGGCCTGAGTTTGACCACAGAACAGGCAGACAAAGAGCTGTGCTGTCTTTTCCTATGATACTTCTGCCAAAGTTTCTCAACCCTTTCCTTGAAGAAACATCCAAGATCAAATATTACAACATGGTCTCTGCGGTGAACAGTTACTACTTGGTCTTTCTGCTTAGATTCCAAGGTATAGGGGACCAATTAATACAGATTGGTTTTGTTCAGTGTGGACACCTGCCTCCAGAAACTGGGCTCAGACCCCTAAGTCACTTCACAGAGGCCACCCAACAGCTGTCTGACAGTAATGAGTTTTGGGGCATGAGTGATCTAGGTCAGATAAAAATGTGTAACTTCAAGCTGATAGGCTCCATATGTCAGTACTAATCCCCATAACCACCCACACCTTCTGCTTTCTTATTTCTGTGAGTGTTTGCTTCTAGTTAATCTCCTAAAGCCCATCTTGGACCGTATAACATCCTTCCCTTTACCACATACACCTTAACCAAGTTGAAGTGCTATTTCAACTTCTTTTCTCTCCATCACACATTCTTTGGGTGATCACCTCTTCCTTTGCTTCAACAAAGGGCTGTTCCACAGGCTGATATTGCTCCTCACTGCTGCTAGTCTTTATAGAAATGTAATGCATTCTGTTTCAGCTTGTTTGGCTGAAAACATATGCCAGGGTCTCCTGCATAACTGTATACAACTGGCAGGACAAGTAATGAGCTTTCTATTTCTTTGAAATGACTTATTCTGTGGTCCCAGGCTGAGAGCACTTGCCTTGGGCATGAAGGTTTCAATACACAACCTACTTGTCCACTTCCTACAGAGTTGGGACCTTGGTATATGAAGACATGATCCCCTGAAAAATGAGGAGCCAGTTCCAGTGCACAGGTTTTAACAGGAAGCATGGTTTGAACCATCGACTGAAGAGCAAAAATCACTTCTATGAGTTCTTTCTTGTGCCAAGAAGACTATTAAAAAAAAAGAATCTGTAAGAAGATAATTAGGGGCAATCAGGAAATGCAGAGTCCCTGTGTTAAGGGAATAGGAAAAAAAGTTTTGCTTGGTGGCAATCTGCTTAGCTGCATCTCAGAGTGTGAAAAAAATGTCCTTAAAATAATAATTGCTCAGATAACTAGGAGGCACTGATCATGAAAATAGAAACTTTCTTCCTCCCTTCTCCTCCTCGTATTCCCTTTTCTTTCTATGTTTGTACATACTCCGAGCCCCAGCTAGTGACCCCGCGCTTGGCATCAGAGAAAAGTCCTGAGTTGCAAAGTCGTGGACAGCAGGATCTATCTCCGCATTTTCCCACTTCATAGGTCTAAATTTTGCGGCATAAGGCCCCTGTATCTAAAAAGGCTTCATAAAGCACCAAATTAAACGCACAAAAAAGAAATAAGGCCTTTCTGAGGAGGGTAGCCAAAAATAGAAGGGAAAATACATATTTCACCATTTGTTTTGAAAACACCAAAAATGATTAAAACATATTATAAACTAAACTAAACTGAAAAAAAAATAATCTTACCATATGAACAAATTCTCTGCCAAGTTCCATTTTTAAATCAAAGACATTTTAGGCTCATATGTTGAAAAAGAGAGTCTTAAACTAACAAACTTATGTAATGGATTTTAAAAAACTGCACAGACGTGCTTAACTGAAATTGCCAAATCTGTTAGGACTACATGAGGAGAGAGGAGGAGGAAAGGGAAGAACTTACAAAGGTTTGGGATTCATATGTGCAACTGCCCCCGAATTAATACTCACTTTGAAGATGATTCCAGCATTCAGGACGCCAAGATTAATGAGTCATTCTGAGTTTCTGCCCCTTCCCCCTATCACTAGACCTCAAAATATGAGACAAAGACAACCAGGATTCCTTAACCATAGAAAGAATGATAAGCTTACATGTAGATAGCAAAGGGAAGGGAAAGGAGGGGGTGAGTGAGAAGAGAGAAGCAAATATATCCACAAAGACTTTCAAACAAGAAGTAACCAAAGTTAGGGAGCTTTTGGAATTTGCTCAAAAAAATATATATAGGACAAAGAGAGCAAAACTCTGTTATGTAGCACAAAGGGAAGAATTCTGAAAGACAATTAAACACTCCTTTATCTACTCAGCTTTTGGGTTGTTCATTACCACATATCAAGTTTTGCTTTAACTAAGAGGCTATCATTGCATTTAAGCAAGTATAAGGAAAAATTTTAATTGTGAGAAACATGACCACTGTACAAACTTTGCTGTAGCTGAAAAGTCAGAAAAGGAGTTCTCAGCCTCCCAAGCCCTTGCTGTCCATGCAAGGGCTCCCTCATCCTTTGCTGCGTGTCTTCTTCCCCCCTTAAAAGCATCTGGATGTTGAAATCCATGCAGTCACAACCTTACAACTTCAGGAGAGGTAGAACATGCTCTGATGTGCTTAGGTGCACCTGCTCTTCACTTCATGCCAAATTTTGGGTGGCCAGGAAGGACTGCCCAAATGATCTTCCAAATCTTCTTAAGTGTCAGTTGCATTCCTTCACCCGACATCTGTCCAGGTCAACTAACAGGCCTCTTCCTTTCCTTTTCAACAGGTTCCACAACTAAGTTTTGCTCCTTTAGGATTTCAGCCTTAGAGATAACAACACAATTACTTCTGCATCTGGTGACTGTGCGGCCTTACTTTAGTGGCACGTTTCCGCATTAACTTCCTGGTGTTCAGACAGGACTGCATCTGGATGCAGATTTAAATAGCTCTTGATAGTACAGGGCCGGCTGCATGCCTCAGAGGCAGCAATCTGATTTAAGCCCATCTCTGTACTAATCTGACAAGAATGCTGCGAAGACCAAAGGGTAAAGAGTTATAATTACTTAGTACCATGATTATAGGAGGGCAAAGGGGGGGTTGTTGTTTTTTGAAAACTAAAATGCGTGTAACTTGAAGAATGCTTTTCTGTCAAACCCACACAGAAAAATAATCTCGGTTCATAATGATGAACAATGACTTAACTAGAAAAATAAATCACAGCTAGAAGGCAGATCCCAGGACTACGCAGTTAGTAGAAGGTATCAAGTACCTCATGATATAAGTAAAGTTACAACCAGGCCACGATAAACTATCCACATTCGATGGCCTTAACCATTCTCTCTGTTTCTTCTGTACAACCCAGACATCTGTAGATGTTTCTTCCTGTCACACTTCTGCAACCATGAGGCCTAAGAAACACATCATTGGTGCTTCCTGATCTAGCCCATGGCCCCCAGTGGTATAACATACAGGGAATTTGCCTGTCTGAGATGAGAGAGTTTAGAAATCACTTCAGGAATGTCTCATTACAATCGGATTTGTACACTATTTATACAGGCACATGCAGTGCTATTCTTTATACTCTTTGTTTATATTAAGTTCCTGACTTCAAGGGTCTGAAGCTTCAGGTCTCAAGAGGCCATCTCCCACAGCAGCACTGAACTATGGTTTTGCTCTGCCAAGCATGCGCAATAGGCTAGATGCTTTTCACCTCGTTTTAATGGAAGCAAAGGTTGGGTTCAGTTTGGTGAAAGCCTTTGATTTAGGCCTAGGAGGGCCCAGTCTGAGCTTAACTATTCCCCTGTGCACATAGCTTTAATCTAGGAGTGACCAAGCAATGTGTCGTCATCATCCCTGAATTGAGGAGCTGCACCAGGACTGCAAAGCTACAGCACCTGTTTTTGAGTCCAACTCCTGGTCCTGGCCAAATCTTGAAAATATTTTGAGAATACATAGAGAGATTGGTGATGAAATAAAATGTTCAAACAAAATTAACCAGTTCTTGGGGACTTCCCACAGCAAGACACACACACCGAGGCAAATTGTTGTTAAGCCATCCATAACCTTCTGTAAACAGTGTACTTCAGATAAAGCACCTGTGGGGTTTTTCAATACCAAAAGAGAACTGGGACATTCAGCCTTCAGTATACAACTAGCTAAAATAATGTTAGCAAGACAAGAGGCTGAAATATGCCTTCATTTACAGTTACGATTACATAAATCATATATGTTTTGTAGATGAAGTCAGAATTTGGTTCAAAAGGTCTTAGATGTCTGATCTTAGGAAGTTCGAGAGCTCTTGCTTAAGCTGTGAGTGCTCAGCATCTCATCATATAGAAAGAATCACCTGTATTTTGAACTTCTAGGCTTTCAATTTGCTTAAGAAAACAATAATAATAATAACAGTAAAGCAACCATGCAACTCCCCTAGCTTCAGTTAATCTTTAAGCACATATAGAAGCTTCTCTCTGGGTGGAAGTGCAGAATTATGCTTCGAAAAAGGAGTAATTTACAGCTGGAGCATTGTACAAAGAAAAAAAAATATCTTAATTTCATTAAGGGAGTGGTCAGTCTTCCATTCTCAAATCATTATTTGCTGCCAGAAATGGGAAAGTTGTGACTCAAACCTATAAATGCTTAAGAAAACAAGATGGTTTTCAATGAAATATGCAAGCACTTTAGTCACAACCAAACCTTTAAGCGAAAATGGGGAAGCAAGCATGGTCAAGGGGCTACTGAAAAATATCATGAAATTCTACTAGCCCCGAGGCAAATGACTACGTAAGAGCAGTTATCCTGCCACGACTATCTGACACAACTGAGTGATGAAAAACACTGGAAACAGAGATCTTTTTAGCCCTCCATTAACAGCCCGGCAAAGCCCCCCCATCCTTGCATCTGGAAGAAAACTGAGGCTTTGTGAGACTTGTTTAGAACACAATGCTAAGAAAGAATACCTGAGCAGTAACCCCATTTCTTTAAGTGGAACCCACAGTGAAGCCCAGGTCAATTAAGTTCATGTGAACGCTGCTAACAGGCTGGAGGAGAACTTGGTTTTTCACAGAACTACAAAAGCATGAAAAAGTACAGCAAGAGACTATTAAAATGCATCACCGCATCACAGCAACACAGTGTTCTTTTAATGGGCCCATTCCTTCAACAGATGTTTGAGCAGTGGGTTGCAATGTACTATAGCTGAAACCCACAAAAAAATGGACGTGTGCATTGTTTAGTTTTTGGAAAGTACTCTGTGGCCTCTTAGAGCTGGGACATTAATGTAAGGCATACCTGATCCCAGCTCCCAGAAATAATAAAGAGCCAGTGTCAACGTTTATTCCAAGTCTGATTTACAGTTCTTGTCAGTATAAATACAACTGTCCTTTTCTGCCACAGGGAAGGGTGAATTGCCTTAGAACAAAATGCAAACCAGTCTGATCCTTTACCCAGAGTGCTGCTGAGTAACTAATCCCTTAACCATTCCAGTCTGAGAATGAACAACAAAGGTACCAGGCACTTTGTTATGGGAACTGTTGCACGTTTGGACTTTGAATTTTATACAACTTTAGAAATGCATTGATGGCATTATTCAGCTCTTTATTATTAGATACATACAATGAACTTCCGAAAAAAACCCACAAAAAACCACACTGTTTAGATGTGAAATGCATGTTGCTAAGCCTATGACATTAAGTGAGAAAACACTCTGCTCAGCACAGCCCTTAAACTTCTAGTTGAGTTCTGCAATTAAAAACATCCAAAGGGTTTTCTACCATTCTGGATACTTAGATGAATTGATCTTCCTAGTCCTTTAGCTATTAGCACTCAGAGGAAAGTCAAATGAACAGAAAACAGATGAGGAGTCTGCAGAAAGTCTGGTCTCTTCAAAATCATTCTGCATTCCTTTGTACTATCTAGTCTTTCCCTGCCTCAGTTTCCCCTTGCCACCAAGGAAAAACTCGAGCTACAAAATGAACTGTTGTTCTTAAAAGACAATATGCCATCATCAAAAGGAAGGACTTTGGATCCCTACGGCAGTTCAAAGAGAGGAGAAATGATGAAATTCCATTGGTCTCAAAGACCTTCAATATCTCAGGAAGATACTGAGAGCCTTAGCATAAAGGCTGTGCCTGTAGCAAGCTTCTTTTATCTTCTGCTCATAATTCTGAGAGCCAGGACTCCTTTGGAAAAGCAAAACTGGATCAATACTGAAAGCAAGGGCTCTGAAGGGAGTTTAAAGAAATCTTGCTTGCTTCAACTCCCCTGATTGAAGCATGAAGTTTAAATGTTTCTAGCCAAGCTTTAAAAATACATATATATTATGGACTTCCTCGGAGAATTTTGTGTTTTTCAAATCTAATAGTAAGGTAGGCACACTGCATTAGGTACAAAACATCAGATCAGCATTCCTGCTGAGCATATGGAAGACAGATGGAAAAAGAACCTGGCCTCAAAGCTAGAGCACAATGAACTGGTATAACCTAGAACTAGTCCTGGGTACTGGGCTATCTGGTGTTGCTGCCAGCCCCAACTCTTCACCACTGCTAGAGCAATGCCTGAGATGTTCATGAAGCAGATTTTTGAAATGATATTGCTCACAATTCTAGGCTATAGACTACACAAACTGAAGAAGTCTAAAAAAGCATTATTTAAAATGCTGGGTAATAAAATGTGATGGTTCAGGGGATGCTTCAGAACAAGCTCAGATGTTCCAAGAGATGGGACAAAGCAAATAGCTTGGAATGATATCTGTATCACACCAGTAGTGCAAGCCATCCCCACTCATGAGTCAAAACTCTTCAGTTTTCTGCTCACCTGAAGTCAATCTCTCACCTTTGAGCTTCAGTGCCACAGCAGAAATTGTACAGTCAGAGGAACCTGGGCTTCCCCTCTACCCTCTCAACAGAACAAACAAACAACTATGGATGAGGTCTAAAATCATATTTTTTTTCTTATTTCCTTTTAACTACTACAGATGTTCAGTACCAAAATGGGAGTTAGGTTTTGAAATGGGACCTTTTCTCTCGCTGGTGGTCCAGCAGGAGGAAAATGATTGAACAGCTGAACTTAACTCCTGACTTAAGACCTGAATATATAGTTATGGGCTACAAGGTGGGGAGAAGACTGTGACATTCCAGAAAGACCTCCCAGAAATTGCCTGCTTGTACTAACTGTTGACCATTTTCTCCATAAATCTTCAGCTATGTTAAACAGTGTCAACTTGTTCCAACTTTATCATCCACTTCATCTTCTAAGAACAGCAGAAGCTCATTTACCAGAATATCATGCAAAACCACTAATAAGTAATCGGCTAGTCAAAGGCTAAGATAATGCAGGAATTTTTAATGGGAACAAATAGGCCATAAATGGCCCAATCTGAGATAAAATGGAAGTATCCTATGCTAAAATAAATACTGCTGAAATTAAAGCTGTAAGCAATGCTTTGACTCTAAACTGGATATTCTGAAAACAGCCTTTGGTGTCATTTCTACTATCACTTTCTTGTTTTCTTTTTTTTTTTATACTAAATACCATACGATGGAACATATCATGAAATGGAGTATCATCTGGGTGCCTACAACTAAGACTACTTGAGATTTTTCCAATAGAACATATGGCCATTGGAAGATGCCGACTTCTCAAAAGTGAAACACTGAAAACACAACAATTTCAATGATTTATCTTTTTTTTTTAAACGTAGAATGATCTGCTACAATCAAGCCAATACTGCATCCCAATATTGCACCTTTTAGAGGAGTTTCTGTTATTCAGATGGAATTGAAGAATAAAAAATAAAAATAAAAATAGAAGTCAGAACAGATGCAGTGAGCTTTTGACGAACCATCGATTGATTATTTATCTATTTATTTATTAATTATAAAAACCAAGGGCACTTATGCCAGAAAAGGAAAACAAAAAAACAAACATGCCCTTCTTGTCTTTCCCCTCCCCAAATCCCACAACTCTCTGAAAACCTGAAAACTAATTATCTCAGATCTACACACATCCTAAAAGAAACAAAAATCAGTTCAGCTTTGTTATGCAAATGAAATGGTATTCACACAGATAGATAGGTCTGCATTTCCTAAGTGCTGCAGAGGTACAGCGTTCCAGGGCCATCTGGGGTGTGGTAAGAAGAGAAAATGACAACGAACAAGTAATATGGCTCAGTGAGCTGTTTTCTACTCAGGATATCCTGGCTAACTCCTATGCGTACAGAAGGAAGCAGTATCAGTGGAATCTACTGTAGTCCTAAGGCTACAAATAATGAATGCAGTAGCATCAGTCAGTCTGTGGGCTGAGACAACAGGGTCTCTTGCAGAAGGGAATAAATGGGCTGAAAAGTGACGAATATTAAGGGAGATGCTGAAGCTGCTGGATACATCAAGGTTACACAGTTCCTCTGACTTTTAGCCCTACGCTGTGGAACTGGATCTGAAACAAACCTTGCTGGACTACCTAATCAAAGGATGAGAATGTCCCTCATGACATGCATTTCTGCATAGCCCAGGCTCCTAAGTGCCTGGATCAGCTCTTGATGGCTCTGTGTTTCCTAAAGCACTACTACAAAGCACATGATTACTGATGTAGTTGGCACGAGGATTAAGATCACTATTTCATAACATGGGGGCATGGCAAATGCCATACAGAAATATAACCTGAGGTTAAATTCCAGAATACTAACCCCCAAATCTCCTCACTGATAATATGCTATGCCTCAAACCCTGCATTTGTCTAAGCAGTGTGGCTGGTGAACAAGAAACATTACATTTTGCTCTGAGTCCGTGGGGGGAAGAACCGTCATTCCCATAGCAATCAGAAAATGAAAGATATACGAGGACATAGTTCAGGCATGAGAAAACCTTACCCTAATTACTGATTACTAAAGTACCATAATGTGCTGGAGAAGAAAGGATTCCTGAGAACATCAGGACAGGACATTAGCAGATTAATATTAATCTCTAGAGTTCCAGATTCATTTCCTGTCCATGCTAATGTCCTGTTGATTACTGCAGAAAACAATCACACACACAAAAAAGTTCAATTATAAACAGGAGAAAAGACTTAAAATATTAATGTTTTTGGAGCTTTCAACTAAATACGTATAATTAAATGAAAAGCTGGGTTAATGCAATATTGAAGTTGAGATTTTAATTGTGCAAAGGTCATGGAGTTTAGCATCAAAGTTCATCAGTGCAATTAATCATACTGGGTCAAATTCTGCTCTCAGTTACACTGGCATAGACTTAGAGCATCTTTCTTTTATCAAGTAGAGTTCTATTAGCAACATGGTAGCATAAGGAATGCAGAAGTTGATTCCCCTTCCTCTCAGTACATGCAACACAATATACAAGTCATACAACACAAAACACTACACATGTATTAAAAAAGAATACTGTAGACACAAGACAAAGCACATGGAATTTATATTAATTACAGTCTGTGCAGAAGTTCAATGCAAAAAACAAACAAACAAACAAAAAAAGCCACTGCCACAAAAAATTGTAGCCCATGCCTTCCAGACAGCAGAAGTATACTGACTAGTTTTGCACAAGCAATATCTGAATCTTCACACTGCATTAACATCATTGCACAACCATTCAAGTTCCAAAGATGGCCCCATTTTGTCTCTCTAGTCCTGCAATGCACAGTTAGAGTTGCATGTGCACTCTGTGAAACATCCACTACAAGCAGAAGGGATTGAGTTGTTTTCCTGCAGAGAAAAAGACACCAAACCCAAAACCCTTTGCACCCATAAACAGTCCTGCTTCTGAGCTAAGCACAGTCAGCAAGCACGCTTCCCCGTGCATGTCAACAAACCTCAGCTGAAAGCTGTCTGAAAATCCAGTATAAAATGTCCTCATTCTCTCTTAAAAGACAACATAAATTAAAACGGGAGAAAACAGAATAATAATGTACTTTATTGGAATAAGTAGGTCATCAAAAAATAAATGCGCCTACGTTTATTGGAACGTCTAGTCCTCATAAATGGCTTAATGGATTTTTTTCAAACTTACTGAAACATTATTCACCTCCGAGCTCAGAACAAGCTTGAGAAATTTCAGCCAAAAAGGTAATTGTTTCAGAAAGTTATAAACCACCAAAGATTGGGGCCTTACAATAAAAGTGCTGTCTCAACCATAACTACAATAAATACAGCTAATGAATAAATGCGGTCTGGCAAGAACAAATAAAATTTGAAAAGCTGAAGTGGCCTGCAGAAAATACAGGAAGGTAATCGAGTGAGTAAATGCCACATGAAGGATTATCCTGCTTTCTGGAGAATTCTTCCCAGCAGAAGATTCAGTGAAGGACCTCAGGATCCCAAAGCAGTATAGCTACATTTTAAAGTGAAGAAAACCTCTCCCTTTGTTGAGTGCAGTTGTATCCAATGGCCGCAAACAATAACGACATATTGAAGACTATATATTACTACAGTTACCCTCACCGGTAATCTCTAACTGAAAATGTGATAAGATCCCATCTTTCTCTTCCAAAACCTCCCATGCTCAACGTGTACCAATCTACAAGTTCATACACACAGATATCGTATTCAACTCTGCATATGGCAGGCCCATAACTTCTGCCTTAGACACCCTGAGATACATTTACACATCTGAAGCATTATTCTCTCCATACATCGTGTCTTTGTGCTCTAGAACTGTACAACCAACAAAAGGTACGTTTGATAACATGGCAAATAAAGAAGAGAAGGAAGTTTCTAATTACTTGGTTTGGATATAAAGGAACACTGGTTTTGAAGGTTATAATTTTTGCCATAGACAGATTTTGCTCAGCCAGATTTCTGGATAATGAAGACTCTCCAATTATTCCTACTAGACTAAGACCATCCCTGCTTTCAAATAACAAAACTGCTTTCAAACACCTTTATCATCTGCAACATAATCACAAGTCCCTGCTTATATGCATGCAGATGCAGTCTCAAAAGTTCTTTAGTAAAGAGTAGAATTATTTGTAACAGGATTCAAATTTCCCCTATAAATAAGCAGAAGGTGTGCATTTTCTAGTGTCGTCTAGAAACCACTAGCATTGTCCTCTAACAATCTTATTTGAAAAATAAAATACTGTGGAGAAATTTGAAGAGAAAACTAATCTCATATAATTTTGGCTCCAGATATGTAGACAGAAAATGACAAGAAAAGCTTCCAAATGACCACTGACTCTGACTTGGTAACCAAACACATCCATACCTCAGCATGGCCTTTTGGTTTAGCACTGGAACATGATACGTAAATTAAAACATGGCCAACCATGTCCTAAGGCATTGCCTGAGGAGGATTTGGCAACTGATGGGCATGTTGTTTCTCCCTCATCTGCCTGGATTTCACAAAGTTTTCCAACAACAGAAAAAAAAAAATCATACATATTCTCAATTCTGATGAACGATAAGTTGTTCAACTTGTGAAATTGCAAATGAAAGGGAAATAGAACTCAGTCTCACAGTTGATATTTATGCTTTCTAGACAGTGAGAGATCTGAATGAGGGAAAGATGAGAAGATCGCATCACTGGAGTCGTTGTACCATCTCAGTCTTCACAACAAAGATGCTATTAAGGACACTGGATCATCATTTCTTTATACCCATTCTGCTGAACTAAGTACATTGCACAAAAGGAAAGGAAGCAAACAACACAATAATCCACAATCGCCTTAATGAATGTTGCAATTGCAAACAGTGCCACAGTTATTTAAACATTAAACCAATAAAGCTTTAGTTCAATCAAGGTCCTCCTCAAATCCTACATCTAAGCAGCATTTTGCAGGTGTTTCACTAGCTAAATTCCCACAAAGTTCACCTCATATGAATTCTACCACACACTTGGTATAAAATTCCACTCTTATCTCTTCCTGAATAAGTTTGATGTAGAGTTGTGAGAGCTGGACTAACTGTCAAACAATGACAAGGAAGAGCAGTAATTTAATGCCTATGCTGTGATCACACTTTCCCAAATCAAAGGTTTCCAAAACATTTTTCTTGCCGGTTTACGGGGCGTTGAGTTGCCAAAAGTCTGATTCAAGACACACAGAACTCTGTGGGAATTTCAGTATCAACTCTAATGAGTTTTTATATGTACCTTCTGAAAAATGACGTTAAGTAAAAGGATATTTATGAAATCATGATATATTTCTCATTTCAATTTTTCTCTGCTTCTTAGAGTGTGCTATCTAAAGCACTTCCAAAACACTTCTCAAGTTACACAAATTCCTAAATTATTATAACAGCATATCAAGTGTGTTGAATTCCTCTTCGTGGAACTGCAAGTACTTCTCCTATTTGGCACAGCTGTTATGCTAGACAATCTCTTTTCTTTATGCTTGACCTGCTGGAGTTAGGATATCTGAGCTTTCACAATTCGTAGATTCGTGTTTATCTCAGGTCTTTCAAAACTCCTGAAGGCTGACACCTCTAACTAAGAGTGTTATTCATTCTAATTCAGCTTAAAAAATCTGTGTTTTATGTTTTAGATTATCAACATCCCTATAGAAACATTAACCTACACAGGAATAAAGTTTTTGCTTACATGAATGATCTCAAACCAAGGGCTGGATATTTTGCAAGTAAATTTAGTACGCTTCAAGTAAGAGAAAAACAATCATTCTGGTTGTACAGCATCTAAAAAAGTGGCCAGACGCTCTTTCTGGTTTCTTGATACACTCTTTCTACAGCTTCTTTTCTATCTATTCCTTCTTGCTTGATACTTACAGTCATCTTTTCTCTACTGACATCACTAAATGTACCATTTGGAAGCACATAATAGACAAAACACAACATAAAGGAGAGCTGCAGTCACTAGCTTTTCTCTAAGCCTGGACTCATGATGTAAGCATCTTCTTCTAAAAGGCTGTTTATCAAGCCAAGCTGTGCTTACTGCAAAATGGCTGAAGTCTCCCTTGCAGCTGATTTGTCTGTTCAGTATTTCACTGTGAACGAGATGCCCGCCAAGCCTGCCACCCCTCAAGTTTATCTATTCCTTCCTCAGAAAACAAGGCTTAATGACAGCATTTGTGCTGTTGTGGCTTACACTGCAACACTCATACTACAAGATTTCTATGTGCTTTACAAAGTCAGTTGAAATTCCATATTTTTTTGCTTTCCTCTTATTTATAACTCTCAGTGTTGTATTCTGTCTTCCTTCTGACTTGTTTCTAGAGTCAGCTTCTCAGTGACCCAGGTTCAGTATGTTCCTGAAAAATAAACCTTCTCTGCTGTACCATGATGTCCCTCTCCCCTCCCTTATCAGCTTCAACCAAAGCTGCTGAATGGCCACTCCACTTTGGTTTCAAAGCAGCAGACTGGACTCACATCATCACCTCCAACATGCTTCCTACAGAAGCCTAGAGGGTAATACAGAATCCTCTGGTGGGAAAACCGGCAAGCCTTGGCAATGATAACAAAGATCTTAAGAAGAATTGCTATAATCCAACATAACAGCAGGCAGCAAGCAGAATTTGAAACAACATCCAGTGTCATACCATACGGAACATACCTTAACTAGCTAAGGTGGTGCTGAAAATACCTTCAGGCAGTCAGTGACACCTTTAAGCACCTACACAGTTTTGATAATCTGACATATGACAACTAGATCCCTCCACTACAGAGTCTCTGTCAATGGAAAAAGTGACAACACTTGTAGCCAAACCCAACATAGGTAACACTGTATGGCTGATATTCACCTCTCATCCCAAATAATGAGCTTTGATCCAGAGAGGTTACGGTAATACATGGCAATCCTCCGTCCAGTTTGAGGATCCGATCATGCCTGAATGCAAAATGCTGTTCTCAACAACTAAGTGCAAACTATTCTGCTTTGATAGAATGCAAGGGTGTCTGTGAACCTCCAGACACCACTGCCCCAGGCAAAATCCACATTCACTTCAAGAGTTCAGAGGGTATTGTTCATTTGCTTTATTAAAGCATTTGTTCCAGTTGCAAAACATAGCAAATCTGAGAATGATGAAACATCTGTAGTCAGTCAGATGTCTGTGTACCACAAACAGGCAGAATGGTAGGTCATTCTGAAGACCCTTTTTATGAACAAATCTCTGCTCAGAAAACCTTTAGTGATGTTTAAGAAGTCACAAGACCTAAACAGGTTCTCCACCTCAGCAATCAAAGACAAAGCTTGACAACAAAGATTAGGCTGGATAAGTGCATGGTTAAAAACAGTTAGAAATCACGTTGCTCTCCAGCTTAATTTGATTTTGCCCTCTGAAGTAGCAGCACAAAGCTTTTTTCATACAGAGAACGGAACACTAGCTACCTCTGAAGCACTGTGAGAGTGAAGTAAGCACTGAGGAAATTAGCATCCTCCGAGCCTCTCCATTTTATCCATGGAGGAGCAGGCAAAATGCTGCCATTAGCACTCGCTCAGCTCCAAAGACGTGGTTATAGCGTGCCTACTGGCACTCCACCACTCCCGGGAGAGAGGACTGTCTGTTTAACCAGCAGTGCCAGCCTCTTCCTACTCCCCTGTTCCTGTTGGCACCCTGAGGCAAGCATCTGGGAGCAAGCACTGCCCCTCTCTGAAGCAGGTGCAATGACTGGTAGTCATTGCATTTGCTCCCCATGAGCCTGCTGCAGGCAGACAGAAAAGCCTGGAAATCCCTCCAGTAACCCTCCCAAGGGAGAATGAGAATTTAGCCAAGTGCACTTAAGACCAAAATTGTTGCAGAAAGGAGACACATACACTTGTTAAAATCTGCCTGCAACACTCCCTCCCGTCCTCCTCTTACTATGGACTGATCTGTATTTCTAAAGAGTATAATTATGTCTTGCACAATGATTATGAGCTTTGGGAGCTCTCAGAGAAAATTTCCTCACTGCACATGTGGCCACTGGCTGACATACCAAACACATATCACTCCAGTTTTTCTTTATTTATTTATTTTTAACCCTGAATTTTGCTGGGAGAGAGGCCAAAGAGAAAGGACGGACATCCAAGCCCAAGGCCAGGTTCTACACTATGTGGGTACTGGAGGGCAGAGGGAGAAGCCATAAGAATAATCTTTGCTCCCTAATGCTCCCATTTTGTCTGCCTGCCTTCCTGCTATCCACAGCAGAATCTCTAATCTATCTATCTGTCTATCACCAACACATCCTTTACCAAGAATGTATCACACTCTTCATTTTCCTCTCTAGTTACATTTTCCCCTGAAAGGCTTGCAAAATAGATTCTGTCTTCCCTAGAGCAGATGCTCAGAATTAGTTGTATGCCCATGCAGTGATGCTAAAATTTACAATCGTTATCAAGCTACCTGGTGGCCTTAAAAAAAACAACACTGATGGGCAAAATGTTAACAGCAAACTACTGTGGCACACTATCCTCCTTTCTAAGTTGGTCCTGATGGGCTGGCATCAGCTTTGTCAATGGGAGATGCCTTTGTATTGAGCACAATTAATATTTTTATTAAGAAAAAACTTCTTCTGAATCAGACATTACCACTCATGTGGAAATGGCACCGTTACAAACCACAAATGATACAGCCATTCAAAAATAAAAAATACTATTTCACCTGCATGCTGTGAAAATTTCCAGCCACCTGCACACTGGTAAAATGGAAGGTATGTAAGAATAGCATCAGTCAGCTTGTTTGCCTGAGGGTAATGGACATCATCCTTTTTCCCATCCAAGTCACCATCTTTTCCATTTCCAAAGGGCCTCCAAAGATGAAAATGAACTTGACAATCATTCTGCAAGGCAAACTGATCCTGATTCTTCCAGTCACTTTGTAATTCACTGCAGATGGTGAGAGTGAGATGTTTACTGGCTGGCAGGTAATGAGCCTCGTTGCAGATAATAGTGATGGACGGGCAATCTTGCCTGCTGACAAGGAGGCAACTCTACATGGGCACATGGCATTCATCCATGACTTCATGTAAAAGGATAGCTGTGACAATGTACACAGGTTATAAACCACCATCCTCTGTTAATGTCAGCATGCGGCTATACTTAAGTCTTTCCAGTTCACATTTAAGTAGCATAGAATTGATCCTGATTGCCCATGAAAGTAGAACAGCTTGATTTGTGACCTAATGTTTACTGTGCTATAAGAAGAAACTTGATCTGTTTAAACATCTAGATATTCCCTCTTCCCAGGTAATGCCATTCATCACAGCTGTCAGTGCTTCTTTTAAAAGAGAAATGACCCTCAGGCTAGTATAAAACTCCGTGGAAGAACGATGTATACCATTGCCAAAAGAAGAAATAGTTCCTAGGAATATACTATAGGAATTGTTTGTTTGTTTTTTCTTTCTTTTTCTCATTTTTTCTTTTTTTTTCTTCCCACCAGGCTTGTACACACCTTGTGAAAGTCCCCCACACACAGAGCTATTACTCAGGATTTCCATTTCCCTCCCCGTCCCCATATAAAGGCACTTGTATTAGAGACATACCCGCTGTCCTGATTTTATTTATCTATCTCAGACATAAGGGTAGTGGATTTGGACAAGCTCAGGCAGTTGATGAGATACACTTAAGCAGCTGATTCTGAGGGAAAATCAGAGTAATCCAGAAATGCAAGAGAAGACAAAGAAAAGCCCCAACTCCATTTCCCTTCTCCTCCTAACTTTATGAAGTGAAAATAAAAAATCACATACTTAACCAAATGCTAGGGATGTCTTTTATTTATTTATTTATTTATTTATTTCCCCCCACCAGAATAAATTTCTCTTGAAGAAAGAGGATTTGGATCAAATTAATAAAACAAGCATCTTAAAAAGATACTTGTGGTATATGTATAAATATCCACACATTTAAACACAGATATAGCCATTCCGCAGACAAGAACTGGTCTTAGTTTTCCTATTCTAAGTCAGATATGCTTTCCCTCTTTCCCTGGTGAAATCTCATCATTTGTACTGTACCTGGGCATCAAAACTTGTGTGGGATCATAAAAACGATCCCAGTGCTATGAAAGTTTCATCCAAAACCTGTCTCTTCATAGATGCAGTCCAGATATTCGTTCTACTTTAAAGACACATACGATCATCACTTTGATCCTTTCTCCCTCAGCTCTATTAGGGGCACCATCTCTTCAGGGCTTGCAGCTTATAAAAAGACCACCATATTTTTGATTCGCCTTTGATGTTGTCTTCCAAACTATCTTTGATTTTGAAGTTCTGTTCAACTCTTTCACCATTAACCTTGATTTCACTTAGGAATTAATAGACCTATAGTTTCCTTAGAAGGATAATTCAGAAATTCTCCTTCCTCTGGCACTTCTTCCCCACCTCTCCACCCCCCCTCACCCCCCCCCCCCACCCCTACTTGGAAAGGTAGGTGAAAAAGTACAAAAAGCTGACCTGTGTTAGAAAAAAATGAAGCTATGGATAAGCTAATACTTTTGAGTTTTCAAGCTTGTTGCACAGGTGCATTATTAAACTGCCAGCAAATGAAACAGTTCTGCATGATGGCGATGAACCGCACAGACCCCTTTCTCTAGGTCACCGATGACCAAAAGCTGTTACTGAAGGATGACTTCAATAGGACTGCTGTCTCAGTCCCATGCTTGAAAATATAATCTCCTCCACATACAAGAGCTGCATGCCTCTTCTTTCGACACTCATCAAAGAGACAGAAACTGAAAAGGTCAAAGGAACTACATTATTTGAAGTAAACTAGACACACAGGCAGTGGAACACTTACTCAAGAGGAGAAACTGGAGTTGTCTTTCAAGTGTCTTTAGTAGGCATTTTCAATTTTTAGCTTATTCTATTTGAGGTTTACTCCCCCTCCCTAGGCATCACTAAATGTGACTGAAGATTCATCTTCACTGGGATAAAGAGACAGATGAAGGCTAAAAACAGGTCAGCCATACATGCACACACATACCCCCCAGGATTTATTTACATGCCCTAACCATGCTCAGGTGACATTTGGATACACCTCAGGTTCCTGAAAAAATATATTCTATCTATGGAAGTTGTATCTCAGTGTGTCTTTACTCAAAGCTACCCCACTTTCCTCCCACTAAACCCTTTTCATTTCCTCTTCTTTAGAGAAAAAGCTTAAAGGACCTTTTCTCCTCTCATCACTTAATTGAAACAGCTATAAATGGAGATGAATCCACTTAGGAAGTCCCTGCAGAAACTGGAATGTGCATACTTATCCTTTTCAGTATCCACATAGGTCATCCCTGCAGCCTGCTGCCTTTGCTAAGGTACTGTTGGCACAGTTTATGGGTTCTTTCCCAAGAGCATTTGTAACGCTACCACGATTTTCATCCTGGGTTAACGCTCTAACATTTAATCTTTGGGACACTTGGAGCTTCTGATAAGATGCTGCAATGAAAAAAGCCAAATTCAGCTCATCAGATATCTGCCCCAACCAGCGATCTTTCCTAACACCTGTCACACTTGCTATCTGAAACATGTTTGGCAGAGAAGCACAGGCTGGGTGCTACACGACCTGCTTACAGCACTTCTTGCCCTCTGCCACCTCAGTGCATGGTCTTACGCTGTAGCTTGGAGAGCTTCAACTGAGGCGCTCTGCATAGTCCTATGGCCAGGCACGGTTCCTGTTATATCACGCCTCTCCCAGCATCTTAGCCCTGCTGGAAAGCATTCAGCATTGAGAGGACCCGTCTTTATGCTGATAACACTAAAATATAAAATAATGCCAACAGCTGGTGCTACAAATGGCTTTTAAAAACGATGTTCATTCACTAAAATTCCTCTTGCTACTTTTGACATGAAACACGCAGTCTCTAATTATTCTGATCAAGACGGTGAAATACAAAAACAAACTTTAATTGTGTTTAACAGATATTTAATCAGGACTCACTGAACTACAGATTAAAGCTGAAATTCATAAACCATAATTACCCAATTGTCGCAAGCTTTTTGGTCCACATTCTGCTTCCGTCTGGGCGTCTGGCACTTTGCCCCGAATTTCTTTTAGTGTCTTCTCAGTTTCATTGCTGTTCATGTTTTCCAGCAGAGATTTAGCACAGATTATAAAATATCTGTTCTTGGCAACTTTATTAGTTGTTTTTTCTTACAAAGATTATATCCCACCTATCCTCTCACTTGGGCTGAACAAACAGGCGTACGCTGCGGGTTATTTCTTGCCACAAGCTGCCCCTTCCTCCTGCCACAGTTCTTGCTTTTCACCTATTCTATTCAACTTTTGCCATGCTGCCAGAGCACCATCCAGGTATTGCTGTCCGTGTGTTATCTCACACATCTACTATGAATTATTTCTTCCCCCTCTTCTTTCTCCAGAGTTAGAAGTGGGTACAATATGGTTTCCTGATCTGGTAGGGCATTTCTGTGTGCTTGATGCCCTATATTTGTATTTAAGGAGACATGATGAAAGACATGCCTTTCCCATGGGAAGCAAAGGGTGGTGAGGTATACGCTAACTAGCAGTTCCTCAGGGAATTAAGTGCACAGGCTCAGACTGCCTCCTGAGAAAATTACAGACTGTCCTTTAGCACGGACAGACTGATTATGCCAGAGAAACAGGGTTGTCACAGTAATATTCTGAACTCCATGCATTATGTGCAGGATTTGATGTAGCCTATATAGGAAATCAGTATTAATATCCAGTAGGGTTTTTCTTTGTTGTTCTTGGTGGTGGTTTTTTGTTTGTTTGTTTGTTTGTTTTTTCACCACGATCCATGCTCCCAAGCACACACAACCTGCTGTTTTTCTAGGCAGAGTTTTCTAAGTAAGTCCTAGAGTTTTCATGCCTAATTACACTATACTGTACTTGAGAAGAAAAGGAGTGAACCTCAAAGGTGAAAGTACTGTCCATTAAGATGAGATAATAGTTACATTTAATATCCAGAACTGGTTAGAAAGTGGTAGTCTATGATGCTTTGTGTGATCTTCTGCTCCTTAAGGACATCCACACTACATACTGCACACCTTTGACATCAATTTCCTTTTGATTTCCACCATGGACTTCTAGGATCTGGTAATGAGTAAGTAGAGGAAATGCTTTACAAAAAATTCAAAGGCAGCTGGAAGATAAGGCTAGGAATATAGAAGCTTTTATGTGCTGCTGTTGTACTGCACCAGAGGCATGTTCTGCACAAAGACAATGCTGAACTTTCTGGAAAGTGATGGAGCTTAGTTACATCTTGCATATTTGCTTATCTTCTTTCCACAAAGGTGCTCACATTGCCTCAAAAATTTATGACTCTTCAAACTCCCCTTGCTCAAAGAAGACTCCCTGAAAAGCATGCTTCAAAGTCTCCAGTGCACCATCTTTCTCATTAAGAATCATCCTCAGGACTTTGAAAGGGAAGGGTGGGTCTTTAAAAAACAATTAAAGCAGCTTGCCATACTGCAGGTCAAACTGGCTAAGACCAAAGATAAGTTCTCATGATGGCAATGGACATCACAGCCAGCCCACTCTGTGGTGGAGAAATACAGAACTCCTGATGGCTGGGCCTCCTCTTTAATTGCGGTATGAGTAAAGGGATGGATATGAAAAAGATGGTGCTGTGGAAGCAGTGGATCTCAGTCCTCTGCTGAAGATGCAGCAGTGGATGAGCTTGAAAAAAATTGGATGCCCTTCCATTCATATCTGTCATATCTCTTAATAGCAGGAGCATTCTTGAGGAATTCTGAGTCTGGGAGAAGATACCCGTGTTTGTCTCCCACTGCTATTCATGTAGTTGAAACACTTTTCTTTATTACCCTGACAAAATCTAGAAGAATAGAAGCTAAAGCTTTATCTGTTTCCCTGGACCTGATATCTAATAACACACAAAACATACATGGATTTTTCTTCCACATCTTTCAGTCCTTTTTCATTACCAAAACCCGTATTTCATATATTTATTATTATCACCACCATTTTGCCTAGTTACACTTCCATCTCTTTTGAAGAGGCAGACCTCTCTATTCATACTGAATTAGTCGCACACATTCCTTCAAAAACCCCTCTACAGCAAGCCTGAAACAAGCAATAACGTAGTATCTCAGCAGTCGTTGATGCATGTATATTACGACCTCTTTTTTGTTTGTTTTTGAAGCATCCCCTGAATTGATTTCAATATCTGTGCTAGAACCTGTATCTCACACTTCAGAGCAGTCAGATACTAGACCAAGAAGACAGCACGATATGGAGAAATTAGATATTTTTTCACTTTCTCTGTTTCTTTTCCTACCTAAGAGAGATTTATTCTTTCTGTCAGACTCGCACTCTAGTCCAGTTACAGTTACATCTTGGTATCTCATGCATTTGTCTGATGAGAACACATGCTATAGGACAGCTGATGGCTTCCTAGAGAAGGCAAGCCTGATTTTTCAGAAATAAATTGTTTTGCAGTTTGGCACAACTGTTTGTCCAAGACTTTCAAGCTTACATTTAAATGGCGATAAAGAAATTGCTACATGGTGTTAGCTTCATTCTTCATTCAGACTGTGCTCCTCTGAAAACAGCCTACAGCCTTCGAGATGCAAAACGTACTGTTTTAATGTAGTCAAGGTCCCTCTTTGCTACATTGCTAAATCTATTTAGCAGATTCTTCCTGGTATAATCTGTCCCCAGACCTGCGGAAGCTCAGTGAATTTAAGTGTTTTAAACTAATGATAATGGTTAGTGCTGAGAACAGATGTACCTGGCTGTGGTACGATCTATTCTATTAGGCTGTTAGGAGCTGTGTATTCATATTGACTTACCAGTTTATGTCTATTTTCAAGGTGTGATGGCTGCACGGGGTGTAGTCTGTGTTTTCCCCTGACATACAATCTATTACCATATGTGTGTTGTGTGATACATGGTGACTGCAAGAAGAGAGAGATGGAGAACATCTGCATGTTTATTTTGATGCCTTATGAAGATTTCACATGTCCATTCTAGCTGCCCATCAGCAAGATTAAAGGAAGCAGTTGTATATGCTTGCATTTACACTAGACCATAACTTGGGGAATTGTTGCACATCTTAGATGTGTGTGCAGAGAGTTTGAAGACTAAGCTAAGTACTGTAGAAGTCTACTTTCCCTGTTTTGAAGGCTCTGTGCGTGAGAGAATTCCCTAGAACTGATGGCTGTACTGGTGATGTGCTAAGTGGAAACTGTTTTATTACTCTTCTATATCCAGAATACAACAGAGTATAAAACTCTTCAGTCGTATCAATAAACTGTGCTTCACTTCAGCACAATTAAGTTAAATTCCCACTGAGAATTACTTTCCTGGTCATACTGAAGGATACGTGCTGACATTCACAAACATCTGCTACTGCTGCCTTCTGAGGAGAGTACAAGATTTGGATTGCTCTGCAGGTCTTGCACCTTCACATCTCACCTCAGTCCTACAACACACAAGCAAACTCTTCCTGCTACCACAGAATGCACCACAGACTCACCATCTTCATCCTGATCAAATAAATAAATGGAGCTTTCACAAGGAAGATCCAACAAGGTGAAAACCGACTGCCACTAAATCAACAAAAATAAGGACAAGCTGAGAGAGATATAAACACCAGACAAGACTCTGGATGTGAATGGAGACATGTAAATTACTACCCTGATTTGGAAAGATTCATTGCAGGTGTCAGTGCAGCTTAGATCAGCCCACACGGGGCCAGCATGCTATCACTTCAATTTCTGAACCATGTTTTCAGCAAGCGACTCAGTTCTCATCTTGTAGGGCAGCACAGATGTGCTGCAGGCTAAGTCCAGGAGCCTCTTTGTCTCTGATGCACTTTGACTAAGGCAGGCACTACAGGCTTAAGCCTAGAACTCAATCTCTCTTTATCAAAGAATCACAAAGTATAAAAAATAAGTAATTTTCACTTAAATACAAAACATTTTGGTTTATGGGTGCAAAGGAAAAATAAAAAAGGAAAGAAATACAACTGAGATGTAAATGATATGCTCTGCCTTCATTAAACCATATTCTGGGCATTTTGTCACTTTGTCAGTAGGAATTCTTACAAAAAGGACATTCTTACAAAAACACTGTAGGTTTACCCAGGCTTCTGCTTCAGAAAGCAGATAATTTTGCAATGGAAATTCTAATTTCTGATCTGTGAGGCTCTGCCTATACTTGAACTTGCGTTTTCATCTCCTTCCTCACCAAGTCCACCCACCGTGGAGGTGAATTCACCTTCTTCAGCCTCACAGAACATATGCCATAAACATCCTTATATTTTCCCAAATCCTTCTTAAACTGTTCTTTTCTCTGTCAGGGCTTTATAAAGATGCATGGGGAAGAGGCTATATATCTGACATTTAATAAGAATCTCAAAGAGAACATACACAAAGCATGTTAAGAATTTCTTCCTGATAATCAAAAGGGACTGAGGACTGCTTGTCCATTGCTAGGAGATTGCTCTCTAAGGCTGGCATTTCTGCTTCTGTAGATATTGCCATTTCTCTCTTCCTTCACATGCACAGCTAGATCAGGTTGCTCAGAGCCCCGTCCAGCCTGACCTCAAATGTCTCCAGGGATGGGGCATCCACCACCTCTCTGGGCAATCTGTTCCAGTGCCTCACCACCTCCATGGTAAAAGACTTTTTCCTTACTTCCAATCTAAATCTACCCTAGGAAGGGAGAACAGCAGGATCTCCAAATAATATAGGTATTTATACACATATTGAGAACATATGAGAAAAACTCCAACACAAATCAAGCACTTAGGTCATTCTGTCATTGATCACTACAGAGCTTCTTCCCCTTCTCTACAAAGCATCCATCACCATGTGTTGTGGAGGACAAGCAGCAGGGCTAGGGAAGGAGCTCAGCTGAGCCAACACCATGCATCTCCCTGCCTTCTTTCTCCCACTGAGTCACTGTTAAGCCAAGCAGTACTTCCAACTCACACATCTGCAGGGGAAACACCCTGTATGAGGGATGGCACGGAGTTATTTTGGGTAAAGCAACAGCTAAGGGGACACACGGGAGAGGTGGCAAGAGGCAAAGGGGTTGGCTTGAAGCACAAAAGGCTTTGGGGAAAGTCAAAAGACGCACAGAGGCACCCTGCTACACCTCCCTGCACAGAGCCTCAGCAGCCACAGCAGCTACACTGGTGCAGACATGCAGAGAGATGAGACTCTCACCAAACCAGCAATCTTGGCCCACAGGGAAAGGGTGGCGAGTACAAAGCATGAAATGGCAACAGAAGAGCTGTGAGAAATACAGGTGTTTTCTACCCCAAGGAAAGGGCAGAGCAAATCTTTCTTAGAATTTCTGGTTTTTTTTTAAAGTTATCAGAAATGAGGTCTCACTGGAAGGCAATGAGGCAAAAACTGCAAGGGGAAAAAGGAATGTTGGCATCAGAGACAAGCCAGAACATGATCACAAATGACAAATAGGCAGTGTGTGGCAAATAAGGTATGTTACAGCTGGGAGGATACCCGAAAATCTGCCCCTTCTGCCCCTTTTGCAGGTACCCATGCCATCACTGTGGCCAGAACCCCACTGAAGCAAATACACATCAGGGAAGCACAGCAGGAGCTGAAGAGGATGATGCACCCTGACTGTAGGACAGAGAGGATGCTGCTGTTCTGTTAAACAAATAATAACCTTTTCTGCAACCAGAAAGGAAATGGGAAGATGGCAGAAATCTATTTGGCCATGTTGCAGAGAGGAAAGTATTAATTATAGCCTAGTAGCAATCTTGATTCTCATAACAATTTTGCCTACACTTCTGGAGAAGTTTCTCATGAGGGGAGGGGGGAAAATCCCTAATTCTTAAAAGCAACACCAGGCTGTGCCTTCTGGTTTTGGCCAGAACCCAGTACCCACAACAGAAACCTTTCAGCAGGAGGCAGTAAGGACTTGTCACGGAAAAGGCACAAGATCAAGCCCCACATTTCCAGTAAAAACTGCCCTTTTTTCCCCCTCCTCTCAATCTCATTGTTCCCAAAAGATACAGTGAAAATGGAAGATTGCTGGGATTTCTATAAGAAGATTTGGCAGGTTTTTCATATTTGTTTAGACTGCAAGATATAATTTGAATTTGGGGCTTGCCTCTCTCTCACTAAGGAGAAGAATGAGTTATTTGTTCTCTGAATAAGTATTTGTTATTAGTGGATCAGACATGGATAAGGTATATTATTACAACCATGTTTGTTAGGTATGATTTACATTGTTTGCTGCATATCATCTTAGGCTGTCTTAATTTTGTTATACTTTAAGGGGGTTTTGTTTGGTTTTATGCATTTAGTCACAGTTGGTTGTGTTTTGAACTTTGAAAAAAAAATTAATACAAAGGAAATTAAAAAAAGAAAAAGAAAATATTTTCAAAATGATGTGGAAATCAAATCTATCCCTCAGTAATTTGATTTGTAGGAAATGGAGAGCAAAGCATTACAAAGCATTACAAACAGAATGCCTTGAAGTGCATCATAATTACTTACATGTGCAAATACATTGTCTAGGTTTAGGCATTCAGTTAATAACAGTCATAATAATTCTATGCCCTTGCACAGGGTCTTTCATCCAAGCGTCTCAAGGTTTGTATAAACAACTGTTAACTGATGCTTGGCTACTTGCAAGTTCTCTGCTGCTCCTGGGGATGGAGAATTAGGCACAAAAACTCTCCAAGGTCAAAGATAAATAATGATTTGGGGTCAAGGCAGGAAAGATGGTTTTCTACCTGTTGGTGGATCAGTGATACATAAACTTGCATCTGATCTTGAGTTCCTAGAATGTAATGGCAACCTGAGACTGGACAAGGGAAACAAACACGCAGCATAGAGCTTCTGTTCCTCAAGACTTCAAGGCTGAGTTGGCATAAATCAGATCTACGGCTAAACCTTGGCAGAACTTCAGTATATATAAAAATATACCAATAGTCTGTATTAAAGCACAAAGATGGACCGATTTGCCTTCTTCGGAACTCTTTACAACACAAATGGTTCCCATCTATTTGCCTCCATGGAAAGAAATGCTGAACCTCATACTCTTTTGCTGTTTACTTCCATGCCACATTGTAGCTGCACTGGCCTCTTCCAAGGCTGGGAGAGGAACCCATGGCTTCCATACTCCAGACCTTTTTGCTCCTTGCTAGCCAGAACTCCATCCCTCATTCACTACAATATCTGTTTTCATGCTTCAGTAAAGGACCAAACTCCAAGACTGCCTACTTTTGCTGTTTCATTTAGCCATGCCATAATGCTAATGCTTTAAAGTACTAGCTGCTGAAACAGTCATAAATGCCATTCTGCAGTTACTGACCCACGTAGGTACACAACTGCCTGTTCTAAGGATTTGACATTAACGCATCCAATTTTTGTTCAGCCTATATTTTAGTGCTCTGTGTAGCCATGACAAGGAAACGTTTCTCTATACTTTTCCATTACCTGTTATGCTTTACACTAATAAAAACAGCGGATATTATTTATTTGTCTGGCTGACTGACAAAGCCAGGCATCAAAGCATCATTCTGGTGTCACATACTTCAACACTCTAATCTTTCAGAACTTGTAAAGCAATCTCTTACGGCGCTTTGTGGGCTGTGAGATCACCCTGACAAACTGTGATAATGTTGGCAATCTCCGAATGGGTGTTCATTTGCAATCTTACTACAGAGGAATTGCTACACTTCCAAATTTGAGGGCTTGACATAATCTGTCTCCACAAAGCTGTCAGGGTCTATTGTAAGGTGGTCTGTGACCCAGGGATTTTATGGGGTTAACATCTATTTCCAGTGCAGCTTTACTGTAAGCAATGGAATTACCTACAGTAAGATTTTACCTATTTTTGCATTCTTTCTCCTTATGCAAAATAGCCCTTATTCGTATGTACATAAAGTACAAACAGCACCTAGTAACAATATCAGAGTTAGCTGGGGGGGGGGGAGATGGCTCCTAAACACCACGACCTCTTGCGTGCAGTTCACACTAGACCCTCCGCTCCCTTCATCATATTCTGTGGCTGAGAAATGAGGCAAATGTCAGGTCAAGCGACACAGCTATTGCCATCATCTCTTCCTTTCCGTATGCTCCCAGTACTGGCAGTCTCTGGGCTGCCGTCCACAGGATATCCACAATTATGGCCCAGATTGAGGGAGGGGTAGAGAAACGATGGTGCTCTGCCAAGTGTGTCAGAACCTGAACTTGATCCATTTTCATATTAAAGCTGGGGACTGCGGGACAACACCATGTTCTCTATAATCCGTCTGAGGAAATGAAAATAAATTATCACCGCAAAAAAAAGTCAGAGCTAGAGCAGACCTAACATAAATAACTATTTTATATTTGCCTCTGAACTTTAACCAAAGAAATATGCTGTCTTGATGCTGAAGGAAGGTTTTTAGCATGCCATAGGATGGTTAAGTACCACGAGAAAAAGTGAGACAGAGTGTCTGTCTTTATCATATTTATGAGGGTCACAAAACTGCTAAAGAAGTAATTTAATTTGGAAATTACTTAGGAGTCCTTTATAAAAGCAGGGAATGTGGCATGGAAATAGAAAACTAAAAAAAAAAAAAGTGCATCCAGTGTTTCAAAATACATTCTAGGCACAATAGCCTTTCCCTGCTATCATCCCCTGAGGCAAATTTACCAGCTCTGCTGCTCCTCACAGCTAACAGAGGATGTTCCTCGAATCCTGCTCTGGATGCTGGCTGGCCGCTGCAGCCCTGCCACATTTGGACAAAAACCTGTGACGGGGCACAGATGTCCCTCACCCGTGCAGTGCTGGTGCACAGCCTTAAGCACTGGCTTGAATATTTTACTGAATTAACACTGGGATTTTTTGCTGTCTTTAGTGCATTTTTTAATTTTTTTTTTTACCAAAGGAGTTCCTTTCCTTGGATTATTCTATATAATCAAAACATAAATTATTAAAGATTTACTGTGCATAATTTTATCTACATTTAAACTATTTTTTTTTTTTCATTTTATTCTCTATGGAAAAGGAAACAATGTCATACTCTAACCTCAAGAATAAGTACCTCACTGCAGTGTTACTGAAGATGTTTAAAAACCCATATAAATTCCAAATTGGCCACATAATACAGCAAGCTGTCTTCTGCTCCTGTCAGTAAAGTGCTGGCTGTTTTCACCAGGATCTGCACACTCTCACGTCTCCTTAGCCCTTCAGAAAAGTGAGTACAGCCTTGGAAGAAAAAGGTAGATGTTTTCATGTGTGTATTACCTTAGTGAGGTCAGTAGACTGAGTAGATATGAAAACAGAGCGGTATTAGCTGCCAACCAAAAGATCCAAGGGCTTCAAAAGGTTGCTACTAATGCTGCAGATGGGACAGTCCTGAAATGGCATGGAAAATGGTATGTGCTTTTCCTTCCTACAACACATTGACTGGTAGCCAACAAATGGTTTTACTCTAGAATAAGCTGTAGTTGGTGAGTACAGTTATATACTAGTAACTATTTGACTCTTTTCTACAACAACCTACGTTTTTAAGAAAGGAGAAGCTAGTGCCACTTTAGAAAACTCTTGCTAAATGCAGATTAATTACAAAGTTTTTCCCAATTATTTATGTGTTCAAATATTTTTAATACTGACAATAAGTTGCTATATATCCAAAATTATTTAAAAAATAAAGAAAACAAACTATCACTGGTAGCTCAATATTTACAGAGCGAAAACAACAAAAACATATTAAATTTAACATAAACAAGAGGTTTGATACTATGACGGCAAATTTTAATGTAATTCATTTGTCACATAAATTATGTCCATGGGGAGGTCCCATGAAATTAATTAGGTCAGAGAGAGAAGGAAAACAAATAAAAAACTTCTCCAAATTCCAAATAGTAGGTTTGAAAGACAGCTACATCAACATCATTGGAAAGTTCTTCCCTTCTCTGCCTCCCTTTTTCTTTCCCAAAGACCAAAATCATCTGACTGAGAGTATGATCGTTGCCTACCAACATAAAGGAAATTGTATAGGTCCAAGTACATAACATTTCTGAAGTGAAAAGCTCTGCATGCAGCTCTGTCTTTCCAAACTGCAAAACTCCCTGCAAGAGTTCTGAAATATAATTTAGTAAAGACATTCATTGTGTCTATGTGGCTTTTAAGCACAAAGCTGCAATTGCAAAATCTGGGCATGAAGCATTCATCACACAACACAGAAAAGCAAAGGGCAAGAGGGCAGAGAAAAACAATAAGGATTTTAGATGAATTTTAATTCTGCTCAAACTCATCCTAAAATCAAAACTCTGAAGCTTTATCCATCCATTAGTTTCTCTAGAGTTTATATAAAACAGAATTTGTCCTTGTATTTCTCCTGTACCACTCTAGCTCCATTCAGTGAAAGAAACAAGACTTAGCTTTTTTCACTCTTCTCAACACACCTCACTGAATTGGAGCTGTTGATACCTACACACAAAATCTAGCATATTTTCCGATCCCATTCTGAACACAGATCAGCTTTTGCTCTTACTGCTGCCAGTGCAATATTCTGGGAAGACTGGAGTAATAAGGAAGTAGGAAGATGACAAAATGAAGGGGATTAACAGACGATGGTGCTTGATCATAATTGACATTAACATACCATGCACTACCAGATAACTCTAAAGTGCAGATTACATGTGGATCATATGAGGGCATGAGATCACATTTCTGCCAGCCCTTTCATGTTTTAATGATGCAGTGGGGGACACAAGATACCGAATAAGGTATGCAGTTTGCTAGTACCAAGTCAAAGCATCAAAACATTTCCAAAAACTGCAGCAGAAAGAATGAATTTATAATGGATCTATGCTCTGTGTTTTGATGTGGCAGAGTTCTCGATCTTGTAGAAAGTTCCTAAAGCTCAATTTACTACGTTGTCAAATATTGCCTAGGGGAACAATCTGACTTACAGCATCTTTATGACTGGTGATGAAAGAACCCTGTTTCACTTTTAGATCCCGAGTTTGGCTCAAGATAGCGCAGCAGAGAACAGAACATCTTTTATTTTATGCTGGATGTTGACAGTGTTCCCCTTCAGCACAGAATTAGGTTTTACTACATAGAATTCTTGCAGAGTTCACTGCTGATTAGAATTCACACCTTTGGATTTTGGAGATATACTTCACATCCCTCATTATTACTGCTGCCGAAGGTATGTATTTCAGTGTCTCCTTATCATTCTGGCATCTGTAATGGAGATCTTTAGAAAAATTGGGGGAAAAAATGTATTTAACCAGGTTTCCAAATATCTTATTCAGCTTTGGAAGGGCTTCAGAGCACAGTAACCACATTAATTGGATATAATATGTACAGCCAAGGGTAGCCCCGTTACTATGAAGCTTTTACTGTTGTCATGTTGTTTCAAAACACTTTTCATGCTTTAACCAGTCATAAATACATATGGAAACATTGCATGACACTGGACAACACTGCAGATCCATGGGAAATAATGGTTGCACAAGCATGGAGCAATCTGCACAAATGTAAATAGCGTGGCCAAGTCTGTTCTAAATTGCATTTATGTGAATTGATGGAAGTCAACTAGTACTACTAGTAGAACAGAATAGATGAGAGGATACGAAAATATAAAATATGGTACGGCTGTGCAGTTATCCTCGGGCCAAGGCCTGTCAATCTGCCATCATTTACATTCTCCCACTTTCTCAGTATGGCTTTACAGGAAATAAGAAAAATAAGAATATCTGATATTTCTAGTTTTATCTTGCACTGGAGAGGACACACGTCCAAGAACATATGGACATAAATGTGTCAGTATCCTACATCACTTTTATTTCAAAAATGTTATTAATTTTTGTGGGTGGAGTCCAAAATTTTAATGCCATATTAACAAACAGTGGCTGTTATTGCAATGCACGGTTCAGAAGGAGCATTTGTGTAGCACTCCGAGGATAACATTTTAACTCAATCGAAAATGATTTTCTGAATTGTAGTGATTTTGAAAGATAAGTATTACTACAACTTACAGAGTAATTGACAGCTTTCATTTTCACAGTTTCACCATACACCTCACTTCTGACCACCAATATGAAGCAGATCTAGACTCTCCATGCACAGAACTTTAAATGAATCTCCTTTCACTTTACCATGCACAGAATATTACTTCAGGATTGGTACTTTCAGTATTAGTCTCAATTATATGAGTGGTGAATGCTATCCAGGCAAAAAGTAAGACTATGATAATAAAAGTCTTTATCTGTCTAACAACCTAAATTTCAATCCAAACATTCCCAAACAACTTATTTACCAGAATCACAGGTACAGACAGATACTGCGGTTATTTGCCACACAAATGTTCCAAGTGGATATACTGAAAATCAAATAGCCAAAGGGCTTTTCTGCAGTGAATTAACAGGTGGTTTGGCACTGAGATCTCTACCTGTTAGTGGTTTTCACCTTTGGTTTCAAGACAGAAAATGGGACAATACCTTTCAAAGCTGCATCTCAAGTGGACCGTACGAAGAGCAAGGTTTCATTCCAACCAAATCTCTCTCTCTCTCTCTTGCAAAGTTGAGGAAAACTGCCAACCACTGCTGCTCTTGCCATCAACACGCCATGTAGATGTTACGAAAAGGCAAAGTAAAGGGAGAGAAAAAAAAAAGAGAGAGAGAGAGAAAGTAAGTTTTACATAAACAAACTGGTTACATTTGAAGACAACAAAATAAAAGCCATTGGCTTCAGAATGAGGAAATAAACAAATGCATTAAACCTTGGAATACCTTAGCTGAGAGTTATTGGATATGGAGAATATTTCCCTAAATTCAGCTTTAAAGGATACAATATTTTGAAAACATATGATAAACCTAAAGGGACAACATTAGAGAAACGTACCTATTGTAGCAACAAATGCACTATTACTCATAAAGCAGGTTAAGTGACTTCAACAAACACCCTGTAAGGCAGTATAAGCACCTACAATATGTTCTTGCCTGCAAATAGCCCAGGGTGCTAGAGGTGGAGTTTGTTTTTTAAAGCCTTCTACATGGGCCTAACGCTGCCTTTGTTGAAGGTAGCGTTAACACACATCAAATGCAGTGGGAATCAAATGTGGTTAACTGCATACTTTGAAAAATCACAGCCAATATGTTCATCTGATGCCATCATTTTCTGAGGACAAGTGTAGGCTATGGAATCACACAAAGTAGTCTCAAGTAAGCTTTACAGAATCAAGGAAGCTCGTTTCATTTCAGGAGCACATTTTTAATGGACAATTGGGAATGTGCATCTTCAAAACAATAGTCAAGAGTAAGTAAAAGACTGCCAAGGCAACCTTACAGTGATAGAAGTTTCAACACCTTTTAATTAAAACAAACAAAAAAAACCCCAAGAGTTCTTCAATGCAACTTTCAGCAACTATTAAGAGAACAGTAGCCAGTGAAAGTACGCTCATTGGATTAATGCAAGAAGTCAATACCCCTCCACTAACACTAAATGTAATGAGAATGACTTCAACACATTTGCTATTAATCAAAATGGGTTCACATTCACCAGTACACAGAAAAGTGGAATCCTAACCATCAGCTCCAGTAAAACTGTTCTACAGAGTTGAATATACTAAGTTAGCTATGCAACGTGAGAATTGCATGATTAAATTGCAAGAAGCTACCTATACTAATAAAACAAAGGATCAGAGTTGAACAGAAGACAGCACTGTCTGATCATGGGGATGTAATCACTATGGGTGGGAGCAAAAACTCCTAAGCTGGACAATGAAAACAAAAGTGGCTCTTTTTACCCCATAAGTGCTTTTAGAAAAATCTACTAGAGATAACTAACATGGACATTTTCTGTAGACTAGCTAGAGAACAGAGGAAAAGACCCTTCCAGAATGAGCAGCTGGGAAATACTTGTTTTGATGTTTCTTGGGTAAAACAGTTATTCCCAAGCAAATTTTATATTTCAAGAAAAAGAATTTCTGCTGAAAAATCATTCAAATGGAAAATGTCTGGCCACATCTACAAAGGGCAGAAACACTGCCCTCAGCCAGAGAAAGAAGTATGCCTAGACCAGTGGACTGGGTAAGTCCCAGGCTCTAGTTCTGGTTCTGCCATGGTCTTACACTTTCCTGGGCAAACTCCTTCCATTCCCTGTCATGCTATATCTTCTCTAGCCTTTCTGTTATGGAATCACAAGATATCCTGAGTTGGAAGCGACCCACAAGGATCACTTTGTCCAATTCCTGGCCCCACACAGCACCCTTCAGGACAGGAACCATTTCTCACTGTGTGTTGTATGCTGCATAATATAACACACGTGTTTAAGGACCTTGAGCACTGCAATAACAACAGTATTTTCCTTCCTATATCATCTAGTTCCTTATACTGAGAAAAATGCAACCTATGGCTGCAACACACTGCTAATCAAACATTATTGTATACCACGGGGATGCAGGGGAATGTCTTTTCATCATAGAACTAATCAGATTTAATGCACACAGAATCAGACAACTGTATAGCCCAGTCTTGTGATCTGTGTTCCAAGCTGCCAGAAATAAGGCAGGAAAGAAGGGGGGCCATCTCCTGTGTCCTTAATGAAAGAAGAAGAGAGATGACTGGACTAAGAGCTGATGAGGTTACAAGGCAACAGCAGTGCCATGAGTTGTTTGGGCTTAAAGCCAGATGTCTTGTATTTCCTTTGATTGTTTCTAAATAATTAATGGAATTAATTTAATCATGTGACCCCCTCTGCCTTTTCTTTTTCTTTTTTTTTTTTTTTTCCCAAGTATTTGGCTCTGCACACTAACACTAAATATAAAGGAGAAAAATGAGATTGTCTATAGCATACTGAATATTGATGCTGTGTGTTTAGACTGCATCAACAGCTGATACTCATATCCAGAAGACAGTATATCTACAGCACACACACTGTTTGCATGAAATAGATCAAGTAGTAGCCTTCATGCTCCATCAATAAACCAGCTCATCTATGGCATATGGGCACTGCATGTTTGAAGTAGGAAAATAGAAGGTACAGTTTTCTCTCCGCCCACACTAAGATGAACCTGCCACTACTATTTCACGTAACATTTTCTGGCACGCTCCCAGTTTTCAGTCATGCTGGTTTGCTTGAAAGAAACACTCGGAGGAGACTCGGCTCGTCTAGCTGTTTGAACAAACAAAATAATCACATATCTTGAGCTAATGGTCCAAGGCTTAATGAAGTTCATAGAGAAGTGGCTACATATGATGTGAATGTTCCCTTCTGACTTACTCAGATCAGTCACTGCTGTTTGTAAAAGGAAACGGATTATGAGAATAGTAGGTAGTCCTGTGCTCTGATCTAGACAAGCTTTTGCTCAGTACAGGAGTAGTCAGTGCACAAAGAAAAATGCAACCACTAGCAGTAAAAATTCCACTTTTCCAATTTTTTCTACAATAAGGCATTGACTGTAACTGCAGGAGAAAGTGTGCTCCTGTATCTTACTTGTTGAAGGTTCAAGTCTCAGCGGCACAATAATATTATACGAATGTTCTGAACTTTGAGGTTAGACTAATGATATAGAGTTGCCAAAATGTAACAGCAGAAATTCTGAACTCCTTCCATTTTTACCAGCTATGTAAGTAACAAGTAGCAGATACTAGAGTACCCTCTCCTTGAAAGTCAATCACAGATAAACAGACACTGGGGTTTTGCATTCAATGAAATTGTTTAAAGACAGGAATGATCACACAGGAACAAAGCCAAATTATTTGTGAGGTAGAAACACTGGAAATAGTCAACGATATAGTTGGTCGCTATTTGCATCTCAGTACTTCACAAACAACCCCTGTATTTATTTGCTTGTTTCTCAGCATTTAGGGAGAGAGGATGTGTTAGAGTGAGATGATGACATTTTTCCTGTGGCACCGAGGTTCTCTGAAAGTGACTGCATATCAAACTTTGCTGACAATGCACCTTTTGTTCCTTCTGCTTTATTTCCCTTTAATGATACCTTTTCAGTGAATCCCATTTGTAAGTAGCTCAAATAAATGCAGATTTTACCTTGTAAGCAATACCTTCCAAAATATTACTGCAGCTCAAAGAAAACAAAGAGCTAAATAGTGCTGGGTCTTCCCCAGTGACCCCATCACCCCACGGTACTGGACTGCTTGCCATTACTGTATATGGAGCACTGTGCAAGGTATTTGACATTAGAAATATGTACTGTATTGAAAATATACAGTCCAAGTCCTCAGGGTCCTAGGTTCTAGTTAGAATTAGACTTGTGCAAATAACTGATTTGAGTAGGTGACCAAACTGTGAACACAGAGAGGAAGACAACACCACCACCTGGGAGTCCTATAAAATGGGGTAGCTATTTGTTTGTGTTAGATACATTATAATTAAAGTAGGCTTTGTTTCAAAACAAACTCAGAAATCTTGTTTAGACACAAAATATTTTTAATTTTTTTCTCAGATTATCTATTTTCAATAGGTTTAGCTATCTTCTATCTGAGACAAGCAGATTTTGGCACAGAAAATATCCTGTTCAACAATTTTACTCAAATCTAAGGGCTAAACTACAAGTCCACCAGCTCCTGACTTCTCTAGGGCTATTTCTGATGGCCTTCCTTCTAGTGCAGAACAGCAAACCAGCCCTGGCCATAGTCTTCTATAACATTCATTCTACATGGGAGAAGACAGTGTGGGTCAGACATGCACAGCAGTGAATAAGCTCACTTGACCAATGCAAGTGGGTTTGACCAGAGAGGTGGGGGATTTGCTTTCTGGTTTTGGTTGTGCATCCCAGCTTGCGCATCCAAGGTGAGTTATTTCATTCCTTATGGCTGTCTGTCTGTCCTTCACCTCTAAGCAAATCTAAGCATTAGATACACCTCCTGAGGTGTGTCTGAATGGCATCTCATATAACAGATTGCTTATCTTAACTGGAGTCTTCATGATTTATTATAATATAAATAACTGCTTGACTGCAATCAAATCTCTTTAATGCCAATAGTTTCACATGCATATACTTAGTGGCCCATCATGGGACCATCATTTTCTTTTTTAATTAATTACTTATTAATAGAGGTAAAATATGAATGGATGGCAAGTCTAGTTTTTTCCTGTGTCATCAGTTCCAGTGGTAAAAGAAAGCATCTCATTTACTGCTACTAGGAACCAATGGGGACATGTAATGAATGATGTCTGAAGCCCTGGATCCCCTTGGCACTTTTATATCCCCATTATTTGGGGATAAATCCATTCAGCCCTTCAGGGAGGGCAAGACAGGTGGCTTTAAAACTGCTTGGTGAAATGCCTAGCAGGTAACCTCTACATCCTTGTGAGGTTTGGCCACAATATCACAATTGGTATGAGTGAGAAATGCAAGCTCCTAATGCAGTCCTAGGGCATATCTGTAAAGAGGTAGAAGAAGTCTGTGAGACTGGAAGAAAGAGGTCAGAGTGCCTCTGCTTTGGAGACTCCATCCCCCTTATAGGGCCCAACTGCTTACCCAGGAGGTGACTAGAGTTTCTTAGAAAATAAATAATCTAGAAACTAACGTGAAATGACGAACTCTTCAACTTTGACGTGCAGTGCTGAGGGCTGGGGGTGGGGAGGTTTTTCAGAGCGTACGGGGCTGTCACAGACAATAAAATCAGTCACGTTTTTAAAACACTGGGGACAGAGTTGAAAATGTGCCCCATTATGTCATGAGATGTACTCCCTGGTTACAAAAGGTGCGTGGGTTACTGTGAGCTCGAGTGCTAATTTGCTGAGACCGTAAAAGGCAGAACAAAGTGCAGACTGAGAATAACTGCATGATCGTATTTGTTGTACGGGCCCAGTCCTGTGCACCTCAGGTATCCTGGAGTACCATTTTCTCTCCATCTTTCTGATTTCTGCTCTTTAACAGGCAAAAACACACCACTGCCATCTCACAACCTGCTCATCTGTGAGGCTGAGCCTCATCCACAGCCTCCTGCAAGGGGACCACTAAAGCCTTCCAGGCCCTGCTGTTCAGCATCAACACAACTGTGCTCTGTCCAAGGGCCACATCTGCAGTCAGCGATTCCCGCACGCACGCTAATGCCCCTGCTTCCCCTCCATGCCATGCTAAAGAAGCAATTATTATAATTAAAAATAAATCCTTCTCTCTGTTGATTGTACTTACTGGCCATTGCTGCCATCTAGCCAGAAGCATCACCAATATTAACGGAAGCCTTCAGCCTGTTTATTTTCCCTTTGCTGCCGGCCTGGAGCAGGGATAAATGCCTCCCTTGTTACTCACTACCTCAGTGGAGAGATTTGTAAACTTTCACAGGGGTTTCCTTTTATTTTTTTTCAACAGGTGACAAAATACTGTATGAGTGCAGGTGTTCTGGCGACACAAACAGGAAAATGGAGATCAGACACAGCCGTAGCTGAAGAAAGGGAAAATTCAAGATAAAGATATCAGATATGTTAAAAAGAGCAATGAAATGTTTGAGAAGGGATAGTTAAATATATATATGAATATATATATTGCTGACTTACTCCTGCAAGGTAGTTCTAGCAGAAGAATTTTGTCTGTTTTGTTGTCGTGCCAAATTTTGGCAGGTGTTACTGGGGGAAGGTTGGAAGTTTACTGAAAGAAGTTTCTAGATGTTATTGGAAAGGGATTAAGAAGCTGTTGATTCCAGCTAGCAATGAAGGATGTGCTGAAGGTCACAGCTGAGGGGCACTGGCTGGTGTTACTGGATGTGGTAAAGAAGGAATGATAAGGATGGGATTTCAGAGTGCTCCCAAGTTCACATTCATTCTTCAAAGAATTTGTTCCCAAAATTCAGTCATGGATATGTGCCTACAGGAGGGCTCACACTGCAGCCATCCTTTCATCTCCTTTTGGTATATATGGCATGAGATATGAACAGAAAAGAATATTACAAAAAGGATATTTAGAAACATTCAGATGGAGTTTCATGGACTGCTTTCTGCCTAAACTTCAGCTCTCAGAAGCCATCTTAAATTCACAGACACTGTAGACACTCACATCTCTAGACAGCATGTTTTCAGAGCCCCAGTCGCAGCAGCATCACAAGCAAAAGGTGGCAAACAATGGATAAAGAGAAAATAGTCATGAATGCATCATAAAAGGCACCGATCACTCTCTGATCGTAATATTCAATAAAATAAAAGAGGGGAAGGGAGGAGCACAATGAATATTTGTGAATCAAAATATCTTTTACTGTGCTTACCACACAGGGAAAAAAAAGAAAAAGCTGTATTTTGCTTCCCTGATTTTTTCCACTAAACAGGGAGGTTTCATGGGTATTCTAGAGTAATATTCAGCTGTGAATCCAATTTATGCAGTGGGACAGGATTAAAAAAGGAACAGAAGGTCTGGATTCTGAACCTGCTCTAACAGCTTTGATTTGAATACAACCCAAGTCTTGAAATGGCTTGTTTTCCACTTCTGGTTTGGAGCTGGTTGAAATATTGCCACAGTAGCACTTCCTGTAAAATTTTTGTCCAAGATTCTCATTATTTGGAATTAAACTCTAAAGATTTTGGCACTGTGAAATCCAAACAAAACTCCATTCCTGACTCAACTGGCCCAGGAGTCAACTCAAGCTTAATCTGGTGCTGGGTCCAAATCCAGCTTCAGCCCATTTCCACTGTTAATATAGATTATGCCATAATACCACCTCCAGCTTCGGGATTTATAATGCCTCCTTGCAGGATGCATATTTGTGTGTAAATACATAAATCATATCAGATAAACAAAGAAGGCATGCCAGAAAACAAGAGGGGAGGGAAGAGGAGAGATACCTACCAAGCAGTTTGTCTCTAAAGTGTTGCCAGTTGTGAAAGGACTTGACGTGCTAATATCCGCTCATTCAGACTCTTACAGACATGCTAAGAGCGTGACGGCTGGCAGGCAGTGCATTTAAGTGCTGTTACTGAGGCCCCCAAATATTGACAGAGTGCCAGACTCTGAGAAACTATTGATGTATGCAGCCGGCCGCTGCTCCAGACACCTCTCAGACAGAGTCTTTAAATGTCACAGATTAATGAATTTTCATGAAATGGAGAATGAGAGAAAGAATTAAAATATATATATATATCCCACAGCACCAACATGAAAGCATCTTTTATCCCTACACAAAATTCTGCCCTCAAGCCTCAAGATTTCTAATAGATTGTAACAGATCGTAAGTCAGCAGTAGATGCAGGGTCGAGGAGGCGACACCCTCGAGATCATACAGAGCATCCTCAAACAAAGCCAAAATGAGAGATGACTGTTCTCAGAAAAGGGGGGGGGGGGGGGGGGAAAGAAAAAGAGACAGGATGCTCTTGGATCTTTAACCAAACATGTAAGTCACACAGTTTACAGGGGTAGAACTGGTTAAATGGTTCATATTTTGAGGCACAAATGGGGCCAAACTGCAAAGAAGGGATGTTGAAGGACTCTGACTCTAGAGTCATTCTGACAGTACTTGGATCCCTTCCTTGAACTTGATAGAGTTCTTGATCCTACCCAACAAGTGGCAAACTTAGGATAGAACATCTTCATGTCATGAGATAAACCAAGTATGCTGATTATTTATCATTTTTCATTTACATCAGTGAACTCAAATATGTATGAAAGAGCTTCAAATAACATTAAACTGTAATAATGCAAAATGCAGTTGGAGAATAAATGACAAATCTACACATAAGACATCACATAAAAAGGAATGAGGTGAAGGGATGATGTATGCAAAGGTATAAATGGGCCATTTATAGGCAGCTGTTAAAAATATGGCTTTAGTAAGCCTCCCTGCACACAGCCACTGGGAACCATATGCTATTTGCTTCATTGCCCTTGGGCAATTGATTCCTAAAAGGCTTAGCTGCCCCCTCTGCAGGCCAGCACGCTGTGGAGTGGGAGTACTATGGAGAAGGAGCTATGCGCAACACAGCCTTGGTGCTCAGGATCAGCTCAGTGAGGTAGGCCACACATGTGCTGCAAAGGCTCCTTCAGCTTCAGCAGCTGAGAAGGACCCTGTGGATTTCCACTTGCATTTTTCTGCTGAACAGTCAACATTCTTCATCCTATCCCCAAAGTTCTTTTAAGTACCCTCCGTCTCTGACCATAGAAGCCTTTGCTGACCCCAGCAGCTATAAAATAAGCACAAGGAATGTTCAAGAGCAGCTTGTTTCCATGTCATTTTGTCAGGCAGGTTATTTGGGACTACCATCACCAAAGCAAATAAATAAGAATTAAAAAAGCAACCGAAATATGAAATCAATTTTCTGAGTGCAAACGAGCACAGGGACTCTGAAGCTAATCTCCAGGTCCTAACAACATAGAAAGCTTTAAGTTTTGAAAGCCATCAGACTCCTGCAAGTTGGCATTCATGGCAATCAGCTGCATCTTAGACTACAACACCCAGCTATTAGCATTACCCACTCTGGTCACCACCTAAAGCAGATCTTCCCTACCATAACTCATCCCACAACGGCCAGTTTTGCAGGAGGCTTTCCAACACATTATCCACTCTACAAATGGAAGTAGCAAGCAGTCAGCCTCTGCAGATCAGGCAAAGCACACACGCATGTAAGAGTAGGTGACACAAATGACTGATTTAAGTATACAAGAAGGCAAAATGTCAAAGGCTTTCTATTCTGAGAACAATCTGTAGACAAACAAAGAAGAAAATCAATACAGATTTTTACACTGAGAACTATTTTACACATCATTGCAAACTTACTTTTAAAGGTTTTTAAGGTTTCTAAAGAGTCTGTCTAACATTACAGCCTCTTCTGGCCCACTCTCTCTTCACACACACTCCTTTTCCATTCTCATTTCTCCCTCTCCTGTTTTAAAATGTAAATGAGGAGCCATCACAAAGCACTGACCCAGTGGTTCACTCAGCCCAGTAGCTCACCTTCAGCAAAAGCCAGCACTGCCTGTAGAAATCTGTCTCTTTTCTGGAAGAACTGAAATAGCAATCTAACACTTCAAGAACACAAAATTCTAAGTGAACGTGTTGGAAAGGGAGCAAGTGGGGCAACTGTCTGACTTACTGCAGGAACGGACACGGGTTTTTTTTAATGAGGTTTTGGCATTTTAACCAAATGAAGGGATCAAGTTAGACATAACAAAGTCACGTGGCTTGTCTGAAGTTATGCAAGATGCTTCTCTCCCTGTCTTCCTTTGCAAACACTAGTACTGCTGAGTCTCCTTGTCCCTGTTTGCTTTGTATGCTATGCATGTTAACAACAGCCATTTTGTTCCCATAAATTCAGTGTTATCTCCAAGACAAAGGTGGGAAGAAATCTGGAAGAAGTGGAAGTATTAAAGATTACATAAAATAAAATTAATAATATATGCATGCAAAATATCAATTGAAAATGAAAGAACAGATAAAAGACATTACACAATCACAATCATTACGTTTGAAAGGGTCCTTGAAAGTTTCTTGAATTCAAATTCCTTCATTTAGTTTAGGAGAGTATCAAAGGCCACCTCCTTGTTCTAATCTAGTCTCTTTGATTGTCTCCTTACACTTTCTACCCATTAATTCATTGTAATCATTTCTGATTGCTGTTGTCTAACTTTCATCCTCTTCTTTCCTTCATGTGTGTGCACACATCACAGACCACAACCAGCCTGCATGCACCCCTGCTTGTTAGAAGTCCCACCTCTTCTGCCGACTTACCGCTCTCCTAATCAAAAGGGCAGGAGGAAACAGTCAGGATTCATTCTTCTACCTTTCCCCTTCTCTCTCCCTCTCTTATTTTCAAATGGCATAAATGTCAACTTTCTAAAAGGATGTTTGGCATAGCTGAGTTCAGTCATGTAATGTACAAAGTCGGCATGATCAAAAGGTTGCAGGGCTGCCCACTGCTAAAGAAGAAGAAAAAAAAAGGGAAACAGGGATATCTTCTGAAGTGTGAAAGAATGCATGAGCCAACTGTTGCCACTGGAAACACCATGTCTATTAGTAGCAGCAGTGGGTCTGAAACAAGAAAGTGCAGGTCCAGATTCCGACTTTTTCTAAATTCAGAGCTGTTTTGATCTGATTTCCCTCCTTTAAAACGAAAACAAAACCAGGGATCTACACAGCTCTGAAACTGAAAACTTTTACTCTCTGCACCATTACACACAACAGACTATACCCATGTAAAAATACAGCAATTGTTTTTACAGGCGAAACAGCAAATCAGAGCACGGATTCACACATCAAAAATACAGCCTCTAAGGTGGTTTTGTGCTGCTACCTCTCACCACAGAATGTTTGTTCTCATTCTATCCACTGCTGAAAAAGAGCACAGATTATTCTTCCCTTCCACACAACTAAGATTTGTTTTGATTTCACGTGGAAACTGGTTTGCAACAGTAGGGTGCTTCAAGATCGCTAAATATGCTCACATTTTGCTCTACAATTCTGATGCAGTGCAATCTGATTCCACTCAGCCATCGTATTTGCTCCACTCTGCTAAGTCCTGTGAACATTTTCACATCTTCTTACCAAATGTCAGCATTAGAGAACAAGACAGCTATGCCACTGAATCCTGCAAAATGCCTCAATTCAGTAGCCTACAAGCTGGTGGCCCAAATATCCAGTATTAATAATCTCTCTGTGAGCGAAGACTCAGTTTCCTTGCCAAAAGATAACCCAAAAAATGTAGACAGAAAAGCTCATTCTCGATACCCATTTAATAGAAAAATCTTAATTATAGATAGCTTTCAGTCCCAGAACAGTAGACAGGAACTGGAGATTAATTCCCCTTGTGACAAAGTATGTGAACAATAACCAGAATTTGTAATCAATACTCAGAAGAGAGAACATCCAAATTGTAACGGGGATTTGGGATTCATCCCCAGAGGATGTAATATATGATTTGGAACAGGTAGACTGAGATTAATTTTTGATTATGAAATATTTGAACAGCAATTTTCAACTTCTAATGAAGAGAGGATGCGGACACCACAATTAATACAATTTCTAAGTCTCTCCATCATTTTTCAAGACATAAATGACAGATCACAAAACAGCTGCTCAGCTTGTACACAAGTTAATGTGGGAGTGCCACCTAAAGGAAAGTGCACAAGGATGGGGCTCTGGAGAGAGGCAGGCAAAGATACAAGTTGCAATTTCTTCACTTCTAACAAAACTTGCTTACTAAGAACTCTGTGTTAAAAGTAATTATTCTGTGTAGAATAGAAGGACAATTCTAAGTCAGAAAACATCAGTATGAAAATACAAGGTTTTTCTCCCACATAGGGAAAAATGTTAAAGGAGAAGGAATTGTGGCTCTGAAGGAAAAATTCAAAATAACAGTGTGCAACTCAAAATACATCGAAATTCAGCATGTCCTGGAGGGGAATGCAATCCAAGTTCCTAAAGTTCTTTAGAATGTAATAAAGGCACAAATTATTTACCTAGAATAAAGATGATAACGAGAGAGCTGTAAATCTTATCCTTTTCGTTTCGTTTTTCTGAAATAATTTTCTTTGTTTTCCTCACAGGCGAATGAGTAATTTTAATGATTATGAGCTACATCTGTGGCCATGTAAGACAAGGCAAATTTCATCTATCTGCATATTTTGTTATTTATAAGTCAGTGTAGCCAACTGATGCTTCAGGATGGCATGTCGATCATCGCAGGGGCAGAAAGAACCTGGCCTCCACATCCAGTATTGCTCAGTTGGGAAGATGCAGGATCCAGAGAGAAAATGCCTTCCCCTGAAGTAACCTTCACATGCAGGACTAATGATAAGATGTATCAACAACCTGTTTTGTGCTCAATAAACACTTTATTCCTAATTTATCTTTCTAATCTTAGAAAATGTTTTAAGAGCTGCTTAGGATTACTAAAATTGGAGATTTTGCTCTTTCATTTTACTCCTCTTGCATAAAACTTTTGGAACAGACAAGCCAGCTGTGGGGCTACCTCTCTCCCCTAAACCCTCAGATTCCCGTCAGCCCATGGATCATTTCCTAACCCTCCAAAATTATATATAAGTATGCTGTCTCTGCCAGACCCTATTAATCATAAACTTCTTCTCATTTCATTTCAGTATTAAACTCATCTTGTTCAAATCTCTAATTTTCCACAGACAGAGGAGTTCTCTATACATCATTCAGCTCTACTTCCTAGATACGTTCAGAACTACAAAATTCATTCAAGCCCATCTGATCTCGTCTCACTAAACTTTCTGCCTTCCATTGACTGACAGGGAAGAATCAGCCTTCCTCCTGTTAAGTACACATCTTTCCTCACAAAAGTATGCAAAAACACATCTAAATACAGCCAGTGACTCAGTGTGCCCTTGTACTTGTGTTCTTTGCTCTATAGTACAGTCTATTTGAAGAAGCAGCAAGTCCCTCTGATATAATATCAAACAAACAACTAGCATTTCTGGAGTAAAAGCAGCTGTAGCATTCTCTACACCACAGTATACTGCAGGCTGAAAGCACCAATATGGATGAAGTGGCCTTGCTTTCTCCACTCCTCATGAAAGCAGGAAGTCTCACACTGAAGCCATGGTCGAGAATGACACTGCTGAGCCTAATACATCACAGGTCATTTTAAGTCATTAAAAAGTAAAAATGGCCAACCACAATTATCCTCAGCGATCCTATCTAATATTAAAACCAGATGCAGATTTCATTGGGAAGAATGAGCATGTCAGATACTCCCTCATCTTCCCCTGCTGCAGCAAAGTCATCCATCTCATTTCTAACCCAGTTCCACAGCTTCTCTCCAGTTTTATAAAGAAACCGCAGAGCTACGCCAACAAAACAAATGATGATGCGGCTGAAACAGACAAACAGGAGATGGGACCAAAAAAGCACTCAAACCACTTGTTGGTCTTGCTGATGAGCCAGGAATTCACCAGAAACACTGATGCCACCTTGAGAAGCTACACAGCATGAGAAGTTTGGTGCTGCACATATGAAAAAAGTTCTTTTTCCCCCACCTAAGACCTTGGGCTCCAAAGGATACTCCTTCCCCATGGCACAACTCAGAGACCCGCAGAGCTCACTGTTCCTACATTCCCATAAAGACTACATCAGCTCTCTGGCAAGTTAACCAAAGTAGCTACAGCACAGGACTTGGGGTCAGGTGGACTCCATCAGAGCATGGTGCCAGATAAGTTAGTTTGCCAATTTCAGCCTCAATATCCCCAAATACTAATTACTTTTTGTTGCCTACCAGTACAGAGAATGATAGCTTTAGAAACACGCTACATTAGACAGACAGATCGATGTCTTCTCTTACACTTTTGCAGATTTGAAAGCAAACAGACTCTGTAGCAGTATTTCTTGACTAAAAACCTGTAGAAGAAATTAAGTTACAGTCTTTTGCAATCAGAATCTGGAAGGGTGTCCCATTGTAATATTTTCAAAGAGAAGTTGTGCATGCAGTATGTATGTGCATATGGTGTTTATGAATTGTTTTTTAACTTTAGATATTTTATTCATTTTTCCACATGGTACAAGTAGAACACACATCTTTGTTGGACAGACACCAATACAGTAACATAGCTTTAGATTTCAGGCACTTGAGATTCAGTGGGACGAAAGGCTCCCCTATCTTCACGCCAGGACATCACGTCCCTGAATTAGGACACATGCCATCAGGCAGCCAATATCTCACTGAAGATATGCAGCCTTCAATACATTCTGTTACACTAAACGAAGGAAACTGTAACCACTTCCAGTTATTCCATACAGAGATAAGGACCATGAGAACTCTAAGTCTTGGCATACAACGTCCTATTTTGATTTCACTGTATTGTGGGATTTGCTGTTATCCACAGTTTGTGGACTTCGTTTTTTTTTCTCACAGCCAGCACAATAACATCAGTCATAATGATTCAGAAGCCAGTAAAGTAGAAGGAGCAAAGTGGGTAAGGAATGGCACAAAAAGACCTGGCAAGTTGTTGACACAAGCAGAAAAAAGAGATGCTACTGATATCTGCACCCGTGATCCCCACAGTCAGCAACACAGGAATCAAAATTCACTTCTCCCATTTACAGCACGTTACACGGTGCTGTCACAGACTTGTGAAGAATATTCAGCATGTTCTCTAGATTAGCGATCTATCCAAACTAAGAAACGTAGCTTATTGCTCAAACTCAGATGAAATGCAAGCGTGAACAGCTTCCCCTCAGACCAGGAAAGTTTGCCCTGCTACTGCTGACTGCCATGGCTAATAACTATGCAAACCTTGCTTATTTACTTTCCATGCCGCTGTGTCACTGTGAGCCATACTGCTGTCACAGGAATCACAGGATGGTGCCATTTAAGAGGGAGAGGCCGTGGTTTAATTGATTTTCCAGAAAAAGAGCAGCCAGCTTCAAAATCAAAATAAAGTTTTCTTTGTGAAGAATGGAAATAGTAATGTTATGACCAAACACTTTGGAGAATTTCACATGGTGAACCATCATTCTGTTAAATGAAATGTAAGAAGGGCCAGACTAGTAGCCTAGGCTGAAACCAGGACACCAGCTCAGAGAAAAGAAAGAAATACAATTTCTGTTCTCAGTGGCAATTTGACACCTATTTTGCACTCCAAGGTCTGAGAAACACTGAGTACAAAGAATACTTATTTTTCTCAGTATCTGAAAAAAAAAGAAAAAAGAGAATAAGAGGACAAGGGAAACAAAGATTAAAATTTACATGAACTCGACATTCTTCAGTTTTCAGATGTCCAAATTAAAATGCCTACACTGGCATATAAGGCAGACAGTCCTTATGATTCTCATCCAGAGCCCTACTGAAAGTCTCTTCCTGTGCCCAGCTTAGACTTGAGGTTTCTTGACAAGCTATAATGAACAGTTAACATCACCTTCCTGATAAAACTCAAACCCCCTCTGACTTCACTCTTTTCCTGAAACAAACCCAAGCAAGTGAAATACATAAGTCTGTCAATTTGGATAAAGCTCTGTGCATTGAAAATCAAAAAGGAAAAATTCTTGTTCAGGTGTACTGGGTGATGCTGCTGGTGGATCCAGATTTGCTCCCAAATTTCACAGGTTTGGGGCAGCACTGAACCCTCTCCCCTCCACTGCCCCTCTCCAGCAGCATGCTGGACTTAGGACTGCAGGCAGTGATTTGAGGGTGGTACGGTATAAATAGGAGATGTGCCGTAGCCCTGGGGACTGCAGGTGGCACGGCACATTTATCTTCACGTGTGCCAGGCTGGATGTCTACAACACACAAGTGGGAAAGGTCAGACGTGTCAGCTATGATGGCAACAAACGGCCCTGGCAGACAACACAGGCACATTCACCTCTCACTGCTCACCATGTGTGTACACCTCCGGGTCCAGCAGAGGACCAGCTCTGGAGCATCAGTCATTATGTCACATCGCCAAGTGCCACCGCCTCAGCTCGAGATGCTCAGACCTTCCCCGAGGGCTGTGCCCCATTGCAACAGTGGCAGATAATGCCAGTATTTTGGATCTGCTCTCTTCAGAGGCCACGGAAGAGATTTATTATTTATAGGCACATGGATGAAAACATTAAGTACGTACATAGGGGCCCGCATGCCCGCCAGGGAGGGGCAATTACTGCCAGGCAGTAATTTCAGTCTGAAGTTCCTATGACTTAAATAGCCACTTGAGCTCTGCTCTTGCAGTTTACGATGTCAATAGACCCCCTAAATGAAATTACAGCCTTCTGATACGCAGCAGGGTAGCTTTTCTTCACCGTGTAATATACGCGGCCGGGAGAAATTGCACTATATATGGAGTTTCACTAAAGCAGAGTTTATCATAAGAATGTTCCCACTCAAATATGATTAGGCTTTCTTGTTTGCTGGATAACACATCTAATGAATCAGGGTATGCATGACAGTCATGTTTTGCGAACTCAGACACATACCCTGAGGTGAACTGGGCACTCCACCGCCTCCAAGCACTAGCTATTTCATTTCCACCATAATTTGCACCTGCTTTGTTTTGCCAGCAGCACAAACCCATGCTAGCTCTGGAACTTGCATCTATTCTAGGAACTTGAAACACACACGGAGGGAGAAACAAACAATGCAGCAGCGGTGCGATCTATGCACGGGATTTAAAGGAGTTTTAAGCACGTTACAGCCTTGCTAAGCATGAAGTTGTTTTGCTGCCTACAGTCCTGTGTGGTCAGAAAAGAAAACTCTTTCCATTTTCCAGAAGGGCAAGTGAGATGTAGAAAAAGAACACACAGTGACAGATCTGCAACAGAGGTTCAGGTCTGCCAGGGACTATTATATTTCCCCTCGTGTTAATCATGTTATTTATCCATCCCTCTTTTCCCCATGCAAGACAGTAAGAAAAGCCTTCAATTTACAGCTCATGCACACTGCTATTCCTTTATCCTTCAGCTAAGATCACGAGTTAACTGTTCAAATGTCTCACATCACAGCACAACTTTACAGCTGATAATTAGTGATCAGCAGCTAGTTGCCACTTTACCAAGAAACCTTGCAAATCACAGAGTTATCAGATGGTTCGAGTTCAAAGGGACCTTAAAGGTCACCCGGCTCCAATCTACCAAATTCCTTTCACTTTCATAGCTTTCCCTCTTATATGACTTCAAATCAAGTTTCACTTTCTTTTCTGACAGAAGGGGAAAATAACGTTGCTTCAGTGCTGTGGCCCTGGGAAATAAGCCATTGATCAATTTCTGGGGGGGAATTAAATAAATTAATAGAACATTTAAGATACCTTAAAAGAGGAAAAGTACTCACAGTGAAGCACCTGCTTTTACTATGAGAACTGATTCTCACTATGGCTCAAGTTCTTGTACTTCAGAAATGTCCCAGTACCTATTAGTCTGCGCATCTTTATAATTACTATCTTTTCTGTGCTTTGTTCTCAGCTGATGCAGTTAACGGAACAAAAAACATATCACATCAAACAAAATCGGTGTGCTGAATACTGTGCTGTGGATTCTACTATATAAATACACATTCTCTTCTCCAAAAGCAAAAACTGCTGGTTTGAATACAAGTGAAAGACTACCATTTGCTCTTTGATTGCGTTGGGCAGGAGATGATGCCTTCTCTACTGCACCTACGGGTAGCAGCAGGAGGTTTAATTCAGTTGCATTTCTACAGCACTTTGGGAATTCCAGTTGGAAGGGGTGGTGCAACTGAAATGTCTCCCCAGAGAAGTAAACAGGGCATTTATAAAAGAGCAGCTGTATGCATTCATTTTGATTTTTTAAAGAAGCCATGGCAAAATACACTACGTGCTAAGCAAAGAAGTTACCACTAATGAGACAGTTCATCATCTTACTGTCCCAGAGTGTTTAAAAAGACAGTTAAAATATGATTTCAAATAGCAGATTTTCACCCTAATGATTTTACACCATAGACAAACCATTATAACCTTGGACTAGAGTCAATAAGCAGCTTATACCATAATAAGAAAGACTGCTGATTTTTTCCACATTGTTGTATGCAAATACTAGTGAATACAAGTTCCTTTACTACTGCAGAGACTTGCAGAATAAATACATTAATTAAATAATTTAAACACCAAGAGGTTTAGAACAACACAGAGACTCTTAAGAAAGAAATTCAACATTGTTTTGCCTTCTTGGTGGACGTCACCAGAGTGACAGCCCTCAACTACAGTCTATCCAGAGAACAAGTGTTACACAGGCAGAAGTTTGAAGTTTCAGTCATTTTGCACTGTGCTTTAAGAACTTTCCATTTCAGAAGTACTTACGTCTTTCAGACTTATACTGCCTGGAGGGAGAAAGTAAATCAGAGATAAGTTTCAAAGATCAGACCAAAAAGCGTGTGTGGGCGTTCAGTGTAGCCCATTTAGAGAAAAGAAAAAATCCATTATGTTTCCGCCTGTGATGTGAACTGCCTGAAAGTTTGGGATGTTCTGATCTGTCAGCTTCTTTGAGTACACTGTAGAAAGGTGATGCAAATGCCAGCTTTGGATCTTAACATCCATTTATTCAAAAGCTGGGACCATATGGATTAGGGCTTTGACGGACATAAAGATTATTCTGTGTGTGTATATGACTCTTTACTGAGAGAATACGCCAGCCTAATTGTGGGTTTTGTTAAGAACTAGTTATTTAGTTTAGGTTCAGGGAGAGGTTCCATGGCTGCAGTGCACCGTGAGAAATAGCTAACCCTCACTGCACAGTGCTTAAGGAGATCTACAGTCAACTTAGGGCTCCATAGATAAAAAATAAATAAAGAGGAGTTCGCAGTTCTTCATGGTTCTAAAATAAGCCTAGAGGACACTCAGAGGCTTAATCTATGCGCCATCTGTTTTTGGGTTTAGTCAAACTTTAGACTGAAACTGAATCATTGGGAGGGACTGGGAGCCCCAAATGGATCAGGACCAAATAAAATATTTGCAAAAATTGCCAAGCAGTAAAAACCACCAACCCTTGCAATGGCTTTATTTATCAGTTATATGAAATAGCAAGCACTTTTAACTTGGGTTGCATTTGACTTGACATTTAGGTCAGTTCTGAAATCAACGGCAAAGCCACTGACAGCTCCAGTGAAAAACTGGCCAACACCAGTCATTGTGTGATGCCCTTCCAATTTATACTGGTCCTGAAACCAGGGAATGGTGACTTGACTTCCTCTGTGCATCACAGGTGAACAGCAGTGCTTGAAGAGGTAGGTATTACCATGGGGGGTCAGAGATGTATGCTGATATACCTCCTGAACGAATCAAACTCAAAAGATAACTCAGAGAAGAACACTTCCTAATTAATATCCAATGTGAGATACATTGGTGCCGTTAAACATTTTGTTCTTTTGCCAGGGACAACATGTTTCAAAGAACAGGATAAGACCTCAAAATAAAAATATTTTGACTGCTACTCTGTGTTTCTTATATGCCTACTTCATTAACCGTAGAAAACACGTTAGTCAAGAGATGATTCACTTCTTCAACTCAGATAACATGAGAGTTGATAAAAGATGAATGGAACAACCCACACACTGCCCTAGCCTTCCTTAGCATTACAGCACCGTAAGATTAACAGAAGCAATACATTTAGCCAGGCAGGAGAGGACAAAAGGAGACCCTGAGTAATATGGGTTGGAAACTACAGATGCATATCCCATTCCTTTTTCTTTCACTGGCTTCCCCTGGAAGCACTTTATGTGCCTCAGCTTCCCTATCCATCAGCTGGGAATAACTCTGCTTAAGTGTCTCAGTGTTGGTTGAGACACTTAATTCTTTAGTATCCAGAATTTTGTACATGAAGTCCTCCAAAATACTTTTTTTTTTCCCCTCCTAATTCCCATTTCTCCATACCAAGAGTAGGAAAAAAAAAGAAGAAAAAGGGAAATGAGAGAGTTAATTAATAAATAAAATAAATGCAACCTTTCCCTCCCCCCTCAAATGGACCAGCAGCCTATAAACCAACCAGTTCTTCCTATTCCCAGAGGTGGCTTCTGCAGAAGCATTTTCTTTTACTATGCATCCACTGTAGAGTTTCTTTTCTGCTTGGCTGGGCAATCAGGTATTCAGAGCATAATGTAAATGCTCACAACACAGAGGCATGAAAACTTGCCAGACAGAAACTCTAAGTGAGGGATTAACGTTTCGACCCCCTCCCGTGCCCTCCCCTTCCCAGCTTGCCCAGCCCTCTTGTCCCCCCACCCTGGCCCCTCAGAGCCGCTGCTGAGTCCGGCCCCACGGGGACACAAGGCAGGGGACACCGGGTGCAGCCCTGCAGCTTGGAGCTGCTCTCTCTCTGCTCAACAGTGTCCGCTCCCATCTCCATATTCCTCTGTGGTTGTTGCTGATTCTTTTTTAAAAAGGGAAAGAAAAAAAAAAAGAAAAAAAAAGAAGAAAAAAAAAAAAAAAAAAGCACACAACCCCCAACCAACAAAACAAAACACAACAACAACAACAAAAAACCCTTTATTTCCTGCTTTGCCTCGGCAGCACCGAGAATAGAAGCCTTGACGCATCAAATTCTGGGAGCTCACCACTCACCAGGGCTGTGGTTCCTGGTCCAAGCGGTGACGAAGGAGAATCACCTCACAGTCTCTGGAGAGTGGCAAGGCTTGGCTGCTAAGCGTGCCCCGCGCCGATGGGCTTTTTGAGTTCACTGTGTTCCAGAGCGAGTGCCGAGGCAGAGAAATTAGGGAGGGGAGAGGTGGGAAGGAAAATCACTGGAGCCTCTTATGATCAAACTTCCACTAAGCAAGAGGAAATGTCTTATAAATAAACAACAGCAAGAGAAACAAAAAAATCCATCTCGTCCTGCCAGAGGAATGTACATTATTGTCTCTCGACGGAAAACTTTACACCGCACCAGAACACGAGAAAGCAGCCATGTCTCCTGAAGCCACCCTCCCTTTCCGGGAGGGAGGGAAGGAGGGCAACGCCAACTCAGAAAAAAATATTGGGAAGCTCATGAGATTTCCCAGTAGACAAACAAAACTGTCCAAATTCAACAGATGTCACTATTCCAAGGTTTCACACAGGGCTACATTTCTTTAGAAATGCTCATCGCTCCGCCATTCGGACAGATTCAGGGAGGAAGTTCAAGGCAAGGGGAAGGAGAAGGTCACAGTCCATGTGCATGTGTATACATGTCTGTGCGTATATATATATAAAAACAGCATTTTATGCATTTCATAATGCATAGCTGTAAGATAATTTCATATAGGTATTTTCTTAAAAAAAATAGATATGCACAAACTTCTCCCATATTTCTCTAGAATCTTTGAGATTTACAGGCTAGAGACTTTATGCACTCGCTCATCTCACAACACTAAAACCACAGTCAACTTAAAGCTCACATTTGATTGCTCTGTGGGTCACAAGTGACACGAGTTTGGTGATTTCAGTCCAGTCTCTGGCTCTGCAAAAACTATTGCATGATTTGGCACAACGCACGGCAAATAGCAGTCTCTTTATGAGGAACCACAGATGGCAACAGAATGCATAATTCAAATAATTTATCAAGCACATTTGAGACCTAGAATGGGGGGACGGCCTGAGTCGATGAGAAACCAGTATGCTACGAGTCATTATTAGGGAGCTTATTAAATCTGTTTGGCATGTACAGCATTAGAAGATCACGGATTGCTGATGAGAGCCGAGATGCTTGGCAGTGCTGCATTTCGGGTCATGACTAGAAAAGCAGAATACAGCCGGAGAGGAGTTACTTCAGGAGAGAAGTCGGACAAAAGACTAAAAGGCCATGAGATACTGAAAACGTCTTGGCAGCCCCGATTTACACTTCATTTCTACAGGACTCTTCCATCTGAGAAAGAGCTGCAATTCATTCCTTAAGAGTGTACTGCTTATCCCTACCTGTCCCAAATCTCAGCATCCTGAAGCTCAAAAAACTGCACAGTCTGTTTTTCCTGCATGCACAAGGTTACAAATGAAAACACGTTTTTAAACTGATTAGCTTTACACCTGCCTGTTCTTGCTGGCGAAGCAATGCTGTCACTAATTCTTGTTAGCAACGATCAGTCTATGAATGCAAGATATGCAGAGTTATGCTTAAGATTCTTGAAGAACGATTGGAAGGAAAACTTGAGGGTTTCTAATGCGAAATCTATAGTAAATCACAGCTCTTTCAGATTTACACCTTTTGGGGGAAACCATCGTTAAAGCATTTCTAAATCGACGGTACCAAGATGATCTTCATAAAACAAAAGAATTTTCAAGACACTTCTCAGTAGAGGATAAGGAAAGCAACAACACCCATACAACACCTGAGGAGCTGTGGGAAGGAAGGAACTCAACTTGATTATAGCAGACTGACTGGTAAACTGTAAAGCTGACCATCTGGTCATACATGCTAATACCAAACAATTAAAAATGTGTAATCTGAGTCCAAATATTCTCTCTCTTAAACACTATTCACAGTGAAATGATCGACTTAAATCCAAGGTTATTTTAGCACCTTTATAGCTACTTGTTAACTTTGCTTGGGTATTTCAGTAAATATCCTCAAGGAGAAACTCAGTAAGGGCATTACTAATCCACAGCACATGTACAGCTCATGGGGATTCATGAACAGGTATTTGTCCACTTCCCAGCACTCATGTGAAGTGCTTTAAGGCCAATTCCATTCTCCAAGAAGGGAGAAACCCTAAGAAGCCCGAGAAGTTTGAGCAGCCATTGGCATATCTGTCCCACTACAGCAGCTTTGCTCATTCATTGGGTTTGCTCATCATTCACCTCTCAGTACTCACACACAGTAAACCCTCCCATGTTTCTAAGCAGCAATCTGACCCTAGGTTCCCAATAACTTAGCTGTCTTTACATAGATGGAAGTAAAAGCAGTCCAGTGTGTTTAGTAAGTCATTTACTAAACAGTCCAGAGATCAATAGCAGACACTACATTAAGCACTGGCATTCTGATTATTTATCATTAAGCATGAGGAATGCCTGTACTATAAAAATGGGGAGCAGAGAACCAAATGAAATCTAATAAAAAAGAAGAAAGTCTGTGAGGTTTCTGAAAATAAAGACTAAACAAAACAACACAAGCAGTGAACAGATCATGCAGTTGTGATCAAAATCTCAGCAAATTCCAACTGTCTGCCTGTCAGCGTGGCCTATTTCCATTACAGGCTTCAGGAGAGCCTCAGAATCATGCCACTTTTGTTTCACTCCTGTTAACAGCGGCTACTGCCTCAGAACTGCACAACAGCAAGAGCCAGGAAAACGGTCGTTTTCTACTGTTTTTTTAGTTTGACATTTCCCCTTTGTGCTCTTTTTCAAAGCTTTAATTTGGTAAAGGCACTTGTCAGCCTGTATTTTAACAGGTCACTAATAACTTGAGATGCAAGATCTCATCTTTCTTTTTCTTTCCGCTGCTGCCGTCGCTAAATATTTCATTTACCTCTAGCACAGCAGACCACTCCAGAAGGTTTTATTTATCTTATTTTTCTTTCCATAGGAGTGTTTACAGACCACTTTTTATGATTTGTTACTTTGCATCGGGATGGTCTGATCCTACCCGTTGTAGCACAAGAAACCAACTGCAAACAACTATTGTTACTCTCCATATAACTTAATGCTGTAACCGAACTGACATTATTTCTTAGGACCCGTATTCAAAAAATTATGGGTTTTAATTAGGTGGCATCTAAAACGTGTTTCTCTAGGTAGTGTTTTGTAATATTCACCTTATATAAATATAGATGCATACATATGCACGTGCACATGTATATTTACAATGAAAACCATCACAGTTACATTTCCACCTCCTGACTTGGCTATTAGAACACTAAATGTGTTCTGTTGCTGTTCTACAGAGACACACACAAAATTCAGTGTTAGCCATAATCCTTTTCATAGCAGCAATACATCCTATGGGTTTCTCTGCTTGCCTTCAGTAGCCCAAGAAAGGACAAGCCCCCAGGGGGGCTGATGCTTTCCCACACCTTCACAACGAAAGGGGAAGAGACCCATCAGAGCCTAAGAGATAGAGGCTTTCCTCCCCTTATCTCCCAGTGCAGCAGAGGCCACCTTGGGAGCAGCCACCAATAAACTCACAGAGGTTAATTCTGTTTTTTGCTCCATTAACCTCTGCTTAACCTCTGCTCCACCTCTGTAACCCCCTTAGGGAGGAGAGATAGCAACATGATATAGGCAACAGAGCCAGACATATACTGCAAGGAGAGCTGTACTGTGCTATGACTGTCTTTGACACTGGGCTTCTGAGGACCTGGAGACCAGTTTCCTTCACTCCTGCTAATCCTGTCCTCTGAACTGAAAACTTGCAGGATCTCTTCAAGGTAAGCTTCACAGCACTTCAAATCAGCTTTCCATTCAACTATACATTCCTCAGTGTAGGAGGAGATGCACGGGCTATGGCGGCGCACGCAAAGAGAAATAGACCAGATGAGAGTTAAACTGAGAGAGATGAGATAAACCACCTGGAAAAGTCTTCTCCAGATGTAGCTTCGCTCTCTATAAATAGATAATCCGGTATTGTCCTCCAGATGCAAACACAGGGTTGAGATTTTTGTTTTCTTGTTTAGTATATGGCAATTAAAATGTAACAGCCTCTCTAAATATTCCTTTATTTAAAAAAATAGGTCACGGACAGAGAAGCAGCCAGTCATGGTTTGGAGTGGGCAAGCAAACAATTTTCATTCGATTGTGCCCTTGTTTTTGTAACTAGCTTTTCTGCTGTGACCCGCTATACTTACCCCGTCTGCTGCGCTAACCAGCAACATGCCTTTTTAATTTGCCTTCCCGGGGTCTGCATTTGATTACAGCATTCATGTTCTATTTAGATTCTTTTGAATCATGCCCCGTGGTGCTAGCACGAAAGGTGTTATTTATAAAATGAAATTCTGTTGTATTGCGACTTGGATTCAAAGAGGACAAGTAATATTAAATACTTACTTTATTTAATAATATCTTGGATTTATTAACTCAATTTCATTATGAGATTAGAGACGGTAACCTGGAGGTGGTTATTAACTAATAAACAGGCTTCAGGCAACTTCGCCCCATATAAAATAAAATAAATAAAAACACATATATATGCATTTAAATAGCTTCTATTTTGAGGGCCCAGATACACACCTCTAGCTCAAAATAATGGCTTTCTTGACAAATAGCATCACAGAGAGCTACTGGCATCAATAAGCTCACGGTGCCTTTAGGACAAAAGCATCCATACACCATCCCAAGTAAGCATCCCATTTGGTTGGTTGCACCATGTGGGGGGAAGTCTTCCACTCAGTTTTGACAGACCTGATGCAGGCTGCAGTTACTTCAAACTGCTGTGAGCAGCACATTAGAAACTATGAAACTCTGTTGATTCATCCGATTCTCCTTAACCTATCTGGCAATGCAGGGCTCACGTGTGTAAGCTGTCTCACAGTTCTCACTCTCCCAGCATCAGTCCCATGCATTGCAGGATGTACCACAGGAAACTCAGTTTAAGCATGTGGAAAAAACCATAGGCAGTATGTTAGCTCTGTAGCAAACAGGCTCTTGAGATAAGAGCTCCTCTTTTCAGGAGAGAGCATGGAAGTTTCTCACTTTGTATGTAATATAATGTGGCTCTGTATTCTGTTACTTAGCTCTTTCTAGCAACTTACATTACATTTAAAACTAGTGTGTATTCTATTCAATAAGATACAGCACAACCAGCAGCTGAATTTAACTACCTGGCAGCAAGCATCCCAGACTAAGGATTAAATCCAAGTTAGAAAACTCATAGAAGGCTCAAAGTGCCCCAGAGTACAGGAAAATTAAGATACAATTCTCCGTCCATTTCACAAACAAAACTAATAAATGCTAATACACTTAACTCCCTCTTATATAAAATACCCTGTGATGAGACCCGGCTTATGTGACTTTAAATCTGTCAGGTCGAGGCTAAAGCCTGAGTCTGATGTGGGAAAATAGAAGCGTGTCAATGTCACGGGTACAATGGGCTGGGAATTCCCACATGGAGGTGCGCGGCTGCTAAAAGCTTTCACCCCACATCTGTTGCAGTTAGCTGTGAGTCACCTGCAGTCAACTTCATTAGACCTGAGGTGTCACTCAAATGAGACAAGCTATTGCCAGAACAAGAGAAATCAGAATTTTAAGTGTTTGATAGATTAGAAGGAAAGTGTCACGATATGTTAAATGGATATTCAAATATCTTAAGTCCCAGTTTTCAGCTACCTACTGATCGTACGCCTTTGCTTAAAGCTGGATGGTAGGCAAGGGCAGGGGCAAGAAAGAAAGGGTGAATGTCATTTTTCACTCATGTGGCGTTGTTCGTTGCAGTGACTCAGTGAAATATTAAATCCAGGGCATACAGATTATAAGAAGATAGACAGAAATATTTAATTAATTAAATCTGCCCAGAAAGGGATTTGAATTCAGAGTGATCTCCAGCATTTAGGAAAGAACACCTACAACATGGTGGTGCACACACATTCCCAAGAGAAAATAAGGTTAAGTAACTGTACTGAGATGAGGTTAATTTGGGTCAAAAATGAAGGGAGATTGAGAAACAGATTTATGGTGAAACTTTCAAAGGCAGAAGCAATAATTGCACCCGCAAAAGGCATGTGCATCATTGCTACAAACAAAAACACATGCTTGGACTCTCTACAGGCAATCTGGCATCTGTTTCCCATTCCCTCCCTTCTCCTGACCCTAAGACCTCTTTTTCTGGAATTTTGTTCCATGAATATTCCATAACGCTCCACTCTGCTCCGATTTTCATGAAAAGTCAGTGAAAATGCATTAGCTAATAAATGGAAGTTCACAGCATTACTGTCAATCAGTGGTTGGTTTCCATGAGAATAGAGAGAGATCTCAACAGAGAAAAATAGTGAGATGCGGGCACAAGTGATGTTCGATCTACATATGTTATGCATACAGACCACTCTGAAACTACTGAACTAACTTGTTTGGCAATTGATTTATTACCAGGTTCTCTAGGGTATCTACAACAAGCCAAACTTAAACAACATTCATTTAAGTAGTTTGGAAATGAGGCAGAAACAAAAAATATTATTGAGTACGTTAGAAATACTGTAATTTATTCTAATTCTTATTCTAAATCCCCATTTCTTTCTATATGCTCAAAATCACCATTTAAATTTAAATAAATAAATAAATAAAAATACTAAAGCTTTTTTTCTCCCCTGTATATTTCATCCCCCCGGGTCTCAAAGAAAATATAACCATTTCAATCCTAAAATAATTAGTGAGAGAAAATTGTAACTGATAATGTGGATTATAAAAGAAAAAAATCTCCACAGAGTTGATAAAAATATGCCACTATTTCTGAAATTAATGCATCCTGTTTACAATGAACACACCAGGAGGGCACATACACTCCAAGATGCAAGGCCATATGATATGCATGGCACAGGGCTTTATAAACTCTATTCACTTCCAAAAGCACATTTACCTTCTACTACTTTTACCTGCAGTTTTAACCCAAAGTTTCTAGCATAATCTCTATGACTGAACCAAGCAAAAAGAAAGAGCCAGTTATTCCCATGGTTAGGGAACACCAAAACCAGAAATGTTGTAAAATATAGTCCCACTTCTAAATTTCAAACATCTTTGAAGCCTATTACGATTAAATGAAGAGTTTTACAAGTAAGCACTATTAAATGAAAATACTTTGTTTTATATTAAAAAGGGTTAAGTTTTAAAATATACCCCAAGTTCGAGACTATTCAGATGAATGTTCTTGGTCTTCTGATTAAACTAATAGAGAATGAGTTAACATGCTGGGGGAGAGAAATGGGGAGGAAAGGAAAAAAAAAAAAAGCCCCACCAAACCAAAAGCTATTTGACAGATACGGTAAAAAGAGCCTAATTCCATACAACTGCTTCAGTGTGACTGATCTCAGAAGAACAAATAAGTGCTGCAGGGCAGACTGTCTGAACAGTGGATGGAAAAAACAGGAAGAGAACTCAGAGAGAGGACATCACTGGATAAAGCCTGCACGAACTGACATCACTTGGTCTCTCAAAGACCCACCAAGACACAACAAGCTTATTTGAAATGTCATTTATATGCCTTCTCCCAATTCTCCACTTTTTCTCTGCTTTTCTCATCCAAGAAACTCTGTATTTACCAAATGAAAAAAGAAGGAAAGGAAAAAAGCTTTTTTTTCCCTCTATGAAAGCCTTAAAAGTTTTTCTGGGACAGACCAATTTCTAAAGAAAACAAGAATCACGATCTAGCAATGTAGCAGAGAATTGTATCCCCCTTGGGACGTGCTCCTTTTGCCCCTCTAAAGTAAGCCTTTGAAGCCCACTCACAGAGCTTTACAGGGTACTGAAAGAGTTTTCTATCAGGCAGCCACTAAAATAAAGTTGATTTAGAGATTCAGGGACATCCCATAGCTAAAACACAGATGTAATTCAAAGGCAACCCTGTTTTGTAGCGTACAGGGAAACCACTGTTGGAGTACGTTAAAATGTTGCAGTAAGATGGAGGCCTTCACAAGCACATTACGTGTGAGAACAAAGTGGCAAGGATAAAACCTTGGCCTCATCTCAGTTTCTCCACACGTCCCACTGGTAGAACCACAGTTTTCCATTTCACAGGGACGCCCTGAGAATTAGCAGCTTACCAGCAGGCTTTCAAAAAGGCTCAGGATGGCAAACAGTGGTGATGCAGAATGAGCCGGCGTGCTGCAGCAACATGGCTGCTGACAACCAGCAGCAGGTAGCACGGGTCTCAAAGTTCCCTCTTACTGATTCCAAGCTACTTTCACCTTTGTGCCTTTCCAACCCAGGCCATTCTGTGATTCTGTACTTGACTTAAGAAAAAAAAGTATCTCAAGACACAATGCAAATAGCTGTTACAATGAGAAAGCTGTCCATGTTTATTGGAAGGTCATCTTTACATTGCACTTCAGAACAACATATCATGGATGAAGGAACCTAGATCATGATCAGTAGAGGCTATGGTATCACGGTATCACAGAACAGCGCAACATAACTATGCATGCCTCAGTTATCATACACATTCCAGAATTGATAAAGGATGAAACCATCTGATGAAGTTCATCTAGATAAACAGGAAACTGACTGAGCAGGGTGCGCAGCAGAGCAGAGCTGCCTCATGAGCCCTGCAGCAAGAGAACAACACTTGTGTAAGACAGTGCTACAAAGACTGATAAAACCATTACAGCCTAACAGAAGATCGTGTTTTCATTTCCTAATTCAGATCAGATGATGAAGGTTTTGCTGAGATTTTCAAAGCTCTTTAACAAAGGAGGGCTCAACTCAGAGTAGCAGTGGAGCCATTAAAATGAAAACATGCGGTATGCAACATTATGTAGAACTTTAGCACAAACTCTGAGGGCCATAAACACTCACTTGAGTTTTGCTTTAAGTTTCCAAGCTCAAACAAACTTTGGGAGTAAAAGCTGGGAAAATACAACTCCTAACCACCATCTTTCATCAGCAGTTCTCAAAGTAGTCTGGTCTACAGAGATTTGCTATTTTATGATGGTTTCTCAAAGTACAAGGAGGAGAAATGCCTCGTTCAATACTTGTTAGCATACCAGTGGCAGAAAAAGGACAGAACTCAGGTTACTTGTGGTCTAGTCCACCATACTTCCCATGAGGCACAATGCCTGAAGAAAGTTTTTCCTCTTGGATGCTGTAAATTTGCAACAAAGTTTTGTACAACTCTGTTCAGAAGCTGGAGGTACACCATGCCCCTACACTACTTCCTTCACTTCAGTCACATAAGTTTATTCACTGGATCTGGATGAAAAGAAGTGCTCTACTGACTGGAATGACTTGTGTCAGTCTTCAGCTCCTTAAAACCCTGACTAATTTTAGACTTTCTGTGGTTATATGCATTTGTAGTATATTAAAACAGTCTCTCTAGTACATGGAAAACATATGGTTTCAACAATGTTATTCCTTCATGAAGGCCTGTCTCTTCCAAGTTTCCTCTAGATGTACATTAAGCTTGTTTGCTGTTCAGAATGCTTATTTTTATAACTATTTATCCACCTTTCCACAATTATTTAAATGATATATGTGCATCTGTGCATATATATGTATATATTAAAAACACACACATTTACTGATTGAAGATGTAACTACACAGTGCTAATCAGATAAGAGTATAAAAATGGCCTATCCCAAGGAACACATACCTTCTCTGTGCTAGCGCACTGCAAGTTTGCAGAAAGCAAATGCTGCTTGTTGCATGGTTGTTGTTTTTTGTTTTCTTAAATTTCTTACACACACAGTTAATAAAATAAAAAGTGAGAAATAAGAAAGCCAGGAAAGTCTGACCTCTGAATAAATTCAGGATGAATCCCTACATTTTACTGAGCTAACACTCTACTAATGAAGAATATCCATTGTTTCCCTGCCACTCCCCAAATGAGAATAGCTCCTCTCCATTTTAACTTTTTTGTTTTCTTTTCTTTTTTCCTGTGACTATTTACTGTATCAGAATGGATTCACTGTATTCACCATTTCTGGCCATCTCTACAGCTACTCAGAACTTGCTGAAGAACCATCCTCTTGGAAATGCATTATTCCAGTCTCAATTCATTTAGTGAGCATGAAGGAAGCTGTGTTCATCTCTGGTATCTATTTGGCAATACAGACTGCTGTTGGAGAAACAGTTAATCTTAGCCTTGTTTAAGGCGTGATGGCTGAAATGAGAGAAGCGTAGCAGACAAGACCAGGTTGGCCAGTGGGAAACAGTCATCCTTGACCACTGCTTGTGGAACAAGGTACAAATTCCATCAAGCCTTTGGAGAGAAAAAGGAAATTAAGCAAGAGGCAGTTTTCTCAGTTGGTTACAACAAGCACTGCTCATCTAGGTCTGAAGAATGATGAGTCTGGCCCTAGCACCTGGAATGCACAAAAAGTGAATAAAGAGAATATTGCTTATACCAGGGCAGAAAGGTTGTTTTAAGGAAATTCAGATTTATGCTAGACCTACATTCAGTAAATTAGGGAAAAAACTAATACAAGTGAGTAAATAGGACAGATCATAAGAAGGTATAAGAAGTTATTAGCTTAGAAAAAGAAATGGAAAAGGCACGGTGACTGTGACAAAAGAGCAGTAAGCTGGTTTCCATACTACACAGCTGGATCAGGAAAAGAAGAAGCCAAAGACCATACGTTCTTGACAGATATTAGCAGCATTGCCTTGTGAGATTTTTGAGATGTAATTACAATCCTACAACTACAGAAAAATAATCTGGAAAATAGAAATCTACATTTTTCTTTTCAAACCTATTTTTTTTTCCCCTTTGCAATTTACTGTCTGTTAGATTTTGTTTTTTCCCCTGTGTTAATTTATGCTACCAAGTTTGGTAACTCATTGATATGTATGCATTTTGTACGCACAAGAAGATGTAAAGCACTGATCATACAAGAGCCTGAATGCAACTACAGAGGTCAGAAGGAAACATTTGTCCATGAAATCGAAACAAACAAGTTAAGGAACGTACAGCTCCAACAGTCTTCCCAAGTAGCATGGTTTTCCCTTAGTAACATAAGCCATAGAATCTCTCTTCGTTATGTCTGCATTCAAATCATAGGGTGAGAGACTTACTCATATTGTGAGAATGGAAGCAAAATAAGAAAAAATTACACCAAAAACATAAAAGAAACCAAGGAAATGAGAGCTAGACCTGGCATGGGAGAATAACTGCGAGTTATGCAGATGTAACAAAGGCAAAGGGCTACTTGAAAAAAAATAGTTGGCTGTACAACGAGTTGGAGGTACTTGAAAAAAGACCTGATAAATCTGTAACACAAATACAGTGAGGAAAGCACTAGGACAAGCAAGGAAATAAGGAACAAGAAAGACAAATTCTCTTTATTCCTAAAAATGACCTAAAAATGTAGTAATTTCAATACATACTTGTTAGGTGAGTGCACCGCAACTGCGATGCCTGAATTTTGACCTCTGGCTTGATGCAAAATTCTGTTCCAAAAAGAGAAAGGAAAAATGAACTTGGCCTCTGATGGAACTCTGATGAAGGGCTGTTTGCTTTATTCATCCATACAGTTTTTTGCCATTCCTGCTGGAACAGCATGAAGGACAATCACTTAAAGTGTAATGAAACGTGTGCCCAAATGCGAACAGATCCAAACATAAGATTCATCATGCCTCAACAAACTGTAATGCCAGAACCCTCTGCCATCATCGCTCTGTCCGGAAACTGCCCTCAAATATTTGAAGCATTCCTGGAATTAACAAATAAGTGCTGATTTGGCCTAGCTCCTGGCTTCCTGGTATCTCTGGCTGGCACTGAGTTACAATGGAGGGTATTGTTATGCTGCAAGAATTCTTTTGCTTTTCTACTTAAATTTCCCAGTGCCAGAAAGAAGAAAACTGACTCATTTCAACTGTGACTTGTGAATCAAAGATCTGACTAATTTAAAGGAAGTTTTTATATGCTTAGTCTATCCAACCATGCATAGCTTAGATTATTTGGCTTCTAAAGATGATACAACGAGGTAGACACAACTTTTGTTAAATGCAGGTACACACTATTTTCATACTGAAAAGTTGGACATAAGCAGTTCAAGTGTAGCCTCCTCTAACCACACCAACAAAGCCCTTCTATGCTGTCTGGAAAGAGCTGCACATTGCAGTATGCTTGGCCTCCTAGAAAATTACAAAAAGAAAGTAAAAATGACAAGAAATATTTGTCAGTTCCCAAGTAAGTGAAGCTGCAGCATTAAGAATTTGTTTTATACAATATACATAAATGTCAGGACACAATGCAAAAGCTGGAAAAGGAAAATAGAATACTCTCCTGTTCTGTGCTTTGGTCTCAGAAAAAAAGCCCACTCAAACTTGTGAATGCTTGCTGAACTAAACAGAAATATATATCCCTGACACCTCTTTACTGAATAAAACTTAATGTACTACTACAGATATCTATTCTGCCTTTTAAAGCTCAAGGATACAGAGCTAAGTTTCAGATGAAGTTCATCAGAATACCTATAGACCATACTACTTATTCTTTTAATTCATGGATTTCCACAATTGGCTTTCATTTGCCAGGATCCTTCCAAATATTACTTAGTCAAGGCTCACAATGGTCTTTGGGATGGGGAAACACTAGCAAAGGGGTGATGTTATCTACTCATGGCCACAATAGGAAATCTGCGTCAGACAGCACTGTTAGAAAGTTGAGCTCACCAGAGCTCTCACATCTAAAACATGCTTTCATTATCATACAATGAGCAGCTTAGATCATCTGCCCTTCTTTAAGACAAATGAAGTGCTGATCATATCATACAGAACTGTCTAGATATAAGTTTGCAAGGAAGACAAACTAACATGAGGTCCTGTTCCAGAGAAGGACTGCTACAGATGTTCAAATTATGTTAACAGCTTAACCCCCAGGCCATTAGAACTCGAAGTCCTAAATGCAGTGTTTCCCCAGAATGAATGTAGGCACGTTTGTATATTTTTATGTATTTATAAATAAACTATACATGCATCTATATGAATTTGAACACACACACAAAGAACATGCAGTGACTAACATATAATTATCTGGTATGGTAGCAGCACTGCATTCCTGGAACTTGTCCCGTGAAGTGAGTTCAATTCATTCTCCACTGAACTTAACCAAGAACAACCGGAAAGCAGGAAAGCAGCACTCCTGTCATCTAGGCAGGAATACTGTCAGTTGCACTCCCTCCTCACACATTAATCTCTTAATAGTCCAATCTAGGGGTCTAAAGGGATTTTTCTGAGAGAGCTATCCTATTCCACCTCTAGTATAGGCAGTTCAGGCTGACCCTGATGTATGCGGAAAAGTTCAAGCAGGAAGGACAAGCGTGTTGGTAACAGGAAAAACTAGGGATTAAGAGACTCTGGGCTCTTGACCAATACCTTCCTCTGACCTGCTAACCAAGTCACAGGATAAGATGAAAATAATTACCACACTCTGGAGACTGAAAGGCTTGCTGTGCATCTATGCATATATTCAGGTACACAGATATATGTATAAAGTCTTTTGAAAGCCACATGTTGATATAAGAGAGCAGATGCTCCATTTAGCCTGGTTTTCCATCTCCAGTGGAGTCCAGGACTGTGCATCTAGCACAAATGGGAGAAAAAGAAAGAAAGCCTCTTGTGATATCTTCCCAGAATAGTCTCTTCCCCATCACTAGTCTAGTTCATGGGCTTGTATATATACTCATTATACCTGCAGGTGGGGTTGAATTCAATAGTAAAAATAGTAACCCAAAATATAAGCATCACTATGTGGTAACAAACAACTGTAAACACATTACACTCGTACTGAAAAACAGCTTTGTGAACAATGAATACCTAACTGAGCTGTTTCTTCTAGGCAGTACTATTCCTTTTTGCTATGGCTAACCCCAATATCAACCTGAAAAGGAACGTATAACCTGCCAGCAAAGCACAGCAGAACACGTATAATCAAACCCAGATCTGCAAAGCAGAAAAAGCATCATAGTGAACCTGAACAAATCAATGCTTTGAATAGGCAATTCTTATTAGTTTGGATAGAGTGCCATGCTGTCAGACTTACGTTGCTAAAGGCAGTTCATTCACTGCTGTCTTGGGCTCTCTGCTGAACTGTGCAGGGTACATCTAGTGCCCAGTTTTCTCATATCTCCTGGACCAACTTCCACTAAAAGTGGACCAGATTGGAAGCTCAATATCAAATGTCAACACGCATATGCATGACTGCAGCCAGGTACTGATTTTTCAGAGATGCAAAGGTTTTGAGGAATAGGTGTAAAATGGCAACATCTTGGAAATACAGATGGTTTCCCTGTATTCAATTCTTTCCACGTGTCATATTTCTCACTGAGGTAGAGATCCATTTCAGCTGGTCAGTGTCAGTCATGGAACACTCAACTGCAAGAGTCAAATTAGAAATTATACAAACCTGCTATCATTCTTCTACAGACATGAAAATGTACCAACAGGTACATTCCGTGTGTCACTTCTACTACATTTCATCTAACTTTTTTTTTTTTTTTTAAACTGCCTGTAAGTTCTGCATTTAGTCAGAATGAAGACAGGTGTCTTCAAAGAGAAATTTGTCCCATCGTATGAAGTCAGACCAAGAATTTATTTTCAGTTATTTTGGAGAAAAATCTCAAATCCCAACTTCCACATTTCCAAGGTTAAGCAGGAAGGATTTTCACCCGCAGTTGAGATTTCGATTATGTGAGCTCACAATGCAGCAACGGGCTGGACCCATATGCTGGATACCAGCACTTCAAGGCTTGAGGGAAGCTGAAGTGTCTTCTCCCATAAGCACATGCTTTTATTTCACTGCAGGGAAAGCATGTGTGGCAGAAATTCCTCTAATACTTTTCTGCTGTAAGCTGGTACTCCTTTCATCTTTCTCATCAGATGGCATTCCCAGCATGCAGATGGGAAAAACAAAACACTCAAGACCCCTTCCTCTAAAAAAGGGATTTATGTATGGATCCCATTAAAACCACCATAAGTGTTATGAAGAAATCTGCACTAAGAAGAGACTACACCTCTTGATTTAAAAGAAAAAAAAAAAAAGAAAGAAAAAGGAAATAAAAGCTCAAATATCTGGGCATCTCTATCACAGAGATAAATAAAGAGGTAAGGACTGTAGCACAGCTTATCTTCCCAGCAAGAGGACATCTAGTGTGATGAAAAACTCAAGTTGTCCTGATCTAGAAGCAGAAAGAAATTCAAGTTAAATGTTTAAGAGGTTTTGCTTTCCCTTATTTGTTTTTGGGGATTCAAAAACCAAAACTGGACTAACTGATAGATTCTCATATAGGAGGTAAAACAACCATTCTAACCATTGTTTTAAACACAACAGAAAACAATGTTATCAATGTTATTCCTACTAGCAGAAACAGATAACGATATTGCTTTTCAGCCATGTCTATCTCTGCTGTACCTGGAAGGAAGGTAGAGAGAGAATCCCTCAGCATACATTCCTGGTTTTCCTCATTCCATTCTAAGAAATAGAAAGGACACATGTATATGTTACTTCCAGTGCATTCAAAGTGCTGCAAACTGCCTACAGAGAAGCCTTAGGAAAAGCTTTTAAACAGATTCCTGCAAGAAGAGTTAAATAGTTCATCAGAGAACAGATGTGAAGAGAAAGAACACTCATTCTTCCATATCCTGCACCTGTTGTGGCCTCATATAACGAGATGATTATAGTGTTCCTGTCCTTTATCATTCTTAGAAGCGGAATGAGTTTAAACTACACAAACTTCAATCCCTAATTTAACCAAATAGAATACTACTCTACTCCGTCAAATGCTGTATATGCATTCTTAAGTAAATGAAGCAAGAACAACTTGAGTGAGGTACCCTAATTATTTTGACTTTAGACCAAACTCAAATCCTGCAAGTCTTTGTGTACAAGAAAAGAAAAAACTTGCTACACTTCAAATTTGATAAATACAGTTTTCTATTTTAAGTCCATTTTGCAGTATCAAAGTCAGTTCTCTGCTTGGCTGTCTGAAGTTAGTGAATAAGGCTCTCATTTCTTATTCCAGAAGTGATTGTTTCTTGTTGTTTTAAAAACCAGATGATAAGATTTCCGTGCAGTTTCTTTAAAAATGCAAAACCCTAATTACAAAAACACGTACAGATATGCTCAACTTACATCTGGTTAGCTATTCCTCTGAATTTTTAGCCCTACAGGATAAGCCACACACTTAAAATTAAGTAAGAACTGATAACTATTCACAAGAGAAAGACCTAAGTTTATACGTTCCTTCAGATTATTTTCAGATAAATACAAATTCAAGATACTAAGACTAGTCTTTATATTTTTATAAAGAGCAGTGACGGTAATGTATAAAGTAAAATGAGTATGTAGTGAAAATACTGCAATACTCACAAATGCAGTTTCCAGTAGAAGTGACAACCCCCCAAAACCAGTTCTCAAACATTCTCAAATTTCATAACAAATACATCAGTTTTCTGAGCCTTTATGTATTACAAATTGCAGTAACTATCATATAATTTTTAATAACTCCATCAGTAGCTTTTACTGTTGTTACTACATTCTGCATAGAAACAGAACTATTGACTAGAGAATTTGTTTTATATTCTTTAAAGAACAATATGGAATTTCTTCAGTAATACTCAAGTTCAGAAATACCTGTATACTGAGCCCAGACCAAGGCATATAGACATTCCCCAGGAGTATTTTCACTTAGCTAAATGGCTCTCGATGCAGCCTTACTGGGAAAGCTCCTGCATCTGTATGAATAATTACACTGAAGTCAGTGATAGTTCTAGGCTTGACTTTAACTGAGAAATGAATAGGTCTTACATAAAATTCTGGTGTTGAATCCACAAGCACTGCCATCCTAACTGCTGCAACATTCCTCTGCTAAAACTATGTATTTTGAAGCACTCGTGGGAAACAGTAAGACTAACCTAAAACTGGAGTGGATTACTTACACCTTTTCTTAAAGAAACTAAGACGTTCCACAGAAACATTTGTATGTCTCTGTAAGGTCTTAAAAGAAGGAATTCTCCCCAGACATTGCATGATAAGAATATGACAACGTTTTGTTGACATTTATGGTGTGCTTTCCATTAGATGCTACAGAAATTGTGCAACTGAAAATATTTGTGTTGAGGATTTGACTCTTTCTCAAAAACACCATTACAGCCAAATGCACGAGCAGCAGAGATTTACAAACCATAATTCAAGTTAGGTATATGGTCAGCTTTAGAGTGTAGCCCGTAATGGAAGAGACCCAAAGTGGCAATAGCATTTATGCATAGGAACTTAAAAAGCACTTTTAGATCAGTATAATGCTATACAAACTCCACCATGTGACATTTAATAGATTCTCTTCACTAAGGAACAAGAAGAGGTGCCATCAAGGGAATCTGAATGGCACTCATCTCCTGTTGCCTAAAGTTTTGTAGATTAGAGTGATGTCTAATCTGAAAAGGGAAAGAGGCTGAAGTTAATAGAAGATTTCTAAGTACACTCATATTTATCTATATAAGAATTACGATATACTTGGCTATGGAAAGAGGTTCTAAGAACAAAGCATCTTTGAATCAAGAGAAACTCTCCAGAATAAAGTTAATAGGGTTTCCACTCTTTTCCTTTGGAAGCTTTTCTGTACATAGTTAAAAGCAAGTTGGCCAGGACCCAAAAGCTCTGCTACCAGCAGAAAAATTCCCTACAGAAAAAGTAGAATGTATTTTGCTCTAACATTGTGTCCAGTCAGCCAAACAAGGATTTTTTGTTCACGTGGAAATCGGCATCTTCCTCATCATAATCTAGAACCCTAAATCACTGTCATAATCTTACACATGTACAGCTGTGACCTGTCTGCCTAGCAGACAGTGCAATGAGAAGATGATCAAATAATAAATATAGCATAAAACTATTACTCTTATCCTCAGATCAGTGCCAGGCCCATGGTTCTGCATACAGCCTTCTGAAAATACAAGCATTCCCCACAAAAAAAAAAAAAAAAAAAAAAAAAAAAAAATACATATATATATATATATATATATATATATTATATAATATATTATATATTATATATTTTATATTATTTTACTATATAATAATAAATAATATATAATATATATATAATAATAATAAAATTAAACTTTCTCTAGAAATTTGAATACTCCATATAGAAACTCAGAATAAAAAGCTCTTTTCAGCTAAGGACTATTCTGACTTCCTCTTTTGTATATGCAGATATAGCCTTGGAGAGCAGTCACAAGCACGGCCTTCCTTCAGACCCCAACAAGAGGCCTGAAATGAATAAAGAAATAATAAAAATACTAGGGACCTTGTAAATGCTCCACTGGCAAGCGGAAAGAAACAGTAAGGGAACTCCAGCTCCCCTGATCCCTGCCACAAAGGCTTAATTTGGTAGAATGTTTTGATTTTCATGCCTTTGAAACTTCTGAATAAACACAGGGCCTATATGATGATGATGGTAGATCTCGGTTGCTCAAAGTGACTTTGCAGGTCCCTAACACAGTATTTAGGGCAAAACTATCTAAAAAGTAAGTGCCCGTCTGTACAGCTGTCCCTTTAGTGTGCAGTCCTGGAGTCCTTATAGAGTGTGTAGGCTGTGCTCACAAGCCATGGTAGGAAGCACCCCAACCAGCAGTCAGAAGCTCACTGAGTACAAACAAAACCAGCTTTTTGGGAAGACAGGCCCCACTGAACCCAGCTCATATCACAGCATCTTTCCTCCCTGACTAAGAAGTCCTTCACCTCCATTTTAAGCAATGCACAGCAAACAGAAGTCTACTCTGCCTTCTGCAACATGGCAGCACATTGACGTGTTGAGTATTTGCTCTTCACTCCACTGAAGATCACTGCACAGCATGCAGGGGGCTGAGAGCTCAGAACTTGTTTCAGCAGTGACCCTCAGCAGAGGCGGGTTTGATTTATGAACCATGCCACCCCTTGGTCTGTTGGCAGTCCCCCCCCCAGCTCCTCTCCCTCCCCTCTCCTTTAATCTCCGCACGCTGTTATGCTGAAGGTGCCAACTTTAGAACAGACAGTTCTGAAAAGAAGGCAATTAAAAAAAAACAACCACCGTACTTTAGAAATTTAAACAACAAGCCCTGTGATCAAAATAATTCATAAAGGGAAGGGTTTTATGAAGTCATTTCACAAGCACACAATGCTTTGCTTTTTTTTTTTCTTTTTTTTTTTTCTTTGTTTTTTAAATAAATCCGTCAGTACACATGCCAAGGCAACACATCTGAATACAATATCAGCAGACACACCCTGAAATCCCCGTGCCTGCGCTCTCCCAACTTACAGCAGAAGCTAAAACCTGGGCTTTTTGCCTACGTTTTAGCAATTATCAATTTCTGTCTTTTAGTTTGGGTGTATTATTTTCGCCCCCCTTCTTCCCCTCTGCCCTTCTTTACAAGTGCTCCTTTCCCCCCCTCTCTTTACAAAAAGAAGTATCTGAAAAATGGATTTTTCCCTTACTGACGGTAAGTGTGTCTGTTTAAAAAAGCCAACACAAAACATAAAGAGATCTAACTTACATTGAATCCCTCTGGCATAAGGAAGCCTGTTCTAATCTCTCTTTATCGGGTTTGAGTGATAGTTTTGCTCAACGAGTATTGACAGGGCCGTCCTGTTTCTCAGGCTTTCATTTTCCCTGAGTTGGAAAAAGGATACAGTGCATTTTCACATTCTCCAAGTCTGCAGTTGTTTTTATATAAGAAGCAATTTGCTTGGGTCACATCAGGTCAAATGGGAAGCCTGCCCAGCTCTTGGTTTTAAAGGAAAAACATACAGAAAGACACAAAAACACAGCAGTTTCCTTCATTAAATTCCACTCTACCTGCCATGGGCTTGCAGCCACAATGGAATTTCCCACCCTGGCTGACCATAGCTAAACATTTCTTTTTTTTATTATTATTATTTTTAGAGGGTTTTTTTCTCCCTCCCCCCCTCCCCGTTTAAATAAAAAGTTTTCTTTCATGTGAACTTTGAGGTAAGGGTTATTAAAGTCAACGTAATTGTCCATTTTTCTAAACTAAATAAATTAATAAAAGCCTACACAGAAGCAAGGCCAAATGCCGAAGCCCTGATCGAAGCCCAGACTCTGATCTGTGTTATAACACTGTAAGTCAAAAGTAACTCTTTCAAAGTTGCTGGAGTTGTGCCTGGGTAAAAGATCAGGAACTTGCCTCAGATTTTTTTTTAACTCATTTGTCACTTAGGGAAAACCTCAACCAACTCCAGCAAGAGCTTGCCTGGGCTCAGCCTGCCGGCATGAAGAGTCTCTGCACTGAGCTCTTACAAACTCATAACGGCTTCAATACCTGAAAGGAACGGCACCTCTGTCACTAGTCAGCAATCGCAGAGGCTAATGGCGATATGAATGCCTGCTCCTGAGCAAAATTAAAGCATCCACAATTCCCCTCTGCTTCCAAACCAATCACTGAAACCCGAGGTGAAATCCTGTTTTGGACTGCACGAAGGAGATGCTGAGGGAGTGACTCAGCTCGTACATTTTTTAAGAACAACAGATCACAAAGACGCTTCATTGATTTTAATATAGCCCCTAGGAGAACCAAACATAGTTGTTTGCTTTCATTATGATTTCACCGTACTCACAGACTAGAGGGAAAAAAAAAAAAAAAAGAAAAAAAAAAAGGAAAAAAGAAGGGCTATACCCTGAATCAGAGGTGAGAATGTTTCTTTTAAGATGCTGAAAGGTGTCTAATTCAAACCCAGGTTCAGCTAACCGAAGCATTTGTTCCTGGCCTCTCTTTGCTGAACGCAGTTAATCCCATTGTGCATCGTTACTAGTTTGCATTTAACTGCAAATGTTATAATTAAGTTTGCAGAACAGTTCCCATTCAGACTGCTTGCCCGTAACTTTTCGGAAAGTCTTCCTTTCAGGCTGGAAGATCAGCCTCAGATGAATAATGCAAAGAATAAGGCAAACGATAAGGCAAACTGGTGGCAAGTGGAAAGAACAGTGGATAATCTACTGAGCCCTGCATTACCAGGTGACCCCTCCTTTTCTCATCCTACAAAGCCTTTTCTACAATAAAGTCAAAAAAGTAAAACAGAACAGCTGGCTCCATGCCCCTGTATCCTCTGTTTTCCTGACATTCACATATGGGACGCTGGCAGTTTTGCCATCGGGGTTCGGGAATGCTGGAGTTGTCCTCTGAACAAGTTTTTGTACTTAGTCTCGTGACTTTGATCCAGAGATGCTTTGCACCACTCATTACACAGGACAAACTTTTGAAGCAGCTTGAGCTGTGTGGTAGCAGTCACTTCTTCCCTTGCTGGGTCCTGTCCCCAGCACCCTAAGAAATAAATGATGTTTTAAAAGCCTCGCATGCTCCATTCAGTTTCAAAGACTGGCATGTAGGAAACCGCTCAGTTTGCTTGGTTTTATTTTCCTACAGTCAAATGCTTCTTTTCTTGTATTCTGCCTGCTCTCTCTGGTGTCTGTTTTTCCAGTTGATTCATCCATTATCCCTCTTTATATAATCAAATTTCTCTACTCAGTCTGCCATTGAGCTTAGGCCTTCCTGTATGCTGTCACCTCCAACTTCTTTCCTTCAGAAACTCCACACCCCAATTCCTCTTTAAAGCTGCTTGTTGAAACATTTGCTCTTTCAGCATTGAAATACATTTATAAACCAGAGATTAGTTCACTTTGTCTAGCTTCCAAAGCCATTTGCTGCTTGAGACCATTTCATGAGCTTGTCTATTCATATGAATAAACAAAAATACCTCACTATAATGTGAATTAGGAAGAGAAAACAGCAGTTGCATGAAAGAAATACCAGTGAGGGTGAAATTAGTACCAGTTACAGTTTTTAAATCAGCACTGTTCCTGTTTGAACTACTGTACTCCAACCCACCTTTAGATAGCAGGATTTCACAAGTTAAAAGGACGAAACTCCTTTTCAGTAGAACTGAGTGACCTACCAGAACATTTTGCTAGTGACTTCAGCATTTCTGTGCTGAATAGTCCCTAGGCTCACAAACTTCTGTCTAGATGATTAATCTCAATATTCCACAGTTCCCCAGAGCAGTCCATTATTTTCCACAAAGCCTCTAAAACTTTCTACTGAGCTTAGGGTTTTGAAGTGACGTCTGGCTAACAGATGTGCGTGTTCTGGAACTTTTAGATATCTTTTCTCAAAACAAAAATCCTTTCACAATTTAAATTCAAGTCAATGGCAAAATACCCTACCAGTTTAAAAGGACATACCAAACACTTGAAATAAGGAGATGTATCAGACACTTCATATGTACCACTATTATACATAAGCAAGTTCTGGTTTCTGGATGTCTTCAGGTGTTCGGTCACCAGACAGATTACCCTACTTCTCATGAATGTCATGGTATTCTACTGAATAACTAAGTAGGATGGCTTAGTATTTCTAAATTGTGTGGATTGACTGTATCTTAAAAATATGGCAAAGGAATCTCTTGACAGGAGAAAGGATGGCTGAAGTTAGATATTACAGTTAGCTGCAATGACAGCCAGAAGGTCTTCAGGATAGCCCTCCTACCTCAAGGTCCCTCAAAGCACACTATTTACAGTGGAGCTGTGTCAAAGCTCTTCCCTCCCTCTGCAATGCTCTTGAAAACTCTCTGCAGATGGTTAGATTTACAAGACTCCTCACCACGCTGGGTTTAAATGTTGTAGGCCTGCAAAATGCACAATGATGAAGCTTTCAAGCATCAGTGAAACCAGTCCAGATTCAAAACTACATGATTCAGAGGAAAATCAGACACTCTCTATCCAATATTAAATGACACAAAGGGGCCAGAGGTGAGAACCAGAACTTCTTGTCTACCTGGTAGAAATCTCTGCACAGTCAAAGGTTCATAACTGACTAATGATCTAGTAGAAAAAGCACTGCCAGACTAGGTGTGCCAGTGACTTCTAAGGAATTCAGTAGAACTTCCCTGGTCAGAGAAACTCAGCAGTCTTCAACACCACAACTGACTACAAGAATGTCTTATAACTCTATAGATGACAGCCAGAATTACTGTAATTATGCTTATTAGCAGATAAAACTGTCTCTAAAGGATTGGACTAAGGGTGCTTATAAAGCGAAACAGGAAACGCATTGAACTCATCTGTGGCACATGGTTAATCTAAGCCAAAGCCTTGCATACATTCATTTTCCATGCCAAGCATGATCATCATAAGACTAGATTATATTCTATCAGTTCTATGGGCTATAGCTTGAAGTGCTATAGAAAACTAGCTTAAAATGATAATCATGTTAAGATATGACATGTACTTTCTTGAAGGTGTGTTGTTGTTTGCATCCTTAAACTGTATTCCCAGAATTAAGCCTTTAACACAAATTACTTCATTATTTGTGTTGTTTGGGAGTTTTCTGAAGGCAGACTATCTTTCAAATACATTACAAGATCTTCTCTGTAATCTGCTTATGCTGCATGTACTTTGACTGAAATTCCATATATTACTTTTATAGCCCTAAGGAGAGTGGTAAGCAATGGAAAGAGAAATTAAGAGATTAAGAAATTAAGAAATTAAGAGCAACTCAACTGCAGTGTCTTGAACACTTAACATGAAAGAAAAAAAAATAAGAATGAACAAAAAAGCCCTGTAAGAAAACAAAACTTTACCATTGATTTCAATAGCTTCACTTTCTAACACACTTAAACTATAGAAATTCAATTGCTACAATAACTTACTTTAGTCCACTAATGAAAAGTCAAACACCAACAAAATGAATAGTCACCCTTTTGATTCTCTTATGTCCGGATCCTTCCTTCTCTTAAAGTAATTTACCACATGAGATCTCTATACTGCTGCAAGCTGCAGGAGACATGCCACAGACAAAGAACTGAGGTCAGGGACCTCCAACAGCAGTTGAGAAATAGGTGATAAAAACTTTCTGAAGGGTCCAGCTGTTTTACTGTACAACTGAGCTGGACTACCTTGCAACTGGGATCATCCTGGGTGAGTTGCTAGGGCTTGATTCTGCAGTCCCTGCTGAATAGCTTCCCAACCTGCTATGAAGGACAGAAATGATTCAGCACTGCCCTGTGCCAGCACAGCTCTGCCGTGGATCATACATCATCCCTCCTTAGTCCTGCAACAAGTCAAGAGTCAAACTTGAAAACCCCAAATCTTTGCTGTCATCATTAGGAGATCTGGAGATTTAAGAGATGCAGTTCTATACTTTGCTGTGCTTAAGGATAGACAACCTGGACCAGCTTAGTGCAGGAGGAAATAATTCCCACAGGAGTTCCTAGTAGAGGAGCTCAATTAACTAACTATTAGCAATACTTGAAGATCTTATAAATAAACCAATAAAATCCATGTGATTCCTACTTTGTAAATTAGGTGAAGGTATCCACAGTTCTAATTCAAATTTTATCAGGCAACACTATTGAAATATTTGTATTTTTCATCACATTCCCAATTCTGTTAGGAATATTCTTGTTATTAATTTAATGGTATCACCATTATTTTCCCAACATGTGTAATTCCTGTATCAAAAGGAGCTAGATGTGTGCTATGTTTGAGATAAGGCTTTATGAACTCTCTAGAAATATTCACCATTCACTTACGCAGAATGGCAAATTTCAATGAGATTTTCCTTTCTTTAATCGGTATGAGCTAGCTCTTTGGCATTCTGTTATAAATAATAGAAGCTACATGCTGTACTTTTATAACATCATTCATCTAACGATCTCATAACTTAATTAAGAGGGACACTGTCAGGTTAAAAATCATATATTTTTTATTAAGTAATTTCCTTACCTGTGTTACTAATAACATTCTAGGCTATTAAGCTGAAACAAATTCTTCAAATCTAATTTAACATCCACCACTAGCATGTATATATCATATACACACAGCTGGTTTACTGTGAGATACTAAAACAGATGTGCTAGTTCTACTTCTGTTTCAAGTTAGTCTCATTTAAGATTTTCATGTGTGAACAACGCTCTTTCTTCAGGAGAACATTTGAATGCAAACAAAAAACTATATTAACATATAAGAAAATAAAACATATGTTTATGATAATAGAAGACTCGGAAGTATTCAAAAGCAACAAAACTTTCATTTTAGAGAAAACTACCATTGCACGGTGCTTGTTTTTGCTTTTTCTAAAGGGAAGGTGAGAAGTAGCACTGCTGCACTGTTTAATTATAGAAGAGCCCAGATCTGTTTGTTGTGAGGGAATACTTTATTAATAAATTCATTCAAGTATATCTGAGCCTTTTCCAGTATCCAGAAATTTGCTGTTGCTTCAGAGAGGCTTGAAACAGAGATTTGGTTTTGATGGGGAAAGTTAGCATAATGAAGTTTCTACCAGTCCCAATTTGGTTAAACCATAAGTTTAACTGAATGGGTATATGTTACCTAAAGCACTGATGGGTCTCTTGGAATCTACAGAAATAAACCGTAGCGTTAGTGACTGCATTATGCACTTTTGCAACCTGCACTAAATACCAGGAAAAACCAAGACACAGATATTAAGTGATCAAATTCATGCAGTGATTCAATAACAAAACCAAAATATGAGTACATCTGCACCGCTCACTCCTCACTAAACTACTTGGTATCTCCCTGATATTTCAACATTTGCCATATGAAGAACACAAAAAAAACTACTTTTCAGTTGTGTTCCTACCAGCTAAAACACCAAGGAAGAGAGGCTGTTGGCTTCCAATAGGCATATTTACTTAGAAAGAAACTCCTTCTCTTTCCTCAGATCCCTAGGTATAACAATCAGCAAAATGGGTGTTCACTTGAACCCCTAGAGCTCCTGCTATGCAAACCAAAAGGATTTTTACCTTTCACTTTGCTTTCACTGCTCAGACATCAGTTCCAGGAGATGCATTACCAACTACTAAACTTTTTAGGCAGGTTGGGGGCTGAAATGGGAAACAGATCATGGAGTCAACAGCAGTGAGCCAGCTCTGTCTACTGTCTGAAAAGAAAACTGCAGAAAGAGTGAAAATAATGCATACAGATGCAAAACATACACCTGAAAGGCCTCTCAGGAGCCAGTGAGGAGCAATGGCTGTGCATCGAAGCCAGCTTTGAAGAGCAGCGGTGCAGCCTGGTATTCCAAACCAAACACAGAACAATTGTGCAGAAGAATACCTTAGATGAGATGCTCAAGATTAATCTGCTTGGTACTACAGAGATGACATGAAATTAGGTTAAAGACCATCCTCCTATGACAGGAATAATTAAATAAAGACACAGCTCCAACATGGAACCCCACATCAGGCTAACTTCTTCCAGTTTACTGACTTCTCTCCCATGTTGTATGTATCCAGGATATAGGACACACAGCTGAGAATCAGGTTGCTCAAAGCCTCATCCAATCTGGCCTTGAGTCATTCTAGAGATAAGGAATCTGAAGGCATTAATTTACTGCCCATAGTGCAAATTTAGTCCTGTACTTTTTTGCCTAGAAGGTTCTCTCTTGAACTTAGAAATATCTGCCTAGTACAGCAGTTTTAAAATACTGCTGCAAACAAAGCAAACAAATGAAAACAAACAAACACACCAAACCACCATTATGCTAAGACAAGATAGAGTACATTTTTGCTGTAATTACTGAGGCAAAAATAATTGAAAATCAGCGGTACCTATTTGCAAAATAATTTAACACAGTGTCTGGGGTCTGATATCCTCATCTCATGGACAGGCTGAGCACACAAAGAAGATGATCACAGTGTTCTTACACTGCAAGAAAGATCAGCCACAGCAACATGTCTCAAGGACCTCATCTCTTCTCATGTGAAGGCTAAAAATTTCAAGTTGACCATTATCATAAAACAATCCTGTTTAGACACATCATGGTGATATTTACTACATGTATTTTCCAACACCTGTTAACTGTACACAATTAGACACCTTGAATGTTCAGAGCTGAACATAAACTACAAAATGTTCAGCTATATAGTGCTATGTTCTAGTAGCTGAAAGCAAATATATATTAATATTCCACACCTTTCCCTCCTTTGTCCAACATGTTTTGGTCTCACTCATTCACTAGATCAGTCTCTCTCACACACAGTCTTTTACTTCCTACCTCTTTTTTACTCTTGCTCTCATCTAGTCTTTCCCCCTAGAAGCAGATATCTACCTACTATTTTAGAACTGTAGAAAGGCTTGGATTGGAAAGAACTTCAAAGCCTGCCAAGTTCCAATCCCCTGCCATGGGCAGGGCTGCCACCCACCAGCTCAGGATGTCGAGGGCCCCATCTAACCCAGCCTTGAATGCCTCCAGGGACGGGGCATCCACAGTTTCACTGGGCAGCCTGTTCCAAAGCCTCACCACCCTCTGAACAGAAAACTTCTTCATTAGAAAACAACAGAATGATTTTTATAGATGTTCGTGTTCTCCCTTCTCTCTTGTCACCACAACAGCTGGGAGCAGGGTCTTCTCCCTCAGCATGACCAATTTGTCTGCTTGCAGAGAGCTTCAGCAATGCCACAGTTCCTGAAAGACTGCCCTGCTGACAGCAAGTCCCAGTAGGGTGCACACAGTGGACTGAAAGGCAGTTCCTTTCGGTTTGCATTTGACTGAGATCCTGATCAGGCAATACAACTGCTAATTATAACACTGCCTAGTCCCTCACCTCTCCATGAACCAGTTTCCTCTCTTCTCCATGAAGAGAGTTAGAAGTAGCGAAGCATATCCTTTGGGTCTGGAAGGAAGGCCTCCTTCATTAAATGCTACAGAATTGTTTTGATATCCTCAGAAGCATGGTGTTATTTAAGTGCTAATCATCCCAGACTTCAGTATGTCCAAAATGATTTCACTGGTTACCAAAAAGCTCCGTTGTCACATATTACATTGCCATTGCACAGAAAAATAATTAACAGCCTACATTTTGTGGTCCATTATTTGAGCAGTCTTACTAGCTAGGGAATTATCCAGAATTCCCAAGTTTTCAATGGAGAAATTAGAAAACATTAAAAAGGTAGGCCAGGGAAATGCTCTATGAAAAAATTCACACAAAGAATGAGAAAAGAGACCATTCCTTCCACGCACTAGGACAAAGCAGCAGGTAAAAGTCAAAGTAATCTGATGTAATGAGCAATCTAAATGATAATTTAAGAAGGTAATCCAAGAGGAGTCCCAAAGTTTATCTAACTCAAGTATTCAGCAAACCATTCTTTAAAAGAGAAACCTGAAAAGTTACCAAGAACAGCACACACTGATCAAAACAGATAAAACATTTGCCTATATCATTTAATATTTCAAACAGGACACCTATATAGTTGGAATAATACAAGGGTATAGTGGTAATTATAGAGTAAATAGATAACCAGAGGGTATCTAAGAAAAGACTTACCAATGCTGAGGCTTTCAGTTGAAATAGATGCTCACCAATGTTGAGGCTCACCACAAAAACTCCATGAAAGAGCAATCTCCAGAAAGAAATGCTACCTTAGTGGTGGTTAGACCTCAAATGGGATCTAGGAGAGGCAGAGTCAAGCTCCACCCCCTTCTGGGAGCACAGCTGAATTACTTTCACCTGTGCTCCCACAGCTGACTCGTCACTTGCCTCAGATGGTTAATCAGAGGTTCAGACTGTGACCAACAGTTCCCCATACAACATCAAACAAAACATAATGTATATAGGAGACACAGTAACAGATCAGGATTTCATCATCTCTGATTGTTTGGATCACTTCACCCCTTTGCCTCTTTGTATGCAGTGAACTTTACCAGCTTGAAGTTTAGCTAACACATACACTGCTTTCCATAAGTAAAAGTCAGAGATGGAGTCAACATTATTGTCTGACTTCAAGTAAAGTGGGACTGAAAGAGATCTTTTAATTTGAATGCCCACTAGAGTTTGATCTGGATCACTTCTTTACCTGTCAGAGCTCCCAGATTCAGATAGCTAATATTGGGCAAGTACTTCTATTATAAAAATAAAACCAAAACAAAATTAACAGAAAGCAAATAAACCAAACTACTATCCCCACATTCAGTAGCTTACTTCAGGTACCAGTATTACAGAAGAAAACAAACAAGCCAAAAAAAAAAAATCACACCTTTCAGCAAGTTTGCTCAAAACCAAACACTTAGTTGGATGTAGGTGGCATGTATTTTGCAAAGGCAGTGCAGGTTTGTTAAGAGTCTGAATCCCAACATTAAACTCTTTGAGAAGCAGCAATCTGGGAAGGGGCACCTTTGAAAGTCTCTTTCCTCACGCAACCGAACTGGATTTCCTTTCCAATTTCAAAGCCTTAGAAAGTCATCAGCCTCCTCTCTCTAGTGTCTGCTCCCAAATCCAGTGCTGAAGGGCAGCCCTGCACCCAGTGCACTCCACTTCAGCTGCTGTGGAATTTCTCGTCCTAGCACCACATGCCCAGCTGTGCTCATGGAAGTGGAAAACCTGACAGCATTGTCTGAAAGACACAGCTTGGGATAATTGGTCCTTATAGTTTCTCTGTCAGAGAATATTATCGTATTCCTCTCACAGGAAGGCAACTAAAGCATTCATATTCCTCAGCTCCCAGCCACAGAGTTCCTCTTTGTCTTTAAAGAGGTAGTTAAATAAGTTGTGATGTGAAAAAAGGTTTTAAAGTCCTGTGCAGATTAAAGATAAATCTCCATAACTCTCACCTGCTTTAATAACTTCTTTGTACAACTTAAACATGGGAAAAGGAGGAAAAAGGAACCAAACTCACCTAAGTTTATGTAACACAGGATGAATGTCCTTCGTGCCTGTAAAATGTTCATTTTATAAATATAGTAGATAGATTACCCTTGTTTTAACAGGATGGAAAACCAGCATTATATTACACTTTCATTGTGTAGAATGTGTAAAAGAAACACAGAAAGAAAAGCTGTGAGCAGCTTGCAGCCATGCACACATGTGGCACACTCACAACAGATCCCCTGTGCAAGGAATCATTTTCCAGCACAGATCTGTGCTTTCTACCTTCAGTTCAATGAATCCCGTTCATCAGATCAAGCCTTGGTTTCCATACCAAGTTCTTGGAAGGCCTCTGTCACCCCAGTGTCAGGGCTTTCTCTGACTTAAACATTAACTATACCCGAGACAGCCAAATCAAAAGTCATGACTGGAAGGATGGTCTCTCTGCTACTTCTTCCCATTTCTTTTGCTACAAGTAAAGGTGCTATTGTTACTCAGAGGAAAATAAACAATATTCCTACCTTACCCAGAGAACTTGAATGACAATTACTTTGAACAATTTTCCACCCTCATATTTGCACACGCTTCTGTAATGGCAAGCCTTGTGCTGATCTCATCTTAACAGTTTTAGGTGAAAGCTTATGTTAATGGAACAAATTAAGCTAGGGATTTTCAGGCCACCTTGGGCTGGTTCCAATCCAGGCCTGAACTCCCATCTTTACTGGAAATGGAGATCAGTCAAAATAAGAATCCATTAATCAAAGCATTATACAGGTAGCTCAAGGTACCTTTGGCAATCCTGAAAACATACCTTCATAAATTGCTGATTCCCGGGTGTAGAAAGTAATGCCATTGCTAATGTACTAAGTGATATTCTCTTTTTTAAGTAAGAGAAACAATATCCAGTCTTCATTTCTTTCAGTAGTACAAAGAAGTATTCTTTCAATTCGTTTCTGCATAGAAATAGGGCATAGTGTAGCTATTCATGTATCAGTAGGTTTCTTCCAAGAATTAGTTGTGATGCCAGGTGATTAAGATCCCTGAAAGACGGCAATACTGAACTTAAAATGTAAGCACGCAAAATCCATATTCATTTTAGGAAATTATATATGCATGTAAAATATATGCATACGTAATACATTTATCCTGTGCAATAGATTTTTTTTCCTATATATTTTATATGCTATGAATTTAAGGATATAAAGAAACATGAAGTAAATACAAATACATGCACGCACAGAGAAAATTATGTGGGCCTTTCTAGCATGAAAAGGAAATTATTAAAAGTTGGATAAACAACAACTGAGGATATGACAGGGGCAGCTGGAGAACCACACTGGGGGACAGAACTTCTAAGTGAATCCGCACACAAAAAAATGCCTCCCCTGACAATCCGTTGTTCTTCAAAGAGAATAATGATTCTAGAGATGAGTTTGCATTTGTCTTTGGATGTCACAATAAATGCTAAGAAAGCAACTGAATGAGAGTTATTATTTCCTCTGAGCAAAGAAGGATTTGGGTAGGCTGTCAGAACATCAGCACCAGCAGAGTGAGGGCAGATGCAAAGCAACAGCTAGTAGGAGTCTGACCAGGGCCCTGAGAAAGGAGGATGAAAGAGGCCATGGGGCAAACAGCACATCTAAGAACGGTAGATCTAAGAACTGCAGCTGCAAGACAGCTGTTAAATCACGAGGGAAGGAGGAGCATTGTTTAAGAAAGAGATCACAAGAGGCATAATTCCTCTGATTCCATGAACGTCAGAACACAAAGCTATATGAATCAGTCAAGAACGTGCTCCACTGAGGTCCAGACTACTTTGCTGGGATAATTCAGCTGGCCTGGGGAGACTAAGGCTGTGTCCATGACCCCACCTCATCCACACACTTGGCACCTTCAGAGAGTACAGCAGGAAGCACTAGTAATTGCTTGGTGTTTGAGAATATCTGCAGCAACACTATGGGCTACCTAATCCTCTCTCCCTAAATAAGCATTCTGGGCAGAAAATACCCAACTGCAAGAGGCAGAAAGGGATTCCTGTTTGACTTCATAAGACAATATGTCGCAGACAATAGATAAGCCATACCCTTGCACCTGACATTTCCACAGCAAATCTTTTCCACTGTGTACTCTCCCTTGTAGTGTTACTATACAGAAGAATACCACTGTAAAAGGCACAAGAAGTAACTTTTAAGCCACTGTATAGCAGCTGGAAAAAAAACACAAACTGGCCCAAGTAAGCAAGATGCCTGCAGGTCCACCTGGATGGGCTGCTTCGGAGTGTTAACATCACAATTCAGCAGGACCTGTTTAATTATTTGCTAACGTCTATGCCATATCTAAATACCTGTGTTTAAAGAGAACAGTCTCAAATGGACCATGGACATATTATGAAAGCATAAAAACATTTTAAAACTCCATACCTTCCTCACCATTCCATCAAAATATACACAGGAAAATGTTTACAAAGTCTACACTTCTTAGGCTTAGTTTCCTGTATATAACTTAAACTCAATGTCTTACACATTCATACATACATACAGAAATCTCAGAATGCAGTGGAGGTGTCCACACAGATCCGAACTCCAAATTCGAGATGTGAACCATGTAACTTTCCCTCATGTTGGCTTTGCTTGTCCAGTTTGCCTCATAAAGTGGGAAGAGGACAGAAGAAGAAGTTTACACTAAAGCTGAATGGAGGAAAACCCCAGAAGAGTGGTGGCTTTTTCTGTACACGAAGTTCCTAACAATTACGGGGAATTCTGAATCACAGCTTAATTTGGCATTTTCAGAGCGAGGATTTCTTCCTTTCAAAGACTGAGCTGTGTCTGCAGATTTCAAAGTATCAAGCATGCTATAAAAAACAAGAAAATGGAGCAATCACCAGAAGCGAGTCAAGTGCTTAAACTAGGACAAAGTATTAACTGGCAAGGAACTGGGACTTTCCCCATCTTCTCTCACAATCTTGTGGTAGACCTTTCCACTTTGTCTTTGGGTTAATATAGGAAAAAAATTATTGAAAACTCAGAATGAGTGCATATTATTTTTCTTTTGTTCTAAGTAATAAGATGCAAAGAAATGTAATCCTGGCAGGATACTAATTTCTGATGTCATCAATTAAACAACTTCTCCTTGTTTGTTGAATGGAAAAATCTCTCAGAAAGTGTTTTTATCAAAGCAGCCAGATCCAAGTCCTGGATTATTAGGTTAAGCTCCATCAGCAGAGGGACCAATATAAATGCCTTTCATACCATCTACCTCGACGCCTTAACAAAAAAATACAGAAGAGAAAATATGTAGATCCCAAATTCCACGATTTTTAACTTGTTTTCATTTAATATAAAGCTGGGAACTCAGAATATAAAATGAAAATGTGATTATTTTTTTTTTATCTTTTCTCAGAAAGAAACAGAACCCCCAAATCACCCAGTATTTCTAAGGTTTGTTTTCTTTCTATATTTTAAAATCAGAAAAAGCAGCTTTAAATACATGGAGGCACTGGCAAATCTGAACTCTGAATCCTTTTGCTGTTCTAAAAATCCTTGTTATTGTACATTTGTTTTCACCTGATTTTTATTAGGAGGTTCTATATAATTATCAAGGTTCTGATTTCCTTGTTTAAAACCAAATTACGGTGTTGTACAGGGCCTTGGAATATTAGTAAGCAAATCCAACAGATAATGATGGAGGGCAGTACCTCGGTGAAGGCATTAGCAATCCATCTGGCCAATTAAAGAGTAACTTAGGCTGAACCCAACACCACTTCTCAATGATGGTGGCTGCGACATCAAGACTTGAGAGTTAGTGTGAAACAACACAACCAATCTACACAGAGAAAAGCAGGGAAAAGATGCAACCCCACAGAAGAGAGAAATGCGAAAACATGTGAGATGTGCCTTGACTTACCAGCAAAAAGGAGAGCTGGACTGCAACAAAAACAAAACAGCCGAGACATGAAAGAAATACTAACAAAGCCTCTCTTCCTACAGGCTCCTGATTGGAGCTCACAAGCTCTACACAACATGAGAACAATTATTGCAGCTCTCCTCTCCCACAAGAAAGATAAAGTTCTCAGTGAGCAAAAGACAACGTGCTGTGACTGCTTGGGAGCAAGGCATGTGCTGGCCAGCCAGCTGTTCCTCCTAAGCTTGCTCCACTGATAAGTTCTGCTATTCTTTCCCTCAGCAGGGGCACTAGCTTGAGTTTTTTCTCCTCTCTTTCGATATCCATTTTGTAGAAAATGAATTATCTTTCAAGTTCTTTCATACTTGGCTGAAAACGGTCACTGCTCCAAAGTTACATACGGGTGGGACAGAGAGGCAAAGGGACGGTCAGTCCCATAAACTCAGATGAGATAACTTGGCAACAAAGTTCTCCAGAAATCTGGGGTGTTTCTGAAATCCGGAGGTGGATCTGAACTGTAATTTAAGTATATGCCCAGCAGAGAAACTAAAGCTGTGCTCTTTGCTGCTACCCATCCTGACCTTCACAAAGTCCAACCATGCTATTTCCACAACTGCAGGCTCAGATCAGTAGAATCTGCCAGTGGCAGAACCTGGACACAGTCACCCTGTAAGAATTCATAATATATTTAATATCACAGGGTGTTTAAAATATTTTTTCCTCTGGTCTCGCACCTTCAAAAGCATCCAATTGGCATTTAGATGTCAATAAAAGCCCTTCCCATGCCTCCTCACCCGCTCTTTCTGCCTCACATCTAAGAAGTTAACATATTCCGTTCTTCCCACAGCCCCTCTCCTGTGCCTGCTTCCATTCCCTTCTCCCACCTTCCAGCAGCCAGAAGGAGCTAAAACATAATGCTGCTTTCCAGCTGGTACCTTCCCACATGTGCCACCCGTCCCCACACACGAGTGACACCGCCCTCCCACTGGATGCTTCCACATGTCTGTTCTCTGGAGCTAAAGAGATGGGAATGATTTTCCTCAACATGAAATGCTGGATGAAGAGTGTGGGTGGGAAATATGCAGTGTAATGGAACTGAAACCCCATAAGGGAAATCAACGCAGGCAGCTGCTGATACACTGTTTACTTGGATAAATCATCCATTTTCCTCCCGGGCAAGATGACTTGAGGTATCACCTACCCAGGATGGCAAGTGCAAATATAAATAATAAATAAATCTATCCAAAGAAGAATATTCTAACTGTAATGGGCTTTGTAGAGTACTAAGTTTCAGTTAAAGTTAATCCTTGCTGTCTTTCTGTGTCTCCAGCAGAAGAAACATCTGGTCGGTTTTAGATTCCCCTTGGATTCCCAACTTCAAAGGGAGTTATAAAGAATAACAAATACATGTACTGGCACTGAAAAAAAAAAAATTAGAGCAGCAGGAGAGAATGGTAAAATTGTCCTTATTTGACTGCTAGTGACAGGCGCCACAGGCAGAACTGTGAGAAAAAATCTTAACGGCTCAGGCAAATAAGCTTTTTATTTTTTTTAATGACTGGCTCCCTCTACTAATGACGCAGAAAATCTATGGGATCTGCCCCATAATGGCAAGAAGCACATGTGCCAAGGAATAAGCACGCAAGAGTATGTAGTAAACAGATTTCAAATTAGATATGTACTGAATTAATAGGCAGGAAAGTAGGAACTAAGTTTTGCTCCCAGCCCTTTAACTGAGAGTTCTTTGTGTATGTTGGTTGACTTACAGAGGGCGGAATTCAGGCTCTTTAAAGTCAGTAGGACATACTGAAGTATAGTCAAAAACAATGACTGCCATATGCACTTCAGTACCTATTCCAAACCTCTTTGGAACAGAGATAGGTAAGCAAACATAGTAACAGAGGTCTGCAGTCTGTCACCCTTCTACTACATGATGGCTGGGAAGTGAACAGGTGCCACACTGCCTTTCCAAATACTGCAGCTGCTTCTGACATGTTTCTGCTTACATGGGCACTGAGCTTCATTCTAGTCTTCTAAGACAATGCACTCATGGAACACCCAGTTCCCCACCTCACTCACACAGCGCTAAGCCTGCTCCAACCTTTTTGTTTGTTTATTTCCACCATTTCAATCATAGGGTTAATAATATAAATGTAATGCGAAGGATGCATGAGAATTCATGAATCGTAGAAGCATAGAATGGTTTGGGTTGGAAGGGACCTCAAGGATCATCAAGCTCCAATCCCTTGCCACAGTGAATCTGTAAGAAATCTTCTGTATGCTAAATGTTGACTTTTGTTGTATGAATGTTAAACTCTTTAGCCTCCTTCATAAAAACTATAGACTCCTAAATTGACAAGATAGATGCCAGAGAGGAAAACTGCAGAATAGGCTTTTGCTAAATAGCATTAAACCCACAGCCACCTCTCTTCCACCTCCACTGACAGACAGTCCATAGAATACAAATGTTGAAGGTAGTCATCAAATAAACTCCAGTGATTCCTGAATCAGAGACTGATCAATCTGTGTTTATTTGGTTGGACAATAATGTTATATATGGCAACCAAATTAATTTTTGATAATAATTCATTCAGCTCTATTGCTGAACTTGCAAACATGAGTTTTTTCATGACTTTATCTTATTATATCATGAGGTAAGCAGCTTCCCGCTGTTTCAGCTTTAAGGATATTTCACGATCTCTTATGTGCCCCACCTAACAGCAAATCTGAATCAAGATTTCTCCATAAATACAGTAGTCTCATATCTATATTTGAACGCTGAAGCATAAGAATCCTAAGTTCTCATATAAAACAATGACCGAAGGACTTCTTACCAAAGGATCCTAATCCTAAATTGATTTCATGCTGAATAGTAGAAGGCTATGGAAATGAAGATGCTCTACAAACAGCTATAGAAGAAAGAATTTAAGAACATACTGTACAATTTATTGTCTGCAACATAGAAATCAGACATTTTTCATACTATAGTGCTGCAAAACAGTTGGATCTGGAAAGGGAATCCAAAATGAACCTGAGTTACACAGCAGAGACAAGTTAAATCAATTCCATGTTTACTGTACTGCTAACTGTTTTGTGGGAGCCACACTGGGAAAAATCTATCCTTCTTGCCTAGAACTACCACTGGAAGCAATGCCATGAGAAATAGAATCTCTAGTGACTTCAGACTGTCAAGACTTCTAAAAGACTGTACAAACCTAAAGATTTGATTCTGAAAGGAAGCCAGTCTCCTTAGCAAGGCTCTGGCAACAGTGTTGGCAACACCCTCCAGTTGGGAACTCCCTCAGATTAATGCTCACTCACAATCTCAATTGTCCAGAAAAAGCATACCTCTAGACAGGATGGAAAGAGTACATGAGCACATCAGGAAATCTCCAGACTCTCACTCCAAGAGAGGATGTATTCAAGTGACTACACATCCTTGTCCATACCCCTAAGTATTCTGTCCTGTACACTACAGAAGTGACTGTCTGAAGTCAGACTGGCAAGTAAATAGCAGGCTAGAAGAGGAGGCTTAGAGAGATGTGTCAGCATTCAGTTATCACAGTGGGGGGAAGAAAAGGCACCAAAAAAGAAGGGGAGGCAGAATAGCTTTCTCTCTACATCTGTTACAAGTTTTTAATGATACAAATCTTTCCAGTTAAATCATACCTCTGAGTCTGCTGTGTTATTTATTAAAGAGAGCAGTACAACAAAGGGACATAGGCCATCAATCCTAGGACAACAGCTAACAAACACTTCAATTGCATCCCAGGATTTCACCAAGTACCTTTATAAATATTTCTTTACATCCTGTTTATAGCACACTACATTCTCCTGTGACTAAAGTTGGTAGATGAGATCCTGCACTAACAGTTTCTTGTGTATTTTTCCTGTCCTCTTAAATGTCTGTAAACACTCAGGCACTGCAGAAATCAAACGTAACCATTATAAGGGAACTCTTGGCCAACCCTCAACACATATATATAAGTTTGCAAAGCGTTAATGGTATGTTAAGCTAAAAAGAACCAACCCAACAACATTAATCAGCTAAGCAAGACCTACAGATGCTTTCTGTTGGCTTGGGATATTTTAATGCTTGCATTATTATCTTTTTGATGTGCAGTGCTCTACCAGCATGCAAGAAATGCAACATAAACTTAAATAAATAAATAAATAAATAAATAGGTAGATAAACAAATCATCTGTAGATCTTTGGAGTGGTGGAGCTTTTGTTTCTACACTTTTAAAAGCCTTTACACTCAATATTCCAGCTCTTCACGTCCAAGACCAGTGCAAAACATGTTCCATAGGCTAAATCAGCTTTCTTAACACTAAATTCAGTGCTTACTGATACAGCATGTTACATGCTTTGTTGCATTAAAAAATAGCCAATGATTACAGGAGACAGCTGTTAGACAAAGCACATATTCCTGCCTGTCTTGTCTCTGGTTGGTGACTGAGAAATACTGAACAAACTACACTGCTGTCCTTAGAACATATATTTATTTAAAAGCAGGTGTTCTGTGCTGTTTATCTTGCTCCACAGCTTCTGCTCTGAATAGTCTTTCTTGTATTCCCACAGTTCTGAATGACAAAATATCCCTAAACAGGTCCAAAAAACAGAAACAAAAACTTAAGAATAGGATATTGCACCTAGCCAAATTTAAAGAAGCCACACCAGAATAACAGAGGTACTGAGTGAGTGGGCTATCACGCTTGCCCTTGTTCAAAAAACAGCAGTCCTCACAATGTTGTGACAAGGTCAGGTGCTTCACATTCCATGTGCGATAGTCTTTCCAGCAACAGAACAATCCTTAAATATGTGCATCTCTTTTAATCGTTACCCTCAGCCCTAAGCTCAGTCAAAAATATCCCCTTTAAACTCATGTTGTTCTTTTGTAGAGCGCTCCCACTGAGCTGGATTTAGGCCAGTTCTGAAGAATTTCAGATTAGTCAAAAACATAGCCTAACGGAATATGCTTCGGAGGCACGTCATATATTGTGGCGCTGTTCAAGAACAGTAGCGTTTAAGTATACTGATCTTACATGAGAAAGTGGGATGTACAGGAAAACACATTGATTTTGCAAGCAACTTAACCAAGTCATACATCCAAAATTTGAAAATTGAAATTCACAACCACTCAACCACTCAAGGAAGCCAGTAGAGCTGATAACGTAATAAAAGCTTCCCTGTTTATGGACTGAAAGACAATATATTTCCAAGGGGATCCTACATATAACTGAAGAGACGTATTCTGATCAACTGTTGCACAGCAAGTCCCATAACAGAATCTCACATAATCCATGGGATTGTTATTGTAATTTTATGAACATCCATAGGAAGTCAAATCAACATTAAAAACACCTCAAGAATACGGGGTGTACTTGAAGTCCATTGCTCTGAATGACATCAATGCATGACCTTTGCAAAGCCTAAGGGCCTTCATACATCTAATAAACTTTGCTGTCTTAAAAGAATGAGAGGCATTGCAGATTTCTGCTTTTATTTTTAAACAGGTTTAACAGAATTCTGGTGAATTTCTTGTCTAAGCATAACCCAACACTTCTGCTTTACAGGATAGCTACAGCCTTTGAAATCTGCTTTTGTTTCACAGCTGAATTAAACAGCATATTGTAAAGTTGCCCATGAATCAAAAATCAAAAATAAAAAATAAAAATCATTTCAATCAATCGAATGTTTTATTTTGACAAAATAATTCTGTTTTGATTGTTGCTTTCAGTTTTCATTTGAATTTTATATGAGAACATGGAATACCTTTTTGAAAGAAAAGTTTGAAACAAGCATTTCTGTTCCAGTAATGTAAAAAAGCTTTATCTGGAAATACAGATAATGAAAATAAATTGAGTCCTGGAAGTATTCATTTCTTTCTTCCTTACTTTTTGTTTTTATTTTTTATTTATCAACAAGTATGTAAGTATTTCCCTCAGAAGAGAATTCCATCAGATATTTTCACTGATTCTAGTCCTGTCCTTCAGTACTCTTTAGTGCACCTCAGAAGCTTGTAATGACTTTAAAATTCCATCGGCATATCAGTGACAATCTAACTATTATTAATAATCTGGCTTGTATATTGTTCTTGTGTACTCCTTAGACCAGCAGAGCTTACTGATGTATGAAAAGCAAGAGGCTTTCTCAGACAATCATTTACGTAACTGCTAGCACAAATCTTGTTGGGTCAGGTACCCTTAATTACTACTGCCACTTGGGAAAATATCAAAACCAGTTCCGACCAGGATTAAGAAGCACATATAGTCACAGGGAGTCTTACAGAAGAATTGTGAGTGAGAAGGAGAATGTTAGTTGTTTCTGGTCTTGTATTTTTAAGTCTGATGTACAGAGAAATACAAGAATAATTGAAATTAAGATGATATTTAGTACCCAGGAATTCCTTTTTCTTCAGCCACTACAATTCTTGCTCAGTGCTCATGCATTTCCAAATGAATAGAACGGAAAATACCACAAAGCCATGCAAGCTTGACTGAAGCTGCAAGATAAATCTTGGCCTAAAGCAGGTGGAATTCAGGGATTTCCCCTCAACCAGGCAGCAGCAAGAGCCCCAACATATAAAGTAGTCCCTCAGGAATACCAGTAGAGAGCTGAAGTACAGCTTGGCCTGAAATGATGACATCATTCTCAGTGATTGGCAACCCCTGGATACTTTTCAGTGTTGAGATGCTTTTGAGAAGTGGTTGCCCCCTGTGCTGTTCAGTGAAGGGCTTTTTGTGACATGAACAGAATCTCATTAAGAACCAAATAATTTGTTTGTTATAAAGTTTATTGCTAAATGCAGTGCTTGGAGCAGAAATTCAAGGATTCAAATAACAGTACTGCTTAGTCCCCTATGAAAGCACTTTCTGACTTGAACTTGAACTTACCTCCTGAAATACTGATGTCACACTTCACAAAGCAAAGATGGGGAAAGTCTCAGGGAGAACTGCTGGGATTAGCTCTCCTGTTTTTTTATTTCAAATATTAGATCGGGGAGCGCTACATGGGAAGAGAGTAGGGGGAAAAACAGAGAGTTTGGATTGTAGATCCTTTCAAACAGGTCATTACCATATGAGAGAAATACAAAGGCTTGCTCAAATGCCTGAGCTGCAATTACTTCTGTCACAACTCTGAGAGAGCTTTCCCTGTCCCACATCAAGTGGACTACTGAATGTACCTCTGGCACATTGGGTCCATGGGCTGACAGCTTCCACAGTCTGAAATGAATTGAATGTGTTCTCCTTCATCCTGCATGTTTCTTCAGCTCAGGCTGCCTGTAACCCCTTCCTAGCAGCAAGATTTCAGAGTTCTGCAGCCCTGCCTGAGGAATACGACTGACTTGCTCACTCTTCGCCTCCGCAAAACAGAACCACAAAATCTAGAGACCAGAGAAAACACAAAATGCCCAAACACAACTTCATCCTTCAGCATCTTCAGCACAAGCAGTGGATGGTCCTTGGGCTTAGGTCAACATTATGGTAAAAAAAACCCTCCCATTTCCTATACAAATTGCCTTTCCAAAATTAGGGACTCTCACTGCCCTATTATCAGCTTCTCTTTTCCCTAGTTGATCTTAAAGATACAGGGACGAAAGAAAAAAAGGAAAGCAGAAAAAGCTCCCTCTGCTAATCATACCTCTTCCCTCTCATCCCTCAGCTTCCTCATTGTCTCACTTCAAGGCTCTGAGGCTTCAATGTTTTTAAGACACCATGCTAATACCTGATCTCCCAGTTCTTTTTCTTTTTTTTCCCTTTCTTTTGCAAAATATTCCAGCCCCCAAAAGTGAATTTGGAGAAAACTGGCTTTCTCTAGTTATCCCATTGTTCTTCTCAGGCAAGATCTATTTCAGATGTTTCTATTTCAAATATTTAATGACAGACCTATTCATACAATGATATGCCAACACCACTCCTCTGCCTCTTTGGCATGATGTGGAGCACAGAAAAAGACTTTCACAAAATAAAAGCATTCAGTTAGTCAATAAAACCAAGTTCAAACTTATAAACAGTATGTAGCAGATTCCATACGTCACTAGAATTTCCATAAGTAAAAATCTGAGAAATAACAGTTTCAAGGGAAAGCCCACAGGACAATCGCATCCACTTAACATTATAGCAGTGTTTTCCCACTGTCTTCCTTTCCAGACAGACTTGAGCAGAAGCCGAAGACAGTAGAGTTAACTGTCTTTTGGGGTTTTGTCTTCACTGCAACGCCACTTGAAAATAGAATGCTCATGTTGCCCGCAGCGCGACTCCCACCCACAAACAGGAGTCTCTTGCTCAAATTAAGTGCTACTTCAAACTGACCCTTCATCCTAAAAAAAGATTAGAAGTGGCAGCCCATGTGTTGTAGTTACTGGTATTAACAATGTAGTCGGAAGTCAGGAGTTCTCTCGTTAGAAGTTCAAAGAGCCAATTTAAGGTCATGTCTTGCATCTGGGATCTAGACTAAAAATTCCACGTGCAATCCTTCTTCCCTGTTATCTACATTAAACTCATGGGGATAGCACGTGATAGCCTGACACTAATGATCTGTTCCTTAGTATCTACAGTGTCTTGCTGACAAAAAAGTACCCCTTACTTGCAGAAGAGAACTAATGCCTACAGACCAATTTAAGACACAGAAGTCTTGCAAACACTGCCTTGAAACACTCTTACGATAAACTGATTCAACACATGTAAAACTGTGTTGATTTAAAGCATTTTTACTCACTACTTCTGCCTAGCCAAGCTACAGCTGTGAATGAAGGGGGCTTTTTTCAAGTACCTTAAAATGTCTGTGAAATGCAGCTCAGTTTTATACATAGCAGACTTTCACACAAACACTGCACAATCTAATTTCAGCTCCATGCAAACCTCAAAGATTATATACATGGACAAAAGAATTTTAAGGCACATCATGGTGTGTAAAAGCAGCCTAAGGTATTCACATACATAGAACCTTTGCGATGCATTCAATATCTTGCAAGTTGACCATTACCTACAGAAATTCTCTCATTGTTCTAATAAGCTGGCAAGAGACAAGTAAACTTGAATACAGACAACTAATAGAAACTGCAATGAAAGCTGACATATTGCCATCTGAACATCTCATGCTCCAGCTTATTTACATCCTTCATGCTATAACCCCAGTTGGTAGTTTTGATCGGTAGTGAATGTGCTCACATAACAAATTGGATATTCTCCTTCTTGGGCACGAGAGATCTCTTCCAAGGATGACTGCAGAATGAGAAGACGCAAACCTGGGGGACACTGGGCAGGCAGTTTTCTTGTATCATATATCTGAAAAACTATCACCGCTATCTGGCTCACAAGGGGATTTGGCAGCAAGACAGACTATTCTGAATATCTGGAGGACTCTTCCCCCCTGACAGAGAAGTGAGGATATAGCCATCACAGAAGCTTATAACAGAGCATGAAGTAATGTTATTTAGATGTGAATATAAAGTTGCCAACCGCAAGCCCAGCTGCAAGGGCTGTCTTTTGCTAATGTGTTTTAAGCCAAAGCACGGGATAACACAGCAAGTACCATCAGAGCACATGTATCTTCTCTTTATGTTATCCTACAAGGGCAACTTCACCCACTCTGTAACCGTTAGCAAATGCGTCACTGTAAAACTACAAGTGTAGCAGGGTTTTAACGTCCTTTTTCCGCTAACAGCTCTTGGATTTTTCCTTTCTTGGCTGTAACCAGTCGCAACCAGTTGTGAATAAGTCGTTATCCCTCTGTGTAACTCACAGCAACTAAAAGAAACCAGTGTCATTATGCAAGTTTAAAAAAAAAAAAAAAAGAAAGAAAAAAAAGAAAAGTTTTGTTTTATGGTTAATTATCCATGGTCTATTTACAAAATAAATCAACCCATTGTGCACCACCAGGATTTGTGGCCTCATTTGAACTTTGCTTTTCATTAATCACTTTAAAAATACATGCAAACTAGGTTTTCTATTTTTTTTTTTCCTTTTTTGGTTTATTACTTGCATCTGGATATAAATTGTGAATATGGTGAGAGAACAAAGTATGGATTATTCATCTTTAGTTTCATGACTTACATTATCTCAGTCTTGTCTTTCTCCACGTACTTAAGCAAATGCACAGTCCAAAAATGCCAACATGCTATAAGAAATGCAATTGCTTTGACACTTTGACTTCTTTTTTTAATTTTAAAAAAAAAAAAAAAAAAAGGTTTTTTGAAAAACTTTTCTTAAGAAACAGAAAGATGGGCAAATATTTACGAATCTATTTGAAGTATTATAAGAGGGAAATAAAATTAGTCATGTTGATACCTAAGTAATACACAAATGTTTGTGAGCTCTGAGTGCAAGGCTATTTTGTTTAGACAAAACTTACTTGCAGACAGGCTAGAGAAGGCACAAAATGGATATCTGATTCTTACAGAGCTTACAATTTATAAAAGAAACCAGAAATATTTTTTTTCTGAAAATGTTTTAATTATATGAGATGTTTAGATTTTGTCCACATGTGATGACAAGAAAACTGCTGAATTTCTGAATTCTGTCCAATTGAGAGACGAAGGACATTTTTAGCTGCTTTGTTAAAAACTGACTTTATTAACACTTATTTCACTCCAGCAGAGAGCAAAACATGTATTTGCATAAAGCTGGAATTCCCCTCAGCTTCAACTAAGAAAGTTTGAGGTAGGGATTTGTTCCGACTATAGATCCTTTAAGTTAGGCAAAAGAAGAAAGCATGACAATCAAGTAAGGCAAAAGAAGAAAGCATGACAAATAACTAAAACAAGAAAGCCATATTTAACACTAACATGTCAAAATCCACCCCCTCCTTCCCCCCTCCCCTTTTTGTTTTGTTTCTTTTTCATTTGCAGCTATCCTTGGGAGTTCTTTCCCTTTGCTATGAGGAACAGAAAGTCACAGTTCCCCATGTAATCACTACAGAAATGCTATGGAAAAAGCTGTGCTGTCAGTAGGTCAAAAATGTCATTCTGCTGCACTCAAGAATTAAACTCCAACGTTTTACTTCAAAGGTTCCAAGCTGGATGCAACTATAAAGATGACTGAAGAAAGCCAACAGATATTTTTTTTTTAGAAACTGAGATGAAGAGTTGAAGCTAAGACGTTAGATCATTAATACTACATATTATTACGAACAGGAGCTAAGGAAGGCAATTTTTGCTTGCCCGTTGGTGTGAAATAAAATCACAGACATTTGAAAAGTTAAAGGAATACAGTGTCTCCTTCTCCACTTTGCAGATAGCTGGGCTGCTCTAACTTCCATTTCCAGAAGTAAATTAGCTCCTACTTAAATGAAAGTAACAAATTTAAAGCTGCTTCCACCTGACTGCAAAGTGCTGCAGCCAGGCTGGAAGAGGAACGGAGAGGCCTTCAAAGAAAATAAAAGCCTTTTTCAGCAACTCCAAATATGAACGCCTGCCCTTGCAGCAGCGAGCTGTGGCCCTACAGCCGCTTTCCATTATAAATGCTAAATTGGGAAATGTTTAACATTCTTTGTTTAATCTTTGCAGTATAAAGAAAAAGCAGCTGATTCTCAGAAACGGCCGAACAGCCATCGTGGACCTGCCCCTCCCTTTCTCCAAGCAGAACAGACCATTTCCAGCCTCAGCTGCCATTGACTCTTTGCAAGCTGAAAAGACATATCCCAGAAGACGAGGCTGAAACTTCTTGATCTTTTTCTAAAACTGATGTAAGATGCACAAGGCAATCAGGATATTGAATAGAGCCTTTAAACCAAAACAATTGTTTAAGAAATATATGCAGCCAAATCTATGGGCAGAGACGTTTCTTGCACCATTCTCTATTAAACACCGTTCCACAAAAACTTTCTATGAAAGACATTTTTATTTGTTTTGATTGCAAAAATTACAGAGTTCATTTTGCTCTTGTTCACAGTACAGTTAATGCAGTGAGTCCATCTAACCCAAATAAATCAGCAAAACCTTTGGGACAAAAAATCCTCTTCCTCCTCCCTACACTGGTGAACTCTTGGTGTATCTTGTCCCTGCAAGAATTTCTCTAATGGGCTAAGAGTCAAGCCTTAAAGAGTGCTTTTAAAGTCTCCTATTCTGTAAATTGAAAGGAGTTTTGCCACGTTCCCTACCCTAGACACTAGCAGAAAATAATTGCTAGGGATGAAAGCAGAGGCTGAAATGAGGATTTACACCTTTTCCAAAGTAAGTATGATACACTGCATGGTCCATTCTCTCACTGGGCTAGCTCTGAAAAGGCATGAAGTTCTAACAGAACAATCGTGTTTCATAACAAGGAAAATCATAGAATCAAAGAATCACAGTATGGTTTAGATTGGAAGGGACATTAAAGATTATCAAGTCCCAATTCTCTACCATGGGCAGAGACACATTCAACTTGATCAGGCTTCCCAGTGCCCCATCCAAACTGGCCTTGCCTGGGATGGGGCATCCATAAATTCTATCGGCAGTCTGTGCCAGAGCCTCACCACCCTCTGAGTAAAGAATTTACTCCTAATATCTAATCTAAAACATGAACAACTGTCCAGAAAAAAGAGCAAGGCACATCCACGTGTCTACCTTTCCAGTCTCTGTCACAGGAACTATGCTCATGCTAAGAACCCCTCCACGTAGCTGGACTTCAGTGATTTCTCCCTGCAGGTGCCAGGGCCCACCTGTCTGAACCAGATTTAACAGCAAAACAAGCATACACAGGTTTTGTGATGAGAGAAAAGACTCTGACACATTTGTTACAACCACTCTGCAAATATTCTTTCTGGCATCATCTCTGAGGGACTCCTATGAGTAAAAAAAAAAAAACAAAAAACCAAACAAAACCAAACAAAACATGATGGTATTGATTGTATCAGTAGGGAATTGCTAACAATGTAGGACATAAAACTGTAAAAAATCCAAACTGAAGCACCAGACTTCTATTTTGAAGAACAAGTAGGGGTTAACCTTGTAAAAAAGTAATAGATAAAAGAAAAAAAGAGGTTGTAGTTAAGTCAGGACATTGCTGGATATAGTAAAATCGTATTAACTATTTTTTCCCCCTAATATATTCAACACCAAGCACGTGTGAGAGAATAAAAATAATGAAAATTCAAAGTAAATTTAATGTAGAGCTCATGTTGTTGCTGTTTTGAACCCCATCACGCTCATGTTTAAACTTTCCTCTAAAATAACAACCTTGATTTTAATCAAGGCACAGATCTATATAGTGGTAGGACTCAAACAGCTTAGGTTTAAATACTAGAGTTTTCTTAAGTTATGAAATGAAATCCTGTTTGGTAAAACTGAAGATTAGCATCCCATTCCAGAAGCTGCTTGAACCATCATTTTTGCCTATTCTGTCTATGAATTTATGGAAGGAGTGTTTTCCTACACAGGTTGAATGTGTCAAGTCTGGTCAAGTCAAGCCACCCTCTCTACTACAAGCACAAACCAAATTTTATATTTTGCAGAAAACAGAGTTCCACATTCTGGTTGCTATTCAATTGCACATAAATGACTAAACTTTTAGCAGCAGCCATTGCCATGGTTTTTCATCTTGTTTAATTAGTAATTACTCCAAAAATAATTAAGTATGCACTGGACCATCCAGAAAGGACAGTAACTGGTTACAAGTCTGTGTAAGCCTGCAAATTGAAGCTGGGAACCTGAGACTTGGGAAGTCAGAAAGAACCTTGTGGTATAAAAAGAAACTTCTTGATATCTGAAAAGCATGGAAATGCCTTGGAGAGTGAATTCTACCTGTTTACTGGTAAAAATCACCACATTTTGCAAACTGTTTCAAATAAGTCTTCCACTGTAATCAGAGCAGACTAAAAACTTACAGAATAAACCTCTGAGAAGAATGGCAGAAAGCTATTTTCTTTCAAAGACACATGACCATTCTTCTGATGAAGTTATACATTGAAATCATGCTCCTCACATACACATCCTCTAAGCATTTTATAAAGGGCTGACAGCTCTTAAGGACATTAGGATAAAGGATTGTCAAGATAAGGCAGGTTACTCACCTCCACTTTATACAGCCATGTCATAAAATGCAACTGATAAGTTGATCCAGCTCCACCTTTACAACTACAGAGTTTTCAAGGCCCTGGTATTCCTACATGGCAGAATTCATCCTCTGACAATTAGGGACTTCCTCTGATCAACAGCTAGCATTTATTTACAGTTAGTGCCTGCATTTTGGTCTTTGTGGCAACACTGACCAGAAGCGTAAATGACTTTTATAACCTTTCCAAATTATTTCAACACCTTTTGCTTTTGCACTTAAATCCACCTTATAAAAATAAGTAAAATTACTTGAGAATACTTCAGTAGGGCACAATAAAGCAAGTAGCTACATTAATCCCTAAGAGACTTGTACTGAGACAGAAATGGAGGCAGAAGTTTCAGTTGCCCAGAGCTAAAGCAAGAGTTGGTTTCAGAACCAAGCAGGGAATGCAGGTTTTCTCACACCCCTCTGAAGATCTATGTACTGCCCAGCAATTTTCTGAAATGCAGCCTATACAATATACTTACAGTACGTCATACTTACATAAGATACGTAAGATACAGCTTAAAATGCTCCACTTCCTGTTTTCAGAAAGCCTTGCTTCATTCAAAATTTGTCTCAGGAATCATTATCAACAGATGTCAGCTTTAAATGTTATCTCTTATTCCTGAAGTGAGCACAAATTATGCCCACTTTATGACTCCTTTACATTGCCAGGACAACCCCTCAAAATAACCACGAATCAAGCCCTATAACTTGTTAATCGACCTTATACACCCTGATGTAATATCAACAAAATTAGCAGCATTACACTAGGGAAGAATCTGTCCAAGAATGTGGACACAGACAAGAACTATTTGTAAAGGGCAAAAGAAAACAAACCCGACACAATACTCACAACCACAAACAGGTCAGATCCTCAGAGGATTAAGCTATGAATAAATTGGTTGCAATATAGGCACATTTTCCTCCTGAAATGTTATCAGAAAGTATGAGATGTTCTTAGTACAGTCCCTTCCCTTCTCTCTTTTTTTTTTTTTTACTTAAATTATCCAATTAGCAGGGTTATATATTTTTCATTTACATTTGACTGAAATCAATTAAAATATCCCAACTCATCCTTATTAAAGGAATTTCTAGATTTCTATGGCTAACAATCACTTAAATGCAATAAAAATGAATAAGTTTAGAGCAACATAAGATTTTACTGTGCTTCTGCACTTGCTGCTGTTAAGTGAAGAGTGACCTGATACTTCCATTGTATACATTTGAAGTTTGGAGGGGAAAAAAAAGGAGAAAGAAGGGGGGAGAGCACAGCAAAGTGCAGAAGCCACGGATGTTCCAGAGCACACTGTGACAGGAAAGTACTCAATAGGAATTCCAGCAGCCAAAAAAAGATCGTAAATAGATCCATTGTCTTCCAGTCTGAAGCCCTTAAAAAGGCTTGAAATTAAAGCCTGCGCTGCAGGCACCCAGTCGCTCCTTCCTTTCATTGGGATTTGCAGGTCTTAATGCAATCTGTCGGGAGGAAAAACAGTGGAGCCTTACAGTCCAGAGAGGTAGCAAAAGCAAAAGGCAGGCGAGAGTTACATAACTGGCTTTTTACATAAATATTGCAGCAAGAGTATTCTGCTTTTCAGAAAGGGAAAAAAAAAAGATATTAAAAGACACAAGAGAATTCAGTCCAACCTCCCGTACTTCTTGTCCCTCTTTCGCTTTGTAACATGCAGCGAGCAGTTCAAGGGAGGTTTTTCTTTTTCTGTCGAGGCTAAACAAATCACCAATTCAGCCTTAAATGTTTTGTAATAGTTTTTCTCATATTACCTGAGAAGTGCACCACATCTTGGAAGATGGAAGAAAGCCTTATTCTAAAGCATGAGCAAGTACGGCTCGCTTATCTGCAGCACAGGGCACTGAAAATGACCACGGATGTTCAACGAACTCCCTTCAGTAAAGCCTGAGAAAAGGGAAAAAAAGCTGCAAGGCTCCCCATCTGTTATTTCCTTTTTTTTTTTTTTTTTTTTGGCTGTAGAAAAGCAAAATTATGCAAGAGCTTTTGAATGTAAAGCCTGTGTGAGCTTTTTCCCTTTTTGTCTCAGTGTACACGGTATGCGATATTGCGTAACGGAGCCCCGAGTGGGCGGTCAGCAGTTACTATTGATTTACACTGCTCCGTACAATGCATTCAGAGCTCGGAGAGAGCTGCGCAGGGAAGAAGGCAGAGGAGTGAGTTGGGGATGTAAGGTACGTATGCACAGTGGCCCTGTGGAAAGAGGGGAGGCAAAGCATCCAGGATCAGAATTCTGCTTTTCTGAACCAAGCACGTTTCCCATCCTCTATGTTTTCATGCCCCTTGCCAGCCCTTCAGCAAAGCAAATGCTCAGTGACCAGACCTGCCAGCCAGAAGTGGGGCTTCCCTCCCATACTGATCACCTGAATTGCATTATAAACTCCAGAAAAATGTTACTGATGTCACTGTGGACACTCTAGTATAAAGATGCAAAGGAAACTCATATTCAGCCATGAGGGTTATTGTTAAGAAAAATCTTCCACTACTTTAGATCAACTTTTGACTCACTCCTTCAGGATCTGCTGGCCTGTAGGAGTGCTTAAGTCAAAGGCATGATACACACTATGCGCTACAAAGCCTGGCATTTTCTGAAATGTTAAGGTAACATGGTAATACGGGAACTGGAGAACAGAAACAAGAAACACAGTCTGCTTTGCTCATTCACTAGGACTGCCAAAATACTCCTGTTATTTTCTCTCGCAGACAAACACACACCTGGAGTCCTCAATTTAGACACTGGTATGACCCTAGCTCTATAAAGAGAAGCATATTGATTCTAAAGGCTGAAATTCTTGCATTCCCACAGCTGAATGCCCAACACATTGCTGAATTCTTTGCCTCCAACACAAGACATAGGTTTCCAAATGCTGCCTGCTCTTACATGACTCTGGGTCCCACAAAGCACCCTGCCAGCACTAGGCTGGCACAACTCTGAACCACTGGGCACCAATTTAGTTATTCACATATTGGGCTGGGGATTTTGCTAATAATGTCAATGTGAATGCAGAGGGTGTTAATAAAATCTCTAAAGCATACTGACAAATTGGAAGACTAAAAGTAGCAGGTTTATTGCAAGCCACGGCAGACACCAAGCCTAGTGTCAGAAGAAAAAAAGGAGTATGCTGATTACAAAAACCAAACATCCAAAACCGAAACATACAAACCCACAACTACCAATGCCCTTAAGGCTTCATTTGCATTATCTTTGCTGGAAGACATGCATTTCACATATTGTTCTCCCCTAGCTCCATATAATGGACAGCATGCTTTTCTTTACAGGTCAAGCAAACAGAAAACCCATGTCATTATAACAAAGGTAGATCCTATTTTAGGGAAATTCAACAGCTATTCAACATCTTTGATTGTTCTGTTGATATTTTTTTTTTCAGATCCACATCTACTAACATTATGATACTACCAGCCGGCATGCATTCAGAATCTCTGTTGGGATTTTAGGTTAGAGAGAAAAGGAAAACAGTAATTCACTGTCTTACACATGCTTATTCATTTTGTTTGCACAAAACTGAAACTGCATTGCAATAACCCCAGAAATGTTTTATACACAAAATCATGTGTGTCCTAGCTAGTCTGATTTTTCTTAAAATTAAACTGACTCTTAGAGAAAAAAGAACAGGATTGAGATTGCATGCCCAGCTCTCTCCACTTAGCATAATTCAGCGATCGGTCAGGCCAACAAAAAAATGTGCCCAAGTAGATTCTCCTCTGTTGACTGGGCTAAAGACATGAGACACATAAGTCTACCACAAATTCTACCTCTACCTGACTGTACCGGTATCCAAAGATATTATGCTTAACAATCAAACTGTAAGTGATGCTATACGAGGTGAGTGAGTGTCTCAGGAAGTCTGACCAATAGAATATTAAAAAAAAATAAAAAAGCAAAACAATCCCTTTGTTTAATAGAATGCATGTGAAGAGGAAATTTTCAGCACTAGTTAATACATTTTAAGTTCGTCCACAAACTGTTGTATGTCCTCATCCTATTGAGCAGAAACGTAAAATGTATTAACTTCGTAAAATAATATGTAAAAGAGATTCATAAATAGAGAACTTTCAGGAGGGGCAAAGCAAGCTCTCATGGTACAAAAAGGAGTGCCAACAGTGCTATGCTTGCTTTCCCAACATCCAGAGGAGATATGCATTTAAACACTAGTTTGAACATTAGGTTATAAGCAATAGCACTGTACAGAAAAGGTTCAAAGAGAGATCCAAATCCCCTAAGAATATGGGGACACAAATTATGGAGTTCAGTTCTCATGAATGTTGTACTTGAGAGGCTGTCAACTGGAGCTGACAAAAGTTTCCATTAAAATCAGCTTGCCTTCAATCATTCAAAAAATGTTGGAAACTGCTGTGCAAATTTTCTATTTTTAATGTTTACCTCATATGCAATTTCATGAGATCTTGAATAAACAAAAGTTCATCTGTTTTGCACATAGGGAATGTGAAAAAAAAAGAACATCTAGAGACTTAAAAGAATTGGAAATAAAGAAAGGATTAAACTATCCATTGTAAAAAGCATTAAAAATGAAAAATATGAATAGACTCAAAGCTTAAAAAGTGAATACTGGCAAGTTTTGTGTTTCAAGAAAAAAAGTTTTATAAGCTTTAAAAATCCACTCAATTACGAAATTCTACCAAATATTTTACCAAGGGCATCATGGACAAATACTTAGGCCAGAAAACTAAAATAAACGCCAGTAGAACTAACTAACTGTTCTTATTCTGCATCACGGTATGTTACTGCTCTTCATTTCTGATGCATGTTCTCCCTACAATGCAACATAACTGCAAAGTAGCCGTATTTTTCACTACAGCAGGTAAGTGGTTTGGAGCTTGGGGTTTTTGTTGTTGTTAGTCTTTAATTAGAGAAAAACATTAGTTGTAGATGCTTTTTGCATGTATCAGATTCTATAGCTGTGCATTTGCTAAAAAGCAACGTGACTTCTCAGTAAAGACTGAGGGGGACACTAACATTATAAACAAGTTATCACTCTAGAATTTCATGATTTTGCATGCAAGCTTAATGTTTTCCGATGCAGTTTCTGTCTTTTTAATGACTGTAGGTGGAGAAAAGCATACTGTTAGGTTGCCATGGACTTTTAATGGCAAAACAAATAATGAAAAAATATTAAAATGATAGAGACAAAAAATAAACACATTAGAGATGCCTGCTAACTCTTCTTGCTAGTTAAATAATCAATAAAACTTTTGCAGGCCTCTTGCAACGTGGATTTCATTGCAGTGAAAGAAATAGGTTTTTCCTGGCAATTTACTTTGATTTTTTTTTTCCCTTGTGAAGGCTGCTGTTTCACATGAACCTCCTGCATTCCACCATTTTGGAAATGACCATGACACAGCAGAAGTTACTTAATTTTCCCCACCTCCCAACCAGCCAGCCAAACATGTATAATGATCTATTTCCTAATGGTTCCTGCAGATTGACATATTTCTGAGATGGTTTTAGTCAAAATGAGCAGCAGTAAAATTGGCAAAGACTCAGAAAATAAAATCCAAGGAGACTAGCAAAGAGGAGAGTCAGAAAAAAGGTCTCTGGATATTATTGTCGTGTCTGCCAAAACCAAAATAAGTGAGGTTATGTCAGTGTTTCCATAATAAACCTCATTTTTCAAGGCTCTGTAACTCAGCTGCAATTATCTGATCCAGACTGAAATCAACACATACGAGGACATAGATCATGTAGAAATTTATTTCTACATAAAAATGTTTATATAAATACATTAATATATCTAAATTATTTTTTTCTAACGCAAACACAATATAGCATTCTAATTTAATCTAGTGAGGAACTATCAATTTAATGTATCAGAATTAGGGAGAGAAGGGAGGAAGGATGCAGAAGACAAAACACAGAAATCCCTGTGATATGGGGGATATATATGATGCTCTGGGATAGCATAACTTTCAGAGGAGATATTCTTTACAAGATTTTGAAAAGACCATATTTCTACAGTAACTGGGGGCTCAATGTAATCCTTATCCAAAAAACCTTAACATTTGTGTTGTTTCCTAGGAGCAAAATCCTATTTTGAAGCTACTCTGGATACTATATGATGTATTAGGGTAGGAGGGACTCAAAAGTGTTTATGGGATAGGCAATAGCACTTGCTAACTTTTGAAGTACCGCACTTCATTATATTAGTTCACCTTAAACCTCTCAAATATCACTCTTACTCTATAGGTTTGATCTAGGGGAGTCTGAGTAACTCAGGGATGCTCAGACCAACAGCATGGTTGTAAGACCAAGGTTGCATGTCTGAGGATCTGTGACTGCTTCTACCACGGGACCCACTAGCAACAGCACCTGGACAAAGCCAGCATGCTTTACAAAACTCTTCTACTACATCAAGGAAATGCAAAAGTGCCAGCATCTTCTGTGGCAGACACAAGTTTCCCCACTATTCGTACCTATAAATGCTTCTCACTATTCGTACCTATAAAATTTCTGATTCCTCTTTGCGTTCATGTATCTCAACACATAGAGCAAAAAAATTAGCACCTTAACAGAGTACTTCTCATGACACAAAATGAAACTCTTTTTAAAAGCACCTAAGTGATTGTAAATTGAGGTCCAATCCAGATATCTAAATGTTGATATATACCTAGAAGAGCTTATTTTTAGGTATAAAAATAAGAAAGAAAGAGTAGACATTTTAAGAAAGCAGAGTTATATGAGTGAAACAACAAGCCTTCCACCACTTGACATTTTAATCTTCTGTCTTTGGATATGTTTTGTCTTACTGAGTGTTGTTGGTCTGAGTGTGTGCATATCTGAGTGTGTGGTGGCATTTACCTCTCTTCTGCTTTACACTGTGTTTTCTGGAATACAGAAACTTGTCAGTTCACATCAGCTACTTGTGTATTTTGAAAACAATCAAATGCATTAAAAATAAGGGGACTGTTTGTGGCGCAGTACAAAACAGCAAATAGCATTTTGTACTCTTATATTTTTATTTTTTCTCACTGTTGTAAGAGGAGACATTAAACACCTTGTTCCATGAGACCTCTTAACAAAACAGGATGCTATTCAGTTACCTAACCCCCTGACATAATTGCTATCCGTTCTACTCACAAATGGTGAAGCAAATACACACTTTGGGTAAGATTCCACACAAAGCAAGAAGCAGAGATGGAAACAATGCCTGACTCTTGGCTGCTGATTTAGCTGATCACTCTCATCAAAATGTTGCAGAATTAAAAAAAAAGGATAATAAATAAAAAACTTGACTTTCCAGGCCATCCTGAATAACCAGCGTTTTCTTTATATCTAGGAAGATTAAAACCTTCTTGACTCTAACTACCTTTGCTATAGCTGGGGACTGCTGCAACAGAGAGAAAAAATGCAAGAACTGCCATCAGGGATTTGCAAAAGGAAGGATTTGATACACATATACACTCATACACACTCACATTGTTTCTTTAAGTTAATTTTGTCACGAACTCAAATGTCTTCTCAATACTCTGTCACTCAAAATCATTTGGAAAGACTCTAGGACCTGAAGCAAAGAAGATTTGTGCAGCAGCAGAAGCAGAAAGTTAACAAACACAGAGCACAAGGTTTACTGTAAAAACAGAAACTAGAAGTAGCAGTTGCTCAGTCTGCTGGTCAGAATTTTTATGTCTATTTACTTATTTTAAGGTAACGTTAGAAACCTTTAGTTTTCATTCTCTGTTTTCAGCTCTGGTAAAAACTATATGATAAATTCTATCAAGCAAATAAGTAAAGATGGTAAATATTTCATCTTAATTACTGCTCATATCGAAAAGTTTTCTTACCTTTTCACAACATTTGCTGAAAGCCAACAGTGTCATCCCCTCAGTAATTTCAATGTCAGCTACTCGTTTATTACACGAACGAAAGTAATAATGAAAGTGTGCTGATCTGCTTGCTTTCACTCTATATAGTGCCTATATTTATAGGCTTATGCTTCTATTTGAATCTATATTTATCTGCTTTATCTGCCTACAGTGCATCTGTTTCTCAAACACACAGACATATATACACTCACACATGTGCGTGCACACAAATATACAGACACATAAACACACATACGGGTATATCCAAAAATATGCATACTTACAGTAGGCTTCTGTTCAACAGTAAGGTTCGTATAAATATAAACATATGCAGCATACACAACGTAAATGAAGACAGATACACAATGAAAACCAAACAATTACATGAATACCCCTAGCTGGCTGTAGGAAGGTTTATTATTCAGTGGGCTGCCTAAAGAGGACTGTGTACAATTAGTTTCTCTTACATTCCTCTGTTGCCGTAGCTTCGCAGGCAGCAACAATTTTGACTGTTATTTTGCCTGGAGTTTTTCCGTGTAAGCTTGCTTGGCACAGCTGTGCAATCACTGCCAGCCTGTCTGCAGCCTGGTTCCCTGATGGTACCACTAGCAGCTTCCCCCAGGCTATTCATTAAAAAGGCCGGGGCTGAGCCACCCTGTGCCAGTTCAGGAGACAAACCCCTAGAGGGAATGAACAAGGTGCGACTCCAGATCCAGGTCAATCTGGCAATTTTAAGGCCAAGCATTAGTCGTGCTTTTCCCTAGGCCTTAAGGATAAACATCATTTTCCCACATTACCAGAGGATAAACAGGAGTATTCACCTTCTTGTTAGCAGAACCAGCATGCCGCCCTTCCCCACATCACCAGGCAGGCTTCCAGATGCTCTGTCCTGTCACCACAGTCAGAGATAGGTTGGTTTCAGCCTTTTTTTCCTGCTAGCTGGGCTTCTACTAAGTCTATTAGAACTGCAAAAGAAACTGACTAAACTTTATGCTGTGATACTAAGGTCTCTGTGATGTTGTAATATGATAAAGCCTGCATTAGGCCAGTTATGGAAACAGATTATAGCATGTCTCCACTGGATGATCTTAATGTCCTAATTCAGTACTTTATTCATTCACATCCTATCAGCTCAGAGGGATGTTGGAGGAGGAGGTTCCACAAGATAACAGCAAAGCTAAGCAACAAAGTCACCCAGGAGGTTTGTGTGTCCTTCTTAGCAGAGGCTGCATTTTGGCTTTCCAGTCATTTGTAAGACAGTGAAAATGAACTCCTGATTCAACACATCACTCATGGGTTCTCTGAAAGGAGTAGGAACCCCTATGCCAAAAACTATTGGGTATACAGGGGAAAGACATAAGATACACATACAAGAAGAATCCACTGGGTATGAAGGGCAGTTGAAAAAGGTAGCCTCACATATAACCTTCATGCAAGCCCGCAAAACTTCAAAACTGGCCAAACAACATAGCTCATCTTTTTACAGGATTGAAAAACTCTGTTCAAGTCTAAGAACATCTACTCTGTAATCCAGGTAATAACTGAACAATTATATATTTTTATGTATTTTATTTGCATTATATTTAATGTATTCTCTAATTATACATTGATTATGATCATCATTACTTATAATGTATAACTTATAATACTTATCATTATTTATGATTATAATTGTAGAAATATTTTTAAGTAATGTATTTAACTATTTATTAATATCTATTTATATTATATTAACATTATAATATACTTATAACTTAAAATAACTATAACTTAATGGACAAAGAAATGAATCGGGTGTATTTAAAAACCACTGAGAAGTTCTAAAATGTCCTTTAACTCACAGTCAAGAAGAAAAAAAATATCCTTATAAAGGCCTTTTCTGCCAAGATCGTGCTGGCTATCTAAAACAGAAATACTACTTCTGAAATCAAAGACTTCTGGATTTTCATCTTTCATTCACTTCAACATGCTGAGAAACTGGACCTGTATTAATGTCATGCTTAATCAGTATTTGATGGTCCAACTAAAGGGGCTTTAAGATCATTCACAGACAAGAAGGCATTTAAATATAATACACATATATTTTCTCTGCAGACAATTATTCCACGTATCATCACTTGATTTATTTTCGGTCTTCCTATTCCCATTTCCTGATCAGTACACTCAATTGCAGCTGTCGAACAAAATTCTGTTCACATTCTCCTCACTGTTGAAGTTACACCTTATCCACTGATGGCTTACGCAACTATTTCAAAATTATATTAAAAAAAAAAAAAAAAAAGAATCATCATCTTAGTTTTCTAATTTTTTAACTGCACTACTAATTTTTTATGTACTGAGTAACATGAGATTAACAGTACTTGAAAAGTTTATATATCTAGAAATAAAATACCAGTTTGAAAGAGAAAAGGAAGAATTCTAGGTTAACCTACGTAGTATCTGGGCTCCCTCAGTCTGGAAGGGTCTATTAAGAAAATGCTACTGCACTGCTAAAAATAGCAGTCTTGTGATGACTGTAATGAGTGTACATTTATGCTGTTCTTAGCAGTGTCCATTCATTTTTATTTCTCAGCAGGGTATTTTATAGTTTTAGCATGTTTAAGAGCATCTCCAAAGTGAAAAGTATTATTTAATTATTGAGGTAACAACAGACTGATTACAGAATATAGTTTCTCTTTGAGAAACTGTGCCCTACATTGTGCCTTTAGACATATAAGAAACTACTTAAGCATTTCTTTGATGCACAGAAGTATAAACTCCTACCTCATTTGTTCGGCATTCTTTGAAATTCTGTAGGTAGAACATAAAAGGGATCTGTTTAATGCAAAATCCCTCCTTTTTGTGACAAAGAGAGCAAATGTTACCAGAGCAGAAGAAATGCATCTACCTTCCTCCATATACAATGCACTGAGAAAATACATGCTGGGACAAACAGCTAATACATCTTATATTGCTTGAAGGAAACAGTTATGTGAAAACATAAATACCTCTCAATTCTTGGCACACTGTCTGCCAAACTACCTTAATATCTGACATACATCTATCCCTTCTTAGGACTCCTTCTATTAGATTTGTTAATATTGGACATAATTTCTTGGAGATTTAATGGTATGTTAAAATTCAAACTAGATAAAGTAACCCATTGCTTTCAAATAAATTAAAATAAAAAAAAACTTAAGGCCTATCCTCGCATCAAGAAAACAGTTGTGTTGTTTTATGATCTTGAAACTCAATGGGTATATAACTCAATCTTGTATTAGTATAACTATATCCATGCATGAAGTTGATCTAGTATAATTACTTCATTAAAAACATCAATCTATTTAATCAGAACGATTATATTAGTGTAAAATCTGTGCACATACTAAGCTTTAGTTGATGTCTGAAGCCACCTAATACAAAGTGGTAAATGCACGTTTCCTGACTAATCTCAACAAAGCTGAAGATGCCCCAAACGTGTTAGACTTGAAGCAAGACGCATCAGCCACGCACTAACAAGTAGAATCAGAATTTCAGAGGCCAGCAATGCTTAGCTGAAGATTAAATAAATAAATAAATAAAAATTGTTTGATTTCTCAACAGGCAAACAGAAAAGGAAAGTTATAAAATTGAATTATTTTGTCTTGTGGGACAAACTCAAAGAATGACATGCATACTGCAAACCGACCAAGTCTGATGAGCAGCTCATCTTAGAAGAGGCTGAAAGCTCATCGCCAACAACTGATCAATAGTGCTTTCTAACAAACAAAAACTGAAATTGAAAATATACAACTACAAACTGGTACCATTATCATCTCTCTGCACAAAAGAAGCTCTCCTTTATAGCCAACAGCAAATAAAACATGGAAAAAGAGTAGGAAGCGTGCTTTCTGAAATGTGCCATTACAGCAATATCTCTACAATTTAACCCATAAACACTGCAGAAGAGTAGAAGTATGACTTAGAAAATTCAGTAAGAGAAACACTAAAGTTGTTCTAAAATTTGAAGGCTGCAGGAATGCCTACCTAGCTTAGCACAACACAGAGTTCTTTCTTTCCTTCTTGAACCCCCACATTCTACAAATGATTGAAAAACAAAATAAGCCCTTGAAACTGAAATATCAACAGATGAATTTCAAAATTTTATAACAGGCCTTCCCAAATGGCAGCTCTACAGGGCATTAGCACTGAGTTTGATGTGTCTTTTCAGGAGCTTCCAGGTTTTTTATTAAATTCAAATATTTCCGTGATTCTTTGAACACAGAAAACAGCCTTATCCCTCTTTGGAAGCCAGCAGAAAAAGGTTCTTGAAAAAAAAAAAAAAATGGGAAAAGAAAAATGTTTAGCTCTGTAGATCATCTTCACAAAAGTAATGAAAGACATCAACAAATAGAATGCTGGCAAAAACCTTAGGAAACTATTTAATTATATCATTATTAACTTAAAATGATCATCCCAGCTTTCCTGGAGAAATGTTACAAATCACTCGTTCCTTTCACAACAAAGAAAAAGTACCTTCTTCCCTGCAGTAAGCATTGAAAAGACACTGAGAAGGGATTTTGTGGATAACAATCTTGAGAAATTTTCTTGAAAACTGAAGAGGAACCACACTTGTGTAAAAAACGCCTGATGTGGGGAAGGAAAAGCAAGGCTCTTCTCCATGTTCTCCAGAGAAAGGACAACAGAAGATAAGCACAAATTGCCTTTGTGTCCAGTAGAATTAGCAGGTAAAAGACTCGGTATGCACAAAAACATACTGTGAGGAATTAAAGTCACATCCTTTTTTATGTACTTTGTTTATGAAAGCTGCTGGAGACAGATAGTTAGGTTACCATAACCTACACATGATCAGTTCTCCCTATCTTGACATGTCACTGTCCTCTGCATTACTGAAATCAAATCATTCATACTGAAATCAAAGCATCTCAATAAAGCTTAACCACTCCTTCATCCATGTGGTGGAAATAACTCTCAGAAAGAAGTAATGATCTTCTGTACCATTCAACCATATATATTTTTCTAGGCTAACAGACTCTTCTGAAACTCAAATACATGAATGAAAAGATCCTCCCCAACTGACTTACATCATTCATACTAATATGAAGGTTCCCTTACCTTCCCTCACTCTTAATACTGAAATGTGGTTGGTTACAAGCTAAAATAGAAATAAAATTCTTAAATGCTGTTCAATTATTTCCCTTTGTTTCGTGAAAACAAAACAAAACAAAACAAAATAAAACAAAACAAAACAAAAAGCCCTAGAGAAAGTCACAGTAATTTCATCACAGAAAGAGATGAAGCAATAGTCATTCTATTAGGAGTTCAACTCCTAGAAACAAGAAATCTTAACTAGAAAACCTAAATCTAGATGGCTTCAATTAGATGCATATAGAGCTATCTATATCCTTAAGAATTAAAACCAGTCATGGATGACAAAGCAATGGATGGGATCACAACAAAACCCAGTTTGCTTTCTCACTCGCGACCTTTGGTCCTCATATTTCTGAGATCACGAATCCAATATCAGAAATATGGGGAAGACCATTAATGGGTAAAGGTAACAAGAGAATCAGAACCCCTTGGATACTCACCAGTCTACAAGATGCTTATTTTGAAAGACAGTGTTCTCAGGCATATCAATCTTTCTAGGCTTTTAACTAGAATTCAATGCTACTGAATTCTCATCTGTTCAGGATCAAAATTAATTTGCCTTCTTGAGATTTCTCTAAGTATATACAAGTAAGAATCTTTTTGGATCTGATTGCTAAAAGATATGCTCTACAACAATTGGTTAGAAGAAATGTTTGAGTAGCAGTGTAATTTAAAAGAGTTTTCATTATTACTGTCCAATTCTATGTTAAAAAGAATTTGCATTTGGGCTGTCCATCCCACCCTCAGCTCAGAACCTTCACATTTATTACATGGACAGGTTATCATACTCTTACCATGACTAGTAGATAATCAATAAAAGATTCAATAAACAGCTTACTAAATTTTATAAAGGACAGAGTTTAACAAACTAACTGATGTTTATAGCCTGTAGATCCATCTGTGCTACGCTTACAAAATATATAATATGTACTAAACATATAAAAATATTCTTAGAATATTGATAGATCATACATTAGCTTTTATGAACTGTTTATGAAGTATATCATGAACAGAAGTGCAACTGGATAAACAACGCAAGATACAACTTGCTAGGAAGGTACTATTTACATCACCTGTAAACACATGTAATACTTCACTGTGCAAAGACTTGAGTAATAGTGTTCTGTCTTTACAAGGATGAATCCTTCACATCCCTCAGCTGCTGATCCAAATCTTATCTTCCCAGCCTGCGCAGTACCTGCAGATATCTCAGATATCCAGGAAAACTGACTAGATTGCACCCACAGTGACATACGGACTGTCAACTCCTACAGTATAAGAAGGGAGCTGATCCCTGTCAGGTTTTTTAACAACTTGTAGGAAATTCCACTGAGTCTTTCATGGGATTTTCTAGTTTCCTTTGAAAACTTAACACTAATAAATAAATGAATGGATTATTACAATGAATGCATGCAGGTTTTACCTATGTAACAATTACAATATTGACAGTATTTCTGACTTCATGTGTAGTCATAAATTATGTATTCTGCTGTTAAATCAGTGAAAATCCTTTAATGTCAGTCAAATGACCTGAAATCTCTTTGAAAGCAGAATCTGGTCTTGAATGTCACATAAGCGAGAACATAACAAAACGGAAATCTCTTGTGAGAAGGCAGTGCAGAATTTCATGGCACATTAATGAATCTTTTCTGACTGTGGTAAGGCTTTCACTTCACTGACACATGCTAAATAGCACAGACAACCACCAGTCCTTACAGTCTGCTTTACAAAAGGAGTTTCCTGGTAACAATAAATGGCCATCCAAGAAGTTAAACACTATCAGGAAGTTCACTGGAGGAAAAGAAACACACTAGATGTTATCTACTGAACTTTTTTTTTCACTTAATTATGTGATTTTAACAACATTGAAACTAGAAGGCAACTTCAGTGATTTGATTCCTGGGTCACATTTCTACATGAACCAAAATGCTACTTCAGTATTAGCATCGTAAATTGGCTGTTTTCAGGAGAAAGCACTAATACTGTCACTTTCTAACAAAGCATCTATCTTTGTAAATCTATGATGATAACAGGATTTTATATTATTTACCCCTAATTCTGTCTTAGGTAGCCAAGAGAAGTACACTATCTCAAATGCAAGCACAATTGGCTTGCATTTGAGATAGTTGACAGTCTAACATTGCCAACTGAAGCAGTTCTACAGACTTTCCCCAAGGCACAACCACAAAGCATAACTTTGTAGTGTGATGGTAATGTCCATGAAAACATAGATAAAGTGTCTGGGTTGGAAACTTTGTCAGGTGAGCACAGTGTCCATACTACTACGTCAGAGTAGTACATCAGAAACATTTTACGGTTCTGATGGGAGGATAAGTGAATACAGAAATACTTTGCATTGAGTGCAGGAAATTTCTAAGGGCATCGCAGAAAAGCTGTAGAGTGATTGTATAGGCTCATGGGGATACCAGCAGTTATGAAAAGGACATTGCCAGCCACAACTGAAAAGCAAAGAACAAAGCCAACAATATGGTATTAATCACATGCCCTGTCTGCATATGATGCCAAACTATTCAAAGCACAGAATGTTCTTTATTCACCTCACTTTATATTGCTGAATGAATATAGCATTTATGAAAATGAGAGATTAAAAACATTGATATTAACCAACCTTTGGGCCAAATCCTACTTATCTTATTGATGCAAATAGTTCCACTGATTTTAATAGATGTAATTACCATTGACTTCAATAGAGTTACTCACAGAGTTAGGAGGGCAGGATGTGGCTCACTGCATAAGCAAGCTTCCCTTACCACCATGAACGCTGCCAACTCATCATTTCTGACGCAACAAACTCCCAGATTTTCCAGTAATGGATCCCTTGAAGAGCAGAGACCTCTGTACATGCTAAATTCTGCAGCGCTTTTGACACAACAATAAAAACTTGAATGAAATGACCAATGATCGTTTTACCTCTTTGGAAGCAGCAGACAGAACCTGCACAGCTGGGGTTTCATAGCAGTTTAATTGCAAATTCCTCCAATTCCTTGTGAATGAAACACCAAGGTGGGGTTGGAATTAAGCTTCTGCAAGGACTGCCTATCCTCAGACAATTATCATATACTTTAAAAGGATAGTACAAGCTGAATTGAACTAAGGTAAGTCTCCTGTGTACAAAAGAGTGTTTCTACCAACAGGTTACTAGCAATAGACAGCTCAACTGCAGGAGATTAGACTCAACCCATTGTCCTTACTGTCAGAATGAAATGTGTGGTCTCATTTTTGACCACATCTATTTTCTTGTCTAGGATACCTCTGGATGATGCCAGAATTAAGAAGATTTGAGAAATAAAAATATAGAATACAACAAACAATATGAGGGAGAGAAGTGCACTGTATTTTGATAGCTCAAGAATGATTCTAAAGCTACTGCATTTTTGCAGTTCTATCCTTGTTCTTCAGCCATACTGCTACAACGCCTCAGAGTTAGGCACTATAAAATGTGTGAGATGGCAAGAGACACAGGCAAAGCAGAGGAAAGCAGAAGCGAATTTCCATATTCCATATTCTGAATGGATATTTCTAATAGAGCACAATTATTACCTCCTTATTTCATTTTAAAAAATTTCATCTCCATCAATCTCAAAATTTTGTCTCCATCAATCTTGCTTTGTGGGCTGCTGAAATAAGAACCAGTTTCAAGACGTTCTGCTTTACCGGTTCTTCTTTCTTTCAGTGAGAGGTTATTCACTGCCCTGTGAAATCCTTCACTGGCACTGGAATGTAGTTAAAGGTTCAAAGCTTTCACGGATCTATACATTAAGAGAAACAGACTCCAGATACTTCAAAAAGCAATCAAATACAACAAACTTTTCCTGCATTCAGGGCATTATATGACATTCTTTCTCTTTGAAGAAACAGTACAACTAGACTTAGATTCTGTTATTTGCACATTTTTTAAATGATTATTATCTCAAGCACACAGAATAATGGTTAATATTTCAGATTCTAAAATACAGTGGAGCTTCAATTATCCAAATTCAGTGAACCCAGACAAGGTTTTGCCCCTTGTCATTTATTAATTAAATGGTAAATTGCTTCTATTACTAATTATTTCCACAGATCCACGGGCATGCAGGGCATTTTGGTTACTCGTAAACGCGATTATTGAGCTCTATTCAGTGTTCTTCCCATGTTCTTCAGATAATTGTGACTCTGATGTACTCTGAAAACCATTTAAAACATTTTTTACAATGTATTACTGGGAGAGCTTCCAGATCTTGTACATCCTGTGGGGTAGAGGTATCCCCAGTACTGAGGGATGCAGCACTCTTGACAAGCCAAAAGACAGGAAAGTGTGTCAACCAATACAGAAAACAAATGTAAAAACATTTCTTAAGCACAATCTGACAATATCTGATTCCAGCAATATGTTAGCTTGAATAAGAGACTGACTGAATAGGATGACAGCAAGTCAGACGCTGTGTGAAACTTGCTGTGTTTTTTAATTCCATGCCCAAAAAGAAAGGGTTAGAATCATACTGTACAACATCATACCAAATATTGACAGTGATCATGAAATGAAAGGAAGATTTGAGAAGCAGCAGTTAGTTAGAAAAACTATGAAGGAAGAAACAAGTTTAATTCAGTGCTAGGAACACTAAACCTACTTTAATTTTCATATTAAAGAACCATCTTGCAATTATGGTCATAATGCGAGTAAAACAGATTATCTATAGGAAAAAAATAATAGCAAAATCCACTATGGCAGTATATAATTTCAGAAGAAAAAAAAATCTATTTAAAGTAAGGGATGTAGTAAAAAGGAAATTGAAATGAAGTTAGGAGAAAAATGGTTTAAGATGTTAGTGTCAAAAGATGTGTTATCAGAGATTCAGGTCTCTTACATGTAACAGGAAAGCCTTACCTTAGAATAGCTGTAATAATCCTGACCCCCAGTTGTCTGCCTCAATCATTTTTAGGAACATCTCAGCAGTTTGTCTGGCAGGCACAACAAATTACAGCCTGAGGTACTAAACAAATCCAGAAACAGTTTTGATTTACCTGACTATGTTAGGTTGTAAACTGTCATAATTCGATTGCCACTTGAGATGAAAATACATTGCAAGGGGGCAAAAATCTCCAGGAGAGAATCGTGATACATCTTTAGATGCAGGAACTTTTAAAGTTGCCCTACGGTAATGCATTTAGAGTCATTATATGAACTCACAAAACAAACACATAATCACCTGTGAAAGAACATCTCTAATAGGATTTTTTTGTTTTCTAATGAGTTTAATGAAAGGGTTTATTAGAAGTAAAAAGACATCATCCAAAGAGGGGAAGTAATATTTAATGAATAAAGAGTGCTTTTTAAAACTATTATTTTTTAATAAAGGCGCAAGAAAATACTGAAGATACCGTTAACAACTTTCCCAAATGCCCTGAACAGAATCTGTAAGGCCAACAACGAGGTGAAAAAAATGTTCACAGAACAAAAGCTCAAATTTGCTGGACTCGTGTTCATTACAGAGAAGTTCATGAAGACTTGCATGTGAAACCCTTTCTCTGAAGGGAAAAGTCTGAGAAAATATGGAACAGAAATTAAAAAAAAATGGTTCCACTGCAACAGTTATAAAGAAAGTCATACATGAAAGAACTTAACTAGTAACAATTGCACATATTGGGGTGGGCACTAAAAGAACTTAATGCCTATTTTAAAAAAGGGCTTTATGAAGATCCACATAGTTCAGAAGGTCTATAAAGTACGACATAGAAACAGCAGAAAACATAATAAATAACACACATTTGGGCAGATAAAAAAAAAGAAAAACAAAACAAAAAGGGAAGATGCAATGTAAGTTTTTTTGCAGAGAAAAGTCCTGTTTCACAAATCTACAGTTTTCAGGAGGACTCCTGCAAGAGATTCAAGTAGCTGTATTTGCTAAAAAAAGAAGAGCAAAAAACAATTGAAAAGCCTCACGAAAGACTCTAAAAGAGAGTTATCATGACATAGGAGAAAAGAGCCTCTCAGATTAAGAACTGTCTCAAACATGCACAACAAATGGAAACAATAAACATTCAGTTCTTGCAATGGACGACAACTACTATCAGTGTCCCACAACAGTTTGCATTAAGACCTGTGGTGTTCAACGTGCTCATGAATGACTGGGGAAAGAACAGGACTACTGACACAACAGACTTTGCACTTCATACAAAAAAACAAACAAACAAAACAAAAAGAAAACAGGAAAAAGCTAAAACTGAAATGTTGTAAAAAGACCTGGTAACACTGAGAAACTGCATAACAAAGTGAAAAATTAATGTCAATAATGCACAGTAATGTCCACGGGGAAAATGACCCCGCACATTCATCCAACACAATAGAATCTAAATTAGCTACTACTACATAGGAATGAGAGTAGGGAATCCTTGTGGGCATGCCTATGAAAGCATCAGCTCAATACTCAGCACTGATCGTAAAGGTTTAGGATAAGGCTGGGAAATATTAAGACATAAATAGAAAATAAAACTTAATAGATAATCACACCCTTCAAATAAATCCATAATAGATTCACATACTGAATGCTATATGTAGGCTTGAGTTTATACTGCACAACAGGATGTAAGCAATCTAAAATAATGGAGAAAAGAGCAAAAATGTCCAAAGTATGGAAAAACTTCTGCACAAACTAAGATAAAAAGAGTTGGGTTCTTTGCCCTGGAAAATAAATTATTTAGGAAAATATAGAGGAGATTTATAAAATCATGATAGACAAGAACAAGGTGAACAGTTAATAACTGCTCCCAAATTCTAATTACATATTTCTAGGAAGCAGCCAAAGAAGTTATCAAGTACGAGGTTCAAAGCAAACAAAAGCAAGTGCTTTGTCACACAATATGTAAATAAATTGTGGAATTCATTGGCATGGGATGCTTTCAATGCTGAAAGGAAAAAATGGTTTCTAAAAGCAATTGAAAAAATCTTAGCAGTAAGATCTACCAGGGCTTTAAAACACAAAGATCTAAAAGCAGAACACACTGCCCTGCACAACAAAATTAAAGGCTCTTCTGCCACTTTGTAAACAGCAGGATGAACCAATCTGACAAATTTATCAGAGAGCAGCTAAGCTTCAAGATAGCAAGCACATAGATCACAGAGATTCTGGCTTTACAATGAATTTATGGAGCACGTGGATTAGGATTGAAAGTGATGATTTACTATTGCATTGTCAACTTGGTGGATATTGATTAATATCTTCCCCAGGTACAATTACAGCTAAACTCACTGTTAAGAACAAAGACTTAAGAGTGAAACAGAAAGAACAATGTTTAGAGAACAAGGTATTCTTTCAGGAAACTTGTGATATGGATACAGCAGGTTTTTTCTTGCTGGCTGGTGTTCCAGTTGGTGGAATTCATTCCTCAGTTAAAAACCATCTACTTTATTTAGTCACCAGTGATAGCCACTTTGGTTCTAGTGTGTATTCAAAAGTCACATGGTGAAGGGATGTCTCCAGGATCTGCAGTTAGTCTACTGCCCATCATATACCCAAAAACATCTTTTAAAAGCTAACTCGAAACACTAAGGTCACGGAGAAAAGCACTCAAAAGTAAGAAAATATCAAGATGAAGCCTGTCACAACAACTGCACTGTTACAATACAGTCTTACATGTTATGATCATACATTTTGTGTTCTGTATAATGGACAGCATCCAGGGAATGAGAATAATTCAAATATTCTTTTTTTATCCTCCCTGTTCAGTGTGTGGCCCGAAGCCTTGTTTACTGAGTGGCATCCAAGTCTTTCATGAAATAAGATGTTTTCTGTTTCTGGCTTTTCTGTGGTACTCATCACTACAGTGTCTGAATATCTCAACAATCTTTATGAATTAATCCTCACAATGTATCCTTAGATGTCTGGAATGATTATAATTGCTCATTTAAGAAAATTATGAGAGAAATGATGTGTCTTCTTTGTGGCCACACAGGAAGTCTATATCAAAGACAGGAAGGCAATTTAGATCTTCTCATTCAAAAGAGTGACAAGCATCTATTGAACTCATCCTATAGAAGAAGCACTTTTAAGATTTGCTCTCTTCCAACAGACCTGCAGTTTGTCCATAGCAGAAAAGCTGTCCAACAGGGTGGGGATATCAGGGATGGACCAAGGAGGAAAAGCTGCTATAGGGATTAAAAGCTGTGAGATTTGCATAGCCCTTGGACGTATTCAGATCATCAGTTTTAGCATTTCGTTTTTATAATGTTTTGCAGAAATTTCTCCTCCTGATTGGTTATCTGTAGTATTCTCGCAAACATGAGGTATTTCATATTATATTTTTCTAAAAAGCAGGGGCAGTGGTATGTGTGAGTATATTAACAACTGACATGTAGATTATTTCTGTAGTGTTAAAGATTGCAATTTATTGTTGGGATGTAGTTCATGACTATGAATTACAACCTTGTGAAATAGACTTCATACACTGCACTTGTGCTCCAAGTACATTAAAACACAACGAAAAATACCCTGATGTACATTATGGGTCTGTTTCATGCTTACCGCAGCCAAGAAACCAAGATTAAAGCTCCATCTCTGTCCTTCTATTGTTTTCTATTGTGACTACATATTGCAGCATTTGTGGTCGGTAAGATCACCCACTGTAGAAACAACTTTCAGTTCTCTGTGACAATAGGGTGAGCTGAGGACAGACTGGCAATGTTTGGAGATGAATTTCCTGCTCTCTGTGGGTTTCAGTTAGACTCTTTAGCATTATTTGAACTTTTGTGGTTTAATTTTCTTTGTTGTTGTTTTAATTCTAATGGCAGAAAACAGGAGAAGAAACAACATCCCTTTGGAGGCAGTGAAATGCAGTATCTGAGGAGTAAATCGCCATTTTTTCTCTTTCTGACATGTTAAGACATGTCAGCAAACAAGGAGAGGACCTAGCAATCTTACAGAATAGCAAAGGATCTAGGGCTTTTTGTTTCCTGCTAAATACACTCGAAGCAGTAGTTATGATGATGTAGGCCTTCTGAACTAACTTCTCTCCATCAGCATGCAACCATCGCTATAGGTTAACACACTGCTCACTAACATTCTCTTGTTAAGGACCAAAAAGGAGAAGAAGGCATAGAAGAAAGCTTATTGCATTCGAACTACCTTGCAGCAGCAGTACTAGTTGAACAAGACATGTAGGAAAGCTTCTGCCAGCCTGAGACTCGAGTGTTTGCTTCACTTGATTATTATGACTTATATTTACTCTGCATGTTATTCAGAAAACATGACAACTTAAGTACTTCAGGAGCAATGGAAGTCCTTGGAAAAAGCACTGGAAAAAATCCAGCTTCATGTTCTCATTGTACGGAATTTATAGATCCTTAGAATGTTGCTCTTCTCCCTTCCCACTTCCAATATCTGTAGACCAAATCAGCTAACTTTACAATGAAAACATAATGAAAAAGATGTTTTTCTCTGGCCACGTACAAGTCTAACTGGGAAAGGATATTTTTCTGCAACTACTGGTGGCTGGCATCAAGAGACCCTTTCAAATAGCAGTGAACTTCATCTGCAAAGATGAAATCAAGAACTATACTTCAATAACTAGATTTATTAAATTCTTAATAGGGGTCAGATCTGTTTGTTTTGTTCTCCCCTCACAGACTCAGAAGACATAATAAAATAATATTTGTTATGTATATGCAGGGACTTTCACTTTATATTTTTGAAATGAAATCATAAAATAACTCCAACATAAAAATAAATAAGACACTAAAACAAATAACAGAAGGCTTCACTGAGGGGGGAAAGTGGCAGCTATGGGATAACAGTCACTAACTACCTCTGTGAATTTTCTCATATTCCAGGGATCACCAGCACGAGGCATGTTTAGTTATGTCCATCTCAACTGACATATGCAGAAGGGAGCATTTCACTTTCCTCATTCCCTCATCCTCTTGGGTGTCACAGCTTCCTATCTCTTGCTTCTGTAACCGCCTCCCACCATGCACTTCAGAAAACAAAAAACCCGAGTAAAGATCACAGCCTGTTCCATTTTCTGCCCTTCCCAGTTTTTTTTTTGCCTCCTCTTTTCTTGCATTTGTGCATTGTTGTGGCACCTATTAACTACCAATGTTTTCGGAATGACATTATACAAGGTGCAGGATGTACCACTGTGCCCTAAAAATATCAACAACTGCATTAGTCTCACAATAATTAATGGCAGGCATTATGCAAATGACAACTTTTTCACTGCAAAATAATGACATTTCTTCATTTTGAGCAGAGTTATGCAAAACAATGAATTGGAGATGATAAATCACACAGGAGAATTAAGAAAGCCATAACGTTCCTGCCCAGGCAGGCAGAAAGACAGACAGACCAACAATTTAGAACACATTGTTTGTTCTCAAATCGCCATTAAGAAATAAATAAAAGCATAGCCAGTCGGTCATTAGAACGTATGTGTAATTTAGTTTCCCCCCTTTAGGCATCTATGCATGAGGGGATGTTAAATTCTAGCAATTGGATTATTACAAGTCACAAGCAAAAAATTTTTTATTAACCTTAATAAGTCATTCACTCAGAGACTACAGTCATTGGGCAAATAAAATGTATCGCATGTCATTTTCCTACACATTAACTAATTTCTTATGCAAACATCACAATGTATAGCAATTACTGCTGCTAAAAAAAAACAAAATAAAACAAAACAAAAACCCCAAAGTCAGTTTCAATTTATTTTATTGCTTTTGTGCTTGGCCATTTCCTGTAGCGCTTTATTGCCTATTCCCGTCTTTAAGGTGCAAAAGAAATGCATGAAACAAGAAGCTAATGCTCTGAAATGTTCCCACACCTTTTTCTCCTTATTGTGACTGATGGTTGAAAATACTGTGAGATTGCCCTGTGAGCCTTGAGAAGCTTCTCAAGGCCAAAGCTAACGCTGACCAGCTGTGGACATCCTCCCTGCCCCAACCCTTTCTCCATTATGTATTTCCCATCTCCTGAAAGAGTGATTCCTGATCAGACTGAAGGGTAGGTTTGCAGTCCCTCTGCACGACACTCCTCCTCTGTTCCTTAAAGTGCCTCCTGCTGGAACTGAAGTATCTGTAAGCTTTTTAACAGTCCTGAATCTGCCTTTCTGGTGATTCCTGCTGGGAGAGTGTGATGTACGAAAGAATTACAGCAATTAAGGTTGGAGAGACCTATGGTATTTAATCATTCCCTCCATCCTCCCTCCTGAGTAAAGGTATTCCTTACACTATTTTTTCTGATGTTCTACTTAGTCTAACTTGAAAGCGTATCAAATAGCTGGGCATTCTTCCCTTCCTGGGGAGGTTATCTCACTATGACATATAGTGAGACTGGAAGTTTTCCAAAGTATTCAGAGTAATTTTACTTCTTTAAACTTAGTTTTCAGGATCACCATAATGCCAAGTCACTCATTTTATTTCTAGAGTCTGGAGTTGCACCAGTTCTATTTTCCTCACATTCATGGCTCTAGCATGATATTTAACAATAACATCCACTGAAAAAAAGGACCTATAAGATTTGCAGCACCGAATGATTATCCAAAGACAGTGGCTTTTGTCCCTCACAGATATTTCAGATGAGGACTGGTATGAAGAGCAACCCATGACCAAGACTTAAAACAGCTATGGAGTTATACCTCCCTCCCAGTCACATCAGCCACTCTCCTTAGGTAGCACTGGTGGCAGCTCTAAACACACAGATAAGCAGACTGTAAGAAGGAGTACACGTTCTGTGTGATGTCTGGAGATTAATTGTGTAGCCCTTATTAAGCACAGTGAGGGGGACTGGAAAACAAACCATTTACGCAGCTCCAGCTGTATCTCAATCAATATGGAAAATCAACCACCACACTTTCTTCTCACCAAATGCTTTCACTCATAGATAACTCAGTCCCTCACTGACAAAATCATACAAATAGCCCTGGAAAAACAAATATTTGTGTTGGAAATAACGGGTTTCTTTGGAAACAAATGGGTAGTAGTTGATGCCCCACGTCCCATATCCTCCCCTTTTCCTATCCATCTGAAGACTTTCAAGACTCAGTGCAATTTCCCTCCCTTGGAACACTGCAAAAAAAATTCTCCACCTGCAGCCTCTCATCCGGAAGTTAATAACATTTTGCAGCTCTCCTTAAATAAAATCCAGCCCATCCTGGATCAATAAGACTGATGCCTATTTCCCTAATGGCAGCCGATTGCCATTTGCTATTCAAATCAGACTAGATAAATTACAGTACATGCCAAGGAACAGGCCAGTGAATTAAGACAAGCCTCCTGAGGACCAGCGATATTATTAATCTTTTAAGACACTATCATATTTCTTCTTGACAGTGTGCGTAGACTCTCAGACATGCTGCACCCAGATTGAAATATCAGCTGCTGCACAAAATCAATAGTGTTAGAAACACAATAATTTTCTGTCTGCAGGGTCCCCAATAAGCAACACTCGTGTTTCTCTTTCTTTCCACATCTCTGCTCCAAATGCACTTGTTTTAAAACCCAGGTCTCAAATCTGAATAATAATTGTGGTGGGCACAGTTGCATTTGTTGTCATCCTTTGCCACAGAAGCCACAACTGTGATGCCTGATAAAGTTGCGGTTCTCAGAGACACTGAAAGGTTCTCAGGGGTCAGATGCTCACCGTGTGTATTTTATCCTTCTCCCCACAGCCTCATGCTCGGTCTCTTACTCTCTCACTGCAGACATTATAAAGACAGCTCCAGCTATCCCTATGAAAAAATGAAAACGGGGACCTTGGACGTGAACTGACAAAGGGAGACTGTACATGACAAGAAAGCAAAAAGCTTAAGGGATTTCTCTTCACAGGAGCAACAGAAAGGATCAATTCAAACAATTTTGATCTCTTTAGACCTGTGGATGAATTCAATTGAGGCTCCGACAGCCACGCAAGCTGCCCCTCTGGTTTCTCACCTACTCTTCATGCTAAAGGGGAGAAAGATTCTACCACCGATAACATACCCCAAAAGGATATTTTGTTATTTACTAGAGCAGTGGGCTTAGAAAAAAATGTATAGACTAGGGGATTGGCAACAAGATGTTAAAACAAGTTTTCTTCCCTCATCTTTGACATGATGTAGTTCATCCAGGTTTTTTGTTTGTTTTGTTTTGGTTTTGTTAAGTATATATACATAAAAAGCACACCAAAATTGAAAGTCCCCATACAGTTGTAAGCAAGAGTGTCTTCCGCACATACATGGATAAAATATATATATATCTCTACAGAAATGAACCAGAGCGGATAAATCATCTCCAGGTTGGCTAAGCTGCTTTATAGGATTGCCAGATTGCTGGCATCCCAGGTCAGCAGTGACCAGAAAGCTGATGAATGTCCCAGCTGAGTGAGAGGAGTAGGGCGATGAAATCATTCAAGTTACATCACAATTAGTAGTTGCCTTCTGCCCTTAAAATATTGTTAGCAACATTGGAAGGACCAGAGACCAAAAATATTAACTCTCCGTTTGCTCTTGCAGAATGTCATGGGCTTAAATTCAGGCTTCCCTTAGCCTCCATTTAGAAAGCAGTATAAATCTAGATGGGCTTTCTAGTGAATCCCAAAGCTGGTGGCCCCATTGTATCAGGGAACCCTTTAGTGCCTACATGAGAAGCTAGTTTGTGCTGTTGCACAGGTCTGTTTGTTCAGCAGGGAATGTGGCTCCTCTCCTCCCCAGTGTAAAGCAGAAAGAAGATATTACGATGAAATGGCACCTTGTCAATAGCTCTAGAACTAATACAGTGACGCAATGATGCAATTTTAAATTAGAAAATTAATTATTTCCCAGTAACTTGCACAGCCAAGGAGTAGCCTTAAGATTTTGCCCCTGGTTCTCCAGGCTCTGAGCAACCTGCTCTAGCTGTAGGTCTCCCTGTTCATTGCAGGGAAGATGGACCAGATGACCTTTAAAGGTCCCTTCCAACTCAAACAAATCTATTTTGCTATGATAAGCAAATGGTTTGGGGGCTGAGGAATATAAACAGTGAAGAACCAGAGCTGATGACATCACTGGGCCAAAAAGGATGGGATATAAACCTAACCCTTTTTCTCTTCTATCCATCCTCAAATTACTCCTCTCCTTGCTCCTCCTGTTTATCCTGCTCTCCCACCTCTGCTACATCCTTTAAATACAGATCATCGCTGCTTGAACTTTGCTCAGCAAAAAACCCCCACACATTAATTTACACAGTACTAGAGCTAATAGCAGCATGGTTTCTTAGAAGATGTCAGGGAATTTATTCTAAACAACTGGGACCTACAACTATCACTGAGATGGAGAGCAAAGAGTGAGAAACTCATTTTCCCAGAGAAGGTAAGAAGCTCAAACAACGCATACAGCAAGGAACACCCTAAGTCAGGTCTGCTGAGAAGTGCTAATGGCAGCCCCAATAACGTGGTGGTAGTTATTAAGGCTTATAACCTAGGCCTTATCTATGCAGAAAGCCCTAAAGTTTTAACCAGGTTTCAGTATGGTGTCATAGACAGAAAACTTCGCACACCTCACCAAAGTATATGACAGACAGTATGTTAAGACTCCCATCTGCATGCTTGTAATCGTATCTAACACCTGAGTATTTACATACGCTCCCCCACATATATCCTTCTCCAGTTGTGAAGAAATATTCTCATCAATACACTAATTTCTTCCTTCCTTTTAAAGTGCCATTATGCACAACCCTGTGCCCTCCATTATCCTCTCATTTGCAAAAGAAATAATATCTGTAGTAACTGTCCATATTACTATTTTTCAGGCTCCCTTGCTATTTTTCCCCTGGGAAGCAAGAATATCAGTGTAGTATGCGGGTATTAGCAAGGCCATGTAACTAGATGGACTCCTTCATACTGAAAAGTAGTCTCCTGAGATTTAAAAGAAGCTGTGCACATCTTCCTTCTGACATTTCTTTTTCTAAGGTAAGGGATTAGACCGAGGGCAAAAGAACTGTACAAATAAAGCACCAGGGTCATTGCTGCTGGTCAAAGCTGGTTCGGAGATGATTCTCTAGGCAGCCTCTTTCGGACAGATTCTGCTGAAACTCAGTCCATAGACTGAAATGTTTAAATACTATTCAGAAGTTAAAACACTAGTGACAAACCCAGTTAGGTTTAAAGCCAGATTTCCATTGCAAAACACCCTGCATGCCATCCCTGCTGACAGGCGATGCTAGGCACCGCTGTCAGCTACAGGGTACAAAAGGAAGAGGAAGAAAGTAAATGCACTGCAAGTTTAAGACAGCGACACATACAGCTAACAACCGCTGTCTGTTATTCTTCCTCATCCCCAGTCTTTGCCCTAAGACATTGCTCTGATTTTGCAGTACAGAAGAGAACTGGTCTTTGCACAGAAATCCACCCACGGGCTATAACTCCAGAATACCTTGAGGTATCCCATGCTTGGCCTCTTTAGTCATAGGTGCTGAACAAGACAGTCTTTTGATGAGGAAGGGGCACAGGGACCTTAATCGAGCTGTGGTTGTGACTCTGACAGTCTAGTAGCTCACTCTATGAAAACAGATGAATAGGGATGGAAATTGTAAGTGTCTGTAGGGGAGTGGAGCTGGGAGAAGAGTGAAAGGATGAGATCTCCATGGTAGAATGGTAGGAGAGAGAATCATTGCAAATCTAATGACATGGGTTGTAGGGAATACATCAAGCAAGAAAAGGAAGATCTAGCTAGAAATAGCCAAGACAGATGCAAAGGGGAAAGCAAAGAATGTAGAACAATAAGAAAATAAGTTGAGATAAATTAGGTTTCTGAAGGTGGTTGGGGGAAGAAAGCTTAAGCAGTCAAAAGACACTAAGAAAATCAGTCAGATTTCACCTCACCAGCACAGGATGGAGTGTCCTCCCTAAAGGGCAGCTAGATGAAAGTTTTGTTTCCTTCTCTGGTCGTTAGCATCTCTGTCTCAGCAGTAAACTGAGAGCAAACTATTTTTGAGAGCTTTGCCAGCTTCTTTCCATACTTCTGTCATAACCTCCCTGAATCGCCAGAAAGATATTCAAACAAAGCACGTGTTAGAAAACTTACATCTTCTCACCTTCTTTTAGTGAACCAGTACAGCTGTGGTTAGAGGCAACAGGACATTACTGCTGCCCAATCAGTATATGGTGAGCACTGTGAAGCAAGTCTGAAGCAGGTAATGAACTTCTGTATGGTTCACTGAAAAGAAATTGCTCCCGACACGCCTTGGAGGCATTCCTAACAAAGGAGGTCAGGGAGAAAGACACGGAAAGGCATGACACTAAGAGAGCAGAAGCACCCTGAACTCTCCCATTGTTTCTAGTGGAACTTGTAATGCTACCCCATAGAACTGTGGGAGCCAAGATCTACATCTGCTCAAGACTCATTTGGTGATTCCTACCAGTAGGCCAGGAGCAACCCCTCTGTCTGAAGAAGTGGTACCTTCAAGTAATAGCCAGCGCCTGCAGCTGGTGGAGTTAGGGGACACTGCGCACATTGGCAGCCCTGCTGGAGCTCTCACATGGATAAAAATGTATTTCTCACTCACTGACATGTCCTGTCCCCTCGCTGGAACCTCTGCTGGAGACAATCCCAGATCAGTTACAGGTTTTAATTATATGATGACAGTACCAATGGCTGGCTTTGCTTGAACCTGCATGTGTCACTGAAGCCGATGGGAAATATATAAGAAAGACCCAGTTTAATTAGCCTGAATATTTTACAATGATTATTTTCTTCAAGCAAACCCTCCCACATCTTATTTGTCATCTGTCAGGTTGCTGTTCTTATCCACCACAACCTCTCCTTGCCTTTCAGTGTCATAAAAAACCAATGGCAAAAATGACAGACAGATGCAAACAAGATTTTGGTAATTACAGCACTGTGGCTGGTGGTTGTTTGAACATCGTTTTATTTCTTCCAATCAAACAAGTCCTTGGACTTCACAGCCCTGGAGCTTCAGACAGGGGTGAAGCTGATTATATTATGACATTACAGTGCAGGCTGGCAGATCAGACAAAGTGGATTTCACTCAGTAATTAAACTGCAGTATCTTTCGTCTAAAGTCCAGGGCAGGATTAATCGAAAGGTAGCTCTTTATCATTGCGATTAGTGCTGGGATTTGAAGAGTGAGTCCACAGATTTCTGATTCGATAGCTAGTCCTGGATACCAGCTTATCAGGGGCTGCACATCTGTCTGACTTGTAAAAATAGCATGAGGTCAAGACGCATTCACCAAGTCGCACCATTCCCTTTATTTTATTTTTAGCTGGAAGGATTTCAGATTGATTTAAATACTCTGTGTCTGTCTGTGGCAGTATGAAGATTATTATTTAAGGCCTGCTAGCATACAGCTCCCTTCATCCTAAACTGCACCGTAACTATTTGGCAGACAACACATTTTCTCCGTAGATTCGCTGTTATCCCTCAGGATCCAAAGACATCCACCTGATCTTAGGAAAAAGATAGTAGCTTCAAAACTGCTCTAAGGTGGTCTAGCAAATGAAGTCTAAAGAGTTTCAAGCTCTCAAGGAGCTATAATATTTACTGGATGAAAACACAAGCTGAAAACCTTGTTTCTGTGTCAGTGTGATTTAAAATTCCTAACATCAAGTGCCACCTGATGCATTTGTTTGTTTGTTTGTTTTCATTTCATTTTTTAAGTTTCCAAAGCTCTTGTTTCTCCTTCTAACTTTAATAAACACAGAGATGGGAAATCTGGCTCTGCACAGCCAGACATTTTCCTTATGCTGCTGGCTGGGGAAGCAGCACTCCTGGCATATGCCCTAATTTACTCACAGGAGATTATCTACAGGTGGAAGCAAGGCAGGGAAAAGAACCGAATCTCTCTCTTTGTATTTTCTCCTGCAAGGAACTGTTCTATTTGGGAGACAGAAAAAATAATCAAATGTAAAACAAACAAATGGCTACTTTTCCCTCCCGTCTCCAAAACAGTTAGGGTTTGACTTCAAATTCCAGGCATAATCTCCACCTGTAGTCTGCTGCAGTAAACACTGTTTCTGGTTAGATCTAGGGGGGTCTCCCCATTGGGAATGCCAAACGTTTGAAAAAGAGTATGGAGGGTGATTGCATTTGCCCTTAGAAACCGATATGCAATTTTAGGTTCTTTTCAACAAGTATTCAAACCATGTCAGTTAAAGAAACCGGTGAGTCACAGGCATTATTACTAGGTTCCAACTTTTCCCCCAACAAAGGCTAATTAAAATATACATATATATATAATATATGTGAAAAATTCAATTACAATCTATTTGCAGCTGAATGGTTTTGTGTTTCTTTTTCTTTCTGTTTTGCAAGAAATTTCTTTTACTGACAGCATTACGATTTTTTTTAATGCAAAACTGTCAGCTGAGTATCAGAAATATTCTCTCTGACAATCAAATTTTCAGCAGAATTCTTTAAGATATTCAGCATTTAAAAAAAAATAAAGAAGCACAGGAAAGAAGGAAAGAAAAGAGGAAAGGGAAGGGGAAAGGAATGGGAAAAGGAAAGGAGAAGGAGAAAGGAAAAGGAAAGGAAAGAATCTCAGTTTATACTGTTTTGTTTCATCCACGGAACAGGTACTGTGCCTACCACAGTCTGCATGATTCATATCTGCCTCTGAATAGCTTGGCCCATCTCTACAACAGGATTATCTCCAAAATGTCCTTTGACATTTTGCCTATAGCAACGTCTCCTCTCATTTGTATGAATCTCTCATGTAGATTATGAAGACCGAAAGCAGGGGCAATCTCTTAATTTCTACTCAAACATTTACTACAAACAGACCCTAATTCTGTTTGGGAACTGGGGCAGTATTACAATCCAAATAACAAACTAAACAATTCCCTAGGCAAATGAACTATTTTATTTGCAGTTTTATTGTTATTGTTATTTTTGTAATGGAATCTGGAAAGAAAAAAAAACAAACAAAAAACCAAAAACACACCCCATGATTCATAAACACACATTTTAAATCTTCAAAGCTATTTCATAGCTTTCAAAGCCACAGAAGACCCTCGGTATCTTACAGTACTGTTCTCTTACAATAAAGGACACAGATTTTCATACAGCAATCCTAACAACTGGCATCTGAATGGGTAGATACCCCTTACCAATACATACAGTCTTAGCTTAAAAAATTAAACCAGCACAATGTAACAAAATAACACTTCTGAAATTTACTTGAGCTCATGCTTTCACTGCCCGAGTACCTGTGAGTGTGGAGAGGAAACCCATCCATGCAAACAGGCATAGAAGCAGAAACACCATACGAATGAATGATGATAGTGCACCTCTTGGTCAACTAATAGAAACACTGATAAGTAACACAAAGATTTCCTTGAATGGATGCAGGCACAAACAGTACATAATTTAAGCAATCTTTGTGTAAGTGGCTAGCAAAATATGCAATAAAACCTCAATGCTGTGGTTCTTTATAGAGGTGTGAAGGTGTGAATTTTATTCCAGGTCATGCTGCTGATACTCAACTTGCACAGGGATTTCAGAGCTGGTATTCAGACCATGAAACTATTTCTCAGACCAAACTCAAAATGAAGTGCAAATGAGATCCGCCAATGCTGATCTCATACTGTTTCCCTTCCGTCTTTCACCATTTTCTCCCTGAAAATTCTAAACATGTTTTTTAAATTTTTTTTAAGCAATCTAATAAGTATCAGACTTTATATTTATATTTGTATTTTTTCTCATTTCTAAGTCTCTGTGTTATGCTTTGATCATGATTCAGTGTCTTCTTTCCAATCATGAGGACTAGAAACTTTTACAAACAAGAACTGAGGTTCTTGACATTATCTGTTTACTTCAAGAGTGGAATTTTTAAGGAAAACACCAGGTCTTATGACACTTTCATTAAAACTGCAACCATTGCCAGCAAAGCAAAATATTAATGTAGATGTGCACATCCCTCTGGTTCTCACATTATGCATAAACACTAAAATTCCACTAAGAGAGCTTTGTAGCTGAAGAAAAGTTGGTACTGTAACGTAGCCATGATTTCACAGCGTGCTCCATCAGTGCTTCCTACTACATAGGAGCAGACCCTAAAATGCTGAATTCTGGCTTTGGGATACAGTGGAAAATCTTGTGTTACTAAAAGCCAAAGGAAGATTTGTCTCAGTGTAAACAGATCCAGAATTCATGTTATATTTTACAGAGCTCCTAAAGAAACACAAACTTCGACTACTAACCCCTAGGAGAGGGTGAGAATATATGCTTTGTTGAATGGTGTTGCTCTCTGAAATTAAATGGCAGCTGAAGGCTTGTTAAGTCCAAATAGGAGAGGAAGAGAAATTCCCAGACATCAATACCAGAAGTAACTGCAAACATTCCCCAAACTCAGATTTTGTAAGCATCCGGTTCCTTGACCATATGTTATTTAGATGAATAAAACTGATCCATAAACCTAACCATGAAGTTACCATGAAGGCTGTAACTGTGATACACTGATTAAGAACCTGTTTCTCTCAATTACAGACATCACCATAACTACCTTCAGCTGAGTTACTTGCACTCTTGTAATGTACTCAACCCCAAATGATATTTAATATAGTATACTAAATATGTCAAGCATACTTTCCATGAATAACGCTTTGCACTTCTGTTTTGCTTTTTATCCCAGGAGCCCCAAGCACTTTGTGATCATAAATTAATCAAAGTTATTAAACCCTCTGCATCAGAAATAGTTGGCCAGAGTCTACACCATGACCCAAGGACAAGAGGGGATGTTAACCTCAGTCTTCTTATCTCCTCTGCTGGATATTGACCAGAAAATAAATCATTAAGTCATGAAATTAATAAACAGAGTCTTTACCAAATTCACTGTATACAATCAAAACACTTCACAGTGTAAGCAAAGGCCATAAACTTTGTCTTTATCAAGGTAGCTCAAATGAAAGCAAATATTAAAGGTAGCAAATGTAACTGTCCAGTATGGAACACTAACACGTCAGAGAATAAAATAAACAAACTGATCTTGGTAATCTCTTTTCTCCAGGTTTGGTTCTAGGTGAAGTTTCATGAAGCAAAATCCTTCAGACCTGTTCATCAACAAAATACAGGTTTCTGAAGAAAGTATGTATAGACTGCTTTCTGGAAAAGGTTTAGAAACAGTTGGCAGTATCAGAGAGCTCCTCAGATTTCATCACCAAAGAAGTCTATCCTTTCAAGTTCCTTTAAATAGAGCATAAAATCCTGAAGTACCTTTCTAAACCCAGATTTGGTCTCTACATGGGTAAAATAGTTACAGAAGTCAATGGGAGGTTTGCTGCGATAAGGACAAAGGAAAGAGTTTGTAAAAGTCATTACGCTTATTTTCATGATAGAAAATAGCTGTAGAGAGTGCTAGTGCAGGAAACAGAAGAAAAAAATTCATACTTCACAGTGTTGCTTCTAATAAGAATTGTATCTTCAAAAAAAAATAAAAAGGCCCAGAAAACCAAACAATTTAACTTCAAGATTTCTTTTTATACCAACAGTAAGCATAAATGCATGGTAATCTGAGAACTCAAGCCATATTCATACTACATACTCAGCGCGTGTCAGCTAAGTTAAACTGTATACTAATTATTCTTAACTGTCCATTGTGCCCATTGCATATATTATACACAGAATGATAATTTATAGGCAAAAATCCTGGCCTAAGTGCTGACCTTAAATGCCAGAGGATCAACCAATGTAATCAAGTAATCATTAATGAGATCAATGGGTCTACATCTATCATCTGTATGTTCACCTATAATAACTGCTAGAAAAAGGATTTCTCCTGAACCACCGCATGGTAGCATTATCATCACTAAGTCATGTGCCAGAGGTGGTTACAAATATGCAGTTTTCTTTTTTGCTTAAATGTAGCTTTCAAGAGCCATTGCAATAGCCTTACAGCTTCAACATATTTGGACACCACTAGCAAATATGACTTGCCACTCCTGAGACACCTGGCTTTTAGGAAAAGCAGCATCAGAAGGTGCATCAAGTTGTACCAAATATCTGTGCTTAAGAAAATGCACCGAGTACCTACTGTAGAGAAAGCTAGTGAATGTGTATTAAGCCGTACCTTTCTATCACCTTCAGACCTTCTTATTCTCAGTACAAATGTAAAAAAATCAAATTCCTTCTGTTTCTGGACAAATAAACACAAAATTAGATATTAATGAGAAACTGCTCACAGAATTCCACTTTATGCTCTCCATGTCTTGGCTGAGGAAATTCATAGTCTATCTCTGCAAAGTAAACTGGCTGTAACATACAGCATTTCTTCTGACTCTGGCATAAACTGGAATTCTAAGGAAGAACAACAGTTTTATATTTTATATAAATACAGAGATCAGTCCTGACAGAAGTTCACAAACAAAAGTCCTGACTGTGCAAATCAAGCTGACTCTCCCCTGGATCCTGAATTTTCCTTTCAAGATTATGAGGTTGAATTTTATGGACTAGATCTACACCAGACTTTTTCACCAGCCAACTTAACCTACTGATTTCAAATGTTTAAATGTTTACTGAGATTTTCTAAGGTGGTTATTTGCTCTTGCTCTCACCTTTTGTCCTCACGCACTGCAAAAAATACTGGGAAGACAAGCTGATGGGAAGAGCCTCCTCTCCATAGCATCCTACTGAAATACCTCTCTGTAAAGCTCATCCAGTGTGCTGTCAAATTCAAGATACATATATAAAAATACAGAGATTCATCTGCATTTATTCAAGATCTCACAGAGATGGGAAATAGATAGAACAGGGTTTTGAGATAAATAATGTCCTCTGCTGTCTGATCTTCACTTCTCTAAAAACAAACAAACAAACAAAAAAACACAATAAAACCAAAAAAAAACCAGCACAGATAGAAGGATTCATGCTGCAGCTTGCATTCATATGACTCTACAGATTTTATTTCACCCATACTTGCTTTTTTTCACTGGCAATGGTGATGTTTTTAGATGGCTGTATTTTCCCCAGTATGTCCATTAAGAACAAGACTTTTGGTTCAGAGCAGTGAAGGATCTGGTAGTGCAATGTGCACCCACAAAGGAGACATGGGTTTGGATTGAAAGCAACCTCAGGGACCTTGGTCAGTGAAGCGCAGACATATCATAACCACACATTTATTGAAACGGGAGACTACTCACGCAGAGTGTTACTGTTGAATTCTTGAGTGTTTTTCTTCCAGAGGCTTTGAATACTGTCTTTGAATTCAACAAGAAATCAAATTAGGACTCCTGGGTTCCATTTGCAGCTTGCCACTTACCCATGATAGGATATTTGGCAAATCATTTAAATAAATATGCTTCAGTTTACAGAGCAGAAATACTGCACATGGGTGTAGTAAGACTGATGAAAATTACTATAACAGTATTATTAAAGTGCTTTCTCCCAGATTCTTAAAATTCCTTATCAAAGCTTCTCTTAACTCTCTTTGCTTAATTTTAAAGCCTACTCATTTTTTTTAAGAATCTCCTCATCAGAGGACAAAATTCTTCAAACATCTAAAGATTTCCTTGCAGACATTTGAAATAGATTTTAGAATAAGGCTAAATATGGTACCAATAGATTTATGAAATGATAGCCTTTCAGTCCCAGGAGAGCTGGGCATAGTGGGCTAGTATCTCTTTACACATCTTTATTTGACTTCAGCTACAGTTCTGGGTACATGTGAGAAAGGATGGCTGTTTCCTTCTCCATCACCTTACTCCTGCCACAGAAGCCATTCTGTTTCATTCAGTGTGTTCTGTGCTTGGGCTCTGCTACGCAAATATTGGTTTGTGTAACTTTTCCAAACCAGTAACAGTCTTTTAATGTACAAATTAACATTCACCAAAACCCTGAGGAACAGATCTAGCAAATTAGAAATACTAATTATTTAAGTGAGACCAATAATTCATATAAAGCCAAATTTAGCAACAGTGTATGGTACTCATGCTTAGACCAACTGACACAATCACTCAGTGCTAATGTTTACTCATACTACATGTAAAAGTAGAAAGAGATCACAAAACATAAACGTGAACCGCTTAGGAGCTAATAAGAACTCTTACCCTTATACACAGTGTACCTAATAAGAGAAGTCCATCTTACCAGTACTAATCAGCAGCTTTACTGGTGACATGAACAGGGGAACTGAGTGCACCCTCAGCATGTTTGCAGATGACAGCAAGCTGAGTGGTGCAATTGACATGATGGAAGGAAGGGATGTCACTGAGATGGACCTCGGTAAGCTTGAAGTGGGCCTGTGAGAGCCTTATGAGGTTCAAGAAAGCCAAGTGTGAGGTCCTGCTCCTGGGTAGGGAAAATCCCAAGCACAAATATGGGCTGGGAGACAATGCATTGAGAACAGTCCTGTAGAGAAGCAACTGTACATTACGAAGAAATTCTTTACACAGAGGGTTGAGAGGCACTGGCATAGGATACCTAGAGAAGCTGTGGATGCCTCACCTCTGGAGGTGTTCAAAGCCAGACTGGATGAGGCTTTGGACAACCTGCTCTAGTGGGAGGTGGACTGTGACTAGAAGGTCTTTGAAGTCCTTTCCAGCTCAAACTGTGTCTGCAATTCTGTGATTTTCTCACAGCATAAAAAACAAAGCAGTGCCCCCATTTTACAGACAGAACCAGAAAAGTCGAGTCTAACATTTCTAGAACAACTCCCTAACTTCAGTTATTCAGCTCAAGGCACACACACAGAAGAATCATGGTTAATTTTTTAACTGCTTCATCCAGATTTTCTTCACAGTATATGAACAGAAGTGGGCATTTACACAAGAGTAATTCAGATGCCTTTCATTGTGATCGGGTGAATCACACCTCTAAGTACCTACTATTCTCCAGCTAGCTGCAACTGAAGTTGAAATAAGGAGATGAGATGGAGGTACCTGCACCATAGGCAACTAAATGCCAGGAAGAAGATCATTTGACCTCATTTTCAGAAGCTCTGAGCATTTCTGACTCTTAATGAAACCCATAAAAGCTACAAGTGCTTAGCCCTTACTTGAACCAAAGATGCTTGCTTAAAAGGGAGCTTTCCAGAGTTAAAGCACAATAAATAGAAGATCACCTTGTGAATTCATTAACAGTTTGTTAACTTAAAACATTAACATCATAAACACAGACCAGGAGCTTTACTACTCCTGCAGTCATTTTCTTTATGATATCATTCTCCAGTTACACATAATGCAATCTTCAGACTGGACATGAAGAAGTGAAATATACGATGCTCCACTACAAACGCCATCATTTTAACGACAATAGGACCTTTGGTTCTACCTGACCAGGAAAACTTTCTGATTAGCTTTTCTATTGCAATAGCATGCATTATTATTTGCTCAGAGCACAGTCATTTTTCAGCAAGCTTAGGACTTAGGACTGTCACTATGTGAGATCCTGCGGTTTTCAGAGAAGTCGTGTAGTTGTCTTTCTTGCTCTTTGCAAGTATACTTATTCTTCCTTTCCTCTTTAGTGAAATAAAAAGAAATCTTATCTCCATAGATAGAAAATTAAGTATTGCTATCATGGTCAATATACCCAGTAACCATTCAGAATGGCCTGGTAAATGAAAGCATCAAAATAGCTGCAACCAAAGTAAGCAACAGAAGGTGGGAAAAGAACTGCATAGTTACTCCAGCTAGTGTTTGATATATCAACTGGGGCAATACACTATACACGGAACACCGACTACAACTAGCAGTAACAATATTCTTGCATGCATAAATACCTGTTGACTAAATCCCAGGTATCTGAGGTATACCAAATTACGAAGAGTTTAAATTAGCCTAGCTTCTGCTGCAAAAGCATTGGTTTTATCAAACAGTTGTTCAAATCTCGCTGGCAAGAAGATTGCTCAGAAACACAGAATGGTCAATTCAGTCATGAACATGATCGATTTCAATTTACTCTATACCTTACATGATGTCTTCATCCTTCCTAGTAGCGCATGTTAGAAATAGTAGAGAGGAGGTAAACAAGATAACACAAATTAACAGAGCCATCCTTCTTTCTCGTATGGCCATCCTGACCTTCAAGGACCAAGTTGCTAAACTAGGTAGTGAGGAAGTGGCCGCTAAGAAGTGCAGGCATGGTCTCTGTGGCTGTCCTTTTCTTCTCCTTCACTAAGTGACTTTTCAGGGACTTTCCTGCATGTTAAGCATCTTTTTTGCATTGCTTAATATTGTTATTAATAATTCATATTTTTGTCTTTCTCCTCTCACTCTGACAACTTTTATTTTTAATCAATGGGCATGTGTCAAATTGCTTTGTTATTTATTTATAATGTAAGCTGACAAAAGAATGGGAAGTGTGGTATAAAGCTCAGAGAATGTTTCTCTCCTATGGCTGATATTCTCAGTAATAACTCTGTGTCTTGTTCTAATCAGTAGAGTCCCCAAAAACTAATTTTGTCACAAATAGCGGAGGACATATTTAGCACAACTGTGCAACTGCATGTCTCTCTTCTGTCTTCATGTTCACGTACTGAAATAAAAGTTGAAAATGTAGTTTTGTTTGTATGCAAGTACATTTTCATTGGGAAAGAAAACAAGTAGAGCTCACAAAGATGTTACTAACGTACCAGACAAATGTATTACTCAGATCACTGTGTTCTGGTCCCCTAATATATCAACATCTTTACAAGCTGTTTATGGCAGAAATCAGCGCCACCGTTTCCAGCTATCAAAAACCACACAAAATCAATAACTTGCCCGAGACTAGAGAAAAAGTCACAAGCACAAAATATGCTTCAAACAGCAGTCCACCTTGCCTCATGATGCATTAAGCTGGGAAAACAAGTGTTTCCTCACTGAACACGTGAAAAGAAAGCCATTGATTACCAATTGGCTTCCACATTATGTGCTTGGGATTTGAGTCTTAAATCCCTTTTATGCACACTTTGCTTGTTACTTCAGATCTCATCCACTTACTCTCCAGAACTTTTATTTTCCCCAGTAGTTTTACAAGCTGAATGCAATTCAATGTTGTGACTGTTCAACTGTGTCCAGTCAGCACTGTCTGGCTGAGGGGAACAGTTTGCTGGAGTTTGGGATTGTATTGATCTGCAATGTTTGCATGCTGAACACCACCACACAGGGTAAGTCACGTTATGATAAAGTAACATATAAAATGAAGAAAAAATGATCAGTCACATTTATTATTTAAAAAAAAATAAAAAAATGTTATGCATAGGATACTGTCCATTTAAAGAAGGACATAAACTGAGGTTGTCTCCTTAGACTCCTGCCTGAAAAGCTCCTTCTTCCCATTTTCTTATGCCTATCACCACTATTTGTGTTGAGTGCTCAGCTGGGACACTGTTTGAGCTTTTTATCTCAAAGTCTTCTGAGAGGTTTGGTGCACTGAAGTAACATCCCTTCATATCACATGCAAAGCACAATGTAATATCAGTAGATACTAGGTCCAGCAATTATCTATTACAGCTCTGAACATCAAGCATGCAAAAGAGAAAAGCAAAAATATCAAGGCAACCATATGGGCTGGCCAGCAAATTTGAGAAGGTGTGTCAAAGAAAGCAAAGTAGGGGATTATGTTGTTGGAACTGTAGTTTGAGGAGCAAGAGAAGAATTTATTTTTAGAACAAACTGCCATAGTCTACTTACACACATTAATTCACCATGGAAGGGAGAATGAAAATGGAAGCATTTGCTTTGATGTCATCCTAGCTTTAATTCTTTCTTTGAGTGCCTTCTTCATCAAACACATCATGCTGAGAATAAGCATGACATTCAGAATGATGATTCTCTTTCCCAGGATACAAAGAGTGCAAATGCCTAGTTCTTAGGAGTAAAGGGCAGTTGGTAGCCTCCATCTTAAGCCTCCTTTTGATATAGTTAGTGGTCAGTCTAGACCTCATCATGACCACAACAGAAGTGGCCAGTTCACATATTTCTGCTGTCGACACCACTAGGAAGTGAATTTCCCTTCTACAGAATAAAGTATAATTCAGACTCTAAGTGACAAAGAAAACCATAAACATTCAACACAGAGAATCTAGATGATTTCAGGATTGGAGGCGCAGGGAGAGGAACTGAGCAGACCAAAACTTGTGACACGGTTAAGGAATTAAATCCAAGAAACAAGCCTAAGACTTCAGACCTCAGAAGGCTTGACAGTGTTCTCCTCACATACCTCCTTCTCAGGAGAATCTTACAGAATTAGTTTTGTTTCTATTCATGTCACATATTAGGCACAGGCCATTCCTAACTTGGTGAAGGGTTCTTACCTAGTATACTTCACAAATCTATGGATTTTACAAGGCCAGAGAGAAAACCCACTGGATGCAAAGACAAGCCGGGCTGCAAGACAATTAAAAGCACAGCAATTCTGAAATACAGACAGCATCCTGGAAAGCACTAGCTCTCCTGGGATATGTAATAATGCCTGTTTCTGTTCATTTACTTCCCAAATCTGATTTAAGAACACAAAAGTGAAAGTGGGTATGTGTAGGAGTGAGATTTTCACAATATTCAGTACTGGTATAGTTCAGCTTAAGTGTTTGGTAAACCTCACATTGAGTTCCAATAAAGGCTTTGCCGATTTCTGAAAAGCTTGAGCTAAAAACAAACATGCAAACAAATCTAAAATAATCACTTAGCGTCAGCGTATACCTGATGCTTATGGGTGGCCCTGTCTTTTCTCACCATAAATTTTTAATCTACCAGCTGAAGTTTCTCTTTTTCTTTCATATAATGCTTGACTTACAGATGCATTAATACAATGATATAACTGTACAGAAGTCTAGTGGGGGAAAGCAACTGCCACAGGTATTAGAGTTAACTGGTCAATTTATACTGGTACTTAAGTACCCATATAGTTACAATCTGCCACAATGTGAACACGTTTTAAAATGCTATTTGGTATGTGTTCAGTCTGTAATCTAGCAGAGATAGAAAACGGAAGGCTTGTCCTAGTGAAGAAATGACACTAACCTAGAGTAACTGATTTGATGCCCTGGCTCTTGAGAAGAAGGAATTAAAACAACTGGATCGTCTGCAGCATCACACACCTTGCAAGAACAAGAATCAGCTTAAACTGAAAACAGGTGTGCATGCTTGCAAGACTACTGATCTTCTGAGTTAAAGAAAGAGGAAAAGGTCATGACATCTGTTTTTTCTTCCTCAATTGCCACTTGTCGGGTGTGTGACCTACTTAATTTCTCTGTGCCTCTATTTCCAAATTCCCAAATAGGAAATGCCATTTTGCACAAACACCCTGAAATGGTGTGGTATATTTTGATCAAGACCTTTGGAGATCTCCTGAAGAGGTATGCTATCTGGTGATTAGGTATTGTTCACAAAATAATTTGAGGTTTGCATGTAAAAAATAATAATATTATTGTTGACGTGAAACCAAAAGCTTATCTTTTTATGTAGTCACTTTCCAATATGTTTAATTCTACTCTACCAACAAGCCTTATGCAGTACATGCATTCTGAAATTAAGTATACTAAGAGGCAACGTCTTCTGATTACATATATACACCATGAGCAAATTTAACACTGCCTTATACACTGGGTAGACACTTTGACCTTCAAGAGATGTCAATCAAGACAGAATTTATCTCAGTCCCTTTCTCTGCCAAAGTTTTCCACAATCTTGCTCATGTGTTTTATAGTAACACTTTCTTTTTCCCTGTTCATTAACTATTAAAATAAAATATTCACATGACAGATTTTTTGCCTCAGTTTTCCCACAGCAATCATATTTCCTCACCCAAGAGGATGTCAGGAAGGTTCTTTAATTGTTTCTGAAACATTTACAGCTTTTCATGGGAAAGGTAAAGCATCTGTCTCCTAAAGGAGAAAAATCATTTCCAAACGGATGAAGCACCTCAGCTCCCCTCTGAAGCACACACGTGTGTCTATCCTTTTCTCAGAAAGAAAGAATATGAGACACAGATGTTATAAATGGTTCACCAAGTTCACACCTTCTAGCTAAAGAACAGAACTTCTGTCTTCCCCCCTTTAGTTGCAGTCTTTAACCTTAAAGCGATACTTCACTGTTGAAATATCTCTGGATCTGGTGACAGATCAGAATGTATATGAATTAAACAAGTTATCCCATAAACAACAGGCTTGGCTCCCTTTTGCTTTGTGTTCTCCCCCTCCAGAACATCTTGGCTAGGACTGCTCTCTCCAAAGTTCTTTCTGCTTCCCTCTGGCCACCACCTGCAGCACCTCCAGCTCATTGTATTTTTCCTGACTCGTGAACTGTTGTTCAGAGCTGTTGCATTTCACAGTGGCTATCCCATGTAAAAAAAAAAAGCCTGCTTACAGCACAAAGAATTTACCTTCTGACAACTCACATGTGCTCATCTTACATGAGAGTTGCTTCCACTTTTTTAAAAAACAAAAATTTCTTTTAAAAGCAGAATGGAGGAGGAATGGAAATTTCCAAAAAGGTTGTAGGATTTCTAAAGAAAAAAGCCTAAGGTAAATGCATCAGCAGTTGATGCTAATAGTTGAACACACTAAAAAAGAAAAGAAAAAAAGACCTTGAACTTTAAAACATATCACACACCATGTTGGGTGGCTGCCTCTAATTTAGAGATCATATCCTCTCTTTCCAGAAGGTGCATTTATTTTCTTCCTCTATATGTATATATATCAGGATGATAGCTGTATTCTAACACCAGGGTTAAAGTGCTACTATGAAAATGGCAGGTTAAGAATGAGCTCTACAGGTGTGCACTGAAGAAGTTTTCTGCTGCGAGCAGAAAAACAGGGGCTGATGCTCAGAAGGGATTAGGGACAGCTCAGGAGCAGATAAAGGAAAAACAGCAGAAAGCGATGTTCTCACAACAGGAAGCTGTGGGAGGCTTGGGGAGGATACTGAGCCACTGTTTGCTAAGGACTTGAATTAATGTACTACAGCTCTGTAATGATCAATCCCAGTGAACAAATCCAGACTGGGATCCTCTGAAGGAATGAACTGCGTCTGCTTACAGGCTTGATACCAAGAAGGTATTATATGAACAGTACTCTGCCTTCATAATACAGGTCCTGAAGTCCTGTTTCCTATGAGTAAACCAGACAAACTTTATGAAAAACAAAGATCTACTGGGTTTCACTCATTCTGGCTGAGATTTCCTTATCTAATTACAGCCCTGCAGTAACCCACCGTATAACAGACACCCTGCACAGCAGAATGCTTCAGTTCCTCACCCATCCTGTGGTCCTTGTGCCAGGCATAGCTTGACAGCTTGTTCTCCTGTCTGCTAAGCATATTGCTTGCATCCATTGCCCAGAGCATGAGGAAGCCATGGCCCTGTTCTGTGCTCAAATATCTCCATACTCAAAGTCCTTGCAGAAGTAGTGCTCACTGTATCAGCATAAGGCTGTGGATTCTACAATCCTCAGCTGCCATGGAGCTGCTCACATGCTGACTCCTTGGCTATCCTGGCCCATGACCTAAACCTTGTAACATTTTCTAGCCCCTCTAGAATGAGATGCCACTGCATAGGTCTCATGTTTTGAGCCTGAAAGCAAACAGTACATTTGGGGAGCCTTGGACTTAATTCAAAATAGATGAAGTCCTTTTCCGAAAGAAACAGGAGCATTAAAGCCTTTGTAATGGAAACAGTGAGACATGGACTTCAGACTGATCAAGCTGAAGCAATCTGCAAGACAATCTTTTGTCACAAACAAGTAATATTTTCATTCCCCTCCCCTTAGCAGACCCCCGTGATATATTTTCTTTCCTTTGCAACTGGCATCAACTCATTTTCCAAAGTCAAATACATCTACCTTCCTTGCTTTTCTCTCTTGGGACTCTTTGAAAGAGAAGGAAATCATCAAGACTAGACTGTGTTGTGGGATTTAGCATGTCAGGAGAGAAACAACAAAGAACACAATTACAAGAATGATATATGATACAAAATAAACTTGGAAAAGAGAGGAAAAAGCAGCACAGACAAATCATCTGAGCTATAGCAGCAGAGATCCTCGCATAAATTCCTCTGTAATTTGCCCCATCACAATCACCTGGTATAGGATTCAGATATACTTTGATTCACCACTGTCTATCATTCACATTCATAAAACCAATGCTGCTTTGAGTATACTGCTTGATCATAAGAAGATTTCCTTCCTGGTCTCTCTGCCAGCACAGAAATCCCAAGTAAATATGCCACATGGTATCACCTCCTCACAGCACACAGAGCTGTGAGTTGTGCCCAGTCACCATTTATCCATTTCCCTTGAAGTGCTGTGTGGTGAGGACTGACTCATGTCACCGTATCCAATACTTCTAAGAGTATTGAGTAGAGTTTCCTTGGTAGTGGCATCCATTTTGTCTACCTAATTTCTGCTTTTCTCGGAATTTCACGAGATCACCTCAATTCCATGTCACAGGAGAGTACATGCAATGGTACAAGGGAAAAATCAGTGTCAAATGAATAAATGACTTCATCAAAAGACACTGTCGCTGCCTGGCATCTACTTACACCTCAGATGTCATCACATAATGCTGTCAAAACTCAAGCAGTTTCGGGCAGTAGCTCTCATTCTGTCACTGATATCTCCCTAATAGGGTGTTTGTGGCATCCCTCTGAGTTTTTCGCATCCTTTATACAACATTCTGACTACAATCCAAAACGAATCCATTCTTCTCCTGTCTTTCAAAGCTCCTGCCTGTCAATGGCCACCTTTCACTTCCAAGGTTAAAAAAGCTTGCTGGTACTTATGTCAGCTTGAATTTTCAGTTACTCCACAGTGAAGGGATTGTATAGTAACACAAGCAGTGCTTTAAATATGCAGAAAAGAAATGACACCTTGGTAATGAAAAGGTGAGCCTTCTGGAGAGAGGGTTCACTCTCCGGCAGCAGTGTGCAAAGAAATGCTAAAGCCTCATTACTACTCACAGCTATAGGGAGATCTCCTTCAGCTCAGTCGATAATTGCGTGGAACCAAAGGACCAGGACCACGAAGGTAATTTGTCTGAAAATAGGAACAGGAGAGAAATCTTTTCTCTAACAGTTTCATATATTTGCAGTTGGCTATAGTAATCTCCAGTCAACACTCCCACCTTTTACACAAAAGCAGAAAAAATCTCCCCATTACTTTCTTTTCTATCAACTCCTCAGGAAGCTTTCATTTTAACTTTTCACAGTGTTTTTTATAAGTATCATGACTTGTTTTTCCAACTTCTATAAATGCTGTTCCAAGCTGACGACTAGTGGAAAAATCTTTTTATGGAAAAACTGTGGATATGACATAATACAGATTTTGTAAGTCTGGGAAAAACTTCCTTATCAGATAATTTATCTATAATACTCTCTCATACCTGTATTCATAGCTTTTAAAAATGTGACCGGAATTACTGTGATTTTTTTTTTCTAATAGACCAAATATAGAAACACTTTCACTGCAATCTAAAATGTAAAGGCTTCAGTGCCAGGGCAGTAAGGCTCGTGTTCATTATTTGCCCTATCCTAATTTCTTATTACTAGCCAAAATTCTGAATAGTTATCTTCTTGGTTTCCCTCACCTTATTTTTGCTGTGAATTAAAAGACCTTATTTTCTAGTACTCATACCAGAAAGTCAGTAGTTAAGACCTTTATCTTTTTCTCCACCACCAACCTAAGAGTCATTTTGTCATCTTGTATAAACTACTTGCTTTTGCATGGATAACCCTACTGATGTCTATGGAAAAGCAAAACCACTTCAAAGTGCCCTGGTATCCCAGGATTCAGTGTGTTTAAAGCCACCTTTGACAACGAAGGTCTCCCAGTCCTGCACTATGGCACTGATTCAATAAGCACGCACCACAGATTTCAGTTGGACTGCTCAAGCTTAAAATCACAAAATTAAAGCCTAATGACTTTAATAATTATATTATTAGTAATGACGCATTTAGATTCCTCAGCCATTTTCATTCCAAAGCAGGATTTATGGTAGTATGAACAAACATGCAAATAAACTGCATCTGAAGTTATCGATAGCTCAGAGAAGACCATGACTGTCAAAATACAAAGAATTGAAAAAGTGTGCACATAGCTCCTTAACCAACTGTAGCCACTGGCTATATTTTGTGATAATCCCATATTAAACATGTAAGAAAGAGGGGAGAGGAATAGAAAGAGATATTGGTAGTGGTGTGATTTCTCCTAATGACCTACATGTGCTGTTTTTCTTGATACATTAAATACATTTTGGAAACACATTTTGAGCCACTTCAGTATCTAGCATTTCAGCAGCAAAACACCTTTTCCTATAGAGAGTTTTGCTTTGGTGCAAGAAACAGACACTGGGAGTGTTCTGCAAGTTACTCAGCTGGTCAATGACCACAAGAATTCAATGTAGTCTCTACCTTTCAGCACTTTGCTTTAGCTACAAAACTTACCTTCTAAGCAATGGATTGCTACTTCTGGCATACAAATGCATCATCTACCATAAATAATATTTTAAAATGTATGTATTTGGACACTTTGAGTTCACTCTTTCACTGTTTTTTGGGATTTTTTGTTTGTTTGTTTGGTTGGTTGGTTGGTTGTTTTTTTTTTCCTGATTTTTATGAGAAATACAAATTCCTTGCATTGCAGAAGCTGAATTGGTATCTGCACCTGTTAGGTCTTTGATATCTCAGGGCTCTCTAGTCAGCCATCTGCTTTTTGAAACCTATGTTATCTCTTGGACAAGAGAGAAGGCACTGTAGTATGCTTTATCACCTTCATGATGATCATCTATATCATATTAAAGTGTACCAGGTCAGTCAGAACTTTTTTTAATAAGGAAAAGAAAATTAGGTGAAAGCAGTACGTGACAAGAAGTGAATGGAAAAGGGGTGAATGAACTGAAAGAAACAGGAATAAAACTCACTTGCTTCTAGCCAGAGTCAACTTGATATGTTCTCCTAGGACCCAGGGACTTCTTAATACATATTTCTATAACATGCCTCTATAAATCTGCAGAAACAAAAAGATAAAAGTTGACAATCAAAACTGGAAATAGCTTGATCCAGACATGTTAATGCGATTGTTGGTCTTGAATTAGTGCCTAAAATTTATCTCTTTCAAACAAATGAAGACTCTGTGTGCCTTCCTAGGAACAGTCCCAGGCTTAGACTCTGTTTTCCAGGAAGGGTAGACCAATGCCTGATTCATACTTCCACTATATCACAATTGTGCTATTGTTTGGCATCCTCTCATCTCTTCCACGTCAGTTGCAGATGGTCTAGAAGCCACAGAACAAGCTGTACTTCCTTTTGATGTCAGCCATCACCATCTTGTGGAATCCTTCCAGTTTACAATACACAAGGTACAATGATCCTTCTCCACATATCTCCCTTTTGACTTTGAAAAACTTTTCACAGGATTCTCTCGCTAGCCTTTCCCAATACTGGAGATAAAGAAATAACTCACACCGCTTTCATCTCACAACACATGATGATTTCACAGCACTCAGCTCAGACATAGGAAACAGCAATTGTGAGGATCACTCAGCACCTCACACAGACTGGTGCTCCAAAGGAAATTCTTTCAAGAACACTGTAAATGCTGATACGTAAGTTAGTGTTATGCCGTCCCTCCGGATTTCGCTGTCAACCCTGATCACCTTGCCTCAAATATGATGTAAAAGAAACAAAAAGGGTTCAGAGAGTAAAAAGACTCATTAAAACCCCCAAGAGCTTTCCATATGCAAAAAGTTTAGATATCTTCAAACTGACAGAGAAAATGAAAAAGACTGAATATAGGAGATGTGATATAAATGTAACTGCGCAGAGAAAATAAAATAAATCTGACCTCCCAAGAAAAGAAGGGACAGTCATTAAAACTAAAAGACAGAACATTAAAACCAATAAAAGGATTATTATTTTTTTATCCACATACTATATAATTAACTTGCAGGACTCTGCACGAAGACATCACAAGGGCCAAGAGGTTTTGAGAGTTTAAAAAGTACTAATTATTGCCATAATATTAATAACAATAATAAAGAACCATTACAATCATTATAAACATAATTACAGAAATAAGTGGCATAGTAGTCAATAAACAGAATATCCACAATTGTGGTACAATAAGGTATGAGGACTGAGAGCTGCCTGTGTTTAAAGACATAAGCCAACTTCAGTTTGATACATTCTAAGGAGAAACCGCCCCCGTGGGAGAGGTTAAATCACTATTACTAATCACTAGGAACTCAGCAATTTGTTCTTGAAGGACCAGATATTGGGTTCTGTAATGCTTACTGGGTGGCTTTCTAGAGTGGGGTCTGAAAGCTCATCAGTCAAGTGTTCAGCTGGGATACCCCATACGACAGGGCTGGTACAACCAAAATCCAATCTCTGTAAAACAGAATACATTTATACTCTTCATGGGGACACACTACTTTTATTTACTTGTGGAAAGTGAGATGGTTTTGGCCATTGCTTTTAATGTGCATCATGAAGTGGGGGCAGAAAGGAAGAACAGTTTGTAGGCATGACAAAACATGCTAATGATACTGTCTTGTTATTTGGTGATTAAGATGTGAAAAAGAACCATTTAAGACAGAGTATTCTTAACTACAGATCTCCACAGGACAGGCTAACAGATCTTTTCAGTACCACAAAATGAAGTTTGCATGTGGAATAAACAAAAAATCAAATTCTCCATGAAGTTGAGCCAATTCACAGGGAGCCAAAAGTACCTGCTGTCTTATATGGATTTCTGTCCATGCGGGGTCTCTGATGCATAATTTTGGGTAAAATGGTGAGGCAGCCTTTCCCTCAGTGGTATCATTAAAAGAGTTTTTCTCCTTTAAAGAGCTGCCCACTTCCAGAAAGCATTTTGAAGCTTCGGTACCTTGGCCACTTTTTCCCATCAAAGTTGGCTGTAAGTGTCTATATTCAAAAGATTAAAGGAATCGGAGACAGGTATGCAAACAGAGGAGTTTCCAGAAATCTCACTTCCTTGGAGAGCCACACCTAGGGAATACATATGGATGTGGGCAGACTCTGAGAGTTGTTTTGGAAAAGTTCTGTCCCTATACAATCTCCCAAAATCTTCCTTTGTGGAAATCAAACCGTACCAAGAAATGCAAGCACACAGAGGCATGTTTCTGCCCACATGCAATCGCTGCATAGATTTTTTTAAGTAGAGGCACTTCTAGAAAAGCCAGAACCCAATTAAACTAAATAAAACTGGACTCCTAAAAGCTTGTTTTGTTTTCATGCACATCGGAACATCTGAGCTGACACAAAAGCATGCACTGCAACCTAGAGGACTATCTCCAGTTCCCTAACTTTCAGACAGAATATAGCTGTGAAACTAAAATATCAGTTCCTTCAGAACAGAAAAAAAGCAGCATTCTGTCCGTAAGCAACGGTCAGTCTAAAGCTTCAGAAGAAATAGAGGCAGTAACACACAGTCTTACCTGCACAAGCCTGTTATACCAGCCTTTGAGGGTTTTTTTGCATCTGCTCTGTAACGATGCATTTTAAAAAATACAGTTCTGGTGCTCAGGAATGCCAAGAATTTAGGAAGAGAGCCACAGCTTAAGAGAGCAATTATTTGCCAGTAAATACTCAATTTGCTTGTCCTGTGATTTTTCTTCTCCTAACTCGCCCTCTCCATAATCCGTCTCTTGCTGCGTCATGAGCACAAGAAGTCTTTTCTTCATAACATAACACTTCAGTTAGCTATTTTGTTAGCATTAATTAAGAATTCCCTCTTCTGGCCATTTTCTATACTCTTACAAACAGCACCTTGAGCCCCGGACATTAGAAGGCAGTGAGTCAGTGTGTGGGATTCAGCCACCGTTTATAAACACCTTCAACCACATTCACCCAGTTTACAATATTCAGGACATCTCAGCTGAATTACTGCTTTGTGTCCAGTTTGTATTCAGATGGGGGCCATATGTTCCTCCATGTATTAGAGCAGAGCTCATTAGCACTGCTGCAGTCAAGCCACAGCAAACATATTCTCTCTTTTTTTTTCCTATCTTGCCTCCATTTTAACCTGATTAAAAACATTTTCTCCAGGGTAGATTTCTGGATAAGAAGTACTCGAGTCAAACGTACCGTTAAAATGGATATGTGTAAATTTAAAATCACTTTTAAAATTAGGAGTTGCTTCTGCTGTGAAAGAACTCGGCTGCACTTCAGGATTAAACTAATTACTAAAAGCACCTTTTAAAAGCATGGAAAAGCCTTCACAAAAACTGTTACAAAAATCACAAGAGCTAAATATTTGGCGAGCACCAAGACCTAGAAAAATTCAGTATTCTAGTTCTCTCAAAGATTTAGGCACATAACCTATTTTTAAGGAGGGTATGCATCTGTGCAGGCAGCATCATACAACTAGATTAACACCTTGCAATAATGGGGGGAGTGGGTGTAGTTAAAAATCTGGATGTGCAATTTGTATTTCCTAAGAAATTTTGTGTAGGCAAGCCCCATTCTGCTCAATCAACAGTAGGCTGAGAAACAGCCTACTATATTTGGCAAAAAATTAATAAAATACAGAAGGAGTGACTTGAATCACCCACATTAATTGCTAAATGAAAATCCAGGTTCTGAAATACAAAACAAGAACACGCTGGTAGAGAGCAGCAGGAAAAAAAATTAAATGACCCACTTGGGACCGACTGGCATCAGAAAGATTCCATTTAAATCCATTTTAAGATAGAAATGGATCACCTTTCAGAGTCAGTTTGGGTCTGGTTACTTCTTACATGAGTGAAAACAACTGGTGAGCCAAAGACTGACGATTAACATCATGTCATGGACACTTTACTACATTTAGAATTACCACGTGTGTTTTATATGTTGCGGTGATATTGCAGAAACACATTTTCCCCGTATTCTAACCATCACATGACAAAATGCAACAATAATTCCTTGCATACAAACATGCACTCTAAAATATCACATTCTGAGCAAGAACAGCACCAGAGCTATCAAACATTCTTAATAAAATGCATTTATTTTGTGCGTATAATGCATTTATTTTGCGTGTACCCCATGTATCAGACGCTAAAGAGCAACAAGTGAATAACGTGCTAAAGCAATCCAGACTTCTCTGAGATTATTGTACGCATATCTCAAAGTGCCACGTCCCAAACTGACTGTTATTTCACATCAGAAATTATTTAACTTTCCTCTCCAAACCCACCTGCCAAACTGCAAGGAGATCTTTGAGCTCCGAGACCACCTTCTGCACGCAAGACACCATTTAACAAAAGTGAAATAGGATGACAAAACAAATAGCATGTGAAAGGTTAAAAATAATCAAACACACACACACACAAAACACTAAAACTCCACTGCTCTGTTCTTCCCTAAGCCTGACTTTCCTGTGAAAATTCTAAAAGCATAATACACTTGATGGTTAATCCTCCTAAAAGCAGGAGAATTTCTAGGTGTCCACTTAGGACCTATCACTTATCCAAGGGCAGAATAAAAGACAGCTTTTCTTGGTTTCAATAGGATAGCAATGGACCTGTGCTCCAATGGGAAGGTCTTGAAAAATACACTCAGTTTTGGTTGAATGGAGTTACGTACTATCTACGTGCAAGATAAACGGATGGCTCTCCCCAAGGCTTGAACTTAAACTGACAAAGTAGTTCAGAATTAGATCTGGCTATTGTCTGGTATACTCTATGTATAATTTAAGGAGAGCAGAAAAGAGTAGATGAGTCTTAGGAGGTACTTCCAGGTCATTTTTTTCCCTTCAATATTTATGTGAGAATCTGAAAATGAAACTTTAAATCAACTTTAGACAAAATGAAAGTACATTAGAGAAAATGAAAGTACATTAATGAAAACGAAAGTGACAAGTTGGAATTCTGTTAAGGCTTAGAAGTGAGGAAATAAAAAGCGTGAAGAAAAAATAAATTTGATTTTTATAAACAACTGTAAGCAGAGTTCGTTGTAATGTTCCATAATAAATAATTCTTTCTGAAAAGGAAGGATAAGGGTTTCCTAATTTTTGTTGTCTTAAAGTGCGCATTTTCACATTAATACACTAATTTGTCTTTGCACAGTGGAGCTTTTGAAAGGAGAGCTGACACACTTAATAGGGACAACTGGGTTAAATGGGAATTTACTGGATCAAGTCGGAACATAACAAATTCTTACTTATCCGGTGTAATTAATGTAAAATTATACTCTTCTCAACAGGGACTGCACGGTAAAACGGGATATCTGGTTTGCTTCAGAGGTGCCCCCATTAACTGGATTTTTGAAGGCTCAAAGCAATCAGCTAGCAGAGCCAGACACTGTCCTCAGGTAACCTCGTGCAGTTGCCTTGAGTGCAAAACGCTGTCACTTCTCAGACTTCACACACTGTGATCTGCTTCCTTCCTTCACAGCCGTCCCCCGGGGGCCGACAGCGAAGCACGGCCGCCCCTCCTCACTGCCTGGCATTGTGCTTCGGCAGCGGGGCTCCGTGCGGCCCTGCCTCTAACAGGGTGCTTTCTGGCAAGAAACTGCTCCTAAATTAGGAACGGACAGACAAATGGATACGTGACGACTGTAACTTTTTAGATGCACTTTTGGTATTCTCTCTGGTGGAAGCTCCCTGTTTGCTTTCAGTTTCAAAAGTACGTTCATTTTCTAAAATTAAACAGGTTTCCTCTGGTGGTTTCTTGCAAGAAACATCACTCTCAGCGTGCCTCTCAGCACGCCTTGGTGCTTTCTGGGAGGGGGTCACAAAGGCTGGTGGTACCAGTACCTCCAACCCATATCCTCACGGTTCTGGCTCTCAGCATTACACACAATGGGTCACTGCCACATGCCAGCTATAGCTGGGCACTTCCAGCTGCTACAAAAGAGTAAAACAGAACTCAAAATAGGAAACTTAAAGAAAAGGCAAACACATCCAGCAAATGCCATCCATGTTTAGGAACGATAAGCGAGTAACAAAGGATTCAACGGGCCCAGGAGAATTAAAATTCAGGTGCTAGATGCTGTGCCTTTATCCAGTTAATACCTACTGAAATCCACAGGCCAGCTGCTGACCCTGACACAACCCTGAGCTCCTTCTGCCGGAATCCATTGCTACCAACACCAAATTTACAGAGTTACGCCTGTCGGCAGCCCAGCTTAAGGAGAGAGTGCTCCAGCTGGCTGGCCAGCAGTAGGAGCCACTTGGACAGTCTACACTGTTACCAAGTGGTAAAGGAATTGGGGTCCCCCTGAAGCAGTTGCATCCATGAATTGGCTGGGTGTTCTTTTGTTTTTTGTTTTGTTGGGTTTCCCATTTACCTCTGCTCAAAGTTGCTGGAAAAGAGCTGGCTGGGTGTTTGGTCAAAGATTCATTCTGGAGGGATTTTAACCAACTATCCAGGTGCTCAGTTTATGCTATTAATGTAAATTCCAGCTCTGAGCTTTTTTCTTTTTCTTTTTTTTCAGTTTCTTTACATCTTTACTTACAGCTCTTGCATTGCACTTACTTTCAGGTCAGGTTTAAACAACTACCAGGAAAAAAGAATGTAATACATTATCCTATCAGACTAATAACACAGCTTACATGCCCTTTAAATCAGAATTGCTTTCCCTCAGCAAATGGTGGATAAAATTGTTCTAGACTGCAGCAGATGGAACTGGAAACCTTTTCTTCCTGTTTATATCTGGGGCACATATGATCAGACTATGTGGATAAGGCTCCAGCAAAACATTTCAAAAAGAAGTTCATCGGGAACATGAACATTTGCAGAAAATAAATATTGGAAAAAATGTAACATTAGAGCTCTAAAACAACTCCTTTCTCCCTAAAAAGGGGATTGAAAACTCCAAAGTACTAAGTCAGGCTGGGCAAGACCACCCTCAAGCATGAGAGAAGCGTGCAGAACTCTCTTGTATGTCATCAGCCCTATTCAACAGCTGGGGAAAAAGTGGAGGGAGAAGCAAAAGTTTCCTAAAGCAGCCGCTAACAAGGTACACACAGCAATGAGCACAGACTGCCCGTAAGCATGGTAGATATCCAGGACAGCGCAACGGCAGGAAAACATCCCCACTCAGGGCACATGCAGGGGACCTGATCAACATATGTATTTTCTGATGCTTATTATCAATTTCCAAGAGCAAGTTCATCTTCAAAGGACCTATGCTGCAAGGAAATAGCATCCCCTTGCCCTCTGCAGCCGGGGAACATTGGCGCAGACATACTGACTTTTCCAAGGTTACAGAGCCAGAAATGAGAAAAGAACCAGATTCCTCTTGGTCTGCTGATCAGAGCCTTTAAAACACCAAACAATCCTCCCTCCAGCTCCAAGGCCACAGAGACTGCCGCTTAGTACCTTCAGAGGGCATAATCTGGACATAAGTGAGGATGTGCAAGACAGGATAGAAAAAAAACAACACAACTCTTGTTTGATCTTCACAGGAAACCTTAGCCCTGAAGTAACCTTGAGGTAACAGGAATAATGAAAAACATGATTTCTGCTTGTGAGTTTAACACACGAGGTTTGAGGGTCATCAAAGCGATTTTGTCTCTCAAGTGAGAAAGGGTGTTTTTACAGTATACTTTCAGTAGTGGTTTTGAAATCTCTCTATGAAGATGGGTACAAGCAGTTTGTTTATTAGGTTAGAAACTAAAGAGGGAAAAAAAAACCCCACAGATCCTTGGCTTAATTACTCTTAACATTTTATTCACTTAATCAGAAGAAAGAAAAAAAATTAGCTTGACTTTTTTGACAGCAAAGTCAAACCAACTGGAAAATTCACCTCCTACAAGAAATGTTGAAAGGGAAAACTCTGGATAACAACACGTTAGTGAAATGCTTTCAAATGCAGACACCGCTGTATTGTAATGCAATCTTATATTCTCTTTGACCTGCCATCCCGCATTCTGCATCTCCCCTCCAAATACACAGGGAAAACTGTTGGATTCGAGTATTGTTTTTCATCTTCTCCTCTCCCATAGGAATGGGCACCGCAAAGGACACAGATGCACAAAATCAGGTGTGAATTTACTTTGCAGACTACCTGCTTTCATACAAATGTGGAAGAAGTTAATGGTAAGGTCAGAGAGTACCGACTATTTATCTGGCATTACTTTGTTTCCTTCCTTAATGAATGTTGCTAAAACAAATGAGTACAGTTAAATTCATTTCAGAAATAGGGATTGCTGGGGATCACTGATAGTTTTTTTCCCCAATTACTGGGAGTCAGCAGCAATGCTGGGAATGGACCAGAGCTGCCAGGCTCTCATTTTGTGTCTCTGTCTCTGCTCCGGGGCCCCAGATCTTCTCCAGCTCCTGGGAAACAGTGACTTTTATATCTAGAGATCAAAGGGGCAGTATTTATTCTCTGAGGACATAAAGTCCTAAAACCAGCTAAAACTAAATGTTTTTAAATTGTTCACTGTAGGGAACTTGGAAAAGAGACTTTGTTTTGCACCATTTATAGTGCTCTGCAACCAAAAAATTTTAGAGAATGCAGGAAGATGCATACTTACATTTAGGTTTGAAATGACTGTTCCAGGCCTCATCCTAACATAATATTTTACAGGCAAATAATAAAATGGATATAGATGATCTTTCATAACAAGCTTCCAGCTTTATTTGGTTCTATTTAATCATGTATTTTGCTGAGGCCGACTGCATTCTCTCTGGTTGCTCAGACAGTGGGTTTCATGCATTCTTGCATATATTTGAACTTTTGATCACTTTCCAAAAATTCACTGCTAGTATCCTAGGCAGCCATCACTGGGTAGTGATATGGGTCATTCTAGTTCAGAATAAAAAGGAGATGAGTGTGACTGATCCTTTTTCTCAAGGCCAAATCTCATAACAAATCATCTGGAAAACTGCCAATGACTTCAATGAGACCAGAAATTGTCCCTACTGTTATCTAAAAAAACTTCATCTTCCTTATGAGAAAAGCAAGGTGCAAATTCTCTAGCCAGACTGGATTCACTCTTCTACAGACTGGGAGCAGGAGAGTCAGATGAAAGAACAAAGAAAAGGATAGCAGTCTTTACTTCTGTCTGTACGTTACTGCTCATTGAATTCCAAAATAGATGGAAGGAAAGCAGGGACATGTGAATAGCATTGCATCAGTTCTTTCTGAGCAAAAGTGGATTTTTTTTCTTTTCTTTTCTTTTCTTTTTTTTTTTTTTTTAAGTGCATTTTGGAACACTGCTTATTTATTGAATTATATAATACGGGGTTGTTCCTGTCTTAATCCTTTTGACTTTGTTCCTAGCAGAGAGTGAAAGGAAGAAAATGAAGCTGGAATATAAACTACTTATGAAGTACCTTTTACCAGAAAACAAAAGGAAAATGGAAAAAAAACAAACTAACATGATTCTGCTTTATTTTTATTACTTTACGTCCATGCTTTGGAAAACAAAAATCAGTACATCTATATATGTACGTGTGCGCATATCTGCATGCTAACTTTACTGGAACAGAAAGAAGGAAAATGAGTTGATCTTAAAAGAATTGAAAAATGTGGGACTTGAATTCTCTGACTTCAATAGTGTTGCAAGGACTTGGACTGTGACAGATACTGGCATATTGTCTCGTTGTGAATGAGAGCTCCACTCTGAAGCGTCTCTGTTCCTAAAGAGCAAAACACGCTACTCATGAGGCACATCTGAAGATTTGGGATTTGATGTGTTATTCCTGACCTCTTCCTTTCCAGTGTGCATTGCCTACCCTGTCAAATGCCTGGCCTGCTACTGACCTTTAATTTCACAATAGGTTCATGTTGACAAATCACTCTGAAATGAGATCAACACAGATACGTAACTCATGCTATGATAGAAACAGAAAGGAGTTTTCAAAAGCTGGTGAGCACAAGAGATTAGCAGAAGTCATTATATATAAGGGAAGCTGCACATTCAACTGTTTGCATGTTGGGTTGTCATCTTCAAGTACCACATTATGATGCTAAAACACCTTTTTTATTATTATTATTTATTCCTAAAAGCCTACTACAGTTTTGGGGTTTGTTTATTTTTTTGCCTTTTTCTTTCAAGTAGTCCCATACTGTCAGTTGAATTTTGTTAGGCTGCCACCTCTAAGATGAAAGACAGAAGCAGGAATACAAGTGGGACACAATACTGAACAATCGGGGGGTAAATGGGATTTTTGGTTATTCTTAAACACTCCCGATCTTTCCTATTGCCACAGAACTCTTATAGGAACAAAGAGGAGATTTAGGAACTCAATTTCAGGGTGGATTATATGATAATCAATTTATGCTTCAGAGGAAATAAAAGACAGAAGGCAGAAGGAGTTAGAGATGACTGCCCATAACTAAGGAATTTCAGTCTTCAGCTTCGTACCCTTAAGAAACCCCTCTAGCAAAGTTTCCTTTTTTTACATCGCTCTTTATGTTATGGGGTAAACGCTTAAAGTGATAATTTAACCACAGAATGTTTGTATTAAACACAGGCCTCCTGCTCTCTAGTTTCTATAATTTATAACAAAGAGTTTATTAAACACAACTCTTTCTGTCTGACATTCAAATCCATCTCTGCAACACACTCTCCCCTGGATTTGCGCCACCAAATGAAATGCTATGGAAAAACAAAATAAACCAAAACCCTGCTGTGGAAACAGGACATATCTAGTTTCACATCCCCTGCAGAGAGAGAAACAAGACGGAAGTAAAAAGCACCAAATGGAGCTCGTAAAGCTTCACTCTGATCTCAGCCTCCACGTTCTGGCAGAAAGCACCACCTAAGAGATGTGCTCTGCTCCAACTGACAACAGCCTCTGATTACAGCGTGAGCACAAAAATATATTGTCTGTGAACAATTACCCTGAGCAAACTCTGAATAAGGGAAATCTGATGACAGAAGAAGTGGAAATGTGGTGGGAGGTGGGCTGATCGGCCCCCTTCCTTGCCAGGGCTTTATCTCATGCGCCAGCCATCTGTAGTAGCTGGGCCTGCTACCACAGCTCGTGGCCGCCTCACAACCTCCCTCCTGCAGCCTGCCTGCCTCTCGCGGTGCGGACAGGTGGGAATAGCTGTGCCCGTCACAAGCCTTCCACCACAGTGGGAAGCTGTTGTGGCTCTGTGACAAAACCAGATCCTTTCCACAGGACATATGCATCAATTTATGCTCGCTTTCCTTGTAGCACTCTACATAACAGTGTACAGGAAGAAAGGAACCTATTCTCACCCATAGGTGCCATGCAAGGCAACCGGTGTTCATTAATTCTCTTCATATACACACAAAGAAAAGTAAGGGATTTGTCTGGAAGTCACTGCCCACAACTGGAACAGATTCCAAACATTTTGAACCTAGCATGACTTACTTAGAAAGATGTACACCTGTGGTGTCTTTCCAGTATTTCTTCCGTCACATCACTGAGGACAGCCAACAACTCGAAAAGGGCTGTGATCATGGGGCAGAAGTTCTTTTGGGGAGAGAGTTACTTTTACACAGCATCCTTAGCACTCACATACATACAAACACAGATGGTAGAGGAAAGTAAAAGCAAAAATCCAGACACGTCAAGGCCACCTCAGGATCAAGCAAGCTGCCATCTTACAGGTAAAACTGCTCTGAAATTTAGGTAGGAAACAGCTCCTCTGCAAGAGAGCTGCAATAATGCTTTGTCCAAATGTGGGAGATCCTCTAACACAATGTATTGCTGAAATCCTTCCTGTGGCACCCAGAAGATCACATCCACTTCTGTAACATTGAGTTTAATTAATTGGTGCATTTAGCACTTTCTATATATTGCTTGTTGGGCTTTACAGGAAGAACATACTTGAATCTCATATCATAGGATCGCATCTGTTTTACACTCTAGTCCCCTATTCCACTGAAAAGACAGCGATCTGCTGTGATTTTTTTTTAATTTTTTTTTTTTTTTTGGCTAATTAATTCATTTGAGACTATTCCTTAAATTTTCATTTTAATGCATTTTGGGGTGAGGGTATTATTAATCACTTCTAAAGTTGTTTGCAACTGTCACAGATTATAAGCCTTTGCTAACCTACATATATATATACATTTGTTTATTGTAGGTATGTTTATGCATGTGCGTACATATATTTACAAAAATACTAAAAAAGAAAAAAACAAAACCAAAACCAAAACAGCTTTCTAACTGCATCTTTCTCCCTCCTCCCTTCTCCATTCTGAACAGGTTCCTGCTATCAACTGCTGGAGTGTGCTCACTCTACACCTAGAGCTATAATTATTTTGCTTTAATTTTACAAAACCTTTTGTTCCATTCCCACGAGCCCACCTGATCCTTATATTACACTTGCTCTATTAAAACACTCATGCAGAACAAAGCACAGTTGTACTGATTCATAAGTAACTCGCCCCCCAACCCCCTTCTCTTTTTCTTTCTTCTAGGCTTACACCTCTGGCTGTAGTTTCATGACACTGTTTGTAATGTCAGTCCACAGTCCCATTTTTGCCTTTTTCCTCCTGTTTCTTTTAAACCTTGTTGTTTTTTTTTAATTTGCTTAGGGTCAAATTTCACTATTGTGTGCCGTTGTTTTGAATTGATGTTATTCTCAGTCATTTTATGTTATGCTCTTTGGCACAACAACAGAAATAGTGCAGAGGGTGTTACGGAATTTATTTGTTGTAATCAGACTCTAGGATTATTTTTTTAATTATTATTATTCATACAGTACAAGCAGCAAGGCTAGCCCCACATTTTTCTGAAGCAAATAAAAGAGCATTTTTAGCTCAGACTCCAACTTCAGCATACCATATATACTGGAAAAGGGCATAAAAGCTTAGGTCGAGGTAATTCCTATTACCTGAGCATGGCCTGCATACACCACCAGGCTTTACAAAAGACTAAGCATGCTGGCAACACTTGCAATAGGATCCTGACAGAGGTAGTGGGCATTTCAGAAAAACTAACATCTCGTAAATTATTGCTGGAAAAATAGGACAGAGCCTGGCTCCTCCATAAAGATGGAAACAATAGAAGGGCTTTTTCATCTATTTGTCCTGTAAAACAACAGCTGAGACAGCCTTTATTTTCTGACTTATAAAGCGCCAGGCATGTTGCTAGGACTAAGCAATGGATAGACAGTAATCAGCCAGAACAGTGAGAAGTGGGTGCATATGAAGAAAGCAGTAGCAAGAGGCAATGAAATGGACTTCTCGGTAGCCATCTTTTCAAAATGGGGAGCAAGACATTTGGCAGTGCCCTGCTGAACAACAAAGCTGGTAGGTGACTACAGGAAAACAAACTGGGTGAGGGTGGAAGAGAAGGTAAGAAGGGGAAGGGAAATGGTGTGTGCCTTTCTTCTGACATGTCTAACAATGGTGAATACTAATGATTTATAGAAATGAAAGAGAATAACAGGGAAGAAGGTAAATGTGGCAAGGCACAGAACAAACACGGCTGTAAGGGGTACAAACGAAAGTTGCAATTTACCAAAGAATAACCGTTCTGCACATTTTATGTAGCATGTCAAATCTATCAGATATTCTCTTATTAAATCATCGTTCTACAGCAACAATCATTCTCTCAATCAATCCCCCGTGTTGTTAACTCCTAGTAATGACTAAGTTGGCAAGAACTGATGTTTACGTATGTTTTAAAGTCCTGATAACTGCTCTGTATATTTTGGAAGGTAAACTTCCTTTACATTTTGTCTTTTGTTTTTTTAACCTGTTTTTAAAAGATGGATGCATTCGATTGGAAAATAAAATTTTGTAACACACACATACAGATTATGTTAGCTCAGGAAATTGGCAGTGGGATAAGAACAAAACCATTCACCTCCTGATTGCTGATTCAAATCTAGCCCAAGTGAGATAGTCACAGAAGCTATAAAACTCCCATGGTGGCTTTGTGATTTGATATTTATTTATTTTTTTAAATGAATCTCAATCAACTTTAGGCCAAGAACCAGAATCACAAACCCACTGCCTCAATGAACATTAACTAGCATCACTGCACACAGTGATGTAAGAGATCCCAAAAAACTAAACTGGTCCATGAGAATGAGTTCCCACCTTATTGTGGAAACTTACCATTAAAAGACAAGGTTGGTATATATGAATGTGCAGCACGAACAGAGAAGTACACCTCTTTCTCTATCAAGCAGAAAACAAACCAATCCCCCTGTAATCAAATCAGCTAAGAGTTGTACTGTTTACCTGAAACATGAACTGTTTCTCCAAGAGATCAGGAGTCCTAAATTTTCCTCAAAGCTTCTGGTTTGATAGTAAGTCCCTGTATCATTTCAGAGCCAAGAGCAGAGGATGGGAGAATTACACAGATGTTTTCTATCACAATTATTGAGGAGGATGCACAGCAAGTTTATACATTCCTTACCCCTTAAAATCAAAGGGGGTGCAGACAGTAACCACAAGCTTTGGTTATTCTTTGGTCTACTTCTCCTGCCTAGATGGGAGGAACAATTGAGGCATTTAATTTTGCAGAACACTAACCCTGAGGAGGGTTGTGCTGTACCTTTTACTTTATTACGGACATGACTGGTTAACTGATGATTAGGAAAGCTGTTGCACTAAACAAAAATCCTACTACAGCCAACAAAACAGAGATGCTCAAGCATATTCCCAGTGGCTCTTTCTTCTAAGGAGTATAAATCATCGGAGTCCCTCAGGAACTACTTACACCAGTTTCCTCCCTTAGATATGTTTGCTAACCTGAGGGGCTAAAGGTCTCAGGACTCAAGAGTAGATTTAAGATTTCCTACCATCTGTGCTGAAGTGTAGCCAATGCAAATTCTACCTTCAGATCTGCACTCCAGTGCCTCCCTGTTATGTTTCATTTCACACTTATGATCTTTATTCCTTAGAAACAGGAAAAATGCACAGCTGATGAGACGTTTGCATGCAGCTTGAAATTGTTCTTTCAATGGATGTTGCTTGGACGTGCACTTTATGCAAAGGGAAGCAAGATGAGGAACAGAACTGCATTTTAAATGGACAAGTATTCCTCATGCTACTCAGGGACCTGGGGAAACAAGTACTTCTCTTCAATGTTTTCAGAGTCATCACAGATACAATACGAAATAGTAGGTGAGAAGCTGAGATATTTTCCTCTTCCTTTGCTATCTATTCATTTTTCCTAATTGAACAAATGTGGGTTTGAAGGTCCTTTTCCACAATCACAGAATATTTTAAAAGGAATAGCCAAATTTTATAAGGATACCTGTAAATACATAAACAAACATACAACTTTTTTATGCTTCCCTCACAGAAGTTCTAGTAAACTGAATGAAAGAATTTCTAAAGGTACCTAAATACAGAGAATAACTACAGTTAAATTCAGCTGATAAACTGGAAGGCACATAAACAACAGACAATAATGATATTGAGAATGTGGGGGGAAAGCACATCTTCTATATGAGTTAAAGCTTAAGATATGATATAGAGAAAGATTATTTTACTTAGGAGACGTAAGGTTATTAATGCTGGTCCACAGCAGAGAATTCATATACACATTGCATCTTTTTAAACCTACAGAAGCTGTTTGAAGTCTGTTTTGGGGAATCTCCAGAGTGAACCAATTTGCCAAGGGAACCTGGATGTCTGTGGAAATACACGTTACTTGAAGTCATAAATTACAAGATGGCTAAATCTACTGAAGCACAGGATCAGTACTTCAGTCCAATATTTAACCAAATATATTCAGTCCAATATTTAACCAAAAATAAAAAGAACTCACTCTCAGAATGCCCAGTAGATAATTTCAGCTCTCATTTAAGAGGAAGTTTTATGGGTACTAACTACACTTCAAAAACCTCTTGTGAACTTGCTTGGTGTTTCTGGGAGAGCAGATAATACCAAGAGAACTCAAAACCTAAGTATGCTTCAATCTACCATGCCACTTGCCACACAAGAAAAAAGGGAGTGCTAGAAAAGCACAGAAGCAGGAGATCTGCACATCTCTCACACTGAACTACTATGTAGTGTGATGCTGTCCATCTACAGTCTGAAGAGTAGATCTGGGCTCTCATGAGTCTTAACCTCTGAGGAAGCTGAGATCCCTTCTGAGAGCTGGTTTAACCTATTTAATAACTAACACATTGAGCTTATAAGCACTGGGACTTAACAGTCTTCTTCAGAGACTACACCCATGTTGAAACCTCATCATCATTTTGTGTAGCAAGTGACCCATCAGCTTTTAGAGTCTGCCAAGAGTCAGAGAACACAGGTGTTAACCATGACAAGGTGTTTACCAGCATAAACATAAACAGTGTATGTGGGGGGTAAGGGGGGGAAGTTCATATATTTCCTATAAGAGATGGTTTCAGATGAAGAAAGAGTACCCAAAGACAAGATGTCAGCATATACAGATTCCAGACCCAGCCTTGACATGGTATCTGAGACTAGATCGGGATTTGTACTTTGCAATCAGTTTCACATGTTCTAATTAGTTTCTCAAGCTGCACAGAGAGCAGAGGAAGTTCACTTAGACATAAAAAAGGAGACAATAGTAAACTTTTGAAAAAACATTATAGAGAATAATTGTGCTCTGGAGGATTTATTTATTTACTAACATAAACAGTACACACTGAGATAACATCTGGCGATGTTTACTACAATGAAACCCAATCAATACTTCCGTCTACTACAATATCTGTCCGCAAAACAGTCATTCCTCCTGGCACTCACAACAAATACTCATCTATCTATTATAGTACTCTTTGTCAGCAAAGAGAGAGGTGATGACCTTAATTCTGTTTGAAATCCAACAGAATACAGAAAATCGGATGTACCTGGATATAAAAACAATGTTGGAAAACCAGAAAGAGATGCAGCTTGTAGCATGGCAAGATTCATCCTTATAGCATTTAAACATGCAACAGATCCCATACACACACACACACACACACACACACACACACACACACACACACATATATAATGAGTCTAGAGATTTAAAATTTGGGCATTCTTTTACTTCTGCCAGTAAGCTAATGAGCCTCTTGTTGCATTTTAGAGATACGAGTAAAATCAGAAAGTTTGACTTCTTGTTTCCTTTTAAAGTCAGAATTCAAAAAGAAGCAACACTGGGCTTTTCCACAGAATTGAAAAGTCAAAAATGAACCCATCAGAGTTTCCACGTAAACCCTTATATTGTTCCATATTTTTGTATTTGCATTATTACTTGTCCCTGTAGAAAGACTATGTTCTGTGTCACTGAAGCAGTCACTAAGCATTACCTTAGTACCTACTGAACCTTTACCTTTCCTAAACCTGTGCCCCTTCCAGTTTAAGAAACAGATTAACATGCAGTGTCACGCATCACAACGATTTACAGGTAATGAACGTCTAAGTAAAAACTAACAAGGCCACACAATAGATAGAAAACAAAACATACAAACAAACCCTCTGATTTCTCTTCACAAATTTTTAATTGATACAACTTCTATTTTAAAAGTCCAAAGAAAAACAACATGCCTGAATAAAGTGACTGTATATAAAGTAAATGTACGTTTGCCCCTCTTTAATTTCACATTTTGCTATCTCACTCTGCAAGCTACTCCTGTTTGTACAGGGCCTGAAGGTAAAACATGACCTTCTGTGCTGCACCAAATCCTCAGGCAAGAGCTATGTTCAGAAGATATTGTAGTGATATGTTACCCTTTTCCCATTAAAGAAAACAACTTCTCTTTGAGAAGATAATTGGGGTTGTAGTTATGAAGTAGAGAGAGCAGAGAGGCAAGAGGACACAATTTGTTTTCTTCTATTCTCATAGAGATCTACAGGGCAGCGAAGAGCTCATTTTAGCCTGGACTAGTAAACTGATCAGTGACAGTAAGCCTGGAAGCAGAGAAACCTGAGTGTAACAGCAGCCCCTATAATTTGCACTAGGTAAGATTTGCATTAACGTTTTCTGTTTAGCTTCTTACAGTTTATTGCTTTCTGTCCAACTGCCGTTTTACCATAACCTAAAGTTCTTCAGGAAGTGGCCATTAAGGAATGAACTACGGAAGAAGCTTAACATTAGAGAGATAATTGTAAACTGGAGAAAAACACAGAAACGGGCCAGTAGCAAAAATCCCACTAACATAATGGGAGGCCCTACTTAAAGGACAATGGATACCATATATCTTTATTGTCAATCGAGGCAGACAAGTGCTTGAGCTAGTTTTAAGTGTGAAGACTGGGATTTCAGACACGTGGAACGGGCTCCATCAATTTTTCTAAATTTAAACAAAGACAGGCCAGCACGCACTCAGTTTTGAAAGCTCAACATTGAAATTATCAGCACGGGAGTCTCCATTTGCAGATCAGTGTCAAGAGGAGCAGAAAAAAACAGATCGAGGCAGGGACTGGGGATTTTACACCTGGTTTCATCACAAGCGGGAGCACAGCCCAGCCTCGCAGAGGACCAGTTTATCTGAACTGCACGTGGAATTTGCCAGTTTCTCCTCAGCTCTACAGAAGAAAGCTGTTCCGTGAGATAATAGTAAAGATGAATAAGGCGAGAAAGGGGAATAATTTCTAACCAATATAGTCTGAGCAACCTTCACAAAACAATTCCAGGTTTACCTGCCACCCCAAATTTCAGTCATCTACCACTGTCTCTGGGTAGCATTAGGGATTGGGTTAGAGGTAAAGTCCTATCCCATTCAGACAGCGGGATAAAGGTCAAGGAGCCACAGCAGTGAGACTCAGTGTACTGTAAGAACAGATGTTTGTGATTCCTATGATCTCATCAGGGAAAAGTCAGAAGAAAAAGTCCATCATCCCTTCTAGACTTCCACAAGAGCCTCCATGTGTAATCACAACGCGCCTCAAAGAATCATTTCAGCATTAAATAATGTCTACTTTACTGTACAGAATATTTCTTTTACAAGATTTTCTAGGTATAAGGAGCCTTAAGGAATAACTACTGTATGGTATAGATACATTCTAAACATTATGACAGAAAGAGTGTAAAAGATTTTTCGAAAGTAAATGCTTTTAAATGTAATTAAATAACAATAACGATAATCACATAGCTGTGCCTCTGACAGTCTGACAATGCGGGGACATCAGAAATGTTTTCCACTATCAGAAGCCATGGGAAATCTATGTCTTCCTCCTGCTGCTGAAAGGATTGGGAGATATAAAATGTGTTTTAGCAGCTGATAATTTCATAGAGTGAAATTTACCTAACACATCTGAAATTCTGCAGGACAGTAATGACAGAAAGGAGAACAAGATCCTTTCTGTTTCAGTATAATTGAAATTATACTTATTTTTATTATATAATTTCTGGTAAGAAACCGCACCCGTGGAAGGATCACCAAACCTTTATCCTCCAGGCAGCACACTTCACCCAGTGAGATTCTTCCCTTTGCCCTCAGTACTTCCTAAGTACTAGACAAAGATGCTACCTCTGGGCTTTCAAATCCCCATAGAGCCAAGCATTACGTTACTACAGCTAGCTTTAGAGTTCCTATGATAGACCTGTATATCACAGCAAACAAGTATCTTCTTGAATTGCAAGCATGATCAGAATAAAGGCAGAGGTAGCCGTGTAGAAAAGTATTTCCTTAACTGCACACACAAGGAAAAGAAAGGATGGGAATTACTAACATGCCAAGTTGCACCACAGGAAGAATGAATAAATACTATCATTCTTGGGGTCAGTATCATACGAAGCACCATAACAAATCCAACAGCACACTCAGGTGCCATTCATGAGGATAAATCAGCACGTGCAGGAGCCCTGTCTGTTGAGTCAAGGATTTCTCACTTCTACCTATGTTGTATTTTCTATCAGGATGACAAATTAATGTAAATCCAAACCCTCCTGACCACTTGATTTCTGGGTTCCTTAGCATCCTCTCTCTGCATTCCTTAGGCTTCTGTGATGTCTTCCCATTAGAAATTCCTTCTGGCTGTTGTATACATGTAGGCAATAGATGTCATTTGCACACTTTAGACTGCCCAAACAATAATCACGTTATAGTTGTTTGCTTCAAGAATCTAGCATCATTTGCTCTAGAAAGTTGTTCATACATAACAATCAGATGTATATTAAAACATGGTAAGAGACACGACAAAACATATTGTCTTCCACACTAGAAAAACTTACGGAAAGAAAAAGGAAACTGTGAAGAGACAAGAGTTCACCTCTCTCTGGCTCAGACTCCAGCAATGGTGTCTGGCAGATATTCCTACTGGATGTCTGATCTTGCAGCCCACATTCATGGGGACTGTGTCACTGCAGCCTACATAAACTGCCATTAAAGCCTACATAAACTGGGACTTCAATATATAAATTGGTTCATATTGAGAGAGGACATGCAGTGATCTGATTGCACAAATCCAGTCATCCTGGGAAATACAAATGGGAAGTTTCTTCTCTTAAGAGTCACAGGACTCTTATCACCTATTACCAGTGTTAGAGGTGGTGAAGTAAGTCATCCACTTTACTAAGTATTTTCATTATTCAAAATTCCCATTTTAACAGCACATGAGTGGAAATAAATTCAGTAGAAACATTATGAAGAAGACTCAGAAAAACAACCAACCAAGCCCAACTGCCAAGGAAACCAGTGGGCTCATGAATGTATCTTTGACTCAGAGATGCCATCAGTATTACTAACACAAGCATATTGCAAAGCCAGATATTTTTCCAGTGGCCTCTAAAAGCATAGAGTTCCCCATCAAGTGCTTGTTACCTCCAACCTGACTATCTTGCTGCCATCTTCTGAATGCTTCTAAAGGAGAGCTGTACAAAAAGAAGAGGGAAGGAGCGAGAACTACGTCCTTTTAAGTCACAGGATCACCGGAATGCTATAGGATGATCACATGCACAAAACAAATGATTCCTTTGTCACAAGGAAACACAGAACTGCTAAAACACATACGGAGTCACAGCATGTCCTGTCAGAATTTTGAGGACCCTCCAGAGCACTCACTGGCACCGAAGCAATGAACAAATCAGCAGTACAGTTCTGCAGATGATTTATTTAAATAAATAAAATAATAAATTAAAAATACTCTTGATCTCTTCTGTGCCAGTGGAAACTGTTGAAAACAATAGATCAATTTTGACACAACTGAAATTAAAATCTGTTCTAATCTATTATTTAGATGCAGGGGCAATGACGGGAAAGAGGGCAATAAGAAGAACCAGATACTCGATCGTAAAATTCAAAGCTAGACCACTTACACTAATGAAGAAAACAGATCAGAATTTTTTGGTATCTTACATTCATCAGACTGCCCTACATCAGATGCAGGAATTTAAAATGATTCAGTGAGAGTCTCCCCAAGGGCGCTGATGTAAATATGGAATAACCACAATGCTTTCCTGTGGAGTTCCTCCCGTTATATACTGATTTAGCTGAAGAATCTCATTTTGGAAATAAGAAAATAAAGAGTACCAGGAATCAGAAAAGGCCAGCCCTGTGTTGTTCTTTTTCCTCTTCTGTAGTTTGTCTAATGACATCTCTGCTCTTTATAATCTTTATAATAGTTTCTTTATATGATATGTGCTTGATATGTGCGCGATGATCTGTGGTCTCTCCTTTGTCTTGGAGTTAGATCAGCAAGTGCTTCGATAAATGGAGTTAGAGATTTTCCACTGCTACATCTTCAGGTGCTGAAATACTACAGTGTTTTACAACGTACTGCAGTATTGCTACTCAGGGAATCAGTAGTGATATTCCCATGACTTTTTAACGTGAGTAAATCACAACCATACTCCTTTATATACCAAAAACAACCACACACTAGAGAGCCATTTTCCTATCTTCACCTATTGTGGCCAGTATTCTGCAAAAACAAGGGCTGCCATATGCAATAAAAGTCAGTTCTATTCTTGCGTACACTGCAATTGATGGTCTCAACATATAGAACTAGAAAAAGCACCACCCCGTGTGCTTTTTCAACAAAGGTGATAGACTTGATTGACAATCATTCCCAACTCCTCTCTGTGCTATGTTGTGAACAGGACTGATTAAAACCAACCTGAGAACTAGAAATGTTATCAGGCTGGCCAACTGCATTCTGAGATTGGCAGTCTCACAAAGTGAAAATATCTTTCAAGGATGTTTGCATGAAAATTCAGAAAACTGAAAGCTCATTATCTCCTGAGAAATTGCTTTTCATACAAAGCTTTACTTGAGCTCCACTGCATACTTGCACCTTTAAACTATCTCCATAATCTCTATCACAGGCCTTTGTACCAGCCTATACCTGGACTGTTTCCATTCATCCAGCTTCTCAAAAACAGGAACTGAATCTAATCAGGATTAGTACACTGGCGGTCAAGAAACCATATAGATGCACAGTAACCAAACATCTGCCTTTTGGTGGATGTATGATTCCCTCCCCTGTCTTTTCTCTAAAAAAAGAAGGGTCAAAACAAAATGCTGACAGCCCACTGAAATCTTTGAAGAGACAGTACGGTTTTAGTTATGAGAGGATGGAAAAATGAGAACCCTAGGGATCTTTTAAGCTTTATTAACCAGGAATGTACTAGCCACATACCAACATTTCCAAATGGTATGCTGAATCAGAGAAATGCAAGAGAATAACAAAACTCATCTAAGTCCAGTCTTATGGCACGCTCCTGAGGTGGTTTTGCAACCCATTCCTTCAAAAAGAAACTTCCCCTGCTTCCACAGTACCTAGAGGTTGTGTGTCCCAGGGTTGTACTGCCTATACAGGCAGAATATGGATCTTAATATGTACCTTGGTAATTTTCACTGCTCACTGAACTGATTTCTTTGGGTCTTTCTCCCAGAGGACATGAAGAACAATTAATCACTGAGCTCCTGGTTATAACTTTTCACTCACTAGTTTTTGTTTTGTTTTGTTTTCTTTTTCCCTGCTTAATATATGCAATAAAAAGAACATTTTTGGAAGCACATGATGCTTCTATGTACCCTTCATGCCCCTGACCCAGGTAACAATCAACCAGTTTCTACTTTCTCAACAATTTTAACACTAGGACAGTTTTTGCTTTGGCAAACATTTATGACCTCTCTCTGTTTCCACTGGGGTTCCACAGGTAGAAATCAGGGCAGAATTTATCCCCATGAGTTTCTGGATTAATGCCTTGGTATAGGAGGGGGAAAAAGGCAAAATTAATTCTCTTTGTTAGCACTAACACAATTCCTCAGCGACAGCCAGCCCCAAGACACTTATCTTTCTTCAAAGAAGCACACTTATATACTTATTTCACATTCAAACGTGTCTTCTCCAATGCAGCTACTCCTTCTGCATCCAAAAAGGTCTTAGTGAACTATTCAGGGTTCAGATTTTGTCAGAGTAATGGCAACTAGGAATGTGCAAGGCTCAATAACACTCAAATTAGACACGCAATTCTAGTTAAAACAGCAATTTATAGGAGGAAAGGACAGATCCCGTATCCATCAGGAAACACGAGTTCTCCTGTGTTGTGAACATGGTGGGGTAGCTTGTTTGTTGCTTCAAAATTCTTCCTTCATTTAAAAGTACTGCTTTGATGGACGAAGCCCTGTATGGCCTTGACATCCTGACGTTACACATGCTGCATGCACTCTGGGATGCCAGCTTACTGTGTCACATTGGCTTGGGTTCTGCCCGTTCCTTTCCTTAAGCCTGCAAGCTCAATTGAACTTATGAAAATTCAAACTGTCTTCTGTCTGTTTCATACATCATCAGCAAACAATCAGTAGACAAAATGAATTTGTTCTCTCTAATTTTGAGGCTATATGAATGTCTCTGCTGTATAATACAGAAAAGGAGAATAAGGTTTGGTATGCAAGGTTAATTCAGCATGGAGGAAAGTAGCAAAAAAAACGGAGAGAAAACAAACAATAAAATACTCAACAGTGGGGAGAGTGACATGAGAAATACTTCTATAAATTGGAGTTGGCCTTGATACCTTTGAGTGATGGAATTAAACAAAGGCACAAGTGAGTTGTGAAAGATCACCTCCGTGAGTGACTGCATCTCCATCCCTCATGTTTTGTCTACACAATACATTTATTAATGATAACAATGGTTACTATTTCTCCTCTAAGAGCTTTGCAAAAACAAACTCAATAACGTTCACAGAGCTGCATCAGTACTGAAGTCGTAACCAGACTGAAAACCTGATCTGCTAAACAAGGTGCAGAGAGGTTAAATGATTAGTCCAGAGCCACCCAATGAGCCAGCATCCACAAAAATTCAAACTCCAGACCTCTTGGTCAGTAACCAGACCACAAGGCCATATAAGATTGAAACTGAAAAAAACTCTCTTTTTTTTCCTTTAATGTGTTGTATGTCCCTCTTGTCCTCAGCCAATGGCACCTAAAATCAGACAGCTGTAACTAAAAGCATTACTCTTAAACCACATTCAGCGCATCTCTTGTGTAAGTCTCCAGGTTGTGAGGACAGAATTTATTTTCTTCCACAGACAACATGCTTTCCCCACTGTCCAGTTCTAAAATCAAATGCATGTTGAACATCAGCAGAGGTAACTGACTCCTCTTACTGGACTTAATCCTATTTTGGGTTAATTGCAAACAGTGAGTACTTAAGTACATCTTTAAAGTTAAGTATTTGAATAGACTCACGGTTCTCAGTGGATCTACTTGCCTATTAATCCACATAATTTTAGTACATAGTTGATCTGACCACCCAACATAAAAAGAATCCAGCCCACAGACCTTTCCCATTAAGAGTCTGCCTGCACTACATTTACAAGGCTGTGTTCTTGTGCAGCTGCCTGCCAGATGTTCACGTGTTGTGAATCTGCATTTTCCTGCAGTGCCATTTATTAAGTATATATTTTATAGCAGCTGAAAATTTGGCCCCTTTTTCTATTAATGACTTATTTTAAGGATATCTCTACCTAAAACAAAGTTCCAGCCTTCAATTAAAACAATCCTGATCTCTAATAGAAAACTAGCAAAGCACAGCTTGCTTTTTTTTTACTGTTTTCAGGTTAACAGAGGAAAGTCATACTTGAAAGTTTACTTCATTAAAGATCTCAGAATTAGAGACACCTGATTACAGTAAACATACATCTGAGAGAAAATAAATTCTTAAAGCATATTATCTTCCATAACAAGGGTACCCCTACAGTTACACAAGCACAAGGTATAGTAAGAGTCACAGTCTCATTTTACAGCATACATGTGCTTACATAAAAAGTTTCCCCAACTTATTTGTCTCTATTACTGGCTGTATGCCAATGCTACACAGTTTAAGAGCAGCCAGGAGTTTACAGATGGGGTATTATTGGGGAAATAAAACAAACGAAACAAGAAATTCAAAAATTAGACGCTTGAATCTCTACTTCAGGGAATGTAAAGAAGAACCGAGCAGAAAAGAGATGGAGTCACGATCCCCAGCTCAATTTCCAGTTCAGCCCTTGATTTACTCTGGTCTGGAGCAAGCTATACAGTATTTCTGCCTTGATTTTCTTCTTACCCTTTAAAGGTTATTTTTTTGTTTTTTTCTGCATGTGAGTTCTGCACTTGTTTATTTATTCCTCCTCCTAGATTCCCATCCCTTCCTTAACCAAAAAAGCCTATTCCAGCATCATCCATGAGGTCCATGTATCTCTACCTGGTATTTTGCATTAGGGCTGTCTATGCAGGATTTACTGACCATTTGGATTCCAAGGATTCAAACAACATGCTTTAATTCAGTTCTCACTCTGCTGTTACATTTTGGAAAGAGAATTACTATTGGTTTCCAATAAAATTTCTCCTGGGTATTCAAACAAAAAAGAAAGACAACTTTGATATTCTGCATTTCTAGATTCACAAATGTCCCCTAACTTTTCCCCTTGCTCCTAACATTTCCCTTTAAATTGTTGCTGGACCGAACAAATCCACCAGTGTTTGCAGTTCATGTCACCTTTTTAACTGCAAGGTTAACCTCTCATGTCCAGGGAAGCTGTTCATGGCAGATATTCAGCCGTGATGAGGCGAAAACGTTAAATACAATTCACTAGCCACAGCCCGCAGTTGATGCACAATATTTAAGCAAGACAATGGCGTGGCCCTTGCCAGTAATGTAAAAACACAATGGAGTCGAGCCAGAATGGCACAGTCTGCCTGCCTGAGTCATGCTTGGTGTTCCACGCTGGAAGGGGCATGCATTAGCTGCCCACAGTGTACTGTAACCTTCAGCTAGTTCAAACTAAATCATTAAAATACAATTTAAAGAGAGAGAGAGAAAAAAAATAATTGAGGAGATAGAGAGTTAAGGAAAAAAAACAACAAGTATGGAATAGTTAAAATACTTTAATAGTGAAGTACGAAAGTAGCACTTTGGAAAAAGACGCTGGGTTTCATTATGGACTGCACATTTTGAGCTCAGAGAAGAAAACAAACTGACTTTGCTTTGTCATACTCCACAGCTTTGCACTGTCAAACTAAAAAATCGATTCTTTCTTATTTTCAAACTCTCGGATTTTTACTCATATATTAGTTCATTAAATTCAGAGTATCTGAATCTACAGCAGTTCCCAGTCCTCTTTTACTTGCTTGTTCTTCAGAAGTTCCAAATCTTAATTATTTACCCAAACATATTCGGTAAACACATTCTAAATAAGGGTAGATGTACAATCTGCCTTGCATTTATGGAATAACTAAGCCCTTAGAAAGAGGCTTCTTTCTTACTGAGAGACACAAGACATTATTTTGACTGTTTTGTTGTATCGCAACACAGATGAATAAGGCATCTCTGCCTTCATCTACGTCCTAAAGCAGCCAAAGCCTCCTGTGATGTCATTAGAAAGATGTTCCATCTTTTTTTCTTATCTAAGGGACATTTTATGACGACTACAAAAAATAAAGAGAATAAACTATATTTTATGCTATGAGGAACCTTCTGCTATTTTCTATTATCTCCACTCCAAAGAGCAGAAATCCTCTCTGACAAAGCCACAGGAACCGTACGTCAACAGACACACACTATTCCTAATAATAATCAAATCAAAGCGAAAAGGAAAGATCTATTCAGGGGTCTGAAATTAAAGATCTGAAAGATTCAAGTTTAGTTCTAATTTTCAAATAAAACATCCTTTGAACTTCTAAATCCTATTCAAGGGGAATTTGACCTTTATCCAAGAGCAGTTACTGTGCTAACACTTTGGATGTATATTGAGGAAAAATACTGACAAAAGGTACCGGAAAAGCTTTTACTTACAAGAATGCAGCGCAGCTTAATCTTTTTGTTTTTAAGGTGCAGTGATTTCAGCATCTACAATGTAACTTCAGGCAGTCTGAAAAGAAACAGGTTAAAATCTCTTTCAGTTATAATTGGTATTTCAGATTTAATTAAAAATTAAACTTTCATAATGTTTCACCATCCAAAGCAATGCATTATCAGTCAAGCGTAGCCTTTTTTTTTTCTTCTTCTTCTTTTTTTTTTTTTTTTTGTTAAAAGAAGCTCTTCCCGGAGTATTTTACAGTGAAAGAAGAAGGGGAATAAGGCAATTGAGAGTAGCAATGCATATTTCTACAGAAAAAATATATATCTGAATAACTTGGAAAGAAGCCTTCTGCCACTTAATTTTAACCATCAACCCTATACTGAAGTAAAAAAGACAAAAAAAGCATCGCAATTAAAGAAGACAGAAAAACACCGTCACATATCAGCAACTGTGAGGGGGAAAACGTTAATTGCTGTAAAACAAGGACACTGTTTGGACCAGAACATTCGCACCAAAAGGGAAGATGCGGTTTTACATAATGCCAGCCAACATTCTTTTAAAAATCAGCTCTCCAGCATGTAGCACTTCAGACTGTTGCATGGAGGAGCAGAAAGACAAGTTCCAAAAGAGGAAAGCTGTTTTTAAAGTGCGCGAGGCAAAAGGTCCCTTGCACTCATTTGTTAAGGGATATGAAATAGCTACTCTCGAACCTGTAAGGCTTTGTATCATGTAAAGCAAAATGTCATTTCACTGTGCAAAACAAATGATTAAGAAGTGGTAGTTATAGACAAAGCATTTGAATAAATGCAAAAAACATTTTTTTTCTTTTCTTCCAAAATGCAGTTGGAATGACAATAAAACTCCGGGGGTTACACCATAAATATGAGTTTAAATGTTAGACTGGAATTATAAACCTGTGGTTTTAATTATATCTAATTATAAAGGCTCCAAAACCAGAAGAAGTGAGAATAACAAAAAATATTAATAATAAATTAAAACTATTTTGCAGTAAGTTGTCAGGATTTGACCTCATAATAACAAACCATATAGCTATATACACAGACACATGCAACGTAGCAGCAACTCATTAAAGAAACAAATCAAAACTCAGCTCAGATTTTCTTTTAATAAGATGACAGCAGACTTTTCCTAATTTGCCCCATTCAACGTCAAAGCTATTTTCCTCACTGCTGCATTCTGAGACTGAGCCGTGAATAAATTCTGGACACGAATCTAATACTGATTTCAAACGTCCCACAGTCTGGGGGCAATTCCTCACTGAAGTTTTATTTTTGATCCCCTACGAGTAAAACAAAAAGCAAACCAAAATTAAACCCGACATAAACACAAAGCAGCTCTTCAGGCTTCGGTGTTATATAACCCTCCCCATTCTTTCCCCAGAAATGTTAGCAAGAAACATGCTCTATCACGAGATACGCCGCCGTGCAAACATGCTCATACATACATGTATCCTACAAACACAAGTGAGCTCAGTTATTGCTGGGCTAAAGTCTGTCACAATGAGCTACATTAAAGTAGACAACATTGAAGGGGAGAGCACAACAAGCATCACCAAATCTTATGCACAATGAAACGAAACCTTCAGCACTGAATTGAAAGGAATAAGATTTCACACTCAGATTTCCTAGGACAACACCTGCACAGCGCAGCCTTGCATGAAATGTTTCTCAAAGTGTCTTGGCAAGATGAATCATCTGAGAACCATGTTCCTTGTTCCCTACACTATCTTTACATTACATAACTTCCCTTCTTTCTTCTGATCAGCATCTAGGAAGCCATACAGAGGAAGGGGGAAGAGACCCAGACATAGAAATTGCAAGTCCATCAGAACCAGGCAACAGCACAACCATCAAACGAGTGCTAAAAGCTTCAGCCTCTGAATTTCCATTTTAGTTTTCCTTCCCCTTCCTACCTTACCCCATTTTCTAAAATCTTAAGGACTGTAATGCTGGCTTGCCAGCTGGGAGGGACAGGGGCAGTGGCATTTGCAATCCAGAGCTATTTCTTTTAATGAATGCGATGAAAAAGTGTCCTCAACTGAGAAAACAAAGAGCATTCACCAAGGGCGAAATGTATCCTCGTACAGAGAGCCAGCATACAGGCTGCACCACTGAAGCCCTTTTCTGATGACCTAAATAGGAATAAATTGGTGCTTGGACTTGATCACAGCAAATTTTGTCCAAAATAACCATTTTTATTGTAGAGAATGAAGAAGCATTTTGCCCTCTCCTACGAAACTGTGAAGGCACAGCCCTTTCTCTCTACTGACAGCTGTTCATCAGCGTGTTCTCCAAGTAGTATTACCCCAAAGTCCTTCCTGCTCTGCACACATTCTTCTAATTGAAAAGGAAAACAAAGGAAGGCAACATGTAGTGCTGCCATTTGAGCTCTCAGCAGCAGGGCGTAAGGCTTGCAGATGTAGCTCTCCCTCTCCTTGAAACAGGCATAGCTGGCACATGCTACGAGCCACCAACTAAAGGAAATGGAGCCTCATGACACTGTTCCAGCTGCCATCTTGAAAATCTGCAGTGAAAAAGCTGGAGTTAACACAACATCCGACACACAGTGTTCACAGCCAGAGCGCTGCAAGGAGCTGCTTCAGCTACAGGTTGGAGTTAAACCCAAAGCACAACCTACAGAAAGCCCTGTTAAGCACAGAACACCAATCACTGCAGTCTTAACCATATCATTAAATCCAAGCAATTTGTGGTCTCAAGATGAATAACTTAGCCAAGTACATATGAGCAGGAGGTTGAAAAGGAGGTGGCTTCTTAGCCAGATGGCTAACACAAGTCAACTCTCCTGTCTTAAAGGAGAGCCTTGTACCCTTAGAGAAAAGCAAGGAACCTGGCTTGAGAACAGCCAGTCAACTTCTGCTTGGGAGAAGCCCGAGAACTGGAATTACAGGAACGATGAGTATGAAAATGAGCTCCATTAGTGGAGCATTAACAGGATGGCAAGTGTTGGCTCTCAGTAAATGCTTCAAAAACAAATCACAGGAAGGTAAACATGTTTTGATGATTTTCTTTCATGACTTCTGCTTGCCATTAAATTTATGCAGAGCCTGAAAAACATGAGAGCAAAGCTACTGACTGGACATGACTGAAGTCACGTCAGCAATATTCAATGAACTACAGGCACATGTCGTGTCTGTCTGGCAATGGAGATCTTGTTCACCATTTCTGGAAGGACCACATTCACTCAATCTAAAAATTAAGTAAAGAAGAAAGAAATCACTTGTTACTAGAAAACATTTCAGGACATCTTAGCCTTTTGCAATCTGCTTCTTGGCAGCAAGGAAGTTCTGTAAGGGCTTGATCTGTCTTGAATACCTGATGTCAACTGGAGGAGGTTAATAAGAATCACATGCAGTGGATTAGTTATGGGGTCAGAGAGGAAAAAAGGGTAGGAGAAAGCATAGTGCAACATTTATTGACATATTTTCCATTTCCTACATAGAATTTACAACATCAATCAATTGATCATTTTCCAAGTACTTGATCATATTGTTTTTTCGCTTCTAGAACTGCAAATAAAGACAGTACCCCAAATAACTACAAACAAAATGTGAAATAAGGATGTCCTTACTCACTGAAAAAAAAACACTGATTATATTAAGAAAGCCCCTTTCAAGAACAAAAGAAAGAAAAGAAGAACAGAAAACCCATTAATTTTAAGAGAATTTTCAAATAAGCTCACAGACCAGTCAAGAGAACTCGTTCCTGTTTCAGAATCCAAATGATGGCTTAGGGTACAGTCCAGATTAGTTTCTGACCTTTTGTATCTGAAAACACAAAGTCATGGACTGACTTTGTCACAGGAATCAGAGAAGGAGATCTACACTGTACAGGCTCACCATGTAAAAACAAACAAGCAAACTCTGAAATTGAAAGTGGTATAGGCACATCAGCACAAAGGTCTGTCTAGGCTCATTAGTAAACCAGAAGTATAAACCGTAATAATGTAGATAAAGCATTACATCACTTCTGTATTTCAAGGTGAATGTCCTTCAGTTGATACTATTCCAAAGAGTCTTATCTTTATAGAGAGGTTTATTTTGTGTCAGACATTTGTCTTGAGGGAATAGAGCAAAAAAAAGAAAAAAAGAACAAAAATTAATGCCTGTGCTTAAAGGATCCTCCCATACAAGTTTGTCCTCCTGAATTGGAAAACTGTACTATTACAAAAGTACACATGAATTATGCACATTTCCAGTTCTGCCTTTCAACTCAGAGCCACTTACACAGTATAGCAATAGTGCCAGATGCACTGTCCCCACTATCAACTATGGAGCTGAGCTTTAGATAAACCTAATGCAGGACTGCAGCTCATGGCTCACAGGGCTGCAGGTATGAGATACCTGGGTTCTGTGGTTCAGGTGAGCTGGAGTAGAGGACGGTCTATGGCACTGTGCTAGGAACAAGATCCCCTGCCACTGCAGTACAGGGGGGAAAAAAACACGGATTGAAGGTTTCTTTGTCATAATGATAAACTTGCATCTGTTATTCCCATCTGGAGTACTGTGTCCAGGTGTGGAGCCCTCAGTACAAAAAAGATATGGAGATTTTGGAAAGGGTCCAGAGGAGGGCCACAAAGATGATCAGGGGGCTGGAGCACCTCCCCTATGAGGACAGGCTGAGGGAGTTGGGTTTGTTCAGCCTGGAGAAGAGAAGGTTGCGGGGTGACCTCATTGCAGCCTTTCAGTACCTGAAGGGAACTTACTCCCAGGAGGGGAGTAAACTCTTCGAAAGGGCTGATAATAGCAGGACTAGGGGAAATGGTTTTAAGTTGAAGGAGGGAAGATTTAGGTTGGATGTTAGGGGAAAGTTCTTTACTAGAAGAGTGGTTAGGTCCTGGAACAGGCTGCCCAGTGAGGTTGTGGATGCCCCGTCCTTGGAGGTGTTCAAGGCCAGGTTGGACGGGGCCCTGGGCAACCTGATCTAGTAAAGTGGTGGCCCTGCCAGGCAGGGGGGTTGGAGCTACATGATCCTTGAGGTCCCTTCCAACCCGGGTAATTCTGTGATTCTGTGATTAGCTCGCTGCAAAGCTGTGTACCCACAGAGATTTCCTCTTCCTTACAGCATCCACCTATTGAGCTTACTTTACCAGAGAAGCCTGTCTCCATTACAAACTTCAGCTTCTAAGCTATGGTTGTTTCATTTAGAAAAGAAGTTTGATAAGGAAAAAGGTGTGTTTTTGACTGTTTTTCATTCTCCCTCCCCCAAAAAGCATTTGAACTGTTTTCATTTGAGTATGAAAAATACTGCCCACAGGATAAGACAAACACTCTTTGAAATCCAGGTTTCAGAAAGTTAGAGACTCAAATACATAGAAGATGTGTCACATTATCAACCCTAGCGGTCACTTCAAAATTCACACTGCATGCAGTTTCACTACAAGGGCTCTTGTAACTGCTGAATGCACTGGATTCTTTAATAGCACAGTCCACCCCTCTCATTTATTCCTACTGCTAACAGAGTAAGCAAGAAGTACTTGAGAAACACAGTTGTAAAAGCACGTTAGTATCTGAACTTGTCAACCCAGGGAAGAGTTAGTCTCCTTGTAACTGCACTTAAGACCTGACCTGGACTCCTGAAGTGCAGTTTCACTGGTGGTTGTGTTAGTGCCAGGTGGGACCCAGCATCCTTCAAAATATCTCATGAAGCTTTCCTCCTATGTAGGGGTGATGATAGTTATCAAGTTCGCTGCTGAAAATAATGATACTCCCTATTCCAACTGTTTTCTTGCACAAGCTGTCCCTAAATCCTGTTTATGTTCTCAAGGAACAGGAACAGTGACAGCATGCAGCTTGCCTGAGGCCTTGCCCAAACAGTTATTTCTCTAAAGATACGGCTTCTTGTGAAGCAGCTCTGAGTCACAGAATCTCAGGGGTTGGAAGGTACCTTAACAGATCATCAAGTCCAACTCCTCTGCTAAAGCAGGTCACACAGGTAGGTGTCGAGACCGGTCTTGCCTATCTCCATAGAAGGAAACTCCACAACCTCTCTGATCAACCTGTACCAGTGCTCCATCATCCTTACTGTAAAGAAGTTCTTCCACATGTTTGCATGGGACTTCCCTCCGTTAAAGTTTTAGGCCACTGCTTCTTGTTTTATCACTACACACCACTGAGAAGAGCCAGGCTTCATCCATTTGCCTCCCACCTCCCTTCAGATATTTATAAACATTAATCAGATCCCCTCTCAGTCTTCCTTTCTCCAGGCTGAACAGACCCAGGTTACTCAGCCTTTCTTCTTATCAGAAATGCTCCAGGCCCTTCATCATCTTTGTGGCCCTCTGCTGGACTCCTTCCAGGAGATCCCTGTCTTTTTAGAACTGGAGCTGACATTCGTGGATCATTTATTGGAATATAGCTCAAGGACTTTGCTTATATTTTTTGCAAGTTACTGTAGCATATAAGCTTCTCCTAGTTCTTTTCAAGGTTCATAATGCTTTGATCTGCACAGCCTCACTGCTCCTGTTGAATGGTATCATCTCCCTTGGCTCAAATTATCTTTAGTGCATAAAATGATAATACCTGTTAAGAAGCAGGCTCTATCATATAATCACAGCAGAACCTTCACATTTATTCTGGTTTAACACAGAAACTTACATCAATAAATGTTTCATTGTGATAGGTATTTCAGTGCAGTGACAAACTGGGCGGATAAAGGAAATGTGGCGGATATAATTTGTTTGGATTTTAGCAAGGCCTTTGACACAGTACCACACAGGAAGCTCATAGAGAGACTGGAGAATTATGGTCTGGATAATAATACAATGAGGTGGATAAGAACTGTCTGACAGATAGGAAGCAATGAGTTATTAATCAACAGTATTAGATAAGAATAGAAAGGACAGAAGTAGATAGAAATCTACTCTGATGCCTTGCAATGAGGCTAGGATTATTATCCTTAAACAGATTCATTAAGAAACAGGAAAAAGAATGTAAATGTTGACAGCATTCAAAACTGATGATTCAGAAATAAGATGTATGTCCAATGTGAAAAGGTCTTAAGGATCAAAATTATAAGGTCCAAACAGTGAAGACCAAATAGCCAGAGCAATGCAGCTTTAACGTATCTTAACATTCAAAAATGTTATTGAATACACACATAAAATTTGGTTTTAAAGTCACAAAGTTTTTATTATGCAAACATATGACTATGTCACATTACTCCAGTTTAGTGGTAAAACTTATTCCCTTACAAAACAAACTAAAAAGCAAACTAAAAAGCAAGCTAAAAAGCAAGATTATTTAGATTCTTTTCTTATGGTAAAGATTTTTGTTCTAATTATTAAATTTTAAATGTTAATCACACAGAACGTCCTTAAACTCTTCTTTGTAAACAAATTACTTCTTCAATTGTCATTTTGAATTTTCATCCCTCTGAATAGTCAAAGCCTTTTCACTGCTGATTTGTGGTACAAGATGCAACACTGAGCTGTCCCCTTTGAGACACTACCCACACATAACATTTGCTGTGTAACGGGCAACTTCCTCTCCCCTTTGCTTCCATCAAAGACTTGCCTTGAAGACGTTCAGTCTGACCCTTATCCATGAAAGGGCAAGATCTTGGATGAAAGGCATTACACTGAGATGAGATGTATGTGTAGTGCCATGTGTTTTTTCTTTTCATAGGTCATATGACAGAGGAGATCAAAGTGATAATTTTTCTTTCTGAATTTGCAATATCTCTAAGAATTCAGCAATTAAAGGTGACAGCTGAATATTTTCAGGACAAGCTCCATAACAGCAGCAAGGCATGCCACTGTGTCCTTTGTCCCTTACTAACGCAGCAGTCTCTTAACTTCTCTTTAATGGTCCATTACCAGGCAATCTGATGTCATCCTGCAGCCTGGCTCCTTTTCAACATCCCATCACCTATGTTTCTGGGGCCTGATAGAAGTATCAGGATTTAACAATCCTCCTACCTCCCTCAAACAGCTGCCCTATCTGCCCTGTGAGAATCCACCTCTTGTAACCCACCTGCAGAGCTTCCATTCCCCTTCCTTTGCTGCACAGAGTTTGGATGAAGGTGGGACAAACCTCAAAAAAGAGAAAAAGACAAGGAGGGCAATGGTAGCAACAGAGACCTGAATTTGTAGTTCTTCCTGACAGTGGAGGAATAAAGAGAATGAGAAATGGCACTACACTTATGTTACCCCTCAGAGTAGCAACAGCAAGGAATACATCTGCAGAACCTCCTTGGAACTTCCCACTGCAGGCCCACCAAGAACCTTGGAAACATCTTGAGATTTTGACATGTAAGATGGGCCATGTTATCTTTTACTGTAAAGTACAGGTAATAGAAAGTGAAGTGAGGAATTCACACAAGCAGGTGCACCACTAGTAGTATCAGGACTCTTCCAGATTATGCATGGAGTAAGCTTATTCTATCACATATACAAACAAAAATCAATACACGCTTTCACTTAGGCACATTATGTACTTTTGCCACTGGGCTGCTGACCTGAAGTCCAAAACCAGCTTCATCTTGCACAATATCACACACAAACTATGCCAAGAAATTTCACGTTATTTCAGTTTATGTAACTGCCACATTAAGCTCAAGGCCTAAGGAGGAAACAGAACAGCATCTTATAGTACACTCTATTTAAAGATTCAAAATTCCAGGAACAATGCTACTAACCTGTCCCCAGTTTCATTCATCTCCAAAATCTTTGGAAACTTAACACCAAAGGACTTTGAGACCTTTAGACTGTATCGTAAACCTGCTGCTTAAACCCTCAATGTAATACTAGTGTGAGCTTTCAGGTATGTCCCAGTGAAGTCAACACACCTAATTCTTGCTTTGTCATCCTATGAGAAGTGAAAACAAGACCAAGTTGACACTGTAAAAATAGTTCAAGAAAATTTTGCTCCTGCATTACGATTTAGTAAAGCTCTGTTCCATTTTCTCTTGGAAACAATACAGCAAAAAAACCCACCATATCAGCAAAAACTCAAACTGATCACTCCAACAGAACAGGAAATAATATTTGAAAGAACGGAAAAAAACCTTCAATTTACTTTCACTATGAGTAAAAACAACAAAAGTTTTATGCATCAAGCCACATTGTACAAAAACAAAACCAACTATTAAAGCATCAGCATAATTACTAATTAAGTTTCAAATGAATTTGTAAAAAGAATTGATACTTTTTTTTTTTTTGGGAGGGGGCGCAAAGAATATTTAAATATGCTGCAGGACTGGATTCAAAGCATCCTGTTGGGCTGGGCCAATACAGATTACCTTTGTTGTTATTGCAGGGGCTATAGCATGCACGCACTTATATCTAATGCGATATTTATCACCAAATACATATGATAAAGAGTATATGCTATGTATGAGCTTGGAATAGCAGGATTTCTGCAATGACTGAACTATTCAAATTTCCAAGACTACAATTCACTCTGGCTCCATTTGCATCAAAGAAGATAAAAATAACAATTAAAAACAAAATAAAACTAACAACAACCCCCAAAACAAAAAACCCATCCACCCCCAATAGGCAGGAAATTATTATTGTTAGAAAAAGTTTGGGTATTCAACCAGTTCTAGAATCTGTTTTATTTAAAAAGATGAAATCAAATGCACCCCCCTGGTGGTCAACAAAACTGCAGAATCAAAACCAGTCTAAAAAGTTTTTAACAGTAAAAAAAAAGAAAGAAAAAAAGAAAATCCTGCACATAGCAAAGTGCAAAACTGAATTCCATCATGTTAACATTAACACTGGGGAAAGGACTACAAGACCATATGCTAATTATCTTCCAGTGTTGTGTCAGATAAAGAGGAAGAAAAGTTCAGATACACAATTGGCAACTAGATTTCTAATAAACTCATAACTGAATATTTTCAAGCCTTTTCCAAAATAGCAGAAGTGATTAGAACACATTATGGAACAGTCACTTGCCAAGTTTCATGTTTGAAATCAAAGCTGTTTTAAAATTTCCTGAACAACATTAAAAAAAAAAAAAAAAGCATTTTAAAACTGGTACCGTTCAGTTGCAGTGATATAAGCAAATACCAGCCAATCTGAATCTTGGAACATTCTTGATCTAATGCCTTTGCGTTGCCACTAAGCCCAGAAATATATTTCAGGGCCAGTTACTAAGACAGTAAAAATAATATTCACAAATAAGGAGAAAAAAAGAAAAAGAGAAGGATTTACATGCTATACAACAAAACTCTTCAGTTCTTCACTATACCTTAAAGGGAATAAAAACAGAGATTCTTCAAGACATTTCATCATCACAGCTCTGAGACGTATATGCACTAAGTGGAATGTGCAAGTAATCTGCTTGGAAAGCCAAAAAGCTTCCTCCTCCCTGCCACATCCCCAAAGACCTCAGTACTTCCAAAGCACGTTCTCTACAAATATTACACAAGAGAAGTGGGTCTACCATGGAATAGTTGCTTAGCTTCTCTTCTAGTTCCTTTTGCTGAGAAACTCTATTTGGAATTATGCATATGAGCACTACATACTCTTTCCCCCAAAGATAATAAGCAATAGATAAGGAACACTAAGTCAGAACTGTTACCTTCCACAGTAAACATGCTTGCAAAAATATATTGAGCTTACCAGGAACTCCTAATGTTGTTCCACACTGTGGCGATCTCTTTAAGGACTGTTATTGTGTGTGGAAGCAGAAAAAAACAAACGTAAAAAGAAGCCGATTTGGGAAGCAATAGTTGTAAGACAAAGAACAAGAATTTAAGAACTGTATACAACTATACATTCTTATTATGCATCTGTGTTTACTAAAGACTGTTACATAAAATCCTGTATTATTTAATGTCAGCTAAATGGAGGCTTGTTTTCAACTCCATTTCATGTTTCTATAATCAGTTTGTACAATGACTAGGCAGAAATTTCCAAACATATTCAGCCTTTTTTCCCCTGAACCTCGAAACAGTTTTGAAACACCTTATTTTCTCACAAACAAACACAATAATGCTGACTATAGCTACATGATTCCCTCAGCAGATAGAGAGATTTTGGAACAGAACTCAAGAGTCAGGCTGCCAGGGCCCCTGTAAGCAATCGTCCAACATGAGACTTTTCCTCACTCGTTTCTGTCTTCCAGTTTAAGCTTTTATTTTTTAACAATGCTCTACAACATTAATAGCTTCATATTTCCTAATTATGCCTGGAGTGCATGTTTGGGCAAAAGAGGAACTTACCATCTCCTGAGCCATGATATAAAAAAGCCCAGAAATGTAGGTTGCTAGCTCTGCTTTCAGTGAATGGAAGTCTGCATTAATAAAAAGAGCCAGTAGAGTAGAGGCCTGACATCCAGGGAGACAAATAAAGATCCTTCTAAATAACTGTATTGATGAATTACTGGAAGAAAGTTGTTTCATTTTTGTTCTAAGCCTCATAAAGTCCAAAAAGAGGAAGTTCTACATAGTAAATGTGTACAGAACAACCTCTATATGCTGTAGAAAATCCCACTGCATTAAGCAAAAGGCCGCTTAAACATATTAGCCCATTAAATCTGTGTTTTGTTATATTTAGCAAAATACTAATTACATGTTCCAGGTCACTGTTAACTTGTAGCGCACTTCAGAATAGTAATGAATTACCACCATTTCTCATAGGGCAGCTTGCTAATTCATGTACCACTGGTGGACTCCTGCTGATGGCCTGCAGAAAACTGGTTAGTCACAGTGCTCTGGTTCACCTTATTCCCAGTTGCTAAAATGCATCTGAGGTGGTGGGAAGACAGCCAAAAATGCATTCAACATTTAACTTTGCACTGAAATTAGTTGTGGTTGGATCTCAAATAGAGGACTACACAAATCCAACCTGGAGGGAAGAGAAGCCTCACAGCGACGAATAAGAGGAGGACTGTCTCAGATTTCCTACAGTGGCTCCCACATTAATCTGTGTTCGTATCAGGAAAAAATTAAGAACCCTATCTTTAAGTTCCCACAAGTACAGTTCCCATTGGGAAGGGTTCTTCGCTTTGAGCTATCACTGTGTTAAAAATAGAGATATTCAGGAAACGCATTACCCTCAGAAGTGATTTCACATACAGGCTGTAAACACGTTGCCCTTTTAGGTAAAATGGCAATTGTTTGAAAGCAATCGTAAACTTTGCTGTTTCTTTTTTTGTTTCAAATGCAGATTTCATGTTTTTATATTATGAGATATAACGTACAAAAGGCAACTTGGAAGTCACAGTTGAGGTTACAATGCTGTAGTAATTTCCTTAAGTAAAAACTTTTACAAACGATTCCTTATTTTATACCTGTTGTACCCTTATATTTCAAAATCTGTGATGCAGTTTTCTTGAAAGGACTGCAGACAACTTCTGAGTTGCTGGAAACAGAACATGGGTTGACTATATTAAATTTTATAGTTGGAAGCATTAAACGGGAAGTTGCTTTTTTCTCTTCCAGGAGTTCAAAATAGTGTTTGTTAAGTTTCTGCAGGTTCTCAAGAAATACTCAGGGAAAGACATATCTTGATAAGAGAAACAATAGAACTTTCAGTATGGAATTGAAATGGTGTGTCATCTCATTTAAGGTTCTCGTGAGCTCCTTTAGTAAAATAAAAATTATTCTGTCATAGTCATTACTTGGCGGAGAGACAGGAAGATAAGCCAGACTGGACAAATAATTTTGGGAAGAATGACAATCCGATCTTTCTTTTCTCATCATACCAAACTCTCTCAAAAGAAGATTAAAGTGCAGAGATCTCAAACAGAGCTCACATCTACCCGAGGAGAATTAAAATAGCGCTGCAGACAGGGAAACACCTACAGATAACTGTTACAATCACTCACCCTAGAATACCAGTGTCATTAATGGAAGATTAAAAGCTGAAACAATACAATTCAGGTTTAGAGCCAAGGGTGAAGAGGAGCAATACAATGAAGTGAATCATCACTGCAAATCTCTTCTTGCAACCCAGCAGTATGGTTCTTTGTTATGTTATATAAATGCCATGCCAACTGGGATGTACACTGAGAACTAAAACAGCAACTTTTTCCTGCTTGGCCTACAACAAACAACCATGCAAAGACATTTAAATACTGTCTAGGATCCTTTACGAACTAAAACTTCTGTAGTTTTTAACCACCTCTTCACAGTTGGTACTACATTCCATATTTAAGAACGGCATCACAGCACACTGACACTGTGTAAACAATACTATGAGAACCACACAGTAGTGAACTCACCTGTCACACCCACCCTGCTCCTTTCCACAGACAAGCATCCTTTCATTTTTGTCCACTGCAGGAAAGGTCTACCCATGTCAAGACCTCACACCTTACTTTTGGAGACATCCTAACATGATTATTGTTGCACTTCATTCTCCCACCAAGGATGGAGAAAGACTTCCCACAGTAGAGGGGATCAGAGAGTATAAAAAAACATAAGTGGCCTGTAGTAACTGGGCAAAAGTTGAGAGCGTCACAGAGCCCCATAGAGGAAATACCTTCATCTCCACTTTCCACACCACAGAACAACGATGACGAAAACAGAAAACAACAAGGCAAACAAAACACTATCTCCTTTATACAAAGCACTATAACAAATTCTGAAAGCACCAGCCCTTTCATTATGTAATCAAGGAATGTGAAATTCATGATATATCAAATGCTCAGCTTCATACCTGATGCTCACACAGAAATTGAGCTCTGTATGAGCAATTAACACGTGACCTTTTAACTTGGGTAACAAACTCAGTTAATCAGAAGCAGTATGAGCTTTGAGAGGTTACACAATAGCCTCATAAAAGCCATGAACAATAAGTCATCTTCTATGCAGAACTCTACATGCTATTCTCACTGTCCGGCCACTGTTCTATACTGAGAAGCATCAATGAAGATGAATTCCACACTACCATGAAGGAATCAAACAAATACCATGAAAGGGGGCATGACTGAAGCAGAAAGCTCTGCCTTTCGGGAAAGCCAAAGGAGAGGCTGTTGCACACCTAAATTAGAAGTATGCTGGGCTGGATATAAATATTTGCTTGCCTTGAACTCAGACTAAGTACACTGGAATCAGACACTGAAATAACTATACAAGTATTTCAAAACACCATAACACCAACAAGCAAAACTGGGCAGAATGCACAAGTATTTTGTAACACAGCTAGGCACTTCTGTGTAGGTAAGATGTAACTATGAAGGGACAAACAGACGTTTGTGTTACGGATGCAGAAAAGAGGTTATAGCAAAACACATGAAGGATATTAAAACTGTTAAGATAAGAAAAATGACACATAGCAGGCAGGCTGGGACCAGAGTGATCCTGAAAATTAAGTGGGAGAGGGAAAGTGCTAGCCCTAAAAACAAGGTGATGCTGGGAGCAGATGAGACTACTCCTGTTTTGGGTGGGAAGAGGGCTGAGAAGCATAAAAACCTCAAGGAAGAGCAAGTGAAGATCAGGAATGAAGAAGCCACTTCCCTCATGAAAGAGCTCTTAACTTTGATGACCTCGGCCTTGGTGACCACGACCACTTGGGGCTGCAGGACAACCAACTACAGGAACTATGCAGTACTGCTCATCTGTAGCTGATGTAGGATACAGTTTTTACGTAACAATTGTTTGAATATCTAGTGATAGTAATGACTAAAAACCAATTATTGCCCGTATGCACTATTAATGAATCACAGAATCATAGAATCACCAAGGTTGGAAAAGACCTAAAAGATCATCCAGTCCAACTGTTCACCTATTACCCATAGCTCCCACTAAACCATGTCCCTCAACACAACATCCAATTGCTCCTTGAGGGTCGGTGTGTGACTCCACCACCTCCCTGGGCAGTCCATTCTAGTGCCTGACCACCGTTTTTGAGAAGTAATATTTCCTAATGTCCAGCCTGAATCTGCCCTGTCGCAGCTTGAAGCCATTCCCTGTAGTCCTAATGTCAGTGTCCAGTTAAGGTTTGCTTTAAAGCTTTAAATTGGCCTGACTTACTAGTCTTCCTAACACTCTCATTGGAGTAACGCTCCATTCCCTGCCACATGCACGTGCAAGGAAGCAGGGAAAGTTGCTGAAATCCCCTCCCCCCCGTAAAGTATCATCTGGAAAGCTGTAAGGCAAGCCCTACAGTGGATCGGTTTCAGCAAGTTACAGGCTTTTCTAATCCAGAAATAAAGTGGAAATAATAGTCTGGGCAGTAAAAGCCTTGCTATAACTGATGCTGATACACAACTACTCACTACACTGTTTCCATGCTGCATCTCATTATCAATAATAATAAAACTAATTTTTAACAAAGGGGCATGGAAAGAATTGGCTGTGGCATACCTCACAAATGCTCCTGATGCTTTATTTTTCAGACATGCCAATGTAAGGAAAAAAAAAAAAGAAAAATCATAAAAAAACACCCCACTATATTCAGGGAAGTAAACTTACATAGTCTGTTTCTCTTACAGTAGGTTTCAATTGGCAGTAAGTCATAGCTAGTACATAATGAATTAAATCTATGTTTCTGGAAGATGCCTTTATTAAGGGGAAGCTAACGTTCAAGTAAACCTCTCAAAATCTGCAATAACCTTTAGGTCTCCTTTCTTCAGTCTGTTCAGCCCATACTCCAAGCTCTCCTTAATTCAGGGAACATTTTCATCTGCATTACTGAACCAGAAGAACCCGCTCAAGCCTTTCAGTATGACTCATTATCAAGATATATGCTAGCATATCTTAAGAAAATACTTACAGCCTGTTTATCATTACCTTCTACCTTCTCATTATTTTGGCAACAAAGATCCTTGATCTCAGTCAGGAATCTGAAAATGGCCCTCATCCCACGAGCAGATCAATTAAATCAATCATCTTTTACAAAGCATGAAGAGAGTAGTGGTTTACCAAAGGTCATAGAGCAAATCATTGGTTAAACCTGGAATAACTAAGGATATCCATCTCTGGATATCAGGGTTTTTTTCCTCTTGGCTTCCTTAATGCTAAAAATGTGTGCTGTCTGGAAATACCTTGTTCCTAGTAATGCTTCAAATACATTTAGCAATATCAACCAAATATGCTAGAGGAGTATAACCCTGGATAAAAAAAATGGATTCCTACAGGCTTAATTAAAGAATAAATAAGAAACAAACAAACAAACAACAACAACAAAAACTAGGTAGGAAAAATAGTACAAATTTCCCAAGACAAGAACTGCAGTATCTGTTAGTACCAGTTCAGGGCTGAAGCAGTGCACAACTGGGTTTAGAAACAGCTCAAATACACAAAAAACTGCTTCAGTGAGAGCAAAAACTTCTTAAACAGCAAGTCGCTCAATCGTAACACTAACCAGTAGTAGACTGGTAGAGTGAAAAGATTCATTAATTCCTATGCTCATCAAAATTATTTCTTGCAAATTCTTGAAAAAAAAAGCATTTTTTTCCTCTGCTACCTTTTGCAGTCTTGATAAAGAAAAGAACGTTTCTGAGTAGAAGTCCTCCTGAGGTGGGAGAGCATACATCTCCCAGAAGCACCACAATGGCAATAAATAAATACATCGTCTTCTGCTTTTCATCATAGGTTAGAAGTCTCAACCTACATTCCAGATCTGATTTTGGCCAAGATGAACAATCTGCAGGTCCTATGAGCTTTAACAAACTTTGCTAAGAAAAGTTCTCAAATGAAACTCTCGAATATGTTGCAAGGGGAATCTGCTGGCATTCTGGATATCCAGTATTTTTATCTGCTACCATCTTAAAATTTCAAGGGCATTATTGTGAATCTGGATTAAGGAGAAAAATTGACTGGAAGTTTATTTCAGCTTCCTCAGCTTTACAGTAGGCAGCTACTAGTTTCAAAAATCAAAGAGTAACAACATCTTAGTTGCATAAGGCACACTTAGATACGACCATCACTTGGGAACGGCTCCTTAAAAGACCTCAGGACCATATAGCAATCTCAAGGTACCATCAGTCTTTTCAGACATTTGTCTTTTACTAAAAGTCTACAAATATTTTTCTTCTCCAACAAATGGCATGACTGCTACATTAGCTAATACCATCAATTCTCCAGAAGCTCTCATCATAATGGCAACCTATACAGAAAATAACTACAATACCTCAGGTCTCATGGTGTGACAGAAACGTGTAAATGCTGATTACTGGATACAAAGAACTTCATTTTCCACTCGCATCTTTTTTACAATCATGTGACTCTAGAGATTTCAGTGCAGTAACCCATAACTTGACCCTCATTTATACCTTAATCCTGCCTGCAGCATGTGCTGCGAGCCGCCTGAAGAGCTGGAAAATAAAATAAAATAAAAATAACCGGTCATTTTGAGGGCATCTGCCTTTTCCACCTGCACTCCAGAGGAGTACAGTTTGGACATCCCTTATGTTTAAAGTAGCTGCAGACAGTTTTCCTCTCTGCTTATTTCACTACTGAGACCAACGTTTTTGCACATGATCAACTAGTTCCTGTTCCTAACACCACAGCACAGCTTAAGCACCAATATCAAGGAGCAAACTAGTGGCCCTCACACGCATTCTTTAAGTGGGAAAGTGGTTCACAGACTCCAAATCCAGCAAGTGCCAAAAGAGAAGTCATATTCTGACTGTACTGAAGAACACGCGCCACTTTTGAGAATGCCCTTGGTTAGCTGATGGTTTCTTTCTGCCTTTTCTGAGTTAAAATCTGACCACGACTTTTGGATCAGCTCCCAACAACACCTTCTTGCTCTGGGAAGCAGTGTTTGTGGAAAGCATCTTGCTGTGATAGAAGTATTAACAGGGTAGCTCAACAGGTGGTCACAACACACCCTCCTACTGCAATTTTAGTTTCCCACAATTATATAGTAATCATCATTTGGGTGGCACTGGTAGGGGTACGAAGACAAATAAAATAACTGGCTCATGTGCTGGCAGATTAACACAATTAAATCCCGAGGCCAAAAGCTTTGCATTTGAGTATTTCCAATTGGTACAAAAGTTTGGAATTTTGAGTATGAAGTTGGTGGCCCAGGCCTTTCTTATTTTCATTTTCTCCCATGTTCTACTTTATTCCCCAACCCTACAGTCAGCAGCACACGGTGATTTCCAAAATCATCAGCTCATATTTAGTCCCTATTTTCAACTGCACACTAGAGACCTGCACCTATTCCACAAATAGAAAGAATCCAAATGCTTTCCCCTAGGCTCCTGCTTAGGATTTCATTATTAATTATATTTGAAGGTTATACAGTTAAAATACTAACTTTTTATTTGAACATTTATATTAAGCTGCTGAGATTTCTAGCAGCTTAGCAGCATTATTTCTGTGTAAGAGAATAAGCCTCTTAAATTCTGCACACAGGCCTCTCGTCTAAAATGAAAGATTTTAGAATGGCACTGAAAGGTAACACTGAGTTAATGATGCTTTTTAAACTGAGACCTCAAAGACTGATAGAGCAGAACTCTATCAGTTTTGCACCCCCTTAACCTTTTACATGCTCTACTAACAGTGCCTAAATTCATATAAAGTTTAGCAAAAAGTTAGTTCCAGATGATGGAACTCAGCCTCCTTGCTCATTTGCTACGTGGATTTTCTATATCTACTGCAGCACATTTCAATATTTGGTAGCAAATCCCCATATTACTGTATTTAACTATTTTCCTTGAGATAATTATGATTAAATATGAAAGTTGTGTATCAAGAATGATGGATTTTAAGATAATGACTTATTTATTTATTTATTTATTTTTGCAGGCAAGGATAGACTGATCTGATGACCTCAGCAGAAGAATGTCTAAGCTAATGATCTGCTACCTTGCAACGCAAAATTAAATGCCTTGATTTTAGGTTGCTGACCATATTTTGATCCTACACATACGTAGCACAAATCCAGAAGACTGAAATCTGTATGGAAATCCACAGTTACTTCCAACTTGTGACTGCACAAGACAATAATTTGTTTCACTGGACAAATTTCATCTCTAGTGCTATCCTTTAATCACTGTATTGAAGCAAACCATGAAATGCCTCACAGAACTAGGGTACTATGGTTAGGCTGTGGTTGGACTTGATGATCTTCAAGGTCTTTTCCAACCTGGGTAATTCTATGATTCCATGAACAAGTACTGAAAAATACGTACAATATTGAATGTGCAAAGCATGGACAAATTTTCTTTCAAAAAGGCATTTACATGTATTCATTACCACAAAAGACACACACCCCTTTTTTATACAGCTCAGGATCAAAATGTAACCCACTAGTGATGGCTTCTGTCCTTTGCCTCTTGTTGTACCCTCACCAGATCTTCTTTCTCGTAAATCTTTTGCCCGTACTTTTAAATCTGATGTACAGAAAAGGTCATTTTCCCAAAACAACTTTATATGTCACAGCTGGACCTATATACTTATAAACCTACATAAACCTGTTAGCACTATTTTCTTGCTTTGTTTAAAGGATTTTCAATAATTTCCTGTATTAAAGGTACAATCTGATCTCCTTGACCAGTTACAAAATCAAAAATAACCTGATGGCATTATTTTCAAGACGGCAACCCCATAAACGTTTCTAAGCAATCTGAAAATCAGCATGTTGTCAAAAATAAATAAAAAAAATAAATTATTGATCCATATACCTTGATGCTCTTCACGTGATTACAGCATGCTGTAACAAAATACATTGGGTTAGAGCAAAGGTCACATCAGTATAATCACCCAGTGGTTACAACTATGATACTGCCTTGAAATCCACCTTTTGGAAAAATGTTACTAGAAGTATTAAATAGCAATATACTTCATATACTTTGAGCACTTTATATTGCCCAAGCTCTATACAAAATTAACTAATTCAGAGGATCTAGTTGCAAGATGTTAAGTGGTATTTAATCCTGAGTTGCAGCAAGACCGCAGTGCACTTAGCCTGTTTAATGCATAGAAAGGGCTAGTTGGGTTTCTTTCCATGTAAAACTAGCATGAATGTGAACAGATGATTCATATAAATTTAAATAACCTGGGATGAATGTAAGAGTCTTGAGAGGCACCTGGCAGTCCTCCCAATAAGGCCTCTCAGCACCTACAACACCCTTTTCCACCAAGGGCCCAGAACACTGGGCACAGCCCTTACTCCTTCTTGCCTCTTGAATGGAGCCATACCCACACCTGCTGCATCTGAACATCAAGAAGCCGCATGAGGACAGTCGAACTTTCAGCTTAACTTGCTGAGGTCTCATCTCACATGCCAAGATCCATCCCAGAGTGAAACTTTAACAGTCGAGTTCTAAACCCATAGCAATAGGGGCTCAGAGTTAAATTGCTGACAAACCCATAAGGATAGTAGTGCACGTGGCGCCAATAACAGACAAAACTGCCCCATTTTATAGCACGCAGGAAGGCTGGAATTCAGCTGTTATCAGGAGCAATAATAAACTTCTGCTGGTGACTCAGGCTCTCAGCCTCAGATTTACATTCCCTCTGTCACTAAGAGTTTTTAAGTTAAACAATTTTAAATGAAAATGCAATAAACAGCATTTATATTCTGATGGCATTTGTTCCCAATGCTTTCCAGCTACAACAGTGGCACAGGCTTTCCCCTGCTCCCCATCCCCTCCTCCTCTTGCCACAAGAGCTATGGAGGGACTGATCCTTGAGCTTTCACGCTCACTGCATTAAGCCCAAGGAACCCATTCCATCCCCAAGCCAGGACCAGTTGCAGGATTACACAGAGGGGAAAAGCAGCATGTAGGGCCAGGAACAGATCTATTTTTCCCCCTTTTGTCCCCGCATCCTCCTCCAGAATACTTCTTGAAGCACTCACAGGTGACCTCAAGGAAAAGAAAGTTGCAGCTTTACCTCGTATCCCAGCCATTCCGTGTTTCCTCCCACTTACAACTGGAGGTCAGATATGGAAAAACTAGACCAAGAAGAACAGAAAGAAAGAAAGAAAGGTGGCTGGCTAGTTACATACCAGCACTTGAAATAAAACATCTGGTCTGGAGGACAGAAGAGGGCTGACACCTGAGTGGCACATGGAGATCAGCTATCCAGAAACTGTCTCCTGCACAATTTCCCACTCCTCCTAACTTCCCTCTCCTCCTGAAAACTATCCTTCACTCCCTTAACGACTCCAATTACATCAGTGACCGATAAGTTTAAATTTATCTGCCCAATTTCTATGTTTTATTTTTCCAATCCATCTCTCAAGAACAGCTTTTAAAACATTTGGATTTTTTTTTTCCTGTCATAAAATATTCTATTTATTTCCCAGCAGCTGGTGTCAAAAAAAAGTTGTTGTTCTCTTTAAATATTACTCTTAAATAAATAAAATCTGTTTTCATATAATGTAGAATTAGTTTTGCCTGCTGCGAGTTTGTGGCATTATGAAGTGATCATTTTTTTTCATGCATTATTCAAAACGGGGATTAAAAAAAAAAGAGGAAAGAAAAAGATGACGGACAATAGCGTGCCATTCGGGTTGTATAAATGCAGCAGCCGTACTAATAGTTCACTACGTGCAGCACAGACAAAACACTTTTTCTTTATCAAACGTGGCCACTAACCTTAATTTAGTATTTCAGAGAGAGGCAGTGAAAGATTTATTTCTTTCCTCACTGTCCCCCTATGACTTATCTAGTGGGGCAGATAATAGACATGTCTTTTTTTTGCTAGCAAGATATCAGTGTTTTAGACAAGAAGTATTTGGGATGCTTACGCTCAGTATAACAGCTCAGCTGGCCCTTGATGGCCTTTAAGTCTTTTTTATATTTTATTTTTAACAACCTATTCTTTGTTTAAACCTCTGGTTTGACAGTGTCTCTCTGTCTTTCATGAAAAACTATTAGAATTGTTAACATTTCCTCTGGAGTCTTCATATTACCCTGTCTTTCAGAAAGGCTGTAACTGCATAGCTGTAATTATTCTCACTTTGAATTCTGACTGTCGTATTTGGAAGGGGATGAAGGGTGGGGATTTTAATAAATCATTCAGGCTCCCCAAGGCACATGGTATCGCACCAAATCTAATATGAACTTTTAAGGTGGAGGGGCTTACAGACTGAATTTACAGATGAACTCCTAAGACATACAATGCCGCTTCCATCAAGAAGACTGGGAAAATGGCAACAAATTGGAGAAAGAAAAAAGAAATATAGTAAGCTAAAAAAAAAAAAACACCAAACCAAAACAAAGAAAAAAAAAAAAAGCTATTTCAAATCATTATCATTAAGCACTGCCTTGTAAAGGAATCTTCTCCTGAAAGAGTTTCAGATAACGGCTGCTATGTGAAGTAACACTCCAGTTATTTTGCTCAGTTGTCAAGTTGAGAGTTGGCTTGGGACTCATGAATTTTATCTGTCATTACAACACTGAAATCACTTAAATTCAGTTTCAACTTCTCCAACCAATACGTTATGGTAATTAAATTATTTGTACCATAGTAATGCCCAAAGGGTCAGATAAAAAAAATAAACAACAAAACAAAACAGAACAATCCTTTGCTCTACAAGGGAAGAAAGAGTTCCAAACCTAAAGAATTTTCACAAGAGATAACATTAACTTGCCACACAATGCTCATTAGAAATATTGGTCCTCACTCTGTAGTAGCTCAAACAGGATGAAGTTTAAGTGATTTGATAGCAAGAAGGTATCTTTTGAGGGAGGAGATTTGGAAGTTTTAAGTCAGAGCTGATTTATCTCAGAATAAAATACAAATAGATCCAAATGAAAATCGTAGCCCTGGACACATGAATCCTATTTTTTTAAATGTTTGGGTTTTTTGTGGGTTTTTTGTTTGTTTGTTTGTTTTTTGTTTTTTTTCTGAACAACTTCATAAAAAGAATGTTTCACAGAACAAAGGTATATTGATCACAAAGTCCTTCCATAATAAAGCACAAACATGCCTGTTGTCAATTAAAAGCAAGATTAGGATGAAGCGTAGTCACCAGTGTCCCGAATTCCATTATCCCATAGCTACAAGCCATTAGTCTTTTTACAAATTTAATTTTTTAATTAGGTCACTCTTGTATACTCTAATTCTTTCCCCCCATCTCCCTCCTTTTTCCCCGCAATGCATTACAGCCAAATTTTGGTGAGTTCTACATGCTCAAGGGACAAAATAAAATCCACACATTCATTTCACATGCAATTAAAATATATCTATACACACAACTCTCATCCATGTCGTACGAAGTTCTATATACTAGATGGAAGCAACAGCAATCACCCATGCGTCTTGCTTGCAGAGCCCTTCAACATTTGTCATCTGGAGTCTAATATAAAAGGCAGATGTTTCAGGCTTACTAGACAAAACAGGGTTTGTTTAATGTGCAAAATGTCTTAAGAGCTCATAGGGAAAAAAAATATAAAATCATGTCTTGAGCTATCAGAAAGAAACACTGCGATGTTTATAGAAGTCATCAACCTCCCACATCCACAACAACAGCACAGCTTCTTCACTGCCATCTCATCATACCTACAGTTCTGCTGTACTTTGAGGATTTCCCCTCTAGGTTCAGCCTGTCAACTTTAAAAAAATGAAAGGAGGAGACCAGCTGAGGAAAATCAAGCTTTACTTTGAGCTTTAGTACAAACAAGAGAAGATCGTGGGAGTACAGTGTCAATGCCCACAGAGCATATACATATGCTCTATGTATGATACAAGAACAATTCAGATCCAGCATTACCTTCTGTAATGCACTAAAATGCATGTGGGACCTTCCCCAATCTGCCTGTGGCCACCAGGGCTAGTGCATTTTATTCACAGCCACATGGAAGTTACAGAAAGCCTGATTTCATTTTCTGCTAAGCACATACATTTATTGAACATAGGGGTATATATGTAATACCCTTTACAGTTCTATAAGCGCTTAGCCCGTTTAAACTAACACATAGAAAGGGCTTAATGGGTTTCTTTCCGTGTAAAACTAGCACAGATGAGTTACATAAATTTAAACAGCCTGAGATGAATGCAAGAGTGTAGAGAGGCACCTGGCAGCCCTCCCAGTAAGGCCACTCAGCACCTACAACACCATTTTCCACCAAGGGCCCAGAACACTGGGCACAGCCCTCGCTCCTTCTTGTCTCTCAAATGGAGCCATACCCACACCTGCTGCATCTGAACACCAAGAAGCCACATGGGGACAGCTGAACTTTCAGCATAACTTGCTGAGGTTTCATCTCGCATGCCAAGTTTCATCCCAAACTGAAATTTTAACAGTCTTTTAATTTTTAACTTAGTACCAACTGCATAGAATTCCATCTCTGTCAATGTAAGCACATGTTGAATGGCCTAACAGCTAATGGAAACCCTCAGAAGAAATGTTACTTGGAGAACCTTCAATGAGAGGAATCCAGAGTAAGATTCAGGTTAAACTGTAATAACCCCCAGCATTATTCAGCATTTTAGAGCAATGACTCCTAAGCTATGAAAGCACAGCTGATAAAAACATCCAGGTAATGCAAAAACAAGTAGACTGATAAAAGATCAGGAGAACAGGGCACCTGTGGGTGTGAGCAATCAGTCACTTGCACAAAGTGCAGTTCCTTCAAATGAAATGCTTTTTAGCATGGCACATGCTAAAGAAAATGTCGTATCTACAGGATTGAGTGTTGGGAGTGTGCTACATCTTGGAAAAGAGTGATTCTGAGAAGGATTTAGAGGTCACAAAGAGTAAACAAATGCAGGAGAACACCCAGTGCAGTGTGGCAAGGATGGCTAAAGCAGCCCCTGGAGGCATAAACAGGAGGTAGCGGGTAGGCTTGGGAAGGCATTTTTACTCTTCTTTTTTGCATTGTTTTCTGAAGGGATCTTCAATCGGGTGAAGAAAGTCGTAACAAGAACCAAAGTCTGGGATGTGATGCCAAGAAAGAAAGAAAGAAAGAAGTCAAATAAAAAAAAAAAAAACAAACAAAAAACAGAAATGAATCCCACATTTTTAAACAGCAAGAGAATTAGACACTGGAACAAAACTACCAATGGGAGGGAGGAGTTTCAACCTCCTGATAGCTTCAAGATGGAGAGATGCTGTCTCTGCATAACTATGTTCAAAATAGGGATGACTGGGCAAAAATAACAGCTTGTGACACAGAAGATGTCAAAACAGATGATCCAATGGTTCTTTCTGTCCTCAAAACCATATGAAAGGAAGTTTCTGGTGTTATATTTTACATTACCTCCAAAACTAATTAGAATGTTCCTTCTGAACAACCTCAACAAAAGGTCCTCTCACAGAAGATACGCATTGACACAGCACTGTGCAACCAGTTTCAATGACTCTGAACATTTCTGAAAGAACAAAGTCTGATATCTGGAGACAGCTTGGAAATACACTAGTCATACCTTCTGAAATATGCACTCCTTTCTTTGTTATTTATTCCACTAGCACATAGCTCAGTGAAAAGCCATCGCTGAGAGCTCACAGTCAAACAACTCCTAGCTCTGGAATGTTTGCATTTCTCACTGGGTCTGCTTCTAGATTCAACTCTGTCTTGTTCTTGGCCAAAGTGGGTGCAACCTGAAAGAATGCTTTCCACAGAGCTATGAAAAATCTCCCGGTTCATAGTCACTGATTTGCTACACTCAATCTTTCTTTCTTTTCCTTTTCTTTTTCCTTCCTCTTCCAGTTATGACTCCTAGAACTCACAGATTTTGAAATTTTCTTCAAGCTCCAACTTCTAGTATATGTAAGACAGCACTGCATTTTATCCTGTACTGTATTTCCCATGCCCATGCTCCCAAAAGTTTAAGTACACCTCCAACACCACCACAGCTATCGAAACGAATAAACAAGATTTTTACTGCAACAAATTGCTAGCTTTTCAGGTTCTACCTGAAGGCTGGATCTTTGGAGTACGTACCCTTTATATATTCTGCCGGGCACAGCATCAGAACTGGCTTCAAGGGAACAGCACCACCTACTGAACCTCTTCTACAGCTCCCTGCAGCCTCCGTTTAGTAGAAGCAATTCTCTTGACCAGTTACTCAGCAGACACCTCTTAGAATGAAATACATTTTTGCTAAAGAAATCCCACTCCAAGATGGTACAGCTACAGATACTGCCAGAAATAAGAGAGGTTCTGTTGCTAACTCCACTTTTGAATTTTCCTTCTACTTGCAGTAAATGGTTTGGCTCATCAATGCAATAATTTTTTTATTTTTTTTATGTCACTAAAACTATGTTTTAGTTACAGTTACAAGCAAATGTCACTCATCTACTCACTCTTATCTACTGCCTGAAAACAATATGATTTAAGGAGTGTGTCAGCAGTAAGAAAAGACTCTTCCCACTGGAGTAAAATGTGCATTTTAAGAAAGGAAACACTTTCAGAAAGAAGGAGAGGGAGTCTTCTGTTTCTGTAGTTTATTTTTCTGCTTAATGAAACAGGGTTTCCAGCTTCTACAATAGCAGCTGAGAAGGCGCTTCACTAATCTCCTGAGTGCCTCCCTTTGCATACCTGTAGCTGCCCTGCTTCAGCCCCCTAAAATTATCTGTTGGCATCGCTTCAACATTCTTATGGGGAAAAAAAAGTCCCAAACTATGTAAATTTTACACATTTCAGAAAGAAAAAAAAGAAGAACTCAACCAAGAATTTCATTATCTTCTGTTTCTCCCATATTCTGAAGACATTTGGAAGCACTGATCTCCATCTTATCCCCATTAAGAATAAATCAAATGGCCATACATAAAGACCTGCTCTTACTCAAGGAAATGACACATAGTAGATGACTTTGCTGAAGTCTCAACACAGATTACGTCAAACAGCCAAAGGCTCCAGAGATTATTAAAAATAAACAACCACATAAAATAATAATTTTTAAAAAATAACTCAAAAATGCTCAAATGTACCACAGTAAGACAAGAATACATTTAGCTATTTTGAAAATTCCATTAAGCTTGAGTTTTTCCACCTTATCCTAGAGTATTTAATGTGACTCAGTGACTGACCTTTGATAGTTATTTATATTTATTTACCTATTGTACATATCTCTATACAGAGATATCCATTTTCAATATCCATAATCAATATGCGTACAAAACACTCCATATTTTAAGAGAGACCAGCATTGGTGACCTGTAGACCTCACCCTCTTGCATTTCTTATTTTAAATTCAACACAGGTAATGCAAAGGCTTTGAGGGGTTCCTAGACCTCTGATAGCAAAGCAATGCACTGCTAGGAAAATCTAGTGACAGGGCAGCGCTCCCAGTTCTGGTAACTAATTACATTTGCTCCCCTCTATTTGCCACCTGCCACAATTATCATAGGAGGGTGGAGTTTCAAATAGAGCTGACAGGAAATTATATGATCGAATTCCCTCCAGACTTTTAGGAAATACCAGTTTTCACAGGGTAAAATTTGTTGGGGGAAAAAAAAAAAAAAAAAAAAGGAAATTTTTTCTCAGCATCCATGTCACTGTTAAGCCACAGATGAGAAAGTTCCCTCAGAGATGGGCTACGTGTGCAAAAACATACAAAGTTTTCAGCTGACTCAAAATATAGGGATTTTTAATTATATGAAAGGGAAAATAATATTATGTTTAAAATTCGTTTCATATATGGATTAAAAATAATAATAATAAAAAATCATTATCACACCAAGTGAAAATTCTGGCTTGTGTTCCATTCAAGGTTTTAGAGAACGAAGGGGAAATTAATATGTACATTCTAATCTATTCATGCAGTTATATTTTAACTCTGCAATATAATCTCTTCCTCTTCACAATATCATAATATTTTTCCTAACTTATCTCCAAGCTCTCAAACTTCTGCATAAAATAGGACATACCATTTTCCACGTGCACAGTGTACACAGTAAGAATGAAATTAAAAGAAAACTACAAAAATCCCCAGAACAGAAGAATATGGGCTTATTTGATACAGTATTTTTTTCTCTCCACTGGCAGATTGTTTTTCATAATGGCGTCCCTTAATTCACAAAGGAAAAAAAAACAAAGAGTTCTTCATTCCAGTGCCCATTCTAATCATAAAGAACAGGAAAAGGGTTAGGTAATACTTCTCAATGTAGTAAAACGATCAACACCATTCTGTCACCAGGAGAACAAGCCACTTTATTTTTGATTCACAGGAAAAAAACACAAAGCTGATTAAGGAGCAATTAGTCCTTCCCATTAGCCCCAGTATCCCCCACCTACTCCTCTCTCCTTCCCTCCCTCCCCCCCTTTCCCCTTCTCCCCCCCCCCCCCAAAAAAAAAGCAAGAAAAAAAGAACTTAAAGAACAGGCAGATGAACAGAGAGAAGAAAAACATCCCATGCATCAGTTAAGAGTCTGTAATATGACAGCAAAGCCATTGCTAGTGCTGCCAATGCACTGCATGTTTGCTATATCACCCGAGGTCCTAGAAGAATAATAAAGTAAGCAGATTAGACACAGACTGGTATCTGTACACTGCTTCCACCTCCACCAAACACCAGGGCTGCACTTCAGGAGGCAGGTGGGCAGGTAGACCCTGAAACAAGCCCAGCGTTTGGCGGGGGCAGCGGGGCAGGCAGGCGCTGCCAACAAGCAGGGCCTGTTTATTATTTAACAGTTGGTATTGCTAGAGGCCTGGCACTGCAATAGAGCAATCTCTGTTTCAGCACAAGTAAGCCTGATTATGAGCGCTTGGGAGCCAAATCATGTTTACCGTAGTCTGCGAGAACCCTGGTGCCCCCAGCAGACATGGAAACTGACAAGAGCTGCCATCCAGAAGTATGGAAGTCTTCCCATTTCAGAAGCAAAAAACAAATTGTCATGGGACAAAGCTGTATAGTCCATCATCTGCATTATCACTGACCAGTTCATGCCCTTCCTTTCCATTTTAGGAGCTGGTACATAAGCATTGATTCACCCTTTCAAGCATCCAATCTGTTTTTTCCCCAGCAAGAGTGGCATGACACAAGAAAGCACTCTCCCACTTCAAGTCCCCTCACATGAGCAGAAAGATATCACTGAGATAGAAGCTGGCATTCAAAGTTCCATTAGCTACCACTGGAAATCATCTCTGTATGCAAGAAAAGTCTGCAACATCTCCCTACACCCACATCAACTTCTCCTAGCCTGTGTCATTACAATGGACCCCAACTGGCCTTGTCAGTAGAGGGATGGCAGATGGAGAAGTCTGTAGAAACCTGAGGTTAATTATCAGATGAAGTCACCCCCAGGCAAGGACAGGCAGGAGCATGGTAAGGTAGGTACCAGAACCCCCAGATCTCTTCTCACCACAGGGATGGCCCTGAGTGTTGTGCAGAATCCCGTGCCTTGAGCAAACTAGTGCCTGCATGGCTTCAGGGCAGCACCAGAAAGCATTCCTTGGACAGGTGGCCAGGAGCAACAGCCACCTGCTCCTGGATCTCCTCTGGCTGCGTTTCCCAGCTGACTGCAGCCCTAACTGCCTTCAGCTGGCCAACAGCAGCTGCCCCACTGCTGGGAGCGAGATGGCTGCAGGCTGCTAGCAGGCAGAGGGGGACAGCAGCTACAAACTTCTTCCTTCTCATCTGTAGGCCTCCTACACAGGCTGCTCACCTTGAACATGGGCTTCTGCTCAGTCCCCCTCTGTCTATTCAGAAAGCCCTCTGCCTCCACACGGAGGGAAGAGAAAGCACACCAAGGAGAGGTCCAGCAGCCCACACGAGCAAAACCAGGGGGTTACATGGTCAATTTGCCAGCACTAACAATGCTTAGACCCTGCCTGCCCTGTGCCCACAGCATCTATGCTATGGATTTATGCAGCAGGCATCAGTCCGCTGAGCTGCCAATTTGGCACTAGCATGTAATTTGTACTAAATAACATTTCAAGAATGCAACACAAATAATGTAATGATAGCAATTAGACCCTTTACCAAGCAGAGCTGTATAAACTGTGCAGTCCAGTCATTTCTCAGAAGGTAAAAAGCACTTGACTAAGGAATCTGCACCTTGACAGGCTCTACAAGAGTGCAGGTATATATAATAATTGCATTCCTTGTGTATTAATGTTTGCATATAAGAAATGCATGCTGAGCTAGCATAACACCTCCTTCTTCAAATAATAACTAAGTTTCATACTGAGCCTGAAGTGCTCTTTATATAGTAGGCAGAAATGGGTTATGTAAAGATTAGAGCTGTGAGAGATGTTCGTAACGTAACTCAAAAACTAGTAACAAAATCCATTGCAGCCCAGGCTTCCCCTGCACAAAACTCAGGCCAGCTTCACAGAAAGGCCCGTGCATTACTGAGTTGTTTTTACACTGAAATCTTACCAATCTCGGACCCAGAAAGGGAGAGGATAATAGGAAGAGAATAATAAAATGGGAAGGGGAGAGTCTGGAAAAAGGGAAAAAGCAGGAGCAGTTTGATCACTTCCCCTTTTTCTATAGAGCCACCCTTCTTTTCCATGCTGCAAAGGGGGGAAATAGCCCCCAACTTTTAGGGAACGCATCTTGTTATGTGGGAGCCACATTGTAATGTATGCAGTAAGGGGTGCTCAGATGCTTCTGTAAGTATATGCATTGTTACTAGGAGATGGCTAGATGTGGTATCAGGATAATATTCCACCATTGTGTGGTGCTTTCCCATCTGATGTTGCTGTTTCCCCCATTTAAAAAAAAAAATAAAATTAAAAAAAAAATTAAAAAAAAACTAATAAAAAAGAAAATTAAAAAAGATACAATAATTGTTACTGCACACTCTAATGAATTATTGTGTTCGAGGTTCCTACAAAAAAAGTAATATTATACTCGGCTTATGTTTTAATTGATTTATTAATATTTTATCACAGGAATGTAATTTAAGCTCCTCATGATTTAGATCTCATAAACCTTTAGCATTTTGCAAATTCAAATTCCAATTTAAAGCCAGGGCGAGCAATTAACTTTTCTATCATCTTGTCAGGGGAGAAGGTTCGTGTTTAATTTGAGACAAAGTGACAGAAATATATATACACTGTATGTATTACTCCAATTTAATTTATGAGTCAGCACCATCCACCTTCCAAATGTAGATATAATGGAAGGGGAGAGAAAGAGGGGGAAGACCCTGGCATTGAGATCTGCCCCAAATTCGCTGTGAAAAAATATCCCTGGTTTATTGAGATACTGGGCTAGATTGATTACAGCTCTGTTTTCAATCCTTTTGTTTTAATTTCTATTCACTCATCACTTTCTCATATAAAGCACGTTCTCTCAAATGTCAGCTCACAGTTCCCAGCCAGCAATGGGCAGTTGATGCCACAGCAGGTTCTCCAATAGCCTTTTCTGTTTGCTTCGCTTCCTGCCCTGAGCAGTTCTCCTAAAAGGCAGACAACCAGGCAAAGAAAGCTCCCCAGAAGACTGATATGAGTTAATACCTGTTGGGCCAAATCCTGCAGTCCTCACAGAAGTAGCAGCCTTGATGAAGTCTGTTGCAGGTTACTTTGATTAAGGAGAAAAAGGAAAGAGACGGTGCTGCTTAACTCTCACTGTTATTATCCCCCATTTCAAAGAACATTCCAGCCTCTTTACGTGTAAAGAATAAAACCTGCAGCTTAAATTTGCATGGGCAAAAAATTTGCATGAACAAAATAAACAGTTGGATAGCATTTGCATGTGCTGTTTCAGGGAAGGAAGGGAACGGCTAGTTTATGGCTCCCTGCCAGAGATTACACAGATCTGCAGTCCCCACAGCACACAGCTTGGCTAAGCACCGCATAGGAGTTAGCTCATGAACTTAAAAGGCAGCCACTGAGAAGCTGCCCCACACACTAGCTATTGGTCTTCACTGTGCCTTTAAAAAACTTTGCTGAAGCGAGCTCTACTTCAGCTTGCTGTATATCTATTCTATAATGTTATTTCCTTAGCAATAAAAAAGAATGCCCTAGTATTGAACATACAGGTCCCTTCATATATTTATATACATATACGTGTGCACGTGTGAACACACACATATATATATATACATACACATATACACATACATACATATATATACAGTCGCTGAGGAAAAGTTCATAGAAACTTTTGTTCCACATTTCCCTATGCAGCCTTGTATCACCTTTAAGTCAAGCTGTATGAAGCAGAAATCAGATTTCTGGTACAGTCATGATACCAAATCCAAGATGCAGAAGATCTCTGATATTCAGCCATACTTCTGTCTCGATAAGTGCTGGACTTCAAGCCAAACTTGAAAATCTTGTCTCACGCCCAACTCATTTATGAAGCTTCACTCTAATTCAGAGCCTCACCACTTTCTCAACTCAGGTAAAAAAAAAAGAAAAGCTTTGCTGTCATGCATATTTTTAGACAAATTATAGCAGAGTGTCTTGCAATTTCCATTACTTTGTGGTGTCTGCACTGCTGATAGACACCAGCCCACATTGGCATCGCTGCCGAGGTGTCCTAATACTTGCCTGAAAAATACTATTAACTGCACATCACAGGCATTTGAAGTGCATAAGAAAACTATAAACTTAATTACACTGGAGGACTAGTGTGATCTCACATGAAATCTGAGCTAGTGTTATTAAAAACAGAGAGATTGCATTTACTTAATGCTTCTTACAGTAAACCAGTCAATTTTAAACTTTCAAGGTTGTATAATCAGACAAAACAATATTGGGGGGAGGGGGAATAAGCTGCCTGTGAAATTTACTTGTACAAGCATTTCCATGTCAAGCAGAAAAAAACTGTTTATTCTGCTAAAAAGAATATTCCTCGAATTACTATTGGATATGAAATAAGATAGCTATTCAGAGTGCACAGGATAAAAGATTTAGGGTAAAATAATTGGTAGAAAAGATTGGTTGCTGCTACACAGCCTTCTTCCTCATCCCAACCCCTTAGAAACACCAAACCTTCCTGGGTTACAACGTGCTTTTAAAGTCCCTACAGCTCTCTGGTCATTGCACCTTCTCATCGCAGTGGGAACACTGCCTCACACACTCACAGAAAAAAGGAGAACCTTTTTCCCCTCACTTTTCTTCTTCTGGTGTCCAAGATTGAATTGTTTATGTCTACAGAGTGGGAAGTCCTTCCACCTTCAAAACTGCAACCAGGGGAAAAAAGAAGCTGTGCAAAAATAGGCCGCATGAATCCACGGCGCTTGATGACGCACAGATTTTAGATACCGAGCTCGAGAGATGCTCTTTGGAATGAGTCTCACCCAGGAGGAGTCATTTCCCTATGGATACCATTGCTCTTTGCCAGACCTCAGTTAACGAGGGAGTGGCATTGTCTAGTAATGGCTAGGAGAAGGGAAAAAAAATGATTAACACAATCTCTCCCTTGCCATCACAGTGGCAGAAACTTTACAATACCATTAAAACATTCTTTTTTCCTGGAAGGAAAGCAAAATCAATCCCTTCAGTTCTCTTCCCTTGCTCACCAATACTACTTCAGCCTTGGGGACACAGGTAAAGAAATGAGCATCAAAAGCAAACTGCTCAGCAGGTAAATACATGCCAAGTATGACTGTCTCATAAAATTACTGAAGTCATAATTTTTTTTTAAGGCAACGGCTTAAATCTGCTCATTACATAAATGTGCCTTGGGATCACAACAGGTGGACTCCAAAACCAGAGTGTTGAATCCCAGTGTTGAACACTGTTATTCACTTGTTTAAAAGCAGATTGGAGGGGAGGGCGGGGAGGGAAGGAAAAAAAAAAAAAGGCTTTATCTTTAAATGTTTTCTCATCAAAGATATTTCCCAGAGTTGTGGCTCCTAAATGAGACTCAAATCTTACAATCTGTACTGCTGGAAATTTTATGCAGAAATATTTGCTGTTCATGCTACATTATTTCAGACCTCCATGACTTAGAAAAAAACCCACAAATATCCTACCCTCACAGTTTTTTCAAAATCAGCCATGCCTAAAGCAGCATAATAGTATGCAAAAGACAACTTTTCAGACTGAGCTGACTTGCACATGATTTTAACTGCAGCTCTTCCCGTCAGTAAGCAATGTGCACCCACTCCAGTTAGATAAAAAACACTCCAGCTTCTAACACGGAAGGTAAAATCTGTCTAGTGGTGAATGCATTGCTGTAATAGTGTCACACCTAGGACCGAGTTCCTCAAAGTTTTGCCCTAGCCTGCATTAAATTGACTTGGAAATTCAAGATGAACTTTTCATGATGGGTAAAAAGGGGTAAAGAATCCCATTCTCTCGTCCTGAAGGCCTGCATAAAAAAAAAAAAAGATGCCTTCACATAATCCTGCAAAATACATGTCTAAGAATCAGCACGATTTTGGCTCATTAAAACAAAGTAAAACAAAACAGAAAATACCAAAAACTTCACATCTTTCCTTAATTGGTATCTTAAGTGGACAGTGAGAGATTAAGGACAGAAGCAGCACAATAACCCAGAGGCAGAGTTGCTGTTTCTGAAAGAGCACTCTTTGAAAAGTAGCTTCAGAAGCACACCTACAGAATTCATGCACTACTTTATTTAACATTCATTTCCATGTTTGCCCAGTTTCAGGTCAAGGGTACAACAACCCGAGGTGTTTCCACTGCAAACTTCCATGTCCGCCGCAATTTTCCTTTTCAAATTCAACGCAGTTAAATGAAATGAAGCAAAATGAAACAATCTTTATATACCAGTTCAGTTAGCATTCCCTAGCCCTCTTTGTGCTGCATCTCTCATCAGCTCCCATTTACTCAGACAAGACAGAAAAGATTTGCAGATCCTATTACATTTTCCCACCCTATTTCCCATTCTGAGTGCAATTTTTTTTTCCCCTTCAAATAACACTGATTGTGTCAACCAGAGAGAGAAAAAAAAGAGAGAGAAGGAAACAAGCACTCTTTGTGTTCTCCTTATGGTAATAAAATATGAAAAGAAGAACACACAAGAAAACAACTGAATTCCCAGTGCTTAGAGATCTAACCTGGCCCGGTTCTACATAGGGCAGCATCGCCAACGCAACTGTTCAAGTGTCAGGAAGAGAGAGCTGTGCCCACTTTTCTTAGTGCGTAACATGGAACATAGTGTATTTTCTACCAAACGAAAGCCAAAATCTTGGGAACTGCTGTTTTGGCAGGGAAGTATCATTTACCTTCTCTCTCATTTTGCAGGTACACACTCACATTGCAGGCTGCTACAACCTCTTTTTTCCCCCACTACACAGGGAAATAAACAGAATGTTTTAGAAGGATTGAAGTAGAAGAGTTAAAAGGAGTTTCAGTGAACTCATAAGAGAACACAGAAATACCAGGTTTATTTGTAGCCCACCTATAGATGTCTGATTTTATAAGCAACTCAATTCAAGCACTTTTTCTTTGAGCACACACAAACTCACCATAATCTTAAGAATCTGTTCTTTCTCAGCTTTCTCCTGCCTCATTTATTAAACATTTTCCAGTGTTTGCAGCAATAAAGGCAATTGATCTTATAGAAAACAGCCTCCCACTAAGGAACCTATATTCCTTCTCAGCCAGGTCCATTAGGTGTAGTAAGAGAAGACTGGTTCCCACAGAAAACAGAATGCGATCATATAATTAACAAGTGCAAAAGCAGAGGGAAGTCAAATTAAGGCTGCTCAGTCGGCTTCAATTCTAGCATTCACAGATTTGACTTCAGATAAGTGAAATATTCTTTCACCTTGCTTAGCTAGTGTATTTAATTCCCTGGATTTTTAAGTACGTAACTGAAAAAGAGAATGTCTTATACACTAACACATCAGCGCTCTGTGATCATCAACAGGTTGACAGCCTTCAGGCTCCCTTGACAGACCTTTCTCTTGAGTTCATTAAGAAACTGATAATGGTAGTAGAACCCTCCTTATTTTCACAAAGCAGCTTATTGCAAGATACACAACTGACAAGAAAGGGGGGGAAAAAATCAACCCTGTCACAAAGGTCATTGCCTCTTTTCAAAGCTTCTTTCCAAACAAACCATGAAGGTCTAAGAAGTCTTAGAAGGTGCTATTATACTCTTTTAGAATGAACAAAATAATTTGTATGATACCTCTAAACAGTGAGCTCATAGTGGATGTCCTCACTGGAAGTTACATTTAAAGCTAATAACTTTAACTACAAATGGTTAAAACTCGGTCACACTTCTAAGCAAACGAGAGAGGCTGCTGTAACAGTAAATGTGAGTCAGCCAAACCTGCCTCTAACAAAGGGAGAGAACATGCATGAGATGGAGCAAAAAGGAAAGCATTACATAGGCTTTAAGCACTTTGGAGCATCAGAAACATTTCATTTTGACTTGCACAAATACAACAGAAACAGGAGTTGAAGGAAAATCCCATCTCATCCAGCAAAAATGGTGACAGATTAAGCTTAACTCTTCCTTAACATAACGTTATGTTTGGGAAGCTATGCCCATTCAGTGTAGAGGACAGTAGTGCATTCATCAGTTCCCAGAGTTTTCTACACACTCCCACTACTCAAGATACTGAGATGCTGACAACAGCAGTTGTGAAAGAGGGAAAAGTTTGCTGAAAGGCAAGGGAGAGAAACTGAGCCAGAAGCAGAGTGGTTACAGTGGTCTCTGCTATTAGGAATTTTGTCACCAGTAACAGCACACATCATCCTCGTCATCATCACCAATGAAACCGAGAGCAAAACCGACTTATTATTAATTGGAAGCAAAGATAATCTAGCTAGATTCCTACCTGACAGATTTTAGGTGGTCTTTCTCATGCAACTCTCTGCATGTATTTGAACAGAAAACGTCCCGCTTAGCTACAGCTCCTGCTGCAGCAGCCTTCTCTTTCACTGTGAGCACAAAGATTAATTCACCACACTGGAAGTAGAAAAAACCCATCCACTATTCATCTGGTTGTGTTCATAAAAAGTCCTACCTTCACCATATTCCCCAACATGCACCGCTCCTACAAATGTATACATTATAAACATCTAGGTCTGGAATTTACAGTCAACAAACAGCAATACAAGCAACCACCAGAGAATGTATAAACATTTCTAGGAGCAAAAATACTCAGCCTGGCTGCACCACACACATGGTGTTTATTTATCTCTGTTGCATAAGCTCAAAAGGAGAAGACATTCAAAACAACTTTTCAAACACAGTGTCAGTGTGTTAGTTTCTGTCAGTGGGGTTTCTTCCACGTACTTGTGTCACCATGAGACAGTCGTGGGCACAGTGAGTTTTCTTGCTCCCTCACTCCAGTCATGGCAGCTGGGCACAAGGAAGTGCCAGCCCGATGGAGTTACTGACTTAAAACCTTTGTAGTTCAAGAGAAATATGCCATGCATTTGTAACCTGAACGCAGGTCAGTAGCTTTAAAAGGTCAGAGTGAACGTTTTAGATCTTTTTGTTATTAATCCCCTCAGCTCCCGGTCCTGTGAATGCCAATGAGCAGACATCTTCTAGTGAGCCACAGAGCACACAGTGTGCACCTCTGAAGGCCAGGTCCTCAAGAAGATACAAAAGGAGTTTGGCAGCAACAACACTGTTGTACAGACAGGTGAATCCTCAGTTCACTTGAGAACTGCTTCTTCAGTCACAGATTTCTTTACTTGGATTTTGTCATCTGTTGGTAACCTATCACCCTAATGTCAAGGCAGCTGAGCTTCCTTCACCCACTTGTTTCACTTTCTAGGGAGACACAAAATATTTCTTTGTTATCTTGCACAAATTTATTCAAGATCACAAGATTCACTGATGCTCCATAATAACACAGATAACTCTCCATAATACATCACACTTCCATAACTCCTTTAATCCAGAGATATCAAAGCACTTTGCAAATAATACATTTGCCTTCTAACACTCCTCCCACATCCCATGTTAGGTCTGTATCATTATCCATATTTCACTACCAAGGAAAAGTGAAGCAGAGTAAGATAATGCAATTTAGCAGGGTTACAAAGAAAGTACAAAAAATTGGAGCAGAATGTGATTCTTCTGACTAGCTCCGCAATCCATCAGAAGCCCAGTCATCTGAAATAGTGGAATGCAACACAGATTATGATTACGCTTCGGGTAGATTTACAGCTGTACCACACCAATACTACCAACATGTGGTTTATATTAATGGCTTTGCAAGTATCCTCTAACTATACAGCACCTTTTGAATTGGTAGAGGATAGGGAAGATGGGGAAATAACTAATACTAGCACAAAATCTGTCAGGTTTTATTTCCAAAGGATAAAACCCCCATTTGAAAATATCTGGCTGATAACAAAGAATGTGCCTAAAGCAGCACAATATCTTTCAAACAAATTCTCTTCCTCCTGCTGCAATTTTGGTGCCCAGCTTCCAAAAGACAAAAAAAAATCTAATATTAAATATATATATATATATATATATACATATCTCTGTGCAACTGTGCATCTCTGTGGGAACAGCAATCAAAGCAAGGATCTGCCTCACAGAAGGCTGTATGATGCCAAGGGATCACATGAAGAAACCAGTTTTTTTCCCAACTGCAGTTGACTGTACACACTCTCCCATTGTGTCTCATCAAAGAGCTGATGAGGGAGGAGTAGAGTGTGCTGAAAAAGCAAACAGAAACAAGGCCACCGACAACAAATGAAAGCAGAACAGTGATTCTATGGAAATTGCTTGTGGACTGGACTACTACATGTCAAATCCAGATCTGAGCCTAACAGGCTGAGCTCTTCCAGAGCAGCATCTGGAATAATAGCAAACTGGTTCACTATTAGTGTATGCAAAGCTTTGCATTAGCCTCACAGGATTCTTTCTGACCAGAGAGAAAAGCATCTGCAGATTTGGGAACCTAGCTTTTTGTGAGCATCCCTTTGAACATTCAGATCACATACTCTTCTATTCCAGCTATAAGGCACTGGACTTGAGAGCAGATCATTGGTTTAGCTTCCTAAAACCTAAAAAAAGTAGTTGTGTCCATACACTTGGTAGTAAACTTATTCTGAGTATCTTCTGTCTTATGGAGTAGTGACAATGCCAAGAAGGCAATATTATTAATGTTTAGGCTTTGGTTTAAGCTATTGATGCTTCACCTCCTACCTTAAATATACTTCAGTCTTTCATGTGACTTCCCTTAGCTAACCATCCACAATGATTACTTTTTCAAGGAAAACTTCTTCTGCACTCGATGCAATAACCTTCTACCACTGAAGGCCTTACAGAAGACTAATCTTTTCTTTTAATGACTTCAAAATCATCTCTTATGATCCTTTACCCACGACTTTTTATGAGCACGTAGCTCTCTGCTCTGGGAATGTCATCGCCATTACTAACTGTAAAAAGTGGTGCTTATGTATCCCACACCAACAGTGAAATATAATCAAATAAGGAATACTGGCTAGATATTAGACACTGAGCACAGCAAAATGGGCACACTGAATCTTCGGTAATTGTCAGAAGAACACAGCTTATTGAGAAGAGATCCTATTTCACCGGAACACAACATTCTAATTTACAATTTAGCACTAAGGAGAAAGAGCAAACGCAGCTGAACGTACACTCCCAATGATAAGACACCCTACATTCCTATAGTTTGTAACATATACTGAAAGAAATACAATTTGAATGTTCACGCAGTACATGAATACTCACGCATTCAACCCTACATACACGTGAACAAGTGCCATTCATGTTACACTACTGATGTTCTAGTTACCAGCGCCTAAAAGTTGAGTGCTCATTAGACTGAAAAAGTCCTTCAATTTGTGATTTTCTGGTTTTGCATCTCAATTTCTCTAGTGGGGGTAACTTGTATCCCACCCATTACAAGACCCCTCTGCAATATATTTGCCCAAATCAGTGCACTCAAACTCCAGCAGAAATTATCCAACAGCGTGAGCCAGCTTGGAATAAAAGTCTGCCTTGCTGTGAAAGAAGACATTACTCCACCAGAACTATCGCTCTCACTGCTTTTTTCTTTTTTTAATTTATTTTTTAATGGAAGCAAAAACCCCTGTCATCTCACCTACTCCTCTTTTAATAAGGAATGACTGCCGTGACTACCCCCATCTAGAACCACCATTCACTGCCAGCACCTCTGCTCTCCTCGTGTGCTTAGAGAACAACTGATTAGCACTTTGCATAATTAACCTGATTAGCACTGTGCATAATCAAACTGATTAGCACTTTGCATAATTAAAAAGAAATAATAATAATAACAATAATAAGCAGTAGGTAATAGCAAAAGCTGCTAGTCCCATTGCCTGTTCGTTAGCTCTAGGAATAGTTTACTGCGGCATATTTTATTTCTTACAACTTTTTTTTTTTAAGAGGCACAAGCTCTTGAGGAATACAACTTAGAAAAATTACCATTTATTTTCAGATCGTCTGTGAAAATACCAGTTGTTCCACGTTACAACTTCAGATTTCTTGTGTCTCTCTGTGCTACTGCTGAAGACATACGATAGGAAGATCACAGAATTGCTTGAGTTCGAAGGGACCTTAAGAGATCACGGAATTCAGCTGCCCTCCTAAAGCAGTGTTCCCTATGGCAGGTTGCACAGGAAGGTGTCCAGACAGGTCCTGAGTATCTCCACAGAAGGAGACTCCACCACCTCTCTGAGCAGCCTACTCCAGTGCTCTGCAACTCTGACAGTACAGAAGCTCTTCCTTGTGCTTGTATGGAACATCCTGTGTCCTACAGTTTCTGCCTGTTGCCCTTTGTTCTGTTGTTGCTTGCCACTGAAGAGTCTACTCCTATCGACTTGACTGCCTCACTTTAGATGAGATCCCCTTCCTGTCTTCCCTTCTCCAGTCTGAAGCTTCCAAGGTGTCTCATCCTTTCCTCATACAGGAGATGCTCCAGGCCCTTAATCATCTTTGTTACCTTCCACTGGGCTGCTCCTAGGAGATCCCTGTCTCTTTTGAACTGGAGAGCCCAGAACTGGATACAATGCTGCGGATGTGGTTGCACCAGAGCAGTGGAGGAAGATCACCTCCCTCAAAGCGCTGTCTGCACCCATTTCAAATGTGCCTCAGGATACCATATATCCCCACAATATATTTTGAATGTAGAAAGCTGCATTACCCTTATTATCAAGATGGGCAAGGCAGAGACATATGTATCCTCAGAAGTGCCTAGTCATCGAACAGAGGAAGTCTGGAGAGGAACACGGAGTTAATCATACTACTGCACCTAATCCTGCATTGTTCTTCTCCTGTGTGAACATGTTCTTGTCTGCCTATGTGTTTTGAGTTCTTCTCGAGGAATCTACTCCTGGGAGACAAAGTACTGTCTTGGACAGCTAGTTTGTCCCGCCTTCCGCAGGAATATCCCTGGTTAGTGTCTCAGGATTAACACAGGTTTTCAGATTCTGAGAGGTAGCTGAAGTTACGTGTATAAACTGCAAATTGTGAAAACATCTGTGTGAAATGCCTGTATTACTAGTGACTCAGCTCTAGGCTGCCTCCAGACAACCTAAAGGAGCAGTGTCCCAAGTCAGTGAGCAAATTGTTAAATTTCCTGTTTACTAATGTTACTACATAGCTCCCTCTCACCACAATGCCCTCTGTTTTGCCTTACTTTATTAACTTTATCTTTCTCTAGCATCCTCATATTAAAGCTCAGACTCTTCTTGCATTCCAATTCTCAACTTACATCCTCTATTCGAGGTATTCTCTTTCAAGAATACCATGCATGTTCAAGATTAACTTGAACAGAATTAAGACATCCTCCTTCTATATGGGAAATATTCACTGCCAGCCTTCCACAGCATCCTTACAATGATGTTGTCTATACTTCCCCATCAGGCAGAAGACACACACTGTGGCTTCTCTGCTGGTAGCTCAAAAAATACAGTTTGGACAAAAAGTAAACAGAGAGTCAAGCTCTTTCTGAGTGATCAGTTCATCTGCCCTGCAGCTGCTTGGACAGGAACTGCTGCCTCTGGACTAAATGTGGCCCAGATGCACTCCATTGCATGGACCTGTTCTAGAACAATGAAAAAAATCCCCATTGTGCTACATTTTTTGGTAAGTATTCTCTCATAAAATAAATCAGTAAGAAACTGGATGGGAAGAGTAATAAAAGAGCATCTTGTCATAATTAACTGGTAACGTACTGCTCATGCACAGGAGTCTCTCCCCTCTCTCATTCTATCACCTCAAACAACAGAACCAGCATGAACAGCAAAGGGTGCAGAGCTAGTCCCTCATTACACAAGTCGTTTAGTTTTTGAAGAAAAGTATTGCTGTAGAGATTTTTCAAGTCCAAATGTTCCTGGGGAAGGTAGTTCCAGTAATTCTGGGAAGGAAGCCAATCCCTTGGCTTTATATGTAAATATTTAAACAACATTATTTTTATATACATACATTTTATACACATATACATCTTCAGGCTTCCAGACTTGCAAAAATGCAACTGAAAAAATATGCCCAAAGCACAACTATTGGCTCCCCACACAGAATCATGACAACTGACCATCAGAAACAAAAAACAACAATGACTTTATAATAATTGAGCCACGTCATCTACGTAAGCTACTCACTCCGGGCAGAAGAACTGACAGATCAGAACGACAGATTCTAAGGTACAGAGATAAAAGTCTTAATTATTTTCTCCTTACAAGTGACAAGAATGTAAGGTTCATCTATTTTAAATCTTTCAGAGCATAGATGGATGCTGAGTGCTCCACCCATAGGCATGGGATCGCCTGCTTCTGAGAACATGTTCCTAGCATTTTAGTGCTCCAGGCTGCAGCTTTGTCACGTTCAGAAAAGTCACTCTACTTAAGGCTTGAATCAAGTCCATACTTCAAAAGGAATTACTTGGTCAAAGATTCCAGCAAAAGACTGGAAGCATACCCAACACTGAGGTTCAGTGAACAAAGTGAAGAAAAAAACAACAGAGCTTTAAAATTGTTGAAGACAGAGGTTCATAAAATTGGTGTTGATGATTTAGGGAGCATAATGTATACAGCCAAAGCATATGATGAATAAATCAATCCATGAGAGTAAAATTTACCACATGGACTCCACCTGTATAGACTCAGAAATCAAAAACACACCCTAACACAAAGTACATGCATGTAAATTCATAGCTGTATGGTTTGAAGTAATCATAAACATTATTTATGAATATAGTATTTACATATCATTTCAATTACGTACATACACATACAGCACAGCCATGTGAGTTCTGTGGAAAAGACTGCAGAAGTATACATACATATACACATAAAAATGCATAGAAGAAAGGATCAAGAATAGGGCAAGTCTTAGAAAATGTTTTAATGGTTTTACAAAAAGCCTTCACCCAAAGTTTCAGGGGGTTTTGCAATCTTACATTTTCTATTGCAAAATACACCTGCTTTCTTTTCTTTCTTTTTTTCCCCCCTAAACTAAATATTTCTTCCATCTAATGACTCTCTTTATTAGACAGTATCTAATTTGCATACATTTACATACAATTTAACTGCTAGCTTGTGAGAACAAAGAAATGGCTCTGTATTGTACTGAAGGACAATGCTCAGAAAAGGAAGGTATAAAAACCAGCTAGCTCGGTGGCTGTGTATTCTCTTTGTTTCAGAAATACCAGGATTTTTAAACACACCACTTAAAGGGTGAGAAAAGATTATTTCATCAAACAATGAGAAAAGATACAGCGCATCTCTCTTTTAACACATTCTCTCTCTGGCCTGGTTAATGGGATTTAAGGGTCCAAGATTTCTTTGCTTTCTTCTGTTTCCTTTATTAGAACTGATGGATTTAATTCTGTCACATATTTTACTTCATATTTTATTCCTATAACAATCTATGCTGAAGTTCAACTCCAATGCTAATTCAATACTATCTTCCTTTCCTCACAGTCAGCCTGGAGTGGGACTGAATGATCACTGATGGGCATGAAGTAGTCTGCCCTCAATGCCCAGTGCTAATGGATTTTAGACTGAGTCTGCCAGAATTTTACCTTGTGGCAACAAGTACGGAGATAATGAAAACTTACCATGTAGCAGTCTGGGAATCAAGAGGAAGGGAAGCAGGGCTTAGCTCCACTTGTGAGAACAGGGAGGGACTGCGGTCAGAGTAAATGGAAGATGCAAGGGATGTGTCAAGCCCTCTAGTTCCCTACAAGAAGAGGAGAAAAGGATCTTTTAAGATCTCACAAATGCAAAAGACAAAAAGTTTTAGCAACACTTGGCAGAAGCTCCAAATACAAGTCCATCAAAAGCATGATACATCAGAGAAAGCTTTTTCTCCAAAGGCTTTGCAATCTCCAAAGCAGACCTATTGAACAAGGGTATTCATGGAAACAAGTGCTCACCCAAGCTAGCTTTTACCAAGCAGATGTGGTATTTCACATTCAGCAATCATCTGTTCGGTTCCGCTCACCCCAGCCGTAATGGCCATGCAGGCCCAGCATTAGGCCCAAGGCTGGGGTGGCGGGCCTTCTCACACAGGCCTCGCAGCACAGAAACACTGGCAGGAGATCCATATTGCAAGCTGTACCTAGAGGAAGCTTGTGCTAGCACTTCCCTGATGTACCTCTCTGACACTCCAAATACATTATAGATTACTTGCAGACACAAATTTTAATTTACAGCTGGTTGAAATGTTAATGAAGTTGTAGCTGTTTTTCAAAGGGACAATTCCCTACTGCTTACAAAAATGTTTTCTTCCCTTTTTTCCCCCCCTCCTGTCTGTTCAGCTTCTAATGGTGTACAACAGCCAAACCTCATAAAAGAAATTAATCAAGCCTTCATATGTTCCCTTTTTCAAGGATAGAAAGGTTGAGGTGTCATCTTCAGAGTTTGTCATGCATACCAAAACGCAGGTTTTAGCAAACAGTGAAGAAAGTAAATTTCAAAGCCAAAGTTCATTTAGCTATCACTTCTTGCCGTATTTACAGCTTATGTTGCTGACACCATTGGGTTACTATTTCCAGTATCACACCAACTGCAATCTAAGTTAATTTAAATTGCTGCAACAGTCCTAACCTACTCTCTCCTCTTTCCTCTGACACACGTGCCTGACCCCATCCTTGAGCCAGAATCAGATAATTTTCTGGTCCAGGGAACCTTCACCTGAATGTTTTGGTTTTTTTTTCCATGTTTTTTATGTTGTTTTTTTCAGACAAATCTGCTTCCAGTCACAAAATTCTGGGGTTAGAGCTAAGGAGGCTGCAAAAATGTACACGTGCAGGGACAGCAACAGAGAGGCTTCAACATTAGTCAATTTAAGCTTCCCTGGACCTATATCTTGAGATGCCTTGGACTGCTTTGGTAAAAAGACAGGTTCCTACCACATCACTGGAAACCAAAGCAATCATAGTTTTACAGGTTTCAAGAAAAGCCATCACCTCACATGCTAACCTAAAATAAACTGACGGGCTATACAGATCATGCAGAACAGATGCAGTCTGCTTTGATGAAAAATAGCTTGAGATAATGGTCCACTGCTACAATCTGCACCAGGGGCAATTTCCAAGTGGCAGATTGAATTAGCCTCAAGTGACATGCATTACAGTAATGCTTCCCTGAGGCAATAAGGCAAGGTCCCACATTCAAAAGGAAAGAATGGAGCTTTCTTGCCGAAGGCAAATGATAAAGCGCACGATTAAGAACTACTGTTACCAGGACATTCAGAAGCTCCTGAAAATCCTTCAAGGACTACAGAAAATACATTTGGAAATAAAGAGCAGGACTTTTCTTTTATGTCGCTGCAGTTATGATATTGAGCGCCCCTTTTGCTATTTTTTTCCCAGAGTACACGCATTAATTCTGGACAGAGTGGGATCTAAGCTTTCTAACCACCACCATTTATGAAGTCACTCTGCCCTAGCAGTTGTGCAGGAAGTTGCAGGATGTAAATCTGGGTTTCAGATGAATACAGAAGACACTGCAGTCCAAATTTCTTCCTTCAGTTTGCTTGCTCAAAGGATAACAGACAATTTGGAACATTCATCTCTACATGAGAGAGATCCTATGGCAGCAAATAATCACCCAGCACCATCATCTACAATTTCATCAGGAGAAGGAGTCACTAATGAACAGCTTCACTAGCCAGTTAACAACCATAGATGACTCACTGTAACTGGAAGTCACAGTAACTCAGAAAATTAAAAGAGTCAGTGTAAGCCCATGATAGTCATCAGCTCAACATCCATAGCTGTCTCCTTACATTTTGCATTAGACCTCACAGGTGGGATTATCAAAAAGGAGCAATGGTGTGATACTCTTTCCACTAAAATTATGGGGAAATAGTTCTAGTTGCATCTATCAGTAGCACATTCAGGCCCGTGCCAAATGCTTTTGAAAATCCTCCCCCTTCCCAGCCTGTCTAGAAAACGGGGAGAAACAGAAGTACAGCACAAAGAATTCCACCAGCTTGTGCCTGGGTAGCAACAAGTTGCAGCTTGTACAATTCTGTCATGTTAAAGATGCTGAGAATTCCCTTCTAAATACAAACAATATTTCTGAAGCTAGCAAATTCTTTCAAGCATTCACTTTGATTTGATAAATTATATTAAATGCAATTTGCCTCATCAGTATTTTAAAACACGATAGCTAGAGCATGAATAGGTCATTTTTACACACACAACTAAAATCTATCCAGTTGTGGATACGGCGTAGATTATGTATGCAGCCCCACACTCCCCGAGATAACAAAATTACTCAGCTTGCAAACCAAGCCAGTCACAAACTGCGTAGTCGCAGATAGCAAAGTCGAGCCTGAGCCAATCAGTCCTGCTAAGCAGCTGCTATCTCGGTTGCTTATTAGTTCACCAGCACGCTAACCACGACCAAAGGTTTCAAACTGGCTTGCAGCACGCACGGAGCAACACCGGGTCTGCTTTCAAAACACTGCAGAAATGCAGCCACAGATGAATGCTTGCAAAGTGAGGGGGTAGGAGAGAAACCCATTTTAAATTTTCACAAAAACATTTTTTAGAAATCACTGAAGAGAAAGCCCTTACTCTTGAATCCAAGAACAGAATCAGGCTGTTTAGTGTCAGAATGCTAAGTTTCATTTTCAGTGGGAAGAGGGGGAGGGGGAATGGTATATAATCATCTTCCTGATTTAGATAGGTTTTAGGTCAACCTTAGCCACATATAAATGAATGTTTTGCTCAGATTGCAGGGTAATTTTAATTAGGACACCTTGTTAGACATCCTGTTGTTCTCTTTAATGGGCTTTCTCAATTATGAGAAGAAACACCTCTCCATTCACCTGTGACTCAAGTTAAGGTAAAGATTAAGCTGAATAAATATACAAAGAAAAATATTTATGCTGCAACAGATATCTTTATTTCTGTCGATCTTCATTTGGCAACTTCCGCATTAAAAAGGCAGGCTTTAGAATTCAGCACCCATTACACACCTGTTTAAAAACCACTTGAAGCACCGGAACCAGCCAAATGTGTCTCAATTAAGCGGAAATGTTGGCACTGCTGTCCCAAGCAAGGAACACCCACTGCCATTTGCTCTCATTAGGTTAAACAAGTTTCCTGGGACAGAGCTGAATTCCTGCTTATGTGCATTGCAAATGGGTGGAGAACACCAGAACAATAAAATTTAGCTCAGCATAGACTTCTGCCCAGTCGTCAAGCGCAGCATACTGGGAGAATATTGGAAGCACCCAGGAGCTGTGTGCAGTGCACACTACAATTCACTCTTCCAGCAAAGACATGTTTGGTTAACATTACAGAGAGATACAGGCTGGGATTTCCTCTCAAAAACAGTCAGTGAAATGAAAAGCCAATTCTCTGCTCCCTAGCACTTCCTCCTCTGTACCCAAAATCAGTTTGTTATACATGCTTTTATTTGTTAGTCAGAATCACGGTATGTTAGTTTCTATATTCAATCCAGTGTTAAATCCATCACTGATTGCTTGATTTCGTAGGAGTTTGCTGATGGAATGACAAGCCCAGAAAAGAAAATCCTTGTACATAGATCAGACAGGGTACTGCAAGCTTCAAAATATTTTTGTCAACTTATTTTAAGTGTCTTCCAGAGGGACCAACCACATGGCTAACAGAAGAATCTTGTCTCTGTCATCCATTTAACCCACTGGCCTCTGTCAAGGATGCAGACATGCTTGCCAATAAGTGACAAGTCGAGTGGTCTTTTTCCAAAAACTCAACAATACATTTCAGGGTGGTGCCATTAGAAAGCCAATAGACGGAATCAAAGCAGAGCAGCAGTGATTAAGAAGTAAGTCTGGAATAGTTCTGATATCCATGTTCAACCCTCTATAATCTTACTTCATTATCAATTTATTAACTTCCTTTGTTGTCCTTTCTGTCATCCAACTGTGCTAGTCACTAATATATCTTACTTTTGAAAGCATTCTACACCACGAGCACAAAAAGCGAGCATCCTTCACGTAAATCAGCTAACTGTATCCAGGTAAGGGTTGTACACTCTCTAAACCAAAAACTTAAACATATAAAAAAAGATGGTTCAGCACTGTAAACACAACTTAGTTTGTAACTCACGTGTCTGAGATGTTAGTAGGCTGGGGAAAGAAAAAATATTATACACTTCTCATCTTTGCCACATAGATTTCGTATGAACATAAATACTGTTTATTTTCTTGTACTATTTGTACTTAGAGTAGAGTTCACAATTATTTAAAGCCTACAACAGTAAAGGAAGTATTAATACATGAAATAAAGTGTTCTTGGAATTCTGACTTGCTATTGCTTACAAATCCATGGATGCTGTATTCACTGTGGTCTCAAGAACAGCTTCCCTTCCATACTCCTACTAATCTTAACAAGAATGCTGGGCACTCGTACATACTTCATATTTATTCTCCATCGTTTTATTCACAAGCATAGCTACTTATAGCAACAATGCTTTACAGAAACATTCCCAAACCTTGAGGGCCACACTCCTTGCTAAGGCTTAAATTAAGAAACAATTAGTTTCTCCTCTAGAATGATGGCTCAAGCTTTATTCATTAGATAGGATCTGCAGTTGCGTCACTTCCAGACTACAGTGAGCTATAAGTGCTACCACAGGGAACAGATGTTTTTATTGGTAGGCATTTTTTTAGTGAGTAACAAGAATGGAGTAGCAAAGTGCAAATATGGGTAGAAACAAAGCAAGCCCTCAAACAAACAACATGTAACAGATCACCACGGGACATCAGAAAAATCAAGCTGAGACATCGTCTTACTCTATTTATAAATAAGTGATTCTGGAGCAACTGAAATTCTAGCATTCATCTTCCTCCGTGCCTTTACTTGACAACATTCAAAGACATTCAGCAGAATCACAGACATGGTCATAAACTACCCCGTATAACCTGTACCTAATCACAGAAAACAAAAGTAAATTTCACTACATCTGAAGTATTTGTCTTCTGTGCTTTAAAAACAAAGAGGAGCATCTGCTCTGTGCTACACTCAATGAAAAAAAAAAACAACCACCATCATCTTATACATTTCAACTGCCATTCTCCGTCTGCTGAAAGGGAAGCATTTATCAGACCCTGAGGAAGTCACTACTAGACACCTCAAATGCCTGAGCTCACCAAAATGAAGAGACCTGCAGACTGACTCTTTAACTATGGACTGTTCCAGAGAAGGAAAGAACTTGCTTCTATCACAGATATCCACAGGCAGATTGCATCATCTCCTCACACCTGATAAAAATAAGAGATGCAGGCTAAAAGGAGAGAAGAAAATCAGCTTTAGACTCTTAATTGCACGCAAAAGCAGCTTTCAAAGCCGCTTCAAATAAACAAAGTAGGAGTTCATAATTACACTTATACTAAGAAATACACTCTTTTCCACTGTCAGAACCCCACAATGGAGTGGCACCTTGCAAGACAAAGTAGAGAACAGCAGCCTTGAAATGTGAACTAAACTTGTGGAAGCAAAGAGCAAGAAATGAGCTGTGGGGAAAATGGAGAAGACAAAAACAGATGGAATTAAGAACCTTAATACAGCCCTTATCTCTCCTGCAGGACTGCAGAGAGACAAGACAAAAGGCACATAAACTTCATGCACAAAGTGAGGGGAAGTCAGTGGAGGGATATATTAGAAAAATTAATGTTTCAATATGCCATCCTGTAATATGATATTGAAAACCACACTGCTGTGTGTTACTGTATTTGACCAAGTGCACCATCGTGTTTAATTTGAACTCTGATTATGATAAATCACATGATACAGGAAGGCAACCAAGTGATTCACAGTCCCTTTTGAAATCTTACCCTATTAAAACTTTGACTGTAGAAGCAACATTTTAACTGATGTCTGGGGACACAACACCAGAGGAAAAGAACAGAAATACTGAAGAGACTATTTGGGACTGTTTGGTCATCTGTTAAACATGAAAAGTAACTTTGCTGTGCCAGCAGTTACTGTTGGACTAAGCAGTAGATAGATTTGGTACATGCATTAATACAGCAAACCATGGGCTGCCCCATTTTCTAAGGAGTGCACAAACACTCTGCACACCTGAGCACAATTAAGTCCCACTGATTACGAAGAAGGGAATCTATAGTGGCAGGGCATTGGCTTGAACAGGAAGGAGAGATGGAAAGCTGTTCGTTTTCGCTGCCACCGACATTACTGCAGGCACCGGTAATGAGGCAGCTAGACTAGGAGGGAAGTGAGATACAGACCTCTAATGCTTTATCAGCTCCAAGACCAACGCTGGTTTTGGCACTACTTCTATTCATCAACAAACAAACAAAAAACACAACCAGAAAAAAAATACCCAAGCAGGTGCTAGCAATCTGAGAGACCACATGCCAGCTACAGCTGCTTCAAACGGAATCAATTACATCTGCCTCAACAGTCCCAGGACACTGAACCCAATGAAGGGAACCACAGGTCAAATGAAGACCCGGTACTTTGGGATTTTAACACTCTATTAAATTAAGGTGGAAGTTCCCTAGCAGAATTCAGGAGAGGATATTCAGACAGACTGTGAATCACATGGTCATACACAGTCTACGATAACATGGAAGCTGGAAGACAGCATATGCGTAACAGGGGAATACACAGCAAAAGCCCTTTGGAAATAATGCCTTAACATTTTTCTGAAACAGCCTGACAGCACAGCCCTGTTTCCCAAAACACTGGGTGCAGTACATTTGCTTGAACGTGCTCTTGGGATTGGGACTTCACTCCAAACCTTGTTTGTACAAAAAGGGGCCAAGCAGCTGGGAAATTCTGGAGTGTAGTGTGTCCTCATTAGCTCCCATCTGCCATCAGAACTCAGCTCATGGCAAGTTTGGCTAAGTCCTGGTGTTCTCAGGTCCAAATCTGGGTCAGTTTTAATTACACTATACAGAATTCAGCGTGCAGTTTTTAAATCCTTATTATACGGCGCAGAAGAACGGGCAGCTCTCCAACTAATCAATTTTTTAAAAGTACATATATAAAAATTTTAAACCAGGCTAGACAGACAGTGGGTGGAAGAGGAGAAAAAAAAACAGTATAAGCGAGTACAGGGGTTAGTTAAGAGAACTGTTAGCAAAAGTGGGTCAGCAGCAAGTTCTGCTTTAAAACTTCAAAGGAAGGGGGAAAAGAAAAAAAAAAAAAAGAAGAAAAACTTCATTTTTTAAAGACAGTGAAACTGATGTACAGGATGTATACAATTCACGCTGCTTTCAGCATCACCACGGGTTTCACACAACGACACTACAGCCAGATCACTATCAAGTGAAAGAAAGACTCTTACGGCTACAGGTCCGTATAGTAGGCACCAGCTGACCTACTCCCACATCTTTTAACAATCTTATTGTCCTTCTTGAGAAAATGTTTCCCACTATGGCCAAAAATGAAGTCTTTAACCCACAGCTATAGAAAAGGTGCGGTGGTTAGTTCAACACGCTTCTTCAGTGTGATAATGAATTGCTGCGTATGACTCTCAATCCTTACACAATTAGACTAGTCCAAAAATCACTAACCGCTATTTGTTTTCCCTTTTTCTATGCCCTCAAATAGCCATCGGCCAGGTCAGGAGTTGAAAAGAGTTTTGCTTGCCAGGTTGCTGGCAAACAAAACAACAGGAAGAACAGAGAATTGCATGTTTTTCACTGAACAGACACTTGGGATAGGATAACGTGCCAAATCTGATCTATGTAAAATGGGCTAAAATCTACTCTCAGAGTCAACAATCAGAATCTGTCCTGCTTAGAGTCTTTGTCTGATGTAAGGGAGCAAATGGAAGTCTTCTCTGACAGCTACATACATAAAGATAGTTCAGAACTGGGGAAGCATGATCAAGGAGCGGTGTAAATAGCAATGAAATGATATATGCTTGTTAGAAGAGTATAATATTCTGCCATCTTCTACACAAAAACTAAACCTTCAAAGGTTTCCAAGTTTGTTTTAACCATATCCATGAACAAGTTCCCTGATAAAGAAAGATTTCCCTTTGCACACCTTGTTAGTATTGTCAAAGCCTTCACTTCAGATCTACAGCCTAGCAAAAGCACAACACAATCCTGCATTCTCCTTTGCAAGGAAATCTTCAGTTAGTGGCTCTTCCATACAGCTCCAGTTCACAGGAGAGCCTTGTTTTTCCTTCCACTCTGAGAAGCACGCTGCCGACTATTTCAGGATCAACCAGAGCTACAATGCTAGAGTAACTAGATGGTGTTTTTTCTTTAAAAGAAAGCTTTTTCTTTAACGTAACCACTCTCCTTCACACATCTCCTCCAATACATGAAAACCCACAAGTCAAGCTTACATTATACAACAACTCACGCAGAAATCAAAGAAAGAAAACCATACCACGAGAACTTTGCAATCTTTGATGCCACCAGCTCCTCCACTGCGATAGCCGATCTCAAATGCTGGAAGGCTTTTTGCCTGTACCACCTGGCCAGTCTCAGGCTCTAACTAGCCCCATCTGGGCCCACTTGTATAAATTATGAAAATTAGCCTTACCCTCTCCGAGTTAATTTCAATGTAGCTGAGCTAACACTGGGAAAAAAAAATGAAAATAAAAGTAACTTTGAAAAGAAAGCTGAAGGTGCGATTAACAAGGACAATAAAATTACCTCATGCAAATCTCGTTTTTAACTTTTGTGTGTGGGTTTGTTTGTTTTTTAACAGAACTTTTTGCTGCTAAGTTTCTGTGCCATGCAACAGGATAACCACAAGCAGGAGAATACTAACATAACAAATGCTAGTAAATATAGCCCTGATATTATAACTTTCTGTGCCCCGGTGTGTGCTTGGTGTATGCTCCTCTTAAAGCAAAGACAGTACAGTCAGGTTTGCTTGATGGACCCTTAAAGACATGCCCCTCAGTATATAAGCAGAGCAGACAACCTGTAAGACATACAAGAAAAAGCAGAATAAAAATGCTACCAAGTGCTTTATGTGCTTTGGAATGCTGACAAGGACGTTCAGTCGTGAAACAGGCTGGCTATTGAGAGCCTGGGTAGGGAGGGCTCTGCACTTTGGGAGGAAAACTCAGCTTCTAGTTGATTTGGTTATACATATTACATACCATCTGTCAATGTAGATCTATTAAATAATTATACACCTTCCTTTCGTCCCTCTGCTTTTCCTCGTCTTCCATTTGACATGTATCAACATGCCACTTCAAATGCAGGAGTCAAATATGGCTAGCAAGCGCTGAAGCGGACTCTTCCTATGCTCTGACTAATCTGAAAAACCACAAATATGACAAAATCTGTCACTCAGTACCTGCTCAGATGGTTAAACTTATAGAGTAGAATGAGCACAAACCTCTGAAGAGCCTTTGCATTTCCCTGTCTGGACACGTGGAAGGTGCAGTATGCAAAACAAGGCCAAAAAAAGGCAGCAGGCTGCAGAGTGAAAAGGACAAGCTCTGCCCATGCTTACAATCCTCAACACAAAACTTTTTTCCCCTCTCTCCTCCCTCTAAAAACATATTCAGACATGATCCAATTCCAAGTCACTAAACCCTGTAGGTTTTCTAACCAATACTGAAGCTACCTCACAGCTACCTTCTGTCACACTATCTTGATCAAGGTGTATTTGGTAGTTCTGAATTCTGACCAGAGCCTACAGGAAAGGAGACTTGGTGATATTTCTGAATAATCCATGCTATGCTTGCATAGGAGAGCTTCCACGCAATCACATCTTCTTTCTTCAAATCTGTTCATGAGGAAATAGTGAAAAATCTGGCATGGCATATGAATTCAGATGTACTACTCTACAGTAACAAAGGAAATATGTCCCCCTGAAATACGGGACATTTTATTTTGGAGGCTGTGAGCCCCTGAAGATGTTAAAGAGATGTGAGTAATTTATAACACAAACTAGTAAGAAATTAAAAACAGACTTGTCAAACACATCTCTACTAAAACTTGATGCTACTATATCCAACTACCTTCCTGTATCTACAAGTAGAATCTTACATAATCCTCTGACTGGGAGTCTGTCCTTTTGATTAGATGAGCTGGAATGCCTGAGAAAACAGAGTGATTTATAAACAGAATGAGTTTCTCAACTTTATTGTCCTTGGTTGTGAGAGTTTAAGCCATACCTTTAACATCTGAATGTCATTTCTCTATTGCATTTTATTTGTGAGTGGGTGGTTTTGGTATTACACGGTCTGCATAAAATGAATTGGTGCATAAAACACAACACCTATTATCTCGTGTTTCATAAGCATCCAACCCATGGCTAGTGTGTGCTAAGCAGCAGTTATTATTACCAGCTATCAGCATGCCCTATGCTAGCAGAAGAAATCCTACGGACCTAATTTCTGAGAATTTTAGGAAGAGTGGAGCAGGATTTAAAGGCATCTGACAAATTCTGTGTTCCCTGTACCTGCAGAGGAGGAGGTACCCTGTAGCAAGAAGATGATATCAAGAAAATGGTATCAAGAGGGCACAAAACAAGGCCAATCAAAGGGATCACAACTGTTTTTCTAAGGAATAAACACCATGCGTTCAAATGTCCTCAAATGAAAGCCATGCCCTGACTAAAGTGATGCCAGTATGCAAGTCACTAACTTTAGTGTGGTCCAGTTTCCAGACTGCATGACAAAAGACAGTAAAAATGCACATGGATCTGAAGATGTATCTCCATTTATTCCATTATTTGGTAGCCAAATATCTTAGGCTAACATCAGATATTGAATTTTGAAGGCCCTCTGTGATGAAATAAGAGAATAACCCATGTTTAAGACTGTAAAGGAAATGATAGCAGATAAAGACAAGAAGACAATAATAATTAAAAAAAAAGTTTACAACATGCTGCCTTTGTATGACACACAAACAGCAACTATCTCCAGTTATTCCCATTTTCTAGATGAGGAAACAAAAAGTCCAGGTCTTCAGCACAAAATAAATCAAGAGTCTGAGTTCATGTCATACTCTTACTACCTAATAATTACTGCTTTATTTTATTCAGCTAAAGAAATCAACAGGAATACACGCAGGCACCAGAGTATGTGCACCTGAAGCATGACAAATCCAAATTTACCAGGTCCGCATAACCTCTTTTTCCTGATCATATGGACAGCTGCACATGCTTAACACACATCCTTGTCACTGGCCAGGGCAGTTACTTATACAATGGAGCTGTGGGCAGGGCAAAGCAGGAGACTTCTTGCCCCTGACTAAATCTTTCCAGTTGATGGCAACCCGCTGGTTACAGATGTCCTACACAAGTGGTTATAATCTTACCTTTACATTCACACACCCTGATGGTCTTATTTCATGAGTTTATCTATCTAATTTGCCTCATTGACAGACTTCCTTCTTGCTTTTCTTCATCCTACATAATTACTTCTGTTGTCAGTATTTACGCTGCGTATCTAAAGGAGATTTTCTAGTGCTGCAGAAAAGATATCTCTGATACAAATATGAGGAAGAGACTGGTCTATAGATCACTCCTCCTGGTTTAACCTAGTATAGAGTGTAAGCAGACCTCATGGCAATGGCAGGTCTGTTCCTGCCTCATGGTAAGGATTTCAACAGATCATAACAATGCTGTAGCTTTACAGTTTGTTTAAACAGATTTATAGCGTATTAAGTTCCTTTTAGAAGAGCAAAGAAATACTTAATTTAAGCCAACAGGCATAAACTCAGTAGGTATGGAGATGAAATGGTCTGAATTTGCCAATCAGACATGCTCTGTGACTGCATCTGCTGCTAAGATGCTGCCTAAGTAGGCCAAGATCAAGGTCGCAAAGACTGATTTAATTCCAGTCCTTCAAAGCAAACAAGACCCAGAAATCAAAGTTCATAACAAAATTTACAGTTATCTCATGAAGTCATCCTCTATTTCCACACTGCAATTCCCATGCGATGTGTGCATACACATATCCACGTACATTACACTCAATGTTACCGTCTACATCACACAACTGCAAATACACTCTAAAAAAAACAACATAGCTGCTAAAGGAAACTAGCATCCAGTGGTACAGAGAACCCATGATGTCGTTCCTCTTTTCCAATCACAAAACATGAATTCACTTCTACTTGCCTCACCTCCCTGCCCCTTACCAACACGAAACTCACCTTACCGCTCTGTGAGGCTTTCCTCAGCCAAGTCTTGCTCATAAGCAGCATAGGGAGGAAGCTCAACTAAGAGTTTCTCATGCTCAGTGCATGTCACATATCACAAGCAACCTGCTAATGAGCTGCTATGTGTTCTCTCAAAGTCACAGCTGCCAGCAACAATTGAGTAAGTGCAGCCTAGCTTTTCAGGATTCCTGTCTGTTGCCCAGGAACCACACAAAGCACTGGAGATTTTAAACAGGTGCAAACAGTGCTTTTCTCCCATGCCTGGTCCTCCAGTGTGTCAGACTGCACAGCCCTACAATGGCAGCACAAGAAGAACCAGAAAGCAGTAAATGAAGTTTTCGAATGTGATAAGGGTTCTTTTACCAATAAAGCTACACTTTTACGACATGACAGAAAAATGGCTTGTACGTAGCAGTACAGATAGATATAACAAGGCCTGGTCAGAACTGCCTTTGTGAATTTTTTTTTTCCCCCCAGAAATATACAGAGCTGCATTATAACTCCGGCTTATGATTTTTCCTTAGTTTATTAGCACTTCTCACCTGGAAAAGAATTATTGTGTAAACAGTAATATTTCAGAACCTATAGGTACCAATAACAAGTGAAAAGAAGTGTACTTAAAAGCTTATTTTAAGATAATTCTATACCAGTATAGGAAATCTTATGGCTCAAAACTATATATTAAATAAGTGTCTTTGCGGGTATAATATAACTGAAAAAACTATCTGACTTGGGGTATGTATAGAAATTAGATACATCCCGTATGTTTACAGCCCATTGTTTACCACTTGAATATTGCAAGTACACAGCTCAATGCATGGCTGGTACTATAGGTAGACTGAAAACACGTTTCCTGAACTGCAAATCTAACAGAATTAGACAAATTGTGTCTAATAGTCTTGTTAGAAAAGATTGCAATAACTCCCTGTTTGTTTTGTCAATATTGCCTACACTACGCTAAGGTCATCTGTATGGGTTTATTAGCCATGTTCCCATGTTGGTAATCAGGCAAATTCCTGTTAATTTCAGGCAGAATCTTGCCTGAATTGGAATAGAGCAGGAACTGATTAAGGCCATTAGGATCTGGCTCCCTAATGTTATGATCAACTACTAGTCTAGTTTTCTGTCTGCTACTTAGCAAGCTGCTCACAAGATCAGGCACAGGTCAAGCCTTGAGGAAGGCTCTCTTGCTCTCTGTTCAAAAATGTCACAATGCCGACGTGCACGCTAAGGGCTTCTGTCTAAAATGAAACTGCTCAGATAGACTTTACCTTCCATTTTGGATTCAGCTTTCCATTTGGATGGGAAGCTGAAAAGGCTAAAGAGTTCTCTTGTACAGACGCCAACAAAAACAAAGGTAAACTTAGAATTTTCATTAACTGTAAATTACAAGAGCAAACAGAAATAAGGATTGATGTGAGCAACAGGGAATGCTAAAGCTTCACCAAATGTAATGTGTAATGCCTCAACCCAAACATATTTTGGGATGACTGCCAAGAAGATGGGTATAAATGTAGGAGGCTTAGTAGAGTACAGTTTGAGCTAAAATGTGTAAAGTTTTCACTTGTGCTAAGGAAACATTCGTAGCTAGGTAAAAACAAGGCCTTATGAAAAATTCAATTTTGCATCTAATCTAAATTTCCCTGGGCAAAGCGACTGCTCTCTTCTTAAGCTCATCCTCAAGATAGCTGTTGGTAGCACGTAATTATTGTGGACAGCATTGCCACAGGTTATCTGCTGTCAGAGCTCAATAGTATGAGTACAAGGTTCTTGATAGGAAGCCCGCTTCACGCTATGGGTCCCAGGTTTATTTTCCATCAGGTAAGCCATAGGCAATTCTAGCAAAGGCAAGAGGGTGGGGAGTATAATACTATAAACTCTATGGAAATGTTTAACACAGGCTCATTTATCGGCTTCTTTTAAGCTACTTTCTTCTTGACTTGGTAAACCAATTCTTTCAGCAAAAAATGTCAATGGCAACAAAGCTTCTTATCTCTTTTTGTCTGCATAGACTTCAGAAAGCATACATGGTAATGAAGTTCTAAGAAGACATTTCTCTTACTGCCACTTCAGCTTTATTCATGCGATTCCAAGATCGTGAGACAGTAACACAAGTTACTTCAGGTTTCTCTGTGTTAAGTGCAGGGTGCAATCTTTCCTTCTCTGTGCCTGCGATGATGCAGCATCTGGAGGTGACACGCACAGAGGCAAGCTTTTGAATCTCCCTAATGTACTTCCAGTTCTAAAGATGTGCAAGTATGAAGTGCCTATTGACAAGTCACTATAGGAATCAGACTGACAATACCCAATGCATCACATTGCTTGGCAAATAAACACGAACCACTGGTAAAGACATCGTGACAACAAAACCATCTCCCATTTAAAAAAAAAAAGGAATGAAACTCCCAAAAGAAAGTGCCTATTCGTTCCAGATGTAGATATATTCAGCTACAAGGACCAAGCTGACAAGTAACCTTGTCAAAATACAACATATAACATTACTTGTCATCAGAAGTAATAACGGGGCATCTGATGCTGGGGCAAACTGGGTCTTCTGCCCATGAGAACGTCTACTTTAAGGCCAACAGTGATGTGGCAACACTGAAAGTACTTAGGAAGGATCATAAAGTAAATGCATCTCAGATTTGTCTCCACAGTTGCTATTGACCAAATGGTGGACAAAGATATTTCCTATGTTGTCAAAGGACAAAATACTGTGAAGGAGATAAATGACTCTCTATATATGCATATATATGTATATAAACTCTAAGCAGGGATTCTAGAAATTGCCGGAAGTGAATATTTTGGCAACAATATTAAAGTTATCCTCTTCTTCCTTAAAATTACATCAAGGCACTGAGCCTCAGCTAAGCTTCAGAGAATCTGAAAGAGAACGTATCCTTTTCTGCAGCGGCTTCAGTAAAATAAGAAACTGGATTAACTAGAGGCTTTACTGGTGCCAGCCAGACCACAAATGTACCAACACTCCTCTGTTAAGGTAAAAGCTACTGTAATTTAAAAAATATATATTGATTTTATTTCCTGCCCCAGAGGTGCTATAATCTGCCTTTAGACTTCTTATCAACCAGGTCTTCTTACACCAACTGTGATTATTTAAGAAATGATACCAGGATGAGAAACATTAGATCACTTTCCCAAGGATATTTACAAAACTGTGGGATACTCTGAGCTGAATGATATAAACAAGTATTATTACACTGAATAGCACTACAAGCTGCCCTCCATCCACAGCACCATGCAGGCTGTCATTTCTGTAGTTAGGATTCGTTTTGCAGCGAGACTTAACTGTTCTTTCAAGTACACTGTACTGCTAGTTGTTGTCACAATTATTTATAACTAGGGACATCCATCTCCTACTAACCTTCTGTTCTGGTCCAAGATACAGGGAACAGTATTTGGAAGGCTGAAGTACATTTAGAAGAATTTCAACTCAATATTTTTTCAGCCCGAATCTGCCCTCTGTTTGTGACTGCAGCCCCAGGCAAGTCCAAGATGGCATTCAGTCTTCTTCTCATGTGTGTGTGTGTGTTTATGTGTGTGTAAAAACATTGTTTTCTTATACAGGGTCACGTCAGCTAATAGAGATGTTCAACCATCTCAGGGCTTTTCTGAGACACTTGCAAAGATGAGACAACTAGTTGAGCTGTTTCTTTAAATTGTATCATAAAAGTATGGTAGCATTTCTTTAACACCAAGAAATCCCAGCATAGCGCAGGGAACACTCAGTATCATGAAGCTATCTATCCCCAGCTTGGCAATGAATTATTCTACAACCTTGAGCAAGTTACTTAACCGCTCGGTGTTTCAGTTTCCCCATCTATCACATGGGGATAATGATACTTTGTATAACAACTCTCGGATTCTTTAGAAAAATATATTTCCATTTGGAAACTTTTAAAGTGCTTTGGCAGATCTGAAAAATACTGAGAATATAAGAATAAGTATTGCTTGAAAGGTTTATTGCCATGTGTTAATACAAGCCATACCTTTCTTACAAGCACTCTGCATTATGCTTAAGTGTTTCCATGTACTGTTTAAGTGAATCAGCTACAATTATCATACTTACAGTATGCTGAATTTGAAGATACTACATGCTTTTAGTTTAAATTTGCTACAGGAATCTTTTTACTGACCTCGGTAAGAAATGGACGGGGCTCTGAATTTCTGTGCAACACAAACAACAATTTTTTCACTTAAGGTATTGCATTCCCTGGAATACACAATAATTAGGAGCGTGAAAGACAAAGAAGAGAGGAACATTGTGTCCTGCCTCCCCAGCATTATTTTCAGCACCTACATGATACAGATGCCACAGAAGACTCACTCTTACTTTGAAGTGCAGGAAAATATATCCTGGTAAGAGACTGACTGTCATTCAAAGCTCCCTTTGAAACTTCTTAAAAAACTGCAGCTGAGCTTTACATCTGGAGATGTTTTAATGATTAGTTTATTTTATTTTTATTTTTTTTTAGAGTGCAGAAGTGAAAATTTGCTACATGTTTAAAAGCCAACGTACTTTGTAGGCTTCAGATATTTGAATAATTCTACTTCTGAAAGTTTATCCTTCTTAAACATGCACTTTTAGGGTGTAATACAAAAGCAGCTGGACATGGACACTGTAGGTCAAGTTCCAAGTCACTGATCAGTAAGTTGCATAGGCAAACACTTCAGAGCAGAAGAGGTCTTTTTCCTCAACTTCATATTACAGCAAGTCAAAGAGATCCCCAGATAAACCTACACTGCAGATGGGACCAAGCGAGGAAACTGCCAGGCCCAAAAGACTATTTATTTCCAGACACCAATAATGTGTAGCAGACCTGTGAAGACAGGGCCAACCAGAAAACAGTGGGTGAGGCAGGATGCTCTCAGTGTTTCACGGCACAGAGAGTAGGAGAGGGTGCAAAGTGGGAACGTGACCATTCAGGTAGTGCTCCAGCTTTGAATGTCTCCAGCTCAAGTGACTAATGTGAACGTGCAGAGAGAGATAATCACTTCCAGCAGAACTTTTTACTGATTAAGTCACTACCATAAATCTCAATATGTTCCCTGCCATATTGGCAGCCTTTCCCTTTTTCTTTTTTTTTTTAATCTTTTAACTGTGGGCCAGATCCTCAGCTGGTACAAGCTGGCATCACATTTTGTTGCCTTCAGTGGAGCTAAGCCAACGGAAGCCATCTGAGCATCTGATTTCGTATTTCTGTAGCAGTTAAGGAAAAAAATGATACAGTGGCATTAATTACTAGATATTCAGATCTTATAACCTCAAGGCAGGGGTGGAAACACTTCTTATTTAGAGTCACCGTTCACCATAGAAAGTGAAAGAGTCACTTGGCAATCTAAGCTCACTCTGATGGCTGTGTAGCTACTAGCATCATTCAGCTCCACAAATCACTGGTAGTCATTCCAAACACAGGATCCACCATTTCTCATTTTTCCTATCTGATTAAAATACTTAGAAGTTGTTAACCCCAAAGCACCTAGTAGCTGTGCTATATCCACAAAATGCCACAAGCTACTGCATCAGAAATGCAACGATCTAACATGAAGATGGCAAACTGGACAAGACAAAAAAAAAAACCAAAAACTGGCTCATTAAGAATTTGCCAGCAGTGAAGCATTCTACTACAGAGTAATAGCATGCCAGAAATGCAATCTCAAAAATCTTGGAGATTATACCTGCAAATCTAAGTCATACAATCATAGGATCATTTAGGCTGGAAAAGACCTTCGTATGGACATCACATCCAACCACATGTATGTTTTTACTCTCCCAAAGAGCTCTACAGTAGTACTGTTCACCACAGTGTGCAGAGAAAGGCAGTAATCTCTCCAAGGTCCAGAGAGATGGTGGCAGAACTCAAAACACTGTCTTACTATTTTCATATTAGTACTCTTGTTCATTGCTTGAGTTTGGCTGTAGGCATTTTTGTCTGTTTGTTATACCTCTCTGTTCAGTAGAGCTAACCAAATACATTTCCATTGTCAGTTGGAATAGGGGAACTGGACTTCTGACACCCCACTAAGAATTTTGCCTCACACACCAACATTGCCCATTTCACGATCTCCAGATGGAGTGGTCATTTTTAGTTTCAGGAAAGGGAGTAACAGTGTGTCAGACTCATTATGGACAATGCCACTTCAGTTTTGACTACTCTTTTACAGGAACCTGATGCTCATGTTTCATTCGCTTTGTATGAAGCCCTCATCTGCTCCACTTCACTGCAGAAATAAACAACCTTTACAGGAATTTCTATACTCCCAAATAAAGCTACTCTACACCACTGAAACACTATTTCCTACTTTCTACTCAGCACAAAAGAGCATAGGTTGATGTCTTAAAGACCAAGGGTGGGATCAGCCACTCAAACATCTGCTAAAAGTAATCATCAACTCCATCAACAATTTAGATGCAACAAAATGTTCCTTAATGCAAATAGGTTACTGAGGGTTACTATCTGTGTGCTTGAGGGAGGGGCAAATAAGGAATTATTCAGTGGCACTGAGTCAGTCTTGGCCTGTCTGCATTTGCATTCTCTTTCCTTTCCATATTCCCTCTCATATATAATTATCTCCTCAGTTCCTAAGTTATTTGCTTTAAGCACTTCATACTCCCTGGACACTCAACACTGAGATCCTACTGAACATTAAACAAGCAAACTCCCATCTTTGTCTTTAAATAGGTAAAAGATTCTAATCTGTAATTCAGTGACATTTCTAAAAGTAAATGTAAATGAAATAGCCTTTTACTGGCTGAAGTATATGTCTCAAAATACGAAGAGTTTGCTATGGATATAATATAATTACCTGCTATCAAGCGAAGGCTAAACCATGGGAAGAGAAGTCCTTGGCTTGGCTGACCTCAACAGGAGTTTCACTTGTGTAAGGACAAACCAAGATATTTGGGGATTTAGCCACAAAAAGAGAAGAATTACTGAGAAACAGGAAAGGAAATAAGAAAAGAAATAAGAAAAAGAAATAAGGAAAACAATGAGAGAAGGAAACATTACAGAAGACAACATATGGGGGAAGGCTAACAGTGAACAGGAAAACGTAAGGGTATGAATAAGAAACAGAAGCATCAGTGGACACACTTATTTGCAAGGCTTTTAAAGGACCGACTGCAAATTTCTCTGCTCAACACGGAGTGGTACTTAATATGCCAATAGACAAGTAGCTGAATGTACTTACAGTAACAAGGAAATTCTGTCCTCGTTTGGAGGAGTTTCTGTAAGTCCCTCTCTTCATCCATTCCAAAATAGTAGCCTTCAGCTTTCTCTTACAATCTTACCCCCACCCATACTCATAGCACGACTCCCTCTAGCTCTCATTAAAACATCTTGCTGATGAGAAAGAACCTTTGTTGCTTTTTTCCCTCCCTTGCAAATAATGGAAAAAAGCAGCAGCAGCCTCTCCTTCCCTCTCTTTCAGGCCCTAGGTCAACAAGGAATTTCTTTTAGGAACTTGCTGAACTGACCAGTGGAAGAACAAACGTGAGAGCTGAATTTCCCTCAAGGTGCCTGTTTACACCCAGGGGAGATGCCAGGATACCGGTGAAATGTGCTACGAACCTTTTTTGTTTAAAATCCCTCAGTGATGAAATGTCTTAGCAGCCGAGCACATTTGCTATGAGTTCCGATATTACAAATGAAGGAAAATGATGGAAGCTCTATTACTATCATTCCTGAGATCATTCCACAGGGAACAACTTTGGATGAAGAAAAGAAATGATGGACTTGCTCAGAGCAGAGCGTATCTTCTGTGGCAGATATGATCCACATGATAAAAAGGTTTGAAACCTATTACGCATCCAGTAGAAAATGCGAGAGAATTTTAAACAGTCACATTCTGCTTAATTCAAATAAAATTAAACTGGTTGATTAAGAATACGTCTTAAACTCACACAAAGAGTACCATCCATCTTTAAAAGCCTGACCCCCAATCTCCGCATATTATTCTTTGCAGAGATACGTCTATACTCTGTCATTTTGCCTTCAGTCTGTCCTAGGACCCAGCTGTGAGGAAAATGGAAATTTAGATCTTTAAATACTTCATTTGGCTATTAAGAAATATTATTTATTAAATGAGATGTCTCTTTCCCTTAAAAAAATATATATATATATATCTGCCTTTTTTTTTTTTTTTTTTTTAATGGATTCTCTGTATCCAACTTCTACAAGCATCCACAAATGTGTTTAGTCATCCTTAGCACAGGGGAAGAATGTAAGTTGTTGGGAATTTGAAAAAAATCTGCAAGGAAACAAAGCTTCTAATTTTGACTTCAGTAGAAATTTTGCTTGAGTATGGATTCAAAGAACTTGGCCTGTGCTTTGCAGATGATTGGGATTCAAACATATTATTACTTAGATAATTGTTTTGCTAGAATCATCAAGCACACAATTAAAAAGACCGAAGGGAATGAGCTGGTTAAGAGATCAAAGAGATCAATTATTATTGTGCCCAGTGAACGTAAAGTGTTCAGTGGACACCAGTTGTATGTGCAGAAGAGAGGAATGAATCCAATTTTGTTTTAGGGTTCTAACATAAAAGGTAGAATAGTTTCTTTCCCTCCCAAAAGCATGGTTGGCATTTATATTCATATTTCTTATGCTAACGAAACAAATAATAACAAAAAAAATAATAGTTTTGAATGTTTCCCCTTAAAGCTGATAAACCCAATCTTTATTTCCATTGATAAAAAGCATGCAGCTGTTACTAACAGGCCAAATAGTGAAATCCTCGCTCGGCATTTAGACTGTCCACTGTTACAGATGCAGTGGGACCAAGACTTCCCTTGAGATAATAACTCTTGGAGAAATCTGGCCAGGAAACCTGATAACAAAGAGACACACAAAGACTAAGTAGCCTTCCAACTTGCACATCTCAAGACTATTTCTTTTTTTTTTTTTTCCTCTCCACTGAGCCCTCTCTTCTCCCTTTGAAAAGACGTGGAAGGAAAAGAGGGAAAAAAAAAAAAGCAACAACAACTCATCACAGAATTGTTTTGAATCTTCCCAGCGAAGCAGAAACTGAAAGAACTGCTCCTCAAAAGTGAATCTCAGGTGAAAACTCCACACATTTCCATAGTTTTGAACAGGAGAAGAGATGCAGATATACCTTCATGCTGGAACAAACCAGCCTCTAGAACTGGTTTACTACAGCAAATCGTTCTTCCTTTAGCCTTTTTCTATGTGGTAATGATTTGGCACTACTGCTCACAGGGTACCTCTTGTATTTACCATCTGTCGTGACAAACTTGCATCTGTACACGTCACTACAGAATGTGGCTACGTAAATCCACAGCCCTAAGATGTAATTCTGATACATTTATTTGAAGGTTATTCTGTCAAAATTCAGCAAAACTGCTGGAAGGATAAGAAGATAACATCAGTACATGCTGCAGCTGGCTACCTAGAGAACTACAGAGGAAGAATAAGGGTTACCAGAGCAAGAAAATACTGTTAATTACTTAGTATTGTTTCTTGAAGCATAATACCGGTATCTGGAAAGTACACATTCCTACATGCACACCTCATTAATATTACAGGGGATAAATCTTTTCTAGAAGAAACTGAAAAGAGAAAGGAAACAAAGAAAGAAAACAATCAAACCAACTAGTCTTCCACTAGTAAATTAAATCTTACTTCTTTCAGTAAAACTATAAACATCACAGATATTAGATTTCTTCTCTGGTGTGCCCAGTGATGCAAGTTCATAAAAAGCTAAAGGATAATAGATACTAGTAATAATTTTGTGATAAAATACCCACTTAGGAATGCCAGTGAGATGATAAGTTTCCACCTTGAGTCCAAAACATTGGCATGCTCAAGTTTCCCCTGAACATGGGGCTTAAGCAGTGGCTCATAAAGCTTGGTCTGTACTCTCATTATCCTGTCATGAACTAACCCAGCAGAATGGACTTTTATTCTGAAAGAATCTGAGCAGAAAGCACTTTGGACAGATACAGTAGGAAAACAGAAAATACCCCCACAAATAGCAATCATGTAATTATTATGTATTCAAACGTAAAGTGTTTACGGGATTAGACAGTAGCAGCAGTGACATGACAACACATAGTATGGCCTCATCCTGGAAGCCTCTCTCATCTGAATAATCCTCGATAAGTGTGTTCAGCCATTTGCAGGGATTGTAAAGTGCAGAAGACTATGGAATTTAGAAAGAAAGAGATAAAAACCCTGAAGAAGTGGTGTGGCTCACTTACAATTCTACAGGAAAATAAACAAATTCATAAATAAAACTGTCTCTAACTTTTGATCTTGGCTGTAAGACACAAAATCTCTTCCCTGAGAAGAAATACGCCAAAGCAGAGGCAGCCCCTCCCTTTACATTTTATTTCTCTAATTGTCTCCATATACCAGATCAATTGCATTTGGAAATATAGCTATTAAAACATAACTCGACCATCTTCAGAGCCTTTGTTTGTCAATTGCATCAAACAACAATTCTTCTGCAGACAAGAAATCAGGCTGTATCTTCACAATAATTGCAAGTCATTTCTAGGAAAAAGAGGTAGCAACAATACCCAAGGAAATAAAATAACACACTTTTGTGCTTTCCCATCAAACTCGATAGTGGTATGGGTTTAAATCAGTCAGAGGCAGCTACGCATGAGAGATTGCACTCTGCAGGCTCTATCAGTCAGAAGTCAAGGATACACGTCCATGATTTATCATACTTTTCATGGTAATTAGCTAGAGTGCCATTTTGCTTCCAGTAGCATCGCTCAACTTTCTTTTTTTAATTTGGTCTTTTTTCTGCAAATGAATTTACATATTTCTCAGTCTCTCATCCCCTACTATGTTTTATTTATGAATATAGGCCTTCCTGATGGCAACTTTAATGTGAAGAAAGTAGTAATTAGTGTACCTATCTGCTAAGTTAATCCCTTCTCCACAATGTCTGCAGAGAAGTTTAAGGTAACTAACAGTTTACAGTCAATATTAGGTTTAATTATGCTTAATGAGGATAACTGTCTCTGTTTACTAAGTGCACCTAGGTGTGCAGCCCCTATATGAGTTTTTCTCCCAGCCTCATTCTGCACTGTTAATAGTGCCACTGTGCACTGTATGTGCGGTGCTTTAAGGCATGAAAGTGCTCCAGGAAAGCCAAGCAAGTGAGGCACCTGTTTCAACACAGATTCTGTGGGAGTAGAACAGTCTTGAAACAATAGCAGTTTTGTGTTAAGAGAAAGTTTTACTGTCTGGTATTTTAGTGTATGCAGTATATTGGGGAGGGGGGGAATGAATAACAGACATTCCCTAAGCCCCTCCTCTTAGCAAAAAAGAAAAGTTAAATAGGAAAAATGAAAGCACTTGTTCCCAGTTTAAAGCAATCATCCCCGGGAGTGATTATATTTGCTCAGCGCATCTAAAGCTGCATTAACAAATAATGCTTTAAAGGAAGTTAAGCAAAACAATGAAGACTTCTTATCTCAACTGTATTTCGCAAGCAGGTATTTTCCAGAACCATAAAGATTCAAGAGACAACTGTAGACCGTGCCAACATCGTACTGTAACTTCATGCTAGAAGAACATCAAAAACAAAACCTCAGACCCAAACACTGCTAAGACTCCCGCTGCTCCGTTTTTCATTTCTGTGCCATGCTGATACTTGAGCCTGTAACTTCCTAAAAGGATAATCCAGATTTTAGTTTGCTTCATTACTTTTTGCTGTAGCATTTTCCTTTGTGATTTCATTTATCACCCCTTGGGAAATACATGCAATGGGAATTTTTTTTTAATACATATTTATAACAACCTATGAAAACCGAACCTTCCTAAGTCTCCAATTCCCTAGGATGCATGAATCTGTGTGCTTTTTTTGTGTGCATGTACATGAAGGGCTAAGCATGCAAGAGAAATGCCTCAAAAAGAAAGAAAAAGCAGTTTGATTTCCAGTGAGAAACTGAATTAGAACACACAGAAATTGTTCTGTAAATGGAAAGGCTCTTTTGATTCTTCCAAAGCAGTAAAGAAGCAAATCTTGCATTCTGTTCATATCAGAGAGATGTGAAGTTTCCATAGACATAGCTTAGGGGAGGGTTGTTCTTTTTAGTTTTCTTTTTTGGCCTAGTGAGCGCTCCACGTGAGTCCACACATTCCCTCCTTACTTTTGCCATTGGCAAGACTTCAAGAAAAAAAAAACACAAAACTCCAGTTAAAAAATGATTTAAAAAAATTGTGTGTGTGTGTGTGTGTGTGGTGGTGGTGGTGGGGAACCTTCAGCTAAATCACATTTCTTGTTGTTAAGAAACACCCAAATATGTGAATGTCAAAGTCAAAGTATGATTTTATCTGAAGGCAAAAGTTTGATTCTGGAAGCTAAATCCAGAACAACATGCTCTGAGCGTTGAGGCATCAAAACCTAAGCTCAGGTCTCTTTGTTACAGCTTACACGTATTAATTCTCCAGTGGGCCAAAATATAACCTCAGCGCTGATATTACTCAATGTTCAGAATAAGGATTTTAATAAAAAAAGGACATTTTGCATCTGGGGTCTTTCCCTCTCAATAATGTGTTCCAGAAAGAAAAATGTGATCTAAGCATTTAAACACAAGCCTAACCATGCTGCAAAACTAACAGCTACATACCAGAAAAGCAAAGATACCTGCTTTCCAAGTGACAGTAAATTCTTCTCTTCACCATTTAAGACATCAGATATTCAAATAAACGTGGAGTGCACTATGACATGAAAATTATTTACATGCACATGTATTTATTTATTTTTTTCAGTGAACTGGGAAGGATTTCTATCAAAGAAAGGAGAAGAAGTAGGAAGGGTCCTTTTAGCATTTGAGTATAAAATCCGGCAGGTGGTATAACTTTATGAGTTAAAGAAAACAACAGAACTCTGAGGATCTGGGAAATTTAAACAATCAAATTTCAAGCATATGCTATGAAAAAAAACAACTAGATAATGCAAATAGCACTTATCACAAGTGGTCAGTACTAGGAAAGTGCATATTTGATGTTGCTTCTCACCTACCACTGAGTTTCAGTTTAATAAACAAAGTTTGGGTAACAGCCTGGTGTACTGAACTCCTAGAATTAGAGACAAAAGGTTTACCTGCAGGACATTGAAGTTCAGTGTACGTTCAAGTGTAACTGACTCCTCAAAACTCAACAGGGAGATCTCCAACCCATAGGAAGCAGATCTCCTTCAGAGAAAGGTGGATGTGTGCATTAATACAAAAACCTGCGCAGCTCTCCTCCCCAGACATCTGGCTGCATAAAACACCACGCACTTTCCTGAAGAGCCCTGGAGGGAGGTGAGATTGTTTACATGGTGTTTCCCCTCCTCCCCAAGATCTACAGAAGCTCAATCACCTCCACATGAATTTCAAGAATCTCTGCTTCTCTGTCTCAACAGAGATTAAGACATTCTCCCTTGAAGACTCATGTAAATAAGTTTCTCTAGTCTTCATTGAGGATCATGCCTACAGTTTGGCAGCCTCCAGAATCTCAAGGAGCCTCAAGGTATATGCCAGGCAAGCAGTCAGGACTTTAAACCACCTACCAATCAAATCATTAGAACATGACTAACAAGAAACCTCTTATAAATGGGCACTGAGATCTTGGGACAATGCCATCTCATAAAGAACATTTGCATATGCCTATAAACATCACTGTAAACATTTTAATTCAGAGGACAGAAAATGGTTTTTAGTCCGGTTTCTGCAAAGGACCATAACTCAGATAATTAAAAAGTCAAAAGAAAATTCCTAAGGAATTGAAAACATGCCACAAGTGACTGATTAGCAATGCTTCTTAATTCTTAATTTTCTTCAATATTCATTTCCTGCAGAAAAAAAACAACACAGAAGTTTCACCTTCCTGTCTCTCAGAACAGACTCTGCCTATTTACGTGAATTCTCCCTGCCACACTGTCAAGACATGCCTTCTGGAGGCAAAGGGACATGTATGATCCCCAAAATCCTATTCATATCAATAAGAATGATACTGGTTTGACTGAAAACAACCAGAGGGAATAGCTGAAATGGGCTCAGAGCTGTTTCCAGAGTCAGAATGGTCTGTATCATCTTCTTGGCACTAAGACACGCTTGCTGCTGACAAATAAATGGTCCAGCTCACACCACTGTTCATGTCTTGCTGTCTCCCACTTCATTGTCTGCTATTTAATTCGCTGGTAATGGAAGAAGAGAGGGTTTCCTTCACACTGCTGACAATACTGAGCTACTCAGTAATGCTGCTGCTCTGCTATTGATAATATTGCCTAACTTAGCATGGTCTCAGCTGGACAGTTTGCAAATTTGAATGAGACACACTGAAAGTTGTTCAGAGGCCCCACCATAGTGTCACCATACAAACATTTGAATCAGCTCTAGCAAACATATGCCCACCTATAGAAAGAGGAGCTAAGGAGGAAAAGAGGGAGATGTTGAGAGAGAGAAAGGAAGGGAGAAAAAGGAAAGGCAAAGAAGGAAGGAGGGAGATTAGAAGGGATTACAGCATACTACTTAGTGAAAGATTTACCTATGGAACTTTGTGAGAGACATTAACGTTTTGAAGAGGAAATCTTGTACCACCAGATAGAAGATTTACCACTCATTCCTTTTTATAATTCATATCTCATCAACCCAAATCAATGAAGAACAAAAGTTTTAACACCCTGCAATTTCAGTCATACAGCACAAAATGAGGACATGTTCTACTCGTATGCTGGTTAGATAAACTGCAAGTGTCTTCACCAAAATAAAACATTCTCTCTTACTTTTTATTTTTGTATAGAATAGCATACACTGCCCTTGCATTGTTAGTTCTACCTCAATATCTGCTGCGAAACACTGTGCATATATATATGTATATATACATGTGCAGCTAAACAAATACACACACTACTGAGTTTTCTGTTGACAGCTGGACTGTTGGAACCCATGTCCTCTGGGCAGCAATCAGCAATGAAGGAAGAGGAAAAAGTTAGCGTAATGATTAACTAGCCCAGTGGGCTATTATTCATGGCAGGTAGAGCAGCAGCAGTGCAGTCTGCGACGCTGCTCTCTCCTATCCCTCTGGAATGCTGTTGGATCCCTGGAATCAAACTCGGCACAGGAAAAAAGAAAACAACAGCTAATCTATAATGCCAACATAAGAAAGTAGATGAATTTCCCCTCCTGGATTTTGCATCTAAGGAAGAAACTTGCAAGAAGAAAGATCATCTGTTAAGCTTGATGTTGAATAAACATGACAAATATCACTGTTTATCTAATACGTACACATAGTTTTTGGTAAGGCTAAGTTATTGGTATCAGCTATAGGCAATTATTTTCTATACAGCATGGAGTAAACAACTTTAATGGCAACTGGCAAGTATCAGCATTGTTAAGAGCAGTCTTGGTACTAATACTGGATCAGATGGTTAAAGGGCATCCATTCAGTTGAAAGACTAAACTATGAATATCCCTCCAGCCAATCAGGGGGAAAAAAAAGAATTAAAAGCATCGTGGCTGTTCCCCTCCATTGGTGCTTTACTTCACAGCCCTCCAGGAATTCCTTCAAAGAAAAAGTTCAAAAATGCAAAATTCTACTATATCTTACAGATTCTTTTCAATGTGTCCACTGAGGGTGAACATACCGTAATACCCACTGTGTTTCTCTCACTGATACCTCACTCAGCATTTTGCAATGAGACAATACATCACATCACGTTGTCAGCCTTGGGAAACCAAATTCAGCCTTTTCTACCTATCAACGATGTAACTTCTTCAGCCATGGCAGAAAACAAAATCAAAGTTCGAGCTTCATTTTTTCCCATTCCAACAAGAGCATTTACTGTTTATTTAAGACGACCTTGTAAGAAAGCATTTAGCAAAAAAAAAAAAAAAAAAAAGTGAGTTCTTTCTTTCAGTAAACTCACTTTCCCCCTGAAAGGTTTTGCTCTGTGTATGGATTTTTCATTTGCTTTAATTACTTTCAAGTGCCTCTGCTCAAATCAGCAGGAATTAAGTATCTACAACATCAGTGTAGGTCCTAGTGTTAGATGCTATAAACAAAATGTTCTTCAGTGGTCTGAATCTGCATAAGGAGGAAGTCTTGAGAATTTGGGAAGTCCTTTTCCACAAGGTGTACTTCTGGAGACCCCATAACCTATGGGAATCACAAAGCATATGAGATTCTTCACTTTAGAAACCAGACCCTTCACCTTAAAGCCCTCCTTAGGACACTCTCTGGAATTTTTATGTTTTTCTCATACATTGGTGCTTATAATACACACAGCGAAGTGAGGCCTCACCAATGCAGACCAGAGTGGGAAATACATGAGAATTTAGACACAGTAGCCAAGAGTTATAAGAAAATGCAGAGACTGAACAAGAAACAAGTAGGCATGTCATTAAAAGCAAACTGCAATCTTCCATAATCTCAGCAATCACCTCTTCTTCTCTCATAACAGCCACACATATACTTACAAACAGTAACAGGAATGCAAAAGTTTTTGTCCTTTGTTAAGTGTTTACAGCTCAGATATCTTTCTGGTTAATAAATACACATAGTAAATCAACAAAAAGAAGAAAACAAGCTCTACGTAAAAGCCCTTGGCACTCTTATATTGGAAGAGTTAATATACATTTGTGTGCAGACATTCACAGGTGGAAGAAGAGGAACTGAGGCTGAGGAAAACGCACGCGGTTCAACCATTATCCCATCATAAGCTGTGGACTTTGACTTGAAGATTCCAAAAATAAACACGATTAACACTTAAATCTCAAGCTGTACTTTCAGTGGTACCCTTTCCCCTGTGATGATATGCAAGCTTAAAAACAAAACCCCAACTAACATCCAGAGCTTTGAACAACTTCAGCCCTCAGCCCCAAGGAAGAGCTATCACCCAAACTTCCCACTGGGTCCACAGGCTTCTACTGTCATGTTCTGAATTAAGGACACAATGAAACTGAAGGTGCAATAAAACTAAAACTAAAAAGAGAGAATAAACAGACAACATGAAGGTATGGGAGGTGCAATACAGGCATCTTGAAAACCAGGAGATATCACCTCCAGTGAATCTCATTTTCTAAGTCTCCTCATTTTTGTGCTGCGTTGCTTTTTGTTGTACATACTTTCACACAAACCGATAGCTCGTCTGCACTGTTGCCCATAGTTACACCCAGCACTCACAGGTAAGCCCGCAACTCTTCTCCAATAGGGAAGGAAAATCAACAGTACGAAGTAAAGTATGAAAACAATTCTGCACTTACTGACCTGCACTTGGTTATATCTTTTGAAAAGCAGCTTTAAAATACAAGTTGTTGTTGAGGTTTGATTTAAAAATCCCTGTCAGTTTCAACATCCAGGTGAAAGTATTGCTGCTGGCTCCAGAACGATTTGCATATCTTATCAGTAAAGAAAATGTCTGAGGTGCGTACCAATCTGATGAAATTACAAACAAGAGTCCACACAAGCACATATCTTCCTGTTTGATTTCTGTCCTCTTCACTCCTCTATAATAAATTATAAACCTCCATCTAGAAATGAGATGATCTTAACTGTGCGTGTAAAAAGGAAAATGAAGGCAGTCTATTCTTTTTCGCACTTTACAGCTGAGAACCTGACAAAATTGTGGATTTGGTGAACAAGCAGGAAAGCTTAGTTTGTTACAAACTACTTCTTCCTTAACTGCCACACAAACTGTAGAAAATCCAATGTATTTATGGATCTTTAAAAAGTTTTCCACACTCCACACAAACTAATACATAAAACTACACCTCTTTTACTGCTATGACTAATATACATGCTTAGCTTTATGTCCTGCAATTAATCTCATCTTCTTCAATAAGATTACTCATAATGCTGTAAGTGAAATACACGTGTAAATCCTTACAGAGTCATGGCCTGAATTGTCAACAGCATTACATGGAACAATTAAATGCCCAGGCCTAGAATGGCTCTTCAGAAAGATTAGAAGAAATGTTTAGGCATAAGAGGTAACAAAATCTACTCCAGGGAGAGGCTATGAGAGGAACAGTATTCGGGGGCATGTCTTCCCTTGGGAAATTCACCCACCACCAAATTATTCCAGTAATACTATATTCACCTTTTTCATCTACTAGTTATCACCTTCTCTCACCACTCCTTTCTCACTCTCCATCACATCTTGCTACAGCTGCTTTGTGCCAAAAGAGACAGGATATACGTTTTTATTCTTTTGCACAGTAACACAGGGTGAGAGAACAGTCTGGTCCTCATTTTGACTAGCTCAGTAATAAAACAGTTCACATGCTAATTAACTGAACTGGATGCATCATTGAACAAATGCACCGACTTTTCTTCTTAACTTATTACTGAACTGTTCATATACTAGTCTCCCAACCCTCTCACTGCAGATTACATGCCCAGTATACTCTATGGACAATCTTTAATCTGTACTTTCTTTGTTTGAGTTCATTACAAGAAGCTGATGATGAAAACAAATACTAATTGAATACCTAAAACTGTTTAGTTCCACCTACCAACAAGTAGCTTACCACCTAGTTTGCTCTGTAAATATTCAGAAGTTCTACACAAGAAGTTATTCTCTGTACATTATTTAGTGTTTGACTAAAAAAATCATGGCTTCAATACACACTTCTGCTCGACAAAGTCAATCCCTTAAAAGTTCAAATGACTATTTGTCACAAACATTTCACCTCTACTAATGAACTGCGCGAACAAATGATAGAAAATGCAAAGCTGTATTATGCTTAGCAGTTAACATTTTAATAAGGAGGAGATTAGCAATTTTTAATACCTCCAGTGCTTTGTTATATACAGTAGCACAATAACTGAATATTTTAATTGCTAATTATTTAGACCTCATTCAGTTCTCAGTCAGGCAAAACTCCCATTGAGGGATTCTTGCCTGAGAAAAGAGCTACAGGATTTGTCTTACTGTAATTTGAAAAAAACTTCATATATCATAAAAACTCTCAAGTTATAGTGAGACAAAAATCATTAAATCCTTAGCAATATTAAACTCTACCGAAAGTCCCACTGACTCCCAACGCCAATGTTTTTATATTAAGTAAAACACATAATTGCAGTTTACCAATTGTTACTTACCTGCATAATTTAGGCCCAGATATGCTGGTGCTCTTAACGAGATCTAATAATATTTTGAGTCTTCTTATTGTACCCCTGCTCTGGGAAATCTCAGTTCAAATGTGATAGGGAAATAGCATTTCCAAACAATTACACTACCAACATCTTCAGAAACCCAAAAAGTAGCATTCAATTTTACCTTTTGACTTCGGGCTCCAAAAGGGTTAAGAGCAGCTCTCAACACTTCTTTTTTATGCAGCTGTGGAACAAAAAAAAAGAAATATATTAGAGCTTACGTTTAGAGATTTGCACACAAAACACTTTTGAGTTTTCATAACAGTCAAATAAGTAGGAGTTGGTGAGGGAAGTGAGCAGAACACTGTATATACATCAACATACAGCGACCTGAAGGAAACAAAGTCTTGCACATTCACATTTAGCACACGGGTGACAAACAAATAAGCTAAATGTAGTAGCACACAACACATCGCATTCTATGCATACTTCAGAGAGAGAAGTTACACAACTGAACACCGATCCAGTAGGGACCAACTCATATGACTTCATGCTTAAGAAAACAAATAACACTTATTTTTTCCATTAAGCGTAGTTTAACTCCAGCCAGGGATAAAAACAAATGGGTGTCACAACCAAAGTTTCGCCACTTATGTTTCATGTTCAAATGCATTTGTGGAAAAAGTTACAAGTAAATACTCTAAAAGTTCAAGAGTTTAAAGTGGTTCTTTAATTTTTCTTAAACAGAAAATATGTATAATGTCCCTCCATCTGTCAGCTATAATTGGCTTCAGTGACTAAAATGATCAGAAAATCTCTCCATAGGCTGCTTTTTGAAAAAGAATTAAAAGCAGACTTAGTACTGCATAACACTAATTGACAGACTGGCTACCAAACAGGAATATTTTGACATCACAAATTAGACTTGGGCACCTTACTTCCACCAGTTCAGAATAAGGCCTAGGGACCTAACCAGCATAGTTTCCAAATCCTGTTATGAGACATTCACTCAGATTACAGTTCCCAAGCACAGTCCAGCCAGGCTTTGAGCTTTCTCACAGGAGCAGCAGAATCTATTTATCATCCTTAAGTACCCAACTTCCACCTAGGAACCCATGGCCAACCCAATTACCAGCTCAACCATGGCAGAAATGGGCTAACTAAGCTTACCAGTATTCTGTAATCCTTCAGTGGTGATGGTTTTTGATCCTATTCAAAGATACAGACATTTTTGATCTCTATTCAAAGATACAGACATTTTAATCACTGAGATTTTGACCCCTCCATCAAACTTAAGAACTGATTCAACAGCGATTACATGCCATAAACTTGTTTCCCTGCATCTCAGATGATTCGCTGTATTAATGGACCTGTGATCTGCTACCTGCTAAAAGTAAGCTGCTACAGAAAAGAACTGCTCTTTGAAGCAACCTAGTTTATTAGGAAGGAAAGCATGCAGAGCATTGCTTACTCGAGGTAAAGAAAATGCAATAACAGCAGGCCTTCCGGTTCATCATTTCCAGGCCTGACTTCCCACCACCCTCCTGCTACTACAGAGGTGCTTTTGTTTCCTTCCTGCCTACACACTCACAACTTCTTTTCATATTTGCAGCGTTCCTTTTGTCTTCTGGAAGCTTTCTACCTCCAGTTGCAACAAACAAACCATGACCTAAGTTCATCACTTGAGGGCACCTCCCCAGCCTTCCTGGGTTAGTCATTAGCCTCCACAGCATAGGCTGCTGAATGGAGTCTTTCACTGTTTTCAGGGAAGATGATTTCTTTTGCTGGAACTAAGGCTGTGCAGCATGTGCTTTAGCTTTCATAAGGTCTATCACAGACTGAAAAGGCACACTGGACGGCAGCTGGTAGCACTTTCCAACATCACACAACCACAGTCTCAAATCATCTGACAGTTCTGCACTGACGATGAATAAAGCAAAACAGAAGGCCTAAAATATTGAGCAATGAGGATCAGATTTTGACCTTTAGATGCTGTTAGATGTATTGCATGAGGGTCTGTTTGATTTAAATGATACTAGCAGGTATGAAGCTGTGCTGTTTGCTTAATGTCTAACTCATCTAACAAAATGCTCTGTACTGGCTGGCAAACTACGTGCTGCAGTGAGAGATGGCTTGAATCTCTCTACAGGGTGAGCCATGGGTGAACCTAGAAGGGTGCATTACGCTGGGGAATTCAAAATGGATGAAAAGCAGAAAAAAAGCACAGGAAAACCGATCACGAGGTGAATGAAAATCTTCTCTATTTTAAACTCATTGATCAGTTGGGCCTACAGCGAAGCTTAGATATTATCTTCTCAATCTCTGTGAAATCAAAAGTCTCAGGTCTTCTCTGGTCTACTGGAATCTCAGATTTCATACAACGAATCATGACAAACACCTGTCCTTTTTCTTAGTTAAAATTCTTACCAGAAGATGCTACGCAAAAGTCAGTGTAACTGTAATGGTTACTTATCTTGATTTTCACTATTTTTAATTAATCTGCTCCAAATTTCTGTATATCCAAATTTAGGAAGTGATAACATTTCTGCCACATAGTTTTTACAACTACTTTTATATGAGATATGAGTTAATCAAGACTTTCATGTGAGTTAGTCACTTGTTAGACTAACACACTAACAGAGCATATATCTAAAACTAGAAGCCGTTCATTTTGTTTTAAATTCCAATCTCCGTGTTTACATCTAATGGTTTCAGTTGGAGCAACAGCTTATTGGTGACTCAAATTATTTCAGATAATGCACTCAAAATCTGACAACATAAAAAACTATGCATACAACTCAGGAAATACACTTCAGTTCCACTGGAAATATAAGCCCTGTGTACCCAAGCAAAAGTGAATATCCTGCAGCACTGGCTTAGGACAGTCTTGCTGGCCTCAAGGTCACAAAATATATCACAATCCTCAGAGTCTTGAGATAGTTTTCTAAAAAAAAGTGTTTTCAAGGATGAAGTATATTAGTTAAAGATCTACCATAAAGATAAGAAACATAGAAATGCACAACATAAACAGTTCTAAATTAAAAAAGCTTCTTCTGCTGTGTCATTTGCTTCTACAGTAACAACAGTACATAAATGCTAACAGGAAAGAACTATATATACTCATCCATTTCTTTATGATAATACCATATAAGGAGCATGGCCTTATGACTTTTGCTGTGAATGAAAAAAATCCTATTCGGTGAATTATCAACAAATTAAGTAAAACTAAGATAACTACATTCCATTCAAGAGTATGTCAAGAATGCATAAATTTTATTTATGTTTCTCTTGCTTATGGAGCTTTTGCCGAGGGGATAGAAGATATTATAGGATGACAGTTGAGCAAGGATCTTCCCATTTTAAGGCTCTATAAACAAACAGTAAAATTCAAAGAATAAGATAAATTATATTAGCATTATTCCAATTCAATTCTTCCCAAACAGTCATCATATATGCAAACTAAACTCCGGTAGCAAGTAGATGAAAATAATCACTGTTGATTAATGCTAAGAATACAGCAGCCAAAAGAATTTCAAACAATGACTCACTGTGAGACTACCAGTAAATCTCTTGGTCTTTTTAGGTTCAGTCAACCTTTCACGAACACTGGGTAAAGTATGCCCTTAACAAAATGGACAATGCAGGGCAGCAATACTCTTTTTGAAACAAGACTCGAGTGTGAATGTACTGCTTATGAAAAAAAAACCTAATCTGGCAAGAGAGTTTCAATTCATCTCATTTCCAGGAGAGTACTGCAAGCAGCAGAAGATTCACTGACTAAGGCTTATTGCTGTCCCTCTACCTTGAACTGAGGGTCCATAGAAAGATTTTTGTGGCTCATTCATTCTCTTCCATTGGACTTAGAACCACAGACCAATTACTACTGACTGTAGTAAAGTCTTCTGTGATATGGACTTCTGTCTACTGAGAACTAGATTTGTGATCCCTATAACTTGTTCCACTAGAAAAGCTTGTTTGTCCGGAGGGAAGAAATAAATGGAATGACTAGCATTTAACTTTCATCATAGATTCTAGAAAATATCTACATGAAAACTGCCAAAAACAGACCACTGACTATAAGATAACAAACTGGGTAAGAACTGGCTTCTTGGCAGGGAAGAGTTTTAAAGAATAATACTCAGTGTTCCAGTCCCTTGCTTAATGCAGAATAAAGTCTTCTAGAAAGCAATTCAAGTTCTCTGTGCACTTCTAAATTCTATTCAAAGAGAACTATTTGCCCATATTTACCCATACAGAAGACTTAGATCAACTGTCCAGGCCAAGAACAAAATGACCCCTGAAGGCAAATTAGTGCAATGGAGGAAGGGAAGTAGCAGAGTACCTGTAGCACTGCCTACCAGCTTAATCTCCTCTTAACTTTATTTAACTCAACTTAAACAGAAAACATTGCCTGGAACATGAGAGGCAAATGTTATTTTTAATATTAGTGGTACTAGTAACTAGCATATATAATTCTTCAGAAGGAAATACCAATGCAGACAGTGAAATAAAACATGCCATGGTAACAGATGAAGGCTTCAGTTGTCAACAAAAATCAGGCTACTAATTCTCACATAAACAGTCTTTCTACATCTTTGATTTTTAATATATAGACCAAAGATCACTCTCACATTTCAGCAGCTTTTGTCTTTTAATGCCAATCATTTCAATGGACTTTTCTTATACCCTGTGCTTTCTCTCACCCTTGGAAAAGGGGAGTGAAAATATCAAATGATATCTTACAGTGCCAAGACCAAAGAAACACTTCAAACATTCCAAAAATGAGGCAATGACTTTGCATAAGGTGGGGAGAGAATGTTATCAACAGTGGGGTGAATTCTTGCCTGGCAGCATGAAAAATAAAAAATAGAAACCCACATCTCATTCTGTTTGAATCTATGCTAAGGTCTGGGCTATGTAAACAGCAACTGAGAACTACTGAGTGTAAAACAGAATTATTTCGTTGCTAATCATGTTTTCTTCTTGTTACTGTTTACTTCTCCCCCAGCCCCAAGAAACAGACAAAGAGATTCAAGAGGAAAGTGGGAAATTATTGGCCTGTTTATGACCACTGAAAACAAAGATGCCTTGACAGATCCACTCAATTGAACTATCACCTGCCACAGGACGCAGTCTCACAAAGAACAGTTCTAAATATATCTGTGAGGGGAGCTCATGCTGCTGCTGGCCTCTCTGTACCTACTCAAATGACAAAGAAGATTTCAGACTCGAGAGCTGTCAGCTTAGCACTTTTCACCAGAATGTAACTAATTCACAACTCAAGAAAACAGAAATATGATGTGCCTATTACCTTATTTTTTCCCCTCCAAATTTCGGTTTTACTTCTGAAACAAAAAGAGGCTGAAACTTTTCCTTGATTGAGGTTGACTAAAAGCCACATTACAACAATAAAAGACTCCTCTATCCGTAGTTATGGGCATCAGAAAGTAGGAATTAAATGTATCTGCCTTTGTCCAAAAAAATCATTATCACCCTTAATTCCCTCAAAGCACGGGAAATAAGGTAGGTGGAAAATAGAAGGGGAAATAAAGATGACAGCTCTCCTCTCCAGAGGTAAGTGACTGGTTCATAGCTGATTAGTTCCAGGCAACAAGTGACATCAGTCTCCCTACGCTGAATCTGTTTTCTCTGTAATGGTAACTGGTGAATGATCTCCCCGTCCTTCTCACAACCCTTGAGCACTTTTCCATCATACTTTCTTCCACTCTCCATTAGAGTAGGGGAAGCGAGGGCAGCATGGCAGTTTAGTTGCCCATCAGGGTGAAACCACCACAGCAACACTTAACTCCTCGATGACTTTTCTCTCATCTCCTTAGCAGAAACATCTACAAATGTTTAAATCAGAATGTGAGCCAAGTATATAAAAATAAAGCTCAGCATCTATAAAAAGTACACAGACTAACCTGCTTAATTATTAACAGGTAAACACAACAAATTCTGAATTATTTACTTAATCTTTTTCAACTACAAACCTCAGACTTTTAGAGCATGAAATACGTACTTTATTCTAGGACACAACACAGATATTTTATAAGCCTGTGTGGACTTGTATTTCCAGAGGTGGTGCTGTTTTGAAGAATACACACCTCTTATAACCCCAAAATACCTTCCTCTCACTGAACCCTGATGGAACTTTAAATACAGAAATAAAAGTCTGAGTAAAGAGATCCTGTATTCATGTGTTCACCAGTAAATGAGATGGCTTGTTTCTAACTTGCATCCGAGTGAAAATAAGACTCATGTGAGGCATATGCACCTTCTCCTGTTTCTGCAGATCTGCTGGTCAAGACTCCAGTCAGAAGCGTTGCAGTGAAGAATAATATTGTGTCAGGAAAAAGCCCATTTTCTCCACTCAGTAAAGACACCACGCTGAAGCAAACCCTGCCTGCACCTCTAAAAAAACCCAATATCACAGGTCCATGATGATGGCCCTGCAAGTAACTGGTCCATACCCAACCTTTTTTATGTACCATCTTCCTATATACTGTTGACGCTACCTAACTCAGAGCTAATTTGATGCTGTCTATCCTGGTGACATGTTGAATATAAGAGGAGTTCCAAGTTCCTTTCAGGAGGTGTGCACTGATAGTTCTGCTATACTTCTACAAACCTGTACAAATATAATATGTTATATCCTCTACTCCTAATGATTATCATGGTCCACCCTAATTTGTTTCCTTGTTACTGGTTTTATATCTTAATAATTTTGTCAGTATTTATGTACTACATTTTGTTGTTCCTACCAAACCCTTCCAAAGGTGCAATTCAGGACATGAGGCATTTAATCACAGAACTGTCACAGTCTCCAATTTAGGTGGCCTACTTGTATTAGCAACGTTTTATTAGCAGGTTATACTCTAAGTTTAATATTTAGTGCATTGTGTAAGAACTGTTTACTGTGTACTGCTATATAATTCTGTTTGACACGTAAAGAAAAAAAAGCATAAGTAATACATGTATTTCTCAACAGACCTACCACTATAAGAAAATAAGGACAAGCATCAGACATACAGAGAAAATAAAAGAGTATATGATAATTGAGTTAAAAACTAGTTTACAGTGTCTAGACAAAAGAGGCAGAATAGGGGGTATACACACAATATCCCCCCCATCCTTTAACTTTTGTTTCCAAATCTTCCACTGGAGGCCTTAGAAGCTGCATAGCTAAAGGAAAAGAGAATTTGTTTGCTAAAGTCTTTCAGTGAAGACAACTCTGTCCAAATACACAGAAAATATCCCCTAAACCTCTCATATTTTACCAAACCCACAAAGAAAAAGTAGGACTTCTCTTTGAGTTTATAAGCACTTCCACTTTTTCACTAGGTTTGTAGATAAGCTGTATACAACCTCATGAATTATGCAGCCCCTTTCCCGCGTGTTCTTAAGCGATGTTAGCTGGAGGCCCCAGTGAAGGATGTACTGTGCATGAGCAGCAGGTCATTCCAAATGACCATAACAGCCAAAGCAGACTCAGGTTTTCCTGGAACAGACGGAGAGCAGTTCTGAGTAAAGCAGCCAGTTATCTCACTATAGAGATGTCTGTTTTGGAGGTAGTGATATTCAGACCTTACCCCTGGAAAGGAGTATTTGTTCGTCTTCATCTTTTAGTTGTGAGGAAAAGCATACTGCTTTTCATTCTCTACTTAAAGAGTGAATGAAAAGTACTCCTACAGGCATTTGCAAGGGCTGTATAAAGAGAATTCTTCAGCCTCATCTAAGTAAGGCCTGCATGAAAGGACCCGTAGAGCAGTTCCAATGCAATTCTTACTACCTTGGAAGTATGGATGAAGAATGGATTTGGTCTAGTGGCTTCAGTTCTTAACTTTCGTATTACTTGAACTACTTCAGGTAATGATCCTTGCAATGAACCAGAATAGTGAACCTTTCCCAGGATGAAAACCTTCCAGCAAGGGACACCTCCAGGTACCTCTGAAGCTCACAGTACTCCAGTGAATCAGAGAAACCTCATCAAAAAGTCAGGAATATTGTAAGTAATCAACATATTTTAGTTTTTTATACTTCTGTTGTCCATTTTGTCACTATATCCATAAATCCTTTATAATGAGGTAACCAGTATTATTTCAAAGGACCTCTTGCTGTTTATTGCCATCCCTGACAAAAGATCATTTCCAAAGCTTTCCAAACTTTCTTCAGCTGATGTTTTTGTGAAGTGACATTCAAATCCAATTAATTTTTTATTTTGAAACAAAACAAAACCAAAATGGAGCCTATTTCACATTCTTTTTATTCGTGTACTTTGCTGAATTCTTCAAAATTATTCCAATGGATGAACAACACTGACATCCAAAAACACAGAATTTCAGTTCACATTTCCTCTGTGGGAAAAAAAGTATATCTTTGAAAATGTATCTTTTCTCGGTTATATTCAGCGAGGGACATTAAAAATTCAATATTTGCCACTTTACAATGACTTATGGACACAAACTAGTTCCTTAGGCTGGTCTAAATGTAAGGGGAATTCTAAGTATGCACTTGAAACAGTACTAAAACCCACAATACAGCTCCAATCTTTATGTCACTTTTCCATTTATTTTTTTCCTATAATTTTTATCATTTGTTACAGATACAGTATTTATTCTTTGCAATGATTAACATGCAAAAATTAGTACATAGGGACCAAGTAGTAAGAATGGATCTAATAAAAAATTAATATTTTTACAAAAATAACTAGGAGATTAATCAATACCAAGACTGAGATATTCAGATCAGTAGGACATTTTTAGTTCTAACATTCATTCTGCTGTAAAGACATCGGGACAGTTTGATTTAGCAAAAACCTTAACTGAGATATATCAGTACACGTATATATATCAGTATTTGGATTAAAACCATTTTGGAAGCTCTACTGCAAGATAGGAGATAATTCCATTATGAGAATGTTACTTATCATATAGAATAAAGTTTGAGTAAATTAAGGTCTGAAGGAAACAATTCAAAAGAGACTCTATATTTAAGTTAAAGATTCCCCAGTAAAAGGGAATGGATATTTTGAGATCAAACTAATCTTTACCATAATTTTACCTAAATCAATCAGAGTCAAAAATAATTCCAAGTCATTTCTATTAAGAAATTATGTCTATTATGCTGTAGAGTTTCTAAATTATGAGCACAAATACTTTACATAGTAAAAATCCATTTCTTGAAGTTCTAGCCCTCAAATCATGCGATCCATTTTACACTAGTATTTCATTACACATATGCATGTGATCTACGTATGGGACTTTTACCTATATTTTCCTCAACCATACCCAGAAAGATCTTAATTTTTCCCATCTTTAACGCAGGTCAAGGGATTATCCAGGTTTTTGTCCTCATGTTAAATTAGACACATTTCTGAAATCTATCACTGTTTTTCAGTTAAGAACTCTTCTGACAAGACAGGCCAAGAGTGAAAGAGTGGGGGCTACTTTTTCAGATGTCTTGAGACACAGAGGGTGAAGTGGCTGGCTTAAGGTTATTCAGGAAATCAGTGACAGAGTGCTGAACTTTCATCACAAGTTACAATCCACTGAGTTAACAACAAAGCCTTCCTTCCTATCTGTTAATTAATATAAAGGGCACAACAAAAATCCCAGTATTAATCTGCTGTGTTAACTCAGCAATTCCAAACTGCTTTGCATTTGTATAACTCTAGCATTAAGAATTGCAAGGTACTGTATACACAGGATGGAGCAAAACCAAATAGAACTATATTGTTCTTCCTTTCGAAGCAGTTAAAAACAAACAAACCAACAAAGAGGGATTAAGAGTAAAATAATCTCACCTAACTTTGTCCATCCAAAAGAATGTTGTATAGGCTGCTTCTTCCACTACTGGAATGAGGTGACCATCTCAAGAGTGCAACTCCTTTTCATATCATACGCATGGCTAAGTCAATCTCCAGAGAAACCTCTCCTTTTCCTTTGTCAATAGAGATAGCCCAGATGCCATGACTAAGTGCCAGCTGTCAAACTGAGTGCAATGTATATCCCTATCACAGCACAAAGTAGGTCTCCTCAGAGTTCCCTTGATATCTTTTTTCCAGATGCAAAGCCAGGGCAGGCCAAGGTCTATCTGTGTTAAGAAGTTAATGAAGAGTTAGGTGCATTCTGCTACACTAGTTAATGTTCTGACAATTCAGACAATCAGATATCATTCCTTCTTAGCTTCTAGGCATGCTAAACGCTGGCCACCATCTCTCGAGCTGCTGGCATTGTGAACAAATGGCACTAAATTGCTGCATCTAGCTGAGACTGGTGTAGCACTGAGCACACAGTGGAACTCCAACAGGAATACTCAAGGTGCTGCCACAATATAAGTAATGGCTATAAATAAAACTCACAGCAAACATCAAAATGAGATTTTTAAAAGAAAGGTCATGACAGCCTACTATCAGACTGCCATCAGAAATCCTAGTATTCAGAAAAGGAAGTACCTCTGAATCCCAGCAGAAATGAATGTGGCTGTGGCTGAAATAACCTTAAAGAAGAGAAATGCTTGTATCATTGTCTCTGTAAATCCAAGGAGTGGATGTGGGGGTCTTACTCTCAGGCTACTGCTTCACAATTTGGCAAGTCTCTGTTTCAGATGAAAGTTACAAGCTAACAGTTCCCACAGTAGCACAGATATCGCCATTGGGAATGGTTATGCTATCAGTTACAGAATTACAGAATGACCTGGGTTGGAAGGGACCTCAAGGATCATGTAGTTCCAACCCCCCTGCCTGGCAGGGCCACCAAACATACACATTTACTAGATCAGGTTGCCCAGGTCCCCGTCCAAACTGGTCTTGAACACCTCCAAGGACGGGGCATCCACAACCTCCCTGGGCAGTTAAGATGTATACCCACAATAGCAGCTGCAGACCAGTGCTCATGCATTATGGCCAAGGTGGCGTTAGGATTCCAAACACAGACTCTTGCTGTATCCTGCAACATGTCTGCAATGCCCAGTCAATCAGCTCACTTATTTAAGAGTAGAAGGGTCTTCTACAGCCAAAGAAGAGTAACAGCCTTTCCTAGGAACAAAGTTGAACCTTCTATGCATGCACAATTTGTTGACCCTGATCTGCCTTTTCCAAAGAGCGCTATGCTTAACAAACAAAACCTACTAGAAAAACACTCCATGGCCTCTACTCTTTCTCAAGATAAGTTGATGAGAAAACAAACAGTTGACTCAGTGGCAAGCATCTTTTAAGAACCCATTTGCTAATAATGATAATAGTTCTTACTTCAGGTACTAACTTGTCAATAACACTTCTGCACGATTTTTATAAGGGCATGAAAGTAATCATAATGCTGTGCCAGAGGAATATCTTCCTAGCTGTCAGCTACTGCAAGTGAACTACCCAAGCCAGAGCAACCTACATCATGCATAGGAATTAGACTGATTTGTTAATGTTTATTTTTGCAGGGAGGAAGAAGAATATCTTAACACTGAACTTTCCACTTTTGTTAATGATTAAAACGTTATTTAAATATTAACCTTATTAAATTAATAATTTATATTACAGCCCTAAAATTTACCTACAATGCACATTAGCCAAATCTGTTTGTTGTTACGGGGGCAGGCAGTTGGAGTGGGTGAAGTATTCAGACAAAAGAAAACAGTTTCCAATAGAAGGATAGAGACCATGTTCTATTTGTCTCAGAATAACATCCATTATTTAGTGTGGAGCAAATATGTTCAAAAGCTAAATGGTCTCTTTCAAATGACAGAGACATTTTTTTTTATTATTATTTTCTTTTTTCTTTTTTGTTTAGTACAACATGCCCCTGATATATCCAAATAGCTCTATTTAAAAGGCAATCTTTATTAGGTGATTTTAAAATGAGAATTACAATATGTACCAGCAAAAATTGCTCGACTGTTTACTTAGCACTTATTTATGGAGGCCAATTACTTTAGCAATGGACAAGATGAAATCTGTAACAACAAGAAGAAAGAAAAAGGGGGACTTCAATGTTAAATGAGAACAGAGTTATTTTGTTTCTATGTCTGGACACCTAAAATGAGGAACAATGACTGAAAACTGCCTCATGCTACCACAATAACTGGTGCCCCAATCGCTTTCCATCACAAATGTCCCTGGCAGGATTCCAGCTCTACAAGCAAGAAAAACTCACCTGAAAAACAACTCGGGGTGAGATAAAGAACAAAAGGAAAAAAGGCTTCCTGACTTCAAGCCTTGTGCTTGGATGATCACATTGCTGCTTCTGAACCTATGAGATTCATTTTCTCCTTATTTTTTTTTTTATGAAAAAGACTTGCACCCTGTTCTGTATCACTCACTATCGTGGCTAAAATCAAACATCAAATAGGCACTGCAGCCATTCAAATCAGAAAGCGAAGACAGAAAACCCAGTCCTTACAATCCTATCTGCGCTAACCCCTTGTAACATGTGGTATTTCTGCTCCAACACACACACTCACACAAATCCTCCATGTGATAATAACACAGGCAGTGTATTCCAGCTACACCAAGCCCCACCGATTTAAAAAGTCAAGAGTTAACAGCAGGATGCTGTCTGAGAAAGAAAAAAAAAGCTGAACTTACAAACATATTCAGATTGCCATTGCCCAAAAATCTGAGTAATGTTCCAGATATGTTATGTTAATCTGTTACACAAGATTGTCTGTAATGTGAATATTTTTGTAAGGAGTATTGAGGGTGGTGTTGGGGGTTGGCTGAAGGCAGGTGGCCAAAGTTATTACTGAATTGAAGAGGATTATTTTAATTATTATTGGACTATTAACCCTCTGCTTGGTTCTATTTAGCCAGTTGCATTTGTTTATAAGTAATATGATTTATAACCATTCCACTTGAAATTACTGTTGATCACCGAGCATCTGGGAATAAAAATACATATGATTAGATGTGCAAAGCTCATTTGAAGGCAGTTTTATGCATAGACTGGGTTTCTATCTGCTAAAAAAATAGCTTTTAATAACGAGATATCAAGGAAAAAGCAGTGAGAAATGATATTTTATGTATATTATGTGATCTGTGTATTCTAGATGCACCTCATAATGAACGTGACCAAATACTAAACACGAACTGAAGAACAAACCTTTTGTGTTGATGCAAAATTTGAGTGGCAGGGGAAAAAAAAAAAAAAAAACCAGCAGAAGATAAGGGTTTTCATTCACAATGCAATGTAAATTAAAAAACCATGGATACAAAGGAGTAGAAACAAGAAAGGTAATATAACAAACTTACATTTCACCCTCCATCATTACAAGGATCAAAACAGGGGGCATACATCTTCATTCTGGTCAGATGGCCACTATAAGAATAAATTACAGTAGCTCATACAAGAAATAAAAATATCAAGGACTCGGTTATGTATTAAATGGAAACAAAGCAAACCAACACAAAAAACAAAAGGAGAAAAAAAAACCACCAAATCACCAAGTGTTGGTTTCCTTTGTTGTTGATGCTGGTTTGGTTTTTTGTTTGTTTGTCTAATGAATGGCAAAATACATATGGAAGTACGGTATAACTCTTCTTATCTGCTCATTTGCCTTTAACGTAACTGGGAGCAAGATAAAGCTGTGAGATTTCCTTTAGCAAGCCTGCTTTCGTTTAAATAGGTCTTGATGGTGCTGTAGCTTCAGAGCCAAAAAATAATAATCAAGGCCAAATTTTATATGGTCGTGCTATCATGGTAGAAAAGCTTTCGTGAGGATTGGATGTTGTAGCCGTGTTTGTACATCTGGCCCCTGACAGACCTTCGAAGACTTAGACATCCATAGATACTTACATGGATTATTAAATGGCCTGTTAGCAGAAGGGGTGGCTTCAGGACACTGCCACATTTGAATTCAGTGTATGCAGCCGGACTCTGACATTTCATTTGGATACTTAGAGCATTAATGTTATTATATCCTGTAGACCTATATTAACAAGTTTGATGTAACAGATGGGAGCTTTTTCATAAAAATGTAAACAGCTGAGCCAAGAGCCAGCACGTTCTATGGACAGACCCTACAGTGAAATATAGAGCTCTACTGTTTATTCCAAACACATAACAGCACTGTAAGTAGACCACTTTATACAATGAAGAAATACATTGAAGGTAAAAACTATGCCTCAACAATTGTTTTTTGTACTTTTGGTTTTTAGTTTGGTTTGGTTTGTGCTTTTTTTTCATCAACGTGTTCCCTCTAATTCTCTCCTTCAGACCCGTCCAAAATAAGATGATTGAAATATTGTCCTCTATTAACCAGGGCAGATGATCTGAACCAAAACTCACTGAGTCTTCTTGCAGGGCACTCTCAACGTCACCACATTTCTGAGTTGGAATATGATGCTCATGTTAGCATTAACTATTACAGATGACTTTACTGGCTGTCTGTAATACGAATATTCTGCTGAAGTCATTTAAAAACCCTGCTCCTTGGTAAATAAAAAATAATTAAACTGCTTCACAAAGAAGAGAAGCACAAGAAATCTTTTTCATTTTATTTTTTTTTTTTTAATTTTGAAAGGAAATGAATTTTAACTGTCCTTTCTGACTTAGCCTTCTCAACTTCTGCCTCGAGTTGCATGCTTGGTCTTGCACATATATTTTAAGTGCATTCTTCAGGTTGTACGTTTGCCATAACAGAATTGAAATGATCAACAATAGCCACATCTGACTGGGGTTGCTTCTTGTATGCTTTCTGCAATGCAATAATAAAAGATACTTAAAGTTCAGTGCTCTGGAACGGTAACTCTAATTATTGCAATGTTTACTACAGGAAATTATCTGTTGGATGACTCTGCCCAGAATCCCCAACAGGAAATGGGATATATTTCTGTTTGCACGGAGAAACAGAAAGCTCACGCATTGTTCGCAGCACTGCCTGAAGCCTCCTCTCTGTTATTGAGGATGAAAGACAGAGAACTGCAGCTCTTCCACAAATGCAATATGCAACAGATTCCTGCAGCAGGATCTGAATATTAGTTGTTGGTTTTTCCCTAGGAAAATGGGACCCAACTGCTATGGAGCAGTGCCCCCAGGGTGATGACTGTGTGATCTCACTCAGATAAAGAAATAAAGAACAAAAACCAAAAGCCCTCCCTGTTCACAATGGACAGTGAAAGCAGAGCACACCCAGAGGATGGGATCTGTTTAAAACTAAAAAAAGTGGACAGAGTCCCCCTTGAACGCCCCTTTATTAAGATGCTCTTTTCCCTCACTAAGTCCATAAACATGCTTTTATAATAAGGTAAGTACTTATCGGAGAACAAGTATCCACATTAATCAGGCTTATGACAGTCTAAAGACCAATACAAATGGTTCTAGCATGGCAACCATCATTTTGCACTTCTCTGTTTCTGACTCCCTTCACCAATTCTCACTCTCACTCACTTCGCACTTCCATATCCTGTCTCAGGGCCAGGTTTTCAGTACTCTTCTGTTCATCTCCAGCTCTCTCTGCAGCTTTATGTGACAACCAAACTGACTCCCCTGCTGTCTTCTGGGATACTTATAACATTAACTAGGCAAAGTCCACATTCTGTTACTTGAAATATTTCTCAACTATGTGCTCACTCTGTGCTTTTGAGATCACCAGACTTTAGTTTACATTCTTTAAGGCTTGATTTTTGCCCCAAGTCCAGTGTTTTTCTAATATAACGTTTATATAAAACAAATGTTCCGGTACGTGAAGAAGACTAAAGGAACGAAGGAGGTATTTGGCTGTCCTTTAATTTTGCATGTGTTTAATGTTACCTGAGAGAAACGTACCCATTTTCATTTTGAGTCTCATCCACAAACTATGCTGGGTGACTGTGCAAAGAACCAGCACTCTAGTTGCTTACAGAAGAGACATGGAGTTAGGAACGAGTGCCGGATGTTCAGCGGCACAACTCAACAGCTTGTAGGCAATGTTTGCTTTTTGCTCAACACCCTGTACCTCTGACTTCTTTTGTCACATCCAGAGGATTAAATTCCAGAGGCAAAAGGGCTGACAGCTCTTGTTTGGCCTACCACTGACAGAAACTGGCTAGACATTTCTGGTCCGGGTTCAGCTACCAGGTTCATCTTCTAGTTGTAGGAGTGGAGATGAAAGCAGCATATTTCAATTAGGCTCACCATAGAGATGATCTGGAGCTGTGAATTAATTGAAGACCAAGGAGGACAGCTCCTGCATAATAGAGGCCACGGAGTCTCGCTCTGTAATTACAGTTAAGTTCAGCCCTATGTCAAATGGAAATCAAAGGTGATCATTAGGCCCATCTCTAGTCAGATGTTTTTTTCCCTCATCATGAAGTGCAAAAAAAAATCCCATGTTTCTTTCTATTTCAAAAAAAGCCATTTGGGTTGAAAATGAACCTGCGTGAAAGATCTTTATTTCTTCATGGACACGAACAAGTTTTCCACTGTTGAACGGAAAGACCAGAACAATAACAGTATTGGGAAGAGAAATGGCAGGGGGGAAGGAAAACTGCCTTTTTGGCAGTATTCACAGAACACTACTTAGGGTAGGTGGAGTCCTGCTGGGTTTAACCAACTGTTCAGATCCCCTGTAACATTTTACCGGCCCCCAGCTTCACACTGTACATCTAAGAACAAGCCAAAAAAGCTCATATATACATATATTTTAAAAGACACAAAACTCTTGAGCACACATCCAAAGCAGATCAATTGCCTTTGCAATATTCTCAGAACAAAATGTTCCACCAGCAGATCTGATAAGAAGAGCCAAAAAATGGAAAACACTTGCTACCAATTTATTGTAGTCACCCATAAACTATTACTAGAACATTATGTATTGGGGTTCAAGCCAGAAAGCTATTAAAGCGGACTGCACTAGTGTCTCTCCACTATGCTACTGAAGCATTAATAAGTCCTTAGAGAATTGTGTTTATGTTGAAAGAATCATCTCATAATCAAATTTCCACACACAAAAAATGCAGCTCTTTTTAGAATTACTGTGTGCCTTTGCTCTCTCCCCCACATTGGCTACTGTCTCCACAAATACCATCATTTTCTATGTTTCTGTCTGGCCCAAACCCTGACGTACATTCTTTGTGTTCCAAGCTGGACAAATTTCAAGATAAATGGTGCTAATTGACAGTGTTAATGGGAGCAGGATGTACCACATCCCTTCCCCTGTTGTCTCTGCCTAAGTGTCTTTCTCACTCCTTAAGGTCATTTCTAGCCTAAGAAGAAAAAGAGTTAAAAGATAATGCTAAAAGAGTATAATTACATTTTTTATCTTTTACTTTTAACATCAATAATAAACATCCAGTGGTGTTCTATGGGACTGTGCTTCCAATGCTTGTTACACGAAAACTTTGAATAAATCAAAAATCTCCATTTAAGAGAGAACACTGATATGCAGGAAGATGGTGATTAACACCACAACTTCATGTTTTGCCTCAACAGTTACGTTCTTCTTTTGAAAATATATATGCTCTCTTTTCAAACTCTTTCCTCTGATACTACACAGGTGTAAAGCATATAGAATAGCAGGCCAAGCAGAACGATGGCAGTTCCTCAAACACTGGAAGCTCCTTAAAGTCTTAAAAGCCAAAGTGAACTAGGCCACCAGACAGACTTCAGCTTCTATCTTAATTAACTACAAAAAGACCTAACGTTCTCAGAAGGCAAAAGCTTGTATGCATCTATATATATTATCCAGAGCAATCTGTTTAGTTTTGAAATTCTCAGTATTTCTTCTCGTGATTATTACTAGTATCATCAACACTGTATTTCTTCTCATTATTAGTAGCAGTATCATCATCACCATCACATAAGAATTTCATCCATTTTTCCCCTCACAAGAACAGCAGAGAATTTAGGAAAGAGCAAACTTAAGACAACATAACATCGTTTATGATTTCTGTTTTCAACCCCAGGAATATTCTTGTGGTCTGGAATCAAAGGGAAAGCTCTCCTGTCCGCTAACATGTAGACTGTTCTCACGGGGAAGAAAAAGTTAAACTTCTGTGCAAACAAGGAGAATCTTCAGCAACAAAATATCTACTCAGTGCCCTTAACTACCTATTTATTGAATTTGTTGGACAAATGGTGTTGAATTTGATCAGACCATACTGATACACTAGAGATCAAATAGTCTGATTTGAAGAAATGTTAAGAACTTGCTGCTCTCACTGATGTTAATGGAAATCACAGAAGCTTAGCATCTCTTTGACTTACCCAAGAGTACACATCAGGGAGGGGAGAGAAAGGGGAGATCAAATGTATCTCTCAGGTAACTTCACTCCATCCCACTGCATCCTTTATCTCTCGATTAATGACTGTGCAATATATTTCTTCCTCAGGCAGCACATTTAGGTGTGGAGTTTTTCTAATTGCCTGTGTAACTAGTTACATTCCAATCAAACTTACAGCAAAAACAATAAGCAATCACTTCTGTACGTACTAGTTCACAGGACACCAGACAGTGATTTTGCACAAGACAAACAGACCAAATCTACAACTAAATCTCTCCCTGTAGTCTGACTTCTCACAGCACGCCTCAAGCTCTGCTGTCATCATGAAAGTCAACAAAATCTTCAACTCAAGAGGTCCTTTTTGATTCTTCAAAGGATGCAGGAACAGGTGCTGGCATAACAACATCTCAGTGAGCTGTTATAAGCGAGACCCTTAGCATAATGCTGAAACTCTCACCATGTCAAGAAGAGAAATGAGAAGACAGTAGCAAGCAAATCTACAGCCAGAAAGGCCTGGGAAGGCCCAGGTCTCAGGCTTTATCTAGAGCCTATTCAATTGCTGAATTATTACACCTTCTATTTCAACCCCATTAGAGCATACACTTGCAAAAAAAGTTGTCCACTGCTTCACTGAAAGGTTTACATTGAGATGGAAAGCTGGTGCCCAAGAGAAATGTCCTGGATGTTGTCTATGCCTAAAAGGCAAGATGTGCCTAATAAGATATTTCTGTAAAGGGAAACTGAAGAATGATACTAATAAAAAATAAACGACGTTAACTTTTGTTAAATCCTTCTCCTCCGAAAATACACAACTGAAAAAACCCTACCCATCAGTACTAATGCATAAGCAAGTCCTCTCCATCTGCCAAATATGTAGGTCATTTGAATGAGTGACAGAGACAAAGAGGCCTGATTTTAATTCATGAAATATTCCTGCTAATAGCAAAGTTATTGAGACATCTGTTAAAAGCCTGACCTGTTACAATGGGGGGATATCTAAAATGACTGAAATTTCTATTTAAACTAACGCTACAGTGTTTTATTGGGCATTTTAAAAAGGTATTGCTATTAATGAAAACATTATATAAATTAGAAACAGGCCTGCAATAATCCTCCAGATAAAATCTAGCGCTGTGTTCTAATGCTATGGTATGAGCTTTTATTTGTGCACACACTACTTGTATATATTACAATAGAGCAGTTATAAAAAAATAAAAATCTAAAAGTCATAAGCCCGGTTTAAAGCTTGGCAGGGAACAGTTGGCAGACTATTAAAAACAAGAAAGTAAATATGTTTCATGGCCTGTATGTAATTGAACATTCTTCAAATTCCTCTAATGGAAACGTCAATAAAGTGGAAATCCTTGAAACACGGACACAGGTAGATAGATGTGACTGGGAGCAAACTTCTCTACACAGAATGAATAATGGGCCTTCAGACAAAAAAAGAAAGAGAAAAAAAGAAAAAAGAGCACTTAATAATGGGCCACCCACTCAATAATACCAATGGAATTAGGCTTTTGCTTCAGGGGTAGAGGTGAGGTAAACAGAGCAAGGTGTCAAATGCAGAACGAAAGCTGCTGTGAGGACTGTTCAGTGGGTGCAAGGTGGGCAGAAAGTCAGCACCCAAGGAAAGGGAGCTCAGCATCAAGGCGAACCCTCCCAAGTCATGCACAGGACTGTGCTCTGTATGTCATGAAGATAAGTCTATTCGGTCATGGCTTTCAGAAGAACTAGGTCTCATGATGTATGAGATGTGTCATATAGGTGGCTAGTACCTTGATCTCAGAGGCTGGATGCTGCTTCAGGAGCTCTTCACTGAAGACAGATGGATAGCGGACAGATGAGATACTGAAATGCACAGTACCAACTGCGTAAATAAACAGGTATAGCAATAACAGTTTCTCAGAAAGATTCCAAACGCCTTTGAATCACAATCCAGAGTAAAACAGAGCTCTGAAAGTTTAACATGAGACAACCTGTATGTCTTTTTCATTTAGTTTATGCTTTCCTTTTTGTGAATCTAAAAATCCTGAGTAGTAGAGCAATAAAATTTCATCAGAAACATGTTTCTGTTTACCAGAAGAAAGCTCAAACACACTCTTATTTAAAACTTGTGGATCTGCCAAGAGAAACACAATACCTATGACAAAAGCACTAGCATATGCAGAAATAAAAGGTCTAATACATGTTCCTCTGCCATTATAGGATATTAGACACCCCCCCCCCAGCATCCATTTAGGTTATAATACACAGCCAACTGACCAACCACCCATGTAAAATCTAGTCCTTTTAAATCAGCAAGGCAGAGATCAGGGTTTTACTGCTTCTCCAAAGATGTTCTCTACAAATGTTCACAGTTTTACAAATGTCTTCATTTTTTCTCCCCTCACAATCATTGTGTTACCACTTTCCTTATTGCTTTTCCCTTTTTCTATTGCCGTGTGAGGCATCAACATACAATGTGAAATACATACACCAGGGAGACAAAGCGCCTCAACCAATGGCCAATCAAACATACAAAATACATGGATTATTCCTTCAACATTCAGCTACAACAACAGTAAGAAAGAAAAGTGAGGGCTTTAAACTGCCAGTCTCCCCTTTGAAATAAAACATTCCATCTTGACTTTCCCAATCCTGTATATCTGAATACTTCTCATCACAACTCTAACAATCTCTTAATTGTACTTTTGAATGGAGTGAAGGCACACCTTAACAAAGTAAAACCCGATTTTCAGTGCATGTGCACCTCACAGCTTTGTGGAATGAAAAGTTTCGCTGTTCCCCAGGAAAGTGGGATGCCCAAATCCATACCCTTGCACTCTGCACTCATATGTCACCCCTCCAAAAATACAAGAGTCCTCTATAAAGATTCCTCCTCAAGAAATTTGCCTAAGGTTGAAAGCTTAGCTACCTTCTCCCTCGCTTACCAGGTCCCTGTAACTTAGTACTGTGGGAAACAAAAGTCCTTATTTACAACAATTTTGCTGTTTAAAGGAGTTTTGATTACGCATCTCCTGAGCAGTACAGAAGAAGCTGCGATTCTTTCCTATGTTCTTAAATACAGACATTTTAGGAAATATTCTTTAATACTGAAAGCGCAACTTCAGCATCTTTTAGACGAGTTGACTTTTTCTGTTCCGTGAAACTTCACAATTTCATTTTTTTTTACTATTTTGCATCAGAAAACAAAACAAACAAACAAAAAAACAACCCCACAAAACCAACACATCCCATTGAGTCTTATATAAAAAACTAAAAAGGTTAAAACAGCACAGCCTTTCACCTGAGACACTCAAGCATCAGGGACAAGACTTTATTCAAATGAAGGACTTGAACATGGTTGTTCTTCATCTTGGGTAAAGTGACTGGACACAAGGCAAGTGACCTCTCTGAAAGTGGTTCTGTTGCTTTGACCAGGCATTTTTTAGGAATGTTATAAACCCCAGGAAATTGTTAATAACATTAGTTAAAACCCTTTAAAAGCTCTCAAACCAAATGTAATCTCTACTAGTGTCAACATTATCGTGTATGGTTAAATTAAATATAATTTTCTCTGATGTATTTGCCCACATTTGCTTGCATGTTCTTTTGCTGACTTCTGATCTTCACTGTATTTTGTCCTGATTTCTGCACTCACGGTTGGTGATTTCTTCATATTTCCTATTTTCCCTCTTCTTTCACTGTCAAAAGGTAACCCCAAAACCAGTGCCTGACTGTGTTTCTAAACTGTTCTCTAGATGTCATATCAGCAAGAAATGACCATTCCCAGTCTCCATATTTCCCATTTTACAGTAAGTTCATGGCATATTTTTACTCAAGAAGATGTTTGGTTGAAAAGGGTTCTTTAAAGGTACAAAATAGATCCATAAAGTGCAAATATTTGTCGATTCAAGAACTCTTCTCAAGTTCCACTAGGTATAAACAGTGATGCTTTGATGTATAAACAAACTCTACGTTAATGCAAATAAGACTTAAGATTTTCTGTTCTTTTCCCCTGAGAGTGAGAGAAAAGCATAAAAGATTTCCTAACTGGCTGAGATAGATCTTTTCCCAATAACTTGGCGCATGCATTGTATACTGAGAGTTTGTAATAGAAGAATGATCAGTAGACCCACAGACTGCACATACACTGTCAGAGTTACCAAGCAGCAACTATACTCTAATTCCACATCTTATAAACTACTTTTGTTTCTCTTTTTTGTTATTTTTACAACTCTCTGTCAGCCCTGCATAAGAAACTGCGTTAAAGTTCTGATAGTAAATATAAGGCCAAGTTGTTCCAGCTAAGCTAGTTTATTTCTCTCTACTTATATTATTCAAATGCATTTGGCTTAGTTGTGTTTAAAAAACAAAATAGTTCTAGTTTTAAATATATAGTTGTTTTTTTCTAATATATGGAACTAAATTTATGGCAGTATACAGCAGCTCTCTGTTTAAAGTTATAAAACTCATTGCAAAACTCATTTTCAGGTAACTTGGGGTGAGGGACTAGGGGAAGATGCAGCTGATGCTTTAAATTATGCAGGGGTGGAATCTTCATACAAGCTGTCAGTCCTGATGAGCATTTTAAAATGCTTTTTGTGTTTAAAAAAACAGAGTGGTTTTGGATTACATTTATGACATACTGAACAAAAACTACAGGATACGTGCAGAGGAGCTACTTTTCTCATCTTTATGTCTCTCAGTGTTTTAGGGAGCTGTAGAGCTAAAAATGAAGGGCACAGAACTGGTTTCGGTGTCTCAAAAGCCGGAGAACCTTGAATACTATGCTGATCATAAATAAGCATTTCAACGGTTTCTTAAAGTAGAAAAGGTTTTCAGGGAATGGAATGCAAAGAGAAAACACAGGATGCTGGAAGGCAGCATGGAGAAAAACAGATTGAAAAGATTTAACCTGAAATATTTCTACATTTATTTTCTTACTTGCATTTTTGAGCCCTGATCTTCTGAGCTAAACCTTCCAGAAGTTTCAAAGAGTACTTTAAGGTTTCTGGAACACTGACTGCCGGTCCGAATCAACAGGTTTTGTCCTTTTCACTTGTTTTCCTTCCAACGTCACGACTACTCCACATCTAAAAATGAAGAACACCTAATCCATCAAATTGTGTTTGATTTACACAGGGGGAAATATATATATGTTGCTCTGGGTATCAGACACTTCTATTTCCAAACTCTAGACCAAAAATACGAACACTTAATATGTAGACTCAAAACTGGCTGGTTTTGGTTAAAAGCAACAACAACGAAATTTCATAAATGAGAAAAAGCTACATGATAGAAACCACTGGAGGTTGGATGGTATTGATTTTTTATTAAGATTTCTTAAACACTTCCAAAGAAAGAGAATGTTGTTAACACTGAATGGCTTCCAAAGGAACCTATTAACAAATGCTCAACCTAGTCTAAGAACCAGAAATAGGACAAGTAAAAAGGCAACCATGATCACAGCATTAATCAAATTCTCTTTGCCTTTTCACAGGCAAGACCAAAACCATAAACAAAAATGAAGTGCCACGGCCAGCACAGAAACTTCATATTTTGATTCAGCTTTATCCGGCAGATTCTTAGCAAGCATAAATCATCAGAATCCATGGGAGCAGGTTGATAGCCAACATCTGGTTATTTAGCTGTCTGCTTTATCTTGAATGATGCTGGAATCAGAGGCATCTCCTAGAAAGAAAAGGAGAGCTTCCTCTTGTTCACAGACTCAGTAGAGCACTGTACCCCTTACAACAGAGAAGTCTTCAAGTCTTCATTTAACTTCAGTAGAGTATCCCAAAATGGCAGTATCTCAGTAGCATCAGATTGAATCGCATGCATCTTTAAAGTCAATGAGATCTGCTGCTGTTTTGCCTTCTTGATGAAGGAACACAGCAAAAAAAAAGTGTATTAGGATGTCAATTCCAAATTCACATTAGACACAGAAGTGAGCCAATTACTATTTTCAATTCAGCAGCATCTTAAGAGTTGTCAGCAAAACCTATACCATTTTAACTACCTCAGTCTTCTGCATCAGTTAATCACAGAATCATTAAGGTTGGAAAAGACCTCCAAGATCTAGTCCAACCGTCCACCTGCCACCAATACTGCCCACTAAACTATGTCCCTTAGTACCACATCTACACACTTCTTGAACATCTCCAGGGATGGTGACTCAACCACCTCTCTGTGCAGCCTGTTCCAGTGCCTTTCCAATCTTCTGGAGAAGAAATTTTTCCTCATATCCAACTTGAACCTCCCTTGACTCGTTCCCTCTCATCACTGTTACCTAGGAAGAAAGGCAGACCCCCACCTTGCCACAACTTTCTTTTCGGCAGACGTAGAGAGCTATAAGCTGAGCCTCCTGTTCTCCAGACGAATATTTGGGTCACAGAAGCAATGTTTACACAGTAACAGAGAAGAGTTTTAAAACAAAAGAACCTGGGACCAATCTCAAATCCTAAGCCTACACGACAATGCCTAGCTCAAATTCACACTTCACAGAGCTAATTTCTATCTACAACACACTGGTCTTGGATAGAATTACTTAAGAAAGTTCAAAGTGCAACCACACAGAGAGCTAGCAAATGAACTGCATGGATGATCAAGACTAAGATGCTCAAACTCACCTCCTGGCCATCTTTAAGTTAGAAGAACAAATCAGTCGCAATATACAATTTCCAATACTTGACTTTTTTAAATAAAGAAAAGTTTTGTAGGCATTGGTAACTTTTCCTGAAATGTGACTTTGTGTGCTTTTAATCCTACAGTAAATCAAGCCTTGCAGAAGCGCAGAGGGTGCGACCTCCTAATTCAATGATCCACTACTGAAAACTGATTGTAAGAACTTCAAGCATGACTGGATCTATTACTGAAATACTGAGCAGACATTTGATAAAGATCAAATAAATAGACAACAAATCTAGAGTCAAGCTTTTGGGAAAGAATATTTAAGCAGGCTGAAAGTTTTATCATACAGGATAGGCAGATATAGGTGAATAAGAACCAACTGAGAACACCCTTTCAATCGCTACATCAACTAACTGGCATATAATATTGTTCTGGATCTACAGAAAAAACCTCCACCTACTGAAAGTGATAACAGTACTGAGCTTCCCATGTCAACTGCCCCAAATCACACCATTCTCAAACTGTCACATAGAAATCAGTCACCATGAAGGATTACCAAAAACCTTCTAAAAAATACGCTATTGAGTAATGTGACTGTAAAATTCTGAGGGTGTCAGCAAACTTGAACAGTCTAAAAGTACAGTGTCCATACTGATTGTAGCTGGCAAGCAAGCTGGAAGACAAAGTTCAGATTCTGTCCCAAATATAACTCTGCAAGGGAAAAAATTAACTAACCACAGAGAGTTTAGCAAGTCATTTGAACTGGAATCATCACTCTCTGTTCAATTCTTTTCATATAATGCCTTCTTCCCTTCGCACCTCAACTTTCAATTTCTTTTATCTCTGGAAAATAGTGTTTAAGTACAGTTATCTATTGTCCTTGCTCATCCATGCCATCTGTGCCCAAAGAGTTACACTGTCAAAGAAGACATTGAAGGCTTTTAAAATTACCAAGAAATCAAGTGCAGCATACAATTCTGTTTACTGGTCTGGATTAACTGCCAAAATTGGCTGATAGAAAGATATAAGAACCTTTCCAAGAGGTTAAAACCTATAGCCAATAAAAGTAGCTGCGATACAAAAAAGCGGGTCCTTCTCCCTTTAAATCACATCCCATAGAGGCAATGAAGTAAATCCCTTAATCTCTTTTTAAGTAGCTGTTTTATCCCAACTTCCTCTATGGTTTATACCCTCAAAGTATCCACACCACAACTGAAGATCAGCCTAGGCAAGGAGCTTCAAGTTCCTCTTCTTCATGAAGTATTTATAATTTAAACAAAACCAACCAACAACCAACCAACACAACAATTAAAAAATAAAACACAACACCCAAGAGACCTAATAAACTGAGTTTGGACTTCCTACTCTTTTAACCCTTCATCCAAAGCCATGCATCAAATGAAACATTTACCACTTCTAAAACCACATCCAAAGGAATCTGTCTAGAGCCATTCTTAAGGTGGCAAACTGACTTGCTCCAAGATTCCTAGCAAGCTGAGGTGGTTTGAAATGCAGCCCTATAAATCTAAATCTCCCAACCACTTGATCAAACTGAACAGGTGAAGATAAACCTTAGAAAAAAAAAAAACTTCAGAAGAAACGCTCAGTATTAAGTGTTAAATAATGACACTATTCTTTGAAGAAAACAAGATATGTGCATTTACAATGTTGGACCACACATTCCTCTATCAACCACAACTCCACACTTAAAAGGTGCTGGATTGTCAAGGTGAAAATGTTCACTAACCCAGTCTTCAATTTATTGAGGACATCCAGCAGGGACATGTTTTTTATCCATGTATTTCATTTTTAATAGAACACTTTCCATTTTCACAGGACTTTACAAATATTAACTACCCACCATAACCCCCACCAGGGAGGCAAGTAGCCTTATCTGCACATTACAGATGGGAGACTCCGTGTAGAACATTTGGGCAATGCCTCTAAGACCACAGAGGAACTGATACTGGTGCCAAGACGAGTGTACCCTTGCCCCACAACTCACATTTACATCACCCCTCTCCAATTACATTCTACACTGGTTTCTTCGTTTAATAAAAAAGGTCAGTCATATCTTTCGGTTTGGATGAAGAATAGTTTGCAGTAGATGTTGATGGTATTTACCTGGAGGCACAGATGATTCCACTAACTCAGTAGAGGAAACACCACCGCAATGCTGAAGGTTATAAACCACAGTGTAAAATTTTAAGGAACGTGCCAGAGAGGCAGATGGTTCTATAGTAATGAAAGGAGAGCATTATAAACTAATACCACATTCCACAATCTCCTTTCTTGTTTAGACATATGCACCATGACTATTTACTAAACCCATCACACATCTTTACATTTCATCATCTGCATCAGCTCTGAATTTTTGTGTGTGTTTGTTTTTGCTGAAATAAAGATAAACAGAAATCTTCACACCTGGTGCTCACATTTAAAGTCACAGCACAGATAAAGAACCACTCATGAACCGGGAGAGACACTCTGTAGCTGAATTATGGGCTCCCGTAACATTTCATTCATTTGGTTAATGCATTTCTTTGAACTTTTCTGTCCTAAGTGCACACGATACACGAGCATATCATCACTTTCATGGCAGCCCAAATCACCCACTTTCCATAGCAGTAGATTGCCATGTCACAGAGAGTGTGATTAGGAGGTCATCAGAGTACACAAAGCACCAGATTAAAGCTGAAAGCCAAGACATACTTGTTCCTTTGGTTATTAAAAAAAAAGAAAAAAGAAAAAGAAAATAAAATGAATGTCAGCAGAGGAAGAAAGTCCTGTTGTAATTGAAAAACATGAGACTTAGTGTATGGTTGAAAACACGTCATCTCTGCAGAGCTGTTTGGACTTTTCTTAGGCCAATGGTATGTTTTTTCATGACAGCAGAAAACATGCATTTATTATAATGTGGCCTCAATTTACATTCGGTATCAATTTGATTGTCCAACAGTATTTGTTGCTGCACTACATTGAAAAGCAAATAGCAAAAGGATGCACGCATGTTACTAACTTTGAGATCTTTTTCATTCCGTCTGTAGATCGCATCGCTAACCCTGTTACAAAAAAGCTGATAATTCTTTGGATCCCCTCATTCCTCTCAACTACAGTGCACTGTGATCCGCCTCCTGCTTTTATAACAGAGGAATCTGAGTCTGCCAGTCTGCTATCCTTTCTGAGAAAATCCATCAGCAAGAAGGGAAGCAGGCAAGCTATCATAATACACCACTGATGTCCAGGAAACGCCAGCCTAACAGCTGTCACAACAAAGAGACTTCAAAGTCACAGCAGAAAAACTAACAATTGCCCTTACTAACACCATATCATTAATGAAAAACTACGAAAACCGTAATCGACATAAGAAGAAGAAAGAAGCGAGAAAAGATAGGGCAGAGAGGGAGGTACTTGTCTGGGGGGGGCTTTTTTTCCTTCTGTTTTTATGGAGAGATCCAGACGTCCACATTCTCCAAAACGCCCTTGATTAAAATCTTCAAGAAATTTATCATCTGTGCCACCTCTAACCTTATGTGTTCACACTGCAAATTTTCAAGGGAAAACGTTTCCATCATGTCCTTGGTGCAAGTACTCAAGGATGTGCCTTTCTCACGAGCTCTGAAAATCTTAAAACCCCTCGTCTCCTTGGAGGAAGTAAAGGGATGCCTGCTAAGCACTCAGGTTTACATAACACTTCTTCCCCCTTATTTACTGAAAAAAGTATTTTTTAAAAGCATTTCTCGTTTTGAGAACACTCGATGCTTTCTATCTTTTTTAAAGTATTTTTGGCAAAGTATGTTTTTGATTATTTAAAGATAATCTCTATTCTAAATTGCATCTGACTCACATAACCTCCATACTTTAGGAACCACAGTAAAAGTGCCATATATTAACTATAAATGAATAGGGAGTGAGTCAGTGAATAGTAAAGGACATTCCATGGAAATGCACGAGCTGCACACTAAGCTTTTAGAAAAATATTCTATTTCATTTTTAGAATTAACAGTACAGGTTACTTGGAACAAAGAAACTACTCCTTTTTTAATTCCCAGATACAAAGTCTTTTGTTTTCCGTACGGGCCTTTGTCTACCATACAAAAAGACCATTAGTGGAGCGATAGAAAACTGGTGTTTTCACAAGAAGAATAGTCATAACTTGTACATACTTTAATTAAGATTTTCTTTTCTTTAACACTTTCTCTGGGAATACCTCATTCTTCGGCCTTTGCAAGGCCATCTTACAATACTAGCTTCTAGAAATGACTTTAAGAAATCATATGTTTTCTCTAGCTACTAGTTCAAGTGTGCTTAAGTTCAGTGCCTTAAGTAGCAAAAAGGAAAAGAAAAAAAAAATCCCAACGAAACAAAACAGTTGATACTTCTACTTGCCAAGGCTTGCATCCTCAGCAATGTCCTCGTACTGAATATATGAAGAAGTTCATTAAATACTAACTGAAATTTTCCACGCATCATCATGTTTGCAGATCCGCACTGGGGAGTCATGCCCCTTACTGCATGCAATAAGAATGGTATAAAGAACTACACAGAAATCCTAAGTAGGGGACATGAGACAAACAGAATTCTTACAGCACAGGATTATGGCTATAAAAAGAGCCACATTCTCCCATTCTATTAAACCTGTAGCTTCTGTCTGGAAAACAGTTATTTTCAGGATCAAAATCTGGCGAGACTAAGACACAATGGATGAACCTATGAAAAAGGTTTACTACTCCAATTTAAAGACTGAAAAGTTAGCTGGACCAGAACCCAACCATATCACACATGATGTCGGAACACATCTGAGATGGGGCTTATAGCACTCCTGGAAGCCGTAATTCATTTCCAGAAGCCATTAACAACCTAGGTGCTGAGAATGCTGGAGGATTCCAGCACAAAGCAAGGGGGGAAAAAAAAGAAGAAAACAAAATGAAACACACATAGCAGGAATTCCTCAGGGCATCTGTGTGTACAAAGCCCAAGCGCCTGCAATAACCTCTCTCATCTCTTCTCCTGCTCTGGACTGCCCTGGGTGTTTGGATGGACAGAACAGCCATAGAATCATAAAATCTCAGAATCAGAGAATCACAGAATGGCCTGGGTTGAAAAGGGTCACAATGATCATCTCGTTTCAACCCCCCTGTTACATGCAGGGTTGCCAACCAGCAGACCAGGCTGCCCAGAGCCACATCCAGCCTGGCCTTTAATGCCTCCAGGGATGGGGCATCCACAGCCTCCTTGGGCAACCTGTTCCAGTGCGTCACTACCCTCTGTGTGAAAAACTTCCTCCTAATATCTAACCTAAACCTCCCCTGTCTCAGTTTAAAACCATTCCCCCTTGTCCTATCACTATCCACCCTTGTAAAGATCCATTCTTCCTCCTGTTTATATGCTCCCTTCATGCAATGGAAGGCCATAATGAGGTCTCCCCGGATCCTTCTGTTCTTCAGTCAACTTCCAACACAACTTAGCTATTTCCTGTAGGGTAGGCAGTCAAGGACCACCCAAAATAGCAGAAGATAACATTATAAATTAGCTGTCAGCCTCACAATAAATACAAGGGACTAAAGAGGACAACTCTTGTAGCCAGTATTCCACAGGGACAGATCAAGCTAATGCACAGCTCTCAAATGGTGACACAAGGCTGGTGTTCGTGGATCCTTGCCTGTTTTCCACCCTACTCATCTGTCACCACTACACAGGGAAAGTTCAGGGTTCAAAAACAAGTCCACCCACCTATACCCTATACCTTTGGCTCATAGCAATAGTAAATAATCTGCCCTGTTAAATGACAGCTTGGGGCAGCAGCTCTTTCAGCTGTTGACCTAAATAAAGTACTCCTGGGTAGGATACTAGTAACTACTCTTAAATCAACAGGTGTTTTCTACACATGGTAAAACAAGGATGTCCACAAATGAGAGCCTAAACCTGTTCCCATTTAATCCCCACAGCAGAAAAAAAGAAAAAGAGAAGGGGGGCAAAAGAATATGTCCACCCACCCAACCAATGCAACTCTTTTCACCTCTTTTCAGACAGAGATGTGTACTCCCCTTATACCTCTGCCAGTAAAACCAGAAGGAGGAGCGAAACTTAATGAGATATAAAAATATAACTGGATTCCTTTTTGTATCATTTACTGCTTTTATTTTTGGACTGTTTACCCACGGACGTGACATGATCTGTAGCAACATAGCACAACCCTAAAACCCAGCATCCCTCTTGGCAAGATTTGCTTGAGTGTCTCCAGCAGAACATCCCAACTCCAAAACTGAAATGCAACAGACAAAAGGATAAAGTAATTCCTTTTCTCCAAGGTTTAGCAGGCCAGGAGTGCCAGAGAGAAAAGGAGGGGTAAGGTACTTCCCAAGGGGGATAACTAGGGCAGATACACCAGCACTTTCCATGGGGAAGATAACAGTTTTAGTGGGTCTAAGCAAAACAGCTCTCTCTTTCTATTGTGTAACTTTAAGAGAACATTTTTCAAAAGCCCGAGGACTAATTGCTGATGGTAAAACTTCACATACTGCCAGCAAAGTCTGCAGTGGCTCTTTACCTCTCTAACTCAATATGTCCTCTCTTAAACCTCCCTTCAGCTTCCTTCCTCTGCATCATTTGTGTGACCAAATGGCCTCGGTTTTGCCTAGCTTACAAAGCAGGACAGTGTGCTTTTATCAAATCAAAAGACTCACACTAGCAAACTAGATGCCTTTTCCAAGTATATCTGGTTCACCTGGTGCAATTTCCCCCTCTTCTTCCAGTGATTTACAGATAATGTAGGATTGCCAAAGCTGGGAGCACTCCCAGGTTTATATCTGGAATACTGTAAAGAATGGCATTTGCTTTTCTTTCTCCCGCACATGCCAGTGAAGTAAGACTTTCTTAAACTGAACCACTCCAGAAATGAAAAACTCCAGCCCCCTGATACCACAAAAGCTTAAAGGCCTGTCCCCAGATGTGTGCTTCAAGTCAGTCAAAAAATGTAAAGCTACAAATATAAAATCCTCACATACATGGAAAACTCTTTAATACAGCTCCTGCTTCCCAGCCAGCTACAAAATGCATGCAGCAAGGGTACTGCTCTGAAGTTGGAAGCAAGCACTATTTATACTGCAACAGAGAGTAAGTTCGGTCTTAACAGGAGGGATGCCAGCTTCCCAAGCTGGCATGCATGATGGTTTTGCATACACACAAAAATAAAAATGAGGAACAGAGGGCAGAAGGGGGAGCAAGAGCTGTATTCCTCACTCCTCCTGTCAATATCTATTAAGAGCGCGAAACAAGCTGTAAACAGTGAAGAAATCTTTACTAAGCAAAAATACCAACCCAGTTAATAGTGGTTGGGACAGTTATGTATTTTTAGGCTTAAACTAGTCCATTATGATTCACTAGGATGATAATTAATCTAAGCATTACTGAATGCTAATTAATCTAAGCATTCAGTGTCAACCTGCAGCCTTTATTGGAATGGATGAACAGGTGTTGAGTGCTCTCAGGTTGTGGGGAAAAAAAATCCATATGGAAACAGTTTTTCATGTGACTGCACTAACTTATGGAAATGAAAGAAGAGCACAAAAGGAGAAGAAAAACACCTAAGATGTCATTCTAGTCCTTTGCCAAGATACTGTAACATGCAATTCTCATTGCATTTCCTTGATCTTCTGCCTACGTCACTCTACTTTCTACAGAACTGCACTGTTAAGTGATACTCGGTTTCCTTTCTGTATGGGCCCTGTGTTTTCTTCCAAGATTAGAAGCATGTAAGACCTTCTGACAACTACACGACCAAATCTGCTACAGACCTACATTGTACTTTACCTGTGAAATCACTCTGCTTCCAGGTCAGGATCGTGTGTGGGAAAGACAGCTGCTGAGGGCAAGCCATCACCAACAGACCAGTTCTACAATGTCCCCACAGCCCTACTCTTCCCTGGGTGTTTCTCACACCTCAGCAGGGAGCGAGTTGAAAATTAGATTAATTACTCTATTGGTGATAGCCTGATTCTGCCTACGCTTCTCAAATGGACGGGTACAAGTACAGCCGTATGATAGAACAGGGCTGATCCACAAAAATAGCAGCTGAAGGCAGGCTGCTGCTACCAGAAGGAACCCTCTGTGCTGCAGCTCTCCCTTCAGAAGACAGAGGAAAACACAATTTGGGGAGCAGGCAAACCTGGCTGTTCAGCCACACCAGTGTGCTATCCCAGGCCTGCATGGAACTGTGGGCTTTCTTAGAGGCTCCATTCCATGAAGCCAGCAATGTGCGCTTCTCTGGAAGTCTTTGTGGTTCACGCTGAAATCTTTCCTCACTGCATTTTACCCCTCTGAACATCTTAAAATAATCCTTTTTTTAAAAAAAAAATTTTTTTTAATTTTTGTCTTAATATTTTACACCCTTCAAATACTTGTAGATTGTTATCATATGTCTTAGTCATCGTTTAGTCCAAACTGTACATATGAAATTCTTGTAAGCTTTGCTCATATTTCAATCTCTTCAGCCTCTTAACTTCTGTTGCTCTTCTCTGAATTCTCCACTAATTTCTTGACAATTTTTTGGCAAGAGAGTGGCCAAAGTAATGGTGTCACAGACACCTTACGGCTGTACAGAGATAAAGAGGAAAACTTACGCGGCACCAAAGTAACATTAGCTCTTCTCCAAAGAAACAACAAATATGTTTAATCTGTTGTCCAGGGTCATTTATTTTGAGTGTCTCGCTCCTAAATACAAGTAAAAATAGTTATCAAAAAATGCGCAATAGCTTATAAAGAGAGATTAACATACTCAAAACTATGTGCAAATGTTAGCTAATCTGTGAGGAAGGTAACATGGAACAGAATTTACCTGCAGTGTTGAAAAGCAAATAGCTGGGGGACAGAAACGACCCATCGAAAAGAAACCACACCAAAATGAAGAATCTGGGCAGTATCTTCTTCAACACAAAGAAAACTGGGGAGCAAGTTGCAATCAAAAAATTCTGAAATTGCTATTAACAAAGATTAAAGAAAGAGCATTTAGCTTTCTTTTAGTTTCCAGCAGGCTGAAACGGCAAGTGAACATGAACAGAGTTTGGCAACAGGGAAGACTTGCACAACATTGGGACAAAAACTGGGCAAATATTAATTTTAAAGGACAATTATGGGGAACCGTATAGTTGTGTAGCCTAAATGGGTAAACAGAGTGTGTACGTGCAACACAGAGAGTGCTGAATGAAGTCTCAGAGAAAGTCTGTAGGAAAAAGGAAGTTAAGGAGATATAACTGTTCTTCCAAGAAACTATAATAAAATCATAAACACAAACTATCCCAATAGAGATGAATAAAGGAGAGTAGTAAGGTTTTAACGTCACTAAATTACGAGCTCTTTACTGCTATCAAGACAGGGAATAAAAAGCCCAAAGAAAATAGCAAGGTATCAGAATATATGATGAGGAGTACAAGAATAGTACAAACATGAAGGGGCAAAATCATTATGCTCAAAGCACAAAGCGCAAAACTAACTAGGGACACCAAGAATAATAAGATACTATTCTGTTAGTACATTAGGCAGATGAAGGAAAATGTGGATCTGTAAATCAATGGAGAGGAAGATCAACTGACAGATGATGTGAGTAGGCTGAAGTGCTTAACATCCTTTTTATGTCACCTTTCATTCAAAATTTCCCATGAAGAGACATGGATAATTCACTTGATACTCATGAAGAAGGATATGGTCATATAGTCTTATTCCAGAAGAGCAAAACAGATTAGAGAGTATTGAGCAAAATCAGACATTTTTCAAGCCATTTAGTCCTGATGAATTTCATCCCAATATACCTAAAGAACTGTCTGAAACTGTCTTTGAGAATTTGCGGAAGACAGGTGAAGTCTAGACAAATGAATACAGTATCTACCATGAAAAGCAAGAAAAAAGGGAAAAGAAAGAACAAGGTAATTCTTGACCAGTCAGCTTGAGCCTAATTTCCAGAATATTCCTGAAGAATGAATCCAAACAGCTTGTGAGCACTTAACTATAAAAGATGAGTAGCAATCAACATTGATTTGAAAACAAATCATGTCAACAACAACCTAATTTCCTTCCACGACAGGATAAGAAGCCTTGTGGCTTTTTCAGCAACTGTAATGTACCTTGACTTCATTTTGGCCTTTTGACAGTTTTATGTAATATTCTTCTATGCAAACTCAGAAGAAATCAAGCACGGTTTTAGCATCACACAGATTAAAAAAAACCCACTTGGTTACAGGAGTCCAACCATTATTAAATTGTAAGACTACAACAACTGGGTTGTTGGCTTTGAGTTTATTATTATTATTAGACATTTTCATCACTAACATAGATGATGGGGGGAAAAAATGTTTATCAAACTTGCAGACAACTTCAATCTGGAAAGGCACTGAATGACTGAATAAAATTCAAAATGTCCTTGGCAAATAAAAGTAATGGTCTAGAGACAGTGGATGAAATTCAAGAGGAATGTGGGTAAAGTACTGTACCTAGGCAGAAATAATTAACGACATAAATACAAAATATATAACTGAAAGGGCAGCAGCTTTTCAGAAAAGGATCTAAGGTTATGAGGAATTATAAACCCAATATAAGTTTGCGGCATTTCGGCTAAACAAGGGGCCATTTTCATTTGTCATTACTGGCTTTATCTTAGCAGACGTGTAGCCCAGAGGATACAGGAAGTAAACTTTCCTCTGTACTCAGTTTTGGGAAGTGTAAAAACACAGATTGTTCAACTAAGGAGACAGCTGTTCAAGAAACAGCAGAGGAATACCCCCAAAAAAGTGTGAATGGTCATCAATATGTATATCAGAAAGTAGGAAAAAAATGCAAAAAAATATCTGCGCTACCCAAATTCCCGGGGCATAAAAAGCTGTTGCAAAGGGAATGTGAATGACTGAAAAAGAAAGAAGTGAAGTAAACTACACCAGGGAAGATTATGGTTAGGTTAAGCCCTTCTGATGGTAAGAAAAATGAGGTACTAAATTGTATCAGATTAAGTGGTATTCGTGACAGTCTGGACAAATATTTATCAGAAACAACAAAATATATGGTCTATCCTCTTTTGGATAGGGAAAAAGATGACGTGTGTTCCTTAGGCTTTTTGTTTGTTTGTTTGCAAGGTTCTAGAATGGCTACAATCATGGACAAGTATTGAAAGAAAACTCTTCCGAAAGAAAGACCTATGTGAGGGACAAGAACTACCAAGCATTACAAAATTATCACATATCTCAGGATTACACAATTTCAGCCCATAAAGTGATTGCCTTCATGCTTGGATTTCAGAAAGATACGTATTTGAACAAGTTCTCTAAGCCAGAAGTAAGAGGCAATGTCTCTTACAATCCTTTGAGATAGACTCATTACACCACAACTGTCAACCCCTTAGGTTTCAGCATGCACTACATTGCTTACAAATAAATCCACTGTGTTCAGAGACTACACAGAGTCTTAAGAACAGAAGCCAATACCTGCTAGGCCTTTTAGCTGGTCTGTTTCCAGCACCAAGTCACAGTAAAGCAGCAGAAGTAAATTTAACTACTTACTGTCACTTGCCTCACCTCCAGATTGTACTTCATTGCCTCCCTGCTTTCCTCTCTTCCACAGAAGCAAGGCCCAACCTCAGCCTTTTGGCTCTCCATCCCACTCTGTACTCACCTTACACATGCTCCCTGCCCCATGTTGCCTTGGGTGTTCTCCCCAATCTTGAGCAGAGATTGACAGTGTTTCATGAGCAAAACAGGCTGCCTTACCAAGGCCACATGCCACTTGACTTGCCCTAAGTGCTGCTGAGGTGACCCAGACCATTACTGAAGGAAAGATGTTTATCATATGGTCAGGTAAGAATCTCCACCTGGGCAGAGCTGGGTACTTGAGCAGCTCATGCATTCAATGGACTAGTCCAATCTTTAGCATGGATCACAAAAGAGAACTACAGAGATCTTTCTCCTGAATCAGATTTCACAACTTTTTGCATGCCAAGAAGAACTCATCTGGCCCAAGGAATAAGACTTCACACACCAACTCATGTGGTACTTCCCACTACCTGGACTGTAACTACAGCAGAGTCCCTTTTGCTCAGGGCTTGGAGACATTAAGCCCTGTAGATATTGCTAACACTGTGATGTCTGCCTGCTTCCCAGATCACATGCAGAAAGACTCAGCTGGCCAGCAGGATGGTCAGATGCCATCTCAGCTGTGCTGTGTTGGTCAATGTGAATTGCAAAGACTAGCATCACTAGGATGTGTAGAGACTGACCAAACAAGTGAGTCCCCAACACAATGTACAGTGCCTGCCAGATGTGAAAGGTCTTCACATGTCAGAACAAAGGCTCTTACCTTCAATTAAGTTCCACCTGTTCAATGGGAAGTTATAAAAATCTAAAAAGTTATTTATCCTATCATAATAATAGGAAATATTAACTGAGGTAATACATACGTAATACTGCTTTGCTCAAGGAAACTCAGGAAGCTTGCAATTTTTCCTGAATAACTAATGCAGGCATAGGTAAAAGAGCCTAATTCTCTCAGTGTCAGTGGCAGAATAGTTTGGGGAATAGGAACAGGATTAAGTTCCAACATTTTCCAAACAAGCTGAACCATTACCCAAACTTGTTATTCAAATGCCTCTTATACATCCCTACTCTTTCTAAATGCACTACTTGTAAACACAGGCATAAGTGTGCAGGTTAGCACACATGTAAACATACAGAAACTGTTTTGTATATTTCTGTGCTGGCTGTAGCCATTGTGAAGCCACTGGAATTCTGCTAATGACTGGAGACACGTGTTCCCCAGATAATAAAACTGAGACACCAAGAAGTAAATTCATACTACAGTAGCGATTCGTGTTTCTGACTCCATTTGGTTGCTCGGTGCTGTCTGCTTTTACATCACTGTATGCTACAATTACAAAACATATGAAATGATGTTTTTGCCAGAAGTACCTGTTATCTGGAATTTCCAAGTTCATCCTGACCCCCAAGTCTTCTGGACGGCATTTTCAAAACTGGCATATAGACTGTCCCTTTTTAAATCCATATGCTACTAAAAGTTCTGCGCATCCAGCACCTTCTGCAGGGGCCTCTCGGTATTAAGCGCTTTGAAAAAGTAGATGCTTATTTAGAAGCACAGGTATGGAACTGGGCAAGTAAGACCTTCAGTCTCAAGAGTTTCAGAATATATGCTTTCTCTGTCTCCATACCATACGATAAACCTAAGGTCAGCCAGGATACTTGAACAAGCACACCCAATTTGAGGCTAGCAGATGACTACTTCCAAAAAAACCTTCAAGTTGATCGCTTTCTGCTGCCCTGGTAAAGTCAGAACAAGCAGATATTTCTAAAATCCATGCATATGCAGAAGTTTTCACCGTGCAAGTGACATGGACAAATCTCACATTGCTTAGCATGGAGATTCTATTCAGCTAACTCACAGTTCGTCAATTATAAACTTTAATCAATAGCATTTTAACCTTATATGCGCACTCAGGAATAAAGTCAAATTAAACGGATGTAATACAAGTAAGGCTGGCAAACATGCTCTAAAACATTCTTCAGGGCACAATCTGAACATACTGTTATGAGCTCCTATTTTCACAGTGTGCATAGGCCTCTTTAAGAGTAAATGAGTCTCTCCCAAGATGGCTTGCCATTGTTAGGCTCCCAACATATTCTCTCAGCACAACCAAAGAAAAATGCACCTCTCTCCTTGTCAACTTTAAGCTAACCCTACACCAGAGTAGCCAAATATAAGCAAGTTGCCAAAAGGAAAGAGAACTTGTGAATACACTTTCTTTTATCAATTATAGAAGTCACTGTAAGCGTGCGGTACTTCTACCTTTGTCATGTTCTACTCCCAGTACTGGAGCCTACGCGTGTCCAGTGACTAACAAAACATCATCATTATCTGTGGGCCCTCCAACAACTGCACAGAAAAGCACTGCTATCCAAGGACTGACTGGACAACCAGTGCTCTGACAAGAACAGTGCAGTAATTGGAGGCAGAATATTTTCTTCAGAGCAAAGGAACAATTGAAATTTGCTTTGTTCTGGGGTCCCGGTATCAAATGGATTTCTTGGGACAGTTTATCTGTCTCTCATGTCAACTTTGCACGGAGATGTTCAGAAAGGCAAATCAACCAAAAGTTTAACTTCAATATGCACACATTTAATTGTCTTGAAGCTGTGAGTGGATGCTCTAATTCAACAGCAAAGCTCCCTGTAGCTCCTTATTCAGTTAAGCTACATTGGCCTAAGACTAATTTACTCCTGAATTAAAGCAGCTAGCTGAAGGGAGTGTTTAGAGGAATAACAAATATACAAAATACCCGATGTTTCTTCTCCCCAGAATAATCCATTCTTTATAAATGAACTGTCAGATCATCATCTTTGGAGACCTCACGTCACGTCATAGTTGCACCTACTGACATTTGGTTTCATTCATCACAATTTTGGAAATTGCCATCAGATCGCCGCGTTCTGCCATTTCTCATCACAAACTCCGCTGTGCTACCCCAGCAATTTTGGGAAATTAATTATCATCTGTGAATTCAAACGCAGGTTAATATATTTCTGAACACCAACAGAGCCAGGCAGCACCAAAAGAAAGAAGTGGGGAGCACACAATGCAGACACTGTACGTTTTTAAAGCGAAATATTTACTCTCTCGGCGTCAGTTAATAAAAAAACCCACCCCCGATACCTGAGGTGATTTGTGCAGTGCCATCAGGTAAGAACTTTTAAATATTTGGATACCTTTTATGACTCAAAATAATAACAATAATAAGAATGCAAATGAAAGCAAAGCCCTCTGGACAGTATTTTCACCGATTTGCTGGGGAGAAGGACCCCTAGTGTCCACCTGGATTCCAGCCAGCCTCGCTCTGGTGGCTGCACAGCATCCAGGATGAAAGAACATCTCAGCTTGTAAAATATTTCCTGCAAGCACTTTCCTATCTGACTTCTTTAGAAGGCGACTGATTAAACTAAAAAAAAAATACATATATAAACGTATGAGCTTCTTCTTTCTTAAACTAATTATTTCAAAATGTTATCAAGGCATCACATGATCATCTGGACTCTGAGGATTCATCATTACTGATGAACGGGAATGTGCCTTGGCACAATAGTTTCAGTGGTTGATTATGCACCGCAGACACCTATAGATAAACATCTCTATTTGTAAAAAACGAGCGCCGTCTCTGGGAGCAGTTTCTGATGAGGCTTTAAAAGCAGCATCAAAAAAAAAAACCCACAACACCCCGTAACGCTGGAAGGATGAGGGTGCCCAGCCCTGTTACGTCCTCGCATTGCTTTCTAAGAGGGGAAAAAAAATATATCATCTCCCAATCTGCACGATTCCTTACGATCAGGATTTTACCCGTTTATTTGGCTAATCATCCAAATGGCTGCACAGACCTCTAATTTGAAAATAAAAACCGATTGATGCAATCACAAACAAGTTCTGAAATTGTGATTTATAAAAAAAAGAGGGGAAATCTTGTTCTAAGCCAAAACACACACACAGTTACCTTTTTCTAATCACAGCATTCATTTCTCCTCATTATGATCTCACAAGCACATTAAAATCTTATTAACATTAATTACTTCTGAGCGTCTATGCATGAGCAGCGACAGGCTTGCGTGCGCGCGCGCGTGTGTGTATGTGTGTGTGTCTCTGGATCATATCTACATTTATATACCTTGCTGCACTTTGCTTATAAAACATGTGAAAATATTGCTGCTAACACCAATTAGCTAATTTCACACACACAGATAGTAAGCTGCTGTCTCGCTGCACAGCTTATTATAGACCAGCAGACAGATGGACAGACAAACAGACACAAAAAGCATCACAGCTCCTCCTAAATGCAAGATCTGAAACGCCTGGCACCCCCAGGAGTGCGAGTTTTATCCTCCTAAGTCTGAGGGAACAAAATGACACGAATAAAAAAAAATAATAAAAAAAATACAAGACAGCCAAATATCCCATTTTCTACACAGATGGGTTCAATGATGAAGTGATAGAGACAAAGAAAAAACTGGCAGGCAGACAAGCAGCAGGCGCACAGAGAGATAGACTGAGACAGATAAACAAAGCAACAGAGAAAGAGATGAAAGCGTATTAATATATATGTGAATTCAGGCTAAGCAATATAAACTTTATCCCAGCAATAAGGTAAGGAAAGAAACGGCAGAGCCAAGAGTCACAATAGGTCCAACTTCACAAGCAAAATAAAATCCCGACTCTCTGCAAAACTATTTATGGATTCTATTTATACCGAGAACACTCCACACGGCACTGCCCCAATGATATTCAGCACCGCCACGAACTCAAGAATAAACACAGGCAACCAAACGGCAGCTGCCGTAGCACAGGACCTTCCACTTCCTTCCCACTCTTTGTTTCCATCTTACTTAGGCTCACCTCTGCCCTAAATCCTGCCCCTCTGTCAGGAGGTAAGGTACAGACACAGCAATGTCCCTCAGCGTGACAAAGCCATGTTTCCCCATTGCCCACGGATCCTCCTCCCAGCTACAGACAGCTCCTCCAGCCACTCCACACACACTCACTACTTGCTCGTCTCATTTTCCTCTCTACCCACATCCCAACCTCTGCTCATTCTCTGCTACCCAGAAAGCAAACTGTAACCCTGGGCTGGCGTTCAAACTTCCACCAGCCTCAGTGGAACACAAGGTTTGGAAGTAGTCAAAATTTGCTTCTAGCACATCCTTCTTTTGTTTCACTTCCATATTCTTCCACTGATGAGGTGACCATCATAAAATAGCCAAAACACTATACAGAGGGAAAGGATTACAGCTTCAGAAGACGTTCCTGTGGAGAAATTTCCAGACAGCATGAAAGGCTACCCATCTTAGCGGGAAAGTTTTTGAAAGGAACATGTCTCTGTTTCTTATGGTAACACAAGTGTTTGAGTTTTCTGCTCGTTCCTGCCAGATTAAGAGAAGGGAAATGTGGTAATAAACACTTTTCATCACCACCATTTTTCACCTAAAGATTTCTCAACGCCTGGCAAAATGTTTGCTAAGCTTCAAGGCACGAAGAAGGCCCTCCTGCCACTTCATTTTAGAGTTAGGGAACAGAGGAGTGAAGTACCTAGATGAGTAACAAGAACTAAGAAGTCATTTTATTTACAGTTCTCACATCTTCACTCCTTCCAGATGCAGTATCTGAGGTCAATATAAACAGTACCTGATTAAAAAAGATTTAAAAATCAGTGTTTGAAGATTGCGCTAAGCACGCTTGGCCTTTGTTTATGGACAACTGATCTCACTCATGACCTACTCCTGATGACACCCACCTAGGAAGACCCAGTCCCTTGTGAGTGCAGGATTAGCATGAATGCAGCCAAGAAACTCTAGGTCATGTAGGATGCACTTCAACCAACCTAGGCACTGTAAATTCAGTAATTCTGAGAAGCTCTGGAGCTCCTGAGCGCAGACATTACATCTGTATCACATGAGAAACCTGGTGCACCATGACTAAATTCTGCCCAGCTTCATTTTGCTGTGCATGCCCAACAAGGTAACACATCAGAAAAGAAGTCAGGACATATGGCCCTTTCTGCCACAAGGAGCAGGTATATGATCTGCTCAGGCAGAAAATAAGCAAGCAAACAGAACACTACTCCATTTGCTCAGCTTACTATGCTGCTCTCGTTAAAGTCAAATATACAGATGTCAAAAGAGAAGATGATAGAGGAGAGCAAAAGCTTTGTAAAATAAGCAAAGAGCAAAAAAAGATTTGAAGCTCTCTAGTTTTTTGCACATGGTAAAGTGGGCATTTGCCTACCTGTTTCCTGCGTTGCTTCTTTCCTGGTCTTTCTCCACAGAATTAAACTGAGAACTCTTCTGAGTAGACACAGAGTCTCACCCATTCTGGTTAATACTCATTCAGCCAGAAATGCAGATCACACACCCAGGCCTCCCAAACATCCAGGAGGAATGCCCTGCCAACCTTTCTTCAAGCTCCCGTGACGCTATTGCTCTAAGCATGTTTGCAGCTTTGAGAAACAGGAGAGCCAAGGAGAACTTCCCCCTGAGCACATCAGTTAATCCCATCACAGTAGGAAGAAGGGCTACAAAAAGATGAGTTCAATAAAATGGTTAAGAAATAAGCACCCATTGGGTTTGCTGACTTAATGTTTACACAGCCACTGGCTCTTCAATCCACCTTTTCCCAAAACCCACGTAGATATATATGGTTCACAGCACCTCAAATATGCCAGATAAAGCACTGCCTTGGAGTTCTGAAGAATACACATGCCCTAATTATATACAGCAAATGTTGTACCTCAGCAAATTGGAGAAAGAAAGCAAGACATATACAAACAATAATGTAGAAGCTCACCTATATAAGTAAAGGTATAACAGCAGAAATGCTCAGTGAGGAAACAAAGTCACTGGTTCTTATTAAGACAGTAGCAAGAAGAGGCAAGCATTTAATCCTCAGAATTTCCCTACAGCTATAGGGATCTAAGTGTCCTAAAAGGCATGAGTATTCAAATGCAATTGTCTTGAGAACCGTCTTTCCTAGGACCAGTGCTTACAAGGAGAGGCAAATCTCAAAGACCATTCAATCTATGAAACGGGTCATTATGCATAAATGAAAGGATAGTAGGGAAAAATCTCCAGTGAGAGAAAACAAGCAAACAAACAAGTCATTTATTGGCTTCCCCGTACAAAGCAGCTCAATCAGCTTCTCTTGAGTGGGAGTTCTCACAGTAAACCTGGCCCCTACATCTCCTGGATGCACCACATTGTGTCTACCAAAAGTTATGGCATGCTGAGACAATCTGAGAGTACTTAAGGAGTACACTTGGCATCCAGACCAGCCTTGAGATCCAAAGCACTTTGTGTCCTTCTGGAGGTTAATAAGAGGAGGCTTTTTACTCCATCCTGGCTTTTATAAGCTTCTTGAGGATTACTGAAATTGGAGATCGCATATTAAAAAGCTGGTTCATCCATTTCCTAGAAGGGACATTCATTCACTTTGCCCTTTGATTCTTCAAATGTGAGGCATGCCTGAGGAGTGTTCTTTGTTAGAGCACCTCACAAATAGATCCCGTGATGGTAAGTCCACATGTGTCTGATAAAGAAAAAACCTTACCGTGCATTCCAGACTTTTCTTCTGTAAACATACTAAACTAGATGAATTTGGCCCTCAAAAGGAGAACATATTAATTGTGCTGGCTAATAAAACATTCTGTCGCTGTCCTTCCAATCAATAAACATTAAAATTGGCATTTGGGACATGGGAAAGAAGGACAAAATGAAAGGTTGCCTGCAAGTTTTCAAGAATTCAGATTTGAATCTCATTCAGAGGAAACAAAAAGTTAAATGCAGTTATTTACTGCACAGCTTTCAGGTCGAATGTACAAGCAGCTCAGTTCTTTCCCTCACAGATGCCTCAGCAGCAATATATTTGTGCTCTGCCTAAATCCAGTACTTGCAAGCTTCCATTATTACTTGCATATGCTATGTTTCCACTGACAGTTTAAACAGACAAGTAACAATCCTCTTCAAATAAGTGTGTCCAAAGAACCCTGAGGGGCTATGCTCTCTCTTTCTAACTGCAGCTTGCATACAGCTTACCAGCAGTGATGCAGACAAGCAGCCATACACACACAAGAAGCCCAGAACAACATGACTGCTGGTCAGTACTTTTGTCTTTATTTGCAATACAAAGCTTCAGTTTCCTTCTTATGACAATCCCATGAAGCCAGCTGTTTATTTCAGCATATAGTATATATATATATGATATATGTATATGAGGTATAGTCCTCCCTTATCTTTATGAATGTACAAATAGAGATGACAGATCAGTAGAGTTTTCAGACACCTCTTTCTTGGGCAGAACTGGTCCAATTCTAACTCCCTACCTCACTAGGACAGATCTCAAAGTGGAAAAGACAAGTGGAAAACAAAAGTTACGTGTTGCTTACAAGACTTGGAATTTACATTAACTGAGCTAACAGAGCAATAGTAAATAATAATGCAACAAGCAAACACAATAACACAACATGCATATTTTTTAATTCCACTGTTAAAAGTCAGACTTTGTTGACATGTGGACACATTAAATGTATTTGGACTCGATTTTCAGTTACATCAGGTCTTTTTATCTCACTCTGAAAGTACAAGACTTCTGTGGCAAAGAAGTTGCATATGTGTTATGACACCACAGTGATATATATATATAACCATATATATATATATGGTTAAGACTCATTTGAGCTTCCTTTGTTCATGGAACATGGTCTTTACTCTTCCAGGTCCTATTTGCTCATACAATAAACTGAGGAAGGAAGGAAGGAAGGCATCACTTCCTCTTTCTCTCTGTGCCTCGACGGTTCCTGATTTAAGAAATGGAAATTATAACATTGACTACTGGAGTTAAGCAAAACTAAACTAATTACTTTTGTTGAACACTGTGAGATATTCAAATAAGTTTCCTCAGAAACACCTAGTGTTATTCATCCGTATCAGCAGCTATATGTGGCTAAACTGTCCTGGAATCTTTTGTAGGCATCCCCTTCCCCAGCTGAACTCAGCTGCTCACTGCTCACTGTTGGGAAGTACTGGTGGCATTCCTTTACCTAAAAAGCCCAGGAATGACTCAGACAGAACTGGCACTTCTCTTCTTTGGGTAATTCTTTGGGTAATGAGGATGTTAAATTCTTTGCAGGCTTTCCTGGGTATGATGAGAATAATCACCAACACCTGAAAGTAAGCCTTTTCATTGGACCTCTTAAGCTTGAATTTCAAGGAATGATCTGGTAAGAATCCTTTAATGCACCCATGCATGCTGCCACAAGGGAAACAGTATGTGAAACAGCAAAAATAAGGTCAAATTCAGTAGCGCTGTCCCAGAGAAAACTTGTCTCCTGGCCACAATCATTTGTAGAGTACCATGCATCATCTTTACTGCTTCAGATGGATGCCAGCTACAGACAGTAAGCCAGAAATACTAAGCTAAATTTGGCTCTCAGCTCAATGCTGATCCTTCTCTAATTTTTATGCAATTACTCCACTGTTACACAAACGTAACTTAAGGCAAAACACGAACCATAAACTTTTGAGCAAATACACAGGCATTCAGAACTTTCACATGGAACTCCTTATCCCAAGAGTGTGGTCCTTTGAATGTAACTGCTGTATGATGATAATTCCAGCTCACTGCTCCTTTGAGGGAGAAGGGAAGAGCCGTGGCTTCATCCCACCCTACTCTGGTCCAGTTCAAACCAAATCCCACTGCTAATATTTTCTCCCTTTCCTGCCAGTGGGACCAAGACAGTCCCTCTTTTTGCATGAACTTTAGACTTTTGGTCCTCATTTTCTTTGAGCAGCTCTGCCCCCTGCCTGTGTCTCAGCTTTTGTTTTTTATTGCTCGCATTGTCCCAATCCCCCCCTCTCCTAAATGCTCCACTTGTATCCTTCACCCATACAGAAGCCAATGTTCTGTAGAAACCACACTCAACCAGATTTCAATAACTCTTTAAAGCTGTTTTCAGTCAACAGTGCTCCTAAACAACCAGTCTCAACCAGGGAACTCCAGAAATGTTCATTTCAACTTGTTTCCTTTTTATCTAAAAAAAATTAAAAAAAAAAGAAAAAAAAAAAAAAGAAAGAAAAAAAGAGACATGAAGTGAAAATTATTTGGTATCAGAATGAACTTCCCTGTGGCTGCTGGGTACAGAGGTGGTCTAGACAAGTTGGCTCTCACACTGCCACACAGACAGCCATACCTGGGATGGCTCTGTTGCTAAAAGCAGATTGATAAAGGCAATCTAGGGATGACTACAGAAGCAATACATGGCTCACAACTCATTCAGAATTCACCTGAGATCCTACATGGTACAGTGTGCACGACTAAGGCTGAGCAGTTACTGCCATCTCTGCAACTGAAGTAAATGCTAACACTTATGTCCATGTGAAGAAAACTTCTCCAAAAAGAAACCAAGTAGGACCTCAGGTGTCCATTCTTCTTGGACATGCAAGAGAACCTCCAGGCTGCCCAAGGAGGCTGTGGATGCCCCATCCCTGGAGGCATTCAAGGCCAGGCTGGATGTGGCTCTGGGCAGCCTGGTCTGCTGGTTGGCGATCCTGCACATAGCAGGAGGTTGAAATGAGATGATCACTGTGGTCCTTTTCAACCCAGGCCATTCTATAACTCCACGAAAAACTACACATTCAAAACCTTGACTAGATAAGGAAATCTCATTAGAGTAAAGAAAGAGGCTGCAATGCACTTTCAGGGTGACGGGACAAAAAGTAGAGAGGGAAAGATTATTGCAATATTAAAACTAGTTGATAAAGCTGTGGCTACCAATCTCCCAGCTGCTCTCAGAAACAAACAAGTGTCGTTATCCCTATCTTGAAGACATGGAACTAAGACACTGAGAAATTAAGCGACTTGTTGAAAATAAGTAAAGAAACTATAACCAAAATAAGACTTCTGCATCCATCATCAGTGGGTTATCCTTTCTGGTACCTATGTACTCGCATACATTGCTCCAGCTACCACATTGCAGTCTGACTGCCACTTCTCATACTGCTCCACGCCTCTGTGCTGAATAAAATATTTAGCATCTTTGTACACAGGTTTAAAAAAATGCCTAAAAACTATTATGAACATATTTGAATGGGATCCTGTCTCCTGTAAAAAGGAACTCAGAGATTAGCAGGGAAAAAAAAAGCCTTGCGCCAGAGAAAAAGCCTGAGCTTTCTCTTGCCCAGCACAAAGTACAGCAAAGCCAAATGTACTGCGGGAGCACAACTGGCTTTTAACCTCATTCAGGAGCAGCTGCTTTCACAGCAGCAAAATGTTTCAGGCTGAGCTCGAGTGACTTAGCGGATAAATGATTTGAAGTTGATATAGCTCAGAAAAGACCAACTCATTTAGGAGATGTCGGTATCTTAAAAACGCACTTTTACTATCTGGTTGGAGCAGCCTTTGAAGCTTTCAGAACTTGGCCGTGGCTCGGAGAGGAAAATAAAAGCAGCATTTTTATGAAACGCTGGAAATAACAAAACAGTGTTTGGGCTTCAAGCAGTTCGCCGTGAGTCAGCAGAGGCCCGGCCTTTGCTGAAAACATGTACTGGTCCTAATCACGTCATTAGCTTAGTACTAGCAAAAGGTGCCAGATTGGTAGCCCCAGGCGCTGAATTCTCTATTTATCCCCAAAGCAGGTACAGCAGGAGGGCAAGCCATCTCCATACCAACCCCTGCTATGATTCCTCATGGCAAGGGACCTGGTGACAGGAGGGTGAGCTGCTCTCAGCACTGCTCCGCTTTCCCGATGTCTCTGCTGTGGCTGCCCACACGGGGCCGGGCTCCCTGCTATATGTTCCAGGAGGATGGGTCCCTAAACTGCAGGGTCTATGAAAGGGAATCATCCCATGTGCACCTTAAGACACACGCTGAGAAAGAAGAACAAGGGATGATTTTCTTTGTATTCTATTCTGGCCGTCTCCAAATGAATGAATACTGGGAAGACCGATGAGGCCAGAGAGAGTCAATGTTCTGAGTACAAATGAGATTTATATGTGGCTTGAGTCACTCCAGCCAATTAGCTACCCACCAGGCTGTTTGGTTTATTGTCCCTGTTGGGTAAGGATTTAATAAGCAGTCACCTAGATGGGCAGCGTGAGACTCGCAGGGAGGAAACTTTTCACTATTTGACATGAAGAACTTGAGCCCAGCCCTATTGAAACTCAGCACGGCTGACTCCCACCAACGTGCTAGTGGCTGCAAGGTGAGGTTCCTTATTATGACAGTCCCCAGGGATGGAAAATACAGGAAATACATGACAGTATTTCACTATATGATTACTGTGTCCGGCATCTTCCACACATCCCAAATATTCTAGTGGAATTAATAAAGCTTTCTCCAGCTTTTTCTCCAACACTCAGCCTTATCCAGAACTTCAAAATGATCCATAGTATGAAAGTATAAAATGTTGGATTTTAAAAGCAGATCTACTGGGGAAAACGCGCTGTGCAGGGAACATACGAAACAATTGGGTCTGTGTTTGGAAAAGAAATACAGATGCATCACAACGAGGAAGGATGTTCGAGAGCATCCCGAAAAAACAGCCGCTATTCAAGCCAAAGGCCAGGATGAAAAAGTGGGCACAGCAGTACAGAGCTGACAGGCAGATTTAACTGGGACAGAGAGAGTTGGAAGCAGCCAAAGCCTTAGCTGCACCCAGCCTTCTTCAGATCCTACGTGCGCTGTAATGGATGACAGAAGCACCAACAAGAACATATTTAAAACTCCTTCAGATGGGAAGAACCCTGGAGGAAGCAGCAGCAAAATGGTACCAAAATGGTACCCCATTTTTTTCCCAATAGGGGGGAAAAAAAAGCTTATCAAATATAAGCAAGACTGGAAACAAAGCAAAAGAAGCCTGAGTTACTGGAGTGAGATTTCATGACCACACTAGGTGTGTCATGCCAAGTATATAAGGCTGTAGCACACTTTGTATGAAGGCTTCTCCAGCTAATACAGCAGAAGAAGAGAGCCCAAAGCCATTCACTTACTTAACCCCAGTTTTTGCAGGGCACTGTCCTGGCGGGCGTGGCCGAATCTCCTGGGAATTGCATTTGCTCGTGTTGGAGAGCCAGCAGAGGGAGCACATTATCAGTTAAACGGGGTTTTCTTGTGTCTGAGCCTAAACAGTAAGTTTGGGGGGCTTGTTTGGTTTTGCTTTATTGTCAGCATTCCCCTCTGTCACTAACGCCGGTGACTCACTTAGCTATCAAACTGGTCAAAGCCATGGAGAACAGTCTCTACGTCCACCCTGCGTAAAACCTTAGGGAAGCTTCACCCACATCTCTTTTCACTCTCTCCCATATCAGCCTCCATCTAATCTGTTCCTGACAGCCTGAACGCAAAGTCCCATGTTGCCACATAGCCGTGACTCCCAAATTCCAGCACTGTGACCACCAACTTTCTAGCCAGAGTAAACGGCGTTGGGATCCCTGGGGAGGGAAGAGAAATCAATAATTAACTTTCAGTTTGCTGAAAGGAAAACTCTGAAGTCCATAAGGCAACTTTCCCACTCTCACTTCTGCATCTACAAGAGATGGGTCATACTTTCAGCTGCCAATGATCAGAGAAAGTATTAGAAAGTCAGTTCTTATGACCAGGGGAAGAGAAAAAGAAAGAAAAAAGAAAGCCAGTACTTTCCATGCTATGTTTACCTCAGAATCAAATGGCACCATGCTGCCTGCATTTTTAGCTCCACCACAACCCCAAGATAAATTTACTACGGAAGCATAACATTAAGAGGTCATCTACAGACGTGACTTACAGAATGGCAATACTTCTGGCCTGCCAAATGTTTCCGACAGATAGAGCACAGACGTTCTGCTAAGGGTCGCACGCACAGCCCTGCCCCTTCAGGTTTCCTTTCCTCTTCACGGCACTCGTGAAGGATTTTTAATACAACTGGATATAATGGCCATATTTGAGCTAGTTTCAAACTGGAGGACGAACGTGCTGGTTTGTGTTCAGCTTTTGTACTGCTGTTAACACTCGTGCAAACTGGCTGGAAAACGGGGGCTGTGCTCACTTCACAGCAGCACAAGGAAAGGTGTATGGCACGACGCTGAGGAATGAAGTGCTGAAGACGCTGCCAGTGCTTGAATTGGCAGAACTTGTTTCTTGTGGAATGCCTCTTTTTGCTGAGAGGCTTTGAGGAGCAGAACCGGGTTGCAGCAGAGCAAGCGAGGTCAGGCTGAAGCCCTAGAAGCCCCAGCAGCCCTAACAGCCCTAACACCTGCCTTCCCCGGAGCTGGTGGGAAAGGACCCTGGATTGGCACCACCACATTTCGCTCTTTGTGCTTGCACGCTCCTCGGCCTCTCTTTCCATAGTGCCACCTAGTGCCGGCTCCGTTTACTGGCTGGCTTTTTCCTACGGTGAGCATCTGCCCCACAGGGCAGGCTGCAGCCGGACGCTCTCGTCTCACCAAAGCCAAACCCCAGCCACCATAGGAACAGCATTTTTTTAATAAGGGAAGCTCTATTTAACCAGCCCAATCCCTTGCTGCTGTGTTTTAACTATTCAAAACACAGAGGCTGCTGTGTATGGGGCAGAAGCTGGGCTTGTTTCCTTCCCACCCTGCTGAAGATGGGGGACCACCAGCAGCGTCCCACCGGTGTCACATCCACCCCAGTGACCACCCCAGAAGGAGCAGCTCCAAGACTGAGCCACCACCAGTATGGACAGGGAAAAAGCCTTCACAGGACATGGGGAAACCTGACATCTGAGCCATACAAATGAGGAAACGTGGAGTGGAAGTAAGCATTCCAAAATGCCACTTACCTATTAAAGAGGACTGGACTGCTGCTGTCAGAACTAACTGCTACCTTGTAAGAGAAATAATAAGGAACACAGGCAACGCCGTCAGAGCAAAAACTGTCCCAGAGGAAAGCTTTTGCCTTTATTCACTCCTTACTGAAATTCTGAAAAACCCACGTAAATCTGCTCAAGTTAAGACAGTGCAAATATTACGACGACACCTTTAAACTTGGTGCACAGTTACGCGCTGCTCTTTACCACGAGGAGCTGGGATTATTGGAATGACCAGCTGAGTAATAAGCTAAATAACAAGCCCATTTATTTTCCATAGCTGATGCTGCTTGTTTACTCTCAGAATTTTGGTGGGCCACCCCGATGCAATCAATGAAGTCAGTTTCACTTTGATTTGCCATCCTTTTCTCTCTGCAGCATGGACTGAACTGCCGACCTCATGGACGGAGCAAGTTATTGTTTAAAAACAACTATTTCCAGTGCATTATTCCATCAAAAAGTCTTAAAAAACACTGAAAAAGGGCTTGGGTTTTCTGAAAGTTTTGCTAGAGAAACAAACAAAACAAAACCGAACCAACGGAGTAACTTGAAGTTAAATTTCAGTGTTTAATTTTCCATTAACAGTTACAGATCTCTTTCAGGCGGAGCTCTTTACCACACGGATCGCACTGTAAAAGGGCCCTATAAAATGGGACAGGAGTGAAACCGGCTCGGATCTGTAAGGCCACAGCATGCCATCCATTTCTAAACAGAGGTCCTATTCAAACCGTGCTGCTAAAGACTCATATGGCCTGCAAAAACGAACGGGGTTCTCTTGAAATGATTTAAATAACAATTTATCTAAGACCGTAATCTTTCTTGTACGGGATTTGTAAGCCAGCCCACAGAAATCTGTAGCGGGGGACACTGTTCCCTATTTACATCAAAGTTTTATATAAATAATAATCCATTTTTCTAATTTTCTGCAGCTGTTTTCCCTTATGAATAAGCCGGGCCTATGAAGAAAATGTGAAAATAGGAGAAGCATGAGCAATATTTACAATAATGATATATCCAACTCAGGAAATTGCTACAACTGCCTTTATCAAAATAAACAAACCCCGTATTTTTTTTCCCTCCCGTAAGAGAAAAAGCAAAATCCTCCACTATTAACATGAATTTGGCTCGGTATTTGTTTGGTATTTGGATCTGACCGCCTTATTCCCCATTTTTGGCCTCATTTGGGAAAAATAAAAAATAAAAAAATAACCCAACAAAAAATAAAACAACAACAAAAAAAACCCCAAACCCACAACAAACAGCGGCCCAAAGTGACACACACACACACAGCCCCAGCTGCCTCGCTCTGTCTCACAGGAGCACACACGCAGCCCTGCTCCAAACTGACTCTGACCATAGGGTATAACCAAGCATGAAAGCACCTCTCCGGGGCAGCACCTCGGTGTGGGGGTGCTGGATCACTGTCTGCTCTGCACCACACAACGCACACCCGAAGCCAGGCAGCTCCATGGGCACCGGCCCTGCGGACCACGCTATCCCAGGGCTTGGGCTCGCTGGGTGCCAGCCCCAGCATCGCATGTTGGTTGGAAGTTTACTGAAGCTTGCAGCAGCTTTTGCTGCTGTGCCCAGTTTGCAGATGGACTTTGCGCCATCAAAAGGGCGAAGACTGGTTTGTTTTTTTAGAATATGCTGTTTCAAAGTAAACTGATTTCTTCTACCGAAGAAAAGTTTTTAAGTTTAAAGAGGCCTTGCTGCATACAGAAAAAAACAACACATTTCTCCTATTCTAACTCTTTCTGTGCTCAAATGCTTCTTTCCCAGGGGTGTCCTGAGACACAGAGATATGTCACAGACATTCTAAAAGTTGTTTGAAACATTAAGGTGAGGCCAGGCTCCTGCTAAAGGGTGAGACCCCCAGTGCCAAGATCACAGCCCTCCAGTGGGACGCTGCCCACCTGCACTGACCCAGAAGCAGCAGCAGGAGCCCAGAAGCACAGCCAGCCCTTTGGGGACATCCCCACAGAACCCGCAGCCACCCCTCCTGGGACCATATCAGCCGTCCCTCTGTAGGTGACCACGGTGCCTTTGAGACCCCATGTCCCACCTTCAGAGCTGGAGGTCCGAGCTTTAGGAGGAGAGGCAGTGCAAAGCAATGAGTGCACTGGAAGTCTATGAACAAAGTATTAATGTAGAAGCCCGAGTGAAAAGCAGAAAAGAGAAGAAAAAAAAAAAAAATAAAAGGGAAAGGGGAAAAAAAAAAATCAATGAATGCCATTCCCAAGCTAAGAGACGAGGCACCAATTCTTGGCACAGGGATAGAGAAAACCTTGCAAAGTTTCGCTCAGGTTCTGGAATAAAGCTTTGGATCAAAATGGAGCAAGTAGTTTGTGCAGTTGTCGTGCCAGTGAATAGATGTGCTGCTCTGGATTTCAATTAACTTAGTTTGTTCAGCGGGGAGGCACTTCAGCTGCAACCGGGGAGCTGCAAGTTAAAGGACAGCGAGAAAAAACAGCGCAACAACAGCCAGAAAAACCTGTTGGCAGCAGAAGTTTGCACCGGCTGCAAAAAATAATCAGAATAAAAATAAAAGGCTTTTTAAGGAACATTTTAAAGGGTTTGAAGGTTTCGGAGGATCTCCGAGGCAGTCCCAGGTGGGTTGGGAATACTGCTTTATGCACTTCTTTGTGCTGAGGGGAAAGGCCTAATGCATGTATTTGTTTGTGGTGGTTATTTTGAAAGAAGTCAGCCTCTCTCGCTATTAAAGACATGATTTTCTCTTTTAAAAAGGTGATTGTTGTTGTGGAGAGACCTCCACCGATCAGCGTCCATTTTACATAATTACTTCGGGTTCTCCAGAACATTTTATGTAACTCACTTCCACGGCTGCCTCTGTCCTTTCTCCTCTCTCTCCGTCACCGGCAGAGCAGCAGCTCAGCCCTCAGCCAGCACTGACAGGAGCTCACATAAAAGGACCATTTCGAATGGATCGCTGCGAGCAGCCCCGGGAACCCACAGTAAAATCTGGGCTCCAAAACTCGACAGTGCTCAGTGGGCGACGAAACGCATCGCACATCCCTCCTCAATCACCCCCCCCCCTCCCCTCCAAAACCAACTCCATATATACATACAAATAAGGATTAATTCAGAGGAAAGCTTCAAGGTTTGAAATGACAAATAAGCAGGAATATTTGAGCAAGGGGAAAAAAAAAAAGAAAAAGGTAAATAAATAGTTACTCGTGCTGGACAAAATGGCTCGATAGATTTCATAATTTGCCACCGCTGTAAAAAAAATATATCCCCTCCCTTCCCCCTGCCGTCCCCGCCGGCACGGACGGAAGCGCGGAGCGGAGGGTGGGGGGCAGCCGAGGATACCAAGTCCCTCCGCCAAAGTTTGGGTCCTTCCGAACCCGGCGATGCCTCCATAACGTGACATCAGCTCCCAGAGACAAAAGTTGAGATCTGAGTCTCCTTTCTGGCCAGGAAAGGAAACTGGAAAAAATACTAATAATGAAAAATTAGACGTTAAAAATACCCGAGAGGAAAAAAGTCGATGTACGATCACCCGAATTAACCCCCTCCGCCCCCGCAGGCAAACAGACAAACAACAAAACCTCCGGATAAAGCTCGGTCAGGAGGAGTGGAACCTGCTTTCTCCGCTTTCTCTTTTCTGCTTTTATTTAACCTACGGCGAGCCTGGACTTCAAACTTATAGCCGACATAGAGCCACACAACAAAGAGTCCCCGTACACCCCTGTCGCCGGCGCTGCGGGCAAGAAGTCGTCGGCAAATAGTAATAAAACCCATTTAGCGGTAAATAAGGAGGAGATGATATATGGACGGACAGATGGAAGTGCATAAACAGAGGAGGAAAGCGGCGAGCCGGGCGGGGAGGGCTGCTCACAGGAGTGCGAGATATTGATTTACTTGGAAGCGGTGTTGGAAAACAAACGCGTTTGTTTCCTTCGCCATCGGGAAAAGAAAAAAAAATAATAATAAACACGCACAAAAAAAAGAAAGTGATTAAAGTGAATGGTAGGGGGCACACCCTGAGATAAGTGGAGGGGGGAAGCACGGGTCAGGCCTCGGCGCGGTGGTCCCGGCCGTGGGGCTGGCACAGGGCGCTGCCAAACTTGCATCTCTAAATTAAACCCCGGCTGGGGGGGGGCCGGAGAAAGAAGTGCCGCCGGGCGCAGCGGAGCCGGGCTCGGGTTTTTCCCCCCCCCATCTCCCCCCTGTTTTTTTTTCCAAAAGTTGGCTGGCCTACCTTGTTCCCCCGTCCTCAGTTTGCCTCCTCATAGCCTCCGTCTCCCCGGCACTACAGCGCGAGCGCTCCCGACCGCCTGCCTCCCTAATGAGTCCATTTTCCTGCTCTCGATGTTGTGTACACACACACGCGCTGCAACCTACCTTACAAAAACCACAGCGAGAGGGAGAGCGAGAGCGAGAAGCGGGCGGGCAGAGGGAGCGGGAGCGGCGGCGGGGGGAGCGGAGCCGGGCGCAGACAAAGCCCTCCTCCGGGGCGGCCGACCGCCCTCCTTCCCCGCTCGGCCGCCGCAGCAACAGGTTGGGCTCCGGGCCGGCCCCGCCGCACCTTCCTCCCCGCCGCCCGCCGGCTCCGCTCGCTGCGGGCAGGGAGGTGCGCGGCGGGGCCGGGCGCGGAGCTCGGCTCCCCAGACAATGGGGGGACGGCGGGGAACGCAGATGAAGAACCCGGCAAATAATAGGACCCCCCTCAATAAATACGTTCCCGAGTGGATCGGGAACCTTTTCCCCCGCATCTGTAATAGAGTGCTTATGTCTGAACAGGTGCAACGCATCCAGCGCGCGGTGTGCCGCGAGCAGACATCAGACTCTCAGTTCTCTCTCAAACAGGCCGAGGGGAGTTAAAATAGACGGCTGGATTCGCACACGCTCACCCCACTCCTCGTATTCTTTGGATGGGGAAAGGCTGGGAGCAAGGTGCGCAGACAAAAGACCTGGGAGCCAATGCACGCAATCTCCATTTATTTCTATATAATACTCTCACATCTACGCTGCTTCCAAAATAATTTGTACCCTGCCCTGCCTCCCGTCATACGTAAACTTATGATGTCACAGGAATTCTGTCGATTCTTATGATGACACATGAAAGTGGCTAAACAAGGTTTTGCGCCTGGATTTCATCCCCAAAGCTCCTCCAACAGCATCAGCAGGGAATTATTATTTCACTTGGAGAAACTGGATCCAAGGGAAAAAAAGAAAAGTTAAGTGGTATTGCCATGGCTATGCTATGAATCATAGATTCACAGAGTCGTAGAATCACAGAATGGTTGGGTTGGAAGGGACCTCAAAACCCATCTGGCTCCAATCCTGTGCTGTGGGCAGGGCTGCCCCCTCCAGCAGCTCACACTGCCCAGGGCCCCATCCAACCTGGCCTTGAGCGCCTCCAGGGATGTGGAAAATCAGCAGACAAACAAATGAGGATCCGAATCTCTTAATGGGCAATTGACCTCGAGTAACTCGCAGTCAACTCAAAGTTAAGCATCCTGTCTGAAGCAGCTATGTAGGCTCTCCCCGTTGTTGGTGGAGAGACAGGAACCTCCAAAATGCCCTTCTGCCCAGCCCCCTTTGGCCCTAAATGAGGAGGGAGCCTATAGAACACCATGAGGTAAGGCAGCGAGCTGGAGGATGGCTAAAATTAAGTAAAACGAATCTGCTTTTGATCTAAAGCTCTATTACAACATTCGACTCCCCCAAATGCATTTTTATTATCACATTTATTATTAGGCAATATATGCCAAAATTGTAGTGACCGAAAAGGGATAAGCCTACTGACTAACAGAGACAGGTAAACTCCCTAGATTCGTGGAGTTGTACCCTGAGGCTGGCTGTATATTCATGATTCATGTGCAGGCTTTATAATATTAACCAGCCTGGTGACTGGTGAATTCGATTAGTTTTGTTCACTGTTAGCTGCTACACGTTTCTGTATTTCGCTTAGAAACAGCCCGTTTTCATATAGATATATAAATACAGCAAAACTTAGCCTCGCTATGTATTTGTTTCTCTGGAATCCATGACCATATTCACCTTATTGAAGGGTATGTAAGGTTAGGAAAGCAGAAAGTGCTCCAGGAGGCTTTATTTCTAATTGTGGGTCTCTATATAATTCGTTCTGGCTGTACATGTGCCAAACGACCAATGATCACTCACTGCCTCAGTATTTCCAACTGTAAAATGAACCCGACTGTAGTTCCGTGGGCAAATGGCACCATAAACATATGGAGTGCTTTGTTTTCCAATCTCAGAGTTGTATGATGGGGAATGCTATGGGAAAAAGAAGTAGATACTTTATCAAGTGTGGTCTGTATCAAAGCCAGTTGGTGAAAATCACAAGACACTGATATTCAGGTTAAATAATATGAACAGTCTCTGAATTCCAATTTTAGACTTACTCCAAAGTGAGGATGTTTTAGTACTCCTTTACTTTAGTACTCCGGAGTTCTTACCATAAGCTGACATTCCCTCTTTGGTCCTACTCACTTTAGAGATTAAAATCTAAAGAGAGATCCCAAATTTACCAAGTTCTTATAAAATTCAGACTTTAGCCTTTCATATTTAACAGACATTCAGGTTGAAGTACATCTACTAATGTGGAACCACTTGTGTTTGAACAGTGCTCAGATTTGTCTTTGATTCAAACCTAAAACCTTGAATTTGGGAGGCATCTACATCCTTCCTTCCTGCAACTTACTAGAAATTCCATAAACATATCTAAGCAGGATCACAGGTTACATTTCCTCACATTCTGAGGAACTCTGAACCTCAGTAAGAACCCCAGAACTGAGTTTGATATGGAGACTCTTAGAACCAGACCAAAACTGAAGCCTGAAACAAACCCTTCTGAAGTTGTGTGGGTTTAGGTGCACATCAAACATCAAGATTGTTTGAAAGCAAGTACAAAGCATATTCCAGCATAAGCTAGTTTTGGCCCTCATTGAGAAATAAGTGCAGTTAGTGTTAAGTTTTATATTATCTAAAATATCTATGTGATCTCAGTGATAAACCCCTCAAGTTGTGATCTGCACAACTGGTTCCTCGCCCATGTGCCTGTCTGAATCAATAGAAACCATCCACAGTCTGATTTTCGTTGCTTTATAAACCATTTAGTCCACCTAAGCAATCAAGAGTGGAGCATGTGAACAGAGATTCCCGATGCAAGAATGTCTGTGCAATTATTTGCCCATTTGTTTGATTCAAAGGGCCAGATTTGGAGAGAGCCTGCTCACTATCACCTCGTTTCCATGACTCCTCTCAAGTATATGAGTAGGTTAGTGCCAGTGCACTTGGTTCACCCGCAGGAAGAGGAAAGAGTAAGTAGCCAGCCTGCATTTGGCCATGCACAGCACATGGAGTGTGCTTAAGAACATGCCTGTCATACCACATGGACAGCAGAGGTCGGGTTGTGCTCTCATCATACCTCAGGCCACCTGAAGCACTGGTCTACGTGAAAGATAACACTTGCTTTTCTTTCTCTGTAAGCTTGTCTTCTCAGCTCAGAGCCCTAAGAACATGCTGATCTTCAAGAGCAAGTGGGAAACAGGGAAAGTTATACTGTCCCCCAGACCTGATAGGGCTGTGCAAGTCTTTGTTGCACATGACAAGATTCTGTATGACAGACTGAGAGGGAAGGAATGTGCTTCAGTGCCAAATAACATGCTCTGTAGTGCCCTGTTCTCTCCTCTTTTTTTTATGTTCCCAGGCTCACCAGCTTGGTGAGTTCAGACAGATCTTGTAGGCAACCACAACTAGAAAAGGCGTCGTATAACCACACCTGAGGCTGTGATCTGCTTCATTTGAAAGAATTCGGCCTTTCAGCAGCTTCATAAACGCTGGTTTTCAGGTTCTCCAGACATTTAGGCAAGCCTGACTCAATGAACTTGTTAGGTATCCTGCTCATCCTTGTGATGGGCTAACACACTATTTTTGATGTATTTTGCATATCTACCCTGTCACAGTTTCATCACCATCTCCAGGGACTCTGCTTTACTAGAATACCAAGAACTGTTCTTATAAACCTGCTTGTTGCTTCCAGCTGATCCAGAAAGAGTAGATCAGAATCACAGTTTGAGGTTCTTGATTATCTTACAGATATTATAGACAGTATAGATAGGTTTTTTGACTGATCCTAGGTGAAAACTTCTAACTCCACGTATTGCAACAACCTAAATGGCTCTGAGGCTTAAAGAAAGGATACCATAGTGGTGTTAAAAACTCCAGACTAATTTCTGTTGCGGCAATTTGCCAGATAGTATGAGCAAGACCTTGAAACACTCATACCAACATATCTGAACTTGATTGCCTCCATGTAGCCCCCTTCAGAACGCATTCAGATCCTCCAGAATCCCCAGCTATGCACACGATCACGTTGCCAGTCCAGCAGGAATGGTGATTTAGTTTTCTCTATTCATGTTCTGCCGGTGTCCTTACAACTTTGTTCAAATGTAACGAGAAAGATGCCAATTAAAAAAGCACAAGAGCCCTGCGGCTTGGCAGGCTGATTCAAATTAGGTACCTGTATGAAGTGATTAAAATAGGTTTTCTAAATCTGAAGATAACAGGAGGACAGCGTGTTTGATTTACATCAGCAGGGGTCAACAAAAATGTAGAAGAACCATGCGGATGCTCTTTACCCCTGCACATTTACTGGTGAAGACGCTGAAGACAGAAGGAGAGGAATACTGCGCTCTCCTGGAGTTTTTCAATACTCAAAGAATCTCAACTGTTTCCCCAGCTCAGCAGTCATTCCTTACTGCCAGAACTCCAAATAAGCAATATTTTCCTTTAATTTAGCAGCTTTGATCCATGATTCTGCAGTCCTTTTGCACATACCTATTAACAAATCAAACCTCACAATTCCCTTTGGTAAAAAGCTACTGCTATTCTCATTTCCCAGACAGTAAAAACTAAATGGAAAGAGTTAACCATTCTGCTGAAAACCAGAGTGAGACTGGGATGGCAGACTTTCCTGGTCAGTTCAGGCTATGTTGCCTTTATAGATCAGGCTCTCAGACAGCCCAATTGATTGGCAAGGCTGGGGCACATTTGCTGAACAAGAACTGGCTTTTCTATTGTTTTTGTTTTGTTTTGTTTTGTTTTGTTTTGTTTTGTTTTGTTTTGTTTTGTTTGCAATCCAGGAATGTGGTGAATAATAGATCAGATGCAAAGCTGATACGTCTCCAACTATTTCAATGGCTTTGTGGAAATCTGCCTCCAAGTCACGCTGTACCATAAATGCCCACTTTCTTTTATGATGACACTATCAGCATGTTGGCAAAGGAACAGTGACTGTGCCTTTATAGCACTTAGGCCACCTTGCACAAAAGCTGCAAAATGATGTTTAGCCTGCACAGTCATCCCACGTCAGATACAACAGTACTGCATTACTCCAGTACTGCGTGAGGTAAATATAACTGCTACATCAGTGAGCTGAGGCAGTGTAAGAAAGTCTGTCCAGACACACACAATTCCTTGTTTTTTGTACTACAGGGACTAAGAATCCTAATAAAACAGAGTCCAGAAGATCAATATCAGACCACAATACCATTCTGCAATAAAAAGAACAAAAATACATCGCAGTCATCAGACTCTCACACAGTCTGTCTCCATCTCTCCACACAAGTTCGTGCACATATTCGAGATGTCACATGTGAACTTCGTATTTTGAACGTATGGATTATGTTGTAATTATTCAATATACAACAACCTGTAGCTAAGCATGCAGCCTCCGATCCATCTGTGTTTGCCCTCTCCATTTACAGCGTGCTGGGATATCACCTTTATTTGCATCAGCAGGCAATCTGTGACCAATTTAGCTGTTGAGCTCATGTGTAAGGCCTTCATCCAAGCCATGGTGTTACAATGGAATCGGATCCTGTTACATACCCTACTGCATTGTATGGTACACCCTCTATTATATAACTATATGCTTTGCAAAGGTTATCTATAATTTAATTATAAAGTATTGTATTGCAACTCAGTATTCAAAGAACTAGAAATTTAAGGTTTCACTTCAGGAAATCCTTTAGAAGCTGATCAGCAAATGCTAAAAAGTAGTTTTATCATCAGAAGAACAGTATGGTGACAAACAAGTCAGGAAGCACATCCATCACTCTCTTCCACCACATAACTACGATGACCATCAAAGATTTCTATTTTTGTCCCAGAAATTCAGGGAGCATGAAGGAGGATACAATTGCTGGCATAATGATCGTAGATAGCTCTGATATGGACCACAGTGAAAATGCTGAAGCTGTAGGTTGCCAGCAGTTCATTTTTACCCTCTTTAAATAACCTGAAAAGAAATACTTCTGTGATTCTAGTGATTGTCATATCAGGTCAGGTGCATTGATTTTATTGTTGATTAAGATCTGATCTAGATGGAGAAAAAAAGTAAAAAGTGTTACCAGCTACATTTTGGAAGCAACTTTGACCATCTGAGTGAGTGAATTGGTGTATGCACACAAGCCTATGGGCATGAGTCCTTTCTACTTGGAAAATATTCAGCAATACTAAATGCCATTATTCACCTACTACTTCACCATGAAATCCCTTCATAGGATGTAGGATTACTTTCTTCAAATAGGGGCACAGTGTGAAAACTCCTATATGAGATCTTTGTCCATGTATACCAGGCAAGGGGAAATCAACGCATTTGCCAAACAGACCAGAACTCAAAGTTACTGAAAAGTCATGACTCTCGGGGCCATGTGGTTGGTATGACCCTTGTAAGCAGCTCAACACAAAATTAACCCTAGGGCCCAAATTCAGATGGTCCAAATTCCTGCTAAGTCCCTATGCTTAGAGTTTCTGGACATATTCCCTTAAAATCTCATAGCCAAGTAACAGGAAATGTCAGACAGAGGAACTTGAGGGGTGTTGAGGGCAACAGGTTGACCTGGACAGTGTATAGAAGAGCTTCATTCTCTTTCGTTTCTCCCTGGGCAAAGTAATACTGCAAGAGAGCAGGGGGAAAAAGAAAGTGCGAATGAGTAAAACATCAAGCAAAGATTTGTCCTTTTTAGTCTGCAAAACCCACTCTAAGGAAAAAAGAAAAAAAGACCTAAATGGTGACATGGTGACCTCCACATCAAATGCAGGGGAAACACTAGTGAGGATGCAAACGTTATACTAGCACTAATAACATTAAAACTAAGCGTACAAATTTCCCTTTCACACAACTGATCCATCAGTAAATCACCTCAGCAGGGTTATTTTTGCATGCAAATGGGCAGGATTTCCTATTCCTAATCTTTTAGTCCAAGATATTCTTGAAGAATTGAAGAATTAAAAAAAACAAATAGATGTACTAGATGGAATAGGGAAAAGGAATGTCCCAGTCTGAATATTATTTTATATTACATAAGGTAAATTTGCTTAGAAAATCTAGACAAGACTGGTTCCAATTAGACCAATCAGTTTTGGCCTGAAGAAGAATATTCTGGGGTAATGTGAACACAGTTTGCTCAGCTGCTTTAAAGGATGTTTTTGGGGGTACATTTTTATTTTTAATATTAGTTGAAATTTATTTTGGAAGGAAAAAAAAAGAAAGTGTTTATTATTTAAAGCCAGAAAAATTAAAAGCAAAATGTTGTATTAACTCAAAATTAAGCCACGGGTCTTATTTATGCAAGAACAGTGATAAGAGCCTTTCTTTCAAACAAATCTATCAAAAATTGGAAGATCTGGTGAGGTTAGTACTGATGTCACCCGGTAAACCTGACAGAAATAAGACTGAGTATCCTATAGATAAACAGCTCTTTTATTTTACCTGTATTTGAACAAAACAGTCTTTCATTACAGAACTAGAACACACTGAACAAGGTGACATAATATTTTCAAAATGACATAATGGAAATGAAGAGCACCGACTTCAACGCTCTTCTTCAGTCAGGTTTTGTGAAGAGCTTGAGTCAGATACTATTTTATGGTCAAATGGCTCCTTTCCTGTAACGTTCCTTGCAATTATTAGTAAGAACTGTAATATTTAGTACTGCTACCAGGATGGTCTATGATCATATAATGAGATCCCCATTGTAATATCTGTGCAATTGCGCATAATTAAGTTTGCCAGGGGAACTTTAATTTCCTGATTTTTTAGTAAATAAAAAATCATTGTTAATATTCCACTAATCAGTACTAACTAACATTTAATTTATTTTGTTTCAAAATCAGAGGTCACACTGTCAAAGCATTTGCTAGCACGTAACAAACTAAAAAAAAATAATAATAGTAATAATAAATGAACAGAAGTTGGAATAAAGTTAACTCTGTATTAAGTGATATTTTGCTGTCCCCACTGTTCCTTTTGGTGAGTTGTCCAGAAGCCAACAAAAAATGAGTAAAAATCAGGATATAAACCTGGCTTTTAAAGAAACCCTTTTGTGGCCCTCAAATGAATCAACATTTGTTTTTACCATATCATGATAACATAGCAGATATCAGAATTATAAATATTGCTACACCTTAAAGCTTTCTGTTTCAGAAACAAAGGTATTACCACAACAGTGAAATGAAAGTGCCAGTCATGTTCAGTGGACCATTTGCAGTCCAAGCACCAGGCAAGAGAGAAACATCATGTCTGAATAAAAATCCAACAAAAATATCAAGCTATCCATCATCCACCCAATTAAATAAGAAAAGCTGAACTTCAGTTTGGAATTCCTGGGGATTCATGTAGTAAAGCTGTAACACACCATAAAATTTCACTGGGGGCTATCAGATATGGGTTTATGGGATGGGCAGACAGCTGGAAGTGTCTTGCCAATGGCTACCTGGTGCAACACACCATCAGTATGAGAGCTGGATCTTGCTGCTCTGGCATCATATCCAGCTCGTGCACACATCTAGTGCTAGTAATCAATCAGTTAGAAAACTGCTCTGAGAAAGGTAGGGTTAGAATGCATGGAGCATCACTCTGTCAAGCTGCTATTTTGGTCTATTCAGGGCTTGAAGTTTTGAAGAGCAACAAAGTCTTCATAATAGGATTACGTCTTTTCTTGCTTATTTCTTGGAAAAAATGGTTAAAAAAAAATAAATAAAATAAACAAATATTTTTACCATTTATATGTTTTTCAGTAGTCTTCAAAGTCAACACAACTTCAAGCCTCCAAGACTTCATGTATTAAGAAGCTGGCTGCAAATAACCGAGTGTCAGCTCACATCTAGTGCAATCTTTAATTAGAAGCTCACAGCCAGGGAGGCTACGAGCTTTTTACCTCCTAAATTAAAGTTGTAATTTTGGAGCACAGGAAGTAAACCACTAGGGAAAAAGCAATGGTCTTCCATACTGCCATAAATCAGCTCAGTCAGATCTCTGCCTCAAAATATGAAGGACACAAATTTACATCATTTTCTGAAGAAGCTGCACCATAACAATGCTGGTGTGTTTTGGATGTTAGGTACTTAATGATGAGGGAAGTTCTTAGGGATCGCTTCAAAGGCTACTCCTCTGAGAACAGAAAAGTTATGTGAAAGGCAAATAAAATGACAAAGTTTACTTACAGACTTTCAGTACTATCCACCTGTCTCAAAGCTCAAGATTATCTGTTGTCATTCACTGCAAGAGATCCCTTTCTGGGGAGCAAGAATATTTGCTTCACAATAGCTCAAAGGTGCTCAAATTCTTTCCATTCATTTTAATGGAAAATAGATGTCCAAATTCCCAAAGACAGACCTTTTACCACTGGGCCCAAAGAAACTGATTACATGAAAATATATTCTCATCACAGGAGAAGATGGGGAAAAAAAATTCCAATTAACACTGATGGAATTGATCGAAGACTGAAAGCCATCAAGGAGCAGACAGGCAAAATGGGGAATAAAGTCAGGGAAAAGTGCATAGAGTTACCTCATTCCCCTCAAGGAGTGTAAAAAAACCACACAAAAAAACCCCAAAAAACCTCCATACCTGAGTAAAAGATGATAGTTTCAATTTGTTTTCTAGCAGCTGACTGCAGGGTAGATTAAGAGTAGGATGCATGTTGAAAATTGTAGCAAATACAGACTCTAAAAGTTGGGAATAAAATATTGTAACTTGATTTAGTCCAATGTGATCATACGTTGTCAGGAGCACTTCCACATTTTAGGAGCAGGAATGAGCACCCTTAACTTCATGGTTTTGTGTTTCTACTGTCCTCATAGGGGAGGTGCTCCATCCCCATGATCATCTTTGTGGCCCTCCTCTGGACTTGCTCCAGTGGCTTCATGTCTTTCCTGTGTTGCAGGCTCCAGAACTGGATGCAGTACTGCAAGTGGGGTCTCACGTGAGCAGAACAGGGGGGCAGAATCACCTCCCTTGACCTGCTGGTCACACTTCTCTTGATGCAGCCCAGGACATGGTTGGCCTTCCAGGCTGCAAGCACACATCGCCAGCTCATGTTGAGTCTTTCATCAGCTGACATCCCCAAATCCTTCTTCTCAGGGATGCTCCGCTCCCAGCCCAGGTGCAGGACCCTGCACTTGGCCTTGCTGAACTCCATGAGGTTGGCATGGGCCCACCTGTCGAACCTGTCCAGTCCCTCTGGATAGCATCCCTTCCCTCTAGTGTGTCAGCTGCAGCGCTCAGTTTGGTGTTGTCTGCAAACCTGCTGAGGGTGCACTCAATCCCACTCTCCATGTTGCCTACAAAGATGTTAAATAACACTGATTCCAGCATCAATCCCTGAGAAACCCTGCTCGTCACCGCTTTCCACTTGGACACTGAGCTGCTGACTGCAACTCTCTGAGTGTGAGGTTGTGTGGTCTCCCTCTTTGAAGATATTCAAGCCTCAGCTGGACACCTACCTGTGTGACCTACTGTAGGGTTCCTGCTTTAACAAGGGGTTGGAGTAGATGATCTCTTGAGGTCCCTTCCAACCCATGCAGTTCTGTAACTGCACTTCTGTGTCTAAAATCATGCAGAGAGGGTAACATTGGCACTTTGCAGCCACCAGAGTTTGAAAAAACAGAAACAAAACAAAACAAATAAAAAAATCCAGCACCACCAACAATAAGCTATAGAGAACTACTGAATATGCCAATGGCAAATATGGACAAAAGCAGCAAAACCAGTATTTAAACTGGTAAATGAGAATATCTTTTCAGCAGCTGAAAGTATCCAAGGAACACCAGCTTCTAGAGAGATGCTCCCTACACCTTCTCAACTTTAAACACCAAAATAAAACTCACACAGGCATGATTGATGAGATAGAATCCCAACAGGCAAATCCACAGATGGTTTAAAGAGCAGAAACACATCTGACCCAAGATAACAGGTCTGCATCTAATTTTTCAATAGCACAAACCGTAAAGGAGCACTGAGAATACAGACAACACAGTGACAGCAGAACACTCCTCAAGCACTACACAATGGTCCCAAAGGAAATGTTATTACATTTTGCTGCTGCTGCTTATATCGAGTTTGGCCAAGAGCCTATGAGTCATGATACCTATATGTACAATGTCAGGCGCAGGAACAATCTGGCCGCATTTTTCTATTAGCGCTGTCTATTTAGGATCTGTCACTTAGAAATGCTGCCATGAAAACAAAACAGAATAGAATCGTGATACCTGAAACACTAGGGTCTAATTTCAATCTGAAAATTAAAAAAAAAATTAAACATTCTAAAACTTAATAGGGGGGTGACAAGAGTACAATGACCCTCGTCAAAGACAGAAAAAAGCATATACTTCTGCCTACCTACTTACATGGGGAAACACAATGCTATCAGGGGCTGATGAGAGAGATGCTGCTAGTTGATGGAATCATTTGTCATCAGATGCTAAAAAGAAAGTAGTAAATGGGTCAGGTTTTGAACATGATCTCAAGATATTTTTAGGATCTAAAAGCTGCCATTAAGTCATCAGAGTATTCTGTAACAAGGTTCCAAGGAAAGCCAGCTACCTCACCCAGATTTTCACTGCTAACTATTAAATCTAGAGAGCTGGTTTCTTGTTCTACTAATATTAAAAATATTAATGCAGTTATATCTTAATATTGTAGATAGCCGTGTTAAAAACTGGAACTTAATCCCCAATGCACATAAGAAAATTCATTTATTTGACTTCTCTTAAAGTTGCAGAAAGCAACAGGAAATAAGCAAGTTCATGTACAAAAGTGATACAAAACCTGGTGTAATTCTTAAGCAGATACTCTAGCCATCGTCAAAAACTGTTAAAGAAGTTGAGATGAATTCACATCCATCTCAAAAAGTGCAATTTGTTTCTGCCGACTCTTCAAAGTGAGATGTTCCTCTAAGTGAAACTACTGAAGCAGAACTCTGATGAGTTTGATGATCCTGAAAGTGAGATGTTTTTAGTGCTGTCATTATCATACAAAGCCGCAATGACGATTCAAATTGGTGTTCCAAACCTCCTAGATGCTCTTCAACATTAGACACCTTTGTGCCTTGAAGACCCCAAAATGAGCTTACTAGTTGATTATTCTATAAAGAAAAGCTCTACTTAGCAAGACAGATGCAATCTTCTTTATTTTTTCTTAATGATATTGCCTTCAAAGGAACACAAAAGGAGCAATTGATAGCAATGATTGAAACATTTATTTTAGAGAATTGTAAATTCAACTGTCCACTATAAGGATCACCAAGTGAAGAAACAGAGGCAGAAGACAAGAAAAACTAACAGCACTGAACTGTGCAGGAGAAATAGGTGAACATGGTAAGTGACATCTTGATGGCCGCTAGCATGCAGATGATGAAATGTGTGCTTGTGTGCTGCTCTTTATTCTATATATTCTGTATATATAGAATGTATATAATGAAAACCACAGCATCAGTACAATATTAGTGAAGATACTATCCAAGAACAAAAATGAAATACTTGAGCACAATGTCTTTACTTCTTAGACAACAAGAAACAAAGTTAAAACAAGGATATTTAAACCAATATCTTCTGTTTCTGCTACGTGGCTGCTCAGTGCTGTACTTCAACAAAAAAAAAGTAATAAAATCAGCAAGCAAACCTTCCCAAAATTGTACCATAGAGCCTATGGATAATCACCAGCAGTCCAGCTAACATGAGTGGAAAAGGCAGATGAATGTTCCCAGTGACGCTCGGTGCTGCTCTCAGGAACACACGCCTCTACATCTGCATCAACAAGTAGGCTGAAATTTGCACTGAGAACAAGAAGGACTTTGATCCAAAATAAATAAATAAATAAATAAAATAGCACAGATTTTACACAGGGAGAAACTTTACAGAGAGGTACTGAATTTACAAAAGCAGTTGAAGGAGGTTTCAGAGGGACCTGACAGATTACAGGCTGATGACACTACCGTTACATCCTCGGCGGAGACACCGTTTGATCTAATTAACAACAAAGAACTAGAACCACTGAAGAACAAAATTAAAAAATTATTCAAAGACACTTGGAAGCTTTCCATTTCCCAGCCATCAGGACTGAGTCCAAACACAGACAGATGGGATTAAGCCCAGAATAGGATGTATAGGTTGGGACGGAAATGGAGCGTATTCCAAATAGTTCAGATTTTTTCAGATTAAAAACTGAAGATCCATCTTTTTGCCCTAAATCTACAGTTAGAAAACGGATTTGATTGAACAGAATTAATTTAATCATGTAGGTGGGAAGATACAGATGTAATGTTAGGACAGACGAGATGGTTGACTTAGAAATGCTGGATTTTAGAACAGATGCATTGCTGTCCAGCCAACTCAGCATCACTTTTTACACATTTTCAATTTATGCATATCACTGTGATTGAAGCTGTGTAACAGCATAGGTGCTAAAATCAAAGAATCTGGTGTAGTGCACTGATATGCTGAGCTAGTTATAAACCTGACAGACCTAACATTTTCAAACTACGAAGACCAGGAGAATGTTCTTAAGCTTTAATTACAGAACCACTCCCTTTATATTTCACATAACATGTTTTTGTTTGTGTTTAAGGAATAAATATGCCCACAAATAAATCACATCGCATGTGCAGTGTTTCAGTGAATAAAATACCACATTTGAGCGTTTTCTTCAAGAGGCGTTTGCAGAAATGGCTGAAAAAGTCCCGCTGAGGACAAAAATCGTCTCTGACACGTTGGCTGCTGTTTCCACATACAAATTTTCTCTCCACACCCAATAGAGAACACATACCTCAGCTGAACAATTGCGAGCATATGTTAGCTATGCCAGTATCCTGTGGAAAGTAACAAAGGACTTTATTTTTAACAGAGAGAAGTGAATAACTAAGAAAGTTCGTACTTCGCAATTTCGAGTCAGATTTGGGATTTCTGTATTTCCCTCTTTGGGAAGTTGTATGATTACCAATCTTATAATTAAAAAAGTAAAAGTTAATGAGGAAACATGTTAACATCAGATGATTTGTGTGCCTATTAACATTACAAGTGTATTGGGAAAAAAAAAAAAAAAAAAGAAAAAAAGAAGAAGAAAAAAAAAAGAGGGGGAAAAGGAAAAACCCATTGTGTAATCCCGTTCTGATGAAATGCTGGACAATTTTGAGACTGATAAAATGAGTCATTGCCAACTGACTCAGCATGACAACAGGAGTTCATTGTTGCATTGGGCTGAAGGAAGCAAGCATCCAGTTGGTTTAAACTGGATTCCTTCTTTCACTAAAATATGTTATTTCCACCATCTACCTTTCTCTTTCCCATATCTTCCATCAGCCCCTCTAGTGCCTCCGCTATACACCACGTTTATGTGGTGCTACTCAGCTAGCACCACATTACAGCAAACATTAAGCCCCCGGATGCAGCATGTTATAAAATTAACTTAAAAGGCTGGAATACAACTCAATTTTTAAGTCCCAGTATATTTATATTTCACATATGGTTTTTGCTAGGCTAGTCACAGGGGGGACTATAAAGCATCTCAACATGTGAATTTACTCTTGTAAACTCCACTATGTCCTTAGCTGCACTCCCTGTCCTCAGGCACGGGGATGTCGTACCACAAGCACTAATCCTGCTATACGTGCTGTCTGTTCCATCCACATCTCTGCTCCCTGCCTGTAGGTCTGGCAGCAGCAGGGTTGCTGAATTCAGCTCAGAAATGGGAATTCCGATTTCTCTCAGTAGTCTTCTGCAGATTGCCTTCTGTCACTTGCTGCAGCTTCACAAAACAAGGACAGCTCAGCAACACCAAGGAGTTGCCCAAGCCTGGGCAACAGCTGCATAAAATATACTACTCCCATCCTTGAGCTCTCTGAGGACTGAAGCCATATGGAAGTTTTCCTGGATAAGGGGCATTTATACTGTTAGCACACAAGAGTGACCAAGAGGAAGGTTCACCTGTTGCATAACACTGTATAGTACGCTGTGATGTTACAAAACCTGCTTTGTGGCCTTTTTCTTTGATACACTCAAATCTCAGTTTCGTCATTCAATATTTTCTGCTTTTTCCCTAAAGGTGCTTCTGAAGCTTGCCAGAAAGACAAAAATCCCATTTTTCCATAGGAGATTATAAGAATCTGAAAAATGTACCGATACCAACTGCAGTTTATAAGAAAATCCTGTAAATAAAGTTGATTTATTTTTCAGAAGAAACAAGCACTGAGGAAAGCCCATTCTTCTTTGGGCAGCTAAAACATCCTCATCCAAAGCATAATTTTGGCTAAAGCAACTGCGCCACATCAGAAATCACCATGCCGGGATAAAGGAATCCCTCATAATAGAAAGACAACAAATCGGAGTTATATTTGTGATAATTTGCCAGATGATTTTGACTAAGTCAGTCTGCATCTCTGAATCTGAGTGCAAAAGGCTACTGGTGCCTCCCTATTTCAGAAGGGTGTCTTAAAGCTTAATTAATTGATGTTCATAAAGAACTCACATTCTCAGATGAGAGGCATCAGAGAACACCAAAGTATTATTAATCTCAGGTGCCAAAAAATTATCCCCTCTCTTGCATGAAACAGCTCTGAAATATTTGTAATTTGTATGGCAGCAATATCCTCAGTTCAACTTGCAAACGATGAGAGTTATTCAAATAAAATAAATGTCTGGTCATCAGAGTAAACAAAGACATCGTTTCACGAGGCCAATCTAAATTGTAGAGATAATCAATATGAGGATAGCAGTGCCCACAATGAAACCTGTATTAATTATGAAAAGAGTTTATGAAAGAAATTAATCATTATTATGGAGTTCGCTGTAGGAATTTAATAGCATGAGCCAATTCTACATGACTCTTATGATGCTTGAGGTCAAATATGCTGAGTTTGAAATAAACTTTAATCTGCTCTGAACTAACTTTGTATAAAAAAAGAAAGCTTCTCATAAATTCCACAGTGCTGCCCAAAATAACAAATGTGCTCTACCCCGTAAGTGCGTGTGGTCTGATATGCCATCTTGAAAATAGATTCAAATGTCCCACACCCCTCCTCTTCTCTTCTTTTTTAAATTGGTGCTATAGAAAAATTATATAGAGAGACTACAAGAGAAAATTAAATATGGGAGATAACCAAGATATTTTTGAAATTATTTTGTATTTTGTTTGAAGTAACCATCCTTCCAAAATAAGCACAGTTATGTTTATGGAAATAAAGAAACAAATTATAATAATTTTAGGTAGCGTACCGCAGTCAAATAAATACTCTTTTCTAATCAAACAAACTAGGAGGAAACTTAACTCATAGTAATCAAAACAAAAACTCAGGAGACTTTTTGTTCCAAAATCAGAGTCGTTCTTGAGAGCTAAAGATTAATATCCATTGGGCAACCTGAGTATTAATCAATTAATGCTTTTTGTTAGATCCTAAGATCTCTGGGGAGAGGATATGACTGGAATTGTTGAAAATGCTCAGTGTTGGCTTAATTTCATCTCCAGTCAAGTCAAGTCCCCGTTGTCTTCAAAGGGAGAAGCGCTAGACTGATGCTGAGAGCTTTTGAAAATCCTGTCCTTTGTTATTTATTTGCTTTTGTGAAGTACTTCATAAAACAAATAAAAGCAGGAAGGCATAAGCAATGAGCCTGTTCCATCATACCTTTAAGGTCCACAAATGGCCCGTGGTACACGGTCAGAAGTGGATAGAGAATTCTAGCAGGGGTATTTTGGGGGGTACTTTTGAGTATCTTTGTGATGGGAGGAAAGGTGAGTTATGATGCAGCCAGGTCAGAAAGGCTCGCTAACCCCAACAGGGGCGCAGGAATGCACAGCAGAAACCATACTTTGCTCTTGTTCTCATAAAAATGGGACGGTCCATTTTGGAGACTACTAATAACAAACATGAAGGTTACAATACCGTCAGCAGCAGTTAGGTGTTCAAAAGGAAGAATGATCCCTTAAAATACTACAAGAACAGTCAAATTAAAATAGTCCAAAGGAGCTCAGTGGGAATATTTCTCTTAGCTTCCTTTGTTGGTGCTGTAGGGTTTCTCTGTAGTTGTACAACTCTGCTCACTCACTCTTGGCAACTGCAGACTTCCTTACATCTGATCTCATCACACACAGATGGCTCCTGCTTGTAAAATATTATTTGGGGACGTGTTGGAGTGGCCTGAACATGGGTCACTCCAGCAGCGTAATCTGACTCTTTAACAGTTTCCCTGGACGGGGATAACCTTGAGTTCTACCATTGTTTTCCAAACTGTAAAACAAGTAGAGCATCTATCTCCACATGAAGCAATGAGAACGTGTGAGCTAATATACATACAACTCCCTTAAAAAAATAGAGAAGTGTTATTGCTGTTCAGGGAGAGTAAGATAGGGTCATGTGGGCTTCAGTTTTATTCTCTTCTCTGAAACAAACACCAACACAGATATAAATAGTGCCTGCAGAAAAGCAAGGGGCAAACTTCTGCTTTCTTGCTTTCTTACTTTTTTTTAAAGTACCTTTCTCATGTAAAGTCTGCTAAGAAGTGTTTGGAATAGTTTAGTAATTAAAAACTTCTTCAGTTCTAATAATGTTAACATTTACCAAAGTAGATTTTTTTTTTTGGTGGTGTCATAAATTCACTGTATTTACCCACCAGTTCTGGTTTTCATAATAAGACTGTGGTTTTTATTTTGATCATGGGTTAGTTTACTGCCACAGCACATCATTTTCCTTTTCTTTCAGAGGTTCTGAGGAAAAGTAATTCTTTACAGACACTGTTCAGATGGTATTTTTCAATTAAAAACATTTAAAACAGAAAAGAGGGGTTGTCTGGTGGAGGCTTGAAGATCAGAGTTCAGTGCTTGGCTCTACAATGGACTCCCTGGGGAAATTTTCAAAGGCACAAATGGCAGGTTGGCACATCACTCCCATACTTGCTTTAGTGGGAGTTAGTTGCCTCTGAAAACTGCTCTTTCCTTTCCCTGGATTATCCTGATCAAGTCATGAAACCTTTCTGTGCCTCAGTCTGCAATCACTTTGGTGGGAATTGTATTTTGTTCCTCTCAACTTTTGCTCAACTTGCCCTCTTAACTGTAAGCTTCCCAAGACAGCAATTCCATTTTATAGTATGTAAAACACCTGCAACAGTGATAGAGCCCTAATCTCGTCCGGGACTCCTTGTTCTATTACAGTGCAAACACACAAAGAGTGTTAATACTAACCTGGGAATCTGGATGGTAAAAATTAAAATAGTTTTCTCAAAGCTCAGGTTTTTGTGTTTTCTACAAGTACCACATTGGTAAAAATCACCAGATGAACAAGCAAAGATATTGACATCCACAGAGCAGGTGCAGGACATGCAAATGTGTCTCACCTGGCACCACGAACATGGTCCATTGGCTGAACTGTGGCATGTATTTGTGCCACAGAAGTATATGCGCTGAGCCACCGTGGTATCAAAACCAGTTCTGACTCACGTGTCCTGTGGATCAAGACTGGGCAGCACAATTTGTAATTTCAACCTGCAAAAGTAAAAATCTCAAAAATCCAACATGTGCAACCATTTAGAAGATAAGAATGACAATATAGTGAATAAATGTGCATGATGAGTAAATTCAAGGCAAAAAAAGATCCAAAAAGTAGAGTGCTCCACAGAATAATGTAAATAAAAAGGAGGATTGTTTTATCAGCTCTACTGAACTTAAGTGCAACGAGACTATGAGTAAAGATGAAAAATAATTAGCATCCAAAGTATACTCCTTAATTACCTACCATCCTCCTAGGAAGTACCAAATGCTACAAACGTCATGAGGACAGGGCTCAGTATGCTCTAGAACACAGCCGCTGACTGATGACATCTTTCAGACACTACTAGCAGTTAAACTGGGCTTTGTACCGTAGTCCCACTGTATGAATAATTCTCTAAACCATTCTCTACAACCACGGCCATAACCAAGAATCTCAGTTTTGTGGGCAAGTTTTTTTTCCTCAGCCCCATTAAAGTGAGCAGCATGGCAGAAGGAATTATTTCGATATAATGCAAGCATAATATGCATAAGACTTACATGTACCTTTATGTGCTAAGCACATCCTCTTTCTTTGGCCATTATTCAGTTTGTATTGTCCATGCACTCAGCCCAGTATGTGATACAAGACAGAATTCCTACAGTAGATGTAAATAATTCAAGAAAATTTGCAACTCCTCAGGGAGATTTACTCACAGATCACCTGTTCACAGAGCTTAAAGAGATGTCAGGAAAGTTCCAAGGTTATCACAGACCAGCGATAGAAGACAGCAAACCAGAACATCGGTATTATTTCTGCACAGAACTGAAACTTGTTTTGATTTATTTGTTGACTTACTTATTTTATAAATTAACAAGCTTCAAAGGGATTGGTTTAAATTTGCCAGAGAATGTTGTCAGATTGCTTCATGAACCGATGCTGCTGCAGTTGGATCCAGAAAGAATGACGCACCTCAGTCTGACATGGCTCTGATGATAACAGATAAGTAAACCACAGGATTGGCAAATAAAGGGGTCAAAACAAAATCATATATTAAAAACAAAAAGAGAAAAAAGAGAGAGAAAAAAAAAAAAAGAAAAAGAAGTCTGCTAAAGCAAGTTACACCAACAGAAATTGCAGTGTAATGAGCAAAAGAAACCCGTATAACCCCCTTTCCTACTACTGATGGGATGTCTGTGTTTCACATGACGTCACTGCAAATGGATTCTGCACAGAGGGAGAAAGATACAAGCACACAGACCTTCAGCAACAGCAGCCCACACAGAATACCACCACTTGCCAGTTGGGAAGCCTTAACTTATTGGCTGTGTGCCTCTATTTCTATTCTGCTGGTCCGTTTTAACCACATCAGTCACACCTTGAGAAAGGTTTACAGCCATGGGTGACAGAACTCCAGCCTGCCCCGTTTGTGACAGTCTTTCTATTTTGCTTCCAAGGGCAAAGTATACTGAGGACACTATGTGTCCAAAGGCCAACAGGCCGTCACATTCTTTACACAGTGTACCACATAGATCTAGGACACAGAAATGGTTATTTAAGACCTTAAAGGGGACATTTATGCCCAGTACATTTCCAAAATAAGGATGGCAAGTTGCTGAAATGACTTATTTAAAACTTTTTCTCAAGTACAGAGTGATAGAATTAGAGTAAAATCGTCTAGAAGGGGTTGGAAACACTTTCTCATGAAGCCTTAAACATCACTTCTAGTGACATTAGCTTGAGCTACATGTCCCATCGGAGAGCAAGTGTCAGCAAAGTAAATGCATTAGTTAAAGCTTAATAGTAGTTTGGTGTTCAATATCCTGAAATATTTAATATGTTTTTTTCCCAAAGTAAACTGTTATTCAGTTTTAATGAAGACATTAACCTGCTTGATTTGTAAGCTCCTGTGGGAAGTCAGTCTAAAACGCTGTCACAAGAGGCAGGCAGAAGTAACAAGAGCTATGACAGGAAATCAAGCACATTTTAAATGTTAAAAAAGCAGCCAGAAAATGAGTCTCAATATGCTCTTGTTTTCCTTTAGTTTTGTTTATTTTTTTGGTAATATGATTTCTGCCCTTTAAAATATGCCAATTAAGGCTGGTTATAACGTAGTCTGCACGTAACTGTGGGTATTGACAGCTACGTGAGTTTTCACCAGCTAGTTTGTAAACAGGGAGTGGTGGAGCACAGACGCAAAGAAAAAAACAAGTAAGTTTGGGTCAGCATCTGAACTTCTAAAGGCTTCTCAGTTTCCAGCTTTGCAGAACAACAGCTTTAAACTGGAACCCACTGCTACATTTCAGTCACAGTTTGAGTGTTCTGGACTGACTGAGGATACGGTCTGCATTTCCTTAGAACAGCCGGCCCTGAGCGTTGCCAGCTTGAAATGATAGTGATATAACAAGATGAGCAAAAACGTTGAGACCCCAAGCAATTAAGGTGGGTGTGTACTTTCCTGAAATGCATCTTGGTGGTTTGACAAGGGAGACGAGCTGGCTGCTTCGTTTCACAGGAGCTGCGTTTAGTTCATGCTGTCAAGCGTAGATTCTGACACTTAACAGTATTAATATTGCTATTTCTATTGATATAATTAGCACTTCTATAAATAATAGCTAAAGCTGCCATAGCTAAGTATATGACTGCAATCAGCACCATCAGGCCCTTCTCCGTCACACACCCTCCAGGAGACAGAAGCTGATTGCTCTCAACAAGACAGCAGCCTCCGCCGCGGCTGTTGATTCTTGTGGCCCACCTCGCGGCAGCCTCAACCACGCACAAAACTCTCCCAAACAACCGTTTGGGATGTGTGAGACTAAAGTTTCTCCCTAGTCTTGCACCTGCCAATGTCTCAATGCTATAAATAGGGGCTCTTCTTTTCAGCCACATGATACAAAAACCTCGCATCGAGTTCAGCGGCTGTTATTCACGTACTACAATGGGGGAGAAGTCCTATGAGTGTTTTGGAGAGAAGCCGGACCCACAAAAAGTACTATGTATAAGTAGAACGATCCAGATTTCTGATTGCAGTTTGTCACTGAAAAATAAATGCAAACTTTGAAGTTCCTAAGCTTTCGCCCTCTGTTACACCAGAGGTTGGTGAGGGATTAAGTCGTTTGTGTAACCAGCATTGGGTGCGAGACAAGCAAGCTTTTAAATCCTGCTGCTGCTTCCAGTAACACCACTTTGTAGCTGTGACGCTGGAAAACTTAAAATGGTGAGGAGGATATTGCAGCTCCAAAGAAGCTTTGAACTCCTGCACAGCGAAGACAGCTCACTCTGTATGAGGCCAAAGCACTCAGCACTATGTCCTGCAGCAATATCAGTGCCAAAATCATTCCTGTATAATTCCACTGATGTCACTTCAGTTATTTCAAAGAGGAAATTCATGTCTAAGCCACGTTCTGTTTTCTGATGCAAACCCAGAATAACAACGCTGAAGTTTATGAAGTTACTAACACTGGCATTTACCGTCAAACCAAATAGCCAACGGAATAATTGGCACCTAGTATCCCAAATTATTACTTGTGATATTATATATAACCATAACAACATCATTTCAGAGTTCTCTGAGCGTATACCTTCACAACTATTTGCGGTGACAGCGCATGAATATTATTCCTGTTACACAGATGGGAAACAAAGAGCAATTTTCTCTAAAGCCAAATATGCTATTTGTGGCAGAGCAGAGAGCTCCGGGGTCCCACGTCTTAAGCCAGAAACCAAAATCAGTAACAAAGTACTCAGTCTCCAGTATTTTTCTTCCATGAAAATATAAGAAGCAACAATTGAGTTCAATTCCATATTTTACTTAAAGAAAAAAAAGGAAAATTTGAGGGAATAATTTTTTATTCCAATAAACAGCAAAAGAATCAAACTCAGAACTTTCCTTCATGGTAACATTTGATTACAGATGTTTACATGTTCTTATTTCTTGGACCACCTTTTGCAAGTATCTGTAACAATCGGAGCGGCATCTGGTATTCAGTGCTGTCGATAGCAACAGAACAACCTACATCCTGAACTCATTGTGGAGAGTTCTACTCAGGCCACAAGGTGTGAGACTTCACAAAGCAACTCCGAGCTTCCAAATTCACCCTCCGGTTGTGAAATCCTGTCAACAACAGCAATTCTTTTTTGCTTCACGATCACGCCATGATTCCTTGCAGTATTTGCTGCTCATCAAAATTAAAGAAATTGATTTTGTTTTGTTTGTGTTGCTCTGAAATCAAAGAGCAAGGGTCAGCATGACTATGGAAGGGTAAACACCCAAAGTGTACTAAAAGCTGTCAGTTTGAGGCACTGTATTGTTTATGTCTTGTTCTTAATACCATAATGGCTCACGCAGGCTTTCTGCAATAGCCTGATGCTTCAGACAGGCTGCTAAGTTCACTTGGGCTACTGTACATACAATGACATATGAATATTGCTTATTTAACATCAATATGGTACTTTAAACAAATAAAACAATTATTTTTCTCCGTAGCGTATTCCATATTAGTAATTCCGGTTGCTCTGGAATCTTAATGAGTTCAGCGTCCTGAGTTCTGCCCTCACTTGGCTACTGGACAGTCTTTTCCTTCGCAGTATGTGTGTAATCACTTAGGAACAGTTTGTAAATCTAAAATCCCACCTCACTCGAAGGGATTTACAGCCTCACATGACAAAGTATAGCGAACAATACCAAGGTCCTGTGAAAAATAAGCAAAAAAGAACAAATTTATTTTCTAATACTGAGATGGAAATCGTAAGTCTTAAGGGCCACCTGGAATCTGACCAAAGTTACCCAGCGAGGATCAAATCCTATTTGTCTTAGTCAGGCAGCCCTGCTGAAATCAAATCAGCCTACAGCACAGCTCAGAGTACTGGGGGGCTATGGTTTAACCTCTGAGGCATGTCATAAATCCCGCACCATAAAATAGGTGCTACGGATTAATTTCTAATCCCAAATTATAACCTCCTGTCAAAGAACTGAAAACCCAATTCTCCTCAAAGATTGAAAAAACAAGGGTAGAACTATGCCGAGATCTTTTAACACTTCACTATTAAAATACCGAGCAAAAACTGTTTCAGGATACCAAAATTAATGCAGTGACAATTAAACCAGACTGTTCCAAGTAACTGAACAAATCGTACACAATGACACAGCATCTCTTTAAAAAAAAATAAAGATTAAAATATATATATTACAAATTGCCTGCACATGTAGTCACTAATTTACCCGATAAATTAATTCCACAAGTGGCTCCCCCGGTCATCAGTTTGAATTATCAAGTTTCTGCTGTATTTCCAAAACAACGCCAGGCATGCATGTGCGTAGGAGGGATGGGACAATGAAGCCAATAGGTGCAGCTGTGGCCTGGGAGGCAGAGGGTCTGTAACAGCACTGTCACTTTGCTCTTTGACACAGTCATTTCGCTGCTGTTTAACTCAGGGTCTTTCTAGAATATAATATTTGAGCCATTAAGTCACCCCTTTAAACATTTGGACGGTGAAGATGAGCCCTCGTGTGCTTTATGAAGTCTTCTTTTCCACTCGCAAAGAGAAACAAAGGGAGGGAATCTGGATTTGTTTCCTCTGTATCTTCCCCATGTGTAAATCAGAAGGAGAGAAAAAAAAAAAGTCAAGCTTGACAAAGCATATTTATGCAAGTACAGCTGGAAGACTGCCTCTGCAAATTCAGAATACTGGATGAACTGGCAGGTTCTATGTACATATGGTACAACTGCTGCAAAGGATCTGCTCTGCTCTCTAGTTTAGGTGAAGTGCTGGAAACTCCCTGATTTTTAAGCAAGGGAATCAGGAACCCATTCCTAACACTACGATGTAGCAGAAGCATCCACGAAACCAAGGGCCAGAAGGATTCTTTGTGTGTGAACACAAGCTCAGTTCTCCTTTAAAGCCATAACCTGTTGTATTTAAGACTTGCACACCTTTAACAAGCGACTACTCACAGAATCTACACACCGTCAAAAACTCTTCCTCAGCTAGAAATAAGGAACTTTTATTTTTTTCCTTAAAAAAAAAAAAAACCAAAAAAACCACCTACAGATTAAATGATGAGATTTCAAATAATGCTAAAATCTTCTGTAATGTTCTTCCTGCATTACAAATGGACTATTAAATCAGTGAAGTGCCAATCAAATGCTTTTGTACTTTGAAAGAAAGGTTTAAATAACAAAAGCAGTTTTTTCGGGGCCTCTCTCTCTCCCTCGGTAGTCAGTGTCACCTATGCGCTAATTACAACATATTTACTCTCTTTTCTAGTAAGATCGCAATTGAATAGATTTTTCAGAGCATGATTTTTAACAAGAGTTGCAATCACAGTCTCGTGGATTCTGGCTCTCATTAATCCAGCTCGTGGAAGAAGAAGAAAAAAAAAAAAAAAACACAACACAACGTTGAGCAGTAAACTTTAAGATATATGACAAGATCGAATAATACCAGCTCTGGATTCAGCTCCCGGCTTTAAAATCAACTCCCTGCACGACCTCGGGTGAACCATTAATTAAACCAGGGCCAATTCCTCTGTGGACTAAACACAATGGAGCCAGGCAGTTCGTATGAGCCAAAAGATTTGGCCTCAAGTTTCCAGAAGTTTTGATTTGATTGGCCAAATACTGGGATTTTCATCCCATGAAATAAATAAAACATGCTGTGTCGTGTTTCAGGATACAGAGTAAAGCTCTCATATCCTTTGTGGAATAAAGACTGTAAGCAGTGCCTTTATAGGAGTGGAAGGGGAGGTCCGGGCCAGGCGCTTGTCAGCGTTGTTTTACTGTTTTTACTGAGTTTTACTCACACTTCCATCCCAAGTACCGTCCGCTGGAGGGGCTACCATCAGCCTGAAGTACCCATCCACCCTAACAGTGACTCACAGAATCACAGAATGACCCGGGTTGGAAGGGACCTCAAGGATCATGTAGCTCCAACCCCCCTGCCTGGCAGGGCCACCAAACATACACATTTACTAGATCAGGTTGCCCAGGGCCCCGTCCAACCTGGTCTTGAACACCTCCAAGGTCGGGACTCGGGCTGAGTTGAAGCAACCCTAAGAGCTCACAGCTCTCACTTCAACACAACCGAAGCGAGAAATAAAAGACTCAGCAAGATACGAAAGCAGGGAGGCTACACAAACATCCCAGGCACGGGTCGAGCAACGAGCCGTCCCGTTGCTCTCCTCACAGCCCAGAACCCCACAGCCGCCTCTGGGTGCGGCCCCCACCCCCGGTAGGCGGACGCAGTCCCGGTTCCGCCCCTAACCCCCCGCTGACCCCGGCAGCGCGGTACCTCTCTCATCTCCTCCCTGCCCCTAACGCACCGCCTCGCCACTTTCACAGGCGGCCGCCGCGCCGATCTCCTCATTGGCTCCCGGCCCTCCCGTTGCCCTGCCCCTATTGGCTTCAAGCCCCGCCACTCATGGCTGAGTCACGCCCCCTCCGCACGACTCACGGCGAATTTCCTATAGGCGAAGCGGCGCTCGCCGGCCCGCTATGCGGCATTTCTATTGGGGCTCGCAGCTGTCAGTCAAAGATGGTCACTCCCGCCTTCTCTCGCCCAGCTCTTCGATTGGTTAAATAGAGACGTCACTCTCTCCCGACAGCCGGCTGCCTATTGGCCACAGCAAGCGGCTCCGCCCCCTTTAGCAGGTTAGGTTGTGCTTCCCCCCCCCCTTCTACGCATTTCTATTTCCCGCTTTATTTATTTATTTCCCTCATCAACTTAAATGACCCCGGAGGGGGCGGGGAACAAGGCGGGGCCTTCGCTCTCCTCAGCCAATAGGTGAGCACAGAGCTAGTCAGGCCGCACTCTCACCCCTCGTCGTACCACAGCGGCCCGTGCCAGGCGGGGGGTTATGGTTCCCTATGGGGGGATATGGGGCTACAATGGCCGTAGTGCGGCCTATAGCCCTGAGGCGATGGCGAGACGAGGGAGGGTTTGTGGGTGCCGCTCGCTGTCCTGGGCTTAGGGCCCAGTGCGGGTGTGGGAGGAAGGGCCACATAATTGTTTCCTTCCTCGAGTGACACGCAGGAACTGAGCGGGTGAACTCATCCCTTTCACACGGCGTTTTGCGTTTTCCCAACCTCCCACAACAACACAAGTCGTATCACAACTGGTTTATGCTTGAGCCACCACATGTGGATGGATGGAGCTCCCCTGCACGTGTGCTCCTTCACAGAATCACAGCATGACCCGGGTTGGAAGGGACCTCAAGGATCATGTAGTTCCAACCCCCCTGCCTGGCATGGCCACCAAACATACACCTTTACTAGATCAGGTTGCCCAGGGCCCTGTCCAACCTGGCCTTGAACACCTCCAAGGACGGGGCATCCACAACCTCCCTGGGCAGCCTGTTCCAGGGCCTAACCACTCTCCTAGTGAAGAACTTCCCCCTAACATCCAACCTAAATCTTCCCTCTTTTAGCTTAAAAGCATTTCCCCGTGTCCTGCTATTGTCAGCCCTTTCCAAGAGTTTACTCCCCTCTTGGGAGTAAGTTCCCTTCAGGTATTGAAAGGCTGCAATGAGGTCACCCCGCAACCTTCTCTTCTCCAGGCTGAACAAACCCAACTCCCTCAGCCTGTCCTCATAGGGGAGGTGCTCCAGCCCCCTGATCATCTTCGTGGCCCTCCTCTGGACCCTTTCCAAAATCTCCATGTCTTTCTTGTACTGAGGGCTCCACACCTGGAAACTCCTTCATCTCTGGTGTCAAAGCTGACAGCCAGTGTTGTCCTGAAAGTTGTTTTTATTTTGAAGGTTCGCTTGTTTTAAACGTGACAGGCATAATTAGTAAGCAAACTATACGTGTTAAAAGAAGGTAAGGAGCTCCATCAGGCTTTACCGAAGCACTTGGATTTTAAACGCAAGCATAATTGCTGTGACTATATAACTACTTAATGTAAGCAGGCGTCGAGGTTCTTTGCTGAATCAAAGCATTCATTTTCTTTCCATATTTTTTTCCTGTGGCCTGTTCTGCATTTTTAAACTGAGGGAAGTGTGGAGTAAAACTCTCAGAAAGAAAAAAAAAAGTAATTTCTCTAGGGCATACTCTGTTTGATAATGTCATACCTGGAACTTCATCTGGGCTGTCAAAACAATGGCGTATGACAGAAAAACTGAGCACGCTTCATATACATAAATCTTTCACAGTCTGTAACTAAGTATTGAGAATGAGCTGAAGGCTCCCCTAGCTGAATTATTTTATTAAATGAGAAATTATATGACCATTAGAGCAGATACCTCCCAGCTAGTAACTTAAGCAAGTACAGGGGACAATATACAGACATATAATTAAAGGGCACTCTACAGATGGATTGGGGATTCTAAGGAGATGTAGAGGAAGAGATTCCTCTTGGACAGCACTCGTTGTCCATCTGAGATCTCGAGGATGTGTTTCTGACAGCTATATTAGATGCCCAGCAAGATACTGTTGATTTGCTGACACGACTGTGGAGAATGTTTCCAGCAGTGATGTGAGGCTGCTTCTATTTAATGCTGTCGTTAATGGTAATTTTAAAACTTTCATTGAGCAGTCGTGCTTGAAAATATTACAAACCTCACAGAGGACTTGATTAGAATACAAGCCAATAGCATTAAGTGGAGGAAGCAATGCAGCCATTCATTTCTATGAAATACAAGGCTAAGAATGGTATAGAAACAAATCAGCTACAGGAACAGCTGAGGAATCTCCTCCTGAAAGAGGAATAACTACAGAGGCAGGAAGTACTCCCAGGAAGGATCCAAGAAATGAGGCTAGATCACAAGTGAAATGCAGATCCAAGGTGAAACGGGCACATCTCATCCAAGGGTGTACAAACAGGAGTGTCAGGAAGAGAGTTCTATACTCAATGTCAAGGAGTATTCTCAGTTGGAATACTCTGTTCAGCTTCAAACACGGCATTTAGAAGAGGTTCTGAAGCTTAAAGACCAAAAGGTTTGAAGTGAAAGTGGTAAGAGTCTTGGAAAACATGACCTATGGAAAAAAAAAAAAAACGGCAAAGGAACTGAATTTGGTCAGCTTAGAAAAGGGAAGGAAGAGATGGACATTACAAAGTTTTTGCATTAAACAAAATTACTGAAGAAGACACCTCAGAAAAACCTTTAAGAGTTGAACCCTGTAACAACATTCTTGGCGGCCACAGAGTCCCCAGGACTGAATGGTTTTAAAGATCCATAATGTCTGGGCCAGCCACCTTTGAGACGGTTGTCCAAAGTGAAGGGAGGAGGGTCTTGAGTGGCACACTACTTTGGCTGGGACTGGCTGGGAACTGCAACACTAGGAGAACGTAACCCAAAATTCTTACCTTTCAGGAGCAGCAGACAACACCTTCTTTAGCTAGAGACAAGACTCCACCATACAACTCAATGGGAGCATATTGCTGCTCCAAGAAGCAGCGTTTTCCATCTTCTGCTTAGCTTTTTTGGCAGGTTTTATATCTAATCGTAGGTAGTAAATAGTCAGGGCTAATCTTCTGAGAGGCTACCAGGCAATAGCTGTCAGATACTATCAGTTAGGGCTCCTGCAAGGTCTTTCAGGTCTCTTCTAATGCTATGTTGTTATGAGCAAGTGTTTGAGCAGTGGGCATTTTATACCTTCACACCTTTAGCTTACCTTTGGGCTAAAGCCCTATGGAATAGGCTCCTATCAAGCCAACAGTTGCAAGCAAATGCCTCAATTTCAGGAGTCATTTCAAAGAAATCTTAATAAGTTGTCTAGTGACATGGTAGAAAGATTTGTAAGGTTGTAATCTTGTAAACAACAAAGTTAGAACGGGCTACATTTTTTGCAGTAACTATCCATGTGAATGTCAAATTGTACATCATTGCTTGCTGAGTTCCAGTTTAAGGGCCTGAATTTCTTACCTTCATTGGCAGGAATGAAGAAATAATCCCTCATCAAGCAGAACTCACAGTAAAAGCATGAAAAGCTTATTTCATTACATTCTTACAATATGACTTCATTTTTGAGCATTTTGTGACAATCTGGCCTAATATTGCGCTGATTCAGACAATAGCGCCGTGCTATTGTACTTTAATGACTGGAAATGTAATTTGCTTCCTGTTTAATATTTAAGCCAGCAATAATACCAAAAAGGCTTATTGCTCCTAAGAAAAGATGAAAGGGGCATAACTCTTAAGGTTTTTCTGTGTTCAAAATTTGACCTACTTTAAAAACACTAGAAACTCATGGGAATGGTCTTCAGAATTAAAAATACCAATATGAGATTGTTGCCTGGGAATTTTAAGATACATCACTTCCAGCTCATTGAAAAAGCAAAATTTCCCTCCCAAGGGAAATCCAGATGATTCAAAATTAATTTTTGTCCTGAAATACTGAATTAGTTGGGTTGGTGGTTTTTTTTTTTTCTTTTTTCTTTCTTTTTTTCTTTTCACTTTTATTTTCTCTGAAGAAAGTTGGGCTTGATGGTTGGCCTGAAATCTTCCAGTAATCTGTGTCTGTTCCATCTGCCTCTATCAGCCCTTATATTGTCAGTACTCTGGGAGATTTCTCTGCTGTCTTTGGAGAAACCAACTCAATGTCTAGCCCTCATTGTCTATAAACTCTTCAGTGTTGAAGGAAGGGAGATTTTGGTTTAATGTATGAAGAAAGACTTCTCAGAAAGGCTAATCTATGGAGGACAATAACACACTCATGCATGATCTGAACCACTACAACAGAGGCAGACACAGCGGCTCAGATGATACAGAATCAGAAACAAAACAACTTGATGGATACTAAAGTGGCTAAAACCTCACATGAGGTTCACCTGTAACCTGTGCTACCTCTTCATCCATATGGGCCCATCGCTTTTTCATTCGATACTGCTGCCCATCCCACTACAGTGTTGGATGATACAGCACACACAGCGTGCACAGCTCTGCCAGGCCTCTCCTCTTCCTCTGATCTTTGCCTCCTCCATCAGACCCTTCACCTGGAGGGCCATGTTCCTCCTTGTTGGCCAATATATTTGGGCTGTCACCATTGTAGGGCTCAGCAAGTTAAATCCAATACCAGCAGAGAAGGGAAACCTGTGAGATCTGGGGCTTCATGAGACACCTTAGGAACAGAGCCATTTCTAGCTTGAGGTCAGGGTAGATCATAAGTAAGACACAAAGCAAAGGCGATAGAGTTGGGTAGGAGCATCTTTTATCCTTATCATTTTTTCAACCATCCACTCAGAATGGATATTGGTAAAGTTTATATTCAATATATATATATATATATATATCACAAGGAATTCTGCACAAATATCTGTGTCGTCAGGCCTGACCAATGTCAGGTATCATTGGAAGGAAGATGGAAAGAATACAGATACTTCTGGATGTTTTGTTTCACTTGGTTTTATAAACAAGAGGGTGGCATCTCTTTTTAAACCGTGACATTTTGACAAACAATGATGCTTTGTGTTATCCTTTAATAAGAAGAAATGTGAGCAGAATTGTTTCAGGCAATCTGAAAAGCAGCTTGGGAGGGAAGACTGCTGTGTACTATTCCCAGATCAGTCATTTACTTGCTCCATATATTTGGATAAGATACTTAGTCCTTATCTACATGCCAAGGTTGTACTGCTTTAACTGTACCAGTTCAGTAAAGCCGTGCAAACTAGTATTAACACAACTATATTGGTATTAAAGTACTTTTATCAGAATAATACATTCATGTTGGGCAAAGGGAATAATCTTGCCTGTATAATGTACCTTTGTACCATTATAACTGCTGGCACAGTGGGCAATGGACTGTTATAACACCAAGATAAAATGATTTCAGCCCTCACAAAAATACTTATGGATAGTGCTAGTATTGTGCATAAACCACCTCTGGTGTCTCAGCTTCCCCAGATGTAAAAGACTTGTCGTTCATACCTTGCAGGGCTGTTGAGCCTTAATTCATGTCAGTAACAGGGCTTCACAAAGCCTGTGTGAAAGGTGCCAAGCTTCTTTTTAGCTACTCACTTTTTTCTTTTTTTCTTTTTCAGTTTCTAAAAAGTGTTTGCAAAGGTAGCTGTGCCTCAGAACATGCAATGGCAGAGGAGTTTAGCTGGGTTTGCTTCCTTTTTATGTAAGCTTTCACACTGCATTTGACTCAGACTTACCTGACAGCTATTTCATGATATATGTGACTGTCTAGCCATCCTTGTTTTGTTCATATATTAATGTGAAATCCACTCTTCTCTTTCTCTGGGCTTCGGGGACTGACTTTTGTCCCTATTGCTGTTAGTTTCAAAAGCAAAGGTTAAACCAAGGGAGGCAAAAATCTTGTTCAAGGTACAATAGGGATGTTTTCTATGTTGCATATTACCTAAAATCTGAGACGGGGGAAAAAAAGTCAAGAGGCTGCCACCTGTTGGGAGAAAGGAGGGAGGACATGAGAGCCTCAAGCCCTGGCAGCACCTGACTGAGGTTGAGCAATGTTAGGCTAATTGTTGGTGTAAATGACATCAGCACTTGGCCTACGATCAGTAGCTTCTCTCCGAATAATTTAGTAAGTACAAATATTAAAAATACTTGTAGTTAGACATTAACCAGATGAAATGTTTAGACAGCAATAGTAAAATGCATTTGATCAAACTTTATGGACTGAAACTCAAACAGAGTTTTGTTTAGTAATAATAATGGAGATGCTGATGCAATTCTTAGTTAACCAAGAGGGAAAATTCAGAAGCAGTCTTTTGAAACTGAAGAAGTAATTTCAAGGGCAACTTTGAGTTTATTCACAAAAGATTTCCTAATCCACAAGTTGATTCCAATTGTTCCTTTCCCACAAGCATTCATTCTCAGTGCCAAGTCCACTTATGTTTTCCCCAGGTTCGCTGCCCATTGTGAAGCCGTGGAGCAGGATGCTTTGCAGCAGGCTTCCTATTGCATCTTGCAGCCCAGACAGGAGTTCAGCTGCTCAGCTCTGCATTGATTCAGTCATGTAGTACAGTGAGACTCAGAGCCAACATTAATGAAGAAAGCCTGGATCTACAAAGGCTCCGAAAGATGCCTACGCAGAATAGGACACGCAGGACTGGGATCCTCTATATTGTCACACTATAAAGGCTTATGCATATTTGTTTTCCAAATATCCAAGTAGAATATAATCCATATCACATAAAAATCCTTCACCTATTTTCTTCCAAAAGGTATAGTGTTTAAGACTTTCTACCCTTCAGGTGATACCCTGCATCCAGGGAGTCTGTTAAGCTGGAGGAAAAGCAAGACCTTAGAGAGGCCCACTGTGTTTCAAGTGTTGGAGCCTTCCCACCAGGCCTGCTTTCCAAGTTACCTCCAACAGCATGGAGCTCCAGTCTGAAAGAGCTTTGTTGGTGTTCAGGGAGTGAATCACATCTGGCTTGAATTTAGCATTTGCTGTTTGTTTGCACTCCAAAGGCTGTTTAATTTATGCAGCCTACATGTGTAAGTGTATGTGTGTATGTATTAAGTAAGACAGCTGGTTGTATGCAGGCAAGGCTGACTGTCGTGCCTGAGGCAAGACGCCCATGTTGCATTATTGCCCTTTACAATTCTCTGACCTCTGCTTGATATACTTTTCCATAACCCTAGGCAGTGAGCTATGTGTGTGGGAGCTATCTCTGTGTTACTGTCTGTTAAATGAGGCCTTCCTTATGGAATACAGCTTCTGAACATCACCACTAGACAAATACCACCAAGCAAGGTGGCCAGCATCTATCTTATCTAGTCCACCACAGGCAGGGTGGGTATTTCCTGATCCAGGGGAAGCTGGCCTGCGATGGGAATAAAAAACTGCTCCGTTAGAAAAGAAGTACTGACACTGGCAAGACATGAAAGCCAAAAATCCTAAAAGCATAAACGGTATACATCACAAGAAGCAATAACTAGAATAGCAGCACACAAATGTGACCTGTAGACCTTCTGAGACGAACAGCTGGGAACCAAGGCAAGTATAGTCCAGCGCAGAAGTGAAATTGTGCTGTATCCAGGCATAGTAAAGCTATGTAGTACAGATATTGCAGCTAGCCCTTTCAGTTGCTTTCTTTATGACTAAATGTGAACAATTACAGCACACCAGGGGAGTCATAGCTGCATTTCTGACCCTGTAGTATTTTTTCTGTCCTGTAGGAATGGAAGCGTCTTCTATACACAGAGAAAAATTGATAGTTTTCAGTGGATTTTATACTGTAGGGCAGACAATATGTGTAGAACAGTGATTTTTTCTTTTCCTTGTCCTCCGTATTCAATATGTGACAGTGCTCTCAGCGTATTTATACACAGATACTGCTGTTTTTCAAACAAATATCAGTGGTTGCAACACACACCATGAACTGAAACTCAAAGCTGTACTAGATTGAAGATGAGAGGCCCTTAGCACAAAATAAATGTGAAATAGAGGGACCATGGTATTGCCTGATTCTCTGGGAATACTATTCATCATTTTGCCATGAAACTGTGTTTCAGAATGCAAGTCCTTGGGGTTACTAAGGAAGCACTAAAGTATTACTTGAACATACCTGATGTGGTATTGTCTGACTGTCTCTGTGGCCTCTGAGGCTTTATCTTAGAGGAATTACAAATATTCAGTTCCTCTCCAGGGGACATTAACTTTGGAACACAATGGTAGGCATTAAATTACAAAGCATACAATCTTTTCACTGCTAATCAACTCCTACTCATACTAGAAGACTTGCTTGTTTCTCACACTTTCCCCAGTCCCACAGATCCCTGTTGGCTACTACTCAACCTTCCAGTTTGGATACATGAAACCTTCTAAGAGGTGTCAGGGCAAAAGCGTTTGGCATTCTGAAAATTTAAAGTTAAAAGATTAAACAAAAATTGATTATAAAAACATAATATGTGACCTTTTCAGTAACAGTGTGCCTTAAAAATGACAGTCGAGCTAATCAATGCCTAGTCTGCTGCACCACAAAGGTAAAAATCCAAGAGTTTTTCTAAAGAGACTGTGTGATAAATGTTAGCCTTCATACTGCTTCCCAGTATAAGCTTGTCTGCTTTCTCTGAACAGCAAACAGCACCTGCTGCTTATAGTGACAATGCAGAAGTGACAGCTCTCAGCCTCTGCTCACTCCCTTGTGATCACATTAGGACATAACCTACAGGGTTGTAGGGCCACCATGTTGCCTGCTTACTGGATGATGTCAGCCCCAATCACCTATGTATCGTGCCTCTAGGGCACTGAATCATTTCCTTTTTTGTGCCCTTTCTGGGGGGGGGGGAGGATCTGAAATAAATGCTTTCACCTTTCATAGCCTCTGGCTAGCAGTATCTGGCATGAGAACCCATCATATTGAGCAAGCTGTGCTGGAACTTCACATTTTAATCAGAAGCGCTTAGAAATTATGGTGCTGCCATCCCATCTAGTGGAGGGTTCAGATTAATTCATCAGCTGCTTGTTGCTAAGTAAGCACATAGTTCTACGGTGACTGCAGGAGCACAGCTACTGGCCCTGTCAGGATGTAAGCAATCTGCACAGCTTGCTCATGCATTGACCTGACCTGGTGCAGGATGAATTGAGTGCACTTCTTGACACGAAAATAAAGGCTGAAAGTTTACACTGATGATAGCTGTATCAGAAGATGACAGTCAGGAAGACAATGTAACGCTCAGTTTAGGAGAGATCAAAGAAAGCCAGCTATGCAGCAGTGCTTCATTACCCATCAGTATGGGGAAGTGAGGAATCTATTACTTGGCTGACATTGTTTTAGGCTCTTCCCTTGCCCCACACAAATACTGCTGTTTGGAACACAGGTTCCTATCAGCTCAAAAGAGCCACACCCTTTTCCTTGGCTATGTAAAAACTGGCTGAAGACATTTGCACTAGGAAGGAACAACCAGCTACCCTGGCTGCAGGCAACAGCTTCGCTGCTCCAGGGCAGGAATGTGAGAAACAGCTGCAGTCTCTGAGCTGCTGCCAGCAATTAAAACTAATTAGCTATTTGGAGGCTAGCATAAACACTCTGCAATTCCCTTTGAATCCTCCTACAACCTCTGTAAGGGTCATGATCCATCAGAGAAGAACTTTCAGCTACTTCACAGGCAGGACGAGAGGGAGAGATCACTCCTTCCTATGCAGAAGAGGCTGCAGAGACAAAGCCCATTAGGTTAGCCTTCATTGAAAGAAGAAATCGTTTGCTATCAGGCTAATTGTCACGTTTGACAAATTATTACAAATCTGGCATCAGAAGAATCAGCCATATCTGTATCTGTACAGATTGTTTTGCCTTATACTGAGGAAAAGGGAGGGATTTCTAACAGGTATGATATAATAAGCCTGCATAGCTCCTTGTTGAGGAGCCACACTGCAGAGCTTCGTGCAGTTGCTATGTAGTACCCCCAGGTAGGATTTTCCCACCCTGCATCTCAGCATGTGCTAGGATGAGAGAAAGTTAGTCCTGAACAGGTAGAGGGCTGCAGAGAGTTTCTACTTCATTATTCATTTGAAAAGCAGATTTCAGCTAAAGGATTGTTCAAGAAAATGAACTAGAAGTAGCATCTCTTCCATTCATGGGAGTTAGATTACCAGTAAGTTAAAACAGTGTTTCCTTACACAACATAAAAACATGCTTTCTCCCATCCATCAGTGCCTTCAGCCTTTGTATGTGCAGCACCAAACCGCGTTATTTTCAGCAGTACAAAAATGCTCTATTCAAGTGCACTAGATGGCAGTGTTCCTTCTGATTCATTACCGAACCACTGCTCCACCATCATCACCACACTCAGAAAACAAGGCCTTAACAAGTGTTGGCACTGCCAGTTTCAGGGTATTCAACCAAAATCTGGATTTCCAACCCTTGTGACATTCTCAGAAAATCATATCCTTCATCCTTTCCTCCTTTCTTCTGTCACTTCTTGGAAAGCCGTGCTCACCACCAGTTGTCCACAATTGCTTCTTGCTGTCAAGCCCTCAGAGTTAGTGCTGAATCTAAAGGTTAGTTGTGTTTCGGCAGCACAGAACTCATATTTTGCTTGACTTTCTCCAGCAGCTCCCTCAGTGCAAGCTTTGATCTATTGCATTCATCTTTGGGTGTCTTTGGAACAGAAGGGGCTTCAGAAGGCGCTTCCTTGATGTATGAAGATGAATTTGAAAATTTGAAGAAAAAATTGGCTTTCCAGTATGAAGCCAAGGGTATTTTTTACTCTGAAATGCTGGGGTGCTCAGAATCCTCACACCTCGCCTAAGGCAAAACTGCATCAAACTGGACATTGGGAAACATGGAGAGTAGAACCATTACTATGGAAATGTCTTGTGTTTTAGATTGCTCCGTCCACTCACAGAGGGTTCCTGACACATTCATTAGCATTGTTCACATCTAGTGAGAAATTTAATTTTAGCCAGCTGTAGCCACTACACAGCTCTGCCCCCTTTGGTCCCCAAAGGGAAGCTTCAAGCCATTCCACAGCTGTGCTTTTAGGAGAGGAATTAGCTCCAGGGGGAACTGCACTCTTCAGCTGATCTTGAAGAAATGAGGGCTGAGAGCAGCCCAGAATAGGAAACAGGAAAATCAAAGCAGTGTTTGCTGCCTTGTTTGGCTGTAACTCCTCATGAGGCAGGAAAGTTGTAGAAGGTAATAATTTAGGAGATAGCAATGTTAAACAGATCCCAAGTGGCTGAATGACAGAAGTCCTGCCACCTTAAGCCCTGCTGGAAAATAGATGGTATAGTCACTTCCCTGGTAATAAATTGTTGAGAGCCCCCAACAACACGCTCACATGCATGGCAGAGCAGTGTCTGCTGCTCAGTGCAACATCTGCGCTCAGCCCCTTCTTGCCTTCATTAGGGGAAGGCATATGAAAAACTCAGCCCTCAAACTGAACAGTTTGTACAGAGCACAAGCACATCCAGTGCACCTGAACTGAATCCCAGCCCCAGTGTCCACCCTATAGGAAGAGAGCAGCTGGTACAGCTTTCAACCCTGGCTCTGGGACCACATTTCGGCCCAGGTATTCCTGGCGAAGGGGAGGATATGGACTCTTTCTCCCACCCCAAGAATCCAACCTTAGGGTTCCTGTTTAAATGCTTTTCCACTGACCACTTTGGTGACCTGCCCAAACCGTAACACTTCAAACCATAACACTGGGAACCTGATGCTGTGCCCCAGGCTTTCTGCCAAAGGTTACAGTCTAATTTTGGTCTCCAAACACACCAGCTCCTGGGGGGTAGTTTTTGGTGGCAAACCTTGCTTATCTCCAAAGCCAAGAGAGGGCAGCATCCTCCCTCAGCTGAGAAGGTAGAGGAGGAGGGAGCTGCCTGGCCATGTCTCTTTCTAGGAAAAGGCGAGCTTTATCAGATGGCATTTTAGAACAAACATTCGTTTCAGGACTTTGTGCGTCTGTTTATAGAGATACCAACCATTTTATACCTTGGAGTTGCTAGGGACAGTTTATCACACGCCTATAAATAAAATCCAAGCCCACCCTCAATGTGCCACTTGCAGTTGCCCGTGCCCAGCTTTGTCCCAATGAAAAGGTACAGCAGTCTTCTGGCAGGGAACATCCTTGCCCAGGTGGGACACAGCAGCAATGGTGACTGCATCCCTTTTGGGCCAGGAATAATACATTTATCTTTACACTATGAGGTGGCGGTGGAGGGGGAGGCGCTGCAAAAGTAGTAGCTAGGTGCTCTACATTTGTTACTGTCTTACATTCATACATAAATAATGCTTATACTGAGACATCAGAAAGCAGCCAGTGACTGGAAATAGAGGACTCCAGCATTTAGCAGTGGCTTGCATGCCAAATAGGGGCCTCTGGTTTCCAGAGCTACATCTCCTTCAAACAGTCCTCTACAAGAACCACTGAGGCGCATGCCCATGGATACCCACGCTGTACTTCTGGCAGCCTTCAGGCACCGAGCTTCTGATGAGCTCAGTGGAAGCATGGTGCTGCTGAAAAAATCCTGCTGTTTGGCCTTTGTTGCTGCAAGGGAGAAAATATTCAAAAGCTTTTGTCTGCTCAGGATCCACCTGCAACAAGCAAGAATGCAAGAGGAAATACAAAGAGCTATTGCTGCACCACTCCTGTAAGCAAAGAGAATGACTGACTGCAGAGGGTTCCCCATCCAGGGAGCTAGCACTCATTTGTAGGCTCGAAGAGAAAAAAAAAAACAAGCCCATGCTAGCAGAGATGTGCCACCAGCATTTTGCTTCAGAGCTGTACTTCAGAACTGCTGTGGTATGCTTATTACTGTCCTAATTAATGAGCTTGAAAGACTGGGAGTCACAAGGTTCATATGTAAAACAGATGGTAGACAGGACATCAATAACGCTTTTAGATCATGCTGGAAAAAAAGCAGAAGCTTCTGCATGAAATAATTTTAGAACAGTGTTTGATTTACAGTCCTAATACAGCACACTGCTTACACTGTTGCAAACATTTAAGAATGAGTTTCTCACTGAGGTTGAATTTAACTACAGCAGTAGATGAGGGTGGCTTGCTGAGAACCTTACAGCACTGAGCAAGGAAAGCAGGCATTACTGCCAGCCCCTCTACCAACCTGACAACAAAACGTTTCACCCTGAGGTTGAATTTAACTACAGCAGTAGATGAGGGTGGCTTGCTGAGAACCTTACAGCACTGAGCAAGGAAAGCAGGCATTACTGCCAGCCCCTCTACCAACCTGACAACAAACCGTTTCACCCTGCCCTTCTGCCAGCCTTATTCAAAAAGGGGAATGCCTTCTCTTCATAGTGTAGTGTAGTGTTTGAGATACTTTTAAGCTGCACGTGCTTAATTTTGCTCTATCTGCCAGGATGGCAGAAGATTGTTAGAGGCTGATATCCTTCAAATTTTGAGGACTGCAAGTGCTTTTACCAGCTTCACTAGAAGAACTTCAAAGAAAAGCAAAGCTGAGCTGATGTTCAGTGTTGCACTTGAACACTGTGTAGTTCACTAAGTCATTCTCTGACTCAGTCCAGTCCTTCCCTAAGCCACAGGGAGGAACATCAGCCCTGGTGATATACAGTGAAAGACAACTAAATTTGTATTAATCAGATAAAAGCTGACCAATTCCTCTGTCTAAATATACTTGAGGACAGAGCATAGTTGATAAACAGAAAATGGACAGAACTCCTACCTTCATACCCATGAGAGTCAAACCTTGACAGCTGTATGGATCCAAAGAGCAGTGAAAATACATTATGGAAAGGCGTAAGTCCTAGCCACTAGGCTGTGTGCCACAAGGCCAAATGCCAGTTTGTACTCTGGCTTCTCACTCAGCCTAGAATGGAGGTGAGCCCTGATGGCGGCTGCAGCTCCTCATGGGGAGCAGGGTGGCAGAGCTGAGTTCTGCTCTGTGTGACAGCGACAGGGCCCGAGGGAACGGCATGGAGCTGTGCCAGGGGAGGGGCAGCTGGGGGTCAGGGACAGGGGCTGCACCTCATGATGGTGGGCATGGAATGGGCTGCACAGGGCTGTGGGCACAGCACCAAGTGCCAGAGTTCAGGAAGCAACTGAACAATACTCTCAGGGTCTGAATTTCGGGTGGTGCTGCATGGAGGCAGGAGCTGGAGTCCGTGATTTTTGTGAGTCCCTTCCAGCTCAGGATATTCTGTGATTATATGTTGGCTCATGTGATCTAATCTCCCCTACAGCCAGACACTCCTGCCAGAACACAAGCATTACAGTAGGAGCATGTGCCACGCTTCCACTTTCATTTGGTATAACAATCTTGGCTGTCAGCTTCACTATCACTGTGGCGTTGGTTGCTGGGTTTAAGGATGAAGAAAAAAAGGTCAGCTATCTAGGACAGAGATCTTTACAGTCACTGTACAGCAAACCTGTCAATGAGCTGGAAGCCAAGAAGTGAAAGTTCAGCAAAAGCTTGGCTTGATCTGTTGACCAGACTGATTGATGAAGCAGCCAGAAACATTCAGAGCTTGGTGTCATGTGAAGCTGGATCTGAGCAGAGTGCTTTTCAAGCAATCTGTGCCTGCCAGGGCTGCAGAGGATGCTAGATGGGCCCTGTTCTCCTGGCAGGGAGGGAGAAGACCCCGTATGTAGCTGTTTGCCTTTACCTAAAGCCCTAATCCTGACTGGATTTAGCAGAAAGGTGGAAGAAATACCACACCCAGTCATTAACTTTTGTACTGACTGTGGCAATGGCCAAAGCAGAGATCATCTGATATGCTTGTCTCCAGTGAAGCACTGACAGTGGTGTGAGGATTTGCAGCTCTCAGACCTATTTCAGTGGGAAGTAAAGATGTAAAGTCTGCTGAAAGTCAATGGGATTGGTGGTTTTCCTGTATTTCTTAAAAGTACTAAAGGGACTTGGTTCATTCAAGCCAAAGGAAAGCACATTAATATCCTATAAGCTTTTTGCAGAACACGGAAGAGCTGTAATACACTTGCAATGCAGGGAGGCAGGACTAGGCAGATCCAGTCATAGGCTGGGAATTAGAAGTCTACAGGCCTAAAAATGCAGCTCAGTACTCCTGCTCTCTCGTCATGGCTCCCCAGTGTCTTCACTTCCTTCCAGAGCTCCAGACGTGACTTTAGCCCCATTCCCCAAAACAGAGATTTTCATAGTGCAGCTTATACAAAGTAATAGGCAAAAATATAAACTCCCTCCAAAGACAAATCCACCCCACTGCCTTTTCCAAAGAAGGGATAAGGAATTAGAACAACATCTGCATCTCTACATGAGTGACACCTGAGCTTGAACATTACAGATTTCCATGTTTAATTTTGACCTGTGTGCTTGATTGGAGTACCTTTATTTTGTACAAGCCTCAGCTTGACATAAAGTGATATGCTGTCTTCGTAAGTACCCTTCAAGCCTGAATCCTCCTGTGTCACGGACAATTACTGTGACCATATGGGTAATCCTTTATGGAGAATCTCCTTTGGCTACACTGAAGGAGAAGAACAATTGCTTGAATTATTTGTATAGATAGCCACACACCTGGGTGCTGCTGAGCATTAATGGTATTGCATGTGTAGAATAGGTCAACTATGGGGCCATCTGGGATCCAGATATGCGCAGTTTACATGTCTTTTAGAATCTGTGTCTCTCTCTCACTCCAAGGCATCTTTTTTGTTTTCTGACTGACACAAACCAGCCCATTCCTTAAGCCAACACACCTGCAGTAGCTGTATATTCTGTGTAGAGGTAGGAGGAAGCTGCTCACAGAAGGCAACCAGCACAGAGTATCACTGCTGCTGTCCCCTTAAAGGCAAACCCCACCCTCCAAGCAATAAGTCCCAGAAAAGCAGATAGATTTGACTGCATGTAATGAGCATGCAGGCATGGGAGTGGTCTTGCTCACCCCAATGCTTCTCAGTTGCTGGAGTCTGGGCAGTTGCCTACTGACCCATGTTCAATGGGCTGGTTTCTGTAGATCTCATTCTGAGCCCTTTACCATTCCTCGGGTGCAGCAAGAGGAGCCTAAGCATAGCCTTGTGTCTGGGCTGACCCCTAAGGACCCTAGCAGTTGAGCACTGCAGCACCCAGATCCCCACTGCCTCTTGCTCAGCACAGCAGGGAGCCACAGTCTGGTGATTAAATGCAGGCTTGGGCACTGGTTTCCACTGCCAATTCCAATATTGACATCTTGTGTTATTAACTGATACTCACAGACAAAAAGGACATCGATGGTTTACCACTTAAGCGCACTTAACTCTTAAAAGAGAAGGTTATTTTCTCAATGAGTGCTCCTGGCATTTAACATTATCAGTGCACTGCAGTCTCCTATTTAGTAGCAATTCCTTACACACTGCTTTCTCTTTGCTTCATCTTTCATTGTAATTATACAAGCTTGCATTAAAAATAGGGTATCTGTTTTTATGGAGGTTCAACAATTGCAAGCAGGAACACTCCTGCTATTCTTCAGTAGATGTTTTTAGTGAATAATTACTGTTTATACAGTGGCATCTCTCACAATCCCCACCCCCAAATTTTCTATGGACTTCTACAGGAAGCCATGTTGCTCACCTTACAGCACAGATTACTTCCGAAGCAGAATACACTTAATTAACAGTGCCTGAGACTATAAATCTTCAGGCAGAAGCTGACAAATAACTTGATATCCAGTTGAAGTGGAACAGAAAATGCAGCTAGACATCGGATTTCATAGTGCCAGTGCTTCGTGTGAGTGCTACAGGAATCGCAGTGACTATAAATGGTCAGAAACTCCATTTTAGGTTTCATGCAAGAGATGGCACTGTTAGCACCAGCAATTAATTTAGAACCAGGAGGGGGTGTATGTAGGAGGGCACGGATGTATTTTTAAAGGTAGATTATAAGCATTAATATTAGACGAGGTATTTTTGTTTCCATTTTGATTAAGAGAAATTTTATTAATTTAACTGAGGAAAAACTCACACACTTCATTAAGAGCAGATTGATATTTCACTAGGACACAGGAAACAGAAAATAGGCTCCGCTAGGAAAAGAAACTCAGAAATCTAATGCCAAGTAAACCAAATACATTTCCTGTTTAACCCCAAATTGATATTTCTCTCCCTCCTTCCCTCAGTCAAAAACCCTGAGCATACACCTGTACCTGCACCAGCATCAGAAGCAGGAAAACCTGAAAAGTTTAAATCTGCTAGTCAAGTATTGCATGAATTTTTGCTCGCTACATACCACAGGTAATAGTCAAACATTTTCAGCTATAAAATATTTTAGAATCACAGAAGAACTTGGGTTGGAGGGGATCTTACAGCTCTCTCAGTTCCAGTCCCCTGCCATGGGCAAAGTTGCCTCCCACCAGCTCAGGCTGCCCAGGGCCCAACCCAACCTGGCCTCGAGTACCTCCAGAGGTGTGGCATCCACAGCCTCTCTGAACAGCCTGTTAAATCCTAAAGTAGAGTTAATAAACTCATCAGAACAAGCAATATTCACAAGGTAAACTTCCATACCTTAACTCACTATTCAATTCCCACAGGTGCCTTTTTCCAACCTTACATTAACTTTAGTTGTACAACCTGCAGTGGTCCTACCAGCACCAAGCCTCTACTGCCCAGGTCATAAACCCAAAAGCAGGGAGCTTTTCAATGCTTCTTTTAAACCTTGGCTCTGGACTGGGATTACAAATGAGTCAATATTCAACTGTTGTGTCCTGACCTGGTAGGTGTGCCTAAATCCCACAGAGCTAATGCAAGGTGGCTGAACTAGGCAATGCCACTGCTCTTAGAAGGCAAATGTACCCAGTTATTTAAGATATTTATGATATATATAAGCATGTGGCTTACCTTCGCAGCTAGAGGAGTGAGCAGAAGCTACTCCAGGATTTGCTTTTCTGTATTTAATAAATGCCTTCTGTCCCCCTACTTAGTTTTGGTACTGAAGCCCTCCTTCCACATCACCCTAACAGCGTGTTTCCAGCCATGCCTCATGCCAGCATGAGCATCCATGCAGATGTGCATCCAGCTTTTGTATTTGCTTGGGCTGACTTCCAGGTCCATCTTACCTTGTGCTCCATGAACACTCATGACAACAAGGGGAAAGATGAAGGTAGAAGGGAATAAGGGTACCCCTTTTCTCAGCAACCTGTTTTTAGAGCAACTAAAGCCACTTACAGTGTTTTTGCATTGCCTCTTCTGAAAGGCTTCTGGTGCAGGGGCAGAATGCACCTTTTTGCAGAGGCTCTAAATGTTCTCAGCATCTAGCTCAGTTTTGTAAAACAAATTGGTCTTGAAGTCTCAGTGTAAACGTGTCCTGAGCAATGAATGTACTTACTGTGCAAAGAAGAGGATAATTTGTAAGTGAGAGAAATACAAGCTGATCTCACTGACCAATTAAGTTACTGGAAAGTGGCCATCTGTGTTAGGAAGCCAGAAAAGCATGATAAGAAATGTAGTATGTGATGTCCATCTAAATCATTTATTTTTTTTTAATCATGGAAAAAGAGTTTGAGGTTTCCTACCATCACTGCACCAGCAGTTATATTCAGCTGTTGAAGTCCAAATTCACTCAGCTTTGACTTAAAGCTTGCAATGTACACGTTCACAAAGGTAGCCATCAGATACTGACAGTCATGGGATGTTGGGCAGTTTCCTGGAGTAGGAAGTCCTATGACTAAAATATTATGGGATGGCACCTAATGGTGAGAGGTCCTTTTCTCCTGCCTTTCAGAAAAATACCATACAACTGACATAAAAACACCCCCCAGTAGGTTGGTGTTCTGTGATTCTGTGGTTCTCTGAAACAAAGGTGAGCTGTGCACAGGTGTTACGGTAGAAATTTGTCCTGTCTCCTGCTATAGACCCTGATGTGGAAATAATAAAGAGGAAAAGGTCTCAGAGATAATTCTTGGCAATAACATGGCAAAACAATTAGCAACACAGTGCTGTTTGTGGTAATTTATATGTATAGAGGGTACCCTTTTCTGGGAAGGCTGATGCTGATGGTGTGCTGGCCACCCTGCTAGCCTGAGGGTTTACATTTGTCCAGATACCATTTTGGAGTGATTAAGGCAAGCTTGTCCCCACAAAATACTGCATAGCTGTGCTGGATGAATTCATATTTCTGAGTGCAAGGTAATTGGGAGTCTGTTCAGGTACTGAAGGGTAGAGCTCTGCACTCAGCTTCTGAATAGAGGGAAGCTAAACTGCTGATTTGGCTGAAAAGTATTGTGGGAAGATGGTGCTGCATCCCTACCACAGAGACCCTATATATAATATATATATAATACGTTAATCAAAAAACATAACATACAAACTTGTTTGCTCAGTGAGTTAATGAAGCTAAGGTGTGAAGCAGCCAGTAACATCAAGGGTCAGGTGTGTCTGGCTGCTTTTAAAAAGGTAATCTGAATTAGGAGGTGCTCATTTACAGTTGGGCATGTGAGGATGGCATTACTCTAGATAAAGCCTCAAACTCTGGCATCTGTAGAAGAAGCTTTAGATAGATTATATCCCTGAGGGGGCTCAGTGTTCACCTCAGGCAGAGGCTGAGCAAAGAAGCTGTCTGCTGTTTGATGGATTCTCCTGTGCTCGTTTTGATGGAGTACTCCAGTGTTGTTCACTGCACTAAAAGGATCTGTAGGAATGCCCCAGCATCCTGTTGTATTGCCTCTCTTCAAGGCTTTTGGAATTAGGAAGACATCAAAATCCAGGCAGAATTACTTGTGATGGTTCTCCAGATAGATAAGGTGAGGGTAGGAACGATAGGATGTTGTGTTGAGAGACATGGTTTAGTGGGAGCTATTGGTAATAGGTGAATGGTTGGACTGGATGATCTTTTAGGTCTTTTCCAACCTTGGTGATTGTACAATTCTGAATTGAGATGCTAGATCTCCAGCATTTTCCACTGACATACAAACTCTTACCTCACTAAAGAACAGAGCTACGGTCTTTCCACTTCCATGTGGTGAAGTCAGAACACTGTGCTTTTCACATCAAAGAAATATTCTTTGCATGGTACTTTGCTTCTTCAGCAGAGAATTTCACGAGAGGATTGGAGAACTGGAAACAACAAGGGCTTGATGTTGTGGCTTATTAAAAAAAAATAATAAAAGTAAAAAAAAAATAAATAAATAAAAGAAGGTTGGCTGGAGAACATAATGTTTATCCCTGGAAAGCTCCATCATATTCTGCTTCTGCAGCACAGGACCCAGATGGGACTGAGACAACAATATTCTTCCATTGCTTCTGGTACATGTCATTAATTTAACACAAGAGATGCTGTTGATAGGCACCAGTTTCTCAGTCTTCCAGTGTCATTAGCAATGTGGAATCTGCCATGGAGTCTGCTCCTATGCCTCCTATACTCTCTCATAGTTTTATGTCTTTCTTACACTGTAGTGCTCAAAAATGCACAAGTGCTCGAGGTGAGGCCGCACCAGAGCAGAGCGAACATTATGAAGCAACACTGGATCAGGCTGCACAGATCATGGATTTTGTACAGCAGAGAAACTTGTTCCTCCATGTTGGCTATTTTGCTGCTGCCTTTGAGGAGCTGAGCCATCAGTGTATTCTAAAAACAGAAGTCAGTCACATTTAAGGGCAGTAAAAGAAAAAATCTGGGACCCTTTCCCTGCAGGAATGATTTGAGCCCATGGCTGAAAGATGAAAAGGTCAGAACACTTGTTCTCTCTCTTTTTTTTTTCTTTCTTTTTTTTTTTTTTTTTGATGTAGAAGCAGATGACAAACCTGGTAAGAAATATATATTTATTTCCACTGCTGGATAAAGGACCTCCCCTGCTTTCCAAAGCTAAACCTGCAGCACCTGGAGCTGCTCCTGAGACACCGACTGCCACAGCCCATGTCATACAGTGTGCCGACACCAACGCAGTCACAGCAGCAGCCTTCCTGGGTCTGTTTGCCAGACCCCATTGCTCACACTGCCTCACGTCCACCTCCCAGAGCCATTCAAATGGATTGCTGTCACTCAGTGTGGATACCGGCTCTGCTAACGTTTGTTTCATGCATGCTAATGAGAGGACCAGTAAGAACAGATTTACATCTGGCTCAGCCCAGCGGTAACACGCATGAAAACGCTGACACAAATGCTGAGTAAAAGGGATTTGGAAATCAACATCCCCTACTGTTACCAGCTACAGTGTAATCCTTTTCCAGGCCTGTTGGGAAATGTCCTCAGAGCAGCTCTGACATTAGTGCAGCTGCTTCTCTCTTCAGCATTTCAAGCTTGCTTTTGGATTTTTAACGGAGGCAAAAAGAAATGGCAGGGAGCAAGCATGTGTGAGAGAGAGAGAGAGAGATTATCCCCATTCCCTAAACTTAGTTTTGGAGATAATATTGTTTATACTTTTGAGAATTAAATGGGCACCCGAGGAGGATAAAGGTGTCTGGATTGAAGTACCTCGCTTCTAGGCAGTGCATTTTTCTTACTGAGCACTAAATACCTCCCCAATTAACCTTTTGTCTCACTCAGCACATACTCTCTTGCAGCCACAACTCTGCGCTCTTTCAGCAAAGGAAAAGACAATGTGCACAAATGCAGCTGGGAGGATGTTAGGATATGTGACTGTGGCTTCTAATTCCCACCATACATGGGGAAAACCATACTGATTCCCCTTTGGTGTTTACCTGCTGCGCCTAGCACAAGATATGGTTCCATCTTCCCCCTTGAACAAAGAACTTATTTATACTTGGAAATGTCAGTACTGGCCCTCAGCCAAAGAAGTGAGTGAGATATGAAGAAGACTGAAAGAATATGCAAAAGCCCAAGTCCAGGGCAGTTCTTTGTCCTGGACAGTTCAACTTGTGTCTTGACCAGGATGAATCACAGAATCATGTAGAATCATAGAATGGCCTGGGACCACAAAGAACCACAATGGTCATCTAGTTTCAACCACTCTGCTGCAGGCAGGGTCGCCAACCAGCAGACCAGGCTGCCCAGAGCCACATCCAGCCTGGCCTTGAATGCCTCCAGGGATGGGGCATCCACAGCCTCCCTGGGCAACCTGTTCCAGTGCGTCACCACCCTCTATGTGGAAAACTTCCTCCTAATATCTAACCTAAACCTCCCCTGAAACATGGAGGCTGGGATCTTTAATATCTTTGGAAGAATGCCATCCTAATAACCCATTCCTACTGTAAAGTTTGTTGGAGGATCCTTTAAAATGTAATCCTTTTGCATTTGTCTTTGCTAAAAATACAACTTGAAGTGGACTGTAAATGTATAAATCTTACCTGACTTCAGCCACGTAAAGAGCCATCTGGGCTTTCCTGAGAATTAACAGAGAGAGATGGACGATCCCATCCTGACTAATTCAGTCCATTTCTCCTAGGAAAGGATGAATTACTCTCATGAGATGCTTTCTTTATCTCTGTGTCTTTGGCAGGTACACCTAGGGGACAGTTAAGATCTGTCTTGCTTCCAGGCTGTAAACCTTCCAGGCAGGAAAGGATTGAATGGTGTGAGAAGCACCATACCTCTGTTACAGGGACAGCCAACAGGAGCCCTGATGCTCAAAAGAGCTGAGTCCACCTACAGGGCACTTTCATTCCTTCGCCTTGTTGAAAATCTCACTGTCTGCATGCAGTAAATATGTTTTGGACACTGAAAAGAAAGCGTTAGGTAATAACTCTTAGCAGATTACTCAAAATTTATAAGTGGTTATAAATAATGGATGACTGCACTTCAGCTTTTAAAGCTAGCTGTGTACTCTGAAATTTAAAGGTTCCATTCACCAAGAGTGTTTATTTAGTTTCAGAGAACTGCACTCATTGTTTTTTTTCTTTAGCTTAACAGATAACCTATTAAAAACTGAATGAATATTTTAGGAGCTGTAACAGCCCTACAGTAAATAGCAGCCTTACTCTGTAACGTTGCACCCAATTTTTTTTGTAGTTGTCTGTCACTGTGTGACATTGCTGATCGATCCTGCCTCTCACCGACATGAGGATAAGGAGGCATTTGTGTCCGTAGAGATGGACATCCAATCACACATGATTCAGATGACCTTGGAAGTGTCACCTTAAAAAAACAAATAAATTACTCATTGCCTATCACAGAGAATCTGGAGCCCCTCTGGAGATGCTGACTGCTGGCATTTCAGTGAGAATTGAGGGCACTCTGAATTAGTTAATACTTTATAGAATTTACCTTGTGGGTCCTGATAGAAAGCCTGTTAAAGTCAATGGAAGGACTAAGCATCTTCAGTGGGCTCTTGATCAGTTTGCATACATACCTGGCAAAGAAACCATGACAAAGAAATGTCTTTAGGTTACTCCTAATTCTGACAGCCTTGTGTGTGATGATTTCTCTACATGCAGTTGAAAACAAGGCCTGTAAAGGAATTGCCCATCCTAACCATGTCCCTTGACTGAGAGGCCTTTTTCTGCCCGTCTTAAGTATCACACTTCATGTTAGTATTAACTTCCACCTGGTGCTTTTGTGCCAGTCACCGTGCTTGGAGATGTGATAGGATTTGGAGCTGACTTGTGGTGCAAGCTGAGCCCATGTTGTCTCTTCCTGGGATCAAGAAGCATTAATACTATCCAGGTTGTGCTTACTGCGCTGCAGCCATAAATCAACACCCACACATACAGGGGAAGAATGAGGCTGTGTTTATATATATTGTTAGCATGTTTTGAAATAAATATTGATTCACTCCACTAAGTTGATAATTAGGAATTAGCTTATTTTCTGGTGTAGCCTTTTTTTACTCTTTTTCTTCCCTGTGGATTTTTTGTTTGTTTGTTTTCTTTTAAAGGAACTTTCAGTGCTTTCTAATTTTCAGAAGAATTACTTAAGTAAAAATGAATTAATGAAGGTATCCCTAACTAGCTCTAATTTTCGTTTCCCGTCTGGCTTGCTTTGCACAATAAAGGGAATGTGGAAGTTGCAAAGAAATTTGCCAAACCTGTAAATAAAGCTATTATATAATTGTCTCCTGTCTGTCTCCATCTGTGTCCTTAAAGGGAGAGATCCGCATGGCTTACATAACCCTCTCCTGTTTCCCTTTTGCCTCGAATATCAGGACTAATTCCATTCCCTGTGTTTGGAACCAGCTTCCTTCTCACTTGTCCACCTTGTTCTGTGGCCAGAAGGGGAGCTCTGCTGCCCATAGAGTGATGATTGATCACCCCTGGATCAGGCTCTGACCACCAAACCTGAGATCTCTGTTCCATACCTCTTGTATTTTTAGCCTGAACCCATAAAGACCATTGTAAGTAAATACCTGGCACTGCTGAGAGTGTTAGCAACGTAACACAGCACTGTTATTGCAAGTCCTGAGAAAGGATGCCCTGAGTAACCAGAGTACTGACCCCGTCAGTGTTCATTGAGGCGTTCAGTGAAAAGGTCACCGTCACCAAATACATCCTTCATGTTGACCTGTGCTTCTTGGGACTGATGCTAAAATGCACAGAAGCAATGGTATGGTTGGACACAGTTCTTATGGACAGTAGTATCCTTAGAGTAAAGATAAAAATGACCCTGGGTGCTGAGAGCCCGGGACATCACACACTGACTTTATTCAGGGCAATTATCATGTGTCACGATTTTCCTCCAGATCTTTTTTTTTGACATTAAGCTGCTTCTCTTCATTCTGTTAAGGAAGAAAGGAGCAGAGAAAGGAAACGCCTTGGCCTGGAGGATTTTACACTAACAGCTTATTGAGTGTCTTAACTCCAAACGTGGGTGTCTGTGACCACCAGAAGGGCTCTGCAGCATCCCCAAGGATCATTACTAGGGAGCTATGCAGAGTGTGGGAAGCTGCTGCATCCTCCAGGCTCTGCTTCTCTCTCCTTTATTGCTCCAAAGAGAAGTCAACAGCCTAAAGAGAATACATCTGCAGGATATTACAAGCCACTCACACAGGCTCCAATAGAGGCGGTGTATTGTAGTAAAATGATTCTTTATGGTCTCAAGGGTATTAAAAAAATCTACCAGTGAGAGTATTTTGACAAATACCTCATTAAAAACCCCAGAATCTCACACTGCACCAGTTTATGTAAATCCCAAGGACAAAGGAATATTTAACTTTTCACGTACCATAAATAAACCTGTTAAACTAATACATCTCCAAGGAATAATAAAATAGGCAAATACAGTAAATACGTTAGTTCTGCTCCACTTTTATGTGAGGGGTGCTTTCCTTTGTCTGTTAGACAGGCATTTCTTTCTGGAGGGAAAGAAAAGGGGGGGGAAATTGCTATTGATGAAAGGTGGCAGCCTGTTTGAATCTCAGGAAGCAGAGTAATGGCATTCAATTGGAGGAGTGGCCAGCGCACAGAGAATACACAGGAGATAATGGAAAAATCAAAGGGAAAGGAGGGAAGCCTAGTGGCTGAAAAGGAGCATGAGGTAGATGCTGAGTGCAGCTCCTGGAATGAGATTTGTGGTTGTTTAGAGGAATCTACAAAGACAGCGCATGGTGCCTCTGTACTCAGTTAAAAGGGGAGAGGACTTCAGGCTTACGGATTTAAAATGGTCTCTCTCCATTTCTGATTATAGCCTCCTCCAACATAAAAGGAGGGTTTGAGACTTGAGTCACAAATGAGAAGATGTAGGAACACAGAGCTTTTTGATCCTGACCTGCTTTATGTAAATAAGAAAGGAAGGTACTTGGGTGGCCTTCTTGGCTGATGGCAGACAGCAAGAGTCTGCCCACTTCAACCACATTTGGGTCAGAATGTTTCCAGTTCTGGCTGTGTTGGATCAGGCCTGACCTCCAGCATGCAGCCAGGGTCTCTACAGAGATCAAGGATATGAGGAGCAGTGAGACAGAAGACCTTCCCCTCTGGTAGCATTTAACTTCACAATTGAATTTCTCTACTCTGAGCTCCGTGAGTAAATATAAATCAGTTGGGAGTTATGCTGAAGCCTTTGGAAAAGACTGACGGGTGCTAGTTTCCATGTTGAATGGCTGTAAAGAAACTGAGTGTGAATTGTGTGAGCATGGATGCAAACCGAAGCTTTTCCATCTTGTTCTGAAGTATAAGCTCAGGACACACCAAGAAACCTGCTCTTTCCCCTGCCAGCATAAATCCGTGAGTCCCTAAAGCGTCACTGCAATGACATGGCATTGCCATCACTGTGCCTCCATAGGAACACAAATAAGCTGTCCCTGAATATGAGAAGGGTACTTTCGCTCCCAGAAGCACACCTGAAGAAGGACCAGCATGCCTTCAGGATCTAGTTCAGAAAGTCTTACAAAACATCTGCTCTGCTCACAACTGTAATGTAAATGCTTACAACAAACTTACGGCCTCTCCTAGGACCAAAAAATCTCACCTAAATGTTCCATGGAAGATGACAGGAGGGACATTAATATCCTACATTGTTGATACAGTGGGGTATTCGTCTTACAAAAGAACCACTCAGAAAACAAACAAAACAGTGAAGCACAAAACAAGCCACTCTCCCTTCAGCCTCTTGGAAGTACCAAGTGGCACCCAAGTGGTTTATCACAGACTGGCTTTCCTACCTGCAGGGATTCTTCTATTGAGCTGAAGATTTCTTTCCATACCTTTCCAGGTCCTGGTTTCTCCCATGGAGCTGTAACTAAAGTTACTACAAATAGAAGCATGTGCTTTTCGATGATACGGATGCTTATCTTCTTCCTTGCCAGCAAAGTGAAGCTTTTCTTTTTCTTTTTTAAGCAGTACTGGGTCAGAGCAATGTTTTTACTACCCCAGTACACAGCCTTTGCTGTTGGCCAAAAGTGGATACCTAGAAAAGCCTGTCAGAATAAAGCACGTAGAGGAAGCACTTCCTCTGAGTATATGTACAGTTTTCTTTCCAACACAGGGAATTCCTGAACCAGGATTCGTTTTGGTACCTTGGAATTTTTTTACCCACCACCCCTCTGAATCTAAGTTCACAGCAATGCCTTGTGACAGTGACCTCTGCTGTTCAACTGAGCATTGAAAGAAAAGATATCTCCTTTGTCTGCTTTGAACCAACTGCTTACTAGCTTCATTCGGTGCTCAAGGTTCTCCTTTCTGAAGGCATAAGCAAGTGTGTTGCCCAACATCTTCAGGGCACTATGATTCTACGATCTTTAGGCTGAAGATTCCCCAGTCACTTGGTCACCGTTTTTATGTGGGTTTTTCTGTATATCCCTGATATACAGATCCCAACATTTTCAGCCATTTTAGGCTGCCGGTCTCTGGAGTAAAACTTCCAGAAGAAATGTCTACTAATGAATCAGTTTTGAAAGGGAAGGGCCATATGTACACATTAGATGCAATGTGCTCTCTTACTTTTGTCTCGTGAATCCTACTGGAAGAATCATGTGAGTGCAGCTGCTGGCTGACAGGAGTAGCAGCCTGCAAATGGAGATAGATGGCGAGATAGAAAGGTTAGCAGGCACTAAAGATGATACTGAAAAACAGTGGATTTGCTGGGGGAAAAGCTCTGTGTCTTCAGACAACATAAATACTCTATTAGCCCTATAGCACCAAAGTGAGGGAGTTACTCAGCAGAAAGCACTTAGCTTTCTAATTAAACACTTTCTTTTTTTTCCGAATACAATCAGAACCCTTATTTTTCATCCAGCTGGAAATATATTATTCATCCATGACAAATCTAAGAACACTCAATATTTCTCTCTCTGCTTTCTGTACCAGTTCTTTCATTCCTGCTCAGGTCATCAAAGAAGGAGCAAGTGAAGTCCTGCTACCTGCTGGAGCCGCAGGGATGCTAGCTGGAGATGTTGATCCGAAGAAGACATGGTACAGAATGAGGAATCACCTGTCAGAGGCCAGGCTCCATCTTCAGTGAGCTGGAGCATTAGGTTTCTCGGAGATATTGATCGGCGTAAGTGCACATCACTGAAGGATTTTGTGTTGGCATTTAAATGTTAATTAATTGCATTTTATTAGAAGTTTAGAGGATCTGCAAGTATGGGCCCAGCAGGTGAATAGTAAGGCTTGGCAGTATCAGATGAGGGACCATCTCGCCACTGGACAGTGCAGCTTTAGTGCCATAGCAAATCAGGATGGCATCTTGTTGAGCTCAGTATAACAGAAACAAGAGGGTGGGAGATACACGGGTGGTGCACATTCCACCACACAGCAATCTGAGCAGGAATCCACGCTTGCACTGATAGTCTCTGTGGTTGGAAGCCAGGACTACAAAGGTTTATTTTCCTGGCTGTCATGTTCTGTCTCTGCAGTCACAAGCAAATAACTCACTGAAAGGTGGTGCATGACTGCTTCTGCATCATGTTTTGAGGCAGCCAGGCACATGGGGCTATAAGACTACCTACTAACTGCGATCAGTACCCAACTGCAGGGATCAGGCATGTTTCATGGTCTTTGTTTCCCCTGCTGATCACTGTCAGAGTGAAAGATGAAGCAGAAACTGATGGATCAAAGGAACAAAATAGAGGAAAGAAGGCTGTGGTAGGTAGGTGATAGCTTGGACAAATTAATAGGAGGAAGAAGGTAAGGCATTCAGGAGAGGCAGGCAAGAAGGCAGAGTATAAATCCAGAGGCTCAGTGAGGGACTAGTGAACCACAGAAGAGCTCTAGAGTTAATATAAATAGGCCTTTTGTTGTGACTTCCATTGACACCTGGAACAATGAGTAGATGAGCCAGATAAAAAACTCTGGAAGGAAGCATGTATATCCCTTGTATATAAATGCAAAAGCCCTTTTGGAAACCTGTGCTGAACTCTTTTTGTTATTTTATGTGTCCTATAAGAGAAAAGGGAAATTATCACTGGGGAAAGCCAAGGCACTATTTCGGTATCACATTTCCCAAAGAAAATGAGAGTGAAATGTAACTGTGGATGTAGTTTTACTGCCTTATGCAAGCAGCCAGACATATGCTCATGATTATTTTAATTGTAAAAGGGTGGCTTTTTCTCTCATGTTAAGGAGAAAGGAAATTCTTTTTCCTCTGGATTGTTTGCAAGTCTGGGTTCATGTCAGTTTAAGTCCACACCATTTAGGTCATACATGCTGTGACAGGCAGCTGGTTTGCCCACCTCTGTCCCTTATTGCTGGTGTGACAACTATGGCTGAAGAGGATGCTCATATTCCCTTTTCCAGGGGTTCTAGCTGCCACAGTGAAAGGCTCATGTCTGGATTCTCCTGGTGATCAACCTTAAGCTTGCAACTGTCAGAGCACAGTACAGGAATCACGTCTGAAGGAAAACATCCTCATAGGTAGGGAAAGCATCACGCCTTCATTTGTCATGTTCCTCAGATAATTCTAGCTGTCTGCTGAAGAGGTATGTGCTGGATAAGTACAGTATCTATGCACATAGAGAACTTCCTTCTGACAGTTCATAGTCAGACTATGTTTCCTGCCTTTGAAAAGTCTGCAGAGAGCACTGGATAGATACTACCCTGATGTGTATTTCTGGTGTACCTATTGAAGATGGAAAATAAATCACAGGATAATAAGTGAATAATACCTCCTCAGTCACATTCAGCTTTTCCTGTGCACTCTTTCAGTAGGCATGGAGACCCGTAACACTCAGTTTCCTGAGCTTTGGATCAGTCTGTAGCCTTGCTCTGAGCCATAAAGGAGGTCAGCATCAGCTAGTATTATTGACTGTCCCCAAAGTATACGGGCTTGCCCAAATCTGAAACTCTCAGAGAAGCTCTGAGATGTGAAACTTTGCAGAACTGATTGTAAAAGCCTGCACAAACTTCCTAAAATGTAAATTAAAACAATGGTTGCTGTTGCTGTGATGAGGTCCTGTTTTTTTATCCATTGGTGTTTTCAGAGCTCGGAAACTAACATAGAAAGCATTAGAGAATGCTGCTATGATTGTTTATACACAGGTGAGAATATATGTGTTAGCTAAATACAGGAGATATACATGGAGTAAGGCCAGATGCAGATGAAATGACTCAAGCCTTTGCATCTGAAAAGTCAATAGTCTGAGGACCTCATGAGAACCAGTAAATGTTTTGCCAGCGGTTCTCACAAAGACCAGCTCTCTGACAAAGAAAAGACTCAGTGAACTATCATGAAATGGAGTTCCCAGTAGTCTGAAGCCTTCAGAAACTTGCAATGCCATCAAGGCATTATCAACATGTCACAGGTGTAGGGCTAGATTTCAAGAGTCCCTGCTTAGTTATGGGCTTGTTCTCCATCACAGCATTTGCCTGTACATTTGAATCCTGCGCACCAAAGAACAGATGTCAGTAATGCAGGGATCTAACACAGAACAGCTTGGATGACATCAGAGTGACTGTGTGCTTCTGATGGGAAATGGTAGTATCAGGGCTGAGCAGGTGTGAGTCATCCCCCAGGAGAGAAAGGGAGAAAAAAAAGAGATAGGGAGGGGAGGAGGAAAGCAAGAAACAGATTAGCTCATACAGAGATATTCCCATTGCCTGGCTTCCCTCCTTTTGTGCGCTCATCTCTCCCCTCACCACACGCATACATAAGCATGGAGATTTGACTCAATTCCAAAGCCGTGTCCAGCAGATCATTTGCTGCTTTGTTTTCTTCCCTTCCCATCTCTGCCCCAAATTCAAGATCATTTAATATGTGGCTAGGTAAAATCTGAACAGTTCTTCAATACGCATTTACTTTCTGCTGTGCATTAGTTCAGTTCAATACTTCCCGTGGCAGGGGCTCAAATAAAAGTGGAGTGGGGACCTAGGCAGAGTTGGTTGCAGAATGATTGCTGTATTTCTTGTGGGATCAGCTTTCACCATATCCCCAGTGTGCTCCAAGCGCTTGGCTGTAATGACTTAAATACAAAGGGTCATGATCAGGGCAGGAGGTGCTCTGAGATTGTTAGCTGGGCAAAACAGATGAGCAGTATGTGAGGTGAATGGGTGGGAGGGAGAATTATCATTGTATGGGGAAGGATGCTGCAATGTGGTACCAATCTGAATAGTGCTGCAAATGTTGCTAACCACCATTAAACTCATCATTAAGAGCTGCATGTGCTACATATGAAAGCACAATCCCATTCTCCAGCCCCACAAATTGTTCAGACTGTAATATCAATATTTAGGACTGTGGAGCAAATAATCTCTCCAGAGATGGAATGGTAATCAAAATATTTGTTAGATAAGAAGTTAAAACAGCAGAAGAGCTCTTGGGAGGAGCAGATTGTAATAAACAAGACAGCCTCAGATCCCTACAAAGAGTCTCTGCTCTATCATATGACCTCACCCCAGTGTAGTGTGCCAAATTCTGTCAGATTGTTACCAAATACAGAATCAGTGATCTTAAACTGCATTTAGAGACGATGACTGTGCACCTACAGTAACAATGGAGAAAAAAAAAGTAGGGCGACACTTCCTCATTCAAGTCCCAAAAGACAAGAGGAGGGTATTTCTGCTAATGATGAGAAGAGGCAAAGATATTCTGCTAAAAGGCAAGAATGGAAAAGTGCCTAGCAAGGAAAGAAAGGGGGCACTGCAGAATAACCAGCAACGGAGAGTATTGTGTGAAACTCAAAACATATTGGAAAGCATTAGCCAGGGCAGGTGCTTTTGCCTGCATATAACTATAACAAAGCCCAAAGGCTTTTCTCCTGCTACATCTTGACAAGATTTTTTCTCATCTGTAATGTTAGGTTTTATATTTGGATGTGGGGTTTTGTGTCTGTATGTCATGAAGCAGGAGGTATTAAGTCAAATGAGAATGTCTGGTGAAATGTGATCATTTTCCCCAGTCCTGAGAGAAACTTTTTGTTGTTTTCTGTTTGGTTTTTGTGGTTTTTCTTTTTTTCCTGCAAGCCCTGAATGCATTCCATTCGCATCATCTGAAGTGATGGGGAAAAGTAATTAAGACAGAAATAAAGAGAACCAAACCACTGAGAAAGTTTTGGAACGCCGAAGTTCTAGTGTTCAATAGCAGAATGAGATGACTCATATCTGTAAGCATTCTAAAGCCCTCCTGCATGTTGACACAACTCCACTATCCTGCTGTTCTAAGTCTGTGTTCCAGTTGTCAGAGAAAATGAAAGGACAATAGCTATTGTTTTGCTGCAGATGTATGTTGTGACTGATTCATAGTTTCCCTTTTGGGGAGGAACACATGTTGGTCTTATGAGTTTTCTTGCATTTGCAGCATACGTATATAATTCTCATCTATCGGAAGATAGGAAGCCAGCATTAATGAGTGGTGGATCTAAGCTGTTGTAGATGTAGTATGAGTGTCTCAAGGTATAAGTTAGGCAAGGTTTTTGGGTCGGAAAATCTCTCATAGTGAATGAACTGACACATATTTTGAGGGGAAAAAAAAAACAAAAAAACACAACACAACAGAAGAGCCTTTGGGAATCCAAGACCTTCTTCAGGCTGAATGCTTTCCAGCAGAACCTGAAAAAACAACTGTGTCGCCAAATGGAAATTCTGTTTTTAAAGCAAGTTTACATTTGTTGTGAAAAAAAATAGAGCTTTTGTGTTTTTTGTGTTTAACTTGATCCCCATTATTTCAAACCCAGCATGGCATCTGTCTGTCTGTCTGTCTGTCTGTCTTCTAACTGATATTTCTGTAGAGAGAAAAATCCTTGCTATTTGAACTCCAGTCTGGCATAACACTGGAGAAATTGTGCTCTCTCTCTCTCTCTTATTTACATAAATACATCTTTTATTAACTGTCAGTATAGGAACAATTTATCTTGTAAGATATAAGCAGCTAATAAGTAAACAAGTTGGATGCTTTACTGGCATAAGTCATCAGAATTCCATGATTTCAGGGGGGTCTCCATTGGTTTACATCATCCTGAGGTCGAATCCAGAGACATGGGCAGGAACACAGGACAAATCCTGGCTGATTCTCCATTATATTCTCCTCAGATATTGCTAATTTGAGTGACAGAGTAGAAAGCAAGGGGGAGTGAGACCATGTACAGAGATAGAGCATGTGAGGATAAGTATATAGGAGATCTTTTTCATTAAGCCATTAAAAAACATGGATACGAATGAAAGATGGAAATCTGGGGGTGAAAGACAAATGGCCATAAACACTGCTCCTTGGATTTCCTCTCTTATTGTTCATCTCTGTTTGCTAGAGTGGCAGCCACATGGTTGCCATTCAATAATTCAAGATCCAGTTTGCATGCATGGCTGATCCTGCTTGTCACGTCTCACCTGATCACAAGCTCATCTCTCTATAAATGAAGCAAGGTTTGAAAGGAATTGCAGCATCTCTTACCAGACTGGCTGATGTATTTGGCAAGGTGGGGAAAGAGAACAAGAAAGAGCACTTGTGTGCAAGAAAACTTTATCTTTTTTTTTTTTTTTCCTAACCATATCAATTGGTTTGACTAAAGATAATACTTCTCCCAACAGCTTGTCTTGCTGTTTTCCTTAGACTACCACAGTTATCTTTTCTGTTACTGCAGTGACTCTGTACCAGGCTTGTAGGGATAGATCTGCATTCCTGCTAAGTACACACCTTCACTGACACCTCTGTGCCATTTTATGTACCTTCTATGAATAGTTTATTTAAGTGAATGTACAAAATTTGTTAATGTTAGAGTAAAGATACTGGTTTGTCACTTCAGGATGAGAACCACACATTTACCCATGCATAAACAAAAATTTTAGCATAAGAACAGTTTAGAAACACACATCAGAAACAAAATAAATTGAACACAACAGTAAAATGACTCAGTCTGAGTCTCAAGTATGCTTTCTAGTGTAATGTAAGGGAGAAAACAGCCCTGACAGACATTGTTCTTGGCATTCTGAAGCAGGAGAGCTCACAATGGAATGCTCAGAAGTTGCACCCCTTTTAACCCATGACAAGAAAGTTTTGCTTAAAAAATATCATGTTTTGCTTCTTCATACTTTACTCTGTGAATGAAAGTTTCAGAGTTTTTACCTTCAGCTAAGTCAGGTAATAACGAATTCAATAATAAGCCAAACTTTGTTGATGTTACTACAGATTTAGTATAGTATTGAACATAGTATGATTGGACTTGATGGTCTTAGAGGCCTTTTCCAACCTAAATGGTTCCATGATTCTATAACACATGTAGAAGCTTCTGAATAGTGATGCAATGTGCAATATCACCCATATATGTGTATAGTACTATGGATCTTTCAGGGGATATAACCTCATGTAGACAGCGGAGAGTGCCATATAGAAAACACAGGAAAAAAGACAAAACCAAGTTGAAAGATATCTCATGTTTGTCCCCTTCATCTTTTCTCAGCGGCACGTGAAAGAAATCTTTCCCCTTCTCCAAGCAGTGTTTTGCAGTCATAAGCATTCACAGAATGGGAGACTGTCCCCACATCCATCCATCCTGAGAGTTTTAATCTAATAACGCATTTTAAAATAACAAGGTTTGAGTTCATTTCACTTTCCTTTAGGGTGTAATTGCTTTGTGTTTCCAAGCTTTCATCTACAACCAGGAAGGACAGAGACTTTTTTTAAGGTAAAGCTGCAAGTCTCCTTTAATCTCTTAGTTCAGGTAGCGTGAGGCAGCAGAGAACTGTGATTTTTGGAGTCTTGGCTCCCCACTTCTTGCTCTACCCGCCATGCTGATGCTCAGTAGAAGTTAAGGTGTCAGTTACAATTTCTCTATCTGTACCATTGCCATCTCTGAGAAATCTCCTTTAAGGCTTGATATAATTTATTCTTTTTCTCCAGTCCCACCTTCTATAGTGTACAAAACACTTATGCGTCCATTTAGTCTGGTTTGCTACCCTGTCTTGCCTAGGGTTATATTTCTGACTCGGTGCTTTCTGTTTTGATTGAGGTGGCATCTTGGTGGGTCTCATCTTCTTCTTGGTTCAAAGAACAATTCATTATTTGTTTGTGTCCAGGGAATGAACGTCTTTGTATGATATGTTGGGGGGTAAACATCCCTCCCGGCTGATTGATAGTCTTATTAAAAACTGCAGTAGGTGCAATAATCCCCTATAGCTTCACAAGGATAAGACCCCTTTCTCTTTTCCCCTCAGATTGGCTCTAGGGCTTGCTGAGGACATGGCTTATGCTCTATCCAATCTTGCAGCATTACTTAATTAGCCTTTATTAAAATCTGTTAACACCGTTCAACTGTTGGACACATTTTTATTACAGAAGATGTCCAAAGTGTATGGTTTATCTGCAAAAATAAAATGCAAATTCATTCAGTCCAAAACAGAATGAATATTTGCAAATTTGAGTTTGGTAATCTTTTGCAACATTTGTACTGTTGGTATTATTTTATAACTAAGTTATGCAAAGGCTTTGAGCTCTCAGTTGTCATCCACAATATCCAGAAAGATGAAGAAAGAGCAGGGCTGACAACCACTTAGCCAGGCACTATATCAGGTTGCCCAGGGCCCCATAAAACCTGGCATTGGGGTCCCAAACACATATAGACGTGTCCTATTTAATACAAGTGTGAACATTCTTGCTAACAATGTGTTCAGCTGTTGTGTTTTCCTGACCCAAAGCATGTGAAAATCAACATGGATTTTTCCTTTTTTGATCAGGGTTTGTTGCTGCAATCTTGATCCTTCCTACAAAATGATTTATTTTTTCTTTTTCTTTTGTGCTGCTGCAATCAATATAATAAATTAGATTGTAATCCCCTCGTGGGTAAGGACTTGTCTTTTTTATATACCTGTGCATTGTTGATCTCGTAGTACATATGCGTGTTTGCACATTCTCACCCCTGCCTCTAACACATCAAGATTTAGGAATGAAATGAGAACAGAAGCAGACAATAATTTCCTAATTATTAGCATGTGGATAAGCCCCTTTAATTAAAAAAATCATATACCCTAAAAAACAAGAAAGTTCCTCTGTCAGACGGCAATCTTATAATGGCTTTGTGTTTGTGCAATTAGGACCAAATCCTGTAGCCAACAGTGGCCCTTAATGGGATTAATTCTTCATTTGTGGGGTGATGGGCTAGATGATCTAAGAGGCCTTTCGCGTCTTGCGCTCCTCCAATCTCTCTCAGGGTAAATGAAGCATAATGGAAAAGACAGCTGTTTTAGAATAAACTGCATTAAGTGTCCACATATAATTCCTAATGCGGGTTAAAAAATAAATAAATAAAAGCAGCAACCAACCCTCTCTGCTGCACGTGTGCCTTTCTTACAGAGCAGGTCTCTCCTGTGCTGCAGATACCATATGAACACGTCAATACCCTGCAGGTTTCTGGGGGGTATGTATCTCTGCATTTCCCGCGATCCTCTGGGAAAACTCTGCAGTGAGCTCTAATCAAATTGAACCGCTGTCAAGACTTCCTGTGAAGCTTCGAGGAAACGTTTCTGAATATTAGAGGCATAGGAGAGAAGAGTAAAGGCTGGGGGAGGGAGGCAAGACGTTCTTAGAGCTTAAGTGGATTACATAGCTCCATAACCCAGTTATGGGTCCGTGGACCCGAGTGAGCTGTTTTTCCCCCTCCTCTGGCTGTCTGCCTGTCAGATCACTCCCATGACAGGCAGGCGTTGTCAGCCCCCCCTCCCAGTCCACCTCCCAGTCCACCCCCCAGCTGCCTCGCTCAGCATTTCTTCTCTCCCAGTGTTTGCATCTCCTGGCTACTCCTCTCAACCCTTCTGGCATCTCAGGGTCCTTCCTGCATAGCTACCTGTGATGCTGAGGTCTCCTGCTCTGCAAGGGCTGGTGGCACGTCCTTGATCTCTGCCATGCAGGTCCCAGGTAGCACACAAAGAAATCAGGCTGCCTGTGTCTGCAAGATTATCCGTGATTTGTCTCTCTCCTACTTTAAATAGTTAAGAGAGATGGTTTAAAAATAAATGGGCACTGAGCTCTTTCGAGGGTGAAAAGGGGGCACAACTAATAGGCATGTCCAGATTCATTCATATTTCCATGCTTTACAGAAAAGTTGGGTGAGCACAAGTTAAACACCAGCCTGGCCGCTCAGTCCCAGCCCTGAAATTTCCCCTCAAGACCGAGGTGTGAGTCTGACATCTGCTGGGGACTGCACCCACTGCTGCAGAAAAAGCCTGGCTGGCCTTTCCCAAAGCTCCTCAGCCCTCAGGGAGAATAGAGCAGCTCAGAGGACGGAGCAAGGATGCACCCCTGGGTTTTGGCTTTGCTGGCAGCTGGTTACTGGAGACTTGCCTGGATCTCTGCCACAGACTCACCTTGTCATGGAAGAAATGGAGTCATGGCTTGGTGCCCATTGTCCGTGCCTTTCTGCACCTTTTCTGTTACCCCTTCCATCCCTGCTGCAGCCATATCCCTGGATGGGACTTTCATTTGTTCTGGCTGGAAAAGCACTTTTTCAGGGCTGACCATGAATAACAGAAGCAATGCACAGTAGCTCCAGAAGCAGTAGGAAGTAGAGGTGCCCATTGGTCTGATTAAATAAGACCTGATACCTTCAAATGGTGCGAAAGGGTGCCGTACGTGTTAGGGTGGGTTGCAAAAAGGTGAGGGCTGTGTTCATTCTTGGGGCTTCATGCCCCCGTGGTGACAGCCAAGGTCATAATCAATTGGATGTATTTCAAAAGGCTGATTCTAAGCAATGTGCAAGCAATATGGTAACGTGGAAGTTAGTTGATAGCTGAGTTATCAACAACGTCTTCAGGCTTTCTGCCAATGCCTAAATAACTGGAAAGTGTTACTTTCTCCTCAAACTAAACCTGGCCTTTGTGCTGCTTAGTCACCGATTGTATTTATTGCTGGCAGAAAAGAGCAAATAAATAAAACATATATTTGGAAACCCTGAGGAGAAGAAAGAAGCTTGCTGATCTGATGGTTTTAGCAGGGATCTTGTGACAGTGGGTCTTTTCCCCATGCTGATTGAGACTCTAGAGGAACATGACAAGTCAGGAATCTCAGGGGCATTATTAATATTTTTAGAGTGTGTTTTTTGAGCTTTTGGCATGGAAGAATACTAAGAGCCTGATGCCAGTTTAACCTAATGATTCAGAAGCCATAAAGCAAATAATAATAAGCCAGCACATCTATTTTTAATCTCGTGCTTTTAGCCACTGTCATGATTTTGATGAGACCTGACATGATTTTCCAGCATTTTAGGACTAGTAGTAAAGCTTTTTTACACTAATTTTAATGGAAAATCCTTTTAAAATCCTCCAGCTCATTTGCCTTAGTCAATACTTAACAAGAACTCAGCCACAGCAGCAAAAAACAACAGCTAGGACATTTTCCTTGCCTCTCCCATTCTCTTTCACATAGGAAAAAAAATCCTGAGACACAAGGGTTGTAATTCATCCCGTTCCCAGGTCTATGTTAGCTGAACAGATGCATAGGAATCTCTTTGCAGCAGAATTCTGGAGCTGCTGGCAACCTCTGATTACAGACAGGAGCATCCCTCTGCCAGAGGGGATTTCTGCAGGGTTGAGCATGGACCAAAGAGTACAGACCTGAAGCTGAAGTAACAGGACCAGCCTGGACTTGTGCTATTTTGTGACCTTGTCAAGTTGTCCTGGGATGGAAGTGGGGAAAGAGGTTTCAGAGAGCCCTTGTGTATCTTCCTTCTGTCCCTACATGGGTAAATGAAATCACTTTTTGAATGGCTGCATCCATGGAAGAGTGGGAGAGCGCCAGTTGATCCCTGTGGTATTTCATCTTGTCAGGAGCTGAGTGAGGTAAACATTTGAGGGGAGAAACATCTGAAAGCAGGAAAGCTGAGCTGCCACTCCTGCTGCCCCTAGACACTCACATTGCAGTCCAGCTCCAAATGCAGGCCTGGGGACAAGACAGTATCTTTTACTACTCTTAAACCCAACCCAACTTTTTGCAGGGTGTCAGAAGGTCCTGAAGCCTTTTTTTTTTTTCCTTAGTTTTTGAGGTAGAGATTTTTGTTTGGGCTGGTTTAAATGAGAACTGAAACACATATCCAGCAAGAACCAGCTCTGTAGCCAGAGGTGTGCACACCGGTTATTTTTCTCATTATTTCCAGTAAAAACAGTGGGTAATTTTGACCTTGCCTTATTTGATCCATGACACTGACGGAACGCACAGATAAATGGTGTGGAAGATAGAAGTCCCCTGGCACCTTGTCTGCTTCTTCCTAAAGCCTGTCCTGAAGAAAAAGTCAGCTGCAGTCTTTCTAGGACTGTAAAGACCTGCTTCCTATCCATTTAGTAACAATTGTGATTGCGTGTAACCACACATCCATTTTCAAAGCCCCAAGTGGGAAGGGAGTCTTCCTGCTTGCAGGTGAGTGAGTGTTACTGGTCTTTCCCATCAGCCCTCTGATCTGCAGCGGATATGGCTTTGTTACTGCCCTGTTAATTTAGTTACCACGGTATAAAAATATTTCAAAAGATTGGCTCGTTCAAATTGCAGTAGCTCCAGGCAAGTGGGCTGCCAGCAGGGAGCTGCATTACAGCTCAGCTTGAAAGAGCTCAGAGGTAAAGGCTGGTTCAGTGGTGACCAACAGGGAGCAACAAGCACCTCGTGCTGCCTCATGGCTGCTTCAGCCATTGCTAGACAATGAAAAGGGCTTTTCCAGCAGAACGTGTTTGTGTGGGCCAGTTAGGTTTGTGTGAGCCACAAAAAGAAGTGACACCAGGGGCACAAGGGTCCCAAAACCTCATCCTGCAATAGGTACATGCCTCCTGCTCAGCAGCATGCCCTGGGCTGTGCCTGTCCCAGTGGCTTGGGATGCAGTGAGAGGTGGCTTCCCTTTATTAGGGACTGATCAACATCTGGCTCTGGCATGTCGGAAATGGTATCTCCTTCCCTGGGAGGTAGCAGTGGCTGGAGGATGCAGGGTTTCCTTCAGCAGGATAGAATCATAGAGTGGCTTGTGTTGGAAGTGACTCACCCAGTTCCAATTCCCTGCCATGTGCAGGGCTGCCACCCACCAGATCAGGATGCCCAGGATCCCATCCAACCTGCTTTTGAGCACCTCCAGGAATGGGGCATCCACAGCTTCTCTGGGCAGCATGTGCTACTGCCTCACCACTCTAAATGGATGTGGTAATAGGTGCCAGATTGAACATGGGTTGCAGGGATGTGCAGGTACTTCTATGAGTTGACTAAGCTGGTGTGAGACCCTGTGCAACATGCAGCCCTTGTCAAGCAAATCTGTGCCTCATCTACCCTTCAAATACCAGCATATTTTCTAGCAACCTCTCTCTGGTGTCCATTGGCCTTTATGGGTAATTTGTATGGAGGTTACTGAGCAGGAAAGGCAAGTAAGCCGAAGTCCTAGCACCCAGAGCTACCTAATGCCTTGCATGGGACACTGAGATTCCCATGTGTTTTCTGTAGGAGCTGTGTTGCCAGTGTCACAGACAGTTCTACAGCAGGATAGTAGTGAGAGTCCCTTTGAACACTATAGGAAAGAGAACCACAATGTAGACATGTTGGGGATGCTTTCCTCCCTCCCCTGCAGGCTGAAGGCTTTGCTTCTTGCACCTAACTCCCCACAGGCAAACATGGAGATGCTAAAAGCTTTGCACACACATTTCTAGAGAGCCTTTATCTTGTTGCCTGCGTGAGCCTGAACCAGCAGCCAGCACACCGTGCAAAAGGCAGAGCTGTGCTCTGCATGCACACGTGCGTCTGACTACATGAATACAGGCACATTCAGAGGACGTTTGGTCCAGCGAGCAGATGTGCCTGTATTCTGATGGGTGCAGGACCCAAGGCACTGACAGCGCTGACACTGTGACCACAAAAGCACAGAGAAAGAAAGGAACAATTTCAGGCTCGGCAGAGAGTGCACGCCTAATGCGCATATTGGTAACAGCACCGTGCCGGCGTCTCGGTGCGCTCTTCCTGTTGCTCATTTGCTGGCAAGTGTGAAATGCAAATCCCTCGGGGGCTGCTGTCTCCACTCAATATTCACAGGAGCATGAAGGCTCCCGCGTGGAGGGGAGGGCGAGAGCCGGCAGACAACGAGGAGCTTTGTCTCCTCCTTTGTCTGGAGTTCACAGGTTAAAAAAATCTGCTCTTTTCGGAGGCTTCCGAGGGCGATTCGGGGTTGTGGCACCGAGGCTGCGGCTCCATCCAGCCTGGCAGACGTGGGCTCTGGGTCACGGGGACCGGGGACCCCTCAAGGAGTCACCTGGAGCAGGTCTGTCCCATAAGGGTGGGTGCCCAGCCCTGCCCCTGTGATGGTTGCAACCCAAAGCCGACAGCATTCTGGAAATGGCAAGTGAGACACTTGTTGCCATGGTGATCCCTAATAGTTCTGACTCAGATGTAGCGTTGCTGTGGCAACTGCATCCGAAGCCCTCGGGAGGCAGCGCTGCCGCTATTTTTCTCTCGGAGCAGAAAAGGGCTCCGAGAGCCCCGTTTCGCTCCCTCCCCGCTGCAGTGCGGTGACGAAGGCTGTCTCGCTGTTCCCCCATCGACCGAGGATCCTGATCTTTCACCAAAGAGTCCTCTATTCCGCGGGGCAAAACCATTCTCGCCAGCCTCGCTGCGGGCGCACCGTCTGCACCGTAGGGCGTTCCCAACCCCTGCCTTTCAGTGCAAGAAATGTATTGATCGGTATTTATTTTCTCACTAGTAACATTGCTTCCTACGTAGGAACCGGCTCCTTCCATCCCATAGCCGGTTCCAGTTGGGGTGTGTGTGTGTGTGTGTGTGTGTGTGTGGTTTTAGGAGGAGGTTTTCGTGGACGTGAAAGGGGAGACAAAGGGAGCGGTGAGCAGAGGATGGGTGTGCCCGCAAGAAAAGGAGAGCTCTGTGCGCAGGGAGAGCGTCTGTGGCCATTGGGAACCGCCAGGAGAGGAGAAGAGGAGCAGGGTGTGGGTGTGCCGTGGGGGTGTGCAGGAGCAGGGATGCTCGGCGGCTGGCGCCAGCGTTTTTTCGTTGCCCGCATGGATACGGGGAGAGCAGGTTCACGTCATGTAGGTATGCGTGAGTGCACCCAGCCCGCTCCCCTGTCATCTTCGGTTAGTACAAAGAGAGCCGCTGGTACACGTAATGCCTGAAAGGCACCTGAGTCCCCACGGAGCTGACAAGCCTGAGCGTTAAGTTTGCTGTTCTAAATCGTGCTATTACAAAGATTTCAGCAGTACTGAATAAGCCAGACAAAACCATTTCACAATCTCCTCCTCAGGTAGAGGCGGATAGGAAAGAGAGAGCGTGTGAATTCTTCACGTGGGCATCCTTGGACAGACATCAGCCAAAGCCAAAGAGACCAGGGCATGGTTACCCAGGTCGGTGCTTTTCCTGAGCCAAACCCCTGACTGCTCAGTCAGGCAGGAGGAGACACCAAAAGGATGTAAAAAGCTGCCCTGACCTCCCAGTGAGGTTCATAAACTTTCTCTGGGGTTTTCTGAGCTTGCCAGAGAATCACATCAGCCTGTCTTCTGCCTGGCCACCGTCTTGCACTGGTAGCGCACAGGGAGATGCACTAGAGCTGATTTCAGACAAACTGGGGTGACTGGAGGGATGATTCATCAAGATGGGAAATAATTTCAGTGCTGGGTGTGTGTTGATGTGGCTGATGGGAGCAATGTAAAAGTGACAGGTGCAAAAGAATAAAGGATGGCAATGAAGAAATTAGCTGCATTTTGTGAAGGAAAAGGGCTGAGAATGACTCCCAAGTGTCAGACTCAGATGATGAGAGCAGAAAATGCTTAACAGCAAAGGTAAGTAATGCAAATAGAGGAGAGGATTTCAGGGTGGGATGCCATTCTTGTGAAGTATTGGGGTTCAAAGACGGGAGAATAAGATCATAGAATAGCAAAAGCTCTTTTGGAGTTCCTGGAATGGGGCCATGTGTGTGCATGAAGATTTTCTGCAGGTTAGGCTGGGAAAAAAAAAAGAGCAGAATGAAGGTCTGAGCTGTGAGAGCTCCAGCAGAGAAAAGCTGTCAGAAAGGAATGAACAGCAGCACCTGGGGTGGCAGCAAGGCTTCAGGGAGAAGACAACAGCGAGTCAGGAAATATCCTCAGTAAGATTTCTGGATGAGAGAAAATCTGAAGAGAGGAAATCCAGATGGAGGGGCTTGAAGAGTGAGTCTGAGGCTCTCAGTTTAATAGCTGCTTGCTCAAAGAGTTCAGGGAGGTATGGAGGTAGGAAAGTAATTGAAGACATGGTCAGAAGAAAGTTTTAAACATGTACAATGACATGCTTGGTATGCAGGGAGAAATTCGTCCCTAGTGTACGCCTAATGAAATCAGTAGCTTTGACTTTAGCTCTATCTGTTAATTCCATACGACAGAGGAAGAATGAAGGGAATTGTTTGTTCTTAGCAAAGCAGTGCTAACAATCATTTTTTAGTTCCTTTTTACCCACCAAAAACAATAACCCCAAATAATAAAAAGGTATATTTTTCCCTTCCTTCTCTCTGTACTCCTCCTGCTTCCTTAGAGGAAACCTTTCCCTGCCCATCATCAGAGTGATGCTTGTGGCAAGCTGTAGCTGCCCTTGCACTGGACTTTGGACCTTGGACCTCTGTCACGTATGATGGGCAAACTTCTGCCCTGCCTCAGCGCATGTACTTGCTGCAGAGCTGGGGCCCTGTGTGGTAACTTGCCTTTATCTCTCAACCACCTCTACTGTCCAAATGAGGGCTGGACATGTTCTTCACCCACCCTGTGAAACCACAGCTCCCTCCTTCCCTGTGCCACATGTGCAGCATTTTTATTCAACAAGAATTACCATTAAGTAGCTGCTTATGGAAAAAAAAAGAATGTATATGTATATATATATATTTTTTTTCTTTAACAATTACACTTAGGAGCTCCAGCAGCTACCAGCTGCATCATGATTATTTCAAAGACAAAATCATGCATCTCCAGTGAGAGGTCCTTGGAGTTGGCTGGGAAAGAGGGAAGAAGAGACTTGAAATACTGCAGCTGTCTTACCTGTTGTTTCTTACCCAGAAAAGAAATGTTGTGGTACTGCTGCACAGGTTTGGCTTGACCCAAGCTGCAGGCCTTCAAGTGTTTGAATCCATTAGACAGGAAAAATGGCCCACGTCATTTGGGGCATAGGATGAAAGAGTGCATGTGTGCTGTGGTTTTGTAAGGTGGGAGGTAGGTTTTACAGCAGGGAAGAAGGGAGCAAGGTGTGCAAAGGAATAGAGAGGATGATTTTGTGGCCTGAATGCTACCCAGGGTCTTGGGACAGCATCTGCCTGCTCTTGATGAAAATGGTGTGATGTGTTGTTGTATTTCACTTTTAACAGAATCCTTTTCTTTGCTATAAATCACCCTGTGGAGCAAACAAAAATAAAGCACAACTAAGCAGTCAGAAAGTTTGATACCTCCCAACATAGAGTTGGGCTTCCTTGCTTTGAGGAATTTCACTGTAGTAAGAGGTCAAAGCACAAGAGCCGTGAAGGTTTTGTTATTTTCTTCTTCCCGTGCTTCTTAAGCAGAGATGCCCATGAGATTAGTATTTACCTTGATTTAATGTCTCATCAGAAGCATGACATCCTCAGTAGCCCTGCTGCGGTACTACTAAATGAAGCATGCTCCGCTTCCTCAGCTGGGAGTTAAACCTCTACCCTCAGAGACCTGAGAGGTGGGGAAGAAGGATGGGGAGAAAGTGATAGATATTGACCCACCTAGCATGTACACTAAATTAAATAACCAGGCTTTATTTTTTAACCTATTTAAAACAGTTACCGTTCCCTGCACAATTGATGTTTGTATTTGTGGAGGTTACCAAGGTGGCAGCTGCCACAGCGTGAGCTTCCCCTGCTTTCTACGTTTCCCCTGAAGAACATGCTGCGGGTGACCTTCACAAGTAAGGACAGCTGCTGTCTTAAGGAAAGAGAGAGAGAGAAAAGCATTTTCTCTGCCACTTAATTGAATCCAGGCCTTCCCTTCGAGGTGTGCTGGGAAAGCGTTATTTTCCTCTAGCAGCAGGGAAGCGGTTGCTGACGGGGGAACCGAGCAGGTGAAACCCTCTAAAGTCCCTTTAGTAAAGATGTCAGAGTGAATTTGAAGTGTATCCACTCTTAAACAAAAACTGACCAGAGTGTATGGAAATGCTCTACTGATTTTAGTGCCGTCTTACACTAACCAGCAATATGACTCAGTGACTATAGAGTTTGATGACCAGTTTTTCAGTGTACCCTCTATTTTTCTCTTTCCTGCTCTCCTCAGCACATCTGCCCCATACTGAGTCCCTAAGAAATACCACTCATTATAAAAACTCTCCTTTGATGGCCTGTTGTGACAACTCTTTGAACTTCTGTGCTGGGAGAGCACAATGCGTAGGACAGAATTACAGGCAGTTAAATTGCTTCATTAAGGGAATATTATTAGGTCCTATTTGGTCTTTTCCTATCAAGCACCTTTGAGTACTTCATCCAATGCAGTTTTATGTTACAGAATATCCCCCCATCTCCCACGAGACTTTTGCTTTGCTCTTTTCCTCTTTGTATTTTCTCATAAGGGCTGCATTCTGCCACAGCGTGGAGATGATACAGCATCATAGCTATCATTTTGCCATGGGGTACTCAAGTAAGGCTGCCAAGGGAAGTCTGTTAAGAGTCCTTCACTCCCAGTACAGTCATATACTTCCTGCACCAGAACTTCAGGCATTCAGAAAACACATTTGCCCTTGCAGCTGAAATTGTGGGTTGTTCATAGTGTTGTTTTTTTTTAAGTCCCCTGAGGCATTTAGTTTGCTTTAGCACTGCACCTCCAGCTAGGAGTCACAGGATCCATAATTCCACTCCTTTGTCCTTTGCCACAGGGGCATGACCCACTGAGATATTACAGGCTGTACCTTACCTGTCCCAACTACTGCCCTTTTCTGTTCTATGGAATCCCAGCTATGTAGGCTTATCGCATGCCAACAAATGACAAAGATTCTGAAATTTTGTCTTGCTTACCATTCATCTGTGCTTATGATTCAGAATTGCCTCTTCCTGCCCTCCTCAGACTCTTACCTTTTCCTTGGGCCTTACTTGTGCCTTTGTGCTGCTGGCAGTACCCTGCACACACCCGCTGCTTCATCCACTGGCACATCCTCTGTTATTTCCTACGTTTTAATGTCACCTTACACTTACTGTGTAGCAGTTTACCCTGGACCAGGAATCTGTGTGTGCTTCTGACCATCTTCTAATTAGGAAGACCGAGGTTTACAACCTCTTGCATTCCCTGCAGTGTTTCCTGCAGTATTGCTTATCATCACTCTGCCAGTGCCAGGATGGCCTGCCTGCATCAAGGGGCTACTGGCTGTGCTTGTGGGAAAGGCACCTCAGCTGCTGGTGCTGGGGTGGGAGATGGGGTTATTTATCACACGAGGTGTTACTATGGAATTTTCACTTTACCCAGCATCATGTTTCTCACACCACAATGAAGCTGTGCTGCCTAGATTCAGCTCTGCTGTGGCCATACAGCCTGGAAGCCATGTTCGACCTCTGGTCAGTTCAAAGATCATGCTTTTGTGAAGCATGCTGAAACACAATAGTAACCTGAGGCAGGGATAAGAATCAGATCCTCAGCTGGGGTAAATTGCTTCAGCTTCAGCAGAGTCAGTAAAGCAAATCCATTTTCTTCCAGCTGAGATTCAGGGAGCATGGATTAATTTTGTTGTCTGGAGTCAGACTTGATTACAAATCCAGGCATAATAAAGGACATGGCTTGGCTCGCCCTGTTGTTTGCAAGGTCTTGAGCTCCTCCCTTGTTTAATGCGGCCTGGTGGCTTCTATCCCCTGCTGTCCTGCAGTGTGGGAGAGCAGCCCGCTGCCCCTGCACAAAGGGGACACAACACGAGGGGAAAGAACTTTGTGTTCCAGTACTGAAACGCAAGACATTCAACCTGAATCCACAGAGACCCTCTGATGGATGTGATAGGGAAGCCATGACAAGCCTGCTGACATGCAAACAGCATTTTACTCCAGCAGGATCTTACAAAATAAATAAATACATAAAACACCTGTGACAAAAGCTAAATGAGCTGGCTTGAACAGGGCATAAATGTCCAGAACTTGAGAGCTGCTTTCTGATGTGAGCTGTGAAGAAGCCCTGTCGTTCTCTGTGAAACTGAGTGTGACACAGCCTGGCAGCTGGGCCTACAGTGCTCCAAGCTCTGCTCTGCTCAGAATGGTTGGGGCTGGTCTCTGCAGCCTGCAGCTCAGGATTCACTGCAGGCCAGAGGATGAAGGGTAGGAGTGTGAACCAGCACAGCTTTCTTTTAGACAGATTCAAGTAACAGGGGTTGGGGTTTTCCTTGGGAAATTGGAATTTTCCTTGTCAGTCTTAACACAAAAGCATGTCACTTGAACTGGGTGGTGGTCACATCACGCTTTGGTGGTAGGCTGCGTGATCTAGAGGAAAGCCAAGCCATTGACCCCATGAAGGAGGAATGCAAAGCATTCAATGCCCTGAGATGTATAACAACTATCTCCAGCAGCAGCCCATGCCACCGGGGCTCGCCTTGTTTGGAGGATTCTAGCCTGGTGTCTCAGCCATGCATTTTGGGAGTGAGAACAATTTGGGTTCAAAGTCCTCATGCAGAGTGTTGAAATAATCTCCCTGCTGACAACCAACAGCTTCTGTCTTCTCGTTACTCTCACTTCACATCAGCTTGAATTTGCCCATCATTTTGCCATCCCAGAAACTACGGCTCATGGGGCACAAATGATTCAGCAGAAACTGACAAAAGAATTCACCTGTCTCTTTGCTGTCATACTTGCTCTACTCAGCCCCTGATGGATCAGTAGCAAATTATTTCTCTCTGTGACAAGCTTAGACGTAACACAAAAGTTGGTATCTGCTTTAGGAATCCTGAGGTAACTTTCTAAAGGTTTCCCTTATTCCATCAAAGTCAGAAGAGGGCTGCTTGATGATCTCACTGGGCTAAAGATCAATCTCCCTCACTCCCAAGTTATCCCCATAATCTCTTCTATGAACTTTCTATCAGTCAGGCCAAAGATACAGTAGAGTGGTCTTTCTTTTCATATATGTGTAATCTTTACATTTTCTTCTTTGAAAAAAAGGAATGATAGGTCCTTGAAAAAATAATCCAGACCTGACTGCTCCATGGACCTTTCCCTTGCTGTCCACTTCCTTCTATCCAGTCTGGCTTCAAATGCAGAAATCTGTGGGCCTTCCATCACTTTCTGTGAAAACTATTCTACTGCCTGATAAAGCCCATTCTATGCCAGGTTACACTGAAATGATATTTTCATTAATTTCATGTTAGTGCATTTTCTCATGACCATCTGTTTCTTGTCCTTTAATACTCTAAGCCATCACATTGTTTGTGTTTCCATCTTTGACACTTGTTTAAGCCCTATAATATTTCCCTGAAATTATTACTTGATTAAATTATAGAGGATGACTTTTTCTGTTGTTTTTCTCTATGTAACCTCTTGATCATATTTGTTGTCTTTCTATGAATTTCCCTTGGAATCTTTCTCTGGTTTTCAATATCCAAAATACATTGAAATGTTCAGAATCTGGCCCAGTGTTCTAGTTGTGCCAGAATGTTGTTCAAAGAAATGATCATTTCTCCAGTTCAAGACATAAGTCTATACGGTCTGCCTGTTTTCCTACTTGACTGCTGTACCTTGTCATCTTCTAATCTTAAAGTATGAGCTATTTGTCCCATCTAATAAGTCTCTAATAAGACTTGAAGGTGCCTGCACATATTCTATTAATGCTGAACTGTCACAAAAAATAAACAAATAAATAAATAAATAAGGGCAGACATCATATCAAGCTATAAAAAAGAGTCATGTAACATTGGAGACCATATTCTGCCCTGTGCAGGTAAAGCCTTGCTGAAGAACTGCATCCAGTTTTGCATGCTGCATGAAAAGAAATATTTGGCTGTTTGGTTCGGACAGCAGAGAAACACAACCTGTCAGGGAAGACTGAAAGATCTGTGGTTGTTTGGACTAGAAAAAACTATGCTAGAGGGAAGGTATAGGAAAAAGTAAGTCTTTAAATATATAAGAAATTTCTACTAGAAGAAATGAAATAAACTATTCTTTTCCACCGAGGATAAAACAAGGAGTATTGACCTTATATTGCTATAATGGAGTCCTAGACTAAATGCTTGAGTAAGTTTTTAAGCTAAAGAAAAGGTATATGAGGTCAGGAATAGATGGCCTAGGGAGACTGTGGGAATTGCCAGCACTGGAGGTATTTCAGGACAGGTAAAACACTCATATGTTTATACAAATAGTGATCCTGCTCCAGAGCAGAAGATGGACTCAATGAGTATTTTCTGTGGTTCTGAGGGCAGAAAATGAATACAGAACTCTGACCTTTTCAAACTGCTCCCTTCTTTGAAGTAGGCTCTGTGTATGTATTTGTGTTCCTGTGTGTACATGAGTGCGTGAGGATACTGCTAGTGCTTGTGTGTTAGGAGATGGCAGATATCACCCAGAGAATATTATTTTCTTCTCTTTTCCAACAAACAATTGCCTTATACTGACTTTATTTTAACCTTAGGTTAACTGGAGAGACATGATAAAGAAGGAGCTAAGCTCCACAGACTGAGGTTTAAATTACTTGCTCAGAGGATCTGATCACAGCTCTTTCCTTCAGCACCCCTCAAATTCAGTTTAAGATTATCCCAGAACAGTAGATACTGGATACCTGTTGGGCTGATCTGTGAATAGAGATGGACAGAGGTGGTCACCGCTCAGCCCTCAGCTCAGCTTACTTGTCCTCAGAGCTGAATGAAGCATTTCCATCATCCCTCTTGTTTTTAAGATGCATCATGCAGGATGCGTCTTGCTCACCCTGTCTTTTCTGATCTAGTTTAGGGAAGGGGAACCTACTGAGAGCAAAAAAGATATCATCATTTGCTCAAGAAATCCCAGCTGTAGTCTTCTGGATTTGTCAGAACATTACAGATGTTCCAGATATACATGTAATATTTGGTCCTTGAAGAAAAAGCACTTTCCAAGTACGTCATTGCAGTCCCTGCAGTACATAGGGTCCTGGTTAGACAGACCTTTGGTGTAACCCAGCACAGCTGACCTTGAGTTCTTATGTCAGCCTGACCTGTAATTAGTGCATCAGAAATGCTGGCACAACTTGATGCTTTGGGTAGAAGTCAACAATGTTATGTTTAGCTGAGTGGAAACTTCATTTGGGGTTTCTAGAGACTGCAAATGTATGCTCTCTATATAAAATCTCATGTGTAAAGTGTGTTAAAATTCTCATCCACAGCTCAACTAGTCTTTAATGATTTTTATCTTTTCACTTATTACAGGCGACAGTTTATAAAAGAGATCTTCAAATTGTATTGCAAATCTAATTTTGGGCAACAGTAGGGAAAAATTTAATTCATAGCAGTAAATTCAGGATCAAGCAACAAGCATATTCCTCCTTTTTGAGGCTGCCAGCTGTACGTGTAGCAGCAAGTGACTCACTGTGAGCCATTTTTCACTGTGTATTGTTTCCTCCCTCAGCTGATGGTGTTGTTGAAGACCTTTGCAATCACTAGTGACAACTAGGTGTGAATAGAACTGTCAGAAGACTTGGATTGTGCCTGACCCTATTCTGAAGTGTGATCAGACAATATCCAGCCAAAACAAAACATTGTCTGTATCTATAGGGCAGTTTAATCTCTTGAACTCTAAAAAGAGCCTTAAGAGGCTGCATAAAAATCACAACTTCTTGTAAAATTTGAGCCTGATGCTTAAAAATTGACTCTTCATTGGCATATGACCAATACTCCATAGAAGCTGATGCTCTGCTTCAAGTCACAGGGATGCAGAAAGCTGGTAAGCTTGTGTGCATAGAAGGAGTGTCTTCAGACTGGGCTTTGCCTTCTTTAGGATAGAGCTTTTCATCTGTATCTGTTTCTCAAGCTAACAAAGAGGGCTGCATGTGTGCTTCTGATTATTGCACCAGATCTGGGATCTGTCAGGGTGCTGGACATTTCTACAGTGATCTTCTGTAGCAGCCAACAAGCATATATGTGTTGTTCTCTAAACCCTTGTTCTCCCTGAATACCAACATTTTGCACTTCTGCTTGCTATTCTTCCACAGCTGCATATAGATATAACCTTTGGGCAGTATTTTGGAGCATCTGTGTTTTTGTTTACTTTCTCTCATCACTAAATATGAGCATTTTTTCCAGCTTTCTGCAGGGAAGATTGCATTTCCCAAAGGATTTCTCAGACCTGCATGTATCCCTATCAAACTTGGACAGGTGTTTGAATCCACCAAATCCAAACTGTCGTAAACAAAGCTTGGACCTGGGCTCTGCTTTTCTGTTGTTTTTCAGTACAAGCTTCTTTTAAAGAGCAGGAAAATAAAGCCTGATAAGAGATAAGCAGAAATGTCTGATTCACAGCCTATTTGCAGAGTATTTTCAGAGAGTATTCCGTTACTCTCTCATGCTTTATTGTAACACCACAGGAATTGGGCTGCTTTCATAGGCACCTGATTATATTCTGCCAGTACTCACGTTCCCCATGAGTGAGTCTGATCTTCTGGACTGATAAGAAATGAGAGCTACAAACAGTGAGAGAGGGTGGAGAAGAAGCTTCCTTCAAATCTGAAGTCTAAGCAGCGACCTCATACTAGTATATAGAGATTTTGTTTTGTCCCTGATTTCCTGCTGCATCCTCCTAAACTCTATGAATTGATACTTTTCATGGTCATGGTAATGTTTGCTGCAGGACATTAAAGGAGATAAATGGAAGGAGAAATGTGCAATTGGTAAATTATCGGGGTTTTCAGCTAAGGAAGAAAGGAGCTGGACTGACACAGTGGAAAGGCTGGATGTGGCTTTGGGCAACCTGGTCTGGTGGTTGGCAACCCTGCCTGCAGCAGGGGAGTTGAAACTAGATGACCATTGTGGTCCTTTTCAATCCAGGCCATTCTATGATTCCATGATTCTATGAAACGAAGGAGGCAATAATGAAGAGGACAGTCTGAAAGTCATGGATATGCTTTTACCCATACCAAAGCAAGGTTGTTTATTTGGCAAAATAAATGGGATAAGTGACTCCACATACAACATGGAGAAAGAAAGTTCACACAGGCGTCACTCCAGAGTGGCTGATGCTTTCTGCAAGTTCACATGTAGCTTATTCTGAGCTAACTTCTCTGTGGCCTGGTATTCACCGATTCCTGTGGCTGTCCAGTATGGTTGATTAGAAACATGTGGAAAAGGTACAGAAACGTAAAAAACCTAAACACAGCGTGTTTACAAGCTCTAAAGCTTGCTCCGAAGACAGGGGGGCAGGGAGTTAAATAGGGACAGTACAGAGTGAATCACAGAATCACAGAATATCCTGAGTTGAAATGGACTCAGTATGAAGACAAGTCCAACTCCTGGTTCCACACAGGACCATCCAAAAATCAGACCAAAGAATCAGACCATTGCAACCACTGTTGTCTTGGAAACTCAATGAGAAAAATTAGCATACAGAAGGATTTCATTTTTCAGAGGTGACATGCATGCATGCACACATACACAAGATATATATGTATATGCATACATATATATTCATGATCCTCTGCTGCTTTGCTGATGACTTTCTTGCCCAAAGTCAGTCAGTGTAAGTATTAATGTGTGTCTAATATTAAAAGTGAGAATAAGGATGAGAAACTTTCTGTTTAATTTAATCAGAATGAGTCTTGACTCAGCAATTCAAAGGAACAGCTATTACATACGTGTACGAATTAAACACAGAGATAACAGTTTAGCTTTCTGTTCCTCCTCAGAGAAGAAAAGGAAGGAGACTATCGTGGATTACAGAAATGGAGAGATGTGGGCATTGTTTAAAGGCTACCTCATGTGGCACACTGAAGCAGCCAGGTAGACCCACTTTTCCTCAGGTAGCTGCAATCACAGGATGATGGACCTTAATGATGGAGAATGCCTGTAACCTGGCCAGTGAAGGCGTTTTCCCTCTGCAAGAGACTGAACAAAAGAAGGAACCTACAGAAGCCACTAGATCAATCTTCCAGCACTTTGGGAGTACAGACTTCTTTACCAACAGGGACAAACTTCTTGTTGCCCGAGGCTGGGGCTGGTGACAACATGTCTGCATACCTGTGCACATAGAGTGAGGCACACCAGTTGAACTGAAAGGAGATCAAGCTCAGATACCCCCTGACATCCTCCTGCATGGCTGAAATGAGGTGATATGAAGAAGAAGCACTGACAGTCTTGGCCCCTCAGCTCAGGTTTATGAGCTCCTGGGACAGCCTGACAGAGACAGACACCGGCACTGCAAGGAGAAAGACATATTGTCCAGGTGATAAAAGACTACCATCTTGTTTGCTTCCATGACTTACTGTATGGATAAAAGAAATCATGCTAGCCTCTCCCTTCTGAGGAAAAATGTACGACCATTTTGTCTACCCTCACCACAGTCTTGAGGAAATAGATTCACAGTTTCCCTTTAGGAGCATACATGCTACTGCCATGAGTAACACAGTCCTTGTGGTCAAGCCTCCTTTAGCACCTCCTACTAAGAGATGTATATGGAGGCTGTCCTGCTGTTAATTTAGAACAGCAGCAGGCTCTCCCTAAACCACTGCTGATATCTTTCTGACAGTCTCCTTATCTTGGGAGAAAGGCACTGATAAAAGACACATTAAAGCAGTCTGTCATCAAACAGAACTATCTTGCCACTGTAAGTCAAAGACACTGATTTACTTGTGATCGTTTATGAAGGAGCATCAGCTGCCACAGGCATGACCTCAATAAGGAGCATCTGTAATAACACTGGGGGCATGGTTAGTTCCCTTCAAGAGGATGCCTAAATGTGTGTTCTGAGTCTTGTGTGGGGGAAAGCAAGGTGATATTGCCTTAAGGGCATCCCTGCAGTTAGGTAGCAGGATTCCCTCTCCAAACCACTGTTCCTTTGCCCTGGCTGCTGTCTCTTGGACAGCTTAAGGAATGGCACTCCAAACAGCCAACAACATATTGTCAACGCATGAGTAAATCAAGCAACAAATTTCTTAATATACCTAACACTGCACTTGGGCTATGCTGTCTTATGGTAAAACTGAGACAGAGCCACTGGCCTTGTAGTTCTAAGCTGGTTTTTGCTGATGAGGATCTGGCCAGTGCCTTGGGCCTGGGTCATGTTAGCAGGTAGATTTTGTCAGCTCAACCCTGGGAAGAGGGATCTGCAGAGCAGAGGCAGAGGAAACCTCCAAGAGAAACTCAGAGGAAAGCAGAGATTGGGATTTACACATGATTTCTGCTCTGTGATGGGGTTATTAAGTTTCCAGGGATGCCTTCCCTTGGGATTGATAGGGTCCACGATAAGGTGGGTCATATTGCTTTCCTATCAGCAGGCAAAGTGCTCAGCCCAAATGCTTTTGCATATGTCAATTCGCTTTCCTGAGAATTGCTTCTCATTTGGTTTCTTTTCTGGGTGCATGAGGGGAAGGAGGGACTCCCACTTTAGCTGAAAAGAAAATCCCAACTCTTTACAGCTTCACGGCATGCCCTGGGGACAGCAGCTGGTTGGAGTTCCTGGAAACCTGCTCTGCATCCATCTTTACATGTGATGTTTAAAGCCTGTATATTCCAGGTGTGACCTTTCTGCAGGTGACAGAAGAACATTTCCTTCGTAAATCAGATTTTGTTCATTATCCAGCCTGCATATTTCAGGAGTTCAGGAATGGATCTTTGTGCTTTTAGAAACAAAGGGCTAAGCTTTCTCTCATATATGCTTTTTCTTTTCTTTTTTTTTTTTTTTTTTTTTTTTTTTTTTTTGTATCTTTGTAGTCCCAACCATTTTACATCAAGAGCTACTCATAAAGACTATAAAATGAATCCTCACAGGAGATGGGGGATCAACAGTTTAGTAATGGGTTAGACAGCCTTTTCATGCGGAGTTTGCCAATATGAGTCCAACCCACACCCAGCAGGGACTGCAAATTTCTATCAAGGGCTGACTGGCTGTCAGCTGATAGGAAACGAACCTAGTCCCAGTCCATTTCCTACTCGATCAGTGAACGTCAGAAATACCACCACTGCTGGAAACTGTCTCCTTTTTTTCACTGGCAAGCCTGGCAGAAAGGATAGAAATTGAATGAGCTTCAAGCCACTATTTCTTCTCTGGGGAAAATATCTGAAATGTATTAACATTGGGAGCTGTAGGAAAAAAAGCTTACTCAAGCATTGCTAGCATTAAACCTGCTCTGCATAGAGGCTTGTTGCTGTTACTTTGATACTTTTCAGCAGCTTCATATTTAGCATAAGCATAAAGAGATACTCAGGAAGGAAGAGTTATAAGTGGTGTTTGGATTGCAATGGCATAAAGTGAATAGACTTAGGCAGCCTTAACAGGTGAGTGAGCTTTGACACAGGAGCTGGAAGATGTCCCAAATGCAACAGTTTTGCATTCTGAAGCTGTGCCAAGGAGAGGTAGAACTGCTCAGATGTCACAGCCAACCCTCCTCTTTTCAACCACACTGATTTCAACAAAAAATTGCCAGCTTGCTAAAAGCCAAAGTTTCTCACTAGTTCTGATTAAACGTGGGCTACTAAGGATTTTTCCAGATAAATAACAGAATTCTTACTCAGTTTGATTTTCTCTCTTATGCCCTAAATGGAGACCACTAACCAAAACCCTTCTGGTGCTGGGCAAAACTTCACATTGGAGGAATGCACACAAGAAACTGCAGTCAAAAAGGAGGAAAGATCACAATGATCATGCTGCTAGTCTGCTCCTCCTCTGGCACAAAGGCAGCTTGCTTCACTTTTCATACCTACATGATTGCAATGACCCTAGGAAACACAAGCTCGTATTTCACCTACATTTTCTCACTACATCCCAATCTGCAGGAACAGATCTGGAAGGTCTCCCCAAACATCCTTTCATCATTGCTTTAAATTCTAGTTTAGGATCTCTTCAAGACAAGACAGAACAAAACTTAGCTCTGTGCAAGAACAGAGCATGTATTCATGTCTGCTCATGCATGATTGTATGAAAGGGAATGCATAACACATGCCACGGGGATGCTGCTCTGGATAATATGAGCAGAAGAGGCTTTCACTTGTGATTCTGGTAACTGCTTGTGTCTTTTTTCCCAATGATTTCTCACTGGATTCATCAGTCTGACAAGTGGAAGTGACAAGAAAGGTGATAGCTGGATTCATTTGTCACCAGTTTCAGACTGCATTTATTAGCATGATGCTTCAGACTGCTGAAGCTTTGCTGCTGCATCTGTCCTGCAGCTAGAGGAGCTGAGGCACACCTTCTTCTCTGCAGAACCAGAACCAGAATCTCCTGTTGCCTTGTTCACTGTGCTAACTGTTCAAATGCTGCTTACTCACTGATCTTGCATCCACGTATCCTGCTTTCGTTGCTGCTTTCACATTCTTGTTGATCAGAGCTCTCCCTTTAGCTATGCCTTTCAAGTCTTAGAAGCTGCGATGAATATGTATCAACATTTCAAAGCCAGAGATCCTGTGGTGGTGAAACAGAAAGGGGACGGGAGAGACAGACACACAGGCAATCTAATTCATTTTTAAATGTCTGTAATTCATCCAAGAGCATTATCAGTAATTACTAGAAGAAGGCAGTAACTCACATCATGAAAAATCAGTGCTTCTGCAAAAAAGCTGGCAGCAGGCCTTACACATATCTTGCACACCCAAACCCTTTCTTGAGCATGCTAATCATCTGGGGGGTGGGGGAGAGGAGACCTTGCTGTCTGTTCAATGCTCCGGTGGCCTCGCCAGGGAACCCTGCTGTTCTGTCAGCTCTGTGCCTACGTCAGGCACTTTGTAGCCTCCTGCAGTCAAACTAGGTGGATGAATGCTAGATATCATCCCTGACTGGAGATATGGGTTTTCAGAGGAGCTCGGGGAGAGATGGACGCACTATTCTCCTAAGCCTCCCTTGAAAGATCAAGCCTTGATGCTCACTGTATGCCCTCTTGGCGTTGCACCGCTGCTTCCTCTCAAATGCAATCATAGCTTTTCTATGCTTATGACAGGGCAGTGAGCAATTCTGGTAATGTTACATCATTTTCAAGACCATTCCTTTTAAAGCTATTTGTAGAGGTAGCAGAAGCAGTGTGAAGGTCTATAAATGGGTCCATTTTGCAGTCCCCACTATCTATTTCCCAACGATAGACCAGAACACCCACCACAGACAGAATCAAGGAAGAGAAGACAGACTGGGCTCTCAGAGAAGGGGAGCTGCTTGTGCTAAACTTTTGGTTCATTTGCAGTCACTCGTAGCTGCCCCGTTCAAGGACTCAGTGGTACTGGAGCAGTGGCATTCAGGTCTGTCCCCATCTCTCAAAGAATCATTGAATCACAGAATCACCAAGGTTGTGAAATAGCTCGAAAATCATCTATTCCAACTGTCTATTCACTGCTGATATTTCTCCATTAAATCATGTCCCTTAGTGCCACATCTCCACAGTCTGAACACCTCCACGGACAGTGACTCAACCACCTCCCTGGGCAACCTGTTCCAGCACCTGACCACTCTTTTGGAGAAGAAACTTTTCCTTATATCCAATCTGAATGTGTTTACATCATTCCAATGCTGTCAAATACATGACAGAAATGTTTGTTTTCTCATTTATTTTTTTTTTTCTTCTGTAGCAAATCATATACAGCAAAAAAGAATTTTATTAAAACTACAGTCAAGTACTTCAAAGAATGGCATAATTAAGGTTACCTGGGATACAGATTTTAGAAGGTTCAGGAGTTTCCAAGTGAAGAATATCATGTTTCTCACCTGTCCCATTGCTACTTCCCTCAGTTCTATTTTCATGGGATGCCAAAACTTCATTCAAACACAGAGGCCTGGCAGGAATGGGGATGGGGTGTGAAGATCTCTGCATTAGTTAGTGAAGGATGAACGACCCTTGTTTCCCCCACACTACCATTACCCACATGAAGCACCTCCAACACTGGGGCAAAATCTCACTGCAACACAGACAGTCACAGCATTTGAGTTACCCCCAGTATATCCCCTCTGTGTTGGGCCACAAGCAAAGAACATTTGGCAGGTTCAGGCAATACAACGGCAGCTGCTGACTCTGTGGCATGTCTCATGAAAGTGCCAAACACCTGTACTCTCCGGTTGGCATCCAGTTAATTAACAGATAAAATTCAAAAGATTAGCTGTCTGCCTGAAAAACTACACATTTTTAAGTCCTGCAGGTGCATCCGGCACTTTTAACTGGGAAGAAGCCATCTGGGCTGGTTGTCTCCGGGCCACAGGTAGGGTGGAAGTCTCTCTGGTCTGAAGCCACCTGCCCCAATGGCAAGGGTAGCCCGTGGTCCACAGATGGATGAGCTTAGAGAAGCTGGTGTTCTTTTGTAGAGATTCTGCTGCTGAAGTCTTTGTTTGAAACCTGCCCGTGTGTTAGAAAACAGACTTCCTATATACTTGGCATGACCTCATGCTTACATACCTGCCTCAGAGGCTTGATAAACACATTTATTTAATCACAGAAATCAAATGTTTTTTAGTGGTGCTTTACTGTTTCTGGTATGATGTCTGCTGCTCTGTGCTGCAGAGGGGCCATTTTGCACTGGCCTGAGACTCAGGAATTCATAGGTACACAGTCTTTGTCTTAAGCCTCAGGGCACCTGTTCCCTTTCAAAACAAGACATTTTTCTTACTGACAAAGTGACCTTATAGTAAATGCACCCATATACTTCAGATAAAAACATTCTTCAGTCAGAAAATGGGAGTTTACCACAGAGGGGGTTTTCAGCAGGAAAACACCTCGTTTTCTCTCAAAAAAAAGCAGAAGTGGCTGGGTCGATTCCAACCTTACTCCACCTCCAACTTCCCTTTGTTCTGTGTTTCCCCCTGCACAGGAGCAGCAACTCATGTGAAACACAAGTGTCCATCCACCTTTTAGCTCCTTCCTCCCCACAACCATTCTCACACTGTGTGCTGTGCTCTCTTTGCACCTCAGGAGATAAAAACATGCCATTACCCTTGGAGCACTGAATTGGGATGTATTCTGGGTCTGAGTTTTTTTGTTTGTTTCCCCCCCCCCCCCCCATTTAATCCAGGTCTAGTTTAGTACTTGAGCACTCCATCTGTTCATGTTGCTGCCTGATGTTTGCTGAGAGCACCTGGCCCTGCGATGGCATCACTGCACTGGGTAACAGCAAGTGACAACACACTGATAGCAGGTCTGTCCCCTTGGACAGGGAACTGAAAGCACCGTGTCCTTTGACCAGTCTCTTGAATAGACTAGACTTGAAGCTTTAGGCAGCAAATGGAAACCCAGAATTTACTATTTCAGTCCTAAAGCTGTGACTTAAATGCCATAACAAAGACAGTGAAATTCTGTGTGAAATTCTATGTTGGGGCTGTGCCTGCTTCCTCTGCTTTGTGACTGTCGCGAGTAATGACTGGTGCTATAGATTAGCTAGTAAATGAAAACCCAACTGGTATGTCATGATACTGTCATTCCTATATCCATTCCACTCAGCAGTATATTGTAATATTGTCTGCATAATCAGTGGGTGTTGTTGCTGGTTTTTTTTTTCCTTAAGCATATGATGGACAAGCAACTTGTCCACGTTTAAACCACTTCCATTGTTTCTATTCATCTATCTGGGATAAATTATATGGGGGAAGATGTGTAGGAGATGAAATTGTCCTCCATTTTTATCTGTGTGGTTTTTTTGTTGTTTCTTTTTAACTGACAAAGGAGAGACAACAGATGAGGGACGTGTTGACAGAGGTGGGTGGAAAACATAAATAGCCAGTATCACCAGAAGCAAGTCCTAAGAACCAGCTGACTGTTTTGGGGCTGGGACAGTCTGTGAGATAAGATAGTGGTGTTCTTGTCCTCTTCAATCTTTCTATCTAGCCTTACCATCTCTCAGTTATTTTTATGGGTTTCTTAAAAACAAAAACAAAGAAAGATCCTATTTCACAGGGATTAGAGTTTCCATGGAGAGCTGTGGTAGGTTGCGGCTTGGCTGTAATGACAGCCCAAACCTGTTTCCATCAGCCCTGAGACACTCATGGAAGCACCAACACACACACAGAGAAACACATACATGCACATGCTGACGCTACATCTTTAACAGAGTTCTAAATGGTAATTTTGTGTGGGGAAGTGCCAGATAATAGCTCTGGAAATGGAAGTCAGTTGATCACAGATCACATATAAGAGTTGAGGTGATATGAACCAGAAGTCCCTTGGTGACCTTGTCAAGTCTGCCTGTGATGTCCTGGCCTCCACAGCCTGATTATTTCTTGGCCTCTTCAGAAAAATGACCAACAAGGCCTTTGAGTACTAACAGAGCCACCGTTATTTTCTGATGTAGAGGCTGACCACTGAAAGTAGAGAAACTGCTGGTTCTTTCTCTGGCCTTGTTCTCCAAGTCCTCTGGCCAAAATGAGCCTGGACTGGAAAGACCAGCAGCTAAAAAAAATCACAAGGATTTTAGAGAGTCCAACTGCCTGGTCAAACAGCTTGCTTCTGATTTTACGCATTAAGTGGGCTTAGTCTTGCAGCAGCACAGTCTGACCTCATTGCCTGTGCAGGAGAGTGATGCAGAAAGGTGTTCGGTGCCTGCAGGCAGGCACTCTGCACAGGTCAGCAGCTAACTTCTGCTGCAAGAGTGGTCTCTGTTCACATGAGAAAGGCACTCAAGTGAGAGGAAGGTCTCACAGTGTGATTTAGCCTGCTCTGTAGCTCCAGCAAGCTGTAAGGCTAAGAGAAATAGTCTGATAATGTTTGGACATTGATTTCTGGCTTATGCTGTCTCCAGAGCAATTAAATTAGGCTGTCAGGGAAGGGAGGGAGCGGTGTGGGAAGCAGAAAAATGGTGCTTGCTATTTGAGTCTGGACCATGAGGATTGGGTAGAGCCTTTTTCACATACATTGTCTGTGTGGTTTGGATGCAACGTGCAGGAGATCTGCAGGGACAGACTGGCTGGGGGGCTTAATGTGAGGGGGTGCAGCCCCCACCATATGAGGGACAGGTGGCCAAACACAGAGATATTGTGGGTGGATGGAAGAAAACCATGGTTTTACCCAGTCTAAGTTGAACCAGAGATTTGTGAACCAAGTGACTGAACCCATACAGAACAGACCAGTGATTAAACTGGGCTGTGCTACATTGCGCTGTGCCATTCTATTCTGTTCATTTCCTTCTCTTCTCCACATAGGATGTTCACAGCATTACCATTACTGAACTTATGTATTTTAGAAGATATGCTTATTATTCCCACAGCACCTGTAGACTGTAGTTCTCCTGCTGTGCTGGCTTTCTTTTTGCTGGTGTACCTCACTGCTGGTAGTAGACGATGGGGACTCTGACTGAAGGGAGAAAAGCCAGCTTGAGGCTTCTCTTAAAGCACTGAGCATGTATCAGGAGGAATTATTTGCAGCATAATGGTGGCACACAACTCTTGAACTGCAGGCTAGGAGCGTGTGCTGGGCAGCTGGAACAGCAGGAGAATTAATACTTGATCTGCTTCTGTTAAAGGCAAACAGGATTTTAGTCATTGCCTTCAGATGGATCAGAATTGGAACCCAAGAGCAGAGTCAGCTTAGCAGTTTGCTGTTTGCCTACTGATCTCATGCCAGTTTCGTCTGCGCTGGTGCAGGGAAGTGCAGGAGCCCGGTCAGAGGCAGGGGGGAATAATTAGCAGTGCTTATTAAAAGCTCTGACGATTATTCATTGCTGCTGCCATTGGCCACCCTGTTTTACAGCGAGAGCTCTGAACTAGGAGGCAGGGGGAGGGGGAAGGGAAAGCAAATGGGGTCCTTCTTCACCCTGGTGGTCTAGCGGCCATCTCTTTTCCAGAAGACGGATGTTGCGCGCTGAGTACCTCTCCAGAGAGCTAATGGCCGACATGGCATTATTACCAGCTCGCGATGAGTTCCATTTTTTTTTTTTATGATAGTAATTTGTTACATCGGTTTGCCACACGCCCGCTGCTTCCTTGTTAATCCAATAATCTATATGAGAAAAGCAATTTGACATTCCTCCTTCCCATCTGCCACCCATCACCCAATCTATATCTTAACTATCAGTGATTTATTAATGGTGTCTGCATTAAGCACATCTCCGCTTCGTTGGTGCCTGTGTTCCCTCCCTCCTAGAGATGCTCTCTGGATACATTTAGACAGCAGAGTCAGCATGGGGATGAAAAGCAACAAGAAAAGCGCCCGAGACAGGGAATTTGAGACTCTTTGGTTAAATAAGACTCCCTGGCAAGGGAGTCCAATGGCCCAAAGCCCCCTAACATGAGACGCAAGTCAAGACTTGATGCACTAGAAAATCCAGGGTCCCTTTGCCAGCATCACCTTGCATCCAGCGAGGATCACTGGACAATGGCTGCTGATCATCCCCTTTCAGTGGGCTCAGTCCAGCAGATGTCAGATAATGCTTCAACAAGGTGAAACAAACACATTCACAAGCTGCAGAAATAATGGAATACGGTCTCCAGTAGCTTGGGTTCCCTGAAGTCTGAAAAGGGCAAGTTTGTTAGCTTTTCTTGTCAGCGGCAGAATGAACAGCACATCTTTTACGCGAGCACATATTTTCATGACACTTATAAGAATACTGTATCTCCAGTGCTCATATCCTTCAGCAAGGTTGGCTTGAGATTGGTTGATGAGCTCAAAAGGTATTGGAGGTGAAGGGCATTTGAGAGGCTAACGTACACGCACATGGACACACATGCTCCTGTGCAATCACAAAGGCCTTGTTTCCTTAGAAACCAAGCTAAAATCTACTGGCAATATTTCAGCCTGCTTGCCAGTATCAGTAAGGAGCTCAGGGAGCACTTGAGTCCTGCAAAATGAAATTCTCTTTTGCTTTCTAAGGAGTTCTGTGCTTGAAATTAGATTTGGAAAGAGCTGGTTCTTGCACAGCTTGAAGCTTGTACCGTTCCACATACGTGGGTCGCAGGGCTGGCATTCCCGGTCATTCGCCTTTCATTCTCAAAATTCATGTGCATGTGCAGACTGAGCGTTGCAAACAGGTTTCATTGATTCAATTATTCCCCATACAGCAATTGCTCACACATTTACCATACAGCTCCGCATCTTGCTGTATTTCCTTGTATGCAAAAAGAATGCTTAATGGCTTTTAATTTAACTCCTATAGGAAGAACAAAAAGAACATTCAAGTTCACATTGAAGTTCAGCATGTACATCTTTCCTGTCATACCAGTGGAGATTTAGAGATGTGGAGTGCACACATCAGATTGTGAGTATTACATAATTTAACACGACCAGATTTTGTCATGTAAAAATCTCTACTCTCTAGAAAGTTCATACTGTAGATTGGATACAACGGAGGTGTGGGCAGCATGGCAGAAGACATCTTCATTTCACTTTTGATAGCATCAATTCTCAAAGGGACTTCATTTATTCAGAATAGCATAGCAGGACCTTTTCTCTAATTGGTATTATTTTTAAATTCCAGGGGAAAAAAAAAAATCATTAAAGAACAAAGTGCCATAAGGAGAGCCAGATTCCTGGGGAACAATGGCAGTGTGGAGACAAAGCATTTATAAGCAAAACTGAAATGGAGTTCATTTGCAGCCTGACGGAAAGTGATGTAGTGAATGAACTGACAATATCCACCTGCTCCAGATGTGGAGAGGCAGAGGACGACCGATGCTGGGACACCCAGTTGCCTTCTGAGGTACCTGGCACAAGCGGGATGGCTCATACCCAGACTGCATTCTGTAGATAGAAGGATAAATGGAGAAACAAATAGATTCATGTGAGTCTGTACTGTCTAAATACAGTGTCTGTAGTGTCAGAGCAGTTCCCAGTTAGCCTTGTTGCCATATTGCAGAGTTGCTTTTTCAGAGTTTTTGCCCCTTGGTTGCTAATAAGCTGTATTTGAAATGGTGCTCTTACTATTCACCTCCTCAACCACCTCTAGTGCCTCAGGATGCTCGTCTTAATATTGCTGAAGCCTCCCAAGGTGAACATTTTTGCTTTTCCCTTCTCTTAAGGCTGAGATTTTCATTGGAGTTTTAGGAAAGGATTTAACCCACATTTATCTAATGCCGGTATCATTTGGACTAATAACTGTTTTATGCAAAATGAAAAATCTTGTCATAAACAAACTGGGAAGAGTTTCTCTTTAGGATATGAGTGGTCTGGTTACAGGTTTTTCTTCTTTCTCTGTCTTTTTTTTCTTTTTTAATGCATTTTCATTGGTACCCATGTAGTGTGAAGAGTCCTTGCTGAAGTTTTGGGTTTTAGTGTGTCACTGTGCAATACTGTATTGAATGTGAGAAGTGCTGTCCCTGGTTCAGAGAGCTTTGCACTTAGTTAACTCTTAACGGAACAAAGCCAAATGCTTTTGGTAAATATACTGTCTCTAAGTGATCTTGAAATCAGTCACAACCATACAATAATTATAACCAAATCTGCTGAATAGATAAACAGTTATTTCCTCCTCTCATTCCTCCCTGCCTAATATTCCTCAAGTAAAGGCTGATGTGGAAGGGCCTGTATTAACCAAGCTGTGTTCCATTCATTCACTCATGCTGATGGAGAGACAGACTCTATCCCTGCCTCTGTCTCACTGGCTTGAAACTATATTTCAACCTGAGATTTTGTGAAGTAAATCTCTTTTATACCCTCCTACTGGAGCTGCTCCACTTTCCTTATAACATATTTAAATCCTTCTCCTGCTGGATTTATAAGGAGATTGGCTACATGTATTGCATGTGTAGTACAGAGCAGAGCAACACGAAGACTGACCTCAAATTGCATAAGAAAGTTCTGTGGCAGAGGACGTAGACCTAAAATGGGAAAACCCAAGTATTCCAGTCTCCAGAGATGGCAAATGCTGCCCCTCTGTGCTTTGTGTGTCTTAGCACTGTGCTACTGAATAAAGCAATGTCTGCCTGCAGTCATTCACTGCAAAGCTTACTGAAAATGGAATTTTTTTTCATTATAAAAAATAAAAAAGAGAGAGTGAGTTTGTTTATTTGTTTGTTCACTGATTTGGCAAAGAAATTCCCCTAAGCATCTGAATTCTGGCTCAGATCACAACTACTACAATGTTTTGTCTTTTCCTTTTTCATGTTCATCTGTCATACAGCAACAATAGTTCTCCGCATAGTCCTGCTGGAAGCAGCTCAGGGCAGCAAATGGTGGATGAGGGAGGGTGAGTCTGCATAGGAGAACTGTGCAGGCTTGGGGTGTGCACGGCACAAAGGTGTCACTGCAACTGGAGAGCAGGGCTAAGCCACATGGAAGCGAAGTGTATGAGCAAATCCATTCCTCTCCCTCCTCCTCCCCACAGTCATTGTTTGTAGTCTCTGCTGCACTCCCTTCTGGAAACAGAAATATTTTGAGAACTGCATGATGCCAGCTTCTCCAGCTGACTTCCTCCTTATGAGAAGAACAAAACCCCAGGAAAAAATAAAATAAAATAAAATGCAGGAATAATTCTGGAGAGCATTTTAATAAAGAGTCCCATAGACAAAGATGGGAGGCACGTCTTTAGTGTATGATCCTGCAAAAATGTGAGAAGAATCTGTGTATTTGCTCCGGGCATTCCCTTAGGCTGCCGTGCCTTAATGGCATAATGATAAAGAAAACTAATGCAAGAAAAAGAGTACAGAATATGGAGCGCAGGGAGGGAACTCAGGCTCAAGATGGATCTTCATTTCATGTATTCCCCTCCTACTCCAGATAACACCAATTAGCTTGATTGGTAACTCTTACAAACTGGGGCTTTTGATGTGTCTCATGACCCGGGGTTAGCCTGGATTTTCCCTCTCCCAGCACAGCTCTCCAGCAAATATTCTGAATAAATGATTTTAACCTCATGCTCTACATCCACAGTCCTATGTTAGGAAAAAAACTAAGAAGTCAGCATTTTGCACTGAAAAGCTGCCTGGTGCTGAGTATTTCATGAATTGCAGAGGGGCCAGATGATGGATTATTTGCCCCAGCTCCTTTGTGTAGAAGAGCTCACCTGACAGTAGTGTACGAAGAAAGACTTTGTTAATGGCTGCAGAAAACACAAGAGAAAGCTGAGAATATTTTGCCGGGAGAGGAGGGGGGACGATAGGAAGAAGGCTGAGGTATTTGTAACTTCGTAGATCTATGTAGTTATCTTTCCAGATGTTTAATCATTTTCTCCTTGTAATCTGCTTGTGTTGTTTTTTATTTTATTCTGCTTTGTTTTCTTTTTTTTCTTTTTTTCTCCTAAGGAATGTTAAATATGTATAAAATTCTTACAATCAAATGTGAAATAGCAATGCTGGATAATGCTTTGACAACAGCCAAGCTGCCCTAAGCTGACATTACTCCATAAAATGGCTGAAACTTTTTTTCTGTGGAAGATTCAGGGGAAGAAGTGCGCTGAGCTTGATGAACTTTTTGAGCAGGTGAGTAGATTGTGAGTAGATTGCCAGGCTGACGAATATGAGGCAATTCCAATGCCTCTCATGGCCCTGAAATTCTAGGTGGGGTTCAAGGGAGCTAAATCATTCCCTCTGTAAGAGCAGAGCAAGCTGAGACTACCTCATGAGGCTGTACAAGTCTATGGGACTGGACAATATGCACCCTAGTGTCCTGAAGGAATTGGCTGATGTGGTTGTCAAGCCACTCCATCATATTTGAAAAGTTGTGGCTATCAGACTGTCATGGTTTTATGATTTGTTGTTATCAGTATTCCACATCATAACATCACAGGCTGAGGGAGTTGGGTTTGTTCAGCCTGGAGAAGAGAAGGTTGCGGGGTGACCTCATTGCAGCCTTTCAGTACCTGAAGGGAACTTACACCCAGGAGGGGAGTAAACTCTTCGAAAGGGCTGACAATAGCAGGACACGGGGAAATGGTTTTAAGTTAAAAGAGGGAAGATTTAGGTTGGATGTTAGGGGGAAGTTCTTCACTAGGAGAGTGGTTAGGCCCTAGAACAGGCTGCCCAGGGAGGTTGTGGATGCCCCATCCTTGGAGGTGTTCAAGACCAGGTTGGATGGGGCCCTGGGCAACCTGATCTAGTAAAGGTGTATGTTTGGTGGCCCTGCCAGGCAGGGGGGTTGGAACTACATGATCCTTGAGGTCCCTTCCAACCCGGGTAATTCTGTGATTCTGTGATCACACAGTGCACTGGGAGTTAAGGAGTTAATGCTCCAGTTCTGTGTATTGTTGGTATTTCCAGCTGCCTGGTTTTCAGAAGAGAAGAAGAACTACATATCCCAGAAGACTTTCACTGCTTTGTTTCCATTTTCCATTTAGAGGGAAAGATAAAACTGCTTGTGAGTCATGAGATGCCCCCCCCTTCTTTTACTGCTTGTCACTGTGGTCTGTGCTCCCTAGCCATCTCACCTTCAACATTAGAGTAAGGCCTTTGGTTTTGGACGCTCTCTCATCTTATTTGATTTATTAGCTTCAATTGAAATTAGATTACATTATATTGTGTTATCTTGCATTCCGGTATCATATTTAGTAAATTAGTTTTCTCCCTTATCTCGTTGCTGCTGTTTTGTTCTTAGGACCATTTCCCTACCTCCTCCTTTCTACTCTCTTGGAGCAGGGGTCTATGGGTCCCTCTGCCCCATCCGTCATGGAACTGGGCCAAGACAGCCCTGAAACCATTGACAGAGACTAAGTCCTCAGTAACTGAGAAAAGGGAAACAACACTCTCATTTTCAAGAAGGGGAGAAACAAAGATGTGGGAAACTATGGCCGGTGAGCTTCACTTCTGTGCCAGGAAAGGTCATAGAACAGACCAGCCTAAATGAGATGTTAAGGCACATGTGAGTTGATTTGAGACTACCATCACAGCTCAACCAAGGGTAGATCATTTCTGACCAATCTGGTGGCCTTCTATGATGGAATGATGGTTTTGGTGGACTAAGCAATGGCAGCTGATGTCATCTGCTTGGACTGGTGCACGATCTTTGGCAGGGTCCTGCAACACATCCTTATCTCTAAGTTGGAGAGGTATGGATTCGAAGGCTGGGCTATTCATTGGATAAAGCTTGGTTATCTGGTCACAGCCAGAGGGTTGTCAATGGCTCTGTGTCCAGGTAGAGGCTGGTCAAGAATGGTATCCTCCAGAGGTCCATCAAGGGACCAGTGACCTTCAACGTCTTTATCAATGACATAGACAGTGAGATCAAGTGTACCCTCAGCATGTTTACCCATGACACTAAGTTGTAGCTGATTAATTCAGTGGACACAATAAAAGGATGGACGTGATTGTCCCCCTCTACTCTGCCCTTGAGAGGCACCATCTGGACTACTGCATCCAGGCCTGGGGCCTCCAGTACAGGAGGGATGTGGAGCACTTGGAGCGGGTCCAGAGGAAGACCATGAAGATGGTCAAAGGGCTGAAGCTGCACTCCTATGAAGAAAGGTTGAGGAAGCGAAACTTGTTCAGCCTAGAGAAGAGGAGGCTCTGGGGAGATCTTATTGCGGTCTTCCTGTACTTGAGGGGATCTTATAAGCAGGAGGGGAGCAACTTTGGTCCCCCATTGGGTTAGATGTTAGGTAGAAGTTCTTAGAAAGTGGTAAGGCACTGGGGCAGGCTCCTCCCCTGGAGGTATTCAAGACAATGTTGGACGGAGCCCTGGGCAGTCTGATCTGGTGGGTGGCAACCCTTCCCATAGCAAGTGGGTTGGAACTGGTTGGTTCTTTAGGTCTCTTCCAATCCAAGCCATTCTATGGTTCTATGATTCTTATGATAATTGTATAATTCATCTTTCCCTCATACTTTATTAAAAAATAAATAAATAAAAGAAATTGAAAACACTTGAAAAGATATTTTTCCTATTTGTATTGAAAATGGTTTGTCTTTGATGAAAGCTTGTTTTTTTTTCTTTTTTTTGTTTAAAAAAAAAATCCTAGTAATTCATATTTTAGTAAAAATGTTTCCAGAGGAAAAAAAAAGAGGTTCTGACTAGCTACACTTACTGAGTTTTTTTAAATTAAAATCTCTTTCTCCTTGCATTCCTGCTGCTTATTTGACAGCCTCTGCTTGTCTTTCCTGTACTCATTCGTCATCATTTCACAATCTCTCTTTGTACTCTACACTTCCTACTTTTAATTGGAATTTTCTTCTTTCCAATTCCTTCACCCTTTCTGTTTCAGACCTCTTGGGTGATAATACTAATAATATCCACGCTGAAGCTGAACTTCAGACCTATGGTAGAGCTGAGTTGTTTTGAGATAGCTAAAAAATGTTAGGAAAAAATAGATAGACATGAGACATAGTAGAATATTTTTTCCCAATTTGTACAAGCAGAAGAGAGATGCATTAGCTTCAGCTAAAATAGAATTCATATTTCTCTTCTAGAGCAAAAATAAAGGCTAAGATTTGTTATACAGGAGAATATATCTATTTTTACTTACTGATATATGTATGTTTATAATGAACACTTTGCATTCCAATCCTTTCCTTGCCCAAAAAGGTATCAGCCAAACAACTGGTAAGATGATTGAATCCGAAAAGAATGGAGGTGGAAATAGACCTCTAGAGGTTTCTACCCCCGCCTTCTAATCAAAGTAGGGCCAGTCAGATCAGGCTGCTCAGGACTCCATCTGACTCCACGGAGATATTCACAACTCCAGGTAAGTTGCAGATATCTCCATGGATGGATATTACCCTGCTCCTCTTTGTCTGCCTGCTTTGATCTACTGTGAAAGGCAGAAGGCAGCTTAGTTTGCAAACATGGTTTGAACAGGACTGAAGTTGCACTGGTTGAATTGCTGGCACCTGAATTGCTGTGTCACGTTTATGCTCTCTCCATCCATCAGCTTGAAGCAAACTGGAGAAGCAGTTCGAATTTTGATCTCTCTTTATTGCATAAGTATCTTTCAGTGAAACACACTCAGTCTGCTCAAGTGATCACATGCAACTGCCTCCAGGAAGAGGAGAAGAAGAAATACTTTGATTGAACCTGTCAAAGAAAGACTGGAAAGCTGCACTATAACAGACTCATACAACTAGAAAGTAGCAAAAGACAAGGGAGGAATAATGGGAAAAAAGATCTTGACCAAGAAGAATGGCAGCACACAGGAAATTGGGATGCTGCTGGCAGCATACAACCGTGGCTTCCTTGCCTTGTGAGTGCAAGCCCTTGAGCTGCTTCCCTTTCAGGTGGCCACATTCATGGTCAGTCTCTCATATCATGCACTGAAACTCATCCAGCACTCTGTGGCAGCAGAGGCTCTCAGGATGGACGTGCTGCTGCCCAAGAAGCAGCATGTTTGGTAGTGTCAGAGAGAAGCCAGTGAAACCAGAAGTCTCACATTACAAGTAGATCCCAACACCTGTGGGCACCTACAGCAACTTTCACCAAACCAAGGGCATATGGAACGCAGGAAACTTTAAGATCAAGACCCAGCTAAAACAGCTTTACCATATAGAAATCTGTGGCTTCTTCTTTACCTCCATGTGAAATAATTTCAGCTTTTATGAAATAAAAAAGAATAATAAAATGGCCTTCTCAAATTTCAGCAATTGAGAAAAGATTTAACAGTCTGGTCATCTTCTTTTGTGATATAGTTTATATCTACTCTTTAAATCGGGAGTAATAACCAAGTTATGTATTTTGAAAATGTTGAGGTCTAGAAGTGCATGAAATGTTCAAAATGAAACCTGAAATGGACTGAAATTTGACTGGTTGCAACTGTCAGTGCGAGCTTAAATCATAGGCAGGGCTCATTAGGAAATTCTTCTAACCTTTTTGACTGAACCCAAGGCTGATTTTCTGTCTGATCCGTACAGAACATCCTTTTTCATTCCTCCTTCCCCCCCTTTTTTTTTCAACACTAGATGAAATCTCACTGATTATGACCAGAAGCTCCTAAGTTTGTTCAAACCCAAAGTTCAAAGCAAGTTCAAAGTATGGGAAGCATGTACCCATGAAAATGAGAATATCTGAGTTTTGAATCTGTAAGATCAGAGCAGCTGGAATTTGTACTTTGCTGAGGCAGCCTGAGTCAGAGTGCTCTGAAAAGATGAAAGTTAAATCCCGATGAATGGAGAAGAATGGAGAGGTTCTGGCTTTGGCCTTGATCCTAGGCCAAGATGGCTTGCTTTCTGATATGATTTGCAATACATATGAACCCTACTCACTAAATATTTGGATGCAGACTGCTGTGAAATACATTAGAAGTGGGTAAATCAGCGCATAGGAGAAAGATGAGAAAAACGCATTTCTTTCTTGGATGTTGAGTAGAAAAATGATTTAGTAGAGATCAAACTCCATAAGATGACTAGTTTAGTCTGGAGGTGCCATTTTAGTGGAAGCTAAGCAGTGCTGTCTGTAATCTGGTTTATAAAGCTGCCAGCCTCACCCTAGGGAGTGGTGAAGAAATCAAGAAATTGCCTTGCTAAGCTCTGAAGATAAAGGCAGAAAACATGCGTTATCCTTACTAGGGAGAGTAGGTAAAGAACTGTTTTAGACTGCTGCCATTTGGAGGTATTATAAAAACAAGCAGATAGATAAAGACTGGTCTTAAATTTACTTTTCCCCTTTTCTGTAAACTGTTTGAGTTTATACCTGCTCTAGCATGAAGATTTTACCACAGAATTGCAATATTTACTACAGAATTGCATTCTGCAGCTTGCTCTCTCATGCTAAACTTCAGTTTTAAGCTGCACACTTAGTTCTTCTGTACTCTTCTTGAACAGGCCAGTACTGGAAGATGGAGCTGGGGCATAGCGGCACTGATATGTCTGCTTCTTGTGGCCATCATTTTATCCTGAGAAAGATTTATGGGAAAGAGATGCATTCAGTGCTGCCTAAAGATATCCAGTGCTGGACAGCAGAGAATTCTGTCAGAAGCAAATAAAAATACAACATGAGAGAAATAAAGAATGAGAAAGAAAAGAACCTGCGGAAGATTGAGTTCTGAAGGCTGGAAAGACCCACTTGTATCAACAGCAGACAAGGAGACACGTCCAGCAACCTCCTGCCTGATCCAGGAATGTGTAGATGAACAAAAGTGTTTGATTTTAAAATTCCATATCAACCAGGTGAGTACTTGCTCAGTGCTGACAGTCCCCAGCTCTGTCTCTATCCTCAAAACTTTGGGACAGGACTGCACTACAAGGTAATGCATTGTACTGATTGATTTAGGTAACATTAACTCCCTGTGCATAGCATAGTTTGAATTTGAGCAAGAATGAAAAACTGAGACTTCAAGGAAACAAATTTTCTTACTAATAATTCTGTACATTTTAGTGGTTAAACCAAGGGATTTTCTCCACGACCTTTTCAGGTCCTCTTCTGTCTGCGTACTAAATTGCTCTCATCACTGTGCTGTAATTCATGCAAGCTGCTCAGCTCTTAGGCAGTGCTGCCTACTACAATACCTCACCCTCTCCAGGGATTAGAGGCAAGGGGTTAAGCCAAAGTGGTCTCCTAGCACACTTCAGTACATATTTCTGGGCTGGTCTCAGTAGCCTCATGCAACTCAGGAAAAAATTAATCTGTCTTATGTGCTTTGGTGTAACACACTGTCCCTGTCCTTTGCTGTAACTTGGAAAGTCATGAATGTTTGGAAGGAGGTAAAACAGGGATGTGGACACAAGAGTAGAAAGGTTGCTTCCAGTACCTTCAGCAAAGGTTTTCTTACCGTAAGATGCTGCTCACCCTGGTTTGAGTCACATCAGTGCCTGCCAAATGCTATGGGTGTCAGCCATCCAGCACTTGCTTATTCTTCTGGTCCTGCTGGTAATTCAATCAGAGAGGTGCTCTCTTCTGCCCCTGGGGCAAAGCGTTCACTCTGGAGTGAAGAAGAATAATGTTGTCCCTTCTCTTGCTTGCATCCTGCCTCCATTTCCCTCCTGCTGCTTCTGAACCCTCTGACCCTTTCAAAGGCAGCTCAGCAGCCTGCTCCACCTTTTATTGAATTGAATTGCAAATCTGGGGAGGCCGCAGTGGGAGCAAGCCATCCATTTCAATTCTCTGTCCCTGTTGTCCCTCCCATGAGACCAGGGCAGACCCTGAGGAAATGCAGTCCACCTTTGTTGATCGAGTCCCCTGATGAGATTAACTTCTTGTTTAGTAAGAAGTCAGTCATTTGATCCCAGCTGTGTTTGGTCCAGTCAAAGCTCAGTCATAAGACAGAGCAAAATTTCTGTAGCTCTGCATACCCTAGGAGACTCATGGGCAGTGTCTTACCCTTTCAGCAGCATTAATGGAGTATCAGGCTTGCAAAACTTGACTCACTATTTCTGCTGCTCATTAGGAAAAATGAGGCAATAACAGGGCTGCCAGCTCAGAAGTGACAACCTACGTTCCTATTGTAGTGACAAGATCAATTCTGAAATGAGCACCCTTCAACAAATAGGCTTCCTGATGAGGAACCATGGAAGATGGATGACCAACAGGAGGAGCACCTTGACCTACAGCACATGCCGCAGGGAATTACAGCCCCCTGATCCTGAGGAAACTCATGCAGACCTCAGTTGCAGGGACTGTGTCCTTACTTAGAGTGACTAATTCTCCCACTAACTGCTGGAGGTGAGGGGTCAGAGGGAGAGGTCAGAGTTGGTCACAGATCAGTGAAGAGCATACAAATCAAAACTAAACCCTTGGCCTTTCATCATCTTGGTTTGTGTTAACACTTGGATCTATCTTTTTTTAGCTCCAGCCTTGTTTGCCCCTTGGAGCAATCTGCTTCCTCCTGAGCACCTGCAGAAAAGCAGCTCAGAAGATGGCAGCCATACTTACAGAATATACACCTGACACCCCTATGGTGACCCTGTAATGACAGGGTTTCACTGCCTCTCAGCCTTTCTCTGCAGAGTTGTGTTTGTTTTTCTTTCAGCAATGGCAGAAAATAAGCCTGCAATCCTGTTTCAAAATTAGGAATATATTTTTTTTTGATGTTCGGAAGGTCTTTATCTCTGTGAAGCACAACACTTCTGATCTTGGGTTCTTTTGTGCCACTCCTCCAGCCCGTGTGATGCCTGTTCCATTTTGCAGAAATGTCTTAAAAATGAGCTTTGTTTCCAAAATGGAGAACCAAAAGGAGCCTTCTGGCAATTTCTTGAGAGAGTGCTTTCATCTCCAGGTGACCAGTGGGACCGGCACATCCTGATGGCATGGGACTGCCAGGTAAATGCAGAGCCAGGCCCTGAACCTGCTCTTCCATCTTAGTAGCTGCAGTCATGGCATACTCTAACTGGAAGCTGCAAGGAGGGAATATGCTGCCTTGCTTTGCTTTTCTTGTTAGCTCTTCTGAAGAGTTGGCAGCTCTCCCTTCCTTCTAGGTTTGTTTGATTTGGTATTTCACTGGTGCTGTGTGGGCGTTTTCCAGTCTCTTGGGCTTAAATATCTGGCCCTGGGGGACAAAATTGTCAGCGCACTGCTCATTCTGAGACTCTGATGGGGAGCAGAAGTTGAAGGTTTTGCCTTAGCAGGGGAATGTGTTCTAGCTGTGGAGAAGATAATTGGTTGCAAAAAACATATGGTATATCTCTGTGTGAGAAAGGCACATACAACTCAGCCTCATCAACAGAATGTCCACAGAGCATATTGCTGTACGGGATATTTTTTCCTTGTTATGCCTCTCCCTGTACCTACTATTAGAAGGTATTACCTTTACCATTTAGATGGTCCCAGGTCTGGTGAGAAATGGTAAGGTCAGCATTCCCACAAGGCGCCCATGTCTCAGCAGGCCCACTCTTTTTTCCTCTTGACAACAGCCAGCAAATCTCAGCAGGCTTCCTTGAAGTACAGGGGGAATTTGTAGTCAGTATGTCATTACTTAGAGTATTACCCACTTTTGTTGTGGGAATAACCACTTCTAGCTGAGCTTCAAGAAAACCAGACTGTCCCAAGAAAAGGTGGCCTCGTGCCCAGGAACTTGGTGGTTTCCATGGTGATAGCTTAAGATGGGCTGTCTGGGGCCAAATCAGATCCCAGCAAGCTCTGAAGGTATCTGGGGCATTGGTGCCTGCTACAATCTGTGAGCATCACCACTGAAGTTTCCCAGTGCTTTAGCTTAGCTGTAAAATAGCCGTGAATTCTACAGCTTGCTGGGGCTTTGCATTCAAAAGGTGCTGCAGTGCTGATGGACCTGGACAGCATTGTTGGAAAAAAAACAACCAAACAGTGGTGAAATCATGCTGAAGGCAGTGCTTTCCCTAGGATAGAGTTGATTCTGCCTTTAGTGGCTGGTCATGACTGGCAGCATGGGGATGTGAGAGGAGTTTGGGGGATTACTTGGTCCCATATGCTTTGGTACAGGGACTGGAAATTTAATCCTTTTTGCTTCTTGTAGATTTTTGCATGAGATTAGAAGGAAACTGGAGATAAACACATCAGGTTGGGAATGTCAGTCTGTTTTTCTTAGACACTTCTCTGCTTGGACATCTCCAAATAGAAGTAGCTCCAATAATGGACAGCCAGGAGCAGTAACAGTACAAACTGCTTATTTTGAGGTATTTTAGCATGCTGGATGAAAGCCACCTTCTTCTCTGGTTGTGGATTGTTGAGACTAGTGATGATCTGCATAGGGAGAAGACTATCTTTTCAGAAGAAATCTGGCTCCATTTTGACTTCTTATTCACTAACTAAGTGGAATTTCATTCTGTATAGCTTCACACAGAAGAAGGTAACGAGACTGTTGCAGCCTCTGGCATGAGTCTTACTCACATCTTTAATGAAAGCATGAGGCTTGCAATCCTCTTCCTAGGCAGCCTGCTTTGGTTGTTGTCCAGAAAGCAACTCCAAATGATGTATTAGCAGCTTGGACTATTTTTGAACAACAACAGGCTTTTTTATTAATGATTTATGTGCCTAAAAATTTCCCTGTCATTTTTCCCCTCAGAATGGCACTTCTTTTATTAGCTTCCTGTTGAGCAGATTATGTTTTGATTTGGGGAGAGATGATAGTTATTCCTTGATGAGAGGAGAGACAGGAATTATTGGGAACACACAGTGTTTCTTACCATCAGACGGCTGCATGTGGCTGAGCTGATGCTGGATGACATTTTCACTCCAGTGTAACACAGCACACGTTGCATGCTGATGCCCTGCTGGGTAATAGGAACCTAAAAACTGACATCTCAGAGCTGGGCAGTAACAGCGCCTTGCTCATCTGTATGTTTCCAGTGTGTCCATTTCTAAGTGCTGAGGAAAAACTACATGGAAGAGAGGAAATAAATAATGACCAGTCTTTTCTAAACAAACCTTCCCAGCTCTCAACCATTAGCAAGTAAGGAAATTCAAATATCACAGACAGACTTTAATGTTCCATCATCACTAGTGGTGAAACTGCATATTCCCTGTCTGAATCCATTTCTGTTCCTGGTCTGTACAACTTCTTATACCAGGAAGATACATGTTTATTTAAGAACTATTTTAAAGAGCTATTTCTATCTAAACCTGACAATTCTGGTGATTCTTTATTGGGTGAAACAATGACTAATTGTTCTTTAAGTAAGTGCCTCTTATTGGTAGGATTGTTGATAGTCGTGTTTGTTTATCTATAATGACTTCAACCATAAGCAACTGTTCAGCCTTTTAGTTAACACTATGTTATTTTCATAGACTTGTTGACGGTTCCAGTCTAATGGGGTCAGTATTTGGCTGCAAACTCACTCATCAGCAAAGCAAATAGTATGGAAGCCTCCAGCTCTAGAGATTATAATTGAAAGGATCTTCACATGCCTGTTGCTTTCAATGTATTTCTGCACTCGTCTTTTCCATTTGTTTTCCTTCTTGCGAGAGAGCTGGAGGCTGTTTCATTTCCCTTAAGAGCCAAGCACCCCTGCCAGACATCACGGCTCATGATGCACTGCAGCACGCAGCTGCAGCGATGATAGAATCCTGATTGACCTTGGTGGGTCTTGTGGAAGGCACTCTCCACCTGAAGACCCCAGCACACAGTGTGAAATAGGAGCACAAGTCACTTCATGCCGTGATTCTTACAAGTCACCATGATGGCACTGCAAACTCAACATTTTGTTACTGTCAACCAGACCATTTTTATTCTGGGATGAAGTAGCTTGATTTGCAGTAATCGATAAGGAAAACTCAACTCGCTTCACTGAACGTTTTGATTAAATTATTTTCTGTTTTTCTCTTTTCACAGAGATTTTCTCTCAAAATGCCTGATAGCAATTTTCCAGCATTGCTGGGCGGAATCTCTAAGTAGGTACTTCCACCTTCCCATAGCAATTTCTCATATATTGCCTAAAAACTTTTGGGCAACTCCAGTTGTACTGGCTTTTCTCGCTCCCTTTGCCCCTTTGTTTCCTCGTCTGCCACAGCTGAAAGAGAAATACAGGCTAACAGTTTCCAAAACAGCCAAGTCCCCTGAGCCTAAGCCTCATTCAAGGCCGGGTGCGATTAGTGCCAGCTTTACGCGCAGCTGAAGCAGGCAGTTGCCTAGGGCAGCAGGCTTCTGGTGGCAGCAAACAGTCACCATCCCTCTGCTGCTTTTCTGTCTCAGAGCCAAGGGAAAGGAGGCTGCCTGCCCACAGGCCAAGGGGTGAGAGCCAGGGGCTGTGCCTGAGTGTGTGATGTCTCTCTGGAAGCAGAACTCCCTGCCCATCATGCGGCCAAGCCCTGAGGATGGCTGCTACCCTTTGCTTGCCCTCCCCAGGCAGCAAGTGCCCATCCTTGCTGCCTATCACAAGGTGGCAAAATTGAATTTCACATATGCTGGTGCTGGATGTTCAGCCATGTAAGGTCTGCTTTCCTTGTACAAATAAGATTTATGCTCTTAAGTCGCACATATACCTGTGGAAACATTACTGTAGAACACATTAGTCCTACCACTGAATTTCCCATAACGACACAGTATAGTTTGACTGGTTGTGAGGTGTGGCTTGTTCCTGGTACCTCCAGAGAAATTGTATGTGTGGCTGATGGGAAGAATAAATGTTTCACAATGTGCATTTGTATACAGGTATGATTTTGTTCAAGAAGGTGCTTACTTATTCACATCTGATGAGGATTTACATCAAAGATTTAAAACATACATGATGCTTTAGTATAGTATTGGGACTATAATATACTATGGTAAATAGTTCCAGATATATCAGGAAAAGCCTACCTGTAGCAGAGTTCTGCTTAGTTCAGAGAACAGAGGTGCAATGACTCTGTCTCATGTGTTGCCCAATAAGGAGCAGCTCTAATTGCAAAAATAAAGCATGACATGCCAGATGAAGAGGGGCCCTGTCTGATGCAACTCTACAGCTCGTTTGGTGCATTTCTTGGGCTGGACATCATAAATGATGTGATCATTTATTGTGTATCGTAAGTGATGCTCGTGCTTGAGACAGCTACGGTCTTCCCTGGATGAATACAAATAGAGATTCTGGTCCAAAGGACATATGAGGTGTGTATTTCCACACAGAGCATTATAATATGCATTATTATTATTATTCGTAGCACCACTGTGTGATGGGCACTGGCTGCATGTGTGTTGGTTGCATGGTGCATTCAGCAGCAGCACAAAAGATGCCCTCACAAATATATACTTTGCTGGTGGGGGACTATGAATGTGCCTGTGGTGAGCAGAGCATGCATGGAGAGAGGCATGGGACAGGACTTGTTTGTTCTGCTTTGTGGAGTGGGCCATCCATTGCGTGCATGCAGGCTGTGTGAGTGTAGACACGGTGCCTGTAAAGCACTAATCTGGGCAGTAAGTGGATTACACGCTCAGTGTCATTTGGGTGGCATGCATTGTGCGGCGCATCAGACCCCAGCAAAAGACAACAGCAAGTCAAATGGAAATGCTGTCACTGTGAAGCAGCACAAGGCGAGTTGTATCACTGCTCCATCTCTTCTCACCTCCCCTCACAGCTCTTCTCTTTTCATTTTTTCAGGGCAGGGAGATCTCCACTCTATTTGCCAAGTGACCTCCCCATCCCCTGCATGCTGCACTGGCGAGAAACTAGCACAGATGAGAAAACACAGAAGATACCCGCTGGAGCCAATCTGGGGAGTTCTGTAACAGGAGTGAGCAGCGAGGTGTCTGAGCATGGCTGAGTGTCTCTAAGGGATGCGGATGCAGGATGGTTTCAGGGCCTGGCGCCAGTGCTGCAGTGGGGAATTGTGAGCACTTTAATTAGGAGCTGGCTTCAGCATTTCCCCAGGGCAGTGGGAGTGGGGGAGACAGGAAGCCCCTGGAGAGGAGGGGAATGTTGAAGCAAGGAGCAAAGAGCACAAACTGGAATAGATTTTCTAATGGATGTATTCCTGTTACCCTGTATCCCTGTTACATCTGTGGATACTCTGCACTGGGAGATCTTCTGGAAGTCCACCAAGAAAAATAGGAGAGGTTGTAATTAATGAAAGAAAAGATGGTGGGGAAAGATTTTTCTCGTTCCAAATATTAAGAGTTTCCAAGTCCATAGATCAGCGTGTGCTTAAAGCATGATTGCCTTTAGGCTATGAAGTCTACGTACTGATTACCTCACTCATCTTCATTCACAGTGCACTGTCTGAAAAATTGCTCCAGGGCCACCCTGAGTCAGTACTCAGACCAAGGTGGAAAACAGAGCATGGGAGGAGCCAGTGCATTATCAGAGATTGCAGTGAGAGCTTTGGAGTAAAGACTAGGACTACTTTTTCTGATGAAAGAACTGGCCATAGGCTTGCAGGATACAAAAATAGGTATGGGCAGGAGAAATTGGATTGTGTTGGTGATCAGGTGAAGAATCATGACTGAGATGTAACTAGACTTTTCCCTGAAGCCAAATCTTGTATTTTTATTGCTAGACATAACTTGCATAGAAATGGCTGTTCCCTGGACCCTAGCCAATGTATTAAGGGTTAATGCATTCTGTAGAGGCAATAAATATTGCTTGTATGACAGATGAGTGGGCCGGAAATGTTTGCTGAGGAGAAGCTGCTGTCAGCATCATGCCTTTTATTAGCCTATACATTCCTTCCTTCCCTCTAATGAAATGCCCATTGACATTTATGGTCTTGTCACCTGGTGAGAAAGCCATTGTCACCTCAAAACCGCCACTTCTCTCATCACAGTGGGTCTGATTCTTTCACTTCAAAGTCATAATCTTTTTAAATGAACAAACCTTCCCCGGATGGATTTTCTTGCCCTTTGAGCAGGCAAACATCACTGAACAGAGCTCAAGCCAGCAGTGAAGTGGGCTTGTACAGCATTTCAGCACGGCTTTTGAAGAACTGTACCTGCGCTCTTCTAGGGACTCCAAAGGAGCCTGTGTTCACAGAAAGCAGCCATTTCGTTCATTTAAGTGCTGTAGACTACTGCAAAGGATCCCAAGTCTCCCTGCTCTCTACTTGCTTACTTTTGCTCTCTCTTAGCACTGCATTTTGGTCACTCTTTCCTCTTGCACTTGAACCTGCTGGCTGTTTTTGTGAGGACTGCAGGTCTTGACAACAAGCTTTGTACACTGGGCAGGCAGATGAGCGACCATCTCAGCAGCTAGCAAGGAAAGGATGAAGATGTGATATCACCCCTTACTACACATCAGAAACTACACTAGAAAGAGCTCTTGAAGTCATCCCAGATACAGAACAAGCTTCTTAGTCACAGGATGCTAGATCACAGATGGGAAGCGAACTGTACTTCAGTGGTTGTAGTGTTTCTGGACCCGTTTGCTTTATTCCTAGGTAATAACTATTCTACATTGAAGGTACATGGTGCTGTATTTACTGACGCATTCATTTGTGGAGGGTCTTGGTCAGATATACACTTGTGGCATCTTAAAGGTAAAATCAACACACATCTCCCATCACTGAAGACATAAGTAATCAGTAATTAGTCTTCACTCTGCTGTCTTTATTGTCTTTCATTTCCTTTTAGTTTGTTTGTGTTTCTTTTTGGGGTTGGATTTGTTTGTTTCATTATTTTTATGATTTTGCTTTTTCTTTCAGTTTTTTTTCAATATTGCTAACCCCCTCAGTGTAACAAGTCGCCTACTTCCACAACTGGGAGGATGAGATCACAGAAATCCTCTCATAGTCTGATCTCAGAAGAGATGCCAGGTTGCTGTAGGGAGTCTTTGAATGAAGGAAAACGCTCGGTGCAATCTCTTCTTGCATGTGCAACACTATCATTTTTTTTTCTCATCTCTGAGGGAAGATGCTTGATTTTTAGGTCCAAGTGTGCTACCCAGGCAGCTGTTCTCCACTTCCTCAGAAGAGACATGGTAGGCTGAAAGGAAGGTGGTTCTGGTCTTTGGGTTGCCAACTGGACCTTTCTGGTATCATGTTTACATCTGGACAAAGTATGACTAACTTCTACACATTCTCTTCTGACAATTTACTTCAGAGTGTAAAGATGAACAGGAAGGACCCCGCCTATGAAGAAAGGTTGAAGAAGTTGGGTTTGTTCAGCCTGGAGAAGAGAAGGCTCTGGGGAGATCTCATTGTGGCTTTCCTGTGCTTGACAGGATCTTATAAGCCGGGGGGAGACCAACTTTTTACACTCTCTATAGTTACACGACAAAGAGGAATGACTTCAAACTAAAAGAGAGGAAATTTGCATTGGATGTTAGGTAGACGTTCTTTACTCAGAGAGTGGTAAGCCACTGGCACAGGCTGGAAACATTCAAGACTAGGCTGGATGGGACTCTGGGTAGCCTGATGTGAGTGGCAACCCTGCCCATGGCAAGGGGCTTGGAACTGGATGATCTTTAAGATCCCTTCCAAACCAAGACATTCTATGATTATACAATTCAAAGACACCTCCTAGGTCTGGGGTTGCACAGGTCTCCTTTCTTTGCCTAGGATCGGAAATAAAAATAAATCTTTACTCCTCCATATCACTCCTTGAAGCAAAAGTGACAAGTTTCTTATGAATTCAAATGCATGATATGCAAGAATGACAGCTGCATCATATTGTTTCAGTTAATAATGTACACATACTACACTTACGAAAACGCAGCCTTTTATTGATTTAATCTTCTGGCAGATCAGCATTTATGTTGTGGCTAAAACTGTCTGCCAGAAAGGACTGTTCCTCATCTCTGTCTTGTGTCTGGTTTCAACAGGAACGTATTCACTTACATCTTCCTTAGGCTAGTAAGGAGCAGAATCATTTAATCATTTTCTTTCCAGTAATTCAGGCCTTTTCCCCTCTCTGAACTTTTGTGTGGTAACAGCTGAACCATGGGTCATCATTATTTTTCTTTCAGTCTTTGCTAGGTACAATACTGGCTGTGTACCCTTTGACCACACCTTCTTTTTCTCTTCTTTCTCCCTCTTGTTATTCCATAACTAACTTTCTGGTCTAGACATGAAGTCTTAGGAGACACGTATTGTGGTTCATTTACCCCCAGAAAACTTTTTCTTCCAACTCTTTCAATAAATACAAGTAAGTAAGTAAAAACAAAATCTGTAAATAGTGGTTTCAAAATAATGCAGTCAGGTTGTTTTCTTTTTCAGCAGGGTCAACAGCAGCAGAAATTTTGAAGACAGTATATGCAAAACAGGTTACCATACAACTATCCTTGACGGTCTGTTCCACGGCTCTTTGAAGCATAAAGCATTCTGCTAATCCACCTGGCGCTGGGTGACAAGCAAGAAAGGCATCGCTGGGTTTAAAGAATTGTTTGAAGCTTCTCAGAAGGTAAGAGGCAACTGCTGCCAGAGACAACAGTTTAAACCTCTTCTCTATTGAAGGCATAATTTCTACTGAATTTTGATTAGCAAAAACTTACCCAGAATGTTCAGGCTGCTGTAAGCAAACAAACCTTCCTCCCTAGAATCTCTCCATACAAAGCTTTCTTTTTGGATAGGATCTCTACAGTCAAACAGTAAAGACAGTGTTTTACATCTGCAGGAATAAATAATTCTTTCACAAATGTTATATTTTTAGGGACAGAAGGGATTAATACGCTATCTAATCTGACACATGGCAGAGACATTTATCCACCTGTTTCAGTAATGAGTCCAGTAACTTTTGGAGTTAGTTAAAATGTAAAGCATCTGATCTTGATTTGAGGACTCAAGAATTTGCCAAATTCCTTACATCATTTTAGAACTTTGGTCTTTTATTTGGAGACTTCCACTGTTCAAACAAGCAAACAAACAACCAAAACAGATCTCTCTTCTTCTGTGAATGTCTGTGTCTAGCTTCCCACTGTGTGTTCATTCAATTCATGTCTGAATTTTCTCTCCCATACTAAAGACCTATTGCACACTGGGAAATTTTCCTAAGGTATTTATAAATGGTAAACTGGACAACCCTTGGTTTCCTCTTCAATATGGAGAACAAATTAAGTTTTTTATATACTACTCTCTCCGCCTTTGAGATGAGCAAGCTGCTTCTTTTTACATTCTCTTCTTAGCTTGGTGTTTACACTACGGGCGTGTACAGAAACAACCACGCTGCACAAAAGCTTTGTGCTTTGCTGATGCCATGTCTGGTGTCCATCTCTTCCCCATGTGGGACTCATTCACCCATCCTACATGTAAGATGTGCTCTTCAGAGTTGTTTTGGCTTGTATTTACAGCCTTTTCTTTGAAGGGAATTCCTTTTCATAACCAGGCCCAGTTGCCACTGTATGTTTGTATCCCTTATGTGAATAATCTACAACTTTTACCAAGAGAAGGTTCTATATAACAGAAGGTTCAGGAATGTTTGTTTTTTTCAGCTATAAATTTGAAGAGATTTTATCTTTCTCTGGTCAAAAACTTCGAAAACAGTTGTTGTCTCTGTTTGAAAGGAAGGAGCATAGATAAGCAATCTCTGAAAAACCATAAGCACATAAAGTTAAACTTAAGTTTCCAAAGACTAAGAAACAAATTAGGCATTTGGGCTTTGTTTGGTGTGAAATTCTGTGGAGGATAAGAAGGTCCTTATTTTGTTCAGACTTATTAATCCATCCAAAAATACTGCCCTCATCTAATTCACTGGAAAAGGACATTCCTGCATTGGCCTTCCTTTATATTGTGATTGAGACTACCTGAGGCAGACCTTGAATTCTGGCCCATTTAGAGGACCTTTACATACCATCATCTATCCAAGCATCGGAAACGCCTTCTGAGGCATGCCCTCTTTGCAAGTTCCATTGTGCAATTCTCAGTCTTCCCAGAGGAATTCCTGCATGCGTTTTTCTTCATTTTTACCATTAAATGATGCTCTTTGTGATCCCCTGTGGAGCTGTGAAGCTTAGGGTAAGTACCTGCTAGAGAAATACAGGCATCCCTGGAGCAAAGGACATTGGGAAGAGGGCCAAGCAACTCAGATGCGATGCATTTATTACTATGGGGCTGTAGGAAAAGCACTCTTTTCCTTTACCCATCCCAATTTTCTTTTTCATTAGCCTCCTGACGCTAACCTCTGAATAACTTCTAAAGTAAACAGCCCATAAATACTGCACGAGTCTCCAATACTAAAAGCTGATAAAGTTTATAGCACTTATAAAATAAATAGAAGGAAATGCTTTTCGGTTTCCTATTTATAGGTCTCAGGAGGAATCTCAGGTATGATTTATCACTTCAATTTTAACTGTATTAGTCTCCCCCTATCACATACACACAACTCTTCTCCTTGGTCATTCTTTTTTTTTCTCACACACAGCTGCTTCCTCTTTTCCCTGTGGACGTGCTCACACCCACACAGCCATTTGCCCTCTACATCCTTTGCTAACAGGCAGGAGACTGTGTGCTCTTTTACAGAGTGTTGAGTGCCATCAGTTTTCACCAGAGTCAGCAGGCATTGAGGGTTCTCAGCATTTCACAAGGGGCTCTCAGCAACACGCAATGCAAAGGAAAAACTACTTTGTGCAAATAAATGTGGCACGAGGCCAGAGAAGGATTGAAAAAGAGGGAGGCAACATTCGGGATGTGGGTGGTTCATTAAAGCACAGAGAGTGTAGCTAACATAGGGTATGTTGCTTTTTAGGGTATTCCTATACACTTTCCAAGTGTTAATGTTTCTAAATACGCAGCATTCATTCTCAGCTGCTAATGCACTACACTTCCAACAGATAAATGGACTATGGATAATAACATCCTCCTTCTTGGGGCAGATGAACATAATTCATTCTATTCTATAGAAGGGGAGGCATACTTAGGGTTACATACCGTGCGTCTAAATAACTTTATTTTGTTCCAAAGGTGCACTTCTGAAGTGAGTCTGCTGGTTGTCTCCCATTTATTTTATTTTCCATTTTAAATGGAAAATCGTGTTTCAGAAATGTATTTACTAATGAGCATTCAACCCATGGAATCAGAATCCATCGCAACCAACATAAACCCTCCAAAATGTGTGCAGCATAGACATGAAATCCTCAATACTGGCTGTTTTGCTTTAGAGCTCCATTCCTACTATGTTGAAATATTTGCAATGTGGCAAACCACGCAACCACTTTTGACACCACTGCATCTTAAGTGCATTTTCTTGTCTGTGTTCTCTATTAAGAACACACAGAGAAAACTGGTTGGGCTGGAAAGAGGATTCTGCAGATACAGATTTTTTCTCCCCATGTGTCAAGAAGTGCCAGTTATATTTGGATCTTGTAAGGCCCTTCCTACAACTTCTTCATAAATCCCCTGGTATCAGTCTGTCTGCACGAGAAAGGCAGCAGAGACAACTTTGCTCTCAGTGAATCATGCTTAAATGTTTGGGGTTCAGTGCTGAGGCTATGCCTTGCTGATCTTCCCTCTTGTGAAATATTACCTTGTCAGCACTGCTGCTCTCTGGGGCCTGTTCTCTTCCTTTTCCAGCCCCCACTACTCTGGCTAGGGCAATGCTGTTCTTGATACATGAACTCTCCTCTCAACTACATCTGATCAAACCACCACTGTTCTGTTAGTTAGGCTCACAGGTAGCATGAATAAACCTTTAATCATTCACTGCTTTATACTCCAATGACTGTGCTGTTGTTTCCTATCCATAGCAACTACAGCTGCACTTTTCTATCTGCTCAGGCCAAAGGCAATTAGTCAATTAATAACAACTCAGTTCCTTCACTCAAACTCTGTGGTCCCAAGGAACCACTTCTGGACATGAAACATCCTCTTCTGGTTTCACTTGTCTTTTATGCTATGTAATAAATTTGACTAGCTGTAGAATATTGGTGTTTGTTTGTTACTTTCAGGAAATAATGAAGACAACTCGAACTCCAGATGACTTCACTTCCATCATTTATTGCTTGTTATCTTGAGACTATGAAGCATGAGGTTTGCTGCAGCTGAGTTTAAGCATCTAAAAAACAGGTATCTGGTATAAGCATGAATTCAGAGTCCCCCTCTAATCAGCAGGGAAACACAGGTGGCTATGAATGATTCTCCTTCTGTCTGTCAGAGAGAACTTTCAGCATTAGATGGAAGTCTAGGGTAGGAAGCTTGTCTACCCAGTGTGTCTTGTATCGTTAATGAAGCAGGGGGGCTCCTTCAGAGGGAAGATTCAAAGCATACGTTATTGCTTGGGATGTAGGAGGAGGCTGGAGAAAGCACCTAGAAAGCTGGTCTGCAGCCACAGGTCTGGCCTGCAGCTAGCTTTACGTGCAGATGTTTCTCTGACTAAAAGATCCCCCTGAGCATTAGCACATTGGTGTCTTTTGGTTGCAGTCCAGCATGTGGTGCATGAGTTATTCAGGATTTTCATGGCAACAAGGAATTCCTGAGTACGGCAGCTGCTGGGTGGTCCTTCTCTCCCAACCCTGCTGACTTGTTCTCACCCTGCCTTTTGTAAGGCCTTTCCACAGTGCATTTCTCCTACATCAGCAAAGAGGTTAATGAAAAAGTCACCTAATACAGTCTGCTGAGGATAACAACAGTCTGGCAGATACTGCAAGGCCAAGTGGCAAATAAATATAGGATCAAAGTAGAAGATGTACATGCTTGCCGAGGGAAATGAACAGGGCCTGGAGATGGTTGGGTGAAGCAGCCTGACAGGCAGCCATCAAAAGCCAGGTGGATTTATTAGCCTGCCAAGAAGCGACAGGAGGAGGGAGATGAAGTGAAAGCAGTATGTTAAATTTAAATGTCAGTCAGAAACATGAGCTATGGAGCACTGTGAATAGCCTCTAAAGACCAAACCCGATGTGCCAAAGTGCCTTCATTTCCAGTGGTCAGTCCCCCTGCCTGTCACTGAGCAGTGAGAACAAAACGCACTTTCCAAGTTCAGAAAATGACACGGTTCCTATCCAGCCATTTTATTCTGTGAATCCTTAGTGGTGACTCATGGGCTTCCTGGTAACCACATCTCTGTCCATGAAGAACTACAGACACTACAGAGGAGCCCAGCCAAGGCCAGGACTCCTTTGGTGATGCAGAGGAGCTTGCTAAAGATTAAAGCAAACAGAATTTCCTTTCCTGACAAGTTGGGAACAAGAGACCAGGCACTAACTGCTTATGGAGCTCCATGCTCTATTCAGCAGTGAGCCTCTTCACTGAGGCTGCCAATGAAAGTGAATGCAGCCAGCTCCCAAAGAGCTGTGGTATTGGTGGTGTGGGCACCTGTCCAGTAGGAAGTGCTCTGAAACCTCCAACTCATTTCACTGGTTCCGCCAAAGACCAACAAAACACTAACAATATTCAATCACTGCTAACCGAGGCTGATTTTGGACCAGATACTTGAAGTGAAATACTACCTATTGGATGAGCAGCCCCTGCCGTAAGTCAGTTACACACTGTAGTATTTGAAGCCAATAAAGCAGAGCTTTTTATTATAAGCTATGGCTTTCTTTGGAAGTTATCACAACCACAGTTGAGTTTGGAAACTTTGCACATAGCTTACTTTATTTTCTTCAATGACTTTATAAATATATATCTTGTTACCAACCCTTTTATTCACATGATGTTATTATTATTTTTTTTTTTTTAATTGCTGAGAATACTTTGTTTCCTTCTGTTTCTGTTTGGCAATGAACTACATAATGTTGTTCTTTATTTAGATGCAGTTGTTCACTATACAGACAGTACTGCCCACAGCTAGAACTCTCTCTAATTCAAACACCATCACTTACCACACTCCAACCCACACAATAGGCAGTTGTGGTCACAAGGACCTTGAAGCGTCTTTGTGAGTACTTAATGCTGGTGCTTGAATCATGTTTTGGACCCATGCAGAGATCCATACCAACACTAACAGTGTTTGGTCACTTTGCTGGACAGTCAGATGTCACAGGATGCAAACGTGAGCCACATCTCTTACAGGTGAGCTGCAGGCCAGCAGTGATTTGTAGTGCTTTAGCAGTAAGAAGCTTAAAGCAGAGCGAGCTTCATGTGAAGATGACCTGCCGCCGGGTTCAGCTGGCTTTGAAAAGCTCCTTTTAGATGAACAAAGCAGATCTTGACTCGAGCTTAGGTAGCTCTGGATGGTGAATAGTTGTATAGACCTGATGCTTCACAGTCAGATCATCTGTCGGCTCCCAGGAAGAAGAAATCTCCAAGAAGAAGGGAAAATTTGGAGCACAAAGAGAGAAAAAAGAAGCTGATGTTTTGTTTTTATCAGAATTTATAAAATGAAGTGCTCCCACAGTGTAAGTGCCTCGGTGGAAAAGAATAATGATCTGTAAGTGTAAAGGAAAGGTGAAAATAACACTTTCTCTTTTAATTAAAAGAGGAAAGTGAAGGAAGAAGGGGTGATAATTAAATTAAGTACAACATATAACGTGAAAGCACACTAAATCAAAAGGAAGAAACACTACCTGCCCCTTTTCAGGTATATTAAAACTCAGGGCAGCTGCAAGGGGCAGGGATTTGTTGCTTTGTGGCAGGGTGAGAAGGAATTCCCACCCCACCCTCTACTTCTCTCCAGAACTCCCTGCTCCCCTCCCCCTTCCATCCGCCAGACTCTGGCCTGCCATCCTTCAGCCGCTGCTCGCCTCTCATCCCACACTGTCTTTTGGACTTTAAGCAGTTCCCTAGCAACAGCTGTTTCAGCGGAGAGGAAGAGCAGTGGACATGTTGCAGGCACGGCAATGGGCAGGGTTTGGCCTTGGCTGCTGGGGAAGTGTCCCCAGGACAGGGTGATGTCTGTCCCCAGGACAGGGTGCGACACATCATCACTGCATCAGCCCGGGGTTATGACCTGAGACAGCATAGCACTTAACACACTTGCCCTATTCTTCTGGGTTAACACAATGTTGCTTGTTCTGCTTTATTGAAAACGTCTACTTGTGCTGGGCTTTGCCCAACCAAGAGCATCTCAGATGCCATCAAAGTGAAGATCCTATGGGAGAGTCACGTAGTCAGACACGACAAGGGGCTCCTCAGTCATGTGGGTCAAAATAAGAGCTCTGATTTTTATGGGTTCCATGGGATATTGGTGCCCTCCCATCCCAACCCATCTGCCAGCAGGAGCACAACAGGCAAATGCATGCTTGCAGCTCGACAGCAGCACTTCATCATAGCACGTGTGAGCTGCAGCCCATTGTGGGCTGTGCAGAGACAGCTGCAGATCCAGGCATGCTTCCCTTCCATCAGCTTTGCTTTGGCAGAGGAGAGGGTGAGCAGCTGAGGGCAGCAGCACCACTGTGCTTCAAGTTACCAGAGCTCAATGGACAGCATGCTCACCCTCACACCGTTATCGGTGCTGTTGTTACCTTCATTATATTCCCCTTTTAATTTGCCCCAAAGAAACCAAACCTAATATGTCCTTTGCTTCTTTCTATAGCAGCCATTCTCTCACTGCCCATTGACTTCTCCCATCCGAGACTCCCCAACTCCAAGACCTCCCCATTCTTAACTTAGACTATAGTGCTTCTGAAATACAAAACAAACCTTCCTAAAGTACAGAGGGTGATTTGGGAGCCCAATTGAAATCAACTTTTAACATAATTTGATCTCAAAGTGCTGCAGTTAAAAATACGATGCATCCTTTTAAGCCATTTGGTGGGGCTTTTGAAAATTAGACACAAACTCAACACTGCAATATTGAGTTAGTCCAGAACAGACTAGTGTGCCAGTTACATTTGTAAAGTGGGCACACACCCGTAGAAATTCACAAAGACAAGAGATTAAAGCATGTGACAAGACTTGCAATATTGTCATCCCAGTTTAAAATAAAGACAAGGTTTCCTCTACTATCAAATAAAACAAGTGAACAGTGCTTTTCTTATTGGATGCTCCCTGATTTTTATGATCCAAGGTTTATCCTTGCTGTTCATTTCCAAGTCTTTTAACTCCCACATTGAATAAGGATGCAGAATTGTCATGTGTGGTGGAAATTACATGTCTGTGCTGTGAATATGACCTCAATCTCAGTCTTGTCCCTTTTCACTGTGCTGGTTTGTCAGTGCTTTGCTCATCCCGGCATGGACCAGGACTTGTCAGCCCTGCCAGCTGGTGCACCTTCTGCGTGCAACACATCAGTTCCCCACTGCTTCACCCCACCTCCTGCCACCTGGCACAGCTGCTGCATCTCCCTCCTTGCCTGCTCAGCACTCCCAGCACTCTCCCCTCTGCACCCTGCCTGTCTGCAAGCCAGCTGTGCCCAGGGCTCAGGTCCCACTGTAGGCTCTCCCACAGGAGAAGTGGCAGCTGCTATGGGGAATCTGGCTGCCAAGGGCATCTCACACTCACATATGCCCCCATGTTTGCTGTGGGAACAGACCTTTCCCTGTCAATTGCCACGTCACTTGACATATTAAACTGATTGAAGACCCCTCAAAGTTAAACGGTACTATTAAGTTGAAGACTTAATACTACCATTTGAAGGATAGCTAGGTGCCTGGGCTCCCTTATCTGTATGCTGCCTTTACAGTGCTCTCCATAGACAGCAATCACCATTTGCACTTGCATCTCATTCACCTTCCACCACCATTGGCCCTGTGCTTAGATCCCCATGGCAGCAGTCTCTGTTACAGGAACTACTGTGCTCAGTAGGATGGGACGAATGATAAATAGGATGGAGAAACTATGCGCAAGTAGAAGGATGCTCAGGTAGAGAGAGGTGTTTGTGGGATGTTTGGATGGGAAATGGAACAAATTGGAAATGGAGCCCATGTGCTCCAGGGAGTAAATGGCACCAGGAGGAGAGGTAGTGAGTGAACTGGAGAAGGAGATGAGACAAAACCCCATTGCCTGCTTGTGGTCTCTCATAGATTTCAAAATCCCACTGCCACCCTCTCTTGCTCACACTCCTCCTGAAATCTATTGTCCTTTCCATCATGCTGATGCTACCCACAGTACTAACGATCCTTCCCCTGCTCCCCCTCTTTTCAGCTTTTGGGATCTCCTTCCTTCTCCTTCTGCACTGTTGCAGACCTTACCATTCTCACCCTAAAACATACTGACAGCAGGAGAATGGTCAGAGGATGAAAACCCAGGCTGACAGGGCTGCGACCTGATGCCCCGGAATTTACCTCCCAGGCAGCCTCACACCAACCTCACAAGAGCTGTGTCTGCTCTCACACCTCTGTGAGCTGCAAATACCACTCCACCAACTGCATCTTCTGCTGAGAGATCTCTATGGGGATGAAAACATGCTCAATTCCTTTTCTTTTTTTCTTTTCTTTTTTTATCACTCCCAAATCTCTGCATTTTCTCTTCTACTCCCTTCTTCATTCATTTCTTTTCCATTTCCTACTTTTGGCAATATTCAGTTTTCACCCAAGCGTGTCACTTCATCAGTTACTTGGGCTTGGCAGCAAGCTAGTTAATTCTGACTGTCTAAGGGCCCTCATTAGACTTAATCTGAGATTAATGGCTGAGTGGAGGAGTTTGCACTTCTCAGGCATTGTTTTAAGCTATCCATTGTCTCATGCAGAGCCCGTTGCCTTAGTTATATCAGCTTGTATTCAATGGATTCTCTCCCAAAGCAAAGACTTTGTTTTTTTCCAAAGGAATTCTTACATACTGCAGAACTTAAATATGCCATTTGGGCCACATAAACGTATGTTGGCCAGATGTTTAATATGCCTGTTTCAATGTGTTTTGCTGACAATAAAAGAATAATGAATATTCCTGTAGGACAATTTGATGTAGATTAGGATACGATAAATGTATTTTGGCATCTGAGTATGTAAAAGCAGCAGAAACAAAAAATGAATGAAATGTGTATTCTTTTCTTATTTTTTTCCTCTGTAAACTTGCTATTTTATCCACAGCTCTGACTATAGCACATATTATGAGTTGACCAGCAATATACTGTAAAAACAAGATAAGCAAACACCCCAACCCCATCACAGTAACTGTCACATAAATAATCTCAATTCATCTCAAATAATGGATCTTTGGAATTTGCCCTTCCAGGCTATAGTCAGTGGCTATTAGTTGCATTTCAGCAAGGCCAAACTTGGTCAAGTACTAATCTGGAGTGCATGCATGTTCTACCCATAAATACGATGAACATTCAGAAATACTGAGACTAGAGGGGAACAGATTCTTCTGTAATTTATCTGTTTCAAAATACTATAGAAGTTATTGGTTTTGTGTTGTTATAACTGAAAAGCAGCATTAGGCCTAAGATTTACGGAAGCATTTTAGTACAGAGATAAGAGATTAAAACACACACACAGTTTGTGCATTTGGTAAACTGCTATAAATCCCCAGCAGTGCCACCAAAGAAGACCTTCTAGTCTACAATAAGATATATTCTTTTTGAATTTGGTACTAGAAACATTTATTCCTTGCTCAGCTCAACCATATGAATAAGGATCTCAAAACGACTAGATCAGTTCCAACACAAATGCGTTGGTATGCAGCGTATCGTATGTCATATGGAGTACTTCAAGTTATATGCTCAAACATACTGAGAAGATGGAGTATGAAATCCTGGTTCTACTAAAATCGTGGTGTAGTCATGCCACTGTTTCAGCAGTTTGTTACCTGAAAGGCTTGAGCTATATCAGTCCTGGCATCGTCTGGAAAGGATGGACTACAAGAGGAAACCAGTGGGAGAACATTGACATTTTTGAAACATACCTTTCCTGTTACAAGGTATCATGGTGTACATTAAACACCCAGTCTCCCTTATGGCACTAAGATCTCACAGCGGGCAAAATAAAGGGTAAACAGGGATGAAGATTGAAGTGTCATCTCTGCAATGATATATAGAGATCTGATGTCACTAAAAGCTGATGTCACTTGAAGACTTGGAAAAAGCCTGTTTTCCAGAGCTGGGATTTCCCTGCCAAGTGTATAAAAACAAAAGACTCTAGTCTCAGCCTGTGCTATGTAAGAATATATCATAACCTCTATAGCAAAAGAAACCATTCAGGATAGCCTGGAAAACTGCCCCCAGTAGTGGCCAATGGGATGCCCCAGTAAGTGTACTACGCAGGACCTGCATGTAACATCCCTTCTGTTGTATATTCCCTCTCTCAGCATCCAGAAAGTTTTGGCTTTGTATAATCCAGCAGAAGAGCTACATCGGTCAGCTTCAGATGTCTGTTTCTTCCAGGATGGTATCTGATTACTTCGGAAACTCATAAGAACTTCCAGCATCCATAAGATTCTGAGGAAAGGTACTCCAGAGCTTAAATGTGCATTATGTAAAGGAGCTGTTTCTTCTCTCCATTTTGAACATGCCACCCACCTGCCTTGAACATGAGCTGTGCTGTGATTCCAACACAGCTTTTCTGGCCTCTTCTCCAAGCTTAGGTGCAGGAAACCATATTTTTTGCAGACTCGGCGGTATTATTTAGCACACATTTGTGTGCATGATGTGTGTTGGAGGTGGTGCTATTTTCATACCACTTCTCCTGAGTTTTCAGTGACTGAAAGGCTTCTGGTCTTCCAGTTCATCCTTTGATTGCATCTGGCTTTCTGCTTTTCAGGATGGATGGACACGATACCAAGTATTCCTGGCATAAGGAGTGTTCTGACTATAAGAAAAGCATCCAAAGAGAGCCTGCTGTGATTTTCTTCCTTCCTCTGATTCACAGTCATGTTTCATTTTGTAAGCTAAAGCCCTGAAGTGACACAGGAGGTTATTCAGGGCCAATCCATGGCAATGCAGCTGAGTAGAAAGTATGGTTTCCAGTCTCACTGTCAGCTGTGCATGCTAAACACATGACTGTCTCACCAGCATGAAGAAGTCATGTGGCTCCATCAGCCTTTTCACTGTAAAGAGAATGGAATAGATCATGCAAGCTGTGTGCAAAAACTGCACAGTACAGCCTCCTTCTCTCCACTGTACTGCTCTGCCGTGAGTGTAAAGTGACACTAAACACCTCTATCACCATGTTAGGACTCCTGTGATTTCTGATAAAGGCTCTTGGTATTTAAAAATGACTCCTTGCATGTTTCTCCAGGCTCAACACACTGAGGCTCAGTACTGCTTATTGCAGAAGTGCAAGTGCAAGCTCAGGTCTGCTGACACTGCTGCAGTGCCTAATGAGATGAACACACTGGGTTGGGCTCTCCAACATCCATGTGTGCTGCCTGATTCAGCACAGGCAGTGACCGTGGCAAAGTATCTGATAGTAGAAATAACAGCAACAATGAGGCATCAAAATTGGGGTTAAACACTTCTGTTTGGTGTGTTGGGTTTTGTGGTGTTGGTGTGTTGTTTTTTTTTTTTACTATTATTTTCTTTGCCCTCCTTTCAAACCTTCTCTATTCCTCACAGAGGTAAATTATCCCTCTTTGCCCCATGAAAACCCTGCTCCATGCAATGGAGATGCATCCCATGACCTATAGGATGCTTTACAGGGACCCTAAGCCAGTCATCCCTATTTACAGCAACACAAGGTGGGGACAGTCAACAAAGGGGGAAAGAACATGGTGGAAAGAAGAGCTGGTAAAGGATGTAGGGTTTTCTCCATTCCCAAATGTTTAGGAAAATATATAAACGCTGAACTGACAGGGGTGTTCTTCAAGTTTCAAATATAAAATGCAAGATTGCTGCACTGAGAGTGAGTGAACGAAAGAGGGTTGTATATTTAATGGCTGAAATACTGCCAGTCTCTCTCCCCCGTCTCGAAATATGTTCATGATGCCGAGACATAAAGTTCAGTGTTTCATTCCATCTCAATAGGGATTTTATGACTAAAGTGCCCAGAATAAGAAAAGACCAATTTGTAGTTTTATTGATCAGGCTAAAGGTCAGGGGCAGATGTGTAGGTCATGGCGCTTCCTCTGAGCAGACATAGGACTGAGCACCAACCTTCTGAAGGCTGAGGAACGAGGCGGGGAAGGGGGGACTTACAGTGATGAAACGTGACAGCTGAGATGTCAATCATGACCAAATTGGACAAGCTCAGAGATAGGAGGTCTCACAACAACCATAACTTTGCTCCAGTGCTTGCACGTTCTGGCAGAGGCACTTGTACTACATGTTTGCTCAGGCTGTCATGTGGTGTATGGGCAAACGCCAAGAAACAATTTAATATAATAAAATTATAATTCATGCTGTCAAAGTTTATGAGATCAAGTTTCCCAGTCCTAGCTGAACCACAAAAAGCATATACTGCCACTACAGGCATTTTGGCTTAAACAGCAGGGATTTCTGCTGCTTGGAGATAGCACGGAAGGTATTTGTCATCAAGGCCCACTCTGGGTTGGCTGCAACAGTAGAATAACACAGAAGTACATTGATTCATTGTCAGGAATTTACAGTTTAAACTTAAAATGTCATGAAATGAAATGGTTTCCACAGCAATGTCAGTTTTTCTCCCATACATATATTAATTTTGTCCTCATTTGCCCCTGTGAATCACCAATGAAAGCAAAATTTGTCTCTGTAGTGTATTCTGTTCCGGGTGTCACTGTGTTACTTTTGAAGTGCAAACCCGTTTTGTGACTGAGATGGAGTAAAAAAGAGATAATCCAATACAATTTTAATTAAAAATGGGCGTATGTTAACTTTTCTTCCTGCTGATTTTGAATGTTGAGAAGGAGCTGCTTGTGTAAAGGTGGTGGGACCCATCCACCTTCTGCCCTTATTTTGCTTCTGCCCAGAGAGCTGTCCCAAAGCCCTGAAGCCAATGTGACCTTCATCCTTCTGGCTGACCTCCTTCCTGTGAGAAGACCCTTGTTAAGCAACCTGCGGCCTTCTCTGCCTCTTAACCCAATTTCCATCTCCTTGCTAACCCCACACAGTTTAGCAGTAGGAGGCTTTCATACTTTCCCAGTATTTAAGGTACATACAGGCCAGGTAAACACTGATATACGTGGCTTAATTTAGGCATTGTACTTATTGATTTTACTTCTTCAGATTTAGTCCATACAAAGCAAAATCAGAGGTTTGTTTTGTGCTAATTTTAATCTTTGGGTACAAAGTATGGAGGATTCCTAAGTCATAAGTGACGGACTAACACGGCTATTTGAAGAGGTGAAACTTCATCCTAAACTTCCCTTCCCTGCAGTAGGCTGAAGGCAAACTAAGCCTGAAAACAGGCAAGGTTCCAAGTCCCTGAAGGAGATATTTCATTCTTTTAAGTACAAACACTTGGGATAAATCCCACCACACAGACTGTCAGATGGTTTGATTAATATCTCATCATTTCACTACATTTATAATGAAGAAAACAATGCCGGTTACAAATGTGGGCATTTCTTGGTAGCCGATCCTGGATAGTGGTAGGGAAGGCAGACAACAAGGTGTACTGGTACCCCTTTGAACCCTGTTTTCTCAGATTCTGGAATTAATGGAGAGGCAGTTAGAGGCCCTGAGAAGCACAAGTTTAGTTATGGTATATGTTACATACCAAGTCTTTCAAGGGACTGAGATAATCTAGCATAAACACTAGGGTGTACTTACAAAAACTGCATGCTGAAATGGAGAACAGGTTTACTTTCATTTACCCATTTAATTGGCTGATTTTTTTCTCTGCATGTCCCCTCCTCATCCTAATGGCTTCTGAGGGCCAAGCAGAATCTGATTTTATTCTCCCCCAAATCTACTTCCTCTTCTATTTTTTCATGCTGTACTTTGTTCCTCTATTTGTTGATCGGCTGCAGAATGAACTTCATGGTGGATTCTAGCAGTACTGGTATATGAGGCCTGTTGTCTGGAAGCAATGTGCTGCTTAGCTAGTAACATAGCTGCTACACAGCTGGGTGGCTTCCAGATGGCTGTTGCACTTGAGTCAACCAGAGCTTCTTCTGGCTAAAGCAGTTTCACTGTTGTGGTCAGCTGGGAGAGTCATAAAACACAGATGCCTTGCTGAAGAGCTCATTCTAAAGGAAGAGATACAACAGTTGTGATTAGACAAAATAGACTGAGGTTTAGATGCGAATCTAAACCTCAGTAGCAATTTTTATGACCAACAGACTTGAAGACTTCAGTGAAACTCCCAGCACTCACCTCCCTGTGATCTGTATCTTTCCTCTGAATCATGATGCTAGAGAACTGGCCTAACATCACATAACAAGGAGTGAATAGCTTAGGCTCTGTGTGTATTTAAATTAAAGCCATAATACTCCATTAGTGTGCACTTCTATCACCTTCATTACTTATATATTTAAGCATCGGATAAATGGGTTGCTGTAGTAGGGAAGAAGGGTCATATTTATTTAGTGTAATATGAAAATATGGGAGGAGCAGAAAATAGCTGCTAGCAACTACACCTAGCATTTTACAGCTGAGGTGGTTTGCATCTAACACTCAGGCACATTAAATCACATCAGATCTCATAATTTACAAAGAGCAGTGTCAAGGAGATATTCCTTGGGTGAAGCCAAGCATCACCTGCAGTGTCTGCAATGTGTCATATTGAGGAGTGAACTCTCTGTGTTGAGGCATGAGAGGACAACAGCAAAAAAAGGAGATTCTGAGCTGCTGTCAGTGCTGGAGAAAGGTAAAAGGCAGAGATCATCATAGGAAACACACAGGGAGGGAAAGCTGGAGGACAGGCAGCCACCACCAGTTTGATTTAGAAGAACTGAGACAATAGGGCTGCCTCACATACACAGGCAAAATCGTAGTCTCAGCCAGATTGTACAGGTAAGAGGAAACGCTCCTTTTGATCTCTGGCATATAATTGCTAGCTGGGCACACTGTGAAATATTGCAGTGAAATTGGGCAGAAAGATTTCAGCAGCCACGTAATTAGGGACATGACTGAGAGCAGGGTGAGATCCAGTAGAGCTTCTTAGGGAAGAATATGTGTTTAGGGCTAGATCAAAATAGGATTATGGATAAATCCAAAATTAGGAACATACTCTGACCTTCCAGTTGCTGTGAATCTCTCAGAGCTGGAGATGATGTTTTGCTAGCCAGGAAGGTGTATCTGGGAGAAAGGTGGGAAAAAGGTGCACTCAGACAACAAAGCTGAATTTCCTATTTTATTTCAACCCACTTTCAGGACATAATTTGAGATACATTTGCACCACTAGGCTAATTCTGTAGGAATCTACTGGAGGACCTGCCAATTTGCTACAGGATCTGCTGTGCATTTTGTGAGGACTTCCAGAGCCACTTCCCATTTCTGCTGCATGGCACAACTCTTGCTTTGGAAGCTTTGATCAGATTTGTCTGTGTGGGAGCACATGGGAACTCTATGAAGGGAACTAAGGTTGGGAGCGGGCTGCTGACAACTTTTGCAATGAAGAAAGTGTGCTACAAGGTCCTCCCTTGAAGAAGGCCACAAAAATGATCCAAGGGATAGAACACCTCTCCATTGAGGGCAGGCTGAGAGAGTTGGGGCTGTTCAGCTTAGAGAAGGCTCCAGGGAGACAAGGGTAGCCTTTCAGTATCTAAAGTATCTAAATCTATTGTTGTGTTGATGAATATGATTTAGCTGGGAAGTATTGGTAATGGTTGGACTAGATGATCTTCTAGGTCTTTTCCAACCTTGATAATTCTGTGATTCTGTAAAGAAGAGCAATAATAAAAAAAGGAGATAGACTCTTTAGCAGGGCCCATGATGATAGACCAAGGGGAAATGGTTTCAAACTAAAAGAGGGCAGATTTAGCCTGGATCTGAGGAAAACGTTCTTCTGAAGCACTGGGCACAGGATGCACAGAGAGATGGTGGATGTGGGCATCCATGGAGACATTAAAAATCAGGTTGAATCATCCACATTCACTGCAGGGAGTTGGACTAAATCACCTTCCAGGGTCCCTTCCCCACAAGAGACACACCTAAGCCTCTGCTTTCAGGGCTTGAAGTGGGGTAGCCACGCAAGCATAGGCTGCAGTGTGATGCCACATCCAGTGCCACCAAGGCCACCTGCTCAGGCAGTGGGACTATACCGGGCAGAAAATGGCCGCCCTGCGGGCAGGTCGCAGCCGCTGCGGCCATCGCTTCTTTCCACCACTTTCTCTGTCGGCGCCGCGGCGGCCGGGCCTCAGCCGGCAGCTGATCGGGGCCTGTTACCATGGCGATTGCGGCGGGGGAAGGGGAGTCGTCTGCGGAGAAGCGAGGGAGAATGGGGGCGGGGAGAGATGGCGGAGGGATGGCGGCGCAGGGGTGGAGGCGGCTGAGAGGAGGAGGAGGAGGGCCCGCGGGGCAGGTGCCGGCCCGAGGGGTCTGTGTCGGCTTTGAGCACTCTGCGGCCACACGGTCTCGCTCTCCTTTGTCAGTGTGACTCAGTGTGGGGCTCAGATTGATGTGGCTGCCCTCGCCCATCCTCCCTCACAATCGCAGGTCTCGGGGTGGGGTACAGAGGAGCTGGCCGGCATCCCTATTCCAGCACAGCATCCTGTGGAGGAGGATGGAGAGGGAATGCCACTGTGCTCGCTGTCACAGAGCTCTGGCCTGGTGGCTTGTTAAATATGGCTCGGCAACTGCATCCTCCAAGGAGCTGTCATGCGGCAGGCTTGGTAAAGACACCAGCCATTCTCCTTATCAAATATTTAGGAGGTCAACCCAGCTGCTTCCTATGGTGGCAGCCCCACGGTGCCGCAGGGTTCACCAGGTCATCTCAGATATGTGGGGTTCAGGAAGGTGCTTGGCAAACATGAGATGCTGAGATGCTGTGGAGCTGCAGTTGGGATTCACAGGCAAAATGGGCTGCCTGTGTCAGTACGCCAGCTTCATCTTCAGACCAGAGTTAGTTCCAGAGTTCAGAACAGTTGTTACCGTATAGAAAAGCGTTTATCACCATGGTGACCGAGCAATGCAGCATCTTCCTGAGAAATGAAAGCGCCAGGCCCTGGGATCTGCAGTGTGTGGCCAGTGGGTTAAATGCAGCTGTCTTTACCTTTTGAAGCCAAGGATCACAATTTGTGTGAGAAATCTATGTATGTCCATGAAATGAACGAGTTGAAAGCAGACAAGTGGCTACCCATTAGCTATACATAAACAAGATGAACACCACAAGTGCACACTGGTGTTCTCTGCAGGCAGTGTCTTCCAAAAAGAGTCTTGTAAAATTTAAGGCAGCAGCAGGGAGCTCTAGCTGTAGTGTAGACTCACTATTGACCAGTTCTTGTGCAAGGGTGCTGAACTGGGAGGAAAGAAAATCAAACCAAGCAAAAAACACCCAACTCTCTGGATTCTGTTTTATCCAGGTTTCCCAAGAGTCATGTGAAGCTTGGCTGATTTTCAATGAAGTAGCGGAAGATTCCTGAAGCATTCTGAGGGGAATTTGTTGAAGATGTGAGGGGTTTTGAGTCCGAGAACTGCTTGCACTACAAAAGATATTGCCCATGAAGGAGATGAAAATATCACTCATGAATGGGCTACACAAGGCATGTTCATATAGGCAGATCACTGCTGTACCACAGGTACTTTGTCGTGCACCAGATGAGCTGGTATATCTGTATTTACCCACAGAGAGATATGAGCCGTGGAAATAAATTAGCCATATTAACATAGCACGGCATTGGAGTTAATCAACCTTGTTCCTGAGTAGAATTCACCGGGGTTCCAATCTGTGCACAGGTGGTTGTATTTATGCCAGTTCTAGAGTTATACAGGGCAGAACTATCCATGTCCAACTCAAGGCACATACAAATCAGGCAGTAGCTGCATGAGGTAATGAAATACCTCTGACATTAGTGTCTACTTTGTCAGAGTAATGGAAAGCCAGGCTGGCAGCATCACACAGAGAAGGGCCAAGATGCGTAAAACAGCATTTATGAGGGCTGAGGCTACTGGCATCTCATAACCTTCTTTCCCTTCCAAGTCCATTTTCTTTGTTTCCTCTTCTTGCACAGGACTAGTCCCTCAAATTCTTACTTCACAACTGAACTTTATGTACACTCTTTAGAATTCACCAACCACAGCTGGCACTCCACCTTTATGCATTCTGATGTAGTCACATCTTTTGAGACCCTCAACTCAGGTTTGCTTGTCATAGTTAATCCTGCAGATATTCTGCTTCCTGTCAACCCTGTTCCCTTCCCAAGGCACTACGGGAATGGCAGCAGCAGCTGAATTACCTGGCTGCTTTTCAGAAGAACATATCCCAGAGCAAAGTAAGGCGGTGGGCTCAGCCACTCAGTGTAATTAAACAGAAGCATCATATTTGTGTAGCTTGTGCTGTGGCAACCACAGCAGTTATTCTCATTCAGCTGAATGGTTTAGATGGCAGACCTGTGGTATTTCATAAAAGATCCTCTGCAAGCAGCGCCTTAAGCCGTTTCATTGAATGAAATACATTCGTGGAGCAAAAAGTGATGGGGTGGGCTGGGGGTGGAGGCAAAAGAAAAAACATGCTGGATAGAACCACACCATTTCTGGCTGTGGTTCAAAAGTAGCTTTTGGAACAGGATCTGATATACTATTAGGGTGAAAAAGGCTTTTAATACATAGTGCTTTGGCACCCAGATAGCATCTCTGATTTTCTCTTTCTCCCTCGAGAGGCAGCGTATTGTCTTCCCTCTGCTTAAAGGGAGAGGGGGCTATTTGCATAGACAGGTCACTGTTTCTGTTGCAGGTGTAAAGAAAAGACTGGCTAATTCATGCACACAGGCAGGAGTATATAGCACTGTTCTGTCAGCCATTACAGGAACCTGCAGCAAGACCTACTGGAGCGAAGCAGCTCTGAGCAGTTTACACAGCACTTTGGAGCAAACCTCTGTGTCAAGGTTAACTGATAGAGTGATGCTGGTAAAAAAGAGCCCATCAGGAAGTAAGGGAAAAGCAGAATTAAAAGACAGGGGGTCTGACTTCTTGGCTGCTCTACATCGCTCTTTATTCTCCTGGAGCAATGGTTGGGAGAGAAAGGGCGTGGTCACAGTATCGTGGTGTCCCAGCTATTCTGGGCTCTAATACACTCAACATGCAACCAGTGGTGATATCGCCAAGGGAGAGTAGCCAGCACAATGTGGGACATGCAAAAGGGACTGAGCGATCTCTTGCTATCTCTTATGGGCTCTACCTGTTACACTGAGAACGCCAGGACCCATGTCATGATCTGCTGAAAGAAGCAGCAGAATTAGAGAGCCTAGAGTTTGAGCTTCTGAAGTTCAGAGTTGGATACTGCTACCAAAGAGCACACAAGAGATTTAGAAATCACTCCCTGCTAGTGCAGGAGAACAATAGTGCTTTTCATCTCATGTCCATGTCATTACTGCTAGATTTTGGTTGGTTTTGTTGTTGGTTGTGGGGTGGTTTTTTTTTAGCTTAGGAAACAGATGTGCAGAAAGTGAGTGGAGTTGTCCAAGACTGCCCAGTAAACTGGTGGTAAAACAGATAGGAAACCTGATGCCTCCCACTGCCAAATGGAATTCACTTGTCACACACAAGGTAATGAAACATAAGGCTGCTGTCTTCCTCTCAGCCTTTCTGAGGTAAAGCAAAAAGCTCTCTCTCTGAGGATACTGAGGTCTCCTGTGCCAGGATAGCAGATGCCTGCGCTGTGTGGGTCCCATGTCCTAGGAGAATCACTGTCCAGACAGCATGTCTCACTCTGCAACTGATCTGAAGTATTTGTTCCTCACGTGGGATGGCAAATGGTGGGGAGATAACTAGATCGTTCTCCCTTTTAGGTCTTTTCCTGGGACTTGGTACGTAGGTTCCAGATGGTACCAAGCCCCTGCTGCTGAGATCTGCACAGAAAACTGCTTCTTCCTCAGCCTATTTCACAACAGATTTGGCTCTCTGTTGGTCGGTTGCTATTTGTACAAATTAAGCTGCACTGCCAAGAACGTTTGCAAACAGTGAATAGAAAAGTGGGATGCACAAGGCAAGTCAAAATAGGTCTCAAATCTGGCGAAATGCCTGCAGGTGCTTATAACATTTGACTTCCTGCATCCCATGTATTACACACCCACACGCTCATTCATCCATCTTTCTCTTGCCCTCACACCCACACACGCTCACCCTTCACAGGTTCATTCACCTTCTCTTCTCTCTTCCCTGCTTTTGCTTCCAGTTATTCCCACACCTACATCTACCTCTGACACTCTTTGTTCCCTGTATACAAACACACACCCATTAATGAATGCCTGAGTGCAGTGTCTGTGGGTGGAATATATACATTCATACAGCAGACTATGCTGTAATCTTACACCTATGCTGTGAAAAATCCTTTGGGATTAGTGAGCTGAGAGCTCTGATTACTCTCACTTTTACGTAAAATACCACTGATCCAGTTTATGGGCTGATGCTTTCTGTCTTCCCCTGCTATCATTCTTCATGGACACCTCCGTTTCTCCTCATCTTCCTCTCCACTCTTTCTCCCTCTGCTTTTCCCTTCCCACACTACTCTCCAAGACCACATGGGTTCAGAGAGCTTACCCATCCCCATCCTTCCTCATGACCTAATGCTAGCCCTGATTATCTCACAGGAGCAGTGAGAAGGGGTGAGCAATGAGCCAGCCATTCAGTGGTAGGACATGGTGCAGGAAATCCTGCGAGCTATGGTGAGATCAGAGACAGAGTCGGTAAACGGTGGGGCAGACTGCCCTGCCATCCGAGCAGCGCTGAGTCCGCCTGGCATCGAGCCTGCCTCTAATGGAATGTGACCCACCGTTGGGAATGAGCTCATCTGTAATCCACTTAATTGAGTTTTATGAGCAGGGCTCTCACATCAGGGAGCCAGTCTGCCTTCCTCTGAAGACTTGCCCTCCTTTGGTTGCCGCTTGGGAAGGGAAGGGGGGTGCAGATGTAGGTAGTGCTCTATTCAGCTATCATTTGCCTGCTTTTTTACTTTCTCCCTACCCTGAGGTTACAGGGAGCTGGACATACATGCTTTTCAAGAGGTCCATTGCCTCATGGTCTCACATTGTTTGCTTTTGCTGCAAATAGTGAAGATCAAACATCCAGGTGAATACTAGTGATGCTGTCTAGACTCACAGCTGTTTGGTCTCTGTGACAGTATTGGATACTCAGAGAAGAGGTATTGCTGTGCTTTATGGATCTCATGTACACATGTACTCAGCCCTGCTGCAGCCTCACCTCAAGTACTGTGTTCAGTTTTGGGCACCTCAATACAGAAAGGACATTGAGGTGCTGAAGCAGGTCCAAAGAAGGGCAACAAGGCTTGTGAAGGGCTTGGAGGATCTGCCTTACAAGGGGCAACTGAAGGAACTGGGGCTGTTCAGTCTGGGGAAGAGGAAGCTGCGGGGAGACCTTACTGCTCTCTTCCAGTGCCTGAAAGGTGATTGCAGCAAGAGTGGGGTGGTCTTTTCTCTCTGATGACAGGAAGAAAGGAAATGGCCTTAAGCTGTGCCAGAAGAGGTTTAGGCTGGATTTTATGAAGAACTTCTTTACAGAAAGGGTTGTTAAGCACTGGAATAGGCTCCCCATGGAGGTGGTTGAGTCACCATCCCTGGATGTGTTTAAAAGCCGTTCGGATGTGGTGCTCAGGGATGTGATTTAGTGCAGGGTTGTTAAAGTTAGGGTAGTATGGTCAGGTTGTGGCTGGACTTGATGATCTTTAAGGTCTTTTCAACCTGAGCAATTCTATGATTCTATGAACTGTCTTACCAGGGAATCCAAGTGGGATAGGGAAAGAGCCATTCTATTCTCACTTCTGCCTTTGGTCTGCAGTTGTCAAGTGGTAGAGCTGTCATCATCCCATAAGAGCCTTTGTTTACACTGTAGTGTCTTACCATCTTTAGCATCTGCCTTATCGCTTGTTTGTTTTCTTTGAGTTGGTCACATAAGGGCTAGCAAACAGAGAGACCTGTCTGTTGACTGCCAAGGTGACAAATGCAGCCATTTCTCTTATTGAAACAAAAGGGGAGAAGAAAGAGAGAGCGAGTAAGAGCCTTCTCCTCAAGGGAGCATTGTTTTCCTTGGGAAGGGACAGTAGAGACCCTCTGGCATGTGTCATTTAGGAAGTATTTCCTTCAGTGCTGGCATAAAGGTCTATCCCTGAGACAAACACTGGATGAAACTCCTGCTGCTTTTCCATCACTTCTGTTCTACCTTGTAGGGAAGTAACTTTGGCATGGCTTCAGATCTAATGTTACACTCACATTACAGAGCAGTAGCTCAGCAGTTGAAGGAATCCACAGCTTTAAGGAAAGGCTATGACATATGGAAAGTGTGCTGGTGCATTAACAGAAAGACTGTAACAGACCTATACCCAGAACAGCAGTGTCAACCACTGTGCATTACATGATACTTCAGCTGTTTCTCAAAATCCCCAGCCACTAGAATCGTGGAATTAAATAATAAAGGATTTCATTTTTGTAAATATGAGCTTCTGGTTTTCACAGTTACAAACAACACTAAAAGAACGAACCACGTGAGGACTCAAAACCCAGTAAGGAAATTAAAAGAATGCAGGTTATATATATGCATACATACATGCATACATATATATTTACATATATGTGTTTTGCATTGCTTGATTTTGAAGCCAATCTCAAAAGGAGATGCAGTGACTTTCCACTGATGTCCTGATGCTCAGGCACTGTAATGACTTCAGGATGGTTCATTGCAGCTGTGCCACAGCTGGAGCACAGGTTTTCTTCCCTTCTGCTTTCTGAAGTTAAGCACTTCTTAAATCAGCTATTGCTGATTTGTCTTGTGGATATACATCTAGAATGTGCATCCAGCTAGGTCAACAATTCCCTTGTCTTTCTTTTCATTTCATATTCTTGCTACATGAGCACTGTAGGAATGTAGGGTTGTTCCATAGCCAGTTGTTCCTTTGCCTCTCCCTTCTGTCCCAGCTCCCATGTACACATACCTTTAAGCAAGGGTTTTAGTAATGACTCCACTACTCTTCTAGTAGCAACAGAAGAGACAAAATCTGTCAGAAGTCATCGCCAAAAGACTGGTAGGCAGTTGGACAAACTTAGACACAGATTGCCTTAGGGTGAACAAAGAGACTTTTTTCTTCTCATAGCACTTACTGTAAAATCTGAAAACAGTCATCCCAGCATTATATGAAGTCCCCAAATGGCCGTGCAATCTGGATAGGGGTAACACTCTTCCAGTGAGTCGATGCTGGAAATATCTTCTCCCAACTTAAACGCATTCTTTTGCCATGTCCTGTTACTGCAAAAGTCCCGACATCATGTTTGATACTATTTTATCCCTTGAGTAGTAGTTAGCTTCAAAAAATGGCAGGAGACCCTCAATATTGCCTTCGGCTCTCTCTATTTATGGAATCTGCGCACAACATATGGTACATGGAGAAAGGAAGAGCTGTTAAAAGGATGAAAGCTGTTCCACTAGATGTGGTTGTTAGGAGCCATTGGAGTATGTCGTTGATGAGAGCAAAATATTTTAGGATATTTGTACTTGATGGCATAAATGTTTTTTTTTAGAGAAGTTTTGTAGAAATTATTCTTTGAAAGAGCAAACTGTCCAAGAAATTGCTTCTGTTGTATCTCAGAGCACTGGCAGTGTCAAAGTTTCTGCAAAGATCTACGCAGTGTTTCGCTCCACTGCTGCTCCAAACCCAGGAGAACCCTGTGTGTCTCAAAGCTCTTTTCCTCCCCATCCATAGATTTTGGCCTCATAAATGATACTGACACTCTCTACATTATTTGCCTCCAGTTCTGATGTTCAGTTAGCAATGGGGGCTATCTTGTTTATCCATGGCCAGAAATCTTAAAGTAACCAAGTCAGAAATAATTACTGTTCTTTCTTCTTCCTTCCCCCATTAAGTCTCTTCCTTCCATGGCAACTGCCCAGATTTGTTGGTGGGACTGATTTAAATGCAGGAGACAGATTGGATTGCTGACACGGGCTGTGCTGTGGAGCTATTTACTACATCAGCCATGGAAGGTCATGCATCTCGCCACTCTCCTTAATAAAAACCCAGCTTGGCTCTTCAGCCTAGCTCCATCCATTGAGCTCTTCACACACATCTATAAAACACCCACTCACATGTGTGCTTGTAAACAAGCAAACAAATCATGGCACCTAAAAACTAATTGAACAATTCCTCCTACAGCCTTGGAAGAGAAAAAGGAAAGGAGGATGTTGGTTGCTTCTATTTCAGAAATACTGAAGTGCTGCTGAACTACTATTGTGACAGAAGGATAGATAACCAGGTTGATTGGTCAGAAAAGAAGAGAGAAAGTATGGAGCATAGAGAGACAGAGAGGGAGAAGCTTTGTCACATGGCTTTCTGTCAGATTGATTAGTGGCTTTTTCCTGTATACCAGTGCAATGGCCTCTGTGGGTCAATCTCATTAGAGATAAAAGTGAAAGAACTGCAGGAATCTGCATTGAGATCTACCTAGAAAGTTTGACAGTGAGGCCTCTCTTCTCAGACTTGGAGGAACAGCAAGGTCAGGATGCAACTGAGAGGAATGTGGCAGTGACAGCAGCTCCTCTGACCAAGTGACCTGTGGCAAATTCTGATCATCTATGCACGAAAATGGTTTGTTCCTAGTGATAAACCAGTGGCCAAGACACCAAAGGAGATGCTAAGCAGACAGCTTTCCAGGTGAGCTGACTAGCCTATAAGTGACTTTCCCCTGCAGGTCCTCTGAGACTTACCACTGTGAAGGTGATTCTGAGAAATAAATCTCTCTCACGATCAGCGTGTGGAGTTTTAAGGTCAGTGGCAGAGCAGCAGAAACCATGTCTAAATAACACTCAAAATAACAAGGATCCCCAGTGTCAGGATATTTGATGTTGTCAGGGAGAAGGAGGAAAGTCTGGAGCTGCTGAGAACAGCAGAGCTAGTCTCTTGGTTTGTTTCGTGGGGAATATTTTCTATGCAGCAGATTTCCAGGTGGCTCTCAGGTATCTCAAGAAAGGGTACAGGGCAGCAGAGGACACAGTTCACATGCCATGTTACACTTCTATTTGCTCTGTGCAACAGCTAGCTTTCTCGCTGTAGTAAGGGGCTTAGTGATGCTGCCCTTCAGGTGCTGAGCAAGCTTGGGTCTTGCTTATGAAGTGCACTCTTATCTTCTCATGCACTGCAGCATGCCAGTGCTATAAGCTCTTACAGACAGGATCGTGGACACTTGGCATCTATTTCAGAGGGCATGACTGTGTGGTGTGTGTGGGAAGTTTGCAGCGCATCTGCTCCTGCTCTGTCAATTCTGTGGACAGAAAGAGGCTGACATTAACGCTCACTGCATGGATTTTGCAAGCTCTGCGGTGATGTGTGCTTCCTGCAGTAGATTAGAGTCAATTTCTGTCTTGTCAAAAGTGGTTAGACATAGTCCAGTTTTGTCATATGCTTGGGTTTAGATATTTGTGGGTTAGCTGAATGCTGGGCTGGTGCTGTTAGAAAACCACTACTTTAGACTTTCCATAGGACTACAGGCTAACAAAGGCCAGACAACTGCCCGGCATGGGTGTTTCACATGCACTGTTTAGTGCTGCTAACAACATACATATACTATTCACAGGTCTCACTGCCAGGGGCTGGTGATACCACATTCCCATCTCACCTGAGTACAGTTCTTCAAGCTCTGGGCTTTCACACCTTTAAAATAGGATCCAGTGTCTCCTGTTATTTGCCTACACCCATCCACTCCAGTTGCCTGTGATCGCAGTTGGTTCTGGCTCAGCAGTCTTCCTGTTGGGAGCCGTATAGTTCTGCACTGATAACAGGTTCTCAAAGTGAGATATTGTTAGTTTGAACAGTATCACAAACTATGGAAGGAAAACCTCTCCTCTAGTCTCTACTGGTAATGTGACAAATGTTCTTGCTCATCCAAGCACTCAGTGGAGCCTGTCTTCTATGTGTTTCAGCTCCACAAAGGTATTACCTTTCCTATATCTCCAAGGAGGTGTTTTTTAATCAGCTGATCCTTCTGGTCCAAATTTTTGGCCAAAATCCCCCATGTGGCCTATAAGTAGCATTTTCCCAGGGGTTTTATCAAGTTACTGCATGTTAGTGACCAAGAGTGCTTATATAAAGCTAAGACAATACCTTTGAAGCTGGTTTCCTGATTTTTTTTTTATATATTATCTTTTCCTCTTCGGTTTTCCTTTATGACTTTCCTGATGGAGGTAATAGAATTACTGCCAGCCCAGTATCGCCCTGCAAATCTTCCTCTTTTGCTAGTCTTTAGCATCACTGCTGAACTCCAGATCCTTCGCAGTGTTTTCGTTTTGGTATTTGTTTTTGTCGTAGCATAATTTAGTGACTGGAAGTCAGAATGAGGATATGAAACTCACTTTTGCTGAGTTCCCCCAAACCTACCATCCCCATCTTCGAATCACTAACATACAGGAGAACTGCTTGGTGTTGCATCCCCTAATTCTTACTGTTACACTGTCTCCACTGTGTAAAGAAGCTCACAAAGGCAGACATTCATCTAATATTCCCATTAGAACAACCCTGCTAATATAAGTGATTTAAGCGTAGACTTTTGTTGTAGAAATAATAGCTTAAGTGGAGGTGGAACATCCTCTATACATCTTCCTTTTTTTTTTCTTTTTTTTTTCCCTTTTGATATCTAGGGCCTACAGTGTGTGATATGTCACAGGGAATATTGATGTAACTGCACATTGTAATTTGCTTGCAGCAAGTGTCATTCAGTGTATCAATGAAGTATGTGACGGTGGTAGGAACATGGAAATAATATGTTTTTATGATCTAGCAGAATTTTATTCTCTCTTTTTTTTTTTATCAAGTTGTTTGAGTTTCATTTGTTGGTGGAATAATATCATCACAAGAAACACTGCAGAACCAATAGTGCATCCAAAGTGAAAGTGTTTCTTAAAACATCTTCTCCTTTGTGAAAGAAAGTCTTGCCAGAAAAGGCTTCTCTGTGTGAGCACATAGGCAGTTGTATGTTCAAGGACTCCCTTCCATCCACATCCTCCCACCTCTGCAAGCATTTGAGTAGTTGTAAGTGATGGAGTCTACAAATGAAAATATCTGGTGGAAAGTGTTTATGTGATTCTGGAAATAATGTAGATACTGTAGTTGAATCTGAGAGTGATTGCACTATCTGTGTATGTTTGTGTGTCTGTGTGTATGAAGGAAAGTGAGCGTGAGAGAGATTACATTGTGTTAGGGAAAGGAACAACAGTACCTACTAGAGAGAGATGAGATAAAATCTTGTTTTCAGAGCCTCTGTGTTTCAAAGACTTCATTGTGCACATGTATGTACCTGTGCCTTTGCTAAAAAAGACTTATTTATTTGTATTTAGGAGGTGAGATTACTCTGGATACATGCATTTTGTGAATGCAGTATATTATAGCATGCACACGTCTACATGTGCATACAAAAGATGCATTTGTTGCAATGCAACAAATTGCAATGCATTTGTTAAAGACAGGAAAGGACGTGTGTCCTAGAAGAAAAACGGCATGTGTCTATTACACAGTATGAAAATGTGTAAGCATAAAATAATGCGGCTTGTATGTATGCATACAAGTTCTTATGCATTTTAGATAATTTTAAATTTCTATTTCAATTTCTTTTTTTTAATGATAGAAACCTCTGTAGTGGTTTAGAAACATTCCATGCTCTGGCCTTTTTTTCCCCACTTTTTCCACCCAAAGGCTTTTAATAGTTGCTATTAAAATGCTTGCTGAAGATTCAAAATGATACCTAGAGAAATGCGACTTATAAAATTCCCTCCTTAGAAGAGCCAGTTGGAGTAAGCGTGAGGTTCATTGATAAACAACACTTAGAGAGAACAGAAAAATCACAAATTATCACACCTTGTATTTTGTCCTAAGCAGATTTTAATGACACTTTGTTGGATATTTTATGACAAATCCATTCTAAACAGCAAGTTACCAGAAAAACACTCTCCCCTCCAGGAGACATGAACATGTCAGCAGTGATTCAGGAGCTAGAAGTTGGGAAATAAGTACACATTTGTTTTTTTAAAGAATGCATTTCATCCGTTCTCGTTTTGTTTTTTCACAAGTAGTTTGTTCATCTTAATTACCCGCTACAAGCTCCTTATTTATTTATTTGTTTGTTTTTAATTCAGAAAATAATCACCTGAACGGTGTTTTTATCTTCGTTGGGAAAAATTAATGTTTTGGCTATGTTAGAGTAAAAGTATGACTGAGCCATGTGATGGAGAAATAAGAAATCCTTTTCATCTGTGAAGAGAGAAAAAAAGACTTCTACTGTCTTCTCCCTGACTCAGACCTCCCCTGCATCTTGACAGCAATGCCCCTGCTTCCCTATTTCTTGCACGTATTTAGCTCTAAGCACCAGAAACTCCTTGTCATTCCAGCTTTAGTGGGATGAGAGGGCTGCTTTGGATCTACTCATGCTGTGTTTTGTCTTTGTGGATAAGGGCTGAGTCTACAGGGCAACCCAACATTGGGGCAGAAAAAGTGGAGACAACATTCTATGGCCTTCACTTTAGTTATTCTACCTCTCATCACCTTATGCAAGAAAAAGGTTGAAGTGGCCACTGACAACTGCTTAAAGTGTTGTAATCTGATCTTGGCTTCATCATTTCTAAGAATTGTAGAGTAGGATCATAGAACATTCTTAGTTGGAAGGGACACTCAAGGATCACCAAGTCCAACTCCCAGCTTCACACAGGAACACCCAAAATTCAAAACCTTTTTCTAAGAGTGGTGTTCAAATGCTCCTTGAACTCCAGCACTTGGGGCCATGCCCACTGCCCTGGGCAGCCCATTCCATGCCTACCGCCCTTTGGTGCAGATCCTGTCCCTCACCCCCAGCTGCCCCTCCCCTGATGCAGCTCTATGCCATTGAGTTGGGCTCTGTCACATTCACACAGAGCAGAGCTCGGTGTTGCCCTTCCACTCCCCTTTGAGGAGCTATAGGCCACCATGAGACCTCCCGTCCATCTTCTCCAGGCTGAACAATCCAAATTGTCTCAGCTGCTGATGTTACTGTATACATTAAAATACTTAATGCAGTGAGCAGTGGAGGACTTACTTCTGCTAATCTGAACATAGCATCTGCATGTAGGCTGGTGTTCTCCACAACAGTGATTCATTGGCCCATCTCTTCCATGTCATGGCAACTTTGGGAGAAGCTGCTGGACTCCAAGACTATCAATCACTACACAGGTTTGGAGAGGGGTGCTTGACATCCCTCTTCATGCCTGCTTCTAGCAAGGGGAAGGCAATCTGCCTTAGTAGAGGGCTTATCAGTCCTTCAAAAGTATATGCAAGGGGCAGGTAGAAGTCTGTGGGTGGCATGAAGGGGTATTTTGATATGGCCAGACTGCTGCTTCTCTACATGGCATTGAGTCCAAATCTTACAGATGGGACTCTATTAGTATTAGCTGCCATAAATAACGAATTCCTTGGATATCCAGCTTTGAAAAACTCCTTTAGTTTTAATGGGGATCTCCCAGTTGCCATTCTGTAGGTATTTCAATGCAATAATTAACTTCTGTCTGTAAGTTTGCCTTTTTGGCCTCCAGCCATCTCACTTCAGGCAGCAAATTTGATGACAGTTTTGAGGCGTGAAGAAGGGTGAGACTGCAAGCGGTGAGGTATTGAAGAACTTGAATACAGAGTTCTTTTCATCTATTTCAGCATTAACACAAATGCAAGCAATACTGCTAGCCATGGAGGATAACCATTAAACATCTGTGCCACTTTGTGCTACCGTATGATGAAACCTTTTCTATGTCCCACGCTGAAGTAAGATGATAGGCACACATTTACTCAGTTAATCTTCCCCACGCTCATCCCCCAAGACAGCTAATTGTGGACCATGTAAGTTTCAGTGCTACTGAAATCTGGCTCCGTTACTCTTTGGCAGCACATCTACATGTTGTCTTGATGGTCGTGTCTTTCTGCAGTAACACCCAACAAGTCTTCCTCTTTGTACACACTTATGTGCTTTGCAGTAAACGTAGCTGCTGCTCCTCTTGTGTGCTCCTGTGTTCAAGAGTACTATTAGCTTTCAGCACCTTTTTATCTTTCTCACCTTATTTGTTACTCTTCTGTACAGCCTGAGCTCCTATAGTCAGGCAGGTGAGTGAAAGCGCTGGTTGTCATTTAAAAAAGGATGCCAATTGGGTTGTGGTTCTTGAGAAAGCCTTTAAATGTAGTGTTAGAGCATATTAAAAAAGAGAAATAGAAAGAAGGGAAGAAGGAAAGAGAAAGGAAGGAAGGAAGGGAGGGAGGGAAGGAGGGAGGGAGGGAGGGAGGGAGGGAGGGAGGGAGGGAGGGAGGGAGGGAGGGAGGGAGGGAGGGAGGGAGGGAGGGAGGGAGGGAGGGAGGGAGGGAGGGAGGGAGGGAGGAAGGAAGGAAGGAAGGAAGGAAGGAAGGAAGGAAGGAAGGAAGGAAGGAAGGAAGGAAGGAAGGAAGGAAGGAAGGAAGGAAGGAAGGAAGGAAGGAAGGAAGGAAGGAAGGAAGGAAGGAAGGAAGGAAGGAAGGAAGGAAGGAAGGAAGGAAGGAAGGAAGGAAGGAAGGAAGGAAGGAAGGAAGGAAGGAAGGAAGGAAGGAAGGAAGGAAGGAAGGAAGGAAGGAAGGAAGGAAGGAAGGAAGGAAGGAAGGAAGGAAGGAAGGAAGGGAGGAGGGAGGGAGGGAGGGAGGGAGGGAGGGAGGGAGGGAGGGAGGGAGGGAGGGAGGGAGGGAGGGAGGGAGGGAGGGAGGGAGGGAGGGAGGGAGGGAGGGAGGGAGGGAGGGGAGGGAGGGAGGGAGGGAGGGAGGGAGGGAGGGAGGGAGGGAGGGAGGGAGGGAAGGAAGGAAGGAAGGAAGGAAGGAAGGAAGGAAGGAAGGAAGGAAGGAAGGAAGGAAGGAAGGAAGGAAGGAAGGAAGGAAGGAAGGAAGGAAGGAAGGAAGGAAGGAAGGAAGGAAGGAAGGAAGGAAGGAAGGAAGGAAGGAAGGAAGGAAGGAAGGAAGGAAGGAAGGAAGGAAGGAAGGAAGGAAGGAAGGAAGGAAGGAAGGAAGGAAGGAAGGAAGGAAGGAAGGAAGGAAGGAAGGAAGGAAGGAAGGAAGGAAGAAGAAGAAAGAAAGAAAGAAAGAAAGAAAGAAAGAAAGAAAGAAAGAAAGAAAGAAAGAAAGAAAGAAAGAAAGAAAGAAAGAAAGAAAGAAAGAAAGACTTTTCCATGTTTAATTGCTTGATTTCTCAGTTAACTTACTGATTTTTGGAGGAGTACAAAACTGAGGTTCTTGACTGTTAAGTCTGGATTTAGACATGCCTTTTCAGCTGCATACATACAAATACAGATGCATTTGGGTAATAGAGATGCATGTGTACACCCTCTCCTGCCAACTGCATACATCCTCTTCTCACATAAACCTTTGCTCCCATTCTGCCTTTCTTCCACATTTCCCTTCCTGCAGCTTCTGTCCACCACCTTTCCCTGAGTTCTGGAATCTCCACTGTTGCTTGTACTGAGTAACCTTCTCCCCCGCTCTCCCTCCCTCATCTCCTCCTTCACTCCAGGAAAGCTCTTTTTGATTCTCTTTTCACTGATGTCTGGCATTCGTACCTCTGTAGACAGAGAATGGCAGGAAGACAGTGACGTGCGCAGGCAGAATAACCAGAGAATAAAAAGGAGTTGGTTGAGAATCTGTAATTAGAAGCCCAATTTCCATTTCCTTCTCAGGCACTTTAAAAATCCCTTTCAGAGGTTTCTTCACTGTCTCAAAATTGAATGTCATTGAGATTTTTTTTTTTCCTTTTTTTTTTTTTTTTTTTTTTTTTTTGCATCCTCTTGTTTCCTTGGCAACAAGTTGGTGATGCAGGAGCTAGAAATGTGCTGTGTCTCCGTGGAGATGTTGGCGTGGGTGTGCCATGGTGACATCCACGATGGACTCACAGCTCTACCAGTCCTACCCCACCCTTTGTAATAAGCACAGTAGGCCCAACATCTGAGGTGATGCTTTTATTTTTAGCTTGATAGCTGCTAATCTGCTCTTTTTTTCATTGCATATATGCCACGACAATGGGTCGTAAGATCCAGATACCTCATTAGTTACATCAGCAAAAAATTGTCTGACTTGAGGGGCTTTTAGGTTCAAATCTTCAGGTTTTAATTCAGCAACTCTGAAACTTACAGTAAACCATACTCCTGTGTTGAAGAGGCACTTGTTTACAATGACTTAAGTCATTCCCCTTCACTTTGAGAAGAAAGAGTTACCAGTGTTAATGAACAGGATGTGGATCAGGGTTCCTAAGTTTCATCGTATTCTAAACTGAGTAGTTTCTCTCTTTATTACCTCAAAAGCTGCTCATTTGGAATTCGAAGAAGCTGCTATTTGCCCTTGACCTGGGGCATGAGAGATTCCAAGGCACCTTACCTGTGTGCTCCCATAAGATGTAACGTTCTCTTCCAAAGAGTCTGTTATTCAGATTACTCAGCCTTTGTTTGGATCTGCCTAACAGCAGGCAGGTAGCCTATGGAACTGTTCAGAAAACAATAGCAAACTGTAAAGATATATAGATTAGACCCCTCCAAACACCTCTCTTTTTTTTCTCCTACACACTCAGTATCTTTACAGTATTTGTTTTCACTGTGCATACAGCCTGTTCAGCTGTTGCTCTGTATTCTGCATTCACCAGTGTCTTGGCTATAAGCCAAGACCCAAACTCTCCTTTAGGGTAGCTCTTGATACACACAGTGGCAGAATAAGGGCTGGCCACAGTCTCATCAGATACTCAAAGGTTCTACAGCTATTTTTTTGTTTCCTAGGAGGCTTTATGACATCACACAGAAACTCTGATGTCAACAAGGAACCCTCTGGGTAGGCTTTTGAGAAGTTGCTAAGGATCTTCTTACTGCCAAATGACTGTAACTTCATCCCAATGGGATTTGCAATAGAGCTCATCCATGCAGCAGTAAAGCCAAGTATCAAATTCTTCTTGCCAGAAAGACCAATTAAAGGATTAAATGTGAAAAGCTGAAACCTACAACATCCATGGTGACAGGGTTTTCTTTTCTTTTTTAGACTGTAATCATCTTTGTAGCATATTGTTCTGGGATCAGCACCTTTGGGGATACATTAGTACGGCGATTGACGGAAAGAAGCTGAAGAGGGAAACCAAAGTGAACCCAGCCAAGGCAAGATAAGCTTCTCTCGCAGCCATGCTGGCAGATTTCTTTTGCCTTCTTTACGACACTCCTTCAGCAGTTGAGGCACAGACTGAGATTATTCAGCTCCAAAATGGTAAGGTGCTTGTTTAAAAGGTGTTTTATTATGTGAAGCGGGAGGAAACACAAGGAACAATCAGACACCAGAGGCATGTTAAGATGTGTCATTGACACATTATGTCAATGAACAGGAGTAAATTCAGGCTCTGTTTTAGGGACGTTATGTTCCAAAGCAAGCACATAAATCTGACTCAAATGCCTTACTTATTGAATCTGAACCCAGAGTTTATTCCTGACTGTTACTGAAATACAGGTCCAACTTTTCTTTTTATTTGGACTTGTATTAAAACATGAAAAAAGCTGACACATCTACCTAACTGCTGCAGTTTGTTTGGCATTGTACCTGATGCTGTTTAATAGATGCCTCTTGCTGCAAGGAACTAGGACCCTATAGGTATGATAGGATGCAGAACATCATTCAAGAACTTTGGTTGGGAAAAAAGCTGTATGCTCACTGGAAGTAGTAGCATAGCAGTATCCTAGCTTAAAAAGCATTATGTAATGAACATAAAAGTTGGTATTAACAGTAAAGACAGGAGCAACTAAGGAACCTAGGGAACTAGGGAGAGTTGGACTTGATGTTTTCTTGAGGTCCCTTCCAATCCATGCAATGCTGTGATTCGGTGACATTAGAGGGAATGTATCTAAAATCATGTGTCTAAACTAAACAGAGGAAGATGTGGGGTGAGACAGGGGGAGCATCCTCAACAACTACGGCATAACTGTGGGATTATTATTTTTTTTTTCAGTTACATCCTTTTAACAAAGTATTTAATCTCTGCAGATAGTTTTAATCTAAACAGTGCCATGTTTTTTGTGTGTGTATGTGTGGGTTTTTTTTTCCTCAGTCTACAAATCTTTACTGATTTTGTAGGAAGACTCAAAATTCTCCCTAAAAAAACCACAACCGCTTCTTTCTGCTGATCCTTCTAATCTCAGATGATGTCCAGAACTGTGGTAACTTATCTGGAGTATTGCATTACAAGGAACATCTTGCTGGCTGAAGTTCCTCCCCATTTTGTACAGACAGATCAGCTTACCTCATGCACAAGAGCAATAGTTTTCTCCATTATACTTGAAAAGTGAGTACAACATAAACTAAAGTTCAGATTCTTCTAGCTCCTTCCTTTGCTGACTGCCTTTTGCATTTGTTAGCACCCTTTTGTGGAATGTGCCATACACACAGAATACACAAGAGTTCTCACCCTATCTTTTGCCCCCAGGAGATTAGACTGGCACACACGAAGTACATGATTGCTTTTGACTTCACTTCCCTGCCTGTCCTTCTTCCTGACTGAGATTCAGCAGCTTCTGCAATACAACAAGTTCCTGTCAGCTGTTAGGGCACTAAAATAAACCTTTATCTTGTCTTCACAGCCCTGAGTGACGGGGCTGGCAATAGGTGAACCACAGCCAGGCAGCCATTTCTGCCATATGCTCTTTCAACCTCACTGCATGCTAACACAGCAATCTGTAGCCTGGCAAATCTGCTGTTTTTCCTTGCAAGACCTCCAAAAGGCAGCAACTCTGGTTCCTATCATTTCCTATGGCAGTATCTTGTTATGCTGGGTTATAACATTTCTTTTGCCTTCTTTTTCCAATATTCAGCACGAGTCAGAGCCAGAATGCTAGTCCAATGCTAGAGAATGAAAATCCTGCTAATTCTCTTAAATTAGAATTGGCTGCAAAAATGGCCTTGGGGCACACATCGTAAATTGAGTTGAAACCATGCAGTCAGAGGGGGAAAAAATTGTCTTTCTTTAGGGAGAGAAGACATTACATATTCACACTTCAAGCAAGCATATCATTGGCAACTAATCCTTCTTATACCACAATGCTAATTTCAAAATAGCATTTATATGGCACGGTTTGCTTGGGAGGGCATGGATGAATCAGTTAGTTGCCCTTTATAATAAGCCCTACACAACTGCTTCCTGTGTTGCTCTTTTCTACAGCCTTGACTTCTAATCATCGCTGTGCCACTTGCTTCTTATTCAAAGGGCAACTGTTGAATAACCATGCAGCAAAGTTACAGAGCAGGGGCAATAAATAAGGAGAAGCACAAACACACGATACAGTTCAAACTACTACTTTTGTATGGTCTTGATACAAGGACACGTGGATTCTGCTGAATGTCAGTGCTGATGCTTGATGAGGAATGATAAGCCTATAATTTACTTGCATGGCTGTGCAACTTCTTCCTGCTGAATGGGAGAGCCTAGAAAATCGTTGTTATTCCTAATATTGCTGCAGCTCAAAACGGTCCTTTGCACCACAGGCATCACAAACGCCATTGGTTAAATGAACCATACAACACAACATTTGCTTTAATATTGCTGCCCAGTAACAGTTGAGAAGTCCAGAAATTGCAGAAGAAATATGTTTTCAGCCAGCTGATGTAGAAATGGCTTCTGACGAGTCTGAAATGCTGTAGTGATTTGGAAACCTACCAATGGAGCAAATTATATGAAAAATGCACTACATTAGCAAAGACACGTACCCAAAATGCTGGCATTCTACATTGTCAGAATGAAAGGAGGTGGTTTTGCTTTACCTGGAGCTTTACTTAAGTTTGTTAGCTTGTTACCTTTCAAAGAACTGAAGCATTGGTGAAAGAACCAAAACTGGAAGAAATGCAAAGGGCAGTTGAGCACCGGGGTCAGAATAAAGCAACAGATTCTGTTAGGCTCCAGACTGGGTGATGGAGAACAGAAAGATGTGTTCTCAAAGTCAAGGATGAGATCGATAGGTTGTATTCAATGGGATGTTGCAAAGAAATTTTATAAAAAATGAGAGTGAGTGGTTCTGCATCCACATTTGGAAAAGGCAGGCAAACTAATGTTTATCAAAGCTTTTTTGTCAGTCTGCAGAATCCTACCTTTGATCCTTCTATGGATTTAATCCCTTGGAAGAAAGAATAAGTATTTGAGAAGTAATTCACAGCAGATCCAGCAAATCAAAAGAAATTGAAAAGACATGAGATAATGACTAGCACAATCGCATAGATTTTACAAAAATACATGATTGCACTGGATGTAAATAAAGAGTTTAAAAACCTCAATAAAGTTATTAAGGTAGAACAATTTTGGATTTTGTGGTTCAAAAAGTGGTGACTACAGAGTAGAATCTGTTCCACTTAGTGACACTGCAGGAGAGGGCAGAAAGGTTTACCATCTCTTATGGTTTTTAATAATATATTTGCAAAAACTGCTGTGAAATTCTCAGAATTAGGTGAAATTACATGTCCCGCACTAATTTCTTTGATATGTAGATGACTTTAATGTTGTGAGACAGGCAGGAAGTCTCATACAATCTGTTGCATGAGTTAAAGGAAGTGACAGGAAAGATAGGATTTGAAATCAGTTGTAAGATCAACACAGATAAAACAAATGCTTCCTAAATTTTTTACATGTTGAGGAATAGAGTTGTAGTCCAGTGCTGAGTATGTCTTACGTTTTCAAAGTACAAAATCATCCTCTAGTTTTCTGGGGGGAAGAGAGACCAGTGTGCTTACATGAATAGGTGTAGATTTCCCTTAGATTTCCTGGGAAATAGCAAGACAAATTTCAGGTCAGTGAGGTTGAACTGTGTGTGAGGAAGGCCTAATAGGAGACTGCAGGAGTTTGACGAGATGGTAAAAAGGTAGATTCAGCACAGTCCTAATATTTTTAGTAGTCAAAGTATGATGAAGATTAAATGAGACAGTAGCTAAACAACCCTTGGGAGACCATTTGATTTCTTGGATGAATAAACATAGAAGGTGGCAGTACTTGCCAAAGGTCTAAGAATTAATAACCTTTGCTGGCTTTCAGGCAACAGTGCTAAATGAGCAATGTCTTTCAGCAACTTCCCTTTCTCTATTGGGTTCAGCCTTGGTTTATTAATTCCCTGTCGTTGAAGGAAGGTTGGAAGACCTAGAGGGCATCACAGTGCCTCAAACCGTTTCTCAGTATCTGCTGGAGTTTAATACAAGACTGAAAATGACCATGCTGCACTCTGTTCAGTGTTAGTGGCTAACAGCTAAGCTGGAGTGTGTTGTTTAATGGAGATTACCTGACAATGTAGCATATTTTCCTCTTTTTTTCTTGGTGTTGCCTGTGGTGTTTCATTTTCTCTGATCATTTCTTTTTTTAGCCTTTATCTTTAAGAAGGGGTTAGTAACAATTAAAGTTTCTGACTGAACTCAGGATTGTTTTTGAATGGAAGGCCATTCAAGTCTTATCTTTATGCTGTCACTAAGTTTGAGAAAGCAGGACATATAAAGTTGGCTTTTTCAATGTTACACTCATTTCCAGTTTAGAAAGTACCAAGGAAGCAGCATGCAAAAAGCTATGCTGAGAAAACACAGATTCCTGACTTGTAGAGAACTCTAAAATTGAGGAAGCTCAGAATTACAGTTCCTGAAGCAGCTGACATTGTATTCCCTTGTATCTTTCCTTAACAATAGAACCTTTCAATATATGATCATATGATACAGATAAGATTTTCAAACTCTCTGTCATTTACTACAGAACATTGTTCATACCTGGGCTTAGCTTTCATAACAAACAGAGAATGAACCTTTTCCTCCTCTCTGCTGAATAAATTAGGGTAGAATTACCTCTCATACTTTACAGCACACAGTAATAAAATAAAATTTAACTTTTCCCTGCTGAGATGAACACACATGAGAAGATCATCAGGATCAGCACACCTGTCTTCTCTGATGTAGGTGGTAGATGAATTCTTTTCTCCTCCTTTCTCCCTCAAGCTGAAGGAGACCTTTCCACCTCCATTGAGTACTGCATTTTCTGTGCTATTTTGTTCCATAAAAATCCCTGTTCACTTGGATGCAGGTCCTTGTCATCTCACTTGCTCCTTCTCATTGCCTTTTTCAGGCTAGTATTTCCCACCCTCTGGCCTCAGCCCATGTCTCATTGTGTCTCACCTACTGGATAGAGAGGACTGGCAGCTGTGGATGGCAACTACTCCAGGAAGTTGGGAAAGCCTGGGTGAACTGTGAACACACATTGTAGGGAAAAGAATAGGATGAAGCAGGAATGAAGCAGGACTAAGTCCTCTAGTGTGTCACAGCACTAGGCACATGCTATGCCACTAATGTTGTATAACACAGTTCTGTCAAGTAGTGAGGAGGACTGTATGGCAGCCTGGGAGATTAAGCTGCCTCACCCTAGAATGCTTCTCTTTCTCCTTGCCACCAGAATCACTTGTGGAAGGAGCTAATCCCCCGGATTTACACAGTAAGAAAATTCACTGTTATGCTTGGAGCTGCTTCTAAATCTTCAGTAAGACAGGCTCCAGAAACATGGCTCTGTGTCCAGTGGAGCTGAGCTAAACCAGGGCCTTTCCCTGCAACACAGTTTCCATCCACAGGGCAGCAGGTTTGGATTCCTGCCTGCACAGTCCTGGACTCTTAATAAAATTCCATCTGTGTTTCCTGCCCTCCGGGGTGAATTCCTTTGGCTAACAGTGGGATCCTGGAAAGCAAACAATAATTGCTATACCAGGGCACTACTGTGCCCTGTCAGTGTAAGATAAATCTTTTTTAATGCACACACATGCCAAGGCAGAGCTCTGATGCCATTGGAATGAGGTGATGAGGAAGCTGAGCTGTGGAATTCTTAACTGGGAATTTCCGTTCTCTAATACTGATGATTTTATAGACCAAACTGAGCACTTTTATCCTATAAGAGTGTCACAATCCACTGAGCACAGTGTCACAATTCCTACGTGCAATTCATATAGGTCTGATGCTGGATTTCATAAAAATCACTTGGTGGCTTCAAGCAGGACTCTACTTTTTGGGAACTCTTAACACATCAGGATATGATAAGGCCCAACTACACACCAGTTGGCTGACCAAGCCCTGCACTCAGCATTTTGGATAAGGGACTCTTCTAAATTAATTGAATGCAGTGAGGTTTGTGCTGTGGAGCTCACTGCAAGGGAACAAACCCTCTGCATGTGCCATGCCTGCTGGACAAATTGAGGGATATGGACTTTCCTCTTTCTATATCTTGTGTTCAACCTGAATGAAGTCAAGACGAAGAGAGCTGCTTTTTAGGGTCTTAAGGTGGATGTTAAAAATGCTTCAGCCTTTATTTCCAAAAGAGCTGCAGTGATTCTACCCATGTGGATGTTTACAGTCTTCCTGGCTATTTAATTCCTGATAGATTTCTCCTGTTTTACTATCTCCTTGTCTAACTCTGGATAGGTGAAAATATCAGTTCAGTCCAGCACCTCACACTACAAACGCTCTTTTAAAAACCCTCTCTGTGGTTTGTGGAGCCTGCTGCTATGATCCTGGTCAATACATGGCCTGGTCATCACATGTCTGTGACTGAAGCATGGCCACAGTCATTCACTAAAATATTCTTAATCCTAAAGGTCTGAAAGTTAAGTAAAATCTGATCTATTGGATGCAGCTCCCACATGCAGCACTGCAGCGTTAAGGGAATGGCAGTGTATCAATGAAGAAGTCAAGAAGGGAGTGAAACAGCACTGGGATAGAATCCTCTACTTTGCTTGCACTATGAAGTTAGAGCAGGACTCACATCTCAGTGCATGCCTCTGTCTCAGTCCCATCACACCCAGAAGCAGGGAGCATTGTGGATATCCCTTGCATGACACTGTAAGGTGACCAGCCTGGATGCTGTCAGCAACTTAGCCATGACATTACAGGATTGGGCTATAACAGATACAGAGAAGGCTGAGGTACTCAACGAGTTCTTTGCCTCAGTTTTTACTGGAAGCCAGGATTCTCACATCCCTGAACCCCACATCCCTGAACCTGAATGTCTAGGTGGGAACTGGGGGAGCAAACTCCCTCACACTGTAAAGCACATGAGAGATGAACAGGGGATATGAGACACCCAGCATGGCTTCATCAAAGGAAGGTCATGACTTAGAGTCTGGTACAGTCTGGTAGCCTTCTATGATGGAGTGACAGCATCACTGGACAAAGAGAAGGCAACTGATGCCATCTACCTGGATTTCTGCAAGGCCTTTGACATGGTCCCCCACCACATCCTTTTATCTATATTAGAGAGAGATGAATTTGAAGGATGGATGATTCAGTGGGTAAGGAATTGGTTGGAAGGTTGCAGCCAGAGGGTTGCGATCTATGTTGCTCTATGTTCAGGTGGAGACTGGTTATGAGCGGTATCCTCCAGGGGTCTATCTTGGGGCTGGTACTCTTTAACATCTTAATAAATGACACAGACGATGGGATTGAGCTCATTTTTAAGTTTGCTGATGACAGCAAGCTAAGTGGTGTGGTTGATATAGCAGAAGGAAGGGATGCCATCCAGAGGGACGTTAATAAACACACAAAAGATGGGCTCTTGTAAACCTATTGAGGTTCAGCAAAGCAAAGTGCAAGGTTTTGCACTTGGGTTGAGGTGATCCCAAATATGTATACAAACTCGGAGAAGAATTTGTTGAGAGTAGCCCTGCTGAGAAGGACATAGAGGCTATTGTTGATAAAAAATGTAACATAGATCAGCATTATGTACTTGCAGCCCAGAATGCCAGTGTCATCCTGGGTTCAAATCAGAAGAGAGGTGGCCAGCAGGGTGAGGGAGGTGGTTATTCTCCCTCTACTCTGCCCTCATGAGCTCCCAGCTGGAATACTGCATCCAAGTCTGGGGCTCTGAACAGAGGAAAGATGTGGAGCTTTTGGAGAGGGTCCAGAGCAGGACCATGAAGGTAATCCAAGGGCTGGAGCACTTCCTTTACGAAGATAGGCTGAAGGAACTGGGCTTCTTCATCCTGAAAAAGTGAAGGCTGCGAGGAGACCTCATTGCAGCCTTCCAGTATTTCAAGAGAGTTTATAACCACGAGGGAAATCAAATTTTTACGCAGGTAGATAGTGATAGGGCAAGGGAGAATGGTTTTAAACTAAAGAAGGGAAGATTTAGATTCATTTGCTGAGTCTGTGGTACAGCAGAAGGGACTGCTGTGTGGACCCAACAGGAAGACTGAAAGGTCCCTGGAGAAGAAATGGCCTCCTGTATCATCCTGCCACATATTTGGTTTGGCTTGTAAAGTATCATGTTCTCCTATGGCAGACTGTAACTACAGAGAGAATAATAGAGGATAGGCTGACTGCTCTCCATGACGACATTTTACTTGTTGACAGATAAACAGATGAGATTTCATTTTATTGAAGAGTTATGATATTCAACATTAAGCTGTTCTGGTATTTAACTATTGTGTTTGCATTTATTATTAGGTTTTTTTATGATTCTCAAGCTCAGCAATAATTAATAATGACCTGGCAGTTGTGAGGACCATTCTTTGTGCACGTTAAAATCTTTCTACTCTTGGTTCCATCCAGATATTGAATAAGCCACACAAGTTACAGAAAACACGTTTTTTTTCTCTAATAATAAAAAAAGGACATTTTTGAGGCCATTTCATATTATGTTTCCAATTGTAAAGTGTTTTCAGTACTGTGAACCAGCTGTGCAGGTATGGGAAGAAAAGTGGAATTCACTGGGAATAAATGCAGAACACCTGTGAGTTGGCAGCAGTTACTAACGTCACCTACATTCACAGTTGCAGAGGATGAGCTACCAAGCAGTTGTTAAAGACAATGAATGAAACAGAGCATTCCTGGACTGGCATTTTTGGAAGCATTCCAGATCAGGGTTTTAAAGCCATTTATTTCAACTTGATGAACACGGACAGTCTTGTCAAAATAAAATAGGCTCTCCTTTTTTAACTTTTAAACTCAGGATTAACTGGAACCTAAGGTAGCATAAGTAATCCTTATACTGGAAACCACACTCCCCCAGGGAGATTCCTGAATGTATCTAAATCAGGCTAAAAAAGGAGTTTGCTGGTAGTGTTACGCTATACTATTTTGTGTCAATAGACTTCAGATGACTGAAAGTGAGGCCAAGTGAGACCAGAGTCGGATAGCTCCTGAGGACACTAAAAATGCAAATGGGCCAACAGAGGGATTTTCAGGAATGCCTATTCAAATGAGGATCCTAAAAAATCTTTGTAAAATTGGCTTTTTTCCCTTCAGCATGAAATTTGGCTAACAAAAGGCAAGGCTACCACTATATGTGGAACATATGAATAAAGAGAAAATCCAATCTATCTCGCAATGAAAGCAAGTCGTTCACTTCAGTTCTGTTTATACTGAAGCTTTAAATATCCTTGGTAACAGGACTTTCACAGTGCTTCTCTTGAAAAGACGCCTCTTCAGCTTAGCTTGCTTACCACTAGGCTGGCTCCTATGGGCAAATTGTCTTTCTTTAACTTGCTTTTATTTAACTTCATCTGGCCAGGGGATCAGCCTGATGATAGTCGCAGAAACTGGTTCAAACCAGGTGATTCTTTAAACCAAAACGGAAGATGATCTGTTACTATAGCACCTACATTTGCAGCTGAAGATCGTTCTTTGAGCCAGTATGGACCATCCGCTATTGGGGTAACTTCAGGCACTGATCAACCTTGCAAGAAAAGTCAACAGGGAAACAGCACTGGTTTGTATTTCTCAGTTCCCTTCACCCTATGTTGCAACAACCACCGATATGTGCCATTACTTTGAAATTATCTGGAGTCTTTTAAACTGAAAACATGGCTTTGAATTAAAGAATTAATAATTATTTTACATTAACCAAGCCTTCCTTCACAGAGGAGGGACGTGAAGCACACACCGAACAGTAGGCTATATATCACTCCCAATGATTCCTTTCCCTTCTTGAGGCTTACAGCTTTTGAAAATACCACGCTTCTCCACCTCCTCAGGTGTCACTTAGTCGAATCTCACAGATGAAGCATTTAAATTCTATACCCATTGTTCACACCTTCCAGCCATCCCTCTTTCCCAGTTCCCTGTTCATGTTGTTCTCTGGAACTGCTCTTCTTTTTACTTATGTAGGCTCAAAAGCCAAGGTCAAAAGAGCCTTCCAGGGCATGTCTGCACTGCATAGTGCAGTGTTATCCAGAAACTCTGAAGTAGTGGGGAATGAGACAGCATTGGCAGTACAGTGGAAAGACAAAAGTGTCATTTGCATGAAAGCATCCTATCTTGACTTAGTGATGCTGAGAAATGGAGATTCACCTCTCCTTCTTTTCTTGAGTTTTGATTCTGATATTTAATGATACCTTGGCTAAAGTGTGTGTATTTAACTTCATACTCAGATTCCTCATTCTCTTCAGCTTCTCTTTAAGTGCTGTAGACTCACCCTTCTTTTTCCTTCTATATGGCAATCAGATAACTTGCCCTACAAGTTGAAGTGATGACATAGCCAAAATGGCTGTTGCTAACACAGAGAGCAGAGCTCAGCACTGCCCCTCCGTCACCATGATACTTCCCCTTAGCCTCCTCACATACAATTATCAAACACATAATCATCAAACGTATCATTGTCAAAATCACGCAACTGGGTAAAGAATGTAAGGCACCACTTTTAAAAGTACTTTAGGGGTCCTGATTTTTAAAGGTGTCCGGAACTAAAATAGCTGGTAACTCAGGTTTCAGTATCTGGCTCTTCTACATGAGAAGATTAAATTAGAGGGAACTCAAATGGGACTCTACAGTGGGCTGGCTGACCACCACTAACTCCACATGCACAGCAAAGCCATTAAAAACTTTTGACTTCGTGACAGAAGTGGTTTGCAGTGGGCGAGTGTTGAGTGCCCATGGGGCTGGATGTGAAGCAAAGATCTGTCTTTGGCTCTGGCTTCAGGGAGTGAGCAGCAACCCCAGATGAATACAGGACATTGGATTCACTTTCACTGGCTGTACTCACGCAGTCATTCAGCTGCCAGCCTGCTCCATGTCTGAGTGGGTGTCTGGGAAAAGTGGGGGCCAGGCAGGCTTTCCTCACCAGGGCTCCCTACAGCAGGGAGGTTCCCTAAAAAGGCCTTTTCAGTGGGAAGAACATGAGCTTCTAAAACACTTCTGAAGTGTGATTCATCTGACCTAGTTTAGGCTCCTGCTATAGGATGATCTGAAACACATCCTACAAGTTCCCATTCCTCTTCATTGTCTCCAAAGTGAGTCCAGGGTTATATTCTCAGAGACGTGCATGCTTGAACTGGATGAGTTCTATAGTCCAAGGGCATGTGTTGTGTGGGGTAGCAAATAGATCTGAACTCATGACATGTTAATTTTGTTGTGAAGATGAGCCGCAGCAACACCTGAAGCTGGGGCAGAGGATCACATGCCCCATAGGCATATTCCAAAATGCCATAGCCTTGCTTCTCTTTGCCTAGTTTCTCATTGCCATGATTTGCCAGCAATGGTTTATGCCACCAACATCCTTTCCTCTGATCTGATGCCAGTTGTTTTCTGCAGATCCACTTTTCACTTGTCTTCTTTTATGATTTCATGGTTTGCCTTCTTTCCCTCTGCACACGTCTTCTGAAGATGAATCTAATTTTTGCTATTTAATCCTTTGGTCTACTTTGCTGTCAGCTGGTGCTCACAACTCTTCCCAGTTTAGTATCTTCTCTGCATCTCATTACTGTGCCATTTTTTCCCTATTCTAGACCATAAATCCAGGAGTAATATTTATACCTGTTTAACTCTAAAAGGCACTTCCCTTAAACTACACACAGATGTAGCTAGATAGATTCTCTTTGTAATGCTGTTTACTTTGCTTAAAAAAATATGGGGTGCTGGGAATTGCAATGATGTCATAGCAACTGAATATGATTATGCAGGAGTCTGCGCTGAGGGGTATTCCAGAAACTGTATCTATGTCTGTATTTATTTGTGTGTGTGTGAATGCTTGCATTCATAATCTATTTAGTTATATTTACACTTACTAATAACCCAGGCCTTTCTTTCTTCTCTTTTGTGAGCAGTTTCACGTTGCAGTAAATTAGGAGTAACTCGATGGCGTAGCTGAGAAGTTGATGTAGTGACATTAGTACTATGAAAGAGAACAGCATTGCACTGCGCCTCCAAGACACAGTAAATAAAATAAGATAAATTTGAATTTTGGTAGATGAAATCCTGAAAATCCAGCAGTCTTTTTATATTTTTTCACATGCTCAACATTCTCCCGCTTTGCTTTAAACATTGTCTGGAATATTTTTTCACAATGACAGATATAGCCACCCTGCTCATATATATCCCTAGAAAACACCGTGCTAAAACTTTCAAGACGTGTGCTTGGAGGTGTGTGTGTGCATTAATGCTCACTCCAACTCGCTTATTGCCATCATCTCCCATGCATGCAGACCCATACATTTTTGCCCCCACACGTGCATAGGGATGGTTGTGTGTGAATGTGCACATCATCTCCCTTACCACAGTTTACAGAAATTTGCTGGCTGCGATCAATGGATATAGAAATCACTTAGGCGGGGAAATTAACATAGAACTATAAGAGAAGGGAGACGGATGTCTTCTGTAGTGCTATTTAAACAAAAAATAATAATAAATCTGTTGCAGGGGTATCATTTTCCGTGCCTACGCAAAGTCTACAGGATGGTCATAAGGGACAAGAGAGAAAGCTGTCCCGTTGTGTGCAGCAGGACATTGCCACGGGGGGTTATGCCTACACGTATGGAGATGGCAGCGTGTGCATGTATGTTTGCGGGTGTGCAGGGGAGGGGGAGGGGGGCTTCTAACAGCCATTTTAACATATTTTCCGACTCCCGTTTAGCTGACAGCTCCCACCTACGGCACGTCACCTGTGCATGAAGCACACTGCATGTGGCAGCAAGAACCCCGCTCCCTCGTCTCCCCTCCGTGCCCACCCAGTGCTCCTCCACGTATAAATCCCACTCCCGACCGCGGCCGGGGGCTCGGGTGGGAGCGGGGCTGGGGGCTCCCGCCGCGTCCCCTCTCCCCAGTAGTCTCTGTACAGTGGAAAAGGCGTCGGGTAATTGGGTCCAGATTGGAGATGTTAATTATTCATGAGGCTGGCCAAGGGACCTGGGGCGGGGGGGGGGTTGCGGGGCTGGGCGTGGGGTGGGCCGGGGAGGGGACGAGTCGGGGAGAGCCGGGGAACAATTCTGGGCAGGGTATAGGGAGAGGCGGCGGGTGCATGTGCGACGAGCGGTGGCTGTGGACCTTCCAGTCACTGCTCGCTGCCCTGGTGTGTGTGCGTGTGTGCGTGTGTGCGTGTGCGAGAGAGGAGAGAGAGGGAGGGAGGGAGGGAGGGAGCGGAGAGGGTGGGGGGGAGAGATAAGAGAGAGAAGAGGAAAAGGAGAGAGGAGAAGGAAGGAAGAAGAAGGAAGGAAGGGGACAATACGATCATGCTGTGCTGTATGAGAAGAACAAAACAGGTAGAACTGCAGATTTTTATATTTCTTTTCTGCTAAGAAATCTCCCAGGCTCTTGGTCGCCCGTGGGGTGTGTGTCTGCCCGCATGTGTGAGGGGCTTGGGTAGGGGCTGGGGCAAGGGGGAGGACATTTCAGCTGCTTTCAGCAGATGTCTCTTTTGCAATTCTTTAGCATCTTGCGACTGAAGGCTCTTTTCACACCCTTCAGCGTGACTGCTTTGCTTTTCCGGGGCTGCTGATGTGGGGAGGGGGGTGGCCTGTGTCCACATTTGGGGAGCTACCAGCGTCTCCCCGCTACTATTAGTATTATTATTTTTTGCTTTAATTGTGATCTGATGCATTGCCTGCGATTTTCTCTCGGTGGTTCTGAGGGTGTGGATGTGGGGTGGGGGGGTGTGTGGGGGGGGAGTCTGGCAGGAAGCGTGATGAGATCTGGCTCTACCTTGGAGATAAAGGAAGCGATTCTTCATCATATGCCAAGAAAAGAAAGGATGCCCGGTGAGCCTTGATCCCTGGTCAGAGTGCTTTCTATTGCTCCTGGCTCTGATGAATGGGAGATGCTTTACGGGCATGTGCTGTGAGGTGGCTCGGAGGACAGGTGCATTCATTTATTAATTTTTTTGTCTTACAACAATCCGAGCAGGAATTAACTTGAAGCTTTTTTTTTTTTTTTTTTTTTCTTCCCCCTCCAACCTTTGGTATAATTAAAAGTGTAATTAATTAATAACAAAAGCATTGGCCAGGAGTGGGGAGAGGCACCCTCTTTGCCGTATCCTTCATAGTACAACCAGTTAGACAACTGTGCACCAGCTGGTGAGGAGACAGAGGACCACGCCTCTGCCGGCTCCGAACTCGGGTGGCATGAGAGAGGCTCATGGTGTGAACCTGTTGGAAACCAGTTCATTCTCTTCACTGGTTCCACCTGGCTTTTCCTATCAGGAAATCAGGGTTGATAAGGAAATTCAGGTAGCGGCTGGTTGTCAGCGATGAAATTTTTGTATCTAAAATGATATTTTTGAATGAACAACAACAGCAAAGATATATAATTCATTCCCACCTTCCCCCTTCTTAATTTGTATGAAAACCCAAACCTGCGCCTTGTTAAAAGAGCCTATTTTCATGGAGCTGCTTGGACTTTCTTGGGAGTATCTTGGATTTATTCATGTAAAACTTGGAGGCGAGAGCTGCCCCCAGATACCTTTATGAGGCATCTGGGGAGCTTCCCCTAATTACAGGTTCAGAGGTAGTGACAAAGAGCTTGGATCCTTGTTCTGAGAGCAGAGCTCAACTCAGCCCTGGGTGTGGAACCACAGTGGTTACTTTATATATGCATACATTGACATATCCCTTACAGTATAGCACTGCAGCGCTCTCGAGCCATAGCTTAGCACACTGATGCAAGAAGCTCCTATGCTACAGAATAGTGCAGTGCTTAAAAAAAATAATAATGCAGGGAAAGGTGTATTTCTGAATGGATATACGCGTGTTATCAGATGAAGGAGTGATTTTGTAGAATAGTGGGGAGGGGCAGGCGAGCAGGGTGGAAAGGGATCCTGCGTCATCTTGTGTTTTTCCCCATGCAGGTTTCAAATGCTCTGCAATTAATGATACATTTGCTAAAATCTGGAGGGAGGTGGCGATGGCTGGGGGGAGAGGGGAACACGCTGCAACCAGCCAGCAGAGCACATTCAGCTGGCAGATATGGGGTGAAAAGAGCAGAGGAGGAAAAGGCAGGCAGACAGAGAGGCAGAGTGCAGAAGTGTATGGCAAATTTTAAGATAAAGTAAGTAGAACTGGGGTCCTCTGGAGTCAGAAAAGAAAAGCTGTTGGAGAATAATTTTGCCTACACTTTCACAGGTTGAGCATTTGACACTCCTGATTCAAATTGCAACGTGCCTGTTCTTTACATCTGTGTGCATCCACTCCTATCACTTTGTGTTCTAACATATTAAGAAATGCATGGTATGCAGGTATCTGGATCACACGCGGTCCTCTCCCCCTGCTCTGTACATTAATCCACCGCATGGTACACACCCCTTTGCGCGTGCATGTGCAGCACACATCCATGCTCTCTGATCGCTCGCAACCATACTACACATATATGCACCAGCACACACTCTCATTTGCACATGCTTTCTCATCGTTATGCAGCCATATATCTTGAATGTGCCTGCCTGTGCATATTCCATGGATGTTTCTGGGCTTGGAGCCCGGCTCCTATCCCTGTACCTGAATACACACCGAAATTGCCGAACTGGCAATATAGCAATGCGGTCAGTGATGCTGGTGATACATTAGAGACATATTTAATTTGGAGAAGAAAAAGATCACACTTTTCAGCTTGTGCTTTTCCTCTGTCCCCACCCAGATCTTTCACGGAAGGACAAAAAAGGAATGATTTGATCAGGACAGATCAGAGCTTCCATCCCAAAATAAGGACAGCTCACCTCATATTATTTTTGGGGGGAAGCCCCTGGTGTCCCGCCTTTCTGGCAGCAGAAGAGCAAAACGTTGAAATTACAGGCTTGTGTGTGGAAGGAATCTCTTCACATTTACATCTAGGTGCGCCTGTATGCGTCTGTTCTCCCACCCATCAAAGACAAATGCGTTCACACACTTGCAGTTTGCAGATGATTCTTTCTTGTGGGTGCAATGCCAACGTGAGGAGTGAGGTATCTGACTGCACGCCCATGAGGGATGTAGATAGCTCGGTGCTGTCATTTCTGCCCGCAGCCAATTGCACCTCTGAATCCGCACCCGCAAAGTATTCAGCTAAAAAGAGGCATAACGTAAGGGCTGTGTCTGAAAAATTGAATGTAACCTTCTGGCAAGAGATGCGGTCAGTAATTTGCAGGGCTGGGTAGTGAGATAGGTGTCTAGAAATGCGAGTGTTGTATGCACCACATACTGGAACAGATGGGCGTGATGGGGGTATGTGCTCAGTATTGGATTGCATGAGTGATTAAACAATAACCCGCAAGCAGGTTTCCCACTTGTGGGTGAGATGAGTCTCATTCATCACCAGCCATATCCGACGGCTTCCCTCCCTCTCCGTCCTCCGCTCCGCACCCAGTGCTGGCGAGCAGCGGCTGCAAAGGTTTAAACCTGCCACACCCATCGAATCAAAGGAGGGAGGGGGAGAGGCAGTCTGCATTTCTTTCCCCTTCCACACGAGCAGCATGAATAAACAGGGTTGTATCTCTGAAGAAGCCGCTTAATGCAATCAGAGAAAGCATTAGGGAGTGTTTTAGCAATTACAGCCAGCCAGCGAGGTGTCTTGTTATTCCAGGAACTGCAGAGGTGTGTGCAGGAAGGAGGAAATGGAGAAAAAGAGAGAGAGGAAGATGCACGAGGAGTTAAGGGTGTGTGGCCTCAGGATATTAAAATGTCTCAGATCTCATTTAGAATAACTTGATTATGTCGCACGATGCGGATGCTTCCGAATTTGTGAGGCATGGTCATGCCTTTAAACACCGAGATGGAGGGAGGAAGAGGAAGGGACAGGAAAAGGAAAGAAAAGGGGCCATCCACACCCCTCCTCTCTCCACTCACCAGCATGGTGTAAATCACCTCCAGCCATTGATTTCAGAGCAGGGGTATCTGCACCCTGGGAGAGTCAAGCCGCTGCCCCGCCTTTCTATGAGGCTCAGAGCCGTTTCTGTATTGCTTCCAGTAAACAATTGCTGCCTGGAAGTTTAATTACTTCAGGTCCTTACTATTTCTTTCCCTGGGACAATACCACTGGGATTTCTCCTGAGAAGTGTGTCTCCAGAGAAACACCCTTCCCATCACCCCGTCCTCCTCCTCTGCCATTGCTGACAATTAGAGACATTGATTTCTCCTCGATCACGTAACGTAAAAGTTCTTAATGGTACAGACAAGCCCCTCCCTTCCTCAGCAAATAATTGCATGCAGAGTTGCCAGAGAGAGAAGGACAGCCATAACACTTAATAGGAGAGATGCCAGTCTGTTGATTGAGATTGCTTTTTGCTACTTGCTCCTGAGTTGGAATCCCCAGCTTCATGCAGCCAGGCAGCACCTCTGGTGCCTACAGGCTGTGACCTGGCACACTTGAGTCTTCTCCAGCATAAGGCTCAGTATGAGAGGGAGCTCTCCTGCTGTTGTATGGCTCTCGCTGATGTGAAGATGAAAGTGCACAGAGATTCCTCCTGAAGTCTGCTCTCATTTCAGGCCAGCTGTCATGGACTCTGTGATCTAGGAGCTGCCCTACAGAGGCATTGCATTTCTCACTCCCTGTTTCCCAGAGACAGCATGGAGGGAGAATGCCCCACTGTGACACCTGCCATACTGCAAAGCTTTCTTGTGCTACTGGGAAGGTGAACTTGGTCCTTTATGCACACCAAGGCTGATAGACTTGCGTGATGTAAATCAGGGATGTGTACATCTGCTTGTATTCACTGTCCTATCACCTAGGCACACGGGCAACTTGTTGGCTTTGTGTGCAGAGAATGTGGGGCATATGTGGGATCAGCCTGGTCTGTACAAAGCAAGAACATACATGCTGAGTTGTTACCAGCAGCCATAACCCAAGGACTACCTTGGCTTTTGGGTGAGGTAGTATGAAGCAAAAGCTTGCTTTTACACCAAGTATGTATAAGCTGAGTTCTCTCGTACTCCCAGAGGTGCATTAGTGCTGGTGGTACATTACTAACTGCCATTTGCTCAGTCCATGTGTTGCTGGCCCTTGTATCTTTTCCTTTGTATAACTCCCCTCTTGTCTCTTGCTGTTCCACTGTCTCAGGCTTCCTCCCTACACAGGGAGGACTTTATCTGGATCTGAGAATGAATGAAAGCTTTGGTGACAGGCCCAAGCTAGAGCCACCTGAGGATGGGAAACCATTTGATGGCAGCCCTCTGTGCTGATGCCCTTTGGAAGTCACTGTGCATTTCATTTCCCATTTGCCTTCAGGCTGGCAAGTCTCAGGGAGGTTATTAGGCAGCAGTCCACATCTGGCTGCATCTGAGTTATGAAGAACCAATTTCCAACTGTAAGGCAACAACCACAGCCCATTAGCTCCATCCAGGGTAATACTGGGCTGGTGAGAGGAGGTTGGCCATCTAGAAGGGTGCCGAGTGAAAAATGAATGGGCCTGGCTAGTGGAAATACCAGAATAGCAGGGCAGGTATCCTGGGAGCAGGTACTTAAGTCCGAAGTCAGAGTCTAAAGTCCATTCACAGACATTTCATCTTTAATTCGAAGATCCTCCTGAGCATGCTGGGAGGCAACATGTAACCTCAGAGTTCTGATGGCCTCATGTGGAGAAGGTGTTTATATATCCTTAGGGCTCTCTCTATCACTTGCTGAGTGTGTGTGTAAAACTCCATGGCTTTTCATGGTCGCAAGCACCACAAGCCAGTATTTAGTATACAGGAATGTGTTTGGGGAGAACTGATTTCTGTTCCTAACAGCACTATTAACCTGTTTTCTGACTTGATGGTGGCATAGTTTTTCTGGCTATCACGGCTTTCTCTGCAAGATGCTGCTTTAAAATGCAATCTAAATAATTAGCGTGTAGGAGAAAAAAAAAGCAGATTCAGATGCCTTCAGGTGAAAGGTGATTTAAACAGGTAAAACATCTCAGCCCATGCTGGGATTTTCATTAGCCACTTGTGTTCCTCTAACACAAAGCATTGAATTTCTCCCCAGACTCATTTCTAACCATGAAGAACCAGAGCTTGAGAGTAGGGCTACAACTTAACCTTCCCCTTACCTTTCACCAGTATGCTAATCTCCTACCATCACAATGCACCACCCAGCACAGCTTACTGAATGTATGTGGGGTGGAAATACTGATGTAAATATTGATTTGTTTTCCATTTAAAAAAAGGAATTCGTGCTTTTGGAGTCATGTTGATCCTGCTGAGTCCTCCTGTTATTTGTTTTGTCTCTTCTGTTCTTCTCCTTGCCTCCTTCCTGCTCCCTTGACCATGCAGACCTCCTGCTGCTACTTCTCTTCTCCAGCTGGGTACCTACCCAGTCTGTGCTTAGTCTGTGCTTCTTGGGGACTCCTGCTGGCAGCAGCATCCTCTACAGCCATCAGGGGACTTTTCACTCTCCTGGCTCTAGTATGGGAAACTGCTGAGAGAAAATACAAGGGTTCTTCTTTTGTGTTTCCAATTGGCTTTTGTAGCATCCCTAGGTCTCCTCCACCTGGATAGGTGTTGCAGTTGAAGAAGATGGATGCCTATAGGCAGAGACAGCAGAGTGGTTCATTCTCACCTATTTCATTGTCATCAGCATAGGTGAAAAACTGCCCAACCCCAGCAAGAAGATGGGGAAAAGTATGGCTGCCATAGAAGCAGTGCATACAGTACAAGCTAGTATGACAGTTCTTGCTTTCCTGATGGTTCATGCTTCCACTTGGCCCGTCCCTCAGCTTCTAATGACACTCTTAGGTGTCAAGGTATGTTCTAGCTGTCTTGTTAATCAAGAGAGGGTGTCCAGAGATTGCTTTCCTCCCACCAGGGCTGATTGGCTTTGATTCCTCGAAAAAGAAGCCAGGATGTACTTATCTTCTTTCAAATTATAACCAATAAATGTCAGTCTCATTCATTACTCATCTTACTTCTGAAGTTTCTTGAATTAATTCCAGCTATAATCATGGTATATATTTATAGAAAACCGGGACATCTCATAATATTTAAACATTTTCTATGTAGGAGACATGTATCTCTGAAGGCTGGTAATTAGTAAAGCTAATAGACTCTGAAGGAATCTTACTCACTTGGTTTGAATGTCCCTAAAATTTAAGCAGTGGGAGGAGTGTGTTTGGATCTGGACCCGACTCCAGAGTTGGTTTTATTCCTCTCATCTCATGATTTCCTAGGAGTGAAACTGTAGTCCCAGGTACTCCTGTTTTTCATCCTTTGGGATAGTTTCTGATAATTGATGATGATTAGAATGATTTCGTTTCAATGACTCTTATAATTAAGACCTGTCAATTGGCGCCCAGTTCATCACAATATCAAATAGAATCTATTTATTTTATCAGTAGTATCCAATGACCTTATAAATGTGTAATGTTAAGTACTCAAGGGTGGGAATATTGGGGCAGTATGGTACCATGCATTTCTCTTTTGTTTACCCACAGCTTTAGGAATAAGTTCTTCAGTGGTGGACTTAACAAGTATTTAATTTAAATTATCTGTGTTTTGAAAGGCAGAACTAAGGAAACAAGTGTGACTTGCCAGTTTGCTGAAGTAAAACTTGCAGGTATTTAGTTTCATATAAAAATGGGGTCCACTGCTCCAGATGCCTGGAGAGCATCACCTGCTCCACTTGAGCAAGGCTGTACTAGAACTTTGAGGAAATGGAACAAAAGAGAACTGATGTAAAGGGGCTTAACAAGCTGGCCCAAAGGTTTGCGCTCAGTAGGGACACTTCCGTAGACTAGAGGGCTACACTGAAATTGCATTTTATGTTCCTAAGAACCAGAAACATCTTAGTGTTACAATTTCCTTCTTAACTTGTTTCATTGTAGTAGTCAGATTGGCAGCTTGCAAAGGTCTGGACAGCTCAGGCTGAGTCAGAACCTGTCAGAAGGAGACTCTGCCTGATCAAGGATGAAGTACAGTATTTTTAACCCTTCCTGCTCTTTGCATTTCCAGTGGAAGACCCAGGGGAAGCCCTATGAAGAGTTTTGAGGACAGACATCCACAACAGCAAATTGACGTCTAATGTTGGCAGGACCTTTAAAAATGCAGTAAAAAGCATGACAAGAATGCAACCAATCCCACCTGAAGCTCAGGATCTGCTAAAGGGCCTTTCCTATGTTTCTAAAGCCCTGCCAGAAATACAGGCTAGAAGAGATTTCATCTGGAGGGAAGGAAGAATGGAGTAAGGAAGAAAGATACCCCCTCAAAGTAACAGAATTGAAGCTAACCAAAACTCCCATGAAGTAAATAGAATTTAGTTCATTTGCAGAGCAAAGTTAGAAAAGTTGATATGAATCAATATCCTCTTATGGGGTAAAACTAGACATGCAGCAAAAAGAACCTTCCATGATCATGCCAGTGTATATGGCTCTGGAAGCTAAAAGAATTGACAAATTAGTAAAAAATGAGCCCAAAGGGCTCATAGGATTAGCAGATCTTCCTCTAAAGTTCATTTATTTCTGTTGTATGATCTTTGTCCAAAGGAGTCCAAAATGTATCACTGCTTTGGCAGGGGGGTTGAACTCGATGATCTCTGGAGATGAGATCCCTTCCAGCCCCTATGATTCTGTAATTTACCACTATTCCAAAGTCACAGATCAGTGATTTATACTGTTCTAAGTACAGCTACCTTCTTAGAAGTGTCTATCTGACATTGTAGAACTTTAGATCTTCCTTCCTTTCCAACTGTGGAGGTAACTCAAGGTAATTATACATATGCCTGTAGATCTCCCTAAACATTGAAAGATTTCTTACTGGAATCCCTAAATAATCTTAGTTTTTATAAATGTTAATCAGCTCAGTACCTACTTAACAGCTAAGCTACCTTGGGATCAACAAACCAAGTATTCTTCCTGTTGCTTTCCCTGCACAGCCAAAATGGTAAGTTTGCCAGATCAAGCGTTTGCAGTGTGCATCCAGGAGGAAGAGAATGTACTACATTAATGTAATCCAGCAACACCTTGGTTGAAGTGGTCACCCAGAAAAGTGATGGATATATCATTACTCCCAGAGTAGCTCTGAAAACCCATTTCCAAGGAGAATGTGCTATTCGACCATACATTATGCAGGGACCCATTTATCCCAGTGTTTTTTGGATGCAATGATCATTTGTTGCATGGAAGAATCAAATATTTGGGCCAGAGGAAAGAAGTGTAAGAATGACATCATAACTCTCTACCTTGGTGTTTATGATATTCATGGAGGGGTGGAAAGAGCTTCAGTTAAAACTTTACATTGTGTTTGTCAAAGTATTTAGAGCTTATTTTGCATGTCTTCAGTAGCATGGTCAGCTGCTAGTAGATGGCTAAAATGACGTGCAGCTGAAGGAAGAAAGTCAAGATGTAGGAAAGGGTAAGAACAAATCAGATTGTACTGATGTAATATGGTTGATTCAAACCATCCTGAACTGTTTATGAAGCTGGTGGAAGCAATCTGTGAAGCACTGAGTGCTTTGAAAACTCATGAGGGCTGGGTGAAGTGTCTGAGCTGTAAAAGAACAAGGAGGAGATAAGAAATTACAGACTACTCAGTCTAACTTCATTCCTGGAAAAAAAATGTGGAAATAATCAAATAAAGAAGGTGATTAGGAACCAGCATAGATCTGTCAAGAATAGATCATGTCAAACTAATTTAGCTTTCTTCTATAACAAGCCTTGTGGATACAGAGGAAGTAGTTGTCATGTCTTGTCATTTTTAAGGATTTTGACATTAGCTCACAAGCTTTTATCATAAGTGAAGCAAAGGAGCATGGTCCAAAGGAAAACATTACAACGGAGATGCATAAGTGATATAGATAATCCTACTCAATGAGTAACTTTTGCTGATTCCCTATTGAAATAGAAGACTGTACTGTAACAGATTGCCACAGCTTGAGCTGTGGTCTGTTAGTGCTTAATGTTTTCATTAAGTACATTGTACTTTGTATTTTAATTTCAACCTGGATGACTGGCTAAAATAAGATTTTGTTTTTAAAATACAGATAGTGTGAACCAGGTATATGTTGGTGAAATTTACTGGAATTCAAGGCAATCTTGCCAAACCAAGGACCTGGCTTGGGAAGCATCAGAATGAATCCAAGGTGCTCTGCATGAGCAGGATTAAAAAATTGCACCCAGCCATCTATGTGGGCCAACACAACAACCAGATATCCTTCAGGAAGGGAGACGGCATCTCTAGATGACCACATCTAGAAGTTCATCTTACCAGGTTGTGCAAATGGGAGTAGAGGCTGTCAGATGCATCCAATAAGCCAACATCTCTGATAAGGACTTGTAAGACTCAGCTGAAATGCTATTCTTCACTGCGCTCTAAGAAAGTCTCGTCCAGTGAGAGAGGTTGCAAACTGGGACAGTGAGAATTACTGGAAGTCAAAGAAAATGTAATCTGTGAGGAAAGATTGAAATAATTAGTTTGTTTTTAACTTAAAAGGAGTAAGATGGAGAAGACTTCTGATGCCTTCAAATGCCTAGGAAACAAGTGCAATAAAATGAGAATAATCTCTTCTTCACATCCAGAGTGGATAAAACAGGGAATAGAGGTCTTTAATGGGCTATGAGAGTGATTCAGACCAGGTTTTAGGAAGAGTTTTCTCACCAATAAGATACTGATGCAGTGGGGTAAATTGTCTGAGAAAGCTATGGCTCTTGAGGTACAGCTGAACCATGAGATGGACTAAATGGTCTCAATTGGTCTCCCAGGGGGATTTTCTGTGATTAGTATCAAATACTCACTGAAGCAAGAAATGGACCAAATCTGCCCCTTTGCAGAAGAGTGCTCAGCCAGTGGACTGTAAAGCTAGATTTATTCCTCTGCTGTCTCTGGACTCAAGCTAATTTAATTTTTCCATGAAAAAAAAAAAAAGCCTAATATATTAAACAGGAAAAGCTAAAAGTACCTTTCTATAAACAGTCTTCTAGAAAGAATAAGACTTGAGACCCTTTGAGGTAGAGAACTGGGGGATATCTTCCATAATTTAGGTACTGTAATTTGAGCACTGAGATAACTACATAAAAGCCTATAAATTGCAAGCTGTCAGAGAGGACTATAGTTATGTCCCTTTTTGAGCAGAGATTCAGGGATTGGAGTCCAAAACAGATGATGCTTCACTGATAACTGGAGAGAGATGCCAAAATCCAGACAGTTCATATGTCACTCTGTCTTCTGCTTTTAGCATGAGCATGTAGAAAACATTCATTTGTTGTATTGTGATAATGAGGTGTCTAGTTCTGCACGTATTTTCTGGTGGACTTAAAGCTATGATTTCTGCAAGTCATCTCATCTTCTTCCTAGACTGAACTCCAACATCTGTCTTCTGAACTTGGTCATCTGCTGCAACTCCAGACTGATATTTCCTTTTCATCAGCCTCAGGAGAGGATTAGTAGGGATTTATCAGCTAGTGACTTCTTCTACATGTCTGACATGAATTATCTCAGAGCATTTATATGGCAGCCACTCAGGAATTCCCAACTGGAGTGCTGCACCCTTACTAGCACTCACCTTTTGTGCTTAGTCCCCTCTGCTCCCATTATGAAGTATCCAAGAAGTTTCTGGGAGTACTAAATAAAACATGCTGAGACATGGTATTGAAGGGATTTCACTTTATTTGGATATATTCTTCTATGGCACAAGAAATACTACTGCATGAGACTGTAGAATAAATAAAGTGGACCTGTTGTATCTTCTACTATCATGTGCTGAGATCATACAACCCTCAGCAAGATATCCTTTTCTTAGGTTCTTCCAAAGCCATTATAGCTTCAAATGATGGATCTTCCTATTTCCTTTCTTTATCATTTGCATTTTTAAAATAGGAAATTAAACACTTCTTAAAGCAAATGTTGAGTTTTCAAAGCCAGACACTTTGAATGTAAATAATTAAAGAGTTGCCATTCCTTCCTTCTCTAATTTGCCCTCTCATATACAGGCAAAATGGTTTGGTCCTTAATTACATGGTCAAATAGTGTGTTGAATTTTTTTGTTTTTGCTTGCTTTCTTAATTTTTTAAATAGAATCCTAGTCTCATTCAGTGCACAAAATGAGACATACTTAGGGACTGAATGAGTTTTGCTATGAACAAAGGTGTTTTCTGTAGTCTCCTCTTTCATTTATTGCCAGTGGTGAAGGTTGTGTATTGAATTGGGCAGAGGGCTGTTTGAAAGCAGAAGAATGGTCTCATGTTATGGCAATTGAATACTGCTCCTGAATCTTTCCTGCCTCCTGCTACAGGTTTCTGTGTCATACTGAAAATGCCTTTAAATGAGATTTCCAGGGGTGGCTGCTAATTGGTGTGTTCTCGTTTCTGGTTTCTTCATCTGAGACACCTGGGCTTTGAGTGGCAGAAGTGCAGAGCTGGTATTGTGTGGAGTCCTGCTCCCAGTGTGCACACAGAGCTGGGGAAATGCTAATCCGAGGTGTCTCAAATTAGGGATCCAAAAATCAGTGGATGCTGCAGACTTTTTCACCTTACCCTCTTTGTGTCTGATTTCAGTGTCTGTAAAGTAGAGATAACAGCCCCACCCACCTCCCTGATGAGAACATCAGTTAAGGCTCATGGAGCACTGAGATACTGTGGCAAAACAGTAACCTAGAAAAGGCTGTGAGGTAATTAGTAATTCTGTATTCAGTCCTGGCTTTGAACGATGTGTGGCAAATAAGGCACTTTGCCATGCCTGAAATTAGGATAAAGGGAAATACTGAATAGCTACCCACTCAGTGAGCTTTGCCTATCCTTTATAGTAGCTGGGGGTGGGAAGGACTTGCAGAAAAAAAATAAATGACATGATAAAAATTATCACAGGGCATACGCAAAAGGAAGTAAAAGCCAAGTTTCAGAGTAAGTCTCCATTTTACATTTTCTACATCAGCTTTTACCATGTGCCCATAGAGATGATTGTAGGACAGGCTTTTTATGTAATACATGAGTCACACTACTTTGTACTTGGGCCTGTGAACAAGGGGTTGTAAAATTATTGGACAAAAATGGGCCAAATATCTTGTCATTGAAATTAGTACTACTGTTTTCTGTGGTATCGTCCTAGATCCCTAAGAGCTCAAGCGTGGACCATCTTGTTATTATTCCCTTTGTGAGTGAGAAAACAGAGGCACAGAAGAAAGTGGAGTCATCAGCCAAAGTCATTCTGCCTGTTTTCTCCTCTGTATGCCATCAATAGCATTTAAACTAGTATTTACATTCCTTCCATGAACTAATATAGAAATAATGGGAAACATACTTTCCTTCTCCTCTTCCCTTCCCTTGAACCTGGAAGATGTGGCTTAAGTAATGTAAATCATTTGTTTGCTTTGTTTGCTGGTCATTTTATGTGTGTGCCTGTGGGAATGGGGCATGCATCTGTATGTAGGACTCTGGGAGGATATCCTGAGGAAGAGTTAGGTTTGACAAGTGAGAAATCATCTCACTAGGTCTATGGCATTCCATGTCCTATGTCCCAGCCTTGATGCTTCTCTCATGAAGTTTAGATCCTTGTTCTACCAGGGCACAAAACAACCTAACAAGCTCAGGGAACAGTTTTGTCTTAACAGGGGCTGAAATGGAAATAGAGAAATCCCAACACAGAAATTCAAGTCTTTGAATGAAAGCAATTCTCCTGCACTTCATGCATGGAAGAAGACTTGTGCCTCTGTTTGTTCTCTTGAGATGTGTCAACATGGCACAACACTGTAAACTTGACAGATCTAACTACTAGTTATGAAGCCTGTGCCTTATGAGGGCACCCTGTCTCCTGTTTTGAGTACCTTCTGGTGAGATTGCCCATCATGGCATCTTAAGAGAGTGCTCCTCTAATTAGTCCTCTGAATGTCAGGATTTTTGCAGACTCGTTGGCCAAGGCTGAGTAATCTAGCGAGACACTTCATGGATATGGCTATAAGAGAAGGTTTTGATGTGAAGTCTGGAGGCAGGATCCCCCTCCTCAGCCAGTTAGGAGTGGAAGATGAGAAGAAAAAGGCCTTGCTGTAAAGTGAATTTGGAAAAACTAGATGTGTGCTTGCCAGAGGTAATGAAAATGCAGGTCTTGTGTTAGCACTTATGAGGCAGTGGGCATTTTGTACTCTCAGATCAGATGGGATTTCATCCTGGAGCAACCCCGGCTCCTTTTTTGGTCACCAAAGCATATCCACTGCCACAGCACAGAAACGCTCTACAACTGAATGAGCCTTCCCACACTGAGGTTATCCTTCCTGCCTTGCCAAGTACTGTAATTGGTCCCAATGACAGGTCAGGCTTTTTCTCTTTTTCTTTTGTGGTTCTGACCTGGTCCTGCAGAAGGGAAAATATGTTTCTCATTGCTCTGCCTCCTCATATCCAGCCCCCTCCAACTTCACCTTTCACATACGATTCATTGCACCTCAGCTTCACACAGCATGGTAGCATCAATGCTGATATGTTCAACCTGTAATATTTCAACTTCTCTTTTGGATACTTGCCTCTAAGCTTTCCCTGCTGTCAGGTGCAGCAAACAACAGAGTATGCTGAGTACCTCTTTGGAGTACAGAGTGACTCTGCTGTTTGGGAATCTATTTGTGAGAACTCTGAGCAGTGCAGAAATGCCCGGAGAAATGAATCACAATTGGAGATGGGCACCGTTTCTAAAAAACACAATTTTCAAGTGCTGTGGTGTGAACAGGAGGTCAGTTTGCTGCCAGTGGCAGTGAAATAGCACTCAGTTATACAGAGCAGAGGAAAATGCTGAGCAGGATTTCTGCCATTCCATTGTTCCGCTTTTATCAGCATCCTGTGCTCTTGCCCTGCAGCACCTTTGCTGTTCCAGTTCTGATACTGCAGGATAGCCGCTGAGTTGCTGGAAAGTAGGCAAGGATGTAACTGATCCCTTGAACAAAGTAATTCTGTGTTCAGTAGCTTTTTGTACATATTAAATGATGAAATCTTCAGGGGGCTTTTCCCTGATGCAGTAATTGTGCATTCATTAAATTGTCAGATAAGACTTACTTTCCATTAATTTTTATTTTGCTTAGAAAAATGTTTTGTTTTCCACTGATAATTCTGCCTTTCCTAATCCAACGATGTCCAACCTCTGGCTTCTAAGCCACAGACAGATACTGAGGAACTGATGTGTGACTCCTGCAATGGAGATAAGTAAGATTACTGACAGCACACTTTGCCAGTCTTAGGGCTACTTTTCAATAGGCATTCCCATATAGGAGGTCTTATAGAATCACAGAATGGCCTGGGCTGAAAAGAACCACAATGATCATATAGTTTCAACCCCCCTGCTATGTGCAGGTTTGCCAGCCACCAGACCAGGCTGCCCAGAGCCACATCCAGCCTGGCCTTGAATGTCTCCAGGGATGGGGCATCCACAGCCTCCTTGGGCAACCTGTTCCAGTGCGTCACCAACCTCTGAGTCAAAAACTTCCTCCTAAGCTACTTGTTGAAAATCCCTCACCCCATTCATGGTACCTGCTATGGTTTTAGCACCTCTTGAACATAGAATAATTGAATAACAGAATTATAGAACACCTTGAATTGGAAGTGACATAGAAGATCATTGAGCTCCTGCTGTGGGCAGGGCTGCAACCCACCAGCTCAGGCTGCCCATGGCCCCATCCAACCTGTCCTTGAGTACTTTCAGGGATGGGGCACCCACAGCTCTTCCAGGTGACTTTTTCCAGTGACTCACCACCCACTGGTAAAGAATTTCTTCCAATATCTAATCTGAATCTCTCATCTTTTAGTGTAAAGCCATTCACCCTTGTCCTATCACTATCAGGTCATGTAGAAAGTTGTTCCCGCTCTTGCTTATAAGCTTACCTCAAATACTGGAAGGCTGAAGTCATGTTTCACTAGTACCTTCAATCCTCTGAACTGATCGAGCCTAGAACTTTTGAAAACGTCAGCAGGTGTTTTTGTAGGCCAGGAGGTTTGAACTTCCATGATGCAGTACACTGCATTTTAGAAGGTGAAATCAGGGTAGAAATGGAATTTTCCAGCATTATTAGGAGTGGAAATATATTTAGATTTTAGATGCAATGTGAGCTAGTGTACATATGAAAAAGACCACAGAGAAACTGTATTAAAAGACTGTTAGTAAGGCAGCTAAGTTAAGTACTCAAAAGTTAGCCAGTACTGGAAGTGCCGTTGACTGTGCAAACTCAGTACGGTCTCCTCTTGTGTACATACTGTAACACGCATCTAATAGCAGTAGTACATCTTATTTCTCTATACAGGGATTCCTGCCACATTCAGGTAACAGAATGGACAGCACTCACTTAATGAGCAGTTATTCAATATTTTGTTCACTCATAGTAAGTCAGCGTGCGACCCCACAGCTGTATTCAATAAATTCTCTTCAGATTCTGCTCTGGAATCAGAAATACTAATTTTCTCTTGGACTGCCTTGTGATTCTGAGAACTTCCCTGACATTACTTAGTTAACCTTTGCAACACTTATGTGGCATAACTGAATATTTTATTCTGTTTTTGCAGATGGACAACTGAGGCACAAAGAGAGAGTTTGGTCAACAGGACTCCCTAATTTCAAGTGCCAGTTGTGAGAAAAGACGTGTCTTTTACTACTGGCTTTTATTTACTGTTGCACATATCTGAAAACATTCCCTTTTGATCTCAGCTGCAGCTCTGAGTGCTCAGCACTGCTCTGAATCAGACTCAAAGCATCTAAAGCCAGCTAATTAGAGGTGAGGGACATGCAACTAGGAGTTGCCCTGTGAAAATCCTGAGCCAGGCCAACCGATGGCTTCTGCAAAGGTAGAGCAGTCCTGTAGGAGTTTGACGGCTGTCCTAATCTGTTCTTTAGCAAGCTTGTGCCTCCTGCATTTCCACTTTCCACCTTCTGACTGCAAAAAACAGAACCAAGACTTTCCTGTAATCCCTTTATACCCCTGAGTTTCCTGAGCTTCAAATATCCAGAATTCTCTCACAAGCGCTAAGTCTTCTTTAAGCTCCTTTGTTTTACTTTGCAGTCTTTCAGCAGATATTTACTGTGCTGCTTTCCAACAGTAGCAAGGTGGTATTGGGTAATTTACAGAACTGTCCTGACAAATTAGATTTATATAGGCAGGAGCCTAGGAGGTTTTTCAGATAGCCTTGGGGCTTAATTCTCACTGGTTTTAGCAGGATTAAGGCAAGGAGGCATTTGTGAATAGCCTGTCACTGGTTCCTTAAGACCTGACCCTTTAATTCTTCACTGAATCAAGTTTATACTGACCTACTAGATCTAGAGCATATAAATGCACAATAAATGTCAGCAATTTATTAATGTCTGTAAAGTGCAATCTGGAAAATGAGCCTCTTGATGAGGAGAGAGGAGGATGTATTGTATTTTCTTGAGGCTTTGAAGTAAAAGTGTCTGCAACCAAAGCAAGAAACAGGTGGAAACTGTTGTCCTTTGCATTATGCTGAAATCAAAATGAAAAGTATCTGAAAGCCCCAATAGGTTCTTCACATCTACACTGAATGCTGTTAGGTATTACTAGTGATCAGTCAGATAGTGAAACCCTGAGTTAGAGACTAGTTTGGAAGAGTACAGAAAGCATTCATGCCTTTGGAACTCATGGTTTCTTGAAGGGCTCAAAAAGCCCTTGTGGAATTTGATCTGTTTGGAAATATTTTTTGTCTGTGCTTCATTTCTTGTTTTATTTCAGCAGGATTTAGTGAATAGGTTATGCAAACTGACTTCAGATAGTAGATTGCTCCCATATCATTGATGTACTCCTCTATTTATATATATGTATGTGTTTGTGACACACAGTTTGCGGTACTCCTGTGATAGTTTCCTCTTTCTGACTGAAGAGGAGGAAAATAAAAGGTTCAAATGAACAAAAACCAAACAGCAACCCACAAATAACAAAAAAACGCAGATTCCAAGGCTAAAATACAGGCACTGTGATCATTTACTGTAATAGAATATGTGGGATTTGTAACTATTTTCATGGCTAAGCCAACAGTTCATCTGAAAAGTGGAAAATAATTGCTGATGTAACCTCCACTTAACATAGACCTTAATCATTGCATACCATAATCTTTGCTTCATTTGAGCAGACCTACAATTTGCCTAACTCCAGTTGCATGTCTTGTGAAGGTCTATACGTTGTTACTGTTGATGAATCAACAAACTGGACTGGCAAGAATTAGCTTTGTCCTGTGATTTCCCAAAGGAGCAAAAATTAGGTCTGCAAAAAAAAAGTGGCTCTGTATTTTAGATGGTGCAGTAAGAAATCAAGCTGGTCCCTACAGTATCTCAATTCTCTTTCCTCCTTAAATCATTGTGCTGCTTGTCCACTTTCTTGTATTCAGCACACTCCCATTGTCTTGACTTCTGTTGCTTCTTTGCTTCCTTTCCCAGCACCACAAGGGAGATATATCCCAAGGATGTAGAAATAATAACCATCGTCATCGTCATAAATCCTCCTGCATTTGGCTCTTCTCACAGCAGGCACCTCTCCCTTCATCTGGAGCTCACTGTTAGTATAATAGGAGCCCAGATGAAAACTCTGAGAAACTCTGAAACGTGGCTGGCTTCCTTCCACTCCGTCTTATTTGTCCTAGCCAGCTTCAGCTATCCAACCTCTTGACATCCTCAGAAAACTCCTAAATGTGCTGAATGGCATTTGGGAGAGGCTGACAGGAAACGGAGCAGTCAGACTTAGGACTGCGTTGAACAGTCTGCATGGATTGCTGTCTATCTATAGGATACTCAGCCATTCCTAAGTTCCCCTAAATTCTTTTTTTTTTTTTTTTTTTTTTCCCTGAAGTGCTGAGCTATTTTCATCACCATCTATGTTAGTGGCTGCAGCTTTTCTTACTGCCTTTGGGAGTGTGATCCACACACTGATGTATTTTTAGCTACTTGGCTAATTATTATTTTCGTGAGCGTAGTGTTTCATTATTCATTAAAGCTGGGGTGATGTTTCAGTCATTTCTCAGCAGAAATAGTGTGAATTCAGTAAGTAAGTAAAGCAGGATCTCTGAGTCAGGGTTAAGACTGTTAGGAAGAATGGTCTGGTAAGAAAGAGTGGTATGAGAGGTGAGAGCTATTGATTTACAAAGGAAAGTTACTAAGAGAGCAGAAACAAGCTGTTCTCAATGTGAACAAGAAGCAAGGGGCTGACTGAAACTTTGGGAGGGAACTCTTTACCAAAGGAAAAAAAGCTGTCAGAGAAACCCAGAAAATCATCTTTTGGAAAGTGAATGAATACTGGTAAGAAGTGCTGCTCTTACAGAGCTGGTTAAGTATGAATAAAATCGGTCCTGCTGCAGTGCACAGAGAGGGCTGAGAGGACCCCGGAGAGCATCTAACTGGCCTTCAGGGCTTTCTAACAATTTGTTCTTCATTCTGTGACAAAGCTGGGCACTCTGTATGTGCTGGCTCTTCCTGGAAGATGGAATATAGCTCACTTTCCTGATGTTAGACAGTCTGCGCGGGCATGCCAGTGCTTTCAGTCTGTCTTTGCACTGGCCCACAAAAGAAGAAGCCTCACAGGTTCTGCTCATGTTGAAGACTCACTTCTCGTATCACATCCACAGCAGAACACAAAGATGTAGGAGGAGCTTTGTGCACTCTGCCTGTCCAGCCATCGCCTCATTCTTTCCAAGGACCTTCTTGTCCATTAGCAGTCTTCCAGGCAGGCTGTCGAGTAAAACCCTTCAGAGGGAGGGCTCCAGTGGTGTCTGGATGACAGTATGCCTGTGCATTGGGCTGCATCACCAGATGCAGAGTGACTGCACACCTGGAGACAACACATTGCAACACACATTTGTGTTGAGACTACTGCCATGCTTCCTGAGTGAAGAATGGGGGGAAAAAAAGCAAACAGAAGACATTAGGACCAAGATATTTAAAGCCATTTGAAGACAGAAGAGTTCATCTACAGAAGGAAGCTTAGGGGAAGCTCTGAGAGACTTTTTACATGTGTCTGTGGCATATCCTTATGATCTAAACACTTAGGCTTTTTTTCCCAACGTCTATTCAACATGTTCCTTTTGGCTGGAGGTCTTTACAACATTAACTCAACAGTGTCCACAAAGAGTCTATCTCAGCATGTACTGCAGGCTTGCCTCCCCCTCCTCCTTTTTCAATAGAGTTGTGTACAGTAGAGGAGCAAAGTAGGAAACAAAATGGCTTGAAGCCACATGTGCATTTCCCATAGCTCAGTGCCAGTCTCTAGAATAAGTGATTAAGCCCTGAGGCTGCTCAATGTCACGTTTTCTGCCTCTGGCCCCAAAGGAAAGTTCCCATCAAAGCCCTCTCTGTGCTCTGGTGACAACCCTGCCTGAAGGACAGGAGAGGGGTAAGGACAGCATTAAGCCGTGGGCACTCTGCCACCAGGAGTGACAACTGCAATCAGGGGTTTGATTCTTCAGCTTTATGCACCCTACAAAGCATTAAAGTAACACAAACGGTGCATGGTCTCAGTCAGTCAAGCCCAAGTACTCAAGTGAAAGAAGCTGTGTCATACAGGTCCCCTCTGGAGGCCTTTTCAGGTTCTGACAGACTCTCATCCCTCCTTTCAGAATGTTCTTATCCTACGCTGACAGAAGGGAATAGATAAGAGCAAAGCTTAAATATTTCACAATGCTACAGCACCATGCATTTGAGACTCTAACAGCACTACAAATGCTAACTCAATTAGGATCAGAGTCCTTTTGGAACATAGCAGTGTCATCTTTCCCAAGCAGTTTGGAGTAGCAGACCACAAAGGTCTTGTAAATATTATCTCAGATGAAAATTACATTGAAGGCAATGGAATCAAACCCCACTTTAGCCACCCAACATTGCATTTGGCTTTGAAATTACAGTAAGATCTCAGTGCAACTGTTAATGAGCTGTATAAACTTTGGGCTGGGAGGAATGGAGAGATAAGGTCCAGGTCTTCTCACTTTTCTGCGTCCGCAATATCTAAGAGCTTCTAGTGGGCCCAAGGACCCATTCTCCTCTATGATATTTCAAGAGTAAGTTTTCTTCTTTCCATCTTCACTTCAACTAAGATGAGGGTAAATAGGAAGGCGATACAGATCTCCCTCCTTTCTCTGTTTGTACCTTAAACACTTGAAAGAAATGAAAAGGAAAAAAAAGTAGGCCAAGAATAATTTCACAGGCTTCCTTTAAGGTCTTTGGTATCCAAGATGTGCTGTTGGTTGGAAAAATGCAGATCCGTAAGAGGTGGCCATGTCTTATCCATTACTTGTAGTGAGTCCATGTATGTACTATAGCAAGAGCCCTATTTGCTGCCTCTCAGAAAGTCTGTGGAGCAACTATGAGCACCAGTGGGAATACTGAAGTAAAGGAGGGTGGAGAGAAAGGCCAGGGCAAGCCAGAAACAACAACAAAAAATTATCTGTATGCATGAAGGAAATCCTAAATGACCATGAAGAGCTACAACACAAATCAATAAATGGAGGTGCCATGAAAATCAGAGCCAGCACTCAACACTGCCATCCAGCTGCAATGCTGACTGTGTTCTTAGAGGAGCTAGGGCTGGTGTTAGCAGGGTCAGGGAACACTGTAGAGCAGTAAGCTGAACCAGCAGAGCTAATCCTGGCTGGTTAGGAGAGTCAGGGCCACCAAGAGCCATTGAACCCTTCAGAACTTGAAGCTGAGAAAACATGCTGCCTCTGGAAGGAGATGGAGTCTGTATCAGTAGATTGCAGCCTTTGTATGAATTCCTCCTCTTTGGGGATACAAGGTCACAACACACACACTGTTCAGCTGTGCAGGGAGGCAGTAGCATTGGTCTGTCTGGAACAGAAGCTGAAAAAATTATGAGACACTTTGGAATTATCTGTTTTAGAACATTTTTCAGGTTAAGTAGGAGACTTGCAAGTCTTGGGCTTTGCTGAAAGTGGCTCTGATGATTAAAGAGGCTGTTCTCTGCTCCCTGGGGAGCAGGAAGTTGTTGGCTGAAGGTGGTCCCATGGCTTAGGCTCACTTTTGGGAGTTTAGAAAAGCAAAAGACAAAGGTATGACTGGGAGGATAATGAAAGTTAAGCAGGGCAATATTGACTATCCTTGCCAGATCCTGATCAAGAATCTTGGTGTGACTTCTTTGGGTCTGCCAGTAATTTCAGTGGGATGCAGCATCCCTGTGCCACACACCATGGCTGTGGGCACAGGAAGCAGGTGTAGACTATCACCCTATCAGTAGCTGAAGCTGAGGAGGAGAGAGACCTTTCCTTCTTTGGACAGAGCCTTGCTATAAAGCAGTGGGGGTTGTAGTGTCTTATAGAAGCATCATTTTGTAGAGCAGTTTAATGTAGAGCAGTGTGGGGAAGGCAAGGGAGGCTACTGCATAGCCAAAGAGTTTTCCTCACTGAAGCCTTGGTTGATGTGAGCATGATCATGAGGTGAGCATGGCTGATGGGGTGGTCTGCTCTGAATAAAGTGGCTTGTTTCTGGCAAGTTTTTACTTCTCCTCCTCCTTTCCTTTTCTCCTCCCAGTTTAATTCTTTTGTTCTTCCCAGTCCTCCATTCTCATTTCCTTTTTTCTCTCCCTCAAGCTCTGACATCTCACTGCTCTAGCCCTCTCTCTTACCAGGTCAGCCCTTTGAAGAGCCCCATGTTTTCACTGTGGGTCCCATCTCCACAACTTCCCTGTTCAACCAGACAGTTGCAAGGCCTGGGGCTGTTCTGGGAGAGGAGCTCACTGCTGTGTTGGTGGAGCCCTCCCTCTTCAGATTCCCAAGTCACTGGGAATTAATATGCTCTTTGCTTTCCCTAATTGCTTAAGATGTTTGTTTGACTTTAACAAACCTGTGGATGCTTTCTCAGAAGGTAATTGCCCCCATTTTCAATAATGCAAATTAAAATAATAATAGTAAAAATAATAAATACAACCCCATGCTTGTCATCAAACAGGGAGGGAGCTACTTGATGATCCACTCTCTCTCTTCACAAGGTTGAGTAATTAGGTTTAAGACCTATTGTTATAGGTACCAGAAGAAGTCTAAGGCTAACAAGCAGGCTAAAAGGAATGTTAGGGATTTGATGGTCTTGGGGCTTGAGCCTTTCACTGTCATTCTGATGGTTACAAAAACCCTGGGCAAACCAGCAGGGAGCACCATTGTGTGTGAAGCTGGTGACAGGGCCTCATCCTAGTTGTTCATGCTTTGAGGGTGCCAGCACAAAGTGCTTCATAATTCCTTGGTGCAATCTAGTAAAGGTCAAGTGAACTCCAGAGACCAGCAGTGGAAGGACTTGAGGTATCTGTGCTGACATTTTGCTTGTGTTGGGGAGAAGCAGGGACACTTCACTTCATCAGAGCTGGGTGCAGACATGTTCCCCTAGAGGGGATGAGTAAGAGCTGCAGGACACAAACTATTGCTTCATGTGAAGGTTTTACTTTAAAAGGTTTTGGTTCCTTGACTTGAACACCTGTTGGCTGGCTCCTTCTGAAACAACGCAGCTATTTCCTTCCAAAAAGAAGACTAGGCACAGCTGGTAGCACAGCATATGCTAGGAACCTAGAGCAAGAGCATAGATGCTGATAATGGCAAGCACTCAAAACCTTCTACACGGTCCACACAGACCTTGGGTTCTCAGGTGGCTTGCATGCTCAAGTCCTCAGGGTAAACATTCATCCTTGATATTACACTGTAAAAGCATTATTTTAGTGGTGGACTGTAACCCAGTCCTCTTGCGTTTGGGCATTTAGAGATGAAAGATGAGCGAATGCATCCTGTGCTCTGTGGCCACAGCAGCAGACCAAAGGAAAGTGTATTAATTGAGAAAGGCACACTGAAAATACTTACATGGGTCTAGTTTAGGCTATTTTCTACCTCTCAGTCACAATACCCAAGTGTATAACATCCATCTACTGCCTACCATCATAAGCCTGCTCCATTTCAGGTATCATAAAATAGAAGGGAAATTTCACATGTGTGAGAGGATCTCGTAGGGAAAATAATGGAAACCAAATAATTGCTGAAGTATTAAAGCTAGAGAGCTGATGCCCTGCTGGTTAAACACTGGGGAACCATCTTGCATAGCCTCTGGAGACACAAACTAACCTTTTCTCTTCCAGGGGTGTTTTGTCACCATCAACATTGCCAGCCTGGGAATAGAAGAAACTCTCTTTGTTTCCTTCCTTGCAGACAGGTTGTGCTAAGAGGTGCCATCCTCTATCCAGGTGTCTTCACACTATTTAACTGGGTTAAGAAGAAAAAAAAAGCTGTTTGCAGTGCTAAATTGCTTCCTCACTTCACAAGATGTGAAAGTCTCTCTTTTACATGTCCACGTTTCACTCCTTCTGGGGAGACATCTGGTCCTTTTATTTTTTTTAATGCACTCTGCTCCTTAAATGCTGTATCCGAGACAAATCAGGTCATGCAAAGCCAGGCCCATGAAAGCTTTGAGGTGACTCAATGCTGTGAAATCAGTGAGAGTCAGGTGCCTAAATCTCTTTGTGAGTCTATGTCCAACTAGCTTTGAATGATGTCAGTTGAATATATGTTGTATAGTAGTTAAGACTGGAACGTCATGGTTTGATGTGTATCTTCCTCAGAGGACTGGTGAAGAAAGGCTGAGGGATCTGGACTGATTCAGCTTGGAGAAGACTGGAGAGACATCATTGCAGCCTTCCAGTATTTAAAGAGAACTTAAACAAAAGGGAGATTGACTTTTACACAGGCAAATAGTGCTAAGGCAAGGATGAATGGTTTTAAACTAAAAGAGGGCAGATTACTTCAGATGTCAGGGAGCATTTTTTTTCACTCAGAGGATGGCGAGGTGCTGAAAAAGGCTGCGTGGAAAAGGTTGTGGATGTCTGATCCCTGCAGGTGTTCAAGGCCAGGTTGAATGGGGGCTTGGGCAGCCTGAGCTGGTGGGTGGAACTCCTGCCCACAGGAGGGGCTTGGAGCTGGATGGGCTTTGAGGTCCCTTCCAACCCAAGCCATTCTGTAATTCACCCCACAAACACCATCGATGATTAGCTGATTCAGCACTATTTCACTCCGTCAACAGAAGGAAAGATTTCCACACATATCTTAATGCAGGTGTCATGAAAATGGAATTACTTAGGGTCCATATATCTTTTCACTGAGTACAAGGTTTTTTTTTTTCTTTTAGTTTGTTTGGTTTTTTAAGGTGAGAGTAACATGTTTCCCCTTTCCATTCAGATGGTGCTGGAGCTTAAAACAGAGCCTTCTTCATTATTTGATGTGTTTTGATGCCTCTGTAAGCGCTGGAAGGTAGAAAGGTAGTCAGAGATAAGAAATCTTGGGGTCTTGGGTCAATGAAATTTCCATATTCTTACTACCTACAAACTAACCTCAGCCCTATCTATGTCCTGAGCATTCATTTCTCATCTACTACTCTGAGCTATTTGACAGTGAGGAAAGTCTCACTTGCAAGAACTGTCTGCCTGGGAAGGAATGTCCTAGAAAGCTGGAGGTGTGGCAGACAAGCAGATTGAGATGGTGAGAGGATCATCCTTCCAGGATTGGAAAGATGATGTGGGCTGTACAGATAGAGACATAAATCCTACCAGTACATTTCATGAAGGCAAAGCTTTGCACATTGGCTTCAGAGGGTATGTGGGGATGGTCTAAATGAAGGATGTGTTTGTCTCTGTATGTTCCTTATGATGCTCGTATGTGAACCAGCCTTAGTATTTTCAAGTTCCATGTATGCTTACAATATTATGAATATTTCAATATTAAGTGTTAGTATGAGTTTATGCATAAATTTATAGATGAAGAGGGTGTGTGACTGAATAATAATATATGAAAACTCTCCTTACCAGACCTGCTTTTGTTGTTTTTTTTTTGTCTAGGGGCTCTTGATTCTGTACAAACACTAATAATAATTGTCACTTTTATACCAGAAGCCACAATATTACGACCAAGATGTCATACATGCATGGTGGATAGATAAGACAGACAGATTTCTTGTTTTCCACTGCAGTGCTTCTGAATACATCCTGGCAAGGCTGACTCACCCTTTTACCTTTCGAAGGAAGACAAATTGCTTTCCAGGAGCTTCATTGTGTACAGGTTATTTCTGAGCAGCTTCCTTAATTAAACCTTATCTGTTGTGTGCGTAATCTACAGAAGAAGAGCCCTCATCTTTTTTGTGTGTGGGAACAGAAGTTTACCTCCAAACAATCTGCTTCTCACCCAACCCCTTGTTACACAACATGACATACATACTAGATGGATACCGTGTCCTACCCCAGAAGTAGCTTCAGGCCAGTAACCTCAAAATAAGTCATTTCAAATGCTTAGGATGCTGCAGTGGGGAGAAACTGAATACAAGTGGAATTCGTGAGGGCCACTAAGAGCCATCTGAATTCACACAGTCCAACTATTAGAACACTGTTTTAATCCATGACCTTAAAGCCCATCTCTGACCCAGCCTCATGTTCCTTATCTTTTATATATGAATTGTTGTTGCAAGTGCCCTGTTGGAAATACATTCTGCAATTGTGAACCTTGCAGTCTGCCAGGGACTCAAACTGATGTCATCCCAACTGGGATAAGGGGACAGTGAAGTCATTGGAATAGCAATGAGGCTTTTAGCTCTGTAATATGGTAGTCAAAGGTGCAAGGTTTCAGTCTGATATCCCAGAAGAGGAAAAGCACTCTCCTGCTCCAGGTAAGGAGTGACTGGCCAGTGATCAAGGTATGCAGCAAGGCCACATTTCATCACAGCTGTCCTAGTGACAAGAGATCTCTCTCTTCAGTTCAAGCGATAGTTGTCATCTTCTGTCCAAGGACTGAAATTTTGTCATGTTCATTAGTGGTCTGATAGGAATCAGACATATTATACTGGATCTTTAGGATCTTGTAGTCATTTTTCCAGTTTCCCAATCATGCTGCTGTTTGAAACTGATCAGAGACCTTTGTGAGGGGCAAACCTACGGCATGTGTTACTTGGTTCTAGAAAGGAATGCCTATGTCCATGTACCTGTGTCTATGTACTGCTCTGGCTTCAATATAGCACAAATATATTCAAGTTCTCCTTAAACCAACTTGTCTACACATTAGTAGTAATATTGCTACAGCAACACAGGGCTTAGTGCAAACTGCAAAGCTTGCCTAAAGAACAGGGTAGGTGAACCTGTGCAGAACTCTGCTCAACTCGTCTGGGTCACAGTGAAACATTAGCTGTGTTGGTGCATTCAGACCCATCCTCAACCCTGCATAGCTGTGTGGAGCAGCTCTTTTCCACGATGATTTGGGACTGCTGGCTCCTTAGCCACCATAGCCACTGAAGTTCACCCCTGTTTACCTGGGGAACAATCCTGCTTGGACATCAGGGCAGGGGGCCTTGTCCTCTTTGGTGACTCCAGAAGGATATGATGGGTAGCATTTCTTGCCTTCTGGTGGCCAAGTGTTGGGCTTGCTGGCACTGCTTTGTTCACGTGTTCATGCCCATCTGTCTCACATCAGTGTTTTCATTCTGCATGGGAGTAATCCTTTACAGTCTGTTTCTCAGTGACTGCTGCCTGTGACCAGTCCACTGTAACCCTCTGCATTCGCACCATGTTTTCAGCACCATGTGTTGATACAGCAGCGTCTCCTCCCTTACTCCAGCTGCGGTCTTTTTGGGTGTATTTATGGACTTCTGGTTCTTTCCCCAGGTAGCATCTCTCAGTTGCAGTGGTCTGTGGAGTGGTTTCTTCTTCCCTTGCAGAAACAAACACTTGCTATCTTTCTCAGCCAGCTCATTTTCTTTCTTTTGTGACCTGAGCCAGTGTTGGAAACTGGGTGCAGACAGTAAAAGTGCTTCTGAGTAGCTCTTTTGAATACTTCCCAATGGGAATATTAATAGAACGGTGTCCTGTCATCAGTATGCAGCTGAACTGTTACTTGCCCAAGAGCTGCTAAAGTTATTGGGGTGAAGCATGGTATGACCTGTAAATTCAGAGGGATTTTACAAACCAAGCATTATCTGTCTGCAGCAGACCAGCATGAAGTATGGGCTCTGTTTTGGTCCCATTTAAGTCTTTAATGCATGGCTTAAGTCTAAAAAACAGGAGGAATGCTTGTTCTTTGTTGTAAAGCCGTATTCTACACAACGGTCAGAGAAATAATCATAATCTGCTGAAATTGGAAAGGCTGATATCTATCTGCCCATTATTTCTACAATGAAACCAAGAGTGGAGAGCAGAGAAAGAGGGCTCGGAGTGCTTGCAGGCAGGCCATTTGTGAGAAGGATGTGCGTGTTTGTGTGACAGCATGCATCTATGGCAGGGCGAGTGGTGATAATGGTCTCTGCAGGCAAATCTGAGCCAAAAAGCTATAAAGCACGAAACACTTGCTGTGGTTAGAATCACATATGTGTGTGTGATTTCATTAAAAAGGAATAAGGATTTGAAGGCAAAAGAGGATCTGGAAAGACTGTGGAACACCCCTTTGGGAGAGTATTTTGAAAATGACTGGGGGTAAAAAACTGGAAAGTTTCAAAATGGATGGGAAAATTAATCATGGCAATAGTGACAGCCCAGCTAGTGCAAGCCTTTCCACACAGGCAAATTGCTCTGCATATGGCTAGCAGAGATGATGGGGTGATTTAAATTCCTTTTACCAATCACCCGTGTCTGCCCAGCTGTAGGATGAAATCAGAGCCACTGGCCTCAAAACCATACCAAACGGAATGGCTGCTTCCAAGCTCATCACCTGTTAGCAGGAGGGGAAGGTGGGACTTTCCCAATTGAATAAGAGCCTGGGCTGCACCTGGAGTAGTCTTAACTTACCTAATCATAGAATCATAGAATTGCAATAGATTGGAAAAGACCTTAAAGATCATCAGGTCCAACTGCAACTTAACCATACGACCCTGTTTTCTTCTCTGTCCTCCTTCCTTCTTCTTCTAAGGTTGAAAAAAATGAGGACGGGGACCAAAAGATTGAGCAAGATGGCATCAAACCAGAAGATAAAGCTCATAAGGCAGCCACCAAAATCCAGGCCAGCTTCCGTGGACACATAACAAGGAAAAAGCTCAAGGGAGAGAAGAAGGCAGATGCCCCCGCATCCGAGTCTGAGGCCGCCGACAAGAAGGACGAAGGCCCTGCTGGTGGAGCTGCCGAGAACAAAGAGAGTGAGGCTTCCGCTGCCACAGAGGCCAGCGCCGCCGACAGTGCCCAGGTGGATGAGGGCAGCAAAGACAGCAGCGCTCCAGCAGAGGAGAAAAAAGGGGATGGAGCCGCTGACACAGGCTCAGAGCAGCCAGCCCCACAGGCTGCCACTCCTGCCGCCTCCTCAGAGGAAAAACCCGCTGCCGCTGCTGAGACGGAAAGTGCCACTAAAGCTTCCACTGATAACTCGCCATCCTTGAAGGCTGACGAAGCCCAAGACAAAGAGGAGCCTAAACAAGCCGACGTGCCTGCTGCTGACACCACTGCCACCACCACCCCTGCCGCAGAGGATGCTACTGCCAAGGCAACAGCGCAACCCCAAATGGAGACAGTGGAGAGCAGCCAAACCGAAGAGAAGACAGGTGAGTGAGCGCCTCGGTAGGGAGTGGGCCTCTCCAGAAATGGGTATCTGCCATGTTCTCCTGCAAATGCCTCTGAGACCCCTGACCTAGCCTTGCTGGTGGGATGGTGAAGAAGGAGCAGAATCTTTTTTCCATCTGCCTAAGAATGGCTGAGATATTGGTACAACCTCATCCTATTATCAGCATCATTAATAGTTTTAATTCACACAAGTAGTACTTCTAGTCTCTTTGCTTGGAGTAGCCTGCTACAGCCATGCATATCAATTGCATGAAGCTTTCAGACATATCTCAGCTAGGTTATACCCACATGATAATAGGATTAGGTAGGAAAGGGAAGATTAAAGGCCCTGACAGCTCAGTGAATGAGGACTAGAGAGAGCTAAATGCAAACAGTCGGTCCAGGAGGTGTTTTCCAGTTCTTTTTCCTAACCAAGCTGCAGGTCTGTTTAACTGGTTCCCCTGGGAAGAAGTAAAAAGTTTGGAGAGGCAAAAGTGAGCATTTTTTACAGTAGCATATTGTTTGCAAACCGTAAAGAAGAGCTGTTACTGAATTACGATACTGAGATAGGTAGAAAACACATCAAATACCTCTTCTTTACCTTCTAAAAATTATCGAAGAAAAACAAATAAAAGAAACAGTACAACAGAGGCAGGCACCACATGAAACTTGATCAAAAGGTGGTGCAAAGCATAACTGGCCTCCACATTCATGACATACTCAGTTGTAGAATGCACTCTGTGATCAATAGCTTGTTGAGGAAAAAAATGTAGTGTATCACCTTGATTTTCGTAAACAGCCTTATGTAAATAGATAGAGAGCTTCTCCATCCAGACTTGCACTCATTGATGTTTTTTCTTCATTTCATTTGTGTGAATGACTTCTCTTCCAAAATGAGAATTCCAATTCTACATTTAGGCTTCCAAGCTTCATAGTTAACTCAGGGCCTCGGGTGACTGCACCCACTCAGCACAGTGGAAAGATAAGGAAGTACTTATCCAAAAGAACAGATAAGTACTCAGAGAAGAGCTTCTGCAAAATAATTCTGAATTAATGTGCGGAACTGCTTTGAGGAGTGTGACTCTAAGCTGAAAGTACACAACAGCAAAGGGATGCTTGTTTTACCTCCTTTTATTTAAGCATTTCTAGAGATAAACCTTGAATTTGCATTCACCATGTTGTCTCTTTGTGGTCTCTGTCCCTTCTGTCTTTTGCTTTATATGATGACAATATGAGTGGCAAAATAAATGGTATATGATTTGAGAAATCTAATTTGGTATGTTGCATGCTGCACTTGCATTGTATTTACACATGAGCAAAGGTATAAACATCACTGGTAAAAACAGAATAGAGTAAATCAGTGTTTTGGAGTCCTGTGTACACAGAATAATGAGTGCAAATTAACTCTTGGTTAAGATTTGGAGTGCCTTATTCTTAAACAAGAATTTATTCTGCTTTGAATTAACATCCTATTTTTGTTCAGTATAATATTCTGTAATGGATAGAGATAGGCAATTAATAGCATTAAGATATTTCACTTGCTTAATTTTACCTGTTTTCAATGATCAGTAATCAAATAATGTTTTTTTTTTCTAGTCAGTATTCTGAGTCATTTGCAGACATCTTCCCTATGGTCTTCTTGCTCTTAACATCATTTGGAATGGGAACATTACAATTTAATACACATTTGCACATGATACTGCTGCTTATGTAAATAACTAGCCAACAGAGTAAGTTATGAAATCTACAATCAAATATGTATTTAAAAATGAGCTTTTGGTGATTATTTGATTGTTCAAGGCCAGTATGTGCATCTATCCAGACTCACTTAATATGCATGCAGTAATACTCAAGCTTATAAATGTTTGCTGAAAGCAAACATGGAAGGTGTGTGGCCATGGTTAAACTGATATTCTCTTTAAAATGTTAATGAATATAGATTTTTTTTTTTTCTTTTCTAAATTCCTATTAAAGGATGGTATCAGCCTTCTAGTCACAAAGTCAAACAGCTGTGTATATGCCCCCAGAGCAATGCAAGAAGGGAATGAAAAAAAACCACCAGATTAAATAGGCCTTCTTGTCTGTCTCTTTGAGGGTGCTGGGTTGTGTTCTGCAATATGCTCTATAGCACAATGTTCAGAATAGTGAGAAGCAGCTCTCTCTTCAAAGCATCTTCCCCAGAAGAGCATCAGAACAGTATCAAAGATCCCGCAGACAGAAAATATTTCCTGTTAGGATGTCTAAATTCTCTTTTGTTTATATTCATTCTATTATTCCCTCTCATCTCTTTAAACCTCTCCGTTTCCCTCTCTTGGTACTTACACCTTTCATAGTCTTCACCACGCGTACTGTGTCTTGATCTTTCTCCCAGTCTTCACCCAGTAAACAAATCATTCACTGGTTGTTGCTGGCATGGCTGAACTAGTTGATTGTTTTTGAAAGAGGGAGGGCTACCAAACATCTGCCACTCCGATACTCCGCCAGCCTGGGGACAGACCCTGTTTCAGCTTCATCAGTTCCCTTCTCCCAGAAGTTGTCCCCTTGGCTTTCAAAGGTCATCTCTTATCGTTTCTGTGATTGAAGACTGGCACAGTAGTAGAATGCAGTGTCAGGCTGCCAAAAATAAATCAAATTGGCTCCTCGCCAGTGTCATTGGTTGGCTGGTTGCCATAGCATGTTTGGCTGCTACTACCGTGAGGCGTGCCGACCACGCTACTTTTGTGCAGTCATGTTCATCTGCCTTGAATTTTACTACAGGCTGTAGATACAGGCTATATTGTGTCATCTGTGGGTATGTTCCATGGACAAACACAAGAGACAGTCAAGGAGATTTTTTTTGTCTTCATTAGAAGGCAGGACAAAGAGAGGAAAAGGTTAATTAATGGATGAAGAGAACGGCATGATTTTTAAATGCTTAATATTTAATGTTTCTGGAGTGGGAGGGAGGCTGGGTGATTCTTCATACAATCCTCTAATTCCCCTGACAGACCTCAACCCTCTTTGTTATTCAGTTCCACACACTCGACCTGTATCTATTGATAGTGGCTTAGGAAATTACTTCAACCAACTGTCCTCCATCTAGTATTAGTTGTTTTCATATCGCAGGCAGTTTCTAAGCAATCCTCAGTGAATCATCTCTGAGAAAAGTAGATAGATTCCAGTCTGAGGAAACCATGAAATGAGTCAGTGGGCTTTGTTCAGTGGCTATGGAGGCTGATGTAAGGAAGACATCTTTCTGTTCTCTTTATGACTGGTGGATGACTTGCATGTCAGAAAGCTGTTCTCTTATTTGAGCTTCTTTGCCAAGGCTTGTTTATGTTGACCTTCTTGTTATGATCCAACTTTTGCCCCTTTGGTGTTGGAATTATGCTTAGAGAGATTGCTTTAAATGACAATCTACTCAACGGGTCAAAATTCAAAAGTGACTGGAAGGAATTTATACCTTACATACGGATGGAGAGGTGAGACATTAAATCTAAGTTGCACTAACTTAGATGTGGAGAGTGTTCATCAGAGTCATTGGAAAGAATCTACATTAACACAGCTTTGAAGCGAGATCAGCATCCAGCAACAGCAAATTATAGAAGAAGGGATGCTGCGAACCTTATGAGAAGAGGTGAATGTCACACAATGTTAGATTCTCTTTGTAATTCACCAGGTTTTCAAGGCTTGTCTCCAAACTTGGCTAGCTCTCACTTCAAAAGCACTCTCAAGTTGTCAGGTAAGGATACAACAAAGCCCAGAAATGTGAAAGAGTAAATTGTGCCTGAGGAAACAAATTGGTCTTCTTTTGTTGAGAAATGAAGAATGCTTTCTCCTGTTTGATGAAATAACTTTACAATGGAGGAGTTTCACAGCTGAAATGAAAAATCGGCCAGATGTCAATTGTCTTGCATGCATGCAAGCCCACAGTTCCCCCTGGGGCCCTGTACCCTGCAAACAAGGAACACAGGGAGGCACCATCTTCACTTCTTTAGAGGCAGTAAGTCCCTATGGATCCTTTTTCACAGTTTATAGCTGAATAAGTTCTTTGTTTTTAGCTCAATCAGTGTATTGATTGAAGGACAATACTTGCTGCATCTAGAGAGCACTGGCTCTATAAAGGTTTGGAAGGGAAGACTGTCCATTGTCACATAGGAGCTAGAGAGTACAGCCTGTGCTATGGAAGAAGATTGCAGTTGTATTACTGGAATTTTAGTCCCGGCTTGTGGGTAGCTGGCAGGAGACAGAACAACCTCACTGACATTCCTGTTTCACTGGAGCTTATCTCTGCTGCTACACCTGGCAGCTGAGGAAAGCAATGCAAATGCAGTAGTCCTCCGGTGAGTGCCCCAGAGGGAACTACTCGAAGCAAGCGTACCAGCATTTTCCTGTCTGTAGTATCACTCAAGCAAAAAAGTAAGAATGTAAATGCTATTTAGGTTACCTGCAACATGCTCCAGGGTGACAAAGTATGTGCCTAGTCCTCAGCTGCTCTGAAAATTTTTATCTTTGCATTGTGTCTAGATGGATATGTGGATTGCATAACAGTTCTGTGAGGAGCAGAGTTTTCCAGACAATAGGAAATTTATAGCTGTAATAGATGCAGATTTCCCCTTCTGTTGCAGAGTGGAATATTGCCTCTGGTCCCATGTATGTGTCACATTTGCCATTTTTAAATGGGACGCTGCTTGCCCAGTATACGTGTAGGCAGTGCTGATGGTAAAGCAAGACCTGACTGCTTTTAATGAAATTCTAGGTGGCATTGAGCTTATTTACTGATAACACCATGAGGAATGACTGTGGAAATTGCCTTCCAAGGAAAGCAGATTAATTTAGGTTTAGTCCAAGGAGGCCTCAGTTAGAACGAGTGGTTAACTGGTTTATTTTGTGAAGGGTGAAAATTAGAGGAAAGACAACACCTTTTAATGCTGAGAACCACAGGTGTTGCAGGATCAGATGAGCTACTCCTTACTGATTGTGGCATGCTGGATGGATTTCCTCTCCATGGGGAGGTTGTAAACAACAGTCTCACTGTGAGGTTTGCTGAGAGCATTACACTCTTACAGACCTCTATAGGAAAGTGTTCTTGCAAGCAGTACATGCAGATGGAGTTGAAGGCAATACATATTGTTGTAGTTGTATGTGCTTGTATTGTGTGGTGGTCTCTCACACTAACACGGGTCTCTACAGCCAATGCCCATGGTTAAACTTTGCCTAGGTCATGCTTTCAATCACAGTCTCCTTGTTAGATTGTCTTCTGCAGTGACCTGCTACAAACCATCCTCAGAAAATGCTCCAAAATCCCCACATGGGAGGAAGCCTCTCTGCCATAAATTATAACTTATTTTTTAGCTTAGGAAGTTTCAAATAGCAGACTCTTGGACAGAGCAGACAGACAATGAAATTTAAATGGCAGCTGTTTGCTGTAGCTCCCAGCTGTGCTCTGCAGCACCACCAGTGTCATCTCTTTACACTGGGATCAAGTAGGCTGAACTTTGCAGACAGATGTAAGTTTGCAGAGTATCAGCTGGGATTTACAGCTCCGAGGAGCGTCACTCTAGATGTAGCTGTACTGACTCAGTGGTATAGATGACTGCAGAAAGAAATGGGACTGGGAAGGTTCAGCCGGTCAGAGGGATCAGATTAGTTAAACATTCCTTGAGTGCTGCATAATAGGTGCATTAATACTGGATTACCAAGTGGCAGTTCAGTGATCGCTTCCCATCTCTGCAGCAGCCCCATGGAGTCTAGCAGGGTGAAGCTGTAGGATAACTGCAGAGGGACATAAGGGCTGCCTAGACAAGTTGGACCTAACATTCATTTTCTGTACTTCTCTAGCTGTGGCCAGCACCAAATGCTGCTGTAGGCAGATGTGGCATAAACTGCCTGTGTACAGATAGGATCCATTCCTGTCCTCTGCCACATAGAATTTGATTTAACAGCTAAAGCATGATGTATTGTCTCTTTCAATACTAATTATAACTAGGGCTTTCTGTGGCGTATATATATAAATACATAATATCTGATTAACTAAGTGTCAACAGCTTTCCCAACTCCAAACAACTGTACCATGTCTGGAAAGAGTACCAATGAATTGGACATCATTGTCTGAAATATTTTTCTTTACTTGTGTTCATCACAGAGAGAACAAAAACTTCTGATAGCCCTACATTATTCTGTTGTTTATGGTATACAGTGTATTCTATATGCATATGCACAGATGGCACAGTACTACAGACCATGCTATTTCACTCTTTCCTGACAAAAACACAATCCATGTTTTCAACTGTTTTTTGTATGAAAGAATTCCCAGGCTTTGTTGTTTTCTGTGAACTCTTCTTAAATATACAAATGTTCTTTGTGAAACAGGGTGACAAACACTATATACATTAGTCCAGAAAAGGCTGTACTTGTTATGTATTTCCAGAAAGGCAGTATTTTTCCTGTGTTACTCTTCATTCCAGCTCTTCTACACACTAACATCTTTGTTTTTTGAATACAGCCACTCAGTGATCATGGGTGACAACAATGATACGCAGGTCCATTTTACACTTGAAAGATGTCCTTTTTGTAAAAGCACAGCACAAATATATCCAGCCACATAGTTATCTGTGAGTCTGGGCAGTGGCAGAGAGAACCAAAGAAATGGAAATAGAGGCCTGCGAGTCAGTGGTTGACATGAAGACAGCTACTAGAGTTGGCTTTGCGGGTAGGTTCCACCTTCTGTTCTGAACTTCCAGTAGACCATCAGAAACCCCAGTTCATGCAAGTTCAGTTTGAGCACATCTCTAAGCAGAGTGTATTTCTCAAGGCTACATCAATGCTGCAGGCAGACATAAAGGAGAACTTACTTCCTCATTCCCTCAGCTTTCCTCTCTGTCGGCATTGAACGTTTTTCAGGCAGAAAATAGAGGAGATGGTTAATGATAATGTATTGGAAAAAATTAAGTAATAGAGAGTGCTGCTAGTTTTTTTTTTTCTGAAGGGGAATTTGATTTTGCAGGCTAGTAGAACTGTGGTTTTCTTCCCAACTAGATGATCTCTTTGCATACCCTGTAAAAAGAACCCTGGCTTTGTCATCTCCAGCCATGAATATGTGGTCTGTGGAAATGCTGCTTCCTCCTTTCTGTGGCCTTTGTAATGTAACTGTCAGCATGCAACACTGGCCAAGGGCTTAAAATCTTGGCTGATGTCCTGACAGCCTGGTGCCCATGCAGGTCACTGGCCCTTTGCTGGGCTGCAGAGTATTCAGGGAAAGAACTAAAGACCTGGACAAGGACAAGGGATGCAAAGGAAAATGTTATTATCCTAATGATAGGAACAGTGAGACTCAAGGCTTCATGTAAATAAGCCTTAGATAGGGGTCATAAGGTCCCAATTAGCCAGTGTTCAAATGACCACACGCTTTCCAGCTGTACCTTCAGGCAATAGCAAATGAGTCTTCTTTTCATTACGAAAGAAAACAGACACTATTCAATCTCTTCATTTTCTTCCGGCAAGACACAGTTATTGGGAATGCTATTAATAATGACTGGACATTACCTGTAACCTACAGGGCTTAATGAAGAAGAATATTTCTCTAACGTTTGGAAGAGCATCCCAATCCCTGTGTTAAAGTTGTGCAGTGCTGCAGAACCATAACTGACAATGCATTTCGCGTACAAAGAAAGGGATAGGAGGGCAGGAGTGAGAGCAGTGGCCAGTGTGCAGTAGCATTCCCCAGTGCTGCTGACTTTGGCAGAACTGTCTTAGCAGCTGTGAAAAAATGTTTAAAAGACCTTAGTAGATATCTGATGGAAGAGATGGAAAACAGGATAAAAGTCATTAGAACTGAGGCGGTGCGAAGTACTTTTAGAATGGCCTTTGTGGTTCTGAAGGGATTTGAGCACCTGTTGATTTGGAAATAATGCAAACCTCTAAGAAGGAGGAGGAAGGTTTGAATGCAGGCTTGTGTGGATGAAGTCCATAACTGCTTAGTATTTAGAATTTTAATACTTTATCCCCACATTCAGTCTGGCTTTGGGCATAAAACATATTCTAGCCCTGACAATCCATGTTGCCTATCCCAAAATTTCTCTTCAAGCTCCTGTTCTTCCTCCCTCCTTGCCTCCATCCTTTACAGCCTGTTTGGAAGCAACGCTCACCAATGGCAGCTGCAGCTAAAGGGCTGAAATATAAACCTCGAACCTGCCAGTTCTTTGTTTGGAGACCTAACAGCATGGCCAAACACAGGGACTAAACTTCACCTCCTGTCCGTAACACAGCCTCTCCTAACACACCTACAGCCCAGCAGCAAGACACTGGGGAGAAACATACAGCACTTGCACTTTACAGCGCCAGTGCTGTGAGTGAATGGCTAGATTTGGTCTCAAGAGATACTAACCCAGTACTGTTCACTACACTCAATAAAGACACACAGAATGAGAAATAAAATGTTTCTTTCTGCCTCAGGCTAGAAACCTTCACGACTTAAACCAAATGACTGAGAAAGATGGATGAAGTCACTGATTTCTACCTGAGGCAACAACGAGAAAATTCCAGTCATTCCTGAATGATGTAGCATAGTTCTAGTCCTCATTTCTTGCAAAACAAGTACACATGTTTCTGACAAACAGAGGACTTGAGCCTTACTGCAGTTCAGACTGTCTGCACACAGAGCTTTTGAGTCCTGCCAGGCTCTAATTTTATCTGTGAAACTTGTTTTCATTAAAAATCCCTTTAATTTCAACATCTTCTTCAATAACATAGATGATGGCATCAAGTGCACCTTCAGCAGGTTTGCAGATGACACCAAGCTGGGCAGTGCAGTCAACACAGTAGGGACCTCAACAGGCTGGAGAAGTGGGCACCTCTGCTGTGAAGAAAGGTTGAGGGAGCTGGACTTGATCAGCCTGGAGAAGAGAAAGCTCCAGGGAAACCTCACTGCGGTCTTCCAAAATTTGGAGTGTATAAACAGGAGGAGGGACTGCTGTTTATAAGGATGGATAGTGATAGGACAAGGGGGAATGGTTTTAAACTGAGATGGGAGGTTTAGGTTAGATATGAGGAGGAAGTTTTTCACACAGAGGGTGGTGACGCACTGAAACAGGTTGCCCAAGGAGGCTGTGGATGCCCCATCCCTGCAGGCATTCAAGGCCAGGCTGGATGTGGCTCTGGGCAGCCTGGTCTGGTGGTTGGTGACCCTGCACGTAGCAGGGGGTTGGAACTGGATGATCATTGTGGTCCTTTTTAACCCAGGCTAACCTATGATTCTATGAATTTGTCAAAATGAAACATAACATACCGGAATCAGGAACTGTGGGATTTCTGGATAAAAGTAGTAAGAGAAACCTTTGTCTGCCTTTATAATAACCGAGTGAAGATCAGGTACTCCCTGAAGTGACAGAAGACATTGTGTGTCTGTGCTCACATTAGGAAAATGAAATGCAGTAAGCTTAGCAAGGAAGACATTGGGCTGTTGGCTGTGCTGGATGTTTCCCTTGATGCCTCTTGCTGTGGTTGTTCCATTTCATATGAATTATTTATTATTTATTGGGACCAAGATGTGGAGCTTGATCTCCCCCCTTCCAGATGAATGTCCTCACTACCAGACTACAGAATCAATCTTCTTCTCTGGCCTAATGAATATTTAATGACTTATGGAAGTGGAACAGCTCCGGTAGGAGAGGAAGAGTGAGAGAGACGTGTTCATCCACATGGATATCCCACAACACCACTCTGTGACCAGCATGCAGGACCTGAGCCAAGAACCTTTGCAGGGAAAAACATCAGCCAAAGGACCAAGGGAGACAACATGAGCACAAAGCAGTGGGGTGCCATTTTCTCTGCTTCAGTGCAATTTCTGAGTGGCTCAGGCCTGGTCAAGTTTATGCCTCAGATAAGAGTACATGAACCATACAAACAAGCTTCAACTTTGCCAGTAACAACCAAGGTGAACCTGCTGCTCCACCATTCTGGGTGATGTAACCTGGCTGTGCCCATGCAAGGTGTCATATGTAGCATTTGCAGCCACACTGCTCAAAGAGACCAAAATTCATTACTTTCCTAATTGAACTGTTACTGTGAAAAGCCAATTAAACTGAAATGGCTATCATGAGGCAGCCACTTTGATGCACTTGGTGCAGGGCTCACATTGGAGGACAGAAAGTCCTTCCTGTGAGAGGGGCTCTCCCTCTCCTTTGTGGGAAAAGATTGCTTTGCTGTGTTTTTTGTTGTTGTTGTTTTTGCATTTGTTTTTTTCTTTAAAGCTGCCATATTTAGACTAAAACTGGAATTAGTAATGCTAGCTGCTGCCCCTTTCACAGCAAGAGATTTCTTAGGGAAGAAGAGGCAAATATGCTGCCTGTACTTCTGCTGTAAGATAAGCTGGTTTCTTTCACATCACAACCCTAAGACATTGTCATAGGCACCCAAGGGAAGAGGTCGCCAACTATGGGAGGATCAGGCTTTTGCAGGGTTATATTGATTGGGATCCTACTGGTCAGCATATGGGAAATATTAACATTTTTGATGCAAAGAGCTCATGTTGGTGACGTTGCAAGTGCTGGGGGCAGTTATCAACAAAATGGCCGTGGAAGGCCTGACAACAAGTATTTAATTCATTTTAGCATCAAATCTGCAGAGCCTTGAAACAAAGTAATGATCTCAAAATGAAATTTCCCTTTTGCTTCAGCAGAAAATTGGAGGATGGCAAAGGGAAGAAAAAGAGACATTTTATTTCCTCTCCTTGATTGTAATTCCCTGCCTTCAGCTAGATCGATATCATTTCTGCTGGAGATGGAGGCTGCTTCTGGTTTCCATGGCAATCTGAGTTGTTGGAGGCTTGCAGGCTCCATGAATCCCCAATTTATCAGCCTTCCAGGATTTAATAATGGAGACTAGCAGTCAGACAGCTTATGAATGGCACATGTCTTTTGGGCTGGGGGAAGGGAGGCGGGAGCGTGGCTTGTAGTAAAGGCTGCAGCAATTTGTTTTCCTGTCAGTGACAGCTGAAAGGGGAGGAGAACAAGGGGAGGAGCAGCACATTAATTCTGGATGCACCAAAGGAATTTCTAGACCTTTTTGCTGCAATTACAGAACATTTCCTCTTCTGGCCTCTTTTCCCTTGCCAATATTACCAGAGCAGGGGAGGAGAGCAACCTCAAAGCCTGTCCCATGTGACAAGGTGGGTGGGAGCTGAAGACTGAGACCCAAAGGCTCCAGCACTGCATGTTTTCTTCCTCTCTCAAACCCTCTTTATTTCAGGATCAGCAGTGCATGAATGCCAGCAGGCTGCCACTGTTTTGGGTTCTTTTTTTCCCCCCACTGATCCTACCACAATTGCCAGGCTGATCAGCAGAGCTGTCACTCTCTGTGCATCTGCCAGGACTCTCCAAATGTGCACCTCCATCTCCAAAGTGCTGTAAGCTTCATTCCCTGAATTAATTATTTTTTCTGGGATTGTCCTGGTTGTACAGGAATCACTAGCAATCACTTCAGTCAGGCTACTTAGAGCTCACTTGCCCATGATCAGCTCTGAGTATTTCCATTCCCTCTTATCTTTCGTCTGATTTCTCCTCTATGATCTCACAGGGCAACAACAGTAGAGAGGCTAAAGAATAAATGGATGCATCTTGTGAAGACCTTGGTACTCTTTCCCTTCCCATTCCCTGTTTCCGAACCATTCTCCAGCATTTTATCCAACTTAGGAGGAAAAGATGGGTGACACAAAAGAGTACTCATGTATGATGAGATGGGGACATCTTGCTTTTCAATGCATATGCTGAGAGCAGCTGCCAAGTGTTACATTCCACAGCTGGAAGCCAGTAAAAACCTCTGTATTCAAGCTGTTTAAATCACAAGGTATTTAATTGATTTTAAAGAGTTGCCATTATGGTGTGCAGGACCTTTGTGAAATCTACTGGAGTAGCAAATGTGAAAAGCAAAGAACAACTGCTGTGTTATTTCTTCTCAGGTATTCCTATTTCAGATAGGTAAAAGCTGTTCTTCTGCCAACATAGCAAGCTGCAAGCAATCCAGGATACTCCTGGGTTCTGTTAAAGATAATGTTCTGGTCCAGGTATTGGACAGACAAGCCAGAAGTAAAACATAACTGGACTTGGTGCTCACCAGTGCAGTAGATATCATTAAAGATGTTAAGATTGGAAGCAGTCTGCGCTGTAGTGACCACAGCGTGGTCAAGTGTGTGATCTTGAGTGCTGTGGGCCTGGCAAAGAGCAGAGTCAGGAGTGAAATTCTGGCTGTTTCAGGAGTCACTGGATGAGAACTCCTGGGAAGCTGTCCTTAGGAACAAAGGAGTGAAACAGAGCTGGCAGCTCTTTAAGGACACCTTTCTGAGAGCACAAGAGCTCTCCATCCCTCAGCATAAGACATCAAGCAAAGGAGGCAGAAAACTGGCATGACTGATCAAGGACCTCCTGACCAAACTGAGGGAAAAGACAGAAATGTACATGCACTGGAAGCAAGGATGGGTGGCCAGGAAAGAATACAGGGATGCCATTCAGACATGCCGAGATGGGATCAGGAAGGCTGATGTGCAAATGGAATCAAACGTGGCAAGATGTGAAAAGTAATAGGAAAGGGTCCTTTAGACACATCTCCTCCCCTTCAACTACTGTGCTGCTCTTGGGCTGCATTTGCTGTAGCTGTGATAGCAGCTGAGAGGAACTATGACTGAAAAACCTAACCACTTTGGTAGGCTGTAGGCTCCTTTCCATTGTAGCTGACTGCAACGGCCCAGTCATAGGTGGGAAAACTGGACCAAAAATGCTGTGTGTGGCAGCAACCACACACCTGCCAGCAGCTGGCATATCATTTGTCTCAGCCTTCAGCTTTGGCTGCCTCCGTGTGTGGGAAGGAAACAGCAGCAGAAGAAAGGACGGCCGCTCCTTTCCCAGTTCTCCAGGAAGCAGAAGTATTTGCAAACGTAGCTATAACAGGGTTAACACCTCCCATTCACAGAGAGCATCTCCCTTTTTCTCTCCCCACCCTCATGCTGCACCACTCCCATCTCTCTGGAGACCCTGCAGCTTCTGCCCATCCGCCCAAGTTGAGCATTTCCATGGCAACCCGGCAGCTGGTGTCTAGACACTGAGAGAGATGCTGGGCCATGGAGCTGCAGGCCTTTTGCAGCCCCTCCCTGAGCCCATCGCCCACTCCTCCCTTCCCACCTCCTGCACACACAGATGCCGATGCAGGGTGGGATTTTGGTGCTGCTGGGGAAAAAATGGAGGGAGGGGAAATCCCTAAGCCAGGAGCTGGGCAGCCTGACAAAGTGCAAAGGCGGCTGGGATGACAGATCTGGGGCTGGCTGTTCTTTGAGGATTGAGCTGGAGCAGAAGGCTGCCCAAGCTGGACCCACAGTCATCAGCTGTGGTACTGGCAGAAGTGGGTTTTCCTCTCTTTGCTGGTACAACTGGGGTTGGCATACATGGGGCTGAAACAGAGGTAATGTGGTACAGGAGTGGGAGGCCAAAAATGCCATGTGTTGTGGCCATAGTCACCTTTTTGTTCTAACATTCACCCCCTCACCAGCATGCCATATGCCTCCTTTACCAGCAGGATCTATGAACACAACACTTACTACTCCCATTTCCCTGCTGCTTTGCCTACTGCTTTGCCTGCTCCTTGGGTCTGCCTATAAGTGAACAAGGGATTCCCTAAGGTTCTGGGAAAAATCTCTCAACCCATCTCCCTGGAGCAGGAACAGTCACTCCTCCGAGTTCCCCTTCTCTTTGCTTCCCAGCATAAATCTGTCAATCTACAGAAGCAGTGAGCGGGCAGGGCGTAGGATTTTAGCACTGTGTATGGTGCATAGCAGGGCTGACTGCAATGGGCTAACTTGGATCAGGAAGGGAGCTGTATAAGCAACAGCTCTGAACCCAAGCTGCATCTTATTTCAGTAATTTCAGACCTACCATAGTCTGCCTGGAAGCAGCTTCTGGCTGGCAAGAAGGACAGATGGATTGGGACAGATGAATCAAGCTGTGAAGCCTGGATCCAAATCTGGACCCAAATGTCATTAAAACTAGGAGATGCGTAGGTCACAGATTTCAAGGTATTCCTTACCTTCCAAAAAATGCCTCTCTCAGGGGTAAACAAGGGCTGCTTATCACGGGGCAGCAAAACCCAGATTAATATTTGGAAGCGAAGAGGAGACCAGACAAGGTGCAGGCTTTCACTCCCATTTCTGGCCAAGCTGTGTCTGGCAGAGGGCAGAGAGAAAAAGGAGTGAGTATGGCAAATGGACCCGCACTGTGGCCAATGCTTGAGAAAGAGCAGCTGTTGAGGAGGGATGGGCAATCCATTACCACGCAGACATGTTCAAGCCACACAATCAATATCAGCAATAATTATGCAAACAGTGGGAAAGCAGCAGAAGCAAAATTCCTGCATCTGTAGTAGAGTCCCACAGTGTTTATGCAATTTCTTTCATTTTGGCATCAGCTGCAGTAATTTGAAGATCTACAATGGAGCAGAAAGGAAAAGGGAAACAAAACCCAAGCCACCAGGCACAAAAGAAATGATCAGCAGAGAGGTTACTGCTACTCTGGTCATAAACTGATGTCTGCTCTGATTTAATTAATCTTGGCAACTCAGATGGGAGCTGGGCAGGTCCCAAGAGACAGTATTTTACCCGGAAATCTACTCAACCTAATTTCACTAATGTAGGGCAGTGGGGAGACTTGGAGAGGAGCCTGCATGCTCAGCCATTAGAGTGCAGCACAGGCAAAGGCAGCTGGAGGTGCCACCATCCAGCCATGCTGTTGCCTGCATGCCTGCTGCGGCTCCACAGCAGCCAGAGCTGCATATGTTCAAGACGTTTGCTCACCAACAGAGTCCATGGATATGATTCTCCAGGAAATAAATAGAGTGCTGAGGGGCAGAAGCTCCCTAAGACCCTATTAAAGCAAGGACCTGTAGTTTATTTCTGTATCATTTCTCTCCCACGGACAAAGCACTTAAAATTCCCTGTCAGGTACCAGTTTGAGCTCTAGGTAAGAGGCAACTGTCAAGACAGAGCCCTTAAGCTGGAAAGCAAGCACACTTCAGCCCCTCCCACCAAGTAGCACTATCCCTTAAGCACTTGCATGGTCATAACCTGAGGTTTATCCAAGACTATCCAAAAGATTTCTGCACACACTGACATTCGCTGACACTGCCTGAACATTTCTGAAGTCCGAACAATGGATGTGAGCACAGTGAGGCAGTGGATGGTGTGTTTCAGCAGTGGCAAAATCAGCATTGGAGCACCTCTATTGGTGCAGATCTTGATGAGTGTGGCGTGCAGGCTCATGTCAAACAACCAACATCTGCCTCTGATGTCATGGGCCAACGTAATAAAATGTGAGCCATTACTTTTGAAACAGCCCCCATAGGTTTGGTTAATAGCCTTAAAAACAGCTTGTTTATCTCCACTGACTGGAAAGGGGGAGCAGGGTGAGAAGACCAGATGATGATGTCTGTGCATATTGATGAATAGCGATGATTAGGGTCCTTATCCTCTCTATCCTCTCTTACTTCTAAATTCCTATTCTGTGATGTCTCCCAGTGCATCCTTCTTTTGCCCTGTTCTAGGTCCATCTTAAGGGATAAGTCAGTGCCTCTTGCTTGTTCTCTCCATTCAGGGTGGGCACGGGCACTCTGATCTTGCAGGTTGAGGCCTCACAATGCTTGTATGTCCAGAAGGGGCAGCTTTAGACAGATGGAAATTTGACCACTTGAGATGACGTGCTGTTGTACCTCAAGCAAGGTGCAGAACATTTTACCTCAATGCCCTGAATTCTCACCTGCTTTTTTTGTTACCTTTTCCACCTAGTTCAACAAAGTGCAAAGTGAATGTGAAATGTCAAGGTTGTACAGGTCTGGCTGCATAACTGTACCTGTCCACTACAAGCCAACAGGTGCAGCAGCCCAGAGTTCAAGGCAGTGGGAAATCAAGCCTGGTATCTGGTAAGAAGCAGTGGAAGAGAGTTTCTCTCTGATCTATGAGATCCCCCAGGATAAGTCTCTAATAATATCCCCAGGGACACCTAGCAGACTTTACTGGGACGCTGAAAACTAGGTTGGAGAAAACCCCCGAGAACATACTACAGAAATAGCCTGCATCAAACAAACTGGTGAAGGATGAGTCAGGCAAAACTGTCTCATCTCTCCTTGTGAATCATAAACTGCTATTAACTGGCCCTGATGTCAGTAGGTCTGTGCTGCAATGATCCCATTGCTCCGGGAGAACCCTCTTCTTTTCACTGCTGTGATTTAGCAGTGCCACAGCTTGAACTTCATTTTTTATGCTGAGTTGTTTATCCTTTGTGATGTTACCTCTTGCTGAAGCTCATTACTGAATAATAACACCAGGTTGCTTCTTTTCCCTTGTCTTGAAGATCAATGGAATTGTGCTAAAGCTGCTAGGAAGTGAGGCATAGCTTAGCGGCAGCAGGGTGCACGTGTGAGTATGGTATTTCCCCTCATTGATTCAAAACCATATAAAATTAAAAGGAGAATGGCTAGATGAATTTGGCTCAATATTTGGCTCTTATTTATATTTGGGCCATTAATGAAAGGTTAAAAGTGACTCAAGGTTGTGCTCAGCATATGTTTGGGTTTTTTTTTTTTCTGATTCCTTTCTGTTCAAGACTTGAATATGTAGTGAAGTGACTTCATAGCCTTTCTGCTGCTCCCTGACCTCAGAGTCAGTCCAGGCTATTTCAGCATGACATAAATAAATGCTATGTCTGCCTACTGCCAACTGCCCCCAGAGAAGAACACGGGGGTCAGCAGGGCTCCTGTGCAGCCAAGAAATACATCTGCCAGCCAAGGTCCTCTAGGTGCCACAGATACTCCCTGAAAATCAGTTTTGCTTATGTAGTGAGCCATCAGGGACAGTATCATGAGCTATCTCACATCATTCCCCCATTTTGAATGCAACCAGAATTCCTGCTCATGTCACTAGAACAGTTGGCAAAAGCTTACTACTATAGGATCCTACTTCTGTAGAAGAAGGACCCCAGTTTTAACTGCAGTGGGGGAATCTGTGCAACTTAATGGTTTGTATGGCTTGGCCAAGGCTCTCAGTACAGTACTCTCTCCTGGAAAGCATGAACTCAGGATCTCCTAGTGACCATCCCTGTGCTTGTTGCATTATGTGCCCATCTGTTATGCTGCCTTGAGAAGGCTGTGGGCACTTATAGCTGAAATCTATGTGCATTTTCAGTAAGAAAGTGCAAACATATTTAAAACATGAAATGTTGTGGCTGGGACTTGTGTTCCTTAAGCTGAGTTGCCCATCCTTTGCTGATCTTCCATTTATCTTGCATTTATGTATGGGAAAGCAGAGCTTTTGTCTTACTGGGATCTAGACTAGCAAAGCTGCTGGCTAATGATATTCTTTTGGCCCACACTGAGTTTTAGATGGCCATGAATGCTCTCAGCTCCATAATTCAACATGTGCCCTGCTATGAATGCCTTGGAGAAAAGTAGGATTAAAGGGATTCCCTGCCCTCTATGGGGAGTGTGATTGAATCATTCAGAAATATTAACCAAACTAAGGCAAGACAGTCTGCTTTGCAATCCTGTCCGTTTTTACATCCCATTTTTATCAGTAGTCTATTTTGTCTTCAGTTCATGTTTGTAGCTGTACCATATATAGAAAGGTCTTTAAGAAGCACTCTGTTTTGCTGCTCGGTATCAGGGAAAAGCAAGTGCTTAGAAGCTTTTGCTGGAAGTCAGGATCTCAGGCCATGGTACTGAGTGATGGGGATGTTCTCAAAGAATTTTTCTTACTAGAAAATCAATGTCTGAAGTTCATTAAGACAAAAGGTGTTTTAAGTTCCAAAAGCAGAGAGGTTGATGAAGTTGATTCAGAGTGGGATGTTACACCTTAAAAGTGATGCACGTGGAAGTGGTGCATAGAAAGGCATATAAAAGAGAGGCTAAGGAGCTGAGGGAGAGAGGGGTATGAGAGCTGCTGCACCTGCTGCCAGTGCTGGAAGCAAATACAAGTCTGCCATCTGATGGCATCGAATGGACCAGGCAAAAATGCATAATCAGTCTCAGTCAGGAGTGGTTCACATCCCATATAGTATTCTGACTAGTGATAAACATGGATGTGAGGATTCTTACCTTCACAAACTAAACCATGTCAAGTGAACATCTATAACGTTAGGCTGACAGTGTGGGTAGTAGTGTGGTTTTTGAATATTCCAATTAGCTTTGCTCCAGACAGCTCTCAGACACATCCTTTCTTGTTCTGGAGAGCAAGGATTTAGCCATATGGACATGAGTTGAGTGGTGCCAGGTAGCTCCAGGGCAAAAGAGCAAACCCTGGTCCATTTTATTTGTTAATGTAACACAACACGATACTCCATCACAGAAGCCAGGAAGTGGTTTGTTCAAGGGGATCCCTGAGTCCAACAAAAGTACATTGATGATGTAGAGGTATATCAAGCACCAGCACTGCAGTATGTGACATATCACTTCTGTGCCTCATCCTGCACCACCCAACCATTTGGCACTTATTTTCTCCACTGTTTATCCTAAACCTGGAGTGATACTCCTTGCTTGATCTTTCCACAGTGTTAGTACATATATTTGGGTGGATTGAGGAATAGTTAGCATAGAATGGAAAGAACTGGAGATAGAACAGACCAACAACTGCAGTGCACTAAGACCCTTTGCATTATCCTGCAGCCCTCTGCTGAACCACACTGCCTTGTTCCTCCTTACTGCCTCTGTCTTCCCCTCAATGCTATTTCCCTGTTGTTATTGTGGTATTGCAGACCCAGCCTCCATTCGCTTCTTTCTGCCAGGCACTCTGCCTTTGACAGAAGAGCCCAGAAAACTGGAGAGGACAGCCTCCTGTCCAAAGGCTCCCATTCATTGTTTCTGTTTGGTGTATGAATTACAGGTTACAACTTTTTTTTTTTCCCCTCTTTCAAGCTTCTGAGAAGTTCAGTAGCAGTAATTAGAGCTGAGAAATTCAATGGTGATTGGTACAGCCAGCGGGTGTGATAAAAGGGTAATTCAGACACTGGATCGAGCTGGTTTCACCCTACAAGCCAAGAGCTTCATCAGTGCGTGTGGCGAAATGAATGAGAGCTGGCTGACACATCAGCAGGAGGCTGGGCTTAGAGCTCTAGGCCGCTCCTCCCAGTTGCACCTGGTTTCTGGTAGGGATGGAGATTCCATGTGAGAGCCATGCACTCATCTGCTAGGCTGAACCTGGGCATCTTCTTCCCATGCCACAGAAATGCCAGAAACCTTGAGGCCTGAGTCTCCTTTGGGAGAGAGAAGCCAAAAGCCATGCAGTTTTGTTGTGCGATGGCTATGTGCATGCGCAGGATGCTCTAGATTGTGGCTGACTAACACTGAACCATCTCTTTCCCCACTAGATGCTGTAGAAGAAACCAAACCTACTGAAAGTGCCCAGCAGGAAGAGGTGAAAGAAGAAGAGAGCAAGGCGGACCAAGAAAATGCCTGAACATTAAGAAATGACTCCCCGTTACCCCTCCCTCCCTCCCCCTATCCTCTATCCTTCCTTCCTTCCCACCCCAATCTTGATCTCCCCCCCTTCCTGCTCACGTCTGTGAGCCTGTCCGTCCCCCTCCCATTCCCACTTAAACCCTTTTTCTCTCTGTGTGGCAAACATTTAAAGAAAAAAAAAAAAAAAGAAAAAAAGAAAAAAAAAAAGCAGGAAAAATCCCAGTCAAACAGTGTGGCTTAAACATTTCTTTGTTTCTTGGTGTTGTTATGGCGAGTTTTTTGGTAATGATGATCCAATCATTTTGGGAAAATTCTTGCACTGTATCAGAGTTCTTTGACCTGGCGCGTGCGTGTGTCTGTCTGCCCACCGCGAGCGCTCTCTCTCTCTCTCTCCTCTCTCTCTTCTCCAAGTGTGTGTGTGTGCAATGTTCCGTTCATCCGAGGAGTCCAGACTTACCGAGTGAGTTAAAACAAAAGCAAAGCAGGAAAAGAGAAAAAGAATAGTAATCCTTTTCTTCCTTTTTCAATGTGATGGAATGAACGAAAGAAAAAAAAGCAAGCTTAACAAAACAAATGAACAAACAATAGTACTAAATCCCGTTTTCTTTTCAGAACTAGAACAACAACAACAACAAAAAATGTGCCAATTAGCATAATGCTTGGCTCCAGGCTCCTTTTTCAAACTGAACAATAATTATAATAAATGAGAATAATGATCATTAACATCGCCGTGTCGCATTTCTATGCTGCTGTATGTCCTGCTGGCCTCTGCATGCAGACCGCTCCTTGGTGGCCTGCTTGCTTCGTGGCCCCACTCTGCTCTTCAGCCACTACTCTACCATTGGTCAGAGGCTGAGCACTCTCCTTGGCATCACTCAGGGGATTTTCTAGGGAAGCAGGCTTTGATTTTGAGATGCCATTAGCAATGAGTGAGGCATTAGCTTAAGAAAAGAAGGAAAATTGATCTTGGGAAAGATCAAAAGAAGTGTGCCTCCAGGAGTCCTCTGAGTCCTGTTTTAGGGGAACACGGTGGGTGACCTCAGAGGAGTGATCCCAGGCAGCCACATGGGTGCCGTCTGAGGGACCAGCTTTGGTCCACACTGAAGCTCTGAGCCCTGCCAAGGAATGCACTGAAGGCCAGGAAGGGCCAGGTGCCCCCCCTGGTGCTTTCCTCACTGGGATGGAAATTAAGTTGTTGTTGACTGATGTGGCATTGTTCTCCAAAGATATTCTGTTTGGCAAAATGTATCGGGACAGTGCAATAAGTGCATAGGCACGTGGTCAGGGTGAGGTCTGGTGGTGTCAGAGCCAGCCAACAGCACTTGGAGGAATTTTTGTCCCTTGCTGCCTGGCAAAACCTAGGTTTAATCACCCAGCCTGGGCTTCAGCTGACTTAGCCACCTTCTGCAGCCTGCTCTAAGCACAGCTGATGCTGGGCTTTTCAGCTGAGCACCGTTGCATGTACCTCCTGCCCGCTGCCTACAGGAGGCGGGATTGTCCCCAGCCCAGTGCCCACCAGACCTGGCCTTTCATGGTGAAGGATGGGCAGCCTAAGGCCAAATGGCTGCTGGGATTGCCAAAAAATGCTGTTGGCAGGACAAGGATTAAAGTGGCCTAGAAGCAGTAGCACCAAAAAATGGGTCTGCTGACAGCCCCAAAGTCTGGCTAATTCCTGCTTCCTTTGTTCTGCTCCATCTCTTTGTTGGAAACAGGGAGAAAAGATGAACTGTGTCTCCTCAGAGTGAATCCCTTTGAACTGCTGACTGGATGCGCCATCAAAATGTGTAGGGATTCATTTCCATACGCTTCCTGGCCTTGTGTGGAAATAAGAGAGAGAGAGAGTGGGAGGACTGAAAAAAGAGAGGGAAAGAGAGAGTGGGAGAGAGATTGGACAGAGATTTTTTAAAACAGGGATTAGAGAGAGGAAGGGAAAAAAAAAGACTTTAGAGTGGATAGATGGATGATAGGGAGAGAGAGGGGAGTATAGCTAGAGTAAGAAAGGTTAGAGTGAAAAAGGTGAGAGAGAGACAGGAAGAAATTAGGTAACATGGAGCAATAGGTGATTGATAGCGATAGTGAAATGTAGCTAGCTGAAGTAGATTAGACAGACTCAATAGGTAGAAAGATGGGCTGACTGACAGATAGGTATTGTGTCATACTTCATAAACGATATATATGCTAATATTCCCATGTCATGATGGGTAGTAAACCCTGAGACACCTTCCAGCCTGACCTCAACTCAGCAAATGTAGCGCGGACATCAAGCACTGCTTGGACCGTATGCCAGGTCTCACAAGCCTGCGGATGGGGTATGGGAGGGAGAGCGCTCTGATGGGCACGGGGCACACCAGGAGAGGGGCAGAGTATGCTTGCTGTTCATAGCACGCTGTGTGCCCAGCCAGGATGCTGCGGACGCTCTGTGACTCTAGCACCGCATGGAGAGGAGCGAGGTTCAGCTCTCAGGAGTGCGGGAGAGATGTTCAGGAGGAGGCAGGAAGGAGAAAGCATGGCTTTTATTTGACCTCATCTCCTGTCATGACCATTCGGAAGGGTTTACTTAAGGGTTGCGTGTCTGCAAAGACCTCTTGGTATCCCTGCTCTTCTGACTTCAGACCCCAAACCTTCCATCTTCCCTCCATTTTATTATTACTATTTTTCACTTTATCAGGAAAAGAAAACAACCTCTTATGTCTTCCTGGACATAGACCTTCCTCCCTCCTTGATAAACAGAAACATTTTCTCTCCCTCGGGGATGTTTTACCTTTGCATTTTGCATGTTGCTTCCCCTTTGGCTGATGGCTGGGGCATTGCGTGTGTTTTGCCACCGTTTGTAAGAACATACTTTGCCATGTTGCTTAGAGAACAAAGGGTTGGGTTTTGTGTTTTCTTTTCCCCCCCATGAAGAGAATGGGGTATGTGGTTACCAACTGCAAACCTAAAAAAAATTTGAATACTAATTCCTCTCCCTTGGTTCCAGTTTAAAATTTACTGGCTGTAACCAAGCACCCCCCAATCCTTCTTATTGTACCGTGTCCTGATCCTGCCAGAGAGTCAGGGCAAAGGGAGCGTGAGAGAGAGCGCAACAGACAAACCCTGCCTTGAGCACGAGGTGGTTTCATGTGCAGTACACAAGATTTGTATAGGAAGTTGGGCTGTCTGCAGGGTACAGGAAGAGAGAGCAGAGAAAAGCATTTGGATTTCCTTGCGTTGCCTCTTCAGCCAGATTTTAACGGTTGAAAGGAAGCAGTTCAAAGGATGTAGCACAGGATGGAAACTGGAAGGAAAACAGGGGTATTTGGGGAATGAATTTTCTAGCAGGGTATCAAGTGAGCTGAGAGCAGCACAAAAGGCAGGAGGTCACAGAAATGAAGAGGGGAGCGGGGAGTATCCAGCAGAGTAGCTGGAGCTTTTCTACTGCTTCTACTGCAGCAACAGATGTGTATCTGTTCCTCTTTCCCTGAAGAGTACATATCCTGCTTGAAGGTGCCTGTGGTTGTTGCTTTGTATATGGAAAGGGAAGGGGATGACAAGGTGACTCCTACAGGGAAGATGGTGCCTGGCCTCATGCACAGAGATGAGTCCAGGAGGGACTTCTTGTGCCTCTGTAGTGAGATGTAATAGTGATCCATACCTGTACTGAATGTTCCTAACAGCTGTAGGCCGGCTCTTGACATTTCACCTCATCTAGATTAAGCCTTGGAAAACCATAAAAAATCCAAAGCTAACAGCCCCCCTGCCCCCCTTCAGTGCAATGAACCATTTGCTTGAATTTGGTCTGCTTTTCAATGCTTGTGGCATCCACGGACTTGATGCACTGATAGAATGTAAAAAATCCACAACACCTGGAAGCATTGCATCAGCCAAGAAGATCCTCTGTGAGCCACTCTCCAAAGGGAGGGAAGTGCATCCTGCTGGGACCCCTCCAGACCCTGTGTTTTCCAGCACCAAACCCTAACACAGCCCCAGGAGAGGCCTTAGCTGGAAGGAAATCGTCTACAGTGACTACATGAGCACTATCTCTAGGGGAGCGTGTTGCTGTAGATGAAAGAAATGACCATAATTTAGGAAGAAAGGAAGGAAGAAAAGCATAAAATGAGGTAGTTTGGTGGTTTTTTTCGGTGCTCTCTGAATGGCACATTGTAGCGCATGAGGCTTTTCGTACCAAAGGTCTGGTGTTTGTCATAGGTGTCTTTGGAGGAAGCACTGAGGCTGTGGTTTGCAGAGGTGGAGGGAAGGCTCTTGTGAACCGTCTTGGCCAAGAGTCCGTTTGGTGACCACCTGAGCTCAATGACTTGGGGTGGCGGTGGCAGGGTCCTCTTCCAGGCCTGTGCTAGATTCCCCACTTTTCCGCATTGCCACATTAGCACTTTCACTGGATATTTAGAGCACCTCAGGACTGGTTCTCCTCTCGCTCACACTGGGGTAACTCAGGAGTCGCTCCACTGGAAGCAGTGGTGTTAATCTGGTGTGAAAATAATGCAAGAGGAGGATTCAACTCCTCGGGGGGAGTTTTCCAGGTCCCCGAGGGGGAAAAACAAATATCAATGGGAGTTACATGTCTAACTGCCACTTGTGCCTGTGAAAGTCTGCCCCTTACCTACCCATATGTATATAGGGTATCATTTTCAGAATAACCCAAGTGACATGGGTGTTTGAGAGTGTATGTTTCACTGGCTTTCAAATAAACTTAATGCTCCTAAGGCCCAGATTCTGAAGGACGTCCAAGCTTCTATCTACAGCACATGTCAGGGCTAAAATTCTAGAGTCGTTTTGGAAAAAAAAGGAGCTAAAGATCCCCAAGTCATTTAGGTGGCCCTGAAAACACTACCCTCTATCCATTGTTCAGGGTGTTGATCTCAGGTCATGTGCGAGCCTGCATTCTTACCTACGATGCTTTATTACCACATTCCTCTGTTGAGCAATACTCGGAAGAAAAGGTGAAGGCTGAGATTTGCAGAACTGGATAGTGACCGAGTGGTTTACAACTGGGGCACAAACTATAGGTCCTCAATGTATTCTGAGCATCAAGATTGATGTATTACACACCCATAACCACTGGTCACTTCAAAAAATCCCAGCCCGAGATCCTGACTGCTCTCATAAAGGAAAATCCTAGGATAGCCGTTCATCCAATAGCTTGGTTTTTCTGCTCATGCCTGTTCCCAATGAACAAAACACATCCCTATGCATCACCTAAGCCCTATTTTGAGGAGTTACACTGGCATACAGCTGAAGTAACACAGTGGTAAATCAGGGCCCGAAGAAGAAGGCTACAGCCTAGAGAGTGTAAAGAACTGTGACGTGTCTGGAAGCTAATAAGAGCAGAACTTGACGAATAGAGCGGCCCATTTCCGATGCTCTTGTGTGAGGATCTGGAAAGAGTCTCTCACTCATTGTACTTGTGCATTATGAATGTGTCCATCTGCAGAGATCTAATGTACACATATGTCCTGAATATTGTCCTAAGGTTGCAAGCTTCAAAACTGAGCAGAAAACATTCCCGAGAAGTGAGAATAATACAGATGTCTGTATTTGAAAAATTGGTTCCAATAAAGTCTCTCACTTATAGATACGTGCTCTGGTGTGCAGTTATTTGCTCCTGGAATAGCAGTTTCTCCCTCTTGTAGATTCTCAGTGCTCGTCTGACAAATCTCATTCCATTTTCCCTCGCCCTTCCCAGTTAAGTCCTGTTACAGTGGAAAGAAATACTTTCTACTTATTCTCTCTGGCCAAAAAAATTATGTTAAAATGAAAGGGTGAAGTAAAAGGCCTGCTATGGTTTTACTGTTGATAAAGGTAGAAGACATAGTACCAAAGCAAGATGTGGTCTTCCCATGCAGAAGTACCAGATATTTATATAATAAGAAACACATCTAACCACAGATTCTCTTGACCCAGGATAGATTTGTGGCCAACTGGGTGCTCCCCAAGATGTGGCCGTGTGCTTTCAGCACCGCGGATCTGTATCATGTCTGCAGCAAAGTGCTGGGCCTGGGATGTTCTGGGTAGAGGAATTTGCTGGCGTGTGCGAGTGGTGATGTGACTCACCATTAAGGAAGGCACCCAGCATGTTTAAGGAAAAGCAAGTATCATATTTTTTAGATGATCAAACAATCTGTTGGTTGTTTTTATTTTATTTTGTTATTTGATGGTGTTTTCTATGCAACTATACCTAAAGGTACCAAATCCCCCATAGGAATTGAAGCTTCGGTAACCCACTGGGAAATACCAGGAGCTTTTCAGATAAGAATACATATTTCAGCACCTTAGGAATCCCACCAAGTTCTTTCCTTTAGCATCAGTTTTGTGCCAAGTGCAATAAAATATGAACAGAACAGTGATTCCTGAAGCTGTGCAAGGCTGCTGCCTTTAATACTGTGCTGTATATGTCAGCAGCTAAAGAGCAGAGCTGAAATCAGACATTTTTTATCTCATCTGTTCATCCCAGGAAGCTTTGCAAGCACAATTAAGAAACCGTTTGCATCTCCTCTCTGAAATACAGCAGCTGGCTTAGCAAGGGCCCAGGAAAATTCCTGATGGGGCTCCAAGGAGCTGCCTGGGAAACAGAGCAGACCTCAGCATCTCACATGGGCTCTGGACAATGTGCCAATTTGCAAATGAAAATGACACAATTAGATGTCTGTGTTCTTGCATGTAATCATCAGTTGCCCCATGGCTTCTCCAAAAAAGGCGTGGACTCCAGCTTGTGTGCAAACAAATATTTAGCATTCAAAATCAAGTGGTTTCAATTAGCCACAGAGCTGGATTGCAGGGCTCAGCCTTGGCAGACTGGATTTGCTTTGGTGGGATGAAGCGCTGGAAAGGGCAGGTGAAGGCCTCCCTCCAAGTGAATGGCTCCCTGGGGGTGGCAGGGCTGCCTTGCGCTCTGCAGGGCAGTGTGGGGGCAGGAGACTGAACAGTTAGCCCTTGGCACATGTGTCCGCAGAGACTCTCAGCTGCATATCAGTCCTCACCAAAGCCTTTCCAACCAGGCACACAAAGCTCCTTGGGCATCCTTTCCAGTGTCACGCTCTTGCCACTATGTGGTGGAATTGATATTCTGCCCGAACTGTACAAAATGAGGCTCACCTTGGATGTGGATCCCCATCGCCTCCCTGTCCAGGTGCACAGCCTCCTCTGGGAGGTTTTTTTATGCACATGATCTGTATCAGCAGCCTCCCCGTGACTGCTGTGAGGTGTGGGCAGATGGATGTGTTTCTGGTTCCCATGGCATTGCCCACACTTATCCCACACCTTGCTGGGAGATGTCCTCTCCTTGGAGAAAGCACACCCAGAGCTTCAGAAGCATCTCAGAGCAGAAGATGAGTTGTTTTTCACTCTCATTTCTAAGTCTGCTTTCTTTTGTGTTGCAGGCAGCACCAAGCACCACACGACAGACATTTACTGTCTCCTGATCAGTTACACTTTGCCCTGTTTTACTGTCATATACAAGGCTGGCATCCAGACTGACAGAAGCTGCTGCCCTCTGAAGAAGAGCAGGAAATGCCAGACAAAGGAAATTGCGCACTTCTGTACCTCAGATCACTTTTGTTTATCAAAAATGAAATTATTTTTTCTGTTCATAGGACTGTTTTTGTTCATTAAAGAGGAAATAATTTTAATTCCGCTTGGCACAGAGTGGTGAGCATGAATAATAGAAAGTCAAGGCAGTGAAAGCCTGGTTCTCTCCAAGGAGTAGCACTGAATCTGCAGTGCAGTGACAGGGTTTGCAGAGGTGGCAGCTTGTACCAGACAAGCTGCAGTAGCTGCAGAAACAGGCGCGTTTCAGAGTGCTTTAGTCTATAAATGAACCAGCCTACAACCCAAATTACAAGCTGAGTACAGGTAGAAAGGCACTGCTTCGAGCTTAATTTAATTATGATAATTGATGAAACAAGTTATGAGTAAAATGTAATTAGGCTTTTGGGAACCATGGGTAGATGCTAAGCCAGGAGAGAGATAAGAGTCATTATCTTTTGAGGGAGAGAGGAGGGGTGGTTCAGGCCATTGCTGTTTGGGTAGCAGAGGGAGGTTGTCTGGGCTGAGATACAAACTGCTGCTGAAGTCTCTACTGAGTTTATGATTCTCTTCTTTTTTTCCTCTTGAGATGGTCATCTTCTGAAGGATTTGGTGGCCATCCTTAGGCCAAAAAGTGCTAAGTGCAATCATGGCCTGAGAGGGTGCTGGGGTCTAACAGGACAGACACTAGTGGTTTGGGATGTGGAAAGCTACTCCTCCTGGAAGCCATGGAGCAGCAACGGGACTGAGAATGGGTCAGGTTGGGGTTCCTCTGGGGACCATCATCTGGTCACCAGTGCCAGCTCAATGCTAGATGGTAAAAAGTAGTCTTAAATGACCCTGTAGGCTCACTATGCCCTAGGATAAACCCACTGACCACAGAGATACAGCTGCTATGTATTATGCCTGAGGAGGAGGATGAGTGAGGCAAAGGCAGGTAGGGAAAGATGGTGGGGCATGTGGCATGATGCTGTGCATGGCAGGGTGGTGGTGGTGGCCTGGAGACAGGAGCTCTCTCTCTCACCATCTCCAGCCACTGCTGGGCAAACCCACACTCCCCACCCGCCTTCCCTTTTCCAGCTGAGATCCCATTAATAAGGCTTTCCAGCTTGTCACTTCCACACTGAATCCTTTGAAAGCTGTGCTCCTTTGGGCCCATTGGAGGGGGGAACTGTCTCTGCTGAAACATATGGGGCTGTCAGGCTGCGTCTGGCTGTTGCTTTGCAAGCTGCCTCCATGCTCACAGTTTGCTGACTGCAAGAGAAACTGCCCAAAGCCCGTGGTAATGGGGATGGGGCTGAGGGGAGGTGACAAGGTGACAGGGAGAGAGAGTGGGCTGCTGGAGGAGAACACAAGGTTCAAAGCCAGCCAAAAGGAAGTGAAAGGGCAGCTGGAACCAAACCAGTATGACAGAGGGAAGGGCGGCAGGGCAGAGGATGGTCAGGTAATGATCATTGGGTAGGTACCTTGGACTAGGCTGCAGCAGCATTAGATACAATGGATGGTGGCATTATTCAGGCCTGTCTGGGGAAGGAGGAGATGACAGTAGTGCTGGATGGATGTGTGGACAGCAAGGTGTGGGATACGGGGTGAAAACTATATGATCACATCAGCCTGGAAACTACTGGGTGCATTCCTGACATTGCCTGGATGCCGCTGAAATCTCTCATTAACCAGTGCATCCTCCCCCGCTCCATTTGCAAAGACTGAAGAGGATTTAATGGAGTCCCTTGACTTTTCCCTCTGAAATATTCATGGGTTTTAGCAGTCCATTTCATGCTCACCTCCTCCTCCATTAGAGAGCATCGAAGAGGGACTGAGTAAAAAGTAGGCTGCCATGGAGCCAGGGAGGCAGAGGAAAGGACTTGAACCTCTGACCAAAGCTGCTCCTGTCTCTTTTGCTGGGCCCTCAAAATGAGCCCAGGGCAGCATGCGCAGGAAGGTGATTAATACAGCAGGAAAGGAAGGAAACCAATTAGGCAGAGCACTCCCCGGAGCTGCTGCCCCGACCCTGTCACAGACGTACAGCCCATGTCTGTCTCCCTGCCTGTCTTCCTCATCTGCGAGGCCAGGAGCTCTACAGGAATTGCACAGGCTGATGGAAAATGCCTGGAGGCAATTAGCTCCCTCCTTGCCTCAGCACTGAGGCTGTGCTGGGATACAGGGAAAGCCCAGAGCTTCAGGGAGAGAGTGCAGAAGTGTTCTGGATTTCAGATGCTCGGTTCCAGACACAGCAAAGGTCCTGCTGGAAAGAAAGGGTGTGATAAACAGTGCCACTGCACTCTGCTGGAGGAAATGCCTCAGAAGATCAGGGCCAGGTGGGGTCTGTGCATCCAGCCCTTGCACAGAGCAAGAGCAGTCAGACTTCATGGCACAACCTGCCATGATATCAATTAGATCCTTTGCAGGTGTTCTCACTTCCTCTTTCTTGTCTTCTCCCTCTCTGGTTCGATGTTTCCCAAATGAAAATCACAGAATCGATACTCAACCACTGGGCTCCCAATTCTGTCTGGCAGTTAAAAACCAACACAGCTGCAGTCCCACCAGCACCTATTTACCTCACTTTCAAAGCTCTCTTCAGGCTGCTTCCCCTTCTCTCCCTCCCCATCACACACGTGCATATGCCCCGGGAATCAGCTGTTTGTGTAAGTGCTTGCAGGATGTTCCACATCTTCCTGAAGTGATAATCAGCGTGCCCAGAATCAGCTTAATTACTAGGTATTCATCACACGCCCACAGGCTCTGCCACAGAGCCCTGCGAAGCAGCATTGCTATGAATGAGTCTGCATGTTTTTACCCTACTGCAAAACGAGGCTCCCAACCACGCACCCGAGAGGGAGGGGAGTCCGGTTGTGTGTTGCAGAATCCACCTGTACCTTCTCAGGTGATTTCACTGAGATACCAAGGACAGGTAGAAGAAGGATTCAGGCTTCCTTTCATTGCTCTGTTGGCCTGACAGGGTCTGGATGCTTCATGCAACAGTGGCCATCTTCATTTTCTTCCTGGTGGCGCTGCACTAGCAAAACTCGCTTGACAATCCTATTGTAATATTGCACAGACTGGAAGAATTTGAGACTATTCACAGAAAACTAAAAGAGGGAAGAATTAGATTAGATTTCAGGGGAGATTTTTTTCACTGAAATGGTGGTAAGGTGCTGGAACAGGATGCCCAGAGAGGCTGTGGATGCCCCATCTCTGAAAGCATTCAAGGTCAGGATAGGGCCCTGTGTAGCCTGAACCTAGCGGGTGGCAGCCATGCTCACAGCAGGGGTTTGGAAGTGGATAATCTTAGATGTCCCTTCCAATTGAAGCCATTCTATGACTCTATGATTAAGACCATTCTTCTCTGGATGTTGGATTTCCCAGGGAGCCTGGGGACTGCAGAGCCCAGAATCAGGAACCCCTTTTGCCCTACCATCACAGGGCAGAAAGTCCCCTTTCATTTAAAACACAAACTCAGGTCTTAGATGTGCCCCAAACTACCAAAATAACATTGTGGTCTGAAGCCAGGAGGAAGCCAAGAAACACAACCTCACATCTTGCCCACGACACACGTAAGATGTGACTTATCCTCTCTGTTCTTACAGGAAAATTGCAGTGAGCTCATCCCTCAGGAGCTCGTACAGATCAGATCAATAATTTCTCTGCTCCAGAGTATTTATTCTGCGGGGGTGAGGACGGGAATAAAACATCCCTTTAAGCTTTGTTAAAAATACACACCACAAAGACAAGCTGCCTTCTGGGGGTAAAAGTGTCTCCTGGGATGATCTCTGGAGAATGCCCCTGCTGATAAAGCACTCAGTGGGGAAAAGGCCCCTGGGGAGCATCTCTGCAGAGAGCACTTTACTAAGGGTGGTGCCCCAGGGGAGCATCCACAGACCTTTACAGCTCACTCAGCTCCTTATCCATAGTCTCTCTGTGCCCGTTGCACATGGGGTTGATGGGCAAACCAGCACCCTCTCTGGTTACCCTTTTATTATTATCTGAATTTAACATGTGAATGGGCAATGGGGGGCTCCTCCCCTCACTGTGCTGGGGAAAAAGGGGTTGGGGCAGCAGCCCGCAGGGTGCTGCAGTGTTTAGAGAGAGGGCAGCCAGACAGCCATGCACAGATGGAAGGAGCTCTGTGCTGTGCAGACACACCAGCTCTGCCTTTTTCTGCTGCTGAGACTGCTGAAGGGGAAAATAAGATTTGCCTTTTGTTCGGCAAGCCTCGTGGCAAGCTCAGCTCTGCAGCTGGTTGAAAGGAAGCACCTGCTCCTGGCTCATGTGCTCAGCCATGAGAGACCCCAAAAGCTACCCCTTCTGTACAGCCTGCATGATCTGACACCTGTGCTGTGGTAAAGGTGCTGCATCCCTGCCACTGGGATCTCATTCTCCTTGGCAGCTCTCAGTGCTGCCCCACTTGTCATGGAGAAAGCCACATGTCAAGTGATGCATTGGGATCCATCCTTTTCTAGGCTGGACTGAAAACCCATTGTGCATGCATGTACTTTCTTGACTGACTGCAGAAACCCTACAGATACCCTATGCTCTTGTCCTGCTTTCATGCCGCCTGGGAACATCACTGCACACCATGATCACATGCAATTGAAGGAGGGGAACGCTGCTGTCAAAAATTCCCCTCACCAGTTATTTCATATGGACACCCCTCTTCATGAACACTTATTAATCTGTGTTTCTTCTTCCATTTTCTGGACTACCAGCAGGCAGACTGAGCAGAGATGCAATGAAAAGAAGGAACACACAAAAGGAGGGCTGGTTAGGAAAGGCTGAGTGCTGGGGAGGGAAACTCATTTTGCGTTTCCACCTGAGCAGGTCCTAGTGACCCATCACAAGTGCGTGACATGCCTGGTTTTGCAGAAACCGCGGCATGTGGTCTCACTGGAGGGCTGCAGCCTCTCCCCCCTTGTGCCTGGATAGAACTAAGCACATCCTTTGTTCTCTGGCTCTGCCCCTGCTCCCTGAGCAAGCTGCAGTTCTTCTCCCAGCACACCACGTGTGGGGTGCGACCTTCTCTGCCCACTCCTGCGTGAAAATGTGTCCCCTTTTACTGGAAAAGTGCTTCATCCTTTGCTGGTATTTCCTTAGCACCTCTGCACTGTCAAATCCCAAGGGGATCATTATACCCTGGTCTTCCACTGGCATAACAGATGCATCATCCCAGCAGTGTGTCCAGCCTGATGTGTGCCCCTTCTTCCACTCCCACCCTTGCAGACCCTGCCATGCCAACCCACCCACTGCTAAGCTGCTAAGGGAAAAGGTTTCTGTCTTCATTAATAATCCATGAGGGCCAAATGGCTCATGCTTGCTCAACAAAACCAAGCACTAGAAGCAGAAATGGGAGAGAGAAACGCTAAGCCAGCAAGGCTCTTGTGGCTATTAACTGTCGATTGCCAGCAAAGGCAGAGAGGTGCATCAGCTAATGGGAATGCAAAAGAGTAAGAGTAAAGGATGATGGAGTCGAGCACCCATCAGACAAATCCTATGCAGCCAGGCATCCCTAAATTACCACCTAGGCCTAACTGCTATGCCTTGATCCTCTGTCACCACCCTGCAGGTACAGGTTCCACAGGATGGAGTATGAGCCCCTTCCCCATAAGGCATACTTTTTCCCATCCTTCACAAGGATCCCTCCTGTAGGACATGGGGCTAAAATCACCCCTGTGCCATAGAGAGGGAGCAGAAATACATGTGCTTTAGACATGGACAAGAATTACACACAGAATCACAGAATTACCCGGGTTGGAAGGGACCTCAAGGATCATGTAGTTCCAACCCCCCTGCCTGGCAGGGCCACCAAACATACACCTTTACTAGATCAGGTTGCCCAGGGCCCCGTCCAACCTGCCTTGAACACCTCCAAGGACGGGGCATCCACAACCTCACTGGGCAGCCTGTTCCAGGACCTAACCACTCTTCTAGTGTCTTCATTGAGACAAACTGCCTGGCTGGCCAAGGACAAGCCTATTTCCACTGGCATATAGTCAAACACTAGCATACACAGCCTCTGTCCTTGCATCCCATGCAAAACATCCCATGCCCTGTTATTAGGACATGCCAGATTGTCAGATGGCTTTATGAAGAACAGCATATCCAATTTCGAACACTGGAGATGGGATGACTTCCTACTCCCCTTCGCCTTCCTTGCAGACAGGAAAGGTTTGTTACAGATATGAACTGAAAAAGGAGGGAGGGAAGGACAGCACCAAAGCAGATTCACTCTCCTGCTCTGAATAAATGTTTCCTCAGCTCCAGCAATTATCTAAGAGAAAGAGCACCAGAGGATGGGGAGGAAGCATTCCAAGGGTGCAGCCCACGAGAGTGGGAGAATGAGAAAGCACTGAATTCCTTGGGAGATAAAGTTTTATTGCCACAGAGTTAATCTCCTGAGCTTTTAATTACAATTTTGTCTCATTCGCTGCCTCTTTAAATGAGTCCCCATTTGTCTGTCTGGCGTTAATTTTCCCCCTCATCACAGCCATCATTAGAGGCACAAAGCTCCTGCATTGCCTTTGTTCCCCTGCCTTCAGATGTCCTCCTGGCAGATGTGGCACCTTTGGGGTGCCCCAGCTGGGGAAAGAAGAGCTGCCTTAGAGCAGCTGCAAAATTTCCACAAGCACTACAGCCTCTTTGTGGAGCAAACCCTTCCCAGCAGCACAAACCATCCCACCTCTTCTCTACAGAGCTGGAGGAGACCCCCAGCTGCACTAAGAGAGGCCATCTTGGGAGTATCCACAGGGCAGAGGGTGAGTGTCCTCAGTGATGGATGTCCTCTGGATATTTTGGTGTCCACGCTGTCCATACCTTTACTCCATGGATGGATGTTGTGCTGAAGGTGTGCAGGGCTCTGTGGTGGAAGGAAGACTTCAGGCTGAGTCAAGAAGTGGTCATGGAAAGACATGGTGAGCTCAGACCTTCTCTGACAAGAAAAACAACCAGCGCACAAACACTGGCAAGGGGACCATCTTGACTCTGTTCTGTGCAAACCAGAAAATCAGCAGCCAGAAGGCACTGTGTAGAGCTGTTTTTCTCCATCATGTTTCCAAGATTGGACAGATACCCCACCAGCCATGTTTGGGCAGTGCTAGCAGCACAGACAACAGAGTAATAGTGAGGTGTGAGGTGCTCTTTGGAAGTAAAGCATTCCTTTCCTGGGTACCCCAACTCACTGCAACTCAGAGATGAGCTTTTGGGCTGCCTGGGTATGGACTTTTTGGTAAGCTGAGATATTTGCAGCTTGATTCGTAACCCAGCCTGGGATGTCACATTTGGAGAAACTTCATGTAAAAAGCTCTGTTTCATGTCCAAAGCACCAAAATATGGTGTCTCTGAATCAAATGCACTGCCTTGGGACCCCAGCAGCTGATGGGCACGTGAGACAAGTCCTGTCAACCTTAATAGTGCCAACTGGTGCACAGTTGTGGTAAATTTTGTGTTTCATCCACTGCAAAGTATCTCCTTGTATCCAGTCCTTTTGCCCATTCTGGCAATGAGTGCTTTGGACAGCAAAATCATACAATCATAGAACCAAGGCTGGAAAAAACCTCTAAGATCATCCAGTCCAACCATCCACCTACCACCAATATTTCCCACTGAACCATGTCCCTCAGGACAACAGCTAAATGTTTCTTTAACGCCTCCATGCTCAGTGATGCCACCACCTTCCTGCGCAGCCATTCCAGCACCTGATCGTTCTCTCAGAGAAAAAATATTTCCTAACATCCAACCTGAACATTTCTACTTTTGGCAAGACATTTTTAGGGACATACCTTTCATTGTGCATCCCACCTCTGATGATTTGATTGCCTGTGAATCCATTTCCAATTGCAATTCAGCTGTGTTTGAACTCAGTCCTCCAGCAAGAAAGGCTGAAGAACACCTCATCCCCTTTATTACTTTTATGGATGGTTGGTTTTTTGGGATTTTTTTTGAGTTATGGTAAGTGCCAAGTGTTTGGATCCTCATTTGCTGGTATGTCTGCATCACTGCTAATAATTTCCTACATACCTTTTCCAGTAGAGAATGGGGTACATATAATAACTGCTGTAACAGATACCGGCAGCTCTTTGTGGTACTAAATGCAGCAATTAATGCTAATGAGCCTACTCTTCGCAAGTAATACTATTGGTGTTATGCTCACGCCTCACCAAATGCAAAGCTTCAGTTTGTTAAGCAGATGCCAGTGTTAACAGCCAAATTCTCTTCCCATGGATAAGTTAGTGTTAGTTAAATGTACCATTAAAAATAACCATTTTAAATGTTAATGAAAACAGAGGTTGTGTGTGTCAGGGTTTTGCTACCTTACCTTCAGTCTGAGCTTCAGTGCGCATGGACCAGGACCTCAGCTCTGCCAAGACCCTGTCCAGCAGGGAAGCCACCACCAGATAGACATGGAGAAGAGGCAAGACAGGGTACGCAAGGAAGGGAGGGGAAACGAAGGAACATCACCTCCTTTTCACGTTTATTTCATTTTTGTATTTTTTTGTATTTTTTTTTGTATTTTTTTTTTTTAAGATCACAGAAGAGCAGAGCATTCATACATGTAAAGAAACAGAAACAAGATAACAGAAGTTAAATACATTGAGAAAAGAAAAAATAAAAAGCTTTTTTTTGTTGTTGTTGTTCGTTTGTTTTCATCACTGGGTTTGGCTCATTCCTTGGTTGGGTGGTTTCATTTCTGATCGGTTCCATTACACACACACTTGCGCTTTTAGAGTTGCCTTTCACAGAGCTAGTTCCAAAAACAAACCAATGGCAAAAAATAAAATGGCCCTTTTCTCATTTTGTTAAAGAGAAGTTCAGCTCATGTCTACAGTGCTGGGGAAAAATATATATAAAGATATAGATATATATATATATTTATATGTATATAACACTGTTAATGAGGAGAGTTCTAACCACCCCGCCGTGCAGCAAGAAGGGACTGGCCTTTGTTCACAAGGTCTAGAGGATGAAACTTGGCTCCAGCTGGGAGAGCTGAAAGGTTTGTGGGTGACGGTGACCCTGCAAGGCAGGCATTTGCCCTCTTCCCCCCTCCTCCCTGTCCCTGCACACGTGTGTGCTCCCACATGTGCACAGGAAGGTCACCATGTGCCAGGCAGATGGAGCCATCACCAGGAGTATGCACATGTTGGGCTGTGTGTGGTGGAGGACAGCAGAGGACACATGGTGTGTGTGTGTGCCTGTGCGTGATGAACTGGAGAGCAGTCCTGGCTGGGAGGTGCTGTGCTCACCTAGTGACTCCCAGGCGGCCCTGATCCCTGCATCCATCCATGGACTACACAGAGATATCTTTGTGGGGATGGGGTGGAGAAGGGAAGGGAAGGGAAGGGAAGGGAAGGGAAGGGAAGGGAAGGGAAGGGAAGGGAAGGGAAGGGAAGGGAAGGGAAGGGAAGGGAAGGGAAGGGAAGGGAAGGGAAGGGAAGGGAAGGAAGAAGGTCCTGCCCTACCTGGGAACTGTACCTGGGGTACGGTCCTGTGACCTGACATGCATTGCCCCTTCCTCTCCGTTGCCTGTGTGCCTCTGTAGGGCTTACCAAGGCAGGCTGAGGCACTGCAGCATAGAAGTGACATGAGTCTGCAATAAAGGAAGGACTCTTCACTTGCCACCCTCTGGGCTAACCTGGAGAGATGCTCGTTTTTCCCAAGCCCTGTTTTGGCTGATCTCATTGCCACCACGTCTCCCTACGTTGCAGAGACACAGAGGGCCTCACATACATATCCTCCCCAAGCTGACTTCTGCTTTCCCACAGGTAAATATCTTAGGCTGGCCTGATGGGAGCCAAGCAGAAACTCTGGGGGATGCAGGAGCTACCTGAGCACCATTCTAGCAAATTGCAAGAAGGAAAAGAGGCTTTAATGGTGGGACACAGCTCTTTGTAGCAGGAGTCATGCAGTTTAAAATAAAATATCTTCTGGGCATCCCACTGGAAATGAAGCCACTCTATGACCAGTGCTGAGAGGCAGTCTACTCACTGGTGTGCCTGGGAGCTCTGTGCGTGGGTGATGGGCAGCACTCATCCTTATCCATTCCCACTGCTATCACACCTTGGAAATTACCATCCAGTTTCACCTCTGCTTCCTTGCCTGACATTCTGCCCTTTCCATGGGACAGTTTGCTTCTAGCATCCCTAGCTCAAGCAGTTCTGGAGCCAGAGAAGTGGTGAGATCATGCAGCAGGAGTAGAGAGAGGGGGAGAGCTTCTCACCCGCTACCACCTCCTCCACAGGACTGTCACTGTTGCTACATAATGTCAAGCACCAGGATGGTGTGGGTGACCAGTCAGTGTGCTTGGATCAGAGGTGTGGGAGGAGAAGAGTTGCTATCCTTGCCCATGATCTCCATCATTAGGAGAGGAAGAAGATGTAGCGCAAGATGGAGCTGAACAATGGCAGGCTGAGGAGGACTCAAATGCAGCTCCTCTGGCTTCCCAAATCCTCTTCCCAAAATGCTCTTGAATCCTCAGAACTTGCTGTTGCTTCCCCAAGAACCCTTCCAGATGTGCAGCTCCCATTCAGATGACGGCATGACTAATTTGATCTGTTCTGGGGGCTTGGGCGTTGCAAATGAGGTTGCTCAGCAAGGTAGTTGGGGGCACAGCCAGGATGCACCCGGAGCTAAGGATCACTGGTGGGATTCAGGCTTTCTTTGACCAAGAGGGGAGCAGGCAGCAGTACATGAGGTCTGCCTAAGCAGCGACAGTCAGTGGCGTAAGAAAGTTGTGCAGACAAAGACCAACTCTCAACACAATGCATGTCACCAATGAAATCTTCATGAATGGCACGTTAACATGCACTCAGTGCTAGCATGAGGCGACACAACATCACTGGTGAAGAGAAGAAGGGAGGGGAGGTGGGGGGGTGCATCACTGAGCAACATACCCGCCAGCTGCGGGGCTGGAAATGAACAAAAATGAGCACAAGTGCCATGGTTCAGGTGTCAGCCGCAGAGTCCCATACTGCCTGCTTCACCTGCCACCCACCAGACATGCCAAGCAATGCTGTCGTAGGGCTGGGTTAGCACTCCCACTGCCCAGCTCCTTCCAGAAAGACTTGCCTCTACCCTCCACTTGGCCATCCAAAAGGGTTTGAAATCTGCTAGCAAGTACGGGGCCATATATTAAATCTAAGTCTTTGTTCCTCTGCTTGGACATTACCAGACATTTCATGTAACTCTTGGAATATTTACAAACCGGTAGAAGAAATACCTTTCTTTTTTTTTTAATTTTTTTTTTTTTTCCATTTTGTTCGCTTCCTTTTATAACACTAAATGTTAAATCTCCATCGATCAAACACAATGACACTGACAAGCTCAAAGAACTGGTGTCCCATTCCAAACCCCCCCTCTCCAGTCCTGATGCAGACAAGAGGCAGTGGGAGGCAAAGAGCGCAACTACCTGCAGGGGATGGGGAGGCAGGAAAATGAATGAGGAGAAAAGAGAGCTCCAGAGGAAAGGGCCTGAGATACGGCCAGAGGGCAAGGAAGGGAGAGCAGCTGAACTTGTGTTTCCCGTGTTCATCTGAGCTCTTGTCTTGGCAGATGCTCTGAGTAATTCCTGCTAGATCTCAGGGGGAGTGGGGTGCCTGCAGCACCCATGGGGCACACCTGGGGTAGATCTGCTGTAAGCCTACCTCACAGCCACTCAACCAGCACATGGATCTGTGCACACCCTGCAGCAAAGACCAGAAGCCAGCATTGAGGTTGTGGCCACTGTCTACAGTGAAGAAGCAGATGGCTTCAGGAATTGGGTGTTCTGCTTTTTGTAATATATCTGTCTTTAAAACAAAAGCCTCTATGCTTTCTTCAAAAATATATGAAGCCCCTCAAAACTCTTCAAAACACCCAAAGCCATGGAGACATAGCACACAAGCACCACCCCAACAGGGCTCTGACCTGTGCAGGACAAGATAAAGGACAGACCTCACAACGACCAACATGCTGACATGGAAGAGAACCCTCAACCTAAACAACAAGGACTTAACCCAGACCCGAGGGGCAGCCTGGTGACAGCAGATCCAGGGGGAGCCAGACATGTTGACCATGTGAAGTTTCCCCAGCCCCAGATTTGGGAGCAGCATCAGACATCAGCATCAGCATCAGAGTGTAGCCTACTTTTTCACTGTACCACTTGAAACCCCTTCTAGCTATGCCCAGAATTTTGGACCTGTTTTTATTCTTAAATTCACAGGTCCTAGACGTTTTCTGACCCAGTTTGTTTTGCACGTTTAAGCTGCAAAGTGAGCTTCATCCGGGCAGGGGTGTAAAACACAGTAAGACAACAATAGAAGGGGGTACTGGCTCTATTTAGGAATGACCACACTGTGGGGTTCACACCCACATGAGCTGCTCTGCCAGTACGTGAAGGATGAAAGCCAGACGGGTGTGGGTGGGAGGGAAAAGAAGGTGAAGAAAGGATGCAAAATGGCTCCTGCTGGAGGTGGCCAGGCACTCCGGAGAGGGGCCACCATGGGGCCCTGAGCTACACCTGCTCCTCTTTCCTCAGCCCTCTTCTCAGCCTGAGAGATCTCTCAGCATGTGGTCTCACACTGACAAGGCAGGACATTATCTACAGTGGGATGGGCATATGTACACGTGGACTGTTCCTTCGGCATGCTTAGGGAGAGAAGAAGAAAGAGAGAAAGAGAAGACAGAGCACACACACACGCATGCACGCACGCACGCAGGCACACGCTGGAGAAAGACACTTGGTCAAACAGAGGGGGAGAGGGAGAGAATCAAAAACGCAAATAAAAGAGCAAGCTGGTCTGGAGGGACACAGCTTTCCTTCAGGACAAAGCAGGATGTTGCATGAGGGAGGGTGAAGGACAGAAGGCATTTAGCGAAGTGCACGGGAGCATGGGATGATGCAAAGAGAGGAAGGGGTTCTTCATAGGACACCAGTGCGCAGAGAGCTTCGATAACTTGCTCTGTTCATTATTATTATTTTTTTTTTCCTTTTTTTTTTCCTTTTTTTTTTTTCCCCTTTTTTTTCTTTTTATTTCCCAAAAGTATGAAGTGCCTGAGCATCGGCTCACAAAAATGACCAAGGGCATCCAAAAAGTTAAGTGGCTTATAGACACCGAAGCAAAGACCTCTTTCCGCGAAAGAAAGAAAGAGGAGGGAGGGAGGAAGGCAGGTGAGGAGTATGTAAAACAGCAAGGAGGAGAGAAAAGAAAAGGGATCTTCAATTCAATTGGCTCAGCGGGTGTCGTTGGTGTGGCTGCAGCGCAGCATCCTCTGGCTCCATGGGCCCTGCGGGTGCCCCATTTGCCTCTTGCCTTGTGAGGTCAGTGCTGTGACGGCCGGCAGTTGGATATCAGGTAAGTGGTGCTGAGTGGTCCTGCTGTGGTTTTTCCTCTCCCCCCTCTTTGCTCCTGAACAGGCAGAAGTTGTTGTGATAGAAACGGTCCTCTCGCTTCTTCTCTCTCCCCCTCTTTTTTCTCTCTCCTCTCTCTTCGCTCTGTCTCCTGTATAATGCGTTTTGTTTTGTGTGTTGTCGTCGTCGTTGTTGTCGTGTTGGTTGTTTTTTTTTTTTTAATTATTATTATTATTATTATTATTTTTAATTTTGATTTGTATTAACACTTGCTGAGTAGGCAGAGCAGGGATGCTGCCAACAGCCACAGTGGGACGGCCAAGCTCACGGAGCCATTGTCTACTCTCCCCGTGCCGGGTCCTGCAGGGTGAGAGAAGAGAAAAAGAGGACAACGTCACACTTGGCTTGAGGACACGGGGCTCCAGCATGGCACAACTCCCAACACTCTCTCCCTGTGTGACACCCAGCCTTGCAGGAACGGGGTTTGGGGTGAGTGGAAGGCTTTAACCCAAGGCCACCAGCACCACTTGAACCATGGCATCCCCTGTTGTGTCCCCATCCTTGCAGTGGCCCTTGGGTGTAATTGTGCATACTGGTAAGTACTGGTGTTCAAAGCCAGACTGGATGGGGCCCTGGGCAGCCTGATACAGTGGGAGGTGTCCCAGCCCATAGCAGGGGCCTGGAATGGGATGGACATTAAGATCCCTTTCACCTCAATCATTCTATGCTTTTATCATCTTTCTATGATTCTTTGGCAGCAAAATACCACCTCTGCAGGCTGATGCATTATACTGGTCCAGTCAGTCAATCCCCCAGCCCAAGGACTTCCCCATTACCATTCCTTACTCAGGGTGGAGGAGGGCATGGCACCAATGGGGTAAAACCAGGATTTTTTGGCAAGGGTAGAGAACAAATCTTTGTGTGCGCACAAAGATGGGTTTGCCAGAAGGGGCAGGGAAGAGAGCTCTGCTGCAGCAACAAATGACACAGGCTTGCTCCAGGAATATTAAGTGCAAACGCTCCTGACATCTCATCTATCCGCTCCTTGACGGGTTTCCTTTTCTGGATGACTTAAAAGGCAGTGATGCTGTTTTAATTTCACCCTGCAATGACAACCCTCAGCAGCCTCTTCTTTATAGCGAGGCAGCGCTGTGTGTATGGCTGTGGTTTCACAAAGGCGTGCTCATCATCATTTGTGTGTGCATGTATGTGTGTGTACATGTATGCACTGTGTTTTACACAGTAAGATTCCGAAGTGCAGAGGTGGATCTGACTCTATGTAAGGACTGATCCTGCTGTGGAGGAAGATATCTTTACTGGCAGGAAGAGCTGTTTCTAATGGAGGGCTGCAAAATAAATACACAAATAAATAAATATGCAGTTGCTCCATCTCAGCTCCATCTTCAGTCTGATGAAACCTCTATGCTGCAGCACAGGTAGCAGCTGAGGTCTGTCTGATGACAACTGGGTAGCCCCTCCACAAGGGGGGTTACCCAGAGCCCATAAATTCTGTGGCATTTGCAATTGTTGCTTTTCTTTCTAAGGTAGCCTTTCACATTCTAGATCAGCTGTGCCCCAGCTCGGTTCTTTTATCACTAGGTTGGAATGTGTTGGATTATGTGGAAAATTTGTGTTCTATCTATGGCTTCTTTTTTCAGGTATTCCCTGTTCATGTGCAGCTTTTTCTCACAACCTACAACACTATTTTTCCCCCTTGTTTAGATGATAGGATCTTATTTATCCCCTGAACTCAGGAATGAGCTCAGCTGCTGCACTTACCTGACCCTGTGTGTCAGAGACTGCATCTTTCTTGGTCAAATAACTTGGGAGGAATGACTTTCTGGGGCTGTTTGAACCACCTTTTGGCAGTGAATAAGTCACAAAACGTGACCCACCAAATAACCAACAACTTACCAGGCAAGGCATGCTGTCCACAAACTGCCTTTCGCCATCGCATTTTCACTACGTGGCTAAAATACTATTTTTCTATCTGAAACACCATTTGTAACACACACATCAGCAGCCACCAGCCCCCTCCTCACCACTGTTCTGTAGGGTGCACGTAGGACTGGAGTGTATCTATGGAGGCACCTGGCACGGCAGAGACAGTGTTTGACCTCACATGAATATTGCTGCATGGCTCTGGAGACTGTGTGTGTTGGTATGGCATGGTAGGGTAGATTAAGGTGGAGTAGGGTATAGTACAGTGTGGTATGAGACAGATACTCTTCCACAGTACGCTGGTATAAGGGAAGACATGCAAGGCATAGTGTGATGACAGTCTCAGCAGCTTCTGCTCCCTGAGCTTCACTAAGTTTGTGGGTACCTGATGAGCCAAAGATCCCATCTGCATGGCTGGCAATGATGCGTGCTGCATATCTGCACGTCCTTGTGTTCCTCTGCTGAGCTCTCTGTGCCACCGCAGCACCTGTGGCTGCACCTGATCCCTGACCTAACCGCAGCACCAGCCAGGTGCGATGCATTTCCCACCGCAGGCACTGTGAAAAATGCGGGCCGGCTCCAGCCCAACCACCAAACAAAACCTCCCGATCCCTGGGGGCTGATGCACGGGTACGAGTTGCCGCAAGCCGAGATTCAGCGCGGTCTCCGTCGCCCCCTGGTGCTCCCAGCACGTCCGAGCATCCTGTGCCCAGCGCCTGGCATGGGACAACCGCACCCACCGGGCAAAGGGGCTACAGAGGAGCTACGGTGCTTTCCTGCCACATCCCGGTAAGCCAGAGCTCCGGGAGTCTGCCTGGCAGCCTAATTCCTGGGCTGATAGCAGTGGGCATGGCCGTGCAATAACACTCAAGGGGGTTCCTTCCATCGTAACCAGGGAAATTGGGTTTGTGAGAATTATAATACTCTTATCTGGCAGTATTTCATAAGTGTGACCCTAAGGCTCCCCATAACCTGAATGATCAGCCACATTCAATAGGTCTGGAAGGAATAGAGGGTAAAACCGCTGCATTTCCCTTCTGTGTTTGCAGACAGTGATGTGTGCAGCACGGCAGACTGCTGCCATGGAATGACCATGTCCAGCCACAGCCATCTGCACCATGCCAGGGCATGAGGCAGCCTCATCAGCCCTGTGTGCACCCACTGCCATTTTGGCTGCCTGACCCTTGCCACAGCAGAGTCTCACTTGCTTATTGCCCAGTAGGCACTAACATGGCAGCTGAACGTTTCCATGTTCTGTAATCTGCTTCTTCCATGACTTTGCCCAGCCATTTATCATAGCACCATAGCACAGCTTGGGTTGGAATGGACCTCAAAGCCTACCCAATCCCAACCCTATGCCATGGGCAGGGCTGCCACCCACTAGCTCAGGCTGCCCAAAGTCCCATCCAACCTGGCCTTGAGCGCCTCCAGGGATGGGGCACTTCTAGGCCCTTTGAAGACCTCTGCATCCTCCCTCAGTTTCTAGGCTCTGCAGTGGCAGTTGGCTGCCAGGAGCAATATCATGGTTCTGCATTACACTGGGTGTCACCTTTTACTGTGACTTCAGAGTGCTGGCACTAAGAGAAAGGCTGGCGTGCCGCACGGTGCACACACTGCACGCAACCTAAAACTTCACCCCTCTTTCTTGCAGCCTCCCCAGCACACCGCAGGAGGGCCAGGCCAAACAAAGTGCTTGAGGTGGGAAGGACTGGTTTGCATCTTAGGAAAAGCCGCTCTAGGGCCGGCGCAGAGGCTGCGCCCTGAGCAATGTGCGCTTCTTCCCACCAGGTGGCAGCCGAAGGAAGAGAAAAAGACAAAGGGAAAACAAGCGATAAAGTAACTACGAAGAAAACACCATCGAAGGGCTCACCCGAGCCCCAGGGAAGTCCCTTTGCAATGGGCTGGCAGCTCAGCCCAGCCTGTGGGTGCTGGAGAAGGGACACTACAATGCCAGGGACTCTGCAGTGGGTGCCACCGCCTGTGTTGGATGCAGAGTTGGCCAGGCTGGTTAGCCAGCCAGAGGCCGTGCTCCCTTGTTTCCAGCCCAGCTGGCAGCCAGCCCCTAAGTCAGCATCATTCCATCCACTGGCTGATGATCATCCTTCCCTGCTATATGCCACCTGCAATGGAATAGCTCTGGTTGGCATTAATACCCCTACCTCATGTAGGTAATGCCCACTTCTGTACCCTCGCTGCCTCTTGCAAGACTGGCAGCACCTCTGGTGGCACTGTATAAGGAGATGTACACAGCTGCAGCTGTGGAGGAGGATGAGCCATCCCACATAACCCTTGCTGAACGGACTGCCCCAGACCTGCAAGCAAAGCCATGAGCCTCCTCGGCTGCACAGAAACACTCCTCCAGGGGCTGTGAGCATCACCACCACCAGAAATGCAGACTATGACTTTCAGATTTCCCAGCACAGACTTTAAAAAGGGATTTTTGAGATGCAAGCAGGGAACAGGCACGTTCTCGGTCCAAATAGAGAGGGTCAAAATCACGCAGCTGCCTCCATGTTTCACACTCACATTCACCAGCCTGGAATTCCCCACTGGCTCCCAGGTCCCATCACCTGAACAAAACCAAAATGGAAACAGGAAAAGAAACAGCTGGTACCCACTTTTTATCTTATTTACATTAGCAAGACTCCTGGGCTTGGTATGTTTGTAGTGCTCATAAGGAAGAGCACACAGACAAGTTCCAAAGGGTGTCGGAGAGCCATAGGATTGTTCCTGGCTTTGGTTGCCCCTGGGATCTTCTCAAAGAACATGAGTTAAAATGCTGTGCAAGATGCCAAGCAGACCCCGTGAGTTTCTGACTGAAGGTGAGGCCAAAAGAAGGCATGGGACAGTCTAGAAGGACTTCTCTGTGATGGGAAAGAAGGAATGATGGTAAAGCAAGTGGAGCCATGAGCTGTTTTTCAAGCTGTTCTCCATCCTGAGAGGCTCTGTTGCTGCTGAAAAGTTAACTCTATTTATAGCAAAGGCTGGAGAGTGGCTTCGTGAGCAAATAAGAGGACCAAAAATGAGGGAGGAATGAAAAATGCACTAAGGGAGAAGGTGAAGGGAAAGTGGATGGGCACCATAGTGGCACCAGGAGGGGACGTAGGTTTTACACTTGCCAGCTCCTCTGCAGGAACTCATTTTTCTACTCTGTTGATTCTTGCCAGGGCTTCAGAAGATGAAATCTTTATTATCATGAAGGCTTAAAAGGGAGGAATACTGTTAATTCCATTTTCAAGGTCATACTTTGAAAGTTATTAATTTCTTTCTTCCAAGGCTTTGCACTCTACTCTGAGGCTTTAGGGATTAGCAGCTTCTACTTACTTGGCTTCATTTGGGGCTTTCTTCTTCCCGGTTTTCTGCCTGTCCCCCTCTACTTTGAGAAGAAGACATGCTTATTCACTCTCTGCTCTTAATGTTGAAACTATTTTGCTCATTACCTGCTTTACCCCTTTCTCTCTACCAGTTAATATCTGTGGGGTTCTGTTCCTGTAATTAAGATTTGACTCTAACTGCACTGGCAATAGGCTCTCTCTTCTAGGGGCAGAAGTACCACTCTGTAAACGATAGAGGATGCCCTGCAGCGGCTCTCCAGTATGATTAAGGAAATGTCTCTGGTGTCTATCAATCTTAGCACACTGTTTAATGTATGTCAGAATTTGCTCATGGTTTTTTAAGCACCGAACAGTTCTTTCCCCATGTTTTGGAGCTCATTCATGGTGCACTAAGTACTCATCTATCATATCTCATGTCATAGTGAAGATTCATTCGGTAATGCAGCTCACCCATCCTTCTCTGAGGTCTGAAGTTGTATTTCTCAGTGTCGTTCTGAGCAGGCTGTGGTTTTCAAGAGATGGCTGCTTACACCACTTATCCTAGAGCTGGCTCACAGTAATACTGGTCTGATTCACTGAGGACTTCCATCCTACAAGCAGAAAGCCTAAAAAATGTGTAGTGTAGCCTTCTGGGGGGATCATCTAAACCTGTTTGGCTTTGTGCCTTAACCCAAGTGCTTGAGATATGAGCAAAGATTTTCCTGCTCACATCTCAAGCACTTGTGTTAAGGCACAGCAGACCAGCAGCGATGATGGTTTGGCTTCTCATTAGGGAACAAAGAGCATAGCTACCCTCAACAAGAGCACACACAGGCTTGCTAATGGGAAGCTCTGGAACCTCTTGAAAAATTAATATTTTCATCAGATTTCTGTGTGTGTGTTTACTCACTTCATCCTTGCTACCGTTTGCAGCAAGCTTAGCTGGGCACTTGGCGTGGGAAAGATTGGAGTGGTTGTGAACAGAAATGAAAAGGGAGGGGACACGCTGAGGGGTACCAGGATGAGAGACTGGAGCAGAAAGAGAACCAGGTTGGGCTGGAGAGTGACCAGCGCGTGAGATATCCAGCTGTAACACTATCTCAGCTGTGCCACTGTCTCTGCCCCTCTTAACCCTCTCCTCCAGTGCCTGCAGCGTGGTGCCCCTGACCTGCCCTTGAGATCTTCTGAAGGCCTTTCTCAGTGTTCATCGAACATGAGAACTCTCAGAGTCATGAATGTTAAGGCAGGCCCATAGGCTGGGGTACACCTCTAAGCATGGGAGACATCTAAGTAAATATTTCTTCATGCTGTTTGTAGTTTGCATCAAAGTAAGAATGCGTGTCTGTGTACAATCATGGTGTGTGACTCCTGGTCACCTCAACATCCTCACAGTGCAAGCAGGGCTTTAAAGCATGGGTAATGCTGGAGAAGAAAGTGGGATGCACCACCAAGCATGAGACACTTGTCATTTGAGCGAGTTCAGGAATACACTGGCCCACCAGCAAGCATGCGCTTCTGTAACACCTACCGTGGAGGCAGCCTGGCTGGGTTTCACTGCAGCTGTGCTGGTCACAGCCCATCCTTCTCCATGGCCTGACCCTTTGCTCCTGCCCATGCATCCACATTGCAGAGGGACATGCAGGTGATGCTGGGGAAGGGCCGATGCATTCCTCTTTTGCTTGCCCTGCTGCTAGGCTTCTCCCTTCTTCTGGGATGCTCTGCTGACAGACCTGCTCGCCCATGGCAGGGCAGGCCTACCAGGAGAACTCTGCTTTTTCTGCAAGCCTGATTTCTTTGGAATATTTTCTTTTCTACCCTGCACACCCCCTCCCCCCAAATCCCACACCTCCCTTCCCCCGGTTGTTTTTGTTTTTAGAGAGAGCGCTTAGACAGCTGTATTAATCATGCAAGCCCAGCCATGTGTAATGTACTTTATCAACAGCAGAGCAGACACTGAATGGCAACTGGATCGCAAGCGGGCCCGGTGCAGTGCCTGAGCTGAGAAGATAAACCTGCCGCTTCCCAAACCGACTTACCGTCATGGGTTAGTGAATGGAGAGACTGTTCACTTGGGACAACAACCAGAGGGGAGGCCAATTTGTTAGGCAAATTCTTGAGTGGTTATAGAGGAAATGGAAGTGAGGGAGAGAGGAGGATGATGAGGGTGGGAGTTACTCTTTGGCCATATTCTAATGGGGGTGGGAGGAATTTTTGTGTGTGCTGGAGGATTTGATCAAGACAACAATGGCTGTTCTTCCTCCTTCTTGCTGCCCTCCACGCTTTGGTCCCAGTCTGCTTGGCCGGCATCTCACCAAGAGGGAGACAGAGCAGGGATTTAGGTACACTATCTGTGCAGTGGGTAGAAGTCGGTCTCATCATCCCTGCAGAGGAACGTCCAGCTGGTACCTTCAGAAACTCATCTAACACACAGATGGTATCAGGTTATGAGTGTCCTCCAGGCAGGGGACATCTGCCTCAGGAGGGTTATGGCCTGCCTTTGCTCTGTTCTGCAGAGTAATCTGTCCATGCTACGGCTCTGATGCTATCAATGTCCCTGCTGGACAACTGATATTCCATGGCACTTTTTTTTTCTTTTCTTTTCTTTTTTTTTTTTTCTGTGGGTTTGTTTCTAATCTCTCCAGTGCAGTTGTGTGATTTCTTCCCCCACTGATTTCACCCAGCCTCCACTCTCCCTCTTGCATTTTGAGCTCTGACCTCTGCTTTGCAGGGCTGTTCTGCATGCATGCAAAGCCATACCTGTGGCTAAGCAGACCTTGAAATGTCTTCGCTGTCCCAGTGTAGGGCCCAGCCCTGAGGAATATTGTTCTGGGACTTGCAGTCTCTGTTCCTACCCTCTGCTTTCACTTTCCCTCACATGCTGGATTCTCCACAGCATTACTACCAGGGAGGGTTATGCAAATATATGCAATCCTGGGCTCATTGTGGAATAAATCAATCTAAATTAAAATTAATGAACAAAAAGTGCAGAAACAGATCAAGCAATAAAGCTACTTCTCTCTCTCCCCCCCATGTCTCTTTCTTCTTTACAAGAGCTGGGCTTTTTTTCTTTGCACTTTTTGGGCAGAAGAAGACTGCTGTTGGTTTTTTAAACAATCTCAGCAATCAGAAACTGCCTGTTGCTCTCCAGAAATACCCACCAAGCAACATTAGTATCGGTGGTAACAGAAATAGTTCTCAGTATTTCTCTTTTCTCTAAGATGTTTGGGTTTGTTTTTCTTCCACCTACATTCCTACGAGCACTTTTGGAAGACACCGTAACCACCTTTGACTTTGATATTATTTTAACCATATGGTCCAAATAAGACACACTGCCACTGCTTGGATGATACCTATGAAATAGCAAAAAACCCAATGTGATGGCCTTCAGCTTTTGCCCTGTCTTGTTTTTCCTGTTCCCTTGGCATGAAGCCCCAGCAGGCTTGGCATCCACTACAGTACTTGCAGACCTGGCAAGCATGGATGTTGACCTTTAGCAATGAGAGAAGCTTGGCTTGCATGATCCACCCTGCAGAGCTGCCCCCTTCTGCAATGGAGAATGGGCTTTTGGGAAAATCTGGCTGGGTACCACCAGCAGAAAGCAAGGTGAGCCCTGAGTTGTGCTGGCTATCCAAGATTGTGGGAATTATCAGGTGCCAGTTCTTTCCTATGTTTGGGCCCTACAACTATTAGTTTTACTTGCTGGTAATTTCTGTGTCAGGATGATGATGATAGCACAAGATTGGCTATTATGGTCTTTGTTTATACTGTGTTTTTCCCAGCTCTACAGACTAATATGGTTCAGAGACTGTCAAGGCTTGGGTTTTCAATGACCATTTCTTGGAAACGAGAGAGCAAGTTCTCACTTCAATGAATAAGACTCGAGACAGATGGGTTCTTTAACCAGCCACACTGTACTGGGAGGACTGGTTTCTCTGGACTCTTCTCATATCACTGCCTAGTTAGCAAACCCCCCTGTAAATAACGTGTTAACTCTTTACAGTCTGTAATCTCTGATATATTCCCCCACGCTTCACTCCTTAGCTTTAAAATATTCAGATGTTTATCCTTTTGCCCAAAGAAAGACACAGCTCATGTGAGAGCTGCCTGCTTAGCAGGACTGGCAGGGCCAGGCACTGGAGGAAGCAAAATGGAAGCAGCAATGGGTGGAGGAGACCACTGCAACAGATGAACTCTCTTCTCCACAGCTTTGCCATGGAGGAAGAAGAGGACTGAGAGATCTTTATATAGATGCTCTCTGTTTCTCACTCTGGTCATCAGACCCAAATGAACATCTCTTTTCTCCATTCTCCCATCTTCCACCCACCCAATGAAGGCATTAGTGACAGCACAAGCTACACAGGCTACAGCTAAATGGAGACTAGCTACAAGCTACAGTCATAAGGGGTCATTCTCCAATCAGTGCACGTTTTGGCAGAAACACAGGACTGCTCATTCTCTGTTTTTCTCCCCCCTCCACCAATTGCTAACGCTGTTGCTGTAAATGTTTTGTTGTTCTCTTGATGATCATGACTGGACTTGTGTCAGATCAGGGCCCAAGATGGGATGCTTGTCTCTGGGCAGTACAGTATTGCCCCACAGATCTCCCATGGTTCAAGCTAATCCTGCTGAGAAAGTTCCTGGTTATTCTGTGGTCAGTCTTCATCATGAATCTCCTGACAGGAAGAATCATAGGTTTTGAAGCCTGTCAGTCTGAATAAGCCATGGTGAGGATGAGTCTCAGTGCTAATCACAGGGGAGTGAGTCAATGTACAAAGGGCTGAGGGCAAGGGACAATGGAGGATGGAGACGGAGCTAACATCGTAACAGTGATAGACTCTTCTGAGGTTCAGCAGTCCCACTTGCCCTGTCCTTGTCAAGTACGACGAGGAATGAGAAAATTCTCCCTTTTCCAAAGAAAATCCCTTTTGAAAACAACTTGAGGATGCACTAAGGTCCCATCACAAAGTGAAGTTACAGTGAGGACAGGAGAATATGATTAGATAACACGCCCTACCAGACTTTTCAGGGCATTCTGAGTGCCCTGCTGCAAAACCAGGAAAGCTGGATTATTTTCCAGGGACAAGTGAGTTGAGAGCTGAATCAGCTGGGCTGATTTCCCAGCTTTCCCAGATAATGCCTGATCAAATTCAAGTTCAAAGTGTTTAGCTGAATGGGCTTCTTCTCCATCTCTAGCCAGCCTGAAAGCAAGATGTTTCCACAGCAGCTAGCTAATGATAGCAACGCTTACAATGAGCACAGTGCTCTTCATCTGCAAACACCTTCCTTTTAAATTAATGCTCAAAGCCCTGCAGGGCAGGGAAGTGTTACTGAGGCTTAAGAGAAATGGAAATTAAGGGAGAAGAAGGAGGAGGCTGTGATTTTGGTCACCGAGAGAAGGCTTGTTTGAGAGCTGAGGACAGCATCTCAGAACACAAACTCACCGTGAGAAAAGGTCTAAAAAGGCAATTTTACACCTAAGGTTTCTTTGAAGGTGAAAAGCAAAGTAAAAGCAAATGTTGAGATAAGTACCAGTATCTGTGCTGAATGCTCACATTACAGAAGCTGGTACGAGCTTTCAGAAACCAAATGAGTATTTAAATTCTACTTTCTTCCTGTGCAAAATCCTCTTAGTGTGTCCAGGGTCACTGGAGATATTGCAGCATTTGCCATCACAAACTCCTGAAGACTCCTCACAGAAGTGATGTCACACTGGGGTGTCCTTCAAGATGGTCTCAGGGAACAGGGAGCAGCGAGAGGATGAAATGACAACTTCAGTGGTAGAGGGGGAAGTATGTTAAAGGACAGACTAAAGCTCTGCAGGGTGGTGTTGGCAGCTTGATTAGGAGGGGCATTTGGTATGGAAATCTGGTTGGAAATCACTTGCAGTTTTTGCTTTATCATTTACCTTAATGGACCACTAATTCAAACCCAGCAGTAAACAGGGCTGGCTATGAAAAGAATTAACAGTGCCTGTCTGTGGAATTTAAGGACATATAATAAAAATAAGCATAAAAAGAAAGAGCCCAGGGTTTTCCATCAGACAAAAATATTTGTAATCGAAAGTTCTGCTTAAAAAAGAAGACACAAAATTGGAAAACTCCTCAAATCCTTACATCCCTAACAGCCTCAGCAACTTTAATTTCATATCCAAGCACACGTTTCATTTGCAATACATATGATAATGGTGTTTAATTGGATTTATTTTGCCACGCTACATTCCCAACGGCTCACTTTAGTCCTTTCTTCAGCTCCTTGAATGTTATTTACAAATCACTCTCTGGGATTTCATTTTAATGGCAGCTTGATTTCTTTTTTTTTCTTTTTCCCCTCCTTTTTTAGGTACTTTTCTTTAATTGTGTTCGTGGATTTGCCTTTTAAATAGGCAATTGTGACTACATCCTGAGCCTGAATAAGTTGCCAAGAGCAGAGCTTGATTTGAAAACACGGAGTTGTTAAATGGAGCTGATGTAACACCCAGCACTTATTGTTCTTTCCATGGGAGTACCTGCAGGTGCTTTACTTGGGCAGGTGCCCTTTTACAACACAACATGGGTTCATAATAACACTCTACCTCCAAGCTCTACATAGACATTAACTATTGAGGCCTCAGAGCATCCCATGAGCTGAGTGTATCTCCATATGGCAGTGAAACAAAGATACGGAGGAGCTCTAGGCCAAAATGTTAACATGAATAAGGGGACCGGCTGCCTTACTGTTGATTTAGTTTCAAGCACCTGGAAACAGCCTGATTTCTGAAAGTGACGAGTTTTTGTGCTTTTTCCCTACCTCAGGATCAAATCCAAACCTCAAACCTCATGTGCACTCAGAAAGCCTGGGCCCTGCTGCTTGTACCTGAGGGAGGCTTGGGAAGCATGCGGCAAGGGCAGGAAGAATATTCGGGCTCTGATTTGCCTTCATACCTTTTCCTATTGCAATAAACTAGTCCATAACACTTTACTTTAGTATATGCTTTTACCTTGCTCTTCCTTTCACGCTGTCTGCCACAAATGCAGAGCTATGGGACAGATTTAGGGGTGCATGATGGAGGAATGAGAAAAGAAAGGTGTTTCACTGGGAATAGTGTGCACAACTAGAGTGAAAAAATCTCCTGGCAGCAATTAATTTATAGCTTCTCATTTATCCCCTCCACAATCGCTGCAAAATGTTAGGTCTTATGCTTTTAATCCAAATCAGGATACGTGTGGAAAGAGTATATATGAAGGAGTCAGTCTATAGAAAAACTGATCTCCTGTGAAGACCATCCAGACCTGGATGAGGACATTGTGTCATGGATCAAAGCTTGGGAAAAGGCTGTTGCTTTGTAGCTGATTGGTTTCCTGAAATGGGAGAAGGGATAGGGAAGGATGAGGGAGGAGAGCAGAAGAGAACAAACGGCATGTGGAAGAGGGGGGAAAGCCCTTGCTGTTCTGCACAGTTTTGCCCATCCCCAGCTCTTTGCATTTATCAGGATGATGGAGAATGACCCGGCTAGAGAGCTACTTTGACATAAAACATATACTGACCTGGAAAAGGATTGGGGAGTGTGGGTAAAACTCGTTCTAAGGGGGGAAAAAAAACAATAAGCAACATGCAGGAGAAAAGCCACTTTTCACACCAAGCAAGCAGCAGATACAAACCTGATGGAGTTGTCCATCCCCAAATTAGATGAGCTAGAGTAGGTTTCATATATGGAGCATTTTTATAGCAACACACCTAGTACACATCAACATTCCCTGTGACTGGGAGTCAGAGAGAAGTCATTTGAGAAACTAAAGAAATACAATGTATACAGCAATAGGGATTAAGCACCTGCAGTGAGGTTAATTGGAATGAATGGGCCACATCTCCCCTCTGACTTTCAAGACCACTCATGTCATTGTGTTACAGTACCTCTTATCAACACCTCTGGCTGGAAGCTAGCCTTTGGCAGCCAAGGTGAGTTGTAGAGGTCCTCCATGGGTAGTTATTGCCTCCACAGAACATTCCCCACAACGAGTTTCTTGCCAGTGAGAGGTTCCTTAAGGATGTGAGCATTGGAATTGTCAGCCTGGTGAATCTGAACAGTGTTCTGTTTCTTCTGGGCATTTGTCTTTCTAAAGGAAGAGAGCTTTTGCAGATTCACCGATCTCTAGCAGCAAGCTGAGCCTGCTGTTTCAGTTATAGGGTTTTTACACTGTGTCCTTGTTCTACATCACAGCAAGCCTCTGGTATACATCACTGCTGGCTTCACGCTTTGCTTCCTCCATGCCAGGATCTCAAAAGAATTGCACAGACACTGAGGGAAATCGGCAGTCAGAGACCTCGCTCTGTGGCTAGGAGGAGTGTTAATTCCATTTTACAGGTAGAGCGGGTGATGCAGAGAGCAAGGAAGCAGTCTGCCCAAGGTCAAAAGCTGATCTGTTGGCAGAGTCAGGAGCAGAACCATGAATAAAAGCCCACCAGACCTGACTCTACTCTGACTCTATTCTGGCTCCACACTGGGTCTCCATTCATCAACTACAGAGCTTGCTAGATGCCTTGCGCTGACTGAGACGCGCTCCTACTCAAGGGCTGACTAAGAGGTAGACATTTAGCTGCAGAAATATGTCACTATGCAAAAGCTAATAGGCCTGAGGCAATGAGTTGTCTCTTGGTGTATCTGTGAGGGTGTTGCTAAGATCACTGCTGATGTACATACAGCTTGGCAGGATACAGCGGTAGTCCACTGTTGCTCTCTGATCACCCCAGCTCTTCAGAAGCCAGTGCTCTCTACATAGCACTCATGGTGCAAGGAGCTGGCTTCTGACTTGCTGGAGCCCATGGAGACCTGTGACACTGCAGATCTCCTGCCTTCACGGTGGTAATGGAGCCATTGGAGTCCACAGCGGGGACAGGGGAGATTGTCTCTTGTGTAGATAATACACAGCTAGCCTAGATCTCTGTGTTTATGTAGCACCAGGGGACTATTGTTCTGTGAAAGCAGGCTGTTGTGCTGACATGACTTCCTTGTTATTTAGTTTGGTTAAATAACTCAACTCCCCTTTACCTTCTTCCCGCACAGCAGGCTGCAGGCTGCACAGCATAAGCAGTTAAAGCAAAGCACTACGGCCTCATTATCACGCTGCTTTCTATTCAAGGACTCTCCCTCTGTTCCCCTCGCCTGCTGCGTGCAGCCTTTATTGCTCCACCCTGGCTCATTAGCAGTGTCTCAGCCTCGCTCCATCTGGCTGTCACCCTCACCACTTTCTTTCCTCTCCCGAGTCTCCCTGTTACTGACAGCCCGTGGGAAAACACGGGGGTTGCGCTGAAAGCCTCAGACTTTACTCTAAACCATAGCAAACACCACCACAGGCAGATGCTCAGGCACAAGGCAGAGTATTATGAGTAGTATGAGGGGGTGCCCACCAGCTAGCACTTGTGCTGGGGTGCTAACAGGCAATGGCAGGTGAGAGGCAAGCGCCACCTCTTCTGAGGAAACTACCTCTTGCTGGGATTAAAACTGCTGGACCGAACCGATAACTGTACCTGAAGCGCTTTGAGAGGAGGTGGTGGGATGCTGCCTGCATCTAATTGGCATGGGCCCTGCCAGGTGCTGCTTCACCTCCGCTTTCCTCACTTGCTGAAGGGCACTGAGGATGCAGCAGGGCTCCTGCTGAGGTGGCAGTCTCCCATAATTGAGACAATTTAGGCAGCAGGACTGTACTGAGGTGTGCAGTAGAGCGCTGTTGTCTCCTCCTTTATCCTCAGGGATAAGCTGGCTCTGCGGGAGGCAGAAGTCAACTGGTCTGGAAGGACTTTCATTGTTTTTCTGTGCCTTGCGTGATTGCTGCAGCTGCTTCTGTGTGCCTGTGGATGTGTTTGCTTGCATGTATCCGTACATGTAAGCCTAAGTATGCATATGCTTGTATGGCAGATGTGCATCTGACATACACTTTTATATACAATTATATATATATATATATATGCACATATTTGTATTTCTGTGCAGCATGAGCTAATATATAAATTGTGGCTTTTACACCTTAAGTTTTTCATAGCACTCTGTTGGCTAATGGAATATGAAGGAAACAAGTTCCCTCTCTCTTCATATACTTGGGGGAAAAGCTTTTCCCTTTAGCTGTGCTGCTGCTTCTCACCTCTGTTGTTCTGTGAGGCAGCCTGGCTTGACCTCTGTCAGGTCACCCTCACACTGAGGAATGCTACTGCACGTTTCCTTGGTCTCATGGCATTGTGTGCTAGGAGTTACCAGCCCTGTTCCCAGGCTCTGTAGAGCTGAACCCACTTCCAGGCTTACCAATGCTACACAACACGTTGCTGCCTCCCAGATCCTTTTGTCCACAGATATGGGCATGTCCCTCCCTCCTGCATGGGCTCTGGTGCTCCTTGAACCTTTCTCCCAACTAACTCAGCTCCCTGCAACAAAAGAAAACATCTGGGAGCGTTTAGAGGGGTGGGTGGTAAAGCTCCCTTATGTTTTCACTACTTGAGCTGCCTTGGTGTGTGGCCCACTGGTACCAGAGTCTGGGAAGTGACAAAAGCATGGGGCATAGAGCAGGGGGAGCAAGGAGCAGGGAGGAGGGGATGGCAGCAAGCTGTCATATTTACTGTATCATCAGACAGTACATATGTGTGCTGTCTGCAAACATATTACAGATTGCTGTTGGAGACAGGACCCCGGGTAACCTTTGGGCTGACCCAGTATTGCCATCTGTGTGTTGCTGTAAGCTCAGTCTCCAGGAGCGAGGAGTATAAATCTCTCCACCTACAGCAGGCATTCGTGGCTGCTACATCCTTTATGGAAGATCACTAGCTAGCTATTCATACAGCTCTAGGAAGCTGCTTTTGTAATTTAATGCATCTTCTATGGCATTGACATCTAAGGCACTTGGTCTCTCTGAGAGTTTTTCAATGCAGGCTGAGACTTCCTGGAATGGAAGACACCCATTTTTCTCTGTTGCTGAACTGTTCTTTCACATCATTCTGCTAGCTTCCCATCTGCCCTCCACCTCAGACAAAGCTTCTAGTACCTCATTACTAGCTTTCTCCTTGTTACTTCACTGCTAGCTGCCGTTTTTTGTTGTTGTTGTGTGGGGGTTTTCTTAACGGTGGGCCACTGAGGAAGAATCACTGTTTCTGCCTCCCTGGTGGGATGTTGCCCTGCAGTGTTTGATCTGTATATAAAAAAAACCATAAAATCCAGGATTCTGTGGAAGAAGAACACTCTGAGTATTTGAGTATCTCTTCCTGGACTTTTTAACGTTAAGAATACCAAGAGGAATTTAATGTTTTTCTCTCTTTTTCTCTCTTGCACAATAACTAGAAGGAGAATGGAGAGTTCCTGAAACAATATTACACAATTTTCACAATGGTTTTCTCCCTCCACAACACTGAATGCTGAAGAAAATGGGGAATAAACTAAGCAACAAAAACAAAATAGTTGGAAACAGTCTGAGGAAAATCATCCCATCTTTCTCACCTCCTGCACCTCCATTCTTCTGGCGCTTGTGAAGTTGCTACTTCACAAGTTCTCAAGTATTTCACAGTACAAATAGCACTTGAATTTCTACTGTAAAAATGATGAACAAAATCCAGCAACTTGATAGAAGGAAAGTTACCTCGACACACATCAGAAGGAGGCCAAAATAGCACCCTCACTTTTTATTTCCTCGCTAAAGTCATCTCTAACAGTTACCACCTTTCCTCTCGTATAGACACTGGCAACTTTGCAAGATCTCCCCACTTTCCTTACAGGTTCTGCCACTGAATTCATGACCACGGGTAAACCACTTCTTCACTCTGTTTCTTAGTTTCCCTACTGCAAAACAGTGCTAATAACACTCACCGATTTCGGAATAACTTTGCGATGTTAAAATATTCATTGCTAGCAAATCCTTTGAGATCCTTTGAGGTGAAGCTCTCCAGTCAAGCAAAATGCTTTTCTAGCAAAACCAACCTCCATCTACTATCACATGCCCGTACATACATTATTGAATTTCATCTTATATTTTGTTTCAGTGATGTATTCAGCTCATCTGTGTAACAGGAACCAATAGAGAGGGCCAAATTTAGAATTCAGCCACAAATAATGGATTCTAAACTTAGCATTATATTAATATCAGCAAGAACGAATCTCGAGTATCTGAAAACTGTGTTCCAGATTGCTGCCTGAGAATTTCATTTGAATCTCATGACAGTAACAAGATGAGGGTAAAAAGACTTTCAAAATAGAAATTTGCTTTGTTTCCCTGACCAAATGCAGCAGGAAATCAAATATATGTGATTTTATGATAAATCTATTCTTCGCGGAAAGAATTCCACAGAATGCACTCAAATTTTGCAAGAATTACAACTGCAGTGTAATAAACCCAGAGGTGGTAAACAAGGAATGACAATGGTTTTATACTTCTGCATTACCTCTGCTAAAAAAACCAAACCAAAGCAGAACACTTATTTTTTTTCCTGATACTTTGATTAATCTGACCACACACAGCAGAAACTACACTAGGCTGCCTGTCATACTAAGACAGATTTGCATAGTTTATTTTCTTTCTGTTTAGAAGGTCATGCAGGTCATGGCCTGAGCATTTTAATTCAGTTTGAGATCAGCAGAAGAATACAACCCTACGTCGCTTCTGGGTCTCTGGTCCATTTGTGTGAGTGGGTCATTCTGCTGCAGTCTATTTCTGGTGGCAATAGAAATGTGCAGTGAAAGCTGAGTCCAAGTTTTGTGCCTGGAATACAGAACTGGGTTTTGAATACACCACAATGAATACACCCATGTGTGTATGGGTGGGAGGAGAGGAACGGGGGCTTAATATAGGGCCAGGACAGAACCAGCTGCAAAATGTGGAGCTAGCAGGTAATTCTGTTCTGCAGCCTGGCATGGCCCCAGCTTCCTTCTTCTTAAGTTTACTACAAAAACTCAGTAATTGAAAGGTAGCAGAATGAGATCCCAGAAAGTTGTTTCATATCTCACCTGCTGATTATCTTTTCCCCCATGTTCCCCAAGGTATGCCCCCTTAAATCATTCTGCCTTAAATCATTGTATCCTACTTCCTTCCTTCCCATTTTCTCCTGCTTTCAAATTCATTTCTCTTTTTCTTGACTCTCTCTTGTTCTCCTCAGGCTCAGTGGCTAGTTCTCTCCACCTCTCTGAATTACTTGTCATTTCTCAGCTGTCACAGCCCCTCCGAGCCTTGGCCTTTTCTCTGCTTATTAAAAGGGCTTTCACTCTGAGGGAGTTTTCAGTTCCTGTCTTAAAACAAACACATTTTGATTATTTTAACAAAATCTGACTTTGGCAAAGAAAGTCAATCAAAGAGCTTGACCGTAACCTTTTAATTTGGCTGCGTTTGTGTTTCACTCTGAGTATGGACATGTATGTGTCTGAAGCAGTCAGTTCCTGGCTAGAGGTTTGTCAAGGTTGGCAAGTGGTGTTTTATGGACAAGTGACCCTGTGTGCTTTCAATGTAGCCTGGTTCTTTAAGAGAGTGACCTGGACCTCCCCTCACCCTCTTCTATACTTACTGTAAAGGTATAGGCTGGCATTTGTGACTCCCAGCTTGTTGGCAGCCACACAGGTGTAGTTCCCGTAGTGCTCCTCAGTGACGTTGGCCACCATCAGCAGAGACTGGCTCCCTGTGCTCTTTATCTCCAGACCGTTGGCACTGTTTATCCTGGGAAGATAGGAGAAGAGGAGCACAGTGCAATGGCCGTTGAGTACTGGGGAGGAAGCTAACACCCTTCAGACCAGCTGGCAGGTGAGGATGGAGGCAGGCAGAGAGAAGACGTGAGAAGAAAGAAGCCAGAGAAGGCACTGATAGGAAGCAGGAGGAGGGAATGAAAGGAAAAAGAGTGTAGCAGAGAGGAGTGACACTGGTAAAGCAGCGGAGAAGAAAGAAAAGCTGAAGGAAAGGGAGGAAGCCTTTATTCAGCACTAGCTTACACTGGGAAATGAATTTACTACGGCCAACTGAGGGCTAGTTCATACTTGGAGCAAACATTTTTAGTGAAACACACCAATTAATACATTTTTATATGAGCATTTACAAAAGCCGAGCCATCCCTGAGCCTGCAGACGTGGGTCAGCCAAAAAACTACAATAATAACACTACCTTCTAAATGCAATGTAAAATGTTCAGGTATAAGGAATAGATCCTTTTTCTCCTTTTCTCCCCACGTGCAAACCTTGGTGGCTCAAGTCTCCGAGATGGAGGCATCTTATACCTGCCCTGAAAGGAGACAGCTAGATTGGAGTTACCTACTTGGAGGCCAACACTATTTTTTTTATCTGTATCACGATCTATTTAACACATGAGCACTGGAAGGAAGGAAGCACTACTAATGTCTTAATTGTGAATTGCTCCATTACTGACTTAAAGGCAGGACCTTAGCACTTCCTTCAGCATCTTTGGTTTAGAGAAGGATTGCCTTTTCCAGTCCCAACCACACTGCCTCTGTCTGGGCTGATGGGACGATCTTGACATGGCTCACAGAGAGCAATTTGCTTGAGGAGAAGAACTGAGGATGACAGCTGATTGTCTAAGGATGCCCTACTGAGTGGACTGAAATGGAGAGCGAAAGGAAAAGGAGAGCTAATGGTCTTACCTGGTGTCATCCCTGTACCACTCAAAATCAGGCGTGGGCACTGCTGATGCCTCGCAGCGGAGTAAGGCTTGTCGTCCTGTGGCCGCCTCATTGCTCTTGGACTCTGTGATGGTGGGAGGGTCTGCAGGAAGGAAACAGTGGGTAAATCACAACTTTCATTTAGACGGAAAAAAAGTACAACTGCTTCAGGAACTGGCTTCCTTATACAAACCATTGGGGCTGATGGAGGACTACAGCAGCTGTATGCTGGGGCACATCCAGCCCCTGCTCCTCTGAAAATTATCTGCTCTTTGAACTCCTCTAATAACTATGCCAGCATTACTCCTTAGCATGCTTCTCTTCAGTGGCAGTGAATAAAGCTCTGTCATAATTGCACAGGCATATGCAGGTAAAGTTGAGGTTAATGATAGACTCCTGCAATTCATGAATATTTACCTGTGGATCTCCAGTTCACATGGCCTTATCAGAAAGAAGATGATGAGAGAAAGAATTTATCAATGGTAAAGAAGAAAAGCAGAAGCAAAGGAAAGAAAGCAGGAATTCAGCACTAGCATAAAAATTAATTTCCATATAACCTTTGCATTTAATATCAAAACTATAATAAGGAAAGGTTGGTCTCTTCTCCCAGGTAACTAGCTATAGGACAAGAGGTTATCACCTTAAGTTGGGCCAGGGGAGGTTCTGATTGGATTTCAGGAAGAATTTCTTCTCCAAAAGAGTGGTGAGGCACTTGAAATAGCTGCCCAAGGAGGTGGTGGAGTCACCATCCCTGGTGTTCATGAAACATGTAGATATGGCACTTAGGGACATGCTTAGTGGGCGATAGTTGGACTGGATGATCTTAGGGGTCTTTTCCAGCCTCAGTGATTCTGTGTTTCTTCAAACCGTGTAGATGTGGCACTAAGGGACACAGTTAGTGGGCATGGTGTTGATGGGGTTGATGGTTGGACTTGATGGACTTCTAAGTCTTTTCCAACCTCACTGATTCTGTGATCAGTGTGCTCTGCTGGGGATGGGTCTCGGTGCTGGCTGAAGTACCAGGCAGGGTACCAGCAGCTTCACTCTCAGCCCTGTGTTCAAAAGGACAAACTTGACGAATGAAAAGGCAGGATAATTTCCACCTGGCTGCTGAGAGGGAGTAGGCACCCTGTCCGCCATCACCATTGCTCACAGACTCTGAGCCAGATGCCGTGCTGAGGCTCAGGCCACCACAAAACATCCTGCCTGTGCACAGAACACAGTGCTGCTTGTGTCCGTCCTGGCACAAGAAGGCCAAAAAACATAATCAAAATGGATCGTGCCTGTCAAATATAAAAAGATAGTGCTGTCTGGAAAACGTACTGAGAGAAGTTTGTTGTGAGCGCATTAGCCAGCTCAATGTGATCCTTTTCCTGACCTTAATCGGGATTTTATGCAGGGCTTTAGGGATATTGCAGTGCGCCCTCTAACATCATAAATATTAATGAGTGTACAGAAATAGGATCCTGCATTCAAAGGCTGTGGGTTCACGTAAATATTTTAATTTGGGAAGGAGGAGGGGTAATAAAAGGATAGCGAAGGTGATTTTTTAAGCCTCTTTCTCCAATTTTTGGCTCAAGCCGTGTACCCTGCTGTCTGCTGGGAGAAAAGCCTTTTCCACTTCAATGAACCCAGTGCATACGATGAGTCATGCGATGAACAGAACCTTTTTGTGGGCCCAGAAAATGCAGTCGCTCCGTGTTTGGTCTACGCTGCTGGGGGAGCCAGGAATGGGCTCCCTTTGCTGCTCTCCCTACTTACTTCCCCAGGCCTCAGTTTCCCATCTGCAGTGTGCCAGGGCCATTACTCAAGAAGCCTGAAGGTGGTGGTGTGAGACCGAAGCAGAGAGATTCTGCTTGCTCCTGCAGTCAACCTGCCCGCTTCTCAGCCTCAGAGATGAGGTGATAAGGGATGGTCAGGAAGCTCCTCACTTGGAGAAGGTCCCATTTTTCAATCTTACTGTGATTTCCATTGCTTCTACTGCATGTGTAGTTTAAGAAAGCAACATAAGGAAAGAAGTATGCAAATATCTGGATTTCATCCCCCAAACAGGACCCATTTTTGTTTTTTTTCCTGTGCATCTCATGACTTCTTTGAATCTATCCCTGTGCTTGGCAATAAAAGGTATGTCCTGCAGGAAAATAATATTTGCTTACATTACACATTAGGCCACGTAATAATACTGCAATACAGCATCAGATCTTATTTACATATACCATGACAGTAAAAGGATCTCGCTCTAGCACAGAAACTGATTTGAAACAAAGTCAAAATTGTACATAGACTTTATCCAACCATGCTAAATACAGCACTGAAATTATGTTTCATAGAAATATCTGATAACACTAATTGCTTCCAGTGGAATACCTCGGGTTTATAAGCTCAGTTGTTTTTGACCAATAAACACACAAACAAACAAAAGAACAAACCCACAAACAACAAAGCAAACCACACATTTCATGTAGAAAACAAAAAACTTTAGTTCATGAAATCTGCTACTGCAGTTTCACACTAGTGGTTAAGCCTACCCATGAAGCAGCTTTTACTAAACTCCCACCATCCAGTTTTCATAGAATCACAGAATGATTGGAAAAGACCCTTAAGATCATCTAGTTCCAACCTCTCTGCTATAGGCAGGAACACCTAATTATCCCTGAAGTGGTCTGGATTGCAAAGATGCTGCAGGGACCACAAAAGCAATGCCTGGAAAGGAAGAAACAGAGCAGGCAGGGGGGTATATTCCTGTTAAATAACTTGTGCCAAACATGAGCCATACACATACAAGGCGATAGGAATGAAGGTGGTCTGACATATTATGTGTGACTGCAAGAAGAGCATACCTGCAGGGTGAGGTGGACTACCCTCTGTGTGTGCATGGGCAAAGTGGTCTGTGCCCTGCTCAGCAGAGTATTACCCGGCAAGGATTCATGGGAGCTGGAGTGGGGATGTAAGCCACACGGCACTGCCTCTGAGTGTTCTGAGATGGATAGCAGGCCCCTTTTGCCAAATGCTTTCCTGTATTCTTTTTTCCTCTCCTTTTCCTATATATTTTGATATTTAAGGAACAAACTCCACCCTATGGTAAGCATCTTATAGCTCCCCCCCATTTCAGATCCTTTAACATGGCCCCGGGGGGTGTCTCCATTTACCCCACAGCCACCTTTGCCTGTGGACAAGGATCTGCTCCCCGGTGAGGTACTCACAGTTCACAGTGACCCGGACTTGCTTGACATCTGCTGAAGCGACCTCATTGGCAGCTTTGCACTCATACTTGCCCGACTGCTCTCGCGTGATCCCCAGAATCTCCAGGTACTCCTCCTCACCTTCAAACTCCCTTCCTGCAGAACAGAAAAATACAGGTGATGGCTCTCCGGTAGGCATACAGACTGGGGAAGCCTTTTGCTTAATTGCTATGGAGGAACAATCACAACAGCGATTCTGCAAATAAACAACAGCCACTGAGGGAGCTATTTCGAGGTTATTTCAGACGCCGTATCAGCAAGATATTTGCATTTCATTTAGTTATTGAAAACTCAGGTTCAGGAAATTGGGAAGGAAGCACAAGTGGTAGCACAGCGTTGCACAGGCTGCCCAATAGACACAATCTCCATCATGTGAGGCTGGAGTGAGTTCTGTGCTATAAATGAGAGAAGTCAGCCCACTGATGTGCCTGACCAGGGTGGCTGGCTCCCCAGATATGCTGGTGCACTGTCAGCAGCCCTTTCATCACTGCCAAACTGGGAAAAATTTCTTTTTGCCTCTCAGAGCAGCTGCCACCCTGAAGAGACATCGATCAGACCATGCTACATACAGTTAAACACATCCAAACCGAGAAATAAAGTGTCATTTGATCCGCAGAGCCCAATAATCATTACAAATCCCCCATCTACTGTACATGAAATGACATGTTTAAGCTGTGCTGCCTCGCTAGGACAGCTCTGAAAGCTGAGACTTGAGAATCAGGACAGATTTCCCCTCCTACCTCCCGAGAAAACATCAGCACAACAAGGGCTCCCTTTCAGGTTTCTAGGAGAGCAGTCAGTTTTTCCAGTGCAAATCTGTCCAGGAGATGATTTCTGCTCAAAGGGTGCTGAGCACTTCTGAAATTGTGCCCACTTCCCATCAGCACTAGTTTGGTGGAGCTCAGCCAGGGCCGAAAGGACGGGACTGCTCTTCAGCTCTGCAGCACTGAGTTAAGCCCCACTCCGGAGCTCAAGTCCCCTGTAACCACCTGAAACAAATCCTACCGCACTGGCACTCGGCTGCTGCAGTGTATGAGCCCGGGTAGGCTGGGTGCACCGCACACACAATGAGATTTGACTTCTGCACCAGAGACAGGAACTCGAGCAACTTCAGAACCTGCTCAGAAATCTGTCTATCACACAATTATTTTTGCCCTTTTCTTTTTTTCAGTCAATTTTCAGAACCATTCTAGGTGAAAACCGTTCCCTGTCATGGAGACGCAGCACACGGACCTATTAAGCCCATGCAAAGACAAGCTTTGTCCATTCTTTCAGTGATCCCTTCTCCAGCTCCTACCAGATGTTCAGATGAGTGCATACCTCACTGGTACATCTCAAATTTCCAACTGCTCTGATAAAGGTTTTCTCATCCCCTAGCAGTCAGCTGAGATGCCTTACAATGACAGAATCATAGAATCACCAAGGTTGGAAAAAGACCTCCAAGATCATCCAATATTTCCCCACCAAAACATGTCTTTTAGTACAGCATCTAAACCTGCGTGTCTTTCTGCATGGCAGCATGTATTTTACAAGGCGATCCATCGGCAAAGCCCTGGCAGTGCTCTGGGACACTGCTTCAATCTTGTGCTGGTGCTTATGGACAACCAGGGCTGAATTCCTGGAGAAGGAGGTAGGGCAGGATTTGCATAGGTATTTTTCAGTGGGGTAACTCATGAATACGCCTGGGTATATTAACTCCTGTAGGAGCAGTGCTAGGTCAGACCTGGTATGGGAAGGAGCTTCTGCATCCATCAAACCCATTCCCACACTTCAGCACGACACAAGGGTTGTTTCCTGGTGATGGCCATGCCCTGCTCTCCACTGACAAGCTCCCCAGTCTCTCTAGACAGTCTGTTCCCATGCTTCCCTGTCCTCACTGCTGGAACCGTTTCCCTGCAGCCTGACCGAGTCTTCCTTGCTGCAATTTAAGGCTATTATTTTTGTCTTTGCCACTACAGACAAAAAGAACAAATAAATCATTCCCTCCTTCTCTGCAATAGCCTTTTATCAACTTTAAATCACTTCTGTTCCTCCTTTGGTTGTCACTGGCTTTTTTTTTTTTGGCTGAATAGTGCCACGTCTTTCAACCTTTCTCTATAGGTGGGGTTTTGTAGACCTTGATCATTCCTGCTCTTTCCGTTTAGATCTCTCTGACAAGCTCGCATATTCCTGGAAGTGCAACACCCTAAACTGTACACAGCATTTCAGATATGAAGCACTACCACAGCTGGACACAGGCAGAGGATTGCAACACTTCTGCACTGTGGTGCTGTTTTCGCAGCCAGTACATCTCCTGTGTTTTTGCCATAGCATGAATCATTTAGGGTTGGGAGGCTGGGATCTCCTCTAATTCCCACATCATCTTCTAACACACCACTGCCTGCTAATAATGCTCTTTGAAAATGCCACCCTCAGTCCGAGCTGACAACCACCACTCCACTCCTCACACAGGCAGCACTCCCAGTTGGTAGGTCAGCCAGTTGACTGGAAAGTTAATTGGACATCCAGGAAAGACTTACAGGGAAAAGGTTAAAACATAATTTGCCTTTGCTTTGCAAATCATTTGCTTTGCAGTCCTGCTTTGTGTATATACAGGGTTCATTCCAATTGGGACTTACTTCTCCTGCAATTTGCCCTTGTCACAAGACTGTCACTGTAATGAAAAAAGGGTTGAGGGTGACTTACCAGCTCTAATGGAGTGGCACCCTCATTAGGGGTGCTGCTAAGTCTGTCTATCAGAGCACTGCATCATAGGGGCTCCAGAAAGTATCCTAAGAAGTACACAATTTCCTAAGTGAAGATATTTTTCAGCTCCTCTCTGATGTATACACATGCACTTAAAACCATGTGCTGTGTCCAGCAGAAGGCCTTCCAGCAGCAATGGACAGTCCTTCCCAGCAGGTGATGCGCATGAGGAGCTGCTGCTTCACCCAGTGGCTATCTACCAGCATGTGTGAAAGGGAGGCTTCTGTGTTAAAAGGAAGCTGAAGATACCACCAAGCCTATTTAGCTCCTCATTCCTCTGCCCCAGGATGCAGATATGAGCAAACCACTGAAGGGGAAGTTTCTGTGACAGGCTCTCTGAAACAGTGGTGGTGGTATCACTGTTCTTGTCCCTGCAGCAGTGATCTGTTTCAACCCTGGGAATCAGCATTTTCCTGTAACACCTTGGTTAATCCCACTTGCAGGGAGGACCCCTTTGCTTGCAGCCCTGTCCCCCTAGAGTACATTAACCATTCCTAACAAAGAGCATTTATATAAAATTGAGGTGTCATAGTACGCACCAGAGAGAGAAAAAAGATATATCACGGTGTGTTAGAAAAATGTCAGGTTGTGATACCTTGCACAGAGCTGTAGAGATGTTTTCACTAATTCACCTTGGCAGCCAGATTAGGTGAGTCATATTAACTCTAACCTCCAAGGCAAAGCGAGGCGGGGGGAACAGAAACACAGCTCCACACACGGAGCAAATTTACAAATGTTTCGGCGCTGAAGCCAGCTTTGGCAGGGAGCTGATGGTTGTCACTATGCAGTTTATCAAAGCGGGGAGGGAGAAGGTTGGGGCAGTGCTCTCTGGTGCGTACAACAAAGAACATACTCTGTTAGGTGAAGAGCAGGGCTGCCAGCTCCTGGCAAGAGAGCTGCTCCATTCCCCACTAACAGAAAACGTTTGCCTTAAGTGCGCTACCAAGGGCCACAATCCTGGCCTCACTGCCAAAACCATCCTTGCTCACAAGGATGTCCCCAGGCTGTGTTGTCTTTTTTGGGGCAAATCCTTTGCAGTGAGGGGCCTTCCGTGTGTCCTCTCTGCCTACCTGCCTCAGCCACATTTCATATCCCCTGGGTTCATAAATTACATCACGAACCCTAACAGCAAACCATCCCTGCAGTGCCAGCCTGCTGGCAAGAAGCATCCTTCTCCCTAGTCCATGGATGTGCCCTCATAGAAGCCCCCACAGAAGCCCCTCTGCATATTATCCCCCGTTGACATGCACACCTGCCTATGCTCTCATCCATGCACCCAAATCCTGCTGTGCAAACAGAAACACAGACTTGGACCTTCCCCATGTGTTTACGGACATTCTAGAAATGGGTGCATTTGCAGAGGTGGCAGCCATGATGTGTGCCGTCCTCTCTTCTTTGTGCCTCCAACACCAAGCTACTCCTTGTGCAGAAATTTCCTCAGTGCATCTCCTTTTATTTATTCCATTGTGTTCTTCTATTAAGCTCAAGCTCCCTGAAAGTATCTGTTTGCATTTGGTATGTGCAAAAAGAGATCAGATGCTCTGCCTCTGTGTACTTCTTCCAAGACTCTTTGAGGTTTGAAGAGGGGAAAGCAGAAGGGGCTGTGTGTTCTGGCTGGGCTATCCTCTGTCTAAAACAAGATGCAAGTGGATGAAAAAGGAGTGCAAATCAATAAATGCCATTTGAAGCAGTGTGTTTTGTGTGCAGCGACTTCCAATGCTGAAGTTTTTATTCCCTCTGCACTGTCCATTTGCTGTTAAAGGTCTTGCCCTCTTAACTTTCCTTCTTCCCTCTGCAACTTATATTCCCTAGAAATAGACTTCTAAAAGACAAAAAATAGCCAAAGGAGACTTAGACATCATTTTCTTGTTTCACATCTAGCTGGGATTTTGTTTTAATTCAAAACTTTGAAGTTTTTTGTTGATCAGCCTCCGTCTCCTTGCCCATCACAGATTCCAATGAGCCTGGCAATTTTTCTGTCCCTTAGCTGAAGAAGCTTGTTTTTAGCAAAGAGATCAGGGGAGAGCAGCAGATGGTAGATGAGCAAAGGGACTGCCGGTGCTACAACGCTACGGCAAGGAGGGAAGGTAGAAAAATGAGCATGGCACAGGATAAGGAGAAAAATAGATGGAGGAAATGAAAGATAATAGAGAGGGAACAAAGAGAGGGACAGAAGCTCAAGCTGGTAGAGGGAAATGGAAACAAAGTGAGATTCTTCAGGGACTGAGAAAAAGAGAAAATGGTGGCCAGATACAGACACAGAGAAATGCATTGAGCCAAAGAATGAGATAGAAAGGCAGGAAGAGAGATGGTGGCAAACAGAGATGCACAGTGCAGAGAGGCACAGGCTGCCATGGAGTCACCACTGCCAGAGGGACAGGAAGAGAGGGGTCAGATGTAATAAGGCAATAATTACTTTGTTCAGGGAGCAAGGCACAGCAGGGTATTTATTGTTCAGGCTGGCCTCATGCCTCCCATGCCCTTAGGTCTCCAGCTATTGCACATAAACCAAAAATCTAGTGCAGAGCCAGTAAGGGCTCTGGCCGAGCTCTGGTTCCATGGATGCGAATGAGTCAAATCAGGAGGAAATACCCTGGCATGACTTTTCCTGGCGCTCATGGGACCTTGCTCATCGGTGATCCCATTTTCTCCTTATGTGCAGAGCTGATTGCTGCACCTTTCCAGCCACAGATCGTGTCCCAATAGCTCAGAAAGCCTGCAGGCCACATGGGAACCCTCCTCCAAACCCTATGTGCCTAGTGTGCAAGTACAACAGCTCTGGATGAAAGCAGCCTCTGTCTCCAAATCCCCCCTTTTCATAAATGACCACTAATGGTTGTCTCACGCACACACCACTGGGTGTGGGCACAGAGCAGGTGTGCAAAAGACCACTATGACTTAACAACCTAATACATGTTTTCTATTAAAAACTCACATGCGGACACAAGAAAGGGAACCTCTCTCTGAAATACCCAACTCTGGTTTTGTTGAATCAGAAAAAGTTATTTCATTCAGTCTCAACTTGAGATGTCCATCTCTTTTCTTCATCATCTTCTTTTTTTTTTCCCCCTCTTTCCACACACCATTACTTACTGAATTGGACCCAAATTTGCTAACACTTTTTTAATGAACACAAACAGCTTTTTTTTTTTTTTTTTTAATAGCTGAACTGCTCTTGCACAAAACTTGGCCATGATGCCAATGTATAAAGTAAATTATCAGCCGCAAGGTAAATTAAGTCATCTAATATCACAGCTACAGTACTATGCTCCCTAAATGTTGCACGCTGCGATGTGAGTTATGTAAGGACAGTGCTAAAAAACATCAAGTCCTAATCCCACTGCCAAGAAAATGACATGCAAACATGAACAAACCAATAGTTGCATCGTTCCCGCATCCCCAAAATTGGAGGTTGCTTTACAATGTGAGGCAGACATCATAATCAACTAGAGGAATCCCTGCAATGGCACCAGATGCTTGAGTAAAACTATGCTTTAGAAGGGAAAGGTAGAGAACTCCTCGGGGCTGATGAGACTGAGCTAGAGTAGCTAATAAAAAGCTGGTTGAAAGCAGGAGATCCAACATGGAATGCCAGTGCCAGCCCAGCGGCCCAAGCTTAGGAGTTACATGATGTGCAGTTATGGGTGGTAGCACAGCTGGGGTTTGTTGCCCACTGTGTTAAGCACAGGAAGGCAATTTAAGCTGAGACCTGCTGTATGGGACTGGGGTTTTCTGCATGTCATAGAGACTAATGAAAGGTAACTAAAGTACAAGAGAAAGCAGCCAGCCATTACTGTTTCCAGTGGCTGGGTCACCTGGCTTCCTCTCTCATTTGGCCTCTTCTACTCCTTCCCCTACAAGTTCTCCCATCTTGGACAAAGCACTCATGCTATTGTTAAGCAGTTTGAAGACAAATTTGACAAGTCCTTCCCTATGGACCCAAAGCCAAAGAAAAGATAACAGCAAGAAGTTCACTCCGGGGCATTTTCCATAAAGCACAGCTGGACCAGATTGCTTCTGTCCTGCCAGCAGAGAGCGGGGATGGACTGCAATGACCCTACTTTAATTCTATAAACCCTTATGTCAGGCCCAGTACTTTGGGAAACCTCATGTGATGGTGCTCGGTGGTACTGGTTGTGCCAGTCTGCCAGTGTAAGAACTACAGGGCTGGTCTGTGCTTGGTGGCATCTTTAAATATCCTTCTTATGTTCTTTACAAGAGTCCTGTGTCCCACGTAGAGCAAGACATGCTCAATATACTATTGTGCAAGAATCAAGTGGCGTGCTTTCGTTGGCATCCACAAAAATGTTTCCCTGTTTTTAAAAGCAAGTTTGTTGTCTTCTGTGTTATAACCACTTGCACTTTTTGAGATGAAGGGGTAAGAATGAACCCAGAACTTCAATGTAGCTTAAAAATTATAAGAAATATAAAAAATAAAAATAATTATAATATCTTTATAAAAATAAAGATTCAATTTGGCTCACAGAATTCCACACTTTTATGTTCCAAACATGCAAAAGGCCTAAGAAATCACAGACCGCCCCAGATCTACTTGAAACAGGAAATAACATTAACTTAGAAGCTTACACGTTGCTGTTGTTCTTTTTCTGCAAGCCAGAGTGAATCATTTCACTGCCAGATCACACAGCCCCTGCATCTCCTGCTTTTGCAAGATCACAATTCCTGTAGCTCATCACTGTTCTCAGTGAGGCTATTCTGAACACTGAGATCACAACTAAAACGTAAAGACCAGGGATTTCCGTATCAGCCTGGATCTTTCCACTGATCTTTTACACAGCTATAGTTTTCAACTGTTAGAAATGGGGTCAAAGAGTTAAGCCACCCCTCAGCAAGATTTACCCTTTCAAAAATATGTCAGTGTGTTGTGACGCCTGGCGCCAATATTTGTATTGGTGGATTAGCTCCTTTGAAAAATCATTTTGTTTGCTTTCCTGTTGGCCACTCTCCCTGCTGCAATGTTTCTCAATTAGGTGCAGAACAGAGACTGCCTGACACCATCCCCGTAACTGTCATTCATGAAAGGAGCAAGAGGAATATTCTCCAGGGGACATGAGGGATTGGGAGCTGAGGCTGGGTGGCTGCTCTTAAGACAGAGTGTGCACAAAGCACTGCTGGGTATCTAAACAAGGATCGCAGAGGTTTCTAGCAGGGTGGGGTGTGCTGCTAAGATAACTGCCTGGGCTCGCACACTGCAGGAACTTCTGAGCAGTTAGGCTGGCTCCTGTGATATTATCATCTGAGTTATCTATCTGCTGTTGATTCATAGTGATAGTGGTTCAGATAAATGACTGCCTCAGCACAGGGTATGTAATTCCTGTGCTATTAAACACGCCCTTGCTTTCCAAAGAATAGAGAGTCTCTCTCTGAAACTAGCAAGGCTGACTGCAAAGGAGGAGGAAGGCATTTGCTCATCTTGCAGCTTATACAATTGCACAGGGGAGATAAGCACCGAGGAAATGCAGGCCCTGATTTTGAGATCTTCAGCTCCAAGATTCTGCTCTTGCAGTTTCAAGTGTAGCTGCTGGTCATCAGCTCTCCTGCAAATCACGGCTGCAAGTTAGATCCTCTCCCACCACGAAAATAGGAGATCAGAAAGGGAGAAAGCAGATGATGTGTAGAAGAAACAGTTTCAAACCACCTTCCCATTTCTTCCATGTTACTTTGTAAGACTACAAGAAAGTCTGAGAAAAGAAGCCAAAAAGATATTTCATTGCCTTTGTCCCAGTTCCCAATGCTCTTTCTTTCCATGGCACTGACAGAAAACTTCAACAACTGTACTGGATACAGGGTACAGAAGGCAGATCAAAAACACTGACTGAGAGAACACAAAACCTTCATTTAATGTGCCAGACTCATTGGTTCCTTTCCGCAACCTTCCTGAAGAAGCAGGGGTTTCATCAGCATGAGAGTTTTACCATAGCTGAAAGAGCAGTTGTTCTAATTAAACCAACACAGAGCAGGCCACCTTAATCACTGGCATGATTTCATCTTCATCGAAGAGAGAAGGCAAGAAGAATCACACTTGATAGGTGAGATGGAAGAAGGGAAAATGTGCTGGTTCCTCAATTTAGAGCACTAAGGGATCTCTCATCTCTGTAAAGATTAATGTAAACCTCTGATGACATGTTTTATTAAATGGTTATATAATAATTAATGCTTGAAAGCAAGGTTTCCAAAAGCTTCTAAATGCTTTAACAGGACAAGACTCAGTGGCTTTTAATGGCATTTGTGCTTGCAAGTCATTCAGGTGCACTGGAAAATGTCACCTTTGCTCCCCTATTCAAATCAGCACCTCATTTACTCCATCAGCATGACCTTGCGAGGCTACGTGGAAGCAACCAGGGACAGGGGTGAAAACCCTAAGACCTCCTGGGAGAGGGCCCATGTCCCCTCAACCTTGGGCAGAGGGAGGAGGGATTGGCAGCACACAGCCTGAGTGAGAAATCCATCAGCTGCTGAGCAAGTACCCAGACACCAAGGACACCTGAGGAAATAACTGCACGATAATTCCCTTCCCGACTTCCAAAGCCTGCAATGGGGAGGCCCATCTGTCCCTGAGATGAGGCACGGCGGCAGGCTAGGTAGAAACGCTGCTGGCAAGCTGGGAGGCCAGTGGGCCAAAGCTTAATAGGAAAACAGCAGTGATTTGTCTCCACCACTATTTATGTTTCAAGCACATGACAGGCTGTCAGTGGAAGTGAGTGCTGCTAAATTTACTGTTCCTAGGATCTTGGCCACAGTTGCATACTTGACAAGTCACTTCATTCGAAGGGCTAGGTGCTGGGCCAGACCTTCATCCCCCACGCTCCTCTTCAGCAAGAGCCACAGTCATCTGCATTTATGAATATCCTTCCCCTCAAGGTCTATATCAGCAGGGTGTGAGCTTAGAGAAGCTCACACCTACATATTCCCCACATATTCATTTTTAACCCTGATGTGTGCTAGCCTAGTCCTGGGTCAGATAAGTGAAGGCATTTTGGAGAGAACAAACACAGCACTGAGCTCAGTAACAGGGCTGGAAACAAGGAGAAGGTGAGCACACATGTGGGTGCATGCATGTGGGAAGTATGCATGGAAGCTGGAACTGAAAACATGACAGAGCACTGACATGATGAGGTGTGCAAGGGATGGCTGGCAGGCAGAGAGAACAAACACAAGGGATGCCTGCAATCTTGCCTGGGATCAACAGAGCTCCCTCAGCTTCCTCTATTCTGGAGGAGTATACAGAGCACCATTTGCCTTCACTGTCCTAAGGGCTGCACCGTGTCTGCCTCTACACAGCTGCATGCTCGCCCAAGAAAAGGCACCATTTTGGCAGATGAGACCAGAGATTGGCTCCGTTTCTACATGGGAACTTTTCAGGGTTGATCCTTCTTGCCTAGGCTGCAGTCCACGTGTGGCCCATCTCATGTCAGTGAGGCTATTTCCAGAGCTTCTCACAAAACCTGCGTTCAGCCCACAGGATCAAAACTGAGCACTGCCCTTCCACGCCCCTCAGACATTTGTTCCAGCCCCTGCTGCAGCAACAGAATGGCACTGAGAGGTGGGAAAGGTGGGAAGCTGTTCTGTGCTACTGCTGTGCTCAGATGAGTTCTGGACCCAGGTAGACACCACCCCTGCATATGGTATGGCCTCCTAGCAGCACAAAGGTCTGTCATGCTTCCTTCTAGCTTCTTTTCACCTCACAGTACTGCAAACACCTTGTTGAAGAGCACTGATCTTAAACATTTGGAAGCTGTTCTCTGCTTTACAAAGCCGTGCAGCTCTGTCTCCCTGTCTGCCTGCAGATATCAAGACTCGGTTGTCAGGGATATGGTGACATGAAAGACAGCCAAAGTGGAGTGGGCACATCCCACAGAACTGCCCCAACCTCTCCTTTCCTTGTTTCCATGCACAGTGGAGCTCTGCCTTTTTCCTTGCACACTCTTGATCTCATGCACAAGATCCTTTCAGTTTGTTCTCTCAGGTGCACTCAGCGGATCATACACGTGCATGCACACAAACACACACCCCTACTCAGAGTGCTGTGCAAAAGCAGGATGCATCCTCTTGTTTTCTGTCACATGCATGCACGCTGATTGCGGCTCTCCACCAGCCCCTTAGGAATCTGCTCCGCTCGCTTTTCCAGTGGGCCAGAGGCCCTTGTTCTGCAATTGTGCCACATAGTTTATATGATTAAATGTAGCATCTGTAGCTACATTAGCTGGGCTAATAGTGACAAGTGCTATCAATCCTCATACTTGAGCGAATAAACTGATCACTGGCTGGGGACAGAAATCTCCTCTTGTCGCTCATCAGCACAATGCAAAAGCTGTATGCTTCATGTGGGTTTCTGCACTGCCTACGCACAAACCGAGGCTGCAAATGGGCCACTTCTCCCTCCTGGCAGACTACAGTGCTTTAACACTGGCTTGCATCAACACAGGCATATCGACTAGCAATGCAGAACGTGGATTTTGGTCACCTCTCCTTTACAGCAGCCCCCTCTTCTCTCTATCAGCATTGCCACTGAAAGCATCTGCAGTTGTCAATACCTTGTCCTCACCTGCTGATCTGTGGAGGCCAGTCACACACGGACAAAGATTGTCTCTTTGGAAACCTGGTCTGAAATATGGACCGAGGGAAACAAGTGGAGTTCATGAGTTCAAAACTGACAAATAGTGCTGGTTATCTTCAGCTCTTTCTTTGGTTCACTGCTTTCCAAGCAATGTAACAGATGCTTTTATAAGTCGCTCAGCCAAGGCTGCTCTAAATTTTACAGGGCGGGGGGGAACACGACAATCATGCCCTCCCACCTGGCCTCCAAGGACCAGGAATTCATCCACAGTAATCATCCATGCCCCATGGACTGAGGTCCTCTGAGACTTTTACTAGATAAGAACCCCTCTCAATAATCCAGACACCCAATCTAATTCCTTTTTTATCACATCTCCAATAACAATACTCCATCTGAGCACTCTGTGTAGGTGAGGACTCAATGGAAGGAAAAAAAAAAAAAAAGAAAGAAAAAAACCCAAACTCCTATAACTTCTGACCAGAAGGAATTAAAATAATAATAATAAAAATGGTTCTTAAACCTCCTTTCCCCAAGCACTTATTTTCTTATTTCTCAGCTGCTCTGTAAACTGCTGTCCTTGTATTTCTAGGTCCAGCATTCCAAGTGGGATGCTGGGTTTGATTAAAACAACTTCCCGGCTTATAGGTTATGTCAATATCCTAGTGGGATTTTATGCAGTCTGCAATTTCAGAACAGTTGAAGGAGGAGAAGAATGTTAACTACATTAAAATGGTAGATTCGTGTGTAGACTATATTTTCTTTTTTTTTCTGCTGCATTAGGTGCAGAAGGTCCTAAGATGATTTCTAGGCAGTTTGTGCTTACATATACGTGGGGATGAATAGAGCAGGAAGGAGAGGGATGAAGAGATGAAGGAAGGAGAATGGAGAACTGAGGAAGAACTAAGTAAGGCAACAAAGCACAAATCAGACATACAAAAAAAGCATAAAGAAGATAGTTTGTGAGAAAGAAGTCTGAAGGAAAATTATACAAAGGAAAATAGATCAGGAAATGAGACAAAGAACATGAGATACAGGTTAAAGGTTGATTAAAAATGGAGGGGATGAACAGGGTTAGTCTAAGCAACGTGTATTGCCACAGGAAAGCAGTGAGGAAAGTAGTCAGTGTTGGGAATACAACACGCGAGCGCTTGCTGAACTCTGAACCTTTCAGATGTATTTGAGTTATATTGATCTGTGGTAAACAGTTTCACTGCTCACACGCAACTCAAAGTTGCTAGCAGGGTTGCAGAGAGTCTCAGCCACTTACATGGTATATACACATGCATGGAACATACAAGTCAGAAGATAGATAATACGTCTCTATGACCTTTTATAGTGAAGCCTAGGGACAGTGTGAGAAAGCTTTTTTCTCTTCATTCTCAGTTTACTTCATTGCTTCAAAGGCAGATAAAGCACACTGTTAACTAACTACCCTCCCATTTCTAGGCAAATATGTGCTACCTGCTCAAACATGGACAAGTCCTCTAGAAGGTCTCAGCTAGTAAAACACTTCATATTATGAGACAGTCTGTGATTAATAGATCAAGAAGACAAGGAAGAAGCTATGGTCCCAGCCTACAAACAATCCCAGCACTGCAGGAGATCCAGAAGGCAATCTCCAGCACTTTCTACACAGCCCTGGAAGGGCAGGTCAGTGGATCAATGTCTGGATGGAGATCAGTGATGAGTGACGTCCCTCAGGGGTCACCTTCATCAATGACATTGACAGGGGGATCAAGTACACCATCAACAAGTTTGACAAAAACACCAGACTGTGAGATGCAGTTGACACACCCAAGGATGTCATTCAGGGAGACTTAAACAGGCTCAAGCAGTGGGCTCTGGAGAAACGCATGAAAATCAACAAAGCCAAATGCAAGGCCTTGTACCTGGGTCACAGGAACCACTACTATCAGTACAAGGATGAAGGGATGAAGCAAAGCTCTGCTGAAAAAGACCTGGGGTACTGGTGGTCAGCAAGCTGGACATAAGCCAGCAATGTGCCCTCAGCCCAGAAAGCCAACTGTATGCTGGGCTGTACACTCAGCAGGTCGAGGGAGGTGATTCTGCCCCTCTACTCTGTGCTGGTAAGGCCTCACCTGGAGTACTGCATCCAGATGTGGAGTCCTCAGTACAGGAGAGACATGGAGCTGCCAGAGCGCATTCAGAGAAGGGCCACAAAGATGATCCAAAGGATGGAACACCTCCCCTTTTGTGACAGAACAAGGGGGAACGGTTTCACACTAGAAGAGGGGAGATTTAGATTGAATATAAGTAAAAAGTTTTTGATGGTAACAGTAGTGAGGCACTGGGAACTGGTTGTGCAGAGAGGTGGTAGATACCGTGTGTATGGAGACATTGAAAGTCAGGCTGGATGAGGCTCTAAGCAACCTGATCTAGCTGTTTATGTCCCTGTTCACTGCAGGGGAGTTGACTAGATCATCTTTAAAGGTCCTTTTCAACTTAAATGCTTCCATGGTTTTTGATGCTAACTTGCATCTTGCCAAAGAGCATCTGCCATATGCAGTGGGATGGCTGCAGACTGCTGTGAGGTGGTCTTCACTCACATGCAAGGAAATCCTGGTTCTTCTTTTCCCTGTTCTTTTTCCATCTAAATTTATGTGCAGGATGTCATGATAGAAAGCTGGTGGAATGAGAGAATGAGATACCTGTTCAGGTATTTCTTAAGCCAGAAGCCTTCCCAAGCACTTGCCAAACAGAAATTAGTGGAAGGTATACATTTAACCTTCTCGATTTGAACCTCCTCTGGACATCTGTCCATGCTACTTCTGCTGGCATGCTATGTCAACTAGTGAATCACTTGCTTAATGATTCAGGGATGTGAAAACCTTAACTTGGAGTAGACAATGAATTGTGGTAGGAAGGTATGTCTCCCTATCTGCGTTTCTGTTCATTCATTCATCCACAACACTGGAAGATTTTTGCACTAGCCCAAGGGCAAGCTGTGCTCTTTTCAATTTAGAAAATAAAGAGTAAACATTTAAGTGTTCACAGAGAGACAGAGATGGGCTGATGCTGGCAGAGACCATTCAGCACTGCTTAAGACTCAGGAGGAGGGAGATGGCCTTATCTCTCTTTTGAGGTGGGAATCCTTCTCCCCACCTGCTCTGTGGTGCATATCATCAGGAAGACATGCCTTAAGAGCTGGGGTGGGAACAAAGGATGTAGGGATGCTGACCTACAGCCCCTTCCCTACTGTCTGCATGGCAGCTGTGAAGGTGCTAACAACCCATTCAACCTCTTCACTGAAGACAAGGTGATAGATAGAATCCTAGCTTAGGCAGGGGCCTTTCTATGGAAAGATGCGGCAGAATTTCCTACTGAGTTTTCTCAGGAGAAATGCAGTCCAAGTTAGATTCAGACTAATAGCCTAACACTTGTTCCTCTCTAAAAGCAGAAAATGCCCAAGGCGTTTTCTTGTGCTTGTGCAAAGACACTGATCACAAAACCTGTGTACAGCACCACATTCTGGGTCCCTTCTGCAGGAGAAAATCATTAAGCAAAATCACACATGTACGCCCAGCAAAAAAAAAAAAAAAAGAAGAGATGAAAAAATCCTGTGTGCAGAGGGAACAGTCACAGCTGGTTCAGTTTATGAGACAAGAAATTGTATTTCAAAGAGAATACAGGAGTTCTCCCCTTTGAGAAACTTATTAACCAGAATTCGCAATAAATCTTCCTCTGTTTATATGCCCCTAAACTGAAGGGCCCTGCTAGAGATTACACTGAATTCTGCAGGGCACTGCCCTGCCAAGAAAAGCTCACAAGCCTCAGAGCTTGCCATCACAGAGATCTTCATCACCCTTCCTGCTTTTGACCCATCACCCGACTGCTTCCACTTTCCCTCATCTTCAGCTCACGTACCAATTTTTGCCTTATCACTTCCCTGTCTTACCCTCTCTTTCTCCTCCTTCTCTTCAACTATTATTATTCTTCATATCTTCCTACTCTTTTCTCCTTCCACTCATATTTCTGTCTAAAAGAACAAAACCCGGCCATAACTCATCTGAGCTACTCCAATGACAAAAATATTCATAGAGAAATAGCAAATGGGAGAAGTGTTCTTGTATTTGCAGCTTTGTTTTGCTTTTACAGTTGACTATTACATCGCAAACATGTGAAAATTGTTCCAAGAGAGACAATTGCATCTCCCATTACACAAGTGGAAAATATTTGGTTGTTCTACTTCAAAGCTGTATGGAATTAAAACAGGAAAGGGAAAAACAAAACAGAATGAAGGATCCCCTACAACTAATGGGGTTAAAGAGAAATCACTGGGAGCTGTTGACAGCAAAGAGTGCCATGTGTGAAGAAGCGTGTCTGCTGGAAATTTCCTTGAAGATGACCTACTGAAGAGGTGTTTGGTTTGAACCAATTAGAGTCTGCATTTACTTATACTTAAGGACCCTGGTGGAAAGCTCAAGTCATACAAAAATATCTTTTGCACATATCAACTTCAGTCCTTAAGGCATTTATCAAGAAGGCAAGCAAACAATAGGAGATGTAATGATGAGTAAATAAAGAGTAAACAACAGAAAGAGAAGGTCAACTCAGCAATCTTGTGCATACTTGCTCTTAAAAATTGAAAATGTTATGTGGAACATAACATACATTCATGTTTTACACGCATTTTTTAACAAGGAACCAAGTGACTTAAGGAGGCGGCAGGTTATCCCACAAAAGGAAAATAATAAATCAAGAAGCTTATATAAATAAAGGACACCGTTGTCTTTTTAAGCCTCTTTCATTGTTTGAGGAAAGACATGGCCTGGGTGGATCACTGCTCCTTTTCTGACAAGGCTTTTCTTACATACATCCTCTGTGCCCTGCTGCTTTCTACTTCTAACAGTGCCTCAACTCACACTTTTCTATACGTAGTATTTGTGTGGTCAATTTTATATAATGCAATTTGTATGCAGCAGCCTGGAAACAAAAGTATAACAAGCATTGCGAAGCTGATATTCTCCTCATTAAAAAGAGAAAAATCTTCCTTCACCACATATGACCTAGTATCTGTATCTCCCTTCTGGACAATATATATTGTGCTGTACATACAATGGAAGCAATAAATAAGCCATTATGTAAAGCAAGAAGAGGCTTTCTAATAGGGCAGTGAGCGTTCGGCATGCAGGCATTGATTTAAGCATCAGTCAAACAGGTAATGATTAAAAGATGAGAAAATGCCTGGTCTTACCCGAGAGCCCAATCAAGATATTACAAAAAACCTTCCACAGTTTTTGCACAGTAACTCTATGCCTAACTCGCACTGAAGAGAACTTGAGGCACTGGAGTGGGAAGTGTTTGACCCTGCTGCCTTCACATCCCTCTGCTCTGAAGACTGAAGCCTTCAGCTGCCAGTATTTCAGTCTTGTACATGTACAAGAGTCATGTTATAAATTAAGCACGAGCTTGGACTTGTACAGCAAGCAATGGTCAGTGCTCACACCAGCAGAGGGAGGATCTAGTCTAGGATGAACACAGCACTGAATGCGGCATCCATTTACAACTAGAAAAGCAGGGGGTTTTTTAGTTTCCATTGCATGTTCCCACCTCCATGCTGCTTGAGGAAGCCTCCCTCTCATTCTTCACATGCACATAAACCTCAATACAGCCAACCTGCTACCCAGTGTCGCGGAAGGTTATGATGAATGACTCAGGGTTTTCAACTACAGGTCAAACAAAAACAAATTGGAAAAAAATACAGCATACTGCTGACAGCCTTCAGAGTGAGCATTGCATGAGCCTGACGTGGAAGTAACTGAGCATCTTAACTGAGTTACACTATGCTTCTTCTCTTCCAATTCACCTGCTTTTAACCAGCTGACTGCAATCCCTGACAACACCGTGGACCTGGACTCAGCTCTGCACAGCTCTTCCTGTCCATCTCATACTAGCAACCAGCCTTTCTCTTCCAGTTTCTACAGTATGAATATCTCTGCAGGAAAAAGCCATCTTCTTCAGTCTCCAATTTAATACTCTGGCATGGCATCAATATCCCGCTTCTATCTCTTCTCTTTAATTAAGTTCTACCCTTTCCTTTTATACCCCTTCTCTTTAACTCATTCAAATCTTCCTCTTCTCCCTGCCCTGCTTCAACCTTCCTGGTGGGTTTTTATTTTCTTTCTCTTTCCTTCCCTCCTGGAAAGCTGCCAGTGATACAGCAGAAGGGAGCACACCGAGAAAGGTTAGGCAAACACAGCATTATTACCAGAATCAGCAACATATTGCTCATTAAACATTTAAAATCAACAGTTGCTGGCTTGATCTGCCAATACGGTGAGAAACGCCAGTTTTAGCTCAAGGTGCCTCTTGTTTCCAAAATGGCTTTATTTATGATGTGGGAGCTGGTGGCTGTGAGAACAAAACATCACCTCCAGCGGCCAACAACACCCAAGCTACAGGCGGCACCACGGGAAGTTCCCCAGCGAGCACCAATCGCTTCTGCTTCCCCATCGCCCCCGCCGCTTTCCAGAAACAAATGGATGTGTAAGAGAACAGAAATGTGTTTGCGGGAGATAAATTATTTATCTGAAATTTACTGTTGTGAAGTCAGCGTAATTCTCAAATCCGCAGACATATTTTATGCACTGATAGGACGTTTCAAACAGGGGCACTTGGACTTGTTTTTTCCCCCTCCTCCTGCAAGTATTAACACAATAATGCCTCACCTGGAAAAGAAAAGAGCTGGCGCTGAAGCTGGGAAGGCAAGAGGGTAATACGCATGTAATTTAGTATCATGGCCCAGTAAAATTCTGTTTCTTGATAAACAAGACAGTACAAAACTCTTTCCCCATCCCTTCCAATTTCTGTGATGTTCATCCTTAATTTTTTCTCCCTTGCTTACAATGCTGATTAACTCTGTCACTGGAAAAGAAGAACTTTATACTGTACCAGGTACAAACTTCACTACTGTGTGCAAATCCCATGCTGTACAATCCCTATGGCTTGCTTATGTCCACCCACCTGCCCTGCAGTGGACCTTGATATCCCAAGAGCCCCCTCAGACTGATCTCTTCTGCTCTTACAGGACACTCTCTTCTGCTGCCATTCTGGGTTCTTTCTGCAACACTCAGTGTCTGCCCAATGACATGTCCTCTCAGGAGTCTGCTGTGTAGCATAGCGCACCTGAAAACAATGCTGGTAATCTCATATCAGAGCAAGCATCAAGACAGAGATAATGTCTTCCAATGATATAATTTCCAGGGCATTTTTACAAATTATTCTAAAGGGAACAGAGCTTGGTTTCAAGACAGAATCACTCCTGGCTTAACTTATTTGACGCAAGCAAAATCAGATTGTCCGCTGCTATGGCAGGAGTAGGGATGGCAATAATATACCACACCATTCACATTAAAGATAATCAGACCAAATTCCTACAAGCTCTTGTGCCCAGTGAACAGCAGCGAGATGTTCACAGGCACCTTTCCCTTAAAGTCAGTCAGATGGAGCTGCGTACAGCGCAGCCATTTCTGCTCCTTTGCTCTGCACAGGTACGCTTGAACAAGCATATGCTCAAAGAGAAGCCAGTGGCTTTCTCAAGGCTCCTGTAAATCCAAAAGACAGCAGTAAAGACTGTGATTTGACAGTCTATAAGTGAGTATTTTTGAAAAATCCGATGGAACATTTCCAACAATTCAGAGTTCCTGCAGAGAAGTCCCAAAAGGTCCTCATTTTAACAATAACTCTATAAGTGGATGCACTCCCCCACCTGCCACTTAAGAAGCCTAATCACACACCAGATCCTCCATCAGCATTGGCCACCACACAGCAAAGGAAAAGCTGGCAGTTGTTTTCACTGAAACATAGCCTAAGCATCTTGAAATGCTGCCACCAGAGTTTTTAGAAGGAAAAGACAAAATAAGAGTCCTTTTGATTCAAAAGCAGCCTCTCTCCTCCTTGCATCTGGCATGCCTTTTGTTTGTTAATCCAAATAAACACCTGACCTATGGTCAGATAAAATAGGCTGTATTTTCACTGATAGGAGAAAATCTTCACCGTCGCTGCAAATGGCTATTTTTGTGTGCTCTTTGATATTCAGCAGGAAAGATAAAGACCATCTTGCTACCCTTCCCGAGTTAATTATGAGTCACTGCTGTCGATTGGACTGCAGGACCCTGCCCAAACCAGCCCCAAAACCATACTCTTATACTTTCATTCTGTGACAGCAGCTGATGGTAAGAAATTGCTGTTGCATTAACCCAGATGCTAGCCAGATACTGCAGGTCTCAGACACAGCCTTGTTATGGGAGCCTGTATGATGCTGTGGATCATTACTCCGGCAAGCGGTCCTTCTCCAAGACTTTGCCAGCTGGGATCTACCTACTCATCTTAGAGGGAACGTAAATGAAAATGTTAAAGTTAACCTAGCAAAGGAAGTGGCAATAGGTCACACTCCAGCTTTCTGAGCCAAAACTGAATCAGAAGAGCACTCTCACTTTGTCAAAGACATCAATACAGACAAGTCAAACAACAAAGCAAGAGGATTTGCTAACTAGGCAATGACTCAAGTGGTCATCAACTGCAAAGAAATTATTTAAGCTCTATGTATACCAGGTAATTTAAATGGAAATAAAGCACATCCAAATTTATAAAGTTGGTACTGTGATCTGAAGACTGAAGAGAGAGTGATCCCACTAAGCCCTCATTAGATACCCAGAAGTGGTGAAATGGCTTGCTCAACTTGCAATATCATTGTAGCTTCAGGCAGTGAAATTATTTAACTATAAAATTGGCCTGAAATAAAAACTCAATAACTTTGGCCTGTTATTAGGCCTAGAAACTCCCCGAGATCCAGAGGGCTCCAACAGCACGGAACCTTGTGCTCCAAAGCATTGTTGCTCTGCAGAGAAATTTTAGGGTGAGGAACATTATCCCATTCTCCTTCCTTGAGGGTTTCCTGAGGACTTGATCCTGCCAGACACAGGGCTCAGTGGATGCTTTCTTTATCTAGGTGAGATGCAATAGTCATGAAGAGCGATGCTACTCACCCTCTGGTCAACACCACTGTATCATTTTTAGATGGTTGTGCTTCTGTCAGTATAAGCAGTTGTGTAACAGACTTAAACAAAATGAAAACAAACCAGCCATTGGCACCTCTGTAACAGGGTCAATCTTAAAATTACACATTTGGCTAAACAGGTGCAACTTCCTCATGTAGCCAAGCCCCAAGCTCCCTTTTTAAGAATAGGCAGAACACCGAAAGCTATTTTCTTATGAGAAACCCCAGAAATAAGTTTCAGGCCTGAGAGAGAAGGATTAATTTGCTAGTAATGAAAGTGACACGCAGGGAAAATGTAAAATCAATCTTGTGTTTAAAGGCAGAACAACACTGGCTCCACTTCCAATTTTTTTCCCTCTCTCTCTCACTTTCTTCCTCTCTCACCGCAGTGAGCTTGTTACCACCGAGCATACATTATGCACATTACCCACAAGGCTCCGCTCTGTTTAAATTAAAAAAAGAAACAGCGTTTTTAATCAATCTATTTGCACTCCTCTGTCACAACTCACAAAAGCATTTTGATTTCTTTTCATTGCTCTCGAGAGAGTGCAACACAAATGACTGAAAATAAAACCCCCACCGCAAACTAATAATAATAATAATAATAATAATAGTAATAATAATGACCCCCTCTGAAGGAAAAAAAAAAAAGAGAAAGAAAGAAAAAAAAAAAAGGAATGGAGAGGCATGAGGTGTTAGCCAGTCCTTGAGAGAAACGCAAACCATGTCAAAAACCAGCAGGTCAGACTTAGCCAAACCTCGGTGATCTGTCTTGTTCCAGCCTTGGATATCTTTCACTCTCACCACCAATGGCTCAGACTAAGTGCAAAGAAAAGGAGGGGATTTTTGATCCTTTAAAAGCAGACTTGTCTGCCTGCACTTTTTCTGCAGTTCCTGGCAATTCTGACATGTTCACGTTTGGAAATGAAGTTGCTCCCAGAAATTCAGTTGCTATCTTGGGTTCCATACGCTCTGCAATTTGGATTCAAAATTAAAAATAACAGAGAAATGTGTAGCTGTTTTGCCCATACTGTATCACAGCCATGATTAATTTCACCATTCAGACTTAGTGAGTGCTAATTCTTTCCTTCTTTCTTAAGTAAGGCAACAAGCCGAAAAGCAGACCATAACTTAACAAGGCCGTATAATGCCGCAAACTGCTGTTCAGCTTTCTAACCGCAAACAATTTTACATAGTGAAAACCACCTCTCTCTTTCTCCCACAGATGAATAGAAAAGGAGAAGAATGTACCCAAAAAGGAACCTTAATGCAGGATCAGGATCTGCCCAGTGCTGGACCCCTAACAGCAGGAAACACGGTGGCGGCAGAAGATGGTTCCTTGATGTAGATGTGTTCATGTCTCCTCCACTCCACTTCTACACCTGAATCATCTCACACCAATCCAGAGCAGCTACCACCAGATGAACATACTTGATGCTTCCAGACCTAAATATTCTCCATGTCTCTTTAGTACTCCTGTACTTTCTGTTCTGGTTGTAAAGATCCTGCCAACACGGTGATACATCTTTCTGCTCCAACTCAGATACATAACTTGTCCCTTCTGGCCATATCAAAGACATACATGGTACATTAATTCTAAATCATATTCACAGTTCAAACTGTGAAGAAGATTTACTATTCAAAGAAGCAAAGCCAGGGACCATATCCGAGATACAAATCTAGATGCTAGTTTAAAACTGCAACATACAAGTATTCTGGGTTGCCAGCACCTTAGGGTTTGGTTTATACTTATCTGTAACCAAAATACTGCCAATGTCCCCTGCAGCTTTAAAAATGGAAGAGAGGAAGGGGAGATACTGGTTATCTTCCTAATTGCTTCTGTGTAGCAGTCATCTGCATAGGAAATAATGCTGGGATTTGCCATGGGCTTTAAAAGAATTAGATGCTCTCTATGCACAGAAAGTCACTGGCTCTGGATGGCTAACTCCATTAGGCTATTTGGAAAGTCCCAGTTAAGTAGCAACTCTCTGCAGTGCTGGGAAAAGGAAATGAGAAAGAGCAGGATGGCTTAATGGTACCTGTAAAAGTACTGCCCTCAATATTCAGTTTCTCCTTGAACCAATCACCATTTCAGAGGCAGTGAGGGTACGGATAAGCAGGGTGGGTGCAGCACACATAAGCACGGTGGTGGCTCCCTCTTGATTCTTTCTGTCAGTGTCTGGCCTCAGAAGCTGCAAACACTCCATTTCTGGCTGGCGCAGAGAAGGCTGTGGATGGGAAGCTTTGCAGGTACCTCTACAATAGGGAAAGGACTGCAGCCTTTTCCAGCCAAAGCAGCAGAAGACATTGTGCTGCAGTGCTCTCTTGGAGAAGGGCCCTAGAGAGAAGGGCTCCCTGCAGGTAACCAGGAAAAGCATCAGCCTCACCCTGTGTGGAGCACACTGTAAGAGTGGTCTCTTGACATCACTTCTTCTCACCTAACACAGCTAAACCACCAGGCTTTGCCAGCACACTTTGGAGAAAGAACAGTTATCAGCCAGCATAAGGGAATCAAGGGGTCAACATGAAGGGCATCTGATCTGATCAGCATGAACAGACAGTCAATGCATGGTAAGTCAAGACCACAGACCACTCTAAATCATGCAAGCTTGCTAATGGTGGGGGAAAGTATCAGACAGAATAATTATATGGGCAAGTTCATATTCTTCTAGGTGGCTATAACTCCAGCTAGAAGTAATAGGTTCTAGAGACTGAATTCTTGAGACTGAGAGTCCAATCTCACCTGCCACTGTGTCTATGTTACTGAGAGTGCAGTGCAAAAGGAGCAGACTCTTAGAGCAAAGCTATTTAAGAGATCTGCTATTCCCATCACTTGGGACCAGTTGCAAACCACAGGTCAGGCCCCCTAAACACACACCATTAGTGGCCAGTAAGTCTGTGCATCTCCTAGTTTAGCTGCATTGGAAAGGAAGGCAGTGTGTACCCAGAGACCATTCTGCCATAGGAATCAGCACACAGTACAGAGATGCCTCCAAAGCAAAGTCAGGGTTTAAACTCAAATGCTACTGTAGACACCCTACATACCACACGTTGCGCAGCGCTTTAGAAGTGGTACATTTCTAAATATAAAACATGATTCAAAATCAATTCCCTCTGCAATTATTTACGCCCAGGGTGGAGAGTTCACGTGAACGGTCAATATTTTACTGTGCCAAGTGCAAGAAGAAGCCTTACCACCTCTACTTAAGTGCATTAAAAACAGATGAGTTCTCAGGATCCTGACTTTCTTCTGATGCTGAATATCCTCAGGATGACCTCCTTCACTGATTCATACTTAACATGTCTGGTACAATCGAATCACTATTGTTAAAATCCATTTAATATGAATAAATATTGAGTATCATGGTTCCATTCATCTGAGAATTCCATGTTCCAGAATTTACCAGAGCAAACATTCCCATCATCCTTAACCTCAGGATCTTCAATTCCTCTCTTCTTAAAATCTTGATTACAGAATGACCATAAAAGTAAGATGGTGGAAGAATTTCCCTGTGTTACTCCCTAATTTATTCAAGATAAAATATACTTTTCCAAAATGCCAGGAGGTTCAGCAGAGAAAATCCCTTCTGCCTAATCTACCATTCCCAGCAAAAACAATCCTGCCACTGGAAACACATGCATTTCTGCTGATAATGCTTATGGTGAAAGAACATCTCATCAGTGGCACAGAGTCTGGTTGGAGGCCTGTATCTAGCAGTGCACCCCAGGGGCTGGTGCTGGGTCTGATCTTATTCGGCATCTTCATCAATGACCTGGATGAAGGGATAGAGTTCAACCTTCGAGGTTGCTGATGATACAGAGCTGGGAGGAGTGGCTGACATACCAGAAGGCTGTGTTGCCATTCAACAAAACCTGGACAGACTGGAGAATTGGGCAGGGGGGAACCTGATGAGGTTTAACAAGAGTAAGTGTAGAGTCTTGCACCTGAGGTGGAATAACTGCATGCATCGGTACAGGTTAGGGGCTGACCTGCTGGAGAAGAGCTCTATGGAGCAGGACCTGGGGGTCCTGGTGGACAACAGGTTGGCCGTGACCCAGCAGTGTGCCCTTGTGGACAAGAAGGCCAATGGTATCCTGGGATGCATTAAAAAGAACATGGACAGCAGGTCAAGGGAGGTGATCCTCCCCTTCTACTCTGCCCTGGTGAGGCCACATTTCAAATACTGCGGTCAGATCTGGACTCTGCAGTTCAAAAAAGACAGGGATCTCCTGGAAGGAATCCAGTGAAGAGCCACAAAGATGATTAAGGGTTTGGAGCATCTCCTGTTTGAGGAAAGGCTGAGTAACCTGGTTCTGTTCAGCCTGGGGAAAAGAAGACTGAGAGGGGATCTGATTAATGTTTATAAATATCTAAAGGGAGGCAGGAAGAAAATGGATGAGGTCAAGCTCTTCTCCATGGTGTGTAGCGATAGGACAAGGAGTAATGGCCTAAAACTTGAACACAGGAAATTCTTTACTAACATATGGAAGAACTTCCTTACGGTAAGTGCGACAGAGCACTGGGACAGGTTGCCCAGAGAGGTTGTGGAGTCCCCCTCTATGGAGATAGACAAGACCTGTCCGGACACCTACCTGTGCAACCTACTGTAGAGTACCTGCTTTTAGCAGGGGGTTGCAGTTGATGATCTCTTTAAACCCCTGCAGTACTGTGATTCTGTAATTTGCTGGATCTGTGAAGCTGAGAGGAAAAGGCACTTCTTTACATCTGCTAGGCAAGGACATGGGACTCATGCACACAGATATACACTGCTGAGAAAGCATGCCTTCATATAACCCTGAGTAAAATGGAGGTTTATCAGCAAAAATCAGACCAGCCCCTATTAGGAATTTTCTGTAAAAGAGAAACCCTTCAGGCTCTCCTAACTAGAGACAGGAATCCTACCTCATAAGCAAGCTGGGATTATCACCAATTCACTACAGCGCAGGACAGCCAGCAACACCCAGCAGCTTTATCTCCCCCAGCAGGCATAACAGGGTATGGAGGCAGCTGGGAGTCTGCCTACTCTCCTAGGAGCAAAAACTAGCCTGGATGCTGCTCTTACCTGGCTCCTGGAAGCCTTGGAAGAAAGGCGTCAGCAGCAAAGTGCTTTAGCTGTCTCCTCAAGATTTTTTAACAGCAGGGAGTTCAAACAGACTGCTCAAGTCTGAGGCATCTAAAGTGTCAGGGTTGAACAAGGGAAGGAGAAGAAATGCTCTGTAGTGCATGGACATGTGAAGACTTTTGAAATCTACACAGTATTTTCTCCCCTGCTGAGTTTCATTTCCCAGTAAAGAGCTATCATTATATATATATAAATACCAGCTCACATTTTCACCCATCATTCATATTTCTCAATTCCCATGCCTACTGCACAAACGCCTTCTGGTGGGGCATTTCCCTCTGGAAGTTTTGCTATCTGATTGCCATCATAAACAGACACAGAGTGTGCTGCTGACAGATGATGCACAGAATGAGCAAAAGCCTTCCCTGGTGTTGACGTTAACCCTGCTGCATCTCCATCAGTGCAGTGCAGCTGACAGAGCCCTTGCCAACATGCTCTGGAAGGACAGCCAAGGACAGGGCTTAGGGACAGGAGCCAAATCTAGGGAGTTTCAGTGTGGGGCTCTCTGCTGCTCCTGAAGCTCTTCTGAGCAAGTCCTACCTAAAAGTTGGTGTAGGTACATAGGTATGCATATGTATTTCTGCATGCCATGGAAAACTTAGCTCTAGATGAGGAAGTGTGGAATATTAACTTTCTTTTTTCCTCCTGTGCTCAGAACAACTGAACTAGTTGGACTTCTTTTTCTTTTACATTTTTTTCCCCATGTTTCTTTGGTTTGTGAAGTTCACAGGGTAATATCCAGAGCTCTAAAGCACAGCAAAGGCACTGGGCTGAGCACCTCAGGCAGTCACTGCATTGCACACAATGCACCTCAGTCCTGAACCGTGTCTGCCTCTGTTATCTCAACCCCGAGCTTCTTACAGCATTGACAGTTTTCCTCCTCTGTCTGTTTACATCTTTGCACCTAAAGCACTGGCCTTCAACCTCAGCTCCTTCACTCCCTAAGCCCTGGGCTGCTCCCCCACAGCTCTGCCAGCAGCCCTAGCAAGCACTAAGGGAACTGGGAATGGAGAAAACTCTGTGTTTTAGAGTTCTTTGTTTTTTCTTCTTTTCAGATTCCTTACCCAGATGCGTGGCTAACTGCCCAGAGCAATCCTGCCTCCTCTAAGACAGCACACCACACTGCTTAGCATTATTTCCAGAGGACGAAAGCAAGATGAGGTGAATGCAAAGGGAAGGTAAAGGGAGAGAAATGAAAAAGAGCCAGCAAGCCACTGGGAGCCAGCAGACAGGAGGGGAGGGAAGAGCTGGGAGGGCTGTGAGCAAGTTGTCATCCCTCAGCGCATCACAGTTACCATGCGACTAGCATCAGCAGAGCAGTGGGGATGCCAGGAAGGAGCTGGAAGCTAAGGGCAGGGAGCAGAGTCCCCCTGCAGAGCTCAGTGCCACTGTTTGTGGCCCCCAAGCCAGAGAAGGGAACTGCCAGCTGGGATGGAGGCAGGGGAACAGTTCTGTCTCCTTGACTCACTGCTGCAAACTGACAAGAGGCTGCAGTGCTGTGATGCAGAAGACTCATGCTGGGGGCTGCACGCCTCTGTGCTGTGGGGTTAACCTGTCTGTCTGCTTGGGGATCGGGCAGGAGGGCAAACAGAGGTAGAATGCACTCACACTCCCCATGATGCACTCTCCCAACACACTGGTTCATACCTCTCTAAGCCTGCCCTGACATTGGAGCAGTGGACACAGGGGCTGGTACACACCTCACCTGATGCCCTAGGTTCCCCCCACCCCATGGCTGACAGGCAGGCAGTGCCAAGCCTGAGAGGGGTTCCAGCTGAAAAATCTAGGACACAGCATGGGGCTGACAGGCAGGTAAAAGAAGAAACAGATGTGGAGTCGATGTGATGTGAGGACTGCGTTTGACCTGCAATATAGCTAACATCAAAATCAATCTACCTACTGTAGCTGGCCCTCCACCCCTTCGCTACCTCCCCCCACAGACGCCTACAACAACATATTATTCCATCCTCCCTCTGCCAGACTCATCCACCTGTCTTTGAGCTGTATCTATGTACTCACCCTCCTTACTCCTTGCCTGCATCTCTCTTCCTGCTCCACCTTTTTATCGTATCTTTCTTTCTCTGCTGTGCATTATAGCTTCTTTTAATTTCTTCCACCCCCTCTGCACTCATCTTGCAGCTGTCTCTGCTGTCTCTCTCTTCCCCCATCACACTGGTCCAGTCTTCTGTCCACCCCTCCATCCTCTCACTGTGGCATGCACCTGGGTGGCATACCCATTAAAAAAATTCCTATCTAACAAATACCCACAGTCTTGCTGTCTGGCTTCTGCTTCCCTCTCCTCATCATTATGAGAAAATAACAAGCTGGTTGGTCTACTTGACTGGTCAGGGGGAGGAGGGGAGAGAAGGGAAGGGCATGTGGGAGTAGCAAGCCAGGTGCCCCAGATCATTTGCTTGGGAAGTTCTCTCATCTTTCTTCCCTGCCCACTGTGGCCTCATTTGTCTAAAGATGCTGCTGCTCTTACTGTATATTATTAAAAAGCCTAAGAAAGCAATCATTCTGCAGAAGAGAAGGCAAGAGAAGCCATTAGGAACACAAGGGCTCTCTGCTAATCATTACCTGAGTCTTCCCCAGCACTGGCAGCTAGGCAAGAAGGTTTATGATTGTCTCCCTTGGCCCGCAATGTCTTACATGGGGATTTTTCAAATGCTTCCCTGGTTCTGGACATTTAGAGGAAAATAAAACATGATATGAAGGGTTGAGGAAGGACATTTAAAAGAATTCTGAATTGCTGAGAAATCTCCTGCTACCTCTTCCAGCATTGTGGTCCCACCACATCAGTCTATGGCTAATTACTGCTGCTACCTGCTCACCATTCTTGTAGTCTCAGAACCTCTGTTGGCACTGCTGCCTCCTCCTGCTAATTCACAAATGTTCCCAACCCCAGACCCTTTTCCTTCAGCCTTTTAAAGCTTTTGCTGCTTTCCTAATGCCCTTCCCACCCACATTCCCAGAGTAACGCCTATCATGGTAGTCAGTGAGAGCCCACTTGAAGCTCATCTGTGCTTAATAGTCTCCTCTAACCCACTGCAAGTACTCATGAACACCTGCCAAGGGGGGAAGTAGACAACATAGCATTCAGTGGTAGCTCAGTAGTTAACTTAAAGTTGTCCAGGCAAAAACTTAAGATGTTAAGCAAAGTATTTTTTATTCCCTCCCCTTAAAATTGGCCTGAAATATCATGACAAGCATTATTTATCTTATTAAGTACACTACATTAACCTTGCAAATATGCTAATGCACAAAAGGCGCTGCCTTAGCAGCTTTTTAGAATAGGAAATTAACCATGTTCATCAGAAAGCTTTTAATTATTATTATTTCTTAAATGCTGCCGTAATGCAACAGTGCTCCTCCTGCCAGGGGCAACAGGAAAAGGATGAGAGACATATGCCACCCTCCTCACAGCTGCCCCTAAAAAGGCAGCATGCATATTTCTACCCAAGCTGTGTGCACTGAGGAGTTCCCCTGTCCTCCAGGAGCACAGCTGGCATACACAGGGAATAGCTGGAAGATCAGGCTGGTGGATTAGGGAAGGCAATGCTGAGCTCTGACACCAAAGGCATTGCTCTAATAAGGGAGAGGATGCAGATAGACATGACATCATGCTAGGGAAGGGAAGAGTCACATCCTCTGCCCAAGGTGAGCTTTTAGGAGCTCCTCAAGCCCCTGGTACAAACCCCTGATCTAGGAGAGTGCAAAGGGCCTGACAGACATCTCACCTGGCACTGGCTTTTGAAAATAAGGTACTTGGCTGATTCATGACCCTTCCCCAGGCTTTGCCCTCAGCACGGTCCTTCTGGTTCTCTCTCCCATGGTGGCAGACGTGCCATGCTTCCCTTACTGCCTGCACCTCCAACCCCATGAGAAGCAACAAAAACAACACTGTCAAGTGAGGCTGGACAAAACCTGCTCCTACCACCTGTGATTCCCATGGCCAATCCCACTCAGGATTCACACTGACTTATCACCTTGTCACACTGTACCTATTTTAATGCAGCTGTGCTCCTCTCTTCACCCAAGCACCCTATTTAAGTGAGTTTACAGTGGGGCTGCATCCTTATCACAGTGCAAGCCCAGCTCAGGCTCCAAAGCACAGTCACAAACATGATTTCCATGGCACAGCTCTGGCATTTCTTCTGTTTTACATTAATAGCAACATTACTTTTGCAGGCTGAGGGCAACTGCTCCTACAGCTGCTGCAATTTGCTGGGGCAATGCAGCCCGTGACACCCAGGAGACAAGGCCAAGGAGCACAGCTCTGCAATGTCTTGCCCACTATCTCCCGAGAAGCTTTATAAAAGCTTTTACGTGTGGTTTTTTCTTCTTCTTTTTTTTTTTTTTCCCTTTTGCTAAGTAAAATCTTAGGAGGGCTGATTTAGCCCAGCATTCAATGCCTTTCTGGAGTGTGCCCTGATAAAGGGAAAAAAAAAATCATCCCCCAAGCAGCATAGAGGTGAAGGAGCTTATCCTGTGCCATTGCACAGGAAGTGTCACAGCTGGATAAGCTAAGGAAAATCAAAAGCTCAGAGATTTACTCAGACACAGAGAAAGGGATGATATTATCCAATACGACATTACATGTTCTTTCAAGTAACACAAATCAGCTTCCATTGGTCAAGCACTGCTCTCCTGCAACATTACAGCCTTTCTGAACAGACTGTGCAGTGCTGGAGGAGCTCTGAGTGTTCCTTTTGGTTAGTATAACATTATTTTCTCTGTAGTCATCACTCCAAGGCTGCTTTTATGCTTAGAGAGGCTGAGGCAGCAGGAGCTGAGAGCAGGCCGCAGATGGCTCTCCGGCAGAGGCTGGCATATGGCAGGAAAGGAGCAGCGTGTCCTGTTTGCAGTCAGTAACAACACACTGCAGCCTACAGCGTTTCAAGAGGGGCCTTCTCCAAGTCACCATTTGCAGCATGGTCTGCTCTCAGGCTGGGTCTGTGTTAGAGAGAGTGCCTGCTTGGCTCTGAGCAGCTTGAGAAAGAAGCAGGGAGGAAAGATTTCCAAGGGGCAGTATGTTGAGATGGACGCTAATGATGGAGGCACATGTGTATAAAAAAAAGAAGCATTCTGTGCTCACAGAAGGCACAAAACATGGCTGATGTGGCTGCCAAGCTGTTCTTCATCATATTTGAAAAATCATGGCTGTCTGGTGAAGGCCCCAGTGACTGGAAAAAGGAAAACATTACTCCCACTTTCAAATAAGGGAGAATGGAAGACCCGGGGAACTACAGGCTGGTGAGCTTCACCAGTCATCTCACGGTGTAGGTCCGATCTCTGGCCTTCCAAGAGCCGAGCCACACATGGTGTTCGTACACTTCTCAGTGTACTGAGGGAGTGTGGTGATGCTACATAACAGAGCATCAGGCAAACATAGAGGCAGCTTCATGAGGAACGGAGGGAGAAGGAGGGGGAGATGCCATTGTGTGGGGACAGGAGGGGGCTGTGGTTGCAGAAAAAGGTAATTTGCTGACAAGAGTACGGCAATTTATTCTGAGCTGCTACAACTGACCAGTACGTTTCCTTTCCGTTCTGACTTATCTCCTTTCTAGTACAAGCCGTGGGCAGCACAGGGCCTGCTTCCCTCTGATTCAGCAGATTGTGCTGAGGAGGCCACAACAGACCACTGCTATCAGCAGAACTTTCATCTCTGCTCCCCTTTCCCCGACAAGCCCTGCAGCATCCCAGCTTGCCAGCAGACAAAGCACAGCACAAACCCCTCATCTATAGGCAAGCTTCAGTGGGAGGCGTCAGGTGGGAAGGTCTCTCTTTTCATCCTGGGGCTCAATATCAAGATTTTCCTTTCATTCCAATCTGATGACAGTGAACAGGGTGGTTTTTTCATTCCCATTTACTGATCCAATTTTGTGTTTGTTCTTTTTTTTTTTTTTTTTTTTTCTTTTTCTTTTTCCGGGACTCCTGGAACTCATGACTGGTACCACAAAAACCTGTTTGCCAAGCAGACCTCAGGCTTCTGGCTCCCTTTTAGCTCTGTGCAGTGCCATGGACACTCACATATGGTTATATACCTTAGCAAGCCTTCAGCTGATGTACTTTACAGTACAGAAGATCCCACCTTCAGGCTTGGACAGAGTATTTCTTGAAGAAGACAAGTCATTGGTAGCAAGAAGACAAGGGATGGGGCAAGCCTGAAGTGAGAAACCAGCCTGTGGGAGAAAGAGGGGCCCCTGTAGGAATAGCCTGCAGACTGGCTGGGACTGGTACCTCATAGAAGGGCTAAGAAGAATGTTTAATGCTTGGCAAGCTGCTGCCTGTCATCTTGTCCCTTGAGAACCATTTTTACAGGCTACAGAAAGCAATTTCAAGTCCTCTACTGTACTGCTGTTCGACTGGACGCTTACCTAGCTGTTTCTCTGCATTTTGGACACAGAAGCAGTTTTTATTTTGGTTTCCTCCCTCCCAGGCAGTTCTGTGAAGTCTACTGCTGAAAGATGCAAGCATATACTGGTGGTCCTGCCTTCACATACCCCAGTAACAAGGGGAGCAGCAGGACCCTAAGCCAGGGAGATGCACATACCTGCACAGAAAAAAAATTACTCTCCTCAAAATACTGAGAACTATCACAGTCTTCCTCCATAGTGAGAGGCCACGGCCAGGAGGAGCACAGGCTGACTGCACCTTGCTGTTCAGTGCAGCTCACCAGCATCCTGAGAACCTGCACACTAAGGCTTTTATTCTGCTCTCAGCTGCAGTAAAGTCCCCTTGGTTGACTCTGTTTCATTGATCAGGCCAGCTGGTTCGGTGGCAGGGCCAGGGAGGACGTTCCCACCAGCTGAGCTCCCATCTGAAGAGCAGCCCACTCTGCAGTCTCTCCTGTGCTCAGGCCAGGAGGCAAAAAAGGGCAGTGAATCACATGCTAGGAAATTGACTCCATGTTTTGCAGCCTGGAAAGAAAGGAGCTGTTCTGGACCCCAGTACCTGAGTTCCTTCTAGAAAATGTGTCCAGGCTAACTAGCTGCTTCTAGATTTCAGTGTAAATATCAAGAAAGAGCTAGCATAGTAACACTGACTTGAAAGCTAAATTCATTCAGCCTTTTTTTTTTTTTTTTTTGATTTTTAAAATTGCATGTCAGTGCCTGTGCCAAACACCAGCAGACAACACAGGGCTTGGATGATAACAAATGTAATGTTAATTACATGGTTATTGTTACTCATTTTTTAATAAGCTCTTTATATGCAATCAAATAATAAAGCAAAACTGAGGCTCTTTGCAAAGCGTACTGTTCCCAAGCAAGCATACAAGAAGCCAAAAAAGTCTCCAGGAAGGAGGTGAGATTCCTAATGCTGATCCCTTGGTCTTCTGAGAATGCAGCATGGAAGCTAACTTAATAGACAGGCAAAGCTAATGTCAAAAAGAGCAGAGCTATACATAAGGACACCCAGACTCTCTACATTCATAATACTCCCTCCGCATAATCCCAGCCAGACTCAAACCACTCAGGAATAGCAAACCAGATATCTAAACTATTTGTTTGCCTCACTCTCCTCCCCACCAAAACCTCAGTGCACGTGGTAGGCTTTCCAGTTCTCTGTAGGTTAAATTGTGGTGCTGCAATATTTCACACCTTGGTAGGAGCAGAAGCTTTATCCCACTAGGGAAGGGAAAGAGCTACTGCTCCCCACTTGATACCAGCCTGGGAAGAGTCTAAGATGAAAGACATCAAAAAGCTCTGATGGTTTTGTATGCAGAAGGATGACATTGTTTCAGAGGATTCTCTCTGTAAAGCTGGACTTCAGATTACTAAGGCATCCTGGATTTACTGCTGAAGGCAAGCAGACAATAGGCCTGGTGCAGCGAGCTAAAATGTCCTAAAACATTTCTAAAGTACTTCGTAAAGCCAGACACAATCATATCTTTAATGGTAACACACAACAGCATAAAGGCTTTACCGACATGAATTGCAATGTGCTGCCTTGCTCCTGTGTGACAGCATTACTGTATGGAGCTTGTTCCAAACAACAAAGCTGATAAAGCCAGATGCCATCCCTGCCAGCACACACTGTATATCTGGGGCAATTTAGGGACCTGCTGATTGAAGGAAATCCTCCTCCTACCAAACACAGACTGGCAACAGAAATGCTTCACAGCAGTGTCTCAGTGTTAACAACTGCAGCAGCTCCTGCAATCTTTGCAGGGGAAGTAGAGGAAAAAGAGCAGGAGATTGATTGTTGCTCACCCTCTCACCACATTACCAAAGGAGCTGCACAGTGAGGGATGCATAAGGAGCCTCAGGGAATGGAAATAAGGAAATGGAGGGGAGAAGATGGGTTTTGGAGACACAAACCTTCAGTTTGCCTATGGCAGTCTGTCAGGAAGTATCCTGAATACTTATCTTTCTTAAGACACACAAGTATTAGAAATGTCTGGCTTTTTGTCTGAGCCTTGCAACACGGATGGACCCCTAGTCAGCAGGGAGTACTCACATCCAAACCCCTTTTTCTGGATTGAAACTGGCCTCCAAGCCAGGAGTCACAGCTCAGTTGGGGCAGTGCAGTAATATCATTGCTGGGGTGCAGAAACCCTTCTGGCACTGGTTCCAACTTGTCCAGGCTATGGCCTGCAGGTCTCACTCATGCAGTGCTTCTAGAAAGGTGGAGTCTGTAGTACTGTCAGGAGCAGAAATGTTGCTTGGGGGAGAGAAAACATCTGTACCTAATTCCCTTTCACAGCGCTATTTTCCCTGTTCTTTAAGCTTCTATTTGGTATTTACTGCGCAACCAGACCCTTCATGCTCTGCAAACACAGGCCCACAAAATGACTGAAGCAGTGCTGAAACAAGGCGTCCAGAACATGATGAGAAGAGGAGGGGATGAAATTGAAGGGAAGAAAACAGAAGGCAAAAAATCAGCCAGTCCAGCAAACAGCATTTAAGTCTCTCTCTTCTTCTCTCCTTCGCTTGTTCAGTCATTTCGGTCCTGCTTTGAGTGTGCTGTTTTTATCTTCTTCACTCTCATATAAAAGCCCAGCTCCCCTAGCAAGCGTGCAGATGATGATTTGGCATTGTCCAGGACCATTATGCTGTCAGCTCTCAAAGAAAAAAAGGCTTGTAAAAATCCTGTAGTCAGACAAAGGCAGAGCATACGGCTCAGGACAGTTTGTACTGCTGCCTGCTAATAACCTTTCTGAACAATAACTTACAAGGAAAGATCTTCCACAGAACATGAAATTCCCCTTTCAGCTTCACCTTCACTTACTCCTAATTACTGTTCCACTCAGCTATATGCATGCTACATACGCAAATCCTCTTCAACCTCTTTTGAATAGAAACAGAGGTGCACTTCCCTCCCTCTGGTCTTGTTCTAGTGCCATCCCACGCTGCCCTACACGGCTTGCTCACAAGTACTCTCAGTTCAGCTTTGGCTACATGCACATTCATTCACATACGGGGTTTCCAGCACTCCCAGCAACTTGGCTCCTGCACTGCTCTCAGATATATAAAGCTCAGCTTAACACACACATTTTTTTCTTTATTTATTTATTCAAGAATGGAAATCAGAAAGAAAATTAAGGAGATGCACAAGAAGGTCATTTCTGTTAGAGATCTAAGATAAGAAGAACAGCTTTTTCCAACGCAAGTTTTCTTGAGTCAGCATGTCTCTAAAGAGGGAAGGAACCACATCAGTGGTTAGGATATGACTGTCTCCACTGTCCCAGAGCTGCAGCATAGTTGGGTCCACTGCAGCCTGCTCCTAGGGATTTAGGATCCTGACAGAAGTACCTACATAACCCATCTCAGACAACTTATGGCGTTTTGATCAGTTTTGCTCAATCACTCTGGTGGTGATTAGCAGCTCCACAGCAGAGCCAGTAGGAGGAATATGTGCATCATATGCCAGCTGCCCCTGTTTACAGAATTCAGCCATTGCCTGAGATTGGGACTGGGCTAAGATGCTGAACTACAAAACCAAACTGAAGTGTGGCCATTTCCTCCTTTCTGGGAGCTACAGGAAAAGTCACTGCATCTCTCAGTGTACCCAGCCATCATCTCTGTTGTCCTCCTCTGGCAAGACACCATATAGCCAGCTCTGGGAAATCCTAAGTTTACAGGAAAGATTGAAATGACTAAATCTGACAAGTGCAGGTTGTCCTCTCTTTAAGATATTCCAGAAATGAGTGCATGGACCTGGCAGCATGTATGTGAAACTGTGGAGCTAGTGCATGAGCACAGCAGCACAGCAATATGCAGAAGGGAGAATGGAAATGGATCTAGAAGTGACCCTTGCTCTGTATGGACCTGAACAAACGTCAAACACCAAAGGCAAAAGCATGGGCAGACTCTGATCTCTGCTATGCCAGTCTAATGGCAGATGCACGCTATCACAGTTGGTGGTGCTAACTTACTCCCATCTCCAAAAGGTCAAGATGTAGCCCAGAGCAGCTACAGTGGGGTAAGCAAGAGAAGCTCTGGGCTCTCAGGCTTTCAGCAGTGTATCTGCTGAGCTGGGAGTAGTTCCTGTTCACTGCCTGTCGATTTCAATGAAAGTCACGTATCTGAAGCTGGGGACAGGAAAGCTGTGTGGAATCCAAGGTTTTGCAAGTGTACTGAACAATAACAACGCATACAAGGGATGCACTAGGGATGAAATCCACCCTGAAAAACAGGGCTGTCAGGAGGAACGGACTTCTTTAAGCTCTGAGCTCTCGTCTAAGCAAGGCCGTATCCTGCTGTCTGTTACTGTGATGTCTATTCTGAATAATGCTATATTTACCTTAGCTGACAAACACTTACCAGAGCTGCTGAAATAAAGGCTCATGCCTACTGAGACAAGAACCTAATTCAGACAACAAAATATGCTGTTTTTACAACTAACACGAAGGATAAGCTGGCTTGAAAAAGGCCACATTAAAAGAAAACCTGGAACTGTAGGAACTGTAGACGTTCTTAGGGAGCGCTCAATGAATACAACCTCCATAGAGAGGTCCAGCTCAAGGCACTGGTTCCAACCAACCCTTTAGTTGTTGCAGTTTCACCAGTCCTCACAAACATCCTGTGTGCACGAAGTGTTTACAGGTGTGCTGTGGAAGAGACAGGGCAAATGCTCCCTGAGCTGGAGTTGGTTACAAGGCAGATAACAGTCCTTCGGGGATGCTCTAGCATATGTTAGCAGCCAAAATCCCAATGCAGCCTGTGTAGCTCAGGGCGCAGCCAGATAACAGAGAGGGGCAGATAATCCAGCATCTGGGAGAAAGTGCAGTAACCAATATGGTATGCATCCACATAACTACTTCTGACCCATTGTGGCCAGCCTCAAAGTTAAGGTCTTCTCACTGTGCACACCCACCAAACCCTACAGCATCCTGGCACTCGTATGCCTGTGTCAAGATCACCACTGTACATGTAGCTGCTGGCTTACATTTTCTCTGTATTCGTGGTTTTAATTTTCTCCCTTCGTGGATTATCTTCTGCTAAAGTAACACGAGCGGGATGAAATTCCGGCATACTTTCCAGCTCAAGATAGCTAGTGGTTTTACCTTCCCTAGATAAATCATCCCGCTCTTCTTTAGAAAACATGAATGCATTTCCCTTTGGTATACAGCATCTGAAGTACCCTGTCATTATTATTAACTGAAGGAGAGCCTTCAAAGGCTGTGGTGTCGTCCCCAGGTACTTCAGTATGCAGCATTCAGAGCAAGGCCTGCATCAGCACAATGTTTTTGCTCACTGTTTACATGAGACATTCAGGTCTCTCTAATTTCCAGCACAGCAGAGCCCACTTGGAGAAGTTCATGGTCTTACCCAGCAGTGCAAGAAATGAGCTCTTTATGGAGTATGAAATCCATTTTCCCCAAGCCTTCATTTGGACTGTGCTTTATGGCATGAGAAGATGCAGCAAGTGAATAAAGCACTACATTCTTGCTGTCTGATGGACAGACAAGCCTGGCAGACTGTCTGTATCCCCCCCTGCCATTGCTATATATATGTTAGGCTCAAAGCAAAAATGACCTAGGAACCTAGACTTTCACATTTTCCCCTGCTCATTCCAGAGAAGGAAGTGGAAGTGAGGGCAAGGAGAGGGGGAAAGAGAAACTTTGGCATCTATGAAGCTTAGATGAGAGGAGAAATGATGAGTGAGGAGCTGAGACTCAGCTGAACTGCAGGTGCAGCACTGCAGGCAGTACAGAATGGCTGCAATAAAGCCTGTACTGCCTTCACAGCAATACCAAGCAGCAAGGTTGGGAAGCACTCACTGAATTCCTTCTCTTGACATCCAGGCAAATTTGGTAGAAAAGTGAGGCAAAAAGGGACTGAGATCAATTGCCAGAGCCAGAGTGCACTAACAGCCAACATCACTTGCTGCCTGGACAGCGTAGCATCTTCACCTCCAGCCTCAGCTTCTCTCAGCTGCTTTCACCCCTGAGCTTTCAGGCACTGAACTGTGAGATCCTGCTGGTAGGAGGAAATTGGCCTGCCAGACCCTTGTGATAGACAGGTACGTGGATGTTGGTGCAGGGAATTGATGCTTCTTTTCTCCCTCCTCAAGACACAAAGATCCTGTTCTACAACAGCACCAAATGTGGGTTCAAGATTTATAACACACATGCAAGAAAGGAAGGTGAAATGTAAGGCAGAGCAAGAAATCAGCATTATAGAACATTTCTTTAAAAAGCAAAGCTCCTAGTTGAGCATTTCAGTGGTGCAGTCTTGAAGGCCATTAAAGTCAGGCCAAAATGAAGTAGCAGCAGAGAAAACAGTATTAGGAAAGAAAAAAAACAAACCACAAGTAAAGATAATAGACGATATTTTGCAAAAGGTCAGGGAAGGAAGATCAGGGAGGAGGTGGACAGGGAGAACTAGAGCGAGTGTGCATGTGAACAAACTCCAGGCGGTTTATCAGACCTTAGGTCTTTTTTGCCAGCTTAACCTTCAGTCTGCAGACATGCTGGCTGGGATGCAGAGCTTTCATTACACATGTTTTGTGGAGCACAAGCAGTGGGTCTACATCTGTCCCTTCTGTTAACTGCCAGCTTGAGCAGGAACAAATGAAACATGTGGGTTCTGGTGCAGCTGTGTCATGGTGAACTTAGGAGCTAACTGTGCTTGTAAAGTTGCAACTAGATCTGTTCTCCCATGAGAGTGAGATATTTTTTTTTACCTCACTTCCCAAGAATACCCTTGAAATAAATGGAGACTTTTTGTAATAAAAAGAGGATAACCAGGCTTGCCATAAATCTCTGTGATGCATTTTCAACAATCCCTGTGCTTCCTGTTGGCTCAGCTTGGGGGGCACTTTCTAAGAAGTAGCAATGGTGTAGACCACTAGTGAAATAGTATTTGGAGCACCTTATAGCAATGGTAAAACTAGGGCACCACGCCAAATATTTGTTCTTATTTCAGACAACAACTGTTTATGGTCTCATGGCTCAGCTACCAAGTAGTGACCAAGAAGATTTCCACAGTTTTCAAGAAGGATGGAGGCAGATGGGAGGAGATATGGGAACTGTGTTAGTAGCACATATCCATCAGTGGCCTGGCTAACCTTCAGTTGACTCATTTTCTACCTGTTTACCTTGACCAGCTGAGAAGAGCCAGCTGCCAGGCCAATTCCAGGTTCAAGACCCAGCACAGTGGCTAAACAATCAGTGGACATCTGATGATTTGATGGAATCATGAATGCCTTCCCATATTTGCATTACCTACATTGAGACTGTAAGACACAGCCATCAGATCATTAATGTATTTACCTGACAAACTGAAAACCCATTGGCAAGGATGAACATTGATGGATGAGGGGAAGAAGGATGTGCGCAACATGAGGAGGGTCCATAAAAGAGCAAACGAATGACTAGAGGTGTGGAACATATGGGTGAGAAGGAAAGACAAAATCAGTTGAGTGGAGAGGAACCTGATGAGGTTAAACAAGGGCAAGTGTAGAGTCCTACACCTGGGAAGGAACAACCACATGCATGATTATTTGTTAGGGGCTGACCAGCTGGAAAGGAGCTTCAGGGAGAAGCATCTGGGCATCCTGGTGGATAACAGGTTGACCATGAGTCAGCAACATGCTTTTTTGGCCAAGAAGGTTAATGCTGCCTTGGGGTATATTAACAAGAGCATGGCTAGCATGTCAAGGGAGGTGATCCTCTACTTCCACTCTGCCCTGGTAAGGCTACATCTGAAACACTGTGTCCAGTTCTGGGCTCCCCAGCTCAAGAAAGACAAGGAACTACTGGACAGAGTCCAGTGAAGGGCAACAAAGATGATAATGGGGACAATTCAGTCTGGAGAAGAAAAGGCTGAGAGCGGATCTTATCAGTGCTTATAAATATCTACAGGGTGGATGGGGCCAGGCTCTATTTGGTGGTGCCCAGTGACAGGACAAGAGAGAATGGGCACAAATTGAATCACAAAACTACCCTATAGTTCATGTTAGATCATCTAATGAAGAAAGGTGCCTTAGGAAGCACTGATATCGATGATGGGCAGGTCCATACTTGGACTAGATCTACCAGTGTAGTACTGGATGTATTTGCTTCAGTTTTGTCTATCCCAGATGGTTGGAGGCAAGGCCTGAGAGAAGCCCCTTGGTCTCAAGCAGTTGTATTTTCCATATCTTTAAGAAAGGCGAGGAAATTAACAGTTACTGCTTGGTTTTGTGTGGATCAGCCATTCTCCAGCTGCCTGACAAACAGGGAGGTTTTGTGTCAGCTGGAAAAGCAGCATATGTGAGCCACCTGCCCCCTCATTAGAGCAGCAGATAAGGGACATGGCCTTTCCTCTCCAGACTTAGTCACCAGGCACATCATGTGCCAGTAGCAAAGGGGACAGTGGTAGGGATGAGGGTGAATGTCATCTCTTTCACCTAGCTATCTGGCTGGGAGTAGAGATGAGAGGCCATGCCAACAGTTGCTGTCAGCCCATTAAAGGGAAAGGCCCATGCCTTGTCCTGGTGAGTGGCTGCCCTCCATTGCTCTTGACCTCCCGTGGGTTTGCTGCAGCTCAGAAACAGACCCCAGTCCTGCAGAGAGCCCCATGACAGAGGGCAGGTAGCTTAGTTGCTTCCCTCTTGCGTGCAGGCCTTTCCAGACAGGATGCCTTGCAACCCCACTTCCATTTTAACTCCTCAGCTCCCTTTCAGTGCTGCCAGCCAGCTCACCTCATTAACTTACAGAGAAGGAGGCCTCTGGATTGATAGCAGGCAGGTTTAATGTGGCTCTCTCTGAGCACTCAAGTGCAGCATGTAGGAGGCTGCTGGGGAGATATTCCCGCAGGCTCCAGCAGAACTGACTGATTGAAGTTGCTCTGAATTGATGGCTAATGGGGGAGCTTTCTTTGATAGCTCTTTCATTCTGGGTGCAGCTGGATAGAAAAAGATATCTCAACACGAGGGAGAGGGCCTTTATTCTTCGCCCCCCTCCCTGCTTTATTAACAGATGCTTCCAAGGCACTCCAGCAGCAGAATGAGATCTGATGAAAACCTAATGATTTAAATGATTCTTAACTCCTTCTCTTTCAGCAGCTGCTCACTTGCTTCTACACATCAACTGCTTATAAGCACTGAGGAGGTACTGGGGAGCCAGGCCAACCAGAAAGGTGACTGCAAAATGAAACACCCCTTGGGAAGAAGGCTTAGGCCACTGGCATCAGATGTGACCTTCCTGGCTTCAGCTCTGGCAAAAGGATCTTGGCTTGTTGTAGCCTTGGTAGCTACAGATAGAACATCAAACAGCTCAGTGCGACGGGTGATAAGACAGTGATGGAGTAAGGCTGGGGAGCAGAGCTTGAGCAGGGAGCTGAGAGAGCCAAGGGGCTGCAGGGCAGGAGTGGAGGCTTTGGAGATGCTGTCACAGCACCTGCTTTGTGTTCTGTATGTCTCAAATTGCTGTTTGCAAGAATTAGGCATGCATAGGCAGAATTGCATCAAAGCTGATTAACAAAAACTGGTTAATGGTGAGCTTTGAGCACCCTCCCCATGTAAGTCTCTGCTCAGCAGGTGGATTGCAAGTACTTTTCCTCCTACTGTAGTTAGTCTTTTAATCAGATAATGGATTTCTTCCCACTTCCACAAGTTCTACGTCCTCTAAAGTTTTTGTCAGCCAGATGTCCCTGCAATCTGTGTGTATCCATGAGCTGACAAATTTGTGAGCTTGTCTCACATGCACAGATCAGGATGGGTTTTAGAGAGTCCAGAAACTCAGATAATTTGATCCATTTTGAGATCAGCAGGCCAGATTTTGGAGGACATAAATCAAGCACTGACTTGGAACATGGTCATTTTGTTCCATTTGAGGATCTGACTCATAATTTCCAATCTAGACCCTGGCATCTGGGTGACTCTGTGGTAGGGCACTAAGGAAGCTGCTCTCATAAGTCTTGCCTGACACAGCAGCTGTCTGTCTTTGGTTATGAAGTCACTAGCCAGCTAGGATGAAGTCCTGTTACTTAGCATGGCTGGTGCTACAGACAATCCCACAGCATGCAATCATAGCACCAATCCCCCACCTGGCTGGGCTGGGGCTGAGGAGCCATGAGTGAGGAAAGCACTCCCTGGGATGAGTACTGCTGTGTGCTCACATCAGCTTAGCATAACTGTATGTCTTGAAAACCACAGCCAATATAATAAGGAAATCCTTCGTGTGTGAGTTAGGTTGATCCGGCACATTGATGTATTATTACAATTTGAATTGTAAGGTGTCCTGTGCTCTGTTAGCTTCCTTTTCTCTTCCCTGCGGTGTTCTTGCCTACACTGAAATTAGGCTCGCTGGCTAGACTGTGCTAATACTCTGTGGGTGCACAGTGCTCATCTTACAATGGATGTATGTAATAAAGGCCTTGAAGGGATCTCACAAGCTAGTCCATATTCCTGTATATCACCAGATCAGTTCCTCCTGAATCACAGAATCACAGGGGTTGGAAGGGACCTCTGGAGGAGGACCACTTGCTAAAGCAGGTTCCCTAAAGTAGGTTGCACAGGAAAGCATCCAGATGGGTTTTGAATATGTTCAGAGATTCCACATCCTCTCTGGGCAGTTTGTTGCAAAGCTCTATCACCCTCTAAGCATGAGAACTGAGTCATACCAGTAGGTTACAGGCAAAGCAGCACAGTCTCTTATCTCTTGCGTGTTCGAAGAAGAGAGCAAAAGGGTGGGGACAATATTGACCCTACAATCTGTCCAGCAAACTTGAATAGAGCCACCCTCACCTGCTCAAGATTGCTCAGAGAGTTCTTTGATCAATAATATAAAATGATACTAAGATATCAAAAAGCATCAGCATGGTGCCTTGATATCTATCTCTGCCTAGAAATAGGTCATCCGTCAAGATTGTACATCTTCCATGCCCATATCCCAAACCTGATCATGCAGGGGTACAGACTATGGCAGAGGTTAAGCACTGCTCTCCTTAGCCCCATTGCTCACCTTTTTCTAAGCCCTTGCTCAGGAAGGGGGTGATGGGAATGGGGTGGTATTTATAAAAGGAGCAGGCTGACAGTAGACACCATCCAAGGCCTTCAGGTCAGGCAGTGATAAGGAACTCTGCTTTTTTTACCTCACATCTTCTATAAATGGGGCAAGAGCACAGTTTAGCTCCACCCTCCCTAATCAAAAGGGAGGGAAGGCAACGGGGCTGTTTTCTGCTGGAGGATGCAGCTGAAGTAGGTCCTTTTACCACCCAGCAGAGAAGAACATTTATGCAAGGCCCTTTCTCAGGAGTTTGATTTGCTGTGGTAGTCTCAAATGAGAAAGTATGGCTTGGCTAGTGCACACAAAATTTGGTGGTCCAGTGGCAATTTACTGTGGATGTAGTAATAGGGCAGTTACTTACACAGAATCTGCTCTTTTCTGCAGCTAGTTCCTGATTTTGGCACAACAACAGGAGTTTCATGGCACTTTGCTCGGCTTCTGCTTGAAGGAACTACTCTCCAGTAACACATATTGGGGACAACAGGATAAAGTGCGCTGGCCAGGAGTCTCAGAGATTACCCCGGTCTCAACTAGGCCTTTCTTGGCTTCATTTTCTGACTTCCCTCTAACTCTGCCTACTCAAGTGATGCAAGAGGGCTGTTAACCCTGTTCACAAAGGTGCTTTTGCACTCCTTCTGCTCTTTTTCTGCAGATTGAAAGGAGGAGAAAAAATATTAAAATGAGAAAAAATCTCAGGGAGGCCCCAGTACACAAATAAGAAGTACAGACATTTCATCTCTTCCCTGGTGGCAGCTTCAGCTCCCTGCTTGCAATAGGAGTTTTATCACTCCAAATGCATTGGATGAATAAAAAGAAAAGGTTAAGAAGCAATTTCACCACTGCCAAAGTCCACAAAGCAAAAATGAATATAACAGACTGCCCCCCTCCCCTTACATTCTTAACATCTTTCACTAGCCATGGGATCTTCAAGGACCCGTAGTTAGGAAAATTATTACAGCACTCCTACCAGCAACAATGCCTTGCTGGTGCGTTTCACTTGGCATGCATGTGGATGCCCGTCAGGGGAATATCTCCAGGCTCACACATTCATTTACATGCAACAGTCCGTTTTGTTCACAGTTCAAGTGCCCATTTGTTCTCAGGCCTTTCAGCGTGTATAGCTTTCTGTTTAGGATGTAAAATACGACTCTTTCAAATCTGCAATAACAGACAGCTTATGCTAGTGTCAGACTGAATAGATATACTCATTGATTTCTGTATCATTTGTGTAGTTCGGCTTGCATTCAAACCATTCTATCAGGAGTATTAATGCTCAGCCTACAAATAATTTTGTTATCCAGATAGTAATAGTCTTATTAGGAATAGGAAGCTGTGGTCAGGTATCTCTTATTTCAAGCCTAATCTCTGAAGGCACTATCCCTTCCCCATGCTTGCTCTTATCTCTCTGCTGAAGATTATTGCTCCCAGCATCTCCTACGCCACTTAAGGCAAGAAGTCAACAGCAACCTCAGCAAACTCAGCTGATTTCACATTGAAGCAGATAAGAGAAGTTTGATGCTACCCTATTCTGCCTATAGAGAACTGCAATCCTCAGCAGGGAGACAGTTACAAAAAAAAAATTAAAAAATAAAAAATAAAAAAAAGAGAGATGAAAGAGAGAAGGTGGTGCTTTTGGACGTGATGTTTACAAAGCTAATGTCAGGCACTTATTTGTGTATATGCTGTGAGAGCATATTCCTGGTCCTGTACAACTGTTCTGCTGTAAAGCACCACAGAGCTGCTTTTACAGAATATACATTAGGTTCTCTGCCTAATACCAGCATTGCCTTAACTACACCTGTGCACTTGAGGTGGCACAACTTTGCATTCATAAGGCCTTACTGACAGATGTAAAGGCTCAGTGCGCACTGCTTTATCTCTCCACAGTAACTTTAATTCCATGAATTTGAAGCTCAAGACAAATGCAACAAATAAACCCTCCCAACATGCACCAATGCACGTGAGGTATTAAAGCCAGTTTAATTTCCACAGTAAAGAACTTATATGAATAATGAATCCTTTTATTATGCTCATGAATTATCTGTGAGCAGGCTGTGAGCTTTATGAACATGTCTGCTGCTCAGAAATTGTTAATGAACAGTTAATGTTAACAAATGTCACTATACTGGATTACACCAATGCTCTTTGCTCCAGCAGTGTGAGGTTTGCCAGTCGTGACCTCGGTCACGTGGAAGCATTTAGCTTCCCTGGAGCAAGAACGGGAACCGTGTTAATGAGGGTGGTTATGAATAGACTATATTTGTTCATACTTGAGCTGCTGGCTTCCCGTCACATTTAGATATGTGAGCAATCACATAGCAACCTTAACGTGAACAAAACCTTACATACCTTGAGTACTGAGAACAGGGAATTTTAAAAGGCCACTGAGAGGAACAATTAGTTGTTTGAGACATCCTCAACTGCCTTTGGACACCAGTTCAGCCATCATTCCTATCTTCAGTAAGTATTCTTATCGGTGTTTTGCAGATGGAGTAAGTAGCACACAAGGAACAGGTGTAACTTTCCAGGGTCACTTGTTCAGACAAACCATTTAACTCCCTATCTACTCTATATCATGTTTCCAACAAAACATTGTGGGGCCTCACTTTGTGAAACCAAGCTGGAAATTTCAGTTGAATGAGCTCTCTAAGGGGATTTCTTGCTTGAGATGATGAAGAAATAGCTTGGGGTTGGTCTGTTTCCTTCTAGTCAGCCACTTCCTTCCCCCATTGAATCTGAAATCAAGAAGCATCTAGGCATGTAAAAAGGAGCAATCATTGTAAGAGAAACTAGCCCCCAAGCCTTCAGATCTAGAAAATTTGTCCTTGAAACCACCAGCTGTGTCCAAGTTCCAAGTCAGTACTTATGCCCACGTCCTCTCACTGTATCCAAGGTAGGGATTAAATACATTAACCTACTGAAACTGAGGAAGAGAAAAAGCAACCTTGACTCAGACGCAATGCCGAGTTCAGGAATAACAAGACTGGCTCCCTTGAAATCTGTATCTTACTGGGGACAAACAATAGCTGCATAGCCTCAGAAGTGCTCCCTGAAAATGAACACCAGGGCTAGCAGAACGGGGCTCATTAGAACCAGCCTGGTAGAATAGGCTGGAGCCATTTTCTTTAAATCTTAGTCCTTATCTATCTCTCTGTCCCTATGCCATGTCTTCTTACAGTTCATCTTTTGTTAAAACTATCCACCCTCCTCTCACTTCACTGCAATTAGAGCCAAACGTTTCCTTTGAATTAGCACATCAGTACTCCCCGGTCCCAACTAGAAACAGTTTTGCCTGAGGGCGCTGCAAAATATTCAATGGCAGCAGCACTCTGCCGTCGGCATTACCTTGCTGTTTTATCCTCATCACACAGCTCTATTTAGTTTTCCCAGGGCAGCAGGCAGGCACAATGGAAACCAGGGCTTTCTCTTTCCAGGGAAGCCTGGCTCTCTAGATCTTTGGGGTAGGCTCCCTATGCAAAATTGGTTTTCCACCTAGAGAGAAAACTATGGAATCTGTCATTTGCCCTTTTTCATTGGTCCCCAATAGCCAGTTTTTAATCTGTAAATTGTGATGCCTAAGTTTTATTCACGCAAACAGTCCGTACTGCCCGTTTCTAATAACTCTGGTTTCTCTGGGCTCTCCATGCAGAACCATGGGGGTGTAAAAATCCCAAGGGAAGATTTCCACCATGGGAGATGCTGCTACTACACACAAATGCTACCCCAGGCTTGTAGTATCTTGCCTGCAAGGTGAATTCCTTCACTGATTTCTTCTTAACTCCCAGTGGATCAAGTCATGTTGATTCTGATGAAAAAGAAACTCCTCCATCAACATCAAACAGAAGTTAAAACAGTCAAACAGCTCCCTGCACATCCCAGGACAGAAATATCTTACTGTGTGAAGTACAACTTATGTTCATATTATCCACACACTACTATTCTGGCCACATCTGAGACTGGTCAGGTACTGCTGCTGTAAATAACCTGACTGTGTGCACTATCAGAGTTGAAAGTTTTAATGTGGACCTGGCTTAGAGAAGAAAACCCAAAGGTAATACTTAACACAGGAATGGCTTCCTTAAAGAAACTGTCCTTTATCACTGTATTTCATCCAAACCATATACACTCAGTCTTGCCACATCTGTCCTTTGGTGGCCTCGAAATTGCTGCTTCACAAATTAAGCTCTGATTGAACTTCCAAGTCTCCAGCTCACTGAAGAAGCACATTCTCAAACAGAACGAGAGCACGAGCAAGTTCCCTTGAATAGTGAGACTAAGCACACACACACAAAAAAATGAATCTCTTCTGTTCTTCGGTAAATTAATTGCAGGATCTTCTATTTTCCAGTCTCATCGTTTATTCAGTGAAAAATAACTCAAACTCCTTGCATTAAGCTGCTAGGCAAAGCTATTAGGAACCCAGTTTGATTCAGTACATAGTTATGCCCCTGTCAGGATATTGCAATTCCAGCATCAGGATTCCTGGAGAGTGAGTCCCGTAACTAATTCAAAAATGAAAAGATATACCTGTTCCTCTGCTTCCTACAGCCTGCCATCTCCGAGCAATTACCAGTATCACTGTAAATCTGAGCTTTAAATACTGTGACAAGCAACTGAAGTTGTACAGCAACTTAAACACAGAAACACTTATTAGTACCAGCACCTACAGTGAAGAAACTCAGGTCTACTTTGTTTAAGCAATGAGACCATTTGCAGGGCTTTCTAGTCAATGTCAAGTCTCCGACTGACAGGTCACTCAGGCTTTCTTTTCCTCAGCAGACTGCTCACATGTCTCAGCTGTTGCTTGGGATAACACCTTCCTCTGCTGCACCCAGAAGCAGAAACTAACTTTTTATTCTTCCCTTTGTGAGGCTGGTGTTATGACACAGATGTAAGGTCTTCTCTCCAAAACTCCTGCCAGCTGAGTGAAGGATTTCATGTGAGTTACACCAACTTGGGTGCAGAGCTGAGGAGAATCTGTTATTTGGTTTCAGCTACCCCTCCTAACCAGTGTGCAACAGAAGTTTCACACTTTAAAACATCTCAGAGCAAATTCCTCACTGGGCACATAGATCAATATTTCCCACATCTTAATGACCTATTACATATGCCTGCGTAACTCTCCTCCTTTTGTGCAGGGATGCTACCGATGAGAATCTTTCCTTTAGACTAAAGTAGGAAGGTGCATTTACAATGCCTTGCAGGTGAGGAATGGAGGCAGAAAGATGGAGAACCATACTCCAGCCAGCTACCAGGTCTTGATGATGTGCTGTGGCATCCAGGTTCAAGAGAGAAATGAGCAAATCACATCTGGGGTTCTCCAGAGCTGTCAGGCCCAGCTCCTTCTGCTGTCATTAGCAAATGCTGCTGCCAGAACATCCCCAAACAGCGTGCTGCAGGTACAGTGATTTAATGACATGGCCAAAGGAATGGAGCGAGGGAGTTCATGTTTCCAAATGATTCATACCACCAATGAGTGGAAGCCTCATGACATGCAATGCTGTTTAACTTTCCCAAGCTAGGACTGTGCTTTCCAAAGTGTTTTATCATAGTATTGGCAGTGTCCTGCTTTAAAAAGCTTTATATGCTCTGGGGAAGACAGACTCAGATGCTTTAGGAACACAGTTATTACCAGTTTACTTGGCTCTTTCCCCTGATAGTAAGTGGTCAGTTTACCCCCCCATTATAAAAAGTCTACTTGAGGTTATCCACTGCAGTCTCTTTGGAGCAATGGGTTAAAGATTCAAACGGATCTCTCCGAAATGTAAACTTGTAATGGCTGCAGTACGGTGCAGTGATGTAAAATCAATGCAGATGCGAGCTTTAACGCAAAGGTAATGGGAAAGCAAAGACATAAATAAGGAAAACTACAAGTGAAGAAAGGGCTTGTAATAGAGGAAAGCGCACAGCGAACACAAGGTGCTGTCATTTAGGATAAATAACGCTGAGCTCTGGCACAAACATTCTCAAGACGTGCAGTCTAAAGTGCTCTAAAGATGAACTAATACCATCGGGTGAGGAAACTGAGGAACAAGGAAGGGCCACAGTTCACAAGAGGTCACTCATCCCACACCAGACACAAAAGTAGACCTCAGGTCTGTCAGCTTCCTACTCCAAGCCCTACCGTACTATGTTAAAATGATTTGTTTCACCATTTCGGCAGTCATTCTCCAGATATGCTTTGCTGGCTAACAATAAACCCCACTCACTGCTAAGGTATGGGTTTCCTTAGGCAGGAAGGATATGTCTGTATTAATGTACTCCTTTTCCACACTCCACTTTCTCTTTATTTTCAACATTTACGCAGATAAAATAAGCTTTGTTACCCAATTCAATACCACGTACCTTTGCATAACGCAAGTGTCACAGTTGAATGCACACTGGAAGGGTTTAGATATGTATTCTAAAGAAGTAACATACAGAAGTAAACCATAATGTCTATTTCTGTCCCTTAACATTTTAAAAGCTATTCCACACCCAGAATTACTGCAGCTTCTCTGATAGGAAGGCCACACACAGAGCTCCATTGCCCTTCTTGTCCTTCCTACCGCCAGACAAAATATTCCAGGGGTACTTCTCCTGAAATAAACGTTTTCTACAGTAGATGTATTTATTATTCAAATGATACTTTTCCTCACACAAAAAAACCCCGAACTACTTCAGCAGGAAACTTAGCTTCAATTTCAATTGTACTTAAAGAACTTCTCGTCTGACAATAATGGAAACATCTCATTTTCACATTTCTGCTTTGTTCTTTGTACATTTCCCCACTCGATGCTAAATGGATATATATATATCTTTTCACCTTTGCTTTTCTTAAATCTCTCCCTTTCTAGCCTTTCAGCTTCCTTAACTTCTGAAGTTGCATAACAAATGAACAGTTATATGCTAACTCAAAAATGGAGATGATCCCCAAAACTACAAAGTGGAAAGTGTAAATATACATACGCTCTCAAAGCCATGTATGGCATTACCATAATATTAAATACAATGTTGAGAAATAAAAAAAAAGATGAATAGGAAAATAACTTCTTCAATGCTCCATTTTAAGGAATTATAAAATCAAAGAATCCGCCACGTTTTTAATTTTGCAAAACAGATACAGCTTCCAAGAAAAAAAGAATTAATCCTCTTTAAAATAAATAAATAAATAAAAAATCACCTCTACTGTTTCTCTTAACCTAAAATAAACACAAGCACCACTTATCTGTAAACATGCATTGTTTCTGTTTCCAGCTTGCTGGCAGCCTGCTGCAACTTCCTCTTGGGATTTTGCTTCTTTTTCAAAGATAGGTGAGCGTTACTTTCTTGGCTCCCTTGGTATCTAATCCATTAATTCTGGACTCAAGTTTTTTTCTGTGTTTCTCTTGACACCTGTCAAAAGCATTTCCTCTTCCAAAGCCTCTACCCTCTCTTTTCCAATTCATCACTTTCATTCATTATCTAATCAATCAATGAATAAACACTGATCACTTTCCTGGGGAGGCAATGGTAGAAGTGCAGGTGGTGAGAAAAGACTTGCTAGAATACAAAACTCTGTATCAGGTATTCAAACCCCACAGTTTTCTCTCCATTTGCTCAGACTCTGCAGGCTTCAGAGGCCTGCCACACAAAACACTGGTATTCCAGGTGCCAGGTAAAGGCACTTGTTACAGTTTATAACTCATTCACAGCCTAAAAAAGTTATTGTTAGTACTTACAGGGAGGTTGACCACATAAAATACATGCTCTTCTTCAAAAACCCAAGGAGTTTCTAATTCCTGTCTTTCCAAAAGCTTTTGATGCCACAGCAAGGCTCTGATTGATTACTTGCTCATCTCATTCTCAGATGGTGACTCTGCCAACACTCAGAATACTTTTAAATCAAAAATTTCTTCCAGAGCTTTGGGGATGGGAACATACAGAATGTTTCTTGAACCCGCAGGTCTGTTCAACATGTTCTTACTGGCATACCTGTAGCTATCCTCAGTTGGAAATGCTGGCAGGCTTCTCCTAGCCAAGCTGTTGAGCATTCTCCATCACTGTACAGTTATAGAAAACTCTATTTGTAGGGCATACGTTTTAAATCTGATTTCTACAAATGTTACTCTAAATCAGGGCATGCGATTCAGCTATTTCCCCATTTTATGTAAATAGTATAGTTAGATTATCTGTGGTTCACAAATAATTTATCATATTTCTTACCAATCAGAAATCTCCTTCAAAGTCAGAGGAAGGTCTTGGAGACGGGGAATATAAACATTCGACTCTGCATTGTTGGTATGGAAACATGCATCTCTCTTTGATCATCCTTCCTCTACTTCTAACTTTCAAGATCATTTGTCTAACACGTGTCAAGCTTAAATCCCAAATTTTAATAAGCTTGGAGTCTTCAAAACAAATTAATTTCCAGATTTGCCAATACCCTTTATAGGTTACAAATCAGATAACAAAGTCTATCAACTAACCTGCGTTTCCATACAGTTAAAGATATGAACTAAGACATGAGATTTGATCACGCTTCAGTGAAAACAGTTCGTGTTTTAAATGCGCCAGTATACAATCTGGCCTATCCAAAATCATCTGCCTGAATGCCGACCAAGGGAAGAACTTCTATTTTGGGTAGATCTGAAAACGGGATCAGAAATAATGACACCCTGCCTCTGAGGTTAATGGTCAGGCTGCACACAGTATTGTAAAACACCCTGAGACCCGTGGATGACAAATGAATGGGTAAGCACAAGCTATCATTAGTATACCCCAACAGTAGCAATTTCTAGCCAGTGAGATGGTGTCCAGCAATAGGTTCTGCCTTCTAGTGGTGATCCCAAGGTTCAGAGCAGGAAACCTGCAGAGATTTTTGGAAGCTGGTACATACTTCACAGATTTACTGTATTTCACACACCGCTGTGAAATCAGGCAGTCCCTCAGACCTTTCAGTCTATTTGAGATGCACACTGCCCTCCACCATCTCACAACAAAAGCACGTATGTAGCTCACAGAGGGCAAACATTTGAGCAGCTCAGATAAAGCTAAGAACAGCAATCTACTCCCACTTTTGACATGCTGGCAACAAATACCTGTCAGTTACTCCATTTCTTTAAGGAAGTAAGAGCAACTAAGTCTAGTTGCACACAAAGGCAAGAAGTTCTCTTCAGAAGATCTGGCATATCGCATTTCTCTGTATTTTTTTTTGCCTGTGGCAGGAGTTTAGAAGTAGATGATCCTCGAGGTCCCTTCCAACCCAAGCCATTCTATGTTTTCCATTTATACAAAGTCTTCCTTTGTCCTCTTCAAGACAGAGCTCCAATTTTATCCTGTTTGATACATTTTCCCATGTACTGACTGATCACTGGCTTAGGATGTAATATACATCCAGCTGCATTTTCTTTACCACTTTCTATTTTACTGCCTGTAGCAGATCCTACTGCTCCAGGTTAGCATACATCAAGATACAAAGTCAGAACCTCAAAAAATGTGCCCACTGCAATGCAGTGTAACAGCCTAAAGCACAAGCACATATTGCACCTCCTTGGAGGGCTCTCTTTCTGGCTCCATTTAGCGTACACACAAACATCCTCTGTAACTTGCACACATTACAAGAAGTTTTCTGTTTGCTACACAGGATATTTCTGACAGCTAAGATCTCCTGTTCTCACTTATTTGCAGCGCTTTATCCTCTCTCCAGCATTACACCAGAAACAGTGAAAACTAGAAGCTTTCACGTCAGGATGCCTGCACTGGGACAGAAAGTTGTGAGTGTCCATGAAGGACTTGCTAATTTCCTTCTTCCTTACCCCATATTCCAAAATTCCAAGCATATTTTTGAGCTGACAAAATGCAAGAGGGTGCTTTGCTCCCCTCTCAGACCCTGGAGAGGAAGCTGCCTGCACGTTAGCAGGCATTGAATACAAATCCTTTCCTTGGGTGAAGTGGCTCCTCCCCAATCGTTCAATTTGACAGCGGCGCCCTAAGTGTAGCAAAGTTATTATGCTTCTTTCACCTAAGACACTCCAATCACGAGTATTTCAGTGGAGGCAAGGTGAGCCAGATCGAACCAGTGTGGAAGAAAGACAAATGACTGCTCATCCCCAGAACCTGATCTGAGCAGCTTGCAAGTTTGAAGGAGAGTTATGATTATATTTTACCTCATTAGTTTTCATTCCTCTGCTTCTTCATGCTCCCCACAGGCTGCGTGAAGCTGTATGTGGGAAAGGATCCTGGCACAGAAATGGGGAGGCCATGTTCTTGGGGCTCCTGGTTTCGTGGAACCTCTTGAGCTTGGCTGGAGTGCTCCATAGAAATATGTAAAAGCTGCAGTGGAGTCACCTGTGCCCTTGTGGAAGCTGCTGTGTCATTCCAACAGATGTTAAGGATATGGCACAGGAATTGCCTTGCCAGATTCTCTGGACTGCGCTGCACTTGAAATCAAACTAGACAGTCCCTCAAGGTCTTGAAATGTAGTTACAATAAAATCACACTTCCCTTTTTCCCTTAATGTAAGGAATACTCATTTCCAAAGCTAAGCTACAGTTTTTTGTTGATTTTGATGCTGGTTTTTGGTGGTTTTTTTTTTTTTTTTCAGTTCAAGAGAGTCAGTTTTTCTACTGAGAAAATTCAGAGGTCATTTCTTTTCTCTGGGATTTATTACTTCTTGTTACTCACTCTTTGAGCCATGAGAAAAGACAGTGGCTATCTTAAAAGCTGCTCTCACTCACTGCAGCATAACTATCATTGGTGCCTCGCAGGTACAGCTCCCAGATTTTTGGGCAGCCATATTCACTTATAAGGCAGAAAACCCTCAGTCTGTGTCTATCGTCTTTTTGAAGCTGAGAGTTAGATGTGAGTGAGGTTTTGAGCCCAAACAATGCCACTGCTGAGATCACTCAGAGATGATCTCTGAGACAGAGACATCACAGAGCATCACAGAGACAGAGCATCATAGACCATTCCTCATACTGGAGATCAGAAGCAGAAGCAAAAATGCCTGGGAGCCTGTTTTATGAGTGTAACGATTTATAGCAGTATCACAGCTGTAGTCTCTCTGGAGCCAACAGTTGAGTGTACTTTGCTAAAACTTTAAACATCACAACTTCAGCCAGTCATAGCAACAATCTCCACACTCATCCCCCCAGACACAAGGGAGTCAAGTCATCCAGTCAAAGGCCAAGAACATGCTGACTCTTAAGCAAATGTCTGCTACTTTGTGTGGCGGAGGTGATTTGACTCAAATCTTTGGTAGGTTGGTAAGGAAAGTGCACACAGATGCCTAGCAGGAAACCTTCCCTAAGCATGCTCACTTAGAGGAACCGGGACTGGTTGACAGATGAGTGGTGAAAAGGCCAGAACTCTCCTTTCATCTCCTATATACAAACACAACCCAGATCAAATATGAACAAGGATGTCCACACATACAGTGTGTGGACAGTTCCCACAGACATAGTCTCTGGGAGCTGTAAGACAGGGACAAGTGGGAGCCATATTATATGGCAGCAATCTATTTTATTCATTTATTTATTCGTTTTATATTGAGAACACACTAATCTTCAAAAAATTCATCTTCTCAGAAGCTGTGAAATACATTTTCCAGTCTTGTTGACCCTTTGGCTTTGTGGAATCGCAGTCTGATATATTATCTGATAATCATATTACATACCTGAATGCTGCCTTTCATCCCCTCCCTTGTGCTGGTTGGTTACGAGTCACATGAAATGAATACTGATTGGGTGGCATTTACACTCCATGAATCCTGACTGGCTACATCCTTGGGAGCATGAAGGTCACCCACTGAATTGCTTTGTGCTTTAGTCAATATTGTCCCATGTGCTCCAGCAGCCCTGTTTTCAGAGAGCATTATCTAATTGAAAACCAAATCTCTGCATCAGAATGCCAGCCATGTGGCTCACCTACGTCCCTCTCTTTCCACATGCCACCACGACTTGTATTTGATACTAACGACTTTCATCTTTAACAGAAAAAAATAGAAAAAGAGCTGATTTCAACGCTTTACATGGAACAGGTGGAAACTGAAATGGCAAAAGATGGGAGGGGTGTGATTTCTAAGGAGTTGGAAAAAAGCTGGGGAAAAGGGTGGCGTTAAAAAATAGTTCCATGAATACTGATGCAGATCTTTAAAATAAATATTGTGGTTGTGCTGTTTGTGAAGTTGTTTTTCAGACTTATTCTCATGCCTTACCTAGAAGAAGCCCCAATGACTCAATATGACAAATGTTGCAGGATGTCTGAAGTAAGCAAAGCTCCAGATGTGTGCGTGTATTTACGCCTGTCACCGAATCCTAGAAAAAAATACTTCTGCTTAACGTATGTGCATGCCTGCCTCAACCCATAAAAAAGACCGGAAGTGCTTCAGATGTACATCAAAGCTAAAACTCTCATGGAGACTGTCATGAAGACATTTTTGGGGGGGAAAAAAACCCATAGAGGCAAAGAACGATCTTTGGCTTATACACTATTACACAGGAGCGCAAGGAAAGAAATGCACCGTTGAGGCCTCACCTCGAGTACTGTGCTCAGTTTTGGGCACCTCAGTACAGAAAGGACATTGAGGTGCTGGAACAGGTTCCAAAGAAGAGCAACAAGGCTTGTGAAGGACTCAGAGAATCTGCCCTATGAGGAGGGTAGTATGGTTAGGTTGTGTCTGGACTTGATGATCTTTAAGGCCTTTACCAACCTGAGCAACACTATGATACTAACTGTTCACAGAGCCCAGGACAAGAATGCTAAGGTGACAGTGCGTGACTTCTTGCAAAATGGCTTTCAACTGTTGAACACGTGAGCAGCTAAGAAGAGTGATGAACTCTACAGAAGATTTGCCCACTTAACTCTCTCTGAGCAGCCATGGGCCAGTACTACGCATTGGCTAACTTGCCCATAGCACAGGAGACACAGTTTTCCTCCAGGAGCTGCCACTGATGCTTCTACAACCAAGATATAGGAACTAACAAGAGTAAATTCAACCATCTTCTCTAATTTGATCTGTGTGAGGTAAGGAACAGTGAGCCAGAAAATGGAGATAGTCACATAACTGGTTATTGAGGAGTGCCAAGGGTAACAGCAACTGTCTGCATGTATAGAAAAATCTCTGACAGTGCACAGTGTCAGCATTGATTTACCAACAGAAGGAGACATAGTTCTTGTGCAGCACCCAGCAAGCAAGAAGCAAGGAAGTGGTGGACCTGCTGCGCCACAAGGTGCCTGCTATTGAGAAAACACATACAGCAAACCTGCCTGCTATGTGCTACAGGTACCAGGGCTGCAGTGCAGGGTCGAAAAATCTCCCCTAGCATCAAACTCTGTTTATGCAAAAAGGAAAAAGTGCTTCCCTGTATTTTACCCTCAGATCCCAAGAACATGACGGGGACAGATGAAGCCCCAAAGAAGAAGGAGCCATCAGACACTCAGTGTATCTAGATCCTGCTTTGCATAATTCTTCGGTGAATTTCAACAGCACAGACCTGGGACTCTTCAAGTAGCTCTTCTTCAGCTCTCTATGTCCCGCTTTCTTGTTCTTTCCTCCCTCCTAATCCCAAATACCTTGCTTTATCTCTTTTCTCTGCCCTGGCTCAGTTCACCTCTTCTTTTCCTCCTCTGCCATTACATGATCTTTCCCTCCATGCTTCTCCACCTCCAGTTCTGCCTTAATTCCCTATGGTTAGCTCTGCATATACCATTCCCTCTGTCTTTTTCTTTCACTTTCTACATTGTCCTACCTCCATGCTCGCTCTCTCTGCTTTTCATCCTTTTTCTTTTCCATCTGCCAATTCCAAGCCTGTCTTTCCCTCTGTGCTTTTCAGTTCTTTTCTTCCCTGATGCCATTTCAATTATTGGATAATTCTCTGCTCACTTTCCCCTCTCTCTCTCTTTTCCCCTTTCCTCTCCCTTAGGGGCTCAAGCTTGTCTCTCTCCATTTATTTCAGGGATACTGCTGCTGTGGGTTTCAGACGTCTGCAGGTTTGTTTGTTTTTATCATCACACCCCTCTCTTGCTGCTTAGCTTCTTGTCACTTCACTTTCCTCTTTCTGCCTACCCCAGCCATAGCATCATTACATCCTTTCTCTGTCTCAGCCCATCATTTCCCACAGAGACCGTTATTATTAACCACACCGGGAAATGTATGAGTGGCGGTCAGCAGGGTCAGCAGGGCTCTGTTTCAAATTGATGGGAATGAGAAATGGAAGTGGCACAACAGGCAAGGGGAAGAAAGCAACGGCCCCTCACACAGCCCTGCTGCAGAGGACGCACCAGCAGCAGAGCTGGGGGGCTCTGGCAACCACACCTCGAACACTGTGCTTTAATTAACGTCCCCATGGAAAAGCTGGCTGCAGGCAGCGAGCGTCAAGGAGTCTCAGTGATCCAGACTGTTGCACTGTAGATCAAGCCTCATTTTACAGAAACACGTCTCCGTCAGCCTCCTGACATCTTCAGGCCAGACAGAAATTCCTTTCAATTAATGAGCTTGCAGGAGGATCTCACTACTGTGGCAGGTATCTCAAACGCAGGAAGGCAGTGGAACAGCAGCTGCCAGCACCAATGCAGGGAGAAGGAGCAAACAGGCTACGAATATTGGTTTTTGAGGTTGATGCCATGAGAAGAGTTGATTCCCACTACAATATGGTGTTGGGAAGAGGGGAAGAGCATCTCTGGTAATTGCATTTTGGCATGGTGGGGATGTGTCCAGTGACAACCTCCAAAAACCCATGGAAATGCTTTGGATTCATAGCAAGAGGAGAGTCTTGCTTTTCCCGCTGTAAGAGGCATGCTTGGGCAAATGGAGAAGGACAAAGTGCAGGAAGTATTTGGCAGCTGGGAGGGTGAGTATGGAGGCCTGGTCTGCTTTGCATCCTACACCAGTGCTGCTAAAACGTGCTACAGGAGGAGGAGCACGGGCAGGCTCAGTCACACTGCTCTCAAGGATGTTGATTGTGAAATGCTCATACACAGGGTTCCTGCTTGTCACAGCCCTCTTAATGCCTATGGTCATTTGCTCCAAGCTCCCTGCCAGCTACTTTTCTTCAACTCTCCCACTCCCTCAGCTCTTGACATGAGGTAGAGCTCCAGCAACACACTTCTGAACACTACATCTGCAGGGCAAACTCTGTGGAGGCTGCCATACACGCTCTAGATAAGAGCATCCTCAGACAGCAAATGTTCCAATCTTCTTGCACACCTCATTGCAAGCAGCACTCTTGTTCAAGTTGTACAAGAGGCTGTGTGAAACCCTGCTACCTACCTCATGCTTTCACAAGTTTGGGAATGTAAAGTTACCTTTACAAATGGCCTTCAAAACACTGAAAAAATGCAAGCAGGAGAGGATCACTTAAAATTGCTCAACCTGTCTCTGCTGCCTTTCCCTGCAGGCATAATTCACTTATTGCCTGCATATAAATTAGGCAGGCTTTGATGGAAGAGCTATTGACAAATGTACCTCGCTCTGTTTTCTTTTCCTGACCTGGGGAATTCTGGAGAGGAAAGAGCCAACTTGGCAAACGGTGAGAAAAAGGACAGTTGAGTAACAGATTGCTTTGGTACAAGTTTACAGGCAATGTCCCTACCTCTACGAGACTGATGTCTAGTAAAGGACAATTAATACTGGTCTTTGGTCCAGTCTTTGGGTTTGCTGGCTATCCAGCTCAATGAGTAGCTTTTGCTAAGGGTAGTTCTTTGACAGTAGTTCTGTATTTAAAGTCACTTTCAGAAAATCTATTTCAGACAACTTCTGAATGCATTTTCTTCTTGGGAACCTATTGCCAGCATCTTAAAGGTGATGCAGTTTGCCACTGCAATGTGAAGGCAACACAAGTGGATTCTGTTTGACACCTTAAATTCGAGTTTCCAAGTTTGGGTTTGAGAAGTGGAAAACAGGGAATGTACAACGCTCCCTCCTAGATTTATTGACAGAGTATAAGCACTAGATTAAAAAAACAGCTAGCAAAGGGAGAGGCAACATATAGGCAAAACAAAGTGATACGACGAAGACAAGCAAAATAGTAAGATCACAGTCACAACACAGTATTTGCCATTAGAATAAACATGTTTAGGCTAGAAATATGCAACTTCCATGTTCAGGTACAATTTCTGGACATTGACATCCTGCCCATGAAGACTGTAGTGTTTGAGGAAGTCCCAAAGCCCTTCTGAAACCTATGAGAACAACTTCAATTTTATAAAGAAATAAGGCGTCCATCCGCTCCCCTTTTGCCATCAAAATCATACTTGTCAAAAGCAACTGATTAAAATGCAGTTGGGGCTTATAGAGCAAATTAGAAGACGGAAAAGGTTCCATATGCGATATTCAGGCTCAGTTTTTTACTTATTCTATCCTCCAGTGTCTGTAATCCATTTGTTCCTGAGAAGCTGTTCCCTGAACACAAATTAAGCTTTTTGAGGCATCTGGACTAAATTATTTCTGCAGGGAAGTGAGCAAGCTTAATTCTCGAGTGATCTAGTTCCTGATACACACACTTGTAATGTCAAATCCAAAGAGAATGGCAATCACAACCCTATTATTTTTTAGCATAAGCTAAGCTAATAATATGGGAAATCTCAGATGCATTCATTATTCTGGAAGAATCTAAAATGTAGGCATTTTCGAATATGTACAAGCTAGCGTGTGTAGGCAAGGAACTTCATTGTGGTCACATTGTTTCCTGGAAGCGGACTGCAATAATGAAATATGTCTGCATTCCCGGAACCAGAATTTGTAGCAAACATTCACCCTTTCAAAGAGCAATCTTTTCCTGTACAGCTGGGGATTTAAGCTAACAACTATGCGCAAATTACAACAAGTCACGAAAAGAAGTTAGAAAGACATCTAAGGAATGAAATCAATCCATTTTCACAAGCTGTCCTCTGTTCAAAACTCAAGAGCGGTCTAAAACCTTTCAGGATATTTCTAACTCCAATTAACACAAGCGATTCTTCACATCAAGTTGGCTAAGTAGACTGGACTTGGATGAGGATTAAATGTGGGCAGGAGCCAAGGGGTGTGTTTCAACTTTGTGAAGAGTACAGTCTCTTCAAAAAGTGGAGATAGTTGGCTTTCCATTTAGGACAGGGCACATTTTATTTTGACTACAGCAGCAACAGAATTACTACGGAAGGCAACTTTACACAGCAAATCAGCCAACAGGATTGCTCACACACTCTCACATACACCTGAAGATGATATTACTCGCCCTTTGGGACATGAATAATAACATAAATTGCATACACACTGAATATTTTCTTAGAAATGACTAATGCCTTAAATGACATATTCTGATACCAAGCAGTGTCTGATCATTTTTTAAAGGCATTTGATTTACAACAAAATTAGGTTCCTGAAAGATGCTCCAAATCAGCTGTCATACAAGGAAAGATGGAAGGCAGACACGGATAGATGAGGGAGATGGATGGTCAGCAGAATTTCAGGTAGGATCTTCCAGTTCATTAAATATCAGACACAGGAAGAGTAAGAGTACGTAAATATGAGCTTATCCCCAGTGACCACCTGGTTCCCACCAGAAAAACAAGGACATGGGCTCAGCAACTCAGGCAGTGCTCACCTACAGAGAAATGCAGCAACCAAGGAGAGCAGAGAGCCCCGGGAGGCCGCGCATAGCTCAGCACAGCTATCACTCTTTCTGAGGAGGGTGTAAAAATGAGCTCTTCTAGGGTTGAGATGGCAGCAAAAAAGGAGAGAACTAAAAAGATACTGAAATATAAATAAATAAAAGAATGTGCTTCTGCTGAAACCATGCAAATCCAGAATATCAGAGCTTTAGGAAGTCTGGGTTGATGGAGCTGTGCGAAAGAACAACTATGCACATATTCTGCTCTGTGCTTGGTGCTATTCCAGCCTTTTAGCATGAGAATTATATGAGGGAGACTCTAAAGCAGCAGTGAGAGGCACTGGCACAGTTGGGAGGCTGAGTGGGAGAGAAGAAGGGGGCAAAGCATCTGTTTCACCCTCAGAGCTACCCAGTGATAGGGAGATGTTATAAAGGCACAAGCCTCCCGTTCTTTACTGACAGAACTCCACAACCCTTTCCCTTCACACGCTAAGCTCAAAGACAGGTAGTAGCTGTGCCACTTTGTATTCAACACCTGCCCATCTGTAGAGTTCCACTCAGCACTCCTGTTGCTTTGCACACAATCACCAAACACCAGTGACAGGAGTCCCGACACTTCATCTCTACCACCCACCTTTGTCAAGCTGCATCATAGAAACCTTCCTCATGGCATGGAGAATGCAACTTTGGAGCAGCTGTTGGCCATTTCCACAGGCAGGCTGCTGTTTTTCATAGCAGCAAGCATGCAGATGCTAAAATGATGCCACTCATAGAAGGAAGAGGTGTCCCCTCAGCCCACAGGGAAGGGGCTGAAGTGGAAATGAAAAGTTCAGCATTGCTCACTTACGAGGCACAGACTGCTGTCAGCTAACAGAGAGTTTCCTACAAGGACAAAATGTTCATTTGCTGCTCTGAAAGTAATACATCCTATTTATTTCCATGGAAACTACAACAGATACAAAGAGCACCATAACACTGTTGGATAGAGCATATTCTCAGCTACAAAACACCACTTTTCAACATAGTCACAACCATTAGGTATGCATTTCCACCAGCTGTGAACAAGAGCCTGCATGCTGTGCTCCTAACAATCTGCACCAGTGGAGGTGCCCCACTGCCACCGTCGTCACTGCTGAAACGCACCACCCACTGCCTCACTGTGCTCACATTCAAAGGCTGGCTGCCATAACCATTCAGCAAGCACTGGTGAATGTCAATGGATGCTGTTTTTTCCACATGAAGGAGTTCAATTCCACACCTTTGCTTCACCTGCACTTCCATGTCAGATGTCATTCTGTCAGACTGCCCCTCTGCTGCCATCTGTCACACAGCAACAAAATGTAAGGGAATATCGCTGGGGAGGTTCAACCTCTACTGCCATCCCTCCAACATTTGCCTCTGATAGAGTTGGCAAGACAGTAAAATAGGAGGTATGACTTTTGGAGCAGCCCTCATACCCACAGCATCCAGCAGCACAAATCCCTACCTCCTGGATAAGGCAGGAGTGACTGATATACCAAGGTTAGGAGCTCACCTCAGCAAATGAGGCACAGCTGGGTATGGATAAGTTTGCTTGGCACTGGCTGCATCTCAAAGCCTCCCACAGCAGTTTCCTGTTGAAAAATGCTTAATTCTTAATTCTGACTGCCCGGTCTGCAAATAAACACCAATGTGTTGATGCTTTAGCTCTCACCGAGTTGCTGGATCTGCTCCTGCCCAGCATAACCTTTCCTGCCCAAATGCTTCTCTGCTGGGGCTTGGCTCAGCACAGGACACATGTTCACAGCTCATTGCTCTATACTGCTGGATGGGTTAGATGGATCCTGTGGCACACAACCAAGAAGAGCTGACTTCCCTCAGAGCTCAGGGGTGTGAGGGATAGCAGGAAGTCAAAGCTTCCCCTGGCGAGGGAGAATGTTAAGCTTATGTTCAGAGCAGGTCATGCGATAGTCAGGCTCCAGCTCATATACTGGCCTAGAGACTGGAGAAAAGCTCCCTTCCAAGCACATTCATGATTCCAGACTGTCAGGAGAAAACCAGACAAGGGGCAACCCTTGGCTGCTTTTAAAACGTTCCTGCATTGATTCCTCCTTGAGATACAAGCCAGTGAGTGAGATGAAATCTCCTCTTACTCAAGCCCTATTTTTCATAATTATGCATCTTTAGTGTTTCATAACGACCAATTTAATCACTTTTGCCGTTTAGAGGGCTATAACAGCCAATCATGGTAATGGGCTTGGTATTTGGTAGGAACCATTTAACGCCCAAGAGCCCTTGTTCTGAGCCACTTGATGCCACTTAAGTTTGACAGACAGACTCTCATTAGCACAAGTTGCAAAACCTCTCAGATGAAGCTCATTTCTTTTAAACAAACTATGCTCAGTGATCCCCAAAGTCTCTGAGTGAGGAAATTTTTAGCTCACTTCAGATGCGTTCAGGTCTGTGGAAACTAATCACCATATTTCCCATGCCGAGGGGCTTTCTGTTAAATTCTCTAGCTGTCTCCTCACAGGTTTCCTCTCAGTTCTTGCACATACCTCTGCTCCACTGGGGCCAGCTCCAAGAGGACTAGCTGGGTTTTGTGACCTTCTCTTTCCATGCAAAACCTTTTCGATGAGCTTCTGTTCTATATCGCCTGGTAAGCCTTGAAGGGACAGCTCTCACAACCTGATTCTTCCTTGCTGGGGCAACCAGCAACACACCCTTGGAAACCTGCAGAAATATCTACAGAGCTCTGATTGCTGCTGAGACTACTACGCTTACCTTTGATTTTCCTGCTGCCTCATTTTTTGTTTGGACAGTGATCCACAGTACAAAAATAAAGCTCAGGGCATCTGAGACTGCTCTAGACACTCTCAAACACATGAAGTCTGCATCTGAACTCACACGATGACGGATCTGGAGAGTCATAGTCCAACGTCACTTCCACAGCAGAAGGAATAGATACTTCTCAAAGGATTGTGAGGTCATAGCATGGGCAGGGCTAAGAACCTGACATAGCTACCAAGAATCTACAACGTGCAGTTTAAGACCATTGGATTGGCTCACTTCTGCTTCTCACAAATAGATCTACTATTTACGTGTCCTCTTCTCCACTGTATCACAAACCATGGTGCATGCAATGAGACTAAAAGTAGCAAGTGCAGAAGGCCTAAGAGGAAAATAAATTGATAACACAATGGAAAACCCAAGTCTCAGTGACAGAGAGGACAGGCACATCTTGTGGTACAGTCTGATGTGACACAGTAATATCTTGGCTTATAGTCAAAATGACTTCAGAAAAACAACTAGGTCAAAAACACAACATGCAGAGCTAAAGGAGTCAAAACCTGTTCTTAGAAAGAAATCTCTTGTATTCAGCATAACTTGCAGTGAATGCTGACACATTCCTAGCCTACTGCTCACTGAGCCATGACATGGTGGCCTGATAGAATGGATGGTGGGTTGCCTTCTGTCTAAACACTCTAAACGGACCTTGTGTCTAAACCACACTATTTGGTTCAAGTGCAACTAATGCAGCATTCTCAGCGCCATTATTAAAATGGATATGTTTCACCAGACACACACACAACATTTAAAGCACCATATGATCCTGCCCAAAGCTGAAGAGAGCATTAACCGATATTATGATGTATTACTTGGGAAGTAGCCTGATGCCCCTTAATTAGAGGCTGCCTGCTAAGGTACACTCAGCAGGAGAAGAGTTAAGGTTGTATTTGTAACCTTAAATCTCACCTTACCTGGCTTGCAAGTGCTTAACTGTGCAACTTTAATGTGTTCTTATCAGAGCATTTTTATTGAGCCATTATTAACACCGTTAGATACTATCTAGCATTTCCCACATCCCCCTCCTCCACAGCTGTTACCTGAGCTACAGAAAACAAGAGATTCAAAGGAAGCACTTAACTCACCCTCTGCTATCATCCTCCATCACCCCCTTGCCCCAAATCCCCTAGCAGCTTCCTTAAACAGGACTGGAGTTTTGCTCGCTATGTTTTTTGCCCTCGGCCAGCCTGTGCATTGAAAGAAATCCTCTACTGATAATTATTAAGTTCCCTTGACGCTGGCTGCTCATTAATCTATTATTTTGCTCCTCTAATTACTTTTGTCTGTTCGAGTTAACAGCCTCCTTTCTACATCTTTCCTGGGTCTCACTCAAGAGATGCTCGTGTCAAATGTGACTTTCCTTCATCCACAAATCCCTTACAGCCTGTGCTCTGTGCATGGACTCTGAGACCCACCCTGCCACTTCCTGAGGCACAAGTTAAGCTCTCACACTGAGCCACCTGCATCACTGTGTACCTGTACTTCACCCAAGCTGTGGGGTGTGCACCTCTGGGCATTTGAGCCTAGAGCTAAGCTGGATGAAACATTTAAGGTATATCCTTAATATCTCCACCTGCTTCATTCCCTGGAAATCTCCTAAAGGAACCCTCTCACAAAGATGGAGACCTTTCACAAGATGCGAGGCTACCTACAACTTCACAGTGCAAGGATCATCCATCTATATATACACTGGCTTCCCTTCACAGTTACCCTTTACCCAAAGACAACAGTCAGCACAAATTAGCTTAAAGTCCCTTGGGCAGAAGGGGAGACAGAGACAAGAACCAATTACTTATTTGCCTGGAAGATGCCAAGTCCATCAGGGAAAAACACAGTTGATACAAGTGAGACTGTCAGAAGGAGGCTGCAGATGCAAAGTCTGGAGCCTGGTCTGAGCTTCAGTAGTTCACAGAATTTCTAACATTTTGTCTCTTACCAGGAGTGACACTAAAGATAATTAATTATTCTCCTGTTCCCTTCACACAGCTGTACTTTAGGTTCTGTAGGCAGGCTCTGGACAGCTGTACAAATCCATATCCTGCAGTCAAAGGATGCTTTTTCCTTTTAGGTACAGCTCATCTCCCACTTGTGGCCTTCCTGGGTCACAGTACATGGGCTTTACAGCTGCCCAGTGGAGCATGTCATGGGTATGGTCTTCTCCAAATTCTGTAGCCCTTCCTCTCTCCTGCAGCCCTACATCAATACTGTGGTAATTGAAATCTCTGATAATCAATGCCTTTTTCCAGGCCCTTATTACATGCGTTATACACTTTTACTGGTGGCTGCAGGCCAGCAGTGATCCTCAGGATGTGCTCATCCTTCACATCACTCACGTCAGACCCAAACTGGCATGAACTTCATTGTCTGCATCAGGCAGCGACTCTTCCCTGCTTGGATGGACCTGCACTCAGCCATCCCATTGCTGTCTGCTCTGCACCCTGTGGCACCCTAGCACTGAGGTGGCCACTCGCTGCAAGTTTACTGCAAGAAGGGATGATTTGCTCAATACCTTCAGCTGGCAGGCACCCCCTCCCAGGACAACCGTATTCAGATGCTGGAGAAAACCTCCACTCTGCAGAAGGCAGAATGATGCCTGACCTTGCTGTGGTCAACACAGCAAGCAGCGACAGGATGTTCTGCCCCCCAAAACTGGCTTATTTTTTGCCCTGATTTTATCTCTGACAGTAGATTTCTTGCAGGTCATGGGGCATAGATGCTGATTGTCTTCATCAGTGGGACTGGTATGCAGGTAGAGGTAGAGTAAGAGAAAAATCAGATGATTTCATGGGAGAAGCTAGAAGGGTTGAAGACTTTGGAGCTGTATGCTTCACTCCCTCCAGACATCACTGTTATATGCACTGATGTGGATGTTGTTATCCACGTTCACTGAGATCGTCACACTAGATGAGACAGACGCTCTGGCTCCAATGCAGCATATATCAGCCACTAAAGACAGCCAAGTCACTGAGATGAGCTGAAGTCAAACTACGGCATACAAGTAAAATTAGTGAACTGTCTTTAAATGAAATATAATGAAATGAAATATAATGAAAAAGAACGCAGGGAACAGCTATAAGCTACTACCTTAACCTTCCCTAGTGTATCTTCATCCTACTGTGAAGAGAGAGAAATATGCTCATCTAAAGTGGAAGTACTTATAGATTACAGCTACAAGGTGAAAATATGCAGCCTTTCCATTTTCTTCTTAGGAATCACTTTTTTAAGGATGTTTGAACTGAAACCAGAAAATTCACAGCATTTTAAATTTAATATCTCTTTAATTCACAGTCAATCTCTCTGTATCTTTACAAGCACTCTTTACATTTTGAGCAGTGAGCTCTAGCTGCAAACATGGAGCTGCCAGTGGTACATATGACCTCCAGACAGCAGGGAAATTGGACCCCATCTTAAAACATCACCTCTTTGCCCCTATAAAACCTTAAAAATACCTGTCACTGATGAAGTAGCACCATGCACATGAGACCCAAAGCAGACTCATTAGTTCACATCACTAGAGGGAGACACGATAACACACACACAGGCAGAATCTTGCACTCAGTGACATTTTCTGCCAACAGTCTGTGGAAGTTGACTACTTAAAGGTAGGATATAATGGCAGGTTTGTGCAGTGGAGCACAAGGAAGGCTGGTAGGGAAAGAGCAGGGCAGGACCTACTACACAGCAGGGGTGGGCATCCAGCAGATCTTTCCTCTTTTCTTCCTAGTCATGCCAGCAATGTTCCTTGATTTCAAAAGGTTTTTGCAGGTGGGAATGAAGGAGAATTTGGTAACCTGCTACCTACTTTTATATACCTGCTATTACCGTAAGTAATTCTACTTACGCTAGAGTATGGCAACAATTCCTTTCCCTATCATCATTAATTACACATTATTCTGAACACATCTTCTCAGTTTTGACTTCAGGTCTTCTGGAATCCTTCAAGACTGTCTCATGGAAAGACAGCAGGAAAAGAACAATCTGGTAATTCCTGAATATCCTGGCTAAACAGGAACATCTCAGTGGAGAAGCACTTGAAGGTAGAGCTAGTGACTATACAGCACTGCCCAGACAGGAGTATTACAGCATGCAGTGAGCTAGAAAGATGCTGCTCTTCTGTAGGTGGATGAATGTTTTTATATAGGCACAAATTAACTTAGCCTTTAAAATGCCATGGAAAAGATCTGAATACCATGGTTGACTCAAAGCAATAACCATTCTGGGAGCAGGAAAAATGGAGGTAACTCCATCAGAGTTCAACTTGCTATCAAAAAACCCACAGCATTTCTGTTTGGTAGGAAAGCCACCAACTTGGTACACAACTGCCCTCTTCCCAGTGATAGCACAGAAAAACCTGCCAAAGATGTAACAGCCGAGCACCGACCAAAAGACTGCAGATGTTTCCCTCCAACCACTGCTAAAGGCAGCAGGGCAAAGTCCCTCCTCCCAGCAGACTAATTCACCAGTTCCTCAGAAGTGCTAAAATATTTTGAGGCCCTGATCTTTGTCTCTGTCATGGGGTGAAAAGAGAAATCAAAGCTGCATTAAAGCTGCAATGAAAATGAATGTTTAATGTATCAATGTGAAGCGTGTTTGTACTGAAACAGCATCACAGACTGCAGGGACTGAGTGGGGCACTATTACAATAGGATGGATCTGTACCTGATGATATTTAAGCTACACAGAGAAGAAAGAAATCAAACACATCCTGTGTACCAGGGAGAAAGCAGGACTGCAGCATGCAAGGTTATTATAAATGGGGGTGGGAAGCTCTTGCTTCTGGGTCATGCAATAAGAAGGAGGGATAAGAAGTAAGATGCAACCTACCCCAGGGAACCTCTAAAGTGACTTCTAAAAAAGCGGAGCCAAAGGAACCGGGATGAAAATAGAGGCTGAAGCAAATTTGGATGCCTTTTAGAAAAGCCTGGAAAAAGTTGAAACTTTGGCTTCTTTCCCAGGCTCTCTGTGAGCCAGCATCCTTCCCCAAATCCTCCTGTATAACACTGGACAAGAGAGAAACTCAACCGAGAGAGGAAAAGATTTCAGAAAGAGCCCTGAAACAAAAAGGGAGTGTATAAGAAACAAAGTGAGAGGTCTCTGACAAAGAGGAGACCAGATCTTTTCCAGAGTATTTTGAGGATACAAGAACTAAAAGAAATGAGACTTGGTTAAAAAGCATTCCTTCCCTTCAACACTGTATAAAGCTGAGTCAAACAAGCACCATGTAAACCTTAAATTTCCAGATTAGGCAAAGGCAGATAAGGGCATGAGCAGAGCTCCTGCAGTAACACCACCAAATTAAAAAATAATCACATTTAAAAGGAAAATTATATATATATATATGTATATATATATATATATGCAAATTACTCCTTCTTTCCTTCTCCTCAACTGTTTCACTGAGGTTTTTAGAAGAGAGAGGTGGGTTAAATGCAAATGGCTTAGATAACCAGAAAATCCCCTTCCCACTCGTCACCACCCAGTGCTTACTGGGTTGACTTGTGATGACTCTGGATGAAGTCCAGAGTTTCTGTTTATTATCTTCTTTGGGCAGAAGTAAGCTTTCCTTACAAACTCAAAGTGGAGTATTAAGGCTTTGGATAGCAACGAGAGGCAAACAAACATTGGACATAAAGACAAAGTTGCCCACGTGAATAACAAGGTTATCTTAATTTCATGCCTTCAGAGAGTTCTCTGCTTCCTTCATGTTCAGTGTTTGACCCTAAAAGAAGACCTGAATGTACTAAGGGAAGATACACAAGTGAGCGGGAAATGTGAGATAATCTGTCTCTTTCAATTTAGGTCTCATCCTGATCTCTAGTAATTGAGCCCCAAAGCATGAAGTATAACATCCTTCTCAGTATTTTGGTGTGAATAACAAGAATATCCAGATTTGTTCACATTATCCTCAGAAACACACAAACTGTTTGAGCCTTGCCAAGTTCTTAACTTTAAATAACTTTCCATGGCAATGAGTTCTATAGCTGTTTATAAACATATTATATGTATACCATCTCAATTACACAGAGCAGGAAGGCACTTTTCTGTATTCCCTATCCCTTCTAAACTTCCCAGGTTATGGTAAATTCTCTAAGACTCAATGAGAATTTCTTCCACCCCCTAGGGAGAATTGGCCTGGCATATTTGACAAGCCTTCCCACCTCCTTTCCTTTTACACTGTGACATGAAACTTGGGCGTTGTAATCAATACTTATCTGCTTTGCTTGGACTGTTTTTTTAAGCTGTGATTACCAGTGTAATAACTAAGCTCCTTTTTTAAGCCAAACTACATATCCTTAGAATGTTAGGAGGAATATGAGAGAATCCAGACTTTTTTGTCTTCCATGTCGAACTGCCTTGCTGTGCTGAGGTCAAGGGACTCAGACTGGGAATGAAATACCTGGTGATTTCATAGAGGTTTCACCCTGTAACTGCTCTTAGGAAAACTTAATGGTTTGCTACTCTACTGGTTACACAGAACCAGTAAATCCCATTTGTTCATCCTTGAGCTGAGCCTAATATAGATCAATATAGCTTTGCCTTCCTGTAACAGCCTCTGAGATTGCCACAACACTTGGGTACTAATGTCACAGAACTTGCCACAGCATCCTGGAGCAAGGCCCTCATGGGAAAGAAGGATGAATGGGACTTTCTGTCTGTGAGTACTAGCTCCTTCGGACAGAAGCTACCTTTTTCTTTGGCATTTGTCTGCCCATCTAAGACAATGGGCTTGGTAGTGAGATCTCTGGTGATACCTGCAACAACAGTCCATGTCCACGTTGCTGTTAACTCAATTCACAAGGGCTTTAGGGCTGCTGTTGAAAGAGAGTTTATTGAGAAGTACTTGAATGTACATGAATATTTATTTTCCCCAGGAAGCTTTTTCAGTCAACCAAGCATCTAGCATTGCTCTGACTAAGATGGAGAGATGAGGAATGATAAATGATTGCCTCTTGGATTGTGATCTCAGCAGCTTATGGGTAGGGAGAACATACATTAGCCTGAATAAACATAAGTCAAGAAAGACGTGAAATAAAACTAAGATGAGCTCAAACACAGACATTGCCTACCATCTGTAAACTATCTGACTGGGTCTTTTCTTGACTGTGTAAGTTGTTCTCTTGATGCATGGTTCAGGGAAAACAGAGCATCTCATAATGAAACTGGCCACAGATGGGTAGGCTGCCTGTGGTAGCCCACACAGAACCTGCCAGCATGATGAATGATACTTGCCCTGAGCTGGGGCCTTCTCCAGCCTGTGGTCCAACTGGGAATTTGATAGGACCACATTCAGTGATGAAAAAAATAATCTATACTTTTGTGTAGGCTATAAGCTAATAAGAAAACAATAGTATAGCACCCACTCCTTATAGAAAGTCACAGAGGGGAGATTCTGAGTTTTGTCCCTTTCAAAAGATGAGAGACTACAGGATATCCCCAGGTGAAATATTCCTAATGCTACCGACTGCCAAGTCACCTAGCTTGTATTAGTAAACTCCAATACTCATCCCCATTCTAGCAGAACAAACCACAGATTCCTCATACATCCATTTCAGAGGGTTTCTAAGGCTTACCATCACATAGTGGGATGAGAAGTCACATGGCACAGCAGGCTTAATAAGCCCATGTCCTGAATCACAGGGGAGGCAATTGGACTACGTGCAGGGAGGTGCTGGAAGCTTCAGGTCAGCAATCCCATAAGAGCTCTGCTGGCTGAAGGAGAAGAGCTAATGACGTTTGTGCTCCCAGGCAAGGCCTATTAAGCTAACCATAGCTAGTTAGATGCCATTGCCCTGGTCCTACAGCACTGGAACCTGTCAGATAAGGAAGAAAAGGGTCTGGCTGGACTCTCTTATTTGGTTGCTCTGTCAAAATCCAGTCAGTCAACCATGTGAAGAGGAACAGAGGAGGAGAGCAAGGACTTGCATCATTTCAAGGAATGTCATTTCTGCTTTCATTACTAAACACTGTTTGGAACTAAAGCTGATCTGTATTGTCAGTTGCCACCTGAATTATTATGCATTTTTCCCCTTATCTGTCTTCTTCCCTGGTGTCAGTGCTAGAGTCAACAATCACAGCCAAACTTCAGTTATTTCACCAGAGAAGGAGAGAGGGTTTACCTGTGGGGTTACTTCAAGTCTTGGGGCCTTATAGTTGATTAAAGAAAAAATGCTTTGTTAAGTACTCACTAAAGTACGAGCAAAGGAAGGCACTCAGCATTTTTTAAAGTGAATATTCTACTTCCCAGATAGGCAAACGAGTGGGAGATGACGGTTCATTTAAATGAACGATCACATGCATCTCTGCCTCTTTCACACAAAGAAGGCAGCATCACTGACTTCCCATTGCATTTATATCTTCCGCTTTCCAGCCCACAAGAAATAAATCATTTCTGTGGTCCTAGCCTAGATAATTAGCCAAACGCTACTGACCAAATCAATGAATGAAAGAAACAGTAGACAAATTTGCTAATGAACTCCTTCAGGAAAGTGCACAAAGAAAAAGTAATTTGGCTCTCTCGACCCCCAGTGCTGGTTTAATTTCACAACCTGTCCATTCAAAACCTCCTACACAAGCTCCATAGAGCTCGTTCTTACAATTCTGCAGTCACGAGTTTAATCACAAAAAGATCCACAGAGAGAAAAAGAGAGAGAGAGATTTTAGAAACCTTTACAATGTCTAAAATAGCTCTTTGATGGGTAGCAGATGTGCTCAAAACTAGCATAAATCGAGCCAAAATGCCTGACAATCCTGGAAGAGGGAGATTCCAAGATAAGACAGATGTTTCTAACCATGATAGCTTTGGAATAGATTTGGGATTTTTTTTTGGTTAATTGTCAACCTCAAGGAAAACATTTAAAAGGAACTTTTTTGACCCTCATTTTGGACAAGTGCCTTACTGGTATACGTGCTGCACAAAGACAGGACTTCTGCCTGAAATCAGTTCCTCTGTATGGATAAAAGATAATAGATGGGTTGAGATGCAGGAAGAGACAGTAGAACAAGCAACAAGATGTGGACATGACAGACAGTCATGAAGTACTGCCTGTCCTTCCTCCCCAGTTAGGAAGGAGGTGCTTGGTGGGCTTCACTGTTAAGGGGAAGGCTTGAGTTTTGATTGAAAGGGCTAGTGAGAAGGCACTGATGGATACTAACAAGGCAGTGTCTCTCAGACACATAACACAGGAGGAAAAGTGAGGAGGATAGTGGGATAGTGATGAACAATCCCATTAAAACTGACATGGAAATCAAAGCAGGGGTGGGATCCAGGATTGCCAGAATGGAAATATGCTCTGGGGAGTCCTCGGAAGGGAGAAATGAACTCAGCCTGATATCATGGAGTAAGGAGTACAACTGAAAAACCCTCAAAGCACAAGCATGCAGCCAAAGGGATGAGCCAGGACAAGAATCTTCACGTTGATCTTCTAAACGATACATCTGATACATATCAGGACTCAGTTTTCATGAATATTTAATTTAATTCTCCTGTTACTCCTTTAACTCAAACATTAGATTGTGCTCACAGAATAGCTAGTGTGTTTCATACTAAAATATAAGAAAAAGTTGGGTGGAAAACTACAAGACTGAGGGTACAGTAAGATGGAAGACTCAATAAGAAATAAACCTTAAGAGCAAAAGTGCCAAAGTTAAAAGATTTTAAGTACATAAATAAAGGTGAAAAAGATAGGGCCTATTTCTCGCTGCATACCGATGGCACATCTGTGCTTAATACAAAGAAAGCTGGAAAACCAAGCAGTGTCAATGATACCACTAAGGATTAGGGTTCTTCACAACAGCTCTGCTCTTTCAGTACTTCCTTGTAGTCTTTACCCATTTTTCTTTCATTCTTCTGCAAGAAATGTGCCCAAACCACAAGATGTGTATCTAGCTTTCAAATACACAAATGCTTTGGCTGCAGGGATGAGACAGGAAATCTGAGCAACACCAGTCTGAACCACAGACATCAAATCCAGGGGCTTCTGGATGCAGCACTTGGATCAGGCCCTGTTCTATCATCTCCTTCTGGCCCCCTCTCTAACTTTATTTGTGTGAATCTCTTCCCTTTGCTGGCTGACAGATGAAGTTTCTCTAGCACACAAAGAAGACTTGTACTCTGCGTACCTCAAACCCTCCTTAACCATTTACACATATGGCAACACAGAACACTATACACCGTTAATGAATACTTTCCCCACATGCTTCAGATGACAGAATTTTTGATGGCAAAAAGGAAATCCAGTAAAGAGCTCTCTCCTCAAATGACATGATACAGATGAAGAGAAACCCACCAGCTGTTCCCATCCCCACTGATAATCTTTAAGGAATGAAGGCTTCCTTGCAACTCACACTGCTATCACCATGGAGTCAGACTATGTAAAGGACATTTTCCTTCCAAGCTTGCCACATCCTCAAACTTGGAAGGTATACTTAGATAGCAGAACAAAACTGTTGAATAATTCCATCTCTATTCTGCTCTTCACTTGCATGGCAGATCGAGTATCTCCTTTACTCACTGCACAAGACAACAGAACACTGTCTGCCAAAGAGGAAAGTAATATAAAATCACCTCTTCTACTATTTTCCTCTCCCTTTTAAGGTGAATCAATTGGAAGCAAACTCAGTTTTTCAGAAAGAACTTCATCCATGTAATATATAAATAGAAATAATTCTTTCTTGCTCTCTCCCACTCCAGCATTGTTTGCTTTCCACTCCCTTCATGTGCATTACCAGCAGAAGAGACTGGAACAGATAGATGAAGGCCAAAGCTAAATAAAATCACAAGTCCATCTTCTTCCAAGTCCAACATCTACTGAAGTAATTTCAATTGTTCCCTGGGACAATGTGGTTATCATGCTTTGGAGGTCACGCTACAAAACATGCTTGCAATGCACTGAGGAGCCTTGCCTCATTTCTGCAGCTGACTGAATTTCTACTGAAATTTTCAATAACAGTGGAAAAGAAGGAAACTACTGCAGAGTTCACAAATCATCAGCAGGGTATAGGCCAGTTGAGTCACTTACCTGTTGGGGTGAGGTGCCTCCAGGTGATGACAGGCTCTGGACGTCCATTTGCCATGCAAACCAGGGTCACATTGCTGCCTTCATTCACGGTGATGTCCGAGGAGATATTGGAGATCTTTGGTGGAACTATGAAGACAAAACAAAGTTAGACCTCATTAATTCCAGAGGGAAGCTGGTCCTACTTTTAACCTATCAATCATCTACTTATTAACCAGAGGCAGACATGAACTCCTCTCACAGACTGCACTCCAGTTTACCACACAGGTTTCTGAATTAGAATGGTGTTCCAAATATAAGGTTATGACTTCTCAGCAGCCGAGAAAATCAATTCCAGTGTAACAACCTTTTAATGGCGCAAAGATGTAAAAAGAGAATGGAGAAAGATACATAGAGCAATAGTTTGCTTTCAGGAGTATGCGTGGGGTGAAGCAGCCAGGAGGGGGAAAAAGAGAACAGAAACAGAGACATAGGCAAGGTCACAGCTGAATTGAGAAACAGTGAAAAAGCAGGGCCTTCTGGCTGTGAGAAAGCTGCCAGCATTGACTTAGAGAGCACCTGATACAATGCCCAAAAAGCCCAGCAGCACAGTCATATGACTAGCACGTCTCACATCAAATATGCACTGAGGAGACCAAATCAGCATCCCCAGGAAAGCCTCCTGCACCAGACTTCCTTTAGCTATCTACTCTCCTTAATTTTCCTCTTCTGGGAGCTGCCTTACAGGGGTACCTTTGCCCTGAGGACCTGCAGGTAGAAACATCTTTTTCTGCAACTTTGAGACATTACGTTTTGGGGGCTTGATAAAAAAACCTCTAAGAACTTGCCTTACTTGCCCCAAGGCTGCACAGAAGGTCAACTCTACACATTGCCCCGGCTCTCAACATTCATTTTGAAACTAAAAAAAACCCTGGACACTATTCTATGTCCTCCTGCAGGGTTCCACACCTGAAGGCACAGAACCAGAGGTACATTGGGTACCGATGCCTTCCCTGGGCTGATATCAAGCTCCCAGAAAGGTTCAGACCAGCCACAGCTTGTGCTCCTTGTGCCTTAAAGGCCTTCCCAGGTAACTGAGTCATGGGAATGAAGTGATTCCATGGGGACTTGAACCAGTGGCTGTGGATGAGGAGCAGGCCTTGTGTTTCAGCATCCCAGCCTTTCCTTAAGGCAAAACGAACTGTGGCTGTTTCTCCTTCCTCATGTTTGTGTCTCTTCCACGCTTCACGCCCAGGAGGAGGTGAGGGAGTTTAGCTAAAAAGGAATCTTCTTATTTTCTACTTTTTTTTTTAATTTTCCCCCAGCTTCCAAATTTGTGTGTAGCGAGGAATGAAACAACATCATTTTCTGCTTTGCTTACCACAGAGTAAACAGACAGCAACCTCCCCTTCCCGCTCCTTGGCAGGAGTGGCTGATGGCCCTTCTGAGGCAGAGCTGCCTACGAGATAGGTGGGGAAGGGAAATGAAGCCTGAAGAGAGCAACTCACCTCAGCGAGCTGTGTATTGGATTCATAGCAATGGCGTTTACAATCCACAGCTCTTTAGCCCCGTTCTGTTGGCCCCAAACTCACACCCAGACCTTCATTATCTACAACCATGGCACCTCTTTGGAAAAGCAAGGGCACCTGAGCAGAAACTACTTGAACGAAACAAGGTAAATGCATCTTTGCAGGCGAGCTTGCTAATTTATGTGAGAACAGATTTAAATGAGGTACACTGGGGATGGATTGTCATAGTATGGAGAGAAAGGATGGCACCATGGTCAGTGAGAAAGCAGAAAGGACCAGCACAACAGTGAAGGATTTTGCACTTGGAGTACACCCAGCTCTGGGGAGCTGGCTGGGAGCTATGAATCAGAGGGGTATCACAGCGTGATGGCTGGTTTTTGCTACCAAACTACTTCATTATGAAGAGACAGTGAATGAAGTTTGCTTTTGTGAGACAGAAGAAGCCGCAAAGTCACAAGCCTGGCAGAGAACTTCAACCACTCTGATATTTGCTGAATGGGTGAAAGTAGCCCAGCAGAAGTAGTGATCCAACAGGTTCACCATAAGCTTGTGGTGAGCCCTTTCAGCAATGACAAACCATATCCTAGGTTGTATTAACAGGAGTATAACCACATAAGTGGAGGGAAGTGGTTATATCTCTTTATACAGTGCTTCAGATGCTGTCTCTCAAGCACTACATCCAGTTTGGGGCTCACTAGTACAAGAATGCCATTGACATACAGAAGCAAGTCTACCAGAGGGCTTCCAACATGATCAGAAGGCTGCAAATACACAATGTACAAGCACTGACTGAGAAAGATGGGTATGTTCACATTCAAAGAGACAAAGAAGAGTGAAGGTCTTACTTCTGTCTACAAATACATAGTGGAAAGGTGCATAGGAGACATTCAGAGTTGCAGAGTGATCAGCAAAAAGCAGCAGACCAGCTGCTACACAATGAAAACTCTAACTCAAAGTGAGGAAGAAACTTTCATTTTTGGGAAGTCAAAGATAGGAACAGATTCCCAAAGAGGTGGTAGAACCTCCATCCCTGGAAATACTCAAACCTTGTCTGGATGAAAACCCAAGCAACCTTCTCTAACTGGCACCAGGATGAAAAGAAAAATGAACTTGGAAGCCAGTCTGCTGTGTAAGAGTTTGTGCTGATGGCTGAGCTCCTGGTGAAGCAAATGAAGTAAGAGATGTTGGAGAAACAGTTGATTGCACCTGGGTTCTCCTTCCAGGAGATAAGGAATTTCAGAGCAGGGATATCTTCCTAACAGCACAACACTGGGTAAAGCAAAGCAGAGCAGAAAATCAACCCCCTTCTCTCAAAGCAAAATCCTCTGATAAACAAGCCCTGACACCTTTTACATCAGCGATCTCCTGTGAGCCATTAGCAGTGCATCCATACTTGTAGGAGGAAGCTGGACAGCACAAAAACAAACAAACAAAAAAACACAACAAATAAGCATTGCTGGAAAACACCGATGTTGCCAAAGAATTAGATCCCACCATGCTGAGGGATGTATGAGAGTTCCACTGACTGTAAAAGTGATCCATTCTCTGCTTCCTTCCCTTTATCACAGCTCTATACCCTGGATTTTCTGCACAGCAAATGCCTGGCAGTACAAAACAACAGTCACACAGTGCTCTCAGGAACTGGCTACTAATGTCTCAAGATTGCACAAAGGACAGCAGAAAGGAAATACCCCACGTAGGAAATTAAATGCCCTGCCTTCTCCAAAACACACTTATAGCTTCACATTTGTGGTATGTGTAAGCAGCAGTGAATTGCAGCACCATGGTGAGATCTGGCTCAGCAATGAGTAGGCTTAGTTCTAAACTTGTAGGCTTAGCCTGAGAAAGAAGAATGTAAGGCTGCTATTTTTGCAAGAGTTGTGCCCAAGCTTCTCTGTTGGCAGACACAAGGATAGCGATTTCACAGCATCCTCAGCACAGCTTTCCTTTGATGTGCTGGTGAAAACATGTAAGCAGAGCCCTGAAGAGATGAGAACAGTGCTAGACCACATGTTTCAGGGACTTAACTTCAGAGGGTTGATGATTGCATCAGGAAAAAAAGCCCCACAACAAACCAAGTAAAGGTCTGTTGCGGACTAAGCTGAAGTAGGCCTAGCAGATGGAGGCTCTGGCAGAACGGTCAATGCCAGGCCAAATGGCTCAGCAGACAAAGCCACTATTGGGCATCAGCAGCAGAGCATCAGTTAGGACATGTGCACCCTGCCCCTTCCAAAGCCGTCAAGTCATTTTAGTTTGCAGCACATCAAACGAACTCAGAAACAGATCTGACTATGCAGACCAAATGCCCAGGAGGAAGAGGATGTGTCCAGATGGCCATATCTAGCTTGCCACTTTTTCAGTGGAGGAGAAAGAGGGCATTCAAGGCTGAAATCCCAAAGTATAACGTCTGGTTGCCTTCAGCCTGCTCCCTTGGACAGAGGGCAAGGAAAGGCTGAGAGGAAGGGAAATAGTGTAGGAAATGTGAATTTAAAGCCTGGTTCAGCATTAAAAGTGGCCAGATCTTAGTGGACGTTAATTTCTCTCAGAAAAAAAAATAAAATAAGTCAGAGACTTAATTTTCAAGATGTCAAGATGGCATGTCAAAAATGCTGAAACTGTCAGCAGCAGTAACAGTTAGCATTGCCTACTTGGCACTTGTCATTACTTTGTACACACCTTTTTAGGATAGTCTTAAAATGAGAAGCTTTGACCTTATTATTTTTTTCCCCAAGTGTGGGTTGTGTTACATGTTCACAGTTCCCAGACTGTGGGAAGGATGACTGCTGAGAAAAAAAAACAACAACCCTGTGGGCCCAGGAGCTTCTGAGATGTGACAGCTTCCTCTTGCCCAGCCATCTCTTGGTGACTCTAATCGAGAAAAACCTCTCATGCCTGGCCTCTCTGGGCATTAGGGCAAAAAATCACAGCCAGGAGACCCGCAGAATGGGAAACATTATAATTAAGCCGCACTTTCCCATGTTTTCCTATTCAACTGAACAACTTGTCCCTTCAGAGATCAGGCTGCTGTCAGACCCTTTTGGCTCTGGTGACCTTGGGAAAGCACTTCCAGGTCTATGGTACTGCTGAGGAAGACGAAGCTGCCAGATTCTTTTCCTCCTTCAGCATAAAAGGGCAGACATTAACCCATGCTTGGGAACCCACTGGAAGGGGTGAGAGAAGGGACTGATGTGCAGAACACCACATACCACAGCCATACTCATACCAGTGACATATTCTGGAGAGATGGAAATGAGTTCAAGGAAGAACGGCTTTTCATGAATGCCTATTCATTTCTTCTACCTTTCAGATCTACAATAAGCCTGATGCAAGCTCAGCATCTCCTCGTACATGTCATAGACTGTAAATAATAAATGACAAATTAACCAGTAACCATTCTTCTCAAGAAGCTCAAGCCTGGAAGAGCGGGGGCTGCACAGCAGGAGGGGGCAAGGACAGAGTTAGTGGAGAAATTCAAGTCCCAGGCAACGTGCAGTGACAGAGCGAGGTAGGGAAAGGCTGCACAAAACCTGCTTTGCACTAAGCCCATTCGAGTTAATTGCTGTCAATCTGTTACTTTCATGACAACTGCAACTAACATTAATTTATATAATAAGAAAGACCGAGACATGAAAAATAGAGCACACTCCCCCAGCGCAATCACTGTTGCTCTCAAAATGAAAGCAAGTGATTTGTTTCCACAAAACATTGCCGTGTCTCAAAAACACCCACTACAGCAGTTATTACAAGCCAGGGGCCATATACAGGATGCAGCAAGGAAACCACAAACAAGAGAACACACAACATCTGCTGTTGTTATCCTTGCCTTTTATGACCAAACCCCTTCAGAGCTCAAAACTCCTCCAGAGATATTAGCTGTAATCGTGTACACTGGGTCAGCTTTATCATATGAGACTATGGAAGCAGGTAATGAGTGAGGCTACGTACCTGGTTTCCTACAAAATGAATCAGCCCAATGGTTAGGAGATGAAAGCTCACATCCACAGAGGCTGGCTCACAAGTGGAGTGGAGGACAGAACAAGAAAAGCATCAAGGCCACCCCTTGTAGTTCACAGCCAGGCTACCTGGCTGCTCCCTTTTGGCAAATGGGGCTTGGCACAAGACAGTGAGTTACAAAGTTAGACTCTGAAGCAGCTGCTCCCCAGTCTAAAATTATAAACCTGCTTAATGTTTTGGTATTTTGTCAATAAGTTACAAAATGCATTTGAAATAAAATAATAAAAAAGTCTTATTCCCACTCATTGGACCTGGGATACAGCAAACGCTATTTCCTCTACCCAAGAAGTAGAAGAAAACAGTACTGAAAATAAGAAAGCCCAACAGCCCATAATCTCCATTAAGTGCTCTAATAGCTAGTCCCAAGAAGGGAACGTTGAATACAGACAAGAAAGCCACCACAACCATTTCCTTATATCCCCATTAGTTAGTTACCTCCTCCAGTCTGTTTACTTTCCTCTCTATTGGCAGGAGAGACTCTCATCTGTTGGGCAAAATAAGACTCCCACCCACCAATCCACAGGAGCCCCTGGCTTTCAGGACAATAAGAAAACATCAGGACTTCTCTCAAAAGTCAAAGGAACTTTGCAGCTACTAAAGCCCTCTGCAGGTGCCTATCAATTAGCCTCCAGAGTTCTCATTTCCACATCCCCAGCTCCCAATTAACGGCACTTTGCAACAAATACCAAGTCGCTAATAGGCCCCAAGGCAGAGGTAGGGGGGATGCTGACCATCACACGCCCTTGAATGCTTTAGAGCCTCCACCTTGCTCACCACAATTAGGGGTCCTTTCCTGGGGCAATTAATTGTCAGCAAATTGGCCTCATTAGTCATTGTTTAGTCAATGTGTTAGTGGGGAGAGAGGGCTTGAAGAAGGGGCTGAGCTGCTAAACACAACTAAATGGTTTAATTTCCCTCTTATGTGTGCAGCAGTCTAATCACAGCTCTTTGCGGTAGTAACAAGAAACAGCTTGTTGCTACTCTAGTCTACACGAGGAGCAAGTCGAGGGCTAGCAAGTAAAATTCAGATGCCCTTTGGGATGTGGCATGCTAATGTCTTGGAAGCACTTTACAGATGAAATGAGACATGAGACCCGAGACGTGTTTTTTACGGTCTGATTCATGCTGCAGCCTCAACCGGAGACACGAAGCTGTCACCAGGGCAGGAGGGCAGAGAGTGAAGTTGTTGAACTTCACTGCAAAGTGAGGACTTCAAAACGTCTCGCTGACCTTTTGCTCTGCTATGTTTGCTTCGGTCCTGCCAGCGCCTCTTCCAGTAGCTTTAAAGCTTCTGGTGAAATGGAAGGAAACAATGGAGGTTTGTTTTTGTTTTGAATCCCGTGGGATTCAAGAAAAGCTCTCAAAATACACTGCGGTGTTTTTAGCAAGGTGAGAAAACTTCTGAGCATCCATTGCTGCTGATGTACTGAGAGCACAGGCTGAAGGAAGCATGGCGGCTGCCAGTTTGGCCTTTGCATGAGAGCAAGCTTCCCTCTTGAGCAGCTGAGCTTCACCTGCTGGGTGGTCACACAGGGAATCATTTAAATCTCACTGGGGACTGACTATGCCTGTTGCACTGAGTGGGAGCGGAGCAGCAAACAGGATGTGGTAAATCAAAGCCATGAGGGAAACCCCTCAACTTGATGGGCTGGGCAGCACATCAGACCTCGCTGCACTGAAAGAGTCAGTGCTGACAAGCCGAACTGTTTTGTCCAAAGGAAAGTTCTGCCTCATCTGATATATACGTAAGTGCCTTGGAGATTTTTCCACATCAAATTGCATGGCAAACACTCTCAGTACGTTGCTTCTTAGCAGAGAAAAACACGGACTGTAAACCTGCTGAACTGCTTTATCTGAGACCCATTGAAAAAGTTAGCACAGAGCTGGGCTCTATTGCTTACATTCATTCCCACTGATTTATTTTAAACTCATCTCCACAAACTTGTCAAGAGAGAAATTATTCTGCTTCTTAAATGAGAGCAAACCAGAGAAAAAACAAACAGCTTCAGTCTCCAGCCAACCTCATTTTTCAGTGTGCTGATATGATGCTGCGGGATGGGGGTAAAAGCAATCTCAGTCCTGCTCCTAGCCCAGTGCTAGGAGCCCTTAGGCCCTTAATTCCAGATCCCAGCCTCCAACCCTAAGGCAGCTCCAGCTCCAGGCCTGAGGCCCAGGTCTGTTCCCATGCTGTTAGCATTTCACCCAAGATTCTGGGTGTCCCCGTGGCCAAGCAAAGGGTCACCAGCCCACGTTTGTGGATTCTGGACACCAAGTTCTCAGCTGCATGCTTAGCAGAAAGCACAAGGTGGGGGCACATGCCTCATATATCCTTATCTCCGTATTCCAATCTCCATATATGAAGCATTGGTTGCTTGCTACACAACTTCTTTATTTATTTATTTACTTCAATTAACATATCAAGTTTATGCTGGGGTTGCAGCGATCCACTTAGCTCTGGTTCATCTCTTTAAAAGAAAGCTCTCTGCATGTGCCATTGGCGTTGCTTGTGTTCTGTTAGCTTAAAAACTATCTGCACTTGCTGAAGCTGACCGCAAATGCTTTCTGACCAACTCTCCTGGAGAGGCCCGCTGTGAAAACACAGCCTCCTTCACAGGACATATTTAAGCAACAACAGAAGTACTTACCAGCTCATCCCAAAGGATTAACCCTTGGAATGCTGCCTAATCCCAAATGCTTTAAGGACTATAAATGTACACAGCATTCGGTTTTTGAGCTTTGAGTGTGTTTATATTATCCCTCAGACCACTCTTATTTTTTTAAATCTGGAAGTATTTAGTGACAAAACTGAATAAAAGATCTTTTCTTCAGCAGATATAATATAACCCTCCCGGAAGACAAATTCTATGAGAAATGCTCTCCTTAGCATTCAAGTCCTCTAAATGCATCTTGGAGCGTTTTATTAAGAAAATCTTTTCCATTTAAATATCAAGTATGTTGGATGTATACGGGATGTACAGCTAAAGTATGGCTATTTTCAAGCTTGATTCAAAGCCCAGGGAGATCCTTCTTGGATGTTAAGGATTTCTGAGCAAATTCTTTTAAAGCAAGAATGAGTGATGGCTTCAAGAAGCACTACAACCATAATAGGGACAGCTGAGAGAAAAAGAACGAGCCATATTATGGCTTTTTAACTGTGTCCCAGTAGTCCCTGGTTGCTGCCTATTACTTCTTTCTTTGGGAGGTAGACTGGAGAGCATAGGCCCGGTATAGTCAGAAAGCAGAGAGAAAAGCCTATGCCACTTCAGGGCAAGAAGCACAGGTTCAAAGAGAGTCCCTACGAATTACAGAGATGACTAGGCTTTCCTGATTAGGAAAGCAGGATAAGAAGTTAGTTTCAGCAGACATCCCACTCTGGATGAAGGCAAGGTTGTCTATCATGGCTGTAGAATCAGAATCAGGAGAAAGAAAGAGTTTTTGTCTGATGATTTATTTTTCAGATTACATACTTTTGCTTATGTTCAGCTCGTTCGGGACAGACAACACAGAAGAAAATAGCCTTCATGAACCTTTGGATGGAAATCTACATGCAGGCTGAAAGGAAAAGGCAGCTCTCTCCAAACTCTGCTCTCAGATTCCTTTGGCTGCCTGTGGTGTATGCCGCAGTCTCTGTGATGAGCCACAGGGCAGTGAATACAATGCTCTAAGTGTCTTGTGAATACCACATACCCGAGGATCTGGCTCAGTTTCAACCAATACCCACAACTTCTCAGTTGCAAGCCTCTTTCTTGCTCAAATCAAATGTATGTGGTAGATGTAAAAGGCTTTTTATTAGCAGGCTTTCCTTCTTATGCATTGAAATGAGCAAAATGGAGCAGGACAGCTCACTGTAACCACCTTTCAAGATTGATTCCAGGGGAGCACAAAGCTGCTGTAGGATTTTGGAAACGCTGGTTTTGTTTTTAGTACAAAGTATAGAGAATAAAGTGAAAAAATGCCATATTTGAATCTTTCAAGAATTCTGGATAAAATTCATTCCTGTGTTAAGGGCACAGATTTGGAGAAGAGCAAAGAATACGCTGTCATTGAACTATAGTACTATAATTCTCCAGCTTGGATTAGAACAGCAGTCTGGGAAGAAAATACAGCTGTTTGACCATCAAGAGGATTCACTTGGTCCAATTCAATGAATGATGGACATTCTGTAACAGAAGACACCATAGCTGCTTGTGCAGTCAGTTCAGCAATAAGGAGGATAATGTCTTAGCACAGAGCTGCTGAAAGCCCCACCAAAATCACATCAAGCAAAAAAGAACCTGATCCAAAGACCAATCTCCAAAGCTCTTGCAAATTTTGAGCGTGAAAAAGACTCAAAGTGCATCTTCATAGTTTTTCAGCTTGGACTGCTCAGTATATTCCCATATTGTCACTACTGCTGGATCCACAGATGGTGGCTTTCCTCAGCACACGCAGCTCTGAAATGCCAGCTGTGAGACCTTCAATTGTTAGTTATTGTAAAGCTTGGTGATAGCTGCAGCAGCATGTTTATAAAGGTCAGGATGTTATCATCAGCCATCTGAGAAAGGAAAGCTAGAGAGTTCAAGGCAAAAAATCCCTTGTCAGACATGCTCATCTACAGAAATCTGATCCAGCAGTAAAGACAAGAAAGCAAATACAGTGCTTCTGAAGTAAAGGCATTTTCAAACAAAGCAAGCAGCCAACTAGAGCTAAGATGTAATTGTGGTGATTTCCTTCCCACAACCTCCTTCCCACAAACCGAGAGCCAAGGTTTCTTGGGGAGTAGAGTTTCTGCTCTTTGAGCATCCCTGCCAAAAGAAAGAGTGCTCTGTTTTGGTTCAGCCACGTGCAGCAGCACCTTGAGGTCTTGGAAGTTTCCCACTGTTTTGTTTTCCAAGGTTTGCCATGTGGTAAGGACATGCTGTATATGCGCAGACAACCACAAGAGATGCGAGGGATGGATTCCAAGAGCTTTGCTCTGTAAACACATTACTGGTGCCATTTCAATTAAAGCAGAATCAACCTCCCCACGTCCAGGCATGAGGCTTATTCCTTATAGCCTGTGGCTTTAGCAAGGCACATTAAAGATGCTGGCTGTCCCTTTTCCTTCACTGGGTTCCAAGCCTGAACTCTTCAAAACTGACAGAAATTTTTTTTTGCTGGTCTCTCAGTGTTAGCAAACTGAGTTACTTAGCATATTATGTGCTGGGTTTGCAAAGAGGTACAGGGAACCAGACCCTTAAGTAGGCAAATTCCACTGGAGCTGAGTGAAATTACCCACCCAAAGTTGTCTGGCTGTCAGAAGCCTGGGTGTCTACATGGAAGTTATACCTGCAGGGGCATGCAAGAAAGAAGCCTCAGGACTTTGTAAGGAATTTCAGAACAGTGAGTAACAAAATGAGAAGAAATGTGCAGACGTTGTCCTCTCAGGAGAATAACTAAGAAAATATCTCCAGCACCTTCATATTGAGTGAGACAACACCTCTACACACACCCACCACAGAATCTAGCACTGCTAGCCAGAGAGAGGGAATGGAGTGATATTTCCCCGTTGCTCACCAAAGAAACTTCTAAACTGCATTTGCTTCCATCAGTGCAGGTGATAGAAAGCTGAGTTTGGAGGAAAACACAGCCTGTGTCTCTCTGCCATAACAGCACATCCACATCTGAGCACTAGTCATAGTTACCAAGGTGAGCAACTCTACTCAAAAATGAAGTGTGGAATGACTTTGTGAATGACTCAGTAGGTCTGCTATTCCAAGTTCAGTGACAGTTGTGCTGCACACTTCTGCTATGACCTTGAATAAGTCGATCCACTTTTCTGAGGCTCAGTTGTCCATTCTACTCTTAGAGAATTACTGAGTGCAAGATGTGTGGCATCCCCAGTGATTGGTATCTGACTGGTGTCATGACAGGTACAGTGCCTTCATTTCTACAGCCCCAGAGGATGAATAGGAGGGTTAGGGGAGGAGTATCTGCAAAGCTTCAGACTGTTAAAGGGAATTCTCCATGAGGAATTATCACACTGCAGACTTTCTTGTCAAAGCAAAAAGGGCAAACCCAAGGCAGACCTTCCCACAGACAGACTACACAGTCTGTTTCTGATTCTTCATCGCTGATGTTAAGTGAAAATAAAATACTCTTATACAGGCTGAAAGAGTTAGGGTTGTTCAGCATAGCGAAGTCTCTAAGGAGACCAGAATGTGGCTCTTTGTTATCTAAAGAAGTTGACAGGAAAGATGAGGTGAGACTCTATCAGGTAATGTAGTGATAGGACAAGGGGCAATGGTTTTAAACTAAAAGAGGGTATATTTAGATTAGACATTAGGAAGTTCTTAACTCAGAGAGTGATGAGGCTCTGGAACAGGCTGCCCAGAGAAGCTGTGGATGCTCTATCACTGGAGGTGTTTGGGGCTGAGTTGGATGGGGCCCTGGGCAGTCTGGTCTGGTGTGAGGTGTTCCTCCTCATGCACAGCAGGGAGGCTAGAACTAGGCAATCTTTAAGGTTCCTTCCAACCAAAACCATTCTGTGATTCTATGATTCAAAACTGGCTTTTCACAAAGGAGAAAATCAGCCACGTGCTTCATGGGGAAAAAGTGAAATCTAGAAAACACTGTAAAAACTTAAAAACGAATAGAAGTACAATCAGTACAGTCAGGAATACTGATGGATGAGAGGGACACACACATACACTTTGTATTCTGATGGTCGTGATAAACTGGAGTCTGAAAAACTGATTTCCTTAAAGTATAAAGAAAGATTAAAAAAACAAAGAAACTTTGCATCAGAACACAATGATGAAAACTCTGCCAAAGTCTGAGGAAAAGCAGAGACATAACTGATATGGCATCACACTATGGATCAACCTGCCACTGGATCAGGCACAGACACTCATGACAAATAGGCACAAGGGATGCAGCACAAATACAGTGTGACGCTATATCCTGGGCATATGCTTGATGTATGGAGGATTAAATACCACACACACGCTGTCCTGGGTAGATTGTATCTAGTGCTGACAGATACCTGAGGGATCTGTCTCTTTCTTTTAACACTTTGGCAATTGCCATGCCAACAAAAGATTATGGGATTGGGAGGGTGAGAAGGACAGATCATTTACTACTCCACTTAACAGAGTCCTTATTCTCTGGGGGGATTTTGTCAAGTTGGTGGACTTTTAAAATGATATTTCTACCTGCCTATACGCATTTGGCGTTGACGGGCTTTTCTTCTTTCCTTTGTCCCTGTGACACAACAGCTTGCTCTTCTGCAGACCCAGACCAGCCTTAAAGCAAACGTGGCTTCTGTAAGTCAGTTTGAAGACTGTTGCCCTCAACCCCCAACCCCACATGTGCTGCAATGAGAAGAAAACAGCCACCGTGCTGCAGAGACCAATTCTTTCCCCCTCTGGTGAGCCCTCTGATTGATGGCTCTGTTTGTCAGGAGAGACAGATTGTCTTGAGTGTGAGATAACTAACTATCACCTAGGGAGGATACCAGAGCAAGAAGGAGGGGGAGAGGGAGAGGACTTCAGACAGAAGGACAGACACAGCCAGACAGACAGAGAAAAAGGTGAGCTGAGGGAGGGGAAAGAGGAAAGGAGTGACGGAAGACTGTAGATGAGAGAAAGACAGTAGCGCTTGATGAATTAAGTTGTCAACGTTGGCATCACCTATGTACCCTGTCATGCCAATAAATTCATTGAAGCTGAAGCTGCACTGAGAGTTAAGAGTGAGAGAGTGCTGATGGAAGGAAGAAATAACAGCCCATTTAAAGACTCAGAGCAATTTATTAGTTACCTAAGAGAGGTGGTGACAACAAGGAAGGAGATGTACTTCCCCATCATGCTGGGCAGGAAAACTTGTTTTGGATTTGAGATGTCTGACCAATTGCACTGAAGAATGGAAGGAGATTGACAGCAACCAAGACCTGGTTCAAGAAGGAGAAATGAAGGGGAGAGAGACTTGTTGGAAGTCAAAGGTGAGCACTGCAGATGCACACTTTGTGCCTCAAGCCATCTCCCAATTTGTAGAGGGAAGATGCTGACAACAAACAGACAAAAACCAGTAGTTCAAGAGGAGGTATAAGGCACTGAGCATGGCCAGCATTACTGAGGGAACACAAAGGAAAGTGGAGATGGAAGCCATACCTCTAGCTCAGAGAGGTGTGACTGAAAGCTCAGAGGTATATAAAACTCTCTCCTAACTTAGCAGCTGGAAGCACAGCACCAAGATGCAAACAGCTTTGGCTGGCTGTATCAGGATGGCACTGCACTAAGGTGGTCTCCTGACCAGCAGAACCAAGGAGATGGATGCCAAGTCCCTGGAGATATTCAAGGTGGGGATGGGAAGGGCTCTGAGCAATCTGATCTAGCTGTAGGTATTCCTGTTTGTTGCAGGGGAGTTGGACAAGAAGACCTTTAAATGTCCCTGCCAACTCAAACAATTCTACAATTCCATGATTACAAATGCATTCATTATAAGAACTCCCCCTGAACTCCCGGGAAGTCTGCTGGATGTGGCTGAGGAATAGCAAAATTAAAATTAATGACAATGCCTTCATCTGCTGCCCGTCCAGATGAAGGCAGAGCTCAGAAAAGCTCAGATGAGGGGCAAGCACATGCTCTCCCCCTACTATTCAAGCCTTCAGAAATGACCAGCATCATCCCCTGCTGCTTGAGAAACACACCTACCTCTTGACTCCTCTCTCTTCCTTTCCCCTAAAGCAGACTAAGATTCATGGTGATCTCACCTGTAGCCATCCAAAGATGTTTACTTTTATGTGGCGTGTCAACCTACCCTTTCTTGCTATCACAGCTGATCCCAAAGAGCTGCCAGGCATTGCATCAAGAAGGACGCTGCCTGTTCAAAGATTCATCAACCCCATAGCCACTGCTGCTCTGTGCTCTACTGATGCCTGGGCTTGGACAGAAGAGAGGGATGGAAGAAGGAGGGGGAAAAAAGATCCCTCCTTTGGGCAGAATTACTGGAGATATTTCCCTTAAGCGTGAAAAAATTATGACTCAGATACATATTTGGATACTCTTTGGCTTGAGTGAAACACTGAAGACTTACAGCTATTTGTAAGGCTATTTGGAGAGTGTGGGTAGAGATGTGCATCCCAATGCATTGCACTGAGCAACCTCATGCAGAAAAATAATATGAATGGCATAAAACTGTCATATGTGAGTATCTTTGTGTATATATATATATATACATATATACTTAGAATACTTACAAATATATATACACATACATGCATACAAATATAAGCACTTACACGTATACTGCAGTTTGTTCCTGAAACTTGCCTCTTCAGAAGTTCTCATTTGGCTGGTGGTCTATAACCTGCCAAACAGCCAAGACAAAGCTGTCCTCCCTGTGGTCCCTGAGCTGCACAGTGTAGCTCTGTTGGCTGCCTTCAATTTGATGTGAAATGAGAAGCAGGATCCCATTGAGCCAGACTCCATTCTGATCTGCCTGGTCCCCAAATCAGAGCAGCTACAGTGCCCTAGGGCTGCGGTGCTGTATTAAAGTTGAGTGCAGCTTTAATCTGCTTCGCTGTTTGCACAGTGAAGGCTGTGTTTGGCCTACTGGGAAATTACCAGTGTGTCCCTCATTTGAGGAGAGTGGACGTTTCTCTTACAGGAGTTGGGATCTATGGGTTTGTGTAACTTAGTTTAAATGATCTAAACTGGTGGCGTCCAATCCTTCTTACACCGAGGACACCTTGCAATTTCCCAGGGGAAGTACAGGCACCATATGGTGAATGCAACCCTCTTGGTTTTCTTCAAGTCTACAGACTTTCTGGGCATCAAAGACAGAAAGGGGAAGACGATTCAGGAGGGAACTAAGGCTGAGAAAGTAAGCTGGGTTTGCGAGCAGTCTGCAGCACAGCTCCAAGAGGCCTGGATACCTGTCTATGTTTATCACACCCCTCTAGCACAACATGACATTGTCCCCAGGGCATGAAATATCTCAGTTTCTTTTTCTCTGTCCTCCTAGGAGCTGATGGGCCATCTCTTCTGCTCCTCAGTTTTCTTCACAAGGATGTGTGGTTTGATTTTGTACTTTTTCTTTTTAAGTGGAAAGAAGCTAGGAGAAGGGAAAGACTAAGGAAGACTGCTCCTAGCATCCAGGGAATGAGGAGCAAGGAAGATGAGTTGGGGAGTGAGGCTGCCTACAGAATGGGGTTGGTACTGCGATGAGCTAAAAGAAGCCACAAAAACTGCTGGCAAATCGCCGTACTCTCTATCTCACCTTAAGCTGCAAATTTCATCACTGTCTTGGCTGAGGGACACAGAGAACTTTGATCAGGTCCATTTACTCAGAGAAAAAGGTGGAATTCAATAGGACTTGCCATGGCGTGCCAGATTTGTATATATATATTTGAGAGAGAAATGAGAGGAATACAGAATAGTTGATGAAGAAACAGGTAGTGACAGATGCAGAAGATACTGGGGCTGGCAGAAGGGGGGAGCGTAAAGGAAGGCAGAACCACAGCTCAGCCTGGTTTCTAACTGCCATGGAGCTCTCAGTGCTCTGAGACACCTTCTTTGCCTGCTTTTTCCTCCTTTTCTGCCTCTTCTTCTGTTTTCCAAGACTTTGGACTAAGGACTTCCCCAGAAAAGTGCACGTGCCAGAGAAGTAGTAGCTGCCTCATCCTTGGAGGTGCTCAAGGCCCATAGCACAGGGCTGGGACTGGATGATCTTTAATGCCCCCTCCAACCTAAGCCATTCTATGATTCTATGTGCATGCAGCATTTAATGAATCCATAGCCTGGGTCTATATTGAGCTTTTCAGTCACAGTGGAAATGCAACAGTCCAGAATTTCAGACTCACTGCTCTGCAATTTGACCAAGGCTTTTTCTTTTACAAAGACCAGTCCAGTTACCTAGGCCTTCTTTTAGAAAACCTAATTTGCAGACAATACCTTGCAGTAGAAACAGTATTAGGTGGAAAATTCCCTTCCTCAGAAAGCCATTTATAAACAGCCATGACCAACGTGCTCTCTTGGGACTGCCGAGTCATTCAGAACACCTCAAAGAAGGTTTCCCTTTGGCTGGGTCTTTGACCAAGAAGCAAATAACAGTATTGCAAAGCAGTGATGGGATCATGCTAGAAGCTACTGAAAGGAAGAAAGAATTCTATTTGGAAATATCATTCGATACTAGGTATGCTGATTAATAAATAAACAAAAAGAGGTGACATTCATGATGACATTTAAATGACTGAAGTGCCAACTGCTTGTTAAAATACCACATGGCCAGGAAAGAGGCAAACAAAGAAACAGGGTTTGGACAAGCAGTGAGTAATGGTGACCCAATCAATTTAACTATTGATAAAACACAGGTGAGGAAATATTCGGGGAAAAAAAAAATCTCTGCAAATCATCAGCTAATGGATTAAATGCATCTGAGTGTGAGATGGAAATTAACCGATCAATTCACTCAACAGCTCCTAATTATATGTGACAGGGCACGCAGAACTCACAAACTATATGGAGCTCAGAGGACAGCAGCACTCGTAGAAATATTTGAAGGCTGCCTCTTACCACTGTAGGATAAGATATTTACCTCAGGGAGAGAATGCAGTTGCTCATTAAATATTAACTCTGCAAACATTTTAAGTCTATATTTTAAGAGCATGAAAAGAGGGGTTCTTTTCTACTGCTTCGTAACAATTTGCAACATTAGGTATAAATATATGGTATCAAAATTAACATGCCAATCTAAACAAAATTAAATGTAATGATACAGTCAAAATGAAACGTTTTTGCCTCATTGCAGTTAAATGTTTTGACATTAGAGAAATGAAATGAGGAAGTTAAAATGATTTGTTGTGACACTCGTCTGTCAAAAAAATTTGTTGCATCACCGTGCTCCTGCAAAACACTTTGACGCCGACAGAGCTGGTCTTCCAATAGGAAGCTGTATCACATTTTATGATCACGGCTTTCACAATTTTATATGAATCATCATTCACAGGATTTTACTGATGACCACTGCTCTGTTTTGGCCTGCGCTGTGTAGGAAACGGTCAAAGGAATATCTACCAGCTTATTTCTCCCCTTGATCTCACTCTTCTCATGTAATGACCTCCTGGGACTCCTTCAAAATCATGCCCTTGGAGAGACAGCAGATTGAAGGGAATACAGAAAACAAATAAATAGTAATGATGATCTAATTGATCACCAGGGGAAGATTAGTAACGAAATATGATTTATTTTTCTTCCTGAACTAGATTAGAATGAAAACCTTGATTGCCCAATTCTCACCTTGCACTACAGCAATGAGTTTGGAATTCACTTTTGGAGCAAGGATAAGCGCTAAGCATGTATTTAAGCTACTGCCTATATCAGTGATTAAATTATTAATTCAATAGGGAAAAACAGTGACTTACAAAGCAGATGGAAGTTCTAAATCAGGTAGCTCAGGAGTGATGTTACAGCATAAGCAATGTCAATTCTGGAGATGATGAGACCTGAGCTGGGGCAGTCTTCCAGCCTCATCAAGCTAACAATATTTATCACCTGTTCTAAAACCACAACTCTATAACTTGTGAGGGCCCAGTATAATCTATGCATGGCCAGTGATGCTATTTTTAGACTGTTTTTAAATTCAGGGTTGAAGGGAATTTAGAAGGTGCAATGTTTAATACAGTGCTTCACAAACTCCTGCTAGTGAATTTAATTCAATCTGTCTTGGGTTAGGAGCACTGTCACGGATTAGAAATTGCCTGAAGAACCATAAACAAGGATAACGACAAGGGGCATGTAAGAGCAAAGTTGTAAGTAGGTGGGTAAGCAAGGTGCTGTGTGAATCTGTGTGAGGTCTGCTTTCATTTAACATCTTCATTAATGAGCCTGAAGAAGTACCTCCCTAATGAAAGCTGTGGATGATGCTCAGCTGGGAGGAGCTGCAAACATCCATCAGGGCAGATAAACAAAATGGGACATGCAGGGGTTAAGGACAGAGGCAGAATGGAATTAAACAAGCTAATTAGCTCTACTGGGAAAATAATAGTCCTCTCATGGTCATGGCAAGATTGAGGGTCTGAAGAGATCCACACACCTCAGAAAGTATAGGCGTGTAACTTTTGGAACAGATTTCTCAAAGCATTGATGAACATAAAAATGTGGGCTGTCTAAATTCTAGATGAGGAAATGGTCAAGCAGCCTGGCCCACAATTAGCTAGGTACAAACATGATGTAAGGCCCAGTCTATAAAACATCAGTACTAGGGATGGTACATTAGTCCATACCTGTCTTTATAGCCAAGTTAAAGTTTATCAGCTTCAATCATGTTTCAAATGTATTGCTTCCCTCACCTGAGGCCCGATAAACCACACTGAGTAAGAGAGAAGAATGCTGAAATGCACACATTCAATATGGTGAAGAGCAATGCTGAATAAATGAAAGGTGACAGCAAAGTCCTTGGCATCTAGACAGACGACATGGTAGAAGAATAAAGTTTCAGAGAAATTACAAAGGCATCATGGGGTGGAAGAAAGGTCCATTTTAGCACCGCTAACATAACACACCCAGTGGAACAATTCATCCAGGTATGCAGCAGTACCTAAAAGACGTAGGAAAAAACCCAAGAAAGGCAGTCTTTGGGTTGATAAACCTAAATATAAAAGAGATGACACAGCTTGTGCACATCTCACTTCAACATGAAGACCAGACTAGACCAATGCTCTTTTCATAGCATTATATAATATGTATATATAATATGGCTAAGGCTAATGACTAAAAGCAGCCTTTATCTGAGTGTGCTCGCTGTTACCTGGAAAAGAAATATACAGCTCACCAATTATCCCAGCACTGAAGCACCTTCTCAGCACTCTTGCAAACTTGGCCGGAATTGGTCCTCTCTACATTAAACACAGAGGGTCAAAGGACTGCATTTGAAAGTGTTAACTGTTTCATGGTTGTGCATCCTTGCAACATAATAGACTAACCTATCACCTATTGCACCTGTGTTCTTTTATACACGGGTTACTTCAAAAATAATGCCACATTTATTTCCATGGAAACTACGACAGATACAAAGAGCACCATAACACTATTTGATAGAGCATATTCTCAGCTACAAAGCACTCTTTTTCAGCGGCCACCACCATTAGCTGCACATTTTCCCCAGCAATGAACAAGAGCCTGAATGCCGCCCTCATAACAACCTGCACCATTGGAGGTGCCCCACTGTCGCTGTCATCACTGATGAAACGCACCCACCACCACCTCACTGTGGTCACATCCACTGTGCCTCCTCCAGCTCCTCGGTTTGGGGTATTCAAAACTTGACTGGGCAAAAGAAGTAGGAAAAGTACATCTTCTGCGAAATATATGCTTATGTATGCTAAATAATTCTAAGCGGGCGGGGGTGCCAAGGGACGGAGAAGACAAGGAAGTTATCAAAAATAGAATATTTTACTGATTACAGCAGTTCAGAGCCAGGCCCTGCCACTCACTTGCTCTTATTTTGGGCAACATTCCACATGCCTCATCTCACTGGGAGTAGCGAGGCTTTTTTTTTCCTACCGCTCCATTTTTATCTGGTCTATTTAAGCTGTAGACTCTGCAGGGCCGGGACTATCTCTTAGCCTTTGTTTGCAGCCTTGGAAGGACTTGATTGGGACCTGCAGACAGAACACTGGTTTTAATCGGAATAAGCAAAATGGGATGACGTTCCCCAGTCTATACCACAAAAATGTGGAATCGGAAGTTACAAAGCTAAGTCTGTTTTGTAGTTGGCTAAGAGCTAAGTAAGGCATGTGAACTATTAGTTCGCTCGCTAAAAATGTGCTTTAAATTCAGCGCAAAATGGTCAAATTAATATTAAACTCTTACTAAAAAAAAATTGCAACTGGGCTTCACTAGAACATGGCAACTCAGTCTGAAATGCAGCTTTGGTTTCTTTTACCCCGGAAAATGATAAGCAGGATGCTTAAAATAAGACTGTTTGAGGTAGTTTAGTTTAGTTCAAGTTATAAAGGCAATGCAGTTAAGAAGGGAGAAGCAATGGGGCCTGGAAAATTTAAGGGGCTTGCTGAAAACCACAAAGGATGCGAGGGCTTTTGTCAAGAAGTCCCATACTTTCAGTTTTGGACTTAGATCACAAAGAAATGTGGTTGGAGAAGTAGTTTTTGTGCATTAAAAATGCAGTGCTGTGAACTGAGTGCTATTAACACACAGACAGATGGAATATCCAGGACCAAATTCAGGCCCTCATTTCAGGCACGCAACCCCTTCACAGGGCACCTGGACAGCTTTGATACCTCAGGCTTCCTTTTCCTCATCCCCAAGCCAAAGGCTTTGCAATTTAGCAGCACCACTCTCTGTGCCTTGATGGGCTGCTGTGCACTGTTCCCTTTCAAATCACGAGCCCAGGTGAAAAGAGGTGAAAGGGAGTTCACATGCCTTCCTGGACAGAGCAGGTTTGTAGCCACAGACTGATGAACACTGGAGATAAGAGCAGCAACAGCAAATTGGCCCCAGTGGGAATGGCAGCAGCAGTCTTTTTACCTACAGGCAAGGCAGCAATTACGCTTGCAGCGCCCAGCATCCGTCTTTCTGTTCCTTCCCTGCCCTCCCCTGCGCCCCAATGCTCCCAGGCCAGGTGTGCTCAAGGCTACCGCCACGTTATGTGCAGTGTGAAGGAATCTTTGTTCCTCTCCTTCTCCTGCTCAGATACCTGACGCCTGAGCTTTGAATCTTGCCCCACTGGATAACAACAGAGAAGAGGGTGTGTGGAGAGAAGGAAAAAGCACGCAGTGCTATGTGCATAGTTTTGTTCCAGCCAGGTGGGCACAGCCAGAGGGAGGAGAAGGCTGTCTCAGCCCTCAGTATCTCAGGGAACATCTCCCCATCTCCATGGACTAGGAGCAGAGCCTTCACAGCTCCAACCATTGGAGACACTGCCTGCAACCACTGTTATGGCTTGTTCCCTTTTAAAAGTCAACAGTGAGACACTCAAAATGCTATGAACCTCCCTGCTGAGCTCCTTCTTTTGTCCCAGCTCCCCTCCTTATCCTGGGGAGTCAGCATGGCTTATAGCACCCAGCTACAGGAAAAGGGCTTAGTAGCATGGCTGGACAAAATTAAAGGGTTGTTATAAATTTGACAGGTTCAGCTGCCTGGTGTCATCTCCCAAGTTTGTCCTGTAGCTGTGCTGATTATTTTTTCTCCTTGGATCAGGGACGTTTCATTTATTAGCGCTGAACTTCCCCCTCACTGCCTGCAGCCACTGCTGCTCTGATCTCCCCAATTCACTTTGCAATTAAATTTTGTCCTCTCGTGAAACGACTGCACAGGAAAGGTCTTGTGTTTTGTTTTCTTTGGTTGTTTTTTTCCCCACTTAAGTTCTAGTTGGTCAAAACAGCCTCTGGAAATCCAAGCAGAATCCCAGACTAAAACTGGTTGGAAGCAGTGTTACACGGAAAAAAAGAGTCTAAAAGACACAGCTTTACGTGTCTGAAACGCTTAACAGCAAAGAAGAAGGGGCACAGGAGACTACTGTCATAACGGCAGAGGTATCCATCAGACAAAACCATGGGGCTGATGGAGGTTTACAGGGAGGTGGCTGGGAAGGAGACATGGGGGGTTTCTTGTTGGGAAAGTGTGGAATGCGGAGCACGAAAACCATCATATCCTTCCCTCTGCAAACACTGGTGAATTGACTGACAGGCAGGAAGGCTGGGGAGCACAATTGCTTCCATTTAAGTGATTTACTTCATTGTAACTGCTGCTAAATCCCTCCTCCTTTTTCCCCAGGAAACACATTAACAGCTATAAAACTGCACATTTAAATGAACTCTGCTCGGGATCTGTTTTTGCTCCATAAAGCTCCAGAAGTCACAAGGCTTTTTGTTTCTTCTCATCAAACTCCTCCTCTACATTCACATCCCCAGATGCTTTCATATCAGTAATAAACAACCGTTTTGCTGTTTCCCCTTGTGAAGCCTAATCTTTACGCCTCTCTTCCTGCCGTTCCCACCAGGAACAAACCCCATCTTTCCCTGGACTACCTGTACCCTTTTTGTTCACGGGGAGAAGACATCTAGGAGTGGCCACAGTGCTCTGACATTCGTGCTTCCGTAAGACCAGACAACTTCCCTCCCACAAGCCCTGAATGTCTCACAGTCCTTAATTAAATGCAAGCACTCTTCTCAAAGCTTCCTTGGCATTCCTTATCACTGAATAAATCAAAGGTTGGAGACAGGAAAAGTGCTGTCATCTCTCCCTAGAAACAAACACTTTTTTTTCCAGGACTGAGCTGGCCTGCACTGATGCCAAACTATGTGAGCTTTTTATGCTTTGATTACCACTAGAATCACCATAGAGCAATACACTGAAACGCTGGACCAGATTCAATTGCACCCAGGTACCAATCATAGTGTTTTTATGCACTTGGGATGTTTCTTCTAATCCTCACTTCCCCAAGCCAGGGCTGGCACCCCAGACTAGGCAGAACAGGATGAGGAAAAGCCTGAGTAAGGCAGCTGGTGTAAGTGCCTCACTCTAGAGATGTCCATGTGAGAACCACAAAGCACTTTGGGCTGTTATAAGCATGACAGCTGGCAGGGCTGCAAAGGTCAAAGCAAGGAGGAAAAGAGGGAGGAGAAAACTCAGCATGAGGGGCTTGCAGAGTGTCACAGTGATCTCTGCAGCACAGCAATATGGTCCTTCCTGAAAGGAGTGAGTCAATCCTTGCTCTTACCCCCAGCACCACGAACAGAGTTAGTCTCTGACTGGTGCACGTGACAGTACTAAATGTGTGCCCAAATGCTGCAATCAGAGTTAAACCCAAGAAACAGCAGGGGACTGCTTTATGACCTGATTGTGCATTGCTGATCTTTGTGTAAGTTAAAGAAAAAAGTCAGGGTGCCTGACAGAAGCTTCCTTGGAGAAGTCAAGGACACTGTTAGGCTGAGATGAAGAACTAAGAGTTTCTTAAACTGGCTTGTACCCTTAGGACATGAGGATCTCCTGAGCTGGGAGAGCATTTGAGAAGCAGTGGCCTCCTGGAAGCCAAAGGAGATACTGCTGCTTCTTCAAGCATGTGGGGCTGCTGTAGCTCTGTTTGGCCAACTGCAGGCTTGAGCAAGGTGAGCTGAAACATCAAAGTGAAGAGCAGGCTGCTGCATGACATGGGATGCTGGGACAGAAAGCAGTGCTGGATGGACTCTCAGTGGATGAGCAGATGTATGTGCATGAGGGTGCAGTTGTTTCCTCTCCCTCTCTCTGCACAGGGCTTTATGGCTGCTTACTGTCTGCTACTCTCTGGGAGTGGCAAGATTCCATAGCAGCTCTCAATCTGATGACAGCGTGCTATGCACCTGTGGATACTCATAAAAGCACTAGAATCTTTTCTAGTGCTATACGCAATTCTGTATGCTTCCTCTCTTACAAACCCATTGGAGGTTCAGTTTTAATCTGAGAAGGAACTGGGCACTTAGAAAGAGCCTGTTCTGGCTGCTGGGCTACAGTGATGCAGAAGATGATGCAGAGTCTGACATGCAGGGATTGGCAGACAGAAAACAAGAGTATTTCGGTCCCTTCATGGCAGTGCTTTTAACTGGGGGAATGGCAAAGGGCTATGGCAGATCTGAATAAAGACAGATCTAAAAGAAAGGGTGAATAGAGACCTAACAAAGGGGCAAATGACATGGGGGCATGTTTTTGCTCTTGCAACCTGCCTAACTAATCTTCCAGCCTTCTTATCTCCATCTCGACTTCTAATTTTCTTGCCGAAGCCTTCATAGCAAGGAGAGAAGGGAGCACCAATTGTATCCCAGCTTTGAAGCAGAGATGCATCAGATTGATATGAAGAAACAGGCAGCCTTGGCATCAGAGGGACTCTCTAGCAGCCTTGCCACTAGGTCCAGGAGAAATGACTTGGCACGTGGGCCCTACTGACTGGTCTGTATCTCCTCTGCCACCAATTTCACTTGCCTTATTTACTATTCCGAACAGCCCTACTTTTTTGCATGTGTGCTTGTTTGGGTAATTCTTGTTTCCTCCCATTTAGCACACAGGGAAAAAAGCATTAGTAACACTCTTGGTTTTAAATGAACCCTATTAATATTCGGCTCTGCAAGGAACTGTGGGATAATTTTGATAAATGTGGCTGGGAAGCTTGGCTGACAGAACCAAGTGCAGTGCTGGTGTGTGTTCACAGCCCATGGCTGCACACACAGGAAGGGGCAAAAGGTGGGCTCAGCATGGGGCTGGGGGTGAAGCAGCAGAAGAGAGGCTGCCCCATGGAAGCCTCAAACGATTGGGAGCAAAAGGGGCTGAATAAGATACAAATAAAGAAAGGAAAACTAAACCGAGATGCAGGTTGGAAAAGACAGGCTAGAATAACCAGAGAAACATCATTTGAAATACAGATGATTAATTGTGGGGGGTGGAGAGGGAAGGAGGAGCCAGCCAACTTTGATGGCAAAATGGAGACATAAGTGTCAGTAAGTAAGAAATCAGACATAAGACTGCAGGGGGGCAGAAAAAAAACATGTTGAGGGAGGGGTAGGAGCTCAAGATGACTAAATGCATCCAGACTCTGCAAAGCACACAAATGACTTGAACCCTCTTCATTTGGCCTATGTACTTACATGCCTAAATTAAATAACTGTTGTTTGCTGACCAGCACCTCATGCAGCACTATCTTACAAGAAATAGGAACACCTAGAGATAGGAGTGAAAAGCAATGGAAGCTGAAGAATTACATGCCAAAACTAGCAAGACTCAGATATCATATTTTGCCATAGACCTTCAAATACTGTTTTCAAAACATAGGTGCAGCTAATGGAAAGGGAACTGAAACTAGAAGGAAGTTCATAAGGACTTCCGTGAGGAAGTTGTTAAGTATCTATTTGTTCTTAACAGTGTATGCTTCCAAACAAAGCTCCCAAAAAGAATAGTGTATTTCCACAGATGCCTACAAATCATGTATTTCCATTTCATGCACAAAGTACTGACTTTTCTGGTCAATTCTACACACCCTGGCTACATTTTGTCTTCAAAACTGCAGTCAGTTACCAAGGCTAGAGCAGCAAAGCAATGGCTGCTCTGAAAATGGTTCAGATAGAATAGAATCATAGAATCACCAAGGTTGGAAAAGACCTAAAAGATCACCCAGTCCAACCGTTCACCTATTACCAATAGCTCCCACTACACCATGTCCCTCGACACAACATGTATGGAATATATGTACAGAAAGACCAGCAGTATTTCCCACTTACGCAAGCTATTTCTATAAACACATCAGTATTTCACTTGCAAACGGTGTGGTTGATTTGGAGCCCATGGCTGAATTTCTTTGACAAGAAACATAAGAAACCTGTTAAATCAAACACCAGCTTTACCACCAGGTCCTTGAAGAAAAAGACTTCCATCACAGGACACAATAAAACTACATAGAGACATGTCTGTTGGCAGCAGATCTTTCGTTGCCTGAAAAGTATGTATAGTACATTTCAGTGTTTGTGTTCTCTGCTTCCTAGTGCCATGGAGAATCTTTCTCTACACATAGTGAGCTCTAGCCATGTTTCCAAGTGCCAAGAAGTCTATGTGCGCCACAGCCCATTTTGAACTCTCCATCCACAAGATGCTGCTCCACAAGTGGTTGATCCTGTAAAACTAATTTGCTTTTCCTGCGAAGCAGGCAAACACATGAAAAATGCCAGGACCGTTTAGCTGCCTCTGACGTGCCGGCTGTACCCATGCTGTGAGGTTCTGGAGAAGCATGTACCTCTCCATTCAGAGAGCAGCTGCTGTTTGCCTGCAGCTGGTGGAGCCAGCTCCATCTGGAGACCAGATCAGAACCTATTAAGCACAGAGGTAGACTGCCTGTAAGTGGAGTTTGCAAGGCAGGGAAGAAGCAGGCTATGGCTTGGCTGCAGAATTTCGCCTCCTCTAAAGAAAGGGAAGGGAAAGGGGAGGAGGGGGGGCGGGGAAAGAAAAAGAAAAGCAACCTGCACAGCCTATTGAGCAATTGCTCCTGCATAGCCTCTCCAGTCTAATTGATTTGGACACCACAGCTAATTTTCGCTCAGACATCTGTTAGCGCACATTAGCGCACGTCATTAGACAGGGAAGCACAGATTAGATGGAGGGACAGAGCTCAAAGGCCCTGGTTTGGGATGCTGGAACAAGCGAGAGAAAGGACAGGAGGGAGAAGATGTTTGTGTAGGACTGGAATAGTTGGAAAGAGATTGGAGAAAAGGGGAGGGATTTAGCTGGCTCTGAGCCTTCACAGCAAACAGTCGCATATGTTCCACATGCTTACCCATGCACCAAGCACGCCCCTTTCATTATAGGCAATCCACAGAGGTCCTGCTCCTCACTGGCACACAGGCAATAAAGCCAGAGCTCCCACGGGCAACTGTACAGTATATTCTACCATGTTCTTGCAGTTTGCAGCTGCTTTGATTACGATTAGAGGTCTCAGGGATAAAAGAATGGGACAACAGAAAAGGACCTTTCTCCCCTCACCTCACTCCAGCATGGTGTCAGATTGCTCTGGAAATAATCCGTATTTAAAGCTTTACGAGTCTGATACGTCTTTCCTCCAGAGAAGCAGAACTATATGAAAGGTGACAACTAAGAGCACGGGATAGAAGGGGGGAGACAGCAGGACATCAGCAAACCCAATGACCAACAGTCACAACCTTCCTCAGGGCTGTGTGATGGCCCAAGAGTGGCTGCAGTTCATTTTAGCACCCTTGACACTCATGCAGCTGGTAATTTCAGTCTGGCTAGGACTGGGTGCACACCAGAACTACCACTTGATACAGCCTAATTTGTCTGCTGCTAAGGAAACATCTTTTCCTTTGACACAGCTATTTTTTTTTTTTAGGAACAATGTGAACCCCGTGCTTACTGGCACTGCAGCAATATGGAGGCACGCGCTCAAATACAAATCCAGCCTGCATAAGCAATTCTTAGCTGAAATCCCACAACACAGTGTTCCCATAAGGAGTGACTGCATGAATTCTGCAGTGCACAAGGTGCTATGGCTCTGCAGATAGCAAGCCCTTGCTACATGAATCTCTGTGTAATTTGGAAAGGTACTGTGAGTAATATCTGTTTACATAGGAGGATGCAAAGGTAAAGATAAGAGCATAATGCAGGTTTATCTGAGCATATTTATGGTTTCTTGTGGCTTTGCCATGAAAGGTGGTGAAGCTGCAATGATTTTCTGAAGTCCAAAAAAGGGCTGAACTCATTCTTTCTGGTTTTTGCTCCATGAAAGTGCTAAAGGAGCATTTCTTACCTTTTGGGTCACGTTTTGCACAATACACATAGGAGCCCTAATAACCTTGAGGCCTTTATTCCTCGAGCAATTGTGGTGGAAATTAGCTGGGGCTGACCATTACCATGATCCCACAATATTCATTTCCTTTGGCAAACAAGCCAAAAGTTGATGGAATGGCCTTGTTTTACTCTAACAGACTTCAGGAAGGAGGGAGAGGCAGGGTTTGTCAACTGAAACTGCATTGCTGGAGAAAAAAGGTCAACTTCTATTATAGGGTTGATAGAGATGAAGGTAAACCTGTCATTCACAGAGTGAAAAATGAAGCCCCCACCCCCCATCCAGCATTCTGTACTTCTGCCAGATCATGGAAAGTGTCATCCTCAGTTCCCTTGCATTGCTTTGGCTTTGGCACAGCTCATCTGACTCCAGCAGAATCTTCCCAGGGATCACGCTCTGCCCGATTTTGACAGGCATGTCACTTCAAATTTATAGGAGGACTGATGTACGACTGTCTGCACAGCCCTCTGCAAAACCACTCCTCAAGTGCAAGCTTCTGCCAGCTGAGAAACTCCAGCCTGATCAAGGCAGTAGCAGGAGGGGAAATTAAAACAGTTTTCCTCACCCAAAGGAGTGACTCCCTGGAAAATATTAGACAAACAGCCTAATGATGGACCCCTTTTAGGACATAACTAACATGGTTTGTGTAGCAAAGCTCACAAGATGTCCTACGTGTTGTGTTCCCTGGTGGCAAATTAAGTGAACTTCCCTAGGCAGTTTTGCCCATGCCAACCCCCAAGACTGGTCTCTAATGAACCAATCCATACCAACAAGGGGAAACTTTCTGCAGCTGCCTGGGATCAGAAAGATGATGGCATTAGGAAAAGCTTGGAGTTTGTTCCTTGTTTTTACATTATCTATCTGCTTGCGTACCATTGCTACTGAAGGCTGTGAATTCCATCACAAACAGGAACTGAAAATGACAGTTGTTTTAGTGTAGGCCAAGGGCACCCTTTATTCTGATGTGTGTCTCCCCACAGCCTTACTGCATGGATGCCATTATCAGTGTGTACTGAGAACCTCAAAGTATGCGGCAGACATCATCTGTCCAAGCCCTGTAATTCCTGAGCTGATGAAACACATAATTATCATTCTAAATTTATCTACAGAGAAATTGAGGCATTAGTGAAGTGTATGTGGGGGAGTGACTTACTATGGGCAATAAGAATGAGTGCTACATTAGGAAGGGTAACTAGGAGCAAACTCCTCCAGGTTTGTACTCCAGGAGAAAGGGAAAAAAGAAAAAAATAAATAAATACAAAGGATGAACAACTGGGAGAGAAGGAAAAGGAAGAAATAAATGCAAGACAGACCATAGAATCATAGAACAGTTTGAGTTGGAAGGGATCTTTAAGATACATCTAGTTCTAACCCCTCTGCTATAGGTAGGGACACGTGAGATAAGAGAGCTCACACAGTGAGAAAAACTCAGTGAAAAAAAGGGCTGCTTCAGTGCCTGCCAAGCAAGAAATAGAAGTGACAGTCTGAGCTGCAGAGCAAAAATGCCCCAAATGAAATTGGAAGTAGCCAGAGTGGCCTACCATGACTTCCACACTACAAAATGTTTTGCATTCAGGATGCCTATAAAGGAGGCAGGAATCCCTCTGTCATTTGCATGCCTTGGAGTTTCCCTGAAGGGCAGGTTTCCACAGGCAAACAGAATGCTTGGGACAGTTGGATAAGATGCTGTGATCAAAGCTTTGCAGCTTTTAACCTCTACTGGAAAGCAACAATTTACTCACCCGATACCAGATACCAGACAACAGGGTTCAATTACATGGAAGACTTTACAGGAAGGAGTATCCATACATTATCACAGCAATCAAGTCAGTGTGACTTCGTTCAAGGGTATCATCCACCCTGGAACCTATTTCACATCTCGTTGGTTAACTGAGTGAGAACTGATTGCACGTGCTTTTTTTTCTCTCTGTCTGGGCATATGGTGGAGGAAGACCCCAATTCTTTATAGGAAACAGAGTGAGGTGAAGAGCCAAGCCTCTACTTGTTATTTGCCTCTGGAGAGGCAAATTTCTGTAAAGCTGGGAGTATACAATGGAGTGCTTCTGTCACCAAGAGCAGAAAAAGCAGTCCCCAGATGGCTCACTTTCCCTCACTCTCTCTAGCATTAAGGTACATCAATGGCACAGGAATCTACTTGATGCTTAATTAAGCTATGAAATTAAGACATTTTCTCCTGTGCTACCTGTACTCTAGTATTTTTCTGTGTTCTGCCCCCACACTGATCTCTCATGGCAGGGACCCTTGCACACGCTGTCCTGGTGCACAGAGCAGATTGCCCATTGCCCCCCTCAGACATTCTTCAGGTACACCATCACAAAGCCTGTCCTTCCCTGTCCCCCACCATTGAAATAACAGCCTAACTACCATTAGTACTGCTTCCACACAATAACTCTCCAACATGATTCTATCCAGAAATAAAGGATAGGGTAGATCAAGAACAGGAGGAGCCTCCATGAGTTCAAGAAGTGTTTGGACAACACTCTCAGACATAGGGTTTAATTTTTAGGTAGTTCTGCATGGATCAAGGAGTTGAACTTGATAATCTTTGTGGGCCCCTTCAAATTCAGGATACTCTATTGTGTTTAGGATGCAATAAGAGCCCCTGGTTTCAAGTTATAGCCTTCCAGTGGCCATAGCTAGACCAAGAGAACCTACCTGCTTGGTTATGTTCATTACAGTCGCCTGTGATAACATGGGATCATTTCTGAGATCTTGCAAGGCACCTGCAAGGCCCATGCCCCCAGCATACAAGTTTTCTGCATCCTGTCTTACAAGTGAAGAATTGAGGCACAGAGAAAACCCCCACACACAGCTACTCAGGAAGCCTAGTGCACAGTGTGGGATTGGACATAGATACCCCTAGTAGGCACCAAACATTCTAGCACCCTTCCTTGCTATTTCAAAGGAGAATGAAGCCTAATTTCCCTATTGCCTCCTCTGTACCGCTTAGTCAGGCCTGTCTCCCCTTCCCACTGCCTTGTAACAGGAATGGCTACCACAGGACTTCACTGAATAACTTAGCATGCTGCCTATCTGCTTTGTTCCTGTATCCCTTTCATGATGAGGGAATATTGCCCACAGTCGGCACAAGAGTGTACACCTACTAGAGGAGGCAGCCATGTGGCAGACCAGGCAGAATACCTTTCCCTCCAGCACATCTGTGGTGAGGAGAGCCCTATCTCACCTTCACATCTGATGGGAAGGCAATACAAGGAGATGGGGAAACAAATACAGCTGGGAGTACACTGCTCTCCTGGCCAGCCCCAATAGCTTTTCTCCAAATTCCACAGTTCACAGCAGGCGGTGTGCAGCCATTATGAGACACATTATACTGTGATGCCTTCAGGCACAGAAACTCTGCCAACAACTAGCTATTTGCTCTGGAGAAACAGTGAAAACACAACTTTTTATTATTTTTTTTCTTTTTTTTGCCCTGTGGATGAGGGGCAACCTACTTTTTTAACCTATTTAAAGGCTTTGAATCTGCTGCCTGTGACACTTTTTGAATACCTTCCACAAAAGTCAACAGTAACATGGAAGTCCCAAACAGTCTTTCTGGGGCCTTGGACACTTCATTTAGGCAAGCCTAACAAAAGGAGATATTTCTTTCTCTTCTTTGTATTGGTTGTTAGGCCACAATGGTTATGAAACCAAAACAAAATACGCATCTGCCCTTTACACTGCAGTGAAGAATTCAAACTTGTCAGGCAGCCTCAAACAATAAGGAAACAGAACTATGGGAGCCTCATTTGTCAAACCTCAGAAAAATTGGCCTTAACAAAGCCTGATGTTCTAGGGAAGTGGAAACACGCAAGGGGAAATACCTGGAGAGCTACTTTCCTGGGCAGTCCTCAGATGTTCTATAGATACAGTTGACTCTATACTACCACACTTAGGAGGCCCCATTTAAAGGTTGAATAATTGAGAGGCATATTTTCTCTTGGCCATGAGCTGTTGAGAGCTCTGTGGGCTCAAGCAAGAGAGTCCTTCTTGCATAAAAAGCCCAGATATTTTAAACAGACAGAATTACTACCCTAATTTTCATCAGTGTAATCGTCAAACATTAAGCCACGTCTCAACTGTACACTGGACTTCCTTCTCTGTGGTGAATGTGAAATGGGAGAGCAGGGAAATACTTGCAAACGGATAGCAAGATGAAGAGGAAGATCTTAAAGTTCCTAATAATAAATGATGCAAGCAGCTCCTCTAGGCAAGCTTCCCTCTGATGCACAAAATAAAAGAGATATTTTTAGAGTTCAGCCCAAAAAGGACGGGGAGGCCCAGGAGCATCTGATTACTGATAGACTGTAATGATGAAGGAGATGTTTTATCTCATGCTACTGGAGACCTTTAGTACCGGGCCTAGTCTCCTGCCTATGCAAATATAACACTATGCTATCCTAGAGACAATCAAAATCAGGCTGTGAGTACAGACAACCTGATTAGACACAAACATCTTAACAAATAGTTGCAACACTTTAAGTGTAAGGCCCTGGCAGAGAAAGCACTTCCTGAAGTAGAAGCAGATACAAGTGTGAAGATGGAGGATCTGTCCAAAAAATAATAACCTAAGCACATGACATCTTCAACACTCACCAGCAGCAAGATTTGTGTTAACAATAACATCCAGTGGGGGTGCATTTAGTAATACTAATGTGCTTCCTCTCCAAAAGTAGAGTCACTGCAAGTCACAAGTATTCTGTATGCGGAATGACTAATTGAAATAAACTGTGCTGTTTGCAGCTTATATTATCATCTCCTTTACGCCCAATATCTGCCCACCATCTAATGACACAGTTTATATTTTCATTGAGGATTCGGCATCCAGGCAAAAAAGGGAAAGCTTTGTGAGTCTTCACTCTAAGTCAATTAGAATTTAAATGTAGGTCAAATGCCAGGGAGAAGAATGGGACCTGCAGCAATTCAGATCTCAGATGTTCACTTACTCTAGAGACAGAAGAATCATTTGCACGCTTATTCTATCTTCCAGAGCTGGGGGCATTTGGAAAGGCAGGTTTGTTCTCTGCTGCATATCTAATAGTGTTTTGGCCAACTAGTCTTAAAAGTTTTTGGGAAATGACTCTTCTGCCTTTGTCCTTGGTAGGCTATTTCACAGCTGAATACATCCCATTCCTGATCTGCCCTTGCTAGTCCTAACTATGACCTCCATACAGAACTTCACAACTTCTTTAAATATTTGGTGATTCTGTTAGTTGTTTGTAGGGTGTTTGGTTACTTAGATTCAAATTGCTGTGCCCCAGAACTAGCTGCAATACATCAGCCCCTAACACATACTCATGCATGTTGCTCCTTCCCAGGTGTAGGACTCTATGCTTGCCCCTGCTGAACCTCATCAGGTTCCTCTCCACTCAACTCTCCAGACGGTCCAGGTCTTGCTGAATGGTAGCACAGACTTCTGGTGCCACTCACCCCAACTGTGTATCATCACCAGACTTGATAAGGGAGCTCTCTATCCCTTCATCCAGGTCGTTGATGAAGATGTTAAACAAAACCAGACCCAGCACTGATCCCTGGGGAACACTGCTAGTTACAGGTCTCCATCCAGACTCTGCACCACTAATCACAACCCTCTGAGCTATACCAGTCAGGCACTTCTCAGTCCACCTTGCTGTCCACTCACCTATTCCACACTTCCTGAGCTTCATTACAAGGATGTTCTGGGAGACAGTATCAAATGCCTTGCTCAAGTCAAGGTAAAAGCAACAGCTACTGCTCTCCCCTCACCTACTCAAATTATGACATCACAGAAGGCTACCAGGTTGGTCAAGCATAACTTCCCCTTGGTGAATTAACCCCTTAACATGGGTTAACTACTCCTGATAACCTTTTTTGATTCCACTTGTTCGAAGCTGTTAATCAGAATAAGTTGTTCCATTGGCTTCCCAGGGACAGAGGTGAGGCTGACTGGCCTGTAGTTTCCCAGGACTTCCTTCTTGCCCTTTTTGAAGGGCAAAGTGATATAAGCTTTCCTCACATCTTCAGACAACTTTCCCCTCCCGCATGACCTTTCAGAAATGATAGAGAGTGGTTTGGTAATGTATTCTGCCAGCTCTCTCAGCACTCCTGGGTGCATCCCATCAGGGCCCTGCATTTGTTTGCATTAAGTTTGCCTAGATGATGCAATTCCTCAGTATTACTGAGAGTTCCTGGAGAGCTCTGGCAAGCCATACAGTTATTGCAAAATTCAATTAAATGCTTACGTGCACCAGCACGAACATGTCTATGAACATAGCTATGTCATGTGCTACCCAAAATATTGCTTCTAAAGTACTTTCCCTTTTTGCCTCCTTTCCACTCCCTCTGCTGCTCATTAAAACTCATCTCTCCCATGTGCAATGGTGGAGAGTCAGCAGGTTGCCGAGGTAGCATTAGCTAATGGGAACTGACAGCCTGCTGCCATTTTCTGAAGGCTTTTATATATATATATATATATGCCTGTCTTAGAGACTGACTAATTCTACAGGATACTTTTATAATGGGGAAACTGACCTCGGGCAGGAGACTTTTTGTGTCACTGTGAACAAGTGAAATGAAGACATGATGGGGTTGGCAAGAACTCTCGAGCAGCAAAAGGCAGGGAGAAGAAAACTGATGTACAGCAAAAATACCTGCTTAACCATAGCAGGCAACTCAGTGATTGGTCCTCTAATGAACAAGCTGGGATCTTGTAAAAAGCAGCTTTAACTGATGAGAAGCTAGAGTACTGGACAAGTTATGAGAACTGTTTTCCTACTGATTTACAGCACTCTGGATCCAATTAAAGCACTCCTCCTTCCCTCTGCCTCTTGATGTTTGTAGGCTGTATCACAATGACTTATTGGGGCAGAGTTTGGAGTGTCTTTTTGTACACGGTTTTGGGCACAGTAATTTTTACTACATTTTGTCGTAGAGATGTGGAAGTAAAAAAGAAAAAAATAATAATATTCACAGTACAGTTATCTTTTATACTTACAGAAAGTAAATAAATGCTCTTAATGATAGTATTTCCCTGCTGAGGTGTCATGTCTGATATGAACTTTAGGTTCCTCCCTTCAGGTCCCTCTGCTCCTAGCTCTGTAATACTGGGTTGGAAACCTGAAGACATGAAGGTACATTTTCCTAAGAGCATGAGATAGCTCTTTCCATCACTCATGTGAGGTTCCCCTTGCAAGACTGGCCAATGGCTGAGTGTAGCAGACCAAAGAGAAACAGAAACTACAAAAATCCTGAGGATTAGCACCTACAGCAACTTCCTGTTTCACATGTTCACATTACATGTAGTGAGTGAATTTTGCCTTGGAGTTCCCTCTCAATCCTAAAGAAGTCTTCATGCATTTAATTCTTGTGAGTTACCATACAGCTGCTCCTTGTGGGGGTCTCCACATCAAAAATTTCAGTGAATACAGATACAAGGTTTTATCTCCTTCAACTTCTCTGCAGATGGCTGTATGCTGCTGCTGCTGCTTCACCCTCACCTGAATATGCCTGCCTTGCATTTAACTCTTCTGTTCTGAGGTCTTTCTCCACCTCAGTTATTCTGCTTTTGCCCACCTGCTGAATTCAGTGCAATGCCAAGGAGCACAAGGGCGCCTCACATATGCGCTTCTAACAGACCCATATAATGCTTTTACACTTACAGATCCTTTCCTTCAGGTTGGATGGCACAGAGAGTGGTCTTGGTTTACCCTTGTTTGTGGTAACTGTGCAGTGCAAGCCACCAAGGTTAGGTGTTCACTATTTCATTAGTGGGTCAGCAGACTCAAACACCAGATATATGGTACATTAAAAGGCTGGGTTTCCTTCCTAAAGATGGTTATCACAGTCAGTATGGATTGTAATAGTTTTTCAAGTCACCAACTGTGCTGTAGCAACAAGGAATAAGGCCTAACCAAGTGGCTGGATAGAGCTCCAAGGCCCCAATTCAAATTCATCCAGTGCTGAGGGAGTGGTTTAAGTTCTTTGGTATGGGAATTAGGGCAGGAGTGGGAGATAAATTTTATGTTTTATATTTTACTCAGTGCTGTTCACTCATCCCTAAAACCATCCAGCATGCCCTAATTGCTTCAGTATGTCCCTGCAAAACAGAAATCGGAAGGGACTGGGTAAGAGGCATACAAAGATGCAGAACTAAGATGTACACAGAAGCAGTCGTCCAGTAATGATGACCAGCTGTCACAGGCAGCAAAATGCTCTTGGCACTTGGCACTGGTGAATTTTCAACTACCCGCTGGTCACTGCTACCCCATTAATTGTGGGCACTATGCCCAGCCTACATTCCTGAACAGCTTTTTTCTTTCTCCTCCCCCTCCTCACGGACTTCTAACGCAGTTAATAAAAAATTTATCAGGGCAATAAAATAAACAGCAATTTGATTTGATCAGGGAGCCAAAGAGTGGGAAGTTTCTGCTAGTCAGGTGCAGACTTGGGAGTTTCTGCAACTGCTGGAAGACGTGCACACCGAACCAATAGGATTAGAAAAATTGAGTTGCAGGGTAGGTTTTGTTTGTCTGTAGGTTTTTAAGAGAATGGGAGGGTCTGGGTGGCAGACCAGTCAGTAGAGTGCTCTTAAACCCCACAAAGAAGAGGGTAATACTGTGAAATTCATAGGGAGTAATGGGTTTTGCAGAACCACAGCAGCGCTCTACAACTGCAGGTGTGACTAAACATCTGGGGTTTTGCTTTTAAATCTTACATCATGCTTTTTTCAGGAAGAAGAAAGGAAGGAGAAAGAAGCATTTGGTTCTAATGCTACCAATGTCCTAAAGGAGTTCAAGGACTAGTGAGACAAGGGCAGCACAAAATCCAGGAGTAAAAATGGAGTAGCCTAGAATAGTTTGGGCTAGAAAAGGAATACTCATCCAGTGCAAAATGTAGCATCTGCCTCAGGGCTTTCTTGGGCTGGTGGCTCAGGGAGCAGCAAGTGCAGAAACCTTTTCAGGGGAGTCCCTTGCCCTCTGGCTCAGTATCAGGCAAAAGTACTCAGACAAGGAGATGGCAATCTTCCACTGGGAAAGCTCGTGAGAATTTATGGCTGGCTTAAAACAAGAGATTTGGAGGGAGAAGCAGCTGCCTGTAGCGAGAACAGGTAAATATATCAGGGACTATAACCAAAACATTATCCACTGCAGAACAGATTACAGATTAAAAGGAAAGGTACTGTTAAACCGCTTAACGTTGCAAAGTCCAGGTTACAGCAAGAGAAAGAATCAAGGCCAGTCAACCCGGACAGGGAGACAGTGTTAGACTGTAGCTCATAACAGTCTCCAGAACTGGACTCTTACACAGTGCTGTTTCCTGCATAAACACACAAGCTGGATTCATGTCACCAGATCTCAGATATCAAAAAGTTTGCTGTGTAAATCTCAATTAGGCTTGCACTACTAACATTTAGATGTATAAGATTAAGTGTGATGAATCTCACCTATAGTACACAACTTCTGTTTGCATGGCTAAATGTCTGTATAGAAAAGAGATGCAACATTAAAGGAGAGCTACAGATGAAAAATGGAGTAACAGAAAAGTGTATTTCTAGACCTGAACTGTAGTTCTGCCTCTGATGGGACACTTGTGCAATTTATCTACCAGAAACAAGTACACACCCTGGATTTCTTAAAACAAGTTGAATCCTTGATGATCTTGCACGGCTACATATGTACTATCAGTATGGTTTACTAAGCTTTTGCTCCAGTTTTTGCACAGATATGCACATAGTTCAGTCCCAACTTCTCTTATGGAATGGCTCTGGTGCATCCTCTTCAGAGGAGACTCAGGCACAGCTGACAGGCCAGCCCATTCCAGACATACAGACTGTGCCAGCTTTGGCTCCCTTGACCTGGGAAAATCCTCCAAGAAAAACTCTGCAGTCTCCAGCTTTCAGATTCTTTCATGCACTCTTGTGCCATGTAACACACACTCCTGGCACTGAGTTATAAAAATACCAGTGTGCCAGACTGTCCCAGTCTTCTCATTATTCCAGACTCTTTTAAGCAGAAAATACAACAAATCAGTCAACTAACTAAGAAAAAATGCATGTCTCAGAGCCACAGAGGCACAACAGGAGGAGACCAGCCCCTCGCCAGTGCCTAGTGCAGTGTCAGCATGATCTGTTCCAAAGGGTAGAACAAACACGTAGCATGAACACAAGCCAGTCTATGCCATCTGGTCTGGAATCCAGGGCTTTCTCTGGTACTGTCCACAGGGGCAGTATAGACACAGCTAAGGTGTCAGCCTCAATTGCAGAGATGATCTACAGACTTTGCACACCTGTAAATACTCTCCTGGAATATAATCAGACCACAAATTACATGGTAATTCTATAGTGAAAAACACACTCACTGCCATCTTCTTAAACAGGCTAAGGAGTTGGCAATGAGAAAGCCAAGGTACCCTAATTTAGACTGCCAAGGTTAGGTCTCTTTATGGATTTTTGTTGTTAGTCTCTTTCCAGTGGGTCAACAAGTGGATTAAATTTTCAGAGAAGATCAGAAACTGGGAGCTCTGTGCATGCATAATCCTAAAGATCATTGCTGGATTTGTATAGCCAAGGTCATTAGGCTTCTACTACAGAAAGTCCATTCTGTGGTTATCTGGGGAGTTTTATCCTACTTTGCCAAGTATTTTGTCTTTGCATTCAAAACAAGGACGTACCCAAAAGTCACATTCCCATTATAGTACCAAAAGGACAATCATTTTGAAGAGACACTCCAGACTACAGCCGCTGCATTGGCACCCACATGAGGGCAACCAGAAATAGTTTAGGTTTATGATCTTGCTTCTTGGCTCCTCTCCCTTTCAAAGGCTCTTTACACCATGTGCTTTACTTTGCCTGTCTTCACTGGCTTTTAACACATTGATGGATATACTCACCACACAGCAAAGCTGAGAGCCAAACCTTCCAGTTAACACAACTCTGACAGATGAGTCACTCACCCACTAATTCAGAGTATAGTATGTTGTGGTTTCCATGGAAATAAATAGGAAGCATTACTTTTGGAGCTACCTACATACTTTATGCTAGTCCTGGCATAAAACTTCTGACATAGTTCTAATCTTCTCGCAGACAATTTTGTTAATGGTTCCCAAGCCAGCTTGTGATGGCCCTGTCAGGCAGACCACTACTAACTTCTCTTACAACCAAGTCTAACTGCAGCCTAGATGCTGGCAAAAGTGCAGCTCAAAAGCTAAGGGCACCCAAGGGTAAGACTCCATTGCACTAACAGCATCACCAGAGTCCCTTCACCACACATTCAAAGGGAGTGTCTCCTTACCTTATTAAAGGCAAAAGACTTTTCTAATACTGCAGGCAGAGAACACTCAGAATGGAAAAGAGAAGATAATAGGCTGCCAGAGGCCCAATTTACGAACCCCAAAATTAATGAGTCATTCCAATTAAATTATTTGCCCTAAATTAAAACTTATCACCAAAATCCAATTCTCGTTTCATTAAAGAGGACCTCCCTAGTTATCAGGTTTCTTTTTTTCCTTCACAGATTATTATTTTTTTTAAAGGTAACCTTCATGGAATGAGAAGAAAACTGTAGCTGTACTCTTCTGTTGGAGGAGTCCCTGAATGTTTTACATTTTAACATTGTTTCTCATTCCTACATTTGTCTACATAATAAAGATATATTCCCGGAACAAACCCCTGGAGATTGGAGAAGTAACATCAAGTAGGTGATGTAAGGCAAATCTGATGCATAAAGTTGGAAGAAACTTTATGCGTAGCTTTGTCCAAGCCTCAACAGCCTCAGCATTTTGCTATCAGAACTGACCATGTTCTCAATCCCCAATTTTGGATTTCCAAAGGGATTTCCAAAGTGAAAGGCGGACAGACAAGTGATGGCACTGATGTGCCATTGAGAAACAAACTGATCTAAGCCTGAATATTCCCAGACTTCCACACACACAGCTCAAGAAGGGCTTGATTCCTCCTACTGTAGTTCTCCCCACTGACAGTCCAAGCTGTGACAGACAGAGACTCAGTATCACCGACGACATCTACCACATGCTAAATCTGATTGCCAAGGCAAACCTTCGTTTCTTTCCCAGAAACAACCTGGATGCTGCTATTGTTTTTATAACCCATTACCTTTCTCCTGTCTTCTGTTGGAGATTAACACATTTTAACCTAATATTTCCTTTTTTGAAGGCATTTTCAAAGCTGGGGTTGATCTTGAATAAGTGTTCCCTGTCTGAATACTCACTAAATGGAAGCCATATGTCTAAGTATCTCTTTCGGTTCTGTCTGTTTTGTTGTACTCACACTTGGCAAGCTATTTTTTTCCCCCTTAACTATCACATCTCAGGCTTTATTAAACCAAGCTGCTATTCTTTTATTTTGGATATTTTTTTATTATTATTATTTTCTTTTTTTTTCAACCAACCAACTACTGATGTTTTAGCAGCTATGTAGGAAATGTGATATTAAGTCATTATTTTCTCAGAATGCTTCTTCACTTTCTGGTGAGTAAGGAGCTTCTACCAGGGTAGCAATTCCAATATTTCTAAAGATAAAAAGAAGAGCTTGAGTGCTGAAAAAGCCATCAAAATCCAAACACTGAAAACCTATCACTTAATACAGTTTATCATTTGTTGTTTTTGTGGAAAGTAGCTGGAGGCATATCCTCCAAGCTATAGCTTACACGCACACCAGAACTAGAGATGACACATCTGCAGGGAAGTGAGATGATGGCCAGCAACTGGATAGAGACAAGTTATAGGAGCACAAGGTTACAACAAGATGGCTGGGATCAATATGTGCTGTGCAAGCACAAATACGTGGTAGGAAGACACGGCACAGATAACGTAACAATCATCTGCCTTCTCTCACCTTCAAATCCCAAAGTCACCTTTACAAGGACAGTCTCACATTAGAAATATTATCACCTTGTTACCTTTCCTGATGTGCCAATTTCTTTCTTTCTGTAATTAATTCATATTAAATGGAAAGCTTTTAAAGCAGGAAATAGATTTGCTTCTTGCTGCAAGTCTGGATGTTGTTTTTGAACTGTTGGCTCAATCCACGTTTATTTTACAATCTGTTTCTAGCCAAGTCCAATTGTCTTGACGCCAATGAAACAAAATTCCCTTTAATTTCAGTGGAATCACAATTCTGATCCAGGTCCTTATCCACTAACACACAGCTATGAGTGTAGACAGTAACACATCAGCCAAACCCACAGACCTTAAGCTGCTGAGTCCCAGGAATCTGGAATTGCAAGAGAATCCCATATGGAGCTTTGGGCATGGCAGATTTGCAGTATCAGCTCCCCAGGAATCAGTGAAATAAGAAACACATTAAAAAGTAACACACTGTTCCATGAGTTAACAATGCCTGGCTGTCTTAGGTCCTCCTGTCTCATCCCTCTGACAACCTTCAGAGCCCTTGACCAGTTTTGGTCAATGTGGCACCAGCCAGCTGGCACACCCATATCTCCAGATCAACGTATAGCCAAAAACCTTTTTGTATGTTCCATCATAAAGGGATGCAGGAGGACACTGGGAGACATTAGTGAGAATGTTTCGAGGCAGGGTCAAGGTCTCAGTGGATAGGAGATGAGGTAGCTGAGCAGAGGATTACCAAAAGGACAGACAAACAGCATAACCATACAAACAAAATCCTACATACTCTGTTTCCTTAGCAAGCCAACCTAACTACAGCATCTCTGGGGTTTGAATATAATAAAAACTCAGCTAAGCAAACCACAAATCTAGCTAACCTCAACTTGGCAGTATTTCTTTCAAAGGGAAAGAAGAAAATAAAATGGATAGTAAAGCTACAGAAAAGGTTGATCTGAGACATAGAAAGGTGGAGCATGATTAACCTTAGCTCTCATCTGTAGCGCAAGTAAAAATACAAGCTGATCCTAAAATTTCTCGTGGAGACTAGATATACATCTTTTATTATTGTAGGGTAGAAATACAAAGCTTTAGATTAGATCAGATCTTGTGAGAAATTTTTCTTTTTATAAAAAAAAGTCATTGCTCATCTTCAAACTACTGAACAGTTACAAGCTTGTTATTTACCATGAACATTACAAGGGCTGCTCTGAAAGTAAGGCCTCCTATTTCATTATGTTGGCTCACGATGTCAGAGGCAGGTGTTGGTGTTATGGCAGTAGAGGTTGAACCTTCCCACCACTATTCCCTTACATGTTGTTGTGTGACAGATGGCAGCAAAGGGGCAGACTGACAGAATGGCGTCTGAAATGGAAGTGAAGATGAAGCAAAGGTGTGTCATTGAATTCCTCCGTGGGGAACAGATGGCACCCACTGACATCCACTGGCATTTGCTGAATGGTTATGGAGAACAAACAGTAGATGAGAGCACAGTGAGGCAGTGGGTGGTGCTTTTCAGCAGTGGGGACAGTGGGGCATCTCCACTGGTGCAGAATTTTAGGAGCATGGCATTCAGGCTCTTGCTCATCACTGGCAAAAATGCACAGCTAACAGACATGGGACTGGATTCTTGCTGTTTATGGAGCTGAGAGCAAATATTGTCTCTACACCACTACTGTACAGCCCAAGCTAAGACATGGAACGGTAGACTGAGAAAAATGGACAAAGAAATATCAAGGGAAAATGTTTCACAGCATTGGTCTGAACCTTGAATCAGCTGAACAGTCAAAATCATACAAAGTCAGATGATACTTATCTAAAGAGACCACTCAAGCTAAGATGAGTTATATATATATATGCGGAACTGGATTATCATATCAAGACCCTTCCTCCCAGCCACAGGAACTAGTTCAGTGCATTTTATGCAATACTTTTTCCTCCAAAATGAGTAAGCATTTTTTGAAGTATTCTGTTTTTGTCTCTTGCCTGCACCTGCAAAGCAAGCACCAAAATATTTCCAGAAAAACTTCCTGATTTATGCACTAAGTGCTGAGAGCCAACCTATAAAACAGAGCCAAAACCTACACTGCATAGTAACATTCCAGTCCAGCCTAGAGATAGGAAAATAGAAGTTAAGAGGAATCGGGACAATACGGGGGGTCCATAAACATATAAGATGGGGAGTGGCAGAAAGTTCCTTGGTAAACTATGAAACACCAGGTGCAATTTCATGTAATTTATAGGTTTAGGCAAGAAGAAAAACACACACACACACACACACACAAAAAGAACAGCACAGAAAACCTAGAAAGGCTGCCACTACTACTACTGTGCACCTGAAATACTAGAATTACTTTCCTGGTAGGAAACTACAGTCCACAATAACAACAGAAGGGGGTCAGCAAAATCTACTGTGCTGTGGTTCCCTAAGATGATTCTCTGCTCTCTTTGCTTATTTTCCCCACCAATCTGATCTACTGTCACTTCCTTCTGTGCACATTGGTCCCATCTCTCCCAACCCTGTAGTAACCCAAATTTATCTCCTCCCTCCAATCTTTTCTTCCTCTCCTGCACCGTTACCAGTAAAATGATCTTTTTTCTCCCTCACAGAAAATTCATACTCCCATGTTATCTCATTATTCTTTGCAACAGCATGCCAAATTCGCTGTCGTTTTCCCACTGGAGCTATGTCCTGAAAAAGACAAAGTGGTCTGTACTCATTCTTACCTACTGCAGACTCCCTGGAATTGAAAATGCTACAGTGCTAGCACTCAGAAAGATCCCTCCGAATTCTGGGCTCTGCGCCCACTGAGTGGGAAAGAAAATGTATCTCAGAGAATAGCACCTGACTCCAACATCCTTATTGTTTGGCTAGCAAAGGAAAAACAGCTTCAGCTCTCTTCAAGTTGTTCTGTTTCTAGCACAGGGGTGGGAAGGCCAGAAATGCAAGGGTAAGATGGGCCCGCATCAAAGCCCTGCTGGGCTTGAAACCAGTGACGACCTGCAAGCACTGAGAGCCACCAACCCCATATCTGTCAGGGGATAAACTGGAGGAGAATGAACGTAAGGAGTCTAGGAAGGCTAAAAGATGCACAGCACCACACAGACTGCCCTTCCCTCTCCCCCTCCCCGGGCTCCTCTCTACAGCTGCTGGAGACAAGTTGTCACGTCTGTGGGTCAGTTCATCTGAAGTTTGGCTGGTTCCTCTCGGTTGAGCTGGTCAGTGTCCCAGAAGGGCCTGCTTCTCCTCACTAGTGATAAAAGGAGCCCAAGGTGACTCACCGCAGTGGAAACATCTACATTTGGTCACATGAATCTCTGTCTCACTGGCTTAGCCCCAGGGTATCCAGCGACATTTACATGCATCTGATATCTGACTTCAGGTTTCCATAAAAGACATTGGTGTGCCTTGCTCCAGTAGTGTCCAGAAACACTTCCCATAACTCTGAAGCCTAAGGCAGAATTTTCTCCTATGCTTATCTTCAGCAGTGAGGGCAAAAGCTGCATAGATGGAAAACTCCCTTCCTCCTTAGCCCCCAAACTGGATTTTACCAAGTGCCTCACTGCCAGGGCAGTCTTTATATGAAAGAAGCCTGGCTAGATTCAGCTATCTTTGTGGACAAGGAATTTTGCTCTGTAATGCACCAAGTCCTTTAATTTCAGGAGAGTGGATAGAGAAGAGCAACAGCTAGTTTTCTATACAGTGTTAATAAATTTTCAGTGGTTAAATCTCAGCATCAACAACTACATCTTCATACCACTTAGAAACAATGAATGGTCAATTCTGAGTCATCGTAAGCAAGGAGCTCTACAAAGGCCATGCGTAATGGAGAGAGGCTACACCCTGTGTGGTTCTTTCCACACAATAATGCCTGTGATGTGATCACTTGGAAGAGAACCGGAGGATTTGGCCTTTAGCTGGGACACATTGATTTGGAGTTTGTGATTAGGGCTGGGCAGTAAACAAGAATTCCTCTTCATGAGAGCTTTGCTGCTGACGCTTCCAAAGTTGTTTTCGTTCCGCCAAAATGACAAAGCCCTTTTGAATTTTTGTCATGAAATAAACATCTAAACAAGGGAGAGCGCACATCCTTTGAACTGCCAATAACTGGGAATCACGAGAAACGTTAGAGGCTGCATGAGACCCACAGTCAAAGCAAAAAGGCAAGCGTGAGTTCTCCATAAGCCAGATATGACCATTAGCTTTTAGACAGATTATGGTAATTTGGTATTTTTTCCTCTTCCCACTTTTGACCACAAAAAAAGAAACTAAAAGACCTCTAAAACCTCCCTGATTAAATTTTAATCAAAGCCAAAACCAGTCAAATGTTTTTGTTCCACTGAAAAGTTCCCGGCTGCCTCCATTCACAGTGATGCCTTGCTGTAAAGTCTCTTGACAGCACAACCAGCAACCATCTGCTTGCTCCTACCTGAGTAATTTAGCTTGAGCTGGATGATTTTAAGTCTTTATCGCCAAAAGTTCTAAACCCCACGCCTGCTAATATCTCTGTGTCTTTGTGCCTGTGACCCTGCTAAGTGAGGACTGCAGGGATTTAGCCTCTGACATTTATTTATGTCTGAAAAGGGCCTGAGGCTACAGCCCTAAAAGAGCACAAGATGGAGCTTGGAGAGGGGCAGCCACCAGGTTCCCTTTATGACTCACTCTCCTAGAACAAGTTACTGAGTGAACAAACAATTAAACATCCCCTTTATAAACACCTAGAGGATAATAATGCAGTAAAGGAAAAAATAACCAAGGCACTTTTGGCAAACATATATCTTGTCACCCCTTTTTTTTATAGGATAACTGGCATAGTGGATAAAGAGGGAGCAGTGTGTGATATATCTTGACTTGAGCAGGCCTGACAGCCTTCTGAACAAGCTAAGAAAATACGGCAGATGTTAAATCACCATCAGGATGCTTCAAAGAGCTGCAATCAACAGACAGCTATCTGCGAGGAGAGAGATTTTGTGAGTTGCTACCACAGTCCTCTTCATGCCCTGATCTTTTCAACACTACACTTAACACCTTTGGGATGCAATAGAAAGAAGGCACTTGACTTTCAATGAGGACACCAAGACGGGGGCCACTGCAAATACCTTGGAGACCATTTCCATAGAGAAACCAACAAGATGGAAAGCAGGTGAAAGGTAGTTTTGTGGAAGAGGAGGATAAATTATAATCATCTCTTGGGGAAGGATCATAAATATTTGGTAACAAAATCAGTTTGGATCATATCTTACTAAAAGATTTCCAGGCACAACAAGCATGAGGTAATGGCCACACATGGCTTTCAAGGTGTGGGGTCTCTTCAGAAGATGATACAGGTTGGAAGCAGCCGATATCTAGCTGATCTTGTCTCTAGTGCATAGGAAAAGACCACACTGCCTCTTGAGGGTCCTTCCAGATATTTGCATCTCTAATCAGAGGCAAAAAGAAATGTGCAGAGTAGCAAATGAAAGTCTCTAATTGCCAGTGTACACACAGTGCAGCAGCACAAAATGCTGGTGGTTTATAGCTGCCTTGTCATGCCTTCAGCTCAATGTGAAGGGCACAGTACCAGCGCTTGGTAGTGACTGAGTTCAACAGGGATGGCTGCATCCAGCTCAGCCCACTCTGGCAACAGCACTGGCTACTTGAGTCAGAAGGACAGAAGAGCTGGCCAATGGTTATACTCAGCAATCTTTGGGCAGTGGATGCCTACATCTCCAAGTGGAGCCGACTTCAAGTTTGCAAAAGGGGAAAGAGTAACAAATAGTGCTGGATAATCTAATATTCTATGCTACTATGATTTTCTCAAGAGTGGAAATGCAACTCCATTAAGCTGTGATGATCTAAATGCAGCCAATTCTTACGAAATATCTCTTCTAGCTGGCATTGTAGTTATAGAAGTGACCTACCCTATCTACAATGCACCAATCCTGTACTTATTTACTTGTTAATCTCTGATATAGCTTGCCCATCTGTTTCTTGGGGTGAGGGGGCTGGGCTTTCACAGTGACCATCCAGATGACGTTGCAGAAAAACAAGAGATTAAGGCCCTGCCTCTGGTACCCAGTGCAGGGGAGCAGAAACCTGGGACGTGACTTTAAAGTTTGGGGTGCCCACTGCTTTCTGTAGTCCATATTTTTAATTTTATAACACGAAAGCATGAGAAGGAAATAAATTATATTAAATAAGAAACCTAGAAAGCTTAGCACGTGACTCAATACTCAAACTCCTCTCATTTGCACTAGTGACAGACTATTTTTCAGGCAGGCAAATTGCACACCTGGGAATAATAATAATAATCAATATGAGAAAATGATACTGTGAGAGAAAAGGGATATTTTGCAGCAAATACCAATTTCTAATAAATTAGTTTTATTAGTTAAGATTATTTAAAATGAATTATTCATTAGTTTTAAACTAATAAAAATACGGTTTAAAATAAGCCTAATTCCTCCAAATCGTAAAGGAATTCATAGTTATATTTCTCTTTTTATTTTTTTCTTTTTCTTAAACAAATTGTATATACTTGAAGCTGTGAGTATCATCTAATTACAGAATTCTGGGAGCTGGGGCTTAAAAAATAAGAATGATATTGCAGCGGGTCTTATGGAAAACGCATTGAACATGTTAAGCAAAGATTATCCACAGACACTGCTTTGAGGCATGTTCGAGTGTGCCAGTACCTGAATTCTCTCGTCCTCAGAAAGGTGGCAGCAGCTCAGAGCTGGACAGCCACACATTTAAGTGAAAGCTCAGCTGGAGAACTCAATTCTGCTGCTTACGCTTGTATCTAATAGGCACAAATAAAATTAATAATACATGTGTGTGGCACTAAAATTCATTCATACCTATATTTTTCTTGACAGGTAGATGGAAACTGCGTGCGGTCAGACTTTACCAGCGATAAACTACCTGCATGGTTGGAGCAAGCAGCAAGGCTGGGTACAGCTCCAGGGCTCTGTGAGTGCATTTCATGCTGGGTGCATTCCCTCAGACTCTCTAACAGTCCAGGAGACCTGCTCTGTGTGCTGGTGCCCATCACTCCTCATGCTACTGAAGGGGGATTTTGCTCAAGACAAATTGGGAACCTTCATTCTCACTGCACTCACATGTGAGGCATCACCTCTGACCACACTTTGCCTTGCAGATGAACACTCAACATGCTAGGCAGCCCTGAGCTGGCCAAATAATAGCAGCAAAAGGAAAGTCCATTTGTACATGCAATTATACACAGAATGATCCAAATATTAGCTGCAAGAAATAAAATTCGGAGCAGTTTTGGTTGCTAGACAAATCCAAAGAGACAACAAACTCTTATCTGACTGATAACAAAGAAGCTGAATGTTTCTACAGTACATATTAAGCACAGCCATACGTACCTATCTATTTAAGCTCATCTATAAATATTTTAGATAAATATGCAGATAGACTGAACTGTGGGAAGATTTGAAGAAAAAAACTGTTTTGTTTGCTATTCTGGTCTAGGCAGGATGGATCAGGCAAACTCCATAGTGCCCTTACCAGTAATTGGCGACCTCCTTGATGTGTTTACTCTCTATTATACCAAGCACACAGGCAGGCAGGCAGGGCAATGCTGCTTCAGATTGCCAAGTTTTCAGTTCCCTGTAATATACGCAGGAGGAGGGCAGCTAAAAATGGAGTGTGTAACATAAGGTAGGCGGCTGCTGCCACAGGTACCAGGTTTCACACATGCCTAGAGACAGTGCACCCTGCAAACCAGTGACCCTGCACAGAAAAACATCCAGGAAAATTAATTCCCCAGCCTTGCAAGAGGCTGACAACAGAAGGCCAAAAAGCACAACACTCTTGCTGATGTAAGAAAAAAAGAAAGAAAATCTGAGGAAAGAGATAGTGAAGAAAAAAGAGAACTATCAGGGAAGACACAAGGCAAGCACTTCATCCTAACAAGTGGCATCACAAACAAATGCTTTCCCCTCAGAGCCAGAATGACCAGAGCCAAGAGCCGGGTTTGTATCTTGAATACACCTGGGCATCACTGACGTTCCCAGCTCTGTCACTGCTTTGGAAAGGACAGACTGATGTCAGAGCAAAGCCATGCCATGCCACAGAGGAAGGGGACAGTCCTGCTAGCTCTTGCTGTAAACTAAAGGAATTGCTCACTCCTGGCTGCCATTGCAAGGCCCACAGTCTACTGGCTCTGTGGTTTCCCTTAGAAGGACACAGATCCTTCCACCCACCATCTATTTCTCTCCTTGCTCTCTTCTCAGGCATGTTGCTTACCTTGCACAATCAAGTAAACCTGGGAAGTCTTGGGGTGATGCTGTGTCTGCACTGAACATGTATAGGACCCCTCATCATAGACATCCACTTTCTGGATCCGCAGGCTGTACTCCAGGGGGTTTCTCTTCTCCAGCTCTACTCGAGGGTCCAGGGACCACTTGTCCTCTCCAGCAAAAATGATGCCAGAACGGTTTAACCAGGCCACCTTGGAGCTTCTGTCTTCTACATAACACCTGAAGAGGGTGAGAAAGGTGAGAGATTAACAAACATCTCCATTTTGTCCCTTCCCTTTACTACATTGCTCAAGTACTATTTAGTACAGTCCTGCCAGTATAGCAGCACCTCAACATCATGGTCCACAGCCTGTTTCTTTCACAAGGATTTTTTGAAGGGTTTCATGGACATTTGGGATTTGGGGTGGTCAGAGCTCCTGGTCTCACCTCCTGTTTTCTATGGCCTACACATGCACAAGATATGACTTTCGAAGGCCACAAGAGATCCTGGTCACCAGATCTCTTCTAACTGCCAGTAAGAAAGGCCAGAAGGAGCCCTTCACATGCTCACCCCTCACCTTTAGAGGTTAAGCACACAGAGGAGTTGCATTCCCAGCCTCCTGCCTGTCTAGAGGGCAAAGGCTCAGGGCTCCAGCTTTAGCAACACAGCACACAGCTTCTCCAGCCCCCAGTTCCAGCAGCACAAGGGGAGGAAGTTGTGGTATTCAGCTCACAGCTGAAGAAGATTTGGGAACTGAATGCCTCTCTCTCCTGGCAGCTGAACCCACCAGGGCCAAGCTCACACAGGCTGAGAGGGTCTGTCCATCAGCAGCCTGTAGGATAGAGCAGCACAGTCTTAAGAGCTTTCGCTCTTCCATTGCTCAGAGCTCTGCTCACAGCCTCTTGGCATCCAAATAACCTAGCACCTCTCCCTGGCATTATTCAGGCATGTGTTGCCTTTGAGAGAGAAAAGAGAGAGGATAAAGATTATCACTTTGAGATAAGACAAATATTTGACAGTAGGCTAGTAGGCTTTCACACAACCTCTTAGCACAGGTCAGACATTTTCCATGTTCTTCTGCCTGAATTCATTTCATTCAGGCCATGCCACAGCTGTGTCCTGTGTGACGTGACCCCACCACACAGCCTGCACTTCCCACTCCCCTGCATAGTGGATGCTCTCTGGGTTGTTCTAGTTTACCCGGGGGTGTGGAAATTCCAAGCCTAGGCATGCTCCAAATGTACACCCAGCTCTCCCAGCATGTCCGTCTGCACACATACACCCTCCTTCTCTGCCAGAGATGCCACCCAGCCTTATGGATCATGCTTTAATAAGGATTTATGGTGATGATTTTCACAGCGTAATAAGTGCTAATTCAATACTAATAGAATATTAAATGGCATGTTAACTGACATTTTAACTGCAAGGCAATGGGAGCAAGGCATCTGCAAGATATCAAATGGCTCTTATCGTTCACTAATAATCAATAAGCAAGTTCACTGAGATAGTCAAACACTTTTCCTTAGGCTTATTGAAAGCATTACCATCAGTGCTAGTGAGTGCTAATAAACTATTTGTGATCCATCCATTTAGCTTTTCCTTGTGGTTTTGGGTTTAATTTCATGACATCTGCTGATGTAGCTACTGAGAGGGGCAGTGAGCGGTGATGGTCATGTCTCGGACAATCACTACAGGGACTCAGGAGCTATTGATCTTAGCACCAATTCAATCCATACACACAGAAGGAAAAGAAAACTTGCTGCTGTGCCTCTTTAGTCACTTTACTGTCTTATTAAAACAACAACAAACAAAAAAACCCAACTAAAAATAAAGTAAAACGAACAATACAATATAATTTGGCTCCTTCATGGTTTTTAGCTACTGCACCATTTCTAGCTGCTACTGATATCTTTCCATTCCTCACTCAGTGCCTAACAATCATGTAAAAGCCATCCAGGGGTGGACAATTGCAAACTGGAACTGGAGAAAGGCACCTGGCCATCCTCACACACATCTCACAGTCACCACTTCCAAAATACTGACAATGGTCTTGGGCCATTTTCACAGTAGGAAAGAGAAAAGTAGTAGAAAAGCCTGCACCACAGGAAAGTGCTTTGGGATCTTCAGACATAAGTGTCACCTCAAATGTACTACAGGACAAAATAAACACATGACACAATGAAAATGTTACCTTGGCTCATTTTCTCCAGAGGAGATGTGCTCATTTGCTCCTGAGTGCAGACATTTATTTGCACAGCCAGGACCAGCTCTACGCTGCAGCACTGCTAGGAGAAACGCTAATAGTCATCAGCTAAAAGCCTTCTGTTTGGAGGTCTACATCTAGAACCAAGCAATCGTTCTGCAGCAAGGGCCTGCAACGTCACAATCAAGGGACACTGAGAGCATTCTGTGGTGGCCCATGTCCAGGGCTGAGGTAGATCATCACTGCGGACTAGGAGCTGCACTTATGATGCTATCTGGGATAAGGAGGTACAAGAGCCAAGGCTCTCCAAAGCTTTTTCTGTTCTACCCTGGAGAAAGCTGCTAAATAACTATGGCCCTGGGCTACAGAGATGGAGCAGGGCTTTTTATTGCATTCACAGAGGTCCCTCCAGGTTAAGTTCAATGCTGTGTTTAGGAGGGTGGGTGGTACTGAGAACCTACATTGATGATGAAGCAAGAAAGAATTCCTGTAAAATCTGATGAAGCAGCTGTTTAAATGATTATTTTAACCTGTCAGGGCTTTTACAGCATTACCAATTATGTATTGGGTCCCCTTGACCTTGGGATAATTGTTTATGTGGTAATTTCCAACCTAGAATCACCAAGTTTGGAAAAGACTCTCAAGATAATCAAGTCCAGGCATTCACCTACAACTACCAAGTCTGCCACTAAACCGTGTCCTTTAATGCCATGTCCACACATCTCTTAAAAACCTCCACACAGGGAATGCTGCCATCTCCCTGCTCATCCCCATCCAATGCCAAACCAACTTCTCCACGAACAAATTCTTCCTGATACAAAGAATCCTGTACTTCCTGAACAAATTTGTTCCCCTCCTCACTGGGGGGGCGGGGGGGTGGGGGTGGGACGGGAATACACAATATGGTTTTGGACTGTATTTTCTACCCTCTTGCTCTAAAACACATTCCAGCAACAGCTCCACATCTCCATTTCCCTACTCCTCATTAATCACTGTTTCTCCATTAATCCTTTGGTCGTTCCTTTGCTAGTCAGCCCCTGTGCAGCAGTTCAGGTGTGTAACCTGCCACATTGTGGTAACCTGGACTCTGGCCTATAGGGCCTGCTGAAGAACACGGCCTCATTTTGCCTCAGGATGTCATGGCCTAATGTGGACCTGGCCAGGCATAGATATGGGCTTGCACATCTGCCCTTGGGCAAGGGTACCCTAAGCTGTGCACAACAACTGGAGATGCCATCATCTGTTGAGCCTGTGTTATGTTTTGGCTATATTGTGCTGTGACCTCGGCCAGCACACCTTTTTGCAGCTCTTGGGGTACCTCACCACTCAGGTGACAATTCTGGTCCCTGCACCACTGCTCTCTCTCCATCTGAACTGTATGAGTGCCCTCCCCAATGCTTGGTATGGCAGGCAGCCCAAAGTCTTTCTGTTCCGCTGATTAGAAACCTTTTTTTTTTTTTTTTTTTTTTCCCCTTCTAATTTTAAGTCTAGATTTATTCATGGCTGGATTATATCCATTCCCTTTCATGCCAACACCATCCTTTAGCTTAAATAACTTTTCTCTCTCCTGGGTGCTTATCTTCCAGCGTGTTCACTGAGAGCAATCATATTCCCTCTCAGCCTTCATTTTGCTGGGCTCAACAAGCCAGACTCTTCTAGTTTCTTCTTGTATGATAGACTCTCCATTGCCCTAAACATCCCAGTAGCCCTTCTCCGCACCTGCTTCAGTCTGAACTCCTCTGCCGTGACCAGAATTCGTACCCAACTTTCTAGATGAGGTCTCCCCAGTGCCTTGTACAGAAACGTTCCTATCTCGCTCTCTCTAACATCAACTGTTTTTAATGAAAGCAAAAAGGATTGCAACCAGCGAATATGACTACCAGTGCAGAACTGCTCATGTGCTGTGAGCATCCTCATCTCTCAGTCCATTCGATACGGATGGAAAATGAAATCCAAGGGATTTCACCAAAAATATTCCAGCCTAAAAATGAGAGCTGCACGGGCTCTCACTAGCAGACACACAGCTGGTTTCCCATGGGTTTTCTTTATGTTAAAATGACTTCTTAAGAGCACAGGTTTCTGTTTTCTGTGTAGAAAAAAAGAATATCAAACGCAAAATTACAGTAATTGTTATGCCAGTACTCTCCTGGGGTGGATGTAACTATACCAGAACAAGAGAACTTATACTGGCTTGATTTATAGCTCTTCCCATCTTCTGGGGATCAGTATACCTGCATAAACAGCTCTAGTCCACATCCATTCAAGCAGAGGTACCTTTTAATGATATCAGTACGAGCTGCTATGAGGAAAGTTAACTCCATCCTGGCTAGACCCAGTACATTTCAAATCTCCAAATAATGCTCCTAGAGCTTCCATCAGGGTCTTGCACCGGGATCAGATGGGAGGATGAGGTTGCTAAGGAAAGCCCACAAGCTCCCTCTTTTTCCATTTTGGGACTTGTTGGTGTCCCTTTTCAGTTCAGCCAGAAACCTGTTTCTGATCACAATGAAGCATGATTAGATGATGCTAATCAGCTACTGATCACACAGCCTCAGTGAAACATCCGGCCATGAGAGGCTTATATGCAGCCTCTTGTAGCAACACTGGAGCCTCTGCACTGTCAAAAGGGGAAACCAGGGAATAGCAGAGATGACACAGGATGGCAATGGGGAACATTGCCAAAGGATTTGTCTTTGGGTTTCGCTGCACTTACGCCAAGGATGCTGTGCTTTTACCATCAGCAGGACATGAGCTGACATTTAAAAAGCACCTGCAGTCGCTTAGGAACTGAAGCTCACTGAAAGACAATTAGTCTCTTCTGGGAACTGGATATTGGCTTTTACACTGAACCTGTAGAAGGACCTGAAACTAAACAGCAACTCAAGGGTCTCTGTACTGTTATAGATTTTTTCTGCCTTGGGAATACACCAAGAATGGGAGTAACTAATAAGTTGCACCTATGGGCTATCATCCCCTTTACCTTCCTTCACAAAATTCAGTATTGGAGATGGCCTATTCCTTCTGCCTGGGCCCCCACTGCCTTGTTGGTAACTTTCACGTGCTCACCACTAGGTAGTTTCAGAAGAGCAACTTCCAAACTTTCCTTTGGTTTTCTTCTTAAAAATAATAGTAATAATAATAATTAAAAAAAAAAAACCCAACAAATAATAATAATTAAAAAAAAAAGGAAATGTATTTCTGAGATGTGATCTCCTCTCTGACAGAAGGGGAGGGAGGGTTTGGCTGGGAAGTCCACGTGACTCAGTATCTGGTAATTATCCAGCCGCAGAGGCAATGCGAAACGTTCTGTGCTGTCGCAGAGAATGACAGCACCTGGAGCTCCAGCACCCAGATAAAAAGCAGAGAGACAATTGGGCAGATGGAGAAAGGCAATGCTACATTGCAGGGGGGGGCATGGGGGAGAAAATAGAGGGAGAGGCAAAAGCTGTCGAGAAACATCAAGGCAGCCAGCATAACTACTGGAGAATGAGATGATGGCACAGATTAGTACAGAAAAGGCCATCTCTGAAAGAGGGGAAAGCAAAAGGAAATAGAATAATGGAGCAAGGGTTGACCAGACCTGACTGTTTGGGGAAGGAACTGGGAACAGCAGCAGAAGTGAATGGGGATTGCAAGATCTGAGCACCCAGACACACAGTCCAGTGCTCACCCTCCTGTAATTAGCGACATTTCAAACAAAGCTGGAACGCTTCCTAAAAGAACGGTCTAAATCACCATCTAAATCTCATGATCCTTTCCAGCCATAAAAGCCTGCTAATCTAGACTTAAGCAAATATAAGTTGGCCTCCTGTCTGAATGACAGTTTGCATTCTAAGTTTGTACTCTACCTCTTTTATCCCCAGGCATTTATCAACCCCTTGCCCCATTTTTTTCTCTCTCTTTATTTTTATTTTTATTTTTAACTTATTACCATCCTCATTTTGAGCTAATTTGTTGCTGACAATTTCATAGATTAACCCTTAATTGCTACAGGGCTGTAACTGTATCAGTTTTAAGTGTCACATGAAAGTGGGAAGTGATTCCATGCTCAGTATTATGTGAAACAGTTCTTCCCAACACCTGAGGAGTACACTACCTGGCATCCAACATCGTGCTCTTTTGAGGACCTTAGTATCTTTTTCATCTCATACTGTTCCTTCTCCAAAAGGGAAAGGAGAATACTGAAATTCCTTTTAGAGGCAAAGCACAATGGGAATGGGAGCAATATTAGGGAAAATAAGATCAAACTTTGCCATCTTCTCTGAGGCTATGAGTACCTGAGATGGCTCACCCAAATTCTCATCCACCCTTCCAAGCACTGTCCTCGGCAGCTGAATAGGAAGGATGGCTTATGGCAATGAGGGCAATGATGGGCCTATCCTGGCTGATCCCTCCTGCTGCTGCATCCCCAGGAGGGATGTCTCCTTGATGTGCCAACACTCCGGCTATTATTTTCACCTGACTTTTTCCATCCAAAGCTCCTACTGCTGCTGCACAGCTGGTGGAGTCGGGGCTTATAGAGATCGCACAGATGATGTGTAGAGAAACATTGGCTTCCCTGACTGCTTCAGCTCTGTCATCAATGCCACTGTGGACTGAGCTACACCCATGCGAGCAACATTAGGAAATAGAAAGAAAAAAGCCTAATGTAGACACAGCCTTTGAGGAGCTTAACCCTTCTTCCCCCTTTCTATCTCTCTTCTACATGAAAGCAGAAAACAGCTTCTGAGCAAGGCACACATTCTCATTTCCATATCTGAAGCCAGCCCTGAAATACCATCGTGAAATAATGCCTTGAGAGAGGAAGCCATGAAGCAGATTCCCTTTGAGAGATTCCGCTGCTTCTCTTTTTTAATTCCATCCAAAACCAACTTCGGATGAGTACGGAGCGCACCTGGACGGTACAGTCAATCCCAGGTTACCTTGTTACCAGAGTGATATGGGGAAATTGGAGGGAATTCAGAGGCAAGCAACAACAAAATCCATCAAAGACTGGAAAGGGATCAGCATCTAAGGGAAGCTTAAAACATTAAATATGTATAACTTGACTAAGAGAGGACTTAAAAGGGATATGTTGACAAGCTATACCTCTTTGGAAGCTGAAAGCACCAAGGGAAGAGAGGAATTATTTAGCATGGTGCGCAGGGGTCCAGAAAGGAGAACTGAGTCAAAAAAGAGAGGAGAAATAACTCTATTCAAACTTGAAGAACTTTTTTACCACCTTCAAGTGCTAGCCTCACAGAGTCCCCCAAGGAAAGCAAGTAAGCCTTTAACATCTCAGATATTTAATACTGCTACAGTCTTCTTTTCATTAACTGCATTCCTAGGCAATCAACCACCAGTTGAATGAACTACCGATACAAACACTAAATGTTTTGTTATTACCCAAAACCACTGGCATAAGGTCATATTCCCCAAAGCACTTCAAGTTGTCAAGCCCCTAAAAGTCGCAACTGACCCCTGACTCTTCAAAGTGCTCAGCACTGAGATTAAAATCAGATTTGCCAACCTGCTCTGGGGCCTACCAGAGGCCTACAACACCAACATTTCTAAACAGCATTTGGCAGAATGAGCTTCTTTACCAATGCAGCCCTTTACCTTGCTGTTGAATACAAGCTGCTATTGAAAATACGTCTCACAGATGTTTTATAATCACAGAAGAAAGCGCTGAAAGGTTCAGACTTGTGTTCTGTTTATCCCGTGTGCCAAACAGCTTCATTAAGTGGAAACCATGGCAAAGCCATTAAAGCTAGGCAGTGCCTGGCAATACTTTTGTCCCTTTATTTGCAGCTTTGCTTGCATTCTGCCTTCTTCCAATGCACCACTTCAGCCCACCAAAGGAGCCTTTCCAACGGAGGCACCAGAAAAAAAAGCTTGCAGGGGATGGGAAGAAGAGAAGTGGCTGGAAGGGAGAGCTCTGAAAATCTTTGATCTGAGCTTGCCTTCACCCTCCAATACAGTACGCCTTGCAGAGGAGGACGTGTTTATAAATAAATAAACAGCAGAGGAGAGAGGGAAGAGTGGAAAAGAAGTGTCAAGCACATTTGATAGAGTTTCGTTTGTTAATATGAAAACCAGGAGGTTGCTTAAAACCTCCTGTTCGGAAACAGAGTGGGAGGAAGGCAGGACTCACCGAGAAATGGGGAAGGAGTAACTCCCGCAGCCATCCTGCAACGAAACCTGGCAGTCCTGACCTGCCTCATAGGCAGCGTCTTTTGGTATGCAGTGGGGATTGTGAGAGGTGGGGAGTGATGGCTGCAAAACAGCCTTCACAAACCCAGGCACCACCTTCGGGCACACTTATCTGAGCACTACTGTGAGAGATCGTGTTTTTCACTCTCTCTAATTGGGAACTGCCTGGGGACACGAATTCAGAGCAGAAAGCAGCAGCTGAAGCACAAACTCATGCTGCCCACGGTTTGAAAGCAACGGGCTTGGGTCAACTGGCTCCAAGCTTTGGAGTCTGAACTCCAGCCCAGCTACCAGTGGCAGCGCAGACTTAACCATTCAGCTCTGACTGTTGCTGAACCTTCTGACCTGAAGTCTTCAAGAACTGGCAAAACAAGCTGCGCAAATCGGCAGGAAAACTGAACTTTAAACCCTTTCTGCACTTCCTAACAAAAAAAAAAAAGTCACTGAATCCTACTGGAAGGGTTTATCCAGAGGTACCTCACCTGGATCCGTTGTCCTTCCTGCCACCTGTCCCAGAAGCCTGCTGTGCAATGACGCCTCTCCCCTGTGCACAGCCAGTCCCCTACCCACAGAGCTCTGTCCTGTGCTGCCAGCATCTTGCTTCCTTCCTGCCATGGCAGGCACTCAGGCTGCCCATGTGGACCATGCCTGATCCTGCCCATTCTTCTGGCAGACTGCTTGTGCTATCTGATTTCCCAAAGTCTGGCAGTGGATGGAGAGATGCCCAACTGCAGCTTCAGACGGTGTAAATCAAAGGTCAATGAGGCCTTGCTAAGTAAATGGGGATGCCTAGATTTACATGACTTGAGGCTCGGCCCTGCTTCCTCACATCATCCTCTAAATGAATTCGTTAAATACAGCACTTCAGTCTGCTCAGTTAAAAGCAGCTCCAGCTGGCAGGAGGTTCCAGATCCAGAGATTGTTTAAAAGATGAGGACTTGTAGCCTGCTCTGCATTTACACTTGGCTAGAGGTAGACTCTCACCAACCATACAAGAGAGTTGATGTGCCCACCAGGTGGGTGTCTGCATCCCCAGCGTCTGTGCTTGGTGCGGCATTTAACAGGACTGCGCAGCCTTGTGGGATACTTAAACCAAAATTACCCTTGGACACTGCTCACTTCTGAGAGCTGCAGGGCAGCAATCACGAGGTCCTGCTGTACTTCTACCAGTCCGAGGGTTTTCTTTTGGTTTGCTCTCTTAAAACAGCATTTCTTTCTAGTAGAGGATGTGTGCTGAATTTTAATCTGCAGCAGCGCAAGCAGCAGTACTGGCAGCAGTGAGAGCTGTTTGGGATTTGCGAGACGGGAGTGAAACAGTAGTTAATTTTGACATTAAACCCTAGAAGCGAGAATGTTAAAGTTATTCTTAGGTTTTTTTGGGGAAAAAAAAAAAAAAGCTGTACTGTGATCGTCTGGCATGCCCCCCCTCCATGTATTGCATAGGTCTCGTGATTCCTGCAGTTTAATCCCTTATCTGCTCACTAAAACAGATGGTGTTGCAGGCTCTTTGCAGACTCTGACAAATATGACTGCGCTGGGAACACTGCTCATATATCCACAGCTTGCTGCACAACCCTCAGGACGAGATGCACTGGCTCGAGATGAAAGTTCACATTCAAAGCACAGTCTGCAGCAAGGAACAGATCCTACAGTTTCTCCTTCAGCATTGCTGCTGAGGTCCTTCCACGCACTTGGAACAGTCACACACAAAACATCTTATAGATCCATGTAAAGCTCACACCAGCATGACCCTCTGAAATCTTCAAGCTGAGATCCCAGTCAAATCATCTCTTCTTTTTTCCTTCAACGAACACATCCACATGCTAAACAAGGATACCTCCAAAACAACTGAAAGATTAGAGACACCTGACTGAGGGGGACTTGAAACCAACCCCTCTCTGACTCTGCAGTGATTGTGCTGGCTGTGCTGCTGCAGCTCTTCATGGGGGAAAAGCAGTTCGGGGTCACCCGGCCTAGGTATTATTCATGCTGGGCTGTTCCACATCTCCCCCTGATGCTATCTCGTGTGTGTGAGATCTGCCAGTGCTAGGAAAGACAAGTGAGGTTAACCGAGCTACATGCATTGCTCCCCCTAGAGCAGTATACAGCAGTGATAAACCACCGGTAGAGCCACGCTGCGGTAAGTATAGGATGGAGGTGAAGCATGAGGTTATGGCAGCAGCTCTACTGCCCGTCCCCTTCCACCTGGCAGATCCCGGGTAATAAACCACTCTTCAGCCTTTCTTGTTCCAAACCCAAACTGCTGGGATTTGGGGAAGATAACAATTTCAGCCACCTTTCAGGAGAGCCTTTGCAAGAACTAAAAGCTCCCGTTGGCATAAAAGCAGACATGTAATGGGCTGTCTCTGTCCCTGGAAGTAGTTTAGCACCGCAGGAACTTAGAGTCCTTTTATCTCTCCACTTTATTTAACCAGAGTCATTAAAATAAACTGATTTCCCAGCCAATTAATTATCAAATATCTGTAACAGCTTTCAAGCCCTGCCATTACTCAGTCTCGGAGGCCCCCACAGGCAATGTGAAGCTGCACTCCCTTACCTGCACCATGGCTGTTCCTGAGACCACTACCAATGCTCAGCTGCATGCAGAGAAGCACCCTGGGGGCACGGTGAGTTGCAAGCAGCGAGTGCCCCCAACTCAGCCCAGCTGCAGGTAAATGCATATGCTCCTTGTTCAGACATGAGCACAAGCAACTTCTGCGCTACCCGCTGAAAAACCAGTCTCTACCCCTTTGTGAACTGGAAGGTTGTACTCACCATAGGTGCACTAGCAATGCCCCTACCATCTATTTTATAACCAATAAACTCCACTCCTCTGTGGTTTCAATTAGGGGATTTCAGATGAGATTGAGGATAATGCATCCCATAATTACTTACCCTTCTCCTTTCTGGAAACTCAAGCAGAATCATTTCCAGGCCAAAATGCGGTCTGTCTTGATTGATGATGCTAATAAAATGGCTTTATTGTGATATAAATAGCCTTAGAAATGTCCTGGAGAGTCAATATCGCTGCTTGATGGCCTTACGCAAGCAAGGTCTTTATCTTACGGTATACTAATGCTTAATGAGTTATGCTTCTGCAAAGTTTGAATTTGGGCACAGAACGGGGAGCTATAGAAGAGATAGCTCCCAAATTAGACATGGAAAGTAGGAACTGCCTAAACACCTTTCCTCTTCCTCACATTCCCTGTTGATAATCTCTTTGTTCCCAGCCTGCCTGGTCCTAGTTCAAACCTGAGCACCATCTGAGTACTGCAGCAGCCATGGGAACGCATTGCTTCAGCCTCCCATTGCTGGAAGGTTACCAGCTGCCACCATGATAACTGGAAAACCTGAGAGTTCTCCACTGCTGTGCAAGCACTGAGCACCTCAGCCTTTATGGATGCATGCGGCCACATCCTGGGTGAAGGGCATCCATCAGCCTGCTCCGGAGCACACCAGCGGCATCCATCACTGCAGCCAAAACATCATCATTGCCTCTTGCAAGGAGAAGGCCATACAGAGCCTCCCTCCACAGGAGAGGGGAGAGGCACACATGAGAGAAAAGCCTAGGTCCTTCTTTTCTTTTAAGAACCACAGCAAATCTTAACCCTCATAAAGGCAAAGCGCAGCTTGCAAGGCTTCCTTTGAAAGCAGGGCACCCTGGAAACACACAGCCAGACCTGGCAGGATCATCACCTCTGCATGCAGAAACGTGAGATGTCATCATCACATTTGACCATTTAGCTGTGCCTTCCAGCACTGCTACCTTAGCTGGGATCTGGGTGCTGAAGAGTTTTGCTGCGAGTGACAGAACCATATCCACCTGTCAGAAAAAGCTGCTGTCACTGCAGCCCTGACAGCGATGTGATCAAGGCCTGACAGACAGGCAGAAACAAGAGGAAAGGAGCCATCAGCAAGGGCGGCTGAGAAAGTTTTGGGGGGAGTGGTACAAGACTGCATGGGAGGGGATGCAAGTGAATGACAGAGGGACAGGGCCACGCTCTCCCCTCCATTGTTATCTGTGCAGAAAGGTGAAAAGATGACAGTTTCCAGCCCTGCCTCACCTCTTCATCCCCTCCTCCCTTACCACAGCCATACTCAGCCACATAATTTGGAAGCAATTCTCTTCTTGGTGGTAGAGCCCCTGTGGGTACACAAGCAGCTGTGCATGGGTACATGTGTCATCTGCAGCGTGCACAGGATGTGCTGAGACAAGAAGGCAGCTTTGTATATGCCAGGATGAGACCTCACAAACATGCGCGGATGTGAGAGAGACTGCGCTCTGCAGAGAAAGCAGCCAGCAAGAGTGAGAATGAGGAGGTGCACAAGATTTGTCTGAGATGGGGAGCGTGTGTCAGAAAGGAAGAAAGAGAGAGGTCTTATTCACAACCTTCCTGGATGTGTTTGATGAATATCACAAGTTTTAACCAAGAAAAATATGTATGTATTCAAATCAAACACCAAACACCCCTTTTGCCTAGAGCACTCCTGCATTGCTTGTTTGTTCTGTTGCAAGCTGCTTGTTAGAGGAACACAGGAAACAAGAGAAGGAAAAAAAAAAATCCAACAGGCTGACATATTAAAACACAGGCAGCTATCAAGGCGGCAACAACAGCGGGAAGCAAAAGGCAAGCAGGATAGCTGAAGAGCTGCCGTGATACCGCCAGAAGGAGAGCTGCCTGTAGAGCTTCTGAAGCCTCGAGTGAATTATGATCACTTTTAGTGTATACAAACTGAGATCTTTCAGCAGCTATCTACAAGGGAACACACCCAACGGCCCACTTCTTACAGCAAGGAGTTGAAGGACAACACTAGAAGCACTGGTGTCCTGGCTCCATCCCCTGTAAAGCCCTCTGCACCGCTACGAGGCAGCCCCTGTTGTCAAAATGAGTGCAGAGTGACAAAAGGATTTGAGCTGGATTTACCAAGAGGAAGAAAAATACTAACAACAGATTGAGTCCAAACCTCTAGGGGCTCATGGCTTTCCTAGGACTTCAGGTCAGTCAAACATGGATCTAGAGACAAAGACAGCTCTGCAAATATTTTTCCCTGTTCCTTTACGCTTTGTTCTTGCTGATAAATATAAATACCTTCAGATGTTTACAGCTTTTCAGCACTACCACAATCTATGGCCTGTGGTGCCCACAGGGAGAATCCACCAACACCCACACACAGTCAGTCCTGCTAAGCAGCTCATGGTGCTGCAGGCAATGCAGGCAAATGACTGGGAGAGTGGCAAAGCTGCCAGTCACACAAAATCACACACAGAATCACAGAACGACCCGGGTTGGAAGGGACCTCAAGGATCATGTAGTTCCAACCCCCCTGCCTGGCAGGGCCACCAAACATATACATTTACTAGATCAGGTTGCCCAGGGCCCTGTCCAACCTGGTCTTGAACACCTCCAAGGACGGGGCATCCACAACCTCCCTGGGCAGCCTGTTCCAGGGCCTCCACAGACACCATGTTCAGGAGACCACAAGATCACCCAGAATACTATGGGTCATGGACTGACTTGGCCAGGATAAAGGCAGCTGCAGACTTACTGTCCTCCCCTTCCCTTTTTTAACATCAGCACAAAAGGCTCATTTACATCTTGAAACAGAGCCCTCATAGAATCACAGACCCACTAAGGCTGGAAAAGACCACTAAAATCAGGTCCGACCACTGACCTATCCCTGCCATGCAAACTAACCACATCCCTCAGTGCTACCTCTACACCTCACCAGCTCCACCAACCAACCTTCTCTGGACACACTCCAGGGCCTCAATGTTTTTCTTGCAGTGAGGGGTTCAAAACTGAACACAGTACTCAAGATGCAGCCTCACCAGCGCTGAGAACAGAGGGGCCATCACCTCTCTGCTCCTGCTGGCTGCACTGCTTCTAGTCAGGATGCATGACACCAAGGGGAGGGGAATGCTAACTGGACAGTTGGGTTAGAGCTGGAGCAGAAGAAAAATGAAAGCATGTCATTTGTGCAGGGTGCTGCACTTGGGTCTGGGCAATCCCAGGTATTTATACAGTATGGGGAAGATCCCCTCGAAGGGAGCATATAAACAGGAGGGAGAACAGCTGTTTACAAGGGTGGATAGTGATAGGACAAGGGGACAAGACTGAAACAGGGGAGGGTTAGGTTAGATATTAGGAGGAAGTTTTTTACACAGAGGGTGGTGATGCACTGGAACAGGTTGCCCAAGGAGGCTGTGGATGCCCCATCCCTGCAGGCATTCAAGGCCAGGCTGGATGTGGCTCTGGGCAGCCCGGTCTGGTGGTTGGTGACCCTGCACACAGCAGGGGGTTTGAACTTGATGATCATTGTGGTCCTTTTCAACCCAAGCCATGACATGGTTCTATGACTCTATGATCTCTAACCAGACCAACTCCAGCTTCATTTGGGCATGAAGGTTAAAGCCGCTAGGGCAGTGCTGACTGCTACTCTGTGCATTGAGCACGGGGTCCCCTCTTGCCCGGGGGTGCTCTTGTATTCTCTGTGATGATAGCTGTTATAGTGCAAAAAATGACCCAGAAACTTCACAAATCCTTCTGTAGCGTTTGACTTTCTGACCTCCGGAGGCAGTGTGGATTTCACAGACTGACTACCTGCTGTGCGAAAAAGTGTCTCCTTTCATGTGGTCTAAATTAAGCCGCTATTAGCATCTCCAAGTGACCTCTTGTTCTAGTGTTACAGGAGGAGAGGAGGAGGAGGGACCGATCGGTTTCCGCCGCACCCTTCATTAGTGTAACTAACTCAATTACAAGCCTTCAGCGTGCTGACGCGTGGTGCTCACCATCCCTCTGAAGTAGGCACAGGCAGTGCATGCACAGGGATGACAGAGGGCAAGTCATGAAGCACGAGGAGGGAGAGATGCAAAGGGAAAATGGCGCTCGTGTGTTTGTGTGAGATTGCTAACAGTGGAAAATAGGGGGGGAAAAAGAGAAAAAAGAGCCCCATTTGGTCCAACCAACTGCCTCCTTGTAGGTAAATCTCACAAGATTACTAAGCATGCTTCACGGCCCTCTGGTAATTCTACACGCTGTCTTAAATGAGGGTGTAGCCAGTGTTCAAGATAATGTCATTTTTTATAGCATATTCCCTATTGTTTTCCTGTCCCTTAAAGGCAACCAAGCATCCTCTCTGCTTTTGGAAGCGACACTACCCACTGAAGAAGCTTTTATCGAGTTACTCACCATGACTCCCAATCTCTTCCCCCTGAGGAGCCCGCGAGCTCAGCTCATCGCCGTGCAGCTGAAGTGGAGGCTGTTTTTGCAGCCTGCATTACTGCTCTGTGCTGCAGCCCACCGCCATCCCATGATGCTGGTGAGCCTTGTGACACCCTAATACTGGGCTGGGTCATCACTAAAACACCGCGCACGGATGCAGGCAGACAGAAGCCCTCCATGTAACCAGCTGGCTCCAACTGGTAGCTTTTCTCCATGGAAGGAACAACTGCTCTTTGCTTCCTAGCACTCAAACAGTTTTTAAACCATGCCAAGACCTTGCCCCTTCTCCCGTGGCTATTTCCCTTCATAATTTCATGTGAAAGGCCTTATCAAAGGCTTTGTGAAAATCAAAGCACGTTATGTCTGCTGGGGATCACCTTTATCTCTTACATTATTGAACTTAAAAAAAATAATAAAAACTCGTGGCTCAAAAAGGCCCAGTTTTACCTTCTAGAAGCCGCACTGAACTGATCCTGTCGTGTTACACTTATCCAGCTCTTGTACCTGTCTGTCTTTAATTAGCTCCACAATCAGTTTGTCTAGGATTGAAAGAGAGCTCATAAACCTGTAATTCCCAGGATGTCTTTTGATTATTAAAAAAAATAATAACAGCAGTTAGCATGCCTGCAGCATTTCCCCTCCCTGTGCACTGGGGTGAAGGCAGGGTAAGCTGGAGACACGTGGGGAGGGAGGAGGGACAGCAGTCTGCTACCAGAGCCCTATGCCATCATCCCTTCTCTACAGCCAGGTCCTCCTGGCTGCGGGAGTGGCAGTTGCTGATCTGCATCATCTCATCTGAAAGCTGCAAGGTTTCCGTGTTTTCTTCCCGAATCCAGCCCTGCTATTAGCAGCTCTGCGCTCGTTAGAGAGATGCAGTTTATAAGGATCTGTCAGACACTGCTGTCAGTATATTTCATGCATTATTTACTTCAGAGCCCTGAGACTAATGCTACCCCAGTCCCAGTGATTTACTGCATTTGAGTTTCTCAAGCTGATCCATAACTTTGGGTAATAATAACAATAACAAAATACTTTGTATGCATATATCATCCCCATCAGCAAAAACCCGCACAGAGATGAGTGCACGACGCCCACAGAGCTGCCACTGCAATGTTCCAGGGTGTCAGCCATCTGCAGGTATAGCCCTGCTTGGGCAGAGGAGGCTCCCAAGTGAGCCCACAGACAGGTCCCCTGGCCTCAAGGAATTAAAATTCCCAGTGGGATGCTTGGCATCTGCATGGAGACTCTGCTCAGCACCAGCCCCTGCTGCTTCTTCCCAGCTGCCTGTTGCTTTGCGAGAGGCTGACAGTGCAGGGAGGATGCTTGCTGCCTTTGCTGCAGCTTTCCAATGGCATCCTTCTCCCAGCAGTGTGCAAGCACAGCCCCCTCACTGCTGCTTCTTACTCTTCCTGGCTTCCTTCTCATTCACACATCACCTACCATTACATCTGACCCCTGCTACTTTGGAAGTTCATTAAAAGGCTCTTGATGAGCTCTAATGAGCGCCCACGCTCTGCAGAGTTGCTGGCGAGCCTCCCCATCCCCCTCTACGTCGAGCGTCTGTGGTCTCCTTGCACACCGAGGCAGGGATGACCGCCAAGATGAGCCCAGGGCTTTTAAGGATTGCTTTTTCTCTGGCTTGTTTGCTTTAATTTGCTCTGTCCTTCAGCTTATTTGAGGAGCAGATTGTCCCAGGGGAGGCTGCACAAGCCCCAGGCCTCTGCATCTGGCCACTACCTGGCCTCAGGGAAGGGCATGCTGCATCCTGGCAACCTATCTATGTGCTGCAGGCCCTATCATAGTAATACTAATAAAACCCATTGAAAAGTACCCACTTGCCCAGGCAAGGCTCTACAGCGTGGAGGCCAACTCCTGCCACAACACTGACACAAAATCACTGAGATCAATGGAAGCGTTAATGTTGTGCTGGGAGGATGTGATTCTCCACAGCCTTTTGCATTTCACAGAGCTCATTTCTAGGGGCAGATGGAATTGCTTCTGATAGACTGACAGCAAGAGCCAGGGCTGTTGCAAACCACTCTGCTTCCAGAGTGCCTGGGAAAAGAGGGCACCATCAATGAGTGGGCTCCTCTGCCACGAGGGATGCTCCTGGAGCCCTATACTGTGAGCCAGGACCGCAGAGCAGGGCCCTAAATCAGGAGCTGTGCTCTTCATCACAGGCACCAAAACAAGCTGCTTGAAAAAGCCGTCATTTATGGTCTCAATAAATTGCCTCTCCAAATCACGCCCAGATGTGCAATTTAGGGCCCAGTCACCTTGCCTTTTTATTCTCACTGCAAAGTGCTCTGCTCTCCTACCGCACTCCTTGCCTAGTAAATCATGACAAAATACATTAAAAGCACCCATTATTGTTATTAATTACTATTATTGCATTAGCAGATTTAACTACTTCCTTAATCTCTCCAACAGATGAAGCCCTGGGCTTGCTGAGCAGGGCTGGTGGGTGTGGATAGAAGCACCTGGGGATGGGGTCTTGTCTCCCTTTAGGGCAGCCCCCAGCCCCACAGCACTGACACGCAGAGCTGCTCCATGGAGCTGGCTTGCGGGCATTGAACATTTCCATGGAGCAAGTTCAGAGTTCAAAGCTAGGTGGGATGGGGAAGAAAAGAAAGCTCCCTGGCTTGTCTGCAGGCTCAGTAATACCATGACACTTGCGCACAGTGAGCCAGGCAGCCGGGCAGCCCGTGTTTATCATGCTGTCCTAATGCTCAGCAAATACTCTCAGCAATGAAGCTGCCTGAAATGTCAATTCAAGCAAGCCAAAACATCCCTTGGTCTCATTTTTTTTTTCATGCCCTTTCTCTGCCTTGTCTATTTAACCTGCATTCCCTTCAAGGCAGAAGGTATCTTAAGCTGTTTTTGTACCTCAGAGGCTGGAGGCCTCCAGCTTCCTGCACTCCAACTCATGCTAACAGTAGTATTACTAAGTTCTCTGCACAAAAGATCAGACAGACTGGTGCACCTAATCATCAGCAACCTGGATGACCATAGAATCATAGAACGTCATGAGTCGGAAGGGATCTACAAGGATCCCAACACCAAATCTCCACCATCTTCAGGAACTAAACCAAACACAGGGAAGTTTGGGGCTCCCTGGAGGGTGGGGCTTCTATTCTGAGGGCCTGGACAAACTGGATTACAGGAGCTTCATGAAGTTCAACAAGGACAAGTGCAAAGACTTTCATCTGCTGAAATGACACCGTGCAACACTACAGAATGAAGACTAACTGGCCCTGCAGAGAAAGAACAGTGAGTCCCTGTTATTAACAACTGAAGATCGTTCTCCAGCATGCCCTTGCAGCAAGGAAGGCTAAATGCATAGTTGGCTGCAGTAATGAGAGTGTAAACAGCGGGCCAAAGTAAACAATTATTTCCCTCCCATCAGCACTTCTGAGGGTACAACTGGAGCAATTCGGAACTCTTAAAATGTTTGGTCGGAAAAATATATATATTTTTTCATAATGAGGGTGTTGCAGCACTGGAAAGGTGCCAAGGCAGGCTGAAGAACCACCATCCTGGGAGATATCCTAAATTTGATGCAGCAAGGGCCTGAGTAACCTGATCTAATGTTAGCAGAGTTAGCTCTGCTTTGAGCAGGAAGTTGGACAAGAGACCACCACAGCTGCCATCCCAAGGAAGTTTTGAAGAGGATGTTGGCAGTTCTGTCTGTGACAGCAGTGGTTTGAAAGCTGAAAGTGGAAGGACTCAGTAGGGGATTCAACCATATCAGCCCTCTAAGCCTCTCAAAACAAGTCTGCCACCTATCAGCACCAAGAGAGCAACGGAACAACGCACAGCCCAAGCAGAGCTGGTCCTTTCTACTGGGGTGCATGACTTCTCTGACACAACCCAAACTCACCAAGGGAGTTGTAAATGGGTTGGGGATTCCCAGGCACACACATGTTTACTCCACCAAGGACTTTCTGTGCACCTCTGAAGGTACATGTTGTTCCCAAACGGTGGAGGAATCTCTCTCTCTAACACATGGGAGAATATTCCTGGGAAGGAACTGGGATGAATCTGGAGATACCCATGTCACAGTCATTTCCTTTAGCACTGAGATGAAGCCACTTCTGGGTTAGATCACAGCAACAGTACAGCACAGTTAGGTTCAGAAAGTGAGATCCTACTGCCACCAGAATGGGTCTTACAAGTAGGTCAGGCTGCAATTACCCACTCTGAATTTAGACCTGACTCTTGGGATAACAACCTGGGGTTTAAAACAAAATCAAATAGGTCTTTAATAGCTGAGAGAGGCAAGAATGTTGATTCTACATCTCTTTCAAAACACAGCTGTTATTTCTTCCCTCAAGTCGTCACTCTCCTTTTCTTCTTTTCCATTCACAAACCTGAACTCCTCCTCTCTCCCTAATTTTCTCCGTACTGTCCCCTCTTCCAGCTGATTTCTGTAAGCTGCTTCCTCATCGCTCCAATCACTGCCACCTACCCTTGCATCAGAGCAATGCCTACAAAACCTTTTGCAGAGGGGTAAATTAGTAGAGATGGGAGCTGGGCAGACACTTTCCCCTGGCTGCAGGAGGGACATGTGGTCAAACTCTGTAATGTGATGGATAACATATGAAGTGTGGAGCGTTGACCATATGTTTTGGTAATTCCTTTATACACAACACACTCAGCAGAACAAACAGCCATGACGTAGTACACTGTTAGAAGTGCAGGCTCAGAAAGGGCTGGCATATAGGCCATACAGGATAGATGGCAGGGAAAGAAAAAGGCAAAAACAACTCTTGGAAGTGATTTATGGCCAGTTCTGGTTGGGTCAGTTTGCAGATGCTTATGGTAATGGAGTAAAGATGAAGAATAACTTCCACTTGCTGATGGGGCAGATAGGGAAATCCAGGTGACACTTCAGAATCCCTGAACAACTGCATGCTGTGACATTTCAAGGGCTCCTAAAAGCTCCCAAGCCCATGCCCACATTTTGGCACAGGTGCTATGAGTGACAATTACCTCTGCTGCTACTGGCTTGTGAATGACTGGCAAGGACCCAAAATTCTCGAGTCACCTTCCCCAGCAATTCAACAAGCCAAGGACCAGAATAAGCACTTGATGAAGCTGGGATTTCTCTCGTGACAGCAGGCAAGGAGAGGAAAATTGAGATTCTAGGCAGATTTCACAGGCTGGACTAGCTCCAGTTCTGCTTGGAAATGAAGGGTATTAGGGCACATCTTCTGCACTGCACAAAAGAGAAGACTCAGCACTTTCATCCAGATGCTCAGACCCCTGGGCAAGGCAGAGATAAGACAGCTGCTCTGCTTCAGGGTTGGGCTTGCGCAGGGAATGAGAGAAGTAGAGAAACCCCTTGTTGAAGAACAGGTAAGGAAGGAGGGGAAGATGTGTCACATGAAAGAGAGGAGACTGAGTGACGAATAGAACCGTAGATTCATTGTCTCATGTGAAATACTTAAACTGCCCAAAGTGGGTGGAAAGTCACTTTAACCTCCCAATATGGCAAATATAACTGCCACTGAAAGAAAAAGAATGGAGTGCTGCTGAAGGAGAGATGAAAATGAGACTGTTACAAAGCTGACTGTAACAAGAAGGAGTCTTTGAGTAAATAGTAGTTGAGTGCCTCCCTACCAGCTCATGCACTGGAGAGGTGGACTGCAACCCTACCAAAGCAAAGTGGTTGGAACTGGATGATCTTTAAGGTCCCTTCCAACCCAATGTATTCTATGATTCTGAACTAAAAAGCACTTGCCACATTGTTTGAATGCTTCACCCCTGATTGAAAGAAGCTCACATCCTCTGTGGAAAAGACATGGGAATTAAAGCCATGTTCTTTACACAATCCTTAGCCAGCTCTGGAAAAGGTACTGCAAGGGAGCAGTGCATATGGAGCACTCATGTGAGGGTTTTCTTTGATCAAAGTTTTTGATGACCTTAGGAAGTCTACAACACAAGGAAGAAGGGGCAGTGCTAGTGAGATATTACAGGCTGCAAAAGACTATCCTGAAAATGAACAGGAGAAACTGTGCGAGTAAAGAGGTATTCAAGCTTTAAAGTGCTTTGTGCATTCTTATTTTATGTGCCAGTAGTAAGGACTCTGCGGTGAGTTGGCAAATAACTGAGAAAGTTGCTGACAACAAAGCCTTTGGCTCAAAATTAAAGGTAATTTTGTAGTTGTAAAAAAAAAGAGTGGAAAAAAAATAAAACAAAAAGATGGCAGGTTAATTGTGATAACATCATTAAATTCTTACCCAGTCCTCAAAGCACATCATAGTTATTTAGAGGCAAGTGATCTGGGGAATCAGAAATGCAAGTGATTACAGCATTTCACCTCTTGGGGTCTGTTTTGCAATGAGACGCAAATAAACTAAGTTTGGCAGTCAGAAATATTTTCTGACAAAATATTCTCCTACATCCCCAAGCTGATTAAAGGAACGATCCGGAAGAGTCGGGTCAGTGGGTAGGCACACATTTAAAGCAATAGATAAGATGAGAGAAGACAGTGCTTGAGCGTATGTAGTCAATATCCTGGAGCTAATAAAAGTTCCTCACTGCAAACAGCTTCCTCGGCACAGATTTTCACATCAAATCTCGGCAGCCAGTGCTTATCTTTGGCCACTTGCTAGATTAGGTCCTATAGCAGATAGTATGCAGAGTCTTGCATCTAATTCTCCGTGTGGACCAGCTCAGAGGAGGCATGGGAGGGCAAGAGAAGATTTCTCCAACAGATCCTCCCACCTCTCTTGCATCTGTCAGGGAGCAGCAGCAAGATTTCTGGTGCTGAAGAAAGAAGAACCAAGAGGTGCTGAAACCCTTCTGCTGTCTGGACAACATACACGTTCAACCCCTGTCAGCAGTCCTATTAGTCTTGCCAGAGTACACCTTAATGGCATCTGTCCCCAGGAAACCCTAGGAAGAGGAAAATGTTTTATGTAGTTGCAGCCTTTGACTCTCTCATGCTGTCTGGAGACATAAGCAACCCTCCCAAGGTGCACCTACTCTAATATAACAACTTGCTACTGACAATAGATTTCAACAGTGACTGCGTCTAGGTCCAATTAACTGGTAATGAGAAACGGCTGCCAGCACAGGAGGGACTAAATTCTTTTTTAACATCATTAGGCATATAACAGATGACGTTCCACCAGGCACTGAGTTTGCATTTGGCCCCATACATGCTGCCGCCATTCAGAACATTCCCAACACCAGCAGAAGGGCACTGTGTGGGGTCTGCTGTTGACAACCAGTACCACGTGCTGGATATTTCTCTTGTGTGAATGGACTATATGCTTTTTCCTGGCCTCCACCACATGAGTGTTTCCAGTCTTGTTGAGACAGCGTGAAAAGGGAAGAGGGCACAGAGGCAAACACTGTGCTTTAGCAACTTGCCAGGTGCTAGAGCTCACGCTGACCAAGCACTGCAAAGGTACTCTCTGTTTTGCTCATGCTGCCAGCCAATGGTTCATCTATCTGGCACAGTAGACAGTGCAAGCACCAACACCAAACACCATGGGTAGTGTCTGAAATCCCTTCCTTTCCCTGTCACTGGGGCTGGGCTAAGCACATGGAGTCTCTAAGGAGGTACTTATCACACTAGTCTTTGCATATATGGGAAGAAGTATCTGTTGTGTGTCTATTAAGACTACTGCAGTACTTCACTATCTAGAGTCAGAAAGAGAGTCATTGTTAAGCCACACCTGGACCTACCAGACAGACCACACCTTAACTTCCCTCTTCCTTTCCATTGACTTATAAATCCCCTGGGGGACCAGCTACTCCTCACAAGCAAACCATGCAGGGACCGGCTTAGAGCACCCCTGGCAGAATACAGCAAAAACAGTGCAAGATAGCCAATGTACTGGCTCCACTCCTGAGTCCCCGCTTGCTTTAAATCAATAGTTTATGACATGTACAAGGGGAAACTGTAAATTTAATTTTGTCCCCTGCAGTGCGATTCATATCTTGTTTGCCGGTAAGATAATGAATGTGTTTGCCCTCCAGACCCCCTGCCCAGTACAACAATTTAAGGATACAGGAAGAGAAAATAGCCAAGTACAATTAGGGGAGGTCGATTAATGCTGGATTAATCAGTAGCTCAGCAGAAGATAGCTTTACAACATTTATACATAGGGGGCAAGAGAGAGAGAGAACAAGCCTGCAGAAGGAGTACAGAATCAGATAATTTTTCCCAGCATTATAAACCTTACCTATGACTTGAAGGTGCGTGCTGCTGGCTGTATGACAGATAGAGCCTTGCATTAGCTGCCAGCATAAAGCCAGAGGGCTGAAGATGCCTTATCCTACTTGATGTTGCTTGGGGGTTCTCCCTGCAAAGTATGAACCCAAACTGCTCCAAACTCTGGAGATACAAAAGTTAAACCTTACTGAAATTCAGAGCCTTAATTGCTCCTCCAAAATCTACCTGAGAATGTCACTGTAGTAGTTAAGAGCGAGCATGAGCTTGCAATTGCTAAGGAGAGCTTGCTGAATGTGCAAATGGCAGCAAAACAGCTTGGGTAGAAAACATGACAGTGTGCTGAAGCTAGCAGAGAGGGGAGCATGGAGCAGCACTGAGGACGGTCCAGCAGAAGGGAGCCCAAGGAGAAGGGTTCTCACATCAGGTGATCGCTGCAACCAAGCTGGAGCAGTGGACGAGACAACTGGCTCCAACTGTGCGCTCCCTGCTGCACAACAGAAATAAGGCGGGATATGTTCTTGGGAACAGACAGACTTTGCCAAAGAAACATGAGTTGGTTGCCAATTTCCTTTTCTAGCTGGCATAACCAACGAAACTCCAAATGATTTTGGCTAGGTAGATAGGGCAAAAGGAAAAACAGTATCGCTGGCCAAAATCTTGCATCAAACTTTGTAGAGGAGTCTTAGCTTTACAAAAAGCTGAATCTAAAAACAAAAAGGTCCAAAGAAACAAACAAGTGCCAGCCCACCAACCTGGCAACACAAGACCCAAATGCCAAAGGGTTTGGATCTATAAAGACACCCACTGGAGCTTTTTGCTCACTGCACTCAGCTTGGTGGTTACAAGGAGCTGTTAATACGGTGTATCTAGCTTTAGTGCTTCTGCTATGTGAGTTAAAACCAAGCAGCGCAAAAATGTACGGTAATAAATAAAAATGCAATCACGGTCTCGGCTCTCAGAGAAGGTGTAGGTGAAGGGCTGAGGACAGCCTTGCTGTTTTTGAATTGATCTGCCCCTCTCCAATTTAAAAACAGATCCTTCTCCTGCTCTCGCTATGCCTTTAAAGCACTCTCCCACACTCAGCTCAGAAACAGCTCCCTATGGATAGGCATTTTTAGATGGATGCAGTGTGATCTTTACCAATTGCTGCAAATTGGCTCTGAGGGCACCTTTACATGTCAGTTCTGCCTATTTTCTCTACAAACAGAGTGACGGGGATGGAGAGGATGGAGGAAAGGGGCTTTGCAAATAAAACAAACAGTAGAAAAATGGAAAGCAAAGTCCTAACAGTCATCCAACCAGACCTGAAACTGGGGCTCCTCATTCCCACACCAAAAACAACCTCCCTGACATCAGTTACAGATGATGATCAGACACACACACAGGGAGTGACATTCAAACACAAATGTGCAGTTTGCACTGTATTGGAAGTGACCAGCTTGTGGCACTACCCCAGACTGTAGCCCATAGCTAATAAGCTGCGGGCAAGCAGCACATAATTCAGCGTACGTAACACAAGGGCATCACTAGGCTTTATTTACACAGAATTATAGAAAATCCTGAGTTGGAAGGGACCCACAAGGATCATCAAGTCTAGCTCCTGCCTCCACACAGAGCCAACCAAAATCCAAACCCTATGTCTGAGAGCTGTGTCCAAATGCTCCCTGAACTCCAGCACTCAGGTCCATCCCCACTGCTCTGAGAAGCCCATTCCATGCCCACCACCCTTAGGAAAAGATGAAGAACCTTTTCCTAACCCCCACCTGATGCTTTCCTGATGCAGCTCCAAGCCGCACGACTTTCTTAGTACAGATAATCTTTTCCTGTGCTCTTCTATTCTGTTTGAGAGGAGACTGAAGGGAAACATCAGGATTAGGATCAGAGAGATAAGAGAAAGAGAAACCGTGTAAGCACGTGAGGTTTTTGTAACAGCAAAACAATCTTTACACAGAACATGCATGGTTTCAGTTTGTTGCAAATGTTGCACACTAGGCTGTGGAAGTAATCCCTGTCTCTGGGACTGGAGCAAACATCACTGTCAAGGACGATGCCACAGAAAAGCTGGGGTGAAAGATGCAGCTCCTTCTTGTGCAGCAGTACTGTTGCAATCAGGGACAAAAGCAATGAAGAAAGGGTCCCAAATTCTGTATCCGATGACAGTGCAGAGCCAGAGCATACATTATTACAGCAATAAGCAGAGATAGCTTACTAATGGTTGCCTGCATGAGGAAATTTAATAGCATAATGCCACTGCTGACCTTGCTCTTATTCCCTTGTCCATCCAAGGAACTATTCGGCTATGCACTTACAAGAGCCATCAGTATCCCCTCAGCATCGCCTGAACAGTCAGGTTCTGCTCCCTCCCTCAAGTTACGGGTCCAGTTCAAGGATGACTTTGTGGAAAGGATTTAGGGGGAGTACAATTCTTCTGCTGTGCATATATTAAAAAGCAAACTCCACTGTCCTCCATCTGCCTGTTCAGCTCCTGTCGCTCCTGCACCCACCTTCCTCTGCCCTTACACTGCAATTACATTTGTAGAGTTGTCCTTCCAGGGCAATCTGTTTCCTGCCCCTTTCAGGAACGATCCTAACACACTGATTAAACACTTTGTGATCTTCACAGTCCCATACTTTCCAGCACTGACAGTTTAATTTCCAGTCTCCAAGTTTTTCTCATTCAAAAAATGCCAGCTTGTGCATTGTCGTGGCAAAAATCAAATTGTTCCCATTTATTTCCCAGAGTTGGACAGCTGTCTGAAGACTTCTTTTTTATTATTATTATTATTAAGACCCAAAAGATTATTTCCTAGTATCTGAGGTTGCAGTTTGCGAGTACACTTGACATCAACAGATTTGCCAGAAGTAGCCATTAAAGAAATAACAATTTCTTTTGGTTTTGTTTTTAAATGTGTGTGCGTGTATATATATATATATATATAGAGAGAGAGAGAGAGTCATAGAATCATAGAATCACCAAGGTTGGAAAAGACCTAAAAGATCATCCAGTCCAACCGTTCACCTATTACTAATAGCTCCCACTAAACCATGTCCCTCAATGCAACATCCTTGAACACCTCCAGCGTCGGTGACTCCACCACCTCCCTGGGCAGTCCATTCCAGTGCCTGACCACCCTTTCTGAGAAGTAATACCTCCTAATGTCCATCCTGAAACTCCCCTGCCACAGCTTGAAGCCATTCCCTCTGGTCCTAAACATGTATATGTTCAAAATCGCTTCCAGATGTAGCCACTTCACCTATGAGTGATACACAGGCACTTCTAAAGCAGAACATGATCATCAGCCGAATAACTCATGCTTACCAACACAATGACCAACAGTGATTCGAGTTAAGAACCAAAACTACCAAAAATAAGTGGTAACCAGAATGCAAGCAAAAGACAAACGTCACTCTGACGTCTTCATCCCTTTCAAGCTTTTCATCCTTTTCAAGCAAGCTTATGAGATCTTGCAACAACTGAAGCAGCCTAGGGTTCCCACTTCTTTTTCACAGCATCATACTGTATTTGCTAGTACTGAGTAAACAAAACACTAAAAGAAAATGCTCCTGATCGGTTAGCAGGTGCTATAATAAAAAAGCTGAGCTCGAATGGCTGTGATTTATGCACTCGCGGCACTTGTTACTTGTGAGCATTTGACAACTTTCTTGGTGTCAATGAAAAATGGTGAACTGCCAAGGCTTCATGCTTCATAACATGAAGGCTGATGTGCACCAGTCAGCATCGATTTGTTATTCGTAGGACGGGCCAAAGAATTAAAAATACATTAATTCATTTGCACCTTTCTTTGTCTTTGGTCAAGGAAGAATAGGTAACAGTCATTAATTTGCTTGGTATATGCAAGGTACAGGTAGAAAATCCAGACAGATTTCCATACAGGGCTTTGGAAGGAATTTTCTGCAGCCTAAACAAGATCCCTGTCTGTTCGGTAATAGCCCAATTTGACTACTCCTCTCTTTTGCCTTTTGACCGGAGTTTATATATCGATTCTGAAAAGCTGAAGATCACTGCATACAGAAACAGATGATTCTGTAAAACGTTTCCATTCTGATGTATCGATGTTTCAGAATGAACAAATTTCCCAACAGCCTAATTTACCAAGAAAAAAGAAAAAACCCTGACCGATATTTTACTTACCCAGTTGAGAAAGACAACAATTAGCATGATATTCAGTTAACCAATAAAAGAGTGCAAATACTGAGCAAGTAATGATTCATTGAAGCAAACATTTTGTAAAGAGCAGCTGGAGTTCTAAAAATTACTCTTTTTAGTGAGCACTTATCAAGCACTAAAACACTGGAAGAAAATCTGAAGCCGTTTATAAACAAATTGCTTATCACACAGCGGCAATGCTCTAATATCCCTCTGCTTTGCTTATCCATATTCTTCACACTATCACCTCTGAGCAAAAACTTGTGGTATAAAGTGCTGCACGCTGCAAGAACAGCAGAAGCCATTTCTGACAGATAATATTTGTAACTAATACTTCAGGCTCCTTTAACACCGAGCTAGAGGTTAGCAACTTGTAAGGAAGCAGCGACAGCACCGAATCAACCCACAAGTTACTCCAGCTCTGTGATCAAGGATTGGAAGTAGCACTGCTCTCTCTGTAGTCTGCCATAACAAATGTTCCCAGTATCTAAAGAGAAAGAGACAAAGTGGTGCACGCTAAAATGGAGCCACCAGTGAGCCCGCGGGCACGGGCCAAGGTGTTCTATCATCCTGCCAAGAGCAAGTGATTACCCCAGGCCCCACTTGCAAGGCTGTAAGTTCTCGCTTTTGGAACACATACTAAAATGCCATGATCCACTGATGTTAACTCTCAGCATGCCAAACAGGTACGTTGGGCTGGCTTGTCTGGCGAGCAGGAAAAGTGACACATAGAAGACAGCAAAGGGATGTTCCCTGAAGGGAACTCCCAGGAGGGGAGTAAACTCTTCGAAAGGGCTGACAATAGCAGGACTAGGGGAAATGGTTTTAAGTTGAAAGAGGGAAGATTTAGGTTGGATGTTAGGGGGAAGTTCTTCATTAGGAGAGTGGTTAGGCCCTGGAACAGGCTGCCCAGGGAGGTTGTGGATGCCCCGTCCTTGGAGGTGTTCAAGACCAGGTTGGACGGAGCCCTGGGCAACCTGATCTAGTAAAGGTGTATGTTTGGTGGCCCTGCCAGGCAGGGGGGTTGGAACTACATGATCCTCGAGGTCCCTTCCAACCCGGGTCATTCTGTGATTCTGTGATCCAGTTCTGGGCCTTTGAGGAGTAACCTTTAACATACATGTTGTCATTGACTTCGTGCTGCAAGACAACAGACATGGAAATCCTTCCACCTCAAGAAGCCCACTAAGACAAGAGGTCCTGCCAAGAGGAATTTCAGTGTTCTCAGAAGAGTTCATCTCTTTTTATAGCCAGGATTTTAGGAAGATCAATCACATGCAAATCAGAGGTTTTTGAGTTAATTGTAATGCATTGCTTGACATGCTTAACACTTGCATGACATGCACAGAACTTGTACATGGAGCATGTATGGCAAAGATGTCAGGTTGGCCCATGAGACTCATCTGTACCAGCTAGCATGTATCAGACCCTAACATCTCTTTTGCCTCAGCTGATTCTGCCTTCTGCCCAGATTAAATAAGGAACTGCCAGTACTATAACACGTCTTTGTTAGGAGACAGCTTAAGAAAGTCTCTCAGCAACATAGCATAGAAACTATAAGGCAGAATGGCTGTGAAAACAATGATATGACCACAGCTGTAAGAGGCCCGGGATCAGGATGTACCAAAATTGTCCTGTCAGAAACATACAGATGATGCACTGAACCATCCTGGAAAAAGGAAATGGAGGGAATGGATGATTTCATGTAATCAGCTTCCTTGCAGCAGTTTCCTTCTCCTTATTTATAGTCACTCTGTGATTCACTCAGGCTGGAGCCGAGAGTGCAAACACGTTTTCTTTGCTTCAGGCTCTCCTTGGACTTCGTTTGCACAGCAAAGCATCACCCAGTGCCAGAGATTTATGATACGCTCAGAGCCCTAACAAGGCTGGATATGAACAACCGCATATCCTCCAATTTCATGGTGGGAAATGTGCCCCCAGTGAGTTCCCAAACATTCCACAGCAGGTTCATTGATCCCAGCTACAATTGTGGATGTAGAGCCACAGCTCAGTCTGCTCTGAAGAGGCACAGACACAGCAAATTTGAGTTAAGCTTCAAACCTAGGAAAAGCTCCTGGATGGATACAATCTACTGTCAATAAAACTCTTGGGCCTAGGAAGTTCTAAGCCTGCACAGAATCAAAGCCAAAACCACACTCTAAGAATTACCTCCCTGGTCTCCATGCTTGTAGCAGTGAGCCAAAAATCCCAGGGGTCATCTTTCCCCATCTTTGAAGGCTTGCAAAATTATTGCTTGGTCTGCAACTTCACAGTTTGGATTGTTTTTCATCTAGATGATCTTTGTTACGATGGTAGCTTCAGTCTGGACCATGAAGTTGATGTCCTGGGGATTCTAGGAACAATTCAGCCAAAGGATGTTTCCTTCCCAGAACTAGATTTGGAACTACATTGCTCTTAGCTTTCCATCTCTTAAGAGTTCCCTACGCTGCAGACTCAAGTCTCTCCTTCTTTAACTGCTCCCTACACCTACCACAGCCCACAAGCAATAAATGAATATATGAGGAGTCTGTACATATCTTTTTTTTTTTTCCTTTTTTTTTTAAAAGCAGGACAGAAAAGTAATGATCTTGTTCTAAAAAGAAAATCAAAGGCTGCCGACAACAGCATGAAATGTCAGCTCTTTTAATTTCATTTATTTATTTATTTTATCCGGTTGCTTTAATCCTTAGAGTTTAAAGGCAAAGAATGAATGCAATGCGCTGGAAAATGAAGAACATGTGACAGTATCAAAGAGGTAAACCAAAGTAAAGGGTGTGTGTGTGTTGGAGGAGCCTTGTTAGGAGACACATTAAGGCAATCTATCTGATAGATGAAGCCTATTATAACTGAAGAGTAAGGTCTCCCAGTCACTCTTCATCTTTCTTTTCTTTTTTTTTCAGCTGTTGTGGCTCTCCTTCCTTTTCCATCATCCCCCTCCTGTTGTGGAGTCCTACCAGGCATTTGAACTGGAGGGCTGCTGTGGTATCACAAAATCTCCTTCCACCTTGTTGGGGCAGGACTAACAGCATGGGCAAGCAATAGTGGAACCTGCTGCTGTGAGACTACTCAAAGAGACTCAAATGCACCTCGTTTCTTTCAGTCAGGCTGAGATGTTGCTTCATCACTGTCTCTTGGGGCTGAAAACACAGAAGGCACAGAAGCATTTTGGCACCGGGGCAGGACAAGGGCCGCACAGAAAAGTTGCTGCGCTGTATGTAGAAACTACAGCAGAGAGGTAGAAGGGAAAGCAAGCCAGAACTGCTGTTTATCCTCAAGAAAGGAGCACAAAGACAAAGAAACCAAATCACTGAATTCTCCTCTTTCTGTCATAGATTTGACAGCCCCAGGAAAGAACTCCACTCGATAAACAGTGGTTGGGTACTGTTTGCGATGAGAATCAGCACGAGTGACTCAACTCGCATTGTTTCACACACGGAGTTTATTATCTGTGATCTCCCTACTTACAGCATGTAAATGTCAGGTCTGCCTCCTCTAAAGCCTCCAGAGCTTGGTCAAAGAGGAGAATTACACACAGATCCAACTCCCACCAGCAGCATTTCTGCCTTCATGTGGTTGCCCCTTCCCAGCAAAGGCTGCATAGCAGGGTCTCACACCTCATTATGCTGGTGCTGGCCATGTCCAAACCAGCACTCAGGTGCTGGCACGGGCCTCTCTGATCTTGGGAAGCAGAATTGGAGGGGATTTACTTTCTCCTCCCTTTATAGACAAGTGGTCTCCCAACCCTACAAGAGACAAAGTAAGCTTCGAAAGGACTGCTATTTTCACTGCAAGGACAATAAAACCAGTCACCTTAACAGAGGTAGAGCGAGCCTTATATTATTAATTCTTGCAAAGTGCTCTGAGATCTTTGGATGAATGGAGGTGTAAGAAAGACACAGAACATTTATTATCCCAAGGTCCAGTTTGCCCTTCTTTCCCTAGACCTAAAGAAACAGGAAGAAAGAGAGAGGAGGGACCTGAATACAAATGCCAGGGAGAGGGCACAAGTCAGGTTGGACTTCAGGTGACAGAAAGGGCCATTAGAAGCAGAATGGAGGGAGTAACTTGTCCCCCAGAGAACCGAGTGGAAACAGAGCGTGCCAGAGGCATGACAATGAAAGCCAGCAGGAACCTGGGTACTAGTCCTGGATCATGTCACCTCAGGACACAGAGAGAGAGAGACATGGGACTGACCATGTTTATGTGTCAGACACTTTTTTTCATTTCAATTTCAATTAAAAACAAAAAGAAAAAGCCACCAAAAACAACAAAATATTCAAAATTCAGTGACAGTCAAGCAGAAGTCTGGAACAATTAAATGCAATACTTAATTAAACATCTATACTCTCGTGGAATGCAAGATTTACCTCCTTTCTCCCTTTTCATACAGGAAGCCCAGAGATAAAACCTTCAAGTTATGAGTAATTATACCCTGCTGAGAAAAGTGATGGAGTTCTATGCTCCAAAGAACTTAACCAGACCTCAGTAAACATTGAGTTGTCACCTAGGGGCTTTATTATTATTATTATTATTATTATTGGTATTATTATTATTACTATTACTATTTTCCCAGACACTAACACTCTTCTTGGCTCGTTCCCAGAGGGAGATAAACAAACAGCACAAGCCTGCATTTTAATGGAGGAGAGTGGGGCTGTGATGCATTGGCTCAAACTACTTATGCTAGAGCAAGTGTTGAAGGCAGGCATACTCCACTGTATGAGGATGCTGAGGAAGGCTGTAGGGCCTGTGCTATTCCAGAGACGTGATTAGAACAAAGACCTGGATGTTTTCCAGCATGGTGATCAAATGGACAGAGATGTAAATACTAATATAAGATTAGAAATGGGCTAGTATTTTACTGCAGGACACTGGAGCAAAGAAAGAAGTCAGGCACGGAGCAGGTGATAAGATAGTCAAAACTCAGACTGTGGATTTCATAGCTCACAGGTTTCAAATGTGACTAGAAGTTATTTGATCCTAGAAACTAAAATAGGCATTAGTGACATCCTCAGTGATGTGAACAGGGATCAGCTACCTCTTTGCTTCTCAGAGGGCCAGGGAGGCAAATCCTGATGCAGCACAGAACAGAAAAGCTGTTGTACTGCTTAAACGGATAGTCTGCAAAGTCTGTTCTCCTGCCTCCTGAAGTGACTAAAAGCTGATTCTGGGGGTAGCCCAGAAGAAAGGGGACAGCGTGTACAATTCTTCCATTGAATATTCATCCACCTGTCAGCCACTCTCAAGTTCAATGAGATTTAGAGACATTTAATTATAGATAGATTGTATTTCCTATTGTGCTTCCAGGGATTTTGGTGGGCACGTTTTCTAGACAAAGAGCAGTGTAAATGAAGATGGGGTTTCCTTCTGCTTGCGCTGGGGGTCAAAGGCTTCACATGGCTTAGGGCAATTGTGATAAAACATGATTTTCTGAAATTATAGACCAAGGTTTGCTCTCAGACTGCTTTCTGCTGCTTAATAGGAAGTTAGCATAAAGGGCCTTCCTTATCTTACAGTGCTTCTCTCGTGTTTTCAGTACTATTGTCATCTTTACTAAAGACATCACTTGTAGCTTAATGAAGTTAAGTTGCCACTCACACCCTTTCCAACCCAGAGTACTTTGTAAAACAGCTTACACAGGAAATACTGCACACATACTCTGTTCCTATTGCAGAACTGAAGCCCCTGTGAGCTCCCTGAAAGCACAGTCCATGACATACTAACAGTACAGAAGATGAACTCAGTTGCCTTTACTCCCCTTGCCCTCTTCACTGCTTGTCTCTTTGCAAGCTGCAACTGGCATGAGTCATTTACTCAAATCCAGCTGCAGAAGTTGGAGACTAGGGTGAAGGAGAAGAAATCTCTCTTTCTGGACTGCAGCACAACATCCTTATCATAGTCTGCTCTTTGGAAATCAGGGAGCCCATTGGGCTTACCCTTGGACCTTGCCAGGATGATGGCAGTGCTCAGGGATGCTCCCAGATACTGCCTTCTCCAAAGGCCATTTGTGAGAGTGACTTATGATGTACGACAGGAGCGCACCCATTGCCTGAATTCACTTTTGTAAGTGCACAAGCTCTGTGGCTACTGTAGTCGCAGAAGGACTGGACTGAGTCACTTCAAACAATCTTCTTTCTATGACATCTCATGTTGAACTGCCCAGAACCCCCATAAGAAACTTGTATCCCTCATTGTATTTACCCTTCAAATGCTTACAGCTCCCAGTGGGAAGCTGAGAACTCCAAGAAGATCTGCCAGGTGCACAGAAAATAGCAAACGCTTTTCAGAAGAGCACAAAATGCAACTTTTGTAAGATAAATATATTAGAAAAGGGGCGGGGGAGAATATCTAGTGAACCAGCAGAAACAACAACAAAAAAGCCTCCAGGGACCGCAATTGGAGTCACACTCTTCCCAGCATGCTTGTCTAATCTCTGCTGATGCTAGTTCACAAACACACAGCAGGCGCAATCCTCAGCGGTGCTGAGCAGGCCCTGGGAGACACTCAGCATCCTTTGCTCCCAAGGAACACAAAAGGTACTCAGCTCTTAATAGAAATTGCTCGTAATGAGTGAGCCTCTGAAGTACACAAGCTGCTCTGATGGAAGGCAAAGCCATTTTCTTGCTGAGTTTGAAACTAAAAGCTCTGCCTGCTTGGCAGCTGCCATTCAAGTCACGATCAGATCTGGCCTCTCAGGAAAATGCAAGCTCATTAAAACATCCGGAAGAGCGTCCAGAGCTTCTCTGAGGAGGGAGAGAGGGAAGGCAGCACGGTGCAGCTCTCAGCTAGTGGGAGGAAAAGAGCAATCGCAGTTGGAACCAGGGTATGCTGGTTAAACGGCAAATCAAAGGCAAACAGCCACTAAGTGTGGCCACAGAGAGCAGTTAATGGCGAGCAAGGAGAAGGGATGGAGGGCATCAAGGATTGGTAGTGGCCCTTAAGTACTTCGTCTGGCTACCCTGAATGAAAGCAGAAATAGGCATTTACCTTTTGCTGTTCCAGGATTTTTTTCCTTTCTATTTGTTTTTCCTGTCTCCACAAACACATCTTGGCTGCTGAACTCCACAGCAGATAAATGATGCGGAGCTGGCGGGAACTTGTGGCCTTATTTAAACAAAGGCTAGATAGAGTTATCCAGATCGATTGAGCCAATGCTTCCTTGAGTGCTAATTCAAGCCAAACAACTGCCACTGAGAATAAGCTCAGCTGACCTCACTGGGAAGTGACCAGGCAAGATGGAGACGTAAAGAACAGCTTTGGGCACTCATGCCAGTGGGGACAACTTGTTGCCATGTGAAAGCTGCTCCATGTAAGTGAAGCAGGATCTCAGAATAGGTGATTAACTCACTACAGCCTTACCCATAAATGTAGCCTAATATCAGCCCTGCTGGCTTGGAAGAAGGGTCCCCTTCGTCCATATCCTTCTTCTGAAAATGGGCAGTAAAATATGCTTAGGGAAAAGGGTCATCCTTCCCAACAATATCTTCTCAGTTTCCCACAACCCTCTCTGAGCAGGCCTTTCATTTTAGCTCATGCAACTTGAGGAAGGCTTTAAGCTAGAGCAAATCCTCCTGTGCACTCCCATTTGCTGTTGTAAAAGACTGCTCTGCTACACAGCCTGATCACCCCAGTATCTCTCTCCGGTAATGCCTCCCTGTGTGCCCACACCAGCTGGGGAACAGACCCCATTAAACCCCAGGCTTTCCAAGCTCCTCTCAGTCATTAGTGTCGCTAGGGTCTCAGCTTGCCACACTTGCTGACTATTTAATAGAGAGCTGGAGCCTGAGTCACCACCTCTGAGTCACTGTTTTTGTGCCAGAGTGACTCCCTGGGTGCACCAGAGCCGCAGTGAATCAGGTCCTCTGTATCTCAGCTGGCAACAATTCCATAACACCCCCCTTCCCCCTTCCTTTTTCTACCAGGACCTGCAGAGAACGCAGAAAATGTGATGCTCAAGAGCTAGTGAAGTTCAAAGCAGGGGTGGCCACCTACAGCCCAAGGAAAAAAAAAAGGACAACTTGTGAAAAAACAAAGGGTGAAGCTCATCTCAAATGATGCCGTTTTGCAGATTTCTACCCCCAGGGTCTGATCCTTCACATAATTATTGCTTCAAAGCAGATTTCACATCTGATCAACCGCTTTCAAAGGCATTGCCTCAACTGCTGAACACAAAGAGCGCGCAAAGGCAACGGCAGCACAAATCTCCAGAGGTCAGTCCAGCTCCCAGCACCTTGCTTTCAAAGACAAATGAGATCTGCAGCTTCAGTTTTAGCCCATCTTTGATTGCAACACAAAAATCACTGCTGTGGCAAAATAGTTCAATAGCAGACCCACAGCCTCTTTCCCAAACTCACTGCAAGTCTACATGAAGGAAGACTAGAAAGTTCTCTTTGAGAATGAGAGGAACTTTCGCTGTGGGCAACGTGGGAAGAAATCACAAGAGACAGCAAAGTCACAAAGTCAAAGAACTCCTGACAGCTCTGAACTTTTGCACCCTCGTGTCTGACAGCAGTTTCACCCCTCCTCATCCCCAATACCAGCTTTGCAAAGCTGTGTGATAGCGCAACCGCTGGGTCGGTGTCAAAAGCCCTGGAACCTAAAAGCACGGCACGGCACTGAGATCTACCCTTAAACATCTGCTTAAGATGCAAATGCCATGCAGGGCTGTGGCAGCCCATCCCTTAGCCCCTCATGTGCTGAGGGGACAAGGGAGCGACTCCTCTGCCCCATGGCCTTGGCAGTGGTATGAGATGAGCGGAGAAGGGAGGGTAACTGGGGTGGCTCGGTCATAGAGCTGCGGGGGTGTCTGTCCATCACCTTCTTACTTTTGTTTTTAGGTAAATATGCAACCAAAAGCTTGTCTGGAAAGCAGTCTGTGTTCCTTCTGCCTTGTCAAACTCTTCAAGGGAAACATTATCGCCTTAATTGCTTAATTCCAATTTGCATAATATGGCGCTCTGACAACTACAAAAACAGGGATGCAAAAGGAAGATTAAGAGCGACATATGCACGCTGCCAGCCTTCCACAGTTGGGAAAGCAAAGCTGAGGACCCGTGCTGGGACAAGCAGAACTGCCTGCTCTGCCTCCCTGCTCCTGGGCAGACTTTCCCACCCTGCAGCCTGCAGAAATCTGCACCTACGCAGGTTTCTCCTTTCTGAATCCAAGAGGAAATGTTAGATGTGAGACTTCCAAGGTAGTCACAGGTGTATGCTTTCCCAACACGTCTGTTTTGACTGGGACAGACATAGGGAATTGTCACTGCAGAGTAACAAAGAGACCTCCAGAACCACAAGCCTCCTACAATTACAAGCACTGGAGGCTTCCAGTGAGCCAAGCTCCCCTCCTCTTCTGAAACCTCACTTACATAAGGCAAATAAACCATTTTTCTGCCTCAAGAAACCCACAGCCCCAAAGACTTCCTAACTCCATAGAGGCAAATACACACCAGGCCAGCGGGGAGGTCTAAATCTGCAGCACAGACTCTTGCCGTGTCTTATTTTATCTGCAATACCTCCATTTGTATCTATTGTACTTATATCTGCAATATCCACATTTTGGTTCAACACACTGTGCTGCACAAGTTCTCTGCAGACCACAAGCCATGTTGTGTATCTCGTGTTTTTATTATTCCCTCTCCTTCCCCCCAAAAAAGCAGGCCCCATTAGAGTTGAAAAAGATTTATGTCAAAGTTAACAGAAATTGCACTGATTTTATGGTAAGAAATGTGGGATTGATACTTCTGCAGTTATAGAACTGGATAAAAAGCATCGATTGGGTTTTCAGAGTGTATGCCTGCGCTGGAGGTTGAATTTTATAGCACTTAGGTTTATGCAGTAACTTTGGAGGTGGCCTGCTTCTAGACTTTGCACTACTAAAGCAGCTTTGAATGGCTCAGAATAACCCTCACATGTAGGCACAGCGATACTCCTACAGATGCACTTGTAGCTTATCCCCCATGTATCTATATAGCTTCGGTACAAAAAAGTGAGACAGACGAGCCCTTGGGATACAAACATCCGTGAATTTCTGATCTGAATTTGTAGCTTGTACCTGTCTATACGTAATTGAGACACTAACCGAGATTTTAACAATACAGAATAAAACTAAGAAAAGGAACATGTTCCCAGAGGCAGGATTTTGTTGCTTCTTGACACAGTTTGTTGAAAAGCTATGTAACAGCCAGAGGCTATTCCTGGTCTGGGCACCTGGGAAAAATGAGCCATGTTTCCTGACTGATAAATTGGGCTCAAAGTTAGGGAAACATCTCAAGCAAGAGTCAGCAGCGGTGTGACCTCTATACTGAAAATAAAGCAACTGGCACACAGGCAGAAGCAGGAAAAATCAGAAGCCTACTGGCTTTGCTGTTTGTAATGAGAATCCAGAGTGCTTTAGTTGGAGTACGGAGGAGTCTGCAGTAGCAAAGGGGAAGATGCTTGCGGAAAAGGGGCAAATAGTGCTCATTTATCAGCAGGGTATAAAAACAATCAATGAGTGGAGACGTGAACCAAGCAGATAAGTCAAGATAGACGGAGCAGGTAAGCAGTGGAGTTTTAACAACAGCCAGCCCCAGAGGAAGGAAGAGGATCAGCAGACACTTGAGAATGAGTAGAAACAAATGGGAAGGAGATAATGAAAAGACCAAGTAGATAAACGCCGATGTCAAATGGCAGCAATCACTCTGCATCACAGCAAAAAGACTTCTTTTCTCTCTTTACCTCAAAAAGGCACAAGAAATGGAAGGGAAAATTGAGCCCTTAATATCTGCGGGCGGAACGGAACAGCTGCCCTCGGTGGGTTAAAGAAGCTGCAACTTCAACCTCTGCCATGGCAGAGATGGAAGGAGCCTCCTGTCCTTACCACCAAGCCCCTAGCAGGAGAGGGTTCAGAAAGCATGCAGACGAGCCACATGGGATGGCTACTTAGGGTGGAAGCCCTTCGAAACACTACTTCAGGTACCCACAGGCATGCAAAACCCAGCAGCTGCCTTCACCACTCCCTGTTCTCCTCTCATTCCAGGCAAGGCTCAGAGAAGTGCAGGATCAGCATCTGAACACCGTACGCGCTAGCAGCAAATAAAGAAGGGCTTGGGTTTTGCTGCAGCTCCGAGACAAAGCCCCCAGTCCCTGCTGCAGGTGGTGATGGTGCTGGGAATGAGCTGCTGGGAATGTGCCTCTGCACGGCTGCGCTGGGCCAGACATTGGTTCAGAAATGAAATTCATGAGGTTTCCCGTGGGCTCTGGGTAATGAAGAGGCTTTGGCAGGCTGGAGCGAAGGTTGGGCACAAGTGGGGACGTGGTCTTTCACAGGCTGTTTAATTACAAAATGAAGCTGCCAAGAAATGATTCCCACATTGGAATGAGAATAGAATGGAGAAGATGTACTGGAAAAACACTGCTCCAAAGTGAGACCTGATAATATATACATTCTCGCTACTGATGCACAAGATGGTGGCTGGTCCTTATGTTGACCCAGCATGCCCACAGGGAAGATGGGCTTTACTCCTGAAGGACCTGTGCTCAGTCTAATGGAGCTGTTATTTTAGAAAGAGATGCCAGAATCCCCTGTGAACATCTTGGGACAGATCAGCAGTGGACCCTGTGTTCCAAACTTGCCTGAGGCCAGGAACCTCAGTTTCCCCATAGACTTGGATTTCACCCCGGAATCTTTCATAAGCCAAAACACAGCTCCCAACAACTCCTCTTTCTCATTCACGCAGACACACATGCCTACCTAGGGCTTTGATCAAGCTCAGAAATGAAGACTGCAGATCCTGCATAACGCATGAGCTTGTTTTATTCCTCCCTCTCGCCCTCAGAGGCTCCGGGAGCCCTGCCCTCCCCTGTGGCATGGCAGAGCTACCACAGCAAACCAGGATGGATGGAGCAGGTGCCTCACCTCCAGCCCTCCACCCTGGCCTGTTTTCTTTTCAGCTCTCATCTGCAAGGTGCTCTCTCCAGACTGCTCTTAAAAGTAAAAAGCTCTCCTCCCTGCCTCTCTCCTGATGTAAAGCATCTGAAACCCCGTCACAGGCTTTCGCATGCAGCGCCTGCCTGGCTGTAACTCACAGTGAAAAATGCCCCATCTCCAGCAAGAGTCTCCCTGAGCCTTTTACCTATCTCAATACACTGCATCTCCACCGCCCCCCCTCCCCGCTTTCATTTTCAATTGCATGTAATCAGTTTTCAGCTCTTTAACCTTATTCTGAGTGCTCTCTTTTTTAACAATTTGCTATTCCACCCTAAAGCACTCGGAGGGAAAGAAACACACACATTTTAATTAAATTTCTCTCCGTTTTTTCCCTTTCATTTGCATACTTATTTTTATTTATTTATTTTTTACCCCCTATTTCCCTCCCCGGGGAAGGGAAATAAATAAATAAATGCAAAAGGGAGAAGGACACGGAACAGATGCAGGAAGGTGACTGGGATGCAGATTGCAGGCAGGGGCCAGGGGTGGAGGGAAGGGAAGGGAAGGGAAGGGAAGGGAAGGGAAGGGAAGGGAAGGGAAGGGAAGGGAAGGGAAGGGAAGGGAAGGGAAGGGAAGGGAAGGGAAGGGAAGGGAAGGGAAGGGAAGGGAAGGGAAGGGCAATCCAGTGACTAAGTAGAAAGTAAAGTCAGGCCTGGGGGAAATGCAAGGGTGCTCACAAGAATACTTTTGAGGATAGATAATGCATATTCCTGACCCGTTTCTGCTCCTCCGCTACCACTTGTAACTGGCACAGCCCATGGTGGGCACCTGGCAGTGCGCGGCCGTGCCAGCAGTCAACCCAAAGCCTGACTTGGTGACACAAAATACTCATTTCAGAATGGAGATGACCAACAGAAGCAGTCAAATTGGAATAACAAAACTGATTAAACAGACCAAGACCCTGATCATTAAGAACAGTAACCAAAAAAAAAAAAAAAAAAAAAAGAATAGGGCATTCCATGCCCCTGGGATGCTCCTTTTTTACATTTCTTTCTTTTGTTGCTTCTTTATTTATCTATTTATTTATTTATTTAAAGATGTGAATAAACCCGTGCAACTTGGCATTTAACTGCCCTTGTTTCTACTTCCTTTTTGCTTCCAGGTTCTGATTTCAGTTTTAATCTGCGGGTATGGTACTACCTCCTGTGAATCTAATAAGGATGTCTTCTTATAGCAGTCCCCTGCTGGTTCTAGAAGTTCTAATTTCATACCTGCTCTTTTCAGGTCGTTTCTCCCTACAAAATAGATGGTGGTACCAGGGTAAAGCTGAGGGGATATAAATTCCTCTACAAAGAACAGCAAGTCACATTTGGGACCTGAACACATGGAATCTCTTTGGACTAACAGGGAGATCTGGTACAGTCCCATTTTACACGCAGATTTGTTATTACTCACACATCACCCGAGGACAGTGTCATCTTCTTTTCTCTGCAAAATGCATATGGGGGCATTCAGGGTCCTTTTCTCCTCTTTAGTAATGACCAAGTCCTTTCTGCAATCTCTATCCATCCTGATTACCTCCTTAACCGACTCTCCCTGGGGCTCCCAACTCTTGGTATGGAAAGAAATTATTATTATTGGTTGTGTTATCTTTGGCTGTTTATTCTCCAGGTTTTTTTTTCTTAATCTCAATTTTACATCTCAGTGCTGCATTTTATGTTCCATCCTATTAGCATCACTTGGACGGAATATCCAATTTTTAAAGGATTCTTTCTCTGACTTGAATAAACCCACATAACTTCCTATTTAAGTGCACCGGTTTCTCTTACCTTTTTGCTTCCAGGTTTTTATTTTGATTTTCATTTCAGGCTATGGTGCTACCTCCTGTGACTTTAATAACAGATTTTTAAAGCACTTTCTCTGCTGGTTCTCTGGGTTTTAATTTCATAACTTTTTCCCTTCGGGTTGTTTCTAAGTTCTTAAATTTTTTCTTTTTTTAGTCTTTTTTATTATTATTTTTATGTTCTGTTATTTATTTATTTATTTAATGTTCTGTGCCATGGAATTTCTGGCTGGGATAGGAAAATGACAGACCTTTCCTTATTAAGGTCATTTTCAATCATCCTCACTGTCCTCCTACAGCCAGGTTACTGAAAAGCAAGGACATACAAAGACCTATCTTCTCATCCTTTTAGAGAGGGCCAAATGAGCAGCCTTGTACAATTTAGTGAAGGCATTTCACCGTAGCAGGACCAGACAAGGTTTGGGCCATAAACAGCTCAAAGCAAAGCACTCAGGAATCCCATTGTAAGCTTTCCACCTGGGGTCCATCCTCCACATACTTGTTCCTTTATTCTTATAAAAATAGCACAAACAACCTTCCTCACACACTGTATCTTCTTCCCAGAAGGCCAGTCAACTACCAAGGTGCCCTTCCTGCACCATCCTTCATTTCCTCCAAAGGCTGACCATTGCCTGGTGAAGATAAAGCCTCCTTCATTTATCACTACCAAGCTGACCCCTCTCTCCTTCTTAACCAATTCTGCGTCTTCCTCTGGGACCATACAGAAACAAAAGATAGTGTGCCAGATGCTTCTTAATTGCCCAGCACAGAGAGTCAAGAGCCTCTCTCCAACATTGCCAGTGCTGTTCACTCCTCACTTTCCAAGCCCAGCTCTCTAACAAAGTCAGTACACTTGGCACCCATTTTCTGAGACAAAGTCCTTATGTCTCCACACATTACAGAAAGACAGAGCTATTTATTCTCTTGACTGTTCTCCCTGTCATCAAGTGCTGCTTTGTATGGTATAAAAAACTCAAGAAAGTTTTAAAAACTCTTTTTGAGAAATGAATATGTTTTAAAACCCAAAATATAAACCCATGCAATTATGTGACTTCTTAAATAATGAGGACTTCTCCTACATCCTCATCCTGGACTTGACATTTTACTCTCTTTAGACAGAGGAGTTGATAGAAATTTTCAGAATGGGGACCCTAAATGACATCCTGATCCCCCACCCCAATTTCATGAACTCATGTCAGATGCAAAGGTTTTTACATCACATTATCTGAGTCTGACTTGGTGCTTTACCATATCCCGTGCTTTATCTATCTCAGTAACGCACTGAAGCACGACTTAGCACCTTAGAAACAAACTTTGCAGTTGAGTCTCATATCCAACATAAAAACTTTGAGACAAAAGAAGTCCATAATCACGACCCGAATGACCACTGTGTGCCCCGGTGATTCTCCAGAGAAATGGAATTCTTGTAATACCACCCACTTTTTAAATACAAAGTACTTGTGTTTAGGCTTTTTGGTTTGTTCTCAGGGTATGTGGTGATCACAGCTGAAGCGAAGGGTCACCTTCACCTCCTGGAGAAGGGCCCATGTGTCCTGCCTGGACACAGGTTAGCTCCCATCATTCTGTCTTATCTCCACTTCCCAGCCCAACAAAGTTTTGCAGACATCCCATGTCACACTTAAGATACACTTAGGAAATGAGCATGAGACTAAGGCTGAACTACTCAACTAGTTGGACTTGGACTGTGCAGATGCAGGAGACCACATTCCCTAGCAAAAACATGCATTTCTTTAAGTCTGTCAAAGTAGACTGACAAAACATCCACCAGAATTGAAACAGACTCAGTAGCATCTGCTCTGGGGCAAAAGATGAACTAAATGGACTCTTCCTGACAACCATTTCATTCAAGGATTCACTGCTACACCCCTTCCAAATGCCAAATCCCAGTGGACGGCTGGAGCTGACTTGTGTTTTAGACACTCTCAGGCTGTTTGTTTTCTTTTTCCAAAGAGAGAATCTTCTGTTGTGAGGTTGTTAAACAGAAGGGGAAAAAAAATAATAAAATAAAACAGGAAAAAAAGGACAAAAAAAAAGAAGAAGGAATAAAAAGCTAAAGCCCTTTACAGCTGTCACAGCCGCTCACTGCCTCAGCGCCTCCGAACGCTACTTGGCTCCTGTGCGTTGATGCATTTACTGTACTGGTAATTAATGCCGTTAGCTTTGTAATTAAAAAAAACAACTTTTTGCCTTTATACTTGGGGTGATAACGCTGCAAGTAAAAATTAATTAAAACGAGATGAATTGCCTTCAGTTAAACGAAACGGAAAGAGAGGGAAAGGAGGGGGCATGGATGGAGGGGAGGGGGTCGTGGTGGCAGGGAAGAGAGAAGGAGGCACGCAGGAGCCCTGCTAATGAAGCAAAATGATGCTGTCGGCTTTTTTAAAGATTCTCCCTTTGGCTGTGGTACCTTCTGTTGGGTTCTGGGTTAATGGAGCCTAAAGCTATACGTCTGGCAGGGAAACTCTGAGAGTCACCATCACCCCATCTCTTTCATGAGGTCCACAAACACAACCGCCCATGTTTGTTCAAGTCCCTCCTCCTCATCACCTGCCTACCCCCCACCTGGCTACAAGGGGTAATGGGCTGTGAAATTGGCTTTTCTATTATTATTAATTAGATCTGATGTCAGGCTTTTTGTTTTGGTTTGCTTCTGTTTTTCTCTTTCTAGCTAACTAACGAAAAGACCTGGATCCCTGAGGGAGTGGGAAGACTCCTTACAATTTTAAGCTTGGAGCCAGTCTTAGCAAATATGAGCACTTTGGCTAAAGGATCGGGGTCCTCCTCCCTAATTTACTAACCAGGTGACTTCTCTGTTCACTGCTTAACTCCTTGTGTCCCTCAAGAGTCCCATCTCTGCAGTCAGATATCAAAGAGGACAGATGAAAAGTAAGACTGTGTAAGGCTGGTGAGTAGCAGTAGAAACCTAAGTGTTCCACAAAGTCTTGGAAAAAAAGAAAAGAGCTTTATTTGGATAGACTCAAATAGTTCAGATTGAGAACTATGTATGTGTTCCATGTTTGAATTTAACCACTGTTACATACATCTCAATTCCTTACACTTAATATGCAGGATTTTACCAGATGAGGGAATAGTAAATGGGCAATCAGGATTTATCTGATCTCGCTGTTCAAAAACACAGGTTTAGCCACCTACCCTGTAGCACCCATTGCTTTTCAGACATTTCAGTTTGGGAACTTCAGAAGTTTCCCACATACACACTGCCTCACTATAGACAGCAACCTACACTGCCCTCAGAAAGTAAATACATGGATTCCCATGGGGCCTGCTGACTCTACATAGCAAATAATAAATCTCCTTCTCCAGGTAAACTATCTATCCACAAATATTTGTCTACTCTAAAGTTAATATCACAGTATTTAAGTGCCCTGGGTCAAGTGGAAATGCTATGAGAAAGAGCAGCAGTGCCTGGCAAGTTCTCCTAAGACCTGAAATAACTAAGACTTGATATAACTTTAATGTTACCATGGCCTGAATGTAAAACTCGTTATCTATAAAACTCTCAGCAGCTTTCCACACCAGCACTGCCCCTACGTTTTCTCATTTCCTCTGCAGAGCACCTCATCACCATGACTTTTCACAAACTCTCCAAGCACTCCAGTCCGTAGGACTCCTAGCCAGCATCCATAGGATCATAGGAGATGCCTCCTCAGCTGTGTAGCACTACCGTGACTGAAAACAAGTGTGAACCTTTTTCCACTTTCTATTTGCTCGCTTACCCAGAAGTGCAGTACAGTCACTACCGTGATGCAAAGGGACAGGCTGAAGATCTGTCCTCCCTGCAAGGTTTCAGAGCCATGTACTCAGGCCAGAGAGTCACAGTCTAAGCCTACAGCCTGCTTGCTGGTCCTGGGCATCACAACAACTCAAGAAGACACACTATGCTGCACTGGAAGCTCCCTCCCATCAACACAACTGAATTTTTATAACTGTTCATTGCAGATAACATTATTCACTCTCCTTTTGTAGCTCTGATGGTGAAAAGCAACATGTGGAGATATCCTGGGGAGCTCAGTGTAAATGTTCAGGTCTTCCTGCCTCAGTTTCCCTGCCTTCGAAAGAAGGACAGTAACATGCACCCTTCTTTCTGCAAAGGTAAACCTAGATTATTGGATTGAGACAGACTGAGCCATGATCTTAAACATTACCAAATGAACTGAGTGAAACAACAAGTGACTCCGGCCCTTCACCAGCACTGAGGCATTGCCTTGACCTTTGCAGGCTATTCAGGCTGTTCATTTCAGGTTATTTCTGAAACACAGGTGAGACTTTAGCCTGGTTGACAGCTCTGAAAAAGACAGTCAAGCAAGCGGAGCAAATCCATGGTGCTGGGGGAAAGCAAAAACTGAGAACATTGTTCCTGACCTTTTAAATGTGACTTTGCAGCCATAGTTTGGCTGAACACATACCTGGGGCTGACGGTGCCTGCTGTCACGCCACAAACTCCTGCCAATTTACTTATGAGGTACCATGGCATGATCAAGAGCCAACATCAAGAAGTGTACCCTTCTCTCCACCCCCATATGAGCGGAGATGGCCCTTGCATGGCACACACACAAGCTCAGAGGAGACAGAGACATGCAGCACTGTGGACTTATGGATACTGTACAAGTCAGGGAAAGAGGATGGGGGAGTGAGGGGTGTGTTTTGGAACACAGAGTCCAGAAGAAAGCAGTCTTTTTACTGGGATAAGTCTCTGATGTGTTACGTTTTACAGAGCTAAGGGAAATAAATAAAAGTAACAATGATTCTTTTCTGGCTGTCACGGTAAATCAGGCATCACTTCATTACAATCAATGGACTTCTACCAGTGGAAAGTTGATGTGAAAGAGATGACCATTAGCCCTAGTGTATCTAACCTGCCAGCCATCTCAAATCCCTTGTGGATCCAAAAATCAGCTGTTCTTTGCTGGCTCTTAGAGGAACCCCGGGAAGAAAAAGCCTGCAGTCAGACTACAGCTGCTGAGGCATGACGCAAATTAGACGCCAATCTCACTTCTCTATGGCTGTGTCAACTCCTGCAGGGCCAAGCATAAGACACTGAAAAAGCATGGGGAGTAGAGATAGTGAGCCAAAGCTGGTACCAGTTGCAATTCTTAAGCTTTGCTCCAGGAGCAAAAAGGTGCTATAAAGCCAAATGGCCCCGTTACTTAGAGACTCCTCCCAGGCAAACTGGAATTATTCCAGTCCTTTTGCAGTCTTGGTAGAGAAGAAATGAAAGAAGGAAAAGGAAAAGGCCTACCATGTCCTACAGTTCCTGGAATGGGTTATAAATCTTTGCCAGCCAGCCCCAAGTTTGTTTAGGGAAAAGCTGATGTCCACACCAAGCTGGCTTCCCTTTAGTACCATCAAGTAACACACAACTGTAGTCATGGGTGCAGTTTCTTAAATGAAGAAAGCACATTTTTGCTGACTGCAGCCATCTGCTGTAGTTGACAGGTGACCCACAGAAATTTTCCTTGGGAAACCAAGCAGTTGATGGAGTACTTCAAGGTCCGTCATCATTTCACATCACAGGGAAATATTAGCAATAAATAGATTTCTAAACAAAACTGTCTGGAGAAATCTCCTTCATCTGCACTAGGCAGTGAGGTGGGTTCACTCAGGCAACTGAATCCCCTTCTTCTGTGCCAAGTAACAGTGAGCAACTCATCCATCCCACTGAGGTGACTTTCCACACAGGAAACTTATGCTGAGAGATAGTTTGAATGTTTTGAGATAGTTTGAGAGGGATGGAGGAAGGAGGGAAATATCCCACGTTGGAAGGGACCAACAAGGACCACTGAATTCAACTTCTGGCCCCACACAGCACCACCCAAAACCCAAATTCTATGTATGAGAGCAGTGTCCAAACACTCCTTGAACTCTCAGCTCAGTGCCGTGCCCACCGCCCTGTGGTGCAGCCCCTGTCCCTGACCCCCAGCTGTCCCTCCCTTGGCACAGCTCCATGCCGTTCCCTTGGGCCATGTCACTGTCACACAGAGCAGAGCTCAGCGCTGCCCCTCTGCTCCCCTGGTGTGGGCTGTAGGTATGTTGCATAACAGGTCTGCCATCCATACACCCCTCCAGCCTAACGCTGTTTAGACCCGAAGAGATGGCTTCCACACAGCACATCACTGCTCTGCTCTCATGCCAGCAGCCATAAACAGAAGACACTGCTTTAAGGCACAACAAATTTGTCCTGCTTTTCATCTCATACTTAATACCTAAGCCTCCACCTGCCTGAATCCTCTGCCACCATTACTAGGAAGCTGCTGGAGAGGAAACCAGAAGAAAAACAGGGTAAAATACAGCAAACTGACAGGGAAAAATGTCCAAAAAGCTAGCCCAGAGGACAGGGGAGAATCGAGGTCTCCACAGATGAGTGCTTTTAATTATGAAGAGGGCTGAACGGCAAAAAGCTTATGCTAATGAGTCGTCTCTTTTAATCAGCTTATTAAAAACACACACACACACACAAAAACAAAAACCCCACATTTTTTGACAGTCAAAATAGTTCTGAAAAATGGAAATTATTAGCAATGCGTTAACATGGAGAGGCTGGGCCAGCAAGCCAGAATTAGGGAGGCTCCTATGTGACTAAAGGAGACAGCACTGTCATATGCAGCACAGCATGGATGGAGCAGGAGGGCTGCCTAGCCCTGTAAAGTGCCAGGCTAGGAGATGGCTCACAGCTCAGGAGTGGAGAAATCTTTATGACCTCTTTCTTTTGGCATCTTATCCTTTCCTCTGAGAAGTAATGCTGCCCAGAAACACACAGGACTTCCATTCCCAACATGCCCTCACCACATCCTGCTTGTATTAGCTGTTGTAACAGCCTGCCTGCTTCTCCAGACTGCACAGGACCCATGGATGTGTCAAGCAGACAGTACCACGTGAAGCGAGCACCAGTTTGCAGTATCCTACTTTGTCTGTGAAAACGGAGCCAGGCATGTGATGCCATCTGCTCCCGTAGGGCTGCCATCCTCATATTGCTCTGCACTGTGTACGACAAAAATCACTACTAGACATCACTCTCCAGCTCACAACATTGGTGCAGAAAAGAGGAAGGGGTGACAGCACAGTCAATGTGCCACATATGGTGGGGTGAAGGGAGAGAGTTGTAGAAAATAGACACCAAAGGATGGATAGAGCAATAGGTTCCCTGATTCTTTCACGTGAGGTGAAAGACTGTGATTTTCCCATTTGACAGCTGGTTTAAGGCAAAATGCTGTTCCAAGGTTTATTCTGCTCCCTAGTTTTGACTCCAGAATACAGAGTGCAACTCTACAGCTGTCCCTGTCCCATATGGGAGGGCTTTGTGCCACCAGACACAAGGAGCCATCTTGGTGTCATCAGATTCAGCCTGAGGAGTAGACACTGAGCAAATGCCACTTGACGGCTAGAAAGCACCAGTGTTACTCAACACAGCTTCCGTGCCAGGACCTCAGCTCTGCTCACCCTCTCCTGCTTCTCAAATGCTAGCTTCCAGATGACAGCACCCTAAGGGCTTGTAACCAGCCAACGTGATTTGCCCCAAGGAGCTTTCACCTCTATGAAAAGCAAAGTACAGGCTGTAGGTCTCATATCAGTCAGGTATCAGGTTGGATTTGCAACTTCAGTTTTACAGGATGAGCCCTATGATAAAACAAATTCTTGACCCATTCCTAAGACACTGCCTTTGCAAACAGTCACTGCACCAATGTGCATGGCATTAGCATAATAATTTGGTGTCAAAGCCTGAGGCCGTCGATGTGTATTTGTGCATGGCATATCATCTTCCCTTGTAATCCCCTGCTCTACTTTCTCGCCCCTGTGTTTGAGGGCAGGCATTTCTTCAGCGAAAGGAAGCAACTACAAAGCTGCTTATTTTAAAGCTGCATCTGTAAGTTTTGGTGACCGAGACTAGCTAACAAAAAACGATGACTTGGGGCATCGCAAATCTGAAAGGCATGTTCATACAGACCTACAGTAACAACTGTAGTCAGGAGACATCCAAAAAACCCCCCAAGACATTTTGTATCATTGGACCGAATTCTTCTACTGAGCCCACAGCCACAGTGCTGTTGATCCCCCTCTGATGTGAGGCATGAGGAGCTGGAGAAGTGAGGAAGAAAAATGCAGTGTAAACCCAATCTTGTGATCTCCGTGACTGCTAAACACCCTGTATCGTGTTGCATGATTCTTCTTCACATTTTCAAAGTCCTATCAATTTTCCATACCATATTAGGTGAGTTAACAGTAATAGCTATATGTATAGCTGCACATTAGGAACAATCTACTGTACAAAAAGGAAAAGAAGACCCTTGTGCTGAAAGGCTACAATCCAAAGAGTGCACTAAATGCCAGAGCACATAACATGAAACGGCCTAAATGGCTCCCATTGACAGGAAATGAGATTCCTATTAAAGCAGTGCAGAGACAGAAAGTGTTAAATTCCATGTTAAAATAAATGACACCAACTGGGCACATTATTATGCACTAATAAAGACTGTTGCTAAAACAGGATTCTTTGTTCTGGAGCAAAATGCCTGAGTATTATGGGCAGGCCAAAACAAAAGTCCCCGTTGCCGTAGTGAAAGATGGACTGGGATTATAAACAGGATTTTCAAAGCCTCTCCAACAAAATGTGCTGCTGGGACCAGTGGGACTGGTGTACCAGGGCTCAGCTACTCTCTACTTGTAATGGATGGACAAAAGCATCATGTAGGGCATCTGCTTCCTCTATCATCCAGTGGGTGTGCAAGAACCGGCTGCCTGCCTTGGGCAGTGGTGCAGGCTGAGCATGAAGCTGCACCATCTGGTTTGGATGGCCAGCTTGAGCCCTAGCACAGCAGTGGGGCTTCACATGCACCAGGGAGAGAAAGGCAACCTCCCTGCTACCTGTGGGATGGGGAATCAGCAGCTGTGCGCAAAGCCAGTGGTAAGGAACTGCCCCCCAAAAGCAAATTAAATTGCAGCACTTCAGTGGCAGTGGCAGCACAGCCCTCCCTGCCTCTGCCTCTGCTCCAGGCTCCCATCTGGAAGCACTGAGGAGAGAGAGATCAGAAAGCCCACGTAGCCTCAGTTGCTGCATCCGTGGTGGTGCTTACTGCCTAGTCCAAGAGAGCTGGGGGGAACCCAGCTTCACACCACTGCAGGCTACTGACCCCAGGTCCACACAGCCCATGGGGAGAACCAACTGCAAAGGAACAAATAGATGCTGCTTGTTGGCACCACAGAACCTGCTGGAGTGAATCAAATGGGAGTACAGCAACGTAACAGCAGCCCTGTAAAGTTTTATTTCCGAACATTTAAAGTGTGTAAACATGTCTATTTTTTTTTTCTCCCCTTTTTTTTCTGAGTAAAGGGAGAGGATCTCGCATAATATAAAACCAAGATGAAACCATAAGGGTAACCTCATGTTCCTGCAGCCACCGGCTCCTCAGCAGCCCCCCTTTCCTCCAGTCCCCAATTAGCCACCCTCGCAAGGTGTGCTCAGCTCACCAACCATCCCCTCTGTACCACTGTGCCCCTCACGCATGTGTGAGATCTAAGCAGGGAATTAATAAGGTGCCTGCTGCAAAGTAAGCAGGGATCCTGGCCCTGCTTCTGTACACCAAACAAACAGTGCCAGCGATAGGTAAATACAACTATCCACGTGTAATCCTCGCCGCCATTTAGCTGTGCTCCCACAACATCTACAAACCTGCTGCTGTTCCAGATATTGGGAAATGCTGCTATTAGCACTCTCATCTATTTCCACATATTAAGAAAAGTAGGAAATGCCATTTATTTGTTAAATTTTTATGACTCATGGCTCACATCTCCTTATTCTGCCTTTAAAAGCACCCAGCCCTCAGTGAGAAATGACCAGCTGCAGGCAGACCGAGCAGGCCAACGTTCATTAAATGTCTTATTCAACCCCAAACCTCATGAATTGTTTAACATACAACGGAGACAAAAGCCTTATTTCTTCATGTGTCAGCTCTTGTTAAGCGACTCCCTGCCCATCTTGCTGCCGGCTATAAACAGGATTAACAATCCTTGCAGTCACACACGCAGGCAGACGTGGGCAGAGGACACAGCGACATGCCTCGAATGCAGCCCCACACGTGGGGACCCGATGGGCGCATCCCCTGGGCATGTTGGTGTGTTTTCTCCCCTGAACCAGATGGATGTGCAGATCCAGGCATGCCAGCACCAAGCTCGACAGGTGACAAACATGCCTGTCCCAATTGCTATGTGATGCTCGTTCACATATGCCACTGTTCCTGAACTTGTGAGTACATAAAGGAAATGGGAGAAGTCCTCAGGTCTGAGACACTGCAGGGGCAGCCTCCCAGTAGCCAGAAGGGACATGTCTGTGACGCAGCTTTCTGCCAGGGCAGAGGGGATGACACATCATCTTTCCACACTGCCTGTCTCTCTAGATGCACAAATTTTGTCTACAGTGAGTGGATGCCATCCTCAGGAAAATGCCATCTGGAGAACACTACAGGGTTTCTTGGATGGACATCACAGGACTCTGCAAAACCTAAACATCACTTGCAGCTCTTTCAGATGGTTCCTTAGAAGGCAAGGAACGTGAAGGGCAAGCCTGGATTCAGTTGTTTTTTTCCTCACCTAAACCAGTAGAGACCTGTACTGCTGATCAAATGCACTTATGGGTCACAAAGTGAGCGACCAACGCTACTGCATTTTTGTGATAACAAGGGAAATCTCCAACTCACAGATTCATTTATTATTTGGGATTATTGACGTATTTTCTGGCAGCAAATAATCTTTTCCCAACACATTAGACTTATTGTGAGCATTACCGTCAGCTGTAAGCCCTACCACTCCCTCCTACATACTACAGGACTGTAACAGCCGTATCACTAGCAAAATCAACACAACACAAGCCAGGTATGTTACAGAAATGCTGGAAAATGTACAAGTGTATGCACAGATCAAACACAGGTTTACAAGAGGGCTTCACCACAGCCAGCCAGCGTAGCTCAGAGTGAGGCCAAAGCAATGGCATGCACTGCAGATAGGCAGCTCCAGGATGTGGACAGGAAGAGAAGTGCCACAATTAACCAGCTTGACCTAACTAACAGAGGATCAGGTGAAAAACAAAGCTTGTGACTTGGATAAAAAGCTGGCAGCACAAATGCAAATTTCACCATTCAACAGAGCATTTCAAACTTGCCTTTGATGGAAATACTCATAGTAGGAATTTCGTTTTCATGAGCATTTGTTCTACCCAAACCTCAGTGCTTGCAGAGACAGAGGGCAGAAGGCTTGTAAACATCACGTCAAGCTTTGCTTTGGAATCAGAACAGAATACTCATGAATCTCCCTGCACACACACATCCCACCTTGGCGGTCCCTCAGCCATCTCAGGGATCACCAGTCCCCATCTCTGCACTGCCCAAAGAGATATATATAGCCTCTCTGCTATCCTTCCCCACATCTCCTTCCCCTTTGGTGCAAACCAAACGGCTCCCAGCCCTGTGAGTACAATCTGCTCCCAGCGCTGTATGCATCTCCATCATGGTACGCCATAATGCCCCAGCTCCCTACATTTCAACCACCCTTAAGGCTGCATCTCACAAAGCCTTACTCACACAAGTAATCCCATTAAACTCAATGGGCTAGTTGCCTAAGAGCAGATTTACAGGATCATGCTCTTAAGTGCTACTAAGCTGTTCGGTGAAGGAACCCAAAGAGTCCCTTGCAGACTGCCCGCAGTGCCCTACGTCACCACTGGAACCTGGTGTTTATTTTAGGAGATCAGAGTCCTGTCAGGTCATGTTGGCTTCTATTAAGGGAAGCTGAGATGTTCAGCTGCACTTCTGGACGTCAGGCATGTAAGTAAATAGCTCTTACTGATGTGCTTCACCTGGTGGGTTTTAAAGGGAGCTGTCAACTGGCACAGCTTGGAATCCAAAATAGATTCTGATTTTCCTAACACTCTGAGGACATCAAGTTTTTGCACTTTGCCCAGATACAACTACAGCACCAGCAAAGGCTGAGCTCTCAGCACCATGGTTTTCTGGGCCTGGCATATGAGTTTTGGAAGCTTCCTGCATGGATATTCTTCCTTTGCTTTCAAAGCACTTCCTCACCTACGTATGCTTCTTCAGATGACAGAAAGAAGATACATGGGGAAATGGGAACACAATGTACATGCTCTTCATATTGAAGCAGGCCCAGTATAATGGCATAATTAATAAACCTTAGCAGACCTCTATTAATAGCTCCTGGCACCTGAGCACGAAGTGCAGCTGGGATTTTGCCAGGGCTCATGACACTGGAAGGGGTAACATTTTTTGCTTACTGTTCTCCTATTTGCCATCAGATATTGCCACGCTCCATCAAGCTTCACATTTAAGAGGCAGGGAAGGAGAGCAGGGGACCAGGGTGAATAAGAGATGGGGACATCCTGGCCTGTGGCTGAAGGCACTGTGACGGCTTTACAAGCAGAAGAGCTAGATGAAGTCATGTTGCAAAATTACTTGTCCATTCATGCGTAGGTCTGAGAATGAATCCTATACAACTAAATTAAATTTAAATTATCATACGCCAAATTGACATTAATATTCAGGGCAAAGGATCATTTTTTGCAGGCAGCACATTGATTTAACTTTAAATACCAGTAAATTCCTCCTGCTTCACCAGACACCAACGGTGCATTCCCTCATGGCCCATCATGCTGCATAATGCCAGCTGGACCAAGGTGAACTGCTGGCATCCACCCATACCTCCAACCCATCCTGGGACAAATTCACCCAGCCCTGGAACCACACAGACCCTGCACCAAGGAGGCTTGCTGGGATAGACACATTTCTCCTCTCCTTTTTCCCTTCCGCATCCCTTCCCAAAACCACTTGTCCTGGCTGATAAGGCCTGCGGGTTCCCGTGTGGGCAGCTTGTGGGGTTATTCAGCCCCAGGGGCAGCCACCAGGCAGCTTTCATTGCTCCCTCTGGATTTCATTGCTAAATGCCTCAGACCTTGGAGTACCACACTCATTTGGCACTGACGCTTCAGTCACTTAATTCTCATTTTCAAAGCTGCCTGTGAATTTCTTCTCCCCCACCTTGCCTTCTTTCCTCTCTCTCCTTTTTCCCTCTACACATTTTGACTCAATAGTTTGCCTTGAAATTGTCTAAACTTGCTGTTTATTTCTTGCCATCTAGCACGCTGTGATCTATCTTTTATTGTTAATATTTTTTTTCTCTGCAGCGTCCCTGTTGCCTGTCTCTGGGTTCATTCTGTTCCCTCTTTCAGCAGCACTATATTTCTCCTCTCAGTATTTTTGCTTAGCTCTATTAACTTTTATTTATTTTTCTTTCACTCCTTCACCATGTTTCTTTTCTTAGTTGCCGTGCACCATCTGTATATCTGTTTCTGCCTCCCCTATGCTCCCACAACTCGATTACTCTCCGATTGCCTTTCATCACCACAGCCCCATGACTCCCTCTCCTAGAACAAGCTATTGAGGGCTGGCCATGCCCCCACCTAGGGGGGTCCTCTCTCCAGTTGCCAGCTGTTGCCTGTGAAAAATACCTATGTGGGGGTGTGACACCATGAGCTCTGGCAAGGCAAAGCGGCTGGGAGTGCCTGAGTCAAAGAGTGAGATGGAATAAGAGATGATAAAGTTAGTGGATGCTGTGGCAAATCATGAACACTTGTAATTCTGCATTTGCTAAGAGAGAAAAAACAAACAAACAAAAACCAAAAAACACAGAAAGAAGCTCCTCCTCGCATTGGCATATCTTACTTGGTTTTGGATATCTCATTTTGCAAACAAATTCGTTTCTCCTAACATGGCTTAGAGAAATAAAAATAAGCCTAAAAGTGGAAGTATACACTTAGCCTTAACTGCATAATCCCAACCAATGCTCCCAAATTAAAGGACATTCAGCATCTAAGGAGAGAGGTTCTGCAAGGAGGCACCAATGACTTCTCTGTTGAAGTGGTCCTGCCTTCCCTTGTGCTTTGTCCCTCCCTCTGCCTACTGCAATTAGGGAAGCAGCATGAACTGAGATACCAGAAGAGTATCATCATGCTCCCACACTGTGCCCACTCACTGCAGCTTGTGTGCACGAGGGAGGGCAACAGCAGGGAAGGACAGAGAGGATGTGCCTGTGGGCTATTCCTCCCTCCTGAGGCTGCTCCTGTGTTTACCAGGGAAATAAGGGAGGGTTCAAGATGGACCCAACCATCCCTATTTTGGTGCATGGGCTTCACTGTCCACACAGCCCCAGTGACCCTCTCCTCCCAAACCCTAGTCATGAGCGAGTGCTTGCCAGCTGGCTGGGCAGCCTGTGGGGACCTGCGTTTGCCAGGCCCACCTACAGAAAATGAGGCAGCGGTGAGAAATGAAGTTCATTTTCTTGCCTTTTCCAGATTCAGATTGGAACTCATCAGGGTCACAACAGCATGGATTGCAGCCAAGGAGAAAGGTTATTGGTGTGCCTCTAAGAAATAAAAACAAAGCCGAGAGAAAAACAAGCCAGCGCACAGGCAGCGGCGTGGGAAGGATGGAGAAATGCCATCCATGCATTCCAAGTTAACAGGAATGGCCCCAAATCTCACTGAAGGTTCAAACAAAGACCCAAAAGAAAAACCCTGTCGCAAACCTGGAGGCCTGCTAATGTGGCTCAGAGTCTGAACATCATTAAGGATTGCTTATGGACAGCTGTGGTACATTAGGATGGCAGATAAAAACGAATCTGCCATTTTGGTACGTCTCTCTCCTTTCCCTGGAATATCTTCATGAAGCTGCAAATTGTTTCTGAATTTCATAACGGGGAATTTGGGAGCATATTTGTGCCTTCATGCATATATATGTGTGCGTGTATCTATGCACGCTCATACGCATGCACATTTACATGCATGCACAAATACAAACCCAGAGGTTCTCTCACTGGCTACAAACACAACTTCCAGGGCTTCCCTGCATCCCAGTCCGCCCATTTGTTCCTTACAACGCTTTGCTGTTCCTTCGCTTCACAGTTTGCTCCGCCATCCCCTGTTCTCATTATCCTCAGCCTCACGGAGCCCGGCTATCCCCCCCGGAGGCTGTTCAGCACAGAAATTTGTGCTTAGCTGAATTTTCACCGTAGCTTTGCAATTCACCTTTACAAAAATAAACTCTCCTACGTGGAACTTTTGCAATCAGCAAAGAGACCAGAACAAACAAATGGAAATAAAAACAGTCCCGTCAGCGATTCTCTCGCCATGTAAATCACACGCTCCATGATGGTGTAAGTAAAAGGGCTACTGGTCCAGAGTGCAACTGAGCTTGGCCCAGAACTGATGCTCCTCTCCCGCTCAGCTGGCACTCCCCTGTTTATCCGATCTTATGCAATAAAATGCGTAATTAATTTCTAAACGCTTCCGTTGAACGGTGCAATTTGTCAAGTCGAGTTGTTAATAGAATTAAGCTTTTTATCAGCGATTAGCAAAAGAAGGTAAAAAAAAATAAAAAAAAATTAAAAAAAATTAATTACGGAATTGTATGCCTCCCTGCTTCAAAGCCAGGTTTGGGATTAAATGTTTGATAAAGGTTCCTTGGCACATTATAAAACATTTAGCAAAAGCCGCTTTCCCCACGGTGTTTGCTGCAAAACAGCCTCCGTGCTAAAGGGGGGGCTGGGGTGGGGAGGGTGCAGTCTGGTTGTATTTGATCACACGCTAGCCTGCAATCGGGCAGAACTTATTGTATGGGAACACCTCCGTGTTGTGTGCTGCTGGCACTGCCTGCCCCCACTGCTGCTCCAGGGGTGTTTAGGTTACCTTGTAGGGAATTTAGGTATCAGCACCTGGCTCTTACTGCAGTGGTAGGGCTGATGCTGCATAGTGGAAAGCCTCTTTTGTGCCCTCAGTCATTCTATACCCTGTGGGGGATTTTAGTGCAGACCCACAGATACCACCAAGGGATGAGGGCCTTCCTCTGCAGCACAGCCAGTGCTGATGCTCACTGCACACAGAATATGCCTTGGCCTGCAAACTCATGGAGCCATCTCCACAGTGCAAAAAGATGGGCTGGGCTTCATCCTTTCCTATGGACCCATTTGGGCAAGTCCTAGAGCAGTAGTGCTAAGCCAAATGTAGGGCCAGGAATACCGCCTAGGCCCTGTGCTACCTATTACTGGGGACAGAAGTATGCCATCTCCTTTCCTCCTGCAACTGGTACATTGGCTGTCTGTGCCTGACCTCCATAGATGCTCCTGAAAGCCCGCGCGCATGTTCTAGTTTGGGAATGCAGCCCAGCCCAAACACTTCCCTGACAAGGTCCAGATCTCTGATGCTCTCCCAAAAAACACAGACTCAGTTTCTACATGGATGCATACAGGGCCTGCTGGCAGCAAAGCAAAAGGCTCCTCAGAAGGCAGCTTGGGGAGGGGTGCAGCAAGCCGAGAGGAAGAGACACATCAGCAGAGCCTTAAGGCATGGTAGGGGCTAAATACTGACAACTCTTATGTTTCCACACACAGCAGCTTAATTAGTGGCACGAATCCTTCTGACACCTCCATTTCACGCTGTCGGTACAGCAAGCTCCGTAACATGCAGAATATCTGTCAGCTCAGCACATGCGCTCTGCCATGGCTGTGTGATATGCAGGAAGAAAAGGAGAAGATGAAATCTTGAACCTGATCTCTGATCCCACTGGCAAGATAAAGTCACAATGATAACTGGAGTTTGAGGTGCTTCATATCCCCCCAAAAGACATGGAAAGAGAACACTGAGCACACTCTCACAGCATCCCCATGTTGTTGTTCCCATCCCCAGCCGATCTGCCCCTTGGTGGCAGCCTCTCACCTGTGTGCATTAGCAGCCACGATCCCAGCAGAAGCAATTACTGACTGGCCTAGGAAGGACAGCAGTGTTGATGGACTACCGCCAAGAAACAGGAGACTACCAAACGCAGGGTCTAGTTCTTACGGCGCATCTCTATTTAAATGCAACTCACAGTCTACTGCCTATTATTTCCTTCAAAGTCTCATCAGCTATCTAGGATTTTGGGTGGGATTCTTTGTTTGTTGGTTATTCGACCTAAATTATCATACGCTCAGTGAGCTACTCTTCACCCCTTGAACCAGACTTGTCAGTTCCTCCCTGCTTCTCTCTTTCCTAGCTGTTTGCATCCTTCAAAAGCTGGTGGATTGTTATCATTCATGTCCCGTCTTAAGTTGCCACTTAGCCAAGCTAGACATATTTAGTTCCTTTAATCTTCTTCCCTAATAAGTCAATCCCTCAGCCCTTTAATCATCCTAGCTGCTGTTCTCTGGATTCTCTCTGATTTGTCTGCATCCTCTTGGTGTCAAGGTGCCTAGAAGACAGAGCAGCATTGTAAGCTGCAGCAAGCCACCCATTTCCAATGGCTGTGACAGCACAGACCAGTTTCTTTTGGCCTTGCTTTTTTCCCCCCAATGCTACACCCTACCCTCAATGCAGTATTCTGCTATTCCTTGAGATCACATGCTGGTTGCTATAACCCGCCATTTTCCTTTCTCCTGCGCCCATCTGAGGATGGCACTTCACTTTTTCACTGCACTGCAACTGATTCACCCTGTTTTCCTTTAGAAAACCAGCCTGAAAACCAGCCTGCAATGCCTTTCTGGTCCTGCATCCCTCCATTTGGAACTGCTCTGTGATGGCTACAAAAGGGTTGCGATATGAAAAAGGCAAACCCACCACTCACTCCACTAATGATTTGCGCTCTCCCTGGGCATGTTTTTCTTTCACCTCCCATGAGTGTCACACTGAAGTTCCAGCTGTTTGAGGTCCTAATATGGAAACATATGAATGTTGAGGACAGGAAAATAATAGAAGAGTTGGGAGCTTCAGTTTGGATACTGGCCTATGGAGTCCAACTGTGAAAATCCTCTGCACTCAGTGCTCCATAGAAGTGGAGTGTTACTTCCTTTCCCATGCAAATACTTGAAGAAATCAAGTATTGGAAAACGCATTCAGCTTTTGTTTAACAGCTATACATACGAATATAATTTGCTTCACAGATTTCTGCCAAGTGTAGCTGGTATTTTGATTCAAAACTGCTAAGTGGTTTTATTGCACTTCTACTTCCATCAAAAGAATCCCCAAACCAAGTTCAAGGATCCTCAGCGATTCTGAGTTCTCTTCCTTAAACTGCCATTTCTTCTGAACAAGATACCACAGCCAGAACCTTATTTCGCTTTCTTTTAAATCTCTATCTACATCCTTTCCCAGCAGTAAACACAAGTTTCTCTCCATGAAAGCTTATTATTCTCATTAGTAAAAGAAAAGGAGCTTGCAGAGGCAACAGACATTTGGGGGAGGGAATGCAAAAGTTAGTTTCCTCTGCAAAGTTTCATTGTCAGGCCCTCTGAGTCTTCCCAGCAACATAGATGGATATGCCAGCCTGTACACATAACAAGGACAGAACTATATTTTCCTGTTGATTTATACTAGAAAACATACTACTGTGTGTCACATTGATTTAAACTAAATTATCCAAAAGAGAATAAATAAATAAATACGTGCTGCTCTGACAGCTCTGCGTGGGAGGTCTCTGCCCATTGCCATTTAAGCTGGGTAGGACGCTTAAATAGGTGCACAGCTTTGCAAAACGTGACTCACATACTCACACCAGCTGGGTGCTCCCTGGCCCTCAGCTCTACTCAGAAAGAGGAGAAAGGACAGGGCAGGGTGTGAAGAACTTTGGGGTTCAAGTCCCTGTTCTGTCAGTAACCTTGGAGCTTAGTTTGCAACGATGCTTCTATGGCGCTTCCCAATGGGATGTGAGGGCAACTTCCCCAAGTCACAAGCACCTTCTTCCCAAGGGAAACAGCAAAAGGTGAGGGATACAGCAAGGATCTGTGTGTTGCTCAGGCACTTCTGCCAGTGACCAAATAAAGAAAAAAAACCTACACAAACACAAAAAGCCTCTTCTTAGGCAGATAATCTTCTGGCATTTCTGTCATTTTATTTTGGGCAAGCAATTTTATGCTTTGGCTATTGAATGCTCAATCATTTTTGCGAGGCAGTTCTCTAGCCAGTTTCAGTGCCATGGAAGAAGATGTGGGTGTTCAATTCATGTCGCTTCAAATATTTAGGACGCGATTTGAGCTTGAATCACGTAAGCTTTTCTCATACAAAAGCCCTTTCCCTAGCAGCTGGGGAGGGCCAAGGGTGGCTGAAAGAAGCTCTAATCAAATGTTTCAAGAGAAACTGGCTGATAGGCACTGTGGTACAATTTATAGCTGTCTGGATGCAGGTACTGTAGTTTTGCAATCATGCTAGCTATCAATCAAGCTCTATTCTACTGGTCTTTTATGCCCTGTATTCCAAACTCCAAGCCTAGCTTCGTCAATGGAAAAAAAAAAAAGTGTTTTGGTAATTGCAGATGATTATCCTACTGGACACTTTCATGTATCATAGCACATTTGGGCAGGAGAGATAGGCTGGGGGTAAAACAGGTCTGGGACTCGGAGAGCAGGGCAGCAGTACAAGGCACTGGCACAGCAGGGAGGCAGGGTGGAAGAATAAGGAGCAAAGCACTCATTTCACCCTCAGAGCTGCCCAATAGGGAAGTAAGTTGCTATGAAAGCAAAAGCCTCACATCTTACACTGGCAGTATTTCAAAACCCTTTCCCTAACACCCTAAACTCAAAGACGTGTCGTAGCTGTGCCACTTTCTATTCAACACCACTGACCATCTGTAGAGTTCCACGGACACTCAGTGCTCCTGTCGCTTTGCACACAATCACCAAACACCAGTGACAGGAGTCCTGACACTTCATCTCTGCCACCCACCCTTGTTAAGCTGCCTCATAGAAACCTTCCCCATGGCATGGAGAGCTGCTCCGGAGCAGCTGTTGGCCATTTCCACAGACAGGCTGCTGTTCTGCACAACAGCAAAGATGCAGATGCTAAAACAGTGCCACTCCCAACAAGCACCCTGCTAGCACTCCAAGCTGGAGATGTCCCCTCAGCATGCAGGGAACAGGCTGAGTGTTGGCAGAACCCCCCGAGATGGACACCATGATTGAAAAGTGGGGAGATATTCAATGCAGGCAATTCCAAGCTGGCTAAGGGATGGTGTGGCTGCCGAGTTCATTATGAAATCGCATTTTGTTTTATAACCTAACAAACTTGCATCTGCCTCTACCATGATGCGGTAACTCTTTGAATCTCCATGTGTGCCAGGATGTGCGAGGCTCACAGAATTACCATCTGTTTCCCTGTCATAAGCAGCCCAATGGTGTGCATGCCTCTGAAACAACAGGCCGCGTTGGTAATAGGCTTTATTTTATTTCTGCCGCTGCTTTGCATGGATCAATTATACCTGTTCCACACTTCGATAAGAGATTCCCCACTGAGGAGGCCATGCCTGCCCAGCTGCAGCTGGGCACAGGTCCTTGCTGTTCCTGATGGCAGGAAAGCTGTTTTATCCTCCCATGCCTGTTGCAGAGCCAAACACCAAATTTATGGTGTGCTGCAGCCCATCATACTCTGCCCTTATCTCTCTCCTGCCCTACTCTGTCAATGTCCCACCCCCCCTGTTACTACAAAACACCATTGTGTCACTGCCTCAGCTTGGCTCTGTGCATGGCTCCCCAGCTCTGGAACAGCTCATGGTTCTCTCCATCCTGCACTTCCCCCACAAGATCCTTCCCCCTCCCCGTAGCAGCCCCATAAGTAAAGGCAGCTGTCATTCTTGCAGGATGCTGGCCCTCTTTTGTCCCCCAAGGAAGAGAAGGAGCACAAGCTCAGGGCCAGGGGAGATGTTTTTCACCACATAGCACTTTGCAGGGAAAAGGAGGGGAAGCCTGCACTGCTGGGTTGGGGAGGGAGATGGAGTCAGCCTAAGGCAGCTTGCCTCACTCCCCAGGAGAGCTTGCGTTTGGCTTCACCTTCTCCTTGGGGTCGCAATTACTCACAGCGTTAACACAACCTCAACCCCAGCCCCAACAGGCACCATTCTCCTCCCCTCCCCTCCACACAAGAGGAAAATTGTGGAGAAATGCTACTTAATTATCACACCACGTAACTAATTAAAAGCTGAATGCTTGTGTGTGGTATGCTAATGGGGCATTAGAGAGCCAGCCTGGTTTGGTAAAGACACAGGAGCCTCCTCTTTCCCCCTTCACCTTACTGCAGGAGCTCCAAGCTGACAGGCACCTGGGATGAAGTGGGAATTTATTATGCTGTGTTCAAGTTCACAGGTTCACAGAGGGCAACAAGGTCAAGCAACGCAATGGGTACAAAGGGGGAAATCACCCGGCTAGGAGCTAGGAGCAGGTTGTGTCGTGTTTGCTATGGAAATTACAAACACAGTGGGGTTCCACATGCATCCCCTTTTACTTTTATGGGTGTTTGGTAGGAAACTGGAGAGTCTCTGGGAAAAGATGCCTATGAACATCATCCCACTAAGACAATACATTACCTAGCACTTAGTCAACTCTCTCCCTTCATTTGATGCTGTACTACAAATCTACATTTGCTTATCCATTTACAGCTTGAACCACTAAGCAAGACGCTATTAGGTTTTTCTTACTCACCATGGTGCTCACACATCAACCCAGAGACCTGATTCCTGTCCCCGTTCCTTCAGCGCACGTGCATTCTGTGATGTGTTCCATCACCAACAGACCTCTTTTGTGACCATCACAATGACATAGGCAGGGCTACAGCACCCACTGCGTGGCTGGATGTGCCTCAGAGCTGGCTCTGCCTGTATTTTCTTCCTGCAGCTTTCCTGCTGCCCACTCATCCTTCAGGTGCCTGCCAGCTGTGTATGCCAAACCCACGGGTGCCCAGACGCTCCCCTTCACAAATCCTGCGATGTGTGCGATGAGCCATGTTCCTCCAGAAAATACATCCCAACCTACTGTTTACCAGGGTTTTTGGCAAGCAAAGACAGATAACCCCCTTGCCAAGCAGCCCCAAACCACTTCTTCCTGACTAGAATCTGATATAGCAAACTCTGTTCCCTCTCTTCCATCTCCACCTGAAAGAGGCTTTGAGAAGTTTATTTTCCAATTGCTAGCACAATATCTTGTCCGTGGCTGATGTGGCACTGTCCTGGGTACCCACAGTCCCTGCTCTGCTTCAGGTCCCTTGACACCACAACTAAGGGACATCCTGACCCACTAGAGACCCAGTCAGGGTGGTGGGGAAGGCAGGAGCTCAATCACAGCACTCAAGAGTGAAGCAGGTGAGGCTGAGCTCTTCCCACCAAAGTCATGCTGTTTCCTCACAGCTGGTCTGTCCTTGCTCATCACCTGCTCTCCAGAACAGGATCTGATCCTTCTTGCCTCCATACAATAACAGCAGCTCTCTATGTTGAGCTTTCTCCAGCCACCTGAGCTCAGCAGAGCGATCCCCTCATCCCCTCACTGTTCCCCTGCCATCTCTGTCACTTCAGAGTTGATCCATGACCATTCAGATTTGGCACAGTACACTCAAACAGTGCCTCAGCCGATGCTTGACCCTCTCTCCTCCACCACCCAGTTTGGTCCCAAACCATCAGCCTTACTTTATGGATCACCCCAAAGCCCTGGACTGTCAGAACAACTTCAATTACAGCAGTGATGGGCCCCGTGCCACCAGCAGCATCCGCGGCCTTCCAGCGGCTGACAAGGACTAATTAGGAAATGAAACATTAGTTAAGTCGCTCTCAATTAGGGCCAGGATAACGTTTTCCTGGCAGCACTGGGGCGCTTTAACTGCTGGTCCCATGATGACTGTGAGCACATCAGACTTGCTGAAGGAGCTTTAATGTTTAACATATGTTGGAGGATTACAGAAACCCTCTCAGCTGTGACATTTCTGTGTGCTCTCTGCTATTCCTTTCCCCTGTAGCAAACAGTGAATGCAGCAGTACAGGAAAGCAAGAAAGATGCTCAGAGCAATTACTAGTAAGACATGTATCCATGTATATGTATACGTATACACAGATAGATAGTATATACACAAAATATAGTCCTCTGAATACATACTGTGCACATTTTAATTAAACAATCACTGCACTCCATCCTCATTATTCCCTCCTCTAACACCAGAATCAGATACAACAGACCATTGTCCCAAGATGAAAAGCATCAGAGAAGCCCAGGGGCTTCCTAGCACAAACAAAAGGAAGAAAAAAAGAAAGAAAAAAAAAGAGAGAGAGAGAGAGAGAACCCAGCAGTGAGGTTAAGAGAGAAGCAAGCTTGGACCTTCCTCAAATAAAAGCCAGATGTAGCTAAGTCTTGTATGGGAACCTCAAAGAGACAGAAAGCAATAAACAGTACTGTAATCTACCAAAACAAAATGAAAACCGAACATTAAAAAGGCTCATATTCCCTTGGAGGAAAGCAGGGAAAGAGGAAAAGGGTGTGAAGATGTATGAAAGAGAAGAAAATATTCCATTAAAGAAGTACACGGCGTATCAGTAAATTTTGTGCATAGTCATTTCATACGGTGCAGCAACCTTCAGGGAGCAGCTGCAGCACAAACAACTTTTGCTGGGATTAAGGAACAGGGTCTGGCTCTCGGGTGCTCTCCTAGGGGAAATGTTGGGCAGAGGGGGGTGGGAAGCCAACTGCAACTGTAGATGAGTGTGCACCACAGTCTTTGGATTGGAGAAAGGATGGATTTGCATCTGCTTGAAAGCCATCTTTTGGAACACTTTTTAAATGGAAATTGTGATTCCCTATAAGTACAGAAACCCCCCCTTTTTTTTTCCCCTCAAAAGAAAGAGACTTTTAATGTGGAGAAATATCTCCCAGCTAAAAAAACGGAAAACCTTTTGACTATGTGAAATTTGCTAATGGGAACTTTTTGCAAGATCATCACTTTGCCATTTGGAGAAAAATATCCAGCTTTTCAACTGGTTTTAATGTAGCCTTTTCTGCCAGCCCATAGGGAAACTTCCTGCTGAAGCCTGGAGTCAGAGCCTCATTGGCCAGCAGCAATGCAAGTCCTACCCAGAAGAGGAACATCTGAGAACTCTTGTGGCTGGTGGAAGTGGGGCCCTTAAATGACTGCCCCAAACACTCACCAACAACTAAGATTTCTGGATCACCGGTTGATGAAATACACCCGTGGCAGGGCTGCTTTCCCAGAACTCACCATATGCTCCCAATACATCACAATTCCAGCTCACACAGGCGCATGAGAGAAGCCTGAGGTGAATTTAAATGGGCCTGTGTCTATTATGATGGCAGCAAAGCATTTACACTGAACCAGAATGAGATATAATTGAGACATCACAAGAAACTGCCCTCTGCCCATCCACACAGTGCTGCATAACCCACGCCTGTGTCAGCGCACACGGATCCATTCAGTAAACCTAAATCTGACCGACTTATGGCAGAGGTGACCTCAAAAGTTGCAATAACCATTTTCATGTTATTGAACCTTTATACCAGCAACACTGAGATCATAACCCGGCTCTCCAGCATGCCTGAGGTCCCAATTCTCCTCCAGATTTTATCTTGTGTTGCCATTTACTGCTTTGCTGCATAAAAGCTCCTGAAGAAGCCCAATGGCAGCCTTGTTCTTAGCGTGCCCACAATAGTGACACACACTGCTAAGCCTTATCAAACCTTATTTGGCAGGCATACCATGGGAGGTCCTAGAAGAAATAACTTACACCTTCCTTATCAGGCTACTACGTGATTTTGCCTAATTTGCTTATAGCTACTTTGATGTTGTTTAAACAAAGCCTGCTTAAAAGACTTAGTAGAATGATGTTCTCTTATTTGATCCTATGAAATCAAAACTGTGTTTTTACTGATTCTGCTTTTGAGGTGGTAACATCTGAATGTAAACATGATTCCCACTGTGCCACTGCTCTGGCTGAAACCAATGACTCTAGGGGGTGATTCCTTTAGATGGAAACACCTTGCAGGAATGCGTAAAGATGCACACATGCATCTTGCTGATTTACATTTGCAAGGGATTTAAAGGCCTGTGGCTCATTAATTAATGCAAAAGCAGCTAAATGCTTTGAGTTTTGAGCAAGTCCCCTTGACTGCTGTTAGCCAGAATGGTGGCTGCCTCTAAGAACATCCTCTTGCACAAACAGTCCAGTTGGAGAGCTACCTTTACTCCTGTAGAGTCTTCAAAGAAAGCCATGTCTTCCATATTACTCATATTTGGGGCTGACATTTCAATATAGTCATCTTTAGACTTTCCAGCAACTACAGTAAGACCATTAATGGTACAGAAAGTGAAACAGGTGCTTAAGCGTTAGCAAGATCGAGGCCTGTATGTCATCTGCTATCTGGAACTCACCTTCCTTACAATGACAACAATCTCAACTGTTAGTTTGCTTGAAAAATTATGAGAAAGCAATTTGGAAGCGCGACCCAACCCTTGCCCAGAGGCTGACACTATTTGAAGCAAGCATCTATTTAGAAGTCTATCTATCTAAATTAATTTGTGCCGGGAAAAGGGGAAAAAATCAACAACAGAGAGTCATGGAAATGATGGCATCTGATAGCCACACACAGCAAGACTCAGCAGCTCCACAAGGCAGTTTTCTTTGGAAGCACTGAAGAACCCTGAAACCTTGAGACAGACTTTTCATGTGCAAATATTTAACAGAGTCCGTTCCGTAATAAAATTTCTAGGGGACAACCTTGCCACCCGTGCCAGCCGAGGAATACATTACCTGGTGGGGTTAACAGGGTTCCCTGCTGCAGAAATAAATACATTAGGAGATGAGACACAAAAGGTTTCACAGCTCCTGATTTTCCTTTAATAATATTCCATTAAAAATGACTGAAAGGCAACTCTACTCCTATAAATCAGGTACCTCACTGATGCCTTTTAGTTCTGAGATGGGCCTTCCTTGGTTTTAATAGCTTCCCTTCCTTCCCTCTCTGTCCGTCTGTCTCCAGATATGGCTGATTTACCTGGATTAGCAGAGACATTGGCTCCACATTCTTCAAAAAGTGCTGATCAGTCTGAGGCAAAAGATTAAAAGTCACACAAATTGCTTCTACCACTGAAGAATCTAATTGATTTTGGGGGAAAAAAATCTAAATTATGATTTGCTCTCTGCCGGTCAGAACCTATCTAGAGGAATGCACCATTTTTGATGGGCAGGAAGAGAAAAGTATCTCCCTGGAACCGGGCAGGTTTCTCTTTGCAGCGGCAGAGGCATTTCTCTTCCTTTCTCTTCACTTACAGAAGGTACTAAGAGAGCATCAGAAATTAATAATGCAGCAATCTGCCCTCTGTGGTCATGAACAGGGAAGACGGTGAGGTTAAAGACACCCCAGAAGACAGGCAAGTGGAGCTGGCTGTTTAGCTCGGAGAGTAAAGACTCTTGCCTCTAGGATCAGAGAGCTGATGTTCAGCCCCTGGTGCAAATGGCCAAGCAAGAGGTACCTGAGGATTAAATGATATTTGTAAAGCACTTAGGAAATAAAAAGCACTGACCAAGTACTTGCTAGGATTATTTCCTAGTAAGGAGATGACTAAACACTCCGCTATCACTTGGGACAGATTTCAGCTACAACCATTTATTCTTGCCTGATGGGAATTGTAAATGTGTGCTCCACAGCAGCCACAAACTGTGCCAGATGGGACACTGGGGAATGACGGGAATGCACGCCCATTGAAACACGTGTGTTACCATGTGGAGAAATCAGAGCCACAGCAAAAAGAAGGATGTGTAGGTTTGTGTGTCCTGGTACAGTCTATGGCACAGGTGATATCCAGCTGAAGTAGAGTGGAGGCACCTACATTTCAGGTCTGCAGTTGATGCTTTCTGCTTCTTATTCTACCAGCAGAGTGAACTCTCTGCAAGTTGCAGATGGAACATGCACACAGAGAAAATGCTCTAGATTCTGACTAATACAGCCACGAAAACCACGGTAGTGCTGCTGGCCCAAAAACATATTTGAATATAGTTGATAGCCACAGTTATCAAAATGGATTTGGGGGATGAAGGATTTGGGCACCCACAAAATAGGAAGTTAATGCTAACGGGTTTCCTTTAATGTCTTGCAAAGAGGATCCTGATCCATGAGCAGGTTCCTGAGCATGAGTATGGCCACGGGACCACAGGGCAACATGAAGAAGGGGAACACATCCCCTGCCTGAAAACACATCAGCCAGTCACATTGAAAATAACATGGAAACACCTGGACATCACAGCCTATCATACTGTTCTTTCACCAAGCATCGTTAGTACACCCATCTCAGCTTGTTACAGTAATGAACAAACAAGAACTGGTTAAGCCTCCAGGAGTCTCTTAACCTACAAGGTTCCACCAATACAGCTATCCTATGTACAGACAGGGAAACTGAGGAAGAAGAGGAGATGTGAAATAAATACCCAAAAAATGATTCTGTGGCAGAACTGGAACTAGAAGCTGGCTGTCCTCTTGCCAAACTCTTTGAAATGCCACAGTTCAAAAGACAGAAAACAGGAAACTAATAATTTGCCTCACTCACATCCCATCTCTACAAATGGCTTGCACTAGAAGTAGTTACTGAAGTACTCTCACACTGTCCACACATGCAACGTGTTGGAAAGGAAGATCCTCTCCTGCTCTCAAGCCAATAGATGTTTTGTTTGTTGGTGTGGAACAGGAAGATCCAAGACCCCTTGCACTCTCCTGTCTTACATATCACCTTGTCCTGTGGTACTTAGCTTTGCTGTTGGGACTTTGAGTCTTACCAGTATGCACACAGGAGTCAGAACGGAACCTCACCAAGCTCCTGCTCTGTTTCTGATTTTGGGTGGTACCCCGTATCACTAAGTTCCATATGTTAATTAGCCATTTTGTAAAAGAGCATTTCCTCTTCACAGGTTTAAATCGTTTTCCTTTTCATGTAATCAGTTCCCCTGTTTGCTTCTAATAAAGGCAAAGTAAATAGGAACGGCTGAGTGAACTTAGTTATTTTTTGCGGTGACTATTTCTGTACCTTTGTCACAATGCTTCTTATTTGTCTTTCCTCGAGAAAACAGCGTTGCTCTTTTTAATCATTCTTTATGAAGAAAGCTATTAAAAGACTCCAGTCATTTTTGTTCCCTTTCTCTGGTCATTCATCTATTTCTGTTATTTCCTTTTGTGCGATGTGAGGTGAGCAGACTGAATAGAGTGTACAAGGAGAGCACGTACCATCAATTTATATAATGGTACTGTATTATTTTATCTATTATTCTCTACCCCTTTCTTAATGCACTCTCTCATCTTCCATGCTTTTATTTCGCCATCACTACAGGCTGAACAAATGTTTTCACAGAGCTGCTCACAGCCATCTCTTTTTTGTTTGTTTGTTTGTTTGTTCTCTTCTTTTGAGCGGTTACAATTATTTTAGAACCCAGAAACGAGCATGACTAATTCTAATGTGTTGTTTCCTGAGTGCATCACCTTGCCTCTGCTACACTGAATTTCATTTACTCTCATGACGCTTGTAAACCACCTCAGCGTGCTCGTTGCCAGAGCTCCTCAGTCTCTTTCCTAAGCTTGGGCAACCGAAATATTACTGTATTATCTACACATATCTCCTCCCAAGCAATCTTCCCTTTTCGGGGTTATTAATCCATATTAAACACAAGTCATAGCGCTGTTTGGTGACACATTCACTGAGCTGAGGCATCTTTTCATGATGAGAACCAGCTATATATTCCCTTTGCGTTTATTCAGTAAATTTTGTTTTTCTTATTACTTTATTTGTGATACAGCTTTATCTCTTACCCAGTGACAAGTTTGTTCCTTAATAATCTCCTGTAAGAGACTGAGTAAAAAAAACAAACCTAACAGGCATTTAGAAAAGTTTGCTTACATGAAATGCACTCATTTCTTGGTATCTCATCTGTTTCAGACAGGAGTAATTTTAGTAGGGTGAAGAAAAGACAGCTGGCTTATATGGAAGTCAGATTGGTTTGACCATGTCGAATCACGGCAATTGCAGCAAGGTAAAACCAGCCGGGACCTCAAGAACATCATCTGGTCCAGCCTACCACACTGAGACAGGATCATATGTACCTCTAACTCCACTCCTGGAGAGTGTCAGAAGCCTACATGACTTGAAGTGTCAATGAAAGAGGCTCTGCATTCTCCCACCTATGCTAACTAAGATGATCAGAGGGCTCGAGCACCTCTCCTATGAGGAAACATTGAGGGAACTGGGCTTGTAGCTTGGAGAAGAGAAGGCTCTGAGGAGAATTCATTGTGGTTTTCCAGTGCTTGAAGAGAGCATATAAACAGGAGGGGCAACGACTGTTTAAGGCAGTGGATAGTGACAGGACAAGGGGGAATGGTTTTAAACTAAGGTAGGGGAGGTTTAGGTTAGATATTAGAAGAAAGTTTTTCACTCAGAAGGTGGTGACGCACTAGAACAGGTTGCCCAAGGAGGCTGTGGATGCCCCATCCCTGGAGGCATTCAAGGCCAGGCTGGATGTGGCTCTGGGCAGCCTGGTCTGGAGGTTGGTGACCCTGCACATAGCAGGGGGTAGAAACTAGGTGATCTTTGAGGTCCTTTTAAACCCAGGCCATTCTATGATTCTATGATTCTAACCCTTTCCAGCATATTGCTATTCCCATAGCTAAAAAACCTCCGTAGTATTCAACTTCACATCTTGGGATTCAGAGAACAACAGATCAATACCACCTTTAAAAGAACAATTTATAGGAACAAAGACTCTTAACATTTCTCTTTGCCTTTCCCATTTAGAAAAGTGAAACTTTTATGATTCTAGTCCTTTTAACCTTCCCATACAGGTTGTGTTTTCAAAGCCTCTTAGAAAACCTTCTGCTCCCCCCTGGGCTCTCTCCTGCTTGTTTACCTCTTCCTTAAGGCATGCTGCCCAAAACTGCATGCAGCACGTCAGCAGGTAGTGCATCAGCACTGGGTATAGCTAATTATTTCCCTGCTGCATCACTGCACAGAACACGCTTGTCAGCATGGCCTGGAAGGACAGAGGGACATTTTTGGTTCATCTTTAACTTGATGCTTTCAATGATATTGGTAGTTTTCAAAATACTTTTAACTAATATTTCAATTAGTTTGCCCAGTGTCAGAAAGAAAGTCCCCCAGTCCTTAATTCCCACCATCATGACCTTGAATCTTTAGAATTTTACAAAACCCTTATGCTGATTTGAATGCTTGTCTACAAATATTTGCCAACAACTGATCCCTTTCATTTGCTGACCCTTTCAAAAGCCCCTGTTCATCCTTTTAATATACTGCAATCGAGGGGTCTGACTCTCCGCGCCTCAATGTAAATCTGCTCAAGCTGACTGAAAATTACCAGGCATAATTTTTCTAGTCACTCAAGAGCGTGCCAAGGGCCTGAGATTCATTTGCTCAAAGAGAGCTAACCACGCAGAGCAGGAGACTAAAATTAGCCACTCTGTGACCTGTTTGTTCCAATACCTTTGCTCTTGACCCTGCTTGAAAAGCATGGACCTGGGACAGGTGAGGCACTACCCAAACATCCATTGTAGCAATGATAAATGAGGGGGATAGCTTTGCCTTCCCACCATGCCCTCAACCTTCTGTCATCTATATCCATATTTATGATTAATCTATGGAGAGAGGTAGATGCAAGTTCACAGTTAAGGGACAGAGAGGCACGGATATATTTAGAAAGAGGAGAAGAGGGAAAAACAAGGCAGGATTATCAATCTAGTGTTCAGTTTATCAAATTAAGAGTGATAGTCTGATGTGCATTAGATGGGTCAAAGCTGCTTAGTGTGGGACACGAGATGCTTTGACCTGCCCCACTTATGAAGTGACCCTCTTATATAAAAGGATGCAGTCCCCAAGCACTAGTCTTAATTTAATGCACACAGCCCCCATGTCAAACAAAAGGCATGGAGAGCACACTGAGGATTCCTCTGCCCTCTCGCTATGTGCATGCCCGCATTCTATTACAAAGAGAAAGCTTCCAGGCTGCAGCAGGGATGCTTACTCCTGAACCTCCGCATGTGCATACAAAGGATACATGGAACCTTCAGCCTGCTCAGCTCTGTGCCGTAACATTCTCCAAAGACAAAGAGGGAGTGAAAGGGAGATGCATTTGAAGTGGAGCAAAACACAACTACTAATGCCCTCCATCTGCAGCAGCACACACAGAGCGCAGGTGCAGGCAGAGCAAAGGACCCTGTGTGTGAGTGTGGCTTCTCTAAACAGTTTCGCTCAGTACAGAATGAAGTCTCACAGCGAGCAGTCCTACCATCATCACACTTGAAAATGGAAAAGCATTCCCAGCCCCTTTCTTTGTTATGCTCTCGGTTACTCCAAAACAACTGTTACCTACCTACGGATTGTGTTCTCCAAGCCATCGTTTTCCTTCCCAAAGGGAGTTCCCTCCTTGCTTCAGCTGGGTTTGAGTCACTCCCTCGGTACCAGGGGGGTGTTACGACTAAAGAGGAGCTCCATGGTGACCACATAATTGCAATCTGGGCTTACAGAAGCTATCCTAATTTTACCCAGGCTCTGCAACCTGAGTCTTTAGCCCTGAGCTTCAGGAAGGTGCTGGCTGAATTGCAGCTCCACTAGACACCCCAGCAGGACTGCTGGAAGGCCTGGTTCTGTGGGCAAGGGATGTTTAATTCACAGCTTGATCTAGGGCTCGGCAGCACAGCAGCTGGGAGAAACACTGTCAGAAAAATATTGGTCCATCGCCCTCCATGCGAGGGAAGGTGCCTCCTCATGCTTCAGAGTCAGTGTCAGCATCCTGACCTTCATGGCTCCGGGGAGGAAAGCAGCAGGAGTTTGTACAGGCTGAGGAAATATGGAGAGGGAAGTACATTGCTCATCTCGATTTCTTCCTTTCTGCCACCGGAGGCTTTTTCAATGGCAAAAATCCATCCCCATCACGTGCTTTATGGGGAACAAGGTAATCCATTACACGGACAAGAACGGCACACAGCACTGTACAAGATGATGGGCAGAGAAATCAGTGAATATTCCCCTACATTATTCATTTAGGTGACTTCAGTCATAACCCTTTCTGGGATTATTCTACTGAATAAGTTCACTGCCAGAACATTTACAGAAACAGTCAATGCTAAGTGAACAGCAGAAAATCTTTGCTGAAAGCACCTTCTAAACTTGAAAAGAATAGATGCCCTGAAAAACCAACTCTGAGTTTTGTAAATGTACATTAAGATGTCCCCGTGCTGCTCTGCTAATCTCCTAGATGAAAATTGCTCTGAAACAGGCGATGTAGAACAAGTTTTCCTCAAAGTGAACCTGCCTTTACATGCCCAGAAATTTGCAGGCCTGCTTAGGAATGAAAACAGGAGATGTAATCAGAGAGCTGTTTAGCAGCAGTTTGCTTAGAAACAACACAGCCTATTGATCTTGGGTCATCAGAAAAAAAGAAATGACCCAAGCCGGGAAATATCATGTCTTATATCCCAAAATGATGCACATGGGGCAAGAACAACCAGCAAAAGATAACGGGAAGTCTCCAAGCCAAATGATGGTGGTCTCAAGGTTCTCATCTGCCCCTACGCAGCTTACTGTTATAAATAAGAACGAATCCAAAGACCCCCTGAGAGATAAATATGCATCAATCCTGAAACAATTAATCCACATTAGCTGCTCAGGCATCATGCTCTGCAACTTGAGATGGAAGAAGAATGCACCGAGTCGGCCCTACCAGTCTGCATCAGGGCTCACAGCATGCACAATGTGGCTTTGCAGAGCCCACTGTGGCCAGAGGCATGGAAGAAAACAGATTATATTGAGGCTAATAGCTGCCATCTCTTCCTTCAAGATTTTTGAGACTAAGCATCCCCATCTCTGCTATGTTTGCTCCTATTATGAGGAGAGGTGACACCAGGATGCCTTTGCACACACCCACATCTTTGGATAGGACGTACCTGCTTGCAGGGCAGCTGCAGAAGCTGCAGTAATCCCCAGTTCTTTTTGGGAAATGAAAGTCCTTGACTCAAGCATGAATGATACTGGCAAAGATCCCATTACTGTAAAGCTCTCTGCCAGACAGCCACCTCTCTCCCTCCCCCTTTTTATATCTCTAAGGTCACTAAACTGCAATTTAGTCATCATTCTTTATAGAGCCTGAGAAGATATGAAACATCTGGAAACTGTTGTAGTCACACTTTGAGATACGCATCCCGAGGGGATTTAGCTGCATAGGAAGGGGATGAAGTACTTTTTACCTCCAGGTCACTGCAGCCCAAATGCATCCATGGGAGCAGGTTGTTTGTTGGGTACTAATGCCTCTTAGAGGACCAACTATGAAATGAGTTAGAAGGTCTCAGAATGATGAAAACCTCAGATAACCTCAGAAAGTCCATTAGACATCCTTCTTTCTGGCAGTATCAGTGAGGAAAAGTGGGCCACAGAAAAATCACTCCTAGTTTAATTCGAAATGTGGTCCCTCTGGAGATGAACTGTGGCCTGCTGGTAGGGAAGAAATTTGCCCTGCTGCTACTTGTGCTTTGTAAGTAGGAACATCAGTCCCTGAGCACAGACAGAAATATTCCCAAACTGACAGAAAAAAATGTATTTATGCAAAAAAGGGAGCAAAAGACTTCTTTCAAAACCCACAGAAGCCAGGATCATTCAATTACAGGAGGACGAATTTTCTTACCTGACCAACAATATAGAAAGTTAATTTAAATGTTATCTTTAATAATCTCACTCCTTTTTATTTACTTCATTCAGAGGGTGGAGGGTTAAACATGAGGTGTTCTTGAATAATTAAATGAAGGAGGAAGCACTGTCTTTCTGACAAAGCTCCTAATCTTCCTTATTTATTAATAGGAGCTGTGCTAAGACTGCCTGTCCTTAATCCCGGCTCTCACCACACAAATTTAGAGCATTAGAAATAGAAGAGGCTAATTGAGGCCCTAATGCCAGGAAGACAGATTTTGCCCACGTCAAAAGCTATGGCGGGCTGGATCATGTCAGCCGCCAAGGGAGGTCCCACAGGCCAGGGAAGAGAGTGGAGAGCGGCATGTTGGCTCTGCATGCTGCACTGGGATTCAAGTCAAGCTATGGGGACTGGAATAAGCCCCACGGTGATGCTGGGGCTCCTTGAGAGCCTACTCGCCTGCTTGGGTCTGCACATTGGGCCTGATGCCTTTGAAACCCCGCTGCAGGTATGTGAGTTCAAGCCTTCATTATCAAAGAGTCCAGGCTCTTCCCGCTTCCTCCCCACAGGCCCGGCCGCCTAATCAAACTCTTCAGCTCAGCGTATGAGTTCTGACAAGATCACAGCCCAAGGAGGCTTGATACAGACTCAGCAATCCCAGCTCCATCCGAGCCAATTTAGCCATGCTCTCGGGGTCTCACGCATGCAGTACAAGCCTAATCTAAAGGTAATCATTAATTCATTACTGCCACAGGATACGGCAATCTGCCACGGGCTGTTGATTGTTTGGGGGATCAAGTAATTGATCATTCATATCGGATTTCTTTTCTTTTTAAACAATGACCATCCTTCCCAGTTGTAACCTATTTACGGACACGCTATAGAACTCACGGTAAAAGGATGCAAAATATTTTTGTCCAAAGGCAGTGTTATTTGTTTTGTTTTTTTTTTTCCTGTTACATAAAATCAACTTTTGGAACTCACTGCTGCAAATTAAAGAAGAGGATTTAAAAACAGGGGGAAAAAAAAGAAAGAAATGAGCAAAGCTTTTATAGCAACAACAGAATCATTGCCTATGTTTGATAAAGGACTACACACCCTCATCATGCTGGCAGGCATAAGATGTTCATTAACCTCATTCAATCAGGAAGAAAATGTCTGCTGTGAATAGGTAATTCAGCCATGGTGTGGTACAAGCTGCTTGCACCTTTCCGAATCACGTGGCAGTTCCAAAGACCATCTATTACATCCAGACCAGCAACTCAGAGGCTGCTACGTGCAGCACATCTCTGAGAAGCCGGACAAGGAAAGAACAGTGCCTGTGGTCTGGTTTCTCATCCTGCCCAACAGTGTATGCTCAGAACGTGGTGGGTTCCTGTGAGTATAAAAAGGGGGTGGGTGGGAGTAAATCCATACCAAACTGGCCTTCTGCATTGCTTCCTGCCTCACAGGAATGTAAGCAGAGTTTACTCTGAGGGCTAGAACAGTTCAGTCTGTGCAGAAGATGACCTCAAAAAAACCCAATATAACTGAGGATGGAGCACAGGGAAGGTCAGACACTGGGCCCTTCTCCTCACCTCCTCACCTCACCTCCACCTTTATAGAAAGGAAGAACGCACCTGTTTGTAACAAATGTTCCTCTTTACTCCTGCCTCCTAGGATAGCATTTCACCTGGCCATATTTTTTGCCTCCAAAGTATCTCACAGCAGCCTTTCTCCAGCATGCTGAGCCAGAGCTACTTAACCCAAATATCACTTCAGGAAACAGGACATTTTTTTTACCCCAGCTGTACCATCCTTTTCTGCTATCACTCACATAACACCAGTTCAAGTGGCAGCCAATGCAATGCAGCACCAAGCCCTCCCTATTAATAAAAAAGGACTTCCCGGATCATTCCTTCCATTTCTCAGCTCCTCTAGGACAGAGCTGACAGCACATTTGCTCTTTTTTAATCAGGTCCTCCTCAGAAAGATATGCTGGGATAAACCCAGCATTGCCTCTGGTAGCAATCTGTGTTCCTAGTACTGGTGAGCATCACAGGGATCACCAGCTGCATGTGGGATAGTGCCGAAAGAAATGTAAATCTTACAGGAGACTATCTCAGACTTCAACTCTGGCAATCTTGAGCTATAAATTCTTAGGACTGGGTTTCCTGCTGAGCTGGAAATACCCTCAGAGCAGTCTCTTGCAGCGTACTCTGGCTCGTTTGCTTCTGATACTGCTTTTTTCAGGTGATCCATCAACACATTTATGATGGCAAGGATGGGAGGAGGGAGTAAGTATGCAACATCCCCATGTCTGGGCCAGTAGCACAGAGAGAAGCAGGCATCTGCAGAGCTAAAGCCACCAGCACTGAGAGCTTATGACAGAGCTGGGACTCTCCCTGCATGGCTGTAGCAGTCTTGGATCCCTGCAGGTCAGACCCGACACAGGACCAATGAGATCTAGCTGTCACGAGGTCTCTAAAACTGCTGCCAGATTAGATGGATAGCAGCTTGAGCCAGTCCCTCGTCAGCCACCACCGCCTCTCCAGAGAACTGCAGAGAGAGGTAGCAATAAAAGCTGGGAGAGGAGTGTTCTGCAGTAGGATCAGCTGCATTACTTCCCTAACACCTTGCTCCTGCATTTTGCTTGCTAATCAGGTGGGATTTGGCAGTGTTTTGGGTCTGCTTTTCCCTAGGAAGGGGGCCCTAAGGGCAGCATCCAGGTAGGTCTCTCCATCTCACCCCCAGCCAGGTGCAAGATCCAAAAGCCAGCATGCTGCCGCATTCACTGCATCCTCTCTCCGGTGAGAGCTGGGGCCTGACAGCCCAGCAAAATGACCCACTTCTTGCCGACTCAGACAAAAAAGCTCCACTTAGGCCCCAGGAAAGTGTCTCTAATAAGGCCATCCGTTAGCCGTGTCGCCTGGACCCCTCTCAGCTATCCTTCATCCCTGCCCTCCCTCCCTGCAGCCAGCCATTAATGCAGTCAGAGCCAAGGAGAATGAAGCTGTCGGGCTCAGTAAATATTACCGAGCTCCACACGGGAAGTGCAAGACCATTATTTAGACTCCCAGGTCCTGGGTATGTTTTGATCAAACCAATTTAGCAAAGAGAGGTAGGAGAAAACAAGTGGCTAGTGGCTGGTATGCACACCCAAGAACTCGGGGGACAGAGGAATGGCAAGCCCTAGTGGGAGCAGCCCCAGCAAGGAGCACTTCTGGACCAGTCACCACTGAAGGGCACTGATTCCAAAGCTGTCTCCAAGCCTCAGCACTGCACAGCTGTGGAGAGGAAAAATCTTTTTTTCCTCTGATATGTGGCTCTCCAGGCTCCCTCGTGTGTGTTGGTACATGCCTACTTACATCTTTCCGTATCAGAACTCATGACAGTTCCAACAACGTGTACTTCTGAATACCACCCACCCCTGTTGTGCAATCTTCCCTGCGGCGGACCCAGCTGACCTCCCTGCCATCCCCCTTCTCCCGCTCCCACCTCTTCTTCTTCCCTCTGCGCACAGCTTGGCTCAGCAGCCGGCTCCTCCCCTGCTCCCGCTGTGCACAGCAGCTCTCCATCCCTGCTGCTTTCCCTTGTGGCTCACATCTCCCCATCCTCTTCCTCTGGGCCCCGCTCCTTTTGCTGTTCTGCTCTTGGCCCCTCTGACTGCCAGCTCTCAACTCCTCATTTACCCATTGTTGTGAGTTGTTTTGCTTTGTAAGAACTTGAGATATCATTTGCAAAAAAGAAAAAAGAATCCCCAAGACAATAAAGTTGCGCTATTCGGTATTTTGAGAGAATGAAGCAAACTGGTCTCCTGAGAACTCGCTATGAATTTACACCTTACTCATTCCCACAGGCACAGAGAAGCACAGGCTGATAAATCCCTTTTATTACCTGCACCGGTGTCTGAAGGCAGGAGAGGATTTTTAAAGTCTGGCCAGATCCCTATGTGTCAAATCCAAGGGCAACACTTGAAATTCAGAGGTGACAGAGTGATGCAGAGATGGAGAACGGTGACCGTGTGTCATCGGCCCAGAGCATGTGCCAAAACCAGAGAGGCAACACATCAAAATAGCTCATGGAGCTCCCAAGATAATTAAAGAGTCACTACAATTTCATGGAGCACTCAAAAAAAAATAAGAAGAAGAAGAAGGAGAAGAAAAAAACTCTGCTCGGCACAAGCGGATGGCACAAATGCTGAGGCAGCAGCACAAAGCTTAGTTCCTCCCACGCCAGGCAGAGCTCTGCATCCTCAAAATGCAGCTCGGGATGGAGAAGTGACTGTGGAAGAACACTGGGTTTTTTGCACACTTGATCTCTCCCCTGGGCTGATCAGGGAGAGCACCACTCACTTTCTTGACTAAAATAAGCATTCACTGCTTTTTTCTCCTGACAGAGCCAGTGCAATCCCCGAAGCATGAGCTGGAACCTCCTGTTTGGTCAGCAGAACCAGAGTTAGAGAAGCTCCAGCTGCAGCAGCATCTTTGCACAGAGTCCAGCTTGGCTCTCAGGTGCAAAGATTTCCCAACCTGGCTTTGAATTGCAGAGCAGGGTTTGCACTGCATCAGTGCAACTTCCCTTGAAGATTCAGGGAAAGGCAGTGAGACCGTGACTGAATCACAGAGCTGGGCCCAGCTCTCACTTTGAGTAAATGGGCTGTGCTGCCTCCTGCCATGGAGCAAGGGTGGGACACAGCCCCTCTCCTTCCCAGGGCATGCAGAACCTTCCCTTCCACTGCCCTACCGCCTTCCTGGGCTATGGCCCCCTCCTTGAGGATTACCCTGCCTCCATGTCTGATAACACTGATCTCCCTCTTATCAGCCAGAGGACCGCAGGAAGAGGAGCAGCAGGAAAAGAGCATTTACTTTAACCTTCTGATAAGGGAAGAAAATCCCTGGTCCACCTAGAAGCATCTGCTCTTTCCTCAGATACGCTGGTAACAACATCTTAAGGTCAAACTGTACATCACGTAAAATATCTTTATCTCCTCAAACAGGACTCTCTCCCTGTCACTTTTCTTCTTTAATTTTTAGAAGCAAAGGCACCTGAAGATGTTGAACTCCACTGCTGCAAGTTCCCTACTTTAGCAGAGAAATATTCCTTATGGTCAAACTCATGCTGGGTTGCCAGGAGCAGCGGGCTGGCTCCCTGCAAGCAGCATTCAGCTGACCCATCCTGGCTGGGGCTCAGGGTCTCTGATCCTCCTGCTCTGTGCAGCTATATTTGGTGTCACAGCAGCAAGGGCGGGTTTGTGATAAACACATCTGTTGAAAGCATGAGGGCTCAGGAGATTGCTGCGCCAGCAGGCACTGCTTTGGTTTGCAAACTGAGTTCCAGACTCACCTAGCTTAGCTGCCACTTGCCACATCACCTGCCATACACTTTTCCTACATTAACTTACCTGGCTCTGAACTCCCAATATAGAAATGAGTACCTGCACCTCAGCCAGCACTGACCATGCAGTTATGCAGTGACTTGTGTTTGCAGAAAGCACATAGGGAGAGACATTAGGAGTGGCTGGCAATGAAGCAAAGCTGAAGACTATTTCTCAACTAATTAAAACTAAAGCCTGACATGAGATTGGAGCAGGCCTGTGTTCAAACAGCCTCACAAGATACTTGCATACACCTCTGTACACCTGCTTGCCACACGCTGCTGTCCTACAGATGAGTAAAAACCATTCCTGATGTCACTGCTGGACAAGACAGCCAGGCTTCTGGCTGGAACGACCCAGTTTCTTTTGCTGCTGTTGGCTGGGATGCAAGATAGTGGGTTGGGAAACTGTCAACAGACTCCGTCGATAACCTGTAGAAGGCCTCTCCGTGGCTCTCATCCGACATGGTTTAATTTCTAATTCAGCACGGCAGTGACAAGGACATAGGCTGCTGAGGCCAGTCAGCAGCACAAATTGGCCAGGACAGGCTGAATTGATCTACAAGGAGGAAATGAAGACACAGCAGAAAGCTGGGGCTGTAGGCAGTGGTGGGGCAGGCTGGGGAGGAGGAAGAGGAAAGCACAATAAGGCAAACTGATGACTAAAGCAGGGACAACACGGTGGGAGGGAAATTACATTTAGAGCTCAGGGCCCAGCACCCCATAGCCAAAAAAAGCCTTTCATATCATGTATGTACCATACGGATTTCCCTGCCATCATCAGACTTTGCTACCTTCAGTAGCACTGGTGTTTTATAAACACCCCCAGCCCATCTGAATGCCCTGCTGAAACACACAGGCTGAAGACCACACTGCAAATGTGTTTATCCCAGCAACGACTGCAGATTTTTTTAGAACAACAGTTTGTATCTCGAAAAAAAAAAAACAACAACCCAACAACCTTGTCAACAAGCACAGAAAGTGCCCAACCACCCAGTGCAACCACTTGGATCAGCTGCTGAGAACACTTAATGAGTACGCCGGCTGATGCTTTAATTATTCAACAAGTAGTACATTACTTAATTGGCATTTTTCAGTGGAAGCTGTACTCACAGCCCTTTCTGCCAATTCACGTCAGGCAGACGAGAAAACTCAACGCTGGTTCCGTAAGTGTTGAAAAAAAAAAAAATCCCAAAGTTGCCAGATCGTTTCTTGCGAAATTGCTCTGCAAAACACCCAGAGTTTCCAAAACTGGAGGAGGATAAATAAATAAATAAGTGAGCAAACAGAATTATTTTAACACAGACACTTCGCCAGCAGTTTTATCCTCATTTTGACCAGCTCTTGTCTAGCATCGGGGATTAGCAGAACTCCGCTACTGCCATGTGTAACATTTGAAACGCAAAATGCAAAAGCAGGCATAAGCTGAATGAATACATCCGTCTGTCACTGGGTTGAAACTCTGCTCGGATTCATTAGAGGGCTTTCAAACATACTGAATGAAACTGATCCCCAGTTTGAAGCAAAACTATCAATGATGCTTCCATGTTATGACTGGATGAGAATGTTGGTACAATCTGAGAATCAGAATATAATAATGTAATAAGCTGAATGCAATCCTTGGAAATAAAGCTGTTGCGCAAAGTGAAAGCCACGCCATTTACTAACAAGAACAAAACAGTATTAGTAACACAGCGGTAAGACTGAAATCATTCAAAAAATTGCTTTGGAAATGCCCTTTTCTCTGCACATTGTCAGAGGAAACAATAATAGTCTGACAGCAAGGTGACAGAATCTCTGGGCTTCTTAGTGCCCAAGAGTGAATGGAAGCAGCAGTTATTGTACTCTACACTATAAGAAATAATTTATTTTACCATGCATGCAGAGTGTAACAGAGAGAGGAAGCCTCCATGTGGAAAGCGAAGCACAAACTCTTCATGAGCATTAGCAATATCAGAGCTCACAGTCATTCACCACAAGAAATAAATAACTCCTCTCATCTGACAAAAATATACCACAGGGCCGTAATTACAGAGAGAGCACCTTACTATGTTTGGGGTCTGCTTTTTCTCACTTCCCTTGAAAAACTCAAGGATTCATACAAGCAATGTGTACACGCTGCGGTAGTGAACAAGACTGCGATTCATCTGGCATGGCTACAAAGGTTTAAACTAGCTGGAGCCATTTCCTATAGCATCCCCAAGGCACGATGGCACAACAACAATTAACCATTCATTAGAGGGTGAAAGAGCACTGGAACAAGTGCACGGTGAAGCTGCGGAGTCTCCATCTCTGGAGATACTCAAAACCTGACTGGATGCTTTCCTGTGCAAACTACTGTAAGGAACCTGCTTCAACAGAGGTTGGATTTGACGACCTTCAGAGGTTCTTTCCAACCTCTACGATCCTGTGATTCTGGATACTTAATCTGGGTTGCAGACCATACCAACATCCTCCATGTTGACATCCCACTACTATTGGTTTATCTGAAGTTAAAATTAGGTGGGACAGAGCTACCCGGGCTTCAGTCACACACCTCATCCCTCTGTGGACAAAAAGGCCTCAGCCACTTTGATGCTTTTGACTGCTCCACCTAACAAACATAATCAGCAGAACTGGGATGTTCTGAGGAATAGGGAGGGCCCTTTATCACGCTGTGCTCCTGGAAGAGCTGTTTAAATATTTTTATTAGAGGCAGGGTATTTTGGGATGATAGAGATAATTAAGTACTGAACGTGTAGTGATCCATTTGACATCTAGAATTAAAGTTATGAAGTATTACTAATAAAAACAGAACCCCCAGAGGGATTTGAACTCACATCTTTACAACTGGAGGCAAGCTCCGCATTCATGACAAGGCTCATGCAGCCCACTTGCCAGGTCTACAATTTACTGCTCTTATATTGCCTACAGAGGGTCTCCCCTGGTGTTCTGAAATGCAAAAATTATGTACTACTGAATGCCGCACGCAAACATAAATCCATTTGTTTAAATGAACACAAGTTAGAAAGTTCAGAAACCTGTTTCCTAGTTTGCCACCATCTATAACACGTTCTTGTGTTCATTATCCCTGCTGTCAATTTCCAGTGTGTTTTCTTCATCAGACTAGACGGTGATGATGAAGAAAGTAGCTTGTGCTCTATGGACGCCTGCTTCTCCATACATAATGTCAGAACGATTAGAGCATCTGATGTGATTGGAGTGACTAGATTCGCGCAAACACACATGGAGGAGGCAAGAGGTTGGCTTTGACAAAGCACTCGCTTCCCCAGGTTCTCCCACCACGTCTGGTCCTATCACAGCGGCAACAAAGCTCCCTCTGTTCTCCTGGAAAGAATCGCTGCTGTGCCTTTCCACTGTAAATCATGCCATACACTTCTGTGCCACACAGCGATACTTTGATAAATTCCAGAATGAGTCAAGGCAATAAATCTGTTGGGTTTTAATTATAAGTGTGCTTTTCTGTGGGGAGGGGGTTGGGTTGTTTTTCACCTTCTGCCAATACAAATAATGTACATCTGCTTCTTCGGCCCCACCTGCATTATTCTTTCTTGGAAAACCCTCCTCTGCTGCCTTGCTACCAGGACAGCATTGGCACAGTGATAGCTGTCACAGGAGCATAAATATTCAATGAGGAGAGAGAGAGAGGGTTGGTTTTTTTTTTCCCTTCTTGCTGATGGGTCAGGAAGCACTAACTGGAACAGGGTTAGCAAACACAACAGAAAAAGCACCGGTGTGGGGATTCCCTGGCCAACTCTCCTGTAGTCTCAGTTTCATTTGATACTGCCAACCATTGTGATTTTATCAGTGCTCTGTGACTACATGGGTTCCTTTTTTCCCCCCGCCAAAGTCCCAGCTTCTAAAGCCACATGGCCAACCAAAGGCCTTGCAGCTCTTCTTTCAAATACAAATACCAAGGTTCTAGCTGTTACGGTTTCAAATAAAAACTTGTAAATGTGCGCTATCAAAGCAGGGAACAAAAAGACAGACTTCAAATATATTCTTGCATTTGCTATTTTAAAATCCATTTTCATGGATCAGATTTCTGCTTTTGAATAGCTGAGTACAATTCTACAGAACAGTTTAAGAGATGCTGTAGGAAAAGGGGCTTGCTATAAGGAAAAGGGGATGGAGGCCTGTGCATAGAATCATAGAATCACCAAGGTTGGAAAAGACCTAAAAGATCATCCAGTCCAACCGTTCACCTATTACCAATAGCTCCCATATCTACACAGCTGGAGGAGAATAAATGAAGCAACCCCATGTGCATCTTCACATGAGGGTCCCCTGTGAGGAATCAAGTGTGCAATAGCACACAGCACAACAGACACACATATGCGCCTTGGCGTGCACACAGCACAGCGTATGCCAGCAGAAGGACTGGGCAACAAGAAGAGAGACAGGGAGAATACGTGTGTGTGCACACGCTTGCGCTCCCAGAGGTCAGCCCGCTCTCCTCAGGTTTAATTCCCTTTCTTGCTGCTACTGTTGAGAAGTAAATGTTCGCTTTTTATTAAAAATCAAAAGCGGAGGTGCTTGTAATCCTCCTGACTCCAGTTTTTCTCATATAAATGGAAAGTTTAGCTTAGAGCAATAGCAGGTAAAACCAGACTGAAAGCAGCAGCTAATTCCCAGGAGATGTGCAACAGCTAAACGGCATTTGAGGATGGTTTTGTATGTCTGTCTACATTTTTCATTAGCTAAATACTTTACCCATAATATTCTTCTTTTCTAAATGGAAAACTTGGCAAATCTTTGTACAATGTATCGTATTTCTGGAACTTGTTTTTCAGTGGTATTGCAAAACCAACCGCGTTCTCCCTCCATGAAACAGAATCTCATCATGGCAAAGAGGAGGCGCTGCACTAATTTCTCAGATCTCATTTAACTAATACATTCCCTCCTTCCTCAGTCCCGCCCCACAGCTCTCTCCCATCTTCATTCTCACCACTAGTACTGAAAATCTTCCATTTGAAGCGCTATCCTGGCTTTAATGATATTTCCCCTATTCAGTGTAACCTTCAGAGCAGGGACCATGTCATAAGGAATTTATCAGCAATACTGCCAGCCTGAACTACAGAAAAATACATGTGGGGAAGGTGGGAAGAGGGAGGAGAAAGAAATGAAGAGGAAGAGGCTTCTGAGCCTTTAGTTTACTTTTGGAGATGTTTCTAATTTTTCTTAGAGGAAATGAAACTTAAAGGATGGAAATTCCTTCCCTAGACAGATTTCTCATGCTTACATTTCAATTAAAACTTCAAATAAGATCCAGTATAATAGCAGCAGTGGAAAATACACTATGGTAAACATGCACCAGAGAGGGTTACTGACCACAGAGACCCTTAATTTCTAAACTGCATCCTCCCCTGTTCCAGGCAAAGCATTTGGAAACATAGGCAGAGACAATCTCAGAGCAGGTTTCTGGCATGGGATGCGGCACACATTGTAAGTTATATACAAGAACAATGCTCTATTGCATGCAGCAAATGCGATTCTCCTGCAAATTCATTACAGAGCGATGGACAGGACAATCCTTTCTCTGCGACTCCGAAGATATTTGCCATTGTACTTGAAGTGCACTGGGAGGATCAGATTTTGTGCTCTGAGAATACCACTTGGAGAAGTAAAACACACAGTATGGGTCAGGCTGCTCTTTAACCAGTCTTGTCAAGGTCTTAATGCTACCTCAGCAGCTTTACCCACCTTAAGACAAAAGAGATCTTCCTACTTGTGCCACACCTTTACTTCCATGGTCTAGGTCAGGAAGTTCCTAGCTGGTCACCAGACCACCTCCTGCTTGATGCTAGACCATCCATCTCCCATCTAAGACACTTAGGGCCCCTGTTCCCCTTGGGATGCTATACTGAAGCTCCTTCCTCTCACTTCTCTCTGGCACAGGCATTTGTAGGTTTTGTGTGAATGAGCTCCGTCAAATCAGCTGAGCTGAACTCATTTCCTTTGCAGGTGCCTGTCCTCCCCGAGCCAGTCTATGAACAGTAGCATGCCATGGCATTATCTGTACCATTTAGGATTTTACGCTTAATTACATCCTCTCTTAACAGCTTCTCCTTATTTATCTTTTTCATAGACTATAACAACCTCCTTTTATTTTTAGCCAGTCCTGTTAGCTCAGGACTTGAAGCCTCTCACATCATATTTTCGGCCCTTCTTCTCTGTACCTTTTGGAGTTCTCTGATGCTGAAGGAGCCAAAGTGGAATGAACGATAATCAGTGGGTGTAGGTGCTATACTGCGGTGTTCCTGTTGCACCACACCGATCTGCTTCAGTTAGCAGCTATTAATTTACCAGTTGCGTCACCACTTATGCCAAAGACTCCTAGACTGTCAATCCTTTCTTGCATCCCGCTACCTTGCATGCTTATAGTCAGTCTTTGGACACCCTGTCCTCCAGTAGAGCTCTGCAGTAGTTCCTGAACGTAAGTCATATAACCATATGACTAGGAAGGGATGCTGCACAGATGGTAATGGAGGAAAGGGGGTGGGAGTGGGGTGCAGCACCTGTTAGCCTTCTAAGTCCTAGCTGTCTCTACAGCTGAACCACTTAGAAAAATATCTGCCCCCTCCAGGAAAAATGTTTCCAGAAGAGGATGAAGAAAGAAACGATGGCTACCAGCTTCCCTTCATCTTATATCTCAGCAGCTTGAAAATTCATTAGGGACGTAGGTCTAATTCTGGTTTCTGTCTGAGGAGGTTCAGGTCACACTCTTCCATTTCCCAGAGGAACTCCCACAATCCCCACCAGTGTTGAGAAGATACTAGTTCCTTCCTCCTGAATCTACCATAAAAATGCACAAGGCCAGAGAACGGAAGGACCATGCATAGCCTATGGAGCAAGGCACTCCCACCTCTGCCCCAAAGCCTCTGCTCTGAAGTCAAGCTGTTAAGCTGCTCAGTTTTAATAGGACTAGGGTTCTTCTGGGCTTTTATGAAAACATAGTGGAAGCACCTAGATAGAAATGATGGTACACAACAGAAATGTGCATCTATTACATAAAAATGAGCATCAGTGAAGAAGCACATTTGGATTTCAAAGCCAGGAGTGGCAGTTGGGCAAGACTTTGGTATCTGTATCCTTCTAAGAGTTTCACCATCAATTTCCCTGTTTCCCATCTGTGAAATAGAGTAATTTTACTTCCTTGCACGCCTGAGGTGCTCTGACAATGCATTAAAAAGATTGAGAGGTACTCATATAGTAGGGCAATGAAGGCCACATATCTGCTTAAGATAGCTCACTGACTAACAACTATCGGAAAAGAGATGCACTGCAAACAGCACATGAGACCACTGGCCACACATCAACTTCTTCTGGAAGTATACGTCAGGCAAAGGCTCACAGGAGCTTACCCACCACACAACATATCTACCTCCTTGCTATATAATCTTATCTGACCCAAGTTTTACTCAAAATGAGAATCATCCTAAGAGCTACTGTTCTGGCTCCTCTCCTCAGTGTAGCACAGTCACTGGAAGGGAGCTGGGTAATCCCATCCGGGTTTTTTGCCTTGAAGATGAAAATGAAGATGTCTACATGGCCACTGTTCAGAAATCCTAACTTCACTGCTGCATGGCTGATGTTGCACATGGAAGATGCCCAGAGTTCACTGTCAGGGACTTAATAACATCACAACAGGTCAGTTTCTACCGGCAACCATCCCTTAAACAACCGAGTTTAAGATCTTACAAGGTCCCAGAAGAATCAAACAACGGCATAATAAATTCATTATACTGGACAGAAGCATTACTTAGCTTCCAGCACCCAGCACCAGGATCATTTTCCCATCAGCTCATGTGAGAGCTGGGCCCTACGGCAGGTTACCACAAAGTACAGGAATATCACTAATTTTCTTCATGTTAACGAGCAGTACTCTGAAGCCTGCTAGCCAGAGATACAGTGAGAAATGAATTTATTCACCTGCTCTTCACGAGATGCTACAGTGTGATCCAGTTGCCAGCCTTTGTGACAACAGCCCATTAACTCATTCTTACAGCTCTGGATGGCCATGAAGGCACTGCTTACCAGTCCCTAACCCCTGCCTTCCTTTTCTAGAGCTTATGACAAATCCCAGGTTTTGCCTGTCTGCCTCTGCATACAGAATCCTGATGGATTTAAGCAACGGCTTGATGTAACAAGATCAATGTGCTGTATGGCAGGTGTGGAAACGCAACAACCACTTTAATGGCTAAAACCTAAGCAGGAGGGCCTGACCACTTCTTGTCACAAGCATTGATGTCTAAGAGCTGCTGGTACCAAGCGGCTCCCAGCTGTGTAACTGCACACTGCTGACAGGAGTTAGCCCCTTCACTGCAGAAGGGAAGGTTCTGTACATGCTTTTCTCCATTGTCTGATGTGAAACACCTGCCCTTTTCTACTCCATCTATGAGCCTGGGCATTGTGTCAGTCCTTGCACCTCCTTTAAACAGGGGGGTTTTGTGCACATTTATCAGGCAACCAGTGGTACACAATTTCTTAAAGGAAGAAGGATTTTGTCCATCCACTCCACCAGCTAAATTAGTTTAGCTGCAGCTTAATAGGATTTGTGCAGTATATTTCCTGTATGTGTAAGCAAGAAAGGTGTCACTTAAGGGTGCTGAGGGATTCAATTATATGTAACAAGACAGCTTTCTCTCAGCTTCGCTCACTCTGTTACTCAGAGGTTCATCTTTGTGTGGCTTTTTTTCCTAAGATATTCTTACAGACAAGATCTATTTTCCTCTGTTGTGCCAAGAGATGTCCCCACAGAGATCAACACGTGATTTGAAGGGATAGCTACTGCAAGGGAAGGAATGTGTGCACGCACACGTGTGGCTTTGTGTGTGCAGGAATCTGAGCATGTTTGAGGAAGACAAGGTGAAGGAGGAAGAAGAGAAGGAGGAGGAGGGTAAGGAATGCAAAAGAGGAGTAAGTGAATAGCAAGATGACTTTTCATTCTGTTCCAGCAAGATATACCACCAGGCCTTCAGCATGTCTGTAGCACACAAATACGATGGAGGTGAAAGAGGGTGCAGGAGAAATGCAAACAAGAGGGCAACCTCATTATATGTCCCCAGGATGTGCTCCTGTCTCCATCTGTTAACTGTTGTACAGTATCTAGCTGTGTCCTTCCAAGAGCTCATGCTCATGTATGACTTTGGAAATACGTTTTGTTCTTCTGAAGCCATCAAGGACAATAATAAATAGAAAGAAAACAAAACCTCCCCGACAGCTTTTCAGCGGGTGCCCTTCACAGGCATTCCAGTGTCAGCTGCCCTAGGACTGCACCTTCACCTGAAGGGATGACTGTTTAATCAGGTGACAAAAAATAAGATGAAGAAGAAAATTTTTTTTGAAGAAACAAAGGAAGGCCAACTTTCCCCTATCCTCATAGTTTTGCTAAGTGTGGCTGCAAATAACATGCTGCTTGAAATCCGCCATGTGCTAGAACATCACAGTGACAATAAGCTTTGAGGTCTGGCATCACTGGAAAATAATAACTGATATTAATTCTCTTTTCCCTTTACTGCTGAAGAGACGTGCATAAATGCTCATTACTTTGTCCCTTCTTTTGGGTAAATTCAGTGGGCCTGCTGAATTGCTGAAGTATGTGAGGTTCAGCTAAGGTTATAGCAAAAGAGCTGCCCAGACTGTTCTGCTCTGGTTTCGCAGTCTTGACCATGGGGATCCATAGTAGTGATTACACTCCAACAGAGCCCCATCCTTAACAGCTCTATATACAACAGGTATTCCTTTCATTTGTTTTTGAGTGTTTTTCACATCTGACTTTTGTTTCCCTGCAAATGATAGGCACACATGGATATTCTTATAAATTGCCTTTCAAAAAGTCTTTGGCAGAGCGTTTCATGAAAAATCTGTTACGAAAACTAAGGAATATATGCATTGAAGATGTAAAGTTATCTCACGGAAAACATGTCTCTACAAGACAAAAAGCAGAAAGGAAAGAATGATGGATCCTCTTTTAATATGGTGAAAACAGCAGGGTGCTGCTGAGAATTTTGTACGACTCGTGTATATACGCAATGCATCAGCTAATGCACTGAGAGGGAGAAGGAAATTACGAGAGATCAACATCTACTGCTAATATAAAATGATCAAACCTGGACTCTGTGGATCCTCAAAGAGTCAAGCTGATACAAAGCAGCTGGACAGACCACAGAAAGAGCTTTGGTCTTGACACAGGCAATATGTACTCAGAAAAATAATCTATACTCCTCAGATATCTCTCCGGGTTGTAAAATTAAGTATGATCCAATGAGAAAAAAAAAACAACTGTTACTGCAGGCAGATCAATGAAGACTTTTCTCCGGCGCACCTCAATACTAGACCAAAAGTAAATGGAACGTTAAGACACGAAAATAATACTTGGTGAAAAATCATTCCTGTGCAGAGGCTCAGTGCGAGGCCAAAGCTTCAGCAAAATCTCATCTAAGCCAACAAAATACAGCTTACGTTGGATTTAAGTGGTGCCTAGACTTCGCGTGAGTCATTTCTTTCAGGGGTGGGTGAATCTCACCCACTGAGAAAAGGTATTAATGCCACTATCGCATATGTCAAGCCATGCCTTCAGCTGGAATACTGTGGCTGGTCATCTCCAGGACTTTTCTAAATAATGAGAGAGAGGAGCAGACACGGCAATGCAAATGATGAGAGTCCTGGAGAGCCCTTGGGTTAGAAAGGATCACACAAAATGGAAACTGCTTAAAGAAGGAACGAGCAACCTAGCACTTCCAAGAAACTGAACCAATGAAACCTGGCGCTCTGTGTGCATGTGTGTGCTGCAAAGGAACCCCTACGCACATTCGCTAAGCTAATGTCTATTAACAGGTGACAAAGTATTACATTAGAGGGCATGAATCAACTGTATAATTTGTACAATTTGAGATTAACTGATGCCATATTTCTCTTTTTACAGGCTAGAAATTATCATGTTTAAAAAAAAAAAAAAAAGAAAGAAATTGGACAAGGCTGAGGAACATCTTAAGTATCAAGGTTTAAGTAACAAGTCCACAGGAGGGCCACTAAGATGATCAGAGGGCTGGAGCACCTCCCCTATGAGGAAAGGTTGAGGGAACGGGGCTTGTTTAGCTTGGAGAAGAAAAGGCTCCGGGGAGAGCCTTCCAGTTGTGGCCTTCCAGTACTTGAAGGGAGCATATAAACAGGAGGGGGAACGGCTGTCTATGAGGGTGGACAGGGATAGGACAAGGGGGAATGGTTTTAAACTGAGACAGGGAAGGTTCAGGTTAGATATTAGGAGGAAGTTTTTCACACAGAGGGTGGTGACGCACTGGAACAGGTTGCCCAAGGAGGCTGTGGATGCCCCATCCCAGGAGGCATTCAAGGCCAGGCTGGATGTGGCTCTGGGCAGCCTGGTCTGCTGGTTGTCGACCCTGCACATAACAGGGGGGTTGAAACTAGGTGATCATTGTGGTCCTTTTCAACCCAGGCTATTCTGTGATTCCACGAGTCTACAATTTACCCCATAACCACAGAGAACCCCAAAAAGGGGAAACTGAGGATGACAATGGCAGGACAGTACAGTCCCCATGGGGTATCAAGAAGTAAATGAATGAGTAAGGGTAGAAATCCACAGGCTGCTCCTATAACAGATTATTGATGCCTCTTTGAACATGTCTCCGGGTGCTAACTCCTATGAGTTCTACACAAAACACCCTGTGTTTGAAAAAGGAACTCCAGTTAATGCTGAACCTGCTACTAGTTCTTGCATTATGGATACTCAGTGAAACCTCCTCCATGACATTCATAAATTTATAAGTGTCTGTCATAATTCGTCCTCTGTCTTTTCTCAGAGCCACAGAGTTTAGCATACTCCATATCTCCTTGTTAGGAAACCCAGAAGTAAGGGAAGCAGCACATCAAACTTCCATACGCACAGAAAGGAGCAGTAAATTAAGAGAGGGGATGAGCAGCAGAGGGAAAGTCATTTTCTAATCTCACATCGGAATGAGTGCCTGAAGGGCCTGTAATTGGAAACACACTTCTGCAAGGAAAGATACACTCCTTCCCAGCGCTGGCCACTGTGTTTGAACAGGTAAGGGAGGGAGCAGGAAAGGGGGAATAGGCATGGAGACTGATCAGTAAACAGATGAGACATACAGATATGCCCTCTAGCTTATACATTTCAGTACTAAATCTCAGCTGCCTAATCTTGTACCAGAGTATTCTTCTGTCTGTTGTGCTCTCTCTTCCTATATTGCTATTCAAGCCACTCACAAGGCAGGAACACTGGTACTTGTTTTCTTCTCTCTGGAAACATTGAGCGAACACAGCTCAGTAAATTAACAGCTTCTAAAAGGGTTAGAACAAAACACAGAGTGGTTCAGAGTGGTAAAAGAGAAGAAATATCTCTGTTTTCACAATTACTCTTCCCTGGAAAAGAAAAAGAAAGAAAGAAAACGACAAAATGTGTCCCTGGGCCAGATTCAGACTTGAGTTGAATGATACCAAAATAAATGTGGATCAGCTGAGGATCACTTACTGAAGGAAGGATTTTTAGAAACAAGTATGTTGACTATCAACACTTTACATTTGGGCAGAATTTATCCAGCTCTCAGCAGACTGACATTCTGCATTTGCTTCCAAACTACAAAAGCATCTCCACTTTGCAGAAGTGATGTAGCAAACAGACAAGAAAGCTGAAGATTAGAGCAAGGCATTCTCAAGAGCCAAGCCAGGCCAGAGAGACAAGTGAGGGAAAAATTACAGTTGTTAATATTAAGCAGTAGTGACATCTTCACAGTCTTCAGGGGATGGCAAAGCTGTTGTTATGGAACCAAATGGAGAGAACCGGCAATGCTACTAGTCAGGAAGCTGTGTTGCTGGGACAAGAAACCCAATCTGACACGGAGCATTGCTCCATGCCCTCATAAGAAGTAGATGATCTTTTAGGTCTTCTGATAGTGAGGGAGCTGAGGTCTGGCTTTGTAAAAAGGTGATCTTATCATTTAAAAGCACACAGTTGTAGGAGGCGGAATTATTAAGACTGGCCATGGCCTGTCACTAAGAAATTCCAGAAGTCACAAAGCACAGACCATACTGGCATCAGCATACTGCCTGCACCCTTACCTTCCTAAGCCAAGGTCCTGCACACATATTCTGCCACAGAAAGGATCTCCAGATCCTGTCCTAAACTTTCATTGCAGGGGGAATGTCTCTGCAAGAATAGTGAGCTTGTTTCACTCCAGAGCTGGCTGCCTTTCAGCAGTGAGCTAAGAGGTTTAGGATCCTTCTGGATGACACAAATAAGTGCTACATAAATGTCAACTAGGAGAAGAAAGCTCCTCTGTAAATGTACAGCCATTCTATAGCCATATGCTCATCCTGAGGGTTTCCAATGACTGGGTTTCCCCTTTTGAAAAGCTATGTAAACACATGCAAACCAAGCCTTTATATAATACAATGAGGCGTATCATACATTAATGTGCAAATAGGTCGCTCTCCACTTGCCCTCCCACTCACTTCCTTTTCAGCTAGCTTCAAGCTAACTGTAGCAAGAGCTTAAATGTAAGTCCTCAGTATTCCTGATTTAGCACCGCGGGGAAACAAGAAGACTTTCAAAGGCACAATGTACTCTTTCCTTTCTCTAAGCTCCCTAAAAAAATTACATGAATTAAAATTCAACTCGAGGTCAACAACATACTGGCCAGTAAAACAGGATTGGTATTCCAGCATCACACGGCACAGATTTCAGATTTCTATGCACTGGGCAGTGGTGGAGTGCAATGGGACAGCAAGACTGATGTTGCGGTAAGGGAAAGCATGTGGTGGTAAGGCTGAAGAAATAGGGATTTTATGTGGTCTTCAGTCTACTGTGACAAACACCAGAAACAAATCTGTCCTGGACCTCCAGGAGAGGGAGGAATAGGAGGGGAAGAAGGAAGAGGGGCAACTGCATCAGAAAAGCAAGAAAGAAGACAGAAGCAAAGGAGCAATAACAAAGATCGCTGAATTAGGACTATGCACGTTTGAAGTGTTGTACAAACATTAACTAATCAATCAACTAATTGTCTAATTACAACAGCGACCAGGAAAGGGCGATATAAGGGGAAGAGCGGGAGGAAATGGAGACAGCAGCAGAGCACGGGGCCATAGGTGGAAAAACGTGCATCTGGTCACACAGGCCACATTATCCCAGGCTAACCTGTGCCAAATTACCATGACGATAATTAGCCAGAGTTCCCTGACAGATCATTACGAGAACATTAACAGGGCATTAGGAAGAATTACCCATTTTTCACACATTGATTAGGTGCCATTGCTGGTTCATTAGAGTATTGGCTTTCTCCAGCCCCACTCCGACCCGCAGTAGGCCTCCCAAGGCTCGGAGGCCCCTCAGCAGAGAGCCAGGACTCCTGGGCTAAGGCTGAACCACAAGAGCTCAAGGCCAGAAGCAGCGCAGAGGAAACACCTCATTAATCCAGCCAGGTCATCCTGGTCGCCTCCTGAATTATATTGCTAATGAAGGGAACAACCTGCTCCCTGCTCAGAGCTCACCCTGCACAGAGGGCCCAGCTCTATGCTTCCTGGTCCCCACCCGGCCCTGCATCGGCCCTGCAGAAGGACAGGTCAAGTGGATCATTTTTGCCACAGAAACTGGATGCTGTGCTGTGCTGCTGGCAACAAGAACAACCAGATCAAAAACAAGAAGATGACTTATGGTTGAGGAATCTGTCCCCTCCCATTCCTCTTGGGACACATCACCTGCCCACCTACATCCAAAATGAGTTTCGGTTGAGTCACACTTGGGAAGGTAACAGCAATCCTCTTAGCACTATTACACAACTGCCACGTACCTAATCCAGCCACGTCCAGCACTGAGACCCAAATCTGGGGCACATACATTCCAGCCCAGCATCCCCAGCTCCTTACAGGGGCTGAAGTACACAAAGCAAATTACTGACGTAGTAGAAACTAAAGTTTTGGCAAGTATGGTTGAATTCAAGTGCAACTGAGTGGGTGTGCAAGTCACTGAGCACCATCCAGCAACACTGAGGGCAAAGCAAACAATCCCTCAGTGCCAAGGGAAATGGCTAAGATAAGGCATGGAGAGAAAGGTTACTCCTTTGACACTGAGAAAGTGTGGGGGAGAAACACTCTAGAATGTTAGAAAGGTAAAAATACAAAGAAGAAACAGTCACAAAAGGGTGCTGTGTTGCTGTATCTGAGAAATACTGTTGGGAAATGACTGGGACAATAGAGTTGTTATAAAAGGGCAGGGAATGTGAGAGTTCAATTAGAAAAACCAGCAGGATTTTGTAGGGTCATGAAGACAAAGACAATGAACTTGCTCCAGAGGACATCAGGATGAGTCACACAAACAGAAAGACCATGAGTTCTCACTAGCAGAGGAAAAGGGGAGATTTCAGCATGCCCACTTTATGGCGGCAGGAGAAAGGAGGCCGACTTTCAAGGAAGTATGCAAGCAAATGTTAAAATAATCAAGACTAAGGAGGATTAAGACATGAAGAAGTGTTAGAAACATTGAGAAGCAGAAAAAGAAATGGATTTTCTGTATGTGGTAGAGGAAGAAACAGACTGGGGATAATATGAGGGAGAAAATAACTAGCCTCCATATTACAAGAGTATGTGACTGGGAGGATTTTTTCATCATTAGGAGAGATAAAAAGACTGAAGTGAATAGAACTGAAAGGCAAAAGCAAGCAGTCTTTCAGCAACAGCCTGAGCTGTGAGCTCTTGTTGACTAAGAGATGTAGAGACAGACTGCATTGGGTCAGGGGTACAGGAGGTCTACAAGTCGCTTTGGGTGGTTGAACCTGGATACGGCAACGTGAGCATCTAGAAAGGATGAAGCCCTTTGAGATTCACAGAGCTCAGGGGGATGTGGCACTGACACTGTGTAACTCAAAGTTGGAAGAAGAAAGTAGAATAAGGAAATGTGCTATGTCAAACTAAGGAACACCAGCAGAGCCCTGCAATTTGCCACAAAGAGGGTGACTGAAGCCCAGCACTGCCCTCAAAACACAGAGAACAAATTACAGAGGGTCTGAGGTGTGAGAAGAGAAAATCAAGCAGAGATTGCAAAGAGTCCATACAGTCAGAAGGAAGGGAAAGGGAAAAGTAAAGGGAATGTGGAGATTAATGCATCCAGTTTCTGTACAGCTGTAAGTACAACACCGTGGTTCAGGTGTATCTGGGGTTAGGCCTGCCAGTGGCTCCATTGCTCTCCTCAAATAGATATTGATCAGAGAATCTCCTTGCTATTCACCAGGACCCTCTGGATATCACTATGTCCTGGTACACAAATGCATTGGCCCCTTTTTTGTGTGTGTGTGAAGAGCACAACCACAGCTTATGAGTACCACACCACTGTAAACCCTCCCTCTCTCTTCTGCCAGTGAGATAGTGGGATACACACCCTACTGCCCAGCACCCCCTCACCATCTCTTGCCAGCTCTGAATTACCAGTAGCACAGAGTAGGGCCCAAATGTCTCTCAGAAGTCACCAAAACGATTTGGCAAGCAGAGCTGATGAATGTTGAGGCTGGCGTGCTGACAAGTCTGAGCACGGTGTGTCACTGGAGGTAAATCAAGGCTGACAGCCAGTACTTTTGCCTTCTCCTCTCTTTTCCTGGCCTTTAAAGTGAGCCAAATGGAGGGCACACAAGAGGACAGAGGCCAGGAATATGGGAGCAAGGTACAAGAGGAAAAACCTGAATATTCCTCCATGGCAGTAGGTGGGAACTTTGGGCAAGCAGCAGCCAGGCGGTGAGCCCTCTGTGCAGCATGTATATCCACGGGAGGCAGGCAGGGCACTGGGGCTGCGATCCTGACCTTGGGCCAAGGCAATCTGCTTTTTAACTGGCAGCAACTGTAATCCAGTCTGCGAACAGATGGTGCAGAGAGAAAATATATGGGATACAAACCTATCCAAAAAGCAGCCAACCTTCAGTAGGAAGGTGATTAAAGAAGTAAGTGAAGAGCAGGCTGACTGCCTCTGTTTGGAATGAAGTCAGGTGCCATGGTCCCAGTCTCGTAGGAAGCAAAGATTTGGATCTCCTTGGCTAAAAGGACTCCAGTGGAAGGCCACAAAGATGAAGAAGGGCCTGGAGCATCTCCTGTATGAGGAAAGGCTGAGTAACCTTGGTCTGTTCAGCCTAGGGAAAAGAAGACCGAGGGGAGATCTGATAAATGTTTATAAGTATCTAAATGGAGGTGGGAGGCAAATGAATGAGGCTCTTTGTGGTGGTGCACAGTGATAGGACAAAGAGTAACGGCCTAAAACTTGAACATAGTAAGTTCCATACAAAGATGTGGAAGAACTTCTTCACGATAAGGGTGACAGAGCACTGGGACAGGTTGCCCAGAGAGGTTGTGGATTCTCCTATGGAGATATTCAAGACCCATCTGGATGACTACCTGTGCGACCTATTGTAGGGAATCTGCTTTAGCGCAGGGGATGAACACTATGATCTCCTGAGGACCCTTCCAATCCCTGCAGTTCTGTGATTCGTTGAAATGCAGAAGCTGCCTCAGTCACAAGACTTAGGGATGGCAGGCAGAATGTGGCCAATCCTCAGCTCCTGTACCAGCCTTCCAAAACTCTTTGCTCATACTGTCACTTCCTGCCCTAAGGCGTTATCATGAGTCTTTTGCTCTAACAACTCCACACATACAGACATCAGGGATGTGACATGAGCCCTTAGTGTGCAGAGAAAATTTGCACACACTTGGCAGCAGCAGACTGGATAAATCCAGTGTTGAAATACTCAGAAACATGCAGAAAAAGTTCAGAACTGGCACTAAATTTTGCAGTGAATGCTTTCTCAACATGAGGTGAACTCCTTCCCTCTCATTAACTTACTGGCATAATCAGTACTGGTTAGAGTGACTGCAGCTGCTACCCCTGCTTACTGCTCTAGGTCATGGTGGAGATCCTTGGTCAAAAGGCTGGGCCTGAACTCTAGCAACTCAAAATACCTCATAGGTTTGGTTGAGACTGCAGATCTGGAATCCACAGTTTTGACATTCAGAAATGTATTCCAGAAATCAATGATCAAGCGATAAAAGATAAACGTGAGCTACTGTTGTTGCTGGTATTAAAATACTGACATTGCTATGCATCTGAGAAACATTACCAAGTACCAAAGGAAGTACTCAGCAGGAAAGGAATAAAATCCGCCTACTAGAAGCACTTAAACTGTTTGTGCATCATCAGTACCCAACAGTGCTGTGATATGTGAGGCAAAGAAAACAGGTTTCCTTATAACACTAATGGAACTACTGGTTTCTAATGAATTTACCTGGTGTCCTTCCAAGTTCGCTATCAAGAGCCAGCACTGCTGAAATGCCCAATGTGCTCTGCAGGTTCATGCTGACAGGTCACAGGCTCTCACATAAGGTATTTTGTGGTTTTCTGATTTGATGATGCTTCAGTGCTTGAGATAAATTGAGATAAAAAATGTAGATGGATTTTCCTGTGCCTTTGCGTGACCTGAAGCTCAGCGAGTTTTTCACCATGGCTTAGTTTTTGATTGAAACAGTTTACTCCCTGACACAGTCTGCTAATGTACCTCCAGTAAAAAGCAGTGTCACTCAAGAAGAACTGCGAGATCTGGTTTAGTAACTTGTGGTAGCAATAGTAAAGGGAGGATGGTTGGACTAGATGATCTTCTAGGTCCTTACCAACCTTGTGATTCTAAATTCCCTTAAATGAAAAATGTAGATGCATGTGAACACTTCTAAACAGCAAAGCCCAGGTAGGGGAAGATACAAGGTATGCTTTCACCTAATCCTACCAGTGACCCTCTCCTGCCCTGCAGCGTCCCTGTTTGCTCAACTCTCAGTTTCTCAAACTGGGCTCTGCCCAAACCCCTAGTTGCTGCCCTGTATGCTCCGGACACATCAGTCTTGGGTTGCCATTAGAAAGCTCTGCCAGCATAAGACTGGGCAGCGCTTTGACAGTGTTCCCTCATGAAAAATGACACTTCCAAAACAAATTCTTTGGCTTAATGGATGTCAGGCTGCTGTAATTTTGAGTCATTAAACTTGCAACTCTGATGAGCACTCTCAGTATGTTCTTTCTAATTACTAGGACCGAGCAGATTTAGACAGGGCAAATATGCCAGGATCTCCCTTTTTCTTACTACAACCTGACTTCCCGTTCCTCCCTTCACTGTCTCCCAGCTCAGCTTATTTATTGCTCTAATGTGAGCTGTTTTGCCTTGCAAATCCTTTTGCACAGAGACATCCTCTCCCAGCCAGTTTTAAGAGAGAAATTCTCCTTCCCCAGTCCCTCATTCTTTCCTTGCTCATTAGCTTTGCTAAGCCCCTTTGGCTGTGAATGTACAGCAGCATTTATACTGACTGGCAGTGACCTAGCAATAGGACATCAACATTACTGCCTCTCAACTTGCTGAGATCTAGATGTCTATCCTTCTGCTGTTACCTGGTGGTCTGTCTTAATTCTCTCTGACTTTATTGCAGGCGGTTTGTGATTTGAGTCTCTCCTCCTTATCTGTATTATCTTCTTCTGTCTGCTTTTATTTTCTCACTTCCATCCCTCACCTCCTCTGAACCTTGTCCTCCAAACTCTGTGAAAACACATCCTCTAAGATGCTAATATTTGACAACTGGCTCTGCTGGTAAGTTGACACAACCACATAACCACATACACAATTCAAGTTTGTTGGAGGAAGGACTGTCACTCATTCTCCCTATACAAAGTGCCTATCTTAAAAGGGTCATTACAACCCTCCTCAAAACACAGAAGAAGTGGAAAAACCATCAAGATCAGTGCTTCTAGTTGTATTTGATAACAAGCAAGAACATGATAATGTTTAATGCAGTCCTATTCCTCACAGAAAAGGATGTACAACTAACCATTAGGCTGTTCTATGCTGCCTCCTCATTTACTTCTCATTCTCCCTCCTATTTCCAGAATGCTTTTTATTTTAATCTCTCTCTCTTTTTTTTTTCTTTTCTTTTTCTTTCTTCATCCTCTCCTCTCACTTTGTTCTTTTGCTCTTGGAATCTACCTTTCTCCCCCTTGGCCAAGCATACATTGAATTTCACTGTCAGAAAATAAAGACCTCAAGGGTTATGAGTTATCTGTCCTATTTTAGTAATTAAAGATGAATATACACAGCCAAGGCAGCTTAGGCATTCGTCTGAACAATCACATTATATCAGAAATGTCTTGTGTGGCCCCTAGTGAAATACATCAAAGAATTTCCAACCCTTGTATATACAGCAGTTGTCCTTGTCCTGCCCTGGGACCATTCTGCAGCCAGTCAGATTAACTGACCTGGATTTGATTAGGGACTATATATTTAATTTCAATGGATAGAGTTTGATGACTTTTGATAATTCGCAACTTAGAGCTAAGGAAAAGCAGCTTATTGTTAAATGCAAATAAAACGAAATGGAGTCTGGCTGTCTGAATGCAGATGGAAATTACATAAAGCCCATGAGCACCTCTGGAGATCTTAACCAGTTGAGAGAACACAGTCCAAGAGAGCAGAAGCCCCTGCACTCAGCATTACCTCCAAAAAGTGACATGTTACAGGGTGACTTCAGAAAGCAAGGGCATGAATGAAGGACTGGAAGGGTTCAGAGGCAGAAGGAAGGGGATGGTCAGATGGGCTGTGAGCGTGAAGACAAAAGGTGCCTGGATTTTAGGAGCATCCCAACTTCTGCTGACAGTAGGCATCTTGCCCTGCTCCACATAAAGACTGAGTTGTGTCAGGGATGTAAGACAGCACAGTTGCCTTAAGCTTTCCAAGGAGCGAATGGAGAAGGAAGGATGAAAGGTGGCAAAAAGCTTTTGTTCCTTTAGGGGAGAGAGACAAGCAATGACCACAAGCCTGACAGGAGGAGAACCTGTTTCAGGAGAAGAAAACAGAAAGAGAGGAGAAACGCTCGTCATAGACCCACACAGACCAGCCAGAACTCACTTCTGCCCACAGAAAGAACTGAAGGAGAACTGCGTATATCTGCTTCCTGAGCATCGTGAAGTGGTACATGTCCAGGTGGTGCCAAACAACAGCATCATATAAAATAATGTAAAGGCTACAGGCTGCATTCAGTTGTGAAGAGCATAGAGCCTACAATGTGCTCCCTTATAATCCCTGTCTCTAGAAAGGCATCCATGCCTCATTCAGTATTCCTGCTAATGCAGCAGCAAAGCCTGCAAGGCAGACTGTCACACCAGGCCCCACAGACTGCTTGGGAAACCACATGTGTGCACAGTCTTCACACAGCTCCCCACTTGCTGCACCCCACTGACCTCTCGCTGACCAGGAGTCAGAAGCCATTTTGCAGCTTCTACACCTTTTTGTTGTGTGACATGCAAAAAGAGAAGGAACACTCACATTTCCACTAGCATTGGCTGGAAGTGTGAATGCTTTTGATGCATTGCTGAGTTCATGCAGAGCGAGGGAGGTCTTCATTTTGCCCTGGCTCCAAGGGCTTCATTACCAAACCCAATGCCTCATTCCTTTAAGCTTCTCTTGTGTCATTATTTTTTAGAGGAGAAGAGGCAGCTCAGACATTTGACCTGTTTGGTTTAATTCATCCAAACTTATTAAATGTGTGCAATGGTCTGGGTCACTTCCTTCTGAGTCCACACATGGTTCACCCATTCTCTCCTTTTGATTACAACAACCGAAAGCTGGAGTGAAACTGCCCTGACCTTCAAAGTCCCAAATCTGTTCCTTGAGCTCCACACAGAGCAGTTCAAGGAACTTGCACCTTTTTTCACTTTTTTTCCCATCGCTCTCAGCAGGAGGCTGCCTAAAAGTAGGGCACTGAACAGCAGGACCACGAGGGAGGGAGGGAGGCTGTCAGAGTTGAGCAAGGACTTTCAGTGTTCCAGCTCCTCTGGTGTAGCTGTGGTGGCTCACGCACCTCTCCTGACAGTCTCTCCTGCTGTGCTCTCCTGGCCAAGCAGGGCTGCCGAGTACTGTAGTGTTTGTATATCCCTGCCAGACCCCTTCTCCAGAGTGAAGAAGAAAAAAAACCTTCGTGAAGCAACATGGAACAAATGATTTTCTGTTCAATAAATCATTTTAGAGAGACTATTGACTCCAGGACCTCTGAATTCATCGACCCATTCATAAAAGTCTCATCTTCCACAGTACCCTGTATACTTGCCTTCCTTTCCACTATCGCAACTACTACACTTCATTTTCTTTACCTTTCTTTTGCTATTTCTTTTTTTTTCCCCTTTTTCTCTTTTTTTTTCTCCATCCTGACCTCGTAATCCTATCTTAACCTTCTAATCCTCTCTGCAGTTCCCTCTTCTTCCCCTGATCTCAACTCCATATCATTCACAGGCTGCCACACTGACTGGAGAGAAAGAACAGCAGATATTTACCAAAGTATTACCATAAAGATTAAAGCTAGCATATACCACAGCTCGCTCCCTTCCCTCCAGCCCCCGGCCTAATGAAAACACTCTGCACTCTCTCCCTTTGCTTGGAGACAAAATGACAAAGCCCTATAATCTCTAGGACGGAAGAAAAAGACGACCCGAAGGTGATTAAAAGGATAGAAAAGAGAGCAGAAGGAGAAAAGGAAGTGGGAATAATACCATTTAGGCACTTCTGTAGGGCCTGGCTGCCAATATCACGCTGACCTGCAGTATCTCGTGCTTTCTGTGCGCTCACCGCCTGCTCTCACCTCTTATCCCCGCTGCTCAGAGCATAAGCTCCCTGAAGGAAGACTCTCCCTTTTGTTCTCTGGACTCAGGGCTCAGCCAAAAGGGATAAGTATTTGTAGCTCTGACTCACAGGTATGGCCGTGGCAGGAATAAAGGAACCTCAAAGCATTTGACAAGGAGGAAGACAGCTATGGGAGAAGGGTAGCTGAAGTCTGGGAGGTTGGGGCAAACTTGTGCACACAGGTACAGAAATGGCATCGCCAGGAAGAAAGAGAAATGGAATGCAGTTCTCCGAATGAGAAGGGAGATGTTAATCAAACAAAGGAAATAGAAGATGAAAAAGATCATTAGAAAGAGAGGCAAAAAGGAGGAAAGAAGAAACAGGGCTATGTGGAGTGAGAGAGCAAGGAGAGGTTTCTCCAGCACACAGAAACAGGCTGCCTGCAACAGGAGGAGGGAAGGAGTTTGTGACAGCAGGAGTGAAATGTATTGTCTTGCTTGAGGCTCAGCCTTTTCAAAATATGACACAGAAATAATATGGCACTACGAAACAGGTAAACGTATGTCCAGACAGGGCAGACATCTGCATGATGTTCAGACTTCCCTCTCACTGATGTGTCCATCTCCTACTTGCTTCACCATCCACGGAGACAATGGATCCCATGCTGAGGCCACAGGATTTATTGTCACAGCAGATGCCCTCGAGTCCCACTATGCGCAGAAGTTTATTACAGAGGTAAAATTACAAGGACTGCACAGAAGACAGCCATGCACACAAAAGCTCAGTGCTGATCAACTCAGCATCAGACTCGGAGCAGTTGGTAAAAACAGCCTATTCTGTGCAGTAGAGCCACAACAGGAAGGCAAGCCCTGACCCAAACAAAGAACCACACACCAAAAAAAAACACCCATAGAAATCTCACATCCAACCTGCCTGTCCTTTCCACAGATCTGGCCAGTTAAAAACATTTCAGTAAAAGAACCAGACACAGTTACAGCTTCCTATTTCTTCACATGTTAAGTCTGCTGCAGGGTTTTTGCTGCTGGACTCCCCCACCCAAAGAAAGGGGCTATTGACTGCAGATGAAGGCAATCAGCAAATGGCTGGATGTCATCCTCTCCCTGGCAGTGAGAATCATGTACTAGCCTGGACTGCTTCCATCAAAAGATCTCAAAGCACTTGATGAATAGTTCATTAAAGCCTGGCAGCACCTTTGGGAGATGGGGAAGGAACAATGAGCGATCACTTCAGTCATCACAGAAGGGCATCTCCCTTTAGACTTGAAAAGCCTCGCTTGTTAGCAGAGCACAGATGCACCACAAGACAGTTTAAGGAAGCTCTGAAGAATACCTCTTCTAGCTGAAAGTACAGAGGCAATTAAGTAGCTAAACAAAGTGAAATTTGGCCGGGAGACAATGAAGCAAGCCTGCTTTTCCCCAGTGCTATTTAGCACTTTTCCTTCACAGTGCTAAAGGCAGTTTTGGAAGGTGTTAAGCATCTTTATCCCTGTCAAAGAGTAGATAAGGAAATCTAGAAAGTGCAAATAGGATACCAAAACTCACACACAGTGAGCCAGTAGCATAGAGAACACACTATGGGCTTGCCAGTCTTGCACTCCCATGTGTCATGCCGTCTCCTGTGATACCTTTGAGCTCACCTCATCTGGACACATCTGTATTTAAAACTCACTGAGGACATGGGAATCCTGCATCCAACCAGCCAGCCTCGACCTGAGATTGTAAACTCACCACTAATACTTTCAGAACATTCCTGCTCTCCCCTCAATCATCTTGCTCTGTATCTCTGCATAAGGCACCGTATATGCTTAACAAACATCTGTTCCCAACACGCTAGCATTTCTGCTTGCAAAACTCTAGGCTAAATGCTGTTTAAAGAGCAGAACCGGAGCCAAGCGCTACAGGATGCTGCAGAGGCACTGAGGGCCAGTCGTGCAAACCTGCTTCCAGCTCTGAATGCTGCAGTTCCTGGGAGCACAGCAAGAGTACTGCTCGCCGAGGGCTGCAGTCTTCCCAGGACAGGCTGCCCTTCCAGAGATGGGGATGATCCCAACCAGTTTTGTGCTTTGGCAGTAGGGAGCAGAGGGGATCCCGTTGAGTTATTTGCAGAAATCTCTGTTGGACAAAGCTGAAGTGCATGTGGGGTCATGCAAATTTGCTTTCCCATAACGCCTGTGCCAGCCTGGCAGAGAGGCACTTGGTGTTAGCTAGACTTGGCTGGGTAGGCTTCACAATGCTCCTCCCCCTTCCTACTTAATTACTGTGAACAGAGGTTTTAACTGCGAGAGATGCTATTTGAGACAAGGCTGGTTAGAGAGATAGCTAGGTCCTTGGAGTTAATAATTAATTACCAGGCATTCTAAGTCTTATGACATTAACTGCTTACCCTTTTAAATAGTAGTAAATTGGAGATACGTGTCTCATTAAAGAGTTGTAAAATGTTTTGGAGGAACAAACAGGGAACTTACAGAGACGTGGTGGGAGGTAAACTGCTCTCTGGGAGGAAAGGAGATGTGAGAAGGAGGTGCTGTTGTTATGAAAGGCTGTTTTATTTTGTCAAGAGCTGGAGCCTCGGTTATTCAAAAGGACTTTGCAACTGCATGCTTGTAGAAAGAAGGAAGCAGGCAGTGCCCTGGGCATACAGGAGACTGATTTCCTCCCAAAAAGGCCAGAGATCTTAAAGTCTGCTACTATTGCCAGCCTATCAGATTTTAAAGATTCAGGAGAGTATATACCAACACATATTTCCTGTACTAAAACACAACAGGTTGGAGAGCGAACGCACTGGGGGACCTTCCTACAGAGCCATACCCAAATCTATTGCTCTTCAGTAACACAGATTAAGAACGTCCTTATTTTTTCTCCCAGTTTAAATAGGGGAAAAAACAGCGAATCAACTATCACAGCTGGATTACTGTTGTGCATCACGTGATCTCAGCTTTTGCAACCAGCTTCTTGTTAGGGCGTATTTCAGGTCAAAACCACGCCAAGCAATTTTCTTGTATTTTGCACAAGCGTTTTCCCATTGCATGTTTGAACTCTCCACTGGACTCTTTTGGGAACTGAGGTCAGCCACATGGTTTGAGTAGTTTCTTACAAGGCAAATGGATTTCTTGTTCCGTATGAAATAACACAGCTCAAAGAAAGTTCGATTGAAGTAATTACATACAATAAGTGATCAAGTAACAGGCAAGCCTAAAAGCATTTGCGGTAAGGAAGCTTGTATTGATACCTCTCCTTTTCTATCTCTTGATTTCTATGGCTACACCTCGTTCAACAGCCTCCATGCCTGCTTCTTCCACCTGAATACAGCTGCTTCCTACTTTCATCTGAAGAAAAAGGATGTAATGACCTCTGAAAGATGCAGAGAAAACGTTTCAGGTGGATACTGCACAGAAGAGCAGAGTTCTGGGGATGTTACTGTGCTCAAGCCCACAGAGGCTTTGTACAGGTGGCTTTGGTTCTCTGGCAAAAGAAGCTATTTAGTACCTTTTAGCCTCATAGGACTTAATACACGAGACACTGCATTCTTGGACAACTTTAGTATGATAAGAGTATAAAGGAAGAGACCGCTTATAATCAAAGATTGCTTGACACTTCTCAAAAGCACCGGGTGCGAAGACGATAGTTTAATTATAATCTGCCATCCCAAACTCCACTTGCAGTTTCAATTGGATACATCCTCCTCCTTCACTTCTGCCACGTGCCATTTGATAATTGCCTCAGAGGCGACTGCCTGAGTGATGAGGAGCACTGCGCCCTGCAGCAGGACCCTTCCTGCAGGGATGGCAAGAAGGCTGCGTAAAAAAACAGTGAATTTTAAGGAAAAAAACAAAACAAAACAGTAGAGTAGACTGTGGCTCTATCAAACAGGAGTACAAGCAGGCAGTGCAGCAACTTGGCTTACAGAAAACTGAGAAAAAAAGAGATATTCTGCTCAGACACGTGTTGCCTTATGCAAGAGCTCTGACTAGGAACAGGACACAGGGTGATGCACACCCTGGGAAAAATAATCCGAGATCTCTTGTTGGCTTCTAAATTAACTGTAATCATTCAGAAAAGACTTACATATGGAAAAGTCCTGAAAATCCTCTGCTTGGAACTGGCAAAAAACCTGAACATGACGACAGGTTGCATTGAGATTGAGAGAAAATCCAAGGCCAAGCACAGTGCTATACCGCAATACAATATTCCACAACGAGTCACCATGTCTGCACAAGATGCAATAGAAATAAATGAGGTTCGGGGACAGGTGACAGCAGTGAGTTAGAGGCCTGGCAAAACTTCTGTGAGAAGGGAGATAGATTGAAAAGACTGGGGCCTTCTGCTATCGGGAGGAAACAAATCAGAGTAGATAGCCCAGCAATAAACAAAATAATGGAGAGCACAGAGGAGGCAAAAGCTCTGTAAAGGCACAGTCCGTGGAATGGTGATGGGTGAATTCTCCATTGAAGGAAATGTTCAAGATGCAAGACTCGGTGGGTAAAGTGATGCACACTGTTTTTTGTGATAGCAAAGGAGTGACTATTCTGCATTTCCTGGAACATGGACAAACTATCATCTCTGATCACCACACTGTGACACTGACTGAGCTGAAGGCTCAACCTTCCAGGGTCAGGTCAGAGAAGACGACAGTCCTTGTCTCGCAACACGGTAACACCAGGCCCTGTAGTGTTTGGAACACGCTGCCAGTCTAGGCTTGAATGTCCTACCACGCTCACTGTATATTCCAGATTTGGCATCTTCTGACTTCCATCTGCTTGGGCCAATGAAAGACAGACTGCGTGGGCAAGATTTTCCTAGCCACAAAGCTGTCAAAGCAGCTGTGAAGCACTGGGTCACGTCTGTCGGGCAGATTTTTACAAGTGCAATTATCATTCATAACTAATGGAGACTTCAGGAAAAAAAAACAACAGATTTCTGTAGCTGAGAATTTGCTCTGTCAAATAGTATTATTGTGCTCTTTGTATCTGTTATAGTTTCCATGGGAATAAATAGGAGGCACTACTTTCGGAGCCATCTGTGTATTACCAAGGCCAAACACCGCTCACAAAAGGAGCACAAGACAGTTATGTGAATTGCAAGAATACAAGTGTTTGCTTTATACATGATGGGAAAACTCCTCCTCGCAACCTCTTCCCCCAACAACTGTGATACAAATCCTCTTGTTTCTAACCACATGCAGGAGACAATCCGCCTAAGGCGCAGAAGAAATTTCTCATATCAGCAAGTCATTTTGCATATTTGCCCACTTAGGAGGGTTTTCTATTTTCTTACACAATGCCGATTAAGAAATGCAAGATACTGCTGTAAAAGGCTTCAGCTATCACCTGACATTTCCTGAATTCTTCTGTTTGGGAGGAAATTCACATATGTTAATTAAGAGTCTGTTTGAAAAGTACTCTCTCTGCAGGATTTCTAAGCATTCAGGCAAGAGAAGGGAGTGACCACACTATGCAAATGGCTTACGTCCCAGCAGCTAAAAATTCCACCCTGCATCACACATCCCCCCCTTTGAGTGATGTCCAAGAAGCATTGGATCTGGCACAGACACATCAAGGAACTCGTTCCCAGTGAGCTGGGAGGGCACATGCAATTGATTTACAGTGTCAGCCCCTGAAAGGACCTGCTGCACACCTCCTAGACACTCAGGTCTGTCATCTCTTATGGCCCCACCCAGATCTTCCCAGCAGAGACCAGTAAGCTGATAAGCACTGTGCAACCAGAGAAGCAATTAAGTACATCGGAAACAACGTAGCAGTCCACAGTGCTATCTTTGTCTTTTGCATGCTTTACAGAGACACATGAATGCAGGCTCATTCTGCACCAGCCTGCTCGTCCTGTGGACCAGAATCTCCATTTCATGTACTGGGAGCAGAGTGTGAGCAGTGATCAGTGACTCTCTTAGGAACACGAAAGAGGCTGCATGTTCCCTGCATGTACCATCATTGCCAGTGAACTGGAACTGCCAGCTCGGGCTTTTCTGACCACAACTGAGTAGAGCAGATCTTCCACTTTTCTGTTATATTATCACAGAATCATAGAATAACCTAGGTTGAAAAGGACCACAATGATCATCCAGTTCCAACCCTCCTGCCACATGCAGGGTTGTCAGCCACTAGACCAGGCTGCCCAGAGCCACATCCAGCCTGGCCTTGAATGCCTCCAGGGACGGGGCATCCACAGCCTCATTGGGCAACATGTTCCAGTGCGTCACCACCCTCTGTGTGAAAAACTTCCTCCTAATATCTAACCTAAACCTCCCCTGTCCCAGTTTAAAACCATTCCCCCTTGTCCTATCACGGTCCACACTCATAAACAGTCTTTCCCCATCCTGTTTATACGCTCACTTCAAGAACTGAAAAGCCACAGTGAGGTCTCTCTGGAGCCTTCTCTTCTCCAAGCTAACCAAGCCCAGTTCCCTCAACCTTTCTTCATAGCAGAGGTGCTCCAGCCCTCTGATCATTTCAGTGGCCCTCCTCTGAACCTGCTCCAAGAGCTCCATGTTTTTCTTGTGCTATAGTACTGCAGATGGTGCCTCACAAGAGCTGAGTAGAGGGGGGCAATCACCCCCCCTCTCCCTGCTGGCCACCCCTTTTTTAATTCAGCCCAGAACATACTAGGAGACTTTCATGCGCTATCTTGGTGCAGCAGCCTGTTAACTAGCACAGCCCTGAAGAACACCTATAAATCAAGCTGCCTTTGGCCAGCCACTAATTTGCTTAAACACATCTCATTTTTGAGCCTCAGTTTCTCCCGCTGCAGAATGGAGTGGCCAACTCTGACTTGTTTCAAAGGGTAAATTAATTAAAGTATCTTGAGTTTCAGAAACGCCAGGGACTACTGAGCAAAATAGTCTCCAAGTAATTCCACGTGCTCTGGCACAGATCTGACAACAACTTATCTGTGTGTGCTTATAATAGAGGTGAACATTTTCATTTTCTCTGAGCATATTTTAAGCTCCATCACATAAAAGCCAAGTCGACACGAGGCACCACCGCGCAGAATGCACAATCGTTAATTTCTGCAAAGCAGCCTTGGTGTCTGCAGCATCACTTCAGGTAACTCAATAAATTAGAATAATAAACACAAAAGAAACCAGAGAACAAGCAAGGACAGGGCAGAAATCACAAACAGAAGCGGACGGCATAATGCATGGTACAAGCACAGCACCAGCCCCGTGGCTTCAGGCCCTCAGTGAAGGAACATGTGCTGGTGCCAACACCAGCACGCAGCGCCTTGGGCTAAAACAGAGCTGAAGCAGGGGACAAACAGAGCTGGCGTCAGCTGGGGAGATAGAAAGGGCTCCATCTGCCCACAGGTGCTGCATGCTCAGCCGTGCCTATGGGCAGGGAGCCGGGGGGCCAGGAGCTGTGCTTCTGCACAGGTTGCTCTGGGCTCCTCCACATAGCACGGATTCTTGCCACAGCAAAGCAACTCAAGGTGAGAAAGAGCTGCTTAATCCTTGAAAAACATATTGCTGTCTTGAAGAAATGCTTGCCCTCCTTTAAATTGCCACTCTCATGTGACAGTATGGCAGCCCTGCAGCCCCCAGCTCCTCAGCCCAGCTCTGCCCCTGCCCTGTGCTCCCCAGCTCCAGGCCCCTCTCTTTCCCCCCAGCACAGCATTCTCCTCTATCTGAAGCGCTCGCTTCTGCAGCTTCTCCTATTTCAGTCCCAAGCCTCTTCTGTTCACATAAAAATGACGAGGAGAGGCAGAAAGAATTAGGTTGTGAGGAAAGCCTCAGCCAACTCGTTCCATTTTCCATCTGGATCAAGATCGGAGCCCACAGGAAGCCTCCAGAGGTACTCTCTGCTGCAAACGTACTGTGACATTTGAGAGACATCCCAGCGAGTCCCGGGAGCAAAGGCATGGACTTGTAGGGGAAAGTTTTTTCTGTGCTGCACAAGAAATCAATGCTATTTTATAACAATTCCTGCTGTCCCCAACTGGGCATGAAGACAATCAGCATCTGGCCAGGCCCTCGGGGAGACCGCAGAGCTGGAGATGTGTCAGTGCTGTTCTAGCGTGAAAGCAGCAAGGTGGGGAGATGGGAGCTGCTAAGGGCTCAGCCAGGCCCGGAGCTGAGGGGCTGGGGAGGGAACAGAAGAGAGGGGATAGTGCCAGAGGGGATGGGTTTTGTACACAGCTGTCTGCTGCTTGAGATCATACACATGGTTTCTCTTTAGCTGTGGTTTTGAAAGCCCCCTGCCTGCTCTGCTGGAGGCCCTCCCTGCTCACAGAGATGTTTCCCCTCACACATCCAGGTTTTCCACAAGGGAAAAGCCCCATGCCGCAAGCTCCCCTGGCAGGTCCCCTGCTGCTCTCCCCTGCCCCAGCAGCAGCACAGACGGCTGTTTTCTTGCTCCATTAAGCCAGCAGATGAGGCTGGCTTAGCTCAGCACCCTGAGCTGCTGCTCAGAGCCCAAGATCTGTCTCAGCACAAGAAGTAGCACCGGTGCGAACACAAGAGGAAAAGAGGGATTTGTGAGTTTGGCACCACAGTCTTATACTCCCAGACAGTGAGGAGAGCAGCTCCTGGATCCCGAATCAAGCAGGCTAATGTTGCCCGTGAATGTTTTGGGGTTTGGCCAGGTGACCACGCTGCCTTCTTTGAGGTCTTGCAGCCTACTCCAAGAGAAGATAAATCAATGCAAAGCAGCATCTGCCAAGATATTGACTTTGGCTCTGCTCACAGACTGCTTGCACTTCAGAGATGGGTAATATTCAGCTTGATTATCTCACTTGCCAAGAGGAAGTTTCTCTCTATGCTTAAAAATCACTGGAATGAGCCAAGGAGGGATCGATCTGTAGGAGAGAAATGCTGACAAGAAAACATGACTCGGAGACGGGACAAGAGCAGATGATGCGTGAGCAATGGAGACAGCCTCTGGCACCTTGCCTGACCAGGTTAGTGACAACCTGGTCACTATGGCTGGAGAAAGATTAAGTCAAAGGACATCCATCCAAACTTTACAGCAGGCCCTCAAGGTTTGTTTCACATTCTTTACTCCCACTCTTGGATAGTTCTTCCTCTCTTAACTTGCTCCTCTCTCTCTCCCCAAACATCCTTTCCTATCCTCCCCTGCATCCCCATCACGCTGAGCCTTCTGGTTGCCTGAGATGTCCCTGGAAGCCACCCAAATCTCTGGTTTGAGGCACGGCAGTGGATGCAAGACTTTGCTCCTTACATCACATGCTACCTCCCCCATGGTGAAAGGCCCCAGCAGCACTCATATGCTATACCACATCCACCCCTAAAGCAGACCCTGAGCCTCACGTGCTCAGATCCCAGCACACAGAGGTGACTTCACAGCAGGGAAAGACATCATTTCATTAGCAGAACATGCTGACAAAGCTTCGTGAGCTGAACATTCAGTAATGACTTCAAACTTCTCCAGTAAGAAGCAATGAACTTTCAACTAATTTTTCCTGTCACACAAGTAGAAAATCCTCTAGGTCCCACGGCCCTCCCAGGGAAGCAAACGAGGAACAGATACGTGTCCCTCCAACAGAAAATTGGATTTAAGAACAGTCCTGACATTGATTCCTGCCAGACAGTTTTAGTGTAATGTGCATGGACCAGAGAGGCACCAACTACTGACATCTCGGAGCATGTTGTGCTCCTGGGATGGAAAGGAGAAGGGCAGCTGCAGCAGGAGAAACGGGCAAGGGCCTCCTGGCCATGTTTGCAAGGTTCCTTCTAGGGCTCCTACTCTCTGCCTTCAGATGTCTTTCTGCTGAACTCCTGCCATCCTCTGAGCCCAAAGGCTGCGTGCAGAGAAGCAGAGGGGGAGAGACCCAAAGGAACTGTCCAGTCTGTTCCTCTATGTGAAGGATGGATCAGTTCTACTTCGTCATTTATGGCATCTGTCACTCCTTATACACATCTAGTCTGTCCTTACCAGCCCTCTAGTGATGGAGCTACAGCCTCCCAAGGCAATTTGATCCACTGTTTTGCTATCTTTACTGTTTCAGAGTTCTTACTGACATTCTGCCCATCTCTCTTGCTGCAGTCTAAATCCATTCCTCCTTGCATTCTCCTGCAGAAGAGATTATTCCTTTCTTTTTGCTTCTTACATGCTTACGTGTCATTAATTGTATCTCATGCTTAGACCTCTCTTCCTTAGGCCTAACAGCTCCTGCTTTGAATTAAGCAAGGAAAGAAGAGGTCATTTAAAAGGCTAACTGTCCCAATTACATTCAAGGACCTTGACCCACCTGGCCTGCATCTAAGCACCTCTTCCCAACAGAAGCAAGAAGAAAGCTGTGTGTTGTTCCACCTTGGGACACACTTTTCAAATGGATGGACCAGCATGCCTCTGATTCATCACCATTACTGGAGACCAGCCAGAGTAATAGGAAAGGAAGAAATGCCACTCTAAAGGCCAACAAACACGCACAAAGTACATTACGCAAGAACCCCTGTGGACCCTCTTGTCCTGGTGGAAGTCCTACAGATGGCCCATCACCAAGCACAGTTGATGCAGGGGGGAGGATGTGTGGGTGGACAGATAATTTGATATTTAGCTGAAGGAGCTAAAATGGGTTTAATGCAGTGCTAGGAAGACAGATTGCCTGCAGCACCTTCTGCTCCTGATTATGGATGCCAGGCTCAGGTTTCCCTTAAGTGTAAAGGCAGCCAGGTTGCATTTCTCGCCACAGTGACTTCAGAGACCCAGTCCCACAAAACAGAGGTACCACAGGAGGATAAAAAAGGGTTACTAGTACTTAGGACTATGCCTGTAAAGCACCAGCAGCTGGCTTTAGTTTTTAGCACCTTGTGGTTCTCTGCCAAATGTGCGGAGGTGCCTCCAGAGTTCCTGCAAAGCCTCTCCTTCAGTGGACAAATCTGTCTGAGATAATCACAACTCAGTAGCTAAAGACAGACTCCTTCTCTTCATGGCCAGAGAGGTTTGGAACTTTAAACACTGAGGACTTTCCCCAGCATTGTGCTAATACTGGTTTGTAAGTGCATCTGTCTTCCTCGCCACTTGCATAAGGTGAGGTCTGTACCCCAGCATCAACCTGGGTCTCCCCAAATCAGCATCGTGCAGGATTATCAGATTTCTCACCCAAGAAGGGCATGATGGGATGGAAAAAAAACAAAGCTTCTGCACCCTTTTATCTTCTGCCAACAGAAGCACAGAGCATGTGAAAGAAGCAGAGCAGTGTAGCCTTCTGCAGACTGCAGCAAAGCAGCTTTCACGCAAGCTTGCAGCCTCAGTTCTTGCCTGTCAGCCTCCCCATCCTTCCACTCATTTCCAACTTGGGCTACAACTGAAAGCAGGAGCAGCAGATCACTGGGATGTGACTACATTCCTGTTAGGAAAATAAGGAGCTTTATTGGTGACACAGCCTCTACTCTCACTCTGAGGACAAACAGGCATCAGGCATTCTGCACTGGAGCAGAAAATAAAGGCTCTGGGAATATTCTGCAGGCCCAGCCTGAAGACCAGTGGGTAACTGAGTGGCTGGGCTCCACAAAAGAGCTCAGAGCTCAATGTGATCTAAATCAGAAGAGACCATAGCCCCACAGCCTCCATGCTGCTCCCCCATCCTCCTCTGTGTCAGCAAGCAGTAGGTATACTAGCAGAAGGCCCTAAAGAGTGAGTTCAGCTAGTGAAGGAGGCAACTCCTTTTCCGTCCCTCATTAGGATAGGAGCACCTGTTACTGCTGCCCACACTGAGCACACTTTAAAGCATACTGCCCTGAATTATTTGCTATCCAAAACCACGGCTGCCTTATGTAGCATACACGTGAGAAAGGATCAGGCTGTGCACACTTTTTAATGTTTATACTTTCTGCCTATTTGGCTTTAAATAAACAGGCATGCCTCTGTTCGCTTTGAGCTGATCCATTCCAGAAAACAGCCTGCAGTGGGAAAGTTGAGGGGGAAAGCCATTACAAGGGGCTGCATTTGCTAAGGTTTCAAAATGGGCTAAGTCCTCCAGCAAACCTACAGAGAATAGAGCCCATCTGAGAAACAGCAAGCTGCAAACAAGGAGAGGAAGGAGGTAAGGAAAGGAGGGTGTAGCATTCCTTGTCCAACTTCTTCCACCATAGCCCTGACCCTGGCACTCAAAGCCTCACTGTTCTTTGGCCCAAGGGAACTGCTAATAAATGTGCCTGCTCTCAAGGGACCAACGAGCTCCAGCAAACCACACGTGCCCCAGCTCACACAAGGAGGGGGGCTCCAATAAACGACTGCTGCAGCTGGCGCAGGCTCCGTGCTCCATAGCTGCAGAGAGGGAGACTACGGATCGTGTTATATTGTACTTGGCAAGGAGGGGACAACAGTTTGCAGGGATTAATCACTCCCCAGGTCCCCCTGCTGCAGGCTCAGGGGACAGCCTGGATCCAAGGGAGTTTCCTGAAGTCCCTGCGCAACCTGCAGCCATCCGGTAGGGTTGCTGCCTTGCCATAATGATGCTTTCCCCCCTCTCAAAGCTCTATCTGATTCCAGCATGCCCATTGGTTCTTGGTCCCCTCCATCACATGCTTTCTGTTCCCTCAGGAGATGAAGTCGGGGTCAGACCACAGAAATTCCTGCCTACTCCTTCTGGGAATCTAAGCTGGGGGTGGGAGGGGGCTCACTGTAAAGGAGTCAGCCTGGCTTTGTCACTGTGGCTCCTCTCCACCCAAGGAAAAGAAAAAGATTATGATGGTAGAACATTCTAACCTTTCTTTTTCTGAGCTTGATAGGCTTGGCCCGAGGCACCCTTCCTAGCAAAAACAGGCTGCTGCAAGATTGATTGGTTGGGTGCAGAGTTTAAAGGTAATTTTCTCTTGTCACATGCACATAAATTATTGTGGCTCAAGCTGCGATCAGCTCCACATCTTGCTTGTTCCACTGCTTTTACGCCCAGGCTCTGATGAGGTGTTGCAAGGACCATGTCCCAGTGCTCCCCAAGCAACATCCTATAGAAATACATATCAAGTGCATCACAGGCATATGCACCTAGTTAGCGCCTAGGGAGAGAAGGGCACGTGCCTGCAGATCTGCAAAGCCACAGGCTGCCAGCTGCAGAAGTTGCAGCTAGAACCTTGTTTCCTCATCTACGAACCCGTTTAAAACGTTCTGTACGTGAACGCTGGGGCAAAGAAAACTCATCCACACAGATTATACACAGGGGAGAGAGGAAAACAAAAAAGGATGCATGAGCACACACAAAGGAAGCACAGCTGCAGCCAAAGTGAATTCATTTTTCACATTCATGAAAATATTCACAGAACACTTCAGCGCTACTCGCCTAAATTTTGCTGTTTGGAGTAAACACTTGAGCTGGCGCAGGCTGTATGTTCTAGGCGCAATGCATCAGGGATTAGGGGTGGCTCTTGGCTCCGAGTTACGGTTTCACACTACATCCCCCCCCACGTATGCATGGCCCCATACTTCAAGGCACAGATTCACAGTCTGTTGCTGCAGTTTCTGACTCTCAGCCCTTGTCACATCCAAAAAGACGGAGCGTGTCCCCGCAGCCATCGCGTTCCACACCCAACGCGACCTCTTGCAACAAAGGCACTCACTTTTCTGCCAAATTTGAACACAAAACTAATGGCAAACAGCGCAAGTTCTGCCCACACCTCTGGTTTAGGGGAGCAGCCCCCTTTCCTGCTCTCCGTGTTCCCCTCCCATAACACATCTATGTCATTGGTTTCTTTCCCCAAGCGTCTTTAGCAGCTCACATAAGGGAAAACTCTACAGCACGCAAGGGAGGCTCAGCTGAAGCCCTGAAGTCAGGAGCTGCACACGTTGCCTCTTCCTCCTCCATAAATACAGCTGAGACTAAGACTGGGTAATTGGCTAAGTGCCTGTCAGCTTAATAACAGAGAAAGAGACACAGAGGGAGAGGAGAGATTGATATTTACTATTCAGAATCATGAGTGCTGCCTGCTGGTGGGTTTCAGCATGGGTTTTGGTTGCACAGGAAGGCACCGAAAACCAAGTGGGACAGGCAGCTCTGAGGCTCAGTGTCTCACTATGGGCAAACAGCCATCCTGGGACAGAGAGAGTGAGGGACAGTGGAAAGCTCCATCACTCTGCCTCTGGCTAGAGAAGCCCATCCCCACTGCATTCAGCTGGGCTGCAGCGGGGTTGGTTCTCCCCTCCATGCACAACAGGGGCACCTGGGGGTCAGAGCGGGCCTCTCCCACACAACCGAGTTGCTCCTAATAACAAGATCTGCAGAATGAGGCGTGCACCGAGGAGACTGGCTGCTGGGATTATTTTGAAATAGCTGCTTTCTAGGCAGAGGTGAAACTCAGCGTTATTAGTTCCCATTACTTACCATAAAACCAGACATGTTAGATGTGCCTGAAGCCTGAAGCAAATGCTTTGGTGTCAGACTCAGCTGAAAATCACATTCGTTTCTTCTCGAGCCAGAGAAGAGTAAAAGAAAACTCAGTAAATTCCCAGCTTCACCTTTGTGCCCTCCATTGCTCTTACTCCAGGAGAGCCAGAGTTCACACAAACCAGCGTGAATTTTGATGGACAACACAAGGAGGTGAAAATGGCTACATCCAGCCTTGCAGTGCTGCTGCTGGAGCCCTGCAGCTGTGTCACAGCGAGTGGCGGCCCTGCAGTTCTGTCTGAATGGGAAGCCCATGGGTCTGGAAGGAAAGGGCAGGTACGTGTAATATATATTTTGAAAACTTATAGTTATGAGACTGCAAATTCCAGTAACTGCAAGCTATTTTAAGGCTCAATATTTCCTTGTGACCTGCAGAGGAGGGGAGCGGTGTGGAAGAGGTACTGGCTCCAAGACACTCCAAGGTAACACATCCCAGTATATAAATTTTAATGTCAACTATGTAGGAAAGCATATGGTGCTCAGCTGCAAACTGAAGCGCGCGCGCAGGCTCAGGAGAGGAGGTTAAAGCCATACAGTCTGATGCTGCCACCCCTCCTCCATCTTTCTGAACACAACTCTCATGTACAGCGTTACTGAACATAACGCAATTACACCGAAAGAAGAACCTTTTCCTAATTTCCAGCCAACCTTTGCTTGCAATGGGTTTATCCTGGTTTGAGGTAAAAGCTTCATGACAAGCTTCCCACTCCCCACTGGATGCTCTGTGTTAAACACCGTGCGTATGCACGTGCATGTGTGAGAGGGAGAGACACCCATCTCCTGTACGTATCGCATTTCCCTTTATCATATGTATACACACAGACATCTATGTACGCGTGTGTGCCTTCATATAATGGCACCATCTGCTGCCAGACCTGGAAGTTTTGCAACATCATCTGTTACTGCATTTATATACTACTTCTTATAGTTTAACTCTTCCTTTTTGGAATTAAGGAAGGAAAGTATCAGCAAAGTACAGACCCTTTTGCACAAACCCCAACACACCCTCCCGACGTGCACACACAGTATTTGATCACAGTGGCAGTGTATGCCAGAGAAGAAGAGCAGGATGCCCATGGGAAGCCTTGCCTGTCATGTCTGCTGGGCTACAGTGTGTGGCTCAGACTAATAGAGACGTTGCTGGGCTGTTGCCCTGGGGCCAGGTCAGTCACCCTGGGCCACCCCTCTTTTCCAGCCCCTGCCCATCCCAGTTAATGGCCAGGGACCTGCTTTTGCTCGCAGGGCACTTAACATAAAGGGTGCCTCGACTTAGCCCTGGCCTTAAGTGCCACAACAATACCGCTAATAAGCAGGGTTACAATTTTACTGCTGAGACTCTATTATTATGTAGCATTATACCTTTGAACATGCCTATTCTCATTTCTAGTAAAGGGCTCAACTCGGTGCTCCCTGTTACAAATCATATGCTAATTATAAGTATAATCTGAAGAGCTTTTCCTTTTATTTTAAAATGGATGTATAGGGCATAAGCTTTGTTGCGATGCTGTGCTGCTACTTGGCCCGAAGTGCCTTTATCCACCACACAGTTCTACATGTGGAACATCAGCAAAATATCAGGCAGCCACTAACAGAGTTAGCAGAAATTGCTCATACTGCAGGATCACATAAACAGTGCCATCACCACTGCTGGTCACTGAGTACCAGGCCATCCAGCCACATGGAACTTGAATAAACTGCCCGTTGGGATGAAAGTTCCCATACATGCTGTCAGACTGAAACCTTGTCCCAGCTCAGACAAGGTCCTCCTGTTTCTCATCCCCTCTCCAGCACCGGGCCCCTGCCTTTGCTCACTCAATGCTTGCAGGAAAAAATGAGGTGGAAGTGGACAAACAGAAAGAAGGGCTGTGTTTTTCTTTTCATGTTTTAGTTGATTGTGGGGGCTATTTTGTGTGCTCGTTGCTTGGAGATTTTTATTTTAACTCAAGTAGGGAAGTTGCATACAAAACCTGACAACCTCGTGACTGTGATCTTGCAGGCAAGAATTGATCTTGCATTGGCAGGAATTACACAATTCCCTCTCAGTACTCAAGGTTCAGTGTTCCCCTTCACTTGCTGAAGACAGAGTTAAAAATGAACCCTTAAACCTGACAGAGCCTCTGATGCACAGCATTGTCTCCTAAACATCCCATTCCATCTTCCTGCTTGAAGACAAATCCCAGCAGCTCTGCTCAGCCCTTCTCACCTCTTTATGGCTTTCAGCCCCCTCCTCCCTTCCCAGCCCCACTCTAAGGAGCGGATCATTATCCTTTTCCCCGTGGATAGCCCATCACAGGCTATTTTTATTCTCCATCTCTGCAATCCCCTGACTAACTTCCCCATGCCAAAATATCGCTAAAAGTCATCAACCTTCAGCAAGGCCAACAGATGAATCAAACCTGCTGCCAGGTCATTTAGGAGATGAGCCAGTATAGCGTTCAGAACATTTTTCTAATGTCCGTAGCAGGGGAGTATTTAAATGCCATGGCTTTAAAGAGTCATATTCAAGCTTCCCAGAATAATTCCATTCTAACAAGCTGTAGATGAAATTCCAAAGGAGTGGCTTCCTTCAGGAACGTTAGGGCTTACAATAGGAAAATATTTTTCTCCCCTTCATAGATTAGTCCATCCACCCATTCTTCCACCTACCAGTGCAACAGCACATATAAACAAGGAAGGCCCCCGAGGAGCAGATGCACTGAGATTACCCTGTCTTCCTTGCCACGCTGAATGTTCCACACCACAATTTGGAGGAACAGAATGTTTTTACTAATATTATCGTTATGTACATTGCCTTCAATTCTCTCCAACTGCATACCATTTTCATTCCCTCCTACATTTTCCTTTCAAGCTATAGGCTGGAGCTATTGTGCGCTGCTAAACTGTGGCTATGTGCTTGCTCTGAAGTAGATGTGTAACAAAGATATAAGAAGTGATACGATCTCTGTACAGAAATCTCTTATCTATCTCCCTGTGGAAGTAAAGATCTGCTCAGGGCATGGTCAGAACAGACCATCTAATAGTTTTTCCCCATCTAGCTCTTCCCCTTGTGTTGTCACCAGTGGGTCTGTAGGCACTGAGAGCGAGATGCTGGGAGTTTTCCAAACACAAGGCTGTCATGATGAGTTATGTTTCGGAGCGGCAGGGAAGACAGCGAGGGGGGAGCTAGCAAACAGAGTCTGGCTTTAAAACTGAGGGAATGAAAGTCATTCTGCAGGACCTCAAGACAGAGGGAACCTTCTCCCTTTGCAGCCTGGCATCCCATCTTCCAGCTGCAGCCCTTCCTCTGAAGCAAGGACCAAAACGTCCCAGAAACATGGGGCTAGTCCTGGGGAAAGGGAGGGAGAAACACAAGATGTGCACACCCTGCCAGAGCTGCTTAAGGAGCTTAGCCAGGCAGCCAAGGGAGAGCACCGTCTATGCTGACCTGTGACAGAAGCACATCCTGCCAGGAGCACTGTACTACCTGGTGCTGCAGTTGCAGGGCTGGGAGGTGCACAGCTCCCACCAACTGTGCCACTTGGCACACATCTGGGTCTCATTATTCAGACATTGTATTCTAGTGCCTGACCTAACACTGGCAAGCCACGCTCTCCACACACATGTACACCCCCCAAAACCACTCTCCCATGCACACTCCCTGTCACCCAGCTTGGTTTGCTGACAGAAAGCTTTGCAGGCAGCATCCCCACCATCCCTTCAGTTCGTTCTGCTGCAAATGCAGCTTCAGCACACAGTGTTTAGATAAACTTCAAAGCTCCAAGGTTAAGTGGGAAATGGAAATCCAGTGACCCCTGGCTGGGCAAGTGAGCTTAATGACTTGTCTGCAGCTGTTGTCCCAGACATATTCCAGCAAACATCTGCCTGACCAATGCAAAGGACTGATGGAAGGGATTTGCCTTTAAAAAATGGGATGAGTCGGCCAAGAGTTCCACTAGAAAAGGGTTAATGGGATATAAGAATTGCTACCGAGTGGAAGGGAGAGGAGCCCAGAGTCAGAGGCAACACCCCTTGTTAGGTGTTTACCATGTTGCCTCTAAACCCCTTCCACCATGTATGCAAGGCAGATGAATTACTCTGTAAATCCTATTACCCTGTGTGGATAAATCTTACACGCGAGTTAACAAGTCTGGAGAGCTGGGGAATGGGAGCTGTGAACGGATATTCCAGGATCAAAACAAGCCAGCACACGGGGGCTGAGGGAAGCGATAGGCAGACACACACACACACATCCCTCTCCTAGCATCCTCTGTCCCCGATCCCATCTTTCTGGCTCACACACCCTCTGTCATTAACTTGGAGGGATGCAGGGCACAGGGGATCACATTGGTGGCATGTAGCAGGATTTATTTCAGAGGAAGAGAAAGAAAACTTCGCAGCTGCCGCTTGCTTTGCTAGGGAATTGCTCCCTTGGTGCTTCAGGGTTTGTGCACTATCAGCTCCTCACACAGATTACAGACTTGATTTCACGTTACGTCCAGTAGTTTTATAGCCATAATATACAGCACATGCACACACACACACGGCATTTTCCTTTGGTGGGGAACCTACTGCAGGTAAGTTGAGCAAGGCAGAATTTGAATAACAAACCCACAGGAAAGAGATGAGCGGCTTTCAGCTATTTGAGACTCTCTGAACCCACAGAGCCACAGAACTACCACTGGAAAACCCACACGGCGGATAAGGAAATACAGTGCTCAACACTGCCAGTAAACACGGCTTGGTGTGCAGAGACACCCTCCTCCTCCCAGCTGCTCAGATACAGGCACAGCAAACACCCACCCACCGAGCCCTGCGAAGGACCCAGCTCAGTGAGTGAGATGTGAGCTACAGGGACACCAAAGCTCTCCTGCTGTTTATTCTCCATCCTTCCCACCGCTGTATCCATTTGCCCTCCCTTCTGGGCAAAAAACCAAAAGATAAATAAATAGCATTAAAAGCCAGAGTTTCCCACAAGAACTTGCCCGTGAGTTCCTGCAGCACCAGGGATAAAGTTTTTGCATAGGTACAACAAGAGGCACGGGATCATCAATGGAACATCTGGCAAGCACAGCTGGATCCCTTTCGCTCTCCCCATTGATATCGCTGGGCTGGTGGCGAACGCGCAATGGCAAGAGCAGACTCACACAAACACATCTTTCCCCGCTGAAATTCTTTTGATCCAGAGCACTACAAGAGGCTTTCAAAGGCTTTGCAATGTTTTGATACGAAGGCACGAACACGCACACACACGCGGAGCCTGCTTGCAGCAGCCGCCGTTACCGCAGTTGGAGAGGTAAAATAACACTCACAGAGGCGCGCACGCAGTATTACATCTATACATTGCAAACACGGCAGCACCGACACGCGTAAGGAAAAAAAGGAAAAGTTGGCAGAACGCCCTACCTGAGGATGGCTGTGTCCCCCTGCCTCACGGTGATGTTATCGGTGCCTCGGGTAAAATCCACGCTGCGGACTGGCAGCCCTGTGGGGAGAAGGCAGAGCAATCTCAGTAGGACCAGTGGTAATTGTTTCCGATCAGGCTGAGCCCTCGCTACCATGGCTGGTCTCGGTGAGTTTCGCTGCCTGCGCTCGTCTCTCTCTCTCTGCGCGTGTATGTGGATGGATGGATGGAGAAAGAAAAACAGTAATAATAATGTACAACTCTCGCTCTGACAGACAGCCCCGGAAAGGGGAGGTGATTTCACAGCCCTCAGCTGCCACTTTCTCGTGCTCTTTTCGGTCTCTCGCCGGCTTCTTCCCCCCCCTTCTTTTCTCTTTTTTTTAAGGCTTTCCACAAAAAGTCTGAGCACAGCCTTCAACGAAGGAAAAAGAGAGGGAAAAGAACGAGAGGAGTCAGAAAGGCAGATCAAAAACGACGCAAAAGTCAGGCGGCAAAACCCAGCAACAATTAAATCAACCCGTCTGGAGCGATGGAAAGAGGTGGAAAAAAAAACAAGAGCGCAGCTCCCGTGGCTGCGCTCCTGGCCGGTCCTGCTCCGGTGCGTGGCTGTGCAGCTCCCAGCTCCCTTCCTAACCCACTTTCCCAGGCGGAGCGAGTGAGGGAGGAGGGAGAGGAGGAGGAGGAGGAGGGAGAGGAGGAGGGATGGAGACGTACTCGTGAGATGAGGACGGCGGTTCGGCCGCACGGCTGGAGCGAGAGCGGGAAGGGAGCGGTGCGGAGAGGCTGCATCCCCGGCCACATGCACCCAGCCCCAATGATACCCGGGACCGGGCTTCTGCGCTACGACCGGCCGGGGATGCTATGTGCGTGAGCGGAGGGAGCCCGGGAAGGGGAAAGGCGATGGCGAGCTGGGAGGCTGGGAAGAGGAGGAGGATGGATGGGGACAGGAGGGAGAGGGAGGATGGAGGCGAGGAAGGAGGAATGGGGGAGCCGGCGAGGCTGAGGGCAGGCGGGGGTGGCTGCGGGAGGCAGATGGAAGGAGGCCCCAGGAGCGGGGTACGGAGGATGGAGGACAACGCTGTGAACGGTCACAGGAGTAAATACTGAGAAATGGGGGCTGCGTGTTCAAAGCAGCACGGCGGAAAGTGCAAACAACTTGGCTTTAAGCACGCCGATACGAGGAAGAGCAATGCTGCCAACTGCCCCTGCAGCCCCAAGCCACGCTTTTTCCCCTTCTCAGACTTTCTCTCCCCAAATAAACAGTGGCACATCGCTCCCTCCGCCTTCCTCCCAGCTCTCCCCGCTCGCTCGGTCCTTCCCTCCCCCTCTCTCTTTTCCCAGCCTTTGAGGGACGGAGGGCGGACAATGCTGGTATTGAGCTGCCCGCAGTGTGAATGCTCAGCCTGTCCTCCCCGAGTGCCAGCAGCCGCAGCTGAGCCCCGAACCCTGCAGCAGCGCTGCCCGCCGGGAAGGCTCCCGGAGCACACAACGGCCCTGCACCACCGGAGAGAGAGAAAAAAGGATGGAATAAACGTAAAGGAATAGGCCGTGTGTCTTAGTGCTGTCGCCGGCTTGCTGTTTCTTCATCCCGCTCCCCTCTGTGGGAGGAAGGGATGGAGAACAGCTTCTAGGGATGCTCGGCCAGCATAACCCTTCTGTGGCCAAAACGGAAGGCAGAGAGGGGAGAGGTGGTTTGAGGGCTCCTGGGGACACGTCAGACACAAACTACAGAGATGTAAGCAGTGACCCCCTGCCGTACAAACAGAGGCTCAGGATCAGAGCAGAGGTCCAGCCAGCCCTACATCCTGTCGCTGAGCCAACCACGAGCTTAAGGAGAGCGTGCAGTGACTGCCCCTGAGCGTTTCCTTAGTTCCCAATGATCTGTGGCTACGGCATGTCCCAAGCCGGTGGCAATGTCTTTGTAGTTCATGGCCCTCTATTGATTTTCTTCTTCCAGGAATGCATCCAGTCCTCTCTGAACCCCTAGGAACCAACCCCTGCAGTCTTGGTATGGAAAGGCCAGTGCTGTCTGTGGGTGTTTAAACAATCTCTGCATGTGTTAAAAGCCCACAAATTAAGGGCTGAGGTCATGACACCACTCCTCCAGTGTCATGCAAGCAGTAGCAAAAGAGATGGCTGCTTTGTATTCAAGCCAAGGGAGTGAGCAGATGCAGATAGCTCCCTAGAAGAGGCTTGGTATAGATGGCAAGAGAAAAGGGGAGCAATGAGAAAAAGCTTGGCAGTTCATCCAAACACTGGGTGTTTCTGAGCTGCTGCAGAGACAAAACTGAAGAAGCCAGTGCTGCTGAGCAACTCGGAGCCACTGCCCTATGCACAAGGGATAGAGATGCCATCACACTGGTGACAACCCAGGTATGGTACAACAGACATCAGGAAGATGCCTCTGGGCTCTTGTAGCAGATTGAGTACAAGCCCCAGTCCCATATAGTTAGATAGTAATGCATTCCTCTTTGCAAATCAGAACTTTGCATGGATCTGTTTTACAAGCTTCTTCCACATATGTTCCATCTACATTTAATAAGATCTATTATATGTAAATTAAATACCAGTGGAGTAAGGAAAACATATTTGTCAAAGATTAACTATTATGTAATGCAAGAAGCATCTGCCACCCAACTGCTAGAGCTCACTAAATATTTCCTTATCTCAGAGTATTTACTTAGGAGGCAATAACTATCCAGTTAAATCTAAATTTAATGCTTAGTTAAATATACTTCGTGGAAAGTGACACCAATATGTTTTATACAGAAAGTGACAGAGGAGAGTTCAGAGAGGGAGAAGGCAGTAATCCTGTCCCTAGACCCCCGTATCATCCTGACTTGAGGTGGGACTGTACTTGACCAAGCCTCTCAATGATGTAGTTGCATCATAAAAGAGTCAGGGACCCCTCTCACCAAGATGGAAATATGAGCAAAGACTTCATAGACATTCATGCGATCCTCATTAGAGCCATTCTAGCATAACTATTTAATAATAATCATCATCATAAACACACAGATAAGGTTTAAATTCCCCTGAGGGTCTTATAAACCTTGGGAAAACACTGAAATTTGTGAGTCTTATTTGCCTTTAGAAACACACAGAAGTAAAAGGAAGAGGTTGCCTGGATGTAAAAGTCCAAACAAACAAGATCACACAGATCCTAGGAGAAAGCCTCATAAGCAAAATAAATAACGTGGGTTTTTTGGTGTGTGCTCCCGGAAGAAATAACTCTCTAGACTCATCTCCCCCTGCTGGAAGCTGATAATGAAAGCAGCAGGGCTGCCTTCTGGCTTCCCTGGTCTTCTAAAATCTTGAGGGGAAATTCAGGTAAACAATCAAACCAAGTAAACCATGAATGCACATGGACACTTTTTAATGCCATTTACCAATGCTCAGTAGGTACAGAACTATCAGTTCTGGCCTGATGAGCCAAAATTTTCCTAATATGCTGTAGTACAGGAATGGAATGGGCAGCATGAGCCCAGTCCTATAACTACCACATCACTCTCCTCCAACTACTTCTGATGGAAAACCAACAGAAACTAAAAGCATGGACTTTGGACACAAATAGGGGTGGGCTTTTCTGCATTTGAAGTGTCTAAAAGGCAAAGAACTGCTCACGTAAGCCTTCAGAGTCTTTCATGACACACACGATTGCTGCAAGGGGACAACATAAATGCTCTACCAGTTGAATCCAAGCACCTAGGGACTTTATTTAGGCTATCTACATTGCTGAGCGAAAACATACGATGTTTTGTGAGCTATGACATGTTTAGCCAAGATACACTGCTGTACTCAGCAGCAAAGCCTACTCAAAGCTCCTCAGCCGTGCAGAGAAAATACAGTTGTGTTGCATTGGCAGAGGAGTTACAGAGAGGAATGGGCAAGAAGCAAAGGGGTTTCATATGGAGGAAGGAACCGTATCAGGGCAGCAGTGATCCCTGCTGTTTGTGCTTGCAGATCCTCCTTGTGTGCATTTCTGCCATGATGGCAAAGGGCTGTATCCATTTCATTAAGCAGCTATGTTCAACTCTCCTTTTCTTTCTGGTCTACAGGGAGCCAAAAGGGTAGAAGACGAGGAGAAGCAAGACTAAAAGAGAAGGGGAAAAGCCTGTGAATGCAGCAGGTGCCTCTACAGGCAAACTGAGGATGAAATGGACTTTGAATGTTAAACACCTCTTTCCTCACACTCAAAGAGAGCTCCTCTAGGCTGCACTTAGGCCATTCCTCCAGCTGTACCTACCAGATACAGTGGCCTCCATCTATATCAGCCCAAATTGTGTGTTGGAAAGCAAAGACGTTTCCATGAGGAAGCTGAAAAACAGAGAATCTGAGGGCAGGATGCTGTCTATCCAGCTTCATCCTATGGGGACTGGAACATTAATGTCACTTACTCATATTCCCCAAGGCACTTAGAGAAGACAGGTTATATAGAAACATTCTGCAACATGAGGAAATGTAAGTGTATGATAGCTCAAATACTAGTAATAACACTTTCAGCATGTGCTTTATTTTAAGAAAAAACTGGCTTGTTATGACTGTTTTGCAAATCTATAAATCAGTCTGGCTTTTGAAACTGAAAATCAGCAAGCTAAAGCCTGAGACACACATCAAGACATGTACTGTAACCAGAATAAGCTTCCTCTGAACTACGGACCTCATCACACGAAGGATTTAGCGCATCAAGAGCGGTCACAGATAGGTCATAACTGTGGATGATAACGTGAACGTGCACCACACCTCTAAGTGTGGTCACCGAGCTGTAACATAACCTCCTCCTGTATCAGAGCAGTAGTGATTTTCACCAATTTGTAACCTCTTTACTGTGTCATCGATCTGGCTTCACAATTGATCACTTCCATATGGATAATTTAGAAACCAAAGAGCCGGGTTCTGAGCTGCCCTAAGTTGACATATCACCCCCACAGCTGAAAAGCTATCCTGACTTCCAGCAGCTAAGTGCGAGGCCTCGAGTTTGGAAGTTCCTTTGGTTTCATTAAAGGATGCTAAAGGAGCTGAAAGTCCCACCCAACATATAAGCAGAACGAGGACCCTGAGGTCAGGAGGTTCTAGGACTTGGGAAGCCTCCAGCCCCTGTTTAGTCTGTGACTTCGGGTAAATCATTTAATGAGGAATTCACAAAGGCTAAAAGGCTAATCTCCCTCATCTCCCTCTGTCCTCATAGAGATAATGTTCTCTTGAGGATGCTTCATAGCAGACGCCTCATTTAACCATTTAAAAATGTCATATCTCTTGGGCCATGTCATGATTTCCAGACTCATAATGGAGATCCCAGTAAACCTCCAGTTTCTGATAGTATTTAAAGGATGAAGCATCACAAACTGTAAGGAGATCTGACAATGCAATTAAAAATGTCCCCACAAGCTACAATCTATAGAACACGTGAGACAAGTCTGTGATGTGATTCTTAGCATATTCATTAACAGACCCCCAAATTACTGTGGCCACTGCAGAGGGTGTTGTGATCTCAGCAGACAGGAATCCTGTATGACTAAGAAGTGGTAAAACCCATTCTGCTGAGCCTTGCTCTAAATTCAATGACCTGCTCCAGCATGGAGCTCTCTACACAATACTAATGGATGAAAATAATCATTCTGACAGTGATGATTCGGAACAGAGCTCCCAAGTCTTTCTGAAATGATACATGCTATACATTCATCATCACCAGAGAATTAATTTTATTGTGATGAATAGAGTGCAGCAGGCTGTTGTGCCATGCTTTCTCCTTGTCCATTACAGAAGCTCCCACATAGTTTTTATGAAACTTAAACTAAGGCCTTCAGTGAGACAAGAAAGATTCTCAAGATTTGTGATGCCATCAGGATAGCAGGTGCTGTCAGAAAACCTCACAGACAACAAAGCAAGGAGATAAATTGGAATGCAGAAATTGGGAGAAGAGTCCCTCTGAAATTACAATCTGCCTGAAATTCATGCTTCTGAAAACACTTGACATCATTTCACCGCATTCACTTCTTTTCTGCTCTTTTCTCCTATACCCTCATCCTGCTATTTTTAAGTGTCTCTCCTTTTGTATAGTTGGAATAATACAAGGGTATAGTTGTAATTACAGAGGAAATAGCCAGAAAGTATCTAAGACTCACCAGTGCTGAGGCTTTCAGTCAAGATGGACATTCACAAGTGTTGAGGCTCACCACAAAAACTCCACAGAAGAGCAACCTCCAGAAAAAGATGCTACCTTAGCTGTGGTCAGCCCTTAAATAGGATCTAGGAGAGGTGGAGTCAAGCTCCACCCCTTCAGGGAGCACAGCTGAATTACCTTCACCTGTGCTCCCACAGCTGAATTACCTTCACCTGTGCTCCCACAGCTGACCTGTCGCTTGCCTCAAATGGTTAATCAGAGGTTCAGGCTGTGACCAACAGTTTCCCTTACACCTTTGTATCAGTTGCATCTTTGCCCTGTTTCTGTCAGGGACAGCCCTATTTATAGGTTTTAAAGCCTTGTCCAGCTGCCTGCCCCACAGCATGGAAACTCACACACTTCTCTCATCAAGAAGCCACAACCATTGGTTGTGCCAAGGTGCCAGAGGACTTCGTTAAAGAGACGCTCCCAGCTTTGGTTCATGTACCTCCAGTTGCAGAGATATATCTTAGATCAGTGGTTTTATTAATTAATTATCCTCCCTCCTTCCCCACTCAAGTCAAGAACTTCTCATGTTATTTTAAGCACCAACTTATTTTTTTACAATCCAGCCACTGAGTCCAATTGTGTTTATTTGCTTAGACTAAATGGTCATCTGTAGTTAGAAACCCTCTCCCCAAAGAATAGTGTTGTACCTGTTTTAGTCTCACTTTGTACCAACTTTGATCCTAGTCAAATACATTGCCATGCATCCCCAACACCCAGTGCCAGGAAAGGAAACAGGGTGCTCTCAGCAGCCTCCACAAGAGCTGGCAGACACCAGGTTCCCAGTGCCATGCTGGCAATGAGGGTCAGACAGGATGCAGGTAGAATCAGGAGTGAGAATTTAGGATCCAAGCCCAAGGATGAGGAAAGGAGATGTAGCAGTAGAAGGGGGAAGGAAGACCCTCTCACTGAGAGCTGCAGGAATAAAGTAGCTCCCCAAGGGATGAGGGATTTTGCTGGTGGCATTTCCAACAGCTGGTCCTGTCAGACAGCTCCGCTCTGCTTCCGGCATAGTCCTTCCATGGGATATAACAGCAGCACAGCTGCATTGCCCACAGGCATCACTGCTTGAGGCAGCGGCAGTCTGTCTCAACCACCCTGATTTAATCTCATCCAAACTTATCAATTTGAATAAAGAAAAGTAACCCCAAGGTGGGTATACTTGAAAACTGCTCAGGTGAAGCAGTACCTACCAGACAAGCCAATACCCACGGAGGGAATAGAAATTCTTCCCTGAAGCCCTTCTTAAAGTGCTGCTAAAGCTGGGTTGGATGAGTGACCCACACATTCTGAAATGGTTCCTTAAAGCAGAGACCTGGGAGCATTTCTGAAGGCAGCTGTAGGAACTCAACCTGTCCCCATACTGCCAGCAAACATACCTTCTAACAATCTAATCCTCTGAAGAAATGTGTTAGATCCAACATCTTGCTGAGTGAACAAAAAGCACAATAGCCCAAAGAGGAATGGAAGCGTAGCTTTCTGCACAACCCCTGAGGATTTGTGCATAAGCCCTGGCCTTCAGCGACACTTCATTACCTTCCTAATTTATACAACACACAGGTAGTTTTTAAATAACAGTGAGCCTCCCAGCTTCTTCCTGCAGGCAGACATCAGGGGAGGACAAAGAGCAGGGCAGACAGAGCACCCTGGCAGCTGCCCGGACAGAGGCTGTTGATGTGCAAACAGCCCTACAGTTGGATCAGACTTGATTTTTCCTTGTTTGAAACATCTACAAGTGTATGAGATGTCAAAAGCAATCTTGACAGGCAAAGGCCCTTTGGAGGAGTCCTGGCCCTGATAGAATCACGTGGAGCTTTGCCACTAATTTCATCGGGGCTGTAAATCCACCTCTCGGGTCCACCTCTCACCCTGTCCCCTGTAAATTCCTCTTGGCTAGAGAACTGTAAGAACACAGAAAGAGCGAAGCAAATATGGAAATGAAGGCATGCCTTCAAATTCAGAATCATCTGACTGAATTACAACAGTTTTCCGGTAAACTCATCGCTCATCAAAATGGGGAACAAACAGTGAATCTGACTAGCCTCTGACAGACCTGGCATAAGCAAATGAATCGCGTATTTCTACTGCTTCCATCTCTGGCAGGACACCTCTATTCTGTCCATCAGCATCCCTCGGTATCGCTGCCCACTCTCATCATCTGCTAATGTAGCTAAGTCCTGAAAAGATGAAGCTGCTATTGTCATGAATTTTTAATGAGGCCAGGAAAAGGCTTCTCCTTCAGGAAGAAGAATATTTGGTGGCATTTACTCCCTATGATCAAAGCCATTTCATGTCTCTTGTGTGGTATTATTAGAACACAATACGAACTGAAAGCAGTATTCAGAATAAGGTCCCTATTCAAGGAATGCTTTCTGCAAAGAAGAATGCCAGGACCAATGCCAGCGGGAAGCCGATGGCCTTAAAGCACCTCTCTGCCCATGTGTGTCTGCAGGGAATAGCATGACGTGACAGCCTAGTGGGCACCTTAGGGCCAGTCTCCTTGCATCACAAGCACAATGCTCTAAAAACATATTCATTCCCGTCCAAATGCTTCCCAACACCCAAAGACATTGTATGGCCATCACTTGAATCTAATGATGTAATATGCCACAGAAAGATGTGTATTTTAGGTCTCTGCTGGTAAATAAAATTCTCAGAGGATGACAGGAAAAGGACTGTACCAACCTACAGCTGGTAGGACAAGGGTGCAGCTAGTTCTACGGTTCCCATGCTCCCATACCTTGCATTATTTCTGTATTGAGTGTGTGCCTGGGACACACCAAGGAACCACCTGAGAGATCTGATGCCATAAACAGTGCTTACACGCTCTGTCTGTCCTGTCACCATCTGGGCCAATCCTCCAGTGCCAAGAAGCAAATGAGGACCTTACAAGAAGATCTGTTAAACATCCGCATAAGAAGAACGGAAATTTTGAGCTAGCAGGAAAGAGGAGATTGAGACAGATCTGGCTGTCTGGATGAATTCCAGGTATTTTCTCTTTATCCTCTCTACTAAAGGACGCAGTAGAGAATAGGTTTTTGAAAAGTTTCTCCCATTGACTTCAAACAAACTCTCCTCATGTCCCTGACAAACACGGAGTATGAAATAATTCCACAGTGAAATATCTTTTGTAGCCAAATATGCTATAATTATGAATTGACATGTCTTATTGATGTAGCTCAATCAATAAGGAAACACCAAGAGGCCAAACTAATAAAGCTCCTAGCCACAAGCAATGTATGTCATGCAGATTACTTCCATCATTACTGAAGAACTTCCGAAACAAATCTGTCCCTTACTGATGTATGATGAGTGCTTCATGAAAAGCTGATGCTTTGTTCACATTATAACTATGACGGGACTGAGGATGCATTGTTCATACAAACTGAAACATTCGGCCTCATTTCCATGGCTGAAGGACTGTGAAACCTGTGGGTAAGGGTTATCTGCAAACACAATTGCCAGTTGAGCCACACTGCTTATGCTACCAGACACACGCCTCCACACTGTAAGCCATCATGTAAAACATATCTGCACAACTATCACAAAAGTTAAGGGAACTGCAACTGCAATTGAAGGGAAATTTAAGCATTTTGGTAAACATAATGTATATAAAAATTGATGTTGGTATCATGTGATGGTATGCTCCCCCTGTCCCTCTAAACCCTGATCTATATTTCCTGTAATCCTTTTAAAGTGATAATCACCAAGGGCGGTCGTGGTTGCTGCAGCCAACTTGAGCAGTTAATAAATATCATTGATAGTCATGATGGATGTGACAGGTCATTCCACCCAACGTGGATTTGGGGAAGACAGGTAACAACACTAACTAAAGGCTAACTTGAGCAGGGCACTCACCCGACCACGGTGCAGGTCAATGTGTGACTCAAGCCAAACTCGGAAGACACTAAGCTCTGCATTCAGTATGCAAATACGACTATGAGTTCATCATCTTACCTCATAAACAGTGAGCAGCCCAGGAGAACACTGAGCTCTCCTATGCAACAGTGGGACATACAACACGATTTCCCCTTGAGTAGGAATGCCTCTTGAGGTTATGTCTACTGAAGAGATCTCCTACACCTTGACATCAAGAGAAACCCTGCTGTGACAGGTCCTCAGTAAGTGACTAATAGCTTGCTAAACTTTCTGAGTTTTGTAAAGATGGTATCTCAGATTAACTGTGAACATATAATCCTTTAGACATAAAATACTGACAAAGTCTGGGACTAGGAGTGTTATCAACCATACCTATGCTCCATCTTGATTTGGTTCAAGGAGTTCAGAAGTAAAATGGCCCACTCTGAGCCTCCTGACTCAACAGAAGGGTCTTCCTGGATAAGTATGTTTAACCTTGTCCTTGCTATTTTGAGCCATACCGAGTTGCTGTCTTATATACAATTAAGCTTTGTCAAAATCACTATTTTGTATCCATATATATTGCCGCAAATGAAAAGTATAATTCTATCGGCAAAACAGCAGTCATGCAGATGTTTACAGAGGTAACAGAAAAGCCTCAAAATAGCCCCTGCTGCCTTAATGTCCTTCCAAGATGGACTCTGATAAAGCCTCCGCACCACACAGCCCACTCTATGCCACTGTACAAATGAAGCACTGTTGACTGAAGCATAGAAAGACCATGAGCACTCAAAAATATCCAAAGGAAACTGGAAAAATCAATACTTGATATATAATATTGTTACAGTCCTTCAATGTTTTGTAAATAAGAAAGCTCCAAAAAGTGGAAGTTCTACTTTACATAAAGGTTGATAGATCATGTGTTAGGGCTTAAATCTTTGGACTGAAAAAGTTGCTTGCTCTTAATGACACAGAGAGTTGCTCACAAGATTTAAGTTTCGCTACAGAGAGAAAGCTCTCCACTTTAACTTACCCAGCACAGCAGAGCTGTGGGAGATGCTCCAGGCACTGTAACTACATACGAAACTCAGAGGAGGGAGGGGCTGGGTGCACTTTGTTGTGGAAAGGGCATATGTCATCATCACGCTCTGTGAGGTAAGACCAGAACACACAACGTTCCACCCTACTGAAACAGCTGAAATGGAAGGGAAGGGAAACAACCACTGATTTTTAAGCTCTAGGATCTTTCTAATTGAAATGATAAGTCAGGGCTTGAAGCAGTGATTGAGCACCTTGTGGGAAGGCAGGGCCATCCCAGAGGAGCTCAGGCGCATGCAGTGCAACTGAGTGACCAGAAGGAGTGGAGTCAGGATCCACCCCTTCTCAGACCTCAGCGAAGGATTGGCAGTGGAGGTGAGGGTATCTCCCTGGAGATCTCTGAGTATGTAAGGCCTTCTGAAGATAAGCAGCATCTTTCTCTTGTTTCTATGCTAACTGCTGTTGCATTTGAGCGAATTCTCACTTTCTGCAGCCTGGGACCTTGCTGCTCTGCTTTCACTGTTGTGCTTTCCATCATGTTACACTAACAAAGCAGAAATGACAGCAGCATATACACTTAGGATGGATTATCTTAAAACGAATGTTGCTCAAATCACTGAAGAATGGGGTTCAATAATGGACAATTGTCCCACTATTAAATCCTCTTCCAAGATGGCAGAACTTCTGAATAAATTAGAACAAACATTCCTAACAGAAGAAAAGAGTATGGCTGCTACTACTAACTATGAGTGCATAGTATTCTTCTGAAGGATGAACTAAAGGAAGAAAATAAGCTTTTAAAAGCTTCTATCAAACAATTAGAAAATAAAATTACACTTCTGATGGGGCAAACTACCTCAACTTCAAATGACATTTCCCCTCTGAAATTAAGAACTATATCATTAGGAAGGAAAAAGGACCTTTGGATCACAGTTGAATCTGAAAATAAAAAGAAACTCAACAAGAGTAAAGTCCGACTAGATGATTTGGGGACCTCATATCCTCTAGAAATCAGACCAGAAATTACTCAAAAAACTGAGAAGGCCCAAGATAGTGTAATAGGGTTTCCACCTAAGCAGTGGCCCCCTACCCACTGCATGTAACTGTGTGCCTGTACATGGCTGTTGAACTCATGAATTTATTATAATGAACAGAAACCAAGAGCCAGCTTAGCTCTTCAAATTATAGGATAAGGGGGCCAAAATCATAGCTATTAATAGAGGCCCTATGTTGGATTCACTATTTTTTTGGTCCTGGAAGAACATACAGAAAGTGATGGCATTAGAAGACACAGTAGCAGAAGCATCAGTTATTCAAGGCGACCCAACTAAATTCCATGGAGATGAGGGGTGATGATTGGTGGGTTTAGGGCACAGACCATCCCTGTAACCCAGATAAGGTTGAAGATGGGGGTTGGTGGCTCCCACCCCAGGAGTGTAAGGTGTCTATTGCCCCAGTCCCAGTGTATATAGTAAGCATAGGTACACTATGGGATCTGACTCTCCATATGACTGTGGGAGAGTTCAGACTGAGAGAGAGATGTATTATTATCTAGGCAGTGTAGGCAATATTAGAAGGCCATACAAAACATGAACCTATTTGCCTGCCAGAGCTGCATCAATTTAGTAACATGAAACAGTATAGAAGCCCAGGGGTGCAAGAGGAAATCTCAAGAACGGCGCAGGAACTCAAACAATTACAAATCACAAGACCTGTACAAAGCCTGTATAATTCCCCCATATGGCCAGTACAAAAGTCAGATGGCACATGGATGTAACAGTGGATAACAGAGAACTGAAGAAAGTCACGCTGCCTGTTCATGCAGCTGTACCCAATACTGCCTCCCTGATAGATAAATTAAGTAGGGAGATAGAAACCTACCACTGTGTCCTAGACTTGACATGCATTCTTCAGTATTCCCATCCAAGAGGAATCATAAGATCAGTTTGTGTTTATGTGGGGATGCAGGCAGTGGGCTTTCCAGGTCCTGCTAAAGGGTACGTGCAGTCACCTACACACTGTCATAACCTAGCGGTGCATGACCTAGCAGATTGGAATAAACCCAGTAACATCAAACTCTATCGCTATACTGAACAGTTACCGGCCACCTACTCTGCATCACAGGCAGTAGAGCCACTAACACAAATGGTTTTAGTTAATATGACCTCGCCAGTTCAGGGGTGGATGAAAGACCTGATCCACCTTCCTAAAGCAGGGGTGGCCAGAACACAGACAGTGGTTCAATGGGCCACCTATGCCAGCTAGAGTAGTAGTCTGTCACTGTTGAAAGAAGACTTCCAGAAGATCTTAGGCCTGGTGACATATCACAGTGATGTGCAAGAAGAGAGATAATGGTCACTCTGCTGGAGAAGAGTACAGTCCAGGAAGGTTCCCTTATTTCTGTGCTGTTGCATTTCATTGAATCCTCACTTCCTGCAGCGTGAGATCTTGCTTCTCTGCTGTCCTTGTTGTGCTTTCTATCGCATTACAGTCTCTCTCTCTTTTAATAGAGAATCGTGTTTACAATAAGGAAGCCAAATAAATCAGAACATAAAAGGGACAGAAAAAAAGTGTTTCACCCAGACAGCGAGTTTTTCCTTATAATATCCAGAATGATTCTGGAGCTCTTGAAAGATCTCCTTAACCCCAAGAGCCAATCTTAAAACTCACTGTTTGAGCACGCTGGCCAGGAAAGAGTCAATGTCTTGAATAACAGAAAACAAGGCATTTTGCTGTTAGTTTACTATGTGTAACAGAAAGACTGAGGATGTTACCACTACCGGACAGGTGACCCTTAGCTCTTAACAGCTGACTCAAGAGCTTTCACAAAGTGAAACCGAGGTTGCATGTTTCTGGCTCCTGTAATATCTTCCCATAAAGCTGCCATGTGTTTGGATAGCTGTATGGGAGATGGATGGGGTTGAGTATACAGAGAGACATATTTTGTAATTGGAATATGATTATGGAGCTAATGAAGCTCTAATGGCAAGCCCACAAACAATGTGCAAGCTGCTCAACTTTGTCTGATTCCCTAAATCCAGCAGTTAAGGATAACTTTCCCCAGCAGGTTATAGCTTTCATCTCCCCTGACGATTTTGCCAGCACAAAAGAGAATGTCAAATTCTAGCATCCCCCAGAAAGATTCAAAGCTGTTTTGACGACTCATATGGCAACCACAGCAATTAAGTCACATTAATAGCAAGTCATAATAGAAGACTTTGGAAAGTTAAGGTAAAGGGTAATAAAGTTTAAGACCAGAAAGTGTTTCGGAAAGCAAAACAAAACATGAAGCATTATTCAGAGAACCTACAAAAGTAGATTTTCTCCTTTTGTCTTAGACTGCCTAGAGAAGTGATTAATGCTTTCTGATTTTTCAGTAAGATTTGGAATATAAGCAATGAGAAATAAAAAGAGAAAAACAATATAAAATATTGTTTTTATTCTCCTTCCTCAGGAGGAAACCGAGGAAGCTCAGAGTAAGATTTACCTTCTCTGAAATAAAGGAAAAAGGGCTGCATTTAGGATTTTAACTTGATACAGATGATCTTTTGAGAAAACTACTCTTGCACTGCCCATAGCGGGATTTAGGAAGTGCAAAGAATATACATTTAACTAACTAATGTGTTTTACCAGCTTATCACAAATACAGCAGCGTGTTTCTACGCTGTATCAAAAACCAGTTAAACCTTAAGCTACTTCCCACCATTGTGCTTACCAGATGTTGGAGTCAGCTTGCCTTGTTTTCATTAGGCTGTTAATACATGCCCCAAAGGCAGCTTCACCTCAAAGCTCCCTTGAGAAACATAGAAAGGTTGAGCTCTGCTGGCCAACCCAGCTGAAGTTAACACAATGCTGACACTGCTGCAACATACTTCCTATCTCTTCACTCCTCAATAAACAGTCTTGGCAAGGAGCTCACAGGGCCACAAAACCTTTGCTTTGGAACAAAACCTACAGCGGGGGCCTGATCCTGGACACAGGGAAGTGGAGGCCTGATGGAAGGCTGGCAGAAATTTAGCTGCTGCAGCAAGGCAATTTGGACAAACTGAAGCTCATCCTGACACTACCTGGCTTTGGCTAATGACTGCTGACCACAAAGGAGGAAAGAAAGCACTACCTGCCCCAGTAGCTGTGTGAATTCAGCTGGATTTTTCTCTCCTAAATGAAAACATCTGCTAGGATTTCCCCACACGTGCAAGCTGCTTTTACATAACTCCAAATTACCTTTTCACTATTAATTCAGAACAAACAAACAAACAAAACCCCTCATTTCCTGCCTCTGCTGAATGATAAAGCTTGAAATTATCTGCTGCCCCTTCAGAGTTTGGACTCGGCCCCCATGTACCATCTTCACTTCCTTGTGGTGTTCTTCCCTCTGCCCTTTTCCTTGCTCAGGCAGGACAGTTACATGGATGTTACCGCGCCAGCATCACAGTCTAAAAGAGGTTCTCAAGGTCCTGGTGACACATTTTCCTTGTGTGCCTGTCTCCTCTGCTTTACAGCTGAGTCACATAAAGAAGCAACAAGCTCCCTCCAGGACAGGAAGAATAGCTGTGCATTGTCTCTTTAAAAACCTCCTAATTCTTAGGCAACAACCAAGTAGGAGCCGCAGCAACGGGGCAAATCTTTCTGCTTCATATTGATCAAAATCAATGCCACGTTACTGCTTATCGCGTCATGGGCCATGCTGGCCTTGAGGAACTAGACACTGGAAATACATAGAAAGGAAGCAAAGAGAGCAAATGGGGAAGAATAAACCCACCTCTGTGTTTTAACAGCCTGACACATCATTTAGCAGAACAGATGAGAAAGTCTCTTCTCCGAAGAAATATCATTGTTATCCTTTAATGGAGACCTACTGACAGCTCTGAAGAGCTGCTGCATGCCCTAGACACCAGTTTGCTGACAAAGGGATGCACAGAGCCATGACAGTGAGGGAGTGACCTGTCAGTGCCACTTGTGCCTTCTGCAAGTGTTTCTTCTTCTGAAAACATAATGCAATTTTGAAAGATCATGAAAAATTTTACCTTATTTCTATAAATCTCACAGACAGAAGAGCCTGCACTGGAAGGCAGCTTCTCCAGAGCTTGTCTACCCGCTTGTGGCCATCAACGTCCTTACTATGCGGCACCTTGCATTTCCTTTAGAGATGGCCCTATAACAAGAATGCTTGTAGTCTATTTCCTGATATGTCTGGGTTCATCCTCAGGTTACTTCTGGTCCAAACAGCTCCTTTCCTTCCATTAACTCACAGCACTGACACTTCTGCTGTGAGAACACAACACCCTAAAGAGCCTTATGCCTATCAATTCCCCGGTCCTAATCTCTCCCTTAGGACACGCAGTAGGCTTCTTTATACCAGGCAGGCTGTATTTGCTGGAGTCCCATAGGTAAATCCCCCAGATTTCTGTCGGGTCATTTTGCAGTGACAAACACACACAGCCAGCATAGCCTTAGGATTCCACTGTCACACCGCCTGCCTCAGATGAGGCAGCACAGCCGGGCGGAACGGCTGAAAAGCAAAGCACGAGCAGAGGCCTTCCAATTCCAGCTCCCCTGAGAGCTGGCAATACTGCTGGGTAAACAAAGTTTATCTAGAAACTGGCTGAGCCGTGCGGCTCCACTGAGCTTCTCTGAGCCGACTGAAGATGCAGCGCTTCGTTTAGGTCTTCCCAGAGACAGAGCAAAACGGAACGTAAATAAATAACTGTAGCAACAAATAGAAAAGAGCTAAAAATCACTCCTCTCCCTAATGTTGGATGCTGTGGTTTCCATTTTAAAACACTGTGCACAGCGAATTTCAGAGCATCTCACCCTGGCTGACAACCCTTCCCTTCCCTTCCCTTCCCTTCCCTTCCCTTCCCTTCCCTTCCCTTCCCTTCCCTTCCCTTCCCTTCCCTTCCCTTCCCTTCCCTTCCCTTCCCTTCCCTTCCCAACAGAGATTGCTCCCTATTAACTAGCAAATGGAGCTTTCCTTCTCCTCCCTTAATTACTGCCCTGATACCAACATCCCACACAAACACAGGTGGATTTGAACTTCCATCAGAGAGCTGTAGCATCTGCTGAGCGCAGAGTGATTTCTGTTTTAAAGACAATTAAAAACAAGTATCTGATTGTTTCTATGAGAACTGCGGACAGGACATCTTGAAAAACCCACTGCTGGCTGAAAACTGGCAGCTGCTCCTCAGTCTGACAGAATAATTAAAACCGGTGTGACAATAATTAGCACTTCTATAGCTCTTTTCATCCACGTATATCAAAGCACTTCACAGAACCAAGTGCAGCTACCTCTGTTTAAAGCTGTGCTCAGAAGAAAGAAGGAAAAAAACAAGAAATCAGAATGTGTTCCTTATGGAAAATTCCTACAGATCCATCAATGATTTTCATCCCAAATTCAAGTTAAAGACTGAAATATTAATATACATATATATAAATCCAAAGTATAGAGGCTGATTGGGAAATTTCAGTGTTTTCCAATGAACCAAAATGTTTTGGCACTCGGAATTTAGTGTGTTTTGCTTTGAGTCTCCCAGCAGTACAGTGCATCTGCCTCTGGGAAGGGAATGCCTCATGGGAGTTGTAGTTCAGGTCTCCCACTGAGCATATAACTATTGCTGAGGCACCGTGTGTCCCCATCTTCCCCTAATGCTGCAACTGCCTGTCCTAATGCTCGGCAGAAAAAACACCCAAAAAGCATCCACCCCACCCCTGCTGAGGCTATGAATGGGCAGCACTGACTGCAGCACAGAGAACTGGACTATTTAGGGAAGAAGACAAAACCCAACAGCCCCAATGGACAATTTCACGCTTTAGAACTCAGCCTGGTTCTCCTCCTATGAGTCAGCAAAGCACCCTACAATAGGTACTACTTTTTGGATTACTGCTCTTCTGGGATGAATTCTTTCAGGTCGAGCCTGCATCCAAGGAGCTGAAGGAGCAAGTTTCTGCTGCTGCTGCCTTGGCTTTGTGCCTACAGCTGATACGGCCACCATGTCCATTTGCTCACAGCTTGCAGATTTGTTCTTTCAAGGACCTGCCTGTCTGGAATTGGTGGGGGAAAAGAAGGACAAGTCATGATTGCTACTTACAGACATCGTGCCTCAAACCAAAGCTGCTAATTTAACTTGACAGAAGCTCATAACGGCATGCATGCAGGTGATTACTGATGGGCAGGATGCACAGTTTTAATACCCATGGCAGCATAGGGCTCCTCTTCACCACCAAATCATGAACCACAAAGAGCTTCCTCTGTGGAATCATGCAGGGAACCAGGGTGAGCCTGAACAATCTTGCCCAAGGAGGTTGTGGATGCCCCATCCCTGGAGGCATTCAAGACCGGGCTGGATGTGGCTCTGGGCAGCCTGGTCTGCTGTTTGGTGACCCTGCACATAGCAGGGAGGTTGAATCGAGATGGTCATTGTGGTCCTTTTCAACCCAGGCCATTCTATGATCCTATAAATCTGCCACTTCTCTAGGAAAGCCCATTTACTGCATTTCATATTCAATTCAAAGCTCCTCTTGCCCCCACCCCAGAAATAAATTAGGACAATTTCTTTCAATGATCCCCATTTCTAGGAGGCTGAGGAAGGCTTTGTTGACTAGAGCTGATCAAAGTTTTGTTCTTTTCTCTGCCTGTTCCTTTAATAATCTGAGTAACAAAACGCAGGGAGGCATGCAGGCTCATGAGGGAGAAATCAAGGGGAAGTAGTTAACAGTGCTAACAATTTAGCTAATGTTATTAAAACCAAAGTAGATGCTTGCAGACGCAGAGCATGAGGCAACAGAGCAGTATCAGATTCAGCCTGTTATTCATGACCATGCAACGCAGTCAGCTCTTTAAACCTGATCTGGTTAAACAAAATGGCCACAGGTAACTTAACATCACTGTTGGGCAAACAGGTCCAAAGGCCACCCTTCCAAGCTTATCTTTTACCTGTATTTCCATGTACCTTACAACTGTGTTTTATCTCAATTGCTTCTGATACTAGGTTTTACTATAAAACATGACACACACTGCAGTACCTTACTCTTATCATATTAACCATTTATATATATGTCTAATTGACATCACCACTTATTACCTCAACACCCCAGTTATGCCTGTAGCGCATCTTACCTTCACTCAGCATTACCATCCGAGACCAGTTCCAGCAAGGAACTGAAGCATTCTTGTTAAACAACAAAGAAACCAAACCCTATCATGAGGACACTGGAGTATCTTGGGTAAAAAAAACAAACAACAACCTAGCTCCTAAATTATTGGCCTCAGCAGCCCATGTTTCCCTTCATTGTGTATCTGCACAACTGCAGAAGCAACAGGACTCTTCCCATCCTCACCTGTAAACAATACGCTCTATCACTTCAAATGCTGTCAGCTGCAGAGGAAAGAAGAAGAAAGACAAAACGTTTGTGATGGCTTGGGATGGTAATGTGACTGGTCAGGCATTCATCTGTTGCTGGATAAAATTCTCAGACCTCCCTGTGAGCAGTAGTGAATGTGGCACTCTTAAGGCTACTCATTCTGTAAAAGGGCAGTGCTTGCATGTATAGATGGCAATTCGAAAATGCTCTTAATTTCTAGATCTAACAAGTGCATGATGCCGGCATCGTACCTAATTCCCAGTTTAGAAGCAGGGAACAGATCTGGATGCCCAGAACACTCTTTTATGCCAAATGTAATCTACGCTCCCCTGTCAAAACATAAATAACGTACTGGGACAGTGTCACCTTGTGGTTGTTTGCTGACATAGCGGCCAACCGAGCGGGGAGACCGGGTGCTTAACACCCCTTCTGTCGAAGGGACGTAGTCAACCTCTTTTCAGCGGTCTATGGGGACAGGACAAGGGGAAACGGCCATAAGCTTTAGAGCGTAAGAAGCTCCTTTGCATATCAGTGCCTGATTTCTTCACAGTAAGGCTGACGGGGCGCTGGCACAGGCTGCCCAGGGAGGTTGTGGATTCTCCTTCTCTGGAGATATTCAGGACCTGTTTGGATGCCTCCTTGTGCAGCCTGCTGCAGAGTGCCTGCTTTGCAATGGGGCTGGACTCAATATGCTCCAGAGGTTCCGCTCTGCTACACAGAGGCTCGAATCCCGGGGGTTGGACTCGATGATCTCTAAGGTCCCTTCCAACCTGCACAAGACTGTGATACTGTGATACTGTGAGGTTCCTTCCAACCCCTACAATTCTGTGATTCTGTGATCTTACCCCGCACAGCCTTTGCTTAGAAATGCCCACCTTAAATACTTCCTTTGGAGTAAACAGAACCCCTGTGATCTGCTCTGTGTGCCCCGTCCATGCAGGTGTTAGCAGTGTTTGCACTAGTGAATCCCAAAGTGCTCAGAGGTGGGCAGGCATCAAACACGTGAGCCAGCTCCGCAATATGCAGTGCCTACAAGCATTTGGGAGGCAGAGCTGCCATAGGAGGGAAGCTTCTCAGCTTATAAATAGGAGCTGCGAGGCCTAGCAGTAAGATTCCACTCGTCCCTTTGTGAACCCCCTGCCTTGCAAAGCACATTCCAAAAACTGGCACGTCTTCTTGCTCCCAGCGTTCCAGCCCTACAGAGAAAGTGGGTTTTGGAAACACTGTTCTGTAGAAGGAGGTAAAAACGCAGCCCTAATTCAAAGTTAGTACTAAGCGAGGAAATTCAGACACCAAACTGTGCTCTTAATGGAGAACTAATGGATGTTAATTAACCACCAATTGACAAAGAACATATTTACTGTAGTTTAACAGCTCTGCAAATAGACACGAACTCATTTACACATGTTTAAACCTTAATAAATACATTTGCAGTCATTGGCCGCTTAAGTTGATGTTCAAACTGTCCCCTATAGTAAATCTAACAGGATACATTCGGTTGCAAAAGTTATTGCGCATTAATTAAACATTAGCTCATTGCAGAAAACCAAATAAGTTGATGGTAAATGGCCTCTTTCATCAATACTGGTTTATTACACAGCTATTAAAGAGCTGTATGCAAAAATGAAGAAAAACCACCACTCCAAACAGCTTTCTCTCTGCGCTGTCATCCCCCACCTCTGCAAAGTAAGCACGTGCATGGGGCTTCCCCATAAGGAAGAGCGCTGTGTGCTGCTGAGGAACAGGGTAATGCCTTGACTGCAGCAGGCAGCGCTCCGAGCAGCACGCTTCTGAGAATGGTGTGGTTGTGGTGAGCACAGGACAGCATTCATAAACAGTGGTTCTGAGCAGTAAGAATGGAAGGGAAGAGAGCGTGGTGACACATCACAGCAAAGGCAGTGGGAGGAATACTCTAGGCAGTGGGAAGTTTTCACTCTAAAAGCTTGTTTCAGTCAATCCTGCCAGCCTTCTACTCTACTCCATTCCAGGTTTTTCCAGCTTGAGCAATATTATCTCCCTTTATAGAATCACGGAATCATTAAGGCTGGAAAAGACCACTAGGATTATCAAGTCAACCCCAGTCCCTCCCCACCATGCCCACTAACCATGGTTAAGCCCTAAGTGACACATCTATGGGTTTTTGAACACTTCCAGGGACAGTGACTGCCCCACCTCCCTGGGCAGCTGTGCCACTGCCTTAATGCTCCTTCTGAGAAGATCTTTTTCCTAATACCCAACCTGAACCTCTTATGGTGAAAGTGAAGGACAGAAGAAGGACCAGATGGAGAAAAAGGCACTGTCTTAGCAGACCGATCAGCAGCAGAGAATCATCTTCCCTTCTTCCCCAAAACAACTCACATTGTCAGGCTTAAATAAATTAAAACCTACCAAAAAAGTGGCTTAGTGATCCTAATGGCACCCCACCTACTGCCTGCTGTTCTGTTGAAACATTTGAAATTGAAATGCTTTCACATATACAGCTTGATTTTATTTTCTGATTAAGCAAGCTTGGAAATGCATAACAAGCTTGAATGCTCTCTAGTACCTACGTGAAACAACTTTATCTATACTACTACAAGACAGGTGGATTTGCAGGCGGTGGGAAAAAAATCTGTCTGCCCTGTGCTCCTATTGCTCTTGGATTAAGAAATTTCTATTGCTCATAAGGGTTAAGAAATTAATGTTATGTCAAACACCTTAACTTTCCCTCACAAAATGCTCACTATAGACATAGGAAGGACACTTGTCACACCTCAGAGTTGGACACGATGATTCTCATGGGTCCCTTCCGAATCAGGATATTCTATGACTCTACCTTCACACACTTCTTCTGCATTGCACTGTACATAACTAAGTTGGGTTGTATTTATCTGAGGTCGTTCAATTCTCCAATGCTGTTGCAGAAGCCTCCAGTGGAGGGAGCTTAAAATAACTAAAAAAGCTTTACTTTCAAGGGAGGCGCTGACTTAATTAAGTCATCGTTTTCTACCTTATACCAAAAAAACAAAAAAAAAACAAAACAAAAAAACCATAAAAAATCTCATGAGGAGAAGAAAGAAATAATCATTATTCATCACACAGAAAACATCCAGATCAAATGGTGAAGGTGTGTGTGTAGTTTTTTGTTTGTTTTTTTTTTTTCCAGACTTTGAGAGAATACAAATAGTGAGAAATGGAGAGTGCAAATTAAATTAAGAATCATAAAATTTTCTCTGTTTGCACAGCTCGGGTAACACTGTCTGGGGCCAATTTATTATCAAGCTCAACAGCAAATAAACTCACGTGAATCCCACGCTGAAGCAACCTTTACGCATTTCACAATAAGACTACCACAGGGGTCTGGTAAGCAAAGATGAATTATAGTTGCCTGTCAGAAATAATGATGATAATCCTTCCCACTCCTACGACATCTGAAGATTACAACAACCTCTGCAGAAATCTCAGGCACTCTAGTTAAGGTGATGAAAGCATGTAATCAATGGGTTCACAGTTAGGGAAACTGAGGCAGCAGAAATGAACTGGTCCAAAGTCACAGCCAACTTCAATCCCTGTACCTCATTAGGGTGGAAAGGACACCATTGATGTCAGTGGGGTTCTTTTGGTTTACGCATCACTGTCATCATCTCAACAGACAGACAGCAGCAGCACACTGTGGTTACAGAACAGAGACCTCTTTTGCCAGTTGCTATGTCAAACCAACTGAGATAGCAAACAAAAAAGGACTTCCCTTTCCTAGAGTTTGTAGCGGAGATGAGACTGACTCTCTTTGCATATGACACTTAATTGTACCTGGAGAGCATGAATGTGTTACCATCTGTCTGAAACTCAGAGATTTGAGGATCTTGATGGCCGGGGTGGGTTTTCTCTGATATTGAGGGGGTATGTTTTGTACCAGTGATTCAAACACACCAGCTGAGCTTCCTGCTCCATGCTGAGCAATTTCTCCTTCAGCTTAAGAGAACCAAGGAAGGCACAAAATACAACAAAAGCCTATTTTTATCTATTGCACATGCACATGCAGAACTTTTCACTTGGTAGAACCTTAGGATATTAAGATTCAAACTAATTCACTCTCAATTCCTCCCAGGCAGGCACAGCCATGGCTGTGAGCCCCTCCCTTACACAACCAGCATGCCCAACCCAAATATTTCCTACTGTGGCCCTATCTCAAATTCAGCTTTCCTGCTGAGGTTGACACACTACTAACAAGAAGCAGAGTAACAGCGGTGCATCCAGGAAAGTGACTCCTACGGATTTGGTGTGCTTTGAAGACACTGAGCTGTTCTGCCTTTAAGAGGCACAACTCACATGGTATCTGTCAGCCAAAGGCATCCAAATCTGCTGTGCTAAGATGACTTTTTCTTCTCAGCCACAGGCAACTGTGAAGTTCCCTACTTTCCCCAGATGTTCTTGCATACTCCACTGCATATAGGAACTGTCTGTCAAAACAGTATGCACCTCCTCCCAGGGAAAGTGGATCCAAGGGCAAGGTGGAAGGGGGCCTATATAGAATCGGCAGCTTCCATTAAAGAAATTAGCATCTGGACTCAATTTTGGAAACCCAATGTCAAAATGACTGATGGGACAAACTAGTGCTCTAGAGCAAAAGCCAGAAACTGCATAGCAAACTTTTTTAATGTGGTCTTTGGCAGGCTCCATGAAACAAAAAGACAGCATGGCTTGGCCATTCATTACATAAAAATTAGAAAAAGCTGGCAACTTTGGCAGAAGAAGCTGGCATGCAGTCAGCATGGCATAGCAGCGATCACCTTTACAAGATGCAGAAGGCACAAGGGTATCCATCTTCAACAAGGCACAGAGGTGAGAAAGAGAAGGACAATGCTCCAGCAGTACAGCTGTTTGTCTCCTTTCCTTTCTTAGTCATCTACTGGGGAAAAAGTTTCTTCCCCCTGCCCAGCCACGGGTGTTCCCACCTCACTTTTCAACTTTGGCAGAAGGTGTGATCTCTTCCTGTGCCTATGCAAAATTCCTTTCAAGTGTCTGCAGTTCTCCTTGTCCCCAGGCATCCTCCTCTCAGTGCTGGGTGACTGTAGGATAAGCACAGCAAAATGTCTGCCTGCGGGTGCTGAGCAGTGATAGATGTAGGCAGCTGGCTGGCCAGTCAGGACTTTGCCTGCTTTATTGCTGATGAACTACTCCTCCTGTACATTAATTGCATTTAATGCTTTCCCCCATTTAGGCATCCATCTTCTCCTCTTTAGCCTTTTAGATTTTTCCTGAGCTGTTTGGCCTACACAATCTAGACCAAAGCTCCCCAAGACCCCCCACAGCACACGCTGATGCCAGAGGACAGACCTCAGCCTGTCAATCTCCTTCCCTTTTTCCCTCTGAGGACTTATTTTCATAGTGATGAGTATTAATAATTTCGGGAAATGCTAGCAAAAGGGGTACTCACTGTGCCATAACTTACTGTTCCTTTAGCAACCATAAAACTAAAGGGACTCAGTCTTTAAGGTCCACAGAGGTAAACCAAAGAAAGGCAACAGAGAAACTCAAGACAAAGCTATTGCTGCTAGGTTACAAACAGACCTACCCAAAGCCAAAATACATTTTGGTGTTAAGTGCAAAGGCATTCTCTGTTCATGCCCAGTACTAGCACTATTGTTGGATCACACCTCTAAGTTTGCTGGAGAATCTCTTTCAAACAACAGAGGTTAGGTGCCATTAACAGGGAACATTAATGTGGGTGTTGTAGATTTTGTACTTCAAGTTTTCAGTCTGCTGCCCAGTCAACATATATCAAACACAGCTTTCCTCATACACTTCAAATTCCTTACTTGCTGCAAGATAGCATTGAGGAGTCGGTCTCAAGGCAGGCCAATGGTAGAAGGCAAAAGCAGTCCAAGAAGAACCCTTACCAAGGATATTCAACACAAGCATTGCCATGCAACTTGGATTAATGCACCTCATCTGTTGAATCTGATAAACTATGTTTATTTCCCCCCCCTCCACAAATGATCACAGTCATGCTGACTACACTAGAGAGAAGCGTCTTATTAAGTCTAAACTCATCTATAAAATACCTGCTGACCAAGTCCAGCCCCTTGCAACTCAAAGCAGTTTCCTCGTGTATGTTTTCAAGGCATTTCTTGCATGGCAACAGAAGGCTCCGAGGAGAAAGGAAGGAAACCCTGCTCCTTCCTCATGTTACCACAGTAGGTACACTACAGCTTTCTGGTGGGAGAGCCAACAGATGAGGTAGTTTGGGATGCCATTCATCAGATGTGCCTTGTTCAGCAAACATTGAAGATTCATCCCTGTGTCCCAGTCTTCTATTCTCAACCTCTGTTTCCAATCAAAATGATGTTTCTGTACAGTTCTAGTATGAACAAATGGCTGTTGCCACCTAATGAAAGAAAGGATAAAAAGTTCCTCAGATAATCTCCTTTACTTTTGTAGTGTCTAGGAAGGAAAAGGGTGCCATAAAGGGAGCCATGTTCAAAGTAGGCTCAAGTAAAGAGGTATGTTGCAGTAGTCACACTGACAGAACCAGAGAGAGGAGATGGCCCTTCACTAATTTACAGCAGCGGCTGCTTCTCCAATGAGATATAAAATGGTTGTGCTGTTCAAATCTATAAACAGAAGCATCAGAATATGTATTTTACTTTGCAGCATTCATGTGGTTACAGAAGGGACCATCAACAAGACATGGAGAGCAAAGGTTGAAAGCATTAAAGCCCAGTTAACAACCGACTGAACTGAATTTAAGGTCTAGATAATTTTATAAGGATTGAAAAAAATTGCCTAGTGGTTAAGCAAAAATTCTGAATCAAGTCTACAAAATTTTGGGCAAAAGCAACGTCCCCACTAAAGTCCATAAAACCCTTATCCTATGCATGGGGCTTATACTAGATGCAGGAGAGGGGAAAGAAGCACTTTGCCCCTTTTAGTCAGCAGGTTGCCAGACAAGGCCATGGCAGATGTGATGTTCTGGAATCATACAAAATTCAGAGACTATTATACTGATATGTGACAGATGTTATGGAAGCATGGAATATTCAAAGAACAGTGCATTAACTTTATAAATATTACATGCACCCTTACGGATTTTTTTAGCCTTTGTTTCCATGGCTCTCTAGGTAAACCAAAGTTTTCTGCACATAGCAGAACATCGTGGAGAGGATTCAACAGAAATTTTCCAGTGCCAAATAAAAGACAAAGACATTGCTAATGTCATTGAACAAGATGAGCTCATGGACTGGCTCCTGTACGTCTAACTTAACTACCAGTGAGTTTTTGGGAAGATGGGCTCTGTCTGCATGGTGGAAGCTGAGAGCATCCCCCAGGATCCACGTGCCTGCCCGAGCTGTAACAAGGTAGACAACCAGGCCACAGCGTGCCTGGGATTAGCAAAGGGCTGCAGAACACGTATGCCCTGAAACTTAAATTAGACTTCAACAACAGCCTACAGAGCTTCACAGATTATTATTTTGAGTTTGGGAGCCAGTGATGAAGGAGAAGGTAGTGCAGAACAGCTGCACGGCACCACCTCCAAGGAGATTTAGGCAGCAGTCAAGGTCTTGCTGAGAGTCATTTGCGCTGGATCTCCCTTCGGGTGTCTTGGCAGGGTTCAGTCTCTGAGTCTGAAGCGGCTCATCATGGTGTAGAAAATACCCTGTGAGACTCGCACCTACTCACAACCTCCTTGCATGTTGCATGCCGTGCTGGCAGCTGAGTCATCACGTACAAGTGTTATTTCCACAGGCTGCTGTTTTCTAATTGACTTCACCCCGACTTCCACTGCTGCACCAGACACCCGTGCAAACAGAATCTTTGTCAGCCACGCACAACCTACCTTCCTTATTTCCCATTTCACATTATTAATTGCACATCTACACCAGCTAGAGAGATGTAACTGCAGCCAAGATCCCCCTCCAATCCAAAGATCCCCCTGAAGTTCATTAACATTAATACCATAACGACTGTTGAGCTTGCTATGTTTCCAGTCAAGACTTCATACCGAATGAGGTTACCAAATAATGACTTAATAGCAAACATGGGGCAATTTATATATTGAAATTAAAGATTAAACCTTAATCTTAATTAAATCTCGCAAAAGTTCAGTAAAGCTGCCCAAATTATAAAAAATAAAAAGATGTATTGATTATTAGAGAAATGGAAATCGCATTTAATAAATACAGGAGTGAGCCATTAAGGGAATGGGGAGATCAGAAAAAGCACTAACTGGTGATTAAAAGAAGATAAATATTTATTAAATGTTGCTGTGATTTATTAAGCCGTGTTGGACTAAACAAATGTAATTTGATATCTGAATCATATCTCATTCTGATACAGCCTTCATTAAATCTGAAGTCTTGGCTTTAAATGGATATCGTATGTTCCCTTCAGTTCTTAATCTCTTTGAAATATCAGTTTGATGCTGTGGAAGACATTGAAAGTCACCGAGACTGAAGTCTCCTGCGTATCAATGAGGTTGTTTTGCACTACAGGTGAGTAGCCAACTTCCCATTCCTCAGTGCTTTCTTATCCAGGGCCTGTTGCAACCTTGTGCTGTGCCTCCGTGACAGGGCAACGTTCAGATTTAAAAACCATTTCATCAAAAGACTGAGCAGGAAGAGCACGACTTCAAATTTCAATCAAGCCTTCAGCTCTCCCCTGCAGCACTCCAACAAGCAGGGCACAGGTCTGAGGCAGAACGCCCTTTACTGGCTTTAAAGCAGGAAAGCTGACTGTTGTGTTAATGCAGTTAGCTGAGGTTGAGCATGCAAAAACATCTACCCCCCTTGTCGATATCCAGTAATTAGTCTAGCAGCAAATAGTCTGTTGATGCAACTTTCTGGCTGAGATGTGAATCGTGCAGTAGCTGAGAAATTCATTCTTCCGAGGTTCACAGAGCAACCTTATCTCAGGCCCCTTGCAGAGGGAGGTGAAGGGTCTGCTGGAGCATGACGCTCTATGTGCATGAGGTGTTTGAATACGAGCATTTCTTGAGGTTAGACAGCAAGTTATCTGCCTGTCTTAAATGCATTCTCATGCTCTCTTTTCAGCTTCTATTTGGAAGAAGAGCTTCTTGTCGAAAATTACTGGCATAAATGAATTTTTGCTGATAATTAAATTTGCACAGAATTAAAATGAAGTAACGGTGCTCTTTCCCAGTGCTACAGAAAGAGTTATAGAGTGTTGGTGAGAATCATTGCCTGTTATTCTGTGAACCCAAAAAAAACGTTGCCCAGAGAAATCCTATTTGATTTCTTCAAGTGAACCAGAATCTGCACGTTGCAAGGATAACTTGTTTCCCTCTGTGCACCTCCACACATTCACACCCCCCAAGAAGGAAAGAAAAGAGAGAGGAAGGAAAAGAGGATGTAAACGCCCAACAAACTGGAGGGGAGAAGAGACAATTGCGTGTTATTTTTAAAGTCTTTGCAGAAAATGAGGATCAAAATCAGGCTTTGCTGGACTATGTGATCAAATATATTGAAATACAAGTTTCACCACTCTCTAGTGTCTTCTTTTCCACAGTCATCTGAGTAGAGAGGACTGCAGCAGTGGGTCTGAAGAGAGCAGAGTGCCAAAGCTACTTCAGACCTGAGAGGACTTGACATTCTGAAGGTAAAAGCTAATAATCTCTTTTTGAACTGTTCTTATTCTCCACAGATACAGGCATCCTGATGAAAGCCAGGGTCCAGCCTTAAGAGCCAAGAAGATTCACTAAGCCAGATTAAACATCTTACTTTATTAAAGAGCAGATGTGAGAGATGCCATTGCATTGTATGCAGCATTCTTGAAGGAATTTTGTGATAGCAAACTCCTGGCACTTTCCCTCCCTTATGCAATGAGGAATTGACACAGCACAATGTCATTAATTTCAATGTGTTTAGCCTGGTTTTAAAAAAGAAAAAAAGTCATGACTTGAAAAACTTGTCTCCCAACACAGCCAAGCAAATTCTTCTTCTGGAACTCACTTTTGGGTTGAAAACATGAGGAAAAAGTTCAAGGCCCTGAAGCAATTGTCTTGGAAAGTTTTAAGCTACTGAAGATACCGGGTTTAGGACCATAACTACAATAAACACAGCAAATGAATAAGAGTCTCCTGGCAAGAATAAATCGGAATTGCAGAGGCTGATGCCGCCAGTGAAAAGAACTTGGAGGTAACCAAGTGAAGAAACAGCATGAGGAGGATTATCCTTATTTGGAAGCAATCCATTGCAGCAATAAATTAAGCCAAGGATCTCAGCATCAGAAAAACAGCAGGACAACCTATTAAGCTAAAGGACAATCTGCTTTTTCCATCACCTTTGAGCCCTGACTGAATGGCAAGAGAAACATTCAAGCAATGAAAACATACGTTATCTCAATAGCAGCAATGGTTGGCTGGAAGTTAGAGACAGTGAAATCATTTGCCTTCATATTGCTAGTGCAAGAGCCTGATCTTCAACAACATCAATGGACAGCAATGGTTATAAAGATCAATTCACAAAAGACATGGATAGAATAAAAATGTTTATTTGTTTTGTTCACCAGAAACCTGCCAGCTCTTAACCAACTGTTACATTAGGTTGGGATGTGTGAAGTAGTCACTCCGAGTCCAGCAAACCATGGACTTTTGCCATGATTTAGAAGACACTATGGTCAAGAAGAACAACATTTTGAACTCTATGCACTTAGTTCAAAAGTGTCTGTGGATCTGCCAGCTGTACCACAACAAATACAGGGAGAACATGGTTGAAAGAAAAGTTCCAGGAAAAAAAAAATTAAACGTATACTGGCCGCATGTATAATGTGATAAAAAAAGAAATAACATTTAGATTTTGGATTGCTCTGTCCCTCTACACATTCAGGTAGTTGCTCCAACTACGAACAGCAGGATTTCTGTAATGCCTGATATTCCCCTATGAGCAAGAGCCATGCAAGTGCATTTTCGTCTCCATCTCCCATACCAGCTGCTCTTGTAGTCAGAAGGCCCCAAGAGTTATCCTAACAAATCTCAGAGCTGACATGTCACTTCCTCTGGTCTCCTACCTCCAGGCTCTCCCAAAGAAAGATGAGGTGCCCAGCAATCCCCAACTGCATGCTCCACTTGGTGATGACAGCAAACAACCTGTACCTGACAGATACTCAAGCACACCCAGCATCCTCTAGTTCCCACTGAGATGCTGGTGTAAAATTCTTCTTTAAAAGCTCAAGTGAGGCTGACAAACACATACAGACTCTGAAAAGGGCAAAGCGTCAGAAAAGGTTTCCTTCTTTTAAAAAGCACTGTGGAAACATTAATTGTTCACCGCAGCATTACCTCTAAAGCAGGCTTTTGGTCACATAGCACTAAGATAGCCTCTGTTCCCAGCTCACTTTTAAGTCCAGTTGCCACCAGAACGGTACCAATGATAAAATATTATTGTTGTCACTGTCAGGCACTTGGTCTTAATCAGTCTACCCATGACAGGCCTCGTTATTCAGGCAGGTTCTGAGACAACTTCAAAGGGAGATCTTCTCATCCAGTGACAAACATACCAACCTGCTTGACTTCTCTGATCCTCTTATTTCCTTCAGGCCTTCTGCTGCAAAGCAGCACAGTGCAACCTCCCCTTCCTCTCCAAGCCTGAGCTAATACCAAGGCAATATTGTGGGAGCAGGGCTCTTGCTGGCACAGCTGCCTCCTTGGTGAAGTCCATCTCTAGCTAGAGATTTTACTCCAAATGTTGATTGCTCACAGATCTGAAGAACAGTTGTGGTGCTCCTTTCAGGAATTAGAAAGACCAGCTGCAGTTGGTTAGTATCCACCTGCAGAGGTTCTTGAATCTCTTTTGTCTCAGTAACTTTTAGGAACTCATTTAATTTGAATAGCTTGTGTTACAGATAAAGTGTAGCGTACTGAGCATACGTTATGCTCTACAAAACTCTTTTGGTAGGATCTACAGAACAATATCTGCCTCTTTTGCCATGTTTGATCCAGGCACATACGGTGAACTCCCACTGTGTTTCTGCCAAATCCTACTCTGTTTCATAAGGCAGCATGCCTCACAATTGTTAAGAATTTCAAGATAAAACCATGGCACTAAGCCAGCTTCTTGCAGATACATGGACATATAGCACTGTCGTATTTAATAGCATCAGAACTCTTAAAACAAACCAGTAGAGCTAAAACCTGAACTGACTGACTGGCCTTCTGCGGAGAACTTCTGTATGGAATATATGCAGTGAGCAGGAGTGTAATGCAGGAATCATGCAACTGCCTATTAAGATGCTTCTATTACTTACGCTGGAGTTATCCATGTAAAAGTTACGAGTTACAGAAGCATCTCATCCTCTGTCCTTCACTCTAGAAAAGTCCATTGACCCTGCTACAATGTTCTAAAATAAACACCTGGCTAAGTGCAAGTATTCTAAATAAAACAAATAATTGGCAGTTTACTAAATAAGAGAGCTCTTTCCCTTCATTCTACCTGGAAATTTCTAAGAAGTTATCAGCACAGGAAGGACCACAACACTTGTCTGAGATAGTGAATGTTTTGCAGCGGCGCTTGCAAAAATGTAAATGCACTAGATTGGAACTCTACTATTCACTGTTCAGTAAGAAAACCAAAAACCAAGAAAATCTTAGAGCAATCAGAGAGAGATTCTGAGAAATAAACTTAAAATAATGCATATTCTTTGATTCAGCATCCAACATGTCCTTTCCATACCTGCCAGCATCCCTTCTTTAAGACTGTCAACACTCCAACTAATGCTTTAGGTAAGCTTAGATTACGTTTATTTTAGAAGTGGATAAGCGGCAGTGATAGGTGAAATAATTCATAACTATTAAGACAGTGAAGCCCCAAATCCATTGCATGTTGCCTGATAGACCCTACTAAGACTTGCTGGGGATAAAGGTCTTTAGAACAGTTTACTAAGGGATCCACTAAAAAAATGGGGACTCTTGGATTAGGCTGGAATTAAGAATAACAGCGTCTTGAGAGTTAGGATGAGAAAAAGGGATGCAAGAAAGAAACCTTATCCTACCAACGTCACTCATAACTGGGAGAAAAGACATTTGCTACAGCATTTAAACATCAGAAACAAGCGGGGAAAGGGAAGCTATAAAAAGTCAAGACCTAATTCTGGTGTATTTGAGGATCAGGAATGTTAGACATGGGGAAGAACAGATCTTGAAAGTACAGCAGCTAGGATTTGGGAGTGAAGACTGAGAATGCTTAATTTAACTAACACATGCATAAAAACCTGGGCTGTGCCTTCAAGGAAAGTGCCTCTTAGCACATACCACAGGGTCTCCCAGCTGCTGCTGGAAATAATGTGGCTTTCACCATACCCCACTACCTGAAAGATCAATTTCAAGTTTCATGGATTCCTACTTGGACCTACCAATGTATTTACATTTTCTAGACACTTTTCAAAGAAGAACCACATTATAAATAATACATTAATTGTCTTTATACACATCACTAATTATTATTTCCTGATAGTTCAATTAATGTCACTTTCATGTGTAATGCCCAAAACCTCTGACGTGCTGTTGGCATTAGTGATGCACTTAGTGCATGATTCTCCTCAGTTGTGTTGCCTTTCTCCTTTTCATACAAGCATGACCTGCACTATTTGGCTCCAGATTTTAAGCCCACGTAATCCTTCTGAGCATTCTAGCTAGCCTGCTCTTGGAGACTACTTCTTATATGTCCACAGTTCCCTGCATTTCATTTCTCACCTCTATTCAGAAGCACACAAAATGCTTTGCGGATACTTGATAGCAGCCTGATAACAGACTTTCAAGCGTTCGCTATTTAGAACATGCAGAATTTGGGACAGGAATTGTATTTCACCTCTAGGCATTATCCTAACACCATAAATAACATACAAAGCATTCTAAGGATTTCAATATCCTTCTTTTTCCCTTTAGGCTCTTAGAACTATCATACGAATTTTCAATAAAGTACTTACTTGAAGTTTTGTGTCACGTCACTCTTCAAGTGATTCTCCTGGGAGGACAACACATTTGGTCCGTTCAAGTCACTCATAATGATTGAGCTACAATAAGCAACGCTGGTTGGAAAAATGTCTCTTGGAAAAAAAAACAAGGGTGTTGCAAGGATTGCCAGCTTGTGGAAATCAAAGTGTTGTGCAGGTATGTGTCAATCTCATCAAAGCTCTGAACTGCATCATGCTCGATTTCCTCCCAAATTTTCTTAGAAATTAATTTTCCATCAGCAGTTTGCTCTTGCCTTGCCAGCCTGATTTGTGGCTCATTTATATACCATGTTAAAAATATTAAATACAATGATTTTTATTTACTTTTTTTTCCTCAGAGAAAATATTCCAACCAAGACTCATTTTCAATATTCAGTTTCGGAATTAACATCCAGACTACCTAAAATGGGAGCCAGCACTCCTTCTTGTGCATTCAAGAAATTAGCTGCTATAAACAACATTTGCTGGAGTCTGATAACCTGTTTCCCCAGTCCATGTGACGCTGCTGCGTGTGCTCAATTTCAGTATGGATAATTCAGAGTAATCCTATTATAGAGAGGCACCAGGCACAAAGTTCCGTTCCAGATGACATGTCAAAGTTCAGCGGCTCTCGGAATTGGGATTTCTAACTTCAGTTCAATTCTGAGTTAGTACAGATTACTGTTCTTTCCTAAAGTATCAAAAACATGACTTCGAGTTTCTCCTGGTCATGCTATTTCAGAGGCTGAGAAACAGTTAACATGCTTATGTCTTTGAGACCTGAAATCTGTCTCTCCAAAGGCTCTATCAGAAATGGTGTTTTGGCAGATCCTAAACAAATCTACACAGAATGCTTGTCTGGGACCTTACCTCATTTTTACACATTTTATTGTCACTCATCGATTTTTTCCCAATTCATGTTGATTCAAAATCGCTATTTTCTCTGTTGTATATTTGTTTTTCTCTCATCGCACCTCACATTTATTTTGTTAAGAGATACTTAGCCCTAGGAGCAGATCCTAAGAGTCTCCAAAGAAAGAAGAGAAAGTTTTCTTCTTCTGTAATATAGCATGGAAATAACACCAGGGTTCAACAGCAGGTACACAAACGGGCTGAGAAGATACAGCTGCACTGGGTAAACCTGAAGACTGCTATCCACATACTATATTTTCATAAGTATAACTATGTCTGCCCAGCTCTCCTCTCTACAATTTTAACAGAATGGCAGATAGATAAAATCGGTGTGAACTAATGCATGAGAAATAAACCCTCAGATTCCAGTCTTCTGATCCCCCATAACATGTCACTCAGTTCTCTACCATATCCTGTTTTGCAGGTTCCTGATGACCTATTTCCAACAGTATTTTTAAATGGCAATATACAATTCAAGGTAAGGGTAATGTGTGTGAAAAGGTAGTGGTTTTATCCTACGAGCCTCCAGCAGATGTAACTACATCAATACAAAGTAAGGTTATACTTGTACAGATAATTTCATTTCCATTTCAATTAAAAAATACCCCTGACAGTACAGAAGTGCTCACACTTGGAGAGCTGTAACACTTCAGCAGCATCTGTGTGAACTAGGTGTTACTGGGGCCACTTCAGGAGGTATTAAGTCACTGAACTTATTTTTGCTCAAATTTTACTCCTGCTTTGACTATTACTACTTCACTACTCTTTTCTTTCTATGCTGTGGCCCTGTTTGGCCCTCCATGCATTATTCTTCAGTGATAAAGACCTCATTTTCAGTTTTGTTACCACCTGAAGGCTCCTTAAAATTTACTGGCTTTCCTATGGCTCCACACCTGTTTATTATTATTATTAATGTTATTATTTTTCCATTGGCTTCTAACTGCAAATAGGAGTTTCCAAGAAACCAATTTCTCTTCCATTCTCCTGCAAGTCTTTACTATTCATTAAGCAGCAGTCACAACCAGCTGGAGGGAGAAACTAGCCAAATCCATGCTTGGGCTAGAAGGAACTTCTGCCAAGAGAACCTTCCCAGCTACCACAATTTGTATACCCAAAGAAGAGAATGAAGACATCTAAATCCTCTGCTTTCATGACATTTTACATGCTGACTGTAGACATGAGACTGATTTCAGGCATATGTAGAGACAGTGAACATCTAAAAGACAAGAAGCGAAGTAGGTATAGTGCCTGCAGCACTAGCAGGGGCAGGCAAGACATACGGCCTTTCTTCCAGACTACAACAATCCCAGTGAGGTTGAATATTAAAAGCTAAATAAAGAAGACTGACCCAGGAAACTGCTCAACTTGTACACTTTGCCACATCAGCACGTTTCCAACAGTTAAGAATCTATCCAACCACAACTCCCCATGAGATCGGTTCTGTCACTTGTGTAGTTTTACTGGAGCTAACAAAAAGGAAAGGAAAAACAAGGAGGAACAAAGGAGGAAGGCCTGAGAGGTTCTGGAAATAGCTGGGGTTGTTCATGCTGAGCCATCGGGCCTTGAGATTTGAATAATGCATGTTCCATAAATCTAAGTGTCCCTGCTTGCCACGTTTTAGAACAGGGAGCAAAAATAATAGCTACTGTCCACACTTATCACCAATAATAAATTACAGGGCTCCTGTGTGTGGCAGCGATTAATGCAAAACGCAACCCAAAACACATAACTAAATAAATAGATAGTTTGACTTTCCTGGGGGTTATCTCCTTCCTTTTCTACACCCCTCTCAGAGTCTCCTTCCAACCAAAAACTATAGTGGGAAAGACCCACCCTTATACTATACTCCCTGCAGACAGACAGGCAGACAGACTCCTGGTTATACTCCAAGTCAGTCAACATAGCATACACACACCTGAAAACAGGAGGTGGCGATGGACTGCACAGTTTTTAGTTCTGGAAGACTATGGCATTCCCAAAGCATCATCTTCCCCTTCAAACAGGGCACACACTTATGCATGCAGTTCTTTAAAACCCAAGTCTACGCTGCTTCCCTGAGATCCCATTCTGCTCTACAGTGGATGCATGTGTATATGCGGAGCAAGTTTCCTTTTGGCATTATTCCCCTTCTTTCAGCTTCAAACAGTTGACTAAAAGAATGTCTCTGGCCCCAAAGCCAGTCATCAGAACATCATGCAAGGGCATGGTGTGAGGAACAAGAGAAGCTGTGGAGAATCTATTATAGAACAGGCCTTTCTGGTCAGAAATTCCCTATAAAGACCCCAGTGCACCCACATTTTCACTGGGTTTGGAAATTACAAGTCCAAGGGAAGAATGACCCTTCATTAGACCCATACCTGCTCAGTAAGGATGGGTCACCTTCACAGAGATGGAAAGATGAAGCCTGACCAGACAATGCAGAAATCTAAGAGTACCTGCTAAATCAAAGGGAAGGTGTGTGAAGATGCACAAGGTAAGCATCCACTTTACCACTAAAAAAAAATAAAAAATTACTAAATCAATTAGTCTCTCAAATTTAAAGGTTTAGGTAATCAAGACAGTGCCAGAATAGAAAGCCATGAGAAGCAACCAAGTACTTGAACAGAGGTGTAGTCAGTGCTAGATGACGGCAGCTCTCAGGTAACTAACTGTACCTTATTCTTTCTTTTACATTTTAACTGTGACATACACAATTCTGGGGGAGATTTATTTTTCATTCTACATAAGCTGCCTTTGTGCATACCCAGCCTTTTACCCCTGAGGGAAAGGTGGTCTGTCCCTAGAGAAATTTTTTTTCTGAGCAGAGGCAGTTTCTACTTAGAGAAGCCATCCCTGTTTACAGGCTGGACTTCTACACAGAGCTGCCCTTGGCATCCTGCTTCTGTATCTATGAAGCAAGAAGGAGAGCTGGAAAAGGTCACAAGAATCAGAATAAACCACAGGAGAGACAGTACTGAAACAGTGGCAAAGACAGCTGGGACGCAGCTTAAGACCCAAGGTCTAACACTGTTATTTGACCTGACTGAACATCTATGCTACCTGTCACATGCCCTCTTCTACCTGCGCTCTTCTCCAGTACATCAGCATATGCCTGCTTGCTAGGCTGGAGACACTGCACTTTACAAAGCAAAATAAGACAAGAAATTGTGGGCCCAGGCCACTGAAGCTGAGGAAGCTCACAGAAAAAAAAGAGCAAGAAGGGGGAAAAAAAAAAAAAAAAAAAAGAGGCAGCAGCTCATACACAAAGCAGACACTATTATTATTATTATTAGCTATTCATTACTCACATATTGGTATTATAGTAGGATCCAAAAGCCTCATTCAGTATCAGGACCCCATTGTACTCGTCTCTATGCAAATACAAAGAAAGCCTGGAAGAGCTCGCAGCCTAATTTAAGACAAGATCCAGCAGGTGAATGTAGCAGAAATTGAAGGAAAGCAGGGTGATAAGACCATGTGATCTCACAGACTAACGGTGCAACACTGAATGCTCATTCCTGAGAGATCTGAGGGGTTATGGCTTAATAACCCTCAGGGCTGCTTCTTGCAGTTTTAAGCTGTGAAATCTCTGACCTCCTGGGTAAGCAAAGCCCAATAATATTTCCTTTAGTTAAATGGATATCTAAAACACGCTTAATCAGTAGTCCATTAGCTCTCCACTTGCCTCATTAGAGTGTCTGCGGTGCAGGTAGGGCTGATCCACCACGGCTTTTACATTTTGGTTTCAAATGCTGCCAAGCAAGGTGTAAATGCTTCCCTCCAGAAGCATTTTATTTAATCAGTCCATATGTTCTGAACATATGGCACTAGCCCATTACAAGTTTTGTTGGAATTAGGAGGTCTCCTCTGCTGTCTGCTTGAGCATTAGCCATTAACAATTCTTAAAGATATTATTATTTTGAGATGACAACTTGTTTTCTTTTCTCATTCACAAACAGTGAAAAAGAAGCCGAGGGTAACATTGAACAAAATGCCAGAACTGGTGCTTTTGGCAGAGAGTCTTCCCAGGCCCTTCTTTAGAGATTATCAACAGCATGGATCCCAGTTGTACCGCCTCTGTTAGAGGCTATGCGCTGCCTACTAGACTAACAAATCCGTGATCTTGGAAGCCAACAAAAAACAGATTCTTCATCCAATTCACCCGTGCTGTAAGACTTCAAAGAAATACCAGTCCAGCCAGCCAAAACAGAAGGCTTACCTACTCCTCTCACCACTTTCAGCACATCTCATCCACAATAGTCTTCTTCAAATAGAAAGCGAGGATGATAGCCACTCATCTTTCGCAGCCATTAAAAATTCATTTCAAAATGTATGTGAAGAAGAAGTCTGATGCTGAAAAGCACTTGACATTCTTAAATGTGGCATGAAGTTCAAAGCAACCCTGGCAAAAATAGCTTAATAGACATCTGGTTGTTTTCTTTCTGAGCTGGCATTTTGACTTATGTATCAAGAAACTGCTTACTCTCAATGTCTGCGGTAAACATTGTGGCTCATAAGCATTCGATACCTACAATGTAAACAGGCTTTAGTTTAAGAGTGGTCTGTGCTGGTTCTTCTCTACATCTTCAAACAACTTGCAGTAGTGAGTTAATGATATAACATGTACCACAAATCATTCTTTTTCCTCATCCTGTGTATCAACAGCTGCGCATTTCAGTGGGGATGGGGAATTTATTTTTCTAGTAGCCTGTATGTATCTTGCAGATTACATACATGCAAACAGCACTTACATTAAAAAGGGAAAGGCAAACAGAGTGTATGTTACCCCTGGAATAGAAGCCTGTGAGATTTGTGATAGCCATTCATCCCAGGGCAGTTGACTAAGTAACAGAAGGAAACAAACCATCTCATACCCCAGCCAGCTCTGAACTCGCAGAAGAAAGATCTGCTCTGCTTGAGATCCAGAGAGATTAGACACAGCTTGCAACTCAGCCTTTTGGCAGTCACCTTGGGTCAGCTTTCAGGACAAACACCAAGACCTTAGTTGTGACTTGATATTTGCTTTTCCTGTACAAGTTGATCAGGTTGCCTCAGTGTCTGAGGAAAATAAAATATATAAAGTCAAAACACAATACATCTTGTACTGGAAACTTGTGCTTTTGGGGGTAGAAAAGAAGCTGATCATTTTCTATGTTGTTACAGAGGAGTGCTACAATGCAGACAAGGAGAGATGAAAGATCACAGAATGATGATCAGCTCACTGGATGTTTTCTCACAAATCTCCCAGCCCCTGCATAAAGCTTTCTTCCCAAATGCTAATGCATGAAATTTTAGCCCTACAGAGGCACTTTTCAAACTGACAGACCAGAGGCTAATGATGACAAGGTGTTTTTCAGTCCTAAGTGAGTAGACGTAGCTGTGATTCTCAAAATACTGCAGTCTGGCCCCTTGCTCACATTCAGCTCCCAGACAGCTTGTTTTCTCCATGCAGCCATTTCATCCAACAACTAAAAGCTTGCACCCCAATTGTAGGGTACAGCAATGGGAGTCCTGTCATTTGAGTTCACTGAACAGTTGCAGAGATGCTGAACAAATATATTTAGCAGGTATTCAAGTATTTTGGTATGTCCTCCAATAGCATCCCTTAGCAGCCATTAGTGAAGGGGGCCATGAGGGTTAGGCATCCCTAGAAGGTCTAGTACAGCCATCTGTGATATTCAGACAATGTCATGTAAGCCAGAGTGCTAGGTACATCAATTTTATGCTACTGCCAAGAACGGCCTCCCTCCCTACAAGACAGCAGCACCGGGAATGCCTAGGATTTATATCCAGTCTTACCTCATCAAAGATGCCATCCTCAGAGTATAGGCACCTTGGATGATTCAAGAACGAAGAGACAGACAGACAAACTGCAGGATCATTCTGTCACTGTTATCATCAAAGACACTTTAAAAGATCATCCTCCTAAATCGGATACTCTAACTTTATGTCTGAAGTTCAAAAGCTGGCAAAACTCTGAAGCTCAGCTATAGAGAATGGTAAGGAAAAAGCCATATTTTATCCCCTACACAAAGGTTTTGCTCACTGTTTGGCCTCCATCAAATCTGAACAGATCCTCGTCGCCAATCCACCATAAAACCATGATTTTTTCTTTTTAAAGATGGGTCTAGAACAACTGGCAGACAGAGACTTAAAATATTCTTTGTCTTCATGGGCAAGCAGTAATGAACGGTTTCTCTTTCCTTGGGCATTTTCTTCTCTTTTTCTTTGAAAACCAGCCAACCTTTCCAGTCTATAAACTTGAGTTTGCTAATTTGCGAGAGGCTGGAATCATTTCTCATGTTAAAAAAAAACCCAGTGAACTGTGCTCTCTCATGGAATCACAGAATCATAGGGTTTGGAAGGGACCTCCAGGGATCATCTAGCCCAGCCCACTGAAACTTCTCTCTTTTTCTTTGTCTGCAATAAATGTCATTTTGGACTGAAAATCCTCATTTTGAGCATGGAGAGAGGAGAGGTCAGCATGGTGGAGTGCCCTCCCGGAGCCCACCTCTGCTTGTTAGCCAGACATGTGGCAAACTGCCCCGGAGAGCTGGGTCCTGAGACTCTGATCAAGAACTCTGGAAAAGCACCCCATTATAAAGGCAGAGGAAGCTTCAAGCTTGCCTGGGATCCAGGCAGGCTGCCTAAGGAAATGGGGTCTGCCTTAGGGAAGCTGAATGCAGCACTTATATAATTCCTTTACTGCTTTTCTCTGCCTCACCCACTGATTTCTTATTCTAGCTTTTTTCTGTTTCCCTTACAAAAGAAGAGACATTTTATGGCTTTTTGGAAGAACCAAAGCCAACCACGAGGGCTCGGATCCAAGCAACCTGGAACTGCAGGGAGAGGCAAAGCCAAATCTCACCCACATCTCCTCACTTCAGGGCAGCTCCCAACACAAGCATCCTTTGGTATCCTTTGTCTTTGCAGAGCACTGATTGTTTTTTTCCTGATTTCAACAACTGAAGCCCTTTTCATTGTGTTCAAACAATGCTCCTGGAGGAGAGCTGGGGCCTACAGTGCGCCTTGTGCTGCCGGCCCTCAGGCTTCTGTGGCTGACCTGGGGGATTCATTGGCACTGTAAAGATTTCAGCCTTTCTTTTATATATATTTACTTATTTATTTTCTTTTTTTTGCTTGCAAAAGGGCAAATGCCAGCTTGAAAGACACAGATTCCTATAAAAGCTCTATTGCTTCTGGATACTACACTCTGGCTCCAGCAGTGCAAATAAAACAAAACAAAACATTAAACAAACTTCCTTGTCAGGAAACTAATAGCGCAAAGCCGGTGTTCCAGGAAAATATGAAGTGCTGTAATTGTATGTCTGTTTTAAGAGCATTTCAGGATCTTCCATGTGCATCTCAGTCTGGGTCTCAACTCCTACCTCCAGTGGCCTCATTACACAAATGGAGGCAGACAGTTTGGTCTTCCACACTGCACAATTGCTGCATAGGAGCAAAAAAACCTCAAGCACCTCTGCTGGTATTGGGCTGCTCAGAGCTGTTTCCAGTTAAGGGAACAAATAGGCTTATTAAAAGATGCTCCCTTCCCCTTTATGGCAACTCATTTTTTTTTCTACTTTATGCGTTCTAAGCAAAATTATCACTCAGCAGCACACGACATGCTCAGGGCGTAGCACAGCAGTGTACTATGTGGGCACTGTGTAAGAACAGTGAAAGGCACAAAGGCTGCAGATTCCATGTTAGAAGGTGTAGGTTTGCCTGCTTGGACCTAAAATTCTGCACCATGACAAGCAAGGATGTGTAACAAAGGGAAGGAGGTGCAACAGAGAAGCTAAAAGTTGAAATAGAGAACAAGAGAGAACACAGAAAAAACAAATGGGCGATATGTCAAAACATGCAACAATTAAACCAAGAAATAACACATAAAAGATTTCAGGAAGCAAAATTAAGGCTCAGACTGCATAAGCACCTAACAATGCACCGGAGTACAACATCTAGAAGCGCTCAACACAGACTATGGGATCCTTCAATTCTTCATTTAGCAAAGTGATAACTTACGTGATAAAAAAAAAAGAAAGAAAGAAAAAAGAAAAACAAAACAAAAAAGTTTGTAATTTTTTCGTTAATATTATTATTATTATTATGCCCTAATACAGATCCATCTTATCCCTTTGCAAAAGAACAACAGCTATGATAAATACTGGCTCCTCTCACAGGTCTCTGTGGGTATTAACTCTGAAGTCTAATTATGTCAATTTAACTGTCGGCATTGTTAACTTGTTTCCAGCTATTCATTTCAACAAAAACAGCTGTCTGCTATAGAATAAATGGGCAGAGATTCAGATTGCGGATGGAGCACAAATAGAATAATTCAGTGTCCTCCCACTCCAGTTCTGAGGAGAAGCCAAGAAAGGTGCGAGCATGAATGAAGAAACCTAATAGTAAACACATTGGTATGGAAACCTTTGATATTGCACTGTCAAAAAGCATTACAGACACTGCGTGACTGTCCTGCCTTTGGGCAGGTACTGCACACTGATGGCTGGGTCTCAAGGGAGATCGTGGCACACCTGCTTTTACTAACATCTCATAATGCTTTCCTGTTTGTCCAAGGGCTGGAGATCAGCCTTGGTGTTCAGTGCTCCCACATGTTCAGTTGGACACCACATGCTGGCTGCCAAGTTTCTTGGCTAAATCGCAAGCAGGTATTTAATAAAACATACCACAAGCCTTGGCACTGCCTGAATTTGCTGCCAAACATCCTGACATGTTAAAGTCCCAGCACTCGTACATCCAGTCTCCTGGTAATGCAAGACTCAGCCAGGCATCACTTGTAACATTCAAATCGGTCAGAGCTCAGCACTCATTGACCTTTACAAAGACCAAGTCACAGACTACGGTCAGGCCTTTCTACCTTCCCAGAGGAGACATAAAAATTAAAAATAATAATAATCGTGCAATATACTGCCCTTTAAGGTCTGCAAGACAGTGGGCCACCTCCCTGTGCTGTGGTTGACACATACAAGCTGATGCGATCGTATGCAACAGAAGGTGCACCCCTACATCCTGTAATAGGCATTGCAATCCTGTAGCTGGGGCAGTCCCAGCTGCCTTGAACTATTCTGCTCCGCCTGCACTTCTGACAGGGGAAGAGGTTGAGCTGCCATTCTTTAGCCAGGATTTGCTGCGTCCTAATTTTTCTACAGGATACACAGGGTTTGTTTCAAATTAATTGCATCGGCAAAACACATTCTTTAAGCTTGCAGATGTGATGGAAATAACTTTTGTGCGTCAACAGTTCTATTAGGTAGAGTCATCCATTGTCAGTGACAGACAACTCTTGTATTAAATCAGAGCGCACGGTTTTACAGGGGGACCAGGCAGAACTGAGATCGAGCGCCGTCTTTACTGATTTATAAACTTGTACATTTTGGACTTACAGAAAATAAAAATCATCTTCCCTGAAATTAAAATGGAGATGATTTCTCTGGAGACAATCATATATAACAACAACAACAACCAGGAACTAGTTTAACAACAAAGAAACAGTATTTTCATTGTGGAATTGGCTTGAAAAATTCTTCTTGAGAATATCCATGCTTTCCCTCTAAAGCTCTTCTCAGAACAGTATTAGGCCATGACATTAGGACAGTGAGTCACCCACTGTCCTCAGGGGGAGGAGACCCTCCTCATAAGGATGCTCCCAGCTGGTGTGTAGCTGAATCTGATGGGTCTCTTGGTAAGGGGAGCACGGAAGGCAATACGGGGTGCAGCTGGAACGCTATTGCTCTCTGGCTCCAATTCTTTGTCACCAGGGGCCCTGGCCAGATGGTAATGTTTAAAGGACTAGTATTCCCTCAGGCTGCTCTTAAATTATACATGGAGGTTAGTGTACAATTGACTCCTAAGCCACAGAGCCAACCACCAGCTTCTTTATTAACACCACCCCCAGCCACAGATGCCAGGCAGAGTGAAATATTGGCACCAGTGAGCCTTTTTATGCAGTATGCCTTTGAGTTAGGCTTGAATGAAGGGGAAAAATATCCAAGTTTTCATAACTCTACTAATATCACTCACCAAGACAGAAGCAGAATCGTGCCTCAGCGTTCCTAATTCCCTGTGGTGCTTTCAGCCACGGTCTTTTCCTCACATAACTCCTGCCCGAACAAACCAGAACCTTTTAGAGCTGCCGGCACAGATGGATGGGTTTTATTTCCTTTTGGTTATGGAGAAATACTCAGGATCATCACAGCCAGCTCCAAACAGGCGAAAAAGAGTCACCTTCGCGGCGAGGCAGTTTGGGTTTATTTGGCTTATTTGGTGGATTAGAGAAAGCAAATAATTTCCAATTCAAACAGCCTGCAGTTAAGACCATTGAATTTTAATGCTTATATCAGCAAATGCCTCCTTAAAATGTTTGCAGGGTTCATGTATTTGTTTTAAAAGAAACTGGGGTCATGAACTTGAGAAGTCTTATAAAGGTGGGGGCCAACTGGAGTTTTCATTTAGACATTTTAGTAAACTAGTAGTGGTACTAACAGTACTAAGGACACTGGGTACATGGAGAGAAAGGAAGAAGGGAGACTGGCTGTGCTCCCTTTCAGCCCCATGGATGATGCTGTCTCACAGGGTGGGACACAGAAATGCACACTCATCACCAGACAAACAGGAGCAGGGTCCCGACACCCACAGTTTGGGTCAAGGAGTTAGCAATAGCAGAGAGCAAGGCAGAGTAAGCAGGAGGAACTGCAATGCTATGAATGTGAATTCAGCTGTCTGGAGGAGGGCAAAATAACACAGTGGGCAAAAAGGCAACTTCATCTTGCCTGCAGGGCAGAGATCTCTCTCTCTCTCTGTGCTGCAGTGAAGTCCCAGCTACCTTATAGACCTAAGCTTTCATCATTTAATCTCCACACTGTCTCATCAGGTGAATTCATGTTCTAAGGGTAGACAGAAATCCCTCTGTTTGGTGCCTGCTGAGGACACCAGGGAGAGGCCTGCTATCAGTTCTCCCTGTAAGGACAGAGGCTGCATAGAATAGGCCCTGGCTGCAGAGGAAGAAATGTCAGCCCATGAAGTCTCCCAGCTGGAAATGCTGGGTGGCCAGCTAAGGGCAATTGCGTTTGACTAACATCAGCCTGTGCTGAAGCTGCATTAGTGACACATAGGATCAAAGTACCATGAATGTCATTTTTTATTCTGCAGGGCCATTACTTTCCCGACAGCAGTATGCACAGATACCCATATGGTTTCTCTGCAAACAAAACTAAAACCCCACAACCGCCAGGTCACCTTCATGTGAGCTTCTCTTGCTTTACACTTGATCCCCCCTCTCACCTTGAAGATTTCGGCTGGCAGAGATGACATATTTGCCCTTCTTTCTACACAGCAGCTTGGGAATACAGCTCATTCTCAGCGCTGCATTAAATCAGAAGCAAACACTGGCACAGGGGACAAGTATCCCTGGAGATAAAGAGGGGGCTAACACTCTCCATCAGAGGAGAAAACCTCTTGGTCAGGTTTTCAGAGACAGAACTCTGCAGGTTCTTTCCCTGCAACAAACAGGGCAGAAAGGGGCAAGTGTCTCTCTTTGGAAATTCAAAAGGAGTCCCACGGACACGCTCCCACTCAAAGAAAAGAGAGCAGAGGATAAAGAGGAGACCCACACAATACGCTCCTCCCAGGCAAGACCAAAAGGGGCACATTTATTCCTCATAGTGCTATTTTCTGCCCTCCCACAGTGTTTGTACTGAGTGGCAGCTCCAGCCAGACCACTGTGTCAACATCTGCAGGTGTGAGCATGTGGCTATGTGAAAGGAAAACAGGAGAGAGAACACACTTAGATGGAAACTGTTGTGGGTTTTATTTTCTTTCACTGGGCTTTTTGTTTGGATTTTTTTTTTTTATTTTTTTTTTTTTTTACATTTTCTGCCTTTTTCCTGTATTCTTTTTCTCTTCTGCAGCAAAGAAATCTTTCAGTGCTGATACCAGAAGGAGATTCCTAATGATTAATTGATTTTGCTGTCAAACACAGGAAGTGTGTATGCGAGGGCCATGTGGGCATGAGGTGCATTGGCTATTTTTTCCTAACGCTGAAAGTCCTCCCCCATCCTCCTCCTCACCCCCTCCCTCCCACACACACACACACTTCTGGTTCCTTATAAACTGCAAGAAACACAAGCAAAATGAGGAAGCGAAACAAAATTACGAAGAGACAAAACAAAAAATAAACAACAAAAGCACCAAGACATCTGGAGCAGAGCTGAGGGAAGACTGTGAGGAAGCCCAGAATTTGCCTTGACCTTTACAGCTTTTCAGGCTTGAGCAAAACGCAAAGGCTAAGAGCTTTGCTGCTGCCAGGTTATGGCCCCTCCTGCTACATTTTCTGCCAGCAGCATCCCAACTCCCATGTCAGCTCACCTGCAGCCTAAGAGCAGCACCCCTGTCTATTCCTCAGGGACTGTACAGGCCTCAGGGTCAAAAATCTGCTCCTTCATTTCCAGCTTCACCAAGCTGGCAAAAACCTACAGCAGAGAACTAATGGGATTTAAATTCCAGTCTCACCTTTGCAGATTCACCCCTGAGGAGCCAACCTGGCCACATTTTGTAGGCACTGATAAGCACCACATGCCCTTGGTATCCCAACACTTCTGTGCTTTGAGTATGAATCCCTTCTGGCAGGCAGGGTTGAACTGGCATTACTAGAGAGGCAAGCACAGGATCCTTAAGCAGACCTTGAACACGTAGGTGCTACTGGCCACGCACCAAACCTCCTCCTGGCTTCTGTTCAATGCCCTGGAGGCACCTGAAGTAATTCTGTGGGTAATCTTTATGCTCATCCATTATTGAGACATCTATATTTCTGCAATTAAACATGTGTATAACCACTTAAATCTGGCAGACATTCAAAACCTCCTTCACAGCCATGCTCTGCCTGAATTGATGTGCTAGATACTCCCTCACTGCCTCACCACCTGGGTCTTACACACAGTGTTTCCCACTGCCTTAACACACCCCCATCTTCCTCTTCTCTTTGAAAAGAAGGAGGACCCTATTTTCAACATTGCAGCACTTTTCAAAGCTATTATCTAGTACAGAGCACACTCATGCAAATCCTTCCTTTACTCAACTACCAGTATGGACTTAAGCCCACATCTCAAGGAATATGAAGACCTGAGCTATTCAGCAAGAGGAAGGAATGGAGGGCAAACAAAAGAAAGCCTTGCCATTGTCCCCCACCCTGCACATGTACTTTCCCACATCCTTGAAAAAAAAAAAAAAAAAAAGAAAGCACAGATCTGGTTTAAGAACTTTGATAGATTCCTGAGGTAAGATACAGTGGTGAACTTTGAGGGAGGCATGCAACTTGTAAAGGGATTTCATAACGTTCATGTCTCCTTTTGTGATTTACCCAAGGTCACCTAGGATGACACTGGCAAAGCATGAAGCCAAATGCTGCTCAAGTGCCAGACTAACAGTGTACTTACACCAGGGTTGCATTCTAACAGTAGGAAAATGGTGGATTTTTGGTAAAGGCTATTATAAGCTGTCATAGCACAAACAGAAATTGGATATATTTAGATATATTTCTCTTATAACCTTCCACTGCAGGGTTGACTCAGGCTTTCTCTGACAGTGTTATCTTCCTTGTGAGTCAGCCAGCTCAGTGATTCTTGACTCTCCAGGCCTTCCTACACTCTTTACTATGCCAGACCATCACTCCCACCATCCTTCTTCAAACAAGCTGTCAAACAATGGGAGAGCTCAAAACTGCGGTCACTCAAGAAATAGCTGGACATTGTATACATTCACATTTTGATCCTGCATCCAAGACTTTTAAAATGATATAAATAGAAGTTGCTCTGTCATCTCAAGAAAGTTGAAGCCAATTCACTTACATGAGGACATTTTTTTTCCAAGGGCAGAAACAGGAAGAAAACAAGATAATTTAAAATAGAATATATATATATATATATATATACATACACACACACACACACAGAGACACATACACACACACACATATTTAGAGAGAGACCTTTTCCATAGAGAACTCCAACTTCTACATTTAGATTTATTGTTCTGTAATAGGGAAGAAGGATTTCACATGACATTTTCATATTACTGGATTTGTTAAAAGGAAGATTTTATAATAGGGCTAACCCTAAGCAGATGGAGTTTTTGTCATAAAAGAGAAAGAGGAAGAAAAGGAAATTGTCCTATTTCCTCTAACAGCATTGAAGAAAATCTTAAGTTCTTAAAAGTAGCAAAGATTAAATAACCTCAGCCCTGTTAAAAATCGACATGTGCTGACTTCCTAAGTACACATTCTAGATGGTATTTTCTACTCCTCTAGAGATGGGAAGGAATTAGATATCAGGTTACAGCAGACTCATTTCAAGTTCTTACACACAGCCTGCAGGAAAGTGAATTCAGAACAGAACTTAAACCCAACTACCTTCCATACCCTTCAATTGCTGCCTCACTTAAATTGTTGAAGCTCTGATTCAAAAGGAATGCATTCAATATAGTCTTCAGAACCAGAGCATCAGTTATGTGTATATGTTTGCAAGGCTTCTTATTTAAGACAAAGTTACAGTCCTCTTTTTTGCAGGCAGCAAGCTAAAGAACCAAAAGACTGAAGGGCTTGTCTAAGAGCTAGCTAAAGAATATGGACCCAGCTCATTCAGCCTTCAATTCATGCCCTGACCAGCACACTGTACAAAATCTGTGATAGGACAAACGCCCTATACTCTTGGCAACAGCTGGTTAATGATACAGGTGCCTAAACATGCAGAGTATCACAGAATCACAGAATTATCAAGGTTGGAAAAGACCTAGAAAATCATCTAGTCCAACCATTACTAATACTTCCCAGCTAAATCATATTCCTCAAGACCACATTCAAACGTTTCTTGAACACTCCCATGGTCAGGAAGTTATAGAGAGCTATAAGGTCACCCCTGAGCCTCCTCTTCTCCAGGCTGAACAATCCCAGCTCCCTCAGCCACTCCTCATAAGGCCTGTGCTCCAGACCCCTCTTGTTTTATTAGTGGATGCCAAATCTGAATCCAGTTCAAACACGAGCTTTTCTATCTTGAGGTTTTCTATGACAAGTCCCAGCTCAGAGGCAATGGGTTAGGTCAGAGAAAAACAATTAATGTTTTCACTGAAGAAAGATATCTAAGGACATAAGTGATTTGGATTTCTAGTGCTGTAGGGTTTTGGCTTTTTGGCTTTTCATGTAAATATTCTGTGTGATGGAAACAGGTTTCCCTTGTGGAAAACTTTTATGGAAATAACAGTTGAAAATTTCCTTCAGGAAAAATAATAATAATAATAATACTAAAAAAAAGTAGTGAGAGGGAAAACAAGCAGTCCCCTCCACACTCAACTGATGCTCAAGCTTCTAAATTATTTGCACTTGAAAGTCTTTGAGCACCTTTGAAGTCAGATGTGAGAGATTTTCAGACTGCTTTCTCTACAGATGGCTCTGAGGACCCCAATTTTTGCAAGGTGATTTCTAAAACAAATTCCTTTCCACAGCATCCTTTGTTCACCCTACTGATGTGTATGACCACTTGATCTTTGCAGTCCTTTCCCCACCATGCCCCTCTCTCAGCAACTCAGTTACTTCTTGCTATTCAAATTCTAGGATCCAGGTTTCTACCTGGAAAGTCTTTTTCACCTTAAAAACCAGTAGCAATAGATCACAGAATCATTACTAATCATAGAATCATTAAGGTTAGGAAAGACCACTAAGATCACAGAATTGCAGAGCTGGAAGGGACCTCAAGAGATCATTGAGCCCAACTCCACTGCTAAAGTAGGTTCCCTACAATAGGTCACACAGGTAGACATCCAGATGGGTCTTGAGTATGTCCATAGAAGGGAACTCCACAACCTCTCTGGGCAACCTATCCCAGTGTTCTGTCACCCTTATCATGAAGTTCTTTTGTATCTCTGTATGGAACTTACTATGTTCAAGTTTTAGGCCATTGCTCCTTGTCCTAAGCACCACCAAGAGGAGCCTGGCCTCATCCATTTGCCTCCCACATATCTTCAGATATTTATAAACATTTAGCAGATCCCCTCTCAGTCTTCCCCAGGCTGGACAGACCAAGGTTACTCAGCCTTTCCACATACAGGAGATACTTCAGGCCCTTCCTCATCATCACCAACTCAGCCAATAATGACATCATGCCACCATAGTCACTACCATGCATTTGAATTTGATCTTTATGACAAACTCTCTTCTCTTAATGAGTTACGAAAATACATGTGCCCAGATGTTTGCAGAATGGTGGACACCAACAGCTCCAGAGGAAACAAAATCACCACCAGAAATATTCAAGGGGCAACACTCAGTCATCAAAATCTAGATTTGGCCACATGCATAGCTAATTCAGATAGAGGTATAATATACTCTCATATTAAGGAATCATTATTGCATGACTACATGGATATGAATTAGGTTGGAAGAGACCTTCAAGACCATCTAGCTCCGTGGCATTCATTCATCACTGAAGTCAATTGTACCTAATGAACAAGCCCACAGCAGTCCCCTTCTTGTTCCCCTATATTCAAACTCCTTTCTTCTACAGTGGTATAACACACTAACGTAATTAAGCAACACAAACATCTCCTTTCTGACTCCTTCCCTACCAATCTTCCTTTCCCTTGTGCCATAGCATCAAAATCGCTATGCGCTAGTTAGTGCCATGCTCAAAAAAGATATACCAGCAAGCAGACAGGGCATCTAGAAAATTACCCCAGATTGCTGAAAATTTCAGCCATGGTCTTTAAGCCCGCAGTCTCCCACAGCAAAGCAAATTCCACGTGCCCTCTGAGCGCTGCAGGAATGGTATTAATGTATTGGCACTAGAGCCCACAGTTTCTTTTGCAGAACCCAGTTGTGCCGAATAAATAAATCGCCTGCAGCCATTTATGTGCAAATAACTTGTGCCAAGGGGCCTTTTGGAAGGAAAGCTTCGATCTGCGTTCATAACAGCAGTGTTGTAATGGGAGCAAATAAACACGCGTACTTCCTCCCTGTCCTCTCCCCTCCCACAGTGCTTTTGTAACACTGCACTTTGCCTTGCTGAGTTAAAGCTGAGAAGCAGCATTTTGCATTAAGTAGACGGCTGTTACAGAGGAGAAAGAGCCACAAAGTGCACTTAACAAAACCCACCCTCTACTCCAGAGCTGGGAGGTTAAAACCAGAGATGAGCGAACGCGTCTCGTTTCCCCATCTGTAGCCAATTCCCTTGACAGGCCCCATTAAAAAGCCAACCAATTCTGGCACTCTGGATCCCAGAGGAGCCCCCTGACACAGTTATTAAATAAAGTACACCAGATTTCATTGTGAATGAGAATTGCTTAACATAAGCGCACCACTTAAAGAGAAAGGGGAAGTGCAGAAGCAGGTTTGAACCTCTGGATTCTTTCACTGTCTGGCACTGTCTACTGCTGCCAACGTCAAAGCCCTTCCTCTGCACCTCCTGCACTATGGCGGCCTTCCTCAACTTTCTTTGAGCCTTCACTCTGAAAAAAAAAGCTTAATTCAAAACAATTACACCATCAGTCTCAACTTTCTCCCTCTGCGTCCTATTAAGTGCACTCACACTAGCCACTCTGAACATCATTACCTTATTCACCTGCAAACACATTCCCACCACTCTCATTTTCTAAAGAAAACTGGGAAATAAAATACACTTTTCCCATATATATACATATATCTTTTAAAACTGGCTGTACTTCAGCTGTGTTCACACCCCAGTGTGCCCACAAGAACATTCATGGAAAGAAGATAAACTAACAAGCTTGTTCCTGGAGACATTCACTGTCATAGGACAAGCACCAGAAAGTAAATGACCAAGTCCACAGGCATCCTGCTCCTCTGATTTTGTTTTCTGAGTGAAATAGTAGGAATGGCACCCAAGACCTCAAGCCATTTCTGTACAAGTTTATGACTGAACAACCATCCAGATAATATCCAGCAAGTTTCAAATCAGCACAGACATCCAGGCAGACTTCCATCCAGTGATGATTATTTCCAATGTGATATTTGTCAGGTTCACCATTATTTGTTGCCCCTGGAAGTATGTGGTGACAGCTACTCTCTGGCAGGGCCAGATTAAATCTTTCCAGCATCCCAAGCATTTTGTCAAGAGGAAGCCCCATGCTTGCTATAGGTTGCTCCTTGCTGAGGCTGTGCTGTTGTACTTACAGTATCCAACTTCCCTTTGCTTGGCAGAGATCTGACTTCTGTTTGCTCCTCATTCAGAGCAGACTTTCTCCCACCCCCAAAAAACCCAAAAACCTACCCATTCGTAAGAGGTAGGGAAAAAAAAAAAAAAAGGTGAAATTCCTTCATTTGCAAAAGCTGAAGGATCTCTATCTGCCTACCACAACAGACTACCAGAAATCATTAATATACACAGTTCTCCCCACTACCTTAAACACAGGGCATGTGTGTCAGGGCTCTCTCCCCATAAGCACATTTCTTGAATGTGCTGAAAGGGGTCAGAGAGGGAGAGCTTCCTTTCCATCCACCCAAAACATTCAGGCCATGCTTCACCTGCGCTCATGGATTTATCAGGGTTTTCCACCAAACAGCAGAACAATTGAATGAAGAGAACAAGGATATCTCAGGAATCTCTTCCACAACTGATCCAATATCCCTATTCACATTCTCTCAGGCATAGAGTTTCCCAATGCATCACTACTGCATTCAGGGAAAAAGAAAGAGCACATAAAAAGCTCACAGTGTCAATTCTTACTGATAAAGTTTGAGAATATTTCATTAAAAGCAACATAGGCAGACGAAAATAGACTGAGAGAAACCCTGGTTCTGCATGGCATTAGCTACCAGCACAACCCTGGAGGCAGCCTGTGGTCCAGGAGCTCCCAGGTTTACTCCCAGCCCAAGGAAGCTGCCACAAATTGAACTCTGCTCTCAGGATCAGAGAGAGCTGCATGACTTCTGCTCCCAGAAGCTGCTAAAACCCTGCTGAGAGAGCATCATCTTAATTTGCATTATCTTGGTCATTTTCAATTCATCCGAACAGAGCTGGCAATTAGTGCTTGTTGGTAAACTCCGCTGCAAGCTCCAATCAGCACTATGCTGCTCTGGCTCTATTTTTACAAATTCCTGCAGTTACAGACATAGCAGAGAAACAGTTCTGACAGCTTCTGTCCCATGAAGTTAGAGTTTTCCCCAATTATAGCAGATAATGAGAAGACCAAGCTCAGTAAAAAACATACAGCCCTATGACCTGAGGACAGCAGTGCCCAATTTGTGGGAGAACATTGAACATCAGGATGCACACGCTGATAGATTGGGTGCAGAGCCACCAGGCTGACTGGGAAGGAATATTTTTTTGTTTGTTTGGCTTTTTTAATTATAGGTAAAGAAAAAAAAATCCAGCCTGAAGTGTCATGAGATCACCTGGACTAGCCTGTGGCAGCTGGAAGAAATATTCATAGCTTGAAGCCTGTGCAATGGGAAGGAAGCAGCACGGCACAAAGCAAGGTATGGTGGACTGGGACGAGATGGGAAGCAGGAGAGGGATCTGATGGATGTCAAGATGTAAACCTTGACAGATGGAGTTCTCTTGTTATCTAACCACTGCTTTCCTCATCGTGCACAATCTCATGTGGTAGAGCTTTCACTGCTGTTGCTCTGAAAACCTCTGCTCTGCATCCTGCCTTTTGAAGAGCCTTCTTGCATCGATCTGCCTCATTTACTCCCCTTCCCAGTCCAGTTCCTCTCCTGACAGCATCTCTTATTCTCCTTTGCCAACCATCCTGCAGTTTTTCTACTTTTGATCTCATTCCTCTCCATCAAGTATTTAGGATTCCCATCTGTAAGAGATGGACAGTGTAACACTACAAAACAGCATGCCAAGGCAGTGGATTTGCCAGTTCAGAGCATTACTGACTGAAGCAAGAGACTCTCACGTACGGCTGCACAGATGTTTGCTGTCTTCTAGCTAGGATAAGAAAGAGGGATACCATTTCCATCTTCCTTAACTGAGTTTTTTCTATATTTTATGACCTCAACCAACAGTTAACATTGCTGTGTAGAAGCAGCTACCGCATCCAGCCTCAGAAGAGATGCATTCCCCAGAGTGCATCTGCACAGGATCCTTCAGATGCAGGAGGCTAAAATACAGTGTTTAGATTAAAACGTCCAGTTCGCTTTATTCACCTATGGCATATCTGTGACAACCTGCGTTCTGGCCTCTACCTACAAGCAAAGAGGTTAAAAGACTGGGGTGAGAAAACAGTTTGTCCAGTAGTGACTGAAAACTGGCGCAGCTGAAATTTCCATTTTATACTGAAAGCTGACGAGGAAACTGCATGAGGAACTCTGCAAGCTGGAGAGGCCACTGGCAAGAACATCACTTTCTTTACAATTGAAAATGGTTTGAAGCATCTCCGCAGACAGCCGCCTCAAAGGCCACAATTCATTATTCAGTGAAACATTCCATCCATTTTCACCACCCTACAGAACAAATGCAGCAGACAGCCATGGATCACAACGGAGCCAGCACAGCAGAGCCACAGAATGAAAAACACCTTGTATTACCCTCACTTCTCAATCCCCATCAGCTTGGCATCCCCCTGCCCAAGGAACATCCTAGAAATGAGCCAATGCAAGCACTGCAGCTGGAGCCTGAGATGAATGAGATGAGAAATGTGAAGACTTTTCCTCATCCAAAATCCAATGTAACCATTCTCCAAGACAGGTTGCTCATACAAATGCTGCCTGGGGGCCAAGCAATATGGCAGCTGCTTTGGTTGACTTCTTGGGGCCAGAAGCCACTCACCATACACCTGTGATGCTGTGCCACTGCTCCTGCAACCAGGAGCACACCTGTGAGCTTTACCTGTTCAGGAACACACGGGGCTGCTGGGGCTGCTCCTGCACCCCATGATTCCCACTGGAAATATCTCCTCTTGCTTCTCCCCAGCGACAAGATGGGAGAAGCAGACCAAAGTCTAGCAGCTTTCAACCTGCCAGATGAGACCAGAAGATTAAGGGCCTGCCGACTCCTGTGCTCAGCAGCAATTAATTTAAAGTGATCAAGAGTCAGGTGAAACCTCCAGCCTAATGGTCGGCTGGGGCATGGGAGAGAAAATGAGCTATTTCATGGTCCCTATGGTTATCATCTTCTGCCACAAAGAGTAAGATTTGATTACCCCCTTCTTAATATAAAATTACAAACAGTCATAAAATTATCCAGGCCTTTTCTGAAATCCTTTTACAATAATTGGCTTCAGTGACCTCCTGAGGCAAAGATGGCTGTATGCAATAAAGAACAAGTTTATTCTACATTAACATACCTGTGCCTTACAATTAATATCCAAAACAGACAAAGAGACTATTACAGGGATGTCCTCTTAGGAGTCTTAACCTCAGGGGCTCAAAGAATCCCAAACAAGCTGCATAGACTTGCCTGTGCACCAGATGACAGTGCACAACTTAGTGGGCAGTAAGTCACTGCAGAAACAGCGGGTGCTAAAGACGGTTGGAAAAGGAGCAGAGATATTCACTTCCATGGGAAAAACATCAGCTCAGACCCAAACAAGTCTCCATCCTACAAAGACAGCCTTGACTATGGTATGAAGAGCCCATGTATTATACAAATGTATTATAGATCCCAAGGAAAATGCTGCATTTCTGACTAGGTTGCTGACTGCTTCATCTGCCTGCTCCTTGTGTTATACATAACACAGGGATTAAGGGAATTCCATTTCTCTGGAGCAGAAGTGAGGGGAAAAAAAAACACAACACCTCAGCACACAAGTTGTATGTTAGTAATAAGAGTTGTTCATATTATAGAGATGCAAAGTGATTTGAGCTCCAGCTGCAGAGACCTCATTGTGCTTTCAGCTGAAACATCCATTTAATTCTTTGACCCCAGACCTACACTTCCCTGCCTCAGCACTGCTTTCCATGCATATTCCAGAGATGTGATCAGACTTACCAGGGAGAGCTAAGGCTGAGTCACAGCTTTGTGACTGAGTGAGAACTTGCTGGGCTTTTCATACTTTTCTCCCTTGTCCCTCTCCCAAGGCTTCCAAAAAAGCAAGGATACATGGTTTTCTTCCTGTAGTAACCAGAAATGGCCATTCCTTCCCACTGAGTGGGCTCCTGCACAGGGCATGGAAGAGTACAAGCCCAAAGACATGTTTCAAAGGAACTCAGCAAGATGGGGCTGTCCTCAACGCTGCTGCTGTCACAAGGTGCTCCCTCTGCTCCATAGAACTGCAGACCTAACAAGGCTGAGAGTTCAGCCCCTTGTAATCATGGATATGTGCCAAGGTGCTATGACCCAGCCAAAGGACAGAGACACACTGTCACAGAAAAAAACCCAAGTTGCAGTCTCTGTCAAAAACCGAGCAGAAGATCAGCATAGCACACATAGCTGCAGGCTATGAGAGACACAAAGGTCTGAAGTGACATAGTTTCCAACAAACTTCCTAGAAACCAAGTACAACATGACCACCTTCCAGCTTTCCTCGCTTGACCTTCCTCACCTCTGTGAGGCTCATGCCTTACTGGGTGACCCCCACTGCTGCATAACAGAAGGAAGGAAACTTCTCAGCATCGCATTTTGAGTCAAAGCTGTATAAAGAAAAACAGCCCTGTAAGGCAGGCACAAAAAAAGCAAGGGCACTTCCCCTCTGAGCAACACAAGATACTCAAACTGTTTTGGCCCAAATAAATCAGTGACTACAGGAGACTGTGAGGGATCTAGGACAAACAGAGAGTTCCTGGCTCCCAAGCCCATGCGTGAACCACAGGGGAGAAACTACAGAGAGAAAGAAATCTTCACAGTGACAAATGGGGACAGGAAAACACAAAGACAAGGCAGATTTGTCAAGGCAGTGGCTGACTGGTCCTCTCCAATCCTATCAGGGAGTTAATTCACCTCACCATTCCCTTCAATTTGTGTTCACAAGCAATCAGCTCTCGCAGAGCGAGCACACAGCATCCTGGTTTTACCTGACACCAGTTTTTCCACACTAGCCAGAGCTCTCTGGGCTCATGCAGCAGCCTAAAGCAAGGCACTGTATGATCAACTCACACAGCTAGGTTGATCTTCAGTATAAATATATATGGGTTGGGGAGGGAGGCTGGAAGAAGGGCAAGCTTGAAGTGAGAAGCATAATGAAAGCAAAGAGAGGAGCAGTGTGCAGCCTCCCCAGCTCATTAACCCTACCCCGGGCTGCAGAGGGCCTGTTGGCTGCCAGCTGAAAGCATGCAGCAGCAGGGAAGTGCCCTGCATGACTGTGGGGACCCCAGAGGAAATGACAGGGAGAAGCACAGCTTGAGAGACAGAGCTTGTTTTCCTTTCCACAGGGATGCAGGAGAGCAAGGAAGAGAAAGAAGTTTGACGGTAATCATCTTCTACATTTGTGAAGAGCTAAGAAACTTTGTCTGCTCACTAGGCATTTCCCAGTGTGGTGTTTCCCCACTGTGAGGTTTCTATCTTACGCCTGACTGACTCTTCTCTTGATTTCTAGTAATTAGGAGCCTTCCAGCCTGCCCAGAAAAAGGCTCCGCTTGCAGCATCCTCCTTTTCAGGGACCAGTTGGATGCTATTAACTCACTGACATTTAAAACCCCCTGGCTCTCCATCAGAGCCCCAGCTGGTGGGGCCACAGTGCGTGCTCATCTCATTGCCGTGCATCTCCCCTCCAAACCCAGCTCTTCTAGGAAAACAGAGCAGTTAATAAACTCCAGAGGAAAACAGATCAATCAGGGTACTTGATTCAAACACTGACACAGGGCATTGCTCAAGAAAGGATTCAGCTGCCCTCAGCAGTGAAGTGAGGATCACTACAAGGTCCCCTAGGAAGCTCCTGCCTTTAGCACAGTCTGTATTTCACACGTCCATGTGTGTATGTAATAAAAATAATTGCTGCCTGTCATCATTAGAGATAAGCGAGACAAAGCCTGTGCTTTTAATAAACCAATATGGATTTCACATTCTGCTAGCTGCCTAAGCTACAACAATTGCTGCTTCCTTTGGAGACTGATTTTGCCTTAGGCCTGGCCTTAAGAGGTTATCTGATGAATTTTAGTTACTTGGGAGAAAGGGACAAAAGACAAACCTCCCTTGGAAGTGAAGATAAAATGTCTTTAAAGTGAGAAATCAGAAGATGTCCTTAAAACAAACAGGCCATCACTAACCCTCCTGCTTGCACATACCCTTCACTTCTTTGGGCCCCATTCTCTTTCAGCCTTGAAAGAGCAACTTGAAAAGAAGAGGGAGCTTCTAGCAGGGATCTCCAGACAGAGGACAGGTTGCAGAAGTCACAAAAAAGCCACACCTTCCCCTACAGATCCCACTCTGAATAAGCCTGCATGCATGTACATGTTGAAGGAAAGCAGTGTCAGAGATGCTGAGCAGAGAGCAAAGCATCCAAAATTACAGGCCACTTCCATACAGCTGTCCAGTCTCTTTCCCTTGTGGCCATAGTGACTGGGAAGAAAGAGGACAACTTTCAGAGCTTTTCTTAGAATCAGAACACAGGTGCCATGGGAATCACAAAGAGCTGTGGAACAACTGATACGTTGCTAAGAGGAAGAGCAGCCATAAGGCTGTTCCTTCTCATGCAAAGACATGGCCCTCAGGAGAGCCAAGAAGCAGTGGAGCTTTCAAGGTTTGGCATGTTTGTCTGAATTCCTCTCCTCCTTCATGCTACCTCTCATATTACTGCTGGCCTATACCTTCCCATTCTGTGTTTTTTGATCTCCCCTTAAATATACTGAATCACAGAATTGCTCAGATAGGAAAAGATCTTAAAGATCATCAAGTCCAACTATGACCCAACCATACTAACCTAACTACTCTCTGCTTAATCATGTTCCTGAACACCACATCCAACCGGTTTTTAAACTCATCCAGGGATGGTGACTCAGCCACCTCCCCGGGGAGCCTATTCGAGTGCTTCACAACCCTTTCTGTAAAAAGACTCTTCCTGATATCCAGCCTAAACCTACCCTGGCACAACTTGAGGCCATTTCCCCTCGCTCCATCACCAGTGAGAAAAGACCAACCCCACTCTCACTGTAAGCACTTTTCAGGCACTGAAAGAGAACAATAGGGTTTCCCCTCAGCCTCCTCTTCCTCAGACTAAACAGCCCCAGTTCCTTTAGTTGCTCCTCATAGGGCAGATTCTCCAAGCCCTTCACAAGCCTTGTTGCCCTTCTTTGGACCAGAACATGGAACAGAGTAAACTAACAAGTATGAAGAGAAAACAGCAGGGCAGAAAAACAGCCGGAGTTCAGATGCCATTTTGCATGTATTTTATGTGAGCAAGAGATGGAATACAAGAATGACTGAAAGAGGTGAAGAGGAAATACTTAAGAAGGACAGACAGGTTATCAGTCATTTAGCCTGTCCTCCATTAACTTATGACTCCCTCATTCTTCTCCCCTTACCCAAAAGATGGATGTAATTCTTCTGTCTTTAGAGAGGAGGGAGTGAATAAAGGAGGAGGTTGGGAAAGAACCCCAAACTTCACCTCTATTCACTGGAACAAAGGAAATAAATGAGGAAAAAGCTCATCCCCTACAGTTAAATCAGTAGTCCCTAAAGGAAGGGACGTTCTCAACCATGAGCTGCAGTGCCTTTGTCCCAAATGTAATGTTATTCACCTCTATCCTTGACTCTTAGTTACTGAAGTGGAAAGGTCCCTGTGTAGTGGTTTGACTTTTACCCCCTGACAAGGTGTGCTGGCTTTGGTGATGGAACTGATAACAAAGGCACTACAGATGACAAACACCGCGGCAGCTCAAGCTTCTGCTATGATGAATAATCCCCTTTCAGAGTTTCAGCTCATTTATTTTGCCCAATCCCATTTGCAAGCAGAACTGCTGTGCATTTGCTGACACCACACATGCAGAGAACTGGAAGGAACTGGATGGAGACTGGAGGAACTGGCTGTGGATGCCAGCTATTTGCTACAGTAACACAGAAACTGCACCTCCCCCTGGGAAGCAGCTGGGATGGGGAAGAGCTGTGCTCCTGGGTCTGAAGCAGAAGGAGACACTGAATGCAACAGTTATAAATAGTGAAGCTTTGATCACTCCCCTAGTGACACAGCTTTCATATTGTGGCATATGTGCTTCATCCAGCTGGGACCAGAGCATACTACAGCTGCTACTTCTGCCTGCTCCCTGCTGCAAGAGGCTACGAAGGGCATCGCTGCGAGTTCCCCACTGAAGAAAAAAAGCCCAATACATTAGTACCATGTTACATCCCAGATGCCATCAGATACTTGTTTTTTCCTAAAAGTAGTTTCGTTAGTAAACGTACAATGATTAATCTGCATGTTTTTCAAGCTAATACCGATGCAATGGCTTGTTTATGCAAAATAGCTAACCATACAAAAATTAAATGCATCCCTAACTCGCCTCTTCTCCTCTCACTGACAGCTGGTATGGTTTAAGATTATCTCATCGGTACTTTGCAGTGGACATGACACTCGTGTGGTGTAATTAAGATAATACATTCAGTAATGATCTTGCAGTTTAGCCAATGATAGCTTGCTTCTACTACAAGGCAGCTTACCCTATAAAGCAGCCAACAAGGTGATGTCTCAAGTTGCACGATTTAATTTGCAGCACTGATCTTAAATAACTGCAGAACATTTTAATCGGAAGCAACTAGGGGTAGCCAGCAAAAACACACACCCAGGCTACTCATGCTGTACTACAGAAGATGGACAATGACCTGTAAGGTCTGATTGCAGCCTTTGTGCTCTGCTGAACACATTGTCATCTAGCACTTTAAGCAGGGTAGCTGCCCTGGTGAGGGACACAGGTTAAATAAACATGGTCCAGAAGCAAAAGTATGTGAAGAAGATGGTTGCTGAGGTTTATAACATGCTTAAGATTTTGGCTGGCTTGTTTATGTAAGGGCATGCTTGCTTTGCAGTGTTCATTGCTCTCCTATTACCCAGTGAAGAAAGCAAGAAAAAACAAGGAAGAAGACTGTGGGAGTAGGAGGAGAGAGCAGGGATAGAGGAGTGAAAATGGTATATTTTTACTTTCTAGACCCCAAAGAAACAAGCTTGCCTGTAACAATGATGTAGCAAACAGGCATCCCTGAAGAAAACACACATCCTTGAAAGATTCATTTATATTTAATACTCCAGTGTTTACAAAATAAAAGGTGGAGGGCAGCCTCCTGCAATCATTTTGTTACTTGCTTGGCTTTGTGTGCAGTCTTCATGGAGTCACTGCCTCCCTACATGTGCCTTCTGGCACCCGTCCCATAGGCAGAAGCAAAACTAACAACACCAGAACTTGCTGCAAAGAGCAAGTCTGCCCCTTGAGCAAGAGCTGACTCAGACACAAGGACACTGCACACGTGCAGCATAGCATGATCATGCACACGCAGCTCCAATGCACTGGAAGAAAACCAGGAAGTAGTTTGGAAAGGCCCTAGATCTCCTAAATAATTGATAAGAAAATATCCCTGTGTCAGAAATCAGTTCAGTGATAACCCTGAGGAAAAGGAATCTGTTTGATATTTGGCTTAACTGTGGCACAAGGCAGGGGGGGAAAGCAGGGCTGATGCCATAAATAATGACACAAACAAACAAGTAGATATGCTGGAATATTAACAAAGATATGAAGTTGATGTTTTGTCTGTTAAAGGACAAGAATACTACCCAGAAAGGGAAAGGAGATTTCAAGACACTCCACTGAAGAACACAACCACAACTCTTTCCATTACAGTACCTACTCGCAAAGAAAGTACCACTGTTTCAAAGACTTTTGGAAGGTGGTATGCTTTCAGCGCTGCTTACCCTTTCTCTGTTATGGGGAAAGAAGCAGGTGATTTATTTGTCAAGTTCACACAAACTTCATATTGCACTAGAACAAGGGAAGCGATTCATTTGGGTATGGTTGTGATGGGTTGATAGTTGGACTAGATTATCTTAGCGGTCATTTCCAACCTTAATGATTCTATGATTTCCTCCACAGTCACCCACACAGTGGCAGGTTCACTGTATTGCTGCATTCACAGAACACCAATGTAGCCTGTAGGAAAGCCACATCCAGCCAACTGTACTACTGCTGTGCACGTCCATCAAAGGAGAATAAATACATGGGAAACAAAGAATCACCTAGGTTGGAAAAGGCCTTCAAGATCATGAAGTCCAGCCATTAGTCAGACTGAATGAGTCCCATCACTAAACCAAGTCCTGTAGTGCTGCATCTACATGTCTTTTCCATTTAATATTTCTCCCGCTTTCACTGAAACTCATCCCCATGCAGCTTCCATCTCTTTCCCCTTACAACCACTTTGTTGTGTTACTGAAACAATTCTGAAGTTTCTTCTTCAAAGCCAGCTTTAGTTCTCTTCTTCGAGAGAAACAACCAACCAAGAAAATCCTTTGGGAGATTCACTCTTCTGAATCACTCTATTTCTACCAAGATCAGGGGGATCACCTATGTCCCACATTCAAGTACTGATAGAAAATGTATTTAAATAAATAAAGATCCTCAAATTATCATCCCATTCCTCTTCTTGCTGGAATTTCATTTCTTTGCATAGCACAAAGGAAAACTCAATCCAAAATACCACTTACAGAATCCTTCATTTGCATCTTAAAATGGGGAAGTCTGTTCTGCTTATTCTGCTCTTTAATTATCCTAACGAAAGCAAATGTGAATTCCCAAGGGTTTGGTCCCTTTCCGACTGATTGCTTTTAAGCTCAGAGACAAGCAGCCATCAAAATGTTCAGTTTTTAACATGCACATCTGGGGAAGATTCCCCAGGTACCTTGAGAAACGTGGACAATGTGTTTTACTAAGGAGAGAAGCTAAGCAAGACCTCAAGTTTTCTGCCTGTGAAAAGCACATGAAAAAACAGCTTATGCTCCAGAAAAGCACAGAGGCCACCAGCTTCAGGCAGCGCAGCCCTCTTCAGCTGTGCAATATAATTCAGGAAGACCTTCCATCCAAGCAGAGCTAGTTGTATGATATACTTAAAGGCTCCCATCCAGAGTCGGTTCAAATTAAAGGCATCACAAAGTGAGGGCAACAGCTTTGGTTCATACAGCTCTTTGTGAGGGCCACTGCTTACACTGAAAAGCCAGAATCAAAGAGAACTGAGCCCTTCCCATGTTCCACAATTAGTTTTCTCCTTCTTCTGAATGCATGCCCACATCTCAAGCCAACGAGGAGACAAACTCTCCCCTTACAACGAGTCCGTATGACACCTAGCAGAAAGAGGCTTCTAGCTGTTGCTGTAACATAAATAATAAATGACTGAAATAATAAATAGAAATAAGGCATTCTGTTGCAAACAAAGTCAACATATCAGTGAATGTGTTTGGTTTTTAAAGTATATTCAAACACCAGCCTAAGCTCCCATGTTAACACACAGCCTCTTTTTTTTTTTTTAAAGCTCCAGAGAAAGCAACACAAATCAGTGGGTAACCATTCAACTCTCAACCCTTCTGAACATTCATACGGATAACTAACTTGATTTGTCCATGTAACACTGCAATACCTTCTTTAATTGTTTCATATTCCATTTCTGCTGCTTAGACTTAGGATGCCTCAGCATCACCCATAAAAACTCAGTGGGTTTCATGACAGCTGTGGAGAATTCAGCCAGCAAAATTTGCCTCCTGCTGCCTTGAACTAGAGCACCAGCAACATCCCTGAAGCTGACAGTCTAGTTATTAACTGCCCTGTCCAGACCCCTGCTTGTATCAGCATCCAAGAAAAGGAATGCAGTTCATGAGGTGGGGCTCCACTACAAAATTAGTGATACCTGGGCTTTCCCATCAGCTAACTAGCCCAGTAAACTGGTGCAGGAAAATTAATAGCCTGTTTCATTTCTTCATGCACTTGTTTTCTGCTGTTTTACTCACACGGCCTCTCCTGTGTGCATGTGGACAATACAGCATGAAAAGAAACTTGTTCTGGTGAAACACTCCAGGTGCACCTCCATTTTGTCTGAGGAAACAATGCAGAATCACCTGTGTGTTCCTATGCACATACACTGCTGTCCCATGTGAAAACGCAGAAACATGGACTATTCCAACAACACCAGCTAAAACACATTTTACCAGCTAAAGGACAAAACACGAGCATAAAAAACTCCTGCACCTTCCCCCACCCAGAACTGATGGCTGTGTTGAGTCAGGATAAACCAGCAGCCACTTGAAGAAGCAACCTGAATTTTGCTTGCTGTTAAAAGAGAGGAGAAGAATGATTTCTCAAGTGTAAGTAAGCCAAGGATGAGACCGAGGAAAGAAGACCAATAGGATTTATTTGTAATGACAAGTGACAAGTGATCACCATAAAGATATTCTTGGAACAGAATCCTGCTAATCTCTGCTATAATTCTAGTCCCAAATGGTTTGGCTCTGGCAGCGCTCTTAGAAATGATATATGTGAAAGCACTGGGGATTGTCAAGAAGAGAGTCTTGCCCTGACAGTTACATTTTAGGCTCACTGGGTTTGTTTGTACTATTTTATTTTTTTTTTTAATGCTAAGGTCAGCTACAATTAGTACTTTGAAAAGAAAATGTTTATAACCCCTTGCTTTTATCGTCATTAATAATGCAACAAATGTATTGAATGTGGGCAGTTTTTTCCAGCAATCTGTAGTGTTCTCCCCCTCTGGCTCAGAAAATATGCACCTCTTGAGAGAAAATCTATTTCATTAGAAACCTGATAAAATGCCTAGAAATGACAACATAAATAAGCATTTAAGTGCTGCTCCCTCTTTTACTCTGAAGACTTTTCCAGCTGAGAGAAGCAAGAAAGAAGCCATAGTGGGATGGAGGGAGAGAGAGGTGATGAATATTTGATCACAATTGTCTTAAATAAACGCTTCTCTCAGACTTATCCTCCTGACATACCAACTGCACATTCAGTCTCACCTGTCTAGCATCACCTTAGGGGCAAGCCCGTGGCCAAGGTACTCAGAGCAGACAACAGATCAGAGAGCTCCCTTTTCTTTTGCTCCTTCCTTCCCCAGTGTGCTTATTACATCCCACTTCTGTTTTCCCTCTTTCCACCAATCCATTCCCAACAGGCTTTGACACAAGCCTTCTCTAGATCTGCTTGGTGCTCTGAAGGTGGTTTGAAATGCAGGTTATGATAGTAGTCAGAGAGCTGAATCCACAATGGCTGTGCTAAGCACCTTTACAAGAGCCTCTCAGAAGGAGATGCCACAGCTGGAGGTGAGAGGTAGGTGCAGAGGCAAGCCAAGAGACTGAGGGCCTCAGCTCAGACCTCCACAGTCCCACTCCATATCTCAACTCCGCCCCACTGATAACTCAGAGCATTCAAGCATCACACAAAGCTGGGCACCAAGACACTCTACATTTATTCTTGCTGCTTGTTAGTAGAACCTTTCCTTCAGGACCAGCACAGCCAAGAGAGAAAGGAAAATTTTGCTCTAGGCTGATTCCTTCCACCTGGCAAAATACAGGTCAAGGAGGCAATAGGAAACAAACCCACAGGAAAAAATAAACAAAAAAACCTCTCTCCACAAACAAATCCAACCCCTAAATTTACTGTGCTGCTTTAGGGAAATTCTCCAAGAACAATTTGTGTCTTTCTCTCCCCCTTCCTAGTCACCACGCTAGCCCAATATCACAAAGCCACCATGCATTCATCTTTACTGTGTTTCGTGAAGCTGGGCAACGCTGTCAGTATTCAAGCCATGAGAAATAAGGCAATCCTAAAGAGTGAGAACAAAACTCACAAAATGATTCATGTTTTTGCTGGAAGCCAAACATTAGAAGACTCACAAAAAGTACAACTAGGCTTGCTGGGATTCTAAGCATTTTTGAGATGCCCCCCACACATACATGCATGCACGCACTATTAGTTTTAAGCTAAGAAATGTCTTAATTTTTCAAGTGCTTTCTTTGCCTATGCTGTCAGATCCCCATGGATCTTGCTTCATTAGGCAAGCACCAAATTCATTGTCACACTTCCCACTTGACTGAAGTGGCACAGAAAAGTCTACCTAGAGCAGTGAATCTAATACAGACTGTTGAATCGTAAACTGAATGCTGGCTAGTTTGGGACAGGTTTCCTTTAATCACAGGCTACACACTGTAGCTGTGCAAATACAACTCAGTTTTCTAAGCTGATGAATTCAAGCAAAGGAAAAGAGGCATCTTAAAAAATAATAAAGAAAAAAAGTAGAGTTGAGGCCAAGAAATCAAGGTTTTGTACAGATGATATCTTTGGAGAAGGGAATCCATCTTATATAAATGCCAGGCTACTCCATTAATCTGTTTGAAGGCAGTAGGTTTGGCTGGATTATTCAGCTCTTAATAGCAAGAACCTGTGAGGAACAGCAGGTTAGGGAGGTCAGCTAGAAGGTTACAGAGGTCTACCTGGCAAAACTGCATTATGGAAATTAATCAGGAGGCATGATGGTATTACAGAGGATGTTCAGAGGCAATAGTGAATTTTTCAGGTTTTTCCTATCAGTAAGACAGTCAGGTTTTCCAGTTAACAGCAGGCTAGACAAAGGCCTCGGCTATTATGTCACACAAGGGGTCACAGTCTATAGCAGAAAGCTGTCAGGAGATGCTTAATAGAAACTCATGCAGAACAAGAACTGTAAGAATAAGTTCAGATAGAAGATCTCGAATTAAGAAAAATCCCATCTGAAATGTTGATGTTAGCCCAACTCTCCCCAAAGCATGGAAACAAGAAAACAAGAACTCCACTGTGCCGTTGATTAACCAACCCTATGCCCAGATCTCATTCTTTAACAGGCTCCTACTAAACCTGGCCCTTAATACATTCTCTTGATCTAAAAACCCCTTATAATAATGTTATGCCCCCGTATGTGACATTCCATGTCCACTGTAGGAACAGTTTATGATCCTAAAACACAGTGACAAATAACTGGAATGAGTAGGGGGGGAAAAAGAAAAGAGGTGTGAACGAGACTGGACCATGCACCATAGTTGGCATACTTTTATTTTTTCCCCAAGCAACCTCAACTGTGCTTGTTTTGGAAGCAGTGCCACTGAACTCCTAACACTGTTCACCTCTCTGCCAAGACAGTCACTCAGAAACCAAAGACAAGTGTCTGTGGTACAACTACAGCCAAGTTACTGCGAGAAGCCTGGATGAACAAGACCCATTCTAGCACAAACAGCACATTGCTAGGGGTCAGCACGGCACTTTAATGCTTTTACCTTAGTAAAAGCCATAATCAAATTCTCAGTATTGAATGTTTAATTACTACTTGACATTAAAAAAAAAAGAAGAGTTGAAAAGGGAAAGCAAAAAGAAACAGTATTTTCTTTATATACTCAGGAAACCTTTTCTCCAGCAGATTCATGTTTTTTTCCTTCCCTTCCCTGTAAGATGGGATTAAGCACAGCACTGCAGCATCTACTGTCAGCTTGAATTCCCTGCCTCCCAGAATGGGTACTCGTAATTAAAAGCTTAGCTCACCTTATCCCTCCAGTTTCCCAGGCGAAAAGTCAAAGCCTGCATTTAATTGCATATATATGTGTATGTATTTAAAGCCAAAGCTCTGAAGAGAGATGAGATTTGGGAGTGGGGAGGGGAACACGCACAGAGGTATTTGACATGAAGTCTCAAACAGAGAAGACTGAGACATGGGAAGATAGGGAGAAAAAAAGACTGCAGTTTCCATTTCTCTCTCCCTTCAGGCCCCTGCTTGCTGACCTCCCCCATTTTCTACTGGTGGTGAGGCCACCGCAACACAGAGCACAGATGACCCCTTGCTTCGCCCAGCTGGCAGCGCTGGCACTGCAGGGCATGGTTGGCCCTTCAGGCTGCCAGGTCACACTACTGACTCAGATTCAACTTGCTGTCAGCCTGAACTCCCTCACCCCTTAACTTGTGGCTGCTCTCCAGCCTCTCATCTACTGGTCTGTCTATAAACACAGGGGCATAGACTCACACCCCTTCTTTGGTGCAGAATCACATGCTAGTTCTTGTAGAGCTTCACAGGGTTGGCAATTGCCCAGACCACCAGATTGCTAGGGAGTCAGCAGCTCCTCCTAAATTAGTACTGTCCACAAACACACTTAGTATAACTTCGAGTCCTGCATCCAATATAGTCATGAAAACACTAAAGAGAATTGGCTCTAAAATGGAACGCCATCAGTGACTGGACACCAGTTTGATTTAACCCCATTTCTGCAACTCACAGAGCTCAATCCATCAGCTAATTGTTCACCTATCACATTATTACGACCCTGAATTCCCTTTCAATTATGCTTTGACCTCCTTTTGCTACTTCATTACCATCAGTATGAAAAAACAAAACAAAAAACAATACAGGATAGCAATCAGAGGGCCACATGAGTCCTAAGAGCTCTGCAGAGTTGCAAGGGTATTCACGATTCTGTGATCTTTGCTTAATACACACTTCCACATCAGATGCCACTGTGACAGATTGCCCCTCTGCTGCCATTTGGTGCACAGCAACATGTGATAGAATGCAGGTGGGAAGGTTCAACTACTATTGCCATAACACCAACACCTGCTTCAGATATCTTAAGCCAACACAGTAAAATAGGAAGCATTGTTTTCAGAGCAGCCCTCATAAAATACACAGTATTATTAACATGTAAATAGCAAAACATTTAAATTTTAATATTCTTCTTAAAACGTTAAAAAGAGAGAGAGAGATAAACAAAAACATGAAACTAGGAGGATATTTGAACTTGCTTTTAGGAAACTAACCCATCCTGCTAGTTTGGTGGCAGTGGTTGTAATTCTTAGTGAGGTCTCAGAGACTTTCTGATGAAATTTTACTCTTCTTACACTTCATCCTTGAAAATAATCGTTCACAGATGTATAAACTACCAATAAGCAATGACACGAGCAAGGAATGACTGTGAAGTGAAACAGATTTCCCTCTGGTAAGACAGGGATTATTAAAAGTCTTCACCAGCAAGGGCTCTAGTCACAAAAAAAGTTGCAGAAAGCAAAGGGAAGAAGCGGAAGAAGGAAGACCTGCTCACTGTAAGTGAAGACTAGGTTCAAGATCAACTAAAGAACATGAAGGAAACAAATCCATGGGGCCTGCAGTGATTGCACAGGTAAAATAATACAGGTATAGCATCATACAGCTGAAATAATACAAGTATAATGTACAATTGGAATAACACAAACATAGTTAGAAATAAATAGCCAGAGGATAACTAAGGAAAAGGACTCACCGACTCAGGCCTTCAAGATAGGTGCTTGCCAATGTTGAAGCTTGCTGCAAAAACTCCACACAGAAGCAATCTTCAGAAAGAAATGCTACCTTAGTGGTGGTCAGCCCTTAAGTGGGTTCTGGGAGAGGTGGAGTTGAGCTCCACCCCTTCAGGGAGCACAGCTGAATTACCTTCACCTGTGCTCCCACAGCTGACTCATCACTTGCCTCAGATGGTTAATCAGAGGTTCAGGCTGTGATCAACCATTTCCCTTGCAGTGATCCATTCACAAGTTCAGAGGTAGCTGGCAGATGAAATTTCCAAGCCACCACCCCATTGCATTTGATAGGTCACAGCAATCTAGTGAAACTCCCACTGATTGGAAAAGGGAAAGATCATAATCCCCACTTTCAAGAAGGGAAAAACAAAAAAGAAGATGCAGGAAACTACAGGCCATCAGTCTTACCTCTGTGTGCTGGCATGGAGCAGATCCTCCTGAAAGCCCTACTAAGGCACATGGAAAATAAAGATGAAGTGATTGGTGGTGACTAACATGGCTTCACGAGGGTAAATCATGCCCGACAAACTTCGTGACCTTTCATGATGGATTTAGAACTTCAGTAGATAATGGAAGAGCAACTGACATCATCCACCTGTCCTGAATGACATCTTGGTCACCGAATTGGAGAAAAATGGATTTGATAGATGGACCACTGGCTGGATAAGGAATTGGATGGATGGTTGCATTCAGAGATCTGCAGTCAACAGCTCGATATCCAAGCAGAGACCAGTGACAAGTGGTATTCCTCAGGGATCAGTGCTGGGATCGGTGTTATTTAACATCTTTGTAGGTGACAAGGACAGTGGGATCGAGTGCAACCTCAGCAAATTCACAGATGACACCAAGGTGAGTGGTGCAGCTGACTCCCCAGAGAGAAGAGATGCCAATCAGAGCAACCCAGAAGGGCTTAAGATATGGGCCCATGCTGATCTCATGACGTTCAATAAAGCCAAGTGCAAAGTCCTGCACCTGGATCAGGGCAATACCAAGCACAAACACAGACTGGGCACAGAACGGCTTGATGGCAGCCCTGAGGAGAAGGATTTGGGGGTGTATGTTGATGAAAGACTCAACGTGAGCTGTCAGTGTGTGCATGCACCCCAGAAGGCCCATCATATCCTGGGCTGCGTCAAGAGAAATATGAACAGTTCAACAGAGGTGACTCTGCCCCTCTACTCTGCCCTTGTGAGACCCCACAAACTGTGTCCAGTTCTCGGGACCTCAACACAAAAAAGGACATCAACTATTTGAGCAGTTCCAGAGGAGGGTCGTGAAGATGATGAGAGGGCTGGAGGATCTCCCTTATGAGGACAGACCGAGAGAGCTGGGACTCTTCAGCCTAGAGACTACTCCAGAGGGACATTACAGTGGCCTCCCAGTACCTAAAAGTAGTCTACATTAAAGCTGGGGGGAGGGACTTTGAATAAGGGCAGTCTGGAGAAGTCTTGGATCCACAGGCAGCATCTGCTGTTGGTGCCACCCAATGGGAATGTCTCATTGTTAGGCCAAGAACAAGGCCAAGCTTTTAGGCAGCTACCTCTGTGTGTAAAGCACCAACAGCAGGGTCCAGGCTGTACAATCTGCTGCATTCTTGAGGACTTATTCCCTCTCACTGAGGATACCCAGCCCTTCTTATCATCCCAGCACGCTGTGCTGATCAGTTAGCTTAGCTTACCACACACTATGCCATCTTTTTCAAAGCACAACCATGTAGGCCTGAGAAAACCTTAGTGCCTTTCACACATTGCATTCCACAGAAAACTAGGTATCCCCGGTCAGCACAGGTTACTCCTAATAGGATTTCTGAATCTAAAAGTTTCCATCCTCTGTTTCTACTGAGAAGGAATATCCAAAGATAGTAACCCACTTCTCCAAGCCTGGCAGCACCTGCTTAGAATAGCTTGGGAAGGTCTTCCCTCCATTAACACCCTCACTTTCCAAAGTGCCCAAAAAAAGCTTATGCTAACATTAACCTCAGAGCTTCCTACTTCCATCCTTGGCTTCTGGCACTCAAAGAACATATGTATATCTTGGGACTAAGCCCTGAGGAAGTACAGAGCAGCTCCAAATTGTTCCTCCCTGAAGCCACAGGTAGGAGACACCAGTGTGTGACACACAGAAGGGTTTTCTTCTACTCAGCTCAGCATAGATTCTTACTTAAGTTAGAAGCAAAGATCTTGAAGAGTCCTGATGCGGTTACAACAGTGCAGAGAGAGGCGGGGAAAAAGGAATAAAATGAGGCAAGTTAACTGCAAGAAAACTGCAAAGAGTTTATAGGCAAAGAACCACACTGTTCATTACAAATACTATAGGCACATTTACCATATGTGATGTTCTTAAGACTACTCTCCACATAGATATTACTGTATTTATAGCATTGGCTCTTATCTCTTTACATACAGGCTGATATGACTATTATCAGAACCACTGTATTATCACTATGTAATCACTATTAATTTTTACTGCAGAATTCCTATGAGAGTACAGACATACTATTTAATTGTTAAGCAACTGGCTAGACAGCTACTGCTGCCAGCGTCTTACCAAGTGTGACTGCTTCATGGATTCCAGCTCCTTCTGACCACATTTCCAAGTCTCACACCACCCAGGGGAGAGCCTGGGGGCTATATTACAAATGTACGCAGCAAAAACAACCCCAGCTCCTCAGCTACAAGAAATACCCAACCTCCGCTGCACATCTCTGTTGCAACATGCAGATGGACAGACAGACAGGAAAACATGTAGCTACCTCATGTGAAGACCCTTCCCACTCATCTTGTTAGTATGGGAGCAAGTGCTAGATTAGATGATGTAATTCAGTTTACAGGTGGTAATACTGGAGCCCTTTTCAGCTGCCCCTCAGGCTAGCGTGACCCTTGGTGTGCATACTGCCTAGCAGAATACAGGATGAAGAGGCAGACAGAAAACAGGACAGTTAGGTAACAACAAGCAGACATCTAAGGAAGTGCAGGGAAAACAAAGCTAATTGCCTTCCTGTTGCTCTGAAAGCCACTGCTTCCTTTGCTACTTGGAGATGCTCAGCTGTATCTCCTGTGGCTTCAATTGTGCTATCAGACTGCCAAAATGTCAGTTTCCTCTCAGATCATTCTTTACACTTCTTAATTGTAAACAGGGTACTTCATTTCATTTACAAATTGTTTTTCCTCCTTTGCAATTAAACTCCACTGAAATAGCCTCTGCTATATCTGTGCCCTTTCTCTCCAGCAAGTTCATTTCCTCAGAGTGCACAAAAGCAGAAACCTTTGGAAAGCTGGTAGGTCTGGAAGAGGAATGAAGGTTTTATGACCCAGCCTGGTCCTGGGGGTCGCTTCTTCAGTGTGTAGGATGAGTGACTGCAGTGCTGACAGGGGAAACAGCAAACCTCCCATGGAGAGGCTTTCAGGTGGCAGTCCCTTGGGACGGTGACAACTCTGCAACGTAGCCAGCACCCAAGCCCTTCTTTTTCTGTCCTGACAGCTGGGAGACACGCCTGGCTGCTCACTCCTTCTCACTTCCATACACTGCAATTTCTTCCTAGCTTTTCTGACACACAAAGCGTATACAATATATAGCTATTAGCATTCTCTCTCCTCACCCTGAAATCCTGTCATAGCACATCTATCCCACTTCATCCCTCTGTTGTTTCTGAAGTGTCCACCGGATTGAGTTTCAATTTCTTGAGTTTTCAATTTCTTCTTCCCACTTACGAAAACCTACAGCAATTTCAGCCTGCCTGTCCTTTTCACCTGTTTGACCTCACCTTGAGCTCAGCCTCCTCTACTCTACCAGTGATACCACACTTGAGCTTCCTCTGCATTTCCCCTCCAGTCACATCCCGCTGCCTCCTTCCCTGCCACCTCCAGCATATGGGATCATGCCTTTATGTCTGCACTGCCAGAGCTACTACCTTCATCTTTCTATACTGCTTAAACCTACTGAGACACCAGCATGTTTAAAAACCTGGAACTTGAGTACCAAATTCCCAGCGGTACGCTGCAGCCCCTTTAAAAATCTCCCCTCTACACTAAGAAAATAGAGCTACTGACACTCGGTCACCCTCCTGGTCCTCCCACAGCACTCTGCAAACCTAATGCCTTTCAAGTTTTTGATTGTGCCTTCCATGCTTATACATAACGGAGCATATTACCTGTACATAAAAAGGAATATCAAATGATGCACTGCTGCTCAAACTGAGGGAAGTTGTGGCAGGCAAATGGACAGCAAGGCTCTCTAAACCAAAGATATGAGTCATCAGTCACCAGAAGCATAAAAGCCAAACTCCATAACTCAACGCTCAAGCTTTCATAATGTCCTCCCATGGGAGAAAGCTCACTACAGCCCTTTAAGAGATCTAAAGAAGCCTTTACTTACTCATTCATCTTTCTGACAACTAAAAGCATCCCCATCCATCCAGCTGAAGGTCACAGTAAGGACCTGCTCCTCACAGTAGGTTTTGGGCTCTTCTGCCCCGCCATGCCATAGGACTTGTGCAACGCAAGATGGGGCCAGGAAACCAAAGTTACCTGCCCCTTGCAACACTCCCACATCAAACACTGGGAACACAGAACATCAAGACTTCTGTTTTTAAAGGGATTTAGATGTCCAATCTAAATTCTCTTTGATAAAAGAATAAAGTGCTTCAATCCCAGTGGCATATAGCAGAGGGGCCCCCAAGGCCTTCACAGCAGGTGACGTGCTGCACATCTCCAACCATGGCCAGCCCCTGCTGGTGCTGTTCTCTGCATTGTGGCCAGGCCCCAACAATGGAAAAATGGAAAACTTCCCTCAATTCAATTTCCCTTCCCCAGGAAGAAACAGGTACAATACGGCAGGTTGTCCCTTCTCCTGCTCAGAAGGGGAGGGAAGCAGAAGGGATGATGGCTTCCACGGTGGTCTTTCTGCTGTTGTGATGACAGCCAGAAAAATGAAAGGACCATAAGTCCCTCTGAAGTGACAGGCCTGTGTTTGTAGCAAGAGGAGAGAGGCTGCTCTGCCATGTGCCGAGGGAAACAGGCACCACTTCCTTCAGTTTTTTCTACCCCTTCAGGCTTTTTTCATGTTAGTTTAATTGAGCATTTTTTCTTCTTTATTTGATCACTTTCCAGGTCTGAGGAAGCTTGGAAACCTCTTAACACTGTGATGTGAACTTCACCCCAGCTAAAACGCAACCACTATGCTTGGTTGTTTTTAGGCTCACCAGTCCCACTAATGGTCAAGCCCCTAACTGCTGGATCTTGTATGGACATACAGGGATAGAGACTCTCACAGTCCCTCAGAGATTCCCATCCAAAGAAGCAAGACAGCAAAAGGATATACAGAAAAAACAGCCAAAAAGCCAGAGAGTCAGGGGCAGTAGCAGCCTCTAGGCATGTAGGAAGGAAGCACTGGAAACATCTTTTCCATGACCTCTCATATGGAATTACAGGGAGCAATCCAAAATGGATCCTTCCTGGTGTCCCTTGCTACTGTTAGTTATAGCAGAGAGGCAAATAGCCCCTATGTATATGGACTGCCGTTAGCCTGACAATGACTGTCCCACCATCTTAACATTTGACAGCTCTGCCTGGGAACCACCAGGAGTGGTATCAAAGGAAGTGAAGGGCCTGATTCCTGCACAGGAGATGTAAACCTGAGAATTATTCATTTTTCTTTTTGTCTTGGAAGTCATTGAACCCTCTAGAGGATGCTCCGTACTTCTGGAGATCTCTCATCTCTGTTTAGCCCTGAAGTGGCCAGGCAGTTGTACTACATGATCTTTGCAGGTCCCTTCCAACTATTTCTCCTCTCCTTCTCCCTCTCAGAAATCATCTGAACAGTATAAAAGAAAGGGAAAAGATGCTATTAGTGAATACTCTCCTTTATAAGCAAAAAACTCCTAAGAGAGAATAGTGAGGTAAGGAGCCACTTTGAAAAGGCACATTCATGCTATGGTTCCTTAAAGGTGGGAGGTTATATACTGGAAGGCCATACTCTATGAAGGCTATTCACTCAGGAAGAATAACCCCTGGCATTCACTCTCAGTTCAAGGAGTCCCAGGCTGGGAGAGAGCTTCTCAATAAAGAACTAGGAAGAGAAGAAAAGTGTCACATAGATAACTGACAGTCCATTTTGCTGTCTCATTTTGCCTAACTCCCATTTCCAATAGTGTAGCCCACTGTTTTAATTTTCACTTTATTAGAATCAACTAGATTTGTTCTCGCTCTCAAACCTTGTTTGGTAATAAGTGTGCCATTTACACACGTCATAAAAAACAAACTGCTCTGTGGGAGCAGTGAATAACAATTAGTGACTAAGCACTGAAGAATCATAGAGAAAGATCTGGTAAATGCCTGCAGCGTCTCTGAGACATAAGATGTTAGAATGCATGTTTTCACTCCGCCTCGTGGCTTTTTTGAGGTAACTCCAGCCCTTGGTTATATAAACTGGTATTTTCTACCACAGGAGCCAAGGGCAGCAGGATCACACAGAGCTGGAAAATTCAAAGGCAACTTCATAATGATACAGCTTGAAATACGGATGGATATGCTGTGGGTTTTGTTTGGTTCCACTGCAAAAGTAAGGCCGATGTCTATCTCTGAACAAAATGCCATCAGCAGAAATCAGGTCACAGGCCTGGCAGAAACCCTTCTCTTCCATTTGCACCTTTGCTGTATTCTCAAGAACATTTTGTTGATGCTGTCAAGAATCTGGTCCTACTCACTCTGAAAGGCAAACTAAAAAGTATCACTGAGTTCCTCGGATCAGTGCAGCAATGTGAGCTTGTATATTACGTGATTTCTTCCAGTACAAACCACATTGGTCATTAAACGCGGCAAAATCAACACTTGTTATTATAGATTCACCCAGATGCCTCCTTTATAGATAACCAACACGGGAAACAAAAAATGCAAACCACCTTTCCAAGAAAAGATCTTGCTCATGAAAATAAATCATATTTGCCTTCCCCATGATGCAGAGTTTCTTCTTTCTGCTATCTGTGTCTTTTTCCTACTTCACACTTTCAGTTTGAGTTCTTGATTTTATCAATCTGTAGCTTTTCTTTCTCTTTTTCTACTTAATCATTTTTTATGTGTGTGAGCACAGGCCAGATGAGAGACCTTCACTGCTGTCTCCTCTGGGCATGAATGTTCTCCTAGGCCAGCGCTCGTCAAGTCACAATGTACCTTTTATTTGTGACATCAACTCTTCAGTCAAGCGAATGGACTGACTAGAAGAATAAGAATTTGTCATGTTTCCCAACTATCTAAAGGCTCTCTTCTTTTTCCCCACACCCTGCACACCTTCCACCATAGGGCCTTTGCACGGACATACAAAAGGCCCCACTTCACAGTGCACTGGACCTGTTCCTTGCCTTCCACAGCAGTGGTACCCGAAAGTTGAAGCAGGTTTTGCTCATTAGCCAGAAGTACATTACAGTTGAACTAAAAATAAATAGCAAAACTGGATCTGCTCTGGCTCTGACACAGGTCACCTCATGTGCCTCTAGAACTGAGACTTGGATAGGCAGCCAAGGCTGCCTTGGTGCTGGCAAAGTGCTGAGGAGGTAGCAGCAATGATGAGGCAGGGGAAGGAGGGAGAAAGAGGAAATTAACCTACTGAGATATAGCACTTTTGATCCTGACACGTAGTGTTCTCAGAGATGTTTGGACAGGAGACTAGAGGCCCAATGAGCGGTCCCCTCCAACCAACACTACTGTGATTTTACGTGCCGCCATCACACCCAACTCTTTCATGTCAGTGCCTAGGCAGCTGACACACACAGATGGTCTGGAGCTTGGCTACAAGGATTTACTAACCTCATTACCGATACCAGAAGCTGCTTGCCAACAGCTCTGAAGGTGCAAGGGCATAACTTTGACTTGCAATAGGCACATAACCCTGGATAAGTGTAGGTAGCTAACACAGAAGCTCCTGCAGTTTCATTGTTCCCAGTATTCGAAAGAGATAGAACAAAGATAACCTGGACACATGCTCATACAGTAACACATTCAGATTAGAGTGAAGATGAATTGGTAGTCTTATCTGACTATTAACACATTGATTCAGATCATGAATTTCCAGAACTTAAGGGTACTGTGAGAAGATATTTAGGACTGGTCCTCAAGTATTTTAAACCAGTGAAGGGCTACCTTTTTTTCCCCTCTTTCTTTTTCAAAGAGAACATCCTGATTCTGCTCCCATTGGGTAAGAAGCTGCTCTTCTGTACCATTTCCTTACTAGGGCTGACTAATGGAAGCCATGAGGGTTGAGATGCTGCAATTTGCAGTCTGCTAGTAGAGGAACATCTCTCAAGGGCCTGGAGACATCAGCAGTTTCTGGAATCAGTGCCTGGGGTTAAGTGCACATTTGTGGGCAAACTCTGCTTTTATCACTGAATTCCAGTCCAGTCTTTTTCCTGGACATCTGTGTCTGTGACATGCGGTGTTGAAGAGAGGAGGAATGCACATTGTCAGCCTGTTCTTTCAATTTAAATAACAACTTTTACATATTTACCTATCTGAGCATGGAAAGGCCTCTTCTTTGCATCTAATCATCAGCAAACAGCAGCCACTGTGGCTTTTATCAATAAGCCAGTTTTAGTTCAGTCTGCAGAAATAAATAAGTAAGTGCATACAGCAAGAGAGGCAGAGAAGCGACACAGACGGTATCGTTTTCAAAGAGATTTTTTTTTAACACATTAAAGGGCTTTTCTTTACTTTTTTTCTTTTTTAATTTAGTGACAGTCTAGGAAGGAGGAGATGAAGATAAAGGAAAAAAAAAAAAAAAAAGAAAGAAATAAAAAGGAGATTTAATGAGTATGAGAGAGAGAGACTAAAAGGATGTTCCCTAATCTCAATGAGCAGTTAAGGAGAATCAGGATGGAGGGAAAGGATGAATCTGAGAGATAATTATTGGGGATGGGTTGGAGCAGTGAGGGCAAGAGAAGAAAAAATGCAAGCCTACATTCAGAAATGCAGCCAAACCTGAAAAAGACCTGGTACCTTCTGCTATCTTATCTGAGGGCAGGCCAGTGTGCCTTCTGGGGGCTGCGGGGACAGTGTGGAATGGCAAGATACCACCAGAAAGACAGCTGCTCTTGTCTTCCTTGAAAACAATCTTCCTTGAAGCAGGAAGGAGTGGAAATCTCCTGAGAAAGACTGTTCCCTTGGTGCCTGTAAGCAAATCTGGAGTTTCTGATAAAACCATTCTGTTGAATCCCTTAGCTGTATAGCCCAAATTTCATGCTGCTGGCCACAAGTAGTCAACATTTCCTGCTATTTGCAAAAAGGGGAATGGTTCTGCAGTTAAAACAATGGATGAAGATTCCTTCACTCTGTCTCTGGTTCAGTGCGTGATGCTGGACATATTGCTTTGTCTTTCTATGAATGACTTTTCCTGCCTCTAAAATACATAGCTTATTAAATGCGTACGCATTTAATCCAGTTAGCTTTACTAAAAGAAGTCAGAATTTCTCATTTCCCCAAGAGGCCTTCTGCTCCTAACGGACCCTCCTCTCCACTTGGAACTGAAACAGGTAAGAGCTAATTTCCTGCAGCAGGAAGAAATGACTTCTATCCCTGCAGAGGCTGAGCAGTTCCAGCAGCTGCACATGCTTTATAAAGACAGAAGCAGATTTGTGACAAGACTTCCCAGCCTCATGGGGGACACAGTGACCCTGTTTGCAAAGTACATCAAGATGTACTTCCTTAGATGAAAGGAATCTGTTTTGTCGTTGGTTTTTTGTTTGATTGTTTTTTGGAGGGACAGAACAGGGAGAAAGGGAGGATACGTGAAGCTTTAAGCTTTGTTTTGTTTATAATTTGCTTTTAGTTGCACTCAGTTGGAGGGATACAAGGGATGCTCACAAGGGTGACATAGGAACGTCACACAATCAGCAGGAAGAGGTACACTAGGTTAATATGAAGCAGTGAAATTGCTGTATGAAGACAGTTAGCTGGAGAGGGATTAACGCAGAGTCTAGCACAGTTAATGACAATGGGGAATGAAAATTTGGGGCCTGGATCCTGCAAAGTGCCCACACACTGTAATTTGCAAGATCCAGGACTTAAACTGAAAAGCAATTAGCCTTACGACAGGCTTAAGAAAATGAATCATGAAAACAGCTGCAATATATCACTGATTGGTGGTTTACAATGGAGAAGCGGAGAAAGGAAAAAGCATCACACAGAGTCCAGCAGAGACTCTGAGAAATACCATCAAAAACCCTTTGTGCAGGAAAACGAAAGCAGCAAGTTGTCTTCCAGTGGTTGACTCCATTGGGAGCTCTGTTAAGGGGATCAGGGCAAAAATGCAAGGGCTTCACATCATATGAAGACCAATCATTGTATTGCCACCATGATAAATAACATACAGTAGCTGAAAAACAGAGCTGTTCTCTCCAGCTGCAAGCTCCTGGCTAAGCCATACATGGGCTGCTTAGCAGCCATGCCAACAAATGGCACAAGGGACTTACAAATTGCTTTTTGCCAGTGGTTCCTGGGAAAACAGGTAGAAGGTACCAAGACAGAAACAGTCATGTGGAGACATCTAAAGAGATGGCAAGTGCTTGTGGGGGTCCTTGGGGAGGCACTGGGAAGAGGTGAAGTCTCCTGGGAAAGAGAGTCTTTTGGATGTAGAGATGAAGAGTGTTGTGATCCCTGCTAGGAGTACGAGCCATTAGGTCTGTCCTTGGACAACTCCTCACGCTTCAGCACTGTATCAAACCCAGAGCATTCATCACTGCAGGGTAATAAATTCCTCGCTCACTCTCATACCTTTGCTACCATGCAGATCTGCTGTGCTATGAGACCAGATGCAAGGCACGGGAAACTCTCTCAAAATGCCTCTGAAACTTTGACAACTTTACTGAAGTGACACTGGGGTTCATAATATCAGAACCGTTTCCAGAAGAGAAGACAATTTAAGGCAGAACAAAAGGATGGATCTCGAACCATAGGACCACCTCCTCTGCTTGATAATCCTTCTTTACTGGTAGATGTGCCTGCAATAGGGCTCAGGGGCAAGCAGCTGGTATGACCCAACAATGCAACAGCATCAAACGCTTCTTTCCTAAGCAAAAGCAGCGTCCCGCTGTGAGCTGTGCGTTTTCCCAGGAGCCCTGCTACAACACGTCCAGTCACTGCCTGAATCTCCAAGGAGCAGAGGGTGCTTTTTGAAGAAGTGATAGGCAGCTGGCGGCAGAAGCGATCGCTGCGTGGCAGATGAGATTCCACAGCACACTGGAGATGGAAATATCACCTTAACAAGCATGGACAGCCCCCAATGGACTATAAAATTCATTTGGTGACTGAGATAATTCAAAAGAGCCAAGTGGCACGGCAATAAAAGCCGGAACACATAAATTTAAACTCAGCGAGCTCTGCAGTGCCCAGGTAATAAGTGACAAAACAACCCACACCCACACAGACTTATCAAAAACTGTCTGAAAGTCACAGTCCAGAGACCAGGGAAAGATGCACAGAAATTGTCTTTTTCAAAAGGGGAGGAGGGGTGAGAGGAGTAAATAAGAGAGAAACGCTTACACATCCACAGTATATTCATCCACAGGCCCAGAGAAATGTGCACACACTTATGGCAGCTATCCTGGGCATTATGCGAGCAACTTTCTATTAACTGCATTATCCAGACCTAACTAACGCATGTAAGAGGCTAAATATGATTCTACACTGCACAATGTTAGACCACTTCAAGACAACAATTTCAAACTACCTGCATGTAGCTGAGGGCTGGTTATTGCAAACTACCTTCAGTTTGCTTTTGTGACCAACACAACTTCCCTTGTCCGTCATCTCCTCCATCCCCACTGGGATTCCTCCCCAAACTGCTCTGCAAGTGCTTCCCAACACACTTCCCTCCCAAGGAGTTAGTTTGCCACTTATAAGATGAACAGCCTCAAACTGTGATAGTAAAACCTTTATAGCCCTCCATCATGTTCATTCATGCTAATGTTCTCTCTCAGTGTGGATCTCACAAAAACTTCAGTGATGGAGAAGAAACAGAAAGCTTCTGATTGCATCACCAGCACGTTTTTTAGTGCTGGGAAAACACGGGAGTACAACATAAAGTGTCCATCAAGGTCATTAATGACTGAGAGAGGAGACACAAGAGCAGGAAGATGCTGATCAATGACATGTCATAGTTTGGAGATGGAAACTGCAGTAGACGTGATCCATACATTTCCACATCCCCAAAGGGAACAGGCCTAATCAAATAAGACAGGTGTCTTTATGGAGAGGTCCCAAGGGTGAAAGGGAGGTAGAGGTCTGGAGAATGGCATCAGCTGTTACATGGAAAATTGGAGGGTCCAGAGGTAGAGATGATCTCCCCATAGCACCTCAGTGCAAAGGTGGGGACTCCTGCATCTGGAAGGACTTGAGTGGTACAGAATACTAATTGCCCGTGATGGGAAGAGAAGGGACACTGGCTCAGCTAGCTAATTCATTATAGCTCATCCACCAGTCAAGTGACTCCCTTGTCACTGAGAGACAGACACTCTCACTGACATAACAGGCATAAGCATTTTGATTTCTGGGCACTGTGAGTGATGGCAGATACCACACCTGTCCCTAGAGCTTAAAGCTGGGATCTTCAGTATCAACAGAACAAGCCTTCATCCTAAAGGAGTCATTTTACTTTTTAATAAGTAGCAAGGGCAGGCACTGAAAGGGGACAAAGACTTCAAGAGAGTACAGGAACATCTATGATTTAGGTTTAACAGCCACTGTTCTTTTCTTCTCCCACACAACTGGTCTTTGCAGAATCAGAGCTGGCCGTGATTTATTACCATCACTAATTTTCTGTATTGAGGCAGCACATGGGAGCTGCGATTGTGGAACAGAAATCCACCCTGATAAGTATTGCACACACAAAGACCAAGGATACAGTCACTGCTCCAAGCACATTACAATTCAAGTACGGAATAGAGACCACAATAAATACTGCCCTTCAATACACCTGGGCTCACTGTTGTTTTTAGAATCTTCATTAACAAACAGAAATACTTGTGAGGATAGGGTTAAATATATGTTTAAGGAGCCACAACCCCTTTTAGGAACAGATACTGTGGAAACAACTGAAAAGACATATTTTTCCAGGCCTTTTTCTGCCTTGTACTTTCTGCCTTTTTTTTCTTCTTTTTTTTTTTTTTCTTCCCCGTTTTTTCCATCCTAATAAAGGCATCTGCAATGGAAACCAAGCTCTTTGCTGCCTATGAGGTCATTTGCTCTTGCTGCTTATTTCCTTCCCCACACATCATCAGACACTCTGTGAACCAGAGGTGCTGCGGAGCAGAGAAAATGCCACCTTGCAGGAATGGAAATGGCACTGCATCTCTATTCCTTTACTTACTAAGTACCATTCATTCTCACATTTATTTTTTTTTTAGGACTTTTAAACTGGACCTTTGTATACAATGGCTACCCCTGAGATCAGACATCAATGGAAGGTCAAAATGGTCAACTCAGTACTGTGTACAGGTCTGACTATTTCAGACAGTGAAATCTTATCCAAACATTTTAACCAAAGAAATCCTTAGACCTGCATTGGCTCCTTTTACTATAAAAGCATAATTCCCTACAGTAAACAAAACAAACTAGACTGGTTAAAGGTATTTTATACCAATACCTGTTACAGACATAGAAGTTGTGCCCTTAACTTTACAGAGTTCAGAGAACATAACTAAAGGTGTAAAAACTAAAGGTGGAAGGGTGGGGTCCCTTCCAACCCAGGCCATTCTATGATTCTATGATTCACAGAGGCAAGGTCTCGCCCTCCTTTATGACTGTAGTGGGCACCCAAGATGGCTAGTGAAGAGCAAGATGTACCCTGAACACCTTCTGTCTCTCTCCTATATCAGGTATGTCAGTGTCTCTTGGTTGCCTTGCAAAATTATGGAGATTATTCTGGAAGTTATTGAAAAGACACTTGAAAGACAGCACAGCCATTGGTCACAGCCAGCATGAGTTCACAAGGGGAAAGTCCTGTTTAACCAACTGAATCTCCTTTATAAGAAGGTTATTGAACTGGCTGAGCAAGAGAGGCCAGTTAATGTAATCTTTTTGGATTTTAGCACAGCTTTTCATACTATATTTCAGAGTATCCTTCTGGACAAATATCCATCATACAGTCAGACAAAAACCTAATGTAATGATAGAATTGTTGAGTCAGTCTCAAAAGACTGTAGTTAATGGAGTTACATCAGACTGGTGGCCAGGCACTGGTGGGGCTTCCTAAGGCTACTTTTTAGGGCCAGTTCTCTTTAAGGTTTTCATCAATGACTTGGATAAAGGACTTGAAGGTATACAGAGTTTGCAGATAATACTAAATGGGATGATCTGTTGACTCCTTTGAGGGCAGAGAGATCTTGACAAACTGTACAGGGATGGGCAATGACCCATGGGCATGAAGTTTTAACAAGAGCAAATGCATGATTCTGCACCTGGGATGGGGAAACTGTACGCTGAAATGATACAAAGAAGTTAACAGATATTCAAAAGGTTATTTAAAAGGAGAAACTCACCAATATGGATGCCTTCACTGGGAAATGCTAAGACAATCTCCACCAGGGAGCAATCTCCAAGATAGATGCTATCTTAGCCGTGGTCAGCCCTTAAATGAGGCCTAGAGGAGGTGGAGTCAAGCTCCACCCCTTCCAGGAGCACAGCTAAATTACTCTCACCTGCAGTGCCCACTTTGGAACCATGCATTATGACAAAGCTGAATGTGATTCCACTGACAATTACTGCTTAAACCATTCTTCTGAACCACCACCACCCCATAACTGCTAATAAGTGAATTACAGGAGAGAAATGCCTTTGCTTTGGATAGACAACAGATGTGTCATTTGGCTCTACGAGTGTATGGGAACAGGAAGGATTTAATTTTTCAGCCCCTCCCTTCCCCAGCTCTGCATCCAACATGAGATGATATAAACAGAAGAAAGATGGGCTTATTGCATAAATTTGGGATGTATGATTGATAACGCGTTATCTTGTCAGCTGGAGACACCTGCATGGCAGGTATTTACGCTATCAGAAGGGTTCTAGCTGGTGAAATACAGTTTGGGGCTGATAAGGAGACCCAGGGACTCATGGCTCTGGCCCCATGAGAACAAGGGGATTAATGCTGATATTTTGCAGCTTGCTCTCATTGAATTCTGATTCCTTTTGACAAGTGAAAAAAGAAGAGGGGAAGAGTGATAGGGTTTGGGCAGATAAAAGATGCAGGAGGGGTGGGGGTAGCTGGTAGAAAAGAAGCTGATGAATGGGAACACAGAAGGCCAGGAGATCTCTTGGGAATAAAAGAAGTATTAAACAATTTTCTGATTGACTAGGTCCTGACTGCAAGGCAGGGAATCAGGGCAGGGGGAATGGGTTTGGGGAGTTCCTCAGAGTATGAAGATGCAGTTATACCAAAAGCAGAGCTAAATAACACAAGTCTGTGAGGGAAGAAGAACAAGTCTCCTTATTTTACTGGCATTTATTTCAACAGGCAGAACCACCAGCACTGAGCCCATTGCCTTGGGCTTCTGCTCCTTGTCCATAGCAGAGAGTCCTGTTACGCACAAAGCCCCTCAAAATACTCCCATTAGGATAAGGCTTCCCTCTAAGCAGGCAGCACACACCAGGTCACAACAAACCTATGTGCAGGGAGTCCCAGTCTGCAATACAAGGGGCTGAGAGCCATTGGGGGTGCTGGCAGAGTTGGTGCAGGGAACTCTGGGCTAGCCAAGTTCCCCCTGTGAGAATCTTCAGGATTAAGCCCTGAGGACTTTGTTTGTATCCATATCTTGGGTAAAAAATAAATAAATCATTTTCAAAACCATCTGCAACACTCACGAAAGAAAAACCTTAAGAACTTGAGATAAGCAGTGGTAACACTATGCATATTCCCCAGGAATCCCCCTAGGGCTGGAAGAGCAAAAAGAACTCTGAAGGAACAAATCCTCTGCACCACAAACATCTGTGGGAAACCTACCACGCTAACCACACACACCGCCTGCAAAGAGGGCTTTTATCAGCAGCGAGCAGCATCAGCACGTAAACACAACAAGATACCAAGGCATGATGGTAACAGCAGCTTCCCCTTCTAGGATGGGAAGGTCTGCAAGGCAGACACAGACGGATCCTTTTGGTTATAAGATTCTGTTTGTGGTTCTGTGCGCATGTATTATTAATACCCTACAGAGTTTTAATTAGAGCTGAGAGATTCATTCATTGTGAATAATTTATCTGATTAATTTTGCCTCACTTCTGCTCATGAACTGTCCACAAGCAATTTGTAATTTTCGCAAATTTATTTGTCATTTGCAATTATTTGCTGACTTGTCTCAGTAAATAATTCTCAGTATATTGTTTGTCCACAAACTGTCCCCGGATAGTTCAATATTCAAAACCAGAGCTGAGTTTGATACGTGTATGTGAAATACACTCAGTAAATCCCACTCTATGTTTTTGTTTTTGGAGTAACCTTTAGGATCAGGCTTCCATAGAGAATACTACTTTATATGAGTTCAAAATTTGCCTCCTGCAAATAGTCTCTAATATTTACATAAAATTCAGTGCTCCCATGAACATTCCTGCCAGTCAATATACTCACTGCAATACACACAGAAGAGAACACAAAAGGAGTGTTTTATGGTGGAAACAAATAGTTCTTTTGTTACCCAGTGCCCCTGTCTATTCCTAAGGGACCTGTCTGAAGGTTCATTTCATTTTATTCTCCTGTTTTGTTATTCTGACTCTACCGGCCAGGGATTATGTTCTCTAAAGTCACTTCTCATACAAAGAATGCTGCGGCCTGAATACTCTGTGCACATTTGGCAGCCTGTCTGTCTCACAGGGCCTCATCCAGCATGGGATATGGAAGTGTGCACCATCCAACCATAATGCTGCCAGCCTGCCAAGTGGCACAACCAAGAGCTCTGCCAAGCAGGTCATGCTTGCTTGAGGAGCAGAAAGTTCTACCTATAGGAATGAAGCTGTAGCAGCAAGATACCTCACAATTTGTAGGGCAGCTTTCCTTCAGTGCAACTTTAAAATATTGTTTGGCACTAAAGAGAGACGTTTCTGTGCTTGCAGTATTCAGGATCTAGTATAAAAAAAAAAGGAAGTACACCTTTCTATAACTACTAAGCAATCTCCATTTTGTGGGTTTGAGTTATTAGCTTCTGGTGTGGGATTGCAGAGGCACGTTACTGTCATCCAACAAGATGCTGCAGTTGCTTATTTTTTACATCAGATTCAGAGATGTATTTCAATATCCCGGAGCAACTGGGAGGTAAATATTACTGTGAAAATCCTGCGGATGCTTGTTAACCAACATTCGCTGCTACTAGGATTTGTGAGCACATGCAGCCGTGGCATATCCGGCGATAGCACAAGCAGCAGTAACCATTTCAGTCACTCAGCCCAACACCAGCAAAGCAGGGCCCTTATCATTCCTTTCACTGTTTTTTTTCCTACAACTTAATGCACGCTGGTTTTAACTGCTGCCAGCAACGAGACTCCTACTCCATCTTTTCAGATATTATTTCACATCTCCACATTGAAGTTCTTCGAGACAGCTTCCATCTCTCCTTTCCCCATTGCAATACTATTGCTTTCAATTATTAATTATATCCAGACCGCCATGCTTGTGTTTTGCAAGTGCATTAAGGGTTTCCTGCTCAGCGTACCAACACCTTCCACATTTCCATTTTGCTCTACGACTAGACCTGGTTATGCCCCATATATTCTCGTACTCTCAACTCCAAATCCCAGCAAAGTAAATGCCAGAAACCCCCAGTTTTTATTAGATCTCAAACACCACTTCTGATGCTTACCACTCACATCTTAGATCTCAAGAAGCCACACACAGCTCTTTTCCTCATCCTCATGAGCATCTGACTGCACCTTCCTCCTGTCTTTCTGTGATGTTACACTGCTCAGAGCAGAATGCTGTATTAAAGACTAGAATGGATAGGGAATCCCATTTCCTTGCATTCACTATTTGCATTTCCTAGGGCCTTGTGGGTAGATATTAGCATCCTATAGAGCTTTGTGGGTACATGCAGTATTAACGTCCTATAAGGTTTTGTAGACATTCATTATTAACACACAATAGAATCTGTGTAGATACATTATTAATACTCTCTTAGCTGGCAAGAGAGCGGTGATATTTTCATATGAGAAATGTAATTGTTTAATATCAAACAGTATTATTTCAAAGATTTAATTGTGTAATTGGGGTCAGTAATCGCTTGGTCGTTCTCAGAGCAAGATGAACTTGCAGGCTAAAAGATTTATTGTCCTGACAATAGAGAGCAAATTTTAATATTTCTGAAAAATTGAGAACTATTAATCCTGGCATGTGTTACTCTCAAACACGGCGAACTGATAAAACTTTGATCTAATTTTCTCTTTGAAGGGGCGTTGGTGGGGGTGCAGGGAGGACTGTTAACTGTATGTGGCCTGATGCTGAAAGCACAGTGCGGCACAAAGGCTGCCCGCATTCGGCTTCCCAGGAGCTTGGGCTGCGCACAAGGCAGCTATGGCAAGAACAAACCGTTCTGTCTTGCTGTGCTGGAAGGGGAGGGAAAGCAGGAGTGGTTTCCATGACCACAGGCGGCTCCACAGTCATTTCTCCAAAGGATGCTGCTTGCGTTGGCACCCGCTGCACACACTCTTTCCCCTTTCTGGGAGTGCCAATGAGTGTTTGCACCCCAGATCAAGTCATACCAGTGCCAGCGTGTGGTGAACTGCCATGACTACGTGGGTAACGCTTCTGAGTGAAGCTTATGAATTCTGTTTGATACTGGGGGCTCCAACGTTAGTGGAGGACTCCAAGATCAGAGGGGCTCTCATACCTTCTCTGTGGCTTTTTTTCTTTTTTTAGTTTAATTTTCTTTTCTGAGGTTTTCTGCCTCTACATTGAACTAAAATCCACAGGAGGTGACAATGATAACAGAATAGGCCTGTTAAACTTTGATGGCATCCACTCAAATGGAGCACAAAAAAAAAAACCAGCTGGCTGCTGCCTAGGGCAAGCTGGTTTTCCAAGCTGAAACTAAGGCTGGAAGCGGGAGGGAAGGAAAAGCAGAGCACCTAACAGTGCAAGGCACAGATAGGGACATGCTGTGGAGGTTCATATAAAAGACAGAGCATTCCCTCAGCCATTGGAGAGGAAGGTGGAAACACAAAGGCTGTGAGGTCTTTGATGGGCACAGGGACATAGCGTCCTTAGAGGCCAGCAGGGAAAGATATCTGCCATGTATGATTTTCCATGCCTTGAACATACTCATGCTAGTAAAGAATGTCTGGGATTTCCAAATCTTTACAATATCTCTGCACATAATTTTCACTTTAAGTACGATGGGTCCCTGAGGAAAGGGACTATAAACTCACCCTGCGTACAACACCAGAGCTCTAATAAAAGGTATGCCCTACTCCAGAGCAGTGAGGACTGGCTCCAGCGCTTACAGCACACACAGCGTAAGGCCCAGCTCCCATGGAAAGGGCAGAAAGTACATGAAACAGAGCAGGGGCAGAAAAAAAAGAAATGCAAGGCAAACAGCCTGCACAGGCCAAGAGAAGTGTATGGCTACTTGAAGCCAGGATGTCTGGATGCAACAGCAGCAGTCTGGCATGGAACTACCTATGGAAACTGCATAAAGGCAATGTAACAGAGATGAAACAACAGATACCAGCTTGTGAATACAGATGGGCTGCTTAGCTTTTTGCAGATGTGGGCATTATATTTGCAGCTGAGCCCTGGGAACTCCTAATGAAAAAGACTGAGAAGTAGAATATAACGCAATTTACGATAATGATCAACAGGCAACTATGTGTTTTTCACAGATTCAGAAACCTTTTCACAATGTTTGGTATTTCATCACTATTAAGACTATTCTGCAGACTCTCTGAAAAACATAACGACAGGAACAGCTTTTTAGTCTTGCTGTACCCTTCCCTTTCCCAGCTACTTTGGCTCAAATGGTCAAGATGCAGCCTTGTACCTGCAGTGATCTCAACCAGCTATTAGACTTTGCAACCAAGATGTTTTGATGTGAGGGTGTTACATGAAGAAGATTTATTTCTTTATTTTTTCACTCCCTGTGCAGTAAATGCAATCTGTATTTTTTGCTTCCCAAAGGGTGTAGGAAAAGAGCTGAAAGATATTCCATATGAGGCAAAATAATACTCTGGCAAAGCAAGTCCATAGAGCCCAGAAAAGCCGTGCTCTCTAAGTCAGGCTTCATGATCCCAGATTCAATTTCTTCTGCGTACAACCTGCCCTGTGGTCCTCTAAGTCAAAAGCTGAGACTTGCTGCTCAAAACAGCAGGTCCTGCAAAATGTTACTGTGCCAGTTCAGCCTGGAGGCCTCACTGCTCTTTCTTCAAGCAGTGCTGCAATTTACTGCTTTCTCTCCATAGAATGACTGCCATTTTCTGCTTTACTGAAATAGCTTCCTCTGGCCAATGCCAAAGAAGGTGTTATTAGACCAGTAACTCACTCCTGAACACAGTGATCCAGGTATGGCAATCCCCCAGCATCTGCCTCTTACAAAAAAAAAGAGCAGCAGTGAAACTGGAAAATGACTCCCTTCCCTCACTCCTCTCCAAATGGTGTGAATGTCCGATCCAAATCAGGGCCAGCAACAGAGTACATGGAGGAAATTTCCCTTTGCTATGTTATTTGAAGGCAAAACAACTAGCACGCCATGCCAAGGGGATTAAAGGAAAAATCACCATTAATTCACTGTGGATGCTGGTGCTGTTAAAAACACACATTGCATTAGGACAGATGGTAGCTTTATGCAATGCCCCGCGCTGAGGAGAGAGGTTCAGACTGCAGCAGGGATTCTTCAATGGGCTCAGGCTTACCCCCAGCAGGGCTCTGGCTTCAATGGAAGCTGCTCCACCGGCACAGACAGCACGAGGCTGCCACCTCCCCTCCCTTCCCAGACATATCAGTTCCAATGGCAAGCACAGGAGAGGGGCTTCCTCCATCACCCCACCTCTGTGGCCCCAGTAGTGCCAGGTCATTCTCCCCTAAAGACTCCTCTCTATTTAGCCATGTGGGCATTGGGTTAATTGTTTCTATGTTATATACGAATGCACTGGTGGGCACCTATGCACATAGACACATCCATGACATATAAAGAGATTTAACCTCCCTTCAGATGGATTAAATGTGCAAGCCTTAGGAAGCAAGGCATTTCTGCCCTTGCCAAGTGAATTCTCGGATACCTATGGGGTAGAAGGGCTGTGAAATTACACCCGCAGAGCTTTTTGAAGAGGCAGAAGTAGGATTTTAGACTAAAATGTTTTCTCCAGGACTCTGAACCCATCAGTATGGCCTACTTTTCAGATGCTAGAACAAACAACAACATTGCAAACAGCAAAAACAAGGTGCCAGCGTCTCCTGTGCTTGAGCTGTGAAGGATTCTCACCAACGTTTTCAGTACGAGGGCATTTTACATTGCTTGCAGGCATGCAGAAAGATGCAAAATAAGACAAACTGGTAGGAAAGAGAAATGGACACATATTTCACTCCTGAAAGGGAAACAGGGACTGCCACAGAGGTGGTTAATAAATAGGTTTAGAATGCATCTGCCTTGTCATGGTGCTCCATTTTGTGCCTACGGAAGCATCTTAAAATGAGGCAGCAGGTAAAGAGAAAAGGCAAGGCAATATGTCCACTCTAGAGCAGGACCTGAACCCCAGTGTGGCAATCAGATTGCTGAGTGAACTCCATCACCAGAGGAGAAAGAAAGGAGGAGGGAAAGAAATCAGAGGGGGGAAAAAAGGCAGGACTAATGGCAACTCTGAAGCAGAGAAGTGAAGAAAAGAGATGAGAAACATCACAGGAGAGAAATGACTAGCCGCAGACTAAATGTATTAAAGGGGCAGATTTATAGTCTAAGTGGTCATGCAGGTCTCTTGAGGGTTTGCTAGTAAAGTAAACCTGTCATGGATACAGACTGGCTCCATGGCAAGGCAATCCATGGGAAAACACTTGGCTAATCCATCCCAGGTCTCCTGCTTGGTTCCCCAAATGCTCTCTCAGGGCCAGCTCACCCACAAATCACTGCAGAGGGGTTGGAGAGGACCCTGTGGGGCACACAAGAGCACTCAGCTGGGAAAGCCACCTGGAGAGACATGAAGAGCATGTGCACACTGACTGCATCACCTGCCAGGCAGGGCTGCACGCTTATCAGCTGTGAGACCTGTGCATATGTGTCTGTGTTGGATGCAGCAGCCACAATACACACACTGGGTGTCATGCAGTTCCACCCTAAACTCTTTCCTCTTTTCAGTGCTGTGTTTAGTCGCTGTTGCTCTTAACAACCGGGTGCCAAGCACTTAAGACTTATGTGCTCACTTGCGGCCACTGCAACACAGTTTATTCAGTGATCCAGTAATTCTGAAGCTGGCCTCACTTGTAGTTTGATTTGCACAAAATCCAGGACACACAGTTCCCAGTAAATTCTTCATCCCAAATCCAGTTTAAAATCCAGTAGGGTAACTAATCAGGGCTGCTGCTGGCCCTCCTTGCTTCCTCCACAAGAACTCTGGAGTCGGTCGATATTCCCAGGTTAGTTTGAGGCTGCTCCATTTTCTCCCTTGGCACAATGACTCAACGTGCTCTATGAAAGCAGGCATCTCAGGCATGGAAACCAATTTGCCATGCTACCTGCAGAGGTTTGGTCATGGGATATTGAAAGCTTGAATTCAAACTTCATTGAAGCTATTACAGCTATAAAGAGGAAAGTAGGGAGAGCTAGGAGGAAAGAGAAAGGCGGTGAGGTCCATTTCTGACTGCAGAAGCATTACAGGAAAGCAGCTTTAAATACCCTGAAGAGAGAGAAGAGAATGTATCTCTCTGTATTGCTAAGCTGCTGGGGACATGCTATTGCTCTTCGCCATTTCAAAACCAGGACTACCTCTAGCACCTCAAATATGAATGGTATGCTACTGTTCAATGACCCAAAACAGAGGAATAGGAAAGCACTCAGTGTAGTTTCACTAATTGCACTTCTGTGTCACACTGTGCCTACTTAAGAACCTGTGGAACTCACTGTTCCATGGTTGTAGAAGAGCAAGTACCAAAACCCATATTTTTTTTAAGCTAACATGAGAAACTTTCAAAATATGAATTTAAAACAAACAAAAACAAAAGCCTAAAAATGATTAACAGGGAGGTGAAAGAACCACAGATGCAGATACGAGCAGTTCAGAGTATATACTAATTTTGCACTTGGTATGAAATACTAGTTGAAAAATGCCTTTGTTCAACTGCATAGCCCAAAGTTGATGCAACAGAAAGTGACTGGCAGCTGCCTCTGATCTACCACTGGTCATGTTGGAGATGGGATGAGTCACCAGACTATAGGTCTGTGCTTGGATAGAAGTCTCCCACAGACATCCATCTTATTTTTCCCAAAGATTTCCAGTTAGATGTCTGCTTGCTAACGGGGATATTAAACTCCCTGCTCTGATCATCCAGCAGTATCCTCAGCTTCTGACTTTTAGCACTGCTCTCATTTGCTTGTCCAGAACTCAAAATGGGGAGTAAAATGACACGGTATAGAGTGTTTCTGTGGGTGTGCATACTCCCTTCCTGGATGTGAAGACAGGTCTCTGCATCACATCGTATCAAGTCCCCATTCACACGACAAATTGGTCCCACAGCGCAGGACTTCAAGAGGACACAGGTAGGAGACTCAATTCACATGCATACAAGCAGCTGCACCCCACACAGTCTTGCCTCTACTTTGAGCTAGTGAATCATGAGGTAGCTCCTTGCTGACTCAAGTGGTGCAGGGAGTCACAGCACAGCCCCAGCTGTGCCCACACTGTGGGCTGCTGTGATAGCGCAGTTGCTACTAGCCAGGAGACAGCTTTCTGCTGACGTGCCCATCAGGCATCCCTGCTCCTGCTGAGCTCTCTGGGAGCCGCAGTGCTGAAAGCCAGTCACAGAAGATTGGGCCAGCCAGAGGATGAGTTGTAACTTGCATTCCAGAGAAAAAAACAGTTCCTAAATCAGCATAAGCTTGCAGAAACCCAGCAGCAGTGGCGGCACTTGCTAGGATCATCAGAGCTCTACGAACTGAACTGTTTTCTCTAAAAATGATGGCATAGTTATCAGTGCCCTAAAGAAGTGGCACATAGACGTGCCACCTCGTTCCCACCTTCGAGCAGCAGCTTCATCAAGAAACAGGCATTAGAATTCTTAGCTCTGTGCAAGATCTGCTCTCCGTGACATCTGTATGGGGCACATCTTGGTGTATGCTAGACTGTGCTCTTTGCAGCAGAAACAGAAGGAGAAAAATCCCAGCTCATTCACTTTTATTATAGGAATTTCAGTAGATGATTATTTAATAATATGGTAATGTCTAGGAAGCAACCAAGAACACTCTGTAATATGCTAAGCATTGTCAAAGCTCTGAGCAAATAACAGCCCCTGTTTAAATGCCTGCAGTCTTGTAGCTAGACCGTCAGCTGGACCTTTGTCACTGCATGGTTTCTCCCACTGCTAGGGTGCATTATGGGGCCATATTTCATTCTAGGTACCTGTGTTTTCTTGCTTTCTTTCTATGGTATCTCAGTACCTCGGGGTAGCATATTTGCATTCTTAATGCTTCTGTGAGGTGGATGCCACTGTCATGTTGCAATAGTGAACTCAGGGAGTAGAGGGCTAAATGACCTGCCTGACAAATGGGTCGTGTATGACACAGCGGGGAATTGAACTTTCATCTCTCAAATGCCAAACAAGCCTCCTAATTGCCACCTCTTCCTTCCAGCACCTTCCATTCAGTTTATACACAGTGACCGGGCAGTTCATTTCCTTTGTAAATGTGGATGCTTTCCCCTTGCAGTCTCTACTGAACATAGCGCAACAAGCAAGCAACATTTATCTTAAAGATCTGAGCGCTCCCAAACACAAATACTCCTCGTCTGATATTTGGGTAGTGTTGGAGGCCTGCTCTGATGCCTTTCCTCTCTTGTGCTGTCCAGATGAAGGGAATGTGAGAACAGAGAGATAAAACTACAACTAAGCAATAATCTTTATGGCCATTTTGGGAGAGGAATAGGTGCTGCAAAACAGACGCTTCTTCCAGTACAGCTCAATAAAGCTGAGAGGACTGCTCCCTTTATTGGTAGTCACTTTGCACCCATACAGACACCCTTTTCTTCTCTCTACCCAGCACCAGGGCTGAGCTTCTGCCACCCTCTGCTTGGCAGGACGTGCTGTTCAGCCATCTGCCGTGGCACAAAGACAAGGTGAAGCACCCACACTCTCATTTGTTTAGCAGTCTGTTTGAGGCATGGGTTATGAATGGGTAGCATGGCTGGAGGTGGGTTTCTGATCACTGCCTAGAGCAAGCTGTGCTTTTAACAAGGGGTTACATCTCAGGTTTGAGGAAAAGAGGGATCGTTCAAACCGAGCCCTGACCAGGCAGACTGGGGCTGAAGAAAGCTGATGACCATGTCTGAGCTCATGCTGGGGCACAGAGCACAGACAAGGATTGATAGAACAGAAATTTCTCACTTGCACATTGCTCATACGCTGCTATTCCTCCTCTGCTAGTAAATATGAATTTACTGAGGCTCCTACCGAATGCTACTTGTCTTTAAATGTCTCCTGCCAGCACTCAATCTCCCATCTCTCACGGTTACATAGCAGCCATGAACAAGGAGACACACTCATCTCTGTCCTGCCTTACAGTTTGTTTCAATAGGGAAACAGATGGTTTAATATATTCTCTGCCTTCCTCTTTTCGATAAATCCTGGTGCTTGCAGAAATGTTAATCTGATAGAGCCCGAGGGATAACTTTTTGTCCTGAACAGATAAAGAGTCCCCATCCCCTATTTTCCATTCTCCCCACACTGTCCATGTTCACGAGTCCTCCCCTGCAAATACCAGTTGTAGGGGTGAGGAGAAGCACCAACGCACACTGCAATTTCTGTGCTTGATCTCTCCAATAAAGCAGCTAGCAAGGAAAGCAATGATCGGCCCCCTTGCAGAGGTCTACCCTGACTAGCAATAAAGAGAAATGAGCACACCCCCAGTTGTCATATATACCAACTCCTCCCATGCAGCGCGGCCAGAGAACACACAGTCCATCATAGCAAATGGCACATGTGTTGACACAGTTTTTCCCAGCCAAATCCACAGAGCCATCGTGACAACAAAATTACAGGACAGCCTGGTCACTAAATTACCCAGCAGCTATGAGACGAGCCTTCTGAATTGCCTTGTTATTATTTCCCTAATACAGTCTGTTAGAGCATCTGGCAGGATAGGGTGTTTCATGGCTAAGCATGCAATAAAAGCATGTGATTAGACAGTTAACTGCCTTGTGATAACAGGGTAGGGATTTGCACACAGTTAAAGGAGGAGGATTCTCTCCAACAAACCAAAATCCAACCAAGAAAGCTCAAAACTCCAGACTGAAAGACACATGATCACCCACCCACATCAGTAGGAAATCCCAGGGTTCAGAAACCATCTTTCACAATGGGAGATGTTTTTTCTTCACGCTGGCATCACACATTCACCTGCTGGGAACTGGGCACATGGCATGACAGCAGATAAAAGCCCACCTGGTCTGCTTTCTTTGCCCTGATCGGCAGAGATGCTGAATGCCTCCTGAAGGCCAAGGAATACAGGTGGCACCGCTGAACAGCCCAAGACCTCAGCTCAGGATAAGCAGAGGGACTGTAAGCAATCTCACTAAATTAACCCTTACAGACCACCTTTACATTCCAATGACTGGGCAGCATAAAGGTCTATGCAATCACTATATATCTCTATCACTGTCCTGCTCACTGCTCCCATGATGGGGCACAGCTGGACAGTGGGCTGCTGATATTCTGGCATCTGTTCAAGCAAACAACAAAAGTTGCCCTGAAGACACAGCTCCTGTGTAGCCCGTGCTCAATAGGTCAGGCTGTCTCACAACCTCCCAAGAGCCAAATGCTACACAGACGGGCATCCCCACGGTATGATCACAGCATAAGCCCTTTCCACTTGCAGACATCTCCAATCAGAGCACAGCACCCTTTCCTTGGTATTTCTCTCCTAACAGCTCTTGATTCTGGCTTTCACATTTCATTGGAGCAGCATTCTGATTGCTCTTCCCCTCCCCTCCCTGGCCCTGCTAACCAAGCAGGTAGGCGGAGAGGATGCGGTCATTTGCATTTATTTCATATTCAACTCTGGGACAGCTTTGACCTTTTTCTGTTTGTTTACAGTCTGTTTGCATGTGTCCAGCAATATGCACTCCCTTGCACCTCACACCCACTACAGTTTCAATTTTGTCCTCGCTCAGCATCCCTTTGCCACAACAGGTGCAGCTGAGCACATCCTCTGCCATTAGGATAAGCCTTGGCTGGCTGGATGAGAAGCTGCTCTTGCTCATAGGTGGAAATGGGTTTGAATCTCTCTGCTCCTGTATGTTTTCTCCAGTTCACATATTCAGAGACATTCCATACTCTGTCATATCTTCTCAGAGGAGAGATGCTCACATCAGATCTCCCACAGCAGACTTACCATGGGAGAACTCACAGTAGGCAGATTACTCATTACATTCAGTTTATTTAGCAGATTCCGTCCTTTTTGTTCCCTAGCTGATAGATGGGCTATGAACAATTTTTTTTTAATGCATTTATTATTGTTTATTATTTATTTATGCAAAATTGTTCAATGAATATTTTACATGAGTAAATTTCAGTCTGAGGGTTTGTAATGAGCTTTCATTCGATTAGAGGATTCTGAATATTCATGATGTCTAATTGGCCATCTCAGTCACATGGCATTTTTTCCTGCCCCGTTATGCAATGACTTAACTTTTATTAACTGCTTTGGCCCCAAGGAAATTCCGTCTCTGGATTGAAAGGATCATATTGACTGGCTTAAAGTTGCCTTTCTGAAACACAAATCATTGCAAAAAGCATCACCATCCAACAAAGGCACAAGATAATAAATTATGTAGTTCTGTAACACAGCATAACAGTGTGCATGGTCCTATCTCTGCTAAACAGCCAAAATGACTTACTGCAGGAGATCAGTTGACCATTGGAATGGTTATCCCCTTGCATAAGCAGAGTTACAGCATATAGCTTAAACTGGGATTAATGCAGTTCCTAGACAAAATGACTGCTATCAGTAACACCACTCATTTTGACCAGCATTATTAGCCAAAAGAAGCCAACCAAGTCTTAAAGATTGGTTCCTTCCCACACAGAGAGTCCTGATTTGCTGTTTCCAATACTCCCCAAGTAGATCAACATGGGATGCCAGCTCCAGGTTCTTCTTTTCCACATCAGTTCCCAGATTTACATGTCCTTATCCAACAGTTACGACAGATGAACTGCTATGTTCCCTTTACACTCCAGCTTTAGCTAAACTCACATGATGCTAAAATTTCACCTGCTGATTAGAAGTAGTTGAAAATATGCTGAACAGTGCAAGCCATATCCAGTAAAAGAAACAGCTCTGAGGCCACGTCTCCAAAGCACAAAGCAAAGCTTTGCAGAGAACTGCAAGCCAGTTTTGGTACCAGAAACAATGGCTTTGCATGAAAACAGTATTCCATCCAGGCTTATGGATGTTTTTGTTTTAATCTTTGTACAGTTAAATAGATAATCAGCATATAGAGAAGCAGTAGTCTGCGCCCACATACATGTATTTAGACTGCTAATGTTGGAACTGGGTGCATTTCCATATGATTGTACAATGTAGATGTATAAGGGCTAAATTGGATCATGTATAATACAGAAAGCTCCTGCTGAGGTACACCACTCTCCTAGGGTTAATATGAACTCCCAAAGGCTGAATCATTCCATCCTATCAAGGGCATGAGATGAAAATGTCAGATAAGCAGTTTCCTCACTGGTTATCTCACACCCCTGACTACAAAGAGCCTGCAGCCAATATGGCTAAAGACTCTGATGTTGTTAAGTTGTAGATAATTAGTAATATGCAATTTCATAGAATCATCATAGAGTCATAGAATGGCTTGGGCTGGAAGAGACCTTCAAGACCATCCAGTTTCAACCCCCTGCTGTGGGCAGGGTGCCACCCACTAGATTCACTCCTTCTGAGTAAGCCTGATGTTCAGGAAAAGGCATAGTGAAACAAAGATGTATTGGAAGAGCAAAGAGCATAATGAAGCCTCATACTAGCATTGCATTCACTTGGTGACAGGCACAGCCCACGCCTGACATCATTTTCCCACCATTTTGGATGCTGACATAATTCAGAATTCTACACTCTTCCTGGAGTAGTGCTTCCTGGGAAGAAAGGAAGAAAGGAAGTGAGGGAGGGAGGAGGGAAGGCAGGAAGGAAGGAAGAAGGAAGGAAAAAGGAAATAAAGGAAGGAAAGGAAGAAATCTCTTCTTCCTCTGTGTCTGTGAAAAGAGAGCTCCAGCTCAAATGCTCTAATTCTTTGCTTTGAGGCTATGAATTGAAGTCTTTTCAGCTGAACGTGCAATCGAATGCAGGAACACAGACAATAAAATACTCCAACACTTTCTTCAATCAAGGAAATTACGCGATATTAATGCAAGCTAGCTTGGGGTTGACTTCACCTGCGTAAAAGTCAGGAAAGTTAAAAAATGATGGTTCCCACAGCAACCTTAACTCACCCATGTTGCGGATATCTAATAAGGCAGAGTTAACAGCGTACACATGAATATAAAATACTACTCAAGCAAATCTCAGCCATCAGATTGCATTAATATTGATTTGTTTCATTTAATAATAGATTGTCCCATCATTGCTTTCAAGAGAGCTTTATATGAAACTATTTTTTTTAAGTAAAGATTAAAAAAGAAAAAGAAAAGGGAACATATTTTATTCACGTTTGATATTTTAGAGAACTGCCATTGTTTCTTCATTGGAAGGAACTGACAAGCAGTCAGGTAAAATTCAGTTTCTGCTTTCCCAAAATTACAGAAATTTCAGCCGTAGAGTTTTTAATTAAAAAACGTGAAACCTAAGTGTGCTGACAGCCAGGAGGGACAGGAGCAATCTTATAGGAAAGGAACTTAAATAAGATATATTAGCCTCCTCCTTCACACCCTGTGTGCCTGCCTGCAATGCTGGGCTGAATCCTGTGCTGGGAGAAGTCATCTTCGCTGCTGGGTACCACCAAGGATGCAGCTCACTTGGGGGTACCCTAATCTCATCCTCAGTAGAGCAGGAGAACACAACCACAGAACCCTAAAACAATTAAAGCCAGAAAGGACTTTGGGATGATACCTGATCCAGCTTGCCACTCAAACCTGAGCTAGCTGCTGGTTACCTAGTTTGTTTGGGTTGCTCAAGGAGTGGTAGCTGTGTGGAAAGTTTTTTATGCAGCTACATGAAGAGCAGCTACAAGGTGCCGGTGGCTAAGACGCAATAGCAAAACCCAATCCTATCTACCTAGAGATGCTGGAGGTCTGGATGCTAGTTGTGATATAACCCACGAACCTTGGCAGCTAATGTAAATGTTCACCTGCCAGAAACTGGCTTGCAGTGAGTTGAAACTTAGCAGAAATGACATCAAACTGCACTAAGAAATTAAGACTCAGCAGGAGCGATCCTGAGCCAGAGGTTCAGGACTGTTCCTGGCGCAGTACAGAGCTACCACCAATTTAAGCTGCAACTAAATCTCCCTACCCTCCATAGCAGCTCTGAGGAGCGGCCACAGCACCCAACTCTTGAAAGACACCCTCAGGCACAGAGGGAAACAAAGGAGCTCCAGGAATCCAGCTGGTTTCTTATGTTTTATTCACTCTAGGAAAAAAAAAGCAAACAACAAACCAAACCAAACCCTCCTCCTTTTTCTTCCTAGACTCTGACACATGACTCAGAAATGAATCATCAGAAAAACAAGTCCGACAACATCCTAGGCTGTACGCATCATTTTGCCTTTAAAAAAAGAAAGAAAAGAAAAAGATAAACAACCCCCTTAATTTGATTTCCGAGTCCTTGTAAAACAAGCTCCTCAACCCCTCCCCCGCTTCAACTCCATAACTCCTCATTTAAGCCAACACAACGAGCTTTTGAGCCCTGCCTGGTCGGAGCGCTATCTGCTCCATCGGAGGAGCATGGCTGCTCACGTGGCAGCTCTCATTAGCGAGTGGCAGGGACTCAGCTGCACCAGCTTTGATAAGCTCGGCTCCGCTCTCACAAGTACACCGCAAAGCAATTAAAACAGCAAAGGGCCCTTTTTTTTCCCCCCTCCATCCTTTTTCTCCCTCCTCCAAAGTCGAAGAAAAATGATTTGATAAATTATTCTTTTCAGAGCTAAACACTTAGGCAAAGGAACGGGTGGTGGGGGGGGTGAGGAATAAAACTGAAATGAATTTGCTCCCAAGGACCCATTATTAGGCTGTATCCCCAGCTCACTGGCAGTCAGGTCATATTCTGCCTTTTGGGGTGGGCAATTACCACAGCAGCATTCCTTGGCATTCATCTTGCCCTGCTATCAGGCCTGCTGTGTGTGCACCATGTGCGTGGGGGTGCGAAGGATGAGAGCTGGGGCAGGCATTCAGCCTCAGCTTTGCAGTGAGATGCTTCCTTTACTGTACAGGACACTACTTGTGTCCCATACAGAGGCAACACAAGCACAGCTTGGTCCCAAGCCCCTCTGCATCACTTGGACTTGCCCATTGGGAAGCCTTTGGGAGGCAGGTAGCAGAGCTTCGAGGAATTTACCTACACTGCCATTGCTACCCAACCTGAAGCCAGAACTGCATGCTTGAATCAACCCCGGGGCTTTGCTCCCAGCCTGCAGCGTACCAGCACTACACAGCTTCTCCAGGACTCTCATACACTGAAACCATCTTTGGTTTGCAAAGGAATAGAAAAGATGGGGAGGCTTGGGTACCACATAGATGAGACTATGTGATGCGCTGAAGTGAACTGCCAGCTGATTAATGAGAAGCTAGCAGGAGGCTTCCTGCAGGAAGCAAAAACAAAGATGGGACTCAGGGACTCGAGAAAGAAGAAAGGGTTGGCATGGCAATAACACAGCTCACAGTCAGAGACCTGCTTCTGCAAACTGGGTTTGGCAGACACAGAAGGGAGTTCCTGATGGCTGGGGACTGAAGAGGAGGGTTTAATTGAGACTGCACCATCTAAGAACAGACACAGTGAAACAGCAACCAGTACCTCGGTTCTGTCTGTATTTTCCAAATGCATACAGAAAATGACTTTTATTAAATGAGGCTGTGACAAGTGTTTGTATTTTGAGGCTGCTCAGCAAACAAGCAGTATCAGCGGGATTGGCCTGTCACCTCTGAAACTCTCTCCTTACTTCATCTCTCACCATAATCTGGTTTGGAGGCCAGGGGTTTCCAATACGCATCACAGTTATTTTCTGCCATTCGCCACATCATTAACAACTGCAGTTTACAGTGACAGAGAGTATTTACTAAAAGAAACAAAACCAAATACTGCACATCAAGATTTCAAACTGATAAGCATGTGCCCGCTACCAGTCAAAATAAATCCTCTGCAATATCCTGCTCCTTTATCCCCCGAGCTACAAAACCATCTGATTTATACTAGGATGCTCACTGAGGAAAAGAGGGTTAACAAGCAGTGTCCTGCACAACCTGCCCAGAGTAGAACAATCCCTCTGTCACCTCCAGAAATGGCCCTGGTTCATCCATTAGGTGACAACATCCCTGACTGAGAAAGGCAGATTCAGAGAAGGAGATGTCAGAACATCTTGGAAGTTAAAGCGGGGGGAAGAGCTGGGAACCGGGAGTTTCCTGGCAGCCACAGGTGGATGCTGATGCGATGATGCATGATAAAGAGGCACAGAGCGGGAGGTGCAGAGGACACGGTGCAGTTTCCAGAGGATCATCCATCACCAGTGGCTCTGCCTTCTCCTCTTCATGCTAACGGGTGATGGAGTCTCATCCATAAAACATTTCCTGGGTGTCACTAACTGGAAGACGCATTGGAGGGTTACACTCACTCTGCATAAGAAATAACTTTCCAGATGAAGGAGAGAGCTGCCACTTTTCAACTGCCGGTGCTCTCCTCCTCCCCAACCTGTCCCTGCATGCAGCACCCAGAAATCATCTGTCTCTCTCCATCAGTATCTCCTCACTGCTGCTCTGATCTTTACCCAGGTTCCACTTCCATAACTATTATATAAGTATCTTGTATATGTATTTTACATGCTCCTTTTTATATAGGCTACTTGTTTATATTGATCTGTGGAATCTTCTCATCACCGAAAGAGGAAAATTAAGTCTCCAACAGTGTCTCCAGCTCCTGTCATGCTTCTGAACCCATTCCTGATCTGACTTAGACTCTGTCCATTTCACCCTAGGTTTCAACACAAAGCCCTGCACCTTTAGTAAGACACAGCAGCAGCACAACTGCTTTGTTTAGCATAGGCAGCAGGGCCCTGCTGGCTTCAGAGTCAGGGCTACAAGAACTCTGAAGGTTCTGCTCCCCACGTAATCCAAACAGGAAGATCTGATTGGGAAAAAGAAGTGCTCAAGCAAGTAAAAAAAAGGCTGGGTGATTCCTTAAGCGCTTTGGATTTAGGATCTGAAATATGACTTGGGTTACCCTTGATAGGAATCAGCAGGTTTTGTTGTAATATTCTGGAACTGAACGGTCGCTTTGACAAATCGCTGCATGCATCAGCAATACTGGCAGACTCTGCAAAGAGGAATTAAGTTCTGAAGTAGTGGGGAGAGAGGGTGAGGGGCTGCAGGGTGGACAGGGGCACTGGCAGAGCTGCTATGGGCAGCCTGAGCCTGGGGTCTGCAGGCAGGAGGGGTGTGGGCAGAGCGGGGTGTACCAAACACTGCGCAGCAGCTGTTTGCAGCCAGCTTGATCGCTCCCTGTTTTTCACTAGAATCACAGTTCAGCAGTTCTTAATGCCAGCTCCTGAGCCATTTACTGCCTGACTTAACAAACCCAACGTTTTTCTGTGCTTGCACTCCTGCATAAGCAAATGGATGGTTCGAACCGCCAACCTCAGCTACCAGACATGCAAGTGTTCCCAGAAACAAAGTGCACTTAGTGTTCGACACTTACTTGTCTCCTGAACAAGAGGCAGCGTATCTGGAGAGAAGATGAATCTCACCTGTAATTAAATGCTCCTAAGAAGCAAAGTGGCTACAGTATAAGGGTGAACATATGTCTTGGAGATGGATATGCCCTGAGAAGGATGCCTGTGTTTTGGAGGATTAAACAGCGTAAAGCTATAGGAAGATAAAGAAGATGTAGAGACAGCAAAGTATGAGAGCAGGGCAGAAAAGACAACCTGAAGATAGAAAATCAGCTGCAATCACTGAACAAAGAAATGGGAGAGAAAAAAGGAGGGCTCTGTGGAGACTGACCGAACAATCCCCTCCAGAGGAATAAATTCTGACCCTATTCCTCTCCTGGCTTGTCAGGGGTTGTTTGCCTGAATGAGTCCAACCCAGGAGCCCTCTCCCGCTCTCTGAGCATTAATATATTCATTTCATTATTCAATTATTTAAAACATTTCTTACGTTCCATCCATTTCTCAGAGATGGAGGTGGAGTGGGCTGCTCCCTCTCTCTGAAACCTGCATGGCAGGAGCCTCAACAAATGTAGGGTGCACGGTATTATCTGGTGCCCCTCCCCCATCAGTCTCACGCTTCAGTTACCCCAGTTCCAACACCAGTCTCCTTCTCCCGCACCTTCTTGTTTAGAAGGAAACCTTGTGAATTATTGTCACCACAGTGAGGAGCAGGGGGCAAGATGGGAAGCAGATGCACATGAAGTCTCTTTCTTGGCAAACTCTGCTGGCCCCTGCAGGCAAGTTGCCTTTGCAGTGTGCAAAATGTATGTCTGAGAGTCAGACAGAGGCTCTTCTCCATTTGTCTACCAGCTTTTGAGGGGCTAATTAGCTTGTTAGTCATGGTGTCTCTCTCAGGCTTGCAAACCACCATAAATCTCCTTCTGTCTCTCTCTCCCTGTTCCAGGGGAGCATTAATTCAGATTCGTGGATGGGAGACCTCCAAAGACAACTTAAGGTGCTGAAGGCGGCCGAGTTCATGAGTGAGTGGCTGTCATTCCTCCTACAACATCATTAGTCCCCACATCCCAGAGTGACGCTGACAAGAACCACCTGCAAAGCACAGTTCTTGACCATCTGCAATCACAAGAGAGATGATGACATTTTGGGCACTATGCAGTCCTGCCCCACAACCCACACTACTAGAATCCCATAAAATAAAGCTGGGAGACTGCTGACGAATGACCTAAACATCCTGTTCCACCCAAAGCATCAACTACATTAAAACCATTCCTGACAGACATTTGTCCATGCTATCCTTCTAAACTCCCAGTAGAGGAGAGCCCATGTCTTCTCTAGCCCTCTCATCTGGAACACCATTATGGCTTTGTTAGTAACTTCATTAACATTTTAAACAGCACTGGGCATTTTCCTGCAGTCCCCCATACATCCCCAACCCTCAATATGAGCATTTCTGTGCACTCTCAGTTCTTTGTCCTATGCCTCTGTCAGATGAACTTGTTCTCAAGGGAAGGCCATCTAATGACATCCACATTCACCAATAGATCTACCTGCCCACTTTTTGGCCACCAGTCCCTGCTTGAAGTAGAGCACAAAATAAGCAGCCCTGCCTCCTGCACGTCTGTGGCTCTGCATGGCTCTGAGGATCAGCCAACACAGTTGTCTTGGGCAATACCATCAGTGAGGCTTGCCTTGGGCTTCCTGCTGCTTGTCACTGGAGCCAGTGGGTGGATCCAGCTCCAAAACCCTCACTGGAGACAGAGGGCTGGCTGTAGATTTTGCAGGGAATCAGCCAGGTATTTTTAGTTTAGCTTTGCTATTTCCTCTGCAAGAAAGAGTTAGCAACTTGACAAGGATTCTGCTGTACCTTTATTAGCAATCCTTATTGTGTTCAACTCTTAGGGGAGAGTTCCCTCATCGCAATTTCATTCAGGCAGTTCTGCTAGCAATGCGCACGGTTACCAACACTAAAGCATTGTGGCAGATAAGGAAAGAGCACCTGGGGAATCCAGCCCTCTGCTCTGCCACGAGGATTTCCTGCTGTGCATTCTCAGACCTTTGTCCAATTCTGTGATAAATGTTCTCAAATGATAGTGCGTGCAAGCCTTCCCTTTGTAGGAAGAGTTCCTGAGCCAAGAACAACTCAGTGGCACAAAGTGAAGCTGGATAATCAGCCCCATTTGCATTCTTTCCCTCCTGATGCTAGCTAAAGCTGGGTAAACAATTCTGAATGAATCATTTATTAGCTTAATTCTACCTCCTCCAATTCATGAACTGTCCACTAGTGCTTCCCAGCTTCCTACAGTCTATTTTCTCTTCAAAATCATTTGGATAAGAGCACAATAAAATCCACTGAAGTCAGCAGGATGATTTCTTTGCAGAAAAATAAGCTGGTACGTTCAAGCTTTTGCTGAACAGAGCTTGTCTTGATGGATCTTGTTCCTTTTTTCTCTGCTAGCTATCTTTTATTTTCACCTTACTCATTATAGCAGCAAGCTGGGACTTTGCACCTATCTTTCTCGAGTGACTGCAAGGGTCACGTGTGGTAGCTTTGCATATTCTCTGGGTTCTTTCCCTTTCTTTTTAACCTTTCAGGCCCATTCTGCTTGTCTAAAGCACGAGGGCCAGAAACGTGTGTGAGACAAATCATTGTGACTTCAACATTAAGGCCTTTGGGAACACAGAGAATATACACGGCTCACAACAAAACATGAGCGCTGGCAACTACACAATTACGCTCTAGTCGTACAAACATTTGTTTGCAATGCTGAATTAGCTGCCATGATTTCTACAACCGTTCCTGTGAGGGGACTTCTTTCCTAACAAAATCATACAAATCTAAAAGGGGAGAACAGAATCAGGGCCAAATCAGGCTTTCTAGCTATTGCTGGAAGAAGGATTTGGGCTCCTAAGCTTTACTATGTCCCAATATAGGATCTAATTTGTTGTCCTTCAGATCTTTCCTATTTACATTCAGAAACAACTGTCCTCTGTGCAAGCATTACTCTCATCCCTGTCTGAAGGCTTGCTTGCTATGGCACTATCATTCCTCCCTCAACTCAGTCATGAGCATCATGAGCCATGAGCACCTTCATGAGCATCTAACCCATTCCCTGAGCAGCTTTCCCCCATACCCGGTTGGGAAGAGATGCAGACGTATTTCTGAGAGCGATGCGAGCGCTCCCTCTGCCGGTCTTTGGGCTGCAGGCAGGCAGAGCCAGCCAGCACTCCGCACAGCCTTCCCAGCTGATGTTTTCCCCTGACTAATAGCTGTTTTGCTGGCATTTGTCTCACCGCGGAAAGGTTGCCGCAACACATGCTGGAAACTTCTGCCCACAAGAAACCCGAGTGACTGAGCTGTTTCCAGTCTTCTTGCCCCCATCAGGCACAATGATTTCTAACCTGGGCACACACACACATTCCTGCCCTCTGGGAGATTCAATTTAGGCTGATAGACAAGAAGTCAAGTTCATGATCATCCGGACAGGGGAGCAGATGGCTCTGTGCTTTTGATTTTTTCAAGTGAAACTATCTGGCTAATTCTCTGTGGCTTGTGCATGGGTGGGTTAGCAGTGAGCCACAGCATGTTTCCCCAATTGAGGAAGCGCCTGCAGCCACAGGGGAAGAATCTGCTATTTTGGAAGTGGGTCCTGCACACCCTAACCTTTTTAGCTGTGAATGCATTAAGGGAAGATATACCAGCATGGCTTATGCCACTAATTCTAGCAGATGAGATGTTGTACAGATAGATAACCTGTGCTGCCCGGATAGATAGATGCCACCTTTTCCTACATAACAGCCTGCTGAGGCCCTTTGCACACATACCCACAAGGCTGCAATCCAGATCTGACACAACTTACCCCCAGGGCTGAGTGTATTGCTCTCAGGACCATTATCTCCTGTTTCCCCGCTCCACAGTCTGCAGGCATCCATGCTTCATCCACACAATACCCTCAAGAGCTAGAGTAGTGCTACAAGCCCCATCACACCAATGGATGAGAAGCCCAGACTTCTCTCCATCAAGTGGGAAATGCATTTCACGGCATAGCCTTGTGCTACCCTGCTTAGTTCCCTAATACAAAAGATGGTAAACATTTTGACAATCTGCTGTCAAGCTTGATTAAAACAAACCAACAAACAAGATTTACAACTTATTATCTGTGTTTCTTGCCCAAATCTCAGCCATAGTCTGGCCTGGCTCTGGTCATAAAGGTTTGTTGATGCTGCAGTGCCCTCCAGGCCAACACTATCACTCCCTAAGAAAGCTCCTGAGCTCTCTTCCCTCTTAAGGCAAAGTACTGCAGTGGTTCATACCCAGCTTCTCCTCACTGCCTGCCTGTGTGAGCAGACGTGTAACGATGCTGCTCTCTGTTGGCTGCAGCACAGAGAACAGAAACAGCTTCACAAGCTGCCACTGTCACTTGTATCCAACAGGATCCATTAAAAGCCTTTTCACAACACGCGAGGATTTGGAAAGTAAATTGCAGCTTCCTGCATTGTTATATGAGGTTGTTAATAGTGAAAGTGCACGAGTTTTACTCCTTGCAATGGTCAAAGAAGATTCAGCTGTTGCAGACTATGAAACTGCTACATTCACAACCAAATACAAAACAGACAAAGAAATCCAGATCGTGCAACCCCAATTCCCTGTCCTACCCACATGCTCTACTCATTTTTTCTCTTCCATTTTTCCCTAGCAACTCCCACATCCTTGCTCCTTGGCTTTCATTGCCGATGTCTGCAGCACAGTCTCTGCTTGGCAGTGCTCTGCCTGAAGCACGCGGGTAGCACAAGGGATGGGAAGCTGATGAGGAAAGAGCAGCATTTGCTCAAGAAGTGGCAATAGGAGCACTAATGATGGGCAGAAGAGGTTTAGATTGGACATAAGAAGGAACTTTTTCTCTCAGAGAGTGGTCAGGCACTAGAATGGCTGCACAGGGAGGTGGTGGAGTTACCGTCTCTGGCAGTGTTCAACAAGCATCTGGATGAGGAGCTATGAGATCTGGGTTAGTGGTTTACTGTAGCTACAGTAATGGGAGGATGGCTGGACTACACAATCTTGTAGATTCTTTCCAACCTTGTGGTTCTATGATTCTATGGAAAAAAAAACAGAAAGAAAAAAAAGAGGATGCTGTCCCACAGCGCTAGAAGCCATTTAAGCAGTGCTTCAGCCTTTGGCTATCTACAGAAGAGTTACCTTCTCTAGGAAGCTCTCACCTATGAGGCCCTGTGCACTCGCAGCTGTGATTCACCAACTTCAGAGAATCACAGAACCATTAAGGTTGGAAAAGACCACTGTCAGCCCATCCCCACCATGCCCACTAACCTTGACCCTCAATGGCACGTCTTCAATGGCTTCTTTGAACAGCTCTGGAGGCAGTGACTCCATCACCTCCCTGGGCAGCCTCTGCCAACACCTCACCGCTTTTCCGAGAAGAATTTTTTTTCTAATATCTACTGTATATTTCCCCAATATTCAACCTGAACCTTAAGAAAGTGTTTTGAGACTGTTCTGAAGTAAAACCAAAACACAGTCAGCTTAAGAATGCTGGAAAACATCTGTAGGGGAAAACAAACAAACAAACAAACAAGGGAGTGAAAAACAGGAGAGGAGGAACAGAGACAAATGTTGCTTTTTGTCTTCAGGATACCATTCAGTCTTTGCTGTTTCCTTACCCTTCCTATACCAAAAATTCCCTCTGCGATTCCCTCTCCCAACCACCACAACTGTTTTCAAAGCTCTGAAGGAATCTACACACACCCTAACATGGACCTTGCTTATTTCCAGCCCAGGATCAAATACCTGCTTCCAGTGTAATCAGCAACAATCTGTGCAAAGATCTTAAAGACAGACAAAGGGAATCCTGGTCTTCAGCTTTCACCAAGGCCTGAAGCTGTGTTAGTACCAATGCATAATTGAAGGGATGTTTCATAGTTTGACTCCTAGCTGTGCAGCATAATTGCTGTGTTGTGGTGGGTGCTCCCCTCACCTTCATTCTACCTTCAGAGTTAGAGATGAAGACTGAGGCTGTGAGAAAGGCCATCAACGATGCCTTTATTTTTGGGGGCTAAGAAGAACAGGGCCGACCTTCTCTCACCTCCTGCAACCAGTGAAGTGAGAAGGGTCAGCACTTCTGGACCAGACGACCAGAGGGCTGGAGCACCACTCCTACAAAGGCAGGTTGAGGGAGCTGGGATTGTTCAGTTCAGAAAAGAGAAAGCTCTGGGGAGACCTCATGGGGGGCCTTCCAGTAAGGGAAGCTTATCATAAATAAGACAGAGACCAACTTCTTAAACAATCTGAGAGCAATAGGACAAGGCAAAGGATTTTAAACTATAACAAGGGAGATGTTGATTAGTTGTTAGGAGGAAATTCTTCACTACGTGGATGGTGCACTGGCACAAGCTACCCAGACATGCTGTGAATGCCCCATCACTGGAGGTGTTCAATGCCAAATTGGCCTGCTGAGCTCTCCCAGGACAGGGTGGGATGTGAGCATCTGAGAAATACCTTCATAGTGCACACCATCCAAATTCTTCCCCAAAGAGAGGAATACAGTCCTTTCTGCAGTACTTTATGTGAGGTTGCAAAGCTCATTTTCACAAGGCTTTGTGGGGCAGCATCCTCCATCCCACCTGGATATAGCAGTCTGTGCTATCGCCACAAAACCCTTCAGAGTTCCATGGAACTGGAATACCACCACCAAACAAGGGCTGCATTGCCAGTCCTGCAGCAAGAAGTTTGGGCTACAAGATGCCTATGTACAAACTAATCAATCCAAACTAGAAGCCCTACTGCACACGTTTCACTATTCAAACACCCGAAATGGAGCAGTCTGCAGCTACCCTGCTGCATTCAAGCCAGCAAGAAAAAAACTCACAAGAACTGGAACTCCACTTTGCCAGCAGATGGCAACGGTACTCCATGTTAGCATCTCAGATCCCGTACCTGGAAAAGGACACAGCGGTGCCACCTACAGAATGCTCGAGAGAAGCAAACTGTTTAAAGGAAATGCTTCAACTCTGCTCAGCAAAAACACTTTAGCAAAGCGTGGGAGAGTAAATAAGGACATTTCATGTGCAAACCCACCACCTAGAAGCATGGGTGTGATGACACATTATCGCTGCACAGGACAAACTATGATTTTCTCATTCTCCCCTTTCATTTTCCCTTCAGAGAGAATCAGCCCAGAATATTAAGAGAAGACGACTATTTATTTATTTATTTATTTGGGCCTTTTCAACTCTCCAGATTAAAGAGACAGGTTTTTCCCCTCTCCTGCACATTCTACTCTGTCAAGGGAAGTGGAAGGAATCCAGCCAGGATCAGACAATTTCCAGCGACAAAACAAATGGCAGCTCCTCCTCTTTCCACCTGTAAGACCCATCCCGTTCTCCCAGTTTGCAGTGAGTCCTTCAAATGCCCTTGAGCTACAGCACAGAATAAACTGGCATATATAAAGTTACGTGCTCAGCAGCTGAAATCATTCAGGTGAAGCATGTGATTCCCCCAGACACGGAGAAGCAGATAGCCAAACCTGGTTGCATTCCCTTCTCCTGCATTCAGCTCTGTGGAAGACTCCCCACCTTGAGTTGTGGAGCTTCTAACCTACCACTGACGAACTACTGGCCTAGAGCCTGAAGACAGGCCATTCAGGCCTTCAAATTCTCCCTCTGAATAAGAGGAATCACTTGAAATCACTGTTGTTTCTCCAGGTGTGGGCTCTCAGTCAAGAACTCAGAGCTGGTGCTGGTGGAAAGGAAGGAGCTGTGAGCGAGTTTCTGCACAAAGGACTGCAGGCTGAAGGCAGTTTAAAGAACAGCCAGGCAGGAGTGCCTGGGGCAGGTCATACCTGCTGGAAAGTTGGGTCTGGCACCACAGGAGAAACTGTACTGGAAAGCATGAATAGGAAGATGAAGGCAGTGTCACTTGGATGGCCGAGCACAGCGTCTCCAAAGTGAGTAATTACACTTGCCCGAACACCGCAGGTCCTACAGCAGCTGCCATGGCATAGGGACGCTTACAAGACTACTTAGAAGATTAGGTTGTTTAATTAAAACAGGGTGCGGAGCAGATTCTGGGGAAGGGCAACCTGTCCAATGACAGCATGGATGGTGTGATGCCTCTGGGAGAGGAGCAGGTCAGAGAGCGAGCAGCATCTCTGTTGCAGGGAAAAGGACCTGCTCTGAAGCTCCTCAGGCAGGTACTGCATGGTGACCTGCCTTGTTAGCAGCAATAGAAGTCCCATCACAGGGCTTTGCTGAACTGGCCATATTTCAAGGTCCTCTCCAGCTGGCTGAGAGACTCCAAAGTGGGAGGAAAGATGTCCTTGAGATATTATTTCCTTCTCAGATAGTTCTGCTGGGGCAGAAGTAACAACACACCAGCTCTTTCCACTTCAGTTAACAACCTACCCCTTTCTACAGGGCAATCAAAAGGGCTACAAGGGACTTAGCACAGTGACAAGTGAAAATGCCCTGAATGAAGAGAGCAGCAGGGGAGGGGAAAAAAAAGCAAGACCAGGCACAGAGGTAAGAGATTCCTCAACTGCAACTGCTGTCTGCTTCTGCTGCATCCACAAGTAGAAACTGAGTGTGCCTTTCTCATCTGCTTTCTGCTTCCAAGGATCACACACTGAGAAAAGGAACATGGATCTCATGAATCAGTTTGAAGTGGCAAAGACCAGTTGAAAAGGGGAAAGCCCCATAGCTCTCTAAATGCTAGCAGGCTGGGCTCCTTTCAGCCTTTACAGCCTTTTCTTAGGTCATAAAGTGGTTGTTTGTGGTAGGGCAGGGAAGGAAAGGAGAGTGGCAGAAGGAGGGCTTGGATCCCCAGGCAAATGGGTGCTTGCATGGCATACACAATCTTGTTGTTTTAGCTATCATCAGGATGCAATGACTATCGGATGAGAGGATTTATTGCTCCACAAAAAGGGAGTCAAGAGTAAATTAACAGCATGCTTTTCCACACTGGGCTCTCCCATCTCTGACCACTCCCTAGATCAGGCATTAAACACTGTTCTTGCTGTTCAGTTCTCTTAGCAGCCTCTTCTGCAAGACAGTAGATGATGCTCTAGAAGTCCAATCTTAAGACTTTTTATACAGGGGAGAACTCCTCGGATATACTTGTATAAGGTGAACTCACTCAAGATTTTATATTAAGCATCACAGGACAAAAGTCACGACTCCAGGTACATGCACACGAGAGCCTGCCACCTTGCACAGCCCTGCTTTGCATGTATTCAGCTTCAATTCTATGCCTTCAAAAGGAAAGCTTGTCATGGAAAACTACATCAGAAAAGTTAATCCCATGCGACAGATAGTCCACACCAAATTATGAGCCGGCAGCTGGCTGCCATCCTGCTCTCAGAGGGTGCTACTATCACAGGGCAGGAGAGCATGCAAGAAGCACACACATCACAGAGACACCACAGCATGCAAGACAATGAAATCCTCAGAACCTATAGAATAAACCACACGTGCACACTATTTGTGGCAGCTCACACATAGGGCAGTGAAACATAATGCACACGTTCAGTGGGAGATATGGGCACATACGTGGTTTTGTGCATCAGCACAGCATCTTACAGCCCTTTGTTTGGTTTACTGTCACACAGCAGCATTAACTTGAAACAAGGTGGTCGCGCTACAGGAAGAACTGTGTAAGGTGAATACCTGGCCTGGACACTCCTTTGAAGCAGGAATCAAAGAATAATCAAAATGCACAGGCTTGTGTGGCAGCAGCTGGAAGAAGACAGAGGGGTGACTTTGAATGGAAGCAACAGCAGCAGAGGCAGGCATGGCACTAGGAGAAGAGAGAGTGCTCACAGCAACTCTGGTGTCATCAGAAACCAATATGGGCAGAGATGCCCCTGTGCGACAAGGTTGAGGAAAACCAGGTGCTTTCTGTTTCCAGCATTTCAGACCTGTGGGGCTCCTGACTCCTGCAGAGTCCCCTGAACTGCCCAACAGCACAGCAGCCTTCCTCAGCACTTTGCAAATTGTTATCGCACTGTCAGCCTTTGCAAAAAACGATGGGAAAGGGCCATGCAATCAGGTGATGCTAATCAGTTTAGTTTTGCTGAAGCCACCAGAACAATTCCAGTCCCCACTATCTGATGCATGAGCTCTCCTGTGTCCAGGAGCAGTGCCAAGCTCACAGTGACCCAGGTGTGACTCCTGTTCAGTATCCCTCTAGAAGGGTTCTACGTGCACCCCTGATGCTACTCAAAGCACTTAGTGGTCCACATATCACTCCATTTTCCTGCAAGAATTCAGGCAGAACATTTTAGTAAGGAGATAAAAAACTATTTTCAAGTAGAAAACTGCCATTCTGCTGAGGCAAACTTCTGCCACACACCTCATGCCACGGCACCGCATGCTACAAATCATGATCAGATACTCACTGTCACAATTCTTTGAGACTAAACCTCTGTGCCCCTTTCACAGAGTGACAGAAAGAGCAGAAGGCCTGAAGTGCTCCACCCATGCCAGTTTTTATCATGTGGAGCCTGGCATGTGCTTTCTAGGAGTTACCAGAGATGGAGACAGAAGTATCTGTCCACAGGCAGTCTTTACACCTCTAAAACTAAGTGCAAGACACCACACCAGGATGCAAGGTCTGCAGGTTATTACCCTCCAGCAGGGGTTTCATCACAGCAAGCCAAGTCAACAGCTGTTGCAGTGAGAAGCCAAAGTAGTAGATGGACACACACACACACCAGATGCACAGAAATGAACAAAGACAGAGGAGAACACCTAAGCTCCAAAAAGGCTCCTGCCCCATCAGAGCAAATGGGAGTTTTAACCTGCCAGGTTAAATGGATGCTGGGACATCATCCACTGAAAGGAATGTGTCTGCAACACAGCTAGGATTCAACCTGCTCCTTCTCTCCTGTCTCCAGAGCAGAAAAAGTCCAGTTCCTTCCTATTTCTCTACACAAGCATGAAGGAGAACGATAAAAACCAACAAAAACACTCTCAGAGAGGCCCTAACTCATCTCTCGCTCTTGGATAAGTCCAAATTTATGACTCTGTCTGCCTTTGAGTCTTTATTATCACCTTAAGTGGCTAGCTTCGTACACAATTTATTATAAAAGCCTGGAATCTACAGTCAAATTACAGATCAATTGAAAACTACACGGAAAACAATTAACATCTGGCAGCAGTTTAATCTATAAAGCTGCTGCAGGTTTTGCCAACTCTGAATTCCTATTCTGATACCCATATTTCCTCACCCCAAACCTCGTCTCCTCTTTTGTAACTTAAGTAGTACCTTGTGCTAAGGAGAACCTACCCTTATAGCAAGGTCTCTCAAAGCATTTCTACTGCCAGTCAGCTTCTCCTTTCTTCTCAGCTCTTCTGTGTTTTGCAGAGAGGAGAGCAAAAACAAATTAAGACCACCAGCAACTCTCAGTTCTCTTCAGTGTGTCTGCACACTAGGGGTGTTGGGATGAAAGACACTTTAGACCAATTCCCCATCTTTCCTCTTCCAACCGTGACCCAGATAGGCATGCATCCTCAGTGAGACGGCAATAACACACAGCAGAAATCAACCCACTGCCAGCACAGACAGACCACTGAGCTGGGAGCAACTGGCAGGAATGGCTGTGTGGCAGTAGCTCTGGAGATGCTTTTTTGTCTCAGAAAGCTGGGGAGAGGAAATGGATGAGTGGACAGCGCTAGAGAAGCCTCCGCCCTTCAGTGAGCTACAAACAGCTGTTGTTGATGATGATTGCTTCCTAATTAGCTTGCTCTTGTATAAGCTTGATAATTTTATGTACCTCCAGAGGAGCAGATTAGCTCTGAATTCACATTGTATCCATTTGTGAAGAGTACCCTATAAATTATTTACCTAACTCTCAGAAATGTTACATCCAGAAGACTCTAAGCATGTCTAATTACATGGCAAGACCAACACTAGGTAGAAGGGCTGTATTTACAAGTACATAGAAATGATATACCACTTACAAAGTTACTGTGCATACCCCTGGATGCTACAACAGGTTTATAGCCTGGCTCTTAACTAAGCAGGAACACAGAGAAACTTCAGCAACAGATTTGTCCTTCAAGAGACAAACCAATATACAGACCCAAAGCAAAGCAAAATTTGCTCACTGTCCCCAAATATGAAAGGTTATCATAGCCGTAATGAAATGAAATGAATTTGACTGTATACTGGTAAATAGCTCTAAACTTCATAAAGACTCTAACAACCTCTCCCCAAGCTGCTGGCTCTGATTCACTACTGGTTTAAGTAGAATAACACAGTGATGAATCAGCTATGCTCTAATTTTCACTCAATTTTTTGCTATGTTAGTACATAGTTACTTCATTACTATTGAGCTGCTGTATTTTTTCTTCTCTTTGCAACCAGCACTCTGTTAACTCCCGAGGAACCTGCAGTCACTGCAAGAGAGTTAATACTAAGTCTTGTGACAGTAGCACCCCAGTTCTTAGCTGAAGATGAAAGAAGACTGAATTGCACATTCCATATCTGCAAGCTGGATGCTGGGATCAGGCTCTGGGAGTCATAGTCCAAAAGCTATGAAAAACTGCCCTCTCTCTCACTCTTGAGTCCCTCAAATTCAAGCCACTCTGCTTCACCTTTTCCTCTGCTTAGAATTCATCTCCACATTGCTCATTTTTAACTCAGAGCCTTTGAGTAAGCTCTCTTTATATTCCCTTTCCAAGTGTGATAAAGAAAACCTTCCTTAAATAAACAAGCAGTACCACGGCAATCATAGAATGGCCTGGGTTGAAAAGGATCACAATGACCACCAAGTTGCAATCCCACTGCTATGTGCAGGGTCACCAACCGCCAGACCAGGCTGCCCAGAGCCACATCCAGCCTGGCCTTGAATGCCTCCAGGGATGGGGAATCCACAGCCTCCTTGAGCAACCTGTTCCAGTGCATCACCACCCTCTGAGTGGAAAAACTTCCTCCTAATGCCTAACCTAAACTTCTCCTGTCTCAGACCATTCCCCCTTGTCCTGTCACTATCCACCCTCATAAACAGCCATTCCCCCTCCTGTTTATATGTTCCCTATATGGCAACAATCCCCAAAGATGCACAACGACCTTCGGGGATAGAATGGCTTTCCAGAACCACTTCCAGTTTAGGGACACTGCAGACCAGTATCTCCCCAGTGCAACATTTGGGAAAAGGCATCACACGATTCTTGTTGAGATGGACCAAGGGACTTCTACAAGGGCAAATGTAGAAAATGCATAAGTCTGGTAACTCTGATAGAGTACTTACTCTCTGCTTCATGTTTTTGCAGCGCAGTGATTAACAGGGGACACACACACCATAGCAAAGAAATGCTTCACGGCTGAAAGGTTAATTCTTGATTTGATTTGTTTCAGAAGTATTGGAGATTTGATAGAGGAGGACGATGGGGTGGAGGATTAAGAGGGCTCCCGATCGAGGAAAAGAATGATTACTGAGATAGGCACTAATGCGCACGGAGAATCGTGCGGTTCCTCCTGAAAACCTGTGTTTGATTTTTTCATAATGCTTTTCTGTTGCTGCCAATCCTCATGTTCCTAGCACACTGAATTGCCCCTTTCTCCTTCCCACACACATCCTGGGCCACCAGTCAGTGGGAGCTGGATTTGATTTGGGAAGGTGGGGAAGATGGAAAGGAGATGAGTGGGTAGGAGAGGGAGGAAGAGCAACTGAAGCTGCAAACCTAGAGTTGAATCCATTGCACCGAATGTTAACTTACAGAAAAGTAACCCAACAACCTTGAAATAGAGCAAAGCCCAATTTAAATTCATTACATTTAAATTAAATTTAAAGCCCATGTAAATGATTGACTTAGTTAAGAATATGTCATGTGGAAGAGAAAAAGTGCAGCTGCGACATGCCAGGCAGCTTTGGCTAATTTTACAATTCACAGCAAACCTTCATACTCTGATTGCGATTAAAAAAAAAAAGGAAAAGCACACAACTTATTAGCACCAATATGCCAGTTATTAATGCTTCTTCCACAAGAAATCAACAAATGTTTTGCAAACTTCACAAACAAAAAAACTTCCATTTACTGAAATGCAGCTAATTTACAGGAAGGATGGGGAGGTATGAAGTGGAATGAAAAGAGCACAGCAAGAATGAATGCAATTTATTCCTAACTGGAATTCTGCCTCTCTCCAGACTAATGCTCTGAAGTGGGTAAAAACGCTCCAGGATCCCATACTACCATGACCTTAATTCCTATTCGAAAGAACATTTTACTTTTATTCAATTGAGAAAATAATTACTGCTTTTTAAAAATCTATTTAACTATTTAAAGCAAATCTACTGACACACCAGTTGGTGACATTGACACCAGTGGGCGCTCGGTCACAGTCTGATGGATTATGACACTGGAACTTTAGGAAAGTAAGCTATTTAAAACATTATTAAAAATAGCATTAATAAACTTATTAAAAACACATGCAGTGTCTATCCATCCCCACCCTGCTACTTCACACAATGATGTTATCGGGTTGGTTTTGGTCTACTGCACCAAAATTGCTTTTGCTTATTTATTTTTTATGGAAAAAAATACTGTGTGTGCAGACATTTATTATCCTTAATGTATTTCCAGCATGCATGCTACAATTTAAAAGTAACCAAATTATGACACCATGGAGCTGAACTTTTAATCTTTTAACAATGTCATACGTGGTCAAAATAAGCCAGTTAAGCAGAGTCAGAATAGTCTTAAAATAAGAATTTTCAGGTCAAATCTCATTCTTACAGTCTTCGCTTACTGAGATAACTTTCCCCTTCCCATGTGGAGTGCTAGAGATGAGCCCAATGGCTGAGTGATGAGTCCTACAGTAAGTCTGACCTCAATTTGACAAATATGATTGCAGCAGTCAAGTGCCTTGAAGAAATACTCTAGCACAAAAATATAAGCAGATGAAAACAGAAAAAAATAAAAATCAAGGTATTTGGAGAGGAATGGGTTAATACACGAAGAGGAAAGCAACTGCTTCTGCTAGGAGCAATATGTTATTATTATTTTTTCCTAGAAGCCACTCCAAAAGCATTATTACTTGTGTATGGCTTTGTTGCTTTTTTGTCTTCCCCCCGACAACCAACCCCCAAAATGAATAGGAGTTGGATATATCTTCTAAAAAGAACAGAGAACGAGGGAAGTGTACACACCTCCTTCCACATGCCATAAGAAGAGACATGATTTATAAATACAATTGTTTTGCTTCATTTAATCTTTTTATTGGTGCTGATTCCAAGCAAGCAAAACTTCAAGAGCTGGTCAGTTTAGTGCAAGAGGAATGAATGATGCTGAAGCTCGTGAGATCTAAATGCAATATAAGCTGTGTTACTGGGATTCAGGAGTAACATAGAATGGAATCATAGAATGGTCTGGGTTGTAAAGGACCACAGTGATCATGTAGTTCCAACCCCCTGCTGTGTGCAGGGTCACCAACCAGCAGACCAGGCTGCCCAGAGCCACATCCAGCCTGGCCTTGAATGCCTGCAGGGATGGGGCATCCACAACCTCCTTGGGCAACCTGTTCCAGTGCATCACCACCCACTGTGTGAAAAACTTCCTCCTAATACCTAACCTAAACCTTCCCTGTCTTAGACTAAGACCATTCCCTCCTTGTCCTATCACTATCCACCCTAAAAAACAGACATTTCCCCTCCTGTTCATAAGCTCCCTTCAAGTACTGGAAGGCCACAATGACGTCTTCCCAGAGCCTTCTCCAAGCTAACCAAGCCCAGTTCCCTCAACCTTTCCTCAGAGGAGAGGTGCTCCAGCCCTCTGATCATTTCAGTGGCACTCCTATGCACCCATTCTAAGAGTTCCACGTCCTTCCTGTACTGGGGGCCCCAGGCCTGGACTTAGTACTCCAGATGGGGCTTCACAAGAGATGAGTAGAGGGGGCGACAATCACCTCCCTCTCCCTGCTGACCACTCCTCTTTATAAACACAACCAAAAGCCAAGAGCAAAGACCTTTGCATGAAATTGCAAAATGAGAAGGGGTCCCTTTAAGTCTCACAAAAAGCCAAACCACCCCCTGAAGCTGCAGATTCTTCCATAGAGTATTAAATAACCAGGGAAAGAAAAATCATTTAGTTGTAAACCATGCGTCTTTTCTCAGGGCAATCCTGTGGTTGGTTTTCCCTTCCTTGTCTTTCTTTTCTTCCTTTTCCTATATCATATACATGAGCAGGCTAAAAAAACAACACCTTTACTAACAACAGGGCAGTGAAGAGATTTGAAAACAAATAGGAAAAAAAAAAAGTATCCCAATTCAATGATGGTGTATGGTGGGGGAATAGAAAGGGAACAAACTGCAGAAAGGGGCCAGAAGCTTTTCTAAGAAAGCATAGTTTTTACACTAATTGCATATAAATTACTGGCCTGGTATCCTATTCTCACCCTGTGCAGCTTTACTTTAGTTCACAAAAAAACCTCATCTTCCTGGAGGCTCAGTGGCTGCTAGAGCACAAGAAGAGCCCACGCCATGGATGGCTGTCTATCCACACTTGACGTGTGGAAGTCAGAAATCCTAGCAGCACATCCCTGTATTCTCCATGCTGGGAAGCAGGCTGATGAAAAGACTCGAGGATGAGTTCAGATGTGGATTATCCAGTGCTCTTCACCATCAGAACACCACTGCTGGCTAAATGATACAGCCTTTGCCTGGAAGTTGTACTTAAGAGGTTTGCAAACAGTAGGTTCAGGCAAACTCAGACCTGCTCTTCATACCTCCTATGGCTTGCCCCGAAAGGGCCTTTCTGCCACGTGGGGTCTCACAGCCAGGGCACAGCACAGAACCCCTTTGGAAGTCAGCAGTGCCCTACAGCTTGAGGAACTGCTCTCAAAAGTAATCAAGTGTCTCACAGAAAGGGGTCTTGAAAGCTAGGCACACCAATTTAAAGATTTAGCCGGAAGATTTTGACAAAGCCCCTTTAAATGGAGCAGATATTTGTCTCAGTGAATGGAAAAATACAGTACGAATTAAGTCTGCAGAATGAGAACATTGGAGGAAGCGACCTGCATTGACTGGTAGCCGATACTGCACCCCTCATGATGTGTAACTAATAACAGCACACCAGACGTTCAGCTTGCGCATTAAATATTAATAACATTTTTCTTCTGACTCATCGTTAAGCTTAGAGCCTTGCTGCACAGCACAAACTGATTTACAGACCATCCATGGCAGGCTCCCGAGCACCCGTGCCGCTCAGCTGAACACTGGCCAGCCAGGAGCTTGTCAAGAGGCTGGCACACTAGCTGGGTCAGAAGCAGGGAAAGCAACAATATGGGTAGGATGGAAATAAACAACCCAGCCAGCTGAGAGATCACCAGTAATGTACAGCATGTGAAATGAATCCCTCTGCACAGAGCTCAAGCTCTGAGGATACTGCAGATGAAATTGGTGGGCACTGATTTGCTCATGCTCTGCTCCTCAGGTAAATAGCACAGCACTGATAATCCTCCTGGCACAGCCAGCCTCAAGCACGGTGATCACAGCCCACTCTCAAATAAGGCTGTGACCAAAACAAGCTTTACAAAGGTAAACACAACTTACCATTCCCTGTCATACTCTGTCATGTTCATACTAAAGGAGAGTCAGGCTGTTACACTTTATACCTCTCTCCAACAAGGTGGTTTCCACTCCATAAGCTTACACTGCCTGCAGCTAGAAAGAAGTGCTTGCCTGAATCCACAGAGAGCATTTTGTAGGGAGATTCAGGCAAGCCATTTTTGAAATGCGGCACTCAGCAACATATAGATGATGTACAACACTTAGAAAGTGCTTCCAGTGATTCTTACCAACACCCTATCACGAAAGCAGCTTGTTTCTTTGAAAGAGACCAGTGAATTCCAGCAATATGGGACTGAATTCAAACAAGCAAAAAGAAAACTTGAAGTGAGTCAACGAGAATTAGAAACATCAGAAGAGGGTGCTGGGTTTTCAAAGAAGGTGCCAAACTACTCCTGAGGAAGTACTCATTCCTTCTCCAGGTCACAGAGGACAACTGCATAGATTTGCATGGTTAATCATCTTCCACAGCCCACATCTCCTTTAAATCTTACTGCTTTGTTCAACTGCATATAACAACTATGTCACGAAAAAAACTTTCTTCCTCTCTTCCTCCCTTCCTCCTTCCCTCTCTACTTCCTCTCTTTCAACACGTACAGGATTAATTAGTGCATTGCACACAATGATTCCCACCTACAATAATATTGCTCTGCTCAGCAAAGATTGACGCTTGCAGGGGGAGAGGTACCACGCTACCAAAAGTTTATTACTCCTATGAAATCTGATCCAGAGCATTAGAAAGGCAGAGACAATTAGCAGTTTTCTAACTGTGCGAATCAAGACTAATATGTGATTCACCGTCTTTATTCTTTTTTATTATTATTGTTATCATCTTTATTTGCTAATTTGCAGAACTATGAATGAGTGTCACTGTCACACAGGGATTAGCCAGGTTTTCCTCACATCTCTCTTGTGCGCTGCCCTTTATTGCTCAATTGTTTTGATGCACAGCAATGAGACAGCCCCCTAAAAAGTGGCATTTTTTTAATTGCTGTCTGCTCAAGAGCAGGTAATAAGTCCTGTACCCGTTGGCACAATGGCTGAATCAAAGCCTGCAAGCTACACAGCCCTGTCCCAGCCTGCTATTCCCTATCAAAGCATCACGTGCTTATATAAAAGCACTGCAGAGGTCTGGATCATTACCCAGAAAGAGCTGTCAATATAACAGCGCTAGAAACAAAACAAAGCACCAATTCAGTACATTCATTTCCAGCCGAGGACTGTGTGCCAATTAAAATACTCCAAGATCTATGCAAGAAGAGATCACTTGACCATTCAAAGTATTTGAGAAAGGAAACCAGGACAGGAGGAAAAAAGGAGTGTCAAGGGAAACCTGATCTCCGCATGGTATTGCTGTTCAGAAGAACCAATTTGTGTTGATGGGTTGGACACTTAAGAGCTGATAGCATGTTGTGCTGTCTGTTATGACACTGGTGACTATGGGATTTCTTCAGCAGCAACTTTATTCTCTAAGATCCAAGGAACAGATAATGAACTGCACAGACTGGTAGCATTTCTCTGCGTCAGCGCTGGAGGCAGCAGGTTGTCAGCTGAGTTCTCACTGTCCCCAAGGATGAAGGCTCACAGGGAACTCAGTCGGTCAGTTCCCTCAGGAGTCCTCCCTCATCTACAAGCTCTTTTTGCAGACACTGGGCTCACAAAGCAACTGAGCCTTCGTGAGTTTTATTTTTCCTGGGAGCATTTGGCTTACTAAGGCACAATGACTAACAGCCCAAGAGTACCTGCGCCGCTGGTAGCCAACAGAGCCACGCATACATCTCCCAGTGCCACCACAAGACCTCTCTGCTCCATCCCTGCAAGAAGTGCTAGGCTTTGAGCTCAGGTTCTCATGAAAAAGGGAAAAAAAAAAAAAAAAGAAATCACACTGGGAAGATGGAGGTCTTCTATCTTGCACACATTCCTTTTCTTGTTGTTATTCTCCTGCCCCTCATCACAATTTCCGTGGATTTTGTTTATTTCACTGAGTTTGCTTACCTCTAATGGCTAAGCCAGAGGGAAAAAACACATAATCTTGCTAAATCATTTCAATCTATCCACCTGCCTCCTACTCTTATAGTGTACAGCTAGCATTTCAAATCACACAAAGGCTGGGAAAGTGTAACCAATAACGTCAATTTCAGGAGAAGAAAGCTCCGAGAAATAAAGCCCCAAACCAGCACATCAGGATGAGAAAATTGAACTATCTAATTGCCTACACTGAATAAAACCATGAAGCAGCACTGGTGGTAATAATTTCTAAAAGATTTAGTTTTAAAATATTAGTAATAAGGATAAGGGATTAACATTAATACCGTAGGTGACTAATCTTGGCTGCGCCTTTTTAACAACAGTGTTGCTACCGCCATCATAAAAGAAATTAGCACCGATAATTAGATCAAATCCTTTATGTCAGTAATCCCACTTGAAGATATTTTCAGAAGGTTGGAGGTTTAAGGCAATTTCCTGTATGTGTCCAGGACTCATTAATTAATATTGATATTTAATGTGTTCCAGACTTGCATTTCTTGGTAATACTCAGAGCTGTGTCCAACTCATTTGAGATAATAGTTTAGTCACACCACAAAATAATTGTCCATTCAGCACCAAAAACTACCATGCAGTTAATCAAAGGACTCTAAAATTGTCCCATGTTTCAGGGAACTGAGGTTCTCTGCATTTGAGCTATTTAATATTTGCCCCATGTTTGAAGTTAAGTCAGTCTTAAGATGGGCCAACATTCCCACCAGTTATTGGTACTGCTTTGTGTCATGACTTTATCATTGCTGTATTATTTTTTTCCTGAAATAATTCAACTCCCACACTCTTGAAAATAAATACAATGTCACTATTTCCTCTTTAATCACTTTGAAGACCTTTAAGCTACAGAAGGGGTGAAAAAGAAAGAAAGAAAACACTCCAGATTCCCAATGCCAAAAACCATCAATTAAAAATATATGATTTAACAACTTCACAGCAACTGCAGACACCTGTATGTTTCTAGGGACTTTACAAGACTTTTCCCATCATCCTCACTGGCACAATTGTGCAACACCTTCCTAGGAGAAGAAGCAGCAGAAGATATAGTCAGATGCTTGCTAGTTAGCAACCAGACCTGCCAGTTTTAGAAATGTCTACAGAAACACTTGAGCTCCAGTGCATATCTCAGGCTTGGCAGCATTCCTTTAATAGGCACCCATTGAGAACAGTGCAAAAGGAATCGGAATATGCAAGTGGCAGCGTACCTGCGTAAGCTGACCCGATGTTTGGGAGAGCTTTGCACAGCGTGCCTCCCACTGTGCTAGCAGCCTTTCATGTGTTTGTACCTGGCGGCTGAAAGAGCCACACACAATCTCTCCCACTACTGCACCGTTAGCTCCTTATTTCTGGGCGCCTTGGTAAGGCCTGACTAAACCTCAGAAATCAAAGAAGAGGAATTATTGTTTAGTTAAGGTTAAATCCCAGTTCATCTATCTCAAACCTCCCGCTGAGGTGCCGTACAAACGCAGACAAGGAAAATACTTCAAGGTGCTTAGGAAGAAACCGTACCACAAAGAGTACCTGAGAGAGCTGAGGTTTGCTGATTGTTCAGCGGTCTCATAAAAACAGGAACGGCCACTTACCTATAAAGAAAAAGAGAAAGAAACATCAATGATGATTCACTTTGAAGAAGAAAAGTGTACTCAGTACAAACAGAGAATAAAATGATTGCAGTGCACATGCAGACTGTGCGTGGGGTGCGAGAGCAGGGAATCAGCCTGCAAGCACCATGACTGAACTGCAATATGAAGGCAGGGCTGAAACAGAGAAGTATACAAGAAACAAGTCAGATACACTTGTAAACCAGTAGCAGAATACACACATTTTGCTTACCAAAAACAGTGTCCCAAATAAAGGCAGATATTGTAACTTCTGGGGCACTTCCCATTTTCTGCCTTCTCCCATTTTGCCCTGAATTAGTACAGAAAATTCTCTCCCAGCTTGCAAGTCAATGAGTCCCTTACTGCAGACTGAAGGACTTATCCTCCACATTAAACACAGAGTTCAGGGAGATGTTTTCTGAATCTCCCCACCTCTCCACCAAGATTAAGCAAAAAATAAGTAAATCTGATGAACTTGCAAATGAATTCCTTTCTGTGCAACATGTGTGTATGGTCCCATTAGCAGCAACACAGCATGCCATTGATTGGGGAGGGGAAAACAGCTTTGTTTATGGTAATGGATTCTGAGACTCCTGGTGATAATTTATTTAGCAGGGCTTTTTTTTTGCAGAGCTGGCTATTACACTGATGGAAACCCTCAGAACGGGCTGATGTGAAAAGGGGTGGGGTGAAAAAAAAACAAGTGGCATTGCTTATTTTCTGAAAAAAATATTGTTATTAAATAATTGGAAGCACATTGATAAAATGCACACGAGAGCCAGGCTGCTGCAATTTATAATACAAATTACATCGCTATTGACAAATGGCAATTTAATCCAGCGATTAACTTCAACAATGTGAATTCCTCTGTTGCTTTATTATTTTTTTTTAAATAAGACGTACGTAGCACATGAAGCTGGATACATGCTGGGCTCACCAGATGCTGGGCTGTTGCTGGCCTCAGACTTATTTTTCTGCCTCATCTCCCCCAAAGGATACACAACTGGGAGCAACCTAACCAACTCCCTTATCATCCTTAAGTACAGATCAGCCCTGGGAAGTATCCATAGGGATATTCATTCTGCATAATTACTTGGCTTCAAGTTGAGCCAGTTTCTTCTGCTTACAGAACTCTACCTGCCTAATGCTGTTTTTGGAGGAAAAAAACCCCTCAAAAACAAATCCACAGCTTGCTGGGTATTGATTCACCCAGATGATTTAAAATGGAAAAAAGATCATGGTCTCATCCCTCACATATCCTTAAGGAACAAACACTTGATCAAACTACCCATCACATTGCCTATTCTTCCACAAATATATCCAGAGGCAGAAGCACCCATCAAGCCAGAGATGCCAAGCCCATGCAATAACACTGCAGAGCTACCAGCTGTAATAGGATAGTAGGAAATCAGATCATCCAACATTTAAACTGATTTCTATCACTGATACTCTTTGCAGTACCAAAGTAGCATTGAATGCAATAACGTGTTGCTGCATGGTCACTTAATTCAAGAAGTAAATTCAATATTTGCTGGCATCCCCCGCCCAGAGATACAAAGCAAACACATGTATGAGAGCTCTTATTTAGAATTACCTCTCCACTGCCTCCTGGGGCAAACCAAAACAGCTTAGGCATCTGTCTGGGAAGAAAGGGTTGTCATTCTCACCCTATACAAAATTGTTTACAAACTCCACTGCCTCTCACTTCGCTTTACTGCTATGGCCCTGTTGCTGTCTTAGGCATACAAGGATTTTGCTACCAGGAAGTAAAGGGGCCTAGTACCCTATTACATCTGTGACATTACTTGCATGTAGTTAGGAGCAGAGTAGGGAACAATGGCAACATTTTTCTGATGGGTCACCTGCTCAAAGATTGCTGGCAGAGCCACTTCCCAAACCCACAGCATTTTATACAGAACCCCATTAAGAATTTTCAAGTTCATCCTTTAAGATATAATTTTATCATTGCTATTTTGGATCCTCCTCTTGCAGTTGAAAGAAGCCAAGACAGAAAGAAGAATATTAAAAATGCTGCATATATGAATTTGCTTTTAAGCCTCTAGACGGGCTTAGTGAAATAGGCTATAGGATAATTTTTGAAGGGGGTGTCTGATAGACATGAGCTGAACAGCAGATCTGGGTGGCTGAACACCTGAGAGTTGGGTTCAGCTTTTGCATCAGCTTGTTTTGTGACCTTAGCTTTGTTCCCACTCCTGTGAAATTATACTCATCAGGATAATTCCACCCTCTGTTAATTCTGTCAAGGGATTCAGAAAGACAAAGGGCTTTTTTTCCCCTAGCACCCAGGAAGACTGATTGTCAAAACTGTGCTGCTGCAACAAGACATGGTAGACCTGTGATGAAATTACGTTTTAACTCCAAGTAAGGTTACAAACTGTGGTTCATGTGAGTGCTGAGAAGGTTCTACCCTATCTTCACCTAAGGAAGCTTTCTCACTTCAGCTAAATATTATATGGCCAGACAGAGTCACCCAACAACAGGCTCTCAGTTCTGGTTTGAAGGAAACAAACAGCAATTTGCATTTCTTGTTGCTCCTCCTCACTCCCGCAATAAAATTGTTTTCTTAGATGAATCCAAGCTTACCAACATCTGCAGAGTAGGCAACATGAATGACATTGTATCTTGCAGCAAATATACATCTTGTAAATAAATATTTCTCATACATATATATATATATATATATATATATATATATATTTTACACACACACACACACCTCCCCCAACTCTTGATCAGATGCTGTCTGTGGAAGACACCTGACTGGGTTCATTGCACCCTAACAGAAATACCTGCCCGTGGTCAAGCATAGCCATGGCTGAGAAGAGCAGTGACCCAGACTGGACCCCACCACCCCACTTCTGCCCTGGCCAAGCTTTCTTTGAGGTTTCCTTTCTGTGGGCTGACCTATTCTTTTCCCTGAGTAACTAGAGAATCTTGATGAGAAGAGCGCCCGCGGTGGGACGGCTGCAAATGTAATGCAATCAGAAGATAATGACTTCAGAAGGAGAGGGGAGGGAGGGGATAATCAGCAGAGGCAGATGAACTCCCAAGATTTAAGAAAAAAAAATGAAAGAAAAAAGAAACCAGTTTTCATGCAGATGTCCCTAGTAATGAAGAATGAGGAATACTGGGGGAAAAAAAGAGTGAAATGTGAGCAGATTTGTTTCTAAATAGCACTATTTCAGAGCTTTCCATGGAGTGTAAGTAGCTCCTTAAACTGAGTGTCTGGAAATACCCTAGACAAATTCAGACCTCTCATATGTCTTTCTCCCTCCCTCTCTCATATGTGTACCCATATCTGTGCCACAATTTAGAGCTAGTTTTAGTGGGAATTGAGGTAGGGAATATAAAATATGCAGGGAACATCCCTGCCTCCCTCCAGGCTCAGGTTGAGCTCAGTGTCTATGAAAATATTATGCAAATTTGACAGTGTTTTCTTTGGGCAATCCATTTAACCAGAGCTTTCAACACCTCAGAAGTGCCAGTAATGATAAACACAATTTATTTACAATGGGAATAATAGAGAAGGTGTGGGTGGTTGCGACTCCACGTGCTCTCCCCTGCTCTCCCTGTCTGCTCTGCCACAGGCTTTGACCTGCCCTGGTGATACCAGCCTCTCCCTGGGGTGAGGGCTTCCTAGGGGTTGTTCTGCCCAGAGCTTTCTCTCCCTCTGCTCAGATCCTGCATTTTATATTCAGATATACAACTTCCACAGGGAAGAAGTTTTAACTTCTCAAAGCAAAGCAGTGAAAGACCTAACACTGGCAGACCTGGTTACAAAAACTATCACAGAGTTCAGGCCTGAAAGAACCCGAGTGGAATTACAACCCCCTCCAAGGGGAAGCAAGATGCTGGCCTAGCACTGCGATGCTCTCCTAGACACCCTCCCTCACCAAATGGTATCAGTGCTTAACAGCAACAACTCTGAACACTACTCACACATCACAGGGTGTGAAGCTCCCACCTATGGGCCAACCAAGCAGCTTCTGGGCCAGCTGCTGCACCTGGAGATCACTCAATTAGCATGAATCACACTGATGTCATGTCAGCTGAGGCAGCTCAGCTGCCTGTACAGCTGTGCTAGGGAAGGGGTTGTTTCATGAGCTGTCCCTGCTGTGGGGTGAGAACACCTGGAACTGAAACCACTTGCACTCCACAAACTTCATTAATTGAAGGGTGAAAGCAGAAAATACATGACACATTCCACCCCAGAAATAGCTGTCACGCAGGAAGAATAGCTGCTGAGGTGACCTCCATAAAAATCATGCTTCCAAAGGATGATCAAACTTCATTACACCTTTCCTATGTAAGTTATCCTTTATTATTATTACCCCCTGAGACCCAGTACTCTCTTTAAAAAAAATCTAGTTCTTTTTAATTTGTTCTAAGTAAAACCATTACTTAGAAGTATGACAACTGTATTACTAATTACATAATAATTTTATGCAGTAGCACCAGTAAAAATGGCTTGAAGTCTAAATTAGGCCTAATAAAAAATTAATTTAATAAATCACTTGGCCTCCAAAAATATTATTTACTTAAAATTAGAGTTTGCTGAAAAATTTCACATTACTTTTTATTAATGCCACATAAAGTAATTGTGTAATTAGAAGTTAACTTATGAGGTGACAACTTAATTGATAACGATGCATGGCATTTACACAGGACCCAGCAGCTGGAAAGATCCCAAGATGTTCTGTTAAGGAGAAGTGAGCTGGTGTCTGAGTGCCACACCAAGACTGCAACCACCCCTGGGCAACTACTCATTAGGGTCCACCAACATCAATACAGCGGTATAGAAGGAAGCCTGGACACAGAACTCCACAAAACAGGAAGGAAAACAAAGAAATAAAGCCATTCCTTGGAAATAAGGTCAGGGCACGGGGATTTGCACTGTTTTATTCACAGTGAATTAAGGCACCATACAAGGCTGCAGAGCACCGTTACTTGCAGCCTGCAGTCAGAGGGTCCCTTAGAAAGGACCCCTTTGGCTTTGCCCAGCCTGTCTCATCTCATTCACACAGTCTGATCAAATCAGGATAAGTGATAATTAAAAGTCACTGCAGAGTGTATTCTTCCCAGTACTATGCCAAATGGTAGAATGGAATGAAACTACTTTAATGGGTTTAGGGGCCTCTTTGACTTCTAGGTGCTTCACATACTGTAGTGTAATAAGTCTATGAGTTAATATAATAACTCTGTATAGCACTTTATACTTCAATTTTACAGAAAATTAAAGAAAACATATAAGTTTGGGATGGAATGAGCAAAATAACACCTCATCCTCACATGGATTATAACCAGAAGCTCATATATCACACTAAAGAACAAGGAAATCTGCAGTGAGTTAAATCTTCTGCAGGACAAAGGAAAACAAGAGTCAGATGACTGAGTCCATCCTAAACAACCGATGCTCCACAGTGAAGAAGCTGGCTTTGGGATATGCTAAGTACACACACCTGTGCAATTCAAGGGGAGATCCATGAAATTAGTTGTTGTGAATCCTACTGATGAGAACTGGTGTTGTGAATGTCTATCTTAACTAAACCACATTAGTAATAAAGCAGGTGTAACGCTATAATGGGATGATAACAGCAGGGTGGCAAAATCTTTGGCTACAGCAAATGATAAAGAGCCCAAATGCAGCAGCCACAGACGCAGAAATGAAAGAGCCGCTTACCTTTAGAAGGCTTCAGGTAGGCAGTGATCTCTAGCAAGAGATGGCCTTACTTCCACTGCCAACCCTTATGTGTGGTCTGGGAAGGGGTGGATCCTGGCTCCACCCCTCAAGTCACTCAGGTGCACTGCATACACCTGAGCTCCCCTAGGTTGGCCCTGCCTTCCCACCAGGTGCTCAATCACTGTTTCAGGCCATGTCCCAGCATTTCCACTACAGTATGAAAGAGAAGGGTGCAAGGATTCGACAAAAGAAACATCACCCACCCAAAAAAATAAAGTTAGTTAGCTCTGAGATAATTAACATGAGCAAAGGGAAAATGGAATTACAGCTGCAAGTGATTCCATAATATTTCAGGGTTTGAGGTTTTTTAAACTCATTTCCATTCATTTTTAGAGGCACAGAATGAACGAAACAAACATATGTCATCAAATACTTCCACTCACAAAGTGGAAACAGACTATGCTAGCTAAAATAAGTCCAGATTGAAACTTATTTGCCTGCAATCCCTATCAGTAGCTTCTAGTGCACTGCTTAAATGCCAGAGCCTCCCAGCAAGGTGCACACTGTAAAAGCATGAGCAGCTGGGACTGGCCCCCTGCATCCCTTGGCACATTTGTTCCCTCCCTCTCCTGAAGGAACCTCACTTCTCAGAATCAGATTTGAGTGCCAGTATTGCCAATTGGAAATTCAAAATTTGTTCTCAGAGAGCTTTACCTGAAATTCACTCTATTCCACAAGCCTACCTTGTCATAAATGTGCTCACTGAAATAATGACAGGATGTGGATGCCAAGAGAGTGTCAATGCAATCAAGACAAATTGGTGAAGGAATTGAGGGAACTACTTGACAGCACTCATCCTGCTTGGATGGAGGCTGCTTAAACATTCCCCTGCTTTCTTGCACCGCAGGAGGCCCTTTGGCAGCATGGCACCCACACTCTGTTCTGTTCTCCCACAGCCAAGCACAGAAGGCTCAACAACCTGAACCGCAGCTGTAGGCTTTGGACACAGCTGCACACCAGCCATGCAGGAGGATGCAGCACACAGACCCCCAACACATAGCACCTTTCTGCCATCACACCAGCTGTACCAAGTTAAGCTCCCTCCGCCTGCTTCCACACCGCAAGGCTATCAGCCAGATCAGCTAAACAGATCAAATCAGGAGAAGCCTTTAAAAAAGGCTGAAAATGGTAATGAGGACATTGCCATGAATCACCCTGTGGCTGATTTGACATTGCATCTTCAGTTTCCCACATATGGGTTGCCAAAAGGGGAAATAAGACTACAAACCCATGCTGGTTTTAAGATGCATCTGGGTAGTTATGAAAGAAGTTGTAATACAACACCAGAAACAGCAAGAACTTCAGAACAGTGACCAAGGGTGTTTTAAGGCTTATATAACACAACCTCAAGCACCTGACAGATCTTTTACTCTACTTCTCTTAAAGCTGGGTCACAACATTCAGCCCTTGTCTATGAAGGCCCTTCTCTGTCCATTTTCCTACCACCCTTAACAATTTTCTAATCTTAACACCTCTATGATATGTAACTATCAAAATGTTCCCAGTATGAATAGCCAAACCTTCTGAACAGAGGAGTTACAACCCCTATATATCACACATACCTAAACAGCCTGGAATGCTTCTGAAAAGGGTTGCAATGCTATCGTGTCCACAGCAACAGGTCACCATGGTTATCTGCTGTGACATCAGTAATGGCAGAAGCTATCCCAGCATCTATTTGCTTGCTTGCAGAGATCACAGTATCAGCTGTTCATTTAACAAAGAGATGTGCTGAGCACTCTACTACCATAGCAGAACTTCAAGTTGAGTTGGTGGAACATTACCAACTAGATGTTTTCTGGTCACGATGTGATGCTTAATTGAAAGCCAAAACATTTCAAGTCTAGGGCAGACTATCCTAACACTTCCATAGGATGACAGAGAGACCCAAATCAAAACACTTAGCATTTCCATTCCAAAAGCAGAGTAGACATTTTAAACACAGCTCTCCTTCATTAAAATGCTTGAAAAGTTTTGGGTGTAATCCAACACGGATCAAAAACAAAACTCAGAAACTCGTAACTTGTCATGAAGCAGAATTAGCATTCTCCAGCCTGCTCCGCTTTTGGGAGGTTGGGGAAGGCTGGTGCGGAGGGGGTGCTGCATTTTAAAATCAGCAATGGAAATAGAGTAATACACAGAAAGGAGATTTGAAATTCAAATGCCACAGGGTTCAGAGGTGCTTGTGCCTAAGTTTGTAGTCTGGGCTGTTAAAGGGATAATGCACAGGCTCGGAGCCGCTTCTAAAATTATCTGTAGAACTCAGGATGTGTACTTCAGAGAGAGACAGGATGCAAGTGTGATCTCTGCTGACAACAGCTCTGAATCCAGCTAGTTCGGGACCATCTCTATGGATTCCCAGATATGCTGATGAGCTGGCAGTTGACAATGTGTGTGTCAGGGATAACATTTTGTTATATATATATCAATAGTGGCATTTAATTTCTGCATGAAATTTCTGCATTTATTTTCTGGATGAAAACTGTCCAGTCCCCTAAAGAAATGAAATGGTTGTTAAAAGGAAGAGGCTGTTTGATCTTCCCTTTGTGGAATTTCAAGCCTCTGACTTGCAAATCTTGTTCAACTATCATCTTTGAACTACAGCACTAGCCTTCTGTTTGCACAGAGGCTTATGCTAAGTTGACACATTCCAGTGTCCCAAACAGGCTGCCTCCTCATTGACAGGACTGTCTTAAGAGTACATGGAATGAGAATTAGGTCTTTGAATTTTTAAGCGAGTTAACATTAACAGTGAGGCTCTCAAGTCCTGAAGAAATGATAAACTGTACAGCAAGTACAGGACGAATACATGCATTCATATGAATGACTTCCTATCCCCAGACCCAAAACTTGTATGATTGATTTCATTCATTTTGCATCTGGTTTTGTGTTTAAGTGCAGAAACACCCTCAGATACACAGCTTACACAGAACATACTACATTTAGGCTTTGTAAATGTAATATTAACATAAGCTAGCTCACATATTCAGAAATTATCATGAGAACAAGTCATGCAGAGTTTAGTATTCTCCTATTTTAGTTCATCTCAAGGCTTTAGCTTGCTGAGTTCAATAGCTCCTCCAGCACAAATTGCTATGCCTTGACTAAAGGTTTGAAAGAATAGAATAGTTGGAAGGGACCTTGAAAGATCATCAAGGCCACCTGCCTGACCACTTCAGGGCTAACTGAAAGCTAAGCTGCTTAACGCCCCCCAAAGAGTGGTTTGCCCCTTGACAGCCAGGGTACAAAGTTGGCTTCTGCTGAGCCTGCTGCTACCATCACTCCTAAGTCTCTCCCTGCTGAGGTGCCCTCTAGCCACTTGTCTGGCATTACTGCATCCCAGGTCCAGCAACAGGCACTTCCCATTGCAGAACTACATGCCATTGATTATCACACAACTCTCCAATATACCAGAATCCCTTGAACTCCTCTCTGTACAAGGAAACTGTTCCTGCTGCCACTGCAGTTACTAATGTGCTACCTTGATATACTTCACACAACCCACTACTTATATTTTTACATCTTCAGTCACACTCTCCTCTCAGCTGCTTGGATTATCACCTGGGGTACAAATGCTTCCTACTATGTATCCTGGTAATGGCAACCAACGCACCCAAGTAAACAAAGTTCTTCTCAAAAATAGTTCTGTTCCCTGATGCTGAAATGTCACCTTTCCTTTTTAGTCTTTTGCCGCCAGCATTCACAGAAAGAGATAAGGAGAAGAGCAGATGTAAAGAAGCTTCAGATCCATCTAAACGTGTTGCTTGCCTCTGTTTGCCATTTGCAAGTTTCTGTGCAATATACTCCTATGAGTGATGGCAGAAGAAAAATGCAAGGAACAAGCAAAGCACTGTCAAGAGAGATCAGGTTTGGTAGATTTGTATGTTTTAAGGCCAGAACAGAGGTTGAAACAACTCCCTCTAGCCTTCAGTATTTCACAGGGCTTTAATCTTCACCCCATTTTCCTTGTACTTGCTCAGTTACTATTACCTGCCTAATTCATCCTTTTTTTTTTATTATTATTTTATTTTAAGCAAAGTATCCTGTCTTCGCTTGAAGGTGATGACGAGTTACCACGTCCTAAAGGAGTCTGTTAGAGTACTTGATCACCTTCACTGTTGAAATGTTAGGCCTAATTTCTCATTTGAATTTGTCTGACATCAGTTTCTGTGCCTTGGTCCTTGCTATGCCCTTCTCCCCTAGATTAAAGCATTTTGTAGCACATACATTTTATTTTTTTCCTTTATGAAGATACTTATGCCCTGTAATCAAGCCCCATTTCAATCTTTTCAAATAAAGAAAACAGACCAGTCTCGTAGTCTCATTGCAAGTCACTTTCGCTACCCCACAAAGTCACACTGAATGCTCTTTTTATGTGCCTATTTAATTTGATTTTGCCTACAAAACACACTCTGAAAAATGTGGATACTAGAAAAGGACTTACAGCATCAGAAATGGACCCACCAATGCTGTGTGAGAGAGAAAGCCACTTCCCACCACAGTTCATTGCTGTGTTGTTCATAGATCTATGGTCATTAACACCCTTTTTACTACCACACTGTCTGGAAACCTAAGCTGCACTTGTGCAACACCTTACTCCTCTTTTCAAGACACAGTCCTTCTGCCAGCTGAAAACACAATTTGCTATTCTATCTCCCTAAATATCTGAATGAATATTGGGTGTCCTACACATCTTGGCAAGAAGGGATGCAGCCTTTAAATAACCCATGCATGAGGTTTTTACTGTCGTCTTATTTTTGTATCCATCTGCTAATCTTTGTGTCATCCACTCTTCTTTCCTTCCCCCTAATCAGCATACTTATTCCCAGATCATCGATAAAAACGCTGAATAAAGTGGGGCTTTGTACTGTCTTCCCAGAAGCTACTCAGGAACGCCCCCATTTGATGATTCCCTATTGACAACTGCTTTGTGAGATCTATCATTTAGCTTTCTCTCAAGTCACTTAATCTCTGCTTTATTGATAATTGCACAGTGTTAACATTTTATCAGAATGCCATGAGGTATTATATCATGTTACAAAAATCCAAGTATGAAGTCATTTTCATGAACCAGGCTCCTAATACCACAGAGAAAGAACAGATTTGTTTGAAAAAGCCTATTTTCCTTAAATCTGTGTTGACTAGCGCTAATGACATTCTTACCTCTAATTCTTCAGCTGCTGGATTCTATATCATCATTTCCACTTTTATTCTGGAGCAATGTCAAAATAACTGCCCTATTACTGGTTCAAGTCATCCTGGCTGTTTTGCTTCAAATCCTGCACATTAACATTCTTCTAATATTACTGTTATTCTCCCACAAAGATTTAAAATTAACATCTGTGAGCTGGAGATCACCTCAATCAACTCTTGTGAGCTCTGTGGCACAATTTACCAGAGCCTGTGGATTTCAAATGTCTACCTTTATTAAGCATCGCCTAACATCCATCATAACTATTAATGAAGTGAAAAATGCCTTGTCAACTTCATAAACAGAGGAACAGTTACCAGGTCTGGTAATTGCAGACTAAACTACCTGCAACAGCTTCTGAGCAATATTCCACATTTGGGACTTCAGCACACTCCAGTAATTTCCCTTCACACCTCGGAAACACCCCAGATGGAATATCCAGGAAGGAGCTGGCTTTACATGAACATGATGCAGATTTCTTTCACACTCCATTAAAAGACATGCAAATGAAGGAGCTGCTGAGTTTCAATCCAGTGGTGAACACAAGTGACTGTTCAACATGGGCAAAAAGAAAGGCTCCCTCTGAAACACCTGCTTCTCCCATCCCTGCAAAGCATACCATCAACCTGGCAAACCATCACTCTCTTCCAAGTCAGGCATTATTGTTACTTCAGACCCCTTCCCAGGTCCTTGCATAGAAACTTGAAGGCTGCTGCTAGAAAATGTCTAAGGCACAAGTTCCTGACCTCCCTGCAGCTAAAACAGCTGCCCAGGCTCATGTTAACTTGCCTTTTCATTACTACAGCATCCTTTTCTCAGGCCTTACTACTGCAAACCTGTCAGGCTCAAATCAGTGCAGAAAGACAAAGGTCATAGTCCCTCCCTGTTGTCTACAGTATGTTGTATTCTCACCCTGTTTCTTTCAGCTCCTCCTCTATTTAAGGAGACACAAACTGTCTATTTTCACTGTCAAGGTTTTATGGCTTACCTTTACCCAAGCATCACCTCTGGATCCCTAACAAAAGGTTAGCTCCCATGTCTGATGGGCAGCATTACCCAAATTGAAATGTTTCCAACAGCACTTTAGAGCTTTCTCCTCTAAACTTTTACTAAGCTGCTTCATTGTCCTGCTTAAAGCTCTGTGCTGAAGCTGCAGTGCTTATAATGATGACAGGCCAGACTTGAGGTGCTCACAAACCTCTCTCATGCTGAGCAGTAATGCTAACTCTTACTCTTTCCACCCTTCTCATCTGTGGATGCCTGTGTCTCTTGCCTTACATTTAGTTAAAATATATAGCCCAGGCTTTTTTAAGAAGGCATAATAACCGTCTGAGACTTTCAGCTGGTGGTCACTGACATCTCTACTAACATTTCAATTGCTTTGCATTCATTCAGATGAGCATGCGGGGGAGCAGCCAATCACACTGTTTTCTGGTGTGACTGGGGCAGTCAGACTGCATCAATATTCATAAGATAAACAGTGCCTTGGGGTGGTCCTGGAAACAGTAAAATAATCAGTCGCACTGTTGGACAGCCAGCACAGCCCCAGTTTAGCTTGGGAAGTACTCTCACAAGAAACTGAGGTACAACTTGGAAACTAGAGCATTCTTGAGACTATTCTCCACCTGCAGCCTGCATCCAGCCACCTGGCTCTCAACAGAAAGTGCATGATTAACACAGACATATTCTCATGTGTTGTTCTCCTCCTAGGCTGTGTTTACAGGTATGACACGACTATCAAAACTTAATTTTGGACTTATCAGTAACTGTGAAAAGTTAAGAGCAGTTCCATGCAGGGTGTCACTTCAACTGCTATTTTTTCCCCTCTCGCTATGTAGTGACAAAAGCCACATCTTAAACATTATAATCTAGTGCTTTATCCCACCAATCAAGTCAGTTATACCAAACCTATTTTCACCAATGAAAGGGAATTATGTCTCCTTACTGCCCCCAACCCTAGGTGATCACAGGGAAATCATATCTTCCCTAGCCACTATTTGCTACACTGGTTCAATTTGCTTGAAACATCCTGACCCTGAATTCTTATTGCAGCTGTGGCCATAGCAGCATGGAGCATCCTCAACCATACAGAAGAATTGCTAGGTACAAAAAGGAGTCCAAAGCAATTGTTGTTCTCAACTTCAGGAGCAGCTGTACCACATTACTGTGTGCTAAAGTTGAGAGAAACCTCAGGACTGCCCTGAATTTTGTCTAGGCCATTACAACAATCTTTCAAGGCTATTATGTAGGAAGGATGTATCTAGAAACAAAGATGCTCCAGAGTTCTGTCCTATATCCTAATACCCTATCAGCTATATCAAACTGGTACTAAGCCAATTAAAGATAATCCTAAAATGATTACCCCTAAAATGTAGCTTTAAAAACACTAAAGATGACATTTAACATGGGAAGGGGGAGCACAGCATCCCACTACAATGTGCTAATACCTCCCAGTTTGTTGCTGTAACATATGCAGTAGCAACAAATTGGCAAGGTCCTAGGCTGCAGCAAGCAAACATTCGCCCAAACGCAACAGCCATAAGCACAAAAACAAAGGAAAGACACTACTTACCCTCAAAATACTTCAGGTACACAGAGATCTCCAGTAAGACATCATTGTCTCCCCCTGCCCCCTGCCAGCCCTTAAATGAGGTCTGGGAAGGGGTGGATCCTGGCTCCACTCCCTATAGTCAATCAGGTACACTGCATGCACCTGAGCACCTTAGGGTTGGCCCTGCCTTCCTACCAGGTGCTCAATCACTGGTTAAATCCATGACTTAGCATTTTCACCACAGAGGTAAGTTTGAGAATGTTGAGGGGAGACAGAAAGCACATACAGATGTGAGTCATGACAAAAGTATGCTGTCCCACTCAGGCAAATTTTGACAACAGCCCTCTCAGAAGCAATTCAGTCACAAAGGTGTTTCTGTTGAGACAAATCCTGAAGCCAAAATTTCAAGTCAAGGCAACCCATAGTATCTAACACCTCTATACATGCAGCTTGCTGTTTCCCTACTGGAAACCCTGGGATCTCTAAATGCACGTAGCCCACTGACAGCTCCAGCTAATCTCTTAGCTGTCACCTCACTTAAAGATGCTCTCATGGCCTCACAAAGAAAAGATACTCTTTAACAGCCTCAAGCACACAAATAAAACATCATTTTGTTTTTGCCTCTCAAAAGGCCCTTCAAGAACTGTGATTCCTTGAAGTGCATGTTCAAAACAGAAATATCTAGCCCAAGATCAACAAGGGAAGAATCAGGAGACCAGAAAATAAAAACAGCTCTTAGGCAGAGAAGAGCCCTAACAGTAAAAGAGCCTGGATGGATTTAATAAGGGAATGTGAGCATTAGTGGCTCTCAAAAGATCCTAGTTTCTGGCTTGAACAAAGGCAGCTTTTGACCTTCGGTATAATGCAGTAGCAGTCCTCAATGATCTCTACTTAGTCCCTCCCAAGGCAGTAGCAGCTGATGAACCAATGCTTGACTTCTGCCTGCTCAGCACTTGAAAAAAAAACTCCTGGGCTAGGTTTTGTTTTAACTCTGACAGCTCAATCAGGGTAATGGAAGGATTTTACTGTATTGTTGAAAACAAACAAACAAACAAACTTCCTTTCAAACAGCGATACTTATTATTTTCCTGCAAAGAAAAGGCAACTTCTAGCAAAGTGTTTGCTTGATAGATCTGGACAGACTGTGGACAAGATAGGTGTGGCATGGGCTAGAGCCATGCAATGTGGTGTCCCCTGCAAGCCATGGTCTCTCACTGTGCTTTACAGCTCTAACCTGCCTGAAGCGGAGACCGAATTCTCTTAATCTCATCCCTACAAAACTTGTGTTCTCACCAGGGAGTACAGACCCATGCAATCCTTTCCTATCAGTTTGCAAAGGCTGTACAGAGATCTGCTCGTCTTATCTCAGATACCAAGACTTCAGCTTTATGCACTGCAGCCTACAGACACCTTTTCTTCTCATTAACAAGCCCCTGTCAATCTAGAAACTCAGGTGCAAAGATCAATAATTATAAGAAATGATGTGCTTCTTTTTGACATAAAACAGCCAGCAGAAGCTATGTGTGGTAGGTTATGACACCGGTCACAGTTGTTGTCCATGGCAAAATAGCTGTCAACCCAGTTCTGCAAATTTGCATCTCTGGCATCAGGTGTGGAGAATAGAAAGAGAGATTCTGATAAGTGATTGCAGAGAGCTAAGGAAGGAACAACAAAATCTTGTAAATTCCTTACTTGAGAGCTAACCTCTTCTATTGAGAACAGAAAATGCTGAGCTAATGATTTTAGGATAGATTTTTTTTCACCTTTAATTATGCATCGTCAGTGACAAGCTCATGTGGAGCTAAAAGCTAGATCCGGACATGAAGCTAATTTTTGGAGCTATTGGCTGTTCACTACCAGGAATAAAAATGATTCCTTGTCTTCCTAGATTTGGTTTAAGGAGCAAAACCTCTTTGTCTCTCCGTCCATATTAGCCGCCTACAGACAGCCCCATTTTCCATTTTTGCATTTAATTATGCCTTCCTATGTGAACTACTTTACATTTGTGCTTATTGAATCTCAGCTTATTGATTTCAGCTCACTTCTTGAATTCATCATAGTCAGTCTCTGGGCTAATCCTATTCTCCGATGCATTGGCGATTGCTTCCAGCTTTGTTTTGCATATGAATTTGATTAGCATACTCTCCATTCCAGTCTCCAGTGAAAATGTTAATGAAAACACTGAGCGGTATTAGATGGAGTTCACATGCATGCAGGACTCTGCACCACTGCCTCACCTGATTCTAAACATTTATTAATACTCAATACTCAGAACAGCCAGCCAGCCCACACTTGGTTAACTGCATGCAGTAAATCCGTTTTGTATATACTCCACAAGAACACTCATAGGCCTAGGTCAAATGGAAGGAGAGGTCAAGTCAATAGCATTTAATTTGGGAAGGTACATGAGGCTGAGGTTGAATCAGAGTTTGAATTCAAGTCCCTGAAATTTCAGCTTCGAAAGACACTCACATTTCTGCAAAGATCATGGCTGTCTCAGGTTTCATTCCTCCGGTGTTGCTCTTACCAAACACCTTTAAAAGAAGCCAAATGGCAAAGTAGGCTGGTTCTGATCTGGATCTAGCTTTCCAAAAAACTGAAGGATTTAGGACTCAAAGAGTAGATCATATCCATCTCTCATCAAATATTTAATTGCAGTCGAGGCATACTGACTGTTACCGTATTATAATTTGCCTAAAGACAAATTAGGATTTCCCATCTTTGCTGTAGAATCAAGAGGAGCATAAATGCCTCTGTTTTTAATCCATAATGCTTCATTTTTTCTGTTTTTAATGTTTAATGTAATTTTGGTGTTTTCTCCAGCTGATCCAAGTCTTCATTGCTCTTAGTGTACCTCTCACACTGGCTCTTTGGACAATGCAGCAATGGCCAGGAAAGAACACTGATCATTAGTTTCCAAAGTCACATGCAACTAAGAAGGTTAATTTTCATTACCAGCAGTGTGTGATGGGATCTGTGATTCTGTAAAATGATTTATTTCTGTGGGAGTTTCACAACTGGATGGAAACAAGCTGAACTGGGACGAAGGTGCTATGAAGTTGGTTCTACTTGAAGAAAGGGTCTTTTTGACCTAGGATGTGAGAGAGGCCTGATCCAGCTTGAGTTGCCCTGAAACCAGATGTAGGCAGTGCATTCAAGTATAAGACATCCCTGTATCAACTGCCTGTTCTTATAATCCATTCTAGCAAAGTTAGGACTGCAACCTGTTTTTGGCCTTCTCATTTGTTCTCTCTCTCTGCGGCAAATCCTGTATTCGTATTTAACTTATAAATCTATTATTAAATATTTAACATATCTATATATAAACAGTGAGTATTTATAGAATGCCTGCTAGTTAAGAGCTCAGGTATCAACCTTTTTGCCTCCTTGTGTGATGAAAATTTCTCATTAGGGCAACTCCACTGACATTGGCAATAGATCCTTCTGCATGTCGAAGGGCTAACAGCAGTAGGTCTTCTCCAACACCAGTACATTCAGAAGGCCTGTGCAATGCCACTGGTTCCTCTTTGCTTGCAGCTGAAGTGAAGGAAAAACACATTATTTGCTTCGTTTTAACATTTCAGTATAATCAGAAAAGGCAAATGCACTAAGGATGTCATTCAGTCAGAAACCATGGAAGAGATGTTTAGCATCGTGTTGAGTACACAAGAGCAGGTGTTAACTTGTAAGAGCCCCGTTCTCCAAAGGAACAGATGGTCTAGAATATGCTTGTCCTTTCTCATTTTTCAGCTGCCCCATCCAGTACCATTGACTGCTTTCTGCATCTTCTCTGCAACACCCTTAAGCCCAGTAGGCAATTCTCTAAGCTGCTACAGAGAGGCTTTTATTGCTCCTTCATTTAAGGGACTTTGTATGACCCTGTTTATAACATACTGATGTTCTGAATAGGATTGTGAGGGAAAGAAAAGCTATTGTCTGAATTGCACAGAGAAGAAATGAAAGTACAGATGACGCTTCTGAAAAGACTTAAATGATGTCTAATGACGGGGGTAATCACAAAGCAGGGTTCTCAAAGGCACATGAATATCTAATCCTCAGTGGTTTAATTGAAAGGTGAGCAACCTAATTTTTTTTCTTTTAAGCATCACACTACATCTCTACCTGCATCATGAAATACCTGAATACCTTTGAAAATCTAGCAACTAGAAAGGAGACTAGGCAACTGGAAGCATAAATCAAAAGGCTCCTCAACATAAGAATCTTTTCTGAAGAATGAGTGTGAGCTCAGATGCCACATTTGCCTTATTCAAAAATACTACCATGTTTTGCCTGGAAATTTCAGAGCTATCAGCGGATCTGTAGGACCTCAGCAGCCACTTTGGAACGCTCCATTCCTGTTCCTGATGGACATAAGAGCTGGATACTATCGGTGCTGTACAGATTATGCTTTAACAGGGGCTGAAAGCTTCACATTTTCTTAATGAGAACTGGAATGAAATTGAAAACTACAGGCTTCATTTAAACAAGAACAGTGTGAATCTGGCAGAATTCAAACCCAACTGCAACTGAAATATTGACCTATATAAAAGTCAAGCACAGAATAAGAACATGACTGGAAGGCATTCCTGCAAGATACAACCAGCTTTAACTGAACTGAGTCACGTGCAGAAACAGTAGCTTCATATTTGCAAACATTACGCACTCAGCAGTGCACGGAATTCTATCCTTACTGTCTTATACTAAGCAAAATAAATATCAATTTAAATATGTAACAAAAGGGATAAATAAATCAAACTGCTTAACACAGGTGGAACCGTAGATAACAGAAATTTTAGATGTGCTACCCTTTAGTTATCCTTCCACAAAGAAATGAGCTGGAGAAGGAATAGAACAGCCTATGAGCAACCTCTAATTCACTGTTACGGAATTAAAATAAAATTGCCTGGCATCTCATCAATTGAGCTTGGAAATCCAGGACGATCCCTCGCCATCACTTGGCATGTGTCCTTGGCTTCCACCATCCTTCTGTGCTATTCCAAGCTCTGCAGCACAATGCAGTTTCTACTGAAACAAACAAGTTGGTGAGACGGAAGGTGGAAAAGGAAAAAAGTCTATCATCGAGTAGCATGTCTCAGAACTTAAAAATAAGTCTCCCTGCTTGTTCATTTCTCTAATGCTGTGTGGGCTCCACACTCAGTGTACTGATGAGCTTATTTCCCTTCTCACGATCCTCTTAACCGTCCATCAGGAAGGATTCCTTACAGGTACCCATCACAGGAACTGTTTTGTAGTTCTCCATTTCTACCTCCCCCAGTCTGCTTGCCGCTTTCTTTCACTATCAATCTGTACAACCAGCAGCATTACTTCGGTGTGTTACTTCACATGGTAAAAAAACATGTTTATGTGCCTGTATGTCTTAACCTCTGGAAGCATTTCCCGCAATCACACTTTGAAGGGTATGTGGGGTTCACTTTTTAGATCATTCCCCATATGGATGAGATGTATTTAGTGGTTATATTATGAAGACTCCTGGGAAGTCTTTCCAAACCCTTTCCTAACTGAGTTAGTGGAATCAGTCTGCATACCTGGTGAAGGAAGGCACCTGCATCTTTTATGCTGGAAAGAAAGCAGCATTGCATTTTCAATAATTTCTTTTTTGCTTTAACATGAAAAGAATAGACTGGATAGAATGGGTCAATTTTGAGGCTACTCCTATATAAAGAGAAGGTTTTAAAACACATCTGTCCCAGTGTCGAGTGACGAGAGCAATTTTCTGACTATTGATCTCTTCCCAGCATAATTTCTTTGTGATTATTTTCCCTCTCCATTCTCGCTTCATCACTTCTCCATAAGGACCTTCCTAAACACTGATGATCTGTCCTCCTCTTTTGCCACATGTGCTTCAGCCTTCCTTCTGTAATTGCAGAAACAATCCTCGGTGAATAACATAAGTTTGGAGACAGACTTAGGGAAAGAATTAAAGAAGTTTTTATGTGCACTATTCATTTTCCACTTCCCCAGCCATAAAGGAAACAACCATCCCAAATTCATGCTGCTAAAACTTTTAGATCCCACTATGAGTGTATCCGATAAAAGCATGTGACGTGAGTTTCACACAGCACCAATCTGTTCCAATCTTTCCCAACAACTGCACTAAAACAGCGACAGCAGCTATAACCCCACAAATGCTCATAGGGATGCTGCTCTCAAGACACAGTCACCTGCTAAAGATGGAAAGAAGATCACTTTCAAAGGCACAGGCAAGTCAGGAAAAGATAACCTTACAAAGAGCTAAGGTAAACTTCCCTGTCATTAAAAAACATAATTTCAGATTGAGCCTTAAGACTATACCTTCTGCTAGATCCAGTCCCTGTTCACTGCAAGAGAGACCAGGTATTTGAGCTACCTGCTCCCAAGCTAGCTTGCTGCAGCTGGTCCCAAAAGCCCCCACACATACAACTCCAGAACACACAGAATATCCCTGCCAGTGCTGCACCACCTTCCCAGTGAAAGGCTTTCCCTTATGTCCCATCCAAATCTTCCAAGCCACAGCTTGTGGTTGCTGTTCCTCATTTCACTGTCTGTTGTTATTTAGAAGACCTTGGTCACAGAGCAGATTCACATTACCTTGGGATGTACAAGTTCAAAACCAGGAATTACAAGCAGGAATGGCTAAGCCTCTAAGAGGCCTAGGGTAAAAACCATACTGCTTTGCTTAGCATTGGTAGCAAGTGCTTTAAGCGTCTTTCTCTTCTACACTCTGACTTTACTGAGTAATGTGCCTTTACATTTCCCTTCCTATACAGTGCAGGAAAAGCACATGAGCACTTCACTTAGACCAATAATATCTCCAGATGCAAGCCATCTGGAGGTAAGATTGCCCATTACATAGGAAACCACATCATCACGTAGCCTTGCTGTGCCTAAGCTATCCTCCATGCTGAGCCATTACAGCTTCGTGCACTGCAGATCTCCACTGGTGAGTCCACAGGAGCTCTCGTACACAGTTGTCTTCAGTAATACATGTACAAAAAGATTACCTTAGTATATTGCCCCATTAAAACATAGAGTCCACATTTCTGTGTGCACTAAACACCAACCGTTTGGTGCTACAAGGGCCACATAAACGGATGATGACAGTGAGCCATCCATCCCAGTAACCCCACTCCCCCAGTTGAAATGATGCCAGCAGCATGTTGCCATGTCAGTCACTTCTCAGGCAGATACAGCAAAAGAAACAAAGAGCAAAGAGAATGAAATGGAGTGGAGACACAATGCACGAGTTCAGGTCTCAATCCATTCTTTAAGGAAGTTCAGTGGGAAAGAATTGGCTAAGGGCCTATTTGCAGTTCAAACCCGGAACAGTCTGGCAATTAGCATGTCTATGGGAAGATGCGCAGAGCTCAGGCATAAAATACGGAGCAGGTGATAGCATGTCAAGAAATCTTATTTGATACAGATTAAAATTACTGAAATATAGGGAATTATGGAAAACTACTATCATTTTGCAATTAAGATTAGGACTTTAAAAGGATTCGCATCCTTTGTAACAAGCAAGACCGGCAATAACTAACAGCCACCTACTGAGATGGAGCTATTAACATGCAAATGATCGTTATTCTGGCCAATGTATTTTTTTACAGTAAACACAGCATTTATGCAGATTTCAAAGAAGTTTTTTTTTGAAACAAGGTATACACCGGTAAAGAGATGGGAGTGGGAATACTGCTTGTTTACTCAGGAAAACAGTTTTATTCGATACAAAAGGAAACCAAGAAACACAATTACTGAGCTGGGGCTGGAACAGACATGGTGTGGGATTCCAGCAAACCTCCCTGACAACATGATTACAAAGAAGAGCAAGCTTCAGGGCCAGAATGTTAATGTAAGAAATGCAAACCTTTATTTTACAATTTAGACGGAGGAAAGAGGATGCTACTGAGTTGAAGGTAGGAAATAGGAAGAGATAGGGAATTCTTTTAAGCTAAGAACGACTTTCTCTGCTATCAATAAGGGTATTATTAACAACTTCATTTCAAGGGAGCATTGGTTCCTTCATAGTGTTTGCATCCTTTCACATACATAGAGTCTGAGGCCTTTAGGATCTCAAGCATCAGGGAAGTCATCCACATTCTACAAGTCTAGCTGGCAGAATTGCCAGAGGAAGTATCTTTTGTGACTCAAGTAGGAGTGCTTTATTTTAAAATCACTTCAACTAGCCATGCCAAAGAGCCTTTAAGAGATACTGCAGCATATAGCTTTCACCTACACGGTAGAAATGGGGTGAGAGTGACAGCCACAAACCGTGAGAGGTGGGGAAGGGTTATATCCATTTCCCACTCAGCAGGCTGCATTCATATCACAGTTCTGAGTAATCCAAAATAAGGGAATCTTAAAAGGAGAAGCTGATTTTGCAAATGTAGTTATAATTCCATATTACAAAATGCACATTAAGGTGTTTTTTTTTTTTTCAGCTTTGCAATGGATGTTTCTCCAAAATTGCTAAGGCAAAGAACATCACTGAAAAATAAAGAAAGAAAGGCCACCCACCTGCTGATAAGACAAAAATAAAATAAACAGCACGGTCGGTGGGTGCAGAATCAGCTATAGCAAAGTCCATGAACGGATGTATTATACTATTGCCTTTTCACTGGGAACAATGAATGTTTCATTTATCTATTTAATGTGACCAACACCAGGTAATTACTGAAAACTCTTAACACTGTTCTGCCACAGGGAGTGCGTAAGAGACAAGGACAACTGGCACGTTGAAGTTTATTTTGACCCACAGTGAATCACAGAACCACATCATGGAAGAACCCTCTGGGTCCTTGTGGCCCAACCACTGCTCCAGCAGTGACACCCAGAGCATGGTGCCCACACCATATCCAGGCAGCTTATGAAGGTCTCCAATAATACATAAGCAGCTGCTGGAAGAAGAATTTAAACCTTTTTATACATTTTTTTTTCCTAGTTAGTAGTAAGGTACAATCTAAATAAGACCAGACCAATTAAGTCTTGAAAATCTAGATGCTTAGATTATACCTACTATTTGCTTTTCTACAGCTGTCTGAAATACCATATTCCTTATGAATGATAAAGGAATAGAAATTGTCATAGTGGATGAGTGAATGGTTCATCTGGCTGCCATCCAAGCTTGTATTAGCTTGGATGAAGCAAAGGACGCAGATATACTACCTCCTATTACTTTTTGTAATTGAGAACTGACTGTAAGAGAAACACGCCATGGGCAGTTTTAGAAAAACCTGCCCATAACAAATGATTCCACAAACCCAGGAGCAATTTAAGGCAAAAAGAGTGCTTGGCTAGCATAGCAATTATAGAGCAGAGTATTTTAACCTCGACTATTACTGTGCTGCCTTAAATCATATTTTCTAAGTCAGGAAATTCTATTACCCTCATTTTATAGGCGCAGGACTGAGTGGTGCACGGTGGTTTGCCCAGTGGTTTGCCTGGTCCCTTGATTGTCCTGGTGTAAATGAGGGATCCAGATGGAGTTTCCATAGCTCCCCTCAGCCCATATAGCTAAGGTTCCTTCCCAACAAAACAAAGGACTGTGAAAGAAGAACAGGAGGTGGCGGATCCAGCTTCTTCCCCCAGCAGCTGCACTACACTCTTCAGGGTACTTTAGTGTTTTACTACCATTGATCTGGGCCATTCCATGCCAGTTGGCCTTACTGTCAGGAAATGCTGCAAGGTACAATTAATTTACTAAGACAGAGTTAAGAAGCTTGCTAGATGTCACACAAAACATTCATGGCAGATCTATGACTACAACCCAGGTTGCCTGAGTCCTGATCTGGTTTGTAAGCATTACGTCACATCGCCCATACAAACACTCTCTTGTTTAGCCCATGCTTCTCTAACAGCACAGTGACAAAGCAAGGAGGATATATAAATAACTTACTTGGGCAGATGCTTGTTGGCTTAAGCGTGAGTGGGTCTCTACTCCTGAATCTTACTTAGTAATACAAATTTCCCAGTCTACAGATTACAAATGCTGTGAAAATCTAAAAGTATCCTGAATCTTCACACTATAAATACATGTCATGTTTCGTCATCATATGGTTCCTCATTACTAAAAGCTTGGCCAATTTCTCTAAAGTCTAATTGCATATCCTGAGCTCAAGGCACTGGCTCAAGCTCTTACCAGTTCTTTCACTGTAGGTGTCACATCCTAAATTCAGAACAGAGACTTCTATCAACTGATCCTCACAAGTCCAGTATGAACATCTGTCTTACTGATATTCCCTTGCACACAAATGCACTTGCACCCAGAAACACAATGCCACATGGATGCAATAAAATAAAACCTCAAAGGACAATCAGGAAGAGACTCTGCCTTCTTTTGCCTGAAGAAAAACAGTAAAATTATATGGTGGCAGAAAAACAATCAACTATTTGCCTTCTTTAGTTTCTTCTACTGTAGGGCTGAAAAAAAAGGAATAGATAATGACTCTGATCTGTGAGACAAGAACAGTTTGGGCTGTGCAGTCTTAGAAAGTTGTTCCTGCCTTTCAGTCAGCCTTTATAACCAGGAAAAACCTTGAATGCTAAATCTCTGAGTTCTCTGGATCTTCATTTAGTTCAACTCTGTCTTGTCAGCCAGGGTCTCCTTTGCTACAGCAGATGGTTAGAATCTTACTCTAATACATCTTCCTTCTCTGCAGATCAGCCACCACATGTCTGAGCCCACATGCTCAGTTTTAATTAATCGGGTGAATAAGCTTAAGTCCACTTTGAGTGATCTAGGATTCTTGACAGCCTCTAACAGTTAACAAATTATCTTTATGTAGAACTGTTTGAAAATATTTGTTATAGATGATGGGCCTTGGACACAGATCTCAGCTTTCCAAAAACTCACAGAGGCTTGGATACAACAGCTGAGTTCTGCATCCAGTTACTGCTGCATAGAAAGGTTGTACTCAAATGCAGAAAGCCATATGTATTCACGGCCAAGACTTCAATTTCCTTTTTGCCCTTGGTAATTTTAATACCATTTATAACATGGGAGACGAATGCCTGGAAAACAACATTGCAATGATCTCCTTGATGAGCAGACAGTTCACTTTCCAAACAAAATGAGGTAGGGAAAAGAGATCAGCTGTTTGCAGGGACTGATAGTGTCTTCACTCCAAGCATACCAAATCTGAAAGGTCGTGGCACTCTCAAGAGGATTTCTTACACTGCTAAAAATTCAAGTAGCTAAAATGCTCAAAAATGCTCAAGAATGGGTTATGGAAGCTGAAAATCTGTCTTCTTAAAGAGGAGGACTTTTTTTATTGCTTTCCTAATTGTTCTGGGGGTAAAAGCCATTTACGGCTTGTTCTGTTCTACCCTGGGACCAGTGGGAGCCATGAAAGTCTTGTAAAAAAAACAAAAAAAACCAACAACCAAGCAAGCAAAAGACCTTGGAGCTTTGTAAATGGAGAAGTTTGTTCCACAAAGCAGAGTTTACACTGAATCAATTATCCGTCATCTTACACAAGAGTGGGAGATATGGAGAGCGAGAACAATGAAAGACTAAATTAAAACATATATATATATATTTCTGTTTTTCACTTTGCATTATTCATTGTGTTTAAAAACCCAAATCAACAAGAAAAGCACAAAACATTTCCAACATAAGATTCGCACACAGAGGGGAAAGCAGGACAAGGAAGGACAAAGGGATCTAACAAGGTCACAGAAATTAAGTGGTGAAGTAGCATTTCCCATCCACCCATAACAAAGGGCCACTTTTCTGCAAGCAACTGTAGGGCAAGAGGGAGAGAGAATGACTGCTAGAATAGAGATTTAGGACTCCCCCTTCCCCTCTTACACAAGAAACTGTGCAGAAACCTAAATATATTTCTGACATAGGAAGAGTGCTCAAAAGATCCTGAAGGCTTTCTGCTAAGGTTTAGCTTTCCTAGCATTTTAGCTGCTTTTGGGGCTGAAACTCTATTGCAAACCTTGTCCACCAATCCTTCCCAAAAGCAAAAGGCAACGTGTCTCGTGAATTCCATATGGCAATAAAACACTACCAAGATATGGAAATTTATTCCCTGTTATGACCTAATTTCCAAAATCCTTGAGGCAATTTTCAGCCTGATAGTGGCAGATGTTGCACATTAGATGAGTGTGTTTTGAAGCCAGGATATTTACCTGGATCATAGTATTTACCCTGTTCTCTGGTTTCCTGTGCAATATCCATCATCATGTTATTCAAGCACTCTTGGTATCACTGCTCTGGTATAAACAAGGCCGATCACACTCATTACAGATTATAAACCACTGTCACATCATTTTGAGGGATGTAAAAAAAAAAATAAAAACAAAAAGCAATAGTTGCTTCTCTAACTCTCAAAATGAAGGTGTTTCGCGGTATCAGGTTAGAACACAGTAAATAATCTTACTGGAAAATGGCAGACCCTTAATAAATGTGGAAAGAGGTTTTTCCATTAAGTACACCTCTTCTAAAGATCTTCTACGATAGAGACAGAGGGAGAAAGCATCATTTATTTCTGACACTATCCACAGTCCTTAGTCTCCCTCTGAAAGGGGTTAGCTGACTGATGGAGGTTTGCGTGTAGCCAGGCCAGCAACCAGTAAATTACTTAAAAAAGAAGTGCTTACATATGGCTAGAGATGTGACAAGGGCAGATGCTCTTATATCAGGCACCTTTCTGCTTTTCCTGGCTTATAAGTTGGTTACCCATAGAGACACCCCAGCTTTCCCAGGTGTTTTTTAAGCTGATGAGGTACCTATGAAGCAGCTGATGAGAGTCACCAGCAAGGGCAGCACATGGGCACAGGGGGAAGGGCAGGCAGGAAGGAAAAGCAGTTCTGGAATGACGAGTCCCACTGTGCCAGCTACATATCCCCACTTTCACACATCACTAGCCACCATATGCCGGAAGCTTAATGCTGAGAGGCATGACGGTGAGAAGGCTTGTCAGCCCTTTAATGCTGAGAGGCAAGACATCAGCCCTCCATCTCTCCCCTCCCAAGCACCATCCCTGCTGCTGTTCATGCCTCTCAGCCCCAGGGACCAAAGTGTCTCTTAGGCTCATCAGCCTCCCCCTGCGGGTGTTCCCCCTGAGAGGTTCATTAGGACTCCCCGCCTAACAGCAGGGAGCCACAGAACCAGGTGGCCACCTCCTTTTGTAGTGCCAGCGTTCAATTCGGAGCGGTTAGACTTGCTGGGAAGAAGCTGTTAAATTCCCTGTTTCCCAGATAGAGGGAAGGGACCATAAAACCCTCGCCACACAGATGGACTGAAGGAAGACAGAACACTTGGTATGCTCTCTGCGGGAGTTCATTACCATGGGGGGAGAAGAGAAGCGTGAATCCCTTGTGTCTGTCAACAGGCTTAGAAAAGCAGTTCATGCTTGTTAAGTCCCTCTTGCCTCCATGCATCCCTCCAGAACACTCTGAAGCAGTAGGATCGTGCTTCAGATGGGAAGATGAGGTTTGTGTCCATCCACCCCATCAGAGCCACCATGAAAATCAAACCATGAAAGAACTGTTCCAACATCAGCCATGTTACATATCCTCCTTGTAAGACAGACTCTAACTCTCAATGTAATGGCTTCCTGATTCTCTTTTCAAACATCCAGCCTCTTCTGTAACCACAGTATAACTACTATACTACTATATAGTATAGTATACTACTATATTACTACTATACTACACAGCTTTACTGTCCTTCTCAGGGCACACTCCAGAGCCTTGCCCATGTTACAGCCACTTCCCTCATGTGCCCACTCCCATGTGTTACAGTGCAGAAATTAAGCTTACTGGAGTTCACCAGCTGAGAAGATGCCCTTTTAGCCTGTACTGAAGGAGAATCCAAGAGGACTGGCTCAGTTATTCCCCTCTGCATCTCCTTGTTTGCATCAGTACTTTTAATTTAGCTCATGTTACATGTAAGCACTCTTCCTTGAACAGTGAAGAGGACTGGCTATGGCAGCTGACTTTTGAGGTGGAGAGTTCTCTACGTGATGACTAAAACCCTCACAACAAGAAATAATAATTATGCAGTAGCATTTTTCTAATGTGCCGTTTTCAATGGAAAATTTATTTATAGAGCATCAATTTAACAGAGAAGTGTGAGAATCACAGTAACATTTCAATTGCATGTCAGCAGGAAAACTGGCCCAGTAGTTGAGATGTGACAAGAGCTGGATGTTAGGCTGACAAACAAGATGACCTCAGGCAAGTAATTAAACCTCCCTCTGCCTCACTTTCCTATTCTGTTTAGCTGAGATCCTTAATGATTACCTTGCCTGACAGGTGTAATCAGTATGTAAAGGGATCTGAATGGGACACTCAGCTGATCCTTATACAACAGGGAGAATAGTTGAGGAAGAGCAAGAGGGAGGCTACAAGGGCCAAGTGCAGTCTGTCTTTCATCACTGGCACAGGATATACTTGAGAACCCTAAATTGCTCTGCATCTAATGCTGTCAAAAGGTCTGCAGCCTGAGAAACAGACTGACAAAGCAGCATTGGTTTGAATGGGATAGAGACGTGGCCACACAATACTGGGCAATCATACCACGCTGGTCAGTATTGATGTGGGAGCTTAAAGCACCCTTCAGCTTCTGCAATACAGTCAACTGGATGACACAAACTGGGGAGGAGTGTAGATAGAGCCCATCACTCAGGCACATACACAGATCTGTGAGACATGCTGCAAATACAGCTTTAGTCAGGAAGCAATGGAGTTCTGGGGACAGAGCACAGCCAGCACACCATGAGCTTCTAGAAGAAGAGTTGCACTTGGGCACAGAGCAGACACACTTAACTCAGGGAGTCCTTTCTGCTCCCACAGAGAAATGCACCTTTGGTATTACTCTGTTTGCAGTAATCACCTACTCCCTCTCGTGAAAGATAGTGGGACCACAGGGTTATACAGGCTGGTTGGAAGGGGATGCTTGACTTCTAGGCATGCAGAAAGTCCTACTATGTACCATCTAGTGAGCTGTGAAGATCAGGAAGAAGGAGAAGTAGAATATAAACACATAAAGTCATGATTTGGTTTGGCTGTAGTTTAGCTAGATGACTTACCTGTGACTCGAGAGTGGGTTATTTTATAGACAACTTGGGAGAGTGAATTTTAGAGGCATGAGCTGCAGGACAGAACCCCAGGGAGAAGTTCTTTATAGCTACACCAGATAGATTACTTGGAAAGAAGCATGCTCTGAATTCAAAGGAAACTGAGATAATATCAGTAACTCGAGGCCTATGCATGCAGAATTCAGTATAAAGTGAGTTTCTTTCATTATTTTTCTGCAGAAAGAAATTTGCAGGCACTTCTGGTTGCTGAAAGAGACTTAAAAATACACGGATGAGGTACAAAAGAACTGTGCCTATGATTGGAAAGTCTCTGCAATCAGCGTATAATTAACCTGTGAAACTTGTTGCCAGAGGATATTATAGAGAAAAACAGATTAGCAAGATTCAGAAAAGGATTAGACCTTACAAGAATAGCATCTGCAGCTAGGCTTGCTAGAATAAAAACCATATGGGTTATTAGTCTTCCCACTTCAGGGTATAAAATGATCGCAAGTAGGGGTCAGAAAGCAATGTCTCCCTATTATGTTGTGTTGTAAAACTGGGCACACCAGGGGGTTGTTACAAGTCTCTCTCTCTAAAGTATCCAGCACTGGCAATGGTTAGGACAGAATACTGGACTGGATGGGCCATTAGTTTGATACAGACGAGCAATTTCCCATACCATTCTGCCCTCATTTCCTGGGAGAATTCTGCTCTCCAAATAGATATGCACTCCAAGCAATTGAAATTCAAGTGTAAACATGTCATTGCTTGAGCAATTTGTGGACATACAGAGGTTCAGAATAGCAGTTAGATCCCAAATAGAGGCATCTTGTGGAGTAAGAAATTTTTCTATTACAGCTTTGTGATCACCACCTACTAACTTCTACTACCTACTAACATGGTTGTCACTCAGGTGGTCAGCATTGGTGGAAACGTGACCAAAATAGAATCTCTGCATGAAAGCGGTAAAGAAATCTCCTGGAAGTAGGATGGAGCCTGTACCATTTGCACCTGCATCATTCACCCATACAGCGAAAGGAAGAATGAGGCCACAGCAAAACTAACTGAAGGACAGACCAGCACACACCCTTTCCTCTGTTGTTGCAGCATTTTTTCCTTTCCACTTCTCAATAGAGGCAGAAGCTACAGGTCTTCCCCTGGCTCTCTGCTCCATGGCAGGTGAGTACAAAGATTATCTCTGCTCTTCTGCATCAAAAATGGGAGGAAAAGAGCGACAGGTTGGAGGTGTGGTGAGGTAAGAACAGCAGGTAAAGAATGAGGAGTTAGGGCAAAGAGCAGAACTATAACCATGTGGCATCAGAGTGAGAAGCAGAGGGGGAGGCAGCTTAGGGTGGTGATGTGCACTGAAGGAAGCAGAAGGACTTGTTAAAGAGTCTGAGAGAGCAGGTGGATGATCACCCATGAAGTCTCACAGCACAGCAGCAAAGGCTGGCATAAATGGGGTGCAGATGGACAAGCAGGCAAACCCAACAGAAGAGGAAACTCCAGTGGTTAGGATGCAAAACTGCTTATTAGCTCAGTTTTATACACAAAGGCACAGGCAAAAGCTAAGCAAAATAGCAGTAATAACAGAGGAGAAAGCAGGGATGGTGGGATACTGAGACAAAGTATGGAGCTTAGAAAGCGTGTGGTGATACTGTTAAACTGTTTGGCACTGGGAAAGCATGCATGGTCTAAGTGCTTTACCCCGTACTTCTAGCAGTACTGCAAGGGGCAGACAGAACATGAATCTCCTAGTTTCTCCTGGCCTCCCCAGAATAAACCATTCCAGAATTAAAACGGCATATACAACTTAGGGCAGTACACTGCTCATGCCATCCCTAACACACACATTTTAATAGGATAGAGACTTTCACGTGAATCTGAAATTTCACTTTCTGACTACTCTAGCTGCTCCTTTGAAGTATTCACTGAGTCCTTTACCTCTCATCCCTTTGAAACTTGGCCAAAGCTTTTTAAAGCAGAGACCATAGTTTTGGGACGTGCCTATTACGGCAGAGACTGGGCCCTTGTCAAAATCATTCAGGTTTTTGAAAAGGAATTACATGTGTTCCCACCTGCACCATCAGCATCTCTCAGTCCTCATCTCTAAGGTCAAGTGTCCACTCTGCATCAGATAGCCTGATCTTCAGAGACTACATTTACTCTTATAAAGGTCAAACTAGCAGCACAGCTATTTTCCCTCTGAATTTCCTGTGATCCTGTGTTACTCCTTCAAATCATGAAGTCAGCTGTCTCTTCTTTTTTCACCTGAGGCCAATTGGACTTGGCAGTTGCCTCTTGCCCAATGGTGGCCATCCCCTGAAAAGTCTCCCTCTCTCCTAGAAACTCTGGGTGCACATAAACTCACATGCAAGCACATGTGAGCACATATCCATACACACACAGATGCCAGGATTCACAGATGCACACACAGCTTCCTAGCTCTGCACTGCTGTTTTCAGCAAGGACCGCTCAATGTGTTTAGTCCAACATGCTGCGATGATGATGTAAACGGAAAAAGAAAAGCCCTTCACCTGTGAAACTAATTAATAGTCAACAAACTCGCTTCAAGGTAGGAGACCTGGCACTGAAGGAGAGGAGCTCCGGCAGGAGCCCAGCTCAGCTGCTAGATGGCAGCATCCATTCACTCACCCACTCTGAGCACAGCGCTGGGGCTCTCAAGGTGTCTGTTGGTTTTAATTCCGCGAGAATTTTATGCTCATCAAAGTGAACGACTGTTACAGTTCCCACTATAGCCAAAATGCTCAAGGCTGTTGCTGTCGCTGCCCATCAGCATACATAAGCAAGAAATGGAAATAATTCTGGCTTTTAAGGGATACTACAATTGAGGATGCAGCTTTTTAAGGGGATGTGGCTGGACAGATACCTCAAGATGAAGCTGTTGTCATCACACCTAATCAGTAGGCAAAAGAGACCGGGTACTCCCAAACAGCTATTTCGGGGGGCTTCGTCACACAGAAAGGCAAATATCTATCTTCTGAGGGCTTTACAAATGCCAGTTCATTAGTACCCCCAAACCTACCAGCAAAGCAGGGGAGTCAGAGCCCTGTGCAGTCAGTAGGAAAATAGACTGAAAATCAGGGGAGGGCCCCTAGTTACAGCAACCTCCAGTGCTGCAGCAGATTTAGGGGCACTTCTAAGGATGCCAGTGGAATATTATGTCCTCGTTACTCATATAATTAATAATGCATCTAGTACTGAATTTCTGCTGTTATTTATTTCAGCATTATATTCTAGTTATTTTCTATAGCTCTTGTCTTTTTGACATGCAATAGATTTCTGTATGGAAACTGTGGGCCTGCATTACTGAGGAACCACGGGTAAGGCGAGTTTTCAGCAGAACAGTTAAATACTCTGGTCCCAGGATCCTACTTAGCAATGAAGTGCTGTTGAACATAGATTATAAACCGAAGGACGTAGATTTGAACTCCTCCATGTAAGAAAGACTCCACAAATGTCCACTTGTTTGATGCCAGCCATCAGAGCAGGTATGGGTAAGCCATGACCCTGCAAAGATTTTGCCAGCACAAAGAACAGGTAGAGTCATTAGGTTTCAGGGTTAACATCAAATACAAATGACTGGAGATAGATCAAATCTACCTCAGTGAAACTGCTTCAGGCAGATATTATGTTACTTAGGCTCACTTCATGCTTGAAAGTTTTCTTTGAAACTACATCAATGAAAAAGGGAAAAATCTATGATTTTTTTTTAATTATTTTTTTTTTTCCCTCCCAGGAAAAAAAAAACACCACTTTTCACTTTTCTTTTTCTGCAGATGGGGAGGAAGTACTTTTGGACTCTGCAGGCAATTTACAAGCTCAGTATGAAGGTGGCATAAGTGCTGGTTTTGTCTGCTCTCTTAGACAAAAATAGTCATGAGTTTCTAAATTGTCAAATAATCTCACAAAGTGAAAACAAGAAGGTCAGGTACTTCCTGTTCTAGAAGCAGAAGAGGTTTATTTAAGCACATCTGTCCAGGGCACTTATTTGGGTGAGTGGCGTTTTGAGGTCCTTAACTTCTTCCACACAACACATGGGAAAATTTGCAGGCGGTTTCAGGTTTGTACAGCATCATAGTATGAATTATGCTTATTCTCAACTGTTTTAGTTTTGCCAAGGGACACATGTTCCTACTCACCAAGAGGAACTGGCTTGCAAAGAAAACCACAAGTTTACTCCTTTGCATAGTGACAAAAACTGTCCCTGCCCCACGCTCGTTAAAGATACCATGAGATCCCATTCCTTGAGGACTGCCTGCACTTAAGTGGTTTACTCTGACTGATGCCCTCCATGTAGACTGCTCACTTCAAGTTTGTCTGTTCCACCCCACTCCCATCCTATCTGCGCAAGATAAACTTAATATTTAGGTCAAAGAAAAAGTTCACTTAGCGGCATTTAACACATCAGACTTTTAAGTTACAAGTCAGAGCCAAAAACAAAACAAAACAAACAAAAAGAATATGACAAAAAGAAACATAAAACACAACCTAGGAATGGGTTTCCCATCTAGCTATAGAGGTCTTGCCTAGATCTCTGAAATGGCTCGGCTGCGAAAGGCAGTCATACAGGGTTCATAGAAGCACAATACCTTGAGCTGGCTTCCCCACTGCAGACAGGAATCACAAAGCTGGCAACAGCCCACGAGCCTGTATGTGTAAGACACAGCACAGCCCTAGCCTCTTCCCTCTGATCAGGTGTGTCTCTGGTTACTGCCTTCTCAGATAGAAATATTTTCACCATCTCAGCCTCCAGATTTGAAGATGCTAAGATCACAGCAGCTCTCTGGTGTCTTTGAGTGCTACCCTTATGCTTGAATTCTAAGAATCTGTCTGGAAAATTGTTGGCTGATCCCATATGCATCTGTTTTGGCCTGTGCAGAGAAAGCTCTTTTCTTTCTTTCTTAAAAATGCTCCATAAACAAACAGTCTGAGGTTTGCTCCCAATTCAAATGTAGATTCCAGGTTGATGAGTTATAGAAACTGATGATTCTGCAATCTAAAGGAGTATTTCTCTGCTTAATTCATGCCTAGTTAGCTAAATGGCACATGATCCATGTAATAGAACTGCTGTCTGTTCCTAAGACCGGCAGTTTGTTTCTAGTAAGCCTGCCGATTAATTTTCTCCGCCCAGTCTGGACTGTTTAATTTATAAATTACATTAAATAAAACTAAAATCCTGTTGGGGCTACTAATATATCATTCATTAAATATTATGTAAAACAGCAAAGATACACATTTTCTGTTCAGCCCAGACACGTTGTTAACTCCCTGCAGAGCCCACGTGCTCTATCTCCGGATGCAAGCACGCTGCTGAGATTCCCCTGAGAACAGCCCCGTGTCCTCCCACCAGCTGTCGGTGTGCTGGGCTCCCCTCCATCACACCTGAGCAGCCAGCCTCCAGGCTTGCTTGCTCTGTTCCAACTGAAATGGGCCTTCCTTTGTGCACCCATGATTTCCTAAGGTTCAGGTTTCTTTGCTCTGCCAACTTGACACAAAATCCCTGGAGTGTCATTAAGCCTCCACTCTGAACAGATCTGAGATGCGTCTCCAATCACGCTCCCTCCTTTCCCGCATTCCCCCCTCAGGGGAACTCGCATGAAAAGCCAAAAACTTCACGAAGTGAAGCGGAGCTCATCTTCATCTATCCAGGTAACCTCTGCCATCCTGTCAAACAGTGCAGCAGCCAGGAAAGAACAACTGAAGCGATACAGGAGCGAGGAGAGCAGAGAACCCAACAAGAGAAGTAACCAAACCCTTGTGCAGAAAGTTTATGTTGTTATTTCTGGCGTGTGTTTTGCATGAAGACACATTGTACATTTAGCGCAAGTCCCCGGGACCCTAATGAGCTCCTAATGTACCCCATACTTCAAGGTTTTTCCAAAGAGGCCAGTAACATAGCAACAGCAGCAAATCCTTGACAGGAATAATCAGTATTTGCGCTGCAGCTCTAGGCTTCTCCCCTCTCTCCTCAACTAAAGAAGGCATTATTTGGCTGGGATTTCTGCTCTGCTTTCTCATTATTCTTACTGCTCTGACTCTTATGAACTTTTTCTTTCCTTTTTCATTAATCCTTTCTGTTTGGTAAAGCAAAAAATGAAAATGCCATCGGTGACTGGCAGTGAGTAGAGCTCACTGGAGCTAGCAAGACAAGATCCTCCCATGCAGAGTTTTATCTGGGGATGCCATGGGCAAGCAGAGGTTTGCACAAAGAATAATTTTCACATGGCACCAAGCAGAAGATACACCAAGGCTGGTGGTGGGTCCCTGGGGCTATTAGCTCCTGCAGAGAGCCAAGAGGAGATGAGTGATGAGAGTTCTCTGCTGCATCCATGGCGGTCAGCTAGGAGAATCTGAGTCACTGAACTCCACAGACACTCTAAAAAAGCACAGAGAAAATACTGCCACCTAACTGTGCTTCTTGAGGCCACAGGTGCCAATAGGCTCCAGGTCTTTTCCAGGCAGGCTCCACATTCTCCTCAGAGGGATGCCATTTGGTGTCATGTACAAACCACATCCATTCCCTGCCAAGAACTCCTGCCTGTGGTGTTGTGCCCACTCCTATCTTCCTTTTGTTTTCCTTCTACTTTTAGGCTTATTGCTGCATTTGTAATGTGGCTACTTTCCATCTTATGCAAAGAACACAAACAACTGATTACATGGTAAGAGAGAGCTGAGACAACGAGACATTTTGGAGTAACTTATTGGCCTCACAACTTCAGTATATTAGATGATATTCTCTAAGAACTCCTCCGTAATTGTTACTGATATGTATAAATGAAAGTGCTGTCCAGCATTACAAAGGCTTGAGAGCAGAAGACAACCTGTTTTGAAACAATACCTGCATTCCCTGTGAACAATCCTTAACCACTCTAATGTAAAACTGCTCAAGATGTAACATCCAGTTTTGAACTAAAAGTCACTAAACAGTTATTCTGTAGCTTGGCTAGTATACTTTAAGCAAACAAAAGGTCAAAAGCAGGAATTCTGTAGGTCTTAGTGTAACTGGAATTTTTCAGGCACAGCTTATCAATATTTTTTCCCCATAAGGCTAGAAGAATGATGGCTTGATGATAGTGAAATATAGCATTTAACAAGGGCTTTTCAACCCTTTAAGGTGCTTAAGAATGGTCAGCTCACTCTAAGAACGTCTCCGATATTAAAAAAGAATGGCACCATAGCTGCCACACTTTCATCTAGTGTCTAGCGAGAGAGGCATGCTAGGCTTATACATTCACCTTGTGAATGTCATAGAAGTCAGAGAAATAAATGTAATTCCGACCACTTAGAGCCAACCAATCTTATTTACAAAATATCAACAGACTTTTCATGGAAAATGAGTGAAGAAACCTTTGCCAAGAGAAGGCAAAGACTTTCTTTTAGGTGGCTGTCCAGGCAGTAAATTGGAAGAATATTGTGAGCTAACTCAGCTGTAACAATCCTAAGAACAAACAAACCACAAGAATTCCTCTGCATCCAAAGCATGCTTACCACCATGCAGCACGGCACCCACCCACAGTTCCACTAGCACACTCTACACCACATGTATCTGAAACTCAATGCAGTATAGCGTCATCTATATGGTCTTCTGCATTGTATTGCAGAGACTCACTCCAGCACTGTGAAGTAACAGGACAGATCTAAGACAGGATGCAAGGATTTTATCTGCTATTATAAGGAAAGTGTGATCAAAATCCATCACTGTATTTCAATTACCCCAAACTGTCACCCTAGACTCAAAGATAAAGGAGGGTTATATGGAAACTCTTGACCTCTGGGAGAAACCTACTGGAACCGCACAAAAACATCACGGTGATTTGTTCTCACTTGTTTTTCATTTCACATGTGGCAAGGCAAGGTAAAACCTGGAGCTGCCCATGCTGCAACGTGGCCTACGGCAGCAGTCAGTTAGGTCTCCATGAAGCGTGAGGGGATCATTAACACCGTCACTTTCTCTCTCAGCCAACCCGGCTTTATCCAACCAGAAATGTCTGCAGGAAAAATCTGAAAAACCTATTAATGGGGATAATGATGCTTACCTCCTGCATAAAGTGCTTGGAGATTTGTGGAGGGAAAACATTTTGTAAAGGGTAGATATTTATTAGATCCTTTTAGTTTCTTGTGTCAGTGATCCCTACGCTCGGACATAGCGCCCACCACTGTTAGAGGCTTTCTAGATTGTATCAACAAGTCCATACAGGCTGATTTAAGACCTATGGCTGTCATGCATCCTACAGATGAGATGCAGATCTCCTAGTTGGTCTGTGCCCACACCTTAATGAGTGCTCATTTTTTTCTCTCCTGTCTTTCAAAACGTGTCACTTTACATCATCAAAGGAGACACACGGGTGATTATTCTTCAGGTGGAATCCATGCCCCTTGAACTGAATGACTACATCTGTCTGATCTAAATAGGGCTGGGATTTTATTCTCTGTCTCAAATTCTCTTCTATATGAAAAAACATAGTTTGTTGATTTTTCTTTTCTTTTCTTTTTTTTTTTTTCAATTCTATCTGAGTTGGAAAAATGTTAAAGCCAAGTGCTGGAAAAAAAACTGCTAAGAAGTTGTGACACTGTCCTCGCCTGGGACCAGCTGCCCCAATTCTGGTAACCAAATAATCTGCTTATTTGACATTTCAGGGGTCTCGGTATGCTCTCCTGTGATAGATCTCTTCCTCCTCCTTGAATAAAGCTCACTAAAATATTTGACCTTTTCCAGTCTTTAGAGTTTCATTGTGTTTGTAAAAAAGAAAGAAAAGCATAAAAAGAACCATCTGCTGAAGAGAGAATTTTCTCATTTGGAGAACACATTCCCATTTAGCACAAAGAAAACACGCTCAGAGAGGCTCGTCCTTAGGATTTCCAATTCAGGACAGTGTGCTATAGAAGGGACTTCATTCCTAAATGTACGACCATCTCCCCAGAGGAAGATCCTAAATCAGAAAGGAGCACAAGGGATCAGTTGGCGAATCATTACCTCATCTGGAAACTAAAGTTCACTGTCTGGTTTCTATCAAGTGTGAAAATGAATTCAGAAGGTTTCACCCTAGACCCTTCACAAAACTTGCTGCAGAGCTCAGCATAAGTTTCAGTCACTAATCAGGAGGCACCCAAGCCCGCAATATTAAAAGGGAAGTTCAAGACACAACAGAAATGCCAAGAATGAACTGGTGAGGGGAGTGACGGGTACCAAGGGAGGATGAATTATTAGAGTAGGACATGCCACAGGGTCAGCACTAAGGTGTATTTAGCAGAGCGGTATGTATGCATGAAACTTGCGCTGTGCTAGCCTTTAGCCTGCAAGAGCTGTCTCTCACTTTTTATTAGTGCTAGAATTCACTAAGCCCAGAGAGATAAAACTGGTGAATTAAAAAACACTTCTCCCTGTTTGGTTTAGAGGCAGAATATAAAACACAGGTCTCATGGAGCTTCATGGAGGTTGACATGTCAGTATTGGCGCCATTTTGCTACCCCATCAAACTGCTAATAGGAACTGGAATCCATTTCCATCCTCTTGATATGTAGAAAGATGACAAGGTATGTACAACATGAAAGAAGGCACAGGGACTACATCAGGTAGGAGAATCCTAGAAAGCAGTCTAAAATGCAAGAACTTCTAGGTGCAACACAGGAGACCCAAATTAGATAACCTGATAGCTCTATTGATGTGGCAGCAATTAAAGACCTAAGAGTAAAGGTGTAACATTCTGCTTGAGTTCTCAAGTATCATGCTGCCTGAATCCAAGACGTTTTTCAAGGACCATCTCTAGTGTTAATCCTGTACTGAGATACACGATTCTAAATTCTTTAGATTCTAATGCTCTTTACAGTAGAACACTACTAGAAACAGGAGTTATATCAATAAAGTGGATCATTATTTCAATTAATTTCAATGAAAGACAAATGAAACAGAATGTAACATCAAATCCCCATCTGCTCACCACAAACCACTAAGCCACTCCTAAAACAACAAAAAAAATATACCTGTTTAGGTTGCAACAGTCTGGATTACAGAGAGTGGAGGGAAGGTAGAGAAGAAGGAAAGCAAAATATATTCTTGAAATGCCACAAGCTTGTCCTTCATCCTGGGTTGTTTTTCAGAGCATATTCTTAAGCTGAGAAGGGCTATTTTCCATTCTGTTGCTTCGTGATTAAGTGGAACAAGTGCCTTTACTTTCATTGGTTAATTAGAAATACCTGCTACATACATGTATCTTTTTCCAGTTCCTTGCTTCTTAGCAAATAAAAAAATCTATTTTGGCTTCCCTGGACTGACCCTTTAATTGAACTAACATGGGTTTCGTTGCTGTTCTTTGTTTTTAAATAAGCAATTTTGTACTTGCAGATTTTAATTTCCCACATGGCAAAACACTTCTGAATATTGCCAAATCCCAGGCACTGAGACTACAGGCTTCAGAGGGAAGTGTGAGGTTTTATTGAAAAAAACCTTTGCTGTACATCCCTGGAGCTGTGTGCCATGGTCAGTGCAACCCAATGGGGCCCATGGAAAGACATGGCCAAGGCCCTGGTGACTGGTGTGAAACATTGATGCCAAGCACATGATGTGTGGGGAATGGAGTGGGCAGTAGTGTTGAAGAACTTGTGCTGAGTCTGGAGTGCTGCTGATGCACATGCTGTAGGTGAGGATGGCTCATTGTGATGACTCAGCAATGGACTATGACATCTGCGTGGGATAGGTGGTGAAGTCCCCTAGTGAAGGTTGAATGAAGGTGATGCTTTATAGCGTGGCCAAGTGATGATCAATGCTGGTTTAATATGGTTGCAGCAGCTCAGCTGCTTTTACGAACAGAAAGCCAAGACTATCTAGAACAGCGCCCTTTCTCTTCTTTCCCACATCCAATTAAAAAAAAACCTCCAGAAAAAAAGTTATCATCATGCATCTCTGCTGACCAGCCCTTTGCCACGACACTCTGCTGCTTTCACATGAGAGATCATCTTGATGTGGCTGTGATAATCTTGTCATTAATTCCATTATTAAAATTATAGAGACAAGAGATTAGGAGCCTACTACCTGCATAAAGCCCAACAGATTTTTCTCTTTCTCTCAGAAAAAAAATCTTACTATATGTACATAGGTTACTTATACCAGGCTTGCAGAATTCTACTCAACATACACCAGAAGAAGAGACACTTCTTGATAGAGTATTAAATGGTGGGTTTTTTGCCTATTATCTTCACCATCGTGCTGCAGAGGGAGAAATCTCTGCCACCTAAGCTGGAAATTTAATGACAGCTTTATGTGTTTATTACTCTTGTTTTTTTGCCAGGTTTGTTAGGCAGGGAGTAGGTAACAACTTGCAATCTTGTCCACTGGCATGTACACACACATTAATGGGCCAGATGGAGCTGCAGAGATTTTAGCAGCTGAGGGTCTGGGTTATTATTTTTACACAGGTCAGGGGAGAGGGGGATCAGAGACCTAGTTTAATATAACTTTAGAACCACAGTCTTCACTAAATTGGACGCAGGATTCAAAGTAAAGAAAAAAGAAAATCTGGTTCCTCTTCTTGGCTCTGCAGCTGAAATGGTTTGTAATTGTAAGCAGTTCTATTTACCCCATCTGCAACATGACTGTAATGTTTCTCCACGCCTCTGTATAGGGTTCAGAGACGGAGATGCATAAATCAGCTAGACATGTGCATAGCCAAGCAAGAAAAAGAAAAAAAATAAGCCCCACCACCACTACAAAGTGCCTGTTAGAACTAAGCAGCGTTGCCTTCATTCTCTACTTGTGCACGCATTTTTTTAATCGCTGCCTTAAACAACCAGCAGGAACCATTTTTCAGATGTATCTGATGTTTTTTCCTAAAACTTCAGATGTGTGGCTGCCCTTTCCATGAGCTTCTTTTTTATGTTTGACAGTCGTGCTTACTTTATTATACTTGTACGCTTGACTGTAGTAATTGACAGATTTTAACAGTAAATTACCTTCTCTTTAAGGCACGTATTATAATAATTTTGCCTGCACTGTGCATTATATTTTAAACAAAAGATTTAGTTTCTTTTTTTTCCTCCCCGGAGACTACAAACACTTCTAAGTAGTAATTTATTACTGTAGATTTTCACAATAGCAATTTATTACTGCAGAATTTCACAAGCTACCTTCCAGATTAACAGATGCACAGAGTTGTATTAAGTGTGTATGGTTTGTGACATCTTGCCAACCTCTTTGTGCAGAAGCATAAACCGATTTGAGCCTTACATGCAATTTGTTATCAAACTCTATCAACAAACACCGGCTAGCTTTTATCTATGCGTGTGATACATCCAAACCAAAGCAAAACAACATCAACTATTTCTTTTCAAATTGCTAGTAATATTCTGTTTCTTTGCATCCCCTGAATCATAGATTTCAGCCCCAGGGCTCAATACGCATTGCCAAAGTTATCTGCATTCATAGGTTTCCAAAGTTTCTCTTACTGCTACACTTTCAACAAATTAATACACTTTTATCCAAAAACTTGTCCTTGCTTCTGTCCCCCATCCTCAGTCCTCCTGACATAGAAGGGTAAGAAGGAGAGAGGTGGGCCTTCTCTAAATGTATTGCAAGCAAGAAGCCTGTGACAAATTTGAAGTAGCCTGCAATAATTTGTGCACACAGCATGAAAGACTGATTATCTTTATGACATTTTCTGAATGCATATGTTGATTTAACTGAAAGACGGCTGTTTCTAGGAAGGGGAAGGTAATACGGTAGATGAGGTGACTTAACCTCAAATACCAAAGGATTATGCAGGGGCTGTTATACTCGGTCCTGGCTGACCTCAGCTCATGCTGGTCCCAACCAATTTCTTTAAGCATAATAAAATCTTTAGCAGAGAAAGATCCATCACAGCAAAAGCAGAATGCAATTCACCACAAAAAGGAAGACAGTTTTCTTGATAAAAGGAAGAGGCTTCAGAATCTGTCATAAGACAGGTTTTCTGAAGTCCCCTTTGTAAGATACACGATTTCAGGTTAGACATATTCATATAAAAATCTCATGAATTACAGTCTTTTTTTTTTTTCTTTTTTTCTTCTCAAAATGTTTTGTTCACTTGTATAAATGCACCAGATTTTTGCTTGAAGAGGCTAGGACATAACTACGAACAGAAAGGAATACCAAAACTCCCTGGGTTGCATATTATCATAGGCCAGAGCCTGGTTTCATAGTGCTATGAATCACTAAATCAGCAGATAAGAGACAGTAAAAGGTTGATATGTGAAATTTTAGATTGAATAAGTGTTAGAACAGAAAAGGAATAGAAATGCAACAAGTCCTAGAAGAGGGGCAGTCAAACACAGACAGCCTTTCAGCAATGGTCTCTCAAAGAGCAGTTTTTTATATTACATGATGCACTAATGCACGGAAATACAGTGAATTTAATTGTATTAAATGCCAGTAGCAAAATCATTCTGGAATACACATATGGAGAAAACAGTCAAGCTATAGGGCCATGTTTTTTGAAATTAACAGCTAGAAGTGATACAGACAGCAATGGGAGGAAGACTTTACCTGGGTTTGTCATAAGCTGATTTTGCAACCTATCTGCAAAACTCGATACACGTTAGAACATACACGCTTTTCACTGTAATGGCCATTATAATACCTCTTCATCTATGATGCATTGTTCAGATACTTTTCTCATAAGAAGCCATCATTAAGCTCTGTTTGTTTGAAATAACCAGAATACTGAACAGCTGCAAGATCCTACACATTTGTCAAAGCTCACAGGAAAAAATATGAATGTCTTACGTGGTGTTACTTGAGAATGGATATGTTATTATACTGCCTTTAAGGGCTTTATTATAATGCATGTTTACAAGAAAGGCGAGTTTAAACTAAATATTCATTCTTAATTTGTGGATTTCATCTGGGCTAAGCTGTAAAATGTTAAAAATGGGCAAATGCTGCCATTTCTTTCAGCGATCATTTCGGTGGATCTAATTTATATACCTGATGTGCACAATGGTAGGTGACATGAGCCCTCTAGCAGGAAAATAAGAACTAGACAAATCCTAAGATGTCTGTAAGGTTGAAGAAAAAAAGCATTCCACTACTTTATTTTTCAGCCTCTTGATAGTTTTTAGCTGCCTTGCTTGACTCTGCGTTGTGCAAACTGAATTCACTGTGTGCTTATCAGATAGCAGATGCATTATATGGCCACTTATAAGTGCTTCCTGGCCAAGTTAAAACATATAGGCAGTAAATAGGATCTCTGCAAAACAAAACAAAACAAACAACAAAAAAACCCAGCTTATTATTAACCCAACTAGTTATTCTGTCTGGCAAAGGTGCCCTTGACACTGCTATACTTCTACTGCATCTCTCAGACCTACACTGTTGGAAAACTGAGGCAGGTTTTCTTACATTTCTGTCACACTGCACGGTATAAAGCTTGAAGTGGAAAGATCTTCTGCAGATCTGATAGTCACCAGCACTTGCCATTCTCCACACATTTGTGTTAGCATAACTTCGAAGAAATGGATTCAGCTCACACCTTCTCCCTGAATCTTCAGTATTTATTTTGATTCTTTATGTTAATAAATAAATAAAATCCAGAGCCTTAGTTGCAGTATAAAACAGCACAATTCACTGCTGGGGTATAGAATTGATATACTAGATATTTCTCATTTATTAGCCTCATTCCTCTGCCTAGTCTCCTACAGTAATGCTATTATTTCCCATGAGAGTCACATGAGATTTTTCTCTTGCTTGCTTTGTACGTGTCTTTGTGCACGTGCTTATTTATTTAATAGGCATTTTCCCCCTTTATCTGCTACTTACTTAAAGCTTTTGCTATACCCATTTGATCTGAATACATTGGCTATGTGTGGCCTGTTTGCAACCAGACCTGTTCTTAATGGTGTATTTACACCAGGTTTTCATACAATACCGAAGAGATCCATAACCAAAGTGATTTAGAAGATGATTTCAATGTTCCTTTCCCCAGGACTGCTCTCTCTTTCTGAACAAGTAGGAAATGACACTGAAGGGAAAGGAAAGTAGGAAATGACACTGAAGGGAAAGGATTCGCTTGCAACTCTGCTGTAAAAGCACTTTTCTCTTCTTCAAAGCAACCTCCCTGAGGAGGAAAAAATTAAACCAGGTTCTCAGAACAGGTACTTAGTATAAGAATAGGCCTTTCTGGCTCCTGGCAGAAACACAGCACTGCTTCACAGGCTGCCTTTACCATCAGCACAGATGCCTTCTTCACCTGTTTCACTTTTGGGAAACACGGTTGCTTGATGTGCTCTTCTGGCCCTGTCCTGGGGGACTCAGAGGAGGCATTTCAAGGAGGACCAGTGAAGGTCCCACTGTGATCTCCTTGGCCTCCACTGCTGCCTCAAGTATCATCTTGAGTAAAATCTGAGTGAAAACATCAATATTTTCTTGTAGTTACTGTTTGACGCAAAGGCCGCTGTAAGCAAATGGGTTTATAGACTTTCATAGTATTGACGAATCATCACACAGCTCTGCAAACTGGTGAACTGAGATGGCGTAGTCCTCTAAAAACCAGTCCGCTCCACAGTCCCAGCAAAAAATACTGCTTATACAACCACCCTGGAGACTCAGCTCTGACAGGACTTAGAGCAGTGCTGACTGGGAAGCATTTATTGCAGAATCCTTGCTCCAGCCTTGCTGAAAAGGCCAAGCACTTTGTCTTTACCTCCGTGCCTTTCAGAGGCACTCAAGTCTGAACCACGGAGATTTATTTTAACTTCCTATTTACCACATTTGGTAACATCACACCTTTTGTCAAGGCGTTGTTACTGTTTTCAGTAATGAAGAAAGACTTAAAAACTAATCTCAGCCCTGAACACAGCCAAGATGTTCTCAAGGGAGCATTCTACTCTTTTTAATTTAGGAGAAGAAATGAAAACATCATAGATGTCTGCCTAGGAGAATCATATAGTCTCAACATAACGTTTTCCCCTCTTCTATACTTCAAAGGAAGCATCCAGTCAATCAGAAATAACATTTGGCATTTACACAGAAACCCAACAAGAGCTCCAGACTTTCTCCTCCTCCACCTGAGACCCTGTGGCCAAAGCCTCCTCCTCTGTGGAGAGCAGGTGGTCATCACCCCCACTGAAACTGGAAAACATGGAAGACCTTCCCAGATGGAGCTGTAACCCAATATGCACAGCTCTCATCAGAGCTCAGCATACACGTCTGGCTTTTCAAATCTGGCTTTTCCTGGTATTGTGCTTTGAACCAGCAAAAAGCGGCCACCAGCCAAGCAGTTTTCCCTCACCTAACAGTCAGGGAGGAGGAAAAGTACATAGATCATGGAAAATGCATGGGTACTCAACACCTAGATGGTGCCTGATTCCTATGAGCATCACCAGGTTTCTTCACAGATTGCAGGAACCTAGGGAGCCTGCTTCTGAGGGACTTTAATGTTCAATATGCACTGCAAGGAAAAGTAAGCTTGCTTCTGAGAGGCAGCTCTAACAATTTTTCCTACTGGAGGTTTGAACAAGTCACCTGCAGGAAAATCCAGGCAGGCTATTATCAATCTCCCGACACACACAGCTCTTTACCTACTTCTTCTGCCAACGGAATATATTATAGCCTTTACATACCTTTAAGTCCTTTAGAAAAAAATGGAAACACAAGATAGACCCCCTTTTGCCAGGCTTGTAGGAACAGATTTCCATCACAGCAACCCTGTATAAATTTTGCTTTCTCCAAGAACACTGCTGTTGAACACTACTTCTCAATGTGGCCAGAGGCTCCCACTAATTACAAAGCTGTTCTTCAGCTCCTCGAAGCTCTCCCTTTCCACCCCCAGGAAGGGATTATCAGCAATTCATGGAGAGAAAGTGCACCCCATATACCCCTGCTATTTACTTAATTCTTCACCAACTGTTTGCATATCAAACTTTGTACGTGACATGCTAGATAACAGAGCCAACCCAGGAGGGAACAGCATACATAGTATTTGCTGGCATGTTGTCTTTTCTTTCCTTTAGCCAAAAATCTCACGAGGCAGCTGTATGGCACATTAGAGATAGCTTTACATAAAGGACCTTTCTTTCAGAAGGAGTTTCTGTGAGCCTGTCTTGCAGTTCACATTGCAGACTACATCAAAAGATGTTTTCCTCCATTTTAATAGAGGAATCTGAGACAGATTGTATCAGGGAAGAAAGGGAGCAAAAGAAAGACCAAAAGGTTACTTGGCAATTAGGCAATCTTGATTATTTCCTTCTTGTCTTGCTAAATCTTTCAGCTGGCTATTGGGTGGAAATGATTTTCTATTCTATTTGACACTAGCTTCACAGCTAATTTGGTTTCCATCTATCTTCCCAATCTATTTTATCTATCAGTTCTAATTTGACCCCATCCCCACTTTTATTTGCTTGTTTCTAGTTAGTGTAAACAACAACGATGATGTTTTCTTCTTCTACTGGGGAAAAAGAAGGGGTCTGCTTTTCAGGACAGACGTATAAGATTAAATGCAAAGGTCCCACTGTGAGGAGGTGACACAAAGACACGGGTGCCACAGTTAGCTTTGGTAGACCAATGATTTAGAGGTTTTTTCTTTATGCAGCAGAGACCTCCAATGATAAAACCTCACAGAGAAACCAGTAGTTCTCTCAGGATTTTGAACACCAGATCAAAGACTTAGAAATGGGCCATGTGTCCAAGTGACACCTGTAGAAGAAAGTGATAGATAAGCATAGAATCATAGAATTACCAAGGTTGAAAAAGACCTAAAAGATCATCCAGTCCAACTGTTTACCTATTACCAATAGCTCCCACTAAACCATGTCCCTCAACACAACATCCAATTGTTACTTTAACAACCCCAGGGTTGGTGAAGCCACCTCTATATGATCTTGGTCTATACCTTCAAGAAGCATCAAACCATAGGGCAGAAAAGTTTCAAGTGCTTAGTGAAAACTGGGCTGTGACTGTCAGCTTGCTATTCTATAGCCTTGAAAGCCCTGTGGCTCACAACGTGCATGGGAGTCAGGATGACAAGGCTCCTATTTCACATTTGCTATGACTATAGCGCATCTTCCCCTCAAAGCCAACTGTATGAAACACTTCCCTCCTCTGGTGCAAGGAGTAACCTGAAGTCCTCAGTTTGAAAGAGGTGGAAGCACAAGGTATATATATTAAGGCTTTGATTCATAATTAAGTAAGTCTTGAGACTCAATCTGGGAATTTTGCCAGACAACTTTATGCATTAGAATAGGGACTTTGAGAAACACATTTACAGTGTCACCCTGAAAACTAGAGACATTCCTAGGATGCAGGCTCCAGAGCAGAACTTTTCTTTTGTAGACTGACCTCCTTCTTATGCTAGAAGCTAGCTACTGGTAAAGGCATCAGATCATGGAAAAATCAAGAAGATTCCTATCTATTGCTTTAGCAGCTTCATTGCATTCTCAAGAATCTCAGGAAGAGAAGTACTGCAGCCATTCTTTCCCCATTTACTGATAAGTTTTGTGAGAACTCCTTTCTTTTTCAGACCCCTAACTCCTTAAATGCTCTCTTTTTGTTTTGCTGGGGCTGCTGCCTTCGTTAGAAAGATTTTCAGCTTTGATTAATTATTGAGCCCGTACTGCTGAGGGTTTTTATTCTCCTGTTCTCATTACTGATGCCTTGCAGCCTGTGTGCTTCACTGGTCCCATTGCAGGATTTGATGGATGCACTTGTGAAGTTTTCCTGCCTGCAAAGCCAGTCTTGCCTTTTGCTGATTTTGTTTGGCGGGCAGGGAATTTTGCTCTTGGCTGCGGTGAGTAGTAAAGCATACGCACTGGGCAAAGTATTATTATTATGGTGGAAGAAGCATGAAATTCTTGCTTCTTTGCTTTCTGCATATTTCCTCTTAAAAAGCATTTCCAAAATTCTCCCCAACAGACATTTCATTCTCAGAGTTGATGCATCTTCTTACCACAGATTCAACAATACATTGCTCTCTCATGGGAGACCAATATTCTTTCTGGTTGTTTGCTTTAATCTAGAATGAAAAGCTATGCATACTGAAAATACGTTTTGTTTTGTTTATACTCCTTGTGCTTGGCTGCATAATCATCACTAAGTTTGACCAAAACATTTTTCCTTTGGAAAATGAAGTTTCGATGAAATAAAAATGTTCTCTCTGATAACTTACACTAAAAATAAAGCTCTAATGCTCTATGGATGATGTAGTCTGATGGGGTACAAAGCCCTGGGGAGGGAACAAGCTTCTGTGAGGCCCTGAAGAGGCTGGGATATCTGGAAACTGAACCTGAAGCAAGCTTTCACATTTTATCTCATACTTTCATCAGAACATTCATCATCTAAAGAGATTTTTGTTATGTTTGTTTATTCTGGCTTGCTTGTCTTGACTGGGAAGAAAGATGCCTGCTTAGATGTTAGCACTGCCATAAGAAGTATCTTCAGAGCCTCTAATGGGCTTAAATGAATTGATGAATAGATCACATTTAAATGAAATTTATGCTGCAACATTACATCTCTCAGAGAACTCAAGGTCCAAGAAGCCATAACATGTGTTCCTAATGATCTCATACAGCTGAGTGTCAGTCCTCTGTCCAGTCGGAAAGATTATATGTGCTATGATATGTTTCTTATCCCATAGCAAGCAATGCAGACTGCTCACAGTGAGCCTGGCTCTCATCTGTGAGACAGCCAGCCAACCTATACCAGTACCTCTCTTGCACAGTCCTCAACACAGCAAGATATGGGACAAACAGCTGAGTTTGGAGAATGCAGCTGTGAGCTTGCCTCAGCATACTTACTATCACATACATAACTGAAACTATTTTTTCATTCTGGTCCAGCATCAATGTGCATCTTAGGCCTTGGTTCAGGCACACTGAGAAAGAAGCAGGATCCAGCCTGGTGAGAGTATCTAGCATCAGACATCCTGGGATGGGGCCAGGATGCAGGCGTGCATTGCCAGGCACGGCTGTGGCTGAGCAGTAGACAGGTGCTCTTAGTACATTGTACTAAGACGCTGTAGCTCAGACAAGGACTGAACTCTATAGAGTTTCAGTTTAAAAGCAGCTCTTGTGGAAGAGGCACTGGCCCTGTGGAGGCTTTTTGGTCTAAGGCCACCAAAAAAAGGGGTCCAGCCTCAGCTACACAGTCTTGAAGTTGGTGCTGAGCCCCAGCAGCCAACTGTGAGGAGGGATGCTATCAGCTTCCCTTTACAATCATCTCCTCCTGCTTTGATATAAAGGTCCTGGAGCACTGACTGTGGTCAGCTTGAAAAATTCAAACACCTTTCGTTTTGCAGCAACAATGGGAAGAAGAAAAGAACTAGATGAAAGACTAAAATAAATAGCTTTGACACAAATAATCAGTTGACTGTGCTGAAGTTGTACAACTCTGTGGGCATAATCTGAGCAAATACAAGGGACTAAAGCCTAATTTAACTCTACCACTTCGGATCAAGTTCCCCGAGGGCAGAAATTTAAGCACATAAGGGCAGTGCTGAGTGGCTTCATAAGGCACAGCAGCTCATTAACCCAAGAAGACAACACATGCAGTCACAGAGAGAGCAGTGGCCATTCGCACCCTTCCACACATCTGTATCTCACATGCACATAGATTCCTTTCTTTCCGTATTATTTCTTAATTCATGTATACTTCACCTGAAGTACTTCCCCATTTCTAACCCATCCTGGACTCTGAAAACAGTTTATCAGAAACATCTGTCTTGGACCTGCAGCTAAGTCAGAGATGGCGATTAAGTTCTGTTTTGTTTCCAAGGCTGAAAAGAGATGTTATTAAAATGCTGCAAAAGCTAAAAATCAGGCCTCAGTTCCATCACATGTAGCACTTCTCCATTTTCTCTCCCAGCTCTAGCTAAGAGTGTAAATGCGGGAAGTGAGAAAACTACAGCCAATAGTAAAACCATGATCATTTAACCACGGGCCTGAGCCCTTCGCTGAATTTGCATCAAAGCTATTTATTTAAACACCCCAGCATGCAATGTGCTTAGTTAAATCATAACGCAGTGCACACTCCGCCTAGTTGCATGCACCAGTGACACAGGCTTACGCCATACACTGACCACAGCTTTGCACACAAACAGCTCCTGTGCTGCCAAGGAGGAATCAGAGGCCTGAAGACACTATGCCAGGCTTCTAAATCCCCTGCCACCATTGCTGTGCTACAGCCTGATGCTTCTGCCCTGCAACTGTATGATGACAAAGCTCAGCATCTTTATTTTAATGGTGAGTGGTAGTTTTCATCTGCAAGTCAATACTGGTGAGAAGGTCTGCTGGGATCCAGAGTGAGCATCGTGGCTTTTCAGACACAGCAGCATTCTGATGGTATATTAAAAACCTGCATGAATTGTAAAGCTCATTTCTTTAGGAACTGTGTCCCATTAGGGCACAGGACTGAGGGGAAACAGATTATGCTGCATACAGCTATAAGATGCTGATGATCTATGTCGGTATGAAGCAGACATTCTGTTGTGAGGTTTCTGTGACTGTTGTTGCCTTTTAAGTAAAAATTGAAAATAATGGCTCAGGCTTTCCTGTCACACACTGGAGACAACATCCCGCTCCCCATTAATAAAGACACAAACAAATTTTTGCAAGCTTTGCATAGAATTGCCTTCCTCCAACCAAGGAAGAAAAATGAAGAGAAAATTCCTTACACATGGGATAATCACACTGCTGAAGCAAACACTCTTATAATGCTGTGAGCAACACAACAAATGAAAGCCCTTTAGCTTAAGTGTGTGTGTGTACGTGTGTGCGCATGCATGTATGCACAAGAGCGTGAGAGTATGACAGAGATTGAGTTGGTGTGTACTGAACAGTGGGATAGGAGAATAGTTGCTCTGATCCTCAAGAAAATAAGCTACAAAAGCTTGAAGGAGCCAGACCGCTGGCATGCAGGGCTGGGAACATTAATCCCAGAGTGTAGGCAGTGATGGACGGCAGGTGAGCAGATGGGGAGGCAGGTTTTGAGTGCAAAGATGACGGCTTGGAACTGGCTCTGTGCAAACACAGCTCAGCAGAATAGGGGCAGCGGTACCCAGGGAATCAGCCCATAATAGCTCGCTTCCAAGGCAGCTAGTTACCCAGTGTGCCAGTCTCACCTGCTCTGTTCCTGCAGTGTTGTCTTTTGCACTTCTCAAAACAAAAGGCCTCCGGTTTTATGTGTAAGCAGTGCCATCTGATCAACAAATGCTCAGAAACTTGGACTTCCTTCAGCTTGGAGTCCACTGGGAGCAGGACAACCCCTCTCCAAAGACTCTTTGACGCCAAGATTCTCAGGCTGAAGTCCTTCTCTGCATTTCCCTGTGTGCCATCCTCTCCTCTTGCCTGCCTCACAGTTGGTTTGGAGAGAGCTACCTGCCTGGCTTCTGGACTCTGATCAGAAGTGGAACTGGGACCTGGCTTTCACCATCTGTCCAGGTGGCTCCCTTGCAGCAAGAGACCATCCCACATGTCCCGCTCCAATCCATCAGGTTCAAGTCCATGCCAACCTGAATGAATCACTGTGCTTTCATTCTTTGAAAGGCAAGCTTTCATTCCACGATCCCCTCAGCGTGTGCTCTCTCTAGGTTCCCAGCAGAGCACTCATCTTTAGGAGGTCCCCATACCCACATTTCCATAGCAGAGTTTAAACAAAGGGAATACTTTCTGTCCAAAACCATTATTTTTGACATTCTTCCCTAGAACCCTCCCTGGTGAAGCTGCAGGGCACCAGAAGAAAAAGAAGAAAAATGCCTCTGCTTTTCCTCCATGTGTAAATGGAAAAAACTTCATAGTTTTTAACCTGACAGAAGCATTCCGCTGCTGGAAAGGGGAAGCCCTGTTCTTTGGAAGGAACGTGCAGACCACTTCCTTACCTCCTATCTCAGGGAGGCGAAACAGAGGTAGACAGAAGTTTTTTTTTCTTTATTACCAAGTCCCTGGATGAGGACAACTTGCTGCACATTTTCCAGGAGAGGAGAGATAGATAAAAATCTCAGCTTTTTAAGTCTGTCTGCATTTGTCTTCCACACAAAGCTGATAGTGCTTTAGCATGCGAGCTGCGTACGACTGTATCTGCAATTAATGAATACTTGCATCACAAGTACATTCAGTAAGAGAAAGGGATTCTCTTCTCCACTTTAGAGAATTGGGGCTTCATGAGAGGGCACAGAGAAGGGAGCATACACTGTGCAATGTTAACTACATTGCTGGAGGCTAGCAGGACAGCCAAGCTGTACCACAAAGACTCAAACTCTTAAGTACCACTGCCTTCACCCAGCTCTAGCCATGGTCAGCAGTGAACAGAAATTAGAAGGAAGGAGGCTGCTGAATCATCTACATCTTGCACAGGAAGGAGGGCTGCTCTGCACCAGCCTGGGGACAGATGCTTCCCTGACCTCATCTGCCAAACACATTGCTTCAGGAGGCAGCATCACCTAAAACAGTGGAGCTGAGTTGGAGAATGCATCTAAATGCTCTCACAGTTCCTCGTGCCATTACTTGCCTCTCCTTGCCAGTCTCCTGCCTGCCTAGCATGCAGTTTACTCGTTCACTTGCTCACACTCACTCCTTCCTTCCCTCCCTCCCTCTAGCAGTGTCAGGGATACAAGTGAAGGTTACTGTTTGGCATGTTTGTTTTTGCATTATTTATGTCGTAGAGGACAGAGTCAGACATCTAGAGGACAGTCTTAAGTCACATGTGAATCCTTCCAAATGGGACTCAATAGCACAAGCAGCCAAGTAGAAAACAGGCTTGGACAGCCCCATGGAGGGAGGCAGCATTTGGAACGGGATGTTGCGCATCTATCCGGCCAAGGTACCTGGCAACACCATGGGCCTTCTTGCAACTCTGCTCGCCCTCATTTATTCCCTTTCTTTTCCAACGTCTTAGCAAGGGGGTTGGGGAGCACAATCCTCTTTCCCTGGAGCATCAGTACTGTAGAAGCTTCACATTTGCAGGACTACAGGGACCTTCCCACCACCCCAGTTCCTGTCCCTTTCCCTGCTACACCTTCATATGAAAACCCCCTGCCCATCCCTGGGTGGCTGCCACTGCTACTGCCCCAGGGCCACAGAACTGCCTGGGGCTCCATTAAAAATTCTTTGCTCATGCTTCCTCCAACACTGTTTCTCTCTGACCCCTATAGTATTTAATAATAAATAGCTGTGCCGTAGCCCAACTGCACAGAGATTTTATGCTACTTATTTTCTCCATAGTTTTCAGCAAAGCTAAGTCTCCCTCAATTTCTTATTGAAAATGAAATGGGGACAGTACTGCTTATACAGCTGGAGATAGTGATCACCAGTGTACAGAGACTGACTTATCAAGCAGATTCTTAATGCCATAAAATCAATGGGTTTAGAAATTCTATTATCTCGCCTCTGATAGAAGATGCCAAACTAAAGAAACTTCTTGCCCTTTTTCTTTTTTTAAAGCATACTTAAGTATAACATTACTGCTGTCCCCCAACAAGCCTCTCCGTGGTACTCTGCTGAATATGACACCAGAACAAAGGAACAACCTGCAGATGGACTGCATGGCAAAACAGAAAGGCCAGTTTCTTATAGGATTCCACCAGTTACTGCAATGATAAGAAAGTCTTAGATCTCCAGATTTGAGAGCAATAAACTTTTCATACTATGTAGGGTGCTGGAGTCCGAGAAAACTACTTTTGAAAGCCCAAAAATTCTACAAAACCAAATGCACTGTTAGTGCAAAACAGAAACGCCTGCTTTAACACCTGGGGAGATACCTCCATTCATTTCTCATCATCACTAGTTGACCTCGAGCAAAAAAATCAGTATTTTCTATGTGTTATGCATGTAAATATGTCCAAACATCCAAGTAAGCAAGCCAACATGGAAAGTGTATAAAGGAGAGGTCACATACATCAGGATACTGGCAAACGATGGGAAATGGTTCACCCTCAAGCAGCATATAAGAAGTGATCCAGATGAGAAGACATAAAGAGGGAATCAGATGGGACTCGAAGCAAACAGCTGCAGCAGCTGGAGGGGATGGCAAGGACAAATCAGATGTGAAGTAAAATGATACTTGGGTGAGAGCCATTCAATGGGACACAAAGGGTTTGATTTTTCCCTTAGATTCAGCCTCCATCTACTGACTAGACAAATCTTAGCATTTTGTAGTAAGTCCCTTCATTTCCCTAAACATTGAAAAGCAATCCCAATGTAAACTGACATCTCTCCTTCCAGTCTTCCTTTCTTTCTCTCCTACCAAATCCCCAGTCCCCCAAATAATACCAGAAGCAGAAGGTGGAAGTTTGGCACTTGGATAACAAACAAACATGCAGTTTGTGCAGGCTTTTTTCTTCTTTTTTCAAACTCACTGTGACTCAGTATCATCATTTGCAAAATGGGGTTGCTAAGGACTCTGACTCCTACCCATCTAAGGCTCTGGTGAAGGCAAGATGTTATGTAAGTCCTATCATGAAAGAAAATGGTCTCCAGAAATGTAAACAGTTTGCTGCGGGTCAAATCAGAGCGGCCCCGTCATGTGTGCTCTAAGCAAGCATGGCATTATCATGTGTTAGATCCAAAGGGCAGAGTTAGTTCAACCCGATTAGCCCATCACAGTAGCAAACTGCACTATAAATTGTTCTTAGGCAATAAACAGTAATGAACGATATTGAAACACTGGCTACTTTTAGTTAACGAAGGAGGTGTGCAGATTTGAAGACTGCCATTTCATGGAACAACCAAGCAATCAGTCAAGGATGAAGATAGCAACAGACTGATCAAGCCACATCTTCTGTACCCTCACAATCAACGCATACTGAGGCAGTTTCTGCAGATTGCTTGTGAAGTACCACTTATATGTTATTCAGCTTTGATGTGTCTTGCAGTATCTACATTAAAAATGCTTTGTGATCATGAGACTCAATTTCCACTTCCCATCCAGTCATGCAAATATGTTTATAGAGGAAAGCTTTCGCTGCTAGATTGCTCTATACAGGAACATCTGATCTCATTCATAAGATAGACTTTTTGGGTGGAAGCAGACAAAGATAGAAATCCATGTGCAATCAGAATAAAGCTCAAACCGCCTCTCAAGAGTTAGGTTTGTTTGTCCAAGCTGAACAAATGAAGATTCGGATCCGTATACCTACAAGGCTTTTTTAGAAACCCAGGCCCATCTCTGTGATTACATCCATCCCCTATTTCTTCTTGATAATGTCTTGTGAGATGAGATCTGAGGGAGAAGCCATTCCCCTTGCATGACAAAAATGCAAGTCAAGAAAGGCTCTTTGAAGAAAAAGATTTAAAGCGATGGAAAACTTCTAAAGCAGAAACACTCAGACAGCAAGATCATTTGTTCAGCTCGTAACGTCTTGCCTACCTCCATGCGATCATCAAAAGCTTTGGTGTTTGTGGGAGAAATCTCTCCTCAGAAGCTGCCTGGTCCCTCCTGCTGTGAGGTCATAGCTCTGGTTTGGTCACACAGCTGTCTGTTGCCATGCGAGTGTTTGTGCTCTCACAAAGTCAGCGTGCGATGACTTCACAGCAAGGTCATGGAGGAGCAGATGGGCTTTGAAGGAGGGAGGGAGGCAGACCCCTTGTTTAAACACAAATAGCGGTGATAATTAATTAACCAAAGTAGCAGGGGAAATTATGAAAAACACGTGAAAGGTAAATGGATTTCTGTTTAGCTGTCCTTCCCAAGAGGCTGAGTGTCTCGATTGCAAAGGGCTTTACAACGAACTAATGAAACAAGGACATTTCCTGTGGTTTCTTCAAGTGGATGCTCTTGGAAAAGAAAACAAAAACAAAAAGCAAAACATGTAGAGAGCTCACACTTTCCCATCCTTCTCCCTTCCTTTCTCATCACCACTAGCTGACCTCAACCGAAAGATCAATATTTTCTATCAGAACCTTGAGTTCCTGTATCTCTTCAGCATACAAGGGCTGTGGTGGGAATAGACAATTATTTAGACAGGAAGTTTATTGTTCTGCGGTGGTTTAACAACAAACAGACTCTGTTTATAAATGAAACAACTACATGTTTGCTCCTCTCCTGACTGCCAAAGCCAAAAAAACATCTTCAGCATCGACCAAGGTGGACTTTTTCTTTCCTGGAACATTTAGCATTTGCATGATAAGGAACCTGCTGCCCAATTGCCCTCACCTCGCCATAAGTGTTTAGCTTTTCCTATAGCGGTACTGGTTCTGCTATTTACCTTCACCTTGTTGCCCTAGCCAGCAGGTTTAATTCCAAAACACACAAGGGCAAGTTACCAATTAAAGATCAGGAGGATTGTCTCAGTATGTAAATGAATCATCAGAACACCTCAGAAGGATCTGTATGGCACGAACTACAGTAATTACTCTTTTTGCATTCCTTCTCAGGACTGCTTTTGCATCACGCATATGGGTCAATATACAGTCACCCCTCCAAGATTCAATGGGAAACTGAGCAGCTTTGCATACTCCCTTCACTGCCTATTCTGCCAACACACAATTATGCCTTCCTGCTTTTCAAATGGGAGCTGAAACATCTTTTTTAAAAAAGTGAAATTATGTGCTTACATCAATGTTTGGCAAGATAAGTAGGAAATCTTACCACAATGTAAGAGTTTATTTGATTGTTATGTGACTGGCAGTTCTTTCATGCCAAATAAGTTTGGAAAAATGAGTAGCCAAGAGATGCTATTCAGACATTTGTAAATAAGTTCAAGATAACTTCTACAAGAAAAGCAGGAGTGTGCACCAGTTTTCTTTCACATACAGAATGCTGACCAACCATCTTCATTCCCTGTCTACAGCTCCGAACCTGACACAGATACTGTACACCAAAAATAAACATTCAGAGTCCCAGGATAGTCACTGAGATTGGAAAATTCCTCTGCTAGGTTAACTAGAGCAAGGTTAACTCGAGCAGGTTGCTCAGAGCCATGTGTAATTTTTAATGTCTCCAACAACTCTCTGGGCAGCCTGTTACAGTGTCTGTGCACTTTTGCAGTTAAAAAAGTCTTTTCTTTCTTATAATTAAATGGAATTTCCTGTATTGCAGTTTGTGGCTGTCATCTCTTATACCTTCACTGGCTGTCACAGAGAAGACTGGTTGCAGTTTATAATTCACCCTTCTGTGTACTTACTAGTCCGTACTGCACCAGCCTGTCAATGAAGAGACAGCATCAAAAGCCTTTCTAAAACAAAACCAAAAAATATCAACTATGAAGATCCCCAGTATGCACTCACTCACTGAACTGGTCTTTTCAAATCTGCATTGACAACTCCAAAGTGGCATCCAGAAAGGGTTTCCAGGATAATTTGCTCATTTACCTTCCCAGACATGAGGTGTAGTTCACCAGCCCATAGTTCTATGAGTATCTGTTCTTGCCCTTCAAGAAGATGAGCATGACACTATTCTTTTTCTTCCCAGTCCTCAGAAAGCTCCCCCAGTAACCAGCTCCTTTCAAAAGTAATAATGGCTTTAGAAGGAAATCAGCCAGCTTGCTCAACACTCACGAATACATTTTATCAGGTCTCACACACTAGTTTGTCTCCAGTTTGTTTAACTGTCCCCATACCTCCTCCACCAAACCTGTCTTCACTGTGCTAGTATCTTCTACTGGTCTCAGAGGCACGGGACTCCCAAAAGCAAATATTACCAGCAAAGACTGAGGTGAAGAAAGTATTAAGATCCTTTTCCAAACTACTTGGCAACAGGTTCCTGCCCTTTCAGCAGCAGTCCCACATTTTCCTTCAACATCTCTGACCTGTGTACTGGCATTGTTAATGGAAGTGCCTGGCACAGATTCACGAACAATGGCAGAAAGGAATCAGAGAACCTCAAATAGGCATTTCAAGGCCCCCCCTTGCCCTCCAAATCTGATTTGATGAAACATCTATTTGCAGTTTCTGACTCTGATGCTTTTTTTATTCCTCATCAAATATAGCTCTCAAATAACACTAGATAATACCAGATCTAATGCCAGATATGTATAAATGTAACACTTGGAAGATCTCTCCTTTAGACTCACAGTTTTGCTCGCAAACTACATAAAGTATGGATTCTTCCTGCCTTCAGAGTTATGCTGGCTGATACTATTATTTCAAAAGGATCCCCACCTTGTAGGTATCATGGTGAACCATGTTGGCTAAGGCCGTCTTTTTTATCAACATCACTAATACGTGCTTTGGGGGTAAGTTACTGCTACCTGCTATCAGATAATTAGTCAGTAAATCATTCAACCAGCTACAAGGTATAGAGCAAGGACAATGTTTCCAAACCCTATTATCACCAGACATTTATATTGCACTTTATCGCAAAGGATTCAGAAGATTTAAATACACACTGTAGAATACTGGCATTTCCTTACACCTGCTGCTGAAATGCAGTCATCTTTGGAGCGGGATGTCAGTGGCTTTTTTAAGGGCCACATCATGGGACAAGCTTATCACAGGGAATTTTGTGGATGACCTCTGTATCTACTAAAAAATTTTAGAAGAGTTCAATAAGAGTAAATGTCTAAGCTGAAATCTTGCTGCTGGAATACTGCAGCTAAAAATCTGTGCTGCCAGTTGTAAGATATTTATCCTTCATTATAGTTACATGACTTTCTACAGGCTTTTTCAATTAAAGCAGTAGAAAATACAGTGTAGGAGACAAGTCTTGCTATCTTATGCATGTCTTAAACTGAGTTTCTTCATCACACTTACCTGCACTAAACACTCACCAAAATCCCTCTAACCAAAGCTGACAAGACAACTGTGGTGAAAGCTACCAGGAGGAATTAAGAGGTGGAGCCCTTTTGTATTTTTATTAACTTTGGTCATAAAAGGAGATGGAGCAAAAATTACTGTGTGGCTCTGGTGCTTTATGTAGATTTAATTAGGGAATACTGAGGCTGCAGCCCAGTGATGACGTAGTGATTAATACATCTTTAATTCCTGTGCACAGGCACATCTGTGACCAGATCTCACTTTTCCATGAAAAGCATATAGTCTACATCACATCAGTTTGTAATTTTACACAGCACTGTCTCACTAAGTAGCACTATGACTCCCCTTCACCACACCATGCTGGTATACTGTATCATCATCTCAGGAAGAAACACGGCACAGTGTACCAGGCTGTCTTGGTATTACGTCAAGGGATTTTCCAACCTGGGTAATTATATGATTCTATACTTTCTGCAGTGATTAACCTGCTTATGGTACTGCCTCATCCAATCTGTGAGAAGATAAAATAGTTCAGTTGGAAGGGACCTACATAGACCATCAAGTCCAAATGTCCGACCACTTCAGGTCCAATCCAAAGCTAAAAGCATGTTATGGAGGGCATTATCCAAATGCCTCGAACATTGACAGGCTTGTTATAGTACAATACTACCCCAGGAGTACTGCCAGCAAATACTTTATGGAAGCATACACTGACCTATGCTTGCAACTCAAAAGCTCAGAGAGAATACAGTCTTGGCAGGTATTTATTCAAACTGTAAAATAAACCTCTAAAGTTCACAGGCATTTAGGTTTGAGGTTCCAGGCTTGATCACTGCAGATGGATTCAATTTGGGTAGTTTTACAACACTGTCTATGCCAAGTTTACTTCCAAACAGATCTTTATGAACTCATCATTAGAATGACGGCTGAAATCCAATGGGACCATTATTTTCAAGTACTATGTCTCCTCTGAAATCCAAGAAACCTGGTCACCATCATTAGAATTCTCTCCTTGAATATATAATGCCAATAAGAAACATATTTACTGACAGTGATGAATGCAAAGACAGGAATGACAACACTGCAGAAGAATTCCCCCTTTCCAGGAATCAACTTTCCCCAAATTCTCCTTGAATAGAAAAATCTCCCAGGATTTCAAGGAAGCAGTATTTCAGTTCACAGCATAAGTGAGATTTTGAAGTGCATCTCTAGGTCATCCCCATTCCCTGCATCTGGACTGCAGAGTAGTCTAGGAGCGCACAGGCTAGATTCCCTTCTGCTGAAAAGAAGATGCAGATATCTGCTAGTAGATATTTAATTTACAGGCAGATCGAATTCAAATCACATTCCCCGGCCTTGAAATTTTTTGCAATCAGGTCCTCAGTCCTGATGTTTCATTCTACAGGTGTTCTCCAACAGGTCTGCAATATTGCTTATTTAGACATAGGCATACCATCAGTCTTTTAACTCCTTGACTGGAGCATCCTAATTATAAACTGGGATAACTGTTCCAGTCAAACTGTGGGGGCACTGTGTGCATCCAACAGTACAGAATAGTCTCACACTGCTGTGATATTCAATGTTTGTGTAAGACAGCAGTAACAGGAAGAGATGGCATGTAAAGAAATGCAGTCAAACCAGAGACTCTAATTTCCATCGATGCCTGAACAGGCACTTAGCAAGGGCAGGCACAGGAAAAGGGCAGTCCTACTGCTGACATCAGGATCATGATTGTGCTGCTTTCCTTGCACTCTCATGCCTTCAGTAATCTTTCACTGAAAATGTTATTCTTGATATTGAAGAAAACAGTAAGTATTGAGAGGAGATATCCTAAGATATATATACAAACACACACATTGTCCTCTTTGAAGAAAATCTATCTTCTCTTGCCTTTTGTTATCCTACATTGAAGTTCGCCAGGCATAACTAACACAATGTACTTGTGGATACAAGTATCACATCCTTCCTATTGCCATTATGAGGGAAAGTAGATGGAAGAAAGGTCAACTAAATACAACTTCCAGAGTCTTCAGCTAAAGAGAAGTCCCACTTCCTTTTATCATGGTCTTATTGTATGTTCTTAGCCTTCTCCCTCCCTCCTTCCCTTTCTCAAGGGAAGTTCCCTGAACAACATCTCATAAAATCAGTTTTAAATATTCCTGCTTTCCACCTTCAGAGGCTATGGAATTACGTTCAAGTTCAGTCATAGGACAAGTTAAGAGTCATCTATCTTAAAAATTACTACAAAATGGCCAACTGAATGAGCCTGAATCAAAGATCTCCTAGAACAACGAGAGCTGAAGAATCATGGTATTCCAGCTGGAGTTATGGACTGTACAAACTTTCTTGATGAGCAGACAATGGAAGAGCACTTGTTCACTCCACCATACACACTCTACTGGTGGCGGGCAGAGCTGTGACAGCAATCAGGAGAAAACTGCTTTTAAGAGACACTGCAGGGACTTTTTTGGAAAACAAACTAACAAAAAACTAAACAAAGCAAAAACCACCTGTGTAAATGATGCTCCAAAGACCTGAATTCTTTCCTCTGTCCATCCCTCAGAAGTTACGTAGTGGGAGGAATGCCAGTCCTCATGGATGCTCTAGAAATGGATGTCATAGGCCTGCTGTTTATTAACCTTTTTCTCAACAAAGAACATATCTCAGAGATACATATACATCAGTTCCCATTTTTGGTGGGATAGTTCAGCTTTCTCTACATCTCATTCTTCCCATTCCCAAGTCAGTGAAGGGCTGGTGCCAAACAAAAGCAAAGCAAGCACCCCTGAAGTGATATGAGTTGTGCCAAGCACTCTGCACCTTACATCCAGTTTGTGACTTCCCATTCCCCAAACTGCCAAAAGACATTCAAACAATTTCATGCATGTGTGCATAAATCTCCTCAAATCTCTTAAAAACGTGCTAATATCAAGTAGTGATTAACTTTTCTGTCACTGCTACACCCAGGGGCAGCTGGAAAGGTCCCCCAGCACTGTTACCTACAACAGCAAACACACTACCTCAGGTTATGAAGAAAACCCCCTCAGAATGTGTAGCAAAGCAAATAAACTGGCACTGAAGCCTGAGACAATGAAATAGCATTGCTATAAAACCCAACATGCTCAAATCTGGAAGATACAAAACCTGGTCAAAATAACAACTCTATGTACAATTTTTCTCTCTGCTATTTGAAAGCATAGCGAATAAAAACAGAGAAGGGAAAATGCATTTAGATAATTAGCCTTCATGTGCTGTCTGTTTGGTTAGCTTTTATTGCAGTTATACGTCTGTCTCTGTGCAAGCACAGATATCAGCTAGTAACCCTATAAAACATTTTTCATTGCAGAGTACTTGGGCTTTGTTGAGATCTAACACCAAAACGTTACATTGTCTTCCTCTGAAACAAACAGGGTAAGATTCAGTTTCCTAAATACAGGCAGCTGATGCCATCTGAGGGATTCCAGTGTACACAGCCTGGCTCTCCTGAAGGGCACAGGCCATATGTTGCATGTGCTGCCTTCAGTGTATATCTCACACAACCAACCAGTACTAGGTACCTATACGTAGCCAACCCAGCCAGCTACTGGCCCTTTCAGTAGACACGCATCAGAATACAGCTCTTTGTCATGGATATCCTACACCTACATTTCATTAACTAAGGACAAGAGAGGAGAATAGATACCATTAAAAGCTTAGTATAGCATAAGGCTGTGGGCTCAGGGTGAAGGACATAAGAAACTTTGTGCGCCCAGGTGGGTTTATATCAATCAATGCACAACCGCCCATGTATTTTTTCACGCTACAGCTTACAACTCAGATAGATAACCCGCAGTAATTCAAAAGGCAGAGCTCTCTAGCTGACCCTGTACCCTCAAGTAATACACAGCCTCAAGTTACTACAGGTTATGGAAGAGCAAAGAGAAGACCATGAAGAATTCAAGAAAGGAAAGCTACTTGGGGAGATGGGATCTAAGATTCAGCTCTCAAGCATGTATTAACACAAATTCTTTCTGTTCTTGAGGATTTGGGGTTTTTGTTCATATGCTTTTTTCTTTTTAAATGGCTAGCCCATAGGTAATAGATTAGAAGATATGGTTTTATTATAATATTTATTATTTTGATTTTAATTGCAAGAGGGAGTCTGATTGCTACCACAGACACAACAGTGACTACAGGTTCTGTGGTAGTTGTGTGCTGTTCTAATAGATTCACTGTTTGTGAACACCTGGATGTTTGTGTGCTGCTGCATGTGCCCTGCTTTCACTATTAGGGCAGATGCATGCAATTTCAATTGGAAAAAAAAACAACAAAAACACTCCCCCTTTGTGACTATTGGGGGTGTTGCACAATGTGAATCTAGGAGGCAGCAGCAGGATACTGCTTCCCTTTGTCTCTCCTCCCCCTCATCTCTTTCCCTTCTGTCACTCAGACGATAATGATCTGTGTTGTGGGCATTTGCTGGAAAGCTTTAACGTAACCATTATTTTTTAGGTTGCTGGAATTGAGGTGGACGTTGAGGACTCCAATGAATACAAATAAGCTCAAATCCAAGCAAACTCCATCTTGTCTAATCTTCGCTATGCAGTAATCTGGGAGGCACCTTGCTTGCTCTCATTTCATATGGAAGGAGAACAAGCACACCACAGTGGCAATATTACTGAAGTCTGGATTGATCTCACCTGTTCACATCCTGAGGTCTCCTGATCCTTCGCTACCTCAATAGCTATAATCTGTCCCAGGAAGTATCATTCACAATGAGACAACTCCACCCACTTTATTACTGAAGCAGCAGGCGCAAATTTATGTCTCATCGAGTCCACAAACAAATGCTCAAAATACACACAAATCCAAGCTTCGGTGTTGGGAATTTTGCTGGAAGTTTTGCCACATTTCAGATGTAAAGGATGAGTTTGAACCTACGGTTTAAGCTTTCTTATTGAAATATGGAAATTTATGGCCTCTTTTAAAAACACATGAAATGGAAGCAATGAAAAGTTGATAGGGATTTGCAATTTTATTTTAATATACTCAGACACTGATGTCCTGTGCTAACTTTGTACGTTCTCTCTTATGAATGATAGAGCACAGCTCTAGCAACAAGAAATCCCTGTAAAAAGGATGTTGGTACAGGGGTAAAACCTGTGAGGAACAGAAGAAAGAATCAGCAAATGAACTCTCCCATACAAATAAAGCATACAAATAAAGTGACAGTTTCAAAAGTCATGATATGCTAAGACCTCATAAATTATATCAGCAGAAGTAGTAGAAAGACTCCTTGGTTGTATTAATAAATGAACAGCAAAGAAAAACTAAGCAGTAGTGCTTATGCAGTCAGTACGGTGAAGAGAATGAGGAAGATCTGTGTGTATGCCAAAAAATAAATGAAGACTTGGCTTAATGTTTTAATACGGATGGTGATACTGAGTACAGGACAAGGGCAGTATAGCTAATGGGAATGAGAAAATGGAAATAATAATTCCTGGAGTGGAGCAAAACTCTGAGTTCATAGCGAACTCAAGTAGGTGAAACAAGAGAACTTTCACCCCAGAACATTTAAAGAACTGATAAGGAATATTGCAGGGTAAGCTCCAAGGATCTCAGTACACGGATCAAAATAGAAGGGTCTTATGTTGCTGCAGAATACTCAATTTAAAACTTAAAAGCAAGAAAAAAAAGAGAGAAAATAATTTGGGCAACTACAGATTTATTTACGTGATCCTGACAGCATGCAAAGCTTTATAAAACAAGCTGAAGTAATTAAAAACATCAAGGTAAGCAGAACATAAGATAAAATGATGTATAGTTTCTGAGAAAGCTCTAAACAAACCAACTGCATTTCCTGATAGCTGATTTTTTTTTACACAAAAGAAATGTAGTAGCCTAATCTATCACAGTTTAAGTAAAACGTTGGATCCAGTGTCTTAAAGAGAATTATTAGTTATGATGCCGATGATGGCATTAGTAAAGAACTGTAAGGCAAATAAGAAATTGATGAAAGAGATGACAACTGGTCAGGCTGAAAGGGGAATTTATTAATAGAGCTCCTCAAGGACTGAGACCAACTTTATTTAATATTTTCATGATTGATCTTAGCATAAAAGTAAGAGCGTGCTATTGAAGTCAACGGATGACACATAGTTGGAAAACAATGTCAGCGCAGAGGGAGACTGAGACCTATAAACAATGAACCACCTGACCTTGAGGACTGGACAAACAAAAAATGAGAAAAGTATGAAGGGCAAGGTCAGGAACTGCAGCAGAAGTTTGTCACGCAAGTAGGGAGCTTGTTAGTAGGAAAGAACAATGGAGAAGACGGACCCGGGAGTGCTAATGCCTCATGAGGTGACTGCGGTGAGAAAGAAATGGAGATGTCATTATAGGAAACACTGGTCAGATCTCATCTGATGGAGGTTACAATTCTGGTTACCCACTTTCACGAGAGATTTCTGTTTTTGTTCTGATTTGAACTGCTCTGCTTGAACAAGTCAAGGCACAGAAAGTTCAGGTTAGAGGGTGACTAAAAGAGCTTGCTTTATTTTTTATTTACAGAATAGCTCCCCAAATCAAAGCCAGATGCTTGTTGCTGAATCTGGATAAATGCTTCACAGGGATTAACCGTTTCACTCCCTTTCTCCCCATTTGTGTGAAAGTTTCAAGTGGCAGGAAGCAGTGCAGCATCAGAACCTCTGCTGGATGTGTTTCAATTCAACCTAACCAGGAATCTGATCTTTCACCTTTCCATCCAGCCCAGCAACTCAGGTTTCTCATTCAGCCTGAAATCCCAACACCTACTGCCAAGGTTGAAGAAGAAAACTTAGAAAATGCAGTAGAGGAGGGGAAATTCTTGATAAACAAATATTTTCCCACAAATAGGAGAATATGCAGTTCTCATAAAAATGGTAATTAGAGCCCAGCATGAGGAGGAGGATTTTTTTGTTTTTTTTTTAAACAATAATAATAAAAACAACTCCAAGAGGATTCATTCCAGAGGAAGTAATATTTGTCAGCATTATTATTATTGTATTACCACTAATAAGGATGATAAGGCTCTCACTAAGGGACAGGACCTTCTATGTAACTAAGTAAACATCCCCAAAAGTGCTCCCCCTAAGGCCCGTCTTCAATTAATGAAGAAGACTGACAGATCTGCTTATAGCCTGCTGCAAGGTACCAACCACTTGCCTCCCTCTAATAACTTCTGCTTTTTGTTTTTTCCTTACTAGCCACGCAATGCGAAATCACTGGCCTTTGCCACACAACAACAAAGCAGCTGGTCCATGGGAAGACTTTTGTTGGTGCAGACCTACCACCTTCTCATAAACCCTATCTTCCTATCCCTACCTCCTCTGTCAGTTTATTTGCTCCCTTTTCCCCTCCTTTCAAAATGCCTACACAAGGCACTGCTGTTAATTGTGCCAGGAAATGGTTTGATGGTGATAGGGAAATAAATTGATCAGGCCTTCTGAACAGCAGCCATGGGAAGAAAGAAACACCCCCAGCCATTTCTCAGTGACCTCTCCCTGTGCTTAAAGAAAACTCATAAGCACTCAGCATGAATTAACATGGCCTCATTATAAAAACAGAATAGGGGTCAGAAGAAACTCAGATGGGTAAGGGGAAAAAAAAAATCCCATCAAAAGCAACATCTAAGGCAGAGATGCCCAAAATATAGAAGTCAAAAGAACTGAAGCTTCAGAGGGAAGGGAGATGCTAGAGGCAGGCACAGTAGCAAGCACAGCTTTCTTGAGAAGCAAAAAAAGGTAAAACTCCCCAAAAGCTGCAGAAGCCTTGATGTCAACCTGGACAGCACCATGGGAAAAAAAAAAAGGTTTACATATCTGCATCCCCCATGAATTGTCATTTCCAATCCACTTGTAGTTATTACTACCATGTAGTAATATGGTAGTATTTATAGTATACTATAGTATAGTATATAAATAGGCAGGTCCAGGAATGGCTGTGTGATGGCCTCTGGAAAAGAGGAAGGTCTAAGGGAACCACAGTTGCACTAAGGTTTCTAAGGGAATAAAATCTGAATAGCAATTGTATCATGTGGAGCTGTGCAGAGCCAGGAGTTGGACTTGATAGTCTTTGTGGGTCCCTTCCAAATTGGGTTATTGTGATTCTATGAACAGTCCCTTCTACCCAAGTCATATTTATTTCTTGTAGGTCCATGAGAACAACACTGGTCTGCACTGTGGTGCTGAGCTCTGACTACTCCAGAGCTTCTCTGTAGGGAAACATCCTACTGTTGGCATCAGTCACCAGCAACAAAACGAGCCATTAACTCTACAAAACAGTGTGTCACGACGCTGCCCTGTCTGCACACTTGACTGCAAAAACAAAGCACTGCGGGTCCTGCAGTCACTTCACTCTTAAGCTTGGCCTGGAGAGAGGATGACTCAGTGAGGTCCCTGGGGAGGGACAAGTGAAAGCTGCTGGCCTGACAGTTCTGCCTGCAGAGCAGCGTGGCTGTGCTGTGGGCACCATGCTGCCCATCCTGCCCTGCACCTCAGCACCCAGCCTGGGCCTTGTACAGCAGCACAGGCAAAGCGCAAGGGACACGTCACCATCTCTGTCACAGCTGGAAGCTTAGAAGCCTGGCCTCAACTTGTTTATCAGAAGAGGGAATAGTAGCAGTTGTGACAGCCTCCAACACAAGACCCAGAATCAGCCCAGTTCACTCCATTTTCTGACAAAGAAAAGTAACAGGCAAATTCTGCCCACTGGGGGTTGCCTCCCTCCTGACAAGCAACAGGAAGAACAAGGCACAAGCATTACAAACCAATCGAGTCAGCAGCTTGCAGAATCTGTCAATACACTTTTTCTTCTACCTCTTAAATTATTTTATTAAATCTGCCCTGACAAAAAACCAAAAACACAAAAGCAAAGCAAACCAAAAAACAGAGCTAGATGAAAGAAAAAATAAATTGGGCCTTGAATTTATTTACTCTGATGCTATCCCTGATAATTCTTACCCTTAAATCACCGTACTGCTCTGCAGCAGGGCCTTCCAACATCAATATTAATGCTCCTTGCTCCTGGCAGTGGCTAGTGGAGGTGGCATTTCATAATTCAGATGCAAAAATTAAAAGTCAAATGTGAGAGCAGAAGGAGCAGAGCAACTGTGCTTGCTCAGCCTGCCGATCAGAGGCCCCTCAGTAAAGGCTGTAACTGCCTCCCGTGAGCAAAAGTGAGCTCTCACTTGAAGCTTAAGAAGTGTCTCCTGCTCTGAAAGTTACAAAACTAAAAGTCAAGACAGACTAATACCTGAACCATGTAGCACCAGCAAGGACAAAAGGCAGTAACATCCACATTTTGGTGGCAATTGATTCAAGATGCAGCACAAAATAAATGACTGTTGTGGGTTATAATGAGCTGGTAAAGCAACCTTAATATAGGGGGCTCTAAGTATTGTATATACATATATATCAACCACATTTCTCCAAATGCAGGATGCTTGTCATAAAAAGCATAACTTCTTTTTTAAAAAGGACATTGCAGATTTTCTTTCCTCTCTCCTTCCTTTTCATATAAATCCCTTGTGTCCACCTTTTCACCCAGAAGGACTAGAAACTTCCTTTGAAAAGAAAATAACAGCAGGTTGGATTTTCGCGTAATAGCATGTCACCAAGAGCTGTGGCTTTAAGAAATATACCAACTATAACAACACTCTTGATAAAAGCCCTAAAATTGGTCACATTACCAGAGCCACATGTCACGCAAGGCAGGTACATCAAGCACCAACTCAAGCAGGTATTCCTGCTCCCTGTCCCATAACGCTCCCCCCAGCACATTGCTTAGGAGGGATGCTAATTCAATTGTGAAAGCAGTGGTACCACCTCAGCATGCAGTGCTCCAGCGTGGAAAAGCATTGCCATCAACCTGGTTGATGGCTGGTGTCTGGCAGCATCACACCAAGGCAGAGCTGTGTGAGGGGAGACCTGGGAAAGCAGCAAGGGAGCACTGGCTTGGCTGTACTGCAAGCTGAGGCAGAATGCTCAGTACTCTGCAGCTTGCAGACAGAAAGGACTGTCAGAGAGAGATGGGGCAAGGATGGTGCAGGGAGGTGTGGTAATGTCTTGCAGAGGAAACTCTGTAAAACAGTGTTTCACATGGAGAAATGTTTGGATAACCGAGTCTAATCATGGAATTAACAGCCCTTATTTGCACAGCCTCACACACACACACAGTGGTGCATAGGATACAAATCAAACCTCTGTCTATTTGCAGCCAGGATCCAGGCTATTAGGACACAGCAAGCAGCAGCCCAGCCAGGATCATACGAAGGAAAACATTTCATCTTCCAGCTCTCCATGCAGTAGCAAAAGACATGTTTTGCACCAAAAGACTTCCTCCCCTTTCATCATTTTCTGTTTCTGCCCTTGCTGTCAGCGCAGCCTGGCCCAAGAGAAGTGACTTTTAATACTTGCTGATGCTTTGTTGTTTAATCAGATGGCCACTGGAATCGAGGTTTGCTGCTTGAAGAGGGAATGGAGCAGAGACACTCAGAGAACAGAAATGTCAGCAGAGCTCTTGGGAGACATCCCTAATCCATCTGTACCCTCTGCAGACACTCTTAATTATTATTTTGTATTTTAAATGGCGAGGGGAGAATGGGATGCCTTTAAAATAAATAAGTAAAAGCACCAGGATGAGATGAATGTCTCTGACGGGCTGCTAACCACCTACCTGTCTGAATTTCACCTAGCATGCAAACCTTTTTTCTCTAGGAAAACTTCCAGGATGCTGGCAGAGAAACATCTCCAGATTGTTTTCTGCTTGTGGTTTCTTGCCATTGTGGATATGAGCGAGTGGATACTGCTACTAAATGAGAAAACACAAAGACCACCCCTCTTTCTTAACAGCCAGCTTTCTAGAAAGCACATGTTGCTTCTGCCTCAATGACATACACTCTTCTTCCAAGTTTCCATCATCTCCAGGTGTTACAGTGCACCTCTGACTGGCTTCAAAGCATTCCTGGCACCTCTGCCCCTAATGAGCATTTGCTCTTCTGCCATTTCTGGTGTGATGGCTGTGCAAGAGGGGAAAATTCAACCCCTCAGCAAAAACACCAGAAGGACCTATCTGACAAACAAGCAGATATAACCCAAAGGATCTCTCCCTAGGAACTGAGCTGAAACATCATTTGAGCAAGAAATTCAGTATATTGGTTCCTGCAGCAGCATAAGCCTATGTTGGAATCTCATCTAGCCAGGCCAGTAAACAAGAAGTAGCTCTGGTCAGGCAATCTGTGGCGCTCTGGGTGTAGGTCTCAGTAGACTCTTCTGCATTAAAGAAACCCTCTGCTCTCATAATTAAGCAAATCATACTATCATCTACACAAAGCTAAAGATACTTGTGAAAGCTGCTTTCTTACCAAATTCCCCCTGCTAATTTTACAAGATCAAGGGGGAAAAAGAAAAAGAAAAGAACACTGCAAAAATCGTTCAGAAAGGCTCTGAAAGACAGGCAGGCTTTGTGGCTCTTGTGCTACAAACAGAAATCGAGGCATGGAACATCTCCACAGTCTACCAAGGGATGTACAAAAACTCTGTGGCAAAACTGGCCTCAACTGTTGGAATGGATGTTTCCTCCCTTTTGGCTTTGTATAGTTATTGTTGCACTGGACGTGTTATCATTCTAATGAAGTACAGAGACAAAAGTCCCAACTTCTTCAGCTGCTAGGGAGCTCCAACCACTGTCTCTAAGATCCAGGATGGACAATGAGTGTCCTGGCTTAGTTCTAGCTTCCTGTATCTCACTTCTACCTCTTTGTACCATCCCCCTTCCCCACTTTCAGACAGGCATATTGTCAAAGGGATCTTTTTTTCTGCTGCAAGGACCAGCAGAGCAGACTGCCACCCCAGGTAGAAGACAGGACCAAGACAAATGCCATTCAAAACAGTTACCACAAGAAAGACAGGGCATAATTAATAAGACATATATTCAGCCTTTTAGCTCCAGCCAATGGCTACTGGGGACATGAATTTCAATGCAACAAAACTCCATTCTTAGCTCTGCGTAGCGCTAACCTCTGTGAAACTGCAATCACAGGAAGAACTAGGCTCAATTGTGGTCCATGCAAAGAAACCCCCAGGAACAGTCAGGCTCATGAAAGGCTTTCAGAGAGGACAGCCAGCGAGTTCATCTCTTTACAACCCAGTGGCTCAAAGAGGCGTTGTCGCATTCGGTCCACACTCAGATGTACGGCAATGTTTCCCTTTGTGAAACAGAATAGACGCCTCCAAAGATAGAGAGCATTGTCCATGCAGGCATAAAGCAATATTTGGACATGCTGAATGGCTTCCTAAGATGAGAAAAAGTGCTGAAGAAACACTAAATTATGACAGATGGGAGCCCTAGAAACGTAACTACCCCCAAACTGGAAAATGAAAAGGCAGCACAAAGGGCAGGCATAACAATAGAATTTAGGCATAACGAAATGCACGCCATTTAATGTGGAGTGCAGTGAAGCTTCGATCCATAAGTCAAAATCCTACCCATTAAATAGCCTCATTTAAAAAGTTTTAAAGCAATTAAAATAAATTAGAAACTTCACAGGAGGACAAAATCACTGAAAAGGATAAGAAGCACTTTATGCCAGGCACCGCTTCTGACAGTGTTGTGCCCATGAGGCCAGATTTTTATTTGAGAAGAGCTTGGGGCCAGATTTTCAAGGGCTCTGCACCAATAATTAGGGACAGATTTTTCCAAACTGCTCAGCTCCCATTATCCAAATAAAGGCCAGATATACCAATGTGCCCAGGGCCCAGCAATTCCTACTGTGACAGTTACAGCCAGAACATGGTGAGCTCTTTCAGAAACATGACCATTTATTTCACAGTCTGCCTATGCAGGAACTGGCCTGCTTAAAAGTCCCTGTTTTTTGGCTGGCATCCTGGAAGCGGCTGATTTTTAAGTCATGCTGATGGTGAGAGTGCCCTATCTTTGTATTAGCCAAGTCTAAGGGAGCATGTTCTTAAAGCACGAGAGGAACAAGCCCTGCTGGTTTTACTCCATTTTCCTAATTCTTGCTCAAGAGACATCTATCACTGACCTCCACACGAAGCACTCCAGAGTTGACTGCAGAAGCAACCTGAAAAATTATAATGCTGCCTCCAGCCATTTTGCAGAGCTATATACATCATTTGTGGCACAGCAGAACAGGAGGCTTTCTCAGAAACAACAAAATGCCTCTGCAGTGCTACTGACAGAAGAAAGAGCACATCAAGATTTTTTGCAGCTTGTAAGCTGGTACAGCTCTTCTTGGAAGTGAAACAAACCATATGTGATCCTACAGCCAAACCATAGCCAGGCTTGAAAACCACAGTTCATCTCCAATGAACTGGATGTTGCAACACTTTCTTAACCAAGTATGCGAGCTATGTAAAATACCTTCACTGGCAACCAAAATGACTCAGGAGCGTTTATCATGTTTCCAATTAGAGGTGAGGCTCTATGTGCCAAAGACAGGACAATGCGATATGAACATCCAAGTCACACTCAGTGTTCTATGATATTACAGATCTTCTTTTGAAGTTGTCTTCTACCACTCATTCAAAACAACCAGAAAGAAAGAGGAGGAAAAAGCACTTCATTTATTATTTTTTTCCTGATATTTCTCCATGTCCATTTTCACCAATGGGAAATGGAGTTCACTGCCTGTAAGAGCACCTTTGAAACATCTCACAATTGCAGTTGGACAACGCAAACTGGGTAACTTGGGGCAAGAGAGCACAGGAACAACCATATCTCAGTGCTCCTGGTTCATCAGTGGACCTATGATAGCTAGAAGTCACTGCTGACACTTGATAACCAGTACTTCTGGATTTGAGAGAAACCTATCTAGAGTCTCACAGAGGCATCAGGACAAAAGCAGTTGCTGGAGAAGAAAGACCCTTGGAAGTAAAAGGCTGGAACACTGTTGTTTCTTTACCTGTACAACTGGTTCCACCAATTTCATCTGAGGAGCATCGAGTGGGGCAGTAAAGAGGAACCCACACCACTGCAGCTCCCCATGAAGGAGAGACAGAGGAGATATCTTTCTCTGGAATGGAATGTTTGCAGCCATATATTACAAAGAGTACAGTACTGTACATCAGCATATTGAGTTTATGCAGCAAGGTTTTGGTGGGGTGGCTGCATTGGTGGCCTCTGTGAGCAGAGCCCAAGAGCTCTTGAGTCTTTTTTCATCATATTGCACTGAAGAGGGGGAACAAGAGAGAGGAGTGCTGGAGCTGAGAACTGCCATCAGCGTGAAGCACCACACACTGCAACACTGACACAGTTCTGCTAACACCAGGATTTAAGCAAAATTTAAAAAGAAATAAAAGGTCAATTTGTTTTTTGGTTTTTGTTTTTCAGGTTAGAAAGGAAATGTCTTCCATTGCATTTCCCTATCTTCACCTATTGTTAATGGTGTAATGGTGCTAGGAGTTCCTAATTTCTTCTGCTGCAAAGCACAAGCAGGTGCATAGCAGGATGTGTATTAGACCACACCCTCCCTCCTTCATGCTGCTGTTCCCTGGGGGGGCAAGATAATTACATCCACCCTAAGAAAACATCAATATTTTACTTTTAATGAGCTGGGCAGACCCAATTATCTCAGTAGGCTGTTAATAAGTGAAATTGTAAAGTACGGCTGCCGCTTTGATGGAAATAGAGTCATCTCCGAGATGGGAATTTCTGACACGCAGAGTATTAAATAGATGCCAAGCTGCAGGAATGGGAAGTTAGGCAGAGAAAAAGTGTTTAAGAAAGAAAATCTGCCTTAGTAGCATCTTTCAGTATTCAAAGATAATAAGTCAAACACTAAAGAATCATGACATTAGCTTAATAAAAGAAAAAAATAACGCTTGCAAGAATGACTGCTATTGGGCCTCTCAGTGCCATTCTAATTCTTGGTGGCTTATGTTTCAGATTACAAATGATGATATCCTTTCGCTTATTTATCGAGCAGAAGCAAACTCTCTCGTGAGGACAATACAGAAAATAAACTTTAAGGCAAAAAAAAAGTATGTCAAGACTCTCCACCATTTCATGGCGGATTGAAGCTCGCATCATCAACAAAAGAACATTTTTCCCTTTACTCTCACGAGGAGTCTGGTTCAAGAAGCACATTAATCTCTTGCTCTTCCCACCTTCTATTTCTGCCCCCTCAGAATACGTCCTTTTCATTCACAAACTCAAAAAGGAGACAGAATTGGAAATAACCTCAAAAGATCAATGGATGAATTTTCAAGAATACTCAGGACTTACCACACTGATAACAATGGCAACCTCAGAGATCATTCAAAATCCGATGGGTAAAAGCAGAAACATGCCCCCTCCCCGGGGTTTAGCATACAACTGAACTCTCTCAGTGCAGAAAGTCTAGCAACAGACTCATCATTCTAATTTTATTTTTCTACAGAAGCTCAATTCCAGCTCCAAACAAGAAGGAAGTAAGTTTATCCTCTAAGCTACGTATTATATGTTAATCTTCAAATGAAATCTATAACCATTTTGTTTCCTCCTGAATCTCAACAGCTTTGCTCTTTTTATAAACCTGGGAACCAGACACAGAGACCTGGCTTTTGCCTCTGTATAGTTGGAATAATACAAGTGTATAGCTGCAATTACAGAGTAAACAGATAGACAGAGGGTATCTAAGGAAAGACTCACCAGTACTGAGGCCTTCAGTTGAGATGGATGCTTGCCAATGTTGAGGCTCACCACAAAAACTCCACAAAAGAACAGTCTCCAGAAAGAGAAGCTACCTTAGTGGTGGATCAGCCCTCAAATGGGATCTGAGTCAAGCTCCACCCCTTCTGGGAGCACAGCTGAATTACCTTCACCTGTGCTCCTGCAGCTGACTCGTCACTTGCCTCAGATGGTTAATCAGAGGTTCAGGCTGTGATCAACATTACAGCCTCAGATTACTGTGACATTACTCAGCTGCTCAGATATCAGATGACATAGAGCTTTTTTTTGGTAATCATAAACATACAAATATTGTTGCACCCTACCCTTCAGTAAAGCCAGTGTTTGACACAGATAAACATGAAACATAAAACGTATTTGGTAGGTGCACAGGTGACCTCAAATGTGTTCAAGTCTAGCCCGTGAATGAGAGAATACAAAATACAAATACAAATACAAATATGCTTAAAGGTGTCAGCCCAGACACATGTGAGCCTCAATTTCTTGTTCCTGCAGAGCAGCTCCTTGGCCTCTTCCTGTCATTTCACTAGGATCAGCGATGCTGCTGGTGGAATAAAGCTACTCGTTGGGAACTGAGGCATCCGGTTCAACCTCTGAATGAGCAGCTGCATCTCAGAGAGAGTCAGCCCCTGATTCTGTCTCTGAAGCACAAGCTCTCCATTTTATCATTTCTTTTTTTCCTTTAATAGTTCTGACAAACGTGGAGCGTTTCTAAATCTGGTTGTGTAGCTATGGCCCTCATCAAATGAAATGCATGTATTAGTGTAATCGTTTTTACTGACATCCCAGACACTCAGCCATATGACCTTGCAGTTCATTTTAAAGGGCAAGAGCAGAATTAGCATCCCCAGACAGCTCAGTGGAATAAACAGAAACCATATAATATTAAAAAAAAAAGAAAAAGAAAAAAGAAAAAAAGTTTTCACACTTTGAACTCCCTTAATCTGTTGTGTTCCACTAAAGCTGTCCTTCTTAAGACTTCTTTCTGCCTCAACTGCCCATCCTAATCACATAAAATCAGACATATAATTCCAGAAAGATGTAAGGGCACAATACAGACTTTGATTCAAAGCTGTTTCTTCTTGTTGGACTCCAGAAACAGTTTTCAGGCTTCCAAACACTCTTTGCCAGCTCTGATTAGAAGCCACACTGGCTGACACAGTAATTGCTCTATAATCATATCTTCAGTACCCTGACCTGGTTTATGCATACAATCTATATTCTAATAGCAGTCAACAGGTCACCAGTTAATAAAAATACCATTAACATCCCCCTGTGACTAAGAAATGGAGATATTCATCTCACTAGGCCAGTGGTGGGCCAATATAATTTCTGTGGCTGTTAGTGTAATTAACTCCGCCGGCATGCAGATCTCCCTGGAGGACAATGCAAGCACAGAATGACCTTGCTGTGAGTTCTTGGCAGTGGCATTGTGGTGGGCACAACGGTTTGCAGGGGCTTGAATCAGAGAGAACCAGGTACTTTGCACAGCACAGCCTCACACAACAGAGCAGCTCATCATTCCTAACATGCTGTGGAATCTGTCTGGCTTCAGCTGTAAAACAGAGGCATGGATGGCCATGGCTCAAACAGACATCCAGTCCCAGCATCCTATCCAACGCTGCTGAGCAGTGTTCAGAAGGAAAGCAATGAGAAAGAGAGTGAAGAGCTAGGGGAGCCAGACAAGCAGGAATGCAGAGAGTCCCCTGTCCTCTAATTTATGGCAAGGCTGTATTTCCATTCAGCTTGATCCACATAAATGCAGTTTGAGTGGCACATGTTACAGTCACTATAGCATCAGAGGAGTACTTGAAAATTTCACACACATCTCAAAAGCATTCTCAGAAATTTCTCTGTCTGGCTTAACTGAGGCACCTATTGTACCTGTGAGCCAAAAGTGTATACCAGAAGGCACAAGCCAAGAGGGGCATTTTTGGACTAGGTGTGTAGGAAGAGATACCATCTCCTCCCATCCCATAAACTGATGTAAGCATACGTGCCAAAGAAACCAGAGGATGCAGGTCTACAGGAAATGAAAGAAAACGTTTCATGAAAGAAACTTTGGCTTTCAAGTCAAACAAGCAGATATTGTGTCTTTACAGTCAGTTATGCATACCCTCTGGGTTTATTCTAGGTTTATTCTCAAATTCTTCTCACTTTCACAGTTTCACTGTCTGGTACAACCTGAGTACCAGGCAAAACTGTCCCACAGAGCAGACATAGGGTAACACACAACCATCTGCAAAGTGGGCTGAACTCCAGTCTCATTCATCTCCACACACGGGAGTCACTCAATTGGAAAGAGACCAGCACCTAGCAGAACTCATTTCACACAGAAGTCCTGTTCCAAGATCAAAGTCAGCTCTCAGCAAAGAAATGTCCTGTGCTTAACTGCTGTAACACACCTCCTCCAAATCATCTCAGATCCGGATCATTGCTCTGCTGGCACAGACATATTTGCATTCTGCTCCACCTACGTGTGCTCACCTGGACCCATGCCCAGGAGACAAGAACGAAGGTCCCATTCCTAAGTTTAGCATCTCTGTATCCAAGGTCCTCTTGTCCACTGGTTCCCTTTCCCCTTTACTCAAACACCACCATGGCAAACATCTGGAGACTGTTATTTTATCACCACATGAAAGGACAGTACTACTAAGAGAGCTGCTGACTGGATTTGTTCCACCAGTGCACACAGACCGCTGCAGAGAGGCACTTGAAAGACAGCATATCATTGTCTGATGAGACTTGCCAGTGTTTCAAAATATCATTCTCTCTAGGGGCCTACAAAACCTCTGATGCTCTGCCATAGACTAGGCTCCTTTTGACTCACATTGAGCCCACTATATTGGTAATGCTGATAGCACTGGACAAAATGGATTACTATGTAGCAAGAAGCACAAAACATTTTCTCTTGTCTTGTGAGGTGTTCATTCAATCTGGGGATTTAGCTAGTTAGTGTATTAAGTACTAAACAAAATCACTATCAGGTTCACACGACAATTGGAAAATATTAGAAGTCGAGCTGGACCATAATCACCACATTAAATTCAGTTTGGAGGTGCTAAGAGGGCTCTGCTGCTATAATTCAGGGTAAAACTTACTACATACTGCACTCAGTCATAAGTGTTTGGCATTACCTGCCAACAAAAACAGTCCTTCATTCTCAGGAGCACTGTGCTCATCTTAGTGACTTCAAGAGGGCCCATGCCAGCAAGTCCACGTAGCAGAGGATTTAACTAAACCGATCCAGGGAAGAAGAGCATTTAGAAAACAGAAAGCCAGATAGAAGGAAGAATGCCTGATACATTCAAGAGAAAACATCAACAGCAAAAGCCACTAGATCAGGATGAAATTTTTCACATCTGTTCCCAAAACAGCAGACGAGAAATGGAAATTCTACGCAATGTAGTTTATAACTGCATTATCCACTGACTGCATGCAATATGTCTTTATAAACCAAATAGCTAACTAGATTAAGGAAATGCAATCTACATAGCTGATAAATAACCCAGCCAGAATGCACTTTCAAAGACAATCAGGCCCCATCTTTATTATAAGCTTAAAAAAAATTGCACACACACACAAGTATGCAGGGCAGAAGAGTCGCTTAGCATTCGAGGCAGAAGATCAAAGAACAGACTGTGAAAGCAAAGAAGAATGCCAGAGAAAAAGGAGAAAAATTAAATGAATTGGTGAATACTATGGGAAACAAATGAAGAGGGAAAGCTCAAAAGCCTGCAACCTCTCATTCTTCTTGTAACCGAATTTGGAAGCATTTTCTAACATGGCTTCAAGCCTTTTGGCTCTTACTATGGTATATGAATGCTCAGTGTTTTCCAAGCTACTTCATGAGTCTTGTATCTGACTCCCTCACATGGGATCTAAGATTGGTACATACTGCCGTTTTCTCAGAGCCCTGCCTCAAACTGCATAAATGAACACGTCAGCTCAGTTCACTACAAAGGTCACAATCAGTGATAAAGTCAGTTGACTACATTGCATGTGGATACAAACTATTACGCTACATAAATTCCTGCACGTTACAGATCAGGATAAAGGGCTTCCTGAAGGCCCTAAGATTCCCACACAACGTGGTAATTACAGTCTTTGGAGAAATAGGTTTAGAAATAGCAAACCAAGCCAAACACCTGATTCAGAAGGATCATAACGAAAGTATAAAAGGTCTGGCTGCCAAGGATAAAAATAAAAAATAAAAATTGAGCACCAAAGATATTTTGCTCAAAGTACTCCAACAATTTTCTAGTAGCAGGGGCTTTTTTTTTTGTCATTTTAACTGTGGTTACCTGAGCTAAAGAAGATATGAAAGATAAGCGTAAGAAAAAATGTCTAATAGCATTCATTATATTAAGATTAATCTATTCTGCAAGAAGGAATCATGCATCTGAAAAGCGCTTCTTCCCTATGAATCTCAGTTTCACAATATGCTGATAGACACGGTCCAATAGCAGGACACCAGAGCTACATTTTACATGGTTGAGCCAGAGAAGCCCATTTGAAACATAGGCTATGTCCAGCTGGAACCCATCTATGAGGCTAGGAAAACTAGAAAAATGATAGACATCGGTGAAGATTAAAAAGCTGGAGGCAAGAATATTCCCTGAAGAAAGTCAGGATAAGAAGTAGCAGGCTTGCCAAGAACGGAGGCACTCAACTTCAAGAGAGATCAAGAGACATTATTACCTAATGTAAGTATCAATTTCCTTTCAAGACACTCTTAAGAGACACATGTTCCTAAAACACACAAGGGCTTGACATTTACCACCCGCTCCTCTAGTTCTCAGGTGACACATACAGGTACATGTATCTGCGGTCTTTCTAGAGCACAGAAATCAAATGACAGTTTCCTTTACCTCCCAGCCCATTTTCCCTGGCCTCTGAACATGTTCATTTTCCCTACTCTCTTTTTGCTGGAGGAGGGACTATTTGTAAACAACAAACAAATGCTTAATAATAGCTGTGCACGTGAATACTGAATTGTTTTACTGGCTTTATGCACTCAGCCTTGAAAGGTATGGATCCAAGAGTTTCCAAGCTACGGGGAAGCTATCCATACACAAGGCAACAAAGAAAGGACATGGCCACAGTTTTCAGTTTACCGTGGTCTCTCTGCTTTACTGAGGAGAGATCCTCCAGGAAGTAGAGATGAGCCAGAATCTATTGTGCTGACTGTATGAAACAAAGAGAGTGAACTCTTTTTCTCCCTTGCAGCTTTGTAGTTGCCTGTGTAAAATAATAATAATAATAAAAAAAGAAGTAAGGATGCAAATATACTTTTGGATTTGCTGTCTTCCTCTAAAAAGATGTTTGTTTTCCAGCACAATCTGCACTACCTCAAAACCACTCTAAATAAAAGTAATAGATAAGAAATTTGTCATAAATATATTTAATGTATGTGCTTATATCACCTTGTTCCACTGGGAAACAAACAAGCACCACATCAGCACAAAAGCGTATCATTTAGTACCGTGCTTATTATGGACTGTATAGTATATACAGCAAGACTGAAGCAGAGGTGAAATCAATGATCTGAAGCTGATAAAACAATAAATAATAACAAAAAAATAAAAGCTGTCAGAGAGGAGACAGACCCATCATCTCCACCGGTATGTCCATTTGCCAGCAAAGAACAGTTCCCTGCCATTTCTGACCTATAGAGTTCTGAACATCTCAAACAATAGCGTTGCCAGGACTTCCCCCGAGAAGCTCAATTCATCTCACTGCCAAAGAGCTTTGCCCCAAGTGTCGCTGTGAATTTTCTTTTGCTTAGTTGTCACTATGTACTCAAAACAATCCCCCACTGGGTGAATGAAAAGTCAGCCAGAGAAAGAGAAATTTAGAAAACCTCGTCCTGGGAGCTCTCTGCACTTGAAGTGGCAAGCTATGAGAACTGACTGTATGGATTGCTGCAACACTCAAATATTCAAGAATGTCTCGAGACAGAAAGAACAGCAAAGATCACAAATACTTTTGGGTTGATATTTAAGCTTTTTCTTCTAGAAAACACTAATCCTTTGGGGACACCCCCAGAAGGGCTGGAAACTGAGCAAGAGGTGGCACACAATGTTATGCAGCACATGGCCTGCCAGCTGCACTATGGATGCACTGTGTGACTCTGTGATGGAATCAAGGGGACTGTTGTCAGAGGGGGCCAAACAAACAGTGGGGTTTTTCTGACAGGCTGTGGGTTACAGCTAAATGCAAATAACACACTGATAGATAAAATCACAGAATCATAAAACCATTAAGTTTAGAAAAGACCTCTAAGATCATCTAGTCCAACCGTCAAATGAGAGCCTGGCAGAGGATGGTTTTGATCCATAGATCTCTGGGTTATGGGCCCAGCATGCTTTTGCTCCTAAGGGACCATTGGCACATCTGCTGCACAGGTTATGATATTACCACTTCAGAGAGTTTGATGTTTTCCTCCTCCTTGAAGAAACCAGAACGATCCTCTCACAGCATCAGCCAGAGCTCCTTAGAACCATTCAAAAGCACTTTATACACTTACCTAGAAGAGAAGAAAATAACACAGAAACATAAGCACATTACAGGAGACAGAACTCCCACCAGCAACTACAACATCTTCACTCTGTATCCTACCCCCTGTCACTCTGTAGGTTGGGAAGGGCCCGTCATGCTCTGGCTGCAAGAGCAGCAGCCTAGACAGGGCCATCCTTTCACAGAATCACAGAATTGTAGGGGTTGGAAGGGACCTCTAGAGATCATCGAGTCCAACCCCCCTGCCAAGGCTCTCTGCACAAGGCAGTTCCACTGAATATTCAGTGACTCATCTTCTCCCGTGAGGATTTTTCTCTCCATGGTTCACTGATGTAGGCAGCAGTCAAAGAAATGACAAGTGTCCAATATCCCCCTCTTCTTTCTGCTTCTCCCTCTTCCTTCTAGTGCCTTCTGCGTTGATCTACCATCAGTTGCTTCCTCTCCCAACATCTACAGCTGCATCACAGTAAGATTTCATCCCTACCCAACACCATCCTTTTGTGCAAATCCCATTTGGACATAACTACTAGCTATATTTCCATGTATGCTTTCTCAGAGCTTGGTTGCCAGCACCCACGGTCTGTCCCTAATTGCAACTGGCAGCAGCTCTGCAAAACAGCACTCTCTTCCAATGCTCCCAGGCCACTTAAACAAAAGAGCCTTTTCCAAAGCCAGCTCCCCAGCTGACTGAGCCCTTCGAGCCACCAAACAGCTGACAAGGAAAGAGTTCCTGAAAACATTTTTAATTTCTCCAAACCTAATTGCTGAATATCCAGATCTGTTTCCCAGTTTCTCTCTCTAGAGCTAGATTTCCAGTACAGACAGATTGCAGATGGTGGGAAATTAATTCAACACTTGAAGGTTTTCTTCTAGGTAATATTATGTCTCACGCTGCCAGACATACAAGTGTTGCAGCAACAGTACCTCATGCCAGAAAAAGATACGGCCTAATTCTCATTTCTCCTCCTTACCATCATACACACACTGCAGAGCTGAAAAGAGTTAATCAGATGATGCTCCATAAAGTATGCCAGTTTCTGTATAAATAATATTAAATATGGTAATTTCCTCCCTTCTTCTCTTTAAGCTGTGGCATTCGGATTCCCTTTCAGTCACATCAACATTGGAAGGGAAAAACAACAACAAGAAATCTTGGATAAAGTAGTTACATTTATCTATTGACAATCTATAAAAGTTAAGGAATACTGATGGATGTGGGAACCTTGCAAATAACGTAGTTCATTTTCTTTTCCTACATGCCCTGTTCTTTATTTCTCTTTTTTTGTTTCCACTTCAGGAAAAAAAAGTGACCTGCCTCCATACTCTTTCTGAAAACTGTTCATATCTCTTCTACATATAAAAGATTTGGGAATAAGATCAGTAAGCTTGCTTTCCTGTTATTTGTGAAGTTCTTATTATTCATGAAAATGTTCACAAATCCCCAAAGCCTCATGCATTTTAGCACAGATCAAGTGCCTGAAGATTAGTTCTGGAAAGTGCATAATTCACTTTTTCTTTTTTCTTTCTTTCTTAAAATAAAATAAAATAAATAAATAAAAATAAAAATGCAGTCATCCATTCGCACCACAGAGATCACCACACGCTACTTAAGTAGCAAGTGCAGCAACATAAAGGAGAAGGATATTGCAAAATGCTCTGACAAAGCAAAGGAAGTCGAAGCTAAAACAGCCCCCCTACCAGAGAAATTATGTTGGTGTTACTTTGAAAATGCTCCGACAGAAAAACAGGGCCCAGTGACTAAACATTTGCTGAGTACAAAGTATATTGAACTTGTAAGAAATTTTAAACCATCAAGTCAGCCACTGTAATTGAGTGTACCTTTGTCAACAGCATTTAGATTGCTGTCAGCTGAGGGGCTGGCCTTTGGCTGCATTTTCAGGTTCATAAGTAATCTTCACGTACAGGGGTATTCAATGCAGATGGGCCATCATTCATGTTTCTCCTATACCAAAGCAAAGCAAGAAGCTGGAATTAAACTCCTCAGGCTCTGCAAACCATGAAGGGCTTTGGGCTCACCCCCTCTTTGACATGAGAAGTAAACACAGAATTCAGATCTTGCTATTGAACAAAGAGCAAGGTTGAGAAGAACGCAGAGTCTGCTCTCACTCCCACATTAGTCCACCACAAAGGTAGTGGACAGTGATTAAGAGTGGTGAATCTCATAAGCCTTGACTGACCAAAACTTTGAATTTCTATGAGATAAATACCCATCCCCTCTGATGTAGCAAAACCAAGCTTGGCATCTGGTCTTTTTCACAGACTTCTAGAGCTGCTTCTTGGCCTAGAAATACAATAGGAAGTAAAACTTTGACTCACAATAGCACTGAGAAGATATATCTTCCTAAATACTACATCTAGTATAGGCTAAGACCTGCAAACGTTGAAGAAAACCCCACAGTGGAGTGATGACTTTGTCATTTCTACTTGAACAGTCTGTTCTTGCCTAACAGCAGACGTGAAAACATTGAGGTGATTCAACTCCCCCCATTTCTCATCTGCACTCTTTGTTAAGCCCAGGCAGTTGAGGAAACCTGGCTTCCAAAACCAGAGACCCTCAGGTCCTGTTTGACCTTGATGCCCAGCTACAGTAAGTCATATAAACACACAGAATTTACACTCTAAGCAGTGCCTTATCCATTTGTATAATTCACATCTCCTGTTTGTCATAGTGAAATAGATTTCTTTTTTGGCTTTAATAGACTTGTGCTATAGGACCCTGTTCTGCCTAATGCCTACTGATGAAAGAAGTGTTGATGGAGAATTGCTCTTCAGGAAGCTTCAGACAGACACAAAATGTCAATCACATGGGAATCATTCAGACACTATGGAGCCATTGTGACTGCATTATTGCAAGTCAGCTCTCTATTATCTTGGATAATAGGGAGGGAAGATAACAGGGATGCCCTACAGGACGAGGAAAAAATGGATAATTTGAGTAAGTGGATCATCCTAGGGACTGTGGAGCAGACACACTCCAGTGCCTCCATAATAAACTCACTTGGACTCTGTGCTTTAGCCAGATGTGCTACTGAATCTAGTGATTGCATGCGATTGCCTGGTTGTCAGAGATGACCACACCACAGGGTGCTATCGTTCACTATCCTTAGCTCACAGTTCTTCCTCCACCCTGTAACAAAGAATATTCCCCTGTAACACACAAAATGCTTCTGCCAAGGGGTGGGGGATAAAAAATCACTCCCAGTTTATCACACTTGGGAAAAACTACATAAAAATACACAACTTAGTGTTTTAACGCAACAGTGAGCATCAAACTCCCCACCATTACTGATATTATCCTGTAAAAGCTTTCTGTTGTCCCCCTTGTCTTGCTCAGGCACTTCCAGCAGTCTTGCTGCAGCAAAGCCAGGATGCTACAGGCAGAAATGCCCTACCAGCTGTGAAAGGAAAGATGGGAGCTGAAACGTCATTCTCTTGGCAAAGGTGACAGGTATAACACAACCCATGAGTGTTCAATCTGGTCAGTCTCTACTGCATTTGAGGAAGGAAACAGTTAAAAGAAACAGAAAAACAAACTCCCCTATGCCTCAACTGAACACAGAATTCCTGTCCCTTGTAAAAGCTTCCACACTCTGGCCCAAGATGACAGCAGCTGTTAAGATTTTAGTCTCCTGATTGGCAGAAAAGTCTCTCCCAGCCTAGTTAATGCAGGTTCAGCAAAGAGCCCAGCTGCTTCCCCTCAGCTTCCTAGAGCTGAAGAAGAAACTCCATCCCACAGGGACATGCTGGGATCTGAGGACTGAGAGTGCAGACCTTATTCTAACAGCTGGTTTGGCTGTTGCAATTAGCTTTTTAGATCCTTCTGGAGGCTTACAGCAACAGCTGCAATACTTTCCCAGATCAGTGGCTGTGTACTGGGAGAATGAGTTGCAAGTGATCAAAGTCAAGGGAAGGCTTTTGGAAGCCTTCAAACATGGGCTGGCTCTGTTGTAATCTCTCCACTGATGAACAGGCTTGCACTGACTGCTTTGTGTGGCATCCAGCGTGTTGACTTCTCACGCTACGTACATTATCACACCCACTATCTACTCACTAGCTCTGAGGAAAGACTCTGATGTACAAGAACCTTATTACCACCTCACCACGGCACACAAGATCACATAGTCTTTCTGTGCTATCACTCTCGTGCTTTATCAGCACTGTGCAGTCTGAGCATGGTGCTACAAATACTTACTTTGTTATTGTAGGCCCCACCATCTCACGTAGTTCTGCGTGCAGTAATTCAGATGCTCTCCATTAACACTCCCTCTGTAAATAAAACCTGCTTACAGTGCCACTGTTCTGTCTCTCTGTGGCATCCCAATAACAGTATTTCATTATTCTACTCAGAGCCACATCTGCACACGTATCAGGCAACCAACAAAGACCAAAGGGAACATGCAGCAATGATGGCACACAGCTTGTCTGTCTGCAAGTCCCTTCTCCTCTGTTTCTGATAAATAAACAATGCATACACCTCACAGAGCCCTCACATGGCTGAAACTACCTCCACGTACTGTGAGATGACTTACCTCAGCAGGAACCAGAGTGGAGGAGCTGAGGGGAGGACTGATGGCAGCTGCAGCTCCTCACAGGGAGCAGGTTAGTAGCGCTGAGCTCTGCTCTGTGTGACAGCAACAGGGCCCAAGGGAACAGCATGGAGCTGTGCCAGGGGAGGGGCAGCTGGGGGTCAGGGACAGGGGCTGCACCACAGGGCGGTGGGCATGGAATGGGCTGCACAGGGCTGTGGGCACAGCACCAAGTGCAGAGTGTTTGGACAGCACACAGACATAGGGTTTGGATTTGGGGTGATGCTGCGTGGAGCCAGGAGCTGGACTCAACGATCCCCGTGGGTCCCTTCCCAGTGCAGAATATTCTGTGATCAGAGCTAATTTTTTCTGAGATGACCCATTACCTCACCATCCTTTTGAGATGTCATGAAAGACAGACTGGCCAGACTGAAGTGACAGTCTTGAGTCATGAAACAGGAGCCAGCAGAGTGTTACAAAAATGCAGGTCATTTTAGAATAACCTCTATTTTTGGAGAGGAACCTGTGAGCTCACTGGCTAAAGAAACTCAGAGAAAGACTACCTTTCTAAGACAACATTTGGGCTGAAACTGACAGGTCTCAGGTTTTGACAGGTCTCACAAACCAACTCCCAGTGGTCCCCCCTCACACCATCTACAGCCACAGACTTTCCTAGTTTTCCAAGTCGGCAGTCCCAAACAGACCAAGAAGCAAAAAGATCACAGACACTGTCCTCCCCACCTGGTGGTGAGGCTTCTGGCAAGGGCTCTTGTGAAGAAGAATGTCTGCATGAAGCACGCTTTACCTGGATTTGGTTTTGTGTCAGCTAAGATCTGAAGAGACAGAGGTGCAAAGATGAAGAGGAAACCAGGGTGCACGGGCCGATGGAAGAGATGGGGGGATATCCACAAGCTGTGATGTTCGCTGCAGTTGCTGGGGAAGAATACACACTGTTTCCCACTCTGCGCTCTCCCAAACCCCTCCCCTCCACTGACTATAGTAATGAGCTCCGGGGGGACTTCTACACTTGCCTTTGAAGTAGTATGTTTCTCTGAACACATTTTGAATTTCCTTTTGTGTGTTGTTTGTTTTCTGGTTGCTCTGGCTGTCTCTCTGTTGAGGGGGTTGACAGCTGTTAGTGGGACTACTACAACAGCTCAGGAACACAGAAAATGGAAAAACAAACCAACCAACCCTAATCTCCAAACCAAAATCACATTTGAAGGAGGAATGCATATTCCCCATGCAGAGAGCTCTCTCAACCCAACCCAACATTAACAAAGCTACCAGGTACGGTTGGAGGGACTGTAAAAAACTGAAAGAAAAGGGAAAGGCATATAAAGTGTGGAAAGATAGAAATGATGCTGGGTCTTCAGTCAAGGCTGCTCCTTGCACTGGAGACAGCGACTTGAGCTTTCTTGCAGAACGAATTTACTGTTTGACTGCTGATGATCTGAGGAGCCATAGAACCCAAACCTCCTTCCTCAACAGATCATGGAATGATGACAGTGGGTAAAGCATGTTCTCTAGGGTATACCCCTTCCCATCCAGACCATGCAAGCAGACCTTGAACTACTACTACAGGTGGTACAGAAACAATTAGACTGACAGTGCTAAAAACCAGAGGAGATGTTGCTTCCATACCATACTTCACTAACAGGAAAGAGAACCAATTTTGTTTTCTCCTTAGGTCATACAGAAATGGAGCATGGGCTCAGCAGAGATGGAACAGGTCTTCTCACTTTCCCTCATATAGCCTTCCTGCCACCCCTTAGAAGTTCTGTGCTCCTTCTTGCATTGCAATGAGGCTATAAACTTGTTTTTTTAAGTGTTGGGGTTTTTTTTTATTATTATTATTTTTTAATTATTTTTCCCCTAGTTGTTTGCTTCAGCCACAGATATGGGCAAAATGCAATTGTCGGGAATGGATCTTTTGATTCCCAGCTTTTTCGGAGAGAGCATTATTTCTTCTGCCTTGTCCAGATGTCTGCAACCAACCCTTCCCTGTTCTCTTGTCCTTTCTCTCCCCCCTGAATCTGACACCGAATCCCCATCTTTCTTACCTGTGTTTCCCACACCTTTTTCTTCCCCTCCTTCCCTTATTCTTAAACTGCTCTGGGAAACAGGATTCCTTGGTCTAAGCAACTGCTGTCATCTTCCTTCAAATTCTTCTGCCCTTGGGATTTGCAGCAGAGGCAGGAGGAGCAGCTGGAGCGAAAAGGTTCTCCAGGGTGTGCAAAGCTCCAGAGAGCTCGGAGCTGGCAATGAAACCTGGTAGAAGGGGCACTGCTTTATTCTCCTGAAAAGGAGAGGGCAGAGGGAGGGTATCTATGAAGCTGCTGCTTATAGCCCCACACCTCATCACAAAGGTGAACCCCACGGGTTTAAGAACTAGTGCTTTACAAGCTTTATACTGTACCTATCAGCAGTCTGATTTCCACCCGAGTGTTTTAAACAGAGAGACTGGGGGGAAAGGGGCGTTGGATAAGTAATTTCCTTGAAAATGAGAAAGCAAACAAACATACATCTGATTTCCAGAAGCACAAAAGCTGAGTTTTACTCAGATCTCCTACCACACAGCTGGAGAAGATCAGGATATACTGATCCGTTCTGAGCCTTACATTCACAGGATCACATTAAGCGCTAGGATTCCTAAATAACAAGCAGGCAGAGAGAAGCAGGAAAGCAGCACTAAAATTCATGTGCAAGTATAAAAGCAGATCTGTGAAGTCATGTGGCAGAACCATAAAATACGAGGTTTTCTAATGTGCCGAGCACCCATCAGCCTCCACTGAAATCACTGGATAAAATAGTATGGATCTTGCCTCATTATAAATAGTAGTAAAATCATTTGAGTAGCGATTTGATAGCAAAGGAGGTCATCGAGGTGATAATTAATTGCCTTTTACTGCAGAACTCATGAGCTGTGACGCTTTCTGCCTGCATCCCAGCAACAGGTATGAATGTCCTACCTTTTACAGAGTGCCATTGAACTTCCTTTCAATCGCTCTGCAATCAGGGTACTGGAGGAGATGGAGGAATTTTGTTAACAGGTCAGATACACGGGTCGGCATTGCCTGCTGGCCTGTCACTGAACAAGAAAGCCCAACCAACCCTGTCCATTATATGGAGAGAAAAGTCTGTGCTATTCCTCTTGGGGTCATAAAAATCAAAACTCCCTGGTGTTCCTTGAAAATCTGTAGTCCTCTTGCAGAATGGCATGAGTTATCATCTGATATTTATCTTGTAGTAGTTCCTAGAGGTCTCAAATCAAGATAGGGACCCTGCTGTGCTGGCTGCTCTGCAAATATAAAGCTAGGCTCAGTGCTTGTCCCTCCGAGCATAATTTCTGTCCTGACAGACTATATATTTCTACCCAGACACAGAACTATTTCTTACAGTCCTAGAACATCTAATCATCAAGGGACTTAACTTGGGATTTAAGATCAAATATTAAGTAGGTACATAGTTTTAAATGGTGAGCCTTAGGAAAGTCGAAGCTATTTGTCAAGCTAAATAAATGCTAACCTTTTCACAGCAGAATCACTCCTCAACAAAAAAATAGCCCAGAATATTTTGAGCAATTTACGCCTCTGGTGATATAAAAACATGGCTGTGGATATCTCTTTCTCATGGCAGCAATCTTAGCTGCCCGCTCTCTGCCATATTAAGCTCCTGACCCCCAGTGCCACTGTGAAGTGCCACATACTACACCAAATGGGAGAACTGTGATAGCAGAACATTTCTCACCCATGATCAATAGCTTATGCACCAGCTGCACCTGAACAACACTGAATCTAAAATATACGTGTAATTTAGAAAGGTGGTATATTTAAAAGGTTTTACTGGCTATGTAGGCTCATCAGAAAGCTAGGCAGGCAGCACCAGAAATCCCACAAGCTTGCCTGTTCTCTTGAGACTTCCAGTTCAATTTTGCAGGCTCGAGAGGTTTGGATTAGATTTGAATAATTAATCCAAATTTGTCGGTGCTTCATAGATGAATCAAACCTCCAACCCTTTTAAGGTTCAACCTCAGTGCTAATAACCCTCTTTACTACACATTAGCATAAAGTAGTTCAGTTTAATGATATAAGAAAATGCAAAAATTAGATTTGTGCTGTCAAAACTTTTGTAATGGAAAATATTGTGGATTTTCATCAGTCGGATTAAAAAAAAGGAAAACGAAGATTCAAAGAAATATCAAATAGGTTAAAAAATCCTTTGTTACTCCTAATAAGATATAACCGAGGGTCACTTACAGCAGAAAAATTGCAGTGTCACATTGAGTGGACATACTGATTTCCTATAATACAGAAACTTTCCTCCTGTACATGCTGCTGAACTAGCTTTCACATACACTGGTATGTAAAGATTTTCTGGACACTACAGGCAAGAAAGAGCTGAGAAGTGGAAGCATTCCTGGCTGTTCATCACACAGATTGCTTTATGGTACAGGTAACCCAACACAGGCAACAAGGAACTGACTGAGTTGCCCCCGTGGAACTCAAAAGGGTAGCTAACACAAAAGACTCTGAAGCTACTGAAGCCACTCGTGGGGACAGGGCTCTGACACCCAGAATGGGTTGCAGAATTGTCCACTGGAGATGGTAACAAGACATGGAAGCAGAGCCAGGCTAAGCTGTAGCAGCTTGGAAACATATTCATAAGAGATGTGCAGCAATCAGCAAGGAAGATTCAGAGGAGCGGATCGCTTTGCACAAGGGTAGATTGGTCACAAAGCAGAGGTGAGTCAGACAGACTGCTCAGGTCCCATGAACATCAAAGTGACTGATAGGTGTCATATAATCTTCAATAATTTGGTGGATATTGGCTATTATTGCTCTAATATTTCTCAGGAGGTTCATAAGGTTCAAAGATATGTTAATATTTGCCCCTTGGCTGCGATTCCCAATCCCAGTCAGTATGAATATTCTGTGGGTACAGATACCCTGAGCATTCCACTTAAATCAGCTTCAGAAAAGATACGACTCCCCAGTGAAGTGGAGAAAATATCAGACATACAATAACATGGCCATCGCAAGCACAATCCTTACTTCGACTACTGCAGCATAAGTACACAAAGCTGAACAGGCACAATAGAAGCAGGCAGGCCTTCAACATTCATCTACAGAACTGTCACCCCAAGCAGCCAAAAATAATGAGCAAAGCCTAAAAGATAATTGTAAGATTGGCTTAAAGACCCTGAGATTTGAAAATACACACGTTGGCTTTTAATCTGAAATTTAGGTTTTGAGTCTTTATGACTCATGTTTTCAAATTATTTTTCACAACCACGAGAAGAAAAAAAGAGTATTTCCCATTCAAACGTAACAAACCTATGATTATGGCATAATCAAAGGACTTCTGAGGTGGGACTTAAAAAAAATACCGGCTATTGTGAAAGCTGGAAATTTATGAAACGCGGTGAAAGTGTATTTAATGTTGTATAAATAACACTTCGAAGGGTGCTATTTTCTGGTATTGGATGAATTGTGAATTGCAAAGCATTCTTATCAGTTGCACCGGTTTGTAAACTGCGCAGGGAAAGACAAGGACTTATGTTTCTCTCTGGACTTATCTGAAAGTGTCATATGACCTTTGGATGAAACGATCAAGGTCATCTATTCAGCTCTTTAAACCACGCTCCCTAATTTAGTTTTTGCACCTTGCATATGACCTCTTCAGACAAAGTCAGGAGGAGCATTTTCCTCCAGCACAGCCGAAATTTAGGTGCTGTGCCTTACTGGAATCAGCAGCAGTAAACATCCTGTTAACTGTTCAACGCTCGGAGTGATTTGCAACGCTAACCTGAGTCACTGAGCACAGCTTCTGTCTCCTAACTGGCTGATCTAACATACATGAAAAACCTCCTCTTTTGAACTTTATTTCCTCATGCAAGTAACTATTTTTACATTAATCACAACTTGACAGCAGCATGCAAATACTTAACTTTAATCACCCAAATGTTCAGAAGCAGTAAAGAATGCGGGAACCGATGTGAAACCTTGACTTGCACTCGGGAGAATTTTAGTTGCTTGCTTACAACTCTGTCATCTCAGGTTGTAAATTCTATGCAACGCTGTAAGCATTTATCCTCACAAAGCTATCGTCCCATTTTACAGATGGAGAACCGAGGCGTCGAAATATCAGCGTGTGTGTTAACTGCTGTTGAAAAAAAAAAAACAACAATCGCATGCACCAGGAATTGGGCCTCAAAAAATTAAGCTGCTGCCCAGAATACTGGAAGAGCATTCCCTTCTATCAACTCTTAGTAGTTTTTGGTTTTTTTTTATCTCTGCTTGAAAGGGTTGTGTATTTTCTTCAGCTTAGTAAATACCAGCGGACTGGTTATAAAAGCAAGACTACTGTAGTGGAATGTACAGCACAGACCCCAGGAGAATTCAAAACTTTGAAGACATGTTTGGTATTTGTACTTAAAGGGCTTGACAGCATCTTCTTAAAGAAAAGCTGTAATTGCAGCTTCTGTTTCGTGCTGCTTTTTCTCCCGCGGGAACCTGACATGAATGAAGGTGACTTGAGAGCTTGCCTCTAAAACTAAGCCTTGAGGGGACCTGCTCGCCCTTCTTTAAAAAGTTCCCCAAAAGAGCCATTCGATACCAATGAATATAGCACTTCTAGTAACCCTGAACATGGATGCAATCACAGAGAAACTGAGCTAACCTTGTTTTGCACCCAAGAAGCACAGCTTTTAATCTTCATCAAGCTCGTTTCTGTTTAGCTTGGCAACTGCATGTAGTTTGTTGTCTGCAAGGACACGGGCACATCTGGAGAGCTGGGATTAGGATACTGAGTCATCAGCTAGCTGGGAAACCATGGGTCCTTGCCAACCATGCAAGCATTTGACAAGTATTTGACTCAGTATTTCATATTTAGAGTGACAGTAGATTCTCACCTGCTTTTTGGGGTCAGCCACTAATAGGTGCCTTCATTTAGCCATCTGATTGGCATGTCCAATAGTCTACAGAGAAAAGACTGAGAGAAAAAGGATTTCTCTAGCCTGATGAATATTTCTTCTAGCTTGATGAACACGTGCAGTTACTTTTATAAAGGTTTAACATCTCAAAGAACAGGACTGAAAAAATCAAGAGACCTTTTCTGCATCTTTGAAGCTTTTAGGTGAATGGAATCCAACAAACTACATTCTGCCACGAAGAAAGGAAACATCATCATCTCCAGCATAATGATAGAAGATTTAGACGACAACTGCGATTTAGGCAGGACACAAAAGCGATCTCCGTGACAGCAGAAGAAAGTACTTCTGTCACCATGGCTTGTCTTCCCTCAACAGCTGTTCAGTCTGGAAATGGCTTGCAACAGTTTTTATGGCAGATACTTCAATGCTTTAGGATCTTCAATTTGAAAGACTGACAATCAGCAATTCACTGGAGCCATACTGGCACTGAACCATGTAAGGACACGGTTGTGTCACTACTGCTTCTGATTTTAATGATGCTCAGATGCTCTCATGAGACAAAATGTGAATAGTCCCCACCCTTCTCCCCAAACTTCATACATTGACTTAAAAGGAATTACTCAGAATATTCTGCATGGGAAAATTCTAGAGAGAAGCATACACTAGACAAGTAACATAATTCAATCTCATCTGTCTTGTCTGAATAAAAATAACAATTATTTCCAGGAGATTGACCTTTAACATTCAAGGAACAACAAATCCGAAGAGAGAGCCATACAGCATGAAGGAAAGCGAGAACAAGAAGCATGTCTCAAAAAGACAGCAGTGATCAGAGGGTTCTAAAGCCAGGGATTCTAAAACAGAATATAGACTTCAAGTTTTTTTAAGACAAGAGCATTGGAAAGCAATGTGAAGATGGGCAAGTGAACCAGTTTTGTGTGTATTGCAGCCAGTCTAGGGCTCAGGGATGAATGCACACTAGACGGCCCAGGTGGTGATATTAGAGTTACTGTGCCACCCTGTGTATACTCTGGCACTGTAGTGAATCTGCCCACCTTTAAGCTCTCTTAATGCTGGTGTTGCAGAAGCAGTCAGCAGAGGGAGTGCAACCACAGAGACACCCTTCTCAGCCATCACACTGACTGCAGCTACAGGTGCCGCAGTCTAGAGTGAGACAGAAGCGGTGCTGGCACAGCGGCACAGTCTGAATAGGATGGAGAGGAAACTGTTTTGGAGTAAAAAGGAAAGCGTCCAAACTCTGCCAATAGATATGAATTAAAAGCATACTGAGAAATGCAAACCACCCAACCTGGTAAAAGAATTATTGTTAGCATTTCCTTAAAAAGCATTGGTTTTATTGTTGTTATTGTTGTTGTTTTAAATAACCACCTGAATCCACATCAAATCACCATGCAGCACAGCCCACTGTTTGGTGGCTAGCACACTGTGTCTCTGCAGGCTGGACTCTAGTATACAGTAAGCAGCCTCCTGAGCTTCTGGGCACCCGAAGGCTTCAGCAGCACAATGATCTTCCCAAGGGCAAAGAGTAAACTTAACAGGAATGGCTGGATAAGTTATTCGTGCTTCCCCCATCAAACTTTATGAAAGTAATTTTCTCCTCAAGTCCAGGTGCTATGTCCACACATATGAGATTAGAGGGGCGGCCGGTACTCTGGCTGCAGATACTTACATCACGTTAACATTTAATTAGGAATGTTTGCTTTAATCATTTAAGGGATATTAAATGCAAATAGAGAGTGTGAGAGAACGGAGTTGGCTTTTTCTTTGAAAATGATCACAGAGCTCTACAACACGCGTGGCAGGAAAGAAGACAACTGCTCCCAAGGACAGACCAAGCCCCAGAGGCATGTTCTAGCTGGAGTCCTACAGGATGACAGGACGGAACAAGATGAAATTTAGGAAAGGAAGATGACAGATGACACATACAATCAACAAAGTGACAGTATCTGCACTTCAATACAAAGGACAGCACCGTCCAACCAGCACACAGTCCCACTGCAGTGCAAAGAGAAGGGCGTTAGTAAGGTCCATCCTAAAGGTCTGCTCTATGTGAGCCACCTGAGCAAGTTTGCTCATAGTGCATGTGGAAATCCCGCAGTGCAGCACGTGAGTAGCATACGGCCTCTGAAACATGAAATCAGTCATTTGAGAAAACAGTTTATTTTCGGGAGCAAGAACACAGCCCTCACAAACATGTTGCAAACCTCCTGCTATTATAATTTCACAGCATATTGCCAGTCCACAATCTGGCCATACATCAACATAGCTTTTGATGGCTCTCCAGGCACGTGATCAGATACCATAGTGATAATGGTAGCAGAAGACACACACACGATAAAAATGCAGCGTGAATTCACTGCAACGCGGAACATTTGATCTTTCAACTGGTCACACACCAGTTGCTCCTAAAACCACAGGTTTTAGAACAACAGCCATATTCTTAGCGTGACTACAGACACACTAAGAACACACTACAGAACACTACCTCTCTCAAGGTATCAGATATTTGGGTGAAATTCTGAGCTTGCTGAATTGTTTGCAGAAGTCCCCCAGAAATCCCAATACATAGGCAGCATGCTGATGTTACCCTTGAATGTCAAAACTGCCAAAGAGATGATGGCCTACACCATGGAGGTTGATGGCCCTGCCTGTGGCAGGGGATTGGAACTTGATGATCCCTGGTGTCCCTTCCAACCCAAGCCATTCTATGATACTAATGATCAGGGTTTTGGTTTTCAGAGGCATGCAGGATTTGGCACACCTTTGGACTTAATTCTGGTCTATACCTATTTCAAATATCCTTTTATTTACAGCTGTGCCCTAGAAAGCTGGCTCAAAGCTTTAAGTGTTGGAATCAGCCAAATGAAATGATGCTGCTTGGGAAAGGAGAACTGGATGCAGGTAAACCAGGGTCACAGCTGCCTTCCTACCCTGTGAGCCCAGCAGGTACTTGCTTTGCTCTGTCCTGGAACCAGCCTTTACCTCCCTACTGCTTTAACACACACATCCTTCCTGGTCTGCATTATGCATCCCACAAGCACAGAATGATGATGGAAACGCACAAGGCATCCCATAATGAAAGTGACCCATGCTACACTGTAAGAAAGAAGACAGATTAAATAAGGAAGAAATAGGAGAGCAAAGATATGTAACAAGGAGGCTGTCGGAAAGAGGTGAGTGCTGCACGGATAGCAGCAGAGAGAGAACAGGGCACCCTCTCACTTAATGAATATTTATTGCAAACTGCTGCCTATTATCTTTCAAAGAATTTTTATACAGTTCCCATGTCTTTCATCTGTTTCATGTTATGGTTTATCTAACTGTGGAAATTGCACGCGTCAGGTAAACGTTGATTTACATGCAAATTGCCTTTGCTAAACTCGCCTTTAAGTAAAATAAGATTCGGAAATAATTTTTTCTCATTAATTTGCAGTTTCAAAGAAACCCAAAAACACAACAAATGCAAATAATCTAATTCATTTGTAAATATAAAACAATTTGTTGGGATTTAACTTCATCGTATTCTTTCTGCCTTCCATGTGCTTTAAATAAATTGCAGTGTTTACCAAAGACAAACACAGAGAGATGCTGGCTTGTTCCAATTCAATGCCTTCCTCTTCCTTTTCCTTTAAAGGGCTACTGTCAAGATAAAAATCTCTCCTAGATTCACTCCAGGGGCAATTGCTAAATGATATAGATTTATATCACACATTCAATTGGCCCCATAAATTTTAACCCAAATGTTACTTCCCTGGATGACACTTTCAACTATTACAAGTGCATTTTAAGAACCCTAGGCCTACACTGGTGAAAATGGCTACTGATTTAGGGACTCTGTTTCTCAGTCCTCTTGCTAAAAGTGTTTCGAACTTGTCCCAGAAGCCAAGGACCCCCTTTGGAACATCTCAGCTGTATGTTATGCAACACTGTGATTGTCTGCACTTCGCACTGGCTTGAACATTTTTGCTTCATTTGACAGTACATATATATTTTTTAAAAGGTTATCCTTGGTTTAGCGCGTGATGTTGGTTAAACAATAGCTCTACTATGATCCTAGTTTCCTGTATATTAACTGGAGATAAAAAGAAAGTATATTTCTACTTGTTCTGGTTTTGTAGGCCAATGGTTTAATGGTTGCAACGTAGTAATAAGTACAAATTCTTTCTCATTAAGTGCTCTCTTTGGTTTTCAACATCAATATGCTGCTCTTTTCTTTGGGTTTTTGAACAGATAACTTAAGAGCGTAGTTATGACTGAAGACCATGAGGATGCCACATTTGAGTCTTCATTGGAAACTGTCTTCACAAGAGCAACCATAAGAAAACACAGGTTTAGATCTTAGCATTGAGCTAGAACTCCCAAAAGACAAACTACCTTTCCAGTTCTCCCAGTAACTTTTTGAGCAACTGTGAATAAGGCAATCATCCTGAAAACAGGGATGAAGCCAAGTGTTTTTTGCCATCTTTTGTTTCACCTGGGGATCTGCACTGCAAGCACTATAGTTTGTTTACAGCCCCTCTCTTCTTAACTATCCTCCCAACAGCACTCCATTAAAATCACACACTGCCGTACCGATGTTAATAACGAAACAATTAGAGAAAAAAATCTGCTTCTGCTCTAAGCCACAAAACATTCCCATTCAGATTTAAGCTGATCAAGCTCTTTACCAGACCTAATATGGCTTGGAAACTGCTCAACCGTTTCACCTTTATAATACACACGTTTAAATATGTTTCATTACTTGAAGAAATTTCTCCCAATTTTAATGGGCAATTTGTTGCATTTATTGTTCCATCCTTTAATGCAATCCCTGCTGGCATCACCAAAAGTCATTCCTAACTTACATGTGAACTGCATAAAATGTCTTGATGTAATCTTATTTTACAGCAGACAGGTGTCCTCATTATTAAAACTATCACTACCGCACTTGACACTATATTCACTGACAGTTTCTCAGCGGAGAGGCCAAGAGCTAAATAGACCATAAAGAACAAAATCTCCTCTCAACCCAAAAGGTGATCCCTCAGCGCTGGTCTCAGAGGTACAGAAGGACGCTCACCCCGGAGCACTTCTGTAAACAGGCAAAAAACTTGAATCGCCAGCACTGTCAATCCAGAAGCAATACTAAAATTCTGCTCCAAGGAATCTGCAACGAAGCAGCAAATCCACCGCCGTGGAAAGGAGAAACAAAACTGCAGGCAGCTACCTGGGGTTCAGAGCCCTTCTTACCTCGCAGGGCTGCTGCGAGGTGCCAGGAGGGGGAGCCTGCTAATTAGCAAATTAGCAGAGCCCTCGGTGAGGCCAACAGCGAGCTGGCAGTGGGTGGCAGGTTGCAAAACAACAGCAAGGATGGCAACAAAGCAAAGCTCTGCAAAAAATAAATAAATAAAGGTGTTGAGGAGGGAAGCATTGCTTGCCACTGTAAGATTTGCACGGAACAAGAAGAAACATTTGCAACTAATGAAGGGAGAACTCCTTACACAGGCTGCTGAATGGAGACCGGAAAAGCACTGGTCTTTTGGCTCTCTGGTTCATGCAACCTTAATTGCCTGGCCCCGCTGCATAACTTCTCACTGAGTCCTGGCTTGTTGACCACCTACCACCCAAGAGAAGGGATAAAACAAGGGAGAAAATAATGCCCTTGTCAGATTGCTAAGAGAACACTGCCAGCCACCAAGTACAGCAGAGATGAAGAATGATTTTGAAAAAGATAATTGAACATGTTGTAATTTGCTCTCTTCTGTGTTTCAATTTTTATCTGCTTGTAGCTCATTTTGCCAGCCATGCAAGGAAGTATGAAAGGGAGGGAGAATACACATGGATGTGTGCGTGCAGGGTTAGCACGTGTGCTAGTGGAGAAGTAAATAATAATAATAAACCAAGGAGCATGAGCTTCCCTGTTGGAGAGCTCAACTGGAGCTCCACCCAGCTCAGGTTAGGGAAGCTGTGCCACCACTTAGCAGGGAGCCTGGCTGCCAGGAAGATGTATGGATACAGCCCTTGGCTCCAAGCCTCACAGCAGCCCATGGAGATGGCTGACTGCAGCCCAGTTCCAGGGAAATCCCAGGTCAGACAAAAGGGGTTTCTCCACGCTGATGCAATCAAAGGCCTTGGTCTTGCAGCAGAGATTCTGTGAAATAGGAGCCTTTTTTGAAGTGTTAACACGCATCTTATGTTAATGAATATTTATGTTGCTGGCACTTTAAAGGCAAGAGAAAGAACAAACCCGTGTTCTCAGCCCTTTAACCAACAGTGTTGTGTTACGCAAATCAATCAAGGTGAAGTCAGCAATCACTCACTCCTTTACCTACCCTGTCCACATTGGCTGCGGACCTAACATTGAGTTATTCACAGCTGCCTTACCTGGTGGGATTAAGATGGAGAATGGCATCAGGGGCCTGAAGCTAGGCAGGATCGCACTCTATACTGAGCCACATCCTTCAGACAGAGCTGGCTCCCTGGTTCTCCAGAAACAGCCATACAGATCTCTGCTTTGAAAGAGGCAGCTGCCTCACATGCAAGAGATTTCATAGCTAGTCTCCCCTCTTACAGACCCACAACCTTAGCCCTTCTTCTGTCTACACATGTGGGTGCCAGAGGGATGCAGAGGAAGAGTTCACATGCTCCGCAGTGCTTTTCACCCCATCCTCTCCAGTGTTCAAGTTAATGGCATTCTGCCCATGACAACTAATCAATTCACACTACAGTCTCCAGAAGATTACTGCACCTGAAGAGAAGCATGAAGATGAGAGAAGGCACGTTCCTGCAAATACCCACTGGACTCGCTAAGCCTGGCTGCACTTGGGATCAAATCAGGTTTCACTTAACCACAGGCCGGAGCGCTTGTGATTTGCATGACTAATTAGAACTGATTAATAGAATGACTTGCTTAATTAAGTCTATCTCAAAAGGTGCCCCTTGAAGACTCATGTATCTGAAAATTGAGAGGTGGTTTCTCTTTAAAATAGTTTTTGGGTTGAAATGTTTTCAGCTTGGATCAGCAGATGCCTGCATTTGTGAATGTGGCCCTGTGATGCCCAAACACACCAGAGAGATGAAAAGGTGCACAAAGGTCTCATACCTGATCACAAAGCAAGGTCTGTCTGGGAACTCAGAGGCACTTTCAGAAACATGAATGAGGACACTGTGGCAACAAGATGATGGCTCTTCTACCAAAACCAAATACGCATCTCTGTCTGGCTGTGTGACTGCTGAGCTTTGCCTAAGTTAGGAGCCCGGCTCCAATATTCCAAAGTGCTGATAGCCCAATCCCCAGTATTTTGCCTGCATAGCACATTTAGATGATGCTAAGTGATAGGGAGCCCTGGTACTATAATGACACCTTCTCTCTGAACTGGTCAATCTACCACTTACCTGACTAGCAGAAGGACTTGTACTGCAATGCATTTTGAGGGAAAATCCCTACATGGGCAAGAATACTAACTTTCCTAAAGTAAGTTAGAGACATGGAAAAGTTTCCTGCTAAGAACTTTTGTTTTGTTTTCTTTCCTTTTCCCTATACTGGAAGCAACATCAAGATCTGCTTTTGTTCTGAGTCAGAACAAAGCCAAACAGCTCTGAGACTTCCTATGAAATAAAATTTTAACACACGTGCAAACATTTAGTCTAGAACAACTGAAACATTTCATTTAGATGAAAACGAGGCATGTCTACTGTTTTTTGATTCAGAAATGAAAAAACAACATTGCAAACTAATACTGTGGCAGCAAAAGGCACTTTCCAATGAAAAATGTTCTGTCAGTAAAGTCAATGGCCTTTGCAAGCAGCAGTGATACCTTTGCTGAAAGGGGAGAAGGAAACAACTGCTGGGACTTCTCATGTAAGGCTTGGTTGCCACTAGAAAGATAAGGATTGTGCAGTTCCCCGTCTTGCCTGAAAAAAGATAGTTAATGAGAGTGTGATGCTTTTGTGGGTTTTTGTGCATAAGGGTCTAAGGTAAGGATAGGCCGAGAAGGGCTGCAGTTTAATACTGAGAAGCATCTGGAGAGGAGGAGGATTACTCATGGATGAATTAAAATGAAGTGCCAAGAGAAGAAAAGGATGATGAAAAGAGAAAACGTCAACCAGATCAATCAAGGATACAGGCATCTGGAAGAAGCGCCTTATTGATCCAGCTGTTAAAGAAGCCTTCCCTACTGGGTTACCCAGCAGCCATAAGCTCCTCTCTCCTTGAGATGCTTGCTGTGGTTAGTAGGGAAAGGGGTTGACGTGAGACAAAGGAACAAAGCTTTCTCCATGCTTTTTTCTCCATCCAGTTTTCTCCATGCTGAGGTTTTGTTCCCTCAGAAATCCACAAGAAGATGAAACATCCGAATGCTTGGTGATAAAGAGTCAGAGGAGAATCGAATATGCAAGATTGAAGGATTTATTATGTATCTGGAAATCTTAAAAAAAAAGAACAAAAGCCTTCTCTGCATTTGCACCTTCATTCACATCAAGATTTTTAGGGAGTGGGGAAATCTGCAAAGGAGTTTTATCACGCTCTCTTAGTGCCAAACTAAGAGCAGCCTTAGAAAGCTGTCAGGGGAATTTAAATAGGATTTTTTTTCTCCATTCAGCTCAATACAGTTGTTTCTTTTCCATTTTTTGTTCCCCTCTTTTTCCTTTCTTCTGGGAGCTCCAGAGTCTCTTGAGTGCTCTTGAGTTTCATCCCCTTTTCTATTCCAGATTTATTCCATTCAGGTACAACAAGAAGATGCACCTGGTGTCAAGAAGGTGTCAGGAAGCAGTAGGTAGTGATTTGGATTTCTCATTGTTCTGTAAATGTCAAGCTTTGCACTTCTGAAGTAAGTCCTTTGGAAAACCTAATTTGTGCATTCTGAGTTGGTGCTAGTTCTTTACATTATAAAGCATGGTGAAACCAAAGCTCTTGATTTCTAATATATGCTCAGCTTTGTTACCAAGACAGAAGAATTAATGAATAAATGCCTTTACTCCAGTAAATGTAGAACACATAAAAACAACTGGAATGCGATGCGGCAAAAGCAACTCAGAAATTTAAAGAGACTTACACAAGTAAGAATATCCTGCAATTCATCATCAAAACCCCACATAAAAATAAAAAGAAACCCAACCTAACCTTACAACAAAACAATATGTCCCTTCTTATGGACATCATAAGGACAAAAGCAAGCATTTAATGAAAGACCTTCATAAATGTCACCATAACAAAATAAACTGAACTCAAATTCCTGATCTTGTTTCTGTGTCCAGCACGATCATCCTAGCTTGATCATAGGCAGAAGTACTCCTGGTACTTCTACATAAGGGGGAAGAGCAGTGGCACATAGCCACATAGCTCCTCATGAAGACCATAGTGAAAAATGTAAATGCACAAATCCAAGTGGTCAGATCTCAGATTCAAAGCATTCTCATTTTGGCATCATAACTGAAGCTCTGAAGTTATTTTATATATATTTTAACTTATATATTATATATTATATATTTAACTTATATATTAATTTGGAACACTGGAGCCATACTGTTGTGAAAACATTCAGGACTATCTCAAATCTATCCATACTTCTTTTTTTGCCTTCCATCCCCACACCCAAGCCCACCTGCTCCTCAGTACCTTCAGTGTAATATGCTAATCAAGCAGTGTTTGGAACCTTTGCATCTACACCTTCTTACTCACTCATAAACCCACTGCCCACACTCTGTGTATATTAATGCTCAATCCACACGCCTACTGAAAACAGCACACAAAGGCAGTGAAATGTAAGGTGTGTTTGAACCACAGCTTTAAAAGCAATGAAGGATGGATCTCCAACTGCATCCTACATTTGAAGTGGTTCCTATTTATCATATGTATGTTTATTTGCATAAGGCCTGGGCGCTTGAATGCAAGAAGCAACATCAAGACACAGATATGCCAGGATGGAAACAACCTCAGAAATGCCCCATTTTTTGCCCAGTGTATCTTGCAGCTAACCCCAGAATGAACTGTGTTAGAGTGAAGAGCACTGATGAATGTTTCATGGCACTTTTTAATGTGGACCGGTCCATTCCCACAGGCTCTTTTAAAAAGCAAAGATTTTGTTGGGAAGTGTTTTGAGCATAGCTGTTTAATTCTCCATTCCCTTTTGGCATGTGTACCCACTCTTGAAATGACAGGGGATGGTGCGGGAACTGGAAAAACCTGGAATTGTAGGAAGGGTCTCTTTCAACATCAACCATTCTGTGGTTCTGTGGTACAGTAAGAAATCAGCAGAGCTGGGTACAAGAGCCCAAGAGACAGGAGTGCTCAAGGCACGGAAGATTCTGTCAGCACTTGAAAACAGCTGCCTATGGAAAGCATAGTCTTTTCTTATTGATGTAAAACCCAAGCGAACTATTTACAAAGACCAAAGTAAATATATAGAAAGGAGAAAACAGATAAATAACATTTTCAGCAAATTCATCCTGTAGTGTCATTTTAGAGTGAGTAAGTGCCCTGAACACTACCCCTTAATGCTTTTTAAACAACAGTTTGGGGAAAACACAATTAATATGCTTATAGAAATAAACATGTCCTGCTGGTATAAATCTCTACTAAAGCAGCCAAGGTCAAGAGCCTTACTTTATTTATAACAACGTAACACTGAGGAAGGTGGACCATGACCTCTGTCAGAAAGTGCTGTATTTCCATTTTTGCGGAGGCTGAAAACAGAACAATAGCAGAGAGCCAGCAAGGACTGCAAAAGAAAGAACAACTGCAGCTCGAGAAAAGAGGGTTGGCAGTGGGGGCTGTGTTCCAGGAACAATGTGCAGTAGAATTTGAGGAGGAGGAAAAAGTGGAAACTGCAAAGTGAGGGAAAAAAGAAAGGTCAGCAAGGAAATGAAGACATGTCAAGTTCCAGACAAGTGAGAGAGTCACAAAGTAAGGGTCACCGCAGGGCTGAGATGGTGTGCCAAGATGGGCTGCCACATATGGCAGCCCACACATACTAGAACTGAGATGTCAGATACAGAGAAAGAGAGCGCGGCCCTTGCCTAAGATAAGGTTGAGTAAGTGACCATCACAGCAAATGAAGGATTCATAGAATCACAGAATGGCCTGGGTTTAAAAGGACCACAATGATAATTGAGTTTCAACCCCCCTGCTATGCGTAGGGTCACCAACCACCAGACCAGGCTGCCCAGAGCCACATCCAGCCTGGCCTTGAATGCCTCCAAGGATGGGGCACCCACAGCCTCCTTAGGTAACCTATTCCTGAAGGTCAAACAAGGACATGAGGGGAGATGACAAGAAGCTGTGTGAGGAGGGGGAAGGATGAAGCTGGCAAAGATGAGAGCAAAACCTTGAAAGCAATGAGAGCATTCAGTAACAGCATGGCAGCATGGTGCTGTCTTGGACATTCAGAAGAGAGGACATATGCTTCAAAGTAAGAGAGAGAAACACAGAGCAGGAAAGTAAAACAATCCCTTTCCTCTGGGGCTTCCTTTTGCATCATTTCCATTTTAAATGACACAAAAATACTTCTAATAACCAGAGAAACATTTGAAAATTAAGAAACACTTGTTCCAGTTAATGTGTCTGAACAGTCTGAGTGTGCATGCACACACACATACACGCATAAAAAACACCCCAAAAAAGTTTCCCCCGGGAGGTCGTTATTATGCAAAAATTGCTCTAATTAGGTCATGAATATATTAGGCCGTATTCAGTGCCAACAACAGCGGGGGGAAAGAAGAGAGAGAGGATTGGAAGTGTGACATGCATACACTCCCAGTGAGGTTAGGGCGACTGGATTCCAAAATGCCATTACGAGATAAAAAGGTCACCCTGTAGGGAGGTAATTGGTACAGCACTCTAGAGCTGATTAAAGGGACCTTTCTTCAGGGGCTGGAAGGGGACGAAGGTGGGGGTGGGCGTGTAAAGTAAGATCTGCCTTGACAAAGTACATGATCTTGATCAAACACCTGTTTTTAGGACAACCACAAAGAAAAAAGAAGAGAGTGACACCTTTGACATCCTATTGAAGCAGGCGCATTTGTTTAATAAGAACAAACTGACTTGCATATTTTAAGACAACACTGAAGGCAGAGGGTGTTTTCCTTCCTGCAGGTTACTGTTCTAACAAACAAGCCTCGGCATTCCTAGTTCCCATTACAGCTGATGACCAGCTCAGCCAGCATTATGCAAACAAGCAGTAAACGCTCCCCTATGAATCCTTAGGGCTGGGGGAACAGGGCTGCTTCTTCACCGTCCCTCTGCCCACCAAGCACCCAGTGACAAGAGACCCCTGCAGACTGAGGTAAGGCAACTCCTGGCTTGGCAGGCAAGAGAGAACATAGAAGGCTTGGAAACACCAAACAGACACATTTCCCTCAGAAATAGATCACAGACAACTCTGAAGAGCTGTGACAAGTAGAATGCTATTTAAACTCTTTAATTGGTGGTACAAATGAGAGGCTTTGGTTGTCCACGGCTGCAGTATTCTTGGAATATATGCTGTCCCTATATGTGGAGCTGAGACACTACGACACATACCATAGCAAGGCAGGGAAAAATGATCCTAGGCAGTGACAGCAGGGAGCAGGATGTATTTAGAACTGGCTTAAGAACCTGCTTCCTTCACCACCCATCAAAAGAAGCATAGACTGAGAATAGGTTCAGAATTAGCAGTTTTGGCCTATGATGCCTGTAGAAGAATTTTTTCAACTACAGCTCAAATACAGCTGAATGAAATTCCTATCCTCTGAGAAATATTGACATTTCAACATTCATTTTGGTCCCTAGCAAGCTGAAATGTTGAAATTAAACACGTATTGAACTGACTCAAAATAAAACATTTGGTTCACTTCTATAAAATTAAGTTTTATGATTCAGGTTGAACTGACAATAAAATGAAGTCTTTCATTTTGATTTCCCAAAAGAAAGTTTCAATTTTGGGGGGAAAAAAAAGTCTTTTTTTTTTTTTTTTTTTTTTTGCAGAAAATCATTCCCACGGAGCATTCCCAACCAATCTGTAATTTTAAACAACACAGAAAACAGCCACTGCAACTCCCTACAAAATAGCACAGATCACCGGGGTCCACGTAGCCCTTAACAACGCATGCTTTATGGCTGAAATACTCATGAAAACAGTCTCTCGCTCACTAGCATTTCCTGATGTCCAGCACCAGAACTTGTTTAAACTGCAACTTTAAGACACTATGAACTTCTGTGATGGAAACAGAATGGCTCGTCAAACGCAATGAATTTAAGAGGTGAGATCCAGTCACCGCTGAAAGCTTTCTTTACTTTTTCTAGCAGTAATTTTCTTTCATTTTCCTTTGAAGAGTGCACAGAGTAAACAGATCCAAAGGGCGCTTTGTCAGATGAGGGCTTTTAAAATCAGAGTGATCAGGTAAGAAGTTGGTAAATTGAAGACATTTTAAAAGACATTTAAAAGAGAAAAAGGGGAAAAAAAAAACAACAACCACATAATGTGTCAGTACATCCCCGTTAAACATTTATTCCCATTCTTTAATTAGTGTGCATAATCTTTAATAACTTATACACCTATCACCAGAGCATTTGAGCTTTCCATGATCTTAATTCACATTTTGCCTTAGAAAAGCCTTATAAGGGTAAGAACGTCAGCCTATACAGTTAGAAGAGGGAGAAACAAAATGGCTTGCCCTATGGTCACACTGGAAGTCTGTAGCAAAGGAAGCGTTTGAGCCCTCACCTCCCACATATAGTCTAGTCCTTTAGCTGTTGGGAAACCTTTTTTATTTTACTTTTTTTTCCCCTGACCATAGGAGGAAATTAAATCTCACACAGATGTACACTGCACCTTCAGCATCTCTATAGAGGTGTCATTCAACCTCATCCCCTTGCATCTGGAAAGCAGATGTACTATGTAGGAAACAAGGACTATGCAGGCAGGCACCACAACCTTGAGGATACACACAAGTGCTATGGCGACACTGTCTGGTCTATAGCTGAGGAACAAGGACAATGGCAGAAGCAGGAGAAGTGACACTGCTGCCTTTTGACATGCTCAGACATGGTAGATTATACATGGACTGATCCCTGAAGGGGCTAATAGAGGTGTTGGGGGGAACTTCTGTTCAAAGATAACACTTATTTATGCACTAATTTAGACAACTCTACTGATTTTGTTTTCAACCTTCCCTTGTAGCAAATGTTTATCACAGCAGTTGTTAAAATATTTGGCAACCCGTTCTGCTAACTGAGAAGCTGGCTACATCATCCACCACTAGCAAACACTTCCGTTCGAACAGCCATCTGAACAAACACCGCCCTGCAGTGCCTATGCCAATAGATGCACACGGCCCTTTGGTGAGATCCAATGCTGTCTGCACGGATGGTTCATCACTAAGTAGTGTAAATTATGAAGCCCTTCCTCCAAGACCACAAAGACAACCTGAGGAATCCCTGCAGTGTCTGTCTATCCATTGTTTCCTTACTTAGGTCGGATCGAGTCTGAGACTGTGAATACCATTTGTTCTCCCTTGTCCTTTTAAGTTTCCTTGAGCACTGACAGTTAATGAAAGCACACATACAAAAGAATGTTTGTTCTATTAGTCATATGATGAGAATACCTGTGCTGTGCCATTCCCCACACTACCTGGGATTTCATATTCCTAACGTGTAATTTATATTATTGCAGTATACCAAGAACACAGTTGCAGCAAGTATACTGAATACTCCAGGAGCTGACATTTTGGTCTGAAATAATGAAAATTGGCAGCCTTTCCACCAAGATCTAATAGCTGTATTCCACTCTAATTCCCAGCTAATAACTGAGTTGCTCTGTTTCTGGAAAGGAAGGTTTGAATTGATGTGACCCCTATTTTGCTCCATCAAAAAGCTGCAGAGTGAGTATAAACTTGTCAGCAGGTTCTACTGCTCATCTGCAGCCACTCAAGCTTTTGCAATATGTCAGCATGGGTGCTAAAACTTGGTGCTGTGTCTCCATTTCTCTGGTGCTGAGGTAACTGATAACGTGTAGGACAAAGTGCATGTGTAGCAAAACCCATCTTCTGGGTTAAAAATGGTTACTACACAGTGTGCTTGCACAGCTCTTTCCATGCACGCCATTTGGAACAGCTTTCCAGAGTTTAAAAACAAAGCATGACTCCAGTGTGTAGTGTTCAATAATAAATGACTATAGAAGAGGAAAGACAAAGTAGCACAGGTGGGAAAAAATCAGGGGGATAATCTGAGATAAGACCTGAAATGAGACTGTAAGTCGACAAGTGGGAAAAGTATAAAATGGCTAATCTAGATAAGATCAGGAGTGGATTTAGAGTGGGCAGAGAGCTCAAGGGCTAAACCTGCTGGCTGTATGCTGGTCAGTGCTGCAGAGGTGGAGCACAGCCTCCCCACGGCAACTGCCTCTACACCCATTGTCTTTGAGAAGAGCAAGGCTTCAGATGAAAGACTTTACACTTGCAACTGTCTAAAAATCCTGCATTTTGTGCATCCAAAAAGACTAAAAAAAAAAACCACATACAGAATATTTCAACCTTTTGCTTATTCCTTGTTGTCCTTAGTAGGAGTATATGCTGAATGAAATCACGTTTCATCTCTAAGTAGAAATAGATGTATATCATTACTGGAAGAACTGGACTCCAACAGCATAAGCGCTGCTAGAGAAATCCCTCAGACTTGAAAATGAAATGTGATTTCCAGCCTAGTAATCTAATCCTGAAAACAAACCTCCTCATCTGGCTCATGATTTGCATCTCTATTGCTGACTTAATCCAGAAGTTATGGGCAACTCCAAAACACCAGGACGTTTTACCTCCAAAGTCCTTCCTCTCGGTAGACGTGTATGTAGTCCATTTCCTCCATTAAAATGTCTTAATAGCATTTCTACTTCAGACCTGAAGCTAACAACACAGTCACTGCCAGTACTGCCCTGAGATCACAACAAACTTGTACAAATAATGGGGGTTAGGCTTCTGTGGAGGATCAAGGTCACAACCAATCTTCACACTGCTGCACTGGATGAACGTAACGCATTTGCCTCTGTTTTGCGAGTGGGAACCATTGCGTTTTAGAGCCACTATCATTCCCCCATTTTCAGAATCTATCACATATGCTATTTCCAGCAAAAATTGATTTGACATGTGCAAACACCTGTTTGGCTGCACCATCCTCAACTAAGTTTTCAAAGGGAACCAGCACATTTTTCTTTGAATCTATGCCTCCTTTTGCTCAAGGACATTTTTTTTTTTTCTCTGTGCTACCAGCACGGTCTCATTCAGTGCACTGACCTCTATTTCTGACACTTCAGTAGTTTCCTTGGTATCACTGTTCATTTAAGGAGCAGTGAAAAACATCTCTGACCTCTCTCAGAGTTTTCAATCCCTAAATGACCTTCATGTATCATTTTAATCATATTTCCCTGTAACACATTTCAGATCAACATCCTACTGCCCTTAAACAAAATCCCTTACAGTGCTGAGAACTTCTCCTTAATCCTAAAAGGGAGTGGACACATAAACTTCTAGCCAACAGTTGCACAGATTTGCTAAAAAGTTCATTCTTTGATTATATTATCAGGAGAACCTGTCACATTTTCTTGATACTAGGAAGGTGGAGGTTTGTTTTTCTTTAATCATACTGGCTGCTCACGTGGTCTGCTATAAACCACTCTTCAAAATGCTTAGGATTGTAACTGCAGCCACCAGACTTCCTCCACCACTATTCGTTTTGCAAATTATACATTTGCAGGTGGACAGAAAAATAATTCCTCTCTGCCCAGCAGGTGTCTGCCCAGTGCATCTCGCAAACCGCAATGAATGGCTTGCAGTCAGTTCCAGCTAACGCTGGCCTCCAACAAATACATCCTGGAAATTCTTCATAACCGTAATCTAGCGCACCTTCCTCTACTTGAATATACTGAGATTCAGCTTTTGCTGCAGTTAGGGCACGTAAGTCATCGGTCTCCCATTTTGAACAAGTTATATAGATAAATGCTCTAGTGCCTGCTCTAGCAGCTCTGTATTTAACATTACTTGCTATTGGTCTGTTAACATCTTGGACACTAGCTGCTATCTCAGACTCTTCATGGGAACATGTATCACATTTCTACTGAGCAACTATGCACAAATATTATCTCAGGTTGCTGACACAGCCATTCAAAGCCATATGCTCAGTAAATCTCATATTTTCTTGCTCTGATAAAGAAGGCATATTATTGACAATCTTTCTTTTAATCTACCTGTCCATATTCCTGGTTACCTTCTACCCCAAGGAATTTGCATACTCTGTGGCAAGTATCTGTATTAGCTTATCCACCATCATCCCAAAATGACATTTTAAGAGGATGCCAAATGCAACACAAATTGCTGCTATTTCTATGCACTGCCAAGGAGATGGCTGGCTGTGTGTATATGCTTTCTGTTCTTGAGAGTACAGGCCAGAACTTTGCTGATGCTTTATGCAGACAGACACTTGGAATTAGTCAATAACTCCTGAAGGTAATGGAAACTTTTGCTCTTTGCATATTGCTGTAATTATGTGAGCTCTAGGAAGAGATGAAGGGAACCATCTGCTTCTTTGCTGATTCTCCCACTCCCTGCGTGACTCCCTGAGCCTACTCAGCTTACTCCTTATACTTCTTTAAGGAAGAAGGAACTTCTCAAGCTAGGGCAAGAACTACACCTTTTCCATCTTCTTCTTCCCTTCCCATTTGTGGGTGTCTGTCAATTCCAAAAGCTTATCAAGCTTATCCTTAATTATTGCTTTCCTTCCACCATCTTGATGAAATCAATAGCATGGTAAAGTTCTACTCACTAGTGGTGAGCCTTCCTCAATCACCACGGGAAATATTCGTATCCCTGTATTTTCAGTGTTGGCTGATTGTGTGACTTTCTCCTGCCTCTTCCTGTATGCTCAGTATGGAGGCTTTCCAAATCAAGCTGCTGAACAGTACTATAACCAAAAAGTGCTCTGGAGACAAAATGGACTGCAGTCTGACAGAAAGATGTATGTGAGGTAAGCAGCATCAAACATACTGTTTACAGTATAAAGCTAAGGTCTCCCAGACTATGCAGAACTTGTACAAAGCTTGAACAACCTTCTAAGCTATTCTTAAACAATGAAGGGCAACATTTTAGTTTCCAAGGTAATGCAACCTAGCCAAGTCATTAGCTGAGAATCTCTCTTCCGTGCTGCAGGGTTATGTCTTTGGGGAGCCCAGAGAACTGCCATTCACTAACTCCACACTAAAGAGGTCAAGCAGCTTTGCACCTGGAATCTGTAAGTTCCATGGAAGTAAGTACTTCTTGAAGAGCAAAGAACCTGGACTCTAAACTCATCATTTAACATACTGTTTTGTTAATTCTCAACAAATATAGCACAGGAAGAGTTTTCTCTCTCACCCATATGTAATTCTAGCAGCAAAGCCTATCACAGGCTGATTGAACACCCGCCTCCCATCATCAATTAGTAACTAAAAAACCCTGATTCTTTTGCATGTCAAGATTTAAGTCTCATTGACAACTAGAGCTTGTTCTCAAATTGTTCAATACTTTAATCTCTTTTTGAGTTAAAAAATATGAGAAGCTCATTTGCTGAATTTTTGGTGATCTCTCTGATATTTCTTTGTGTACCTCTGTCAACCCAATGAAACCACATTACATCACAAAATCCAAAATTTAAGTAGATTTTACCAACTAACCTCCAGGCAGCTTAACTGTTCATTTTTAATCCATGTAGAGTGCTTAAATACCACAGTGATAAGTGTTTTGTAAAGGCATATAGACAGAATTTGACATTGGTTCATGAAACAGGCAGTCTTCAAGGGCAGCAATTGTAGAATCTCTAAGAAATTGCCATCATTCAGGAAACAAGACATGATTGTCCATCATTGTAGCTGATGGAGAAAATAAAAAGTTGCAGAATAAATATATTCTGTGACAGCACCTGTCATTGGTGAATTCTTTTGCCTGCCATAGCAAAGATAGAGGATGATATATGGAAGACTGCATGTTTTGCTGACAGTTCTCCACAACAGTTTCAAAGCCACTAATAGAGTACAGATATTGTTTTGCAGTTCTCACCAGCCCGGCTAACACTTTAATTTAGTATCGATATTTAATTTGTTCCTTTAATTTAGCAATCTGGTGACCCTTCAGTCCCACTTACTAAGAATTTAACAAATTACGTCTTCACTTACTAATGAAAGAGGGAAAACTGAAAGGGAAATAAACTGTGAAGTTCTATAATAAAAAACTTTGTTTCATAACTTGTTAAACTTGCTAAGACATGTAAATACCTCCTGTTCCTTTGTTTACAAGCACTGAAGTAAACAATTAAAGGTGCAGTAAATTTTACAGCGCACACGGTGTATGCACTGCATTGATGTCAAGGGAAAAGAAATACGTATTTCATCTCTGCATAGAGAAGTTCGCCACTGCTCACAACAAATGCTCTAATGTCATGCCAGAACATCAGTGAGTAGCGTCAAACATAAAGCCAGACAGACCAAATCCACTTCTTAGACTCCCCTCACAGAAGAAGGAATTTATGAAAATACTGATAAGCACAGTCAGATTTCAAGCAGATCAACACCTGGAACCTGGAAACTTTAACCAGAAAGCGTGTTCCTCCTCCTTTAAACTTTAAAAAGAACAAGCAAACAAAGTGCACTGAAGTGGTTCTGATTGTCTTTTTTGCTACACCCAGGACAATAAATGTCCCTATTCTACAAGGCATGTTACGTACCTGATTATTTAAATACCCCATTTACCGTTTCTCTTCTGGGTTCAGCATCTTTCATAGCCCCACACTATTAGTTAAGGAACTGTGCAACAAAACTAAACTAAACATCAGGAAAGGTGCTGCTCATATATACTATTTTTATACCCAGTTATATTTAATTCATACAACTTCCCATTAAAATGAAGCTGAAGCACAGTTTCCTCCCTGCCAAAACAGTTTCACAACACAAAGGTACCATGGCTGAGTCCAAGAGAACCTGCAGCTGCTCTACAGAAAGATCTTCCTTTCTTTTTTGGAAGGTTCACTTTTCCAACATGGCACAACTTCAGTTTGATGGAAGTTTTTTATGTGGCTACTTCAGCTGGTTGTTTTCCTTTTTTTGGTCTCACTTTACATTTGAATGAACAGCTTCAACAAAAGGGTGGCAGAATGACAAAACTGCTTGTTAGAATGGGACCATGGAGGTCATTTATTCTCATCTCCCACTCAATATCACATCAAGCCAGCTATGGACTTGTCCACCCAGATCTTGAGAATCCTCTGGAAGGGAGAGACCAAGACAATCTGGGTACCTTTTTCTATATAACATTATTCTCCAGGGAACATGTTTTCCTTCACAGCTCATCCAAACCCTACAACTTGTTTTCACTGCGCTGCTGTCTGTCATTTGCTTTTACTGGGAAGAGTCTGGCTTTGTTGTCATTGCAGCTCTTTGTCAAGTAGCTGCCAGCTGGTGTCTGCTCAGCCCAGTGTCTCCTGAACACTGATCTGAACGAACACAAGTCCCTCAAGTATTCATCACAAGCCATGCACTCCTGTTTGCTATCTTGGTTGTCATCCACTGGACTCTCCTCAGTTTCTCAACATCCCCACACAATCAGGAAGCCCCAACTGGATGCATTACCCTGATTCAGCCTCAGCACTGATGCAAAAGGTAAAATGAAAACCTCTGCTAGGCTGCTGATGGGGGAAATGGAACTACCTGATGTCACTTCAGACTGCTAAGGAGGACATGTGACACACAAAACCTTCACACCTTTGTTCTTTCTATCAGCTCCTCTCCTGGAAAGGGCTGTTGCTTACAAGATGAAATATATTTACAAATTAATTAACTCTGGCCAGTGACTGAAGAATTAGATTTCCACTAACAGGAATTCTGTCTGAGTGATGGATACACAGAACACTGGAGGAATAAAATAGCAGCCCCTCTTGCTTCCCAAACCTGAATGCTCAGCAATCACGCAGCCTTTCCCTTCATCAGTCTTTTTTCTCTACACTGTCAACCCTTCTTTTCTAAAGCCAATAGAATTTGCTTTAGCAGATGAAGGTACGTGTGTACCGAGGATAGTATTTGATCTCTGAAAACAGCTCATCAACTCATTAAATAGACAGAGGCCTATTACACAACAGAACTGTGAAAGGCAAAGAGGAGTTGGTGGTGAGGACAGAAGGATGGGATTAGCTGAGGGTATGACCGCAGCCTCTGCTGCATAAAACAGTTTCTGATTTCAAGACCTGAAGCGGGGCCAAGCTTGTGTTGAAGAGATTGCAATGCAAGCTGCATATTATGTGAGCTGAAAGTTTCATCTTGTTCTTTCTCATGTAAAACACAAGCTGCATGTCAGAAGGGTTGTACTTGCAAAGTTAAGGGATGCTACAGAAGACTGGTTTGCACATGACAGTGGAAGAAGGAGACCTTCCTGGTGGTGTTGGCACCTCTGAACATAATCTTGTGGTGTAATGAAACATTATAGAGCAAAGGTTACTCCTGGAAACAGACGCTGCAGAATTCAGACTTGGCGGAAAGGCAGAGGGAAGCTCATGGCCCAATGTGTTACTCAGTCATGCAATAAAGCTTCAGGTGGAAAGCAATGCAGAAGAGTCCTTCACTACACTGCTGCTTTTGTGTGCTTCCTCTCTGAGTGGAAAGCCTTCATGAGCCTGCAACTCAACAAAGCAGGAAAGAGGCCTGGACAACTCAAGCCATCAGCACTTAATTTAGAGTGGACCTTACAGAGCAATGACATTCCAAGGATAGAAAGTGATTACAAATAAAACGAACTGCGCTTGCTTTGAAGAGCCAACAGAACAACAACAGAATTCCAAATCCATTTGGCAAAGAGAAGGTTCATTATTTAGGGGAATTAATTTCATCCTCAAAGTCATCAAGTGTTGGTTGGACTGTACATCTAACAATTATGGAGGTTTGTTTATATCAGCTACAGAACTAATAACTTCTGAGGCACTTTTTCAAGAGCTGTGGTTGCTGTCATAGTTTCCTGACCAAACTTAAATGTTAGTGATTAGCCCTTTCCCTCTGTAAGATCTCTTTATCATTTGAAATCATACAATGATTTCTCCGTATTTCCTATTTTATATTGTTAGGAGAAGTCAAAATATGTTATGAGAGCTGTTATATCCTACATCAGAGCTGGGCAATGAGACTTTTTTTAGCTATTATCCGTACTTCCTTATTGAATGAACAATATTTGTGTATTATACTTTTTACATTTAGAAAGGTCATTTAAACAGCAGTTGGGTAGTCAGCATCTGACAAATAATAATGCTGAGCTGGAAATGGAGTGGACAGAAGGACTCAACTAAATGCCAGTATTCTGCAGTCTAATGAGTGAAGCAGCACGGTGCAGTAGATAAGGCTGACCTCAGAAATCCATAGCTGAATATAGTTAGGGAATGCTGTTCCCTTGGCACAGGAATTAGAAAAACAAACTTCAGTAAATCTAGTTGGAATTACTGTCTCCTTTTGCTCTCTCTGGCCCTCAGCTGGCAGTAACCAACTGTGGAGCAAGGAGTGAGTGCCATTCAGAGCTGAAATGCTGCAGGGCAGTCTGGAAGAACTGCTCACACAGCATCAAAGATGGTATATACTATAGTATATACAGTATATAGTATTTTATAGAAATGACTTCAGATTAGAGCTAAGACTTACTAACCTGAGGCATTCCACAAGCACACGTACCACCAACAGCCTTTTTCTTACCGTCAATTGAAGACAGAAAGCATTAGCACAAGAGCCCAGTACAGGAAGACAAGGTGTAGAAAGGGATTTTCTGCAGGTTATGTCTCTAGAACTGTAAACACCCTAAAGCTTCAAGCTTTGTGTAGGCAAGTCTTCAGTAGTTTCCAAACATCTTTACTACACGTTAGGAGCCATAATTACCTAAAGTGAACTGGAAGCTGCTGCGCCCTGGCCTTTATCAGTGCCAGTCCCGGTGTGGCTGAATTAATTATATTGTTTGTGGGAACATTCTCCTTTGTTTCTCCAGAGTACCAGAGGTCATACAGTAAGACTAACAGAAAAACGAGACTCTTGACCCAGCTGTGGTAAAAATGTGCTGAGAGACACAAAATCCCATGCAAAACCAGTGGCAGAAGTATGGAAATAAAGGAGGAAGACACTGAGTGGGTCTTTTCTGTAAAGGCTGTTAAAGACAGCTCACATGTCAGTGGACATGTGGGGCAGCGTAAATGTGTGGAGGGCATATCTCCTCTACTGAATGATGCAGGCAAGCTGGTAACAACAAAGAGAAGGCTGAGATACTTATTTTTTTGCCTTTGTCTTCTCTGATAACTGCTCATCACACAGCACTCAGATGCTTGGTTTGTAAGAGGGGATTGGCAAAGCAACATCCCTCCCACTGTAAGCAAAGATCGGGTTTGTGACCACCTGAGGAACCTGTGCATCCACAAGTCTGTGGGTGCCAAGGAGATGCGTCCCAGAGTCCTGAGGGAATTGGCTGATGCAGTCACCAAGCCAATTTGATATTTGAAAAGTCATGGCAATCAGGTAAAGTCCCTGCTGACTGAAAAAAAAAGGCATCATCACACCATTCTTAAGAAGAGTAAAAAGGACAACCCCAGGAGCTACCAACCTGTCAGTCTCACCTCTGTACCAGGAAAAATCATGGAGCAGATCCTCCTGAAAGCTATGCTGAGGCACATGGAAGGCAGGAAATCATATGGGAGAGCCAGCAAGGCTTCACCAAGGGCACATTCTGCTTGCTTTATGATGATGTCAGTGCAACAATGGACAAGGGAAGGGCCGCTGATGTCATCTATCTGGACTTCAGTAAGGTCTTTGGCACAGTACCCCACAACATCTGTTCAACGGATGAAGAGCTGGCTGCAGGAACAAGTCCAGAGAATGGTGGTCAATGGCTCAGAGTTTGGATGGATATCAGTGGATATCTGGCATTCCCCAGGGGTAAGCACTGAGACTGATACTCTCTAATATCTTCATCGATGACATTGACAGTGGAGTTGAGTGCACCCTCAGCAAATTTGCTGATGATACCAAGCTGTGGGGATGCCCTCAAGGCCCAGAAAGCCAACCATATCCTGGGCTGCATCAAAAGAAGCGTGGCCAGCAGGTTGAGGGAGGTGATCCTGCCCCACTGCTCTGTGCTGGTGAGGCCTCACCTGGAGTACTGCATCCAGATGTGGAGTCCTCAATACAGGAAAGACATGGACCTGGAGCGTGTCCAGAGGAGGGCCACAAAAATGATCCATGGAATGGAACACCTCTCCTGTGAGGACAGGCTGAGAGCTGGGGCTGTTCAGCCTGGAGAAGGCTCCGAGGTGACCTGATAGCAACCTTTCAGTATATAGAGGGGAGCCACAGGAAAGAAGGGGACAAACTCTTTGGCAGAGTCTGTGGTGACAGAACAATGGGAAATGGTTTCTAGCTTAAAGAGGGTAGATTTAGGTTAGATATAAGGAAGAAGTATTTTACAGTGAGGGTGGTGAAGCACTGGAACAGGTTGCCCAGAGATGTAGTGGATGCCCCTGTCCCTGGAGACCTTCAAGGTGAGGCTGGATCAGGCCCCACAATCTGATTTAGCTGTGCATGTCCCTGTTCATTGCAAGGGAGGTGGACTAGATGACTTTTACAGGTCCCTTCCAACTCTAAGGATTCTAAGATTATAAGATAAGATTCCATGATTCTATGAAGCAAAGGAAACAATCATACTCTGTGGAGCAATGTCAAGTACTAACAGTTTGCATAGTAATGGACTAAGCCATCATTTGCAGAGGCTTCTGAGGAAGACAGGAAGAGATGGAAGTCTGATAGGCTGTCAGTGGTAGCTCATTATGTATTTTGACCATCAACCCCTTGTAGGGAGGGAAAAGCAGCCACCCAGCCAGGGCAGGTATATAATCTGATTGATGCTTCATAAGTGGCTTTCAAAAACTTGACTGAGCATGAAATCTCATCATTAAAGTTTATGTCCTGAGTGAGTGGGGAAAAGAGAAAAAGAAGGAAAGGGACCAAACCAAAGGGAACCAAAGCTGACAGGAGGATGGCAAATTTATATCTAGGCATCTACTTAAACATGATACCCAAAGCTAATCAGCCAACACCAAAACGGCTTCCTGGTTCCAACAAAAAATAAAGGAAAGGCTCTCTCTCTTTTTCCCTCTGCAGAAACATAAAAGTAACTGAGAGCAATAAAATCAGAACCCGTGGCATCCCTAGAACTCAGGTACCTGCTCTGTTTCACCAAGAAGTCTTAAAGCACTGCACAATAAACAGGTACAAATAATCTGCTGGAACCGTATCTCTAAATATCATGCTTAACCCTCTGCAGTTCTGTGGTTATGCAGAAAGCATGTGCTGCTTTCTATGTCCTCGCTTTCTGTCTGCCTAATAGGAACTGGGTGGGAGCTGAACCCAACAACTAAATAAGGGCTGCTAAAGCTTCAGGAAAACAAAAGCCTATCAAGATCACAAACTACTCTCACATATCTAAGTCCCAAAGGACCAGGGGAACATTGGAATATTTCAGCAATGTTCGTTCCGATGTGAAAACAAATTGGTCTGCTTTGCTTTCCTCCCCTTTTGTGGTTTTTTTTTTTGTGTGTGTGTGCAATTATTCTAGCTAATGAGTTTACTGGCAGAAATGTTCACAGAAACAGCAAATTTTAGCAGCCATTGGAGATTATTTGTGAAGAGTGAATTTCAAATTCTTAATCATAAGCATTTGCAGCAAAAATGTGCTTCAAAGGACTAGCCCATCCCATCAGGGACTAGCGCTACTCTAGGTAACCAGTGTGTGCAATCAGAGCTCATCAGTCAGATCTGATTTCAAATATTCACAATAAATAGATCATAGACAAGCTGTAAGTCAAAAATTATTCATGGAAATTATTTGACAAATGATTTTGAATGCTGAATTATTCAAGAAGATCACACAATGTTCACAGACAATTCCCAGAGAGAAAGAAGGGTAACATTTGTTTTGTAAGTCTGTGATTGATTCTTCATCCAAAGCTGCTCAAAACACCCTTGTGAATAAAGTTAGCTTCAGCCTCATAGTGGCTATCTAAAACATGAACATTTGAAGGGCCTCTTTTCAGGAGAAGGTGCTGATTTGTGGGTTCTGTCTTTGCAATTAACCAAGAAAACACCCTCCATTAGTGTTTCCAGAAGAAAGAGAACATGGGTCCATGTAGGGCACTGGTCCGAGCTAACAACAGCAGTATCTCTGCCAACAATTCACAATACTGAGCAACTTTTAGTGACCCAGAATCACTTCTAGTATTTGGACATAGTAACGATTTTTTACAAGGCTCGAAAGGTTATTCTGCTCACTGCCCAGTCACATTGTGCCCACATGTTATTGCTCCTTCTGAGTGGTTCAAAGAAAGACCCAGTTACCCCGCTCACCATTTCACCATTAATATACATAAAAAGAAAAATAACCTGCCCAGCCAATACAGTGGAGCACTCACAGAAGCAGACTCCATATAAGGATGTGGGTTTAAACAGCCCTGCTGGCTGTCAAGAATGCTATATCAAATGAGTGACATGTGATGATCGCCATTTTATGTTTATTGTCATGTTACTTCTAAAAGGCAGCATCATGCTTAGCATCTCATCGTGACTCTATCATCATCTTTGAGCTTCACCCACCCAGAACCTGCCTCTGCACCTGAAGACTTGGGTAAACAAGAGTCATAAGCATAGCACTGAGGTTCAAGAAACAATTTGTAGGAGTACAAGGGTGAAAAAAAAGAACAAGAACTGCTTGTTTAGTCTAGGAAAACCTGAGGTATGACATGATAACAGTTTCTCATTATGTAAAATGTAGCAAAAACGATGGTGATCAATTGTTCTCCATGTCTGCTGAGGATAGAACAGGAGGTAATTAATTTAATTTGCAACAGAACAGAATTAGATAAGATATTCAAAAGAAATTTCTATCTGCAAGAATAAAAACTAGAAGTTCGCTCTACCTCGGGCTGTTATACAATCTCTCTGCCAGGAGTTTCTGGTTTTTAAGGTTAGACAAACTTTTGTCAGAAATGACCCAAGCAGATTAATCCCCCTGAAGCTACAGGGGGAAACTTATGGAGAGCACAGCACTCTAATGATTTAAGCTCTGCTCTAGTGAAAGTTTCAATCATCCACGAGACCCACAAGTACCCCCAAACTGTGCCCTCCCCAAAACACAGGGAGAGGATTTCCAGATGCAATGCAGTACAAATGGTCGCCTTGCCACCAAAGAAAAAGTGCCTACCGCAGAGTTTGGAAATGAATTAGATCTATCTACAGGATAATTTAAATGTAATTTCTTCATGATTTAAAATAAGAGAACGTTTTACAGAAGCACGTATTCATTCCTCAGTGCGTGAATGAACAGAGGTACCTTAGACCTAGGAAAAAAGATTAAGCTGAAGAGAATGAAAGATTACAACTCTTATACAACTCACGTCCTTTTCAATTTTATATATTTATTTTTTCCTCATAGATTTAAGCACTCATGCACAGGAGACTCCAGATAGGCTGCAACTACTGCTCACAGTGTTATTGTGCCTGTGCTCAGGTGACTGCTGTTCTGAAGAGCCATTTGCCAGCACACCCACCCCGGTTAAGACTTTTCAACAGACTTCTAAAAACTCTTATCTCCCTTCGAACACAGAACATCTCAGGTTGCCATGGTAACACTGCATTCTGCTTCTCCAACAACCAGAACACTGCTTTTAGATCTTCTCCCTTACGCAAGCCTACGTAAGTCAAGGCTCTCCAGTCTACAAGACCAAACAGAGTTGCAAGCTCCCAAGTTTTGCCTCTCTCAGGCTCTGATATTTATGAACTCACTTGCATGCCCACTAAGAAAAGCACTGTGCCCACGTTTCCTGCCCTCTGAATCTCCTCTCTTCCATCAAGACAACAATGTTTTATACATTCCCATGGACCACAGGAATTTATTCATTGGGTTTGCAGCCTTTCTTCATTTGGATCACATCTCAGCCTTTACTTGTTATTTGTGAACACATACATCTTTACAGATGTTGGAGAGACTAGCTCTAAGGCCGGTAGACTAGATAAGCTAAAAATAAAGCACAACCAACAAGAACTCCTTACAGGAATATGTTTATCTGGAACAAAAGAGGAAACACTTCAAAGCCTGGAACTTCATGCCACTCCGTAAGCTAGGCAGAAAAACATCTTTCTTGCCCTGCTTTGTAACTACCTGCACTCCTCTAGTCCTTGCTGCAAGGAAAGAGAAGCAGAGACGAAGTGCAAGCAAACAGGTGGCAACACAGCCCTTCTCACACAGTGTTCTCTTTGAAAATTTCCACCCTCACCTAAAAACAAGTACATCCTGGTTTATGGAGAGTGTTACAAGTAGAATCCCACAGCCTCTGAGGGCTCTCATGAGCAATATACTTCTGATCAACTCATTTCTGCCTTGGGTCAGAGGTACTCTGCCTCTGTGTGAAACAGCTGCTCTTGCTGGATTCCCGTAGACCTGAGCATTCCTGCCTCATTTCTGCACAAGTCAGGTGATGCTTCTATAAAGCTGTTCTTCTCTGCCTCCCTGCTTGCACCCTCCATCTCCCCACTAGCATTTCCAGGTGGTGAATCAAGCAATCAGATCCACAGGAAAGAAATAGGGGAGAAGATAGATTGCCTCCACAATTCCTCTGTTTCTCAGACTTCTGGTTTTACTCCTGCTTCACCCTTAGGCCAAAAGCTCTGCCTAGTTCTGAGGTAAGATGCTGCGGTCCTTAACTCTCAGATCTAGTTTAGTTCACCTTTTCAGATTCAACAGCGGAATGAGTTTTGAAAACTAAGCTAAAGATTCCACCCTTTTATTGACATTTGTTGAGACCAATACTGTACAAATTGTATGGAACAGCAGTAAATGCCAAATCTGGCCACCACAACCTTGTCTGCTCAGTCAACCACCTGCTTCGATATTAGGTTTAATTGAACTAGTAGCAATTTTCCTGTAAGCGTTTTCACAATGCTTTAGACAATGCTTCTGACTGCTTCCTGGCCTAATAGGTAAAATGTTGTTCTCCCTGCAGTAATTACAGGTTCTATAGTACTTTGAGAAGAACTGCAGCGGACAATACATGAACACTTCAATGCTGTGATCACACGATGAGCCTTGCAGTGACTTCTGGGTGACAAGGTTTAATGCCACAATAGTAAGGGAATGACTGATAACATTTGCATGTACTGTTCTTGTATGCTACTGCATGGCTGCAGGAAGCTGGAAGGAAATAAGGTTCCTAAAATAGTCTTCATAATTAATTAATTGTGTTACAGAACCAGAAGCAGTCCTCCACTGTGGCTATCTAACTGCTGAAGACTACAGACAAGCTGGCATGTGGGATGGCTGGAAGGAGCTAATGATTTATATAGCAGATCTTGGTAAAATTTCAGTGATATTAATACTTGACAAGCAAGGTACTTCTGCTCTTAGCACCACGTCTGTCAGGCTTGAGTGTTTCACAGCCAGTTCACTCTTAACTGGAACGTTCCTGCCATGGCAAAATCTTAAGCACAGTTTTGGGAAGCAAAGATGGTCCATAGGCAAGAGAGATATGGGACATGCAAGTGACACACAGGGAACATCAGGTGCTGAAAACTCTTCAGGTTTACCTTGCTAGACTAAAATATAATACATCAGCTAGGATAAAAGATGCTGGAGAAATACACAGTATTGTGTTTTCATTATACTGAAAACAATGGCTCTGGTTTTGGCTCAAGTCAAATCAGTTCTCATTTCAAAGACAGCACACACCAAATATCTTAGATACAAGTGATGGTCTACAGGCATTTGAACTCCTTCCTAACTCTAGAAGTGTGTGAAGTTGCCTCTACTCTCATCTGTTTGCCCAGCCAGTGGCTCCTCTTTGGCTCTAAAAAAGGCTACAAGATACTCATTACTATTCACATGGAATTACCAGCCTTTGGTACTTGCTTGGGTTCCTCTTTTACAGTTGTTTTCCTTTACACCACTGTTAATTTGCTTCAAGCAATTCTGAATCTTAAAACATTCCCCAGAGTCTTCTGATTCTATATATTTGTTTAAAAACCTTGAAGGAAAAAGAACAACAATAAAACTATCTGCTGAAGTTAACTATTACCACGTAAATCCCCTTTGGCTCAAACATGGATTTTTCGAGCTGAATAGAGAATACACAAGGAAAGTGGAAAGTGGAACAGGATTGTTAAAAGATCTAAGGCAAACAAGCAGGTCTTTGACACACGATGAATTTATACGAAGTTCTCCTCTTAAAATCTCCAGGGCTGCAGAAATAAAATACAAATGCATATATAGTTGCTGTAGCCAAATGACCACTTTGGAAAGACAACAAGGACAAAAAGTGATAGTAAATCTTACTCAGAGGCTGAGAGCTCAGAGTCATTCAGCATTTCCCTCCATCATGGAATGAAGGACCAGAAATAACTCTACGCAGAGCTTTAACGTTCAGGAGAATTTACAGTGCAGAGTAGCTCCTAGAGAGCTGAAGGGGAAAACAGCTTGAGACCCCTCCTCCTACTCCTGTATTTTTGCCCACAGAGGATTCATTAGATTTTTGTCCTAATTTTCCTTTTTCTTTTCCACAGTGCAGTCAAGGAAAAGAGAACGAAGAAAATGCTAGCAAGCTACAATAAACAAACCCCTCTCCTTCCTAGTTCCTTCTCTTCAACTGTTATGCACCACCATTCACACCATCTAAGAGATTAAATTGGACCAAGAATTTTCTCATGAGCAGTAAGCACTTCTTCCAGATCTAACTTTCATCCCTTGCCTATGTATTTTTGCTCGTTTTTCATGCCCACCAGCAATGGTTCTGATATCAAATGTCTCACTTTGCTGTATACCTTGCTTTATGGGTGTATAATAGCACTTATTTCAGGTGGAGCTATTCCAGATTCTCTCTTATATATGAGTACTTCTGACTGTAGTGTGAGACAAAATATATGCGGGATCATCTTCTGGACCTTCCTAACTGCAACACTTAATGCGGTACAAAATGTCCCACGTGTACCTCATGCTCGGTATCTTCTAGAGGTAAGCAAACCTTTCACCTTTGGCTTCCTGTGGCCCCTCCTCAGCCTTTCATGAAGCATAACTGCTCTTACTGTCGGGTTCCCATACTTCAGGCACAGCCCTCTCTTGATGGAAGCAGATAAGCCCCAGGGCTGCTGGAGAGCTGTAAGGTTAGTAATTACATTGGCCTCTCCTTTAGCATCTCCTCTCTTGTAGCTGAGAGGGAGGTGTGAACTTCAACAAATCACCGAGTTGCATGATCGCCATGGAAACCAGGGATGAGCACCTCTTGTGATGAAGACAAATGACTGGTGAGAGGGTATTTTTTCCCCCTTATTGTTTTGCATTAAATACCTAAAACTTTAGATCTGAAACAAGTCAGGAATGTTAAACAGATGTATAGCAACAGTTCAGAGCAATTGCATAAAGAACAGTTGATGCACTCAAAAAAGGGCCTTCACAAGCACTCTCAGAATCTCATACCATCTGAAAGACGTACAGGATAATTTTGGTACACAGGATGGCCCCAGTCCGAAGAGAAGAGGGGGCTGCAGAGCAGCAATGCTTTTGGTGTGTTTGAGCTCTTTCTGTTTCCCGTGGAATTTCACATTCTTGATATGGTGCAGCATAAGGTGTGAGCAGGTGTTCACAACCCACAAGTCACTAAGACAGCTCATGTGGGGGCAGGCAGCACTGTCATGTTATTTCACTGGAAAACAATTAAGTAGAAAATAAAGTTTCCTTTCACTAGGAAGGCGCAATGGCTTGTCTAGTTTTTGTGCCCTAATGCTCCATACATTTCCTCATGTTCTCACACCTAACTGTAGGAATTTCCCATGTCTTCCTCATAGGAATCCAATAGAAATCTCCAATGTGCAAAGAGATGACCTTCATTATTGACAACAGGAGCAGTGTATTTCAGCAGATAAGGAGTAGTGCTGTGGCACTCCTGTTTCAAGAAGAAACTCTGCTCCATTGCACAAAATATTCTTTATGCCTTATAAGAAGAAACTAAGGCCCACCTGAAAATACAAAATAACTAGAATTGCAACACAGGGAAAAGATGAAAAGGAAGAATAATAATGTATTTATTTATTTTACTTTGCAAGCTTGTACCTTATTTATCCAAGAGGCACTTCAATGTTTTCCCAAGGTCTCAGATAAAGTACATGCCTGCAGCTGAAACGGAACCCTTAAGTCTCGTCTCCTGTTGCCTTAATTACATAATTAGCATCTTTATGTAAGGTAGCTGTCACTAACACGTAGTTCAACACACGACAGTACCTAAATAAATGGAAGTACCATATGCTGGCACACTACAGGTGCATGCCCTTCAGAGTCCAACAAAACTAGTGTGTTAGCAAGAAAGTGTAGCTACAGCAGTGAGGTTCTCTACATTTAACAATTCGACTCAACAGAAACAAAATGGAATTTCCCACCAGAACATCACTCTTCCATAAATAGGCTTTGTCTTGTCCCTGGCTTTGCATGTATGAAGATATGTTGTGAATTCTTACTGTAGTAAAAGCTCCTGCTGTTCACTTTCTCTGAGCTTCCAGTATCAACACTTCCACCTGAGTTTCCAGGTGACAGAGCCTTGGGGAACCTGCCTGGTTCTTTCTCACCATGATTTGCAGATCTCCCTGAGCAATCATGTGTTCCATTTCCTCCGTGCACTGTTTGGCATTTCTGTTTTGGTTTGTTTTGTTTTTCTCAGGGGGAGGTTCCTTACTTAGCAGTTGTGATAACTGCACTTAGAACATGAACTTTCCAGGTAATTTAAGGTCAGGACAGGGAAGAAATACTAGTAAGCCAAAAAGGAGTTACGGAAAATACAACACAAGCAACTTAACACCCATCACAACCACAAGTGTTACAGTTATAGCATGTGAGTAAGGAGCAGCATGTGTAGAACAAAACAACCCTCAGTGCTGTGGCTACTGACCTGTCCTGCATGGACATGTTATTACCTGAAGACACAAAGTCTTGCAGGGAAACCAACATCTATAGTGATTAGTGCAAAAATACTGTTCCACAAACGTATGCACGTGACACAAAGTAACTTCAGTCATCTCCTCACTCACAGCAAGTGCACCAGCCTAAGAATTCCCTGATAGGAGTCTTCATGATAAGTTACTTCATGAGAAGACAGGAAATTTCTGAATTCATTAAAAACTGCATGAGAGAAGTGCAATATTCCCTGCAAGAACAACATCACTGTGTGATCTAGGAGTACAGTGACCAGCAAGTATAGTAAGACTCAGTGAACTGATGGAAAACACATTATTAGTTAAGGATTATTGCAAAGCCAGTAATATGTTTATGGGCGTTAGCCAGCAAGTAGCTCTGAACAACAACTATGAGAAAATCTTAGACTTGTCAAATCAATTCTCCTCATCCACCAGTTCTCACAAATCCAAACCACAACAGGCAACAATGACAGGCTGGGAGAGGTCATCATACACCAAGACATCTCTCTAAAAGGCAGATCCCCACAAGCCTTTCCAGCCTTCTGAAATGAAGTAATAACTAGAAAACAGTAATATATTGAAGGTCCAGTGAAATCTATGAAGATTTGTCTCTGCTTGAATTGGTTCAACACATGGCCAGTGATTAACTTCCAAGCCAGCAGTGCTCTGCAACAGATGAGTATTTTCTCTGGCCATGTGTCTGTTCCATCAGTATGGGAACAGCTTTCGTCATACCACTGCTTTAACTGATTTAGACATGACTGCATGTTATAATGCTAAGAGGGAGAAGCAGAATAATCCAAGGAATAACACCTGAAGCAGGGTCAGGGACTTTGTTCTACCACATGCCGACTCATTCTCTAAGAGGAATGAGGAAAACAAGAAAACACCAATTTCATCCCAATGTTGCAAGCTGTTTGCTGCTGAAAGCTTTACAGATCATCCACCTCCTGGGACATGCCTATACAGCCACTAAGGCAGACAGAGCTGAGCCCAGGCCCCAAAAAGTTGCAACAAGAAAGCAGATATATTGTACCTTCATGTAAAAAGACCAAACTCCATGTTGCTCAAGACAAACTCTTACCAGCCTGCAGAAAACTGGACAAATATTATAGCTTTATGCCATTGGCAGCATTCCATTTTGTGGACTCTGAGATGTCAGCTATGCTAAAGCCCATAAATGAATGACAAAGCACCTTTTCCAAAGTGATTCTGACAGCAAGGTCTGAGCAAATCCCTTCTCTCTGGATTTCCAATTTAGAAGCATCCATGACCTCCGTGTTCTGGAGCTCTGGAACTTGCTCTTCCAGTTGCATATCCAGCAAGACCAGAAAGATGGAAAGGATTGTGTTGGGGGGACCCAGGTACTCCAAAAAACAGTAATTCACATGACTTGGTTTGCCTTGTGCTAACACAGGGTTTGATTCAGACATCAGGTTTGATTTTTGGATGGTCCTGTGTGGAGCCAGGAATTGAACTCACTGACCTCTGGGGGCTCCTTCCAACTCAGGATATTCCATAGTTCTACACTTCTAGATGTCTGGGCCTACTTCTGTCACATAAAAACAAAGGGGTTCACTACAAACACCAAAATATTATTGCTTCTTTGTTTTACCTTAGGGTAAAATACTCATTTTCTGTGGAAACAGTCAGCGGAAATATTGTAATATTTGCCTGCACAAGCAATCACCATATTGTTCTAATAGGAATTTATAGCAACCTGAAAAATGAGAGAGTCCCAAAGCACTTCAGCAGTATTCTCAACTAACTGCCCAGGCAGAGCTAAATGGTTTGACAATCACACAGAGGATGTGCGGAGGAGTCGGGGTACAATCCATGCCTCCCAGTGCCAGAGCTCTTTGGGGCTTTAATTACAACATCATGCTGAAATCTGAAAAAAAATACTAGCCAGATTGCTCACAGGCTAAAAAGAGAGCATACAATGGCAGCAGCTCCACAACCACCTGTCCATGAGCCCTGCCTTGTGTATATGGAGCCCAGATGTTCCCTTGGCATGGGTCACTTTTCTTCAGACAGGTACAACACCTTTAACACTCACTCCCTCACACCACACATACTACAGAAGGCCGAAGTGGATCACAACCAGGTCCTTTTCTCTTTGATCGCTTCTGCCTGTGAGTTGGTTTAATATGCACTAGGCAGCCCCTCTCTTTGCAGTTCATTTTCCGGCTTGCTCCCAGCTATGCCCTGTTGTTTAGACACTTTGATGCACTGGCGTCTACGAACTGCTTGCCAGAAGCACCCACACAAGCAGACGCATTTCCAGACCTCAAAAGACTGACCTCGAGACATTTTTTTTCTTAAAATTGACATTTTAAGAGAGTACCAGAAGCAGGAGCCCTGCATAGTGTGCTGCATTGCCATGCTTGTATACTGAGAGATTTAAAGGGACAGCAGAATGCTGAAAGCAACCCTTTACCAGCCCATCCCAACACAATTTTCTGCTTGCCATTTGCTAGCTCAGGTCGAGATGCTCCCACTTAGTCAGTCCTTCTCACTGGACTTAATTAAGTGCTGGGAGTTATAAATAACCGGGCTGAACGATCAGTCTTATTAAAAATTAAAGTCCATTAAAAAAATAAAATAAAAATCTGGACTATTCATATTATCACATGGAAATCTACTATATGTTTTTTTTTCCCTTTTTTAATGAGAAAATATGCAGATTGAGCCACTCGAGAGTCTTCTTTTTCTGCAGCTTTGATATCAATTTTAAAACTGAAAAGAAAAAGTTTTGAAGTGAAGAAACTTCACTGCTGCCACCAAAACTTATTTGGGCTTCGACTGGAAGAAAAGCAGTTTCAGAACTACTCCTCCCCTCATCTCTTCATCACAAGAATAATGATCTTTTCTTGAACATAAATGTTATTTGGTAGCATTTTCAACCTACACAACTCTCAATTCTGCTACCACACGAGGTCTGAGAACAAGAGAGAAAACAGCTTGCTACAGGGAAACAAACTAATCTACCTCTACTACCCCAGTTAATAACCTCAACAAAAACAGCAACAGCACAAGTTTAGAGAGAATATTGGACTTCAGTTCCCATAACGATCCCAGAGGAATTAATACCATCATAGAATCATAGAATGGCCTGGGTTGAAAAGGACCACAATGATCCATTGAGTTTCAACCCCCTGCTATATGCAGGGTCACCAACCAGCAGACCAGGCTGCCCAGAGCCACATCCAGCCTGGCCTTGAATGCCTCCAGGGATGGGGCATCCACAGCCTCCTTGGGCAACCTGTTCCAGTGCGTCACCACCCTCTGTGTGAAAAACTTCCTCCTAGTATCTAACCTGAACCTCTCCTGTCTTAGTTTAAAACCATTCCCCCTTGTCCTATCTCTATCCACCCTTGTAAACAGTCGTTCTCCCTCCGGTTCATACACTCCTTTCAAACACTGGAATCATCTGAGACTTATATTTTGAAGCAACCATTCTGAAGCTCCATTCAAGTAGCAAATTGCCGCCAAGTCAAAAAATTATTAACCGTGCCCTAAAAATCATAACGCAACTTAATAAAATCAACTTCTTTCTAATTTTCCCTCTGTAAATGTGATGTCGGGATTGAGATTATAAATGCATTCTACGTATTTCCAGATATGTTCCTGCAACCAGAACAGCAGGAAAACCATTTTTTATTCTGCGTATTTTAAACAAATAAAGAGGGCTGAAGTTCGCACAAAATCTTGTCATCTGCTGCTGCTGCTCAGGGCAGAGGGATGCTCACGAGGCTCATCATAAATTCAGGGACTGGCAACATGACGCCAACAGAAAGCTGCTGCTTTATAGACACTGCTTGGCTGGAGAATGGAGCAGGGTATCTGGCACCACTGGAGATGCTTCCCAGACCACCTCAGGGCATAGCACTGCCTCTTGGGGAGTGCAAATATATGAATGTGGATACTACATCCTTCTGCCTTGGTGAGCCATTGCTCACCCTCCTGAGCTGAGCCAACACAGAAGGAGCAGCGCTCAAGCTGCCAGGGAACAGCAGGCTCAGATTTTGCCAGAAGCAAAAAAACCCCACAACAATTCAGCAAGGAAGAAAACGATCCCCTCTTTCATCTTCCCCTGGGCTTGCTTACAACTTCTCTCAACCACTTAGAGAAGCCAGGCTCCCAGGGACAGAAATACCAATATAATCTCAGTCCCTGAAACGTGAAGGCTATCTTCCCAAGTGTCAGGGGGAAAGAGCATTCCAGCCATTGTGAGAGCTGGTGATAATTCTTGCTCCCAGGCCATTTGTAATGATGTCTCATTTTCTTCCGGTGCCTTATAACTTCTCTATTATCCACTGGCACCGCAGCTGTTGATTTCTTGTTTTCTCTGACAGAACTGTGCAGAGACTTCTTAAAGCCAGTGCCTCCCCACAAGGGTGTTATTTTTCTTGAGGGGGGGGAAGGGGTTGCCAGAAAAAACAACCACAGATTATTCCTGAATTGCAGCACTGAGGTTTCATAATCGCCATCAAAGAAATATTAATGTAATAGAAGGTACATCTACAACTGGACCCCTCACACAAGCTATGTGTAACATACTCCCCATAATAAGGAGCTCTGCTTTGAACCAAGGCATCAGCCTTAATAAGCTGTGTTACTCCCGCTGTTGCTGCTAAGAGGCTGCTCGGACACCTCGTTAAATACCTTTTTTTTTTTTTTCTGGGGTTTGAAATCTAGTAAAGCTAACTGCATTCTGCTGTGAAAATGACAGGCTCGCCGCCACAGCTTAGGAGTAATTGCTGGAGAGGGGATTTCATTTCATTAAAATTTGTATTTTTGTTTTTATCGTGTTTCCTATTATTTTTCTTAGCAGTGCACCTAGCTGGAGAACGCAGTCCTCCTGCCAGTGCAGCCCATAGAACTGCTTACATTGGAGTGCTAGTGGAACGCAGCAGTCCCTCAGCAAGGGAAGCACGTAACAGTTTGGGCTAAAGAGAGAAAAAGCTTATTAGGGGCACTGTAACAGATCCTGCCACTCTTTTCATGCGGATTCACAGAGTTGTAGAATCCTTATGGTAGGAAAAGGCCTCTAAGATGCAATAGAACAATTACTTTCATGCCCAAGCTGTGTAGATGAGTCCCATCGGGCTCTGAGGTCCTTTGAGAAGAGGGTGATGTTACCTCTGCCAGATAGGACTAAAGTAGGTGCCCAGCAGAGAGCACCTCAGTCAACTTGAACACAGCCCCTGGACACTCTGAGCTCTGCACATGGCTGGGCCCAAGCACTAGTGGAGTGAAAAAGTCTCCCCTGTAGATGAGATGAGCAGAGGATGGATCAGTAAGGTTATGACAGGTACAGAAAGATAGTAACGGCCTATTCAGATCAGGGCTTGAGTGATCACAACAATCCTAAGGAGAAAGTGCAGGCTCCTGTGCCATTGCCTCCAGATCACATCAACACTTCAGAAATAAAGACAGGGCTGGATGATTCAGTAACTCACACAAGCTGTTTCAAGCTCTAAAGAGTAGCAGATGCTGTTTCCTCTCCCTCTCCCCCTCTTTTAAATACAAAGAGCCCTGCAAAATCATTCTCTCTGCTCAGAACAAATAGTTCATTAGCATTTGCCTTTATGAGAGTGGGAGAGTAGATTTTGTACCTTGTCTGATCAACGGTTGTGCCAATTTTTCAGGGCTGCCTTGCTGAAGCAAATGCAATAACATTTCATTATACAACCCCAAACCCAAAAGGATACTTAGTATGCACTGAACCAGCATCAGCTGCACTGAAGGCTGCGCTGCTCTCCAACAGTGCCAGCAATCTCTTAAATCAAGAACTGGACGAAGGCTCGTCTAGTGTTAAGGGAGAGCACGGCCAAAGATAAATGTATTATGTCCAGCTTGGATGCTGACAAATTCAGTTTTCTTTGATTTAGCCTCCCCACCCAAAAAGAGAGAAAGGCAACATCAGCAACAGCTCCTATACTTCCCTGGTAGTTTGCAATTAAACACAGCTCCTCTGAGGGGGATGCTAGAAGAGTGGATAGGACTACTACAGAATGAGCTTGAAATAATCAACATATTGTGACTGTACAGACAGACCCTGCAACGGCTGTGGAGGGAAACGGATGGCAAGACCAGACAGGAGGAAAGAAGCAGAGATGTGAAAAGGAACAGAAGAGAGGGAGATAAAGCAATAGGAAAACGAAAGCAAAAGTTTTGCAACATTGCCTATACTGGCTCTTTGGCAAGGGTTCTATGAACCCCAATGCACTGCTCTGCCTGGCCATTTCCAAAGATGGATTAGCAAATTAATGTAAGCAGAGCATAAAGTTGCTGACTGTGGTGGCGTTGAGTCACCTTGGGCCTCATCAGCATTGCTAAACATTGCCCGTAACCTTTCCATTATCATTGAGGGTCTGCACAGCACCAGGACCCAACTGCTCCAATAATTTCAATTACTTTCCCTGACAAATTTTATGTTTCATGTATTTTACTGGCCTGATAATTATGATTTCTCTCATTTCTCGCTATCGAGCTTAATGGGTTCCAGCATGAGTGTACGGTTTCAGAAATGAAGTTCCACTTGAATTCACAAGTTATTATCTACTTTCACTAATGGAATTGGAAAAAAGAGAAAGAGTGGGAAAGAGATAAAGGATGAGTAGAGAAGAGAGAGTAGAGAGGAAGTGAGACATGCACACACACACACAAAAAAAAAAAAGAAAAAAGACTAAAGAAAAGCAAGTTTACAAAGGGGAAAAAACAAGAGAGAAAGAGAGAACAGAGACTGAGTAAACACAAAGATGAAGTGGAAGGATGATGAAAAAACAACAAGGATGTATGGGAGAATGAGATAAAGACCAAGAGAGAGAAGACACAGAAAAATGGGTACACAAACAAATGAGAACGAGCTGCATAAGGATCAGCACAAATGAGTGATAAAAACAGTACATTAAGAGCATTAAAAATGCTTCTGTACTTGATGACTGAAGAGTTGATAGGTTATCTCAAATCATGGGTAAGCAGCAGAGATGTCAACTCTGCTTCTCCTCCTACTGACCACTGAGGAAATGATTAATATCCCCCCAAATAATCTCGCTGGCAATGGCAGATCTCCCAATTAGAGCTAGCTGGGAATTAATCTTGCAAAATGCGTTAGAGATTCTGAAGAGAAAAAGAAAAAAAAAAACCAAAACTAGCCCTGCAAAGTCTGCTCCTTTTTCTATCATGGACCTGTCCTTCAAGAAAATTTAATAAAATTTGTTGTTTCTGCTGACCAAAGTTGTCCCTGCTCCTTCTTTCAATCAGCCCTGGTGTGTCAGAAGAGGTAGATTGAATGAGCCACAGCTATCATTATTTGTTCATCATCATCAGAGCTGTTTAAAGAAGAAGAATAAAGCTGCAGTAGCGAAGCCAGGCATGGCCATACAGCAGTAACTGATATCTTCCTTTCCATTTGTGCCTCTGAAAAGCTCTGCCTATGATCAGATGTAAGGCCCGCATCTCCTCCTGCTTTACACAGGCACACAGCCTGAAAACACAGCCTGCTCTAGCGCCAGGGATTTACAACAGTGATGTTACATGGGTGAGGGCAGGATTTGCCATTCCAACTTTTTGCCATTGCCCAAGGTGGGCAAGTGTATTTATCAGGAAAGCTTCTGAAGCTGAAAGCCAAAAAAAGAAAAGATCTTTTCTGTAAACTACTAGAAAATGTGAAAAGAAAACAAACACCCCTTAACGCTGCTATTTTGACAGTGAAACATTTTAAAGAATTAATGACCCTCTTTACAAGAGATATTTATGGAGAGGATGTTCAAGGCTCCTACTCAAGCCCAAAGGCAAAAGGCAGGAACACAAATAACCTGGTTTGGGTTACAGCGCTTATTCAGGACACAGACCATCTGCAACAGGGTTAATAACACTGGATAGAGAACATACATCCAGAATGCCATTGTACGCTGTCACTGTCATGGTTCACCAGCAGAAAAGTGTTGCTCTGAAAATCACTTACAAGCAAACCTTGAATGTCATGAGCTTGTAACAAGGCCTGCAGTAGGACAGGAAAATGAATACAATCAGTAGAACTGTAAAAAGAATCATAGAATCATAGAATTACCCAGGTTGGAAAAGACTTTGAAGATCATCAAGTCCAACTGCAGCCTAACCAGTACCCTAACTGTAAAAACCCTACACTAAATCATATCCCTGAGTACCACATCCAAACACCTCTTAAACACATCCAGGGATGGCGATTCAACCACCTCCCTGGGGAGACTATTCCAGTACCTAAGAGATGCCTTACTTTAAAGATTCCTTCTTTACAATACCTGCAGATCCCTCTACACATACCATGGCACTTGGTCACACCTTAAAAGAATATCTACAGTTTTGCAACTTTTCTCCCAAATTTCTATAAGAGTAGCAAGGAAAGAAATGGAAATCCTTTTCAAGGCCCTCACATCAGCAACATTAATAAAGATTTTAACTGGTGTACCTGAAAAAAAATAAATGAAATAAAAAATGGAAGAAATACCAAAAAGCTGAAACACCCATATTCTGAAGTCCAGCTGAGGCCAATTCACATATATAGTACACGGCCCAGTGATATGCCAAGGAGAGGTAATCAAGAATGAACATCTATCCCCTTGATGTACAACCCAAAGGATATACCACTGGGGTGCTATTTCTGCTCTCAGGATTTCTCCCTGAATGTGGTGAAATCCTTCACGCTACCAGAAACACATGTCTAGGCTTCTCAAGAAGACTTAAATACCACTAATTCTGGTTTTGGACTTCTCAATGGACTATCTTCTTAAACACAAACTTTTAGGTTCATCCAAAACCCTGTTGCTCCCACCAGCAAAAAAACCCAGTAATTAACTTTTTTTAGTTATTATTACTCTTCACTTGTTCTTTGGTGCACTGTAGAAAGCACTAGCGCACCAATGCTGATACTCTTTCAGGGTTTATTTCCTACACTCAACGTACTGATGTTGAGTAGGGTCTATAACAGCCAAGAGAGGGCTCCTTACCACTCATCTTCTTTAATCCTGACCTGTGTCCTGTCCCTCACTGGTTTGTCTATTAATTTAAGAATGAAAACCAGAAAGGAAGAATTCTGGTTAATAGGACTTTAAGTGCAGGAAGAGAAAGAAGCAGGAAGGGCTAGAATCACTTCCCTTACCTATAAACAAACTCTGCAACTTCTCTGAGATTCAGAAAACAACATGATTAGCATTTCCTTGAGTTTGATTAATCAGCACTGTTTATCTCCTTCCACCAGGAACCAACATAGTTGTTAATTTAGGTTCCCAGCCCAAGAGATTTACCCAGGCAGGTGAACTTCTGAGGCTGTAAGGGGAAAAGCTTTAAAATATTTAACAAGGTTGTCAACAGCACCTAAAGAACCTGCATAAAGGAAATGCGTTCCCTATTCCTCCCATACTTTTCCCTGCACCAAAAGCTCTGAGTACACTATATTCTTCCCCACTCCAGGACTTCACCATCCTGCAAGCCTGTAAGGTGTAAGTGTTCAAAGGAACCTGGCTATCGAAGTCCCATCAACTTCAGCAAGTAAATAGCATGGCTATTTACTTTAAAGGCTGTTTCACCTAGTTCAGGTCATGGAATGTATGTGCACCATACATTGAATGTGCTTATGAAGAACATTTTCCTTCTATTTTGACTCAGAAAATTTTATTAATAGAATGTCTATGAATTTGCAAAAGTTTCCTTCATTTCTCTGTCTGCTTCTAACAAAGTGGGACTTAAGGGATTTAAAACAAAATCACAGTTCTAGAAGACAGGTCTTACAGGGGAAGCAGCTTCACTCAATATCCCTAAAGAACATAATTAACCTGAACAACAGATGACTAAAGTCAGTGCTGAGCTTCTAGGATAAAGATCTTCTCACTGGACAGAGATGGTATGTAAAGCATAAAGGTATATTTCTATACCATCAAATGTAATTTACATGCTTGAACTTCTCTTTTGAGAGGTCAAAGGAATTCTTGATGAAACTACTTCATCAGCACCATAAAGCTGTTGCTTGGAGGACCAAAGAAGAGAATCTCTACTTATTGTGAACGTTTTAGAACCCTTCAGTACATATCAGCTATCAGGGTGACGGCAATTCATTATGGAGTTTGACTACTTGAACATGTCAAAAAGTAATTGATGATATGTGACATGTAGATTCAAAGAGGCTGTAGGACATCATCTGTCCCCACCTCCCCAGCTTACTTTGACAGAAGAAGGTATATATAAAAGAGTAAGAACACTGGTGCAAGATCAGAACACAGCTTTCCCCTCCTAACTGCAGAAAACATTGAGAGAAAAGGATCCATAACTACAGGTTATTTTAGACTAAGTTGGAAGGACGGAGTTTTAGCCTAACAGATCCCCAAATTAAAATCATAGAATCATAGAATTACCCAGGTTGGAAAAGACCTTGAAGATCATTAAGTCCAACCACAGCCTAAACATAGTACCCTAACTTTAAAAACCCTCTGCTAAATCATGTCCCTGAGTACCACATCCAAATGGCTCTTAAACACATCCAGGGATGGCAATTCAACCACCTCCCTGGGGAGCCTATTCCAGTACCTAACTACCCTTTCTGTAAAGAAGTGCTTCCTAATATCCAACCTAAACTTGCCCTGGCGCAACTTGAGGCCTCCAAAATAAATAAATAAATCAATAAATAAGCTAATAAAAACCTGTTGAGTTTCAGAAGCAGCAATTTTAGGAGCAGATGAATGATGTATGCTCACATACGCACACCAGCAAAGGTGCATAGATGTATGAAGTGTAAGAAAAGACAGAACAATCCAGGAAGGCAGAGCACTCTCTTTCCCTTCATTCTGCCTACAAGAGGAATGAATCTCCTTCCAATCGGTAGCATCCAGCCTCAGTGAAGCTTCCGTTCACCATGATGGGTCTGGCATTGCCACCTTTCTATGCAACAGCACCAGAGCAGCGATGGTGGGAGCAATGGTACACAGAGTACTGTCCACAGAGATGTAAGAAGATAATTTGGCAGCTGTTCACTGCTGACTGGTCAGGGAGGTAATAAGGTGGAAACAATGCAGGAAAAACATCGCTCTCTGCAAGTATTTCTGAAGAAAGTCATATTTACATTAAAAACAAAGTTTCTACAAGATATCTGGCCAACAAAATTTTGTCTCATAAGCTCAGGCTTGTCCCCTAGAGCTGACACGTTTAGAGGCACAATGTTTTCATATGGAGTCTGTGATCATGAGCTGAACAACAGATTTGAAGCCACTTGGGAGTGGAAGAGAGTATGATCATTCACATGTCCCGGATAGTCTTGTGATAAAGAAAGAAAAATATATAAAAAAGCCTATCAACCCCTTAGGGATTATGGGTGTTGGATCCTGAAACTTGCTTTTCCGAGTTCTCATCATTTCATTTCTCTGCCTGAATATAAAGTAAGAACAGGAGAGGAATCTTTTACCATCGAGTCTTGATCTGATGACAGTTTTCTCCACTTGATGGTTGAAAGTGCATTTGAGTTTTCAGGTTTGCTTTTATCATGTTTGCAAACACAGTGACATTTCTGTCATTTCCACCATTTGTCCTCATCAGCGAGATGGTGATGACAGCTGTTTCCCAAAACTATGGGGGTAAGAGAAAGGAGGGGAATGACAAATTGGTGAAGATGGAAGCGTACGTAAAAGTTTAATCTATACAGAAACAAGTGTTACTGTGTTCAGGAGTGCTTCTATCTCCCTAAAACATCCCAAAATGGAAAGCAGAAAGCCTTAAGCCACTGTAAGACCTTATTCATATCACAGAACCAGGCCTAACCTGTGCCTTGCTACATGGTTGTTGTACACAATGATCAGGTAGCCCTGTGTTAGATAGGCCAAAAGAAAGGTGTTATTAAGTTATTACCTATTACCACCACAGATAGATAATAAGGATGTCATTTAATTCAAGTTTCAGAAGTCCACTTTAGAAAGCTGAAGGACAAGAGTCTACTTCCAGCTCCCAAGTTTTGTCAGTATGAATGGGATTCATCAGATACGCTTAAGAGTCCAAGAACAGTTCTGAGCAGTTTTTCCGGCAGGGGGGACAGAGTCCTCACCATGCAGAAAAAGGACATCGATGCATTAGAGCATGACCTTAGGTGAAGCATTTAACCTCTCTGTGCCTCATTTCCCCCCATCTGTGGGAACAGAAATGGCATTTACCTAACTAGCAGGGACACTGTGCAGTTTAATTCATTACTGCTTTGCAGTGACTTTGAGGACTGTGGATAAAAGGTGCTAACCATCTTCAAGGACGATGACACACAAGGATGCTACACACAGACCAGTGCGACAAACTATGTGAAACCAGAATTCAGATAGGCATTTCTTACACAGAAATTTACTATAATGTGTTATTGTTGTTGTTTTCATTTGTTGTTTTAACGTACTGTGTTGCCAGTCCCAGGAAATTCTCTCTTAATCCAAAGCATGGGGAACAGTGCTTGTTTTTCCACACTATTCCACTGACATACCCAAGTGCTAATACAGAGAGACTGCCTCAGGCTTGGCCCTTCAGTCAGGATTTTCTTCTAAAGAGACACATTTTACAGGCTGGGGATATGCACTTCACGTAGCTGACCATTATGCACCCCAAAGCTCACAGCAGTCAATAGAATCAGTAGAAGGATTTCCATTTGGCTCAACATTCTTTGTTCCAAGGAGAAGGAACTGATGGAAAGCCTGTACAGTCTTTTGAGATACCTCCATGACGCAGAAAACAGAGTCCATTCTCTAGTCAGCATGTACATCTGATACAGAAGTGAAAAGCCATGGAACTCATATAATCAATTCCTGAAGGAATGTAGCTTCCCAGCTCCTGTTTTACATGTACATCCCTAATTTCCAGCCCAATGCTAGCTTTGGGAAGGCTGTCCAATCTCTTTCTGAAGTACTGATTGCTAATTTGCCACTTATATGCCTTAAAAGTATGAATTATAATACCTTTATTTGCATGTGATGTTAACTAGAGGCAAGAACTGTGGGAATTCCCATCACCCACAGAAGCCCAAGTAGCAGCATAACTTGACACACACCAGCATTATAAAACCTAACCACATCATGGATCCGATTCACTGCTAAGGCATTGGTCTGCCTCCCTGAATCCAAAAAGAAATATTCTATGCTGGTATCAGTCAGAAGAGAAAGCAAGCCCTATCCTGTGTATTCCTAACACCTCTCCCAGCACACACCGCTTCCTCTTTTTGCTTGTGGAAAAAAAAACAAAACTTTGTGTTTGGGTAATGTAATGCTGTGTGAGTAGTTAGTGAACAAGCAGCTCGTTACATTGCCCAAAATTCTAACAGTAGTGTTTTATAAATCCAGAGATAAGCAGGACTGTGCTTAAAAACATACCATCACCTTCCTCTATGTATCTGACAGAGAGGGGAGGTCAAACAAGGCATGCTGATAAAACGTTCTGCAAAACAAAGTACTGTTTGATATGATGGAAACAACTGAGGGATGTGACCTCATTATGGATAAACGCGTTTTATAGCACAGATATTTAGGTAAATAATGTTTGGCTGTATTAAGCAATGAATAATTATATTAAAAGTAAATTAAATGTACCAGAGAGGCAAGAAGGAATTACAAACTGAACATTTCTTCCCCTTGCTACTTGTGCTTTAATGAAGTGTCCTAAGGGCACTCATTGCATCAGGTTCCACACAGCTTCTTATGAGCAATGTTTTTCTTCTTTCAAGTCACTGTTCTCTGAAGCTGAGACCCACATCCCTGGTTGTTGGGTATTTTTGTTGTTGTTGTTTTCTTTTCTACATTTTTTTTTTTTTTTTAAAGAAACCTTTCCAATTTTTAAAAGCCCAAAACAATGTGAACCTATTTCATCCTAAAGGCTTAGGAATCAAATAGATAAGCCTCGGGCTTAACGTATTTTTAACTCTACACAAGCTCAAGGCTCATTATCTGAGTTCTCTGGATGCCCACTTACCAATGGCCTAAACTACTGCTCATGCTTCTTGCCCAGATCCATTCTGGTATGGCTGGAATCTCAACGAAGAATGAGACAGAAGGAAATCTCATTATTTAGCTAGCTAGCTCATTTGCTTTTGACAATCTTTCTATCCCTAAGAACTATTTAGTTAGCTGTTTAGCTTCCTTGCTTTTTTGTTTGATTGGAGGACAAGGGAGACGCACTTGTGGAAAGTTAAAGATGTTTGCTTACCAGATACAGATTCTGTCTGAAAATGTTTGCACTTCTGTGTGCCTTGAAGGGCCTGTGTAGTGAAAGCAGCTTTCCTAATTTGCATGTGAAGAGCAAACGAAGCTAAGCAGCATCTCTAGCTGTGCACTGCGAAGTGCTCTCCTCTCTGTCTCTTTATGGGATTATGAAGTGCTCTCATAAACTGTCAGACTGACACCTGCAGCGAGCAGCACTTGGGAGTGTCCAAGCAGCAAGTGAAGTTCCAGAAAGCCAGGGAGGAAAGCAGGGGAGCCCTTAAAAAGTAGCAAAACTCGTATGGAGACAGAGCGGCACAATTAAGAGTGGCTGTCACTGAAGGAGAACCCTTTCTTTTCGTTTTAATTTCTCAAGTGCTGGGGAAGTATAAAGAGCACCTGCATTTGCATATCTGAAGCAAAAGGTACTGCTTTCCTTTCATGCAAGGGGTGCCAGGGACATCGGTGTGCCCTCTTGCTGCTCCTGCCACAGTGCTCTGTCTTGCATTATATTTTCATACACATATCAATTTTCAGCAGTAGGAGCTTTGACTGCAACCTTTGCAATCCTACTGATAGCAAAGAATCTTTTTTCTTTCTTTTTTTCCTCTTTGCGTGAAGAAATACTGTGTCCTAGCTGCTGGCTGTTCTAGCTGCTTTCCAGACACTCAGAAAGACAGCATCCCTGCCTGAGGGAACTTTTAAAGGCTGAAACACAGGAAGCTATCAGCAGGAGAATGCACACACGCCATTTTTACTGTTGACAAAACAGTAAATCTCTCAGAAATTGATATGAGAGAAAACAGATTTATACTCAACATTCAGTGAGCGATACTGGGTATAAAGTTCCATATTTTTATGTAACGTTTTACAGACACAAAGAAAGAGGCCAAGGGGCACGTGGTGGGATTCACAATCACCATAATGTATGAACAACAGCTCTTCTGGTACATAGTGAAATCCCTGGCCTTGAGAAAACCAGTCCAGATGGTGCCTGGTGTACAGAATCACATGGAGATGCTGCATCCCCCAGTGCAACACGGCCAGACAAACTCTTCTACGAGGGGGAAAAAAAGCCAACAAACAGTCAAGCCTCTCACACAGCTTATTTAATCACTTTGGGAAGCAACCCGACTTAACTTCAACTGCTTGAGAAGTGCATAGAAACAGTGGAAAGCTATAGAAGGGGCTGTAAAATCAACGTCAAGCCCAAAAGTAGAAGAGTAAAATTTATGTTCAATTGTCATGAAAGACATGAAAACAAATTAACCTCTCGTGGTGAAGAACTATCAGAAAGAGTCAATCTCTGGGGAAGAAAGCAAATCAAAGTAGGAAAAGTGATAATAACAATGCAGCTCATTTAGGCCTCATGTGAATGACAATTCTAGTTCCCTCTTCCTTTTTGTAGCCCATCTATATTATCTGGATCCACACCTAACACAGGAGGACACAAATCAGTGGACACCAGAACATAAATGAGGCCACACGTGATGACAGAACGGTGCCTACGGTCAAGCTCATGCACATGAGAGCTGGTGTAGGTGTGCATGCGTATGTGCAAGTGATACATGCATGCTATTCCAAGTGCTTCACATTGCAAATGAACTCCATAATATTCCCTCTGAAATTGGTTGCTCCCGGGAGTTTAACGAATGGTTGGTCATTTAATGGCCCGAGGCAAAGCCAAGGAAGGTTAACACACTGACAAAGCAGGCATTAACTATGATAACAACTGTTTTCATGGAGGATTATTGCTATTATAAACCTTATTCAACATCATAACGCCAACAACCATCCTCCAGTTTTTCCTCATCTCTCAAATAAAGTTAGCGACACCTATGACATAACAGAGCAAACAGCACAGCCAAAATCCTAGGCCTCCAACTTTTGTTAATCACTTTTCTATCTGTTAGAGTGCAGGTAGCACTGTTTGTGGCTGAAAGATACACCTCCACTGAGAAAGCCTGGATTAAGCAGTCCATGAATACCTTTCATCACATAGGGGTGACAGGAGAAAAATGTGCCTTCCATGCAATTTGGTTGGCATGGGAAGAAGAGGTGTTCACGAGGAGGAGTGATATCCCCCAAGTAGAGATGCCTACTGTAGAACATTTATTTTGGGGCTACAGAAGCTGGAGTCCCTCAAGAGAGCTTCTGGGTGATCTACGCCTAACTGAAACTGCAGAGAAAAAGGGTTAGAGAGAGAGAGAGAGACTACATCACTGCCTGCTATAAATACCGGGCCAAGGCAATGCAGTTAATGTATCGTCTCTGTTGTCTGGCAAGAAACATCATCAGAAATGTTCAAGGAATTTGGCTTAGCTTCTCATCCATACAAATCTCCCTTGTTTCAGACTGCCACTTCCAACAGCGATAGAAACAGACAATTGCGTTGATTTTCAACCTTTTATCCACAAACAGAATCCTCCACATTTTACAGAGGGATCATGGATCCCATAACAGTGAACACGCTCGTTATCAAGTGACCATCTAGAGTTACTTTTCCTTCACTTCTCAGATGTCATCTGTGGGTCCACACAGAGGGTCTGTGCTTCAGAGTTACCAGGCACTATCCACTAAAACACTGCTTTGCTTAGAAGACATGAAAAATACATTCCCTAAAGTAAAAGATATAGCTTCCCTGTTTCAGCATCTCCTTATGCTTAAAATATGCTTGACTTGAAACATAGTTCTGCTAGAAACAAATAAACTGTATTCCATTTATTTTTTGGAGGGCACAGGGAAGGTATCCAACCACAAAGGCTGTTGAAGATGGAGACTAACAGGCAAAGGCTCCAGGTGTTAATGAGGTGCCATTATGGAATCATTTCACGGTGGTTAGAGACTAGGACAAAAGGGATGATTTCCTTTTAACAGCAAGAAGATAAGGTATCATAAGCATTACCCTGCCATGATTGCAACCCAATCTCTCAGGAAGATTCAAGAGCCCCAACAACAATTAGGCCAATGAAGTCTCACAAAGATAAGTAATTAAAAACCTCGGTGCAGAGATCAGCGACCGAGCAATGCTTGATCTTGTCAGCCCCACTATGTCAGCCTCCATCTCTTGGTGAACAGCCGTGAGGGAAGAGGAATGGATAGACACTGGCCACATATTTGTTTTATGAGGCTGTGGGAAGGGAAAGGAGAATGTACAGTATCAACCATACACTGGAAATAAAGCAATCACAGAAACTTACAGAATCTAAATCTCAATTAGGCTGTGAAGTATAAAAATGAAACAGACCGAGATCAGATTGCTGAAATGCCTGTATCCAACCCATATGATAAATGTGTTTAATAATAGTTGGACTTTAAACTTTGCTATCTCCTTCCACTTTAAGACCTCGAAAGGCTTTGCAGGCTTTAGAAATAAAGCCTCATAATACATCTCCGAGGTCAACGCTATTATTCTCATTTGTGGAAGTGAAATAACTTGGCCAAGGTCACGTACAGCAAGTCAGTAGCAGAGCTGGGAAAACAACTCATCTCTTTTGGCTCTTAGCTATGTATATTTAAGGTGACCTGCAAAAGAAAAATACTTGGGGTTTTGCTCATTTTTTTCCGTTTCATTTTTTATGATGAATAAAGAAGGTCTGAAGATTTTTCCTAAGAGTTTGTACAAACTGGCCCGAAGGACAACAGTAGTACTTCAAACAGGAACAATGACACGTGGGTATTCTTAAGCACTTTGAAAACTGCAGCAAAAAGGTGCTAAATTAAAAGCTGGTTAATAAATAAGAACAATAATGATAATAATGATCATCTGCTGTAGCACTGGCAGAATAACTCCCCATGAAAGTACAGTATTTGAGAATAAAACTAAGATGCTTCTGATACAATTACTCTATCTCATTTATTGCTATGCCACAGTAGTATAATTATAATTATTCCACTATAGTTCTATCAGTTCATTTCCCTGTATAAAATAAGCCCCAAGGGATTCTCTTCCTGCTTCCATTCAACATTTGAAATTCATATTCTTTCTACCCAAGACATCCTCTGATGAGTGGAAAATTCAGAAAACTACTGCATCCCAGGAGAGCCAGGGGCATTTCCACAGATGGCTTTAAATTGCTGTAACTCCATGACTCCTTATATCACCTGAGGATCTACTTTTAAAAAGCGAGGAGAAGGGATTGGCAAAGAATAGTGAGCTAACTTTGTTTTAAACCTCAGTGAACTGAAATGAAAGGGAAGCCACCAAAGCATTTTTTTTTTATTTTTTTTCCAAAGAAACAAACAAGAAGTTCTCTTAACTCAAAAATCTCTCTTACATTCTCCAACTGAGAGGCTTGCACGAACAGTGACTGATCAGGTCATCATCTACACTAAAACTGAACAGGGACAAGTAGTCTCTGACATTTTCAACATGTCTGTTGAAAACACGATTAAAACGCCAACACTTTTTTTTTTTTATAAAAGCATCAGAAATTCAGTAGCCTCTGGTGTGTTTTTCCTTTCCACACTAGCTGAAAAGCCCAAGTACATCCATCTAAACAGATGTCATATTTCATGCCAGATACCAACACTAGAGCGCCAGTTCTAGCACTTGAGGGGAAAATTCTACCTTCCGAGTCTGTAATGTCATGCACAAAACAGCCACCTTTTCACCCAAAATCTTTTAACTTACAGGACCATAGTCAGTGTAGGAAATCTAACAGAGCTGTATGATATAACTTTATCCTTATCTTTGGCTCCTATTTTATGGCTTACCTTCCTCCGATACATCTGGCCTTAGGTCACTATTAAGGCATACAACCACTAGACAGCATGAACCATTGCTGCTCAGGTGATTAATTGCATTCCCTTAGCAAAGTAAGCCACCTCGACTCTGTCTTTACCTTTGTGCACAGGAAAAGACTGAAGATGGTAGAAGAAAGCTAAATAACTTCAGGGAAGCAAAGAGTGCAGCTCAGATCTCTGTAGTTCTGACTTCAGCAGCCACACTTCTGCTGTACACTTTTGCATCTGTAATTGCACCGTGTCCTTTCCACATGATTTGCAGAGTTTTGTGATTGTAATGCTTACCTAACAATAAAAAATGGCTACAAAATCTCCTGAGAAGCCTTGTTGTAGGAGCTTCATAAGACTACTGGCAAAACATTACCCATGAATTTCTAAGGCTGGAGAGAGGCATGCCAATTTTCTGAAATGAAGGCAAAGAAAATATTCCATGTCGTGCCAGTGATTTCTACTATGTCAGTGTATTTTAAGCATCTAGTTGAGGCAGCAGGAAGTTAAATAAAGCAGATAGTTAAAAAAGTCAACATACTTGAAACACGAGCAAGAAAGAATAAGGCACATCCAGTTCTAGGTAATGCCTAGGAATGAAATCTCCAGCACCGCCACAACAGCACAAAACCCATAAAAACTATCTGCAATAGAAAACAGACTGTAGTTGTAGTGGAAGAGCTAGATGACCTGACCTGGATGAACTTAAGAAATGGGCCCAAGTGAACCAAGTTCAATAAAGCCAAGTTCAACAAGGCCTGACATCTGGGCTGTGGTAGCCCCTGTTATCAGCACAGATGTGGATGAATGTATGTAGAGGTGTCATGTGGAAAAAAACATGGAGATATCTGTGGATGAGAGACAAAATAAGAAAAGCTAGCAAAGCGTGATTAAAGCTCAGAAAGCCAACTGTATCTTGGGCTGCATTAAAAGACAGCAGTACTGCATCCAGGTGTGAGACCACCAGCACAAGAAAGATGTGGAGCTGTTGGAGTGGGTCCAAAGGAGCACCAAAAAGATGATCAGAAGGCTGGAGCATGTCTCCTGTGAAGACAGGATGAGAGAACTGGAGAGTTGTTCAGACTGGAGAAGGGAAGGCTCTGGGAAGACCTCATTGCGGCCTTCCAGTACTTCTGAGAAGCTTATAAGAAGGAGGGAGAGTAACTTTTTATACAGACAAGGGGCAGCCTGAGCTGGAGGAAAGCAAACCTTCCTATGGCAAGGGGGTTAGAACTCAATTATCTTTTTAATGTCCCTTTCAGCCCAAGCCATTTGATGATTCTGTGAAATGCTGCTACCTGTACAAGTCAGAGTATTTGTTCTTTGTGGAAGTAGTAACTGGAATATTACTTCTCTATTGCTAGCCAGGGCTAGTACACCCCTGAGGAAGGAAGTCTCTCTTTCAAGAGAAGAAGGTGACTTAGAAGATGATATTTAATGAATCAGATCACAGCATCTACTGTAACAAAGCCATCCTAGCACAAGCAGTTGGCAACATGATCGACCCAAAAAGAAGAGCAACAAGCCAGTTCATTTTAGGCAAAACTTGAGGTAACAACCCAGAAGCATAGGATTTCCTTTGCTGAGTGATCTGCTGGCTGGGCAGGGTGCTCCTAACTGCAGTTCCTAAGGGTGTGAGCTCACCAACATATCAAAAGCTTGGCAGTGTTTCATCTTTCTTGTAAACATCTCAAAGATGCAGCTTTTCACAACATAGAAACATGGTCCCTTGGTTCCACATCAATACTGGCCATACACAAGTAAGAATGGAGAGCAGTTCTCCATCCAGCTTTGGTCCCAATGCAAAACAATTCCCTTCCCCCCCACACCAGGTACGCTGTTTCTTTTAACCCTCCAGGGCTGCCATTACTCTGGTATGAAGAGCCTTGCCTGTGTTCATCTGGCTTTACAGGCTGGGCACTGTCCCATTGAAGATGCACAGTTATGCTGCAGTCAGTACTCTCAAGCTGGACCTGGGCACATTATTCCAGCCAGGTAGCACAGCAGCGCTGTGCTGTTACCCACGCCAGTATTTCCTGAGGTAGAACCAGAAATTTCAATTTCAGATAGGCAGGAAAGGGAAAGGGTTTTACTCAGGGAAGTAGTTTCTACCTAAAGCTGCTGCAGTATGCATGAATTCTCTATCCTCACATCACCTTTCTTCAACTTTCCCCTAGGGAAAAAATCTTGAGATTTTTAGAAATGGGAAGAGACAACCAGAGATGGATAGGAAAAACAGGTTAACTAGTAAGGGGATATTTTAAACAGCAGGAAAGCAAAGTGGTGTCTGGAGTATGTTATAGAATAAAAGACTGGAGCATTTTCATCCTGCGGCATCTGTAAATATGCATTTAATTTACCCATTCATTTATTTTTAGGGTTTTTTTTTTCCTGGAGAAAATGAGACATTGTAAGAAAGAAGGGAAAGAAATTTTTGCTTTTATATCTGTGAAAGCTTTCTAAATTTTGAAAAGTGATTACAGTGCAGGCAGGATTTGGCTTGACTGCCTCGAAGGACTGAGTTCTTCCTTAAAGACACAGAGAGGAAAGTCACAGTACAGAACTGCTCCCACATGTTACCTCTAAATCCTGCTTCACCTCTCATCTGAAGGAGTTGTTCCATCCATTGAGTGCACCTGCAGCAAGTTTGCTGATGACATGAAGCTGGGTGGTGTGGTTGCCACAGTGGAAGAAAGGGATGTCATTCATGGGGACCTCAGCTGACTAGAAAGGTGGGCCAGGCTGAATCTCATGAGATTCAACACAGCAAAGTGCAAGGTCTTGCACCTGGGATGGAGCAATCCCAGACATATATACACAGACTGGAAGGAGCATTCCTTGAGAGTAGCCCTGCAGAGAAGGATCTGGGGGTCCTGATGGATGAAAAGCTTAACATGAGTCAAATATGTGTTTTTGCAGCTCAGAAAGCAAACCCAGGCCATTCTATGATTCCTGGTAAAGACAAAGCAGCAATGTGTCTCACCCCATACAATTCCCAGCCACTGTGTCTTGACACCAGTTAAAATGGGCAGTAGGAGCCTTCTGGAAAATGTGGAAATGGTTATCAGCAATGTGGATTAAGGCGTGGCAAAACTCATTACACACGCTCAAACTAAACTCCGAAATAGCTGTAAGTTATTGATGTAGCAATTAAGAAGAAAGAAAAGACTTGGGAAGCCAAGACAAGAAGACCTATATCCTATAATTAGTCTTTAAAGAACTCATTTCCTCACATGCTGGATGGTTGGTTTTGTTCTGTTTGTTGTTTGTTTCTTTTTAGAGCATAATTGTTCAGGAAGCACCAGGGATATCACTAAGGTGCTGATGTGTTAACCAAAATAACATTCAGCCCTGCATAAACAACCATTGTCACAGCAAAGGATGCCTCGAAGCTCCTTTTCCCTCCACGTGTTCTTTCTTACTGGGAACATGTATTACTCCACTTTCAAAGCTAAGATGTTACCCCCGGATTTCTCACCAGCACACAGTGAAGCAGAGGCATGATTTCCAGGAGCACGGGGCAGACCTGCCACAACCACTCCTGTCTCCCTCTCTCCCCCAGAGGAGTACAAGGTTAGCACAGATGACTTTATGCTGTTTGAAGGTTTTCTTGGGAAGACAACTCTTCAGCCTGCTGCTGAAGCCAAATCCCTGACAGCACACACGGAAAGGAGCAGTACGGGGGATTCAGCCCAGCTGACAGCATGATATACCCTATGAAATGTCTTATGCTTGCTGTCCAGCCAGACACTTTGTAGTGGATGCAGGCATCCAACAGAACTTGTTTTTCTCTCTTCAGTAGATGTGCTCACTTATTTTGCCCTTAGAAACAAGGAAGAGTGGAAATGTAGCTACTGAACAGGTAGTTTGGGTTTATCCAGAGGTTACAGAATAAGAAACATAAGTAATATTTTTTTTTCCTCATAATAGTGTGATTTAACCAACACAGTGTAACTGTGCAAAATCTAAATTAAATTCTTATTGAAGAGATTCTAACTTCAAGCTAGACTTCTCCTTCCCTTCTCTCTCTCCTAATTTCCAGAGCAGATAGAATGAGCACTGATGATCAATGCAGTTCAGCCGAAGTTCAACAGAGGCGGCTGTATGCAGAAAAAGAAGCAAATCAGATAGACAAGTATGCAACACGTACTGCCAGGAGACAGCCAGAAGGCAGCCCAAGAGTCCAGCGTACAGGTTACTCCCTCAGATAATGTAAGCTCACAGTTACTTGCCTGTGCTGTTGCACTGTTTCCCCCTTTCCAGATTGAAGTCAAGGAAATGCACCCCTTTTTCTCACCCTCCTCCTCATTTTCTATTTCCAGATACAAAGTGAGACTATCATAAATTCCCAGGGGGGAGTAGGGGGGGAGGTGCGGAGGGGAGGGGAGACGAGGAAACAGATCAGAACATGGTATATTAAAGCAGTTAGTTAGACAAGAGACAGCATTGCAAAAAGTAAGATGAAGAACAGCAACCACTTCAACCCAGCTATGAAAATGTTGTGCCATTTTACAGAGAATGGCAGCATAACAGCTTCATCCACCTCTGCTCTAAACACATCACTGTATCTCATCCACTTTTTTTCTGTTTAATCTGCAGCTGAGTGTCTATCACACCTTCCTTTGGGGACAGCAACAAAATCCTTCTCATTGCTGGCTTCTCATTAGGGATATGCACAAAGCCCTTCACACCAGTATTTCATCATGCTTTTCCCAGTGTCAGACCGTATTGCAGAGTAAACTGAAGGGCAGGAAACCTCAACAGACTCGACCAAAAACCTCACAGTCTGTTGCAATCATAGAAATACATCATGTACATAATGGCTTTTCATTGTAAGATCAGGACAGGGTGAGCAGGGTCAGAGAAAAGAAAACTTTAATCTCATCTGATTGAAAAATATCACATGCCATGAGCGTTATAGTCACATACCTCACATCACTGAAAAAAAAAAAGCACAGTAGACATTGGAATGTGGGCCAAAAGAGGATGGGTAGGATGCTAATGAACTATCGAGAGATGTTACTCCAAGGAAAGTCCCAGTGATGCTAGGACAACAGCAAAAAACCAGCTGCAGAGTCAAAGAAGGATGTATGCATATATGTGAAGATTTATATGTATTTATGTTTTCACCAAAAGGACTTCACATATGTACCCTGCACTGTCTCCCTTGAACTCCAGCTCCAAGCTCTGTTTCCTTCTTTGAGAACGCCTACAGTACATGGAAATATCACACTGGTCAGTGATGATCAACAGACTTTTTCTCCTTAGATCTCTTTTTTCCTCTCCTTCCATTTAAGTTTTTTTCCTTTCTTTTAATATATGAAGGCAATATTTACAGCCAAGGCAGTGCTGAGTAAGATGCAGTGATTATGGCTGATTTTATCACAGCTGTATTACTTAGCTGCAAGGTGAAGCACTGTGCTAAAATGGATCATGAATCCCTGAAATTGACTATCCGTCACCTTTATAATCCTGATGGAAAGGCAGGTCAGATCAGGCCTGACAACTTCCCATGCAAAGGAGGCTAAAACAGTGATGTTGGCTAGCCTCAAGGCATTATTTGTCTGGAGAGGAAGGTGATGCCATAGGGAACTGGACTACAGAAAAATAAAGAGGGAGAGGAAAAGCCAACTACCCCAACTGCTTCTGCAGGGATCAAGTGCAAACAGAGAAGCCTAGATGTGCGCGCATAAAGACTGCTGGGGTGCTGGATGAAAGAGGATCACAAGAAGCTAAGAATCAGGATTGCAACATGAAGGGCCTCCCCCTAGGCTGAAGAACAAGTTTCAGTTTCAAAGTTTAGAGAAATAAAACAATACTTCCTCAGATGAAATAGACAAGTGAGGAAAACTTTCAACTATCTGAAGAGACTAATCATATCTCCTTCCAATGCTGTGTCAGGGTCCTCCTCATAAAGATCAAAGAAGAGCGTATATACATTTGGAGGCCAAATGCACGAAGTTGTTATCACTGGCTATTGTTACATGTAGCATATGATAGAGAGATGGCACTGTTCAATCTCACACTGGGTGTTTATCTGGAGACAACCATGAAATTGCTAAGCTATCCCAGTGAGTCTTTCTTGACTTGTTTATGGTAACATGCAAAAGGGAAAAGGAAATTAAACAGCAAGACTAAAGTGCATGTTATTATTTGTAATAGGATTGAAAGGCTATTGCCAGTAAACCCGTAACAACTATCTTCCCAAGGCAAGACAAGCTATGAAGTAGAAACAGAAGTTGCCTCATTCACACATCTTCCAGGTTTGCGGGCATTCCAGTGCCAGAAACTTATTCTGGGTGCCCTTGTTCTATTCCCAGCTGTTTTTCATGCATCAGGCAGCCATTAGACATCAGCATTTCTATACCTGATTCCTTCCTATGCAAAAAGAGAATGATATCATGTAGATCCCAGAGATGCTACACATCTGTTGTCAGAAAGGGGGTGACTTGGAGATCCACAGATAGATAGTATTAAAGAAGGGCAAAGACTGCTTACACTTTTCTCTGCTCACCTGTCCTTTCTTCCCCTTTCCTCTAGTGCCTCTCCTGGGTAAGTCACATCTCGGCTAAACCTCTTAGTGAGTGATTACATTAGAGATACAGCTAATTACCAAATATCCTCTGTGTGGTACAGTCTTATCAACACCCCACACCTCCTCCCCTGAGGTGAAGGGGCTTGATCCATTTCATAAAAGTATCCTGGTTATCTGTTCTAACAAGCTCCATTCCCTTTGGCTCAAAGGAGGCTATCGGCTGTTTTATTTCTCCCCTTCAACCCTATGTAGAGATTCAAAGCTTTTCTGCTAGAACCTCTTGCAAGAGAGAGGGTTTTCCCCAGCAATAAACTGGTGCACAGGAGCCAGTCAGCTCCTGGTGGTGTGTTCCAGATGCACACTCGCATGAACTTCTCCCCTCACACTACAGAGAGCAAGCTGTGCAGTTTTGGCCACCTATGGTAAAAGCAGAGGAACTCAATACCTGTCCTACAGTTGCTAATACCACATTCTGAACATGCGGGAAGAGCAGAAACAGACAGGTTTAGTGTAAGAACTCCTATAAATGCTTTTGTAAGACAACTAAGCCACATCAACACTATTGCTTGATGTTTTCTCTCTAGAACCTACACCTGAGTCACACTGTGCTCATCAACCAGCTTGGGGCTTGCACCACGCTTCTGATGAAGCATCTGACATGCAGAACCTCCATATAATGTTTTTGGGTTTTTTTTTCTTTCTTTCTTTTTTCTGACATGCCTACTGAAATAACTGCCAGAGCCAAAAGAAACAAACACCCTTAAAGAAATAAAGGTGATTATCCTCAAAGAAATAAAGGTGATTACCCTTTTGACATGCTTTTCAGCCAGACTCGGGTCTCTGGAGAATGAACAACATGTTGCAGGTGTGGTGACCCTGCTGGTTTTGGTTCCAGCACCACCGGGTTCCCAAGGTTTCAAAAGGCTAATTCTACCTTGCGCTATCACCTGGAAGGCAGTTTGCTCCCTTATTAGTACGTACTTCAGCTGTATTATTTCCCGGGGTTTGGTTCTTTTCCCATTTGAGGGTTGCTAGGGTTTTTGTGTTGGTTTTGTTTTAATAATTTGCGTGCATATTACTTGCTGTCCCTGGGATTCATTGTGTTCCCTGCTAATGAAACCTCTGCGTCGCTAACAATGCAGAAAATAAACCAGGTAAACAGTGCTCTCCAGAAACAATTTGTTTCTTGTTCTATAAATTCTTGTTGAACAGTATCACTGGGAATTTTCACCACCCCCAACCCCCCCAAAAAAAGAAGACAGAAACAGAAGGTGATTGAGGAGGAGGTGGACAAAGAAGCTACAAAACACAATTAGTTGATTTGGAAAGGAAATAATAATGATAATCACGTTGTAGACAAATGGGTACCCAGACGGCTGCACCTGTGAAACTCCAGAAAGAGCTTCAACAGAGGCAAGCCATGTGATGGAGGAGAAACAAGTAGTGGCTGAGAGATTTGGAGAGGAGATTTTTCTTGTGTTTAACCCTTTGGAGCTATTCTGAGAGTGTGCTGCAGCCGCCAGAGACTCGTGTCAGACAACAGGACAGGACCCATATATTTATGAGTAATCCTGTTCTACAAAAGCACAGTGCCATAAGGTAGGCTGGTGGCACAGCTGCTGGCAAGTGTGAAAACAGGAAAGAGAAAGCTTACAATGAGACAATGCTGGTTTTTTTCCTAGCATGTGCACTGCCACTTCTAGCTAGAGAAAAGCAAAAGATGTCCTACAAAATGTAGCTTGACCCTGCTGTCTTGAGTCTTCTCACATAAGAGAGACATTATGTTCATACTTGAACATGAGTCATTAGGCTGAAATTTTCTGGAAAAGAAATAAGAGAGCTGAACAGATTTTTTCTTAAGTTCAGATTGGAGCTCCTAAATTAATAACTTGTAATTGAAAGGAGTTGAACTTTCAGCTGCTCCCTCTGATTTTACCACCTGACATTCAGATTTCAGAATCTCTAATCCAAGCAGGGAGGTAAGAATATTATCCTGGAACAAGTAAGAAGTTCTTACATCCCTCCACACGTACAGTCTTGTAATATACCTGATCTATGCCTTATTCCTCAAACCAGTAACAGAAATCAGTACTCCTTCTTGGAAATGCAGACCAACCACCCTCAAACTAAGCCATATAGATGCACACTGAAAAAGAGGGCTTATTTCTATAACAACCATTGTCAAAGGCAGCAAAGGGAATTAGGTGGTTGAAAGCCACGGGGTCCCTCAGCTGCTCTTAAAAATACACAGCGTTCCACATACGAACGCACATCTGCACTATCACTCTGTGGATTACTAGACCAGCCCTTGTATGGAAGATTAAATACAAACTGCTCTTCTGTTAAACCATATTTATTGAGCTTTAACCACTGTAATTTATACATCTCGCAGAGTTGGAAAAACTCCATCAACAATAATAATGGCAACACTCAAATTCAATTGGTACATTTTTAACCTACAATAAGCAACCTGTTATACCCATAAAGAGCTCTTTACAAGTTACACAAGGTATTAATTGAGCTGCCAGGAGACTATACAGGTTGGTTTTGTAGCAATTTCACAGTAAAAAATAAAATAGAATGAAATGCAGAAACCAGAAAAATCCTGGCAAGATAGCTGCACTGTCTCAGGAGCTGATTGCTGCAGCTGTACTAGTTATTTACATGAAGTCAATTCCAAGTGATTATTAAGAACATGAGGTTTATCGTGTAATATAAAAGGCCAGTTCATTATGTCTCCACAAGCTACAGCTTAAATGGCAAACCTCAATAATTCAGTTTTTCCAACAGCAGTTTGGGATTTAATCACTGCACAATAACTGCATTAATTCTGAATTAATTTCTTAATGGAGATGTAATTGTCTTGGACTACATTTAAGGGGCCAAAATCCACTCTCATCAGCATAAATCCAGTGGAATTTAGTACAAGAAAGTGGAATGATTTCAAAAGAGAAAGTTGATGTCAATGTGCAGCAAAGATTTACACTGGTACTGAAGGAAATGGTACGGTCCAACCTCCATTTGAACTTTTCAGTAACTCACACAGCTTTTGCTACAAATGGCGCTTATTAGTCTGGGAAAAGTACTGCCTGCCTGTTTAAGTACTAAGCACAGATACTGTATCTTCACCGTATTTACTTATCTTGTTATAACCATTCATTTGTACAATATCTTTCATCCCAAAGCATTTCACTGCAGGTGAAAACATTTCATTTAATGCCAAAATGCCTTGAGGCCTGGGGTGAAGAAACCAGCTCACATGGATGGGGGAGCTAAAAAGGCAGACAGCCACGTTTCAATTTGGCCAAGACATTCAAACTGACACATCTCCAAATACTAAAACAAGCCCTGTCTGAGCACCTTAAGAAAAATGGCTTCAGAAAGCATTCATAAGAACCCAGACACTATTGTGGCAGACACCCGGGAAATTCTCAAGCTAAAAACAAAATCAGTGGGAACAAAAAGTTATCACTCTTACAGTCGTAACATGGAAGAAAACAGTGATGGTAAGAAACTGATGTTTCAGGAAGAATATTTAGATGGCATAATGCTGATAAAAGCTAGATCAAGTTCCTCATAGCATGGTCTGGCCCAACCTTGAATTTCTCCAGGGACAGGGCATCATCCACCAGCTCTCTGACCAACCTGCTCCAGTGCCTCACTATCTTTATCTCACACACACACACACACACACACACACTTTTTTTTCCTCATATCCAACCTAAATCTCCCCTCTTTTAGTTTGAAACCACTTCCCCTCCTCCTATCACAACAGACCCTGCTAAAGAGTCCTTCTCCTCCCTTCTTACAGCCCCCCTTTAGATACTGAAAGGCTGCTCTCGGGTCTCCCTGGAGCCTTCTCTCTTTACCAGGCTGAACAGCCCCATCACTCTCCTGAGTGCCACAGCCCTGGGTATCCCACAGCTGCAAGGTGGTCTTTGAGACTCATCCCTTCCAAAACTGTATCAGGGAAAAACAACATGGGGTGTAACACTTCTTTTATAACTCGAGATTGCCAAATGATTTGCAAATTTAACATGTGCTGAGTAAAACTGAAGAGAAGGCTCTGGGGAGACATCATTGTGGCCTTCCAATATTTGAAGGGAGCATATAAACAGAAGGGGGAACAGCTCTTTACAAGGTTGGACAGTAACAGGAGAAGGGGGAATGGTTTTAAACTGAGACAGGGGAGGTTTAGGTTAGATATTAGGAGGAAGTTTATGACACAGAGGGTGGTGATGCACTGGAACAGGTTGCACAAGGAGGTTGTGGATGCCCCATCCCTGGAGGCATTCAAGGCCAGGCTGGATGTGGCTCTGGGCAGCCTGGTCTGCTGGTCTGGCTGGTGACCCTGCATATAGCAGGGGGTTGGAACTACATGATCTTTGAGATCCAGGCCATTCTATGATTCCATATAGTATCTTTACTTCCATTTAAGATGTTATTATCATATTATGCAAATTCATTTTTTCCTGTGACGAGCAGGCAGCAAAGAGAGAATTTCCAGGCATATACATTAAGTGTTTTCCTACCAGCAATTGCATGGGAGCTTTCCATCCATTTTGCATCTACTCAAAACATCAATGGTACAGAACCACTAAGAGCCCCTCCAATGGCTGGTTTAATATTTATCAAATGAAAACAGCAGTCACAAACTGCATCCTGCTGAAACAACAGCTTGGTTGCTTGAGCTCCTCTTCTACAAATGATGCCCAGGCACAGACTTGCAGGTATCTGATACAACTATGGTATGATGCTGTGATCTGTCCTGCCACGGAGTGCAAGCAGTAAAGCTACACTGCACTACAAGGCAACACCCATTACACCAGCTCTAGACTCCCTTCAAGTTTCCATGCAGTGTTTTTCTTTTTCCTGCAAAGAGTTCCCAGCCACAGAAAACATGCCAACAGACTCAGGAGCTCTGTTGAGATTTGAGTGCTGGTTAGTATGAAGTGGACCAAACAGGTATCATTCTCTTCATATTGGGGGGAAAAAAGAAAGGGAAAAAAAAAAAAAAAGTAAGGAAAAAAGAATGGTTTAGAAAAACCTTTTCCCTGCATTTCACTTTTTGATGTAAAAAAAAGAAAAAGAAAAAAAAAAGAAAAAAGAAAAAAGAAAAAAGAAAGAAAGAAAGAAAGAAAGAAAGAAAGAAAGAAAGAAAGAAAGAAAGAAAGAAAGAAAGAAAGAAAGAAAGAAAGAGCAAGCTAAGCAGCTTGTTTTGGTTCTGCTACTCATATATGAGTACATCAGCAGTACGTTTCTTTGCACATCAGTAATACAAGTCATATACAAGCAAGCATCTATTGACTACATTTTTGTGGGGAGAAAAAAAACAACAAAACACAATGATTATTCCTCAGTTGCTGAAAGGAAGGGCTCAAGAGAAAACTGATATGGTGTGAGCCAGGCAGTCGGCATCAGAATTTGCATCAAAAGACAAAGTTTCTTGATTCTTTGTATTTTCTAAAAAGACACTGTCTTTCGGGTCAGTGAGCTGACACTCTCCTAATGGATAAAGGTCCTGATGAAATTTAGTCGATCTATCATTAAAACTGTTAGAGATTATGGAAAAAACTGCCCAAAAAGTTTTGATTCCATTTTTAAAAATCAAAAGTAAAACCTCTCTATGGGAATTGTCAACTTCAATGAAATGTTTGATGGCAAAGCATTCAAATGTTTCATTGCAATAGTCTCAGAACATTTTCTCTAAATCCATTTTGTTTTGATTTTTGTCATATTAATATACTGTTTAATCTATTGCTCTCTATCAGATGTATGTAGATTGTTATTTACTTACTAGCTTAATGCATTAAAAGACTCAAAATAAAGACAACAAATCAAAGGAAAGCAGTGTGAGTTTTAACGTAAGAAATTCCAATAATCCTTAAGAAAAAAAAGACTACAAGAGCCTGGTGGAGAATACGGAGGTGGTACCCTCCGTATTCAAAGGAGTATGAAACAGGGATTTTGCCTACAGTGTGATAGAGCTGTCGTTTTGCTTGTTTATTTGGATGCCAAAGTATGCACAGTTTGTACTACACATTGAAAAAGATTTCGGTTCTCCCACAACTCTAAGGTAGAAAATGGCCTCATTGTGTTCTGCATTATGAGGCAGCTGAGGACTAAATTCAGAATTCAACTCTCTATGTATCTGTGTAAGCTCAAATTCTACAACCCACAGCCTTAGCGAGTCTTCTTAAGACCTTCTAGCCATGGTGTAACTCATGCCTGGTTGACCTGGGAAGGAAATGCTGTACAAAAACGTAGAGAACCAAAGGAAGATGTGACTTAAGTATATCTTAGAAAGGGGATTTGTTAAGAGAATTTGCTGCTATAGCCTCTGGCACTTCATGATATGACAGACATTTGCCTGTGGTATCCCGATTCCCTGATATGCAAGATACAGCGTAATTCAAGTGTTAGGTCAGATTTTCATAGAGCAGGTGACAGAACAAAGACTCATCTCTGGTTCAGTAAGTCACTGGATTCAGTAATTTTTCTGTCATCTTTAGGTCCCCACACTACATCCATCAATACAGTATCTCAGCAGCTGCCAATGTTCAAACACAAAATCAATGAGCAGTCAAGATCACAAACACTAAAAAGGTGGTCGAATTTGGGTTCTTAAATTCACACAGACAGAGAAACAGATAGAGTGATTCTTCACAGCGAAAGACCAAAAATGACCATGCAAAATCCAATGAACCCGCTATGCCAGACCTCCACATTTGCTTACAAATGCACCTATCCGTAACCACAAGTCTAAGCCAAAGTCTCAGGCTTAGATCTAGTGAAATTCTCAGATCTGTGAAACTACTATTGGTGAATCTGGATGATGCAACAGTCTTTTCTGGAGCTATGAATCTGTGAATGTATAAAACAGTAGTGCAGACTTAAACACAGTCTCCTTCCTGTTTCCAGCTGCAACAGCTAACGCATCCTAAGCAACACCTGTCTGGGAGCAGAACAGCCCAAACACTTCTGCACACTGGCGTCAACATGAAGTAGCTGAGCTTTCCAGATTCCTCTAAACTATTTTCCTCCCATGAAACTCGCACAAATTAGCAGCAAGGGATCTTTCAAACAACATCACTGACCTGAACCACGCTGATGGAAAGTGGCATCAATCAGAGGAAAACACTGTATAGAAAACGTTATTTTTGCAAACATATATTAATAAACGAAAGCTGGTCGAAGTCTCTCTCTCCCCCAGCTTTGCACATAAGGAGTGCTGAGGTTATTACCAGCTCATCAAATATTCCATTAAGACTGACAGTCCGAAAAGAGAAGTGCCATTTGCACAAGTTCTCGGCAAGCTCCGGCAGCCCTCTCTGTCAGTGTCACGGCTGGACTAAGACTCTGAAGAGAGCAAAAATGAAGTCAGAACCTCTTTAATATATAATTAGCAATAAGAGAAGTGTGAGGGCATTTGAATAATACATCTCATGCTCACACAGAGCAGTCGGAGCCAAAAGAGAAAGAGCACAAGAGGTCAAGGGGGCAAAGATCAGAAAAAAATTAGACTTATGTACCTACATGAAGAGAGAGGTTCAGTTATAAGCTGATAAATAGTAAAAAAATAGGGCTTTGCATTTATAGAATGCATGCTTTTAAAGATTTCCAGAACACAGCTCAAACGCTGGTGGGAATGAGAGCTCTCTTATTAAGATAAGAGGAAAATCCAAGAGGAAATCCACGGGCAGAGCATGACATTTCCAAGATTGCTCACAATGTCAGTGGCAGAACTGAGGACACGGCCCACTCTCTAACAGCTGGAGCAATTGCCCACTCCTATCCTATCCCTGATAGAGCACATTCCACAGACAGGGAGATAAAGCACAACGCTGCTGAGTTTCCCCATAAAACCAAATTAAAGTTGGGTGTTTAGTTTTTGTTTATAACAAGTTTACTGGTGCCAGCCCAGGGCTACAATAACAAATGTTATACTCACAATGCCTGAGAAATGGACAGAAAAAGGAGAGTACAGAAATGATTTAGCACTAATAAGAGTTCTGAATCCACATTTCCAGCACCTCAGTGTTTTTCCTCTAGTATGTTGGTTCATACTCCTGATTATAATCACTTTATTGCTTTTTGAATTCACAAAATTATCTAAGATGCCAGATCACGGTCTGTTTACAGAAAACAGCTTAGTATCTGTGGCATCTGCAAACAGTGCCATAGATGTAACCTCTCATTTTTCAACAAAGCAACTCTTCTGACCTTGACGCATTTGCAGTCAACTTTTACTTGGGTGTAAAGTGCTTGTTCACCTACTTATCAATCCATTCTGTTTCCCTAGGTGCTCCCCATCACTGCTCAGCAATCCGTAGTTCCTACAGTGGCAGCACATGGGGAAGGATAGCAGTGCTCACTGCTATCACATGAGCTTTCCAATGGGCAGCCATCACAATTAGAAATTGTTTTAGCTCAAGGAGGAGTCAGAAATCAAAGAGAAGGGGCTGCTCTACTGCTCCACCTAAAACAAACGCTCAACATTAAGTTAAAAGATGCCAAACCCACCCTTCTTGCTCCTCACTTTAATAGTGCTATACAATGAATCAGCACAGCCTGCAGTTGGAACAGAGCACTCAGTTGTGGGCCTGCAAGTAAGACAGCAGGGCTCGTAGGTCTCATAGCTCTCCTCAGGCATCCAGACCAATACCCAACAAGCGCAGAGGAGAGGTCCTTGGTCACGGCATGTACTTGTAACAATAATACGTAGTTGTATAAGAGACACCCCAGAGAATTACATCTAAAATACACATAAGTCTCTATGACAGGTTTCTTTGAAGTATTTCATAGGTACCATATTACCTTGTGCAGACGGCTGGAAGTATAGGGACTCTGTAGGGATGGAAATATCAAATAAAGAGGAAAGATATAAATGTTACTAGGAATGTAGAGACAGCAGACAAACATACTGTGTTTGTAGACAGGGTACGCGCCATCTTAACCACAGTAGACCCCAGCTGCTCTTTGGAAAATGAAAGTTATTTGGAGGGAATTTTCTTAAATTCAGAGCTAAGGAAAGCTGGCAGGTTCTGAGGAACGTTCAGGTCAGACAAAGACATCTGCCACGGCAGTCAGTAATAGAGAGATAACTGTTATCTGGGAGCAAAGGACAGGACAGAAACTTTAGCTGAAGCAAAGCTGAGAAACGCTATAACTTCAGAAATAAATTATGCAAAACAACAGAGCTTCAGACTTAGAATCTCAATCAAAATAGGTTCCAAGCCAAGAGTAAAAATCACCATGTGTGTACATAGCGTTGTGGAAGACTGAGAGCAATAATGGGTAACTGAGAATGATGGGTAATGGAAGAAAAACTTGCTATAATGAAGGCTAATGGAATGCCAAAGATCAATGGAAGGATAGATTCTTGGGTTCCAAGCTGTACATGAAGAACATGCTAAGCAGTTAGAGATGAGGGTGCTGCACCCCCTCGCCAGATTTCAGTGATAAAATGTTTTGACATGTTCACAAAGTAAACTCCAAAAGCCCCAACTATGAGAATATCAGTATACTAGCAGGGTTACATCACCATCCTCTTGATCATGAGAACAGAAGAATACTAAATGCATAATGTTGATGAACATCAAAGCAGCAATCACTCTAATAGAGCAGAACAATGTGGATAACTTTGGTTATCTGCTTACAGAAATGTTTCAGGTGTCATGTTGGGTGACAATTTAGGAATATAATTTCTTGATGCGTTAAATAAATTATCACTTAGAACAGCTTACTCCAGAGCTCAAAGAGAGGAGGCTATTTTCAGTGCAATTTGACATGGAACGCAGAAGTCTATTTGCAAAGCAACTGTTGTTGATGTGCTGGAAAACAATGACCACTTCATGCGCAGGCTGCATGTCCTTCAGGAATTCCACTAAAGAAGAAGAAAAAACCACACACACACACACACACAAAAAAAAAACAACCCTGAAACCACTGAAGTGAAGCACTAAATTGTTTGAAAAAGGATTGTAAAACTAATGAGGAAGTTGGCTGAAAACGCTGCAATTTTGGAAGTGATAAGGATTAAATCCCTATCCTAATAAATAAGGGCAAGGAAATAAAATCATTTGAAAGTCAGAAAAACATTTCTGAATGAGAAAAGTAAACAAGAATCTACAAAACCAGCTGACAAAACTCTTAAAACAAAACAACACATTGAGATGGACAAGTTGAAGAAATCAAAGCTACACAGGTATCCCTTCAGTCCAAAGGAATCCACTGTGACCAAGCCATACCAAACCAAGCCAAACAAGAAAACGACAAAATTTCTTTGGTTCCACTGTGAAATAATTCATGATTATCCTTTCTTGCAGTAAATTTGCCAGGGGAAGATGGCTCAGGGAAAAGATTGAGGTCACACCACTGTTATTCTGCGGTTCTCTGCATTGGTGAGAACCAGTGAGAGACACTGAGCTGAGAGTGATTATTTGTATTCTCATTTTGGAGAACGAGAACAAATTTCAAAGCCATGTTGGAAAATAGGAGGAGTGGTCCACAACAAGCAAGGTGAATTCCAACAGAAAAAGCTACCAAGTGCTACACCAATGAGTGGAATTACATCATACACAAACTGTCTCATCAGTATCACTGATTAGATACTGAGTGGTGCTGCAATAATGACCTGAGTTCACAAACTAAATATGAGTCAACAGAGCAAGAAAATGCATGCCATGTTAAAAGGAGAATAATGTGCAAAAGGTACAAGGTGTAATGAGAAAGGTGAGTATAATTATGGAGGAACACCATCTGGAGAACTGTTGTCCAGTTTTGGGCAGCAGACCTCAGGATGGAGGCACATCACCTGGAATAAATCCAGAGTGGGAGAAAAAATGAAGAGATTTAGAAAGCCTGACCCATGAAGGGAGACTGGTATAAGTATTTCTGTTTTATCTATAACAGAGGAGACTGCAGGACTAATAGTCTATGAATACATGAGAACTTATTTTTAGGAGGCTGCTCTGTGTCTTCAGCAGCCAGGGGGAAGAAAAAAAGAAAAGAAATCAGCTTAGCGTACAGAATGGTAGATTTGATTTGTAAATTAGGAAAAAGTTTCAGTTTTAAGGATAGCAAAGCCTTAGAGCATGCTACTGAGGCAACTGCTGAGTCTCTCTCACTGTTTCCATTTTTATGGTATGTATTCTTTGTAGTCAAGCAGATCCCTTTCATCCTTGCTGTTTATGATCTTTGGTGAAATCTTAGTATCGCACTTCTGCTGGAGCAAGGTTTGCAGTCCACTGACATAAATACACTAGCGATCGCAAAAATCCATTCGGTTAGCAGAAGAGATGCATTAAGGTCCCGTATCAAGCATTGTACAACTATATTACTACTCAGGTTAAACAGAGGTTTACCTCAAAATTGTTGTTCCTGAAAGCCAAATGAAAAGAGGAATGACCAAACGAAGGAACAGATTAGCAAGGGCAGATGCAGACCTACAGCAACAGGCTCTTGGGCCTGGGTGGGCATATGGAGCCCAAGGGAGGGACAGTACAGAGATCTGCAGATCAGTTAGCTAAGACTACAGGCTGATCACACTGCATTTACTTGTATTTCACAAGTAAACAATTATCGAAACAGTACAGACCCCACTGATAAGTCAGAGGCATTTCAAATGCTCTAAGAAAGATTTTGCTGCTATAAAGGGTACAGAAGAATCAAGAGCTTGTGCAAAGAGTCTCCCCAAATACTGCCATTAAATCCCACTGAAAATCCTAATAACAATTTATTTTATATAAAAAGAAATAAAAGAGAAAGGAAAAAAAAGTACCTCAGGAGCAAAGCAATAAGAGCAGTGTTCAGGACTAAGCTCACAGTATTTGATTCTTTAGAGCTGCCCAATATATTCCATACAGATAGCATAGGAGGGAATTGGGGGATACGGATGCCTTTGGCCACAATGCAGAGGATGAAGGGAAGAGGTGAGGGGAAAGCTTGCTTTCTAAGTGTAAGCAGAACCAATAAATCACAGCCTGGCTGGCATGGCAAACACCAGTCCCTCTGGCAGCTTTGTAATTACTCCCTAAATGTGGTCTCAACCCTCTTGATGTGGAGATAAATAACTTTATGTGGAAAGCAATTAAAGCCTCAGGCAACACTGCCGGCAAAGCTTGGTGACTCTGTGTCACTATCCATTTGCCAGAGAGGTGTACAAGTGGTACTGAGTTTATTAAACCGGAGCACTGGCTTTCACACATCAACCTGCCAGGGGCCTTCCTGGGATGGCCCTCAAACAATTGTTTCTGCTCTCCAAAGCAATGAAACATCCTGGTTCAAGGGCTGAACTTGAAGTGAGATGGGATACCCTCGGAGCAGTATGCTACGTGCTTTGTTCCTATGTGCTCTCTCAGAACAGAGCGGTTTTCCATGTCCTAAGTGTGATACCTACTGGGGAACCTCTGAAGGAATTATCAATCACCATGATTAGATTCCTCCTCTTCTCAGAAGAGATCATGCTCAGTTGAAACAAGAACTATTGCTGGGATGATAACAAATCACTCTGAAGCAGACTCTTGCTTGCTGCATTCCTCTTTTCCTTATAAACCTGCATTTCTCTGCTCTGTTTCTGAATGGTCATATTTCCTCCACATCTTCTATCTGTCCGAAGCAGTGAAAGCCTCAAGGTTTCTCTAACACCTGCTCCCTACTTGCACTGACAGCTCTGGAAAGAAAACATAGGAATATCTTTCTGCAATCCCACAACTAGGCAAAATGGCACTCTATAGCAATACCTGAATCCTAACTTTCTCAAAAGAGCTAGTGGCCTGCTTTGCTCAGAAGCATGGTACGGTGCTATATCTACACAGAAAACAACAAAACCAATTAAGTGCCCCATGCAACATGCAAGCCAGAGCATTAGATATATATATAATATATATAAAATATATATATATATTTTTCCTGACTTCACACCACCACCAGAACTAAATACTGTATCACAGCATAGTCGTGTTGTTCAACACTATTCCTGGTGGAGTATTCCTTAACTTGGTTAGTTGAAAACCGAACTTGAGATAGCATCAGCATTTGAGAGTCCCTTAAAGCCTATACGGACTTATAATGAAAGCTGCTGCTAGGGGGCACTGCAACACTCCAAGGAGGCACAACTCAGCTACCAACTGCTCGCTGCTGTGCCCGTGCAGTCTTTCACAATACTCGACATACAAACGCAGCTGAGTTCCAGTTTAGGTCATTTTGCTCTCATTAATTACTTCCCTCCCCCCCCCACACACACACTTCCAAAAGCGTACAGTCTATTTTTTTCCTTATCACAAATGTAATTCAACAAAATGTTCACTCCTTCATAGGTGACTGGCTGGTAGGTGGAAACAACCCTTGTTTGCAAACCAGTTTGAGATCCTTTGGGACAAGCGTGACAACGTAAATGTAAGAGTTAAGAATGATAATCATACTAATAACGATAACGACCATTCCTCTTCCCACTGCAGTGAACCCATCTGGAAGGCCTCAGTGTGAGGCTTCAGAAGTATCCGAAACTCTTGATTAGAGAGAAAATCATTTCGGCAGGAAGGTGGAAGCTCGGAATGCCAAAGAAAGAAAAGAAGGAAGAGAAAAATCCTTTATAGTTTTGGCCAACAGACCTAATCGGAAATTCTTTTGAAATGTTATTCTCTGGAAGAGAGCTCAGTTAGCAATATTCTGCAAATGCTCAGCCCACTTCATCCATCTGCCAAGCTGAGAATGAATATTCATAGCAAGTTATTTTAATCATTGTGTTTTTCTTGATGTGACATAATTCTATATAATTTTTCCCCCCGGAAAGAAAAAAAAAAAAAGAAAAAAAAAATAATCACCCTTCTTTTATGCTGTCGAGTCAGAAAGTTTTTTTTTTTCTCCATCTGCAAGAAAAAAGGGACATTGGGTGGCTCACACATGGGTTGTGGCAACATCCTCGTCAATGCTTCCCAAATCCCAGCATTAACCATCCAGTCAGTGTCACTACTGCAAATAGGATGGGATGGCTTTTACTCATTCTCTCTAGCACAGGGAATTAGTGTCTCGCACATGGGATGAACAGGGCCAGAGTGCCAGACTCTGGCTTCTGCAGTTTGAAGATGAGCGGAAACAGACAGTCTGCTACTGCAGATATGTTGTATGGATGCTGCTTGTAGCCACATACTTTTGTAAGCACATACTACATAAAAATGCTTTTACAGTTTTTAAGAGGTTCTTAAAACAGTTATTGGTCAACTATTAGGAAACTCTTTGGAAAAACTGTCCAAGCAGAGGCAGACTATAAACATTTTAATGTCAGCAGAAGTACCATGGGAATAAATGGGGACTTTTCCTGGTTCTAGCTGGTACCCTGATTTCCCAGTACGTCGACATGACATTTAACTACACTCAAAAATCCTGAGGAAAATGTTCCAGCAATAAGAGTGTAAAATATTCAATACTTAATAGATAGGAGTGTTTCCCATGCACAACACATTAACTGCTGAGCCAAGCAGGCGGGGTCAGAGAGAATTGCTCAGTGAAAGGAAAAGACACGACTAGGTTTTCTTAAACTCAAGGTACGCCATTTACCTATGACAGAAACCCCCCACCTCATCTTTATACTCTGGCATGTGGCACCTTGCTGCTCACCAATCCTACTTCTTCTTCTACAGTACACCATGCTCCAGCAACCTCCCCGCTCCCAAAGAGTTTGTGCCCAGTGACTACTTTTTTCGCTTCCCACTCCCTGAGCTCCCCAGAGAACCCATGGGATGCTGCCTCAAGTGCTGAGGCCACCTGATTCCTAGGTAGGATCAACGTGAAGAGCAGCTTATTAGAAGGATTGTTCCAAGTTGCTTTTGGAGTGCAACTCATGTCCTTTGATAGAGTTGAGTCATACAAAGGGAAGGCACTGAGTGCCATACAAACATGGGTTACAGGAAGCTAAATAAATTAAAATTTCTCTAGTACTGCTTCTGCTTCCTGTTCCACAGACAGTTATATCTAGCTAAGGACTCTGCAGTCAGTTCAAGTTACTGCTTCTACTCAGTGGAGTGATCCAAGACCTTTAGCTCAAGGGAAAAAAAAAAAACAAAACAACAACAACAACAAAAATACAGGAAAAAAAACAGATAAGAAAGCAGAGAAGGTGATCTGCATTTAGCTTTAATTAACTAGTGGATCTGTTCTGAAAGACAGTAATACACACCAGTGACAGGCCCACGCAAGCATCCAGAAATCCTTAATTACATCCTGTTGCCTGACTGCTGCTACTTTTCTTACTTTGCTGACGTCCTGGCTCCCCTCTTTGGTCACGCTCTGCCAAACACTTTGCAGAAAAACAAAGTGTTCTCTTCCAGTACTAGAGGCTGCTGCAAAATGCAAGACACCTGTGATGCTACTTATGATTGGCAAGGGGAGAAAAGTGTTGAAGCCCAGTTGTCATTTTTCTGTTGCTATTCAAAAATTAGCTTCAATGCTAGTTGAAGGCACGAGAGAGAAAACACAGAAATTCATAGGGACAGATCCTTAGCCCTCATAAACAGATAAAGGTTCACTGATACCTCATGGGGATCTTGGGAGCCCTGCTGATGAGCAGTAGCCTTGAATCTGACCTAGCAGGAACACTGACTGACTTGTCTGGCTTAAGAGAAAGAAGAAGAACCAGTATCAGAAGGCTTGTTAGAAGGTGGCCCTGCAGAATAGCCCTATAGTTTGTGATGGATAACACCTTAACAGGGTTCTTGAGTAACTTAATAGGCAGTCTACACAATGTTTTTCCAATACAGAACTAATAAAAAAGATTCTCATAGAAAGACTCAAATTCTCTATTAGATACTAAGCAAGATTCCATAAAAGCTCTCTAAATGTTAGCTATTTATATCAGGGAAGTATTTAATGATAGAAGGCTGTTACCAGCTGAAGGCCTAGCAACAAGCTCCTGGCTCCCAATCCAAATCCTGGTGGACAATGTCTGTATGTACAGCTGAGCAAGTAACTCATGCCAGATAAGACAGCCAACATATTCAGCTTCTGTCCATGACCAGAGGGGCCATTGCTTTGAATTTGTTTTTGTTTGTTTTTTGTTTCCCAATTATGTTTGTTAAATTGTTTGCATTTTCTTCATAAATGGCTTCAACACATACACTATATTCCAAATTCAAATGGTACTGCTTCCTTGCAATTGGTCAGATAAGTGATATTCTTTTTGTCTGAGCAATGAACCGCTTCTGGAGTGCAATGATATCTTGCAGTGTATTAAGTAGCCAAGGGGAGTACATACAACATGTCTGAAAAGTCCCTAAGACTTTTAAATGAGACTAAGAAAGCAAATGTTTGTACACATGGGTGTTTTAGCCAGAAAAAAAATGGGATAAAGACAAAATCATGAATATCTTCTCATCCCAGACAGTGTGGTTTAAGTGGGGTTCTCTACCATCTTCCTAGCAGTTATGGGTTTTCCTGTTTGTTTGTTTTAGGCTAAACGCTAGCTATTTGCAATTCATGACAAGTACCTCTCAGCCAGTTCCCCATTTTGATTCCAAAGACTGTAATATCTGATACTGTCAACACAGTCTGTCAAGGAAGCACTTTGGGAAGGGAGCAAACGCATTTCTCTTGGAATACACACATACACACATATATAATATTTTTATTATTATAAAAATACATGTTTGGAACTTTTCCAGTGCCAAACACTTTGTAAAGATTTTCGTCAGAATTTCCTCAGTAGAACTTTGGTATAAAAACAAAACAAAACACTGTGAGAATAAAAATACTGTGATGGAAATTTGAATTCATTTCATTGACACTTTTACTAGGAAGCACTTACATGTTTAATTTTAGGCAGGTAAGAGTATGTACCAGTTTGTGTTCCATTTTAAAAGCTGAAATATTTTGAGTCATTTAGCAGTTGAGATGATAAAGAAGAAATGCAATGTTTCAGAATCTCTGAAATTAAATCTCTATGATGTCAAAAGAAAAGCTTCCCATATGCCTAAATATTTCTTTCATAAAAATAAAAAATAAAAAAGATTTCATCTTTTTTTCCATCTGTTTTTGGGGGAAAATAACACACTTTTGTAAGTCTCAACACTTCCAGTGGGATAAAACTCTGTTTTGACAAACTCCTGAAAACAGACCTATAAACATACTTCAGGCATTCTCTCCTATCATAACAATTACTGACAAGGTAACTTCAAAGAAGTGTGTATCATCTACTCCACTGAAGGGCATTCTTCTTTAAGGTGCCCCTGTATTGCTTTACACTCTATGTCTGAGAGTCCAGTAGACCAAGGGACTCACAATTAGGAATGTCACATTCACACTATTGTCTACTCCACAATCCTGAAATCATTTAGAAACACCAAGAGCTCCACAGCTATGTCATGAAGGGGGACAGTATAACCACATATATATGACCCATATCTACATGCCTCAGCAGAAGAACAGAAAGCAAAGACTTTATGGAAGTCATTTCCAGATTACTCTTGTGGTTATGGCTGCCTCAAGTTTGGATTCAAGGCACAGACACAGACTCTTGGTGGTTGTAGTTTGTTGTATGTTACATGATGTCTGCTCACTGAACTGCAGAACAATGATGACCAACATCTTAATAATCACTCGGACTCAGTGAATTGAGTCTTTGTACAGAGAGAGGGGATGTTGAGGAGAGAAGCATGGGAAAAGAGTATTAACAATGATAGAAACAGTGGAAACGTATGGAAAACTTATAGAATATATTCAGCTTGTTTATCCCAGAAAGTCTATATTAAGCCCATAGATGGTGAGAACTCACCTCTCCCTATTTAATCTGCATTTAATCTGAGCTTTTAAACCTGTGATCTCTTTCACCAAGCTTTCTCCCAAGGACTGAGAAATGAAATGGCCCTTGCTAGACTTTCTAGAGAAAAAAACAACAACAACAATGCCACTCAGCAGGAGCTCCCTTGAGGTATCTGACATTCCCCCTTTATTTCTCTTCCTGTAAAGGTAAGAAATTTCATCTGTTCTTCTCTTTCATGCATTCTCACTTCCCTACTACTGCTATCCGTGGTTCAGGTTTATGTAGAGCATTGCAGGAACCGCTAATGAAAACAGCTGCCACCCCTCAGGGCAGCCTCCCTGAGCTCTGCTCTGAGCACAGTACAACAACACATCTGGCCAGCTGCCATCTACACACAGCAGGGCACTGCTGGCAAGTCCAGTTGATGTGTTTTGGTACTAATAGAAGTCGTACCACATCACAAAGCTTGGCAAGGCCTACAGAGCACAGTGGAGAAGCGCGGTGATATAATTCCCAGTGAGTTCCTGCTGCCATGGCCAAACTGAAACAAGGCAGTTAAACAGAGATTGGGTATCTCCATATTGTGCAGTCATCATTGCTATTAAAGTCAATGTGTCCGTTTAAGTAATCTCTCTGCTTTGCTCTTGAGGAGTTCGCATTCATCTCAGCATACTGTGCTGTCCAGCCACATTGGTAACAGAAGTGAGAAGAAGTCTAGAAGCAGGATCAAGGCCATCAGGAAAAACTAAAAACTAAATGGACAGTGGAGACCCAATTGCCCTCCATCACCAAGCGGTGATATGACAACAGCAACAGACCAGTACAATTTGCCTCATCATTTTTCTTCTCCGTAACATAAGAGAATATCAGCTCCTTAACGACAAAGCATATTTTTGATCAGTATTGTCGTTGCAAGGAAAAGCATACAACAGCTGTGCAGGGCAAACAAGTAGGGCATCTAACCACCAGGATGGAAGTCGCACTTCAAATTGATACTGGAGGGACAAGTCTCCTTGTCTAGGCTCGAAAGATAAGAACAACTCTACAGGTACCCAAAACTTGACTGACAAAGCCTGTCCACCACGGGACCACAATGCCACCCCACTATAGCTGGTGCATTCTGATAGTGGAGCCTCAACTGTCAGAAAACAAATTGTGAGCAACAGACTGAACATGAAACTGTGCAAAAGCCCGTCTCAGGAGGGACAATTAAAAACACACACAGAAAAATAAATAGCTTTCTCTGTTCAACTCCTCTTCCTCTTCAGCAAGTAACAAGACAGGAGCGAGTGCCTCTATGCTAGAATGCCCAGAAAATCGACAATTAACAAGCGCTCTACTCTACTCTGTCTGCAATTTCCTCATCACAACTCTGGCTAAATGTTTAAATACATCACTCCCTCCAACCTTCTGTGTGCTTGCTGTGGCTCTGGCGTTCCTCAGGCCTTCTGGCTTTCCAGATTACAAAATCTTCCTTTTCTCGTGTGTTTCTCTGAAGTTTGTTGCAATCTGAGTACTGGGAGCGGGGGCACGTGTGCCCACCAGACTCTCTTCAGGACCACGTGCAGTCATTAACTAACTACCCCAAATGAACAGAATGCCAAGATGCACTTAATCCCTCCACACCACAGAGATGTTTTTAAGCGATCCAGACAGCGGCATCCTCAAGAAAGAAGCATTGTGGTATCTGGCCAACAATAACATAATCCTGAGAATTCAAATGGGATTCTTCCGTAGGAAACTAAGTGCTAACCACATTACCGTGCAGATGCTCATTAACAAGCATGTATCAGACAAAAGCTGCAAAGGTATTTTTCTGAGGCATAAGCTTAAATAAAGGCTTTTGACTCAGGCTGGCACTCAGAATTAAATTGATAGAAAAACACAGCCTCTCATTAAATTCATACAGCAACTCAAAGATGAAGGCTGAAAATAAAACCTATGCGAACATACATGGGGAGTAAAACACTCATAGGCTTGGAGGAATGTTCTGTATCATGAGCACCCGTGAACTGCCAGCCTCTTTGGACATTCTTCAAATACTAAATTCCAGCCAATCAACTCAGAAAGAGGTGCTAACACTCAATGATGTTTGCATTAAGCAGCACAGGACAAGTTCCGTAGCCCACTGCCTGGAAACTGTAGATCGAACTTTGAGAAAATGAACCTCAAACTACCAAAAACAAAGTAAAATTTTATTACAGAGAATAGACATTGAATATCTTTTAAATTATATATGGAGAAGCCTCATAATTAATGAATGACCGAGTTTCAGTCTAAAAATGAAAGAATTACTATAAAAAAAACAACTTTGCTGTATGCCATAAAGAATCCTCTAGGTAGATATAACTCTACAAAGAAAATCCTCCAAAACTAGTTGAGAAGGCAGCCCTTCTAGGCCAACTGTATGGAAGCTAAGGCTAGAGCCCAACTTTGACAGCTGAACGGGCTAATGAGAACACAACTCCAACACAGAACCCCTCATACCAAGTTTAGCAAACAAATGGCATACATGCAATGAGCTTCAGCAAGAACAGCTGCAGAACAGAGCTGGGCTGATCTCCCTTGCCAATAGATCTCCTGAAAACAGCAGTCTGTCCTGATGCCAGTTCAACCAACTGAGAGAATACAAACACCACCACAAAGCACCGGAGGATCAGAAATTGAATCCAGATGAAAACATGACCTATTTCTATACCTTCCCATCTATTCATTTCATGTTGCTGCTCATCACTGAAATACCCTTTTGTGTCAGATCAATAGCAATAACAAAGTTCTGAGCTGGCTTCCTCAGCAGTTCTCCTACTAGTAAATGAAACAGTGTCTGGAAATGGTTTTCACCACTGGAGCCACCAACACTGTTGAGCTGCTAGAGCGGTTCCCAAGACAGTTTAGACCTGAGATAACCAACACTATGCCAAACAGTTAACAACCATGCCTCTTTCCCAACCAGTCATTTGGACTCTGCAAATCTGTTCTAGACAAGATGGTATTTTAGGAGCCTGAATGTGGGCTATTCCATGACAATGACTCAGTATCAGCTTACAGTCCTCTTATAATGCAATTTTATCAACTCCAGCAAAAGCTTGGACCATCATTCAATGGTCTGATGTTCCCTTCCTCCAATAGTGAGTCCAGGAGAGCTGTCTGGAGTTGAGTAGCAGCTCAGAAGACTTTTATGATTGTCCTTAGATAGAGCGTTTGAAATATAGCACTGAAAATAAAAGATTTTGTGGTGTAACAAGAAAATGAATAATTATTTCCTTAATTTACCTTGTTCTTGTTTATCATCAAGGAGTGCTTCATCTTCTGCAAAGGCAGATGAGATGGAGCTGAAACAGCTGAAGGATCCAAAAGCTACTTAAATTTTTATGATAATGCTTTTACATTCCTTTGTACTCTTAAATACACACGAGGGAATCACCTCCACAGAGTAGTGTGCAAGTCTTTCAAAACATACTGTGACACTGTCATCTAAATCATCTGCAAAGGTCTTCACACTTTAGGCAACTGTAACAGCTCCATATAGCTCAAATTTGGGCAGCTGAATCAAGACCTTGGTCTCTATCTGTTTGGAGAAACAACTTGCTGACTAAATGTGGCTGTCTGGCTTGACTGAATTTGTAGGCAGTGAAGAATCATTAAGGCATGAGAGCTTAGTTGCCTGGCTAACGCAGCTGTCTGCACCTAAGTATCTACTCAGTCCAGAGTCGATACCCATCCTTAACTGTGGACAAGTGCAACAAACTTGTTTCAAGAGGTCACAATGACATTTAAAATTGTGGCTATAAGAGTCACTGCAATGCGTAGTGCATGCTTAGATTTAGCCTGTTCTCTTTCTCCCCCGCAGCTCTCCTCCACCCCCACCCAAAAATAAAGTTGCTTCTCTAAGGGAAGTTCTGGAAATTCATCATTTGTTTTCATTTCAAGTCAAGCCAAGAGCTGAAATTTTGGAAGATCCCACAGAACAATAGCTCTGCAAAATCAAGATTAGAGTTAAATGAAATATTCCATCAGAATGATGATGGATTGTTTCATTTTGACGATACTGGCATGATGCGTTTGGATAACATCAAAGCACTGCGACATGAAACACCAAATACAATATATAATATTTAGTAGAATCTATCAAAACATTTTAATCAAAGTATTTTTATGCTCCTCTGAAGAAATGGATCAGCCTTACTGAAAGGAATTTAGAAAGCTGAATCCACTATTTGGACATACAGTTGTCAAAATTTTCATCAAAATCTACCGTCTGCCATGAAAGGCTTCAACCTCTTACAAAATACTTCTGAAGGCTTTTTGTAACAAGCTTTAACAATAAAAAAGAGACACACAGGATTTCATCTGTACTCCATAACTAAGATGGCAAAGGCACAAGTCTGTGCTGTTGAACTGTTAATGTGGTCACTGGTACCTATGCCAGCTATCGTGGTGTGGAGGTTATTGAAAAGGAGGAATTGTTCCCCACAGGCCATTTGTGCATGGCCTCAGTGCTCTGACAGTTAAGAGAATGCACTGAGATAGGGGATGAGTGATGTGGTGCCAGCTGGCTGTAGGACCTGATGACACTGTTGTGACTGTTATACTTAGGAGTACCAATGAAGCCATAACTGATCCCTCAGGAAAACTGCAACTACCACTGCAGCATGAAAATAAAAATGGAGAATTATAAGGCAAACCACGGCCAAAACCAAAATTAATAACGATAAACTCATATTCAAAACTTGGAGATGGAAAACACAAGCCTGTCCAAGTGGGAAAAATAAAATCACTTTCTTATTTCTCAGTCTCGTTTCTGATTTGAATATGTTTGATCATTTGTGTAAGAATACTGAAAGACCTATAAGTAAATAAATAAATAAATAAATAAATAAATAAAGGGGGCGGGGGGAGGAAAGGAAGGAATCAGCCAAGAGTTAAAAAATAGAGATTATAATGCCAGAAGGAAGAGCGTACTTCTCTTGCAATCTTCTGAATAACACAGCTCATAAGACTGCCCTGAATTAATTCATGCTTGGATAGAACATATGTTGTGAAGAAAAAGCTAGTATTGATTTTAAAATTGCCAGTGATAGAGAATCCACCACATTCCCATGGTAAATTGTTCCAATGTTTAATTACTTTCACTGCTGAAAAAACTTGTGCCTCATTTCTAGTGTGAAATTGCCTGGCTTCTGGTTCCAGCCACTAGCTCTTTTTATACGTTGTTTGCTGGCTTGAAGTGCCCTCTTATTAAAGTTTAGTTCTCTAAGTAGGTATTTACAAACTGCAGCCCCTTAGGTTTCCCACAGATAAACTAAAGAGGCTGCTCTCCTGGAGTCACAGACTGTGAAGCATGACCCCTCGCATTATCACTATTTGCATGCTCCTTCAGTTGAGCAGTATCTTTCTTGAACTGTGGGCACCAAAACATTAGGCAGCATTGCATTAATTGAGCACTTGTCAAGCACAGAAGCGATGCACTGCTTCCTGAGCTCTCACCTGAGGCACCTCTGTTCACACTCCTAAGCTGCACTGTGTCTTCTGGCATAGTTTTGATCTAGGGTTCCTGTATAATAATAATAAATGATAATAATATTATCTATCATATTTTTTTCAGTTGTTATTTCTCAGAGTGGACTCCTCAGGTTAAAAGCATGCCTAACTAATACTTTTGTTCCGTATGTCTTTACATTGTGCTTCGTAATTGACCGTATTAAAATACACTGTTTCCCTAAGCTAAGTTTAACAAGAAATCTGCTATTGCTTTCCATCTGTGACCTTGTCCTTTCACATGGTTTGTCTGCAGAGTGTTATCATTTGTGTCACCAACAAGTGCTCCTTCTGGTGCTTTTACATATTACTCCCTGCTATCGATAAAAAATAGTAAATAAAATAGGGATGAGAGCCAATCTGTGCAACGTGACACGACACGATGTGATAATGACTCCCTGCTTGCAGTTGTATTTTGATTGCCATTTAGCTTGGTTTTAAGCTATTAATACACAAAGAGTTATTTGGTACTACTGATTCTTTATCAAGATGTTACAAAGTACAACACCCAATGCTTTAAGAAATCACACCTGCACTAATTACCTTTACCAACAAATCTTACAACCTCCAAAAATAAAAATTAAAATTAAATAAAAAGATAAGTCTGACAGGATTTATTTCCCATAAATCCATTTTGATTGGCATTAATTACATTTCCCCTCTTTTTTTATTTAAAGAGATTTCATTCAAGTTGTACTGTTTTACCTGGAAACGGCATTGGAATGATAGGGCTCATTTCTCAAGTCAACCCATCATACGAAAGCATCTCTCAACATCAATATATTTTCCAGGCTTTTGGCACTTCAAAACCAACATCAAGCCCTGCCAAAAGTACCAAGGTCATTTCTCTGAATCTCCTGTACACATCTCACCTGGATTTTCTAAGCTGGCTTGCTGTCCTGCCTGCAAAAGCAACAGCAGACACTGCAGAAAATGGTAAGAAACCAGGTCAATGCGTGCCCAAGGGCCCAAACTCAGCCTGCTCGACCAGCCCACTGCCATTTGCTGCTCTGGGCCTTCTTCTGGCAGGTTCTGCACTCACATCAGCCTCTGCACAGTACTAAGCCTCTTCTTCCATCACTTTATCCAGTCACTTGCCAAAATCAGCTTTATTTGTCAGCCCTTAGCTAGTCTGTGGCAACAGGTTCCCTACAATAGCTACGCACTGCGTACTTCCTTTTTGTATTACCTAAAGCTGCTTCCTGATTATATGCTTAGATGATGATTGTTCTCACTGTAAGAGGTGACAGTCACTCTATGACTAACTTCTCCACTTGAAAGATGATTTTGCAGATCTAATTCACGGTCCTCTTAGGCCATCCCACAACACCCAATGGTGACTGAGGGTCTTTTCCCTGTAAGCTGCTCCCTGCCTCTCACCACCTGTGCATCCCATCTTGGACCCCTTTTGTTTCTATACATTGCTTTTAGAGGTGGGCACCAAGAATCACACTTGGCTTGAAAGATGTAGACAGATCACAGATGTGCAGTGACATGAATACCTGTCACTTTGTGCTTGGTTGCCCTATTACTTACCTCGTAATTGCATATGTATTTTGCATCACTTCTGAATGCCAACCTGACCTCCTCACAGAGGTAGTTATGTTTTTCCTCAATTAAAGCTGCTCTGCCTTCTTGAGCTATTCCTGCATTGCATTCTTAGCTGACTGTTGCTACATCTGTAAGTGACACTACTGCCAACTCAAATTACAGTTGTCACGCTGAAGATATGACTCAAAACTTCAACCTACTACTAGGCCTTTCCCTGGGACAAGTGTACCTGCCTTTAACACAGCCTTATGCTGAGCTATATTCCTTCATTTTGGGTCAACACTGGTTAAACTTACCATGGCCAAACAAAAACAGAGTTTAACTGGATCTATATGCAGTTCTTGCCACTGCTGGGAAGAAATACAGGTCCCTTCATTTCTTGTTGGGAACATGTCTATAAGGACCTGGGCAGCCAGGACAATGGACCTTTTCAACCAGTGAACACCCTTACTGAAGAGGTGTTTGCAGCTGCTTTCACAAATGGATTGCCTATACAACAACCTTCTGGGTCATGCATAAGCTATCTAGGGCTGTTATGCCTGGATGATTTGGGCACGCATGCACAAATGATCTATGTGCAGTTCTGTCCCTATGGATCTGCATTGATGTTGTTTTCTGATTGTCTGTATGTAATGCAACAGGAATGAGTGACCACAGCATTGACCTAACTGAGCTGACTTCAGTGTTGAACATTGAGGTCAGTGTCCAAGACAGGTAAAATGTGGGCTAAGAGGTAGATCCTAGCTGATCATTTGGCTGCTGCCATCCATCACATCTGCTCCTACTGGAAAGGATGCGAGCAGATCTTTGTTCTTTTTAAGTCCTTGGTAATGAGGAGGAATGCATCAGGCGCTGGATATGCAGCAGTGGAGAGAAAAGAACCTTCTGTTTTTCTCTGTCTTAACTGCCTGTGTATTCATAGGCTTTGGTGATGGTAGGGAAAATCTTCCTGGCACCATGTGAATGCTTTTGCCTTCCTTTCCTGAATAAACAGTGTGTCCTTTCTGTGCTGTTTCCTTCCTCTGCAAAGGCACTTTGCTCTCTGTGACCAGAAAACTGGCCTGCATAGCCTCTCAGTGCCACCTGCTATGCCATTCTGTAGATGCTCAAAGGAAACAAGCCCTATTTGCTTTGTATTTCCTTACAGCAACTCTGACTGAGAGAAGCAAAAGGAGCCAGTTCCACTTCCTGAGGGAACATCTTTGCTTCAGGGGCAAAAAGTAAGTCTCAAGGCAAAGGGAATCCTATTAAATGACAAGGCACCACTCAAAGTCATCCCCTTTTACAGCTGTTGTTGCCTCCAGCAGATTTCCCCAAGGGTCTTCATTTAGCTGCAGTTCATTGAGAGGGTCAGGCAGGGATGGCTACACAATGGCTGCTATGCTTGCTTGTTGACCAGTTGGTAGTCATTAGACTCAGCCTTTAAAGAGATTGAAAAAAAGAGGAACTGAGCTTGGTACAACACATAATACCACAGTATGTAAACTATGGGCAAGATCATGGGGAGCTACTGGATAAAATCCCGTGGACAGCAATAGGATTTGGCTTTGGATATTATCCCTTGCACATTGGGTTTTTAACTGTGTTTGTTTTCAGTATGGTCAGAGAACTCCTCTATCCTACAGATAGAGTAGGAGACTATGATATTCTGATGAACAGCTGAAAACTTGCACCAACTGATCCCGTAAATCCTGCCTGATAAACAAAATAACAGCAGGATCTCAATGCTGTAGCAGTTAAAAAAGCTCCTAGGTAAGGAGTACCTCCCTGGACAGAATTCAATTACAGTCTTAATACTGTTTTTAATTACCTCAACCTAACTGCTCCATGCCACAATGGGATAGGATGCTCAGCCAGCAACTTGCTGCTGACAGCACTCAGTATAAAGGCAACTTGCTCTCTCTTTGAGTGAGTTTATGAAGACTTCAGCTGTATCAAATACACACTTTGTCTCCCATGACATATCACCAGTCGTCGATGGCACATGTACATCCTATCGCACTTAACTGTTCTAAAGCCATCAGAAATAAGTTTTCAGGATTTTTTTTTTTCCTGAAATTAAACAGCAAACAACTAACAAAGAATTATTCCCATGATTTTCAAATAAGAGATGTGAATAAAAGAGAAGTATCTGAATGAAACAAGTGAAGACCACAAGAAGAAACAGAGTAATAAACAGTCTTCCCCCACACATCTTTTTCCTTGTCAAAGCAATATATATTTCCTTTGGCACAAACAACCTTGATTTTTAAAACAGAGTTGTTTTCGTCAAGCCTCCCTCTAACAACTCACGTTGCTGAAAAGCTATTATACCTTTTAATATATTTATATATATCATTTTGTATGTATCATATATATATCAATTTGTATTAACTTTTCAGCTGTTCTAAGTCAGCACTTCATTCAGAGCTAGAAATGAGTACGTTTAGGAACCAGAATTCTTTTTCTTTTTATCTACTGTGTCCAAAAGAGAAACTTTGACACGGGGCTTCTTACTTTCTCCTACCTACGGTCACTTAGTCTGAATGTTTGCTAGAGACAGCTTAAGAAAGACATCTTAATTCCCTTGCACTGAAACACTTAAGAGTGGCACGACACCTTAGCTAAAACCATCCAGTACACTCTCTTTATCCACAACCATCTCAGGAATCAGTTTTATGCTGCATACTTGGCTGTTGGTAGCTTCTGCAACCAAGTTTGAAGCAAAATATAAAATAAATTAATTCAAAGCAGAAAGAAAAGAAAATGCACACTGTTCGCATCAGAGCCACGACAGGTTTCTTACCATCCCCCTTCCTCCATTTACCAAGCTGCTCTACTCCCTGGCACTGATGGTTCTTGATGGGTCTACAAACATTTTTCATATGGAAAATAGTGTGGTAGAAGGTGGGATATCCCAGGAAAAGTTTAAAGCACTGCTTATGGAGCTTGGAAGATTTCTAGGAACTGCAAAGAAGTGGCAATGGACTGTTAAGACTGCTCTAAATTCTAATATCCTTCCCTTTGAAGTCATGCATTTTCTATTACACTTATGTTATACTCAACTGACAGGCATTAGAGAAGTTCCCTGTAAGAAGTCCCTAAGTAAAGAGAAGGCCGCAGGCACAACAATAGCTATTTTTATAACAACCATCAGGAAATTGCTCGGCTTTTCTAAGGTAACGTGTTCCTTATGATCTTGCAGTCCCTCAAGTAGCTCTTACTTTGTCTCTTTCACCAAAACAATAAAACAAACAAACTTCTTCCTCCCTCTGCCACCCCTCTCCACTATTAGCTCTCAAACAAAAGAGTAGATGTATTTCATAAAACTTATCCCTCCAACAGTTCTGCATAATTTTGATGCTTATTGCATAACTGAAAAATAACCCTGTTTTCCTAATATCCCCTTCGCTGGAAATAATAAATGAAGAAGGTAGGGCTGATGAGTCACAGCAAAACTTTGTACTAATTAAAACTGCTTACCTTGGCCTACTGCCATTTCTCAAAAGAGCCTGAACTTACTTTCACGCAGTAGAGATATTAAGTCTTTTCCAGCAATGGAAGCTACTACTTTAAGTCAACAGAAAATTCAGCCTCAACAGCTCTGTGTGTGAACCGGCAGCATGAGAGTCTGGATATGCAATTGTTCATTTGGAAGACAACATCTGAGCCAGCGGTCTGAATCAGAGAGAGCTTGGATTAATGCTGAAGCAAGAACAATGGCATGGAACTGGAGCAGTGCCACACGTTCTCTGGAGGGAAAGCAGGCTGGTCCCCCAACCTAGAGCCATGAACATCATAACCCATATGGATAGCATGTTTCCAGCAATCAATGAATTACAGCCATCATTTTCAAGTTAAAATCAAAACGATTCATCTTGAATGCCTCTAGAATACTGAAACATAAACACTGAGCTCCTATGGGAAATTAGGGGAGTTTCAGTCTACCCAAATCAATCAAATAATCCCAAACTGGCTTTTTGAGAGTTTCTACTGCTCTGCCAGTAGAAGAGCAACATTAGGTATCACTGCTTAAAAAGCTGCAGAGAAGTGCACTGTCCAAGATCAGTCTGGAGGCTCACACAAATATACTTTGCAAGTATGAAAGCTTCCTGCACTTATAACAAGAGGATGAGTGGCATTCTGCATTTATAGCTTCCCACTTTTGTCCTCTGTGTAGGGAAGACGAAATACTCACCCAACCCTCCTACTCCACCATCAACCGGGTTGCACCTTCTCAACTCACTACCTACGTAGTTGGTAGTGAGACTCTCAAGAGACCCAAACTCATCCAGTATCTCCCACAGCCCTTCAAAGTTTAAGAGAGATGAAGGGTTTTATTTTATAATCATAGCAGAATTCCTTCATACCGTATGCCTTAAAGTCTTAATGTACTTTTCATTCTTTGGGAGATAGGAAACATGCACAAAGGTAGTGGAAGCTGGGATTAGAGGGGACTTCTGACAGATGAGTCACAGCTAACATCCCTGAGGAAAAGCTAAAGGCAAGTTCATAGTGTAAACAAGTTTCTGAGTGCTGGACTGCTCTGATTTACTCACGAGGTCCATTTTATTTTATTTATTTATTTATTTGTAGTTGAGTTGGGGGCGGGAAACAAAACAAAAGAGTTGCTTTTCTTGTGAATGATACTAGTAAGGCAGCACACAAATTACTTCTGCTGGACTGGCTCACCTACAGGTGTGCAGAAGTGGCCTCTGATGCAAAACCTCACGCCTCTACATTGTGTATCTTCCCAAAGACAATACATCTGCCCAGATGAACAGCAATCTCAGAATCAGACCATGTGAGATATGGAACAAATCAATACACTACATTCAAAGCTTATGGGTCTTGAATTAACAAGTCAGCCCACGCCTATGTCTTTATTCTCCATTTTTCCAATGTTTGCCCTAAAAAAGGTGACAATGAAGTAAGAATGCAAAGCTGAGAGGGGAATGGGATTTGTGTGTTGAGAGTACATAGCCCCCTGCTTCCCTGTTGCTTATAAAATCGCTTCATTTTCCAAAGAAAGTAAAAATTCACTTCTCCCTGGGAACTGGAAAGTTAAGTAAAACACCAAATGGTACGAGAATTACAAATAAGTCAGCAGTTGGCAAGACTGGATGAAGCATGACTGATACAGATGGAAGATTTAGTGGCCAAACCTTAACAAGTCTCTGCTGAGTACGTACGGACAGAGATTGTTTAGAAGCTTGTGGTTTGGCCACATTGAGGTAAATATGAGGAGAAACGACAAAAGGTAAATCCCTGACACCATGGCTACTTCACCTGCCAAATTCCAGTCTCTCCTCCAAACCACACAAAATGCTGAATTTCCATTCCAAACAGAAACAGGTACTTTAAAAAAAAATAAGTAAATGTAATGAATAAGACAACATATGTTTTCCTAATCTCTGGACTTTTTAGCTGATATCTTCACAAATATTCAGCCCCGGGCTAATCCTCAGCACAAACTACTTCATATCAAATGGATGAAGTTTGGCAAACTGATAAGCAATGGAAAATTACATTGGATAATGAAAACGCTAGGCACTTTAATGATAAGCAATCATATCAGCTTTGCATATGATGCACCTGTCTCCAGCTGTCTCTCTTCAGACCAAATTCAAATACACACACAGAAAGGTACAGTTCATCCGAAGTCTTTTTTTCTTTTAGTCATTTAGACCAGATGGGAGCACAACTCACTATATTGACTTCATGCGTATAGCATCCACTGGTGTTTATGCAGTAAAGTCAGGTGGAAAAACCCGGTGCTCATTCTTGCTGCTACTGCCTCTGCCTTGTAAACTGTACTTTTGCAGATGAGTGAAAGTAATGGGAAAAGGACGGAAGTGAGGACTGCAGTGCCTGGGCAGCGCAGACTCCTGGCCTATTTTGTCTGCTTCTATTTTAGGTTCTTAGCTATGGGGATTTCTTTTTCTCTGCTGACAGGGCAGCAGTAGCCTCCCAGCCTCCCTCACCTCATTCTGACAGTGACTGCCAAAGCTCTGGCTCACCTCCTGCGCTGCTGAGAGGAGGGAGCTGAGGAGCAGAGAAAGGAAGAGAGCAGTCATTAAAAGGGAAGGATTCTAGGGCCAGTTTTGCAGAGGAGGAGCAGAGGCATGAGGCGAGTTTGCCTGAAAACCAGTGCAGGGAAACAGGAGCTGGGAGGTCTGATTCCCCTTCAGAGTTCAGCCACTGATGTGCTGCATGACAAGCTGCAGCTTCACTGCCCTCAGTTAAAAAAGACCGCAACAGGACCAACACGTGAAGTAGGCACGTGTGTGTTGCTGCTGCCTGTGTACATCCAGTGGCACACTCCTGTTTGCCCTTCTGCGGTTCTTTCCTGGCACCCCCTTGCCACCCTCCCTTGTTCACAGTCACACATGTAAAGCGTCTTCTGCTTATTAAGCACTTCCATTCTGCAAAACCTTGCAATTAAAACTAATCCTTATCCTGCAAATAAGCTGAAAAGGAAAGCAGCGCTTTAGAAAGCTTTCTATTTAATGAGCAGCTTTGCCATGGCCCTCGCCATTCCCTGTCTTCTTGGCTTTCTTCTCCAAGACAGATAGACATCTGCCTCCCTGCAGCTCCTTACTGTAAACATTAATTCAGGAGGTCACTTGCATATTAATGCTGACCCTGTTTCTGGAACTTCTGCCGACACAGAGCAGTCCCCCAGCACTCCTATTAGCAGCAAGTGTTTTAAAAGAAGCTGATTCTCATTGTAGGGTGGGTGGTGGAAGCTGACCTCCATCATTTCTCATTTTGAATGTGCCCAGTGCTCACAGAGTACCACATTACTAGATCACATTTTGCGACCTGGGATGCACTTGTTTGTTTTCCTCCCCACAAAAATGCATGTCTGTAGCAAAGGCAAGCACTGAGTTCACAGAAACAAACAAACAAACAAACAGCCTTGCAAAGCTGCTTTCTATTTAAAACAAAACAAAACAAAAACACGCTCAGGTATCATGATAACAAAAAGACAAAAGACCAGGCAGACCAATCCCTTACAAGCACCCTTGCATCACATTTAAAACATCTCTATACAGAGGGATATATTGAATTCTGGAAGAATGCACATCCACCTCTTGCCACACCCCTCCAGCACCACCAGCAGCCTTGTCCTTTTCTCTGCAATGCCACAGTGCCCAGCAGCAGACATTTCCTGAGGATGAGTGGGAAATGTCAGTAGCCCTCAGTACCTAACCCATCCTGGGCAAACTAATGGGACATTGTGACAGAGGGAAGCTGTGAGCAGAGAGCTTGGACAAACAGTGCCTGGGAAGATTCACGGGGGACGTGATTTACGTGTCAGAGCTGAACCTAACCTCCTGCAGCATCATTAAGAAGCTGGCAGTCAGAAATGCAAAGTCTTTTCCCACTGAGGAAGAGCAGAGGGAAAGCTTACCCTGACATTCAGTGCGCCTTAATTCTGAACTTGCTTTAAGACTTCAGGAACAACCTCTCTTGTATCCAAAAGAAAAATCTCCCACTGCTGCCTACCTGGATGCCATTCCTCAGGACATCATGCTCACCTGGGCTCCTGATAATGCTTTTGGGGGTTGACCTTGGCCTCAGCGGGGCTGGCAGAGCACTGAGCAAAGTGCCTGCAGGATTAGCAATGCTAGATGTGACTCCTGAGCCTTGGCATCGAAAACCGTGTTTGTGGGTAATTTGTGTCTTCCTTTTACTCTGGCCAGGAGACCTAATATTTGCCCTCTTCCTGAATCTCAGACATAAAACATCTAGATGGAAGCTCTGTGCTTTTGTGCTCAGTACAGAGAAAACACAATGCAGCTCAGGGTCACAGCAGAACTCGGGGCATTGCATAGGCCTATTAAGAACACTGCTGAAGATTTGTTCAGAAAACATTCAGGGCAAGGAGAATCCTTGCTTGTTCTCATCCATGCTGCCCATTTGTCAAGATTTTTGCTTTAAACTGAGGAGTTTGAATTTATCAGTTCAACATATATACGTTATATGGCAATAGAAGTCTTTCTTAGATTTCAGCTGTATTTTTATGTCAGGTTAATCACAGAGCAATTCAGACCCACTTCCATTTTCCCTCAAGCAACTCAGCCCATCCTGCAAAGCAGTGTTTCTCCAAGAAATGCCCCAGCCTGGGGCTCCCAGCCAGTCACCAGAATGTCACAGAATTGTTTGAGTTGGAAAGGACCCTTTAAAGGTCATCTAGTCAAACTCCCCTGCAGTGAACATACACACCTATAGCTACAGCATGTTGCTCACGGTCCTGTTCAGACTGACCCTGAATGTCTCCAGGGATGGGGCATCCAGTACCTTTCTGCACAGTGCCTCATCACCCTTACTGAAAAGAACTATTTTTCCTCAAAAATCTCCTTTAGTTTGTCCTGAGAGCCCACTGAGCTCCATCAATACACTATCCTTTATTGCAGTCCCTTCGGCATTTTCTCAATTAAGACAGCCAATCATGCCTAATTGTTCCCAGTTCTGTGATGGTTTAGTGATGTGAATAAATGTCCCCTCAGGACTACACTGCATCTACTCAAATCACTCACTTGTGATCTAAACATAAAGGGCATCCAGGTCCTCTGATATGAAAGGCTGTTGCATACAGCAGATTAATTATATTTATCTGGAAAAAGAAGATTTACTATAACAGTTCCATTTGTCACTATCAGATACCAAAAGCTTGCTGCTGCTTACCAGAAGCACGTACAATTCGGTACCTCCCTCAGCCCCCAACATGGAGCTATGGAAGATCTCAGAAAAATGACAGGGAACAGGTAGGTTCCCACATCTTGCTATCTGTCACACACACTCAAGCTTTCACAGTTTAAACCACCATCCTCAGCTATCACCTTCTGCACTACCCTCTTGCCATCAGTTGTAAGGGGCAAGAAGAGCTCCTTGCCTCTGAGGCTCCCATGAGCAGCTGCCCCAGGGACAATGGTAGAAGGCCCTAATGGCTCCGTGAGGTTAAAAAAGCAGTATGAGGGAAAAGCGGTGAGAGGCAACTTCAGCTTTCATAAACCATGATCAATATTTACTAGAGCAATAATGGAGTTCAGAAACTGCAGTGCTGGCATGATAGAGAAGCCGGAGAGAGGAAAATGGCATTTCAAGTCTACAGAGGGACATGACAACCAGCTAATGATTACTTAGGGACTATCAGATTTCTTCATTTATTTATTTTGCAGGAACAGTAGAGTAGTTAAAACACAGAACAGGAAGGTAAGAAGCTGAGCCTATCCCAAGTCTGGGGAGGTGAGTCTGGGCCAAACACTTTTTTCCACAGCCTAATTTAGATGGAGGGCACTTCTCATGCAGGTGAGGAGGAACTTGCCTTCAGCTCCTGTGCTGAGGTGACAGCCTGGGCCGTGTCCTTTGCCCTGTGAGGCTTCTACAAGTGAGCACTTAGTAACATAGCCTCCTACTCTGAGGGGCTTGTTACAGGTAATTTTTCTGCTTCCTCAAGGTTTTTGAGTCCATTCACCAACTGGGAAACCTCTGCTGCTGCCCTTCAGCAGGATAAACCTTGGGTTCAATTTAGGTCAGCCAGCACCTCTGCTGCACTCCACGGCCTCTCCAAGCCACTGCAAGGAGCCTTCAGGCAAAGATGTTTCCTGCAGTGCAGTCTACACCCAAGCAGTTAAAACAACAAAACAGGTGAACCAAGTCTATGGCAAGCAGTCCCTTATTTCTTATCAGGTAACAACCAATTCTCATGCTGCTCTTGAAAACACAGGGTTAGGTTCTGGGGCGTAAAGAACAAAATGGAGAGCCTAGCTGGGATTGCCAGGTAGAAAGAAGGCAGAGGGGCAGCAGAGGCAAATGATTCCAGTGGCAGACCCATTAAGAGAGAGCTAGTCCCTCATAGCAAACCATGGCCCTTTGCTTCAGAGCTGAGGGTTGACTTCACATTTCCATGTTTCTAGGATAACCTCACAATGTGCCCATGGTATTGTAGCCCCTAAAAACAAACCAAATACATTAAGAATCTTTGCAAGGTCCTCTAACTTGCTCATTATCCACTTTCTTCTACATAAATTACACTGCTATTAGCATTGCTCAATGAAGAGCATGAAATAAATTGAGCCTCCAGCCACTTTCAATAGATAAGAGTAGTTAACAGTATCTTCTGAGCCCCACACACATCTCTTGTGACAAAAATGAAATTCTTAGAGCTAATCTGGGAGGCAGTTCCTTTCTGGGATCACATTTTCCCTCTCCTATCTGTAGGACCAGCAGCTGGGGCCACCACTGCTGCAGGCAGTGGAGCAATCCTGGCAAAGATGCTGGGCACATAAAAACACTGTAAAGGGTATTTAGAAAGGGGAAAATCAAGAGTCTTCAGAGGCCAATCCACTCATTACAAGGAAGACAAAAACCTCTACCTTCTTTCTAAAACCAGAGAAGTCTGAGTAATAGGAAAAGACAAGAGATGCTGTCCCCAGCTCCCATTCCTGTCACAGGCCACCTGAGCTCACAGTGGAGCAAAGCTGAACAGCAAACTGCCTAGAGGTAGATGGGGATTAAAAATCAGGTGCTTGTCAGCCAGGGTACACCTTTTCAGAGGAGTGCTTCCAAAAAGAAAAACATTCAGGCTAGGGTGAGCCAAGAAGATGTTGCCACACGAGAGCGAGACCTGAGAGCCACTGGTGGGAAAGAGACAGTTATTGAGAAGGAAAAGCAATCACAGCGGCAGAGACAGAGGCAAGAAAGGCTCTCGCACTAATCCCCTTTTGCTCCCCTGTGTTCTCTGTCTTATTGCTGGAGATCAAATCCCAGCACAGTGGCAACAAATTGCTTAGATTGCAGATACAGAAGAGAGCTCACAGGCACTGGATTTCCAGTTTCTTAAGCAACTTTGGCAGCACATAATTCTCTGCAGTTACAACTCCAAAACAAACACACACCATATCCCCCCTGCTGCACAAACAAAGCCTAAATACGTGGATGTAACTTTCCTTTTCCCATTAGGAGTTGCACCTCCTCCTGGGCTGGGCAACCCACTTTTTTCATCTCCTTGCATTTTCCTCCACTCCTTTTTCATTGCACTGTGTCCTTCCATCACCTTTGCTCCTTTCCCTGTATCTGATTTCCAGTTCTTTTCCCTGCTCAAACTCTCTCTGTCAGTATCTTTCTCTATTCCCCACAGCATCAACTGCATGTGGCTGGTTACACCATTCTAACCACAGAAGACTAGACTGAGTGGAGAAACAACCAAGGTAAGAGCATTGCTTTGTCCATCCGAATCACCAGAACCATGCGGAAAACTAGCTCTGAACAGCTGTGCTGCCAGATGGCTTTAAACTAAAAGAGGAGGAATTTAGGTGAGATATTAGGAAGAAATTATTTACTCAGAGGATGGTGATTACTGGAATAGGCTGCCCAGAGAAGGTGTGGAAGCCCTGTCCGTGAAGGTCTTCAAGGGTGGATGGGGCTCTGAGCAGCCTGATGTGGTGAATGTCAACCTTGCCCACAGCAAGGGGTTGGGATTGGATGGGCTTCCCTTCCAACCTAAGCCACTGTACGATTCTACGCAGGGCTTAGGATTCAGGATGTAGGAGATCCAGCGTGGTCACTGTTTGGGAGAAACTCTGAGTCAATTCATTGATGTTGCCTCAGTTTTCCCATTTGCAAAAAGATTAACTAATTCTAGCTACACTAGTGATAAGAAAGGAGATGGAGGAGATGAGAGTACAGATATCTAGAGGAATGGACAAAAGGAAAGATAATGGAAACAGAAAGAGGTCAGCAGTTGTCCAGGGAATGACAGGTAGACAGATAGGAGGAAAGCAAGATGCCTGGTATTAGAGTAATTGAAGTCACCATGAGGACAACACAATGTAAGTCATTTCACAACTGAACGCAACCACAACATATTCTCACTCCGTCCTACATTTTCTCCAGCTAGTGCAGCCTCAGCATTCCAGCTCATTTCTGTGTTATGTTTCTTACCACTCCCTTTCAAGGGACTGGAACAGAGGCAGGAAAGAACTGAACCGTCTCCTGCTACACACCCATTAGGATCCATTCTGCAGAAGACCCATGAGTGCCTCGTGAGCATCACCAGAGCTGAAGGGGATACAGACCTCACAAATTACCAATCCCAGTTCCTCCCAGAGCTCAGCTAACCCCTAACAACTTCTCAGAGTCTGAGCATTGAGCTCTCCAAGAAGGTCACTGCCTCCGTCCTCCCAGCTGCACCTGATGCAGCCCACAGCTCACTGGGATATCTATGTGTGTGTGTGTGTGTGTAAAAGCTGCTGGTAAGAGTCAGCAAGTAAAGGCGGCTGCAGATTCCCAGGGGGCAGGTGGTAATGCCATGCTGAAGATAGGAGGAGGGGGAACTTATATCCAAGTCAATTAGGATTAATGCAATGTGGGAAAGTATTAGTTCTGGAGCTGTAAGTTTTTCCATTAGATCGAAGGCAGATTGGGAAGGGGAAAGGAAAGGGAACACAAGCTAGCAAAGTCAGTCTTGGCTTCCCATTCTTTTCCCTTCTTTCTCAGTTGTTTTCTTTGTGGGGGGGGGGGGGGAGGGGGAAGTGATGAGGTGTAGATCTAAGACATTACATTCTGGAAACTGTCAGTGGCTCCACACCCCATTAAGGCAGCAGTTTTCTTGCTCTCCTTTCCCATCTCCTTTGCTCAGTGTCGTTACGCTCTGACGGTGGCTTGGCCTCTTATCAATAGAAAACGGAAGACATACTTCAGAATGAAATACCACAGCACGAAAAGATTTGCATTCAACTTCTTTGAGCTGAGAAAAGCTCACTTTTAATGCTGTGGATGACAAAAGTAACAGTAAGGTTAAGTACTAGGTGACAAAGGCCAACAAACAGGTGGGAAAGAAGAAGCAACTTGGGCAGAAGAGGTGCAGCGAGCAAGGCAGAATGTTCAGGGGATTGAGAAAACATGGACAGAAGTAAAATAGGCATTCTTTTAGCTTCTCTCTCTACATTTTGCCAACAAACATCTATGCAGTGCAGAATTGCTCTCAGAGTATATCCTTACTGCACTACCACCAACTTCCAGGCTCTGCAAAGTGGCAATGGCAGAGAAACAGGAGGCCACCACCGTGCCAGCAGCTGCTGTTCAAACAAATGAAATCTAAATGAGATGGATGGGTGAAGTCTTTCTGTAACTAAGAAGTGAAGGGGCTCTGCCTTTCAGTGCTGCTCCCTGAAGGCACAGCTGCAGGTTCATCCTCCCTCCCTCAGCACCTGCTTGTAAATATGTACTAAAATCTCCCTCCTGAAATCCAACACACCTTCCTGAGGTGATGTCCCTGCTAGGCCAGTGCAGCATGGCACTGCTACACCATACGCCAGTTTGAAAGAGGTGCAATTGAGTGCTCAAGCTACAGGAGAGAAGGGCCTGTCAATATCATTTATAAGTACAGAGCCACATGCACCACAGTTGTTTGATAAATAAGCCAACAAACAAACAGTATCAAATTGCTAAGAGGAATGAACAATGAATCTTCTTTCTAAAAATAAAAACAAAAGTAGAAGGAAAAGTAACTAATGGACAGAAATATAAATTATACCTTTTGCAAAATGTACCAGGAAGCTGCATTTTGATGATATGGTGATGCAGAGAAGGTCCCATGGCATCCCCTCCCACTTAATAGCAATGGACATATTGAAGATGCCTATAAATTCGTCATTTTAGGAATCTGCTCATATTTACAGTAGCCACACAGTAATTCCTAAAGCAGCCAATTATGCACACACAAATGCCACACCAGCAGAGCCAGCCCTATTCCATCTTTGATCCAGCTGGGAACTCACCAAAGCCCTTATCCCACGCTATTTAACTTACACAGAGTGGCAGCCCTAGGGAAGTAAAAGGGACAAACCAACTCCTTAAAACCAGGCAGATTCTTATATGGTTCCCTGGGATTGGGGCCTCAAACAGATGCAAAAGATCCATAGCTGTGTGTGGCTTTGTAGCACCAGGGAGAACATCCCTGTCTTCCGAAGACGGCTGAATCACTAAGCACAAACAGGAAAGGCTCTAATTCTTTAACTAACAGTGCTGGTTCAGCTCAGCACTAAAGAGGGCAAGGTAGTAGATGGGAAGATGTGACTGGCTCAGAAAATTTCCTGTCTTCTTTTATTGTTATTATTTTAACAGAAAAAGAAGTGTTGTGGTTTGAAATCCATTATGCCCCTGCAGTGTTTGCAATACTAATATAGCAGCCCCAGCTGTTACCTTATTGCTTATATAGAAACTACAGGTGTGCCTGAACATAAACAGAACGGTAAAAGGATGGAAAGCTAAATAGTGACATGGAAAAGAGTGTGACAAGCAGCCTGCACTTAGAGCACTCAGGGACTTGAGACATCTTGCAGCTCTCAGCCCTGGCTGTCAGCTGCCATAGCACTGCCCTACCTTGAAGGCTTGGAATTTGTAGTTTGCTTTGGCCCTAAACAGCTTGAAATGAGCTCAGAATCATAGAATCACCAAGGTTGGAAAAGACCTAAAAGATCATCCAGTCCAACCGTTCACCTGTTACTAATAGCTCCCACTAAACCATGTTCCTCAACAGAACATCCAGTCATTCCTTGAACACTCCCAGGGTCGGTGACTCCACCACCTCCCTGGTCAGTCCATCCCAGCGTCTAACCACCCCTTCCGAGAAGTAATATTTCCTAATGTCCAGCCTGAATCCGCCCTGCCACAGCTTGAAGCCATTCCCTCTAGTCCTATCCCTAATGACATGAGAGAAGAGGCCGACCCCCAGTTCACTACAACCTCCCTTCAGGAAGTTATAGAGAGCAATAAAGTCTCCACTGAGCCTCCTCTTCTCCAGGCTGAACATTCCCAGCTCCCTCAGCCTCTCCTCATAAGGCCTGTGCTCCAGACCCCTCACCTTGAGCGCCTCCAGTGCCTCCTTGAGGAAGCAGTACTGTAAAAAATGCCAGGAAGTTCAGGCTGCTTGTGCAAGTGACTGGCTTCTAAATTAAGACACCACCACCAAGGAGATTTCAGTCTCAGGAGTGAAATGCATTAGTTCAAAGGCCAGCTGTAAAGGTTAAGTGTGGGTGTGCTCACGAAGAAACCCTGAAGTGGGTTTCACTGAGGGTGCTGTGTCTATCTTGATGGTGCACAACATGGAAGATGCAGGTTATGAGCCTTCCCACCAAGACCATCAGCCCGGAAAAACTCAGATTTGCAAAGTCTGTAAAGATTTCAGCCTGACAAACACGGGATTCCAGTAACAGGTAAAGGAGTCTTAAAAATGCATACAACTTTCTGGTACCTCACAAGACCGTAGAGGCCACAAATGCATGAATGAAATCAGATTTCTAACAGCAGACCAGAGCATGCCTTATACAACAGCATGCCTTATACAAAAGAAGACAACACTGTCTCTTCTCATACAATTGTTTATGTACACGTTTGTGTAGTTAAACAGCAAAAGCTTTCTTTTAAGGGAAATGACACACTGAGATTGTTTACTCTGTTATTACTTTAAAGGCGTTTCTATTTGATTTCATTATTCAATATGTATTTTCCTTTCCCAGTTACACTTGTGAGACAGGTACAAAATCTGCACACATTCGTCCTGAAGCACTGTGACAACCAGCACTGGAGCTGTTGAAATACCCATTTCAAAACCTGCCTTAGTGCAATCAATCACATCCTCTGCTGCAATACAGGGAAAATAAACAAGGCCATGAGACTGCAACTTCTAGATGGGTGGATGGAGTGCAGCATGCTATGGGGGAGGGAATAAAGAAAGGGTAACTCACTTAAATGGCTCTGCGGCCTCAAAGAGAGTCTTAGAAGGGACTGAAGAATAAAACAATGCATTAACTGCAACTGCAAGAAAGCAAAACCTGAAATTCAACCATCATGGTAGCCATAAGAACATACTGGACATGTTGCATTACAGCCTTGAGCATAGTATTGGGAGGAAAGAGAGAACAGGAAAACAGTGCTACATTATCTCAAAGGAGAGAGCCCCTCAAATGCCTGCATTAAGCCACACAACCGCCTCCTACAAACCGGATGGTGTTCAGTCCCTGCTCTCATGATGTGCTCCTTCCCATCAACACAGCATCATCAGAGAACAGTCAATTTCTTCTCTGCAGGAGAGACTCTGCAGGTGTTACGGTTCACAGGGGAGGGTTGGTTTTGGGTATGAACATAGGCACAAGAGTACAGGGTATCCTTTCCTGCATATATTGTCACCAGATGCAATCTTTATGTGTGTATATGTTCATGGTTAGCCAGAAACAGATCCTCCATCCCTCCAAGCGACACAGCCAGAGCATATGTTCAGGAGCACGCTGGCAATTAAATGAGAAGTTTTTGTCATCTCAGTACAACAGAAGCAACTGAAAACCGTTTGCCAGCTTCGAGAAACTAAGAACTAACACCACCAAAACTACATAAAACTTTATCACTGAAATTCTGACAAAGCTTCCCATTAGAGTAGCACTGTGCATGTGTATTTTATATACACGCTATTTTACTTCAAGCATGAAAAATGTCAGCCCAGAGGGAACTGTCTGAGAAAGTTACAAGCAGGCATTGAGCTCAGCACTCGTTTGCTTACTGTGTTCAATTTTTTGTAATTTTTTTCCCCATTTTTTTTTTATAGAAGTTGCAGCTTTTTGCTTTCACTTTGAAGGCAAATGTGAAGTAGATATATTTGACACATCATTGCTTGCTTGAGTTTGCAAGGGAGACTGAAACAATACCTTAAAGAGACAAATCATCCAGTCCTACCCCCACTACACTTACTACCCCATTACTTCACCACCTCCTGCTTTCATGCCTAAGGTTACTTCCTGTGCTTCTTAAATAGGCTGCTGGAATTTCTTCTCTCTCTGGTCCATCCCAGACCTCCTTGACTACAGCCTGCAGCTCTTGAGCTCACAGAACAATCCTACCAGAGCACATGTGATTCTCCTTAAGGAACTGTCACAAAAGAAAGGGACTATAAGGAGTAGCTGGAGAATGACGTTCACTAGAGATAAAGGAAATAACATGACTCTTTCAGAACAGATCTACCAGAGAGCCACAGAGGTAGGTAGAACCATCACAGACCCAGCTACAGCAGTGCTACTGGACCTTACCAATATGAAAGCAGCCTGAAAGTAAAACTACGTCACCATCACATTTAGAAATGAGCTTAAACATGAAAATTTCTTATTGTATGTAGAATTTCACATAGAATTGAAGTGTGAGTCCACAACCTTCTAAATGCATTTTCCGTATTACAAAAGTCAAAACAAGCACAGGAGATAAATTCATGTAAAATACCCAATTTCTATTTGCTCCCCCCCTCCTCCCCCCCCCCCTTTCCCAGTTCATCTCTCTTTCTTTTCCTCTTTTTCCAAGCAGGCTGGTTTGTTTGATTCCTGCCCTGGCACTTTCACCCAGAAGGGATCCAGACAGCTGGGTGAGCCCGTCACTGAACAATTCCTTAAAGGAATATAGTAATGAAACTTCAATCTTGCTGTTCCCTACAGCCTCCATACATTAGTATAGAAAATGGGTTTACAAAGCCAAAGACAAGAGTCCGTCAATATAATTAAACCAGATGTTCCTTCTCCAATGAGTGCAAGAAGAGGGTAGAAAGAAGGGGGAGCAAGAAAGAAGGGAAAAATTATTTTGCAACTGACATATGAATCCTTCTTGTTTCAGATCTGCATGCATTTATCAGCTTCCTTTTTTACATTTTTTCTCCCTTCTCAAAGCAGGTTTTTATCCTACTTTGCTTCAGTACGAAAGACAGAAATTGATAATCCTGTTTCATAGAGGAGAATGAGTCCTTTCTGACTCATACAGGACTATAGCTGCATGTGGCTCTGGGCAGCCTGGTCTGGTGGTTGGCAACCCTACCCATAGCAGGGGGATTGAAACTAGATGATCATCGTGGTCCTTTTCAACCCAAGCTATGAGTCTCCAAGACTTATTGGTCCCCAGTCTGATCTGGCTGAAAGATTTTCTCCTGTCTCCTTAAATTCCATCTACAGGCCAGTTTGCAAAGCCATAGGTACAGCTGCCCTGAGAGCTGAGATGGAAATCAACCTGTGGTTGAACCTCCCACAAGTTGGAGCTGTGTGGTCTCACTTCCCTCTGCAGTTAATGGAGACGCAGTCCTTGCAGACAGCAAAGTCAAGAGGTTAATTCAGCTGATCAGGAGACGCCTGCTCTAGGATGAGTTGAATTAAGTTCCTAAGCTCGACTGACTGCACAGAATCTCTACCAGCTCTAATAGCTGCTTAGACATCAACTCACATGCAGGTGTCTACAGAAAGACTCCTAAAAGTTTAGGCATTTTAATTTGGAGTTAACCTTATTCTGTGAATTGAAGAAGTCTGTGTATTTTTCAGCTTCCTTGTAACCATAAACAGAAGATTTATATATACCTGTGCCTCACTCCTCTCTTTTTATGAAGCAGGACTAAGAGCTTTCACATACTGTGTGTGCTGAGAAAAACTGAACACCACAGAGGTGCTCATCAGTGTTTGTGTATGGGTAATTCTGGTGATCACAAAAGCCAACAAGCACACCGGGAAGGGGCTTGCTTTCAAACCATGATACTGGGCTAAACAATTACAATTCAAGTAATATCCTGGAGAACAAACTACTCCTTCAGATGTCAAAATGTATGGGACAGACTTTCTAGCACTCCTACCTTCAAGACTAGGTAGAACAACAAAGCTCAAAGGTACATTAAAATGAAGCCACCACATACACACTTACCTCTTTTCTCATGTAAAGCACTTCACAAGCTTTTATTAAATTAAGTCTCATCACACCCTTGGGATGTAGGTGCTGTAAATACCTTCACAAGAGGTAGGTAAGACACTGCAAACCCTCCACAAATACTCCTCTGACTGAGGATGAATTGACTCATTTCACTCGCACCCTTGTGCTGTCTTTTCCACGGAGCTTCAAGCAATCAAATTTTACTGCCACAAAGGGTTTGCAGGAAATGAACTGCAAAGTTGTACACAAGAGAATTTGCTTATGAAAGGCATGTGAGCACATCCCATCAAAAACCAGGAAGAGCTGCTATGTCAGACCAGGCCTCCCTGTACTGGGGGAAATAATCTAAATGTCAAGCCATGCATTGTCAGCACAAGCTTGATTTAATGCATTTTTAATCTATTTATTTATTTTAATTAAGCAGCTAGATTGAAGGGGAGAACTTTAGCAAGTCATTCTGCTTCCAGGTTGAAAGCTGGTTTGCTTTCCACCACACAAATAATCCCATTCGATCTGTATGATGACCAGGGTCCCAAGGACATATCGAACAACAGACATAAGAGCCAAAGATCAGGCAAAAGTGTGCTCACAAATCACTAATCACTGGTTTCTGCTTGTTGCCTACCTAAGAAAACTCATTTTCTAGTGGGATCTGTCAAAGAGGCAGAAAGACTTCCCTTACCACCTAATTGTAATTCCAAATGTCTCAATGCACAAATGTATAAAGCAAACATGTACCCACAAGCCAGCTGGAAGAAGTATGTTCCTCCAAGGAAATGAAATATTACAAGTCTTTAAAAACAGCAGGGGAGGAAAAAGATAAAAATATATATTAAAAAAGAAAAAGAAAAGCAAAGCAATCAAATCTCCAAACTCTGCAACAAACAATAGGAGCAGCAGTAACTTATACCCGGAGCACATCGAGATCTTGCTGGATTTCACTCTTCCTTACACCCAGAAAAGCTCAGAAAGAAGATCTCAGAAGTAAACTTAGAGCCCAATAATTGTTTGCAGAAATGATTTAACTTTCAATCATTTGACTTAAATAATTGCCAAACAGCAAATACATTTGAAAAATTCGAAATCCTCTCGGAGTTGTTTTGCAAACAAAAGGATCGACATTTCTTAAATTAATTGCACAACCCAAATGAATCTATTAGCTCTAGTTGTCAGCTTTACTTTACAAACAGGATGTGTGAGGCAGGGAGGAGCTAATAGCAGCATCCCCTTGAGCTCTACAGTATTTTGTTCCCAACATTTTGCTTTAGACTTGAGCTGTTTTTGTCTTCTTTCTACCTCTCATATTCTACAACTCCTCAGGTCTATCGCTGGGCATTACTTCATAAGTATGACTGCATCAAGTCTCATCCTTGTGGACTAGGCTAAAGGAAGCCAGTTCTGAAACTGGCTGCTGTGAATCTGTTCGTTTTCAATGTAAAACAATTAAAAAAGAAACAAACAATTTTGATCAAGTTCGCATTTGGAGCATTCATAGCTACACAGCTATCCACTTCCTGCCTATCTATCTATCTATATCTATCTATCTATCTATCTAGATATATAAACAGGGTCGAGGACAAAACAAACTCTTGACCAACCCCAGACAATGCATCTTTTGTATGGATGCAGCCATCAGCAAATGTGGGAGGTGTTTCCCCTGGGTGTTTGGATCAGGGTAAGTTACATCTTCTTGTCAGTCTTGGAGCTCCCATTTACTGTTTTAACAAATCTATTTCCATTGGCGCGTCTCCTTATTTGTGAAAAAAGATTAAAGGTCTTCAAAGTGCATAGGAAAAGGGTGAAATTCTTAAGAACACTGCAAGGTTACAGGGGGCTGCCTGTTAATAATGTGTGTTGGTTTGGTAACAAGCTGAAGCAGAGAGCAGCAGGGGCACCGTTTCATGGCTGCAGCTTTTTCAAAAGGGCCTGTTAGAAGTATTTCAAGTGGAGAGACATGCGAGCAAAATCTTTAAATGTGTCAACAGGGAGGCCAGACAGTGAACCTCTGCCCACTCCAGAGCTGACAGCATTCTTCAAAGCAGAGGAGACCCACCTTTGCAGCTGTGAATCACCCAGTGGCAGCAGGAGGGTTCCTGCGTTTGTTTCTCGGGCTTTCTTTGCCATTCTTGCTCTTGTGACAGAGAAACAGACTGTGGTTATTTGAAGCGATGTCGTGGTGGGGAAAATACAGAAGTGTATGAATATATACAGTCACCCCTGGATATGGGGCTGGAGGCAGAGGTGGGAAGTCACTGATAAAGTTGTCAGGTCAGGCAATGATGAAAACAGAAAGTGCTTGGAGAAGGAGAAGCGCAGCTCATTCTCCTCTCATGCTTTCTAAACAGTTCAGAGAGATGTGAGAAGTCTGCTTGAATGCAAAGCAATGGGTTCTGGTAAGGCCTTCAGCAGGGATTTGGACAAACACTGTACTGCATCCCTCCTCATCCTCCTTACATTTGCTGTAGGCCTCGTGCTGCACTCCACATCCTGAAGCACTCTCTACTACCAAGGTCTGGAAAATCACAACTGTACAACTGCTGCTTTTCTGCCCACAGGCCAACCACAAAGGAGAAGTTTGCACAGATGGAGGGCAGTACAAAATTAATGCAGTTCCTGTCACTGCACGACCTTGGACAGGAGGCACCACCTCTCTGCATTTGGTCCTTCCTTCCTCCTCCCCTCTGAACACACATCCACATCCATGGCTGTACGATTCAGATAATACCTATGTCACAACAACTGTGCAAGGATTTGTTAATTCATATTTACTTTACACACAGCAATCCTCAGGTGGATAAAACAGCTGCCCCCAAGTAAGTGTCATGCTGTGGCCAAGGGGAAAAAACACATCTAGGAAGAGAAAGAAGGAATATGGTCTTATTTACGATTTTGAAACCATCCCCAAAACATCATGCTGAAAGGAAAAAATACTGAGAATAGTTTAAGAGCTGTGTCTCAATAAATAAAATCTAAGTTAAATTTCTGAGTGAGAATAAAATATTGTTTTACCAAAAGCCCATAATCAAGCAATCACAAACAAATAAACCCCTTTCTATTCAAAAAACAGCAGCAATTTCTTCTCCGATCTGAATTTTGTCAACATCAGCCTGACTTTAAAAATCATTGATCTTGCTGATACAATGTCTCCCAACAGGAAAATTTTCTATTGATATTTTCTAATCATCACTTCTTGTTTAGAGCTGTGGGACTGGATTTTTTGCTGCTGTTCTCCCTTTCCCCAAAGATGGCAAATTCCCTTCTACATGCTCAGAGCACAGAGAGAGCATGGTGCCACGAGATTGATGCTCAGAACATTTGCCTTGTTACTAACCTTAAGAAAACACATAGCTCATGTTTCTTTTTGGTGGGAACACAAGAATATTGTGCTATGCCCACTGAAGGATTTGGTCAGCATCTTACAATTATTAGAATCATAGAATATTTTGACTTGGAAAGGACCTCTAAAGGTCATCTAGCCTGATTCCCCTGCTATGAACAGAAACATCTACAGATGGATCAGGATGCTCAGATCCTGTCCAGTCTGACCTCAGATGTGCTCAGGTATGGCACACCCACCAGCTCTCTGGGCAACCTGTGCCCCACCATCGTACTGTAAAAAATGATTATTCCCTACAACTGATCTAAAGCTCCCTTCTTTTCATTTGAAAGCATTTCCCCTTGTCCTATCACAACAGCCCCTGCTAAAGTTCTTATAGTTTCCTTCACAGAATCACCAAGGTCAGAAAAAACCTACAAGATCATCCAGTCCAACCTTCAGCCAATCACCAGTAGTTCTCACTAATCCATGTCCTTCAGCACAACGTCCAAACATTCCCTGAACAGCTTCAGGGTCTGTGACTCTACCTACCTCCCTGGGCAACCCATTCCAGTGCCTGAACAGAGAAGTAGTATTTCCTAACATCCAGCCTGAACCTCCCCTGGCAAAGCTTGAAACCACTCCCTCTGGTTCTATCACCAGTTACACAAGAGAAGAGGCTGACCCCCCCAGCTCACTACAACCTCCCTTCAGGTAGTTATAGAGAGCAATGAGGTCTCCCCTGAGCCTCCTCTTCTCCAGGCTGAACAATCCCAGCTCCTTCAGCCTCCCCTCATACAGCCTGTGCTCCAGACCCCACACCAGCTTTGTTGCCCATCTTTGAACACACCCCAGGGCCTCGATATCTTTCTTGCAGTGAGGGGCCCAAAACTGGACGCAGTACTCGAGGTACAGCCTCACCAGAGCTGAGTACAGGGGGAATAGATACTGAAAGACCACTACTAAGCTTGCTCTACACTGGTAAGCTGCTGCCATTCATACATTCATCACAGGCAATTTATCATGGGTGTTGTTTCAATATATGATTTTTGAAATGATTTATGTAGGGGGGAAAAAAACCCCACAATTGCTATAGAAAGGAGAATCCTATGGTTATTTCAGATTTTTATATTACTACACACTAATCATTCCCCTCTCCAGAGATGCCATTGCTGATTTGAGAGACTTGATTTTCTTTTCTTTAAAGGTATCTTCAGACCATCGTAAAGTGCTGAGCAGCCTTGAAGAGAAAAAGAAAATATGCTTCTATAGATGCTTAATGCTCAATTCTGAGTTTGTAGAGATGCTAACAGACTAAGCACTGCAAAGGACTGAGAGGTTGAGTTCAATTCACTGTGTATATATTTACCCTTATTCACAGCATCACAGAGCTACTGTCCTTTCAAAAGAGAGATAATGAGGAATGCTTTCTATGACAGAATGCTCTGGCACATTCATCCAACAGTTTAGCAGAACAATGCAGAGATGGAGTCCGTAACTAAAGAGAACAGAGCCGTCATTTAAAAGCCCTGATGCTAATAATTCTTCTGCAAACCCCATCACAGGCAGGCAAGGGAAGAATAACAGGAGAGAATGGAATAGGTTGTGGGAGGGCCAGAGTACTCACTGATGCATACAACCAGTAGCCACAGTGCTGAGGACAACCATGGGAGTGTTAATTTGGGGCATGCCCTAGCAGTGAAGACAGACATCACAACACAGACTTCACAGCTGCACGAATCTCCCCACGAGCTGCCTGAAGCCTTGAACTCCTCACAGCCTATCTTCAGTTTGTCGTTACAACATCAGTGGGGTCCTCCTGGCCGTGCTGCAGCCCCAGCTCTGCACACACGGACACAGTCATAGCCTAACCTGTGGAAACGCAGTCTCAGGAGAGGGCTTGAGGCAGTACAGTCACTCTCTCTCTGGCACAAAATGAAAGAGGAAGGCTGCTGGTACATCAGCAGTGGATAATAAATGCAGGTGCATGTGAGAAGGCTTAGCAACCTTGTTTTTAATCTAGCTGAGATGCCACATTTACTCGAGAGCCTATGCTGCTCTGCTCTTGCTGTTGCTAGCTGCCCATACTAACATCATGCTAATTAACCCTAGCACTGCTGCAAGCACAGTCCCCCTCTAAGTGGGGAGAGGCGAGGAAACAGAACTAGGGATTAGCAAGGCTGCTGTGTAAAGAAAACAACATTTCATGATAGCCAAGCTGAAATGGAAGGAAATGCTCAATGTACTTTAGTCCAGTGAAGTGGAAGAGCTGAAGCTGCTCACATCAGGTATGACTTAAGATACATTATGTATAATGTTTTGGAAACATCCCCCATTACGTACTCCGATTGGATATGACAAGACAGACACTAATGCTGGGACTGAGCCATTTGAGACACCAGGTTCGACTCTGGCAGCTGGCTGATTATGCCTAACACGTCCAGAAAAACTGTTAACTTTTTATTAAGCTTAGCAATATTAAAGACAGGCCCTCCTACCTCCCCCACCACCACCACCCCAAGCGCCCAAGATGTGTCCTGCTCTTCCTGCCTAGCACTCCCTCCAGTTTATTCTTTTTTTTTCTTTTCCGACACTCACAGCCCTACACATGCCCAGCAATTGCTGGGATCGTTTCCAACCCAATCCATTTCTATAGGCAGAGACCCAATAAAGCCTCTGTGGAAATGCTTAAGTGTATTGGCCATAAATCAATGCATCCCCTCAGCTGACCGCTTCCACCGAGAGCTAGCAGGCAGCAGCAGTGAGTGCTTCCTTGAATGATAGCAGGCTCCTGTAAGTGATGCCCCATGGAGACAGCTCCCCTCTCTCCATCCCATCTCCTGTCAGCACAGCCTCCTGCTACCATCAGGATACAGACCCAAACACATTAACCGGAGTCCCTGTGGGGTTGCTACCCAGCACCCAGGTAAATCGTCTGTTGTATTTCCAGGATTACAGGGCAGCAGTCGTTTGAAAAGGACTATCACAAGCTAATGTTTACATTATGAACTCTGTGTTCCCACCTTCTTAAGGCTCCCTACCATCGCCCTGTTTGTAAGCAACTAGAATTTGGGTTCCTTTGAACTGAACTAACAGGCCTCATACATAATCTTACAGTCAGCAGAATACATAACAAATACCATCAGCAACAACAACAGCAGAACAAGCAAAGGAAACAATTGAATTAATGGCTGGTATATTTGCACGTCTGTAATCTTCCTCCTTTCCTCCCCATGGAGATCTCTAAAGGAAGCTGCCAGAGCCCTGACTGCAAAGGAGAAGTTGCACGATGAGGAGCCACTTCAAATTGACACCAACCTGTTTTATCTGCCAGTCAAGATGGGGGATGAACAGTCATTTAGCAACAATGTCACTGAAATTATATCACTTTGCTTTTGCAGCACATAAATATTTGATTCTCTTCCTCAACTTTTTGCTTCTTCCCTTGTTTTAAAACAGAATCTCACATTTTAAAATAGATTCATGCTTGCTTTTTTATCCTCAGTCACATTCATCTGGTTTGAAATAAATATCTGAGTGTCTCTATAAGAAAACTGGCATATATCTTGCCTATAAGACAAAAACAGAGGGAAGCATAAAATATATTGATACTGGGGAATATGGCAGATCTCAGTCTCCATTCAAAAGTGGAATTTTTCTTTTAAAATCTGGTGAGACCACTTCAGGGAAAGCTCTACAAGTTCCAGGCTTTTATCATCTCCCATAGGCTGGAAGTACCATGTGGTGACCTGACCCTACCCAACCCTAAAGTGGACCCAGAACACATCTAAAACACCAGAACTGTTTGTAGATGGAACTCTGATGCTTCGGAGGTCCCTGAGCCTTGGAAAGGGTGCTCACTGTAGTCAACTGGCCTTCACTGGGAGGAGAACAATTAGAAAGCATGGTGAAAGAGTTAGTAGATTTGCAGCTGTAAACAGACCTCTGCAGCAGGAAGGCTGTAAAGTCCAGCAAAACTCATCCCAAATGGGGCAAAATTATGTTTTGTTTTAGAATCTTGTTCGGGCTTCATACAGAAAGCACTGCTGAATATGTTCATCCAGCCAGATTGCAGGGATAAATGAGCTGTTGATGCGACCCACGGTACTTCACATTTCAGAGGTTGGCTAAATACAAAATAACTCTTTTGCATTCAGACTACCTGGAAGATAGAAGCCCATCAGTCTGAATTCAAACAGCTGCTGCCTTAGTGTAAGTGCTATAAACAAATTATTTTGCTACTGTGAGTTGCACACAACTTGTATCCTCAAATTGTCAACAGGCAATGCATCATTATGCAGGTCATTTTTACTCAAAGGCAAATCCCAGCTATTGCCTGTGTTACGTCCTTTGGGACATTGTAACACCCTCCTGCTCCAGAAGTGAAACCTCACATCTGTGTAAGGATTTATAAACATTAACCCAGGATTGTGAGGGCTTCTGAAAAACAAAACGGATGCTGGGTGGTATCCATGGTCACGCTAACAATGAAGCAGGTTTTATCACTTAGCGTTTGCCCTCAGGGTACACGCCTGTTTAATGCTTTAGGGAAAACAACAACAACACAGATGCAAATAAAGTGCTAACAAACTGACTAAAATGGAGAGTTTCTACATAGTGGAAATCTCTACTTTAGGATTGATGGCTCTTGGAAAGGTGTGCTTCTCAGCAGCCTGCCCAGTGAGCTGGTTTCTGGCAGACTTTGGATGGTGGTGGATCTTAAGTTTGCTGATATCAACGCTGCACTGAGTTTCTGCAAAGTGTTTTGATTTCAGCAAAATGGTATTTGTTAATGAAAACCTGTTACAGTGGAAAACTCCCAACTGCTTTCCTCTCTGGAAGGAAATTGGAAAAAAGGAAGGAAAAACAAACAAAAAAAAAAACACTAATCCTCTTCTATACAAAAAGATGTTTCCAGCTAAGGGGGAAAAAAAATCAAATATTTGTTCTTTTAACAGTGGAAACTTTGAGCAAAGAGGAACAAGGTAATTTCACATGTTCCTGTGAACAAGCTGCTGCAAATAGCTTCCCTAGATAATAAGTAGAAACGAGCAAGAAGAAATGGATAGGAGAAGATCTATAATAGTGTGAAGAAATGTGTGATCAGCTAGGGAATTCCTCTTAGGAGCCTTCTACAGAATATATAGGATTTGCCAGACCAGATCAGAGCACTGGGCCAATCAAGTGCAATTTAAGCATTAAGTGTAACAGCTTGATAAATCTAGGTCAGTGCACCTACACACAGGTACAAGTTTAATATCTCTTCATTAGCAGAACAGCAGTACCTAACACTGAGCACACCTACAGGTCCTCAAAAAGAGAAGCTATTGGCATTTATAGGACTGCACAATTAAATCAATGAGTTTCCCTTAACGAGTGTCCAGAAATTGGTCTTGCTTTTCAATTTCTAGTCAGAAGCAGTAGACGGTGCTGATGCTTCAAATATAAGTGGAAAACGGAACCACAATGCTCCTCTGACCAGTGTGCAGCACTCTGCAGGAAGAGGCTGAAGAGAAGGCTGATGAAAGGAGAAGAGCTCTGCCTTTTTTGAGCACCCGCATTCAATCAGCCTTCACAGGAAATTTATTATCTTCACATGCAGCAGACCTGCAATTATCATCATTAAATATTCTCAAAACCCAATGCTAAGTTGTTTAAATCCATCTTGGCATTGGGTTCTGACTCTGACATAACTCAACAAAGGAAAATTTTCCTCTACAGAGGCCCAGCAGCTTACCGCAGGGACCTTGCTTCTGGGACCTATTCAACAAGCACAGAAATCCCAGGATTTTCAGATATGCCCATAGGACCTCGTCACTGCAGGGAGTTGAGGATGACTGCAGATCTTTAAGTGCCAGCACTGACAGCGGGGAGAGAGAGCTTTACTCTCCAGAGACTATGGAGATTAATAGAGAAAGATAATTGAGAGCTAAAATCAACAGCAACATGCTCAGTTCCTTGCCTGACATGTGGAAAAGGTACCATAAAAAAAGGCAGAAGAGCACAAAAGACATTGTGTAGTTTGACCCTAACACGATCTGGGCAAAATCTAATTGCAGACGAGATACAAGGCAAAATCTACCTCTGCTATTGTCCTGTTGTAGATCTACCAGTTCATTCCTCAAAAACAACATCCATGAGCTGCTAACATAAACCCAGTCTGAAACTAGTAATTCAAGTGCAAAAAGCTCCGTAAGCACATAGTGTGTCTTTCGGATATTGAAAGTGGCCTGAAGGATCTATTTAACCAAAAGGCAATTCTTTACTGAGGCTGCCAGATGATGTCTGTAGGGCTTGCCAGATTCAAAGATTCCTGTATAACCCAGCCTACACAGTTGAAGTGTCATCAGACTAGGGCTCCAAAGACACTGGCTAGGAGCCCTTCCACTTATTCGCAGAGTGCTCCACACCAGGTTTTCATGATCTAGTATCTGAAACACTCCATTCACTTGAGCTATCCCACAGTTACTTTGCCTATGCAACTGCCTTTTTTATTATTATTTAGAACAATATTGACTGCAGGGTAAGAAGGGTTCAAAAGTGTACTTTGCTCTGACATATATGACACTTTGGAAATATGCCTGCGCTTGACTTCAAAATGAAAACATTGGTTAAAGAGAATGCTTTCTGCTCCTCCTGTAAGAAGACTGCACTAAACACAGGGAAACACTAGGTTTTGGCTTGATTTGATTTGAATTCATTCCTTGCTTTTATCCTTCTACCCTCCTCTTTCCTTGTTTCTTCCTTCACACCATGTCTATCTTCAGGCTGCGTGTGAACAAGTACTGCCTCCCTGGGCCAGAACATCAATCCTCAATGTGAAGACCACCTTCATCACCATCCTGTGCCCATCCCTGACAAGCTCAGACCAGAAGGGCCCAGGTCTCTCAGCTCTCATACAGATGTTCCCTAATTAAGACATCTAGAAATACAGGCACATCAGTGCTCACCATCCAGCTGCAACTCTGTGACAGTTCCATCTCCACAGCTCAGCAGGCATGGAGCAATTCCTTGACTCCAGCATTCTCCATCTCCTGCTCCAGCACTCAGGAGCATGGATGCCAATAGCAAAGCCTTTGGTGCCCAGGGCTAGTCAGTGTGCTGCTGTTCATCCAAGCAGTCCAGTCAACTGAGCCCAAAACATGCTGTCAATCCCCTCCAGGCTATTTTCAACATTGGTGGTGCAGACACTCTCGGTCCCTTTTCCACTGAAGAATCAGAGCTGCCTCATGAAGCACTGAAATGCTATGAGCATTTCCAGTCTCTCTTCTCACCTTGGTAGCACCAGCCTCAGTCTTTCTCTATCAGTCTCACCACATTTTTCCTTTTTCTCCCCTGTCCCTAAAACAAACACTTCATCAGCGCCAGGCACAATTTTTCTGTCCGCTGGTCAAAGTGATAAATTGAAAATATTTCTTTCCTGGAAGACTCAAGACCTATCATTTAATTTGTTTGTTTTTCTTTAGAAAAAACAATCTTTTCAGAATGGCTGAAGGATTTTATTTGACCTACAAGAAAAAAAAAACCAACAACAAAAAATGCCTGTTCCTTTCAAGCATTCTTTGTATTTTTTGAAAGGAAGTTTTCCAAATCAACAATGTCACTGCAAAATGAGAAACTGAAATAGTTCATCTCCTCAAATAATTTCTCCATTTCTTTCTCCCCAAAAACAAGCGTGACGCACAAAGAGCATAAACCCTCCCCAGACTGTGCTTAGGAAAACAAAGTATCACTCCTGCTGGCATTTTTCTGCCTTCCTACATTTTTTATTCTTCCCTACATTATTCTGCCCATCCTTTAACGTTACTACAGTCGCTTGGGCAAGTTCTCATAGAGACACCTACGCGCAGAGAAGTTCAGCAAACTGCTGTGGCACATCTTGCTCCTGAATATTCTGTAGCCACAGGACACCTAAGGTGATTGTATTTTCTTTGAAGTACATGAATATTTGATATCCTCCCTTCCTCCCATTCGCCTTAATTATTCTCTTATTTTGAAACACCAGCTCGCATGCAGTATTTAAATAAAGCTGCATCCAGCGTCACAAGCAGCTTGAAGCAGTCAAGCCTCTCAAAATCTATTGCAAGTACCATACATCCCTCCTGTTTGGCACATAAGCAGCAGACTGCAAAGCACAACCTGGGAAACCCGTGAAAACTGCAGAGTTGCAGAGGCAGCCTTTCAGTTCTGAAAATGTGAATTCCCTCACCAGATCAGTCAGTGCAAGTCAGAGGTGACTCATCATCTCACAACCTGGTCCGCAGTGCATGTTTAGCCACCCTGAAAAAATGTGGCACAACGAGCTTTGCACAGGAAAAGTACCTACAAAGGCAGGGAACATAGTGGAGGTACAGTTTTATGTGGGAAATGAGGGAAAGTTAGACTTTGGAAAAACTGCAGAGAGAGAAAGAACAAATACATTCTTTACATACAGCCACATAGGTAACAAACTATATGCATACATTCATGTTCATCTAAAATATATACAAAAGGGTTCAGAGAGTTCAGGTGAATCAGCAGCTCCACAGGCATACATGGCCATGTTTCACAGGCTTTTGCCAAGGTCCATCAGCTGCAAGGATTTGGCCTTGCCAGATTTCAACCAGCTTATTTTTATGGGACATTGGAGAGGATGACCAGGATCTTGTTTTGCTTTAGGTGACTTGTGACACTGAAACCAAAAGTGCAGGTAATCTAAAAGGACTGCTGAACACTAGAATGCATACAGACATAACTGTAGGTCATGAGTTGGGATTCTGCATAAACCAAGCCAAGTGCCTGTGCAACTTCAGGTTCATAGCCATGACAAGACACTTAGGACTGGGTCTGAGTTCCTTGGTGGTCAGCCACAACCCTGAAAAATGTTCCATGTATCACATGGGTTAATGGATGTTGATGAGGACAGCCATGCCTGGACCAGATGATGGTGCTACAGACCTGGCAGCTGTTCCAGCTGGCTGAGTAATACATCCTGGACTATTTGTAGGTGAATCCCTTAACAACTGAGAGAAAACAAAATACATCTCTGCACAGGTCAGTGAAGGCCACACAACAAGCATTTGTGTAGGTGGATGAATAGCTGTGCCCACAGACACAGACAAGACAAGGAAGAAACATGCATATTTTAAAACTTATCCATCTCCACTACACAAGGGAGTCATCTCATCCCAGTGCCATTTTGTTGAGGCTCATGTCACAGAGAAGGTAGCTGGGGTGCTGCAAAAGGACTGCTTGCAAACCTCAGATTCAGTTGTCCAGAGATCTGATTGACACTTCCACTGTGGTGAAGTAATCACCAAGGAAGTTGGCTGGGAATGTGCATTTGACCAATAACACAAGAGTATAAAAACTTCCTACATCTGCCTGGAGAATAAAGTCATGCTCTTTGCCTCTTGCTTCATGGTGCATCTCTTCATCAACCCTTCATTATCATCTCCAGTAGATTTTGCACTCTTGTAAAATCTCCTCGCGCTGTCCTCATCCTTTCCTTATAAAACCTCAAAAATGAAAGCTGATGCGAGGGGAAATTTTAAACAGAACAGAGACTTGCAATCAGAAAATACGATCTGGTCAAAGCTGTTCTTATTAAAGGGCTAGAAAAACTAATAACATATCTCTGTGCTTGAATATTCATCATCTTATGTTGGTTTTTTTTTTTTTACAACAAATACTTCTTGCACCATATTCCAAGCCAATGCTGCTCAGCAATTCTGAGTGAGAGTTAAAGTTTTAACCAGGTCCGATGCAATGGTAGAGGAAAACATTTTTAAGTGATCTGAAGGAGGGAGCCAGTGAGACCTCAGAGAAGGCAAGAAGAAATAGAGCCTTAAAACAAATTCAATGCGTGGCAAGATCCACTGTACCAACAGCTTTATATTGCAAGGACATATCACATACCAGTTGCCCCATAAAGCCTGAGGATGACAAATTTTATCAATTTAACTTGATACAAATTGACCCTCTCCTCCCTCCATACATTAACTAAGGGACAGGACTAACACGATGTGCATGCCAGCAGCTACAGAAAGCAGAGCAGTGATTACAGCATGACCAGTATTCCAACAGAAGCACAGAATACAATATTTATTTACTGCCTGTCAACGTCTAGCCTGGATGGGATGCTACAGCTCCACAGCCATTGCAAACTGCTCATTAGCCATTAACAAGATGAGACTTTGTGGTGATCGGGTCATCTGCTTGATAGAAACAGAAAGGAATCCAAAGTGAAAGGGAAGCAAAGACGAGCAGTTGTTTCAACTGTTACAGTCAGTGACCAGTTGGCTGGCTCGTGTGCACCGCTATCACTTTCTAGTAACTGGAATTAGGAGCAGAGCCATGTGTCATGGGCTCCATACTGTCAGCACTTAGCTGAGAGATTGATTTAACACAAGTGTCAGTGGCACAAGCTTTGGCAAAGGAGAAATTCTCTGCCTAGCTGCCAAACAACAACAGCACAAAACATAGTGGTAACAGAGATCATACAGTCAGCATAGCTTATAACCTTTTGGCAAGACAGGCATTGAAACACAGCTTTATTAAGCACAACAGACTTCATACTGTGAAAGATTTCACCAAACTGATGTATAAGCAACTTCATTTCTACTTGAAGAGGTCCCACCCCACCAGTACCTAACCCTGCCTAAGAGCACTGGCAAGAGCAGAGCTCAAAACAGCCACTGCAGATCTGCCTGCCTTGCTCTGGGCCTGGGGAGGACTATTGGGCCTGCACAGGTTTCAGTCCCTGCATGAAGGGAAGCAAGTCTGATGGTCCAGAATGAGGGCTCCAAAGAGAAGGCATTCAGAGAAAACTGCTGCATTTCCTCCCTGAATGAGCCTGGACATTGAGATCAGCGCACAACACCTGAGATTGAACACTTGCAGGCCTGGACTTGTTATTGAAGTAATCTTGGGCTGAAAACAAAAGCCAAATCACAAACTTCACGTTTACCTTAAGAAACAGATTACTGTTATTGTACAGCTGAGTTGACAGGAATTACCTAGAGGAGTACGGCTGCAAAAACCTCTGAAAAATAGAGACCATAAAATCTGAGATTTCTGCCTTTTTCCCCTCTTCCAAGCAGAGGATCAGGATTTTATTTTACATATTTTAACATGGGAATGAGGCAGGAAAGAACTTCAAGGCACGGCAGCAGGTATATGCACACACATGCACCTCTATACAGCATGTCAGAGAAGCAGGGGCAACAGGCAGCTTATCCTTCTGCCTGTTGTCAAATGGATAATTGTTCTAAAACAGCTGGGCCAGACAATACCATCTTTAATGGCCCAGCTTAAATGCGGTCGTGACAGAAATCACAATATATTTTAATCTCCCTTTCCCCAGCCTTCCTGGAAATTCATTTTTAATGACTGCAGTTGGCTTTCACTGTTGCTCTTGTTTTTAATTCAGATAACTTCTCATGTCATATAACTTCCCCCTTCTACTCCCACCACTCCCAGTAAATGAAAGCCTTCAATATTTCAAGTGCAAAGCTAACTCCAAACAGTAAAAGAACCAGTGAGACATTCTGGTTTACTACCTCTTGCCATCTCGTTCTGGAACTATGAAAAATCCCATATCTAACGGGAATGGACTGGGGACAGGCTTCAATCCATCCCTAAGAGACTGATTATCCTGAATTCTCCCTTGCAACCAAGATCCAAAGAGCACGTCTCCCCATCACCTTCCACATGTGGCCTGATCCTGAAGATCAGTTGATTCCTCCCACATAACGTCAAACCTGAATGATCCTCTGTTACCACATCTTTTAGCTCATTTTCCAACCTTTGGGTGATTTCCTCCAGAGTTTCAAAAGTGCATTATTTAATTGTTGCTCTTTCACAAAGGATCATTTTCCAAAGTTCTAATGGAAGTCTTAGAAAACATTTATAACCAAACCTCATACACATGAAAATAATTACTAGGTTTTGCAACATAATTAAAATTGTAACTAACCTCCACCAATACTCTCCTCTTACTCTGCCCCGCAGCACCCCATAAATCTCCCAGATTCTAATCATAAAGACATGATGCGACCACCACCAGAGTACGTAGGTCTAAATTTGCTCATTTTTTCAACCCTCAGTTCTGTTTGCATCTGTGACTCCACACCTCTCAATCTTTTGTTCCATTTTAGACAATAGAACAAAAATGCTATAAAGTCTTATTTATTTTCATTGCTCCGTGCAGGGCTGAATTTGGCTCTTGGGTCCAATGCTTCCCTTTTTGTTACATATTTCACACTGAAGAAAACAAAATTCATACCCTCTTATTGAAATTTTCATGAACTATGCATTGGCTAGTGTTATATATTCTGTAATATTAACTACAGCAGCTGTTTACATTCAGAAGGTTTCTCTTAGCCCCAAGGAAAGAATTTGTTTTTAGGTGTTAAAGGGTTTTAAATCTCCAGAAATGCTATGGTCACAACAGAATGTGACTTGCTAACCTAGCTGGAGGTCAGGATCCCAGAGCAAAGGAACATATCTATCATGCTATGAATCAATTGTGCATCTTGGTGCTCACACAAGGCTATATTTAAATCAGCCCCTCAGAAACTAAACTCCTTATTCCTGGTTGACCATAAAGGTTCAGTCCAGAGGGTAGAAGGCTAGTGAAGAGGTAAGCAGCAGAGGTGATCTTAAAACACAACTGCCTAACACGATACTACATCTCCAGGGATAATTCAGCATCAAGATCCAAGCCACGGACAAACAAAGCACCTGATTCATCAGTGAAGGAAAGGAAACAGGAAATTAAAGCTTCCAGAAGAATTGTAGAATTTTTAGGGTAGGAATACACCTTCAAGATCAAGTCCAACCATTAGTCTTACCTACTGAGTCCCATCACTACACTATTACCACAATAAACTTATTAGCAGGTCCACGCATCTCTTACATACATTTACTCATAGACACTCCACAATTTCCCTGGGCAGCTTCTTCCAATGCTTGACCTCCTTCAAAGTAACCTATGTTATACAAGGGCTGCTCTGAAAATAATACCATTTTAATATATGAGCCCATGATGTCAGAGACAGATATTGGTAGTACAGTAGTAGCAGTTTAATCTTTCTAATAATATTTCATTACATTCTCTCGCCATGCAACAGATGGCAGCAGAGGGGCAGCCTGACAAAATCATGACTGACATGGAAGTGCACATGAAACAACAGCATGTCAATTAATTCCTCCATGTAGAAAAAAAAAATGGCACCCATTGACATTCATCAACAGTTGTTGAACATCTGTGGAGACCAAACAGTGGATGTTCGGACATCGGGGGATGTGTTTCAGCAGTGACAACAGAGATGTTAAAGTCAAGCTTTGTTCTGGATGGTCATACAGAATTTTGTTAAGAACAGCAACACTGGCAAAAATGCACAGCTAATGATGGCAACTGTGCTGAAAAGTAGCATTTTGTAGCTGAGAATTTGCTCTATCAAATTGTGTTCCTGTGCTCTTCATATCTGTTATTGTTTCCACGGAAATAAATAGGAGGCATTCCTTTCAGAGCAACCTACGCAATTATTATTAGGTTCATCCATACACTAAACATAGTTATCCATTATGAAGTCACTGATTGCAGTGATTTAGGACAGGTTCAGCGTGAGTTCAGAGCCATATCCATGTGCCACAATGTTGTAGTGGGGCTAAATCAAAACAGCATCACTTGAAAATCTCATTCCAAAACTCACTTTAACTGTTACTTTGTCAGGAAGAACAAAAACAAGGAAAAGTAAACAAACCGAAACCAAACAAACCCAACAATCCATTCTCAGCCCAATGCTACAAACTCAGCAATACAATCCATCAATACTGATTATGGATTAATAAAAAGCCTCTCTTCCACCAGGTCATGAAGCCGGGTCTGGTGAACCTTTTAAAAGCTGCGGTGCTCATGCCTGATGCCATTCATTAACATGTGTTCCTTTGGCCACCGATCAGCTCAGTCCTCTTACAGAGACTGGGTCTTCAGCTGACCTGCGTCCATGAGCCGGATGATAGCACTTTCTTCTGAATGTGTTTGGGGGAGAAGTTCTGCTAACCCTAAAGCACAGGGAACTCAAGCAAGAGCTCCAACTGTGGGCACAATCAGACGCAGCCCATCTGAAGCTGGACTAAGACAGGCAAAACTGCCAGGAAACACAAAGAAAAATGAAATCCCTGCTCTACAGACAGGAAAAGGCAGCAGAAGATTCATGGTTATACACAAGATTATGCTGGAAAACTGGGATGGAGCAGACACTTGCAGAAGGCAAGTACAGAGCCCGTGCTGTGACACCAGTCAGAGCTGTTAGAGCCATGGGATGCTGCACAGAGAGAGTTCAAGTAATAGTGAGTCCACCTCACAAGAAGAACATAACTGCATCTGACCCAGAGAAGCACATAACATATTTCATGGTCATCAGCAGAACTGCAGGAGGAATGGTACCCGAGGGGGATGAGAGGTGATTAAGTTAGGAGGTAGTTGATTTGGGAAAAAAGGAAAACCTCCCACTGTGATGGAGAACCTGTGGGATCTACACCACAGGAGGCTGTCAGCTCACATAGTGAAACTGGGTAATTTCAGGAGAAATAACAACGTTGAAAGCTATGCTGAACAAATGTGAAAGGGAATTCAGGGCAACAGGGTCTGGAAAGAGAAGAATAGAAATGCTTTCCCCATTTATGTACAGTGTGGTACACGCACACGTTCTCCTCTGAAGCATGCATGCTGTTGAGCTGTGTGATGGACGGCAGGTGGAAGAAATGGACCTGATCTGAACAGGGAAACGCTGTCTTCTCCTAATCACACGGGAAAATGAGAATGGGGAGAATGGAAGGTGCAAAGCAGGGGGAAGAAGATAGAAGAAAGCGAGCAGATGGATAGGAAAGGAAGAAAAGAGAACACAGGAGTAGTAAGAATGTAGAGAAAAGAAAGCGCCTTAAAGATTCACTTAAAAAGAAACATTTCCTCTCTCAGCAATGAGGTTGCAGACTGCATGCCTGCATTCAAGCTACCAAAACAAACAGCAGGGCACACAGCAAAAGTCCATGCCTGTTGGAGGCACTGCCTGCCCCTTTACCTCCCTCCCAAGCATGCAGGATCACAGCACCCCACCACTGCTTACTCTCATAGCAAGGCAGAGACCAGTGCTCAGTTCGACCGAGGTGAGCTCCTGTCAGTCAGCCCTGTGACCCGGTGCCCCTGGCCCATCCATTAGAGGCAGCCTGCACAGCCCATGCTCCAGTCTGCCCCAGTGCTGTCAGGGCCTGGCACAGGGGCTCAGGAAAGAAACATTGAATGGGGGTGTCACTGGGGATTCATGGGATGGATCCAAATCACAGCACACTGGCAATGAGCTGCAGTAAGAGTAAAAGGCTGAAGCTGCCAGGCTACACACAAGTGAGCCGCTTGTACGGTCAAATGAAATGAGACAGGATCATGAGCAGCTTGCCCTTCTCCCTTAAGAGCTCAGGGGTTAAACGTACAGAAAAGGAAGAGACTGAGATGGCCAGAACTCTGTCCTACATGGTTCAAAACCAGTGCTTGATGCTCCATGTTTTGCAGAAGGCTTTGTTTCTAAATACAGAAGCAGGACCCACCTCACTCACTCTCAGGCAGAGGGCTACCTTCAGCTGCACAGCATAAGGGCTGGAGAAGAGCATCACCCTCCAATGAAATGGGCAGGATTGCTGAGCTTTGCACTACCAGCATTCAATTGCCTCATTCAGAACTTCTTCTGGTGACTTAATGCCACCTGTATTTATTGGATACATAACAGAACCCTAATTAAAACTGAAATAGGTGTGGATGTCCCATCTGTGAAGGTGATCACAGCCAGACTGAATGAGGCCCTGGACAGCCTGATCTGGTGAGTTGCAGCCCTGCCCAAAGCAAGGGGTTGGAACCAGGTGGGTCCCTTCCAACCCAAGCCTCTCTATAATATAGCTCTGTGAATAGGAAAATGCTTCCAACACATGAAACCCTCTTGCTACACAAGAATATCATTGTACAAGTAGCTAAAATGGAGAAGCATGAACTGTTGCATCACCATTGTTTTGCAATTCTGTCTTTTCTTACAATTTTGTCTCTACTGAGACCAAGCTGTGCTTGCATGGTGAAATAAAACCAACCAGAATCATATAACAGAATAAGATGCTTGCAAGCATCTCCCACAGCCAGCCCCTTTCCTTAAAGTCATTTCTGTTTAGAGATAGTGTATCTCTCTGCAGTTCCACATTTCTCTCTCCAGCAGGCCTTTCAAACACATGAAAAGAACTATCTGATCATATATACTCCTCTATCATGGCTTTGGAAATATTAGCAAGATTTAATTAATATATAATCATATCAGCAGAAAAGAGTTAATTGAAATATTGAATAACTACAACTTTAACAGGATTGGAACATAATGCTTCAGACGTACTAAGCAGATGATTTATCCACCATGCTATACAAATTTTAGTTAACAGTTGGGCAAAGACTTTAGAGCTATTATTTTTAGCAATAGAGGGCTATTCCCTAGGTTGTGCCAAGGCCTGTGTGCATGAAAAGCATTGTGAAAAATCAGCTTATTGTGCATTTTCTTCTCCTATTAAAAGAAAAGGAGAAAAATGTGTCTGACATTGTTAATTGGGATCTTGTGGTAATGCAGCAGTACACGCACAGTGAGACAAACGAAATTTCAGTGCGAATCCACTGACCTTAGCCAAGACACATCCAGGGAAGAAAATGGCTAAATGAATTGAATTCTATGACGTGAAGCATGTATTACATTCCCTAGTGTCATATTAATTGCGCGTGGTACCAGCAGGACAGTTGTAAGACAGGTACAATATGCCTACAATCACTGTTGAGGTTAACTGCACAGCAAAGGAGGTTAGCAATGAAACAGGCCTGAACTACAAACCATCATCTCTCCCTTCATATCTTGTGGAAAGTTTAGAGTTGAATTCTATGCGCACAGTTTCTTTCTTATAACCACAAGCCAAAGTCTCAGATGTTGAGAAAAATCAAACTGCAACTATCCAGATGTGGGGTTTTTTCCTGTTAACCTAATCAGTAACTTTGCTAAGATATGCTTATGGTAAACCACAGTCTTAGCAGACAGAGGTTGATGTTTACCATCAGCTTGCAAGTAGATGAATGGATGAATCTCAGATCAGATTCCAGTGATGCGATTCACATTACAAAATCAAACTCTCAGTAAAGCAGTACTCTGTACCAAAGCAGCATGTCCTGCAGTTTTCCCTAGATTATGCTTTCAATTTATTCCCTTGGGACCTTTGTACTCCTCACATAGTTGTTTGGGGTCTCTCTCTTCCTTCCTGTGAAATGGAAAGAATAACAAGGTCCTTTCCACCAGGGACACACGCAGCTAATCGTGTCCACGGTTGTGATAAGACACAGCAATAAAAGGGGCAGAAATACTAGAGAGACTGAGAAAACTTAACCACTCTCTTCAGAAGGAGAAAAATTGATCCAGCTAAAAGTTACGTGCCTATCTTAGCATCCAGGAGTGAATTTCAAGTCGTTGCAAAAGCAAGGATGAAACGCTCTGCCAGAGACACTACAAATTTCCAGCCAGTTGTCATATCTTCTATGCAGGTTTCTTTGGATATGCACATTTGCTTTAAAATTAGCACCGAAATGTGCAAAGACACAGAGACAGAATAAAGATATCTAGATATATTCACCCCAGATGCTCTTTTTTTCTCTTGGATTGTGGGCTCCTAATTAGTAGAAGAATGAATAGAGTCCTCTTAAAATAAAGCTTGACCTAAATTTCAGAAGGAAAGTTTAAAAAGTAGATTAAGGACCTCAAATACCCCCTCACCCTTGCCATATAACTTCGGCATTAAGCAAAACAGGTTTCAAAGGTTTAGTTGTTTGGTATTTGCCACCAGAATAATTCTGCCTTAGGCGTGGAAAATATAGCAGAGGGTATGTCACTAAAGTGTACACTGTAAATGTTTTCAGTTCCTTTTTTTTCTGTCTCAGAAGACTTGGTTGCAAAGTCTGGAGAAGTTGCTTTATTTTGTGTACTGATTTTGTGTATCACACCTTGATGATCCTTTACAACTTTAAGAGGAAGAAAAGGTGGGAATATAAAACTGCCAAAGCACGTATCGGCTCCTGAAACGATAAGACAGAATTGCAGGATACTCAGATTGTTTCACTTGTTACTGAAGCTTCACCTATCTTTTTGTCCTGAAAAGAAAGGTTGAGAACAGTGAGAGACTGAACATGTCTTTGCAGCTTTTCCTGATATGTTTACAGAAACACATTATGCCAGGGCTCTTGCTAGGGAAGTTCTTGCAGTGTCTTAATGTCAGCTCACAGATGAAGTGACACTTCACTTTCCCAGTGGCCCTTCTGTACCCAGCAAAGATCCTGACCCCAAAGCTTTCAGTATGTGTGCAGGGAGAATGCAAGTTGTTGTCCTCAAAGTGATAGCATGAGACAGTGGCCAGAAGAAACTACTTCTAAGTAAGGAAAGGAGGCAGTATCTCAGATGGGAGTAACTCAGTTTTAAACTGAAAGGGCTCAAGAGATTCCGAGACAGGTTAAGAGAGCTACCAGAGTTAACATGGAGTATGTCTAGCACCCTTTGGGGATTCTGTACAGACAGATACTAATGTAGAAGCTAATGCAAATTCAGAGCTTGTCAAGATCCCAGCTCTCCCACCTGAGACCACTGGGAAATCCAGCAGCAGAGTGCAGAAGGTACAAAGCTCATCACTGATCCCTTTCTCCAACACGGAGCAGCATAATAAGAAAAGCTGTATCACTGAATGCCGGGCAGTTGATAAACAACTACTTACATTATGAACAGAGATGAGTTATTGCGCAAATTGCATTGTCTTACAATTTATTAATAGACAGACTTTAATGGAAATGAATTGGTCAGTGTCTCCTTGAGCTGTTGTTTAAGGCTGCTTTTATTTTTATCTATTTAGACCATTTGTAAATAATCAAAACATCCACTGGGAGATAAAAATTTGTTATGGATCCCAGTTCCCCTGTGCTTTGTTACCATCAATGGGAACAACAGGAATTCTGACATACGCAGGTAAGAACATATCAGAAGTCAGTCCTGGGTGAGAATCACTCCAGATCAAAACTCATTTTTGCCTAAGCAGATTCAGAATAGTTCCAGCCCTGGAGGAAACAGACCATGCAGAAGAATGGAAACCTTTGCCCTGTAAGGGTTGGAAACCCCAAGTCTGTCCTGCTTGTACAGATAACTAATAAAACTCAGCTATTAACATGAAGGTGCTTGTCCCACCAGCTTTCAAAGCCTTTGTTACGAAGATGAAAACTAAAACACTTCAATAAGCATAAGCAACCCTAGATTTTCTGTCACTGTGCCTGCACTGGCCAGGTCTCCCTAACTCTGCCATGTCTGCGTTAATAGATTAATTACTGCCAGTAATAAAAAGTATTACTGATGACAGTTTCCAGGCACAGCCTTCCACGGAAAAGCAGAGTGGAGAGTTGGGAAAGGAAAAGGCAGACATCCCTGATTCACTGAATGAGAGTCCAAGACGTTGGCGTGCTTTTAGCTTCCCCTGCCACCTTCTTTTCTATCTCATGGCCTGTTCACAGGCCCCAGCATGAACGAACTGAATAGCAGTTTCCTCTAAACTCTCCAGATTCATACCAGAAATCATCAACCTGGAACATGACTCTATGATCTCTGGCCTGTTCTCCTCCCATCTCAAGGAGAGAAACCTCCCTTCCCATGCTCTCCTACCAAAAGCTCAATGGAGAAAGAACCCCCGGGACTTGAAATGTCACCGATTCAGAGGACACGATTAAATATTTAAATTGACAAAATTACATTCCACTGGTGACATTCAGCACTGCCTGCTCTGCCTCTCACTCTCCCCTTCCCTCCCTGCCAGCCCCCGGCAGCTCTTCCCCCTGTGGACACGTGCCAGCCAGGGATCTGTTCTTTCCACTCCGCTCCCTGCTAAATGTTTTTTATTCTCAACCACCTGCCCCAGGCCTTCTCATCAATTATTAATCAAGTGATCCATGAATATGCAAATCAGCCCACACACTCATTTTATTAAATTAAAGAAAGAAGAAGAAACGACACGGCATGCACAGCAGCAGAATAGATGATGGGGTGGACTGCTCCGGGGAGGGAGGGGAAGGATTGGTGCCTTCTAGCAGAGGAAAGAGGAATGGGATGAGTTTGAACATACACCATGTACAACTAACAGGAGGATTACTTCTAGAGCCACTCACATCTTCATTTTAACCTGAGGCTCCATATGAACATGGTGATTGGAAGATGAATGCATTCGCATGTAGGGAGTTTTCACTTGCTGCAAAGGAACTGGTGAGGACCTGGTTCCTTTCTACTAATCACTATCTACAGGGGCACTGCAGATCAGGGCAGGTGGATAAGAGACTGTGGTGGTGCAGCTGGCAACGCACAAGACCCATCCTGGCCCACAGCACCTACCTTGGCAAAGACGTGCTGCATCTGTGTGCACAGATTAGGGTAAGCCAAGGACACTGTGCCTTCATTAGCATCTTTTTGAGTGGGAGCCACTGGGCCTCCTCTATCTGGCATGCAAAGGAGAGGTATGAGGGAGGCTTTCCTAGCAAACTGCATCTTCTCCCAGATGTTAGTATACTGATCCACATTTCTATTTTTTAACAAACACCCCCAATACACTTCATGCCTTTATGCACTAGCTGTTTCTCAAGACCTCCTCAAGTCAGCTCAGCCTTATAGAGGTGGTTTAAGACAGAGGGAGACAAATCTTGTCACTTCTATTAGCTATAAGCATTTGCTCCGTGCAAATTCCAGATCAGAACAAGAAAAAGCAAAGACCTCAAACCAGAAACTTCCATTTTGGTTTTGGCTGTTACCACGTTCATGCCAAAGTCTGTTTCTCCTACGAGATTTTCAGGAAAAGATGCTCAAAGGAAAGATGAGATCAGCTTATCTGCGGTTTGCTGTTTCACTGTTGCTAGACCATCAGAGAAGTCAGCTGGACAGACCCCAGAGAAGGCAGCAGGCTTAGCCCTATCCCACAGCAGGGCTTCAGAAACTCACAGACCATTGCCTCAGAAGACGCAAGAAGCTCTACCTCCCCACAGCACTAGGAAGTTCAGGAGAGACTTTTCTTACTGTCTGCTACAGGACAACTTTGAGATGTAACCTGCACAACCAGGACAGCTCATTAGCTCCAGTCACATGCACACATTATAGCAATGCTGAACAGAGGCCAAACAGAACAAGTTTGCATTAACAGCTGGAAATTCTGTGTTCACATGATATCTTGGTCACTGCTGTGCTTGCAGGGGTCCACAGGCATATGAAAGCAGCAGCTTTTTCACCCACTGATTGAAGATGATTGATTCACATCAAGGAATAGTTCTAGTTATAACATCCTTCTCCACAAAGCAGGTAGTTACCCTGTCAAAATCTCTGGACTCAGAAAGAGCGAGGACAGGGCTTAATGGGGACTACTTTCACAGCTATGCCTGTACTATACCACTACATGCCTATGGAACTTTAAGCCCAGATACATTCTGCAGAGCTGGGTTTCTGTCCCTTCAGGGCACACTGCACTCCACCCCTGCAAACAGTACACATAGGATACATTCTGAGAGCAAGGATGCTGCTGGTTCCTAAACTTCTGAATGAGAGGGAAAAGAAAAAAGAAACACACACACAAAAAAAAACCCCACCATAATGTCAGCAGCTAAATGATAATTTGGAATGGGATTTCTTTGTTTTCTAAATTGCTCTAAACTGTGTGCCAGCACACAGGTAAATTGTTCTTGGCTGAGAAAATGGCCTGTCTCTCTTCTTAGAGATTAACATAGAGGACAGTGAATGGAAGAGCAAACAAGCAAACTATGCCCCTTTTACAAATCATTCAATAGTTTCCTGACTTTCTATATTTTCCAGCTGTAAATGAGTTTCTACTGCTCACTCTCACCGAAGACCTTGCTCGCTATTGTTCCTCCACATTTTCTTTTAAAACAAGGTGGGGGGAAAAAGAGGAGGAGTAATTTGCTGCCATGGAGACTCCAAGTGAAATGAAATTGCTCTATTTTGCTCCTGCCCCTCCAAAAGCTTCAATCAAAAAACCTTCCCCAAGAAAGCTGCTCATTTGGCATAGGAATGTCAGAGTGTTCCTTTGGCTCAGGAGGAGGCTGGCTTCAAGTGATATGTTGGCCTACTCTGCTGTAGGAAAGGATTGAGCCTGACTCCTGGTTCTCTGGCTAGAAGGAAAACTTTATGTAGACTACAGATAGTCTGACCCCTCCAAAGCTTTCATTGCAGAAGCAGGGCCAGAAACTCTAGGAGGAGGGTGCCTGAGATCATACAACGTTATATCCCAGTTATATCAGTATTCCTGTGTTTTGGTGCCAGCAAGAGGATCCTTAAGGTAATGATGTAGAAACAGAGCCGTTGTACACCAAATTAGATGGCCTCTCTCTGCTAGTGAGATGTTGTATTAGTAAAGAATTTCACTGGTATTTTGAATGTTATTCCTTATGCTGCAAGAAGGATAAACATGGTCCCCTGCTCTGGAATTAACAAAACCTTTCACGTCCCCTAAATATGCAAAAAAACCTTCACCGAAGTGAAGTATATGGATATAACTAATTATTCACATGATACAGTGAAGTATCTTTTTGATTCATGAATCTCGAGTGAATTGGGAACAAGAGAATTACAGCCACTTTCTTTGTATTAAAAGTTTAGTTTACTGCCTCTATGGAGAAACAACATTCAGTTCTCCATCCCTCCACCAAGCTTCTTGCAGCTTGTTACAAATGAGATATATACCATCACTCAAGGAAACTGGTTCATATCAAGGGGGAGTTGAAAGCACAGACACTTCTCCAGGTGCCCAGCCTGAAAACATCCTGAAGGTTTCTGATCTGTAGAAAGCACAGCAAGAATTATTGAAAGCAAACAGCTTTCTCAGCTGATGAGCATCAAAACTAGATTTTAAGTTGGCAACTATACACTAACTTGGGCTGAAACCTTCTGAAAAGACAGCCCCCCCCCCCGCATTTAACTTCAGTCCTGAAAGTAATTAACTTTCAATGGCAGCTAATTATAAGCATGGAAATCAGAGGCTGTGTGGCTGTTTGTTTGGTGCAAGCTCGGCAAAGTGTTTTTTAATTGGAAACCCTCTTTACCGTGTGCATTTCAATCCATTTTGCACTGTATTTATCATTGCAGATTCATATTATATCCATGACCTTTCATCTAATGACAGAAGCTCATGCACGGAAAAGAAAAGATTATTTTAACAAACAGATACTATGAGACAAAGAAAGGAAAAAACAGTCAGGAGGAAAAAGCAAGAGTGGCATAAGATGAGAATAGAGCACATCCTAAAAGCTAGATGCTGATCTCTCTTTTTCCTCTGGTACTTCTGCAGGAGCCTCCAACCCAGAGCTATTGCTATACCATCCCCTGGATGTTGCCAGATGCTAATGAATAATAGCCACTTAACACCTTGGATACACAAGCTTCCTCTTCCCATGGTAACCCCACCGGGAAAAGACACTCAGATCATCTTGACATAGTTTTCTGCTGCCAGATGCATGTTAAAAGGTATGAGCATCTACAGATCTGCAGTTAACCATGGTTACAAGTCAAGACTTCAGTGCATCCATCAAAGCAAGCACAGGTGAGAGCTTAGAAGTTTTGAAGATGAGATCCACTGCAGACTGTGTAACCTGAACCACAAAGCCCAAGTAGGAGATAAGTGGTGAAGCAGATCCTAATTCTGTGCACATAATGGTGTCATTCCAAATACAGATTGAGATGAAGGAAGAAAGGATGCCTTTGCAAAATAAGATCTGAGAAGAACTGGTTAAATAAACTTATTGTGCAGGAATACAGCAGGAGGTGCTAACTTAGCACCTGCATGTAAATCTTGTTTGCTGGACAGAACAAAGAGCGATAGGGAAAATGAGAAGAAAGTGAACACTGAGTACCTTAAACACTGGGGAAAAAAGGGAAGTACTTACTAGTGTATGGGTACAGGGATAAAAGAGGAGCTGTGCCCCCTGATACTTTGAGACACCCCACAGGGCTATTTCCCAGTGGACTCTCCCCTTATTCAAATAAAGAAAGGGAACAAGTCCTCTGTCCCTTTCTGGGATAAAGATATTTGAGCAAGCCTACTAGATCAGAAGTTTTCCCAATAATACGAATTCACCTTATTGCATCTTAGTTGTGAGAAAGCTGTAAATATTTGACAGCAAAACCCTACTTTTTTGCAGTCTTTAGACAAAGCATCAGCACCAGGTTGAATCCTCAGCTGTGCTCACTAATGCCATTTCCTTAGCAGGATCTTGCCTCAGCGTGTAGCTTCCATAAAAGACCTATGGTATCAAGTGGCACTGAAATGGCATGGAGACCTGAGACCCGTGGAACCACGGACCTCTACACAAACAGCAGCACTGCTCTTTTGTCACTAAGGTGCTTGGTGGGTTGGATGGGACACAATCTGAACTGGCATTTCCTGCTGCTAATGAGCAGCTCTTGCCAACTGCCCACCTGGCTTCTGCAAGAAACAGCTTAGCAGGCATCAGCGATGTCTGGCAAAAGACTTCGCAAATTAATCGTAGTAAATCTATATCACACACTGAGCATCAACTGCCTAATCTACTCTTCTGAGAAATACTTGGCATGAATAGCTAATATCACATCTTTACCTCTGCTCTTAACTGAACTAGCCACCATGTGTTCTGGTGTCTCTCATAAGGACAACTCCACAAGGGGTAAAGTTCTGCAAAGCAGCATTTGGCTTTAGTACTACAATGATGCTATTCCTGCTCAGGACTATCACTTCCCCCAGAATCAGTTTTGTCTGAAAGTTCTTTGTCTGTCATGGCTGTATAGATTCACACAAATTCCATACAAAAGAGCACAAGGAGCAAGTAACAAGAACCTAAACAGAATGGAAGAATACTAGTGCTGTTTGAATGCTGGTGTCATCTGGAAGACCTACAGAGGCAATTCAGGTAGTGTAAAACAAATAAAATTGTCTGTAAATAAGAAAATGATCGAAGGTATTACAGGAGCCATTTGTTCATCCTGACAGCCAGGAAATAGTTTCCTTGAGCCTTGGGAATACAACCAACTACGCACAACACAATGATATCCTCACAAGTACAGAAGTACAACAGTACCTATGACACTGAAATTTGGGAAAACCCACAGTTCTAACTTAAATCTTGCATAAGAACTGTTCAGAAAACTTTATTTAAAGGGTACAAAGACAGGCCAGAACATCAAAGGCTGAAGATTCATGAGCTCTTTAAAGACACAGCAGTGTGCCATGATTTGGACTCCATCTTCATATCAGGTACCAATATACAGTCATAAAGCATATGACAGGCTCTAGACAGGTGTCAACAGCACTTTCCCTTATAAAAAACACCTGAAAGCTTGACCAGAGAATTGCTTTATGAAGGAGATTTCCAGATGCTCAGATGGCCCTTAGGCATATCACTCCCACCACCTTGCAATCCCTAAAATGCTAAGCAGGTAATTTAAAAGCCAAAGAGAGGAAAAAAAAATATTTGCAGACCAATCACTTATAACTATACATTCACTCCCAGTGCCTCTTCGTGATTCATTAATAAAGAAAGCTCACAGACTAGCAGATGTGATCAAAAAACATTGAAGTCCATCTGAGCACCAACACTAAACGTGCCATCAGATGTCACTGTGCAGATTTGGAGTCTTTATATTGCTAGGCTGATACCCATCTTCACCACTTCAGCACTGCTGAAGCAACACAGGGTTGCAATTTTTATAGCCCAGTTCTCCTGTATAAAGTCAATACATTAGGCTGTTTGAGACTCCCCAGTATCTCATCAAGATGACATTACTTCAGCCCAGCAGATCTTTTTGGAAACTTCCCTCCATTCCCAGTCTGAATGCGTAGGAAGATAGGATAGAAAAGGTAGCAAGAGATAAAGGGCTGTGTGATTACAGGCTGTAAACTCATCAGATGGCTAAGCACCTGGGAAGAAAAAGAGCTCTTTAAACTAACAGATCATGTTGACATTAGAACATATGAGTATTTACTGACCATGAATGCACTTACACCAGAAGTTTAAAAAACAACACCACTGGCTTTTAAAACTTCAGCACAGTGAGATTAAAAAGGGACATCCAGCTTTAGCAGAAAGTTGCTAATGGAATTGACATTTTTGAGATGAACTTCATGAGGAATGAGTCAGACCACATAATCCACAGGATTTCCAACTTTGTTTTACACCATAATAAACCACAACACTCCGCCATATGGTGATTACCCTGCACCGGTTGCTGAAAGGCTTTTCTCTTGATCAGAGGACTACGCACAAGTATTAAGAAACCACAGTATCCTGAACATCACGGCAATTGATTTTAATAAGCGTGTTCACTAAATGCGTAACAAACAAGTTTGCAAATGCAAAGCATGTGTTTTCAAAAGTAGCTTTCAAAAAACAAGTTCCACTTTTACAAAGAACCCAGATCCCCAACTCCTTTGATTTTGCAGGAAGACAAGCTCCTGAGCAGCTGAGGTGCTTTTGAGAGTTTTGTCCCTACTCTTTAATGTCATTTTAGGCACTTTGATTTACTCTCCCTTTGTAGTCACACAGCATAGTTTTGTCCTGTGCCATATTGAAAACAATGTCTCTAACCTTTTTGATTCTAATGGAGCTTGAAATACTAGGATAGATGACAAACTTTGCTCAGTTTTGTTTACTCTTTTCTGTGCAGCTGAGGATCACGGACCGTGTCACACTGCAGAAAGACAAAGGTAAAAAAAGAGAAAGCTCTGCTGTCAACTTCAGCACCAGTTCTAACCCAGAATCCATGGATTACCTGCTACTGCACAGCAACAGTAATCAAAACCACAGCACATTCTTGTACAGGATCTGGATAACGCCACTGTCCTTCCACCCACTCCTCAACCACTAAATAAACCACATACCTGAATAAAAGAGATTTTCTTCAAGTACAAAGCTGTAACGATGCTGACAGACCACATCTGCACTGTAAGCATCTTCCCACTGCCAACATGCCAATTAACTATTTGCTGTTTAAATTAATTTCACATTGACTCCTGGAAAAGCCATTGCAACCAATGCATGTGAAATTGTTAGCAAGAATGGAAGAAGCTGAAGTAGAGCAGCTGACCATCAAAAGCAATCTCTTAATTGTACAGACTTAACCAGCTTAATTCTCTTCATTTAATCCAAGTATAGTATCAACATCTGAGACATTTCATTTGCACATTTTATCACGTTAGGCAGATTGTGTGAGGCAGAGCTATAATGTTTACCTGTAAAATGAACTGTACTGCACTGTACAGACTGCACTGTAGTCTTAAGTTGTTTTTTACTCTTAGCACAACTTCAACTGAACTCAGCTGTCACATTAAAGCAAAGGCTGAATGTCACGCATAGTATACAATAAGTTTCTGATAAACACAAAACTTTCTTTGGAAACCAGAAACCCACAGACTCTGCTAATATCCCATCGTATATGAACATAATACCTTTCCTTGTCACTTGAGAACAGTTCTATCATTGCACAATACCCATTCCAACACAACTAGAAAGGAAGGCACTGCAGTACCAAGGTCTTCTTAATACAATACACTCTCAACAAAATCTTAAGGTTCCTGGATATAACCACTCCAACTTCAGTACACACATTGGTTGCTGTTTCCTACACTCATCATAGAGGCAGCACTGGCTACACCATTTGGATTACATGATGCTCTGATACTTTGTCATAACTACGAATGATCATCAGTTACAGTGAAATATTGGTATTTACCACAGCTACTCTCAACAGCATCAAGATATTTAACAATGACTAGGTCTGAGAACAAGCTGTGCATAACTATTTCTGTTCCCTCCAATATCTTCATCACACACCATAGCATTTCTTTTTGTCAAACCAAATTACTTACTGAAAGTATATATGAAAGTATACTTATGTAAAAGTATTAAAATCAAATCAACTGACTTACCAGGACAATCAGGAGATGATTAAAAAGCCTTATGACTTACCTACGAAGGAAAAGAAACAGGATTAAGGAATGAGCAAACAAGAGCAGTAGATCTTAGCAGAAAATTATCAAATGGGTTAGGTCAGAAGGGACTTATCTAATTCCAAACTCCTTGCTATCCTATTGCTGTCAGATTATATAAAAATTAGTCTCCCTCCTGTGTATAAGGTCCTCACAAGTACTAGAAGGCCACAGCGAGGTCTCCCTGGAGCCTTCTCTCTCCTGAGCTGAACAAGCCAAGCTCTCTCAACCTTTTCTCCATAGAAGAGTTCCAAAGCAGAACCCTGGGGCACACCACTCCTGACCATCCTCCACCTGGCCATAGAGTGGTTAACCACAACCCACTGTGGCCAGTCTTGGACTGTAGCTCCTTGTAGGACCAACCTAGCAGCCGGGGTTATTTAAATCAGAGTTACAGGTATGCTTGAAACAAAAATACAGCTTCCTGCCCCAAAGAACTCACATTCTCATTTAAGATGAGCACATCAGAAGATGATCACTTGGGGAACTAGAAAATACCACTGCCCTCATATTTGGCTGTGAGAATATCAGACAAATCTTAAGGATTATGTGGAATACTTGTATTAGCTGTCATAAGGGAGCCATTTAAAGTAAATATAATAAATTAGTCCTGAATTGGCTCTATAATGCGAAGGGGGCTTATTTCCCAGGGTTATTTTGCATGCAGCAAAAACAGGAGCTTTGCAAGATCCTTTTCTTCATCTTTACTAACCATGTAGTTCTTCAAGGTACATGCTGTTATAGGCTAAGGATCCACAGCACTAGGTCACTGCACACACACAAAGCTGAAGTCTGTTTTGCTCCAGGGAGTTTCAAGGTGCTACCATTAAATTTCTCACCACTTTTTAACACAAAATCGTAGAACTTAGCGGCAAAGCTACGAGCATCACTCAACTCAACTGAAAATCCAATACTCAGAAGGCTTCCAACTCCAGCCTCCTTCTGTCTTGCCATTCTAATTTACCATTTCATTTTTAATTAAGTGAATTCTGGTATTAGCTGCTGCACAGAAAAGATGCAAACGCTGATACCGCTCCATAAGGATGAATGTTTCACGCGCTGCTTTGTTAATATTTTTAAGCAGAACGAAGAAATAAATCAGAACCCAAAAGCTCACACCCCAGAGAACACTGAAGCAACTCCTATATTTACTTTACTTCAAAATCTTATTTTCAGTGGAGGCTGATGTAAAATTATTGAAGTCAATAACCCAAAGCAGAAAGGAGTAACATATTAGAGTCAAGATTCTTTGGAGAAGGAACATCAATTGTGTGGGCTATAGACCCGTATCAGCAAGCTGTGATCCTTGCCTGTACACAACTCTGACTCAGCCCACAGACAGCTGAGCAAGCTCATCAACATGAGGACTTCTGGCAACGTAATTTTCCATTCATTCATGCAAGGAAGTACTGCAACACATTGTACCAGCTCAGTATTTTCACCTACAGATCAAACTGCGGCAACGTGAGCACTGTTACTAGGGTCAACAAGACAGCTGTTCCCAAATAATATTTGTGCACATTCTTGATGCCTTTCTGCCTTTTCCATCAGCCATCAACACAGCCAGCTCTATGCACCTCAACAGAAAATCTCTCTGAATGGAGACAAGAACCTAATGGCTCAATGAGAAGGAGCAAAGTTGGGTGCTTCATTTCTAAGACAGGCTTAGAATCATTATCATTTCACCCCCCACTCCCCCTCAGTTAGCTGTAAGAAAATCATATGCAAAGAAAGAAAGGATAAAGATGCTTGTTCAGAGATAGAAAAGCAGATAATGCTAAAATATTCGCGCACGTTCTGAACCCAGTTATATCTCAGTGTACACATACTCCTCAGAAGTGTCCTTGCATATATTTTGAACAGCCCTCTGTGCTATGTGAATATCAGAGTCACTGAATGCTTATAAATATTCATAGATTGCTTGTCAACAGGCTAAAGGATGCAACTTGTAGCAAACTCTGATTCACTGATTTAGGAACAAGAATAATGTCATGTGGCACCCACGATCCATCAAATGACATGGAAAATTAGGAACAGATACTCAAAAAAAATCCAATCCTCAAATAAACCAGGGGCTAAAAATTCTGTCACACAAACTACTCATCTAACAACTGACAATAATGAAGAAATTAGTGCAAAATCTAGTATGAAACCACAGTCTGCATCCAGATAAGTTACTGAACAGAAAGTTAAGTAGAAAGATGGACACCTTGTTCTGTAATACATTGCCTGCCAAGGGCTTATCCTGCTCTAATTCTTAGAAATAGAGTGGACTGATGACCACTGACAGAAACTGATAGCAAAAAAAGAGAACACAATGAACAGCAAAGAATAAAACATGAACACCGATGGGAAAAAATAACAGTTTCCAATATACCGGATGAGATATCAAGAAGGAAAAGGCCTTCCTCTGCTTACACTGATTGTGATGCTGCTCAGTTTCATAAGGCAACAACATATTTGGCTCTCATTCTGCAGAGAGCAAGAGGACAACCACCTAAAAAGAGCTACACTAGGTGTAACCAAAAAATCCCTAAGTGCAGCTTCTCCTCCCTACCAGCAGAAGACACTTCACCCTCTTCCCCTTACTAAGCTCATCTGCCTTTCAGATAGTAGAACCCATCAGCAATTCATAACACTTAGTCTTGCTTATGTCTTAAGGATACAACAATAGGGAAACAGAAGAGCAGCTTAGCCAGTTCAGGAAGAAGATTATTCCAAAGGTTAATTACTGAATGAAACAGAAATAGGAAATGGAGGGGGGAATGGAGAAGAGGACAGAGAGAATGACTTCCAGCTGCTAAATCTGGTTTTCCAAATCCTTAAAGTCCTTTAAAATTAATCTGAATGAGGGGACGGGAGGGGGATGGGCTATGCTGTTCACTTGCACATTTGATAAGACCTCAGTTACGTTCCTCTCCTAATCCTGTGCCATTAGGAGCAAAATGGTACATTGGGAGGCCATTTAGACATGAACACCTGCAACCTCACCATTTGACCTGCTGGTTTCTCCTTTCTTCCTTCTTCTCCCTCTCTTTGTTGCTGGAGCCAATTATATTTTTGAGATGTGATTTTTGGGCCAGGCGCCTGGCCTCTGACACTGGGGGTCCCACAATGGCCTGGCTGGAGACCCTTGTGGCCATTATTATTTTTCTAGCGCAAAGGTCATTATTACTATAATAGCTAGAAATGAATCTGTCTATTCAGAGCTTTTTAAAAGAAAAACAAAAACTCCAGAAGAAAACAAAAAAGCTTTTTCCTAAGGTACCACCAATCACTCTAGTGCAGGAGTTGGGCTTTTGAGTGCAAGGGCAGGGAGAAGGAATTGAACCCACATGGGGAATTTTACAATACTAAAACAAAAACCTCAAAGCAATCAAATGAATTCGGATGCAAAACTAGTATCTCTTTGTTCCCTGCTGATGGAAGAGAATAAAATTAAAAGTACCAGCCACCTGCATACTCTTCCCTTCATCCATCCTCTTGTAAGTAAGCCAGGCCTCGCCCTGAGCACAGTTCAAATGTGATTGAAAACCCTGGTTAAGGAGTGTTCAGCGCCATATGGAAAATCCCAGCATGGAGATCAGAGCGCAATGACATTGCCACTTGTCACTTCCTCAGTATCCTTCATTACCCCAAACCTCCGCATGCATCAGTAACTAGCAGGCCCTACACCCGAGATGGGTGCATTTCAACGACGTGAAACAATCCATACATCATTTTTATGGCTCGTTGTGACTTCTCTGTTAAGAGATCAATACAAGTATCTCTTCTGATTATACTATAATGCATGATGAGTATAGTCACTATCTTAAAGTCACTTGCAAGCACAAAGAAATAATGAGCCCTCCTTTTTGTCCTCTGGACACCCTCATACAAAGGCATTATGAGAGTTCATGGACAATCAAGTCAGTATTTTATTTGGATAAGAAACACCAATATGAAGGAGGCCAATAAACCTTTTCCTCAGCTTTTTCCCAGCATTAGCTTTGTAGGCTTATTTTGATTGCATTGGGCTAATAAAGAAAAAAAGATCATGCTTGGAGCCTCTGCAGCTTTCTAGGGAGGCATAATGTTATAGCCTCCTGAAAATGAAAAATCTACCTTATTGCTTATTAAAATTTAGGCAAATCATCAGATGAAAGGGATTATAAATAACTGTGAGGGAGATGCAAGAGTTTTTGCAATAGTAAGTTCTAAAGTGTCGTGGGCAAAACAGTCTTAACTTTGGGAATTTCACTTAATTTGATTTATTGCCAATTAACATAAACTTTTATTTACTGAAGGAGACACTGCAAAAACAAAGATGACAAATAATTAAACACTTAGGTACACTACTTCTTCCCAGCTCCCCAGGCTCAACTTCAGTCTAACATATCACCTGCCCCCTCATCTCGGTTTGCCCTCCCTTGTTTTTAGCCTTACTTTACATTCAGTCTCATCAGTGCCATCAGTGAAGCAACAGGTGGTGCAAGAGCCTGGGGCACTGTGTGGTTATTTCTTTCTGTTACTCCTTTTTTTCCTGTTGTTGTGGTTTCTTTCCTCCTCCTTCCTTCCTCTGCTTCCTTTTTTCTTTTTTCCCTTTGCTTCAGCCAAGTCCTTTGCAGTTTGCAGACTGTTGTAGGTATCCTATTCTGGTGTGGGCCACTCATGCATGTAGCACCTATGGGGTCTCCCAGCTCTGTTTAGGTTATGCATGGGCCACAGCTTTCCCCTCTTCTCTCCCCAAACTACCTCCCCAGCACAATGTGCCTTCTCTTCCTCCTTTGGTTTCTACTCTCATATCTGCTCCCCACCTTCCACAAAGGAACCAGAGCTTCTCAGACTCATTACTTTTCCAGCTCAGGAAAGCCATTATCATGCAATAGAGTTGTGGCACTATGCTTGCTACAGCTGCCCAGGCTACTGCTGCTTATATGCATCAAGCTATCCACATTTACACCTGTCATTCCAGCATCTCCATCAACAAGAATATTCCTTTTTAGAGAATACAAAGAGAGCAAAACAAATCTTGTCCAGACCACCTTTCGACCAAGTTTCTCCAGCCACAGAGCTCATTTACGCAGACACAATGGAAAAGCTACTTTGAGACCGGGTGATGTTATATCCTTCTTTCTTATTTACCAACCTCCCCACCAAGCATTCAAGCTGCAAAGGAAGTAGTAGAGAGTCACACGTCCCTCAGCATGGCTTCCCTGAGTCAAGAGTCCACCTCCACAAGCTGAAGCTCCTTCTAAACAGCACTGTTGAGGAGAGACTGCGTATCTAGGTAGGCGCTATTCAGACACACCCACAGACATTCACTGCTTCAGAAACACATCTCTTTCTAATAATATAGTTGGCTACATTATCTTATTTGACACTAAAAACTTGAGATGATTGATAGCAGTTTAAATTCTGAATAGACAAAAATTACAGAGCTGCTTTATAATCTTTTGCATTAGTGCCCTGGGGAAATGGCTGAAGTCTTTATCACGTTCAAAGGACAGCATGACTGATGCTAAACCCTTACCCTCTCAGCCAGACCAGCCTTCCATGAAGGTCTCAGGCAGCCTGGTCAGAAGCCTATCTACAAGCGTGGCTGTGAACATCTAGCATTTGATCATTAGGCACCACACTCTTCATCTTCCCCAAGTACAACTTTGCAGTATTTCTAACTCGCAACAAAGTTGAGATCAAGGAACAAAGAGGAAGAATGATGAAAAGGACAGAGCAAGATGCCTTCTTTTATCTTGGATGTAAACAGCTATCCTGATGAAAAGTGTTTGCTTCTTGTATGCACATGCTACAGAAGGGCTGGAAAACTATATCCTAATAGGTGCTTAAGAGTGGCTAGAGAACCTGCCTCAAAAAGAAGAATGAAGTTCCACATGGCAAATGTGTCAGAAGTTATTCAGACAAGTTCAGGAAGGACTTGGGTTCTTGTAACATCCCTGGAAAGAGCAACATCCATCGCTTTGAAAACTAGTGCTTACTTCAACACACAGAAGGGACTAAGAAGTCACTTTTCCACATGCTTTCCAATCTCTTTTCCTGAATTGGAAAAAAAAAAACAAACAAGAAAGGTCTAACCTAACATGCACTTTTTAACATGAAAAAAGATTGTGATGTGGGGAACAAAAGGATCTTCTCATCAGAAGAAACCAAAGAGACAAGGCAGTCTAAAAGCCCCTCAGGGAGCAGATGTCAGCTTTGTTAAAAGTATTAAATACCATATAGATTCCACAAGAGCATAGTAGACAGGAACACAGAGGAGAACAAATGGGAAATCTCTTTACCAGCATTCCTACTGCTCCTTCCACTAAATCCACAGTCTTTTACCAGAAAGCCCTACCCCAGCCCCATGTAACACTATAACACAATGGAAAACACAGCAACAATAGCAGGGTAACAAAGTCCCAGACTGCAGGAGTAAGGATAAGCCCAACTACAGCAGCCATAGATACAGAAACAAAACAAGAAACTCTGCTTACCCTCGGAAGAACTCAGGAAGTCAAGGATCTCCAACAAAAGAAATCTCACCTCCACTGCAAAGCCTTAAATGAGGTCTGGCAAGGGGTGGATCCTGGCTTCACACCTTCCTGTCAATCTGGTGCATTGCATACACCTGAGCTCCCATAGGTTGGCCCTGCCTTCCCTTCAGGTGCTCAGTCATTGTTTCAAATCATGACTTAGCATTTCCACTACACCCCCTAAACCTCATATACTTAAGGCCATCAACATTTCTCTATAGCATATATGATTCTCCTTTTCCTCAATGGGACTTGTAATGCATGATAGTGAGAAAAAACATGATGTGGAAAACTCTCTAAAGCAATGCTCCGTTCTCTTTCCATCCTTCAATGAACATCAGTGTTACATCAGTTCATTTTCTCGTCCTCCACTGTTTGTGTATCAATAGCCTGCTTCTACTTAATCAACACAAAAATCTTGTCAGCCTGGATGTCCCACGGTGGTGTCCCAGCTTTTGCCTGACAAGGAGCTGCCCAGTATTTTACCCTGTTTTATTTTGTTTTTGCAGTACTGTTTAATAACGCTACATCCCCATCCTAGAGTACACCAAATACAGCAAACTCAGATTTGCACGGCCAAGTACTATAAATTTAGCAGCGTCCATGACAGAAAAAGCAACAAAAATGATGTTAAGATTTAAGTGTGGGAACTAAGGCTGTATCAGAACTGTTGGAGTCAGGTACAACCACCCACGGTTTCTCTAGTTCACCAGGCAGCAGCAGTTAATGGTGCTGATGGTGCTCACCACACACAATCCCCCTATAGCTTACAACTCAGACGACACCATCGCCAAAGGGACAGCAGACTGATAATGCAGTCAGTCTAAGCAACATCCAACCCGAGAAATGAATAAACATGAAAGCAGCAGCATCCTCACCACCTGCTAGCCAGTGGGCAGTGCAGCCAAGGAACGGTGAGGAGGGGCCTCATCACTGCAGGCCTTCTGAAGTGGTGTTCTTACAGAGCAGATGCATACCAACTACCTACACGGCTTTCAGTAAGCCTGACAGGGAGAGTAACATTTCTACTCCCACATTCAGAGGAAAATATAAGCTCCTTGTCTTTCTTTATCCACTTTTTTTTTTTTTTTTTGGCGTGTCATGCCTTTTAATTAGCCTGTAAAGGTTTTGGAGGAGAAAATTGTCATCTTAATTCTGCATTCAGGCAGGGCAGCGGGTCCTAGTAAATGGCAAGGCCTCCTTAATGTTGCTCGGATGTCATCCGGAGCCTTGAGTTCAGCAGCTTTACCGCTACTTTGTTTTGCCAGATCACGGCTCCCTTGCCTTTGCAGGCAGGCTCTGTGGTTTCCTCTTGTGTTCCCCAGATGAACTGAGACTTGAAAAGGGCCTCTACACAGCACAGTATCATCCCCACCCCTACTGACTGCCCCCCTGCACTGATGCACACCTCTTACCCCCCATTTCCCCTGCTATCTCACTCCCAATTACTTGCATGCTTGTGATTAAGTTCCTTTTAATAAATGACTCCTATTAAACTGGATTCCTCTGTCACTGTGAGAGACATAAAATTAAAAACTGTCTGTCTTTAATCATGCCAGGCTTCATCTCCATCTCTGAGGCTCCATTTATCAATAATTAATATAAGACTGAAATCCATTTCAATTTCAAAGACCCAAATGTTACATTTTTTAATAAAAAAGAAAGAAAAGAAAGAAACCACCGTCATCACTCCCAGCAACAGAGACAGTCAGACTCACACACGGGAGAAGTGAGTCTGGCAGCGCTGCAGCAGCCTCCAAAAGGAGAGACAGGCTTGGATGTGACAAGCAGTTCTCCTTGTGGCTTTGTAATTGGAGTTTTCTTCCCAAATACTCCCCAACAGAGCGAGAACTGCAGCAATCCCAGAGCCTCTGCACTGCAGCTCGTGGCTTCACATAGTCCCTGAGGCTATGAATGGCCAGCACATTGGACTATCCAAAACAATTTGGATGCTACAAGGGAAAGTCACAAGCAGCCTGTACCTACAAACACACATTGGTGGCCCCAGGCTTACTGAGGACCTTCACTCACCGAACCATAGCACCTTCAATTTGCACACCTTGTAGGACTCTGGGGAGCCACACTCTTCACCCAGGCCACCCTGGGGCATCTAGGGAGTCTCTCCTCCATCCTGTGGGATGAGGGGTGCCAGTGGAAAACATCTTGGGCCGCTTTCCTAGCCAGACCCAAGTGCTCCTGCCCTGTTCCATCACTGTCCCGACAGACACTGTGGGGCCACTGCAGCAGCGTTTGTCATACCCGGGTGGCACAGGGATGGGTCACAAAGGGCCCTTATGTGACCCACTGCTCTGGATGGGTGGAGCTGACTTACAGCCCCCAGCTGTGTTCAGCCACTAGCTTTGGAGAACAGTGCATGAACTCAACTAAAGTTTAATAGCCCCCAGAGCCCCATTTCTTCAGAGCAAAGGTTTAGACCACTTTATATACTGGAAATACAACATTTCCCCTTAAACTCTATCAGTTGAATACCCTGTCTATCAGCAACATCTCTAACTCTGACATCCTCAGTCAATGTGGATCTTGGCACAATCACCTCCTTGCTGCCAGCCCCTAAAGAGGTGGAACAATAAAGCTGTATGCAGATGGACTGCTGCTAGAAGTAGCTGCAATCAGGGCATCACCCCCAGACTCCCAGAAAACAACCCTACACAGGAGAACACAATAAGCAGCCCAGCGTAAAACAGGAATGCTATCAGTCATTACTCTGTAATTACTGAGCAACTGTATGTAGAAACACAAAGACACCCCCCACCCCACCCCCCACTGTTACAGTGTAGAAATATCATTCAATAGCCTTTAATTACTGTAGGATGGCACGGTAACAAATGATGACCTGCCCGCTGGTATAAAGCGCTCCCATCACTCATCGAGCATTCCCTGGCAGTTACTAAGGGAACCCTTCAGCAATCTCACAGCAACTGCAATGCACTGGGGCTGGGTGGATTTTATCACAGCATATTGTGTATTTTCAAGATTGTTGGACGGAGGGCTCCATGTGTGGAGGGATCACAAAGAAGTGCGTGCTCAAACACTGTTATCTTCCCCATAAGTTCACTGTTCCATGTTACTGAATTGTGGCAACATTGCGGTAATGCTTTCACTGAAACTTGGAAATGAGGGGGATAATTGCACCTTTGCCCTGCAGATCTTGTGGTACTTGTAATTATATCCCGTTACCAAGGAACACAGCAATTTCAAACCTATTACCCACAGGTATCGTTTATTTCAGAGTTAAATTTATTACTTCAATGCCAGTCTCACTTGTGGTTCTCCTTTATGCATTCAAGCTTCCCTGGTGACAAACGATGGAATAGAGAGAACAGGAAAAGATGGGACAGAGCAACAACAGATGGGAGCAGAGGGTGTTAGCGCCTTTCTGGCCCCTGCTCTATAATGCATACATTGCTTTTTCAGCAAGGGAAGAGGAGAACTGATGCTGACAGCCTGCAAATGAAGCTGCTCCCAGGGCCGCCCCACCAGTGGCAGGGTTGTGAACCCATGCAGAGACAGTGGTCAGAGCTAGCCACCATTCCCAGGCTGCTGCCACCAGTTTAGCTAAAGACAGCAGGTCACCATGTGGGGAAAGATCAAACCTACCAGCCACTGAAAAGGCTGGAAAGAATAGACAGACGCTGCAGATTTGTGTTTCACATTCAGCACTGCCTTCGTGACGAATAAGTCATCTCCCAAGGTAACAATAGGTGCTCCAGCTGCCACAGAGGAGTGAGCTTCCGTTGAAGCACAATGCGCTGTAACAAGTCAAGTTCTAGGAGCGGCTCAAAAAGATGATGCTGGAACATGAAGAGAAGACCTGGAGTTGTTATGGAAACCAGATCCTCACAAGCTCACACCACTGAATGAGGTCTCTTCCCCTTTGTGACAAAAAGCCTGAGATGCAGAGGAGCAGCTCATGACCACTGCTCTGTTGCCTCACTGTGCATCCACTCACAGGCATCACTGCTGTTTTCTCCCAGCTAATCTAACCTGGGCTGAGCACCTCCAGTTGCTGCCATGGACTCAGCACTCTGGCAGGGACCAACAGGCTGGTCCCTTCTTTCCTTGGAAAGACTGGTGCTTGAAAGCAGCAGGTTTCAATCAGAAGAAATGGTGCACACTTCAGTATGCACAACTTTACTGCCAAACTTCACCATTTTCAGAAAACAAAAGCCAACACCCAAAGGGATGGCTGCAACACCGTATGTTAATAGGCACAAGTCCATGCCTGGCAGCATAAAAATCCCCACCCTATGTATTTATGTATGTCACCTGAGGTGTGTAGTAATATTTCATATGCCCTGGGTTGTCTTATCTAACTTTTGCTGGCCTTTCCAGCAACATGCAGCTGTAGAGTTGGCATTTCCAACTTCGACCTCTTATTACACTCACTACACAGAAAAGGCACATTCTTGTGTATGCTTGCACCCAAACAGTGTCACTTTCTCACAGCTCAGAATCAGACACTTGAGGACCCAAATCTTTGGACTTGGCTTATGATTCAGTCATATGATTCAGGACTCATCCTGAGTCCCTACTCTCAATGCTCGCTTTACCTGAATCACTTGTATTCTCTCTGCTCACAACTTCCAACGCCAAACTTAAAGCATGTGCAGGAAGGTGTATGTATGCACAGGAGGAAATAACAGCACTTGAAAACATAGTTGGTGCCACCAACATACCCCTGCTGGGAGACAGAAATGTAGGACATGCTCCATGGTGTTCTAATTCATGTTTGAGGACAAGAAGAAGAGGAAGAAACGAGCAGCAGGAATAGGTTTCATGGCAGTGTGGTAACCCCTAGTTCTGTAGCATGCTGTTTGGCTGGGTGGGTAATAAGCAGCAACATCTGCTTCAGTTAAGAGCTCAAAAGACTTCCTCTGCTGTTTCCAGAGTTTTGCCTTGCCAAAATTTTTACTCCTTAGAGATGAAATGTCCTAGGCCTGGCCAATATCCAACAGTGATTATCTTTCTTGAAAGAAAACGGCAGCATTGACTTAACCACTGCAGAGCACGGTACAATGGCATTCGTCACTCTTTATCCAAAAACCTCTGACAGAACCAAGCAGCTTTCAACTCCACAAGATTAAGATCTGGGATTTAAAAGCAAAAGATACCTGCCAAGTCATTACAAATGTGTGCCTGTTACCAAGTTCTCACTCACCATTTCATGCATGAGAGCTCCACATTGGAACTAAACCTCCAGGTTTCACTAAGGTGCAGTTAGAAGAGAAGGCCAGGGATCCTGTAACCACTCGCTATTGGGGTTAACAGTACACAGGGCATTTTGCCAACTCCCTGCTAAATTTATTGGAACAGGCAAACAGCACAAGAACTTGGGAAAGTCTGAACAAATGTTGGTACAAGTTTTGTTAATGGCTCTGTACGACCTTTCCTCTGAACGCATTACTCCTTGAGCAGCTGAGCAGATCCAGCAGGTCACTGGAAACTTGCCCCGTGTTCTCTCCCTTGCATATATCTGTTGCTGGACCGACTCCAGTGCTTTCTGGACCAATCTTTCACTGCCAACCAACTCAACTTACTAAAATACCTGAAAATCGATTAGTTTTTTAGGTGGTCACTTAGATTCGACAGTGGTCAAGCCATACTTACAATAGTAATGGTCCATATACATATGCAGCAAGTTAGTTATCTTCCTACCTACGCAGAGGCACTCTACTGCAGCATTGCACTGGGGCTCCAGAGTGCCCCCAATCTGTACTTAAGAGCATCACTAGCACAAGCAGAAAATACATCTTGCATTTTACTGAAACACTGCAAAGAGCTACACTCCATTTCCTTCTGCAACCGAGTTACTGGGAAACAGCAGCATTACTCAGCCACAGCATAGGAGACCCCTGAGATTTGTCATCTTGCTTTATATGACTGCTCTATAATATTCTCCAAAGAATGTGGCAAGAAACAAAGTTCAGCTCTTGCAGAAGCTGTAAGCTTGGCAAATGATCTTGTACACAACCTACAATGTACAGTGTTTGCTCCAGCAAGCCTATTTGTTCTATGTGTGCAAGTACTCCCGACCACGTAGAGCATTCACTGACTTTCATAGCTTTCCCACACAGAACAACCAGCAAGACCACAACCTTATTTTACATAGTGGCTTGATTTAGATAATCTCAAGGGCTCCCGCAGTCATTTAAAATCTATTGTAGTATCTGGAATTTCAGACTGACCTTACTTTTAAAAAGTGAAATTTGTGAAGTGAAGCAGTCAAATGACAGTGTAATAGCCCCTCTCATGCTCCTAACCACAGCCTCCTGTGTAGACTTTTCAACATGGCTTTCCTTTACTTCCACAGACCTTCTACCCCCTGCAGGACCCTGCCACATTCAGTCCACGGAAAGCCTGCAGCTTGCTGAATAAGTGGCTACTCAATATTTCATTTCTCCTTCATTATTCATTGTGTGGCCATACATCTTATTTATCATACACTATCTAAGCCCGCCATTGAACAAGGCAGAAATCCTGCCATAAGAACAGCCTGTGAGCTTTTAAAGACCACCATTTGATTCCAGCATTTCCTGACTTCTGTGCATTTCATTTTGACGCTGCTTTAATCCACGTCTTTTGTGTTGAATTTCATTGCCTCTTTAAAAAAGAAAAATGGATAAACAAAGAAATTCCTTCATGAGCAACACACTGACAGACGGCAATAGAGCATTTGTCTTTTATAAATGCCCAATTTACAACTGTGGAAATAATTGATTTTTTTTAGTTTGCCAGCAAATCAAAATAAGTTATTTTTGGGTTGCCCTAAAAAGCCTACAAAAAAAAAGTCTAGTTTAAGTTAAAAAGCAAAGAGAAACAAATGAAGCTCCCAAACTAATTTGTTTGGATGAACCAGTGTTGCACTGGGAATAAAATGGCTCTGTTTTAAAACTTCTAACGCTTTCCATAAAAGTTTAATTCCCTACTAAGTGACTATCTTGTAGATAAACTCCCAATGCTTTACTGTGTTCACCAATTGACTTCCCTAAAGTTACTTCTTGCGCCTCCTTCTCCATGCCCACCCCAAAGCTACTTTCACTGTTTCAATGCAATAGTTTCAACAAGCTTAAAGGATGTCTTTTTGGTAAAAATCTGTTCAGAAAATACAACGGAGGGTTGCCCAGCTCCTGCTTTAAAGCAATTGACTGGACAAAATCTCCTACTGGTTCTGCTTTCACCTCTTCATTATTATTTATAAACTAAGTGCATGAGCATGACTATATCTCAAAGTAGCCTCAGAAAAGCCTGCTATCTGCTCACACCAGATCAAGGCTGTGAGGGGCCTGGAGACATGGAGGATGCAATGGCTTGCCCAAAAGGGCACAATGTTCAGTAATAGGCCCAGGACCTCTGCATGGAGCCACTTTTCAGTTCTCTAAGACACACCAAGTGTGGAGGGAGACTTAAAACAGAAAAAAACAACAATAATTCCATGAAAGAAGCAAAACTTTTTGGACACAAGTCCAATCTTTGCCAGAAACAAGAACGGAGAGACTGAGTGCACCCTCAGCAAGTCTGTAGATGATACCAAGCTGAGTGAATAACTGGGTGATCGCCTGGTGGATGAGGGAAAGGCTGTTGACATAGTCTACCTAGACTTTAACATGGTCTCCCACAGTATTCTCCTGGAGAAGCTGGGAGCCCGTGGCGTAGACAGGTACATGATTTGCTGAGTAAAGAACTGGCTGGAAGATCTAGCCCAGAAAGTAGTGGTAAATGAAGTGACTGGCTCACAACCAGTCACGAGTGTTGTTCCCCAAAGGGGCAGTCAACACACCTAAGGGAAGTGATACCATCTGGAGGGACCTTGGCAGGTTTGAGAGGCGGGCCTTGTGAACCTCATGAGATTCAACACAGCCAAGTACAAGGTCCTGCACCTGTTTCAGGGCAACCCCAAGCACAAATACAGGCTGAGCAACAAGTAAATTGAGAGCAGCCTTGTACAGATGGACTTCGGGATCCTTGCTGGTAAGTTCAGCATGAAGAGGTAGTGCACACTTAAAGCCTGGAAGGCCATCTGCATCTCAAGCTGCATGTAAAGAGGGGTGGCTAGCAGGGCAGGGGAGGTGATCTTGGTCTCTACTCTGCCCTCACGAAGCCCCACCTGCAGTACTGGGCCTGTGACATCTGTAGAGCTGTTGGAACAGGCCCTGAGGAGGACCACAAAGATGATGACAGAGAGGAAGGATGTCTCTTATGAAGGAAGGTTGAGGGAGATAGGTTTGTTTAGTGTGGAGAAGAGAAGGGTCAGAGGAGACCTCACTGCAGCCTTCCAGTGACTAAAGGGAGCCTACAGGAAAGCTGGGGAGATGCTTTTTATGAGGACATGTAGTGACAGGACAAGGGGGACTGGATATAAAATAAAATAAAAGTTTTGAGGTAGAAATTAGGAGAAAATTATTTACTCAGAGGGTGATGAGACACTGGTATGGGCTGCCCAGAGAACCAAACCTGGAGGTGGTTCAAGGCCAGGTTAGATGGGGCTGGTTATAGGCATTTATTTCCAATGGCCTGAGTCCCAAACAAATTACAATTTCTGTGCATCATTACAAAGTTAAAAACTAAATCCACTTGAAAACCAGACAGCAAGAGAATTTCCATTTGTTACAACTGAGAAGTTAGACTTTGCCATTTACAGATGCGGTGACTGTGTTATCGCTATTTTCCAAGCTCGGTTCAAAAGCTGACAAGAAAGATGTTTGGTTTCCATCCAAATGCAGCAAGCATCTTAAAATGAAGATGCACAAACACGATCAGTTCTCTACAGGATACTGTAACAAAAAAGCTAGATCCTGGAGGGAAGACAACACCAACAGTATTAGTGGTGGCAGCACACTCAGGTTTTTCTTTCCCATATCTCAAGCCCAGGTTAATGCACATTAGCAGGGAAGAGTGCTAAGTGAATGACCAGAACCAGCACAGCTGCAAGGAGGGGACTTGAGGCCAAAATATTTCACAAATCACTTGGGTCAAATAGAGTGCTTTTTTTCCTGATGAATGAAGTACGCAACCAAAAATCCCATCCAGCTCCATTTGAAATTTAGCATTTAGAGTGAAAATGCGTGTACAACTTCAGCTTTATGCATAGGTGCATGCTTCACAAACAATAAATTGAACAGAACAGGGCACAAAGACACTGTGCTAAATTGCATACTGCAGCCTCCAATTTTGTACTCTCCGATATTTATGGGTAGCTGCAGAGTTGTGAGCGCGCTCATTTTTCACATGCAAATGGTCATTTGCACATCCAGAAATGCCAGAAAAATTAAAGGCTTGTTTGAACGTTGTTGAAATATAATACCGCCATACACTACGTAAAAGCACTGAGGCACCACAGCGGGGGGGGAATGAGGGAATTCAGCAGCAGAACGGAAGATGCAAAAAAGTATTTAAGAGGAAATATTTTAGAAAATGAAGCTTGTCAAACATTTAGGACTCAAGCATCCCTATGGGTTTAGAAGTTTTCCTCAAGTTAGGATTAGCCTCAGAAGCAGGGATAAGGTAGTTGGAAATCTGTAGTCTTGGCTTCTCACTTGACCTCATGAGACAAGGATGAAATCAAGTGGTTGACTAAATGAACACCCTTAAGACTTGGTACCTCCATATTAATGAAAGTACTCATAAACGAAACGCTGCTATAGAAAATATTTCAGTGCACTAGCACATGTGCACTCACAAAGCCAATCTACAGGCTGGTTTAAGGAAAGAAGAAAAGCTTACAGTCGTGGTGATGCCAAGCTGATTTGGATTTACTGAGTTTATGGTTATATGTTTTGGCACTCATTCCTTATCTCCCCCTCCACAGATCACAGAAGTGAGTGTTAGGCTTCATGAAACACATACCCAAAAGAACAGGTACCCCCCTTGCAGATCTGACTGGAGTTTTTACTCCTTGCTGAAGTTAGAAGGAGGGTCAGCAAAACTGCTGCCTTGGACTTCCACACTTTGAACTGTTCAGGACACTGATATTTCTACCAAAATCTCCATCCTTTACTGGCTGCAGTAGGGAACTAGGGATAAGAAAAAGGCTGAGGTTCTCAATGCCTTTTTTTTTTTTTTTTGCATCTTTACGCCTCTAGAAGTCACAGAATCACACAGAATCACAGAATGACCTGGGTTGGAAGGGACCTCAAGGATCATGAAGTTCCAACCCCCCTGCCTGGCAGGGCCACCAAACATACACATTTACTAGATCAAGTTGCCCAGTGCCCCATCCTTGTCCAGGGAAGTAGTGGAGTCACCATCCCTGGAGGTGTTCAAGAAACAAGCAGATATGGTACTAACAGGCACGGTTAAGTGGACAACATTGGTGGTGGGTGGACAGTTGGACCAGATGATCTTGGAGGCTCTCCCAACCTTAACATTTCTATGATTCCATGATTCTATAATGAAGAGTGAAGGACTGACGCAAGGTTGCCACTTCTCTCCCTCCCTCTCCAGCTTATTCACACTTACTCTCTCAAAATGCAAGTGCACACACAAAAAAAACTTAGTTCCCTCCGTAGCAGACATGACATCAAATTGACAGAGCTCTGACTGTTTGACATCCATGCTGATAACAGAATGGCACTTCTGAGCAACAGCTGAACAATAGGCAAGAAATGTGGCTTCCATAAATAGGTGGATTTACAGCTTGCTGTTGAAGAAATAAATAAACCATTACCCACAAACCATTGTTTCTCTTTGAGGTATGTCACTTGTCACTAAAGGTTAAGTAAGTGTTGACTGCTCCTGTGAGACTGGCGGGGGCGGGATATAGCTTTGCCACTTTTTATAGTTTCAATAGAGAGCCACAGACCTTCTGCATTAAGCAATGAGATGATCAGTGGCTGTCAGGAATAGGGAACAGATCACCTACTACAGGGCTGTTATCAGCTCATTGTCCATTATAATGACACCATGATTTCATGGAGGAAACAGAGGCCAAAGTATAATAGGCAGCAGTCAGCATGAAATAACAAGCTACTCTTTATGACAGTGATAGAACAGGACATGAGACTTGGGTTCCAGATTTGAGAGCCAACTCACATAGAAAGAGCTCAGATCTTTGTCTCCAAGACACAGTCACACCATTAATCTGCATCTGTGCATTCAATGTCCATCTTTGAGACAGGGATGACAGCCACTCCTAAGCTCCCTAGGGCACTGAGAGTGAGGATTAAACCACGACAGAAGACCGTGGTTTCACGTACCTCAGACCAACATATGAAGGAAGCAGGAGTGGGTGGATACAAACACAAAAAAAGCAGTAGGGAGATCTCAACTCAAGACTAAAATCCTGCTCAAAGCCTGTTAATAAGGAGGAAATACGACTCCCTTTTCTGCCTTCACCTGTAAAAAGCCTACAACTGATGTTTCAGATGAGGTCACTTTTTCCCCTTCCCACCTGCTCCAGAAGGAAGAGACAAGCTTAGAGCCTTGAGGCACGTGCAGGAGATCACAGTAGAGCAGTTTGCTGATGGAATGGAAGTCATCAGAAAAAAAAAAATGCCCGGCATACTGAAGAAACATGCACTTCCAGAAATAAAGTACAGCATGTGGACTTGGTGGCCTTTTGCTTCCCACAGTCTGGTAAGGATGGGAAACTGGACAGTGATCACTTGCAAAAACCCTCAAGCATTGGTGAGAAGTGATGGCAACCTCGTCAGACAGATGATCCTGCTCATCTTCCCCCTCCTCTAGGGAGCACACAGATTTTCAAAATGAGAAATTACAGAAGGGAAGATGACTTACATGCTCGCATAAGCAGGGATTTGTGCCTATGCAGAAACACAGAAATCTCTTAAGGGATGAGTACACATACATAGTATCAAAGTTGCCTGCCACATATCTGGGTGCCCACCTACCCAAAAATCCTCCCAGGACATAACAACTAAATCTCACCTAAGCTGGATAGACATTAGGCAAAGTGGTCTATTACTGCTGTTCTGTAGTACCTGTGACATTAAATTCCCTGGCAGAGGAACATTCAGATATGTTTTTCCTGCCAAAGCTCCGTGAAGGAGCATCTCAGTAAAAGCTCCCTTCCTTCTGGCTAACTGGTAGAGATCCCCAGAACAGCTGTCCACTCGTAGCCTCCACCAAGGGGCTGTTACTGGAATCATCTGACCTACAGATACCCACAGATGGGCAGAGCCCCCACTTACTGGAAAAATCTGGATTTTCAGACCTCTTCACTCAGCTTTTTTCAAAGTGTCCATATGGCTAATCAGCATGAAGGGCTTGCTGTGAGAGTAAAAGGATTGCCAGCATCCCAGAAGCAGACAGACATTCAATAACAGGAACCGCACTGTGACATCCAGTAACTTCTCAATCCATTTCCATCTCAAAACCCTATCTCCTCCACTTCATCTGAACTTGAAGCAAGAAAAGCTGTACTTCAGATAATACCAGGGGAAGGAGAGGAGATCTTGTATCCATATGCTGAAGGCACAAATCCCATTTACATGCTGCACGGTTCTCAACCTGCTGAGCCCCTCAACAGGGCTAGATGTAAGAATCACAAGTGAACAGTCATAAAGATCTGTCCCTCTTTTGTACCCAGGAAGACTTTTGCTTTAGGTAGACAGCCACAGTGGGGCATATCTGAGTAGTACTGTACCTCTCTAAAGCCTCCTGTTCTCAATCAGTAGCTCATAAAACTTCCTCTGAGGAACCACCTCTGAAGCTGGCAACTAACCAGACAGAGGACCTGACATGAGGCTCTCAAACTGATTTTCTTTGGTCTTAAAACTTCTATCAAAGCTTGCAGTGCTCTCAAATTCAGACAAAAATATTAGGCAGAACCTAAATTACTTCCCCTTAAAGAAGCAAAGTAGTAAGTTACTCAAGCCATGGAATGACACCCAAATGCCAAATTACAGGAATGTTCTTTTATCTCTCAGTCACTTTTCCTAGGCCAGTGAACAAGGTGGCACAGAAGCACAAATTTCAACACAACAAGCTCTATTTTCCACCAGAGGTCTGTTCTCTTCCTTCACAAACCCTTCCAGCACCACTGCATGGAAGAGAAACACGTGTAAGTATCTGGCACCTGTCCCCATGCTTGACACCCAAGAGAAACCAAGCACCAGTTTCCACAGTGCCCCAACAACCTTACAGGGGCAGGATATTCATTTCCATTCCTGTGCCGGATGACAAGCAAGTTATAAATAGTGTTCAATTCTACCATCCCTTGTTTATCTACCATGACAGTCTTCTCTGGCTCTTGTGTGGCTAGGAGCCCAAAGGGCATGCATGACCTTTTTTGAGCTGTTCTAAGTTGTCATAAGCTCTTCTGCCCCCCATTCCATTTTCCATCATTTTATTAATTCCCTGCCCTTCTCTCTCTATTGCTCCAACATCCCTTTATTGCAGTCTTTCCAGAGCTTTATCTTCTCCTGTCTCTCCATCCATGAATTACAGCCTTTACTTTCCTCTTCTCCTCTCGCTCCCTTTGATGGCTTCCCTTTTATTTCTCTCCTCCATTTGTTGAGCAGGCCAAGCTTTTACCCAGACACTCCATTAACCCAAGCCTCTTCACCTGCTGCAGTGCCGAAGACGAATGAAAACTAGTCTCTCTTCACTACCTCCTCCCTCCCTGCTTTCATTTATCTCTGTTCCCTCATGCTTTTTACCTCCTCCTCCTCCTCTCTCTCTCTCTTTCTTCAGGCACATCCTTGTACCTGGTACTATCTTGATGTGTCGTCATTCTGATCTTTCTGTTTTGCTCATTTTCCAATCCTCTATCAGTACTCACTGAAAATTAAGGTCAGAGATTAGCCCTTTGCAGCTACCCTAGTGCTGAGTCAAGCCAAACATCACTTAGATCCAGAAATTTCCTTTCAGGGCCACCTGGCAGGGTAAACTAAAGCATCTTGCATTTCTTGCTGAGGCCTGAGATGCTGAACTGGTAGAGAGACAGAATTATTTATAAAGACAGCTTAAAGGGATATTATGGAGATGATAGCTCACACCTCAGAGCCAACACCTCCAGCACTCTGGGTTGTAATGAATAAGAAACTAAGAGAGACAACAGAACAAAGCTGTTAGCTGAGACTTGGCTTTCAGCAATGAGATTTGACTGATTTTTTCCCCTCACACAATGGAAGGAGTGATCATCTCTGATGTTCAGAAATATGATAAGCTGCATTAATGGTAAACATGAAAAAGATTTGATCCTTTGGCTCTAGTGTCAGAGCAGTGCATTTTTACACAGTACTTAGGCAACTCACTAGTGAGTGCTGGTTGGGGTTTTATATTTACCCACTAAGGTCAGAGAGCTTATTGCAGTTACCTGGTGGGAAGAAAGACTGAAATGCTATGGGTACTCATGTCAGACAAATCAATCTGGGAACCGTGGATGAAGAGCGTCCTTTGTCTTAGCCAGGGTAGGAGAAATTGCATCTAAGCAGCTGGAGGAAGACATTGAGGATTCATGGACATCACTGGGAATACACGTTAAGAGCCTTAAACTATGGGCAGAAGATCTGAAACAAGCCAAGCTTCCCAATAATATATTTGGTCTTGGGTAAAAGCACTGATTGAAGCTTTAACCCAAGGGCTAAGTTTTCTCCTGAAAGAATTCTTCAGCACCTGGAACAGCAGAGCTCACTCTACAGCTTCACTTTCAGCAGCATTACTTTGAATGACTACATACTTATTTACATAAAGCATAGAGGATAAAACATTTTAATCACATAAATTTCTGATGCTTCTGGTTGAAATCAGCTGATGTGTTTGACCAGCAAGTGAGGCAAAAATGACATGCAGGAAATTGCCTCCTAAGTTTCCTATTGTTAAGGGACTAGACCGCACAGTGCCAAGAATAAGACATATGGAAGGCTACCTATTGTACCAAATTGAGAAGCAGCATTCTTTCCTAGCAGAAGAATGGGACCATAACTCAACAAGCATTTCCGATAGCAAAATGTGGAGAAATTACAAAAAAAAAAAAATAAAATAATAATAATAAAAAAAGGAGATCAATGGGATATTGTATTACCTGGCTATAAAGTATTCAAGAGGGATAGATTGGGGCCAAGTTTTCTTCTAGCACGATTCCAATGACTCTAGTAGAGTTATGACAGTAAAGACACCAGTCCTCTAATACACTGGCCACTGGAGTAGCAGTTGTCGCAGCTCACACAGTATCTGGTGATATAACATCACCGAAAGCACAGAGTTGTAGTTTAGCCTCTCTTGTGATGAAAACACAAAGCTGTAAACATTCGAGGTATAATACGTGCTTTCTGCTCAAGAAAAAATAGAAAAGGAAAAGAAGAAGTAGACGTGCCATGATAAAGGAAATCAAAAAGGAAAGGAAGCCTAACATAGCAGCTGCATGACCAAGCACAGGATGACAGAAGCTAAGGAAACAAATTATTGTTAACGTGAGAACTTCTTGACACTGTCAATTCTACGCAGTTATACAACAACATCAACAACCCCAAACCCTCGAAAATTGTTCTTCTATCACTTTAGAGAAGTTAAAATGAAACTGGTTATTGAGGAGCTAGTACATACGCATGATTATAATATCACTCATTTTACACTGTTAGAATATGAACCAAAATCTAATAGTCTTTCAAATTCATACAGTCCAGCCATTTAATCAGAAACATACAAGGCAAAATGGATCCCAAATATTTCCATTATGTCTGAAAAGCAGTGTAGTGTATGATAACGCTCAGACTATTTTTTCCTGTGTCTATTACTTGCATATTTTTACAAATCATTAGTAATATGAAAAAAAAAGTAATCCAGATGTAGCAAGGTTTGTCTTGCTTAGATTGCAATATAATAAGAATCTTCAGAGATCTCTTATCAAGGTAGGCATACCTACAGCATAATAGCAGAAATTATCTGCGACAAATAGAAGGTAAAACAGCCAAACCTCTTTGAACTATCCACACTGACACCTGTAGCCTAAATTAATTGCTACTGCTCAGAGAGACCTGAGTGACTGCAGCAGCTCAGTGAAAATCTATCAACATAGGCAAGTAGTAGATGATGTGGGGGGGGAGGGATGTAAAGGCAATACTTGGTTGACAAAAGAACATGAGTACATTCTAATATCGTTATATAAATTAACAGTACACTTCCATTTACAACACCATATTAAGTTCCAGTCATACACTGAACACATACAGAATCCCACATCTACCTCCGTGCTACCATACAGTTAAACCATAAGGGATGGAAACAGATGCAGTGAGTGCCTACATGAGGTCACAGGTGTTTTTAAGTATGAAGTTCTCCCTTTAATCCTAGTGGGACATGTTTTTACTGTAGAAGATGAATTAAAGACCCCCTACAGTCCCATCTTCAAAAGCCAAGCTTAATCTTGAGTCATAGCATCCCTTAAAATATTTAAGTTCCTACTCATAAATGACCGAACAAGGAAGCTAAGATATTCCACTGCTCATTAATGGCACATAAACAATATGTCAGCTGAGATGTGATGAGTGGCAGTGGGGTTACACAGTTTGCCCTGACACTCAGCTCAGAGCCACCTGCAGACCTTGCTTCCCCTTTACAAGACACCAAGCTCACTGTTATGCAAACGCTCTACATGGTAGATGGCCTCTATGAGCCCACATATTCACCTAAGCAAATGCCAACAGGATAGTACTCGTGAAAGATAGCGGCATTTCCTATTTGGACAACTGCCCTTGCTTGTTCCTGCCCTCATCAGTTTCACATACCAAAAGATGAGTACCACTACCCTGCCCATGACTACTTATCAGAGCGAGCTGATGAACAGGGAAGACTGGAGGAGCAACAGAGCAATAATGTAATGTTTAGCTAGACGCTACTCAGAGCTAGGGGGTCCCACTGTGCCTGAACAAACCATGAAATAAAACTACTCCTAGTTCTCCTCCTTCACTTACCTCTGGTAAGTCTGGAGAGAGCAGAAAAGAAAACATCCTCAAAGCAGTCTTTTGAGCTCCAGAATATGACACTTTTTTCATCACTATTGCATCTTCTTTTTGGTTAGTGGTGTCACCATAAGAACCTTCCTGCCATAAATATATATATATATACACACACATTGCTGCAGCTGTAAATAGTGATGAACATTGAATGAGCTCTACAATTTCATACAATCTATAATGTCACCCATGATTGCACTCCAATTATCCAATTAGGAAACAATAAGAAAAACACATGGCTTATTGTGTCCAGTCAGATCTTACAGACATGAGTCAAACTGAATATCAGACATATTGCTCACATATCAACAGACTGAAGTTATTCAAAGAAATTCTCTGAATAATCTCAACCAGCCAATAAATCAAAGGAGGGTGAGAAACGATGATGACGATCTGCTTATCAACCACTGAAGAACACGAACAGGAGGCCAGAATTGCCAGGATTCTTTGAAAAGTTTGAATAATTTTCACCACAAGTACGTGGATTTGACTGAGCACAGCAGGCTGCCTTTGAAGTGCAGCGAACAACAGCAGGTTTGAATATGGTCAGATTTAAATGAAGACAGGATGCTTCCAGAACTGTCATACTTTTTCACCCCACATCTATTATCTATAAATTGTTTACCCAGTACTCCGCAAATGCGATCGCTGTTGACAATGTAGTTAAGTATGTGACAAAGAAGAAAGGAAATGGCTTGAACAAGACAGACACATTGCAGCTGTTCGCACATAACTTTTAAAAGACTAAATTGGATTTATTCCTTCTATTTCTCCAACAAATCCACTGACCTGCATGTTTCTTCAATCTTTGTAAGCCCCTGAAGTTTTATTACACGTTTTTTTATCATTTTCAAACCATTTCCTGAAAATTCAGTATTTTCAAGGCAGGAGACTGCATCTGCACTGAAGTCATTCATTTCTCGAGACTCGTATTAGATGAGCCTCTAATACAAAGTTCTGGGAAACAGTTTTAGCTTCACATACTCTTCACCACTTTATCAGGAATCTTAGCAGTATTTCCCCCAAACTTTTGCTCGCTTCTGAAATGAGGAGGAAAAGTGATTTCTGTGGGAATTACTCTCACTGGAAGAAGTGGATCCAAGAGGAAGCGGTAATAAGAAAGCAGCTTCTCTGCTTTTTCTGGGATAGGAGACAGACAAACAGAAGTTCATGACAGAGCCCTGTGATGACTAATTCCTTTTGTTGCAATAAACGCTGACAGCTCTCCGCCCCCACAGACACACATTTGGTTTCATGAGATACTGCTCAGATGTGTATTATAGCTGAATATTTCAGGGAAAAAATATAAGGGGGAAAAAAAAGCACATCCTGGCTGACAAATAATGTGGGAGAAGGCAAAATGTTTCACCGGTCAGAGAGAACACTGCTTCTCCATAGGATGAACAGAGTACATGATACCATTGCTGTTGCCTGCGTAATTTAATTAAGCTAATCACTTGTTGAACTCCCAGCACTGGCTACACAAACTCATGCATGCATTATGCCAATACCCCTTTGCTCTGTATGAATGTACTCACACCCACTGCAACATGACAGCGAGCTCTACGCCAAAATTCTCACAGCTGTTCAAGTCTCTTCTGCACTAAAACAGACCTCAAATTGCGACGCAACTCTAATTCTATCCCGGTAGTTAAAACACATTTCTTTAAAAGGTAAGCAGTTTTTACAGATGACCAAATCATTTGTGAGCCCATCTCCCTTTTCACAACCCTCATGTATAAGGTTTTGATGTCTGTCTTAAAACAACTAAATGGAACCTCATTTTTAAATAACGAGGGCTAGACGCGTTCTGATGATTAAGTCTCTTTATAGCTTCTCAAGGTGGGCAAGCTGTCTCATGGAATGGCCCATAATCACCAGTCCTTGCTAGAGACCTTGCCTATATTATATGAAACATGAAATAGCCAGAAATACAGGGAATACAACTAGGAATTCAACCCATAAAGCGTTCTTTGTGTGACTGAGAAGCCTCAGAAGTGCTTTGAAAAGCCAGAAGGAAGAGGAATGATTTTAACAAAAGAACAGAAAAAAAGAAAACTTGAAAGAGAACAGAAGTTCTGAAGTATGTGGGGGTGGGAAAAGTCTTCAGTGTTAGGAACACCAAAGAGATGTCTAACTCAAAGCTACCAGAATAGCTTAAACAAGCTGAGGTGGCTGTGGCTTGATATTCCTACTTCAGCAGTGACTGTAGTAGGATGCCCAAGGGACTGCACTGTGGATCTAACTGGACTGCTGTGAAATTCACAGAGGACCTAGAGGATGGTTGCTCCCTATGAGAAGAGCGGCTGGGTTTCCAGGAGGTTATACCAAGCTGAGCTTTGCCTTTATCAGCTGTGCACGCCTCCGGAGTCCACCTCTTCTCATCAGTGCTAAACTCAGGTAAGGGATGCAGGCAAGAGGGCCCACGAATGCCAAGTATGAGATCCCAATTGCTGAGGAGCTGAGAGGAGAAGGACCAGCAGTCCCATTGCTGCAAAGGCACCACATCTCCAATTTTCAATCTTTCCCTGCTCCCCTGGGGTAGTTTATGAGCCATTTTGGTTAGTGAAAGTTGGCTCCTAAAATTAATGAGCGTGTCTGTTTTCAACATACGGTCAATTGCTGATTGTTCTGATCTGGTGAGCTAGACTGATGAATATGTACCACCCACAGATAAAGAAAGAGCTGGGCTTTCCTGCTGCATGTTGAGAAAAGGGAAGAGGAAATTAACAGCAAAGCAGTAAGCCAAGAACAGAGGTACATCAGAGTGATTGCATCCAAAACCACACTGAACAGAGACCTGAGCTGTAAGAAAAGGCCACCTGCTGCAGCTGAGGTGTTACTGGTGACCTGGATCTAACCACTTTATCTGTAGCCAGTAACAGATCCAAAGTCCTATAGCCACAGCCTAAACCTAATGCCCAGCTACAGTAAAGCTCCTCTATCTGCTGACCAATGGGACTAAGTGGCAACACCAAATTCTCACACACTACCCAGTTTATCCTCTTTCTTACAGCAATGTCCTGCCACAGCTCACATTCTCTGCTCTCCATGCTGTTCCTTCACATTGTCACACAGTCAGCTACCCGATTCCCTCGGGCAGTGGCTCAGCACAGCCGCAGGCACACATGCTCACAGCCATTTTACAAAGCGATCACAGGCAGGGCTCACACAATCGTGTTGGACAGCAGGTTGCAGCTAGTCAACCCAAAATGTCAAAGAATAAAAGTTCTGATTAAAGGTAAAATAAAAAGGCCAAGCACCCCTCGCCAGCCATAAGACATGCTGCCCACCAGCAAATTTACATTTTTATATGCCACTGCATAGGTTGCTTATGCCTGCTATCTACAGCCATGTGTTCATCTCATGAAAAATACATGAAGATCTAAGTGGCATTAATAGTGTTTATGAGCCCGTCACCTGGACAGATATTCCCTTTACGATTCTAATGAAATAACAGAGAAAGACACACACGGAGACTAAAAACCTTCTTGAAAGGAAAAATCCTAATCGGTATTCCTGACCCCTGACATGAATTCTTGATGTCCCAAAATGGAAAGAAATATACACACTGCCAGAATTGACATACTGAAGAGCCCCCTTCATTTAACAACAAAGCATCTGCCAACCTTGTTATACATCTGTCACGTACATCGGGCTGGGCTCGCAAGAGTGAGGAGCAGAGCAGGAAGCAGGAGCAGAAGGAAGGTGGTAAAAGAGGAGGGAAAGGCGACAAGGGAAATTAAAAGCAGATAGCACGCAAGGGTGGAGGAGCAGAGGACAAACAGGAGAAATGGAAAAGCAGACAGCAAGAGGGTAAGTTAAAAGGAGGTAAGGGAGAGAGAGTTTCATCGATCGCAGAGTCTGTATTAACTCAGTCACAGGGCTCTGATGATCTCTAAAACGGACTGAGCCCTGCTCTCATAGTTTATGATACCAGCAGAACCATTTGATTGAATTACAGTTCTTCAATTGATCGCTCCGTATCAGTAATCTCTGACTTCTTTACTCACCAGCCAGCTCTTCTGACAAAGGCAAGCTTTGATGGCAAGGAATGCTTTCCTGACATTTTTTAGCTGGAGCTAATCGGTATGAGATTGAATTGCTTCAGTTGACATTTCACAGAGAAAGCAACATGGCAGGTACCACTGCCAGTCCTTGATAGCAAGGAAAGGGCAGCGAAGAGGAGACAATCACACCTGGGCACACAACACAGAACCTTTTGAACTAGCAGGAGACACAGAGTACTTGCAAGAAAAGCACCCTCATGCCGTGGATCAGTCCTTTTCAAGGCGTCCCACTCACATCCAGCTGTGCCGAGTTAGCACTGGTGATGCCAAGAGCCACTGTCTTGAGCAATGAACTTCACTAAGCCAAGAGGAAAATCCCTGCCTCACAATTTGGTAAGAGCAGTCAGACACCAGTGTGCATTAGTGCAGAGCACAGGAACCCATCAGAAGCAGGATTCCGTGATATTATAATGCTGTACTAAAAGAAGTCTTTGCCTGAAGGATTTAACATCCATATGCAAAGCCAGAGTTAAAAGGTGGACATAAAGAGATGGTAAACAAAGCAGAAACAAAAAGAACAATGAGCAGCTTGAGACACACTGGTCCGGATGAAGTGCCAATCTAAGTTAATTCTAAGAACACAAACCTTATAGTCATTCTCAAACAGGAATCAGATCTGAGTTTTAATCTAAAAGCCTTAAATATTTAACTTCCTCGTGCTCCTGCTTAGCATACTTTTGCCATCTTCTGAGCACTTGAGTTTGAGGCTTTGCTTTTAAAAGCACCACAATAAGAGGAAATTTCAGAAGAGATTTAGGGAGGGGGGAAAACTATGTCACACTGTGCTCTCTTTCACAGGGAGCTCTGACTTCTTTCCAGAGGAGAGGATCAAAGCACAAGGAAAAACATTAAGAAGTCATATATCAACACTGCAAATAAAGAATGAAAAAAGACAGAGATTGCTTTAGCTGCAGAGAGGACTTCATCTGAAATCAGCAGCCCTGAATTAATAGAGGGGGACAGGGGAAGAAAGTAAGATGCGTACTTGACATCAGCAACTCTGCTTCTTACATACTGACCCTCTGTGGTTACCAGGCAGTAGCAGTCAGAACAATCTTACTATTGGTCTGAGCTTATCAAAGTGAAGCTAACCACAGGCCAGTTTCAACTACCTTCAACCCTTTACCTTTCCATGCTTCCAAGTCTAGCAAAAGTAGTTTTTGGTTGAGCCAGAATGACGACTACGCTATATGGGTCTCCATTTCTAATAGCTGTTGAGTGGTTACACACAGAAAAAAGATGGTTTTAAACAAAATCCTGATGCTTATAATGACAATCCTCAAAATCACAGTCAAATTTTGAGCAATGGTGGGTATCAGAGAGCACAAAGCACTTCTTTGAATGTGAATCCGCAGCAACGCAACTGTACCCCAAGGTAAGTTTCCCTGGAAGCCTGCATAACATTGAGAGGGAGAGAAACGCCCACACCTACAGCTGAGGTATTTCTAACTTCAGTAACTATCTCCTTTTTGGAACTGCCAAGTCAAGTGATGCATCGATTCTCTTACAGCTCACCCTGCACGATTGGTATCAGGGCTGCGTAGGTGTCTGGCATTCACAAATTTCTCTGAAAAAGTAAAAAGACAAAGAAATCCACAACCGTAATCAAATTCAGGACACTGAGACCAGCATGGAAACTCCTCCATAAGGCAGGCTCATTCTAATTCAGTCAGAGCAGCAACAGAGCCATTACTGAAATCTCATCTAAAGATCTTTGCAGAAAGCACCTGCAGCCTCGTATGCCTGGGAAGTAACCTTTGAAGTGGCAGGGCAAGCAAAACTTGCATTCTGGAAGACAGAATCAGGCTGCAGAGGCACGATGAAAAGAAACTGATAGCTGCCCACTGAGATCCCCACTGACGCATGGGCCAGGAAGCATAGAAGTGCGTTGTGGTGGTCTCACTGAGGACTAAGATTTTCTGCCACAGCTCAGGCTGTGACGTCACATCTGATTTGGCTGACCAGTTCCTACCAGCTTCCGATACCTACTTCACTCCCTGTATATTTTTCAATCCAGTGAGCAAAATACATACAGATGAAAGACATGGGCATCTGTCCCACAACAGGCTCCAACAACCCCTTCCCCTCTCTCCCCCAGGGAACCTGGCTTTGGTGTCTATGGAATGAGTTGGCCAAGAGGAAGAAATAAGCGTAGAAACAGCCACTCGTGTGTTAGCTAACTCACCTCCTTATCAGACATCCCATGAATGCCAACGTCAATGGCTAAAATCTGGGTCCAAGGGGCATTGCTTGCCTCCACAGCAGAAATCAACATGAACAAAACCCAGGTCCTGCAGCTTGTAAATCAGAGCTTCCTCCCTTCCCCACCTCTCCAGTATCACCTCCAAACATATTCCTTCTCCCCTCCAACGGTAAGATATAGCAGCTTTATAATGAATGCAGATGCTGAAATTTTTGCATATGAAGTTTATCATCTAATCACTCACTCGTGGAATAAAGTGCCAAGTAACATTTGAGTAATCAGACTGAATGTATAAATATCCTATAGTTACACAGTTGTTACAGCATATCATTTCCTAGTTTGCCACTTTTACAGACATCAGCAGTGAAATCAATCCCATCCCAAACATTAAACGATCTCCACAAAAGCGATCTCAGGTGGAAGAGGAGGGAAACACAGCTTTTCCCACTCAAGAGACCAACAGGTAGAGAGGAACATGGTGAGGGCTCACTGTTCCCTCAAAGCTGCGTGCAGATTCTCCACCTGACCCGCTCATGGACTTAAACCCCAGCCTACAGCAGTCCCATCACATGGCTTTTGTCCTCTCTGCCTTTTGAAAGGTAGCCCAGTCTAAGAAGACCCATAGCCAAGCACGTACCTATCTCCTGTAGGGCAAGAAGCATTTATAGACAGCTTATTTCCAGGCCTTACTTCCTGAGATGGGTCACACTAAGGGAACTTAACTGTCTTATCACTAGCAGAACAAGACTATCTCGTGTTCAGTGAGGTCTGGTGATGCTTTCAGTTTCTGTGTACAGAAGCTCAAGTTATGGCACACCTGTGGAACTATTCCCCCCCCCCCCCCACACACACACAGAGCACAACTAGTAAGAGATAGCAACTCCGCGAGGTGGTAAATAGTATAGAAAAGATATCTGCACCAAGCTCCAGTATTTTAGTCCCCACTTCTCTTTCCAACTCTGATAAAAACTCAAAACTGTGGCTTCCATGTAAGGGGATATTTTGAAAACTTTGGCTCAGCACGTAAAATAATTTCATGATTTCAAAAATAAATGTTTACTCCTTCTTGTATAAAATGTTTCAATGTGTCATTCAGATTTCCCCTTCCTTTCCCTAGACTTGCTGAGCTCCATCAGGTAGCCTGTTTTTATAAAGAAAAGCTTACTGAGTTTGTCTCTCTTTTTCCTTGTCCTCTACGTCAAATAATCCAGCCCCATTTTGTGCCCCATGATGTAACGTAGCTGTTTGACCAACAGTATGCTGCCATTTCAACCAGAAGAGACCACAGCATGCCTAAGGAAACACAAACCCCAGGAATCCAGTCTGCTCTGCAGCGGAATAGCAGAAACACAATTTCAATAGAAACTTCACAGTCAGCTCAATTGCTAAGTCTAAAAGAAGATAAATAGAAGCATTTACTGTTTATCAAGGAAAAATCCCTCGTGCATAAGAAGAATAGAGACAACAGCTCCTTGACCAGTAAATGTGAATTTAACAGAGCAAGACAACAATTTGAGCCCTGGAGACTTCATTACGGAGGTGGTTCTCATACTGAAGTAAACTGAGATGCTCTGAATACTTTAATGCTTGAGAGGGACCTGGCTTATTTCTGATAGGGCACGATCTTCCTAGAATCAGGTAGTTTAGAGACGACTCGTACTTCAGTTGCTTTCTAGGATATCATCCTCATATAAAGATCCTGTCAGCCCATTATAGGAGCCCTTGAAAGAAACATCTCCTTGGGATGCATTCTGTGGCATAAAGAAAGAGTGTAGCCAATGGAGAGAGTAAAAAAGAATGGACAGGAAGGATGCAAGAAAAGATATCAGATTTGGATAGCAACTGCTGCAGTCAGTCTGGGCACCTTCAGGCTTCTGGTACTGAACTATCTCAAAACACGAGATGCCATGAACCAAGGAGAAAGTGGGTTCATCATGTCCAACAAATCCCTGCTGATGAATTATAACAGTACTAGTAGCAAGCAGCCCTGGAATGGTTGCTGGCATCTAGCACCTAAAACTGCAATCACTTTCTCATGCAAAACACAAGCAGCACTCTCTCTGGGACTAGATTTCATGCTGTCCCCAGTGGGGAAACACATGGTGATAAATTGTCTAGAAACGCTGAGATTTGCTGGTTCCATGGAAAACACTGAAATGTGAGATGCCTGAAGAATTTAAATAGGCCATGCAAATAGGTTCTCCTTCTCTCAGACACAGCCAGTGCACAGATGACTTCCAGCCCTAGCAGCCAAGACAGGGATGCAGCCACTGCTTTCCTCTTCCTGCTGCACAGAGGCAGGCACACATAACTCACAGCAGATCGGCAATGCTAGCAGTGAGGGAGCAGGCAGGGAAAAGGGATCAGCATGCCTGAAGTGCTCTTCACTCTCATCAGGCTGTGGTGAAGTGGTCTGGGAGTAACTGATTGCAATCACGGTCTCTTGCTGTGCTAGATGGATACCACGGAAGGCACTTTCCAGCTGGACGGGGGTAAAATACAGCAACTGGCCACAAAGAATGAAGGCTCTGAAAAAAACAGACGTTTCTGGAACAGCAGGAGGATGAGTTGAGCACACATCTGTGTTCAAGTCATGACTCGCAATGCATTTCAGGGCACTATATTCATACACAGATGGGCCTAAGCAGAGATGTTCTCCAAGTGGCCCCTCTATAAATAAGGCTCACTGATCAGGAGGTTCAGCTCGGGCTGTCTCAGAACATGTTGGAGGTGTTTGGGTTTTGTTTCTTGAGAACAACAACAGCAAACACCACGGAAAACAAAGCACTTCAACTCCCCTTCAATCTCTATCAGGACAGAAACAGAGTATAAGCCACCATCAGTTTTACTCAACAGCTCTTTCTAGAAAGAACCCATTTCTGTTATTAAACATTTATCTGCTTAAGCATCTCATGGATCTGACCGATAGCCATGTTCAGCTGGGGCACAACTGTATTGTTAATCCTAATTCTGAACACACTAAGATCAGCCATGACTGCCTCAGCAGCCCTTCTCAGTGCTCCTTGCTGTCCAGACTATTTTGCTTCTATAGGACTAAAAGACCAAAAACAAAGAGTAATTACCTCCTTACCTCAAAATGGCTAAAAGAAATCAACAATATTACAGAAAAAAAAGTGTTTCTGTGGAAGAGAAATATACATACCTCTAGCTTATTAACCATTTAGAGAAGATTCCATAGATGCTTCATATGCAGAAGTAGCTTTAAAGCTACTTAAACTAAGCACAAATAGGGTCATTGTACCTCCAAGGGCTGGTTAGCACAGCACATTCATTCACAAAGGGCTTGATGCTTCAGGGAGGGTTTGCAAAACTCCTCAATGACATTAATATTCCAAGTCAGAAAGGTGGCAAAATAAAATTGCTGCCTTTCACATCGCCCACGAACGTGCTGCCCTTCCATTTTTAACTGGAACTGCCCTCAGAGGGACTTCCAAAGGATAGCAAGGGAGCAAGACTTCTACCTGACCACATAAAGGGCAAGAAGCTCTAAGGCACGTGATGTAGCATTAAAAGGGAAGAAGGAAAACATGAAAAGCAGCCAACAGAACCCCAAGGGAGCGCTGTGAGCAGCAGAACTAATGAAGCCTCGTTTTCTACAGATTTGCATCTTCTGATTGATTGACTTCAGTGTGTAAAGAAGAGAAAGCACCAGCTGAAACTTTGCCTGCCCTTGGGGCATTTATAACAACTCACTCCTGTGGATTTTTTGTGTTTATTAAGGTTTGAGTTCATGCTGCAGCCTCTCCTGCCACTAGGGAATTTGCGAGGCCCTATGGGATGTAATTCTGCTTCGATTAGCCCTCACTCCAAAGGGAGGCCGTGCAAGTGCAGCGGCAGAGAAGGAAAGGTGCCATTAATTTGCTGGCACACAGTAACTTGACAGAGTCTTAGACCACAGATGACTTCATCCTACCTGGTCTGGGGAGAGATGGAGTCCAGAAGGCATGTTTTCTCATGGGGGCAAGGAAAGAGGACATTTATGACCAAACAGGTTTGTCAAGTGCCCACAGGCATTATTTCTAAAGAAGATTTACCTTACCATTTGATGCTGAAATAGCATTTTGCACTTGAGAGGCAGAGCACTGAAGGTTCCCACTTGCCCTCTCAGCTGTATGCTCAAAGCAGTCGGGGTGGCAGAAAAAGAACTGAGTCCAGAAGACCTCAGGCAGTATGGCTACAAAACTGGAGATGCCTCAAACCAGTGACACTAAGCTGAAAACTGAGGCCTTATTGCACTACCAGAAGCTTCTAGGAGGAATCAGCAGCACAGGCATAAGCAGACTTAAGGCTTCTTGTCCTGACAAATGTAAGAAAACCCCACCAAGCACTGGTCATTCATCACCACTGCAGGCACGCTGCTGTGGGGACTGAACCAAGCACCAAAGCTCAGCCAAGCATCATCTCCTTGGGCTGAGCAGCCCTTCCCTGGCACCCTGGAGCCCGAGATGTTCCATGCGCCTGAAGCAATTGACAGAAACAAAGTAATTAAGTGTTGAATCCTCTAGAAATAGAAGGCTCTGCCTGTCATTTTGGAGCTCGTCCTGCTAACAGGGAGCCTCTGACTGATGAGTGACATCACACACAGGCTCAAGGTGACAAGATAGCCTTCACTCCCAAGTTAAGATGCAGCTTCACAGCTCAGGAGAGAGAACTTTCACTGCCTAAACATTGTGCTTAAACACCAGGTAATTAAGTTCCTCAATCTGAGCCAACATTGCAGCTGGACAAAAGATGAATAATGAGGCTTCTGTTTCAGCCTTCCCAGATGATCAATGCCACTAAACATTTGTACCCTGGAAAGAGATTGGCTAGGTAATCAAAACACTATGCGAAAAGGGAAGGTTTATAAATGTTAAGCTTCTGTGTCTTTCAAATGCTTTCTTCAAAACCCTGCCAGTTCTGCTTCCCAATTAAAACAATTCTGTGTACTTAAAATCATTCCTGTCCTACTCCCTGCTTTTCATACAACTCTCATACCACTTACCAACCACATTAATCCCTAGAATCGGGAGGCTGCTCCACGTCCCATTAATAAACCTATCACCATTTGTTTCTACAGTAACAACTTGCTACACCAAGATCAGTGCCCGATTTCATGCTAAGCTGTACAAACACACAGCAGATACTCGCCTCCCACATCACATAGCTATATAAATACACATGATAAGGGATGGTGGTATTACATGCCTTCACAGAAGGAGAACGAGGAAAATTCCATAAGCTATTCACAATCATTCAGGAAGTCCATGACACAGATTAAAATTGCTCTTGAGTTCCAGCCCAGTGCCTTAAACACTAATCCTCACTTAACCTGCCCTTTTTTGATTCACAAGAGCATCTCTTCTACCAAGAGGTATCTCTACTACCAAGGCAGACAGACACCAATTCTACCCCTTTTACACGCTGTTAGATGCGTATGTGATAAGTTCTCATGCTAGACTTCCATCTCCTTCATACAGCACATTGGTATGTGCAATATGGAGCAATACAAAACAAATATCTCTTGTACTTAAGAGAAAAAGAGATGGATAGGCAGACAGCTCTCAGTAGCTGAGCAGGTTAAGTAGAGCCTCTAAACTCTAAAACAGAACTATGAGACCAGCATAAATATTGCAGTTAGGCTAAAATTTATAAAATAATTCAGAGCTTATGTCGTAATTACTTATGAAAAACAAACAGTATATGCGATTCAATATAACTTACATAGAGAAGGGGAATGTTAAGTGTTTGATATACACACATTCTTAAATCAAACATGAAATTAAACAAGTAGCTCCACAAGCCATAGAACTAATGAGGCTCTGTTCCCTACAGCTGTGTGCCTCATGGCTGCACAGCTCCGGTGGCTAAGAAGGTGTGGAAGCCAAGGAAAGCTCCACGGCAGACACATTCCTGGGGCTTCCTCCTCAATAAACTCTATGAGGTTTAATGAAGAGCTGGTCCTGTGAGTTTCTTTCTCATTCAGATCAAATCAAAGGGTTTGTTCCCCTACATTCAAATGTCTATTCTCCCAAATCACTTATGAAAAAAGAGCCATCCTATCTATCATAGCTGGTGGGACCTAGAGTTACGACAAGCAGAAAGAAAACATAATGGAGTATGTACAAAGACCATGGCTGCTTTTTACTCTCCCCCCTTCCCACATTTCAGTAGCAAGGTGGCTGAACTACCAGCCCCACCACCAGTAGTGTGACAAAAACACCATCGCAGATGATAATCTAAACCCCGCTTGCTTCAATTATGCAAGCAGGAACGTATCCATCTGTATTTAACTACAGACCTTGTGCCATCGTAGTTCAGTTAGCGGGGAACAGCAGCAGCTGGTCAGTTTATAGCAGTCAGAAAGCGGTACCAGAAGGGCCTGTGACTATGAGCTAGGCAGGGAAAAGCAGGATGGGCATGTTTTCTCTTCCCCAGTCTGCCAGATTGCACAACTAAGTGATTAACCTTTGGTCCATTGATCATCAGATCTTTCAACAGCAGCATGAACAGAAGAAGCTGTTTCTGGATGTCGTCACGATAAGTGCAATAAGCACATACTAGGATTGAGTAGAAAAGAGTCGCAGATACTTGCCGAGTTTTTTACTGGATGCCTTTATAAGACGTAAAAAGCAAAAAGAACAGATTCCATAACCCTAAAAACTTCCATAAAGACACATGCTGATGTCTCAGAGAATTGCCAGAAAGCCTGTAGCCCACCAGGTTTCAGAGAAGCTTGCTAGCCAGACCTTCTGCGCAGTAACAGAAGTATAAAGCAGCAGATGCAGCACAGCACTGAGCATTCAGGGTGCTAGTGCCGATTCTACTGCGAGCACATTAAGCGAGTCATTTTACCTTTCCGTCTCAATTTCTTTATCTGTGAAATGGAAATGCTTATACTTAAAGAGGAATTCAAATGAAGGAGTACATTCAGGCAGGCTCTAAAATGCAACAGTACTGATTGTCAAAGACCCGAGACAGACAAAAATAGCTCCAAGGATATTTCACCTCCATCCTTATTAGATTATTTATTCCCAGAGGTGAGAGATACTAACAACCCAGCACTGCTTGCAGGTTTAGTCCCACACATAAGAGAAAACTCACGGTAGGCAAGGCCAAGCTGTGACTTACTCATTTTCCTCACAGTTTGATTAATATTCTTTTAAGAATGGCTCGGAGCATTTACCCTAACAGTTTCAGCAGGCATTCTTCTTCAGAACCTTGCTACTCAAACACTGAGAAAATTCCGTCCTAATTTGCAGTCTTCTAAGCGAGATCATTCCGCCTCTTTTCTTAGGCCAACATCATTCTTCAGCTTAAACGGGTCCTTTTCCCTTTCCACTCTTTTGTTTCAGTGTATTCGCGGAATTCAACAATGCTCCTTTTGCATCCTGATCCTAGTAGGCCAAACAAATCTAACCTTTGCTGAATCCATGTTCCTACAGGGGGATGCACTGAATCTCTTGAGGCAGAGCTGTGACACAACCAGCTCTGCTTTTCTCTCATTATCACCTCATTACTTATTAGGCTTTTGTAATAAACAGAAGCATGTGGTAGCTGGGTGCTGCGTGATTATCAGAAAGAGAAAAACAGCACACAAACAAGAGGTCACAGAAGTACAGTGCCTTTTATAGACTATACTACTTGTACTGTTAAGGATTGACATTGGGGAGGAGGTGGCCAGAACACAGAAGACGTTTCTCTTTATCGCAAAACAGTAGCAGAACACAACTACACACATTGCCTAGGTCAGGTTACATTTAGATGTAAAAATTGGGCATGGAACAGGGGATGAAAAACAATGAACACTGAGCTTAGCAATTAAAATACAGAGACCCACAGAGAAGACCCAGAAAGCAAGTGCTTTCCCCCTGCTCATAACAAAAGGCACCACCACATTTACAGCAAGACCCAGCTCCCCAGTCCTCAGCTTGCTGGAGCCTTTCTACTGCTTTGACCATCACACCTGGTTTGCTGCATCCCTCGTGGCTGCACCAGTCACATCCCATACCATCTGCCACTGCTTTAATGACAGCGGCTGTAGAATGTAATGAGTCCCTGCACACCTGCACAGATCTGGAAAGCAGCTGACAAGCCCCCTCACCTGCACCAGAGCTCTTGCATCTACCAGCTCCCCCGCTGAGGGCTCAGTCCCAGGCAGAGAACCATCACAACTCCTGATCTGCAGCCTCTCCTTTCCACTCTCCTTAGTTAGAACTGAGGAGCACCTATTGCCTTCCTACACCCAGAAATTCAAGCTTTGCTGTATCCCATCCTATAGCAACTACTGCACACAGAACTGCAAGACTCTCTTCAGTACTTTCTTCAGAGTTCTCACCACACTGGCTGGCTCTCTCAGCCAGCCATCTCCACTAGGCTATAGGAAAAGGATGTGCGAACATCCCAGGCAGACAATTATAGGATGACAAGTCTATGTCTAAAAAGTTCCTTCCTAATCCTGTCAGATGCTGCTTGGCTTAAGCCCTGAAGCTCTAAGATATATCGATCACCATCTCCTTTTATCCTGCACAACAGAACTGTGTTTATTCTCCAATTCCTTGACCAACTCTAATCCTGCTCACTTGACAACCCAAGTGATCTCTTGTGGCACTGAGTTCTGCTGCCCCAGTTTGGAGCGTGCATTTGCATTTCTTCATTTCAGGCAACTTCTGGCTTTCCAGGAAAATACAGACAGAGTCTACCCAGTAAACTCTGCTCCATGCCAGAGTTCAGGTGACAATAGTCAGGTTTCAATTTCCAAGTACTTCTTCGTCCACTCAAACTAAGATAATTCATTTCCCTCATGTACATGCAATGATTTGCACAAAACTGTTTGGCACCCTCTTACCTTTGATACACACTTCCATGCGTAGGGCTTGAAACGTCCTGTTGAATTCTCCCATCTGCTGCCAGGGTTGCAACCACGTGCATTGCTTAACCCAAACGTTCATGCTTTCAGACCATTTTGATGATCTTCCCAGACCACCCTTTTAAAACAGACTGTGGGTTCTCACTCAGTGCTTTCTGAGGCAGACTGCATTGTGCTTGGGCATCTATTGAAAAAGGCCAGTCTCAGAGTTTCAAATCCCATCTCAATCCTCTATAACTTTTGCAGGATACAGCAATCAGTATTATTCCAGTCAAGTGCATGCTATTGATTTATATGGCAGTATGATAAGATTGTCAATGTTTTCTATTCCAATCTTCATGCATCCTCACGCTTTTTAATTTTTTTCTTATTTTTTTTCTTTTTTGAAGGGAAAGAGTGGAATATTGCAAAATTACATCTGGGTATTGAGCAGAGGGCTTCACTGCAAAGAGCTCCAGTCTCTTCTCCATTACTGATTACAGTTAATCAAGAACCCAGCAATGTGTGCAAGCAGTCAAATGATTTCCAGGAGCAGGTGAGCAAGACATAACATCCCAAATACATGCACCACAGGCCTAAACCACAACCCTCACATGCTGAAGCCAGAAGCTTTGTTAGTCTCTCAGTGCTGTCACCTACTGCCCCACCCCTGTGTGCAGGTGGGCCTTATCATGAGTCACCCCATCCAATTATCCCGCATTGTACCTACTGCTTCCATGGGCCTCTTCCTCCAACACCAGAGCAAGGAGTTGAGGCCTGCAGCTGTGGTCTCCCCACAGAGGTGGGAAAAAGCTGTTCCTTGGCAGAAGAACATGCAGCAGCCAACATGAAGGATCCTGAACCATGGCTGCAGCACACAGTCAGAGTAGGATAACATTGGAGCATCCTTGTTGGATGTGTTTCAGAGCTGGAGACCCCTGAGAATTATTAAAAAGTACAATGCATCCAAAGGAAGGAGGTTATGTGCACCTAACTTAAGGTGTTCACCTCTTTAGACTCCCAGAGAGTCAGTGGTCACAGGCAAGTATTTGCAGAGTGAACCTGTCTCTCCCTGCATTGACTGCGTGGTGAATTAAGACAGACTATCCTTTTACACAGGCTAATCTAACATAGATGCTTTGAGTTAGGCAGTGTAAATACAGCTTCCTCTTTCCTTCCCTCTCTCAATAATTTCCTATTGTTGTTTCAGTGCTAAAGAAATGACGTGGAAAGTTGGGTACAGAAAGTGCACCGGAGTCACTGCCATCTGCCTGAGTGTACAGCTGAGGATATTAATAATCATTTCTTCCACTGGAGCTCGAGGGGAGAAAAAAAAAAGAAAGAAAGAAAAAAACACACAAGTGTTTTGTAGCTTCCTGTTTGAATTAATCTCCTCTGACAACTGCTGATTTGGGTTTGTGATTCGATCCTCCATATGTCTAGCTCTATTGGTCAATTAAGTGCAGGAGGCGATTGGGAGAAGCAGTGATGCTCAGACTGATTATAAAAGGAAGCATCACGCAGTACTTAGAACATGCAAAGCTGGCTGGCGCGCTCAGCATTAACACGGCCGAGCTGAGCATGAGATAGCTGCTGCTTCTGCTGCCTTTCAGGTCAAGGAGATTCTCCTTGGTTCCTTCAGAGATGAGACACAGCTGCCTGACTACCAAGCACTTATTTGTAAGGAAGGGGCACCACTGCAGGGAGGGAGTGAGTAAACAAGCACAAATAATGGTGGAGAAAAGTGTCAGAAAGTGTACGGATACACAAATAGCTTCTTCCACTACCCATTGCTACAGGCAGAGAAAATATAATATAAACCAGAAAGTCCAGGAGGAGAGACTGATAGAAAAGAACAAAAAAAATAAGAGAATTGACTTAGAATAATTTAGGCTATTAGACATGAAATAAATGAACAGAAGTAAAGACATTAAAAGAGATTTGGAAAATGATGATGAGGGAGATGAACAGGCTGTGGGCAGCAAGTTAAGCTGCAGATCTGCATTGCTCTATAGCAGCAGTGGGGAAAACTAAAATTAAATAAAATAGAATAACACACTGCTGTGCTTCATCTGCACAGAAATCATGAGGAAGCAAGGAGGTACTGGTCCTCTGTATGGATCTGGCAGGACAGCAGCTGGAACACTGCCCTCAGTTCTGGGCAGAGTATTTACAGATGTTGATCAGCACAGAGGATATAGAGAAGACTAGCAAAAAAACCCAACACCCAACCAACAAAAAAAAACCCCAAACATGAAGGGTCTGAAAGCACTGACATATGAGAAGAGATTAAAATAATTAAATATGTATTGCTTGGCAAGGGGTAAGATTAACCATCTACAAGTGTGTAAATACCAAGAAGGTAGAGGAATTGTATTAAGGAATATAAATATAAGTGTAATAGAGCAAAAGTAAATACGGGCTCAATATTAAATAAAAATCCTTCGCCTTGAGAATTCGTTATATTCTCCTTGGGAAGGTGAAGCTTATTGCTTGCAGCAGCTGCAGTGGTATGAAGAGAGCAGGGCACAGTCATGCCTGAGCAGCAAGTCTCCACAGAAATGGGCCCAGGGAAGAAGGTAAGAGCTCATGAGTGAATAGGAACAACCCAAACTGGTTTGCAGAAAGCCCAACTTAAGTTAGGGCTGTGGCACAGTGACTGGGCCAGCTGCCATAGCAGAAGGCAGTGGGAAAGGGAATGGCAATGGAGCTCTTCTGATAAAGGGCACCAGAAAGGCACTTGACTTTGGTGCAGAAGCTGGGGCAAGCCTCTAGTTGACTTCTCCCATGACTAAGCATGATGCTTCCACTTTCACCACCTAACCCAGAGTGCCAACGTGGTCTGCAAGGGCATCTCCCTCACCTCGCTGTGCAGAGTGAGCAGTGGCATGGCCCCATGCCCAGCATCCAGCAGCAGAGGGTGTGCTCTGCAGCACCGCGAGAAGCTCTGCTGGCACCGCTGCAGCCAGAGCTCCAAAATTGGCCTTGTCACTTTAAATACATTAGACAATAAATCATCCCTCTGAGACATCCCCAAAGGAAAAACAGGGGGAAAAAATAGCACTTAAAAGCCCTTTTCTATTACAAAGCCTCTAGGGAGCTTTTAAACTTGGAGAGTTTTTAAAGTGAATTTTATGCTCTTTTTTTTTTTTTCCCCTTTGCCTGCCTTTATTATCGGTTGCTAACATTAGCCTTGCCTTGCCATGACAAAACTGTCAGTCAGACTCTTCTCTTCTGCTTCCCTCAAGCTTCTCCCTCCTCTCTCCCCCTCCACTGCCAGGTGCACACACACATAAAGTCCATCTCAGCCTCAGCCTTCTTCAGCATCCCCTTCCAAAAGGAAACTACTCATTTCCAATGTACCTCTTGCTTCCTGGGGACTTTCTGAGTAGCTGCTAAACTGTCACCTTCATGAGGGAGGACAGCAGAATGTCCACCTTGAAGTCATTTTCTCATAAGCCACTTTTCCTGCTCCATCAGAGCAGCTCCAGGACAGTAAAGGTGTATGGAGCATAAAGCCAAGAAAGACAGGCATGAAGTCAGATGTATGAACGTTGCTGTGATGTTTGCATACCAGCACACAGAAATACACGGCAGTTACTCCATTTTAAACGCTTGATCTCATGTTCCCGCAACAAACAAACAAACTTCCTTCACGCCTTTCCTGCTTTAGTGCGAGCATTTCAAAAGTGAAGCAGAATCAAGATGACACCGACGGCTCTTTTATACCTGATACAGACAAAACAAAGCGATGTTTTACGGCTGCGAGGAATTCACAGAACTCAGAGATTAATGTATCTAGGAGGGCTTTGCAAGTTTTGCAGCTCATAGGTCTTTTTACAAAGCACTCTGGTGAGTTTCCTTCCCTACAGAACCCCTTCCTTAGGAATCACCAAGCATGAGCGACCCGAAGATCAATATGTTCTCCCACCTGCCTGGCTCTCCAGAACCAGGATGTCAAGTGGCCATCCAACCAGATATTCCATGAAGCAGTTGAACTCTTCTGCTTCCCACTTTCTTTCTGCTTTTATCCCTAAAACCTCGAGGAACACGTCCAGTCTGGCGGTATACATCGCTAGCACTGCGTGGGAGAAGCAGGTAGCATTTTCTAGTCAAACACTAGGAATTTACATATTCATTCACAGATGTGGGCTGTGCGTTGGAGCGGAACGAGGGAATATAAGATAAGTGAGGGAAATTTTCAGGGAGCTGCAACTCTGTGAAACAGTCAAAGAATTTTACACAGGCACCCTGCTGGGAACCAAAATACGCTTGCCAACATCCAGCTATCACAAAACAAGTCTTAGCCACAGCTGACCTAGCAGAGTCCTGCGCAGACACCGTGAGTTAATTTCATTGCATTGCACTTAGCACTGCTATCCAGCCAATTTCCCACCACGCTGGCCAGTTGTACTGGAGGAGCACGTGAAGGCCCTGTCAGAGCAAAGCACAGAACAAGCAGGCATAGGCAGCTACTCCAACGTGACTGTTCCTTGATCTCTTTTCCTTTTGTCACTACAGATGGAAACACTTGGTGACCCACAGTTCCTCACCACTGCTACCTAAGTGATACCATTGCTATGGTCAGAAATGTAACATCTAGAGATGTACAAGGACTGCTCCAAAAGTAACACCTCCTATGTTATTATGTTGGCCCACGACATCAGAAATGGATGTTGGTGGTGGTATGGCATCAGAGGCTGAGCCTTCCCACCAATGTTCTGTTACATGTTGATGCTGTGTGACAGAGTTATGAGCAAGGCATGCAGGCTCTTTTAATTGATGGCAAAAATGCCACCATGTTTTGTAGCTGAGAATTTACTCTATCAATAGTATCAGGAATCAGAAAGGTGCCAGGACATCTGGCACCTTTTTAGGCTAAAAAGATGCTGTTTAGCCTGCAGAAGGGAAGGCTCCAGGGATACCTCACTGCTGCCTTCTGGTACCAAAAGGAGGGGCACAGAAAAGCTGGAGAGGGACTCCTTGTTGTGACTGGACAAGAGGTAACTTTAAACTACAAAAGAGTAGCTTTAGATTAGTTACTGTGAAGAAATTAATTAGAGGGTGGTGAGGCCATGTCATAGGCCATGTTATCATCCCTATAGCATCCAGGAAAAGGACTGGGGGAACACAGGACCAAAGGCTGCATGGAAGGAAATGCCAGATGCTGGGCATTTGTCCAGGGAAGAAGGAGGTGTGGGCGGAAATGAAAGGTCTATGTTCTTCCTAATCATTTCCGCCACAATAAGGGAGAGAGCTCGATATACACCACTGGATCGTGGCCATTAGAAACGAGCCATCGGCGGCTGGCAAACTGTAAATTAGAGAGCCAGAGTGAGAAGAAAGAAAATCAAAGGGGGGACGAGGTCGTGTTTTATTTCACTTGTAGCGCTTTTCAAATTCAGCCCTAACCAAACCTGATTAAAGTAAATCCCTTTTTTACGGCCTGTGGAGTCTATAAGATTATGGTGTTAATGGAAGTGTGATTCGATCCGTCAGTAATGGTGCATGTCGGGGCCCAGGCGCCTCAGACAAGTCCATTTTTTAAGACGTATTTATTGTTTTTTTTCTCCCCTCTCCTTTCTATTCTCTGCATTGCGGGGTTTAATTGAACAGTTTAAAATGATTCTTCTTCAAGGCCCATTAATTGATTTTATTTGTGTATTCTCCAGGGGTCAAGGAGAAAATATAGAATAAAACATAAGCTTCAGGTTAGAGTTTGTCACAGTTCCTACCTTTCCACAAACAAAAAGCACATTTCATCTCCTTTATCATTTCAGATCCCTTCTCACTTATTCCCCACCACTAGTGCTCTCACATCAGTGCCTCTGCCTGCCCTTTTCCAATGCTTATAACTGAAACCTGCCATCTGTATTGAGAGCACCAGGCAGCAACATTCTCACTCTCTTTCTTTTTCTGCACAACAAATACCACATTGATTTTAATCAACACCTCTTTGTTTTTAGGGTCTCCAAATAGCCTCCCATGCCCTAAGCTGAGCAGAGGGATGGACAGGGGATTACATGCATTTGTAAATCAGTCTGTCCTCAAAACTCAGGTCATTCTCTCTACAACTAGGAGCTATTTTTGTGAGCTTCTCAGAATCACAGAATCGTTTGAGTTGGAAGGAACCTTTAGAGGTCCTCTGATCCAACTTCCCTGCAATGAACAGGGACATCTGCATCTAAATCAGGTTGCTTAGAGCCCTGTCCAGCCTGACCTTGAATATCTCCAGGGATGGGGCATCCACCACTTCCCTGGGCAACTTGTTTCAAACAGCTCCAGAGTAGTTTGCCTCTCTTACACTGCTAGTTCAAAGGGGCATGTGAGCCTATGTGGGACAGCCAAAAAATTCTTTCCACCACTGGGTCCGCATGAGAACACTGTTTCCTCCTCACCCTCTTCCATGCTCAGCCTAAACAAACCAGAACATATAAAGAAGACTTCATGTGCTTCATACGCTTCAATGCCATTTGTTTCATTCAGCTCCCAGCTCTATTCCCTAAAGTCAGCCCCAAAGAATATGTATTTTTTTCTGATTCACCTTGCTGAGGCCCTCGCTTTCCTCTTTCATGTGGCTCTCCTGCAGAACTACATTTCTTTTAATAGAGTTTCCAAAACACACGGGGTTTCTTTTTATTATTATTTTTAAATCACAAAATGCACCAGGGAAGTTTTTATCCTCCCACACACCTCACTCAGATCATTTCCACAAACTAGCTAAATTAATGCAAGGCAAAAGACATTTTCTTTCCATCTTTGATTGACAGGACTGGGTAAGAGATCATTGCCACAGCTGGGGCAGTTCTCCAGGGGTGCAGATCTCCAGTGGTTTCATGCAATCCTGAATTTCTTTGGAAATTCACATCATGTAACATAGTGGATGGAACCAAATCTAAACACAGACCTCTTACCAGTACATCTCCTGCCTGCAGAAAATAACCCACTCTACACTAAAGCTGATGGAGAAGCTACAGAGGCAGAATGCAATTACCCAAGAGTGGAAGTTTGCCTTACTCCCTTAACTCTTATTACAAGAACTAGGGCATCTTTATGAAAACAGAATTTCAGATTTATGTCTGAATTCGTGACAAGGGAGGATTCACTAACATCAGGCAGGGGAAAAGGTTATGGTAAAGGCAAAAGAAGAGCTCCTCCTGCTAACTCATCAGCAGTTTTCTGCCCTAAGCTAAGCTTTCCATAGGAGGCTGAAAATTCAAATCCTGCTGCGTCTACCCTGGGCACCTAAGCTCTGGCCAGAACTAAACAACTGTACAGAGAGGTACACTCAGACTCATAGCATTGCTCCTCACTGTCAGCTTGTTCATTTGGCAAAACAAGGGGACATTTGCTCAGGCACGTGATTTAGCAGAGGGCTGTTAGGGTAGTATGGTTAGGTTGTGGTTGGACTTGATGATCTTTTTTTAAGGTCTTTTCCAACCTGAGCATCTCTATGATTCTAGTGTGGAGTGAATATGTTTACACTATTACTTCTAGGAAACGTCACTATGGTCCTCTCCAGTTATTGTCATTTTCCAGCTCTAGTTTGACACATGCATTTGGAACCACCACCTTGTCCTGTCAAAATTCTTCCACTAGTACCTTTATTGCTCTGCTAAGATATGCTTTGCTCTCTGATGTTTCTGCAGATATACACTCCAGAACATTCCTGCATCATCCTCAGCTTCTTCGGGAGCAAATAAGACCATTTCATTTTCTTAACAGTTAGAAAGACAATATCCTTGTATCAGGAATACCCTACATTTCTAAGCACAGTGATTTTTGGAGTAAGCAAAAGACACTCTTTTGAGAGTGTCTCTAGTTCTTGAGAGACATTGTGATCTAGACTGATACCATTACTTGGCATTTCTACTGTAACAGCTGCATTTTCAGGTTCCTGGCTGCAGATGTATGTGCTCTCTGTGAAGAGTTCCACACTGTAGCTCTCAACCTTCTTCTAATCTTCTAAACTTTCAGTTATGGACACACTCTGTCAAACAAGATTCAATTAAAATTTCCTCTGAGCACACCCACGCAAGTATACAACTCCCTTCTATCCCAGTTTCATGTCAAGGTTGAACACTCTACCAGTCTGCTACCATCTGAATTCAAAGAATCCATCACCTCCTCAATATCTTTCATCCGAATCCATCTCGGTGTCCTTGAACAGGGTATTGACACTTCATGTTTCAGCTGTAACTTCATTTCAGCATAACCTTGACCTACCTATGCTACCAGAGCAAAAGATCTCCTCCTCCTAATTGTTCACCTTCCCCCATATACATATGAAACTCAGTTTCCTCCCTTAGCTAATAGAATACAAAGGAATCAATCTGTCAGGCACACATACCCGCACAGCCTCAGCAAATTAACCTTGCAGAGTAATTAGAGCAACTGCCATGGTGTTGGTATGCTGGCCTCATTTTGCTGCTCTAAGCATTAAAAAACTACCATAGCAGAGCTACCAGCTAACAAGTATAATGCTAACAGCGTTACCAGTTAATAAAACTGAGTTTATCTTCGGGTCTTTCAGCCTGTGAGGGTGTATGGTAGTGCCTGGAGGTTCTCATTGTAACAGCTCTGACAGAGAATAGACCTGAAGAAAGGTTCCTCTTCAGTGGAGGCCAGAGGCTTTCTGAGGATGGATTTCATGGACAAGATCCAAGGGAGTTGCCAAATAGACTTTTCAAACCTGTCATGGCCTAGGAGCTGTGGAAGTCAGGCAGTTTCTATTTACATTGCATAACTGGCAGAGCCTCTCACAACACCGCAAAAGCCAGCTGCCGCTTTCTGCTTAGAGCTAATTCCACTGATTTATTTAACACTGCAACAGGCATTATTCTATCTTGCTACCTCCTCCCTACAGCCTCGGCCAGACGCTCAAGACAGACCTGCACAAGCAGGAGGTGTGGAATCCCTTGGTGCTTCCAATGCCCAAGCAGCACAGAAGTGTGCTCCAGAGAGGGATGTGGAAGCAGCACCGAGGGACTACAGCCACACTGGGAAGCTGGATGCAGCCTCCTCACACTTACTGAGTGGCTTGTACATCTGCAGAGGTGGCAAACGCAGGGATGGGCCATGTGCAACCACAAGAGAAGGAACTTGCTCAGGTTCTGGAGAGACTGAGAGATTTAAGGACATGTTACAAGAGCTTGGAAAGGTGCAAGGAAGTGAAATGAGAGGATACTCATTTACTATGGTGAAATCTGCTTGACTGAATGAAAGATGCTGGCAGGTTTAGTAGATAAGGACACAGCATCTAGGGAGAGAAGCAGAAGAGGATCGTGAAGATCTGCTGGCAGATATCTAATTTCTTTCCACAATAAAACAAAACAAAATAAAAACATCAAGCCACTGTTAATTCAACAGTAGTAAAGCCATGGGTAACAGAAAATTGAATGGAATTTGGTAATCATTCAGCTTTGAGTCTTTCAGCACACCAAAGAGTAAACAGGTACAGCCAGCAGGGGAATGAGTTCAGCTGGACAGAGCTGGCTCTAAACACTGGGCTGTATGTGGAGAATGAGCAAGGAGGCCAACCACAGCTATGAAAAGAAAGGAAAAAGAAAAGGTGAATGAAATAGGAAATACTGCTCTTCTTCACACAGTAGGTAGGGAATGCAGCCCAGGGATAGGAAGGAAGCCTCATAGTCTGAGTCTTGCTTGCTGGGCGAAGACCAAAAGAAGACATGAAGCCTAGCCTTTTATTCAGCAGCAAAATCAATACTGTTTTCAATTTGGGCTTTATAATCATGTTCTGTGGGCACTGTGACAGTAAACTCAAAGAATGGGAAGGTATTCAGGAGAGCTCTTTTGGTGTCACGGCTGCAGGGAAAAGATACAAAAGATGAGGAAGGGGCTGGAAAGTGTTGAGAAAAAGCGATGTTTATCTAACAAAGGATCAGCGAGGTGGAGAGATCCAGGAAATCTTAGGGCACATAGAGAGAATGTTTGTCCTTAGAAAACGAGTGGTAAAGGTACTTGTTGGCTCTGGATATGTTTCATTTGATGCTCCCAGTGTGGAAACATCTGGCTGGCCCAAGATGATTTGATCCCGTATGTTTTTATGCCAAATTCTGCTGACTGACCTGATTCCAGAGCTCACACCAATGGAGAAACTGCAGGAATCATCTGCTGTTCATCAGACAGTTTGACACGTAGGGGACTGCATGATCTTAAAGGCCTGTTCCAACCTGGATGCTACTTTCATTCCGTAATGTGCAACTGTCATTTTCAGCTTGTAAAATGTTTAGGGAGATACCTTCATGAAATAAGTGTGTACGAAGACATGCAGAAAAAGTTCCCCTGCTTTAGAAAGTGTCACATACCATTAGAGTTCTAAAGAAGTTGGTCAAAACCAACCAGGCTCTCTTCCTGCCCATCTTAACTGGGCATTTTCCAAAACCTGGAATAAATAATCTGCAGCACATCCAACAGAAGCTGCGCCTAGGAAGTAGCATCCATGCAAGAGCCATGATACCAAAGGTACACTATCATCCAGATGAGCCGCCACCTGGAGCGGACAGATGGAGACTGAAGGGGAGGAGGGAGAAAAGCCAGGTGAGTGAATGGTTTCATTAAGCAATAAGGAAGGAAGCAAGCATACAGAAAAGAGACTCGGTGTCTTTAGAAAGCAGCTAGCAGTCGGTGCATTTGTATCGCTCAGAGGAAACAGGGACCTTAGCCATGACCAGATGAAAAGTTTTGCTGGTCTACAATCAAGAAAGAAACAATGGTGTAGTAACAACTTGACTTTCTCTGATCCTTTGGAAATGCTTAGGGAGGAATGTGGGACGTGCCTTCCATTCTCCCAGCCCAGCCAGGGCATTACAAAAGACACAGAGCACACTGGGGCAAGTCTGCAGAGAATTAGTTTAAACTGATCCTAGCCAGAGCAGGGAGGCTCCGTCAAACTGCTAGTTTCTCATATTAATACCTAGTCTTAGTGTATTAATCCCAGGCTCTCAGTGACCTGGAACACAAGCTATGCTAACAACAAACTTAAAGTCACAAAGACGGCTAAGTGTGAAACCAGATTTAAAGATTTAGCAGCTATTCTCAGCAGTCTCCTGTTTAGGCAAAATGCATCAAAAGCATTTGGAAGCTACTGAGAGGTGCTCTGAAATGGTAGCCAATTTCATGGCTGACAATGAAAAGCGGAGCAAGGGGCTTATCTCTGAGATAGAAGTGAGCAGAAGGAAAACTGCCACCAGCTACAGGAAAGAGCTGATCCAACTCGCTTACTTGCCTGCCGCTGAAAATACTGCTCCCTCCAGCAGCGACAGTGAGCTGATGCTCCCCAACAAAATGCAGCATCAGAGGGTGGAGGGAAGGAACTGGAAGAGAGAAAGAAAGCAGAACCAGAGGATGACAGTCGAGAATCTTGTGTGCAGGAGCTCTGGCTACACCCTCCCCTCCTCTGTCCATTACAGATCCGAGAGGACTCCAAATCTGCTCAGGTAATGACCGGAGGAAGCAAATTTCCTACCCTTGAATCTGCTGCCACTCTGAGTTTGCAGCAGACATTTTGTAATCAGAGAGCTTGTCAAGAGAGACAAGAGCCTTTAGCAGAAAAGAGGAGTTAATTGCATAACGAGGGATTTAAAATTTTCGCAAAGGGGGACAATAAAAGAAACAATTATCGAGTTTAACCACTGCTGCTGGCAGGGTGTTGAATGTCATTTGTCCTTAGCTACACTGATATGGTTAAACAGTTCAGACTCGTGACTGATGTTTCGGTTTGCTCCTGATTTTGGAATGTCAGCACAAGTTTTGTTTCAAACCAAACCAAATAATTTCTTCTATTTTGAGCATTTAATTAAAAATGATTAGAGGTTTTATGTTAAAGAAAAGTTGATTCCCATTGACACGAACCCAAGAATTAAACTTGTTTTTTTTTGGTTGGTTTTTTTTTTTTGAAAATGGGAAAATAGACCATTTTGATTTCGGAGGAATTTGGGGATACTACTTGGAGAACTGTCAAAATAGACACAAAAGTTCTCTTGTAGTCAGCACTTATTACTTTACTTTTTTTCTCTACACATTCAGATATATACGCAGCTGAGACCGTAACAGTCTATTTCCATGCAGCAGAGTTAAGCTCAGCGTTTATTTGGCCTTTCCTGTACATTTCTAAGGGCTTCTTTGTTAAGCAAAAGTGAGAGAAGCAACTTTTGTGACCATAAGGCATACACAGGTGACTGGAGGAGGTGGAATTTCTCCTGCTTCCGCTGCAAACACTTGTTAGTTGTTTGGCACTACAAGGACTGAAGCTGTAGCATTTCTTCTATAACCTGAGCAACACAAAACCACTCTGCTTCCCCAAAAACGCATTAGAAAACACAACCTGACTACTGTGCCTTCCATCAGCAGTGTGTTTCATGTGCGGATATATGACAAAAGCCATCTAGAGAAGTTTGGGAATTCATCTACGTGCAGAGCTATAATTGCTTTCTCCCTTGGTGAAGCTCTGCAGAAGGGCAAAAGAGATTTACTCACTGACTAAACTCCACCACTGCATCTACACGTCCAACTGTAACTTTCTTACAGCTTTACTTTAGTCCCCCAGAATAGAAATACAAGTAGAAATGTCATGATTTCCAGTCTAAGATGTTTGTTCAGATGAGGCGGTTCCTGCAGATGCCTTGCAAGCTCTCTTCTCCAACCTACATCTAAAATAAAAAGGGCCGTGGTTTCAAACCAGTTTGCCTGAATTTAGGTGTGTAATGAAGAGGGATGAATTTCAGGAGCATTGAGCACTCACAGCTCAGGATGAAGACTGAGCAACTACTGTTCCTCAAAGGTACCCGTTTGGATTAAAGTGAATTGGCTATTTCCAGACCAGCAAAACCTGTCGGTTGTTCTTTCATCAAGATAGGAGAGTAATATTCACCTGTGCCTTGACAAAGAAACACTCAGCCCTTGGGAGTTTATTCATTGTTAAACAAAAATAATTAAAAGGGACATCATAAAGTCATCAGCACATCTTGTGATCCAAGGAAAGATCACAAACACCCATATTATTCCAGGGAGACTCTTTCAGTGACAAAGACCCCCCAAATACCCAAATCACTAACTCTGAGCAGCTGTGCAGCCAGACAGAGCATGGGACAGGAGGGTCAATCATGAGAGTATGAGTTAGTTGAGCTGAAGGTGCATCCAACTGCTAGTGACTCATACAACAAACACAGAAAGCTGCTGCTTTGCAGAAAAATAGATTCACTTGACAAAATAAATCCAAACAAGATATCTCCCTTTATAGTATCATTTTAGCATAAAAGCAATAGGTATAATAATGTAGTCAGAGGGACATTGGAGCCAGGAGGGTGGTTATCCGGGACTTAAGGCAGTACTTAAAAAAATATGGGAGACGCCTTATTAAATAAGATAATATGGGATCTGTTTTCAACCAGTCAGTGCTGGCACCTAGGAAATTGAGCATAACAAAATCATTTATTGTAATTTGGTTTATCTTCATAAAGCAACAACAACAACATCACCAGAACACATTGATTCTTAGAGCTTAAAACCATCTCCATGTAAACAGAAATTTTTTGTCACTCTGATTTTTCACAGCAACTTCTAAAGAAGGGCAGGGAAAGTCAGTTGGTCAAAGCTTCACCTATGGTGCATTTCAGCATGATCTGGGTAGGCCTGAGTTGTGCAGTGCTGAAGGCCATCCTACCCTACACATGTAAAGAAGCAGAAGCAGACAGCAAGACAGATTGTACACCAAATTACACCCACGTGCAAACAGAAAGAAACTTCATTGCTGAGTTAAGATTGTGCTGCTTACTGGGTAGTTTGGAGGGCCAGCCTGCCCAAATGAGAATACTGCACTAGACGGCTTCCAATTCAAACCTATTTGGCAACACCTGGGTTTGTTTGGGAAAAATCATCCTTTTGACTTGGTTTGTTTTTACTCCTGCTTTTTATCTTTGAAGATGAGCTCTTAGTAAATTAAGTAAGTGCATCCCTACCCGGCTGTTAGCCTCCCAGGGTCTCCCTACTATCAGTATTCTCCAGGAGGTAGCGTGCTTCTTTCCTCCCCTAACATACTAACTCCTGCGTTGCTTCCTTTCGCTCACTTCTCACCAATCTAAATAATGGATCGATCAAGGTTTTATTCCTTGCTTTAATTGGGTCTTGAATTTTGAGTGTATTTCACTGTAATTACTTCATTAGACGTGAACTGAAAATGCAAAAAAACAAGCAAACAGCCCCAAAACTCCAAAACAAACAAAGTTGCGCTTTTGCTCTTTTTATCAGTTTTTGTTTTGTTTTATGATACACAAAGGCAGACTGAAAATTTTAAACTGATATGGAAGTTTTCTCTCATTTGCATTTATAGGAAAATACAAACAGCCTGGGTTTACTGCTTCAAATTGGCAGAGGGAGAAAGAGAAGCAAAATATAGCTGTGGATCATCTCATTAATTCAGCCTTTAACTTAGAGTAGCTGCTGTTATTCTGCATGCATCTAACTTGCATGCAATTGCCTACGCCCTGAAAACTGTGTTTTGGGTCACAATAGGTGAGTCACTGAGATGCCTAAGTTATAGCTTCCTTTCCTTGGAGTACGAACAAGGCAGCACGCAACCAACAGCATCACTTTGTACCAACTCCCTGTCACATGAGAGTAATTCCTCACTAATTTACTCCCCAGATGTCTGATTTTTTCCCCACCAGCTGGTGACTGAAAAATACCCCAGGCAAAATCTGAGCATCAAATGACAAAGCTTGTATCCACTGCAAAGGGGAAGAGAGGCTGCAGAGAGGTGGGCCACAGGCTGAAATCAGTGCAGTTCTGGCTTGGGAGGTTCGGGTCAAAATCTGGTCAAGTCAGCAGAAACTTTCATACAGAACTGAGCTTCCAACCAAAGTCTGGTTCCTCATAATTTGTTAAATACTCTTTGATTTCCTTTTTCTCAAACTAGGAAAGAGAGGGGAGATAGAGAAAAAAGCAGATTGTGTCTGCTTTTCCTGAGCTAGAATTTCACTGAAACTCTGAAAGGGGAAGCTTTAAAATCTCTGTATTTCTAAGCATAAAAAGCAAAGCAGGAACATGCACCTTCAGGACACTGTTACAGCAGAGTCTGTATATAACAACTCAAGAGCATAAAGACAAAAAGGACTACTTCGCAGTGCATTTCAAGACTATAAAAACCCACCTCTCAATCACTGTTTCTTCTATGTTCCCCTAAGATTTCTAACTATGATAACAACTGAGATGCAACTAGGAAAATATACAGCTAATAACACTCAGATTGTTTTGCTCTGGTTATCTACAGCCCCTTCCACAGAAAGACCTCACTTGTTTTAAGTGCTTCTGCAGAACCAGCAATAAGCAAGAGTAATTGCAGACTGTAAAACCAAGAAGATCCACAAAAAAAAAAAATCCAGGAAGACTCCACAACACAATAAATCTCAGGGAACAGAATTTAAAGTTATATTGTGCCATTATCTTAACAATAGAGCAAGGTGTTTTATCCGTAATTCGATAAAGCACCTCATCCCTAACTTCCTGTGAATGCAAACCCAGTGGTATTAGATGTACAGGTCTTGCTAGCCCCCGGCCTCTCTGACATTGGCCAGAGCAAATGCCCTATGAAAGGCCTAGAAAGAAACATGACAAAATACAGTGATGTTTCTCCCTAGTATATTCTCCCTGTATACTGTGAGGTATATGGCTGAGGGATATCCTAAGCCAGTGTTTACTGAGTATAACAGCTCTTGATGGGCTATTCCATGCACTCTCTAATCCCTTTTTGAACCCATTCATACTTCTGGCCTCCCAGACATCCTGTGGTGACAGTTTTCCTACTTAATTGTATAGAGAATATATAATACAATGTGAATATTGCAACTGAATGAAGGCTAAAGGGGAAAATGATAAGCCTACAAGCATGATGAAAGAGAGAAGGGGAGGAAATATTTTGCATGATTAAAGGGGATATGATAAGGAGTGACAGGCTGAAATTATCTTAGCACAGAGAATAGAGAAGATCTCAGTCTATCCAGTAGTTATGCATTATCCCAGTGGATGTGTTGATAACTCCACCTTAAACCGGACAGGATCATTTATTCTTCTGGAAGCAATACCTGGAGTTATCCTGTTCTGGAAGGAATCGCAAACAGTCCGGATACAACAGCTATTTTTTCAGGCTTAGAGTCAACCTCCTACAGAGTCAAACTTTTAAAGGAGCAAAGTTTTCTGAAGAGAGGTGTTTGACAGAGTTCCTATCTATTGGCACGGAGCAGGAAGAAAGTCACTACATTTACTACTGTGAAAGGGCTGCAGGCTGGGAAAGGCTGTCTCTGGCCTTACAGAGAAGAGGCGTGTGGTACAGATTGTTGTGGGATGAATGATGCCAGTGGCTCTTTGCAAGGCTGCATTCAATACTGTTTTCCATAATATGTTTGCTCCGCTCTGTTGCTCGGTTGGTAAATTCTTGTTAGTCAAACTAGCCAAGAGGGAGCTGGATTAGTGAAGGGGGAGGACCGATATGGCTGCTGTAGTTGTCACCAGAAACATGCATGTGCATATGCATGTTCATAAACAGACACGGATTTAAAGCGTATAAATTCCTTGTGCATCCTGCCAGTTAAGTGAGGAGTGGGGAAAAAGGAAATCTGCATTACTGCCTATAGAAGAGTTCATCACTACTGGAACTCACATGAACTGTGGAAGATTTTCCACAGCTTCCATGTGTTCTGAAAGGCAGATCTATACCACTTGGTAGTGCTGGGAGCAGATCTGCTCCCAGCACCCCAAGGTCTGTAATGATGCTTGCAAATGTATAATCTCGTGATCTCCTTCTCTGACTCTGCTGGATCTCATCCTGGAGATACTCTGGTCGAGAGGTTAAATCCCTCTCATTGCCCTGTTCAGCCCATGGCCAGAGTCTGCCAGCATGGGGGACAATTTGAAACGGTGGGTTTTCTGATGTGAGCACATTTTGTGTGTCACAGACTGCTGCATGGTAGCAGCTTCCAAGATTGCTGAACTGGGATAGATTCAAACTGGCAAGCTATGCAGCTCTATAAAGGCTTTCCATTTCACCTTTCAAGGAAAAATTATCTAAAGTGGTTCTGCCTAAATCAGAGCTCACTTATACTCCCCTCCCCCTTCTCCACCATATTTCAGGTCCAAGCATGACATCAGGCATGATGCATGGGGGAACCTGCGATCTATAGATCTCATCCATCTTCATAAGTGAAAGATATCCATATATTTCAACATAGCCTAGGAAAGACATGCTGTAGGAGAACCCAGTAACCTGGCCAGGCACTCTGCATATTTCATGAACGACAGCATCTACACTAGCTCAGCCAATGGTAAAGCAAATGCCACTGAGGTGGTCCTGAGAGCCCTAAGATGGGCAGCAACTGTAAGCATTTCTACAAGAGGAAATCATCACTGATTCATTTCTTCTGCTTTCTGTCACACTTCCTGGCATCCCCACAACAGCAGTGATTCCCAGCTCTGCCTTGTTTATGCAGCATACAAATGTAGGAACTCCAAGCAAGGTGAACCACCAGCTAGCGTGCTCCTCATGCTGCCTTCTCACAGCTGTTCTGCATGTGCTGGATGCACAGGCCTCAGTGGAACATGCCTTGGAGCCATGCCCACTGCAGCTCTGTGGTTTATCTCTGCCTTGTTCTCCATTTCCCTCGTGATGTGCGTCCTCCATCCACCTGCAATGCCAAATCCCTGATGTTCTGCCTCATTCTGGACCTTGTTCCACTTGCTGCTGTGCCAAAGCCATTTCTTCCTCTGTGTGTACATACTGAAGCTTCTTCGAAACACTAAGAAGTCTCATTGAGCATCAGGAACGTCGGCACAGAATGAGTCACAACAATCTCCTCCCATTTTAACATCTATGCACACAGCTTACACCTCCATCGAGTACTTCCAGAGAATGCTGAGGGAATTCCACCAGCTCTTCCTCTTAAATTCAAAATGAGAGAAACCAAGGGTAGGTACTGCAAAAAAAGTCCTCTCTGGCCAAGGCATGAGGAGGAGAGGATGAGTTAATAGGCCTCCAGTCAATATACTTGGAGGTGTCACTTCTCTGCAAGGGACCAAAATCTAAGTTCTCATGATGCTCTTACGATTCTAAGGCTGCGGGAGCCATTTGGAAAGGAGCACATACTATTTATGTAACACGTATTCCAGGCTTACATCCAAAATGCTGGCCTTTGATCAGGAAAAGACATTATCCAAAGCCAATCTCGCAAACATCAGCAAGAGTGCCAGCGTGGCCAGATGGTGCTCGGGTACCACTGCAGCCCCCTGGCCTGATTCCCTTGCAAACACTGGCAACTGCAACGGGTGAGGATGCACCCTCCTTCTCCATCTCTCCCTTCATAATGTCAGCAAGGTGTGCCAACTTCTGCATCTCCCTGCTGCTCCTCTCACAAGCAAGGCAGTGCTGCCAGTGGGCTCATGCAGCGCCAAATATTGCTGCACCTTCCAAACTGCTTCCCTCTCAAACGTTGGCAAAGGTGCTAAAGCAGTGTCACTAGCAATGCAGTTCTCCATGCCCTTTCCATCACGAGTAGAGGCAGCGATGCCAAGGTACCCAAACTGTGCCAGGCATCAATAAAGCCGCCTTCTCAATAATCCCCTCTTGTAAGAAATGGCAGAAAGACCAAAGTGCCCAGATGGTGCTCTAATAACCTTCCCTTGCCCTTTATGGCTCATAAACACTGGCAAGGATACCACGCTGCCCACGGTAACCTTACAAATCTTTGAGAGACTCCGTAAGCAGAGGAAAAATTATACGTTCTGTTGCATTAAGGTAGTTTCCCTTGTTCATATTTAACGTAGCTTTCCACATGTTTACAAACAACCACTGCTACAATTGCAACCACCTTTCCTGTCTTCACCAGCAGAGCTGCCCTAACACAAACTCTAAATATACATAAGTAGTATCCCTAACGGCTATGGCATGTAACAGAGCTGCTAAATAGAGCTTCCTCACCTCTCCTGTTTATTGTGATGGGTCTCAGTAGCACACTGCACTTCAACAATTGCAAATCTTCACATAGACTGAACACAAGGAAGCATTAAAATAAAGGAAAAATTCACGTCTTAAGTGAGGCCTTAAAGAATTTAAGTTAAAACATATTCTGTTCCCATTCTCTACCAACCATTGCTATTAATTCTTCATGGACTCGCAAACTAAACTCAGTGGGCTTATGGTAAAGCCCAGCGTATTTTTTCCTAATGATATCATTAGAAATCTTTCCCCGTGTTCCCTCAGACACACCGCTTGGCCTCTCTGGCCAGCTAGACACCTGTGCTGCTTCCGCTTGTAAAGACAGACACTGACAGAAGATGAAAGGCTGCTTCTGTGCTCTAAATGCCTCATACTTTGATTAAAAATGTTTTTGTCAATTAAAGATTGATTTTTTCTATTCATTAAAGTGATGGATGTCGGTGCTGACGGAGATGATATTTTACCCTGCGGTGTGGCCTGTGCTGTAGATGGGTAGGTGGAAGTAGAGGATCCAGTGTGCTAGGATGGCTGGATGACCAGCACTGGGATAAAATAGAGCAGTCAGAGTGGAAACATGAGTGCCAGAGTCACCAAGGAAGAGAAGGGGGAAACTCACTTGGTAGAGGTCTGCAGACAGTCCCTACCACTTCGTCTTTCTAAAAGCACAGTGGATTCTCAAGACAGGAAGAGCTGGGGATGTGGCTTTTTGGAGGGTTAAGCGGTGAGAAAGAAGATACAGATTGCCCAGATGCCACAGGCTGATAAGTTCTTACATGCAGTCCATGCAGATTCCCCCAACTCAAGCAGAGCTTCTCTAAGAACTCACATTGCCTCCTGCCCTGACTGTCATCAGAGGGCTGTTCCCCAGGGGAAGAAAGGTCCGCCCTTAAGCTGCATGGGATAGGTTCTGTATAAGGTATGAATTCTATGAGAAAATACAAGAGCTGCAAATGCAGAGTTATGGGCTGCAGCACTGCTTTCCAAACATTAACCTTTCAACATTCACTTTCTGCAGGGCCGGGGCTACACATTACTTGTGCCGCTAGCAGCAAGGCAGAAAGTTACTAACAGCCTCAGTATCTGCCAAAACCATACCCATCTTGCTTTTAGCATTATTAGACCAAGCTACATGGAGGAGGGAAATCAAAAGGTGCTGCACAAGCAGCCCTATGTGAAATAATAGAGAAGTCATGCAGCATAATGGAAATAGCCAAGCATGCACACACATCCACTACTCCCTGGGGCAAGGGTGACCCAGGAATGCCAACATCTGTAAAAGAGAGTTTGGGGCATGCACATGTCTTCTGGACTAGGATGCAACCCCCTGTCACCCAGCTGGCTTTTACAGACTTAAGCAATTTACTGCACATCTGCCCATTCAGCTTTTGCAGGGACAGAAAAACACATGACTCGTTTTTGCCACAACGCAGAATCCTGATGCAGCAGGAATTCAAGGGCACAATTCAGCAGCCTGACATTAGCTGCCACACAAAATATCCCATAGTCTCCAAAAAAAAATATATGCGTTTAAAATGGGATTATGTGATTGCACCGAAACAACCAACGCGCACCTACGCCATGTTGTTACCCTCCACCTTCTGAATGGAAGATGCACTCGGTCAATGATGCACAACGATGAGCTGAGTTGCAGCTCTGCAAAAATTAACCCACCTCCACCCAGCAGCTGAAACTACCTGGAGGTCCTGTACCTCTCTCTAGGACTGTATTTTATTCATGCACAGAAACACTAACATCCACAGGTGTGGATAAATACACACACACACGTATATTTATACGCCGATGAAATCATTAAATTTATCAGCTCTCTCCAATTCATTTGAGGTTCGTTATGGAGCTGCAGCCCCGCTCCTTTCATCTGGAAATGGAAAGGAAACAGCGCTCACCCCTTTCACGAAATTAAAGCGAAATGGGTGCCACTTTATTTTAAGTGCCCATTAACTAAAGCGTAACTGAAACCCAGTTACAATGGGCGCCTCCGGGGAACGTACATACAAACACACACACACACACATACACGAGCAGCAAATGGCGTCAGGCACAAAATTCAGGCCTTGTAGAATAAACATCAAAGCACTTCATAGCGCGGTGATAGTTAAAAGCCTATTTTACACCCAGAAATGGGGAGAGATGCAGACCCAAGAGCTCTCCAGTCCCTCTGGAAGACTCATTTAAGTCTTATTAAAATATTACCTGCTTCTTTTTTTTTTTTTTTGCCTTTTACTGGATTTAAACTCTTAATTCATCTTCTGTAATTTTTTTCCTGCACTTGGCTATTGTGAGAGGAAAAAGACTCAATACTGTTAGTCAAAGGATGTAATTGGTAACTTCTTTTCATCTCTGAAGTCCCCCCTCCCCCCCTCCCTCCTCCTCCTCATTCCTTACAGGTTGGGTCACCGCAGCTTTCTTAATCTTTGGAGATTATTCTTCTGTGGTTTGATGAGACTTCAGTAGACTCTTAAATCTTTTCATTTCACCTCATTTAAATATTTTGGCCAATTGCCGAAGTTAATGATGATGAATAGGATTAAGATTAAAGCCTTAATAAGGGTTAGGAGGAGGAAAAAATATATTTCACTTCCAATAATGCCTACAGAAGTCTCCCTTACTCTGTATTGCATTCTCCCTCTGACGGAGCTACAGCACTCAGCAGGTCTCTGACATGGCTGTATCTGTGTGTCTCTCTGCAACCTCTGTGACACTGAGTTCAGAAGAACTGTTGCTTCCCAGTGCGCAGCCCAAACAGGAGAGGAGCATCACTGGCTAAATAAGGGAGATACAACTCCTCACTGCTGAAAGAAGAGACTTTTTGGAACCCCCTAAGGTACTGTGTATTCATTGTCCTGGCACAACAGAAAAGTGACTGTACCACTGAACGTAGCTTATCTTGAACACATCCAGAAACGTGTTTGGTTCTTTACACTTATGATAAACCTCTGCAGTATCTTCCCTAAATGCAGAGTGGGAAAATCCTAGTGTCCTCAACAAATTCAACATCAAGTTATTTGATTGACACTGTGGGCCTGAACCAGAGTCTTCCAGAGATAAAAGCAGAAACTAAAGAATCCAGTGGTTATTCATCAGCAGGAGCAGCCTGATAAACGTGTGGGACTTTGCTGACACATAGACATAGATTTTGAGGGAGATACAGATGAAGGGGATTGTTACTCCTTAAAACTAGTACTGCCAAGTGGAGAGGCTGCTGGAAGAACAGCTGAGATGTGTATGAGGAGTGTGCAATGGTCCGTCACAGTTATATCCATTCCCAGTGTATGTTTCCCATCTCCGTTTGCAGCCCTAAGCATTTGTGTAGTATTGCTAAACAGTTACAAAGATATCACACCGTCAACCTCTTTGCAAAACACAGTGGTGTTATTAGAGTTTCATTTGATGTAATAGAGGAAAGAAAGGAAAACTGGTTTACATTTTTTCTTTTCGAAGATTAACATTGTCTTAATATTAAAAAAAATATATGTATCAACAGGATTCATGTATTACTATTAAAAGTGACTTCAAATTAAAAGCAAATTCAAAACAGAACAGAAGCAAAAAAACTTGATAAGGATATAAGAGATCTTTTTCATCTCTTGTTTCTAGGCTCCAAGCTCTGAAAGCCTTCAGTTTAGTAAAAGAGAAAGAAAGACCTGAGGATATTACTCCAGGATTCAGGAACTTCAAAAGAGTGATATTAAGGAACATCAAAGGCAGGTGTGCGCACGCATGCGTGTGCTGCGCGAGTCTCTCCCAGGGGCACAGCCGCAGCCCGGCCCCCTGCCTCCACTCCATAATGAGGTACTGCTCCCTTCAGCCCTGGCTAAACCATCATGCCACTGAGGTTGGAGATTCAGCTTTTCACAGCTCTAAGCACATTCATTTACCTGAGAACACTTGGAGTACTTGACCTAGGCTACTGCTTTGCTTTACCCAAGCGTTCCCTGTGAGGAGCACTTAGTAATTCAGCCTTGTAGCAAATAACTGGTGATAAAGAAAGGCAAGAGAGAGTTAAAATGAAATTGATTGCTTGATATGTCATATTCACAAAAATCAGAATGAAAGATGTTCCAATATGATCAGAACTGTTATGTTTACGTTATATAGCCACAACATTAATAAATCAACATCTCCCAAACAAAAAAAGAAGTCATCAAGTAGCCCAAACATTCCCAACCAGCTCCTTCAACACAGACTCCTGTTACTGCTCAGCCTCTACTAACAAGGATGCAAAAACATGAATGGTTGAGAAACTATAAAGGGAAGAAGCAGACAGTGTAGTTGTGTCCGCCCATGGTCTTACCGCTGAGTTGAGCCCTCTCCTGACCTTTACCTCTGTTAGCTGTGAGTAATGAATAGCCGTTCACCAGCTAAACTTCATTTCAGCTGAGATTCTTTTGACAGCCATTAAATTCTATGCTTTATTATTATTATTATTTTATTTTACCACTCATTTGTTACACTGCTGTGAACACAGAAGTGGAGTGGCAGCTATGAATTCAGCAATCACCAAGTCTTGGTATTGATCAAGGTGAAGTATTTTCATTCAAGCATTCTTAAGTCTCTTGTCAGATCTGCTTCCTTGCTGGCTTCCAATAGTCTCACTGTGATTTCTTTGGAATGAGATGAAAATAGTCTTTTTTGATAAAGACTAATGAAAACAAACCTGTAGGTTTTGCTCAGAAAATTATGTCAGGCCAGAAATGGAAAGTGCAGTTGGGTTTATAATATCAAGGTGGACGCTGCTTTGTTCCAGCCTGATAGAGCCATTAAGCATCAGAGAACAAGAACAGATTGATGAGAGGAAGGTTAGAAAGGAGAATTGGGCAGAAGCACCAGAAAGCAATTCCCAGCTTTAAATCCTAGCCACTGAGATATAAAACAACTCAAAGAAAAGGATTCAAAAGATTTCCATTAGCTGAGATAAACATTCTCCCAACCCTAATATGCCCAGTAGGAGCAATGGAGTTATAGTGGACAAGTGGAGGGAACGCAGATCATAGAATCACAGAATGGTTTGGGTTGGAAGGGACCTTTGAGACCACCTAGTTCCAACCCCCTGCTATAGGCAGGGACACCTTCCTCTAGACCAGGTTGCTCTGAGCCCCATCCAGCCTGGACTTGAATGCTTCCAGGGAGGGGGCATCCACAGCCTTGCTGGGCAACCTGTTCCAGTGTCTCACTACCCTCACAGTAAAGAACTTATTTCTAATATCTAGTCTAAATCTACCCTCTTCCACTTTCAAGCCATTTATCCTCATCCTGTCTCTACCTGCCCTTATAAAAAGCACCTCCCCAGCTTTCCTGTAGGTCTCCTTCAGGTACTGGAAAATCACTATAACGTACCTCTGGAACATAGCAGATGCTTGAGCTCTGGACAAAGACATCGATGAGGGCCCTACACTCAGAAATCAAAACTATGCCATGCACTACCCTTTAGACCTGAAGTCCTACTCAGATCATGTTTGAAGAAAAGTCACTCCCAAAGTCACATCTGGCTTTAAAGCCAAGAAACCCCAAGAGTGAACATGCTGAATCCCAACATTAAAGTCAATGTTAGGAATGCAAATAAGAGGAGTGCTCCTAAAAGGCATATTTGGAGAATGGCCAAAGCAAAAGAGTCTGATTCCCTCCAGCCCACTGTGATATAAATCAGTCATGCTGCTGAAAAACTGCATTACCAGCAGGAGATGGGCCCAGGCTGCATGAATGTGGGAATGTACAAGATAGAGGCAGTTATGCTCAGATACCTCCCAGCAGCACTGGAATTTGCAGGTTAAAGGACAACACGATTATGAACAGAAGTAGAAAGAATTTCACAGAAGTCACTGCAGTAATGGCTGTGTGTGCCTGCCCTGAATTTCTTCCTTAGCACAAGAACTTTGAGGGTAATTTCACTCTGGCTCACAGGATGAATGTTGTCTCTTTTTCCTATGTAGAAATCATCTGGAAATGGTGGGTTGCTCGTTTAGTTGGATGAGCTACTAAAACTATTCTTTGAATAATAATTGGCCCAAAGTTCAACCATCGAAAGAGTTCAATATTCAGCATTCAGCTCAGGGCAATAGAGCATTGGCTCTGGAAAGGGAGGGTAGGGGAAACGACTACCTCCAGAGCCACGGCCACACCACATGTGGCAAACCAAGTTTAAAATAGCTGCAGACCAAGAGGGGATATGTCATTTGGAAATTACTTGTGAGCCGTTTTGAAGCAGCCGTTAACCGAGCAGCAAACAGATTCTGCAAATAGAATTGCTGTGCGCAACACAACCTGGGACTAATGTAACCTCCTGCTTCCGATTATCAGGACAAGCTCTGCAGCCTGCCATCCACAGAAACTAATACCAAGGAGTAGGGAACGATGGAAGTTTTTTAGGAGAGACAGGGAGACAGAAGCCAGACCAGATGATTAAAATTAAATCTCCTAGAGGAATTGATTGTCTCTCCTTGATGCAGAGCGCTAACTCTAATAAGATCCTTCATCATAAGGAGGCATCCGCAACTCTGGCACCAGAGGAGAAAGCAATATTGTGAATTTCTAACCGTGAGAGTGTGAATTTAAATACAACTGGATATGCATTTGCCGAGCTGCTTTTGGGCACCAACCAAAAAGAAAGGAAAAAGAAATTTCAGCTGATAATATGGCTTGCTGAAATTGTTCCACATGGTAAGTTAAACGAGACAAAAACAATGCTGAGATGAAACAAGCCCGTTGTGCTTTCTTTTGCTACTAAATTAACCATTCAGTTCTATTAAAAGTGGAAATTTAAGACTGTGCTGGACAAGTGCTCTCACTGCCAACTGAGAAAGAAGCTCAGACCAGCCATGTAAAGATTCCTTTAAAATGGCAGGACCAGGCTTAAAATGGCTTAGATATGGCATGCTCTTTTCCTGCTTTTTCACTCTGTCTTTCTCCTCTACAGACATAACAATATTTCCTTGCACTTTAATTCTTGTACCAGTCATAAAGCTAAAGGCACTGGACTCAGCCGTTCTAGGTAGACAGGATATTGGCAGCTTGGTCCACTGACAGCATGGTGAATACCCTTAGGAGGCGTTGTATCGCTCGTAGTACTGCCTTTTACATGGGCAGCAATAACAGTAGCTGTGTGAAGGTTGCTTTCCCTGGCCTTTTCTAACAAGTCACTGCTGTGAAAGGTTTTGCTTTGGGCCAAATGAAATAATTTTTGTCAAGTGAAAAGTTTGCCATCCTTTTTCTTTCTCCAATATGAAAAAAAGAGAGAGCACTTGAGCATGAGACAGAATAACAACAAAAAGAGAATTTGGCTCAGTGCGAGCCAATTTTTCTATCCCAAATCTTTTGGCAGAAAAATATTTGCACAGCCTTAACCCTAACCAGAAACGTTCATTAAGGGATCAGTGGCAGCTCGTACTCTGCATAGGTGCTAACTTAAACTACACATGTTTTAATTTCAGCAATTACGTTTCCTGGGCTTAATTCCCACAAGTTTAATCTGGATATTTTCTGTCATCACTTGTTGTACCCAACAGTTGTAAAACGTTACCATGCACTATTAAACAGCTGTTGCCTTCCACAGGTGGCTGCATTTCAGCACGAGGTGAGGATGTCTCCTGTACTGCACGGAGGAGTTGTGAGTTTTAATTCATTCACGCTTGTGAACACCTCTGAAAGCTTCATTTACAAACTGGCGTATTGTATGCAAACTATATTTCCCGTTAGAAAAGAGTGCAAGGTAAAATGGCAGCTTTCAGTGAGAGATGAGAGATGCTAGACACATCCACAGCTACACTGATCATAAAGGATGCTCCTGCATTATGCACTGGTAAGTCCTGCTACATTTGCAGACTGTGCATACATTTATGCATGTTTTGTTTCAATGAACATTTGGTGCTGTAGTCCAATAGCTTTTATCCATGTTGACTCCCTTCAGCTTCGGTAGGATTACTAGCACAAGAAAAAAAAAACACCACAGTATCACATCTCTGAAGATTTTATGTGTAACAAATACAGAATAAGAGAATCTAAGGTGTCTCTTTCCCGGGCTGTATGGAAAGCGTATGTAGCTCTTGAGCTTGTCTTTTGTTTCTCTATTATTCAGTACCATCACAAACACTCTCCAGATACACAATGAAACTCGGTGAATGTAACTGAGGTTTCACATCAACTGCTGTCCTGCATGACAAGATTTGTACTCCTCGTCCTGAGTTTTACCATTCAACAGCACCAGTCCAGTCAAGCATTTTGCCTCTTTACTTGAAAGAGCAAGGGAGAGAAAATTCAGTTCCACCGCTCCAGTCTTTGTTCACAAACAGCAGCTATAACACACTACATCATTTGAGTGCTGGCATCCAGTCTCACTGACAAAGCATGCAAGAGAACGAAGCAACGTTACTCTAGCTTTCCTCTGCAATATGACTGAAGGATGAGAAGGATGAGAAGTCTTGGAAGAGAGGCCACAGAGCATTCCTTCTTGAAGTTTTACATTGGTGCTCTGTGAGTTTCCCCTGCTGAATCCTAGACCTTGGGGACAGATTTTTTTGTGTGAAAAGGATACCCTGTATCTCTACAGTATGGTAACTGATCTCAGTATTTCTTTCAAAGGTCTTTTCAAAAAGGCTAGAAGAGTATGAGGTGTTTCCAGAGAGCTACCACAAATGTTGACCCCCTACAACAATCCAAGGCAGTTCCTTTTTAATCCAGGTAGTATTTGCTAATAAGAAAGGCTCACAAATGAACAGTTGAGCTGCTCAGCGTGTTGCTTGTGCATCTCAAGCCCGCAGAGCTGAACTGCAGAGCCTTAGCTATCAACTTCAGCTATGCTGTCAGGCTATCAATGACCTGCCTCCCCAGGCCATTAAGACTTCACATTACATTTTTGTTCTTTCACCTTATGTAGCCTTGTTCACATGAGGAAAGGTCTTGATAGTTCATTCAGGCCCTTACAATAACTACGTTTTTGCACCTGCCTCCTTTCCCTGTCCAGGAAAGAAATGTAGCTCCTTTGCATTTAGTTAGTTTGAGTAATGACACAGATTCATTAGGTAACTGTGTTGAAGACTTTCTGTAAAAACAGCAGAGAAACATTCCATGCTTTCCACAGAGGGTAAGCAAAAGTCAAAGGCTCATTAAAGCAAAAGGAAGATAAGTCTGAGGAAAAAACAAAAGAAATAAGAATGTGTCATATATGGCTTATAAAGACAGTTCACAAGCCTTGCACCCAATGCTAATAGAGACTTGAAGGTGAATGCAAGGCTTTGGAAAGGGAAGGCTGTGAGAAGGATGGTGAGCCTAAAAATGTGACACAAGGAAAAAAAGTCCATTAAGCCACCAGTGGTATAAGTATGCTTGTATATAAAGCAACAGAGACCACCTCTATGCTAAGGTTATTCTTGGCCTGGAGGGCAATAGACCTCAACCTTAGAAACAGGTTTTTCTTTTCTTTTTCTTTTTTTTTTTTTCCTAACCCAAACATATTTTCAAGCACTATCAGAATGATGGAGCACTGAAGAAATGTGGAATGCAGCTTGAGACGTGTCAGAACCTCTGACCTTCAACAGTGCTTCCCCTGTACCCCAAGCCTGTACCACTCCAGGTCTGCCTAGCATTACGCTCCTCGGTGCTGGGGAGCCAGACCTCCCAGTCCAGCTAATTAGTGTGGCTGCTCCTGTACTATGCTCTGCTGAAGAAGACAGACAACACTGACAGGAGATAGCAGTGGGATTTCAACTCATGGCTGCCTGTTCCAGGAACAAGGGATAAAAGAAAAGAAAAAACTGTACTTTTTCAGTGCAAGGGAGAAGTGCTGAATATGAGCTGGCTGCACTGTGCTCCATGAGGAAGGAGGGGAACATGCCTATCATGATCCAGAGGGGAGTCCAAGGGACAGGCCAGGTCTCCTCCTTCTGCTTTAACAGCCTCTTTTGGTAGTAGGTTGGAAGGCCAGAGATCAACTATGAAAAAGCACCCTGGAGCTCCCATTTCCCAGCCTCACATAAGAACTCATCACTTCTCATCCTGTAGGCACTGGTATAGATGAAGTCAGCTTTGAGCACAGATCTACACACCCTACAACACCCAACAGACTCCTTAAGGTCTCCTCCAACCCAAATCATCCCATGATCCTATGAACTCATTCAGATGAAAGTGAACAACATGTAAGCACTTCAACAGCGGTAGTCCCAGCAGGTGCCATGTACATGGCCTCTACAGCCCTTCATACAGTGGTCTGATGACAGACAGTGGTTCTTATGACAGACACATATCCTCACAAAGTACTGATGAAAGGCACAATGAAATGCTGACCTCTGCCAATGGGGTCTGCTCAGGCTCTTATTCCAGTCCCCAGCATCTCGTCTCCAGCATTCACACAGCTGTTGGTAACTGGATATTTCTTGAACATCTCACTGTCAAGAGCCGCTGGCTCCTGCCTCACAAACTTTCTAAGGTGCCTTTGTGCTGCACAGGAAGAAGACAAACTAGACTGAACAAAAGCAAGGCAAGTGAACAATAGGAAATGAGGCCAAGTAGAAGTGGACAGCAGCTCATGTAGGCGAGACCTGGACACAAAGTGGTACACAAAGGAAGGGAAAGATGGTGAGTAACAGGAGAAGGGCCAGTGAGAAGCACAGAGCGTAGACAGATACAGAGCGAGATCAGAGCAGAAGCATGACAAGGAGACTGAAAGACTAGAAATGGTGTTTCCGTTTGTATTTTTATCTGATCCAAAAATGTGCTCACATAAAAAATGCCAGCGTACAGAAAGAACAGCTCAGAAGGCAAGAAAAGCGCTTCTGACAGAACAGCCAACTTGGGAAAGAGCTGTCTGCATAACTGATCAGTTCATCTAACCTGCAAAGTCATGCAGTCCAGCTTTCCTCTTTCCATCTCTCTGGTACCGGCTTTCCTCACACTCCTGACTGGAATAACTGGGCCTCCACCAGCACACTAATGTGGCTGTTCTGGTTTTCAGACTTGGTCTACCACAGCATCATGCTGGCTTATGGAAATATGTCAGTGCTCTCAGAGCAAATGTGGGGCCTTCCAATCCAGCTAGCATAGCAATTTTCTTGATAGACGCGGCCTGGATTTGTTTCAGGTTTTGCTTAACTTTAATAGCTTTACCCTTGAAAGACTGGAGGAGAAGAGGAAGTCTTAAATTGAAAGGAGAGAGCCAATAGGCCTCTCCTTTCATTAGATAATGACTCCGCCTGTACTGTACCCAAGATTTAACTCTAAACCCCTTCCACGAAGTAAAATAGTTTTGTTTGTGAGTATGTTAAAGGAGGAAGTAGATCAAATTCAAGAAAGTGCTGAGCACTCCTGCCCTTTGCTTTGTTGGTTCTTTGTCCTTACTGGCAACTGGCCTCCCTCTGAGAAAGCTGCCTTGTGGATGAAATGAAGTACAATACAACTGTATTTTGTATAGCATCTCTCAAGTAAACAGGACCAAAATTGCTCTGCAGGCTAAGTGATAAATAACCACACAGAGAGAAGGAAATCAAGAGGCAGAAATGATGGAAGAAAACCAGCTGCTTCCAGAGGAAAGAAGTAAGGCTTTGGGTTGGGAAATGATGGTTACATGCCTAGCTCTTAGCCCTGCCACCACTTCATGCTTTTGACCTTCAATATCTGCCTGATGCTACCAGCACTAAGTTTCTAGTACACGATTTCTGGTTATTAACTCTTCCCTATCTTGGGAGGAGATAAACACATTCATGTATGTGGCATTCTTTGATATCACTAAACCACTGAGTAGGCAGAAGTGAACTGGAAGGTAACAGCAAACAAAATGACTTGAATCTTTCAGGATACCGATACCTAAAAGAGAATCACAATACCTCACCAATGACACTGAAATGATTTAGCAAATGGTGCTGAAGTAAGGAGGTAGAAAGCAAATTTTGCTGCAGCAAGACCTGGCATGACAGGAGGAGTCGGCAGCCATTGTATTCCTTAAAAGCAGTTTCACTCTGGGGGCAGCTATTAAGGAATGGAGTAGCTGCCAGTGACAGAGCAGTCTGAGCATGTTAAATTTGGATAGCATGTGGTACGGTGGTCATTTATAACCATGATAGTAACAGTACACAACATATTGCTTATCACTATAGAGGGCTGGAAAGGATGGTTAGAAAAATGCCTTGCAATCTGCTGCTGAGCAGCACAAACTCGGAAAAGCATGAGAAGTGATGACCCAAATGGCTAATGAACGTGTTCCATTACATGTTGAGTATGAGCAGCAGGCTGACATAATACTTTTCAAAATAAGAGATGATTTTAAAAGTACTTTCCATTTTTCAGAGCAATCTAACAGAGCAAGTTCTCTGCTACAGTAAAACAGGGGCCAGTACACTGCCCAGCCTGACTGCAGAGAGAGCAGGCTACAGAGCCATGCAGGATAGCACTAAACACTGGTGTCAGGGTTTCCAAGAACCTCTCTCCCTCTTCCCCTTTAAGATGCTTGGCTAGGACATATCCTTTCCACTGGACAGATGATAGAAAATGAGATATTAGAAGCAAGCTCCTTGCTCCTGCATAAAGAATTTGAGGTGCTCTGCCTCATTCCTTTATCCTCCTTTTATTTCCAGGTCCACCGACCCTTCCCCTCACATCTAGTGTGGGGCAGAGCTGTGCATTATGATGGGTAGAAACTGAGAGAGGGCTTTCTGAAAGGGAATGATAGCTGCCATTCCCCAACCTGGAGGAGGCACAGCACTTGCCCCATCCATGTTCCCCTCCTAGGGCGACACACTTATACATGCTATCTCTGCTGAAGCAGCCTTTACAGAGGAATAAGACTTGATGTGTGAATATCAATAGGATCTTTAAATTTCCAGGAGGTTTTTCTATCCTACAAGAGTTTCCCAGAGCTGGGCACTTCAGTTTGACAGCTCGGCAATTTCACAATTGCTTTTGTGCCAGCTGTGGGAAGCAGAGACTCATCTCTGACAGATCTCCCTCCTTGCATAGGACAACCTTCTCCTCCTCTTTCCCAAGACCCTGAATCAATCCACTCTGAGGAGCTGCATGCATTAAACAAGCCACATCCCACCCCATGTTACCACAGCAACAGGCCCTGGCCCACTGTAGGAAATGAGGAAAACTAAAAGAGGCAATGCTGAGGACACAGGACAGGCATTGGCTGCTTGTATGCTGAACCCCTCCAGTGAGGTAGACATTAGCAGCTTTATCACTGAATTACAACTCTGTGCCACTTCAAGTGCCCAAATCTGGGCTGCACTGAGGTATTAATTCTTGATGCCATTACTTAAGCAGGTCTGGTGCATTTTGGCATCTCTCACTCACACTTCGTGCTGACTCCTGTACCCTAAATGGTTGACACGATTCCTCAGACTCTACTAGGGATCCAGTTATCTTTCTCTGTCAGAGGACTGAAGCTAAGATGAAGGCCCCCAGGTCCCTCCTCTATCAAACCCCCATTGCTCAGATCAGGGCAAAAAGCTGAGAGCCCCTGGAGCTACTCCTGTGCCAAAGGAGCAGTTCCTGCCTTCTCCTCAGTTGTCCCCAAAACGGACAGCTGGTAAAAATGTTTAGAGAGATAAAACACCAACAGTTTGGGGAAATGCTCTCTTTGTGGAGGTAAGTACTACTGGGGCAACTGCGCACATGCCTTGCCACAAGTGCACAGGGCTCTCATTTTTACGCTGACCTCTGCTGACTAAAACTCCAAAGAAATGATTAAGAAACTGCTACCAGTTGTCACCAGGGGGAAAGAAACTTCTTTCAATGACAGAAAAGCTGACAGATCTCAAGTTCGGTCTGAGCCCTCCAGGTGAACGTACGTATTTTTTTATGCATCTGTCATTACTCTTCTCAGCAAAGGCAAATTAAACTATAAACAACTGCTGCAGAGACCCTGCCTGCTCCCCTGCCACCCTCACACGCACGACTCCATGTAGTTTGTGCCCTGCGAAAGCCACATTTCAGATTCCCTCACTGGACTTTGGCTTTGACACCCCAAATTTCAGCCTCTCTCAGCAATAGCTGGACATTGTCACAATTTGGCTATGCTTGTGCTACCGCCTCATGAGGCCAAGCAATCAGAGTTAAAGCTTTTTTCCTGATCCCCCGCTTCACCTCAGGCAGACCTATGTAGCTTTAAGAAGCATATTACAGTAATGAGGGGCCAAGACCATTTCTGAGAATATGCCCTTCTTCCCATTAGTAACCCCCAGTGATAAGCAGCTCCATCTTCACTGCTGCCACTAACTGCTTGCAAGCCACTGGAGCTGCAAAGAAGGACAGACGGAGCAGCCTGTCATGAAGAAAAAGTGAGAGGAGTGCATAAATGGGGAAAGAGGGTGGAGGAAGGAGCAAGCCTTGACAGTCAAAATGCGAAAATGATAAAATGCTATTTTTCTTCAAATGCCTCAAGACAAGACAGATCTCCAGGCTTCTTTCCCCTCCCTTGCCCTCCTGACTGAAAAGGGAAGAGGCAGTTAACATAGGAAAGCCCCTCAAATAAACCCTGACAGTCACATATTCAGGAACCGTTGGCATTTCCCTAAACACTGTTTGTAAAATGGTAATTATCCAGCAGGCAGTGACAGCTGGCACTTAGCACTGAGAGAGAACAGGAGCGGACATGAAGAAAGGGATCCTGCCGTAATTGAACAAAGGGTAAAGAAATATATGAAACATAATCGGAAAAATACAAAGATTGCTGGCTGTGCTAATAGGTCACTTCAGCTTCCCGGTTCATCTTGAAGTGATTGAGTTTGAATGCCGGATCAGACTGACACTCTCCAATTCACTCAGCTGGGAGCAGCAGGAAAGCCAAGGGACTGAGCAGCCAGCATCGAGCATGTAGGTGCCCAGTTGCTCACCTATTATTTTTTTTTCCAAGTGCCTGGTGCAACTACTCTCCAAACTGTCGCAAGATCAGCTGCAAGGAATGGCAGCTTCTGGGTATGTACCTCCTCCCTGCTGCTGACCACTTCATCAACTCAGCTGTGCCATAAAAGGGCATGTGCGTCCTTCGTCAGAAGGAATGGCACACAAATTTCTAGCCATTCTTTTTTGGCCGTTGCTTTTCCTTTATCAAAAGACAGTACTCATGAGAAAGATAAAATTGTCCTAATGGACCCATACTATTTTAGCAATTGAGGGCAAAATTCTTAGGGCTTCTGAACTCCTGCTAAGCATACCTTCCTCTTCTTCTCTGCTCTACCTCTCTTTTACCGGGCTTGCCAGTTCACAGTCCATCACAGCAGATGACCTTTAAGCTTCTTTTTATGCCATATTCTCCTTGATGCCAGGCCTCTATGCTAATAATTTCTCAGCACCCACGCACATTTAAAATAAGATAGATTTTCTCTGCTGCAGACAGATACACCTCTGCACAGTAATTCATTACATTACTATCTCCAAAGCTGTTTCTCTGAGAAATATGTGTACAGAGTTGTATTAACAGCGTATAGTTTTTATGACAATAACTGATGATTTGTTTGACGAGGTCCCTTATGTATCAATCTGACTATTTTCTAGTTTGCACTTGATTTATTTTTTACTGTTTTAATAAAGTTCAAATATTACTTTCTCTGGGTAATCAATCCACTTTCTTTAAACTGCTGTTAAATTCTTGCTTTAATGAGTGAGAATTTGAATAAATAATTGATCCTACAAAAGTACTGATCTGAACGTTATCGATGTACTTCTAAATGGACAAGTACAAGTAAATTGAGAAGTGAGATTTTCTTCCAGTAGATGACATTAAAATATATACGTGTTTTCAAGTACAAAGTAATTACTTTAAACAGTAACAGAGCATTTCTCATAAGATATATTAAAGAAACAACAACAGTGGAATTGCAATTTAATTATAAGCCCTTCTATATGCCAGCACATCTTCACTATTACTTTTTTTGCTTTTCTTGATCTTTTGTGTAACGTGTAACACAATTTACTATGCATTTCTTTGTACAAATTAATTTCATTGCTTCTGTACATCTGCCACATATGGAACAGCAGAGAAGCACAAAAAGATGCTACACAAGGATGATTAAGATTAAATGAAAATAATAAAACAAAAAAAAAAAGAGTAGTATTGCATTGCATGAAAACTTTTAGGCAGCCATGTAATGAAAAGCTTCACCGTAACACATACTTGCTGTAGACCAGTGTTAAAATGAAAAAGCACAGTTGTAATTTTGGGAAGTAATTTTAGTGCAGCCATTATAAGGTAGTGCCAGATGACTTCTGAGTAAACACGCATATTCATTCTCATTATTAATGTATTTACCATAGACTCCTTGTTTCCCTGTGAGGGCTCGCATATAATCTAGCTCATCTACTTCCTCATGTTTAACTTTTTCTTGATACAGTAGATAGATTCACTGATATTTAAGATGAGAAGGGAAGAACTCAGATCACACAGGTTTCTCCTTGAGGGATGCAGACCTTATATTTAACCCTTAGTTTCCCTAGTTCTACATTGATAACGTGAGTGAAGCAAAGAAAGTCTGTTAGAAAGACATCAGATGTTGATTTGAATACTATAAGTTGTGTGGAGCTGAACGTGTTTCGATGATTTAAAATAGTTTATAAAATAAATTCAGAGAATACATAGATTTCTGTGGGCACACTTATACATTCATGATAAAAGCATTTTAATGATTCTCTCTGTCAGAACAAGAGCAAGCACATGTCGCTTTGCTTTGGTGACTGTCCAAGCCTGCTCACTGCTGTTGGAAGAACAGTTTTGATCTCTGAAATCCACCTGGCACTCAGCATGAGTTTTTATCATGTATTAATTTAATAAAGCTCTCCTAATGCTGCCTCAGGTTTGGGAAAACGCAGCACATCCCTGTCAGCAGGATCTCTGTTGGTGAACTGCTTGTGTTATCTCTGCTGGTTGGCTGGCACAGCTTGTTCAGCTCTCATGGGGAGCTTGCAGAGAAATGGGGCTCAAAATATAGACATAAGGCCAACTCAAACTTGTCCTGGCACAGTCATAGAATTAGAATCATTTATGTTGGAAAATATCTTTGAGATCAAGTCCCACCATCCACCTGACCTACTGAGTCCCATCGCTAAACCACATCCCACAGTGCCACATCCATAAATCTCTTAAATACCTCCAGGAAGAGTACTCCATCACTTCTTTGAGCAACCTGTTCCAATGTTTGACTGCCCACTCTGTGAAGAAATTCTTTCTGATAGCCAACTTAAATCTCCTGTGGCACAACTTGAGGTCATTTCCTCCCATCCTACCACTTGTCACCTTACAAAATAGACCAATCCCCACTTTGCAACTATCTGACAGGAGGTTGCAGCAGAGTGATGAAGTCCCCCCGAGCTTCCCCTTCTCCAGACTGAACAGCTCCAGTTCCTGCCCCACTCCTCATAACTTGTTTTCTAGTCCCCATTACCAACTTCTTTCCTCACCAACAAGTTTTAGCAATTCAATATTCTTCTTGAAGTGAGAGGCCTAAAATTGAACATGTACTTGAAGCCTTATCAGTGCTGTGTACAGGAGGACAATCCCTTTTCTTGTCAGGCTTACCCACACTATTTCTAATGCAAGCCTGGATGCCATTGACTTTCTTGGCCACCTCAAAACACTGCTAACTCACATTCGGTCAGCTGTCAGCCAATATCCCAACATCCTTCTCTGTCACACAACTTCCCAGCTGCTCTTCCCCCGTCTGTTCTGCTGCACTAGGTTGCTATGAGCCAAACGGAGAACTGGACACTAAACCTCACTGAATACCATGCAATTAGACTTGGCCCACCGATCCAGTCTATGCAGATCTCTCTGCAAAGCCTTCCTACCCTCAAACAGATCAACATTCCCACCTAATTCCTAGATTATTAGATATGAAGCAGACCTATACATCAGAGCTTAACATGTTGGGTTTCAAATGCCCACCAGCCCGTTTTGTTACCAAAGGCACATCCTTACAGCTTTCAAACAAGAATTGGGTGATTCTCGGCAGCTCTGTTCATAGTAAGAAAATACTTCTGCTGCTGGCACTTCTTCATTTGCTGCTCTCACAGCCCAGGACAGACAGAAGGAGGAAAATAAAGGCAGGGAACATGGAGAAGGGAATATGTATATACACTCTTAGGCACATGTACAACACCATGAAAGAAAAATAGCCAAGAGGTCACATAAAATAAAGAGTCAGCAAAGAAGTAGTAAATGTAAAAAAGAAAGAGAAACAGACCAAAGGCAAGCAAACCAGCAAGAAATAAAAAAAGAGAATGTTGAACTAACTGGCAGTACCAGCCAGGAGACATCTGAGCTGCAGATGTGCACAGAAACATTAGGCACCAAGTGTAAACATTCACACACACAGTACCATGAGCTGAATTGGGCACAAATGACAAATCATAGGCTCATTTGAGTGAGAAAAGACCTCTGGTACATCATCCAGGCCACTGCTGCACATCATGACAGGTCTGATTACACCTAAACCATCCCTGACAGATGGGTGACTCATCTCTGCCTCAAATACCTCCAGTGTTGGTGCCTCTACTGCCTGCTTTGGCAGCCTGCTCTGTCACCAAACTGTTTAGCACTGGAGTTATAAAGTTTTCCCTCATATTTTTTAACTAACTGTTCCCTGCTGCACCTCAAGACCATTATGTCTTATGCCTGTTTGTACCAACCACTGAGAAAAATGGATCCCTATCCTCTCAGTAGCGTCTCTTTATGGATTTGCAGACAGTGATTACATCTCTCCTCCTCAATGAATATATACCAGCCTCCTTAATCTTCTCAGTTATGCTATACTTTACAAATTTAGTAGCATTTTTGTCACTCTTCCTGGATCTTCTTCCAATACATTGTGACTTTGGGACCCAAAGCAGGTAGCATGAATTCAGCTTCCTACCTCTTACGTGTGTCACGTCCAGTCATGAAAGGTAGAGGACCAGATTGATTTCCTTTCCTGAATCCCATTTGTTTCCTAAATCTCTCCTTCTTTACCCTCCTGAAAGATTGTGTTACACACTCACATATGCATGCATACACATATTTCATACATTTCTAGAAAAAAAGAAGTCCCTTGCTTAGTAGTGATCTCAAAGTTAACAGGTATCTTAAGAGATAGCTGTGATGGAAGATATCGGAAAGAATGGAGAATGGCGCTACTTTACACACAGGAAGAAGTCCTGTTTGATGGTACTCTGATAACAAACTGAACATTGAAAATGAGGCCATCCCCTTGCTGTCCCCAAACCCAAAATGTTATTCAAATCCACACAGTTCACACCCATTTCATTATGCTCATTTGTCTTCTGGGCCCCATATACTGCATCCATCCATCATCTTCTCCATTTAAAGCCTCCACTTACAAGATCTGTTAGGCTAGCTCTCAACAGGTCTGCTCCCCTGTCGTTAAAGTGATGTGCATGAATGGTTTCTACACAATGCAAAAATGGCTTAGGTGCTATGATTTTTGTTGCAAATGGATAACCTACATGGGGAAAAAAAAAAAAAAAGATCAAGAAAGAAAGCACTGAGTAGGCCCATTTGAGACATTATGCAGCTGCTTCCAATTGCTCACTTTAGTTTCTGAAAAGCCTCTTGGGGGTTGAGTTAGAAGATGGACCTTAAAAACATCCAGATACTATATCCAGTAGAACTCTCAAGAATGCCATAGCATTTTCTTTATGGATTTCACTGAGAGAGGAAAGTCCTAAGCAAAGTACATAACAAATACAATGTGCCAGGCCTCAGTGAAATGACATTATGACAATTAAGGGACAATCATTTCAAAGGTTTCCCAATTTGCATCTACAATCAGCTTCCAGCAAAAAAGCGCGTGATTTCTATACTTGCAACCTGACCTGAAGGCGGGCACCAAGAAATACTACAGCAAGGCACCACTGGGCCCTGCACTTCTTCAGAACTGCAGTGTGGGATGAAGCTATAGCATCTGGGCTCTAGAAATTGTCAGACTAGAGGCCAGGCTCTAAGAAAGTTGTCTGTAATGTGTTATGCTTACAGGCTTATAGCCAGTGACAGCAACTTACAGATGATTCTGTGTGGCAGACTAATGGTCAATAATATTTCTTTTCAATACCCTACTGCAACATCAAGCCAACCATGGAGTTTATTACATCTCGTGGAATTTTCTATCTGTTCTGAGAGCTGCAAGTTTTTACCCTGCTTACATCAGCCTTAAAAGAAAATCTGAAAAATCAGTTAAGAAATTGAGAAGCATCTCATTCCTCACAACGAAAAGAATATGAGATGTAAAATGTCATCGCTTTGATGTGCTGGCAAACTTCCTGGAATCAGTCGACCAAAGATAACTATGTTTATAAATATTTGGGATATGAAGATACTGTATATAAATTGCATTTTTATTATTATTATAAAAGAGAGGTTTTTATTAAAAAAAAAAAAAAGAGAGAGAGAGAGAGAAGAAATAGCTCTGCAGTATATTCTAAAGAAATACATGAGGGTGTTTTGTGCTGTGCATAGCATGTTGTTAATGGGGAGAAAAGCTGAATTCCTCTTTCTCCCTGTGCCTTGAACAGAACCAATAGGCTTTTCTCCCAGAAAGAGCTGCTAGAGGACTAGCAAAACAGGGACAAGCTGCCCACAGCTTTAGCAGCTCAGGCCAAAAGCACTCTGAAGATCCCCTTGTCATGGGTTTTATGCTGCAGACCACTTCCCCCGATATCTAAGCATCTCCCATATAAAATCAATAGCAATAACAGAATCCCTCGTAGTCTTCATGGAGTCTCTCAACAATATAACCAGGGCTGTTCTGGAGGAATAGCTGGGGATGACTACAGCTTGTTCCAGTCTCTTACAGCAGGTTTTATTGCAGGGAGAGGCTCAGGACTGCTGCCCGCCAAACTCTTGCAATCCAGGTAATTGCTTTTCTACTTTTTCAACAGATATTTTATTTTCGTTAAGACAGGAGAGTTGCTGAAGTGCAATCAAGCTGCTCCCACACCCACATACATTCTGCTCCTAACCAGCTGACCTTTGTGCTGCACCAACTCCAGAACCCCATACACCTCAGTAGCCTGGTCCTCATTCAATCTGTCTCCAGCGAGGAGAAGGAAACAAGACACAATGCTTGCACTAGTCACCCTGCAGAGAACTAGCTTCCTGCCATTTGAGCCCTGGGTTAGACTCAAACCTAGGTGCCAGGCCAGGCCATTTCCACACATCAGGAGCTCCCTCCACATGTCTTCCTCATGTCTTGTGACTTTACACCATCTGCTTCTTTGACAAACAACCACTCACCTTGCAGCCTTGGGCTGATGGAACCTGTCTTTAACTCAAGTCAACCACCAACCTTCAATAAATATCAATGGAACTCCCAGCATTTAGCACCTCTCAGTCTGGGTGTAAGACACATTGGATAGATACTGCATGAGATACTCAGACTGCTCCCAAAGCAAGGACAGAGACTCGAATATGGAAACATCTTGAGGCAGATCTCACATCATTCTTGTGCTATAAAATCTGACTTGTGTTGCACTCTTCAAGAGCAGGAAGAAAAATGTTACTCATACTCAACATACAGGCTTATTGGCATTTGGGGGAAACGTGATTGCTAGCATACAAGATCAACCTGCCCTTGATGGCGTTCAAGTTTTGCAGTATCACACCATAGCTCTTTGTCACTGTAAATGTTAACTAAATGTAGCTCTGGTGAGAGATGCCAGCTCAACAGCCCTGGGGACCAACCTGCTAAATCCTCCTCTCAGTCACAATACTGTGAACCCACGTTAAGTCCAGCTGTAATCTTAGAATCGCAGGGGTTGGAAAGGATCTCTGGGGATCATCAAGTCCAACCCTTGTGCTAAAGCAGGTTCCCTAGAGTCACACAGGAAAGCATCCAGGTGGTTCTCTAATATCTCTAGGAAAGGAGACTGTACAACCTCTCTGGGCAGTCAATAGAGCTACTCCAGAATTGTAGCTAAGGATGGATTTCAGTACTGCAACTCCTCTCATACACAGCAGGAAGAGACCAAGTTTGACTCCACAGCACTGCTCCTGAGGACCTAAGCAAGACCCAAATTTGATCCCACAACACGTACAGTCTAGGCAGCAATAGTATTTGCTTTTCCAAAGCAGCAGAAAATAACGTGCCCCCATCCTGCACCCCACCAATTAACATGCCTCACACTTCACCTCTATCACTTCTGGAAACAACAGTCCTCTTTCCAACTCCACAAATAGTAAACTCACAATTAACACCAAAGATATCATTCAGATAGCTGACTTTCATCTCACTCCCACTCAAACCAGTGTTCTTCATCACTGATATCAATGGATGGATAATTGCAGCAAAACAAAGCACTCTGAATGAAATCATTAAGAGTGACAGAACGAAATGGGGTACCTTGATGTGCCCATGAATGGTTCTGTGTAGTTGTCACTGATAGGATCCTGCTATATGTTACACCTGAAAGGATAATGGCATTCCAGTCCCACTGCAGGGTCCTCTGGATCTGTGCTCTGAAGCTACTTGACTCAGCCTCTGCTTAAGGGATCAGAATACCTGAACAGCTCCAGAACAGATCAGGTTTCCAACATACCTCTCTGTTATGGCCAAGAGCTCACAAGCCCGATGTAGCTTATCATCATAATTTCCTCACTTTCCCTTTCACTAGAAATTTTGACATTCGGTTCTCAGTTTACATAGAAAAAGTCTGACTCTGGACCAGTGGTAATCCAAGGTTTGAAACAAAAGAGCGAACCAATTCACTGGACAAATCTCTCCTCCATGCCTTCAGGTCTGTGGGCTGTTTACATTGCACGTGTGATGATTTATGATGCTCACAGGACTGTGAAGTTCCTGCAGTTTCATGAAAGCTCACAAAAAGTGTGTTTTGAATCAGTAATGCTGGATGAGATTCAGAATCAAAGCACATGGGTTTGGAGAGGCTCCAACTCACAAAAACCTCCAAACCTTTGGAGAACTGGACGTTGTTTTGTATAGAGGATTGGCATGTTTTGCCAACCTGTGGTGTGAAGAGGGAGAATTTTATGGGAGCTGGTGACCTAAAGGCTTGCTATAGTGAAGAGCAGGTCTTGTGAACATCTACCAGGAGCAGATGCCCATCACAACTGTCACTGCTCTCCCAGCTTCTGCCCCAATGCCTCCAAAGACAAAGGCAAAGTCTTCAGTGACCTCATAACCTTCCCTCAGCCATTTCTGTGGCTTTGTGGAGTTGCCCAGAGCAGGCAGGGAATCACTTTCTCTGTGTGGAACTGTCATGTGAGTGCATGCAGGACACTATATTCATTCTTGAGCACCTAATTACACAGAATATATTGACAAAAATAAAGAAAAGCAGAGCAAAGCAACAAAACAGTCAGATAATTGGAATGGTCAAAGAACTAAAGGGTCAAATCCGCTTGCCTTGATTGGAAATAGGAGACAGGATATCAATACCAACAATAAAGGGAAAAAGCAAATGTAAGAAAAACTTCCTGACAGCAAGGTACAGCAGCAGGATGAGGAATGCCTCCCAAAGCATGCAACGGGGTCCTCACTGCTGGAAAATACATCAGGAAACAGGGAAGAGCTCAGTACCCAACAGGCACACTTGCACTGCAGCTATGTCCAGCTATGCTTAGCACTCCCTGCACTTTCAAACTTGATGTTTCTATCTGCATTGCATATCTCACAAGCTGGTGGGCAGCCTGCTGCTGTGCAGATGTCAAGCAGATGCCACCTCCCACCCTCCAGTGGTTAAAGTGGCTTCAGGATGAGGTAATAATTAGTCTCCAAAACGCTGTGTGCAGAACGCAGTGGAGGGCTGTTTGTTGTACTCCAGTGTGGTTGAGGGCTGGGACTTGTCACAGCTAAAACATTAAAGCATGCTTCTAAGGCCAGCTGATTTCTCAAGGCTTTTGTGCACATCCACCACTTTACTCACCGCTGAGTAAGCCAGAAAAGAAGCTCCACTGAGCAGCACAGTGAGGGTCAGATGTACTGGCCATGGTGCATTGGAGTCATGCGCCCTGCCCACAACAGCAGTCAGCACAGGCAGTACAGCCTGCCCCTCAGTATTAGCCCTTGTTCTGCGTTTTGAGATGTAGAGAAGCCCTACGCTCTACTGACTGCACATAGCTGCTTCTCCTTCCTAGAATGTATTATCTTTGATTAAGACAGCTCTGGATACTCTCAGTGTACATTGGATCTTTTCTACTTTTAAGACCTGTTGAAAGCTAGCTGTTGACAATGTTACATGACAATGATTTCTGCAGCCAAACTGCCTGTTAATAGGAAAAAAATACCCCTCTTTTTTCATCTAGTAGCATCATCAAAAATCTCTTTGTTCTCTCCTGTGAAAACAGAGACTTTCTTACAAATATGAAGACTTTTGCATATCCCTTCTTCTTAGCAACATACAAGCTCTGCTGGTCACAAACTTTCAAAGATCTTTCTCTCTGCATGTGAATCTTTCCAGGCACATCATTATTCCTGTTGCCCAGCTCCCCAGTCACCTCCCTTCTAAGACAGCATGCCCAAACCTGCACACAGTTTTTTCAACTGAGGATCCAGCACTGAGAATGTGGGATCAGCCCAAAGACCACCCCATTAACACACTGCAGCGTTGTCCCCACTGTCCCCAGTCCCCTCTACTTTGCAGGCAGCCTGCTGCAGTAACTCAGCAGTGCTTTAACAATGATGTCTATGTCTTCTTTGTTGCCTCCTCCAACTTTGAATTTCTATTTAAATTTTGCATTCATATGCCCCACGCTTGGCACTACTGCTGAGTACATTCAGGAACTGTACAAACAAAGGATGTAATTACTACTCCTCCAGTTTGGGGAGGGACATATAAATGAGTAGCCTTTTAAGGGTATTCCTGTAGGGAAAAAAAAAATAAAAATGTGTTGTGTCTTCACTAAATCCATCTCCTAGTCTTTTCCATTATAATCAATAAATCAGTTCCCTTTTTATATGGTGATGTTGGCTCAGCTGTGATTTTTTGATGGCAAAATTCATTACTCAATTGTCTCATCGCTTCCTTTCTAAGTTCAAAAACATCCATTAGCACCACTATGTGAAGCCCCATTAATCAGTGTTCGTTACAATAATGTTCTTATTCTTTTTTAGTGTCTTCATTGCATCCCACTCATCCTTGTTGTCTCACAGGAGTTTTTAATTAATGCACTAAGAGCTGATATAAAGAACTAGCTTTTTTTTTAATTTTTAATTTTTTCATTTTTATATCTAGCATTTTTCATTACTGGACAGAAATTAACCAAATTTACTCAGGTGTCTCTATACTAATCTGGAGACAGTCTGCACGCCATGCAGACTGGATGCTTTAAGAACCATCTGGTTCCTGCAGAAAAAGCTACAGTCAAAATAATCTCTCACTGGCTCCAAGTACTCATCTGGTGCTGTGCATTGCAAAATGTATTTCAAAATCAGAAGGATTTCTCAAACCTATCCCATACTGGCTTTGGTCTTCTACTTATTTCTTAATGCAAATCAAGAAAGTGTTCCCTGCGGGAAAATAAACAAATGAATAGAAAACAAAAAAAAGAACTCCTGATAGGGGGCTCCAAAATTAGGTGAGAAAATCTTCTTGGTTATTGAGGTCATCAAAACCGATGCCTCATTCCCCCCCTCTTTTATCCGTGAACTCTGTGCTGCCACTTAAATCCATTACATGTAAAAAAGAAAACAAAGGACAAAGCTACACTGATTTAGTGCTCCTTTTGCATTTCCCACTCTTTCAGTTTCTTCCTCTCCATAAGACTTAAGGGAAATAAGCACCTGCTATTCCAACAACAGACATGACTCAGAGACAGGCTACAGCAATTGCAAGGACCTTTGGCTTTCAGTTAAAAAACGTCTGTCTCAGCTCAACTCATAGCAGATGCCTTTGGGAAGGTATTTCACCAGCTCCCTTCTGTTTCCTGGTCAGGCTGTCAGCACCATGGACAAGGGCTGCTTTTAGTCTCCCATCCTCTCTCAAAGCTCATGAAAGCACAGGCCTATCGCTTTCCTATAGGATTTTCCCTAGAGGTAGAGCAGGTCTAGTCAGTAGGCAGCACGATTGCCTCCTCTGGTGCACTACTTGTAGGGAATACTGCCTGCATCCATCTTTGTAGGGATCAGCCCTGCAATAAACTAAGTCTATTAAATTCCCTTTCTTTGTCCCCTGCAAAGGGACAAAGGAAATTGGTGAACAACGATTTACCGGACCCCTCTAATGAAATCACTTCTTCTTAAACATCGCTCATCAATGGAAAATTGGCATGTTTACTTCCTTTTAGGAGACCAAATGCAGAACTGCTGAGAAAAACAAGCAAACAAAGGGATATGTTGTGAGCCGATATCGCTGACAAGTCAGAGGGGGGAAAAAAAAAACAAAAAACAACAAAACAACTGTACATGGATTATAGAATTTATCATTAAAAAGGAAGAAAAACCAAACCCAAGAACTTTGCATGATACTTCAAAAGAAAAGGAGGAACAGGGAAGTGGAAGGGGGGGGAGGAAAGGGGGAACCAAAAGAAAAGAAAATCTGTCAAAAATTTTCTCACTGTATCCAAAATGCCTCAGTGAGCAGAGATACAGAAACAAGCTAATTACTGTCTTTCTTTTACTCTCATGATTCCGAACTCTACACACAACATTATTTTTTTTCCTCGATTATTAATAAAGGAACACTTTTATCTCCTCCTTATTAAGGGTTCTGGGGTAAAAGTACAGTATCTGACAGATACCATATGGGATAGGGTAGAAACAGTAGGGAATGAAATAAAGGAAAATAGAAGCAGGGAGGTAACACTGAAATCTCTCCATAGCTCCTTGGTTACTCGTCCAAACTACTGAAGCTTTCAATCTAATTGGAGTGATTTCTGTTCTGCTATACTCTTCAATATTTATCTCCGAGGCTTACAGCACTGGGGAATAGAGAGCAGGATCTGCTGTTATCTGAAGTGAGAAAATGGCCAGTTCCAGAAGTCCCCAAAATGGAAGGCCAGTACTTAGAAAGCTGAGGAAGCTGATGGAAGGATATGAAGAGCATGGAGAGAGCTGAGGACTAAAGCCTACTTGCAGCATTCACTGATGCTGTGCTGTGGGGCATGAGGGGCACGGTCAATGGAAAAGCTGTAGGTGGGCTGCCAGGAACAACAGGGATGGCTGGTTTGAAAGCATGGCCAAGGGGCTTCATGTAGCTCCCAACTCTGTACTGCCCAATTCCAGCCTTCATTGTTGTCTCCTTGCTTCCATAAACATCATGAAGTTCAAATAAGGAAAACAACAGAAATTCTTGCAGTGCAGCCCCCATCCCCTCTGTGTACTGAATATTTTCTGAGTTCAGCAGAGCAGCTTAGACCAGCTGCTTTTTTGAATAAGTCAAGGAAGATGGCAGGAGCCAGGGAGCACTAGCACCAGCTCTGACTGAGTTCAGCATGTTCTACACATGACCAGTTTAAATGTCTGCCTAACTCTTCACAAACACTAACTTTGCTGCCTCTCACTTTACAGGAGATGCATCTTCCCATCCTCCTTTACAAGAGCTGCAGACCAAGACAAGCTGGAGTTACCAGACAATTGGCATCCTTGGGTGCAGATCCCTACCCCCAGCCAAAAGCTAATCGCTCGCAGCAAGACAAACTCTCTTCTTTATCATCTATGGAGCACTGGCAGAAAGCTGCAAACAATCTGCAAAGCATTTCTACCTTTGGTCCAATGGTAAATAATTAAGCTCCCTCCATAAATTTTTTTCTGTAAGTGGACATCTGTCCATTTATATGGACATATATATAAATACTGCATTACAAACTCCTCCAGACAATGCCCTTTCTACAGCCTGTGCCATTTTGCACATCTGTAGTCATAAGCTACCACTCACTCAAATCCATCTCCCATCTGCTGTGGTTTCACCACTGTACTTGCCCACGGTTAACAAGAAGTAATGCTCCCAGCCATTTTCATTGGCAGATATTCCAAGAACTTAAAAGTAACTATTCATTGCAGAATAGGGCTCACTGTTCTGCACAGAAAAAAGGAATAAATAAATAAATAAATAAATAAAATAAGAAAAAATCCACCCCCTCATGGGGTAGTATAGGGTTTTAAGCAGCATTCTGTGGTCTCACCTAGGAATCTTTGGATTACTTGAACACATATGCTGTTATTATTATTATTTTTCTTTTCCTGTGGACCTTTCTAAGTTAAATGTATTACATGACTTAAAGAGACCAAGCTTGACGATGCACCTGGTCCCTTCAAATCTGGAGCAACCAGTGAGATTCAGCTTTCAGCCCAGAAATCTGCTCTGAAGCTGCAGGAGAGCTACAAAGAGAACATGTGGAAGAAGCAACACAGTGCTGCTAATCCCGGCCCTGTACTACCTCTTCTCCATCCTGCCAGAAACTTAGGTCTCCCTTTGTAGGGAGCAGTATAAGCAAACCAAGATAAAACCCCACGCCAGTTGTCAGTCCCAAGCACCTCATCTGTGCCATACTTATAAATCTCCTCATGAGTAAAATCTTTTCTACTCTCACTGCCACCTGGACTGCAAATATCCTGAGGATCTTGGACATGTGTAGATTAAAAGCTCCCTCCTAGATATCCTGAAAAATGCTTTCTTTGGATTAGTGAGGGGCAAATAGGCGGCAAAACATCTCTGCACAGTACAGAGCAATCACTGCTCTTACATAAAGCAAGAGTTAACGATTCTGCTGATTTACAACCTATTTTCCACTAATACATCCAACAGTGGATCCTCAAGAGGCCTTCACAGCGTGCAAATTTGGAATACACGACAGTGATAAAGCTATGTTTAGCTAGAAGACGAGAAAACAAATGATAGGTAAGAGCCAAACTTTCAAATCTGGGTTAATTTGTTAAAGCCTTGCAACTGAAGGGGAAAAAAAAATACTTTGACTAATTTTCTTTGAGCTATAAGGAAAAAAAAAAATCCCCTTTGCTGTCACAGTAAACCCAATAGGGATCAGGGCACATCAATTTTACTAATGGAACCTGGTTGTGGCCTTAATTATTATTATCTCTCTGTAATAGATTAGCCATTTACCCAGATTATATAGACATAGTGAGATTAGATTAGATAGTCAAGGCTCCATATGCTTTTTCTATCTCCTTGTGCATTACAGCAGTCGACTAACTGAATCCCTGCATGCATTCCTGGTAATGAGAGACCTTAGAACATTTGTTTTAAGCTCTTTTCAAGAAAAATTGACCAAGGTTCAGGAAAAAATTCTGTAAAAGAGGCATTTAGATTGGAGGGATACCCTGATGTCAAAGGTCACACTGTTCTCTTCCAGGTCAGCTGTTATTCTTTCAGCAAGAGAATTAAGATTAAAAAAAAACCCCAAACCTACCCACAAATACAAGACAGGTATTCCAGTCCCCTTCACAGGGGACAACTACTGTCAGCCTTGTACAATAAATTTATTATTGTACAATAAAATGGGGTCACTTTAGTTGGCTAGCTGGATGGAATGCAATTTCTTTGAATAAACAAACCCTAGAATTAAAAGAACAAGTTTGGATAAACCAAGTGGGATTCTGGATGTCTTCAACAAGGTACAATCAGGTTTTCCTGACTGAAACAGCCAAAGAAGAAAATCTGTATGTACCAGGGGCATGCAAGGTTACCTCAACTCCTCAGGGGGTTTTATCATCATGGGATGAGACAGTAAGTAGGTAAGAAAAGAAGACCTTTTCTGTCATAAAAAGCGGAAGTTTGTAAAGTTGTTTTGTGATTTGAGTGGTCTTGAAACATCTTCAATGATAAAAATCAGGAATAGTGAACAGCAAGGACAGCACACATTCATTCCAAAATTAAGACTGACTTTTTACAGTAAGAGAAGCTATGCACCAAAGTTCAATGCTCACTGCGCTCATACAGAACTACTTTAATAGATCAAAACAGCTTCACATGCTTTTATCCAGAAACTTTTCCAGTTCTCCCTGGAAATTTCTGCTAACTCTCATGGGTTCTCCCATTTGCCTCTTTTGTACCCCATATTTTGCTACTTCATCTGCTCAAAAGAATCAAATCAATTTGCCTAGGCACTTCTTAGGTGTAAATAAACTTCAGTGGGTCATTCTCCAGGAAAAGTTGTCAATTACTTGAAAAAAAGATTTTAAAATGGCATTTATTTGGCACAACTCATCAAGCCATTGTGAAAAACATCAACATGGAGGACAGCAGGAGAAAGGTTAGAAAAGCAAGTTACTCCTTCCTTGCAGGAGACCCATGCTTGATATAACACCAAGCTCTGCAGTTTGACTTGGGTCACTCCTTCCCTCTGCCTTTCCTCGCTCCAGCTCACGCAAATATACTTCAGCTTCACTCCTTCAACAGCTACAAAGAACAAAATGGCTCCTTCTCCCTGCCATCTAATAATGAAAAGCTGTGCAAGAGGACAAAGCAATGCATAGAGACCTCTCTTACCCATATTCCCACAACATCTCTAAAATGCTGAGCTGGAGGCTGGCACCTGCTCACCTAATTGAAATGCTTCTTGCTTTTGAGATAGCATTTACTTTTATTTTATATATCTTTGCCAAGATGTTGGGTGGAGCTCAGTGTTATTTCTTCCCTCTGTTCAGGGATCACTTATTTATATTTGCCAGTTCCACAAGCCATGAGTCACCCTTTGATTTACAGCCTGTCCCAGGAGAGACAGGATACCCTAATGAAAGAGCAGGCTGCAAGGGTAATTAATACTCAGCAGACATTCAACTGTACTATTAGCGAGCAAGACGTGTGTTATGTGAGCACCGTCGACTGGAAAGGAACAGGCAGAGAAGATATTTGTGTATGCACATTCCTGAGCACCTTGCTAACCTACTGCCTTAACAAAGGAGAAATGCCCAACCAAAATCCCAAATGCAGGGAGCAAATCTGGCATGGGTCGGGGTCAGGGAGAGCCAAGGAAGCAGTGGGAAGCTGGGGTTGGGTCACTGAGGGCTGCAGGAGGGAGGCTGGCGCAGTGCATTGATTGGGGATGCTGTGCTGGAGAGAAGGCGGGAGGGTGATGGATCACCCCTGCTTAAAACAAACAAAAAACAGGCAGCTTGCCAGCAACGGCTTAGGCCAGTTTCATTAAAACTCTTCATTCATCATGCTGAAATGAGGCGGTGTTTGTTATTGCAGTGGTGCTGTGCTGGTGCAGTATACATTATGGGTGGGTGGTAATCGAGGGAGGGGGCAGTGGGAGGAGAGGGAGAGTAATGAGGGATGGCGGTTACTGGGAGGCAACGAGGCTCAAGTATCACTTCTTGCCCAATGAAGGGACTAAAAGTCAGCCACGGCCTCCTGCATGGCACTGGACTGATAAGGCTTCACATCCAGCCAGAGCTCCAAGATGAGAGAGGGTTCTCTACTTCCAGGTGTATTTATTCCCCTCATTAGACCAAATAATGGCACCATAACATGCTGGGGCTCGCTGTGGTGTCAGGGCTCAGCTGAGGCCATGAATCCACTTAATGTCACCTCAGGAAATCCTAACAGCATGATGCTCAAATAAAAGTCCTGCACCTGCCTGGAGAGGGACAGGACAGCTGAGGCTCCTCTCTTTCTGTTCTGCTCTCCATGTCACTGCATTTCCCAGATGGTATTGGGGACACAGAATCATAGAACCACTCAGGTTGGAAAAGACCTTAAGATCATCAAGCCCAACCATGACCTAACCATACCACCCTAACTAGCAACCCTCTGCTAAATCATATCCCTGAGCACAACATCCAAACACTTTTTAAACGCAGTCAAGGATGGTGACTCAACCACCTCCCTAGGGAGCCTATTCCAGTGCTTCACAATCCTTTCTGTACAGTTTTTCCTCGAGTCCAAACTAAACTTACCCTGGTGCAAGCTGAGGCCATTTCCCCTTATCCTGTCACCAGTGAGAAGAGGCCAACCCCACAGTTGCTGTAAGCACCTTTCAAGTATTGGAAGAAAGCAATCAAGTCTCCCCTCAGAACAGCCCTGCTTGCTCTGGCAGGAGCTGAGGAGGGCCTGGCACTTACAAGTGGCCTTGTGAGCCCCCTTATCACCTCCTGGAAGGTGTGGTTGCCCTGATCATTCACAGCCAAACAAACCTTGCTCTGAAAGCTCTTGTCAGGATGTGACCCATGCACCTGGCATTAAGGCAAGCCTCAGACTTGAAACCGTTGTCACTGTAATTCATCCAAGAGAAATCAGGCTCCACACAAGTGTACCTCTTCAACAGGGATATATCTATGTTCTTGAAAATGTGAGGGAGGGGGAGAGAAGAGACATCTCATTCAGCTGGATTTTATGGAGCAATAGACATTGCTTTTTCAATCATCATAAAAATCCCAGTACACAACAATTTCAGGGACCGAGATAGAGGAAAACAATGCGGTCTGCTGTTAGAAGAGAAAAACCTTCATACAGTGCCTCTTGGGAGACATGGGGAACACTGATGTGGGTACTGACAGGGTACTCCAAGGAAACTTTAGCATCTCCCTGTCATGGTCCAGCTATGTGTGCCTCAGCATCGTGGGCCCAACTCACATCACACTCATGGAAAAAGGTCTGGTCTCATTGAGAGAGTAAGAGTTAAGACTCTACCCTTTATATCCATCAGGCAGCAATGCTGTCAGCTGAAGAAATGAAATATCCCCAGTGCATCTCGGAGCCACGAGGTACAGGCTACAAACTCACATTCTCACTGGCTATGTTTTTAAAGCATCTACCACAGTAACAGCAGCTGCATAACGGTAATTAGCATTGGCCCAAGGCTTTTGAAAGGAACATTTTCTGGCAGAAAACTCAAGATGAACAGAAAAGGCATGTTTTGCAGGAAAATATCAATTGTACTGAAATCTTCAAGGAAAGTTTTCGTGACAGCATCTCATTTGGATAAGGCTGAAAAAGATTGCTTTTGCATTATATGAATATAATACAAAGGAGAAGTTAAATGCTTCAGTAAGGTTGAAGCAAAACATTCTTAGACTCTTTTTTATAAAACGCTTCCAAGATTATAACGTTCCCCACCATTCTCTTACAGGTCAGGTGACAGAAGTTTTAAAGTCTTAAACTTTCCAAAAGATGAAAAACTGGTTTTCAATCACTTAAAATTTTCCTGAGAGCGTTTCTTCTGCCATTCCTGCAATATTCCCCCTAGCTTTCAATAAATGCCATCTGCCCAGCAACACAGGTGGTACATACAGTCTTTCAGTGGAGGTAACCCCAGTGCTGAGCAGGTGTACAATTATGCAGGCTAATGACTAGTAGCTACTAGTGTTCAAACTGCTCATGTCCTTACAGATGGACGTCTATTATTTGGCATTGTTCACAATGAAGATAGCTCAGATTTTCCTGCAGATCCTGCAAATTCCACCTCTCCACAGGACTTCTAGGACTCACAGACAGGGACAAGGTATAAACGTCACATAACCAAATTCCCAAGACCCTGCTCTTCTTAACAATATTCATTTCTTTCTTCCCCAGCCTACAAGTACAGGCCTGGTTTTCCAGCTTCTACTGCCTCACCTTTGCTGATTAATTACTTCCCCACCAGAAAGTTTCTTCTCCTAATACTTGACCTAAATATTTTCCACGCTTCTGTTGGATAGTGAGAATAATTGGTCTCTCTCCTCCCTGCAACACATCCCTTCATGTGTCAGCAGGCGGTTCTCACAGCTCCCTTCTGCTCTCTCTTCTCTGGACTTCAATGGCATTGCATCAGGGATGAGGGTGTAACTTGGCTCACTCAAACCCAGCTCTCTCAGCCTTTCCCTTGGAGGTCTTCCTGCTCATGAGGAATTTGTCTGGTTTTCTCAGGTTTAATGGTGTATGGGAGTACTCTTCCTGTTTCTCTGATGTGTGCCCAGCACAGCTGTGTCTAAAGAAACTGGATTTAAAGACAATGATATTTGCCCATTTACATTGATTGTGGGACTGAAAGGTTCTAACAAACCCTATTCTAAAATCAATTCTTCTGACTTAAAGGGCCCCTGCTGTATTCCAGTAATGAGAATCAAATATCACATTTCACCAAAATCCCATTATGTTGTCATGAATATCCCATTACATTGTCAAGATCCAGGCGGTGGTTCTCTGTGGTGTCTTCTTTACTGATGGGCAATCATTCAGCCTAGAGGATCACTTTGACCAAGGTCTCAAGAGGCCCAGATCTTTCCCTGTACTGCAACAAAGTCTTGAGTAACACCCACAAGAGTAATCCCTGCCAGTGCAGATCCTCTCCACACCATACTTAGGGCATCTTCCAATACATGCCTAGTACCCTGCAAGATTAGGTCCTGAGGTGTTATACTTCAGAAGAGGAAGGTGACATCTGCGATGACCTGCAGGTGGTAGGGGGTACATTCAGAAACCAGGGCTGCAACAATTTCTATCCAGCACTGGCTCTGAGGGTCATCTTGGGCTATCATGTCATTTTGCCCTTGATTTTGTTCTATTTTTCTGTTCTGTAAAATGGTGATAATTTTTACCAGTAGCCCTAGAAAGCAGGGAGCTCCTATTTAACGTGTTCTGTAACACGCCAGGACAAACAGGAAGATGCAATTCCTAAAAACTACACATATTCACTACTTCTCACAGATCCCAAATCAAGGCTCAGGCATTTCTTGGCCAAAAAGGGAAAGGAGAAAAACAAAGAAAATCTGAATCAAGACTTCCTAAAGCTTGTGGAGAAGAAAAAAAACAAATCCAGATCCAGGAATAAGTTTTACAACTGGCACCTGCTTGTCTTTAATACACACAGAACATGAAGCTCAGATCATAAGGCAGAGTGTAAGACCAGAATGCTACATCAAATTTTTCCAGATGAAGCCAACATTGAGTTGTACCAACTCAAATTAGTTCCTACTTTCTCCAGATGGTCTCCCCCATCACTTCTCTAAAGTAAAGTAAGTGTAGAAAGGAAACCTTCTGGGTTGCCTTTCCACCTTTCATTTAAAGGGCACCGCTATTTCTTCAGCTCTTCTCACAAACCATCAGGAAGGCAAGGCCTTGCAGCAACATAATACAAACCCAAGAAATTACACTAGAACTTCTTAAGAAATATACATATAGTGGGAATAACACAAGTGTATAGTTATATTTACAAAGTAAATAGCCAGATAATATCTAAGAAAAGACTCACCAGTGCTGAGGCCTTCAATGGAGATGGAAGCTCATCAATGTTGAAGCTCACCATAAAGACTCCACACAGGAGCAATATCCAGAAAGAGAATCTACCTTAGTGGTGGTCAGCCCTTAAATGGGATCTAGGAGTAGTAGAGTCAAGCTCCACCCCTTCTAGGAGCACAGCTGAATTACCTCCACCTGTGCTCCCACAGCTGACTCATCACTTGCCTCAGATGGTTAATCAAATGTTCAGGCTGTGATCAACAGTTTCCCTTACAATATAGTATAGATATATAAATAATATGTGTGTATACATACATATATAAAAATATATATATATTCTTTTTATTTTTTCTGTGGTGGTGGTCAAACACTGGAACAGGTTGTCCAGTTGGGCTGTGGAATCTCCATTTGTGGAGATGCTCAAAACTCAAAGGCACACAGCGCTAGGAAACCTGCTCCACCCAACCCTGCTTGAGAGACAGGCGGATCCAGGTGGTCTTCACGAGTCCCTTTCCAATCTCAGCTGTTCTGTAAACCATTCACCATCTCAGGCTTAAGCTTTGCTAAAAAAGGGGATTATACAGTGGTTTTCACACAAAGTTATGGCTTTGAGTCTTTTCTAACAAAGAACCCACTCTGCAAAATGCAATTTAAAAAAGGAAAACAAACAAACAAAAAAAAAAAACCTACAGAACTACATCATACTCATCAGCATGTCACAGCCTTCATCTTCTTCCCTAAATACCAAGATACATGCCATCTTCTCCATAATTCCCATAGCACGCAGAATGCATGAGGCAAGGTTTCTTGACTCCAAGACTTATTTGTATCAAACTGTATCAAACCTCAAGAGTTTCCAGAGGTAGGTCATTCATTCTCTCCCTCACCTTTCTTTTCCCTTCCAATATGTTTGTTCTTGTGAGGAGAGAGGATTACTATAAGCCTAGCCCTGAAGCTGGTGGCCCACTCCTCCATTTTGAAAGGTGTTTTTTGCAACCTGAACACCTTGTAACATGGGAAAGCGCTGTGATTCACCAAGCCCATTTGACAATCATATAACAGCCCCAAGAGTCTTAGACCACACTCATAGACCTGCTGCAGAGCCTGCATAATCTGTCAGAAATAGCAAGTAAGTATAAAGAGGAATAAGCTGTGGGTGCCCATGGCAGGTAACCAGCGACCCGAGCTGCTCCACACAAACTGGAATTGCTGGGTACCATCAGACCCCGCAGGGTTAATTTGTTCTGCCCATTGCTGTCCTGTGGTATCCCTCTGCTCTGTGGCCAGCCCTCCCAGGCTCAGGACACAGACTAAATGACAACCAAGGGTTTGTCCATCTAGGTTTTCACATGGAATGGGCTGGTGACAGAAGGAGGGGACTGGAGATACAGAAAGCAGCATGTTGGGGCTCACAAGCCTAGCTTCTGCTGTGTGCCCTTGGCGGTGGGGATGAGCATGTTATCTTCCAGCTGCTCATGCCTAGCAGCCACTTACTGTGATCAGAGGGAGGTTTAGGTACATGCATACAGATACAAAATACATGCAGTGTATCAAAAGCATTTATCAGGTCCTGCAAAAAGACATGAAAAGGGAGGGACTCACTGCGCTGCTACTCGTTTCTTCCTGAAGCTGTCCCACCTGTGCTCAGGGTGCTGCACAAGACTGCTTTCACATGGCTTTTCTTCAGAAGAGATGGCAAATACAGCTTCCCAGGCTATTTCCCAAAAATACATAGCAAGAAAGGAGAAAGGGGATTCTCTTTGGGACTTAAGACCTCTTTGAATCTACACCAGAGCCCAGAGGCTCCCCAGAGTCTCACCTATAAAAGCAAGAGAGATCTCTGCTCCTCACCTCTTGCTTCCTATTACCATAACATCACAGACAGCAAGATACGGCTTCGAATAACGTTCACAACAGCTGTTTTAAACTAAAAAAGCAGCAAGGAGCATCACGCATTGCTGGCTTTTAGACAGAACTTATCCGCAAATAAAACAGACAATGTGTCTGTGTGCTCATTTGGGGTCTTTTGTTTCACGGCTGATTATTTAATTTCAAGTGCCCTAAGTGTCTCAGGCATTTACCACAAATGAATGAAGATGCAGCTCCTGTGTGTCAGGAATACACAAGCTCCATTCAACAGGATACAATGAGCGAAGGTCACAAACAACCAGGAGGATAAGCAGAGGAAGGAGTGGGTGGTTAGAGGCAGATGGCTATTACTCAGCAAGGCCCGGTCATAACATGAGGGGTTCTGTTCAGTTTGTTTTGAAGGGGCTGTGTTAGCTGTGTTTCTACTTCCATAAGCAAGAGGGAGTAGCTTCCTGAACAGGCTTGGGGATGGTGTGAGCAGGCAGCAGGGGGGATCCACAGAAAAGAAGAGATAATGGAGACATCCTGGTGATGCAGCAGGTTCCCAAGGCACCCAGGGTCCAAGACTGAGTGTCCTCAACTCTATAATACCTAACAATATAAATCTTTCCACCCACTTGAGTTAGTGGAAGTCCTCAGCCAACCCAGAGACAGTTTCAGTCTCCCTTATCACTTCATCTTGCATATGGCTCCAGATGAGCCAGCCGTGTCCAGCTCCTGCTACAGAGCAGCACAACCCTTGCTTCTTAAATAATCCATGATCTGCAGCCACCAACAGCTGTTAAGCAAGCAGCTTTCCTACTTATCTGTGTTTACTTTTTCTGAACCTCTCTGGTTATTTTGCTCGGAATATTACAGTTTTCAGCAGTACATTTTGGTGCTTATCAGATAAAAAATGAAAAGAGAAAAAAAAAAATCATTTCCAAAACATTTTTGTCTAAATTTGCCTGCCAGTCACAATTTTCAACTCAAAAAAAGCTCTCTGGCACAGTACTAGGAAAGCTATAAGCTGCGGAGCTGCATTATTCAGTTTCTTCCATTTCTGGATGTATTATTTAACTTCTTGGCAATAATGTCAGGGACATAATCCAACAGAAATGCAGAGAAACAAAGGAAACCAAAATTTCAGAGCAGCTCACATTGGTTTTCAGTGCTCGCTTTGTAGAAACTGTGAGAGATAAGAAGAAGAAAAAATAAGGCTTATCGTGATCAGTTTGAAGTTGAAAGAACAGGCACCCTCTTAGGCAAATCTAGAGCCCCTTCCTTTGGTTTTTAGGAAGAAATCTTTACTTATAGGAGCCAAAGGAAAACTCCCCTGGCTGCCGCTTGTCCACTCTGTTATCCAACACCACTCACCTCCCTGTCAGGTTAAAAGCTACGTCTCTGGAAGAGAAATTTATTGAGTGACCAGTCTCATTTACATGCCCCACTACTCAGCTTCCCCAGGGCAATATAAATTTCTTTTTCACAGGTGTCCGTGAGACTGTGACTTACCCAGAATGCACATCCCCATGGATGAAATACCATGGACATTAACTACCCATCCCCAGCTCACTCCCCACTTGTTTCTGCCACCCGAATCCCACTTGTACTTAGCCCCAGCTCTCTCTAATATTCATTTATTCTTGCTGTAAGGTCATCAGGTCTCCTTGCTTCATTTTATAGCGGTAAAACGCCCACAAGGAATAACAACACGAAGGAGAATCGATGTTTATAGTTTACAAGGTGCCTTGAAATTCTGAGATTAAAGGTCCTTTTTTGCTATTATTCTAAAGTACGCTCTTAAACAAATACCTGCTGTTCTCAGATACCAGAATACGTTCCTTTTCTTCCGTTATTATTATTACTCTAAAAATATTAAATGGCCCTTCATTTTCTTCAAGGATCAAGAGAGCTTATGACAAATACCAATTTGTTCATGACACTGAGGAGCAAGCTGAAGCATGGAGCAACCAAGCACACACAAGTCCGCGGCTACGACATGAAAATAGATGCCCCTGATCCCATCTGCTTTGCCTTCACCCCAAGGTGCATTTCATCACTGCCCTGGTAGCACATGCTGAAGGTGGTAAGGACTGTGGAAGTGCAAGGAATGAGACTGGGCAGAGAGGGAATGAGGAGGTTTGTTATGAGGGTGAGGCATTCTAGAATGGTTGGGGGCAAAAAGCAAAGATCTCGCTGACAAAGAGTATGTCTGCATTCCCTGTCACACGTAGGGGAAGGTGGACATCTCCCTGGCAGATGCTCAGTAGTTCTGAGGTTATATATTTATAACACTTCTACATTCTCAGACCTTTAAGATAGTAAAATATGCTCTGTACAGCACCGCATAAGATTTCTCGGGATTTAGAAGGAGGCGAATGGGAAGAAAAAAGCCTCCCTACATGCCACACAAGTCCAAAGCAACATAGCTATTCCACAGTAAAGGCTCTTAAAAATGTAGTGCCGTCATTTGATATAGAAAAGTTCAAAGAGACAGCCACAGAGCAAAAAAAACTATAATGCAAGAGTTTCCAGCCACTGGCTTTTTGTGAAGCTTTAACAGCTGTGGGGCTACAGAGCAGTGCCTGTAGGAGCCTGGCAGAGCCCCCAGCCTAGCACAAGTGGTGATGTTTGCCAGTCCAAAGCTTGCCACAGATTTGGTCCCTGAGATTCATGCCAGTGGGGCACAGAGATCTGCAAAAGACAAATCATATTATAAAATCCAAACAGTCAAGAGCCCTCCTGGAATTGCTTTTGGATGCCAAAATGTGATCTGCTTTTATAGGGTTTTACCAGTTGAACACACAAGCAGAGCTTTTCAAACAACTCTTCTCTCTCTGGTACTGGTGGGATAGTGGTAGAGAATTTATGTTGAAACCAGGCAAAAAAATCTCTGCAAAATGTTAGGTGGCTGAGAAACCTGCTCAGCAGGATGCTAAAGCTGTAGCAGTCTGGTCTACTAGATTGCCCTGGACTTGTATAGTTCAAGCCCCAGGAACAGAAAGTATAAGCAGGACCCAAGCTACGATTTTCAAGCACAGACCTTGCCAGAGCTTTCCAGGTTTGACACCTCGTAGGTGCACATGTTGCATGGAGGAATGCAGCAGGGAGCAGGAGGTAGCCTCTGCTACCTCAGAGTCCCTAAACGAGCTCTCTGAATAGCGGGATGGCAGAGGAAGATGAGGGTGGATCATAGAATCACAGAAGCATAGAATGGCCTGGGTTGAAAAGGACTATCTAGTTTCAACTCCCCTGCTATGTGCAAGGTCGCCACCCACCAGACCAGGTTGCCCACACAGCCACATTCAGCCTGGCCTTGAATGCCTCCAGGATGCCTGCCTCCCTCTTGCCAGACTCAGAATTCATACAGACAGGGCTTGGGGGATGAAGCACAGCTCCCAGCCCCACAAATTCCAGCCCTTTACATCCTATCCCCAGGGCTAAGGAGGTGAAGGGGCATCGTTCTGAGCCCTCACACCGGCAACACAAATGCCACGAGAAGCAGTGCTGCGCATCCCCATTTGTCACTGGGGCCAGCATTAACCGAATGTTTAAAAGTCATGATGTCATCGCTATTAATCAGGGCCCTGCTGGGCCATGCTCCAGCGCTGCATATTAATCACAGCGGCCTCGGGACTCACTTATCTGGAGAGGCTAAGTTTAGATCCATAAAACATGATTTATTTTTAAAAGTAGCATTATTAAAGATGAGCTACGGCTTTGTTCGCGCTCCTGCAGGAGCCTCCTTTAGGAAAGGGTTGGTATTTTGGAGCTGGTATGGAAATTGTCATTGTTTTGAGGCTGAGAAAGATGTTGGGTGTGACACAGGCCTTTGAAAGCTTTGGATCTTGCCCCCACAAAACAGAGCCATCTCAATGTCCCAGCAGAGTCAGAGCTAAGAACAAAGCTCCCAGCTGAACTGGTTTTTAACACTGACAGGACAGGGCTAACAGCTGAGCAGGGAGAGGAGGTGATGTTTGGAGGCCGGTGAGATAGAGCCCATGTGCCACCATGATGGTATCTAATGGCACTGTCCCACCCCACAGGCCTGGATATGGCCTTGATCATTAGGTGAGCCTGCTGAATTCTGGCCTGCAAATGACACCCAGCGAATTAACTTATTTCCTGTGCTCTGCAAAGTGCTTCTGTTGAATCGGCAGCACGATTGATCCACACAAATGAATTTGTAAAAGCCTGTCTGCACTCAAATTTATACGAGTTTAACTACAGTCGCTTTAACAACCGCTTTAGCTCTGGTCCAATCTGCACAAAGAAACTGTACCTGTTTTAATGAAATAATTTTCTAAGACAGTCTGCTAGATTTGATTTGTCTCTGTGCACATCTGCTCTTGCTTTGGATTAAAGAGGTGTGGAAGTCAGTTTAGCATGACATCTAATTGGAGCCCCCCAACCCAAAGTAAGAGGCTCCACCAACCCATTCCAGCAGTTCAATTAACCCCGTCCCTACGCCAACTTAGTTATCAGCACTGCAAATCCCATGTGTGGGTCCAGACTAAACATTTGGCAGACAGAGCAGGCTAGATGAAAGAAAGCCTTGCTGGCACAAGACACTTGACATCTATCCCATCAGTGAGGGAACGCCGTTCATCAGTCATGACAGTGACTGTGATCTCCTACCACAGGAACCTCTGGGTGATAGCGGGTCCATACACGGCTGTTAGAATCATGGGGTCTGTATCATTGCCACAGCACAAGCTGTGAGCTAACAGTCCTTATGACGGGGCTGCTCCTTCAGCCCACTCCTCTCCCTTCACATCAGACTTCTGACATGGCTGCCATTTTCTGCAGCATCTTTGAAAGGTTTGGAAACGGGTGCATTACATTTAAATGGGCACAGTGGGCTTTTTGTTCTTCACCTTTTTTAACCTTTCTGGTTTACATTCTTTTGCTCTCCAAGGCAAGGGATGGGGAATACAGGGAAAAGGTTGCAAGGAGACAAAGTCCAGTTTCTAAAACTCTGCTTTTCCTTCTGGTGGGAGTATGCTTGAATACCTTCTCCACACCTGCAAACCCTAGCAGGAAGCAATGCCATTTACACAGCAGCTGCTCAGACAAAAGAACCAGCACCTTCCCCATCCAGTTAGAGTAACAAACTCTCAAAAAGCACAAGTATGGGGTTTTGGATCAGCTTCCCCTACAGAAACGTCCAAATGACCATCACCGCTTACCTTCACTTCCACACGTTCATGGCCCCGTAAGGGGAAAGCTGTACAGGTCTCTTACCCCAAAAGAAGGCACTCTTTCTACAACCTACTCCTGCACATCTCCTCTTTCCCATTCAAATCCCCTGTGATCCATGCTATTTAAATCCTTATTTTGCTGTAGTTGGCTCGTCATGTTCCCCTGCTCATTAGGCTGGCAGCACAAGCTCAGCAGCATTTGCACTTCAGCATCAAAATTTCTGCTGTGAAGTACGACTGTCATCCACTTGCCTGGACATGATGTTCCTAAAAATAGCCTCATCCACGTTGTCTCACTCTCTGACAAAACCAGCAGCCTCTCTTCCTGATCCTTGATCACCAAACTCCCTTCTCAGATCTTCACAACTGCTCCCTCCGTCTCCTTCTCACTGCATAAAATACGCCTGGTAACACTCTTCCCTGCCAAGAAACCAACCCACATCAAACCTTCCACTGAACTCTTCCTTCCTCAGGTGCCTAATGGTCAGTGGATGGGCACTCATCTCATGTGTACTTGGCTTCCTGTGATTAACAGCTTGGGCATAGCCTGTCACTGAGAGTGGATGGTCACAGCTGTCTGGGGAACAAAATGAGGACATGTAAACAGTGAGTAATGAAATGACAGCACTATTCCCTACTCATGACAAGCATATGCCTGCAAGGGAAAGCATCCCACTCTGGACAGAGGCCTGTCTGGAGCAGGGTCACCCCTCAGCTTGGAGGGACAGGAAACAATTTACACCTCCTCACATTCAGGGATCTTAGAATAAAGCATTCAGCTCCTCAGGCCAGTTTTTGGTTTGTTTGGGTTTTTTTTTGCTACAGAGAAGCCACATCAAGAAAAGCAGAACCGCAGTAGTGAGGATATGACCTTCCTGCCTCCCTCAACTCATCCTTCTCGACCTCATCCCATCCAACACCTACAGGGCCTCGCACACCTTGGCAACACAGAAAAAGGCATTGGAAGATGAAGGGTAGTCCTTCCTTCATCACTAGGGAGAGGCTTTTGAAGCTCAGAATTGTCGTGCTGGTTGTTCCCTACCTCTGGTACCTTCCATTCCTTGGCCTCTCCAAGCAACCTGAAAAGATTGCATGTCCTCAGACTGCTGTAAGGGAGAACTAAGACTTCATTATCTTGTGGAACTGGTGATGAAAAGCAGTATCTCTGCATATCCCAGGGCTCCAGAGCACAGTACATACCAAAGTCTTGCTAACTGTTTATTATGAAGATCTAAAAATCAGTTGTGTGTCTGCCTAACTCCTGTTCTCGATTGATGAGAAGAGAGCCCTGAGGGAAGGGAAAACATTTTCTAGGGAAGAAGCTTTTAACATCAGAAGGGAGGAAACCAAACAGCACTCTTCACGCCTCTGCTTTACATGCTTAGTGCACAGCTGGCCCTGTGGGAGGGTAGGGGAAGGATCAAGCCATCAAGTGAGCTTCAGGACATAGGGAGCACTGGGCAGCTGCTTGCCCACTGCAGGCACTCAGTAGTGCTGTGAATGGAGACAAGGAGTTCTTGAAGCCATCCTCACCCACTGCATAAGACCCCCATTTCTCATAGTTCAAACTTCATGGCAATGAGCTCCACATCAATTTGAGCCACCCAGTAATATCCCAGTCTCCCTTGGGAGAGGGGTGAGGTCTGTCATAGCTCTTAGCTGTGGGAGGTGAGAAATCCAGCTCCTGAGCTTTGGCTTTTTCACAGTCTGTGCCCTGCCAGGGGAAAGGGTGTTCTTGTCCCTCCAGCTGTATAACCATCAGCAGATAGGCTCTTCCCAAATGCTTTGAGCGCTGCTCTTTTAAAAACCACCTGGCATCCTGAGCTATCATTTCTAGATGAGGGCAAAGTAGCTTCAGATCTCCTTCTGATTCGGTAATGGCTTCAATACTTAACAGAGCTAGCATATGTGAACTGATAATCTTGCCTGTGTGTAATCGTGAAAAATCTACTATTTCCTGTGGCTGGAAAGCCACCTTCTGTTATACTGCTCTTCTCCTTTCTCTAACAACATATCTTTTTTCAAAACCAAAAAGGAGATTTTGAATCACATTGGGAGTCTCTGTGCTGTACCCAGAAGGTACAGGAGCCTTTTCAGATCATACAGAGGGGCCAAGAGACAGAGAGCACCAGCAGTAGGGCCATCCCAAGCCCTGAAATCCTCTCCCTCTTGATGAAAGAAGGTCTGTCATTCGACTTCCTCTGCCTTTTTCTGTGCCATCAAGGTATGTGAGGCCCTGTGAGTCAATGCACAAGTTGGAATATCTAATGAGGAGACCAAGTCGTCTCTGTTAATCAGCCTCCTGCTGTCATCCGCTGCACATCCAGCACTGTCTCAGCTCCACCATAGAACATCCATGCATCTTGCAGAGTGGGCAAAGAGCAATGAAGAAGAGTTAGCCAAGTGCTGTAAAAAGTGAAAGGGTCTGAATGGGGTTTATGACATACTGCACTACATTTTGATAGATTGCCTTCCTCAAATGGATTAAAGTTTTTCTGAACCAGCTCCAGAACATCCATTCACAGACTGCCTGTGCTTTCCAACATTCCAGCACAGGATAACCTCAAGTTGCAATTAGGATTATACACAAAAGAAGCACACCACAACACCGCAGAGCCCTTCCAAGTGCAGGGTCCCCGTCAGGATGAAAATATTCTTCAGTTCTATGACAGAACCAAACCAGGAGTATTATTGCATCGTGAGGCTGAATGATAGCAAAATGTTATCTACAACTGCTTCCTTGCTGAGAGACAAACTAGGAAAACATGGCTGTGACAGATGCAGCAGAAGCACCGGGTCAGAGGGGACCATAGGAGCTAGAAGGATTGTTTCCCAACCCTCACTTCACAAGTGAAAGAAGTCAATTCCTCCTCTGCTTATTTTCCTTTGGTTCCCAGCTGCATCTCTTCAGTAGGCAGATCTAATGAAAACACAGGAGGGTCTGTTCTTTGTGACCACAAGGTTAATAAGAGTGGAACACAGGAGCAGCAGGAGCTGCAGGAAGAATAATTCCTTTTAAAGCTGGAGATAGGAAGCCTATAGGTGGTAAGTGTGACATTTCAACACGGAGGAGTCCAGCTTAATTACCTGCAATTCAAAGGTAGGAACTTCTACATTAAGGCAGGCAAAAAGAAAGCAGGGGGAGAGGGCCGGCTTCAGCCACTCATGAAGATTTAACATCATTAACTCTCTGGCTTCCAAGCATGTTACTGTATTTTCAGTGGCCAAATACCAACACAGATAATTGCATTTGTATTACCTGCAGTTCAGTGAGAAATAGTCTCTTTGTCATTGCCTGCACAGTACAAACACACACAGCAACACCAGGCAGAGTGGCTGTGCTTCATTTGCAGGTAAAACAATTCCTGTGTGCATTAAGCTTGGCTCAGCAAGACAAGCAGACAACATCAAGGGGCCAGAGCTGCTGTTATTCAGATGGCATTCTGTTCTGGCACGCTGACAGGGACAGCATCCACAGGTGTTAAGTGCCTGAAAGTTATTTGGCAGAGCCTGCATGACTGAGTAGTGCTGGTAATCATAAAATCTGGCCAACCGAACATCTGAGTCACCTATTCACCTACTCAGTATTTGTGTATGCTACAGGCAGACATATGGTTTACAGCAAACTGGGGAACAGACTCTGCCACACGCTCATTCCTTCATCTTTTCTGGGATTTGTTGAAGCATTCTCAGCTGAGACAGACGCAGGCCAAACTTCCATTCCAATATACCACTAAAAAGGCTATATTCTGACAGCTGTTGTTATTGCCTTAATCTAATCTCTGTAGCTTACGCCTGAGAAAATAAGGAGCCAGTGGCTGAGTTACCAGGCTCCCGAAGTAAGACATACCAAGAGGACCAAGACCTTGGTTCACAGGTTCTAGAGCTGTGAAATCAATGTAAGAGTCTTCCTTTATCTTCATCCTCGTGCCTGAACACTATTTGCATCTTCTAGGATGCCACATCCAGATCATTAATAGGGACTATGTCCAAAAGAGATCCATCTTTTCTGTGTCTAAAGATGCCCCACTGACCTCTGATAGGAAAGCTGTTCACCCCTTCTCTTTGTTCCCATGAGAAAAGATTGCAGGAAAATAAAAGGCAGGTTTTTAGGAAGTTTACATCTCCAAAGCAAAAGAGGGTGAGGACCCTGTATTTCTGACACCCTTCCCCTACTTAATTCTCTATGTGTTGGTCACAGGTGACTAAAGGCACTGGATTGGACTGCCCAAGGAGGTGGTGGAGTCACTGATCCTGAGGGTGTTCAAGGAATGATTGGATGTTGTGTTGAGGGACATGGTTTAGTGGGAGCTATTGGTAATAAATGGGAGGACTGGATGATCTTTTAGATCTTTTCCAACTTTGGTGATTCTATGATTCTATGATAAAGGAGCAGATGGTAGATCTGGAAAGACAAAAATCTTCCAGAGGGTTTCCACTATGGTTTTGTTTTGGAGAAGTTATAGGTCCCTTCCAACTCAGGATATTCTACAATTCTAAGTTGGAGCCTCTCCATAGCTGAGGTTGTTATCATTTTCCACTCTAAACTCTGAGTTAAATAACTCTTCATACACATTTCTCAAACTTCAGCTCATAATTGCAGGGTTTGGTACTGAAGCTAAAAAGATTGTTTTTCCCCCTTCCCTCCTCCTCATTGCAATTTGAACAATTTGGACCCATAATTCAAAGAGTTAGGCAATACCAGACTGAACCTTTGCCAGGCTTCTCACTTCAGAAGATAAAAACAAAGCAGCTCCCCCTAAAAAAGACCAAGAGGGTTTTTCTTCTCCGCAAAAGGACTCAAAATTCAAATCTCTTAGAAAACATATGCATAGGCAGCAGTTGCAGAAAACAAGGTGCAAGTCATAAAGTCATAAAACCACCAACGCATTTATAAATGTAATAAAGCAAACATAGGCGCACTTGATAGTCCAGTAGCCAAAGCTAACTGGAAAACCTCCCAAAAGCTCAAATCACACAACTGGGAAATTTTTCTGGTTTTGGAAGATGACAGAATAACCTCAAACCAGACACTCTTCCACTTGAAACAGGGAAAATCATCAAAACTTTTTCCGCTTGCTCTGGAAGCAGCAAATTGCTGCATACAGAAAACATGAGATTCATCCTGTGCTGCGCTAAAGGAGATTACTCTTTCCATTACTTTGGCTGTGTTTTTACTTTTAGAGGTTAAACTTTTGGCCCCAATTACATGTGGGACTCGGTATTTTTGTAATTTGCATAAACCCCATGTTTGCATTGGATTCAGTATAAAATATAACACAGCCAATTATTTTTTCCTGCAATTCTACCCCCTCTCCTCTCAAAGAAGAAAGAGACCCTCTCTGAATGTTGTTAATCTTCCAGTTTTTCATATTAAATAGCTGTTTTCAAATTACTGCTTATGGCCAACTAAGAAGTCTTTAAAAATAAAAAAGTCATTACAAAGAGCCCAAATGCATTTGCTGTAGCAGAGAACATCATGCAGCAGAGATGTTCATCTCCTGTCTGTCCTTAACAGGAGCCTTGGGAAGACTTGCAGACATTTGGTTTTTTGGCCTGAACGTCATTTTAGTCCCATAACCAGGGAAGATTCCTGAGAGAAATGGGGAATTACTCAGGCTGCAAGCTTGCAGTCAAGGAAGCCTCGAATCAATGGGCAGAAATCCAAATGTACCCAGAGCAGAAAGATGAAGGTAGCAAACAGGGTCCTTAAGCTGCTCGTGAATTAGCCTGCGCAGAGTAACAGCAGAAATATGGGCCCCACATAAAGAAATTAAAACCTGTACAAGCTTCATTTAACTTGAATTTAATGATTACTGCAACTTAGATCTGTAAATACTTATGCACATGCATAGCTGGAATCACAAGCAGTGCTTCTGATGCCAGTAAGAATTGAAGAACTTGATACAACTCATGTACCTACATGGCTACAGCAACCAGTGGCTGCTGCGCACAAACCTCCCTTCCAGGCATCTAACAGGAAATAAAAAATAAGGTAAAAAGAAAGCAAATGTATATTATTGAATGACGTCTGGCAAAGTAAGAGCTGAGTTACTCAGCACCCCGCTGCATGTTCCAAAATACCCTTAATTTGGCCTCCCTGGTGGGCAATGACTACCCATTTTAGAGCAACGCACTTAGAGCCGCCACAGCCAGACATTTAAAAAATCATTGTCTACAAGAAAACAAATCTGAGGCAGGCATGACGTTTTGACATCCTTCCCTCCCGCAGACGATTTAAGCTGGCATATAAGTAATGTACCGGTCTGGTTTGATGAAATGGACACTGTGACCCTTTCTTTACACTTGAAGATTGATTGATTGTTTGTACCTGAACAATTATGCCCTAGCAAACAGTCTAAGAGAGAAACAAACCTTTGGCCACAACATCCAATTTCTGCTAGCAGCATTTCACAGCTGTTCCTTCCCTGTTTACTCAAAGGAGCTCACATCTCGCTTTGTAAAACGCTTTATGTTCCCACCCTCATTTCCATACTCTGCTGTAGGTAAAAAACTATTTCCTTTGAGTTCTTTAATTGAAATACATCTGATTCCACAGGCGCTTTCCAAGATTTGTTTACAGCAGAACTAGCCACTTAAAAAGCAACGTATTTTAAAGCAACACATCCCTCAGTTGCATGGCAAGCAGCTCCTCATATGACTTTCAGGAAGAGTATTCACAGATACATCCTGTCTTTTACCCCTCTCCCTGTTAGCTTTGTTGAGCTCTCTCAGCTCAGACGATTCAAATCAATGCAGCTCGTTCCCTTTTTATCTCCACCCAATTTTGGCAGAAGGTAACAGGCGAGCAGGTTTTGTTTAAGGCCACCCTTTGCAATGTAGCCTTTAAAAAGTGAACTACTGAATGGCCATTATTTGCCCTTCGCTTGTGTGTGGTGGTGGGAGGAAGCAGAACAAAACCATCCCCACCCCCCTGTTCCTTTTTTGCTTTTCAATCAAAACATTTGTCAGCCAAACGTGAATTGACAGTATTCCTTTAAAAAGCAAAATAAAACTCACCCCAGCTGGGCACTCACCAAGCTGCTATATTTGTGCCTCACATGCAGGGCCCATGTGCTACCCAGCCTCCCTGGATGCCAGCAGCATCATGTCTTCCCGTGCCCCTCCGGCACACTCCGAGCACAGCCGTGCTCCCCCTGTGCCCCAGTGGCACGCAGCTGAGCCAGGCCCCGGCTGCAGCTCTGCTCCAGGGCTGGCTCCAGTCCCCTCCTCTGATAGCACTCATGTCTGTCCTTCTCCCAGACCTTCAGAGCTGAGAGGGAAGGCTGGAAATCACCTCTCACCCATCCTGAAATGCATCCTAAGGGAACTGTGAGGGCTCTATTGAGCTTTCACAAATCAATCCTTCTTTACTTTGGCTAGCGTAAGAATCAGAAAAATCCATAATAAGACTAAAAAGCATTTGCAGTCGCATTCTGGCTCTGTTGCTTCATCACTTGGAAACATTTTTGGGGTGGGCCTGCTAGGTAGCCAAGGATCCCAGTTCACAAACATGAAGAAAGACCTCTTTTTGTTTTTTCAGCAGCTGAATTCCCTCCTCATACCCAGGTTCACAATTGAAACGGACCCCGCCACTATTAAAACATGCATTTTTGCTCTTCTGTGTAGCCAGTATTCTTCTGGTTCCTAATTCTCCTTGAAGGCTGCAGCTTGCGAGTAAGTCTGACAGCCATCGTGTTGATTTAAAATATCCTGCCCCTGTCCTAATGCAGAGAGACTCACGATGCTCATAAAAAGCTCCTAAACCTCTGCAGTTCACAGCCTAGAATTTTAAGATGAATTACAAATTCCAGTGTGCCTTAAGTGGGCCACAGCTGCAGTAGTTCAGGAGCTGCTTCTGGAGGAGCTCAGCTGTCCAGGAATGGACAAGCATGGTCTGCAAGGGGATGCGTGACATGGCTTTATATTAATTCCTGCCATCTTTTCTCTTCTGGTGGAATATATCCCTCTTCCTTCTTTGAAGGAAATGGGTATCTGCTGTGTGTGTGTGACTGTCTGCCTGCTTTCCTCTTTCCCCTAGGCTCAAATTGTTCCCGTTTGAATGAGACTCACCAGGACTTATTGACCTTTCCTTACTACAACAACACCTTCACAACAGCTTTGCAACACTGGCTACAATTCACAGCGTGTTCCCCAAACCAGTGCAAAGCTTTTCCATTTGACTCTTGACTACAGAAAAATTGTTTTAGCTAAATCCAATATTAACAAACGTCTACAAACATCTAAGAGCACACCTCTGAAACAGAAAACAAAACAATGGGTCTCTTTGCTTTGTCCACATTAGCAGAGAGCATTTTTGGATGGTCTAATACTCATCAGTATTACACAAGAAAGACATGACCATAAAATTTTTCTGACCGAAAGCACTGTCGTGAGCAAAGGTTGATGCAGTTCAAAGGGAACAAAGAGAACTGGTTATAGGGTTAGTTTTCTCATGAGGTTTAGTTCAGATCGTCTTGAAGAGAGTTTGTTGTTCTACTATTTATGCAATCTACAAACGCAGATCATCTGAGAGCACGGGGGAATTTCTACTAATAAAGCTGCTTCAACAATTGCTGTATAGTTTCAGGACTTGCGTACTGCTAAACAAATTAAGAAAAGAAAGAAGAATTAGGTCTTCAGCAGTCATCTGACATCCTATTTTCAGTCTGTTTGTGCTGACATGCCCTCTGACATTTTTTATAATGTCAGTGACTTTTAAAATTAGAGTTCAATCAACTAATTTTCAGTGCTCTTGTGCTGTAGATCTCAACAAGATGAGTCTACTAAGCTGGTTTTAATCTTCTTGGCTGCTGCTGTTGTTGCTCGTACGCTATAAAATGGCAAAGTGAATGAAAGGGCATTCTGGCATGGGAAAAAGTCCACAGTCAGGTAGGTGTAACCAAGAACCCAGTGAATCTTATTCATTTTATAGCGGGAAAAAAACTCTTAGTCAAGGCCTCAAATGGTCTGTCTTTTGGGGAGCGTTTTATTCCTTTGTTTATCTATCTCATAAGGCAAACATCTGTTCAAAATCAGGTAAACTTCAGTCGAAACTTTAACTACAGAATAGCTACAGTCAATTCAGGATAACTTCAATTAGAAGAACTCATTCACCAGAGCCCTTGAAAAAATTATTCAACATATGCAAAACACTAGAAACAACAAATTATTTTACAGAAGTAAGAACACATTAAAATTTGCATTGTAACACATGTAACTTTAAGATCGGAGTGTATAAGGGGTTTCCATGCAAAACAGTAAGGAAACAAATAGGCATTTGCAATTTTTTCCTTTTATGGAATTGTGGCAAAGTAACAGGGTATTCAAAAGGAAATCGAATGGAAAATGTAAAAGTGAAGGCACTTCAGAAGCCACTTCTGTATGAGAAGAGATCTTAATGTGGACCTGCATCAACCGTAGGAATGACCGGATTTGACACAAGAAGATAATGCAATCAGGTTGTTACTGGTGCTGATACGTAAATCAAAGCAGAGCTGCAAGAAATGGGCTGTTCAACTTCAATGAGCATTAAATGAGAGAAAGCAAACGCAAAGCATCCATGAAGTTCATGCAATGTGAGGCAAGCCCAAAGGAATTCAAAACTCCAAGTAAACAAAACTGCTAACCAGTGACCCAGTGGGAGAAGGGCAGTTACAGCAGCTCAGATCCTCTGTGTTTACAGCTCAGTCAGTGCTTTCAAGTTTTGCTGCTACACATACATCGACAGGGGGACAGACAAGGAGAAGGAGGATGTGAAAGGGAAACGCCATTATGGCAGCAAGTGCTGTGGAGCAGAAAAAGCTACAGTCACAAAGGCAGCATCTCTTGGTGAAAAAAGTTTAATGCCTGGAACCAACGCAAACTCTGATTATGAAAGCAGAAGGCTGTTTTGGTGAGAGTGAAAAAGGAAGTGTAGAGTTCAAAATCCATGACATGAGTAAGGAGACAGAAGCATGAAGAAAAGGAGCATTGACAAAGGTATTCTGATAAACACTGGCAGGTAAAATTTCATGATAAGAGAGTCTAAGGGAGAAAGGAGAAAAGGAAAGCTGAGAATTACTCCAAAAACAATACTAAGAGACCCGGTGCTAAGTATCCTTTTGCAGAACATGGAAAGACGCATGGGAAGGAAGCAGGAAACCAACCTGAATAAATCAGGCACATTGCTGAGCTCAGGCATTAGAAGAAAGCGCACAGACCAGGCCATTAAGAGGATACAGGGATGTGTCTACCTGAAGGATGAAGGGATACAGCTGAAAAGTAACAAGAAAATACCCCCTTCCATTACCAAGAGAGACAGGAACACAAAGGAAAGTGTTAAGGGGAACGGATAGATGACACTCTAAAGGCCAAATCATATTAGGGGTCCAGATAATTAAGAAGGTAGCATCTAACACTATGCTATTAATGTCAGCACTACGAAAGCTAAAGTTATGATAGCCAAGGACAAAAAAAAGAAAAAAAAAAAGGAAAAAAAATTAGGAAAAAAAGAAAAAACACCCAGAGGAATATATTTTCACATTTTCTGATTGTGATGAACTTCTTCCTCGGAATACTTGGAGAAATGGCTGAAGTAATTTCAGTTCACGGAGGACGTGAATCATTGAGAACAGAAAAGATTTCAGAAGGCTGGAAAGAGGAAACATGGTGTCTAGCTTTAAAAAATTATGCTGGGGAATTACCAGCTACTCAGTTTAACTTTCATCCCAAGAAAAAATACTGAAGCAAATAATCGAACTATAAGTAAGAAGCTAAAAGGATAAGTATGAAGAGATGAGTAACGTGCCCCGTTGAATTGTCAGAAAGAAATTGTGTCAAGCCAATTTAATTTCTTTGTGTGACAGGTAATGGGCCTTGGGCATAGGTGACAAGCAATAGATGCCATATATCTTGACTTTTAGTAGGATTTGTGACACTAGTGCCTGCAATACTCTCTTTGGCAATCTCAGAAAGCATGGACTAGTAATGACTCAAGGGTAGGTGTAAAACCAGTGGCACAGTCTTGCTCTGAGGGCTGTTCTCAGTAGTTTGTGTCAAAAAAAAGAAAACTGCACCAAGACTCCAGGGCCCAAAATCCTGTGCATCTTCCTCAAGCTGAATGATGGAGTGCAATGGAGACCTCGCTTACAAACTGTGTAGGTGACACCTTGCAAAGAAGACTGAAAGCTATGGTTAGAATTTAAAAGGATAATTATAAAGTAGAAAAGCACTCTTAAAAAATGGAATTAATTGAACTAAAATATCAATTAAAACCTTTGCCAAGATTAAACTGAATAGTCATAGAAGGAAGATAGATAGATAGATAGATAGATAGATAGATAGATAGATAGACAGACAGACAGATAGATAGATAGAAGCTCCTTAGAAAACCAGAGGTGAGTGGAATGCAGTGGTTTTCAAACTGGACTTATACAAGCAATGTTATATCATTGTAAAAAAGGCAAATATTGTGCAGACACGGGAATTTAGATGCTCTTGACCCTTCCAATCTACCAAGTGTTGAGTAGCTTCAGCCAGAATGCCATGTCCAGGATAATAATGCACAGGATAATCACAGAGAGATGTAGACAAAGCTTAACAGAGAGCAAATAGAAATGCTTACAATTCTAGAAAACACTTGTTTCAAAGGGAATTTGAAAGATCTTGAGCTAATCAGTTATCAGAAGGGAGGACTGGATGAGGCATGACAATAATCTTCAATGTATACCCAAGATTGTTTACAAAAGGGAAAGGAATAACAACAACAGTGCAAGGCATAACTAGGCTTAAATTTCAGCAAGAAAACATCACATGGTGCGAGTATGTTATAGCAAGGGTTATATTGGCATCAATTCAAAGATATTATTTATCAGAGAAAACTTAACATTGTATCGTGGCTTAAAGCTTGTTAACACTTGCTCTTATAAAGCCCCAAGCATCTGGGCAACATATTCCTAGAGAGAAGCGTAAGCTGATTTGAGTAAAACAAGAGCAACTGTGTGGGATTTAACTTGAATGTGAGATCTCAGATTGCCATTGTGCAAACTGTCTTTGAGTATGCTGGTAGGCTAAGAGACATGCTGAGATCTTAGGGGAATACTTTTAAGCAAAGTCTTGAAGTAATTGAATTAAATCACTCCTCCACACATCAGGTTTTCACAAGGGGAGCTAACAATAAATACACAAATAATATCTGTGCAAAGGTTTCATTAAGATCACTTGCAGTTAGAGTTAGATTTTTTTCTTATATTATCATCTCCAAACGACATCAATTTTCTAGAGCAAGACTTTCCAACTTCCTGATGCCCAGAATGGCAAATTCTGCCTGAGTGGCAAACATACCCTACTATACCCTACTATTGTGGCAGCAAGAACTGTCCCTGGGACCATAATTCAGCCTAGAGGCTACCAGAAAACAGCCATGAGTTGTAAGAAGCCGAGAGGCTTCAAACACTGATTTTTCCGTCATATCTTGATCCTTGATATTACTTGACCAGAAGTGTGCAGGCAGAAAAATCACACCCTTACAGAAGGAGATACAAACAGGAGAGATTCTAATTCAGCTCCTGTCCTTCTTTGCCCTCCCTTCCTAAAATCCAATCTGCAAAATTAAGTTCTATTCTTACCTTCTTTCAACTAGTCAGAGCATATGCCTGTTTCTCTTAAACCCTCTAAACAGATGCTTCTGATTCTTTCACGCTTACTCCCTGTAGCAGCCCCTACAATGTTGAGCGCCATGGACTCTATTTTAATGATTGGGAACTCAAACTAAGTGTACTGCCTTAGTGGATCTGGCTTTATCTGACATTATTGCACTTAAATAAGAAGGTAGTGCACAGCTAAATCCAAAGATACCTAAGACACACCAGAGAAGGACCAGTTTCCATTAGTTCTGACACATGAACAGTGGTCTCTCAGCAGTTAAAGCCCCACAAACTTCAGAAATAAGTTCAGAGAAGTTCAGAAATATCGTTAGATAAGAACATGAGAGGCCCAGAAATTGCCTCTTATTCCCCAAAAGAAGACAAGACTTATTAGACAACAGAAAACTACCCCCATAATGTGATGTTGCTGTTACAATTATACTAACTGAATGGAAAGCTTCAGCTTGAGCATTTTCTGACAGCTGGGAATCCAATCGCAGAACAAATGAGACTATATGAGCTCCAGCACCCAGGAAATTATGTGTTTTTAGCTCAGTTAAAGCAATTTCAGGGTACTATTACTGCCAAACTCAGAGATTCTATATTCAAGAGGAAACCAAACCACTGCCAGGTGGTCTGAAAACATGATGAGAGTCATGGAGATCTGGCCTTGAGCTAAGGCTGCCCCACATCACTTCTCTTGGCTTGATCTAAAGGGAAAGGAAGGCAAGGCATGAGAGATGGGGCAACCCCTGTACTCCCCACAGTCCTTGCAGACAGCTGAGAGGGCCAAGGCTGAGACTTGTGGCTATGACAGGCAGATTAGATAATGATTTGACAGGTGTCTGAAGAAAACCCTGAGCCACCCTGTGCAATCCTGCAGTATTTCCAGGAAGTCCTTTGTTTAAATGGAAGCATCTGATGTGGTAGGCCAGTCCTGCTCCTACAAGTGCTACTTGGATGGATGCTCCCACCTACTTGCATGTCCCCCAAAGTACCTGAAGTAAAGCTTTTCCCTACTATTTCATAGAATCACAGAATCATGGAATGGCCTGGGTTGCAAAGGACCACAATTATCATCCAGTTTCAACCCCCTTGCTGTGTGCAGGGTTGGCAACCCTTGGCCTTGAATGCCTTCAGGGATGGGGCATCTACAGCCTCCTTGGGCAACCTGTTCCAGTGCAGGAACCTCAGTGTGAAAAACTTCCTCCTAATATCTAACCTAAACCTCCCCTGTCTCAGTTTAACATCATTCCCCCTTGTTCTGTCACTATCCACCTTCACAAACAGTCATTCCCCCTCCTGCTTATATGCTTCTTTCAAGTACTAGAAGGCCACAGTGAGGTCTTCCCAGAGCCTTCTCTTCTCCAAGCTACTACTTGGCACTCCAGTGTTTCCAGAATGCCCACAAACTGTTGTGCAAGAGGCATCTGATCAGGAAGGATGTAGCTGGCTTCAAGGTTTCACACCCAACAGAAGTAGTCCGCCATCTTCAGCACCTAAACCACGTGATTGGTGGGAAAGAGCCCCAGTACCTGATCAGTGCAAGAGTTGCATTTTAGAGAATGGGATCAGACCAGAGGATAAACACGAGATCAGAGTCTGGCACAGCTTTGCAGATATGAATGTATTTCTTGAGGTCTCTAGTCCAGTTCCTGCTGACAGCATGGCCACCAAGACCAAGACCAGGTCTGAGCACTTCCCTGAGCTTCTTGGGCTTCAGTTCTCTGTGATGGTGCATCTCTGCTGCTTATATTGTCTTAGAACATAAGTATTTTGGAAGTATTTTTGGAAGAGAGAAATATGCTTGAAATGACATGAACAAAAGAAGGACTCATAAATTGCCTTGGATCCCTGAAACAGATTTGTTTCTTTCTCTGTCAGAGACACCTCACTTCTAGTAAGGTTCATATAACCTAATATTTAACCTATAAAATAGACTTCTATCATAATCTCCCATTATAGCTTACAGACTTCCAGACAGCATTTCATCCCATCCTCAAATACTTAGTTTGGTTGTTCTTACCCAGTCTTTAAACTCTTATTTTCTAAGCCTCCCATGAAGAAGGAGAATGTAACGCTCTTTTATATCACAGGGGTATTACAAGCCTCAATATTTATGCAGACACTGACTGTGACCAAGAGCAGAGAAGAACTAGATACACAAACCTACTCTGAGAACCTTCACTCACTCTTACTCATCCTGATCAACAGAGCTGGATCAAATATTTGCAGCACAGTTCTCTAAAAATTATGGCAATGTTTCTTCATGAAATTTTGGCACACAGACATTTTTGACTAATTTGCTCCTTATGCAGAAGTATTCAAGAGAAAATTGATGAGGACATATTTCAGCCTATGGACTAAATGTAAAACTTTTCCACACGACCACAACAAATTAAAATTCTCAAATGCATAGTGAAGTGTATTTATTTTTGGCTAAGTAAGGGACAAAGCAATAGCATCCTCACACATTTCTATTTGAGTAGCTTAAAGCATAATGCCCAACCGTAATTCTTTCAAGGATTTGTATGCTGTGAGAAAGCCAGCTAGCAAATCACTTGTTATGGCAAAGAAAAAATGAAATAATTAAGTTGTTATTAAATAATAAGAACTAGTGGCTCTCCCTGACCAGATGAGTTCAAGCCGTAAGGGCTTTTTGGAATAAGCAAGTACACTTTTTCATTGCTTATTTCTGTGATTCCATAATCATAAACAAAATTCACCCGGGAAATGTTTCTGAAAGAGGGCTGACAATGCCTTGCCCACACACAGTGAGTGGGAAGGAGATGAGGTCCCACATCAGAGCTGGAAGACCTCTGAAATCCTTCTGCTGAAGGTGGATGTGCCTGCATGCAGTGCTCCGTGCAGACAGGAGAGCCAGGGAAAACCAGCCAGGGCATAACAGTGGCCTGTAAGGTTTATGATTGAGATTAGAAGTAGCAGAACAAACCCTGCACAAAGAAACACCTCTCTTCCTGCAACAGCAAGAATTGCTCAGGCTCTGGATGCAGTTCTATAGACAAGCCGTTGAACTAGGCCAGCTCTGAGTGCAGTCCTGCTGGAAAATCTGATACAGAAGCTCCAGCTATTCTATTGCATTGCAGCTCCTGAAGAAACAAACATTAGCAAATGCTTCTCTTTATGGAATTCATTTAGCATAGCTCTTTCTGACGACAGGCTGCTGGGGAGCAGAGTTATGACATCCAGAAACTGACAACAAGAGCAATAAAAACTGACATATATCATGAAAGCCAAGCTATGGTACTACGTGTAATTAACAGAGAGTGTAATTATTCACCTCAAGAAGGACTTTGATGGATGCCTCCTAGTTAATTCCTTTTTTCCCGCGTTTTATCTTCTCGCTTTCATGACAGCTAGCTTGCAGTGTTCGGCTTTTTGCCTTGTTTCTGGTCCAGAGATGTTCTATCTTTATGGCCCAAAGCCAAGCTTGGACCAAACCCAGGATCAACATTTTGTCAAACCCTGGAGGTGTTTATTTCAGGCCTAGCTCTTAGAGCTGAGGTGGCATTATGTTAGCACGAGACTGGCTAGATAGATGTGTGTACTGATACTCTGAGCATGCTCAGTATCACTCACACATTTCCAGAATCATGAGTATATTCCTGTGCATAAAAGCACACTTTCCTTTTCATAAAAGCAACATGTCTCTCCTTCTTAGTGTCCACTAAACAGTGACCCAAGTCACAGATGGAAGAGGAGTGTTTATATCCCCTAAATTCTTCGAATTATCAGGAAACAGTAACAGAAAAGAGAGCATCGGGCAGAATTTGAACAGTTGCCCAGTGCCAATAAGCTGCAGAGGAGGCACTTAAAACACCACAGTGCCGTTCACACAGTGGACGCTGTTGTGTTTGCTGGCACTCACCGCTTTTGCATGGGAGGAGAAGAAACTGGGAAGGATTTGGCTCAAGCTCTGATAATCAGAGGGAGAAGCTGCTACTATATAAATGTGATCATTTAAAAACATTGCAACCATGGGTAATGTGATCTAGCTGATAGCTCTGGGGACTGGACAGAAATTTAAGCATGGTCACATGGATTTGAAGAGCTCCACATCCTTTAATTGAAAGAGAAATTCATAACCTCAGGACAAAATGACCTAGCCTTATCTAAAGCCCATTGAAGGCAACTGGGATTATTCCACAGGTTTTTAGGGGCATCGGATGAGACCCCAGATGGATGCAAACCTCTGAAGAAGTTACACCATCTTAACTCAGAAACAGAGACATTTTAAAAGGCAGCAGAACGCACAGCTGGGCTCTGTATGACTCAGTGATGAACGCGTGTCTATGCTGCATCATTCCAAAAGAGAAAACTGGAGAAGAAGGGAATGTGAAAAAGAATCCAAAAGAGAAACAGAAATACAAATTCTCATTATCACAAACCCCCCCAGCCACACAACAATGTTGAGTACAGAAGCCAAGAAAGGCCCAGAGTCATTAATTCAAAGCTGTGGCACACATATTATGCCTGCACATTTAGTGAGCACAAAGTAACGGCATATATATTTTTGTTGGCACAGAGAGTGCAGAATAAATGGCTCAGACAGGCAAACACAGCTAAACGTTAATGGCATGGCTGTATTTTTTTAAATTGGGAAACTGCAGTGTGTTCCAGGGAAAATACTAGGACTTGAAAGTGACAGAGCCTGAGTAAGTAAAAAGTGATGTGTGCCATAATCTCTGCAGAATCCTAAATAGACTACAGGAATCCTCACATCTCCAAATACCACTCTGATAAACTAATAATTCTCATGTGAGGCCCACCCAAGAAAAGGGTGCAATTCACCCTAACAAGTGGAAGAACTAAATCTGACCATTTGAAAAAGCAAATGCTTGCTTGTACAGGAGAAACATTTACAGTTTGAAGGAATTATGTGGTTGTAACGGAGTAGTCAAATATGCTGCGGATGCGTATTGATTCACGTGAATGAAATGAAGCCATAAAATCTGTATAGCATCTGATCAAAATCAAATACACAAAAATATCTTAGCAGGAAAAGAAACAAACAAAGAAATAAAACACAGAAATATTCTAAATGTTACATATAAAACATGACTTTTTGGGGGGGAGAAAAAGATTAGCACAGGCTCCAAACTAGTGATTTTTAATACACCATTTGGATATTATACAGTGAATTGAAGCAAAGGCCATTTGGTACAAGTTCTGCTCCCGAGGTATTACGAAGAGTAATTGCACAGATCTTTGAGGGATTACGAGGTGTCAGACTTTTAATGGATGATGTTTTAATTTGGGTACAGGGAAGTTAACGCAAAGAAAGACTTTGGCAAGTCTTGCAGGAAGCTAGAAAGCGATGCTGATCCAGTACATAAAATACCTGTGAATCTAAAACAGAACCTTGTGGGCAGAGATCAGGCCAAAATGACTTAACTGGAGCTCCAGACAAAGCAAATGCCATGGCAGGATCTTCATCTTATCATGCAAATCAGATCTATGCAGATTTATGGAGATGCTAAACCGTGTTCTGTAACTCATACTAATTCTAACTAAGGTCAGCATGTCCTTAAGGAATTAGTGGAAAATTATGCTACCTGGTACTGGGGGGATTAATAAGAACAAGCTAACAAACAGTTAAAAACATTGACTCTAATCCACCAGTTTAAGAATAACATAATGACTAAGCTATTTGGGCATCCTCTAGACATTGTCTGAAAAGCCAAAATACACACGTATCTTACCTTTTTAAACCAGGATTTCTAAACAGAATAGACAGAAGCTATTGCCAGGTTGACAAAGAAGCGCCAGTAATTGTATTTGCTTCTCTAAACTTCCTTCAATCTAGATAAATATGAACGATACTGAGGAAAGAGACAACAAAGCACTTTGAAGTGGCTGTAAAAAATCTTTTGCCTAATTTTCACAGATACTAAGCATTAGCTTGAATTGGAAATGCAGACAGCAAGCACCTTGCAAAATCAGTCCATTTGTCTTCAGCATCATCTACAACTTCATAGATAAAGCTGATGTTCTTTTACCAGGGAAAATGATTGCATAGATACAAATTGCTGTGATGCCCAGTGTCCAAAGCACAGCTGTATTCCAGGCTGAAAGATGAAGGTTTGAAAAGATCTATGTTACATTATTTGGGGTTCTAATTGAATTAAAGAAACGCATGGCAGACATTGCTATCACAGCAGTGAAAAGCGGATGGTATTTAGATTCACTGAGGCTGTGTTTCCTGTTGTATTAAAGAGGTACTGTAAAGATCGCATCAGCAAGAACTGAAATGCAGCTATCTGTGGTGTGGGATGCAGCAATTGTTCTGCAATGCTGAAGTAGGCCAGAAAAAAAAAAAAAAAGGAGAAGGAATTCTGAAAGTGGAATGTAATAATTTGTATCAGAATCCGGCCCAAGATGTTGATATTAAAATCCCTACTTCTATGAGAAATATCGTATGACTTCAAAAGGCAAACGGATGATCAACACCTCGTTTTATATGATATCCAAAGGACCGCTCCACCAACAGCATAGGGATCTATGTGATGCAGTAGCAGGGCAGCTGATCAGTTATGGCCCACAGAACTTGCCTCTGTGGAGCTCACAGCAAGAGGTTCCTGGGCTTCTCCTTGTCAGGGAGCTGACCCCACCTTACACTCTGTAGTTGGAAAGATCAATCACGATAGCCATATTAGTTAATATGGCTTTGTACCATAATGTATCATGCCTCCAGAAGTAGGTGAAGTGAAGCAGTAACTGAGCCTTAAAGTCAGCAAAGTTCATAAGAAACACAAATTTAGCAGTTTTCAACAAATGGCCATAACATGAAACACAGAAAAAAATAGTTAACCATTGTCAGACCCTCATGACGGGGATAACAAAGAGTGCAATAAATGGATTATCTGCTCTCTATGTGAAGCCCAGGACTATATGTTGGTGAGTTTAACAAAATGGGATAAAACATGAGCCCTGCAGCCCCGGTTACTCCACTCTGTTACTTGAGGCATCTTCTGTAAATCACCCTATAGGACTGTAGGGCATGAAGGAAGATGGGCCACAGGTGGGGTGCCAGCAGCATTGGTAGGCACAGAACCCACTGCTGGGCAAAGAGATTTGCGGATATTGCAGCAAGAGCCCACAGTGTTCTGTGCTCCGCGGCTTTAGGAGTATTGTGACACTCGCCCACTTGTTCCCAGCTACTGAGTCACAGTTTCCTGAGGCTCTTTCTGATCTGCAGTGAAACGCTGCTGCAGGAACATACAGGTTCAAACACTATGCTTTGTGGTCTCTTTCTCAAGGCTTTGTTTCCCATTCTCTGCCCCCCTCCCTTTTCTCTCTCTCCTTTTCCTATTATTGCAGCAAGGGAAGGAAAGCAAAGAAAACACTTCAGAAATGAAAGATTAGTTTGCTGTATCATAAAGATGAGCTTTGTAATCACTTTCCTTTAAGCAAAGAATTAAAAGATAATAAAAGCCCTAATTAAGGACCTCGTTAGCTTAACTAGATTTTCATATGCAAAGTGATGTTCGCCACGTGCTGCTGCTGCCTGAAAACGCCGCCTGGCCCTACATGGAGAACACCTGTGCCAACTCCTTACCCTATTCTCCACCTTCATTTCACTTATCTTTGTTTCTTTCCTCCTCCGTTCTTGTCTGAACCAGATTTCAGCAGGCACTGGCTGCACTCAGAGCACAAAAGGCAGCCTCAGCATCCCTTACAAACTACATGAAAGAAACCCAGGTGAGACGAAATGGCACAGAAAAGAGAGCAGAGCAGAAAGGGCCAACCAGACACAGCCAAACTGAGGTCACAGGTTTGGCTCTAGAGGAAGACAGTGATAACGCACAGGAATTGCTCAGCCCCACAGGGTCCAGTGGCCAAGTGCAGGATACCTCTGCATCCAGCTGAGCACAAGAGAACCTTGAGTTGCTCTGGACTGTTTCAGAGCAGAGCTGGAGGGAGCATGTGCTCCTGCATCCTGGTCCTGTACAGAATCAAGCAAAATTTGGGCAAGGCCTGGTAATAGGAGTTTGAGTTGAAAAAGAAAAGCTGCAAACAAGTGAAGCCGGATCCTTAAAAACACTCTCCTAGGGTCTTTCCAGAGTTTTCCCGTTGATCCCAATGAGATCCTTTTGCAGTCCAGCAGTGAGGCAGGTATACATTTGGAAAAGCATCTCATAGATGCAACTAGGAAACCATTAATGCGAGCACAAGTGAGTGAACAAAATGACTGCATGCTACTGTGTGAGAAAGCTGCCTGTCCTGGCTGCACAAAGAGCACTCTGCTATTTGCAGGCACTGCAGAGGCCGTGGCAGAATGAGAAGCAAGCATCAGCATGGCTGTAACAATCAGATAAATTCCTACAGCTGGGATCTCAGCACGAGATGGGAATCGGGAATTTCATCCTCGTTAGAACTGTAATCGGAGCCTCATTCTACTCCGTTTAAGTCCTGCTGTGAACAGGAGCCAGAACCTCATGGTGCTGAGCAAGGAGGTCACCCCGGGGTGACACCGAGGGACGTGCCAGCCACTAGCAGGGAGGGCACCAAGGCTGAGACCTCTGAGGCCTAGCCACAGCTTGTACAAGTATGCAAAGACCTCCCTGTGAGGTGCCTGGCTTTCAATTTTATTATTATTGCTATTTTTAATTTAATTTAGAGGATAAGAAAGATGACCATCCGATGGTTCTAGTACTGACTAGAGATAAGTCTAAAATAGAGCCTCAGCGCTCAGCCTCAGCTGGAGCCTCTTAGTGTGACAGGCTGGGCAAACCTAAACCAGGGCTGGCACATCTCAGATCCTGAATCTGAGCACCTTGTGGTACGGTCAGTGACCTCTGGCTCAGCTTCTGGTGTAGGCAAAGACCTAAGGATACTCTACAAAACATCACTAGACTGGATACTCAGATATATATATATATCTCAGATATATATATTTAATTAGCTGAGAATTTTCTTTGTTTAATATAACTGATTCTTGTCTTTCCCCTACAAAACATGGGAGTAGCTAAATGCGGGGGACCTTCATTTAGTTTGGAACAGAGAAAAGCTATAAAGCAGATCAAGCCACTGCATCTACCCTTCAGACACCAGGCTCCTGGCTGGGGCCATCTCTCATCGTTATCTGTACTCATGCAGAGGAGGAAATTGTCAGTGTGCCTTAAATATAGTTTAAAAATAATCATCAGCAGTCAAAGTACTTCTACTACATTATGGATTAAGAGGCAATTCGTTACTGGGGGTCAGGCAAACTACCTTAATTTGGCCTTCTACCATTTCCCACCTTGTGGACCAACAAGTGCCTCGGAACTATTAGAACAACTCCACAGAACGTTACAATTACTCATGTCAAATGAAAACGTAATGCAGTTAACGCGCATGCTGGCTCCCTGCTGCTACTGCTGATGATTATTGCTATTAGAGCATGACCAAACAGTCATTCAAATATAAACAGCAGATTTGTTTTGATGGTGTTCGTGGCCCATTTTATTCGCTTGCTGCGAACATTAACACAAATGGCTTTGGTTTGCAAGACTGTCCCCAGGGAGCAAGACAAAGACAGGAGTACGGTTGTGCTGACTATGTATCAGTGCTGGAAGATTCTGCATGATGCTCTGCAAAACTTGAAAGCCACATCTGATCAAACAGGAAGGCTGTGCAAGTGGTGAGCACACAAGATGGGCACAGCACCTGAACTAAAAACACAGCAATCTCCTGATGGGCAGCTCTCACTGGACCACATTCCTATCAGCCACCCAATGAAAGCTTAGGAACAACGGCTACATCAGATCTGGGTACCTGGCTCATACATGAGCTTCTGTTCTAAAGCTTGCTAAAGGAAAATGTGTCTGTCCATTGACTTAAATGGTTTGTTTGTTAGACTGACTAAAGGCTCTGCTGGGTGTGAAAAGATTACTTGATTAAGAAGATTAATTCTTATTATTGCTTTCTTTTCTGTTTTTCTTTAGTGGAATTCCTTATCATTACATCAGTTTCCAAGATGGGAGCTCTGCTGCTCTTTCCATCTTGTCTGAGCTGCTTACTGCAAGTGGATTTTGCCTCTGTAAAGATCAGAGCTAATCCTAATGGCCGCTGACGTGATTACACTATGCAGCTGACTGCAGAACGGCTCCTCTGCAGAAGGATGGATGCAGAAGGTGGCACTCCCAAGGTACCAGGGATGCAAATAATTACATAGCTGCACAAGGCCAGGACTCTTGCCAGATGCTTTGATAGCAGCTCCCGGTTATCTCCTTCACAGAAGAACATACTCAGGAATATGAGCTCTGAGAAAAGGCTGAGACACTCTGCACATGACAGGACTGATGGAGGCTGGGCCACAGTCCCCAGCTGCATTAATTCTGGTCTGTGTGTGAGGTGCCAGCCTCCGCTGAGGAATGAGGTGCCCAGGACGGTGCTGCCGGCTGGCACAAATGGGACTGGTTAAGGGACTGAGTCATGAAAATGAACAAGAATACAGGAAATGCAGTGAGCAGATGTTCTTCGAAGGCCTTTTTGGTGGAGAGCTAGATACAGGATATTAATATCCTTAGCATACAAAAGGCAGACAGACTACACAAGTGCTCCTTTTGAACTGGAATACAGTCCTCAAGTACTCATTACCAGGTTGATTTCTAGCATCAGTTAAAGAAGAAGTTACTAGATGTGCAATGTGCTGAGAGCTAAGGATGCTTGGGGTGCTTCCACAAGCTTATCCTAGTTTGGGTATTTCTCCACACAGCAAAAAGATTAGATTTCTTCAGGCTACAACTACAACTGAGAAGAAATATGACAGAAATGTAAGATAATGAGTAATGTAAAAAGCAAGGAAGACACTTTCTGTATAAGCAATGGGAACCAAAAGAAACAGGAAGGTGATGAGTACATGCCCAACAAAGCAGGTTGTGAATGTTTCAGTGGTAGAACTCTGCCACAGGACAGGGCAGGGTCAGGGAGCATAATACAGTTCAGACCACAAACCATCCAGCACAGAGCAGGCACTGCAGGATAACTGGGGGCTCAGACAGCATAACGAGGAGGTATCATTACACACCCACACCATTCTTACATTCATCTCTTGGCATCTGCTGCAGGTCACCATGAGAGACATATCGAAGAAAGGCAGTTAGATGGATTCTTGGTTCTGCCTGGTACGGCAGTCCTTACGTTACTGACTAATTGGGTGAGCTGTGCTGCTCAGATCCTTAAGCAGGAAGCTAGGCATGTCTGTGCTTGGAGAGCTATGAAATGATGTGTTTCTTTTCCTTTCTCTTGTTCTTTTCCTTTTTTTTTTCTATTGCACATTCTGTTCCACAGAGCCTACAAACTATCTCAAAGAATGGAACAGGAGCACCTGGCACTCTGTTCCTCTGAGCAGGTACAGACAGTCCCAACGACGCAGCACCAAGAAGCAGCGCAATGAGAGGACACCATTACTGCACCTATCCACTATCACTCAATGATTCTAGCAGGAGACGTGCAAGCAGCAATGCCATTCTAAGGAGACCTGGGAGCTGGAAGAACCAGCACAGTTTGACAGACCTCACTGAGGAAGATCTTCCTCTATGTCTCGGTGAACCTGAGATAGTGCAGGCTTGCAGAGCAAGTGCAAATGTGAGATAAATATATAGAGATGTGCAGGTATCTACAAAAGGAAAAGGAGAGAGAAGAGAGAGGAGAGTATCTGCAAATATTTTTTACAGAGCACATATTTATAGTGTTTATCAGAGTCCAACCATCCATGCAGTCTACAGGAAAGTGCAGCCTGCGTGGCAGTGGTTTGTCTGAAATAAGGTGTGTGCAAGTATCTTACAGGAGTGTGCTATAAATGCACTCCAACATAAGCAAGCAGAAAACTGCAGTGTGAGGATTAAAGGGCAAATCCATGGGGAGTTACATGAGTGGGGTACAGGGTTGATCCCCAGATGGAAAAGAGGAAGACCTGGGGAGCAACTCCTGTGGAGGTTTTCCTATGCGGTGTGAAGGAACTTCTGCAAGTGAAATAAGGTATTTCAGGCATGCAGAAGAGGAAGGCATCCATCCCACTCACAGAGCACAGAGCTGAGCAGCTGAAAATACTTGTGTCAAATCCCCACTTAGGCATCTCCAGCCTTGCTCTCCCCCTGCTTCCCAATTCATTTCTCATTCTGCAGCTTTTCAGCACTAGGCCCTTCTCCTGATTAACATTTCAAGTCCATTGATAGTTTGTGCTGGCTTAGACAAACTAATCATCATTAGCACTTCAAAAACCTGTCCAGCATTCCCTCCCAGAGTCACAGGTGCCACCATCAGCTGGTAGGGGAAAAGACACCAGCACAAGATGATCTTGCCAGGACATCAAGAGGCATCAGCTCATGGCCCTGGCAGGCAGGGAGGTTGCCATCCCTAGGCTATGGTCTCCCTGGATTGAGGCAGCAAAGTGTGAGGCCGTGGAGCAGGAGGATAGAGGGCTGCAAACATCTTGTAAGTGTTCGTGCAGCCTTTACTAGACGTACTTCTCACTGGGGAAAAACAGAACCAATATACCACACACAGTTGTTTTCCTCCCACCCTGGCCAACCTAGAAAGATGTTCATCACTGAAGTTTGACCAGAATTTGCCAAACCTTGTGTGGATACAATCCACATGCAGAAGGTGAGGTGCTTTACCCACTGACCTCTGTATATTGCCCTGTGTAATAGGAAGAGGGGGAAAGCAACACTGAGATAGGGAACGATGCAGTAACAGGTGCCTTGGTGAGCTGCCCATGCCTGGCCTGAGCTGCAGCCAAGAGATACAAAGGCCATAGATAAATGCAAAATAATGAGAGGAAAAGGAAACAGAGCAATGCACTGGAAGATGCTCTGTGACACTTGGATACCAGTCTGCTGTTGCAATGCCAGGAAGGCTGAGGTGTGCCTCCATGCCTTTTCCTGGGCTTACTCAGATCCCCTCCACCAGACAGGATCACTTCATGCACCAATTTAAAGGACTGATAGTGTTTGCTGCAGTGGGGATCGGGTGGTATTCAATGCTGAAATGGGGTAGAGAAAGGCAAAGCTCTCTCTACAACTTCCACCTCACTTCTGCTAATGCCAGTGACTTCAGGAGCACTCCAGAGATGAACCTGTCCTGACTGGCAGTGGCTGAAAAGAAGTGGATTAGGCCAGCAGACCTGCTTTACAGCTTGGATGCAAGCAGGAGGTTAACACAGCTCTGAAGGCATGTCTTCCTGGGTATATTTGGATTCAAAATGCTATTGCTGCTCAAACTGTTGTTAAAAATAACAATTATGAAATCACCAAAAAAAGAGGAGAGGAGAGGAGAGGAGAGGAGAGGAGAGGAGAGGAGAGGAGAGGAGAGGAGAGGAGAGGAGAGGAGAGGAGAGGAGAGGAGAGGAGAGGAGAGGAGAGGAGAGGAGAGGAGAGGAGAGGAGAGGAGAGGAGAGGAGAGGAGAGGAGAGGAGAGGAGAGGAGAGGAGCAGGAGGAGGAGGAGGAGGTTGCTGCAGTCACAGGCATTACTTTAGCACTTCTATCACTTCTATCACTCCAGTCATTAGGAGACTGGGCCTGTGGGAGCATCCTGCCTTCATGTTCCTGTGAGACCAACATGCACATACTGACAGTTTTTAGGACAACAGCAGTTTCACAAGCAGATCTAGTAGGCAGAAATACACTGGCATCTTCCAAGATCTATTCTGACACTGCCAGTCACCCCTTCACTATGTAAGTCCCCTGCCCCAGCAGGTATTTTCTTCCTCCCATACCCCAACCAACTCCTCTGCCCTACCCTAATATCTTCTGACCCTTTAAAGTAGAGCTCCTAGAACACTACAGTCATAAACTCTGGCCTCCTTGCCTGTAACCAGTAAGTGGCTGGGGGAAGGATGCGAGTGGCTGTCAACAGCATCTGTACAGCCAAATGCACCAAGCACAGCAACGCAGAGCCAGCCTGAGGCAGCAGCTCAGGTCTGTTGCAGGAAGCTGACAGAAGGGGGCAAAATCCATCTGCAGTCAGAGCTTGTTCTCTGCTTTTGCTTCACTTGCTGTCTCTCACCCTGGCTTCAAACCAGGCTTCATCCCTCACCACTCTCACAACTTCAAGCCAGACTGGCTGATCCTGCAGGACTCCGAGAGCCCCCACAAATGGGTAACAGAAACAAGGGAACAGAGATGACCAGCTTCAGACCACACAGTGCAGGGTTGGGGTTAGATTCTCCTTCCCCTTGCATCATCTGTAGTTTGAGGGAGGATGGGTGCGGATCATGGTGCAGGCAGGACAGAAGGGTACATGTGCATATGGCTCTGGGCAGTGAGCAAGCAGGGCCCACCAATCTACAAGTACACAGGCAGGAAACTGCAGAAGAGTTTTAGAACACAGGACATGGAACATTCCCAAATGATGGTGTATTAATTTAAAGCCTTTTCCACATCGGTTTTGAGGTCAGCATTCTGCTTTAGGAAAGCCCTTGTGCAGCCCACACTACCGCCTCTCAGGGCACTGGGAGCCTTGATTCCCCATGAGGAGGTAATCTAGGGATTCTTATGGGGTGACTTGTGCCAGTCATAAGAGAATGAGAAAATGGGAAGAGGAGAAGAATGGGAAAGCAAGCAATTCCTCTCAAACAGTGTTACACATGCAAACTTTTTTTTTTCTGTGAATAAGCAACATTTCCTCCTCTCCTCCCCAGCTGGCTTGGAGACTTCTATTTCTGTATACATCAGAGAGTCCCTTTTCCTTACCTCATCTGACATGTGAACAGCCAACTCTGAATTTCGTGCAAGCCTTACTATAGTTGGCAGCTGCCCTTAAAGCCCCTCAGCTAGCAAACTCACACAGTTAACTGGGAAGGAGCTTTTGGTTTCCTCCTCCCTTACTTCTAAATTGCCTGAGGAGGCACCTGGGAAGGAATGACTGGAAAAGCTGTATCTCTCAAAGCTCCAGCCTGGCTTCTCTATTTCTTTTACCTGAATTGCAGTGCTGTCCCCACAGGATGTCCTGGAGCTGATAACAATATCAGTAGTGGGACCTGCCATAAGCAAATCTGCCATGGAGTGCTGACCAACCACTGGTGGGAAAGGTCTCAAGTTTTAAGATCCATTTGACAGATGCTCCAGCCTGCAGTGCCCATCCAGCCAGCAGCCCAAGGGGTGCCTCAGTTATGATCCTTCCTCTTCACTCAGGCAGTTCTGATCAGGGTGACAGGGGGCATATTTCTGTCTGTCAGAACAGAACAGCCCTCTCTCGAAGCTCTCAGGCAGGACAGGAGAGATGTTAGCAGAGAAGCTAGATGATAGCATTGATGCAGCAAGGTGAGAAGGTGCTAGATCTCCCTGGATCAAACTCTTTTGCTTCCCAAGCCTGTGGTCTGTACTTACTAGTCCCTTGCAACCTTTACAAGCAGAGCTGGTGGGAAGGAGGAGAAGAGAGGAGCACTCAGAAGGAGCAATCTCTTTTGATAGGGAGAAAGGGCTTTCATGTCCAGATCCTGATAGATGCTCCCAATACACACTCCATATGCAGCTGTGCACATAAGCAGATGTGCACATAAGAAGAGATGTGTGTGTTCAAGCTTGACAGAGAGACAACCTGGGGGTGTTTTTTCTTGGACACGGGATAGGCGGAAGAAGGGAGACCATGCACACTTTGTTAATGTAGTCTGCAACCCACTTCTGATTATCTTATCTTTTCCTTCCTTTGGAAAGCTTCCTTGAGTCTCTTTATGAAACACCCATTCACAGCAATTACAGCAACAAGAGAAGGAGATACGCTTTACACCCTAAAACTGCAAAACCATGGAAGAAGTATATCTTCTGAACCGAAGGCAAGCAGCAGGCTTATGTCATAAAGACTTTGCAAGTCTCTTGTTGGTCAAAATGTTTGAAGGATAATTTCCTAAAGAAGGTTCTTGGAAATAGATGCTTGTAATGGTGTTCATCATAAATCTGATTCCCACTGTGCCCTGCTGAAGGATTTAAGTTGCTGGTCACACTTCAGTCTTATTCTCAACCATGCAGACCTAAGCAAGGATCTTTGGATTAAACCAGCGCTTTGGGCATTTTTTTTTTCTCATTGCCAAGAAGCAGCTCATTTTTTCCTTTAGACCTTAGTTAGGTGTCCCGCTGAGAAACTGCAGCTCTCTCTCCTGAAGCACTGTGGTGAACAAGAGAGAGAGAGACAGCAAAAACTTCTTTTCTGTCTTGAGCGAGCAAAACTGACCTGGAGTCACACAGGAATTAGAGCAACAGTGGAGGAAGAGGCTATTTTTATCAGGTCGCTCTTTTTTTTTTGAAGCAAGGACCACATTTCAAGCTTTTAGTCTCCATTTTTCTCTCAGCTCTCTGAGGAGCTGGCAACCAGCGGCAGGGCCTGACCTCCAAAAAGAAGTAAGAACAATTAATACTGGAACAAACCCAGGGTCAACCAGGAATTTTGCTGCTGTCACTCTGCAGCATAGTGAGCCCTTGCCTGAACCTTGCAGCAGTGATGAGAATGGGGCTCCTCTTGCCCTTGTTGGCAATTGCAAGCATTAGCTGGATGGGAGTTGGGAAGGCCTCGTGGTACCTCCACAGGCCACAATCAGGGGAGAGGCAGCAAGCGATGAAGGATGTTAGGTGATGAAAGGCTGCTTAAGTGAGGAAAGCTGTCTAAAACATTTCAAAGAAATTAAAGAAAGGAGAAATTAAGAAAGATGTTGAACCATAAGCCTAATTAGAGGAGCGGTGTAGTTATAGTCATGATAGCCTAAGGACACAATTAGATGTGTCTAGAGAGGAAGGCGGATCTTGTTGTTACAGCATAAAGGTAGGGGACAGGATAATAAAGGCTGCAGTCTGGTGCTGCCTCCCAGATGTCTCTGATATGTTGCAGTGACTCCTCCTGACTCCATCAGGAAGCTCTCAACATCTCAATTTCAGTGTTTCTGAATACTTTGGGATGAGTCTGAGGATCTCCCAAGCCCACCACGAGGCATTTTAATGGTATCCAAACAACAGGATCCCCTGTAGTATACTTAGATAGGAGATACTGGAGCAAAAGCTACTAGAAGAGAACAAAGCTTTCTGCCAAGAGAGCCAGGAGCAAAAAGCAACCAAGGCAGCTGCCCTAAATTAGCATGAAACATCCAAACCAGTTGTTTCTAGTTTCACACAATCACATCCCAGTGGAGGAGATGCTCAAAGAGACACAGCCCTTCCCTTTGCTATTACAGATGGACGTTCTTGAGCAAACTGACTTTGGTGGCCCTCAGTCCTTAGCAAACAAGCAAACACTCCGCACTGCATGGATATCATTCGCAGCACAGCTCCGAGGCCCCAGCTGCATGTAAGTTCCTCTTTGCCCAACACTACTGCCCTCCTCACTCTGCATTTACAGGAAGAGCTTGTGACAGCGGGAACAAGAGGAGATAAATAGGAGATTGAGGCTGACACAAGCTGTGTCTCTAGAAACCTTAGCAAGCAGGCACAGGCAGCTCAGCTGCACAGTCACTTCTCCAGCATGTGGTTGGGAGCTCCTGAGGGACACATGGCAGATGCTGGCAGAGCTCCACTACAGAGGGTGATAGGGGAGATACTGGACTCAGTGACCATGGCACCTAGGAGAAACAAAGCCCTCTGGCTTACAAGGATAAGAGCCCCTGGCTTCTCAGAGAAATGCTCAGCACATCATGGAGACATCCTGACATGGGTGCCCTGCATAGCGGATGCCATCCAACAACTGAGCAAGTGATGAGATGTGGGGTATTGCTGTCACAGCTACCTGCAGAGATCCTGCAGGAGCCCCGGGCTTGAATTTGCCCTGAGAGACCTTACTGAGAGGGAATATTTACCGTGCCACTTAAGTGCCAGCTCTACATTGTCCATGGCATGAATTGACTGACATGCAGGTGCACAAAGGTAAAAAAGGATGGATTGATTTATTGATCGAGGAAAGGCACAGTCTCCTTGACAGAGATGTGCTGTCAAATGATGGCAGGACATGCTGCTAAAAGCCCTCCAGATTGATTACTTTACCTGCCACTAGATCCTTCACCACCTGGGCTCTTGCAGGTGAGGAGCAAGGGGAGATTTACACGTGGCTGTGAGTTGGGCAGGGAAAGCACACTGGATAGAGAACCATGGGAGCTGGCTGGGACCTAGCATCCCTCTTCTGCCTGTCTGGGGCTGAAGGGCTCCTCAGCCCACAGTGTGCAAAGGTGGCAGCAAGGAAACCTCCCCATGCAGGCAATCAAAAGAGGCACCATAGCAAGCAACACCTGCAAATCCTGAAATGCTGCCATTGCCCTTCCCCATCTGTTCCCTGCTCTGGGATTAAACTACTCCCTTCTGTACAATGACATGACCTGGGAATTGCTCAGAGAGCAGCCAGGCACCTGGCCCAGAGCTGCTATCAAAGCCCAGCGCTTGGCAGCCTCAGCCTCTTGTAAAGGCCCCATGGCAGCCTAAGCACCACGGAAGCAGCCTCCTTGCCACCTTGCCTCCAGCTGCAGTAGCACCATCCCAAAGTCCGCAGTTCTGTGGTCACTGGCCAGGCCCTAACACTGAAGTATGGACATGCTGAGCCAAGCACATCACTGATTTGTAATAAGCTTGTTTAGAGAACTGTAGCATCAGACAGGCAGTAGACAACAGACGTAACAAAGAGAATCTTTTAAATGCTTCGGTGCTGCCCAATTTACCAAGCACAGCATGTTGGGAAAATGCTGCTCCAGAGCTGCTCTTGTACCTGTTAAAGGGCTTGATATTCCCCATACGTGTCAGCTCTGTTTTAATTCTGTGGGCATTCAGATCAGCTTTGGCTGCACACCAAATCCAGATGGCTCTTCACCTCTCTCGTGAAAAGTGTAAATAACACAGCAGACCAACCACAGGAAAAACAATGATCCCAAAAAGGCAGAGATGTGAGAAGCTAATTTGACTTTTGAACAAGCAGCTAACAGCTAAATTAGCATCCCCCTACCAGCTTCCTCACTGGGCTGCCGCAAATGCCACAAGTGATTGGTGAGCACCCGATCCAGCCACGGGAAAGGCAGGAGCACGACAGGAGTAGCTGTGCACCACAAAGGGCAGGTGAGGTAAGCATACAAGAGAGCACTGGGATGGAGCTCTCTGACCTCACACTGCAGTTCAGATTGGCCTCGAGACGTGCACAGGTCTCTCAGCCCTGGGAGCAAGCAAAATGGTGATGAGAGAACAGTATCAATGTGAACAATCATAATTCTGTTTCCCCTTTCACTGGCATTTCTATTCAAAGATCTCAAAGCCCTTTAAAAATTGTTTCAGATTAATCTCATTCATCACTTCAGCTCATTCCCTCTGCGTGTCACAACCCAATTTCGCTCTGCATTCATACATATGTACATTTGAGTGATGACCAATTCTATTGAAAGCAGCTGGTGATTTCAGTGCTTCTGGGTTTGGAGGGTATCTGGGTTACTCAGAGGAGCTGCTGCACCCTGAAGCCAGGAGCCACATTTGAAACACAGTGTCACAGCATTTCACAGCAGAAAGTGGGACCCATCTCCTGCCTAAATCAAAGAGAATGGACCAAAAGCATCTTTCTCAACAGCACTCCAGCAGCCAAATGTATCTCGACTCTTCCATTCCCTCGCCTTCAGAGCTGGAGGGAGTGGTAACAAACGGATCCCAACATGAAATCTGCCTACACTCATGAGAGAAACAGCCAAAAAGAAAAATCACATGGAAATTTACACCGCAATAAAGTGACATTTTGGCTGAGCATGGAGGTCCATTGCAAATCCTGGGGATGGGAGAGAAGGAATGGAAGAAGACATCTGTCACCATAGTTAGTGGTGCTTCTCACTGTACAGTTTTAATAATTAAAGAAGATTCACCCAAGTAGAGATAATGATTGAACTGAAAAAGAAGAGAAAAGGGGATAAAAAAAATATAGATCCTAGGCAGTTGTGTAACTATTTTTCCCCTGGGCCTGGAGAATGTTTCCACTAAGTAATCCAAGATACTGCTTAAGATTCAAACTACTGCTTGCTGGGGAAAAGGGAGGGAGGGCAGAGGGAGAATACTGCAACAGCATTTGACTACATCTGCTACCCACTCATTATTGTAATAAAGAGAGGTAGGGATAAATCTAAATGCACGTGTGAGGGCAGCAATTGGCTGTTAGGTTTTAAAGATGCTATTACTTCCTGGAGGAGCAGGGATATACGCAGGTGACATTCACCAATTTCAGTGGGGCGGAGGAAAATCACACACCGGAATGAAGTTAATAGCAACCCAGAGGGCAGGGTCCATGATTGCCAACCTGATTTCTATAATTGGTGTGATTACTACTATTGTAACTTAAACACAACAGCAAATCACTTGCTTAATTGAATTTTCTTTCTGTGCATGCTTGGGAAGGGGAGGACACAGAGGAGGATGCAAATTTCTGCTCCAGCTGTGCGAGTCTTCTCAGGCATGAAGCAAGTAGTGAGGTGATCAAAGAGAGCAGAGGGGTGATTGTATTTGGGAGTGAAAAAAGCACTGCTTTTTGACACACAGAATCACAGGTAGGGCTGGGAGCAAGATGATGTCATCCTTCAGACTGTGAACTCCACCCTCAGATCTTGTTCCATTTCCATAACTTACTTAGAGCCCAACTCCAGGTACTCATCTCTTCCCATGGAAGCCTTAATGCCAGCCTTGCTGAGTGTCCCAGTAAGACAAGCAGAACTAGAGCCATGAAGTTAAGCATGCAGAGTACTTCTGTTAGGCACCTGGATGTAACTTTGGGTACTGCCATGACTTCAAACCTAAAAGTTACTGTTTGCTTTTGCTTTTCCTTATAAATTTCCCTTTATCTGCCATGGAAAGCTAGGGAACTGGAAGAGATACTGAGAAAACACGATCCCGTCAATAATATATGTCTTCCCTACAGCTGCACAAAAATAAAATATTAATTTAAATGATTTGAAAGGGAAAGAAGGAAAGAGGGGAAGCACTCGCTGGGGCTACGGGATGTTTTCCATAATATATTTATGTTTACGTTCATACATAATGCTTCTATGCATCATCTGTTACCTTCCCCTACTGAATATTCCATATGTTCTTCCTCAAGAAAGGAGGCAACAAGAACTGGGCTGTGGTCATCACGCTGGGAGAAGGCACTGGTTTTAAAGGTTATTTTCTCCTGAGCCCCTCTGGCTGAATTTTCATAGACTTTATCTGAATACCTTACTCTATCTACTGCTACATCACAGCCTCCTTCAAGATGTCTAAAAGCAGTGGAAGTGAGGATATATGGGACTTCTTTTTTACCAAGAGAAGGTGTGATGAGATCTGGAAAATAAGCCACTTTCAGGCCATCCCAGCTCAAGGAAAAATGTTAATATGTCTTGATGGGATAGTAAAGTCTTTATGATGGCATAAAAGCACTAGGAAGAGACATAAGTATGAAGCATGTCTTTCAGATCAGATTTGGGAAATAGGCCTGCAGTAATGCTAGCATTTCAGTTGGGAAATGTGCAAATACAGGCCATTTATCATCTTCAGGTTCTTCACTCTGTCCAAATAGATATCTGTCTAAAATAACATGTTCTAAACCCCACCACTCCCCACTCCAAAGCAGAAAACCTCTGTCTTACTACAGAGGCAGACTAAATTATCCCCAAGGTTATGGGGAAAAAATAGGATTGTTTATTTATTTATCTAAAATTCGGAAAGGAAAAGAGCCTCAAGAAAGTCCAGACATTAACAAATAGGGCAACAAAAAGACAACCAAAAATAACACAAAAAATGTTGCTTTCTTCCTCACGTCCCCACATAGAAATGACCAGCCTTGCCATCTACTCCCACTAGAGAGAATCCCCCTCCAGCTGCACCAGCACTCTACAAATGTCCTGTCAGAGATGGGCTTTGCAACAAGCTCACTGCAGCTTTCTTGTTAAAGATGCTCCATTTCTACATGGCTGAGTCTGGCTCTGGTTTCACCTGATTATTCAGATGGCTACACACATTCAGATATATCTCCTGTACAAAAAATTCAGCGCTGATAAAACATTAAGACTGAGAAATCAAGTGCTCAGAAGTCAAGCCTTTCCATATGTTAAAGTTTCTCCTGCATCATTGATTCTACCCCATCGTACATCCTATTTATCACACATTATATATGAAATTGTACATTTCACAGGTAAGGTAAGAACAGAGAATCTATATATATTCTGGTGTGCAATGAGATCAAGTTAATGGTGCAGAAAAAAACCAAGCTCTTGGAATATTCTCAATTCTCTCTTAGATTTATATTCTTAATATTACATTACATTGTTACCTTATGCTTCCACCTATATCTTTGTTGTATCTATTTCTTATCTTCTCCTTTATTTTATGCACAGTGTCTGCCAGGCCTTATGCAGGCACTGAATTTGTATGCGCTGCAAGGAATCCCACAGAGGGTCAATGCTCAACATTTTCACTGTAAACTTGTCGGTTCTGGAACTGCTTTTATTGTGTATCATTAGAGGACCCAGTTGCCTGGGCTCTTGATTTATATTTGGGAACTGCATGTTCCATAATAGCAATTATGATCAGTAATAATTGCAACATACTGTTAAACATATTCTTAAGGCTTTGCAGGATGTGGGCTTCAGATCGCAAGCTGTCTGAGGAAGAGACTGGTTCTTTGATATATCTTTGTGCAATGCTAATCATGACACCAGGGTTTCTAAGTGCTATTACAAGACAGAATAAGTTAGTGATTCAACTAGGGACAGGGGACAGACTGCATTTAGCTTCTACTTTCCTTCTTTTCAAGGAGAAGGAGAATAAAGAGCCAGTATTATTTGACTTACGCTGTTTCTGTAACCCACAACCTTCATCTGCAGAGCTCTGAAACTCCCTGCACAGTGTTTACTACAGTTTTTTTCCCCAGTTAGTCCAACCTTCTGATTATCTGCATGCCAGGGCTGAAGCTCAAGATGAAGGCTGGGTCCTGCAGAGTGCCCAAGATCTGCAGGAGCAGAGCAGCCGAGCACTTTTGCCCTGAAGAATTATCATTACACTCCATGTTCATCATCCACAGCTAATTGCCCCGAGCCTCCGGGATACAACAACCCCACACAGAACTATTTAGTCTCTGCAGATAACCAGTACTGGCATATTCAGCAATTGAGGTCTTTATATGACTGCATGGCTAATAGCTTGGCTGCTAAAAGTTCAAGACATTCACCTGTGCATGTGCTCTGCTGTCCAAGTCAGCCACTTTTGCCTACACAAGGATGGCTGTTTTCATACTTAGGAATACAAATGCCAATGTGTTTTGTAATCACAAGTAGAAAATCAGAATTGGGAAGCTCAGCAAGTCGGGAATCTAACATACTGAGTATTTTCAAAAAGCAGCTAATGTAATGGTGTCCTACACCATCGGTAGCTGATGCACAGCAGGTCATGTTTGTATCTTCCAGCGGTAAGGCCAAATGTTTGAACCTACCTGACTTCTGCTTTATGTTTGAGGAAAACTACAGAGCGAGAGAAGAAAATACAAGAATAAAAACACAGTTCCATGAAAGAGAGCCAGAAAATCTCTGCTGAACCGAGACACAAAGCAGCAAACATCCACACTAGATGCAGGATGAAGAATTCAGAGAGGAGGTGGCAAGCAAGGCCAACACTGAAAACCCACATTAAAGGGTGCCTAAAGAAACCTAACGCTGATGGATGGGTAGACAGATGCTAAATGTGTAATCTCTTCGCAGATGGACAGTAATATACAACAGAAATGCTATCAGTGTGGAAATGCCGCACATTCAGGCAGATATCTGTGAGTACAGGGAATCAACAAATGGCTCTATCTTTGGCTTTTTCCACTTGTCATACTTAACAGGACATGGATACCTGAGCTGTGTTACCCAGTTCTCTTTTTGTATCAGCCATCCCACTGCACAATCTTTCCTCTCCATGACTGGTAATAAATGCTCAAAAGACCCACGAGATGTCCCGATAAATGCTGATGACTCCCTGATATTTGGCAGTGCTACAACCAGACTCTGAGCTCTGAGGGCAGCTGTCCTCACCATGACATCCTTCAGCCACAGAGAGACCAGACCTATTTCTGCACATCATCAAGACCTCCTAACACATCCTTCTGAGAAGATGGCAGATGCTACCAGTCTAACATGTAGTATCCCTACAAAGTAGAAGGCTAGGAACTGGATAGTACAGAATTAACTATGTGATGAGGACATTTACAGACGCACAGTAAAAGTACTGCTTGGTTTTTCAAGTACTGTAAAGAGCGTAGACTGCAGTGTGGGTGCTTAAAAGGCTTTTATTCAATCTCAACTAGTTACTTTTTCTGCCTCTCATTTTGTCTATTCCTTTCCTCCTTTTGTAGTCACCTGCTTTGGTGCTTCTTTATTTTTAGTGCATCTCACCTTCTCTTCCTTTATCCAACCCCTTTACAAGCAAGTGCTGCCCACTGGCTCGTCTTCCCTTCCCATCACCAAAGCACTTGCAGGAAGGCAGAGGAGCACATCTGGGCTGAACTTGTCAGACAGAGGAGATTTGATAAATGTCATCAGAATGAAAGGCAATAGAAATTAAAGGGGTCTCTCTTTCCTTCCATTCAGTAACTCTGACTGAACAGCCATGACACCCTGCCACAGATCTGACAAGCTAAGCAGAGCTGAGAAACAAACTGTCACCGTTTGGATGGGAGATCCCTGAGATCTCAAATCATGCTGTTAGTGACTCAGAGATGCACTGATGCCACCACAAAGTCCGAGTAGGCATTTCAGAGGGGGATGTGCTGGGTGCTGTCCTAAGATTTTCCCTGAGCAACCAACCCCTATTCTGCATTTGAAAAAGCAGCAGGTATTTGATAACATTCACTTCACTGAACAGGTCTTTGACTTTGCCTGCAAAGGAAAGTTACGCCATTCACGTGCATGGTGTGACTTTGCAAAAACATAGCTGCACCCATTAACTCCCTCATAGAACTCACCCTTACTCAGAAATGGCCTCATTCACTTGAACACCTGGAGTAGCTTTCGTAAAACTACGTGTGTAAACCCAATTCTCCACAGCAACTGCAACTGAAATCCACATCTCAGGTCACACCTGCACAATTCATCCACCTAGAATAACCCTTGGGGTCTAAGGTCATTCTCAAAGACAGGTCTTAATACCTGTCTAAGCAAAGAAATTTGCTAGCATTGTGGTTGTGCTATAATCCTGCTGCTGTGTTCTGTTTGTACAGCAATCCCTCTAGACATTCCTGTTGGAAAAAAAGCAGAAGCTGTACGTTGGTTTAGCTGATGCAGTGGGAGGAATCTGAGCTCTGTTAAACACCTGTTATATTCCATCGCAGAGGTGGCTGCTCTTTGGTATCGGTATGAGCACCGTACACGTCTTCTGTAAAGAACTTTGGGATCAATGAAATGAAATGAGCTACTGAAATATATGCTAATATTCCAACTAGATCCATAAAACAGAAGACTGGGTGGTTGGAAATGCGGTTTATGAATATGCAACACTCAATTTAAAATAATTGTGCAGTTCAACAAATACAAAAAGGGAAAATTTGGGGACAGACTCTGTTTGGTACTCTTGTTTAATTGGCTATAATTTCTTCTTCACAGCAGTATGGATTTTAAAGTGCATCATAACCAGAGTTGGGAAAGTTACCGAATCCATATTACACAAGAATTTTGCCCAGTTAAAACGATGGTTGCTCTGACCACCACAATGCTCTCTCTTTTGCATTCACTTTCAGCACACACATTCAGCAGTTGGGAGATGCTCCCATTAAATGTTGGCGGGAAGCCATTTTCAGCTTGCCAGCCCACATCCTGGTAATGGCAGAGAACAAAGTATAAGCTCAAACACATCTACATATTTGCACTGAAAGTTGTACTTTACATTGGACCAGATGCTACTCGTCACAGCAAAGAGGAGGATTTCCCGACATCCAGCTCCAAAGTAATTCAGCAAGTCAGTTGCACAAGCTTAAATCCAGGTAAAATGTTAATGCACACGCAATTACTTTATGCAATTGTGCACACAAAGATTGCCTTTAAACTCCCGCCCAGCCAGCAAGATGAACAGCTGCCTGAATTTCCTAGTAGGGATGCTTCAGGACAAGCCTGGGGGAAAAAGAAGCTTCAATCACGTTGCAAGTGGTCTAGTTCTTTTCTATTCCCTTTTCATAAACTGATTCCTCTTCTGGAGAGAGTGAAGGCCATTAGTTTCTTCATTACTCCCTTTGGCTACAAGAGATAGCCTCAGCAAACTGGGAAATTAAGCACAGGATCTAGCAAAGCTGAAGCAGATCCAATAGCAAACCTCTCATCCTTGCTGCTGACTGGAAAAAGGAGAGGAAAGGAGAGGAGGGGAGTGAAGAGGAGAGGACAAATACAAAAGAGCTTTAGAAATAAGCAATCATTTACTGAGTAAAGTCAAGGCAAATGCCCTCAACTCACAGGTAGCTGCACAAGATGGTGAAGAACTACACACAGAGATAGAGAGTGACTTGTTATTATTCCAGGTCCAAAAAATCAGGCACCACCTTGTTTACAAGAAAACTGGACACGGCAAGCGGGGGAGTAAAAGTAGCTGAAGAGGGGAGGAAAGGAGGTAGTGACAGACAGATTGCTTTCAGCCCCACAAGCATTAAGAATTATGCTCCTGTCTGCACTGCCTCAGCAGGAATTGGACAGGTGAGTACATTGACCATTGCACTGGGGATGCTCCAGTCCATTTCTGATGGAAAAGCAACCCCTGCAGTGTCACCATGCTTCAGCGGAGTGTTTTTACAGCATGCCGGTTTGATCTGCTGTCTTCTGCCTGATCCTTCCACCCATTTAGCTCACTCTTTCCCCAACACCACAGGCATGCTACTGGCACTAGGTCTCCAGCATCAACCAAACAGGTTGAGCTAACAGAAAACTGTGTGCCAGATGACCACGTCTATGCACTGCGCAGAGAGCAAGGGAAAGAGCTGGAGTCTGTGTTTCACCCTTGAATCACTATGGACAACCTTCTGTAAGCTCCCATCACCAATCTGTCACAGTTATTTTCTTGCTACAGCAAAGACTCTCATTGCATGGGAGATCAACCATGAGGTGATGCCCTGGCTACCGAAAGGGAGGAGAAATGGGAAATGGAAAGGATAGGAATTATCAACTGATCAAAAACTTCCTGAGCTCATGATACAAAGCCTACTCTCCCACAGGATTTCTCACTCCCTGGCATATATAAACACCCTTCAATATCCTTGCCAAAGTGCTGTATCTTGCACATATTCCTCCTGAATTTCACTCTCTTTCTCCTTTTTGTCCTAACGTATCCATCAGCAGGCCTGGCAGTTCTCAAATACTGGACCAAAAAGGAAAAAAAAAAAGAAGCAGAAACAGGTTCTGCTCCACAAGGTCCCAGTCTGACAGTTCAAGGAGCATTGCTCTCATATTCACATTCTGGGTGGCACAGCAGCTTGGCAAGGAAGAGGAGTCTTTGGCATGCCATGAGAATGTTTAAGATGCTGCAGGGACATTTGGGAAACTTTCAGCTGCCATGGGTTTCAGACTTCCAGAAAGTTTCAAAGCCTGGAAAGAGTGATTTCTCATGGTAGATGTTATTTGCTGAGAGAAGACTGCATTGTCACTAATACTGAAGCCTCCGATGATCTCCTTAGTCCTCTGTCACTACACATCAGTAATTAGAGAGGCATTTGCTTCAGTCCCCTGACACTCCCAACCTACCTATCCTTTCTGTTTGAGAATCCTGCCTTTGTCTGGCTTACACATGATTGTCTGTTTACATGAGAAGGAGAGTGAGGTCAGAGAGGAAATTCTGATCCATTACTGAGCTGCTAAAGCATCAGTGAATATGTGTTATTAGCCTATTGTCACTTAATTTATTGTTGAACATACAATAACTGTCAGAATAGATCACTTGTAAAGGCCAACAAAACTCCTCTGTATCTTAAAGAAAAATGTTGATGAAAAATACTGGCAGCTTTCTGCATTGCTACCATTAATTTTAAGCCCCCGCAAAGAAATGCCAAACAAACCAGAGTCTGCTTCTTATGAACTTCCTGTTATCAAGTTCCCAAATTCCCTGCACTCCCATTCATACAGCTTAGTTTGGCCCATACAAAGTCCAGAAAGATTTAGAGTGTCTACACACTCTTGGAAACCCTTAACTTCTGCAGACATTCCCCATGACAACATGGGCACTACCAAACCATAACTGAGCAGCCCCACGTTCCCTGCTGGTACAGCTGCTGCCCTTTCAGATGCTGCACAGTAGAGGACACATATACACCTGCTGCAGACAAACCTACTTAGCTTCTCTCTCTTCCTTCAGATTTACAAACATCTCCAGCTCGTGACATAACACAGTCCCCATATTCAGCCCTGCTCAGGCAGATCTGTGGCAAGGAAATGGGGATGGGCAGCACAGGGAAGGGATGAAGAACAATGCAGCAAGAACAGAAAGAGCTGAACAGAAGTGATGTTTGAATGGAAGCCAGGAAAACCAGACGATTAAAGCAAAGTTTTCTTTTTCCTAAGGGAAAAAAAAAAGCCTCTAATCTTCCTCCCTTTTGTTGGGCTTTTTGTTTTGTTTCACGTTTTTGTTTTTTATACTTTTAATCTTGTGTGTTTTCATTTTCAATCTCCCTGTCCTTCCTTTTGAATATATCTTTGCATCAGTGTCAAAAGAAGCAGTAGAGATCTCTAGCACAGTAAACTGCTCAGCACAGCAACATGGAAGTTGAGGACATCAGCAGACAGAAAATGGGTATTCCCTTTTCCTTCCTTTGAAAATTCTAACCTTACCTTCTAGTATCTGGGCCACAGTTTTTAAAAGTAGAAAGCATGTAATGATGGGTATAGACTTATCAAGAAGAATTTTTATTTCCAGTCTAGGTGCTTAGCTTAGTGGCAAAACATTTTGTACTCCGATTTAATTGCAAATATAAAATTGATGACCAATCAGGCACTGATCAGGGCATAACAACTTCATCCAAAAGTAAATAGGGTGCTGTCATTGTTTCGTTGACCAACCAGAGCAGTGAAAAGGGGAGCCAGGTTGTGTGCATGGCACTGTGCAAACATGTGGAAAAACGCTCTCCCCAAAGGTTTTCAGTGGCCCTGCACTTAGCACCTTATATCAGAGAAGACTACAATCAATAGAAAGTATAATTCATAGTGCACCTTTATTTCCTTTGCTTTCCTAATACAAACAACTTAACTGACTGCCCCTCAGTCAATATTCAATTAGAAGGTAATTAGTTGCTATGTGTAACTGAGTCTGGACGAAAACAACAACAACACAAAAGTGGAAGGAAAAGGGAATACCGCTTTAACTCAGCCTTCCTATAGAGCAGGCTGGAGACTGGGGAACACAGTCTTGCCTCTGTCCTGCTGCTGACTTCCCACATTCAACCACCCTCCCCAGCTCTCTCCAGCAGCAGAACTCCTAGAAAGCTTACAAACCAGGCAGCAAATCATAAATTGTCCTTGCCTCAGATCACATCCAGGTCCCTGCTGAAGTCCCATGATACAGCTGACAGCCTTAAAGAGAGACTGGAACAGACAAGCCCAAAGTGGCCTGACCATTGTGACAGCACTGAAAGAATCATAGAATCATAGAATCACCAAGGTTGGAAAAGACCTAAAAGATCATTCAGTCCAACCATTCACCTGTTACCAATAGCTCCCACTAAATCATGTCCATCAACACAACATCCAATCGCTCTTTGAACATCCCCAGGGTTGTTGACTCCACCACCTCCCTGGGCAGTCCATTCCAGTGCCTGACCACCCTTTCTGAGAAGTAATATTTCCTAATGTCCAGCCTGAATCTGCCCTGCCACAGCTTGAAACCATTCCCTCTGGTCCTATCCCTAATGACACAAGAGAAGAGGCCGACCCCCAGCTCACTACAACCTCCCTTCAGGAAGTTATAGAGAGCAATAAGGTCTCCCCTGAGCCTCCTCTTCTCCAGGCTGAACAATCCCAGCTCCTTCAGCCCCTCCTCATAAGGCCTGTGCTCCAGACCCCTTCATGAACCCATGCTGGCTAGGCCTGATTCCCTGCTTGTCCTGCACTTGTTGCATGATCTCCCTCAAGACAACCTGCTCCATAACCTTCCCTGGCACCGAGGTCAGGCTAACAGGCCTGTAGTTCCATGGATCCACCTTACAACCTTTCTTATAAATGGGAGTCACATTGATACAAGGGATGAAATTTCACTTTCTATGCCTTGCACATTTGTATTTCTAGGATAGCCTGGTCACCAGCCTCATTCTATGATACACAGTGAAATGGTACTTTTATAGACACACAGTATTTTCTCTTCTGAGAAGTTTGCTTTTATTCTTTTGCGCTCTGTTGCTTTTCTTTGGTTAAATAAAGGCATTCGGAAAAGAAGCACAGGTTTGCACTTTGTATATGAAAGTGAAGACAAACAGCAATGTTGCCATGGATTTTTTTAAACTCCAAATAAAAATAAACAAACACATCTTGGCAGTGTTTGGAATAGAAGCTAGTGAATAATTCACAATGAATAATTGATTTGTTGAATTTAGCTTGGGTTTTTTGTTCTTCCTGTCTGCTGGTGGAGTATGAACTACCAGATGGTGAGTTCAATAAATGTATTCGTTTTTCCAATTTATTTGATGGATTTTCCCCCCTAAGTTTTTCCCCCCTTAAAGGGGAGGGCTGAAATTCCAGATGGTTTGACTAGTGGCTAGGTAAGTCACAATGTATTGCTTTAGCTTCTTTTTTAGAAGGGTAGCAAGAATGATGACAGGAACAGAAAAATGCATATATGAAGCAAGAATGAAGGGTGGGGAAGTTTATATAAAAGAATACTGAGTAATATAAAGAATGGAGGTGAAGAGCTACTTTTATATATATATATATAATGCAAGAAAAATGAGCAGTTAATGAAGCTGAAAGGTGGTGATTACAAATTTACTAGAGAAATTTAGTTTTAACAGAACACTGAACTTAGGCAGGGGGACTCACTGCCACATTATATTAAAGCCAACAGATGAGCAAAATGAAACAAAGAATTACAAGAATTTACCCAAATACAAAGCACGAGTCCTGATGAGAAAGACTGTATTACCTCGTACCCTAGGGACTAAACTAATCATTATTATTGATAAATATGTTATATTAACTGCCAGCTACGGTGCTTCCCTTACCTTTTTGCTGAAAATCTGCTGTTGCCCACTGATAGGTCAAATCAAGGCTCAAGGGACTTCAAGACTGATTCTCTCTGACAACTGCTAAGGTTAGACTAATGCACAAATCTTCCTAACTTGAATATTCTTGGTGGAATTTCTAACACTCAATTGTAATAAATATTTTCATGATTTTATATATATATATATATATGTTTAAATGCATGCAGAGAGAGGATGAAAAGGCATTGAGTGCAACCACAGTACACACATACGCTGACAAGTTTGATCTAACACTCATAAAAATACAGTTTGTACTATTTACCAGCAAACACCTCATTCAGGGGGACAGCAAGTAGCATTTTGCAAAGGTTGTAATCTCACTAATTACGTTGATATTCATGGAAGGAGAGTATTCTGTGATTTGAAAGAGCGCTGTGTTTACCCACTAGAGTCCTTGGTGTACAGCTCAGATATACAGAAAGATGCCAGCACACAAGGATCTGATAGTGAGCAAAAATTTAACAACAAGCATATTGAAGAATAAGTGTATACTGGGAAAGAAAAAAAGCAAACAAACAAACAAAAATACCAATCCAAACCACGACAAATCAGTATAAACACTGAAAGATTTGTAATAGTTTAAATATGTCTTCTGTTCCTGAAAGGCCCAATTCAGATCTATATAAAAGTTCATGAAAGTTTTGCTGCAGCAAAATGAAGCCTCATGTTTGAATTATTCCTGAAAGAAAACGTCAGTAACCAAAAGTATCTCAAAACCACACTGGAGTTTGGCTTAAGTCTGCAAAGAAGCGATTGAATTAAATGGTATTATTCATTTCCACCACCTCACAAATCACTGTCTTCCATGAGGCAGCATCAAGGCCTGCGTAAACCATCACGGTCCTCCTGCTCTGCTTCTGCTGACTCAAGCTCCTTCATCTATTCTCCTGCGGGAGCTCCATTTGCTCACTTCCTCTATACCTCATTTATATCAGAACAAAGAAATGCAGGCTGATACATAAATACATATTTTTATTTTTATTGCGGCAGTTTCTCTGTAAGCCTACAGTGATGTAACGAGCACACAGCATATAAGCAGAGCGGATGAGGACCTCAGGGACATCATACTGGCTACACCGATTGCACCCACTACTTCTTGCTCAAACCCAGCTTTCTAATAGCCTGTAAATAAGCTTGCTGGTTTCTCCCCTCAGGTCCTGCAGCAGCAAAAGGCAGAGAACAGGTTGCAGCTGAAGAACTGCTGAGCCTGTGAAAGCTGGCCAGGTAAATGAGCCAGGATTGCCAGGCTGCTTCTAGAGGCTGAGCGCCTAGGGGTTCATGACAGGGTAACAGATTTACAGCCCTCCTCTCCAAGACAAATACTGCAGCGTGGAAAACCCACTCTGCTCTTGCCAGCCTCCCCTCCAACTTTTCTCCTTGTTCTTCCTCTTTTCATCACTGCTTTCATTCTTAATTCCTGCTCTGGTCTGTAAAAGCTAGAGCAGCAAAGACGGGACATATTTAGTGGAGATTTATTCCCTGCTGGTTTATGCAGTTGCAACCCTGCGCTGCTTCCACTACAAAAGTCAGAAACTCCTGACGATGCACCGTGCCTTCCTACCTGCCAGGCTCCCTGATATAGAAGTGGGTCAGGGGAAAGCAGTGCCATAACCCTGTCCCAAAAAGCTTGTGAAGGGCACGGCCAAGGGCACAGTGCTGTTAAGCCCAAGATGTGCTTTTCTGCAGATGAGTCTCAAACAGACTTTCTTTCTACACCAGTCTTTCTTCTGTGGAGATCTAACTCCAGTAAAGGCCCATTTCAGAGGAGAGATGAGTTTTCTTGGCTCAACACCCTGAAGAGGTGATGCTGCAGGACAGAAGTGGGGAGCAGAGGTGGAGCCATGTGTACTCCGCTTGGAAATAGAATTGCTTCTTTTAGCTGCAGTCAAGCCAAGAAGGAGGAAGACATGAAGGCCCTTGTTTTCCCAGTTCCCTGAGGCTGGCATCACTCTCCTAAACTGCTAGGCCTCCTCACACACTTCACACGGCAAATTTACATGTGAGCTCCTAAGAAAAAGGGGCCATCGTGCTCCACTATCACCTTTCAGGCCTGCTCCTTCTCCTTCATCACGTTCTCTTTGCCCGCCAAAACACTTGGGCTGCTTTGGATAAAAGCTAAATAAATAGAAGGCAGGATAAGAGGCAAAGAAGAGAAGCTCATCAAAAACATGCAGGCAAGCAGTCCCACTGCCAAGGGAGTCCCCGTGCTGGCGGGCTCCCATGCCCCTCCTCATCCCCTTTTATTTCCCTCACTCCCAGTGGGTTGCGGTGCTGGACTGCAAGAAACACGACAAGGTCACACTGTTTGATTCTGATGCCAGTTTCAATTATGTCCTGGCTTTTATAACCAAATCAAAACACAAAAGGCTAAAATAGAAAGAAAGAAAAAAAAAAAAGGGGGGGGAAAGAAGACAGCAGAATCCAGCTGCAGGCTGGGAAATGACATTTCAATTTGTCAATTGATCCAGTCCCCCTCCTCACCCTCCTTTCTTTTTTTTCTTTTCTCTCTCTGTCCTGTAAATTAATTAGACCGTTCATCATGTGGAAAGACTGCACACGGGGCTGCCCAGAAATGGACTGCGACAAAGCAAACCTGCTTTCTGTCTGTGTATGAGGACCAGAAATGTGGCCACAAAATGGTCATGTGGAAGAAAGGTCCCAACGTGTTCAATTTTCAGGTTTGGGGCTGGCCTGGAGAGATCACAGATACGCTTTCCATAGACTTCTCCAAAGGACCTAAGCACATGAAAAGTAGGTAGCTACCTTTCTTCATCAGCCTAGATTTTGTCCAAGCTTGGGAAACAAGGACTAAGAAGGCATTCAACTAAATGAAAAGCTGAATTCAAAAGTGCTGGAATACCTTTCTTCTTCCTTTTTTTTTTTTTTTTTTTTCCCCTCTCTTCCGCACATTATATTATTAGACTGTGGGACTCAAAGCTGAAGGAAATAATTGAAAGGAAGACTCTCACAGTATTGTAGACGGGGCAGGACGGAGACATATCGCAACATCCAGAATTATGACAATGAAGGACAGCAACATTTCTAAAGACATATTTAAGTTTCAGAAAGTAAACTGAAGACTCCTAATTCTCATGACTAGGAATGAAACTTAGCATGCGGATCAGATTCTCCCAATGTGCCAGTCTGCCCCTTTTCTCTGATGTATCTGTTGACCATCATGGCAGCTGGTCTTCTGAATTAAGGAAGCTACAGATCCAACTCATTCCTCAATTTCCAGACACCCTAGCCTATGTGTTATCACCTGCAACATGTAAGAAGTGAAATATCCCAAAGAAAACCTGTTCCCAGGATCTTTTAATCTTCTAGCAAAATCTGCAATAATGGTCCTAGGCATGACTTAAAAATCCCAGTACTGGTATGAAGAGCAAATCATGTATCTTAGCTGAATCTTTGATCTAAGACTATGGCTCTGTCCTGATGAATAAACAAGCTGAGGACTCCTTGGGTTTTGTACCATTTGTCTGTTTATTACACATGGCTATATTCCAGTGCTTCGTTAAGTTCTGACTGTCATAGGCAATGGGCACCTTCTTTGTCCAAAGTCCCTACCACAGTACAACCCTGTCATCAACCACACTAAACACAAATACATCTCTGTAGTACAGAAGCGCCTACAAGACAGCAAACAGTGATTCTCCCCTCTCATATCCTAATAATAAGGAATATCCACAAATGAGACACTTAAGAAGCAAACAGCCAATATGGTATATAAGGAAAATAAGGGGCTGAGCACAGAGCTATTTCAAGTAAGTACAGCTCTGCTGAAGTCCATAGCATTTTTCCAAGCTTACACTTGGCTCCATATATTTTCAGTTATTCAGTATTCAGGCATTTATTTTCCCAATCTCTTCTTCTTTTTATCCATCCATATCTATGCAAATCTCATTTCTTCAGCCCAGCTCACCACAATAAGTATCTCTCTCGCACACATAAAGCCTAAATTTTATCAAGCATTTTATTTACTTCTGTCCCAGAGGAGAGGGGAGAAAAATGAAGAGAGAGACAGAAAGAGAAAGATAAATGAGATTACCGCTGCCTCTTTTTTTTAGTAATTGGTAGGTACTAAGACATTTCCATTATTGGCACAAACAAACAAAATCTATGGCCGAACAACCAAGAACAGCAGCTTCGGGTGAACACTCCAAGTGTCTCAACGTGGCCAACAAAACAACACTAATGGAATTCACAGACTTTGTGGGGATGGAGGCAGAATATGTCCCTATCCACTCAACCCCAAAGAGAGGGCAGGCCCTGCCAGTGCCAGGCAAGGCACAGATATTCAGTGGAAGAAAGACCCCCAAAGAACCCAAGCTCAGTGTGCAAGGAAGGTGGCACACAGACACAACTGTCAGCAAGAGCAGAAGTGAAGGGAGAAAGGCACATTACATGCCAGCTGCCTTGCTGTACGCCAGTGTCTGCTCAGCCGGGAAGTGAGAGATGAAGAACAGTGAAGGGACAGTACTGTGACTTCAGGAAGAAACGCAGACAGAAACAATTCCTGAACACTTTACGATGCTGCATTCACAGCACGGCTGTTTGCCACATCCCTTCACTGCTCACCACAGCCAGGCAGGGAGGAGTGGTGACCCCTCTCCCTCCGCCACCATAGACACAGTGGTTGTTACTTACACTCCTCCATGCCATGCAGTCACAAGCTGAGCACTGGGACTGCCAGCTTGGCACCCATCTCTGCTGCTGCATCTCAGTGCTCCTACAGGGACATTTCTGTTTTCCCCAAAGCAATATGAAACACCCTGCTTCTGTTATTCTTCATTAAACACTGTCTGACGTTGCCTGAGAAAAGCAGTGTTTAAAAGCTCTCTAGCGGAAACGATGCAGCCAGTGATCCAAAGTTAAAAATGCACAGCAGGAAGCTCAGCAACTTGTGAGGGCCAGCACACCAGGGCTCCCTGTCCCAAAACTGCAGTTATCCAGATCTACTGCAGAAGAATACTTTGCGCTCCAAATCCTAACAAGAACAGAACAACTGCAATGCACAGCTGGGTTTGCTACACACATACGTATCCCCTGATACGCAGTAGAGATGAGTTCAGGAAGAATTATTATCAGCGTGTCCTAGCTATTTGAAAACAAGGCAGGAATCATTCATTTCACGTGTTATTTTTTCTCCCAGTGTCTTTCTCTAGACCTTGCCACTGCGCACAGCCCTTCCATGACTCAGTTTCCCAAGAGAGAAATGAAGATAATGACACTGCTGCCTCAGCTGAGAGCTACAAGGCTCTTATATATTTTATAAAGAAGATGGATACTACAAACACAGATCACGGAGCCTCCAGAAGGAAGGAATGAATCTATCCCACAGCGTTTTCTCAGAAGCTCAGCTCAATCCTGCCTACAGTGCCAGTGACCGTTTCAATGGAACGTCTGACAGACTGGACAGCATTTACCCTTACAATATCACTAACATAGTAATTGTGCCTTCTGCGGCTCAGAAATGGGAAAGCCAGTCACAAAAATGCCATGTGCCTTTCCCAAGGTCACAAAAGCAGTGCAAGGTACTGCAGAGATCTGGACCCAGGCCTCCTGCATTAAATGCACTGCTGCCTCACTCCTCTTTCTTGCAGCTAAAATCTACTATCAGTCCCTGGAGTCAGCCATCCAGTACCTTGAGAAAATACAACGTGCTCCAAAGCTATTACAAAGCAAGATGGCACAAGTAAAGCAATTCCCAATAAAAAGGAAAGCTCAAATTTCTTCATCTTTGACTTGTGCAAAAGACAAGAAATACTTAATGTTTCCTGCCTAAACACTACATGAAAACCTGCTGAAATACATTTTCAGACCAAAATATGTTGGTTAGCATAGAAGAATTGCTTCCCTGCGTCTCCATTTTACAGCAAACTTCTGTGTTTAATGCCAAAACATCTAGTTTGCTAAAGGTCACAGAGAAGTGACAAGAAAAGCAAGAAAATAAATACTTAAAGCAAGAGAATGAACATTTGGACATACATTCATTCTGAATGTACTTCGCATTGTCTGGACATTATTTTACACCTGAGTCCTCCTCGATCTTTCAAAAACAAGGACAGAAAAGGGAGAAGAAAAATAAGCCAGTAAGAGGTTTTTTGTTTGTTTTTTTAGATCTCCTTGTCTTTTTGCATCACAGCAATTCAGGAATCACAGAATGCTCCTGGCCCAAGAGATCTGATCTTGCTGATGCATTTCAAGTGTTCTTTGTCACTTCAAGGGATGCACTTCCAGGGGAATGACAGCTCAGAGAAGACCTGCAGGAGATGACTGGTCAAGTGGGCCTTGATTTCACCTATGTTTCAATCCTCTGGTTCTCCAACTTCTTCCTTCTCCTTCCCAGCTTTTTTCCTTAAGAGAAGGAAGGAGATTATCAAGGTACCCGCAGAATTTCACATACTAGATAATACTCGCTTGGACTCCACTCCATCTGCCTAGTCCCACTCAACCTGCAGGCAAGGCGACCTAAAAGAGGTATTTTTCTACACATCCTAATGGCAAAGTACAGGTTGACATATCTGCCTCTACATTTGACACGCATTTCTTTACACATGAGTGCTGCCAACTTACATACACTGATGGAACTGGAGAAATCCTTCAGGGACAGCAATTGTACAGGTGTCTAAGCTGCTCTGAATGTGATATGAGAAGCACAGGCCAAAGATGTTAGGATTATCTTCTGATTCAGGGAATTATAAGATTCAGAGGACTGTAAGAACTTTTGGTTCTTTATCTGAACTTCAAAATCTTTTGAGGTTTCTCTCAGGCTGGCAATAACAGACCTACCTAACTACACTGACAAACACCAACGGCCTCCTCAGCCCTGCCATTTTTTGCAATAAAACAGAATTCTTCTCTTCATTCTTTTTAATTAAAATTTTCTCTTATTACCTTGGGCTGTAGCTTTGTGTCTAGAGTGGTTCTGTTCCTGACCACAGAAACAATAAAAAAAGTTCTCTGTGCCCACGAAAGGACTCTGATCTGTTCTAATGAAAGGTAAAAACAAAAAACTCAGACAAGATCAACCTGCTCCTACTTCAGACTTCAAGAGACAGTCCAGATAATTATAAATGGTGAGGAATAAGACAGCTCAGAGGAACAGAGTGGCTTATCTGTTCCCAAAATTTCTGATCATACTAAAAAAATTAGCCTATCTAGCTCCTCCCGATATATGGAAAAGCAGTGTCAACTGTGCAAGGCTGGCCATGGCACAGTGAAGGACTGCAGCCTGGTTCCAGCCACTGGATCTTCAAGCTAAATCTCCCTGAAGTGATACTATTAAACATGAAGAGTTGCTAACAACTAAAACAGGCTGGTACAAAAAGAGACTGAAGCAATACATACAGCCAATTAACTAGAGAGTACGATCAGAGCCTCCAGGAAGCAGGTACATTGCGAAGAGAGCTGAAGGAAGGAAAACAGATCCAGTGCAGAACTCTTCAGAGACCCAGACTGCCTATGAGTGCCTCACTAACTTAAAACGTCTTTGTTACCCAAAATAAATTAGTGTGGTGGGTCTCACACCATTTCATAAAGTGTAGGAACATTATACACCTTTATACTCCATCACTGGCATCAAAAGCCAGTAGGGCCAAGGGAAAGTGAGTGACCTCTCCAGGACAAATGTTAGTGAGAAGGGAGCAAAGTTGGTTGTGGAGCACAGTGTAATCTAAGAATAATACATTACCCTTCCAAATGTCTGTTTTGACCCCTTTCAGTAGCATGATTGTAATACACAAGCAAGCAAAAGAATACATGCAAAAAATGCTACAGAGCAGTGGTCATGGCTCCAGCACATAAAACATCTGCTATGTCAGTGGACAAAGCATAAATCCTATTTTTCTTTCCTTTAAAAACAAACAAACAAATAAATAAATAAAGCAAAGATGAAAAGCTCCTAAATGATTCAATATTTTATACACACTCCGTATACTGCAGCCTTGAAAAAGATGCCGCAGGATGACGGGCTTTGGAGACTTTATCTTGCTGCGGGAACTGAAGAAGAGCAATTTTAACGCTGACATAATAGTCAAGCATGTGTTTGTTCGGCGGTTATCCACAGCTAGTACCAGGGTGCTGGTAAATATACTCTCAGCAGTTTTGTGTATGCACGGGTTTTGTGTTTAATGACTTGTCCTCTACGTGCACAGATGTTTCAATTTACACCTATATATGCTAACAGTATACAAGCAGATTTACATAAATGCATGTATGTGCACTCATTCTAGGTTGTGAGGTTTTGTTTCTTTATACATGTAGTCTACCTAGACTTCAGCAAAGCCTTTGACATGGTCTCTCACAGTATTCTCCTGGGGAAACTGGCTGAGGGAACTAGGCTTGCTCAGCTTGAAGAAGAAAAGGCTCCGGGAGAGCATTTCAGTACTTGGGGAGAACTTATAAACAGAAGGGAGACTGACTTCTTACATGATCTGATAGGACAAGGGTGAATAGTTTTAAAATAATAATAGAGGGGAGATTTAGGTTAGATAATAGGAAAAAAATATTTATTTCAGAGGGCACTGAAACACTGGAACTGTGCCCATAGAAGCAGTGGAAGCCCCAATCCTGGAGCCACTCAAGGATAGGTTGGATGGGGCCCTGGACAGCCTGATCTGGTGGGTGGCAGCCCTGCCCATGGCAGGGGGTTGGAACCAGACAGTCTTTAAGGTCCCTTGCAACCCAAGTCATTCTACAAGTCTATGACTCACTGGATGTGACTGAGTTTTGCGCCATCAGGCACATGGATACAGATTTCAAGTGCTATCCAGGGGATAACAAGGTGGATGATCAACGAAAAGTCAGCCCTGGGCCATGCTGAACAAGGCCATAAACTTCATAAACTATGCTGCAGGCCCCTGTCTCATGTAGGACTTGTATCCCAGCATTTCCAATATTCCCATAAGGAACAGCTCCCTTCTACAACTTAACACAAGCCACAAACATTCCCCTTTAGTCATGACTAGCAAGATGAAGCTGTGGCCAAAGGAAGCAACTAGGAGACCTCCCTCTGATTATCAGCTCCAGTAAAACAGTGATACAAGCAACCGCAGCTTTGATATGCTGATATAAGATCTAGCCTCGAGGCAGGCAAAACATTCAAACCGTAAGATAAAAACTCCACTGAGTAGATTCTGATGCACAACTCTGCTTTTTGTATTTTTGCTTTTGTACTCCCTCCCCTATTCCAAATTGGGTTATGACTCCTATGTATCGCAGTAGTTGTTAAATTGAACTGGGATCAGGGGAAATACCTCCCTCTTCCAGTCATTCAGTCAATCCTATCAAGTCCATCATCTATATCACAACTCAGAGCAAAAGGTTAGCATTTGGTGTGGAAAAAAGAAGAGGAGTGCTGTCTTAGGGAGAAAAGTCTTCTGTAACACACACAGATAATGCCACCATGGGAAACATTACAGAGGAGCATCCCTAAGCAATTGATGATCTCGCTGCAGGTAAGGTAGACAGTGGGGTTATCCTCCAGAGAATGGATGCACACATGACATCTGCTGTGCTTTTCCTATTTGATGACTTAAAATATATAATTATTTCCACTGAAGCCATACTCTACAAGAAAGCAGTTGTATGTAGCTTTTCCAACCTGGTCCTTGGGGCTCAGTTAAAGGAAGACTAAAATCCTGAGCTTCCAGGAACATCAGCTGCTCCCAGAGACTTTAGACAGAGAACTAGATTGCACTTCTGAAATTCAAACCCTCACTCCTGAGACAAATTAACAATAATGGCTGTTCATGCTTCAACTAAAGTCTGGGACCCAAACAGTCTCCTCTTCTTGCCCACAGACTGAAGGCAGGAGCTGGAAGTCTCTCAAAGGAGGAATTCCCAGCCCTAAAATGTCATCAGCAAAAAGAAAGATCTGATTTCTTGGCAGCACAACCTGCGATGGGCTCGTGAGATGCTTCCTTCCCTAGGACACCATGCCCTGAATGGCTCTGCTTGTGCTGCTGCCAGTATCTGCTGCCTTCCCTGCTCCTCCGCAAGCTCCCCTCCTCCCTCCACCGCTCATTCCTTTGCGCAACGAGGCTGGCATTTAAGAAACACTTATTCCAATCCATTTCTACCCTTGTACAGCAATTGGGTGTCATTTAGTTTGATTTAACCAATTTAGTCCTATGAATTAATTGGTTAATAAGCCATCTGTATGCATCAGGTGACAGAGTTGCGCTCTCACACACAGACACAGACAAGCTACCCACTTGTCCTTGTTTAATAACAGGCTGTAGGGAGTAGGAGCGGGAGAGGCGTGCAGGTTAATATCACTCCCCACAGAGAGCTGCCAACAAGGGGACTTGGCTATCACTGCACTCACCTTGACCTCTGAGAGTGGGAATGGTCTGTTTAGGGTAATTCAGATATAGCCTACACTGAAACTAGAGAAGAGTGACAGCTGCAGCGCTGACACGAGATCCACAAAGATTCTGCATGTTGTTGATGTTGGGTTTTTTTCTAAAAAGGGAGGAAAAGAGGTTTAGTTCATGCTTTCTAGACAGTAGGAAATTCTCAGCTGCATTCCCAAACAGCTGAACTTTGTATGTGTGTAGGAGGGGGAGACGAGTGGGAAGTGGGGAAACAGGAGGAGGCTGAGGTCTAGAGCATTTGATTTAGGTGTGATCTTTAATTATGCAAAAAACATCTCATCTATTTTGATTTCTCTTTAAATGCCAAGACAAAAAAGCACCCCTCATGGGTCCCAGTCATTTCAATGTTATATACAAACCCCTGAGCCATACAACAAACAACAATACATCAAACCGAAAGCAAATCCAGCAACACATCCCAACCCACACAACAGGAAAATAGCAAGTGGTTCAGACAGAAAAACAACTCCCTCCTTTGGCCGCCCATACATCTCAGCCAGCCCTGGATGCCCCAGCCAGCAGACAAGTTCCTCTGCATCCCCCGAAGACTAATGCACGGAGGACTTTCAGAAGGGGGAAGTGAATAACAGTGCTGTCGGGCCCTTGGGAAAAAGCCCTGCTCAGCAGCTCCTCACTGAATTTCTGCCCAGAGCTACAGGGCATCTCAGGCACTACAAATGCATCAACATTATGCAGAGAAGGAGACACTCACTGGTGCGGGAGGCTCCCAAGTGATTTCAGTCAATAAATACCAATGCTGGAACCAAAAACTACAAACCCCAAACCATAGTAGGCAACATGAACACTAAAGAAAATGGCTCAGAAGCTTCTGCACTGGGTGGTTTTCAATTGAATGCAAGGTGCAGCCTGCTGCAGATTGCATGGTCTAGCTGTCACAGACCAAACAACAAACAGGAGCAAGAGCCATGGCTGAGGCTGCTCCAGGGATGGGAGATGGAGCTCTGGCTGTGGGAAGTGGTGCAGAGCAGCAGCACATCTGCAAATGCTCCTTCAGGGCTCCCTCAGCTCTCAGGCTTTTCCTGTGATCTTGGAGAGAAATCAGTGCACCGCAGATCCTGATAGAGAGATGTAAAGTGAGGAGCATGGATATAGCTCCAAGGAGAAAGTACTTTCCCCCCCTCTCCCTAAGGAAAAGGAAATTACAGTAGAGTTTGCTTTAAATGGATTCCATTAGAACAACGGGCACTGCTCGAAGAATAACATTCTCTGCGTGCTAACGTGAAATACTGACAGGCGGAGTGGAACAGTCTGAAATAGTCTCTTCCAGGAAGGAAAGAGAAAAACCTGTTTACCCAGTACATTCAGCAGGAGACTGCATGAAGAGAGGGGAAAAAAGCATCATAGGAAACCTGCCAGAGCTCCTGGTGTGAGTGTGCCCTGCCAGCCTGCACAAAGCAAAGGAGGGGGGAGGCTTTGTGCAACATGGGAGAGACCATGAACATCTCGCTGGGTGTTAATACCCACAAAACACTTTTTTGTTCTCATTAGCGCGTACCCACGGCACGACTGCCTGTTCCAGGGCACTGTAAGACTATCAAAACACAGATTCAAGCTGCCCTGCTCAAACAACTGATAGCCCTATCTAAACTGTTCGGCTTGGTGAGCGGCAGCAGTGCCTGGGAAATGAATGAATGAAATAAAGACCACACACCAAACTACCCGTCCGGAACAAACAATTTCATTTGATCAGTGACCACAAAAACTAGAATGTCCCAGTCTGAATTGAGCAAGCGGCGATGCTGCGTTACAGCTTGTTTAATGGCCATGCAGAGCATATGTACCAAGCTGTTACACTTGCCTGGATGGACAGCTCACATGTAGAAGGCAGTCACATCACACTTCACAAGAAGTCTTATCTGTACCTACTGCCAAGGACTCTGCCCCAACACTGTCTCCACACCCCAGCAACATCATAATGATGAATCAACCAATGAGGACCTTACAGATCAATAGTAGTACTGCTTAAGAGGTACAGTACTACGGGATGCAAGGGATCGTATTATGTCTTAAGGGATATTTAGGGGAAAGACCAAAGGCAGAGAAACAGAGGAAAAACGTGGTAAAACAGAGGGATAAGGCAATAGATAGAACCAGTCTCATGTAAAAAGGCTGCTAGTCATCATGATAACGTGGTTATATCCTATGCCTAATGGGCACGGTGTGTCCTGTCCTCACTGAGCTCCACTCCCAGTTCTCCTGGGTAAGCGGACTCTGCTCTGACTGCTTGTATATGTATGGAGAGCTCAGCAGAGAGAGCCCCTGGGATCACAGTGCCAGCTGCAAATGCCAGCTGCATTTCAAGCCAGCTGTACTCACTAGGGGACACAAAACGCATATGCCTTTAGGGGTAAGATCACTGGAAGACTTGTGGGGATCAGCCAAACTGAGCCTCTTGGGCCTACCCTACTTCTTGTCTCCAGCCTGGGAAATGTCTCCCTCAGTTTGTTTGTTTTTTTCCTTTCTAGCTCTCTTTATTATCCTGCTGACAAAACCTTAAATGGTCTAAAAGCATCCCCAACAAGGATGAGGGAACACAAATGTTTGAGCAAATGTGCATTTCAGCTCCACATGCTCCCAGGGATGGCGTAGTAATAAAAACCAATTAGACAATGCTTAGAAACTACAGTGAGAGGGAGTGGTACAATCTTACCACAACTAATAGGGTTTTTAATAATAGATGGGCCTCTCCATGCAGTGCTGGCCAGAGGAAGCCAAAGAGGTTTCAGTTACAGTGTATGTTTCCGCCCAGTGAATTCTTGTGAATGGAAGATTAATATTCTATGAAAGCAGGGATTAACTTGCCCTTATTATGCTTATTACTTCTACCAGGGAGATCTCTGCAGGGTCAGGAGTGGGTTCCTCCGATGGGGCAGAATAGAGGAATCCCACCGAAAAACAAGCTTTACTCACTCCCTTGTGGAAAGACAGGATATTTGGGCCTCTGGCACTGCTGAACAGACCAGTAGCGAAGGAACTGGAAAAGCACAAACTGTTGCCTTCTTGCTTTCCTTCCTGTTTCAGCAAAGTCCAAAATCACAGCTGGAACTGACTAAAACAAGGCTGAAGACAGCCAACACATCAGAAGTGTGCCCAGGTGAGCCAGCACCATAGGCCCCCTGCTCACATCTTGTCCATTGATTTCTGTTTACAAACCTTCTCTTCATGCATCTTTGCTTAAAAAACAAAAAACAAAACAAAAAAAGCAATGGAGGGCATTTTCTTGTTGCCATAGAAACAGTTATTGTAATCTCAAACTGTATTTAATGCCACACTCCCTCCCTCCAGCACCTTGCAACAGTTTGCTGTTCTATGGCAAGGTAATGCTTTGAGAGGAGGAAGAGGGCAAGTGAAAGAGCTCTGAAGATGCCCTGCACCTGGGACCCAGTGTCTCTGAAAATACCCACATCTCCATCAATACGTACTCTTACTTTTTTTGTTTTTCTTCTCCTTTTCCTTTTGTTTTGTTTTGTTCTTTGGAGCATCATTTACATTTCTGAAAGGAATTTTCCTGGGGTTGCAAAGATAGTTCAAATTGTCTGTGATCAGATCAACCTTCTGCATAATACATTGGTATGAAAATAAACCCCCTAGGACCCACGCTCCTAGCTGAAAGTCTCTGTAACCAAGTATTTTACTCTCATTTAAAGAGGATGGGGATAGCAATGAGTATGTGCCTGCATGCATGTATGCATGTAGAGGAAGGGATGCTCCCTTCCAACCCAAGCCATTCTATGATTCCATGAAATGAAGGCAATTCCACCTAAGGTTTCTGTTTCAATTAACAGGTATTTACCCATATGTAATAAACAAATAAACGAAATCAACTCAATCTGACTCTTAGCATAGATCAAACGATTTCAGTGAACTTTGGATCAAGTTTGAAGTACAACAGTCAAGTTTTAGCACGTTCTGACACTGTCTTGGTATGACACCTTTACTCTCTGCTTTGTATCTCCAACTTTTCAATGGAGGGCAAACCTACCTCTCCATATCCATCTAAAAAACAAGAGGATTCTTTTTATGTGAGTTCTGCAGGGTTCCATCCACAGACTTAGTGTACCAAGGGACATCCTCAGATGCACCAGGTACGGTCAGTAAAGGAGAAGGATTCTATTCGATGCCACTGCTTTTCATTTCAAGTGGATCACATCCTTCAGCCTCCTTTACTGTCAATAATAAAATACAATGATTTCATCATTCTGTTACTGCAGACCTAGCGCTTCCCCATCCTAGTCTTATCCTCCCACATTGGCTTTCCCATTAACTGATACCTTCAGGCTCAGAGTTCTTGTTTTGTGCTCACACATACAGCCTACACAGTAAGTAACTGAGTGAAATATGGGAAGGAAAACTCTCACTGTAAAAGAAACTACTGTTCATCGCATGTGCTAAGAGCATCAATGTCTGGCTTACTAAATCAAGCAACTGAGGCACGTCAAGCTACAAAGATCTAGCAAGGAAAAGTCTGATCCACCAGCACTTGCAAAGTTTCTGTTTGTCACTCATTTTTCTTTTGCTCTTCTCCACTGCAATGTAAAAAAGCTGGAGCCAAAGTTAGACAAAAGGATATTCTATCTTCTATAAGTTTTAAGGACACAGCCACTGAAGTGAGAGAGGGTAAAAGCTATTAAAGGACAGGAAGGGGAAGGAAGCAGAGAAATAGAAAGCAAGGAGCCCTGATAGGATAGGAAGGGAATGGCATGAATCAAGGTACAGAAGAATGAGACTAAGTCGTTTGGCAGAGAATACTCCTGCTAGGATGTGTTGAGTTTGTGCATTTTTATAACAGCTTTGCTGAAAGGATCTGCTTTGGACAGCAGATAGTCCTGTTATGGTGCAAGAATTACATGCTTAGACCCAGGCTGCCTGTCCCACTTTTTTCCTATTCCTAAAGGCTGTATCATATCAGAAACAAAGGAGATATTTTATCTAGCATGTAGATGCAGACACAAATGTACCACAAAAACAAAACACCTTACTTTACCCAAATCTCTTTTTTTTCCCCAGCCAAAGCCTAAAAGAGATCAGCTCTTGTGCTTGCAAAGGTTCTTACATTCCAGTAAAGGTTTGACTTTCCACATAGTAGTGAACTCTTCAGGAAGAGAAACTACACAAAATACACCTTGAAAACGAAGTCAGAGGACTAAATCTACTCCCAGCAAAAAAGGCACAACTTCCTTTGAAGTAAAAAAAATCAGTGCTGCTGAATTTTTCTCAGGGAGATAAATAATAATAATCAGGCCCTTCCAGAGGACAATCTGATAAAACTGGAGTTGACACCCACAAGCGTCAGGCAGGATATATTTCCTCCCATGTGCCGGTATCAAAGCTTACCACCCTATTTGTTTCTTCTCTCCCAAGTCATTTTTTGGGGTCAAAGGCTACGGTGGGGCTTTAATTAGAATGCCACTGTAACGAGCTGACGCTTAAATCAGTTTGTCAGTGGCTAAAGAAAATTAACCTTAGTGTCAAATGAGCTCCAGTCTGGGAGTTGATGTCATGAGGGGGCAACATATGCAGAGCTGACGTGTGTGGCTAAGAGACAGAGAGCTAAAACCAAGCACTCTTTGAACCAAGAGACCACGCTGGGAATCTCACCTATCCTAGGCACTCCTGATGCACAAATAAAAGCAAGCAGTCTCTGCCAAGCTTTGTATTGTGTTTACTGTACCAATCAGGAGAAGCTACCTGGGAACAGAGACTTCCTCTGGGCTCCTTAAGAAGGAATGTTATTTGAGCTTAGGTGCACATGCAAACATGTCACGTGCAACAAGCCATCTCAGTTGCTATGTATGACTTTTGGTATGACTTAGTTGAATACTTCATTGCTATGCAAGAGAATAGGCTGCAATTAAGAGCAGGTGCTTTGCCCAGCTCAGGCCCTGCAAAGCTTAGGGACCAAATAACCAACAGGAGGATATCCCCTGCTTACAAACAAAGAGCAGGGACATTTACCATGACAAATGAACACAAGGTATTAACCTCCTCCCTTACCTAGTACTTTCTCTTCACCACTGGTGCCCCTGCAAATGTACTGCCCCTTCCCCCAAGCATTTTGCACCACCTTTTGGCACAAGTGACAACACTGCTTTACTACCTGTGCATTTTGAGTGAGTTCTACAGCCAGTGAACCAAGGTATTCCCTTTAGTACCATTTTTCTTTGCATCCTAAAAGTACCCAGTAGCCTAGAGAGGGAATATCAATGCGTGTTACTCGCAGGTACCAGAGAATCCATAAAGTCTTACTGCCTTCCTCAGTGCTGCACTGCCAGTGCTATCATTTTCCATGACATCTCTTTTATGCCACTGCACTTGACAAATACCTTGTGCCTCTCCACAGGAATTTGAGGAATCCTGCCAATGCAGACGCAGAGAATGTACAAATGGACCTAATATCTCCATCTATTTGAGGGCAGAGCTGCTCAGCAAAAAAACCAAATGGTTTTGCTGACCAAATTCAGACACGGAGATGTCTGCACACAGAAGATTCAGCCCTGTGTTCCTTGCCATAAGAACACACATTTAAGGTTCCTACACCTCAGAGTGTATTTTAAACAACCCGTGAATAATTCTTGGTGTGTTTCTACCACAGGCATGACTGAGCTTTATCTATAGGGGAACTACCTGATTGAGAACGTTAGATAACTTTTCTTATTACATCACACCATTAAAAACCAAAGTAACTATAGTGGAATCAACAAAGCAATAACAAATTTACACAAAGATTACAAACAGAAGAATTTACTGCAGAACCATCTTAGTAAAGAAAAGCCAAAACTTTCTCCTTTTCCAAAAGCATTCTGTCAAATAGCTGTTGCTTATGCTGCCAATGACACCTTCAACTAATTGGTCCTGAAAGACTGTTGAATACCTAATTCTTCACTAGCTATGGCTTTTGCTTTCACTTGGAATTTCACTCCTCTATTGTAGGCAATTTGCTTTCTTCACAACTCCAATGGGCTCAGTGTTATGTTCCTGAAACAACGTACAAGGAGTTCCAAAAATCAAAGCCATGTGCAACCTCCTGCAAGTTTCATTCACAAGTCTTTGTGCAGTAAAGACTGTAATACAGGAGAGTGGCAGACACTAGAGTAGAATGTTTGCAGCTGTTTTTAGATTTGGCATTATTTGAACAAGAGTACTTAAAATAGGTGTCATTTCTATTTTATTTTAAGCCATATGCATAATTTTCTTGTTTCTGAAGTATTCCTAAATCTCACAATTGTGACACAAGTCACTCAGGTTGTGACATGTGGGTTGAACTCCTATGAACCTTCAAAGAAAATTTCAGCTCACTTTAAAGGAAGAATCTCATTAACCCCTGTGTATCTATTGAAAAAGTATGAAAACTGTCACCTTCAAATGTCTTGAACCTCGATGCAAGGAACAAATGCAGGTATTTGAGAATTGTTTGTGCTGATTCTGTGTTAGGGAGGAGGTGTCATTCGTTTCTGAGTTACATGGCAGTTTGAAGTCAGTCTCTTGCTTTGAGTCAGCCACGGAACCTGATACTACAGGACTAATATATACTAATATATACTAAAGGACATCTCTGAACATCAGCTCTGAAACTGAAGTAATCTTAGGGGTGTTTTTCGTATTGTCTTCTTCTCCTTTGATCAAATCTTGTAATGTATGGAATCAATAGATCTTTTCTTCCCCCCTTCCCTTCATGTCATAAAAGAAAATGGTAAAAACCACCATAAACCCTTGATGCAGAAAGAGGGGTACTAGATTGTTTAAAACAGAAGAGATGTAAAAGAATACAGATCCTTGTTTAAGTCATGGAGTTTCACCCAGAAAAATATAATCTTCCTGTCTTTCCGTCTGCAACAAGGAACACAATGACCCCCCTACTCCCAAATAAACTACAGGTATGGTGCATCACTGGCATTTTCTTTAAAGAGTTGTTAATTAAAATTAAGTACACAATGTTCAGTATCTGCCAGGTATCAGGAAAAGCTACTCAGATTATCACCGAGGGGCACATTAAATATCATTATTTGCTCCCAAAGTAGCTAATTACAGACATTTTCAAAGGTTCTGACTCCCTCGTCCTGCAAAAATCTTTTACATTTCTCTTTCTTTACTTACATAAAACCAAACATCAACAATTCAGCACCTTTGCTGCAGAGCAGGACGGCATTGCCCCCACATTACAGAACAGTCCAGTAGCATTTCAGACCTGATGAACGAACCTGATGATGTTTCAACTCGTTTTCTTGTTTTCCCTCTGCTGTCTGCATCATTTGAACTTAGAACCATAGAATGAATGACCTGGGTTGAAAAGGACCACAATGATCATCTTGTTCCAACCCCCTGCTATGTGCAGGGTCACCAACCTCTAGACCAGGCTGCCCAGAGCCACATCCAGCCTGGCCTTGAATGCCTTCAGGGATGGGGCATCCACAACACCTTGGGCAACCTGTTCCAGTGTGACAGCACCCCCTGTGTGAAAAACTTCCTCCTAATATCTAACCTAACCTCCCCTGTCTCAGTTTAAAACCATTCCCCTTTGTCTTATCACTATCCACCCTCATAAACAGCCATTCTCCCTCCTGTTTATACACTCCCTTCAAATATTGGAAGGCCACAATGAGGTTTTCCCTTCTCTTCTCCAAGCTAAACAAGCCCAGTTCCCTCAACCTTTCTTCACAGGAGAGGTGCTCCAGCTCTATGACCATCTTAGAGGCCCTCCTCTGGACTTGGGCAGTATCAAAGCCTCCGAACTGTTCTGAACACATCTGCTCCAGGAAGCAATGGAAAGTACAGCTAATGCTACACCACAGCAGGATGTTGATGCTCAGGAGGCATGCCCTGATGGCTGACTGCACCCACCTCTACCCTGCTGCTGATTCAGTGCCAGGAGTGCCTCTGAGCAAGAATTTCCAGAGATCAGCTCTAATGATGCTGTCGCTTGCTTTGTGTGTGAGGTGGACCAGTTTCCCCACTGACCTTCACTCTGCTTTTGAGGAGAGCGAGTGTTTCAGCACCTATGCCATCTGCAGACTTGGTCTTTCCCTCAAGGATACAGAAATTAGGTCAGAAGCTTTTCTCTTCCCCCTTTCCACTCCTGCAAAGCGCATTAGAGCTCAAATCCTCACGACAAAGCTTTATTATTATTGTTGTTATTTTTTTTTTTATGGTGGAAGAAAATATTAATGTTACAAATAGCAGCCATTAGCATAAGCAAAGCTGCGTATTAATATGCACATGGGTGTCTCCACTGTCAGGAAGCAGAGAAGCCCCAGAGGCCTTGCTTTCACTGGGGAAAATGATGATGGTATTAGCTCTAATGATAATGATAAGAAGGCTGCCATAAATGATGCGACAATTTCTTTTGTAATCCCTGGTCGGGCAAGGACTTCTTCCTTGCTTCCCAGTGTCCATAGAACGATGCTGTTTGAACAAATGGCAGCTTGACTGATTTATTTAATATCACCCTGGTTTTATGGCTTTCTTAAAAGCGCCAGCTCTCTGAGCCATGTCAGTAAGAAAGAAACTCAATTAAGCCTTTCAGATAAATTTGGAACCATCAAGATTTTTGGAGAAGAGAAAAGGAACCCCGTATCTATTTAGGGTTGTAAAACCTCATGATGTTTTGAACTAATGATACAATTGTATCAGGACGGCAGTAGCTATGAAGGGAGGAGAAAAAGAAAATGAAAAAAGCAACAAGTAATTAAAGCCATAGTTGGCATAAAATGTTACCAATCCTATCACAGGCTTTCTCTACTATCAGTTATCACTGCCTCTATGTGTGTTACACACAGGATGCAAGAGCAGTTCTTTGTGCAGCTGTGCTATGAATGAGATTGGAAAACTCATCTGGCTAAGAAGTAACAAAGCAGAAGGGAGCAAGGAGGGAGATTTCCTATACTAGGCGTTTCCTCGTACAACGTGCAGAAAGGCACGTTGGTACAGCTGACAAGCAGGAAGAGTGGGGCTTTAGATGCTCCAGTTATGAGTAAATGCATGTTGCACTGAGGGAAGAGATGCAGGAGGAAGATCTGTATCCAATGGCCCACGTGTCCCAAGAATGCCAAATCTCACTTTGGCTTTTCCAGCTGTGGAACAAGGATGAGTTCTGCTTTTTTTTTCTAGTCCAGAGGAAAGCAGAAATCATTCTCCTCGATGGTGATGTCAAGGCTTTGGTTATGCAACCAATGCAAAAGATTATTTCCCTGCACGTCGCATCTGGACACAGACAGAAGATGATTCTCTCTGGCTCTGTAGCTGCTGTACTAATTACACAGCTTTTCTGCCTGATGTGTCTGCGCAGGGTGTCTTTGGCCTGCAATCGTCTGTCATGGCTGTGCAATGGGGATCTAAATACATTAAAGTGTCAGGGTGGTAGAGATGCCAGGTTTTGGTCTGTCATCTTTTGCGCTAAAAACCCTATTGAACTCAGCTAAAACACTGTACTATCTGCCTTTCATTTCTTCACATTTGTTCTTGTGATGTGCATCCTGAAGCTCATCAGAGGGAAATTTAAGCTTTATTCTAGCAGTAAAGTTCTTTGAGGTAATCTGAATCCAAAAGGGACTAGCCTAGACAACAGAGCCTTACACTGCTTCAGATAAGGCAGCCAGGTGAAAATTCCTGATATGAAGACATGCCCAAAAGCTCACTGTGCACAGGCCAGTGACACAGGTGCTATAGAAGGATGTTTTTCTCCACTCATACAGCTTGCAGGACATAAGGAACACCTGCAAGCCTCACCATTCATCCCCCACATAATATCTGCCCCAGATAATACAATAGCAAAAGAACCACCTTTGCTTGACACAACAACCATATCAAAGCTACACAAACAGTGCGGACCTAAATATGAATGCTATTTGTTCTCCTTGTACTCCTTACTCTCTTTCTCTTTTTCCTAGTTGAATGGTTTACCTCCGTATCTCAAACTCACCAAGTTCTCATACAGTTTCTCAAATGTTTACTACTCTCGTTTGGCCCACACAGATAAACTCTTTTTTTCCCTTATTATTTTTTCTTTTTAAAACAGAAACTTGGTTATTCAACATAATTTCTCTGTATGCTCAGCAGGAATATCCCAGAAGAACCACTAAGCAATGGAAGTATGGTATTTCCCAAGCATGGTTATTATGAACCCCTTGTTTAGGACATATCTACATCTAGTATCAGACCTTCCTTCCTTAGTTAAATTCACTACAGTATGGCAGGTAATCTGGACAACTTCTCTAAATAACCAGGACCACAATACCACAATTGTGAGCAGAAGTACATGCCATATAATGAATACCACCTGTCCGATACTGTTTCCTACCATAGCTGAAGAAAAAGAATAGAACCAATCCATGATAACTTAATATCACAGACAGACAGAAATCAATGGCAAAATTCTTGTTACCGGTGCTTATGCAGCTGGCTGGCTATTTGTTTCTGTATACCTAGGACTTGTATCCAAACCCAAAAAATCCCTTACTCCTTATAGCTCCATTTCTAAGCTTGTTATTCACTAGTCTTCCAGACCAGAGCTTGGCATACTGCCTAATGTCTGTGGATGTACGAAGTGAGAGGAAGAGCAACTATTAATCATATAGCATTTGTATGGAAACTGATCCGGAGAGCCAAGTGCACAGACAGTGCTATTCCGTAGCCAGTTTTGTGCTCAGTACACTATAAGCTGTACGGCGCAGACATAACAGTGAGGCGCTTGAAAACTGAGAGGATGAACTACAGCCTTCATGTATGCTAAGTCCATACCGACATAAATCTTGATTTCAAATGTGGCCATCAGAACTTCAGAACAGGAGTGATAAAAATACCTTCAAAGATACTTTGGCAGACTCAGGTCACGCACCACAAGAACTTGGCATCTGAAATGGGAATCAGCTTTGCAGATACGAGCGCACTTGCTTGAGCCTGTTGGTCTTATGTAAATTGTACTATGGCACTATACAGTTACCTTCATACTGCCACTACAAGGCAGAAATTGCACAAGTGCCTGTTCCAGAAGGAGCACTGCCCTCTTAACATCCAAACTAAAGACAGACGATAGGGACAGAGCTCAATGATTTCATTACAAACTGGCTTGGGCAAGAGGGCAGGAAAGAAAGATTATACAGACTTCTGATCAAAGATGACATCCCATTAGCCCAAGACAACAGTACGCATACCATCAGCACCCTGACACAGGTAAAACCTTACTGACAGTGTACGAAGCAATGCAGGTTAACCATCCCAACTGCTGGGTCACAGAAATGCAAGAAATTTTCTTTCCCAAAAGGTCTTTATGACAAAGACTCACGAACAAACAGGAGCATCTGAGACTGGACGACCCTCACCACTGACTCCAGTCCAAGGAACATCAGTTTCTCAGTTCATCAAGGGCCAGTCAACTAATAGTTATTGCACAGGAAAACCAAAACTTCACTTACCTAGAAAAAGAAAGAAAGAAAATACAGTTAGTGGATTTCCCTGAAACATACAGATGCTGGTTGTCTTTATTTCCCAGGTGATTCCCACATCCAGGCACCTTGTTAGGAGATTACTGACATGAATGATCTATGCTAGCGCTCTTACCATATGACCACTATCTCTCCTGGTATTTAATGGTCTGTGGTGCTATTTAATGTTATACATTTTATTCATTAAGAAAAGCAAAACTGAGCAGGTGTTCTCCTCAACATCTTGTTCTGTTGAAAAATGAAAAATAAAAAAGAGCTTACTCTTACTTAAGAAGCCCTGTGACAACATTAACCACAGAGAGGGAACAAATTATTCTGACTGTGAACAGCAGGGCACAGAAATCTCAAAGATCTCAAAGCCCAGCCAAAGGAAGTGCAGCAGGAAAGGCTCCCCTTGCTAAGGAAGGAGTGGATTGGGTCATGGACCCTTTGTGGTTCTGGATCTAATCCAGCTTGTTGCAGCTGACAGCTGCTCTTTGCAAAGGTATCATACTTTTACCCTCTATGGAAGAGACTGAAGTTGTACTGTTAATTCCCATAGATTCAGAGGCAAACTAATAAACTAATCTGATGAGGTTCTGGGACACTATCTGGCATATTTCATGCAAATTTTGCTTAAAAAAAAACCAAACCAAACCAAACCAACCAACCAACCAACAACCGCCAACTACAAAAAAAACCAAACCAAACCAAAAAAACCACAACAACATGAGCATAAACTGATGAGGCAACAGCAATGTCAGAAAAATCAGAAGAGAATTATTGCCTCTTGACTGACATTTATTACCTGAACTGTGGTTGCAATGAAAGGCTTTGATAATCTAAGTTTAGGTAAAGGAGGTTCTGCTGTGAGATTAAAGGAGGGAACAGATGATCTCTTGAGATCCCTGACATCCCTATATCTAAAGATTGTCATGAAGACAGAGATTCTTTGTCTGCAGTACAACACTGTCCAGCATAATGACAGTCCAGCAAAGAGCTCCCATCTAAAATAAGCCAGGGAGAGGACATAAGGGGAATGTTAGGTAGGATGAGAGGAGGCTAAGCAGGTCTAAAGCAGTACTAGATCTTCCTTTGTAACCAGTTTCAAGTGTTGATTTATAGAACTGGAGACAGAACCATCAATCAGTCAACCAGGACTCAATCTTTGCAAGCAATAAATAACTAAATAGAGATTGCTTATTTATTCCCAAAAGTTAACCTGCCTTCAAGAGGTAAATCAAACTGCCAAAGATGGGGGGAAAGCAACTACACCAAAGGTCAGCTCCTGAGAAAGGATAACACAGATACCCTCCACCTTGGCTCAGAACAAAGCCTGATCAACGTTTTCATGTTCAGACACTGAGTCTCCTGTTTACTATGGCCCTGTTGTACCACTTCTGGAATAGCACAGAGCAGCAGTTAAATGTCCTACACAAGCTTTGGCTACCGTCATGCACTGTACAATTTGAACTGTAATGGAATAGAGCTGCTATTACAGATTACCCTAGAGGAGGTGCAGTCAGGCTTGTGAAGTATGGGGAAAGAAAGAAATAGATTATATATATATTCACGGCACATTTACAAAAAGATTGCTTTGCTCATATCAAGATTTGCACCCGTATAATTGCATCAGTTTCAAATTAGTAATAATCATATTCTTAGCCAATATAAAATCTACAGAATAGGCCTCACCCTTGGACTCTCATAATCGGGATAAAAATAGCTGGCTCTGAACGCACCGAGACTTCTGCTGGTACACGTTAGACAATAAATCCCAGATGACCCACTAAGCCCTGGTATTTTGTTTCTGCAAAGCCCTAACATGGAGTATATCTTCTCATAAGGAAGATCTGGCCTGTGTGACAGCAGCACCAGAACATTTAGCAACACGTTCCCTTTGCAGAACATGGCACGGAAGCAGCGCAAACCTTACTTTTCAGGGGCAAATGGAAGCTCAAAGGGAAGTTAAGTGTTTGACAACAGATGCACAGTGCCTTTGTCACATGGAGAGACACAAGACCCATAACTCTTGGCTTCCCCGACGCGCACATTTAATTATCAGATAACTCCACACAGGAGCAGCGACCCACAAGTGCAGCGAAGCATCAGCCTGAAGCTTCCCGATGCTATGCCTGCCCCTCCCCTGCCGTCTCCTTGAAATGGCTCCCAGCAAAAGGCGGATTCCTTAATTGTGTTATTAGCTGAATTATTAATTGATATGAAAACAGCATTTTACTGGGCATAAAAAGTCATTTGGAAATGAGATAAAATGTTCTCGGCGCTGCCTGCCTCCGAGCAGAGCCAGAGTCAGGGCTCTGACGGCTTGATTATTCTGCACATTAGAGCAATCTGGTGAGCTCCCAACACAGAGCGCATGGAGTCCCCCAGTACTCTATCCATTAGACAGCATCCCTCTCCCTTTCTCTCTCTTCACAACCCACCCCCCCACCGACAGACTGCTTTGCATTTACATGGAGACCTTGGGGGTAATTTTCTTCTTTCTGATCAATTCCAGCTGTCATCGCTACACAGCTGCTAACGATCATGGTGGTAGGGGGAAAAACAGTGTTTTCCCTTCTGCCCCGCACTGGGAAAGATTTTGTCCTTCTCCAAATTCTCCTATGCCCTCAAGGGGAATAGTGCCTGCTTCCCAGCATGCTTCTTGCTGGAAAGGAGCTGTTTGCAATTCTCTGTGCCTCTTCCCAGTGTGGAAGCTGTGGTCTGTGTGTGTGCATATACCTCTCTATAGACACTTCCCTCCACAAAACTGTCCAGTATTCTACAATAAGAGTAGAGGCAAATGTGTCTTGATGCCCTTTCAGACTTTACCTAAGCCCTACCTTTTGGAACTTCCATCCCCAACAGCTCTTTTCTCCTTGCACTGAAAGGAGAACCCATCCATTCACCCATAAGGATGCGCATCACATCCTCCACTCCACTCACTGGGGCTGCACCCTGTTCCATCCTATTGGCAGCCCAATGGGCTTTGCAGAGCTACCTGGCAGATGGCATCAGTTCATTTTGAACCTTCACTGCACAGACAAAACACACGTGCTCAAGCAAGCGGCAGGTAAACCCTGGGCAGCACCATTCCCTACCATTCTTGAGCTTTTTTCCAGCCCCCACAGCAATGGGAATCCACCTCACTGACCCCCCACCTCTAACACATAGGCAGAGAAGCTGGCAGCTCCAGTGATCAATCCCTTCTCGTACATGCAAACCTTGTAATTTAGCAATAACTACTCAACCACCATTGACCTGCTAATTAATCCATGGATTTTTTGTTGTGCCTTTAATCGTTGTCCCCGATATCTGAGTCACTTTAGACTGCTCACTCTGTGCTGAGCCTAACCAACTAAATGCTACTTCAGCTCCGTAGTAATAAAACACTGAAATATATTGACTCCCTGCCAGCTCTCACACTCGCTCTCTGCCTCTCCGCTTGCCGGCTGAGTGCCGGCGTGTGAAGGGAATATAGAGAGGGGAAGGCATTGGCCGTGAGATATGAAGTTTGGGACGCAGGTGAGAGAAAGCAAGAATCAGTCACCGGTGACAGGCCGCCAGCCGCAGCCTTTGATCCCTGCTGGAGCTTTGCTCTGACAAAGCCAGGAGACTCCTGTTTTCCAGCCTGAAACAGGCCTTGGTGGCCTGAAACAGTCAGAGTTGTGCTGGATCCCGTTTTCTTTCTCCTTTCTGCCCCTAATGAGGAAATCATTGTCCTCTTGACTACCACTGTCACACTCAATATATGCGTGGTAGAGATAAAAAGCCAGATGATATAGGCAAAAAACAGATCTGTATAGAAGAGAGCCAGGAGATCCACATTTCTTTGCTAGCGGTGTCAGAGGATATCTGTCTAAACATGGATGAATCATCACAAAGGCAGTTTTCTGAAGTAGCTCGCACCACTTGGTGCCCTGATCCGACACTAAACGTATAGGGATGGAAATGGCAGCCTGAAATTCTGGCACAGCAGGAATTGCGAGTGCTTGGCCTGCTTGGACAACCAGAGACTGTAAGCTGGGTCCCTGCAATACCCAGCTAATACTGTGGGTCGCTCTGATGATGGGATGAAGGGATTAATGGGTAACAATTCCGTGTTGAGAGCAGAGAAATAGGAGGAGGCTGTGAACCCACTCAAGAAAATTCTCCATTGAAAAGTATTCATTTTCATTTGGTTAAAATCAAAATGGAACGACTGTCACTGGCAGCTGATAGTGGCCCTCCCACATGGAAATAAAGTGGAAAGCAATAAGCTTTTCCAATTACCACTGTAGCTCGCTGCCACTGCATTTGCTGTAGCTTATCTGCAGCACCGATCCATTCCTGATGCCCGTGCTGCCAACTGCTGCCAGCATCAGCACCACATGAGCCCAAGCAAGTGGTGGGACAAATACAGGCCACAGAAACATCAGTGTCCTGACAATCTAGGAGTTAACTCCACATCTGCACTGTGCATGCAGTTCACGTCCAGCTGTTAGTGGTAGCGTCACTTACCCAGATGTACTTAAGTGATCTGAGGACAACCCAAGTGAGTTCGCTCTGCCTCCCTGAGCAGAGGGAAGATGCAGTGCTCTCCTGGAGCCTGGGCTTGGCATGGTCAGCACACTCAGATGGGAGGTGATGCACCAGTCCCATCACTAAAATCTACCACAGTCCCTGTGCCAACAATTCAATAGCTCCAAAACTGCTCTGCTAACACTCCTGCCACCACGCCTCTGGGGGCAACCACAGTACAAAGGCATCTGTTGTCAAAGCAGGCTATTAGGAAAGCAATAGGGTGGTGGCCCTATACTTCCTGATCCTAATGCCACTGTTTCCCACATAAATAGCTGGTTTTCCCAAGACTGCTGCGTTCCCCTGCCCTTTTCCATTTGTCTCTGTAAATACCAATGCCACAGCATGTCCAAGGCACAAAGAGTGGCTCCAGCAAGAGTTCCCAGCAACAATGGATCGCAATGGGAGCTCTGAGCGGGTTTGGCAGCAGCATCTCTGAAAGTTTCCTGGGATCTTATTGTCCTCATCTGCCCTTCTTTTTGAAGAATGTAAGTAATGTTTCTAAAGTGTGGGTCACTTGGGGTAATTTATGATCTCTTTCACTGCCAAAGAACAAGAGTCCATCAGCAGCAGATATCCTGCTGACCAACGTTTCAGGACTTTCAGACAGGAAGGATTTTTTCACGCTTCCTCCAGCGCTTCTAAAGGCAGCACAGTTGGTATGGAGGAAGCTGAAATTGTTTGTTCAACTGCTGGTGCACAATGGGTTCAGATACGCTGCACAGCACATCCAAAATGTCTCAGAGAAAGGACACTGTCCCACAAACAGCTCTGTCACTGAGCCGCTTGATCAAGGATGCCACAATGAACTGCAGAGCCACAGGCATGAGGAAAAATGCATTCTCTCTGTTGTATCCTATCTAGTTCTGTTATACTTATCCCTGAGAATCGTTTCTGTCTTTACAAAAACATACACAAAAGAACAGCATTTTGGGACAGGATGAACTTCGAGCGCACCTCGTGAGCTTTAGTAGAGAACTGTAAACTGACTTCGTTCTGGAAGTACACTGCTTTATGATATTGCTCTTGCCACACATGAGATTTACTTCAAACCGGGCAGATTGCTGCTTGATAGTCTGATGCTAACTGCTGGGCAGGACTAGGAGGAGCATAGGCTGTTTTTAAGCATCTTTTGTATTCCCTGAACCCTGAGATCCTCAAAAACAAACCCCACCAAACTTCTCCCCATTCAATCCCATGGGGAAGCAGAAATACCTGTAGTGTTATATCTCCCTGCATCCCCACGTCAAAAACCAGCCCTTAACACCAAGGGACTGTGATTTGCATAGGTAAAGAGTCTTTACTTTTGCGCTTTGCTGATTAAAATGCTGCTTCAGTTTGAGGTGCAGACCTCACTGAAGCACTTTAACCCCTGGTGGTAAACACAGATACTTGTTTAAATTAAACCTCAGCTCTCACACACGGAGATGAGGGAATCTGCATTAGTTCTTCTGCAATACAAGAGCCTTGAGGAAGAGATACGCCATATTCAGCCAGCTAAATCATGCCAATTTATTTCCTGGTGAATCTCTTTCCAGAAAAGAGGGTCGTTTCAATGTAGGTTTTAAACCAGATTTGGGGATACTTGTTTTCTAGCAAGTCTTTGGGGTTTGTTCTGAGAAGATGCCCACCTCACTACTCTCTGGAAGAACATCTTCCCTCCTTTTCTGACTGTCCTGCAGAGCTCAAAAGCCATTTCGCTTTCCCCTGGAGAAACCTGGATGGATGCAGATTACAGACTGAGTCAGACAGCTGAGGGTTGAGGCACAACACATAGCCTAATGTTTGATCTCTTCCTCTACTCCAGCAAGATCTATGAAGGCTGTAAGAAATTGCCTTAAGAGAAGCCTCATTGACTGGGACATACACAGGGAACAAGCGTACAGAGAACAACCCTACAAGAAGGGGCAGCAGGCAGATGGGAGCTCAGAGATCTCATCCATCTGCAGTTGTTTTCAGGAAATCTGACCAGACATTTGCAAGACCTCCATCACCAACACAGCATCTAGGCACCTCACATGTGAAGAAGCAGAACGCTCACCAGCCATCCTGGGAGACTGGAAAGAAGTACTGCACCCATCTGAAAGTGGGAAACAGCAAGATTCAATGTCTTTGAAGTCAAACTTGCAGCCTCTAGCAGTGATGGGACTCAAATACCGGTTTTTGGAGTCTGACAGCCTAACTGCTGTTTCCCATCAAGCTTCTTGTGCTGGAAAGCAGAACAAAAAAGGGTTTTTCACTGTTGTTTTGTGAGGGTTTTTTTCCCTCATTTTCCTAAAAGCATCCACATGATTGAGTCTATTCAGCCTATCCCAGAGGATGAATTGGCACATCCTACCTTAGCCAGATCCACACAGCTGCCCTACTTCATCATCATACTGCACAAACCTACACAGTTTACGCTGTACTATAACACCATGACAGCCTGACAGCAGCACAGTAATGCTTCCCAAGGCTTGACCCCTCTGCCTGACAGAGGGAGCTTTCAGTGAGGCAAGAGAATCTGACAAAGCTTCAGCAGGAAGGATCTGCCCAGTCTGAATTAAATCTCATCTGCCACCTCTGCTCAAGTGAGTCCCAGCTCACCAATGCCAGACTGCAGCATCAAGCTCAGGATTAGTTTTGAACCTCCTGCCTCCTGCAGCAGTAGCAAGCCGCTCACAGTGCTTCCAGCTATTTGACCGTGCACTTGCAGCACAGGGCAAAATTCATCTCAGTTGAAAGACAGGGGTATAGGAAGTAGAGTGGCGTGTCCCAAGTGTCCTCCTTTCAACTCGTTGTGGCAGGAGGAGGGGATGGTCCTGCTCAGAGAGAAACAGCCTGAATGACTGATGACATCCACGCCTCAGAAAAACATGCTGATGAGAAGGAGAAGAAAAAAAAAGGGCTCCTGCCTGTCATATTTTCAAAACCCCCAGACACTGGCTCAGAGCCTTGCCTGTCGCTTTCCTTAAGCCTCTGTTGAGGAGGAAGAGTGAAGATCTCGGAGGCAGTGTTTAGTGTCAGAGACAGTTTGGCAAGAGACAATTTTTCACCCTGTTAAATCCCTCTGCAGAATATTATCTGCTGGTTTTCCCTCTTTTTTTATGATTTTCTTATGATTATCTCCTGCTGTTTCTGTCCTCAGCAGCCAAATAAATAAATAGCAGTATAGCTGTCAGCAGCTTTAGCTGAGTAGGAACGCACTGCAGGCAGCCGTGGTGGGCAAAAAACCACCCAGCCCTTAGCACTGCTACCAGCCTATGCCCCCTCAGCACCCAGCAGCACCAGAGTGATGAGACAGATGGGTCTGGTGGCAAGAGAGGAGTGGGAAGGGGCAGGTGAGCAGCCTCCTTGTTCTCTACCTGTCTTTTGCTCTGCATGCAGGGACATGTCACTGTGTCACCTGTAAAAGATGATGACGATGATAACAGTAACAAGAGCTTAGTGGGGGGGATGACTGTGAGCATTTAACCTCCTCACCTGCGCTTGAAGCATGTTTGTATCATCATCCCACGGCACAAATGAGAAACACAGTCTCCGAGAGGTGAAGGGAGTTCTGTAGGGTCGCAAAGTCAGTCTATAGCACTGCCAGGAATAAAACCTAGGGAATTTCATAGCCTGGCACCAATGTCTCCTCAATGAAACATTTCCGCCCTTCAAAATAGATGTAACGCACTCATCCCTTTCATGTTTGTGTATCCCTTCCTTTCCCCTCTACCCTCCCTACCCTCTCCTGTCTAGTTTAACAGGTACATATCACTTGAACGACAGTAGCACAGGAGTGCACAGCACTTCACACACAAATACAAACGCAAGTTGCCTGTTTATGGGGACTTAAAATCCGGCCACCGCTTTCACTTGTAGCTCACTATTTCCTTTCCAGACTCATTTTCCTGCGCTGCTCAGAGATTCTGGGCCCTTTGGGGCCATGTTTAATTCACCTTCTATGACTCTCTGAGATCCTTTGCAGACACTGATCCCATCTTTTCCATGAGCTCTTCAGTGCTCAGATGGCTGCCTTTTTTCTTCCACACACAATTTCCTTTCTTCTCCTTCCCTCTTGTTAGATAAAGCTTTTCCTTTACTCCAGCCTCCATTTTTGGTCTTGCTCTCTCATTGCCTTTTTCTCCCTCTCTGCTTTCAACAGATTTTCCTCATTTTCTTTCTTTGAGCCCTCTTCTCTTTGCTTTGACACAACCTGCTCTATTTTATAACAAGCTCCCTTGCACAGCTCTTCAAGCATCCTTCCCCTTCAAATGCCTAGCTCAGCCTGTGCCGTCCCTGCAGCACTGTTTGTTAGTCAAGTAATGGATCTTACTAAGTATATATCTTTCCTGTGTTATAAAGTGTACTAATAGCACAATGCACTTCTCAGAGCAAACTCTGATGAGATATACAAATTGACTCATTTTTAACACAACCATTGCAAGCTAAATCCCAGGGCGGTGAACTAGCAATGCCAATAGCTGCAACAGAGCTAGCTTCTTACAGTGTGAAGATACCCTAACCCAGGAGCTGCTTATTTGATCAGCATGAACATATATACTTCCATTTTTAATAAAAAATAAATCTACTTTCTCCTTATTCTTCCACCCCGTGTAAGCACACTGGTCGAAGAAGCAAAGAGGAGGAGTCATATCCACATATGTCCATGCAATAAAGATGAAAATGTCTCACACTCCTAGTATCGCCCAGACTTCAAACTCCAGTGCTGATGGAAACAAAGGAAAAGCTGTTTGCTCAGGGAAGGAGGGATTTCTTACCTTTTTCATGTGGATGGTGTGATTTCAGCTAGCAAAAAAGTGTCAGCCCACTCCCAGCTGCCATAGGAACTGGCTTTTATCTGGCAACACTTTGAGAACCCAAACATTTTAAGACATGAAGGTAGAAGCCTCATACCTCAGCTAGTTTCTGACTGTGATCCCTGCCAGCTTGATGCAATCTTCCACCATTGCCTTTCCTCTGTTAGCCATCACCCCTACTTCCCATGCGCTTCCTTGTGATTAGGCAGAAACTCAGATGTGATCCTCAGAAGACTGAAACAAAACCAGTCCTCACAAAATTAAAGATCACAACACTTTTATGCTTCCTGCATCCGTTGAATGGGTCAGCTGCTCTCAGTTGTGCTCAGACTGTCTGCAGTTCAGGATGCTGGAAACCACTGTGATACAGTCAGCCTATTGGGAGAGCATGAGTACAGAAATCCATGCATGTAGCTTTAAAAATAAATTTTCAGATACTTTCTTTGGTTAGTTGCTGTAACATAGTGCCTAAGTCTGGCCAAACACGCCCTAGGATCAAAACTTCATGGCCTAATACCTCATGAGGGACTTGCAGCTTTCCTTCAGCCTTTCCTGGGCCCTATTAAAGCCTAGACCTATTTACTTCAGGCTGACCTCACAGACCTCATAGACTTCCTGCCTGTAAGTGTAACATTGTATCTTGGGTAACCAAAAGAAAACAACAACAGCAAGGCAGAAAAATAGTGGCTGACACAGTAGAACTGGGAAGGATGGGCCATTATATTTTGCCATATGCCAACAGTGACCCAAAGAAGCCCAGTCTCTAAAGCAAGGCCAACTGTAGGCCTTGCCCAAGGTGTTCTAAGCTACGTTAAGACCATGGTTGGGAAGAAGGAAACCAAGTACCAAATTTTCCCATCTGTCCCTTGTGTGTGTGTGTGTGGTTTTTTTTTTCCTACCAGATTATCCAACAGAGCCATCTACATCCAGATGTTGCTGTAGGAATAAGTTAGCCTAAAACCTGTGATGCTTGCAGGAGCTCCAAGCAGCTGTTGGCTTTGTGAGTGCCAAAAGACAGCTCTGGGCCCACACCACCAAATGGCAGGAGGCTACAGAGCGAGGTCAGCCCATAGGGATGCATCTCACAGGAGAGCAGCAGCCATTAGAGAGCTCAGGCTGTTACAGCACTGTCAGAGCCCTGCCTGCTGGCAGACAGAGCTGGCTCTGCAGGAGAGCAGGCCAACAGGCAGAGCTGAGCCATGGGTCCTACACACTGGCATCAGTGCCATGGGCAGCAAAGCACAGCGAGAGCTTTGTGAGCAGCAACCACAGCCGAACTAACAACACGCCCACTGGCACTGAGCTGGGAAGCTGGGCAACATCCCAGGCAGCGGAGAGGATCTGTGCTCCTGGGCAAGCCAGGCCACAGGGAAAGACAAGCACTACGTGCAGCCTCCACCTCACAGAGCTCCTTCACCCGACCATAGGAGCTGGCACTCAAGCAGAAGGATTTCCCCAAGCAGAAGGATCTCCTCGAGCAGAGCATATGTGAAAGCAGGATAAAATAGCAAGAGCACACGGTTCGTGTCGAGCGTCAGTACGAGGAGAGTCCTGCTGGAGTACTGGGTGATTTGATAAAGGAAATAGAGAATACACACTGGGACCAAGAGCGAGCCGTTGTGACTGGTCCTGCGTGAAGTCAGAGCAAAGCTGCAGTCTCTGCTGTAATTATTAGACGAGGTACAAGACAAGGGGCAGACATTGAACCCCAGAGAGGAAGGAAAGGAATTCCTAGCTTAGAGCAAAGCTGCCTGCACTCTGGTGTTGCAACAAAAAGCATCACTGTCCTAGAGACAGGGAGCACCTCTTTCCTACTGTGCTGCTAGTCTTCCTCATCCATGCTTCCCAATTATCAAGAAACCCAGACTGGGAATCTTTTGCCCACAACTGTGTTTCTTTTTACCCTGCTTCTGCCACAAAGCAACTTAGGAGTGGGTTTTACCCCTCGTGTTCTCCACGATGTTTTCACACTGAAAGAGTGCTGCTAAACACCTCTCGCTACAGGAAAAACACTGCTAAACCACTGATGAAAAGCCTGGATGCACCCTGTTCTCATAACACCCCAACCAACATCAGTGAGTGTATTTCAGGAGTGCAGTGAGCAGCCTCAGTCCCTACACGCAGAAATACAACTACCACACTTGCGAAGCTACAGCTAGAGGGGAATTGAGCTGTTCCCTTCCACAGCACTGTCGAATGTAATTTACTCCTTGGCATTGTGTGATCAAGCAAAGGACGGGCAATAACATTTGTAGCAGCTTATCCCAGAGAATGGCAACTTCACCTCTTCAGCTTTTAACTGAGCCAGCCTGCAACTTTCAGTCATGTACACACAGCTCGGCTGCACAGCTTCTGTCCTCAGCACTTGTGGTGCAAAGAGAGGGAAGGCAGCACAGGTCTCTGGTATAAACCAGGGAAAATCAGCATGCCGGTAAAGGCAAAATCCCAAGGCTTTCCCCTGGAGGAGTAAAAGCTGTTTAGAGCAGCGTGTAAATTCATGGCAAGAAGTAATAAAGGTGAGTTTTATACATTCCCATTATTGCTTGTACGTCTTTGCAATAATGTTTATTGACATGTCTGAACGGAGCACAAGCTGCAGTTCAGTTCAACTGCCTGTGAAAAATGGGACATTTGTCAAGAAACAAATCTTATGCATCCTAGCAGCTCCTCTCTTTCCAGGTATCAGTTGGGAAATACTGGGACAGGTATGGAGCACTAGGGAAAAGGCACCTGCTGAGATGCTCAAGGTCCTTGCCTAGCAATCCCTGAGGAGCAGAAGAGAGAGAGGGGAAGCTCGGAAGGTTAATGGGGAGCGTCTTACTTTGCATTGACACTCATGCACAGCCTAAAAGTATGCATGCACATCAATTACAGAATCCCTATGAGGCACAATAAAATTAACCTTGCATGGCCACGGAGATATACTACAGACGTGTCTCATCAATGGCGCTTGGCATGGCGTTAGCCAAGGCACACTGTTAAGAACTTCATCGTGACTTCTCCTGGCACATAGAAATGCCCTTGCTCCTCCTTTCCACCAGGCCTTATTCTGGGAGGTGAGATGCCTCTTCTAACTCATCTGAATTTTAAAGATCCCTAAAGACACGCAGCGCATTTAAAATTCATTAAATGCAAAAGACATTCTTCTTCAGGAGTTATCGTGTTGGAACTGAGTGTCCCAGATTTCGAAAAGGCTTGGACTGAGCTCCTCGTTTGGTCCAGTGCCGACAGAAATGACATCAGTCACACCACACCGCAACTTCTGGATCCGCATCTCTGTGCTAAGCTTTAAACAGCCCACAGTTTCAAAAGTATCTTGCTCCGTGCTTCTCCTTCAGTCACGCTTCACCTCTCATCACTCTCTTCACACTAAAAACTCTTTGTATGTGGTTACTCTTGCTTCCATCCAAAGCAAGGCTACCACAAAGCTCACCCACTTTAATCTCTGCTCTGTCTCCACCTCTTGCCTACCCCTTCTCAGCACCAGGATCCCCCACTCCAGCTATGCCAGCCCTGCAACGATTCCAGTCTTGTTTCCTTTCTACATTTCACTCGTTACCAGACAAATGAGACCTAACCTTATGGACCCCTCCCTCCCCAGCATCCTGCAATGTCACTTTTCATTAAGCTTCATAAACCTTTCAAGTGACAATTCTCTCTGCATTCATTGCTGCACTGGCCCAGGGAATAGAAATGGCCTCTGGTTAACATCACATCACTGTTGTGTCTGTTTTTGTGCATGTTGATCAGAAATTACCTGGCTTCGAGAAAGTAATTTAGTGATAAATGATTGCCCGTTCAGAGGTAGCTAGTTTCAGCCATAGCTGCCAGGTATTAATCTATTTGTCAATCCTTTCAGATCTTCTGCGCTGATGAGCAGTGGTACAGCCAAGGCATGAGAGCAGCACATAGAATGTGAAGCCCTCCCTCCTCTGAGGGCAGAAAACAGGGCAAAGAACTTATTTCATATCTTTACAGCCACATTTTCAAGGTGCTCTAGGAGCAGCGAGGACCAACTGAGAAGGATTAGTGAGGGCCAGGGTTCCAGCTTGGACCTTCAAAAGGACTTTTGAACAGAGTTCAAAATGAGGAAGAGCATATATTTAAGTCTCAGAAGTGCCTGGGAGTGTCTGGATGAAAGACTGGAGTGGTAACAAGCCAATTCATAAAAAAGCCAAAGTCTTTCACAGTTAGCAGCTTTCGCTGAGTTTTCAGCAGGAACCTTCCTAACAATGAATATTTTTGCCACAGAGGGACACAGGCAAGTAGCTGACTTCCTCACCTAGGACATGCAACCCTCAAGATCTAGATCCCCTCCTGTAATACCTCCAGATCCTGGGTGTCCTCCCTTTCCTAACTGCTCCCATCTCTCTTCCAACCCATCCTCACTCCCTCTGCACCTTGGCTGTGTGTCCAGCCACGGGCGTGCAATTCCCTACAGACATGAAGTTTCCTATGTCTGGGGGGTGCTTGGAGAGCCATTCCCCCAACTCCAAGCCAGCAGGTTTACAAGCCTCCAATTCCCAGCTACAATCACAGCTCTCTGTGCCAAGGAAGCAGTGGTGCGTGCTGTCATTCACGCGGCTGGGAGGCCACTCCTGCCAGCCTTTACGGTGATTGTGCCAGCTGCTCAGTGCTGGGAGCAGATGGCGGGATGGCACACCTGACAGAGAGCAGACCTTCCAAGGACGAAGGGGGAGGGTTTGCACGCGGCAGGGCCAGCCTCATTCTCTGGCCACACTGAGTAAGAGCCAACGTGCCCGCCCTCCCGCTCACCCAGTTGTAAGAGAAGACTTTCACACCGGGGTGAACCTGGGCAGGTGGTACTGGTACCTCTAAATTTGTCCACTCCTCCCACCTCAGCTGAAGTGCCCTTTGTTTGAACTAATAACCAAGCACACTGAGCTCATCATCAAACAAAATCCCAGTTCAGCCTTTCCCATGAGGGTGTAAAAGCATTTTCTTCAGGAGGGCTCAGCTACTTCAAACTCACTCCACTGACAGAACTGGTTGTGCCAGGTGAAGGTGTGAGCACTCTGATCAAGGGCAAGTGTATTTCTCTCCCAATAAAAGAGACGATGGCAGAGCACGGGCTATGGGAGTAATCCCAGTTCCATCTTTCTACCTCTCTCAGATGAAGTTACCAAAGGAGTGCATACAGAAGAACATCACAGAGAGCACAGGATATAAACCAGTGATTACATCGCATACAATCCATCCTGAAGAACTGATATGTGAGCACACATACATTTAAATATTTGAAAAGCATCTTTTACAATGAATATCAAAATGACTTACAGTCCAAGTCAGAGAAAAATGCCCTGACTTCTCCCTATCTCCCTTTTCTCATTACAGAGATAAATCCTGGTTGCGTCTCTCAGCTGCACAGGGAGACTGAAGAAAATACATATATAAATGTGTATATGTACAAATATATATATACACATATATATATAAAACACATGTGTGTATGTGCATGCATATATATAAAATATACAATGGTAATAATCCCAAAAATTACAAGAGAAGCTTGCTGCAGAATACAGCCAGTCTGTGGGACCGAAAGCACGGTGTAAGAACTGACGCCTCTCCCTTCCCACCTGCAAAGTGGGTGGGAAAAGCCAGCAGGTAGCAAACATGTTTCTTGCACTGCAGATGGGAAAGCGAGAGGAAAAAAAACAGGAGGGAGGAGTGGGAAGGATGGCTGCATGCATGCAGCAATAGTGCTTATGGGCTGGCAGCCATGGACAGTCAGTGCTGCCCCTACCTGAGATATTAAAATCATGTCTATTACGAAGCAGCCCACTTTCTGTTGCACTCTTATTTTACAATGAGAACTGAAATGAGCCATGACGGCAGAAGCACTGCCTTGTTTGTTTTTGCTTTGTTTTGTTTCTTCCCTGTCAAAAAGCCCCCGGCTACCACCGAGCTCAGTCAGGAGATGTGGACGCACCGCTGCCACCGGAGCCGTGCTGCTCTGCACGTCATCAACAGGCTCTGGCTGGGGGATGACACACACTCACATACAGCACGACGGAGAGACTCTGCTCATTTAACTGTGATCCCAGTCCTTTTCTCTGTGGCTTCGATTCATTGGCAGTTTGGGTTGGAACATCTCTCAATTTCCAGATGCTTTTACTCTATATGAATACATATGCATTCATAGGCATTGTGCCATATGCTTCCATTGCAGAGCTGGAAGCACTACTACAAATTCACCCACGTGACAATATGAAATGCAGTGGCCTACAATGCTGGAACACCCTTCCATAGGGTGAGGCCCTGTGTCCCACACTACACCAGGCTGAATAACGCTGTCACTACTTCAATAAACATTCACAACCCTGAATCACGCTAACATCAATCAGTTTCCTAGAAAATAGAAAGGATTTCCAAATAATAAGAAAAGTTCATTTTGCCTCTTCTCTTTGTCATTTTACGAGCCTCCAGGGTGAATCAAGCCATATTTTCAAGGCTTGCTCTGCCATCAAATACACAAAAAAAAGTTTGCGAACAATTTGCTTTCAGAAGCAGAAGCATCTGGTAAAGCACAAATTATCACTGAGACACACGACAGAAAATTCCAATTGGTGATGTTGCTTTCAGCTTACAGACCAGGGAAAAGATACAGACCTGTGAAGTGGCTTGTACTAAGTGTCACAACGAATAAGGAGGATGGCGAAAAACACAGCATATGTCTCTTGACCCGCAAAACGCTTTCCCAACCAGCCAGACCAGGCTGTCACCATACACGTGCTCATAAGTAAGCTTTCCTCTGCTGTTTTTCAGCTATACACATGGTGGATGCAAAGGTTTTATAGCTGCACTAGCCATACAGGAATGGCATATTCTTCCACTCCCACAGGTACACTGCAGCATTTACACAGCTGTACCTATGTTTTTGCACATACACCCTGTGATGAAACACGGTGCTTGTGCAGTAATAAGCATGCACTAAGGCTGCTTGCGTGTACAGGATACCGTAGGACTCAGTGTGTGCCCTGGATAACTAACCAGAGCCCTGTGCCCTGACCATGTCTCTTCCCATTTGGGCTTTGTAACAAGTGACAGACGCATGTGATTCTCCTCAGCTTTGACTTCTGAGTGTAGCAGAGCCTGCATGGACCTGAGCGGTGGATAAATGATCAGCCATCTGTAATGTTACTTTAAATGCAAGTTTGTGTATGGGCTCCAAGAACAAGCCTGAGAGATGCAGTTGAAACGAACACAATCACTCCGAGTACAGGATCTGCATAAATCACTGTCCAGTATATTCATTCCTATTGACAGATTAATTCCTTTCTCAGGTTTTGCTTAAAAGTGTACCACTGAATACTAATAACCATCCCCAGAGCTGCAGTAATGTCACTCAAGGCAGGCTGAGAGATGCTGGTGGGAATCATCTTGGGACTTTTTGATGGGAGCAGCTCCTAGCCACTCTGGCTCCCTCGGCTGGTACCTTGCGAGCTGATGGGATCACCTGGTTCTCCCAATTCTGGTAGTAGGCAGCACTGTAAGAAGTGATGAAGAGGCACCAAACCCCAGGAAAAAAAAAGACCTTTCTTAGTTCACCCAAGCAAAGTCTGAAAGAGCAAAGCAAATGCTCATCCTCCCATAAAACTGGCTGTGAATGTAGCACAGCAGGGGCACTGGCCTGAGAGGCAGGGCAGGCAGCAGAGCAGGGAGTTTCTGCAATATTCCCCAGCCCCAGTGGATTCCTTGGGTGTATTTTATTCTCTGCACCTGAACAAAAAAATGAACGCTAAGATATTTTCACTTAATCAAGTCTCCCGGCTGAGATGTCAGGCGCAGAGAAATCGCTTGTCATTCCGGTGCTTCCCAGCATGTGCTCACTGCACCAAGGAACGGAGGGCAAAGGGATTACAGAATTAAGCAATACCCGTACAGCAGCCGCAGACCGGCCAAGATTTACCTGTCACTTGGAAGAAAACTCCATTTCGTTTCATGATTTACTAAGAATAAAAGCTAAAGTGGTGAGGCCTGGCCAAGTCCTGGGATGTATAAGCAGCGTTGTCGGAGCCATCAGCCCCAGCCAGCATGTGCTGGGCAGCTTAACCTTTCTGTTGGCGCTGCATGGCAGCTGCGCAGTAACCCTTCAGTTCAGGCACAGGTGCAGGCTCCTATCAGACCTCATCAATGCTGACAGCTACCCTGGTGGATAGAGGACCAGCCCTGTCCTCCCTCAGAGGACCAGAAGCAGCATTTGCTGGAGTCAGGACCTGCATAGCCCTGCAGGTCCTGGAAGGGGCCTTCAGCCTCAGTAAACACCCATGTAATACAAGCAAGTCTGAAGGGAAACATTTGTTTATGCTGTAGGGTATCCATTTGATTTTTATTGAAGACAACACCAGCACTGGCCTGGCGAGGTCTAGCACGGATCAGGATGAAGTGTGATGGCAGAGAAAGGCCCAGCTAGCAGCATGTCTCATCCCCACCCCAGCCTCAAAGCAGGCTGCTGACACCAGGCTCTCCTCACCATCAGTACTGTCAGGGCTGCGGGACTCAGCAGCGCTGCGTCTGCTCTGTTGGTGACAACATGTTTTCTTCAGTAAAAACACACCCTTCTTCCCCAAAAAGTCTTGGCCTCTATCACTCCTAACTCTCTCACAAAACCTTTTTTTCCACTTTTATTTTTAGTGCACACCTTTTTTTACCCATTTCACCCCCATCAGACTTCCCATCTCTCCCTAAGCTACCTCCTGCCTCTGCTTCTCCCTGGCTGTACGTTGGCTGGGGCGAGCCAGTCAGAACAAATCCCTGCTGCTGCCTTTGGAAATGATCACAGCCCCCTTTCTTACATTCTGATTCAGATTTCTCCCTGCATTTTGGGTCGTAGTGCCTTTCATATCACTCTGCTGTTCCCCACCAGAACTAAAGGCTCAGAAGGGCAAGTGAGGAGCTCTTGCAGAAAGGTGCCAAGCAGCACCTTTGCAGATATAAAAGTGAGCGTCTGAAGAAAAGCCTGGAGTTTGCAGCTGGCTGGCTCTCCCTGGCTGACTAAACCAACCTCCAGAACGGTATGTCTCTCAACTTGGAGAAAAATTCTTTTTCACTCGAATTATTTCAGCTTGTGAAAAGACAAAATGGAGCCCCTTTACAAGCTGGATGTACTTGAAGACAGATTAATCCCCAGGTGTCATGAATCAATGCAACAGGGTTTCACTACAAGGATAACCACAGACCCCAAAGATATTCTCTGCTTTTTTTTTTATTTTTGCTTTCTTTTTTTTTTTCTCTTTATCTGGCAGCCAGCCTTGTTCTTACTGACTGCGACCCCTCATAAATTCAACTACACCTTAACCACAGTGAGAGCCCTGTTTCAGGGCAGCAGTGCCCTCCAGCTCAGCACAAGTTCCCAGCCTTGCAAAGCTCAGAGTCCTCACGCTCCTGCTTGTTGTTAGACAACAGATCCAATGGTGAAATGGACACAGTTTGGTACAATGAGGTGACTGTCTGCCTTTTAGCTAGAAAGATGACAGCACGTGTGATGCTGCTATTAAACAACAGTGTCTCTGCTAAAGGGTTTGCCACCTGTTCTCCAAAGAACCAAGAGCTGGTTATGCTGATCCAGTCAGCATCACCACCCACCAGGCAGGCTGCACCATGCTCCCCACCAGCAGCTCATATGCTGAGCAGTGCCCAGCTTGCACATAAGACACAGACCATAAATACCTCACACAACGTACCTACTCTGCCACCAAGCAAAGACTTTCCAGGTAATGCTGACGCTCTTGCAAGCACCCCATATCTTGTCTCCACTCCACCTCTCTACACCAGCCTTTGTGCTTCCTGATGCCTCTGTGCAGGATGCCTTTGCAAACCTTAAAAGCCACCAACACACAACTGCCTTTGTTCTCTCCATGCTTTTCAATGCCTTTTCCCCCAGTTTCTTCCATTGGCCTTTTCCTTCTTTTCTTCACTCCCTTTGCCTGCATTGCTGCCTTTGCTCACTCCACACGTTTTGCCCCTGTAATAGCTCTCTCCCATGCCTTTCTCTGCTACTAAACTCTTCCATCAGTCATTTGCTTTTTTTTTTTCTTCCCATAATCTACCCTGAATTGAGTTCTCTTTGTCATTTTTAAGTAAAATTAAGACTATCCATGAATACAAGTGGAAGGTACCTCCCTGGATATTTTTAAATCTTCCAGAACAAGCCCAAGGCTCAGTCAAAGCCTATTTGCCTAGAAATAGCTATACAAAAGGCTTGTGCCAGTTACAGACACAGTTAGCTCTTCACACATACACCAGGAGGTATTTGTCTGTTCCACTTTATCTCCAAACAGTGGTACTAAAATACTGTTCAGACTCCCTTCCTTGGGTCAGTACTATGCAGAGCAGAAGGGTAAACACAGATGAACTGGTTTACAGTGCTTCTGATTTGGCCAGTTTAAGGCTTGTCTGCATACACTTATTTCTCTGATATACCAAACAATGCATGATTTATTTCATTTACAGTACAAGTAATCTCCTGAGACCTCGCATTTTGGATACAGATTCATATACTGCTTTCCCTAAACTGAAGCAAAGCTGTGATGCTGGGGGTGGTACGGCTGATCACCTCAGTAGGCGCAAAGTTATTCAATCAAGCGTGCCTAGCCTTGACATTTTTGCTTCAACCTTTATCTGCAGGCTAGCTGAAAATCAAGAAGTTCAGCCAGGCTCTAGTCTGGTTGCACAAAAGAAAGGGACTACATTTGGCTGTCTCCTATCTTGAAAAATGTGAAGACCAGGGAATTAAAAAGCAGAGCTTAGCTCTGGTTCACAGGAGCTGACTGCAACAAGTAACCAGTCTGCCTTTAAGCACCTGCAAGATAACAAGGTGATGAGTAACGGGCAACATGGACTTGTCAAGGAGCATCATGTCAAATCAATCTCATTTTCTCCAGTGAAAGGGTAACAGGTCTTGTGGACAGCAGAGGAGCAGTTCTGTCATACATCTTAACCTTAGTATGCTTTCTGCCACCTTTTCTCATGACATTCTCACAGGTAAGCTCAGAAAATATGGCTTAGATGAATGCACTGTACAACGGCCACAAAACCTGCTGGAAAGCAGTACTCAGAAACCAGTTACCAAGAGTTCACTGTCAAAATGCAAGGATACACCAGCTGGGGTTCTGCAGGGATCTGCTCGCAGTCTGGTGATATTCAATATTTTCATTAACAACCAGGATAAAGTCCGTTTATTAAATTTACAGATGACAGCAAGCTGAGAAGAACTGCACGTGGAAGACAGGAATAGAATTCAGAATGATCCAAATGCATTTACAACACGAACAGATAAACAGCAGAATAACGTTCTATACGTTCACGTGCAAGGTACTGCATTTAAGTCAAATAATAGCCTCCACAGATGGAGGATGAAGAACAACTAGGTTTGTAGAAAAAGGGGTTACAGCGAAAAGGGCAATAATAGAGCAAATGCTTAACATGAATCACTGCTACTGTGCTATTAAGAGAAAAGCAAACACCATCTAAGTATATAAGCATGCGATCTGCAAAGCACAGAAACTAATCTTGTGCTTTAGCTAACATGAGTGTGAGTCAGCTAGAGAACTGTGCCCCCTTTCAGAGAACGAACCCTAGTGAAAAAGTGGCCCAGCTGGAGAAGCCAGCAGTAATAACCAGAGGTCCAGAAAGCACCATTTCTACTAAGGGAGCTTGAATGCTTTGAAGTTGTTGAGCTTAAAGATGACAAAAGACCTGACATTAAAACAATTCTTGAACAGCTTTAAAAAAGGATGCATTGTTCTTCATATCCACGGTGAATTCAAGAAGGAACATGGAGCTCAAATTGCACATTGGCATGGGTAAAACTTTTCTTTCTACCTGATTAAACAGACTGGCTTGTGATGCAGTGAGCAAGGTTTACCTTTGGCATCACTGGAGATGAACTCACCAGTGTAAGCAGATCTCAGAATAGGGGTCTTGACTCCAGAAAAAAGGATGAAATCTTGCAAAAAAGATCATACTGTCCCACATTTCCAGGCCAAAACACTTATACATTGACACCCTCTATGCCTGTGAATGGGTATGACAGTTTCTGTTGGCTGTGGACCATGTTCTAGGCGCCAGTTGAGGTATGACCCCCTAAATATTTCCTCAGAACACACCCAGCTGTAGGGGAGGTAGGCAGAAGGTAAACCACAGGTTAAGAGCAGAGGACCAGAGCATTGCTCTAAGCCTAATGCAATGGCAGGCATTACTGATTAGCTAAGAGAACACCAGTGCCCTTTTCTAATAGTTCTGTGGTAGGAATATGATTCTGCACACGACACAAAAGGTAAAAATACCAAGGAAAAAGAAGAATGGATTCATTTAGTCCAAAAGCATCTGAGAAAGAGATGACAACAAGAAAAAGAAAACAAAGGATTGGGGAGAAGGACTACTTAGCTCTAAGTGTGACACCTTACATGTAATTCTTACCCAGAAAATGCAAGATGCTGCATCCTATGCGCCTTTGCATCAACATGCAAAACAGTTGAAGATTAGACCCCTGTAAACGTGCCTGCTTGTACATATGCATGCTTCCATTGAAAAGAGCTACTGATCTGTGAGGCCGCTTCCCCCTCTGATTTTCTGAATCTCTGCTGATTTCCCCTTGTGGCATCCTCAGATGGTGCCCTTACAGAAATGGAAGCCCGGGGCTCCCCAGGACCCTCACATGGTTAAGCACTTAGCACTGCAGCAATGAGAAGCACCTTTTACAATTCAATTTGATCTTTCTCAAGGATTACTAGAAGCACCTACTCTCGCAGTAGTGAAATGTTAGGCTGCAATAAATGATTTCACCATAAGAGGTTTTAACTGTCATAGGCATCAAAATGGCTTTGCAATGGTTATGAGTAGATTTAACTCAGACGTTTGACAGTCCCACGTGCTCAAAAGCACACTGAGCGATTCAGTAATGATGGCATGCATATCTCCCCAGGGGACCCCAGTGTGAAGATCCAGACACTTTGAGCTCACAGTTCCAACCCCACAAGGAGGCGTCTCACTACCCTGGCTATGTTTTGGGCAGAGAACCATGTTTCAGATCACACTGGAGTATCAGCAAGTGAAAGGAACAAGAGAATGAGTACATCCAACTTTTGAAGGTTTGTGACGAGTTTCATTCACCTGGTACTGCACTAAGTATCAGAAAGGGGATTTTTATCATAGAATCACCATACAATTGCTCAGGTTGGAAAAGATATTAAAGATCACTGACTCCAACCACATCCTAACCATACTACCCTTACCCTAACAACCCTCTGCTAAATCATATATCTGAGTACCACATCCAAACGGTTTTTAAACACATCCAGGGATGGTGATTCAACCACCTCCCTGGGGAGCCTATTCCAGTGCTTAACAACCCTTTCTGCAAAGAAGGTTTTCCTGATATCCAAACTAAACCTCCCCTGGTGCAACTTGAGGCCATTTCCCCTCATCCTGTTGCCTGTCACCAGTGAGAAGAGACCAACCCCGCTCTCACTGTAAGCACCTTTCAGATATTGGAAGAGAGCAGTAAGGTTTCCCCTCAGCATCCTCTTCCCCAGACTAAACAGCCCCAGTTCCTTCAGTTGCTCCTTCTAGGGCAGATTCTCCAAGCCCTTCACAAGCCTTGTTGCTGTTATTTGGACCTGCTCCAGCACCTCAATGCACTTTCTGTACTGAGGTGCCCAAAACTGAACACAGTACTCAAGGTGGGGACTCACCAGTGCCAAGTATAGGGGCAGGATGACTTCCCAAGTCCTGCTCAGCACACCATTCCTGATACAAGCCAGGATGCCACTGGCCAGGTTGGCCACCTGGGCACACTGCTGGCTCATATTCAGCTGACTCTCCATCAGTACACCAAGGCCCCTTTCAATCAGGCAGCTTTTTATTTATTTATTTTGCCGTTTACAGAACTGTGGCAGTAGAGATTAGAAAGTTGGTGTGGCAGGAAACATTTTCAGAGCAGGAGATGCACAGCACACCACTCCAACATCAGACTAGAGCACATCAGTGTGACAAAAGACAATACCTCCTACAGCACAGAACCCAGAAAACAGGGATGAGGCCCCTCAAGTGGCTCCAGAAAGCAAAAGAATGGACTTCCAACATGCCATTCCCTTTAGCAAAATGAAGCCTATCTGCTTTGTGCAAAGTGAAAAGCTTATGTTAGCCCAAGCTTGGTAGCTGCAGCAGGTGCAGACTTTTGGCTGGCTTCCTCGGAGCACAGCATTCACAGTAGGAAAATGGGGTTTTCAAAAGGCTGGGATCCCACTCAGGCAACAAATCCAGCTTCCAGGTTTTAAAAACAGAGCTTATTATGCTGGGAGTGAGCATGTTTGAAAAACAGGACCTGCAAGGACAGACACTAGAAGTATCCCAAGGCCATTGAATGTCCTAAACCTGTGGTGGCAGAACAATCTTATGCTGGTGCCTCAAAAAATGATGCTTCAAAATTCCTCTCTCCCTCTCTTGGCAGGACTCCCAGGTGGACTCCCAGGCAGCCAACTTCATATATTTAAGCCCCATAGTATGCAGATATTTCTACATTTTTATTTACACTTAAAAACAACCTAAAACACAATTCAAATGTTTTCTTGAAAGATTTGAGAAGTACAGGGGGAAATTTTGAGAGGTTTTTGAAACGAACACTTAAGCTACAAATTCCTTGTTAAAACAAACTTTCACTTAGCAACAGAACATCATTATATCCTATGTTTGGACATATGACCAATCCCTCTGCCATTCCCAATCCTCCTCTTACTGAGACCATCTACTCCCAAAACCGCTAGTGTAGGAAAATCCCAACATGGCATCTATGCAATTAACTTCCCTTTAGATGAGAGAATGCCCAGTCAACACAGACAAACACAAGAGAAACAGTACTGGTTCTTCCTGGATTGATTACATCTGGAAGTTGAGGTGTGGTTTGACTGCAGAGTGCTTAGAACGTTCTACCGGTGGCTGCTAAAACTACAGACAGACGCCACAGTTGTATTGCTTCTTTTTGTAAGTGCATCTCCGATTTTATAATAGGGAACACAAAACTTTTGCTTGACTAGAATAAAGCACACTTCTTTCCTAGGAAACCAGTTTAGTTTCCACCATTGACTATGTTAGAACTGACAAACACTTTAAGTCGTCAATCTCCTAAAGCAGCAAACTTAAAATAAATCTGCAATACCAGTGAACTCACTGAATGCCTGCAACCCATGATGAGAGCAGAATCCCAGTCATGTTTCCTACTAGATGGCAACACTCAGCTTGACAGCTGATACCGCCTTGAAAATGACTCTACCTGCAACAGGCACTATTAGGACACTCCTGACAATAAGCAGATTTCTCTTGGACAGCTCCCAAGAGCAGAAAGAAACAGTCCCGCTTTTCACGCCTTCCTAATTATTCCCAGTCATTACAAACACCTCACATTTCATCTCGTCTTCCACCTAGACAGCCCAGGATCTTTGGTGATGGCTGTTGAGTCAGTGACAAGGTTCCCTCCAACTCCAGATTGATCTTGATAATACTGTTTGTTAACGTGATTCCAAAACTTGCAAGGACTCCTCAAAAGCACCGCAAAGGACATATGGAGGAGAAAAAGACACAAACAAATGCATGTAAAACATGTCCAAAATGTTCCAAATTTTGGAAATATTTAAATATGCTGGAATGTTAAAACATTTCCAGAATATTTTAACAATTTTATGCATACAGAAGCTTTGATTGAAATATGATAATTCAGGAACTAGAAGTGAATGCTGCATGTCCCAGTAGGGGACTGCCAGTCTCCCTTTCCAAATGAGAAAATCTTCATGATTATTAGCTTCCAGTCCTGTGCTGTCACAAGATACCAGAAGCTTAAATCTCTCACTGTCTCACAACTGAATCTTCCTAGGAAAGTTGTTTTTTTTAGGGGGAAAAAAAAAAGCAAATTCACAAGAAAAGAACATTCATTTGGTGGGCAGATCTGACCTTTTTCTGTGCACGTATGATTATGTGAAGTGGATCATGGGCTGGCAATTAGTACTTTTGATCCCATCTATTAGAAGAAAACTGACTCCTGAGATCCCTTCCAACCTTCCATTTTTGCTCTTCTAATATTGGATTGATTCCCAGGCAAATGAATTATTGGATGCAACACAGGTTAGACACTCCAGAGTACATAATGAATGGGGTTTTTATTATTATTTATATATATAAAGATATGTGTGTGGGGCCTTGCAATTAGCTAATGGATTTAACTTCCATATATGTGCGTGCAACGGAGAAAAAGAGAGAAAAAAGAAATCAAGGAAGGTTTGTGTCTACTCTCATAAATCCTTTCCCTGTAAGATTTGTCTCCTCGCACTCTGCCCTTGACAGAGTTTTTACTACCCACAGTCCCAACAAGGCATTCAGTTCCTGCCTCGTAGGCAGACACAGGTCTATTCTGTGTGTGTGCTATGCTGTACCATGACCCCAGGCACCTGGGGGCAGCCCTTGGACAGCAATCCATTGTCCAAAAAGTGTATATGCTGCAGGAGGAAAACCCAACGGGGCATCAAAAGAAGGAACTTAGGAAAGAAAGGCTGGAAAGAGAAATGTTAAAGTCATGTGAAGATGTTTCGTTTTTAACCCTCTGAGAGGGAAATGGTTGCTCCTTCTTCAACACACAGCAAACACAGCAAATGAGGGAAATCATGGAACGCAAAGAAGTTTTGCTCTTCCCCCTCCAGTGAAACTAAACTCAATGGGGACTGCTCTGATCCTACCACAGCAGCACAGTCCCCATGACTGATTTACAGCACAAGGCAGCCAACGGCATCAGTAGGAGCAGAAATGGAAGCCAGGAGCCTGCAAACACGTTTTCTCCTCCTGGTATACAGCCACACCTGTAATGCACTTCCTACAGTAGCTCAGAGGACACTCATCTCTAAAAAGCTTCTTAAATGTGTGCACTAAATCACAGCTGAGTGGACCTGACAGGCATGCTGACACTCTGGGAAAATCTTGATACTGGCCTAACGCTACTTTTAAGGAGATATTCTGAAGTATTCTTCCACCCAAGGAAAAAATAGTTCCACATGAGCCAGGGCAGCGACAAAGCGCTCCTGAAGGAGCACCAGCTGCTCAGTGCAGGCAATCTTTTCATTTCCCCACTGGGATACCTTTAAAAGCAAAATTTGCAGAGGTATTTGTGTTGGTATTCCTGATCCACACCAACCTGGTGCTTGCTCACAAGCCAGCCCACCTGAAATCCAGTCACATACCTCACTTGTCTTGCAGATACCTGCCGCCATACTCCACTGTACTTTGGAGTCAGTATCTCTCTTACCTGGTCAAAGTTGGCCAAAGTAGGGCTCGAGTCGAGGAAACCAGGTCCTGTGTTGCACGATGGCAGGGCCTTGCTGCCAGCCTTGCAGCAACATGGGGCCCACCACTGCCCTGTACGGCCCAGTGATGTCACTGACATCACAGAGCCTGCCCTTCTGGATTGGTTGCCCACCACAACATCATCACAATGTCCTCCCGGTATCCCAGCAGCAAGATGATGTCACAGAGCTGACTGGATAGCTGCTGCATCCCAGTGCACACGAATCTGAGGAGGCAAGTAGGAGTGCATCACCATGGACTCCCCTTCTTGCCCACAGTGTGAGGCATGGTCCTGGGGGAATGCAGGGGACAAGCATTCCCCTGCCCAGCTCCTCAGCTACACCTCCTAACGCAGACACCATTATCAAAGAGGAATTTACTTCAGTCTGAACTGAGGTAAGAGAGGGGTGGTAGGCAGAATGACCACACCATACGCAGGCAGGCAGGAAGCAATGTGACTACTCACACTTGTCCAAGTCCCCTCTCTATCTCCTTAGAAGAGCAGAGGCAGCATATGCCTGTGCACACCAACCACAGCCCGCTCCAGCTTTGTCTAGACTTCTCAGCATTTTAACTCATGTTAATTGCTCCCCAATTAGCTGGAGCTCGTAAACACCAGTCTAGACACTCTACAAACATTTGTTCTGAAGCACGTATGTAAAATAGTTAAGTGGCTGCTAAGGCAATTAGGTGTAATCTTATTACTACCCTTTCTTGGGTCTCCTTTTCACCCTCTGCTGAAGCACAGACCCAGGTTCTGTACTAGCAGGACTTTCTTTTTCAAAAGGTACTACAAAGGTAAACCTTAGGGCTATTGCATGCAAAGCCCTGATAAGGTGCTATTAGTTGCCAGTCAACTTTCAAAGACAGAGTGCAGTGCGGTTTTATAGCTGCAGACATCCAGTGCACACAGAATCCAGCAAGTAGGTGTAAAAACCTTCAGAGTTTCACAATTTTGATTTATATTCTCTTTAAAAAATCATTAGGCAGTAGATTTTCTAGCGTTCCTTATACAGAAAGACCCCTCACCCCTTTTGTTACGGCTGTATATCAAAATGGAAGGTTTCAACGTGACGCTCATGCTGCTGTTATTTCAGCATGCACGGCAGCAAGTTCCCCTCTGATTTTCTTTCACAGATGCCTTATCTGTCTTTATATATGATCATAATGTGGAGCATATATCAACAGGATCCTTCCAAGCCAGAGAAGAACTGCAATCTCTGAGCAATTTCATAATCCCACAAACAAGAAAGCAGCTGAGAGAGTCCCAAATCTAGCAGCATTCCCAGTCGTTCCCCCACTGCCAACACCCCTGAGTCACCAGAAATCTGTAGCTTGTACCCAAAGCGCAGCAAAAACTGGCATCGGGATGTAACACATCCATCTCTACAAGATGCTGAAGATACTGGGCAGTGCTAATCTTTTTTTTTTTTTTTTTCATCAGAAATTTCAAAATTAATCAGAAAAGTTTCACGTCATCTTCCTTTTGGTTAGTAAAGTGAGAAAGAATTTTAATGCTGCTATCATCCAAGCCTTAAATCTTGTAATGCCCCAAATTGCTTAATTTCAAGCTGCTTTAGCATTAAGACACATTTTCCTTTTGTCTTAAGAAAGGCAGAGTAATGCTAAATGCTGCCATTCCCTTGCTACTGACTGTACTATGCAGATCATATCTCCCATGATTTAATTCTGCTTTGGAAGGAAACCACCTCCACGCAGCTTTCTGTTCTCTTCTCTAAGTCGAGCTACTGGAAAAGAAGACAAAAATGTCATACATACTCCCCAAGCTAACATGATATATAAAAAGAGAGTGTGTCACACGAATTCAGAAGCTAACCAGAAAATCACAAATGGCTTGGGTTGGAAGGGACCTTGAAGATCCTTCAGTTCCAACCCCAAAGGAAGTGATCCCAAAGTGATAAATAAAAAGTTCAAACTCACTAAAAACAAACAATACAAAGTATATTTTTTGCTTGGGTCAAAACTTGACTCTAAATCCTCTGCTTTTCCTGATAACGCAAAGAAAAAAAGTTTGTGGAATTAATTTTTGCACCTAAAAAAATCCTACACCTTCTTCAAGTTTTAGCTGTCTCTAAAGCAGTTCTCTCCCAAAGCAGTTCATGTGTTTCAACAGGAAGATCCTTTGCATCGATACACTGTGCTGCACAGACCAGTTGTAGTGACCAGAAGTCATTTAATCCATATTCAGTTAGTTGGTGCTGAGGATGGAATGGTTTCTGTGGGCCATGCACCAGGACAGCCCAGGATCTTGATAGGAAATGCTGCCTTGCTTCTGCTGCTGACAGTTGTGACAGGGTGCTGCTACGCACACACATTCCAGTGAGTGAAAGGTATGTGTCAAGTCTGTTCTCAAAAGGAGAAATAGAGAAGAAAAAAAAAAAAAAAAGGAAATAAAATGGGGGGAAAAAAATGAAAAAAAATGTGTTTTTAACCTCATGGCAACTGTCAGAAGTTATCTCAAGTGGAAAAACATTGCACTGATAGCATACTTTGGTCTTACCACAAGATAAACTTGGTGATGTCAGGCTCAGGCTCAGCTAACTTGGATTGACCCGACCTAGATTACTTCACAAAATAAATCTCTGTAAAACAAGCTGGTTTTACTACATTGTTGTTTCTTTTCGTTACGTTAACCACACTGCTCAAAAGTAGGAAAAGAAATAAGATAAAACATGCCAACGTCATTTCACCGTAAGCAATCCCTTTCCCACATCAGATTTAACTCTGTGACTAAGAGGCCAGCTCACCCCCTGCATAGTCTTGCAACAGTTTATTCCCTGGATCAAGCCCCCAGGACCACCCGTGTTGGCTCTTCTGCCAGGGCAGGGGATACATCCTTAGCATCCCACATTCCCTGAGCAGGACATAGTGACATATCCCGACCCTTAGCACACAAAGGGCCATGATGCTGCAGTCAATATGGATGGACATTCAAAAGAAGACAACGTTTAGCCTAATAATTATAGAAAATGCAAAGGCCAACCTTGTGCAAGAGGTGAAAGCTGTAATCCGCTCGTACGCCAAAACGCATTGCCCTTGGCCCAGGCAGTAGCTCATGTGCGGGAAACTGAATGTTGCTTTTGGGAATGAACAGCAGCTCTTACATTTACATATATTAATCCATAGAAGTGCAGGAGGTATTATCATTTGCCAGACTTGTTTGCATAATGAGGAACTCTCAAGAGAAATTTCTTGGAGAAGTGTTGCTATTAACGTGTGGTGTTAGAGGGGCATTTCTATTCCAACCCTATTCTCTCTTCCCCCTCATATATCCCCTTATTGGGAAGGTGAAGTTCCTGCAAGGTTCCCTTGGAACAACACTCTTGGAAGGAGCCCCCTGTGGTGCATTCGAGGGGAGGTTTCAGATCCCTGATACCTGTTCCAGGGCCTCGCTAACTGTATTTCTTAAAAACGTTTAATCTAAATCTGCTCTCTTGCAGCTTAGATCTGTTTCTCTTTAAATGAAAAGACATGCAACCTCCTGCAGAAACATCCTGAAGGAAAGCAGCAGCAAGGGGATGGAGAGAAAGCAAAAGTGGTCAACATTTCCAAATCACCACTGGCTTTCCAATGGACCTAACTGGTAGCAGCAGGAAGAGGCACTGTGTTACTGGGAATTGCCAGTGGGGAGCTCCAGGCCTCACTCTGGCTAATGGGCCTCAGCTCTCTTCCCTCAAAGATGCAATAGCCCAGAGCCCTCCAAAACTCATCAAGAGTGAGAGCCCACATTCTCAACCTAAATAATAGCTTCCATGGGTTCTGCAGCATCACGAGAGACTGAAAAACGGCCCATGAAGCTGCCCTTCCTCCTCCTCTCTGTCACCCCTTCCACTGACACAGATGCACTGTCTGGGCTGAAGGTGTCAGAAGGCCAGGGGTTGGCAGCATGGGGGAAGGGAAGCCCTGGGATCTTGAGAAATTCTCCATTTGTTTTCATTTTTTCACCAGACATCTCTATTTGAGCTGCTTGGAAGGATATCTCAATAACAGCCCTACTGGGCTTGAAGAGACAAAGACTGACAACAAGCACGCCTCTCTCCTCTCTCCTGAACATCACCCATGTGTCAAAACATCCAGTCACACAGTGAGGGAGACAAGAAGAGGCGGGTGTACTCAGGGCTCTCTTCCCACCTTCCTCCACTCCCCTGTACCACCTCTGCCAGTGATGGAAACAGCTCTTCATGAGATCCCTGCACACTGGCTCACTGGTGTTCAGCAGCTGTGGTCTTAACCCAGGCTCAGCAAGGCCTAGGGATGGCCTACGCCCCTCATGCACTTTTGACAGCAAAGATGCGCATGTTCCTATGCAAAACACCTTCTCATTCATTGCTGCAGGTCCTCTGCATCCTGGGACACTGGGTGGTTTTAACACAGGGTCCTTACCTCCATGCCCTGAAGAGAAGCCAAAGCTTAGCACGAAAGGTGTTCAACATCCCTCCAAAAGCAAACATGGAATAGGTGGCTGAGTGCACTTCTACAACACACACTGCCTACACTGATTAGCTTAAATAGCATCCTGGCAAGATGCTCCATTGCACACAGGGCAGGCCTATCTGGGCTGTCCTCAACAGAGAGCCTTCAGCCAACCTCTAAGTACCACAGCCAAAGACCACAGATGCAAATAAACATAACCCTTGTTCGCTATTACATTGTCAATGAAAAAGTACTGTCATTTCCAAAGATGTTTCATAATTACAGGTAAGAATGGAAGGTTTCGACTGCAAGCATCAGGAATGGGAAATCAGAATCCATACACCAGATCCAGATTTTAGTCCCAGCACTGCTACCAATAGCTGTGTGGATCTCAGCACTTCACCCATCCACACTTCAGCTTCTCTTGCATAAAATCAAGGACAACGATTGCTGTCCTTGAGCAGAACACAATATACAAGGGCTTGCTGTTGTCACTGGTGTCGCACCAGCAGCCTGTGTGCAGTTTGTATAGCTGAGCACAGTCAGGTTGTATGAGCTCTGTGGTCCCCTGCATCAGTGCTGGTGTCAGGCTGTGCATGCCAGGCAATGTCTGATGTTTCCTCCCCATGCAGCTTGTGCACAGCTGTATGCAGCTGTCACATCATCTCTGGAGGAGACCACATCTTCTGTCATATCCCTCTGCATGCTCAACAATACATATGCATAGTCTGGGTGGGGATGCCTGAGTGGGATGCCTATTTGGATCTGACTATCTCCGTGTGCATCTCTATGCATACAGGAGAACTGGGTCTACACTAAAAATCCCTATGCCCAATGTCACACCTTTGCAGGTGACTCGACGAGCCTCTGATTGAAATATCTGCTTCTCCTCCCTGCTTTGCTGAGTGATGAGAGCCTCCCCGAAAAGAAATGGAAGAAGCCATTAGTTTAATCTCCAAGGGAGAACCTTGAGCAGCTCAGAAAAGCCTGTGCCAAGAGGAGACACTGTAAAATGAGAGCAAGCCAAAGAAAGAGACAGATGGGGCCAGCTCCACTCCAGTTCTCGTCTGCCTTTGCTGCACTGTGCACTTAATATTCGTACAAGGTCTAATTTATAAACCCAGCTCGTGTTTATAAACTCCGCTGTCCTAATGGAAATGAAAACATTAATACAAACCGAGGATTCTTCACTTTCCAGGTTTTAATTAAAATCATAGGCGTTAAGAAGCAAGAGTGTCTTCGTGGAATACAAGTCTAATGAAGTATTTCCTCACACAGCACAAATCTCTGTGTGCAGTCCCAGCTCACTGGCACCGCGTGCCCGAAATGCCGACCCGCATTGGAACCAGGAGTTCACATCTTGAAAATTAGAAAAACAAATTATCCTGCTATTTGTTTCAAATAAATGTAGATGCCAAGATGGAGCGGGAAAAATAGTATTGAGCAGGGAAAAACAGCCATGAAACATAATGTCTTAATTGATTAAAAAGAAGCAGTAGTGACTATGTGGCATGCCAGATAGGGGGACCTGGATGGATCCACTGCAAAAGGGTTCAGATAGGGGAGGAGTGTGACAGCAGAGCAGAACAGTGGAAAAGAGATGGCTAGGAAGCAGCAAAAAAGGCAGCACAGGTTGGAGCAAGGGGAATTAAGGACATCAGTGAGGCAGGTGAAAATGTAAACACATGAAAATTGCAAGACAAGATCATACAGACCTATTCCCTCTTTCCTCCAGGGAACCAAAGGAAAGGCAGAAAGCAACTGGTATGGAGTGACCTACATGTGTAGACACAGATGCAGGTATAAAGCCAGGTGAAGGTTAGAGCTGACAGCAGAGAACCAGGTGCTGCAAAATGAAGCCCAGCAGAAAAAGTGATCTCTCTCCACAGAAAAATATGTCCAACCCGCTCACTCTAGGACTGTGTTCTACTCCACTGCATCACAGTGCCTGCTTTTTCATAGGACATGCACAAACCAGACAGGGAGGAAGCCCTGAAAGATGAAGAGACTGAAGTAATATAAAGTCATGTAGAGAAACAAGGGTCCCAGTGACATTGCCTCCTCAGTCCTAGACTCATCACAAGTGTGCCAGCATATCCCTAGCTACTTAGCAGCCTGACTATGAACTGTTGTGGGTTTGGTTCCATTGTAAATGCCCACGTCTAGGTATAGGTGAGCTAGAGATCATCTTCAGCCGGAGAAGCATGGTTGCGGCCCTGGGTTTACTTTAGGATTCTGAAAGTTTCCACCAGCCAAACTTTGGTTTGACCTTATTTATTAAAGGAATACACATTGCATTATATTAGATTGCGTGCCCCGTGATCTTTTCAGTTTAGTCCAAGTTCACTTGCTTTACAGCTTCCCATGGTGCTATGGCCTGTATGCTTGGTTAATTCCATATCACAGAGAGATTAAAAAGAAGAAGAAGAAAAAAAAAAAGAAAAAAAAAGGCTTCTTTTTGCCTATTGTTCCTTTCCTTTAGCAGTTGTCACCTTGGGAGACAATGAAAATGTAGAAACACATTGGCAAGAAAAATATGACTCACAATCAAGGGAGCTGGAGCAATTGTGTCCTTGGCCTTACATTCTGGGGTCATTGTGTGAGGCAGAAGCAATGGAAAAGAGATGTACCATTTCCTCACTGAACACTGTTCAAGCCCTGAATACACTTCCCTTATCTTGCCAATACAACACACCTAAACAGCAAAGATGCCTTGTTTTAGACTCCTCGGCTCCGAGAAACAGAGAGGTCCATAGCTGGAAAGTCATGAGGTGCCACAGACAAGTCTTGAAGAAAACAGAAAGATAACCATCAGCCAATGGAACTGAACACTGTGCAGCACTAAGAGAAACAGGACAAATATGCACACTTATGTATACTTGACTAACAATTTCTATTTTATAGCACATTTCCACAGGAGATCTCAAAGAGACTTACAGTGAGTACAAAAACAACAACCATCCTGGATGTTTGGCCCTGTGTTTGCAAGCCACACTCCTAGCTGGCTACCCCAGCTGACACCATCTGAAGACCATGGCTGTCACGTACCCAAAGAAGAAGTAAAACACAAAGGAACCTACATTGCCTGTCCATGACATCACTCCCCTGAAATAACAGGAGGATCCTGTACTGGCTCTGTATAGATTCAGATAACCCCCTGGGAAAACAGTGGGTAACCACTCTGCTTTCTCAGTACAAGTCTCGTGTTCTACTTCAGGGATTTTTCTGGGATGGTGCCGTTAACATCAGTATGAAGAAGCACAGGCATTAAGAGAGATCTTCTGAATGTGCTCCATTCCCTTTTCAAGAAGTTCTTTCTACAGATTTAGCTACAAGGTAAATGTTCTATCCCAGTTGTTGCTGCAATCCCTGAGCACCCATAGGCACTGTCCTTACTCCCTCAGATTAGCGATAGATGAGCAGGAAGACAGTCAAACTAAGGTCACATTCAGAATCATAGAAGCTCACATAAAGTTCACAGAGACTTATGCAGTTCTTGCAGACTGGCCTAACTATATCAGAAAACAAGAGACTCAGCCAAGATAGCAGCTGGAAGTAAGCAACAGTACTGAGGTCTGCCCTTCATCCATGGGGAATTCAACACAGACCAAAAACAGACTGCTAATAAATGACACCATGATGGTTCATCTGAAGGCAGCAACTGATCTCCCCAGTCATCTGATAAATCTGAGTAATACATATACACACACACACACATATATATATATTTAACAGCCTTGAACCCCTTCTTCTAAACACACCTATGAAAACACCAACATACCATCTTATTCTTCCCTGTGATAAGTTACGAAAAAGAAAAGGAAAGGAACAGAACAAAGACATTTGATTTTGACAGTATCTGTCCTGCCATCTCATGCCACTATTTGAGAGAGCTAATAGAGAGTGATCACAATGCCAAAGGAACACGAGCAGGCAGAAAGAGCTGTTAAGGAATCGGAGTAAGTTGCAAATGCATCTAGACAAGCGATTAGGAGCCTCACCCACCTACCAGAAGTCAGTGACTAGGTTCCTGTTGCAATCAACCAGGGTCAGCACAGATCTTGTCTTTGTTTGAGATGCCCAAGCTCCCAGAGAAACCCTCACAGTTATTTGCAAACAAAGCAGCATTTTGATTTTGCATGCACCGGTTTTGGCCCAGAAGGCCATTCTAGGATTACCCCCAAATCCCAGTCAAACCGAAATGCCTTAAAAGACAAACTAAAACCTGGCTTTGGCGTTATCATGAATAGCTCTGTGTTTGTGGATAAAGGGCTAAAACGGAAAGCCCCAAACAGGAAGGATTGTCCTTACAGCTTCAGGAATATAGTTTCTTGATTTTTCTATTTCGCAGTTGGTTGATTTCAAACATTCTAATGGCTGCTTCCCACCCCTGTGTCCATCTGCCTATTTTAATAAATGTTCTTGGTAGCACCTAGCTAGCAAGCATCTGAACACCCAGCAGCACAACCAAATTTCACCCTAAATCAAGGGGCTGGAACAGCACGCCTGATGGAAGTGATGCAGTCATCCTTCTCCCACAGCACAGGCACTGGCAGTAGCAGATAGACAGATGGGTAAAGCAGGCAGACAAGAAAATATGATGGGCCTGCCCCATCTCTCCTCTCTTCTGCTCTTTCTATTAAAGTCTGAGTGCATAAAGGGCAAGTTTCTCTAACACTTGAGTGCCTGTGAAGCCATAGAGGTCTTCTGGATGGCAGCTGGAAAGATGCAAAGGTTCACTGGCTCCCTTGGAGATGCCACAAGATAACTCATGCACAGAAGACATCAGGTGACAGTGATCTGCTTCTTGTTAGGATCCATTTATTATGTTTGGCCTGTCTGTGTGTGTCGCCTGATCTAATCAGTGGTGAAGGATGCTAACCCTTGCTCCATCCAGCAGGCATCCAACTGTACTCCCTGTTGTTTGTCACAGGGAACCCAACCATTCCCCAGTCTTCATTCCTAGTGAAGTTGCTGGTATGGGGATGTAGAAGTAAAAACCCCGAGTTTCACTTGAACTCCAGCACAAGCAACTGAGCTTTTCTGCCTGCTGCTGCTCCTTGCCCCATCTTGTACAGCGGGATAGATCAGGACCAAGCCCTCTCAAGATGGTCTCAGTAGAAGCCCATCTCTGGATATAGGAATTCCTCCCAGCACCTTTCCTCCCTCCAGTCTCTTTTGCATTAAATGCACATCAACATAAAGCAGGGCACCAATAACTTACATCAGATATTAGCCCCAAGAATAATAACGAAGCAGTCCACTTAGGAGGGCCATAGGTTTGCTCACTGGCAAGGAAAGGCTGCTTTTTGGTGTAAGCCTTTAAACTCCCTCCCTGCTAAAGAAGAAGAAGATTACAACGAACAACTCAGGACACAGTAAACACTCAGTTCCATTAAAATATTGGGAAAACCTGCCTCCACTCATGGCATGCTTTCCTCTCCATTTCTCTCTTCTCTTTTTACCTGAACAGTTGTGGTTGCTCTTAAAATGGTGGCAGAAGCAGCCCATGCGAACACTTACGCTGTTACTGCCCCAAGGATGTGAGCATTTGGATACATCTTGGCATTTCACCCTTCATCAATACTAAAATTTAGCAAGAAATGTGTACAATGAAGGCTTATGTCTTAGGCCTTTTTCTTATTAATCCTATTACACTTGTCTTTATGAGCTCTCCAAGTTCCTTTTACTCCCTCCGGGGCTTGGCTGTAAATGAGATTTCGCATCTCAGTGTAAAATAACCCGAACATTTTTTCTATAAAATTAAATAAAAATTCTCCATCCTGGCAGTACATGCCCAGAATCCAATTTCTGGAGTCTACATTTTTCCAAGTGCTGCATTGTCTTCTCAACTTCCCTTAGCTTTCGGAAACTTCTATCTCTTTTTTTTCCCCCCTCTTCGTTCTGTCTTGATCAGTATCACAAAGAAAAGTGAGGAGAAAACTTTAAACAGCTCAGATGAACGAGAGACAGAAAACGTGAGATGCCTATGACATTTGGCAAATCTCCTCTTATTATACATGCCTCAATTTTCCAAAGCAGTAATAGCGATAGCATTACTCTGCGATGGAGGTGGGCTGACTCACTTTGTGTGTGTTCAAGAGCGCTGTGAGATTCTGTTACAACTAATAACACCCACAAGTTTATTATTGTGGTTATATACCGTGTAGGTGAGCGTTTAGGCTTTATCTGAACTTTACAGAATCATCCCAGCTTTGCAAGAACCGGACTGGGAATTTGTGTGGTTTCCAGTAAATGCTACCATCTTCTGGGTCCTGCTTGGCAAATGATTTAATGACTTCTGGTTTTCCGGGTCTTTCTTTTTGACAAGAGGGCCTCAAGAAGCAATTCCTAGTGCCAAATCTGCACTTACGTTCAATAAGGAAGCCATGCCTACTCCCCAAAAGCTTACCATAATGACAAGAAAAAGCAAAATGAAAAGTGTGTTGGAATTCTTAATGCCATCTATAGTTAGTAAGGCAGAGTTGAATGGCCAGATAATGAAAAATAATGGGTGAGGAATGCTAGTAGCAACACTTCCCAGAGCTCTGACTGCTTTGAATTTCATCTTCCAAAGAAAGGAAAGTATTTTGTACAAAGTAATCCATACCCATATTAGAGAAGGGGAACTTTTACTGCAGCATGTTTGAGTTGCTTTGGTAGTCTAGCATTATTAATTACCTTTGATCTGTAAAATCTGGATTTGTTAGCAATTCCCCAGGACTACTCATAATTTCAAGTCTTTAATACCCGATATGACAGAATAACTTAGGATGCAGGAAGAAAACAGAATCAAGTGTAACTTTCTGTGTCTTAAAGGAATATTGACCTCATCCTGAGGAGCTCCAATCCAACTGAGCGCCTCAGAACTTCCCCAGCACGTTTCCACCTGCACCAAAGTATTCCTGTTCAGAACACCGCTGTTTACCATAAAAGTTGACATTTAGACTTGAAAAATTCAGGAAGGAAAGGGGATGATTTAAAAATAAAATGTAATTTACGCTAATTATGTTGTTACATAGGATGCTCTGCAAAAAGCATTAGCAAGTGAGATCATATCAGCGAAGCACAAGATGAACTGTATGGAAGACTTTCGCTTTCCTAAGTCAGAAAGCTGTGGCTTCCTGCTGCTTCTCATTTCTTGGCCAATCAATGCTTCAAAAAGACATTTAGCATATAGCCAAAATACTTCTGCAGTTCTAATGTCTGCAGTATCTAAATAGGAAATCAGAGGTAATATACTGATACGCTCAACATCCTGATGAAGAAAAGCATATAAGCATTCTTGCCGCAATTATGCAGCATGAAAAGCAAGGCAGCTCTGAGTCACCTGTAGCAAAACAGTCAAACCAAAGACTTCCAAAATCCAGCATTTTGCCACAGTCACTGACCATCCTTCATTTCACCTCCAAACTCAGAAGCTGCTATAGATAAACACTACCTCACAGTGTAGGACATGCACTACCATGTAGTCAGTCTCCCTTGTCAGGATCAAGGACTCCTGGTGAGTCCTCTTTTCCCTAGTACTCACATTGTGAATTGGGAAGGGTGCATGTCTGCCTTGCAGTTATCAAAGGCCACCATTAGCGATTAAAAAAGGGCACAGCAAATTCACAAATATTTGGGTAGGTTCAGAAAAGCAGTTCTTCAAAGAGCATCGTAAGACTTGATACGATTTGAACATATCTCTCAGCGCCTTCGGCTCAGATCTCAATCTACATGTCAATACCTTTCAGTTTGCTCTCCTGCAGAGTACAGTCTGCCTGGAGAGGAAAGAGGAGAACTTGCCTTTGTCACTATCCCCAGCTGATCCAGCTCAAGTATCTCAGGGGGCTGAATAGAGGCCACTTTACCATTTAAGGCGCATGTAATCCACACCCAGCCTCCCACCTGCACTCACATCCTTTACCTTACGGTAGACTTCATCTTATGCAAAGTGGGCCAAGATTAAAGTAATTTTGAAGACAACCATTTCAGTAATCCTGTAGTGAATGCAAAATACATAATTGAAGCCCGCATATTTTGGAGGCACAGAAACCCTCTCAGGAACGTGGGATGCAGCAAACAGCTCCTGGCATGTATTTACAACCAGGTTTTTTTTTCAACAGCTGTGCTAAAATTCAGGTGGGCAAGTTCTTGCCCTCAAAGTTTCTGCCATCCAAGTAATGATGAGTTAACAAACAGATCCGGCTCTTATATAATTTACATTTTGCAGCACACCAAATCTCAAAGATGGGCTTTGGCTGCTCTCTTTGTGCTTTTTTCTTCTTTCCTGTTTTGATTTACCAAACTGTTCACCATCAATCTATCTAAACCACTTCACCGACCACGGGGGCCATGCAGCTAAGGACCGTGATTATTTGTCAAAGCTCTTATTGTGAAAAAACCTGACAAAAGTAATTCAACAAATTTTTTGACAAATACATTTGAAAACTGTTGGGCTACCTCAGTTAACCAGATGAATAATGTGAAATGATACGAGGTGAATAATTTATTACAAAATATGGGGGGGAAAAAACACTATATAAATTATTGAATTAATATTATTTGACAAGTGCTTGCCCTTCCCTGAAGTGCAGCTTCCTCTGTGATGGAACATAGCAGCTGTTTAAAAGCAACAATAGTTTAAGGCAGCAAATGAAGAAGAATTGCAAGCACTGAGAAAGTATGAGATTAGGCAGAATGTAATTATCCAGATTGGAATCTGGTTCAAATCAGGAAATAAGGTAAAGTTTCTCTTATGAAATATATCATACAACAACAGCCACAAGCTTTGCAGTATCTTCTCGTCTTTCCCATTCAAGACATTTTTCTTACCTCCAAAATAATCCATTTCCACCTTGCTGATGGGGGATTCCTCTCTCCCTACTCCATGACATTACTTTCTGCAACCCAGCACCCTGGCAAAACCCCAAAGGAGCATCACACACAATAACATGGGGAAGCCAAAATTAAAGAAAGTAGCCAGACTGGGCAAAACCCAAACCTAACCAGAACCACTGTTAAGTTTGAGTTCCAGCTTCCTTTCCTGCTCTCCAAGGTGCAACCCCACTTTACAATAGAGATCAGTGCAGAGAGACATCTAGTGGCTGGATTTTGAGTTGCAAATAAGTGTCCGAGGTTACCATCTGCGGATTGAGGTAGGGCATCTTATGGTTGCAGAGCTAATGTCTTTTAAAGCAGTTCTTTGGCTGGATGGAGGGAAGCAAAAAACGATGCATACTTGCAATACACAGAGCTCAGCTATACATGCATTAGCTAGTAGTTTCCTTGTCAGCTCTGATGAGTTAGGAGCAACTGAGCACCTGCCTTTCTTCAGCTCTATCTCCTTCATTAGCCTTACGGCCAACAGGATGCCCTTACTCAGTGCCATGGAAAAGCACCCTGCGTGGCTATTAGCACGCCTCCAGGAGCTGTTACTTTACAGACACCACCAGCTCCTTCCAAAAGGGCAAACCATAACTGTGACACCTCAAAAAGATTTGCTTCTAGTACCTAAGAGCAGAAGCTGAGCTCACCCTAAGTACTGCAAGAATTATTCAGGGAATTTATGCTCTTGGGTCCTGGCTCTCAGTCTCCAGCACGGAAAGGCAGGACTGAGCAGAATTTACAAATCTCTGTCACCCTATGGGAGCGTAGTGATACTCCCAATTTACACACACACTCTGGATGTGTAAATATTTCAGAGCTTGCAGTTTAAGGGCACCAGTGATTTGCACAGAGCTATATATCACTGCTTCCCGGGGAACACAGAGCTACTGAAAAGTAGCACTCAAGTCAGAGGTGGATTTCACATTAGCATCTCAGCACTACACCAGAAGTTTGACTGTTTACGCACATCATGTCAACTATTTATATTTACACACAGAGAGATGGCTTCCATTCATTAATAAATTAAGACACTTGTAAACCACTGGATCTGCAACTTGGCTTTCTAATTTACTAATGTCTGAGTATCAGGTTGCCCACCCTTCCTAGGCAAAAGCTGCTGGGAGGAACAAAGCTTAGCTAAATGCTCCACACAGCCCTGCAGATTGTCCATATCCAATGACACTCCTCCTTCTGTGCTGGTCTGCAGGCTAAAAAAGCCTCTTTTGTCCCAAGGGTTATTAGTCCTGGATCTTTTGCTGACACTCAGTTCAATCATTTAGATGAGTTTAATGATAAAGGTTAGTTTTTCCAAGAGGAAGCTAGAAACCTACAGCGGTACAGTCTTCAGGTCTAAGGACTATGCAGTGAGAGAGTTGCCATTGCAACTGCTCACAAGGGCCCCTTCTGCCATCAGCTCTCCAAGCTCATAACTGCCTTCCACCCATGCACACGAATGATGAAATATTAGAGACTCTGATCTCTGCCTCATTAAATAGAGAATATTCTCACTCTGTCCTGACCTGCGCTAGGGCCAGTTTAAGGAGCAATCTGTCATGAGATCATTAATACTAAGGCTTGCTCGGAGGGCAAGGATGTTCATCCAAAATTAATTTCTTAACCTTTTGGGGAAGGACTTTGGAGAGGGTATTTTGCCTTCCCTAACTGGAGGGATCAGTTATATATTTCTGTGCTGCGGTAATGATGGAATCAGAGCCAAGAGGCCAGCGCCATGCTGAGACCTTGCCTCCCCAGCTCCTCTAGTGACAGCAAGCTGTGTGTGAGCAAGAGCCCCAGAGATCAGAAAGAAGAGTGATGGTCAGGGAGTAAATCAAAGGGCAGGAAAAGACTAAAATAGATAAAGTTCAAATAGGCAGAAGGTACAGGCCCCATAACAGCAGCCTGGCAAGGAGCAATATGAACACACTGCAGAAAACCATGCCCAGAAGTAGAGAGAGTCTGTGAAAACACCAATAGGCCTTTGCCATCCTTAAAGGACACAGACCAAAGTGTGAGACACATGTTACAAATCAAGGAGACTCTGGCTTTGCTTGCCATATTGCTCATAACCATTCTGGGTTAAAACCTGTTCTGTAATATGTGGATATACTCTGCTTGGTGTGTGAGTGGTTCCTTGGCATTCTTCTGCCTCTCTTCCACAGAGGGTTTTAATGACAAGAGATATTTGTGGTCTGATAAGAGCAAGCTGTAAAGATGGATGCAGTTGGAGAAAGGGAGAGAAAGAAAACTTCCAAGACATGTTTTCTTCAAACTCTACACAGTCGACACAGACCACTGCAGAAATGGGATGAATAATAAAATCAAAGAATTTTCCCATCCCCTGTCGCTGTCAAATCCCATTAAACTCACTCTAGGTAAAAGGTGCATTATCAACGTTGCTAAAACTACACTACACATCGGGGTTACCATAAACAAATGAAAGAAGATGGGTGTGTGTGAGGATAGAGACAAATCGCAAATCATCATCTTCCCAGCAAAGCATCAAGGATATATATTGAGGGTGAGGTGCTGTTCCTGCAGACATATAAAAGCTATATCAAGTTAGGACTGGAGCTTGATATTAACCCTCTCATGGCTGTTTTTTTTTCCATAAGTGCTGGCTCTGCTACTTCTTTTGAGACTAATGTGCTTTTATACCAAAGAAGATACAAACAACTGGATTAGTATGGGATTTAGGGAGCAGGCTCTGTACCAGGTGATGTGACAGTGAACAACTAAATTTAATATGGCAGCTTGATCCATTATGTATTTTATTCCAAGAAAAGCCTATGTGGGCATATGAAACCTGGCCTGGATCTTGCATCACAGTGGATGAGGCTCCAGAAAGCATAAGACTTGGGACATAAGACGACAGCATTTTAACAATCAGTTTTTCTGTTACTATGTGCATTTTACATGGCGTAAGCTTACAGATGCACAGAATCCTTATTAGAATTCATTCTGACCCTAAACTTTAAATAAAGACCCATAGCATTTGGCATCTCTCTGCTATTCTTGCTTGTGAAGCTCTAAGGTCTTTAAACAATTGGTAGACTCACTTCCAGAAACAGAACCAGGGAGGCTGATGCACTCGGGGCTGCCCAGTGAATAAAAAAGAGATCTGGGGACTGCACCTAAAGCTCCCGCCTTGTTCAAATGCTCCTGCAACATTTGCTCTGCTCAGCACCAGAACAGAGAATGCATCTACTGTCCCTGTGTAGGCAGGACACTTCAAAACATAGCCAAAATTCTCATTCTGAAAGCTCACTGCTTCAGAAGGGTTCAAAGCAGTATGGGTCCCCTCAAAGTTCTGCTATAAGAAAATCCTAGATGAAGTCAAAGACATATATAAATAGTCATCTGCAAGTACACCAAAACACCTCTATGATCTCTCCTGGATTTTATCCAGGTTAAGCTTTCTACCTGCAAGGAGGTTGTGGATGCCCCATCCCTGCAGGCATTCAAGGCCAGGCTGGATGTGGCTCTAGGCAGCCTGGTCTGCTGGTTGGTGACCCTGAACAAGGCAGGGGGGTTGAAACTCAATGATCATTGTGGTCCTTTTCAACCCAGGCCGTTCTATGATTCTACAAAAACACAAATTAATTAAAGGCACTTCTTACTGCTTTTAAAACCTTGCATCTCTAGTCTATGGGCGATATGCTGAAGCTACACCAGCAGCACCCAAGAGGATGTCCTCACACTGACCAGCTCACGACTCTCATACAGTTCTCACTCCATAAACATGGATGCTGCCTAAAGACATTTTTGTTTTCTGTGCCACACCTGATTAGAGTAAAATTTGGCTAAATGAAGACCCGAGCCATGAGTTCAACTGGACAGCATCACTGCAGCTAATCAGAGACCTACACTTCTAGGTTAGATGTTTTCTCCCAGATCACCCCATTGTAATGTCATAACAAAATACACAAGAAGGCTTCATGCATTAATGACAGAGGCAGAGCTACCTGCATGCATTGCTGCTTGCACAGACAGAGCACAAGGCATGCAAAATGTTTTCCAGCAGATATCCTCGACTGCAACAAGACCCACTTGCAGCTTGTGTTCATTGGCATCACAAGACAAACTTGCTTATGGATATGAAGAAGAGCCTGCTGCCTTACCCTCAGCGTAACTCTAGATACTAAGAAAGGTAAAGTCTCTCTCATGTTTCACAAGACTCTTAAAAGAAAGGATTAATAAGAAGAGGGCACACCTAGCTTGGTACTAAGTTCTCTTTCACATTTCATTGACTCAGACCCATCTTCCCAAAGCTTTACCAGCTCTAAGAGCGACATGGCATATAGATGTTCCAAGAACCAAGTAGAAGCCTTAACAGAAACAGGTTTTGTAATCATTCTCAATTCATTGAGCATAAGGAGCAACATTCTGGGTGTCATGTCTCCCAGCTGGTGGCCAGACACTACAGTGGATGTGACCAACTGGCCACAGTCCTTCAGCCTGGCAGACCAGGCTTGTGTGTTTCCATGGCTGAGGCTCAGAGCACCATGGCCAAGTCCTGTAAGCAGATGCCAAGCCAGCTGAACCACAGAGGAAATTATGTCCTGGCCAAGCCAGGCAGGGTGAATGCCAAAGTTTGGAAAAGAGCTCTAGCCAGCCAAGAGGATCTTACATTAAGTATAGTCATATTTCCCTAAAAATCTTATGTCTTAGTAAGAGGAGATGAAGAATAGATAGGTTTAGCATTCTTAATCTAGGCAAAGGGTTCAAGGGGATGGGCAATGACTTTTCTGAACTCAGCACATCTACACGGAGCAACACAGCCAGCAGAAGCCCAAGGGTGCAGAAACTTGCTCCAGGAAGGCTGGAGGCTCTGCTGCTCTGGGAGCTGGGAGTTCATCTCCCAGAGAAACACAGCCAGCTTGGTACTACACTAGGGACAGATAATGCACTCAGCTTCTGGATGAAAACAACCTTTGTTTAAAGCTAGCTTGGTGATTTTTCCCACTGCTTTATCAAAATGCCTCTCAGTGCCACCTTTTCTTCTACAACAAGAGGAAGGGTTGTGAACTGCTTTCAGACACTGACTCAAGAAGCAGAAAGGAGCTTGGTAGATACCACCTTGCCTAGGAAAAGAGGACACAGAGGCTGTTAACACATTCAGCCTGGAGAGCTCTGCAGGAAGATGTGTCCCCATCAGTGACAAGCACTACCGCTTCTGCAGCCTGGAGGTTGGGTTGCATTTAATTACTTTGCCCATTTTCAATTGTATAGTTAATTTGTAGTTACTCAGTGCCCAGAGTATGGCTGTGCTATCACATCCATAGTATTATAACTAAAGACACAATTGCATTTCCAGACAGGCTCGTCACTTTGGAAACACCAATGGCGCATTTTGCAAGGTGATTATTAAGGGGTACTCTGAGTTCATAATACACCAAATGCCTGTACGGCTACACACCGATAACATGGAGCCAACAGCAGCATTGAGTAAGTGCTGTTGGCAATCTCACTTTGAAATAGCAACACTATAAGCCACTATACAGGAATAATTAACAATGATGCTCTCTAATCAACCCCCCAAAACCTCTCTCTCTCAACCTTGGCCATCCTACAAAGGGCTGGTACTTGCACAGGTACTGCCTGCAGATGTATCCAGCCTTCACAAGTTACAAGAAGCAATGCTTGCTATAAATCTTTAAGTGAAACACAAACGGTGCCTTATTTTTACTGTATAAACCAGCCCTGAAATCAAGGAAGCTTTGTTTCTAAATACTCCATCTTTGCTTCTTTGTACTGACAGTTCAAGCAATCAAGAATCCTGAGTTTGGCCTCTCACAACCATGGAAATGAGTGTTCTAGAGTTGTTGCTTTTTTAATCATCATGTTACAGTTTGGTTGCATTTTTAGGCTTTTCATCACAGCATGGTAGCAAAAAGCCTTCTTCAAGTCCTTTTACCTCCATCCCCACTCCACCCCTTCCCCCCAAAATGCAATAAAAGATGAAAATGTGGCTTCTTGCTCATGTAGCTACAGGTACTGAAGTTGAAATCAAATATGGAATGACTAAGGATCTTGCTAAAACCATGAGAGGCAACAGAATAAAATTTCCCAAATCCCAGTCTGAACATTAAGGCTGTGGCAATTCTTTATTTGAAATGGGTAATGCTTTATTGTGCTGCTCTTGAATTCTTTCATGCTGCTTTCCTCTCCTCATTAAAGACATTCACGGGGAAAACCAAAGGATGCTCTTTGTATATGAGGGAACAAAGCGTCCTCTCCCATGGAGGCTAAAGACGGTATTACTGAAGCTAAGAGGCCTAAAGTGCCACCTAATTCTAAAATAACAGGGAGTTTTACCTCGATTTATCTCTCATAATGCTGAACCATTTGTCCTTAAGATGAAATGAAAGATAGATCCCATCACCTCCACTGCACGCAAATATCATCGCTTGTGAAACAATATATTAGCAACTTGGGAGTTTCCTTCCTGGAGGAAGGGATCAAGCCAGGTGAACAGTGACTAAGAATTTTGTTTTTCTCTGCAGAAAGTCCCCACATTACGGCTAAAATATATGATGCCCACTAATGGTACTTGCAGCTGTGGGAGCCACAATAATTACTGAGGCAAACAAACCACATGCTTCAAGAAGTGTAATGATTTCCATGGGGCTCAGCCTGCAGCTTTACCTTGAGACATGCAGAGCCTTTGCCTCCCTGCAATCTCACAGGAGGTCTCTCTGTATCTCTTGCCTGTCAGGCATCTCAATCCAGAACTCTTGGCAGAAAACTGTGCCAATAAATATATTTTCTATTGGCAGGGTATTGCTATTCTCTGAAATATCACATATTTGGCCATTAGAGAAGGCAGAGTTTGATCTTGTATGTCAAATGCTGGACTCCCATGAAAAATGAAGGAGTCAGTTTGTTCAGCTCTTCTCTCCCAGCCAGCCAGCCAATACACTGCCACAAGTAAAATGCAACACGCAGGGCTTGCTTTGACCTGGCAGCCAGCCGTACCCCGAAGTAAAATATAGGGATGGATTGGAGAACAGAAAGGGGACAGGAAATGCATGTGCCTACTTTGTCCACAAGAACAGCTGAGAACTTTAATTCCAGGCCTCTCATCAGCCCTGACACAAAAATTGCAGCATCAGTTAATCATAATGAGTTCGTGGTACATTTTATGTTTATAGACTGTAGATCAGGAGCAAAAGTGCAGGTCTTAGCTGTAGCCTCATTACATATAGATGCAGGGCTTGTACCCAAGGTTTAAGTGTTTCAACAAGGAACTGAAATGAACGGGGAGTGCATTATAGGGTATGAAGCTCTTCTTCTGTACAGCACCATCTTCCACAAACTCCCACCAAAGGTGGCTGAAGGCTCTTTATGTGCAAAGCCTTATTTTGGGCAAGCTTTAGGTGGCCTATGGGTAGTTGGATTCAGCAAAGAAACCATTGGAAGTATGTTCCCAAACTCTGCTAATAAAACCATTAATTGGCTTCTTCACCGCACGGGTAAGTTTAATACTTCTGCAGAAGGACAGGAAAGAGGCACAGGAGGATTAAAAAAGGCAAAAAAGGGAGAGAGTCATTGAGCAGGGTCAGCACGCTGATTGGATTTGGATTTCAGCCAGTGCATGGCCTGATTTTCCCCCCAGGATGAGTCAGATCCCAGCCAGCTACAACACATTAGCAGAAGAGCCTACAGCCATTTCCAAAGTGCGTTTGGATCTTCTGGATTACCCCAACACAAATACCACTCAATGTTTGCCTCTAGACAGGCATCAAGTGTCCAAGCCAGCATTCTTGACCCCTTACTTTTCAAGCAAGACTACAGCTTGCCTCATTTCCCACCATGAAACAAAACAAGGGCCCCAGATTTTCTCCCTGTCAAGTCTAGATGCTCAGGAAGCCAAGCTCCTGGTACTGGGAGCACCTCTGACAACAGCAGCAGCAATACTGACAAGCAAGCTGCAGGAAGCCTGTTTTCTGCAGCAAGGGGTGCTCACAAATCCACAGGCAGCAAGACAGGTGTACGGGGGAGAACATTAGATTAGATTGATAAATGCTCGGTGTGCTCTGATACTCTAAGAATCCTTTTTTCTTTCCCCCCAGCCCCCCTCCTCCTCAAACCTCAGCCTCCTCCCTCCTGCCTGGTTTCATCACAGCTCCAGATTGCTTGAAGAAGCCGCCTGATAAGCCCACAGATGCCAACAGGAAGCAATGATGTTACAATAAGTGTCACAGGGAAAATGTCAACTGTATCATTATAATGAAGGTCATGTCTCCCTCACAGAGAGCTTAGGGCTCTGAACAATCCACATGTTGTTATTAGGTAGATGCTGACATGTGTAACTTCTCCCTTACATGAGTCACTGCACAAGAAAAAGTGAGGAAACATTGGCTCACAACTCCTCCAAGCTTCAGCCTCCATAGCATAAAGTGCAGAAAGAAACAATTAACAAGCATTATGCAGGTGGGAATTCACAAATACTCTGGTTGCAGCCCCTCACAACAGATGGGATGTACATACGATAGCAGGGCAAAAGCACGCAAACAGGCTCAGATGGCAGCAGAGCAAAGCACAAACTGGCACTAAGCAAGTCAGGCACAAAAGCAACCAGCCTCCATCCCAAAGTTGATGCTAGTAAATGGCACTTGGATACTCCACGTAAAACAGTTCGCTGCCTCCCTAATGTAGGGAATCTCCTCCTTTTAAACCTAGCGATAAAAATGATAAAAAGGGGACTATAAAAAATAAAAGCCTTGAATTAATGCTCTAATGAAGTTTTATTATTTTTTCTAAAAAAGATTTTGCTCCATGATGAGGAAATATATACTCTCCTTGGCTCTGGCTGTATGCAAGGAAGCAATGGTAGGGGCAGCGGGATGTGTGTGAACGCATGCGTGAGATCAAGCAATACTCTGAATGCAGAAGCCTTTTAATTCTCCAGAAAGACACAATGTTCTTTCCCATCTTCCCTCCATCTCCAAACCTGTCAATATTTTGCTCAATAAGGGATGAGAAGTTGGCAAAGATTTTCACATGCACGCACTTGCACACACAGCCTACCAGAGATGGTGGGAGAATATTAAAATCTAAGAGATCTGACTAACGCACTGCATGACAAAGTACTGTCGGCTATCCACAAGACTGCCCATTGCTCATCCTCTGAGGAAGATGGTTAGGGAAGGGCACTGCTAACACATCCCCCAGCAAAACAGAATTCATGTAAAGGCAGAGATTAAGTCAGATCGTGTAAGAATGATCATCTGAAGAAACGGAGATGTATAGCTTTTGTGGGGCAAGGGCTATGGGGATGCTGGTGTATAATCACGAGTAACTAAACAGCATTTTACTCTTACTCCAGTCCAAAAAGCCAACAGAGAGGCAAAGCAGTGGGATCAGCAGGTTGCAATTCAAGGATCATTGCACTTCCCTGGGATGCCGGGTTGTAATTTATCTGCTCCCTCCCATTCCCACAGTGCCATGGTCTATCCCCTCCCATCAATTTGTTCCCAATTGTCCTACTGTGAGGTAAAGTTGTAGGCTGGGTTCAACCCGGTATTCTTCATTGCACACTGAGCCCACCCAGTAGCCTGGGGAAAGGCTGTCTCAGAACCAAAGTTACAGGGAAGAGGAAGAAAGGTGAGAAAGCAGAAGGTGGTTTTGAGGTTTGCCAGCAGCCCTTTTCAGCATAATGAATTAAGTCAAATAAGTGATCCCACAGGTAAGCACAGCAAGTCCTTCCCCACATAGGAAGTCATGAGGGGGCTGGAACTGCTATCATTTGAAACAACCCTCTTCAGGTCCTGCTGACATAAGTGGGTTAATCCTAGAGGCTCACAAATTTCATACTTTGCTCCTGATCTACAAAGTAATCTGAAATTGACTGCTGCTTCCTGCATTTCCACCTCTGCTTATTTATTCACTTATTTTAATTTGAAAGAGGATTTAGTGATTCGTGGAAGTCAGGGATCAATATCCCTTGCATGAGCCAAGAACAGCTCAGAGCAAGATTTGCCACGCGGTTTGATGATCAACAATGTACCTCAGCCCTGACCCCAGCACGGCTATTGCCTGAGATCTGCTTCCTTGTGGCAGGCTAGAAACCATTCCTCTCTCCTACTCTCATTCTACCTTACCTTAAGACTAGAAACTACAAGCCAGAAGGTGAAACTATGGCTTCGAGACAATAAAATTAAGATGAGATCCACCAAATTCATTTTTATTTGCAATCATAAACCAAGCTTCACTTTACAAGACAGAGGAATTAAAAAGGAAAATGAGGAAGACTTCAAGTGCATCAGTTACAGGTTGTTAATAGGACCAAAGTATTTTGTACTATTCATATTTTATGAAGCTCTATTTCTGTGCTTTGTACAATAGAGCATCACAATAAATGATTTACCAACTCGGCAAAGGATTCAGCAAACTGATCTCAGCACATCCTTCAGAAGGCCAAATATCCGCTCTAGGCATGTTGCAACTCCATACATAGTTTTGTGCTTTAAAACTGAAAAACGATCAGCCTTAATTTTTGGTTTCTCAAACTTTTCTATTGAATTTTTCCACATCTTATAGGAATGGGTCCTGCCAGAAATGACACATTATCTGAAAGAAGGAAATAAAATAAAAGGCAAAACATTTGAGAAGATAAACATGTAGACTGCAACTTCTTACTGAAAAGCAGCTTTATGGACATTCCCGTTCAAAAGTATTCATTACTGTTCTTGATTTTTTGTATTTCTGACAGAAGAAATAATTACTGAAAAGAAAACAGAATCACTGCTGTTTTTCCTACAGTTCTTCTTGGAGCCTCCCTGCTGTTTTGGTTTGTGTATTACAGTAGACAAGCAGAACATTTAAAATCTATCAGCATGCCCAGAGCAGACCATGACAGTCTTTCAGATGGCAAATAGGAGAAGCTATGGACCAGCATCACACTCCAGACAAGGCAAAATGAAAAAGCAAAGCAAGAAGCAGAGGGCATCCACAGAAGCCTAGGCATATCAGGGCAGCACCACAAGTGCACCTTCACTTCCCAGAAGAAACAGTGATGGGGACAGAGCACCGGCTGTGTAGGCCCCTAGCGGCACAAAGGCCTCTTGTGGCATGAAGGAGGATGATGTGTCAGTCTTGTGGGCACATTGGAAAGTTTGACACCTGCCCTTCTGTCCTGCTAGGCCACTACTCTGCTCTGGCCAAGTTTTGCCTGGATCAGAACAGCCACAGCTACGGCCAACTGTGTTTTCACGGTAGCTTTTGTCATCTCGCCGCCCAGGAAACGCAGCTAAATAAGAACAGCTACGCAGCCCTGTGAGATGCTTTACCAAAGTAGCACAGTCGAGGCCAAAGAATCTTAAAATCCCATGGACCAAATGCCTCCTGTCAGCAGGCCTGGAGGCGACCGTCACTTTCAGAAGGGTCATCAGAAAATCACTGCATCCCAAGGTCTGAAGGAAGGAACATGAACCCGAGACGGATATTGAAGGGAAGCCAAAGAGGCAGCAAGAAAAGGATGAGGGCTGAGACTTGAGAACGCGTTTACTACTGGCCGAGCTTGTTACTGTTTTGGTGCAGTTAGCTCCTGTCTGTCACTCTCAATAAAACTATTATTGATTAGCATGTGACTTTATTGTAGAGAGCTGGATGGAAGCCAAGGTGGAAGGACTCCAGAGGGAAAAGAGGACGGCTCAGCTGGCAGGGAGGGGGGGGGATGGAGGAGGAGGAAATGGGAAGCTTGAATACATAAAATCTTGAAAAGAGTAATTAATTCTGATTGTTACAGCAATCTATTCAGATTTTCAAGAATATTATAAATCAGTTGCCCGTACCCTCCCTGTTAGCATTCATGCTGGGATCCTAGTGGGGATTGATCAGCTGAGAAAGCCAGAGCCCTGGGGAAGGACTCAGGCTCAGGGAAAGGAGGATTAGATTGGGCTGCTCATTTCAGATCACTCCTGTACCCAGGTCCTTGGAAAACCAAGGAGAATGGACGCATGGCCATCAAGAGAACAGTGGTCCCTTAGCCCAACCTCCACTACCGTCCGCTTGAGGCTGAGCCAAAGGAAAGGGCAGATGGTCTGCAAATCTTTCTGAAAGCAAGAAAGTGTTACTGTCTCTGACAGCTTGACTGGGGAGGACTAGGAGGGGGGCATGGAGGAGAAGATCCTCAAATGAAAATAGAGGGCAGAAGCGGAAGGGCAGAAAACGTATACTTTCTACATTAATTTAGAAATGAGCTCTATTTTAAAAATCAACATTTTCCCTGAAATATTTTAGTCTAATTGCTTTCTTTCAGAAAGAAAAAAAAAGAAATCTTTAAAAATCGCTTCATTAACCACAGAACACAATTTTTCATGAACCAATTTAACTTCTCCCCCCACCCTTTTAAACTACTTCCTCACTCATGGAGGCTTTGAAAAGTCATCTGGAGTCATTAGGGAGAACATAAATGGGGAACAGGAAGAGAAGTGAAAAATCATGCATTAAAATTTATAGAAAAAGAAAATCCAGCATCACCAAAGAACTCATGCTCTGCTCCTGAGAGAGAAAAAGTCTTGACTATATAGGTTTCTGATGGATTTGCTACTTGCATACCTAGAAGATGTGATCCCAGTAGGGAATGTTCCCCATTTTTACCTTTAAACAGGCCCACAGGATCAGCAAGGTGGTCACTGCCTCCTTGGAAGATCATGGGATAGAGACTATGGATCTATGATGAGAGACCTGGAGAGCTTTGTGCAGGATGTATCGTTGAAAGCTGAAGCAACGGACACTGACAAGGCTGCACAACCAGATTTGCTCACTGTATACACTCAGAGTTTGAAAGAATATTGTTCACCTACTTTCCAAAACAATATTAATGATACTACTACATGCCCCAATGTTTGAGACCTGCCTTGACAGCACAAATCCAGATATTAACAAAGAGAGGACACAACTGTTTCAAAAAACAACCACTACAAAGACCAGCTTTCCAATTCCAGCTTCTCAACATTCACATTCCATGTGCATGGAAGCTTTCAGGCAGAGTAAGAGAGCATCAGTTCTGCCATGGCGCCAGCACTTCCTTGGAAGCTTGCATTATCTGGATCCTCAAGTAACACAGCGGCCACAAAGAGCCATGTACCACATCTGTCCTTTCCCTCCTCTGCAACACACCATCCCATCAGACCTTTGTCACCTTCCCTACTCCGCAGTGGCAGAAATATTATAGGAAGTAACACAAAGGAGCCCTACCAAACCACCAGCCCAGATGGCTTTATTCTTTTCCCTCAGTGCATCTGCAACCACGCTTTGCCAAAGACATTTCTCTGCAGCTCTCTTCACTTGCCTCAATAGAGGTGCCCAGTGCCATTTGGGATGCCCTGGGGTGTCCAAGGCATCTGCGTCGAAACTGCAGATATAACTAGGACTACAGAACACCTGTCTCCATCTGTACTGGTGGAAAGGTGCCATACAGGGCACCACAAAGCTACTATGGCAACTGACTCAAGCACCTAACTGCTTTCAGCCAGCAAACTAGAGAAGCAGAAGACAGTTTTTCCTAGACAATACTGCTGGGAGGAAGGACAAAATAGCTTTCTTCTTCCTGCTGATACTTGCTGGACCTTGGCCTTCCCAGCAGCAGGTTGAGGAAAGAGTCAGTTTCTGGAATATTTTTTCCTATCTAAATGCGGTTGCTATTGAAGTAGGGAAATAAATCTGCAGATTCCCCCAGCATTCTCTGCTTCTTTCTCTTTGCACCACCCAGGTGCAATTACTGGAAAAGGGCATTAATGGAAAGGAAGAATTTTTGCAGGAAGTCCCAAATGATAATATAAATAACTCGCCTGAATGCCTTTTCTGCTTCTCATTCCTTCCACGCTGCTTCTTTCTCCAATACCTGCTTTTTAGATTCATCTTTTTTCTGCTGCCTGTTTCCCTCACTGCTGCCAGCTCTTAGCTTCATTTACTAGTTTTGATTGCATGTTATTTACTTAGCACCCGTTGATTTGTCCCCTCAGGACTTCTCCGTTTTAAGCAAAGAGAATGCATATGATTTTAAGTGGACATAATTTTTACAGAAGAAAGGAAACAATTACTGTAGTTTCCTTCTCACTAGCAGGAACTAAAGCATCTCCATGAGAGAGGACTTTCAGCAGATGGCCGCAGCTGAGCTGATCACAAGATGGTGACCACTGAAACGGTCGTGGTACACCTAATAAAAGCCAGGATATACTCAAAGCATCATCTTAACTGTTTTAGAGCTACTCAAGTCACATTATCTTTTAAAATGTGTACTACTTAACAAGTTAAACATAGCTCTTTGATAAGCAATATCCTTCTAGTCCTTCTTCCAGCAGAGCCATGAAGCATATTGAGATGTATTGAGTTCATGGACTAAATACACGCTTAAGAAAACAGAAGACCAACAGATTCATACAAGGTATGTGCTGGCTAGGCTAGCCAGAGGTCTCAACATGTTCCCAGCAAAACCCAGGACAGAAAGCATTAAGCTTCAAAAGGACAAGGGCTGCAAGACACGAAAAGGGTGCTCCCACCTTCTTCCTCTTTAACATTACTCTGTCTGGCTGCTCCAAAGCATTCCTGCTCTATCAGCAGTGACTTCCCAGTCACTGCACCAGCACAGGCTTTACCCTACCACCTCCTTTGGGAAAGCATCCTACAACCACCTAAAAAGCCTGCAAGTCTCCCCAATTTCTTCACAGCCTCAGTACAATAGAATCATCATCAGAAAAAGCGAGCAAGACCATTTCCTTCCTTTTACGCTACACATAATCCCAGCCTGGAATTTTACTAAGTTCACCAAATGCCCTACTGTGAATTCATTTCAAATATAGCAAGCAACAGCTTGATTCTGTTACGGCTGTATTGTGGATTTATATAGACAAAGGTATATGTGCCAGCCTTTTGGATGTTTCATTCTTTGAAACCGTGAGAGTAAAACATAACAAGACATAAAAGCCCTACAAACACATCAGTCTTTCTCTGCCCCCTCAGCCACTTTCTCTGCAAGGGGCTGAATGGCTCCCAAAACGGCAGCCTGACTCAGCACCGTGGCTGGACTGATTTAAATCTTGACATCTCTTCAAGCCTATTTCCTTTTATAATGTCATCTTATGTAGCAAGACAGTAGTCACTTAAGTCACATAGCATTTGCAGCGCCCCATAATTGGATGAGCAAAGCTTTAAAGAGCAAGCATCTCATCATTTTGTTGTGAATGTTCTTGCTTTCTTTTTAAACTGTTATTTTAAATATGAGCAAGCGATCAAAGATGCTTATAAGCTTTTAGGATCCATCTTTGTAGGCAGCCAATAATATTTCCACACTTATCAACAGCAAATAAGGGACACCTCCACCATATATTGCAAAGTGTAATGTACAGACATAACAGTACCACTGCATAGGCTCTTTTTGGACGAGCTTCTCCAGAAGAAGAAAAATACAGAGGCACTAAAAATGGAATCAAGTTTGAAGAACAAGATGTATGCGCTTCTGACAGGACACATTAATTCCTAGCACTGGGTCATCATATTGGCCCCTTGGTGCCTACTTGAAATCCTCTCTCTTTAATCTGTGCTCTCCTCTCCCGAGATGCAGACTTTTACAGGTAGGAGTTTCAAGAGCAAGCAGCACTGGATTATCTTTGATTTCAGTGTGAGAACACACAAGCCACTTTCAAATGTTTTTAAAGTCTTTCCCAGCAGCCACCATCACCATGTATTCCCTTCCTGCTGCTTGGGCTTCTCACTGCTCAAAGTCCTTCCTTTCCACTTTGCCATTTAGTTTTCTTCAGAGCTTTTGTTTTTTTAACCTGACTATAGTTAAATTCACACCAAAAGAAATGGGCGTAAAAAACAAAGATACGAAGCACCTATGGAAGGTACAAAGAAGTACTTACACATTGAAAGCTACAGAAGAATGTTTTCAGTTCTCAGCTGATGAGAGCTGCATGAAATACTAGTATGTTCTCTGTTCACCACTGGACCAGAAGCTGCTCAACAGAGGAACAGCGGTTCTCTAACAACAGGAATAAGACATGAAAAATTACTTTTTTAAGGGAAAAGAAGAATAGCGTCCTTTGCCACCTTACGTTTTAAGCAGAGCTAAAGAAAAGGCACGCAATGAGTAGACAGCAGCGCACGCACTGGCTGGGGGCTGTCTAGCAAGGTGAAGTGATATTGAAGAGGCATTTCCAATTGCGAAGACTTTCTGAAAGGTCTACCGTAGCTGATGGGAAGAACATTTTTCAAAGAGATCCAGACAACAAACTGCGCTTTCCACAATAAAAGCACCCATTAAACTCCATTATGGTTATTTTTATTGAAGGTAGTCTAGACACTCAAGTACTGTTTTTACTCATCTCCAGATAAACAGAGATCTAGATAAAGATGGAATCACCACTGCCATATAGGGTCAAACCACATAACAGCCCGGTCATTATCCTATATTCAACACTGCCCAGAATAGAATAAGCATTTGAGCTTCTCCTACTCCCAGATGCCCCTCGGCTTAGTGATTTACCTGACTCACACTGCATCAGTGTGTTCAATGAGTCTTCACTTGTTTTTTTTCCCCTTCAAGTGCATTTAATATTTAGAAACACTTTTTTTAGGATAAAATAAGGAAGTGGGAAGAGAAGGGGAGAAGCTGCACTTATTCTTCTCTTAGTGAAATGAAACAAATGGACCACTTAAAAGCTTCGGCTGTTCTCAATTCAGATCTGCCTGAGATCTTTCAAGACTGTATAATCCTAAAATGACAGATGCTTAAAGAAATCCTTTCTAAATGATTTTCAGGAATTAGGAATTCTCAGCAACCTTTCCCAAGCCTAATATGATCTGGAAGATGTCTTAGGCTTTAAACAAACACGACTTATGAGTTTCAGGCTTCAAGTAAGTGCTCCCTGCTATCTCTAGGCTTTTTCAGATCTGGAAATCATAGAGTCTAACTTTTTTTTTGCAGGGAAAAAAAGAAGAGCCTGGAACCATAACTCTGGTCTGGACGGCAGGTATCTCACACCAGCAGGAGTCTGGTATGGTTCAAAGGCTGACACTGAAACTGTCCAATCCGTGTGATAGAGGTTTCATGCTCAAGGAGGAGCTAAGCCACTTCAGCCTGGATGTTTCAGGAGGAACTGGACAAGCATATCTAGGATTGATGCTGAGGTTAAGAAATCTATCATGTTTTATTGTTCTTGTTGATATATGATATGTCATCTTTCATCTCGTGGTAAAGCAGAGTGCCTGCATGTTGGCTCCCATTATACTATCAGCTCTGCTCTTATTCCCTCCTCCCCCAACTCCATTTGGCCTGTTCATACTAAAAATAACATCAAGATTCATGTCTATGGAAAGAGATGGGCGCCAGAGAGAGGAGAACATGCTGACTGAGAGACTCGTGACCATACTTATCACCTTCTACTGCAAACCTGAAGCATCTCTATTCAAGAAACCGCACTACTTCTCTTCTGAAAGGTAGGGAAAAGAAAGTTCTGAACTTTAGGAGATTGTCTAATATCTATATCAAAGTATTTTCAGCAGTGCAGATCAGGACACAGATGGGAGGCTTTCATGCATTCCAGGCTCCTGTCTTCACTGTGGCATAAGCAAAGGCAGATGATAAGGTTTAATGGGTGGCTTCTTCGAATAGGACACAGAAACCCAAAGAAAAATTCCGCATCTATGTTTTTAGGAGCCCTGAGATCTGCATCAAGTCCCAGACATCCTTGATTGGCAATGCCCATCTCTGAAAGGCTGACTGGCAATTCTTTCTTTCCAGATAGCAAGCTTGTGAGTGCATTGGTGGGGAAAGAAATGGAAGAGCTTTCACAGAAATGTGTACAACGAATAGGTTCTGCTGAATCAAATGTCAGATATCTGTTCTCTGAGCTTCTAACAAAGCTTGCCCCTTACTAGTACTGAAGGGCTCCAAGCCACTGGAGATGTGCCTTTCCAGTGGGATTTCTCACGCTGCTCATCTCTAGTTACTCGAGAGCCCGAGGTTTTTCTTTCTGGTTATTGTTCTTTTCTAAAATCAGAAGCCTTTTCTTTCTTAAAGTGGAGCTATGGTGTTATGACATCCTAATTTGTATAATTGCTATATATCCTAAAGTTCCCCCTGCAGTTTCAATTACACATCTCGCTTCAATTAAAGTCCTTAATTCTCATCCCAGACTGGCATGCAGCACAGCTAACAGTCACGGTTATCCCGCTTTACCCCAAAGCTGGCTGCACTGCCCTAGTGGGATGGCTGAATAGGAAGCAGTTTGAAATTGCCTAGGTTAAAATGCATTGGTATAAATGTTCAACACTGATCATGAGCTCCTCTTGCTTTCCTTTTGCATCTAACAAGACATGGTTTAAACTGTGAAAACTGCCAGAAAGTGAAGGGTGCAAAGCATAAATGAACACTCCTGCCTGGCTTCCTGGACGAAGGAAGGAGAGATGGGGAGCCAGATGGAGCAGGCTGCAGGCCAGCAGGTTCCTAGGGGAGGACACCATGCACTTCATGGACTACAGGAGGGAACAAGGTGAGGTGTGGGGCTGGGAAAGCCATGCTGGCAGTAGGGTCACTTCCATAAAGCAGCCTATCGTGTAAACAAGATGTACCTTTGACATGCTCCCCTCCGGGGCACCAAGGCATGAAGCAGGCAATGTATTTCAAGCCAAACAGGTGATTTGTAGGTGCTAAGTGTTCATAAAGACAAGATTAAAGAGTTCTCTGATAGCAGAGCAGTAAATCACTCCCCACCTGCAGAGCATCGGGCACCGATGCTCCTCCAACCCTGATTAAATAAAGGATGGCTCAGCAAGACAGGGGCTAAAGTTAGCTGACAGCTTTTGAGTGAACTGGTGTCTTGTCTGCTGCTGTCGTGGCTGATGGCTAATTTTCTCCCAAAGGAACCATTGCAAAAGCTTCTAATTAAAACTGGTGGAAGGCAAATCAAGATCATGGGAAGTCAAGCCCGTCTGTCCCCTTCTCCCCCCAATCATGAGCATCTTCTGATTGAAAGCCTGCATGAGTCAAACCTGCTCCTATTCAGGATGCTTTGAGGACTGCAGCATGGCTGGGTGAACAAAATTGCACGGCCTGGTTCTTTCACTTGCTCCAGTGAAAGAAAGCTAAAAATAAATATCAAATAACATCTAAAGTTTGTTCCCTGTCAAGAACAAATCGCAACAAGTTCTGAGTTCCACGCATACACTTCTGAGAGTCAAACACACACAAGCAGGTATAAATATATACATATGTACATACATTCATATGTTTTAATCCCAAGCTCTCCCCTGGGAATCATGTTTTCCACTACTCAGATGCATAAGAATAATCATACAAGCATTACAACCTGGGAAGTAATGGCCCAGAGGGGGGAGGTTTCGCAGCCCAAGGCTCAGAGCTTGAGAAGAGCTCAGAGCAGAGAAGGTAGCAGAACCCAGGCTGCATCAACTCCCATGTTTCATTTCTAACAAAACACACGTTTAGACAAAGAAGCAGGTTTTGTTTTAAATTATCTATTTCACTAGCGTAGATAGGGCCCAAAAGAACACAGTGGAAGGGAAACTTAATGGGACCTCATTAGATTGTTATAACATTTTTTCTGCACTGCGCTATTAGCACTTTAGAATAGATTACTGGATAGAACACACTTCCCTGATTTAAATTACTTGTGGCTTTTGCCTTAACAGAGTTATTTCTTTTATCTTTCACTCTCTGGGATTTTCAGACAAGATTGGTCAGATTTTTTTCTTTTCCATTTCCAGATACTTGTAATACAATTATTGTATTGCTGGATCTCTAGTGACTCTGCTCAGTTCTAAACAGAAAAACCTTCTTAATTGATGGACCCTAATTTTGGCATGTTTCACTGTAAATTTAAACAGCACAGCATGTTTTTAAGCAGTTTCTACAGGGGCAGCATATCAAGTTTGGCACCCCGTTCCCCTCCCCTTCTTCCCTCCCTTTGCCACTGTAGTAAAATTAGAAATAATCAAAAACCATCCAAGTCCCACAGATAGATTTACAATGGAAATATCCACTAACTTCAGGAGTATGCAGATTTGTACTTCAGTAAGGACAGAATGGTAGAGCAGGGTACTGGTTATTACTGATCAGGTACTTCACTTCCAGATGAGCTCTAAAACTCACCTTTGTAGATTTGTAACAGCTTTGGCACTGAGCTTGAAGCCAAGAACCAAGTTGGTTCTTCACTTACAAAGCCAGTTATTCTTTCACATGTTCCAGGGATAGTTCAAAAATACAATCAATGAAAACATGTAGAATAAAAAAACACGGGACCTAAAAGCTGAGAAGTACCACGTGGTTTCTTTTCCTAAAAGCTGTCTGCTTATTTTGATGCTCTTCCAACTACTTAATTATCTGCACTGAAAAAAAAAAACCACCAAAACAATAATAAAGGCAGCTGCTGCTTCACAGCTCATGGAGTCTTCTGTTCAACATCCTGTGTCCACTCTTCCCCACAGCAGATGAAAAGCACACATGGAAGAACTAAAAGTACTTTTTCACACCCCCCTACCACCACATCTCCTGCTCTCCAAAGAATCACGCAAGTAGATTTCCCACTAGTAAGACCAATTTCATGTTTTATATATTTCTTGAGCCAGTTTACTTCTATTCTGCTCATTTGGTCTGAAATGCTGCCAGATTTCCTGCTGGATGCAAGAAGTTCAGGCTTTGCATTCTCCTTTCCTTCTGCCTTGTCGCTGGCCCAACATACTGAGAACTCATCATTATGCTCTGGTAGTTCTGGTGCACTCTACATTTCACTAGCCCTGGTGTTTGACTGCATGTCACAGCTCATTTATACACCCACATGTAGCTCATGCAAACAGACCCTGGCTGTGAAGGGAGGTATTCTATAGAAGAAAATTGCAGGACTCTCTTCACACCCACCTGTCCAAGTCACTACTTCACCACAGCAACCTTCTCATGCTCATCTCCTGATCGGAACTATTATGTTATAGACTTCCATTTTAGTATTAGGACATCAGTTGACTGCCACCTCACACCTCAGATACAGACATTGATAGATATTACCTAACTTGACATCAAGTCAATATTAGTCACTTTCTGGTCCTATTTGAAGAACATTTCTCCTTGCTCAGAAGACAGGATGAGTCAAGGCTGAACCGAAGCTAGATTCCCATGTCCTACTCTAATCTCTAGTTATGTATTCATTTCATTTTACTGAATACATAAGAACAGAGCTATGTAAACACTATTAAAAAGTTTAGACCCCAGCAAAACTCTTGGTAGTTTACCATATCCCAATCTTCAGTCCTTGGGTAGGTTTGATCTAACATTTAAGATACATTCACTGACTCCAGGCCAAGGGGTAGGTAACTGCTTACATTACTTCTGTTTTCAGGCATTAAATACCACCTACAAAGGACAGTGGAAACCTCCTCACAAAGGCATCAGACACTTCTTACTGGGCATCCACACTGCACCTGTTGTTGAGAACAATCCTGTATCCAGCAGTGGAAGCGAGTGTCCCAGAGCAGCTATGTGCACCTCTCAAAAAATGAATTACCTCAGAGTCCAGAGGAAAAAGAGAGCATCCTTCTCTGCTGAATCCTCAGCCTCCACATGAAGGACAACACTCATCTCTTTCTATGCAGACAAGGAGAATGAATGCCTCAGAGACTACTCAAAGAGCTTTTTCCTTGCCACATTCATGGGGACTGCCTATGTACCTTGGATGTGTCCATAAAAAGCTGTCATGAGGTTCCAAGCAGTGATATGCACTTGACCCCACAGTGCTTGCTGCCATCTCCAGTCCTACTACCCTGAATATGGCACTGCCAAGGAGCCTCAGAGATGAGCTGTCCCAGCAATGCCAGTCCCTCAGTCCCTCTCATCTTCCTGCATCTTTCCTGTTGAATTACACATCTCTACTGTGTTATTTATCAAATGCTCTGTAATTAATCAGATGAAGAACTTGGCAGCACTAAATGAGCAGCCGGTCTCCAGCACTCCCACTGCCACCAGCCTCCTCCCCTCCCAGCCACCATACTTTATCACACACCACAATGGCTCCTCATAACAGCAGCTAAGGGGGCTTTTCAAATGATCTCATCTCATTGGGAGAGCAGGCACTCATCTTGTCAGACTGGCAGGAAGAGAGGAATTAGCATCCAGGTAAATGCCAGCTTCCTGCCAGTTATCCCACTAGCCACCTGGCTAAAGCACTGCAGCCACTCCAGCATTAAATATCTCACTGCTCTTTGCTTCCAGACCTCTTCCTGCCCCTGCCATCCCAGCCCGTAGCCTCTCTTCCTCCCATCAGACTGCTTTTTTTCATTGCCCTCCCATACTTCTCACCCTACCACCTTCCCTTCCTGATTCCTCTCTGCCTCTTTCTCATGCTGCCTTCATTCAGTTCCCCTCCTCCCTCCCCTCTCTCCACTCATACGCCTCAGATCAAGGATGTTGTATGTAAATAAAAACTGTGTGATTTTCCAGAGCAAAGCTGCAAGGGGAACCTGAACTCCACAGTCCTTCAGCTCAAATCTATCAGATATGAGAGCCCAGATCTTAATCCGCTAATAAAATTTTGGCTCAGAGTCAGATTAAAAAGCAAGGCTCAGGAGGCTTGGGTTGTATTCCTGGATAGGGCATCCAAGGACTGAGATGCTATTAGCGAGACATGCTGCACCTCCATTTACCTTTCATTAAAATACAGGGAACAGAGATGCCAACTGACCCAAACTGATGCAGCGTCCATGTTTGTAAAAGCACTTGCACGTCCAAGGTTAAAAGTGGAAGACTTTAGGGAATGCCTATAAATTTAAAATCTCTCACCCTCTTTCCCAGTATTCAGGCTGGTATTGTAAACCCACTTTTCTGAATCAATCTGGGAGAAACAAGGTGGGGATGACAACATTAGGAAACCCTGACTTCATCACCTTAGCTTTATTCCTGCTCTTTTCCTGCCAAAGATCCCCCCCTGTGGGAACTGCGCCTTGGATATGCTTTTACAAGAGCCAGCTGCAGTGCAGTGCAGACACAGCACAGCCTTCACTTGGGCATCAAAACAACCCTCCGCTGACAGAGGCATCACCTCTGTGTGACAAATGGACATAGCATCTCAGCTTGCCCTGTCTTCTCACCCCAAACCATGCCCACGGAACCTTCTGATAGCTGCCTGGCAAGTATATTCTGAACACTGAATCATCTTCAAACAAAGCGCCTTCTGTGATCAAGTTGAGGAAAGATCTGATAAACATCAATGTCAAAACAATGAAAGAGAAGCATGAACTCTGTCCCAGTGCAAAGTAATAATATAAACCCTCCCATACTCTGCACCACAACATTCTTGTAAGAAAGACGGAGAATAGGTGGTGACTCTGCCCACAGCAGGGGGTTGGAACCATATAAATTTCCAGCTCCCTTCCAACCCAAGCCATTCTGTGGTTCAAGGCATCCTAATACAAGCCTTGCCAATTAATACCAGCCCCTTCTTGGCCTGCTGCATGCAGTTAAACCCCGACTCACATTTGTGAGATTTACCCACTGAGAACAACAGTAAAGGGAAGAACCAGAAGGGTGGTAAAAGTTGGGTTACATTCACTTGTCAATACTTTTAATGCTAGACAGCACTGCTTTTATCCTGTTCAAAGAGTGGAGGTGGAAGGCAAGAAATAAGAGAAAATAATCTGGAAAGGGGTAGTGATATACGTATCACACATAAAGATAAGGCACAGAGTGGGTGTGTGGAGAAAGGGCTGTAGTGGGGAAAATTAGAAGAGATGAGAAAGAAAACGTAGTAGGGATGGCAAACCATTCAAAGTTGACGTTGTAAAAAATGAGACAGAGAACTGTAGAAAGCTCTGCTCAAAAAACTTTGGTTTTAGCCCTAATATGTGGATGCTCAGTACAAATTTTGCTGCCAGTGATGTGACACTTTTGTTTCCTATGGATTTCTAGCTAGCAGCCCTGTACATTCCCCTTGGCTGAGGGCATGGAGTACATGTAAAATGCTAGCACTGAAGTGCCCTGGAACCTTCAGTCCCTCTCTGTAGGACTTCAGTTCTCTAAGGGACTCTTGGAAAGGGTGAAAACAGCAGTTCAAAAACTGTTTGAGAAATACAGTTGAGCTTAAAAGTCTCAGGTGGAAAGAACATTATCCAAAATTGGAACTAATTATTTGGTGGATTAAGGCCACTGGCTGGGTGTGCAGAGTTAGCAGATGGACAAGAACGCAGTGGACTCCTTTTGCAGGATGGAAGCATGGTGTGAACATCTGTCTGCCGCAAACAGGAATAAATTCCAGGTCCACATGGTCTCAAACTCTCAACCTCCCATTTAGATATAACTCACAGAAACCAAAACTGCAGAGAGTGGAAGTTTTATGTGCTGAAACCAAAGGGCTGGGGTTTGGCTATGCAAAATGGATTTGGATGAGCCTGGCAGCACTGATAAGGGAGGACAGCTTGGAGAGACTTATGAAAGTCATTACCATATACATGTCACTTCACAAAAGCTGTTGCCACTAGGTTGTGAGCTTGAATCCTGCACTGACACATTAAAACTATTACCATTGCTGTCCACTGCTCTGTGGTGGCTGCTGGGCAGAGTTTTGTGGCCTTTGGCCATTTCCTGGCAAGCACGTTTATATCAGTAGAAGCACTTGGCACATTAATAGCAGATCCAGTTCCACCAGATTGGAGCAAAGCCCAAGCAAACTGACACAAATGGGAGATCAATCCTGTAGGGAGACACAGTATCTTGGGTAGGTCCATCCACAGAGAAACTGAAATATTTCAGCGTATGCAATGATTAGGACTAAATTAAGTCAATAGACACATGTACTCCCCAGATGAAGACTGCAATGTCAACTAGGAAAAAAAAAATAAGCATATTCTTTTTCACCATAGCTCAGGAACTGGAGCTTGAAGCATTCCCCAAAGGGCCATTCTGCAGCTGGCACATGACAGATACGTGGCAGATTTTTTTTACGACATGCAACAGATTATCAGTAAAAGAAGCACAGTTTTCAGCACCAGGCACATAGGCCAGAGGAGTTCCTCCTTCTCCTATATGGTTTCCGGCCAAAAAGGCAGGAAGAAACGAGTGGCAATCTGATTTCCTCTAGTGGCAGACATCCCCAGGCAGCTGCCCACATCCTGCTTCCCATGCTCGCAACCCATCTCCTTTCCTGCCACAGCCGTTCCCCCAGAGGGCCAAGGCACATCACAACTTCTTAGCGGCCCAAATGCTGAGGAAAGGAGGACTGTCTGGGAGTGACAAGCGGGATTAGCCTGCTGTTATGCAGGGCGGCAGCCAGAGCCAGCGCTGCTATTTACAAGGGATGCAGCTTGCAGAAAGCAAACATCTTCCTGTGGCCCATGGGGGCTCTGCTCTAACTAACCTGTCGTGTGACACTGAAGGCAGGTAATTAATCTCCCATCACACCACCTGTCCGCACCACCCTTTTCCCTTATCCAATATCTTCCCTTCAGTCCCTCATGAACAGCATTCACAGAAAGGAGGAGTGACGTTTAGCAGTGCCACCTATTGGCATTTGCCCTGCAGGAAGAAGTCATGGACTCAGCAGTGCAATACCCTCCAAATATCACTGCTTCTCTATGCAGCATCTCTGTGAGTTTGTTGGGTTTTGTTTTGGTCTGTTTTTCCACTCATAGGACCCAAGACCAACACAGCACTCTGTCATGTGTTTACACCAACTCACGCAGAGCCATCTGAGGAATCTTTGATACCATATGGCATCATCCATTTTGGATATAACCTGCAGGTCCTCAAAACCATTGTGGAGCTTTCCACCTAAGTACTGGAAGACGATGTTACAGAGTGCTCAAGGGACATCCACTGTGAATTAAATTTGGGATATCTGGCACAGATTAGTATTGAGGTCAACTTTACTTAGCTCCCAGCCACTGGAGCAAAAGGTCAGTTTTCCTGCTGTGTTCCACAACATACACACAAACACAATGCAGAAAGCATTTTTGAGTATCCACATAAATCTATGCTTCAAAGCTCAAAAGGTCAGGCTTGGGAGAGAAGGAAGGGGGTTGAAAGAGTGCAGGGATAATGGAATAGCGAGAAGGCAAGAGGAGAGGTGCTGGTTAGAAGTTGGGATGCTGACAGGGCTTTGTCAGTGGAGCTCTGAACTGGAAAACCAAGAGGGCTGTGGGGCAGGTGAGGTGCACTGGAGGGTTTCTTCAGACAAGCAAAGCTGTTTGCACGTCCTCTGCACAGAACACGCTAGGCTGCAGTCACTGATGCAAGTCTCTACTTTAATAAAAATCAAAACTCTGCCCTAATAAAGCAGTCGAAAAGGAAGCCATTCATCCCTTGTTCTTTAAAGCTGACCTTTCCCTTTCCCAGCATAGTCAGATCCCTTACAAGATTTGGTATGTTCAAGAAGAATATATTTTTAAACATTTTTACAAACACGTTCTGCATGACCGCTTCCACTAATCGCGCCGACAGTGGCGATCAATGCCTTTAAAGGAGATTTGTGGAAACCACAAAGAGTCAAATGCTACCACTATGGAGATAAATGCCCCTTCAGTTCCTCAGCTGCCGCTCACCGCAACACACCTCCTCAGGGGAAGGTTTTACTCCAGACCCAGCCTATTATTCCACTGGAGCACAAGTTCAGGACTGACTCTCAAGGAACCACTTCCCACCTTGCTTTATGGCTCGACAGAAAGCGCCGTGCTTAGAGCACTACAGCACTCTCTAGCACCACACTGGATTATTCATTCAGCATCGATCCAGAGGAAGCACACAACCCGCTTCCTTCAGCGCCCTGCTTTTGAAGGTCTCCCATTCTCTGTATCGATCAGGCAGGAGGTTGCCCAACTTACCAAGAAGAAAATAAATAAATAAATATCGACTCTTTCAAACAGCTAAGCAAGCTGAAGAAAAACATTTCATGTCTTGTTTTTGCCTGAGACCCAAATGCCAGTATATCCTCCCTAATTAGAGCTTTAAGTTTGAAGCGCTTTCTCCCATCTACTTCTGTAAGTTAATCCAGGCAACATTCAGATTACAAAGACTCCTGAGCTCGAACCAGATAACAAATTAAGTTATTCGGAAACAAATGCATTACCCTGCCTGCCTCCCACTATTTTAAAGGCCAGAGTTCTATGAAGTGCTACCAGATGTTTTAATTAGCAAAACCCAACAGCATACTGCTGCACAGCACGTTCCAGAAGGGATACCAAAGTGACAGAATTAAATTAAACAAAAGAAAACAAAAAAGCAAAGAACCACTGAACACACGCACATCTCATTACACATCTTTAACTGTTTCCCCTGCATTCCGCCCACAAGTCTCTTTCCTAAGACTCACTCCAAAATATTACTTACCTCAACTAGATTTTGCTTTGTTCTTTACTGTTCCCTAAAAACCTTTTAAAATATATCCTACCAGTGTATCTCAACTTCCTCTACTCAATCAATCTTTGTCCCTACCAAAATCCATTCCACTTTGCTTGAAGAAAGTAACTCTACCTTTTGATCTATCAGGCACTCTATTAAGAGGCACCAACTGCACATTTTGTAACCTATTTGAACCCACAGAGTAAGGAAAAAAATAAGTAGTCTACCTACAACACTCCTTAAACGGCATTCCTTATATAGGCCACTAAGAACCCATAGAGATGCAACATGATGCAGACACAACACAAAGGAGTAGCAGCTCTCTTGCTTCTCAGATGGTGAGAATCTCAATACAAGGTTTCTTGTAAGAGCTATGCATGCATACAAGTGTACAACAACAAACATTTCAGGGAACAACACTGTATAATCAACATAAGTAGAGTGGTGTGGTTAGAAAGAGATAATTGGAAATAAATGAAATTGCTCACCTGCGTAGGCTCACAGGGAAAACTCCAAGAGAAGCAAACTCCATTAACAAAACCTTCCCCAGTGGCAGTCAGCCCTTAAATGGGGTTTAGGAGAGGTGCAGCCAGGCTCCAGCCCTTCTGGTCACATGGCTGAATTACCTTCACCTGTGCTCCCACAGCTGACTCAGTGCTTGCCACAGGTGGTCAATCAGAGGTTCGGGCCATGATTCAATAGTTCCCACAGAAACATCAAACAAAACAACACAGGATTTTTTGTTTGTTTTAAATCAAGATGCTGTTGCTAAGAAGTCACTTAGCAACTTCTTAGGTATTTAAATACTTATGTATTTTATGTTGGGGAAAAAGTGGCCATTGTAAGTATGACTTTATACCTTTCTCCTACATACCCTGTTTAGCCCTCAGCATAAACTGCCACCTGCTCATCTCTGCAGGATTGGGGGTAGCTACTGAAATCCCCCCTGCTGGACACAAGACAGGTGCTGTGTGCTCTCTTGCCTGACATCTTGCACTACCATGCTTGGCAACAGCATTTGCACCATCCGCAATTAGCACAAGAGGGAAATACACCTGAAGATTTTACTGAAGGATACAAAGTTCTGTGGGGGATGGCTATCCCCAAGGCAGGAGCCATCCCTGATGCTAAGATTATATTGGCTTTTCCACCATCTTTAGAGTTCTGATCTGGTTGTTCTCTTCCTTACAAAACCTTCATAGTTCAGCAGGCAGCTTTAAAAGGCTTGAACTGTCTTTGATAGAAAAGGAAAGCTACAGCAAAAAAATAACACCAGAAGTGCATCTGTCCTGGAAGAAATATGTATCCAAGTATTCATTCTCTTCAGTGATAAGAACAGTGAGGAAATTTGAAACAAAAGCCAGCATACAACGAAGCATTTACCACTTAAAACCTTCCAGTAAAAAGACAAAGAAAACACACTGAAGTGCTAATAAAACAAACAATTGCTTTAAAAAAAAATTTAAAAAAAAAAAAAACATCAAAAAAATAATAAAATCTAATAGTCAGTTCTCTCATTATGTTCTTGGAAATCCTGCATGTTGTGCATTGCTGCATCTTTGCAGGAAGAGAGAGGTGGGTCAACCTATATGCTTGTTCCTCTCCTTCCACCCTTACTCTTGCCCCCTGTTTACCCTTCCCTCTATCTGCTTCAGTGGCTTACTTCTGATTTCTCCTGTCCTTTGGAGTTATCAGAAGTGAGACACAAGATTGATTCTTCAGGTCAAATTGTTCCTCATCAATTATAGTAAACAAACCAGGAACGTGTTTTCAAGGCAGACAGCCTCCTTTTCCCTCTCTTAGACACACACACACAGATGTCCTTCTACTTCCAAGGAAAACAGAAGCTAAAACAGGTCATCTGTTATTTTCCCTTTAAAGACAACTATGGTGACATTTCTCTAGTTTAATAACCCCTAAGGAAGGCAGAATCTCTTGATATGAAACAGTACTGGGTATTGATATTGACAGGATTACAGATACAAAATCAAAAGCTACCTGCTCAGAAGTTTTTGTTCATCTCAAAGGAAACAATTAGGAAAAAAATATAGCAAATTGAGGTGATTAGAGCTTTTTAATCAAAAAGTCAATGTCACGGAGAACAGCTTCCAAAAGAAGACAACACAAAGAAAGCAAGTGCAGAATGAAGGCGCTAACAAGAAAGAGAGAAGGGCACTAAAGCCTAACCTTCCTTTTGTTACTTTCCTTGTCTGCTTACAGCCTGGCCTTTGCACTCAGAAGTTCCAGGGAGCTTCAGCTATCTCTGATGAAAGTTTTCCACAGGTAGCACCCATCTCATTCAGCAGGTGGACCCCACTCCTCCAGTCAGAGTCCACTCAGAAGCCCTTGGTTGATTACGACCTTAGGGAGCCAAAAGCAGGCCCATGCTGTACCTGCATCCCACCAGCACACACTCTCACCTACAGGGAAAGTTTCTGCCTCACCTTTTCAAACAGTACAGTGATTTGCATTCACGTCGAGCTGTTGAGTCTCTGATTCTTTCTCCGCTGCATCACAGTAATGTTATATTCTATTTCTGCGACACAACTTTCTAGAGGAAATGCAATAGCAAGCATTTTTTTTCTGGGTCAAGCCATCTTCTATTTTCTCTCTGACCACAAGGCAAAGCCACTGCTCCTTTGCATTTAGGACAAAACACTCTGTGAAGCCCTAGGAATACACCTGCCATCCCCCGCATGGCTTTATGACCTCCCAACACAATTGTGGTAGAGCTAAAACATTAAATACTCAGCCATAAGAAGACAGTTAGAGGTGATGACAAATACTTGTCCTAAAACCTAACACACACGTGTGATCTAGACTCTTTTCTGTCAAGGTGGTAGGGAGAAGGTAGGACTACCCCACAGCTCAACTCCCCATAGAAATAAAGGGGGCCAGGTGGGAGCCAAGATCAAAACTAGACTGAATAGGAACAAGCTGCAACTGCACTTTAGAAGGTTCACCTCCTTTGTCCATCCAGAGCAGTGGGAGAGAAAGCGAGAACCCAAAAATATATGAAATCCTACTTTTATCTACCACTACCCAGATAATGATGATGGACACAGAGCTGCCTCTAGCAGGCAGACTGCCATCATCATCACTACCAACACTTCCTCAACTCCACCCCTTTTGTCCTCAGGAATGTTTTGACCTCTAGGACTAAAGACTGGACTCTGGCCATGGGCTGCCTCACCTCATAGATTTCTCCCTTTCTGCAGATACCTGCCTAAACGGCATATGTAGTTTCCATGACTATCGAGCGTGTGAATTTGAGAGATCCTAAACAGACAGTGTTGATGCTCAAATTAGCTTTGGCAGTTCTCAGAAGTACTAAATTAGGGCACTATTGAATATATGCCAAAAGTGGACTCGATCCACGAGGATCCCCAAGCTAATAGAGTTTCTCTAAATGGAGAAACTTGTTAAAAGAAAACTGCAGGAAGTCTGCAATAGCAAACCCCTAAAACCTAAACAAGTCCTGACTCCAGACTTTTCACAACTTTTATGTCTTTTCTCCTTTTTTTCCATTTAATAATATATTAAAAAAAAAAAAATTAATAAGCGGAATGTTCTGTAGTAACTTTGAAAGAAGTAATTTAATAATAAAAAAAAATTAGAGTGCCTCAAGTTAATTTAATTCAATCCGAGGCTCATGCTGCTGCCAAATTGCACATTTCAAAACTGCATAGCCAAAGAACTTTAGGTGCCCTCTGAGAATGCCTGAAGTGAAAGAAAAGGCAGAGAAAAAAAGACACGGGAAAGCAAATGAAGGCAAAAAACCTTATTGGGGTGGGTAGGAAACAAAAAGAAGAGAAAATTTCAGTTAATGCGTGAATGATTTAATGTTTAAAAACAATAGTTAGGTAAAGGTGTTACTGGCATTTACTTAATTATTTAGTGCCCTTCAAAGAGAAGGAAGTGTTGGTCAGGCCAACCAAGATGATGAAAGCTATACGCTCATCAGAAAAGAATGATTAGCTTGGAAAACTGAAGTATGGCATAGCAATAGAGTTCTGAGGGTCAGAGTTTCAAGAGAGAGAAATCAAGACACTTCAGACCAAATTCTGCCATGAGAGATGTATTCAGCAAGGGTCTGCAGTCTTAGTAGGAACCCTGTAGACACATATCCCAGGACATTCTCCATTCTGGAACAGTACACACACCTCATGGACTGGATCCACTGCTCAAAAAAACACCCCCGCCTTCCCCCAACCCCCCAAAAAAACCCACAACAATCAAAAACATAAGATGCATTACCATGCCAACAGTATTTTTTTACCAGCCTCTATCTATTCATAGAAGCCAATGGAACACACTGCTACCATAACGTCCTCCTGCTAAAACCTGTACTCAGAATCTTGCCACATGAGACACCATATGTAGGTTATGAATAATGTTACCAGCAAGCAACTTCCTCCAACTCACAATTACTGGCACAGCTGGCAGACCTACCTATCATCACCTCTGTCCTCTCCAGCCCCTGGGCCCCTCTTGGTGTCATCCGTCTGTTTACAGCAGGGGGGTTTAAGTGTTAAGACCTTCAGCGCGGGGAGTGCTGATTATTATAAATCTGTCCCGACATTCCTCCATGGGCTCAAAACTTATGAAAAGGATAATGACCTGGCTGCTAGTAATACCAGAGGACTGGATTTGATGACCCAAAGAGGTCCTTTTGAGCCCCGTGCTCTTAACTGCTAGTGTACTTCTTCTACTGTCGGTCCTAATCTTATTGTTTACTTCTTTGAACAAGTGAAGGTAAATTCTACTGGCTTGCTTGAAGTTCAAGGTTACAGCAGCTTTGATTGAAAAAGTATTACATCCTAAATAAGCAATACAGTTTTGACCAAAGGCCTTAGACTGTCTACTACAATTTCCTCTTACGAGGGATACCAGTTAAGCCAGATGTCATTGGAAAGTCAGTACTTTCAACAAGATTTTTGATAAAGCTTTATAATTAACCAATGACCTTGATGTTATCATACTAACGGGGCACATTTTCCATTGTAACAAACACCTAAGTTAGCATCAGAAGATTGGCCAGTATTCTTTCCACACGTACATAACAAAACTCTACATGAGCAGAGATTTAATAACACATTGGTTATATGTATGTATGTATATAAGATACACATACAAAAACCTGTGTTACATTTACAAAAATGAGTGGTTCACAGCTTGCAGTGTTCCATTTATTTTTGCTTTTTATTCACACGCTCTGAGTTTTGGGTGTCTCAGGGTCTACTTCATCCATACCCTACATGCTTCCATAGAAAAGACAGTCGTAAGTGATGATGGCAACCCAAAATCTTCAAATGCATAGGCATAGCTAAGAAACCTCTAGTTCCCATCTACAAGTAAAATAAAGAAGAAAAAAAGAAAAAGATGAAGTCTTGGTCCCAAATTAACCTCATTTCATATAGTCTTTGTCTTGCATCCCCCACATTCAACAAGCTGATCACTTGACTGCAACTTAGAACCATCACTTTCTGAACCATAAAGAACCTGGCAATTTCCAAGGACAATCTGTAATTATGGCAACAGATCTAGTTCCAGTAAAATAGATTCATAGTATACATGCTACTATTTACTGTCTTTTCTAATATTTACTGTAGTATCCAAAAGGGCTTTATGTGCATCTCCAAAGTTATCCTCTCATTTGGCATCTAGGGAACAAGAGTCCATATCCTCAAAGATAATTAGATACTTAATGATCTACGTGTCTATTTACTTTTTGAGGATCTTGGCTGCAGAGAATATTAAGCAACTTACCCAAATGTCATACAAAAAGGTTGTGGCAGAGCCTTAAAAAAAATAAAAAATAAAAAACAGAACCAGAAACCAATCTCCTAAATCCATATACTCTGTCTTAACTACTATCCTTGTGAATTACACTGTTATATAATGTAATTAGGAGAAAATAGCAAGTTCTATTCTAGGAACTTCTAATCAGCGACAAGTACTGCACTCCTAACGATCTCATTAGAAAAGAAATGCATAATTGCATGGTAGCACCATCTAGCAAACTACACCTCCAGCCACAGGGATAGCCCTTCCCCAGGTATACAGCATGACTTCAAGCCAGACCACTTCAGCTGCAGGTAACAAAACTTTCCGACCGATGCAGAGCTTGTTGGAAGAATAAAGACTAAGCTGGTGCTTTGCTGCTATCCTTAAGTGCAGCAGTTTTATATGCAAAGCCTACTGGCAGTAGGAATAGACCTGGAGACCACAGACTTGCAGGTAGCTTGGATTTCAATCTAATGTTAACAAACACGTTATCATATCCAGTCACCACTATGTACATTTTACTTACACCTGCCTATTTGTAATTTGCACATTTCAAGGCAAGCACCTCACTGCAACACTGTACATGAAGGAGTCTGGCCAAGTCTGAGTTCATTACGTCCCCAGGGTGCTTGATGCTACAGGGAATGCTATGGCCCAACTCTGCCTCAGGACAAAGCAGCACACAGCTGGACCAAAGCTCCAGGTGAGAGTAGACATTTACCAATAACATTACCAATAGCAGACGTCACAGACCAAGGCTGATCTGTAAAACGTGAGCAGTCCCCCAAAATGTAGAGTGGTCTGGGTTTCATGCTTGAAGTCATCACTAGATATTACATGGCACCGTCCTCAGAAAGACCTACTGAATTGGGAAGAGTAAACTAAGGGGCAGAGACCACAGCTATAGCAGCAAGGCGATAGGAAGGTGTCATGAGATCTCTATAGAATGTTATTCAGTTGCTCATGGCACACGTGGAGATAACCTGAGGTTTTTTAAACAGACATAGTAGCCCCCTGAATGGTATCTGCAGCTTTTTCACAACTTCTCCTGGCATCGGCAAGTTCCTACTTGAGTGTGCCACTCTGTAAAATGGGAATTTTACAGCTCTACGGGGATCTGAAAGAGTAAAAGCACCGAAGCGAGGGGTTAGGCATCTAAAACCTTTATTGATCTGGGTCTAAGTACACTGTATTACTGGACTCCATGTTAGGCCATATCTGGCAGCCTAAGAAAAGCAGCAACAACAAGATTGAACTCAGAAGTAAGGAAAGCATGTAAGAAAAATCATGAACCGAAACGCTTTAACCTATGAAGGCAAGGACAAGAAGCAGTTAAGAGGGGATTTTGCTTAAGCACAGAGAAGAAAATCTTCAGAGATACAAATCACGACTGCTGATGATTCTGTTTTCCTCCTGACACAGATAATGGGATAAGTGGGCATGCATGGAAATCAGAGAAAGGAGAATTTCTGAGGAGATGAAAGCCTTCCACAAAGCCAGCTCCATTATAGCATTCTCCCCCGTGCCTCCTGCTGGGAAAGGCTGGGAGTACAGCTATCTTCAGCTCCACCTGAAGCCTGCAGGAGCAGCTGGAAGCTCTCCTAAGCCCAGGAATGTGCTCTAAGCCCAAATCTAACCACCTGTGCAAGGTGCTGAGCTTGGAGTAACTGCGAGATGTCTCACTGCTGCTTCTATCACCTCATTTGCTGAAGTACTCTTCAAAGGAAGAGGCAGGGACTGGAATAACTGGGAGGTCTCACTCTGCCTCCTCCTGCAACACTGGCTGGGATGCTCAGTCCCTGAGTTAGGAGTGTGCTGAACAGACAACAGCTCTGCCTCTGACACCTCATGTGAGCTGCTGAGACTGGAACAGGCTATGAGAGAGACTCCTGTGTGCTGCTCCTCATGCAAAAGAAAGCAAAGAGCGAATAAAGCATCCTCTAGTACTGGGCAAGCCAGCGTCAGAGCTCATTCACTCGTGTGCAAAACCTAAACCTCTATAAGGCTCCCTTTTCTCTTTTTTCTTTTTTTTTTTTCTTTTTTTCTCTCCCCACCCCCAGTCACTCTCCCTCTTTTTTGGATGTTGCCATGGAAACTGCATCTGGTCTCCATTTCCGTCATGTCCCCTGCTCAGAGCCAGCTCAGAGAGACGCTGATCAGTGATGCAATGAGCCAGCCCCTTGGGAGGCAGGCAGGCCGCAGCGTGGCCTACGTAACCCAAGGGCTGCCCAGCACTGCCACCTTCCCCATAGGAAGGGGCAATGTTGCTGTTCTTTGGACAAGTGTAATTAAATGTTAGGTGGGATCGAGGCCTTCATGTCACTGTGCTTCATACGGTCAACTGAAATATCCCCATGCATACACACTTCTAGTTCTTACTTAGGCCTGTCAGAAAATGCTGGGGTTACTTCATATGTCCCCGTACATGTTGAAGTCTACAACCGGCTGGCAATAGAGAACCCTGTGTGCTACCGATATGCTATTTCCATTTGAAAGGTAACCTGTGTCCCACTGCCCACCCTGTCCTTTCTAGAGGGACAGGACGAACTCTTTTGGGGTCTTGTGTTAGACTACGTTACACAAGATAACCACTACACCTGCATGCCTCTCTTTCAGGCTTGACTGCTGCCATCCCGTTTCTCATCACCTATTCTCCTGGAAGGAAGCGTGAGTGGAGTAAGCAAGCAAAATCAGAAACAGCTGTGCCAACACATGAAATCAGTAGAACAACATTTCCATTACGAGGGGAAAGAAAGATTTCAGATGGCAAGCAACAATGACAACAGAAAGCCAAAAAAAAAAAAAAAGGGATGGCATGTCAGTAGAGAAAAAGCAATCTCTAAGGAAGGAAGGATGAAAAAATGTTGAAATGGGGCCAAGAGAATGACTGGCCTGTTTTTTTTAATTTCAGCTTGCTGTTAGCTGAATCCCTTTCCTGCAGCCTCCTCCCACCACCTCCCCAAAGGGTACCATTGCCTCCTAACACGCTGATGTGCCAAGGAGCCCTCTGACAGCTCTCTATTAATTAACTTCATGCCGATACAAATTTTATTTAAAGTTAAAAAAATCCAATTCACATTGATCCACCTTCATTGCTCCATCTGGCTGCCAATCAATGGCTGCTCAGCTTTACCTGACAGGGGAATAGATCTCACAGCTCCACACAGAAGGCAGCACTTGGCAAGTGGGAAATGGAGATGCCGTCTTTGAACCTTTCCCCCATTGTATACCCATTCTGGAAGGGGCTATATTTCCACCCCTTCTTTGATTTTTTTCTGGGTCCTCTGCATTTCTTTGCAGACTTCCCACTCCTAACATTACTCTTCGTTCCAGCTACCCAGAGTCACGTTGCCCCACCACAGGAAGGCGCATCTCCGATAGAGAAGAGACCAGGTTTAATGCTTATACAGTGCCTCAGTGGAGGCAAGGTGGGGATTAATTGCCCCCTTGAGTTCAAACTTCCAATGAGATTTGCTGGATTTCTCAATGGCAATTGTCATTTCACTCTCAGAAGGAAAAGCTTTGTCTCTTCTCCTTCCCTCTGCCCCAGAAATCAATACAGCTTCTACAGAGAACAGCCTTTCCCAAACAATGCTTAGTCCCTTAGGTCTTGTCTACACTAAGAGAATTGGTAACTTCTTTTTTGCTCTGCAAGAAGTAAAATAAGATGCTAGAGAGGTGACACAATACACTGATGACTACCCAGAGATCAGAGAGGCTACTGGTCTCATGTTATGGTGGTGGTGTTTATGCACTGGGTGCAAGCCTATGAACAAGCTACACCAAAAGAGGTTAAATAACTCCGATACATCAGCCTACGTGTTTGTTAGATACTGTAACAGCATAATTGGCTGGTGCAATTTCACCCCAAATACTTGCATGCCATAAGCCTGAGGAAATGCAGGGCTGGCTTCAACCATAGAGAGAGCAAATGAGCAAGCAGAAGAGGAGAACATAAGAAGTTAGGCTTCTTACATCTTTGGTTCACAGGGAAAAAGAAGATTTCCAACTTGATTTTCTTGCCTGCTCACAAATGCTTTGGACTAATTATAGTAACACAGAATCCTCCCATTGCAAATAAAGCTGTTCAGACGCTTGTGGCCTATTTTCTGATGGCAGAATTCTCGTCACTAGCCTGTTTTGACATGTGCTCTTCTACTTCTAGAAGAGGAAGACACAAGATAGAAGAACTTGAAACTCACACTTCAGAAAGTGGGTTCTGAGTTCAAGGTTCTAAGTTCCATCTGTTGGCCATCTCAATTCAAAGGTACCATCACTGAAAACTGAAGACAAAAGGGTTCACATAACTGAACCCTACTGAGAAGCTACAAACAGGCTAGATGTGCTTCGAACTGCTATAATGAGCCAAGACATTACTCACAACCCTTACTGTGCCTGTTTTCCAGGTCTTTCTGCTGATCTCTTTTCCCTGTGCTTTTTTGCTCCCTGTCCATTTTCCCAGAATCTATTTTTGCCATATCTCATCCTGTAAGGGCAGAGCCACATCATCTATGCAGAACCAGAAAAGGAATATCCACAGGTTTCTGAACTTGCTCATTGGAAGAAACCAGCCACAGCAAAGTGAACAGCCCTGGCCCTCACAAACCCGGCTTCAGGCAATGATTCAAAAAGCCCTTTAACTGGCATTAAAACATCTCAGGCTTTTGAAACCTGCTGGAAAAAAGAGAAAAAGGGGAAGGGAAGGGAAGGGAAGGGAAGGGAAGGGAAGGGAAGGGAAGGGAAGGGAAGGGAAGGGAAGGGAAGGGAAGGGAAGGGAAGGGAAGGGAAGGGAAGGGAAGGGAAGGGAAGGGAAGGGAAGGGAAGGGAAGGGAAGGGAAGGGAAGGGAAGGGAAGGGAAGGGAAGAAGAACCCTAGACCCCACAAGTAAGCTGAAGAGATAATGGTCAGAGGGATAGCTTACCTATGTCTTTGGTACTTGCTTTGATCACCATTCCCCATAGGGCTCCTGGAGGAGTACTCTCTACTCCTCCCCTCTCTGCTTTGGCTCCATCTTGTCTCCTTCCCCCATCCCTTCAGCTGCATGCAGAAATATGTTTCTCTGCCCTTAGCACTACTTTTCAATCACACCAATTCCACCATTTCTTCCTTTTTATTCCTTTTCTCCAGTAACTTTTAGCGCTCTTAACTCCATCCCTGTCTCAGGCTAGATAGAAAGGAGCAGGTCTGAAATTAGCTCTTATTCAATTCTGAATTGCTGACCCTTTGGGGCAGAAACTGCTGTACACACTTATAGTGTCCTGATCACCACTTAAGGCCCTTTGATATTGCTACAAGAACCACATCTAAAGTTAGAAGGGGTCATGTGTGCTAATATAACCATCAGGATAACATGGGCTGCAAAGCAACTCACTCAGCCATTTCAGCACTTAGTGAAGAAAGTTTTCTGCTTTACGTCATCTCTTAGATAGGTACCTAGTTTTGACTAAAAGACTCCAGCCTCTAGAGGGTTGTCTATCATAAACTCATCCAGACCAGCTCATATCACCCGTTATAATTTCTGCCTCATTTCTAGTACAGTCTCCTGCCTTCACCTTCTGATTGGTATGTACCACTATGCTTATGCCTAAAATCATCATATTGTCAGAGCTTGTCAAAACCTTTCTTTCTCTTCAGGAAAAAAATTCACAAGTTCACAGTTCTTGCCAGTAAAGAAACATGTCCAGATGAGAGGCTTTCCCGTGAAATAAAATACCGGGGAAAACATTTTGTTTAGGAGGTGTGAGAGTTTTTTTGCTTCAATAAGGCTGAAGTGTCTTGCTTCGACAAGGACAAAAATGCTTCTGCTGTTACCAGTTGGACTTTGCTGGACATGCAGGAAAATGTCTTTACAGGGGAGGGTGGTGCAGCATTGCAGCAGGTGCCCAAGGAGACTGCAGCACCTGCAATGTTGTCAAGATGGCCAGATAGGGCCACTGCAGCCTGAACTGCTGTTGGTGACTTTCATATCTGAAAAGAAAGCTGCACCTCCAGTGATCTCTACCAAACAGCATAACTAGTCTACAATCCTATCAAAACAAAGTACTTCACACTACTTGAAACTAAATATTTCACAAGGTCTTCTCAACAAAGTACTATCTTATCAGGGAACTGGTGCTTTCTGATGGAAAACACTGGACAGTGTTTTAGCAGGAGTTATTAATTTGCTCTCGCTTTCACCCCTTGAGCTTTCCTTCACAGAGTAGAACAGTTAAAGTCTCTTAGCATTTGCTTCATCGCCCACATCTGCCAGGGATGGGTGGGAAGGCAGCAGCAGCTTCTCTTATCTATGTGGGGTTGGAGAGTATTTTCTTAGGAGAAAAATACAATGGCATGCATCACCTTTTTCCTCATGAGAGCAGCAGAAGAGCTCATCTTCAGAAGAATATAATATTAAAGTACTTCAGAGCAGAGCAGTCTATACGCCACAGCTAATTCCCAAGCTGCAGCGTCTCTTTTTCCAAGAACTGTTTGGGAAATCAACATTTCCCTTCACAAAATTTCAGCTGAAAAATCTTTTAAGATCCTCGTCTTTTCTGTCAAAAAGCTGTCAGTTTTTCAGTTTTCCCACTCAAGTTTGGAACAGGTTCAAAGTGACAATTTTTTCTTCTATTTGGCTTTAAAATGTCATATTCCTACTTTTTTTTTTTTTTTTTTGGACTGGAATAAAAGCATACGTGACAAAGTGACATTTCCATTTCAGCTATCATTTTGTTTCTCTCTCTTTTTTTTTTTTTTTAAGCTGAGAAACAGAAAGGGAATATTTTCAGTCAAAACGTTGATTTTTGAACTAAAATGTTTGTTTCAGGTTTCTCCTTGGAAAACCCTTTTTTGGTTTTTCCTCCAACTCGGCACCAAAACTGATGATATTCTCTCTCTCTCTGAAAAGCTCATTTCTAAGATACCTGTATTTCTTTTCCCCTATAACAACACTCTACACATGAAAGCTTTGGCCTAGATGGTTTCATTCCTCTGCCTTCACAGTTAGCTACGCAGACATTGGCTGTACAGAAAGGAACTGAAAAACTGTGTGTCAAGATTTTGGATTAAGATGGGCTGCAGTCTCTCTCCACTTGACAAGAATGGGATCCACTGCCTCCAAGCACACTTCACTTCTGTCACGATGTATATATCAACCACCCCAGGGAGGTGGTTGAGTCACCATCCCTGAATGTGTTTAAAAACCGTTTGGATGTGGTGCTCAGGGACATGATTTAGCAGAGGGTTGTTAGTTAGGGTAGGGTGGTTAGGTTGTGTCTGGACTTGGTGGTCTTTGCAGTCTTTTCCAACCGAGCAGTTCTGTGATTCTATGATAAGGTGAGAGGGACGGTGCCAAATCTATTGAGAGTGTCAAAAAATGCATACAAGTCGAGTTCTACCAAGGACAAGAATGAACATTCTTCTCCCTGATGATGAGTTCTTATTTAAACACAAAGGACTTTTAGTCCTAATCACTGTATACAAGACCATACTTTCATAAATAAAATGAAATATGGCATAGTGAGAGACCCTGCCAGCTAACTCTACCTTTCCCTTCCCTGCCTCAGACCAGCTGGCTATCAAATTATGCACTGCAGAATATGGAGGTAGTCCTACCTGGTCAAGAACAAAGATCCATACCTGAAGTTAATACATTTTACTTACACCTACAGCAACACTGCTGTCTCTGCTCAAGTCTTCTGTTTCAGGAAATATCTAGCATCCAAATTTCTTAGGGAAGATCACTCTGCTGCACTCCTTTATATTAAATATATACAGTGATGATAATGTGGCTAGAAATATTTGCCAGCAAGTTATTGAGTGGGTGGAGAACAGGCTTTTGCTGAATTATTACTCGACTATTTAATTTTTACTCTAGATACACACACTTCTTCCTGTCTCTACATGCTACTTTGTTGCTCCAGGCTTCAGGCTTTACTTAGAACTGTCCTTGTCAAGCAGAGTTTTCTAGGTCATTTTCTTCAGTACACCTCAGTGTTTGGTTCACAAAATGCTGTCTCTGGAAGGACAGACTCAGAACCTCTTATTGCCACATCCACACTTCTAATAGCACTCTTTCCTTTCCCATCTCCACTGAAGAGAACCAATCAACCCTTAGTTCCCTTTCCTCAGAAGGCATCTGGAGACAGCATGTAGTAAATCAAGCACTAATACTTCTGCTGAGAGAACCTCAGCAGAGATATACTATACGTAGCAACTCAGCTAGACATTTAAGTATTACAAAGTGCCCACTGGAATCTTTAAGGATGCCCAATCGTTCAAGCAAGCTGGCAGCTTTGCCATCACTATTTGCATTACACCTTAATTTTTGTGTTTTTAAACAGTTTCCTACCTTAAAAGCAGTATCTGTGATGCTGAATTGAAACCTACAGAAGGGAGAAGCCAATAAATATTGCTGTGGGAATGCTTCTGCTACTGAATCAGCTGCAGATCCACACAAGCAGAGGCATTTGCTCCTGTAACCTTGTACTTGTGCATTCAGTTAGCCAGTTTTACAAGAGGACAGCTTAGAACTATTGGTCACCTGGTCCACTGTAGTGCCTAATCTTTTTCCCCTGGTTTAGCATCAACTTCTTTCTAAATCTCATTTCCTTCCCATCAGTCAGCATGATTCTCTTGTCCATAACACAGAACCTGGCTGAAAGGAGAGACAGCTTCATTAAGTGTTAGAGACAGTTATGCAAGCAGTCTAAATTTGGAGCACCGGCCCTCATGCATGAAGGAAGCATCGCACCATGCTCCTGGTAAAAATCACACATACAAGTCAGAGAACATCACGTAAGGGATTAGCAGCCAGCGTGTTTGGAATATACCCCAGATGTTACAAACAACAACCACCACAATCACCTTTAAACGTAACACAGCCCAACTGCTCAGCTCAAACAAGAAGGTCTAGAGCATCTTAAACAGTGCTGCATTAGACAGTGAGCTGCAGTTGTACCTGGAAAAAAAACAACTGTCCTCACCAAGCCCTCGATGTGCTTTTAAATATGTAAATACAACCAGAAACAGCTGAGATATTTTGAGATAAAACATTAAATTCAGCCTGCAACCACTTCCCAGCGCACCAGGGATGGAACAAGCAGCCTCAAGAAGCCCTTCCTTGTATTTTCATCTCCCAAAGTTCATGCCAGGTAAACATGCCTCCACTTCAAGAGGGGGTCAACAAACACAGCATTTCAAAGAATGACAGCTCAGAAGTTTTCAGGGCTATATGTGAATAGAAACCAGAGCCACAGTGCAAACTGCTCCCAAGTTATGGGCTAAGTTCTGTGGGAGAGAGTAACTAAGTACTCAAGCCATGGAGCGGGTGACAAACGACCCGCTATTCTTCACAGTTATCTCACATGCCTACATGCACACAAGCATCCTGCTGCAAATAAATAGATTGATCATACCTGCATGGTATACACAACACCAATAACTGGCCAAACTGTCCTTAGACATTTATTCACAACAGTTCCCCCTTAAAACAGGGACCCTGAGCTAGATGAGCCCATGGTGAGTTTGTGGTATTCAGGTTAAGTGGCACCACTGATATACAACACTGTTCCTACTGATCTCGATAGGCATTTGTAGTTCTATCTAACTGCACCATACTCTAAAGAGCTAAAAATCCTCTACCTACAAAAAATCATGTGGAACAGAAGTCCACAGCACAAGCATAAAAGCATGGCCTGAGAAAAAGGGCCACAAAGGGGGGTGAAATGCTGCCTAATCAGAGTAGCATTCATAGACTTTACCCTTATGTTCTTGACAAAATAAATAACTAGGTAAGGTAACCTTTTGCAAGGGGCCTACATTTAGAAGTAAGACTGAACCAAACTGAACTGGTTTAGTAGTGTACATCCTTCAAGGTAACCCCATGCAGGTGTTGCTCAAGACGCTGCAATGATAAGAACATGCTATGGCTGGTTAGTATGGCAGCAGAGCCTATTAGGACACTGCTACACCAATGGAATACTAGCATTTATTAGTACAAAAGGAAGTCTGAGTCATTTTCACAAGCCAGATGGATGGACATCTTCACAGTGCCAATTCATGGTGACAGAAAGCAGAGTAAGCAAATGTCACTAAGACCCCCCAAGCCAAAAGGAATCCACAGGAAGAAAGGAATACAGATCACAAAACTCAGTAGAGCTGTACTTGGCAAACCTAGGGAAGAGCACACCACTGCAACTAACTCTGACACGTATCTGTTCAACCCAGATCAGCTACTAGACCACAGACTAACAGAGCGAGGGAAGGAAGACAGGAGCCCCAGCACATTAACCTGGAAACCAATAGGAACGCTACATGGGACACCTAAGAATGGAATACTTCCCCATCAAAATATGATGTTAATAGGAAAGGTATTACAGAAAGTGTGATGCAGAAGGCTACAGCAGTTTGTCTGTGATGGATTCACCAGACCAAAAATGCACATCTGTGACAACTGGATATCAATAGATGCAGTCATAGTGGAAGTCCAGGCTCATATATGCCAAGCATATGACTCAATATATTGGAAGCATGGTTTAGAGTCAATGTCTTAGCTCTACCCTGTCCCACTTCCCTTATCTGCTTTGTTTGAGCAGCCATTGCTACATAACTTTACTATGTAGAATAAGTTTATTTAGTTCTGTTAATGTATATATATGCACACAGACATTTAACATTTGTTCTGTATGTGAAGGTAGAATCTATACTAGTATTCCACCTCCTTAACTCTTGCAGACAGACTAACCCACCAACTCTTGAAAACCCAAAGTACAACTTGTGTTATTGTCCCTTTCTGCACTCAAGTGGCTGCCCTTGGGTCTATGTTTGTAGTACTGGCTTCAGTTCTGCTCTGCAATCGCCATCTCAAATATAGTTGTCTGAGGCCTATGGACTGGCACAAGCAATTTCAGGACAAGAGAAGCCATCGCACTCTGCAACATTCAGGACTGTGCTGTTAGGAGACTGCTATACCACAAAAAAACACCACCTACGCCACTTTCACTTTCCCTCATCTCTCTCTGTCACATTTCTTGATTGGTGCCAATCTCTGGTGTTGGGAAAGATCTGTATGTGCAATTTTGCTGTCTGCAAAGCAGTTGAGGAGGTGTTTGAGGCTGGTGCAGAGACAGCTACAGGGCTAATGTGTATCTGCCCCTCACCCTAGGCAAGACAGAAGTCTCAAATATAATGAGCACAAAGTGGACAGGAGGCTTTTGGCCACATAGAGAGCAAACCAGAAAATTGGAGGACTGTAGACTGTGGTAGAAACTCAGTGGTGTTTGAAAAGGTCTGTATATCTAGCCTGGATTCAAGAGACACAGAAAGGATAGCTCAGCATGTGACTGGCCTCTATTCTGAATTCCTCCATTTTCTCAAGGTGTACAATTGGAGGAGCGGGATAGAAAGTCGAGCTGATCATTAGAAAGCACTTTTAATCAGACCTTCATGAAGATCACAAAGTCATCAGCTCATGGTGACGGACTGCTAGGGACTCTATGATGAATGCATTTGCAAATATTGCTGCAGAATAATTTCCTTCCGTCGCCAGAGCACTCCAAACAAATTAGATTCCCTCTAATCACATCTCCTGTCTGTGGATGAGGAAAGATGGGCCCGTCAGCACAAACGCATTTAGGAGGCGGGAGGTGGGGGGAGAGAGCAGTAGGTAAAGGGTTAGATGCAGAAAGCAGGCAGATGAAACACTGGAATGTTGCCCAGCTATGAGGACAGACTCTGAGCAGTGTGATGTAGGTACATGGTAATCCCAAACACGTTAACAGCTCTCTTCCTGCTTGTACACGCGTGAATGCTACAGGATTGAAAGAAAAGAGCTGGCAATTCACCTGATAGTTATATAATGTTGCAGAACAAGAGGATGGAAAACAATGCCGACATCATTTATCCCAGAGAGCGTAGCCCCACTCCTTGCTAAGGTTGCATAGATGAGCTGAAAACAGCTTCTGTAATGAGGAAAAAATCATACCATTTTCTGCACTGCCTTCCCCATGCCCTACCCCTCGCTGGGATACTTGAATTAGTGAAGCAGAAGGAACAGCTTCCCAGATAATCCAGTGCAGGTGACTTACAAGATGCAGTACTGGGATAGTGAAACAGTTGGGAATTGTTAATTAGTGCCAGGTGGCCATTACGATGTGCTGGAGGCATTCAATAAAGCTGGTGGCTCTTCTAATTCATACCAAGACTAAGCATATTGGTTTAAGGCTCTTTGAAATTACAGGCACAATAGGCCTTACATTTAAAGGCGAAGCAAGGGTGAAGCGCACCTTACACATTTAAGAATGAGAAATAACACACCAAAAAGGACAATCTGAGAAAGACATCTGAAGGCTACTACTCTTGCCTATGCTATATTTACAAAGAATGGTGGAAGTTAGCCTGGAAGGTTACTTCAAAGTAGCACGCTGATACCAATATCACATCCATCATCCACAATTTTCCTGAATGCGTTAATTAAACCTAACCCAACAATAATTCATTTTTCACTTGCCTGAAAAAATCAAGCATCATTGCTTAATGACTGACCTAGCAAGTCAGAGGGTTATTTCTGTTGCAGGACTGGACAAGCACAACCCATGGAGTTAGGTTTGAAATAAGAAAAGTTCAACATTTGCTTCACCCAGCACTGCCTTGAAATCCACAGTGCCCATTTTTGCTAGGAGACTGAGAGAGTGTGATATTCTTAGCAGTCAAACCATGTTTCCACACACGGGGTATGTGAGTGGAACAGTTAAGCAGAGCATGGCATGATGGAGAGGACACAGATCCTAGGTGTATTTAGGAAACACAGAGTAGGAACAGGGTTGGAAGGCAGAGAGAGTTCAGTGTGAACAAAGTTTGCACAAAGTATGTAAGGAAGAACTGAGATAGACACTGTGCTTGCATGCCTGTTTTTTAATCTATTGGAGGACTCGCGGTCGTGCTTTATTCATTTCCCTGCTCGGCGGAGCTAGGATAGCTTTTGGCTTTCCACTCCCTAGCCAGCATCAACTCTCTTTTCACAGTCCCCGTTCCTAGCAGCTCAGCAACTCTGCCAAGAGCTCACTAGTGAAGGAAAAATGTAAGCCTAGTCCATGCCCCTTTTAATTAGCTTTGAGATCTGGCACTGAGCAAGCTGACAGAGAAGAGACAAAGTAAAGAAAAAGTCTTGTTTAAAATACGGTGCTGAGCAAGCTGTGGAATTGCGAGTAGGGCAAGAGCGGGGGGAGTGTAGGAAGGAGAGGGGAGCTGCTGCAAGAGCAATTGGCCTTGTTTGCTCTCCTGGAAGCCTCTGTGTGCTTTTCCTCCAACGTGCACTGGATTTATATAGGGGGCAAACCCTTACGGGCCAGTGGGCTCGGAGCGAGGCTTGGGCCAAGAAGCAGGCAGGCTGCTGCCAGGCTCCCCTCCTCCTCTCGCACTCTTGTTCCCACTCCCTCACAGCAGGACCTTCTTATCAAGTATGATAAGCAGCACTCCTGAGCAAGGCTGGCAGACTTCCAGCTCACGTTCCAGGAGCGTGGCCGGGTGCTGCCACTGTGTGAGCACACTTTAATAAAACTCTGATTTTTATCTGAACATTTTATTAATCCAGGCTCAGTCGTTTGCCAAAAAAGCCAACACATTGAATATGCCAACATGTGTTCTCCCTGGCTTCTAATACCTATGTACCTCTGCCCACAGTCTCCTCCACTTCACACTGGGATGCATTTTCTGTGCAGTTTCTCCTAGCTTATTGTTTGGCCCTCCACCACACTGGGGAGACAGCAGGGACTCCCTGCACAATGCTTTGCCATCTCTTCTTTTGCACAGTGATTTCTGAACAGGAAGGGGGAAAAATTGACTCTTTCCCTTAAAACATTCTGCTAAAAAATACAATCACTTTTTTTTTTTCCTCCAAACACGGAGTACATGGAAAGAAAAGGGACAGCTGCAGGTTCTTCCTAACATCACCTCTCCCTTCTTATCCTTCTGCCGCCACCATGCTCTCATTCACCACTACTCGTGGTTCACCCACTTCAATCTTCTCATAAGTTGGGCTAAATGTAAACAACGCTTGCTGCTAGAAGTCATCCTGCTGCAACACACCCAGAGGAATGGGGCAGGAGATATCAGGAGATGGTCCTGCGGCACCAGGCTTAAAAGATGAGACAGATGTTCTAAGAGTGTCTGTAGAATGTATAGGCTGGCTGATGGAGTGACACGATCACTTGATAAAAAACAGCCTATTTTTCTGTTCTTCCTATGACAGTTCAAAAACAGGACTCAACGCTTTCAGCTGAAGACAGAACTCTGCTGCTGGACCATGGTCTCACCTAATGGTATAGCCCCAGCCACCCACAGGACTGAAGATATGTGACACAAAAGCCTTTTTGTGAGCTGTATGAGAGCACTAAGCATCTCGGAGATCTATGATAATTATCCAGTCTTTACCATTTACTAAACACTGGAATAGGCTCCCCAGGGAGGTGGTTGAGTCACCATCCCTGGATGTGTTTAAGAGCCATTTGGCTGTGGTGCTCAGGGACATGATTTAGCAGAGGGTTGTTAGAGTTAGGGTACAATGGTTAGGCTGCGGTTGGACTTGATGATCTTTGAAGTCTTTTCCAGCCTGAGTAATTCTACGATTCTATTTCCAAACAGAATTGTATTTTGGTGTTTCATCTCTGGAGAAAGCCACGTTTTCCAATTCCACCTCTCCATAGTCCTTCTATAGAAGTTATCCTTGTTTGTCCGCACTCCCCACACAAGCTTCTTAACAAACTTGCTGTCTATGTAAAATGTGCTACAAGCACAGTTTGTCTTCCATCTCACTTAAACGAGGCTACATCCTAACCTACTTCTGCAGGAGCAAAGAATTTCCAGTTATTCCTCTGAGAAGAATTCCTTCCCTCCCACCCCCTTTTTCTTTTTTCTCTTAAGTTTATCATGACAAACTTCCTGATTCTTCAAGATTCTCCTTTAATCCAGTTAACGGCCTCCTCTTCAGCTGCTGTCTGATCTGCCATACTAAATGCTTAGGTAAAACCATAAGGAGAACTAGAATGACTTCTCTGACTTTTCATTTAGGCACCCAAATTTTGAAGGGAGGCACAGTTTTAAGACTAACAACGTTAAAGCCAAAAAGAAAGTACAAAGGAAGATGGAAGTTCTGCCTGGCAACTGAAGAGTCAGTTATGAGACTGAGGTTAAGCTATTAGCTCTGCTAAGAGGCATGATGTGATATTGGTCAAATCACCATGCCTCAGCTCCTTACTGGATGCCTAAAATAATCCAGCCCTGACTTTGGAAGGGATCATAAAATGCTATACAGCAAATAATAATTGAAAATTAGAGTTGGTGTTCATCTAAATGCTACGAACAACAAGTAGGTAGGGAAAACTGCTGTGGGGAGAGCAGATAGAGGTGAAATAATGAGCTTAACAGTGCCATGGGAACAAGATGTCCCTAAGTCCTATTCCTATTAGGATTTTACATAAAGTCTGTATGCTCCATGTCTCACTCTGTTTCCTCGGGCAAAATGACAGGCTGGCTGCTTATGCTAACCAGTTGTTACAGTCAATTCTTTCAGCCCAAATCTTTGGGTCTGGCTTGCTTTGGATGAGTCAAAAAAAAATGTCCAGAAGAAAGAAAGAAACCCAAACAACAACAACAAGCCAAAAACACAACAACAAAATACTCCCTCCCCCTTTCCCCCCACCTCATCCTCCAACAAACTCAAGTCAACAACTCCCTCCCTTCCCCAAGCAATCAAACTGCATCTACCACAGCATTCAAAGGATACTGCAGTTTGTCTGCTAGAGGCTTTGGGAACATAATGCTAAGTAGCATTACTGTATGAGGGAGCTCAAACCTGGCTTCATTATGATTTTTAGTCTGCATTGTCCAAAGGCGAGAGCTGCTTGGCCCTAGGCTCTGGACAGCAAAGATGATGTCTGTGTCATGCAGAATAATTTAGCTTAGGTCCTAGAAAAAGTGTGGATACATTAGTGCAGCATGCTGACCATGCTACTCTATTCTACTTCTCTGGACAACTCAGTAATCTGACAGAGGGTCTATCCACGCCATTATCCTTGTCCCAAAATAGCTGAAGAGAACTTGCACAACACTCTAACACGCATGCAAAGAGAGGCAACCCTGCCCTTCCTGTGCTTCCAAGCTTTACTGTCTTTCAGTATTTCCATCTCTGCCATGTTACTGAGATAAATACAGTTTGGGTGTCTTTCAGTGTTTCTGACTCTGCCACGTTACTGAGATAAATACAGTTTGTGAGTAATCTCAACTATAGGGATGACAATCCTGGTCCATGAGAGAATAACAGAAGTCTTCATCTGAAGAAGCAGGCTTGTCAATCCAGTGCTCCCTTTGCAAAGGAAGCCTTTCATCCCGACAAATGGAGGAGGAAGAACAGCGCACAGAAGGCACCCAAGGAGTGTGCCCACTGCTAACTGATGTGGCAAGGGGTGCTCATGTGTACCCCAGCTGTGCAGATAGCAGCTGCTGTTCAAAACATCTCACTTCTCAGGCTCATGCAATATTTGTACAGAGTAATATTACCCTAAATGTCTTCTAATTATTCCTCTGGATTAATGAAAACATGTTATATTATTGACGGGTCCTTTGCAATATTTATAAAACACGGATTGGATTAGGGAGGAATAAATAAACACGTAGAAGATGCCTAACATGTAAATAATAAATATTCAGTCATCTATTTTTTTGCAAGTTGGTTTAAATATACTGCGTTTTCAATAAATCTTTAATAACTCTGCAAATATTTATTTATTTGCTTTGAAGCAGAAGGGAATTGAAAGAAAGCTCAGCAGGCTCCAGAAAGGGCAGGCAGATGGATCACAAGCCCTGCCATGGAGCTTTCAACCATCTTCTGGCAAAGGAAGAAAATATACCCTGAACTGCATTATGATGCCTGGGAGCAAAGAGAAAGGAAGGTTTGGTCTTCAGGGAATCGAATGGAGACACATCCCACTTGCTTCACAGGCAGCCATGTACACCAACTGTCACTGCTGCACAACACAACGCGATGCCCAGCCAACCACCATCACACGTCCCAAGACTGATAATTACTATAAGGAGACATAACCAACCTCCCCAGGATCCTCAGCCCCGGTTACGTAAACAGTAAGAGTATTACTGAGAGTTTATTTGCTAGAACTCCTGAGCCTGCACTGAGAAAGGAAGGCAAGCACCAGTATTTCAGTTGTGACCTACTGCAAGTTTTTCTACTGCTAATGAAACGTTAAGAAAACTGTCTACACACCCTATTGCACTAAACATCCTGGGACCTGGAATAAGGAGCAGCTCTGACTTCCCCAAACAGGAAAGCTGGATTCTGCTCAGTAAAGGCACCATCCTTCTCTTTGAATATTCAATATCTCATGTCCTGGGGCATAAAACAGGGTGTCCAACCACAGAGAAGACAAGACCATACAAGATATTACAGTTCCCTGCATTATCACAAAGTTCTACTTTCCTATGGGCACCATTACTGTTCATCTGTTGTGACCCTGAGTAACATTACTGCAGGTTATCAAAACATAACAACTCTGAAATATGTTTGTATAGCACCAATTGTCTGCTAACACAATGGCTTTCTGTAATCACTTGATATCACAGTTAAAAGAAAAAAAAACGCTTTAAAATTAAATGCCCAAAACACAGTTAACACATTTAGTTTTAATAGGATAGGATGGTCATTGCATGTTAAATAAATACTGATTGTAAAAAGCAAGTTGAGTTGTCTGAGTTTTAATAGCTACGCAGTAAATAACTGTTTATGCGTCATTACGTGGATTTGGAAGCATCAGCAAATATGTTTTTAATAATCAATTGATACTTAACATATAATATCTGTCTGATTAAATCAAAAGAGATGGATGCAGTCACTGTAGTTACTGCATACTGTTACAGTGCCACTGGATTGGGGTAACATATTTATTGAGGTGGAGAAAAGTCAGAGACAGATACATATCTCCTTGCCTGGCTTTGTACTGCAGTACCTTAGGCTATCATCTCATTGATTTCCCAAGATAAGCAATGTTCACCCTAGTCAATACCTCAATGGGATACCATCAAGGGAAACCTAGAGTGCTGAGGGAAGCGGTACTTCTGAGATTGCTCTTTCATCCCTCAGAGCAGAAGAATGACACCAGAAGTGTTGCTCTGAAGTGAAGCAACTACTGCACTCATCTCAACTGCCAGCAGCAACCCGTGGCTCACGCCAACCTCTGTATGGGCCATGGGTCACCCCATCCAGGCAGATTATACTGCAGAACAACCACATCTCAGCTTTCAGAACTGCTGAGTTGTCTAGGTGCAACACGGCTCTCCATTTCACATCAGAAGATACACCTCCCTGGGACAAGCTGAAGCAGACCAGGGAAGCCTTCTTTCTATCTGCTCAGTATCCTTTTCTGAAACATACCCTTTCTTCAGAGATTTTCAGAGCGAATCCTAGTCTACTCCCTTACTACTTTAGTAGGGCAAAACCAGTGGCCAGAGTGATGACAGCCTGTTTTATGAACACTGTGGTTACTTCAGTCACAGCCCAGATCTTGAAATGGCAAAAGGCCAGGTGCTTCTAGCCCTCTGGGTATACCTAACGTTACACAGCAAGAGCTGAAGACTCAGCTCGAATCTTGTTCACAGCTTTGGTCACTGAGAACACAAACATGCTCCTATTCACAGATAGCTAGAATAAAACTACCCTTAAGTCACATTTAAAGCCAAGCAAGAAAATTCTGGCATAGGCTCTAAGTTCTTAAACAAACAACACATGCTTGTTACAAATGCACAATGTATGGAAATGTAGCCTGTACTAAAGAAAGACAGGGAAAATCCTCAATTGTGTACATTGCTGCAGGCTACCCAAAAGCAAATGGGACCGTGGCACTTCAGTAAACATTGGGGGCTGGCTCCTTTACTCATACGTAAGTAATGAGTATAAGCAGAGAGAACAGTTCTGTTCAGCTCAACTCCCAGCATTATTATGTTTGTTTACTATCCTTTCCTTACAGCAAAGCCAGCACAAGAGAGGAAGGTGTATACAGCCAGGAACACAAGCGTTACCAGGCATGTAATTCCACTAACAGTCCAGAGGCCTGAATAAAAGAGTCACATAAATACCTATTCGAATCTAGCCTTCGATAAGTACACTTGAAGGGACTGTATTAAAGTACCTGAACCTCAGAAAGTTCCAGAAAGCATCTTAAAACTTGAGAAAGTTACAAAAACACATCTTTGGTTGTGCACACATTAGTGAGCCAGCAAGTCAGGGAGTCTCCCAGACATCTGCCAAAATTGCTGCTACTGATAATACCAGAAAATCACATTGGAGAAAACCAATTCCAAAACAAACATTCTTAACCTCTCCATGCAACCATTGGAAACAAGCAGAATGGTCTGTGAATAGGAACCAGCTGAGGAGAGCACATCAACCTACCTATTATGTTGACTACTGCTACAGGAGCATCTTAGCTGATGTCTTTAAAAGAGAACAGAAAGCACTATGCTCGCTAATGTTATTAATAGAGTGGTAACAACAACAATGCTACTTTGGATTCCTAAAGCACCTTTTATCCTGGGGTCTCTAAGCACTTTATAAAAGCTGACTAAGCATCATCCTGCCCCATTTACTATTGAATATAAAAAAATGCAGCACAAACAGTTTCAGAGTCACTGTCCGCCTTTAATACTCAAGAGCCCCAACTCCCTTGCCTGAACAAGACCTTGCTTGCTTGTCTATCGATTGGCAGAGATAATAGTAACCACCACGTTCTAAGGTTGCAGGAATCTCAGTGGATTTTCAAAGGATTGTTCTCAGCCCTCCTGCCCTCAACCTTTTCACCCTAATACAGTGCAGCACACCTTTGGACAAAGGCACTGTTGGATTTTCCCAGCTGTCCTCTAAAGTACAAGGTCAAAGATGCAAATAACACAGACCCTGCTGGATCTGTGGTCTGATAATGTATATGGCATCTAGGCGAGAAGTGGCGTATAGACCAATAGTGCTAGCAAGTAATTGTGTAAGAAATGGGACTGGTGATACCCGCTTTTTGAGAGGCTGCGTAGGTCAACTGTGTGTTCCAAACCTTAAAAAAAAAGAAAAATTATTTGGAAGCAGTTTGGAGGTGAAAAACCTCCAAATGAGGCTCTTCCCCACTTCCCGGGTATTGATGACTTCTCTTCTGGATGGAGTCTTTGTTGCTCACACCTATGGCTGAGTTCACACAAGTACAGAACCAACAAGGTCACTCTTCTACTTCCATGAGGATTTTTGGACTGAATTTCTTTAAGATTTTAATTTAGCTAAAATCAGTCGAGGTGTTCAGAAATTACAGGAGACTGGCAAACAGTCTGAGTGCTCCTAAAAGCTACATTTCTGTATCAGGGGAGAAGGAAGACTGAAATCATGTTAGCTGAAAGGCCTACTCGAAAACAAAGCAACATAGCACAGAGCACTTCTTTATCCGCCTAGCCCTGCATAGATCAATGGAGCTACTCAGCAAACCAGGCCTGCTGAATCAGGCCTGGAAAAGGGGCTTCCTCTGCTGAACTCTGTCGAGATGTGAAGCCATCTCTCTGTGTCAGCTCCTCTGAGGCCTTCACCAGCAATAAGATCAAGCCAGTACAAAGGGGGCGTTGAGAAAACGACCTGCCAGAGCCACAGCGCTGGGGAATAATCCAGCTGCAGGCCCTGTCACACACAATCCATCTCTAGCGCAGGGAGGAAGGGGAGGAGGGATGCCTCCTCCTCCCACCAGCAGAGCCAGCACCCGGCTGTGCCCAGCCACCCCATCACCAGCCTGATGGGCCAGGCCAGGCGAGCTGCACAGCCTATCAATAACATATAAGGGCTTGCAGCCGAGAGGCTGGGAACCAACCCACTTTATTTTACTGGTTTGTAACTTCTAATTTATGAAAATGCTCTGAAAGCCTGGATCTGGATCAAGTTTTGCTGCTCAATATTTATGAGAGCCTCACCTGCCTCACCGGAATGGGTGTTGCAGGCGCTTTGATTAATGGATTGAGAGGAAAAATGTATGGTTTCCCTGTTGCCTCAGTAAGCACCTCCCTGTATCTTGTGCTGGGAGGCTATTTTACAGCATCAGAGCCCTCAGTGAATCTCCACCGATTGCTTGCTGCCTGCCTGCTGCAGCTCTCTGCTGGAAGGCACTGGGTGGAAGGGCACCACAGTGCTATGTCAGGTAGAAATAGCCCCTCTCTGTACAGCAATAAAAGCACCAACTTAAAATATCACCCTATGGCAGCTGCAGCTCAGGGAATAAATTAAGTCCTCCTCTGTGCTCAGAGAGCACCCACACAGTCTAAGGAGAGATTTCTGCTGTGACATGACTGCTCTTCCAAGGTGATGGCAGCATGGCCTTTAGCTTTAACAGAAGTCTGCAGATTCAAGTGGCCTCAGGAAGCCCAAGCGTTTCTCAGGCCCTATCCCTCTGCCTTTCCTCATCAGCCACCTTTGGCTGTGAAATTAGTGTTAGGTTCAACTTTACACAAGCCTGCTGCCTTCAAATCAAGCAGCGTTAGCACTTTGCTGCAGTGTAGGTCACTTACATCTTGCTGCTGGCTCGCCAACTAGCGCTGCTGAAGCTTGGACCCATGCATCACCTAATGTCACACTGCACATTCAGTTCCGCATAGGGAACCTCTCCTGTCCCAACAGTGTCCTCTGTCCAAGGCTTAGGTTCCCTTCAGCACTTTGAGGTACAGTTCAAACACTGAAGCAGCAAATCTACAGCTCTCAAAAACCAAAGTCCATTGGGTCAATACTGCTTCTGCCATGATGCACTGAGACCACCATTTTAATCTATAGCCTCCTCTAAGCCAACACAAAGCTGTTTATCAGATGTAAAAGCAGAGGGGAGATAGAGATCCCAACAGGTTTATAGGAGCCTAGAGCACATGCTCTCCCTGCGTCAGGCACCATGCTCACACTGTGTTGTGCTGCACAGCATGCTCAGCAGTGGATCAGGCAGCACAGGGCTGAGGAAGACAAAAGGGGAGGAAGAAGAAAGCGGAGCATAGTTCCTCCAGGAGAGGGCAGTCCCATACATACACATACCAGGAACTTATACCATATGCTGGAATAAAATCACAGCTGTTAATAATGGAAAAATCCCATAACCCCTAGAAACTCCACCAGCCCATCATCCTACAGGACTGCTTGCTGTAGATACCTGGAGCCTGTGCAGTTTTATAATCCTGCAAATTGTAATATTTTGTATCTACATTTTGATTAATAACTTTCTGCTCCAGTCCAAGTGAGTAACCAGCAGTAATTGTCTGGCATGTAAGGGGATGATGCTGTGAGAGGCCTGCACCCACACTGTAGCTCACCTCAGGCTTCGCCTTCAGGTATCCATCTCAATTCTGCTTAATGAAGCCTCATCCTTCACTCCTGCCCTGGAAACCTGCCACGCAGACCAGGTCTGTGCTCATGCACAAAGACTGCTCGAGCTATAGGCTGCCCATACCAGCCCTACCACTGTCACCCCTGCCTGCCTTGCAGCTCCCAGGCCAGGGGTAACAACACCAGCTCTACTGAAATCCTTCAGCCTCCTTCCCATTTCCACATCAGATCTATTCTGTAGCCTGTCTCCGTCTCCCAGGTGTTCCCATTTTGTCATGTGAAGCACTGTACTTGACATGAGACCCTTCCTCAGGAAGGGAAGGAGTTTCAGTACTGAACAGGTCTGATCCCAAAAGACACTGGGAGGGTTCGTCTGGACTTCAGTTAATTGGTACTGCAAATGAGGTCTCAGCCCATTTGTACTGACCCTGTGATGGATGAGGCTGTACATTACAGCTGCTTCTTAAGTCTACATTTTTATCAGAAGATTGGCAGTCTCTGCGGGCCCTGGCAAGATGAAGAGGGCCTTCTGCTTTCCAGGCCCCTTCTCCCCACTCACGCCTTCTCCCTGATTTTTGTATTCAGCTTAGGGCTCTTGTGAGCATCTGAAGGAATTCATTTCCTTTACAGTCCACCCCTCCTTCTCCTGAACAAAAACTGGAGCTGGTTTTTCCAAGTTGGATTCACAGGAGAAATATGAAAGCTAAAGGCACACGGTATAAATAAACATGCAATGGGAACACAAGAGGCAAAACACAGAGGCCCGACGCAGACTAGAGAGACAATACAGCATAACAAATAGTAAGCTGTGCTTTGCCTGTGGCATTTTCCAGCTACATCAATAATTATATAATACAACCGACGCTGATTTCTCAGGCGCAGATCGATCCCGACTGCGATGCCACCCTGCTCAATGGCGGGTTGTGGGCCAATCTGCTCCTCTCTGGCCTCCGCATTGCCCATGCTGGGGATCGATAACTGCACTTTGGAGGCAGGCCGAGGGCTAGAGAAATGGCTAGTGTGTTTTTTGGGTCTGCCCATCACACACTGTGCTGTCAGCAACGCTGCAAAAAGGGCTTTTCTCAACTGGCTGCAGAAGTTTCAGCCCAGCTAGTGGCTTTGTGTGGGTGCTGTGTGTTGGTAAAGGATTAAAAGAGGATTCATCCCACAAACTGCAAACTTGCACCACAGGAAGCAATTCCAGCTGTCAAGCGCAAGGGTATGCGCTCCTCCACCTCCAGCACAACAATTAGAGGGCTCAGCACAACTAGAGACAACTGTACTCTTCACAACAAAACATAATTATCTAAATACTTCAAAAGTAATGCTAAAAAATAGTTGTTGTTGTTCCCCCTCCAAATCCCCATTTTAAGTTTTAAAAAGTCACTGAAGAGTGTGATAGAGGAAGGAAAATGTGAAATCAAACGATGAGAACACTGAGAAAAGATAGCAACCACCACCATCTTTTCTTAGTTAGCTGGGGATTCCTATGAAGAGGAAGCCTGAAATACAGATTTCAAACCACTAATATCATTATTTAAATGCTAGCCAGAGAGATGTAGCAGAAGACACGTCCTACCCGTACAACTTCCCACAAATGGCAATTACCTCTAAAAGCTTCCCATACCAAATCTAATTAATTTGATAGAGACATTTGGAAACAAGAATGGATGGATTTTCTTGAGCAAAATGGACATTTTGGGCTAGAACTGACCAATGGAAAAAAATAAATAAATAAACCAACAGCCTGAAGATGTGGATGGTGCAGTCTCACTCTATGCAATTTAGCAGCAAAGTAATTGGCTTTCAGGGCATTTTATTATTTTATCAGGTTGTAAGCTGTCTCTGGTCAGGCTTTGTCTTGTATTTGTTAGACAAGCATTCTGATACCACTACATAAAATGTCAAGTAATATAATTGGGTCCCAGTCCTACAAGGCCTTCCTTCAGACAGAACTCATGCACGTCAATGGAAATTTCTACTGATTTCCCTGCTGGAAAGCTGGATTAAAGGTCTTCCTGCTGCAAAAATTGAAAAACTTATAACACTGACACACTCATCTTGCCAATCAAAGAGCAATAAAAACTAGAAGTGACCCTGAAAGACAGCAACGTAAACACAAGAAATCTCCAAATTAATAAAAACAACACTCATACCCATTGGCCTATGAAAGGCTGTGGTACATTTCATTACCACTACAATCATACAGATAAATCCTTGAGTACCACAATGGATAGGCGAAAGCACAAAATCACCAAGGCGAAGTAGGATATTATCCACAGTACCCCAGTTACAGCCAGAAGCAGAGGCTTGCTCCTCTCTCCTGTTTCTCTGTGGGACTATGAGGGAGCCAGTAACTATGTAGGTTACTCCAAAAATAATGTCCCGTACTTATTTCCACAGAAACAACAACAGATACAACGAGTACAATAACACTTTGATATACAAATTCTCAGCTACAAAACACAGTTCTTCACGATAGTCACCATCATTAGCCAATTAGCATGGATAAGGTGATCAAGATGCTCTTCATTTCATGGTGTAAAGGGCATGCATGGCTATTCAGAACTTGGTTTGTCTTTCATGTCACTGTCATCACTGCTCAAATGCACCACCCACTGCCTCACTGTGCTCACATTCGCTGTTTGGTCTCCATAAACGTTCAGCAGCTATTGATGAATATCAGTGGGTGCCATTTCTTCTGCATGGAGGAATTCAATGGCACACCCTTGCTTCATGCACACTTCCACGTCAGATGCCATTTTGTTAGACTGCCACTCTGCTGCCATCTATCACACAGCAACAACACTGAATGGAAAACTGTTGAAAGATTCAGCCTCTGCTATCATAACACCAACACCTTACTCCGACTTCATGGGCCAACATAATAAAATAGCAGGGACCACTTTTTAGCAGCCCCTGTTGATACTTCAGCTGAACTGTTATGCATATACCTCCTAAGAATTCAGATAGTATGGATGTAAAAGAATTCTTTGACACATCATGTATTGTGTTTGTTGCAATAGATGCTCCCAAACGAGTTTTGATCACATGAATGGACCAGAGAAAGCATGCTTCCAGTTTGTGCTTGGGTTTGTCAAGACAGAAAGAACTGTTGGTCTTACTATTGGTCTTCCCCCTGTTAATAACTGATAATTGGTACAGTGCCTCTACGGAGAATGCACAACATTGTTATAAAGCATCTTGCATTTTTGAAACAAAGGCTTGGGTATTATTTCCCAATTACTGATGAGAAATGAAAGCCAGGAAAAAGCATGCCATTTGCTGAAGATTGCTTACTCTACCACAGTATTTTTTTGCAAATGGAACTGATCTTGTTGATTCCAAGCCAAATATCCTTCCTGTCTTGCAGATGCACCAGGAAAATGATGGAATGAGTTAAAACCGGGGAGCTACTGTGGTCCAGCTGATCAGCAATAGCACGTTAAGCCATAGCAATCCGACTTTCAAATCAGCATCTGCCCACCGGAGTGGCTGCTTTTTTCATTTTCAACCACTATCAATTCAATGCAGTTCAGAGCTGCTTGATTCAAACTAAACCAAAATAACCTGCCTGGGCCCAGGGCATACACAATGAATATTTACAGAAGTTTTACCAGCAAAGCCATGTGGGTAGACAGAACCCAAATATTTGCTGGATAGGGAAACAAACAGATTAACACAACCTGCACTGGCACTGTGTCCTGACACTTGTTGTTTACCTCTCCCTGCCATCTAATCAAGTCCCTTTGGAAGAATTTTCTGCAAGGGTTCTTTCTCCATTGCATGCTGATGACTGACAACGCAGTCGGCATATTGTAAATGGGAGCTGCTTTCCCCTGTGAAGGGACAAACCCTAATTTGCCATAGCCCTGGGTCAGATGCAAGTTAAATGAGCTGGAGCAGGATACGGCCACACCCTCCATCACTGGGCTGTGCAAGCTGCACGCGTATACACAAAATCAATTACTTAGGGCTCTTCTGAATGCACCAGGAGAAAATTACATCTGAGCTCTGGCCTCAGCCAATCAATCCTACAGTAGCCTGATTTTTCTAGGAATGATGCTGCAGGCAAGGCCTGTGTGACCTACAAAGGGAAAGGTCTCCATGCATTGAGCTCTATAAACTCTGCTCATCTGTTCCTTCTCAGTCTCACTATTGCTTCTGTCTATGGGTTTGTTTCGTTTCCCTCTCTACAAAAGCTATCTTTGCCAAAGCAGGACATCAAATAGCACGTAACTCATGCACCAATTGCAAGTTAAACACCTAATACCAAGTTTATTTGCAACTATAGGACTGGCATGCAGGAAAAACAACAACTCACTTTCTTCATTCATTTAATAACCAGTTCCTAAGATTTATCTGGTTCCAGACCTTACAGACTGAGAAAGACTGACAGAAAGAGTAAGCTGCCCTATTCAAGGTTGCTTCACATGCTAGAGAAAGCAAGGATCAAAATAACCAGGCCCTCATTTGTACTCTTCCAGAGTTTATAAGGCCTAACAAACTTAGAAGTCTCCTGAGAATCCCACCAATAGGAGAAGGTATGAAAGAGAAGGGAAATTGCTTTAGAAAAATAGTCTTGTAAAAATATAAATATATATAATAATTATTCACATAATTATTACCTTCATTTATGCCTTTAACAAGTGCCAAGGGGGTCTCACCAACAGAAGGAGGCACATCCAACCTAGTGAGTTGTAATTTCAGTTGATTTACTTGAATGGTAATTATGAGCTTATCAACACAAAACAAAGATTACCAAGAAGTAATTAGCACTACTAATCATAACCACGCTAAGTCTGTCACTACAGCTTTGTCACTCTATCCATCCGCACTCATCACACAGATGCTGGAGGCAAACAAGGCTACCAGCAATGAGTTCCCCTGAAGTTATTATACTGTAAGCAAAGACTTTTATTCCAGATTGTTCTGGAAAAACCTTGTTTTTTTCCCCTAGACATTTCAGACCAGGACTCAAGTCAGGGAGCCAAAAGCCAGTGATTCCACCACCTTGCCATCTCAGTCTCTCCTTTGCCTTGGGTTCCTCTCTTTCAGGTCAGAGGTGCTCTGCAGGTAAATTCTCACTGCCTTCAAAAAGGCTTGTGCACTTTACAGACTGATGATTCATCTCCAGATATGACTTAGATGCATTAGAGATCAAGTCACATTTATCGCTGATGGGCTCTGCTTTCCCTAGTGACCAAACTCCAGATTTCTAAAGGCTATTTAGATGCTTTAACAGTAGCTTATAAATCTTATGCACTAAAAAGCCAGGTTTTAGGCAATATAAGTAAACATCCACAAGTGTAGCTAAACGGATACAGAAAAATTCAAACTCCTGTTATATTTATATCTTTATACACTTAAATCATTTAGGAAGATGAAGTCTACAGTTCTTTACTTACTGGACTATCTTCTGTCCTGCCTAAATTGAGAATCTGTTCTAAAGACGATCTTGGTATCAGTCAATATGACTCAATTTGCATAATAAGATCTCCCCTGAAGAACAATTGAGAATTTCAGAGCCTGAGATTGTGGGACAGGAATTAAAAAAGACAGGCTTGGTGATTTCCAGGTTATGTCAGACTGCAGCAAATTACATCCTATAAGCTCTGTGCAACCATAGGCACAGTGTTTGCATTAGCATATCCTCCTCCTCTTCATGCGTCAGGGTTCCGCTACATCAGATATCTACCTAAAACAATTAAGAACTTGCTGAATTTCTCAGACTTGGGTACAGCTTAACCCCCTATAGGATCATTGTAGTTTTTAGTTGCTGTTTTTTCCCCAGGACTTCTATAATTGGAGAACATATAGCTAAATTTAGCCTTGGGTTTATCAGATAAAAAGGCTCTCATTAAAAAGTCAATGTTTACCACAGCACCTCACAACGAACTGTCTTTTAAAATAAGCCTTTCATCTTTTCTGTTCTATAAGGATAGAAGAATGTCACTAGTGACAAAGTACTTGTGGAATTCCACTTGTGGAATCTTTTTAATAATGACATTAGTGTTGACCAAAAGAAATTAAAAGCACACCAATGGTTAGGACAACACAAAGCTAACCTCAGAGCTTTAGAAGAACTTACTTGGACTATACCTGGATATAGTAAAAACACTGATACAACACCAGAGAACTTTTCAAGCCCAGTTTGCCACATACATTTGCTACAAATGGCTGTCAGGCAGTTGATTACGTTTTCTCCTACAAGCCAAGTTAGGCATCCAAGGCTCTCTGCAAATCACCCAGTAAGACTGCCAAGAGAATAACTACTTAGAAAGTAGCAGATACCAGACACGCTCAGAGGGATGTTAAACCAAAACCTCCTCACCTGTGAATTCTGGATAACTGTTCAAGTCCATGGATATAGAATTAACATGTCAGGTACTCTGCTGTGGCTGCAACACCGTATTTTTGTACTTGTACTTTGATGACTCATATCATAGGTGACATTTCTCCAGCTGACAGAGGTATCTGAACAATGCCTGGACCATTATGATGAGGTTCTATTGTTAAGCACTGAGAATACATCTATTAGTGTTCAAGACAACACTAGCTTTCTTGTGGAAGCCAAAGAAAAAAGAAATCCATGCTCTCATTAGCCTCTGACATATCGTTTATGATGCGTATAAAAATTGGGCTGCTATTTCTAATAAACGGAAGAGAACCCACACAGATTTAAGTACTCAGATAAATGTAACATGTTGCACCATGGAAAGGCAGGACTATGCTCCAACAAACATCATGCAATTCTTTACCAATTTTGCTGGATACATCTCCATTAATGCAGCCCTGGCTGTCAGTGCCAGTAGTTTTGCTAAGTCCTGGCCAGGATTAAACAGTCACCAAATTTGGAGTTCCCTGCAGCTCTACCTAAAAAGGAATACTTGAAAGAAATGTGGGTCAATTCACAGAAAAGGTTCCTTTCTTCAACGTGCAAGAGTGGAATGAACAAGAAAAGAACCCATTTAAAAACAGTACATTATAACTCCAGGGCTCCAAAGGTTTATTTCATTTCAAATTAGTGCCTTCCTGCTCATTTTAACGTTACTTCATGAAAAGCCCTCTGCATTAAAGAGAGATCTCAGGGCTTGGCTTTCCTCCTCCCCACTCTCCAACCACTCTGCTCATGTTCTCTGGGTTCAGCTATATTGCACAGGAATGACAGTCCCCAAACTCAGCTGCTTTGTACATGGCCCTGTGAACAACCTAGAGAGTAGATCAGGAAAGAGGATCTCCAGTAACAGAGAATATCAGTTCTCCGTAAGAATTCAAAGGTGATGTCTAACAGCAGTTATATCAGATGGACTGTTCCATCCTATTTAATAATACTGGGAAGAGTTTAGCTGTCAGTAGTGCCAACCAAAGCAAATCTCGTGTTAGCTTCCACAGGCAGCTTGTGGTGCGTTTCTGAGGGATACCTGCTTATCCTTTCTGTGCTTCCATTTTATTGTAGGGAAGTGTTAAGTCTCCAAGAAAAAAAAGAAAGGAAAAAAGCACAATATCATATCAATTAAATAAAAATACTTATGAAATACACTTTTAGCAGCCTTCTTCACTAGCTAAATGGGATATTCAAGCAAGAAAAGAAAGAAAAGTGATAACTCCCACTGAGTTTTAGAACGTTAAAATGGATAGCTAAGGTAGCTTTTACATTTGCTCAGCACAATGCCCAGGAATGGGAAGAGAATTTTGCCCCTTTCTCAGAATAATAACATACTAAATTTTTACTATGGATCACAGTAGAATTAACATTCACGCTTCCAGCCAGAATTAAAGTGGCTTTAATTTGATTTAGTTTAATTCCCTTTAAAGGAAAATTAAACTAAAATCAGATGAACACCATTTTAAATTCTGAATGTGTGTGCGCACGCATCAGTTTAATACAGTTTACATAATCCACTTGAAACCCACCTTGTTACTTAATTCAGATCAACTTTGCTGCATGCTCCTGCTGAGACAAGCCCTTAGAGATAACATTATCCATCCTCAAGGAACAGTCGCATTTCATTATCGACACCCAACTCTAGAGAGAGCAACTCTGAAAGGGTACCATGTAGTTGCACACAATTTATATGTCTGTCAAACAGAGAACAATGCTCTGTATATAGCTACAATAGCAATTAATATACTAGGGGTTGTTGTTCCATTAGTCACTAATTACACGGTAGTTCAGTAATGCTGAAGTCTTGTTCTTGGCAAAGAAGCCATAACTCCAAAACTACTGAGTTGATAGTTCAGAGCCTGCTTTTTGTTTGTCCAGGTGTAGCTTGCACTTTGGTGATCAGTTAGATGAAAGCATCAGTGGTTATACAGATCCAGAGGCAACTGCTGCGTACTGCAGACCCCTCTTTAAGAACTTCTGAATTACGGCATTTGCATGAGACAAGTCAAGGTGAGTTCAGTGACTGAACAGAATTGCTTCTAGTCTTTGTCACAACATATAAGAAGAACAGTTTGTCACTGAAGATTTTTGCTTCCACTTACAAAATACAGGAGTACTGTGGCAACCTTACTCCCGTATTGTTTCATTACGCTCTTGCAAACATGAGAAAATGCCAGATCTGCTTGAAATTGGTTTTGAAGGTCTCATGTTTTTCCAACACATCTTCAAAAAGCTAAAACATAAAAATATCAATAACAACAACAAAAAAGAAGTAGATGAAGGAAAAATGGAATGGAAAGTAAAAAAACACCAACGCCACTTTTCAAAAAGGATGCTGCAATAATCTCCAGTGAGTTCAGGAAGAAGAGTACCAACAGGCTCTCTCCATAGCTTTCCTTCTGATTTTCTTCCCACATGCTTTTTCTCCATTGCTCACTGCACTGTTGTACTCTAGGAACACCTACAGATCTGCTCTACTTGGTCTGACGTTGTTTGATGAGAGAACAGCAGAACTAGAGTGCCTACCATCCTTCTTCCAACCCTACTGGTCCACACCAGAATAGGACTCTATAATAATTGTTTTCCATGTTTTTGTCCTGAAGAAAGCGTACAGGGCTTGAGGAATTTTCCAAAAGGCCAATTTGTAACAGCAGCAATTTCCAATCAACTCCTCCGATTAGCATTTAGTGGAAGCTTTTCCCCTTTCACCAATGACAGCTCTCTCCAGGGATCTGTGATTTGAGCAAGGTCTCTCTTGGTAAGAGAAAAAAGGGATAGAGACTGTGTTACAGAGACAGCATTAAATGTTTTCTTTTGTTTTAATGAAAGCCTGTACCTCTAGAAGTTGATCACTGGAACAAGCCAATGAACCATTTTGATCTCATTATTTAGAATTCAAACTTTTAAAATTAAAGCTTAATCAACTCATCTACTGCCCATCCCTCTCAATCTTGAGTCAACAACTACAGGAAAACAAAATGCTTCGTGTTCCCTCTCCTTTTCAATGCCAATGCAACAAATGGCGGAAGGGTGGGGGAGATTCTTCACACTTTGATCTGTACTTTTACTTGAAATTGCCTATGTCATATTCATATATCATACATTAAAATCAGGAAGATCTCCTGCAGTTGACTTCAAACTCAGTGCCAAAGTGCCAAGTCAACCGCCAAGTAAAGAAGGAAAAAAAAAAACCAAGAAGGACAACAAAAACATCAGCAACGTAATGGAAATTCAATCACTTCCTTAACTATTCACAGACTATTACTTTGCTCCGCCAGCTACAAGTGAAGGTAATTGAGAAGATGGATTGAATGATCCAATAGGTTTAACTTCTGCAAGGCTTTTTTTTTATGATAAAGACTTTTTCTCAGCTTAAATCAATGTAGTGCCACATTCTTATCCATGGCACCAGAGAAATACCAAAAAGAAAAGAAAAATAAAAAAGCATGCATTAGCTGAACTTCTCTTCTAAAAGTAAGGTACTTTTCCAGCAAGAAATAATAAAAATGCAGAGAGAAGATTGGGACCCATGGCACAGAGAGCATCCTTCATGTGTAGAGGAAGGTGGGGCTGAAACTTCCTTTGTCTTCATTTTCATTGAACAGACAGGTAAAGCTGAGGCCTAAACTGATTAATGGAGTGACTTAAAGAAAGTCTGTGGCAAAGGCAGGAATTAAGCTCAGCTCCCCTGAGGATCAGTCCAGTATCTTAACAAGCCCGTATCTTTCCATTCCTAAGCACTATCTCTTTCCTTTGTAATTATACAGCATAGATTTGAGAGGGGCTGATTTTACCTGTCCTTGTACTGAAAGAGCTTACAGTGATCAAGTGGGGAGGAACTGCCCTGCCAGCCTAAGAAAGCTTTTTCTTTCCTTAATTCCAGGCTACTATGTTTTCAGAAACAGAAAATACTGCATAAGCAACAGCACTGAGCCATTCTGAGGGCAGACCGAAAGAGCTTTTAATACTCTTCCATTTTAATTGCTGGAGCTTTTATTGCAGGTAGTATATGGTTACAGAATAATGTGTATGAGTTTAATGTCTGGTATGATAATATGCAAGGTGAAGATAGTGAAAATTCAATTAAAACATAGTTTAGGGTATTGGTTAATTTTAATTTCCAGCCCCCTTTGCCCCCATCTGCCTCCTTAGCATCCAGGAGGCTTCTCCAGATACCTGAAGCTAAAAGTTAAATGCTACATCTTTTCTCTGGTAATGCAATGTGAAGTACGTTGTACTTCTTTACCATGTTCCATATGACTATCTGAAAACCTCCTTAAGCATCTCCAGAGTCCCCATCCTCCTTAAACAGAAAGGAACACAGAAGTGTCAAAACTGAAGTAATTCCTATCAAGGACAGAACACGATGGGAACTCTGAAGCCCTGTCTCTTAGCAATAAGCCCTATGTCACTCACACTTAACTGGAGCTTCCTTTAAAAATTATTATTATTATTAATAATAATAATAATATTAATAATAATAGTAATAATAATAATAATAATAATAATGATGAATTACTGTTGCCTTTTTGAGTGGGTTAAGAGAGGAAACACAAATTATTTTACTGCAGCAAAGCAACTCCCTCCTCTGCAGTTCCCATTTACGTCGAACTAGCAGTTTTTGCCATCCAATCTCTCAGAAGAGCTCCAGCTGTTCACCAGAGTTTTTCCATGAACATTCATAAAGTATATGGGAGATCACACTACGGTTGCTTGCTAAACTGAAGGTGCTGAGCCACCCTGCACATCACAAGATCTCCTCCAGACAAGCACTGCTGGGACAGAAGAGAGATTCTTTCTCTATTTGCTTTCTCTCACAATGCTCAGCAACACCTGGCCTGGAAACTGAACATGAATTATGTCAGATTTCAGAGAGCATATACCTGAAGTGTTTACATAACCAGAAAAGAAATCTCACCCTGACCAAAGGAACAGCAGCTGCTGTTCTTGTCAAAACAAACATTATCACTAATCTACAAGCTTCTAAAACACCTCCAACATCCCATTTTTAATTAATCCTATTTGTAATTGTGAAGTATTACATACGTGGCATACCTTTATTTCAGTGGAGCCTCACAATTGCTATAGAATCATAGAATGGTTTGGATTGGAATGGACCTTCAAGATCACCTAGTTCCAACCCCATGCTACAGGCAGGGACACCTCCTACTAGACCAGGCTGCTCAGAGTCCCATCCAGCCTGGCCTTGAATGCTTCCAGGGAGGGGGAATCCACAACCTCACTGGGCAACCTGTTCCAGAGTCTCACAACTCTCAGAGTAAAGAATTTCTTCCTAATATCTAGTCTAAATCTACCCTTTTCCAACTTCACCCTCATTCTGTCACTACATGCCCTTATAAAAAGTACCCCCCCGTATTACAGGAGAAGCAGCACACTGGGGTCCAAAATATTTCGTAACCAAACCTACCCTCTACACAGTATGTATAGACTTGAGGATTTAGATTTAGCACCATGGAGACCAGTCCCAAGTAAACTGGCAAGTGGGCTCCGAGAGGTATCAGAAGAGTCAACACAGTATTTGTAATTGTCATTTGGCCCACGTGATGACCAAAAGGCCTCATTCCTGTTTTACAGAGGGGAAAAACAACACAGAGCAAATCTCATAATTAAGTAATGGAAGGAACGATAAGTGAATAAATGCATCCATCCTTGGCTTAGTACACAGATCTGTCACTCGCCGTTACCTAGAGAGACTGTCAGTCAATGCACTTGGATCTGTATGGATTACAGCGTACTCGGATGAATTCCTTCTACCCTTATGGTTCTCATGAGCCCCCTGCACACCATTGCCAGCATCTTATTTTTCTTCTTGGTAACTGACTTCATTTTGTTGGCATGTGAAGTAACATGTGAGCATCTCCGAAGCTGCTTCTTGCAGGTCATAAAACCAATGGAAAGAGGAAACTGAGGGAAAGACATGCACCTTTACAGCAGGGAGGTGGAAAAGAAGGGTGGGAACCTCCTCCTCTAGAGATACCGTCCTCCCGCAGCACATGCTTTGAAGTCTGCCTGGATGTAAATGCACTACAAGGCCAGCAGGCAGCAAGTGCAGAAAAAGCCAGCGTATTAATGCTGAATAATAACAGGAGAAATTCACCCTCCATTATTTCCCTTTGGGTCTTTTGAATGTGTTGCTTCACTTACCACCTCCTGAGAGCTGCTCTCTCCAGAGGAGAATAGCTGCACGTGCCCCACTTCCCACACTGCTGCTGATTTGAATACATAGGCATTGCTGCTAGGTGAGTGCCATTTGAATTGACAAACTGGGATTTCTGCCGCGCACTTCACACTTAACGCAGCCCTGCCTGGGCTTTGAAGGCAACGGCTTGTTGCCTTAGGGTCTGAAACTAACAAAGCTGAGCAGAACAAGCCCAGGGCTCCCGTTGGATTGCTCGATCAAAGACAATATTAAACAGCACTGTTTTCATAACTACTATTCTGGGGCACTTGAATAGCAAGACAAAGGAGATGAAGTTAATTTCTGTTATCATAGCCTGGTGCAGCTGCAAGGGCCATGGGAGAAGCCAACTTCTCTTTATGGCTTACACAGCCTGTGCCTTTGCAGAAGCTCCCATTAAGCAAATAAGGCTTCAAAAGCCTGTCAAATGCATCCCTATTCCTTCCCCTAGACATTTTCCACATCTCATTACAGACACCAGTAAGCCTCACTCTCTTCAACCATTTCTCTACCCCTCACAGCTTTCTGCTTCACCTTCTCGGTCAGCAAGCAGTACAGCCTACTTTCATGCCTAAGGAGATCTGAACTTGGGAAATCCTCTCAAATAGAGAAGGGGTACACCATGAGATGCTCTGCAACCAATCTAGTTCACTACGGTGGGAAAATACCCTACAATTTGTGTGTGGCCAGATGGGATTACCAAGATGTAGTCTATTTTTGTTGAGGTGTTGGCATAGTATGCATTATACTCTTCTTTACACACCTAGATATATCTGGTGATGGAGGTCATCCAACAGTATTGCACGACTAAGTAGAATCTGTCTCCTGAGTAGAAAATCTGCCTGGGATGTTTGAGACAATTTAAAGATGACCTTGTTATAGTACTGCGGTCCCAGAACTCAGAAACACCACAGGATCAGTTTTTTTCTCCTTAATACTTGCTCTCAGCTGAGAATTGAGATCATTTTTGGAAATACAAGCGCATGGTAGAACATTCTTGCACCCTCAGCTTGGCCACAGTGAGGACAAGGAGATTAAGAAGACTGAACGACTATGAAAAACCTTCAAATTAGATGACTAACAGGCAGAAAGGTTTCAAAGAGCTTTGCTTAAAGCCTCTCTCTTCATATCCTGGGTTATTTCCCTGAGATCAGTCAGATAAAAGGGAAAGGGGGAAAAAAACTGTTTTCCAAATCAGGGATAGGATGTGAAAATAGTACTCTGCTTGAGACAAGCAGGGTGCTCCAGGAACTGTCTTGACTGCATCAATGGATAGAATGCCACTTAAACTGAAACTTCACCTTGGGATCATTAGCATCGAGGAAGATGTTTCCAGAAATGCAATGACTCTGGCAAGGCAAGTGCTTTATGTTAATAAATCTCATCTTGGATTCCACAAGCTACTTTCACTCGCACTTTGCTCTGCTCTCAACTTCCTGATTGGATGAGAAGGCACTCAAATTTATAGAAGAAGTGTTACACTGGAAAATTTCAGACTATATTCAGTGTTGATGCCCATGAAACAAAGATGCGACTTGAAGTTCCCAGTGGAGGGATATTTCATTTCCTATATGCATATACCTCAGCTATCTTTCTTAGGCCAGGGTTTTACTAGTGAAGGGTCAAAACAGATCTCATACCATTTCAGAAGAACAAAATTGTCCATTCTAATGGATGAAGGAATAAAAAGAGTGAGCTGTTCTCAATCCATAAGAGAAGTAGCCAGACTTTACAGTTTTAAAGCAAACCTTCCGGATGTAAATTGCTACATTATTTAAGTTTATTGAACATCTAACACCAGGAAATGTGCAATTCATGAAATTTTCAGTGAAGATATATGAATGAGACTTCCTGATACATTTTTAAAATGTGAAATTATCAAAGTTTTATGCAGTGTCGACTTTGGCCATATATGGTAGAGTTAATTGAAAGTGCAGTTCTAGCTTTAAAAGGGTTTATGTGAGACCGGCGATATGTATTTTATTGTCTCTTAGTCATTTGCAACTCAAAGATGCTCAAGATTATACATGAAAAGTTGTTTCTTCTAACTGCCAGCCTGCACTGCAAGACGCTATTGGATCTGAGAATCCAGGTAGATGCTTTGCATCTTGCACTCTTATCACCAGCTCTGTCATTTCTGCAAGCTAAATAACATGGCTACCTATCCTCATGCAACCCTTAAGCCTCATACAAAACCCCACAAGGAATTTGCTCACATCACAGGGAGGATGGAAAATCCTCCAGTAGGAATATCCGAGATAAAAGGAACAAACCAGAAAGAAATGAATTTCACAGTGCCAGCAGAAAGCAGAAGGGTAAAGGTATCCTCACTTAAGGAGGGCAGAACTGTCTTTGATCAAAACACGTGTGCATTACAACCTTTTGATTCCCCCTCAAGGAAGTGCACCAGTTAAGAATGTTCATCGTCTCAAGTTGGAACAGGGACTGTAGAGGACAACCAAGTCAAATGACAGATCTTTAACCTCCCAGATAGAGATGGCATAAATGCAGCTTGGAGCCTCTGCTCCCTGAAACTGGATTAAGGACTCTACACTGAGTCTACCTAAAGTAAGCAAACAGCCCTTACAGCTATTTTTTAACCTTGCCTGCCATTAAAAACAAACAAGCAAACATTTGAGGGTTGTTAGGTAACCTTCTACCACAGAACAACAAGTAAAACCACAGACCAAAGCCTCAACTCTGATGTGGAATTCATAGTTTCCAACCAACTTTAGACCATACCTTCTGAGTACAACCCTGGTGCAACAGGTAGATATCATTCAACCTGTTGGACTACTCTGCTTTGATATACAGACATCTTCAAGCTTTTATTTTGGGAAATGGGCAAGAAACTGGTGACACGGCTGTAAAACATAGTCATCCACGCTCATGATATCAGCTGCTGAAATACCTGCAAGGCCTGCATTCTGCAGGTGTCCCTGCCCTCAGAACCAACTATCATTTCCCAGCCATCTGCTATGACAAGCAGCCTGGCCTTCATTGCAGCAAGCCAGAGACAGAGCATTTGCGTGCATTCAGCAGTGTGAACTCTCCTGTTTCTGTGTGGCAGGTACAGGTTTTTTTTGTTCATCTCCCATGGAAGCCCAGCTCAGACTCCGACCTGTCTGGTGATCAGAAATTTGTCTTGGGTAGGAACCCAGCAGCACTATTGCTTACAACCAGCAGCAGGAGTGCATTTGAAGGCCCCCCGTGGCTACAACATTACACCAGTGTCTAAAGAAGGAGAAAGTGTCATGTGTTGACTCAACATCTGGGTGTGATGTGACAAACACTCAGTCGGGGGTTACAATGAGATTAGCAAAATCCCGTGGAACAATGATTAAAAGGTGCTGTAACGAATCCATTTCCTGCATGCAACAAACACAATTACTAGACAAATTACCTCTCTCCCACCCCACTCTTCTCTGTGCAGCAAACGATGGCATGAGAACATTTATCCCTCAGACTCCAAACCTTGGCTAACTTTTTAAGTGGCAGAGATCACCTGTGACTAAAGGTAGACGCAGTAGCTCACTTATCTCCCCTCAGCGGGTTATGCCACTAGAGGGCACACACACTGCCTAAATAGTATCTAGAAAAGAGTGGGTTAGTCTGCCTTGGAGCCTTTTATTTCTAGCTCTCCATGAACCTGCACCCAATAGCAACTTGTCCCTGCTAATACATGTTCTCACTTCTGGAGTTTCCAATCTTCTCCCTTTCTTCCTTTACTAAATTTCTCATGCCTTCTCATTCTGGGGCAAACGAGGCAATCTAACACTACCTAAAGCAAAGCAGCAAGTTTGTCATTTTTCCCAGGACTTTTGTATTTCAATAAAGAGGATATTACAATAGAAAAATCAAAATCCAACACAGACAGCTCAAAGCTAGGGAGTATTCCTCATCCCTGGTTCAGAGCCGGAGTCCAACCGTACTCCTATTGCACTGAATCTGAGCTAACAAGCTCTCCCACTCTGCTAGGGAGCACAGAGTAGAGATGCCATTACCAACAACCGCCTCGCACATACTGAGGTTAATGCCAAGTCCAAGCTAAGACACATCAGTTTCCAGCCCACTTCAGCTGTCTCCGTACAGTGACCCTCAGCACTGCTGGGATGTGTTGCTGAGTTCTTTGAACTGGCTTTGCACAGACTGGAAAAGATTCAGCAACACTTAGCAGTGTGGACTGCATGCATGTACTCCTTGCTTTCCTGCCCAGTGAACAGATTGCAATTTGCATACTCTGGTACCTGAGCTAATAAAGTATGATGAACTCTCTCTGGCTCGGCATCCATGCCACAAGTAATCTTTAGTCTGGATGATCCATACCGTATATCCTGGCTGTTCTACTCATCTTGCATTACCTTTTGCCTCTCAAAATCCTCAGTGCCAGCCAGCAGAGTTGACTACTGCAAAACTCTGTCTACACTCATGCTATTCTCTTCTGAAAGAAGTGTTGAACTGGGTGGCCAACAACATCCATTTAGTTTTCACTATCCAGTTCCTGTTATAAACAACACAAAAGCAAACCAGCTGGCTGATTTTCCTTCCAACAACCGACTTGGTCAAATCCAACTACCTTGTTCCACCTCCGTCTCCCTCACGACTACAGAGATGGTACTGGGGTGCCTCAGCTCCAGTGACAGACCAGGAATGCTACAAGCTCAACCACCATCAGCTTCTGAGCCCAGAGAGACTTCTTCACTTATTCAATCATCCTGAAAAGATGTGAGAAAGAAAAAGCAGCGAGGGATGTATGTATGTATCATGAGGTGGTAACAGGAAACCTGGCAAAGTCTAACACATCAGACAGGACAAAGACATAGCAACACCTACTGAGATATCACCCTATTGGGTGTCCAGGAGGCTTCCTTTGCCCACCACCAACATTAAATGAAAGGAGGTGGAAAAAGCATCGGGAGCTAAGCAGTTAATACTCTATTATTATCATTATTTGGTTAATACAGCAGACTTCCTCATGAGCCTGTTTTGGGCCAGGATCTGCATCACAGCAGGAATTACACAAGGCAAGAAAGTAAAATGCTTTAAAGAATATGGTTCTTTGTGAGACTGGAAGTATTAACAGTGATTCAGAAATTAATGACAGCATAAAAATCTATTAAGGCATCTAGACTGTCTCTCAAGGGACCTTTTCACGCTTGTAGTGCATGGATTATTCTCCAGGGCTCTGCCCAGCCAAACTTCAGATATCTCAAATGACAGCAATTCCACCACATTTCTTAACGAAGCTGTTTCACCACCTAATCTCCTTCTTCCCATTAATTATTCTTCTCTCTTGGCAATTCTTTTCCCTCTTCCTTCCTCCAAATTTTGTACCATGAAAGACTTCCAGCTCTCAGTCCACACTATAGAATTCTTCACTCCTTCCCAGCATGCCTAGATCATTAGCATAGCTCCTCTTTAGTCATTTAGCCAAACAGCTATATATTTAGCTCTCACAAGCATTCCTCATAAGTCAGTCCCTCCAGCCCCTTAATCGTTCTCATTGCAATCCTCTGAATTCCCTCTAATTTTGTTTACATCTTTCCGGAATTGAAGTGCCCGGAACCAAGTGCAGTAAACAACAACAGCTTGTTATCTGGCTAGACTGTAATTCCAGTGATCACAGCACAGGCCCCACATACGCCTTGCACACGCAGACATATGAACGTGCTCACCCTCTGGTCCAGCAGCAACACCACCATAGGACACCCATCCCACACCACACGCGTCCACCCCACAGTGACATCATTCTTTGAAAGAAATCCAACTCCAAAACTGATAAGAGATGATCTTCAGGGCTTTTAAAACTTGAAGGAGACTTCTTGTGAACATTATTTTCCACAGTTTTACAGCTCCCTGCCTTTTCAGGCACTGTCACAACACAAACTAATATAACCATTCTCTACCACAAACACAAGCCGTGACCTAAATCACATAATCATAGAATGGCTTGGGTTAGAAGGGACCTCAAGGATCATCAGACTCCAAACCCCCATGTTCCTATGGTTCCAGTTCCATCAAGCAGTGCCCATTAAAAGGCCATTCCTGCTTCTGAGACATAAAGGGATATATGCCAACACTGGTTTCTCTGAGCACTCTCCTCCAAAACCAGAAACAAGGTTAATCAAGGGATGAGCAGAGCCTGCAAGCAGGGGCTATAAGGGCTCTCTTGAAACCTGAAAGAAAGCCTGAAGCCACAAAGCTTTACAGCAAGACAGAGCAAGGCCAGTCAAAATAGCCTTTTCTACCTTTCTTCTAAGCACACAGAGAAGAAAGATGACTGCATTGATGACCTGAGCTCCAGGTCCCTCGGGGGCCGTGCCACAGCTCATTTAGCTCACACTGCAACATGAACTTGATTTTTGTTGTTGTTGTTTTTAACAACCTAATATGTTATTGTCCTCTGGCTGCTGGGGGTACACAAACCAGTCACCAGCAGGCACCCAAGATACATGGAAATTGAGAAGAAGGCTTCTACCTTCACATCAGCTCTCTTGCTGCTTTCTCACCTTCCCCCTTGGTAGGCCCAGGCTACAGGGGTATGCCTACAGTCAGACTGTTACTCAGCTGGCTAAACCTGACACATGACAAGACATGGCTCCGCTCGTCACAATCCTTGCAGTTGATGCAGCTAAACTAGCAAAACTGTGTTACTGCAGTTACAGTCCAAGAGCTGATTTGCTGGCTTACCTGTTCATGTTGCATCCAGTCCAAGAATCTTTTGCTTGTGTGTTGCAAAAGAAAAAAAAAAAAGGTTGGTTCAACTAAACTAAACTGTCTTAGAATGTCAGTGCCTAAAACTGCACAGCTTACATGTGCAAGAAAGCTCCCTTTCATCCTCTTCCTCTGTTCTCAAGAACTCTTACATGAAACTGTAGGAGTCAAGCATGTACTCTTCACTTTCTAAGCTGTATTTCATGCCTAGGTGAACAAAGCATGACTAAGTTACCATCTTACATTGAAGCTAACAAAAAGATGAGAAAGGGTAGCCAAGCCGCAGCAACGATTCTGTTTCACTGCAACAATCTCTTGCCACGTCGAGATAGGATGCAAATCTGCTATGAATAATGGTCGCTCCAGAAGCATACACAGCGACACAGATACCACTAATCGTGCTACATTCACCTACTGAACTAATATTTCACAACTCTTCCTTTGCACAGAACACAAGCCTGAACCACATTTGTTAACACAGCACAGATATCTACACTATGCAACTTAAATATTTGCTGTCACACGCACACAAACACACCCATTAGTGATTATCTTATTTGTCACACACATCCTCCTAAAAGCTGTGGAGGGTATATTGAAAGGCCTCTGGGTCAGAACTTCACACACAGACCACATATACGGGCATGAATAAAACTGGATGTGTGAAATAAGTGAACCCACTGTGCAACAAAATAGCTTTAAAAGGCAAAGTACTCGTACAAGTAGATGGAGTCACAGCAGCACAAGTCTGAACAAATTCACACAAGATAAATCCACAGATGCCCTCTGAAATAACTCCTTCTCCCCATAAGGAAATCCCTGCCTTGTCAGACACTCTTGTATATCCACGTGGTCAGCTTCACCAAACCCCATGCATGCAGTAGGCACTGGCCATGAGGGTAGCAGTCAGAAAGTCCCCAGCTCTCAATCACAGCGTAGCTTTGGGTCAACTAACAAGAACCAAGCACATCCAGGCTCTATGGACATGCAACAGCCAGAGGGCACACAGAATAACATTAATAGTTATTGTCCCAGCATATTGCAAGGATTCATTAGTTCCAGCCTGCAACCTGCCATCAATATAAGTGCTGAGGGACAGAGGGGAAGGAGCTGTGATTACGCACTTACAGTGCATACTTGTAACCCAGTGTCTGCATGCTGATATGCTATTGATTACCTGGATGGGAAACTCCACAGCCCTCCATTCGTCTCCTCCTTGCTCTCTCCCTCATCACACTGCTTCTGTTCGGCCTGGCACGTGTTCTCCCTAACAGCCAAGAGCACATCTCCAGAGAAGGGAGATGCCCACCCTCTTTTTAGGAGGGCTCTACCAAACCTCAAAGACAGCATGAAACATGCATCTATGAGGGCACACCAAAGCAGACAGTAAAGGAGTAGGTTTAATAGAAAAGACATCTACAGGGGAGTTTCTGTAGTATGTTTTGTATAACCTAGGAGCCACAAAAGCCCTGCCTGTGATCTTGCAGATCCAGTTACACTCCAGCATGCTTCAAGCTAAGACCCTTCCTCTGAAACCATGGCCTTCCTAAAATGTTACCAAAGGCCAGTACCACTACAGCTGCAAACCAGAGAAAAATCTTATTCTGTACTTGTGAGTAATCAGTAAGCAAATTGAAGGTAAGGGACCTTTTTCTTCTCAGTGAAGAAATCTTCCCACAGGTGTTGACACAGCAGATATGGTCAGCAAGACACTTCACTGTTAAGGCCCTGCACACCTCAGCAAGGAAGAATATTCTCCCTTTGGCTCAGAAAAATCACTGTAGTATCCCCCTGCTACTCCCTTTCCTTCCATCTGGATGGAGTAGGGCCACACTTACTGGAAAGCAACTTGCTCAAGGAAGATCATAGGAAAACAGCCTCAGAAATATATCCAGCACTGACCCCAGATCCCATAGTCCTCCTGTTTGAAGCTCTCTGGGAACCACAGGGTAATAGCATAGCACAGAACTGAGCCTGGATTTTTCTTTTTCTTTTTTTTTTTTTAATCTTGCCCTTATCTATTCTTTATCACAGTGGGACAAGATGGTCTGTGCCATTCTTGGTATTTTTCATTTTACCCCAGATAAAAATGACAGCAGGAAGAACACATCAGCTGTCAAAGATGTTGCTGACTAAGCCTGAGCAGCACACAAAGCTACGGCACATGGTTCTTTAAGGAAAAGGGATCTTGAAGAGGGAAAGGATCAAGTTCCCTATGGGATCCACAGACAACATCCTCCCAGCAGCCATACTGTACATGAAGGGGACCATTTATTGCAAAGCACACAAATGGAAGATTTACCCCAGACTCTTCTGCAATGCCCTTCTCTGCTTCAGAGACTTCACTTGATCATGAAATTGTTCCACCCTTTAGCAACCCCAGCAAATCCTCCTCCACATCAAGCCCATCAGCTATTCAGATCTGCCCAGAAGAGGCAGTTCCCCTTTCACATATTCACAAATGCCTTTTCTCTCCTGCTTTCACGGTACAGCACACATGTCCATAGGTAGTGTGCTGTGGTGCTGCCCCATCAACCTCCAAAGGCCCCTGTACAGAGCCCTCAGTCAACATCATACCTGGGCTCATGTGTTAATGTCACTGCTTTCACCCATTACAAAGGTAAATTGGTCTTCACAGAATCACAGAATGACCCAGGTTGGAAGGGACCTCAAGGATCATGTAGTTCCAACCCCTGGTCTTGTACAGAATGAATGTGTTGAGTGATGGAGACGATCCCTACCAGCAACGCAAGGAGCACCTGAAGGCTTACAACAGGCACACAAGACGGAAGTGAACTCTTAAATTGCTTTGCCATCAACATAGGATGACAGCAGCCATGTTCTTCATCTTGATCAGAAGGGGCTGCAGTGCTTGTGGGATGACAAGGAGGTGCAAGGAGGGACTCTTGAAGGATTCATGTTCTCCTTGGACCACTACCACATGCATGAGTGCTTACAGGCTGCAGAGGAGCTCCCATAAACATAGAGACCAGGGCACTCATCAGCCAGCTAGTAATGCCCTCTCATGAGAAGATATATTAAGAAGATATCTTAAGATAAACTAAGAGGAAGCAGATTTCTACATATCATAATAAAGCTCTGACTGTGTAGGAGAATGCTCAGATTTGCAACAGGAAATGGGTCATCACTGGCATGGCAATCACTAACCCAAAAGGTCTGCAAATAGGGGGACAGGACTAGAAGCAACATTCAGGATACCCTTTCAGTGTTCCCTCTTTGCAGATATAGAGCCTTTTCTGCCTCTTTCTCATCTTAAACCTGTAAGAAAAGTGTTTTCCTTTTTTAGCTATTGCACATTTTCATCATTTAAGGGAACACAAAGCAGTGGACTGGATCATTTCCTCATCAATACAGTCTATCACATGAGAGTCTCACCTGCCCCAGCTGACTGAGAGAGCTGGAAAGAGAAAGAAAACCAGGAGAGAAAGTAAGGACTCTTCCCTCCGGTCTCAACATTACCCAATTGCATAGCCATCACCACACACAGTTACACATATAATACAACACCACTCTTAGCACACACAGACATTCTTTCTCCTCCTCTCTCTGTTCTCCCCATCCATTACACATTATCAGCACAGAAACACTTGGGTCCATGCCTCCATCCATACAGATTGCACAAGCCTCGCGCATTAACAAACACATCATTTTTCACACCCACATTGCCCACTAACATTATAAAGCACAAGACTTCGCAGATAACATTTGTACCGCATACCAACCCAAGGCATCCCACTCCACTTCCCAAGCGCCTCTGTGAGTTCTTTCAGATTCATTTCCCCATTTATGAATACCATTGAGCAGCTGAAAAAATGCATCATAAATAAATGCCACCCATACTATGTAGACCAGATCTGAGCTGCGGAAGGATTCTCATGATGATTCAAAAACCAAACAACAGCACCAATCTCCTGCAGTTAACCAACAAGGTGGGGTAGTGTGGGGGGGTTGGTTAGAATAAGCTGGGATCATTTCCGAAGTGAACTGCAGATTTGAAACAGCTGTTAATTTTCAAGGGGAGTTTATTCAGAAGGATTTTCAATGTGAAGCAAATGTACAACTTTTAAGGCGTTCACTTCTGAAATGAAGAGCTCAGGTGGGAAATCACAACTTTGCATATTGGCAGCTCGGTTAATTTAGAGTAGTAGGAGATAAAAGCTGAAACAATAAGTAGTTATTTTAAGTGATCAAGCTACAATTTTTGATAGACACAAAGCATTTGCTTCTCCTTTTCACCCTCATACACCACATTTTGAGTCGTGGGGTTTTCTTGTGGGTTTTTGTTGTTGTTGGGGGGTGGAGGAGGGGCTGGGTGAGGAAAAGAAGGAAGAGAAAATCGTGCTTCCAAGTTTGATCCTTATTAGAAGCTACAGACACACCGAGCTAAGAGATGAATCCCTTCAGAGGAAGAGCTGCATCGTGCCACCAACACCCAGGACAGCAGCCTGCTGCCCCCCAGCCACATGCCTCCGGGACAACGCTGAGATGCGGCAGCACGCAGCCTAAGGCACCGGATTAAGCAAACATAGCGTTGCGATACTCTGGGCAGCAATCAGAGCCTCCAGCCTGCGGGGAACGGGGATTCAATTCCCTGTGCCCCATCCTCCATCGCTTGCTATTACCCAGTCTCAGCTCAGCTCCAGCCTCCCTCCTCCTCACCCCCTGCCCGGTGGCCTTGGGCAAGCAGAAAGCGGCCAGAAGCTCTTTCAGCGTTCCCCCGTACACCCCCAAGTGGACGGCGAGGAAAAGAAGGCGCTGGCAAGTTTGAGGCAGCTCCAGGCACAGCTGCCTGGATCAGGAGGGACGCGCTTGGAAGCGGAGAACAGATCACTGCCTGTCACTGCCCACCGCCTTTCTCTTTCAAATGGGAAAAAACAACAACAAAAAACACAGAGGGGCACAATACTTCCCTATTCTTAACTCTTTAGGATGGTTTTGGGCTCTCGAGTGATGTGCTCCACACCTCCTGTGCAGCCCCAGTGTCCCTGCTTCTGCAACCCCCCTCCACCCCCAGCTGTGGGAAAGGGAGGCACTGCTGGCTGTGATAATGGAGGCAGCAGCAGAACGGGGTTAGTTTATAACACATCTGAAGTTTGGGAAAAGGAGAAGCAGCAGCTCTTGGTTTGCAACACCTCCTTCACCCCCAATCCCATATTTGAAAACACAAAGAGGGCAACTGTGCTGCCTCTGCCTTCTCATTGGGCACCTGCTAAAAGAGCCATCCAGGAACCTTCCCTAATGCTCTCTCTTACAGCTGTGGCAATAGCAACTCACTAAGACAGAAGATGACACAGCCCCCCAAGCCCGGCACATGCTGCAGATACTGGAAAGGATGAAATCAGCACCCAGTTGTGCTAGGATTGGGATGCTCTGATCACAGTTCAAGGAAGGCTTCTGACTCAAGAGCAAAGAGCAAGCAGCACTGACTGCAGGCTAGGAAACAAGTATCAGAGAAGAGCAGTGCTCAGAGCCAGCATCCATCTTCCTTGAGAGGTCCGTGCCCATGGGTAGATGGGGCACTGAGGGATGTGGTTTAGTGTTAGTGAGCATGCCAGGATGGGCTGGTGGTTGGACTAGATGATCTTTTCCAACCTCAATGATTTTGATTCCAGAGCAAAGGGAAGTTCACAGGAGCTCCCCAACTTCGCTGCAGACACCTGCTATTTGTGGTATGCAAGTACTGGTCTCCTCTCACCCTGTGTGCTAGAGGAAATCCTCCGAGCCTGTCAGAATCAGCTACTTCACAGAGGAAGGCAGGCAGAAAGTGCTGGGCTGGATTCACCATTCAGAGCGTGCAAGTTCCAGCAAATATATGTGACAGCGGAAAAGCATGTGCATGCAATGCAGAGACAGAGGAAGAGAGGCTGTGTGGAAGGAAACACTTGGTAAATGTGAGAAAGAGGGAGAAAGTGATGGATTTCGCAGTGAGTGCACGCAGTAGTGACAGGTAAGCGCAAGGCTGCAACAGAAAGAACATGTGTAACAGGGAGCGTGACTGCGTGATCTGCTTAGTGGACATAAAATAGAATAGCAAGCGTGAAACTGTGTGCAGAAGTATGAGGAAAAGGGCTGGATCCTGTGACTGGGCATCCCTCCATACATCACAGCGCGCACAGGAGTGTGAGAGGTGAAGGCAGTCGCAGTGAGATACCCTCAAGGTGCATGCAAAATGCTGTGATTGCAAGACTGTGCAAGGCAGGAGGCCAGATAGGTGCATGCATAAAGAAAGGGTAGAAATGTACCATAGATGTGTGTGTATGTGCGCTTGTAAGACCAGTGCAGCAGGACAGGCATAGGATGTGCAAGCAGCCACCAACACCAGTGTGCAGGATGGAGAGAAGGCACAAGGAGAGGCTTGCAGGATGGAGGGAGGAAGAGCAAATGTGAGCGAGAACAGCAGACTGCCACTCCAGGAACTGCATGTGCTCAGGAGCTAGAACTGTATGTGCCAGAGTGAGTTTATTCATCTTCCATGCTATATTCATGAGTGTGTATGTGCACGGGGGTATATGGGACCACCGATACGTGTGAGCAAGCCTGGATCATGCACAAGCTGTGATTTGCAGGGCTACGGTTATATGTGCATGTGTGATGTGTATTTATACATGCAGCACGGGATGCATTAACCCTTAACTCCTGTTTACAGAAAGCATCTCAAAACCAGCTAGCATGTCTGTCATCACTTCTAACTAAATCCTGTACTCACACTTGGCTCTTGAAGCAAGAAACCCAGCTGGCAATTCTCCACTGAACAAAATCCCATACCCAACAAATTTCCTTCTCCTGTCTTTTCCTCTTTCATCTTTTTTTTTCCCCCCTTCCCTTGAGGAGGGGAAGGACATAACGCTTTTGCAAAGAGGCACTGAAGCTCCTTTAACCTCCCCCCTTCACCAGGAAAACCAAAATGCCAAAATGAAATAAGGCAAGAGAAAAAAAAAAAAGAGACAAGAAAAAGAAGAAACTTAACACTGATCTCCTTAGGAAGGTGAGGAATCCTGAAGCATCAGTACTCATGCCCCAAAGTGCTGAAGAACACTGACTGTAGATGAAAGGGATACCCACATTCACCCACTCCTCTATCCCTTTGCAAACCTTCTCGTTCCCCCCCCCCCCAACTCCCCCTCTGCAAAAGCATAAATACAGCAGCAAAGTCAGTCACATGCAATGTCCTCTAACCACAGGATTCACCAAGAACGATCTCTCCTTGGCTTATTATTATTTCCTAAGGGGGGGGGGGGGGGGGGGGAGGCTTGGGGGGGGTAAGACAGAAGAATCTAAATAGCTCCAGCTTCCAGCTCCATGTTTCCATTCACCCTCAGTCCATCAGCCTCAATTCAAGTGCAGGGGTTTCGAGGAGGTTGCAAGAAAGAACTCATCACATACCTTGCAAGGAGAAGAGGGACAGGAAGAATCCCAGCACCCAGATACTGTGCAGCCAGTAGGTCCTCATGCTTCTCTCTCACTCGCTCCTCTTCCTCTGCCTTTTTCTCCGTCTCTTCCCTCCTCTCTCAGTTTCTTTTTCTTGTTGGTCTTTTTTTTGTTTTTTTTTTTTTCCTCCTCTTCCCCTCTCAAATAAAACGGGATGTGTGTTTCCCTTCAGTCCCCCCCGGGCTCTGCTCTACCAGCCCTGGCAATCCAGTCACAGGGAGGGCTGACCCGCGGTGGCCAGATTCCCAACCAGCCTCTCACTCTCCCTTCCAAGTGCGGGAGGAAGGGGGGCCAGGTTATAGCCCGCCGTAGCCTGCGCTGGCTGTAAACACAGAGAATCTCTCTGTCTCTCTCCTGCAGCTCCAACTAAATGCGACTGTACTTAAACAAGCAATGCCTTATAGGACAGTGCTCTGAGCAGAAAAAGATCCCACCTCTGCCACCTAGTGTTGCAAGCCTGCTCGTTTATTTCATTTTTTCTAAATATATATAAATATATATGTTATAGAAATATGGCTCTCTCCTTCCCTTGAAAACATCTCTCTTGGATCACAAGTCTATAGGCCACGCTTGGCTCGAGAGTCCCTGAGGCTCCATTTGACACGGGGCAGTTATTCAGCAGAGGAGGAGAGCACTCACTGCTGCGGTGAGAAACGCAGAGGGGCAGCTTTGATTTCTCAGCGGAGTTCTGCCTGACAGATCCCAAATCCAGGGTCTCTCTGGTACTGGTGGCACCGCCAGGCTGTAACGCGGGGGGCCAGAGAGGGACTTAGACGCACCGACTGTAATTACAGAGCTGCCAAGGCCTCCAGGACAAATAGCACGCATCAGGATGCATTAATCTTTGCTGGATCTCCCGTGACTTCCGTGCAATTTCAGAGGGACCAGAAGGAATCACTCTGTGTAGGCAATCCGGATTGCAACGCCACCGTTCGCTTACAGAAGATTTCACCCGCTACCCCTCTCCCTTCAAACACGGGCTCTTCCTACCTTAACACAAGATGAACTTTCTTCCCAAGGAGTAATTAGCTCCTGTAGCTTCATTGCGCCCTGAAATCATTGCTTCTGGTGAGAAGAGCAGCAGTAATGAAGTACTACTTAACATTCGCACGGGGCTTTTCATCAGTCACACTCCAGGCATTTCAAAAGGAAGGCGTCCTTTTGCAGCTGGGGAGACTGTGCAGCCCTTAAGAAGTCACTACGAGGTGGCAGGCCGGGTGAACTGCCCCCCAAGCCTGGCGGCCCCTCCTGGGCCACACCGTGCCCCCTCACTGCGGTTGTCATGGCAGCCCGAATGCCACCGCTAGGAGATAACAATCGCAATTTACACATCATAGATGTTGCTTAGCCACCCACGGGCGAGGCCCTCAAAGGCTGAAAGTTCAGGCAGAAGCCACCAGGCAAAAGATCTCTCCACGTGCATGGCCACAGGCAGGAGTCCAGGCTCCAGCAGGGTTTTCAGAAGCTTTAACATGAGGAAACTTCAAGTAATGAAGGAGCCCCCCGGCCTGCAAGTGAGGAGAGGCTGATGAAGATGCAAAGCCTGCCTTCCCATGACCAGATCCCATCGCATCCCTATGACATCCCCTGCAGCAAAGATAAACTCTGCTGTGTGTAGCGGAATTCCAAGGTAACAACATGAACCAACGGGTGAGCTACCGGAGTGTATGGGTGCCTGGAGCCACCCCTTCTGTCTCTGTATGCTGTGCTTAGTCTAGAAGTGTTGTACTTGTTCTCTAGTTGACCCAAATGCGCATTGTAATGCAAAACAGAGATAATATTTGGCCCGGCTGGCTGCTGCCAGGTGCCTTTCCCCTATAGACAGAGTGAGGTATTACCTAATCACCAGCTATTAAGAACCATACAAATGCAAACTCACTTTCCAGCTCTCCGCCCTCTTTTAAATGTTGGTTGGAATCGGTTGGGAGGAAGAACACTTGGAAAAAAACAGACTGATGCATCCTATCAGCTAATAGGCTGTATGGTTTTAAGTGCTGCTGCAGGAATTCCCACCAAGGTGGGGCAGAGCTGCTACAGGGACCAACTAATTCAGCCCATGTCATACTTGGGATATGAACCATCCCATGAACTGTTGGATCCAATCCTCTGTGAATTCTTGGAGCGCTGACAGAACAGCAACATTGCAATAAGTAATAACAGGAAAATCAGAATTAGATCTCTGCTTCGGGCCATAATTTACAGAGATAAAACTAGTGGAAGATGATATTGAAGCCAGCATCATTCCCATTTAGACTGGACAAGAGTTTTAAACAAACCAGAAGATTCAAAAGCAGCAGCTTTCCTTCAGGTAGCATCATCTCATGCTTCTCTGGAGAAGCCTGAAACAGCTACTTATTACAGCCCATTTGACATACTCCTAACCTTCAAAAACATTCAGGGCTGGGGTTTGGCTCTCCTGCTCGTGCTGAGTCATACCAACAGAGTTAGTCAGGACATTAGGCTACTAAATATGAGCTTGAGTATCAGATTCTGTGGGCTGGAATTCTCTGGGATTGGTCCAGAGCCAAAGGTGAGCCCGCTTTTTGTATGGCCAAATCCCTCTGCTACCTACACACTGCAAGGACAAGAACAGAAGGAAGAGCACGCTGTATTCAACTCTCCCTAAACACATAAACCAAATGTTCTTTAAGTCATTGTTCTTCCTCCCTTTCTTTTTGAATTGCTGCAGTTTATCCACTTACCTTAGATTCAAAAGCCAGATGAGCCACAGACGTATTAGCTATCAAAGACTGTATCTACAACCCCATTTAGAGGGAGGGAAAAAAAAAAGGCTGGATTCTGACAGCTCTGAATGATTGAAAGATGGCTACTTTTAATGCACAGTGAAAGTATTTCATTAAGGCTGAGTGGATGCATATAGACGCACCGTGCACGGATGCCTGTCCATTTTTTTAATACATAAACGTGCTTTGTGCTATTAACTGTTTAAGCACTTTCATTTCTATTTCATCTTCGCTTCACTCTCTTCGTGCAATATCAACTTGACTATGCCTGCACACATGTAATATTGCTTCTTCCAAACATTCATACCAAACCTACCGTAAAATACTTCTCAAGCAGGCAAACTCAAGTTGATGGAGGAACTTAGAACTTTTCCATTACAGATTTATTTAATTATGTCCCCCCCAAATTACTGTTATTTAACTGTGCAAATTTTGTGTTGCATTAGCGAAAGGCTTAGTGGCTTTTTCTTTAATAGAAGTTGCACTGAAAACATAGTTGGCCATGCAAATTTTTTTGCAGAGTTTACGTAAGAGAATTAGCGGTCCTGAAATTTAAAGCTGAGAGAGCTCGGTAAAGCGAGCGGGGAGACAAGAGCCATACATTACCCAAGAGTGTTTTTATCCTGGATGTTTTAGTGTCCTGTCCTGCGCGTCTCTCTCTGACATATGTGTATTACTATTTGTTTTATTGAGTGTTGCATCTGTGGGTTTCGTGGCATGTCTTTGGGACTAGTGCATCTGTGATGAATAGCACATTTTATTGTGATTTAGAAGAGTGTCGTGGCATGTGCTGCATGTGATCTTGGGAAAGGGAGTGGAAGGAGATGTTCTCTCAGCAAGAAATAGTCATTTGTCATGTGGCTCTATGAAACCCACCACTGTCCAAGGTCAAGGACTGCACAGTGTCCAGAAATGAGAGTTCTTGTAGAAGGGATGCACAGTGCATCAAGACCATGATAAATAGTCTCTCATCTGATTAGGCTGCTTTATGTAGACTAAGAAAACAGCATTCATGCTTCCCATTCACCTACAGCCTGAGAGGCATGAAGAGCCAACTCTGCTCAAACAATACTTCCCACCTACCATTTCCTTGCTGCCGCTTCACATTCCTTATCTATATTCTTCCCGTGTCCCAATCGCAACTTCTGTTTGCATCCTACTACCTCCCACCCCCCTACACCATTCCTCTCTTCTTTGCTATCTTTCTGAGAAACTCATCAAAGAAGGAAGAACGTCTTTTCAAGGTTTCTTCAAGGAAGGATTTTTCACCAGGGCTTCTACAAAATTAAAAGGAGACTTTCTGAGCCAATAAAAGGCACAGCCTTTTTATTGGCTGTACTTGGCTATATAGCAATTCCATAAAATAAAAATCCACAGAAATAGCCAGATAATGAGACAGCTGCGTGACGACGCAGTAGGGACAGTACCAAGAACCCTTGGAGACAAGCATGTTACATGTACTGATACAACAAGAACCACAGGAACAGTTTGTCCTGAATTGGCCATAGCAGGCAGAATCACAGAGCTGTAGGGGTTGTGAGGGATCTCTGGAGATCATCAAATCCAAGCCCCTGCTACAGTAGGTTCACTACAGCAAGTCACATAGGAAGGCATTCAGATGGGTCTTGAATATCTCCAGAGGAGACTCAAAAACCTCTCTAGGCTCTACCAGTTCTCCATCACTCTCACAGTAGATAAAGTATTCCTCATGTTTGTATGGAATGTCCTGTGTTTTAGCTTCTGCCCATTGCTCCTTGTTCTACTGCTGCATGCCACTGAAGAGAGTCAACTTCCATCAAACTGACTCCCACATTATAGATATTTATAAACAGCAGCGAGATCCCTTCTCTGCTGTCTCAGTCTTTCCTCATATGGGAGATGCTCCATTTGCACCATCTGCTTGGGCTCCCTCTAGATCCTTGTCTGCTTTGAATTGAGGAGCCCAGAATTGGACACAGTAGTTTTGATGTGACCTCACCAGGGCAGAATAGAGGGGTAGGATCACCTGCCCCAAACTGCTGGTTACTACAATCTTCTTGATGCACCCTAATAAATCTTTAGACCTTTTGGTCACCAGAGCACACTGCTGCTCATGGCCAAGCTGTTGTCCACAAAAACATCCAGGTCCCTCTCCAGCAGGTCAGTCCCCAATCTGTACTGGCACATATGATTATTGTGCCCCAGGTACAAGATCCTACACTTATTAAAGTTCATCAGGTTCCCCTCTGCCCAGCTCACCAGTCTGTCCAGCTCATACTAAATGGCAGCACTGCCTCCTGGCATGTCAGCCACTCCTCCCAACTTAGTATCATCAGCAAAATTGCTAAGGGTATACTCTATCCCTTCTTGCAGGTAATTGAAGATGTTAAACAAAATCAGACACAGCAGTGATGCCTGAGGAACACTGCTAGTTACAGGCTTCCATCCAGAGGCTGTACCTCAGATGACAACCCTCTGAGCTCTGCCAGTCAGGCACTTCTCAATCCACCTTGCTGTCCGTTCATTTGTCCCAAACATTCTAAACTTCATTACAAAGTTGCTGTGGAAGACAGTGTCAAACACCTTGATGAAGTCAAGGTATGCAACACACACTGCTCTGTCCTTATCTACCCAGCTGGAGATATCATTGTAGAAGGTTACCAAGTTGGTCAAGCATGATTGCTCCTTGGTGACTCTATGGTGACTACTTCTGATAACCCATGTCCTCTGCGAGTTACGGCGCATAGAGCGTATCTCACAGAAAGCATTTGGCAGCAATGTACACACACACTTTGACACTGACACATAATTAGAATATAAAATGAATGGAACAGCAGTTGCTATCAACATGTCTACCATACCGTATCCCCAGAGCCAACTTCTTCTTCAAGGAGGGCCTCATCCAAGCTATGCTGAGAAGTCTGAGACACAGGCACAGAGAACACAGCCCCTGGGACACACACACAAGGAGTTCTGTAGAAAGGATCCCTGCTCTTCCAACATTCACAAAATTTTACTGGAAATCTGCAAGTGTGAACAACAAGAAGAAAAAGAATATTGGCCAGCACCCAAAGAAACATTTTGGCAGATTATGTTTTCGAGTTGTCACGTTTTCTGTGAGGAAAGTCAGCTCTTTCAAGCTGGGAAAAAAAATAATAATAATAAGCCCTTGAGATCATCAGTAAATCCACAATTTAGGGGGACAGGTGTTTACACCACAAAATTCCTGCCACATTCAGCATTAACTGGCCTTTGCAGAAGAATGAACAATCCCTCAAGGCTACAGAGCACCTTTCAAGACTGTTTTTGCAGCCACCCTGATCTCGTAAATCTCTACCAGAGCTTGGCAACACAGACCTCACTCACCTCTGCCTTGGATTCAGGGCCTGTCTCCTCCGGCAGCACTATACAGAAGATATTTCCTTGAAAAAGTGCTCAGCTCCTCTTGCACATGCCTTACTCTGCCCAAAAGCAGAGCTGTAGAACCACAGCTGCAGCTTGTCAGTTCTTCGGCAACAGCTGAGGGTCTTGTGCTTCCCTCACTTAACTCTTTCACCTGATGGACATGAGGTGATGTACCCAGCTTCCCACTGGATGGTTTCACAAAGCTCAACACTGTGCCTCCAAGAGCTACTCGGCCCCCATTAGACTTGTTAATTTTGTTAGCTATACAGCAGGCTGACTTTTGAACTAGGACTATGAAAAGTCTCTTGTGCAAGAAAGGTGGCTATTCGTCCACCCTGCCTGTCTGATGAAGGTGATCTTCCTAACATGAAAAAGATGCAAACAGATGAATGTTGAATATCACCAAAGCACTTCAGTCTCACTATCTGCAATGAGAGTTGACTTGTACATTTTTTGATAGCCTTACATTTCCTGGGCAGAAACAAAGGACAGTGGTGAGCTCTCCAAAGCCATTTTTCGTACCAAGGAATCCACCCTTTCCAGCCAGCAAAGCAGCAGGAGCTAAGGCTGCAGGAGCATTCCCATTGCAAGTATCCTTACAGTGCTTTATAACATATTAAAATTGCAGACTGTCAGATTGATATTTTTCAGACCCAGCCTCTTATCCAAGGATGGATTTTTATTTTGTTTTTATTTTTGAAAGCTTGAGCAAACGTTTGGCTGTTTAAGATACTTGAGACTGGGAGAGTGTTTTATGATTAGTGGAAGAAACAATTTGCACCTTTTCTTGACAGTTCCAGTGCTGAAATTACTGTGGATAGAGAGTTGAAAGGCAAATAATGTGAGGCAAGGTAGGAAAAGGCAATATCTTTTATTAACCTAAAGAGTATAGCTGAAAAAACTCAAATCAAACCAGCTTTCCAGGTATATGGGTTTGCAAGCCTGGAAGCGTATCCTTACTTAAAACAGCATAAAGTCAAATAAATGATAGCATTCCTCTGTACAAATCTTTTATCATTTACATTTTTAGCCATCATAGTGACAATATTGCTGCACCTTAGAAATGAAATCAAGACTGCTGTGGTGAGGACTACAATACACAGAGAAACAGAAAACATACAACCAGTGCTACATTAAACTGGACTTCATGAGTCCAAACCATGGATCCTGGAAAATACTGCCTGATTTTGTGTGGCATGAAAACACTTGATGTTCAATACAATGAAGAGTAATCTTTGTGTAGGCAGAGCTCCACGCATTTCTATCCATCACTGAAGACCTGCTCTCAAGCACAATAAAAGCAATTGAAAGACTCACCAAACTCAGCGTCCACTAATCTAGGCTCCCTAACAGCAAAATCACTAAGACAGCCCTTTCCCTTAGTTGCTCTGTATTGAGTATGCAAATTGATTCCCCTGCAGAGTTTATCAGTTGTGATGCAGGGATGTACAGAGCCCTCACTGCGACCAAACCCTACTGTTCTAAGTGCTCTACAGAAGGACACTGAGAAATGATTTCCAACCATTGATAACCAGGTGCTGGGATAGACAAGGTGAAGAAAAGATGAGAGAGGTGAAAGTAACAGAGGTGATTTGCCAACTCTAACTGATGAAAACAAGAGAGCAGACCTCCAGTGTCACAGGGACAATTTACCTCTTCCCAGACTACACAAAAAGCTTAGCATACTGACCAGAGAAGAGACTACAGCCTACCTACTATTTTTAAAAAGTAAGTCGTCTGTGATGCAATAGCAAACTAAATGGAAAACATGAGGTCGCAGCCTTACGTTTGGCAGTGCCTGACTTCTGCTACCCTTTGCAATGTTAATCGTTTCTGCCGGTAGCTTCTTTTTCAAAGCAAGATTTCTCTCCTGTTTCTATTTTATCAGACAGAGGATGATCAAAAGGTTAAAAAACACATTATTAGCATTAATGACTATTATTATTTATATCCCTGTGCAAGCTGCACAAGCATAGGAAAAGAGACAGTCCATTTCCCCAGAGAGCTCACAAATCTTATTTATGATAAGGAATCACAGACCATGTATCAACAGCCGGAGAGGAGAACAGGGCAGAAATGAGGGCAACCATATTAAGCATGATCTTCTTGTATAGCTTGGGCAAGATACTGTCTCCTGGGACCTGCTTCCTTGGCCATAAAATACCGTTTTTTTCTCTACCACATCACTTTCCACCTTACCGAGGAGGCAACAGTGGTCACACCTGGAATCTTGACCTGAAAAAGTATTTCTGTTTGTCCTACTCAGAAGCTATAAGTTTTATGTCCCTTCGCAGTTACGATGCCTGAGCACTAGAGTATGGATGGGTTTGCAAGAGAGCTCAGTGGGGTTCTGGAAGTGTTTCTCTTTGTCCTCCGCTGTTTCCAGTAATGCATCAATGTATGACCCAGACTTTAGGCCAATAAAACACAGGTACAAGCATCCAGCAGTTGAGAGTAACAAATAAAGTATACAGATGCCACTGTTTAGCCCATTTGATTGTTGGGCCTCTAGCACAGGGACCTTTCTTCTTGTTTTGGTGATTTGTCTTATAAGAGAGTAAGATCATCTGCGCCCTTGCTGGCTTGCCACAAGGGCTCTGATGACATGAACACTGCTGATGGCTTTGGCAATAACCATGGGCAAGCTGTTCTATTTTCCTGTACCTGAAGCTTGGTTTTGGCCATCTGTTTATGTCAGCCCTAGTAAATAATTGGTTAATCCATCCATGGGTCCTTGCTGGTACTAGGGCATGATGAAAGCGGAAGAAAAATGGGAGTAATCCCTCTTAACCAGGTCTCTTTTGACACCTAACAATGACTGTGATAAATGGCTTACAAGTGACTTTGCCTATCTACAATTAATCAACACATCCCATGATGTAAGTTCAGGGCTTACTAGGGTGCAAGTTCACAGGCCTGACCTGACAGCACATCTGCATAAGCCTAATCCCACTCCTTTTTATTAATTCTACAGAGTTTGGATGAGAAAGCGGGATCTCTGTCACTCAAAGCAAGCAAGACTGGCTTCCTTGAGAGACTTGGCACCATGTGGATGCAATCTAGGCTTAACAGAGCTGCTACAGGTAACAGCGTGGGGAAATTCCAGATCACAGCTCTGCAGAGGTCACTGAGAGGTTTCAGCTCACGACTCCTAGAAAGAAATCAGAGAAAAGGAAATATGGGAGTCCTGCCTAAGCTCAGAAACAGTTTGAAGCACAGCCTTACAGATCCACGGTAAAGCCCATTATAGCATGGCACTGGGGTTGGTTTCTCAGGTTCCTTTCCTTTTCTATTGAAATTATGGCCACTTTTCTTATTCTATCTATTTCTATTGTACAATTTCCCATCACCAAGTTCCACAGTTATCTGCCGTTCGTCTGGGCATCTGTCATCTAAATCTACACCTTCTCTGCCCCTGTCTTCACCAGCCTGACAGCTGAAGCTGCAGATGGCCTCTTTTTCCTCCCTTCCCCTACAAGACTATTTTCAGACAACGCCCCTGCAAAACGTAAAGGAGAAAGCTGCCGAATAAGAGGCTGATGTACTGCTTCATTTCCTGAAATACTTGTGGCCACAGAAACAAACCAAGCTGCTCAGGCAAGAGGGCAGAAGAAAGGCTGATGTAATATTATATGACATGTACCTGTTAGTATAACACAGATGCCATGAGATGCACATTAGTGCTTATTCTAGATCATAGCATACACTGATGTTGGACTGCAAAGTCTCTGCAGGTTACTTAGGATCTGGAAATGTTGTAAGGTTCATTAATCCTCGGCATCTCCATTGTAATCTATATTATGCTGATTACATCCCTAGTCTGGATCTTCTCTATGGGGTTGGGAAAAATAAGTTTTCATTTGGAAAGGTGTATGACAACTGCATAACACCATCCAGGATCTGTCTGTGAAGGTCAGAATTCCCAAATCTGACAAACTCTGTTTGGCAATGGAAAAACACCTGTGAAGCAGCAAAAAAAAAAAGATGTCTAAGCCAGTTCATGATGTAGCTTACAACAGCCCTTTCTCTTTTTAAATTGAAGGTAAGCTCAATTGGTACCGAAGCAAGCTCCAGCACAATGCAATTTCTAGATCTACTTCTCTGACAGTAACCTGATAAAGGATGTACTTATTGCTAGGAGTAGGAAACCAGCGTTCTGGGAGCAGGAGAGGATTCAAAGATTAAACAAACTAGAACTGTGCCTGCACTGCTCTGAAACTGATCTTGAGACCAAAGGGTTTGCACCACATTTGCATCCTTTCCCTGTGTCTGCCTTTTAGAAAGCCAGCTGTATCCCTGCATTAACATGCTTGTTCACCCAATGACTCACCAAGTGTGTTCAGGCAAACAAAGTCCCGAGGACTCAAGAACATGTGCCTGGGCCACACCTGAGCTTGCATTTATAAGCTTATAGTCTGCACCATAGCGAAGCTTGACCTTGTGGTAGCTTCAGTCTATCTAAACAGTACCTAGAGTGTTGCATAAATTTAGTAGCTAACTATGCACATCTCTGCTTTGACCTTCTTTTGACTGTGACCACTGACAGCTTCACGGCAACCACAGAGACCTCCTACATTCAGCAGGAAATCTATTCTGACTGACTGAGTTAAAGGATAGACCTTTTAGTTTTCTGTACTCTGTGGGCGGAAGAAGTACAAGCAAGCCGCTTTCCAAATAACCCCAAAATTTGCCATATTCTGCAAGCTGAGAACCACACACAAGTGGATTTGGAGTCATTGTTCTTCTTCGCATTTGCCCTAAGCTCCAATGGGACTGCAAAGCAGCAGTCTCAGTTTTACAAGATACTTGCGAGACGTAGCATCTCTGCAACATATATTGAAACAAGACATACCGCACTGAGAAGGAAAAGTCGTGCACATCAGATGTTTGTTCATATATTTGCCTACTCTTTAATCACTAAGAGCGTCCCAGTGTATTTCCAGACCACTATCATCAGTGTGTGCTTATTTTTTTCCTTTTAACCAGTGAAAAAATAAAGTTTGATCCAAACTTCCATAATAACCTTAGTATAAAAGCTTGATGCTTGTAGCAAAGGACTTGAGATCTACTTTCTGAAGATTCTAGAATCTCTCGGGATTTCCACATAAGATGTAATACTGTATTGAACACTTGAGCCCAGCAGCACTGTAGTAAAACAAAGTTTTTCAAGCCAGTGGAAGCTGCAGATGTCACTGGATTACCCTTCCTCACTAAGATGCCAGCAACTGAGGTTACCTACAATTGGAACACCTGCTAGTCTGACCAGCTCATGAGATTTGTTGGCTTTGCTATCGGTGGGAAAACTGGAGCACAAACAAGCTGTTCTTTTGGCCACAACGTGTTTCTGTTGCTAGAGGACTCTGCCTGGAGAATAAATAAATCCACTCTGGGAAAAGCGCATCTTAAGGATCTATTCCAAGTGTCCTGTGCTGACATGGAGGTAGGGAATCTGAAGGAAATCCCCATGATTAAAAATAAATAACTAAAGGCAGCTTTATGGAGGTTTGTAAACCTCTGTAAGACCTGGTGTTTTCTAAGAAGATCTATAAACTGAGAACTAAAAAAGAAGAAGGAATCAGAGAGGAGAATATAATTGTCTAACACGCGTCTTTAATGAACTAAAACATATCCTCCTCACAAAGGGCTCATAAGGGAAAAAATGGGATCTCCCGTATACACCTTCAATCTTGCACTGAATTATCTGTGGCAATTGGACCCACAGCTTCGACTGAGAGGGTCTTATAATGAGGAAAAGAAATTGTAAAACCACTGTATGCAAAAGCACCCAATTAATTCAAGAGCATCATTGTTATTTCATTTATATGGCACCGTAGGGGTATGCGATGCTTTACAGACGATTAGGGGCTATAAAAGTTTAGAGAAAAGATGAAGCAGAATGCAAGGAGCTGGCAACAAACTGGAGTACAAGCGCTGACTAAAAGCTCTCACCATGGCGTTTATGGTTTGTTTGTTCATGTGGTTGTGGTTTGTTGTTGTTGCTGTGTTTTTTGGTTGTTTTTTCTTGTTTTGTTTTAAGGTTCAAGGAGTGTTTTTTTGGCAGCAAGCCCCTTTTACAGGGAGGCAGAGACCATTTAACAAGATTGTTGGTCTATTGCCAAGGATTCAACGTTGGAAAGCTACTCACTAAAACAGGTCTGAAGAAACCGAATAAAAACACCCACAACAAGGAGGAGGTAGACAGATTTGAGATAAACTGTAAGTAATTTCCCTAGAATTTGATGCTCCAGTAAACTAGATCAGCAAATAGAGACTGCATATACCCAGAATGGACTGGTTGAGGCTCCAACTAGGTGGGTGCTGTATTCCTAGGTTGAGAAATACATGTATAAGACATGGCCTGTTAGCTTATGTTCTGTATCCACAGCTCCAGGATACTCCTAGATTCTCATCAGGCTTTCAACTGGCAGTAGAACAGCAGTGACCAGGCAGCATCTCTCTACTAGCTACAAAGAGTACAACTCAAGCTTCCAGATAGGGATTTGTTAATGAGTTCTGGACAGGCTTTTTGGAACAGCTGGACCTTAAATCTACCCAGAAGCTATACAGTAAGAACATAGCAGCTTTCTCGAGTAACACCTACTTTTCTCATAGCAGCATATGACACCTGTGCTCCATAAATGGCTGCAAGCCAGGAATTTAAGGGTTTTTCTCTATCACTTCTGATCTCAGAGTAGGTAATTCTGTTAAGTTTTTGTTTTGCAGTTAGACAACCCACAGGAAAGGTCTTTGACAAATCTGTTATTTATTATTTCCTCACCCTGATGTTCTCCCACTTACCTCTTTAATCAGAATGGTCTCTGAAACTTTAAACAAAGTAAATATCAAGAAGGACGGGAAAGCTAGAATTCCTTTTTCTTTTCTTTTTTTGTTAAGTAAAAAATTATACATCGATAAAAGTTTCTGTTGAAAATTACACCATTTCTTAATAGGGTAGAGAGGGGAAAGCAGGTCCTCCCCAGTGCCTCAAGCAATTTTGTCTTTTCAAGCTTAAGAATTCTATGCTCAACTCTTTCTTTTTCAGCAGCTCAGGAGCAATTCCTGAAACAAATCTTGCAATACTTCTCCCCAGAAAACATTGTGCTTTTTTATCGTCCTTCTCTAACAGCTTCCACCAGCAACAACGTGACACCTAATGCTTTGGGACTGGTATTAGCACACTGTGCAAGATGGCCTCTGGACTGCAGTTTGCTGAGCTAAAAAAAAAAATAATTCTACTAGCATTTCTGACCTTCAGGCAATTAGCTTCTCAAGCAGTTATATTTATGGAAAATTGTGCATGGATCATCTCTATCTTTCCATTGAGATGCTAATGCCTGCTTAAACATATCTTATACTAGGATAGTTTATTCCTCGTTCCTGTACAATATAAAGCACCTTTCTACTGATTTTGCTGTGTCTAGGCTAAGGAAAGTTACACTGCAGTAACTACTGCAATATATGTTGTAGGACAGATTGAAAGATTTCTGGTTGAAGCTGCTGGTAAAGCCATTAATTTTGTGGGGGAAGGAGGAGGAATTGAGAAAATGCTCCATTTTTTGCTTAGAACAGTGTTCTGTGTGTTTGTGTGCATGTGTTATTCAAATAATAAAAAAGCACCAACAGCAAACACATTGCCTAACCTATTTCCAGCCTTCCTTTAAACAATGCTAAATTCTGTCCTTCAGTAGCCCACGCAGTCAAATATACAGCTAAATCAGCTTTTCATTCCCTTGGACAGGGTCCACAAGCAATACTGCTGAGTGCCACCCCCAGCAAATGCTGTGTGCCCAGCTCTTGGGAGCAGCATCTGTACCAGCAACAGCATCTCCCCATTAATCTTCACCCTTCTGAAGTGACTTGGACCACTTTCCTGCTCCAGAAAATTAATGGCAGTAGCGTAACTGTTTTTAGTCCAGGCTACAAACACCTGTTCTGTCTTCCCACCTTGGCCCAAAACACCAAATACAAGATGCTTCCAACTTAGTTACTTACTCGTACGTTCTTGCTTTTAAGTGATGCACACAGTTCTTCAGCTGACTCAAGAACCTAACCTGTGACTTGCCTTCTGACACAGGCCGTAGTTTTGCTGTTCTACTCAAAGAGACTCTAGAAACTCCATCCTGAGTTTCCTTGGAAACCGAGTTTGATCAGTATAATGCTCCATGGCACTTGACCATTCGTCACCATGGTCGTTATAAAAATCCCATTGGAAGAAAACCCTTCAAGCTTTTTTTTTTACACCATTTAAAAAAATATCCAGATACTCATCCTTTGATTCAGCAGTAAAGCAAACAAAAGAGTACATTAGACTAATTGGGCTAATAATGTTGAAAATGGTGATGGACCTAAATCTAAATTCTAGCTCCAAACAGGGGAAGATGAGATCTCAGGTAACACTCCTGAGGCCTGCAGGCCTACTCAATAATTGCTATCAATTATCAAAAATTGGTTTTCAACCTTTTCACTTATGTGGCACCTAAAAGTTTCCTGCAGTTTTAACACAGAGGTGTGGATCCTAATAACACAAGTCTTAGGTTCTTGAAATAAGCTTTCCTTAATTACTTCTCCTGTGCTCACCTGTATCCACACAATGCAGGTTGGAGAACACAGTGGTACGGGGGAATTGTGGGAGAGCTTATAAATAAATGGGGTTCATTTTCTAGCTATGGCCCCTCCTGTGATTAAGGTTATTTTTCTCCTCAACCTCTTGATTCAGGCGTGGAGAAAATGCATTACAAAGCCATTAGACAAAATAGTGTCTTGGAAGTAAGTGATTTTTTCCTCTCATCTTTTGTTTGTCATTAACAGCCTTTTCAGTAACTACGATTATGGCAACAGCAGGCCACGTGACAGCAAGTAATGAAAACAAAGAGCAGAGGGGAAAGTTATTGCACTAAAACAAACTCTGTTATATTGCAGATTATATTACAAGTGAAAAGCACATGACTGCGTTGCCTAAGACTATGGAGATGCTACAGAAGCCCTTCTCAGTCTCAAGTTGTTCATTAGCACGGAGAGATTTTGATTTAATAACTGTGATCAAAATCCCAGTGAATATGCTGGTCATTATGTGCCCAAACTGAAGACGCTCACCAAGGTTTATGATCTTTGAGTAAATTTAAGTATTCATTAAAAGTACCAGCTAGTATATCAGTTACATAAGGAAAGCATCCAAATGATACTGTTGTCTGAAAAAGTCCCGACCTTTCAGAAGGCAGTTTATATAGCTGTGCCAATGAAAAAAAATAGCAGCTAAGGACGCTAAGGAGCTAAACGAGCATCTGAGTGTAAATCATTAAGAAGTGACCACATTCTGTATGCAAGAGTACATAAGTCACTCTGAAAGTAATGCCTCCTATTCATTTATTTAAGAACTGTGACAGATACAAAGAGCACAATAATACTATTTGACAAATCAAATTCTCAGCTAAAAAGAACTATTTTTCAACATAGTCACCACCATTAGCTATGTATTTTTACCAGCAATGAACAAGAGCCCGCATGCCACACAAAATCTGCATGGCCATCCAGAACGTGGTTTGTCTTTCACATTGCTGTCACTACTGCTGAAACACACCACCTACTGCCTCATTGCACTCACATCCACTGTTTGGACATGTCGTGCTATCTTTTTCTGCATGGAAGAATTCAATTCCACACCTTTACTCCACACATTCTTCCACATCAGATACCTTTCTGTCATACTGCCCCTCTGCTGCCATCTGCCACACAGCAACAAAATGTAAGGGAATACTGTTGGGAAGGTTCAGCCTCTACTGCCATACCACCAACATCCACCACCTTTGATGGGCCAACGTAATGAAATAGAAGGCATTACTTTTGGAGCAGCCTCATTGGCAGTCTGGATGTGGGTGTGTATTTTGGAGGTTGAGAGGCTTTAATAATATGGAAATAGATTATTTAATGCCAGTTGGGACGAACACCAGAAAGAGGTCATGGCATATGTAAAAGACCAGTGAGTGCTTGGCATGTATTCTAGAGCTGGATTCACTGAAGAATCATGGCAAACAGGGCTGGAAAGGGACCAAACAGACCATCATATTGGGTCCATTTCACATGACAGGCACTCTTCATGCTGTTATAGACATTGTACTATGGCAGCTGACAAAAGTTCTGGTGAAAACGGACCACCGAGATGGACAAGTGGAGTAAAGACACTGGCTATCAGACTGACAACCACAGTTCTTTAAAATTTATAACAAGATCTGAGACGTCTATGCTGTTGATGGCCTTCACTCACTATTTCTCATTCACCATTTCTAAAGAAAGTGGAAATTGACTAGCTGTGGGCTTTCAGTAGTGACATACAGATGTAAAAGAAAGTCACAGACAGAGCAATGCCCAAATGGTGTATGGTAACTGTGTGGAATATGGAGGAGTTCCTCCTCTTGGACATCATATCCATCTGGACTGAAGCAATGTAAGTCAAGGACACTCTGAGCTAGGTTTTCAGGAGAACATGACATCCAGCTAAGCTTCGCAACAAGCAGGTAATTTCAAAGAAGCTGATCTATATTCAAATTGTAACCCTAACTAAGACCTGTTTGATGCTGAATGGGCAAATTTGAGGGTAAGTACTAAACTGAAGAAGCCAAGCACTCAAAAAGCTGCAATGTACTTGCCAAGTCTAATGTTTACAAATTATGCATTGCAAAATCTTATACATACTAGCACTGACATACTCCAGTGTTTTAAATGAAAGTTACCATTCAGAATAAGTGTAATGTCAAGACATGGGAATAATACCATTATCCTCATTACAATAGCTGATGGCAATTAATTGCCTGATTGTGAATTGAAGACTTTGTGCAATGGGAAACTCATTATGGCCTTGCTGTCTGAGAAGAACTGAAGATGGTGTAACGTAGCAAGGCCCTTATTCACAAGACCATACACTCGTAATGGATAAAATGATACTGACCAACTGTCCAATTCCTGCTTTCAGAGCAGGATATCATAACAGCAGAAATAAGGTCGTTGTCAGCACTCTATCATCATAAATATCACAGATTCATCAGCTGGCATAGTACTGATGACTGGTTTTCCTGCCCAGCATGGCACACACAGGACAGTTCACTCTAAGTAAGAGGAGTAAGTGTATTCAGTCTATGCCAAGCTTGGCATCCTAACAACTGCACAGTTAGCAACAGAAAGCTGTAAAGAGTCACTTTTAAATTAGCCACGTTTTGCAGGGCAAAGGTAATTGCTCTAGTTATGTTAAACCTTTCTTTCAGTGCTCTTATAGACTGAACATTGATGAAGGCTGCCTCATGCATTAGATCCAAGTTGTACTTTCCAAAAGGTTGCAGCAAGCCCTTTAAGAGGTATTATGTGTCATTTATTTTCAAGTGGCTGGGATGAAATAAGTGGCTGGAAGCCATCTTTGTATCCTACTTTTGAGCACTGATGGTCCACTTCTAAATGTGGCTAATTAGGCCCATTTCTAACTGCAAGGAAATAAAAACTAAGATTCAGCAATCTATATAAATTATTAAGGAGAGTATCCAATGCTGGTAGATAAACTGTGGGCAAAAATTAATTCTAAGCCAACTCTATTGGCAAGCATCATTCAAGTAGATAACCACCAACAAACATCTGCCAAGTGAAGCTTCGGTTATTTTTCGTACTGTTCCACATGCATAATGCAAGATTTGAATAGATCAAACCTAACATTTTCTAGTAAGACATATTTCTTTCAGAATTAAACCTCAAATGGCTTTATCACAAGCTGTTTTTTTTTGGTTGTTTTTTTTTTTTTTTGGATCTGATGTGCTTTCAGGTCATCTGCCTTTTTTGCTTTACTAAATTAAGTGAATGAGAAAAGCCATTACAACATCCTGTTACTTAGAAGACTTCAGTCTTCTCCATTTCACATACTGTTCTACAGCCCCAGCATCATTTCAAAGAACATCTAATCCAAAGAGTCCCAAGTATGTTCAACTATTACTTTCAAGATCTGACCTTCAGCTGTAAGCTTCATTAATGTCTTCTAGTTCTTGTAGGATTGGCTTCTTGTCTAAGCATTGCTTTCACAGAACCATAAAATCACCAAGGTTGGAAAAGACCTCCAAGATCTTCCAATCCAACCATCTACCTACCACCATCTCCTTGTGAAACCACATCCCTTAGTACAACACCTAGACAGTTCTTGAACATTTCCAGGGATAGTGGCTCAGCCGCTGACCTGGGCAGCCCATTCCAGTGCCTGACAACTCTTGGAAAAGAAATTTTTCCTAATACACAACCTGAACCTTCCCTGGCACAACTCGAGGCCAATCCCTTTAGTCCTATCACTAGTTACATGGGAGAAGAGGCTGGCCCCCATCTCCCTCTTTTCAGGGAGCTGTAGAGAACAGTAAGGTCTTCCCTGAGCCTCCGTTTTTCCAGACTGAACAATCCCAGCTCCCTCAGCCACTCCTCATAAGACTTGTGCTCCAGATTCCTCACAGCTTCATTGCCCTTCCCTGGACAAGCTCTGTAGTGAGGGGCCCTCACAGCACTCAAAGGGTGGCTTCACCTGAGCTGAGTACAGGAGGATGAACACCTCCCTACTCCTGCTGGCCACACTATTTCTAGTACAAGCCAGGATGCTATTGGCTCTCTTGACCACCTGAGCACACTGCCGGCTCAGTTCATCCAAGCATCAACCAACACTCCCAGATCCATTTCTTCTACTCTGTCTTCCACAAGCCTAATGCAGTGTAGCACTCACTTCAGACCAACAGCAAAGGATCTTAACTCAGAAAATAACCACAATCCCTCCTCACTTTTCCATACTATTAAAAAAAACCAATGCTATGTATGCTACAAGATACAGTATACACTGGAACAAGGTGAACTTACTCCAGAATGGTCAGGGGTTGTATGCTATCATAAGAGAAGCCATTTCAGAATCTCCATGACAGCTTCCTTGTTCAATGTAGATACATTTAATTAAAATGGAAACCAAAAGATAGGCCTGACTTTGTAGGCAGGATAACAGCAAAGACTTCAAAGGAAAGGCATTATGTTCTCCATTGTGCAAGATACAAGGGGAGGGAAAAAAAAAATCATTCTTTCTCTCTATCAAACATAATAAAAAGCTGAGTTAAGAAGCACAGGGGAAAAAAAAGCCTGGTTAATTTAAGGTGAAATTGGAAGAGAAAAAATACAAGGGCCTGGTTCTCAGGGCATCATCATTCTTGCTGATTTTAGATGGTACACTAGATACTCAGCATTTCTGAAATTGAGATCCAAAAATTGGATGGAGCTGTATACTTCCATTTTGCTGCTTTTGAAGTGGCGTATTTACCCTCCGAACGTGTAGATTGGGTACTGTTTGTTCAAGATGTTACACAATAACACAATAGGTGCACCATATATTGCACGCATTGTCATGTTAAGTAGTAAATGAAAAAACATATTTAGAAATTACAGATTACAATGTTATTCACTAATCTTGATGCCTGGTGGTTGTTTCTTTTTTGTTTGCTTCTGTTATTCTTTCTTTAATCTGTTTGCTAAAAAGACAGCAACATTAATAAAGAGGGCACTGGCCGCCTCCTTCTCCCTTGCCATGGTTTAGCCCAGCAGGTGACTAAGCACCCAACCTGAACCACAGTCATTCGCTCTCTCCCCCACTTCCCAGTGGGATAGGGGAAAGAATTGAGAAGAACAAGTAGAACTTGTGGGTTTAGATAAAACTATTTGCTAAGATAAAGGATTATAGTTAGGACCATATACCTATATATACATAGAGAGAGCGATACATGAATGTACATAACAAGTGATACACAAGCAATTGCTCCCCATCCCATGATTGATGGCCAGCAAGCCCCATGAGAAATAGAAGAGTGCCTGATGGACTCCCTTCTCCTTCAAAACTCTATCTGCTTAATATCATATGGAATGGAACGTCCCTTTGGCCAGTTTAAGTCAGCTGTCCTAATTTTGTTCCCTTCCAGCTCCTTGGGCCCTTTGCTGAGAATGGCCTTAGTTTTGAACAACACTGCTTAGCAGCAACCGTAAACATCCGTGTGCATTAAAACTATTTTTCTCCTAGAACCAAAAACATACCAGACACTCTGAAGAAAACAATCTCATCCCATTTTAGTCTAAGACAGTCATAAGACAACTACAGCTAGAGCAAGATCACATCAAGACCATGCAATATGCTGCCTGGATATTTAAGGTTGGCCAGTACTGACCCTACACAGATCTGGGATTACAGGGAGCTGATGTTTGGAAAGAACTTCTGCATGTTCATCTACAATTTTGTCTGAGGACTCCACCTCACTTCAGCTTTTAGGGTTCAAGTTTGACACACAACAGCTATATACCTTCCTGTTCACCTTCCTGGCTGTAAGTGCAGGTGTCACTACATTGGACATCAATATGTAAAAAGAAGTTCAGTTCATCAGTTCAAAGGTGAAGATGGTTTCCTGGGGAATTATGAGCTATGATAATCATGAGGATCTGGTATGCCACCTTTTCTGTCTTAGAAATCTAAGACAAAATCTGTTTCATAGGGAAGGCTTTCTCTCAAAATAGGGAAAAAAACCCCATACCTGTGTTCAGTTGGTTTGTTTTGGCTTTGTTGTGCTTTTTTTCCTTTCCTTCCCAGTATCTACATCCTGTCTTTCCATTTTGTCCCCCCTGAATTGTCAAATGGTGGAGTGGTCTTTCAGTTACACTGTGGTCAAGCCCTGATAACAACAGCCTTGTTTTAAGTGGAATTTAAGAAAGTAGAAGACGTTTTATATATATATATATATATATAAAGAAAAGGGAAGAGGTAAAGAGATTCTGACAAGATGTGATTGATGCTGTGTGTGCTTTATCTTTCACAGCTTATATGATACATATATGAGAAATAGTTAGCTTGATAGTTAAAGAAACTAAATCCCTGTCGAGGATAAAATACATCAGGAACACAGAACAATTCTTCATCTGGTGTGGCTTTCACTCACTTCCCAGTCTAACCGGCTGTCTCCCAGGAGAATTTGTAATAGATCAGAGGCAATGATCCTTCCTCCACAGGTCCTGTCTCTTCCCTCCTTTCCCATCTCCCTCCTCCCATCCTGTCTGCTTTTTTCCCAGGCCCTCCATAGGACTGTATAAAAGGAGCATGTGAAGGCAACAAAACCTCTGGAGAGAGCATGCTGCCTAGCTGAGAGGAGCAGGCATAAAGGAAAAGAGGCTGGTCTGCACATAGAACCTTGAAGCGCTGCACTGTCCTCACACACTGCTCACCCCACACAGGCTGTGTTGTGGGGAGGAACGGGGTAAGCAGGAGCAGCCACTGAAAACATGAGGCTGGGAATTCAAAGTAAAGATGAGTCTAGAGAAGATGAAGTAGCCACAGCTGAAGCCTATGAAATAAAAATCCCTGGGCTGTACATGGACAATCCTATTAGATCTAATGGCAGTTTACTTTGGAAGTTTTAACTGCAGAGAGCACTCTCGAAAGGTGCAGCTGTTTGCCTTGGTTTCCTGAGACACACAGGTCTGATTTTCTCAGTGAAGAACAAAGACATCTGTACACACAATACTCAGCTGTCAGATACAGGCAGCAACAGGACAAGCTAAGGCTGAGGAGGGCAACCATAAGAACGGGATCAATAGTCAGAATGCAATACTACCTAACCCCACTGAAATACAGCCTTCTTGTCTGCCTCTATTTTCCTCCCTTCCCATGCTCTGTAGACTCTGCTCCATGAGTGAGGAAGACACTTCCTCCTCTGAAAAACTTATTCAGGAAACTGCTAGAACAGGGAGCAGTAACCACAAGGGATATGTCAGTGAGGATCTGCCATGCAGTAGTAGAGAGGACCACAGTCTAACTTTATCAGTTACACAACCATTAGATGGAGAAAAAATGGATTTCACACTTCATTACCCTCCATCTCCAGAACAGGATGAATCCATTCAGGAAGAGATTCCAGCTCACAGCAAAATCAAGAGACCAACAGTAGAAATTCAGTGAAGGCAGAGCTAGACCAACTCTACCTTCACCTGCATACCTCACTGACACCTGGTGACATATCTTAGCATACATCAATATTCAGGGGAAGAAAGTATGAAAACCATGAGAGGGTCAATTGCTAGTACTCTGTACTAATATGCCCTTCATATGGAGACTTTCATTCTATTTTATTTTTTATTACTGCATGGCACCAGAAAGATGGCTCTAAATACACTTGAGCTGATAGTTTTAATCTGTATGAATGTGTCGGGGGAAAAAGAAAAAGTAATAATTAACTGGGGAAACATGGGAAGAATAGACTGCCCAGTTTCCCACAGCAGCTTCTCAAAGGCATAGGGCTGGTGGAAGTGGTCCAGAATGATGCTATCCTGGGAATGAGCTGGTTTAGTGCCATCCTTTTTTACCACCTGGTTCAAACAGAAGCTGTTATTATACCTTACTGCAGAAACCCAGAGTCTTCCTTCCAGTTCCTAGTGATGCTTCCCATCCCTCCCTGAGGCACAAGGCCTGCCAAGGAAGGCTGAAGCAAGCATCTCCTGGTGGCCGTATGATGCTCAAGGATATAGAAAAATCCACTCCTAGATGTCAAGGCTGCTGTAGGAGCAGCACACAAGAAATGCAGCCTGGAAATGAAGTTTCCTCCTGCACACACTGAACAGCAGTTTAAGCAAGGTTTCCAAGCCAGGCCAATTTTTTTTCAGGCAACCTCTTTCCACCAGATCATTCATGCCTTTCTGGTCATAATGCTATGGAGACCATTTATTGCTAATGGTATCTGAAGGCTTAACGTAGAAGTCAGGCTCTTCACATAAATGGAATCACTTCCTAATTACAAGTCCAAGGACAGGCAGGAAAGGAAGAATCACCTCTGAACTTCAACCATCTTTGACAAGAAATGCAACTCAAAATGCATTCAAACCATTGCCAGTCTATCAAGGCCTAATAAAAGATAATAATTTTTAAAAAAGCAGGAAATGGGAGGTCCCATAGCAATTCAGCATTTGTATCCATCTACGGAAAAAGCAATGCCAAAGCCTGAGCAAATAATCTCTGCATCTGGTCACCTGAACTTCAAGCATCCACAGGTGAAATCTATAATGCAGCCTTAACAGCATCATCTCTAAGGGGAGGGTTTCCATTAGCTCTTTGCAGGAAACATAGCAAAGGGTTTCACTGAAAGGCACCTCTTAAACACGTTTACATAAGTAAGCTTTCACTTACAAAAAGCAGCCTCAGTCAATCCATTGGGGCTTTCCCACCACCTCCTAAACTTACCAGCATATGATCTAAAAGTAACCCCGTAAGCAGCTTCTTCCCTAATTGCTCCTCTAAAGTGACTTTATGCCCTGGGTGGTTGTACAAGGTGGAGTTTCAGGGAACTTGAGGCTGGCCTACTGGGCCAGCTTTACTAAGGAGGTTTATTACACCGGCTCTCGCTACATTATTTATTGCTTGTTTGCTCAGCTCTTTTAATTGCTTTCTTACTAGCATTATACTCCCCGCAGTCTTCTCAGTGAGGTACACACATCACCTCCTGTCCTGTAGCACTGTGCTCTGCCCTCTGTATGCCTGCTGCATGCTCCCTCCTGGAAGCAGTGTTTCAGGGAAGATGCCATAGGAAAAGGACACACTGCATAGCTGTGTCTGCCAGCTGACTTGCCCTTTTTGAGTGCTTGCCTTTGCAGGCCCCACTAATTCACCCTCCCCCAACAGCCTTATGAACAGCATCTGAATTGAATATGCCCAAAGATAGGCAAGAATTAGTGTGTAGCAGTCATTATTTAAGACCCCACATTCTGTGAGCCATCAGCATCTAGCACTTGGCTTATCGCTAAATGTCAGCTCTTAAAAATTGCAATTATAAGGAAAAGCAATTTTAAGTCATTATCATAGGCTTTCTAAAGCACATTTGTTTCTTTCCAGCCCCCATCCTTGTTCTCTCAAGGTCTATGCAACTGAATGCATTGGGACAGCCTGACTTAATAACACCTGTACAAAGCTCTGCCTTCTCACCACTCCTCAAAATGATTGCTCCCGTACTCATTTTTCTACTGTGAAATGTGCAGGGAGGATTGAGGAGGTACAAACCTTTTGCTAGCATTCTTTTGGGCTGACCAGGCTCCATTGTGCCTCAGCAGCAGGGCTGTTCCTAAACCATGCTGCTGAAAAGCACATACCACACCGTAATGCAGTCGCTATATATAGGCTGTAAAGAGCTTTTGGAAACCATGAGGAAAGGAGCTATTTGATGTGCAATAAATTATTAATTGTTATTAGTTACTATCTTGACAGGTTTCTGTTACTCAGCTGTTCTCCATCCCCAATTTGGGGAGGGAGGGTGGCCTCTCTCCCTTCCCCATTGTTGTTTCTCCTCTTTTTCCCCTTGCCAAATTTGGGACTATATCTCTGCATCTCTGCAATTTATGGATAGAAGACTGGCCAGACCTACTTTGTCCCCACAGCCTCCTCCAGCTCCTCCACACTGTAAAGGGAACAGCACCAGAGCAGACACTCAGCGCTCAACATAAGGAAACACTGCAGTCTGGATCCTGCCTGCACATCCACTACAAGAATATGAAGGCACCCCCATAAGCTGACGCAAGTACCTTATATCTGACAACAGCACAGCAGTCCAGGCCATCCGCTGACTTCATCTCTTCCTGCACTTATCTTATGCCTGGAAAAGCATATCTTGTTTTACAGGTTTTGTTAGATCCCACAAGTCTGTTGTGTTGCAAGTAGCCTGTGCATATTGGGGCTTTTCCTTTACAGAAGAACTTGATATAGGCAATATGGGTATGGCAGAGATGGGTAAAAGCCAGGAGGCTTCACAGCATCTGCCAGGACCAAGCAGAGTGCAGCTCAAGGGCACTCATTCTCTCCTACTTGCTTAACAGGACTCTGGCAGCCTCTTACCTGTTTTGATACTACAGCTCTAACACCTACCTCCCCAGGAAATTCTCCCAGGAAAGTCAAAGATAGCAGAACAAGGACCTTTACTCAGCTCTGCCAATCAGGCATGTGCCCTGCAGACCACAAACCACTTTTCAGGGCAGGGATGAAACCACTGTGAAGTGGGAACTAATGCTGTGAGGTTGTGGGATGACCGTGACCACAATTCTATGCTGAGCTGCTCTGTGTATGACTTACACAGCTGTCTAGTGAGTTGCTCCAGCCCCCCCAAAAACGAAAGCAGAAGGGAGGACTCAACTGTCCTTGTCCACAAAACAGTCAGAAAAGCCTCCAAAACCTCTATACAAAACTAGAAGTTTCCCCACAAGTCCAGAAAATTTCATTAACAGCAAAACCTCAGAAATATCACAGGAGAAGCAAAATGCAGGGCAAGGCTCTGCAAGTAACAGGCTTGAAGTCACAAGCCCTTCCAGCGAAGAAGAGACAGCAGCCAGCAGCAATACACAGGTTACCCTCAGCGTGTACAGCAGCTCCATCTAGCACATGCCCCAGTTCAGTGCATTTATTTGCTTGCCTCATCATATGAAACGGTCACACTGCTCAATTCACAGGGAAGCAGGAAGCCTCCTGCCTTCACCACACCATGAAAAATAAACCTCATTGCCAGCCATGAGTGCAGCTGAACTACTGTGAATATGATTTACCTGCCAGGGCTGATGAAGACAAACCAGCTTTGGTGCCATTTCAGAAAACCTGCCTGGGATGCTAGGCAGGGACAAACATCTATCCCAGTGCACATTCTGATGTGTAACTGTGCCCACACTTAACTATATTCGCAATGAAGCGCTGAGGAATGCAGAGATGCACATGCACGTGACAATGCATGAACCTTTTTGCATGTCATGATGAATATTAAGCACTTAACACAGGTAGGGCCCAGTCAGATAGACAGGGCTCATTTGCAAACAGAGAACCTGATTAGAACAATCATTCCAAACTTCCCAAGCCAAAAAAACAAACGAGTGGAACAATCTTCACCTCGCACTGCAATCACGAGGACTGATTGCAAGATAGGGGAGGGGGGATTTCCTCATTTTATGTACCGGTATATAAGGTCTGGAGAAAGAGATGGGAAGGCAACAGCAAAAGCAGAAGGCAAACAGTTGTGTCTCTGTTCAAGACAAACTGTCATTTTATTCTAGAGTCACCAGAGTGTATGCACATGTATGTGTAACTCCACTTCTGTGAAGAGCGCACCAGAGTGTAAAAGCAGAAATGCAGAAGTAGAAATGAAATATATTCTTTTTCTAAATAGCAAACTTAAAACACCGCGAAAGGTTAGAATGATTTAGAACATCCAGCCTGCACGGCCACGCTTGGCTGTTCTCAGCGTACGTGTGAGGTGACTCTGCACACAGGGTTCTCGCAGTGGCCAGAAAAATTTGCTACTTTGCAACCTCTTTTCATTTTCCTGCTATCTTCATGAGAGGCTTCTGAGAGAGTTACCTGCTGGCTATATGAGGACAGGGCACAGAGCAGTTCATGCTTCTCTGTCACGGTAAAGGCGAGTAGCAGCATGGGCAGAATAGCTTCTCTCCCGTCTCCTGTGATGGGAGATGCATGCCGCCTGCTCTTCTTGTTTAATCTTCTGAAGATAGTTTGTGACCAGATTAATGCCTTGTAAATTTGTCAGTGCCTTTCTACAAGGCTGTGCTGCTTATAATAAAAAACTACAGTAGCCTCCACAGACTTTGTCATTTTAATTATATCACTACTGCCAAGCAGTAGGCATGCTCCTTGTCCCTATTGGTCCAACACTGAGGTATTGCTATCAGCAAAATTAATTGGTTACCACCCTTTTGTTATCTCAGAAGTAGCTATCAAAAAGGTGACACCATAGTGTCAACACCACTGATTGGCTGGCACTGTGAAAATGAATACCTGGGATATGGTCTGCTTTAGCAGGAGATAAACTGAATTGCAGAAGATCGTCTACTTCAGCACCATCTTATACACTGAGATCACAGAGATAGGAAGAAGGCACTCAGTCACTCTAATTTGGAAGTTGCCACAGAGAAAGCAAAAAGAGAGAGTGAAAATAATCAGATATTCTAGTTTCAGGTTGGTTAGAGGCTGTCTACCTCCACTAAGGAGCCTGTTACCCTTCTGCACCAGCTACCTAACCTGGAGAAACAGAGCAGTCGTTAAGAACACAAAAGGCAGTGGTAATTTAACCAGGAGTAAAACAACAAACCAGTACTAATGCAGAAAATAAAATTAAAAAAAAAAACCAGGCTGCATCTAATAATGATCAAATCCTGCATTAGTTTGTTAGCTGAGAAAATTCCACATTAAATAGAAAAAGCCTCACTACAACAGATAACTGCATATGCACAAAGCGAGTAAAGCAGCAGTGTCACAGTTGCATGAAATGGGTGCAGGTTACCACTGTATGCTGCCTATAAAGGGAAATAAAATCTTTCCTAAAAAGACAGTAATTGTGAAAGTAGTTTAGATGAGCTCAACAAATGACAGACTGTACAGGAAGGAAATTCACTGAGGTTTCACTTAGCTCAAGCATGGCTTGGTGGTTTCAAAAGGTGCAAGGCTCACCTTGATTCTCCCTCTGGAGGAACGTCTGGCATATAGTCTTTGGTTACTACAACACAAAAACTATTCAAGATTTTTTTTTATACTGTTATCTAAGTTGACAGGTATGAATGACCGTGAAAAACAGGCCACTCAGGCATACCTGGAAGAGTCCAGTTCAAGCTATCATAGTCAGTGATCTTAGAGGTATGATGTTCGCTTGTTTTGAAATTGAGAAAGGGGGGAAGGAAACACCTAACAACTTGAACGCAACTGGAAACAATCTCTTTTGGAAAAATATGACCTTCACCAACTTTTCACTAAGTGAAGATGAGCTGATAGTGAGCTGCAAGAGGGAAAACAAAGAGAGCATAAGGCTTTCCAGGAACAGTAGCTAACAGTTTACTATGGTTCAGTTCACAATAATCAGCACCATTTGCTGGGATTGCTGAAAAAATAAACATCTTCCACAACACCCTCTGTTATCAATAATATCGAAGACAGTTTCATGTCAGAGCTGCTCACCTACCTATGAAAGAATGACAGTGGAAACATGTTTTACTGCTCTCTGGTTCATGCTGTGTGAATGCAAGTACCTTATGATTTAGAGGTCAGATGATTACCAAAAAACATAATCATTTAACCAAAGCCTGCTCTGCCTGTCAATCCCGGCTCTAGCATGTTCAGGTGGCAGGGCCATGTTCTGGCTGTACCTCTCTTTTGTAGCACAAGTCCTGGAGGAGAAGTAAAACTGGAATGCACTAGATCCTAATGCTTCATATTTCTGAATCCTCCCTTATAGCCTCTGAAGAAGTGACAGGCAAAATCTTCTCTACCCTGCAGGTAACATAGAGAACCTACACATATGGTGAGTCAGAATGTTCAAGGTAGAACGGTGATTTTCCATTCGCATTTCAATTTTTAATTGTGTCTGAGTTTCTCAATAAACACCTTTTCTTCCTGAAATGCAGCATGACTAGATCAGTTGTCAGAGGAAAATGCTTCTAGGGGAAAATTACATGTCATTTGGAAAACCTTTTTAGAAGTCTTGTAAAAAGTAACAAAAGGTTTTTTTCTAGTTTCTTTTAAAAATCTTCAAATGTTTCTCAAAGAACAGAAGAAAACAAACTATGTCACCTAAGTCTACAAACTCCACATTTGTTGTGCTTTCCCTCAAGGAAGATCTTTATGCAAAATTCATCCTGAAAGGACAGCAAAGCACTTTCCACATTAAGAAAATGGGCACTGTATTGATGTAATTACATTGATGTAGACAGTGCTTCAGTTCACTTTGGAAACCGTGGAAGCTCTCCAGCATATTTACAGACTCACTGGAGGTCGTGTGGATTATGTAACTTTGAAAATCTCACTAATTAGTAAAGGAGTAATTTTAACTCACCTTATTTTTCTTGTGCTTGTCAGATAATATTCCAGGGCTAGAGGTGGAAATGAAGGATTTCCTGCTCAGTTCCTGGGCAATAGCTACTTCTGTGGTATCTTTTTGTGTGGTTTTTTTTCAGCCCAGTATTCTGAGCCCAGAGGGAAGGCAAGGAGAAAGAAGGATTTGAAGGAATTGATGGTAGCTCCTCAAAGTGTCCCGCCAGCATCAGATTCAAATCACATGATGTCATTAGAAGTGGAGTAGTCTGTTGTCATTTTTCTCTTTATATTGCCCCCGCAATCCTGCAAAATGAAGGAAGTGAGACTACAGTTCCAGAAGGCTCTTCTTCCCTCCTTTTCTGTTCTTGTCATCCCCCCTGATTCTCCTACATAGCTGTTGGGATGTCACCTCGTATAGCATCCATGGGGCCTTTGGCAATCCAAAACAATAAAGACAGTGGGGGGAGAGGGGAGAAACAACCATCCAAGAAGCAGATGAAAAGCATGGCAAAGCCAACAGACAAATAACAAAAGGGAAGCAAGGGGACTAGAGCTGGTTTTTGTGTGCTCTGTAAATATCAGTAATGATGAAGAGGAGGCAATAAACTGCTTTGAAGTTCTTTATGATCATTTCTGTATTCTCTGTCACCCTGGAATTGAACTGTGTGTATTCAAGGTCCTCTCTCTCCCCCTTTACCCCATTCTTTCCCTTTTTCCCCAGAAGTAGTAACCTTTGTGCCTTTTATTGTGCAGTCAGGAAATAAAATTCCACTCAGTTAAGCCACACTGTAAACAGAAATGCAGCCATCAGCTTAGCTAGAGTACAGAAGCTCAGGTATTTCAAGACAGATGCCCTCTAAACAGTGCCATGAGTTGAGAAACGGCTTCACTGTCCTTTACCTGCCCTGGCAGGTATGACAAAGCAGTAACCTGCAGATATCATAGAAAACAAACAAAAAGACAGATCCCATTTCTCCCATATTTAGAGTGAACACTGGATTCCTCATCTCAGTGGGTTAGTCACAGATCTACTTTTGACTATACAGTCTTACTGCAGCATCTTGAACCCAGAGTACAGATAAGAGAGGTCAATTACATTAGATTTTTACTACTACATATTAAAGAAGTTTTTATCTTGAACAAGAGACTGGAAAGCATAGGGGAGGAACATCTACAGATTCTGGGAAGGTTGATGTGTACAGAGACTTCTGGGCTGATCAAGAAAGTGCCCACAATTCAGAGGCTCTAGCACAATTAAAAGCCTTTTGAAACTTCAGAATTGCCAGTTACAGGGAGAGTCACATTGAGTGAAAGTTCTGAGCCTGTGTGGAGGGGAATTGATGTAAAGATTAGAAAAAAGGTTCACTGGAGAAAAGCTTTAAATTCACTGTTTGGCAAACAGGGGTTCTTATATCTCTACTGTAAATCCTTTCAGGTCAGTTATTAATAAATATTCCAAAAGAGACAAAAAGGAAAGTTCCCTACCCCTGAGGTCTGCTATCCCATGGTTGTTGATATTCCTCAACAAGAAAAGAATGTTTCAGCATCATTTCCAGTGCTTTGACCTGGCTCTGAGAACCTGGGACTCCTCACCCGATCTCCTTCAGGGAGCCTTTAGTGGCTCTCTCAAATGGACACAGGGCTTCTTATTGTAATAAACCTCTATCTTAGAGATAACTATGCTACCTGGCTTGAATGATATCCACCATTTGAGCATTCCTGACTTAGACGATGTTTCTCTGTCATGTAGATTCAGTGCTGGTACAGTGAGAGAAGTACAATTTCTGGGCAGTTTCAGCCCAGCCATAAATCTTTTGTCACAGATCAAGCCAAACTGGTAATAAATCTCTTAAAGTCTGTACGACATGATGCCAGATTCAGCCCTTAGAAAAGGAAGTACAATTCCATTGACTGCCAACACTTGTTTGCATGAGATTTTATCTCTTTCCTTCTCAATACTCCCAATACCAGTGCCCTGGCTGCTTTAACTGTCTCTGAAGTCAGTGTTGCTCTGACAAAGAGCACATCTGCCTAGATATGACCAGGAAACACTATCCAGATACTATTTTTTTAGATTGCCAAAAATTTTTCACTCTGTGCCATGTATAATACAGCCAGAGGCAGGGCAGGCTCAGGAAACACCATGGTGACTGCACAATTATTCTTCTCCTAGTGCTTTTCTGTCAGTAACTCCATGGTAAAATTCTGACTGCTTGGCTTGTCTTAGAGCTTCCATGGAACATTGTGAGTGTCCTCATAGAAATAATGCAGCCCCTTTCAGCCTCTTAAGCACCCCAAAAGCATGGATGCTCCCTGCCCTGTATTATTTCCATCTATATGAATCCACTTACATAAGCTGTGTACCAGTGAGCAACAGATTGCCCACATCAGCACATTCATTCCACACCACCCATCAATGCCCTCTCACGTACACTAACTAAACCTCTTCAGTTCACAAAGTCCATGCAGATGTGGTCAGTGGTAGGCTGGTAGAGTGAATCTGAGCAGATGCTCACAGTAAGCATTATGGCTTTTACATACAATGGGGAGCTGTCCAATTCCAGAGCTGCAAGAGCCAGCCAGGGCAGATATCTCAGTATAAATCCCCCACCAAGAGTATGTGAGCCTGCTTAGCTTCTGAGTCAGTAATGAGTCATTGCCCACTGGGGGGGTGCAGAGGGGGGAAAACAAGACCTGTCAAAGTTGTTTTTCCAAAAAAACAAGAAGAAATGATTCAAGCATAACAAATAGGTAGATATTCAGCTTGACTGGGGAGATTCTTGTCCCTGCATTTCCCAGTCTCCCACATCCCAGGTGAATGCTCAAGCAGGCCTACGCAACTAACTTTTCTCTCCACTTCATTATGAGGACAGCTAATACCAAGTAGAATAGCTCCCTCAAGCAGCACTAAGGAAAAGCTTCAGTTGGAGAAAAAGTTGAGAAATATGTTTTGGGGACAAAGGAGATGGGCACTTTTATGCACCTTCCAGCTTCCTTAGTAAAACCCTTGGCCACCATGCTATTTGGTACTCAGGTCCAGCTGGCCTATTTCATCACAGATTCCTATCTGACATGAAAAGCTCCTTCCAGCTACAAGTTTTAGTACAAGAAGCCCGTTCATTCCTGTGTATCAACAACAACAACAGACAAAACTGTCAGAAAAACCTCTCCATTGAGTTTCTGTGAAAGATGCTTCGAGACATAACATTGATACAAATACGAATACCAGATATTCAGGCTACAGGTCAGCAAGAGTTAGATATAGAAGAGTTCGACCTTGTTTCTCAATCTCTGTATGCCATACTCATTTGCTATGGAGGCATTCAAACAAGCCAACAGTTGTTCCTTTTCATTTAATCTTTTTGCCAAATAATAAATCTTTCAGACAGCTCCACTGGAATTATTCACATACACAATCAGCTGCTAGAATATGTTGCTTTACCAGTTCTCCTTCAGGTTCCTAGGGCATTAGGCACCCCTTGAAAGTGCCCATTAGATGAAGCCTGTTCTCTTGATGGTTTAAGAAGGCAAAATCTATTTTTTAACTTCAGAGGGAAACACAAAGATGTTGATATGCACCATGGAAAAGAGGACTGTTTACTAATCTACAAGTCATTAAAGTAATAGCTCTTTCTCCTCCCCCCCCTCTTAAAAGTCAAACATTTTGGAAATCAGTTATGAAATAGACATCAGAGTAAAAGAAAAAAACAATCAGTGGGCTGATGGGAGAGCCAAGTAAACAAACAAAAAATGCTGGGGATTCTGGAGGAGTTTGGCAATCAACAGAAACATAAGCAAACCTGGATCATGCTCTAGGTGCAAGAAACACCATTTGTAGCAAATGCGACTACTGTAACTGCAGACAGCTCCAACACCCACCATATACAGGTGAAACAGAGACATCTACGCTTCTAAGGTCATGAGAAAACTTAGCTGGAAAGCATTCCAAGATATATAGGCCTTCTGACTCTAACCAGTCACTACAGATATTTACCCAACTTTTATTTGTTGCTGTTAAGAAACCTTCAGAAGCTGAGATCCACTTCCCTTCTCAAGCAACCCACTCTAGTGCTTAACTGTTCTTACTGCTGGAAAGATTTTCCTAATGTTTAATCTAGATCTTCTTGCCACAGTTTAAGCCCATTACTTCCCATTCTATCCCCAGGGGACTTCGATAGCAGTCTATTATCTCCTCAGACACAGGTCTAACAGCAAATTCAGCTTCCCTCACTGTCAGGCCTGGGCCTTAATTACAAGGTGATTTCAACTCTCACAGCTCATGTTTGTATATACACCATGCATATTTATGGCACAGACCAAAGATGACTGCTTTGAATGGATTGCTGTGAGGATCTTGTGGTAGAGAAAACAAATTGCCATTGCTGGCATTAAAGAACAAGAAGCATTTTTCACACACGCTCATAAATACATATTCCACACACATACATATATACGCACTTTTCCTATTAATAGCTGTGTTGTGTACACAGTCTGACAGATCTGAGGGCAACCCAATGCTGCCATCACCATGCTCAGTCCATATCTGCATGCAAGCACCCAAGCATGCACACAGACACAAAGGTATGTGAATGCTTATGGATCTGTGACACAGACTCGCAGATGGCATAAATCAGTGTCACTCCTACTCAACCTAACTCCTATTCAAGTTGGCCATAAGGTAAGAACAGACAAGTACACAGCTCCCTGTGTCTATACAGCCATATGGGCAGTATACCCAGGCAAGTGTGCGTTGCACACCTTCTTGGCCTGATGGATACTGCAGTACAGCTGCCAGCCTGGCCACCCAAAGCACAGGCTTCAGTACCATCAAGTTCCCATCAGTGTAAAATTCTGGCTTAGGCACAAGAGAAAATACTGTGAGCAGCACAGCGTAGTACAGCAGAACCCCGTTGAACCAATTAGGGTTAACACATTTCTGGTTAATGAGAGGTGCCGGTCATGATTGTAAATTAATATTTTCCAGTGGCTACCCATGCACTCAAGTGTCAGTATTGATCAAACTTACCTCTGCCCAGTTAATGCTGATGGATTCAACAGCAACATACGCCTGCTCATCTGTTACCCAATTAAGAAAAGCCCTCGACTCATCCTAATAGCTGTATTTATTGTCATCAGGAATATTGATATATCTCTGTGCCAACTGCAAGCCAACATACACATGCAAGCACATGCAAAGGATATGAAGTTGCTCTGGGAATTCTCCCAGGCTCAAATCGCATTGAGAAAGCACTTTGTCAGCCTCCATGCTATTTTGTCCAGATGGGCAATGTTTTCTGTAGGGAAAGGGATACTAAAGGATACTCCCTTCTCTAAGCTCACTAGCTAGACTTTTTTTTCTTTTGCATTAGAGAGTAAGAAATGCATCAAGCTTCACAAATAAACTGCTCGGCTGTTAAAGGACTAAAGCAAATGAAAGCTTCCTGTTGCACAGGGAGTTCAGCATGTGAGAAATGCTGGCCATGTAAGAAAAAAAGCCTACAGGAGGAACCAAATAAGGATTAATGAGCATCTTTTTATATGGTTCTCTACATTGCTGGCCTGACTTTGAATCAGGAATCAGAAGCTGCTGGGTAGCTAATGGGTCTTGGGTAAGGGACATGACAGCAGCTGTCTGTATAAGACAAACAAAAAACTCCAAGGACTACAGCAAAATTTAACATTTTCCTTGCAGTTCAAGGAGTTCTTTTCTGAAATGGACACGTGATTTAGAGAGCTCAAGAGCATCTGCCCTTTCCTGGAAGCGTTCAAGACCCTTGTCCCTACCAAATGGACTATTAAATGTAGGAAGAGATGAGAATCCCATTTTTTGCAGAAGGTCATTCTGAACTAAAACAGAAATGAAAGCTCAGAGGAGGGCGATTCATCTCTGCAGCTAAAGCGTAGCCCTGCCAAGCCCAGCCAGAACACCCACCCAGTGCAGCTGAGATTGCATGCTGTGGTATATAAGGCTGAATGGGAAAAGAGCTGTGGATGAGACGTCTAATGCTCCAGAAGTTTAGAAAGCAGTTAACACAGGCCTCTGTGCCTACTCATTAAGGATCCCTTTTCTTACTAACTGAACACAAATGAGACAGCACCATCTGACTTGTGCAGAGGCTGCGTTTTGTCCCAGGGAGCTATCTGGAATCTCAAGTCATCAGCAGAAAACCTGTCTGGTGTTTTCCAAATGTTTCCGTCAATTGTTCCTCCAATTTGACAGATGCCGGCGAGGCAACTTGTGGGCCTGAAAGCAACTTAATAGGCCACAGTCAATGGCAGTTCATACTGAGTAACCAAAGTTTGAATGGGATTCTGCAAATGAACCCTTTATAAGCCACCCGAGGTGGAACCCTCAAGCCTGCTGCCACGCAGCAATGGCAGCTGCTCCCCATTGCTGCTTCTGTCCAATCTGTCCTTTAGATAAGTGAAGGACATCTACCTCCAGGGCTCTCCGCTTAGTACTTTCCACCATCCTCTAAATTAAAAAGTGAGCAATTGACAACACACCTTACTAAATGACACTTTCTCCCTTCTTCCCCAACCACTAGGGCCATGTTTTAACAGACACAGACACTTTGCTGGTGTCTTTTTAATTTGATTTCACTAAAAAAATAACACACAAAGCCATTTGGCCTTGTGCCACTCAACATACTGCTACAGAGTCGGCATGAGTTATGGGGTAATATTTCACACCCTGTTGTGTCTTATTACTTAACTAATAACAATATTTACCCAGGGTTTTCCCCAAGCAACTCAGACAGGTTTAAAAGAAATCTTGATTAAAGAATGACAGCCAAAGTATTGGATGTTAAGTATAAATAAGAGTAATGGGAAGAGAGTAGAAGAGTTTACTGTTGCATCCTCGTAGTTTGCAGTAAATCAGAGTAATATGAAAGTTCCTTTTTCCAGCAAGCCTCCCCATTTGCCAGCTCTTCCTGCAGCCCATATAGAGATCTGCCAGCCTTCTTACTTGCACCAAGGCAGCTGCAACTTATAGCACCTGCACACGTGCACCAATAGCATTTGCCTGCTGGAGGTTAAACCTTCTGACCTAAGTCCTTAACCACTAAAGCCAAACAAATAATTAACCACCCCTCACCTTCTCTGAGGCCAACCACTAAGAAATAATTTATTGCAAAATAGTGCATCCAACTCCTTGCCACTTGATAGTTCACAGTTAGAAAAATTAATTGATACGAAGCAACACCTCTCAGTGCATTATTATCTGTGGAACTCATCACTGAGGCAGACAAGGACCACGTAAATTACATGGAGAGTGCGTGCTACAATTAAAAGCACCCCTATTCCTGTTAGAGAGGATATCATGTTCTTCCTCTTCAATCAGTTAAACAGCGACTGCCTTGTGGATAGAGTATTCCATGTTCCTTCACTTTGAATTTCAGCTCAAACTGTCCACGTTGCCTTCATTTCAAGGCAGGAATGTAGAGCTATCAGAGCCCTTGTCTCATTTCCTTTGGTAATACTCCAGCTGACTCAGGGACTTAAGCTACACATCCATTCAACTAAGAAAAGCACTGTGGATTCCTCCCAACCTAACCTAATTCAGAAAACTAAATATTGCAAATAAAAGGACTCCTGTCTAACGCTCATAAAAAATAGATTCAAATTTACGTGCAAGTTGATATTTTCTGGCTGCCTCATATTGCTTGGAAGGAGAATGGGGAAAAAAGCAATGCCATTCTCTGCATCTCCTTGTTTCCCCATAGAGACCTTCCCTCCACAAGCTTACTAACCTCTGACAGGACCCTCCTGTAATCACAGCCCTAGCAGGGTTGTGTGCAAGCCAGAGCTGAGCATTCTAAATAATGGAATTTCTGAAGAGTTACTCCAGCTGATAGATGGGCAAAATCCCACTGCTGTTACTCAGGCAAAACATCATTGCAAGATGCTGAAAGTTTTGAGTGAATAAAGACTTTAAAGTTGGGGCCAACAGCAATAATTTTGGAGCAGACACCTGTGAGCCTCTCCTGACAAGGGGCTGAGGCACGAGGTGCTTTTATGATGTCATCCTACATTGTCTCATCAACAATCTGTCTCCAGCTGCATTCCTGAGCTAACCACAGCTAGTAGTGACTAAGGAGCAGAAGTGAAACAACTACCTACCTCTTCAAATTAGGCGCTACACAGCTTATCTCTCCATCCTTTACTATCACAGCATCCCCTCATCTCACTTGCATATTAGAAGACTGTGTTTGAAATGCTTATTCCTTTTCAATGCAGGAGCTTTAATACCACAGGAGAACATGTGTGTGAGTATCTGGGCACTATTTACCTTTGCAATATCTGATTTCTGTGCTCAAGTGAGTTCTGCTAGGCAAGAAGACAACAGTAAAGAGCAGGGAGATACCAAGATCCTTCTTCCTCTTCTCTCTGACAGAGAAAGGAGACCTATGAGCCAAGGAAAGCAGCATGTGGAGGTGGTACTGATGAGTAACTATGACAGCAGAAAACAAGACTCCAAACGTTATTCAGGATATTAGTTCCAGCCAAGGGAACATCATCTTCTTTATAATGTATTGAAAATATCTGTGTTTGAAACAAGTTTTATCCCATCTTATCGTATACTGCTTACCTTCCCATATGTACTTCTAGTTACGACATCTAAGCCCAACTTTCCTGTCCTTAGCTCTGTAATCCATCAGGTCCTACCCAGTCTCTTCCCAGCCCTTTTTACCTACAGAAGCACCTGTAAGTCTCACACCAGTTTCCACTTTCTACAGCCCTGTCAGTTCTGGCACAGATTGGAGACCCCAGTGATTCAAAGCTGGCTCACTATTAACACTGCCAGCTGTTTCACCGCCCTGCCTCTCAGCACGCCAACCAGAAAAGCCTTTGTTCTCCAGGACACCCTTCCCAACTGATTCTGACTAGGTGGCTTATCACTCAGCAACAGCAGCAGTGTTCACCCTGGCAGATCCCCCCCCCCCCCTTTCCACCCTCCCCACACACCCCAGTCCTTCTGTGCTAAGAAAAAAGAGCCTTCATGCTCCTCCTCTGGTTCCCTACTATTTATCTTTCATTTCTTCCTTAATGGGTGGAAGGAATTGTACCATCCCTCTTGGCTCAACTGCTTGTGCCAGGCATTTTCTATCACCCTGCAGCAGATAGAGCTTGTAAGGAAAGAAGAAATGGCCTTGGGATAAGAGATCATATCCTTGTGAATTAGCTTACAGTCCAAGGCCTAAAAGCCACTGCCGGAAGAGGATAAATATGGTAAACAGTACTGTTCTCTATTAGGAAATCAGGGATTCTACTTAAATATATTCAGGATGAAGCTCCACATACCCACAAATCACTGCACATATTCACAACAGGCTCAAGGCATTAAGGATAACTAGTTTGTTTAAATGGGTCCAGGGCTTATCCATCAGAGTGAAAACAACCAGACTGATCAGATTTCAGCCCAAGAGCAACACGGACTGCCTGTCTTTAGAGTTACAGGACAAGTGTCAGTAAAAGCATGGCAGACAGGAAAAATGATGCCCCAAACTACAATCACATGAGTCCCTGTAGTGCCTCAAGCCACTGCTGTGAAAGTTGTGAGAATTGCAATCTTTTATTCCAATACAAAACAGACATCTAAACCAGAAGATGGTCACTTCCATTCTCTTAGCCTGAGGACTAAGCCCTTGAGGAGGGCTTGCAAGGACTATGCGTCACAGTTGTTTTATATTCCACTTGCACTTCCCTAATTTTGAATGTACTTTGTCTTCCACTTACCAGAGATCTTGTAGTACTTCTGTTGAGTGTCAGAGTAATAGAATCATCAATTGGTTTGTGTTGGAAGAAAATGTAAAGACCATATGGTTCCAAATACCTGCTGTGGGAGGAGTTGTCACCCACCTGGTCAGGCTGCCCAAAACCCCATCCAACCTGGCCTTGAATGCCTCCAGAGATGAGGCATCCACAGTTTCTCTGGGCAGCCTGCGCCAGTGACTCACCACTTTCTCACTAAAGAATTTCCACCTAATATCTCACCTAAATCTCCCCTTTTAGTTTAAAGCCATTCCACTTGTCCTTTCACTATTGGACTGTGTAAAAAGTTGGTCCCCCTCTTCTGGAACCAACTCAGATAAGCTAAGCTCATCTGTCCAGACAAGCCCAGTTCTCTCATTCTCTCAACCTTTCTTCACAGGAGAAGTGCTCCAGCCCTCTGATAATCTCAGTGGCCCTCCTCTTGACCTGCTCCAAGAGCTCAGATAAGCTAAATTCATCTACCCAGACTTCACTTTTTCTCGCTTGTTGCATTTCTTCTTCCAAACTTCTCATCTGATATGACTGGGAGAAGGAAGCTAAATGCTCTGAAAGAATAATCTTTTTGTGAAAGGACTAAAGAAAAGCCAGATCATTAGTAGCAGGAGATCACATGCAAAACACAGCTCACCTCTGGATGCGCAGCACATAATGTGCATGTGGAAATGTACCTGTAGAGGTACTGGAGATTTCTGAAACATGCAAGTTTTGGAGAGGGAGAAATGAAAAATGAATTTTCAGCTCAGTGACAAGATCTGTTTAAATAAACATGACGCCTTTAGCACTTCTCTTTAGCCTCCTACTTTTCTCCACCTATTCCACTTAACCTTCTATTTCTTCATGTAAAACACATTTCAGCATTCTCTCTCAAACACTTCATAAGTTCCATACCCTTCCTTCATAGCACCCTAACTTGCCTCTGACTCCATCTTGTTCAACTTTGCTCACCTTGGGAAGAGCACTAATGTACTCATGCTTACTTTCATATTACAAGGATGGAAAATCATCTTCATTAAGAATGTTTTACCCTTTTCCCTGACCACAATGGTTCTGTGCAGATTGTGTAACTTGCTACGATAGAATCTTGCCATTGCTTTCTCCTCTGAAATCTTCTTCACTGTATAAGGAAGGCCTATGCTTAGGATCCTTCTCAGTTTTCCCTGAATACACTGAGTTTCCTAAATATTTCATTCTGAGCCAGATTCCTTTTTTGCATCACACCAGTGGGCTCATATCTGAAAGCCATTACAATTTGTTAACAGACTTTTGATATACTTCATAACACAGCTAACATGCAAAAGAAACCACCATTTCTTTTTTCGAAACAAACAAACCCACCAACCAAGCAACGAACAACTTTCTAGGTTTTTGTGAGCTTGATTTCTCACTCATGATATTACACATAACTACATACCATATGTAGTAAACATCACACACACACAGGAGACTCTTAAAGGTCAGAAATTAAACTAGAAAATATACACCGGAGAAACCAATCAAAGTCTATTAATTTCTTTTCTTCTCATTTCCACCTCTGCATACCAGATGCTACAGGGGCTTAAAGTGCCTTCCCTAGTGACTGATTCAGTTCAAAAAGAACGGCCTGACTGATGATCTATCATTTCTTTCCTTGGAAAACCATAACCTGCAAGGCTTAAGAGAAATTCTTCCTATCACCTCATTTATTCTTATGGTTAATTTCATCCTATTTCTTTTACTCTATTGAACTATGTGAATCTTCTTACTTCTACATCCCTAACCAGTGTAAACTTTGTCCTATTTCTTTTACACCCTTCAACTGTGTCATGTGGAATCTTCTTACTTCTACATCCCACAGCAATATAAATTTCATCCTATTATTACTATTTCCCTAAGCCAACTAATAACCCTTTGTTACTCCTACATCTTAAAGCAAGCTCACTTCTCCTTTGCCCAATCCTTTAAATGTTTGCAAAGAATCCTAGCACCCTAGGTGGATTGGTCAGCTTATACTTGCTTATTTTCAGTTCCCATACATCATTGTCAATAAAACCTTTGCATTTATTTAATCTCTGGGACTCACTTTGAATTAAGGTATTTTGAATTCAGATTTGTCTCTAGTGAGACTCCATTACTGCCAGTCATAGTTCCCATCTTGCCCATCCAGGACTTGCTACCTTATCTTATAAATCACACAGTCCCAAATGATACCCGTTTCCATCAAGCATCATTTGATTTTGTCATGCAAATACTGTTAAATTTAACCCAGTCCAGAGATAAACTCATATCCAGAGTACATGTAGTAAACAGAAGATACAAAGCGCACATAAACAAGCATGTCAATGCAGAGCCATGAGTGTTAGCTAAACAATAGTACAAATGGTTTTTTTTAGCAACAGAAAGAAAAAAGTAGCTCATCAACCAGGTTTCTGAACTTGGTTGGGCTTTCTGTTTTTAATCTTTTAATCTTTAAAAACCAAGATTTTGTTTTTGACCAAAGTGATAGTGAAGGAGAAAGTATAGGTGCCTTGTTTACCTAGTTTTGGCAACACTATCACCAATAATCCTGTTCTGGCTAAAATCCAATTGTTTCCACCAATATTTTGGCCCAGCCACAACACTAAATAAGCCATTCTTCTGACAGGTCTGTCTGGAGCCAAAAGTGAATTAATTCTTGGCTTAAACTTTTATCAGAATACACTCATTCAAGATAGCCGACGCCTTAGTACACAGCAAAGATTGCCCTTTGAGGGGCATAAGCATTTTGCTTCATTGACAGATCCTCTTCCAGATTTAGAGAACATACTTCTCCCCAGAGCTCAGGTCATGTTTGCATAGCTGAATAAAAATGCCATAAATCTTCTCTTTTCAGCAATAGAAAGCAATTGAGAATTAATTCCTCCTGGAGCCTTCTTAAGAAGCTACCTATCTCATGGTTGGAGCTTATACTATTTTTTCAGGTTTAGTATGCCCTCTGTTCTGCCAGGGCTGTTCACCAAGACACGCTGAGGACACTTTCAATTTAGGTACAAAGAACTTCCACAGTCAAACCAAGACAAAGATTACTCATGACATCAGGTAATTGAGATACTTCCCTGACGCTACGCCTAAGTATTAAACATTGCAAGGGATCTGTATACCAGATCAGCTGTACAGACTTGTTTGTATTTCAGGCAGTTCACTGAATATTCAAGACAAGGGAAAGATACAGTTATGGAAGGTTGGTATGGGGAGAAGGATTTACGTCCTGAATTAGATTAAAACAGGGTTAAGGATCTTCATCTCCAGCTCAGAGATCACTTTACACAGTAATACACATTAATAAGATTTCACCAAGGCAGCTTGGATCCTGCTGTGAATATTCCTATCAGGGCTTCTCTAGTGGGTTAAGATCAATCTCCATTCTGTGGTCTTGAAAGAGCAATCCCAAAGGCTTGCACTAGCTTAAGGGGAACACTTCAACCACCATCAGCCCATCTGACTACCAAAAAAAAAAAAAAGACATGAGAGGTTTTTAAGCCCTTGAACAGTCCAAATGCTAATCCTCATCACATTGAATACTTCCAGCAGAATGCATGGTCGGCTCCATTAAACCAAGTGGAACATTTGGGCTACTGTATCCAAAATCTTTCTAGTGCGCGCATAAAGATCCTGCATCCTCTTGATCTCTGTTAATTATCTGTATATTTGCTTGCTTTTATTTGGATGCTATGTCTGAGTCCTGTCTGGCTGCTGAACAGACTTCTCTCAGACAAGTTCGAAATGTGTTTGGCAGTACCATGCCCATATGTGCTCCCTCAGACATGCCTCCTAAAAAAACCCAACAAACCTCACTAGATGCTTGTTCAGAACCACCACATGTTCCCTTCAGACTCAACAGGTATGTTAAGCCTGTGACTTCAGCTACTTTAACATAGATGCTAGAAACACTAGATGAGTATAACGCTCCACCAGTAATGACATGGCAGTTCACTATGTTAGATCATAAACTAAACAGACTTTGGTAGAATAAAAGAAGAGCAGGTAACATACCAGGGACACAGTAGCCCAAGGAACTGTATTTACACAGTCTCAGCAGATGAGAAGGTGATAAATTAGATGCAAAGAGTTGAGCTTAATGTTGCGGGAGTGACGTTTTGATCATTTTCTTTCCTTCTTCAGCCCCTCCCTCTCACTCCCATCTCCCTCCTCCTCTTTCCTACTGATGGAGATGCAATTCCACAACATGCAGACTTTCCTGTCCAATAAACCTTTTCTTCTATCAAGATGAGAGCCTTAAAAGGATGGTATTTTTGGAGAACACTAACTCACGCCACATACTCCTTAGGAACCGGCACTGTGCAAGACCAGTGAAGCTTCTGAGTGAAGTCATGCAACAGCTTTCTAAAGTATGCACAGTGAATCTGGGAGGACTGGAGCTCCAAGAGCTTCTACTCAACCAAAAATGACTATCTCCGATTTCCTTCTCAGCACCTGTAATTGTCCTAAGCCAAATAAAAACCAAAACAGCAAAACAACACAAACCAACCAAAGCTGTACTAAAACTGTAGTGTATGAAGGAAGAAAAGAAGAGGGAGCAATGCAGAGATAGGAGTAAAGGATCAAGGGAGAGAAGGCAAGAGATTTATTCAGCATTTCCTTGTCTGTCTCCTCCACAAACTGAATCACAGAAGCATGAAAGTAGATGTATTGAATCTCAAAGGAAATAAAAGAAGTGGAAAATTAACTACTGATGAAAAAAAAAAAAAAGCTGTGTCCAGGGATTCCTGCATATCAACTCTGAGCTCCCTCTTATCAGCTTAGAATAGAAAAGGCCAGGGGACTGGGGAGGAAAGGTCAAACATGGAGGGAAAACACAGGCAAGGAAAAAATGAGAGCTAGCACTGAAATCAAAGCAAAAGAGCAAAACTGAAAAGAACTCACCCCGTTTCAGACAATTTGCATGCACTGCCACAAGTACCATTTCCCAGTTTCAGCATCATGAATGGGTGAAGCTGGTTTAAGGCTGAAGCTCAGAAAAGCCATACCAATTCCTGCTTTTTTCCCCCCTTTATCTGGCAATAGGTAATAACAGTGGGCTGGAGAAACCTAGTACAACAGCAGCTGCAACCATCTGCAGTAATGCACAGCTGAGCCAACTGTGAGATGCTGTGTGCCAGGCCTGAACCAACCTCGAGAGCTCTTCCCTGCTGGTTACTAACGGCCTAGACACTGTGCACAAAGTTGGCCTGTTTAATTCTGGCTGGCTTCTGTGCTTTGCATTTTCTTGTATCTTATGCTGCTGTTTCCCTTTAGCTTTGAACAATTCCTGGCCATCTGTATCCATATTGACTTAAGTAACCACCAGATCATGATGGTGAGAGGTCTACCTCCACATCACCACTCTCCAAACACAGACAGGTCTACTGCAGTAATCTCCTTGGAAACTGCTGGCAAGAGACTAGGATAAACAAATGCTGTTACTATTGCCAATGAATAGTAAAAAAGGCAACCTTAAAGACTGGCTTCAAGTGGAAGTGTTGGCCTGAGCATCCTCCAAACAATTGGCTCCCCACAACCATCACACACAAATCACCAACAGCACACAGTGCAAGACCATCCTCTGTTTAGATATCTCTGCTGAACCTCAATGCCTGGCTGAGAAGGATCAACAAATCCAAGAACTGCCTTCATTTGGCCAACAATCCAGCTGTTGATATTACCCTCCTCAAACTGGTATGCGCAGAACTACAGCTATTTCTTCCAAAGACTAAGCATTCAGTCACCCAATGAAGACCACAGACAGACACAGACAGGACACAAAGACACACTTACGATATGATTCAGCAACATTAGTTGTACAAATGCAGGTTAAATGACTACCTTACAGAAAGAGCTAACAGGCTGAAAGATGAGAACATTCTAAAAGTGTATGGGGGAAAGCAGGGCAGATGGGTTAACAAATGTAATAGAATGTGCATAATTCTCAGCTACTGAGGAACAGTAATCACAAATCACCACCTGCCCAGCAACAATCAGATGGCAGGTTTGCCTCATCACTTTCAATAAATGAATTTCCTGTGTATGCATCACAACCAGATTCATTTAACTCACTTACCAAAGTAACTTTTTGCGTCCTACACGCCCAGCTCGGCTCTGGGAGAAGCAACGTGAGTTTATACCTTTCCGTACAAGAAGGTATTTACTGTGTTCAAATCAGCTACATCTGTGGAGAGCAGCTGAAGCAAGGAGGCTTCCAGCATATTGGTGTACCTCATTTTAACTTGGAGGAATATTTACTTTATGTGAAGCTTGACTTTGAAACTAGATTTGAGTGCTGCAGAACACGTTAGCATTTATACTTCCCTGAAGTCAAGATTCTGCTCCTGTGCTAGCAGAAGAAAATAAACATGGAGCCATACAAACTCACTGGAACAGTCAGCTCACAAACCCAAGCCCACCAGGATATCCTGTGCACAGTGGTTTGTTTTTTTTTTAGCAGAACAAAAATCTCCCTTGTGATGCTCACAGCGCGTTCAGGTCAATTCTGACAAATACTACTTGATAAAAGAAGAAACTGAGGTATGTGGAAGGATGAGTAGAATATACCTTAAAAATATTTTTAAGAGTCCAGGCCTATAAAAATAAACTCTTATAGAAAATGAACTAGCACTGTATTTACAATTAAATGAACATTTCCTATTTCAGTTTGGATTGATAAGGCATTTCTGGTCAATGGAACCTAACTTTTTTTTTTTTTTTTTTTTTGGTCTAATCATTGAATTGAGAAATCCATTATTCACACAACTTAATCTGAAATAAATAAAAGAGCAAACCAGCTGCAGACTCCTTAGATTTTGAATTAAAACATCAGGCTGCAGGTGTCAGGGCAGAATATTCCATTGCCAGAGACCACGCACTATATAATCCCTTAATTGTAAGCCAACCCTTAACGGTAATTTAATGTTCTCATAACATCATTGGTTTTCAGGTCTCCTGATTCTAAACTGAACTCCCCACAGAGCATTAAGGGCACATGCAGTGAGCTGTAGGTCTGTGAGATGATGGCTGTCTAATTCCTCTAGTTAAAAAAAAAGGAAAACATCTGTCAGCGAGAGGGAAACTTGCAACCCAGGATGCTTATATCGTGGGACAATGACATTGCTGGCTTGTCTATAAGAAATACCTTAAGAGATAAGTCTCCTTAGAAAATAAGTGGTAATAGGAGGAAAATGCTCATTTCTTAAGCAGGCATCGAGAAAAGATGGCCTGATCTTCAGGCAACCTATTAAAGACTTAGTGAACATGCCTCTGCTATTGTGATAACCTGGAAGGTGCCCAGACAAGTGCAAAGCAGTGAAGAACCTGCAAGATTGAGACAGGCTAACTTAATGTGTGCCTCCTTTCCCAAAAGTCCTGTATCCACAGCATCTGAGGAATACGTACATCAGTGGGCTCCAACCCAAAGTCTGCATCCTATATCAAATGGCGCACTCAACACAGAGGGTCAGGTTGCTTTTAGTGTTCCAGCATCTTACTGCATCTTCCCTCCCTTACTCTTGACCTCACCTCTGGTGTGGGTTTAGCCCTGTCCAGGCAGCCAGGTGATCAGCATTGCTTTTTTAGCCTATGTTGGCCAGAGATGTAAGAGAAACGTTCTCCTTTGGCTTGCTTGTTCACTCACCACTCAGCCATAGCACTTGCTCTCATTATTATCATCCAAGGGGCTGAACCCACAGAAACAAAGAAAGTGGAAGCTATTTTCTGCTGTTGTTTTGAATGTGAAGTAGAGCAGAGCCTGAATTTCATTCTCAGGGCACTACAGGGTCACAGGCAGCGCATAGACAGCACAATCGCTTATGTTTCCCCAAGGCATTGCACACAAGAAGGAAAAGAGACATAGCACTGGCCAGGGTTCGTTGCTCTTGGCAAAATGCAGCAGTATCCCAGAGGTGAGTGGCTTCCTGAGCCAGACTAATCCAAACTACTGGCTCAGAGGTGAAGCACTGCACTGTTTTGGCACATGTACAATCAGCTAGACAGTCACAGATCTGCAGCTGGGCAGATTTGGACTAGCAACATTTAACAGCAAGGGTAATTACCTCCTGGGACAGTGTGCCAAGGCTCATGAGAGGATTCCCTGCTGGGCGTTAAGTCAATCCTTTTCTGAGCTCTGGTTCAAACACAGTACCCAGGACATGAAGAAGGAATTATCACAGAGCAACCCCTTTGCCCTGTGTCATGCTGAGCACTAGGGTTTTCAATGCATGCCCTTTCTTAGCCCTTACTACTGAACACTTCATGTCAGACAGACACCTGATTTATGGACCTTCATCACACAGTGATCACAGTATGGAAAAGCCCTAGAAGGTGGGTGTTAAATACACAAGTCTATCCCAGCTATTCTGTTTGAAGGCTGTCTACATTGCTTCTGAATGTCTGAGAACAATAGAGTATCCTTGGCACTATAATGCAATAGAAAGCACAGCAATGATGTAACAAAGATCCAGGCTGCAGCAAGTGAGGATAAGCTCAAACACAGCAACCACGGACACAGAAAGAAAGGAGGGGGGCAAAAAAAAAATCACCGACCTGTGGTAGACCTCGGGTAGGCAAGAATGTCCTTATCTCCACTGCCAACAATTAAATGAAGTCAGGGAAGGGGTGGATCCTGGCTCTACCCCTTCCTTCAGGTGCACTGCATGCACCTGAGCTCCCTTGGGTTGTCCTGCCTTCCTACCAGGTGCTCAATCACTTGTTCAAGCAGCGACTTAACATTTCCACTACAAGCACTCTTCATCTATCTTTCAGTGTGACAAACTGGAAGAAATGAACCAGTCACATACAGCTAACATACTAAGACTACTTGGAGAAACCAAACAGCTTAAACCTCATTACTTTGGAGGAGTAAGATTGCACACTTCTAGATCTCCTTGTCTAGGCAGCCTGACTGAGCTTAGTACTCTTTTCACCAAGAAACAAGAGGAAAAAAGCCAAACAGATCACAGCTCTGTACAAGAATATGGCATCCCCACTTGGGAAGCTTAAGTGATACTGACCCTCTGCTCTGATCTCATGAGACCCCACCTGAATTACCATATCCAGTTCTGTGGCCCCCAACACAAGAAGAACACTAAGCTGTTGGAGCAGGCACAGAGTGGGGCCACAAAGATGATCAGAGGGATGAAGCACATAACACATTGTAACATAATATTGGTGGGAAGGTTCAACATCTACTGCCATACCACCACTGTCTACCTCTGACATTATGGGCTGACGTAATGAAATAAGAGGTATTACTTTCAGAGCAGCTCTTGTACATTAAAGTAAGGAGGAATAAGGATCTGTATTCCATTTTGCGTATGCAAAAGGAAGTGTTTATTTCTACTGGGTTACATTTAAGCAAATGAAATCTCTCCATAAGCACTTACATACATGGTCACCTACTACCTGGCAATTAAGGCATTCTTAGGGCTAGGGGACAAAGTCTGCACTGCAGTCAAGGCAAAGAGGGGATTTTAATCCCAACAGCCCCAGTTGTTTTTGTTTTTAGATAAACACTGCACCAATTTGGCACAATGTTCCTTAGTTGGGGGAGTTCCTTTACACTCTGAGCCTGAACTAATCACCTTGCTGAGGGGTAAGCAAGGTTTACTTTAAAAAGATCCACGAGGACTGTGATTTAAACACATTGTATCCACTACAAAAATTGGAATACCTGGTGAAAATAAAAATTGCCTGGAAGTTTATCACAAAAAACAGTGACTCAGTAAAAACACTGACCTACCTTCAGAAAATCACTGGCTGCTATGGAATCCAGGTGGGCCTTGCTTTTGGGTGAAACTCCTCTATTGAAGTCTTGCAGAGCAGTTCTTCAGCAATGGCTCATCTGTCTTTCACATGCCCTCAAAACAAGCCTTCTTTGCCTTTGCCCTTTCCTCCATCCAAGCACTTCATCACATCCCCACGCCCTATTGCTGCTGCGAGGCTTGATGGGAGGCCTACATCTTCCTGCCCTCATCTGGCTGCTCTTGGGAGGGAAGGAAGCTCACCCAGATGGATTTCAGCAGCTCTCATGAGTATTTTATGGTCTCTTACTGATTTACAGCCAGTTCAGCATTCTTGTAAATGGCCATAAATTGGATTGAAGTCATAAATCATAACCTGAGGAAGAAAGACACAGTCTCTGAGTCCCAGCTCAGGCTAAACCAGCCTCTATGAATACATGGAAGAAGCCTGCTTCCTCAATCAATATACACAGCTCAGGGTCTGCAGGGTCTACCCTTGCTTCCCTTCCACTGTAGCAGCAGCTACACACTGCATTTGTGGGCTGCCCTAAAAATATCTTCCCTCCAGCTCTCTGGCACGGCCTGCTGCAACACAGAGGTCACCCCCACCACTTTGGGGTCAACACTTGATGATCTTGACTGCACTTGTACATACACAGCTCTCTAAGTAGTAATTCTGATCAGCACTCGAGGCTCCCAGATTCCTCACGTGGCTCAGGAAGCATCCATCAGGGAGTTCCCCACCACAGACACTACCTTTGGGAGCTGACTGCCTTCTTTCTCTGGAGAAGAGTAGCAGGCAGACTCAGGTTAACTTGTTGAGACACCAGATCCATTCCACACACAGCACAAGTGCCTGGCTTTCACTACAAGCTTGGCACTTCAAATCCCGAGTTTTGTGCCTTCCTCTTTTGTTTCTCTAGCTCAGTTTTAGAGTCTAACCCAAGAGAATTTTTGAAAGCATCTGACTACTGCTGTAAGAGGGACCCCTCATGTTTCTGTGGCTATCTACATTCAGGACTACACCAGGCAGGCTCATCCCACCTCCTTGCACAAGGTCTGTACACAGCACTCACCCTAAACTGACTGCTCTTTCCAGGCCTTCTGTAGCCACCAGGACTGGCTGCTTTGCCTCACCCTCTATACAGAGCACTGGATGGGGACAAGCCTTAGTATCTTTCTTCCCACAAAGCCAAAAGAGCTTCTGCTGCTTCTAGCTCAGTGGGAAGAAGTCAACCCACACCTACAATTAACGAGGCATTTTGTTTCCTTAAAGACAAGTGAAAAGCCACCACAAAAGTTTCCTGCTGGGTAGGAATCACATGCTCAGCCACAGCAGGGGACTGCACTGCACTCCTATAAACAACTGCAGCATCGCCCAGCCAGCAGCTAAGACTGCAAGTCCAGCTCATGCAGTGACCCCTTCCCAAGCCTCTTTGATTTAGACTTGCTTATGTGAATTTATTATTTATCTAGATGGAGTGATTTAGACTTATGCAAGTAACCATTAAAAAAGGAATTATTGTGCCTCACTATCTATGTGGCTGTGTTTCAATGAAAGTCATTGGTCAGTCGCCAGCACAGGGGATGACCTCACAGAAGAGCACCCTAAAGTCATGATCTGACACTGATTATGTCATTTTCTAATAGCCTGGAAGAGCAGATGAACTGCTTGCTCTTTATGCTTTTCATTATTTAAGCATCTTGCTGTTATTGTGTTCTCCCGCTGTTCACATGTGTTTGCTTCTTTTTTCTCCGTGTCTTATTTTAACTTGTTTATTCATTACTGCTTTTGTGATAACACCTCAAAGCCCTGAACTGGGATTAGCTTCCCGCTGTGCTGAGCACAATGCAAATCATAAAGATACTCATATTTACACCTGGGCATGGGTGACTCTGGGGTTCTCTTGGGTTTTATCCCACTGGTTTTGACCATGTGGTCTAGGTGCTGCTTCCAAGACTCCATGAAAACTATCTAAAGCAAACCCTGAACTGGTATATTAGAATCTCTTCACAGGACTTGCATCTCATCTGATGGAAATTTAGAAAACATATTAAAACAGAGAAATAAAATAAAATAAAATAAACTATCACCATTGTATTGTATTTAATAATACAATAATTAGTAGTAATAACTGATCAGTTCTTGCTCACCAAGATCATAAAAAAAAAGAATCATAATAACTCGACCATTTCTATCAACATTCAGATTCTTCACAAACACGTTCTTTTGGAGATGCATTTAAACTGGTAAAGCTCTGGTTTTAACACCAAGCTAAAAGATTGTTAAGAAAACAATGGTTGAGAATTTTTCATCAAGTTGTGATAGGAACTAAATATTATTGCTACCCTTACTGATCACTACTCTTTTCCATTAGACACAGCATCCTGTCATGGTAATTTTTGTGTATGTGTGTATGTTCTCTGTCTACATGTACCTGGCAGAGTAACTATAGGAAAAATGACCTATCCATAGTTTATAACATGGGCACCAGAAACAACTTTTACACTTTACACTATGGGTCTGATTAACAAATTGTGTGCGTAAGCTGTACGACACGTGCTACAGCTGTAAGAAGTATGAATAGAAAATAATCCAAAATGATTGCCATAATCATGGCACAGAATTAGAGCTTACCCTTTCTGTCCCTCAGCTGGGATCTGCAACTTTGCCATGAGTCCCACAAGCACAGCTTTGCGTCAGTTCAGAGCTCCTGGATCAAGAAGCATGGGAAGCAGCATACATCCTATAGTTCAGATCCTAGGTCTGGCTAGAACAGCTTGCTTGTCTGCTTGGACCCATGTTCTACATGTTGTAAGTACTCCCACCACAACCCAGATTTGACTTTCCAGTTGTCTCCATGCGGCCTCCAGCCTTTTCCTAGTGGGACATAATAGGTAAGTGAATTGGTTAATGGCTGAAAAGACCTTTTCTTGCACCTATACTTAACCTGGCACATAACCATCAGGCTCTGCTGCCATTTACACTGCTTCCACTAGGAAGGATTGGGGAGAGATAAGAAGTACATTAGCAGTACACACATACACACCTGAGCACACACAACTAGACACTGCCTCATGCAATGCAATCTGCAAGCACAGGGGAGTGGATCTCAGAGGTGCAATCCAGCTTCAGTGGCTGTGAAGGCTAAGCCATTTTGCTATGGGTCATTTGTCCAAATGATGCCAGAAAATAAATCCTACACCTTATAGATCAAGAATTTTTTTGCTGTTTTGTTCATTTGTGTGTTTGTTCACTGAGGTTCTATTCCAGGAGCTTCTGTTTTAATACTATTAATAATAACAATAATAATAGTTAACAGCTAGAAGAATATCAAAAGCAGAGACAGATATTTGCAGTTTCTTTTGGACCTTGTTTTAGAAGCAGGCTAGGATAGGACTAGCAAAATCCACAAGGTGACAACAAATCAGTAGGGTCAAGCAAGGTCAAGGAACTCAAATACTTTGGTGTGATGGGAGTTTTCCCATCAATCTCCTGGTTAGAAAGTCACCCACGGGCTAAAAAGAAACTTGCACTGAGTTCCTACCCATAGAAGGATTTGCCCTTCACTGAGTACTGCTGAATCTTTCCTGTCAGAGAAGATTTATCCATGGGAAATAATTAAAAACAATTGAGAACTTTCTCCCTCTTGGAATGAATTGAATTACATTAAGTAGCAGGGGGTTTTGTTCTGTTTTTCCTTTGCCCCAAAGGACAAGAGACATTTGCGTTTGCCACAGGGTATTCCTTCACCCAAGACCTCTTCTTACTGTTTTAAATGATATACATTGTCCACAGCACTGTAATAGTAGTAAGTGTGGCATCATTTTCAGAAACAAAGCATTTCCTTCCCTCTCATTCTCTTGCACATATGGCATCTCAAAAGGCAATGACAGACCATAAATTCACACCAAGGTTATAGAGCCGTTCAACAGAGAGGAGGGAAAAAGATGACTATTTCTCGATGGCTCTCCCCATGAACTGTGAAGAAAACAACCAGTGTCATCATCAAACCCAGCCAGAAAAACAGTGATATTGGAACAGCGGGTTTTGCTTTTTGTACGAAATGTTGTTCACAGCAAAGTCTAGTCCAGTGCTTTTGGTCTGGCAGCTTTCTTTCGGCTGATGTTCATTTAAACCAATAGATACTCCAGTTCTGTTTTGCTCGAAGTAATGCTTTGTGTCTTTTGGATCCAGCCACAGTGCTAGGTGTCAAGGCCAATGTTGGACCAGGTTTCCTGTTCCTAGCTGCTCACTGACACCTGCAGAATTGGCTCCAGTCTGTAGCAGGGATATCTCTGTTATATGCAACACTACTACACAGCCATCTACAAGGAGCCACAAGATCCTCCTGGCCCCTGGGCATCCTCTGGGTGCCTTTAAGCCCATATTCTCAGCTCCTGACCACCCATCCTACTGCTCCCCTCTGTTGCAGGGCCTGCAAATGAGAGAGAACACCTGTAGTTATTACAGGACATTAAAAATACCAATATATATTGTGCACAGCTGAAAGGTAGGGTCCACACAGAACATGTGAAAGTTCTTTGGTTCTTACAGCCACAGAATCACAGAACCACAAAACTTTAGTGAGTGGAAGGTGCCTCTGGGGATCATCTAATCCAACCCTCCTGCTAAAGTAGATTGCCTTCAGTACCCTGCATGGGGAAGCCTATGAATTCAGAAATTTCTTTATAGCCATCTGGTAACAGAGAGAAGTTCCAAACCAGCCCCTGTGCCCCCTTTAAAGAGCCTTTCCACTGCAAAATGGCAAAATCCCACTACTGCAGAGCACACTGCAATGCTGGGCAGAGGCAGAGAAGTACAGAACCAGCACAGCAGTGGGGAAGCTGTTAAGGCCTGAAGCAGAGTTAGGGAAATCAGCTTCCTCCATTTTGGGGGACCTGGGCAAGTACCTGTGCTGGCATGCAGCTCCTTATATCTGGAAAGTGAGACTCATTGCCCTGCCCCACACCTCCAAGGGTGTCAGGGTCTGCTTTGCTGAGATTCATCTCCACTGTGTTTCACAGTCCTTTTTTAATTGGGGTAAATAGAATCAGAATGACAAGTGCAGAGTGATGGTTTCAATGGGCTATTTGTCTGGTGAGGAATTTGTGAAATATGTGTTTTTCTGTAGAGCGTGCATGGCTGTAAAGAAGGGCCAGAGTCAGCACAACCTCAGAGCGACGGAGAATAAAGCATTCTAGTTTTGTGGCCATTGATCTGATGACACTGCGGGTAATGGATGGACAAGGTTAGTCTCAGAATGTCTGATTCTTCTCAAATCATTGCTGGAGTCAGGCTTAAGGTTGCTTCACCGTGCAATTCTGTATTTACTGTTATTAGAGTTTCTCATACCATCACATTCACTTTGAATTTCCTACGCTTTTACTGAGTGATGGGCTTGGAAGCTTTTTTTAAAGGAATCAAATCATTTTGGAAAGATATTTTTTACATGATTATTTTTGTTTACCTGAATTTTGCTAATCTTCCCTTGCAGCCCCAGATCCACATTTTTATCTGGAATTCCATTATTGCATTTAATGTATTTCAGATCTTCTGTTAGTTAGGAAGAAAATCCTTTTTTCTCCTTTTTATCCTGCTGATTTTATTTTCTTTCTTCTTCTTTTAATCAAAATGCACTGTTTTTTTAAATCCACAAGAGCTGTTGGATTAGATTAGGAAATATGAGTACATAAATCACTCTGAAAGTAATGCCTCCTATTTATTACTATGGAAAGTACAGTAGATACAAAGAGAACAATAACACTGTTTGACAGAGCAAGTTCTTGGCTACAAAGCACTGCTTTTCAACACAGTAACCACCATTAGCTGTGCATTTTTGCCAGCAATGATCAAGAGCTTGCATGCTGTACTTGCAAAAATCTGCACCAACGAAGGTTCCCCAGTGTCATGACTGCATGAAACACAACACCCACTGCCTCGCTGTGCACACATTCACTGTTTGGTCTCCACAAACATTCAGTAAGTGTCGATGAATGTCAGTAGGTGCCATTTGTTCCACATGGTGGAACTCAGTGACAAAAACCTTTGCTTCATTAACACTTCCACGTTTTATCAGACCGCCCCTCTGCTTCCATTTGTTGCACAGCAATAACCTGTAATGCAGTATTGGTGGGAAGGTTCAACCTCTGCTGCCATACCACCAACACCCACCTCTAACATCATGGGCTGACATAATAAAACAGGAGGCATTACTTTCGGAGCAGCCTGTCTTTCAGACAGGTTTCAGACCAGTTTGGGGCTGCACTGCAGGAGCACCTGTGCTGGAACAATATCTCCATGTGCTGAGAATGGTTTATTTTGTTATGAAATGCTGTGTACCATGCCTCCATTAAAATAACCTTTGAAGGAAGAGCTGTGGCAAGCAGGAGAAAGCAGGAAAGTAGCAAACAAAGTGATGCTTGCAAGAAGAAAGCAAACACTTCAAAGCCCTTATGCATTTCCATAACACCATCAGCCCAACTCTTAAGTCCACCTGTAGCTTTGAAGACCCCGTGGACACCTTGTCGCTGTGTAACACATCACTAAAACACCCCTTTCCAGTTGCATCCTGCCAGAAGATGGTGTCCTATCCTATCAGACACCGGTCTCAACACAGTGATCCAAGCGTTTGTGACTGATTATTGCAGCTCATATCTAGTGAAGAAGCCAGGCATCCTGGAAAAGCTCCAGTTGACAAAACACAGCCTGCGGTCTCCCTAGCAACACAGATTACCCTACTGCTCCCTCATTTGTACCGGCCACCAGTGAAGACAGAGTCACCTTCAAGGTCTCTGCCCCAATACTCAGCGCTGGCCACAGGTTTTGTTGGAGTTGCTGCAGAAATCAACCTTTCTGCATAACTCTGCTGCAGCAGCACTGTGCAGGAGCAAGCAGACTGTTGACTCAAAGGATGCAGTCTGTGTATGCCAGATACAGGATTTCCATGGGCTTTGGATGAGTTGCATTGCTCCCAGGAAGACTGAGAGCAACCACAGCAGTTCTAGCTCACTCCTCAGAGAACTCATCTTCCCAGCACAGCCTTCCAACACTAAGCATTCTGCGCCCACCCACTCGGGTAGCAAAGCACAAGGCATACACCAGCCCACTCATTAGCACGCTCACACGTCTAAACAAACAGATCACCCCATAAAATAATCAGGCTCTCTTCCCTCCGGCCTATAGAGGAGAGGGAAAAAGGCAGAGAGCTTGTTAGTTTTATTTCTGTTTTCTGATACTTGGATCACATTCAGATACTGTGCCTCTGGCAGTGCCTAGATGCCCACGAAAGGTGTTGAGGTCAGAAGCAAGATGCAGCCTCTGTCCATAAGTCACCCAGGAGGTAGTCTGTGCACCAGGAGAGATTCCTATGCAAGCAAAGACACCTTTGCACAGCACTGCTTGGGGGTTGTGAAAGCATGCCCCCAAATCAGCTCGCTGTTAAGCTGCTTTAAATCTGTTAGCAGGTCCTGAGGAATGACCCACAAATCTTCTTTCGAATTTGTAATTAATTCCTTTCTGCTGAGTTCACTCCCCTTTTTCTGCTGTGTTTCCATGAGCTATCTCACAAATCAGTTTACTGGCAGGGATGTTTGTAGACATGGCAAATTTTAAGTCAGTGTTGCATACTATTTGCAGAAAGTGCATTTTGGATGTGTTATTACAGATCCTTCCACCACCTCCATTAAAAAACAATTCTGCTGGCATAATGACTCCTAAAGCCTAAGCTCATGTTTGTACCCCAGGTCCCCCAGTAGCTGGAAGGAGAAAAGCGATAGCAAGCAAAACTGGAAGAGGGGAGATTTAGATTGGATGTAAGGAAGCAGATTTTTATAGTAAGGGAGATGAGGTGCGGGAACAGGTTGCCCAGAGATGTGGCGGAAGCTCCATCCTTGGAGGCATTTAAGGCCAGGCTGGACTAGACTCTGAGCAACCTGATGGAGCTGTGCATGGCCCTATTCATTGCAGGTCCCTTCCAACTCAAATGATTCTATGATGATATGACTGATCAGACAAACAGGTGAGCTGATCAGCCAGTGTTATCAAAGTCACAGAATGGACACATACTTTTAACGTACAATTACTTCTATGGAGAATGCCAAATATTCTGCATAATTTTCCACTATGAACCTTCTATAACCCGTTGCAGAAAAGATTTTTGCCTGAAAACTGAGACTAAACATAAAAGTTATTACAAATCATTGGACACTGTGGCTTAAGCACAAGCAAACCGTGACTACCAGAGAAGGTAACTAAGGAAGATAATGCTTGATTGGGCAGGGCAGGTTCACATTGAAAACATGTGCTTTCTACTAAAGAGCAAAGCTGGTTAGCTACAGCAAGGAAGACTCGCCTGAAGGAGAGGATTGGCCATGTCTAGATGTCTTGAGATCAACAGCAAATCTCATTCAACAAGTACTTTATTAACTGAACACAAAGCATGTTTCAGTCAAAGGCAAACGACTGGGCTCAATCCATGGGTAACTGGGTAGAAACTAATGGCCAGTGATATGATTCTATGATGCTATGCAGAGAAGGTCAAAACAGCTGATCTAATATTCCCTTTAGCCTTCCATTCTGTGAATCTATGAGTGTACAGTGGACACATGGTTCATTAGGAAGAGTGGCCCACAGCCTCAGCTGATATAAATAGATATTTGCACCAATTTGCAGTTGATAAGCATCTGGGCAGGCTTGCTCAGCTGCACAGCCTGGCATGCTGTGTAGTCAAGTTTAAAACTAACAAATGATATTAGCATGCCAGAACCCATGGGCCAGATGGTGAGTGAGGACTGCAGGAACCTTACTTGTGCATGTGGCCCTTGTCAGAGCAGCACTGCTGTTATCCACAAGCCATTCCTCATGCAAAGTGAGGACAGCAGTCTCCCATGGAGGTACACCGCATGTTTTGCTGTGTCAAGAGTGCTCCCCTGAGTTATGCGGGGCTCTTGAAAGAGAGCTGCTTCACCCACAGTTACTTTGGGAAGACTCCTCCTCACCAGCATACCTGCACCATTCTTGGACCCACTATTAGCTCTTGTCTTCTCCTACGATGTATTTGCCACTTTTTTGTCCTAGGTTTTATAAACTGAGAGCAACCAGGTTTCTAAAGCACTGCCATCAGGCTAGAGTAATGACAGTAAACATCTCTCTTTTCCCTATTGTCTGAAAGTTAATCTCAAAGAGAAAATTCAAGGTACTTTCAATTTCTGCCTGTTTCCACTTGTGTCCCCATGTATCACAGTACTGGTCTTTTCCTGTTTCTGAGATACTTCTTCAGTATTTGTAGATTATAATGTGCTCAGTAGTTGCTGTTTAACCAATCTCTCCAGACTTTATCCTTTTAATCTTTCTTTCTGAATCAATTCCTCCAGTCCCTTGATCATTCTGGTTGCTCCACTTTGAACAGCTCCTGTTTGTCAATAGCTCTTCCTAATGACTTCTGTGAAACAGGAAATATGTGAAACTTCAAGGCATAAAAATCACACGTGCAGCACAGGTTCTGAATATGGGATTCCAGGGATTCATATGCAGATTCCTGAGCTATGCTTCTGTCACCATACAAGAGCAGCCTCCAGGGAATTTTCAAGCATTGCATCTTGTATTTGTCCCAGCCAGCTGTTTCACATGGAGCCTATAGGACAACCTGTGCCCTGCAGTGTGTTCACACAGTAGATGTGAGGACTTGGCCCAGAAAGCCAACTGTATTGTGGGCTGCATCAAAAGAATCATGGCCAGCAGGGCAAAAGAGATGACTCTGCCCTTCTGTTCTGTGCTGGTGAGATCTCAACTAGAGAACCGTGTCCAGATATGGAGCCCTCAGTACAGGAAATACACAGACCTTCTGGAGCATGTCCAGAGGAGGGACACAAAAATGTACTGAAAGATGGAGCACCTATGAGGACAGGCTGAGAGAACTGGGGCTGGTCAGCCTGGTGAAGAGAAGGCTTCAAGGTTACCTGAGAGCAGCCTTTCAATACCTAAAGGAGGTCTTCAGCAGAGACTGTGGTGACAGAACAAAGGGAAATGGCTTCAAATGAAAGAGAGGAGATTTAGACTGTATATGAGGAAGAAGTCTTTTTACAACAAGGATGGTGAGGCACTGGAACAGGTTACCCAGAGAGGTGGTGATGCCCCATTCCTAAACACATTCAAAGATTCAAAGTCAGTCTGAATGGGGCTCTGAGCAACCTGATCTAGCTGTAGGTGCCCTTATTGACTGCAGGGAAGCTGGACTAGATGACCTTTAAAGGTCCCTTCTTATTGAAACAATTCTATGATTCTAAGTGCAAGAGATCTTTGTAGGTAAAAGAAATGACTCTGGCTTGAGAGGAACCCCAAGTCTTGCAGGAAGAAACACTGCAGTTGTATTACATGATGTGCATAGTAGAGTGATGGAATAGCAAAATGACATGAGGTCATTTACTACAGTCTTAACATGCTTCCATATGATGCATATACATTCTCCCCACAGGTAGGAAGTAATGCTGAGAAGTAACACCATGGATAAGAGGAAAGATACCATCATTTAGCGAGGCATTTTCTAAAATATGGAAATCCAGCCCAAATTACTGTAATATAAGAGATTGTAAAGTGCAGCAGGGGAGATATAAAATGGAGATTAAGGAGGGTATAAGGAGCTTTGCTGAACAAATCATTCCATGGCAAATCTGTGCCCAGACTCTGTGGGCACCTGACATCCCCCTGCGAGCAGAACGACAAGAGCTGGTTACAAAGGGGAGCTCAGGTTAGGGAGCCATCCCTCTCACAGCATAGGAATTTCCCAACCAAGGAAGCCTTCATAACAAAACATAGGACTAGGCGTGGTAAGCCATCATCTGCTTTACCCCAGGAAGGCGTTCGGGATATATATGGATTTTTGCAAGCCATTCAAATGAAGTGACCTCCTTAGACTGACATGCCACGGCTCCTCCATTGTGGGGATATGAAAAGATTCCTCTCCCAAAGTTCCTCAGCTCAGACTACACAACTCTACCACATCCTTATAGTGGTAATCTCCATCTATGAGGGGCTTGAAAAATGACACAGTAGAGCTAGTGACTCTGTTTAAAGAGCCATGTGTAACTGTATAGTTGTAATTATACTAAAGTATAGCTGTAACTACAAAGTGAATAGATAGTAAGAGGATATACAAGGAAGAGACTCACCAGTGCTGAGACTTTCAGTCAAGATGGATACTCCCCAATGTTGAGGCTTGCCACAAAAACTCCACACAGGAACAAACTCCAGAAAGAGATGCTACCTTAGTGGTGGTCAGCCTTTAAATGGGATCTAGGGGAGGTGGAGTCAAGCTCCACCCCTTCAGGGAGCACAGCTGAATTACCTTCACCTGTGCTCCCACAGCTGACCCATCTCTTGCCTCAGATGGTTAATCAGAAGTTCAGGCTGTGATCAACATTTTCCCATGCAGTAACCCAAGAGGAGGCCAAGTGCATCCTGTCTTCCACAAGTATCAACTTTCTAAAAGACTGCACCAAATTTTGATGTTGTGGAAGAGCCTTCTTAGAAGAAACAAAACAAATGAAAATAAGGATCAGGAGCTTCTGCCTCCCATATGTGCATTACCATGCTCCAGTTGAGAAACCTGTCCATCTGCAGCAGAGTAACGTGCATCTTCCAGCACACAGCAGTGCAGGTGTGGGAGTCCTGTAGGAGAATAGTAGGAGGGTAGTTTCCCAGGGTAGGTGCCTGCAAAGGTGCCAGATGAGTAAGAAAGACAGAAATCTTCTAGTTTAGTGACACATGGGCAAGCTTAGGATGCTCAGCTATCCTATCAAACCCTCTTCATTCATGGATGTGATTCAGGACCTGCTGTAATTTGTAATGTCTTGCAGGCTTGAACTGCATCCCTGCACATAGTGAAGAGTTGTGCATGTTATTCATTGCATAAGCCAACCTTTGGGCCCAGCACTACAGAGCAGGATGTTAACTTGCTGCTGAGCATGAGTGCAGCAGCTGTGAGGGTTCAGCTAAGAGACCTTTCTGTCTGTAATACCAAATGGACATTTTGCAGGCCTGATTTTCCTCTCTCATGATACCAGCTTGGCCACATGTTTTTTCTGCCTCGAGGCTGGATGTATCTCTTGTAGTTTGGAACTGAAAATACTCTATTGCAGCAGAAGAGCTGCCTATGAATAAGGAGGAGAAGCAAACCATCAGCCCTTGCCATGAAAAAGGTTCTTTTGGGACCTCAGCTTCTCCTGCACTGGTAGAAATCAGCTTTTCCTCTGTGTGTCTGTCATTTTGAGCCCTCAGCCCTAATTAAACTTTTCCATCAGTTCTGTCAAGGTGGTGGAAAGTCACTGACTGGCCATGGTAGGCTATTGCATAGCAGCCATCAGCACTGGCTTTAGGACTGTTCGATTAATCCAGTAGGCTGACTTGTGAAGGCTGAGCTGTCAACAACATTCTGGTACCTGGAAAGGTAGAAGAGCCACCATCAGTTCACCTACTCCTTTAGTCACTTTCTTGCTTATCCACATCTGGAGTGGGTTCTGGCTCATGGAGAGCAATTAATGTTTCTTCCTCTGGGCTTTTTCACCTGTGGAAAAAGCGTGGGAGGAGAAAGCAATTTTTGGGTATTTCTGAAAGTCCCATGCTGAGAAGGGTCAGAGACATGAGAAGATGACAAAGCAGATGAAGATATGATCTTCAAAGTGGATGATAAGCATCAGCAGATGCCTGAGAAACAAGAGTTCAGTTTAGCTGGACCATTAGCTGTTTGAATGAGAAGGTAGTGCTCATTCAAACAGCTTTTTGTACAAATGCCTGTGGGACTGAGGAGCCAAGAGGGGAACAATTACTGTAACCATGTTTAACAAAGAAGGTAAAGATGATCCAATTATAAAATAGAGAGCTCTACTTCTGAACAAGGAGGAAAACACTGAAAGAAAAATCATTAAAGATAGAGTTAGAAGGCTTCTAGATGGGTCTAACACGACTGAGATAAACCTGTCTGCCTGCTTCTGTAAGTGTGACTTGTGCTTCTCTAGCCTATTAGGATTCTGGGGAAGAGTTAATGAAATATTGGACTGAGGAGAAGGGGTGTGGGGGGATATAATTTATTTAAAGTTTTCAAAAGGCTTTTGATAAAGTCTTTCACAAGCGGCTATTAAAGAAATTTGTTACCCATAGGGTGGGAGGCAAAGTCCTGACATGGATTAAAGCCTAGATAAGAGGTAAGAAACAAAGGAAAGGAATAGGCGTCCAATTCTCTCCATGAAAGGAGGTTAATAGCAAGATGCTCCAGGGATCAGCATCAGGACTGGGGATGTTCAATATGTTTATTAACGATCTAAGAGAAAGAGAAAAAAAACAGAGATACAAATTTTTGCTGATGGCACAGTTTACTTCTTGCAGGCAATTTATTGGCTGCGTTTGACTCTCTTTCTTTGTTCATTGCTTGCCTATGAATAGATCACAAGTTATACTAATAGGCTTATAAATATAATTGGAAGTATGGCTCAGCACGATGAACAGTACTGAGGTTACAGCAGGAGACCTACAGGCACTGGAACATCAGCTGGGAATGTAAGCAGAGACAGAGAGCAAGAGAGCTTCAGCACTGAACACTGGCCCCTCCATCAGCTCTGTAACGTGATGGTTCTTCTAACTCTGCCTGGCCATTACGTATACATTTTATTTATACATACATACTCATGCATTCATACTTATTTATATTGTTTCTGCATTTTTAAGTCACAGCTTGGCAGATCTTTCCCTGTGCAGCCAAGCTTTTTGCTGCCAGCATGTACTTCATGAGGTCACTGTTTGGCTTCCAGGCAGGTTCTCCTATGGCTGCGTTCTGCACCCTGCCCCATCCACATCTGCTTTCCACACTGCCTCCACGTGCTGATCTTCTACTGGCTCTTGTTCTCTATTCATCATACTGTCTGAAACGCTCAGCTCCTAGCAAGGTAGTTATTGTAGGCAAGTTAAAAGTCCTTCTTCACAGTCACTGCTGCCACATAAGTTTGTTCAGCTTGCTGTATTAAAGACATTAGTGCCAGACAGCCCTGGAGAAATGCTTTATATCGTCATTTTCCACTGTGGTATGGTTACCATTTTTTACCCAGTTGAGATCTTTACCTCAAGAGTATCTCAGCACGTGCTTAAGGTTGGCTGTATTTACATCCTTTGCCAGACAAGAAATATCTTAGATATTAGAGAAAGCCACATTTTCAAGTGCTTCCTAAAACCTGTCTGCCTGCTTCTGTAAGTGTGACTTGTGCTTCTCTAGCCTATTAGGCTACCAAGTGCTTCCAATTAGGCTTCCAAGTGCTTTATTGAATTCATTGGTCCGTGTTTGATAATCACCCACTTCTAGTCCAAGGTTACCAACAGAAAACTGTGAACATCAAATTCCAATTTATGTCAGTCTGCCATAAAGAAAAGAAGATGCAGATAAAACTTCCTCAGGTGACCAGATCAGGAGATGGAGTTCTCATGCTGCTGGTCTGTCCCAGCTTTGTGTCAGCATGACAGATGACAAACAGCTCCATCTGTACGGTGGCTGTGAAAACGGAGGAGTACTAGTCGGTCAGTATGATTCCTTGGCATGAAAGGTGTTACTGCTAAAGAATTCCCAGATGACATCTGATTCAGCAGTTCCCTTGTTGCGATGCAGTGCTGCTCATCCTTTCTCCCACCTACCAACAGCTACCAAGGAATGAAATGAGGAAAAGGGGCATTCTTGGCACAAGAGCATTCCAAGACCAGTAGCAGCAGGGATGATGGAGTTGCTCTCATTGTAATTAAGTTTGGAGTCTGACGGCAGCAATTCTTCCTGTGATCTTCTGGCATTGTTGCTTGACACTTCCCACCAGCTGGTGGGTAGGAAAAAGAGTGTTGTGGTGTCACTGGAAAATAAGTGGCTGCAGCGTGTAGCCGAGTTGCTGGAGGTTTCATAATGCTGCTTTCAGTCTTTTATATATATTTGCAATCACATATAAGCAGAATGGCCTCTATCTCAAAGCTCCTCCGTTTTGTCAGAACCAAGCTGGATCGGCCAGGCGGTTGCTTGACTAATGTCACAAAGGGAAGGTGCTAAGAAGGCAAATGCAATCTGAACTCAAACTCAGCACGTTGCAAACAAATTGAGCTGCTGTGCTAAAGTTGTAAAGAAAAAAGAGGGTTTCCTATTACTTATACAGCAGTTCTAGACTCCAGGGTAACAAGCAAGCTGGAAATGGAAATTCCCATTGATAAGAAGAAATATGATATTATTGTCATCGGTGAAACCTGCAGGGATTAGTCACAAGGCTGGAATGCTTAACAGTCTCATTACAGTCATTTAAGGAAAAGCACAGTGAGTAAAGGCATAGGGGTGATGCTTTGCATAAAAGATGCCACTGCGTTTTTGTACTTACTTGATTCTTCAGAGCAGAGACTGATCCTTGTGTTTACTAGAAGAAACTTTCAGCCACTGCTAAATGAACTGATGGAAAATAATGATTCTCCTCTTTTCTGCAGCAAATAGAAATAATAATAGTGATAATAAAACAGTTTGTATGAAAGGATTCTAATTTGAATAGCAAACATCACCGGTGCTTCTGAAGTATACAGATGGTCATTTCCTACCGTGAAATCATTTCAGTCGTGTTGAGGTAGAAGTCTAATGTTGTTCTCATTAGGAAGGACAATGAATAGTGAATGGATGGTGTGGAAGCTGATGCTTACTCCTGGAGGTTGGGTTTTAGGTCAATGAGAGATTCAGGCTGAGATGGACAAATGTAGAAATCAGTATAAAGAAACAAAATACAGAATTACTAAACACATTGATGAATGCATTACACTGATACCCACAGGTCAATAGGAAATAGTCTGGGAATCGTAAATTAAGACAGAGAAACATTTAGGACAATTATAAATAACTCAAAAGAAGAACTACTCAATGATCCACTCTTAACAAGATGATTAGTGTATGACTAGTTAATAACAGTGCAGGGAAAAGTCACTGTGAAAAGTAGACATACGCACCTGCACGAGCTTTTGGACAACATTAACAGTAAAAATAGGTACTAAAACGCCACATTAAGGCGTGCTTTTGCATTTGTGAATGTCTCTGCACCTGCACACACACAAAAAATAAGTGATCACTCATGCCTGCCCAACTGATCCAGGGCTGATGAAGTTAGTAAAAGGTTATACTCACTGGATGTTCATTCAACCTGTTGCAGTAGAAGCTGTAGCCCCTGAAAGCAGATACAGGGACCAGCAATCATGATTTGATTATTCTCAGTATGAGCACAGGGAGTGTGATGCCAAGCAATAATATATATATATATATACTTGGTCCTCTGAAAAAGCTAACTTTCCAAATGTCAAAAGTACAATTTATTAGGAGAGAGCATACAATATCTCTCTATATTTGTATAAATACTGATTTATGTATGAATGAGAATTGGGAGTTCCTTCAGCAAAGTTTATCAGAGGCCACTGTGACATAGTCCCATAAGAGGATGGTGAGGGAGGAAAACTCAATATGACTGAGCAGAAAGAGAGATGGTGTGAAATTCAGAGTGCTCACGTAACATATAGAGGAAGAAAAGGAGAGGAGGAGGGAAATGGAAGCAACCAGTACTAACTAGAAGGTAGATGTTCAAGACAGTTATATGGGAAACTGAAGATTATTCTACATTCAGTCCACTTGTATAAACAATAGAGAGAGCAGCCTAAGTAATAAGATAAGGAACTGGCTGGATGTGGCTTTGGGCAGCCTGGTCTGCTGGTTGGCAACCCTGCATATAGCAGGGGTGTTGAAACTCGATTATCATTGTGGTCCTTTTCAACCCGGGCCATTCTATGGTTCTATGATTCTATGAACAGTCCCCATTCTGTGTCTTTGTTCAGGACTGAGGGAGATTGGGCCATCCTTGGTCTCCAGAGGGTGATGGAAATTATGGGGAAGGGAAGGGGCAGCTGTGGTGTCCTCTTTGTTTTGCTGAGTATGTGATGGAACTTCATGCCCCCACCCCCTCCTAAGCTGTTGCTGCCAAGTATCACATGAAGAGTCTCTTGTGGCCCTGACATTTCTGAAACATCTTTTCAGACCTTGGCTTCACAGCTGACTCTCACCCAAGCAACCAGAGGGGCCAGAAACACTGTCAGGATCACTCCCATGCTCAATTACTCACAGCAGTCTGTGCTTTCGTCTTGTCACTTGACCTCGTCCCCCTTCCCTTCCCAGAGGCGCTTCAGGCAGCAGAGGGCTGCTGTCCATCAGAGGCACAGGTGACTCCTTTCTCTTCCGTCCCTGCAAAATGCCAGCCTGCAGCAGAGCAGCCAACATAGCCACGCTCCCCAAGGTGGTGGAAATGTGATTAAACCACTGGGTCCACAACAGTCCACTCCCACAGCCTTCATAGAAAGCACATGAGGGGCTGTGGTTTCTACAAAAAGCTGCGTACCACCATGAGACTATGAGATGTTGCAGGGAATGAGAGAGAGAGAATAAATGCATGCTCAACCCAGACCCAGACTACTAGCCTAGGGCTTTGCACTTGGCAGATCTTCATCTCAGAAGACAACTTTGTGGTGCTATTACCAGTCAGCACTTCTCCCTCACTCTCTCACTCTCTTTCCCTTTCATCTAGGTTGCTGTAGTTGCATTTAATGACACAACAGATGTATTCATTTGCATCTTTATACAGATCTCTAAGCTCTACAAATGGGTGGGTGGGCGTGACCCCATTTCCCCAAATTATTCAGCACCTTTCAGTTATGCATTTATCTCTTTCCTAATGTTTTTTCGAAGCACATGTAGGCAGCAGTGGAGAATTACTCTGCCATTTTCTCTTGAGCATCTGGGACCCAATCATTCCTCTGGCTGCCTTTGTGAATCTCCCTTAGACAACAGGAGACAGAGAGACGTCTGTGCATGGGTGGACTGCCTCCTCCACTATGTATACATGCTTCCTGACAAGGGGAAAAGGCACAGATTTACCTAAGAAACCTCAAAGATGGCTATGGGGAAGAAATCACAGAAAAACAAGCAACACTCTGTCTATTTGTCGAGGGCGATGACAGCTCTGTTGCTGACATGGAGAGATCTGTAGTCGCATTTGTGGGATGTGGGTGAGTTAAAATATTTCCCTTCGCCGTCTGAAGGCGGTGTTTATGTGGAGCTGCTTGAAGCACACTCCATGCTGATGACTAAGGGAGATGCCACCACCGGCGTGGAATATCTGTCACTGTGTCTGGGTGCTGGTGTGTGTTCTTCAGAGCTTCCTCTGCACCAATGCCCAGATTCTGGCCCTGAGACAGTGGGTACCTGGCTACAGCAAAAGGGTTTATACTGCTGAGGAATACATCTTCCCACAGTGACAGGTGCCTTGGGAAACACACCAGGTTGCATTTCTCCTGAGTCTAGAACACAGCACTGACATCCCTTCCTGACCACAGACTGGAAAGAAGAGGATGGAAGACAAGGAGAGAATAAAGGAGGAGATAGGAAGGACTATTCCCTACTTGACTGTCATCCATGTGTGGGCAGTGCATGGAAGTGCAGTGCCAGACCTTGCATGCTGAACCCAGATGCATAAAAGAGGGGAGCTCCTGTTCTCACACTCCTTCTGTGTGGCCAGGTGTCTCTGGAGCCATATGTTAGTCAAGAGGTTTTTCTGCTACAGCTTGTGAGTAAGGATGCTGGTGCCTTTAGCAGAGATCATCTCTGGTTTAATTCATGGGTTGCACTTTGTGTGCATCAAGCTATGGCCACAGATATAATGTAATCCTATCACTGTGTGTATGCTGAGCAGGGCTGTCAATAAAAGGTGATTTGCATCAGTACATTTTCATATAAATATGTATGCTCTGTTGCTAACAGTATTATTATTTATTATTTGTATTACAGTTGTGCCTCAAGGCTTTGGCAGGGACTGAGCTCCATTGTATTGGGTGTTGCACTCATCAAGAGAGGCAGAGCCTGTTCTGCACAGCTTCCAGACTAAACACACCATAACAGGCAAAGTCTGGAGAACCTATGAGGAAAAAAGCATTTTGAAGTTGAAGTGCTGGATCCAGGAAGCCAGCAGCAGGGCTGAGAGCAGACCTGGGCTCCTGGTGGCTTCCTGTCTAATGCTCTTCCCATCAGACTTCTCCAGTACAAAAAAAAAAATTAGCAACCTTCTAACCTTGATTTCCTACTGGGAGAAATTGGATGAAGCATTCTATAAAGTGAAAATTCCCTCCTCTGACATGCAAAGCATGACACCCCTTGTTCCAGTCCATGGACTCTCATTGGAATTTTCCCCAGGCCTTACATCATATATTGTCAGATTTCTTCTCCTCCCAGGGTCCTGCCTGTAACAATTACCTGAATGCAGCAGTCTCTCCTCCAATTCATTCGAAAAGGCATTGGCTTAAGTATCATTTGCAGGGTTTTGAGGGCTACAGGATGGGGCACAGGGTGCACTGGGAACAGGACTCAGAGGGAGGTGCTCCTGGCTGTTGGGGACCCACAGGGGAGAAAGAACAACACCCCAAGGGACTGTGATCCATGGAATACACAGACTGAAAGGAGCAGGAAACACAAGAGAAGGAAGGAGAGGAGGAAGAAAAGAACAAGAAACCATCACAAACCAACCCAGCCACATACAAAAATGGGATTGGGGAGAGCTGGTGGGAGAAAGGTATTGAACTGAAGCAGAGCCTGGGGAAGGGGGAGGAAAGAGACTTCCCTCAGTGTTTAATTATTAAAGTCTTCTTTGTTTTCCAACACCAGAATCAGTAAATAAAGGTTTATGTTAATTGGAAATAAATCAAATTCAGTGAAATTCCCTGAACTGAGACTGTTTTACCCACAACAGACACATATGAAAAAAAAAACAACTTAAGTTTAGTTTGATTTTTCTTTTTCTTTTTTTTTTTTTTTTTGCTTAGGGGGATGTGAGGAAAAGTTCCAGAATCATCAAAGCCTTCAAAACCAGAAGCAAAGCGCAAAAAGCTCATGTTTTTTCTCATTGTATATCTGTACAACCGTCCCATCCATTCCACACTGGTCCACCTATGCATCAGCAGACTGATCTGCTGCTCAGAGCGCAGTGCAGCTGCCTGACTAAATCCATGACACCTCTTCTGTCTCTCAAACATCTTTCAAGCAAAACAAAAATCCCCCTTATTTGAGTGAGACCAGCTCCCCTTCCTCTGCCTGTGCAGAGGGAAGCTATTTTTGTCCATCCTAATTGCCTTGAGAACAGACATTCTAACCTGAGCCTGAAAAAGGCCTGCTGGCCAGTAGTTCCTAAAACAAAAGCACATCAGTGTCCCTGTGCATTCCACACCAGCTCCTGGGAAGAGACAGATCTTAAGGTCCAACAGAGAGCCAGCTATTGAAGTTTAATAGCAGAAATGGCAGTCAGATTTATGTATCTTTTATGAAATCAATAGCACCAGCTTCTCCAAAATGACTTGAAGAGTGAGACCCCATACAAATGTAATTAAGCACAGAATGCAGCACTGTTTCTATGCTTGTGAATATGGCTGCAAAGCTGGATTCATTTAAACGTGGACAGCAGTTGCCTTGAACTTGCTGCTGATGAGACGAAAATACTATTGCCACTAATCAAGGCTGTTTATAATGTAAGAGGCACTCAACCTTATTTTAATGGAGCTGGCATCTGAGTTTCGATGCCCTACAGGAAACAGGTAGGAGATGAGATAGATTAAAACCTATAGGAGGTGGAGAAAAGCGGACAAAAATCCCATCACCAGGCAAATGATAAGCACAGGTAGCTGAGAAGTGGATAGAGGAGAAAGGGAAAGCGCGTACCTTAATTTTTCCAGTCTTCCTTAACTGAATGCTTTGTTTTCCTGTTGGATAAAAGGCACTCAGAGGCAGAAGGGTGGATGTCACAAAGCTGTCATCAGCCTGTTTTCCACACTTATTTTCTGAAATTTGAAATGACACTGAAAGTTGAAAATCTGAAGGAAAAAAAAAAGGGGGGGGGGAAGGGGGGGAATTACTTCTTCAAAGAACTATCTGTACATCTCTGTCACAATCTTAAAAGGAGAGATATATTTTTAACAGCCCTGGGGGAAAAAAACATGTTAGGATAGTTCAGAAAAGCCTGAGTGCTGTTACAACCCCAAAACGCTTCTGATCACTGAAGGCTTTGCCTTTTTGACCTTCTTAGCTGACTGTAGCACTCTCTCTGGCTTTGACTAACAGCTTACTCTGACGGCACAGCAGCCTGTCTCTACAAACAGACCCAGGGATGTAACCTCACGGGCAATGTGTGTACTTCTGAAGCTGGAAGTTGTCAGTCCTGTGCAGAACCAGCCTCTAAAGGCCCTATTCAGGCTCCGTTATCTAACGCACCGTTTTTCAACTTATTCAGCGTTGCTAATGGCTTATGGGCTGTGTCAAAAGGAAACACAAAAGTAAAAGAAAAGTCACTCTAACGTCTCTAAACCTAAGTTTCTGACAAAGGGATCTGTACCACCACCAGGCAGTTTTTCCAAGGTCCACAAATAGGATTGAAAACCATGGCAATGTACTTCAATCCACTCTGAAGCATCTGTATTAGTGTGTCCTGAGTGCTACGTGCTGACCGCATCAGTACAACCAAAGAGTCTTTGCTTTTCTGTACCTCTCTAAAAGCCTAAGTGTCAGAGCTGGTAGGGGAAGTTTACCATGCTAATAAGGAGTGGTAGAACAGTTAACATGGAAGATTATTACTTATTTTTTGCTTTTCAAGCTTTGGTCTTTACGTTTTTCATTTCTTATATTTGTCCTCTCTCTTTTCTTTAGAGCCTTCTTGCCTATTCGTTGGATCTGTTTTTACTGTTGAACCTATCATATCTTACCAGTGGAAAACCCACTGAAATTATTAATTGATGAGAGAGCACGGTTACTGTTTTATTGCTATCATGAAAATCTAAATCCTGGAAAATTATGAGTGTAAATGCAAACAAATCAAAGGATCAAAGTAAGTTTGCATTATTGAATTTCTATTAAGCTCCTCACCAAATAATGCCCACAGAAAAAACAAACAACCCAACAAATAATCTTACCTGCAGGGTGGTTTATTTTGTTGTTGTTTGTTTATCCCTACTTGTTTCCATCCTTTCTTTTCTACTCTTTGGACCATTCCCAGGGCGTTTTTCATGTTTAAAAACACAGTCCTTTCACAAAGATGGCTGTAGTGACATAATAAACAAACATGTATTTATGTTCCAGCTTCATCAATCATCCTATTAGACTGCACTACTCCATCAGCAGGTTAGCTGCACACTCAGCTTCCTGAAAGCATATCTGGATCTCCCACTTCTGTACAGAGTGTGTGACCGATCCATCTTGCAGCCTGAATTTGTCTTGTCTGTTGAGTCAATGAGCTCATAGGGGAAGGGAACATCTGCACCCCACATTTGTATGGTGATGGATACACTGAAGAGCTCCTCTTTGTTGGTTACTACAGGCCTTCATCATAAATAACAGAAACAGTAATTCAGCTTGAACATCAGGGTTTCACCTCTTGGATTTTTCTCCCCTCAAAACATTAAAGGAAATTATGTTTCTTGGTTATTTTATTTTTAAAATAGGTATATAATACACAGTCTCCGAAGTGCATAAATCGACTGGGAGGGGAATTAAAGACTTTAAATTAAAACAAACAAATAATTATTAGCTTAAGTTCTTCTCTTGTCCTGTTCCTTCTTCCAGCTTTCATGGGCTTCCTTGACAATTTAACTCAAAGTAAGTTTATGTATTTGTCATTAAGTAGGCAAATTCAAGAACACTGCCCTGAATTTGTGGGGATTTGGAGCCTGCAAAACAGAGAAGCTTGGGCTATAAATGCCCTTTTATGTGGAACTACAATCAAAACATAATGCACTCTCATCTTCTTCCTTTTCTTCTCCCTCTGAGATTTCAGTAGAGACAGAAGCACTTGGTTTAAAGATCTTTTCCAGCAAGGCTATGAGAGAACTCAAGTCCCAGAAGATGAAGGACTGTTTTCTCTCAGATCTTCCAAGTAAAATTCTAGGTTGATAGTGCTGTCTTCATTCTTTCTTCCTCATATACCTGCTAAAGAGGTACAAACAACTTCCAATATGCCACTCTGAAAACACTGAACAACCAAATTGAGACCCTGCTGACCCCAGAAGGCTCCAAAAAGATCCCAAACCTGAAAGAAACAGCGCTTTCAGCTCGGGGAGGGGTGGAAGATCAATATTTTATGGTGGTGGTAAGCAATTGCCTTTATGTCTTCAGTTGTTAGGATTTGCTCAGTCTTATGTATATCAGACAGAGAAGCAATAACAGTGTTACTTCAACTGGCTGCTTCTGTGTTTAAAGCAGTAATTTCCTCTGCTCATGTATTTGCATGCCTTCTCACTAAGACCCTTCACAAAATTTTGTCCCACAATCCCAGTTTTCCCAGTCCACAGGGCCATGCAATAGCCTGAGAAATACCAGAACACACCTTTGGCTTATGAACATGTACTTGCTCACACTGTGAGAATGACAACAATCACATCACAACTCCCTAAATACCATCTGGATCTGGCCAGGTAGCTTGGGTGCCCTCTCTGTCAGCAGGTCGCCTTGGCTGCACTTCAGAGCATGGCCTAACCCAGAGGCTCTGCACTGTATTTAAGTATCTTCTTAACCCTTAGCAGATACTTGCATCCCATTGAAGTCAGAGGGCACAAACCACTGTCCTGAATACCCTTTAGAAGGTGAACCAGGGACTCAGGCAATGCCAAGTGAAAAAGCAAATACAGAGGGAGACTTCCTCTGTCAGTAAACAAAACAAAGCAAGATGATTTTTAAACCTTTTGGCACGTCTGGATGCCTTTACCACCACTGATGAAGAATAAACAATGCAATTACTAATTATTGATGATCACTAATAAGAATGATGATGATCATCATCATCATGCGGTCTCGCCGTTCCTGCCACCTCTCTAATCAGTGTGATCTTGATGCTATTATACATAATTGTGATATTCTATGTCAGGGCAGGCAAGGAAGCAACCTTTTGATGTAAATACTAAATACTTAGCATAACAAGAGTGAGAGTTCCCCGGCTCAGAGCAAAGCTAAGCAAAGTCACAAGCTTCCATTCTTTTTAATTTACCATCTGTTCTGTATGACACAGCCTCCGTCTCTTTAGGGTTTAGTACCCATTTATTATCCAGAAGCCACCTCTGCCTGCTGTTAAAATCACGTTGGAGTGATTTAGAAAGGGAATCCGTCCATTTGCCCAAGTGGAAAGATGTGTCATCAGCATAAACGGAATCTCTGCAGCCCTTCCCAGTCACCATGCCCAGGAGCTGGCTTACCAGCACATGCACCTCCAGCCTGCTCCCTCCCCCAGCAAAGCTGGCTTCAAGGACTTGCATTATGCACATCCCCTTCTCTACTCTTCCCTCATGCTACAGATGCACACGTCACAGACATTTTACTGCTGTGCCTTTTCCTTCTCATTCACTTTTTTGTACAACTGGCAGTGTGTGCATGCTCCTTGCCCTTCCTCATCCCAACATACAACTTGTTCCCACATCATTTTACTCAGCCTTACTCCCCTCTCCTCCTTTCCAGCTCATTCACTCTTCACCATCTCTTAATAAAACACAGCACAGATTAAACTAATTGCCATCACTTCCTCTGGCCCCTTGGGACATCTCAGAAATCCCCTGCAGGTGCCCAGGCAAGCATTTCACCCTAATAGTGAATGACTGCTAAACTAAGACAAAGATTTTCAACAGCATTCTCAAATCGAAGCCAACACCACCAACTCCACCCCCATAGCTGCCGCCTATGGCTTTAGCCACTTCCAATTAACTGAGCAGCCCAGAGCACTCCTCAGGGACGCGGGACAAACAAGATCTGGGCAGAAAACAAGACAAGGAGGAAGGCAATGCAATTAAATGCAAGGCAGCTTGGCTGCAGGGCTCAGGGCAGGCCTGCTGTGGGGATGGGGAGCCCACAGCTTGGTCCCTGCAAGGCCATCAAGTGGGCTGGAGGTGGCAAGGCTCCTAGGGCAAGGCAATGCTCACAGTGTGAATCTCTGCCCAGCCACATGACTACCAAAGGGAGATCTTAGCACTAAATGTTTAGGATCCCAGTTGGTTTGCTGAGAATACAGCCATTTTGTTCTCAGGCTTGCTACACGTGTGCTACGCTTCCCCCACAGAGGGTGGAAGATGAATATATTCATGGCCTCAACTTAAAACATTTTAATGAAAACCTCAGCATCGCTGATGTGTGTCCTTGCTTGCTGTTATTTTTGCTTTACCTGTTAGAGTACAACAGAGGGAGGGAGGAGAAGAGAAAGAAGACAAGGGAAAAAATGAGTATGTTCTCACCAGAAATTCTGAATTGATTTAAAATGAATTCCTCCCCTCTATTTTAAATCAATGCTTCAAAATCAAAAACTCAATTTCAGTTTTAGCCTCAAATGCTTCTCAACCCCCACCAAACAGGCTATAATTTATGTTCAGATATATATATAAAATGAAAAAAAAGGAACAATGCCCTGAAAATGAAATGACAGGTTAAACTTTTTAGTATTTCATTTAGAAATGGTGATTTGACATGGGAGTTGCAATTCAGTGCTTTCCTCAGGGGCTTAGCACGTGATTCCTGGAGGGCTGATGGAAAGCGAGGATGCTGAAGTACCAGGGCGTCTCAAGAAGTAGGTCACTTGTCTTTGCCACCCCGTTTGCTTGGGCAGATTGAAGCTCGACAGCCATTTGCCTGCATGGGAGGCAGAAGGGTAGGAGGCATCCCAGGATTTTGCACAGCTTGCTTCACACCGGCTGGCCTCAGCTAAGAGCTGTGAACTGAAGAAGCTGAGAGAAGAGGGAACAGCGGTGCTGTGAGATGAGTCACAGCTTTGTCTGATTTCAGTACAAGCCTGGAATTACTGGGAAGAGAGTGCAGTGGGCAAAGCACATCACCCTGACCTGTCCCACCAACACTGAGCCTGTTCTAGTGAATAAATCCAGACAGAGCACCTCCTGGCTGGGAGAGCCAGAAGCTACTACAGGCTGGTGCTGCAGCGTGTTAGAAGAGAGGTGTGCACAAGGGAAGCCATACACTGCTAAGTCTAGCTGTAGTCAACACTATCAGTCTTTCACGAGCGGTAAAATTGACTGAAACTCACTGAAAATATGTATTTTAAAAAATGGGAAAGGAAAAAAGAAAATGTCCAGTTCCTGTAAGATGATCAATAACAGCCAGAGCTAGAGATGACTTTTTCAGCCACGGAGAAACAACTGTTATTGTTGAATTGCTCGGGAACCTTGCCAGTGGACAAAGATAAACTAATAATGTCAAGGAGAGGAGGGGTGAGATTGCTGAAACCTTAGCTATGGTAAGAGGGTTGATGGAAATGCTTTCAAGGGGCATGTGGCAGGCCTCACAGAAAGCAATCAACTCAAAGCAGGCACCAGGGAAAACTGGGGGTGGGAGAGCATGCACCTATGGCTCTACCACGCTACTGCTGCTGCAGCTGCCTGAGCAGGAGTGGCACGGTACAGAGCATCAACTTGCTTCAGGTGCTAACCTACTGAACAGAAGGCTAGGCTTCTTCACATAACGTTTCCTTGTCCTCAGCCTGGCTTCTCCTGTCCCCAGGAAGCCCAGAAGGGCAGTGGGAAGGCGCCGTGGACCAGGAACACAGAAGACCCATGGAGCAGCTCTAAGGCCCCATGAGCAAGCTGCTCTCTGCTGACAGAACTGCTTCAGAAATGCATTGCTTAACACTGCAGAATGGCTGCTGCCAAGGCTTTGCTTCTGCAGCTGCAACCTCTGTCCATCATTGCTCAGCAGTAATTGTTTGTGAGCCTGTGCATCACCCACAGCATGGAGCCCTGGTGGATATATCCAGCACAAAGCATCACAGCAAAGGGACTTTTACCTGGCTGCCTGAGTGCCAGCCCTTAGAGAGCTCCACTGGTTCTTCCAGAAGAGTTTGCAGTGTCTTCTAGGCTGCTGGCTGTAGCAATTTTAGCTGTGAAGGGCTCCAGGGAAAAGTGGAGCGGTCACAGGGCTGTAGTTCCCTGAGTTTTTGCCATTTCATCTTGGACAAACAGTAAATCTCATTCCCTGGTATAAAGCACTTTGTGTTTTGTGAGGCATTGCACTGAGGGCTTTTTCTCACAAAACTCTGTTGTTCCTACAACACCAGCCCCATAACATCAAGGCACGCATTTAGACCATGGTCTCCATTGACAATGAATGGAAAGGCCCTGGACAGACTCCAGTTCATACTTGTGAGAGATAGGCTGTTCTGTCTAATCCTGACCTTTTCAAAGTATCCAGATACTCATTTCTATTACAAAAGAAGAATCACTACACTGTTTTTAGTGCCTTTGCTTAAAATTTCAAGAGATGATAGTTTGAAACCCAACCCAGCCAGCTCACTGGGCTATGCCACTGGGAGGGGTAGCTGAGCCATGGGATGTTGGTCTGGCTTTATTGAAGGGCACAGAGCCAGCCAAGGCCCAGGGCTTTGTATTGTTGTTATTCCTGCTTCATCTTCATATACTTTTTATATCACTGGTCCACAGGCTGCTTGCAAAAGCAGCTGGTATTTTTACTCTTATTTATGGAAGGGGGAACTGAGGCACAGAGGAAAGAGACATGACTTACCCGAGGTAACTAAGCAGATACCTGTGACCAAAACCACGAGGATCTTCCAAGTCTCGTGGTCACAAAATACTTTAGTTCCTGTCCATTGCTACATGTGTGGGGCCTCTTGCAGTGCTGAGGCTCCTAAAACCCATGTTGATTTGTGGCTTCTGTTTGGTTGTCACACATTTGCAATGGAAGAACTCAGACCCACAGGGATAGGCAGAGCCTTAGGCTGCCACATCTGACTGGCACAGCAAGCTTCCCAACAAAGCCTTGCAACCTGCAGAGAAAACATGGGAACTAAGAAGTTGTTCCTATGGCCTGCGCTGGACCCAGACTATCTGTGGACAGGGAAGCTTCCTGTTTGCTACTGCTGGCTTCCCAAAGGACACCTCAGCCCTGGTGTACCAGCTCTGTACACACAAAGCAAAGAAAAGCCATAGGAAGCATCTACTGCTGCATAGGCAGGAGCCTGCGCTTGCAGGAGAGAACAAGCCCCCTGTTCCCCTCCCTCTCCATGTTTGTGTTGGTCTTTAAATGGCTTTGTTTTGCTTAAGCATCCCTTTTAAAGCAATGTTTAGCTTCCAGTTGGAATGAGCTCCAGGAAGCATGGCCAGGGCCCTGCGTGGAACAAGGGCCTGTAATTTACGGTGAGTTATGTTTCAATTACCTTGGTGTTATAGCGTCTTGGTGAGGGCAGGCATTATGTCATGTCAGGGATACAGGCGAGGGAGAAAATACAGACGCTCCCATTACAGCCAGTGATGGAGCAGTTTTAATAATACTGCAGGAAAAAAAAAATAAAGAGAAGGGGAGCGCAAATGACTTTCCAGCCATACCATTACTGCACATTAGTAACAGGGCGCAGGCAGGGAGGGAGAAGGCGAGAGGGAAGTGGGGAAAGGAGAGCACAGCTGAGGGATGGGGAAGTGGGAAAAAGGAGATGGAGGGATCAGACAGAAGGAAAAATAGAACACACCAGTGAAAAGGAGGGAAGGAAGGACAGAGAGAGGGACAGGGACAGAATGGCACCTGAAGAGAAGGGATGGGAATGGCAAAGGGGCTGGGTGAGAGATACAAGAGGAGAGGCAGATGGAGAGAGGGGATGAAGTCTGGGGTGAGAAACAGAGGGACACGGTGTGGCCCCAGCCTCACAGCTGTCCATCCCCTTCTCCTGCTCCCTTGCAATGTACATCTCCAGGCCCAATTCACCAGCAAGGCAGGTAAGAAGGTACAGGAAAGGGGAAGAGGAGCCATCATTATACAGCCTTTGTGAACAATACTGCTTTGTTGCTGGAACAAAGCATTTGACTTTCCAATAATAACAATCTATCCTTTTTTTTTTTTTTTTTGTATCAAATTTCCATTATCATTGTGGTTTTCTTTCATTTCATTTCAGCTGGGTAAGCCTTTCCCTTCCAGCTTGTTCAATTGCCCGCTGTCCCTCATGGTCAGTTGCTGCTGCCCATGTGCTCACACTCTCTATCCCCCTCTTCTTTATTTTCTTGACATAAATGGCAGTCATTGCTCACAGAATGTGCTGGGTGAGCCTGCTTTGTAATTCAAACCTTTTATTCAGGTTACCATTATATACTAAAGAGGAAAATATGTATTGGCTGAACAGCATCCTTACAGATTGTCCCTGCGCTGGGAGGGAGGGCTCAAGCACCGGTCCTCACATGGACCTGCTGCTCCTTGCTTACCAAGGAACCTGGCACATACTCACTGCCACCCACCATCCAGCTGTAGGGAGAAAACCCACAGCATGGGGAGCAGTTTGTGCCTCTCACTGGTGCCATGTGAGTAGACAGTCTACTAATGCAATGCCATAAAGCCATAGTGGACTGCAGGCGAGGATTTCCCACCACCCAATAAAAATAAAATCTGTCTCTCTGTCCCTCAAAATCAGGGTTTCCAGAATGCTGTGTTAGAGGAGAGTGGTGGGGATAATGTTTCAGGTTGTACATCTGTACATCCATACAGCACCAGCTGATGAAGTTGTGCAAATGCAACCTGAACCAGGCACAGGCATGTGCTGTCATTTCTCATCTACATGCCTGCCTTATGGCCATTACTGGGAAATAGGGCACCATCTGATTTAAAATTAAGATAAAGTTTGGATTAGCTACTCTCAAACCACACTGCAGGCTTCCCAGCCCTGCAGGACAGTGATCTGTGTGTTAAACTATTGGCAGCTGATAGCTACAGTTTCCAGAGTGGTACTTCTTTCTGACGCATACATATTTCATTTGTTGCATGAAAGCAGTTACGCCTTCCTGTATAGTTGTAATTATACAAATGTATAGTTGTAATTACAAAGTGAATGGATAGCCAGAAAGTACATAAGAAAAAACTCACCGGTGCTGAGGCTCACAATCAAGGTGGATGCTCACCAATATTGAGGCCTACCACAAAAACTCCACACAGGAACAACCTCTAGAAAGAGATGCTACTTTAGTGGTGGTCAGCCCTTAAATGGGATCTAGGAGAGGTGGATTCAGGCTTCACCCCTTCTGGAAGCACAGCTGAATTACCTTCACCTGTGCTCCTGCAGCTGACTTATCAGTTGCCTCGGATGGTTAATCAGAGGTTCAGGCTGTGATCAACAGTTTCCCTTACACTCCCCCATGAAGGCATCAGGATAACTCAAGTACTGCAAATCAAAAGACATCAGAATCAGGGGAATACTACGAGCAACTCCAAGTGGAAGCTCCCTCAAAACATCCTCCAGCCACAAGATTATCAAAGTTTTATATGAGGACACATGCATCAGAGGAGACTACTAAGGTGGCAGGGATTCCATACAAAGAAGTTCATGATCTCTGCTTGCCCCCTGATGGAGTGGGTAATTTTCTGGTCTAGCTCATAGTTAGACCAGAGACTATCAATCACTGCTAAAAATTTGCCTTATACTATCTAAGGTTTAGCCAGTGCTTTGTTGTTCACTTAGAGTCTTTTTGCCTCATGGCAAATGCAACCTTACATGGCAAATGCATCTAGTATGCACTATAAACAGAAAGCATAGGAAGTACAGGTGCCAGCCCTGTTTAATATCTGGAGCACAAGTCTTAGAAGATAGCTGAGAGAATCAAGTCTGTGGAGGAGGCTCAAGGGAGACCTTATCACTCTCTACAACGCCCAGAAAGGAGGTTGTGGCGAGGTGGGGGTCAACCTCTTCTCCCAGGTAACAGTGATAGGATGAAAGGGTACGGCCTTACATTGCACCAGGGGAGATTAAGGTTGGCTATTAGGAAAAATGTCTTCTCAGCAAGAGTGGTGAGGCATTGGAACAGGCTGCCTGGGGAGGTGGTAATAGTCACCATCCCTGGATGTGTTCAAGAAACATATACATGTAGCACTGAAGGACATGGCTTATTGATCTTAGTGGTATTTCCCAAACTTACTGATTCATGATTCTACTAGTGTATTTCTCTTTGCAAGTATTGATTAACTTATGTATTTACTGTTTTATCGTGGTGGGCACACCTCTGCACAGACAAGTAGGATTCAGTTGCATGCAGAAAAGAGCAGCTTTACCCAAGCAGTTCTAACCCAGCCTCTCATTAGCCTTGTGGCAGATTTTAGCGGTGATATTCTCTGAAAATCTCTTTCCTCCCTCAGTTTCTGAGCTCACAGATGTTAAACACAGGCGATGCAGATCTGACGGTCCTGTGGTTCATTCTTGCTTCCAGATGCTAAAGCACATTTAAAGATGTTAACAATACACAAAATACCCTCAGCATATGACTTCTCTTTCTAAGCGATCACTGGAGCTGTGGCAGGGGAGTTATTAATTTGCCAAGAAGAGGAAACACATCCCCCCTGGTTCTGAATGAAAGGGGAGACATCTACAAGGCAGCTTCTCAAACAGGAGGTAGTCCACACTTTAGGGAATGTTGTGAGCCTCCAGATAGGAAAACTTTGCTGTTTGTTTATAGTTGGGCCTTTTGGTTGGGTTTTTCTTTTTAGAAAGCAGGAACTCGTCAACTCACCCATATTGGGACTGCTGGTTTTCTTCCCTTGTGGTTAGTCACTAAAGCCATATCACAGCCCAGTCCTTGTTTTTAAACACAGCAGAGTCACTGGCATCTTCTGCTTACATTTCCATACGATTTTTCATTTTAATCTAAAACACGGAGTGTCTGTGGAATATGCGAATATGCCTTTGGGATAATCACAAATAAACACATGGGTAGCAGCGTGTTTGCAAACAGCTAACACTCTGAGACACCAGCCAACAGAAAAGCAGATTTTGTGGCACTAGACGAAATTCAACAGAGATTTGCTGGGCTGTTGGGGATATAGTTTCATTTCTCTTCACACAGGGGAGAGCTGGCCATGAATGCTTTGAGAGGGCTCTCTGTCTCAAACTCAGCAGAAGAACGTGGAGTTCCTCTTTCCTACTTCTGTCAGTAATAACGTTCCCTCACTCCTAAAACTCAATGTCCACTTGAGATATTGATTGAGATTACAGGATTGAGAACTTGTACAGTAACTAGGTCAGGGAGCCTCCTCAGAGGAGCCTGGCTGTGTTTTTCCTCATTCAAGCCACCATGTTAACTGAAATGCAATGAACACAAGGAAAACACGGTGTCAGGTAAAACAGCCAGGCTTCAGGCATACTGTTGAAAATTTGGGAAATTATTAAGTGGCACAAAATTATCTGCTAGGAGAAATTTAGGATAGCAGTTCCTAAATGTCCTTCTATAGCCCAGCCTTCCTCATCCTTTTGGTTTGCATAATAGAATGTATTAGGATCCAGTTACAAGCCCAAGTCCACCGGGGAGTGGAAGTGTGAAGCTTAATACAGTATCACAGAAATGGAAAGCTTCCTTAATGGTACAGAAGGGACTTATGCTTGAAAGCATTTAACAGAGCCTTGGTAAGTAAACTACAGTAATTGAGCTAGCAGAAGCATTTAGCTTGAATGCTTTGTATATGTATAACAAAATCAAATCAACACCAGGAAGAACTATTCACCAAAGAAATGATTTGAAATGCTTCTATCTTCTCTCCAGACAAAGCATAGTTATTACTGTTATTATTATTTCTTTTTGGCCTGCACCTTTCATTGTGCCATGTAACTACAGTGAATTCGGGTTGGTGAGCACAAAAGGATTTAAGCCACGATGCATTAATGTCAAGCTTCATACCTGCAGTTATTTCTAGTCCGTCAGGGAATGCAGCCCTCCAGCTCCAGAACTTCAAACTGAAAACTCAGCTGATCATGGTATCCTCTGGGATTAATCCTTCTCCTGCCTCTCTCAGCTTCGACTCTGCTTTCCCTGAGGTTCACTTTATATCTGGCAAAGAAACCAGGGTGCTAAAAGGCATGGGAGGGGAGATAAATAACAACCACGAGCAAGCTGTCAAAGAAAGACACTTCACTGTGGTCAGTTGTGTGTCAAAGCCAGCAGCCCATCAAGAGAAAAAGAGAGGAAGAGAGGGAGAAAAGCTAAGGATAATTGAAGCTTAAAGGAACTGACATCTATAGCCAGCGAAATTCTAGTGTTGAATACTAGTAGTTGTCAAAGGTCTTCATAAGAGTTAAGTCAAAGAAACAGCCATGGGAATTGTTCAGGCTATCCTTGGATTGTACCCTGGGATTTTGACTAAATAAAATTTAAGCCTGAAATGGAGGAAAAAAAAAGAAAAGTAGCATTATGCCTTGGATGCTGCTGCAGGGCCTCATGAAAGCTGAGATTTGAAAACACCTAATCCTGTTCTCCACTGGGGAGATGGTCTTGCTTAGAGGTGAGTCTTAAAATGATGGTCCCAGGTACTGCACTCATCACTCTGACACCATTTTAAATTCCAGCTGAACAAGGATGAATTAAAATATTTCAAGTTCACTGCTTTAAATGGAAAGTGGAGATCCAGTTTGAAATTTTAAGTTGTTTTTCCATTTTATTCTCATTTAGTAGAAAATCATTCCCATGATTGGGGTCAGCTTTATATGATAAGCTGTGGTGAACAGGAACTCTCCAGATAGGAGTTTGGTTTAGCCCATTTTGGCTTTGGTAGTTAGGAGAATTCCGGTTCATACATTTTCATCTGAACATAAGGAAAGGGAAGAAACTGCCCACTAGGAAGAAAGAACCCTTCACAGTTTGGCCACAGATTTTCATGATGACACTTGAAAGGTGCTGAGAAATGAATAGAAGGCAGGGAAAAAGACAGAAACAAAGAAGAGAAGTGAAATGGGCAACAGAGAAGGCAAAGGGGTCGACATGCAATGATGGAGGCTCACTACAGAGAGCAGACTTAAGGAAAAGAATCAATTGCAACCCATCCTGGAGGCAGGGAAGGCAAATCAAAGGAGAAAGTAGACAGCCAGTGTTGTGGCTTTATCAGACCCCCAGATGCGGTAAGAAGACGTCTCTTATCAGCTGAGAAAGGCACATATTCAGAGCTGCACAACAACACTATTTTTTGGAAAAGAAAGGAAAAAAAAAGAGAAAAAAGTAGAATTTTCAGGAGAATAATATGTGCCACTAAGGCTGCTCACTGGTGAGCAGTGTTGTAGCTGATCTGGAGAATGCTGAGCTGAGGACAAGGCAATAGCTCTGAGTCCCTGCATTAAACAACCAAGTTAGGAAGAACTCAGCTTTGACTTCAACATAGTCAATTATTCTTGTATAGGTACGTGCAACAACAACAACAACAACAAAGAAACATGATGGAAGAAAAAGGAACAGGAGCTTGCTATTGTATACAGTTTCTGCACTCCCCCACTCAGCAAGACATGCAGCTATTTGGAAAAATTGGGGTCTGACTGTTCTTTCTTTCCTAGTGAATTTTCTCACCTCCACTGTCACAGCCTACCACCCACCACCCGAGAAAGCCAAAGCTCCAGTGATTTTGTTGTAATGTTTAATTCTTACTCGAAGAGCTTTTGTTACCAGGTTTAAGGAAAACAAAGAATGCTAAACAACTTGAATGACCAGCATCTGACAAATAGCAAATAATCAAAGCATTCAATCCAAACATAAATGAGGCCAGGGATTGCCTATTATTCTGTCTTTGCACGCTACCCAGAAAACAGGCAGAGGGGGTGTATTCTTGGTCAATCCCTAGGCACTGTCATAATAAACATGATTAATAGGCTATAATTTACCTGCACAAATAATTCAATGAACAAATACAAGCAACAAACAAATTTGGGCAGCCGTGATCAGATCTTGAGCAGAATAAAGCAAATTCACTAAATAAATTGGTATCAACTAGTTCTAGTAATTGCATTCCATCTCCCAGAATGGTTCCTGGATTACTTATGGAGCCCAAAAGCCTGCCAAGCATTTTACAGGCTAGCTCCACTCTGTGCCTATGAAAGTGGATTCACTGCCTACACCCAAATGGATTTACATTGACATTTTTATGGGGCTTTCTAGCCTCACAAGTGTTTTTTAAGGAATGAAACTTAAAATAGCTCTGCTCCTCCCATAATATTCCTGATTAAGTAACAGGATCAGACTAGGTTTTGCGTTCTTTCAGCCACGAAAATGACTTACTGGGGCATTAAAACAAGAGCCCCTGGAGAACCACACATAAGGGTCATAGATAAACCTTCAGCACTGTACTACCTTTCTTCCATACATCTCTCCCCGTGTCTCTTGTCTTGAATCACAGCTCAGCCAAGACCCTGGATTTCTGCTCTGGCTTTGTACAGTTCTGGGATAGATGAGTACCTCTCCTCTGAAGACCAGAGCTCTGGTCTGTTCCGTAACTCCCAAGCAAATTTCTTGCTTTTCAGAAGAAATGCTGAGCATAGCTTTCTTGGCACACACATCCTTCCTCCCGCTGCCTGAGCTGGGCAGCAGTGCCGCATGCGGTGGGTAATCCTGGCCTCCATGACAAGGTAAGATAAATGGAGAAACATGTGCTGCAAGAGATGTTTATTGAGTGAGATGCTAAATGAATAACCCAATCAATGCTGTAATATTTAATTCAATACGAACTTCAGATTCAGAGTGTTCCCCATTTATTTTGTGCTGTCACAGAAATTGTTCATTAGAGCAGGACGCTATCATTAAGGGGAAGAGTCCTCCAGCAGGGAGGGGGTGGTTCCAGCATTGGTGATGGGTACAGCCTTTGAAAGACAGTGAGTGATCGCAAGTTTAGCACTCTCCTTTCCTGACAGTGGCTTTGGAGATGGCAGGAGACTTCCTGAAAAGCCCTCGGCCTCTGTCACACCTTGCACAGCCATATTTTCTCCATGTGGCAAGGAGCCCTTTGCAGATGCATCTATGCCCTGGACTGTTTGTACTTGGATAAACTACAGGCAGCCGTGCCTGCTGGCATGCCATGCTGCCTCACCACCAAAGTGCTCACCCTCAAACACACGTGCACAGGGATGTCACAGCAGGGGTGCCAGCTGGCAGGACATCCCTTGCTTGTGACAGGTGACATGTGGTCTCTAAATCATCCTGGCCATCCTTATTCAGTGCCCCTGGCACCCTGTCCCCCACATTTATAGCTGCCACTCTTATAGATCTCAAACCATCTGGTACAGCTCTTGTCCTGTGCTTAATGGGCTTTCCTGAATGTAACATTCAACCAAGTGGTGCCTGCATCTCCTTCTCATGCTGTCTCTGCTTATTTTTATTCATCCTGGTCTCTGTCACCAGCCAGGTTTTTCCACAATTCAATAAGATATTTAAAACATTTCTTATCACCCCTGAAGCCCTATTCTTTGAACTGGTCTACTCTCCTTTTCCTAGGGATTCGCATGAAAGCAACCCCAGGTAGCTCAGCATTGATTTCCACATGGATGTTTGAGGAACGCCTTCATTCCAGCAGGTTGCATCCCTTCAGTGGGTGTTCTTCAAAGCCAACTTCACTCTTGAATTGATCCCAGCTAGCTTATTCATTCCCTCCTCAAAGTCCTTCATTCTCTCGTCTGTCCCTCTCTTACTCTCAGGCAAGTCCTTAATTATCCCCACAAGTGCTACTCAGGTGAAGAAGCAGAAAACTGTGTTTAACATATCCTCTTATTACCCACAGAGGACTAATGACAGAAGAGCTGATTTAGTGAGTCTTGATGCCCACATGTCTGTGTGCTTATTTAGTCTTCTCAGTTCCTCCCTCACAAAGGAAACCAAATCCTGCTGGCCATTGGTGACAGGTAGCTGACATGAGCACAGAGTATATTTCTGTCAAGCTCCAAGTGCTCTGAAGGCTTATAATTCAAGGTAATTTACAAGTAACTGTTTTGAAAGGAGAGCACAAAACCTCCATATTAATTGGAGGTGATCTAGAAGGCAAAGCATCTGTCAATGCAGAGATAACAATGTATGATGAATACAAACAGAAACAACCCCCCACACCCCTTCTCTATCATATCGAGCCATCCATTCATCGATCCTAATCCTACCTCTGCTTCTCCCTTCTCTTCTTTTTATGGCTGCACGAATTCATGTTTCATCCACATTTCAAAGGCTGGTGAGTAACCAGAACTTTGTCGGAGTCTTCATTTTAAACTGATAAAACAAACAGCATCCCCTCAGCCCCCCTTCTCCCAGTCTGTTCCTGCCAGAAACATAGCAACCAGCAAGCACGGCTTTCTGCAGGCAGCCTAGTTTGCATTTAATTAGTTCTGTGATATCCTAAACTTCTTTCAACCTCCGCCCCCAGAACATCGCTGTAGAAATCCTCACTCCGGGAACAGCATGATAGAGCTGTCAAAAACCCAGCATCTGTGCCAGGAAGTGTTTAGAGCACTTGGGTTCCTGAACTGGGACGCAACTTGCCTGGAACAGACTCTGCTACCAGGACATTAAGGCAACCTTACACCCTACAGAGGAACTAAGATGGGCAATCTAATTCAGCTTTATAAGATGGGACAAAGGAGTCAGAGATATGAGGTTGCCTGCTCTCAGAGCATAGGTCTGGCGTACCATCATCCATGCCAGGACAAGTAGCCAGGCTCCCATGTTGGGAGGAGACAAAGGTTTACCGAGGTAAGCAAGAATCTTGTGTGACAGTCAGTCCTAAAGCCCAGCATCTTCTTTTCACAACCATGCATCCGTGCACCAGCTATAAGTATCACCTCACGGGTCCCACTGCAGCAGAGGCTATATTTTCATTGATCAGCTTTAGGTACTCTTTCTATGGGCACTGAGTAGAAAAGGCTGAGTAGCTTCACTCCAGAAAAAAGGGGTCTGTACAGACAAGAGTGGACACTGCACTAAATAGGATGTCCCTGTCAGCTGAGAGTGCTCAAGACCATCCATGCTTCACCTTGCCAAAGGCACCACCTCCAGCTCCATGCAGTTCCCACTAGCTCCATGGACTCCCTCCCAGATCCACATCCTGCCTCCAAGGCTTCTGCTTGGACCCTGTACCTGAAAATGGCTATGAGGTCAGCATGTGGCTGAACCGTGCTAGGTGCTGGGGGATCTTTGTCCTTTTAATGTACCTTTGCAGTTCTAGATTTCCACCCGCAGATAGTCTTTCCCTCCCAGACAACAGGGAAAACACAGAATGAAGCCAGAAAACAGTGTCCATCCCAATGGCTATCTGAGGTAGCTGACAGAACATTCACCATTTCTCTCCACAGCAAAGCATCCTTTTTCTGTCCATTTATTCCTAACTCATAACAGATAGGTGCCAGCCACAGGAAAGCTTCTCACACTTGTCTATATTTCTGCTAGCCACAGCAAACCCAAAAACTGGAAAGCAAGCAGAGCTAAAGCAGGCAAGAGCTAAAGCGGGTGTCGATATTTTAATCACTCTGGCAGCCCACGAACCCCTTTGATGCTTCCACCAGGCTTGCGGTTGGCAAGAGTGCTGCTGATAATGGTGCAAGCATAGAGCAATGGATCTTTTTTCCATAGATGATCAATGCAGCCAGGCTTCTTCTTCAGACCATTCACAGCCTCTCTGCAGGGTTGCAGCTGCATTCACCGCCAGGTCTCCATGAATTAAAGCACAGGCAGCGCTTTCCTCATTCGGCAGTTCCTCCCTCCCATCCCCTGCCACTCCACTGCTGTTAAACTCACTGCAGCTTCAGCCACTTTATCATCTCATTTGCTTTCTGATCTGACACCAGCCTGCCATGCAGCTGATCAAAGGCAGAAACCAGAGTGCAGCTGGGCTGAGCAGCCCCAGAATTCAAACAAACATGTCACTTCCCATCTCTACATGTTAGACAACTTCACTTCTTTCTGTTACCGATTCTTTTAATCTTTCCCTCCGCACACACTCCCCCCTCCTTGCTTTCTATTCATTCTTTACATTCATTTCCCAAGCACACATGCTGTCACCTTTTCCCCTTCTTTTCTTGATCTTTCCTGTCACTTCCCCATCTTTCCCCCTTGCCTCCTAAACCCTGTCTTCCTAACCACTCCAATTCCTTCCTTCTCTTCCTGGTGCTTTCTCACTTTTAATACTTGATTGCTTCTGCCCATTTCCCACTCTTTTTGGAAACTTGGAAACTTTCCACCATTTCACAGGAGTGAAGTCACTTTTGGGGGTGTAGACATAAGGTTCCAGAAGGGGTACGTTTTCCTTCAGAGCTTGAGTAGGCTAGTATTAGAGCCAATGTTATCATTATACATGTCCCTGGAATCAGTAAATGACCTCCTACCTCAAATGAATCAGAAGTCTTTCAACAAATGAAATTCAGTGTTAGGAATACAGAAATTCAGAGATCTTTTCCTGCAAGTAAGGAAGGAAGGAAGGAAGAGAGAGAGAGGAGACAAGAAGGCAGAGAGAAAATATATAGAAGAAATACAGAGAAAAAGGAAAAGAGAAAAAGAAGAAGGGGGAGGAAAAGGAAGAGAAAGAGGAAGAAGTATTTTGGACTTTGGGATAAGATGGGAATGACAGGCAGTAAATAGAAGGATTCAAATAGATATTTTTTAAAAATAACATTGTTGGATTTCATTTTAACGTAATCCTCAAGTAATTCTTGAATATCAGGCTGAACTAGTGATCCTTGGAATCCCTCTAGTAATTCTTTCCATCACCTGCACAGTGCTACAGATTAATTCTAATACTGGGTTTGGGCCCACATTTGAATACTGCAGCATACTGGGAAGGAGATCAGTTCAGATCTGTTTATGTTAGGTAGCACTAAGTTTGATCATTTATGACACTTAAAAACCACTTCTTCTGAGCTAAAGATTCATCCTAACAGTAAGAAATCGGGGAAAGGTGGCAGGAGGCATGTGTGGATGAACAAGGAGTTCATCAATAAACTAAAAGGAAAGTAGAAGATTCAGAGTGTCTAGCCAAAATCAACGCACACAGATCCATGGACCACAACAGGATGCAACCATGTGTGTTGAGGGAGATTGCAGAGGTGATTCTTGTACCGCTCTCTAAGGTCTTGACAAACAGGAGATATGCCTGTAGATGGGAGGAGAGCCAGCATCACACTAGTCTTCAAAAACATCAAAAAGGAGGATCTGGGAAACTGTAGGCCATGCAGCCTCACCTCCATCCTTGGAAAAGTGATGTAACAATTTGTTCTGGATACCCTCTCCAAGAAACTGGAAGATAAGGAGGTTATCAGAAGTAGTCAACATGGATTCACCAAGGGGAAATCATGCTTGACCAACTCTGTCACCTTCTATGATGTCATCTCCAGTTGTGTAGATCTGTGGGGACAGCAGTGGATGTTGTATACCTTGACTTCAGCAAGGAGCCTGATGCCATCTCCCTCAACATCCTCATAATGAAACTTAGAAAGTGTCGGACGGATGAATGGATGGTGAGATGGATTGAGAAGTGGTTGACTACCAGAGCTCAGAGGGTTGTCATCAGTGGCACAGAGTCTGGTTGAAGGCCTGCAACTAATGGTGTTCTGCAGGGGCTAGTGCTTGAGTCTTGTTTTGCTGAAATGCATAGGAGTTACATATGAAGAAGGGACATAATCTTACCTCTACTTCTCCCTCCATTAATGTTCAGACCAGTCTTCAAGAGCTGGAAATGTTCCAAGGCTCAAACTAAGCTGCAAGGCTTGTATCAATATCTGAACATTTATAAGGTCTACAAGCAGGCTTTTTTGGCCTACACCCAGCTTGATTAAAGTATTCCTGGATTCAATTAACTGAAAAATAACGAGATTATTTTGCAACATGCAATTTGATATATTTTTTTTGTTACAGTAAAGTGAGTGAGTGGTGATTACAGAGCTTAATACAACAGGCCTTGCTGTTCTACTAGAATCAAAAAGTGACAAGAAATTAGGTTAACTAAGCCAGAACTTTTGGGGGACAGCTGGGACTAGGGGAAAACAGCTCTGTTTTTCCTTTGCGAGGCTACTTTTCATTAGATAATTCTAGAAAATGCATTCTGTGACACATTAAATAATGCAAGAAGAAACAGTTCACATGAAAGACATTTTGTTTTCTTCAAAATGAAATACTCATTGAACCAGAAGTTACATACATGCACACAAATTCCTTTCCCCACAATATTCTCTAATAGGAAAATAAATCTACACGTGTTCTAAAAATCTGAATCCTAGGTGCTGGAAGTCAGAGGTTTGATCTGGCCTCTGGGAGCGATGGCCAGTAGCAAGATTAGAGGCAGGGTTGGCAGCAGGTGCCCACCTATGTGAGGCAACAGCTTGGAAGTGACTTCAAAAACACAGCTGGTCGACAGGGCATATTATGAAATTCCACCACCCATTTCACTCCCCATATCTTGGTGAAATGAAATAGCTGCCTTCCACAGACTACGAAACTCCCACACTGCTCAGTAAGTTTGAACCAGTCCCCCTCCAATCAAGTATCCATCTTTGGATTTTGCTAACTATGGTAATCTCTGAGTTGAATAACCTGCACAGCTTCAGATCTATTAAGCAGATTTTATCTCTACATCAGCAGCTAAGATGGTTCATTTCTGTAACAAACAGCTGCCACCTTATCCCTCTGCATATACTCCCACATGAATATGCTCTACAATTTGATCTTGTCCAACTTATTGGGGTACCTCAGTATGTGGGAACTTCTTTTGAACTTCCTGACATTTTCAATCCATGTACCATGGGACACATTTAAAAAAAAACACACAAAAGCAATAAAACAAAACAACCCAACAACCCAAAAACTAAAACAAAAGAATTCACAAGCTACAAGCTTCAATCTCAATTCACAAGCTTCAATCTCAAGTTCTCAGCTTAATAATGCATTTTTCAGCTGTGCAGTTCCAACACTCGTAACTAGCACTGAGAAAATAATTTGCAGCCAGTAATTTGCTGAAAGAATTTAGTCCCTTTTCTCTGCGCGCAGATGGTCCCTGAGCAAAATCAAAATTTCCTCGAATGTACTCATTATTTGAAAATACTCAACACATTTTTGGCAGGGTTTTGTTTTTTTTTCTCCTTTAAAACAACAACAACAAAAGTCCTCACAGACACATACCAAGGAAACATACAAAAAAATCCTTTCAAATTGACCACAAGTTGACCACAAAAGCATTGTTTGTGTATTCTATAGTTAGTATTCTGGCCATGAGCTGCTGGTTGGTTGTGATCAATCGGAGGGGGTTCATAGTATGGTTTCCATTCTCCAACTGGAGGGGAAACAAGAACACCAAAATGAGCTTCATGTGGCCTCCATACAAGGTCTTACAATGGTATAGCAGGGCCACGTATCTGGGAGAATACATCCTAATAGCACAGTGGTACGGCACCTCCTCTCACTCCCTAGTACCTTGCTGAGAAATCAGTTCAACCCACACCAGAACACAAAAACATACCTGAGAAATAGTAAGTTATTACAGGACATTGTGCTGCAAGCTCACGAGGCATAGGACTGGCTGAAGGGAGCATAAGATGGAAGTGAGCAGAGGAGTCATTTGAAAATCTGTGAGACCTGACAAGTCTGTGCTTTTAAAAAATCATTCTCGAGGACAAATAAATAAGACCTCAAAAATAGATGGATAGGCTGGGTCTGCCATTTAAACTTCATTACCACTTCACACACCGAGAAACTACGTGAAAGAGAGGAACTTAATATTTCATTTAACTGCATTTATATCAGGGACTAGAAAGAAGGAGGACTGTTTACCTACAGGCTTGTTAAGTAGACCCAGCTTCCTACTCTGTCCTCATGTTCTGTTCATCCACATCTACTAGCATCGGGTTATCCTGCTCTGCTCCTTCAGCTGGGACACTGGACTTTGTCCAGGGCTTAGATGCAAAAGCTGATATCCTGGAGCTGAAGGGATGGGGCATAAGCATTACAAGTCTTCTGAATCATCCATGCTTTCCATCAATCTGCTCTCTTTCTGTGCTAATGCGTGTTACTGATGCAAGTGCAGACAGAATTGTGCCACTCTTTGCAGCTGCTTCGGGGAAGAATCACATTTACATTACTAAATGCAGCTTTCCAGCAAAAACAGAGAGTGAAGTCGGAAGACAGCCTTTGAAAAGGAAGAAAGAGACTTTAAAACAAATAACCCACATTCACTAACGTGTATTCAAATACAGACAAGAAGAACAGTGGTAAAAAAAACACAACACAAAACCCCTGACATTTCTGCTGCTAGCAGCCTTTATCACAGAGAATGAGGCTTTTATTTTGGCTGTTACCTTTCCTTTTGATAGTCTCTTCTGAATTGCAGCTCAAACACACATTTCTTCATTTCCCCACGGTACTCTGTCATGTTGGGTGATCCTGTGCCTTGCAGATGTGCTATGTCAAGCAATGACCAGCAGTAAAGGTGTAAAATGCTTTTCCTCTCCTGTAATGCATTCTGTGTCCACAGCAGAGTTTTTGCAAGAGGTCTTGAATTTGACATATATCAGGAATATCAGACAGAGATGACTGTCTTGTTGCTGTATAGATCTATGATAACTTATGAATGCTTTGAGAAAAAAACTAGGGTTTAAAAATAGAATTACCTTTGCATTCAAATTAATTTAGTGTATATATATATATATATTTATATATATATATATGTATATAGTATGTGTACCGGGCTCCCAGTACAAAAAAGACAGGGATCTCTTGGAAAGAGTCCAGCAGAGGGCCAAAAAGATGGTGAAGGACCTGGAGCATCTCCCCTGTGAAGAAAGGCTAAGTGAACTGAGTCTGTTTAGCCTTGAGAGAAGAAGACTGAGGGGGGACCTGATCCAGGTCTATAAATATCTGAGGTGTGGGGGGCAAAGTGGTGAGGCCAGACTCTTTTCAGCCGTGTGTGGAGACAGGACAAGGGGAAACAGCCAGAAACTGGAGCATAGGAAGAACTTCTTTACAGTGAGGGTGACGGAGCACTGGAACAGGCTGCCCAGGGGGGCTGTGGAGTCTCCTCTGGAGATATCAAAGACCCACCTGGATGCCTACCTGTGTGACCTGGTGTAGGGAACCTGCTTTGGCAGGGGGGTTGGATTCAGTGATCTCTGAGGAGTTTCAACAGATGGAAATGGGTAGCTGCAGCAAGTCTCAAACAGAAAAGAAAGGATATCCTAGCATTTTACAGGAGAAAAAATAGCAGGAGCAAACTAGTTGTTGAAGGTGGCATCAGAATCAATCCTTTACTGGGATAGATGTATCAGTCCAGGCCCTACAGAACTGCTGTTTATTATGGAAAACACTGATGCACAGAACTATTCTCAACTAATATTCTGATGGATGTCATCAGTTTTTTGTGATGGAAGAAGATTCTACAAAACTGAATCTAAAACAAAGAACAATTCAGAGACAGGAGGTCGGTTCTGTGGCAGTTTCCACAGCAATGAAGATAAAAAAGTAAAACAGCAAGAGCTTTCATAAAAGGGAGCTTTTTCCTTTTTTGAGTGTTTTTTTGTCTATTATGAAGTAAAAAAAAAAATAAATAAGGAATTTCCTGAATCAGAAAGCAAAGGCTGACTCACTCCAGAGTTAGGATGTTTGAAATATACAGGGCAAAATATCAGTCCAGACTTAGCAGCTCATTCCTCCCACAGTGCCACTCATGGTGGAACTCTCTTCCCAAGCATTAAAGTGTCTCAAGTTCAGACCCAGATGCAAATTCCTTAACTTGTTAAAAAGTCTCACTGCCTTGGAAGTCAAAAGAGGACAAACACTACAGTGCGTGGGCTGAGACACCTCCTGAGCCAACCATTAAAAAAAAGTAAAACAACTTCATTAGCCAATTTTTCTTGTTATTTAAGCTCAAGGTTTACACTAGATAGTACATGATATTCCAGCCAAGGGGAGAAGGATATAGAAAAGCAAGGCTTTATTAAGGCCTGTGCGTACATGATTTACTTTTCATTAGATTTAGTTATCAGCTAACTAGTAATTCGGGCAAGAGTTCTAGCTGTGCTTAATACTTCAGTCTTACAACAGAATAATATTTCCAGCATCATTAAAAACAAACATTCAGATGGGAACAAATTAACTCATTTCAATTCAGCCAGCTGCAAAGACCTTTCTTTTCATGCCATTTCAGAAAAATAGTTTCAGCCATTTCCAAATCACCTCTTAAAAATACATGACTTTTGCATCAAGCCTGTAAAGCAGTAAAATTCAGGCCTTTGCACCCCAGTAAGGGAGTCATTCCTTGAGGCCCTTGTGTTTTTTTGATTTGTATCTCCATTAAAGCTACCAGAGACCAACATGCAAACTGTGCAGATGCCCATGCCTGGAATCATGTGCTTTCAAATATGTAAGCCGAATCAGCAAGGTACTGAATCCTGCACTGGTTTGGGGCTTCGGTATGAGCAGGACCACATGCTTCCTCCCTCATCCATCTCCACTCACTATTGTATCTGTGGCTCAGGCTATCCTCTGCCCTTGTTTCACCCCTTTCCACATGATTTCTATTCCACTTTCTCTAGTGAATGTCCAGCTACTGCTAGAGGAAAGCACAAACACAAGTCCCAGCTCTAGGGTCCTACAGCAAGGTTCCATCAGTAGTGTTTTTTCCCCCACTCCCAGTAGGATGAGGTACTGCACTGACTGCATTGCAGTCATCATGCTCTGCTATCCTGCACATGGTTCCAGGCTCAGCATTCATCTTCTCATTCTAGCACCCACTGATGGTATCTCCAAAGCCAGGCTTAGCCTTGCACAGAGCAGCTATCCTTAAATAATTAGAGACGAAGGTCTTACCCAACAGCTTTCAGAGAAGGATGCTCACCTCCACAAATGCACTATGGCATATAATTAACAAGGAATGCAGCCTTTACTTTGGCACACGTATTATTCACGGATCCTTCTTACTCCTTTATACACTGCGCTGGCATAATGAGCACCAAGAAATACAAAGACACAGAAAGCAACACCAGGGCTCTAGCTTGATGCCAGCAACTGGTTTCTGTGTTAAAAGATAGATGAAGCAATCTTTCCTCTGCCTTTCCACTTAAATATTTTCTGATGCTTTCTTAGTAAAAAAGACCAAGCTTCATTTATTCTTAGGAAAATTTCCGGTCACCCATAAGCTCCTGCTGAGTTCTGGTGGGAAAAGATTTTCTGCATACTGCATCAGAAAACATCCCACTCTCAAACCCCACTTCCTATCCCAAAGCACTTTGAGGAAGTTTGGACGAACATCTGAACTTTTCAGCTTGCTGCAGTCTCTCCCTGTGACTCACAGAAATGGTGCTATGAATATTTAAAGTTTTGAAGTTCCAAAAGGAAGAAGAAAAAAAAAAAGAAAAAGGCTTAAATAGGGAAAGAAAGAGACTCAAACAAATACCATAGCTGCCAACATCTTGTGACAGAAAGTCAATAGCTTTTAAATCTGCATAAAATTACATACATTTCCATGAAATTACCCACATTTGCATACAGTGATGCTTGATTCTACAAGGGACTTGCAGCTCCTCCCCAAGACTCCCCAAATCCTAGTTTCTCCCAGAGGCCAAGCAGCACATTAATTCTGATCTCCTGAGCTGTAAGGCACTGGGACAGTCTGGGAGGGAGTCACTGGAGTATTTTCACAGCACAGCAGAAAACCCACTGTGACTAGATAAATGGGCCAGAGGCCTCTGAAAGTCTCCCTGGGCCCTCTGCTCCTTCCTCCCTGCCCTCTTCTTCCTCTCCTTGTTGGCAGGGCAAGGCTACATTCAGGCTAGGCAGGACAACTTCTAGCAAGTAGGAAAAAAGTTTGTCCTAGAATTACAGAATAACCTGAGTTTCAAGCATTGGAACACATCTTTCAGGGAAGTGGTGCAGTCACCATTCCCGGTTCAAGAAACATGTAGATGTAGTGCTGAGGAACACAGCTTAGTGGGCATGGCAGGGAAGGGTCAGTGGTTGGACTTGATGGTCTTAGAATCTTTTTCAGTTTAATGATCCTGTGTTTCTATGAGCTGGAAGGAAACCATAAGAATCACTGAATCCAATTCCTAGCTCCACATAGGACCACTCAAAATTCAAACCCTATGTCTACAAGTGTTGTCCAAACACTCCTTGAACTCTGAATGCCTGGGGCCATGCCCACTGCCCTGGGCAGCCTGTTCCACTGCCCCACCACCCTCTGATGAAGAACCTTTTCCTAACCCCCACCCTGACCTTCCCCTGACAGTTTCATGCTGTTCCCTCAGGCCCTCCTCTCTTCATACTCCTCACCACATGCAACAAGTGGACAGTGCTCATAGTGTCACCAGCTAGTTTCTCCTTCTGGGGATTGGGGATCCCCTTCATCTCCTCATGAGCTGGATCAAACCCACCTGCCAACACCCATATAACATCCTATTCCCTCCCCAGTTGTGTCAGTACTGGATGTACCCTTAATGGACAGCTTTCCTCTTAGGTTAGCAAGCAAGCAGCACATGAGGAACTGAGGGGCTTCTATTTTTTTCCGCCTACTCATTGCAGCCCATCAGCCAGAGACTGCTTGGTGCACTTTGCTTTTGCCTGGTAACATTTGTCCACTAAAAAACAAAACCCAGTGTGCCAGCCTCTTGTATCAGCCACGACACAGGTTAGTAATGAGTTGGAACAAAACGGGGAGCGCTTTGTATCCCACCCCCAGGCCCTGGCCTGCCTGTGTGTAACTGCTTTTGAAATATATTTGGTAACACACCGAATGTATTTAAAGGGATTGTGGAACTGGCCAATTTTCATGCTAATTAAAGTGCAGGAGATGGAAGTGAGCTGTTTGAAATACATTACGGCACCGAGGAAAACATATTGTGCGCTATCTCATATTTTTCAAGAGACCATATTCAAATCCACTTACAATCTGCGTGCACCGTGCTTCTGCTGCTGCCTCTGTTACCAAGCCACAGACAGAGTGTGTCCTTTCCCCATGATGGCCCATGTGTCCCTGGAAACAGAGAGAGTTAGGTCAGTGGCTGGAAAGGAGCTGGAGCACCAGACTTTGTGTGGAGAAGGTGGGGAAGGGAGAAAATTACTGATCTATACATACAGCATTGCCAAAGGGGTCAATATTTAACTGTCCTGTGGTAGATGCTTGCAGCAGAGAGCCCAGGCTTACAAGGGTGTTTCCCTTATATGAACTTGGGGAAACACAGGGTTCAAGTAAGTGTCTGAGGGAAGTTGCATGCAGAAAGGCATTTGCAGAGCCTGTGAGCATCCAATATTTGCCTCTCTAGATAGCAGGCTGGCCAGCTGATGCACACTGTCCCAGTTAGGCAAGTACTTGACTGGCATCCTTTAGCCAGGGGCACAGGTGTAGCTCTGAATTTGGGTTTCAGCCTCTCAGCCTGCACACACTGTTTACCAAATACAAAACACTTACCTGGAAGGTCTTTTCAGAGCAATTGCTTTTGTCAAGATAAGTTTAGAAACCCTTTATACTTGGGGATATTAAATGCTGCCCTTCTGCACAGTATGAGACCTCACCAGAGCACAAACTCAGGTACATGAGTCAGTCTCAGCATGTAATTCAGGAAGAATCTGCACATAAATTGATGGATGGGGAATGTCCTTATGTACTTCCCAAAGCAGCTATGCATGTCCAGCTGCCCTCCCATGCATCTTTGCATCTACCTCTCCCTCCTCACAGGAGGTGGCTGCAGAGTAGATGAGCTCTCCAGGCACATATCTGTTCCTCTAGGAAGACTGCAGAGATTAGGGTCTGTTTCTGTGTAGGCAAAACACAGGACTCTCTTCTACATGTGACTGCTGTATGTAGGAATTACTTGGCTGTTTTCCTTCTGTTTTCATCTCCTTGCCCTCTCTCACTGTCCTTCGGATATAGGAGCTGCAAGCATATTAATCCCTGGGGCTGGGAGCTACCAGGCTGCACTGTCAAGCGCTGAGCAGTATTTCTTCACCCTCAAGAGGAAATCTGCTTCTTTAAATATTTGTCTGACTTCCTGACAGCTTTTTGACAGAACATCCACTCCCCTGTTAACAGCAGCGTTCAGTGGCATGAGACATCTCTATCAGGGCACCCTCTCCTTTGCAAGCAAAGCCCTATTCCCTGCTGGCAACAGCTCTTCCTTCCCTGTTTCAGTTCAGATCTGAGTTTTGTCCCTTGTGTTGTCTTTTGGGAGGGCCTCGCTTCCCAAATCAGAATTTAGAGAGAGAGCTGCCCTGAGGCTGGTGCACAGATTGCAAGGGCTAAGCAGCAGTAGGTGAGATAGGGAAAAAAGAGAAAGGTTCTTCCCAGTTTAACTCCACCAAAGGACGGAGGTGGCAGAGTAACTGCAAAAAGAGCAAATCCCTGTTCTTGTGAAATAAAAGCAAGTGTCTCTCTTAAATGTTAATTGAGAAGTCTTCCCTTCCTTCAGAGTCTGGCAAATGATCTGTGTGGGGGTGGGAAGAAGACAGGAATTACCTAGCAATATCTGGAAACACCCTGCAATCCCAGGCATCACGTGGCTTTGGAAGTGGCAGCAGCTCTTGGGAAGCAGCTAAAGTAAGCCAAGATGACATGTGCTTGTTGGGGAATTAGCTTGTTCCGTCTGATGCTGTTTCAGCTTTCTGCCATCAGGTCCAGCTGAAGTCCTTGGCTTTGGAGAGGGGCCATCACTGGTCCATTAGATTGGTTTCTTACTTAGCTATGTGTCATGGTGATGTGGCTGACTGGCCAGCACTGTAATGAATTTGAAGAGAGATGTCTGAGTTAAATCACCCCTAAAGAATTTCTGAAAGAACAGCCCAGTTGCCATGAGCTTGTTTTGGCTAATCCTTTTAATAAGGAGAATATCTAGATTGCCTTTGAGACATTAGTAATCACTGGATGCCTAAATTCTGCTCTACCAGTGCCTGGCAGCTTATAGCATGAGAGATAAATCAGAGTTCTTGCAGGAATGCAGAGTTTGATTAATGGATGATTCCCAGTAGACCACGGACAAGAATATAACAGGCTTGGAAGGGACAGCCTGTGCATCAGGTTCAATTCAAAGCCAATGATGTGACGCTGTCAAGATCTTTTCTGTAGTGTCTCCTCCATATAAAGGGTAGCAAGACCTTTGCCAGTGCTGGTGGTACTCACATTATTTTTCCTACTCAACAGAATTGAGGAGAAACATCTATGTACAGTTAGCCCAGGAGTTTGCAAGATCCATTTCATTCCACAGAATATGAGAAACTTAGGAGTCTCAGAGTCTCAGGAATCTCAAGGCAGCTATAGCTATTCCCAGGTCTTCATGCTCTTTATGGTGCTCAGATTAGGAGCACAAAACGTTGTGCCTTGAAAAGCTGTCTCTCTGGCAGAACTGCTGATACTTTTGTTCAGAGGCAGCGTTGTGTGCTGAGTGTCACCTAAATGAAGGAAGGAAGGATGCTCTCCTACAGGATTTCTGGAAGATGCTGCCATTGTTCAGAGTGCAAGTGGGCTGAGGAGCTTAACAGATGGCTGCAGTGAGACATGGTCTTTCTACAGATGGTGAATTCATTCCCTCTGAGATCAGTGGTGGGCTGGATGACAGCCCAATATGGTTGCAGACTCCAAAAGCCTGTATTCTCCCCCCACACCCTGCTATCATGACATTTTCCTCCTTGGAGAAGGGAAGGGGATTTAGAGAGACAGACGCAGACACATTGCAAGGGCAGGGAGAAACCCAAGAAAATGGCTGATGCCATGGAAACAGGTACGTATCCCTCTGAGGGGCTGTCAGCACAGGAAGAAGGCTGAGCAGTTTTTACTCACTAGTTGTCCTTGTGGACATCCCTTCCAACACATGGACATTCACAGGACATGATGCCTTTCTTGGTTTTCAAAACAAAACTTCTTTGATAAGCACCAGATGCCAGTAAGCAAAATGACTGCGAATGTCATCTCCGAGAAAAACTCCCAAGAAGCCCTTGTCCTGCAGATCTGTCTTTGAGACTATGGTCACATTCTTTTTTAACCATTAGCCAGTACTAATTAAAATGAACCTCTTGCTGGGTTTTGTTGCAACAAGCTTTTAAATGGCTAGAAGCCTTTCACTAGGAATTATCCAAACCCAATGAAATCAGTGGAATCAGACTGCAAATGACTTCCTGCTGTGAACAGCTACAGATTTCAATGGAACCCTACATTATCCCTGCCATCCCAAAAGAGAACATCAAATTTCAATATTCCTATCAGATAAGCAGCTTATCAAGTTTTATCAAAGGAAATCAGTTGGTTTCTTAGCCTTCTAAAAGTCAAAACAAAAAAAGATTTAAAAACAAAACAACCCCCCCCCCCCAAAACACATTTCAGGACAGTAAGCATTTCAAGCAAACACACTGGAGCGTTTCAGGTCATTGTAACCTTTTTTTTTCCCTCCCCAGGTCATTCTTTGTAGCCAATCTTCCTCCAGGTGATATTTCAGAAATACAAGAAATACAATACAGGAAGAGGTCACTGTAGCCAGGGTTTAGAAAACTACATCCTCATTCATTCTAGAACTATTTGAACTATTTAGTAGTGGTGGTGGTTAATGCCAGGAAGCTGTCTGGAAATGTCCTGCTTGGATGCAGTTCTAGGTTCCACAGTGAACATGTAGCTTGGAGGATTATCTCAGCAGTCAGCTTCCATTGACTCATTGGAAACCTGACTCACAGCTATTCCTATTAAATGGTAAGAACAAAAAATCTTTTTTATTTCTGTATCTACCCATAAGCTTGTAGGATGATACCTACAGGGACTAATGTCATATTATCAGGAGCAAGCTTAACTTCAGCAGGTTAGCATTATCAAATCACTAAGGTTGGGCAAAGATCTGGATTAGAACACATCTCCTGACAGATGCTGTGCCCTCAGCCCCAAGGCTTGAAGGCTGAGCAGCACTTCTCTTGAAATTCACTTGCTTCCAGTTTAATGGAGTCCCTGCAAGGAAACTGCACAATAGCGGGTATTCCACAAGATGCTGCTGTTAGTTCGGGTGGCAGAATAAGTCCTGTGATTCAGGACCAGAAATAGTCCTCTTAGGAAAAGAGAAAAGAAAAAGGGGCACCCGAGGCATGCAAATAGATTTGTAGGTCTGAAAAAAAACACAGAGGACATGTCTTGCTGAATATAAACTTAATGTTGTAAGGATCTTGGTCTAATGCTGATAGAAAGGCCCCTTGTGCTACGTTGCTTCCTTGTATTAAAGTGGTGTTAGGAAACCTTGAAGCACAATATGAATGATAAATCCTAGAGCTATATATATAAATTTGGAAATACCACACCTGCAATATTGTTCCCGGGATGCTATATTATTGGGAGAAATGCCAATGTAGCAATGCAAGTGGCTTTGCCAAGAGATTTGTGGATTATTGCAGAGGAATTACTTTTGGCTTGGTCTGTCAAATCTGCTAAATACTTCTCTATATGAAATCCACAATACCATATTGTTGAGATACTAAAACCAAGTCAGGAGAGGGAGGGACAGGAAATTTAGAAGCAGAGAGAGCAGAGGTCTCCTCAGTCATTCTCCTTTACCCCTCACCACTCCTTTTTTTCTAGGGTATTTCCCCTTCCTTTCTAAGCCTTGTCTTTTAGTAGGTGAGCCCTGAAACCACTGCAGCAAAACATGCTGTTACACAGCTAACAGCCCCTTCCCCTTCCTCTTAGGGAAAATCCTCCTCCCAGAGGACTGCTTCATTTATTTCATTTGTCTCCTTTCCATCTCCCACCCTCTTCTCTGGGGAATACAACTCAGACAGATAAGCTAATGAGACAATTAGCTCTCTGCTCCCTGATTGAAGGGCCCTTTATTTCCCTAACCAGCCAAGCCAATTCTCAACATCATGAGTGCTTTACTTTATTTCTGCAATGTGATTCATCTTCCCTCCTGCTCATATATAAACCTACCATAAAAGAATATTATTAATGTTGCCAAGTCAAGCGCTTGCTTGTTAGCAAACACTTAGACCTAAGCCTATTTGGGGAGCCTTAATTCACCGTCTCTACTCTCCCACCTCCTTGCAATTCACCTTGCATGTGTATATTATTATGGCCTTTAATAACTCTATCCTACAGCAGTGCAGGAAGCCCAATCCACACCCAGAACAGAGACCGGGCAGTGATCCATGAGCAACAATAAGGTAGTCACTATTTTATCTTACAGTTATTTACTGGGATGTCTTATAACTTTACTTGCTACCTACTTGTTATCACACATCTGCAGAAGTAATCATCTCAATGAGCACACAAAGGCTGAGTACAACCACAATACAAGAATCATATATAAACGTAACACAGCAAGTCAAAATCACATCTTAAAATACCACGACGCTGCAAGCTCTGGCAGAAAGGGAGGATGGAGATCTGAGACAAATTTAAAGCTTCTCCAGTTTCCCTTTAACTCAAAGATCTTACCTCCCAGGTGATCACCCAGTAACCCCTACACTTGATCTCCATCATACTTTCCCTTTGGGCAGGTAGAGAAAGGACGTGGCTCAGGGGAGAGAGCTAACAGAGAAGGAAGCAGTACCCTGCTGTCCCTCTGACCCTGCCATGAAGAGAGGAGCAACAACCAGAGCCCCAACTCCTCTGAGGTCCTAGACTGAAATTAAGAGCCAGGACTCCTGTCCTGATTTGGCCTGCTCCATATATGGAGAAATGCAACAGCAGAGTTCAAAAGACCTGAATAATCTGCTCAGTGGCAGCACAAAGTCCCAATGTTCCTGTTGTTTTACCTCTACCACCCACTCCTGCTGAACTGTATAACCAGTTTTGATCATATAACACTATACTGAATAGTGGAAGTTGCAGCTGGAAGAGTGTCAGTCACTCATCAGGCTTTCCCTGACAGCATTTTGTCCATCAAGCAGGAAGCAAGGAGACGTTTTAGTTGATCCTATATCTGTGGTAAATGGAAAAGGGAAAAACAGCAGATTGCCTATGCCTGGAGTATCACTGTTAACTGTTTGTCCAGTGCTCACAGTTGGTGGCTGCCGGCATTGATCAAGCTCTTGAGATATTTTCCAGCACTGTATGACATGTGCTGTATTCACCAATTGCTATTGCATGCTTGGTCATTTAAACTGCCACATTTCTTTCTGATTTCTTGACAGACTGTCCCCCTACATCCTCATACCAGTGAGCAGTGCAGTCTCTGAGACACATCTGCCTAAGAGCATCCATGTCATCTCTCCTTTTGAGTGATACTGCTCACAAGCAAGGTTGCAAAAGGAAGGGGGAGGGTGGAAGCCAATGTCAAAGTTTTCACTAGATACATCTCATATTTAGTTATAGGGGACATAAAATCTAGCATAGACTGAATACAACAAATTATTTTAGCCCCAGCCTTTTTCCTTCCTTCTAGTTTCTTTAGTCATTCATGAGAACTCACAAATGTCACGCCATGAGAAAAAGAAAGTCAAGAAAACTGTCAGAGTTATCATATTTCAGTCTAGGCAGACAGATCAGCCCCCCAAACTTCTGTCCAGGCAGAATTTGAAGCCTTTTTTTCTGGAATTTACAAGTGCATGAACATTAATAGTGCAGGCACAGGTCCACGGATCATACACCCTAACCCTGTACTTCATGGAAGAATGCTCAATGCAAACTATATTTGCATTGTTTTCACTTGGGATCTTCTCAGTGGGTAGGTGGCAAGCCTAAATACTGCACTACTACACTTCCTTACTTTAAAAACATGTGTGAATATATTAACTTTCTTCAGCATTATATAAGTTCAATAGATGCAGATGGACTTCAGTTGCAAAGATTCCAAGACCTGGTAACTCGTAATTGTACAGTACTTCAAATACTTGGTTTTAAAAACCTAAAGAGGTGGCAAAGGGGACTTGGTTTCATAAAAGTGCAGAATATTTGCAGACAGGTTCAATGGCCTTTGCCCAGCAAGAATTATCGGGAATAGAGACCAAAAGGTTGCAGAAACAGTTAGTTAGATGGCTTGGGAGAAAAGCTTTGTTCTCTTTCAGTGTTTGACAGATGCAGTGCAGCAAACAGAGAGTTAAGGCTTTTCCCCTGCTACACTGCAGCAAAAATGAGAGATTTAAATAGACTGAAAATGTAAATCCAACATTTACTCCATAGACAGAGTGAAGCAGAGCAGAGGGGAGGGGAGTGAGGGAGGATAGATGATCATTGGATGTGTGAGAAGAGAAATGCATCACATAGTATATATTTTATATGTATTAATATTCATACCAGTTCTTTCTTTTCTCCCTCCAGGCTCTGTCTGCCGCTTCAGTTCATCCATCCAGCTTCAAGAGGGAGATGGATCTTTCAGCCTTTCTCCTGCAACTCTAAGCTAGAAACCGAGTGTCAAAGTAGCGTACAATTTTCTTCTCGGGAACATTACAGGGAGACATTCATTGTAGAGACATCTTCAGACACATCCTCAGAGAAAGCATAGCTTATGAGAGGGATCTTCCCATGCATGCTGGAAAGCACCTTTTTGCATTTGATCAGAGATGGGCTTGAGCTGAACATATTGAAAGCATAGAGTAACACAAGTTCTTCTCAAGCCCAGAGGGAGAAACACTGCTTTTATGGATGTGTGGAACTTTAGGAACTACCATTTCATATCTGAAGGTCTAGAACTACATGTGGAAGGTCAGCATATGAGATGTCTTCAGGTATGTATTTGGAAAATTGAGCAAAGCATACCTCAGGAAAGAGGATGAGCTCAGTGACTGCAGAGATGGTAGTCCAGTCCTATAAAAAGATAGTATTTTCTTATACTGGCCTAGAATCAAGAGAAATCCTGATGTAGAGAGAGCATGGAATCAGGTGACTGGGACACTTGTTTGGGACTAAACAGATGTCCAACCTAAAACAGCAGCATCAAGATCAAGAAGTAATGTACGGGCTATAGCGCATGGGAAGATAGTTTCAATTTACTGAAAAGAAGATGAGGCCAAAGTTTATGCTTAAAGGCTGCTGCAGTATTTTTATTTTGACACTACTTTAGATTTCATGAAAAAAAAATCCATTTTCCAAACTCTGTTCAGAAGAGAGGTAGTAGTAGTCCTGGAAGACTGATGTTTCCCTCAAGACTCGGGTGCTTCAAACTAAGAAGATTTGATGGCAATGCTTAAAAAGCACTATGTGGCTCAAACAAACATCACAGCAGAGAAATAAATTTCTCTTAACCATGCCAAGCAAAGGTGAGGCTTAACAGTTTTCTTGCTGGTCTTGCAAAGCTCTTCTACCCATCATGTTGGTATTCCAGCCTAAGGAGCCTCTTGGGAATTCTTGCTTTCTATTTGGCAATCAAAAAAACTGGACTTTGATGAAGAAAAGGCTGCAGAGTATTTTTCACAGAGAACAATTTAATCCAAAGGAAGAGACAGGTAATAAGTGAAGTCCTGAGCATAGTTACATGGTCCAGCAATGAGGAAAAGCCACTCCTGAAGCCACCTTTGTGCCTTAAATGAAGTCATACACCGTGGTCTGGCATTAGTCCCAGGAATACCAAGGAACAAAATTGAGAGGTGTGACATGAGTAATACTAGTGCTTCTGCACTGAGCACAGATCTGGACAGCAGCATGTATTTGCACTGTCCTAAAAGTCAGCTAAAAGGGAAGTCATTTTACGTTTGCAAGGAGGAGGGAACCCTCCTCCCTTTTTCTTAGCAAACATTGGCTCATTTCTGTACTACAAAGGATTGGACTTCCACTATGGAACAGCTTCTCTGAATTCTGGAATGCAAAAGCTGGATTTCAATAATATGGACAGGTAAAAATCATTGTGACTATTCATCTTCACACACAGCAACTCAGATAATTCCCTATTTTGGGGGGGAAGAACATACAGAAGATTTACCGTCTTTCCTCCCTCAGCAACTGACAGCATTCACCAAATTAGCATCCAGGAGATAAAAGTTCAGACCACAACTGGCTGCCAATTCACACAGCACTGTTTAAGTCAGTGCCACTTTACAAGGAAGGCTTTTACAGGAAGTGCTCGGGAAGGCTTTTGATCTATGGATGTAAAGTAAGTAATTTTTACCCTTGCCATTATTTGGTTCAGAAGGAAGAGATTTTTAGCCTACCATGGAAACACGGATTTGTCAGTGTTGTTTGTATTACAGTCACATCCAGGGCCTCCCACTGTGATAGATGCTGAATAAATATGCAAGTGAGAAGTCCACACCACCTAACAAAGATATCCAGAAGGAAAGAAATGTAACATCCTCTCCAACATCATGAAGCAGAGCAGAGACAGAAAACAGCACAAGCTCCTTAGTCACACCTACTTTGCTTCTGGAAGACCTGAATTTAGTGAGGGTATAACTTCTTTGCAGATTCACGCCTTCAAAGTCACTCTACTTCTACTGGGAGCGCCAACCAGAGATATACTTCCTGTTTCCTTCATTGCTTCCTTCAGCCCTCCTATCACAAGAAAGCAAAACTTTCTTCTATCCATAGCACTTAGCTGAGATCAGACAATTAGTTCAAAAGTTCATGGGGAGTAAAGTGGTCTGCAGACAACAAATCATTTATCTTATATTCTAAGCCAGCAAGATAAAATTCATGCTGATTATTTTTTTTTCCCCTCGGCCCAAAATTAATAGGAATTTCATTCACAAATTAAATTGGAGAAATGTGAAAATCCCAAATAAGTTTTACCAAACACACTTCCTTTTAATTGTTTGATAGACCTTTACTCTAAAGAGCATAGATTTTACTTTGACATAAAGCTTCTAAGAGTCATTTCAAAAAGATTTGCCTTGAAATTTTCAAATATACCAAACATATCCTTTAGGCAATTTTATTTTGATTTTTTTTCAAGCTGGTATTTTCCAGTGGAAAAAGATTCCCGTTCTAACATTGCTTATTGCGTTAATAACATTTATAGTGTGAGTAAGAGCTCTTAGCTATATTGTGACCGAAAAGCTCATTTTGGAAGCCACTAATCCAGGCCTGATGCATGCTCACTTCTTTGCAAGCCTGTGGCTAAATGCTGGCAAGATGGTGTAGCTCTGTATTTTCACTGCTGCTGAGCCAAGCAGTTTTGGTGGATACATCAAGATGGGGGAGTGAGGGCTTGAAAAGGCAGAGCATGTTGGGGGGGAAACACACTCAAGCAGGTCAAAAGCACATGTGTGCTGGAGTATGGGGTGACTGAAGCAAAGCCAAAAAATGATGCTGATGAAATTATGGCTGGTGGAAAATGTTTCTGGGATGCAGCTTGCAGCTGTATGACTAGATTGTTATTTGCAATTGCTCACTCCCTTGGTGTTTGTGAAGCAAAACCCAGTTTTCCTGAGATGCCAGTGCCTTCAGTTCACATTGAGTTCACTAGGCAGGGGCAGCCAAAAATACTGAAAAACCTGGCAACGAAGTAGTTCAAATACGCAGGAAAATACAATCTAGCTTTGTAAATCTGTGGCAAGCTTGATTTTTAAAATAGTCCTTTAAAAATATTTCTCCCATCATATAGTTCAGAAATAATCAGGTCAATTTTGTAACAAGAAATCCAACAACCCCTAAACATGGCCTCTGGTCTTAGGCTAAGCATGAGCCATTTCATCATGAAGAAAATTCTCTGGTAGTGTCCAGAGGAAATGGATATCGGGGCTTGATTGCTGTGGCTCCTTCAATTTGTGTACACTGTACTGCTCAGGTTGGCAGAGACACAAAAGAATCTGCAGCTGAATTGGCCCATTACGACAAGATTCTGTTTCCAGAGTTGACAGTACCACTACAAAGATGATGACAGAGAGACAAGAGCAAGTTTGGGAGAGCATGCAGATGCATATACCTATGGTGTTGGCATGCTCACTTTATGACCAGCACTTCTCTCAGGATGGGAGCTGGCTGACCCCAGAGCAGCAGTGCTTGCTCCAGGGGTGCTGCCCTTCCTGCTTTGAAGCATGTGCACTTACAGTGAAAAGCTTCCTGCATCTGGAAGGTGGCCTTTCATTGGACTGGTTCATCAGCCTGCAAACTCCTGCTGTGAATGCCCACCTCTAATTCAGACTACAACAACAAGGCTTTCCTTCTCTGCTATCTGTACCTGGACAGGTATGACTCATTTGCAATACCTGTAAACAAAACACATGACAGCACAGTTCAATTCTGTGCTACACTGAACAATGGGTCTCCTGCAGATGACCTAATGATGTACTACAAGCAGCGTTAAGCAAGAGACAGAACGCTGCAAGATGGTGCTGTTGAAATGTTGCACAAAGAATTACCTGAAGCCTTCATATATCAAGCAAACAAGAGCAGGGGGGGAGAGAGGGTTACCTGAGCAGGTGTTAGCACCAGTGCTAAGACATCACTTCAGAGAGGAATTCAGCACTTGTATCTGGGGCCTCTTCAGCATCCATTACAGGATTGCTCTTTACATCCATAGCTTCAGGGACTGTAGGTTGTGGAAGAATTGATATCTGAACACAGTGCTTGGTTTTAAATGAACAAAAGGCTCATTTGCCTAATGTGGGCGTGTTTGTGCTGCAGATAGTTTGAAGCCTTTGATGTGATAAGTTGGGAACAACTTGTTCTGAAAGTATCCACTTCAGCAGAGGCACATGGAAATTCAGCACCTCTGCTCCCACTGTTTGCTCTTCCTGCCATACAAGAACTAGCAAGAAGTGGAAATACTACTTAGTGTTTTGCTCGAGACCTCATTTCTCTCCTCCGGGGAGATGGGTACACCCCCCTTTTCCTATATGTGCACAGAGTACAGAGGTCAAAGGACCAGAATGTCAGGGAATAACTCCCTACTGTGTCACTGGAGAATAATTATATTCTCGGTGCCAGTCATGAAATCTTTCCTCACAGTCACTGGGGATGAGAGAGGATCTGTGGGACTAAGAAAGCTTAGAGAGTTTTCTCTTAGAGAGAGCTCTCTTAGACAGCTGCATTTTCAACAATGACTGCACTGGGGTATCACTAGGCAGGCCCACACGCCCACATGGAAGAGGAAACAGGAAACAGCTGAAGATAATTCATGGAGCTCTTCTCTTTGCTGTGAAAACTCAGGAGAACCAGTGTTCTGTGAATACTTCCCAGAGAGTATCTGTTTTCTTATGGTAAGAACTCACTGCTCAAGAAAACATCTCCTGTGTTTTTGCAATAACTGAACCAGCCAACAGCCTGTACATCTCATACCCCTTTGGCCCTTCCAGAGCAAGGCACACACTGATGCACAGCTGCATGTGGTAATGAGGAGGGGAGCAGTGGCAAACCTGTCACATTTGACCAGTTTACAACATGCAATTAATTTGTTCTGATTTAAAATCAACAGGAGAGTGTAATGAGAGACCTGGCTGCCCTGAAAGTACTCTGGCTTTGTCTAGACCACTCACAGAGTGCCACTCCATACAGCACAGTAAGCATACAGCAAGTCTCTGTGGATTAAAGACTGATGATCTCATACCTTGTGTGTTGTCAAGTAGAAGGGCTGCTCCAAAAGTAACACCTCCTGTGTCACTGTGTTGGCCTGCGAGCAGAACACATTGCCAATCTTTGCTAACTGTCCTGCTATACTCAGTGTATAGTCCAGATTTGGTACCTTCTGACTTTCATCTGTTTGGGCCAATGAAAGACAGACTGCATCTAGCAACGACACCATCATAGCAGTTGTGAAACTGTGGGTTGCCTTATCTGGTGCAGATTTTTTTTTATGAGAGCAGTATGCAGGCAAAAATGCATAGCTAATGGTGATGACTATGTTGAAAAACACCATTTTGTAGCTGTAAATTTGCTCTATCAAATAGTGTTATTATGCACTTGATATCTGTTGTAGTTTCCATGGAAATGAATAGGAGGCATTATTTTCAGAGCAACCTCTGTATATTAAGAAAATATTAATTCTTGCAGATGTTTTTCAGTTTGGTATCTGGCACCTTGCTGCCTGTGTTTCCAGGTCTTTAAAGACCTGGAGTCCTTCAACAGCTGATAATCCTATATTATTTATTGCATTGCACTAACAGTTTCTGTAATTAACATATGTTGGAAAAAAATGCTTGTTGTTGTAAAGGGATAGTAAAGATTTGGGCTGGCAAGAGCCACCTACACTTGGGAGCAATCTACTTTATCTGAAGAGAAAACCTTATAAGCATAATTCCTCTTTGAAAGTGGCTGGCATTATGGCAGCTAACTGCTAAAGAGTTAATCCTTTGCTAGTGAAGGGAGATGCTCCTTACATCCATTTGCATGGCTGAGAGCAAGGCTGGACTATTTGTATAAAATTACTCAAGCTTTTGACTTCTTGCTCTTATCTGTTCCACCAGACTTTCTCTCATGACCCCATCTTTCCCTACTCATTCAAATTTCCTGCCAAAAGGACTGTGTTTAAGGGAACACTCTCTGCTGCTTCTTGTGCTATTCCTTCTTCATGAAATAATGGTTTGCCTTCAGGCTGGACACTAACAGTAAATTGACAGAGGAATGGTTCCATGCTTTTTGTTCCTTATGCTCTCTGTTGCCCATACGTGTGATGTTCCATTGATGATAGACACCACTGGGAACTCTAAAGTCGATGAGGAGCCTCAAGCTGATGAATATGCTTTGAAATGGTTGGTGGGCTTTGCAGAACCGTCTGCTGTTAAGCTCCTGCTGTCACCAAGCATACAGTAGTTGAAGCAATTTGGGAGAGAGGGAATGGACCTTTGGTCCAGAGTAGCTTAATAATGCAGGTAAAACCTAGAAGTAACAGAAGATGATTCAGTTTATCTGAACTGAGAACAGAGCAGCATAGATGTGCCACCTATCCTTGGTAGCGGTGGTCAGATCATAGACGTTGTATGCACACAGTTTTGTCTCTCTCCTTTGCCCTAGGGCAGGCAAAGTGGCAATATACTCATAGCTATCAGATCTCTACCACTGAGATTTTTCAGACCAAGATCTTCCACCAGCTCCACATGATCCCAGAAAATGCATCACACCCTGTTAGTGACATGGCTGAAACCTTTTCTTCAGCCTCTATTTATTACTCCTACTGTGAAGAAAGGCTGCAGAAGTCAGACTTTTCCAGAAACATTTACATGTTCCAAAGAAGCCATAAGAACTCAAAGCTAACTCAAAACCAAGGAGAAAAGAATATATAAATTCCCTTTCAAGGGAGGCAGAGATTAAATTCTGTTAAGTACAGTTCAGCATAGTCTCTCTTCAAACCCCTCCAGAAATTAGCATATCAGGCCCTGCAATCCTCACATCACTAGCTTTAACTACAGGGTTACACCTGCACTGTCGCAATTATTTTCATGAATGCATGAAAATCCACTGTGAAATAGCTGAGGTTCTGTACCTCCTCTATTTTTAGAAGCCCCGGCCACAGAGACATTTCTTTTTCTGTTGATTAGAGGTTTTTCTGTTCAGTTCATTGATCAAAAGGGCCATTTACAAGACTCTGAGTTATCTAAAGCTGATTTCAAGCCCACAAAGCACTATCATGTTCTGAGGTGAGATTTCACATTGACTCTGAATAAAGACAAGGAGAAAAATAAATTGTAGACAGACTTGTCATCTAGTGCGAACTTAACTAGGTCTTGGGCCAACCTTTGACAACATGCCTGATTTATGCCATTGATCAGGGCAGTCACTCTCAATAAAATCAGACTAATTGTTAAAATAAGGGCCCAGATTATAAATGCTTTGATACAGCCTGGTGCAGGTACAGGAGCCAGAAAGATTTGCAGAAGTGACCTTGAGCAGAATTTGCATGTTGGTTGGTTCTGCAAATGTTTTTTAGTTCACAGAAGCAAAAGGACCATTTAATACAGACTGGCAGTTCACAGTTATGCTTATTCCTCTTCCGGGGAATAAGCCCAACCTGGGGACCATCCAGAGGCAGCAGATGATACCAGAAGGCACACTGGCTTTTTTTTCCCCCCTTCCCCTCACTTTGCCTACTCTACTTAAAAATAATATTTAAAAAAATTGAAAATATCATCCTAGTTTATCTTTCTTGATACACCAAAGAGATTCCTTGTTGCTGTTGTGGTTGTTTAAGGTATTCGTTTTTCATATATTCCTCTGTAAGTACTAGCAATACTTGAAGGTAGGACAAAATCCTCAGACAAGATTATAGTAAACCTAAAACACAGCTAAAACATAAAACCCCAAATAGTACAGCTCCATCTTGATTTGGAGCTAATTCACGAATATTTCCTATCCACAGCCTATAACTGAAGTCATTTATCTCTATTATTATTATTTTTAATGATAGTTTAGAGGATGCTAATGGCCTAGCAGAGTCTCTCAGGGCCTGGGTGCAATCCACACTCAGTAAAGGCTGAAAGTCACTAAAGTCTACTACGAGAAAAGAATGCACATCAGCATTAAAAAGGTATGAGAAAAAGTCACCCACAAAGCTTACAATCCTCTTGTCTTTTTCCTCCATCACATCTCCATGAGGAGCCATGCCAGAACACAGAAACTGAAATCACGGACTTGATCGTAAATAACCTTTGAGGCTCTTTCTATTCACTTTCTCATTTGTACCTCACAGCTGAAAGATCATACTGTACAGTACTCCTGATAGACTCCCTTCCCCAAGCCCACCCACAGAGAGGGAAATATAACCCAGAAAAGTATGAACCTAAAGCATCCCTCTTCTCCTTTAGTTGTTTCCATCAGTCCCAGCTGGAAAACATCACAGCTGGGAGAGCAATTACTGACAGAAGCCAACATTTATTCTAGGTGACTTCTGTATACTAAACCAGAAAGATGACTTGACCATGAAAAAGAGTGAAGCTAGAATTAACACAGCAATATTTTGGTCTCACATTGCATAATAGAGTTGGCTAGGGACTTCTTTTAGGAGCCAGGGCTAGTATCGTATTGCAGAATCCATGCCCAATTATTAACCTTGTAAATATTTTAGGCTACACAGCTTATTATACCTTTGGTTTATTGATATGTCCATTGACAATTAAAATTAATTTTTCATTACCTTAATTAATTACGGTAGTGATCTGGAAATTATCTTCTGTGAAGTTGAGATGACATGCATCCTTTCTCTGTGCCTTTAAAATGTGCTCCACACACCTGCAAAATGCAAGATGAAAGATATGGCTTTACTAGACCAAACTGAGCTGCTGAAAACTCTTCTCAAATATGTATTGACAGTATTGCTGTCTTAAAAGGTACAGACTGTATAGCACAACCCATAAAAACCATGAATGCTGGAGCAAAGAAAGATATGCATAGGTTTAACAGCTACCACTATGCCCTTTCATATTTTGGCAGAGCCTGGAATTAAGGTAGAAATTTCATCACAAAACCCAGTATACAGATTGCCTGGAGAATTCAGAGAGACATTTGTTCCAGAGACACTCCTAAGTCCTTTGTTTGACTGGAGGAAGCTTATGTCTTGCGCTGCAGAATATGGTTTACTAATCACCACTGCTGGTTTGAATGGCTCCATGGATCAAAACTGACTTTATGTAGTGGTGCTGAGCACATTTGCCATTCTACTGCATCAATCATTAGGATGCTTTGCTTGCTAGGATTGTACTAGGAGTCATTTCTTTGATGTGCACAAACACAGGAATGAGCCAAGGCTTTTACAGGAGCCGCTTGGCTACAAGTAAAGAATGCCACCGCTTAAGAGGAGGGCCATTTCAAAACAACTAGAGCCTGCTTTTTTCTGCTCTCCTATTTATGGGTCTAATATAGCTCATATCATTTTGGCAGGGTGGAGATTTTGTTTCTGCATTTTGGGAAAGCTCATATGAGTGCAGCTATCATAGCTGAATTGTAGCTCTGGCCCCTTATAGCTACCCCTTTCTTTTCTACTCTCTTCACACTGAAGCTGCACCTTTGAGACCTTCAAAGCCAAACATCTAATCATTTTGAAATCAGTGTGAACAATTCCTCTAAATTGAACTGGAAGAAGATTAGACATTTATGCAGTTAGCTCCACTGAACTGTAGTGAACATGGCCTCTTCATGTTCACCAGGTTCTCAAGAACAAGTGTAGTAAATTGACAGTGTCGCTGCCTCCTTCTCTTGAAAACTGCATGCCCCTGAGGAAGTAAATGCAGTTCCTACTCCTGCTTACCATTACATGCAAATATACTCATAAGAAGCCTTTGGTTTAGTTCTTGTAAGAACAACAACCAACTTCAGTAGACTTTGGAACAGATCCTCAGTGTGAGTTTTATTCCTGAAAGTGTCTGCACTGCTTGGAAGCACATGACAATGTGCACAGCCTTTGCAGTCCTGCAGTTTTTAGGACTTCTGGGCAAGTATTCAGCACACTCAATGAGTATTCATCTCCTCTTGTGGCAGACACACAGAAAGAACATTGCCAGTGAAGCAAGTTCACTGCTCTGTTCCCATATGAGGTGGCTAAAACATGAAATGTATTTGTATTGCTCCTTTTCTAGCTGATGACCAAGTTCCCCATTCTGCAGCCAAGTAATTGATGCAATGTGCACACTGAACCTCTCCTATCCTTATATCATCCTTCTCCTGAGTGTCCACCTGCATCCTCCATCCCCAATTTGCATGACAGTACACTCATGTCAAGTCCACAAATGAAAGTGAACTTGGCTATAGAAAATCAATGGAATGGCCATGGATGTAGGAACGGGAGACAGCAGAGTTCCATGGAAAGGGCAACCTCTGATTGAGCCATCTGAGTTTCTGGCTACCATTTTCTGTTGTGAAATATGCAATAGAATTCTGTAGAAAATGGGAATTTTCTGACAGCCAAATTGATGGATGCATCTTGGTGTTATGAAAGGGAAAATAAAATCCCTGCGAGAGAGAAAAGAAGAGCGAAGAGCCTTGTAGAGACTTAGCTTTGTACTGAGATGAAGCATTTCTCTTCAGGAAAACACATCCTTGGATGTTACTTTTTCACTTTGGTAACAAAGAAAATCACCTGTGAACAACACTGTCTGGAACACTGAAAACCCAGCACTGGTTAACAGGGACTGCTTTGTGTCTATAAAGTTGATAGCATGGGTTGGCTGCCTTCACTAGAACTAAAGTTCTCACTGTACTGTATTTGAATTGCTTTGGTTTTTCAGGCAAACTATAACTGCCGTCCGTCATTTTAGAGGCTGAGGCAACACATCTGGCATTTGGAAAAACAATAACAAAAAACACATTATTAATATTTTAAAACTGGCATATGCACATAAATACAGAAAGTTTTTTACTACTGTTGATTCCACAGACCTATGTAATGTAATGGATTTTTCAACCGAGTTTACCAGTATAGGCTTTGGGAGCCTTGGAAACATTGAATAATTCAGCCTCAAAATACCCCCTAGTGGTGTGCTTCGGTGTAATTTATCTCCATTTTACAGATGTGGAGCTAATGTAACAGAACTTACAATGTTTTTCCCTGAAGTTGCTCTAAGAGCTTGTGGCACAGCTTTGTAATCTTCTAAAATCACAGAATGGTTTGGTTTGGAAGGGCCCTTTAAGATCATCTAGTTCCAACCTCCTGCTATAGGCAGGGACACCTCCCTCTACACAAGGTTGCTCAAAGCCCCGTCCAGTCTGGTCTTGAATACTTCCAAGGAGGGGGAAGCCCTTCTACAGTTATTACCATAATACTTATTATTCTACCATAAAGACTTTGGGCTAAAGCAAAGCTCACAAAACTGACAACAGAGTTTTGGACAAATTATAAACAGCAGTCAGATTTCACCTGATGGCCTAGAGCTGTGAAAGTTCTATATAGAAGAAGTCTTAGTCTGGACTAAATTACAGTGCACGTGGCAGAACTGTAAGTGGGATTTAGTGCTTTGAAAGTGATGACCCAAATGACAAATTGATAGTCCACCCTAAAAGAGGAAAAGAACATGGTGAGGAATGGTAACATGGCTTTCGAAAGAAGAGGTTTGTAGGGATTGTCCTGATTTAGCGAACCATTTCCCCTATCCCACCTTTCTTTAGTATTCTAACCTGTCCCTAGGGGAAAATTTTTGCAATAAATAAACAGCAAAGACTGGTAATAGAAGAGTTCTAATCATATATTTTCATTAAAAAGTTTTTAAGACATGGAAATTTTTCACTTTGACATTTTCTCAACAAACCTTAACCTTTTCATACTCTTTTAAGGACTGGTCAACTCTATAGAGCAAAGAAGGAAATATATGTATATATTTTGAAATAGAATTAAATAACTAATAACGAAACATGACAGTGACATTCAAAGGAGACACTGACCACCTGACTGTAATTTCTCAACCAACAATGAAATAAGCAGTTTATTGCATCATCCATGCCAAAATTTCTGTTTTAATCCAAGTCAGATCTTTTTTTTTTCCCTTCCTGGACAACATAACAGAAAACAATTTGCTTTTCACTATGTTGACTTCTTTTAAATTCAGTTTTGACCCCTCAAATACTGTCCATCTACACCCAAACATTTCATAGGAAGTTTCTTTCTTCATGGTGGTGAGCCTGAAGGCTGATATTGAAGCCACTGTTCTAAAATCATACTGACAGTTCAGACCTGGATCTGAAATTTGGGGATTGCTGCATCTCAAAGGAGGCGGAATTAAATATTTCAGTTCTGCCAGAGCTGCTAGTTGCAGCTTGGGAAGTATAACATTGTGCTGGTCTTACTTCTGAATCTGATACCCTCATTTTTCCCTTACAAAACCCACAAAGAAACACAAAACATACAATCACATTAATTTAGGCTCCTGTTGCAGAAGTGGTAGAAGAAGAAATGTTCAGCTAAAGAGAGATGGAGCATTAAAATTGAAATAATACATTCTAAAAGTCAAAAAATAGAGAAGAGTACTAAGCTTAAGAATAAATTCTCCCATGTGGAATATATAGCCATGACAAAGCATCAGTAAAGAGCCTATAGATCTATACCAAAACTTTCTGCAGTATCGCCAAGTTTCTAGACCTCATGGCTCCACTCACAGAGACACACCAGTTCTCAGTCCACTCCTATCTAACATCTATTTCCTAACATTTCCTGAGAGAACATGGAATAGACTCAGTGCCTCAGTTTTAGACCTAGGCCCGCTTTAATTTCACTGTGTACAATGAACTCGTCAGATCAGGGTGGCCCATCTCTTCAACATGATGGGCTCTGTGGATGAAGTACAGATTGTGAGAGCTGAACCTGAGGAAGATGGAGATTACATTGGCAGGCAAAAGAAAGCACTTTGAATAGTTAACAGTCCTTCTGTGGTAGCTGTTACATATTTTAAGCATCCACAAACAGTCTGTTTAGGCAGTGCTCAAAAGGCCTCAGAACCCTCTGCCACAGACAGCGTGCAGCCATGGCCAGCTCTGTGCCATCCTCATTTGGCTAGAAGATTCCACTCCATTCAAGCACATGATGTTCTGGCCTTCAGAAGCCAAGCTTTTTTCCCCTTCTGTTTGGGTTACAGAATTGCAACAACCCTTTGGAGAGTCCAATTGATACAGCCCCTGCAGAAATACAAACAACTCTGAAGACATCTCAACTTGTCCTCTACTGCCCCTCCACAGACCTCAAAACAATATTTATGGTCTTTATCCTTATGGCCTGGGGGCAATATATAAAAAACATCACAGAAAATTCCAGGCTGCAGATGTTGTTCTCTGCTATAGTGATATTACGAGTTCTGAGGGTGGTCTTCCACAGATGACCAAAGCCTTGTGACTTTTTATTCTTCACATCAGGTTTATTTCTTTAGTAGTGCTAATATTTAGCATAAATGTGAAGTTGAAGCCTGTATATGTTAAAAAAGAAGGGGGGGGGGAGGGGGGGGGGGGCTGGAAATGAAAAACACATTTATGTTAAAGGAGCCTCAAATCAGCTGGAAGATTACTCTAATCACTCTTCTGTCTAAGGATTTTTAACATGCCTCAGTAGTGCCTTAGCAGTGCCAGTAATGCTCTCCTGGAAAGCAACTAATTTGTGCAATAAGAGCAGAAGCAAAAGATCAGCATACAACCTGAGGAAGTGCTCAGATGCGTGTAAGGGCTTCCACAGAATCTCTCACTGGTAACTCACTAATGCAAGGAAAACACATTAGCTCAGGCCACTTTGGCAGAGGCTTGAAGACTTGTGTTTTATCTTGCATTATCTGTACATGAAGAGTAAAAACAGTTACTTATTATGATTCAGTCAATAAGCAATAACTTAATAATCTTAAGCATTAAGATTAGCATTAAGTATATCTCATCCTTGATAATACTTTTGCTTGAAGGAGTCTGCATTTTTGAGCAGTGTAAGCCACCCCTTTGTCCCTTTCTAGTGCTTTTTTTTTGGCCACAGACTATACTGAATTAGTACCAGGCTCTGTCATCTGTTTTTCTGTCATCAAGTGATTTCGTAAGAGCACATTCTCATTGTATTTGAGACGTGGGACTATGGTAGATACAACTTAGTCTAATCCACAGACCTTCCATTCTTAGGATTTGGGGAATTGGTTGAAAACAATAAACCATCTCTGACTCCTTCCAGTGACAGCTCATTCTCTCTTTCTGCTATCATATTATAAAATGTCTTTCTGGGAAGCTAAAAGAAATATATTCTTTAGGTAGAAATAGGTGTTTGCAGCAAAGCTGGGCATTGAGAAACTGTGAGAGAGATGGATCTTGGTATGGCAGGGAGGGAATATATCCTGACAGAATGGCCTCGAATAAAAATGACAAGTGAGGAAAGGGTCCTCTTTCAGCATAGAGAAAAGTGATATCCCTGGAACAGGAATGATACGATTAAGCAGATTCTTAAAGCCTGGATAATACTGAAGAAAAAGATAGCCGCTAATAGATGCCCAACTTGTTCTTACAAACTCTGTATTTCAACATAGGCAGTTTTCAAACACGCTTTCCCGAAACGCCGGTGTGTGATCAGTTCTTTGGTTTCTGTGTTTTGTTGTGGGTGTTTTTTTGGTGTTTTTTTTTTTTAATTCTTTCTTTAATTTTCTTTTTTTCTTTCTTTTTTTTTTTTCTGTTGTTACCCTGAATACTTAAAAGACCAAGTGAATTTCAATGCCTTTCAAAGTCTTTCACATCATGAGAGACATACCTGTATATTTGCGCAAACTGGAAATGAATGAAATATCACATGCTTCATTGGAACAACTGCAAATAATCAAAGCTGAAATAAAGCCTGAATATTTTGAAAAGACCATTTTGTTCAGCAGTTCTTGTTCAAGATAGCATAAAAACATTTCTACAGTTCATTCTGAAGAACAAAGACAGTGTACCAGAGATAGGTTTTTACCAGATATCCTTAGGTCATTGCTATAGTTGGACTATGCAAGGCAAAATTTGTAGGGAAAGGTATTGTCATTTATTAGAAAGACATGGAAAAATGTGGAATAGGCAGACATGCAATTTCTTGTTCTTCAGTTTAGAGGCAGAAAATCTGAGGATGTTTTATGGTTTTAGATGCAAAATTAGTCTAATATTATGCTAATAAAAGATCTGTTTCAGATTGTTTGATAAATCTCTGCGTTGCTGATATCCTTAGACCATTGCAGCTACAATAAAATTTAAGGTATCACATTCTTTTGTCTAATTCAGAGATTTAGAGGGGACTATGACAGGTTATCTAGTCCATCTTCTTGACTTCGGGTCAGCATCAAATACATCTAAGTCATTCCTGAAGCTTATTTATCTACTGCGTCCTTAGAGATCTCCGGTGATGGAAACTGCATGACATACTCAAGTAATCTTTGTTTTACTTGAACCTTTCTTACTGCAATTTAAACTCATTATTTCCTTGCTCTGTTACAGCCATGGGCAATAGTTTCATCCCTTCTCCTTTTCCAGAGGTTTTTATGTTCTTGAAGACTGTTCCAAAGTACTGTTTATTCACTGGTACGGAATATGGAGCATGATCCCCAAACAGAGAGAGCACAGAGACTGAATTTCACTCTTTCAGAAACAGGTGACGCTTTCTGCCTCGTATTAATACCCACAGAGCACAGCAGCATGTTGGTATCCAAACTTGAGATGAATATACATGCCTTTCTCTTTGGCAATTTTCCGTAGATCCCAAGAGAAGGTAGTTATAGCACACTCCTGCAGGGTTCCACTAAGGGGAACAGTTCTGAGGAACCTAGCAGAAAATAAACATTTTGTAGTAGTAAGAATTTAAATTTTCATGTGGGCTTGTTGCAGGCTCTTAGCATTATGCAGGAGTTAGGAAGTTTTTATTAAAATCAACCCTCCTTATCAGATGGGAAAAGAACAGTACAAAGAAATAAGGAGATGAAGCCCAAAGCCACATAATGAGAAATAAACACAAAATAAACACAGGCTGAACTAGAAAAGAAGAAATTCTGATTTTTCTTGTTCCTTTTTTTTTGCCCCTTCCCATTCTGGAACTGATATTTTGACTGACCGTGGGGGAAAGTGATTAAGCCTAGGTTCAGGCTGTCTGTACCAACTGATAGAGTGGGGCAGAGAAGTCAGATTAGCAGGGAGTGTGAATCTGCCTTTTGTATCTTGATTGGAGTAATACAATTCATTCTGCTGGGGTAACAAAGCAACATGGCGACATCCATCTTCTACCTAGTGCCTGGGTAATGTCTGTACATCTTCACAGTCAATAGAGAGGTAAGAGAATAAACTTGGATTAGCTTTCACAGGATTTCACTGCAAAACAAGTGTGTAAAAATGATTTTTAGTGACCTAGATAATGTCTTTTCATATCACTGTTTAGCAATACCTGCCTCAGTAGATGATGTAGCTGTTAGTACTGTAAGGATCCCTCAGGACAAACTCCTGTTGTAATACATTTTCTCTGCACCAAAGCCTACATAAATGTTAAATGAAGCCACTTTAAACAAATATAGGTAACAGAGGGAGAATAAGCCTGTTAACAGAATCAGCATTGCAGTCACTAACTCATAATATTTTATTTATTTATTATCTCATAATACCTATAACAAAAGTAACTAGATGCTATAAAATAATACTTACACGCATAGAAATAGAAATTACTCACCATGTTCAACCCTTCATAAAAGCTCCTTTGACTCGCAGTATCCAATCAAAGAAAGAAAAGAAAGTATAGCCCCTTTCCAGCCCCAACTAATGCTTAATTGAATGCCTGGCTGAGCATGACAGCCATGATGTTTTCCAAACACAGCCTCCTAATGAGACTGAGACCATTACGCAGTGTACAGGATAAGGACTTTCAAACTGAATAAGAGACAAAGGAAAGAAATAAGTTTTTCTTCTTTTTCCAGATGTGGTCTACTGTGTCATCTGCTGGCTTGAACCAAAGGATATACACAGGCAATGGGAAGTATGATGGAGAGAATGAAGAGAAAGGACATTTATTAGCATGCTGAACAGCCAATATAACACACACACACACAAAAAGACGCTTCAAAGCATTGAAATTAGTGCTGAAAAAACAAACTGGTACCAAAGTAAAGAGCAGACTTTTGTGTGCTGCATATTGATCATGAATGTACAGCAGGCAATTGTGAGAAGAAAAATCAAAGAATCATAGAACAGCCTGAGTTGAAAAGGACCACAATGACCATCTAGTTTCATCCCCCTTCTATGTGCAGGGTCACCAACCAGCAGACCAGGCTGCCCAGAGCCACATCCAGCCTGGCTTTAAATGCCTCCAGGGATGGGGCATCCACAGCCTCCTTGGGCAACCTGTTCCAGTGCGTCACCACCCTCTGTGTGAAAAACTTTCCCCTAATATCCAACCTAAATCTCCCCTACCCTAGTTTAAAATACCGGGCTTGGTACAGTGAGGGGAAAGATGTCCACTTCATAACTAGAAGCCACAAGGGAATCTAAAAGGACCTCCTAGGCTAATATCAAACAAAAAGTGGCAATGAAGGGCTCCTAACCAAAAGAAAAGAAAACAAAACACACGACTTCACGACTTTCCTCCATTATTCATAGCAAATCCCCCATTTTTCCTTCTCCTCGTACTTGTTGATATCATCCAAACTCAGTTTCAGCATTTTCTTTACCATTTAGAGCTTAAATAGACAGCAATGGAGACTGCAAGGACAAAACAATTTGTAGTCAAGGAAAAGAAAACCAACACCTTCTTTTGAAGAGCTCTTTCTTCCATGCTACATCTTTTTCCAACCTGAGACATTACAGCATAATGCAGAGGCACTCAGATGGTGCTGCCAACACAGTGCATAGGAAAACACATTCCCTCCCCGGCTCTCTGATAATTTAGCTTTGTTTTAGTTTCAGTCTAATGATCATTTATCCTGTAGCCAATCTTCAATTTATACCCATCTAGTCCAAAGCGCAATTATATGCTGAGAGGAAAATGCAGCTTTGACTGATAATAATAAGATTGGCACTGCATGTGGCAGTTTTTCACACTTCGTTTTCATGACTGCTGCCATATCAGTCGGGCAGTGATTTTGCCTTGTCTCCTAAAAATGGTCAGGATGGCAGACAGGAGAAGACTGAGATAGACATATCAGTCCTTTACAGACTTATTTTGAGATACCTAACAATCTAAAGGAAGGGATGTAGGAGAGGCGCTTTCTCATTGATACAGCTGTGTTGAAGAAGAAGACATGCTTTTCACCGCACATTTTGGCTTTGTCTCTGATTTGCTGAGATTCAAAAAGTACCACTTGTCCTTCTCTCTATTTCATTGTCTTCATCAGTAAAATGAAAAGAATGATACCCACATCTCCCAGGTCGCACACTGTAGACTAAGCAATGTCAAATGTGCTTTGAGTTTCTGTAGTTTGAGTTTCAGAGGGGATAAAACAGTTGAAGAAGAAATAGATCTTCTACAGAGTTGCTGCTACTACCAATAATGTCCCAAAAATCCTGGTAAATATGTAGATGATGATGAACCTCATTCTAGTTGGAAGGTGCATTTGAACAGCTGGAGAATTCCTGTTTAGCATCTTCTTTCTTATGGCTTAGTAGCAGGCTATATTGTATTTTCACCTGCATAGACTGATGAGAAGTCAGCTTGTCCTTTGTGTAATTTCCTTTATTTCTTTATTTTTTCAACAAAGGAAAAGTTCTTACCTGGCCTCTTTGGGGGGAATTTCATGCACAGTTGGTGGTGCCCAGAAGGGAGAAGCAGATGCTATTGAGATATTCCCGGTGTCCAAAATAGAAAGCAATTTATATGGACAATTAAGAAGAGCCACACGGGACTCTGGTTGTTGGAAGCTACAAGTCTGTAAGCAGGCAATTTCTAGGATTTCAAAAAAAAAAAATTGAATTCACCTGAGGCCATGCGAGGTAGGGAAAGTTATATAGAGAGAACAATTCCCAAGTTCACTCACCAGGGCACTAAGCTCCTGATTTGCAGTGAAAATGCAGCATATAGAGTCCTTGTCATCAGCAGGATTTAGAGGACAGAGAATGTAGCCATCACAGAACAGGTATGAAATGTCACACACAGTAAAGGCAGAGCAAGCAAGGAGCTTCTGATAACATTAAAAGAAGATCTCTAAAAGATCCTCTGTTTCACATGCCATTTACACCCATCCTCCTCTGATTCTCTGTGCCCTAGCTCTACCAGCATGTCTTCTCATTCATGATATTGCACAGGAAAAAGGCTTGATGAGGAAACAGAAGTATGGTGGAGTGGGTTCTATGTTTGTCATTTATTTTCTTGTCATTATTTGTTCTCCTTTGGCATTGGGAAGACAGAAAATGTCAGTGCTTTCTGTTGACCTGGCATTTTTCCTGGTACTTCATCAATAAGGAAGTTTCAGTTTTAGGCACAAAGGAGTTAAATCAATTTGCTTCGGAACAGTTCTAAGAAATCACTCAGCTCTTTAAAGAAGTCTCTGGAGGGGTGGTGGCTGTAGCTGGAGGGATATGAAGGCTGAAGGCCTGAATTTCAGAGTTTCAGAGTGGGGACAGAAATTATGTGATTTCAGCCCTTTTCTAGTTGACTACATACCTTCGAGCACTGTCTGCACCTTCCTTTTCCCTAGACATTGCTTTGGGCTACCTTATCATGTTCAGATGCCATGTGAGAACACGCTACCTCTCAGCAATATGGTGAGCCAGAGGACATTTCTCACTCACATCTTTGTAGCCATGGAGTTGGCACAGGCTGTGCAGGAGCACTGAGAAATTGTGTATTGACTCATTCTTCCCTTACTTGCACAGATGAAGTTGGGCCCACTCAAAAATCCCTTATGAACCATCACCCCGCAGGATGGTATCAGATTCTCCTCCAGTTCTTCAGTGGCTGAATTGAACTGTTTCAGCTGAGTAGCTCCAATCCTCCTGCTGCATGCAACATGGGATTGAGCAGGCTATTTCTACTCTGGTTGCTTTATTTAAGTCAAATGAAAACCCTGGGAACAGCCAGGCTCTCACAAGGCTAAAGAGTCATCTGAAGAGAAAGAAGGGTTGGAGTGGCAAGACTGGACATATTTCACCCAAATTTCTTCTGAAGTCTGTATATTCCCTGCCTTTTTAATTCAGTCTTCTATGGTGGAAAGGAGTATTATCCATCAAGGAGTGAACTCTCTGCTTTGTTTTAGTGTCTCTTACTTGTTTACCTTCACTCTTTCTTGAAGCCTGAATTCCCATCAGAAACCTATTCTGCATTTTCATCTTCCTTTCCTGGCTGTTCTATTTCCTGCTAGGCCTCGACATTGTCTGAGCCAAAGTGTTTTTCTCTCTTATTTGCTTTTTGTTTATGTCAAAATAGTATGTGTCTCATACAGCATTTCTTCAATGCTGTTCCTGACACAACACAGTCAGACCTATGGCTAATGTAGATGTATGTATTTTATGACATCTTTGGTTTCTTTCTGTATGATGTGCTTTGTCATTCTGAATAAGAGTTTAACTGCTCACAGCTAGCACTGCAACTGGGGAAATTATGTGAGATGTAATTCACACAGAGTTCAAGTCCTTGGTCTGAATCAAGAAGAACAGGGACTTGAACTTGTCTTTCTCATATAAAATGAGCATTTAGTTAACAGATATTCTGCAGCACATCTCTTTCCTTTCCTTAGAAAACTTTCTAAACAGAAGATTCATTGAACACTGTTCATTCAGTCCAACTGGAACATCTGCTGTGTACAAACTCAAATCTTCGTATAAAACAAAGTATATAAAACAAAGCTAAGATATATATATATTTGTGTGTGTGTGTGTAATAATTCAGAGTCAGCTATGCTGCTAAGCAGGTCTTTGCAATGTGACGTCAAGAAAGCCAGCAGGTATTTTGGATACACGTGAGGTGAACAAAAATGACACCAGTCTGCTCTTACTCATTAGAACTTACTGGCACAAGAACACCAGACATGAGATCCAGTGTCTTCTCCATGTGATGCTTGCTGGTAGCCAGGACAGAGGCACAAAGATTTCTCTTTCTTTCCCCATTTAAGAACTGCAAAGACAAATGTGAATGTCAAAGGAATAATGTGGGACTGGTGTGGCATGCCTTCACTCAGTAGGTGCTCGTGAGAGACTCATTCCATAGAGATAGAAATAAATGAACATGAAAGTTATGGAAGTTCCACCATTATTTAGAATGCCAGGAACTATGTCTCAGCTGCAATCCTTCTGAGCATCAGCAAGTAAACTATACGCAAACAGGTGTGAATATAAGATCCTAAAGGTTTACCACAGAAAACACAATCTAGAAATGTCTGAAGGGAACCTCTGGGTAGGTCATGGATATGGACAACAGAAGGGATTGAGTTCTTGGTCTACTCATCTGTTCTTTGGGGTTTTATTAACAAAGGATGCTTCACAGCATTTGAGGGCATAAAATGATCTTTAGAACTTTTGGAGATTTTAGTCTAGATTCTTAATATGAGTTTTGGAATAAGCAAAGAAACAACTTGTGTATTCCACATTAATCCAATTCAGATTTGCAGTGACAACACTGCCAGAAATGTGGATATCCACAGCGTGCAAAACTGTTTCTTTAAAAGTCATATCTCTGTAAAATTTCATGCACAAACCTCCATGGAATCACATAGAGAAAGGTGCTTACAGTGGGAAAAGGAAAGATTAACCTGTAGAGAATGGAGGAAGAAATCCAAGGAGAAAGGTAAACCAAGTGGGAAAAAGAAATTGATTAGAAGAGAAGGAAGAATAAAAGAAGACGTAAATAACCCCAAAAATTCAAAGATAGTGGCAGAAATAAGAGGAGATAAATTATTTGCTGAACAGACATAGAACAGAATTTGAATGTATTGGTTATTGATTACATCTTCCAACAACTATAGGAAACAATGGAATGGACAGTAAGCTGAGAAACATCCATCATGTCTACTTCAATCCCATTCCAATTAAAGTGAAAACAAAGCAGAACCTTACAACATTTAATGAAAACAAAACAATACAAAACAAAAAAACACCCACAAAACTAACATGCCCAACCAAGGCAATGGGATGGATGAAGGGTCTTAGAAGGTTCTTAGACTCATACAATTGCATGCAGGTGGACACACAGAGAGTTCTTGGAAGTGAATCAGGCTCCATGCAGCTACAGAGGAAGACCAAACAAGTGATCAGACTAAACCATCCTTGGTTTATAGCTCAGAGCAAAATACTTTCCCAATCCTACATCCAGTCAATGCTTTTAGTTCAAGTTACATCAATCATACAATACCAACAAAAGCACCAGCAAAACACACTATCTTGTCTTCAGCTTCAGCCAATTCCTTGTTTGGCCAACTTAATGCCTAGAGAAAGATCAGTTGGCCCCCCCTCACTATTCCTACCTCCCACTCTTACATACCCTTCCAGGAAAATAAAGGACTAGGAAATGAAGGCACTTCCTTTTTTACCCCAGTAGTGGTCACTGGAAACTCTGAAGCATGAAATTAATTAATTAAAATATAAATGCAATAAAGGTCCTTCTATGAACTTAGCAAGCATTAGTTCTTAATTATTTAAGTTCCTTGCCCTTGGAATCCTGTATGGAAGGCCAGAATTTCTTCCCTTTGAAGTTCAGAAACCTTCTCCTAATTTCCTACCTAATTTATACTCATCTGATCCTTAAGCACTGCCTTTTTTCAGTTGAAACAATTCTGCATCCTGGTATTTACCTTCTTGTCTTTCTTTGCTAGCCTAACCAACCCTCCCACACACACTTTTTAAAAGCTTTGCTATTTCCCCTAATCATTCTCACAACACTTTACCATTCGTTACTTTTTATTTTAATCAGTGGTGACCCAAATTGGCCACAATATTTTAACTGAGGTTTCCTCGGTTTCTCATGGTACTACCGAAATACCTCATATTTCCCTTTCTGAAAATAGCCTTGCCAGATACATCACAGAATAGCAATGGTTCTTTTCAAGGCAACGTCATATTCCAGCCAAAAGGAAAAGAAGATTTGGAGCAGAAGAGAGGAATGTTGAACAGAAAAATAAAAGCATCCTGAGGAATAGTAGACAATTGAAGAGGGGAAAAAAGCTCTTCAAACATAAAGACATAATCTGCTGTGTTAAAAAGGCAATTCGAGGGAATAACTGACAGACAAACAGCTGACGCAAGGCACATCTGCACAGAATCACAGTGCACTAGCATTGTGTGACCTTTCAGCTTCACACCAGTCTCTGACACTGCTTCCTATCAACAATGTTTTGGAAAAAGCAGGGATGACAGTGTCACATCGGTAAGGGGAAAAACTCTGAGGGAAAGGAGGCAGAGGAGGCGGATCTGTCTCCTGTGTCCTGAATAGAACTCTTGCACCAGGGCTCACCTTCTCTCTCCAGAGTGAAATGCTTTTTGCCTAGTGATTTAAGAAATAATAGTCCCCAAACACATGTGCGCTTGTACGCTGCTGTGTGTGTGTTTGAGACATATAAAACCTTCCTGAGTACTGAAATTTTTAAGGATAATATTTGTAATAAAAATATCTCACTGTCCCACAGTCGTACAAATATTGTCCTTTAACCTGTGAAAGAATGTAATGAAAGATCTCAAAGTATTTTAAGCATATTAATGAAATGTTACAGTGATCCCCAGGCAGTACATGCTTATACGTTTACTGTGTACTCCACAAGGAGACATGGTAAGCCCTGCTCTAAGCTGCCTCACAGTTTTCTGTAGTGAAATATGTTTGACTTCTTTCTTTACTATTTGGAAGGAGAACTCCAACACCGAAATATTTTGTAGGAGCACTTTGAAACAGGATGAGGGGAGAGAAAGAGCTTTACGTTTTGCTGGCATACCATAGTTCTGTTCTGTCACAGGAAAAATAAATAAATAAAACCCAACAAATTTTCTCGTCGGCAGTTTGTATAGCAGCACCTTTGTTTCTGACGGTGTAAAAGGAAACTCAGCTTGTGGCAGACATGTGATATGTCAATTCATTTCTACTATATTAGCAAGAAGCTACACACACAAGACAGATTTATCAAGTTATCTGATAGCCTAAGAGCCAAAAATTCCTCTTCCAGCTCCCTTTTCTCCTCTCTGGTTTCCTCCATACACATACACATGCACAAATAAAGGCGAATCTGCCACTCCCGCAAGCATAATATTGCAAAATTCCGCAGTTTTATTGAAGGTGTTTATCATAAAGCATCCTTATCTGTTATCTGCTTATAGAGGAGGCTTTGGTATATTATTTCAGAGTAATAGCTGAGAGCGAGTTAAATTGCATTAACCTTTAAAGCTGGCATTAATGGGTAACCGTGTCATGAGGCTATATTACTATACAATTTCCTTTTCCTATTCTTATTCTGGCTTTGTAAATGGAGTATTTTTTGTTGCTGGTGCCAGCCTTACATCACATGCTGTGAACTCTACATGCAGTGCCCATTCTCTGGGGAAACACTCTGCTACAAAAAGCGTAGGACTTGCTTTTCTTTGATGCTAGCAGGTGAGAAGGCAGGATCTCGTGACTGATGCTATGCATTTTGTCCCTTGCACAGTCAATAGGCTATTTGGTATATACTCCACACCTATGTTTTTGACCAGAAATATGGTAACTTCAGGGCTAGAATGCACTCAGGGCCTGAAGCTCTTAGGTTAGGACTCATTCTTGGATGTATCAGTGCAGTACTTGAGAGACTGGTTCTCTCCCTTACTGCTGCAAAAGGCTGTCAGCAGTTTTCTGGGAGGGAGAGTTTTACCTGTGGGGATTAAACGTATGAACTCTACTATGTCTCTGTTACTCTGACAGGGAAGACTTCTGTACAGTATTCAAAGCATATAAGCCCCATCTCTTAACAATTTACCATGAACAGTGAGAGATAGTGCTACTCCAGAACTGTTATGGCGTAAATGGAACCTGAACATGGCCTACCAGTTATCATGTACTCACGCCCGTGTATTAATTATACACGTAAAATTGCTGTATTTAAGAATTATCAGAATAATTTATCACTTTCAGAGAGCTGTAATTGCAAAAACAGCATAGCCATTTGTCAGCAGTTTCAGATGGAAAGGAGTAGGCTGAGGGAAGGCAGCAGCCTCTCTGATCATGTTTTGATTAGGAAGCCTCTTTGTCACAGATCTGACTTGTGGACTCTCCTCCTCCTCACAACTCTTTGAGCCTTCTTCACAATCTGTTTATCCGTAGAATGCCTGCACCTGACTCACCCATGGAAGCTCTTCTCAGCTTTGAAAGGAGAGCTAACATGACAAGTCTGTGAAGGACATATTTCCACATAACTCAGGCCAAGCTTCTGAAGACACACAGATGAGCTGCAGCGCTCTTCAAGCCTTTCACAAACTGGGAGCCATCAGATCAATACCTTGCTTACCAAAGAGACATTTGTCTGACTAAGGGGAACAGGTCTCAGATGAATTTTAATACTCCTCAGATAAATGCTTGGTAAGAGCAGACCTATACGTGGGACATGCCTTGGGTGATGCAGAAGAGGTGTATGTTATTTGGCTACCATGGAGATGAGTACAACATAAGAGCCTAAATAGATGAGAACATGTTTTGTTTTGAAGCACTGTTGCAATAGAGGTGCGTGTTAAATACAGAACTGCTAGTTTCTTGCCAAAAGCTAACGTTAGTTGTTTAAATTAAAACTGCATTTAACACACAACTTAAATAAATTCTTTCTTTCCTCTTTTCTGTGTTCCTTAAAAGGAACCTGCTGCTTCCTGAGCTCCCTCTGAGAGCACACATGCTGTGCTGCCCGTTTAAGCAGAGCAGCACAGCCCCTTCTCCATGGCTGATCGGCAAAGCTAATGAATGCAGACTGCAGAGGAGACCAAGGCTTTTGGGTGCATCTAGCTTTTTTCTTTCTCATGAGTCCTTTTTGAGACCAGGTTTATGTTCACTAATGCTTCTTTTCCTTCCTCCTCAGAAAAGTCTGCCACAGCCCAAATCTGGGTAACCACATTAAACCATCAAGCTGTAGAGATTTACCATCATATTGCAATTCAACTTAGAGTATCTGAAAGCTACTGTAACATTTCTGACTGGCCTGGGACTGTGAAGTTTTGGGCAGTTGTGGAAGACATGCCATCTACTGTCTGACCCATTTTTTTCTGGACCTATCAACACAGAGCCCTAAACGAATCTATCAGAATACCTTACTTTAAAAATTTCAATTCAAACAGCAAAGATTCACCCTATTAGCTTCAGAGGTGTGAGTTACAAGCCCCAGGCTGTCAGACAAAAATAGGCGCACACATACTTACAAATCAGTAAGCCCCTGAGTTAGAGGAATGACTCTGGGCCAGCAGCTCTACAGACGGTTTTGAGGCAACGTGTTGCATTCACAGACAGTAATAAGGATCTCTCTCTCCCTAAGGAAAATAAAGAGAAAAAAAATTACAATCATTGGTAGAAATTGTGTTGATTTTTCTTAATGATAAATGAAGCGAAAATGTGGATGAGGATGATGGATGCCGCCAGTCAGAGTTCTTCTGGTTACAGCAGCCAGTGTCTCTTTATGTACCCGTCTCATGAAAGTGGCAGGATATTTAAAAAGCAAAAAAAGAAAAAAAGAAAAAAAAAAAGAAATATGCTAAAATTAAAATGGAGAAGAAAAAGTCATTTCTCACATTTAATGGCATAATGAAGTCTTTTTAATGTAATTTTCTTTACTCTTCTGATTACATATTCACAAAGAGGATCTTCACTTCTATCTTTATTAGGCACCGTGTTTGTCATCATTATGGGTTAAGTATTTTCATAAACATTTGATGAATATTAACCATTTAAAATAAAAAATAACAGTTTATTCTCAGTGCAATGACGGCTGCACATGGAGATATTAATATTAGAGCAAGTCATATGAAATTACGCACCCTGCAGTCCCATCCCTGTGTACAAGGAAGCAGTGCAGAGGCTGAGAGATGAGAGACTCTCAACCAGTTGAACCTGCAGAAGTGCTTGGAAAGCTGGATCCTAGCTAGACCTATAACCCAGGCTGACAGTAATAACTAAGACTAACAAATCTCCCTGTCAGAGACTTGGTGCCACTGGGTCCCTTCTGTAGGTCACAAAATAGCTAGCTGTTTATTTGCTGCTTTCCTAACACTCCTGAATGTGTTTGCTGGGACCTACCCAGCAAAGCCTTGTTAGCTTATATGCCATCTCTAGTTGGTCCAGTTGCCCTAACAAATACATTTTTAAACACACCCTGTTCTCTACAGTAGGAGAATGGCATTTTAAAACAAACAGTCCCAAAGCCAGGTGCTCTAGAAAGAGGAGGAGGAATGAACATCATGAAAGAAGGTCCATCAACAACAGGACGACTGGAGCTGAGTGAAAACACAACCTGGTTAATCTGTTTTTAAATAACACAGAAAAAATACAGACAAAATGTTTCAGGATCTCTAGAGCACCAGTTAAAATTTCAAAACAGTGATATTTCATTTTGATCCTTTTATTAAGAAGATTTTATTACTGACTGAGTCATTTCCATAGAAGAAAACAATAGCACATACTATTTAAATATTGCCTGACCTCTTTCTTCCCCCTAGGCTCTGTTTCTTTTGCATCTCTTATCCATTTTCCTTCCCCCAGTAAACAAAATAAAACATCAGTGATAACATCCTAATTCTAAGGAAACACAAGAAAGCCTAATTCTGACAGAAGGCCGTTGCAACAAAAATACCTGACCTGCTTCTCACAAAGCATCCCTATTTCTCTTCTTATCCAGAGGAAACAGGAGGCAGCCCATATCCCTAAGGCTTCCCCACCTGTAAGCCAAGCAAGTGTTGGCTTATTCTTCCCCCGTGAGTGCCCATGCCAGCACTAACTCAACACAAAAGCAGGCAGCCATGGAGGCAATGTTTTTCTTTTCTTTAGTTAAATAAATAAATAAGTGAAATAAACACAGAGCATCATGCAAAAGGGAAAGGAAATAGGCCTACCTGTGGATCTTATATTGACCATCCCCACCACCCCAAAGCCCAGAGCAGCATTTTCAGTGCTGTCAAACATTATTAGAAGGTCAGATGTGGAAAGGAGTATGGGGTTAATCTTTTTTTTTTTTCTTTTTTTTTCTTGCCTTTTTAGACATAAACTGGGTCAACTTAATTAAATCCTGTACGCAGGAGACCCACAGCAGGAACCTAAAGAGCCAAGGGCCCAATTCTAAAGATCCTGACTCAGCCCTGAGTGGAGAGGGTTAACATCAGAATTACCAGTGGATGTTTAATTAGGATTTGAGAGATGGGGATTGAGCATTAGGCTCGGGTTTATTTAGGGCTCATGTGTGCTCAAGCACCGAGGTAATTTTACATTGTACTTCGCAGTGCCCTTCGCGGCACTCAGCTGAGAGCTACAGTGGCTGCTGCTGGAGTAAAAGCTCCACCTGGAGACAGCAGGAGCATGCCGGCTTCCCTGCCTGCTCACAGCAGAGGATACCGGCAAGGATTTGCTGCCTGAGCAGGGGGCTCAGGAGGCCTCAGCCTTGGAATTGCCATGTCTCTCACTCTCCTGCTATGGCCCAGACATTTCCCTTCCTTCCAGCACTTAGCGCTGCTTATTCACAGACCCCGTGGGGAACCAGGAGGTGCAAAGAGGGAATGTGAGTGACTGCAGGTCTGCAACAGGGGCACCAGGGAGACAGGAGTGGAAAACTTGAGCAGAACCTCATGAGTTCAAACCCACTGTCACCTGCAGCTACAGAAAAGGGTTTTCTAGGAAAATAAAATCAGATCATAGAATCATTATGGTTGGAATAGTCCATCCATCCATCCATCCATGCCTTTTGACCACTCTAGACCATGTCCCTCGATGCCACACTTGCATGTTTCTTGGACACCACCAGCAACTGCACCACCTCCCTGGGCAGCTGTGCCACTGCCTCACCTCTCCTTCTAATGCCCAACCTGATGTGATTCTCTGCTTTGGTATGAAGCTTGTTTTCCTGCCTTTCTGCCTAGTTTGCATCTTCTCAACTGACTGCTCTCCCTAAAAAGCTGTTGAGTCACTGGTATTGTGGGATGAGCAAGGAGGCAAGACAGCTCCTCAGAACCACTCACCCATCTGTGTCTGGGTTGGATTTGAAATCCTCACCCTTAGGAGAAGTTTGCATCATGATATGAAGTTTCATTGCCAAAACTGAAGCACAGACTGGTAGTCAGCCTCAAGCTTGTAAACGCTGCAAAGCAAATATATCCTTTCTGGCTTCTGACTTAGGCACAGGGAGATTTCCCAGTAACTGGAATCCCGTTGTCCACATTGCCAAATTGCTGGTGCAACCTCTGCTCTGCTTTTGGCTGAGGCCAGACAATAGCATCCCAGATTGCTCCTAGACACAGCCTGTGGTTTGGCATGGGCAGGAGTCCTTTCCAGAGGAAAGGAGAGCATTGTTAAATGGCAGCAGGGCATTGCAAGCCAAACAGCTTCACTATCAGGAAAATTTTCTGAGGTGTATCTAATTCCTTGGCACATAAGCAAACTATTTCAATGAAAGTCTGCTCAGGATCACGCTGTCAATATTAGGGCAATCCTCTGCAGAGGCAAGCTTTCTCCAGCCACACTGAGCTCCATAAACTGGCTCCTTGGCTTCAGTGAGGCCTTTCAAACAGGGAAAGAATGAGCAGATGCAGTTTAGGTTAGTAGTGGAACAAAGATTCTAAGATATGTAGAAAAAAAGCCCTTCATGCTGTTAAAAAGATGGTGCCATTGAGTTTGGCTGGCAAGAGCTAAGGTAACAAGAGAGGTGTTTAACTATGGTTTGCATGCCCCTGCCAAGCAAGCAGAGCTCCTTATCTCTAAGTATTCTAAAGCTAGACTGGTTTGTTATTAGGAGAAACCAAGCCCCTGCACGTTATTAGCCAGCAGATGGTATATAAATGTGATGTCAGGAACCAATCTAACACGACCCACGGCAAGGAGGAGGATGATTAAACAGGGAAATGAAACAGAGCTGAGGAATGTCACAAAAGAGTCAGCACAGAGGGACTCAGATCCCCAGGAACACGGGGGCTTCAGACTGCACATCTTTGCCAAGTTAAAAAGCAAGAAGTGAGTCTGTAAACAGAGCTGACCATAGGGGATAAAGATGAAATGGAAGCAAGCTTTTTTACTATCTCAATCAGGGAGGAAAAGTGACAAGAATTGACTGAGATGCTGAAAAGTGAGTGATATGCTATTGCCAAAAGAACGCTCAAAACAGTGTAACAGCTGATAGAGGTACTGAGCGTTGTGAACCTAGACAGAGTAAGACTTCAGAAACACCTCCGAGTTAAAGGAAAAAAAGAAACAACCAACAAACTAACTGAATGCTTTCAGCAACAGAAAAGGGAGCAGATGTCAGTGCTGAGAGCACCAGACTCACAGGTAAATTTGGGGACTGCCAGCAGTGACGCCTAGTGAAATCAGTAGGTGTGTTTCTCCTCTGGAATACAAATACAATGGGGGTTTTCCTTACCCCAGAGTGCTCACAGCAACCCCCACCTTGCTCTGAATTCATGTAGGACAAAAGGTGTCCCTCAAAAATTAAGCTCAAAATTCTGGGCTAAAATGTCTCATTCTCCTCTATCCCCCTCACATCTATGCAAGAGACAGGGTGTTTCCTCTACTTTCTCACTGTTTATCTACTCCAATAACCATGTCATTTCCAAAAACGTTGTCCAGACTCAATCCAGTAATTACTGTGTTTGTCGTAATCAGAAGCCTACATCAGATTTCTCCCAGAGAGAGTAACAGGTAATTCTCCATATTCAAGGAATCATAGAAACAGAGAATATCCCAAGTTGGAAGGGACCCACAAGGCTCATTGAGTCCAACTCCTGACTCCACACAGCACCACCCAAACCCAAACCCTATGTCTGAGAGCTGTGTCCAAACACTCCTTTCACTCCAGCAGCTCAGTGCTGAGCCCACAGCCCTGTGCAGCCCGTTCCATGCCCACCACCCTCTGGTGCAGACCCTAGTGTCATGCAAGAGCATCTGCAGAAGACCCTCAGATCTGCATACAGCAACCCAGAACCACTCTCAGCACAGACTCGAGAGGAAGTTCTTCCACTGATGCTGAGTGTATTTTTATATGTTCCTTCACACATACATACATTGTAATGTATAATTAATGCTTCTGAAGTGCATTTTTTAAATTATTATTATTTATATATATTGCACGTTATTTTTATTTTTTCTTACAGCATCGCCCTCTTTCTTTAGCATATGCTGTTGGCTTCCTTATTTTCTCGTCACCATCTACTATCTTCTGCCCGCCTTCAGTGTAGGCCACACTCCCACCTCTCTGCAATACATACCATTCCTTCTGTCTCTCTTTTCTTCCACCATCTCCTTCCCTCCCTCCTCAGTGCTGGCCACCTCCCACCTCTCTCTCTCTCCTGTCAGCAACAGTTTATCGGCAGTTGCAGTCTCATCTATCAGTCCAATTCATCTTCCCCTGCAGCCTTTGGGGTAGAGCGAGAGGAAAAACCACAAGCTGCCTTCCTAAAGAAACCGGTGGCAGCCAGGGGCATTAATATGAGAAGCTTGGGAAGGTGTCGTTTTTCACTCAAGCTGACATTTAAGCTGTTTCATAAATATGAAATCAAACTAAGGGCCCAGATGGGCCTTCACCCCCTCCTCCTTTAACTAAGAACGGCTGTGATACTCCCTTCACCAGTTTAAAGCAAAGGGATGACAGGAGCAAATCCCTTGAGGATGACGGATGGAAGGAGTGACTGTTCACAGTGATAGCACCTGTGATGTTTACATTCGTTTCAGTGCAAAGCCACCAACGCATACAGGAGAGCCATCAGTCACTATTGGTAGTGGCAGGTTGTCCAAGGTGGGATTTCTCTGTGAATGCACAGGGCAATGGGGTGGATACTTTCTTTGCTACAGAGAGAATATCTCTCCCTGCAAAGGAAAGCGGAACTGTTTTCATGAGCAGTTCTACTAGTGCTGCAACTCTGTTTACTCATCCACATGGAACCTGATTTTAGGAGAGAAAGAGGTATAAATCCCTGTTCCTGGCTTGCTTTATGAGTGTGGCCTGCTTATACCACCCTAGTCTCTGTGCATCATGGTGTACAACACCTTGAGGGCACATCCCAGAGAAACAGCAGTTTGGGGAGGAATTTACTAGACCAGCTATAAGGGCTGTAACCCTTTATATATGCTTCCAGGTATCACTGGCAGTCAGTGATACAGCTCCTCATGATCTAGGCATTAACTACAACTGCCTTGAAATTTCTTGACAGTTTATACATGATACAAAAGCAGAAAGTGACATCACAAGGCACTGAGCTCTTGATCTCACAGAGAGACATGCTGAACAGCCTCATCCTTCAACATGGAGTGCTCATAGCACCTTATGCTGTCTGATCCTAATGCAGTCCTTGAAAGGCTATGCTTGGGCTACTCCTCTGATGGACAGATCAATCTAATTCCCAGTACAAGTTTGGCTGACCAGTTCTATGAGAACAGTGAACTTCAGTTCAAGCAGCTCATCTCCCTCCCTTCTATTTGATCCAGTTATGTGTTTGCAGAGAATAATGGTCTCCTCTCAGTTTTCATCTGACTAGACCAAACATGGCAGGCTTATTTCTTCTGACATAACTGGTTAACCATTATCCTGATTATACTGGCATTTGCACCAGTTTTAATTCTTCTCTCTTGAAAAAGACTGACAAGAATGATGACCAGCTCTTCCAGGTGATGTCTATACCATCTTCATACAACAGCTGTGGTATTGCTGTGTTTCTCATGTATGTTCTAACGTATGCTTGCACATCCTAAAATTTCATTTACCTCTCACCAATGGCCATTTCAAGTTGTGAGCTCATACTTGTACTGTGATTGACTGGTACAAGCAGGTCTGTCTCCTGTTTTCTTGTTTCAAACTGATAAGCTTTCAGTATGAAGGTGAAACTCTCACTCATGCTGCCCAAATCTATGGCCTTGATTTCCATACTGCTGTGTTCCCTCACATCACTGTTAACCCAGTCCTTACAATACCCTGTGTGATACTGAAGTGTTTCCAGACATTGATGATGCTGCCTCTTAAAGTTAACTCATCCCTAAGTTTAGGCCTGTTGTTGTCCCTGAAAGCATGGCCACCATGACCAAGTCTTAAGAACTTACCTAGCCATGTCCTCCCAGCACTGCTTCCTTTCCTCTGTTTCACCAGTTCCTTAGTCACCTCACAATTCTTGTACTAATCCTCATCTTCTCTCATTTAACTACTGATTTCCCAGGAGGTACCATACCGGATTTTAATGAAGTGCAGATAGAGGAGATCTACTGCATTTCCCTTGTCTAGAACATCACTTACTTTATCAAAGACAGATATCAAGTCAGTCTGGTACAATCTCTTTCTGATAATGGCATGTTGCACTATATCCCATTTTATATTCCATGTCTTCAATTATTCTTTCTGACATAATTTGTTCTGAATCCATCTATGCCCTTGAGGCCAAAATAACAAGCCTGCAGCTGCCTAGATCACTCTCCCTCCCTTTCTTAAATATGGGTACTACATTTGCTATTATCCAGGCAGAAGAACCCCCGAGTGATTGGATAGATTTATTAAAGAAACCATGTACCAGGCCTGTGATTTCATGGACCAGTTCTTTTAGCATGCTGGGGAAGATGATTTCCCAGCTTCCCTGGCTTGAACACTGTACGGTCTCTGAAACGTTTCCATCTTGCATGCAATTATTGCCCTTTCAGTATATTTATTCCCATTAGTCCACCTGACTTTGCCCCACACTCTGTATTACTGCTTTTAGGGGCAAAGTATTCTTCTTGTTTAGAGCTGTGCAATTTTTTCTCCTATGTATAGAGTCTCTACCAGTGAGTTTTTGTTTTATTTTGATTTTTATTCTGATTTTTTTGTGTTTGTTGTTGTTGTTTGTCTGTTTCATTTCCTTTGCAGGGACTAACTCAGTTTGACTTATGGCAATTCTCACTTCATCCCTGCACTTCCTGACCTCCCAAGACATACCTTTCTTTGTTGCTTAATCTCCTTTCCAAGGCTGCTTTGATGTGCAGGCAGTTATCAAGAGCAGCAGGCTGCTGGGGGGTAATAAAGGGTCACAGACCTATTGCATGTTTGGCCTATACCTAGAGCTGCAGAGTTAGCCTTGCTGTGATTACCTACTCAGACCAGGTCAGGGTGGTAGCTACTACCACAGGAGTATGCCCTCCAAGCAACAGGAGCTTCTGGTCCTGTCTTCTGCTTCTCTGAATGACAATCAGAGGAGAAAGGCAGACTTTTCTCACAGTCTCCTACCAGTCTAGTTTCTTTGCTTCCTGTTTCTGAAGTCACAATTCCCCCTTTCAAAGGTGCTACCACTAGCAGCATCCTGAAAGATGCAGATGGGCAGCTGCCCTGGCATCAAAGTAGAAACAAGATACTTTTGTAACCTCTCAGAAGATGAGGGCAGGGGGAAAATAGAGGCAAATCTGTATCTTGAGATTACATTGGTTGACAGGGTACCAAGTAGTGGAGGAAGAGTGGAAGACTCCTTTCTCTGTCGTTCACTGAAACCTTCTGTAGCTCCTCTGCAGCCTCCCAGCCTCATCCCGTCTCCATTCGCCTCCCATCTGCTCTGTGATGCCACCAGAAATGGCTTCATTACCCTTTGAAGGGAAGGCAACTTTTAGAATGTTGTTAATACTGTAGAGAATTTGCTGTTTCTGCCCTGCTTTGCTCCTTCTAGACTCTCTGCTTCTGGGTGAGATGTTTTTTAAAGTTAACCTTTTAAAATAAATTGGCTGTTCATCTCCTCCAAGTTTGCTCCCTTTTCCTAGGATGCAAATTCCAAATGTTTTTGCACTATTCAATTAAATATGTTCCTACTGCCCTCTTTTAAAGTCTCTGAGTTTCCAGGTCCAGCCGACTTACTGATTTCTCTGCTTGAACAAAGTTTGCCCTTTGGAAATAGAAAGAAACTCTCAGTTATGATTCATTCTTATTTATCCAGCTACTCAATTTGAACTGAACCATATAGCTGTAGGATTTGAATGGACCTTGAGAGCTCACATAGCCCATCTCTGCCCCAAGCAATGATCTGCTGTCCAGACCTCCATCACTCCTGACAGGCATGTGTTTAACCTGCTTTTGTAAACCTCCAAAGGCAGACTCCATAATCTCCCTAAGCAATCCATTCCTTATATTACTCCCCTTACCCTCCAAAAACATTCCCTAATGTCTCATCTGAATCTCTTTTCCTGCAATTTTAGGCCATTATTACTTGTCCTTTCTACTATAGGCACAAAGAAAAGGTTATTGTCTTCATAGTAGCTTCCTCATTCCTCATAAACACTTTCATTCCTCTCTTCACAGACTAAGCAGCTCATTCAATCTTCCCTCACTGGTTGTGGTTTCTACATTTTTGAGCATTCCTGTTTTTCTGTTCCGGACCGAGTCCAAGAGAGTCATATCTTAAAATGCAGCATCCATAACCTGATCCCCCTCAGACTGAATTTAAAACAGATTACGTCACGTATCTTACATGTGACAGTGCTACTTACTTATACATCTTGGGATGATGTTTGCTTTCTTCACAAGAGCTGACTTACTATTATTGACTCAGGCATTTTGTGATCTGCAGTAACCCTCCAGATCCTTCTCAGCAGACCTATACCTGGTCACTCCCATCTTGTGCTGTTACTATTGCTTGATCCTCAGCACAACACTTTGTACGCATCTTCATTGATCTGCATCCCATTTTTTGCAGGTATTTTCTCCAATCTGTCTAGATCATTTTGAATTTGAATCACATCCCCTGTAGCATGCACACATGTATTCAACAGGGTATTCTAACATTTATTAAGGGCATGCATTATTCCATAACCTCCATTATCAGTGACCATAGAATCTAACTTGATGGATCCTTCTAGTCAGCCAGTGAATCGTTGATAACTGCTTTACAAGAATGGTTTTCCAAACAGTTTTGAATCCATATCATAGTAATTTTATACACGCTGCATTTCTCCAGACTGCTAATGGAAGTCTCACATGCGGCAGTGTCAAAACCTAACAAGTCAAGGTGCTCTGTCGTTATCTACAAGACTTGTTACCTGTCAGAGTAGGAAATCAGGTTGGCTTTATACAATTTGTTCCTGACAAAATCAAATTGCCTGTTATTTACCATGTTGCTATCCAACTCATGATCAATCTATTGTTAGGTTCCATATAAAGCTCTCCTGTAAAATTCTTTCTGCTAACTGAAATCAAGGCTAGAATAGCAGCACTCTGATGGGTCTCAGTGATTATTTGGTGATGAAGTCTTTTAGCTATCACATTCAAGAATAACCAGTCCCTACTTTTATTAATAGCATCTATTTTACAATCTAAATTTCAGAAAATACAGTCTTCTAAACTGACATAATTCCTAGTTATTTTTCTCCCTCTCACACACAGGTTACAGCGATTTATGATCTTCAGACACCCAAGGGTAATAAAGACAGCATTTTCCCAGTTCCTCCCCAAAGCAATTTTGACCCAAGCCAATTCCATTTGAGCTTTGCTGCTACTTATTTGCCCACCATATCCTTAATCTCTCAACTAATTTAATGTTTGTTTCTGTCTTTCCCGAAAATCACCCACCCTTCAATACCTGTTTTCTAGTCTTCACTACTACTCTAACGTGTCTGATGATTCTATAATAACCAGTTCATAACAAACAGTTATCTTGCTCTGATTTTCATGTGCCTTGAATGCACCTTGGCTGTTTCAGTCTAATGTTGATCAATTTCCCAACTAAATAGTGTACAAACATTTCCCCAAAATATCACTGATTTCACTACTGTTCCTGCTGGCACTTGTACTCTCATTTTCCTTGCTTTATTTCTTCTTTTTGCTACACATTCATCTATTCCTGCATATTTTTTTACCCCATGTTGCTATTTCTGTATAATGAATAAAGAAGTGAACACAGGGACATGTATTATACAAGCTTATCCCAAACTACCATTCTATTTCCTAGACCAAGATCTTACTTACTTACTAATTGTGTTACATCAATGCCAGAAATCATTCTCTCAGGCACAGAGGAGTCTCTCCCTGGAGTATGGCTATTCTTTTGGGAGCATGTCTCAGTGGATGGGCTGTCTGAAAACCTTCCTGGTAATATCAGTCTTGTGACAGCCTTTCTTATACTCTCTGTGCATGCAAGAAATTGCAAGTTCATTTGAGCTGCAATTCATTCACTGCCCTGAGGATTTTCCTTAGCATGGCACTGATAATTTTTACCTTCTCTGAAAGGATTCTGGAAGTAACACCTGTCCTGGAGTGAAGGACAGTCACTTTTTCAAGGGATGTCCTTTGGGTTCAAGTCTTCATAGTGGGATTCAGTACTGGATGCACCAGGGACCAAAGGCCAACAATATAACCATTGAAACAGAACAAAGTCACTGGTCCAGGTCTGTCTGTGGTAGCGCACAGCATGTCATTCAAAGACCACGTTTCCAAAGATGTCTAAATCGTCAGAGTGAGCAACTTTGTATGCTGTGACCCAGAGACAGCAGAAGCTGTCTAAACAGGAGGACACAGCAGTTGCAGAAGAGCATTCAGAGGATGTTATGTCCTTTGGCTCGGCCCCTCATGATCCTTGCAGTCTTGCAACAAACTGTACATCAGATGAAGGGGAAGAGACAGTTGTTCTAGCAAATACAGAGCAAGGAAGGAGGAAGGGGAAGGTCTGGAGCATTTCTCCTGTGTGAGAGATGCCATTCTGTGGATGTTTTTCTACTCTGTAGCCTCACTCTGAGAGGTGAGTGGACCGAGAAATTAAAGCATCCCTTAGAAAACAGAGCAATCCTTTGGGACTGGTGGTAGAGTGCTGTCCTCATTTCCTAATTTATCTGCTGCAATTTTTTTTCTGTTTTCTCTCAGTTTCCCCTGTGAATGTGTCCCCAGCTATGCCCATCTTTTTTCTCTCCTGCACATTGGTTGATTATTTTGCTACTCCATCATCTGCCTCTTTCTTCATTATAGTCTCCAGTGCAGCATGCTTGTTGTCAACTATATTTCTCCTCCATCAGCTAGTTCCTTTTTCTTCTCAACTAGACTACAAGCAAGGTCCTTCCATTCCATTGGGATCATGAGTCGGGAAGGCACAGAAAGCTACCTAAGCCTTGTGAAAAAATGTTTTACTTAATGGGAATGAAGATGGGAACGGATCTGGAGAGAAGTTTGTGATAATGTGGAGAGAAAAGTGTACAGCCATCCAAAAGGTCTTCTTCAAAAGCTCAGACGTTTAGGACATCAAGAAGTTTTAAAAGCAATTATAAATATTCTTGAGGGGAAATTAAAGAAGAAATTTTCTCTCAAAATGCCTAGCCTCACAGCCTGTTATAATAAGATATTATTACAAATCAGCAAAAATGACACAAGATCTCCTGAAATGTAGTTCAGCAAGGGAACTATGTTATAATCCTGCAGCACCTGGAATGTGACATCCACAATTAAAAAGAGAAGGAGGGGGGAGGGAGGGAGAAATAACAGAGCGAGCTAGGGCCCCAGAGACATGCTGTTAAAAAATTATATTTAGAATCTCCAAATCTCCAAGGAACAACAGACATAGGAGTCAATTATACTGCCTCAAAGGGAGGATTTCAAATACTGTACCTAGTGGGAAATCATGACTCCCCGTGTGCTTGTGGCTCCCATTTCACAAGTAAATCTCTATCACTTTGGCTTGGTAGCTCTTTCAGGTAAGGAGGAAGTATATCAAACAAATGCGTGTACACCTAACACACCGATTCAAGAGATCTAAACAGAATTTGGAATCTCTGCCAAAGAAAGTTCTACAAGATCAAGTTTGTCTCTGTTTTAAAAAAAAAAAAAAAAGTAAAAAAGGAATAAAAAACAAACAATGTATAGAAAGAAGCTCTTCACTGTAGGTCAGTAAGTAAGTTCAGCCTGTGTTTTAACTTCACTACACTACATTCCACCAATACTTTAAAGGAGAAAATAGGAATCTAAGTAAGAAGTCATAAAAAAAAAAGCCTAAATGAAACATTTCAACCTCCTGGAAGTGCTGATGTGTTTTCTGAGTGAAATTTCATCAAATGGGGCACATTTCTTCGGACCCTGAAGCTTTCATAAAAATCAGCCTTTACAAATGGAAAATTGCTAGAGAAAGAAGAAGGGAAGGAAAAGAAAAGAGCACAGCAGCTCTCCTATTGCTTTTCTAACCTTCAGCACTGGAAGTGCATACAATCACTTGTGTCTAAACAGCCTTCTAGGTGTGAGGAGCAACTGTCTCAGCAGTTCCTCTGGGCAGACATCTGAGAGTATGCTCAAATTTGCACAGTCTCACTCTTCTGACCTACAGACCACTGCAGGTCCACAGCTTGCCTTCAAGAGCCTGTGTAAGATATCTAGAGAAACAATGTCTTTAGCCAGGTTTAGCTTGCTATGTCAAGGTGCACTTTCTTCTGGAAATGTTTGGTTGTTTCTAATTTTGAACAGTGTGGCTGTCCCCTGTACTGCACTGCCTCACAGGGTAGCAGAGGTCAAGACTGCCAGCGCCAAGCCTTGCTTTGCCTCAGAGCAGTGGAAAATGGACTGTCCATCCATGCAACAGCCCCAGGGAAGATCACCTCTGAGAAAAAGAAAAGCCTTCCAAAGTAAAGAGCTGACAGCTGCAGCTTCCTTTGAAAGCTGCTCGCTTTCCTCTGTCTCCAGGGCAAGCACAGATCTGAGGTTCTTCCTCCCTTTTCCTCCCCCAGCTAATCTACACTCTGTGTCTGAAGTTACTCTTCAGTGTGTTTCTGAAATCACTCATCCTCTGTTGCACAGTTAATATTGCCTGTGTTTCTGTAATGATAAATGCATTAACAAACGCAGCTCTCTGCCTATTGAACCTGGAAATCAGGGGAGTTGCAAATTCAGAGGATCAAACTCTTACATACCCTAGTTGCTGAGACTTTCAGTTATAACCTCAGTGAAACAACTGGGCAGTTGATAGATCAGATTCACCCCTCGTACTCAATAAATCCTGAACATCCTAGGAAAATCTCTGCAAGGATATAATCCACTGGCTGCTGAAATCTTTCCTGCTTCATTCAGGGGCAATAAAGTCACATCCCTCATGTTCAGAGAGAGATGTTTCACTACAAGTCGAGCAGTGATTAGTAACAGCAAAGAGTAAGACAAAAAACATCTCACTGTTCAGCAACCAGTGAGTGGACTATCAGAGAAGTCACTCTAGCTTGCACTTAGTTTACGATTTTAGAGTAGAAGAAAGATTGTTTACACTATGGACAGTGGGATTTGCCTGAGTAAATATGAGGATCTACACCGTAGAAATTTGCATCTGAGGAAGCCACGCTAAGCATCCCTTGTGAGTCAGTAAGGTTCAAATCAATATAACTAATGCTGTTTAGGGTGCAGTTCATCTTGTCCTAAAATAAACATCCATGTTTTATCTGCAGAAGTCCTGTCTTCAGTATCCATTAACAATAATGGAATTCAGATATTTTGCAGGAGAGTATCTAGGACATAGATACCTGCTTTGTAGATATCCATTGCTAAGTGAAACGAGTCCTTCCCTGCCTTCCTTTCTGAGCTGTAAATGGGGCCCTGCTAGGCTATCGGGGAATAGGCTTGCATTATCTGCACACAATTTGGGGACTTTGCTTCCATATCCACTCATAGCTAATGGTCTGTTCCATTAATTCTTAAGGTTAATGTGACCTTGTAAAGCTAAATAAGTGCATTTCTCAAATACAACGCAGCTAATATAAGCATGCACACATTTAGATATTTGTGAAATAAATTAACCCTACCTCTCTAACTCATTTCCCACTTTCCTTTCAGTGCCAAGATAATCCACTTAAATAGAGTTCCTAACCTTTCTAGAGGCACAAAACAACATGAAAAAGATTGAAAAACCCCATTGGCTGGCTCCTTCCCTGCTTGTGGAGTAAAAATAATAATTATTCCCTTATTAAAGCAAAAATTAAATATTTTCTAAGCTTTCATCCATTTTTTTGTCTTAATTATACCCCCTCTTACATAATAAAAAAATGAAATGTGAAACTTAATAAAAATAAACCAAAATTGATGCAAACAGAATAATTGGCAAGGCGTGAAAATACTGCTCGTATCCTGGAGACAGGCTGCGTTGTCTGTAGTTTCTTAATTTTCACTCTATTAAGGTTATTTCCTGTGACTATGGCTTCTTTTCCCCAGCAGCCATTCTAACACACAGTCACCCTTGTTTCCTTCGCATGCTCTGTGCGTGCTTCATTTCCCCTCAGAGATCAGGAAAAAACACCAACCCACATGTATGAAGTCCATTTGCCAGAGGTCTAGAGGTAGACACACAGGTCTCTGAGTCAAAGTGCACGGAATGGAGCAATGAAAATAAATTTCAAGCTGCAACATCCACATTACTAAAATATTTGCTCAAAAGCGCTCATACTGGCTATTTTCTACAAGAAACTGAGGTTTGAGGCAACACTGCATGCTAAAAACTTTGACATTCTAACCTGGAAAATGTTCACATCACCACTACACCCCAGCTCAGACCCAGATCTGGTTCTCAACTTACCCCTGATTCATAGCAATTTTTAACCAGGATAAATGCGCAAGTATATGAGAGTTCTGTGGTCAGATGTAGGATTTCTTCACTGCTTACTTTCTTCCCTTACTGGTGACACCTCTCCCATGCACCTCTATTAGTAGGAGATGTTTGTACAAACCACCAATACTATTAGGTGTACCCACCCTAATACATAAGCATCTGGAGAAAGTTTTGAACTGAACAGAGATTTTGCAGAGAGCTGTCCCATTTGGAAACAAAGAGCGTGTTTCCAAATATGCCAGGAATTACGTAAGTCCATATTAAAGTGATTTCACAATCACAGGGAAATTTTCATATTAAATAAGACTGCAGCTTTTCTCTTAAACTCAGACTGCTCAGCCTAAAATCACCTTAAAAAGTTTTGGAACTGTCTTTGATATCTCTACTTTCTTTACTGTTTCTCTCCTTGCTTCTGATTGGAACCAAAAAAGAAAGCATGGAAGAGTTAATTGGAAGTGGGAATTATCAGAGGTTCTATGATTCTCAAGCTCAAGTCTTCTGCCAGCGAGCAGACTCTGGCAGAGCAGACAAATCAACCTTCCATTGCTGTTTGTCCCACAGTAGCTGACACTTGGTATTGTGTCCATACGTGTGTGGCTTTTGGGAAACTAAATTATATTATTATTATTATTATTATTATTATTAATATTATTAATATTACTACTATTACCTAGATGCTTTGCATTTTCCAAAAGCCTTTGGGGATTATTTACAATCTCCTCTGGAAACTACTGATTTTATACAATACTTGTCTTCTGTTTGCATTCACAAGTTCAGAGAGAGATCTGATTCACATCCTGGTATTTGTAGTATAAATCTTTGGTGATCGGGCAAAAGATACTCTTCCTTTACTAGGCCTGTTTGCCAGCAGTCTTTCAGCCTTTGAGCCTCATGTCTGTGATATCAGCAGCCACCACTGTTTTAAAGAATTGGCAGTTATAAAATAGCTGGGCTGGTATTACTGAATCTATTTATTTTCTTTTTTCAAATGTTTTTGAGTATAAGAGAGTGTTGCTTTATTATCTTCTGCATGTCATTAGGAGCAGGGATGACTGGGTGATGGTCCAAAATGAGGGAAGGAGGTCTGAGTTCTACTAGCATTTCTTGCCATGGTGATGAGATCCAACAAGAAAGTACTTGAATTCTTTGCCTGCTTTCTGTCTTACACAGCATCCTATGTGACAGCCTGGTGGCTTTCTATGGCATTTTCAGTAGGTCAAAAATAGTAAATAAAGAGCTAGTGTTTGCTTGCAGTATAGACAGATTCTCTCTAATATTTATATTCTAATAATTTTCAACACAAAGGACTATACGCAAATGAGAGATGAGTACTATGGGTACATCACAACATACAGCAATGCAGACCTACGCAGAGAAGCCTGGTAGGAATTGCTTTTGGTTATAGGTGCAGATCTAACCATGATGACAAGTGGAATAAATGAACCAGTGAGGAGGCAGATTCTTTCCATTACCCAAAGCACAGAGGTAGCATAGAGGTCTTTTGCTGTAACACATTACGGTACATTAATTACCCATTGCTGTTCCTCCATCTTCCCCTGTGATGTTCTATCTCTTCACTAGTTTTTATTTTTTATTTACAGCAATGATGTAAAGCCAGTTGGGGGATAAGTAGGGCTTCTGTAGAAGGATCTATGTTAACATCTTGATGAAAACAAACTGAAGCCCAAGGCCTATGGTCATTCATTCTGCTGGACAATGGGAAAGGAATTCCAACCCAGCTTTTGCACTGTTTAACAAGGAACTAGTACTTTTCTGCATATAGGTGCTTCAAAAACAGAGGGAGAGTTTTGTGCTTTGATTAGTTGGTTAACCCCCACAGCTTACTGCCCTCACTATCAATAAATCACATGGAACCACAGGTCCAAAACTTCCTATCTATCTGATCCTTCACCTTGTGAGTAATGTAGTTCGCTGCCTCCAGCTGCCTGTTACCTTCATCTATCAGGTACTGATGATGACCGTAAAAATTGTAAACAGTTTAGGACACAACTATCTTGAAACACTTGAGAGTGATCTTATTGGGCTACTAATGCCCCCAACACTTTCCCATTATGCATCATTGAATCATTAGCAGCACCTTAGTTTGGCAGTGGTTATTTGTGGTGGTTACTCAGTACAACCTGGAGACCTGCACTAACCTTGGTTATGGCTACTACTATTCAGAAGTGCAGGTGGCAGAGAAAGATGAGGTAAAAAGGAAAACAGAGTAGAAGAGCAGGATGAGAACCATTTCCATGGGTTACTAATAAAGCCTATTTGCTTATGTTAACATGCCATAGGTCCTTAATTCTCCATACTCTACTGATATACTGTTTTTTATTTTCCTTCTCTTCATTTCTGTCCTGTATTTCACTCCATTTGTTTTTCAGTGTGCCTTATTCCATCATAATTCTATGACTCTATGATTCGATGATTCTGTGATTCTATGATTATTCCCAACTGTCTTCTCATCTCACTTTTTTCCAATATCCGTTTTCTCTTTCCCACCAGTCTCTCTGATTTACTCATTCCTAAAGAGAGGAATTAATATGTTCATAGCTACATGTAAGTGGGGGAAATACGTGGCACAATCAGCTCAGTTAATTCCCTCAGCTAAGGGAAATAAAGTGAATTTGGGATTGATGAAAATAGTATACAATCAAGTTGTGCAAGAGTGAAGGGAGATACGGTTTTGGTATCCATCCTAACTCAAGTTACTTTTCAAAACTGAAAGTAAGACACGTCCCATTTACAAAATACAGGAGAAGAAATATCAGAGCCTGACATACCCTGGACAACCAACTAATATTTGAAGAAAATAATATGGAGCTGGTTCAAATTCAGAAGAATTCTCTGACTTCATGAAAACAAATATATGTGTCAGAGAGTAGACCAAATGGTACAGACACTGTCTACTTACTGAAATTAACTGAAGTAGAAAGAAAACAAAGAGAAAGTGATAGGAAAAGAGAAAAAAGAGAATTCTTATTATTTTTTAATACTGATAACAAATTAAATACTATAAATTAGAGATAAAATGTCATATTCTGCCAGGAGTTATACCAGTGTGCAACAAAGGACAGAGCTGGGCCAACTGACGGCACAGAGATTTTTGCTGACCCCCTGTAAAGTTGAGTTTCTGCTGTCACCTTGTATTCATTTTGTTTCCTCCCTTCCCTGCCCTCCCCCAAGGCAAAATCCCTGAATCAGCCATTTCCGATCAAGACATTTGCCACTACACAAGCAAAATGGGGAGCTTTTGAATGCTTTCATGGCAGCTGTCCCACATCCAGCTAGTATATTTCAGCTGTCAAGAGGATTAAATATCGTCCTTTAAGCAAACTCATGAAAATGTAACAGCCTTGCCATTTTGTTGCTCTCAAGAAGAGTTCACCTCTTCCTGCAGCTCCTTCAACTCCTCCCTCTAGGGTCTGCAGGTACTCAAGACTCCAGCATCCAGTGAGTGACCTAAGAAAGGAGCAATCTTTCCAATGGACTCAGCCCCTGTTATGCTCTGGGAGGAGGCTGCCAGATTTTTGAATGCTCCCAGACCTCAGTGCTCAAGAGATGCAAGTACTGAGGGCTTCTGAGGACACTGCATTTCTGAACTAGTTGGATAAGCACAGTGATGCCAGAAAGCTCACACTGACCAGCAGTCGTACTTTTCTTTAGCCAAAAAGAACCTTAAAACTGGTTGGGATTGTTCAGTGTTATCCTACAGATCTCAGTTATACCTGAAATATCAAACGTTTAGATCTTCTAGGTCTGACTTACTTTGGGTGACAGTGGGGACTGCCAGCACAAAAGCAAACGCTACAGCTGAAAATTTGCCCCTTTAAGAACTTTGTTGTAAAATTCCAGAAAAGTCCAGCTGATAGAAAGGTTAAATGCCAGCTCCACTGTGGAATATTTTGTTTCAGTCTAATCGCACAGGGATTAATCTTCTGCACAGTTTCTAAATGCTGCCTAGACAAGTTGCTCAGTGCCTGTAGGAGCTAGGGACTGACTTTAAAAGATTATCTTAATGCTGTCTCCAATTCAGCATCCGGACATGTGCCTAGCATTCTCCCTTGAGCCAGCAGAAGTCCTCAAGGACATCACATTCACCGCTGCTGGAGAGAAAGCCTGCAAATATGATGACATCCTGCAGTCTGCCATGGGCCTGCCCAGCCACATCAGACTTGGCCATTAGTCCATTGTGAGACAGGGTATTCTATGCCCTGAAGGAAAGCAAATCTCACATGGAGTTACAGGCTTATGGTCTTGGAATCTTTCTGCTTCAGCTGATATATTGTCTAAATCTAAAACTTATTTAAAAACCTGTCTGGATGCGACGGCTTTTAATTAATCTTCTCTTAGTTTTTATACCATATAGTACCTTGAAGACGCAAGATCAATCACTGCTGTATTGTAATGTAGAGTTGGGAGACAGAAAGATAAATGAGCTATCAAGTTTAGCATTTTGATAGCTAAGTTTAATTTTAACTAGTTCGGGAACACACTGTAGATAGGTGGATAAAGTCAGCGTTAGGACCCAAGCTAGAGTCCACCAGAAAGGAACAGAAAGAGTTCCTTAGCGTCTGGTCAGTCTCATGTGAACGCTGGTGAGTGATATCTAAGCTGACATAGGGTATTATGTTAGCAAACATACATTTCTTATCCTTCAGCTGTATTGACATTTCAAAATCATAAACAATTTCTAAAAAAAAAATATAATCAAGCGGGCATAATAAAGATTGCACAATCAGATGGGATTCTAGCATAATATAGGGTACCTTTCTACCACACATTCTACAGCTTCTGTTCTGCACAGACTCACAAAGACAATGAGATCATTTATAATGCATAATATTAGGCATACAGGAGAACTGTGGCAGAAACAAGTCTTGGTACTATATAAGAAAGGGTATATACAGCATCACATGCATGATGGGGAAGAGAGAGCAAGTTTATCACTCAAGGGTACAAAATGAGTCAGCAGCAGAGCTGGCAGCAGAACCAAGGAATCCTGACTCATCATTTACTCCAACCATGAGGCTGTTCACAGATCTGCAAGTAAGTGATACAACAGCCAGCCAAGTTATTCATCCTCTTTAAAGTGCCCATGCAAAAAAAAAGGCACGTTTGGGGGCCTTGTGCCTTTTATGACTCATGATGACTCAGAATCCGATGTGTTTCACAGAGTCCATCACAGGAACTCTAATTCCAGTGTTTTCTGCTCAGTCCATCATAATGATTCTCATTCTAATGCATGCCATGCATCCATCACAGTGATGACTTTAACACGATCCATCCAGTCTTACTGCAATGAGTAATGCTAATGCACTGCACCAGTCTGCAAGGAATTTCCATCAGGCATCATTTTAAGACCTCACTGTATTCAAGAGTATGCTCAAAGTAAGGCATTTCTTGTATGAGCATTTGCTCTGAATCTTAACTTTGGCCTTTTCCCACTAGACCAGTAGAAATGTTGAGTGGGAGAGCTAAATAAAAAGCAGCTCTGTCTGTCTGTCTGCCACTCCAAGGGGTTCATAAAGCACCCATTACCCAAATTATCCACATGCTGAGTGACATTGTCTTTTGTCAGTCGTTTAATCTGGTTCACTAGGGTGAGAACTACTGAAACTCACAATAAAACAAAACAAATTGCTTCTTTTTCCCTTAGGTTGGTTGTAATGGTTGGACTGGGGGGTGTCGGCTGGGGAGAAAGGCACATCCCTATATGCTTTCTCACTTACATAATAAAAAGTGGATACAACAGGCATGACTGATAGTACAGATTTCTCTCAAATAGCTCCATTTATTAATATTTTGAGTTTGTGATAAAATGCTGAGGCTCTGAGCACACAGTTAATAATACATAACATCCATTATTCTACCACTGGGTTGAAGACGCTGTGACTACATGACAACGAAAATCAATCTGATATTCAGTTCATTGACAATTTGTCCAGAATGTTTTGATAGTTCAACTCTGCTCTAAGGGACTGTATATGGTGTCAGATACCTTCTATTCTCCACCACAGAGCATTAAGACAGCATAAAAAACCATAGAAGCCACTATAAAATCTGTAAGTTGCACTTTTGCTAATTCAGCAGGTAGGAACTGGTGTGCCAACATCTGATCCAGATCAAGAACATAACAGTGGTGCAGCAGAGGAAACGACAGGGGCTGTTTTACTCCCAGCTTGCTCAATCTCTTTGTCTCATTTGCTGCTATTGTATTAGTAAAGGGATTTTAGCCAGCCTGAACCATGCTGTGGTATGTGATGGAGTTTAGTATTGCAGACATCCTGGGAGGTTCTGTCCCAAAGGGAACTTCATGGTCTGTAAAGACAGACTTTTCTTACTAGAACCAAATATATAGCAAAGACATGCAGGTCAGCCATTTTTAATAACTGAGAAATAGAATATGACTCTGGTCATTTTTATGCTGTTATTACTTGCTTTAGAGAGCCATCACACGTGCAAAGTCCCATTGGAACAAGAGTTCACAGAGAGTAAATCTCAGGCCTGTAGCTTAGAACCACTTAATCACGCAACAGACTTCATTTCTGGCAGAAGTAATTAACAAAGGTTCAGCCATCTAATCAGGGAACAAAAGCACAGCTCCGTCACCTCATTGAACAATCATGTCACCCAAATATCGAATCATGAATATCGACTACTCACAGCTAAGGGTTTGCAGGTAGCTCCCAGACCAAAATACGCATAAACTGAGGCTGCAGGTCAGTCAATGCAAACACACTGCATAAAACAGCTACTGGCTGAGATCAGACTAGTGGCAAACATGAAGGAAAAAAAAAAGGGGAAGAAAAAAAAACAAAGGAGCAAAACAAAGCAGCAGCTAAATTTGCCAACCACTGCAGATTTTGCTTGACTGAATATAAAGCAGAGAGCAAGAAAAGCGGAGTGAAAAGAAGAGTGGGAAACGATGATGCTCCCTGCGCAGTCACTCTGCAAAACACTGTTTGGAGGGAAGTTCAGAAGTGTGGGACCACCAGAGTCAGCACAGGGAACACTGAACATTGGTGAACTCTTGTCTAGAGTCCTGTTTTGCAGGACTCTGTATGCTGTACCAATTCTCCAAGACAAAGCATTCTCCATTCACTTTTATGTTCTATATGCTTGCTTTGTCCAGTGCCAAACAAAGGCATGCTGCTATTTCTGCCCTAATCAGGAGCTTGCTCTGTGCTGTGTTAAGGCCATACTGAGAAGAACTCTTCCGCTGCATAAGAAAAGCAAAGGGTGGGACAGGCAAATGGCTGGTGATCAATATTATATTGTTCCACATGCACTAACTGGTAATCATTAGGGCAGAACAGATAAGGTGAGCAGCCATATCTGTTCTCAATGATGAGAAAGTTCTCATTCAGGTCACAGCATCACACAGAGCTCCTGCTTTTCACTATATCAAATAACAACCCTATCTTGCAGTCATCTGTTTTAGGGGCACCATCAAAAGCTAATTCGGGAACCAAGGTGAAGAACTCAAGCTCACCCTAATTTAAGCTTAACTTCCAAACATGATATTTAGAAAGGTTTCAAACCCCAGGTAAATAGCCCCACCCCCACTTATGGACTAACAAAACAAATTCAAGGAAACTTGGAAAGAGCTGAAGAGTATAAGAATGCAATTTCTACTCAAGGGGATGTCATTTAGGCATTATCTTCCAAAAGATCACAGTGATGTCAACAGAAAGCTGTGGTACAAAAGAGGTCAAATGGAGAGTAAGGAGCTGAATAGAGAATTTAAGTTCAGACATCTGAGGCAGACAAAGAGAAATTCCAAGGTTAAACTGGTCTCGCAGTCAGGACACTATGTGGGGATGTTGGGATTTATTTTCAACGCTGGCACAGTTTATGATTTACTTGGGCACTATCGGTCCACATTGATGTAAGTTTTGATTTCCTCAATTATAAGAGAGAAACAATGCCTATAAACTACTTCAGAAGAAGCAGTAAGAGCGTGGTAACATTTGCAAGGAGTTTGAGCACTAAGGTGATCAAGGATATGGAAAGTGCAAGAAAACAAGGGTTTCCCTGATCCTCTTACACAGTCAGGCATAGTAGAAGGTGCAAACATGGAGACAGACAACAGTTGGTCTGGTCTGGCAGCTGTTGGTCATGGAGGTAAACATTATCACAGTATCTGCTCCTGGGCTCCCCACAGTTCAGAATACCCAAATAGCAGTGGAGGAGTCATGTCTTATTGCTGCAGGCCAAGAAAAGGTGGTTCTGAGGCACAGCTGGAGACAATGGGGAAGGGAAGTAGAGAGCTGCAACACTTTTCAAGGATACAGCAACCTTCATAGCCAATCATACCAAGTGTCCAACTGCCATAACACCTTGTCTCAGATAGTGGCCAGCATCAAGGATAATGTAAAACATTTAAAATTGGAAATAACTAACTAATATGTCCATTGGGGAAGTTTCTTTATAACCCCAGGCAGTTAGTGGTTAGATTTATGTCCTGAATCTCAAAGGCTGATATTTCTTATAAATTTTTTATTTTCCCTAATGTAACTGTGAATGCTCTCACTATCCACAGAAATGGCTGCTTCTTCTTCTTCTCCCTCTCCTTCTTCTTCTTCTTCTCCCTTTTTTAACTAAACCTTTGAGCTCAGTGCATGATATCCTGCAGCAGGGAGTTCCACAGCTTAATGGAGTACCATAAAAAATAATATTCTCAACACTTAGAAATCTGGGTTGCCTTTTTAATTTCAAAGCATATCCTCTTGTCCCAGTAGTGAGAACCTTTTAAAATATTATTTATCTACTTCTAACACCTACTCTCTCTTATTCATCTCCTCTCTGAAGGATATCTTCCTTCATCTTATTCAGTCTTTCCTTATCTGAAAATCCTTCCAAGCCTCTGGACCATTTTCACTGCCATATCCAAGTTCTGCTACATTCTTCCTTTTTGAGAGGAGTTGATGAGAAATTAGCAAAGTACGAAAGGTGAGGGTTTATCAGTAACTCTGTGATGGTATTATATCTTTAATGTTAATTTCTGTCCTATGCTGGAGATATTTTTGCTGCGCATCTAGTTATGTTAAGTTCAAGGAAAGATGGGGGAGTCTAACTCCACTGAATAAGCATGTCCCGCTGCTCCTCATGCCTCTGAATGCAGCTCTCATCTTCTGTCTTAGTGCATTTTATCAGGCTGTGCTTCTTGTTGGGGATTGTCATTAGAATGGCGACCTGCTAGGGTGATAGAGCTGTCCAGCTCCTATCAAATGAGAACTTGAAACATTTTTCTGTTATTTTTAAGTACAGCCTTGTACCGCCTCGTTTAACTTTAATGTTCTGTTTGAATGCATTTCTCTGTAGTCATCTAAGGGAATAGTCCACAAGGAAAAAAAAAAAAAAAAAAAGAAAAAAAAACACTGAAAAAAAAAGTTGCTTTTTTCTCTGTTAAATTCTGCTCTGAACAGAGGATCACAGAAGAAAGATAGCTTGGGTGATAGGACTAGTGCAAAGATGTATGGCAGAAAGAGTCAAATCCCTGCTCTGCTCTCCCTTATGCTACCCCATGTGATCTCATCACGAATAGAGGCTATGGGCAACGACAAGCGATGAAGTTCCTGATGCTTAACAAGTTACTGCTCGTCAGCTGAACTGCAGAAGCAAAAATATCCACATTCCACGTCCATAGAGATGATAGCAAAATGAAATCTCTTCACTAAAACTATCTTCCAGGAGTATACCAAAGGGCAATTAAAGCTGGCCAGCTGTCATTTAGTCAGCTATGAAAGCACATCCGTCCTCTCCAGCTTTCTGTGCCTGTAATGATTCCTTAACTCACATTTGAGCTGCGGGAAAAGCAACAGGAAAACAGCAAGGTACATGCGTAGAAAAAACTTATCAGGACACAGCAGCCACATGACTATGTCTATATTGCATGCCTGAGAATACAAACCAACAGTGACCTGTGGCACCTCACAGAAAAACATCCTTTCAGTTCCCAGGCCTCTCTTCTCTCTTTCCCTCATTAAACCTTATCTGAGGTCAGCTGAAGGACAAATACAGCCACGTCGGTCAAAACCAGAAGGTTTTTAGGGTGATCTTGGAACAGTATGATGCTCCTGACACTGCCAGGAGAAGGACAGCAGCAAGCACATGTACATGGGATGGGTAGGCAGCAATCCATCCACCTCTGCCCTCCTCTGTGCTGTGTAACCCAAAGCAGAAACTCCTGCAAGCCCAACATCTACCAGGAAAATGCAGAGGCAGGTAAGCAGTATGACTAAGGTCAGCTTGGTTCGGGCCATCCAACAGCTGCAGAAACAGCCAATTTTGCCTATACTTGAGGCTAGCCCAGAGCTGTTGTGACACAGCTGTTGTTCGGTGTGAAAGGGAAATAATGGACTTGTCAAACTCTTGCTAATAGGAAGAGGATAAACAAATATATATATATATAAGAGTCTTCTCCTTCTTACTCTCCAGATTACTGTATTATTTTCAGGGTTTCTTTTTTGCAGGTTTGGAAATAAACTCTGAGCTGTTTTGCAAACCCTTCAGATTCAGTGCAAACATTTTATTATCTGTGGTTTTGTTGCTGCTTTTCTTTCTTCCCCCTCTTTTATTTTTTTTATTTTTTCTTCTTTAAATCCATTCAACCATTTATTGGATCTTCAATTCTCCAGTGTGCATTTCTTCTTTGCTACACTATCTCCTGCTTTTCACAGATAAACACCTCACACCTGGGAGACAGGCTCTCTAATTAGTATTAAAACCTGATTTTTTTTTCCATCCCCACTTTGAAGCTTTCTAGGATGCCTTTTTGTGAATAATAATGTCCTCAATTCAACATAATTCAGCACTCGATCAAAAGGAGCTGTAGCAATCACTTCCCAACAACTCACATTGCCATTCCTGTCTCTCCAGACAACTGAGGCAAGTCCAGCCTGGAAGGGTTTTTCAGAAACTGAGGTTTCCACATGAAGTTTCCTGCTGGCCTCAGAGTACCCTATACAGAAATCTTGGTGCCTTGTGTCAAACCTTCATCACCATTCTCCAGCATGATGGAAGCTGAGGCTTTCTTATCTCCTGCCAGATCAAACTGTATCAGAAATAGTACGGCCAGCAGGAGCAGGGAATTGTTCATCTATCTGTACTCAGTATTATTTTTACTTTACTAGAGGGAAACGGATACTTGCCCAGGAGCTGGTGGGAATTGTAGAGAGAGCTTTAAACTAGATAGGAAGGGGGCTGCTGACCTTGGGAACAGGAGCCTGCTGAAGGTCCTAGGTGTTAGGAATGCCTGTGCTGCAGACTAGTTCCAGCAGAGTCTTCTTTCAGAAGTCTTCAATGCTGGCCATCTTCCCACTGAGCATCTAGGTTTCAGTGGATGAAAAAATCATCCTTCTCCAACAGGAAGCTGTTCCTTGGCAGCTTTCCTAAGCCCTTTAATTCAGATACTAGCTAGGGTCACAGCCTCTGCTCCCTGAGGCCAAAGTGACACCACAGCCTTCATAAATGGTGCTACCAGCAACCCAGATTCCCTGCAACAAAGGCTAGATAATGGTTGTTACAAGACAGGTCACCAGGTGCTATTAACATAAGGTTTATTCGTCCTTACTTTAAGATTTACTTAGTGCATTCCTTTGCTAAGTTTTGTTCATGTGCACATGCAAATGAATATTTACAGGCACATGCTGAAGTACTGACTTTGTAGGAACATATATAATTTGCCACCCTTGCTTATGGACCACTCCTGCAATATTTGCTCACATGGGATGGGTACTACAAAGGATCCATAAGGGACTTAGGAGCTTCAGTCTTACTTTCCCTTTCATTTTATTTAGAATTGCCTCTCCAGTTCCACTCAGCTTTTTCCTTAAAGCCCACTCAATAAGCAAGAGTTTACTCTGCTGTGCATAACATCACTGAACTCTGGGACAAGCTGCAAAGTGCTACTATAAATGGCAAGACTTAACAAATAGGAATGTTTTAGAATAAAGCATATAGCTTGAAAGAGTATTCCCATGTGGGACTGATCTTCTAGAGAGGTAGCTAGAGGCAGATGGGTTGTCCAACACAAGTATTTGCCTGTCTGAGTGTCCTCAGGTAGAAACTGGAGAAAGGCAGTCTGAACTTAGGTTATCAGACCTATGCTCTCTGAGATGTCTTGTACATCCTTAGGTACCTGATATCAGTCTCTATCATAAGACACAATACCAGACTGAATGCACTGCTGTTTTGATGCACAAAGACAATACTGGATGCCAAAGACTCCCAGCTCTGATTTTAAGTGCCAAGGGAAATATAAGAACACATCATATAATTACTATATTCTACTCTAACTAGATGCTTTTTGCCCCTCTCCCTTCCCCTTAAACAGCTAGGCTTGATGCAGTTCTGAACATTATCTAATTGCCCACTAGGCTGAGGGGTCAGCTAGTTCACCAACCATCTAAATTAAATTCAGTTTATTATCCTTTCATTATTATACATAGGTCGCTCTGAAAGTAATGCCTCCTACTTATCTCCATGGAAACTAGAACAGCTACAAAGAGCACAATAGCACTATTTGTAAAAGCAAATTCTCAGCAACAAAAAAACATTTTTCAACATAGTCACCACCATTTTCTGTGCTAATGTTCTTTGCTAGCAATGAACAAGAGCCTGAATGCTGCAATCATAAGAATCTGCACCAGTGAAGGTGCCTGGCTGTTGCTGTCACCACTGGTGAAATGCATCACCCACTGCCTCACCGTGCTCACATTCACTGTTTGGTCTCCATGAATGTTCAGCAAGTATCAGTGAATGTCAGTGGATACCATTTCTTTCTAGATGGTGAAATTCAGTGACACACCTTTCGTTCATCCACACTTCAACATCAGATGCTGTTTTGTCCATCTGCCCTTCTGCTGCCATCTGCCACACAGCAACAACATGTAACAGAATACTGGTGGGAAGGTTCAACCTCTACTGCCATTCCACCAACACCAGCCTCTGACATAGTGCACCAACATAATGAAATAAAAGGCATTACTTTCAGAGCAGCCTTTGCACAACCGAGTCCCATACGCCTAGTGAGTTGGTGTTTGGATGACTTCACACTCCTTAGAACTTATACCAGAACATAGATTGTTACCAGCTCTTCTCTGATTTGCAGCTCCCTTCTCCCCTCCACCTTTCCAGCACCTTGTCACAGTACTTACGCGGCTCTTGGTACCCCCAGCTCCTGCCTTTCTGCTCTCCCACATGCCCCAGAGCTGGGGCCCCTCTACACAGCTCTGCCTGTTTGCTTTGCTTTTCCTATGCCATTCCAGCCCAAGGTTCAACCCCCCCACACACACTTTTCTGCCTCTTATCCTGCATTTGAAGCCTCTCTCCCCACTTTTCCCAGACCTCTGCCTGTTAAAACAGCTCTTGCTTAAACAGCACCAGCTAATCATATTGAATTATGCCACATTTTAATGTGACTTCCTTACACAGACACATGCCCATGGGGATCCAGGCTAAGAACTCCAAGCCCACATTATCTTTGATCTGAGACACTACAAGATATAAACCCTTGATCATACTCATCAATTGAATTAATCATCACCTTTCCCTTTTTAAGATATCTGTGTCCAAGAACATTGTTGCTGATTTGGTCACAGGCAGATTAATCACTATATATGCAGTATGTAGTGGCATTTCTATACAAACATTTAATAGCAGTGAAGTGGTTGCACTGAATCAAAAATTATAAACTTTTTCAGCTCTCTCATAATTGCTATTCAGGGAGTCATTCTAATAGCAAGCCTCCAAAAGGAAATGAGCAGCGGCATTTTTGTAATGAAAGAAAATGTCTTCCATGAGAAGCACAGCCCCCCCTCAAACCCTGTTCTCAAAAGGATTCTGCATTATATCCTGAGAAGTGTGGACATCCTTTTGGAACTGAAGACTTCAGATCTATTAAAAAGTCTTTTGTGATTTCTACAGAGCAACAACTATTGTGCAAAGCAACAATTACAAAAGCAGGAATGGCACAGGTTTCCCCACACCCATCATTTTCACTGAACAACATATCCCCCAGCCATTAGTAGGCATCACACTACAGTTCAAGCTCCTATGGCGCTGCAGTATGATCTCACATGATGCACACGGTGTAATTCATGGGAACAATATAACTCATCCAAATAACTTGGTGTCTAATAAACAAACATCTGAAATTAACTTCACTTGCATTCAGCTGAGATATGGACCACATCTTCTGCAGGTGATAGAAAGTGACAGAGACTGGTGAGAGAAAATGAAACCCTAAGTGTTGCGTTCACTAATTTCATCGGTTCTTTCCCTGTTCTTTATGTCTAATGGAAGGTAGTGGCTAGAAGTCCTTGAGATTTCCATGACATACAATTACTGAATTCAATTTTCAATTTCGGAACTGAGGACAAATGGATTTATTAAATAATTGCTCCACTGAAAGATTTAGAAACTTGTACAGTGCGAACATTTAAAGATGACCCTTGAAATTCAGGCCTGTTTTTCACATATTTCTTTTGGTTTCACTATCTTAAATCATATATGCTGTGCACACATCACAATTCACCCAGTATCTCATCTTTACAATCTTTCAGACATAGGGCAAGTATTGGGACTTGAAACGAAGACCTTTAAAAGTTATTTCTATCATTTTTTTGCAACTAGATTTAGCCTGGCAGAGAAAACCAATAGATGTGAGAGCTGTCATCAACACCGTGCTCTGCTATGCATCAAGGTACGAAAGAGACCTTTGTGTGCAACGTTGTTTATGGACATTGCATTTCATTTAATGAAAGGGAGAAAAATACAGATGCTGCGTACAAATGGCAGGGTCTCCTCTCATGTCCATTTCAAGCATATTGTCAGAGTAAACGGAAACAACCAAAAGCCAACCCCAAGCAGGCCGTGTCTTTGTTAGGAGAAAAGCAAAAAAGAAAGTTCAGCTCTTAAGTCCTTGTAACTGTATAGGTACAAAAGGCTTGTAAAGATGGAGCAGAACTAGTCTAGGCTGTAGCTGCTGTGATGCACAGCAGCAGCATGCGCCCGCTTCCACCAGCAGCTTCTGTTGGCATCTTGCTTCCAGCTGCAGTGGTGAGAGAGAAGATACATCTTCTCTCTTCTCTTTTGGATCCAGAGGCACACATATCCAGCTGATGTGTGAGCAGGCACCAGGGGGTGGTTGTAGTGATGGCAGTATCTGCCAAACAGCAGAGCTGGCAGGAACACAAACTGTTAGCCACATGGAAACAAGAACCCAAAGTGCCATCTGAGGTCTTGGCTGCAAGGACCAGCTTCAGTAGTGATGTTAGTGGGGATACAGATGTACAATTTAGCAGAATAAAGCCCAGCATGAACACCATTATCCCAGTATGAGAGAAAGAGACTTAGGGATAATGCAAACACTTTCCCAGGTGACAGCTAACCTGAAACAAGCTTCCATTGCACACATACACATATAAATAAATAAATCACACACTGCACAAGGATTATACATACAAACCCTACCAGTTCAATCCATCTCTTCAGTCAAATCAAAAGGATGTTCCCATACATAGACATAGACAGGATCTAAAAACTGGATAAAATGGGCCAGGAGGAGCTGGGGGCACTTCTGTCACTTACACAGGGTCAAGGGGAGAAGTGCTGCAGGTCTGATGCAGCACTGGTTAGAAATGTTATGCCCTTCAGGAGGAGGTTCTTGGGGATTATAGCTCTACACCCTTGAGCACACTGCTGTACAGCAGTCATGCTAATAATTAATAACAAGGAAATGATTCTCGCCCTGTTCTGGTCACCTTATTAAAGCGAGGATATTGTGGAAATGGAAAAATCCCAGCAGGACAGCACCTAGGATGATAGATGGATGGGATGCATTTTTAACAGAGCTCACCACATTTCAGGAAACATATTTCTGAGGGGAGAGTACCTGCAAAGCTCTTATATTCCTTTCCCACTCTGCTACTACCAGACAAGGCAAGGTGTACCCTCGCTCTGCCCAACTGGTGGCCAATTATATTGTGCTCAGTGGCCCCCAAATGCTTGGCTGAGCCTGTAACCTTGCCTTTATATTTTTTTTGTTACCATTCTCCTTTGCTCTGAGGGTTCTTAGAGAGATAAGGAACAGGAGCTGATAAAATATCGTGAGCCAAGCTGTTCCTTCTGCATGTCTGGATCGGCCTACAGAATCTGGAAAGTTGCTGTTTGCCCTGAAAGACTTTTAAAATCCATCCTTCAACTCTTCAGCCAAGTCCTAGTATCTAATTTATGCTCTCAAGTAGCCTCAATGCACAAAAAGTCAAAATAGGTTTTGGATGGGTATCCAGATGTGGCAAAACAGAGCTGCAAATAAACACACGACTCTTGAGTTATACAAGTACACAGAAGGACAGGCAAGGCTGTGTTGGCCTTTTGGTCTCAAACAGCCCTTCCCTTGGGGCTCTGTAAAGCCCAGAGGTCACTCCAAGTGAGGTGCCCTCACAGCTACACGGAAGCAAACACAGACCCCAGCAAAGAAAGCCTCCTGCACGAGCTGTCCCTGCAATGCAGCCTGGGGCTGCAGCTCCTCCTGCCAAGACTTTTAGGGGACGCGGTGGGCTATCAGAGAATGGGCCATTCACCCTGCTCCCGCTGAGCTGCAAAGGACAGACCTTTTGCCAAGATCTGTGTTTTAGCTTAAAGGAGAGTGGAGAAAAAGAAAAAGAAACAAAAGAAAACCTTAGCTCTCCGAAACAACTGAACAAATATCCCCCCGGTTAATAAATAACAGGCTGGCTGGGGAATTGTAATTGTGTGTATAATGCATCTCAGATCTGCGGTATAATTACACTCTGGAAACCATTGACTAATAAAAGGCACCAGCCAGGGGAAAGGATGCCTCCTTGCCATGGGTTGACAGGCAGGCAACAAACAAGACGCACTTTTTCACCTTCTATTCAATAAAATTGGTGTATTAAATATGCAGGCAGAGCACCTCCATTTAGCAATTCACTTCCTTCCTTTTCTTTCTCTTTTTTTTTCCCCCCTGTTCTTCTCCTTTTGTTTCCATCAAGACACAGAAGGTTAAAAAAAAAAAAAAAAAAAAAGAAAAAGAAAAAAAAAGAAAAAAAAAGCTATATATGAAAGCCCTGGCTATACGTGAGCGGTGTTCTAATGAGGCTACATCTCAGTCCCTCTGCTATACTAAGTAAATATGTTTCTCCCCCTGCAAAGATAGGCTTTGCTTGCCTGGGCTGAAGGGAAAAGAACTCGGGGAACACCAGGGGGCTTTTTCTTTACCCCCACTCTTTCCTTGCACTAAAATAAAACTCGCCCCTATATTACAGAATGAGCGCTTGTTCACAGAGCAAAGGTAATATAAGTCATTTCCATACCAGTCACAACACATCTGGACCTTTAAAGGAAATCGAGAACCAGGGAGCACACCTGAAGATCATGTTGCAGTTCCTAAGACGTATGGGGATCACAACTGGCTCTAAAGAAAACAGGCAGCTCCTTTCCTCCTCCAAATGAACAGTTGCCTCCCTTATCCCTGAGCTGCCCGTTTCAAGCCCCTTGCACTGGAGATATCTGAGGTCAAGGGCGATGAGCACAGTGAAGCAGGCTGAGCTACTTCAGCTCCCCTCAGCTTGGTGGAGGCATCTGTGTGCACTTGCTTCACGTCTGACCCTGAGGAAGGAAGCAGAAGAGACATGCTTCCTGCAGACTGAAAAGCCAAAAACCTGGAAACATGCATGCAGATGCAGTGAGCAGGTGAGCTGCTAATTTGGAAACCTAAGGGTTTATTAACCAGCACTTCTGCTTTCAGATGCTTCCAACCGATGCATCTCACTTCCCACCTGTGTCTCTAAGGGTACAAGTCCACTAATGACCCCACTGAGCCCACCAGGATGCAGAGCCTGGCCTTGAAGTGAGCAAGGAGAGTGGCTGAGCTGTGCCGACTGTTGCTGCCTCCCTCCCAGGGCTAAGGAGGGAGCAAACAGGAGCAGAATTGTGAAAGTTTCCTGACTCAGCAGTCGCACGCTCATTCGTGGAGGCACTGCCGCTGCTAATAGGCTGTGGTAATGGAGAGATGTCTCGCAGGCAGGACTGTGGGAGGCAGATCAGCTCCAGCAGAAGAAGTGAGGTCAGTGGTAATGAGCGACAGCAAAGAGGAATGCAAATTGTGGGAGGATTTATGAAGCAGTTTCTGCTCAGTGAGCAGATTCCAGATAAGTGGGCTGTTAATAAGGCAGGCAAAGCTCCTCGGCTGTGCCAGCTGTTAGATGGAGATGGGCACACGTCTCTGACTGGCGTTCACCCGAGACCGGGTGCAAGGTGCCACAGCGCGGACACCAGCTCAGCACGTGTTGACACGCTGTAGTGCTCTGTCCTTCTGAGGACAAAATGCGCATGTGCCTGGATTGAGAAAAGCTGACAAAAAGCAGGGCAGGTTGGCTGATTGGGCACACAAAAGAACACAATTTTGCATGCCCAATTCCCTACTTAAGCCATTTTTATTCTCTCTTATTTTGGTCTCTCCCTCCTTCCCTGATCTCAGAACATACTGTGGTGTTAGATGAGTATCTCTCACTAGCCCCTCTGAGATGAAATGACCCAAAGTCTTGCACAGCAAATCCCAGCAGATCTAGGAAGGGCAAGTTTACCTTGCCCATCTCTCATCTGCCTGGGCCTGAGTCTCTTGGGAACACTGCTGCTGGAAATGACTAATGGTAGGTGTCATGGACACTGCTGAGGAATGCCAGTCTGTGGTGTGCTGGTGACACAGTAGGAGATCTTTCAGCAGAAAATCATTTTCTTTTATAATTTTTCCTCCAAAATGCTGCGGGATGCAGTCACAATAAGCCTCTCAGCATCAGGAGAGTACCCAGTTTCTCAGCCATAGGACTGTCATTCTCAACTGCTTGATGTGGCAACACGCCAGAGCCTACAAAACACCCCTTCCCAACAATGTCTTTGCCTCTTTCCTCCAAGAAATCAGCCTACCTGCAACTTGTTAGATCCCAGTTCATGAGGCTTCACAGACTAGCTGCCACGTAGTCCTCACTGCTGGTAGGAGCAAGTTCACTGCAGCAAGGGGAGGTGGGCTGTAAAACCCCAAAGAAAGTGCTTATTGTTAACGTGAACTGGGGCTACTACACTGGGCTGTGATGGGAAGATCCTGCCTCAAAGAGAAGAAGGGGTAATGGGAGCAGCTATCTATGAAGGCACTATCTACAAACCACAAGAAAGAGGAGACCCTTCCCTAATACTGGGCAAAGCAGACTAAGGTCTCAGGCTAAAGGGTTTCATCTCCTACCCTTCTTTTGGGCAATCACACGGAGCTCCCACATTCACTGTGTGACACAATAAGGGAACATGGATGACATAGGAGGAGAGCATTCTGTGTGGTCATCACATAGAATGTGCTACATGCAGGACCTGAATGCCTGGCTACATTTGGGCAGGTCCTTTTGCAGCAGCAGTCATGGCACTCCACATCTGCATCTTAGCAGCACCACAACAGGGGAGTGAGAGACAGGAACCAAATGAGCTAATTTCATTCTGAATACATGAGACTTGACAAGCCTATTAAAGGTCTGGAGCCTAATGTGTCTCATTATGAAAAATTAGTGCTGTCCTGTAAAAATACTGGAGACAGTGCATCACTTAAGGAAGGGATATCTTGAGGATGCGGTCTTTTTTAATAGGCCCTACATCATCAGGGACATGCATACCTCAGGAGTGAGCCAATGGGATTTGGACAAGGGAGCTAGTACTTCTCTCAAGTCTGACATTTCTACAATACTTTACTTTGCCTTTCTCCTGATTAAACAATGAGAAGATGGAGTAGCCAAGGTTCAAGTGGACCAAAGAAGGATTAGGCCTGCTTGTTGCAACATCTCACTGAAAAACCCAGTGAGAAAAATAATACAAACAGAAACAAAACTCTGTAAAGGTATTTGTCAAAATAAAAATAAATACCAAACATTTCATCTTGGGCCAATCCCACACTGGGTCAATTGAAATACTGTGTTTTATTACTTCCCTGTGTTGTTCAAGCTGCTGCTTAATCTTTTCCTTTTAATATAGATCAATGCTAATGCTATTTCAAAAAAACAAAGCTATTTCTGTGAAAAGAATGTCAAAATTAAGCATTTGAGTGTTTCAGAAATGAAACACTACAGTCATAACAATTTGACATTTACAACAATCCTTCACCTTTCATTTACTTATTTTTTTCTAGAACTTCTTGCCAGATTTGGCCCAAGAATATCGCATTTTGCTTCTTCCCTCCTCTCCTCATCCCATAACCTACCCTACATTATGGTGGGCAAACAAGCACATCAACTGGTAGATGATAACTGGAAAGTCCTACTGAATTGGGCATCTTCAATGAAAGAATGAATGGGCAAAAGAAAATTAGCTGACCCTGCTGAGGTGTGGTAGAACCCTACCAAGAGAGTTCTGGCTATAGATGGCAGAAAGGCTGCAAAATCTCATGCGGCAACAGAGATATGCTGAATTGGTCCAGCACCCTCTGACGTGAGATCTTCACATCTCATGCACATTCAAATACAGCTCATCTTTGTGAATTATGCTGCACTCTTTTATTGTAATTAAAGCAAAAAGACTTCATCTGCTAGCTACCACTTTTAGGAATGCTGTCTTCCAGACAGGCCAAAGAAAGAACACATGACAGCTGGAAGAGCTTGGAGAAACCAAAGTGCTTTATCTCACAGAAGAAAATACAAATGAGCAATTTGAGCACCATCAAACCTGCAGTGTGTGTAAGAAAGAGATGTAGGATGAAATCCCCTGTTAGACCTTGAGATCCCTGGAATTAGGCCACTTTAAGAAGAAAAGCGACAGAGTTTAAAGGATTCAGAGAATTTCTTATTTCTTGAGATGGCTCTTTGACCTTTGCAAAGAAAACCACGAAGAACCTGGAGCATAAAGGAACAAGACTTCTGTGTCTTTCCTTTTATTTCCTTCCTTCTCTCAGCTTTCTCCATAGAAACAGGTAATTGCACTTCCCTTTCTTGGAAAGATGCAGTTCTCTCTCAGTTGGAGCTTCATAATACAAGTGCCAGTACTGCTACCCATGGTCTGACAGGAAATCTGAATGGAGAACACAGCTGTATGAGCATTGCCATTATAAAAAACCTAGTTCCACAGTATGTCCTGGAGCAGAAGCCAAAAAGATCCAGGGGCTGGGCTCAACACCAAGCTAAATCAATTAAAGTCCAGCCTAAGTCCACAGAAGTCTAAGACAACTGACCTAACACAGATAGATGACAACTAGCACAGGCTACTACCTCTGTTCAAATACTTCAACATCCATGCAGGCATGAAAAGGTCAGTGGTTTAGGTTTGAATTTTCCTGGAAGCTGAAACCTTGTGTTCTCTAATGGTTCATTTAACCCAGGTAAGGCAAATCCATCAGCTGAGATGTGCTTTTCTGTCAGTCTACCACAAAGACATGCTTGGAAGAAAATCCAGACATCATGGCTACAGATAGGTAACTAGAAATCTCTAGAACTTAAGGTATAGGAAAAGGGCAGAAGATAAGACCATGTATACAGAAACAAAGCTATACCCTGTTTTATATCTACCTGTGTGACAGATCTCATGCACCATCACATTCTCTCAGCAACATACATCCTCCTTCCACCATGCTTCCATATAGTTACACTTATAATTTATAATTTATTTTAATTTATAATACAACATCAACACAAATCCCCTGCTCCAGAAGGGTTTCCACACAAGCTCAGTAAGAAGCATCAGTCCTCAGCCTCCTCACACACCTTACCCTCTAGACCCTTCACCATCAGCATATTGCTCTCCTGTGCCTGAAAAAAACCTCTCTCTCCCCCTCCATCCCTCCTTTATGACAAAGTTCTCTTTATGGAATGAAAGCACAGCTGCACTAATAGCCTAGCAGTACAGCTGACGGATGGCCTTTGCTTCATGCCTGCCACTTGCCCACATGGATACCAGTTGCAGCACAATCCAAAGGAAACATTAAAAGGGAAATGAAAGGGACAAAAAAATTCAGGGGCAAAACCCTCGTTGGGTGCCAGGCAGATGAAATCAACAGCCTAACACTAGTGCTGAACTTGGTTCAGCCCGCTGTTTTGACAAACTAAACAATTAATTAACAACTATCTCCCCACAGATCTCTTCTTGCGGCAGAGTATGTGAGGAACGCACAGATCCCTGTAAGAGCTCTATCGCCACCATTACATGCTGAAGAATAGCATCTAATTAATTATAATGATGGCAAAGATTAGATCCAAATTCCTCTACACAGTGTGTACACAGCCCAAACAGGCAAAATAAATCAGGGAGCCATACCCTAATCCAGCAGCTTCAGAGGATTAAATAGGTGCATTCTAATCACAGGCTCAGAGCTGTCCTACTCGGTATGCACAGTGCTGCTCCCGTATGTGACTGTATCTCTAAGGCACCCTGGGAAAGGTACCTCACTTTAGATGGAAAAACATAATATAGGCCTTTTCCACCTTCAGCCATTTAAGATCTCCTTGCCTTCTTTCTCCCTCCATGTTTCAGTCTACACATCCCAGGCAAACACCAGGGGTAATAATTTATCACCCTTTAAGCCTCTCTTGAGATTTCAGATGGGCAAGACGTTAGTTTTCATTCCTCTGCCAGCACGCTGCTGTGCTCTGCTGCTTAACAGTAGGTGCTCCCATTCAAAGGTGGTAGCATTTCAGACAGCAGGAGGGAATATTTTTTTAATTTTATTATTTTTTTACAGAAGTTCTTGAAGGGAGAGCATTTTCTTTTTCATAACTTCATTAATATGAACTGTATGAGAAAGCTGAGATTCTACTGCTCCTAAAGCGAGTATGTATGTTCTCTATTCATCAAGACAAATTCTTAAATTGCAAAGGAAAATATATATATATATATATATTTCTCAGAATGCAAAAAAGAAAAATAACCAACATCATTTTCACGCAACAAGGGTAAAAATCATTAACTGTGTCACCAATCATTGGGTTAGCTCCAACCCTGGGGTGGTGGAGACTGAATCAATCCTACCACACCTACTGTGAAACTGAGCTCTTATGCTAGCTGAGAATAGAACTGAGTGGTCCAGCCCATGAAAAACACTACAATTTGCAGAATGAAAACCTTAATTAATACATATTTTTTCAAAGAAATAATTAAGAAGAAAACAAACCCACAACTGGAAATACTGACATTTTCCCATTTCTCCAATGCAAACAGTGTCTATTGACATTCCTTAAAACCAAACATTTCATTTCACATTATACTGAATGCTTCGATAGCCCTGTTTTCGCCTGTACTGGAATTGATCTTCCATAATGTCTGGCTGCTCTCTGACTTTCACCCTGCACTGTTCAGCTCATTCAGAGCAGATCTGCCTCATGCTATTGGAAATGTATTTCAGACAAGCAGACCAGTCCACAAAAGAGCTGTATGCACAATGCATTCAAACTACACCTCCCATGAGGCACCACAGCTCCACAGGCAGGTGCCACTTGATGTCAAAGAAATGCACAGCAAAATGCTTTGATTTCTTTCAGCAAGTGCAAATGTTTGAACCATTCCAAGTCAAAACATTCTGTTCAAATTCTAACATTTTAAAGCTGTCAAACATTGCCGTGTTTTGTGATTCTAAAGGAAATGGTGTTTTCCCTTGGAGAATCGATTCCATGGGAAATCTCATGCCTAGGAAGTTGTGGCAGCTGAAAGTCTTGATAGAGGCTCCTCTCCTCTTTTGCACAGGGTGCATCTTCATGGTAGTTGAAAGGGGTAAATTGAAAGAAGCATGAACTAGCATTCATGAACTAGCTTGATCTCACATGCTGTTGATATAAGTAGCAATAAAATTACAAAAAGCCTCTACATATCCATCTGAGATGTACATAAATTGCTAGCCCACATTGGCATTCATGAAGTTCATCGCTACTGACTTTAATTTAGCTGGAGTGGTTACTTTTATCCATCCTGAAATCACGCCTCTGGCTGCAACACAGGCATGTCCTTTACAGGCAGACTCAGTATCTAATAAAAAGACAGAGCATCTAGGAACATCTTAAGCATGAAACAAGATCTTCTAGAGGAAATTTCCTGAGAATAGTTTCCCTATTCCCAATAGTTTAATGCATGGCCTTAAAACAGATTTGGCAGGATACTAAAGTAGGATGAAAAGTGCGCATGGATCCTTATGGCTCTGTAACACACCTGACAAAACTCCATCCACCTCAGGGGGAAAAAAAAAAAAGGAGATAGTTAAAGTAAATCCACATGTTCTTGCGTCTCTTCCCCTCTCTTTTTGTCTTTCTAAGATAAAAAGTGTAATATAACCTTCCATCATTTCATCGAAGCCTCATGCTGTGAACCAGTCAATACTTTTTATTATCATTTATTATCACAAAAGCTGCAACACTCTGTGATCCATCAAGTATGGAGCAAGGTTCCATTCCGCCTGGTGCTGTACACGCACAGAACAACAAGATGGTTCTTGCCTAAAGGAAAAGCTAAATATAAGGCAAGAGAGTGGGTGGCTAGAGACAGATGGGGGAAGAGAGAAGCAATGAGACCATACGCGTCACCGTAACAGGCAGACCTCTGTACACTGGGTGCCAAACATTTGTCTTGCTTTAGTCTAGGGTAGGTTATTTTAGACTTTTTTGGGGGGGAGAGAGGAGTGGAGAATATTTTCTGCAATTTGGATTTGAAGGAAGAACGCGGTTATGCCTTTGCAGACAGAAGGGAGCTGGGAAGAAAGCAAAAGGATGCTCCTCTGCATCCTTTTGGATGGCAAGCATGTGACTGGTAGCAGTGCTGGTTGGGCAAGGAGGCCATGACAGGCCTCGAACTGAAAGCAATGTCAAAAAGTTAGAGAAGGGCTAATGAACTATCTTGAACTTCCAGAGGGCAGACTTTGACCCGTTCAGGACACTTCTTGCAGGGGTCTCTTGGGAGTCGCTCTTTAAGGGTAAAGGGATCCAGGAAACCTGGATGCTCCTCAAGATGGAAATCTTAAAGGCAAAAGAATAGGCTGTCCCTGAATGCTGTAAGGCGAGCCATAGCTGTGTTCAGTTTTGAGCTCCTCACTACAAGAAAGACATCGAGGCCCTGGAACGCATCCAGAGAAGGACAACAAAACTGTTGAGGGGTCTGGAGCACAAGTCTTATGAGGAGTGGCTTGAGGGAGTAGGGATTGTTTAGTCTGGAGAAGAGAAGGCTCAGGGGAGACCTCATTGCACTCTACAACTTCCTGAAGGGAGATAAGAAAGAACTTTTTTCTCTCAGAGAGTGGTCAGGCACTGGAATGGCTGCCCAGGGAGGTGGTGGAGTCACCGTCCATGGCAGTGTTACAGAGGCATCTGGATGAGGAGCTATGAGATATGCTTTAGTGGTTTGCTGTAGCTACAGTAATGGGAGGATGGTTGGACTAGATGATCTTGTAGGTCCTTTCCAACCTTGTGATTCTATGATTCTATGAAGAAGCTGAAGCTGAGTCCCACACAACTCAACTTCACCCTATTTCAGTTTGAAGCTGAAGAGTGAGGAGACTCAGGAAGAAAAATAAATGATGGGTAGAGAAAGTGTAAAGGCAGGACAAGCCTGATATTCCACGCTAGAACCCTGCATGGATGGAAAAATATAGAGGTGGATGAGCAAGCAGTGTGCAGGCAACACAGGAACCAGGTGAACATGGGCACTGTGAGCCCAGAACTTAAGGAGATTAACTTGAAATCAGACTAGCAAGGACCGCAAGAAGACCTGGACCACAGCACTTGAGAGGCACAGGAGGCAAGAGAGTGAGGGAATGAAGGCTGTATACAAGGCATGCTGCAAGAGAAAAAACTGCCCAATGGAAAGAATGAATTGGTTATGGGGTAACGATGGGAAGGGGGCCTGTCTCTGTAAAGGCAGCTCTGAACAGGAAGTTCATCCCGTGTTCTGACATTTTCACCTCTGAATAACGGGCACCAAACAAATCCAAGCCAAAACCTGTGGCATGGAGGAATGCTTTCTGAGATCTGAAATATACTTTAAACAGCAGCTTTCTCAAAGCTTTCTTCTGAAGTGAGCAGAAAACTTTTTCTGTTTGTTTGTTTTTTTTGTGGGTTTTTTTTTTAGTCTTTGTGAGAAAACACTGCAACCAGAGAAGGATCTCTGAAACACCAGGCCTGACCAAGCGTGGGGCAGAATCTGCTCATTCTAATTATCTGCCAGCCTAATCATAAAAACATCACGGTGCACGCTCCATATGTCATTTTTATTGAATTCATTCAGGAGTTTCTCGATTAATCTTTTATTATTCCTTTTCAAATCCCAAGGTTCCCATAACAGGAGCTGATCAGCTAAAGCAATTCTTGCACAGACTGGAAACGCTGAGAATTATCTTGGCTCTCGCATCCTTCTGTCACGTCACCAGAATTCCCTCTGGCCTCTTCTTCAAGTGCCTCCTGCCTGAAGAAGACCCTGGGTTCCCAGTGCCTCTTAGCCCCTTGGCTCTCATCCATCCAGCCAGGAGAATCTGACCTATGCCAGTGCTTACTTACAGTCCTAACTGAATCCCATCTGAAGAAAGAGAAACAAACACTTTGGCACTGAAATGGTGCCCAGCAACAGGATAAGGGGCAATGGGCACAAACTGTAACATAGGAAGTTCTATAAAAACATGAGGAAGAACTTCTTTACTGTGAAGATGAGAAAGCAATGGCACAGGCTGCTCAGAGAGGCTGACAAGTCTCCCTCTATGGAGATATTGGTACTTGTATCAAACTCAGAACAAATGGCACCACGTGGATCCATAGCAAGAACAACAACAAAAAAATGGACACTTACTTAGCCTAATACCTCTTCGCTGCCACACATTCTCCCTAAAGCTTAAACCTTCCACACATCTAGCAGTGGCATCTCTACCTGCATATTTTTGTACCACATCTCTACTTATCTCCATGTTAGTCTATGCTGCCACTTGCTATAGACCTCTCGTCCTCACCAGCAAAAGCCACATCATCTATTCCAGTTCAATAGAAGAGGTATCAAAGGGGCGTTACATCCCACTTCGAGACACCTGTGCCATTCCCTTCAACTAAGCAGAATGAGCCCTAGAGGTACTGAGAGCTTCCCTGAGCAGTAGTATTGCTGTGGAAAAAAATTAGTACTGGGAGAATAGTAACTAACTATTTATTACCTCTGGGGTGGGGTATTCCTGTCACAGTAACTTGTTTGGCATCTTCATCACCACCTCATTAAAGCTTTAGCTCATTAATTAAATATTTAATACATTAAATGAGGTTCCTTCTGTACTGAGGAGCTGAGATCTTGTTGCTGGCGTGTGTGACGCTGTGTATCCTCCTGGGAGGCTCCAATTTGCCATACTAATTGCACAGAGCCTATTCAAAAAGCCCTGCACTGAATCTTTGGCTGCTGAACAAACTGTACAGTCCATCTCACCAGCAGAGGAGCCTAAGCTGGCAAAAGGCACAGAACAGCAACATACTCTTCTCTGTGCACCCTGGCAGTCAGAGGAGCTCACCCATTTGACAGGACTCTGTGCAAAACAGCAATATCCAAACAGAAAATAACCTCTAGTCCTCATCTACACTGGTGTGCAGGGTGAGATGCAGCAGCCTCCAGCTTTACTGAATTAAGGATGAGCCCTGCTAATTAGGGCTGTAAGGTAGGAACCAGTAAAGCTTGCTATTAGCATTTTAAAAGGTCCCACTACAACCCCAAGCATTTTTGTTCCCTTGGTTATGCTGCAGCTGTACTGGCAGTTGACTGAGTGCAGCAAAGATGGACAGAAGCCTCTGCCAATAGAAGAGGTCCACAAAGGGAAGGGCAAAAATCGAAACGAGGAAAGGAATCTCCAAAAGCAGATGGGCTGCTGGTGGAAAGGAAACAGAGACCAGCTGTAAAAACTGAATTGCTGCCCTGCTCTGCCCTCATATACACTTGCTTGCCCCTAGCCTGCTGTTTACTTCCACCTCTGTGGTTACAGTGAGAAATCAGCTGCTCGTGTGCCTGAAATGTGATCGAGTGAGTTGACATCTCTGGCAGGAGAGCAGAAAAGCTAATTATTTCTGTAAACTTTTGTTCAGCCCCTTCCCTTAGGTGTCTCACACACACTCATCCCTGATCACATCAATAAGGAAAAATTAAGACCCTTCCTTCTATTGATATCTACGTAAAGCCAAAGATCCAAGTTCCCCATGGCCTAAACATGGTTTACCTCATAGATCCATTTCCTACATCGAATGAGGGACATATGATTTCTATACCATTTGGATAGGAAGAACAGGTAAGGAACATAGGGGAAAAAAAGATAGAGAGATATATAAAGGTCATTGAGCTTAAGTTTGGAGGTAGGAGGGCTTGCCTGCAAGATGAAAATGGGTTTTAAGGCTTTTCTCTGGAAAGCTGAAGGAGATGGAGGAGGAACGGCAGTGAGGACATCTATGCTGGGGCAGGCAACTCTTCCTGGCTTCCTTCTGCTCTGATACATTTTTCATTTATATTTTATTCTTCTTTTCAAAGTTGTAATAAGAAAAGGAAAGGAAGATCTGTAATAATTGAAAGAAAAAGCTGAGAAATTGGGAGAACATTAAAAACTACTGGAGCGTTTGGAGAAAGACAGAAGTGACTGTCCTTTGAGAATGGGAAGACACTGAGTGGAACGCCCATCTGAGAGACTGCACAGGAGTCTGCTGAGGGCTTCTCTCCCCCAGGGTTGAATATAAGTGGAGTGCTGGCTTCTTCCTGGACACCAGAATTGAAGCAAAGTGGTTGGGCACTGGGTAGGAAGCACAGCAATGGATACAGTGGGTGAAGAAATTCTTCCACAGCTAATAAAATGCTTCCGTGGGGTTAAGCATCCTGTAGTACTTAATAAATAATATTTAGCATGCTGACTGTATACAACACTTCAAGGGTTGTTCAGTCATGGGTATGGAACACTAGTTACAAACATAGGAACTAAATCACTCATCAGCAAAGGCCTCCACCAACATCATACTGCTAATCAGTTATGAAATCAGGAATCCAATGCAAGTCTGCTGACAGCTGATCTGCTCTGTGTATGGGAATGTGGAATGGAAGAGATCAATTTTCTTCACAAAGAACACTTTTCTGTTAATTGTTCTGAAGAACAGCTGTGATGTTGCAAATCTTTCTCAAGAAAATCCTTGGTGTAGTAGAACACAACTACATAAGCACGTATAGGCCCAATCTGTGTGTCACGGACATGAATAGCAAGGTCATCCATAGTGGACTTAGGAGCAATGTCGGAGTGTCTAGAATCACAGAATGACATGTGCCTGAAAGCAGTGTCAAAATACCCCACTTACATGGAAATGACTGTGTACCTAGATTTCTATTTGTCAGAGCCACCGTGATACATACTGTCCAAAGCCATGGCTTAGTGAGGAAAGGGAGCAAGGGTTTGCCAAAAACACACACATATTTATATTTTTCCCTAGTAGCTGTATATAAAAAAAGAAATAGATAAGGTTTACAGTTGTTACCGCTTTGGATTGACACATTCTATTTGCCTGGATCTAATATTTTTCATGCCCTTGCTGCTGATACTGTTGCTATGCACTAAAGATGTAATAAGTTTGGTAAATCCCAGACGACTCTTAAACAAATGCAAGCTCTAGGTTATAAGCATTTCTTTCTCAGTCTCTTTTTGGGGGGCATCAGGGAAGCAGAAATGGAGTTTCCTTTGCTCCAGCTTATTTTTCCTGTAATGCTGAGTATCTCGATAGACACTCATCATCTGCTTTTTATAGTCCAATTCACAATTCCATCTTCCCCCCTTTCCCCCTCTCCCCCCCCCACCTAAGATTCTTCTTTTTAAAGCTATTTTCTCATAAAGGCAAAGTTTTCTCAAGGCATAACCCAATGAAGTGACACTAATAGAGAGTTTAGTTGTACAAGATTTTAAACCCATTAGATACCCAGCTCAAAACTCTTAGCTGGGGCGAAAAGCAATGTAGTCGGTGTCTGAACTGAAATGACAGCCATGATACTTTCCTATCAACAGTCCACGTTCTAGCAATTTATTGTGTTTGGATGCAATTGCTGGCAATGACTTAACTGCCAGCATGGACACGACAAATCACTTTCAGCACTATGTCAACTCTGTGTGATTAAATCGTGGATCTTAGATAGCCCAGCCTCATGGGATTGGCAAATAAGGACAGACAAAGCCCTGCAGAGAAGGATTTGGGGGTTCAGGTGGATGAAAAGCTTGACATGAGCCAACAGTGTGTGTCTGCAGCCCAGAAGGCCAACATCCTGTTCAGCATGAAAAGAGGGGTGGCAGCAGCATGAGGGAGGTGATTGTCCCCCCTTTGCTCTGCTCCTGTAAAGCTCCATCTGGAGCACTGCATCCAGGCCAGAGGCCCCCAGCACAAGAAAGATGTGGAGCTGTTGGAGTGGGTGCAGAGGAAGAACATGAGGATGATCAAAAGGCTGGAACATCTCTCCTACAAAAGCAGGCTAAGGGAGCTGGGCTTGTTCAGGTTGGAGAAGAATCATTGCATCCTTCAGTACTTAAAAGGAACTTATAAACAAGAGTGAGTCCAACGATTTACATGGTCTGACAGCAACAAGACAAGGGGGAATCATTTGAAACTAAAAGATGGGAGATTTAGATTAGAAGTCATGGAAAACTTCTCAGTGGTGAGGCACTGGCACAGGCTGCCTGGAGAAGCGGTGGGTGCCCCATTCCTGGAGATGTTCAAGGCCAGATTGAATGGGGCCCTGAGCAGCCTGATCTAGTCATTAGCAATCCTGCCTATGGCAAGGGGGTTGGAACTGAATGGTCTTAAGGTCCCCTCCAACCTAAGCCATTCTATGATTCTAACTTTTATTGTTTAAATAATTCCATTCTCAAAGGATAGCAGCAGAAGCACAGTCTCAGGGAGAGAGTGCAGAATTGCCTAGATTCCTGCATCAAATCTGCCTTTAGTAGTAAGTATAGTGAAGTTACTCAAAGATTCTACTGTTTGCAGGACTTGCAGAGCTGCCTGTTACCAAAGCCACAGGAGAAAATTCCACATTCTCAGGCCTGCCAGTAAAATGTCTTATGTGATCATTCCCTAATGAACAAGAGTTGAAACAGAGCAGATTAAAGTTGAGTGGGATCATTTTGATGGGCACTGCTTTGGCGAACTGCTCATACTCATGTCTGTGTGGCATATCTGGCTGAAAGGGTAAGCAACCCCTTTCATGGCTCCAGATGGATCCAGAAAAGGACATCCGTGCTGAATCAGACTAGGACTAATCTTCTTATTTCTAAAAAGAATCAGGAGCATCCTTTCAGCTTAATCCTTTCATTTTTCTAGTTCCTTTCTCCCAGTAAATGCTGCTGCCAGTCTTCTGAGGAATGGTGACACGCTCCTTCAACACAAGGGCAGGCTTACAGGAAAAGTCTCCAGATAAACTACTACTGCAGTGCTGAAAGGAAAAGAAACTACATGGGGAAATCCCACGCTGTCTTATCCTACAGAACTTATCGGGTTCCATTCAGTTATTTAAATATAGTCATCAAGACCCATGCAGCATAGGGTTGGAGCATGATGATCCTTGAGGTCCCTTCCAATCCAAGCCATTCTATGATTCTATGAGAACACCAAGCTACTGTTCTAGAAAGTCCTATGGGTCTTCAGTAGTTCACCAGCCTCACACAGCTGTTTCAGATACTCTAGAACATCTTTAGCAGGAACAGGCTCCTGAACTTATACAGCTGAGCTGGCTCATTAGCCCAGCAATTCCAAATGTTTCTGTGACAGTGGTTATAGACAGAGACAAAAGGTGCTGAACTCAACAAATGCATTTGAAAATGTCAATACCTTAGGAACTTAGGGCTGCATCAAAAGGCCAAAAGATGCAGATAGATACATGCAGACATTTTCAAAAGTAGTCTGTAGCCAAGAATCAGGATTCCAACTTATAATGAAAGCAGCACCAAGACACTTGCAAGCATTCTGTTAGATACCCCAGGTGTTCTGCTCCTCACACCAAGCAGTAACACACAGCTCTGGCAGAGAAACAGTTTATGGCTCCCCAGGCCTAGCTCAAGTACAGTCAAACAGAGGAGACAAGGGCACACAGCTGTATCTTCTGCTAGGCAAACTGGGCAAGGATAGAGTGGCAGCATTGCCACTTATATTTTGCAAACATATTTCTTAAGCTTTTTCCCAGCTGTGGGGTTATAATTTTTAATCCAATTCTCAAGAAAGAAGAATCAACCTTAATTTAACTTCTCCTCGGTCCCAAATCACAATGACTTACCTATGCTCTCTTCATGTGTCTAGTTACACCTACCAGAGACTGCGAATGAGGAGAACAGTGATGTGTCAATGAATCTTACAAATCTTCCTTCACAACAGCAATACCAAATGACAAATGCACTTAGGAAGTCCAATTAGCAGGGGAGCCACAGGTTGCAATTTGTTCATAAGCACCTCTCACTGAATGTTAGCAAATACACATGTGAAATTAAAGTTTGTTCAAGAGCAGATAAACAAGCCGCATTGATTAGCCAGTCATCTGTTAAAAGTTTGTTTGCCTCTCCCAAATTAGTCAAACGGGGGGGACAGATAGACAAGCAGATAGGCTGACAGACAAACAGACTGGATTGTTCCTGCAAACCCAAAGTTTCCGTTTTCAGGGAGGCAGTTTGGATGAAATCAATAAACCAATTTCTGGAAGCTGGAGTGCTGCTAGTAATTAGAAAAAGGCCTATGCAGTCGCCCCATGCTCAGCTGTGAGATCTCCCTTCATGGGTTTCAATGAGAGTGAAATTGAGTGACTTCAATAATTTCATGCCGGGTTATGGGAGGGAGGTGAGGAAGGGTGAGTTCCCAACCATCTAATAGGTCTCTAACAGCTCGATAATTGGCCCATCCCGTGGGTTATTAAGGATGAAAATAACTAATTTCCGCTTATCTTACAGACTAATCAGATCACCTCACCCCTATCATTTTCTCCTCTATTTAAAGCGACAGTCTCTTTCTTTCCAGCATCAAAAGCTAGCAGGATGTAATCATTTAAGTTAGTAAAGAAGCTAGTTCCAGCCAGGCCGGAGTTGGTGCATATAAGACACCAGCTCTTCGATTGGTTGCTCTGTAATGAACCTTTTAACTTCTGATTTCTGCTGCAGTGCTCCAGCCTCCTCGTTTGCAGCATATGAATTCTGCTCCACATGCTGTGTATTGCATGCTGCAAAGAAGGAGGCACAAGCTCAGATTTGAACCCAAATCTGGCTGTCATAGTGCTTGGGAATCCTCTCTGCACTTGAATTTTCCTAACCACCCTGGAGGGTGCCCTGGAACAGTTCAGCCTCAGGAGGTTTAAGCATGGGGTGGGTCATGCCACTAATGAAGAGGAAAGAAAGACTTTTCTTGAGTAGAAGAGAGCTTATCAGAGAGAAGAAGCAGCTAGCTGCCAGAGCTCCCAGCATGCTCGCTGTTCTGAGTACCAAGCATGGTCTTCTAAAAGCCTGAAAAGAGCAGAATATGGTTCAGGAAGAAAACTCCAGCACAGCTGTTTCATTCCCTCAAGTCTCTGTCAGGAGATCAAGTCTGTGGAATAGAGACTGAGACCTCAGCAGTAACCTTGGTGCTGCAGTTCTTTTGCACTGAGTGATTAGGCACTATTTAGAGATGGAGAATTCCATCCCTGGAGTTGGGTTGGGTCAGCTCACTGGTACAATCCTGATTATCTACACATAATGCCAGCACCAAGCTCTGTGTTGCTGAATGTAACAGAAACTAATGAACAACAGTCTTTTCCCTCCTTTCAGTTCTGCTTCTTTAGTCATTGTGCCCAACACCCCTCATCTGCATGCTTGCTTTCAGTGCAACATTCACAACAGCTTTTCTGCCTTCATTCTATCTCTCCTTTTGCTTCTGTCACCCCAGAAACCTCTTGGCCCTTCTAACTTGTTCCTCACATCCTCAGTTAACCAAAAAAGTACAGCTGTGTGATAGCTGGAAGGAAAGACGCAAGACACAGACAACGACTTTGATCAAACCTCTTCCAAGAAGGACATTACAGTTATGTTATCTCCACGAGATTTCTTTTTCAGGTATATCCTTCATTGCTTCTGCTAGGAAAATAGAATTTCATCCTTTCCATGGAAACAAGCCATCAGTGCACACGGAGCTCTACATACACGCTCACAAGAGGTTAACAAGGCTGTAGGTATGACAAGCCAAAACTTCCTACCCTTCATCTCACCCTCATCAAAACACAGCTATGCTCAGGACATAACAATCCATTCAAAAGCCTTGTCACTGCCTCCCTCCTACAGTATTCTCTTGGAGAAGCTGGCAGCCCATGGCTTGGGCAGGTATGTTGTTTGCCGGGTGAAGAACTGGCTGAAGGGCAAGGCCCAGAGAGTTGTGAATGGAGTTAAATCCAGCTGACAACCGATCACAAGTGGTGTTCCGCAAGGGTCAGTATTGGTACCTGTTTGCTTTCTTCATGGATTATCTGCTTGAGGAGATCGAGTGCACCCTCAATAAATCTGCAGATAGCATCAAGCTGGGAGGAAGCATCAATCTGCCTGAGGGTAGGAAGGCCCTAAAGAGGGATCTGAACAGGATGGGTTGCTGGGCTGAGGTTAATGGGATGAAGTTCAACAATACCAAGTGCCAGGTCCTGCACTTTGGCCACAACAACCCCATGCACTGCTACAGGCTTGGGGCAGAGTGACTGGAAGACTGTGGAAGAAATGGACCTGGGAGAGGTCCTGGTGCGTGTCCAGAGAAGAACAGCAAAGCTAAAGGGTCTGGAGCACAAGCCTTATGAGGAGCAGATGAGGGAACTACAGGAGTCTGAGTCTGGAGAAGAGACTCAAGGGAGACCTTACCACTCTCCGCAACTCCCTGTAAGGAGGCTGTGGTGAGGTGGGGGTCTGCCACTTCTCCCATGTAACAGCATGTTGAACCAAGGGAAGTTCAGTTTGGATATTAAGAAAAATCTTCCCTGAAAGAGTGGAGCTGGTACAGGCTGCCCACAGAGGTGGTTAAGTCACTGACCCTGGAGCTGTTTAATAAATGTTTAGGTCTTGTACTAACAGACATGGTTCAGTGGGGAAATTTTTGTTGTAGGCAGACAGTTGGACTGCATTATCTTGGAGGTCTTTTCCAACCTTGGTGATTCCATGATTCCGTATCCCCAGAGTTTCCCTATTTCTCACCAGATGTACTCTGTTTGTGGCCACCACCTGCAGCCCAGACAGGCTGCCGGCTCATTTTGTTCACGCTGCTCTACAATGCTTGAATTTTCAATCAGGTCTGGAAGTTAATGGCAAACATGCCCATGCAGAGACATCTCCTGCTGTCTTGAACTTCAGGCTGGGCTTCTGTGTGTTTACCAACACCCTCAGACAGCTATCAACACAGATGATGGAATGCAAGTCACTCATAAGCCCATGACTAAAAGCTAGATTTGGCTTTGCCAAAGCTGTGGTACCCATGACAGCATGTAAGAACATTTGTGAGTGCCCTCTGGGCAATTGCCTCAGGGATGCAGGGAGCCAAAACTACAGGGTTATGGAGCTGTCACCATCCGAATGAAGGAAAAACGTTTGAATGAGATTTTAAGCTTCTCATGTGAAACGGATGGGAAAAGTACACCTCAAAACCACAGCTCAGAGAGGAAAGCTTTCCTGCTCCTGCCAAGGGCTCCCAGTCTCAGAGGGAGAGGAAAAGCTACTGCTGTTAACCGTTTAATTGCTGGTTGATAACAGGGAAAGCAAAAGCACCATGTCAAGAACTATAGTTTGTATTTCATCTTCTCATCTCACTGCGGCATTTGTAACCCATGGCTTGGGAAAATATTTCCATCTTCATTTCCTTTTGGTTCTGTCCTGCCTGCAGTGTTCACATGAGCTTTAAAGAAGACCACTAGAGGCCAGGGGTTCCCTGGAATAACTGAAGGGTTAGATACTCTAGATACTAAACTTAGCTCCTGCCCGGTGCTTAGCCCCAAGTGAGCAGATCTGTCTCTTGGTTAACTTCCAATTTATCCATTGGATGGATGACCTGATCAGCACTTCCAATGTGAAGACTTGCTTGTGGGTTTTCCACTCAATTTGCTGGGTTACAAGTTCTTTCTATGAGTCCTCTCATTAAGTGAGCAGCAGTTCACTGTTGATTGCTTCCTTTCTATAAGAACTACCTGTCGCCCATTGAGTTTGCAGAGAGAACACAGGGAAAGGAGGATCTGGAGAATGGGAAGGAAACTACACACTGAATGAGCCCTGGAGGAGAAAAGTGCACATTTTTAAGTTGTATTTTGTTTTTGTTGGGTTTATGGTTTTTGTCTTCCTTCTTTTTTACTTTAAGTGCTTTGCCAGACTCCAGGGTGGAGTCAAAAGCAAGATAAGATATGTAGGGAGTCTCACAGCCTTTCAGGTTTCCTTGCAAGTATCTCACACAACACCACTCCTCCATTCGGTAAACACATGAGTATGTGCTTAGAATTATTCCTAATGCCCAGAAAGCTATTTCTAGCTTTTCTAGGAAATCGTGTCGTAGCAAAGAGTCTTCTGTTTATGCATAAGGAAACATGCTGATGCACATGGTTGAATAAAAGCAGATGATGAATTAATGCCTTTATTACTAATGTATGCATGTATGCACACACACATGCAGGATGCATGGCTCTGTCTTGCCTGTCCTGCTACGTTTTCCCATGGGTGTCATCACTGCAGCTGGGCTCACATCCCTTATCCAACACAATGTACCACATTCACTTACAGAATTGATTTGCCCTGAATACCACTTCTCTCACATTTCTAAATCTCTTGGCATAAAACCTGTTATTCCCTTGACGTTAGGCTATTCAATACCTGTCACTTTCCCCCCTCAGAAAAAAAAATGTTCTTCTGAGTGACATTATATGATAAGCAGTTATATACTGAAACTTCTAACCAGATGGAGCCCTTCCATCACTGGAGACAACACAGAGCACGTGGGATAAATGCTCGCTGTCTCATGGTCCCTCTGCTCACTGCCTCGCAGGAGGAGCTGCTTCTTGCCTCGCAGAACCCTGGAGTTTGAACCTGCTCCACAGCTTTGGGAACAGGCTTTCCACATGGATATCTGCCATAGTCCCACTCTTGGAAAGGCTGGTGCTCTCTAAGAGACACTCACAGTCAGACTCAAACCCTCTTGCTTCCAATAAGCAACCCAGGGCATATGCTGCTGTGGTTTCTCTCACTTTTCCTGTTTCTCTATGTTTTCATTGCTACTCTCAGACAGTTAGACTATGGATCAACCTTTTATTTTTCCTAAGAAGAGGATGTCTCTGAGACAGTGCACAGCTGGATTCACATCTTCTGTCCTTTTGCAGCAAGTTATATATCAGGATTCTTTCCCTCCCCTCTCCAACACTCTCACATAGGGGCACAAAACTGCACAAGCTTCAATTTAACCATACCATAAAGGCCCTGCTCTCACTCCAACATATTCTTTTTTAAGATACAGTTCAGAATCCACTGCAGAATATCCACGTTCGTTTTTGGTGGGGGTATTTTCGGTTTTGTGTTCCACCCCCCCACACACCCCTCTCCCCTTCCCTGTAAGCAGCTTTTACCTAATGTAATCAATTTTTATCTCAACCAGTACTGTTGGACAGAAATGTGGTCCAGCAGCCTTTGGGACAGAAGCATGATCCCAAAGACTATTCCACAGGCTAAATACATCCATGGTGTATCTCACATCAAGGACACCCTCTCTTCTTTCCAAATAAAGGGGATGTTGATAATTGAGTATAACAGAAAAATGCAGGTGCCACTAGACTGCTCAGCAGCACAAAGCCACAGTACTCAAGCGTTTGGATTGGAAGCAGAGATAATACTTCAGTGAGAGTGAATAGCATCCTGTAGAGAGACACTTGGTATGGCCAAGACACTAAGATTCAAACCTGAGTTTTCTGGTTTATAGTTATAAGAGGCCCACTCGTGCTCTGAAGTTGGCTGTAGATACTTTTGTCCTATTCTGCCAGGCTGGAGCACTTCTACCTTGGCCACCCCAGAACTCCCACATTATTCTGTGTTATCATGGAAACTGCAAGACCCCTCAAGATTCTTGTTGATCAGTAACTACTATTTTTATAACACTACCCATAATAAAAAAAAGGAACTAAAACTTTCAGCATTTTAAAGCAGAGTGCTTTTTTTTTTTTTTTAATTTAGAGTTTTCAGAGTAGTAAAACCAGCCCACCCAGCCAGTCGTTTGTCACGGAGCTTAGTTCTGCTATAAAATGCTAATCAGCCTGAACAGTCACGTCCCCCCTGCGCCATATCTTTTTATGAGCACATTAACATGGTCGTTAGGGAGAGGGGACTCATATGGACACAAACACGTCCCGCCATCATTTATTTCCCCCTCAAACTCCATCCCCAGTGACTAATTCATTTGCAGGAAGCACATTTCCTTCCCCTTTGCTAAGGTGGTTTCAGGTCCCCAGTGACACAGACCTTCCCAGACCATCCCACCATACTGTTGTGTCACCACATTGCATCACTTGTTCCCACACAAACAGATGTCATAGGGATAGGTAGAGCCATCTCCATAAGCATAACACACATACTCTCTGCAGCATTCGCAAGGAGTTACCTAAGGTGTGCATATGAAGGTGGCTCAATAGACATGCCTACCTTTTTTAACGGTCTGGCAAAGAGTTAATTAAAGTCACCTTTTCCTTCAGACACCAAAAACAATGCTTCTGTATGTGATAAAAGATAGAGTTGGCAAAAGTTCGGTCATTCAGACAGTAATACAAGTCACTGGCGCTTAAGCTATGGGAAAACCAAAGTCAATTTTAAGAGTAGATTGCTAGTCTCTAAAGGGCACCTTCACACACAGAGGCGGTGGGATGCGGAGTACAGGAAAAAGAGGAAAGAGCACAAGGATATCTATCTCTTGGCTGTAACACACTGGCCGGCAAGGGAGACAGTGACCCCCACATCTGCATTCGTGGCATCCAGAACAAAAGCCCTGCAAACAGACACTGGTGTTAATGCATCCTGCTTGCTTTTCTTATTAGAGACAGTAACATCCACTTGGGCAAAATAAGCATTAGGCAGTAGTTGCGTTAGAGCAAATGGTTTCCTTTTTCCTAATTCTTTCTTTTTTCCCCATCAGTGAATTGTCCCCTCCTTCCATCTCCTATTCTCTCTCTATCTCACTGTATGCAAACCACAATCCCCCTTTTCTTCTTTCTGCTTTATTTTCCTGAACACTCATTAACTACTCACAAAGGACCATGCCTGGCAGATCGGAGCTGCAATTATCTCCTGGTTCTGACCCGTGTTCAGCGGTCAGAGATTAGCATCAGCAATAATAATGGACTGTGAGATGCAGGCAGCTGCATGCTGAGGATTTGACAAGTATCCAGGCTGCTGGAGCCAACAGGAGGCAAAGGGAATCTACACAGGCTACTGTGTCCTCGGGAAGGTGGACGTTTTTTGTTCCATAAGAGGAAATTTCAAGACATTCCAAATTCCAGTGGTAATTCCTGCTTCTGCTCCCACTCATTCTGGTATGCCCATGAACTTAAGGCAAGCAGAACACCTTTCCTGCTGCAATTTGCCCCTAACTTCAACCTTCACACATTTGTTTCATTTGCAACACGCTAAAAACACCTGGAAAACAGATCCCCAGATCATGGGTGTTAGCAAGGAAATATCACCTGGACTGCTAAAATGAACAGCCCTACCTTTTCCCAGCACCAGAAAAAGAATGGGGAAAATATTACATGGACTCTACTGTCTTCTTTTGAATCTCTCCCCTGGGATCCCAGCGCATCTTCCCTCCTCTCTGTCTACTTCACTTGTCTGTTTAAGGTATCCATCCACCTCCAGCATCTCAGTGCACCATACTGTCATTGAGATTCCACAGTTTCATTGTGGGTCTCCACTTCTCTTAGCTTTTCAGCAGCTCTGTTTGCTAAACCGTGTGGTTTTGTTTGTACATGGGTTTATGATTTCTTGTATTCAGTAACTACGTTTGCTGGGGCAAACAGGCGAGTCCTGTAATACGCTTGGAAATACAGTTGATCTTTGGCTCAGTTTTATCTCCTCTATCCATGAGCTCTGTTTGGAGGATCGGTATGTCACATCCCTGCCTTCAGCACAGGAAGTCCGGGTGGTAAAACCTTTCCAGGCACCATTGAAATCAGCTGATCACTTAACGACTACTGGACACTACAAAACATTTTTCTTCAGTGGGGAGTTTATTGACAAGATTCCCTAGTTCAGGCACATATGAATTCACAGCAAAAGTTCATCAGTTTATCTACTTAAGAATGATATTGCGAGTTTAGCTTGTAGGCATGAAAAAAATAATAGATGCAGTCCAACTATCAAGAGACTGGTTCTGGATTTGTTTATTACCATACCAGTTTAGATACTTGATCCACTCCTGAAAAGACCTCAAATACATTCTGCTTATGGTTGGTTTGGAAATAAGAATAGACCCTAACAGGGTACATCAGTGCTCTCTGGATTTGGACATTTGGAAGCCAAGTGTTAATGAAAATAAATAAATAATAATAAAAAAGATGAAAAAATTAATTGAAACTTTCTGAACCTCAAAACCTATTCAGCTTGAAACTTGGAGGGAGTTCAGACATGATTTGTATTCTAGCTGATTGAGCCTGTTCATCCTAAAAATATTCCTAATGATATTTTACAGCTATAAGACGTCTGAAAACTAAAGCAACAAGAATGCTCAGAAACAAGTGCCTGGATTAGTTAAATGTATGCAATTCAAGTGGCCTCACAGCCTCTTTTATTTACTGGCACAAGAACTTTGCAATTAAAGTTCCTTAGGCAAGTTTTCACACTAGGAGCTTCTACCTGCTTGATGCCCAAAAAAAAACACATTACTGTGCATTAGTTGACCAGTCCCAACTGCAGGCTGGATGAAGACAGGGGAACCCAGAGGGCAGAGGGGAAACAAGCAAACAAACAAAAAAGGCACAGTAGCACTATTCCACTATTCCACACAGAATCTAAGAATATGATTTATGTCAAGCACATCATCAATTCCAACCTGCCAATTTCAAAGGCAAAACGGGTTCAAGGAGATTTGTAACAACATCTGCTTCTTGCCTGGAGGTCATACATTCCAGGCCAAACACAGAAGCAGCAAGATACATTTCATCATGCAAAAACTCTTTCTAGTTACTAGTAGTGGAATTATTTATTGATCACTTATTGCCCCGTTAGAAATCAATGAACAAGTGACCACTTCTGCTCTTGTTCTTTCTCTTCAGAAGGGCACAGGACTTTGTCACTGAGTGGACCTAGTTCTTCACAAGTATGCAACATTAGCTATATTAAGTCCAAGACACACTGCTAGTGCTGAGTGGAGGCCTGCACTCCCGTGCATTAGTTATTCCCATTTGGAATGCAAACAGAGGGTGCTGCTTTGCAGGGCTGTCGAACCAGCATGAAGCTCGCTTGGAAAATTGTTTTTAAAGAAGAGAATATCTACATGGGGGAGGGGAGGAGGTGGGGGAAATCAAGTCTCTTGGTACTTTCGTTCATTATTTAAAGCAACTATTATTTTTCTCTCTCCCTTTTGAGCTGGATATCCAAGAGACAAGATTTCTCCTCCTAGGCACCACTGGGAGAAACAGAATGTGCATTCAGAGTTTCAGAGAGCTTCATTCTGGCATTTCAGGCAGGAAGTAGGTCCAGAGGAGATGCAAGAAGCTGCAATAGGGAATCTGAAAAGACTTTGAAATGCCACTCTGATCTCTGCTGGTTCATGCTTCACATGAGCCACTGCTTCAGGTGTCTATTTACCTCATCCAATACTACCAAATACAGAACATAACAAAGGGAAAACTAGGTAGAGGAGTCTGTTAACGGGACAAAATTTATCAGAGCACATCTTACCAGAAACCAAGAGCCATTTCAGGCAAACCACTGTACTGTACAACCTACCAGTGCACTCATCTCCCTGCATCTCTGAAATGGCCTTCCAGTGGTTCATCACTGACTGAGCTGCCCAAAACAGGACTGCAGGCTGTGCAGCAGTAACACTGCAGAAGCTGTAGTATCTGGTAGTTTGCTGAAGAACCAGGTGATACAAACAGCCCTGCTCCTCAGAGCTCTTCAGGTGGCATCGGGAAAGGTAACTCTTCACCAGTGAACACAGTCTGGGCTCAGATCTGAGCCGATGGTTTCAGAGTCAGCCCAGATAACACTTGGGTATGTTGTCATAAGTGACCTTTGCAGCTGGTTCTGTCCCTATAATGAACTAAACTGTTTCCCTGATCCAAACTTAATTCAAAGATGAGGATATCAAGATCCAGGTGGAGTTTCTTTGCTACTTTCAGCATTTACTCTTTTGAGACCAGCAATTATGTTGAGTTAACTCATGCACCATAGAGAAGGCCATCAGATAAATGCAGCCTGCATAACATGGCATGCTTGGAGAAACAGGGAGAAAAAAAGCATATCATGGGATTTCAGGTAGGGAGTACTGCATCAGCAAGCCAGAGGGAAGAATGTTATTAATGAAGCACTTTCACTCAGCGACTCTAACTTTGGATGAGATAAGCAAAGCCTGGAGGTCATGTTAACTTGGTGCACATGCAGAATGGGCAAGTCTTTTGGCTGTTAATGGCTTTGTTAAATCATTTTTCTTAGTGAATCTGTCTGCAATATGGGATTGATGCAACTTCTCTCATTTTTTTAAGCTACTTTGAACCTTACACATGGAAAGTATTAAGTGCTGGTATTACATATCTAAGATTAAGGCACTAAAATGGTCAACTAGTTTTTGTAACGAGGACTGAGCAACACTGGGATCTGAGGGTACCTCATTTGTAGGACAATACAATTTTCTTCTGTTGTCTTTTCTACTTTTCTTTGACTATCTTTTATCTCCCAAAGATTTCTGGATGTCTTAAGTTTAATTTTGTTGCATCATAAGGTACCAGACTGCTAATCCACAAGAGTGATGAAATCCTACATATTTAGGTCTACAAGCAATATCAGCACCAGTTTCTCTATCCATATCTTTTTCCCTCAGTCTTCTCCCACCCCATAAAAAACAGCAGTTGGCACTGAGAAGGAATTTACAGGAGGAAGAAAAATTGTAATATCTATGTTCCCTTCTATCCCAGCCCTTTCTGGCTAACCCCTCAACAAGAAAGCTATTTATACCAGCAGAATTTTTTTAGGAGGTAGATGAAGAGCTCTGTATCTCATCTGCTCATCTGAAAAGGCAACTAATCAGCCATCAAATTATAATGATTTTCAGATGCAGAGCAGGGTCAGAAGCCAAAGGTGAAAATCATTAGGTATCTTGCCAGTCTGCATATATGTAGCCACATGAGTGCTTGAGCTCTGGAGGGTAAAGGATAATACTCACCAAAGTGAGTGTGAGCAATAAAGAACATGAACAGAGAAGCTTCTGTGTTGACCATCATTTCTTTCTCCAAAGTGTTTGAAGGAAGCTGAGATTCTCAGACTGTCAGGCAAAGGAGATGTCAGTACTATCACTGAGCTACAGTTACCCCAGCCTCAGAGGAGATAAACAGTTAGCTGTGACTCTTCAGTGTGCTACACAATTAAAATACCAATAATTTTCCAGAAAGCACCAAAACTAAACCCCTTCAAGAAACCTATGGACTCTTGTCATAGACATCCAGCTTCATTTGATCAGCATGGGAAGCTCTTTTGTAATTCATCACAAGAGAAAACATGGCTCTGCAGAGCCATCAATTCAGCCTGAAATGCACTGTGTTGAAAGGAAAACTTCATGGTGGAAAAAGAAACCAAAACAACAAAACAAGACCTCCTTAATGTGTACAATGGGGGAAGGAAACATGTGATTGCTCTATCTCAAGGCAGGGAAGAAGGTTGTCTACAGTGGGCTTTCTATGACAATACCAAAATTTAACACAAGTGCATCTTCAACTATCAGTGGACTGTATAACCAACAGTTAAACTCTGGGTAGATGAAGCACAGCCTCCATCTCTCCATCTGACGGGAGTCAGTAGATATAAGGGTTACTTTTGTACATTTTTATTCAGCATATGAAGTACCGTACAAACAAACACCCACCACAGAGGAGACAAGTAAAAATCAAGGGTAATTAAATGAACAAGATGGATCTTGCAGAAAGTTTGAGACTGTTAAGAATTTATTTCTAACATATTCAAGAATTTCTTGTAGGAAAAAAAGGGAATCCATGACCTGTGGCTCACCTTGTCTCATACTTGTCTCTTCTCTAGATTTGACTCATAGCTTGATAATACAGCGCAATTCTATTTTACTGAACTTCTCTTGAAGGGATCATTTGATTCAAGAGATCAAACCTGAATTTCCCCCAAAATAATCTCTGTATGGGCAGGTGTCTTTGCTCCATTGATTAGGAATCAGATTGGAGGTGATTTCCTTTAATGCCTTCCAAATACAGGAAAGAATATATTCACATCTCCTGTGTGAAGTTTACTTGGACAAAGGTGAAGTGACGCAGATTGTGCCAATTAAAACCTGACTAATACCATGCTGGTATTAAAACACATACAGCAGAATCAAAGTTGCTTGCAAAAGTGGGGAACTGCATACATGCTCTGAGACACTTGTCAAAACATGCTCGAGATGCTGAAGTAAAGGCACAGGATGTCTCTTCTATTTCAAGGTTAAACACAAGTTTACAGGAGAAGGAAGGAACCAGGCTCTGTTAAGCCCTAGGCTGACATAGAAACCGCAGGTTTTCTCTCCTCTACTGATTATTAGAGTTGCTACATATGTTGTTGCTGCTGCTGTTATGAGCTGAGGAAAATACTACAAATAGCTGAAAACCTTCCTCTGAATAAGATCAACCCAGGCTACTTCTTAAGATTCATGTGCCCATATTCTTCATTTATCTTCATTTCACACTGTTGTTCTTGCCAGATATGTTGTCTCTGCCAGAAAGCTTTTGGAAAGAGAAAGTGTCATGAGAACCACTGCAATTATAGATCCAAGCCCACACCAGCTGGGTCAGTGCAGCCATTTTGAAACCTTTTTGCATCTAGGATCATGTATTCATATACCTTTATTTTCGTGCACGTCTGCTTCTACTACTTTTCTTTATTAAGTAAAGGCTACCCAGCATCTGCGGATTCCCAACAGTTTGCTGGCAAAGTCTAGATGTTTGCAGCAAATTGAAAACAATCTTGCTATGCAGATGTTGAGTTCTAGTCCATTTTGGGGCAGCACTCTCTGAAGTCTGTGCAAGGAGATCATGGAAAGCATTCCTCAGTAGGCCCATGAAATTGCACTGAACAGTAACATATACAGATGTAGCAGGTAAAGTACAGAAATAAGGAGGAATCTTCATTAATCTGGAAGAGGGTGCCCAGGGAGGTGGTGGAGTCACAGTCCCCGGAGGTGTTCAAGTAACATGCAGATGTGGCACAGAGGGACATGGTTCAGTGGGCAGTGTTAGTTGTAGGTGGTCTAGATGATTTTAGAAGACTTTTCCAGCCTTAATGATTCTATGATTCCATCCTAGTAAGCTAAAGCAAGAGCTGTGTTTTGAAAAAGGATTGATCTACAGTTGGTTGTAAGCAGCTATTTAACCAAAGAGTTTCCCTTGTCACTTTCTGGGAGATCCAGCTTAAAAATAAACCCATCCTGAAAATGTGCCTATTTGTCTCAGCTGATTACACCAGGTGAATCTGACTTTCAGCCTACCAGCCAGTTCTTCTCTACATGATCCCACTGGGTGAGCCATGCTGGCACAAGGGGCAAGAATTGCTTCAAATCCTCACACTTTGTCCACATGCAATGACACCCACACATGCCTTCATTTTCCCATTTGCCTACACCTACACATGCCTCATCACAAGGACAGGGGATGCAAGAGGAAATGTGAGAGGTAAGGCCTAAACGGGGGACAACTGGAACTAGCAATGCAGAAGCACAGGGTGGAGGAAGCAACCTATAACTTCACTGGGGTGAGTCTGTTCCCCAAGCCACTCCATGTCATATTTGCAGCAAACAAGCCTTGAGCCTGTTCTGGTCTGCTGACTTAGAACATTTCAGAGGCGCTCTTCTGGAGCATGCTCCTGAGCACATCCTGCCTTTCCACGGCATTATGCAGGCTCGCCTCCTGGATTCTATCACAAAATGGAAATTCAGGGATGAAAAAAACACAGTCCTTTCAAAAGGAGTCAGAGCCTGATTTATGGCTTTATGTCCAGCCAATGTTAGCTTGCTGCAGAGATTCAGATTTTCTCCAAAGAGAAGGTTATTTCAAAACCCCCTGTACTTTTCTGAGCCAGACGAAGATCTGAAAGAAAGTTCCTGGTGCCCTCTGCAACAGTTCCCAAGTACGACATTTGGCAGCCAGCTGAAAGAGAGCTTCAGACTCTGCATCAGCACAGGACACACACACAGCAGTGAGTTACAAACTAGGCTAGGTCAGAGATGGCTGTGTGGACTTTTCATAGCAAAAATGATTTGCTAGGCATGAAGCATAGAATGGCGTGGATCGGAATGAACATTAAAGATCACTGAGCTCCAACCCCCTGCCCTAGGGGTTGCCATCCCCTAGGATCAGGTTGCCCAGGGCCTCATCCAGCCTGTCCTTGAAATGGCTTTAGGGTGCACTTCTGCAATACCCTGTCCACCTCAGACTTATTTTCTATTACTCCATCACCTGCCACTCCTACTTCTGCTGTTCTACCTCTCCAAGGCCTCATGCTGCAAGCTTGGATGAGAAAGTCTGCCAAGCTTACTCAGCCTTGACACCCCTCCCAGCACAGCTGCACCTCCCGTGACCTGTCAAACACAAGGAATCATAAGAGGACTCTTTAAAATGATATCCAAGTACTGCAATAGGATGCGCCTTGCAAAGTTTACATCCTGAGGCAGTCCTGGCTATACCTGTGCAACCCCCAGCCCTGTACCACATCCTTCTGAAACTCTGACTCAAGAGATGACAGGAAAGATGCACCTGCAGTGGTCCCCTAATTCCCACAGCCTCCCTCCCTCTAGATGATGTACAGTGGTTTCAGAGCAATACTTTAAAACCTCACAAGTCAAACCCTAGTATCCCTTAATATTTGATCCCAGCATGTAAGTGGTGCCTCATGCTGTTTCACTCCATGACCTCAATATACAATTCCCGTTCCCCTTGGTTGCTTCACTTGCAGGAATAATGCCATCTGTGGTGAAGATAATACCCTGTAGCAACTCCAGAGTACACGTGGCTGCTCTGATTTCCCCCACAAACCTCCCTACAAGGCAGGGTGAGGTGCTATGTGCAACCCACATGTTGAGCTACCACAAAAAGCTGTAAAGGCAGCTTTTCTAAAACCTCAGACTAATCCTATTAACTTCTAACAGGGTGTGAGAAGGGGTTGATACACCCAGGTACAGAAATGGTCACCACGCTCTCCTGCCATAGAGAGGTGAAGGCAGAAACATTCTCCCACATGCAGACCTATTCACTAGCCCGCCCCATGCAGTTCTGCTCAACATTATTTTGCTGGGAGAGATAAGCTAAACGTATGTTGTTGCAAGGTAAGGAGAAAGCAGAGCTGCAGGCTTCCATCAGAGGTAGGCACAGGCTTCTGAGAGCAAGGCTTCAGAGCATGGCTGTGATTTTATCTGCCTTGTCCATTTGTCATTAGCATCAGTTCCTGATTTGGTGGCACACAGAGATAGCCTGATGCGATCTCTATTGTCTCTCTTTGTTCCCCCAGGGTTAGGCACTGCTTTTTCTCATTACGTTTTTGTTGAAAAATGTTTATCACGGCAGATAATCTGTGAAAAAGCTCCTTCTTGAAGCCATTTGTCTTTTAGCCATGGGAGTAGGAAGTGTCTCATGGTTTCAGTCCCTCTTCTCATTTCAGAGGGTCATTCTTCTCTCTCACAGCTCCAGCTCTGGGCATCCAGCACCACTTGCGGTCTGTGTTTTTGCAGGGACAGCCAAAATCAGTTTTGACATAAATATTTTGGGTGTAGAAGTGGAGGAAAGGGCACAATCCTCAGTTCAGGCTCCCCGATCACGTGTAGGGCTAAGCCTGTTTGCATTCACATCTCAAATGTGATGTTCCAAGTCCCCATCAGCAGGCACCTCTCTCTACTGTCTCAAGACAGGGGTAGCATTGCTAGGTGGGTTAGGACAAAGCACTGCAGAAAAAGGCATTGTGCTTTCATCACTCCGATTTGGGTTTTTAACCTCTGGTGCTTTAGAGAGCAGAGCTGGCTGCTTTAAATCAAATGGCACAAAGAGCAGTTGCCTTTTCTGCATTTTGATTAGAAAGAAAGAAGGGAAAAGATTCTGTTCTGTAGATAATTTGATGGGAGTCACCGCGTAATGCAGACAAAACTAAACCAGGTTTGGATTTTTCATCTCCTGGGAAATATGAAGGTTTTTGTCATCATGAAACAATAAAACAAAACAAAAAAATCATGAAAAATTGAAATTTCTTCTCTATCTCAAGGAATGGAAATTCTGATACAGAATGTTGACATTTCTGATCAAACTGAGCTTTCTGATGATCAAAGCATTTAGTTTTACCTGGGTAATATTAGGTGTTCTAATTTAAAGCGTTTCAACAAACTGCGTGTTGCACTAACACAGCTGCTTACATGAGCTGGCTGTTTGGCTGCTTCCAGGCCAGACTGCAGCTCCAATAACATGCTCTGGGGCACAGGGTGCTGTTTCAATTAACCAGCCAAAAATCAATGCACTGCCTCATGGGTTTGGGAGACCTTGAGTTGAACACTTCACACAGTGGGCAAGGGTTTGCTGGAGAAGCCTTTTCCGGAAGGTCTGGTACAGATGGCACTATGGAGGGAACAGGAAATGTATCCTGTGCAAATATATCATTATTATTTAGAATGAGTTTCACCACGGACCCAACATGCCACCTTCTTTCCACAGTGATAGGACAAGGCAAATGGCTTTTCACTAAAAGGGAGGAGATTTAGGTAAGATTTCAGGAGGGAAATCTTCATGGAGAGGGTGGTGACGCACTGGCACAACTGCCCAGAGACCTGTGGGTGCCCCATCCCTGGAAAGATTCAAGGCCAGGTTGGATGGGGCCCTGGGCAGTCTGAGCTGGTGGGTGACAGCCCTGCCCATGGGATGGGGTTGTAACTGGGTGGGCTTTAAGATCTGTTCCCACTCAAGCCATTCTGTGATAATCATGTCCCACTTGTACATGAACACGCGGATCAGAACTCACATTGAGAAAACACAAACCTGCATAAACATATTTGCAAAACGGAAGAGAGGGAGTAACATATTCTTATGTCCCATACCATAGGTAGTCTTACACATGCACACAGAAAGGTGAATACGGGACTTGCACTCATTTTCTTTACATTGTCCTGGACTTGTCCTTGGACCCGACACATTTACTGATAGATCTGATCCCAGACACACACAGCCTATACTCCTGCCATTCACAGATCACCCAAGCTTCCTCAATAGAGTGGATCTGGCAGCTACATCTCTGCTGAGACATGGGCTGTGGACGGTGCCAACAAGGAGAGTAAGCCCGCCAAAACCTTTACAACAGCCCTGGGCTCATTCAGATTTTCTTTTGTGCCTGAGGGGAAAGGATAGAAGAAGAAGAAGGAAAAAAAAAGCCAAGAAAAAAAAAAAAATCCCAACAGCTGTGAATTTATTGACTCTCCCTTAAGAATCTCTGGAGCAGTGAATTCCACCTTCATGGTGCTGGCTAATTAGGCATTTATTTAACTCTGTTGCTGCTTTTTTTTTTTTTTTGTTGGCTTTTTTCTTAACAACTCACTGCTGTTGTTTGAAGTTCGCTGTCTATTATTTGTAATAAAAAAAAACCCTCTGCCATATCTTCGCCTCATTATTCCTAACAAATAGTGTGCACTTCCCATCCCTCTGTCCCCTCTCTGCCTCCTTCCTCGCAGCTCCCTGCCACCGTCACCTCTCTGCCCAGCATTCCCTGGAGTTTCAAAGCCCAGCTGTGAGCATTTTGTCGTGGAAGTGCTTCTGAGAAACTTCGGTCAGGGGTTCTGGCACAGCGGGGGCTGCTGAATAAAATATCAGCCCTTCAAAAGGGAATTAAGGCAGAGAACAAAAGCAGCAGGGAGAAGGAAGAGTAGAGAGGCCAGTTCTGCAGTCCTCTCCCACCCACTCAGCATTTTGAAAAGAGGAGCCCTTAGATGTCACTGCAACAGTGACGTGCAGATGCATGGGACAGCTGTGCTGGCCACTTACTCGACTCTAAGTGTCCTTAGTTGGAGGGAAGAAGACATGAAATGCCCTTATTTCAGTGGCATCTTGAGCACAAGTTTTATCTTCTCCCAGCTACAACTTGCAGGACCTGTCCAAGTCTCTGACTTCTTTACTCTCCAGAAGTAGTTATTCCTGTCCAACAAATGACTTTAAAATATGTTTGTCTGTTTTTTCCCTAGGAAAAATGACAAATTTTCCACAACCAAAGAAGTACTAAAAAAAAAAAAAAAAAGTAAAAGGAAGTGAATTGATGCACTTGGTTCCTCCCGATAAATTCTTGATCACTGACTGTCACTCATCTTCAAGAAGAATAAAGAGATCTGTGCAATTACAGGCCCATCAGCTTTACCTTAATTCCTGGGAATGTGATGGAACAAATGATTCTTGAAACCATCTCCAAGCAAATTAAGGACAAATGAAGAGTGAACAACTGAATCTACCTGTAGATGTCCCTGTTCTTTGTAGGAGGGTTGTAGTGGATGAATTTTAAAGGTCCCTTCCAACTCAAATGATTATATGGTCAGGAGACGTCAGTGTGGATTTATGAAGGAACAATCATTCCTGACCAACCTGATAGCCTTCTTCTGCAAGACAGTTACTTCAGAAGATGAGAAAAGATGAATAGGTGTTGTTTATCTTGACTTTAGCAAATATTTGGAAACCATCTTCCATAACATTCTAATTGGAAAACTGCTGAACTACAAACTAAGTAGAGAGTGAGGCTGAAAACTGACTGAAGAGCTGGGGTCAAAAGGCTGTGATCAGTGGCAAAAAGCCCACTTGGACGCCAGTCATTTGTGGCATACTGCAGAGAGGGCCAATGTCATTTAACTTCTTCACTGATGACTTCAGCAATGGACCAAAGCACACTGTCAGCAAATTTTCAGGAGACCAAACTGGGAGGAGTGGCTGATAAGATGTAAGACTGTGTTGCTTTCAGAGGGACTCTACCAGGCTGAAGAAGTGGGCCAATGGGGAATCTCAAGAAATTCAGCAAAGAGATAACCAGATTCCTCATACAGCAATACATTCTGAGAACCAACTTGATGGAAACCAGCTCTGGAAGCTGCTGATGCAATGTACCCTTGCAGTAGAGGCAGTCAGCAGACTCATTGGAGGAAGAACATTGCCAGTAGCTTAAGGGAGATGATTTTTTCCCTCTACCCAGCACTGGACATAATGGGACCAGTCCAGCAAAGAGCAGCTACGATAACTAAGAGCTTGAAGCTTCTGATGTATGAGAGCTGAGATTATTTATCCTCAAGGAAGGAGACTCAGAGTGCATCTCTTCAGGGTGTATAAAAACCTGCTGGCAGACAGTCAGTCTATAGTCAATGATATCCAGTAAAAAGTTAAGAGATGGTAGGTGCAAACTGAAATACAGGAAACTCCATTTTTATAAAAAGGCTTCATTCTTGTGGTTTTTGTTTTCCATCCTGAAAGTATCATCAAGCCCTGGAACAAGTCATCAAGTGAGTCTGTGGAATCTCCAGCCTAAGAGCTATTGAAAACCCATCCAGACACAGCCTCAAGCTACCTATATTGTGATGACCTCGCATCAAACAAGAGAATCCAACAAGACAACCTCCAGATCCTTGATGGATGTTTTGGAAGTGAGAGATTCAAACTGTAGGGCTGCATTTTAAAATTGGCTGCACTACAGTGATGTAAAGAGGATGTTCCTCCCTGTTCCATGCTATGACACAAAGTCCCAGATTGAAGCTCTCTCATATTTATTCCGCTTAGCAATTCCCTTCACTGCCTTAGCATTACCAGTTGCTTATTTTTATACCAAGCAACATATGTCCGTGTTTTGGATGAAATGGAAACACTTTATATATAAACATGTATTTAATAAAAATATATGTTTATCTATATGTAAGGAAGAAAATATATACATTCTTCTTGCCTTTGAAAATAAGCGATTAGGAGCAGAACGTTACTGGAACTCATGTCCAGCTCAACCGGTTGTATTGCCAAAGAGCAGTTTCAAATTTCACCACATCTCTCTTCAATGTGTTAGAAGTCCTCAAATTGCTTAGAAACTGTTTTATTTTTTAGAATTCTATTTGTTTTTCTTAGGAGTTTAAAAGCAAAACAAATAATTTTACTGAAAACTTTACCTTCCCTCAAAGAAAAATACTGAAGTTTTACTCAGCTCCTCTCAGAAGACCAATAATTGCTTTAAAATTAAAAGCAGGGCTTTTTTCAGTCCTAGTTCTGTATTTGAGACTTCGTCATTTACAGCAACTCCTATTTAGCAAATTAGATGTCATCTTACTAGTTTGTTTTCTTTAACGATCTGTCTCTCTTAGTGTGATTATAATAACTTTTCCACCATATCCACTGCAGTCAAATTATCATTTGCATCACTACACCTAGATTAGGAACATCCTGCCTCAAGTAAAAGACACATCAATAACAACTATTCCTGTGAAGAACAGGCATTACTGAAGTGCTATAAAATATGACTATGAATAAAGAATAATTTGGGGTCTTTTTTAGCAAAAAAGACAGGGGCAAGTCACAATGACATTTAAACTTCTTTTGAAAGAGAAATCGAATGTTCTGTATGTCTGTGGTAGACTAAACAAGAGCCTACGGGATATAACTGCAGTAAAAGAGATTAAATTTAAACATTAGGAAAAGCTTTATTGCTGAAAGGATAGATGGAGACTGAAGCTGCTTAGCTGGGTATGGCACTGAGGATACAAGTCTGCACAGTCTTGCGCAGAGTCAGCCCTTGAGCATGGTGGGGTACCAGATGATGCTGCATCATTGCATCAATGATATAAGACTTCAGAGGACACAGTGTCTTTAAAACCAAAACTGATTTCCTTCACAGTGGCATTGCTACCTGTTCAAAAATCACTACACAGCATGAGCAGAAGTGTTCTTCCAACATTCAGGCACCATGTTAGTTTGGCTACAATTGCAGTGACAAGGATGACACTCCTCAACAGATCTCCCAAGTTTTTCTTAGTCCAACAACGATGCCATTTTGTGATGTGAGTTTTATAACCTTTAAGGAACTAGTAGTGATTATAATTTTCTCAGCTCTATGCCTCTTTAATGATCTACGTGTCCTGGGTAGTTGGAAGTAGATGGGCTGGGATCTGAATGACCTTCTACTCTAGTTGGCAATCAGTACGTGATGTCACAAGTTTGTTTCTGATTTAACAACACCAGAGCTGAAGATCTACGCAGAGTATTTTCCATCAAAGAGTGCAAATCCGACTACCAAAATACAAGGTTCCGCACCCACACAAATATCTGGATGAGCATGCAGCAAACTGAGATGTGAAGTATTGCTCCTGAACAAAGCTGACAGGATGGATACACAGCAGCATTAGCAAACATGGCTGCATGGATAAATTTATCAACTTGTTCTCTTGGACAGGTCAATAAGCAGAAGGATGCATTTCTGCCTAAAAGAGATAAGCTCAGCATTCAGGGATATATAAACATCAGGGCAATCCACTCCACAATAATTGGATCCTTTTGTTACCGAGCTGTAACACATCGGTGGGAAAGGCAAATGGGAAGACTACAGTCTATACTACATATAGCTCGATCCTTGAAGCCCTGTTAGAAGATGTTCCTGGAGGGATCTGAGGAATGTGATATGGAGAATCAAGTTTATTACCAGCTTGCTCAAAGCACTGCATAGGGATCTCTGCCACCCCTAGAATAAACACATTCCATGTGCTCAGCTATGGAAAGAAACTCATAATTGCCACTTTAATGATGACAAATAGGTTGGGATTCAGGAAGCTAAAACTTCAATTCTGAAGCCTAGCCTCAGGCCATGGCATGTCTGAAGCACAGGTGTGATAGAACAGGCTCTCATAATGGGTTTACTAATGGGATTAAAGAGATTCCATTAAATCACTTGTAGTTGTAAGGCTTTCACCTTATTGCACTAGCATCTTGAAAAGGTAAGTGTTACTCTATGATTTGACACATATGACTTGGAAGAGATTAAATGAGAACTTCAAACTGGCTGCTAAAGTAATCCAGTATCAAAAGCCTCACTTGAGCCCTAGGAGTCTGGTAGCAAGGTTGATTTGAATTGTGGTATTTGGATGTGGAACAGAGAAGTTCCTTTCTGACCACTATAGGTGTTTTCAAATGGAAGTTGCCTATCTGTAAAGTTCTTACAGGTCTGTCTATGAAGGCATTTGTTTCAGGCCTGTAAGTATTCCAAATTACAAAACAGGTGACAATCTCAAGGCAAGTCAGGTCATAGGCAGAAATCTGGCAACCAGAATATTCAAAAGACAGCCACTACAAACCCTCACTGATCAGCCAAGCGCTGAATTTCCTCCATTACACTTAGTACATCGCATTCCACATTTGAGATAATTTATTGCCTGTAGCTGATCTACCACCAGCTAAAATAATTCTGGAATTTCACAATGAGCTTGATGATCAAATTATATGAAAGACACTGCATGCAAGAAATATACCTCAGAAGTGGCTAACATGGACAAGGGATCAAAGGATGTGAGTCCAAACCTCAGAGCTCTGTCAGTTACTTGTTACTATTTCAAAGCCATAATTTCATTTCTTCCTTTGCGCCAGAGAGAAGTAGCTATGAACATTAATAAAAGAGCCTCAGAGCGTCTTGAGGTACCTCATTAGGCAAATGTAAGTGGGGGCAATTTATTAGCATGCACAGTTCCCCCAGTGCAGCCCCTCAATAAGGGGAAGGCCCTGATGTAACTACATAGCATGAAGTTTATGCTTGCCAGAGGAAAGATGTTCAGCATGACAGCTGCAGCCTGACTAAGCATCTCACCCAGGTTGTTACTGAGAAACAGCATTAGCAGAATACGATACCTTTTTCGCTGTAGTCTCTGCCTACTGAAGCATTTGAGAGACACATTAGAATGCAGGAAGATGTACATGGAGAAAGCTTAATGTTATATTAGAAAGTGCCAAGATCTCCTCAGGCAGTCATATCAGCAACTGTATATTATCATTACGCATTTAAGGAAAAACAGTAAGTACCTTTTGTCACTACCCCCTGCGGTCACAGCATTAGCTGCAGCTCCTAGCCAGAAACTACCCAGACTATAAACTACCTGCAACAGCAACCATGCCACTGTCCTCTTCTACCCCATCCTTAGGCATCTTTATTCCAGATCTTCTAGCACATAGGTGGTAGAGCAATGGTTTGAAGCTACTCAGGGAAAGCTTGAAACTGTCAGCAGATGTTTTACTGAGCATCTTGAGCAAATTTCACAGTACATGGCTGTTACAATTAGCAGCAGAGTATTAAAACAGACTATGGAAGTATTTGGAGGGGGAAAAAAACAGTCACTTACTATGTACTACAAGAGTGTACATATGCATAATCCATATGCAAGGATTATGTGATAGTGATCCAACTCAGTTGCTCTGATTCTTGCTTAGGATGCCAGGAAGCTCCCTCCCTGTTCCCTACTGCTTTCCTGATTGCTGCACCTCCAGACCATAGAACCCTAAGTTTCCAATTTGCCACAACAGTAATTTCAGATTATCTAAAGAAAAGCCACAGACAATATTTTATATTGCAGATAGAAGTTGCCCAGGATATTCCAAAGGATAATTTTATAAAAGAGAAGACTGAATTTCTTGTTGTCTCAGCAATACTCTCTCCCTTTCTTCACAAGGGTGAAGGCTGTCCATATTAGCACTGTATTCTCTGGAACAATGCACACACGTGTCTACTACAAGATGGTTGTATCAAATGCTACATAAAGCCTAGGGAGCTCGTGACCACAGGGAAAGGGAAGATAAGCAGTTTCTATTACCCTTGACATACCTTTCCTTCTAATCAGGGCATTTCTGAAGCATCACTCCAAATATTTCACTTCATTCACTTGATACTTTTCAACCATTATTGTCTTTTGGCTACTGCCCAGCTTCAGTTTGAAAACAATCGATGTCAAGGCACAGAGTGAGTAGGATGCGTAAAGGAAAGAGGAAAGGCAGGAAAACAATCCTGAGACTCTTCTGCACGTATAGCCACTGCTTTTAGAAAGGTAACCGAAAGTAAGCCATTGACAGCAGAGGTGAGAGGGATGGAAGGCATATTTCAGTAAAAACAAAATTATTAAGTCTTGTATTTTTTGTAACTGCACCTATACACAAGATTGACATATCCTTTAAGCTACCCTTAATAAAGTCCTCAGCCTTGCTACAGCAATGCAAGGAAGGCAATTTCATCTGCAGTGCATTTACAGCTCTGGTTTACAGGCTTTTCCTTCATAACCCAGACCAGGTTTCTAGCTCTCTCTTAAGTCAGTATTTTACTAGCTTGTAGTTTGTCAGCTAGTACCTGCAATGTTCAATTCTTAGCATCTCTTTCAAGGTAAAAACAGAATAATAGAGCAGGGTGGAGTTTGGAAAGCAGATTACTCTTGAAGCCTGATCCTGAGCGGGAGACATACAAGTATTTTTCAATTCCATTGATTCTGTAGACAGGCAGTAAGACAAGCAGAGACTGAAAATTCTGGATATGCCTCCAACACTAGCACCTTGGGGTGTGTCATAGCCAGAATGGTCTTGGCACTGTGGCAACTGTATGATCCCTACCCAATGAAGACAAGTTCCAGATGGAAAGGAATAAATGAGATGCTTATGCAGGAAGGCCATAAAGCAACCACTGTTTCTTCTTAAATGGTAATTTTGATTTGGACTTGAAGAACAGCTTCTCCAGGTCAAAGTCAAGGTCACAAGATCATAGGCCTATAAAGCCTCTCCTGCCCTTCCCTGAGGAATAAGAGATGGCCCTATTGTAGTTATATTTACAGATATTTGTATAATCTCTTCTTGAAAAAATAAATAAATCAAGAGACTGTTGATTCTACCACCTTCTTAAGGCATCTATTCAAGTCTGCTTTTTTCTTCACACTCTCTTCACCAGCCCAGAGGGGAGGTTACTCAACATCCTCTGTGAGCGTCTTGTAAACAAGCCCTCTTATGTTCCCATCTACCTGTATTACAATACTTCCCCTAAGAGGCTGTCTTCACAATGCTCCTTTTCCCTAGAGCTCATTTCTCTGAAGCTGTTACAAAGACTGAGCAAAATACTCCAGATAAAGCCTCCTTAGAAGTATTCTCCTCCTTCTTTCTATACAAGCATCATTTTAATCCTTCCTTCAGGATTGTTCCTACCCTCCCTCCCTTTTCCCTTTGAAGATGGAGTGATACTCCTGCTATTTTCAGATCATTTAATCCTCCAGGCCTTCCCTAGCACTGCATTTGATTTCTCGTTCCTAAGGGTAAATCTCTACACTTGTCTTGAATTTCATCTGTTTCATTTTGGACCGTATCTCCAATTGATCAAAATCATTTTCAATTCCAAATCAATCTTCCCAAGCCCTTGAAGTCTGTCCCAGTGAGAAATCGTCTAAAGCCAGCATAAAAGGAACAGAAAAAGTTGCACTTCAGTAGAGCTAGCATCATCAGGCTTCAGGATAATCATATAGTGTCACAGTAACTATTCACAGGTGGCTTGAGTTGTGACAAGTAGAAATCATGCTCAACAGCTAGTGGCAACATATTTTGTTGCTATTATAGGTAGAATTTCTTAATATTATCATTGCTAACAGAAAGGAGGAAGAGGTGTTATGTCAGGAGCCTGACATGAAATGAGCACTCTAGGAGATCTAGAACTCTGCTTTCAAGCTAGGGGGAAAAATACTGCTTTTCCTGCCTTATGAAAATAGTTACTTTAGCTTGAGTTTGGGAGAGGCAGCATTTCAGAGGTGGAAATCTGCAGGTACCCGTGTCATAACTCAGGCTCCTCACAGCATAACCTTCCACTTCCCCTTTTCTCTTCCCTACCTCTTAAAATACAGCAGAGTATCAATATACAAGTCTTCTTGTCTTTAATAAACTTATCCTTCTCTAAAGTAAATAACTTCTTGCCCCTTTTCCACTGACCCAATGGCCAAACAGTATTTCCACGCCATCCCTCTGCATGGCTTCCAGATTTTATTAACCATTTTAGAATTTTCTTCTGTTGGATTGAATCCCAATTAAGCTATTCCCATTTTAACCCTTACAGGGAAGGACCCATGTTCTGGTGCAGTTATATACAGGTCATTTTAGACTCAATGGCCATGACTGGTTTAACATGAATCTTTGTGCCCCTCCAAAATAAGGCACTTGCATTTCTCCATCCAGACACTTTATTTTGTGAGAATCTGAAATAGGCTTCCTCCCTGCAAGTTACTATGGGAATAGCTCTAGGAGAACCAGGGAAGTCTATCGGTATAAATCATTCTGTACTTCATTCACAAAGGACATAATGGTTACCTAAAAATCAGTGCAACTCCACATCTGGTCTTCAAGCCTAAAGGCCTGGAAATCTAGGACAAGCATACAGCTCAACAGATAACCTTCTCCTTTAGACAGCACATGACTTAAGTACCTCCACAGTCCTGCCTACATCCAACCTGAGCTGGTACCCCAAACCTCAGGACATGTGGCCTTTTGGGGCCACATCTTCACAACAGAGAGCAAGGCTGATGCCTCCCATTTTCTTAGACACCAAGAAAAGCACTTACCTCTCAGAAGGTTAGTGAGGCGTGGAGGGATTCATAGTAGCTGAGACACAGGCTGATGCACTACAGTGAAAGTAAACCTATGAGGAAAGAAGCAGGAGGAATTAAAGTGAATCCACATGGGTTATTAGCCCCACATTAACGTTTAAATACTTCATTATTTCATCATTTGCCAGAGCTCAGATGAGCCCTAACCCTCTGCAGATAACTCAGGATGAACTAAAACTGTGGAGGGAGTTGGGATGGTTTCAGTCATTTGAAACAGTGGTGTGAGAACTGCAAGGCCTGGATCAACAGATGATAGAAGTTCAAGGCTATTCTCCAAGAGTCAGTTCAGAAACTATCAGAAACTATTTCAGACTGTTTTTACACCAGAGCTCCATAGAATTTCTACACAGAAATTTGGTACATCTCTAGAATATTTTAAAAATAATAATGAAAAAAAGAAGAAAGTGCATAGAACTTGCATTCAGAGCTGCGCCATTCCTGTAAGGAAAAGACAACTACAGAAAGGGGCCAGTAAGATTCTACTAATCACCCTCAATTTCTGCATAGTTTTTATTATTATTATTATTATTTTTAGAACCAAAACAGCAGGCCTTGTACAGGAATTTATCAGACTAGATAAATCTTATCAGTCCATTAACACCTGCTGGAAAGCAGAATCCACCAAAGCCAAAGTGCTAACAATTAAGCACTTTTCAGAAGAAACTTGCAGAGAAAAGCTTTTCCCAAGTTACTTATAGTCTGTATAACACAGGAGGGGCAAGATCATCTATTGTTAACACCTTTCCTGTTCAAGTCTTCCAAAAATTTGTTATCTGAAAGTGTTATGCTGTGCAACACTCCCAATATTATGGCTCCTCATGCTGCTGTCTGCCATTAGCTAATTCTTGTACCCTGTGGTCTCTAACCTTTTGGACAGGAAGAATCAGAAATAATAAGCATTACAGAAGTTTCAAAAAGGCATGACCTCAGATGCAAATTCAAACATGCTCATGAGTATCCATCCCTGAATGTCTACTGACATTGGAAGGATATGGGAAATGAAAAAGTCTCAAGTAAGACTTCCATGATAGTCTCAATACAGAAGTCCAAGCCATAGACTATAGAAAAAATATACATTCTCATTCCCATTTAAGTTTAGAATGACATCTGCAAAAGATTATGGTGATTCTACTTTATTTCCTTCAGTCAACTGATTTTTTATTTTAGATAACTTAAAGGAGCAGGACTGTACTTTAGTGTCTTCCTCAAGGATGATCCTATTTTATAACTTATCCAAATCCTAAATTACATGGAGTATAAATCTTTTCTTACCCAGAAAGTGGTTTTGCCTACAGAGAGTGGGAACTGATATTGAACAGAGGCGTTACTTTTGATGGCTGGTCAATAACTCTTATTATGTCTCCTTGCTTGGAGAACACCAAATCCAGTTTAGCGGTGGTACATTCATCTCCAGTCACCACAGAGAAATGACCACCAAATATATGCCAGATTATGACAGAAGGACAGCAGCCAGCCTTTGTAAGATGATATCATTTGTGAACTGCCATTTATTATCTCCTTGTAGTTCCCTTTGGTCAGTAAGAAAGAAAGCTGAGCCAACTCTGTCTTCCCCATCTCAAGGATCAGCTTTACTCACATGCTCCTTTCCTGCAGCAATTTAGTGTTTCTTACTGCTAGCCAACTAGCAATTGGGCTACAATCCTCTTGTAGATTTCAAGAGAGGGACTGTTAATTGCCTGTAGCTCATCAGGACAAAAACTGTGTTCTGATAGGGTAAGTTACACAACACAGAACCAGGAGCTATAGCCAACAACATAGTAACTCTGCCAAGGCTGGTGTGTGTTGAAGAACTATCTTGCTGAAGTCTGTAGGTGCTGCCAATACCTGATATCAAAGGCTAAGGTGATTTCAGGCCCAGCACAGCTGGTTCTGATGAAATCGCATCACCTAATGACATCCTGGAATAAGGGCTGGAAAGCTGTCAGAGAGATGATGTTTTGTGTTTTCGTTTTCTTTTTTAACAAAAAAAAATCTAATTTTATATGCAATATTACATCAGTCTTGACAGGAGAATACTTCTGTGGTTTAAAAGATAAAGAAGGTTGGAAAAGATCACTCCAGAATAGCCAACATCCCAGGGATGGGATCGCTGTTTAGTTTTGTTTTTAAACTAACAGCTTATTCTATTACTCTCGCATTTTAGAGAGCCTTGATATTACTTCACTGAAGATGTAGGAATAGAAAAGTGCTTTACTGCACAGTTCCAATCACTAGATATTATATTTAATACTGCCTTACTCCCAGGGGGATATTGAACTATCAACTTCCCAAATCAATATGAACTTCACAGGAAACAAGGTCACTGCATAGCAAATCCTAGTTGGAATCCTGCTCAAGGCAGGAGGGAAGAGAATATATGACTATCAGTAATTCATTTTCAGTAGAAAACATGCCTTTTAGGAGCTAATCCTGAAGTTCTTTTTTAAAGTTGGTAACCTGCAGACACCACCAGGGTCACACAGATAATTTAAAATAATAATAATAATAAAATAATAATTAAAAAACTTATTGCATTTTAACTACCAAAAAGCTACGACACAAATGGTACAATGTAGTTTAATTTAAGAACCCTTAAGGATGCTTTAGAGCTGTCTAAGAGAGGATCTGCTCATGATGAAGGAGGATTTAGATATTCGTTTATTAATTTCTTTAGACAATGGCATGTTGCTTTCAAAGTACAAGCTACTGAGTTGGACACTTTCCTCCAGATGTTCCACTTGGAGTTACATTAGCTCTGTACTGAGTTGGCTGTAGAACTGTTTTAAAGACTGAAGATCTCTCATTGTTAGTCCTTGGTATCATGTTCCACGGTGCCATGTAAATAGCTAATTATGAAGCTCATTCAGTTCTCATTTCCTAGGAGCCTTTACCGTTGCCATTCCAAGCCACCTGTGTGGTGACACAAAGAAACTCAATCCTTTGCATTATACCAGAGATCTTTTTGTTTACACCTTGACCGAGAGAAAAGCTAAGGCAATTCAAGGTAACTTGTCTGGGACTGCTTCTTGCAGCATCTACAGCCACACAGTGGCAACAAGAAGATTCACACCAGCTTGATTTCCACTATGAAGCTTACTTGTGCTTTGCAAGCCATTCTTGCTTTTATCATCCTTACCCTGAGAAGCATTTGCATTTTTGTTTCAAGCGCTAAGAACAACTCCACAGAAGTCCCTCATAACATTATTTATTATTGAGTTATTACCCCACTGCAGAATCCACTGAATCCATCCATTCATGCCCCTTCCATGTCAATGTCCACTTCTCAGAGGAGGAAGCAGCAGCTCTTTATGCCCAGAACAGGGAGCACGGGAAAAGCTAAAAATTACTCACTGCAAGTATTTGTGCTGGGCTGGGAGATGCCAGACACTATTCATTGCTGCCATCAATCCCATTCCTCCAGGACAAGGGTATACATATCTATTTTGGCTTCCAGTGACCACAGCTGGTTTCTATCCCCTTACTGAGGGCTATTGAGTTCTTATCTTCAGAAAAACAGCAAGTTACATAACAGCAGCCAAGACCACCTTTTTTATATATAATTTTTAATTTTTTTTGTGAGATTCTCAGGAGTCCCACTGTCCAGGCAACATTATATGACAAAATTAATCATCTTTCCAAGGCAAAAAATAAAAATACACATCCAAAGCCATCATTCCTGGCTTACAGGCTTTTGTTTCCAGTGTAAATGGGCCTGGAGTTAAGCTGTAACCAAGGAATACACTCGGCTAAAAGGTTAAAAGCCATATCCACAAAGGAGACTCTAAATATCTATTTTCTCTATACTCTTAAGGGGATTGAAATTGTCTACTTTTGATCCAAATAGTCTAAGAAGAAGCAATGGTCATCAGCAAGGCTAGCATAAGCAGGTCCTGTGTTACCATACCTCTATCATTTATTCTCCTCAACCCAGTGTGTGGAGAATAGCAAGGCAATATGAACAGTTTAAGTCAGTATCACCAAACACCATTAGCCAAACACTGACAATGGCTTCATTGCACTTAAGATGGTTAAACAGGTAAGTCTACTAGTCATTACAAAAGTTATATTCTTCTCTAGCTTAGGAAAGGTAAAAACCACTTTAGCAGAGGCTTGAAGGTTTCTCTTGGTCTTAGAAAGTGCCACTTCTCCATTCTATCCCACAGTTTAACAGCTAAGCAAGTGCCATGGCACAAGTTTCTTACCTCATGGATTGGTCTACCTTCCTATATCACTTAACATACATAGGAGGGGGGAACAGCCATTGTCAGAGCTCTCTTGCAGCTGAGACCGTCACCAGCCTCATTATGCAGAGGATTGGGCTCTCCCCAACAAAATCAAGGCAGAAAAACCTCAGTTGAAATGCCTCACATTCCCAGATGATTACATGCCAACAGCCATCCTACTTCTTCCAAGGGTAGCACTTACATATCTTCATACATGGCCAGATCTATATTCATGTATAAGGCCACTTCATATATCTAATTATCTTTCTAGAAAGAAATTACTGTTTCTCAAGTTTCTGCAGTCACATAGTTCTATGCGGGAGAGAAGGTTCTTCAGCATCAGCCACAGGTAGGAGTTTTATCATTTCCTGCGTGTGAGCTCAGAAGGGATAATTTGCAGAAGAATCCCAAAGGCTGCACACACAGCTGCTGTGTGATCAGACAGCAAGGATGGTTTTGGAAGGTTGTGCTTGTTCCAGCCCTTTTGTCCTTTCACCCAGAAAGGTCACAAGCAGCTGCTCTCACTCATACCTGTGAGTGTTATCAGCTTGCACACCACGCTCTAAACCTGACCTATACAGAGAGAGTGTAAGAGTTCTTTTAGGAGAGTTTTCTTGGGCAAAATAAAGAGAGAGAGAGATCATATTACATTCCTGGATTGGAAAGAGGTCATTTTTCTGACCCCTATGGTTGAGCTGGTTTTACCACCAAAGCCTCTGTAACACAGAATCTTGTTAGAAACCCCCACTTTCCTACACTGGAAACAGAGATTTAGTTTAGCAAGCTGACACACTGCTCCAAAGCCCCACACAACTGTGTGTTTACTCCTCTCCAGCCAGACAGCAATCATAGGCGCTTTCCTTATAAGCCTCAGCTCACCCATTCCTAATGCAGGATCAATGACCTCTGGAGTAACCAGTGAGAGATAACCAGCTTTTGTTCATAGCTGCTAGCATGATGCACATCCCTCCAGCTGCCCTTCTCCTAGGAGAAGGATCAGGCTTTAAGAGCAGCTAGGATCAAGCCTTAGAGAAGCTTACAGCAATCAGAAGCTTAGCTGCTCTAAGCAGAGGGGGCCGTTCACCCACACAGCACACGGATGGACCTTGCAGAAGAAGCCTGGCACTCCCCAGCTTTGTCCATGAGCATCATGGGCTCCCCATAGAGAAAGCTGAACTACTGCACTGGTGACATGCAAAGAATAACAAGGGTAGAATAATAAGGCCCCTCTGGGCCACAGTTTTAGTGAGTATTGGCCACCTTGGCAGGACAGACGAGAAGGAGTTAGCTATCTTTTGCACTGCCTTCACACCATTTTAAGCCACAGTGAATCAGGCACCATAGGTACATGAGGGAGAGCGCTGAGGGAAGGCAGTGATAGATTGGGAAAGCAAAGTTCTCTCAATTTTACACTCGGTCACCTAGCTTTATCTAGAGACAAGAGGAAATCTCATTCCACGTAATTCACTTACCCACAGTGCTCAGAAGGGAAATCACTGCAATGGTGTTTGCAGGAAGAGCAAGAAGCGGGCTCTTCCATCTGCAGCTGAGGAGGCAATGGTCTCCCAGCATAAACACATCTTTAAAGCTGTTAGAAGCCCTGAGGACCAAAGAAAAGAAGCAACAGAGCATCCTAAACACACTGCCCAAGGGAGTCCCTTTCCACTTTACTAGCTCCATCCTCTTTTCTCTGTCTAACAGCTCACAAAAAAGAAAAGCCTGCTTGCAGGGGGACACTTTTATACTCTTAATTGAGCTGCAATTGGACATTACTAAGGCTGCTGTCCTGCCCTTTTCAGGGAAGACTGCACCTCCATAGGATGGGCAGTTAGAAAATCGATTTGCACCTTGCAGCCATTCTCCCTGTTGAAATTCTGTCAGCACCTGCTCTGTATTTATCCACTTTTATTTGTTCTGAAATTAGTTTCCTAAATCCAGACCTATTTGCTAAAGAAAAAATCAACAGATTTCAGAATGGAAATAGAGGAGGCAGTGACTGAAATATTACCCTACTACCATTAGTGGGTAAGAATTATAATAATAAAAAAAATATGGTCGGCTCCAAAAAACACAACCCAACATCCAGGTGAATGAATTCAGAAGGGAGGAAAGGGAAAGGACTGAATTACACAAGAGGTCATGTTTATATTGTCTGCTTACACAGTGCTGAACAACAAAACATGCTACTTGACCAATAGTACAAACATGTCCTGTTTTTATATGCATGTATATGCACCATTTTTACATTTCTATTTAACATTTCTAAGTCTGAGGAAGATGAAGAAACCAGAAACAGCAGCAGATCTCCAGAGACTGCCTTTTTTTTCTCATTCTCTTCCCACATAATGGGTAACTGCACAGCTACCTGGAGTGGATTTATGCTGCGCTGGTTGATCTGCGATAGCCACCCAAGTGGTTTCAGGGTCACATCAACAAGGAGGTGAATGCAAGCACAAAAATCACTGCTGCAGTGCAGTTGGAACACAGCAAACCTAGGGCTTTGCTTACTATTTGTTTATGCTGTTGTCCTCCATAGAAAGTTCAACTGAGTACAGGAATGGAAAACACACAGTGATTCTTGCCTATGTGGCCAATTAACGAAATGGTCTTACTTGTAGTGTGTTTCAAATTTCCAAGGTTGCTCTGCCAATGAGAACCACAGCCATACTGTGAGGCAGAGGTGTGCAGATGTTGCAGATGTTTTGATCTCTTCAGCTGAGACCTCTCTTCTCTTTTTGCTATGTCCATATAAAATAGAAACCCTTTGGATTGAAAGGCCATGGAAAAAGTCAAATAAAAAGTCACTAGCATAGTTATATTACAGAATCACAGAATCACACAGAATTACCCGGGTTGGAAGGGACCTCAAGGATCATGTAGCTCCAACCCCCCTGCCCAGCAGGGCCACCAAACATACACCTTTACTAGATCAGGTTGCCCAGGGCCCCGTCCAACCTGGCCTTGAACACCTCCAAGGATATTGGAGGTGTTGTCAATATTGTCAAAAGGAAGGAAAAAAGAATAAACAAATGGTAGAATGGAAACAATGGGAATTAGTTTTACTAAAAAGAAGCTTCCTAGTTTTAGTTATCTGACATAAAGACATACATATAGGCATAGTTTTCCTTCTCTGAAGGTCTGCACCCATGACTGTGCCTGCACCAAACACGCCAGGGTGCTTAGGGAACTGGGATACAAAACTAACATGTGTGGTTGAGGTCCATTCTGTGAAAAGGAAAAGCATCTCAAAGAAGAGGAGATACAGGAATGGTAAGTAAACCAATAAGAAGTGAGAGTTTCTCCTCAGAACTACAGAAAACTGCTCCATATGGAAAGCTGATGTAGCAATAGTCTGATCCGAGGCACTGCATCAGGGCACCTCCAAGGCCAAGGGGAAGAGATGCAAGCCCACATCTCCCCTTGGAGGACCAAGCCTGGGAAGGAGAAAAGGGAAAGCAGGAAGCACTACCTGTTACCCCAAAGGAAAACCTAAGCAACATGTTGCCTCACAAAGCAGGGGAAGGATGGGGGAAAGGCACCCAGAGCTGTTTGCCATAAATCGAAAGCATCTCCTGTGTGTGCATGTTTGTTTGCTTCTCTGCTGCAAGAAGAGCAGCCCCTGCCCCCTCCCCTCCCTCTGATTGTACAGTATTCATCAGCTGCCTTTCCCCTCCTGCCCTCTGATACAGGGGGCTCTGGAGGCTGCAGCACAGTCGTGCACCCCTCCAGCACTCGAATGCTCAGCAGCACATTTGCAGGAGGCAAAAAACAAGGGCACTGGGAAAAGCATGCACTTCCAGAGCATCCTTTGTTTGCCTGGAACTGCAGACAGCAGTGCTGTGAAGGGGCATAGCCTCTGGCTCATCTACTCCTTGTCTTCGTGGAGCAAGAGAATCACACATTTTCCTGGGGGTTGCCAGCAGGTGAGGTTTATTCTCAAGCTACAGCACAGAAAAGTCAGGGCCCTGTAGTTTTGCCATGAGACAAGACTGCTGAAGCCAGGCTCCTACTTTTGCCTGGGGTCACCGGCTGCTGGTGTGCATTATTAAAATGGGGCTAAAAAATCCTTTCACAAAGCTATTTTTGACTCTGTGTGCATGCACGTGTGTATAGACACACAAATGTAAAAACCTATAGTTGCTCATCCTCTCCTATTTCCTCCTCCCCACGGCATCTGTTTTCCCTCTTACGAAGGCAGGAAGATATTAATTTTTTGCTCTGCTAGTCAGAAGATTAGAAGTATTAAGATGTATGCAGCATAACAGTGTTTATTTAGGGGTTTTTTTTATTATTATTTTTTTAATCTGAAGGCCAAAGTGAACTTAATTTAATTGGTGGAAAGATAAAATAGGGCTGCATTTACAAACAGGTTATCTTTCTGCTGTCAACTCATCTCGCCTGCTCTGTCAGTCGGCTGAATTTAATTGTTCCAGGCCTCCCAGTTTTACAAAGCCCTTCCTCTCCCCTCGTTCCCCATTACCCTGCCTCTACATAATGTATTCTCCTGGCAGGTGACTGCGGGTCTGCATAAAAGCCTCAGAAGAGCTCATGATTAAAAAAAAACATGTTAAGCAAAGCTGGAAAAGCCCAGGGCCAAATAGTTAAACGTACTATACTAATATTTTACATGGAAGCAGAGCGCATTCTTCATCTGCAGCTATCATGCCTTGAGACCTGTTGTTTTTCCAAGAGTTTTATGCAATTTTAAATGAAGGAGGGGAGAGCTGATAGGTTTTGAGACTGCCTATTTTCTCATGCAGCTGGAAGAGATGGACCACAATGGTCCATTCTGCCCCTAAATCTGTGATGCTGTGGGTAGAAAGATGTGGAAAATACATGGTTATTTCTCCAGCAAAAAAATACTCTGGCATGACTTAAGCAACAGAAACACCACAAACTATCTAGTCTGAATTCACTTGAGTGTTTGATACAACCTGCATAGTGGATTCAGTTCTCTGCTGCCATTTCCCGCAGGAGGAGAGTTTGCCATCCTCCTTTGCCACCATCTGGTGTAGGGCCAGTAGTCACGTCACAGAGAAATTCCGATTAGGCACGTGGCTACACAGTTCCATGTTAGGGGGTTAAGGCAGGCCATGCTGGATGTTAAGAACATCCACATAGAAACTGAACTGGATGATGCTGTTAACACCTAAATCTCTCCCACGTATACCTCTGCTGCATTTGGGGCTGTATAGAGTCACGTGTGCCCTGTTTTACATGTAGGTTTTGCCACCTGGCCAGAGCTCTGCGTGTGGCAGTAGCTACGAGCTATGTGAGCCAGCAAATGCATACTCAATCCAAGCACAGCTGGAGGAGCTACAGCCACTTCTTGATTAAAATTAGATTACCCTACCCTACATGAGGTAGGTTTCAGCCAGCTTACATCTGCTTCGGAAAACTATTTCCCCAGTCTCTCTTTAGGACAGCACCAGCACCATTACCAAGCCTGCCAACACTTTTCAGAGATTTGTCCATATTTTTAATAGCTCTACCTCCACACCACCCAAGAGAATATGCAGCCTGGGCAGGCAAATGACTTTTTTAGGCCTTTGAATGAAATAAAATAAGTCACCAATGGACTTATTAAGGATGAGCTCGTACACATTTGTCTACCAAACTGATACTTTAAACTGTGTTTTAAATGTACTGCAGTCATAACATGAGACAGAACAGCAGTACATGGGTATTTTCTCTCTGCTCTCCTCCCTTCATAGGTATTTTAAAATGGCTCTATCAGTCTGCTTCTCAAACCTAGTATTGGACATTAAGATACAAATCTGTTTACACCTCAGTTTGACTCTAAAGGCTCCAGGTTGGTGCTGTTCCTTTATGCAAACCTCAAAGCTCAAGCAATTTTCATGCTTCTTCCATTCTTTTGTCACTCCATTGCTACCACAAAGGCAGCAGATGTTCACAAGCAGGGCTTTACCTAGCAGCCAGGAGTGAATGCAATATTCAACATTTAAATCAGATTGGTGGCTGAGAGAGGCGTGAAAGCTGAAAAAATTCAATGTGTTGCTGAATGTCAAATGTGATAGAGTCTGAACTAGTCAAAGCAATTCTTAAGAGTTCAGCAATACACTGCGTATGAGCATGCACTATCTTGATCTCCATCTCTCTCACACTGAAATGAAGATGTATGCTGAGCCACTGCTTTTCTGCTCTACCTGACTCACTTTACCAGGGATTGTTTACCCACCAGGAACATACCTGGAATCTACTGTGATTGTTAACTTCCTCTTCTCCCTTTCCAATTTTTTTTCTCTTCCTTGTTGAAGTCTGCCTAAGTGAGATCAGAGTCCTGCCTTTATTTCCCTGGTCACTGAGCTTATGCCACATGCACAATGCAGAGATCAGTGAGTCAATGGAAAGTGAAAAGAAATAGTTCACCTCCCCTTTTCCATACTATCTATCTCCCCATGCTCTTTTGTCCATGAAAAGCAAGACACAGTTCTCTCAAGAAATCCATTGGATGCAACAGTTATTCTCCCCATTTATGAAAAACAGCCAAAATTTAGCTCACAGGTAAGCAGAGAAGAAAGAAGAAAGACACAGAAGTAAACGCAGCCCTCTGAAACATAGCTACTTTTATCTCACTATTTTTGGTTTGCTGTAATGAACTAACAAAGTTGCACTATACAGGAAAAAAATCTGAAGATCCTTATTTCCACAGTGGAGAAGGAGAAGCAAACAGAGTATCATACAGAAAGGTATGCCCTGCAGTACAGGAACCAATCCTCTCCTGTTGCAGGCTGCAGGTTACGTAAACATCTCTCTCAATAGATCAAATGACAACCTAAGCACAGTTTGGTCATTTGCCTCCATTGTAGTAAGAGCAGTCAAGACCTAAATGTAATGGGGTGGGGGCTGAGAGAAAAAAGGGAGCATACCCTCAAGCTGTGGGAGCGCTCACTCACCACTAATGGGGAGCACAGGTACTCCTCATGCCTTCTTCTGTCTTTCTAAATACATCTCATCTACAGTTGAACCGACTGTTCCAGAGCCCCATTTCTCTAGTGGTTAGTCACTCTCTTCTAATTCTCTGTCTATTTTTATTCATAGCCAGTTTATACTCATTTGCTCTTGTGCCAACATTGTCTTTATTTTAAATAGCTCTTCTCCCTCCTTGACGTTTATCCCCTTAGCGTGTTTATAGAGAATAAGCATATCCCTTCTCAGCCTTTGTTTTGCTAGGCAAGTGGAGCACTTCTGTAGTATGATAAGCTCTCCATTCTACTGGACATCCCCATAGCCTTCTTCAGCATCTGTTCCTGCCTGGAGCTCATCTAGCCATGTGAGTGCCATGTGAGTACCAAAGACGATGTTCCAGATAAGGCCTGAGAAAAGCTTCATACAAAGACATTAAAAATTCCCAGTGTATCTCAGAAACCCTGCTCATCCTAAAACTGCATTTGCTTGATTCTCACCTGCATCCCAGAGGTGCCTTACAGTTGTACTAGCTGATCACAGGATGACTAATACCTTGGTTCTTTCTCCCTTCTGTCATTTCCAATTTATGAATTTATTTATTCCTGCACATAGCAGAAATTCTCTTGTTAATCCCGAGAATGGAACCTTTTACTTTGCTCTGCCTAATTTCCTGCTGCTTCTATTATCCTTGAGGTCACCCAATGTTTCCTTCATGATACCTGTTTTGTCATAAAAGCGACTCAGTTTTCTTTCATCAGCTAATTTCATCCATGCACTCCTTCTTCGCAATTTCATTCCTAATCCCTGACTTCTCCAGCCGTCAGTAGTAATTTCCCATGTGGTATCACCTTCTTCTAGTCCAAAATAAATGAGATTCAACACAGCTTTTCTTTTTCTATATAAAGTTAGTTTACTTTCTCGAAGAAGGTATTTGGTTAATTTCCACTCTGGCAAACATGGACAGCACTCTGGCCTCTTACCTCCCTTACTGTATTTCAACTTTTACTACTTCCTTTGGATCTTTTGAGAATGTGCCCACCCATGTAGGTACAGAATTACGCTGTTAAAAAGAAGAATAATTTTAAAAGAAAATGGGGAAAAAAAAGAAACCAACAACTCTAATTTCTAGCTGAATTATAATACTTTCATTTTCTTTGTTGTTATTGTTTTACATACCTCCACCCCTCTTCAAACAACAAAAAAATAATCTGAGAAACTCTTATTACGGTCTAACGCAAACGAATAATTCCTCATCCTCCTCTAAATTATATTATACATTGTTTGCCTGACACTGGTGTAAAACCTCAGTTTTACAAAGGGGCTCTTGAACAGACAGACATTTCTCATCAAAAGAGCTGCTGGAGAGGGCCAAGGTTAAGGTGTGGGCATTGTTGTTTAGGAAAGGGCAGAGGGGGGTGGGTTATCTACATACACCAGGTACTTCTGTCTCCTTTGAGACAGTGGGAATCCACATGCTTCATATAAGCCAGGAGTTTGTTCTCAGAAATAATGACCTGCATTAATAATGTTGTCAACACCCAAGTGCTGGTGGCCTGTTTCCAGATCATAGTGGCTGGATTCAAAAGGCCTGATTCACATAAGGCCAAGAAAATAAAAATCAAGAGGCTTATCAGAAGCTTCAGCAAGTCTTTTTACTAACCTCATTAAGCTAGCCAAAGGAAATATTTTAAATCCCAGCCAATGCTGGAGACCTGTAAAATCAGCTGGACAGCACAGAGGTGAACAGGTTCCAAAGACTGAATGCATAGGATCTGATAGAGAGAAACCAAATGCAATGGCTTCCCTCTAAAACTACTGCTATCATGCATTGATATCTCACTTCGGAATCCCAGGTGGGACCAGTGTGCATCACCTATCCATGAATACCCACTTCATGTCTGACAACACGCTTCTTGGCAATGAGAACTGCAAGGTAAAACTGTGGTGCATATTTCCAGCAGAAACTTTCCCCAGGGTGCCATCCTAAAGATCTTCAGAGATCACCAGACCACTCAAAAAAGCAAAGAAAGATGATTCTAGCCATCTGCAGACAGTACCTGGTTTTGCTTACTTTTACTCTGATTTTCTTTGGATAGTGTGATCATACTGTCCTCATGAGAGTCTCTCCTAATACCTATTGAGTTTATTGGCCAGTTTTAACTCAGTTTGGCAGCGAAGCACAAGTCTCAAAGATCTCAAGCTCTAAGCAGTTTTGTGCAAAAAGCCAGGCAGGTACAAGAGGACCTTTTAATGCCTTCACAGGCAGAAAAACTGTCATATGTGCTTGCCACTTAACAAATACCAGCAGACATACACAGGGACTTGGTCTTGAGACAAAAACCTCTAGAAAACTAGGCTTTACTTTTCACTGAACTAAGGTTTATATTAGACATTCAGGTCTCATCTGCTTTGGAAAGCTAAAGATGTGAATGAATTGCATCTTTATATGAGACAATAAAATGAAATTCAAATTGTGGTAATAATGAAAGAATTCTTGGGCAGGTGTCAGACTCTGAATGAGCCTCAAGTCATCACTTCTGCCCTTTTATACCCATGTGTAGGCATAGTTCTATGTGGGATGCCATAGGATAGAAACTACATAACACAGACATTGATTTTTTTTCACAAGTCCTCATATAAAAGATGTATTGGGTTCATGTAGATGTTTCTGTGGAGATGCTGTTAGGGAGAGCCTGAAGGAGCTGCTATAGGTTGGATGTCCAGATTAAGGCCTTTATGACAGAGACATTTCTCTAGGTCTAAAATAAAGCTGTTTCTGCCCTCCACACAGCCACAAGGTGCTTGAGTGCTACCAAGGTGCGACCATCAAAAGTAAGAAATGTCCTCTATGTATGCTGCAAGTTATATGGCAAACTCCTGCTGTAGTCTCATGTCAGTGAATGAAAACAAATGGGTCTTGAGGCACCTAAACTCTACTCTGCCTTTTGCTAGTTCTTCTAGACTTCAGACAAATATTTCACTATTTCTACCTGTACTTTTTTTTCTAAACCAGCATTGACAAAGCACAGTTAATTTCAGGAGCTGGCTGGTACCCTGATGAAAGGAAGATTTTTCTTAAAGAATTTACATCCAGATCCTGCCATGCTTACAGTAAACAACCTTGAGGTTTTCTCTACTAAAATGGGGCAGCGTTGCCCAGAACACCACCAACATTTCTAAATATTTGCCCACGCTAGAAAATACATTGCTTTAATGTTGTAAGAACAGAACAGCCCCTTAAGGCAGGCTCATTTCTATTTGCTTACAAGTAACAACCCAGCCTGAATAAGCTACACAGCTTTCCAGCACTTTCCACGTTAGCACGACTGCACCCACACTAAGAGTGGCTGATAAAACAGCATAAAATCACTTTTCTAAATGAACAATTAGAAATGGACACAAAATTTGCATAGAGATAGCAAGCTAGGGAGAGATGAAACCCTTCTCCCCATTGAGTTCTCTTTGTACAGCAAGAAAATTAAAATTGGTGCTAATGTTTGCACAATTCTATAAGCACATGAAAAGGTATATAAGTATTACCAGAAAGTCAGGAATCGCTGTCAATGTTATGATGCATAAATTTTAAAAATAAAAACCACACACACTGTGCTTTCAGCTCTACTGTAAAGCAAGAGGGCCTTCACGAGCATCAGACGCTCATTGGAGTGAAGCTGGATTCTGCCTCTACCACGACAATTTCATTCCTTATTCAAACCAATTGTTTCTGCCTCTCATTTACATAAGCACTTTGCTCATTAACATGCTATAAAAGGAGAAATGAGTTGGGGGTGGGGAGGAGGAATGGGCCACTAATAGAATGAGGAAAACCTTTTAAACAGGGAAGCAAAAAGGTCACAGCAACCCTAGGACGATAAGAGCTGAGGTCATTGAAGGCCATGGTGCCTCTGAAACCACTCAGAAAAAGGAGATGAAGCTGATGCATAATCCTTACTCTTCTCTATATGCACATCTATCTCCCCTCTCCAGTTCTCTTTTCTTCCCCTGCACCCTCCCACCACTTTCTCTCTCCATGCTTCTGACTCTTTTAAGCCAGAGCTTTATGGGCCAATTCTGCTCACATCCCAGCTGGCTTCCATGTATAGAGTTCATTTTCATCTCCTCCAGCCAATAAAGAAACAGAATCAGAGTTTCAGGTCTTTTAATAACTGTCCTTGAGGGACAAACCCAAAGCTGGTTGAGCTGAACATCTACCCCCAAAATTACCCCCAGTAGGGCATAGAAAAGACAGTTTGGCATGGGACAGCTGCTCAGCTGCGCTATGTGTTAAGACTCATAACGAATTTGTGATGAGCATGGTAAGCATGCCCAAGGGGGTGGAATCAACAGAATCTTCTGCTTCCATGCTGCATGCAGGACACATGGACAGTTCATGGTCTCAGCCCTAGACTCTGGCTCATATTACTGGCGTGAGAGACAATCTGGCTCTCTCACTCGTGCTCCTTCCCACTGGCTCTCTCTTATTACAAGGATAGCTTGCTGCTCACATGGCTTCAGCCCATGAAATAATTCAAGTTTTAGGGCTGGCTAAATTCACACTAAATATCAAAGAAGAAACAGAATGTATAATCACTATAAAATATATATAAAAGGAAGAAGAAGAAGAAAAGGAGCGGATGAAGAAATGGAATGAAACAGTACTTAGTTCTGTGGGTGATGAAGCCAAAATGGACAACCTGATACCATGGTCTTTTCTGCTGTCTCAACTATTTCCACCATTACTGTTCTTAATAAAATACCACTGGTGAAGACTCCCCCAGATAATCTATCTACTGCAAGGAGTCTCTGCCCTTGCCATTAGATAATCTATTCCAATAAATATTCCTTGCAATAAGAGCCTGTTAATTTTTGTCCTTGCATCAAGACAAGAAGACTGTTGCATTCATCTACCCAAGCCATTTTATGATTCCATGATTCATAAGTTTTCCAAGAATCAAGGAAATATGGCTCCCATCTTCATGGGTGACACATTTATCCTAAACACAGCAATGACATTTCCCACCTTTATTAACATTAAATGCTAGAAAAGAATACAATCATTTCAGTGGTCAGTGTGATCCAGAAACTCTCTTAATCTCACAACAAAGGTCCCAGTCTGACCGTGTGTTTTTTGTTTTTAAGTTAATTTGGCGTTCATTTCTAATTAACACAGGTGATTTAACATCGGGTGTGAAATGATGGAGCAGTCTCCACAGCAGCCTTGGCTTAACTACACTCCTCTGAAGGTATAATCACATAATAATCCTTGAGAGTAGCCCTGTAGAGAAGGACCTGGGGGTCCTGCTGGATGAAAAACTTAACATGAGCCAGCAGTGTGCTCTTGCAGCTCAGAAAGCAAATGGTATCCTGGGCTCCATCAGAACAGGGGTGGCCAGCATGGAGAGGGAGGTGATTGTCCATCTCTACTCTGCCTTCGTGAGGCCCCATCCAGAGTAGTGCATCCAGGTCTGGGGACCCCAATACAAGACAGGAAGCTGTTAGAGAGGCTCAGAGGAGGACCACAAAGATGACCAGAAGGCTGGAGCACCTCCCCTACAAAGATAGGCTGAGGGAGTTGGGTTTGTTCAGCCTGAAGCAAAGAAGGCCGCGGGATGACCTCACTGCAGCCTTCCAGTACCTAAAGGGAGCCTATAAACGGGAGGGGAATCAACTCTTTACAAGGGTAGATAATGGCAGGACAAGGGGAAATGGTTTTAAGTTGAAGGAGGGAAGATTTAGGTTGGATATGGGGCAGAAGTTCTTTACCAGCAGAGTGGTGAGGTGCTGGAACAGGCTGCCCAGAGAGGTTGTGGATGCCCCATCCCTGAAGGTGTGCAAGGTCAGGTTGGATGAGGCCCTGGTCTAGTATTAAATGGGGAGGCTGGCAGCCCTGCATGCAGCAGGGGTGTTGGAGCTTTGTGATCCTTGATGTCCCTTCCAACCCAAGCCATTCTATGATTCTATGATTATAGCATCACTAACAATGTCATAACAACACATACATATGCCTGTGCTAGCTGTCAGCAAACAGTGAAGCCAGTGCAACATGGAGCTCATTCAGAGCCCAAGAGTTTAGAAGCCAGCACCAAGAACTATGCTGCTCTATGGCTGCTGACATCAAAGACAGTTTGGTAAAGAGCAGGGCTATCCATGAAGCCATGACATCTCTGTGGAGACATAGCATCTCTCCAATTCTGTTAAACAATTGCAAGTTCTCATGGCTCTGGGAACTCATGCTCACATAGCTTAATTCAGTAAAGCTCCATTGCACTCAATCAAGTTGCATAAGTTGCAGCACAAACCCAGCCTGTGCTGGAGAGTGAGAGCTAGATATTTATTGAACAGTATGGAGCAAGAGCGTCATCCTACACTAGACAGAGAATTACTTCATTTCTATAGGCCGCATTATTATGCAAATAATCATTTTTGCTGTCATAAACTTGATAGATCAGGACATAAAATTTAGGAGCTGATGAGCTTAGCATACTATTCTCTGCAAGTGCAGGTGTAGCCAGTGTTTTTCCAGTTTGTCAAGGCCATGAGTACAGTGCTCTTCGAGCCTCCATGAGACTTCAGTACCACAGTGTGGCTTTACTTATTAGCCACTGCCTATTTTGCTTTGCAGAGGGGTCAGGAGCGCACTGCTCACAACAGCAGCTTTCAGGCAGCCCAACACCACAGCGCTGTTGTTTCAGCGCAGAGTGTTTTAAAGCTAAGAAGGTATTTTTATGAGGTGTTCATAGTCCCTAGCAGTTGACTTCCCCTGTGACCCAGGCAAGGTGTAGCAAATGAACTAAGTTGTTTCACTGGATACCACCAACTGTGATAGAGACAGTGTCTAAATCTTCACAAGTGTTCAATTGGAAAGAAATCTTACTTGGCATGTAGTCAATAGACCAGTGAAAGAACAGAGCGTTGTCCAGCAACATCCCCAGAGGTATCTGGCACATGTAACTGAGGCTGGGGATTAAAAAAATAAACTACAACTTAGATTTTCAGAATGCTAATCGGGCTGACATTTAATTGGAGGAAAACAATAGCTTCTGGTTTTGTCTGTTTCCCAAGGCTGCTACGTGATCCAGAATCCGTCAACTAACCAGGACAAATTGAGAGGCATGAGAGGTGTTGCAGAGGAAGCATCTAACCCTATATTGGGAAGAAAAACAGCCATGAAGGGGATTGGACAAACTCTTCAAATGGATCTAAACAATGTGGATTAGATGTTCAATGGACTGAACAATGTGTGCTACACCTAGTCCATAAAGAGTCAATACCTGAAGGCTAGGAGCACATCCCTACACCCCACAGAAATGATTTCTCCACACTAGCTTATATTCCATAAGCTTTCTGAAAAAGCCTTGAACTGGCTACTGGTTTGTCTGTATTTTTAGGTATTTATTTTAAGGTATTTAATTTTAAGAGCCCATGTTTCAAGTTTCTCCATTTCAGGTTGTTAATTATGCCTAAATGAATGATCACTGTTGTTGCCTCAAAAACACTTTCCTGACAATCCTGACAACTGTTTTATTGATACATTACTATTGTGGCTCAAAAGTAATGGCATCACTCTCTTTCATGGCTTTCTGAAATACCTGCATCAAGTCACAACAACATACACAGTGACATTCCTAGGGGATAATAGCTTTAAAGTTTGTAGAGTTGGTACCTGCTTCCAAACAGCATTATGTGAGTCTGCATCCAACATTTTCACATGCTGCTCTTGCCTTAGGGCTTTATAGACAGATACATTTTGGGTAGAGGCAGACAGTAAAATTTTCCCAATACAGTGCTTAGCAAAAGCCACTGCATACTGCTTTACTCACTCAAACCATAATTTCTACCAAAACACTTGCCTAGACCATATCCTGCATTTCCCCTTGTGCCTGCTTCACTCTCAGTTCAGTGGATGGCTGTAGCCAACACGCAATGTAGATTTGCTGCGGATCTCCCATGCCTCCCAACTGCAGCACCAAGGAAAAGGCAAGCAGGTGTTTGTGAGAGCAGGGGACAGATTTCACAGCAAAACACTCCCAGCAGAGCTTATACTCAGGGCCATGTGGGCACTTTACTAATCGATAGCCTGGCAGCACTACAATGCTTCAAGCTATTAAAAAAAAACACCATGCATGCCTGCACAGAAAGAGGGAGTCCATCTCCCAGGCTAACGGAGCAGCGTGCAAAGAAGCTGTAAAAAAAGGGATGAAGCAGCTGGACCGCACACTCAGAGAGAGGTCAGGCAATGAAATCACACATTAAGGGTCAGACTGTTTTGCTCTATCACTGAATAAGCTATGCTATCTTCTAAGTGTAAAATTCTGGGTACTCTGCAATCATGTACTTCCTTAGCAGCATTCAGTACAAAAAGTAGGAGCCAGAGAGAAGGAACCTGAAGTAATTTCCTGCAGTCCCTCAGGAGAGATTGCATTTTGCTTGGTTGACTAGCCCCTGCTGAGAAAAAATGATTCTTCTCTCAGAATAATAACATTAATTATTATTATTATAACTGCTTACATAATGTCATTACCTTTCAGTCTTCACCAAAATCCAAAACTTGTAAAGTTGCACATTCTCTGTATGGTGAAAATCCTTCTCCCACCTCCATTAGACAAGGTAGGATAAGGAAAAATTTGCCACAGTTCATGATGCAAGAGAGGTTTTAAAGCCAAACATAGAAATTTCTTCCTCTGTCATTTCCCAGTGCTACTAACCATCTCCTCAAGGCTTCTGTCTATTTGGCTGGCAAACTCTAAGCCAGAGCAAATTATTTTTCACCTCTTTGTTCACTGAGACATCAAGTTGAAGGAAATGCATAAAGCTATTGTGGGTTTTAGTTTGTCCTTCCGTTAATTTCACTTTTTCATTACCCTGCAACATTTAGTTTTAGGGTTTAGTTTTGACCTACTGTGAAAATGGCATAAGGTGGTGCTGAAGGTACAGTAGAAAACACATTTCTCTCAGCTGACATATAGGAACTTGTCACTGATGTCCTCCTGCTCCAAGTCCTGCACAGAAATAGCATATTTAAGCTTCCTGACTTCATACTGAAGCAGATAAGGAATGCACATGAGCTCCGTTGCATAAACTCTGCAATAGTAGCTGGAAGATCTTGGTTATTTTTTAACCTTCCAGAGCAGGCACAATAGAGAATTTCTTCTCTCCTTTGAAAAGCCTGGATTCTCAGATGAGTAGTCCCGAATCTTGCAATGGTACGGGTTTTGCAAAGAAGTCTGTGGGAGGGAGTTTCTAGTATTAACTGAAGCTGTTTGCTCACCAGCAGTATATGACGAGCATTACACATGACAGACAGCAGGGCCTGAAGACACAGGACTATAAGAATCAGTAACAGTCCAGACATTGAAAAAGCATGCAGACCCTGCAAAAGCTAAGAAGATATCCCACTGGTTCCATTTCTTTGTTCCCTGGGGGCATCCTCTCCATTTTTAATTTGTGTTGTGCTTTGTTGCTGACCAGAGGGTGCCACATGGCATCTAAGACGCTAATTTTTCTCATAAAATATTTCCTTCTGGACACAGAAAGTGCCAGCAGTTTTAAAAGATAAAGAGAAAAAGAGAGCAATCTCAAAATCAACTTGCAACTGAGAGGAATAGAAAGGTCAAATTCCTCTTGGCATACCCACTATTTGCTTTCGTATTCACATATCATTGCCTCACATCAAGAATAAGAAGTGAAAGCTAAGCCTTGTGGATCAGCAAGCGTTATCCCCCCATGAAAGAAGGTTCTGGGACAGAACTCCAAGCATTGGGTCACCCAACCACATCTGTCATTGACTTATAAACCACCATCTCTAGCAACATCCTGAGTTCTAATTCTTCAAGACAGAGCTGGCAATGCTTAGCAAGATCACAAGGCAAGTATTGATCACAAGAAGAACAATGAAGAGCCCGGAGCATCTTCAGCATCCAGCTCTATTGAGGAACATGCAGACAAAACATTGGAGACCTTTCATCGTCTTTTGGAAAAGGTGTGGCTAAAAAAGCATCAGTAGAAGCAACAAAGTGGTTAGAGCACAAGTCTCTGCAGGTCTCAGGGAAGAGGCTCTATAAGTTATCTTAGTTTTGCCCAAGGTTTCCAAGTCAGATCCGGAGTGCCTCAAATTAGAGACGTACTGCTTCCACCTACCCGCCACCTCTAAATGAAAATGTCAGCCTTAATTCATGAACGGTTTTTAAATCCTTTGATGGAAAGGACTTGAAAAGCAGTGGGTATTATCTCTGGCTTTCAGAGCTGGTACCAGGCATGTGGCTATTTTATGAGCATGCAACGCTCTCCCCCGTCCTCCCACCCTCGAAAGTTATAATGTATCTCTGGGGCAGGTTGATATTTGCACTTTGTTGACACCTAATAAATAATAATCCAAATATTTGCACACATGGAATATTTTGTGACATTATAGAGCTGACAGACCCTGATTATTCGGGAGCTGCTTTGTGCACAGAACTCCCATTGGTTTCAAAGTAAGTGCGGAGTTCAGAACAGCTGCAGAGTAAGACCCATGACATTTATGTTTATGAAATAGGAGAGACCTTATCATTTGCTGGTTCTGTAGTCACTAAGCCAGAATAGCTGATGAGGGGCCTTTGCTGGTATCTTCAGTATAATCAGTGTATGCAACTGAGGTGTCTTGGTGAGCAGAAAGTGAGCCAAGGGAAAAAAAGGAGACATTAGTGAGGAGTTCTGCAGGGCAGGAAGGGAGGCTACAAGGGTTACAGGAAGCATTGGGATGGGAGATGGGGGGGATGCAAGGCTGTGGGGAGCACTGGAAGAGCAGGGTGTGGGGCTCTGGATGGAAACAGCAGGGCTGCCTTGTGGGGGGCACTGCGCAGCCAGCCTAGAAGCTCACAGAGCTCGTATGCCATCTGCTGCTATGCTATTAACTGCTATTAGTCACTGAGCTTCATGAGCATGAAATTTCCTTATATGCTGAAAAGGAGGGAGAAACGCCTAGAATGTAGCTTAACTTTGATTAAGCAGCAACAAATTTGGGACAATTTAAACAAGAGGGATTTTGAACTTCTCATTGAAGCATGTTGCAAAATTCCCTTATTGCCTAGGGGAGGAACACACACCAAGTGCGCCCCGTTGTACTCCTTATTCCACAGCACTTTTGTCAGCAAGATGAAGAGAAAGTATTTGCATGTGGTTAGGAAAGGAGCTATGGATTTGCTAAACGGATTTGTATCCTGTTCGGTTCGAGTGATATGGTTCAGCACATCCCAGAAAAGATGGAAGTAGACAGTCGTACGAATAGAAACAGCTTTCTCAATTATGCTAGTTAAGATAGATGCCGGTAGACTTATTAATCCTCATGCTCCAGGGCTTTTGCCAATCAGCAACTTGGGTCTAGAAAAAACATCCTACACCTTGTCGTGGTGTAATGCCACACAATTAGAATTGATGTCTCCTTCTCATACTGTAGTTTTGGCTACTTGCTGCAGTAAGACATGGGGACTTGTTGCAGAAGGGAAGGTTCAGTTCCCAGAAGTGCTCTAGGGGTACAATACGTACACACTAAGACTAACTGAAAATAGAAGCATTCATTTCTTCCTGCAGACACTCCAACTGGAAGCCAGACTTGCTTTCCTCCAGCTGACTGGGGAGGGAGATGGAGAGAATTAGAAGCAGCAGCCTGGTGAGACTGTCACCCAGCACCCAACCACAACACAGTAACATGTCTCAATTTAATAGCAGGCTGGGGAACTAATGGGTTTACAGGTAAAGGTTGAAGGCGTAGCTTTGAGAAAACTCTAATCCCTTTCCTCATACAGAGTGGGAAGTGTAATGCATCCACCAGATTATTAGTTGTGAACAATTTGTGCAGCGTTACAGAGGGCACAGCACATGTTGCAGGGCTTGGCCACAACCCAGGGCCAACCAGCATTCTGCAGGCCTATGCTAGTAGTAGGCCAGGATTTGGTAATGAGTACACCAACCCACCTAAGTGCCATGTCCATCCAGTCACTGAGACAATCTAAATTCACTCTGTTGGAACAAATTTGTCCAAAACATTTTGACAAATGTAAGTTTGTACTTTGGTTCTCTGTGAGATAAGCTACCACCTTTCTGCACCTCTCCAACTTCACACTGGACTGAGTATCAGCTCTCCTCACATAATTGGCACGCAGTCAGCATAAAAGCAAAAAAATCCCCTAGAGCATTTGCATCATATGCTGTAACTCAACAGAGGCATACAAGTGCCACACTGAAACTGCATGGTGGGTGATGTGCCCATACCAAGCTCCAGCACAGGACTCATCCAGTCTTCCCCACTCCTCTCCTGACTGAGCCATAGGAGACCTGTGCATCTCTTCTGCCCATGCCATTCTGGATGGGGTTTCTGTCTTGTAGCAGCCAGGAACACACCTTTTTGGCACAGGGCAAGGTAATTGTGAATTCAGACTTTCCTAACTAACCACATCCTAGCTGAGGCACAGAAGGAAAACCATTCTCTCTTCATGACCATACATTACAGCCATTGTTAGTCAGTCATTGTTAAGTGCTCTTGGAGCAGTGGCAGATGTCCTATTACACTGAGAGAAGGAAGGCACCTGGGTTTGTTACCACCTAATTAGGTTCTCCAAGTGATTAACTACTTGTGCTGCAGACAAAGAAGAAAACTACCCAAATGAATGCCAACAGAGGATAGGCTGGCATGGCAGCAGCAGGCACCTGACAGGCACACACAAATCTGTAACTCATCTGGCTTCTTGATGGAGAGTGAAGAATGCTTAGTAAAAGTTGAACAACTTGAATCAGAAACTCTGATGGTATGTTTCACTTTAGTCACAGGTTAGTCCTTTGTGACCCTGCAACCCAGTGTAATCCCACATACAGAGTTCATTTTGATACTAATCTCCTGTTCATCTAACCTACCTAAATCTTCATGCCTCTATCACAGAGCCCTCAGCATCTTTCAGACACCTCAGCATCCCTCCTGAGAGACACTCACAATCTTTCCGGCAGGTGACACTTTGTACCTTCTGTTCTTCACCTTCTCTTTTCAAAGCCTCCACTGTCCCTGTGTTCCTCTGTTTTAAGAGAAAAGCTTTGTTGGGGGGAAACATTTTAGCTAGTCCTGAGACTTCACACACCTTCATTTCACCCACATTCCTCTTCCCCACACTGTCCAAAACCAGCAACGTAACAACACCAGTCTGCCAAGCCATCTGTCTTCATGGAGAGCCTCCCAGCCTGCTATGACTGAAGTTGCAGCAGCCCCATGCAGGCCTGAAGGCAGCAGGCTGGATTTCCTCTTGAGCACCTGATCCAGCCCAAACACAGATCCACATTCAAACTATCTGAAGCTTCCAATCAATCACTGAATTGTACTGAATGCCCTTAGGGAAAAGAGAAAAAAAAAGGATCTTTGATGAGGCTTTGCTGCTAGCAACCAATCCAAATCCATTAGCTTTCACATCTGGTTTTCCAACGAACAATAAAAATGAGCCTGATGGTCTCAATCTTGTGCTCATTTTTCAGCGCCACAATAACATGGCTCCGCTAAACACAATTCGGCATGATTGGCTGCCTCTGCTCAGGCTTTGGGGATACCCAGAACCGCTTCAACTGCCAGAAAAGAGGGTCCGGATAGAGGGTTCTCTGACCAAACACTGTATGTTCACACATATACATGTTAGAGAAAGATGAGAAGAACCAGAATTAGAGGGGATGCTGCAGGGTAGGATCAGCAGTATTTGGTAAAGCTTTATGATATAAATCCATTTAGTATTTTCTCAGTAATAAATTACTATCTGTGCAGGACTATTGCTTTTAAAATGTGGCTACCTCCTGCATATTTTTTTGCTATTTTTGGATGCCTAATTATTATTTTCTCACTTGTGGACCTGGGTGCTGTCTCCTCCTGCCCACCCCCACCTGCAAGCAAAACCTGTGATCTGCAGCAGATTTCTGTGTGTTCCTCAGGAGCCTCCCATACCACAAACTGATATTCTGGTTTAGGGTTGTTAGTTGTATTTCTAAGGTGATATTAGCTCTCCAAGACTTCTGCCCCTTTCCTTTCTGTCCCTACTGCACTCCTGGCCCACTTTCCCAAACCCCACCTCTCTCTCTTCACTTTTTACAAAGGAGGAGCCTGTGCTGAGACCTCTGCGTGAAACCATCCACAGCATCTGCTAATCGAAAGCCTAATAGCCATTTAATGGGCCTGGTAAAGCTAATAGATTTGTAAAGAAAATACGAGTGACAGAAGCCAAAGAGAAGTGCTGCTCAAAAGCAGGCAAAACTGGCAGGGTCTTTCCCACTTGGACTCCAGTCGCTGAAGCAGTGCCTGCAGCCAGGCAGGAGCTATGCTGGCTTTCCAGAGTTGCCAAGCATTCCCAGGAAAGAGACTTCTAAGCATAACACAGTCTGCCCATCTTGCAAGGTCGCATGAAGGATCCCCAAGTGACTTGTGAACAGACCTGCCAGATGTTACCATCTCTGAGGTGGAGCAGATCTGGCAGGCAGGAGGTCACAGCTGGAGTCACCACTTTTAATATATTGACAGTGGTTTGCTGAAGTCTCATTCCAAAGGCTCCTCTTCCACAAGCACTGCAGAGTCTATCTATCAGAAGCAGCCAGATTTATTTGATTCCGACAGAATTTATACCTAAACCTTTTAATACTTATTTTCCTTATGTGTAGGCAAAAGTTTTATGAGACACTCTAACCCCTGGCTCAGCAAACAGAGAATATATTTTGAAGAATATTGTATATGGTTGACATATCATATAAATTTCCCTTGCCCCTCCAATGCCTGCCTCTAGTTACACTGTCACCGTGGAGTGAGCACCGGTTTGTATCTCTCCAGGGCTCCTATAGAGGCCCCTATCACTCTCCACATACGCTGCCTATGCATGATTACTGAGCCTGGAAAGAAAAGCTCAGTTGAAATGAGCCAGGTCGTTGTCAGATCATCTTGCTGTTCTGGTGTTGGTGTCAGTGACACCACCAGGATAGGCTTTGACAGACTTCCACACCTCTGGAAGATGTGTGAGGTCAGTGAGGCAGCCAAGCAGAGTCGCTTGGTCTTGGGCAGACTGAGCAGGGACTGAGTATGGGATAAGGATGCTATCCCTCACACTACGAGGGGGAGAAAAACATCTTTCATTCCTTTTCATCACAACGTGAAATCTCTGAGAGACAGATCCTGGCCCTCAGCAAGATCAGATTGATTGCCACGTGGGGAATTATTGACAGGAGAGAACAGAACCATTTCTCGTCTATCGCTGCATCCTAAAAGCTCACCAAACCCAAGAAGTGCAAGAGCACAGCAGTGGTGTGACAGATGTGACAATTTGACCCATTACTAACAAACAAGCACATCGAATGTGACTGCATTTCCTTCCATAGCTGAATTTAGTGAACTGTAATTGCCCTCTGGTTAAAAAAAATAAAATAAAAAATGCTTTTGCTGTTTTAGGGAGTAGAAGTGCACACATTTAGGGCCTTTTAAGCTTGAGATTGGGTGTTGCTAGTGATTTCAGTGGGTTAGCTGGGCCTGACTGCATTTTGGTCGTACTAGAGTAAGAATGAGACCTTTGAATTGCCGTTGCAAATTTTATACGTATGACCAATGCAGTTCCTACAGTGAAGAGTGTGGAGGTTGTGACTGTGCAGGAGACTGCTTGTATGTCAGTAAGTGAGGCACACATGCCCCCCTGTACCCACAGTCCTAGCCCCAAGCAGTTCTTGGCCTTCCAGCAGCAAGGGGGAATCACATTGTCAATGCTACCCCTTTCCCACAGAAAACCAGAGGCTACCTTTGCCTTGGCAACCACAAAGAAGACTGGGATACATAACTGTAGGAGCTCCCTGCAGCCAGGAGTTTGAATAATTCACTTCCCAGCAAGAGACATCAATCCTTTCTCTGCAGCCCTTCCTACCACCTCATAAGATGTATGAGGAGAAGGCAGGAGACATTTTTATTATTTTTATTTAGTTTGCGGATGTTTAGTGTTCCTCACTACGGGCTGCATTCAGTCCTCACATGCATGATATTCTCAAGACCTTTATCAGTTAACTATCCTTGCTTTAATTTCCCCCCCGTTCTCACCCTCACTTTCCCCTCTTTATAAATTACAACGTTCAGGCCTTTGCTGGCAGTAGAGAGCACTACATTGTTCTGGAATAAAATGGACTTTATTCCATTATAATGACTCTGCTTCCAAAGGGGAGTAGTTATACTGGAATAAAAGTATTTTTTATGCTCCAGTCTGGAGCATAATTCAATCATAAATTACATCAGAAAAAAATAAACCATAATAATAAAATGGCAGTTTGTGCATTGATTAAAGTGAAAATACTCTTCATTCTGGAATATTCCACATATAAAGTGAAGTTAGTGTGCAATAAGCAAGGGTGTGATTTTTTATAGCGCACCAACTACCCTTCATTCATTCCCTAATGGATACACTGCCAAAAAACAGGAGTGCCTTTAGGTGAGGCAGGTTTGAAAATGGAATAAACTACCATGCATTAATATGCCCTAAGAGCATTCAAAAGGAAGCACGAGGAAGTAACTAGTGAGCTGAAAGTCTACCCCTAACTACTCCCCCACCACTGACACCCCTGGAAGAAGACGGGCCTGCCCCAAGGCTGGGACAGCTTAGTGGAATAACTCTTCATGTATTCTTCACCCATTCCCACAGTAGGAGATTCCTCAGTGTGGGAAAGTCCAGACCCCTTGGTCCATGCAGCCCGGGTCTCAAAACAAGTCTGAGGCCTTGTGAAGAGTTTGAAGTTGGCCTATTCTTGGGAATGGAGATACACTACTGGGAGAAGTGCACTGCATTAGGATGAAGGATGTGTTTCTGTCCCCAAGAAAGTCCCCAGAACAGCTGACAAGCCAACTCAGTGAAGACAGGACTTTGTATCTGTGCTGGTACCCTGGAAGAATCAAGCAGCCAGGATCACATAGATACAGCCAGGGGCTATACTTAGGGCAGTTTCTGTTCACTTCTCTTGTCAGACATTAATACAGCATTTCTACCCAGCATCAGTTTGTATGAGCCAAGAGCTCTTGATCAGACTTCAATGTATCCCATGCAGAAATCGTTTGCAGGAAGCAAGGGAAGTGATCTCCTGGCTAGGAGACTTCCTAGGGAGTTTGTGATGCTCTTTGATTCCTCTTTATATTTTCCTTTGTATGAATTTACAGACTAAGAGAGTTAAATAGTATTCACAGTTGCCAGTTTTACCTAAAGAGCAATAATATGCTGTAAATGCTCCCCAGCTGATTTCTACCAAGATCTGATAGACAATTATATCCAAATATACTCATATACTCAGAAAGGGGGCACAGCCCAGTGCCCCCATGGCTGAGGTACAGTTCTGAATACAGTAAGAAATGCATTTCTCCTGAGTTCACTCTTAAACCTTTGGTAACAACTGGACAAAATTTACTTGTGGTTCAAAACTGGGATAGTCTGCCATTTGAAAAGCCTGAACTTTCAAGATGTCCACATCTAATTACTCAAGGCCTGGGTTGGCCACAACTAGCACTGCCATCGCCCACACCAGCTCTGCCTTTCTTGCTAAGAATGTTAAATTACTGCCACATTAAGAGTTGGTCTTAGCTATTTCTCCACTGATAAAAAAAATATATCCTCTAAGCCGTATTACTTAACACATTTTCTCTAATGTGATGTTCAACTATCACTCAAATGCCTCATACAGAAAAATGATATTCCAACACTTCAGCTAGTCATAACTAATGATAAGGTGTCCTGACAAAACAACATATTCAGTACCATCACTGCCCATATGCATGGCAAAGGGGGCATTGACTTTGAGACTGCGTTATCTCCAAAAGCATAGCTGCACTATACCCAGCTTCCACTGACTTCAGGAATTAGACACCCACAGACCTTTGAACACGCTGAACTTCAGGACGTGGGTAACGTTTTATAAATTCATCTATTCCTGCATTATTGCCCTCTGTGCTGAAAAGTAATTTAAGCTTAGCTAACTTCTTTTGCACTGAGCAGGGTCAGGAGAGCTCATGCAATCTCCTGCCAAACTCAGCTGTCAGGATGGTGACATTTAATGAGGGGAACAAAAGTAATGCAGGAAGGAGGGAGAAGGATGGTTAATGTGTTAAGCTACCAAATGGGTTCTTGAAATCTCATATCTTTCCTTCCCAGCATGTGCTTTCTAGTATGGGGCACAGAGAAGGAGCCTGTGAATTCAGCACAGAGCTCCACAGGAAGATCACCCCGAGGCCATGCAACCTATTTCTCCTATGCTCAGATCAACAGCTGAACCCAGTGCTGTGCATCAACTTGCTTACTGTGCTGCTCAGGCCCCTCGCTGAAAGGTTAGGGTGAAGCACAGAGGGAATGTGGAATTCAAGATGCGGATTATATCAACAATTACAGTCTGGAGCATAATTCAATTATAAATTAAATTGGAGTTAAAAAAAAAATAAAAAAAATCAAACCCGTAATAATAAAAGGGCGATTTGTGCGTTGATTAAAGTGAAAACATGCAGTCATTAGCCTGTGTTTAAATCTTGTTAGCTGCCAGCAGAGCTGCGCATTGCCATTAACCTGTGAGTGCCTGTGGGGAACAAGCACTTCTCTGGCTGTTTAAAGTATAGGTGAGCATCAGGACCTCTGCTGCCCTCCTGAATGTCAGCACTGAAGGTCAGACAGGAGAATGCTAAGTATGTGCTGGTAATAAGCAGTCATACAAAAGATTTGGAAATATATTTGTTCTCAAGCCCTGCTCTGAGACTACAGTAAAATCCTCATTTTTAAGAGGGAAGTTTTTAAGATGGAAGTATGAAACTAAGATGAGGGAAGTCTGTGGGAGAGGTCTTCTCCATAGACCAGCCTTGTGGTCTTGACTCTGGGGCTGTACACACTCATGGAAAGGGGAGAGACTTGCAGTTACGTGGGAAATAGCTTGAGATCTTCAGCCATGCTTGGTGAATATCAATAGGGGCCCTATGAAAAGGGCATATCATCTGCCAGTGTTTCTGCATAATTAAGGAGCATTTAGAAGACTAACACTAGACAGTTGTGCTCCTCTGCAAGGATTCCTGAAGGTTGCAGGGAACCAGATGCTCCTGGCTGCTGCCTCACTACACTGGGATCTTCCTATCCCTTCTGGCCAGTGTTGTGGGCAGGGCAGAGACCTCAAGGAGGCCAGATGCATGCTACATGCTTCTTACATGTTCACCATCAAAATGTCAAGGTATCTTCCTTCTCATACAGTATATGTGTTGTAAATCCTTCCTCACATGTCTATTTTGCCCCACTGTGCTCAGGAGTTTGTGCCTTCCATGCACATTTTGAATAACCTTCTTGAGTAAACCTGCTGGGGCTCATAAAGGCTCCTTGCAGCCCCTTCTTTCTCCTGTATTTCATACCTATCCTGAGCCAGGCGCACTGTGTTCCCATATTATGAGAGAATAATTGCTTTTCCCTAGCTCACATCCATACTATTTTTTTCTCTTTTGTTTTACAAAATCCTATCCCAGAGAAATATGTCCCTGCACGAGAGCATTAGATCGAATTTTTAGATCAAATTATCCTTCTGTTCTATAATACTATCTGTAATTACTCCCTGTAACTTTGGGTTTGCTGGTGATCTCAACCATCAGGCAATTTTCACACATCTCGCCAATAGAATTCAAGTACAAGCAAATATTAGAGTGAGTGTTAATGTATTTTTATTTATAAATTACTTATCATAGGGGGGAAAAAAAGAGAGACAAGCTCTGAGCACTTAGCAAATTACTGACTTGAAATAGATTTTGCAAAATTTGCCTGTGTTGTTTTCTCCTGCGCCTCACAAAAAGGAAAAGAGAAAATGGCATACGTGCTCATGTGCCAGAAAGCACGGAGAGAAGCTGTACAAATCATGGCATATTTCACAGTGCAAGGATGCATGGAGAAGTCTGTTGAGTTTTCAATACAATGAGATTCCTCAGCCCCCACAAGCTCAGACAGACCCAAGATACCCACATGAGAAAGGCAAGCTTAGTATTTCACCTGTTTATGTATCTGTCTGCACTGAATCTCCCTTGGATTCTTAGGAGGTTCATCTGGGAGCTGCTCAGCTACATCTGACTTTCATTTGGTTTGGAAATTATTTTTCCCCTGTTCCTTGTCACTTCCTCTAAAGTTTCACCCAGCGATCTGGCCAATGGGGAGCTAAGCTCTAAATTAGCACAAGTTCAGTTGAAAGCATAGTAGAATTAAAAATAAAAGAACCAGTAAAAACCACACTCTCGACACCAGCTCAAAATGTTCAGTTCCAGAACTGGATCCAAAACTGAACTTTGCTGTTTAGAACCATCTTCAGTGAGCCCCCGCTTCTCAGGCGAAAGGCTGTAACCTGCTGCCAATGCAGCACATTTCATGAGATTCAGTAGGAAGACTTGGTTGGTAGAAAATGTCAGCATCTGCATTCTCTGGGGGCAACAAAACACTGTCTTGCTCATATAGAAACTAGACACTAGGACAAGAGGGGAGATCAGACTACACTTTTTTTTTTTGTCATTTCAGTCAAGATCTTCCAAGTCGAAGGGGAGTAAGTATCTAGTGATCCTAAATGTGCTTTTCTTACCATCACCATAATTACATTCAGCACTGATTATCTAGGCTAACATGGTAGTCATGGGGAAGTTGTAGGAAGGACTGTTTTTGGCTAAGAGAAAGCTCTCAGCTCTTCATGTCAGTTGTCAAAAAGAGTAAGCTTATTGACTTCTGGCAAACCTTCTAGAAAGAGCAAATAAGGTTGTGGCATCTCTGTTCTTTGAGGTTTTCAAGATTCTACTAGACAAAGCCCTGGCTAACCTAATCCAGTGTTGATTATGGACTTGGGGAAGCTTGTTTACACGATCTCCAGAAGTTCCTACCAATCAGCATTTCCACAGTTCTGTAGAAATGAATTTATTCTGTGTGAATGAGAGGGGTAAGGTCAAACCCTGCTCTCCCTTACTTGCTGTGGCATCAAAGTGCTCATAGAATAACTTAGGTTGGAAAGCACTGCAGGTCATCTGATCCAACCTGCTGCTCAAAGTAGCAACTCACACCTCCTCCTGAAATATTTTAGGATTCCACAAGTCAATTAAAAAAAAAAAATGAAGCAATTCTGGCCTAATTCCATTTCTAGAGGGAGCTGTTGAGATCATCAAGGGAAAAAAAAAAAAAAAAAAAAAAGAAAGAAAAACCAAAAAAAGGATCTGAAATGGACGCAGGAAAGTTTCTCTCTAATCCTACAGAGTCACCTGTAACCATGGCAATCCTGATGGAGATTGTCCTTAAACTTAATGGTGAGAGAAACCCTATAGTGCCTTCAAGCATCCTGTTCCAGTACTTCATTCTCCATCCTATTACAGTGCAGGTGCTGTAACTCAGTCCTTGCAGGGCAAAGAGATTTTTTTTTCCTCCTTTCTTCCTTAGTAGGTCACATTCATCTGCAAGCCCTGTAGGACAGGGGACATCCCCTCACAGATACATGCACAGCTTCTAGCACAACTGGATATGAATCAGAGCTTTTCCCTCTATATAGTATTTTTAAGACCCAACTTGTGCCAGTGAATCCACTGACCCCATAAAGCAGGGAAATGTCATTTCAGAGATGAGAAAATGAAGCACAAAGACAGCAGCATGCCAAAGTTCGCACTGAAAGTCAGCGCCAGGCCTGGGAATCAGGCTTCAGTCTAGCATCTTAATGTCCTCTCCTCTCTTTTTGGCACTGCTGAGATATGAAATAATAATAATCATGAAATGTGCCCAGACACTAGGAAGATCATCACCTTAATGCAGATAATAGGAATAGCCAGCATCTGCGTAAGGCAGAATCAAAATGGTTTATAATGGGAAGAACAAGATGTAGCTTAGAGTTTAAAAGTAATTAAAATTTCCTACTCGAGTTTCTTTTACTTAATGTACTTCCAAAAAACGTTCATCTGCTTACAAATGCCTGACCCTGGGAGTTCAGGTTTCAATGCAATGGAAAAGCATATGTTGGCAGAATGACAGCCACTGAACGGCATCTCATCTGGATCCAAAAACGTAAAGAAAGGGAAATACTCATTATTCTAGAGGCTCAAAGAACATTTTCAATCCATTTTAACTCTAACAGGTCCCCCTGTGGCCTCTTAAAACCTACTGAATTGGAGCAAACTAGTGTAAGCGGCAGAGTTTCATCTTCAAAGGTACAGTGAAAATATCCAGGTTGACAAGAGGTCTCAGTTCAGGGGGTTTTGTGAGGTTTCACTGTGGACTTTTAACAATGCTCTTCCGCAGCACCTTTTATCTGTAAATCTTACTGCACTTTAAAGATATCGTCTGATCTATTACTGTGTTGCTTCTGCAAGAGGTGTATTATTATCCCCGTTTAATTAACAGGGAAACTGAGGCACGGTGGGAAAAAAAGTAATTTGCTCAGGCCCTAATAGCACAGCAGTGGAAGAGCTGGGATTATATGCCAGTTCTCTTGGTGGTTTAGGGCTCCCTGCTCATTCTGTCCTGCCCTGATCCTGCTCATCTCTTCAGCTGCAGCCCCCTCAGCAGGGAGCCCGAGGGATGCGAGGGGTGCTCTGAGCCCCGCAGTGATCACAGCAAGACAAGCAGCAGTCCTGCCTTCCCATTCAGAACAGATCTGAGCATGTACAGATCAATCTCACCGGCCCAGAAGAGACCTCATATCAGAAACAGTCCGTCCCTAGCCTTCCAGTCATCATTTGCACAGGAATACAGCAAAATGAGAGGGGAAAAAAAAAAAAAAAATGTTTCTTCCCTGTTACTCTAGTGCTGCACAGTGCAACTGCTGTGTTGGAGAGGTATAGGACTTTCCCTGAAATCAAGCAGAATAATTTCTAAGGCCTGAAGTGGTGAGGAAGGTCTAGTCATACTGGAAGCTGTTAGCATTCTTGCTGCACCTCTACAGTATTACTATCTCATCACAGACACAACTGTCTGTTTGATAAGGCTATATATCACAGAATTATTGAATAGTTTGGGTTGGAAGCGCCCTTTAAGATCACCTAGTTCCAGCCCGTGCTATAGGTAGGAACTCCTTCCTCTAGACCAGGTTGCTCAAAGCCCCATCCAGCCTGGCCTTGAATCCTTCCAGGGAGGGACATCTACATCCTCACTGGGCAACCTGTTCATGTCTCACCATCTCCACAGTAAATAATTTCTTCCTAATATCTAGTCTAAATCTACCCTCTTCCAGATTTAAGACATTCCTCCTCTTCCTGTCACTACATGCCCTTATAAAAAGTCCCTCCCCAGCTTTCCTGTAGGTACTTCAGGTACTGGAAGGCTGCCATAAGGTATCCTGAGCCTTCTCTTCTCCATGCTGAAGAGCCCCAGCTTTCTCAGCCTGTCATCATACAGGAGGTGCTCCAGCCCTCTGATCATCTTCATGGCTTTCCTCTGCACCTGCTCCAACAACTCCACCTCAGAATTATATATATGCTACATATGCACACATATATCACATAAATATGCCATATTCTTTCAAGCAGTTGTGACTGACAAGAGTGCAACAGATGCAGAAATAAACATTTGTGTGACTCTCTGGAGAGTAGTGAAGAACAGCTTTGTAAAGAGAATTTCTAGTGTCACCCAAGCAAGGTGTTTCACTTAACATCCTGGGATGATTATTCAAATGCCAGCATTCTGCACTATGGTGAGATTGACATATTCAAGTGTCCACAGCCACACATCCCTCCTGCTGCTGCAGCTGCCCAGCAGGAGCCAGCGTCCAGACACTAAAGCATTATTTCATGCTTGGTGCCACACTCGCACAGAAGCAATAGTTGCCAGTCTGGACCCAACCAGCTCAAATCTATTTCTTTTCTGATTGTACTTGAACACATAGATGTGCCCATCCACAGCAGAAGCAGAAATGGGAAGAAACATGCTCTTAGTTTACCTTCAGAGTCTTTTACCCTATTCAGGTTGAGAAAGCCCCCCACAGAGCTTCTTCTGAGGTAAGGCAAGCTCTGTTCCCTCCCAGGGCTGCATGGGAGATGACATCAGGGAATACTGAAGACTGCCAAGCTACTCTGGCTGCACAGACAAACCATCAGCACCCTGTCTATTGGTTAGAAGCAGTATTTGCTAATTGCAATGCATAGTCCATGATCATCACTAATGGAGATGCTACTTTTTCCTTAAGTGGCAGATGACTGATCTTTTAGAAAAGGAGGACCTAAGTTTTATCTCTGGAGCTGCAATGAGGGATAGAAGCCACTGTGATGCACAGTATAGAGACAACCAAAAATTATTCCTATGATCATAGGCTCAATGAATTACTTAATGCCCTCACACAGAATTCTGGAGTTTAATAACATTAATGAGGTACTCCAAGATCCATATACATAAGAACTAAAGAGGAATATGATCATTATGATTTCCTGCTGTCATTTGCAGGTTTCATAATATATTACAGTCCTTCACTAATCGTCAGAATGCCCCAGTAAGTCAATATTATTACAATCATTTCATAAGTATCAAGGGACCAATTCTGATCTCACTCACATGGGTTCAACCATGACACCATATCCCAGTAAGAGGGCTGTTGCCTGGATTTCAGAACTATGAGGGCATTGTAAGTTGGAAGCTTCTACTACAGAAAAATCAGCTACAGGGAACCAGATTGATACACTGTCATGCTGCCTTCTATGTGGCAGGTCTGACTCAATAGCCCCATCACCTTCATGATGCTTTCCAGCAGAAGTCCTCTTTCACAGGAAAAATATGCCTAGAATTGGCATGGTTCTGGTGTTATTTCAGAGTAGGGTTTGGGAGCTGACCCACAGCCTCACATCTTATGGCAGAACCACCATCTACATCACTGCAAATGACAAAATCCAAACAACTTGATCAAGATCGCACAGTGCTGTCAGTGCTTAGAACAGGAACCAAGAGTCACCACCTTTAATCAGCAGATAACCCTTTTCTCACGTGGTTTTGGACTGCTGAAAGTGCATGAGGCAGTATGGTACACAGCTGTAGGCAGGACAGGGAGCTAAGAATTCAATTTCCATGAGTTATGAGAGGTCCCTCATCAAAATACTCACCTCAGTGTCTGATCTCAGTCCATTCTCCGTCTCCATAAAATGAGGAGGAGAAAACAATCTTTCTTTATACTATGCTTTAAGATTCACAGATAAAACACATTTTTTTAGAGTTCTGGCTCTTTCTTTAAAAATTCATAGCATCGTTTTCCCTTTTGCCCCCATTTCAGCTAGCCAAAAATTCATGGTCTTATGGGTTATTCCACGGGAAGAGATGGAAAGTCTTCATTTTATGATATCTTATTTGCAAAGAATGCATGGAGTCTTATTTTCTTCTATGCGGGAGAAATCAAACAAGCTAGAGATTTTCTTTTCTTACAGCATCAAACTCTAAGCTTTTCCTTAGGGTCAGGCTACCAGCTGCTTAAACAGGCTGTGCTTCAGCTCCCTTCTTTGCCTATATTTGTGTTGAAGTTTCTTTCTCTCAAACATACATACACCTTCCCTATTTTTTCAGAGTCCACCGAATTTTACTTTGCTGAGTGGCTAGAATGATTGTATGGACTCTGGTTTGGACAGCAGCCTGCTGTCATTTAGTAAGAGTTTAACCATTTGCCTAGAATGAAGAAATAAATTTAACTCAAGCTACAAAGGTATTGGTGATCATCATGCCTTACAGCAGCAACCAAAGCTACAGAGCTTTCTGTTTCTGAGAAAATATGTCCACGAGCATGAACTCTGCACCTGAATCACTGTGCATCTGCTTGGGAGAATTTCTTCACTGCAGCTCAAGCATTTTTCTCCATAGCACTGGCAAATACCAAGGGAAGTACTGAGGCTTTCTGTACCAAGACTCCTTTGCTAAGCTGTGGGATGTGGTTTTCCTCTCAGCAGTACCACTAGGAAGTCATTCACAGAAGAAAGAAGGATGAAGATAAGAGGATGAGTTTGGAGTTGTTCAGATGTTGGTTGCTTTGCTTTTGGTGTTGCTGTCGGTTGTTTGTTTGCTTTAAATGCAATGTGAATGTAGCAGAAGCAGAAAGAGGCAAGGTTTGACAATCTAAGAGGGAAAAGGAAAAAAAAAAATTACAGAGTCCATTATATTCAGTTGGAACTTGACTCTATAGCTGAGATTATGAACTCCAGAGGAGTAAAGTGGGAGAAGGTGGAAAAAAAAGCTAATACACACAGGAAGATGTATATGGAAGACAAGAAACAGGCATTAGGGGAAGAATATAGGTGAGAGCAACATGAAGGAGCCAAAAGCTGAAAGGTGAGAAACTCTCAGGAAATAGCAGCAATTGACTGAATAGTCGGAAAGCAGCTAGATGAGGAAGAAAGAAATAGAAAAAGAAGAAAGCAGGCTTTTACCCTAACAGGTAAGAGTTTAGGATGCTATTTCCAATTCTGTTCAAAAAGTGGCTTCTTCTTCAGAGATTGGTTTGAACTTAGTTTTGGATTAGGTCAGAGATCTGGGATACTAAAATCCATCAGATTTAGTGGCTGGTTTTGGAAACACCAGCTGTACTGGTTCTTCTTGCAGCATAATAAAGAATTGCTGTGTCTAAGAGCACCATCAAGTGGTGAAGGGAAGACGATATTAAAGCAGCCAAACAGCTCTTTTGACATGGTAAGTTCGCATAACGGCAAACTACACAGAGTAATTCATTTCCATGCATCATTTTTCACTCAAAATCCTGCATCTCCTTACAGAGAGGTATAAAAACAGATAAAGGTCTGCATAGCCAGCCAAGGGATGGTGCATCACAGAGATGGGTTTCTGACTGTAGAGAGAAGGAAACAAGGTAGGAATGGCCTGAGAGGAGACAGAAGGAAGAGCAATGGAGCAAGAAGTAGTAGTAGTAGGGAAAGGAAAGGGGAGCAGTCAGGAGGTGTCTGGGGACAAGCATGACTGTAAGGAAAGGTGGAAAGGAGCAGAAATGAGCGATGGGAAAGAGACACAGGCCATTGATTGACACCAATACAATTATAGCCATGCCATGGGTTTTCTCAGCAGGCTGCAGGTAGTCAAGAAAGCAACTCTGATCTAGACTCCTCACAGGTGAATTATCTTTCCTTAGCACTAATCAGCCTCTGCTCAACATGCAGCACCCCTGCCTGCTGGTGCTGTACATGGCTTTGGGAGTTATATCATAAGGAAAAGCTGTGAACAGGTCAGTGACAATCAGACCATGATGGATTTTAACAAAGGAGTGGATGTGACAAATCAGCCTGTGTGTGTCTGGGATGCTGAAGCATGAACCTAACAAAGGAGACGTGGATAAAGAAGTGATAATCTCAGTGTGACATCTCAGTAAAAGTTGGTGGTGTTAGAAATTGACAGTTGTCCCTCGCACTTATTTGACAGTTTACAGATCAACATCACCTGTATTTTACACCTTGGAAAACAGAGACGTTGAGAAATAGGGATTTGCTCAAGAAACATAACCAAGACCACAACATCAGTGCTCAACATTCAAGGAGAAACATTAAACCTAAGCACAGACAGTGCCTTCTTTGAAGCTTTCAGAGGCAGGAAGCTACAGAGGAGCTGAGATCTGGTACAATCCAGGGGGACAAACAAGAAAAATGAAAGGCTAAGCTAAAGGAGATGTGAGAGCTCAGCATCACTCACACAGCAGTGATAACACCAGCTCCAGAGCTAGCACTGGCAGAGAAAACCAGAGCAGAGCTAATGATGAGATACGTTAGGAAGAAAAGGAAATAGACAAGGACTCACACAACAATGGAAGAGCAGCAGCTGGTGAAGCACATTTCACACCAGGAGGTAAAAAGAACACCCAAAGAGGACTGCCTTGACCTACAGCACTGAGAACCATGGGGAGGCCACAGAATGAGGGGGGAAAAAAAGGAGGTTCTCACAGGAAAAAAAGGAAACAGCCTGTTATTGAAGGACTAGAATGATCATTACAAGAGTGATTTCCAATGGGCAGTACCTATCTCAACCCCAAACTCAGCTACTTCAGTCAGATCAGAGCTTTGAGCAAGACTACAGCCTTGCCTCATCTTTGGAGATGACTTAATTTCTCTTTTTTTCCTCTCTCCTTCACATGATTCCTTGTTTAGATAGGTCACATCCTACATGCTGTCCTTGGAACTATCCTGTACTTTGGCAAGGAAGAGTCAAAGCCTTCAGGGAGCATCATCAACTCAGACAGAGAATTTTCTGTGACCTGTGTGACACATAGAGGCATTTTTGTTCGTCTTACTAACCAGTACACATGGCTTCAGGAGCAGTGCTGAAATCAGATAGGAGGAGCAAATACATGTCTCCAGCATGTGCTTGCACATGGCATGTAAAGAAAGTGGGAGAAAAATCTTTCTCCAGCGGGCTTCAGGGCATGTTTAAGATGAAGTAATAAACCAAGTCAAATATTTCCTCAAATCAGACTTCAGAGTCTCAACTTCCCATCAGACAATTTTCTAAGTCTTCCCATCATATCTATTCCACACAGTACCAGTAATTCTCTTTTCCCTCCTCTTCTTTTGAAGTAATTAATAATTAATTATTATTAAGAGGAAAAGGCTGAGGGGGGCAACTCCCAGTTTTGCAACCAAAAGACCAAAACCAACACTAATTATAATCACAGTCATTTTTCATCCTGCTAGGCAAAGCCTGGGCCTATGCCAAAAGGTTGTGCATTTGCTTCTGACTATCTCAAGCTAATGGAGCAGGGATGGATGAGGAAATGCAGCACATTCTCATGAGCATTAGAGGGAGCTCATATGAGGCAAGGCAGAAATGAAGAGGTTTGAGCATTTGGAAACCCCTTTTGAGAGCTCATCAGAGGAACCATAGCAGAACTGACTGCTTCTGACTTCTGCTAATACCTCATGCTGAATATTAATGATAAACATAATAAAATATGTATATAGTGTAATAGGAATGAAAACGTGTATGTAGCACCATAGATTTATAATACTGCTTTACATACACATTCAGACAGCTGAGTAGCTGGAGCCTGCTGCAAGGAATAAAAACAAGGTCTCTGCTCTGGATGGCTGGTACAAAGCATGAGTAGGTTTTCCTCCCATGTCTGCCGCATAGCTTTAAGTTCCCTTTACTTTCCATTTGTCTGTGTAGTTACAGTATCTGGGCAAACTTAACAGTTTGAGCCATGCAATTTTCCTAACACCTGGAAGTTTTGATACTTTGCAAAGTTGGGCTAAGGAACAGCACTGCTAGTGATCAGTAACCCTATCCCAAGAGGGGACTGAATATCAACAAACCAGTTAACTGCAGTAGCTCAAGTGTCTCCAGCTGACAGTCTACAAACCATGTCCACTCCTGCTCTACAGCTGATTAGTTCTAGCTTCTTCACCACCATGGCTCTACATAGAACAGCTCCCAACAGCCCACACCAGAGATATGTTTCCCCATGCAAAATGCAGCAGTTGGGTTATCCTATTGTAAACCCTCAACATTCACCTATGGAAATTGGTACAAGCCTGAAGTGAAGTCTGAGGAAAGAGTACAGTCTGAAGAGGCTGTAGTGGTCACTTCCCTATGGTCTCCAGCAAAGATCAAGTGAGGTATCTGGCTGTTGTGCCTAAAACCCTGCAGTCTTTTTGGAACTCTATTATTCGGTCTAACAAAAGAAGTTTCCCCTTCCGACAAACTTTCATTGTCTTGCATTGTGTAACATCCTTCCTACTCTTTGAAATTCAGTCACTTCCCCCCCACATCCCTCATGCTTCACCCATTGTTTGTCCTCTCACTAATTTGCTTTGCCAGGACTGAAGACAGCAGTTTATTTTGTATGGCCTAGAAGTGGTGATGTTGACAACTAGGACTGGTTAAACTTTGAAGAGGCCTCTTTATTTTGTTGTTGATAACGACTGACTGCACTTAGACCTTGCAATAACAAGCGTGCCATGCAGCTCCTCCATAGTGTGGGTAGACCTCGACTTTGGCCCCTGTGACTGGGCCCTTTTTATGGGGGAAATACAGATTTCAAGTACTCCTAGAAGAGAACAAGAGAGCCAGAATGCTTCCCACAATGTCTTTCTCACAGTCATTTCCCAACTCTTCCTCCTTGCAAGAAGCCTAAGATTGGTGTGATAATCTTATTTAAATGAAATCGCTTTGCACACTGCTTTTGTTATCCATACCATTAACCTTTGCATAAAAGCAGAGAGAACAAGGAGGATTCTGGAAGTAAATCAGAAAATGTACATAAAAGCAAGAAAAAAGGAGTCATACTTTACCGAATAGTGAAGAGCCACAGTGTAACCAAGATATTTCTAACCTTTTAGATTGATGGCTCATTCAGAGAGGTGGTGCAGCCCCAGAAAGTAAGTTCAATTCTGGATAAAAGCACCTGTATGTTCTGCCACAAACCTGGATGCACCACAAGTCGCTTGACTCTCTATGACTCTGTTTCTGCTATTTCACTATTTCTTGAAGCAGACAAAGCTTCAGGACGCCTAAATGAGAGCTGTTAGGCAAAGCTTGTAGAGCAGCGGTAAAAAGTAATGATTATGGTAATAACACAATGTAGACAAAACGTCTTAGAATGTGTTTACAAATAACAGCACTACTCCATTAAGTTGCTTGAGACATCCCCAGCCCTGTAAGGTGAACTTGTTTATCTAATAGACTGTCTCTAGGGGTCTGACCTGTCTCATTGAGCTGCTTCAGTTTAGGATTAGGCCCCCCCATGGGGCTTAAAGCTCTGGAAATTATTTAAAGTGCTTGCAAGCAAATACATTGTGCCTATCAAGCAGATCCCCTGAGACGACAGGAACACAGGAGGAATTCTTCCTGTGGTGACTCTGACAGCGATCTTGAGAAAGCACCACAGGAAGCAAACGACTCTTCACCTGAACACAGCTAGAGTTGTCTACTTCAATTTTCTGCTCCGATCTTCAGCCCCTTTGCTTGCTGCCTCCCCAAGGAGCTGTCTGTGGCAGAACCACACAAGGGAGACACCGCTTTTTTCAGCTGTGTCCCTAGACTTTGCCAACTCAACACTTGCTCTGAGTTTTTTTGTTCCAAATAACTCCTAAGCGATTTAGGTACCAAAGGAATAAGGTTACCATCTTCCAAGTATTTGTCGCTGAGGCTCAGTGAGTTACCACACTTGCTGAATCACACCTAAATATAAGATTAAGACTACTGAGAGAGTATTCTGCTGGATGTGGTAAATCAAGGCTAGCTGATCCTGCAGTGAACTGCCCTCCTCTAGAGGTTACTGCCTAACCTTTTTTGGCAACTAGGATTTGTTATTTTAAATCTATGGTAAACCAGACCATCTGAGCTGAAACAGAAGGGACTAATGGGGGCAGTGATCACCAGTCTTCCACTACTCCAGTTGTTTGCATAACTACCCATTGCTCTGCCTTCCAACCAGAAACAACCTAAAATTAGTATTCACTGATACAAGTGCTATAGTAATAACTCACTCTCCACATTGAGTTTAAATAACTCATGCTGAGAGGTATGCTCTTTTTTTTGTTGTTGTTGTTTATTTTAAGTGCTTTAGATATATGAAGGTGCAAGTCACCCCTTTTGCATGGGCTGTTTTGTTTAGCCCTCCAATAGGAACATCACCCCAAGAGCAAATGCAAAAGCAGTTTCCACAAGAGAGGGGAAAGAATCAGTTTAATCAGCCAGTTTCCAGATCACTTGCATTCAACAATATGAGTTTCTTGTTCAAGCTAAGGACACAGAAAAACAGCTCTCACCCTTAATTAGCAAGATAAATTCAAACTGCAAGAACAGGTGAGTTTGGCATCTAAGCTGGTAAGATCAGACAAGTTTGATAGAAAAATCTATGCACACAACATACACCCAATGGGATACACGCAGAGCCCCCAGAACACAAGATGGAAGAATTTCCATCATCAAAGCAGAACATCACAGACAGCTGCAGGCAGCCTCAGGGCAGGACACAGTTGCTAAGCAACTCTTCCATGAGTTGGATGTCACATCATGCAACCCCAACAATGCCAGGCACATTGAGGATATTTTGCATTGGGGTTCCAATAGGAAAGCTGTTAATGAAGGGTTTCTTTTTCCCATATTTCCCCCAGTGCCTCCTGTGCTTCTCTCCAAGCATCTCCAAGAATCCTCTTACCAATAATCCCCTTCCAAAAAGATGATTGGCTATCAGTTGGAAGAGGCATTTGAGTGGACTGGTTGCCTATGGCATAAATATTGACATCAGGGCCAAGGAGATGTTTAACATTCCTATGGGTATAAACAGGGAGATGTTTTATCCTGGTAATGTTTTACACATGTATATTTCAACAAAAAGGCATAAACTGATGGTAAATGACTAGGCAGAGAACACAGCTAATGCTAGCCAGGAAATAAGATGGTTCTTCTTCCTACCTGCTCCCCAAAATAACAGTGAGCTTTTTTTTCTTGCTTGGGATAAAATCTACCTCAATCAAATTGAGAAGAGATAAAAACGCATGATATTCAATATTTTGAAGGTTATTTTAGGCCATTCCACATTTTCTCCAAAGCGCTTGGTTCCTGGGTTCTACCTATCTGCCCAGGAGGTTTAAGAGGAGCTGCTAGACTTGCAGAGAAGAGCTCTTGAATAGCTGAGTTGTTTGAGTGGTGGGTGACCTGTCAAAGCAGACTGTCAAAAGAAATCTACCTACAAAGATTTAAGAGTCACAGTTCATCTGGGCCTGGAAAGACAGAAGCATCCAGACAGCATTTCCGTGCCTTCTTTGCAAGGTTTGGCAGAGCCCATACCTCACCGTAGAGCATCTCAGCTCCAGCAATTCCTGAATGGATGATAATTTCCTTATGAAGATTTTTTTAACAGCTCTTGCTACATACATAAGTTTTCAGTACTACTCCCAATCTAAGTCATGGATGATTTCTTCCCCAGCTACAACATTATTTCTGGGCTAAACCAGAACATAAAGGTATTTAAAAATGCCTTCTAGCTTTGGGGAACGACTAAGACTCAAGTGACCAAGTTGCTGACAGCACTGACAGCAGTACCTTAGTTCTTTCAGGGAGAGGAAAAAGAGATGGCTGCGAGTTGCAAATATTAGCATTCATTTCCTCTGCCCTGAGAGAGCTGAGCTATCTTGTCTGAAGGGTATTTATATTTCCATAGATCAAGTTTTATCTAGTGCTCTGTAACCACCATAAATTCTTTCACACCATCCCTAACCTACTTTTGCTTGAATGTTTCTGTGTAATTATTCATCAGTGCTCATAGGCCTGTTGTGCCAAGCACACCCTCCCAGGCCATTAAAGACAAAAATACTGAGCACGTGTTGCATTTAACTTAATTCTGTAGATGAGCAGCTGAGGCTGTCAAATGTTTCATCAGGAGCTTGAGGTCTTTTGGGATGCTTATGGAAGGGCTGGACACTGTGTCCAGACATTCCACAGACTGCCAGTACAGCAGAGCAGTCCAAATTATTCTTCCTCAACTGTTTTACTGTGAAACACATTATTAATGAGTTGTTATTTGTTAGAACGCTAACCAACCTCCTTTTTTGATGCTCCTGGAAGCCAAAGGGCCAAAAGCACCTGCATGGCCAGAACCAAGAAGATGGCAAACCCTCCATTTTCCTCCATCTAAGGCCTCAAGAAATGAATATCAGCAAGCCTTCCTTTGAGCAGTTCCTTGCAGCTATCTGTCAGGGTGTTCACACAAGTCTGGGCCTCTCAGAGGTTTCCCCAGCTCAGGGTGCTTTCACAGGACCAAGCTCCTGCTGAGGGCCTTATAGCTTTTACAAACTCCAATAGTTCTGAACTTTTCTCTCACTGAAAAGATTTATTTTGTCCCTTGGGGACAGAATAGCATCATATCTGGACAGCAGGCAGACAGCTTGCAGATAAAACGTAACTTCAGTTTTTCAGCTGAATGTTTTTTGCCTCCTTTTATTTAAAGAGAAGAGTCTGGAGGGAGGGGGGGAGAAGTGAACAGAAGTAGAGAGGAACATGTATGTGTGTATGCTGGGGGGGGGGGGGGGGGGTGTGCAAAGGCAGAGAGGTGAGGAGAAACTGATTTTCAGATGATGGATAGAATTTGTGTGTAATTGTGCATTATTTATTAAGACAAGTTCAACTGAAAAATATTCCTGACCAGGCAGGCGGAGAGAAAGGAGATAACTATTTTTAGTTTGCTGTGTTCAATAGTTCTCCCATCCCAACCTCAGTGCCGGATGCACTTTCTGCAAAGCAACCAAGGATCGTGGCCTCAGTCAACCGTGTTTACATTGAATGTCTGAAGGTAGCATGTCCAGATTACAAAATAAAACGTTTTCAAAACTCACAGGCACATCCAAAATTCCCATATAGGATCAGTGTGTTCTAGAGCACAGAGCACTTGATGTATGAGCCTACTCTGGAGAAGCACAGTAAAAGCCACATTGGAACATCAGGAGACTTCTAGATGTCTAGACTTCTAGACAACCTTAGTGATCTCCTGGTGATACTTCTTAAGGAAAACTAAAGAGGAAGAAAAATTTCAGTAAGCAGCTGGAGATCTGAGGAGCTGAGCTCCAAGTTTTCCTTGGGCAGAGAGATGAGAATTCCCTGAAGCTACTGACAGGGTAGGAAAAGGTCCTGTGAAGCTGTGTGAGCTGTCACTTTAAAAAAGGCTTTGTTCCAAGCTCCCAAAGACAGCTCTTTTGCTCTCCTTTCCGATACCATTCTCTAAATTCACTTGAGGTAACACGAGATATAAACCTATCAAATACTTTGCTAGAGCCCACGTATGTTCTAACTGCCCTTTGTCTTCCAAATTTTCATTCTTCCAATACAAAAAGCACTTGGACAACCCTGTCATGGTGTTTTTCTGTAAACTTGGACTGCCTGTTGCTTACAGTTCCATTATCTATGAGCTTTCTGGTGATTTTCCAAATACTCTATCACTTTGCTGAGGGTGAAAATTAGATTGAAGAGATATTTACCGACAGTCACTTTTCCTGACATCACCCGCTTGTTTTAAGGCTTTTTGTATCTTCTCACATCTCCCTACTTTTTCAGACATAATTGCCAGTGTTGCAGCAAAGTAAAAACAAACAAAAACTTGCTTTATGTATCCTAGCACACACACATGGGCATCCGTACCCATGTGTCACTCAGCTGACCAATCCCTCTAATCTTGAATGAATTTGCTGATTAACTTTGCTCTTACAACACAATACTCACACCATTGTTCATCTTAAAGTCATCCCACTATCATGGTAGCCAAAACTATTCTGCCACTCCTCCCAATTACTTCTTTCTCCTCTCAAATCTCTTAGGGTCCATGCTGCCTGCAAAAATGGACCATCTCCTGTGGTCACCTGCCATTTCTGTTAGGAGCCTTTTTATAGAGATATCTCACTGATCTGAGCTGGGCCAAACAAGGATCTGAATAGGTGCTGAAAGGCAAAAGCATCTTGTCCAGAACTGGCATGTAACACGTTGTTGCAAGCTTCCCATGCCTGCTCTTTAAAAGCAGGTTTACAACTCGTCCTTTTTAATTTTAAATCTTTTTGTTTTTTTAATCATACTGACAATGTTTTTTTGTGGAAGGTGAAAATAAATTCACAGTTTCAGATATTTTTAAGCCATCATTAATTTTTTTCCCATCCTCATTCTCTAATAGACCTACTTTCTCCCTGCTGCTACCTTTTTTCTTCAGTTCCATTTGTAAAAATCTCTTATTCTTCTTTAACCCATTAATTTCATTCTGTTCTCATCTGTCAAGCCATGCCTAATCCCTCTGATGACATGTTTTATCAGCTAGGAATTCATCTCATTTCTTTCTATTATGAAGCATTATCTCAGCTGCCTCTCTGAAATCGAAGCACAACAGATCTCCTGCACTCAATTTTATCATCTAGCTAAGACTGATTCAGCAAGGTGGGACCCGAATTGTCCCACTGAGGTCAGGCAATGAAATTTGGACAGATATTCTTAAGATACTTGTTCAGGAAGGGGAGTTAAAAGCTCACTGCTGTTTCTGTTTGGAAAAAAAAAAAAAAAAAAAAAAGAAAAGAGGGGACAAGCACAGAGGAAAATGCTCCAAACTGAAGTTCTCTTTGTTCCTAACAGAGACAGTGCCTATCCTTCTTGCCCTCCTTTTGCTTACAGAAGAAAGGAGGATACCCAGAAGCCCTGCAGATCCTTGAAGGTCTGGTTTCTGTTGTTCCCCTGGGACCTAAGCACAGGATTGGCACAAGGGTTACTTATAGATATCAGCTTCATCCTTACCGACATTTTCCTCTCTGCCAGCTACCCCCCCCAAAATAGCAGATACTCTGTGGCTTGGATAGAGCATTTTCATGGGAGATGACATCTCATAAAGTGCTCTTATGGTATGGGGGACTGAGGAGTGTGTATACAGTCCCTCATATTAAAATATAACCCCGCCAGAGGATTAATTATGTGATTTGGTGGAAAGAAAATTGAGCAAAAAGAGCATTTGGAAATATCCATTGCTCTTCCATCTTCCCCTCTGTTTCACTTATTTGAAAATTCAGAGTTACTTCGGATGTTTTGATAAGGCCTTTCTTGTTTCTTCCCCCTGCATCCATCCCCTCACCCCCAAGCAAATGTGATTTGATTTTTTCCTCTCCTCCCTGTTTTGAGGTGTGCATTTGTGGTTATCAGTTCAGTTCCATCTCCCTGCTTGTTCATTTTCTATACAGTTCCTTTATTCACCCTCCCTTCAGCCAAATAGATTTTTTCATCTACCTTGTATTTTAAGTTGTCTTGATATTGTTAGCCTTTGGGCTTACGAGACTGTTTTTAATACTTTCCCATTCTCTCAATGCCCCATCTTCAGCTCATATTAAAGGATAGCTTTGCATTCCCTTCTATCTACTCCATAACTGGTTTGCAGACTTTTAGCATCCTTAGTAGAGCTATGTCAGACAATACTATGGGCTTGATTCCCCAGCAATAAAATTGAAGAACTACCAAGGCAATAAGAATTAATCATCACCAGCAAGAGTAGATAGAAAACACCACATCCAACAATCTATTTCAATTTATTGGGTTGGATTCATCTCCATATTGAACCAAACTTGAAGTTCAGGCAGAAATGTTTCCAGGTATGTAGTATGCTATACAGATGGAACAGACAACATAAAGTAGATTGGGACGTGATGTTCATTTGGGCATGACAGTATAGCTAGATAGCTCACGTGCTCTTGAAAAAACAGACACTTGGGTTACATGGATGGTGTTTGCCTAATAAGTAAATTTGAATCCCTACTTTCAGCCTACCACAGAAGCTGCTTCTCTTCCTCCAACTGACCACTAGCTCACAGGCCCACGACTTTAGTTTTACTTTAATCTCTTGCAAAACAATTACAAAAGGAACAGTCTGAAGTATTTCTTTGTGAGCAGTGCTTTCCCTCACCAACATAAATGTTTCAGTAAAAGACAAAAACTTGCTGTGCTTCCTACATACTTGAAAGCTTTTCCATTTCCTGACTAATGGTGTGATCTGGCTCTTCAGAGTTCTGAACATTTTTTTAAACTGTATGCGTAACCACTTCATAAAACCTCCTTATTTATTTTTACCACATTTTAGTACCAAAACTTCATTGTTTCTCTCAAGAAGCAACCGATATTCATGACATGGCCTCTTTCCTTGCCTCATTTAATTTCAACATACTCCAGTGCGAGTAAACCATAATATATAATATCCTCGTTTCAAAAAGAGCAATTTACTGAGAAATAAATCCAAACCAAATTCAGTAGGTGAGCATGTCTAAAGAGGTTTACTTTGACCAGCAGTTGAAACATAGGTTGAGACCCATCAGTGAAGCTGAGTGCCCTTCATTTCTGTGCTTTTGCACCTCCACAGTAATTTTAGGCTCTCAGGGTATTAATGAAAATAAAAGCTCTGTGCTTTACTCTGGTAAGCCAATCTTACTGTGATGATGCTCTGATAGAAGTGAGTTAGATGGAGGAATATTTCTAGTCTTTTTTAAGCCCTTAAAAGCAGAAAGATCAGACCAAGAAAATCTACACAAGCAGCAGTCCTCTCTAACGTTCCGATGACAGTTTTTACCCTGCCTACTTGAGATATCGTAAGAGACCTTCAAGAACAGTTATTTTTTCAGTCCGTTAAGTCAATTATTTTGATTTCCCTTCTTTATGTTATAGACTACTTGATGTCCTGTCTTCAAGCTAGTGGGAACAAGGGAGAAGTGGGTGGTAGCTATTCCTCTCCACTATGCAGCTCATTGAAATCTGACCATCTCCTTCCTTGCCTGCTTTACTCAGGTTGTTTGCTTTTTTGTTGTTGTTTTAACAAATATTAGCTATTCAACTACTACTGTTCAAGCTGGATGCAAGTGTGATATATCAACACACTTCTAACATTCTTGGCTTTCTCCCTCAGTAGTAGGATCTGGTTCACATTCATAGTAACTAGTGCCTTCCCTTTCAAACACAGTTATGGCTACATTTCTGGAATTCAATATGTTAACCAAAAGAAAAGACAAAATAGTCTTGCCAAATGTTTGCAAACTCTAATGTTTGAAGGAATCTGTTGTTTTGCATCTACTCAGTGCACAGACCATTCTGTATTAAGATCGGTAGCATTGCCTTGGTCTTAACTCCTTCAGTGATTTGGAGTCCAAGTTCTCTGGACATGGAAATGAATCCCATAATACGTAACTTGATCCTCAAATAGGCTAAGTTCCAACATGCCCATCTAATAACGATCATTGCAGAATCTCAAAGCACTTTCAAAACATTTCTTAACAAATCCTCACAGCCCTCAAAGCTGATGAGCATTATTTGAAACATCCAGTTAACAAGAACAGCTGCACTGATTGGACTAGGCTCGTATGGTCAGTTGGAGGCAAACAAAGAGACAAGCAAGCATCTTGATACTTATCTCCCAGATCAATATATGTAAGAAGAACTGAAGCTTGTCCTGTCCAGCTTGATTGAGTCCTAGCTCACTGCTTCAAGGAAGATAACAAATTTTTGCCCTGTATCTGCTAAAACCATATTGGCCCTCTGTTCATCATGCTGTAACTCTGAGATCACACAGGATCACTTGAAAAGAAAAGGCTTCTAACAAGTTTTGTTTTTTTGTTACTCAAAAAGATGATATTTTTTTTTTTATTTTTAAGACATAGCTTTTTCCTCTTGAAATATAATGGGTCTGATTCATATAAAGATCTTAGGTCAGAAGTTCTACACCAGAGATAAATCTGCCTCAACAAAAATTTGCATCACCCTTTTGATCCATCATTATACAACAATTTTCTTCTGCCTTAGTTCACCCTCCCCCACACATACTGTTGATGATATTTTTCTTTATTGGTATTCTAGTCACATGTGTTATTCCATCAATTTTCTGTAATGCCAACTAAATTATCATTGTTTTCATGCATGAGAGCATCTCACTACTCCTACTTCGCTGTTTCCCAGATACTTGGGTTGAGACACTGAGGAGATAGTTTTGCCAGTATTCTCCTTGAATCTCACTTTCCTCTTAGCTCATGTTCCATTATTCTTAGTTCTGAAGAGGGCTACAGACTTATTCAGACCAAGCCTCCTTCTTACTTTTTGAGCATTCCTCTTAAGCTTTAACTGCACTATATATACTTTACAACTACCTGTAGCTTAGCTTCCCCTATAGTTGTCCCATTGAGAAATCACTGCTGTTCTCCTCCACCTATTTTCAAACTCAATGATTTTCCACCTTTTGTCACCTACACCACTGTTGTCAGTAGAAAATCAATAGGGTTTCCATATTTCTGCCCTGTCTCCGGCATCACCAGCCCTGAGAACCAGAAAGCAGCATGCAGTCCTACAAGAACTTTCAATGCTCCCTTCTCTTACCCACTTCTCAACCACTCTATTTCCTATCCACTCTCACACTGCTGCTCTGGTTCACTCATTTACTTTACTCTCCTATATTCTTTCCTTGTAAGTCTTAGCTCTATGATAATAGAGCCTCCAAAGCTTTATATCAGAGAAGACCTAAAAGTATACTCAGAATCATGGAATTGTTTTGGTTGGAAGGGACCTTTAAGATCATCTAGTTCCAACCCCCTTGTTATAGGCAGGGACACCTCTCTAGACCTCGTTGCTCAAAGCCTCATTCAGCCTGGCTTCTAACTCCTCCAGAGAGGAGGCATTTACAACCTTGCTAGGCAACCTGTTCCAGTGTCTCACCACCCTCATTGCAAAGACTTTCTTCCTAATATTTAGACAAAATGTACCCTCTGCCAGTGTAAAGTCACTTCCCCTCATCCTGTTGATGCATAGCCTTACAAGAAGCCCCACCCCAGCATTCCTGTAGACCCCCTTCAAGTACTAGAAGGATGCTATAAGGCCTCTTCAGAGCCTTCTCTTCTCCAGGCTGAAGAGCCCCAACTCTTTCAGCCTGTCCCTGTAGAGGAGGTTCTCAAGCCTTCTCATAATCTTTGTGTCCCTCCTCTGGACCCTCTCTAACAGCTCTATGTCTTTTTCTTGTGTTGGGGCCCCCAGAACTGAACACAGTACTCCAATTGGGGTCTTGCAAGAGCAGAGTAAAGGGACAGAATCACCTCTCTCCCTTGACCTGCTGGTCATACTTCCTTGATGCAGTCCAGGATACAGTTGGCTTTCTGGGCTGCAAGCACACATTGCCAGCTCACATTGAATCCTACATCAACCGACACCCCAAATCCTTCTCCACAGGGCTGCTCTCAAGTCACTGTCAGTCCAGTCTGTATCTGTGCTTGGGATTACTTTCATGGTTACTTTCTCTACCGGGGTAAATGTTTCATCTCTGCTACATAGCCACTGGGGTTCTTCTGATCCCCTGTGAAAGTTTCAGGCATTACTTTGCAGCCACCTACCAGTCCTTTTCCTTTATTCCATCCATCCATGACCTCCTGCACTGTAGAAGAAGGATTTGCATCTCCATGAAAATGGCAATTGGAAATTTTAATACTACTAAAATAATTTAGTCTGTACTACAGGTAATTTCATAAACAGTCAATATTTCCTAGCCTAAATGACAGATTTATTACCGCATATTATTTTATTATTGAGTGTAATCATATCCCTATGCTACTGAAATCCCCTGGGCATCCACAGTGCTCTAGAAGTAATAAATAACTAATGCACGTGAGCACAGAAGAATGTTGCTAAGGTGAATTTAAGGTTGCAGGCACATACCAGCGGTGTGAGTGTATACTGCCTCACATCACTAAAGTCAATGAGATGTTTGCAAGCAACAGAACAAAACCATTCTCATTTCTTACGCATTTCTGTCTCAGATTCCACATAGACCCCACCATAGGGCTTTTCCAGATATTCTCTCATCTCTCCTACAGGTGTGCTTTACCTGAGTTGTCACCCTATAGCGGTTAGCATAAATTAAACCTGGTTGTCTACAGTGTTAACATTCAAACTTTAATTAACCTTCCGAAAACAGGGACTAATTTTAACTGTGAAAGTTGCAAGCATGTCAAGAACCATTTAATAAGTAGATTGAAAGTACCACATGTGGTAACAGTCAGTTATCAGGCAGAGTGGCCTAATGGACTAATCAAGAGCTAGATAACCTCTACTAAAACCTAAAACTTGACAGCATCTAAAGTTACTGGAGGAGACATCTCAAACAACCACATAGTGTAACACTCAAACCATGTGTAGAACAACTGGAGCTGCTGCTAAGAACCATCCAAATTTTCTCCTGGGCTGCATCATCTCTCCACCAGATGAGAGAAGTTCATCTGATGAACTCATGAAAATGACTTTATCTGATTCTGCCAAAGACTATTTAGTCCTCAGAGTATCACTGGATCCTGAACAGAAACTTCTCTGCCTCCCTGCACAAACATGCATCACCCCCACAGTCACCTAACCAAAGCTGAGAGGACCAGGAAAACCCATCTGATAAACACATTGCTGTCAGGCTGTTGCCAGCACAAGAATTTCGACTTTTTCAACCATGTCACAGTTTACTTGGCATCTGGCCTAATGGCTACAAATGGGTCCCACTCATCTCAAATGGGTAAAAGGACTCTGCCCCAAGAAGTGGCAGGACTTGATGGGAGGACTTTAAGCTGAGTATGAAGAGCGAGGGATATAAAGTGTGGATTCCTAGAGATGAGCCTTGGGGCAGCATGCCAGGGTCAAAAGTGAGACCAACAGCCCAGCTGAAGTGCACCTACACCAATGTATACAGCATGGGCAACAAACAGGAGGAACCAGAACCCACTGCGCAGGAGGCAAACTATAAATTAGTTACCATTACTGAAACACAGTGAGATTGCTCTCACAATTAGCATGCTGCAATAGATGGCTCTAAGTTCTTCAGAATGGATAGGCTAAGAAAGAAATCTTGCAGCTCTCTAGGGATACGTGCACCCCCTGCTTCCCTGAAGTGCCTGCATACTATTGCATGTGGTATGGGAAATAAACAGTAAGAACTAGAGAGCTGTGTGAGGTCAGAGGACCATGATCTCACTGTGATCACAGAGACATGGTAGGGCAGCTCACATGACTGGAATGCTGTCATGTAAGGCTATTTTCTTTTTAGGAAAGACAGGCTGGTGAGGCAAGGTGGTGGAACTGCTCTTTACATTAGAGAGCAACTAGAATGTATAGAGCTCCACCTAGGGATGAATGATGAACCACTGGAGAGCCTGGAGTTGAGAATTAGGGGCAATTTAATATGGGTGATGCTGTTTTGGGTGTGTATTAAAAACCACCTGATCACGAGGAGGAAGCTGATAAGGCCCTTCACAAGCAGCTGGAAATAGCCTTGTAATCCCAAGCACCAGTTCTTACAGAGGACTTCAATTATCCTAATATTTGTTGTATGAGCAACAGGGCCCAGCACACATGGTCCAGGAGATTATTCCTGGAATGCACTGAAAACAATTTTCTGACACAGCTGGTGAAAGAGCCAAAGAGGAGAGATGGGCTGCTGAACCGTGTTCTTACTAACAAGGAAGGGCTGATTGGGGATGAGAAGGTTGGGGGCAGCTTGAGATGCGGTGATCATGAGACAGTGGAGTTCTATCTCTTCTATGGAAGAAGCAAAGCAATAAGTAGGATTGTTACCCTGAACTTCAGGAGAACTAACTTTGACCTCTTCAATGAGTTACTTGAAGGTATTCCATGGGAAAGAGGATTGGAAGGTAAGGAGGCCCAAGTGAACTGGTCAACACTTAAACATTTTTTCCAAGCTCAAGACTGGTGCATCCCTAAGAGTATGAAATCAGGAAAAGATTGCAGGAGAGTATGTCATCTCCAGCTGTGTATATTTGGGGGGGGGGGGGGGGGGGGGAGAGCAGTAGATAGTGCATATCTTGACTTCAGGAAAGTGTTTGACACTATCTCTCACAGCATACATACAGTAAGGTTTAAGAAGTATGGGATAAATGAGTAGACAGTGAGGTGGACTGAGAACAGGTTGACTGGTAGAGCTCAGATAGTTGTGATCATCAGTACAGAGTCAAGCTGGAGGCCTGGAACAATTCTGTTCCCCAGGTGTTGTTTTTGAGTCTGGTCTTGTTCAACAACATCATCAACAACCTGAATGAAGGGATAGAGCTCACCAGTAAGTTTACTGATGATACCAAGCTGGGAGGAATACTCAACACACCAAAAGGCTGTGCTATCATTCAGTGAGACTTGGACATATTGAAGGGTTAGCTGGGCAGGGAGGAACCTGACAAGGTTCAAAAAGAGTAAGTGTAGAGTTTTGCACCTGGGGAGAAATAACCACACACAGTACAGGTTGTTGCCTGACCTGCTGGAGAGGGGGTCTGTAGAGGAGGACCTGGATGTTCTGATGGACAACAGGTTGGCCATGAGCCAGCAGTGAGCCCTTGTGGCCAAGAAGGCCAGCGGTATCCTGGGGTGCATTAAAAAGTGTGGCCAGCAAGTCAGGAGAGGTGATTCTTCCCCTCTACTCTGACCTGGTGAGGCCACATCTGGGATAATGTGTCCAGTACTGGGCTCCCAGATCAAAAAAACCAAGGAACTCCTAGAGAGCATTCAACAAAGGGGGAGGAAGATTATTAAGAGCCTGAGACGTCTTGCATACAAGGAAAGGGTGAGACACCTGGGACTGTCTAGCCTAGAAGAGAAGGCTGAGAAAGGATCTCATCATTGTTTACAAATACCTGAAGCGCAGCAGTCAAGTGGATGTGGGCAGACTTGGGGCAACAGGCACAAGCCAGAACACGTAGTTCCACACAAACACGAGGAAGAACTTTTTTCCTCTGAGGATAATGAAAGCATCAGAACATAGTACCCAGAAAAGTTGTAGAGTCTTTTTCTGAGATATTCTGGACTTCTCTGGACACCTTCCTGTGTGACCTGCTGTAGTGAATCTGCTTCGATAGGAAGCTGGAATTGATCTCTAAAGGTCCCTTCCAGCCCCTACAATTCTGTGAACAAGAGACAGTACATACTATGCTTGCTATGCACATGCCAATAGGGCACACTGGATGAGTTACGCTTCAGCTTTCAGTCTTTCCCACCAGTCTATCCAGCCCACTTTAGGCTGCATCCTTCACACAACCACTGATTTTCATAGTACTTAAAGGAACTTCAATTTATACATATATTTTTAAATCCTTTTTCCTTTTACAAGGTTTAGCTGAAACCAGCCAACTAATAACAGAGAAGGGCAGGATTGGCAGGTTGACATACGGGCTGATACCACAAGCACCTGTCCCTTGTTTATTTAAGAAATTGGGATATAAAAAAAAAAAAAATAAGTGAAAACTTAGAAATCCCAGTTAAGGTGAACCACTCAGACCTCTGTTGCTCAACTGCTTTCCTACATAATACCTTTTTTTATCACTTCCCTTCACTGAAGAGTTTTAAGGCTCTTCACCAGGAAGCAGGGAACTATTTGTTATCTACTCCAAATAATAAGCATACTGCTTTGTTACTGCATTAACCTTCAGGCTCTTGCAGGTTTAAAAAAAAAAAACAAAACAAACCAAAAACCCACACTTAAATCTCCCAATCAGGGAAGATGAGGGTTATCTGCAGAGGCAGGTAAGTGCTGTATGCAGGAGCACTCAGAGCAGGGCACAAGGTGGAATTGTCAAACTTAACCTTGCAGGCTGCTAAATACCTTCCAGAGCAGCTGCCTGACCTCAGCAGCTGGCAAGGTCAGAGCCCTGTGCAGCACAGGGAAAGAGTGCCTTTAGCATGCTGTTTGTGTAAATGAGGATGTATGTGCTGTGTATGACTGTAAATAGAGCAGTAAGACTCCTCATCCAAGCTTGGAATATTCCAGCTCTTTATAGTTGCACAATGGACCTGAACTACTTGCAGCTACATTCAGCTCTTTTTGCCTTATTCCAGTGACTCTCCACAGGGAAAACAGGATAAAAATGCTTAAGTTTATTAAAGCATCTATCCATTTTCTGAATCGTACTGCTTTTTAAAACACCTGCACAGGCTGCATGTTCAAACCACACCTCCAGTAGGAGCTGAGCAAGAGATGGCAAGTCTGCCACTATGAACAGGTGTTCTTCATCTCACAGCATGAGTGGAAACTGGTATTTCCAGGAGGAAAAGAAAAATAAAAAAATAAAAAATAATAAAAATACCCCAATAGCAGCCAAAAGGAAAGGGAAAGGTTATTTAAGAAACAAGGCAAACTTAATCACAACTTAATTAAATGTGTACATTTTACCTTCCAGAGGGCTTGAGGCCACTGTTCTGCCTACTGGACCATCTTCCTTGGCTGGCCTTCCTCTCCCACAATGCACAAGTGCTTGGGAGATGATGAAAAAGCTGTTGTGTGGGTGTATGTATTGCTTTGCTTCCCACTAGACACTTCATAGAATCACAGAATTACTCAGGTTGGAAAAGACCTTAAAGATAGAGTCCAACCTCAGCCTAACCATACTACCCTAACTCCAACAATCAACAACTAAATCATGTCCCTGAGCACCACATCCAAATGGTTTTTTAACACATTCAGGGATGATGATTCAACCACTTCCCTACGGAGCCTATTCCAGTGCTTAACAACCCTTTACAAAGAAGTTCTTCCTGATACCTAACCTAAACCTCCCCTGGATGCTCTAACATGGGATGCATCATAAAGCAACATGGAGAAAAACAAATCCAGGATTTTTGCCCTCATAGATCATCAGGAACTTTGTTTCCTCACGTGTTATTACAAGGGGGAATACTGTAATTTTGACCTATTTGTTAATAGGCAAAAATTAGAATTTAAGAAATATTAAAAAATTTAAAGCATCTTCTATGAGCTAAGCACTCAGTTCAGTGGGATTTGGGTGTCTAAGCAAATAGGGTCCTTTGAAGAGCTAAGACATAAAGAGCTTTGAGATCCTTGAATGAAAGAAGCTATAAGTAGCACAAAGAATCATTGGATACACAGGCAAGAATTGCCATTATCATCTTATTTTTTGATAGCAAAGCCCTGTATAACAGTTCAACACATTAGGCATTAGTAGAGAGATAAAATATTCCCTAAAATAGGAAGCTTCCTTTAGTAAGGCTCTGAAAATTGCTGAGCTGATGGAGAAATTCATATCTTCTTAATACGCTTTGTATTAGATCTTTGGCCCACTGATATATTATTCCTTGGAGCAGAAATGGGAAAAAAAGTTTCATAATAACAAGCATTCAGTTTAGTCACGTTCACACTCAAATTCTGTGCAATACAACAGGATGTGGTCCATATGAAGAGGTCAGAACTGGCTCTGGGCTGGCTAGGGCAGAGTGTCTCCATTCCAACCCCCTGGTATCTCCTGCAAGCTTAGCACAGCCCATAAAGCCAACAAAGAGCCAGGAGCAAGAGAAAGATGCATTACAAGAGAGAAAGCAAGAGGGAGATATTTGAATTTCATAAGACAGGTTAAACCCGCAGGGCTGAGAGAAGCAAAAACAACTTATTCTGAATAAACATGATATGGAAATTGCAGAGATAAATTCATGCTCCATTCTATCTAGGAAGCTACAGCACAAGTTGGTTTGAGATGCCATCAAGAAAACACTGAAAACTGAAGACGATGGAAGCTGTCTTACCAGCCAGGTCTGAACACAGGACTTCTATTTCCCATAAGTCACTGATGGTACAAGAGGTAATGGGATAGTGATCCCTGACATCCAGAGACAGCTCAGCCACAAGGCTGAATAACAAGTGCCTGCAGAGCACATTGAATTCCTCATGTTTTCTAAGGATTACACAAGTAAAAGGCATATATAGCTAGCACTCTCCCTCACAGTCTGTAAGTGTACTTGAGAAAAATCCAAGAAGGAATACCCAATGCTACATTCCTAGGACCACGGCAAGCCATGGCAGGAAGCACACCAGCAAGTGAAACAGCAGGGACACCTATGGAGCAAGGCTTGACTTTCCATCTCAGCCTCCTCTCCCCAGCGAGTAGGGATGCTGAATCACCAGTCCTCAGTGCTACATACTTGTGAGTGGGAAAAACACTAAAAGAAGAGACACGCAACATGGAAACACGCTTTCTCCACATTGAAGCATCATGTCCTTGTCCCAAGCTGTCCTCCACAGTGTGACTGATGGTTCAGGCAAAACAGAATGAATTTACACCCATTCTGAGTGCAAAAAGGTATTTGACAGATGAGCTCCAGAGAGCCTAGATGAAGTGATTTAGGATGTTACCTCTCCCCAGCTGTCTGTCCTGTCCCTCTGCCAGAAGTTACTGCCCCAGCAGCAGGTACAGCAGAAGAAATGTGCGCTCACACCTTGAACACTTGAGCTCAGGCTGACATATTAGCATAAACTACCAATGAAGGGTGGGTTTGTACTAATACATCAGCTGAAATCTGCAGCCAGTGGAGCACGGGCGTATGTCACATTCTGCCAACTTCAGTCATCTTCAGCAAAGGAGCAGGAAGGACAGACCAGGGTAGTAAAGTCACATGTGTTGGATACAGCTTGTCATATATACAGTACTCTGTGATGAACATGCTGTTCTCAAGTCCATTTTCCTAAGGCCTGGTAGTCTTCAAACCCACTGATGCACAGTCTGGTGAATGACTATCAGACACTGGAAGACAAGCAATCAGTGCTAAGGAGTGCACTTCCAATGGTACAGACAGGACAAGGAGGGAAAGGGGCTTCAGTCACTCCCCCCACAGACCTCTGAGACCAACTGGAAGATTACCAGCTCATATCCTGGCTCAGAAGTATCAAGAAACTTGATAGATCCCACTCAACCAAAATTTGGAAACAGCAAACTAACAAATAACTGGAAAAATTCCAGGAGCAAAAAAAAACTTTAAAAAATCAAAATAAAAAAAAGCCTGGAAAAAAAAAATCTAGTCAGCCTGTTCCACTATCTCTTCCTAGTATCAGTTTCAGTGGTGCATGTTTATGCTAAATGTTTCTTTATCTCATACAGTGCAAGACGTGCTTTTTACTGAAAAATCATTTGTGCTTTGGAAAATCCTGTAATGCGTTGATTTGCTTTGCTTTCTGTTGTATGCTCTCACTTTGTTTGATTTGTGCTTGTATCTCTCGCTTATGATCGCTCTGTATGCTGAAAATCCAGTACAAATGTTTAGTAAAATAAGAAGCCCTTCACTCCTTCAAGCAGAAAATTTGCCACCGCCTCACACGACACCTATTTTGACTTATTTAATTTTAAAGTAACACATGACTTTCTAGTCTAGATCTTTCCTTGCTTAGATCCTACAGTGCTGGACGCTTGACAAAAGTTTATCTAGATAGAGTCAGCTGTAATCAGTTTGTGTAATCCATACTATCATCTTTAATCAAAAGACTGATAAGTTGTGTTAGAACATATGGAGCTCATTCTTCATTATGATTTAAGAGATCTTAAAACGTCCTAAATTTAGGGACTCCTCCACCATCTTTTATGATACTCTGAGATCATTTGAAATAGTTCTGACCCAGAGACCACAAAGGAAGCGCTGTTGTAATAGTAGACACCAACAGAGTAGAACTCCTTCAGAACCACCTACAGAGATTCAACACGGCCAAGTGCAAGAGCTCTTGAATCAGGACAATTCCAGATAACATGTACAGACTGGGAATTCTTGGAAAGCAGCTCTGCAGAAAAGGACTTGGAGTCCTGGTGACTTAAAAGCTTGACATGAGCCAACAGTGTGGTCTTGAAACCCAGAAGGCCGGCAGTATCTTGGGCTGCATCAAAAGAAGGATGACCATTAATCAGGGTGAGGGAAGTGATTGTCCCTTCTCTGCTCCTGTGAGGCCCCACCTGAAGCAACACAATCAAGTCTGGTGCCCTCAGCACAAAAAGGACGTAAGCCTGTTGGAGTGATTCCAGAGAAAGATCATAAAGTTGCTCAGGGGGCTGAAGCACTGATGTTAAAGCACATGCAAGATAAGGAGGTGATCCAAGACAGCCAGCACAGCTTCAACAAGGGCAGATTATCCCTGAGCAATCCAGTGGCCTTCTATGAAGAAGCAACAGCAGCAATGGACAAAGGAAGGAGTAACTGATATTGTCTACATGATCCTGAACCCCTTCCTCATCTCTAAATTGGACTGCACTACTCGGTGGATAAATAAATGGTCACAGACGGAACTACACCAGGCTGCCCAGGGTCCCATCCAACCTAGTCTTAAACTCCTGGGCTGTATCAAAAGAGTGGTGGCCCAGATTCAGGCCCCCAACACAGGAAGCATGTGGACCTGTTGGAGTGGGTCTAGAGGAGAATCATAAAGATACTCAGAAGGCTGGAGAAGAGAGTAAAGAAAATAGGAAGCCACCAGCTTGGTCAGGCACAATCCGCCTTTAGTGAAGCCATGTGGATTAGCTCAGATCACCTCTTCCTCTTGCATGCACCCTAGCATCAATTCCAGGATGACCTGCTCCATAATCTTCCCAAGTTCAGATGTAAAGCTCACTATCATCTGGTTTCCTAAGTATTCCCTCCTCCTGTTCTTAAAAATAAGAGTTCTTTCCCTTTATCCAGTCACCAGGGACTTTGCCTGACAGCCATGACTTTTCAAGTAAGATGGAGATCGGCTTGGAAGCTACACCAGTCAACTCATGTTCAGTTTCATGAGGCAGTCATGGACTTCCTCTGCTCTTACACTAGGAGGGATTTTGTTCCCACTGTCCTCACCTAAAGATCATCATTCACATTCAGGGACATAAGAGATGTGGGAAACCTGACTAGCAGTGAAGACTGAGGCAAAGAACTTGTCGATTTGTTGCCTTCTCCCTGTCTGTTGAAGCCAGTTCTTGTCATTTAGAGGGTTTACACTCTCCTTGTCACATCTATTCTGATCAAAGTACCTGTAGAATCCCTACATGTCTTTTCACATCCCTCAACAAGTTCTGTGCACTGGCTTTCCTGATCCCATCCCTGCACATCCAGATAGCATTTCTGTATTCTTCCCAGGCCACTCATCCCTTCTTCCACTGCCTGTACATTTCTTCCTTTTCTGTCAGCCCAACCTTACTCAGTCATGCTGGTTTCCTGCCCCCTCTGCTTGACTTCTTATGCTAGGAGTCCTAGAGCTCTCTCTTCACAGAGCAGATTTGTCATCCCATTCCCAGTCTACAGGTAATTTACCCTCATCTCCTTCATTTTTCTGAAAAATTCCACTAGAGTCCAAATGATTTTCACCCGCAGTGTTTACACATGCACCTCCCTGAGAAATCTTAGGTTAGACTAATTTTCTCTTCCTTAAGTAACCTGATTTTGAGTACCCAGCTACATACTGGAGGCCATAATGACTTCACTGATTATAGTATCTATTCATTGTAACCACTTCCATCCTTTTATTAGGTGTAATTAGATTATCACAGTGATTGGAGACTCTTCCCAATTGAACCTTCCCTAAAAAGATTAGGGATGTTTCTATATTTCATTTAGACATGCAAGAGCTCTGTTGCAACAAAGCAATATTTTACTTTTTGGATGACAGAAGCACCAAGGCTGTACCAGTTTGGACTGGAAGCAGAGGAGTCTGAGGCTACCCCAGGGGCTTGCAAGCAGGGGAAGTGTGAAGCCAGAGCTATAAATTTAATCACTGTTCATTGATGTGGTGATGTTGGGTATATTGATGTATTTTATTGCTAAGCAGTGCATTCTCCCTGTGTTTTTCCCCCTTGAGCAGATTAACTGTAGATTCCAAAATAGTGTCCAGCAGCAACACGCATGCCATTCTGCTTTCACTTCACTTGCCTCCCACATAAAAGAACAGCTGTGAATGTCAGCTGAGGCTTATTTCTCTTGCACAATGGCCTATCATTTTTGTAAAAATAAATAAATAAATGGCAATCATTCATTTTTTCCCATGGATATAAACACTTTGGGTCAAACTCAAAGTGACTGAAATGATATTGCATTTTACCTCTGGTTGATAAGTAGTTGTAATTTACAGACCAATAGAACTGAGTAGATAGAAAAGCAACTACCAAGCAGAATTAAGATAAAAAACCTCCCACTCTCATTTTGTCTTGCACCTTTCACTGAGCTGCCTTTGCTCCTGCATCATTTATTTCCTGACTGTACAGTCTTGTAAGTTACACTAAGTTGCTGCCAGGGAACATACAGGATCTTTTATATCACCTTTGAGCAGTGCCCAATTACACAAGGCAAGGCACTGGAATCAGTGATTCAATCCCAAACATGCAAAGAAGCTTCAGTGAAAGTAGGCACAACATCAAATCTATATAAAGATGCAGAAATCAGCAGCAAAACTGATGGGGTTATTGGTCTAGATGATTATTTTTAATGCCACCTACATATAGCTCTTCCCTTAGAAGATTGTTGTGGGAAAGACTACAAGCATCTAAGGTCCTGTTTACCCTCACTGTCTGTACAGAATGCATAGACTTCCCTTAGCGACTTTCAATTGATCTGACGCACCATCTTGGCACAGCATAGCATTGTTGTCCAGTTGTTACAACAAGTCCCCAAAACTGTAGAGCTTATGTCACAAACACACACTCTTTTACGGTCCAGAGAAAAATGTGATTATTACCAGCCCAAGCATTTCTACTATCTACAAAACACAGAGAATCCCTGAAGGAGCAGGTTACAGTAGGCTGGAACAGAAAGAATCCTTCTACCTCCATACCCTTAGCACAAAGTTAATGTTGAATCTCACGAAAGAAAGGCAAATTAGGGCCAGTACAGGACTGGAACTTGAAGTTGTGCATATAATTGCCCTATTCGTTGCTATTTGATATGTTTGTTCTTCATAATTACTACTGACTTTTTCCCCACTTAAAATTATTTTTTAAATAAGAGCAATGGGAAATATTCTCAAGTGCTTGTTTCAAGGTATACACATGTTAGCATAAGGTAAGACCCGTTTGAGTTCTAGTAACAAAAAATTACATGCTCTTGTATTAATGCTGTCTGTAATGGCTCCCCCTTCGCTCAGACACTGGAAAGACTGTCACGTGTGACAAGATCACAGAAAGGACAGAGCTCCTCATTCACAGTGGTACCAAGTATTAATAACTTCCTTGTAAACCTAGAGGCCACACATGCTTTTATTTGCTATATTTTTCACTTTAACAGATCTCAGTCGAGGGACACATCTTTAGAACTTCCACATCACATACAAGATGACAGGTTTCCAACCTGTGGTCTGCAGATCTCTAGGGCCTTGATCTATTTGTCAGATTCACACTGCAAAGATCTTCACATGGGAGTTCTCTAGAGATACCTGTACATCCCTTACAGGAGTATGAAGGGTCAACAAATGAAAAGTAGACAAAAATCTGTACATAAAACAACTTTTTTTTTTGAGGCCAAAAGCATCCACAATGAGGCTGAAAGGAGAGGATAGGTATCTGGAATGAAAGGAGAGGATAGGTATCTGGAATGTTCAGATAGATACACATGACCCCCAGGCACTCCCATACCTAAGGTGATGCTCCAAGCAAGAGCTGAAGCCCCATCAGCTTCCTCCTTCCCCTTTCCTCCTGTAAATCCACAGCTGATTAAAAACATTAATTAACTGTCAAACCTTCCCCTGCTCTCCGTCAATTAAATCTGTTTTATGTCCATTTTATCTATCCATCCAGATGCTTTAATTAGTCTCTATGATTGCAATTCATCAGCACTTCCTAAGAGTAAAACACATCAGCAGACTTCTCCTTCTCCCTTTGTGCAATTTGCACAATGCTTCACTTAATGGGGTTCTGCGTCCAGTTCATGTTTGCATTGTAGTTAAACCCAGAACAGCAGTAATTACTAGCTCAAAGGAAAACACTTTCCATTCCCAACTAAGAGTTAATACCCTGTCTTCATAATCCACACTGCTATAATTTAGTAGTGCCATTTGTGTCTCCCAATTCCTTAAATGCAACAACTCGGTATCACAGGGACATGCACATTCTCTTGTTTGTAAATTTTTTGCCACATTTACAAATACAGCATGGCCTTAATGTGCAGCCTCACGATCTCTGAACCCAAAAAAGAAAGTTTAAAATTAATAATAAATGATAAAACTTGGGGAAAAAAATGAATCAAACTTCATTAAATGATAAAATCCATCAGGAGCCGAGGGCAAGGACAGGGGCAGAGATTCAGTTAATTTGTGAGAATGACGTAATTTTGAGTTATTGGAAAGATAACAGTGGAAGACTTTAAGGGCTTTAGTTTGAAGGTCATTTTTAGGAGAGAAGGCCAAGAAGCTATCTGACCTTTCTCTGGAAAGGGGAGAATATGTCGCTGGGACAAGTCTTGAGGAATTCTATGATCGTGAGCTGTAATCATTAAGAAATCCAACTGTTCTAATAGCTGAGTTGCCATCACACTCACTGCAAGAAATTCCCCCATGCAGGCATTCCAGCTACAAAGCAACCCGGTATGCAGTCCAATAACCCTATTTCTCCTCTTCCCCTGGCCACCGCCACGTTGTTTCATGTTTTCAACAGAAAACTTCAACCTTAAAATTTCAACTCCACATCAAAAGACTAATTTATATCTCTTGTGGTAACACCTCACCTCCATTCCATGCCTCCACTGGAGCACACTAGAGCAGTTTGCCATGTACACCCTGCTTATCAGTGCTCTGCTGTCAGCATCAGATTGGGTCTCTTTGTTAACATAGGCTTCCTACCTTACAAATGCTCAGATTTCAGACTGAAATATCCATAATAAAGAAGCCTTACACCACCACATGCAAGCAAACACCATCAAGTTCAATAACTTGTGCTCCATCCTTTAGGATTTACTTGTACCCAAGCTCAAAGACTTCAGATGAACTTAACACTCTCCTCAGTAAATTCACATGGCACACATTATAAAAAAATTGCCTCCTATTAAGCTATTTTTTAAGAACTTGATTATTCAGCTTATGTTTTCTTAGGACTTTTTCCCTGTAAAGGTTCTCAGATCATTCCCAAGACAGTAGAACAACATGAAAAAAACAATAGATGCAGCATTAAGGGGAAAATCAAAATACACTGATTTTGAGCTGTCAAGTGTGGCATTTGCATGTCAAATCCTCTCATTTTGTAACCATGCTCGGCGTCCCTTGTCTCAGGCGAGGAGCTTTACATCCCTTCGATAAAATCTTTAAAACCAGTTGAGTCTTATGTCAGATCACCATTTTCTGACAGAACTGAGCTTCACTGCATCTGCATGAATATATCAACTGCATAAAGAGACTCTCTCAGCATTAGCTAAAAACCCCTCCAAGTGTAAATATACATATTTCAGAAAATACTTCAGATGCTTTTTAAAATATTTATGTTGCAATGGAACTAAAAATATCTAATTTCATAAATTAAATAAACAAACTAGGGCTTTTCATCCCAGGTGGTGACAGAAATTTTAAGATGTCAAAAATGCCTCCAGGACTAAAATCCTATTTCTGTTGCCAGCTGTCACGCTGCCTCTCAGTAGCTGCAGACCATACTGCTCTGATCTCTTCAGGTCAGGAGCTTTTGATTACAGCTTCCTATCTGTTACCTATTACTCTCACTTATTTGAGAAGAAATTCATTGAAGGTGGCAACATGCCCCCAAAAAAGATGTTTATTCAGCAGGCAGAGAAACCTTCTCCAACTTGAAGCCTACATCGAATGTAGGAGTAGAGTGCATACGGGGAGAAAGAAGTTACCAAACTGAGCTACTCATTCACTGCCACAGTTTGTCATCTCCGATCTCCTGACAAACAGAGGCATTATCACCCCATATTTAGTTCATCTATCAGTTTTACCAAGAAATAATTACACACGTAGCTATGTTAACAGAAGGTGGTAACTTCTGGTGATGAGCAGCTGAGATCACTATACTTCAGCCAAGATTAACTGCTGTTTTGATTAAAATCTTCAGCTGCAGGTAAATGCTAAAATGAGGCTTGGATCCAGAGTTAAGTAGAGAAATGCAGGTACATAAGTCTGCAGTCATTACATATTGAGCTCTTTTGGTTGTCAGAAAGCCTTGGCTTGTATAAAGTCGCATTCAAAACCCACAAAGAACCACATCAAAATACATCCATGATGCATGTTTGTAAGATGATCATGCCTGAATATAACCCAGGAAAAAGGCTTTCATACCAATTCTACTCGCTGGGAAACCCATTAAATACATTCATGATTCCCTTAAAAACTCATACATTTAGTTTACCATAAAGGGGTCCTCAGCCACAAGCAATTTTATAGGATCTGCAAGCTAAAAAGAGATGGAAAAATCACTGTTCTCTGTCAAGTCCCACAGAATCTGGTGCTGGTATTATATACCTTCATATATTATTTGCATACTCTGCAGATGTTCACTAGCAGTGATTATGTACAATAACACACTGCCCTGAATCTGTAAAACACTGGTCTCGTTTATATACAATACCATACTAGGGTTTTTATGTCGATATTTTCTCCTAAGCCACCTTTATATATATTGCATTGGTGGGAAACTATCAAAACAGCTTTGTAAACAGCAAACACTCAATCACAGGTCAATTTTTCTGCCAATTCACTTTTATGTTTATCTGGGGAGGGAATCTTGGCTTCAGTGGTGTCAGAGCAAATTTCCTCACCAACTTCAATGGTCCCAGAATTTCTGTCTGTGTTATAGTATTTTTATTGCATCCCTGGCAAAGTAATTTCTAGCCTTTCCTTTTGGAAACTACCTAATAGCTCAACAAACTTCACTGTAAGGGTTTTCTCATTCCGATTTCTTTCTAGCACTGCTAGCTCTGCCTCACACACTTTAACTAATTCCTTCTTTACTTGGTGTTTACACACTTCAAATATTCATAGAGGGCTGTATTTCTCCATGCTTCCACCGCTGCCAGACACATTAGCTTTCATTTCCACCAAGCTGAATCTTCATTTGTTTTTATACCAAGTCTCTAATCTCTCTAGGTATCTTTGTATTATTACTATTTAATTTGTTAAGTACTGACAGTACACCAGGTGCCTTCGGTTTGCCAGATGCTGCACAGGAGCAAAAAGGCACAATTCTTCTCCTGTGGAGGAAATGGTCTAAAATACAAAGCAAAGATGGGGCAGTTTCCTTGCAGGTCAGAGCATATGGTCCTGCTCTGGTCCTGTTCCAAAAACTCCACATCTTTCTTGAACTATGGGCCCCAGATTTGCACCTCTTTCTTGCTACAGATGGGCCCCCTTAGAGCAAGAAAAGTCATCTTCTCATTACATAAGCCATCACTGCATGTTCTGGATAGATATTTCTTTGCTCCTTATTCTTGAGGCAAGGAACACTAAAGGGAACTGGAAGCTTCTCTAGAGATCAGACTAAATACTCTCCAGACTTGCTTTGTGCAGTCTGAAGGAAGGATTGAATAGAAAACCACAACCAAATACCATCATCTAAATGAAGCCAAATTCTGGCAATGGCTCCTAGAAGAACCAGAGATCTGCTCATTTATCAGGAAGTGTTCTGCATTGCTTTCAGCACAGAGATATGGAAGTTGTACGTGCATGTTGCTATTCATAAGAATCCTCACAGCTGTTTCATAGTGAGGCTCTTTCTGTTCCCTGAGCCCCTACCTCAAAACAACTCTTTCTCCCAAGTTGGTTAGGAGATACAGAAAGCTGACAGCCAATGCTTCTCATAAGCATTTCCTCAAGGTATGCACCTTATCTTAACAAGGAAACCCAATGGTGTCCCAGGCACCTCAGTTCTATGATCACCAGTTAAATCTCAGATCTTCCTCCCCACTACCTAGCCCTAGCAGGAGAGAAGAGAGCACTGTGGTTTTCAGTCTTCTTTTTCTCCTCTGCTCATTAATCACCCTAGAAGGGGGAAAAGAGATAGTCCCAAGCAGGTCTCACCAGAGAAGGGAGTTAGACATGAAAGTAGTAAAGTTGAATGTATCCAAATCTTTAAGAATCTCGAGCTCCTAAGAGCTACCTTAATGCTTCTTTACACACTGTGTACAAAAGCACTGGCCCTCAAGGAAACAGAATACATAGCACAGACATAGAAGAAAGTTCACAGCAAAAGCATCTCATAATATGCATAAGGCAGAGAAGATGCCACTGCCATTTTATTTCTCAGAGAGCCAGCACTTTGCTAAGAGCATCCCCTCAACCATCACTGTTCTTTCGCTCTCAGAAATCTATAAGCAAGGAGATAAACTGTTTGTAAATAACAGTTTCACACCAATTAGCTGTGTGCTCTGCAAACATCATTGCAGACTCAATGTGCTGTTTCTAAGGGCTTGTTATTTTACAATACTGTATAGCTATATTTCTAAATAATTGATCTGTTCTACTTCAAAAAGGCCATCAGAAAGATATGTGGGCAATTTATTGTGGAGGTAACAGTAGGAGAGACCATAGGAGTTAACCTCAGCTTAGCCATGTTTACGACTACAGTATTTTGCAAACTTGTCTTGGAATGAGACCAGAGGCTGCACTATTCTCCCCTGTCACCTCAGCACCTCATTTTCACCTGGAAGGAAAGGCAGGCATAGCAGTGAGGCAGGACAGCCAGCCTCACAGTTGTGATGGGATCAAGGTATGGAAAGAGAATTCTCTGCCCCATAGCAGGAGCACTGCTATGGGCACAGGCTTATAGTGCTGGACATCAGAACTCAAGAACAAAGGCCTGAAGCTACAGCCATGTGAACATAGCCAAATGGTGCCTAATATAGGCTATAGTAATCTGGCATATCTGACCAAGATGAGAAAGCTGGCAAGTATGAATACAAGCAGATAACCTCAGAGGAGTGCCATGACCTCAGATCCTTCAGTGCACTAAAGATAACATACCAAGGCAGAAACATGCTGCAAAACCACGACTTTAATCTCAAATTACTCAGATGAAGGCCTTAAGAGGAATCAGGGCAATTCTGACCTTCTACAGAACCCAATACAGAATCTCAGCCAACAGCTGAGGAACCACAGTTAACAACATCTGTTTCACACCATGCAGTCCATGTTGAAGGCTGCCAATACTGGGCTGAAGTACCAGTGAACTCCACCACTTTTCAACTGAACTCCTCCAACAGCTAATTTCTCTACTGTGCCTTACTTCTAACTCCTAGCTTGCCTAGCTTCCACTTCTCACAGCTCTTTATACCTGCTACTGCTAGATTAAAGAGCTGTCCTAAATAGGATAAATTCTTCCCCATTGGCTTTATTCCACAATCAAGATCTTTTACTTTGATAAGCTAACTAGAAGTGTCAGTGCCTTATCTACTGAAGAGAAGCATTCCATCCTCACATCTCTCACCACACACTCTGCCATGTTCGGCTTTTGGTGTGGGCCCCAATTCTGAAACAAGACCCCCAGAGTACATCCACTACATCTGACTTACTGATGCTTGTGCAGCAAGGAGCAAAATACCCATTTCAGCTCTGCCAAGCCACACAAGGAACCATGTGAGAGCACCACAATTTTGTAACAGAGCAAGAAACGCAAACTGATAAGAAAGATTTTTCCAAAGAATGTGGGAAATACCCATAACTGGAATCTTGTTGAGAAACACAAAGCTGGCTTGCAGAATTCAGATGGGGTCAGACATTTGGAGGATGCTGCAACCCAACCCCCCCCACAACAATTAACACCACTTGACACCTCACAAAAGGGCCATTGTGCTGCCAGACGCTTAAGGTCAAGATTTATGAATGTTATTGTCCACTAAGATGAAACAGTCACAGGTGGGACGGATCTTCCACTTGCTTCCCACTCTGACATCCCTGACAGCATCCCAAGCACAATGTTCAGTTCATTAATACCAGGACACCAGAATCATTTACATAATCAGCACAGAGCAAGTCAGACCTTCAAGTCAGTGCATGTTCCCACAGTTTTTATTTCAGGATACCCACTTCCACAAGGTTAATATATGTCTTGTTTACTAATGTATACACATTATTCCATGCAATTAGCCTAATACTGCTGTTAGTCAATGTGCCACCTGCGTTATACACGGACTTCACAAGACCTGATTTTTATTGTCTCTCTCCAACAGACACATCATTTTTGTTGCTGTAACCAAGGAATGTTTCCATTTCTTCATAGGGAATGAAGAAAAGGTCTGCTAGTTTTGGCATAAGACAGCAACTTGATGAACAGACAGGATAGAAAAGTATTAAAAGCACATGAGGGTATCAGGAAGAAAAACAGACCTCTTAGTGAAGGAAGAAGTTCAAAGTAGTGATCACCAGGGCTGGATCAAGGGGAGAAGCTGTAAAAAACAAGCTAAGCAGGAAATATAAGCAGGGCCATGAGGTGTAGGGCTCTGAGGACACAGGCCAATTTTGATGCACAGCACAACGAAGAGGCACTGAAGTGACTTAAGGAGGTAACTATATAATGAAGAGATCCTAAAACCTTCTGAAATACATCATAACTGGTAGTGTCAGGGTAAGATAACAGAACAGCAAGGCCATATTGCAGGGACTATCAGCTTGTTGCTTTTCCCCATGCTAGTATCCAGAGCTCTTATATTGTGTTGGAAAGCTTCGCAAAGCAAGAAAACATGCGCAGAAGCATGATCTTCCCTCCCACTCACCCCCACCTCCCTTTTCAAGATACTCTCTATAGTTCTGTGGAAGGAAGTCAGATCCTTTTGGAAAATGCCAAGGAAATACATCTGTTGGGTAGGAGCAATTTAAATATTTGATGGTTAATATATTAAATGTTAATTGAATATTACAATGATTTTCTCCCCTGGACAGCACACAATTAACATTTAATTTGTTATAAAATATTTAAAGTTATGAAATATCTGAGGGCAACTGAAATGTCGCTTCCACCCAATTGTCTTGGGACAATGCTTTAAGGGGACAAAAGGTCCCCTTAAAAGAAAAGAAAAAAGCATTTCAAGTTCCTCCTACAATCCATACAAGAGGCTTGGGAAGAGCCTTTAGGATTGGCACAGGGTTCAAGGACATGGTCAGGGCAGACGAGGGAATAGAGCCCGGACTGGAGGGGATCAAGCATAAGAGATTAGAAGTCTTCATGACTACCAAGCTCTGAGCTTGAGAAGTGCTGTGGCAGAAAAACAAATTTTGTGCATTTAGACCAGGCATTTATCTGCACAATATTATTTGTTTCAGGGGTGCCAGTGAGGGATTGGAGCCCCAGCTGCTCTGCACTCTTTTGCTTCAAGGCTTATTGATGAGAGCTGTATGCAGATGATAGAGCTACTACTTTGGCTGTGCTTGACACCTCACTAAGCACAGCCTGGGATGTTAAAATTAAGCCAGTTGTTTAGGGTCCGAACACAAGTTTATCTAGAAGGACATAGCATTCAGAATTAAATACCCCAGCATTTCAGAAACCTTACTCCAGTGCCTTGTTTAGGAAGATGGGTAGGAAACCTTTGGTAATACTTCAGTGTGGGGAGGGACCTACTAATTAGTCTAACAGAAAGGAGTTTTTCCATTTGCCTCCTCTTCTGAAGTCTAGTACTGTGAAAGGCATTAAAGGACTTGTGCAGGATTGTTCTTAAGTTTTATACATATAACATTTTAGGTTATGTCCCAGTAAAAGATTAAAGATGGCAGACTGTAGTAGTTTGGTAAGGAACATTTCCTTAGAAACCAGATTTTGTTACTACAGAATGAGTCTGTCCCTTCCTATCACTGTCACAGGACTACCATATAATCAAACACCTTTTTGGTCATGAAAAGAGCAGAAATAGGAAGCTATAGAAGTACTAAGGACAAAACTGATAGGATTTTTCAGAGCTTGGTAGAACATCGGAATACTTAAGTGATAAGGAAGAGGTGATGCAGCACAGGGATTAGAAGCATGAGTAGATGCAGGCATGAAGAATCTAGGACAATCTAGTAATGGGTTTTGCTCACTTCATTTGCCACCCAGATCTCTGATCACATCGTGCTTCTTACTTGAATTGAGTCAGATTTCCCCCTCTTTTCACTCTTCTCTCACCCCAGATGGATTTGCCCAAGCATGGCCTACTCTCCTGTTACAGCAACTGCTGCCTCTGCCATTTACCTGTCCAGAGGACTTAGTCTTGTGGCAGCTTCCTCTAACACTGTAGTACATCAGTGTCATACCTAATTACCATTCTCAGAGGAGTGAGCCCATTAACAAGCTGCACCGAAACCAGATCTGCATACTAATTAGGGAGCTGCCTTGGAGGATATTAATTAGGGGTGACACTTTCAGGGTAAGCTCTACTTTCCTTCTTCATAACCTATTTGAGACGTGTCTGGGAAATATGACTACAGTGCAAACAGAGACAAGATGGAGCATTACACAAACCACCTGTTGGTGCATCAGAAAATAACACAAATTTAGAGTAATATTCATTTTAGCACAAACTTCTGTCTCAAGGAAGATTCTAGAAAGCTCCAAAACAGATTCTTCTCACATCATTCCTAATCTAGAAAAACGCAAGGAAGCTTTTTCCTTCATCCCTGCATATGGAATTCCTCCTGCTCTTTTCATTTACATTCCCCTTTGTCTTTAATAAGGGCCTCAGAAGTCCCACAGCCTAATCAGATTTTCTTGCCTTGGCTCTGACACAGCTGCTCCTTGAGTTCCTGCTTCTGTTAACCACCATGAGGCTTGTGCAGCCTCATACAGCCCTGAGCACTATTTTCACTGCCTCAGCCCCAATCTCATCTCCTACAGCATCAACCTGTAGCTAAAGCAGCCATGGACAGCCAGTGGAAGAACAAGTATACAACACTTGCAGCTCAAACTAGAAGACGATTTTATAACACTCTGTTGAATTCATTAAGACTGGAGATGGGTGAACAAGCAGCAGGAGTGAGAGAATTCCTCAGCAAGACATACTCTATTTTAGAAATGCGTGCTACTCCTTCAGTGCACAGCTTCATATATTGTGTTTGTGTACAATTCAAGCATCTGTCAACGCATCAGTATGCAAATAATTTCACCTGCCACTAAGTAGCTGCCACCTCACTCCCCATATTGTGAATGCATCCCATGCTGGTGCCTCACAAAATGGAGGAACAAGCAGTACAACTGCTAGACCAGAACATGTCTGCAAGCCATGCAACACAGGGTCCCAACTCCAGCTGTGAGCAGCATGAGAAGCTGCAGAAGAAAGCATGCCATTATGCAATTAACAGCCTATCAACAGAGGAAGTTCCCTCCTGAATACCATCAGTCATTAACTGGCTGATACACAACAGTTTGTACCCCTTTTGCAATTTTACATCACTTAATGTAATTGTGAATGTTCTCACTGGCTGTTCCTATACCCCCCCATTTCTGAGTTCTGCTGAGCTCATCAGGCAGCAGTGAGTATGACAGGTTGGTAACACAGTAAGATATACCCTTCCCCCTTCCTAGATACCACATGCATCCATCTCTAACCTCACCACTTTTCACCTTTAACACAAACTACTTCATACACTTAAATGCTCATCCATATGCTTTACTTCAACTTCTTTCCTAAGAAGACATGTTCTAGATGCTCATCTGTAAGGCAGACTTTAAAACATCAGCGTCAGAAACAGCAAAAACAAGTGAGTAAAATAGGCAGCCCAGATTTCTTCTCTACATGCAAAAAAGCTAGATTCTTTTTCTGTCATTTCCTGTTCGCAATCACTTACTCCAAACCCCTTGATTTCCATTACTGAAATCAAACTGCACAGACACCTTTTTAGATCAGCAGCTGAAAAAGCCAACAAAACAATGCTCTTTTTGTTATTTTCCCATCAAGATAAGTTCACTTACCTGCAGCAGACAAAGGAAAAGCACAGGTACTCCACAAGAAGATGAAGTGGGGTGCTAAACCACACACCTCTGCAGACATAGCACAATCCTCTGAAATCCAGAAGAAAAGCCAAGGTTGGAAGCAGGAACAGATTCTGCTCACAGTTTAGTGAGCAGAGGCAGGTCCAAACAAGGAGACCATTCACCAGGACAGAACTACCAACTCTAAACAGTGTCAGATATCTACATTGGCAACTAAAAGTAGCTCCTGGACCAATGGTGAGGGTGAGTGGCCACCTGAGGCTGATTGAGTTAATTAAACCACACAGGTGACACAACTCTGCAAACGAGCATGGAGCTCCATCTGTGTGTAAACCTCAGGAGCAAACAGCAAACCTTGTGCTGCTGAGCACTGTAAGGTGACAGTAGGCCAAGCAAGTTGGTTTGATGTTATAAATTCCTGTAAGACTTAATGGACTGAAGCAAGTTAAAGTAACAGACATTAGGGAAGATTAGTTGCTGTTGCTATTTTGCTCCAGTTCTCCAAATACCCTGTGTACCACTGTAGCTAAAGTTTCTCAGGGAGTATGTAAAATGCCAGTTTATTGTTATTTGGTTTTTGTTTTTTGTTTGTTCTCCACTTGCCATGGATAAAACCATACATTTTATTACAGCAGGGTTTGGGGCTTGTATCTTAAGATCTACCATACTCTAAGGAGAGGTGAGTGGGGGAACAGCCTGTGGATGCAGCCATTTCTGCTGCATTTATCCCATGAGTGCAGGGAAGCGATGTGTTCAAAGGTACGTTGCCAGTCTCTGCTCCCAGAATCATCTGTATGCTAGGGATGATTTCCCCAGTGTTTTTTTGTTTTGTTTTGTTTTTCAATCCAGTGCTGGTGAATCATTTCCCTGCTAGAAGTGAGGTATCCAAGTATCTTCTAAACATTATTTGGAAGAGCATAGTTTCTGCCTTTGGATGATGCCAGATGGCATCAAATGATTAGTAGGTTTAATATAAGAAGCTTCCCAGAGGATGAAACTCCTAGATCTCACAAGAGGGTCTTCACCATCCCTCTGTTCATTCCCTTCCCAAACTTCACATTACCGTAGCTGAGCCCCTGCTGCACAACTTCACCCTCTGCTATTTTATCAATATGCCCTGAACATTTTTCAGGAACAAAGGAGAAGCATTTCCAGCAAATGCTTTTAATGTCACTTTGTTTGCCAAGAGATGCTGCCTCCTGCTTTGGTTATCATTAAGAGAAAGCATCTTTGCTTAAACAGGAAAACAAGTGATGATTTCTCCCCAAGTTGTTCAGATCTCTAGCTAAGCAGCTTTTGCACTTGCTGGCAAAGAGACATGGCTTGTGCTAAATAGAAGTCAATATTTGGAATCTATTTTCTAAGACATATCCCTTTGTAAGCGACTCCTCACCTCTTCAGATAAAGCCTGTTGTCAGACATCTGCTTCTCTTCTTTCAGATGAGATCAGATAGCTTGTGTGACTGGCACATTTGGGCTGCCATCCATGTGAACGTGCTGTGCTCCTTGCCCACCCCTTGCGCCTAGGCTCCACCTATGAACATACTATGACCTCATAATTCAGCTCAGTAATTCTGGATCTATTTCAGCTCAGAGGTACTGAGGGAAAGCACAGCTCCCTTCACAAGAAGTTCACAGTAGGTAACCAGTGTACTGAATAACTTTCCCAACAGTGTTCATTCCTGTATGGCAGTAGAAACATGGCTGAAATAATAGAACCTCTCCACTGCTCATTCTGAATGTCTCAGCTTTTGTTTCTTCACCTTTTACCGGCTCCTTCTCCTTGCACCCATCTCTTTCATTCATATCTAGGCCGAAGTGATTGCTTTGCTATAGCAAATATAGCTATATAGCATAAGCTTAATATAATATTAAGCTTAATATAAGCTATACAGCATAGCTTAGCCAGTGAAAGAATGGCTTGGACCGAGAGTAGGCCTCTGCTTGCCTTTATTCCTCCTCCATCATCTACATGGCCAAAAGCTTTAGCAGGACACAAATGTCATGGCTGATCTACTCCCCACTAACTTTTCTGTTCCTTCTCCCTGTTAGGGAAGGGTGGAACCTGATTCCACTCCTTCTGGTGAATTGCTTTCACCTGTGCTCCCAGGGCTGGCTGTGTCCCTTCACCAGGTGGTCAATCATTGGTTCAGGCCACGACTTAGCAATTTTCGCACAGATGGTTTCGTTTATTGAGAGTTAATGTCCTGGTTCCTTGTCGACAACAAAGAATCAGAGGGAGGTGAACTTGTTCAGCAATGTAATTGCACCCCAGTTCAAGATCTAGCTGTCCTCTTTTCCTCTGAGACCTCTACTCTTATGTTTGCACATACATGCAGATCTCCAAGCACTTCATAGGATATGAAACCATTTCTGTCTCAGTTTACAGTGACTGTAAGCACTGCAACAAGTGACTGACCACCAAGATCACCCAGTAGTTTGGAGGGGTAATAAGCTATAGTCATAGGAGACCATTAACACAGAGTGCTAGCTACTCCACTGGATTGCCTCTCTTTTAGAAGGAGGGAAAAAAAAACAGTCCACCAAATATGAGGTTTCACAGCTCGTCAAAAAAGCCCAGAGATGAATGAGGCTCAGTGCAAAGCACCAGCGCTGTAGAGATTCAGAGAAGAGCGGTAAACATGATTAAAGGGCTGGGGAAATTTATTCCCGGGGAGGAAAAGTGAGCTAAATATGTATAGCTGCCTAGCTATGCCCAGAGGAGCATACTTAACCCACTACAAGTATTGGATGGAAGAATAATCGTCCTGAGAGGCATAGAGGTCTTACAGCTATGAAGAATAGGGTGAAATTAAAAGGGTGGAGATGCAGCCTCTGATGGGCACACTCGATAATGGAGACACTGCCCTGTCTCCCAGTGGAAAGCCTGTTGCTTCACTCATGCAGAGCTGTCTGGGAGACAATCCTTCTCCAGTACTGCAGTGGACTCTGGAGGTTTTTCCAGCCCCATTTACTTGGTATGTGCAGACTAACAGAGGTTTACCTGCCTCTGTATCTTGTCGCTAGGGGTCAGCTGGATTTTTGTTTTATAAATTCTGGTGACAGCCTAAGGGATACCTGGAGAATCTGTATCTAACCAAACATCTGCCTTCAGAAACACAAAGCCACCGTGATAATAGACAACGCCTCCAGCCCTTTGCTCTAGAGGAAGAACCATTGTTCCTTTTGTCAGAAAGCTGCGGGACCAAAATCTAGCATTTCTTATCAGTAAGGAAATATTGCAGATGGTGTAAAAACGTCCTGGCCACAGGGCTCAGGGTGATGCTATCTGTAAGCAGGGAAAAATATAGCCGTTATGAGAAGAGGGCATGTCGACCTGTCAGCGTACAAAAGAGGCTCAGTGAGCACAGGTTTAGCTCGCTCCAGTACTTTGCAAGTCACCTTCTACTGCTGAATGCATCCAAAACAAATGGTCCGGGCTTTGTGCTCACAGGAACCAAGTGCGCTACTCGCACCTACCTCACCTACTGAGTAACCTTCAGGTATTTTGAATGAACGATGCTGGATTCTGCTGCCTTCTTTGTTTTAACACACAGTGAGACCCATGTCACAAGACATTCAAGGCTTGAGAACAGGTGCTGTGATCAGGAGGGGCAGAATATGACTGTGAATGCACACAGGTATTATAAATCAGGGTTTGATTAGGCAGTGGGAGTGAAGAGCAGTACTTACAAGCAACTTCTAGACACTTACTAGATCAGCTTTTCTTGGGAGAACACGGCCCCTACCTGAAATAACTGTGGGGCTAAGACAGCTATACAAGGTAGAGATGACCAACCCAGTCTATTCAGGAGACCAGTGAAGCTGACTGTATTAAGAGTCTGCAGATAGCTTTGCACAAAAGATGTTCCCAATCTACGTAGAACCAGCCTAATGTCTCCCTGTCTTTATCTCCTGTCTGTCACATATCAGGCAAAAACATTATTGGATTTCTGGGTAATAATGTGAGGTTTTGTGGCTCTCTTTGTGTGGGTTCAATGGCATATCCATAATCACAGACATCAAGGTTTAGTGCCATGTTGTCTTCCAGTGGCAGCCAAGAAGACATTATTGCTTGGTTAGATCTGCTGAGATCCTCCTGTCAACACCCCCTTCCTCATTTCAAGCTCAGCTTTTATAACAGGTCATTTCTAACCCCATTCAGATAGCTAAAGCAAGCTGCAGGGTGCAGAGAGAAAAACCCCTCAGGAGGCAGGTATGAAAAGCATCTTGCCTGAGGCAGAGACCCTGTGCCAAAAGTTGGAGTCTGTACACTCTTCATCTGGCACAGCCCAGCTAGGAAAGTGTGTGTGATCTGCACCTCCGTGTAACAGCATCAAGAAAACACGACCCATGCTTTCATGAACATTAGGAACAGGGGCTGGTCTGATGTAACAGCCTTTGGCAAACTACTTGCCTTCTTCCTTCCCTTTTTCACTATTTTTTTTCGTAGAGTGCAGGAAAGCCAGCCCACCTGGTTTGCAAAACCTGTCACCAGGTCTTTAAGCCTGAGGAACAAGCTTTACCTTGTCGAATGTCAGCAGCACATGTTTCTGGGAGACTGAAGGGCAGGTGGTAGTGCCTTATAAATCATCTAAATATGCCTGGGGTGATAAATGCCTGCTGTATTTTGCATAACATCTGGGACAGCACAGGAGAGACCTTGGGGGCTGGGAGTGAACATTTCTGAATGTTATGAAATGACAAAGACAGAGATGGTGTCACCATATGGTCAAAGAAGCAATCAGAGACACCCAGTTCACCTCCTCTGAGGGGAAAGGCAACTGGTGACATGGGAAAGCACTGCAATGAGTATTTTTTCTTCTTGGTTTTATCAGGTTTTGACAGCATAAGAATTGCATGGTCTTTACCAGGCTGAAAGGACAGGGGGAGGGTGAAAGAGGAGAAGGAAATGTGTGCCTTTCAGATGGGCTGGTTGCTTAATTTTTCTGGGGTTAAAAAGAGAAAGATCGGGAACAGCAGTAACCAGAACAAGGAAAAGGACTTCCAGGAGTGACTACAACACTAATAAGGACCAATGCAAAGATAGTTTCGAGAACCGCTCTGAAAACCAATTTGAATCCCTAACACAGCTTTAACATTTTAACAAACTTTGTAGTTTATCCAAACTATCTTGAACCATTTCAGGGAGAAAAAATAAAATAAATAAAATAAATAAAATAAAATAAATAAAATAAAATAAATAAAATAAAATAAAATAAAATAAAATAAAATAAAAGAAAATAAAATAAATCCTATAATATGAAATGCAGAGAACATTTCTTGTTTCAACACTCTTTGCTTCCAGCTCTCCCCCTAATATGTAACTCCCACCAGAAGTGGGAGAGAGCCCAGTAGATTGTATGTTCAACAGGTATTTGAGAGTATTATTCAGCACAGCTCTAGGGAGTACTGAACTAACTCTCACGTCACACTAGGTATGATTAGATCATTCTTCTTGTCCATGAAGATTCTTCTTGTCCAGTGCTCCCACCCATGTGCAAAGTTCATTGAATCTCAAGCACACCTGGTACCACATAGAAACAAGATATGGAGAAACCTCAGGACATCACTTGGCTCACCCCTTGCTTTGAGATAAGATGAACTAGAACTAAACCATGCCCGAAAAATGCAAGCTAATCTGTTCTTAAAATGCTTTCGAATGATGGAGTCTCCATGCTCTCCTCAGGCAATCCACTGTAGTTCTCCACTACCAAGGCCTTTTTATTTCTAACTCAAATCCTGCTGTAATTTAAGTCCATTATTTCCTGTCCTATCCACCATGAGTGAGGAGAAAAGTTTATAGTCTTTTTCCTTGCAGCAGTCTTTTATATACTAGAAGACTGTTCACACCTTCCCCCTTCAGCCTCCTTTTCTGTAGGCTAATTAACCCCAATTAATTCAATCTTTTTTCATGGGTCATATTTGCCAGAACGCTGATTACACTCATTACTGTTCTCTGGGCTCTCTCTTCCTGTTCCTGCTTCCTTTAAGCATCATGCTGTGGAACAAAAAAGAAAGATAGATAGAAAGAAAGAAAACATGAAAAAATAAGAAAGAAAAGAGAGAAAAAAAAGGACATGTTCACATATTAGCTAAAACAGGTTTTTGGGTTCATTGCATTTCTACTGATTGTAAGTCTCCAATACATTTTCATGGGATTATTTAAGTTTCTTTTCTATTAGAGTTTGGTTGCTTCCCAAAGACATTCACAGTAATCATAGAATTGCTCATGTTGGAAAAGACCTTAAGGATCATCAAATCCAACCACAACCTAACCGTTCTACCCTAACTCTAACTACCCTCTGCTAAATCACGTCCCTGAGCACATCCAAATGGTTTTTAAACACATCCAGGGATGGTGACTCAGTGCAGTAGCCTCTGCTGCCTGCTTAGGCCCTGTTCCTTGCAGGTGGATTTCCCCATGGCTTTGCAGTGCTACACACCGGATAGTAGGTAGTGCAGAAGGTGTGAATGATTGCAGTGTCTGAATGTGTGTCTTATTACTCAGAACTCTTTTCATCACCAGGCAAGATTTAAGGATAAAAGAATATGTTTGCTTAAAGAAAACAGACTTGCAATAGTGAAAGCAGGTCATAAAAAGATAGAATGATGTTATTAATATCACACTGAACCTAAGAATTCTCCATGGTGGCGGCAGCATAGTTTTCTCCAGTCCCTGTCTCTCTTCATAAGTCAGAATTGGAAGAGCAACATTTGCAAGATGGTTAGTTCTGGAAAAGCTGCTTTGCTCTGCCTTGTAATGCTTTAAAATCACTGTGCATTTGGAAATGTATTTGTAGCCCAGTGTTGAAGTTGAGTGATGACCAAGTTCCAGAAGGCAGATCCACTTCCAGTTATGACAAAGCTAAGCCAGTTTCTGCTGCTGCAATGGAGTGGTACTGAGAACATTCAGTTGCCTACATCAGAGTAGAAGCATTAAGCTGGGCCTACTCTATGCTACTTCAGCATAGAAAAGCAGGCACTTCAGGCTGCTGATAAGCATTTGGGTAGATGAGTATATATTTCCTGGAGAAATTGGCTGCAAATGTTACCATTCACTGGGCAAAAACTGGCTGGATGGTCAGGCCCAAGGGATTGTTGTGAATGGAGCTATACCTGGTTGGATGCCAGGTGCTCCCTGATGCTTAGTATTGGGTTGAGTTCTGTTTAGTATTTTTATCAGTGATGTTGATGAGGGAAGGGATTGAGTGCATCCACAGAAGGATAATGAGTTGCTTTTTAGGCCCTATCCAGCCTAAATAATTCTATGATTCAATAGCAAAGGGCACCCATAGAAGGGACAAGCCGGTCCTAGTATGGGACAACATAGTGTTGGACAGCATCTAGATGACTGTCAAAAAGGGGATGATTAAAAACACCTCCACCTGGACTTGAAAGTGTATTCACTCAAGGTGTAGTTAGGCTTTCCCAGGAGGACTTGTTAGTATTAGCACGATGTAAAGCGCTACAGAATTCTTCATAAAGGCATGCTGTGCCTAGCTGCGAGGCACTTCCAGGCAGATGAACATTTAGCGCCTCGAATATATAAATACCCTTGTTATATAACAAGGTTTGAGTTATGTTTTTTTACAGCCTTGGTAAAAATCGATCACAGCTCAGTCTTTTAGCGAGCATCATTGCAGAGGTGAAATGACTCTCTCAAACAGCTGCCAAACCTTCCCATGCATAAGCCTTAATATTCACCCTCTCTGTTCCTGCAGTCAGCAAGGAGGGCTTATCCAACAAAAGTTTCAAGTCTTCGCTTTTGCTCTGGAGAGCCCGAGAGCACAGCTGGAATCCAACAGTCCTTTCCCAAGCACAAGCCCTTTGCTAGGCTCCCTGTGCGGCAGGCGACATTAACACTTCTCCATGTAGCTGTTTATAAAGGAATGTTTTTTTTCCACAGGCTATTTGTTGACATATAGCTCCCACAGCTAATCCTAAAGTGCTTTCTAAAACCATAAACTGTATATGTTACAGAGATTAGGGCTGAACAAATATTTCACTATAAATCATTTATTCAATAAATTTCTTATGATTTTTTTTGTTCCCTTCTGTTTGTGAACTGTCTGCAAAATGAAAGCTGAATTCCCAAATTCATTCATTAGTCAAAATTGCCCATGAATTTCTTCTGCAGATAGTTTTCACCCTGCAGGCCATTTGTGGGCAGTTTGTTATGAATAGCCTCAATTCAATGCTTGGTTGGTTTAGCTGCAGCAGTCATGTGGACGTGTCTCTGTTCTCAATGAAAATTCACTTTCAAATATGGACTGACATTCACACTGAATTTCTCCCTGTTTTCTCATTCCTGATAGGAATCAGCCTCTCCAGTCCAACTGGAAAGGTTAGCTGTCCAAACCAGCACAATGAGCTAGAAAGGGAAGAAAGCAACCCACTGTATGAATTATTCTGTATTAAGGTTGGATAGAAATACTCTAAGTCAATGCCCTCACTAACACTTGACCGCTGAATAAACGAGAAGACGGCCACAGCTGTAGTGCAACATCTCTTGGGGTAGCACAAAGATATCTGTTCTGCTACAATGAAGAAAGATGGATGCCTCCTTCTTACTCACCATTCTCAACAATAAGCGGCATGGGTGAGTTCTGAGGAATACTCAGACCTAGTTCCCTCTTGTTAACCTGTTTCCCTGAGGGTTCATCCATCCAGGATGCTTCTAGGGTGTTTGTAAGCATCCCTCCCCTCTCTAGAGAAGAAAGTAGATATTGTAGAACATAATTTATCGTAAACACTAGTTTGAAGTTTGAGTTACCGTTGAACAAGCCTGCAGGCTTCTCTCGTCCTGTTATCTGTCTCCAGCAGATGTTCCTCGCATCAGATCGCTGTGTTGCAGTCCCTGGTGCTGCCAGCACTGCCAAATCCTGCTGCTACTCACACGGAGGCTCTGAAAAGCCATTGAGCTGTGCCTGCTGATCCTTGCCCATCCCAGCTTCCCCATCAGCAGAAAGCAGGGTCAGAGACATCCAGGAAATCTCAGGCAAGCAACAACAGGGGCTATGTGTGGCTTACTGCACTACTGGTGTGCCCTTTTAGGATCAGATTTCACTGGCTTGTGTAACATCACAAGGGCTTATTTTCTTATTTCTGAGGTTGTAGTTGCTCCATGTAGCCACCTCATGACATGGAAGTAAAGTATAATGGCCTTCCCAGTTGAGATTTCAGATAGAATCACTGGGAGAGAATGGTAAATTTCCCCAGTCGAAGAAAACATTGACTTCATTTTGAGAAACTTAAAGCCACAAGAAACTAAACAAAGTAGAAGGGAGAAGGAGGAAGGAGGAGAAAGGAAAAACAATTACCCGAAGTCAGTAAACAACTGTCAAACCTGAAAGCTTTTCATTTTGTGATGAAAAACATTTCTACTCATTCCTACAAAGAGCACACATTGGCTGTGAAAATATTTCAGAGGAATTTCATATGGACTTTATACCGACTTTATTTTCTTGACAGTTTTGATGGAGGTACGGTACAAAGTGAGTAACAGTGTTATATATATATCTCCAGAGTGCCATTTGAAAGGCATCTGCAGCCCTTGTATGAGAAAATCACAGTCATAGAACCTGCACAACGTACACATGACAACAGAACCATCTTTGGACCTATATTACCTCAAACTCTGCCCATGAAATCTGTTGAGCTTCCATCTATTCGAAACAGTGCTGCCTCTCCAGCACCTACTCAAAACATCTCCAGACCCTTTCTTCCCCAGGTCTCTGCCCTCTGTAGGCTATTCAAAGGATTTCACCCTTACACAGACAGCTTATCTTTCACCCTCATCTTTGCAGCTGTCTTCCCTCAGCCCTTCACACAGCAGCTTTGCTGAAGCCTCCTGAGCTTCTAACTCTCAAACTTCCAATGGGTCCTACAGCCAAGGTTGCGTGTGTGGTTCCTTCTGTTCACCAAATCTCTCCCTTCACAAGAATTGGCTCTCCAGGATCTTATCTCAGCAGTCTCCAAGTGTTCCTCTGCTCCTCCAAATGCACATGCTGAAACACATAGGAAACTACAAAGGAACATATGATGTATCTGCTCGTTTGTCTCTCTGTCAGTCTTCTTCAGGAGAGTAGACTCTAAAGTCCTTGGAATAACCACTGTGGCCTTTTCCTATGTTTAAAAGTTCCTCCCACGTTTATCACGATAACAAACAAACAAAAAAGCAGCAAGGAGAAAAAATGAGCTTTGCTTCACATAGGACAGAGATGAAATCCTCCTTTGGTGTGCAGCAGCAGCATCTGTTCAATGGGGAACAGCAGAGCTGCATCTCAGCAGGGAGGAATGAGAGGGAAAATCCCGGAGCTGCTTAAAACTACTTCAGTAGGAATTTATGGAGGTAAAGTAATTTGCTTTTCTATCCGTAGAATTTAATTGAATTTCAGGGCATTTGGGTTTGTTTTTTTTTTTTACTTGTTGGGACACCTTGAGAGTGGTGTGGGCCACTGCTTCCATTTTTAAGCACGATCAGAACAAAACTACATGCAAGCAGACAGTCCCTTCTTCATGAGAGAGCAGGAGGGTAATGGATTCCAGCCAAAACAACATTTGCCACTCACCCTCCTCCCTCCATTCCCACACAACCATAGGAGTTTTCCTCTCTGAATACTGGCCCCAGAAGACATCAAGGTTGAACACAAGGTTGTATGAATGAAAAGTGCCAGGTCCTTCCCATGCTGCAAAGAAACCATTACCAGGCTACACCACTAGAATGGAAGGAAGAGAAAAAGAGGTGCATTGCTAGCAACTCATTTCATTTTCCCCTCCCTCACTCTCCTTCAGAGCGATGTAAAACTGTAAGAGTAGGGAGAGACTTAGCTTAAATTAGGTTTACAAATAGCCCAGTGAATAGGGAAATGAGATGCATATGCTGCATGTTAAAGTGTCACTGCCACGCAGCCCTCTGCGACTGGGATTTGGAAAGATGCCGGGTCCCGAAGATGAGGTGCAGCACTCTGTCAGTCAGGAGGAGGTTGCTGGAAGCTTTCTGAGAGCGCAGTTTTCCAAGCGCTTGCTGCTGCTGCCCCCCGACGGCCCTGGCTGTTTTACATGCAGTCACGGTTAGGAAAAAAAGCAGTCTATTAAAAATGACGACTCTATGCTTTCTATTTATTCCCTGTCACTGAGATTTATTTTCTGCCCAAATAAGTTGTTGTTGTTGTTTTCCAAACCAAAGCCACTGCTGGCTCCATCTGGCAGCTGAACATCAAGCTCTTGTTTCAATGCCCTGCAATACAGAGATGTGCTGGTCGCTGAAGCTGCTACATTTGCAGAACCAAAGACACAGTGGAATAGCACCACAACCAGCTTCTCTCTGACACTGGCTCCTGCCAGTACACCTCACACTCTGAATCTAGGAACAATCCCCTTTGCAGACATACAACTTACTTATCTCCACGGCCTATCTGAGCTCCCTGCTATGCTTGCTTGGCTATAGATGGGCTGGCTACTTTCATTACTCCTTTCCTTACTCCCCTTCAGATCTGTTCTTCATTTACATCTCTGTAGGGGAGGGGTGGGTGAAGGTGCATGTACATTCACAATTTGAGATATCAGGGGTTGTTCTCAGCATTCACACAGAAGCTTTGCACCTTAGAGGCAGGGCAAATGCACAAAATGCCACCTATTATATGGGGCCAGAACCATTGATTTATGAAGCAACAGGTAACACACGGTTGTTCTCTTAAGAGAAGGCAGAATTGAGTTCCTAGGTGCAGGTGAAGCTGTTGGATATTCCACTTCCACGGCCTGCTAGTAAAGCTGGATGCCCTAAGAGCCTCACACCAGGGCCTCACCACAAAGCTGGGAAAACTGAAAGAGCCAGAAGTGACTGGGATGGGGCAGAAAAGGGAGAAAGAATGAGTGAAAGCCCACAGGGAGGACAAGAAGAAACCACAGAGGAGAAAGTCAGAGAGTGAGACAAGATAACTGCATGTAAAGAGCTGGTAGGGTGCTCTGAGAGACTGGAGGACCTGAGAGGCTGGGGCATGAGGAAAAGAAATAGGCCCAGGCCCGGGAGCAGGAGGCTGAGGGAGAAGGACTCTGTGCCTTTGGGATTTGTCTTGAAAGGACAGCCACCTTGGGGATGAGGCCTATGAGGAGGGACACTCAGAGGAAGATGCTGCTGACTCTGAGCCATTAATGCTATAGCTGTCCTGTCAAGAGTGGCCCAGGTGACAGATCTTGTGCTTCCACAATGTCTGCAAAGAAAGCTACCACAGCAAAGCACAGCGTGGACAAGGCCTGACACCAGCTTACAGGGAAGGGTGGCTCTCGTGCCAGTTCACAGAGCAGCGATGCACCTTCAGTCAGTAGGGCAAAGGTTAAAATCCCACATCCTGTTCCAAAAACCCAGGGGTTGTCTGCCATTCACAGCCACATATGTAGGCCATGGGGGAGGAAAGGACCTGCCCTGGACCAGCAACATGGCAACCAAGGCTCTCTGTTTCCCACCAGGAGTACCAACCAAAAGCATGAAATCCCCCACTTCCTTCTTTTTTCCAATTAGTAATAAGGTTTGTCTTTTCACCCAAGCCTGAGGATAGCTCTGGGGTTAAGTGGGAACCTTCAGCCATGTCTGGGAGTGAAAAGGCTCCTAGCCACATGTACACCAACCATGACTCTGCCCATGAAAGTAATACACATCTCTCCTTGGCTTAGAAATCAGCCCCAGAGTCTGAGTTTGCTTGATGCTGAATAAAACCAACCCTTGATGTCTTTCCTACCTGGAAAGCCATCCTTTCCTTCCTGCAACCAGGAGGAGCTAGTTGGCTAGTGGCTAGTTGGCACTTGCTTCACTCACACCTTACTTATTGTCAGAAACAATACTGGAAGCATTCCCTTCTGTCTCCATGCCTAGTGATGTTTTGGAGCCCATCTCAAGTCTACTCCTTATGATCATACCAGTTTTCTATGTGGGAAACAGAAGTTTCAGAGACCAAGGTAACGTTTCCATTCTCAGACTCCTATGCTCACCAACTGGTCTGTCCTTGACATGCACTCCAAGCACCCAGCTGTGGATCCCAGGATGTTTGTATCCCTGACTCACCTCAGGTCATGCAGCAAGTCAATGGCAATCTGAAAGTGAAGCCCAGCTCTGTCTTGTACCTCTGCAGCACATTTGCTGGATCATAAGCACCCAGTGTATTTATCTTCATTTAATGTGCTTTTTTCTTATCCTCTTGAGTAATTTCCTTTCCTTAACAGATATAAATCACATACCTACAAAGTAAAGAATTATTTAAAGAACATTTGCTCAAAAAGGAATTTGAAGTTAACTCTCTAGTGGTTAAGATGTGACTGGATGGTGAATATAACTTGGCCAAAGACTTCACTAAATGGAGATGCTTAATGGTTTTAACACCAGCTGGCCTACAAACCAGTGTTCGGTACACTGGGGTGCTACTGTGAGTGAATACCCTTGCTGCATGTTAATTTCACTCTCCCTTCATCCATTTCACCTGAATTGAACTATACTCTTCTAAACCCCAAACGCAGACATTAGGTGTTGCCCCAAGTTAATTCAATCAACTTTTCTCTCTCAGATGGACATGAAGAAACAGAAGTTTCTCATTAGTTCTCTAAGCCACATCATGGTCTGTGCTTTGCAGCAGCTCAGAGTAACACAAACCTAATGCTAAGTCAGAAATTTACGATGGCTAAAATATGACGCAAAGGTGCACAGATATTACATCTAAAAGGCAGCCACTGATAAACTTCCAAAAACCTTTGTAAAATAGAACAAACCAAAACAGAAATCTACCACCCCAATCTACATATCTCTTGGGGCCAGCAAGAATAATTTAACATTACCAGAGACTGATGTGATCCATTTCAATGCAAACCTTGAACTCCCTGCTCAGAAATATGACAGAGCTGTCAGGCACTGCAGCTCCTTCCCAGCCAGTGGCTGAGGAGCTTCACCTACTGTATATCTGGTGTGTGCTGGGAACAGATGGGAGCACAATGTTTATAGTAAAGTCCAGTTGAAAATATACCAGAGGAGCCCCTTGGGTTGTATGCTCTTGACTTGACCGACAAGAACAGAAATAAGGGCATGACACAAAAAAAACTAATTGTAAACTGCATCTCGAAGATGAACGGCGTTTGTTGAGCATCTTGTCTTAGAACTGTCACTGGGTTCATTTCATGAATGAGCTGATGTGGAATGAGGCTGTGATTTCTGACGTTCCAGAAGTTTATAACCAGCATCTGGAGATGGCCCTGTGTAACATGAAATGTTTTGGTAGCTTGGCCATATCCGAAGGCTGTTGGAGTTTTATTTGCTATTTTCAATCCATGCATCACTGAAAAGAAAATCAGACTTTGGAGGTTAGCATATAACCATCTTGTCTTCTGAAGAAAAACCTCACCAGGCTTTTCTGAGCACATACATTGCTAACAGATCCAAACCCAACTATCAGTTGCAACTAATCTGAGCACATTGCTGATCATGGACCTGAGAGCTGGTTTCACAAGGTCCCTGAGGATCCCCAGGGGTGGTTGGCAGACAAAGAAGACTTGGTTTGCAGTTGCGCTTCCATTGCATGCTGTCTTAGGCTCTGGAGCATTGCTCTAGTGTGGAAAAGCTAGAAAAATATCAGCCAGGCAGCCACTCTCAACCTCACCAGCAGTGCAGAAGGATGTATTCAAGTCAGCTGTGAGTCCACAGAACATGTCATAAAGGCACAGGAGTTCTTACACTATTTGTGACACATCTGTTCCCCAGCCGCACACACGTACTGGCCCATTCCCTGTGTCTTTGATTCATAGCACATTATAGCAAGAAGCTTATAGCTGGGAAGCTACAGGCAGGCTGTGGGTAAACCAGTTGCTTCTGAGAGGCTGGCACAGTGCTCAAGCCCCACTACCACTGCATGACAGACAGCGCAGTACAGTGAGCAGATGCTAAATAACACTTGTTGGTGAAAAGAAAGAGAAAAGGCACTCACGCTTCAGGCACAGAGGCACAGAGCACTGTTTTTTCTGCAGGACCACAAGGAAAAGAAACCTACCTACCAGCTAGTAAGGTCAATTCTGGTGCAACCGAGCTGTAACAAGTGGGCAATAGGAGTAGCTGTAGTTCTTCATCCCTCCAGAGGATGTCATCGCAGAGCCACCGAAAAAGGCGAGCTTTGTGACCCGAATCTGGAGAGTGAGTAAATGCCTCGTGTTTGGACAAGGCTCTTCGGGCAATAATCTCAGACCTCCCTGTTTACTTTCTCAGAAGGAACCAGCTTTCCCTAGACCAGTCAGCACCTCGTGGAGGGCCAGGAGGGGCAGCAAAATCCATCGTTATTTGGGAGATGTGCAACAGGTTAGCCTGGGACATGACTGGGATGCATGCTTTAGATGAAGAGGGCTGAGCTCAGGTATGTGGTGTTCACACGCTTTATGGTCATGCCTGCATTCATCCTCATTTGGTGTCCCTGAGCATGGATGGGTGTGTGGAGGATTCACCCACAAACAACGAAGACAAGCAGGTAAAATCATGAAGACAGAGGCTGTGTTCGCAGACAGCAGGAAAAGGCTGTGTTCTGTTCTGCAGCCACTGGGAAAGCACAGCCAAGAGGGACCCCCAGGTCTCTCCTGGGTGGAGGTCTGTGTGTTCACCCTGTTCACCCATTTCTGTAGTTTGGATCACAAAAGGCACTATTTGGTTTTGGGCATATTTGTCCCAGAATGCACAAGAAACCCCTCTACCAAGGGGGGATTTAAGTACAGGTGAGCAAAAGAGCAGAGCCTCTGTGTTTTGCTGTATCAAGCCCTTCAGCCAACGTTTCTCTGCGTGCACCACATCAGTTCTCCCATGTAAGTATATCAACAGGAGGCAAGTCATCATCCCCTTTACAAACATATTTTAGTAAGTCCAAATCCAGGAGCTCATCCAGGCCACATCCACTGCTAAAGAATTGCTTGCCAGACATCCATGCAAGCTGCGTCTTAATCTCCTCTCTTCTTTGCTGCTATTTGTTTTGGGATTTTGGTGGGGGGGTTCTGTGTGTGTGTTTTTAACACGGATAAATTAAACTTCCTGCCAACCCAATTTCTCATTCAAACATGAGGAAGCAGGAAGAAGGGGGAAAAAAAAGAAAAAGAAAAAACAACTAGCAGAAAAGGCATTGGGAGGCTTAGTAGGAGCCTGGTCCCATTTCTACATATAAGCAGTGCTGTCTAAAGCCAGGGAGCCTCTACCAAAGGGAAATGAAAAGTGCTTTATTAGCAGTTGCTGTCAGAGAAATTCATCAAAGAAAACATGTTGGATTTGGGGAATCAAAAGTCTACCGAGTTTCTGCTGCCCAAAGAACAGTATTCCCCACTCCAAGCCCAAAGCTCTTGTCATGTATTACCTCTCTCTTGAGTTTGCTCTGAGGTCAACAGGTGCAAGGTACCTGTTCTCCCAGTTTTCCTTGCTCTCTGCCTTGGAAATGTTCAAGGCAAGTTGTCTGAGTTCTAGCAAGGGTTTGCTGAAGTGTGTGCATCTGGGCATGATGGGTAACATCATAAATAACATCTGTGGCATTCACAATGTGGGGCAATCCCCACCACACAACTGTGGTTGAAGGCTGCTGGAAAACTCAAGCATTTCAGTAGGGACTTCCACTTACAACTGTAACAGCTTGAGCCTCTGCTTGTTTTTTTAATGATAGCCGCTCACTATCAAGACCTCTAACCAGTATTATTTTTAGCTAGGAATTTGTATTACAGCAATGCCTCATTTGGTACAACTTACAGCTCAAACACCAGCACAGTAGGTGCTGAACAAACATAGTAAACTGTCTTGTATCTTGGGGAATTCTGCTATAGATCAATAGACGGAGATGCACAGGAAAAAAAAAAAAATGATGTGAAGGGCAAGCCAGTGGCAAGGAATGGATAGGAGAGCAGAATACTGACAGGACTATCATGGGAATCAAATGCAAAGACACTATTAATGTCACATCAAGGTTGCACAATCAAAAGATGAAAAATGCAAACATTAAGATACCTACAGCAACTTTCCCATAATGGCAATGCAGTCATTTCATCTACTGTAAAGCCGGCAGCTGAAAATACATTCAAAGGAGTATTTTAAATTAGGTGTTGAAAAATACCATGGAATGAGAGCAAGATATGTGTGCAGCAGGGCAGCAGGGCTGAATTAACACCGCTGGTGGATCTGCAGTTTTCTGGTTTAAATAATCATTCTCAGACTATCTGGAGGAGTTTAGAGAAGAAGAAAGGAAAATGAGAAAAAAAAAAATGCCTAGAAGAAAAAATAGCAAAACATCAGAATGGCCTTGTAACTTTCTGCTAGCAGCTGTTGATACCAAGAGGTATGTGCTTCCCAGTCCCCTTATGCCCTGGAAGCCTAATGCTCTACCCATGGTGCTCAGAACATCAGTTAACCTCCTGATAGTTTCCCCCATCAAATCTATTCAGAAGCCCACGAAAGTCAGAGAGGGCCTTCCTGGTGACCGCCATAGACTTTTGCATCAGGGTTGAACATGCCTTGTCTCAGACTGGAAAGCAAATGTGACAAAAACATTTTCCCATATCACTCAAAGCAGCGCAAAGGATCCCCATCTTCTGAATGGCAAAAAATAGAACTCATCTTTGTCTAGGGAAGCAGAGATCTTGCAAGCCTGGGAAATGGTACCTTCAAGGGCAAGGTGTTGTTATTATGAATGAGCAAAACAGGGCTATAATATACGGGCTATAATAGCACTACCAAACTGGCTGTCCCAAGTTCATGGTTGCACGGTCACTGCTTACTGACAGTCATATTGAGGATGAGTACCAACAGTCAAATTCATTGTAGCTATGGAACAGGGGGGAAAGGGGAAGCAGCAGCAAGCAGTAAAAAGTCCTTTTTTTATATGAATAAAGTTTTATTGAATTTTATACAATTAGAAAGAACAAAGAAAGAGGAGCGAACAGTCTGATGGAAGGTAGGAACAAGAAGAGCTTTCCTACTAGAGGAGAGGGCCTGCTGAGGGCAGTGTTCCTGTAAAAGTCACACAGGGATTGTTTCCAAAGCAGAGAGAACGTGTACGGGCTTTTCTTTGAATGCTTTTTCTTCCCTTCCCACATTAGGGTTTCAAAAGCAACCCTTCTTTCCCTAATCAGTCCTACTATGCAGCAGCAAAGAGAGGTAGGGAAGAGGACTGCTCCTCTGGAACGTGTGTACACACACAGCAACTCCCTGTCTGTGCCACCACAGTGGTCTGCACTCATTCTTGGATGGAGTTGTGTAGGACAGGGAAGGAAGGGAGGCTGGGATTTGTTTTTTTTTCTTTTTCTCTCTTTTTTTTTTCTTTTCTTTTTTTTTTTTTTTTTTTTTCCTTTTTCTTTTTTCTTTATTTTAAGCAAAGAAGGCACAAAATCTCAGCCAAGCTTCAAGCCTACTGCTGCCCAGGAGCACACAACCTCCTCAAAAGCAAGTGTGTTTGTGTGAGAACCCAACTTTCAACTCTTCCCCCTCCTTCTCAGAGCATGTGCTTGCATTTGAAAGGTACAGCTCAGGCAGAAGGCCCTGCCCAAGATTTGTGCACTGCTAAGGAAAGTAAAGCCGTGCCGGGATAAGGAAAAGGGGATGAGGAAGTCTCTTGGCTTAAAGTGACCCTTTTTTCAGTGTGAGAGCTACAGAAATGTACCTGTGAACACTCACATTGCTTTTTCCAAGAGCAGATCAGATCTGGGAGGTCTCCGGTACTTTTGGAGGTGACCACTGCCTTTGTAAATGCAAGGCTTGGTGTTACACAGGAGTCTGGGGATACCCATCCAGGCATGGCTCTGCTGAGCCAGGGCTCTCTCAGGAGGAAAAATCCAAGCCCTTAATCCATCCCTCCAACGGCATCAGGTCCCTTGAGTGATTTCAACTCTTGGCTTTGATTAAGGCTATTTAGTTGCAATAGAAGAAGTAAAAGGACAGGTGCCAGCCACAGTCACCCCCTGGCTGTAAGGAGATGGCAGAGCCATCAGCAGGTGCCATAAGTACCAGTGCGGGAAGTAGGGGAGGCAGAGCGACAGCACATGGGCTTCCACAGAGTTACATCTTCCACTGAGTCCCTGCTTTCACTCTTTCTAAGGAAAAGGTTTTGGAAATAAACTCTGCCAAACTCAGCATCCGGGAAGTTCACATGTGTGGGAGAAGGGGAACAAAAACTATGGTGTCTCTGTGTGAGAGCCGCAAGCAAACACGTGCCCTGCTGTGCAGGGAAGCCCTCTAGGCAGCCCAATAAGGAAAGCACACCATGCAAACACCAGAGCTGTGAGGTCCAGAGCCCCTCACCCCACATGAGAGCAGCCCAGGTGCAGCAGGCTCTGCTCAGGACTCTGCCTCCAGGATAACTCCAGCAACACCAAATAAAAGCCACAGGGCCTGTACCAGCTTTGCTTTGCACAGAGCTGCTCAGGGACAGAGGCTGAGACAGCAGCACTCTCCACAGCCATGAACAGAGCTCTGACAGCAGCTGAAAAACACCCAGCCTGAGGAATACCTGTGCGTGCATGAGTGTGTGTGTGTGTGTGTGTGTTTGTGTCAGAGTTGAGGGGAAGAACAGCAAAAAAATAAATAATGAGAAACACTCCCTGGCCCGCATCCTTGTCCAGCCTTACCCCCAGTTTGGCTGGTAGCTGTGCTGCCAACTTGCCCCTCCAGCTCGGCCTCTTCATGGCTGTCCCCATCCCAACAATCTTTTTCATCCAACAGTAGGGCCGGGCAGGCAAAGAGGGAGTCACAGCCTCCATGACAAGGTATACCTTGCCTGGCACCCCTCCCCTTTTGGCCTTCCCTGCTGCACACTGGTCGTTTTCCTCTTAGAAATAAAACAGCAACAACAACAGAAAAAAAATATATATATATATCTTCCCAAAACCTCCCTGAAAGACCCAAATGAACAGAAATGACCCCCAACAAAACAAACTGGAAACAAAAGCGAAAGCCCTGAGGCTAGGCTGGGAGGGGGTCCCAGCCAGGGCCCAGCAGGCAGGGAGGGCACCCAATGCCCTGTGGCCTTGGCACATCTGTGGTGTCCATGGTGGAGCCCCGACAGCTGGGGGGCATTGCAGCATGGCTGAAGCTGTCCCAGTGATTGGCAGTGGTCTTGGGAGGTCAACCTCTGCCTCACTGCCTTTCAGGAAGGAGTAGGGTCTCTCAGCCATGTTTTCGCTCCTCTGGTACACGAGGCCCTTGCTCAGCTCTCAGCCGCCAGTGTGCCCCTACACAAGTGAGCCAGCCCGGCTCTGGGCGGGCACCATGACAGGAACTGCCCCAATCCGCTCCAGCGTGGCCTGGCTGACAGCATAGGAGCGGGTGTGCGGAAGCCGAGGCTTCCTGCTAACTGAGCCATTGCTCCGGGCCACCTCCTGTGGGGATGGTGCTGTGCTGGCTGTCACCACCAGCGTCTTAGGGGCAGCCGGGGAGGGGTGGCCGCCATTGGCATAGACAGGACGAGCGCTTGTACTCCCTGAGCGGGAGAAGGGTGGCTGGCGGGCGTCGTTACTGTTGTTAAAGCGGGTGAAGGAGTCTGTGGCATGATTGGCCTTGGGATCATTCCAATAGCGGCTGTTGTAGGTGTTGGAGGAAGTGAGGGTGTCGTTCTCCGATGAAGATGCATCAGCGTGGAATGTCTTGGTGGTGGAGGAGCATTTGGGTGGCAGGTCATCCTCTCTGGGAAAGAGAGAGCGTGAGGGCACAGGAAGGATGCTGCTTTGCTTTGACAAATCCTCCCCCACAGGAGGCAATACCGTCAAATAAAAGGTCAAGGCACCAGCATGAACTGGCATCACTCCTTGGCCTGTTCACTCATCCCTTTTTATGGGACCCACATCTGTACACATTCACTGCTTCATGTGCCTACCACTGAGGGAAGCAAAGCATACTCAGGTTTGTAACAGGCCAAACCAGTGGCTGTCACAGCCAGTCAGTACAGCTATGTCTGTACAGCCAATTAATCGAAGCTTCAGGAAACTACCAGAGGGAAACATTGCATTTGTAACACCAGAGAACATCACAGCTTTACCTATAGAGCTTTTTAGTTATTAATATCTGATATTGTGGGTCCAGATCCCCACCACGTGTACAGTCACTCTCCTACATAGGTAATACCAAGTTGAAGCTCCCAATAAAGGCAATTTGGAAAGAAAAATCTGTAGTTGCTATTATTCATTTGCTTCTGCTATTTTTTGGACAAATACAGAGGTATTTCCCTAACCCAGGGAACACATCTGAGGATTATGAAAAGCATGCTTGCCTTCCTGCTGGCTGCTGCTTTTGCTGGCTGAATGGGGGTTTCCAGCCACCAGATTTTGCTGACCCCTACCTTATCTCATTGGGAATCTCCTCTTCTTCTTCTTCTTTGTGTTTATTTTTCCAGTAAAACAGTGCTATGGCCACCAACACAACGCAGACAATAAGCACGACAGCACCTGTGGCCACTGCTCCAGCAATCAGGCCGATGCTCCAGGGGTGGGCTGTGGGGAGGAGTGAACAGAGAATGAAGAAGAAATCAGGGCTGGGCTGTGGCCACCTGTGAGCATTTGAAGCTTAGAAGCAGAGAAAGGCAATATCCCCATTCCAGAGTACAATGATATTCTGATAGAGAAGCACAAGTTGGTTCACAGCAAACACGGTTACACGTGTTACTGTCAGAAGACAGAAGCAGTTGACCAAGTCTCCCTTGGCAAAATACTTACGTGCAATGACTTGCAGGTCCAGAAGGCAAGTGCTGGTTCCAATGGCATTTGAAGCCACGCATTGGTAAAGACCTGAGGACACAGTGCTGATATTTCGGAGAGTGACAGTGCCCTGGACTTGGTCTAGTTAGAGAGAAAAGAAGGATTTAAATCCCTCCCCCGGGCTTGAGGAAAACCATGAAAAGGCAAATCCAGCAAATAGAGAATTGATGTGTGAGACTCTTAAGAGATAAATAAATTAGGAAGTAACCCTGAGATGGAAGCACTGCGCACATACACAAGATTAGGTCTTAAGGAGCTTACACTAGATGTTTCTTTTTCTTCTTACAGATGAATTTCTGCAAATGAAAGCTTGGGGCTCATATTACTATGCGAGAGAAAGGAGGAAAGAAGAGACGTGTAATTGCCTATACCCAGATCTACCTGTTATACTGAGCTCTACCCTGCAGCACCCTGCTTTCCCATCCCTGAGTTCTCCAACTCCTTGCTCTTCCAATTTTCCTTATTCCTGAATTACCTAATACTAAAATTCTTGTGCATTTTGAAAATACAGCAAGACAAAAGTACTGTTGTCTCCATTTGGTCAGGACATGTAGGCTAAGAAACCTCACGGATAATACTTTAGTGGCTGGGCAATATTCAATCGGATCAGAGCCTTGCTTTTACATGCATGTGAAAGATAGCTCCACTCACAACATACTCAGTGTGAAAAGGATTTTCGTGGAATGATTCTGCCTTCCTTATATCTTCCAATCTATGAGCCTTGTGCAGGTGAGGTGGCAGCTGAAATCTCCAGACGTGCAAATGTCTGGCAACCATATTCTTTCGCTCCCATTCATAAAGATACTTGTTCCTCAACTGGGAACACTGGTTCCATACCAAAGTAAGATGAAACTTTAACTGGTTGCTGGTGAGTACCTAGTCCAGCACAGCCTCCAAGCACTCCAGGAATCTTCATTCCAAACAAGTGATCATGTAAGTGATGGCAGACACTCAGAGAACCATGTCATCTCTGGCAGCTCATATAAAGGAAAGACCAGGCTGCCACCTGGGAAATAAGAGGATAATCAACAGAACAAGCACCTTGTGTGGCAGTCGGGGGCAACTTGGGAACATTGTCCAGTTTCTCCCAGAGGTATGTTGGCCGGGGGATGCCTTCTTCTGAGCTGCAGGTCAGTGTGATATCGCTGCCCACTTCCAAGGACCCTTGGATTCTGCAAAGCGGGGCAGAAGGAGGAACTACGAGAGAAGAGGGGAAAGTGACAGCAGATCAGGAAAAATATCAAGCAGTAGAGTACGGGCTCTTTCTTGGACGCACTGCAGGGGAAATCAAAAAGCATGGCATGAGCTGAATGGGAATGAGAAGCAGACAAAGCCCAGAAAGGAGGTAGCAGACAAGAACCCATTGAGATTTGAGGGATGACAATACACAAAGATTCCTGACTGAAAAGCCCATCAAGGTAATGGACAGCTGGTTTCCCAGGACCCACTTGTCTTAAACAAATCTCTAGAGACAAACAGGTGAAGACTTCAACTCTTGGGACATCAAGAGTGGCAATAACTAAGAGGGCTGCAAAATGAATTTCCTGTGATTTGGTTTTGTTTTCACTGCCTTATAATTGCACACACTCTGTGCTATTTAACACTCTAGGTAGCATCCAATATTACTTGCTTTTATGAGAAGGAAGCAAATTTCTGAAAGTCCATTCTTTTCTCCTGTTGCTTTGTGCAAGCCTGTTATAACCCCTTAGATCTCATAAATGCACCCACCCTTTATTCATGCTTCTTTGCAACTCCACATCACAAACTTGCCACAATGTTTTCTCTCCACCATATTTTAAAACTCTCTGATACAACATCTGCATATGAGGACTGTGTGCCTATAAACTCCCACAATACCCACAACCAACCCTGTCCCTCATCACAATATGTCCACGGGACCCAATGTACACACCACCATATTTTTCTGCTCTGAGCACCATCATACAGAGGATTCCCATACCCCAGTTCCTCCCTCTTCCCCCACAATCCCAATAAACACACCCAAGACGGTGAGTCCGATGACTCCAATATTCCTGCTGCCTCGATCAGGAAGATTGTTGACCAAACACTGGTACGTGCCAGTGTCCGATAGCTGGGTGTTGTTGATGAAGATGGAGGCACTGGTGGTTGGCATTGTCACAGCAAACCCCACTCGCCCATAGAATTGGGGTGCACCACCAAAGATCTGACCTCCTTGGTAGAGAATAACCTGGAAAAGAAAGGAAGGTTCAAGCAATACTCTGAATGGACCGAGCAAGGAGGGAGAAGGGCAGCAAATATGGGCTTCAAAAGATAAAAGGATTACTTCTTAAAGGCTCTCTGAATAACCAAACATCAATATACAACAGTTGCCCCAGAAAGACTGATCCTAGGAGAAGTATTTTCTACAAAGGAGATTACTACATTAAAAATGCTCACAAAGGGAACAGACCAAATATCCAAGTCTTCTGGCACAGCTATATTTGTAAAAGCAGCTCAATTCATGTAACAATCATTACCCATCTGGACACCCAGTGTAGAGAGGTACGGACTCTCTGCAGGTCCGTAAGTACTTCAAAAAACAATTCACCTGAAATTTTGGGTGTCAACAAGTAATGTCCTGCCGTGATTTGATACTGAATACTGGGCAATACAACCATTGAGGCTGTACACCTTCTGTCAACCCAAGAAATTCTCTTTGGTGCAGGATTCTGAATCACACAGCTGAACAACAAATGTTACAGAGGTGGTGTGACCCAAGATAGATCCACTTCGGAGTGGATATACTTCTAGTAGAAGTGGAATCTACAGATTGATTGACAATCAGAATGGATTTCTTCTGGCCTCTACGTACATGGATAGAATTCAGGCCAACAGCTCTCAGGTTATGATTCTAGTGCCCACCATGGCAGACTCTCATTTGCTAATATTCATAAGAATGGCCTTGCAAAACTAAGAGGCAGGCTACACATAGATCAGTGTTGAAAGGGTGAAGAAAAGGAAAACCCCAAGAAAATTCATATTTTGGTGAGAAAAGACCTACCTGTTCAGGCTGGTTGGCGTTAGAAAGAGGAGTGACCATCCATATGACATTAAGGTTAGTGAGAGCAGCATTAGTGGTGAAGGTGCAGGGCAATACTGCTGTCTGGCCTCGGGCAACTTGGATACTCCCTGAACTGACGGACACCTCCAGAGGGCACACCATGCCTGGAAAGAGAAGAAGAACCAGTTCAAGCATTTCAGGAGAAGGAATCCCAGTTCAAACATTTCAGTTGGCCCTATGTATATGCAGGTTATGACAGCAGCATTCTGTTGTTACATAGCCTTACCAATTACTGTAAGCTAGAGAATTATTTTCCTCCCCCAAATGCAGACATCTTCCAGAGGCAGTTGGAGCTAGGAGTTGCTTTTAAGTAAGAGCATTCTCATTTCAGAACCTTTGAGAACATCAGACTTTGTTTTGGAGACAGGGAAAGAAACTGAACAGGCTGAGAAAAAGCTGAGAGGTCTCTCAGACACATATCTACTGGGATTCTTCCCAGCCTGCCTAATGGAGCGGTGGGGACCTCAGAACCTGGATACACCGAGCTTCAGGCTCTATAAATCCAGAGTCAGTAGCACTTGAGCAGCCTATGATGAGTTCCTCAGCTTGGACTGACTGCTTGGGAGCTGCAATACACAAGGATCATCTATACTGTCAGTAGCCTCCTCCACACTTCCCAACTCCTATACAATTTCCTTCCTCCCTGACTGCTTTCTCCAATATTGCAGGTAGTTCTGGGAGGCTCAGAAATGCTTTAAAACTAAGCTAAACAAAACTCCACTTTAAACTGATTCACAAGCTCCTTACTTGTCAGGAAAAAATAAAGACTGATTTTTCTCACAAGCTTGGAACACGTTTAAAAACATGGAGAACTTTGGAAAATCTCAGTGAAACGGTTTAGCTTGAGTCCTAAAATCTGACAGAATGATGTGCCTGGATGCAGAACAGCTGGTGAAAGTTTAATCCATCAATCTCCTATGAAGGGCTGTCAGCAGCAAGCGGAAGTAAATAATTTGAAGGGCCACCAGTAATAAACATGACCTTTATTACAAAGCATCTGCCTTCCAGTTGCTTCTGTAGCCAGTTGTGTGGGAATGGTTTGGGGCTCTTGAGTTCCCTACAATGGTTGGCCAGGCAGTTGCAGTAGCCCAAAGACCAGGAGTCTTAATGAATATGAGTTTGACAAGAGATCTTCTTTTCTACAAGCCTGACACCGAAGGTTATCTTGGCATGACTACTCATCCATTCCTGCCATCATCCATGGCAGAGAGACACACTAATTTGGACATTCAATTGGATTAAAGACTCTTAACATGGAGTTGAAATCTCTTCTGTCACCTTCAGTGTAGATTTTATGAAGGTCTGCCCTCAACTTCTCATCTGATTTGGCATAGCAAAATGTGTTCTTCAGCCCCATAACTTATTCTCCTCCAAGAAATACTCATATATTCCAATTCTTGTAAGTCAGGGAAAGCAATACTTCAGTGTGAGTATTCACTAATGGCGAATATTCTGGAGAAGCTTGATTTTACAATTTGCACTGCAGGCTTAGTTTCATCAATCACTCAATCACCAAGATGATGTGATTTTCATACCTAACCACTCTCCCAGCGTTCCAAATATTTGTGATTAGTTGATTGCAAACAGAATAATGAAAATACTAAAATAGAGCATGCATAATTTATTCACTGCCAAAACAATTCTCAATACGTTTGAGAATATCCAAATCTGCTTATGAACCCTTTACTCTTCCAGGGCTCCACTCTCGCTTTGTAGCAACCTTCAGTCACCATAATTTTCTCACCCTGTCAAAGCACTACAGCAACCCTTTCAATCCGATTGCCTTGGAGTGAAAGGGCAGTAAGAAACAGCTGAGGTTTCTGTCCATTTCTCCTTCCAAGGAATGGCTTTGAGGCTGGGCATGCAAGATGTGCGCTCCTGCAACACATCACACTCTCCTGTCTCTGCCTTATTAAAGCATTGGGCAAGCCAGCACTGTAGACTTGCCTTTTGCCTGTCAGCTGCTCTTTGGCCCAGGATGCACACAAGGCACACAGCACTTAAAGACAAGGACTCATTTTGTTAAGCTAAGTGGCACCTGCAGGGCTACAGCTGGGGAAAACATACACAACCGCTTCTGACAAGTACGCTTAACCAAGGCGACAGGGGAAGCAGGAGACCAAATGCAGGCAATGTCTTCTTCCACCAGCATAAACAGGGAGGTAGGCTGGTGCGTTAACACAGCACCGGAGGGGCATTACTGCAGCACAGCTCCTCTCCCAGGAAGACAGCTAAAAGAGCAAAGATCAAATCCTCTTCAGGGGCTACAGCGTCTTTCTTTACAGCTCAGACTACTAGAAAATGTAATGTGGTTACACATGCACTTGTCCATCTATGCACGGATCTGCGTGACAGCGTCCTTCCGCACCAATACTCATGGCCCAAAACACAGGTGGCTGCACATAAAGGCACATACACATCAGCCACTATGCCCAGGAACACACCTAGGATGAAAAGTGAACCAAACATTACATATTTAAACATTGCAGAATTACGAGTTGCGAAACTGTGGTTTTGCACTAATACATAAGGAAGGAGGCAAGGGAGAGAGGGAGGAAGAGATTCCAAGTTTGGTGTAAGTATTAGGACAAAGGTTCCCCAGTGTAGCCTAAGGAATGAAGGCTTAAATTCCCCTGGGTATCTGAGCTCCCATCATTAATTCAAACAGATGCTCCATCTTTGTGACCCCCATCTATCAGGTAGTCAGCCAGAAGAACGATGTTTTGGCTGCAGAGGCTCTTAGAGTTTCTTCATTTTTCCTAGGATCAAGTAATTATTCTGGCAACAGATAACTCTGATTTCATTTTTGATGGGGTTACATTGTTTTCCCAAGTAGCACAATTCCTCAGTATCCATGAAAGAGTTCATGTAGGCGGTTCATATAGCATGACACAAGAGTGTAGGGCCCAGACACAACCAGTGTGTCCTTCCCTAAGGAAATGTGTGAGAAGACAGATGCTCCCCATTTGCTACCTCCCATAGAACAGCTGCAAGCCTGCTTCAGCACATACCAGATAGAGTGAAGACCATGATAACTGGGTACCTGTGGATGGGTTGGTGTACGGTTGGAGTATGGTGTAGAGAGAGGGCTTTTTCCTGCTTTAATTTAAGACTACAGAAAAATGGTGGTTCCTTTGGAAGGTCATTCATACAGTGAAAGTCAAGATGCTTCCTTGCCTTCTAGAGAACTCTGTTTGCTTTGTACCTACCCCCAAGAACTGTTGGCAAGTCAGTAGTATTTGTAACCTGCTAGCAGGAACCTCATGAAACCCAGAGATGTGGGAGGCTGGGCTGGGATGACTTTGCATACACAAAGGACAAGGGACAGGTTTACTCCGCAGGGCTGGCAAGCCAAGAAAGCAAATGGCCAGAAGGGAAAAAGAGGTGTGAAAGAGATGAAGAAATGTCTCACCTTCATGCACTCAACATCTCCAAACCTCCAGGGAAGATGTGCTGAAATGCATGTGGCTGTGGGGGAGAAGGAGAATAAAGCTTCAAGCTATCAGCTCGCATGCAAAAGCCAGGAATGGCACTCCCTATCCCTGTGCAATTAGCAGTCCTGTTGTGTGATGGGAAAGATGCCTATGGCAGTATGACATTTTGGGTCCCTTGTTAGAGAGGCAAAGATGAGGTCGCTCAAAAGTTGGAAGAGCCGGGTAGGAACACTACGTTCAATCTGGCAACTGCAGGAAACAGAAGGAAAAACTGCAGAGCAGTCTTTTTCCTGAGATGAAAGGAAGACACGAGTCATTGTGCCTTTGGCCTACCTCACATCTTTGAGTTTGGGACCAAAGCCTCCTGCTGTGCTGAAGGAATGACTCCCACCTCAAAGAACATCGATGACTCAACATGCTGAGCAGAAGCAAAAGCCCCAGCCCAGGAAGGTGTGACTCGCTGTTGGAGGGACAGTAACAGAGTGCTGCAGAGAGCGCTTCTATCATAGGACCTTCTTGTGTAGCAGCCATTTAACCCACAGTTGCAAGTACTGATAATATTGTGGGACAGCAAAGAAATAAAAGAGACATTTTGCCTTCTGAGGATCTCTTCTATCTTGTGAGGAAGCAATTGCATTGACCAGAAGAGATCTCTGGAAAGGAAATGGTGGTCCTTCCAAAGATGGAAACGTTTCAGCTCCACAAGACTCCCCAGGGCTGGAAAAGGGCACCCCAGTACTAGTGTGGAACTTCATAGATAATACAAAGAAAAGAAGGTGGGCATTTTATGATGAGTCCAGAGTCTTTTCAGCCACCAGACTAAGAATCTATTGACATTAAGCTTATTCCCTTTATGTGGACAGAGGGAATATCCCAAACCAAGGCTCCTGCTGGTTCTTTCTGGCTCATGGTGGATAGTAAACCAACAGCACATGATGCAAAATAAATTCCATCTCTTTCCCTCCTTAGCTTTGCTGGCTCTACAGGACAGCCTGGAACAAAAACTATTCCATCTAGCATCGTTTTAGAGCAAAAGTCCTGCAACACGTGTTAAACTTACACTGGGACCAACATTTCCTCTTAGGTTTATACAGTGTTAAATGCAAGTCAAAAGCCAAGTACACCTCTAAGCTCCTTTATCACTAGAAAAACCATCAGACACAATTGGTGGTATCTCACCATCTCTCTGGCACAGAGCTTCCCAGGTAAAGAGATCCAATTTACTCAAGAAAGAGGAATCTTAGTTTTGTTGCTCAGCTCGCAGAATATACGGGCAAGTGGGAACTAACCCAGGGAGAAATCACAGTGTCAAGGTCTTGAACTTGAGCCCTGTAGTGTTTCTCGCTGAGCATTCCACCAGCTGATCAGGGACACTGGCTACCTGTAAATCTGTGCTGATTACACTGACCCCTCTCCCTTATCATTTATAATCTCATCTGTGGCAGACAAAAAGATGACAGTGAGATGTGCTGCTGACCCACCCTGCTCTGGTCTCAGCTGTTAGCCTTGCAAACAGCAATCTCTACCACCTCTGCCATCTCTCTTTGAGAAATAAGTCTTTCTCTGCAGGCCAGCTGGGAGGAGGATTTCAAACAGCTGTCTGATTGATATAGCATGGAGCACATCTCCCTGCCCCTGACCTCCCCAACCTGCAGCCATAAAGCGAAGATGAAAGTTGGACAAGACCAAAAAGGGCAGGAAAGCCTTCCGCAATGCATACTTAAAGAACACTGTCACTTTGCTCCCATGTCTTTGTCAGAGGAGCCGGGTTAGCTTTAATGGGGAAAAAAAGAGACTCTCATAACATGTAGATGATAATCACTGAGGAATTTGATTGCTTCCTCATTTGTGCCACAGAATCCCTGTTGCTCAGCTCCACGTATCTTCAGAGGACTGCTGTTAGTCTGAGATCCCTGTTTGCCCAGATTTAGACCTTAGATGGATATGCTGAACTGCTGAGCATGCAAACCTACCAAGGAGATCAAAAGCGTCTGCGCCCTCCATTTCATAGGGATTGCATTACATTAAGGTCCTTGTGTAAGTGAATGGTGCTCTTCAGGTGCTCTTCCAGCAGATCCTAGTACCTGAAATCTGGCAGAGGTTGTTGAACTGTGAGAAGAGCATAGCGCTAGAACAGACAGCTAACAGGGATATAGTGGGATCCCAATGACCCAAATAATCCATTCCAGTTCTGGGCTCCTGCTGTGCTTCCAGTACTGCCTTTACTTCTGTGCCGGCATCCAGCCCACCTGGAGCTGCTGGGAGAACCAATTCTGCAACTCCTGCTAACTGGGATGGCTGCCCTGCATCTCTGCTGACAAGGATGCAGATGCATGCAAGTTAGCCTTAAAAAAAAAAAACAACAGCAGCAACAAAACCCCTGCACCATATTATTGGAAGATTATAAAAATAGGAAGGGACATTGATAGGAACAAAAATAGCATCTACAATGACATTAGCTAGGATAAAACTAATCAATCGTTGTGCTCTGGGGCATATGTTAATCCCCTCTCCGTGGTATAGTGTTGCACAATTAGGTACATTACGGAAGGTTTAACAGTTCCCTCCGATGCATGCGGCATTGGCTGGAAACGGAGACTGCTGTGATCTGAGCTGGCAGTCCTTGAATCCACAGCATTTGCTGAGGACTCAAGGAGCAGCTGCACTACTGAGGTTGGGGAATTTTTTGCCTTAGCAGATGAGCAAGACCAGAGGGGACCCAGAAGGGATCAGGAACTCACTCAAGTGCTCATTCATTTCCCCCTTGACTTGCAAAAGGGGAGGGGTGGGAAAGTTTAATTCAGCTTGCTCTGTGGAACTATTTGGTGCCAGATTAGCCCACTGCCAGCTATACCCAGCACTGGAGGCATCTATGACTCATCGACTCACCCCCACAGGACTCAGGTGGGCAAACCAGGAGCCTGCAATCTGCTTACAGATGGCTGAAAGCCACAGTTAAGCAGCACAGCAGAGGTAAAAACATGGTTGTTATATCCTTGCAACAGGGAGCGAGGCATTTCTTTCCCTCTTGAAGTCATCCAGAGATGCCTAGAGAGACGTTTTCCAAACCACAGACACAGGCAGGGAGGAAAGTGAAGTTCCAGCTGGGCACAGAAACGTGCTTCACCATTCCTGGTCCCTCTATCTTCATCCCTAGTTCTCTGACAGCAAATCCTGTTGCATTAACTCAGGATATCATCATCCTACACAGTCTGCCTTGCCCCTCAGAACAAGGTTATTGTCCAAAAAGCAGCGAAAGCAGAAAGGAAGCTGTGCCTCCATCTCACAGCCAGGCATTAATTAGCATAATCTGCTGAGGAAGGTGGAAGGACAGGACAGCTTGCTTTGCTGTGAAAGGGAAAAGCTGTGTTGCAGATGCACTGTCCTGTTCTGCTGACTGCTACAGTGGAGGCATTATTCAATGGTAACGGATGTCTAAGGGATGGGAGCAATTTCAGTGACCATGGCCAGTTACTCAATGGACTGTCTGCCTTCAGCCTTTAGCAGAAGAGACTTGGGAACAAAAACTTGTCAAGAGTCCACTCAAACACATCTAAGCTGGGAGGCTGTGCTTGAATTTGAAGGGAGCCAGCAACAATAGCTCTGAGCTGCAGATCATCTCATTCACCTAGTTCAGATGCCAACATAAACCTTCCACATCCCTTGTTTTCATCATCTTGCTGCTTGCCACAGTGCATCAGAAAGAAAAATGGACCTTTTACAGCAAATACTTGCATCTGTGTTTCCTAAAAAGGAGAGAAGGCACAGAGGTGACTGAGAGCAGCTTAAATTGGCTTCATTCTCATAAAGCAGGTTGCAAAACCTTATAGGAGCCTGTCTTTAACGTTTGAGAAGCTGCAACAGCCAGTCACTGTGCTGAACGCCCCTCCAAAACATCCCCATGGATATCTACACCACACCTGAGGCTGGCTGAGCCCACAGCATGCAAAGTGCAGGGTAAGGCTGCATGGGATAGGATGAGAGACATACATAACTTGTTTATCCCTGAGCGAGAGTCTAATTAGAGCTCTCCCCTGGATCTAAAAGCAAAAATAGCCTTGAGTCCCCTCCAACCCATCCCTTTTCCCTGCTAATATTCTCCCAGCACAGCCCAGTCAGCAGAGATGTGACGCGCTGCGGATTGGTGCCAAGTGCTGGCAACAGCACGTGACATTGCTGACACAGCAAAGTGCCTCCTTTGGGAGAAGGTATCCACCAGTGCCTCTGCAAGGGAAATGGATCTGCTCTCGAGACAGGGGAACAGAGTCAGGGCTGGGAAGCCGAAATTAAAACAGGTCGGAACAGCACTAAGGCACTCGCTCCTATTTTCTGTTTGCCGAGCCATAAAAAATACATTAACGGCCCAGCAGCTTTGTAAATGATTTATGGTCAAAAGAATAAATTTCTTCCTCCTCTTGTGGTTAAAAAAAAAAAAAAAGGACTCCCCCCCCCCCCCAAAAAAGAAAAGAAAATGAAAAAGAAAGGCACAACATAGTGATGAACTGCTTAATAAGGGAAACCAACTTAAGGTTTAAATATGTTCAATAGCATATTGAGTAGGATGGATACAGCCCATAATGAATAAGACAAAAGCCTAGCACACAGAAGTGGCACAGGGGAGGGCAGGATAGATGGGTGGGCAAGCTGTATAATGGCACTTTGTGTGGTGGGGAACAGCAGGAGGGCAGGGTGAAGCTGCTCCATGACCCAACTATGAATCCTTGTTCACCCATCTTGCTGCCCACATGTGGCTGGGGCAGCTCCGCTTAGGCTGGTTTGATCCATTCCAGCCATTGCTCTAAAGGCAGTTAACTCACTGGAAATAAACTTAATGTTTAAAAACCAAGCACATGTTTAAGTATCTTGCCAAATCAGGGCTTAAGGGTCTAATCGCATTTGCATCCATTTTGATAACAAAACTCCTGCGGCCGGCTGGTAGGAGAGAGAGGAGAGCCTTTAAAGTGAGAGCGTGCCACAGTGCAACTGCTCTGCCTCGTACCTGATGCTGAAAACAGGCCTCATAAAGGCAGGAAAGCATCATTTTCAGTTTCCAAAAGCAGTCAAGATTGAACCTGGTATCCTCGAGGATGTTCGGCGATATTAGACCTCCGTATTTTATACTTCATTAATCCCAAGCTACTCTGGATATAAAATTATTATGAATAAACAGGAAAAAAATAAAATAAAATAAAATAAAATAAATAAAATAAAATAAAATTATAAAATAAAATAAAATAAATAAAATAAAATAAAATAAAATAAAATAAAATAAAATAAAATGCATTTCATTTAAATTGAAAAGGAAAAAAAAAAAAAAAGATGTCTTCTGATCTGGCAAATGCCAGGTCAGTAATTGAATGCATCGGATTATGAGTCTGAAAGAGGTTGTAAAAGGACAATTTTCCACTGGGAAAAGAGTTTTCATTAAAATCAAAATAGGATGTAAGAATATCAACTTTGATGACATTTTCAGCGAGTGAAGACAAAATGAATTGCTTCGACTTTCTCATTTAATTACGGCAATATTGGCACACTTCAATTCAATAAGGTGGAAACACTCCATTTAAACTTTTGCCACGTATTTAGATATGATATAAATTCTGACTTTGTATTATTTTATTCAGTAACGCTACAGTACTGTGAGCACATACTCAATACACTACGCCCTTCCATGAGAACAGTCTTTCGACAATGGAAATTTCCTCTGGCTTTCGTTCCATCCACTAAAAAGTCTGCACTATCACTACGCTATGAGATGAAATGGAGAGGATACACTGGGTTTTCCCCACACACCTCCAGCCCACTCTTCACATGGGAACACCAGGAGCTATAGTTGTTTTTCTTGTGAAGTCTGGTGCTGAAGTTGTTGACGTGCCAGGTTTTGCCCCCAAACCCAAAGCTTTGTTGCATGCATTTCTGGCCTTCTACATGAACTCCCCCTTTCCCAGTTGTTTGGACAACCCCCTCCCACCTTGTTTCCTGGTGGAAACAGGACCAATACATTAAAACGTGCACAGCCATATTAAAGAACATATGTCCATCCACTTACAACTGTAGGAAGTCTCACTGGTTGTTCTAACATACGGCAGCAGGTAAGGCAGTGGGGCAATGCGGAAAGCCTCCATTTTGCAGTGAGGAAAACCGAGGTGGAGAAAGGCTATAACTCACCTCAGCACCACGCTTCAGGTCAATGGGGAGACACGAACAGGGCTTTGTCACCTGATTCATGGGCCTCGCTCTGACTATTAATCACACTCTCTGCCACTGTGCCAAGTATTAGTATTGATTTCAAATTAACACACACATTTCTTATCAGAGAGGGAAAAAAACAGCCAGGAAGGTTCACTGTGTTCAACTCTGCTGCAGACCCACACGATGGTAGGGGTAAATGCTTTCTGCAAGCGGCTCTGCTCCACAGTACTCCAGGCCAGGATCTCAAATGCTCCCAAAATTCTTATGGGTGTTTTCAAAAGACACAAAGCACTGTCATAACATGCTTGAAGGGGTTTTCAGTTAGTACAGCCATTGCTGTTACCATACAAGACAACGTGTCTCTCTCCTTACCACCTTCTTTTCTGATGCCAGGTCCTCAGTGTTAACCCTGGGTGACCAAACCCCACAGTGCTGTCTTATTTAATGCCTCCCCTCTCTTCTTCCCTTCCCCAATGTCCTAAATTCTCTTTTACAGGAGCTGCTATGGGCTTCTCTTGTCTTTTAGAGTTAGAGTCTCAGGAAAACACTTTGCACATTTTCCCTCCACAACAGATGCAAGAAGTTGCTTACGCCCAAGCAGCAAAGCACACAACTGCTCTGAACTAAGGAAGATTTTCTTCTGCACAGCTGGCTCAGTTTTTCACACAGATGTTGTCACTCCTGCCAGGTCTAAGAGCACACAAAGCAACATTAATATGAAAGAGCCCAATTGGACACTGGCTTAACAACGAGTTGAAGATTCCCCAGGCTCAGTCCGGATGCTGTGTTTTCCCTTTTCTTTGCTTTTTTTTTTGCTTTCATGTATACCCAAGGGGAAAAAAAAAAAAAAAAAAGAAAAAGAAATAAAACCATAAGAAGCCACTGAAGCAAGTCTTAGCCTTTTTTAGCCTTTTGAGGGTAAATTCTCTTTTTGAAATTCAAAACACACACTTTAATCTTTAATGTTAAACCCCCGGATTAAAAATTCATTCACAAATCTCATCGTTTGGAACACTTACAAGTCCATTGCATTATTAAAAGCTCAGATCAGTGGTACTCCACATAACAAAGTCTCTCCAAATTCTTTCCCTTCTCTGTAAGCCAGAGCAGGTACTCACTGTTTTCCTCATTTATCCTTCTGGCCCAGAGAAGCCTTGTTGGGATTCCAAGGATCTTGAAAAAGTTCATGCTGGTGGCCTCAGAGTCCCATTTCAATGTGCTGTCACTCACCCTGCAGTCCTGATGGACCCCATCCTGATGGGAGCAAGCGGGCTTCTTCAAAACAATACTTCCCCATTCCAGCACACAGTGGCGCTCAGTTTGCTGGTGCATGCAAACACCCCTAATTTTAGCCAAGTGATGTGGAGTGCACAGACACTCACCTCAAAGGTGAGGTAACACCTCAAAGAAAGGAAGCATCTATGCAAGACACAGCCCAGGCTGCCACAACTCAATGATGTTTCTCCATCTTTTCCAAAAGATTCATCAAACTCGTTTTCATAATGGGAAGAAGAATCATTCCCAAACTGCAGTGTGCCATCTTGCTGCAAAGAATCAAAGAATCATGTGAGTTGGAATGGACCATTAAAGGTCATCTAGTCCAACTCCCCTGTATTGAACAGGGACATCTACAGCTTGATCAGGTTGCTTAGATGTTAGAAACATCACTAGAGCCTGCAGGGATAAAATTATCTTCTTAAGAAATGTTAATAATAGTTTCCAGAGGAAAATAATAAAAATAGGCTTGGGATTCTTCCCAGATTCTTTGTTGTTCATCAGGCAAGGAAGTTGTTGTGTTACTCATCTGGTGACACCAAAACTTCACAGGAGGTGTCTTGCCAGGTAAAGTTTTCACAGATCCTTACGGAAGACGTGTGGGTTAAAAACAGAAGAGTAACTTGGGAGGGAAAAGAAGCAGCAAAACCCTTCTGTGTTTGCCAAGAGTGGAAAGTAAAGAAAGCAACAGTTAAGAATGAACGTGGAATCCAGCCGTCCTGCTCTGGGCATGGATGCCTTTTCCCAGCAGGGTCTGAGCACCTCAGGGAAGGGAAGGAGCAATAACCCGAGTGACTTGCTAGGTGACAAGGACTCACCCCAGGTGACTTGTGCAGAATTAAAGGAGAACTCTTACTCTTCAGAGCCCAGATCAGTAGGTCACCTCTCAGCTCATCTCTCCCTCTATAAATTCAGTCTTCTACTTTTTAACTCATGTGCCCATCAGGTCAGATTACAATTAAGACTCTGCAAATATGGCAAAATATATTCATGAACATCTGTTTGAATAATAAGCCTGAATTTGCTTCAACAGTGTTTGCCCGACCTGCTTTCCTTGCCTTCTGTGAGCGCTCACACCAGCTCTCCCCTGCTCAAAGACATGACCGCATGAGGGACTGCTGTAACATGAACATAAGCATGGAGATTATATCAGTGGGTGGGGGAGAAGGTTCTCCCAGGACCCCACTGCCCACTGGTGAAGAACCTTTCCCTAACCCCCATCCTGACCAGAGGGAGACTTGTGGAGTTGAATCAGGAAGGCCTGACTGCCGACCCATAGAGATGAATGGAAGGGATGTCCACTGTTCTGTAGTATGGGTGCAAGAGCCCACAGGTGTTTAGTCCCTTTCTAAGGAGAGCATGGAATAGCTAAAGCAAAAATCTAGCAAGAGAGGGGTGATCTCCAAGCATGAGGAACCAAGAGTTTGCAAAAGATTAGCATTATAAAGGATAAATCCTAAAAACACAAAAGCTCAGAAGGTATTGTATTTTGAGGCTGTTGCAGAGATGTTATTTATGTCCCCTGTAAACACATACCACAGGTAAAGAATTCAGCTCTAAAGACAAAGTGGTGTTGTGAGACTGTGCTCTGTGGAGGCTGGCACAGGGTGCTGCCCATCCAGAGATCACATTTAGCAAAGCTTTTTCCAATTTCCTGCCCAGATGTCATTATTGGAGGATCTACTAATATGTATTTCCGCACTCGTGTCACAATATGTTAAAATCTTTTCCATACTCTAGGAAGCAGGAGATACAGCAGCAAAGGAAGCACTTCTGCTAGGCTGGGAGACAGCATCCTTTCTGCACATGCAGCAATAATGCATAAGCTTAGAGGACGGACAAAGAAAATAAAGCCCTTTTCAGGTAGAGGAAGTCTAACAAATGAAAACAAGATTCCATTAGTCTTTTGGCATGAACATCCCTGGCTGAAAGTAATTAATGGGTTTGGTACACAGCTCTTGCCTAAGAGGATGGGTGCCTAGTGGTGAGAGAAGATTCTTGTTCATCTTCTCACTTACCCTCTTTCCTGCAGCCCTCTTAGTGACACATTGCACAGATTTCCTCTGCAGTGCTGATAGTGCCAGCAAGATACAAGAAGAGGTGGTCTGAAGAGGAGTGGTTGTGCCTGCTGACAGTACGTCTAGTCAGGGCTATGAAAAGACCCTGTGAGGGGGGAAAATAGCATCCTCAAGCTGAAGGGCATTGTATGCACCTCCGTTCATGGGAATGTGCAGTGTTGGACGTACCTCCAGCTTTGGACAGCAAATAAAGGTTGTGGGGAGGGAGGGGAAGCAGGGAAGCTCTCCGCCATGAGAGCACCTTCCTCCTTCAGGCAATGGAGTAGGTGTGCTTGCTGGAGCTGACAAGGCCACAGAGCACCCATTTGGTGTTTTGCATCCTTTGAGAAGCGAAAAACAAGAGGTGGCAGGGTGTTTTTTCCCCCCTTTTTCTGGATGCTTGGGTTTCTGACAGGTTTCTCTGTGAGGGGCTACCCAAAACCTCCACCAAGGTAGAGTGTCAAATGTTAGCACTCAGCACTTAATTTGCAGTGCAAATCCTGTCAAACCCTGTTGTGTCTCTTTGCCCCTCCAAGGCATCCCAGGCCCCCTTCCCTTTTAAATGGGGGGGTGAGGCTTTGAGGAATGGCCAAGTGTTAAAGGCGGACACCAACAGGAAGCACAGCGTATGCTCCAGCACCAGGTGAACCCCTCTGCAGTGTGTGTGTATGCACTCAGAGTGGCCAGCAGGGAATACACCCCAGGAGCCTTAATTAATGAACATACTGAAAGCTTCAGGTATCAACATGTGTCATTAAAAATGATGACGCTAGCATCTAAGCAAGAACTGTTTGGATTAAGAGGGAGGGAGACGGGGACAGAGATAATGTCTGGCTTGCTGGATACCTCCAAAAAGTACATCCCTCTCTGCAGGGATCTGCCATACTCAACTGTATCAGAAAAAAAGGTATAAAAGGAGAAGGACCCCAGTAACAATACTGGATCAGGCATGATTAAGTGAGAACCCATAAAACACACTTTCCTGCAGAAAAAGAAAGCCATCATTGTGGAGGGAGGAAGGTACAGAATGAAACAGACATATCCAAGGAAAAGAAGCAGAGGAACAGTAAAATGCTATTAAACTGTACGAGAAAAATATTTCTCTTTAGCCCATCGATCGTCATTATTAGCAATAAAACTCACTGCTGGATCACAGACTGGCTTTCTAACTATAACAGCAGCAGAGTTCTAAGAAACACTGCTCAGGGGAGTGCTTCCACCTGAGGCAATGCCTCCCTGCAAGGCTCCTTCCTACCCCCCATGCAAATATCAGCACTTCTGGCTTTTTCTGTTCTTGGAAGAGCAGTGGCCTTGGAGGAAGTAAAGTATGAGAAAGGAATACAAGAAACAGAGAGATGAAGAGGAAAAAAAAGCAGAAAAGCAATTGATAGTTTTCTAGACTGAACTTAAATAAAAAAGCAACCGAAAGGGTTTCTTTTCATTTCCTTCCTTGTCTTCTCTCCATTTGTTTCCTACTCTTTTTTCTTATGGCAAAATCAAAACCAATGTCAGAAGAAATTAAAAACCTTCTTTCCCATTTATTTCTTCTACCCTGACCACTTTCTACAGGAAGAAGGAAATGAAGAAAAGAATGCAAGGGACACTTCAGTGAAAAACAGTCTTTGATTTAAAAAAGCAATTTTTCATCAACACATACAGCTGAAGGGAAAGCTCAGACTGGATCTATGTGACATGCTGGAGATACAGGCCAGCCCCAAGTCTATGTGTATTTGTCCTCGGTACAAGTAAAACTCTGCCCAAGCTGAGAACATGTGCCTCTACCAGGTTTAATCTAACTAGCATGGTTAAAAACAGCAGGGACACCATGCTGGAAAGGACACTGTGTACTTTCTTATAGCAGCTCACACTGAAATCTATGCTCTTGTGTCCTCTCTCTGCTTCTTACTGACCATGAACAGAGTGGATGCAGCAATGCCATCACACCCTCCTTTACTCAGGCAAACAAATCCCTTAAATAGAACAGAATCATAGAACCACCAAAGTTCTAAAAGATCATCCAGTCTATCACCAATACTGGCCACTAAAACATGCCCCTCAGTACAATATCTAAATGTTTCTCCAACACCTCCAAGAACAGTGACTCCACCACCTCTCTGGGCAGCCCATTCCACTGCCTGACTGCTCACTTGAAGAATTATTTCCTAACATCCAACCTGAATCTCCCCTGGCATAATTTGAGGTCATTCCCTCTAGTTCTGCTGCTAGTAACATGGGAGAAGATGCCAACCTACACCTCATCACAGCCTTCCTATAGGTAGTTGTAGAGAATGATAAGGTCACCCAAGAGCTTCTTCTTCCACAGACTAAACAATCCCATCTCCTTCAGCTGTTCCTCATAAAGCCTGTGCTCCAGACCTCTCACCAGCTCTGCTGCCTTTCTTTGAACACTCTCTAGGGCCTGAATATCTTGTAGTGAGAGACCCAAAACTGAACACAGTACTCAAAGTGCAGCCTCACCAGTGCTGAGTACATAGAGATGATCACTTCCCTTCTCCTGCTAGCAACACTATTTCCACAGGTCATCAATAGAGATATTGAAGAGGACAGATCCCAGTACTGACCCTTGGGGAACACCACTTGTGACCGGTTGCCAGCTGGATTTAACTCTGTTCACCATCACTCTCTGGGCTCGGCCATTCAGCCAGTTCTTTACCCAGCAAAAGAAAGTACCTGTCCAAATCACAGGCTGCCAGCTTCTCCAGAAGAATGCTGTGGGAAACAGTGTCAAAAGCTTTGCTGAAGCTTAGACAGACCACATTAACAGCCTTTCCCTTATCCAACAGGTAGGTCACTCGATCATAAAAGGAAATCAGGTTGGTCAAGAAGGACCTGCCTTTCATGAACCCATGCTGGCTGGGCCTGATCCTCCAGTTTTCCCCCACATTCTGTTCTATAACCTTCCCTGGCACCAAGGTCAGGCTGACATGCCTGTAATTCCCCTGATCCTCCTTACAACCCAATGCACAGATTCAGCTCTGTGAACTAGTCCAGCAGGTAGCAGAACCCTAGCTCCAGTCCAGGAGCAATAGAGCAGTTAACACACAGAGCTGCCATCAAAGGCACTTGTCTCCATGAGGTTTATTGGCTCTCTACCTCCCATCTGCTGGGAGACAGCCAAGATGCAGGTATTTGTGACCTTGCTAACTCAGCATTTCTGTCTTCTTGGCACAACGTATGGACAGAACCTTCTGGGAAGTCTTATGTCCACTTGCTGGTTGTGGGACCAATGCCTAAGCCAAGGTCTTCTGAAGTTATTGCATCGAGACTTCCATGGCTGTCTGTGTCACAAGGGGGGAAGCAGGCACAAGGGCACATTTTACTGTGGAAGAGAAGATGTATACCCTGTCCAGATTGCTCCTTAATTCCTGTTTGAGGCAATCACTCCTGCAGTTCCTTCATGCTGCCTGCACCCCAACAACAACACGTTTCTACCCATCCCAATTTCTCTCCTAGCTGGCCTTTACTTCACCCTCAAAAGAACAAAAAGAAGCTGAGCTCTGAAGCTGCATCCCCTCCTTTGTCCCTATCCTTTTCTCAGCTAAAGAGTAATGACCTGAACCAACCCCAGCTTAAGACAATGGGTGTCTGTGTATTGACTTCAATGGAATTTGGATTAATACGGGATTGCAAAATCTCCAAAATGAATGCAACTGTAATGCTGTTAAAACAATGGCTCAAAGGTCGGATGTTCCTGAAGTTAAAGGTTTCATCTGAAATTAAGTAAGCCACACTGAACATCCTGCATTGCCTATGATTATACCTTTGTAATGAGAATGAAAGAGGACGCTGCACATCTGAGGACAAAGCCCAGGAATATCAAACAGCACATATGCAAAGTAAACATTATGAATACAAAGCAGTAGTTGTCCGCCTCCTTCTTTATCCCCCGGTTGGTACTGATATCTTGTTCACTGCAATGCTTTTTGTTTTGGTGCTTTTCTTGAAAAATTAATATAGAAAAACAATGTTAGAAGAAAACAGAACATGTAGAACAAATACTCCTGTGACAACAGTTATTCTACAACAACGGTGCTCAGAAAACAGCAAACCTGGCCTCAACCTCCGCTCCATGCAGGTGCAGGATGATACCTGTGTTTCCTTGTAAATTCACCAGAGGCCAGATACGAAAACCCTGGCAGGAAAATTCTGGGTTATATTAAAAAGGGCATGGCCAGCAGGTCAAAGGGGGGTGATTCTCCCTCTACTCTGCACCGGTGAGGCCACATTTAGAATGCTGTGCCCAGTTCTGGGCTCCTCAGTTCAAAAACACAGAGATCTCCTAGAAGGAGTCCAGCAAAGGGACACAAAGATGATGAAGGGCCTGGAGTATCTCACCTATGAGGAAAGACTGAGTAACCTGGGTCTGTTCCGCATAGGGAAAGGAAGACTGAAGGGGGATCTTATCAATGTTTATACATAAGTGAGGTGAAGGTGAAGTGAGGTGGGAGGCAAATGGATGAGCCAGGCTCTTCTCAGTGGTGCATAGCAATTGGACAAGGAGCGATGGACTAAAACTTGAACATAGAAAGGTCCACACAAACATGTGGAAGAACTTCTTTATGGTAAGGGTGATGGAATACTGGAACAGGTTAACCAGAGAGGTTGTGGATTCTCCTTCTATGGAGATATTCAAGACCTGTTTGAACAACTACCTGTGCACGCAGGGTACCTGCTTTAGCAGGGGGTTGGAGTTGGTGATCTTGTGAGGTCCCTTCCAGCCCCTGCAGTTCTGTGATTCTGTGATTCTCTGAAAGCAGCAAGGTGTTGAGGAATACGCCAGTAGTAGCAAACCCTCCTCTCAGAACTCTCTCTCCATACAGGTAATGTCCTTACTGCATTAAAAAGAGGAGCAGAAACCGGTTCCATTTCTAATCAGAGCATCCACAAAATTGTGACTGCTGGCAACTACAGTTCTCCATCTTTAGGCAAGAGATGTTAACCAGAAGCCAAGTACCACAGATCCTGCTGAAGGCAATAAAGGCTGGTGGCTTGGAGCTGTCTTTTACTCAGTCACTATGTTAATGCCATGATAATGCTGCATCTCAGGGTGGGGCCACAGCTTGTCCTGCAGCCTCCTGTTGTATTTGGGTGAGATGGATGAAGTCTCGGAGGGAAACAGGCAGACACTATTTCCACTACTAGGCCATCTTTTAGGATTTTTCCAAGTTTTCCAGGGAAATCCTGGCTACATTCAGTTAAGCTTAGGCAGAAGGTTATTTTTAGGGATGCAAATAAACAGCAGAAGATCCATTTTTAATTTTCATTTAGATCTAGGATTTATATTTTGTTTGTTAATTTTGCTGTAATCTCCTTGTGCTTCATTACTCCCTGACTTTCACAGCAGGGGAGAAGAGGGATGTGTGGAGGAGGGTGAGGAATAAGACCCAATGGGAACAGTGATGAGCATGGTACTGCAAGAGAGAAGGGTGAGGGAGAAAGAGTATTGTTGACAACATCTGATCCTCCGATTAATGTATTTCTAAGCAGATTAACCGAATCCCAACTGCTCTGTGCCAGGTTTCTTCTCTAAGCTTCTCTCTCTCCCGTGTAAACAAAAAGGCATTTCCTCCGAGCAAACATGCAGCATATTGACTAGAGCTCTGGCAGGCCCCCTGCCTGCATATAGTGCAACACTCTGGGGAGAAAGCGGGGAGGTGTGTGTCTTCTGAGATCCATGGTAACCTTGTTATTTTTAAGCACAGTTAATGCTTTCTCCTGCCTCCTCCGGACTTTGCACAACTCTTGACTTGTCCATCTTCAGGAAGCGTGGATGGATGTGGGTGATGTGGGATGATGAAGAGGTGATGGATGGAGATATTCTGGCCCCATAGGTGTGGGGAAACTTGTGATTTTGTTATGCTTTGCTTAGCCATACCTACATTCCATGGCACACATATGGGGAGGAGAGAGGGAAAAGGTGAGTGAGAACATCTCCAATAGAGGTGATGCGAACTAGTGAGCACAGCCTGCCTTCTTCTGCTCTGCCCCACCAACACCTTCACACTGACTCCCTACAAGACAGAAACATTGCTTTTTCAACCCAAGTTGACAGAGCCTTTCACAGTCACTAGCTGGAAAATTCTCACAACCCTACATCACTGCCCCCATTTTATGGATGTGGGAACAGAAGAGAATTCTCTGGGATCACAGGGCAGATCAGTGGCAGAGCCACTTTCTAGGTCACATTTTTGTAGGTCACAAGATCTAGGCATCTTTCTAGGTCACAAGATCAGCCATGACTGAATAGGTCTTCTCTACTGAGCCTCCAAATTTAGCCTCCAAGTTTATGCTTCTGGACCCTGTGAAGCAACTCTTCTGCTGGCCAGTCTCCAGCTCTGCTTCTCATGGGCAGGTCTGACATCTCTGCTAGCATCAGCCATGGTGGTCATGGGACACTTCTACCAAGCTCCTGTAGCTTTCAAGAACAGCAGCTTCACCAACATGTCTTAGCCTAGGAGGCTAGAGAGCCCTCCTATCCCCTCAGTTCTATTTCAACTTCTTGTTTTGTTAGTCCAGGTTTCCTCCTGGCACTGTGCCCTCATATGAGCAACAAGTGGTTGTAGCACTCACAGACCTCTCCACCTTCTTTGGCTGAGAAGAACTACACACAGAATTAGAGTTTTTTTCTTTATCTCCTATGAGGGAAGGAGAGCTGCTCTAGTAATGGGCATCCGACACAGTAAAGAACAGGATTTACCATTAGCTCAGCTGCCCATCTTGTCCTGCTCAAGTCACAACGAGAGCTTTAAAAATGAAATCAGAGACATGCTAGAACTAAGATGCTGGCTTTGCCACACAGAGACTCTTTCTAATATAAATTCTTTCTGAGAAGGCTCTACCACATGCAACTTTTAAATGAAACGCTTCAGGTCTTACAACACTGTACAGCACAGTGCTTTCCTGCTGATGCCTCTTCATTAAGAAAATTATAAGAAAAGTTCCATGCTGAAAATGGAAGGGAAGATTGTGACTGAAGAAGAATATACAGAGTCACTTAAGGCTGTTGGAAAAGATAAGGGCAAGGGGAAAAAAGCAAATGAATTTATGTTGCCTGAGGCACTGAAGGGAATAAGAAGGGATTTACAAATTCATCCAGAGGAAAAGAAGCACCAGAAAGAAAGTAGGTTCATTAATAAATGAGGATGAGGATGAAATTAATGGTTCAGAAATGGCTGAGAAGCCTTTTAAAAACTAACCTTAGCCAGAAGAATGAGAAGGGAAGCTGTGACTAGGAAAGGGCTGGGGGAGGAAAGCAGGTAGAAGAAACAAGAAGAATTTGAAGAACAATACATCCTGAAACTTAATCCAGAAATGACAGAGATTTTTTTTTGAACACTTTTCACTTTTGCAGAATGATTGCAGGGTCGAATGTTAAGCAGTCTATAGATGTAGGCACATGCACAAATGTATGCAGAATCAGGAGCCTAATTTGTTACGGCAAGCCATTGACAAACATATTATCCTGGTGACAAATCTGACGATTTCCATTGAGCTGGGGAGATTCCACAAAACCAACCAAAATGCAAGGATTTTCAATAAAGAATAGAGCTGGCAATGTTTGATTCCAAATTGATGTCTACCCCTAGTGAAATAAAGAACCAAATATTAAGAGTCATTAAGAATCTAATGAATTAAATCATATACGATACATACATGGAAACCTCAAGGCATCCGTCTGACCAGATCCAAGAGCCAACTGGACAGAGGTATCAAAACAAAATGTGCTCAGTTGGACTAAGTGGTGACAAATGATGCGGCAAAGGGGCAGCATCCGTGTTGGTCTTATTAAACCAGGGTCTCAGGGAGACGACACTAAATGTCCATTACATTGGCAGTTGATGCCCTACAGAGAAACTGCAAATGTAACAGAAGAAACAAGCTCTTGAACACAGAGCTCCCTAAAATTAAGCATGTGTGGGCAATGGTCTGAGACTTAAAGCAGAAAGTAGTATGGGTTGGACTTGACTGAATCTACACACAAATGAAACAGAAAAATGTGGGTAATGTCCCTGGAGAGCAATGATCTAAAAGATGGATACTCAGCAGGAGGGAGAAAGCGTGGAAGCTATTTTGTACTGAGATTAGAGGACAGAGAATATAGCAAATAAAAAATCTTGATGTGGTGTATTAGCAAAACAGGCTTTTATAGTTTGGGGTGGTGAACAGAGGGGTATCCCATTACTGCAAGCACCGTTTCGTTGCAACTTGCCCACGGTTTCAATTTTGTTCATCCCATCAGTTTTTCCTCATCAGCAATAAAAGAGCAGCAAACTAGGAAAAAAGAAATCAGAAGTGACTGAAAATCAGACCCAGAGGAATTTATGCTAAAGGCCAAAAAGGGTTAAAAGTGTACAGCTGAGTAAGGAACAACCCCAAGGAAGTAAGCTATATAATATACTTGATGCATGTGAATATTGCAGAGTGGGAGGAGGTAGTTAACTACGAGTTATGACATTAAACAGGAAATGAAAAGAAAAAGAATAGGCCTTCTATGAGGAAATAAGTTGACCTGGTTCTGCTTTTACACCAGCGCAAATTAGAAGAAGGAAAGAAGGTCCACAGAAAATGGATACTGTGGGTGCACCAGGAGAGAGCATTTAGGAGACTCTTTTCATCACTCCCAGTCCTTCATCTCCTGAGATTTCAGCTCCCAAACCCCAGCAGTGTTCTTGGTTGCAGGGACTTTTCCTTTCCTGTCAGGTAATACAGAGGCTTTTCCCATTATATGGGTGCTGGCACAATTCAATCCTTGCTGATGCAAAGAGCCCTGTTGGGTGTTCCAGAAGCTCTGGCTCACCTCCTGCCTCTTGGCAACATATATGGTTACATAAGAGACACTAAGGCTCTAAAACCACTACTCATTACCATTATTAATACAGTGACATACAAATCCATAATAAAGACCTCATGTCCCTAGGGAGGTCATGCTTCCAGATGCCGACTTTATGCAGAGCTGTGAGAGGGGCACAGCTTCCAAATTCTTCTAAGTGCCATGCTGCACAAACAGACCTGACCTCATCTCCTAAACAGTGAGGAAAATGAACTCCAGATAGTCCCACAGAGCATGAAAACCATGGAAAGACACACTTGGTGTCCTACATATTTTCAGAAACAAATCTAACCTCCTTCATCTAAGCTGCTGTGAAAGGTTGCTATATGTGCAAGGAGGGCCAGAGCTCACTGGAGAAATAAGGACTGGAAAGCACTGCTGCTTGGTGGCAACTCATTTGACAAATTTGACCATCCATTAGTCTGGAGAAAGGATGGCTGCGTTATGGGTATCCTGTATCTTTGTCTACTTATGGAAATAAATAGGCACAGCCAGCCTGAGAGGTGTCTCCTGGAGGTTAATACACTTAATATCCTTATGATACTCTCTCCTCATTTTCTGATGGCTAAATCCTGGCTTGCCCTGCCTTCATATGCCACAGTCCCCAGCAGATGGGATGGATGTGCATTACTCACTATGCATTTTGGGCAGGGCCAGATGCAGCAGCATTCCCAGGTCACCCAGTGGCTGCAATATTCAGCTGCACCCCAGAAGAAGCAAGCTCAGCTGTTGTGCCAACAGGTCAGGAGACCTTCTTTCCTCTCAGAACCTGACAGAAGCACTTCAGCCCTGCAATGCTTCTATCCAGCAATAAAGACTCCTCTGCAGCTCACCTGCCCCAGCCATAGGCATTTTGGTCAAGGCTGTGTGAATGTTGAGGATTTGCAGCCCTCCAGACCTTGGCTGTTATCAAGTTCAGGCCTGACTTTCTTCAGTCACACGCTTGTGGAATTGATCTGGAAATGACTTCATTAATGTTCTTTCTTTCCTTCCCCTTCTCCCCAAGCAGTATCATCATTTATTAATTTATGATTAAATGAATTATTGATCGTCACAGCACCTGCAGTATTCACCATTGTCCTTCTCCCTTGGAGATATCTTTGACTGACGGGAGAACGACAAGATGTCAGAGAGAAAAAGAGGGAGGGAAGAAACTCGTGGTGTTGCAGGACCTTGGTCAAACGTATTCCCGACCGAGATGCTGAGCTGCAGAGGCAGGAGGCCACGTGCCTCAGCTCAGCCTCAGGGCCACCTTCTCAGCCAGAGAACAAGGAAGTGCCAAGCCAAACTGCTCCTGATAAGGAGAGAATGGGTAGCAGAGCTATTCATAGGCATTCAGCACATGGGGAGGTATTAAAAAAAGAAAATAATAATAATAAAAAAAAAAACTGACCAAAAGCAAGAGCTTCAGTTTTTATTCAGAAAAGTCAAGCTGCAGTTCTTTGAATACATCAGTGAAAAAACCTTCCAGGCTTTTGGCTTTTGCCTTGCAATTACAATCAACAGATGGTGATTATTTCACAGGCCGGGGCATCTGGTCAGCTCCTAGCCAAACATAAATAAAAGACCTTTGCATGATTTTATTGGGCATGCTGGTACAGAGATGAAAATGTAAAAGAAAGAAGAAAAAAAAAAAGGCAAAAGAGGTATTTATAGTTCCCTGTTTTGAGGTATGTTATTTCCTTTCCCATAGAAAAGGCTAAGAGGTGGGAGCAGAGGGGAGTATATGCAGATCTTTGCAGAAATGGGCCCCTTGCACAGATGATCAGAGCTCAGTGCTCATAAAAATGATGGAAATTTCTGAGCCAGAATCTCCCTACCATGAATTAAACTCATGAATTAAACCCAAACCTTTACCCTTTATCTGGGTTTTGGAGCCCAGATAAATCTTCCTCCTTCCTTATGGCATCTTTCACTCAAGCATTGTAATGTGCCTTCCCCTAAAAAGCAGGGCAAGATTGACTAAATCCAAGAACGAGAGAAACATATTAAGGGACTGCTCTTGCTTTGCATTAAGAAAAAGAAACCAACCCATAAGGAAACATCCTCTTCCTGACTACCCTCCTTGGCCAAAAAAGATCCGTATTGAAATGACTGTGCAGAACATGTGCCTCCCAGTTTTAGAGTCCTGGAGTCCTCACACCCCTGTGAATCACTGCACACCCTTACGCCAAGTGATTCATGCCAGCTTGGTGTGAGTGACCACTGCCCACCCACTATGGGAAGGGAATACCTAATGGCAGCACACAAAGTTCAGGATATGCCTCAACTGACCTGCACAGAAGTTTCAGAACCCTCGTTGCTATTTTGTATGATTGGACAAGGGCTGAATATCCACAGGGCACTCATTCTGGAAGCAATTTTGTTTGGAAGACATGACAAACTCTTTTTTCTCTGTCATGCAAAGGCCTGTGTTACCCAGTCATTACTTCTAAATTCAGATCCTGTCCTGTCCCAAAGCCACCGCCAAACTCTGCAGCACAAGGAGATGGATGAGGATCTCCTCCAGGTTCCCCACTATTACAGCTCACATCATGACATCCTACTGAATGGTTTCCAGCTCCCTCCCAAAGAGAACTGCCAGAATTTGGCCATTTCATTACGTGCTCGGCAGGACTGTATGAGAGAGTGAAAATAACTGCATGCTCACTAGCAGAGGGAGAGGGAAACCCTCCAGGCCCGTTTATGTCAGAAGGAAATGGCACCACAGGACCCAAGGTGGGGTAGGGGGCATGGAAATGTAATGTAGGAGTGAACTCTCTGCAGAGGACATAAATAAGTTATGGGATGAAAGATGAAAATTACATTACACTCTACACGTACAGAGAAGAAGCTTGGCTCAGAAATAAAGGAGCAGCATGCTACCCCACTGCCTCCCATTAAACTGATGGACTACTACATGGTTGTGCCCAGGGCTTCTCCAGACAAAAAGGTTCGTTTCCTTAGAGAGTAAGGTTTCGACCTTCTCGACCTTACTGGGCCTGTGTGCATTTACCCATTTTAATTTCAGATTAGCATCTTGCATTTTTGGTACCCAGGGGATTCCTGTTTTCGCCTGTACAGCAACCGCAGTTCATGAAAGTATCGGTTACCCTCCCCCTTGTTCACAAAACCAAGGCAGATCTGACCAGATGGCACATGCTCCTGCACTCCATGTCAGGCTGCATTAATTCAGGGGAAATGAACTCTCCTCTAAAACTATATTTATTTCAGACACCGCCTTGCCCGGTTGCTGGGCTGTCCTCACTAAGACCTGGAGCCAGCTTGTTTCCATGGGCTTAGAAGGGGAAAAGGATTGCAAAGGCCTTGCTCAAGATGCCTGGATGTGGGGTCCTCAGAGGTGACCTGATGCATGAGCTTTCCTAAATAGAGCTTAAAGACCAAGCAATTGCGGTCTCTCTTAGCAGATTTATACTTGAGATCCTGCTTTTTTGGGAAGGTTGTGTTATGCTGTTGTGCTAGAATCAGGAATGAGATTCCTGTATGCAACAGAGAAAGGTGAAAACTGCTATGAATAGAGAAGCTGAGGGAATTGGGGTTGTTTAGTCTGGAGAAGAGAAGGCTCGTGAGGGCTGTAGTCAGGTGGGGGTTGGCTTCTTCTTGCAGGTAACAGCAACAGGATGAGAGGAACTGGACTCAAGTTGTACCAGGGGAGGTTCAGGTTAGATATTAGGAAAAAATTCTCACTCAAGAATGGTCAGACACTGGCACAGGCTGCCTGTGGCGAAATCACCATTCCTGGAGGTGTTCAAGAAACATGTAATTGTGGCACCAAGGGACATGGTCTAGTGGGGATGGTGGGATGGATTGATATTTGGACTTCATGATCTCAAGAGGTATTTTCCAACCTTAATGTTTCTACGATTCCATGATTCTATGAACTAGTGAAGAGTGAACAACTTGAATTTTTACCTTGATGCAGTTCTTCAGCAGGCCATTTTTCAGAGGATTTAGGCAAGGCATTTCTCCTATGGATAGCTCTGGTTGTGCTGCCCATCAATAGCACGCTTCCTCCACCAGCTGTAATAATGCTCTCCATTGTTGAAGTCATAGAATCATAGAATGGCGTAGGTTGGAGACCTTAAAGATCATCTAGTTTCAAACCTCCTGCCATAGGCAGGGTTGCCAGCTACCAAATCAGGCTGCCCAGGGCCCCGTCCAACCTGGCCTTGAATGCCTCCAGGGATGGGGCACCCACAACCTCTCTGTGTCATATCACTATCAGACTCTGCAAAAAGACAGTCCCTCTCCTGCTTGTAAGGTCCCTTCAGGTACTGGAAGGCCGCAATGAGGTCTCCCCAGCTTCATTGTCAGTACAGTGCAAGTGCTGGAGAGAGTCGGAAGAGATAAGAAAGAGTCTTTTTTTCCGTCCTGTAAAATGTTATTTACCGCCTTATACAGCACATGTGACAACACCTAAGTGCTATACTATAATTAGTAAAATCATGCAGAGAAACTGCTCATGTGGATAATGATACTTTGCGTCCTCCCATGTGGGTAGTTTAAGGTTGAATTAATTCGTGTTTGCCCAGCTTTGTGAGATCTGTGGAAGAAAAACTATTGTTATGCAAATAATTATTAATAATGACTCCTCCTGTGCTGTTCCCCATTAAATGTGCTCAATTTATAAGTCAAAAGGTATTTTTCTTCTTGCTGCAGGACAAACTAGATTCCATGGGTGGATATGTTGACATCAGTTTGGCAGGCAAGAGAGGAGAGCTCTCTGATAAGGATGATTTTCTAAGGCTGAAGGCTCTGGATCCTCCTTTCTGTGCTCCAGCCAATACTTGTAACCGTAGAAGTCACTTGGAGGAGCAGTTACACTGCCTACTTGGGGCACCAAGCACAGATACAGTTCTCTGATAATGAGCTGATAATCTGCCAGTAGGTGCAGATGCTCTAAAGTCTGCAGTCAGAAACCAGCACATGGTGGGTCAAGATCCACAGGAAAGTGAAATGGTGCCTGATTATCTCCCTGTATTTTTGCAGATGCAATACGCAGAAAAGCTAAGTATCAAGGAAAATGGATTTGTGCCATATGAGTGAGCAGGTCTGAGGTGAGAACACTGCTGGAATTGATGTGGCAAAATGAAGGTCCTTCTTCTCCATTGCATTGCTCACACAGTGGCTATAATTAACAGATACTAACCATTGCCACAGACAGCCTAGTGTTCAATGTGTGCCCTTCCCCGAGGCTCCTAGAAGAACACGTGTGTGTTAACATGAGAAATACAGCCAGTCTCACTGCTTGCAGATTTCCAGCCATCAGTCTGACTGCTATCCACCCATATTTATTCCAAACCTAACCAAGGTATTGTAGAGGAGGGATGCTAGTGTAGTTACCAGGAAGAAAGATGTTCACTGTGAGCCCTATGGAGCAGGTCTAAACATTCACACATGTAAGCAAATCTTCTATTACCTATATAGCTACAAAACATTAACCAGCAACTTGCATTTCTCAGAGGCTTTGAAGACTTTGGAGCCTTTTTGGGAACAAGGAATTGCGAGGATGGCATGGGAAAGAACACAAAGACGACAAATCCTGGCAGGTCACAAAGATGAGAGCTCCACTGTTGTGCTATGGTTTATCTTTTATCCCTCTTGTACCCACTTGTCTAGAGCAGCAGAGAGTCTATTTCCTTCATGGGTAATGAATATATCTGATTTTTTCACACAGCAGCAAAGAAGCCTAAACTGAGACGCAGCCAGCCTACAGGTAAAGCTCCAAGGCTTTCAGTTTAACATCCCAGGTAATTATGCTATCAGTGATCACACACTGAGCTGGTAAATCACAAAAGTAATGCAATTGTCATGGCCACAACAGGACTACTACATCCTCAGTGTCCTGGCTAAACTTATTCTTTCAAAGAGGAATAGAACATTTCCTAAGCAACAGACTATCTGAAACTTCATTTCTTAGAGCTGCTTGCTTTGTGGCTTCCCAGGTGCACAAGCACCCAGCAGAATTCTGCCCCATAGCCATTACAGAACTGCATAAGCCCTTTCCATCGCACATGTCTTTCTGAAATGTGTTACTCATGCATGACTGATCCTCAGTGACTTTTTGGCCAGCTCTTGCTCTTCTTGTAGGAAACATCTCTTTTGCAGAGGCTGTTTTCACTCCTGGAGCACACCTGCTCCCAAACAGAAGCGCTCAAGGAGCAGAGCAGCAGGCTCTTTCTTGGATGCAGTTTGCTGTCTGATTGCTCTCTTGTAAGACTGGCCCTCAGGGATAGCTGTGACATATGATGGCAGAGAAAAACATTGCAGGTGTTCCCTAAGCAGGGAGTTGCTCCAGATCTAGCACAATTTGCATGTTATAGGTAACATATGAGCTGCGTCAGGAGAAGAAACACTAATTAGATGACTTATGAGCCCTGAAAAGATGGGCAAAAGGTGAAACAAAAGAATTCCCTCCCAGCTGACAGCACTGATTGGAGCCCAGACCCTGATGGGAGAATGGGGATCAGCCTCAGAAATTTCCCATGCTGCTCCCTGCAAAATGCCATAAGAGCACCTCTGCTCTCTGCAAGCTTTGATGGAAAGGGGGAAAACCTAAAATATTCCCTGCTAGTCCATTCACAGAGAAGATTCCACTACAACTCAGTTACAGCCCATGTCATAAATGCAGGACTTATATGTCCAACAAGATGCTTTTCCGAGTGAGGAATGCGCAATTTTACTTATTTACAGTGATGCTCCACAATCCTTCCCTACATTACTGGCACCAAGATGAACAGCCAGTAGAAGAAAGCCATTTCAGAGTTGTCCTTTGTCACAGGAAAGATGCTGTGAGTAAATCATGCACTCATGAGTCACCCTGGCCAGCAGGACACCACAGTATGATCAAGTCACCCTTTCCATAGACTGTTAAATGGAGAGACAGAGCCTTGACCTTGTTCATCATGTGATCCTAAAAGCATTGAACAGCCAACATAGTGGCTTTCCTAGGTAATGAATGGTCAAGGCGATGGCTCTTCCTGCTCTCACAAATGGCACGTGATGGGCAGGAATAAAGAAGGCTCATCTGCTTTTCTGCCATTCTGCATCATCTATTAGGAATCCCTTCTTCCACCTGCAGGCTTGTGATGTGCTCTTGGCACTTGTGCTACGCCTCCACATACACCACTGATCATGGACCAGGCTTCACAGGATCACAGAATCACAGAATCACAGAATGACCCGGGTTGGAAGGGACCTCAAGGATCATGTAGTTCCAACCCCCCTGCCTGGCAGGGCCACCAAACATACACATTTACTAGATCATGTTGCCCAGGGCCTCGTCCAACCTGGTCTTGAACACCTCCAAGGACGGGGCATCCACAACCTCGCTGGGCAGCCTGTTCCAGGGCCTAACCACTCTCCTAGTGAAGAACTTCCCCCTAACATCCAACCTAAATCTTCCCTCTTTTAACTTAAAACCATTTCCCCAGGATGCTTCCTGCTTGTTTTTAAACAGTAAGAGGTGTGGGGGAGGAAGGATGAGGGAACCTGAAGTGAAGGCTGCCTCTGCGCTCAGTCTCTATGGAAATAATCCACAATGCTAATACGTCCTAAAATGGTAATAAAGCCTGTGTTCTCTTATGTAATCCCATAGTAAGAAAGAGCTCTGTCGGCTTCCCTGACAAATGATATCTCTGTAACCTTGGAGGGGATTATTACTAAAAAACACAGGGTGGAGAAACAAAGCGACACACACATGCGTGCTCCCACACATGATGTGCACAGATCTGATGGATTCAGCAAAAGGACAAAGAGCTCCCAGGCACTGGCCCTGTATTCTTATGTCTCTGCCACCAACAAGAGACAGATCTCCTGGCAAAGCAGCAGCCCTGTCCCAACTCCTCCACACCAGCAGCAGGGAGAAGGCAGGTTTTCCCCTCTTTTGCCCTCCCTCCCTCCCCCAGAATGAGCAGTCAAAGCCCCGGCAGCTGGCCAAATCCAGTTTGCCTGCGTCACTGATGCATGTGTATCCACATCTGTCTTGCCCAGCAGTGATGGAGCTGGGCTTATGTGCATCCCCAGGGAGGATTCATGCCCCCGAACACAGCAAGTTGTGTACCAGTGAGGTAGGGATTGCACTTTTCCTGGGCTGAATGGCGCACCAGGGCTGCCCAGTTTATCTTAGAGGTATAGAGAGGCAGGCTGCGGAGGCAGGCTGGAGTACTGTCATTATGGAGCTGGATGGTGATATTTGGCTGCTGAACCATAACCTGCAGGTAGGCAGCTCATTGCTCCTGTGGGGTGCAGAATAGAAATAAGACACCTCTAAATGAAAGTGATGCTACATGTGTCCATGTATCTTTACACCACCTCTTTGTACCCTTCAGTGGGAATGAAAATGGATTCACCAGGTCACTCTAGTGACCCATCTGTGGTGTGGCTCTAACATAGAAACTGTCTAAGTAAAAGCTTCCCCCACTACAGTCCAGCCAGCTCTAAGCACTGTCCTCAGGGACACAGCAACCATCCAGTCAGGTGACTGACTCTAGAGACAATTCTCATGTGCTAATGTTAGCACCAAAGCTCTTATCTTGGTGCCAGCAATGGAGGGTGACTACTCCAGTATCTTTTTCCCACAGATAAAAGCATGGGAACATTTAGCAGAGCACCAGAAAACTTTCTTGGGAACGAGAGATGACATCAGACAGATTTCTATGCCTGACTGAACACCCACCCTTTCATGATGGGCTGCATTTAAGAGGCTTTTAATGTTTTCTCAGACGGCAGAAGATGAATGAATCGGGAGTCTCAAGTCAGAGAATATTCCTGGAGGCAGGAGAATGCCAAGTCTGGAGAAAAAATAGCCCTAACGCTTCAAAAGATGTTGTTAATACACTTAAAAGGCACTTGAAAAGGAGCACAGCCTCTGCTCGTTGGTGTATGCAGGCAGCTCTAGCCTATGCTGGCTGAATGCAGTGCAGCTACCTGGGAAATAAAGGGTTACAATCATTATTCACACCAGTCACTTTTTTTTTTTTTTTAATTAATAACCTTGTAATTGGTATTGACTTAAACCAACTGATGACAGTCTTATGATAAGCCATTCCCAGCCAAGCTTCCTATTCAACTACCCTCAGGTCAGGAAAACAGTGAACTCCATTATCGGGCAGCTTTCCACCCCACACCAGCCTCTGTAATTGGGCACAGAGAGGTTGCCCTATGCAAGAGACGCCCTATGCACTTCATTCCACAGCTGCCTACCAGAACCATGGCCACGCTGAGAAAACAAAAGTTGATCCACCTCCAGGCACTCATTTCCAGGATGCAGAACAAGCAACTCTCACTCCTCTCCTCAGATGAAGGCTTGAGCAGAGGATCCCCACTGGCATCTGGATTCTGGGCAGCTCTGACACTGCTGCAGCACGTGGCTCAGACACGTCTCTCCAAAGCACAGGGAAAGGCAAAAGGATAGTGCTGGCAAAGGGCAGCGTGACTCTGCCTCTCACCTAAGCGAGGTCTCAGCTAAAAAGAAACGCCTGGGTAGCATTTCTAGCCAGAAGCACAGCACACTTTAGGAGAGCTTTGCTTCCAAAAGCCCAAGCACCAGTCACCTGTGTACAGCAGCCATCACAGAAGCCCTACATAAAGCACTCCTACAATATACTAAAGGCATGAGGTTGGGATACCCATCCTCTATCACTGCCCTGGTCCTAGAAAGCACCCCCCCTCCCCCAGGACACAGCAGGTCCCCAAAGGAAGGGGGTTCGGGGCACTTTCTGGCAGCCCCCCACCACCGCCACTCCACTACCAGCAAGCAGCATTAGAGGGCAGTGCGCTGCCTCGCCAACAGCCCGTACCCCCATAGGGCTGGAGCTGCGGGCAGAAGGACCTCAAGCAGGGCCCTTCCAGATAGCAAAGGGATACCCCCTGGCCCAGGGACCCCGCTGTGGTTGCTTCCAGGAGTACTGCTCGTTGCCCCCCAGATCTTTCCCAGCAGGAAATTCTGTAGGAGCTGCTTTTTAATTAGAAAATGCCGGGTTTTAATTAAATAAATGCAAAGCTGAATCATGCAATCAGGAGAATTGCCTGCGCTCTTTTCTTTTGCAATTCAATTTATTTTCTGCTGGCCCCACGCTTTTGGTTTTCACATGCCAAAGAGTTTTGCATTGATCACTCGGAGCTGCATTGCAGAATTTGCCAGGGATGAGGCTGGAAGGACTGGCTGGGGACTAACGGGCAGTGGAACTTCACACAGCTGCGGATATGTCAGCACAGGAACAGATCTTTCAGCTTTTTGAGCATCAAAGTTCCCACTGACCTTACGGGGAAATCATGTGCAAAAGAAGAGGATGAGAAAATGCACTGTCCCATCACGAGCTGGGGAGAGCACTTGTGTGTAAGTGCACGCCAACAAACAGAGCATCTTTGCTCTCCATCCCTATAAACACTTCATCAACATCCTGAGCACACAAATGTTAATTTTAAGGTCCTAGAAAGCAAAATTACAAAACAAACCCAAGATTTTTGCTTTCAAAAGCCAGTTCTGGTTGCTAAGTGACTACAGTATCTTTCTCAATCACATTGTTTTAAAAACCTGTGCACTAAGAGCAAGGAAGTTGCTAGGATTGGACATCAGGAACGTGCCCTAGCTGGGTGATGAATTTTACATATGAAGTTGTACTACTGGGAGACCCAAGGGAACCATTGTTTTTGGTAATGTTAAGAGTAAAAGACAGTCCTAAACCATCTGAAATGGGGCACAACAAGTTAGTGTAAGCTGTAGCACAGAACTGTAAAGAGAGGTGTCTATGGCCAAGCAGGTGGTTGAGGCTGTGATAAATTACGTTGTGGTGCAGAGATGGAGAGGGAAGCGAAAACCAGGAAAAGTTTGAAGTAAGGACTGAAGGAAGAAGGTTTTAAAACTAAGGACAGAAGTCTGAGAGAACAGGGGGGACACCAGAGGAACATCCTAAAGAACAAGAGCTCTACTGAAGGTAAAAGTATAGAGTCGTTGGTGCAAATCTGGAGGCAAATAATATGAAACTTGGGTAGACTGCAGGAAAAACCTACAAGAAAAGCAGAATCTATCAGCTGAAGCAACACAATCAGCAATAGCTGCAAGACAGCAGGCTGGTCTGGGTTATTGCAGCAATATATGCAAAAATGATCCAACTGAGAGAATATGTCTCCTCTGTGCTTTATTAAGCATCACACAATGAAAGGTAGGAAATTACTTCCCTTTCCTTCCCTAGTAACTCTGGAATTCTTACAAAGGACCACTGATTTCATACCCTAAATAATATTTTACCTGAATGCTTGTCCATAAGAATTACCATCAGTGAAGACATTCATTAGCTGCCTGTGCCTGTGAATACTCTTTCTGCCTGCTGATTCTCAGGAATGCTGGCATTGCTGTCTGGTATGAAGTCTGCAAGCAGCTGTAACAAACGCTGTTGTTTTGTAAATACCCTTTTATTCATGAAATAGTGCTATGTTTTCCTGTTTCCCCTACATCCCTCACAAACAGGAATTTCACATGCCAAGCCAAGCGGGGAACAAAGACAGACAGGCATAGATACTGTGCCATGGACTTGGAGGTACACGCCTGGGAAATAGGCTTTGGCTGGACCATTGGGACAAGATGCACACAGACACGATGCCTGGGGTCTTCTCCAGGCCATTGCATTGCCTGGACCCAGAACTCCAAGCAAAATTACTCACTAAATATCCACATCATCAGAAAAGATCAAGAGATTTTTTTTACAGATTATGAAGAAGGCAGAATGACCAAACTTGATTGGTAATGAAATTAGAGAGGTTGACTTGCTTTTATGCTGGAAAGATATGATTACTGTCTGTGTATACAACACTTATGTCATTTATTGTGAGCACATTTTGAGTTTATGTGGGTGTACATCAGTAGTTTGTCACCCACACAGCTTTTGAATGTGCTGGTGAGAAAATTTAACAAAGAAACCTCTGGGATTTAGGTTCCTCTAAGTTTTGTGACATTGAAGAGATGAGTAAATCGGTGATGTGACAAGCTGCTCACCAGAGAACTGCCTGGTTCTCCTTCCAGACAGTCCATCACCACATACAGTACATACAAAGCTACGTACTTGGCAGGCACCTTCTCACCAGGTCAAAGCAAAGGAGAGAAGAACTGTATTATCATAGAAAGGCTTAGGTTGAAAAGAGCCTTAAAGGTCGACCAGTTCCAACTCCACTGCCATGGGCAAGGCTGTCATTCACCAGACCAGGCTGCCCATGGCCCCATCCAGCCTGGCCTTGAACACCTCCAGGGATAGGGCAACCACAGCTTCTCTGGGCAGCCTGTTTCAGGGCTTCATGACCCTCTGAGTAAAAAAAAAATCTTCCTAACATCTAATCTAAATCTATCTCTTTTAGTTCAAAACTATTCCCCCTTGTCCTGTCACTATCAGACCATGTAAAAAGTTGGTCCATTTATTTATAGGCCTCCTTCAAATACTGGAAGGCAGAAATAAGGTCTCCCTGCAACCTTCTTCAAGCTAAACAAGCCTATCTTCCTCAACCTTTCTTCACAGGAGAGATGCTCCAGCCCTTTGAACATCTTTGTGACCCTCCTCTGGACCTGCTCCAACAGTTCTGCATCATTCTTGTGCTGGGGATACCAGGACAGTACTCCAGACGGAGTCTAACAAGGGCAGAGCAGAGGGGGAATACCCCATCCCTTGCCTTGCTCATCACCCCTCACCATTGGCATTCTGGGCTGCAAGCACACGCTATTAACTCATGTCAAGCTTTTTGTCTATCAGGACCCCCAAGTCCTTTTCTCTCAGTGTTCATCTCCCATACCATATTCATATCTGGGATTGCCTCGACCCAAGTGCAACACCTTGTACTTGGCCTTGTTGAATCTCATTAGGTTCACATGGTCCCACTTTTCAAGTTTGTTCAGGTCCCTCTGGATAGCATCCCTTCCTTCTGTTGCACCAGCTATATCACACAGCTTGGTGTCATCAGCAAATGTGCTGAGGATGCACTCAATCCTACTGTCTATATTGTTGATAAAAATTAGAGAAAAACAAGGGTTTTTTCCAAAGATTACAAGAGACATAAGAAGGACCTCGGTGGTACTGGCTGAGGAGAACATAGAAAGCTGGGTGCCATCACATGAGTCCATGAGGTCATAAAGGCTCTTGTCTCTACTTGCAAACTGAGTTAATCAGGACCTTATGAAGCGTTCTGAACACAGGTCCCTTGGCAATCGTTGGTCTCCCATCTTGCAGCTCCTGCCCCCACAGTGATATCCAAGTGTCTCTGGCATGCTGTGGGCTTGGAGCAGAAACCAAACACGGTCCCTCAGAATAGATATTCTCACCACCCCACCCCCCGTTCTCATCCCAATGTGTCTTCAGTAACCCTACCCAACCAGGCAGGGGCTGCGGGTCAGTAACACAGGAGATACTCAAGACTGCAGGGATAAACTCTGCAGGCACAACTGCTGCCAGAGCCCTCCCCACCCTGTCCCCAAATCTTGATAACAGGTGGAAAAGGAGGGGGTGGCCACCAGCCTCACAAGAATCTTGGCATGCATGCCAAAGGGCTGGATATAGCCAGGTACAAGTAGAGGACCCTTGCAGAGGGGCAAAGACGTCAAGCCAAATAAAGACATGGAATTCGACAGCCAAGGGGAGATAAAAATACATGGACCTTCATACAAAATGTCTGCTCCATACATTTCTCACTATACAGTGCAGCCATTGTGGCTGGCAAGGCACACAGAGCAGTCAGGATGGTAGCACAGTATGCAAGGCACATAAAGAAAACACCAAGACAACAACAAAAGCAATAAAGAGCTATAAAGTTATAAGGAGGTAATTCTATCCATAACGTGTTCAGTGTACCAGACTCAGCAGAGCACTGGAGCTGCTCCACTATTCAGTGACTAGTGCAGATCTAATATAACAGAAAGCACTTTCAAATGTGTAATAGAGTTATCAAGAAACACGGGGTAATGGGAGAAGCACGCAGATGCAGTGAGAGAAAAAAAAAGCCTGCTGAAACCTGGAGCAGCACAACCAAAGTGTCACCTGTTCAGTGCATCTCTGAGACGTGGTTCTGTAAAATAAGGTATATCTGTGGGAAGGGCTGCTCAAGAAAAAGAAAATCTTTGCTAATGTGGCAATAAATGCAATCAATACAAGACTGCTGGAGCAATCAAGCTGTCTAGAGAAACCAATAGCTACAGAGATCAGGATCGATAATGCAGAATTCATTAAATACCTTGAGAACAAGAAATTTTAGTGCCTAGAGTGAATCTCTTGACTTGCTGGGACAACACTGATTTGGACAAGTACTCTCCTTTCCACAGACAACTTCACTGGAAGCAGGATTATGTCTCCATTTTACCAGGCAGCTTCTCTTCCCCTCCCCAGCCTGCTTTAAAGCTTAAATCTTTGAGACTGAGGGACTGCTTCAAGTCTTAGGATCTGGAGACTTAGGGTTTAGAAGTACCATCCACACACTGTTGTGCTGCAGTGGCCCTGTCACTTGTATGCAAGATTTTAGCAAATTGAATGCAACACAAGTCACATGCTCAGGCCTGCAGGATCTATATATGCTGCTTTTATATAGAACCCACTGTAATTCATCTCCCTCTGTGTAATGACTTTTCAAAGTGCCTCTGAAACGTAGGCTGTAGCAGCTGAGTGTGAGACAACAGGGTTCTCCACAGTTTAGCAGTACGTTAAGTGTTGGGGTATTCATGCGTTTGCGGGATACTATTGCTAGTGATTACAGAGTTAACTTTGGCAACAGTTATGTTTTGGGGTTTAGACCTCCCCTCTCTGAATAAGCAAGCCTGCTTGCCCCTCAGGATCCCCTCACTGCATCCTTGAGCATCTGGTGCAGGTTTTGAGGTACACCCGAAAGGAAAACAACTAAAAGAAGCTGGTATTAGTTAATATTGCTGAAATTCAGTGAGCTTGGCAGCAGCTAGGGCTATGAGGATGGCTCAGTATTGCAAGAGAGGAGACTTGGATAAGGTAATGGCTCAGTGGGAGGGGGAAGAAAGGGGGGGATAGCTGATCTGAGAGGAGATAAGGAGGGGAAGAGTAGAGCAAACTCCTCAGTAATTTGTTGCTGCCTCTCTTAGGCTGTCACAAAATGTGCTAAAGTCAGGGACCCACTGCGCTCCTGGACTGGCCAGGAGGATGCTGATTTTGAAGCTTTGCACTCTGATTTGCTGCTGCATGATGGCCTCATGCAAAGAAGCTTTCCAGCAGGATTTCAGTCTAAGGAAAATTCAAAGCTCTCAAGCCATGTATCAAAAAGCTGAAAGATCACGTTCCTCATCCTCGGTGGCTCCCAAAATGTGCATAACACTCGGCAGTTAGTTGCAGCTGAGATGCTGACTGATGACCTGCAATGAGGACAAAGGCACGTGAGCAATCCCCCAGAGCACAGTCCCCCCCATGCAGCCATCTCTCAACTTCTTTGACTTAGGAAAACCATCATTAGGGATGATGATGAGAGCTTCATTCTCTGTATTAAGGCAAATTTCCACAGCAGGACTTTGGCAAGTACTGATTCACACAAGGATTTTTGCAGTGAAATCCTGCTTGATGCAAGCTGCACAGGTGCCTTGCTCTGGTGATTGCTGCGAGGGCTGCCCATTCATCTGATTTATGACTTATGTAATAGCGGGAGGAAAACAGGGTTGTGTGGTTTGTTTGTTGTTTGGTTGGTGGCTTTTTTTTTTGCTTTAATAGAAGTCATGTAATCACTTTAGGTTTAAGCTCCAGTTCAAATCGGACTATTTTTACATTTCAGGCTTGATCTCTCTGGAAAGAGGATGAGTCCTTTCGCCCGGCTTACAAAGAACGAGTTTGATGAAGCAGGGACTGCTGGAGGGTTATACAGGGTTCTCCCTCATGCCCAGCATTGGGGTACTCTCCCTGCCTATTCACCCCACAGCTTTAGCTAGAGATCCCTGATAGCTAGTGGTATAGACCAAGTGCTAAGCACCTGGAACAATACAGACTTCCCAACTACATTATACCTGTTCCTCACCACCACTCCATTGTCCCCCATGTGCAGCAATGACAGCTGTCTGCTGAAGGCAGCCCACACTTCAGAGCTGCTCAGATCTCGGTGTGACCCATCTCAGAAACAAGATCCGTGCACAGACCTTCCTCACGATGCAGTGTTTACAAACTGATTTCTTGCCCCAGGCCCCATCAGTGGAGGTTTTTGCTCCTTGTCAAACAATTTGGATTTCACTCAGGCACTTCTTCTAAGGCAGAAACACCCATCATGTTGGCAGCAGGATTAAAATGGCATGTGAGCCAGGCAGGGTGAAAATGTCCCCATTAAATTTTCATCTTTCCTCAGGCAACCCTGCCTATGGATCTACACAGGTAGTAAAGTAAGACAGCCGCATGAACTAGAACTGTTAGCTCATCTTCCTCCTGGGCCCACGGTGCGTTGCTGGCACAGCAGTGAAAGGCTTCAACCTACTCTGTGTCCAGGGCACTTACTGAGGCACAAAGCAGGTCCCCGTGGATGGAAGGCTTAAGATCAGACCATGTTAGAGAATCACATGTTCCTGAATGGGCATCTCACTGGGAGACAGCCAGCTGCTGAGACTGAAATCCTCTCCTTTTTGCCCCAAACCTCTTACATGACAACTGGAAGAATAATCCCACATCCAAGCTTATTCAGTTTCTTCACTCTAACCTCTTCTTTGTCTTCTTTTCTTTGGCTCTGTATCTTCCTTCAGCCTTCCCCAAACAGAGAGACACCAAAAAGGATGTCAGAAGCAATCATCTATAGAAACACAAGGAACGTGCAGCCGCCCTTCACTAAAAGCCAGAATTCTTGCTGGCTCTGATCGGCCTGAGCTTGGGCAGGCAAAAGCCTACAACAAAGCAATAAGATCTGTTGGAAAAAATAAGTCAGATTGTTACCTCTGCTGAGACAAGATGAGATTGCACACCCTTCCACAGGAGACCCAGGCTTTCAAAGCTAAGGACTAAGACCATTGCTAGCCATTAGTGGTAGCGTGGCCATTTTTTTCATGAGACAAACACAGTGTCACGACTGAATTCCAGCACAGGCAATGACGTTTCCTACCTTAATCCCCCAGCCTCCATGGATCTGACTGGGTGGAGTAACAGCAAACCAATATTTGCTCAATATCTTGCACTCATTCCACTGAGGAACCAAATCAGCAAGTCAGGCTTTGGGGAGACTCTTGGAGGAGACATTGACAAGTCCCAGAAATGGTTTGAAATGGTTGTCATTCAGGATACTTGCTTAAAAAGTTAGGAATTCGGAAACCTGGGTGCATTTGATTTCATTTCTAATCATACATTATATTGCTAGAAACCTAACTTTAAAATATTGCTGAGTATGAAGCCTTGCTATATGTACTGCACATGAGGTCCCATTACTATGTAAGGACTGGACTTTACCAAATGACAGAAAGACTTTTGCATTTTCTCATCATACAGTAGCTGATGGCTCTGCATTATCATAATAGCTTTGTCCTCAAGCTGTATAGTCATAACCATATTTTATTTTCGTATTCCTCTGCAATTTAGTGCTATACACAGCACTCAGAATGGCTGCTTCTGTGTCGTACAGGATCTTTGCCCATACTCTGGCCAGCTACAACTTCTGTTGTGGAAACATGTTTATCTTCTCTGATGCTTGTTTACCTTTTTTTTTTTAACCTTATTTTCTTGGACATAGATTTCTAATCAGGTGCACTCTGCTTTCATTTCCTGCCAACACATTCATTTAGAAAGCTCAGTGTTCACTATCACTGCAAATCACCGCTGTATGCTTAAAAGGTCAAGTCCATTTCTTGCAGCAGACTTTATTTGGCCAAGTCATCACTTATACATCACAGATAAGGTGATCCGTAAGCAGAACACTTGCATTCAAATTGTGTTCAAACTCCTTCCTTTTGGTGAGGAGGTCTCACACCAGTTTATATCAGCCACAGCCCTGTGCCTCGCTCAGCCCTAACACTCGGCTTCATGCATTTGTTATCTCCTCAGGTGTACAACAGTTGGACATCTATTTCAAGCCAAAGAACTGAACCACTTTCAAGGCAAGCCAGGCTCTCTGCAACACTGCTTCAGCACCATAATTAATTCTCTGGCCTTTCCCTTTCCCCTCCCGGTGCCAGGTCAGCAAATACACTGTTATGCCAGTTACTAAAACTGTATCTTGCTCTCTGGCTGTTTATCAGTTTTATTGGCGTGGATATGTCTTCCCCAGACAGACCTCTGAAGTAAACATATGGTTGAACAAATCCAAAAGAATGCAGGACAGACAGAGCAGAAAGCTTGCATGATGTATGGGGCAGGAGGCTGGCAGAGGGAGATGGAGCCTGTGCACCAGCTTGAGAAGAAAGCATGTATGAGCAGAACAAGGATACCAATGTCACCTGTACCCAAAGGAGAACCATGAGACTGTTCCTCTGAGGGCAGGGCTGGACATCATTGACATTGCTTGACCCATGACTAGCTTTTTGCTGCTCTCTGCAATGCCTCTCAAATCAGTTCCATTTGCAGCTAGATGCTTCTGGTTTTTGGGATGACACAGTAAGCCTGCTGCAAAGCACCGAATGATAAGATGCATACAGGCTGCCTGTGAGTTGTCAGGTACAAACAGGCCTGCCTGCACGGTGGAAAACAAGCTACTAAAATGAAGGTATTGGCTCTCCAGCTGTGTAACCAGGGGTCCTCACTGTGAAGACACATGTATACCAGCCTTCTCTGCTTTCAGAACAATCCCTAGATTTCATTGCCATCTTCAAGCTGATTATATTTACCCTCCAGGTACTGTCTGCATTGTATTTTACTAATCTGCCCACCTGTTATTATTTTCTCTCCCAAATCTGTTGCTCTTCAGTGGTGCTGTAATTTAACTCCAGCTGAAGGCTGCCTGGGTTTGGATGACGTTTTCTCTATTAGTACATGGCAAAGACAAAGCTGAAGCTCATGAAATGATAAAACAATCATAATCACCTTTCAATCTCCAAGGTTTATGTTGATCACGATGCAAAGGAAAAAGAAAATAAAATAATGAAACAAGTTTGGTGGTCACAGCCCCACCGTATGCAAAAATCGGTTCCCAGACACAACATGAAGGGAGGGTCAGGTGAGGAGTAAGGCATTGAGGGAGATGTGCACATGGGATGGGCAGGATGCAGCGCTACTTCATCAAGGAGGAGAATCAGGGTCAGGGAGCCCCATCACATACAGTTCAGGAGGCTTTCAGTCACTACATCTATAAAATGTCCATGCTGGTCTCCTAGCTCACTACTATGTGCTTTTCTTTACACCTATGTGCTACCATGGTTCAGTAACCACTGAGTAGCTTGTACAGAGCCAGAAATGAATAACCAACAAGCTGTAGGGAGAAGGGAGCTGAGATTTAATCACGGTCCAGCCTCTTGGACAGTACAGTTGTCTTGAGGTGAAAGACCAAAGTCAGTCCTATACCCTACAAAAAGAAGCCCCCAAAACATTTCATCTAACCTAGAGAAAAACACTTCTCCCAAAGCAGGCTTTGTGGAATACCAGCCCCAGAGAGCTGGAGTTTCTTTAGAAAACGAAGAGAACTCTAAAACATGCCTACTACAAAACGCCAAAGCATTCTCATCCTGAAAATGCACATTCAAGCTCGCTGTTCTGTGCAGGCTAATATTTCCTTGGCCAGCATCTCTTTCAACCAGGCCACATGACATTCCACATATCCAGCCATACCAATCAAGACCTGCAGCAGCACTCCCCTGAGAGCAAAACAGAAGGGGGAAAAAAAGCACAAAACAATGTATCATTGCACTAAAGTAATTCTGATCTGGCCTGGGGACATATTATGACGAGGCTTCACTTGATGGTATGTTTTCAGACATTTCCATTTCCTCACTGTCACTTCCTCTCGGATAAATCCACTTGTACTGTTTGCACGGCTGTCAAGCCCATTGGAAGTCCTGAGAGATGGACAGCCACACACACAATCACACCATGACACAACTCTCATGCAACAGAACCACCCCACAACACAACCCTTCTGCCCACCACCACAGCCTGCCAGCAAGCCACTTCTTGCCACTGTTCTGTAAGGTCTTGTAGGTTTGGGATCATTCTATGATCATATAACCACAGAATGGCTTAGATTAAAATAGACCTTAAAGACCATCAATTCCATCAAGCATTTTATAACTTTGTAGGGATGCTAAGATCCTTTGCCCTCTAGGCAGCCATCTGGCTGTCTCATGGAAATGTTGTGACCATGGCTGATGAACAAGATGCTTTACACTAGACCTTGCCAGACAGGGGAGGAAAGAGACAGTAATGAGACCCGCTTTAGTTTTACCCAGGCCTGTTGATTGAGTTTCATGGAGCACTGCTGGAGCAAGGACTTGCAGCTTAATTGCATGTCCTGAAGCTATACAAAATCAGATTGCACCAGAAGCTGCTCTCTGTGCAGAGGTGGAGCCTCCTCAGCCCCTTAGGCTTGTTGCAAGTCACCAAGCATCATGTGCAGCTCTACTTGAGAAAGAGATCCTTTCATTTCCTCAGGCTACCAGATCTCAAAAATTGGATGTCTGAGTCAGCATTTTGGTACAGACCCTGATTTTCTGCTTTCTGCAATTGGCTGCAGTAAGTCAAGTGTGTCCTGCCCATGGGAAGAAGGATCAATACTACAATAGATTGCACTATTATATGTAGTCACTGGTTCTTGGATTTCCTCCCCAGAAGTGCCAAGTAATTTTTGAGGACAAAAGCTTCTAAGGCTTTATTGGTGCTGTTACCTCCCTGGAAAGATATGACACAGCCCTTCAATGGTAATTTCTGAGGTGCCAGAAGCTGTCAGCCCCTTACAGAGGAGAATGAAACAGTTCAAAGAAACTTGCTATTATTCTGTCAGGTAAAATGTCTGTGTCAGTGCTGAAACATCCCAGGCCAGCGCAGCTCTCTTATCAGCCCTGTTAGAAGCTCACTTTATTATATATCTTGTTAGTGCTAGGCTGAATTCATTTTGAGGCCTCTTAATTACAGCACAGCCTGCTTCAGAAATAAAACCTGCAACAACATTTGCAAACAGTCCCACAGCAGAGAATTAAACTGGGCAAGCTAAAAACCAACACTAGAGGCAGACCTTCAGCCCTAAAGGTCTCCAATTTACATCAGACAGGTTACCGCAGGGACACCGCAGTGGAGTCACTTTGTGTTAGGATGATGGGGATGGGGAAGCAACCGCCCCAGGTAGGAGCAGGGACAGTGCTCAACACATTGCTGCTTTGTCCATGGCCTCAGGACACCTGCTGCACAAACCAACGGTAGGTTCATCTGGATCAGGAAAAAAAGGAGCAGGAGAAAATACGAGGTATGAGGTGAGGAATTTCTGTGCATTATAGATAGATTTCCACAAGCGGTTGTGAGCTTGTTAAATGCATTATGTTCTGGAGATTAATGGAGGTGAGATTCTTGCAGTAGGAACCTATTCTAGGCAATGTTTTCCGTCAGAAACAAACAAACAACTTTGCAAGTCCTCTGGCAAACATGCAGGCATCAGGGAGGGTGGTTAGGAGTGGTTCAGATAGGATAACAGGGAAAGGTTCTTCACCAAAGGGCAGTGGGCACCCCCCAAGCTGCCAGAGGCCAAGGAGTGTTTGGACACTGCTCTCAGCGATAGCGTGTGGATTTTCTTTGGTGGCACATAGAGCTGGACTGAGTGATCCTTATAGGTCCCCTCCAACTCAGGACATTCTATGTTTCTATGATTTGCTTCTGTGAGGGTCTCTACTCCAACATTTTCCTGCCTGTACATAAGCCCCACAAACAGTGACACTCTTACAGTGGTCACTCACAAGCTTGACTAGAAGTCACATCCATTAGAAGCTTTTATTGGTATTCCACCTACATTTCTCTCCCTGAGCTTTATCACATCACTCCCAGTTAAACACCTCCTGCTACCCTCCTGAGCAGCTCTCTTTCTGAAGTTCACACCCTTCAAATTACAGCAAGACAGCTAGGTTTCCCCTTTTAATCATCAATTACCCATGATAAACACACTTAGCCGCTTTAATCTTTCCTCGTACCACAGCTCCCCTCCAGCACCCTCATCACTGTTGCTCTTTGAACTCCTTCTGACTTGCCTGCCGCTGTGACAGCGAGGCTGGAGTTGAGCACGGCGGGTTTTGGGTGGGATCTGATCAAAGCTGTGGGCTAATTTTATCATTAGCAAGATTAGGTGTCTGTGGCAGGAAGCGCGTGTTGGTTTCATTCATGTGTTTGTTTGCCTGCACGTCTCACTGCTCATGACACTGCCATCCTCAAGCTGCCTGCAGATTCCTGCTCCTACTATCATTTGTTCGTTTTATTTAACCAGGGGATTAAAAGCTTTTGGGATGGTAATTACAGCGATTGTTTGTGTACCAGCTCTGAAGCCTGAGAGCATGCCAGACATCCTTCAGCTCCATGAAGCACATCCTTTGGCACGGGAAGTGCCACAGGGCTGGGTCAGACCTGCTCCCACAGCTCCATGCCTTGTGCCCAGAACCCAGGCTGGGAAATATCCTGCAGGCAAATATCACCTGTCTTAGTCTTCCTTGGGCAAACATGCAAGAACATCATATATTTTCAGTATGTTAGTTTCCAAGAACAAGTTTCTGTAAAACTGAGCTAATGATTCTTGCCTGGTTTGAGACACAGAGCTGAAAAGCCCTCCGCATAAGGATCAGGCAGTATTAATAATGTATTTGAATTCTCTGCAATACCTTTCTCATAGCTAAGAACATATGTGACCCTGCACAAGTTTAATCATCTCACATCTCTGTGCCTTGGGGCCTTCAGGCTAATTTTGAACTTTGAAAGTCTTCCCTTCCACTTGTTTTGGTTTCTCTTGTTCCTAGAGAGCAGTCTGAATTCCACCATACCACCTGAATAGTAGGTAAAGCAAAATAGCCTCAGCCACTGAGGAGAAATCTAGGTTAATTATGTTGATAACTTAACCCCCGGGCTAATCTCCAGCCCATTAAGGTGAGCAGATGGTCAGCTCACTGCAGGGAAAAGAGGGACAGAGAAGCAGCTCCCATTCACCCCATGTAGGATCAGGCAGGACCCTAACACTGGGCATCCCCATCCCACTCCTTTCACTGCAAACAGCTTTTCTTTGCACCTATAGATGACAAAGCAATCCAGAAAAGCAAGCACAGAGCCAGCAGACTCCGCTTTTACTATTTTCTGATTCAAGTGATCACTGACACTGAGAACAGAGAGGGGTAGGGAATGGGAGGCGCTTAAAAATGGGTCTTGCAGGCTGGCCAAAATGGGCTGGTTAAACAATAAAGATCAATGCCATATCCATAACAGATAGAATCATAGAATGGCTTGGGTTGGAAGACACCTTAAAACCCACTTAGTTCCAAACCCTTGTCATGGGCAGGGCTGCCACCCACTAGATCAGGCTGCCCACAGCCCCATCCAACCTAGACTTGAGAGCCTCCAGAGATGGAAAACTTTAAAAGATTTGAACAGAGCAGATTTAGATGGGACATTAAGGAGACATTCTTTACTATGAGGGTGGTGAGTCACTGGAACAGGTTGCCCAGAGAAGTTGTGGAATGCAGTTATGTCACAAAATGATATGGACTCTCCAAACTACCCATTTAATGTATAATTTCTTAGGCCAAAGCTGCCCCATCCTGGCTTAATCCTTCATCTGTACCAAGCGATTTCCCAAACCCTGATACTCAGCAGACCAGACATCAATCTTATTTTAAGGGCACCTTTCAAAATTAATGGTCATGTTGCAATGCTGCCTTGTGACATTCAAGATCTCACTGTGAACCCAACACGGGATCAAACCACAACGTAACTACTGAGTCTCTATGCTGAGACTGACGTGCAACCATACATTAATGAATGATATCTGGAGGAGATGGGACCAGATGTTGCACCTTAGAGCCATTTTATTTATTTAAGGGACAGGATGAGCAGCCTCCCCTTAAACATGCTGTAGGTAAGGCGCACTCTGGGAAAATAAGGGGTTAGAATAAGATGGTATCGTCAAAGCCATGGATATATTCACCTTGTGCAGTGCAAGTAGAAGCAAGCCCCGAAGCTTTAAACTGATAAGGCTGCATAGCTGTGGTTAGTGTGCTGAGATGCACAATGAACTAGCTCACACTAAGTGCTGCACTGAAGCAGTCTCACAGCTGGCCTGCATCCACTGGCACAAAGGGAAGGTCAAGGAAGCTTGCTTCTACCTGCAGCACATGATGCAGTCATAGCTCACGTCACCTGCCTTCAAGGCCATAAATGTCCTCCTTCTTTCCTTTTATCCTCTCTGTCCCTTTTCTGTAGTGCAAGTTCTTCCAGGAGGTGGCAATGGATGACACTGAATGACAACTATGGCCACTAACACAGAGAAGCAAATGCACAGTGGCAAAGACCCCTCGTTCTCTGGTTCAGAATTTAATGTAAATGAAACACTTCTTAAAATAATGCCTATACATCCCTAAGTTATCTTCAGGATGGCACTGTCAAACACCAGCATTCCTTCTGCCAGAACTAGTACTACCATCAGTGCTGGAATAGGAGAAAGATTCTAACAGTAAGCATGTTGCAGTGACAACATGGATGCTGGAAACAGATGGTATGTGGGAAGGAAGCAATTTGTCTCCTTCCTCAAAATATTTGGTTTTGCAAAAAGGCATAGGAAAGATCAATTTTTCATTTACATCCAGGGAGTCAGTCTAATAACAAGCAATGGTAGACCCAGATCTTCTTCCATGTGCATACCAGCATCCAGCATCCTTTTTGGGGAGCAGAGGCCAGAGGAGAAACAAGTGGCTGTGCTCACCGGTCCTGCCAACCCATAAGTACCTTCCCCTCTACACCTCATTAGGCAGGGGTGGAAGATGCCAAGCCACAAGAAGAAATCCAGCTCCACGACAGCAGGATGCCCAATGCTGGGATGCTGCGGCATCTTGCAGAGGAGCAGAAAGGAAGCAGGTTGCAGCAAAGCCTTCCTCTTCCCAGCAACTTGAAGGAGGAGCCCCACTTTGGCTTCAGTCCAGCCCTGCCCAGTGATAATTTCTAATCCAACATCCAAGGGATTACAGCACATTAGAGGAGACAGATGGCAACGCAAAGGCAGAGAAGTCTTATTGCTTGGCTATAGTCTGTGTTTCCCGAGGTTACGTGTCACCCAGGGCTTGCTTTGCTCTTGCAAGGGAGGGGTTTTCAATTTCATGAGTTTGCAGCGGTCTGGGGCTCAGGTAAAAAATTATTCATGTATGCGTTGGTGGGGTTTTGTTGTTGTTGTTGTTTGGTTTTTTTAACTGCTTTATTATTATTATTATTAAGACAGACTAGAAACATTAGGTCTAAACTTCCTATTTTTTGCCAAGGACACTGTGTGTGAGTTAATGAAACAGAGATGTCACGAGGAGAAAACCTGAGGGCTAAGTCAGAACACTGTAAGAACCACCGGAAATTCAACTCTTCAGTTTATGTAAACACTTACTTAAACCATTTGCCTGACAAATGCTGAGCATTTTCAGAAAGCAAATGCAATTTTCAGATAAAGATGGACAGACTTCATGGTACAGCTTTCTGGAAGCCCTCAAGCAAAGCCTGAGAGACAGTTTCCTGATATTTCTCACGTTAAGAAGTAGCAGAGAATAACTAAGCTACAAAGATAAACCCTACTCCAAAAGATTTCAGGTGCCCCTGGATAATAACACAATCAGCGGTAGCACTGCAGCAAGCTTCACAAACCAGCAATGGATCTGTGGAGAGCGCAGAAAGGTAACAAAAGGAACATCTCTGCTTCTAATGGCAGCACATTTTTCTTTCTCTGAGACACCTCTAAAACAAGGTAAACTGAACAAACATGAGTCACAGCACTTGGCTCCCTCCAGGCTGTGCAGATCTTGGCAAAGCCCTTCCCTTTCCTACCCCATAATCTCACCTGCTGCTAGACAAGGACGTCCCCTTCCTGAGCCATATTTGAGACCTATAGATGAGCATGCATTCTGATAGGTCCAGAGCAGGGAAGAACAAGTGGCACCTTCTCATTTTGCAGCAGCATGGCCAGAGCTCCCCTTTCTGCCTGCCCTGTGACACTGTTGGTCATATCCAGTTCTGGGGTGGCACAGGCTTTCTGCACATCTCCGGGCATCTGAAAACTGAACATGTACCCATGACCTCAATTTAAAAATATAAATGAAGAAAATAATAAGTAAATAAACTGTACGGAGCCCACGCACCACCACCACACTCATTCAAAAAACCACAGCAACCAACCAACCAAGAAAACACCCAAAGTTCAGTGGACCAAACCCACAGTGGTGAATTGTATCTCCATCTTCTGCTTCAGTGGAACGTGCTGCAGGCATTGTGTACAACAGAGGCATTGTTGCACACCAGTTACTCTTTCTCTGGGAGCTGTGGAGGCTGTGGGAATAATGAGGCAATTATTCCTATTATTCCCAGCAATGGTGGGAAAGAGGCTGCTTTTGTCCTTGATGGCACCAGCTCTGTCTGTGTTATCCCACAGCACAAATACTGTGGAGGCTCTCAGTTTCTATGGGGGTAGTGCCTGGTTGTGCATGTGGATGCCTGTTTGCATCCTCCAGAATGTCTCCTTCTGAGCACAAGCCCCTTTGGAGCATGGAGTCACCACCTCAGCCTGGCACAGCTGTGTGAAGGAAAGGGATGTGGTCAGCATCTCAGGCACTACTTTTTGCAGGCATCTCAACTCACAGAAGGTTCTTCCAAAGTCACCTCCTTCTGCTGGATCCACCTAATCTCCACTACACACATCTCCTCCATTACCATCCTCCTATGGTTGTCTAGTGTGGGGATAGGATCCCCCTCATTCCTCCCTTGAGGGATATCACAGCCAACAGAGAGCCCAGTACATCCCTGCTTCTCTCCAGACCCACATGGTGCCCTACTTGGGAGAGGATAGGCAGGCAGTGCAGACAGCAGATGGGAGGGAATTAAACCCTGATTGAGAAGGGATGCTGGCCCCCCAGAACTGAGACTTATTCCTGGCAACGTGAAGCTGAAAAGCACTTAGATATCAGTGGTCCCTGTTAATTCACCACTGGGTATTATCCAAGCTTGTTACAAGATTGATGTTCACTGTGGTGCAGCACTCGGCCTGGATAGAGACACAGAATCTAGTAGCCAGAAGTTGTTTCTCTTCCTCGCTTGATCATTTTGCTGATCCCTTGGCCTGAGTGTAACGATCAGATTAGAAGGCTTTTTTGTTGTTATTTGGTTTTGGCTTCTTAGTCTCTATAAAGTAGATTCACACTTCCATGGGCCGCTTGTCATCACTGCCAGGAGCACTAATTGAAGCCAGTGAGAACCCCTGTCATCTGCTGCTGCGTGGAAGTTATCGGAAGAGCCACCGGCAGCACTGAGATGAGCACAATGGCACCGGTTATCACAAGGCTGCACACAAGGCTTCCATTCACAGAGGTGGTGCCTGCGCCTTGCCAGAGCTATTTCAGCTGGGAAACAAAAAGCCAGTTTTTCCCCCTTGTTTTCAGGCGGGTGTCACGCACATCAGAGTGACACGGGCAGTGGCATGCGACCGCAACACCCGTGCACTGTACCAGTGCCAGCCAGGAGCTGTGCGCTGTGCGCAAACCCAACACAGCCCCTTCTTTGGAGGAGCAGGCTGCCTCTGTCACACTGAGCTTAATCAAACACCCTGGAGGTCTGTTTCTAAATCCAGATTACTGATAGATTTGTTTATTATTTTATTCCTGGGCTGCTGCAATTAAGAACTAAATGAGGTGAACAAAAAGACTCAAGTGGGAGAGCTGGGTCTGCCTTCCTGACCCTGCAGCTGACCAAGAGGCAGCCTGAAACGTGAGATCAAAGCACGTGCAAGAAAGGGTCAGGCTATGTATCATGTCCAGATGAACTGAGAAAGCCCAAGAGGAAATCCCTCCTGGGATTCCAGCACCCAAGTTGGGAAATCCTTTCATCTCCAGTTGGTGCAGTTTTCCTTTAGCCGCATCTCTGGTTTCCAAGACACCTAGTGCATATGACACAGTGAGATGAATTGGGGGTATTACTTATTCCAAAAACCTGCTCAGGATTTATACTGGCTGCTCATCTTCTTGCTGGATCCAAATCCAATACCCCTACTGTTGCCAATACTGAAACAAGAGGAAGGTTTTACTTAGCAAGAAGACAGGAAAAAGAAATCACAATAAATCATGTGCTACTGCTGAATATCGCTGGGAGAGCTCTCACCTTCCCACAAGAACACAGAGGTTTGGAGGAAGAGAGAAATTCCAACCTAATTTTGCTGTGTTGGATATCGGCATAGAAGTAAAAGCCCTTTTTTCCCATGCAGTAGCTGCTACTGCTGCACAGAGGGGCTGGCAAGGACCCACGCTAGGGCCAGAGACAGGATCTCAGCTTACACCCCAAAGAAGAAAAGAATATCTCTCATTGCCATTGGGCTGCCCCAGGGATTAGCCTGCAGTCGGTGACCTGACCTGTAGCTGGTACTACAACACACAGTGACATTCTTCTTTGTTGTCTTTTACCAACTCGGAGAGAGATTTTAAACTTTCCCTTATCCATTCTTACCCCGCCCCTCAAATAACTGAGGAATCTCCTGGAAGCAGCAATGAAGCCTGGCACATTGCATCCTGCTTGCTTGGGCTTTCCTCTGCCTGATAATTGAACTGAAACCACATTTGAGTTGAACCATTTTGATGAATCCTGGCAAATGCAGTATTTTGGAAACTCCTTTCAAACTGGGCTGAAATGGGCCACTGAGCTCCAAAGCTACAGAGGTGAAGCGGACCATGTCTCTTAACACAATGGAGCTAAAGATGGATCCTGCAAGTGCACGCTTTACTGACAGAACAAAGAAGAACCTGAGAGCCCGAAATCCTTTTCAAAACACATGGCTTTGGCTAAACAGCCCTTTTGATTACAAACAGACAGTTGTCAGAGCCCAGGCACCATAATTTGGCTGCAGCACAGGCATGAGAGCCAGAGATGAAGGCAAAGAGCAGAAACTATTTCAGGTGACATGACCCCACACCCATCAAATAGGATTGCCAGACAAAATCCAATTGGCTGCGGTACTGAAAATAGTGTTGTACTCTTGCCCTCTTAGCTGGTAAATAGCTTTCAGTCCTCAAAAGTGATGAGGTGCAGTTTGTTGGTGGAAATAGCTTGCAAAAAAGTGAAATGAGGGTGGAAACTGGGCGCTGGGTGAAATGCTGCTACTGCGTATTTGGGTGAAATGGAAACCTTGAAAGGAGCCATTAGGCAGAAAAGGGAAACTCAAGACATAAGTTCAAAGTTGCAAAGCACTTAGAAGCTTCGCCTGTGATGTTTTACGTAGTTACATCTCAAACGCACAAAACATGCTTGGTTAACATGGAATTAAGAGACATAGAAAGCAGCACGGGACAGAATCTACTAGGACACGGAGTCTGGCGCTTCATATAATCCCTTTCACAGACAGATCAAGACTCCTCTTAAGGGCTGCATGGGTGTTTTACTTCTGTTACTATGATTGGAAGCCTATCCCCTAACTTCTCTGGACTAATGGCTTGAAATTTCACTTTAATTCCCAGACTAGATTATTACAATTGAGCCCATCCCTCTGCCAGCACCTTCCCTTAGTATTTAAAAGCCCTCACCCCATCACACTGCTCACTTGCTGATATATTCATAGAGCACTCTCTCTCTTCCTCTGCCTTTTTACTCAGGTGAAATGATCTAAGTTCGCCAACCTGCCAGCACAGGACAAGCTTTCCATTGCCCTGATGGGCAATTGGTTCAGCACAGGTGCACCTTGTCCTTAGCAAGATCAGCTCTGAGCATCTCCCTGAGCCCAAAGGAGGAGACAATATTTTTATTCCTATTTTCAGATTTCTGTTTCTTATTTTAAAGCTGAACTTTCTTTCTTCCTTTTTGCTTTGCCCACCAGGATGGAGCAATGTGTGGGGCTTTCTCCTTCCTTCTGTCACTGCTCTGCCCATCACTCACAGGACAAACTCGGTGCCCGCTCCCTCCTGCTCTGTTTCCATTAGCACGGGATGATGCAACCAGACTTCTGCTGCAATTCACTGAGGAACGCTGCTGTCCAAACTGATGAACCAGCAGTTCAGCAGAGGATGCAGGAGGCACTTTAGAGAAGTGGCAGTGACACCAGACAAGCTTTCACCACATTTATCAAAGTGCCTGCAGACTCCATTTCAAGGCGGGAGCAACACTTATAAATAATAAGCAGAGCTCCTCTGCATCTAGAGTGTTTTAATAAATAAAAATGCAAAGAAGAAGCCTAAACAGCATGGTCAGATCTGTTTCTGCAACCTTTTTAGTCTTCCAAGAATACATATCAATGATTTTCTCCCGTGCAATCCCTGAAAGCACAGCTCTTCCTGGGTGATGCCCCATTAGTACTGATATGATCTTTCACATGTAACGGTCATGCTACTACGCTACTATCTAGAAATGCAAAGCTCTACATTTGTGTGAATGCACATACATATGTATGTGCGTATGAGATCTCACTTATCAGCTGCTTGCTCTGGCTTCAGACACATCAATAAAACCAGCCCAATCCCTTTCCTGCCTGATGCAACTTACTGCATGTTCCCCTCCTTCCAAACACCTCTGTTTTGGAGGGCGGCATTTTGTTTGGGGACTTGCTACCTACTTCATCACTCAATTCTCCATCCTCATGAAGGATAACCAAGCAAAGAACATGAAAATATTTCCTGACATTCCATTCAGCCAATGTCCTGCTCTGCAGCATCCCTGCTGCTCTGTCCGTGAGCCAGTAGAATGCACAGATGACCAAATCCTCAGTGGTCCAACATGGGCTTGGGGAACAATGTGATGCACACTTACAGCATCAAAGCAACCTTTCAATAGTACCTTCCCCTGTGCAATGGTAAAGTGCATCCTGACACTAGGACAGCATGCGCACAACACATGTACTTACAGGATCTTGGGTTGCCCAAATGGCATCTCCCCCAAAAGGACTCTCTGCCAGATTATTTCTGTCTCCAGAAGTCTTGTTGTGTTCTGACAGTGCATCCCGAGACCAGTTTCAAGCAGAGCACTACAGTAAAAGCAATGTATTTACCAAGCCTTTGCAAGTCTGGGATAGTTAAGTTGGAGTGGCTGAGTCCCTGCCCCACATCCTGCAGTGCCTTCCTGTTCACACTGAGCTTGAGTGACATGCACCACATGGCACAGTAAGTATGCCCTCTCCACTGCTGCGATTCACAGCCTAATTAACCCCCCGCAGAAAGAAAGCATTTTCCCTGCGGCTCACTGCAAATTATCTGTGCAGCCTTGACTTGCCAAGCTGCAGCAGTGGCTGCTGCCACAGCATCCTCTGCAAAAGAGACAGGATGGTGCCGTGGGGATGGATGTGGCTTCTGCTGGAATAATGTTCTCTGCTGATGAACGCTTGGAAGTGCCGGTCCCCCTCCCACAAGGCAGGCAGCATGAGCCAGGAGCCAGCCCATGCAGATGCTGCCATAAATATAAATACATCTGCTGTGCCGGTGGGAACCTGCCCCTCCATCCTCAGCTGCTCAGATAAATGTATCTGAATCTAAAACAGGGGGCACACTGGCACCGAAACCACAAGACTGCTAGCAAAAGGGTGGGGGGGGGGGGGGAAATAAGTCAGATGCAAATGTGACAAAAATAAAAATAAAGAGGAGAAAAAGAAATAACTTGAGTTATTTGTCCAAGTATCCTTATGCAGCTGAAGAGTCTGTCCTTCTTGGGAAACATTTCCTGTCTTAGCGAACGTGTCCTGCTGAATTAATTGGAAATGCCAATGTAGGGATGCTCCCTTCCCAGAAAAGTGCAAATTCAGGGTCCTAAGAATGCAAACTGCAGCTGTCAGAGAATATTTGGAAATGTTTCCAGGACTATATTTATGTCTGAATTTAGAGGGTTTTTTATACAATATTTAGAGCTCCTGTTGGTTTTTTTTTTAGGATGACTTCTGCATTTCCCTACACTTAATTATGAGTCATCCAGGTGATAACCATGTGCAGATTGGTTAATAAAACTGGAATGCGACAAGCTGAACTATCATCACAGCCTCACAGCTAAACACACCTAATCTAGAAATGTAATGCTGAAGGTTCTCACAGTAATATTATCTCAGCATTTTGCATACCCAACACCCAGCAAAATGGACTTTAAAAAAAGCAACACACACACAAAGAAATATTCACACCAAAAATACAATCTTCTCCAAGAGCAATAAAGACAAGATAACATTTCCCAAATGTCACAATTTAGAAACCTATTCATCTGAGACATTAATGTTAAGGTAACAGAAGCATCTGTATTTTTCTTTCCCTGGATTCCCCGCAACCTCTGTTATTAAAAAAGATAAAAGACTGACTCAATCATGTATTACCAGTTATGTATAGCTGGAGCTGCCCAGCTTGAATGAGTTTCACCAGCATAGACTCAGTAAGGGGTAATGTAGAGTTTAAACACAACTATATAGGAAGATGGTTCCCTCCTGCGGTTTATGCACTACATAGAGGTATGAACATTTCAAAGGAAAATCTGTGTTAAAGCTTACCCAGAATTTTCATACTGAAAAGTATCATGAGCCTAGGAATTCCAGTGGGATTCAGCTGCTTTCCTCTCGGCCTCTTGTGCTTCATAAGACGACAGTATTCATACATAGGTAATATAGAGGCAGATCCTGCAGGGCTCTGAGCACCTACAGAGCTCCCTGAATGTGCCCACAGCTATCATAACTCCCCTGAAGGGCTGAGCATAACAGTGCACCAGCCTCTATAGCCTCAGACAGCACTGACTGCCCAGCTTCTTCAACCCATGCTGCTACAAACACCGATTCATGAACATTTTTTACTCAGCTTGTTTTCTACTCCATTTTTCTTCCTCATTGCAGAGAGAAAGAAGGGCTTTACTCATATGGGAAGCTGAGTGTAATTTTCCACATACTTTAATGTTGGCCTGCTCATGTGACAAACAATCTCTTCCAAAATATCATAATAAAGCCACAGCGTCTTCCTATTTTTTTTTTTTTTTTTTTCCAGAGAATAGTGATACAGATGCCATCCCCATAAGAAAGCCTTTCAGTAACACATGTATTAATGAAATCTGGGGGCTATGTGATTCCCAGCTCTGGTAGGGGCAGCCAGAGGAAGGACCATCACACAGCTATGCCACCAGCTGGAAAGGTGACTTGGTATCTCTCCAAGGTACTGCAACCAATTTGCCCAGAGTCTCCATCTATCTGTGTCCATCCAGGTGGCAGGAATATCCCCAGAGCCAGGAGAACAGGAAACACTGGATCTCCAGTGCTTCTGTAATCAGCAGATGAGCAGTTATCAATCTGCTCCAGACCTCCTTCACCAACCTAAAGAAGTCCCATGCTATCTGCAGACCCCAGGGCCACCCTCTCACCACCCAGTCCTGCTCTGTTGCTGATGGTGGGGGGAGAGAGGTGAAGGCAAGGTGGGCTTCTCCACATTCTCCACCATTGGCTTGCTGTGGAACGTTTCATCTCAGCTGAATTAATGTCTTCATCTGCTAAAGGAGGACTGCAAGAATATAGCACGAGAGGACAAATGGGAAGCACTGAGTGGAAAAACCATGAAAGAGGAATAGAGGCACAGTTAGATCAAACTGTAAGAAGTGACCAGAAGCAAGCATTACCCTTCCTTATCAGTAATTTACCCGCAGTGATAGAAGAGGGAGGCTTCTCAGTTTTGTCCCCCGTGAACTGGGGATTTAACACTTTCTAACTGGTTCCAGCAGCTTCAGCAGCTGCCAGCCTTGGCAGAGGCCTACCTGGCCTCATCACCATCCCTGTGCTCCAGCTGGCCTTTCTTGAAGTAGCAGAGAGAAGCCAGCTCTGCTGCTGCCCCTTCTGCGCCTGCTCTGCAGAATTTATTTAAATGTCACTACTGTGAAGCTATTTGGAGGAAAACAAAAGCACACGCCAAGCCCCTTAACACTTCCCATAGACCTAAAAACAGAGTGCCAGGGATGTGGCACAGCTCTGCCTCCGACCCAAGGCATCAGTATGAACTCAGGAGGCAAGAACCTTGGGTACACTGCATGTTTACCCCAGAGAATCTGGGAAATAATGAAGGGGAGAGGGAAATAAGAGCAGCTTCTCCCTCAGACTCAGGGCAGCATCCCCACACACTTGGCGGCCTGAAAACCACACAGTAGCCAAGCGGAGCATGCTGAAAGGCACTGACGCGCAGCTCAAAAACCAGATGCAAGCTACAGTAGCCTGGATTGGAGCACAAAGATCCAGGCACAGACAGGCTGGGGCTGCTTAAAATGAGTGGCATGTTGCCCAGGGCATGGAGCCTGCCTGAAAGCAGCATAGCCCCAGCCCCCTGCGAGTCCCCGGTGCCCTGGTTTTCAGTGGAGGAGCTGACAAAGCGGCATTGAGGCTGGCAGGGCTGGCTGAACATCACATCCGTGAACAGTGGGCGCCTTGTTTGCTGGCTTCATATTGGGAAGACTCTGCAGAAGGCTATTGAAATGGAAATGTAGGCCTTGCACCCAGCAAGGAGGAGTGGTGTGGCCTTCTCCCACACAACAAGGGTGACAAGAAACCTCAGAGAAGAGGAATGATCGGGGAAAGGAGGATAGAGGAGAAGGAGGAGAGGACACACTTCAGCACATGTGCTTCATGAGCAGACACTTTCTCTCAACCCTGGAACACAGAAGGTGAGAGACCTCTTTGCAGAGGGATAAAGAGAGCCTAATGAGGTAAAGCACTGGGTGTAACTGCTTAGCCAACGTGCCCCATGAGAAACAAATTCAGTAACATAGAGCATTGCTTGGCAGCCCAGCCCTGTAAGAAGTACACAACATACCAATGGATCTCATCACAAAAGCACATCACAAACACAAACAAGGCCAAGCTGAGTGCACAATGCATGTGAAGAAATAACAACCCCAAGGAGTTAGGCCCATGCAAATAACCCCATGCAACACATGGTGTTTTCAAGTCCTAAGAAACTTTTCTCTCTTCTTCCAACATCAGAAACTGTGAATCTGTCGCTTCCTTCTCACTTGCTTTTGGTTTTGTTTTCCCTGGTTATGAGGTAAAACATAGAGGAGAAGATGGGAGTAATCCCATGTAATGATTGAGCATGGGCTACTGATGACAGCACACCTTTCCAGGCAGTGAGAAAGCACAGTGGCTCTTCACACAAGCCATCTGAGCAAGCAGTACAGCGAAGGAATAAATCAAGACAAACCCTCAATAAATTAAACCTGAATTAAATTAATTAAGAGAAGACATTATGACTTCAATCACTGCAAATTCTACAAGCCGACCTGTGGCTTTAATTTCACAGCTGTGCTTGTGCTATCCTGTGGTGCCATCAGTCTAAATTAATTCTAGGTACTCACCCAACAGCCTGGGAGACAGCAGCTGCCCCATGGAGCCCAGTGACTGAGGTTCAGATCTCTCTCCTCATCCTAGTCTTCATCCAGGAGCAGTCTTTGCTAAATGGACACAGTTTCCCCCCAGTCTCCATATCTTGAAGTGACCATCAAACCACACACAGGGTATAGGTCAAGAACACATGAGAGAGGAAAAATACAACTCCAAATTTCCACAGGTTCTAGCAAGAGCTCAAATTCCTCTTAAAAGAGCCTACACCAGATAGGTATAGGCTCTTTCTGACAGTAGGTCTTTCTGACATACTTTTTCTGTGAAGGAATCTGGGAAAAGACAGAGTCTAAGAATGACCTTTATTTTGCACACTCCTTTCTCAGCCAGAAGCAAAAAAAAAATAGGTTTTATTCACCTTTGGTGTTGGTAAGGGGATAACACGGAGGTAGTTTCAGAGTAATTCACTAGGTGTTACTCAAAAGTTCAATTATTGCAGTACCACAAGAAAAAAAGGAAATGCTACATTACATTGTGCTTTTAAACTAGGCTTGCCAGGAATTGCCAGTGTCATCAGCTGGAAAGGTATTTGAAAGTAGAAAGCAAGAATCAATGGCAGAAATGAAACCACTGAATGCATGTGCGTGTGTGCTGCCCACCTTCACCCTCTGCTTTAGAAAGCAATTGTTCTCAACATTTCCCATTGCTTCTCTTTCTTGACTACCTCATAGCCAATGGGAAATATATTTGGAAATAAAGATATATAGAAACACAGGCAAGGCTTCATGTGTCCTGCAACCTGGCAGATTCCAAACTCCCCCAGTAGCCTGGGCTAGCAGGGCTTTTCTTTAACCCATAAGATACTGCAAAAAGTACCACTGACAGACAAAACAGAAATGTGTGTTCCCGGAGCTCACTGAAAGGTGGAGCATAAATTGATTAAAAAACTATACTTCAGTGATGGGAAAGATTAATGTGCTCTGCAGAGCTACGAAGCCTTTCTCCATATATATATTGTACCCAGAAATTAAGAGTCACTGTCTGGGGGTTCCTCACAGCACCCACCCCTCTTCATACTTTCAGCAGTGACCCTCACACAACTAAAATACCTGAGACTGGAGGGCAGGGACGGTAGGATGCTCTCCTGTTGCTATTGATTTCTGTATGAAAGAGTGATTCAGTTATTTTCCAAGCAATGCCCAATGCCCATTTTAGCCTTTTTACTGTTTGTGATTCTTTTATAATACGTGGTTTAAAAAATTATTTACTCTCCATTCACAGTTGATTTTAAGATGATTTACTCTCGAGTCACAATCCCTTGGTGAATGATTTAAGCAAAAAATTGAATTCCCCCTGAGAGAGATTGCTTGCATCTGCACTTAGCTGAGACTGATAACCTTGATTATAGGGCGCTGGGTCTCAACATAACTGGAGAGCAACAGACTGGGAAAACTAAATAGAAGCTTTTCTTGCTTTCTCCCAGGAACGCCCATGCAGTGAGCAGCCACCTCCCACTTACACAACTGAACCTGTCTGTAAGAAGAGTTATGAGCAACAAGGCAAGCAAGGACAGCCTGAATAAAGCTTATATGCAAAAGTCTGTTAAATTATTGTAGGGCAGAGACAGAAACCCAGAGAGTCATTTCTATGTGAATCACACCAACATTTCCACATGTTTGAGGGCATAAGGAAAGGTATCCTGGTCCCCCCTTGGGGTCTTCTGGTTTCTTCGTAAGTAGGACCAAGCATCTTCCACATCTGGAAGCTTTAGCCAGCATCCCAAAAAACAGCTCCACTCTTCAAAGAGGAGGGGGCCTTTCCCAACACCCCTCCGTATGAACATGGGTGTCCAGAATTAGGCACCTACCTGTGGTGCATTTGGCCTAATTGAACTGGCAAGAGTCACACTGTCTGGCCTTGCAAAAGGCTGGGTGAGAGAAGTTCTGCAGAATGCAGACCACGTCCAGCTATTTTGTCTTTAGTTTCCACTCCTCTGAATAAAAACAAAAGCAGGGAAGAAGACTGCTTATGCCCATAGAGAATCTTTTGATCACTGCAAAAGAAAGCGGCTTCCCTGCTTCACTCAATGGCTCCTTTTCCTCAGATACAGATCAGAAGTACTGGTAGCACATCATGCATCAGCTTGCCCACTGGTTTTGGCCAGTCTTGCTGCTGAAGACTCTGTGACACCCCTCCACTTAGGTAATAAACAGCTGCTGCCCATCAGGGGCTGCTCCTGAGGAATTTAACACTGATTCCTTTTGAACCCACACATCTTCCCGTATTTCCAAAATCAGTTGAAGCCATTTTCTTTACACTAGAGTGCTCTCTCCCCATTTTTCATCCTGAAGTAGAGAACAGACTCTGGCCATGCTGCCAGCAATGATGATGAACTGCTTATACCATAGCAATCAGGAGAAGTGCCATAGTATGTTTTGCTAGACAGCCCCTGCACCAAAACTCTGTTAATAGGAGCACCAGTAAGCCTCAAATAAGCAGCGAATGACCACCAGAATAGTGAGTACTCTGCAATGAACTGACAGGCAAAACTTCAGGAATATAATGTATCTGCAGGAAATGGATGAAAGATGCAGTCTACTTTGCAGAGATTTAAAACCTAAGGATTTAAAGAAATCGCTGTTTGTTGTTACTAATATAAAAATGAATTAACAAAACAATAATGTATTAACTATTATCTCCTTTTTTTATGCCTGCTTATGATTTTCAGCTTTCACCACAGAGATTTAAAGGCAAACTGTTGAATCACCCGAGCATCAGTACAGCTCAGGTATTCAGCCCAGATGCTGCCAGAAAAGCAGCAGTGCCAGATGCCACATCCCCTGGCACTGCAAAAATAGAGCTGAACGTGTACTAAAAATAAAAGCAAAAATCACATCCTTTTGTTTTGTTACTGCTTCTCTCAACCTCCAGGACACACAGACACCGAGGACATATTTAGTCTACTGTTCTACTGACTTTACACTTATCGGGTGACTGCAGCTTAGATTAGTGGCATGTTTTCAAGTCTCAGGCAGGAGACAGAATTCCTGAGTCCCTTTTGGCATGTTTAGGGTGCCCGGTGTTGTAGCATCCCACACCCTTCATAAACAAATTCCCTTGGTTTTCTAGCACCTCTGGGATGAAATACTGGCCTGTTTGGCTGACTGGTCCAAGACTCACCCCTCTCCTCCAAACCTCTCAAGGTCCTGGGCAGCCTGCTCTGATCTCCACAATTCCCTGCCCAACTCAGCATTCCTCCTGCAGGTCTATGATAACTCTAAAGAGCCTTGACTCTCACCCCCTAGTGAGCTCCACTGTCCATCCAGTCTCATTTGAAGTCCCTTCCTCCCCGTAGTCAGGGGGGTAGTTTATCCTGTTTGCTGAGCATGAAACAGAGATGAGGAAAAGATAACTGAAAATACCAGGCATCCTTAAAAACAAGCAGCACAACCAGCCTCCTTGATTGCATTATTATTATTCCTTTAAAATCCAAAAATGCTGTTATCCTGCTTGCAGATTAACCACGGTGCAGAAATATGACAGTGGTTTCCGTCAGGGTTACCACAGATCTGGCTCCATGCAGCATGAAGGAAGCTAAGGAGCTATGAGAGGCTGCTCAGATGCACCATGGCTGCAAGCCGAAGCAAGACAGCTCTGCCAAGCAGCAGCATGCAGAGCCAGCCTGGTTCTCCCGCACCCTTCAGCTGCTCACCAGGAGCACTCAAGTGCATAGATGAGGGATGCTTGAGTGACCCAATGCTGTGCCAGCCAGGTGCCATACTTTCTAGCATGAATGAGAATGACTAAAGCCTGCCAGAGCTCGTCTCCTTCAAAGCTAATTAGGTGTATTTACGCTGGGATCCCTCGTTTGCCGTATCTGGGAGAGCTTATCCTGAGTCCTAAGCAATTACATGGAAGGCAACTGCTGTGCTGCCCGGTATTTATAGCATCTGGGTGCTTCATGGACTAGACACCACTGAACTACATGACCTCAAGGTGACAAGAGAATGCACTTTACCCTGGAAACACCAGAAGTAATGCCTCTCCACACAGCAGCCTTCTGAATTTCATCAGCTCCACCCTCCTGCCCCAAGGCAGGATTTCCTACAGCCCTGCCACCCTGCCAGCTGCTGGCTGAACCCATCTTTGGAAGCCTGTTTCCGAAGTGGAAACCCCACACCTTCCCCAGGCAGCCTCCTACAACGGCTGCCAATCCTTCCTCACAAGAGAGACCTCCAAGGAAGATGTAAATGCTGTGGGAGCCAAGGTTACACATGGCACCAGATCCTGGGATTAAGGTTACAACTGTTTGGGTTTCTGCAGGAGAGCATGAGCACACAAGCAAAATGAGCCCTGGAAGCATTGAGAAACCGTGCACTATCCTCACATGGAGAGCAGCCCATAAGATAAAGAATTCCTTTGCAGAGTCTCTGAAGTTTTATTCATGGCCTGTTTGTATATCTGCACTGATGCTGGTGTAGATACATCCACAGAGCACAACACATCCTTGTACACAATGACAAGGGAAAAACATTGCAGTTCTGCTTGGCTGGGCCCCAGGTCAGGGCAGTTTCATTACAAACCTTTATTCTTGTTGTATATCTTAGGCCATGGCTGTGGCAGTTATAACATAGCATCAGCATAATGTTTTTCCCTGACAGCATCCTTAGGAGCAAGCCACTGTTATTCCCTTCCTAGAGGTGAAGAGAACAATGCTCAGGAACCAACAGGGCAGAAATGAGAAACGGGGCCTCGTGCTCATCCCACACTGCTCTGCTATGTTCTCTAGATAGTGCCTCCTGCTGTTCTTCCCTTCCTCTTGTTCCCATGGCCAGCCAGGGAATAAAACCCTGGGAACAGTTATGAAATTCAGTCACAAGACAAGAAAAAGCAAAAGAAGAGTAACCTGGAAGATGAATAGAAAGCACAGTATTGTCGAGATACTGTATTTCCCTACTTGAAATCCCCTTAGTAATGTTTCCTTACTCAAGCCCTCAGTAGAGAAAAAGATACCCAAAAATAACACAGCACACTGCCTTCCTGCTGCTTTAGCTGTGTCAAATACTGCAGGACAAAAAGGACAACAGCGCCCAGGCACAGCCAGCTGCTAACAGTTATCCCTTCGATCTCTCTGCAGTGATGATGGGACTCCCCCTGAGCCTCCTCTTCTCCAAGCTAAACATTCCCAGCTCTCTCAGCCTGTCCCCACAGGACAGGAGCTCCAATCCCTTCATCATCTCGATAGCACTCCCTTTGATTATTTTCCTGTGCGTCCATGTCTCTCTTACACTGGGGACCTCCAGAAAAATAGCTGTGAAGTCCTCCTTGCAGAATTTCTGCCCCATCTACTCAGCAAACTGCGTGCAGGAGGAGATGAGGGCATGCATTCCCTACCCATTTTCCTTGGTGCTCTTTGTGCTTGCACAGCCACAGTCAGCATTTGAAATAAGAGTCTGCTCATGCACTGAGAAGTGTCCCCCAGCCCCACAGAGGGGGACAGCATCAGCCACTGGCAGCCTATGTGCTTCCCTTGGTAAAAGCACAAGCAGGCAAGGATGCGGGGGGAGAGAATCGTGAGCAGAAGCCATGATCTGACTCTGTCAGCAGATGACTTCTATTTGCACTCGTTAGCACTGCCCTAGCGTGTGCTAACACCACCCCCTCGGGTAATTTAAAATTATTTATAAAAAAAGAAAGAAAAAAAAAAGAAAGAAAGAAAGAAAAGAAGAGAAAGAGGAGGGGGAAAAAAAAAAAAAAAAGCCCGTATTTCTATATTTAGGTGGTTAGGATAATCGGGGTGGAAGAGCCCATCTGTTTGACGTTCACTCCAGCTGCTGTGAATGCGGAAATTTGTCTATTTTCTTTCCTTTTGCCTGTTTCGACTTGTCCTGGCTGACTGTGACAGACACACAAAGAGCCCGATGCGTGGCCACGGCCAGTTCGGTCTGAAACTGTGCACCCTCCCATTGGAGTCACTGCAGAATGAGTCCACACAACCAGGACCCTTCTCAAGGCAGTGTAAAAGAGTTAATAACAATAATTACTACTGACATAATTTTATTGTTACTATTAAGCCCTGTTCATAACGCTGCAACACAGAGAGGCAGAAGACAAGGTAAGACACACCTCAGTCCTCCATTAAGGTCATTTTAGGAAGGCGGCCTCCCCTCTACGCATCCTTCTTTTGGGAGATCTCCCCACATGAAGCCAAACTCCTGTGAGATGCTAACTCCCTGTCAGTGGCACTAGTCACTGGATGAAGATGTGGCCATGTTTCCTTTCCAAGCTTCTTCTTTTGCCATTCTCATTCCAAGATTCTCCACAAGTGAGCCCAACCTAAATTCAAAAGTGACCTTTGATCTCCTACCTTCCTCAGCTGATCTGGCTCTGGTTCCCAAATAACAAGTATCCAGCAGCCTTCAACAATCTCCTGATGCTTTTCCTGTCATAGATATGACTGCCCTTCTATGACATAGTGTCTCTGTCTCTGTACACCTTGTGCAGTGCCAATAACTTTGCTCCTAAAGGCATCCACATACAGTGCAAGGACACGTTGCAGTCCTCTGGGACCATCTGCTGTTTATCTTATTTGGTATAGGTGATTGCTTTTTAATTTTATACATGCATCACTGGGGTTACCAACGGTGCAATCATATGCAACGAATGTGCTAAAAGCCCTACAAGCATCAGAGAAGAAGGCCAGAACAAAACCCAGAATTGCATCTCCAGCTTTCCCTTGCAGTGTCCTCCCTAGATTTTGAGCTGGGACCACACAAGATAATAACAAGCAGCAAAGAGCACAGACTAGTAAGTAGGGATGTGGATGGGGAAACAGGCCAGCCCAGAGGCTGCTCAGTGCTTCTTGCAGCACGCACTGCTGGTGCTCCTCCTTTCTGCTCTGCAAATGCTCCCTTATCGTCCCAGCCCTAGTAAGATGAAGCTGTCCTGTTGATCTCCGTGGGTGCAAGAGTGGGACTGAAGTCATCGCCTAACTGGCAATAAGTATGTCCAGAGGTCTGAAAACTTGCCCTTGGAAAGAATCCTTTTCAAATACGTCCTGTAATTCTCTTGCACATAAGGAGTTGATGGACACTAATGGCCGCTTTTTGCAAGATTGTCCTTGGGATATAGAACATTTGGGGTTTGGGCAGAGCATGGATTGGTTGCATTTCTGATTAAGCCCACTGTCTGAGCACAAGAAACAACATCATGCTCCTTGAAGCCTGCTCCAAAGAGCTCATTTTAGCTATTGCAAGTCAGCAGGAACAGTTGCCCTTCCCTACCCCAAAGTCACTGCTGACCTTTGCAGCCGTCACCCACGCACCACCCAGAGATGGCTTTTTCTCTTCTCAGCTTCCCAGACCACACCGACCTGAGCCACCTTCCTTTCCATAACGTGAGATATTTGCTGCCAGGAGGGAAAAGACTGGGCCATGCTCAACCTTCCTTTAGACATAAGAGACCTCACACAGGTCAACCTGGAAGCACAGACAAGAGATATGAGGCCTCACTAGTTTGCAAATCCACAAAATGAATCATTTAAGCGTACCTCTCGCAAAACAACACCTGCGTTCCGGAGCTGAAGGGTATGTCACATACCTTCAGAAGCTGCTTTTCTACAATGTGTAGCCTTCAACAGATGCACAGAAAAAAAAAATGCAAAGCTTTCCAGATTTCTATTCATCCGACAGCCTTTTAAAATGCTAATGGAACTCATAACTATTCCTCACAGACCTGGTGAACGTTCTCCTTTCTGTGGTGAGGGTCACTTCTTAGGCATTATTTAACATTTGTCCATTATTTTTTGGAGAGAGAGATAATAATTGAATAAAGGCATGTGGAGAAGACTGTAAAATCTGAGAAATCTTGAGAGATGAAGAAATATTTATATTCTCACCTCCTCCCACTATCCAAAAATGCAACTATCCCATAACTGCAGCTGAAGAAACAAAACAAAACACAACAAAATTATTTCTCTCAGTCACTTTCATGAAAGATAAATTTGCTCGGGTCTGTATTTTTGGACCTTAATTCAGAGAGCCACTTAAATATATGCTGAAGTTCATCATTTACCATTCTACCACTTACGCATCTACTCAAAAATATGCCTGAAGTCAAGCATATGCACAGCACTCTGCTGACTGCGGACCCTTTATCTTCCTGTTCGTTTCTGCAACTATTCTAATCTGGTGACGTGAATGTAAAAGGAAGTAACCCATTTTAAGCAATTTTAGCACATGCTGGCAAAAGTGAAGTCTGAACCTGATTATCCACACTGATAATCTGACTAACCATTAAAAAGTAATAACTAATTCTTCATACCTTTTGCAAAAAGCTTAATTCTAACTACTACTTCCAAGATGTCAGGTTGGTGAAACACTATGGCATGAACTTTTTCTGTGGATCTGCGCCAAGTAACCTAACCTGAAGCTGTAATACTGCTGTCCCCCAAAAGAAGAGAGGAAAAACCCTTCTCATAGGCATGTGGTGTGTGAAATACTACTTGCAGAAGCTATTCAGTAAGTAATTTCAAATAAGCAAAAGAGGAAGAAACCACAGGATGCTCACAAACAATTTGCAAACAGAAATGGAAGAGGAATTCATTAAATAAATTATTGGCTATAAATTATTCACCTCTCTCTAATCTAACTACCACTCAGACTATAAAATTCATGACATAAAAGATACAGGATACGTAACAAGGCATCATTAACTTATGCATCTCCCACTGCTGCTCCATTTTGACTGTCCAGTTATATTATTGCATTAAGACAGCCTTTTGTCTGTAATGTAGTTTGAGTGTAATACGTTTTTGCCTTAAAAGCCTGGCAAAGGAAACCTGGTCTGATTTTAGACTGTGGTTTGGTCTTGACCGAGGCTGAATACTTTCCCAAAGATGAGAGAAAGATCCAAGCTGCCCTCAGAACAAGACCCAAATTAATGGAAAACTTGTACAGTTGGCTAAATGAGATTTCCACAGTTTGGGCCCATTTCACGTTAATTCACAGAGGAGAACAGATCATGCTCTTTTGCAGGTTCTGCCTCAGCTTCCCTATCTGCCAAATGGAGGAGGGAGCAATGAATCCACAAGGCATCATAGCACGCACTGCAAGACAGAGCATGGCATTCCAGAAAGAGGCATCAAATACAGCCTGCAATTATTTTTAGCCATAAAAAGAAACCCTCCCAGGAGGGTTTCTCACTTACAACTGAGGATAAAGACAGTTTTTTCATCTTGTTTTTGTCACGACTTGTTCTAAGTGACAGTCATACTCTGCTGCTTCTTTGGTCTCTCAGCAGTTGTCTTATTTTTTCTTTAATACCATATTTGTTTGCTTTTAATTAAGATGGTGATGAATGTCACTGAGTTTCTGTGTTTGCAGAAAACTGATGCAAACTGTGGTTATTTGGTTATGGAGGAAGAGAGTGAAAAAGGGTTCCTACACTTGTCAAAATAACCTCCTGATTGTCTCCAAAGCCAACACTGTCACTGCTGTTGGCAGTTAACTGCAGTTAAACACCATGCCTCATTCATTCATGTTTACTCCTTTGAAATGCCAGCAAGGTTGGTCTTGCATTACTTCACACAGTCATAGAATGTCTTGGGATGGAAGAGACCTTAAAGCTCATCCAGTTCCAGCCCCCTGCTGAGGGCATGGCTGCCACACACTAGATCAGGCGGCCCAGGGTTCCACCCAGCCTTGAAAACCTCTGGGGATGGGGTATCCACAGCTTCTCTGGGCAGCTGGTTCCAGCATCTCACCACCTCCTGAGTTAAGAATTTCTTCATAATATCTAATCTAAATCTTCTTCATCATCCTGCACTGATTTGTAGAGTGCTCAGCCCCAGACCCAGTGGATGTCAGGGGCATTTACCAAGTCCCCACACAGCACACTGGTATTTTCCATTTTAAGAGACCTTCAACAAAGGGGAAGGGGAGGCCAGAGCATGGCCTCCACTTTCATCAGACTCCTCTTGAAGACTCCAGCTGCAGCTCCTGATCCATAGACCTTAAAAGCGAAATGTGTTTTGCCATGGCATTCACTACCTCCAGTACCAGTATATCTATGGCACTGCTGACATGATAAATCACGGGGATGCCTCCCCTTCCAGCTTACGTTCAACATAAATCCATGTCAGCTACACTTTTTGAAAGGAACCTAAGGGAATTGAGGGCTTAATTCCCACAGGTATTTCAGAAAGTCCCAGCTGTAACAGGCAAAGCCTTATTTATTTATTTATTTTCCATTTCCATAGTGAAATTACAGCAGAGAGTGGATATAAAGGAAGGGCTGGAATTGGCCAGATAGACACCAAGGTTCCCTTGAGCAATGTACATAACCTTCAAAATGGCAGAAGACCAGTTCTGGTCACAGCAGCATTGCATGATGGTGGGTGAGGTCTCTGGGCCTCGGTTATCCCATTGAGGATTTGATGACCTAAACAGCATGGCGGCTGCTTAAATCAGTGAAGAGGAAGGTCATGCAAAACTGAGCAGTAAAAATGTGAGTGGGTGGAGAGCAATGCAACTATGAAAGGTTCGGAAAAACATGCCGGCCTCCTTCCTTGTGCTCTTCATCTCCTTCTACAAAGTAGTTATTCAAAGCAAAAATAATACACCATTCTTACAAAGGCAGCATTCACCAGACGTATATTTAGACCATTGTGCAAACAATTACTGACTTTTGTCTGAGGCAGGAGAATGGTATCCTGTGCTGCAGACAGGGAGATGGACGACAACCCAAGTCAGCCTACAGCAAAGGAGAGGCCAAGAGCCTTAAGAACAGATTCATCCTCGGTATAACACTAATGCTAGCAATGCTCATGTAGGCCAAGCACAAATGGCGAAGCTCTCACAAGTATGGTCCATCAGGTACTGGATGTATATAGGACATGCTCTCATCTTCCTGCATGTCTGACATCTTCCTTCAACACCCCAAACAACAAACAGGTTGCAGCACAAGGTGGACAAGAGAAAACATCCCTTACTCATTTTATTTTGCAGTCCTTTCAGCATCCCGTACTGTTACCCTCATATATCTGAGGGTGCCACATGTTCACTTGTCCCTGCACAGCAACTTGCTTGCTAGTCTTTCCATTAACACAAAGCACTGCACAGAGCATGGAAACAGCAGCAGAAACTTGGTGGCTGGTAGGAATAGAGCCCACATCCTCTGGTCCCCAATGCTCACAGCCAAACCAAGGAAAAAGGCAAAAAAAAAAAAGCAAACAGAAGAGCTCTCCTTCCATCAGTACTCAGGTTCTCCCTTGCTTGCATAGCACTGCTGCTGCTGAATCACAGCCTCAGGAAATGAGAGAAAGAGGCCCAAAAAGCAGCCAGGAAACCCACCGTCCATTGGCTTCACTCCACGCCAGGCGAGCGGGCTCCTTCTGCTGCAGTGACTTGGCAAGCACATCTCGCTCTGACTCAGCACCTCACTGGCACCTCCTGGCAATTAGTTCCACAAACTGCTGACTGCTGCCCGGAAGGCTAACAGGAGAGTCAGTGGGATTCCAAAGCATACCATTCTTACCTGTAATGGCCCCTGGCTTGGGGATGGGGTGCTAGAGGGCTGGGGACCAAGGTGGGTAGGAAAATTCCTCCCAGTTTGTACTCATTTTGTCGATAAAGGGATGAAGAAAGCATAGCAAAAGTTAGTAAGCTAACACAGAGCACTGCATGGGAAGGGATGCTGTTGATGAGTCCTGTGATAGGGCCTGGGGCACACCAGCTGTCCAAGGGGCAGGAGGAAGGGCTGCCCTTGACAAGGCAAGGACGCAGCAGTTCTGCAGGCAGACTGGGGCTATGCTGTCACCCTGCCAAGTAGCCAAGGTCCTCCCAAACTCTCTTGGCTCCCAGCTCCCAACATACGGCCTTAAAGCCAAGCAGGCGTGCAGCCCAGCAGCTCCACAACTAGTGGAGGCATTCAGACATCAGACTCCATCACATAACAGTGCTCAAGCACACACTCAGCTATGTAAGCAGGCAGGCACTTTAGATTCCCTACAACACAACACAACAAATACTTAATACAGTGCAGTAAAAGACTAAAATAACTATACTAACCAATAGTTAGAAAGTTCAACACATCTCAGTCTGCAGAATTCATCACAAAGTAATGTTGTTGACTGGAAACCCAGCATGGGCAAAAGGGCAGTGGCATCAAACAGTAAGGTGTGTAGGGCACAGATCCATCTGTATGGCCATGGCTGAAGAGGGAAAAATGTTACCTTAAGAATAAACCACAGCACAGCGATCTGAATTCATTGATCAGGAAGCAGATATCTACTTCACAGTGTGGAGGAAAAGCAAAGAAATGATAAAGTCAAAGAAAAACACCTCAAAAATGTGACATCAGCAACACATGCAGGAATTTGCCAAATGTCATAGCAGGCTACAATTTCGCAACATCTGGAATTCTTGAATGCTTTGATGCTTGGACTTACTGATCTTAGCAGTCTTTCCAACCTTAATGATTCTAGGATTGTGAAGATTGCTAGGATCAGGAACAGTCAGTCCCAGGACCCTTAGAGGCTAGAAACCCTAAAAGCACACAACAGGAGACACAAACAGCTCGGTCTCTGCACAAAGGAACTCACATCCTTCAAACCAATGATACTGTGAGAAGAAAAGGAGAGGACTAAGTGATAAACTCTCCATTCATCCAAAGCTGCTGCCCTACCGCCTGGTGCCAGGCTCTCCCCCTGCCCCTGCCCTGGCCCTGATTACAAGGGATTACCCCCATGTCTCCTTCAGGCTGCAGGATGGGTTTAATCTACTCCTTAATATCTGGAAGAGAGACGGCGAGTTGGCTGAAGTGAAAGAAGATTGGGAGAGACTTCCAAGGGATCTGACAAAGCTAGGCAAGTGGGCAGCACGATGCGAGATGAAATTCAGCATTATCCAGCTGACAGTAATACAAACTTGGGAGAATAATCTGAACTGCTTGTCTACCAAGGGGCTCTAATTCAACTGTAATCACTTGAGTAAAGTATCTTTGGTATCACTGTGAACAGCTCAGTGAAAACATCTGTTCAGCAGACTGTGGTGGTCAAAAAGCAAGTCGTCCACCAAAGGGGATGGGAAGAAAAGTGTGATGGAAGCATTAAAATGCTGGGATCGCTGTTGTTAGTTGTGGTGGCACACCTGGAAACACAGAGGAGATATAGAAAGGTTTCCTCATTCACCAGCACATAACACCTGCTGATCAAGAACAGTTAAAACTGAGGCAGTTTAACAAAGGTGAAACTCATGTTTCTATCCTTGTTTTTATTTTATTTTATTTTATTTTATTTTATTTTATTTTATTTTATTTTATTTTATTTTATTTTATTTTATTTTATTTTATTTTTTGAGAGAATAACAAGAAGTTGCTCAATACAACTGAAGAGCAGGGAATGTGGCCAGGTATGAGGAATAAAATAAGATTTTCCTTTCCTTTTCTTTTTTCCCCCTACTTATGCCAAGCGCAGCCCACAATTAACCACCGGGAATGATTAGCACATGTTATCAGTAAAGTCAAGAGCTTAGCAAAAATCACAGAAGCCTGACCATTTATAAGGCTTATGGGAGTACCCACAGATATGTCAGGTAGAATGAAATGAGGAAAAGAAAAGCAAAACACAAAAAGAAAGGAAAAGAAAAGCTCACAGCAGCACTACACCCTCAAGCTCCCAGGCATTAGCCAACTTCTAATTAACGAGGATTAGGAAGTAATCTCCCCAGTAGGCATGCAGAGAGTGCGTCCCAACCCACTTACTGCTGGCAGAGGCCGCCAATAGATGCCAGGCAGGGGAAGAGCTGGATCCCCATCGCCCACCCACAGCCTGTGCCTGACAGGGGGCTGAGCTCTGGTTATCCCAGCTCCACACAAGGGGGCAGGTCTGGGGTCCCATGGAGGAGGAAGAGGAATGGAGACAGGAGTTTTATTCCCATCTGGCACCAGCCACTCGCTGCAGGGGCTCTGCATCCCCTTGGAAGCATCCAGTGCTGGCCATGGCTCTGCAGACCGGTGGTGTGACCTGACCCAGAGCTGCTGTGAGCTGCCTGCAGAAATGCACACAGACTGGAAATGTTCACCCTCTGAAATTACATTCCTGCCTTCTGCATTTTGAAGAAGACCAAAGCCAGGATGTAACCCGGTGGAGTTCATACATCGGCTTTCTCCTGCTGATGCTTGTGAAATGCAATCTGGTTCACGTTTCTGTAGCCGGGCTGACTTGTAGGGATACGAGAGGGGGGAAAAAAAACGCACAAGGTTTTATCCCTAAACAAATGATCAGATCTCTCTATTGCAGAAATCTGTCTTGCAAGTAACTTCACACAGATATGCAGAGGCACAAGTGCTGCTGTGCTGCCAGGAAGAGAGCTGTGGCTCTGCGCATGCACAAGTCGTAGGAGGCTGAGTGTGATCTGCTGGCCCTGATCAGCAAGGGGGTTGTGTTTCCTAAATACAAAATTATACTCACACTATGATTTGTTTTAGGTGCAAATCGTATCCTGCAGTGTGCTGGATAAGGGAAGAACATCAGCAATGTCATGTACATGCATGTGGTTTTTTCACATGTGTGTGCCAAGGAGGTAAAAAATAGATGGGAAGGAACTGTACACAGATATCACCAATAGCTGCAAGTTGGGTTTTGGCACCACTGTTTAGAAATGTGCTGATGAAATGAAAAATAGGAACAACTTCAATTTTTACTGCGGATGCTTCCACTAAACCAAACCATATTGCACTCACAATGCTCTGTAAAATCAAACCTGTGTTTCAAAAGAGGACTAGGAAGAATTGCCAGACATACGCAAGCATCCACCTCAAGGTCTTTTTGAGATGAAAAAGTCTGGCTTTTCACATCAAAATATCTTTTGATTAGGGTTGGGTTTTGTTGTTTTTAGTGTTATCACAATACAGTTCCACAGAGAAGCACAATGCTGGTTGACCCCAAATGGGATTTCTCTTGGAAATTTCCTTTCGGAAATGTCAAAGCATTTAATTCTTATATCTACCCAAAATGAAGCCTAACCCCTCAATCCTGATGAAGCAGATCATTTGTCCTTAGCCCTGATCAAGCAGCAAAAGCAAAAAAGTGAAGGTGGAAGCCAGAATGGACACAAGTGACCTCCAGAACCAAAGAGCTGACAGCAAATATGGGGAAAAAATAGATTGCTGTGCATAATTAATAGAAGCGTTCTCTCCCTCTAATGCTTAAGATGCAAAACATTTGTGGAAGAGAAGTGGGGTGGTTTGTGATCAGGAGAACTGAGACTTTTCTAAAGGAGAGCAGGGCAGATGTCTTACGTGACAGCAAACAAGCAACATCATCTCTGCACATTTCAGCCTTTCCAAGCCATAAATCAAATCAACTGCACTAACAGAATACGTTTGGAGTCTCTCAATTAGTTAATGCTTATAAATGACTGTGCAAACACAAGGTAGTATTAACAAGGGAATAGTCTTTGTTACACTACTGTCTGCTAAACAACCAGGAGCTGAATTTCTCTCTGAACATTCACAAAGGGAAAGTAGCATTAATGCTCGACAAGGAGAAAACTACAAAGAACAGATTTTCAGAGCATGCATTTCCCCTTGAAATAAACTGTGTTAAAAGCACTTTACTTAAAAAGCACAATGATAGTAGCATCCTGCTAAATATAGGTGACTCACCACAGTGTAGTAGTGAGCATCCCTGAAGAGTGCCATTACAGTACGGCTTATCCTGCTGCATGAATATAAGCATTCTCCTGTGGTTACCCTTTGGACCAAGGCTCCAAGGGACTACCAGCATCCTTTGACCTTCAGCAGGTCATGAAGCCTCTCTGAGCCTTGCTTTGTCTGTCTCTGATGCTGGCAGCATAACACAAATTTATCTGCCCCATAGAGGCAGGAAAGAAGATTTCTAAGTTTCTTAATGAGTTGTTTATACCATACTTTCCATACCCGTATTACCAGTGAGCAGCTAAATATAGCCATTCTTGAGACACTTCAAGATCCCTCAGAGAACAGAATCTTACAGAAGAAAATTGGACTTTAGGCAATACCGAAGAAATAGAGATTGAAAAGAAAACCAAACAACACTACAAGCAACAAAAAATACCAGCTAATAGTTTCCAAGATAAGGGCAAGATGCCTGCATTAGAGATGCAAGAAGTAGTTAATGCATCTGTGCCTGCCGCTGGGGACCAAGGTCAGGTCGTGAGCAAAATGATTTATCTACATGTCACAAAACCACACAGCTTGACACCAATGGCAATCTGTTCCAAAAAATGCATCAGCATGGAAAAGAAAGGCACAGCCATGGTCCTCCCTTGCTGGGGCTGAGGACCTGGTTTAGGGCTGAGGAGAATATATGGGCTGATAAAACGGTGCTGCAAAGCCAGAACTTGAATGCATGGCTTAAGCTGGGATAAACCCAGTGCATAGGAAGGAGACTTCACATGGAGACCAGAAAAAACAGCCTGTGTGAGAAGCTGCAGAGTTGTTGTTGCATTGCTGCATTGCTACCAGGCTCATTTACTCACTCCCCAAACGTGCAAGATCCAGCTGCAACAGGCCATAACATGCTGACATCCCACCTGTTGCGATACTGTATCACAAGGACCCAAACGCCATGCACAGTATAAATAAAAAGTTGTTTTTGCAGCTCAGCTGTACCCAATGTGTGATTTCTAACACATCAGAAAACGTGCAGGAGGCTATTTCTGGTGATGGAGCAGGATCGATGTGCACTAGCAGGATTGGTTTCAAAGCCCTAAAGAGAGTTCCCTCCTATCTATCCATAAACTTCCCTGGGGAGCCTGAAAAGTATTATTTTCACAAAAGTTATTATGTTTTAGAGTGAAAACAAAGACACTACCCCTGCCCCAGGAGCCTTAAAGATGAATGTAATAAGCCCAATGTCATCTGTTTCAGTTGAAAAGAATCATTGCTGTTTTACAAATTACAAAACAACGTAAGCAAATGGGGTTATAATATTTGACTGACATTTCACTACAAAGCCTGACTGTGTGAGAATGGCTGAAAGACCTCCGAGGACCTTCCCCTGCAGCCACTTGTTGGCGTTAAGTGTTTCTTGCGTTGATACATTCTTACAGTTCCTGATACTTTAACTTCTAAGCCTTCCGCCTGTGATTCGGGCAGCTCTTTGCACATGATCCTGTCATATGCTTCTTCCTCTATCCTCAAAACCAACACAGAGCCTCAATAAAAAGGAAAATTGATCTTCCTAACCAGTCTGTATATAGAGCAAAAACACACACACTCATCTTCTACAAATGTTATTCAGAAGAATCTCTGCCAATTTTCTTCAAGCCTGCACAGTCTATGTCTGTTGCTTATGCCTGTCAGGATTTTATTTTCAAATCCAAACCCAAAAATACAGCCACACTTCTGTTGTGTAACACAGAAGTGACGGCGTATCGCAGTTATTTTCATCCACCACCATCTCCTGCAGACTTTTCCTTCAAGAGAAATTAAAAACAATCTCGAGACACAGGTGGTTCGCTCAAGTCATTTTCAAGTCTCAAAAGCAAGTGCAAGAAAAAAGCATCATACTGGCATAAATAACTATTTTATGAAAGGTATGTTTCTCTGCTTAGTCCCTTCTAGTGCCATTGTCCCCACATGCCCTCTGCCAAAAAGAGAAAATTAAATATTTAGTCAATCTTCTTTTTTTTTTTTCTGAAGCTATAATCAAACGCCCCTGCAGTTTCAACCTCGAATCTGGTTACTGCTGGATGTTCCTGCAGAGGCAGAACATCAACAGTAACACTTTCTCACTTATATACCTGTCATTGCAGAGGCACAGTAACTTTTCAGTTCAATCTATGCCATGCCTGCAGATAAAGAAAAAAGACATGCAATATTGAGGTCCTGAAAGTGAATATGTGCTTTCAAACCCAGGAAAGTACAAAAAAAGAAAGAGAGCAGATGAAGTGTGAAAGAAACCTGATTGTTTGGTTTAATTAAAAGCTAATAAACTCTTTTTTTCTTCCATAATTCATCCACTGAAGTCAGCAGGTGACGTTTCCAGTTAAGACATACAACTCCTAACTGGTTTCAGACAGTGGGACTCAGCGTGTTTTCAGGGCTGAGGCACTTGTGAGAAACCCACCTTTCTGACCACCAGATTGACTTCTTGCTGCACCTGGCCAGAGGGACACAGCCTGATTGATGCTCCCCGCAGGGCTGTCAGGGCCAGGCACAGCAGCTCCAGCAGGCAGCTCCAACTCAACGCAGGCTGCCAGAAGTTTTGCCCAGCCTTTGCTGTGATGTCCCCAGTGTTCTTGCAAGAGATCCTGCCTGTCCTCCCCGCTCTCCCGGGGCCCCTTGCAGCAGGTTGCCTGCTGTTCTGGCTGCACAGGCTGCCAGCAGCACCCAGCTGGCCTTGCCAACCTGTGCTCTGCTCACTGCCAGGCTGACCTCCCGAAAGTAACTGACCAGACCTGAGTAGACCTTAAGATAATGACTTTGTAGACTTCCATAGGACATAGGTGTGTAGGCCTGCTCTGAAGTTTGGCACTACTTGGAAGAAGACATTAACAGATGAGTCTGAAGGCTTCACACTTTGCAGGTTCTCCTGATGCCCTTACCGCAGCACCTCTGGGTGCACTCAGCAATGTACCAAGCTATATGATGGATATCTCTCACACACCATTCGTCCCCTCTCCTCACTCAGGACCCAGACACACCTCACTGCAGAAGGTCTGAGTTGGATGGGGAGGGCTGGATCTCCCCACATCCCTACAGCCAGGCACTCAGAGCTGAAGAAGCAGATGCCGGGGAGGCATCGAGCCCTGAGCACTCGGTTCCCCAGGCAGCTCGGTGGCATCTCCGTGCAAAGTTCCCTGCTGCCTCGGGGCCTGAGAGATGGATCGGAGTTTGGCACCCAGGTGAGCTTGCTGCCAAGCTAGGCCCTGCCAGCCGAGTGCCTGTGAAGCCCAGACAGTTTACAGCAAGTTTCACAGTACCGTAAAAAAACCCCACTAGTACTAAATGACGGTAGTAAAAGCCACGGTGCGGCAGAGGCAGCGAGAGGAGCGGAGCAGCCAGCCCGCAGAGCGCTCCCCGCCGCCGCATTCCCGAGCATCACCGGCGGGACCGCCACCAAAACTTCACTGACGGCCCCCGAGACCCCGCGTCCCCGGGCTGGGGCAACGACGCTCCTTTCTCCGCTCCCCGCTCTCCCCGCGAGTTGCCGCCGCTCCCCGCCGTGTTCCCCGCCGCTCCCGCACTCACCTCGCAGGGCCAGGAGCGCGGCCAGGGCGGCCGGCACCCAGCGCCCGCCGCCGCCTCCGGGGCGCCGCCGCAGCGTCATGCCGGGCCGGCCGAGGGGAGCAGCGGGCCGCGGGCTCCCGCCTCCGGGCACGGCGGGCGTCGAGCCCTGCCTTCCCCCGCCGCCGCAGGTGCAGCCGCCGCCGCCGCCGTCCCGGGACCGCCCGCTCGCGGCCGGGCTCCGCCGTGCCCCAGCCCCGGCCGCCCGGGGACAGCGCCAGGCGCCGCGGCCGGCCCGAGAGCGCAGCCTGGCGGCCCCGAGCCGCCCCCGCAGCCGGGGCTGCGGCTCTCACCCCCCGCACCGCGCCGAGCAGCGCCGCGCCGCCAGGCATCCCGCCGCCCCCCGGCTCTGCCTACGGATCGCCCCGCCCGGCCGGAGGATGATGCGGGGCCCCGCGGCCATCTGGCCGCTGCTCGGTGGCGGCCCGGAGGCTCCTCCGGATCAGCGCTGCAGAGCGGGGCTTCTCCGCACCAGGAGCTGCTTGCGGGGATGGAGAGAGGCAGAGAATTGAGAATGCTTTGGGATGGTCTGTGCTGCCGGCTTGTTGTTTAAAGGTATGGGACACATCGACACCAGTCTGCAAGAGTCTGGAGGACACGAGCGTTCAAAAAACCCTAAAAACGAACCCACGCTATTTCCAAAAGGAATGAGGCAGTTGTTGTATTTGGGCCCGGTAACACTGCACAACACAAGAACCACCAAGAAGTTGTGTCACGCGGGGTCACAAGCTTAAGTAATTTCAGTCCTTGAGGCCAAGTGGAAAACCAGACAATCAAAAGCGGCATCCTAGGCACCATCTGGGGAAAAGGATCAAGGCAAAGAGCTCACCTTGCCCAGCTCCCTGCCTGAGTCTCACCACATTCATTTTGCATTGAGAAAACAAGCAGGAAAACCCAACAACAATTCAGCGCAGGATGTGGCTGCTTCATTCCACTATCCAAAGTTTCCTTCCTGCAGTTTCTCCACACCTCCTTTCCAGCTAGAGGCACTGACAACAACCTCATGTCCAGCTGACCCTCCTATTCAGGTTTCTCTCTTCCCAGCTGCCCTATAAAGCCATAATGACCTTTTATACAGCCACTTCGTGACCAAGAAGGGGGAGTGTAGAAGAGCAGAAATGATTTCAAGTAACAGGGAACAGAGCAGCTGGTGGCTGTGGAAGGAGGGGAAGGGAAACTAACTGGAATAGGTTGGAATAGGTTGAGCTCTGCCTTCATACAGCCCTCTGAATTTTTAACCCAGAAAAAGAGTAGAGGAATACATTGTTCTTATTGGTCAGCTGTGGCAACAGGAGCCCCCCATCCTTGCGGGTGTCACATTGAGTGCCTGAAGGAAAGAAGGGCCATGGCTGTACTTCTAGTTACAGTGGGATTCTATGAAGGTTTCTTGTTCAAACACAGTCTTCTTCCCCAAAGTCTTTACTGTGTGCACAAGAAAAGTCACACAGTGCATTGAGCCACTATCCTTACTCCATCAGACAGCATCAAGGAATGAAGAGATGCAAGGATGTACTAAGCAAAAAGAAGAAAAGCCACATATTCTCCCTCAGAGTGCGGCACTGCTTTTCTGATCTGCCAAGGCTTGGGAGCTCTCTTGATCTAATGGAAATAAGCATATATTTTAGCATTTGGCAAATGCCATCCCAGCTCGCCTTGGACTGTTCTTGTACCCCGCTGTGCATCAGCTGGCAGGTAAACAGCAAAGAGCAGTTTGCCCTGTACACTGTACAGTGGCTGAATTAATGTGCTTCCTAAAGAGCTCAGTGAACGTAATGTGAATCAAGAGCCTGGTGGTCACAGAGAGGACCCAAATGACTCCCTTCTGACTCAAGCTGGTAGAAATAGGAAGTATTTTAATCACCTTCAGGTGTTGGTCGCCGCAACAGATACTAAGTCATACCTGAATAACACAGTGACACAGCAAGTGACTTTAGCCGCTTCTTGCAGCAACTGAAAGAACAATCTGCTGCAGAAGGATGGAGCTGCCCTAGGGAATAGCAGTCTTCAGATGCACCAGCCAGTCCTTTCACCCTGGCCCACTCTCCACCTTGCAGCCACTTCCAAAAATAGCTTGCAGATAGTACAGAAAGGACATGGGTGATGCAAAATTGTTCCTGGAACTCTGAATTTCTACTTGAGCTGCCCTTGAGCCTTCTCCAAAGTATTAGACTTATGCCAAACATTTATTTAGCGGGTGCAGCATACTCAGCTGGTTGGATGCTAGAGCTATGAGCAGATGTATTTGCTGCTCCATCGGTCTGTTCTCCCATCGATGAGAGTAGATCTCCTCCATGACACTGATGGAATAGTGGATGTGGATAGAGGAGGTATGTTTGCAATATCCCAAGCACCAGACGCTGACTGGTGACCACCAGAAGGTTTAGCTGTGTTGCATCACTCCCAAGCCCACGGGATCCTTACATTGGATGGCCAAGATGCTTGCCAGGGCTTTACATGCTAGGCTGGGCAAGGACATGGAGAGACAAATGAAACCACTCCCTTTTCTTTTGAAAGAATTATGATAAGTAATGCAATTCTCATGTCTTGGAGAAAAACGTTCTGAAACAAATTTGAAAATAAGGCTTTTTTTTCAAGGAGGTCCTTCTGGTTTTTTTTCTTTCCCTCCTAACATAGCTCTAAAAACTCCAATGGGGATGCAGTTGGGTTCAAGAGCACTATTAGGTGCCAACTCTTACATCACCTTTGCTGTCTCCCAGTTTGTTATTGGATTATCTATTGTCAGATAGGAATTTATTGAAGGTGACATTGCTTATAAATTGATCAAAATCAGCTTCAGTGAAGTGTCCTTCCAAGACATAAAGAGATGGATAAAATTTACTCAGTTGATCATTAATAACTTCAGAGAGTGGAATTGGTTATCTCCTTTTGACGGAGGAAATGGAGTTTGCAGATTGACCTGTTTTAATCCTGTCTAAAAAGAAAAGTGACAGACCTTCAGAGACATATGCAATCAACCATCTCCATCTCCATACCTTTTCAATAATAATAATATAAAACCAGTTAAAACAAAAACTTAACTCTACAAAACCTACATCATCCTCTCCTCCCTTCTTGCTTCCCTCCCAGTGACCCTGCATGTCTACAGAGCCAAAGCATGTCATTCAACACAACATTTTAAAGCTCTTCATCTCCCTCTTGCCCCTTCCAGTCCACAAAGATGTGTTTGGAACAAACTGGTCCCCAAGACTTCAACTCAATCTCTTCCTTGGATGTGCAGCTCTTGCTGTGGTTAATGACCGCCCATTGCCTCTTGTCAGACACACTGCAACCCCTGTTAGCAAACGGTGGATGCTGCACCCTCATAAAAGCATTTCATAACGCTGCCATTTACATAATAACTTTCTAAATTGTACATCGACAGACTTCCCCAAATCATTACAGTAGGTGAATTAAATCTTCCACTAAACGCCAGCAAATGGTGGTAATGACAAGTCTTCTAAGTAGCATACCCCATAAAGCTCAGAAAATGAAAATCAATCACTCTTCCTTTTTTTTTTTTTCTTCCAGAACTGCTGAAAGAATTTATTACACACAGCCGTGACAGTAAATAAATAGATGGCAAAACTGAGAAGAAATACATTGAAGTTTAGGACTCACGTGGACATATCCTTGTGGCTGTGATACAAAGTGGATCTTAGAGAATCTTGTTGAGTAACAGTGTTGCCGTAGCTGTGATGGTCTCAAGATATGCGAGGCTCAATAACTTCTATAGAGATGCAATAACTTCTACTAGAACAGCTGATGTAGCTGAAAAACAGCAGTGAGCTTCTGGGCACACTGACCTGAAGAAGGGCTTCTATGCTTGAAAACTCATCTTTAGCATGCTTTTTTTTTTTTTTCCTTATTGCATCCACTGGTCTAATAAAATATATTGCAGCTTCCTACAGTTCTTAACTACTTGATGGTCGTTGGCAGTTAGTAACTATACAAAACACACTTTCAGTCTCTTACTTGCTTTTCCTTGCATGGGGATAAAAAATTAACAGAGAGCCCTGGGAAGAAAAAGGGGTTGAACTGTCTGTGCCAGTGAATTTATGACCCAACCTGGGTTTGCTCATGGTGGCTTTATCAGTAACATATTGGATTAGAAGTTACTTTTACAAGTTATCTAGAAAAGCCAGAGGTACCTGAGGTACCTTGATCCCCCAACACAGGGAGCCAACCACACTCCAAGGGCAACCCCTCCAAATTCTAGGGAACAACGTGGGAACAAACCAAACCTCTTTAGAAGCAACGTAAGGAATAAAGCAATGTAAGATGAAAATGTAAGCTTTCATTTCTACACAACTTGCCGGCTAACATCTCTAGCTGCCCGTGCTCTGCTTCAGTTTCATGAAACCTCTCCTCACAGTGGCATCTGCTGTGGTGTGAGGAAGCTGTCCTGACCCCATGCCAGCTGACTTTCCTTTCACCTGTTCTGAAAGGACTCTTGAACCACCCTGTAAATCACTGCTGACAGGAATGCAAATTTCCAGGCTATTATTGACAGCATCGCCTGCTGTTGCTTAGCGGTAGCCACGGGCTGTGTGGTATTTGTCCTGAGGAGTTAAAGTGTCTTGGATGTGGGTGAATTTAGCTCTGCTGAGCGTACTGCTTTGGCACAGTGTTCCATGGCTCCCTGCGCAGTTCAGGGTGTGCATGATTCCCATTAGCCTACATCAGAAATGGTTTGTTTCAGGGAGAGAGACAGAGCAGAACCACCTTCTCTTAGAGACCTTATCATCTTCACAGCGTAATGAGGCCATGGGCAGGTGGCTCCATTAATGACAGAGTTTAGGGCAACCCTGGAGCCAGAGTCTCCAAAGAGCCTGAACTGAGGGCTGCTTTTGGGGAGCTTTTGGCTCCAGTTCTAACATGAGGCAGGTTTGCCTTTCCCAATCACCCACCACAGCTTCACAAGGTAGAAGGTGAATTATGACATAAGTTCATCAGTGCTCTTTCAAAGGCCAGTTTGGGGACTGTGATTCCAGAGCCCATTACAGTTAGCTACCATAGGACAGAGCATCACTTTTCCATATTGCACTAGGGCCTGGTTAGCAAAGCTTGTGAGCACCCTTCTCATGCTCAAACAGAGAGCCCAGACATTGAGTCCCAAGCAAAAAGAGTGTTAACTGCCAGAAGGTTTTCTTGCTGAATTTACTCTCAACCAATTTTTGCTCTCCTTTATGTACATAGAGAGGCACTTTCTTCTCCCTCCATTGCACAGAACCATCATTATAGTTGGCACCTACAGCATCAACACTGGAAACTTGTCAGGCTCATAGACTGCAGCATCCTCTCAGCCTGATGCGTGGTTTCCACAGGTCAGTGCAGGAATGCAGCTACAGTCCAACTATTATGCCTGCAACTGGGAACGCAGGACTTGGGTCTCCAGAGCGGAGCTGTCAGCCCAGCAGCTCATTTAGCATTGCTTAAAAAATGTATGCTTAAAAAGCAAAGTTTGGTTGTCTAAGTGCAAAGGGAAATCTCTTAATTAGCGCTCAAATAAAAAGGAGGAGAGAAATGAAGGAAAAGCTAAAAGTGATTTAACATTTTCAAGTGAATTTCCTGGACCTTTCCCCCCCTTCCTCCATCCCCCCCCCCCCCCCTTTTTTTTTTTTTTGCTGTAACTACTGAGACGACAGCCCCTTTGGGCCAGCTGGACCGAGGAGTGCTGTCTGTAAGGCAAACCACAGGGACTGCCAGTTCATTTCACCCACACTGAGCTGATTTATATCAGTGCCTGGTCAAGGATTAAACCCTCCATCAAATTTTAACAGCCTCTTGTCCCTTTAACAGTCCGATTCTGAGCAGGAACCCTTCTTGGACCCTGCACGTCTCTATGGTAACACAACAAGATTGTTTTGTTCTATCTCACCGCATTGTGTGCATATTGAAAAGCGCAGTTAAGATATTTTAAAGTGGAGAGTCCAGATCAGCCAATTCTGAAGCCTTGCAAGAAAAATGATTATGCAAATGAAACTCCTAAAGGTGAATGGAAATGAATGTTTTCGACAACAAAACGGGTAAAGTATGAGAAATGAGAGCAGTGGTCTCAGCGAGGTGCCTTGCTCAGCAGTACAAAACCTACTACATGGCTTGCCTTTTTGCTTATCTCAGCAAAATGCTCTGGGACTGAATGGGTCACACTGGCAAAAGAATTTCTCAGTTTTGGGCCTTTGGCTGCAACAGAGCAAAGACTGAGCATATCCATAGATTAAGAAGAGCACACAGAAGTTTTGAGGATCTTAACTGGGTCCCAGACAGAGCACTCAGAGCCCTGAGTTCACTAATACAATCAGTAATTTAAATGTTTGCTCACCTCCACCCTCAGAGGAGAGCTACATCTCATGCACTTCCCTAAGTGCCATCTGACTTGCAGCTGGTGGCTGTCTCTGGTGCCTCCCAATTGCTGGTTTTCCCAAAAAGCATCATCCCAAAAGGAGCTTGGCCTAGTGGGTACCACATTTCCGAAGGACAGGGAACATGTTTCATGCTGGAGGGCACAACCAGAGTCCAAGGAAGTTATCACCCCTTCCAATCACTGTTTCTTTTCTGTTTGTTTGGTTTTTGTTGGTTTTCCCATAGCTATCTTTCAGCTGTTTGACTGCTGTCATTGCATCCAAAATCTCATTATAGACACGATGGAAATGGACCTTATATGTAAATCCAAGAATTTAGTGTCAGCATAATTGAAATCTTAACAGTCTAATCAAAGAATTATGATTTTCCCAGATCTTATTATTGCAGGGGAAAAAAAAAAAAAAAAAAAAAAGGAAAATTATTACCTAAAAAAAATCTGAGTGCTAATTCATCTGGAATTATTTTACACACTGTTGCTGTCAAACACCCTTTCTTTCTCTTTGTAGAGAGTAGGATGGTGCTGATGTGTTCTTTCTCCTCCATCTAAGATCCATATGGAGATGTTTTTATACAATTTTTTATACCTTACTCCTTCTTCAGTCTGTAAGTCCACACTGCATCCAAATTTACTGCTTATAGAGAGTTTTATACATGTTGGAATTTGTTCTATTTTATTTTTGATAACCCTAGGACTGTTTTTGCCCAGCTCCAAGTCCCACATTTCTTCATCTAATTTCTAGCAAGCTGGGGTGCCCAGCATTACCTTGCACCCTCTATCTTATCACACCATTTCTGCTTTCCTCTACGCTGCATCCACTGTCCCTTCTTTCAAGGTCTCAGTTATCACACCATGCCTGCATTTCCCTATGCTGCATCAGGAGCAGGGAAAGTGTGACCTCCACCAAGGCTATCCTTCTGAAAACTGGGAGCTCTCAAAAGACAGGAGATAACAGCAAATGGGTGTTGGTCAGCCAGAGACTGTGTATTCTTCTGGGGGAACATGCAGTCCATCATATACAGCTGAAGAACTACGGAGGATCAGGCTTTCTGGAAACCAATTGGAGTTTTTAGATTGGTAGCATAGATTCCGCTCTATTTAGCTAAATTAAGTCCTTAATAATAAATTCACTTTTTTCTTCATCTGTATGTTCTTCAAAGGCATGCACTGGACCAATCTATGGGGGGGTCTTATTACCAGTGGCCCCTTGGGGTACAATTGGAATATGAATATGAAAAAAAATCTGAAAAGTCCTAGTTACTGCTCCCAGTACCATTCACTGTGTACAAATATGTCTAAAAGTTAAGCTTTTACATAGATCGTATTCAAGTTTTTTTTAACTGAATTTTTAGAGCAAGTGTTTTTATTCAGGTTGCATCATTTTGTGGAGATATTCTAGTCCTAGTGCTTCTCCAGTAGAGAAGGGATTGAAAAGCTTATTTTTTTCTTAAAGCTTTGAATTAAGAGTGTTGGCTATAAGGCAACTCAGTTGAAGGGAAGAAAAAGAATAATTGGCAAATTAACAATCTCAGCAGGGTCAACATTCAACTCAGACTAGGCTGCCCAGGGCTTAGACCAGTCAGTTCTTCAGAACCCCAAAGACAGAGACTTCACAACTTCTCCAGGCAACCTGTTCCAGCCATTAATTATCTTCAATAAAGAGCCCATCTCTGCCTTCTTGACGACCTCCACGTATGCAAGGACATACGGCTGCTTGGTCCCCTGACCCTTCTCTCCTCCAGGCTGAAGAAGCCCAAGTCCCCCATCTTCTCCTTGTTTGCATGTGGTAGAGAATCAAAACCTCTACAGCAATGCAAATGTACTTGATCTCAATCTGATTTAATCCATAGAGAATCACAGCAAGTTCATACTGGCACAGGGCTTGCTAACCAACTAAAGTTTTCTCAGTGTGGCATATGCTTTTTCTGAAGTATCCACCCCCACTCACTCAACTCCTGGTTTAACACACCACAGATTTCTTCTTCATCAACCTCAGTTACCAGGGATACTATATTCTATAACAGTTTCAAGGCGGTGTCATCTCCAAGGATGAATCCTTCTCCTGATAGAGAACAAGGCAGCTGGCTTTCTCTGGGAAGGCAAAAGCAAGCAGATGCAAACCAGATTTTTCAGAAGTACATCATAAATCTGACTTTGATGTTGCGAAGAGACAGGTGCATAGTCCTTATCTTACCTCTCCCAGAAAGATTCCAGAGCCACAGAGCAGACCTTCATCCTCCCAAGACAAATAACACTATCAACTATTTGATAGTGTTGTTCGCCCCACTCCTTGTTATGTATTGCTACTAAAACTAGAGGGCTATGCAATTATGCTTTCATGATGTTAGAGACAAAATTTCAACCCTTCTGCAATGGATTAAGTAAATGCAGCATGTAACATGCAACCAAAGGCCAGAATATGCCTTGGCCTGCAGCCCAATAAATGAATTCTTAAGGAGTTGGCATCTCACTTCCACACAAATTTAGCACTGCGGTCTTCTCTGCTCATTACCATTCCAGCCTGAAATACTGGGGAAGACTACAGGAAAACAGACACTTGGCAGAGATGTGAAGTTATTTCCCTGCATGATGATTTATGCAGCGATACTTCCTAAATCACTAACACGGAGAGTACAAACTGTGCAGTGAACAGGAGCCCCGAGGCGTGACATGAGGTGCACAGTGGAGCTCCCACAGCAGCCTTGCATATCCCGCCAGTATAACAAGTGAGGTCTTCGGTGCAGCGACAGCAATGAGGAGTTTGGGCTGAAATCCATTTAACAATTTTGTTGAGTGTGAATGGACTGAAGTTTAGCTTAAGCCTGCTTTCCCTCAGTGCCTTCACTGGGCCTCTAGATACGGACAAATGGCAAGAGTAGTTAATGCCCTCTTAGGAGCCAGAAGCTCCAGCCAGCTGGTTTTCCTTATCCCCTTGACCATGACTGCAATGAGGCCTCTTAAAAAGCCTTCCTCTTCTTACTCATTCCTGGGACCAAACCTGGCCTCCATGATGGGAGGGAACAACTGTGAAGACAAAAGCTGGGGAATGTAGGGAACTGATCAAGAATTCATTCTGCGCTAAAGTTTCACAGGTCCAATATTTCACTGCTTTCCAAAGCAGTCTCAGTACATTTCAGGTACTGTCTGTCACACTGGATCTTTATTTCTGATTGTGCAGCAACAAGCGTGCTGGAGCTGACATTCACGTGTAGCATTCCTCTACTTTACAGTCATACAAATAAAGAATGTGATATGCCTAATTGGAGGTGTTATCCAGGCTATAAATTATATAATCCTGTCAAAACTGAATTAATCATGTATATTTCACCAGCTCAGCTCTACTCTATCTATCCATTAATCCCTCCTCACTGAGATGTATTCTAGTGTTACAAATAACTCCTTGGTTTCAAAGGCATTTCTCCCCAAATCATCCCCACTCAGGACAGACAAGATTCAGATTGAGCCTTGGGCTACTGGTGCTTTTCTAGGCACAAAAACCCTGTACAACAAAAACTCTCTCATCTTTAATGCCTGATGGTTGTGAAGGGTTAGAATTGAGAGGTTCATGCTATTACAGAAGGGCAATTCCCAGCTGCATTAAAGGGACACATGTCCTGAAAAGACTCGTGATTTTAATGCTATGACATTTTTGTGCATAGAAATGCATTTGAGTCATTTTTAAATGGTTGCACAGCTAATTCCCTTTGAGTTCTCCACAGTTGGATTCATTGAAATGGAGGCAACTGTGTTCACAGTGGTACTATTGTTGCAGTTGTGAAGGCTTTAGGCTGTAGATGAGACAAAGTTTGCAAGGGATTTTTTATTAGATCAGCTAAGAAATGGAAAAAAACAGAGCATCTTTTGGGCACGCAAAGCCTTTTTTAAGATTCAAAACAAAATCTTTGGAGCTGAACACTAGGGAGCAGGGGAGCGGAGAATTGTTTCAACAAACATTTTAACTTCACTAAAATATTCCAGTTTTTCCTATGTTTGTTTGCATGTGATGGGCTACAGAGTTATCAAAGCTCCTTCAGGATGAGCCACATAGCCACATGCTTGGGAAATATATATGTACACATTTTCGTGTTCCTCCAAAAGAGGGCAAGCTCGGCACTCCATAACCCGATGTGATCAATCCCTGTTACAGAAATCATGTGCCTTTAGGAAGGGAAGAGAAGAAGACTTCATTTGGGAAGATCATGTATTAAACGTATGTATATGTAATCTGAGCCAAAAGTTTTTGGCCTCTTCTAAATGTATGATGTAAGCACTCGCTTTGCATCTTTTGGGTTCTATAAAGTTCCTACAGTACAGAAGAAGGGAGAAAAACCTCTCACACAAGATTACATTAGAGCTGAATTGAACACTAAGACATGCAAAGGCACTGGCGGAAAGTCACCTCCTTTTTCGATCTAGACACTGCTCAGTATTTTCAGTATGGAAAAATGCTGCCCCAGTCTGGGGCTCAGAAAGGTCTGCAATTGCCCACTGCTGAGTGCCAAATATGCACAGTGCAAAGAGGCAGAACAGAGTCCCCACAAACTAACCCAGAGAGAAAGCATTTGCCCAACTCTTCCCAAAGCAGACGGTGCCCAGTACCTTGCCTGGGCTGGAGCTACAGCAGGGCCTTACCACAGGAACCAAACTAAGGCTTTTTTGGCTTCTATTCACGAAGACCCATTGATACCAGAGATGACCCAACCCAGTTCCACAATCACCTTTATTTATATAACAGCAACCAGCAGGAAAGCTGCAAAGGAAGACTTTTGAGGCTCTTTCGCCTGCCTCTATTAACAGCATTTCCTCATTTAGCCCTCACGAGTTCCCTAGCAACATCCTTGCATGCGCATTAACACGTGGATTGGAATTTGCACAGACACCTATAGAAAAATCAGCTATGGGAAGGGCTGAAAAACTGTGCTTTTATGTTGACTTTGAAACCCCTTCCAAGTGGCAAAAGCTAACATGCTAATAACATATTTGTGAATCCACAGAGTTCTCTGGAAAGGGAAGCCTGTCGAATCCGATTTCATTATTGGCATTTGCCACATACAAAGGTAGTGAGTTATCCCTTCCCTGAAGCTTTCAAGGAAGGTAGCTGTCGATACATCGAATAGTGCTATGAATAACACATAAAGGAGTCTGAGTGGCCAGACAGACAAACACTGTACACGGGTCAAAAGGAGTAAAAATTCATTTCTACACAACCTATACCAAACCCTGTGTGTCCCTCTGTCTGCTTGGGCATCTGGATGTTATGCTCATTTCTCATCAGCAGTGGCTTTCTTCTTGCCCAAACCAGCTAGCATGTGGGTTCACCCTCCCCAGCACTGCTTCACTAAATGCACCATGGAAGCAGAACTTGTCCAGTCTGCTGGGTAGATTCAAGCCATACATCATAAAGTGCCTGCTGGTCTGGGAGAGGAGCGTTCACCAAGTGCCCAGAGCAAAATCTCTGTAGCTTGCGGAAAAGAGAAGCTTTTCTTTCTTAAATCTCACCTGCAGCAGACACGTGGATGAACACCACATCTGGCTGGGGCAGGGAAGAAATCATGCCAAATTCCTCATACCACTGAGGTATACCAGCAACTCCCAGATCAGCCGCATTTACCTACCACATTTGCCACTCACATAACACAGAGCTGCATAACTGGCTCAGGCTGAAAACACTTGGAGCTTTCTAAGCAAGCAGGGAGTATTTTGGACACTTTTCAAGATCATCCAGTCAACCCTGAGGTCACAAAACTCCCAGTCCACCTCACTTTGTGTTTCCTTTCACGGTAGGGTTAATCTGAACTATAATTTTTCATTCAGCTGGAAAGTGATTTGGAGCACACTGAGTCCCAAACCTGTTTCTTGCCCTGCTAAAGCTTCGTGCTTTAGAGATGTGGATGGTGCAAGAAAATTGCCTTGAGCTGAAACAAACGGTTTAGGGAGAGCACTTTGCTTTTGAAGCTCAGACAGAATAATTTTGCATCTTACCTATAGAGTTTCTGAGAAACACCCTGATTTGCTGCTGCCTTTCCACTGGGGTTTCTAAGCCCCATGAAAGGCTGATGTCCATGAGCAGAGCTCCTTCAGACTCGGGGGGAAGCTGGTGCCTTGCAGTTATGTGCCCTGCAGTGAGGGTCCAAAGTAAAGCCACTGCCAGGAAGTGTGCATCTCTCTGATTAATGCTCTCAACCTGTCTGTTGACAAAAGCAGCAAGAGGATTTGCAATGCCTAAGCACATCATCATCACACTTTGAGAAAATCCATCTCCAAGAAACAGTGTAAATAAGTAAAGTTTTACAAGTTAACAGAGTCTCCTAATTGAAGTAACTCTTGTAAATTAATAACACTGAAGTAAATGTGCAAAGACTCAGTGGAGTTTCTGGAAGATGTCTAATAGAGTCCAAGTTTACTGAAGTGCCCAGAGGAACTGGTTCCTAAATTTTAGTGTAATTTGTTGAGACACTAATGATAGCTGACTCCTAGAGGTTTATTCTGAAGCACAGGTATGAGGGCAGGACAACCACCAGTAAGTCTTTCCTCCTGACCCAGCCAGGTCCTTCCAATCCTACAGCCTTGCAGTCTCACAGTGAATGGTGGGGTCCTTATCCTTCCTTTAAGATCTTGCAATACGACAGCCTTGGCACACGCTTTTGAACCAACATGGAAGGTCTCTGGGACAACCCTGCTTGTCACTGTTTCTGCCAGAGGGTGCTCCATCGCATAAAGATCACATCTTCCCACCCTCTGAGAAGGCTTTTGGTAGTTCAGCAGCCATTGGTGAAGCATGAAAGAATGCTTTCAATTGCTTTTCTTCTGTACCTTTTTACTTTGCCTTCTCCCACTCCAGCCACTGCTGTCTCAGTCGACCTAAGGAGAAACTGCATCCAAGTGAATAATCTGAGTCAATGTACATTTTTAAATAAGCTTTGTCTTCCTTTGCTCATGGATGTTCATTTACAGCAGTTCTGACTACTGCATTCACTGTTTTAAGCTATGAGGCCATCCATACTGTATTATGACTTTAATGGCCATGAATATGCACGTTTTCAGTCATTTTGCTTGGAGCTTGTCCACCATAAAACAGTCCTGGTGTTACATTAAGCAGAAGGTTCCCCTCCTTTGCTGTCACTCTATAATATTTGAAATTGGTAAGGCCTAAGTCAAGTTTCTAAGAAAATTACAAATTAAAAAACAGATCTAAGCCACTTTTAACAGGCATGGCAGAGCTCATGGCGGAAGAAGATTGCTCTGTTTGCATTAATCCAGAACAGGGCTGTGAATGAGAATGGCTTCAAGCAATGGAAAGGTGTCTTCCCACAGACAGCCCCAACAGCGGAAAAGCAGGTATGAACCTCAGCTTGCTCTTGCTCCTCCTGCAAGGACACTGGGATCCAATGGACATCTAGGAGAGCAGTTTACAGACGACTCCCCAAATTCAAGTAATGGGGAAAAAAAAGCAGCACAAAACCAAACAGATTAGCTTAAGGCAGCAAACTGGTTGATGACCTGAATGATTTTATACAGCTCAGGATGAGGAACAAAACGTTCGCAGCTTCCCTGGCAGATTGACAGGGCTGGTAAATCCCAACAAGTAGCAGCATGTTGGAGCAGCTGTCTTTCCTATTAGTACAGCAACCTCTGCTTACCTGTGGATGCTTGAGGTGAAGTCAACTGGCATCAACCCCAGACCGAAAACTGTTTGATTGCCAATGCAGCACACTACGTGCTTGCAGCAGTAGTCTGCTGTGCCCTACCCAATGGTAGTGAAGTGAAGGACAAGGGCTTCCACTAAAGGTAGAAGGGCTCCCAAGCTCCAAAGATTTCTGTATCTCACCTGCTCAGGTAGAAACTAATCCAATACACAAGAAGCAGCCTAGCACAAAAGCACCAAGGGGCAATGTGTGTGCTTGCATTAAAATGCATTGAACTAGCAGCTGTAGCCTGGTGTAGTCTAAGTCACAGGCAGTTTGGGTCATATCTGATTTGTGATTCCACTGGACTGCAAGGTATGACTGTGTGCCCCCCCTGCTCCCTCTTACCACTTTCCTTCCCTCAACTCCCTCCTTTCACTTGCCTTTGCAGACAAGCCCTTACACAGTGGACAATATGCAACAGCATTGACAACACTTTTGCTAAGACGGGCTAACCACCACAAATCTGCCTCAAACCTGGTGGCTAAAAGAACTGATGACTACTTGTTCAACAGCTGAAGGCCAATTGAGCGTGAGCAGAAAGAAAAAAAGCAACTTATGACTGAGGCAAACATCTGACCTCATAAACACTGAGGAGCCTAAGAGCCCCCTATCAGCTCTCCTAAATGGCAGTGACATGACAAGATCTCCTCTTGAGTAGGGGCACCCCTCTAGATTAAACATGTGCAGAGATCCTGTACTTCTTGATGTCATGACACCTTGCTAATACAGATCCTCAGTAAGTGACTAATTGTTTGTATTAGGCTTTGTTAGCCTCACTGAGATCACATATCTTAGATTGGTTTTAGGCTCTGTTAGCCTTGCTAAGATTATATCTTATATTGATTATGCACATATAATCCCTTTGACATAAACCACAGACCAAGTCTGGGACTAAGAGTGGCTCCTTACCTCTTTGGTTCAAGGAGTTTAGAAAACAAGGGGGTCCACTTTGAACTTTGTAACTAAATGGGAGGGCCTCTTATGTGTTTATCCAACCCTCTATGCTGTAAATAATCAAACGTATCTAGCCATCTTAAATCTTAAGTTGCTGTTAAATCACTACGTTATATTTCATCAATATACATATTATAGCTTCTCTCTTACTAGCGCAGTATAGTATAGTTTGTTTCCATCTGTGATGCAAGTAAGCTGCTGATAAATGCTAATAGGTTTGTGCTGAATATGAACTGAGTACACCTGGCCCTGACAAGACCTTCAGTGCTTTTGGGTGTAAATTTGGGTGTTTTCAAGATCCAACCATTCCAATACAACCCCCCTCCTTCCCACAGCTACAAACTCTGCAAGATTATCGGTGCCCTGGCTCACCACTGCTAATCTCCTTTTCCAAGATCCACTGAACCATGATGCTCCCCTTGTCTCCTGTGGAGAGGCACAACTCACACAACACCATCCACCTTTTCCTTTTCTTCTTGTTCTTCCCAGGGTTTCTGGTCTCTCCTCTGCATCTTGGACCCACCCCAGCCCATGGCTTGTTCCCTCAAGGAGCCCCAGTGAAGCACTCCAGCACCAAGCACAGACAGCAAGACAGAAATCTAAGACACGTGCAACTACATATGTTGTCTGTGGGTTCAAAACAGAGGAAATACATTCCTCTCACTTGGCTTTTAAGCCAAATATTTCTGAGCTTTGCAAGACAGATATGTCATGCCACAGCAAGGTCTTAACGCTGAAACATGAGCAACATCCTTTTGGCAAGTAAGTGCCTGTCTGTGGTAGAACAAAGAGACTTCTTTGCCAGTGCATCAAACAGAAGAGAATTTGTACTTGCTTGCACGCCCGAGACACACTGCAGAAAAAACAATGCTGAATTCTGGGCAATGTTTAAGTGTCAAAGTCTGTTCTCCATATAGGAAGTTCTATTCCAGGCTTGTGGCATCTGGAGTCTTACAAGCTACAAGTCCCACAGGAAAGCACAGAGGAGGAGATGTTCATATATATGGAGAAATATGTATTTACAGTGCATCCATATTGTGCAGCTGCACTGTGTATTATTACTCCAGCTTCTCGTTTTTTTTAAAGCCAGATCACTGCAGAAAGGAAAGAGTTCAAATGGAACATCAAAATATGAAGGTTGTTTGCTTTAAAAAAAAAAAAAGCAATTGGTAGATCTAGCAAAATTGATTGGTCTATAAGATCATTCCAGTCAATAGATATAAAGGTGAAGGAAGTGGTGAGAAACAGCAGCTGAAGGTGCTGATAGATAGAATAAGAGAAGATAAAGGAGCCACTCAGCAGTGCTCCACTCCTCCCTGAGGAGCTGAGCTAAGCCACAGTTTTCTACAGCCTTGTATTTCAGAGAACAGGGACACTAAGACATACAGTAACCCAGGACTGTCCTGACTCTCACAAAGGCCCAACCGTGCCCACTGCTGCTGGCCACATTTCCAGCCCTGCTTATCTGGGGACTAGCTCCTCTCTGTCCACTCAGTGGGTCCCTGTGCTCAGTAACCTGCAATATAGGTAGGAAGGATAGACATGTCATAACATCCAGTACAGATATAATCATCTAAATACTGGTGGTGGGTGATTATCGAAAATCCTGATCGATGAATCACAGTCTTCTGCTTGTCATTGTATGTCAGTATCTGGAGAACTATGGAAATGATAGGCTGAATGTATTCTAATTTTAGCAAAGATTCACATTTGTCCAAAAGACTTCACCAACAGTATATTTATCACCGTGCTCTTCAAATTAATCCTCTTGTCAGAGAACACAGAGAGAGATCTCTGCATAACGAAGGAGACCAACTACAGCAAGAATGATACGGAACATGCTGCAAAACCTGTAAATCATTAGACAAAATTGTTCATTAATGACTTTCAAAAAAATCTATGGAGAGACAACAAGATGGAGATGTAATTCATGTACAGAAAAAAAGAGTGTTACATAAGCAGTGAACGACTGAGCCCACGTTTCTAGGTAGTAATACTGGAATAACAGCCTCTAAGCTGTGTTGTACAGATGTTACGATACAGGGTGTTAAAGGCTTTGACCTTATTTGTAATATGCATCCTTCAAAAGCTAAGACAAAGTCTCAGATGAGATACTCAGCCATATTTCTGCTCCATTTCTATCAAAATTAATGTAGCTATTTGGCAGAAGGCAAATAACCAAACGAGGCTGGGTATAGAAAAGCATAAAGGATGCTTACAGATCCGTGTTATTTCTGTATGTGATGTTGTTGTAAACACCTAGAGCTGTGGATTCCCTTCCGTGGAACAATCCTGATGTATATTGGTTTATACATTAATCATACAGATATGACGGCATATAAAACAAATTCCAGTAAATCTCTAGATACATTCAGATCCCAAAGTTCAAGCCTGACTCCAAAGCCAAGTCCCTCCATGCCCCACCACTTATGAAGGACTCCATCTCTGTCAGGGTCCATAATAAAGAGGCACTATATCTCCCAAGACATGGCATACAATTCTCAAGGTCACAGTACATCCTTAGGCACACTCCATCTGCATCTACACCCCACAGCTTATTGCGCTTTAAGCCTGTCCACATGGTAAGTGGTTTTCTAATACTAGCCATAATTTTGCACCCAGTTGGCATGTGGAAGGCTATATTAAGCCCAGACGATTAATGCTGTGTTTGCTGAGAAGCAAGAAAATAGTCTCTGCACTATTATACTCTGTCAGCTTTCCCAAACACTTCAGGCAACTAATTCTGAGGACTTTTTGACTGAATTGACATAAAATGCATCCTTCCCTTCTTGTTGCTTTTTAAGTGTGCTGGGTTATTTTTGTACTGCAGTCTCAGAGGTCGTTGGCAAGAACACGTTCTGCTTCCCACAAGGCACTCGAGGAAATTTATGAAGACAGTCAGGTCCCATTTGTTCTGGTCACTCTTGGTGGGTTTAAATGTCAGCAGAACGTGAATGAGCACCAAAATGCTGTTTGTCATCAGGAGCCCCCTGGAGTTGTCCATGGGGAGACGTTTTGGATCAGTCACAGCAGTCGTTGCTTTCAACAGCTGCATGAAGAAAATATGGTCATCTGTAGATGTGAAACTGGAGATAGACCATCTGGAAAGAACTAAGGAGGATCTAGGAAATGCATCACAGCAAAACTGTGAGATGTCATAAGATAAGCAAGGTGGGTGCAAGATTTAAGAGAAGTCCAAATTTGCATATACTTAGCACATACTAACATTCCGGGACTGAATATTTTGTGAATACATCATTCAGAAGAGATTCCAGCTCATGACTTGTTTTCCAGGTAATTTGTCCATTCTGCTGGTGTGAAACGAAGTGGAAGGGCTGTTCTTAAATACCTAGCTGATGTTCCCAGAGAAACAGAGATTACATTTTGGTAACCTCTTTCTATAGGAGCTTGCTGTTATTGATGGACGGGGTGCACGCCAAGGTGAGGTTTGCAGCTCAAGAGTGAGTGTGCAGAAACAGCCAAGGATATCAAATATGTAGGTTATTGTTTTGCAGTCTCAGGTTGCTTTGTAACATCATAATCAGAGAGACTTTAATTTCTCTGGTTCACGTCATCTGGGCACTCACTACAGGAGTGAGAACTGGATGTTTAAACTCCCCGCTGCAAATTAACCATCTCAGCAGTATTTCTCCTGTCCACAGAGTTGCCACCTCTTAACCAATAAACCCTTTCCATACAAATGCTGTATTTTGCTTGCTGTCTTCCCACGAGCTTTGCAAATAGGCAATTCCAGTGGTGCAAGCTCCTCACTTGGAACAGAGAGGGTGTTGATGAAAGCTGCTTTCAAGTCAGTTCAATCCCACTTGGATCAAATGATGTTTGGGAGACAGAGGACCTTCTGTTGCAGCAATTAGAACAGAGTTGGTTGTTTTACTGTGGTTTACGATGTCAGCACAGTCATGTGCACAACACAAGAGACAAAAGGGCCTATACCACTGCCGCCGTGCACTCCCATTTCAGTGGGAATTCTAGAATCTGTTTAGTTTCTTCAAAACAGACATAGAATAGACTGTTTAAATCTGATATTTCTGGGTTTGCTCCTAAGACTTATTCTTATGGAGAAAGCTGGCAACATACTTTCTACAGCAGCCAAGTGGGTAAATTAGTCCTGAGCAGTGTAATTTCTGAGTAAACTAGGGTTCTCAGGCAGAAGAACATGGTCAAAAAGAAAAGAGCAGTCAAGATATTTTTCTGTTGCCACCTTAGATGTCGTAATATCAGAAGAAATCATGTGCTCTTTCTCATTTCTGACAAACTCTGAGTTGGCAAAGAAGTCCAAAGCCCTTCCTTCCTTTCCTGCTGGGTTGCTGGGCCAGCTTCCCAGCTCAAGAACTTACTGGTAGCAATTCCTCAGGGATCAGGAATTTTGTCTGATGAGCATTTTCTGCCTGTAGGATTCACATAAACAACAAAACAGAAACTTCAATATGGCATCTTCTTTTTCAGGTAGATCACCTCAGTGATGTGATTTATTCAAATGCTGAGCAGCCATTTGCTTTCTAAGACAGATGAACACCACGGAGACCTTTTCTTTCATGTCAATGGAATGCTGAAAGGCAGTCTTACAAAATCAATACAAAGGCTTCGACAAAGAGGGAGGAAACAGTTTGTCCTCCCTATCCAGGCTGTATAGGACAATACACTGACAAGCTGGGCAATGTCAATGAAACACTGGAACAGCTGCACAGAGGTACAAAGTCTTTGATGCTTTGAGAACAAGATGTACAGGATGGATACTGGTAAAGCAGCCTGTGCCTTTTGGAAGGAGATTGTTTAGGATAACTTCTCAGTCTCTTAAGGTCTACAGCTCACAAGACACACCAGGAGCTGGTCAGGTTCAGAGCCCTTTGAGCAGGCATAAGTAAGCCAGGACAGGATCACAAATGCATTACTGTGAGATCCACAGCCCATGCTGCCTTTACTTCTGCATTCCCAAACATCTCCTGGAGACAGCAGGGCTTCAAATGTGTGGGAAAAACAGGACTGCTCCTTGATATTCAAACAGTGGGAAGCTCCTAGCACTTAGATGGAAAAAAAAATAATAATAAAGAGCCCTCAGCCTCATACAAAAGCATTGCAAAACTCCTTATCTGAGTTACTTGATGCAAAATATCTCTCTGCTCATTGGTGCTGCATCTGCTAAATCAAGTGCATTCCCTTCTATAAATCCTTCCCATTGTCAGTGGGTTGCCTCTCACTTATGGCCATTGTCCCTTTTGTTTATACGGAGGAAAGAAACATAGCAGAGAGCTTTTGTTTAATGAGCCATCACATTTAAACATCATTTGTCTCAGCTGTTTTCCTTTTCTCATCTACCTTTGCTCATTACACTCCACCCTGCTTGGCCATTAAGAGCATAATCATGGGGAGTAAAAGCATCACGAGATTCCTTGTACCAGTGTGACGCTGTTACCTGCTGCTTCCCCCATATTCACCATCTCTGATGGGACTGAGTTTGCCTAGCATCAGAGCCAGGGTAGCAGCAGTTTCAGAGACGGCTTTCCCTGAAGGACAAACAGCTGAAAGCACGCTTTCCCCATATGGAACAGGGTTTTGGCTGGATTTTCTTGGTGCTGCCTGTGACGTTCACCTTGTCCTTTTGCATGTCTGTCGCAGCCAGTTGCCAGCCCCTTGCCTCTGCAGAGGGTGTGGGGTGAGGGAAAGAGCCAGCAGTCTGTTCTGTACAGATGGCACATCAGCTGTGATAACACTCACTGGGGACAAGGAAGAAAAACAGAAGCAGCGAGGTGGAGGACTGGTATTTGCAACTCTACAAAGAGGTGCTTCAGGAGATATGCCACCCTGAGAGTCCTCCTGTGCTTCCTTCCCCAGCCAGGAAGTACATCAGATTCAAGCTAAGCAACTGGGGAAGCAACATTTTCAAGAAGAGGACAGACCTTGGCATAAGAAAGTCAGTTTGGGAAAGGAAAGCTATTCCTATCGACTGTTACCATGGTTCAGTTTTAGCATGAAGAACTACAATGAAAGCTCAGAGTCAATGTTTGGTATTTATCTCCATGGCTTAGACTTCTCGTACTCTCTCAGCTGTCCAGCCTGTGGACATTCAGATGCTTGGTGGCACTTTCCAACTGTGAAGACAGTGACGGGACCAGAAAGGTACATCTGTACCCAATGGAACCTGCGGCTTGCATTGCTGTCTGCATGGAGGAATATATCTGATGAGTTTGTTTTGTAGCAGCTGTTAAGTCAGGGTCCCAGTGGTGGGGGACGGCAGCTGTGGAGCTGACATTCACCTGGCTGGTGAGCAAACAGCTGAGTCTGGAGTTGATCAGTGAGTCTATGGCACTAACAGGACAGCTTATTAGACTTGCTAGAAAGGCAGGTCCTCAAAGGAAGTGGCCATATCCTCCCAGTTGCTCCATTAGCTGAGTTTATGTTTCTGGGTATATCAGTCCAATAGAAGTTTTGCATGGTATTTCATCCCAGGACAAGTCAAAGACTGTCAGTACAGCAAAAAAACAAATGGAAAACCGCCTCTGAGGAAAACATTTCTGAAAACATACCATAACCAAATACCTATGGAGATGGCCAAATTTCAGTCTTCTTCCCAGACCACTATGAATACTGAGCAGACACTCCAACCTCCCACCAGTGGGGTAGTTAACATCAACCTCAAATGAAGGTCATCTACTGCTTCTACCCAGTTTAACCTTGCAAGCTCTATGAAAAGGACTGGACCTCTTCCATAATGCAATCCTATTCCAGTCTTAAAGGAGCAGAAGAGATGCATCTTCCCAACATTCACTTGATGTTCTTCATTTCTCTCTCCTCTTTTCTCTTCCCATCCGGACTGGAAAATATTCTTCCAACTTTGTTAATTATTCTATGTACCCTACCTTCAGAGGGAGGGAAGGGACTTTCAGAACATCGTGTCCTACAATGGCACAACAGAGCTGATTCCTTTTTTATGTAGAGCTTGATCCAGAGCCAGGGAAGTCTCTTTTGCTCCAGTTTGGTTCTCGTAGTCAAGATCCAACTTATTCTTTTCAAGCTATACCTTTTTTATGCAGCAATACTCTCTGCTTTTGTCTATGTGGAAAATTTCACCCTTGTAAGCTAGGCTGTAAGACTGAAAACTATGTAGTTTTACTATTGAATGTATGAATAAAAATTCCCTTCCTCCTTTGTTTTAGTGATGTTTTGGAAGAGGCTTAAATTAAACCAAAAAGTCATTTGTTCTAAAAGAATGCCTGCAGGGGACATAAACCAATAGCGCCTTAATTATGCTTGTATGCTCATTTTGATTGCTTTAATGTCTCTAATTACAGTGGTAACACTTCTCCCGTTTGACAAGCTGGGAAGACTATTTGGCTCAACCAAGGATGCTGGATTACGTGTTATGGGACCACCTTCCAAAATAGCTTGCTTCTGCCAGCTTGGAACGAAAGGATGCTCTCATTGGCATCCTGTTATTTCAGCCTGTTCTTCCTTTGGAGCAATGATGATAAGGTAGCATTTTCAGTGACAGTGCAGTGGCAATGAAAAAGCCGCTACTGCCACTTTTGGCAAAGAAAACTTTGTGGGCATATGCAGAATCCTGGAAAATAAAGCTGTAAGAAACCTGAAAGAACAATCTATGCTCTCCTTCCAGGAGAAGACAACATCATTTTGACATGTTCATCATAAATCCTCTAGAGGCAGAAGGCCTCAAGCCATTTATTCCTATGTAGTATTACTGTACCATTAGTAAAGGCTTCTCGATGTCTAACTGAATCTTTCTGCTGTTTAAGCCAATTATTCTCCTATCTCACAAGAGACATGGCAAAAATGATTACTTTGAAGCATATTAAGTTCAATACAAATTAAACGGTAAAGACTGGACTGTGAGTGGAGTATCTGACAACTGATACTTAAATACATCTGGATGGAAGCCATAGCCCGTGCAATTTTTAAGGGCTCTCCATAGACTCTATAAAGTGCTAAAAAACTTCACTGCAGACAATTTTAATCCAATTTTCTTAGATGGAATGGAAGGACAGGAGTTTTTTTTCCTAATGCCTGCAAAGCTGTGTATGACATATATCCAGAAATATGTTAATTCAGATCTCTTAATAATACAGTCTGAAATACAATTTAATTGGTAAGCAATAGATGACATTTCTATCTTAGTAAATGTAATACTTAGTATCTGACTCCTTTTGAATGCTAGCAAGCTTTGAGTGTAGTGCTACCTACCGTTTTCTAGAGGTACACCTAGTATCAGAATGACCTCTACTGTTATTCCTTTTCCAGCAGATCCTATGAAATGGTACCTCCAGCCTCCAAGCCACTGGACACTGGGAAGACGTCACCCCCAGAGCTAAAAGCACACCAAGCTAAAACCAGTGCCCATTTCAAGGGCTGGGCTGAGGCTAACAAAGTAGAGCATATTATTCCACACCATTCATGGAGGAAGGCAATGAGATCTTCCAAAAAGTAACCCACTTCTGAATGAGCCTATGAAAAGCCAGTATTTCTTCCCTCTGCCAACACTACTTCTCCTTCTGTTCTCTATGCCATCAATACTGCTCCTTTGTATTTAAATTTGTGTATTTCACATTTTCTTGCATGTATTCATTCCCATTACTTTACAAGAAGAACTGGTTTGTTCTTCTTAAATTGTCATTCATCATCTTTCTGGAATGCATCTTTGGTGAAGTGTGGAACGCTGCTTTACTTCACTTCTTTGCCCTCCCAGCCACCAGCCATTTATGAGGAGCAGTTTGAATCAGAGCTTGCTTGTTCATATTTGAAGACCTCAGTGGATCATCTTCCAGGAAACACGTACAGAAAGTTTTTAGTCTCCCATCTTCAAGAAAGCATTATATAAGATCACCAAATAATGGAGAATAAATTAATGTTTTTCTTTGAATAACATTTCTTTTTTACCATTCAGAACCTTAAGAGCTTAAGAAATCCCTCAGCACATCATAGAGGGCTTTACCACCAACAGAAAGTTCTGCTTTCCTCTTTCTGCCTTTGGTGCTTAATCCCTGGAGCAGCTGAGGGCATACAGTGCAGCCAGCAGTTACCAGTTTATTATTTCTGAGCAGGTCAGTGAGACACAGCTCAAATATACATACACTCAAGTGCTGGATTGAGATGACAGTGTAGAACTTTGCTCCTTTACTCCTTGGGCAGGTTTGTGGAGATCTCTCTCTAAACTCCAATGCCAAGGATAGGTAGTGTTAGGTTACCAACACAGTGTATAGTCTACTGTATACCTCAAAGATCCTGCTGCCCAACCTATGACAAACAGGCAATTTGTCATACATCCATCTCTATTGTATTTATACAGATGCAGTGAAAGGAGAATATAGAACTGCTTATCTCATTTGGCACCTCTTACATCAACTAGTTCAGCTAGTTTCTAGCCTGACTGAAAATAAAGTCTGTGCTAAAGCACATCATTAACAGCTGAGATAAGCCAACATTAGCAGTCCTTCACACAAGATGAGTCAAGATTTGGGCACGTTCTCATGACCCACAAGGGTTTTGTCACCATTAGTCACTTTTGGGTGAAGATAGCCCAGAAACAAGGGCAGGGAAAAGGAAACAAAACAGAAATCAGGAGACTAACACTTTATGATACGTGTCAGCAGTTCAGCACTATTTTCAGTCTTTGTTCTGGATTGTACACGTGCTGTGGTCTATACAGCCACCATCTTAGATCAGCTCCCTCTAGCCACCAGCTCCGCCAGCTCCTAGAAAGCATATTGGGTTTCATTTCTCTAGGCACCAGACCACTCCTGTTCCTGCAGAGAACAGGAGCTATTCAGAGTCAGGTGGAGCATACGCTTGTCCAAGCTTTGCATCATGAAAGTTAAGGTAAATTAAGCGAAGATGTTTCATGAATGCGTACGAATTAAAGCACATTAAGCCCTGTGTGGACGTTCGGCGATAAAGTGACCTTGCTTTACTTTGTTTAATTGTCACCACAGTGAATTGAGGCTGTTTTCTTTCTGTATTAGAGCACACGCACAGGGGTTTAATGCACTTCGACTTCAGTGCATTAACTCACACCTCACACTAATTTGTCTTAACTCTCCATGTAAACAAGCCCTCAGAGGACAGGTTTTTTTTTCCTCTCTCGTTTGACAGTTCACTTTATCATGAAGTGAAATGTGTTGAAGACGACTATTTGCAGTGATTTTTCCCTCAGTTGTTCTACAGTTACATCTTCGTTGTGAATTACTGCAGAACTTCTCCCTCTGCTTAAATTTGCCTGCTTTCTTCCACTTTACAACAGTTATATCTGAATGGCTCATAATTAGTAAAGCATGATCCCTCTCTAGGGATGATAGAGGATGGTTGGTCTGGACAACAGGTCAGGTATGGAGAGATCCAAGGAGGTTAACTACTGAGCTCCAGGCCACACAGGATTATCTGCAGCTGAGCACAGAAAATGCCTCTAGAAACATCTTTTCTCTTTCCTCAGTGGATTTTTTTCTCATTAGAAATAGTCAATGGGCTTCTTCAAACCTCAGTATCACGGCAGTTGTGTGGGAAAGGAAATGAGAAACATCACTGCCATCTCCATGACTCCTGTGAGGAGACAAATCTTTCCCCCTTCCTCTGCCCCTTTTCCTCCATCCCCTGTTTTTACTTAAGAGCTGTAGGAGAACTTCACATTACGATACTGAAGCCATCACAGTTGGAACAGACAACACTGGAGTGAGGAGGGAGGTGATGGAGGCTGAGACAATGTATTTTTAGTCATTTCGATGAATTATGGAGACGTGAAGTTGATAATTTATTGAAGAAGGGAAACGGGGGACTCTATGTAAATGTTTTCAGATGAATAATTAATGTGGCTTTCTAGCATCAGGGGGTCTTTAATTAAAGCCTCTGTTAAACAAGGCAAGGCAGACGGGCCCATCTCCTTGCAGCAGCTAATTGCACCTTTCCCATGTATAGCTATGATTCAGAAACGAAGCATCATTTGCATCCATAAAGAAGGACAGATCCCACCTGGGGTGAGTGGTAGAAGGCTGTGGAGACCAGCTCAGTGGCCCCGGGGCTGGGTTGATTTGTCTCACATTTTAAATTAGTTTCACGTACATACAGGCCAAATGAGAGGGGGTAGGGGAGCAGGCTGGGCAGAGGAAGGAGGGGACGCTGAACACAAGGCACTGAGGGGTTCAGGATGCTACTCACAGACTTTTCAAAACAGCATTACCCAGGGCCTTGCTGTCACTGCGTGATACATTTGCCTTCCAAAAGCCTGTTCATGTTGTCTCCCTGTCCCAAGGCAAACAATGGGGTCATAGCACAGGAATATGGTAGCATTTGCAAGCAAATCTGTGTCTTCCCTCTATCTTACTGCAACCCCTACCCTCAATGCCCTCCATGGGCACCACTCCCTCAGGTGAGCATCAAGCCTGGATTCTCCCTTCCTGCAGGGATTTCATAGTTGATGTAAAGAGGGTGGGGATAAGGGTTCACTGTAGACACAAGTCAGAACAAAGCATCCACTCCCTGTGGTGCCAGACAAGGGCAAGAGAAGTCTAAAGGCTTCTCCCTTACAAGTGCCTGTCATCCTAGAAGGTCTAGGATTATTCTCCATGGGAAAGTATAAAACTGCAATAGGTCTGTGCTTCAGAAGTTGGAAATGGGGCAATTGGTGGATGACAGAATCTGTTCCAGTTAATATCACTGAACCGCCTTCACTACAATCATCAAATCTCCTTAGTGAACAGGAGATGAGTTTCCAAACAGGGGAATGAAGTCTGTTGGTTTGTTGTTTTTTTTTCTAGAGAACGTTTTCTAAATTAGATTAATTAGCTTTGACACCTTGGCAAAGAAGCAGCATCTCACATTTTTCATCCATTTTTACTGCCAATAACATTTATGATAACTTTATAAAGTGAGGAGGGAACAAGAAGGAGACAGCTGAAACTTTGTTTTTAATGGAAAAGGATAGACTACACTAAACGGGTTTCCAAAAAATATATATTTCAAAACACTGAACCTACAAACACACTTCTTTCCTGTGCTGCCAATGATGGGGTTGAAGGAGACCTCAGAGGATTACCTAGTCTATGCCACTCAGCTGTAAAAGGGGTTTGCTTAACCTCGTACTACTATTATCTCTTTTCTGAAGCCATACCTGAGGTATCACTTTTTGGCTCTGGATACAAATATAAGCTGTAGACGACCTTCTCGAGAAAGGCTCCTCTGCTCTCTGTGAAAACCCAGATTTTCATGAAAGCACCAAATTTATGGGATTGCTAGCACGTGTTTTCTGTTTGTTCACACCAGTGCTCTTGATAGGTCTGACGTGCCTGCAAGCTCAATGAAGGCTGACTGTTGTGTTTTGAGGAAGCAAGCGGTACAAGAAGTCTTGGAGGATGCTCTCAGAGCCCCTTCAAGCAGCTACGATGCTCTGCTGCTCTCTGCTGGGAAATGCAGGCAGAGCCCCAAATAGAGAATCTGCAGAGTGCTCTGCCTTGGTCGCTGCACATACACAATCAGATCCTCAGTACAAAAAAAGGCACTTGTGCGTTCTCCCTTAAGGCACTGCTGTAGAAACTGGTCCCCACCAAAGGCTGCTGGTTTAAGTTAGTAGCCCCTGCTTGCCTCTCTTCCTCTCACATTCCAGTCCTTTCCACCTCATCTGGGAACTGGCTCTCTCCATATGGCTCTGTGGAAATTAGAACTGCTCTCCCCACAGTTTGTAATGAACTTGATTTCTCAACACCGTGAGCTGTGCAACTACTGAATGTGGGACAAGACCACAACGCACCCACAGTCACAGATCAGTGTATGGATGGGTAGAGACCCCAGCCACCACCTCATCCCTTCTTGCAGCCTGCTTTCCTTGGTCTCTTCTCTATGCCACAATGCTGCCCTTCGCTCTGCAGACCTCAGGAAAGCTTTACCTATATCTGGCTGCAACGCTGCAAAACCACAAGTCAGAAAGCCTCGCAGCCACAGGATATGGGAAACCACGAGGCCATGGCCTCTATGAGAAAACAGCTCTTGTACCTCGGAGAGGACAGATCTCATATCCTGGCACTGAGCTGGGCCCTGTGTGCCTAAGAAAAAACACATCATTTTCTGTTGTGCTTTGTCTCATGCATCCCATTATGGCTTTCAAGTAACAGATAAAGCGACGGCAGTTCAGGATGGACACTTTCAGGGTTTGGCTCATATACATATATTTACAGCTCAATAAAATAAGTAGAAATATTCAAAGTAAAGAGACTGTGGAAAGTGATTTGTTCCAACTCTTCACTGCAGACTTCCAGGAAACGAATCAAAGACTCTCAGGAGTGGTTAGACCGTAATTTATTAACCCAAAAGGGACCGCATTGTTAACCAACATTATTTATAGTGAACAGCTCAACCATCTCTACTGAACAACCCTGTGATACTGCAGGGACAAATGCAATGAGTTACTACAGAAATAGGACAAAACCAGCAGCAGATCTTTGTTACAGCTGTTAGAAAAAGTGCCCCCAGGAGACAGGCACTGAATCTCTAATGGCTATCTTATTTCTGTGACAATTTATTTAAGTTTTAACTTAACAGCAGGAGTGATAGCCACAGTTACACAGTGACTCCCAATAAAGGAGCGTATTGCTGATCTGCAGCTGGTGTTTTCTTATTTATTTGAAAGTCTTTAAGTTTCAGACTTAGCATATGGTGCAATATAAATAATGATATAATAATACGGCTTTGCTTTCCATGTGCCTGGATAGAAAAAAATAAGTTGTGTGATTTATGTTACATTTAAAGCTTTATTTTGCTCAGAACATTTCACATATTTAAAATGCATCTTCTGGTTTTTCTGTTGTTGGTTGGTTCAGGGTTTTTTTTTTGTTTGTTTGTTTTTATTTTTTATAATCTCTTCATTTGAAAGAATGAACCAAACAGTGATGTTTATTTAATAGAGTCATTCATCTTACTTCCTTGTACAAAATCCAAGCTTTCCAGCCTCAGCAGCCAGATTCCTGCAGCAGATAGTGGGGCTGGAAATGAAGAGTTCTGCTGTTTACCAATGAGACACGGATGAAAGGAAAACACGGGGCTTGAGATTTGCCCACAGCAGGACTCTATTTGAAACCAGTGGCATGCTGAAAACTGCTCAGTCCTGTCCAGTAAAGGATGGAGATGAGAAACCTATGGGAGAAGTTCTGCAGGGAGTCGTGCTGTGGAGAAAACAGCACTGGGATGCTCAGCACACAGCTGAAAGCAGATGCCTACTTCAGCTAAACCCGCAACTGCAGTTACTGCGGCAAACACTGCCCTCTTTAAGTATGACACAGATATAACAGTTTACAGCTCTCCTTTCAGACCCTGGATACAGCAGCTCTGTGAACACTACAGCCATGCGCAAATACCCGGCTGCAGGGAACATCTAACTGATGTATTTGGACTTTGTTTTCTTGGGCTAACTGGCAGCAAGACTCCGTTGATCAAAACCTCTTCACAGCTACAAGGGTTACATATGTGAGTTTAAACACACACAGATTGCTGCAGAACAACAACAACAACAAACAGTATTTCTAAAGGGTGTACAAGGCAAAGTAGTGTCCCTAGACACTTAAGCCATTGGTCCACATCTCCTGGAGGAAACCTGTCCACAAATCAAACCAGACAGACCCAACACCAGGCAGTATATGGTACTCTCTCTCCCCATGTGAGTACAGGATAATCAGTGGAGGTTGAAGAAGTCAGATCCTGAAATCTCACTGATAGTCCATGCAAACAACTGCCTAACACCCATCCACAGTTTCATCCAGCATCTTTCAGGATCTTTCCAAGTGCATACACACACAGAAGAACTCATACTCAAACACAAAGCATCCACATGATGTTTGGGACTACAGCAGTCACAAGGGCAAGCGAGAGAGGCAAGAGAATCTCAAAGGAGCTGAGTAATGTCTTGACAGCAGCGCTTCAGTATCTTCAGGATCTTAGCAGTCAGCATATTGGACAATGCTATGAACCTAGTATGGGAGCAGTGGGGAAGCTACTTCTTAAGAGCTCAAATTGAAAAATACACTCTAAGTGAATGTAAGTGACATCTGTTAGCTTAGAACAGCTTTTGAAGTCCTGCACCTCCATCTCACTCTTCCCCAATCAAGGCCCATGGTACTTCCAACCACTCATGCTTCAAATCCAGCTCTTGTCACACCGGAGCACAAACCAGAGTATTTCAGAAGCTAGTTTCTGTGGAAACCCAGTACTGCTTTAATCTTTTTTCCCTTTCATCTCCTCTTTGGGGGAAACTGGCAATCTGTTTATTTGCTTCTTCTGAGCTCATCACACAGTATATTGCCAAGACTTGTGTAAAACCAAGAGGAAAAATTATCTCTCACTTGAGTGTGCACAAACCCTTCAGTGTTCCACTACCCTCTTGCTTCCCTGCTTCTCTTTACAAGCTATTAATCACATCCTCTGTATAGGCCTTTGTCTCTGCTTTGGTCTGCCCTTCTCCTCCAGGCCTCCTCACTATTGGGATACCTACTAGTAGAGCCAACAAGACAAATTACATACCATGTACTTTGTTGCTTCCTTTAATAGAGCTTAGTAAAGCCAAAAGGCCACAAGTCAGGGCCTGTCCATCAAAAGGATAAAGCTAATGGCACTGAACTTGCAGTGATGTCCCCGTAAAACAAAATGGCTGCTTGGTCTGCAGCAGGCAGAGCTACACACAATCCCCACCATGTCCCTGCTCTCAGATTAGAGATGCCTGCTTTCACAGTTCACAGGGGCTGGCAAGACCTCAGAGGAGGGTGGGCTGGCTGCTGACAAGCGATGCTGGGGACAAAGCAGAGATGGGGGCACCCATTACAAGAAGAAGACTCACACCAACGGTAGCCATGTGGGCCCTGTTTGCACCTGAAGTCCACAATCTCTAGCTGCTTTTAAGCCAGCACTGAGACTAAGGACCAGTACCACAAGCTGTCAGCTAGCACCCCAAATCCTCTCCCACCATATAGCTTTCCAGTTGCTCTGCCCCAAGTTCATAGCACTTGTTGTAGCACTTCATCCCGTTGGGCTCAGCCTAGCGACCCAGCCTGCCCAGACGCTTCTGTAACACCTTCCTACCCTCAGGCAGACCGGCACAGGACCAAAACAAGGCCCACACCTGCAATTACACCCCTCTCAGCTCCCCCCCTTCCCAGCACTCCCACCCCACCCTGAGATGGCCGCGCGGCACCACCTACCGACAGAAAGGGGCGAGGCCTGACGACATCGGTTCCCTCGGCAACCTCCCGGCGTCTTCCATCCCTCCTGCCTTCGGTCAGCAGCGCAAGAGGCAACGGAGAGCCAGAGGCTGGTGAGCGCAGGCAGCGGTGGCACCGGGACGACCTGGGGGCCAGAGATAGGCCGGGCCGCCGTAGCCGTTCCCTCCGCCTCTCCGGCGTCCCAGGCACCGCGGCTTGGCCTCGCATGGTCGCATGGTTCCTCATGTCCTCATCCGCCCTCCTGGCCCCAGTCTGCCCCTGTTGTGATGTCGGTGTGATTTCGTGCTGCCTGAGCTCAGTCACAGACCTTGAGGGGGGATGTGGGGCACAGACAGAGCACAGCACCCCGCCAGCTGCTGGATGAACCCCTAGGAATGTGACTGTGCACTGGCAATCCTACAACATGGTGAAGGCTTGGGGCTGAGTTTAAATGGTTTTTCTGGGCTCTTGGGTAGAAAGTGCGACCAGTCACAGAAATTAAAGCCTTTTGGTGCTCCCAGAGTCCTAACACTTGATCTAAGAGGGGCATATTTCCAGATGGATGCAGTAATTTGATGTGACTGGTCTGCAGGGCCTCAGTGTAGCCCTGCAGTGTGTCCAAAGAAGAGCATCAAAGCTGTGAAGGGTCTGGAGCATGAATCTTATGAGGAGTGGCTGAGGGAACTGAGATTGTTCAGTCTGCAGGAGGCTCAGGGGAGACCTCATTGCTCTCTGCAACTCCCTGAAACAAGCTGCGGTGAGGTGAGGGCCAGTTTCTTCTAAAAGTGATAGGATGAGAGGGATTGGCCTCAAGTTGAACCAGGGGAGGTTCAGGCTTGACATTCAGAAGAATGTCTTCTCAAAAAGAGTGGTAAGGCAGTGTCATGGGCTGCTCAGGGAAGTGGTGGAGTCACTGTCTCTGGAGGCATTCAAGAAACATGAAGATGTAGCACTGAGGTGTGCTAGATGATCTTAGTGCTCTTTTCCAATCTTAATGATTCTGTGGTTCTACATTTAAAACATTCTGTCTTTTTGTTGTTGTTGTTAAATATTCTAACAAGATCTCAGTGACCATTCAGAAAATGAAGTGAAGAAATCTAGCATACTGCCAGCTGCTATACCACCGCCTATAGATGAATCTCCACTATCACTGAAGGAGTTATCTATGATGGAAACACCAGCATCTGTAGACCAGACATCTGTGATGAAACTGCCAAAGCCTGCAGACCATCTGGTTGCTGAGAACTCACTGGGTTCTGAAGGCCAATTTCCCACACCTAGTGGAAACTCACCTGAGATTAGATTACTTGTGGGTGAACAGCTTGGTTTCAAAGTCAAAATATCCATGTCTGAATCCTCACAGTCTTGCAGGGAAATGCCTCTGAATGGATCATCAGCAGCTGCAGCTGAACCAACAGAGCAGCCAATGATATATGAAGACCCTTATGAAGCCTCTGTTAACTACGTGGAGAAACATAATATCCTGCATATATTTCAGGTGAAATTTCTCTTCTTCCTGCAGACGTTTGCTTGAGAAACTGTGCTTAAAGTTAGCTTGCACCAATCAGTTCCTTCCTCTGGATCCTTCCTTGTCCCAAGCTTTCTTCAATCTAAACTTAAGAAAAGCAGTAGAAAGGGACACTTAGTCATCTCCAGGGAGTGAAAGGGGTGATTGCTTTTTAAAATTCAGCTAGTGTTGGAGCAGAAAGTGCAGCTTCTCATCATCCTAAGGATCAATATTTCTTCCCTTCTGTCTATCTCTGTTTCAGGAGATCACATCAAAACTGCTGTACGAGAAACCTGATGACCCTTTGCAGTTCATGTTGCTGCAGGTATGGTGTTTTTGTGTTGCTCAGTGGGGACTGTTTGTTACAGGCATAGCAGAAAGCCAGCTTTGCTGACCATGCTGGAAACATGAAAAAAGGGAACTCATGACCCTTTCTCTCACTATGTGCCTGCTCAGCTGGGAGGAAGAGAAGAATGGGGCAGGAGCAGAGTGCCCAATGTGCAAGGGCCCACTTGTGCTCTGAAGGGAGAGTGTTGAAATCCTGTACAACAGGATGGGTGTGTGGAAGAGCATGGTGTTGAAGGGAGAGTGGGATGCTGAGCCCTGAAAGATCATTATCTGAGATGTGAAAGAAGATTGGGGACACAGGTAGAGCTTATCTCTGTCTGTTGTGATTCTTCTCTGACTTCCTCTGTTCCATGCAGGGTACCCCAGTTCAGGAGAGTGATCCCTGCTGATCCTGGAAGAGTTTAAAACAGGAAAATCAGCTGTCAAGAGAGTGATAGTTTGGGATTGAGTTAGAAGTTAGAGCTACAAGTATAGGGAGCTCCCTGTGGAAAGAAGGAGATTAGAAAAAAGAGAGCAGATAGAAAGAGAGAGGGTCCTTTCCTTCACTTCATCTTGTCAGTAAGGAGAAGCATCACTGTTGTGACTTGCTGCTGGGTTTATCCTGTACAAAATGTAGGCAGAACCTGCAGAGGAATGGAAAAGTTGGTTCTTGGCAATGGTGGCAGAGAATTATGTCCCCAAATGACACTCTTCCTTTTCTTTTTTCCCAGGTGCAGTCCATGATAAATGCCAGGCAGGCAGAAAAGGAGGGAAAATCAAAGTAGCACAAAGATACATAGGAATTTCTGGAAGAGGTCCTGGGCACTCCTCTGGGCTTCTACTGACCTTGCTGTTGTATTCATAGGGCATAAGTATTTCATAGGGCATTTCCAACATCGTGCTTTTGCAACCAGTGGATGTACCTTGAAAAAGTCTGCTGGTATCTGTTTCCTGATTTTTTTCTGTTCTGTATGCTTGCATTTCCCCTTTTGTTTTAAGTCCTGCAACCAAGTGTCAGTTTGGATGCGCAAACTCAAACCTGAAAGAGCTCATGGACCTACATGCACATGTGGCACATCCTGAAAAGTCTGGGCTGCTGAACTCTTGTCTGGTCTATACTTACAAAAGCACAAATTCTACATTTAGGCCACCTCTAGTCTCTGCTTTTCTGTGCAGAGAAATAATACACTGTATAATTAAAAAGTAATCCTGGACAACCTTTCCTTTTCATGATGCACTGGTGATGTAGTGTCTCAAACTATACAATAACACCGATGTCCATCTAACAGATTGAAGTTCACCCTCAGAGAGACTAGGTCTGTGGTTTTTCTGCTGCCCCCGAAGCTCCTCTGATACATGGAGATAACTCTCTATTGTTTCCACACAAGTGGCAGCAACTATATCAACCATCCTTGTTATTTTCAGGTCACTCTGCTTTTTGATGTTGCCTTGTGTATCATTGCAAATATAGAACGTATTTTGATAAACAGAACTGCAAAGCAATAGTTGCATACATGGCTTTGTGGCTTCAAAAGGTATTGCCAATAAGGAAAGTGAAAGGTGATTAAACCAACCAAAACAAAGCACTGGTAGCGCAGCAAATTCGGAGTTAAGAATGACACATTGCAAATACATCTCTTGAACTGCTTTTAATTCTCAAAACACTTGCAGTGCTCGTTTTCATATTTTCCAAGTGTTGGTTTTCACCCCCTAAGGGACATTTGTCTTTCTTGACTCTTGCCTGCAGATCATTGAAAATGTGTAACAGCACATACAGTTATTTTGCCGTCATTTCATATGTATGTGCATTAGGCTCCGGAAAGCTTTTTGTCTCTACATGCTTCTCTTTTTTAGGCAAGTGTTCTAATTTCATGATGGATGGTAGCATGTTCCAGAAAGTCTGTCTTTGGCTATGAAGGGAGCGCCACAGAGACTTATCTTCCATCTATCTCTTTGGAGCTAAAAGTCTGATGATCAGGCTGTGCGATACACCCACAGCAGAGCTTGGACCCAAAACTTTGGGAAATAACTGAAGCAAGTATTTGGCATGCAGATGTTTGAGGAAGAACTGCCTTTCAATCAAAGGCTCTCAAAAAAAGATGAGTTAACTCTTATTATTCCAGGTTAAACCATCTTAAAGCAGATGTGTTAACTCCTGTGTTTCCAAGTTAAAGGCAGGTAAGCACCTTTGTCATTCACAAAGCAGGCAGGTTTTTAAGCCTAAAGGTTGCTAAAGATCCAGATAGATCTTCATAGGTTACATAAGAGATATGACTCTAGACACACATAGGTGTCTAGGCCTTACTGAAGAACCAAGATGCTCCTGAAAGCCAAGCTTATCATCAGCAACTGGAAGAATTGGACCCTTAATGAAATCAAGTGATTGTTTTTCAGTCTCATTTATTTCTGATCAAGGGTTTATAAGTGGCCCTGTACATTCACTCACTGTGAATGTAGGAGAAGAGCTAATAATGTATCTCCATGGAACAGGAAATGAGTGGAAGATAGTCAACTTTACATGAACATACTGGCTGAGGCCTTTTGATCTCTATCATCACTTATCAGCACACTTTCCAAGAGATGAAGGTGTTGTCATGTCTTTGAATTTTGTTGTAAAAGAGGATTAAGCTATTTTTGGTGTCACTTAGATGTGAAATTCCTCTGTTTCTGCCATTTTCATATTGTATTTTCTTGTTTTGTTTTACTTATGGAGACCGTGTGAACTGTGATATATTATCATACAGTAGCCATGTGCCCTCAGCTTCACGTCAGTTTTAAGTGAGTATTGAAAGGAAAGATCCTTAATTTCTCCTTCAGATAAACTGAAAGCTGGAATGTCTTCCTACATGTAATGGAAGTTTTGTAAGAAAGGCCCTACACAGAGTTCCTCAGCAATCACAGGGCCTAAATTTTCCTTATCTTGTGCAAACAAAGTCACTACATGGTAGCAAGAAGTTCACTCCAGCGCTAATAAGAGTGGTTGTCTCTCCATTCGAAGGTCTGAGCTCCCTGTCCTTGAGAAGCAGCAGTTGTGCAGCAGTGTATATGGCTGCACTCAGGGCAGCTGTGTGGGCCTGCAACTCTCTTGCATGGACGGCAAGAGAAAGCAGTAGGCTTGGGGGGCAATACACCCACCCTGAGTAAGGGCTTTAATAGAAAATCCAGGGAGCTTTATGAGACATATGAGGGGAAATGTTACTTCCTTCTCCTTAAGCCTTGTAGATAACTGGATTGTATTTTGAATTATATATATATATATATATATGTATGTATAGTGTGTATATATATACATATGTGGTGTGCAGATTATTGTGTTTAGGCTGATACACCACCACAGTCCTTTCTGATTTGCTCCAAAGTTTTGCTGAATAACAGACTTTAGCTCTAGGAAAATTCTACCTCACATGAAGGCACTAATGCGCCACTAATGTTTGTGTGTGTGAAGGCTTTTAGATTAGATTTAAAATGGAAACATTTATTGTGGTCTTCATTCCAGAGTGACTGTCCTTTTTCCATTATTTCTTTCCCAAGCCATTGGATCCATGTGTCTTCTTCATAAGCGAGCATTTATCAACATGATGTTAAATTGTCGTTTAATTTCTCGCCTTGGGTGCTCTGAAGGAATTAATGGTTCATTGTGTGTCATCGAAACTCTTCCATATAAGTCCCTGTGTCACTCTAGTCACTGTAGATTTGAATGCCCTCCAGTAGTGTGCTAAGCAATGTGACTAACATTTGCTGTTTGTTTTTCCCCCCTCCACAAGGGAGATGTGTGTGCACTGGCATGCATTCTTTCTAAAAGAGTGTTGTGACTTTTTGTCATCCACACCTGTGCATTGCTTTGTTTTGTTAATGGATAGGAATACGCTGTGGAGTGGGAGGTGGAGAGGCTGGAAATAGTTTGTTGTTCCCAAGGGTGTTGTTTCTGTAGCTTGATCTGGTCACCTAGAAAAGTGCGGTATTTTCACAGATGAGATTTGTTGTTTATCCATGAGCTGACGCAGAAGCGTGATATCCATTCCAGATGACAAACAGCACTGTTTTGTGACGCTCGGACCATTTCAGGTGTGAATCCTATAGAAAGAAATTGTACACGCCTTGAAATAGTGTGTCACAGATCAAAATGCCAGATTCATTTTTTGCCATCTCTGTACAGAACTTAAACCACCTGACGTACCCAAGCAGTAGTAAGTTGCCAGCATGCTGCCTCTTACCAAGTTAGAAAAGAAGACATTAAAGATCTTGTAACTGCTGATTAAAAATCCTTTGAAACTTTCACACGGTCTCTATTCTGCTTCTTATTTGCAGTACACAGGAAGGGTAGCTCTTCAATGGTCTGCCGCTTACAGATAGCTTGGGACATTTCGTTGTGACTCACTGGATATGAATCACATCTATGCAACACCAATTTTAAGTTAGTTTAATGCCACTGATTTTGAAGTTTCACAATCATGTGAAACTTAAAGTACTCAGCAGCAACTATCCCGAGCCTGCATGTCTAAAATAGAAGAAATTAGCCTCTGCATGAAGTCTGATAAAGAGATTGGATTAGGGGAGAACTTGAGCTGAAGAAGAGGGATCTGGGAAGAGTTTAGAATAGGAATACACCAGGGCAAACTGATGTAACCCTGTCTGAAATGCCTTCAGGTTGTATTCAAGGGGAGTTTTCTCCTGACTGTTCTTACAGCCAGAAGAAATGCAGAAGAAAAAGAAGAACCATTCTGTTCAAGTCAGACTTCAGTATTCGTGGCTACATTGACTTTTTGGAACTACCTTCATGGGCAGCATTAATGTAGTAACTTCATCAGAAATTTTGGGCTGTATCTCAACACACACAAATGAAAAGGGAGAATTTGACTGTTGAGGTGATGTGGGTTGGAGAAGAGCCGCTTATCACTCTCTCCTGGGGAAAGGTGGTGAGCTGGAATGTCACTCCAGAACAATAAAAGTTAGGCAAAACAACCCCAGGAGGTTTCTATACACATGATTCAAGACCAGAGAATGCAGACACTGCAGTACTTAGTCTGCTCTAGAAATGCCATGTGCAAACAAACAGAGTGGCTCTTCCTTCTTTCCTTGAGGCCATCATCCCGATTCCACATATCACTGATTTCTTGGGTGAGAAGATGTCAGCCTTTTTTACCACAAAACTAGACACCTTCAGGCATTAAGAAGGACATCTCCACGGCATATGGAGTCTAGGGTGAGCTTTCCTGTCTTTCCTACCTAGGGCACAGGGTTTGAAACTAAATGATCTTTGAGGTCCCTTCCAACCCGAGCCATTCTATGATTCCCAGTGCAGAAGATGGGAGAAACTGTTGGTGTAATTAACTGTGGTGATGTAATACCAGGGAAGGAACAAACACTATAAGAGGGGCTCACCTGCTTTTTTGTGTGGGTGTTGTTACCTACTCAGAGACCAAAATTAACCTCTTCTTCATTGCCAGTGATAACAGTGGCAAGAGACAGAGAAACATAGGTCTGCACAGAGACAGACTTACAATGGTGGACAGGCATTAGTACAGTTTGCAAGAGTGAAAATGTAGGTAATGTAGTTAAGGGGGTGCAACAACCAGCTTAGCCTTGCTTGTGAAAACTTCACTATAAACTGACAGGCTGTTATGGGAAATGTCTTATTTGGAATCACCTGGTTCAATACTTAGAAAATCTTCTTAAGATTTAAGAGCTGAGATCCAGTTGAGGGTTAGGGAGTTTGAAAGAACAAGAGGTGAACTCTGTCCTTCCTGCTTCCCTTCTCTCAGTTTATCTTCTACTATAAAGCAGGAAGTAGAGATGAATCAAGACACATGGGATAGCACGATTGTTTGTTAAAAGGGAAAACACAGCATAGCAGCCACTGAAGAAAAACTGTTCCCACCTTGAGGAGGCACTGGAGTTTGAACAGGTGAGTACACATTAGACATTAGTATTAGGGAGACGTCTACATTAAAGTGCAGGTGAGTGAGTGATCAGAGAGTCACTGATTTTTAAAACTGACTCAAAGTTATATAAACACCATAAACAACGTAACAGGAGGTCCTGTGAAGAGCAAAATGATGCCTACTCTGTCCAGCTATTGTTCAAGCATCCCCTTGGGTCTAGCATAATATCCTGTCTCCTTGCATGGAGATCCAAGGAAAGGAAGTGTCAACAGTTTGATGAAACTCCATAGTACTGAAAGCAATGAGAACTCTGTCCATCAGGGAACCCAGCTTTTAGCCCTGTGCCAGCACATAGCAACTCTGCTTATTGTTTGAATCTGTATTAGCGCAACCGAGACCTCCTGAGAGATTCCCTGACCATGTCACGATGCCATGATGCCAATATATATTTGACAGGGTGGATGAAATTGTAAATGGGAGAAGCTCCACCTGTTCTCTGGAGCAACAGGTCCCTCTCTTTTTCCCGATTAGATGGTTGAATGTTTCCAAATGAAAAGCAGAGCTCCTCAGAAAGGTAAGAGCTGGGAGGAGCCCAACGCAACTGTAAATAGAATTAGTTTTCATAATTGCATTTCAGAGCCCCTCTTTGAAGTTGTTCACAAACCTTTCAGGCTATTCAGAGCTTTTGCTAGAGTGGTAGGTTGAAATAAACCGGATGAAATTTAGTCTTTTCTCTGTGTGTCCACGAGAGGGCAGCACAGACCGGCTGAGCCTTCTCTAGAGCCCTTCGGAGACTAATTCAAGGTACGGCCGGCAGTAGCTACAAGCAGGGAAGAAGAGGTCCATACAAAAGGGCTTGATGGCCAGAAGCACACCTCTGTCTATCTCCCACCTGAAACTAAAACCCAGGTTGTGGTTAGCTGGGCAATGGGTTAATTGGGTCACATTCTGTGTGCTATCGACAGCTACAAGCTGTTCAGAGTGCCAGGCAAGGAACAAGGGGAGGGTGCATTACCATCTACATCAGGAAAGGAATAGAATGTGAAAAGCTGTCATTAAAGAGTAGCCACGAGCAAGTCAAAAGCCTGTGGCTGCCTGGGCTGTAGCAATTGTGCTATGGTAGATATGAGACAGTCAAAGTGTAAAATTAGGATGCTAAATTTTAGGAAAGCTCACTTCCAGCTCTTCAGGGAATGAGTCAACAAAACCCCATGGGAAACTGTCTTCTTCATGGACAAGAGTGCAGAGCAGAGCTGGCATATATTTATGGAAGCTTTCCCCAGGGCACAAGAGCTCTCCGTTCGCAGATGTAGCAAGTAAGAAAAAGAAGGCAAGAGACCAGCATGGCAGAGCCGGGACCTGCCAGTCAAACCAGAGAGTAAGAAGAAAATGCGCAGGTAGTGGAAGCAGGGACAGACAGCATGGCAACAGTATAAGGAAGCTGCTAGGGTATGTAGGGATGGAGTAAGGGAAGCTGCGGCTCAATTAGAAATAAACTTGGCAAGGGGCCCCAAGAACAAGAAAGGCTTCTACAGGTACCTCAACTAGAAAACGGAAGTTCAAGAGGGAGTACCCCCCACTAGTGAGTAACATAGGCAAGCTGCTAACAACAGACAAGAAGAATGAGGCACTTAATTTTCTTGCCTCAGCCCTCTCTGAGAACTACTCAACACACAGCCCTCAAACAATTGATTTGGAAAGAAGGGATTTAGAAAGCAATGCCTCTCCTGCTGTGAGAGAAGATCAGGTTCGTGACCACCTGAGGAACCTGAACATCCACAAGTCTGTGCGCCCTGATGAGATGTATCCCGGCATCCTGAGGGAACTGGTTGATGTAGTTGCCAGAACACTCTTGTTGTAGGCATCAGTGAGGATTCGGAGTCTTGTAGTCTTCTCAGGGAAGTTTCCAGCTAGTTACTGAAACCTTACAAGAGTTTCAGAGGAAGTGTTTAGGATAGTACCTACAGTTCTGTCAAAGCAATCAGATGCCAACCACACCCTTGCCCAGGCAAGTGCCTGGGAGCACTATAAAGTCATCTGAGTCACATGCACTATTTTTTTCCAGCCCAGAGCTCCCTAGCACTGCACCACCCAGCACCCTTCTGCTAATCTCCTGTGTCCCTCCTGTTGTGCTGCAATGTAACTTGACTCTTCCTCTTGGGTGCTCCCACCCTACAGCAAGGCGGACACCGAGAAAAATCAGGTAGACAGAGGCTTATAGCACATGGCTTACAGCAAGTATGTTGGGAACTGGACAGTGACAAGCAACCGTACGTAGATGGCAGTGCTCCACTGCCAGCACATTACAGCCTCCCAAATCAGAAATAGCCAATGCTGAAGAGGCAAAGAGGATGGATCTGGGAGAAATGAAGTATCACGCACACCTTTCAGTAATGAGCTGGGACATTGGCCCCATGCAAACAAGCAGTAAAGATCTCCAAATAAGAGTTCCTCTTTCTACTGCTGACAGACAAGGGATTTTGGAAGATATATTTTTAATCATCAGCAACAGCAGTGCAGGCATCAGATCCAGACAGAACAGCTTGTTCCCAGTCTGTTAGATGAAATACAACTGAAACATTAGAATCAAAAGTCCATCACAGTGCCAAGGTCATTCAGGATCTGGGACCACATGTTAGTACACACATCAACACTAGCATCACCTACAAATTCACAACCAAGAGCAAGATGGAGGCACTTTCTAGCTGATCTTCCCTGGACACTGCCAGCCTTTTAAAGCAGCTATCTAAAGCATAATCAGGGCAATTCTGTGTTCTCAAAAGTCTTTTCCCCTGCTTCTACATTCTGCAAGATCCCAGGTAATTCTCTGTCCAAGTTTGCTGAGATTAATGTCCTTCTTTGACCCTTCCCTTGCCAGGTTCCTGTTTGAAGTGGGCTAGCCTGCCCTAGATTCTCTCCTCTCTTGGCCATTTTTCTCTGTGAGCATATTCTAACCATTATGGGGAAAACTACCCATTAAAACACCCTTAAACCACTCCTGAGACTCTTCTCCCTATAAAGTGCTTTCACTCCAGAAGACTGAAGAGAGTTGGCTCCCTTGTGAATTTTGTGCTACCCTTCAGCATATGAGCTGAGAGGTTGGAGATGGTGTGACTGTAGGATGAGAAATACTTCCCAACACTGTGAGCCCCCAGGGTAGTGGTAGTGTGCTCTATACTTTCCAAGGCCTTCCCAGATCTACAGTGCTCATTCTTTTTCTGCTTTATTTGTGCTTCACAGCCACTATGCTTCCAAGGACCACAGCCCACCCAGGTCATTCTTCATGCCAGGAGGACAGCAGAGTCATATCCACTGCTGTTTCCCTGCTGCTCGGATAAATGCTCATCAAGAAAGACCAAGCTCAGACAGGCAGACCCTCCACAGGAAGCTAAAGATGAGATTCTAGAGATTCACGTCCCATTTACTTACCCTTTTACGCCATCAGGGGTGTTGGCTGGGGAACGCTGCTCCGTCAGGGCTTGGCTCTCCTACCACACCAGCAGAAACCAGCCCAGGGCAGGGCTTGACCTCAGAGCTTCCCCAGGCTCCTCCATGCTTGTTTTATCTCAGCCTGTACCAAAAAGGGACCTCTAAGGGCCTGAAACACGTAGGTGAGAGGAACAGATCTAAGATGAAGATATCTTTATCTGGGTTTTCCTTTGCAGAAATTACCCTCAAGCCTGTGATAAGGCTCTCCTACCAGTTTCCTTCATAGTGAACAGAGTAAAAGAGACTTCCTTAGGAGAGATTCAGAGCCCAAATCTCTAGCAATGCATGCAGGAAGGCACCCTCCAGACTTGCTTTTCCAATAGTAGTAGCAATCAGCAGAGATTAGCCTTTGTAAATACCCACTATTTCTCTAAGCCTTTGAGCCAAGACCACCAAGGAGCTGAAATCAGCTGTAATCCAAAATTCCCTGTGGAGGCATCTCCCAGCCTGAACCCAGTTCTTTCTCAGACTGAGTAGCTTTGTCCAACCTGTTTGGCCTTTCTGCTTGCTCACTTGCCAGAAGGAGAAGAGAGATTTTGAAAAGCTGAGAGGTCAGATTTTCATGCAATCATCACATGATTCCAGTTGCTTGGGCTCCATGCAACCAATAAAAACTGCAAGCCCTCATGACACTGAAATAAACCGAGTATCATAAGTTATGTGTGTGAAATAAACCGTGTATCATGAGTTCATGAATAAAACTCCATCACATAAAATAAGAAAAATAAGGTGTAACTCCCACCTTCACAAACATTTTAAGAAAGCCCAAAGATCAAGAGTGTTCTTCTTAGCAATGAAGTGTGCAATGCCATATTCATGGGTGGGTTATGCACTGCCAAATTGCAACATTCCAGGATTACCAGTATCACAAAGATGTCTGTATCTGGCTTTTCAGTAGTGCACCTAACTAAGGTACCTGAGGTTTCAGAAAGAAATTACTTACTGCATTCCACGTTGCACTAAATATATACATACAGTTCTGCTTTTCACTCTGTGTGTTTTCAGTCTTGGATGGAGCGGCCAGCCCAGAAGCCCGGTGGTTTATCCTGTCCCACTATAATTAGCCCAGGGTTGTTGCTGGTGGTATGCCATTTGTCTCCCCACACTCAGCACTGTTTGGTAAACATTTTCTGGGACAGACTTTCTCTCCCCTGATCTCTGTAGGTGGTGCTCACTTATTTATCCCCCGCACCCCTGGATTATCCCTCTCTCTTGAGGCCGAAAGGTAAAAGAAGTGTCAGAAAAAGGGTAAAACCTTGCAGAAAGGGGAAAACAGCTGCAGCAAAAGCCACGACCCAACAGGGATGCGGAGGCAGGAGGCCAGCTGCAGACCTGAGGGGCTAGAGGACATCTGTCCCCAGCAGATTCACCCCCCACAGTAATGGAACAGAAGGAATTCCCTGCTCCTCCAGGGAGAACCTGGCACCCAGCCACAACATGGGAAGGTTTCGGGTGGCCACAGCAAGCCTCAGCCCCCAATCTGGCAGAGGAAGGAAGGTTGGAGTGCAGAATGGGAAGCAGCTGTTCACAGCCCTTCTGGGAATGCGAGAGCAAAGCCGGGTGACATAGAGCAAGGATAGGGCTGCCAATGGTGGCACCCTGGGTGGGAGGTCACTGCAGCAAGGATACGGGGATCTGTGGGGAAAGGCAGCAGCCCTCAGCCCACGGGCATCACCTCTGCAATGCATCGCTGCACAAAGTGCTTTGTTCATGATGATGGCATGAGGCAGGCACAGGAGTGACTCCTGGTACCTCGATGGTTCAGCCACTACTTCCTTGTTCTTACAGTGCCTCCCTTCTCACAATCTCTCAGTCCTAAATCATTATTTGCATGTTGTGAAGAGAAGACACTTAAATGGTACAGGAAGATGAGCTGGTATTAGGGATTAGGAGCAAGGTCAGCCTATTGGAATGGCCCACAGCATCTCTTCAGCATTTATCAGAAGCTTTGTTCTTTCTTTAGGCATTTTCCAGCATCCCTCCCATTCCAAATTTGAAAAACTGAGGCATGCTCGGTAACAGGCACATTCTCACATTGCCCTGACTATGCACATGGTCAGAGTGATAATTCTCCCATGGAATGTCAATTTCCACCTCCAGCTGTCTTGCCCAGTGAAACCCCCAACTGCAGTGTCTTCACACTCAGCTCAGAACTCTGCTTCTAAACTACAGGCAGGCAAAGGTGTGCACATACATGGATCTCTGTGTGGACTTGTGTGTGGAAACCACATGCACTTATGGTTTTCTACACGCTGATGCTTTGTGAACATTTGTGAGCCCGTAGAGTTTGCAAATACAATGATTTTCACAAATGTATGGATCTAGATATATGAATGTGTTGGCACACTCTCATCTAAAGTTGCCAGCACAGATGTACATCTGCAGGGAAGGCTGAAGCAGTTGCAAGAACCCCACAGGGCACTCTGGACTCCCACTGCACAGTTTGTCAGCTCCAACACACTTCTTGCTCAGGCCATGTCTCACTCTGACCCTCTGCTGTGCACACATATGCATGTCATTTCATAGCTTGTCTCTGACAAAACACAATTAAAACAAAACAAAACAAACAAAAAACCTACCACAAAAAACTCACAAACAGAAACCCACCATTGGTGTGAAATTCACAGTCCACCCAAGAGTGCTGAACCAAGCTGGACTTTCATGCATGCTTTTGGAAGCACAAATAATGAGCAGCTGGCTCTGAGTTATTCAGGTCTAGGCAAATATACATCCCCACTCATAAGAATCCATTTCTTGTCCCTGTCTACCAGATCAAGCTGGCTGCAACAGATGGATTTTCTTTTGCTAACCATTGGGATGCCTCACTTTGTGTTGGAAAGGCCAAAAACATGGTCCGTTCCTCAGGGTGAAATCTCATGGGAAGTATCCATCTTGGATCTCTCTTTGGCAGGACCTCTCTGGCTGTCCCCAGGTACCATGGGGACCTGTAAAACATTGGAGCTATTGCAATTATCACTAATTTCCCTGAAGACATTTCCAAGAATAGCTACTAAGTGTGTACATATCTTCTGATGTTGTTTTTGACTCATGATGGACTCTAAGAACATGATGCTTCAATCACCCATCCCAGGCTCACTAGTCGGTTGGGTTTTGCATCACAGATGAAGAACACCAAATACAAGCAGCTGTAGCTCAAGGCTCCAGTAATGGGAATTATTATTTCTTGCACACTCGGACTGGAATGTGTGAGAAAGTTGAGAGAAGTGCCTTTTCTACTGTTTCTCAGTCCCAGTTCATCGCAGGCAGTACATATGTATGTCCTTGATTTTGCTCACTCTTCATAAGATTGAATGAGTTAAAAAACCATTGGGCCCAAGGCAATGCAATAGTTGCTCCACTTTTCTAGCTATCCCCTTGCATCTTACACAGTAGCCGATGCTTACACATTTGTTTCTAAAGCAATTCTCAAGCTAAAGAACATCATGGTGGTTCCAACCCAAACTAATTGTATTTTTCAAGTTTTTCCCATGCAAAGCAATTAAACGAAAACACTAATATTAATTTCTCTCTTTTCTCATCCATGCATTCTTTCTACGCTCTGTTCAAACAAAAGCTCAGCAGTGCTAATATTTAGATTTACACCCTTCAAATTTGCCTATCCTCTTTAAAGCTCAAGTATCTCATGCGGGTGAGTCACCCGTCCACCTCTTTGAGAGTACAGTGAGTGAAATTCTTTAAGCTTTCTGGTTTTGGCACAGCAACATTCCGATACAATCTAAGAATCACAGAGACACCCTCTGGTCCCACAAGAACAGGGGAACAGGTTTGGCTAGAAAAAAAAGAGTGTTCCTCATGTGATGGGCACCCTACCAATCACACAGCACTCTCCTCCAGCAACCCAGACTCCTTAAAGACCAGCTGAGGAGGGGGAAAGGGGCTTCTTAGGGAATTCAGCAGCCAGACAGGTGGGTCTGGTTTTCTGCATCACCAGCACGGAAGGGTGAGTACCTGGCATTGGTCAACCTCTTCAGACAGAGAAGCGAAAAGCATCTGGTACAAGAAAAAGAGGTTTTTATGTTAAATGATTTCTTTTTGAGTCTCTGGACTGTTTAGTATGAGGGAGGCTGCTACCTGGATAAGGTTAACTGCCTGAGATTGTTAAGACTTGATTCTTTTCCTTCTGCTGCAAACTCTGCCTTCTGTATGGCTGTTTTAATTTGTTTCATATTTTTTTACTCCTAAAGACTGGGGAGGAGGGAATGGGAAAATAAATTAGATCTGTTGCCAACATATTTGAGTATCGGAAAAAAAAAAATCACCGTTGAGAAAGACAAATCCCCCTCACTTATGAAAATAGGAAAGGCAAGAAAAAATATCTCTTGTTTTGGTTCTGCTGAACTAATGAGGGAGAGAGGAAAAAACTGCCTCCCAGCTCTATATCTGAGGTAATTATGCCTGATGATTTACCAGCCGCCTCTCTGTTCACAGAGGCTTCGTTTCATAGCAATCTCTCTCAAAAAGAAACTTAATTAGTCTCTGACCCCTGCTTGATGCTGAGCTTTGTTTTTGCTTTACATTTCTCCCCTGGTAGCACAAAACGACCGTCTGGCTCTTCCCTTTCTCAGCGTGGTTGGATCCTGGTGACCACACTGCTCTTTGCCAGGGGTGACTGTGTGCTGCTGGCAAGTGGGGCAATGACGGGGGAGAGTATGTGTGCTGGAGGTGTTTGCCTCAGGATAAATAGATGGCCAATCGACACCCTCAAAAACCCACCTTTATGCAGCAAGGGTCCAAGAATTCGTCGATAAGTCATTTAATTGCATTAACAACAATAACAGTGAATTTTGTTTACTCAGGCCTTGCTGCATGGAAGCTTATCATGGTTTAGGGTTGTGAAGAGGGTCTGTGATTAGGGCGTTTTGTCCCATGGCACCAGTACAGCCAGCAGCTCCACCTTGCTAAATTCCCTCCCCTGGCACCCTGTCACTTATCATGCTTGTAGGAACAGTCTGTCCCTTGCGGCCAGGAAAGCCTGAGGGATAGGAGGAGAGGTGGCTGGATGGGGTGAAGGGCAGGGCAGAGCCCCTGGGTAAGGCAGAGGTTTCAATAGCTGAAAGGCTGCGTTTGTTTGGTTGTGCTTAGATGGCTCTGAGCTTTTCGTTTTTCCACCAAGGCGTCTGGAGGCTGCAGAGCCCATGGGGAACTGCACAAATGGGCCCCTTGTCTGCGCTTCCTTACACCAAGGGAGAAGAATGCCATGCTGTGCACAGGCATGCCGAAACGTGGGGTGGGAGCAGGGGGTGAGGCACAGCTCTGCTGAGCCCAGCCATCTCTCCTTGTGCTGCTCTCCAGATGTACTGCCCTGTACCGATGTGCTTATGATGGTGGGTGACAGCTTCAGCACCCCAATTGTTGCCTGTGGTGGGAGTAAGATGTCCTCCCACTGGCCTCCTGATGATAGCAGAGCAGTGGTGGTGAAGGCCTCCCCAGACCTTGGGGAGAGAGATATGTTGATCACAGCATGGTTGAGATTGGAAGGGATCTCTGAAAGTCTCCTCCACCCAAAGTAGGCTGCTGAAGACCATGTCCAGATAGGTTCTGGGTATCTCCAAGGAAGGAGATTGTATACATCTGGTGGCAGGGAGGGCAGTACCTCATGCTTCACAAGTGCTGAGGTGAGTGTTGGCACTTTGTAGAAGCCAATGATGCTTACAGGTGTGTTTTCGGACATCTCTTGGCTGTAGTTTTGTGATTCCACCACAGCTGGCACAGAATACAAGACAATCAGAACATGGTCTACTTCTGCATGAGGCAAGCCAAGCCAGTTCTTCAACTCTTCAATTCATAAGCCTTTTTGGCTATAAGTGGAATGAGACCAGACTAAAGCAAGGAGCAGTCATCTATAAGGCTACTAAAATCCATTTTTAACCTGTAAAAATAGGATGCAGATGCTTTAAAAGTTCAATCAGGCCAATGGGTGTTAGAGATACACCAAAGACTGAATCACCCTGAATCAAGGCAATTGTGCCAGCAGTGGCCCTGTATAAGGTTGGTCACCCAACAACAAGGGCAGGAACCAGCCTCTGCAGAAAGGAGCTTGCTTTTTGGCTCCCCCAGATCTGCTGCAAGCCACTGTGAATGGAAGAAGGAAGGAGGGCTTGAGAAAGCTCTCAGGCCATGGAAGTAACATCTGCCTGCAGCTCCAGGAAACTGTTTGGGCTGTAAAACTAACCTTAACCAGCCCACACAGAAGGTTTCCCTACTTATAAAATTATTTCAGTCCTCAGGCACAAGCTGCTGTTGCCTGTCTCTCTGGGAGCAGGGACTGCCTCCCTGTGTCACTCTGGGTGGGTGGCTGTGAGTCATGCCTCTGTGTGAGGCAAACCCAGAGGCTGGTTTTGTGCTTCACTATTCATGCACCTGCCCCAAGTGCTTTGGCTTAATGCGGCTTGCCTCTGAGGCATAAAGGGCTGGGAAGCCCCAGATCTCCTGCAGCTTCTTTTCTGGGTTGTGTTGGAGGGCTGGCACTCAGCTGTCATCAGATCCAGATGTTGTGATGGCTTTGGAGCCTCTCTCCAGCCCTGCATCCCAGTGCTGATACTGGTCCTTCTAAATGGAGAAGGGGGTGGAAGAGGGATTTCCATTGCACTGCTCATTTTTAGGTCCATGATAAAAGCTCTTCTGTCCTTTTTCCATTTCCTATTCTCTGAGCATTGTTTTATTTAACCAGCCCCACAGAGGTTTTAGATCAAGCTCTCTTTCTCAGGCTGGTCTGCCTAAAGTAATAGCTGCTCAAGGGGAGGGAAGAGCAAGCCAAGTCCTGGATACAAGACAGGGGAAGAAATCCAAGTTGTGGGAAGCATGTGGGATGGGTGGGGAGTCCATGTGCAAGAGTCTTCATATTAATTATATATATACATATATATATAAAAGGCTGAGTTATGCCACTGGGCAGCCAAGAGCAAGCCAGGTCTAGCGTCCTTTTGGTCTGAGTGTTGTTGTTACACTGCAAGGATGCCTGTAAGAGAGAAAGGTAGGAGAAAGAAGTTTCTGTAATGCTAAGGAAAGGGCTGTGGCTTTGTTAATCACAAGTGATCTGATCTATAGTGGTGCGACATGACACAGAACCCAGCTCTCTGCATGGCAGCTGGAGCAGACCCAGTTTTTCATGTGACAGAATTCTTGCACGTTGCTTTTGGGACTGCCCCCTGACTTGTGATGACCTTTAACCAGCAATAACTAAAGGCTTTTCTAAAATCTCTGGAGTGTGAGCAACGATTTAGGCTGTAGCCTCTACAGCTTTCAGATATGTAGAGAACAAGTGCTTGTCTCAAGTTTGTCAGGATCTGGAGAACTTGTGGCTAAGCACTGCCAAAGTCCAGATCTGAGTATTGGTAAGACAGTGGCACAGCTATCCAGGATGGTGGTGGTTGCTGTCCCTGGAGGTGTTCAAAAGTCATGTAGATGTGGCACTGAGAGAGACATGGTTAGTGTGCATGATGGTGATGGGTTGATAATTGGACTTGATGATCTTAGTTGTCCTTGTAACCTTAATGATTCTATGATTCTGACCAGCAAGGCATTGTGTGTGACATCTGGACATACTGGCTAGCAATAAATAGGGCAAGCTTGGCATCTTCATGTTGACTTCACGTGCCTGCCATTCACATTCAAGTACAGCATCATGCAGCTTTAGATGTATTGGGCCAGCCTCCAGCCACCTGGCTGGGAGTAAAAATGGCTTCTTATCTGGGACATAATGGCCTTTCTTTCTATCTCAGAGCTGGTAGCCCAAGGAAGAGGGGTCCCAAGTGCAGGTACTCCAGTAGGAAAGTCAAGCTTGTTTGCATTTTGCCTTCTCAAGCTGGGCCCAGTTCAGCCTTTCTTTCATTGCTTGTATTTTCTTAACAACACAATACATGCAGCTGTCTCCGGATTGGAGTTCTTCTTCCTTGCCATATGCTTCCACACATATGCTCTGTCCCTTTGAAAGAAGGGCATCATCAGATCTGGAATTTGGGCTCATTTCTCCAAGAGGTCTCACACTTCAGAATGATGCCTTTATGCTTCTCTCCCTGGAAGGAGAGGAGGACTTCAAGGTGAAGTGCCTGTGCCCAGCCTGCAGGATATAATGTTCTCAGGAACTTGGTGGGAATGCTACTTGGCCCATCTCCCACAAGCCAGCTGCAGCCTAAGCAGCTCTGTCCCTCATACCTGACTGGGAATGGAGTCCCCATCTTCAGTTCTCAGCATGGGGGATGAAAGAGGGAAATACCCTTAGTAAGGTGATACCAAGCCCTGTGCCACAGATATGTATGCGGGGTACAGCTCTATCTCTGTGGTTATATTTGGTTCCACAGTAGTGCTGGCCAAAAGGGAATGGCCAGTAAGATGTGTGATGTGCCCTCGAATAAATCTGGCTTCTTTGAAGGAGAAGTGAGGTGAAGAAACTGAACTCATTTGGTTTTCATCCCAGTAGCCGCTGTTTCCAGCCAGATGGAAATGTGTCACCGTGAGCAGTGCTTGTGCTGCATGTCAGCATGGGTACTGGTGTGTCAGGAATAAAACAACCCAAAAGTGAGTTGAAGCCACTGTACACAGTCTTCCCACTCCTGTGTAGCTCTACTATCAGGGTGCATTTCAGTTATTAGCTTCATGCCTGGGGAGGTCTTTCCTTTAAAACTACCATGAGGCAAGGAGTGGGAAGGGTACAGACAGATGGATTCTTTCTGTCCTCTCCTCATGGGTAATTTCTTTTACTAAATGAAGCCTATTGTACCAATCTAACTGATGTCTGTCTTTGTTTTTTCCCAGTTTGCATGAAGATCTAAAGATGGCAAAAACTGACAATGGCATACGCATCTGTCAGGGTCTATTAATCCTGGGGAATGTGGTCATTGGGGTAAGTGAAGTAGGATGTGGATGCGTGGCATCTTCCTTACAGTATGACACTTCTTAACACTTCCTAGCCAAGAAATCCCTTTATACATGTGAAGACGACTAGTAAAAAGAGCAATGCAGAGTGAGGCAAGGGATAAAGGAGAGCTGTGCTGGCAGGTCAGTTGGGTGGGGATAGCAGGGGTTGATCCACAAATCCAACATGACTCTAGAGGAACAGCCCTTACTGCTGATCAACATCTTTCCAGCCAACACCTTCCATGTCGTGACAGGACAGTTTGTATTAATTTTTTCTTAACATTCTCAAGTTCCAGGCTTGACTTTTGAGGTCCAGGCTGGGAGAGTTTTGTTTGCAGTTCTTGTGTCAAGGAGTAATAAAAGGGGTTGCAGAGTTGGGCAGTGGAGGAGTTGAGGAGCTCCTGCTTGGCATGAGGCTGAATAGAATGCATGCAGTTTTCTTTTCATGACTCTGTTATTTCCCTCAGTTTAATAGTTCTCCCTGACTTGTGCTTCTCAGATGTGTGGTATTGCCCTGACAGCGGAATGCATCTTCTTCGTGTCGGATCCCCATGGTCTCTACCCTCTGCTGGAAGCCACTGAAAATGACGACATCTATGCTGCAGCCTGGATTGGTATCTTTGTTGGCTTTGCACTTCTTGCTCTTTCTATCCTCGGCATCATTGGAGTCATGAAGTCTAGCAAGACTCTTCTACTGGTGGTAAGTGTACTAATGTTTGCCCATTGATTCCTGCCAACCTTAAAAAATACTGGCTAATTTTCCCTGCTCATCTTGGTATTTACCAACCGTGCAAAGACAACTTTTATTAGTGAAGAGAAGCCAAAGGTTCTTCTTCTCTCTGGCTGTGTTCTCCCACAAGATGATATCTGTGAGGACACACGCATGGGAAGATCCCAAACTAGGGTGGGGGAATTAATTGCAACAACCACAATGAAGGTTTAAACCACGTATCTTGACCCTGACCTGGCCCTGAAGCAGTGCAGAAGCACTTGTGCAATCAGATGCAGCTGGGATGTGGTTTAGATTCTAGTTTCTCCTTGCTGCCTTTCAGCTGTCACGTACCATTTAGTTTAGGAGCTGATAAGTAATGACTTCTTTACAAGGCATTAGTATGTGTTAGTATACCAAAAATGGGTGCAGCTGACATTATGCATCAGCAAGCGAACAGAAATTGCAGGGATGAGGATAGATAGCTTTGAATAAGCCAAGAACAATGTTAAGATGTAAACAAACCTCTACAATTTCTCACTCAGTCCTTTGGGTTGACAGTAGTGAAATTAATTGGTGTGCGCATTACGGGAGGATAGAGTTGAAAACTCTGCTATCAGCTCTATCTGTCTTGGCTTAATGTAGGGTGGCAGGGTGTCTGTTTTAAAGAGGAGACAGAGATCTGAGCTCTTGTGCCAGGAAATTCACCAGCAACAAGTGATGGAAGAAAATTTTCTTAACTCTGAATGTTGATGTCTTGATTGAAACCCAAGGCTGTGGTACAGGGCAGATGCTGGTGAAAGAAGAAAACAAATACCTTTAATCCAGGAAAACCATTTTTAAGTGTAGGAGAAGAAATGGAGGCCTGAGAACTCTAAAAGGGAATACAGGGAAGACTGAAAGGGGTTGCACTGAGAAGGGAAGAGAAGCAGTGAAACGAAGTGTGAGTGGTGCTCTTGAGGATCAGTTTTCATGAAGGTTCTTTCCTTACAAGGCACGAGTGCTGAAGAAATCTGAGGATGCAAAGTCAAAGATCTGAACAACACATTAAGTTGCACCTTCTCTTTCCCTGAAGTATAGTCTCTCCTGCTAGGATGGACTAGATTCTTGGTGAGAAGCTTCCAGCTTGCAAACAGAAGAAAAACTTGACAATGAGATGCAGCAAAGAAAATGGCTGATGCTAATCAAGCAAAGTATCATCCATAAAGATAGGGTGGGATTAATGCTATTCAACAAATTTCTGATGATAACATGCCTATGAGATGGAGTACAGTTCTGGTCACGCACCTTCAGGAAAGCGAACTGCAAACTGAAATGAGCACAAAGAAGGACTACTACATGAATGTTCAGAGGAACAGAGAAGGTTGGGGACACTGGTGCAGCTCAGTTCAAGTTTCTGGCTTGAACAGGGTGTGGGGCTTAAACTTGAAAAATACAGAATAGGAATAAACTGCTTAATTTTTTCTCCAGTAGCTAACTTTACTCTCTCTCTCCAACAGTACATTATTCTGATGCTGATCACTTATGCATTTGAAATGGCTTCTTGCATCACGGCAGCAACTCACCGAGACTTTGTGAGTATTGCTTTTCTCATGTCTTCATGCAACTGCACTGGAATATGTTGCAGTTTTATGGCGTGCTGTTTCCTGTTTAGTGGAGTAAATGGCCCATGTGGTTGTACAACATAAGTTCAAAGGACTGCTGCTGAGTTAGAGTAAGACCCCACAAAGAAAGTCTTCAACATTCATTCTAATGAAGGAATTATCTTTGTTCTTTTGAACACTTTTGTTATTTTTGATGCTATAAAATGTTCATAACCTTGCACCTAAGGAAATAAAGGTGTGGATTAGCTGAGTCATCAGTGCAGTATTTAGTCTTTCAGCTACAGGCTGATTAATCTCTCATACAAACCTTCAGCATCACAACAGGCAGTGTTACTAGCAAGGGAAAGATGACGTGGGTTATTGCAGGTATTGGTGGGGAAAATGACCTGAGGCACCTCAGCTCCAAGAAACATCAAGTGTAACCCATTGCTTCTGCACATCTCCTTTGATCTGACATCTGGAAGGACAAGCTTAAGAGTCATGCTCTGTATCTTTGTTGCTTCTGCCCCTTAAATCTTGTTCTTTAGCCTCCCCTGTGTAAAACTGGGAGTGGTGGGGGGAGTAGCATTCCTGTTATCTAGAAGGATACTGAAGCAAGCAAACCCACCCACATATTTGCTTTGCATGGCCACTTATTTACACAGTTTCTTCATTCTTTTCTGGTTGAAAAGAATGAAGAAACTGTGTAACGTTTCTTCACCAACGTTCTTTTGTTGGTGGTGGTGTTTTTTGTCATTGGTGGTGTCTTTGTTTGATTGTCTGCTTACTTGTTTTCTCCTACAGCTTACTCCAAACCTCTTCCTGAAGCAAATGCTGGAGAGGTATCTGAATTCAGAGACAGACAATAACAACGACAAATGGATGACCGAAAGGGTCACAAAGACATGGGATAATCTCATGCTCCAGGTAATAATAACACTGAATATTATCACTAATTACTAAACGCTCTGTGGCTCTGGAATTTCAAGACCTCCTCAGAGCCACTCAGTGGTATAAAGGATAACATCTGCCTTGAACCTTAGACAAAGTCCTGACACACTCCCCATTTTGCTTGTTTATCAGATGGCAGACTGACAAAGGCAAGCACTTCAAAAATCTCTCCCATAAATCTGTGGTTAATGCCTAACCTTGTGTAAGGGCCAGCCTTGTGCAGGGCTGTGACCTTGGCCCATGAAGACCGTTTTCTCCTCTCACCCCACAGAACCAGTGCTGCGGGGTGAACGGGCCCTTGGACTGGCAGCAGTACACATCTGCTTTTCGGATGACACACAATGATGCGGACTATCCTTGGCCACACAACTGCTGTGTCATGGATACCCGAGGAGAACCCATCAATCTTGATGGCTGCAAGCTTGGAGTCTCCGGCTTCTATAACAGCAATGTAAGATTTTCCCCATTTTTTTTCGGTTAACATGCGTTGGTTAAAAGTGCCTTGATGGATGGGAAGGAAATAGGGAATAGCCTTCCTCCTCTCCTGTAAGCTAAGTGTCCAAAAGGTGTCCAAAAGCTTTCTGAAGAAGAAGCAGTGCTTGTAAGTTCCTGACCAAGTAGAACGCAGCACAGATTGTGGTAAAGGCTTTTCTGACTATTAGTAACAAACACGGAATCATTAAGGTTGATCCTCATCCCAGTTCCCTCAACCACTCCCTTTAAGAACTGTGCTCCAGACCCTTCACAGCTTTGTTGACCTTCTGTGGACACACTTCAGTGCTTTGATGTCTTTCTTGTAGTGAGGAAACCAAAAATTAATGCAGTATTCAGTGTATGAACTGGAAGAAAACTATTCCAACGCTATCAATATGAAGCAGTACCTCATACATGCAGGTGGTCGCCAGCTAAATCAAACATTGCCAAAAGATGAGTGCGTACATGAGTGAGCAAGACAGCAGTTCTCCTCTAGGCAGCTGTCAAAAGTAATGAAGAACAAATGGCAAGAGAATAAGAAGGGGCTGTCCTCTGGCACTGTGCCCCATGAAATGAATAGTAGGGCATCTCTGAGTAGGGCATCTCCTACAGTGAGATCCACTTACTGAACACATCACTTGTTGAACTTTACAGTTAACCAGCTTTTCCTGTTCAGACAGATTGCAGGGCCATGAGCACAAAGTTTTCCACTAATAAGCATTTCTAGAAGATGTTCAGGTTTCCAAACTCGCCTACGCCTTTTGGATTCTGGAGTCCAGCTCTGTGTTGACTGTCTTTGTGTTCAGGAAGTGGATAGCACAGAAAATCATCCTTGAAGCGTTTAAGATGGGTCTGCTTTGTATTTGGAGCTAGAAACATGCAGGTTATCTGCAAGTTGTCAATAATGTGTAGTCTTGGCCTGTCTTTTTTAATTACTCAGATTACAATAGAGGATTGTGCCACTTTACTCTCTCTCTTGGAGGTGGATGAGCTTGTAACTGAGCAACAGAAGCTCAAAACTTGTGTTGATTCATGCATGGTTGCCTTACAGGGTTGTTACGACGCTATTTCTGGGCCACTGAACAGGCAGGCCTGGGGTGTTGCCTGGTTTGGTTTTGCCATCCTCTGCTGGACTGTGAGTACTTACTATTTGTTTTTATTTCCTCTTCTCTTTCCTAATTATTCCACACCCACTTGGGTGGAGGTGGGTGACAGGGCTGAAAAGCATCTGAAGATGATATTTATTAATCATCAATGTGCTTGTAGCCTGCTCCAATAATAGGGCTACATACAAAAGTTTCCCACCATCCCTGGCTTCCATGCTCAAAGAGCTAGATGCCCTTCTGGCCTGCTGTGTCCTGCTGCAATCTCAATAAGCAGCACACAAAACAGCTTTCAGATTCCTGTTTTTTGGAGGGTATTGGATTATCTAAACTGCAATCATGACAGATAATTCCATTTCCAGTTCAAAGACTTTGCAAAAGAGTTTCAAATAGTTAGGGTTCAGCAGTTTCGTGACAGATAATCCCCAGTGAGCTGAGTGATCTGGTCAAATAGTTATGTCCGCACACATCTTTCTGCACTGTGAAGTTTGTGTGCAGATAAAAAAGCTTTAAGCTCCCTGTTCCTGAATGAACTTTGCTTATCAAGAATTTCTGCTGCCCTTTCCTATCAGTAGGATTACATGGGACTGGGGGGAGAGGTGTGGGGAAGGGATGAGGGGAAGAGAAACTCAACAGTCTTGTCTTTTCAGTTCTGCGTCCTCCTCGGAACCATGTTCTACTGGAGTAGAATTGCGTACTGAAGGCTCAACATCCTCAGCCTTGTCCTGAAGCACTCTAAGAAGATGCATTCACTCATCTCCTGCTCCATTCTCCTTGTGCTGTTGGGGACCTGAAGCTTTCCCACTACCTCTCCCATATTGCTTTAGCCCCTCAGAAAACATGACACACGAATGTCACACACTACTTGTCCCTTCTTTGCCCCTTGTTCTGCTGTCTAAATGTATCCTGGCTGAGGCAAAACCCTTCTTTTGCTGTGTGGTAAATCCTTGGAACTAAGATAAGTCATGATCTGATTTGCTCTGTGATGGCATCAGAGGGGAAAATGTCCACATATGCTCTCTCCAGAAAAGTCCCTCTCTAAAACCAGGCTGAATGTAAATCACAGTGCTATAGGTTCTGTCAAGAACTGCCTAAGTAAAGCTGTAACCTCCTGTGACCAATAAAGGCGGATGCAGCAAGGGAGAAGACTGCAGAACTCTGAAATATATTTTATCTTTCAACTTCTGCTCCTGGTCTCCATCACTCCTTGCCTTAGAGTGAGGAAGATTTTCTAAGAGTTTAAATGTGTCAGCAGCAAAGACATATCACAGATGAAAAGTCTGCTGCTAGCCAAGCTCAGTGAAAGACTAGCTCACTCCTCTGCAATGTGCTGCCTATGAAATAGGTCCCTGTGCCATCTCCCTATGAAACTGCTGCTTCTCTACCTTCAGAAGCGCCAGACCATGAAAAATTCCGTGAGCATCTCCATCAAAATCTGCACGTGCTTCACACAAGATTTCACTAGAATATGTGCAGAGTACAAGGGGTCCTCTGCTCCAGTTGGCTTTGCGGCAGGAGCTGTCCCACACCCCTCAATCACCCTGCTGTCTACACGGATGCACTCATGTCCCCTGTGCACCCCCCATCCCAAATCCCCACATCAGGCAGAAAAAAAATGGCAAAAATCTAGTGAAAAAATGCCAACATGGTGCTCTCTGAACCAAATCCAGTCAGTTCAACAGTGGTGGTTTACTTCGGCACAGGCTGATCTGGAGTCTTTCCAAGTGAATGCTTGAGTTACATGTTCGTGTAAACATCCTCTGGGGTAGAGCATTTTAAGGTGTGCTGTCTCAGATTGTGGCAGTTTACCAGCTACTGTCATTCCTTGTTTTTGTATATTTGCCAAAAACGCTAATTAAAAACAAGTGGAAGTGAAAAATGTTTACTCTTTCTCGTGATTCTGTGTTTGGGAAGGGGAAAGGAAGGTAAGTATCTGGGACTGTGAGGAAGGTCTGAGTGCATAGAGCCCTGATGCAAAGAAGGTGTGCAGGTCAGTGGTCCCTCACTGGAGAACTGGGGGAGACAGAGAAGGCGAAAGGCTTGAAGGAGAATCAAGTACCTGAAGCACAGAGGGGTTTTCTTTGTCTGTGTGTTCAAAAAGGAGAATCCCCATGGATCAACCCCTTCAGAAGGGAAGACAGTGTGGAAGGGTCAATGCTTCAGTGAGGAGGTGACTGCCCTTGAGGGTCTGGACTTTCAGCCATTTCCATAAGCCTTCAGTCTTCAGCCCTTTTTTGTGATGTTTGAGGACATGGATAGAGCACAGGCACCATGTGTGTCAGTGATCTGGGTCTGTTTTATAAAAGTCCTTACTGTTTGTTTGCGTGTATGTAACTGATAGCTACAACAACACCTAGATCTAAATAAATCCAAAGATTTCTTTAGGCAGCACCAGCAAAGACTTGCCTGAATGCTCCTTATTGTGAACTGCAAATCCCTACCTGCTGCAACAGGTATGGGGGAGGAGGGACAGCACACTGCCTCTGTCCTCGCTTGGGCAAATCCCTCCAAAACCTTCTCAAGCCATAGCAGCTTTGTGGAGAGCTGCTCACCTGCCTACAGATCTCCTGCTTGGGTTATTTCTGCAGACCAAATAGATCTGGAAATAGGCAATATGTCCAGGTATAGAACACACTAGAGACTTCTGCATATAGATGTGGTTGGAGATACGGCCTGCAGAAAACTGTAAGACTACAATAGCAGGTTATTTCAAATATGATTTCCTCTCCTGGTCTTTTGCTTCAGACCCAGAAGTCTCAATTCCTGCAACATCAAAATGTGCTTAGATTATAGCACAGTTTTCAAAATAGAGAAAATACAGCAGGATTTTATAGGAGAGATGAAACTGAAACTACCTTGAATAGACCACTGCAGTATTCACTACTCCTGCCAGTTGAAAATGGTACTAATGACCTATGGCACAAATGGCAGTTTAAGCCAGCCAGGTTCAGAGAATCATAGAATGGGCTGGGTTGAAAAGGACTACAGTGACCATCTCGTTTCAACCCCCCTGCTATGTGCAGGGTCACCAACCAGCAGACAAGGCTGCCCAGAGCTACATCCAGCCTGGCCTAGAATGCCTGCAGCGATGGGGCATCCACAGCCTCCTTGGGCAACCTGTTCCAGTGCATCACCACTCTCTGTGTGAAAAACTTCCTCCTAATATCTAACCTAAACCTTCCTCAGTTCAAGACCACTCCCCCTTGTCCTATCACTATCCACCCTTGTGAACAGCCATTCCCCCTCATGTTTATATGCTCCCTTCAAGTATTGGAAGGCCACAGTGAGTTCTCCCTGGAGCCTTCTCTTCTTCAAGCTAAACAAGCCCAGCCACCTCAACCTTTCCTCATAGGAGAGGTGTTCCAGCCCTCTGATTATCTTAGTGCTCCTCCTCTGGACCTGCTCCAAGAGCTCTGCACCTTTCTTGTACTGGGGGCCTCAGGCCTGGACACAGTACTCCAGTTTGGGTTAGTCAAGTTTACCTTTTGCTTTTTGGGCCTTTAGCTCACTTGGCACATTATGATTTAGAGCATACAGAGAAAAAAAATAAAAGTTGTGATGCGCCAGTGGTCTCTAAAATGGTGGATCTATGCAGAAGTGCCGAGCATGCCACACTTCAACCAGAAAAAGCCAGCTTTAGCTTTTTCTGTTTATTTGCAGCTTCTGAAGGCTGATCCCAATCTCTATGAGTTCCCTACCTGGGATGCCAGGGCAGGGTGAGGAAGGGATGGAGCCCATGACAGGAATGGTGGTGAACAGGTTTGTGTGTTGGCTGGGGCTTGTAAAGAAATCCTGTTCATTCTCAGCTGTTTGGATTTCTGCTGGAGGTTGTGGATGAATCCGGTCATCGGAGCAGGCAATGTGCAGAGATACACAAAAACTTCTGGACTAAAACAAGATGAAGAAGAAATAATTCCACCAGGTGGAAGTTGTGTGGTTTGTTTGCAGATTTGCTCTGCATATATTTTTCTCTCTAGGTGTGAATATTCACTGTTCTCTCCTGGCAAAAATCCATGTTTAAATTCTCCCACAGTTCCCAGCTGTATTTTTAGATTATTAATTTACTGCAATATTCCAGTTCTGAAAAATGAGACTCACTCAGAAATATCCGTTCTTCACACTTGACTGAGCAGCCTGACCTCTAAGCCACCAAGTATCTCAAATCCTGGCCACCCCCCTCCAATGTAAGCACAGAAAAAAAAAAACCAACACTCCCTCAAATTACTGAATGTTTGTAGCCAGCTCTGCTGAAGGTCTTCATTCCTTCAGGCTACAGAGCTCCACAGACCTGCCTTTGTCTCCATTTCTTCAGTAGGCTCTCCTACTCCTCTCCTCCTTTCCCCTCACTTGTCCTTCACCATTATGAAACCTCTTTGCATGCCATCTCTCAGGCCCCATCTCTCTTTGCTTTGCTGGTTCACTTGCAGCACATGGTGCCTTGTGTGCTAGCATCTAGCTGTCAGCTCAGTGCATAAACCTGCACCAAGCTGTTGGCAGCATTCAGTATCCTCTGACTCAGATGATTTATTTCCCATCCTGCTCACTGTCCTGCCGTCTTCATTTTTTGCATTCCTGACAAGAGGGACCTATGCCAAAAAAAATGCTTATTGGGACCAAGTGTGACCTAAAACAAACTCATAAACGAAGCCTCCTTCTTCTACCCCTTGGCAGCCTTGCTCTCTCCAGCAACTGGGGAAAGCCTGTGCAACGTGTGGTATGCTGGGAACCTCCTGCAGGAATTCTCCCTGAGATCTGTGGCATCCATCTTTAGGAGAGCCCGCTGCCTGGGGAGCTTAGGATGACTGCTGAGGGTTTATCCATGGCAGAAAAAAAGGTGAGGGTGTTTCTGACTATGTGGGCTTGCACGCGAGATTGAATTCCAGCACAGGCAAGGTCATCAGCAGTTCGTGCACGTGCACTGGTGGAGATAAACTCTGCAAGAAATTCAGGTGATGGGCAGTGAGCTGCTCTGTCTGCTTGGGGCTCTTATCGAATGTGAGTGCCGGATGAAAACCTTCCATCTCTCTCTACCTTTCAGGCAGTGCACGCCACGGGGTACCGTGGATGGCACAGAGCTCAGGAGAAAGTAAAACCAGTGCAGTTTGTGAGCCCTTGTTTCTTCTAATCTAAGAGGATTCTTACAAAGGAGGAGGGAGAGAAGTCACCTAGAGTAGTAGAATCATAAACTCACTGAGGTTGGACAAGACCTCTAAGATGACAAAGTGCAACCATCAGCCCATCCCCACCATGCCCATTAACACAAGTCCCTCTAGGTCTATAGAGGACCAAGAAAAAACACTTACCGACTTTCTGTTATTTTCCATAATGTTTCAACTCTTATGCCTTATGGGTATTTTTTTCTTCTTCCTTTTCAGGTTTTACTTTTCAGGAAACTTTCCTTCTTTAATAACTATCATGTGTGTTACTTTCCTTTCTTCAGCTCTGGTTGTTCACATGCCCCTGTTCCTTGTGGTTTATTCTTAAGCAGCTACTGAGCTTTCTTTGAAGTCATTTCCTCTCACTGAATTCAAATATATCCTGGTCTTTTCAGATAAGGGATTTGAATGCTAGAGAGATATGTACTCCCTGCAGCAGATGTGAGAAAATAGGTCCAGTTCTAAGAAGTATCTGGACCCAAAGAACAGGACACAATTCCTGTGAATTTACTAGGTATGCAAAATATGACTTATCTCACTCTGCAGTCTGCAAATATGACATGTGAAAGCGGCTGTCCTTTTTCCTTATGGAAAGACCCAAATGCTCTTGTCTAAACACTCAAGTTCTACCTGACCTTTGGGGGCATTAAGACCTGGCCAGGTGTGAGCTTCGCAACTCCTGTTCATTTCTAATCCTTAACTCTGAAACACACGAGTTTTTTGAAGATTCTGATTCTGCTCAGAAAGAAAATGTAGTCCAAGATCTCAGTGCCTTTCTCCATCCTGGGCATTATCATCATGTTCTTGTTGCTGCCTTGTCCAAGATCAACCTAAGTTTCCCCCACTGGGATGAATTTTCTTCTCTAGCTGCCTGCCTTACCTTTGCTACCAGCTGACCTCAAACTCCAACCAGTGGGATACTGTTCAAGCAATACCATGCATTCAGGCATGACCAGGACTTATAGGGCCTCTTTTGCTTGATTTTGGTAATAGCAGCGCTGGGGGGCAGTTTGAGATTCTCCTTCTGTCTTACTGCCAAGTCATTGCTAGGCTCTGTGGCACAATGAATACATAAATACTGTTTCTCATACAGCATTAATAATTGGCTGGGGCCAACAACAATTGCAGAGTTCAGCAGACATGGTTTTCTGTTCCATTTTGTGTGCCAGTTGCCATGGAAAGCAGGAAGCACAACCCAGGCATTTTCCTAAAGGGAAACTGAAGTCATGTAGTTGGTAGGAAAGGGAGTTGAGTCCTGAGTTCAGCTGTTGATAGGAGAAAAAATGTATTTCATTAAACCTAATGATTCTTCTGTTGTTTGGGGGGGAACACAGAGCAGGATAAACTGCAGATATGCCCACTGACACTACAGCCAGAAGAACTCCTGTCTGTTCTGTTGCTGTCTTATTCTTCCCCTGGAGTAGAATTATGAACACACTAATAACATTCACCTCCACACTAGAGCTGAGACTGAATCAATGAGGATGCTGCAAGAATCCAGATAATAAGGAAACTTAATAATTTTGTGAAGTTTTTGCTTATCCTTTACAAATTGACAGCAATGAATATGTAATGCATCAAATGCTTCACGGTAACTTTACTTGTTCATCTTCCCTTGTTGACTCAGTAAGTGTTGGCATCCCATATTATTTCTGCCCTCCTATTCTCTGTGGCTCTACATTACAGATGACAGCAGGATTCTGCACAAGCTGTAATAACAGGAGGGCGTGATTATGCATCGCTGAAACACCAGCCTGAAATACTAAGTAAAAAGATGAATTATACTCGTGGAAACTTTAAAGCTTTTCAGGTAATGGTAATCCTGCAGAAGGCTCCAAGACTTCACTTCATTTTCAGAGCTGTAGAACAGCTGCAGCCCTGAGAACCCCCAGTCAGAAAAATGCATCATCGGGGCCTTAGCATTCACCACCTCAGTCAGACTAAGAGAAACACAGCTCAGTGCCAAGGCCACTCGTACAATAAGAGAAGGGTTTGAATCCCACCTCAGAGAAAAGCAAACACATTGGTGCTGTGTTCATAAACCAAACCTGGGAAATGACACAAAATACTTCAAAACATCACCAGGGCACAGCTCTGTTTTTTATAAAAACTCCAGTTTAATCTCATGGCTGAGACCTGGCAAAACATCTTTTTTTTTTGTTTGTTTTTGTGGATGTTTCCTTTTTTCTCTCTTTTTTTTTAAGCAATAAGGCACAAAGGCAGACAAGTCCACGCACAGAACAAAGCTTAACAAAACATACAATCCAACAGGGCTAGCAGGAGAAAACCAGATCCAGCAGGATGGGGACAGTCCTTTTCACAGTGTCTGATTTCCAACTCTTCCCTTGACCTGGAAGCAAATAGTGTTTTGTAGGAGACCAGTGCCCAGAAGAGCAATATCCAAGGTTCTGGGCTACTGCATGGAGCCCATAGGAAGCATTTGCTTCCTACCATCCTTTCCTTCCAAGCCTGTGGAAGTCCCATTCCATCTGCAGTTGATCTTGGTGACAAACTTTCCATTCCTTTCTTGGAGCACAACTGGTTACCACCAAGTCTTCATATGATTAGGATCAAACATAAGCTAAACAGAATTGGGATCAGCTGCAGCTTCTCCCCCACCCCCTGGAGATTTTAGTCTATTTTTTAGAGATGGAGAGAAGCAAAAGGTACAACTGCAAAACCTGGGCATGCCCAAAAGGGAATGTGTGCTCCAGTAGATTGGGTGTGTTTCCAAGGACTGGGGAGAAGCCTGTGGTTGAAAGCTGAGGCGGTCTTTACACTCTGGTTTCTCTTGTTTTCAACCCTCCTCTCACAGGATATGATCCCATTGAGGAAGGCAGTTCCAGACTTTCTACCCATCACAGAATAGCCAGAATGAATTAGATTCTTTAAGGACAGAAAGCCAGTTGGTCTTGTGCTTTTGGTGCTGGAAAAGTTGCAAAACAAAACAGTTTTGTGCATCAGCCCAAGTTTCACAGATGTGTAGGATTCTCTTTAGACAATTCCTTCATTTTAATTACATTTCCTTTTTAATACATTTACATATAATATTCTTATATATATATATATATAAATTTAACACAATATTCACCACTACAGGCATTTCAGAATTCATAAAGAAAAAAAAGACTTTGATTGCACCTTTTGGACTCTGGGTGAGGGAAAATGTCTCAGGGCTTCATGAATGCCCTCTAATGCAGATCTAAGTTCCTTTGAAGCTCTAAAGGTGAAAAAAGAAGTGCCTCAGTCTTTCAGAAGTGATAGCATAGAATGGGCAGCCCCAGAGGAATATGGTTTATATGATAAAATAGAGTACTCGTTTCTGCTTACCCTCGCTCAAATAAGGCAGTTCCCACATGGACTAATACCATCCACGATCCTCTTTTCCATCAGGCAATTCCAAACTTTGCTCACCCAACCATTTTACACTTAGCTACACTCCTGAACTTAACAGAAGCTGCACAAAACCCCTGTCTGTATGGGAAGAATAAGGGAAATTTAGCCGCTTCTCATCTCCTGCTAGTAGAAGTCCACAAAAGCTTGTGATACCACACCACGATTCAGACCAGTCCATCTGCAGACTTAGTGAGAGGTCTTCAAACTCTTCACAGGAAATGAAATGTTCCTGGGCTCTGAAATAATCCTTGCAAATCTGCAGATGATGTGACCGTCTTCCTAGGAAGGTCCCTTCCACAATGCTGAGAGCAACCAACTTAGCTCTCATATAAAACTTCAAATACAGGGCCAGGCCCATATCCCATTACACAGTTCTATCCCTTTCAATGCTTCACAAAAGAAATCAAGCAAACAAAACCAAGGAACAATTTTAAAAAATAATAATACAATCTTTCCTTAAAACCTTGTGTTTAAAGAGTCACCATGGAGGACAGGAATTTGGTACCCACAACGTACAACTGCAAAACCCTGAGCTTCAGAAGAGCTTCCAGTCTCAGGTTCCATCTGATACTGCAGGGATGCAGAGGAGAATGTAGTGACCCTAAAGTGAAGATGACATCAGGTCTGACCCTGGGGATGATCTCAGGAATGGCTCAGAAAAGTGGGCTCTTGGGAAGATCCAACCACAGTCAGTATTACTCATTGGTCAATGGCTTCTGGCTTTTGGCTCCGTCCAACTATCAAATATCTGGTTCTTGAAACTGACTACAGATGCAGTATCAATATGGACCCACTCTCAAGTGTTGGAAACTGCAGAAGCTGAGTCTACAGCTGTGGTTGGTGGCACCTGTGCAGCAAATCAAGTGCACCCAGCTCCAAAAGTCTGCATAATCTCAGCTCTTGATACAAGCCCACTTATAACCATAAAGCTATTGTGATGTGCCTGCATTACACTCCCTTGGCTAGGATCTTGGAAAGCTGATCTATCAGCTGAGGGTGGGAGCTGAAATTGTTAGAGTAAACTGTAAATAGCTACACAACAAAAATCTCATTACAGAATCCATGCTTAATTAAAACCCAGGACCTGAATCTGAGCTCAAATTCTGAAACACCTTTTAAAAGTACAGTCTGGATACAGATTTCATTTGAGGCTGATCTTTAATATTACATATAATTTTCCAGTAATTTTCTCTTGCAGAAACTTCCCCAGTTATGCCAAAACTATTTCTTACTGGAACACTGTTAAGAGCGTACTATATACAAATTGCCAGACCTCGCTTCTTGTCCATAGATCAGCTTATATGAGATCAAGAAGGAAAAGAAAGAATGGTTTTAAGGTGCCAAGGTTTCATCACATTTTCTTTTTCTTTCGACACATTATTTTATGAGTTTGGCTGGCTCCATTCCAGATGCCTTGGCAGTCAAGACTTCTAGGAACTGAGAGAATATAAATCCCTTCCCAAAGTAAACTATTTTGTTGATGCCAAAAAATCTGGGCACCATTTCCGTTACTTTTACTTTCTGGAAAACCTTACCACAATACATCGTATCACACCTTCCCAACTCATTCACCTTTAATCAGCCATTGTGGTTAAAAGTTTTCCCATAAGGCAACAGGAAAAGCACTTGGGTGCATGTAAAGGCAGCACAGAGCGGTACTATGAGGAGCATGGAGGATTGGCAGTCCCCTGGTTTTAATGGCAGGCAGCACGAGCATTTTATGGTGTGGGAGGAAGATAATATGATCATTATGAAGTTGCATATGCTGGATCTGACATCCACAGCCTGCCCAGCTAAAGCATGGGCTGGCATCTGTGAGACATCATGGACCCAAAGAAGAACTCTAGGTTCTTTTCTGAATTAATATTCGTCCTCAACAAAACTGACAGCACAGCCTTAGCTCTCTCCTCTGTTTCTTTTCATATTGCATAATACATGAGTGAGGAATGCAATGGGGAGGATCAAATACAGCAGCTTGTGACAGGGAAAAGCCCTCTTGTTTTTTCACGTTCCCTTTGCATCTGGCAAGATAAAATCCTGATGAAGATTTATTCCCTGCACCTGTATGCCAAAGCTTCTCAACAGTACCCTGGCATCTTTCTCCTTTAGCAATCAAAGTGTGTGGACAAAGCCCGATACAGACTTTGGGCCCTTCAGCCACAATGACACTAATTAAGTGACACATTCAGGACAGACCAAGATCTCATGGGCTGACTTTGCTAACAATTTTTGAATGCCAGTATTTTAGGGGGGAAAAAAAAGCCCTAAACATACATCCACTGGGAAATTTTGACTGACACTCATTGTGGTGGCTAATAGTATTTCCTACCAGATGCTCAGATACCATTCAAACTATAGCCCATAATACACAATGGAGGATCTACAAACTCAGACATTTCCATGAATGATGGTCCCTGTAAGTACCATTACAAGGACAATCTCGGTGCTGGCAGCAATACCTGTGCTCCCATCTCCTCTGTAGCCACTAGTGGCATTTAAATTGCAGAAACAGTACAGACTGTACCCGGCTTTGCAATTGCCCATTATCACGTACCAGGCAACAAATGAGCCTGCAGTTAACTTAGAGGCTTTATAAAGGAAGCTTTAATTCTATTCCCATGGCAGCTATTGCTTATATGAACATGTATTTGCCTGTAATGATAACGGCCCTTCAGGAGAGAGCTTAATTCACTTCAAATCCACCTCTCAGAATATTGTTCGTGATCTGTTCTGCAGTCCCACAGATCATCCTCTTTACCATACCCTCAATCAATTTGAAAGCACTAAGGAGCAGGGAGGTGAAAACCAGCCATGCTCTCACAGAAACAGTGTAAAATGGTAAGGATGGGGAGTCTGAAGGAGGAGGAAGCACCTGGAGACATGCCACACAGTGGCAATGAAAGACCAAGGGCCAAGGATTATGTCAGTCAAGACACAAGAGCGCAATAGCACAAGGATATGCAGTTCAGAAGATCCTCTTGCTTTCCTCTGCTGTGTGGAGCATAACTGGCTATATTTGCCGAGCTGCCCTCTGGCTTTAAGCAATGACAAAAATAGTTGATACTGGCTTTCATTATGGCCATATTTTCACTTCCATTGATACCAGTCTGAGAAGTCTACCACTGAACACTCACTCCTCAGCCTATCAAAGGAAGGTGTGGCTGAGTTCAACAAACCTCATAACCATGGCTTGGAAAATTCAAAGAACAACTAAGTGTTTCCTGTTCAGCTTTCATTCCACACCTTGCGCATGCTAGAAAGAGCACATTTATGATGAAACAGAAGCATTGGAGGCAGCACCTTTGGGTTGCATGTTTGCTACTGGAACATCCTTGGGTGTCTTACACCTTTCGTGTCTTGCTCATGCCAGCTTCACCTTCTGCTTCAGCTATTCTGTTTCCTACAATATTGACTTCAATTGTCCAAAGAATACGGCAGAGACAGATAGACACGGCCATTCACTGACTGTGAGGAAAAGACAGAAAGAGGTTCCAAACATCTGAACTTACCTCCTCACCTTATCTGCATTCGGAGCTGCAGTGCTTTAGAACAGTGTTCCTCCCCAGCCCCATTTTGTAGTTATCCCAATATTTATTTTTCCTTTGTTTTCTATAGAGAGGATAAGGCTTCCACAGGGCTTGTTAGACAATGAGAATATTCCTTGGGAATTGCTTACAAAAAATAAAAAGCAGACAGTGAGGGACTAGAAAGGGATAAGAAAGGGTAGGAAAAGCAAGACAAAAAGACTGACCCTCCATATCAAGATACTTTGCAGAAAATGGTAAAGATTGGGTTCTTCTTGCACAACATAGCAATAACAACAGCAAAATGGAAACAGAGTTGGTCTTGGTGTAGACACTCCCATCCCATCTGCCATGGAAAGAGAGCAAGGGAAGCAGTTACTATTCAATCTGCCTCCCACTTCGTCCATCCAGAATCACAGAGCGCCTCTGTGGCTGGTAAAAGCAGCTGGTAGAAGTCTCCAGTCTCTGGCCATTCTTGGGGATGGTCATTTTGTTCCGCAGCATCACTCCCTCAGGTGTTGTCCGCGAAGTTTCAGACAGATCACCACAAATGGGACTCGAAGAGGAGGTCTGAGTAGGGCTTCTGATGGGTGATAACAACACCCTGGAGTCTGCTGAAGAGGAGGGGTGGTCCATAATGGGGAAAGGGGGACTGAAGAGAATCAGACTCTGGGGCCTCCCAGGCCTAGATCTATAGGAAGGCTTGGAGAACCCTGATGGCCTCTCCATCTTTGAAGACTGGGGGTTATCTCCACCTGACTCTCCCTCGGAAGTGCGCTTTCGGCGCAGAACAGGGGCATCCAGGCTAGGGTTATGGCTGGACTGAGATGACTCCAGTGGAGAGCCAATGCTGTTGTTCCAGGGGCATGTTGAGTCCTTTTGAGCTGGGTCACTGTTTTCTTTCTCCGCTTTGGCTTTCTTCTCTGTCACTGGGCTCTTGGGGGGCTCCAGGTGGCCCCATGCCACTCGTTGAGTCTGCCTGCCAGCCTGCTTGGCTTCTGCTTCTTTCTTCTCCACTTGTGGAGCAGAATTTTGAGCCTGCAGGGGCTGGGGGATCTGGGTGTACTGAATCTTGGGTGGTATCACAGGCACAGCTCTCGCCTGGCACATCTTAATCATGAAGGAGGTCCTGACTGCTGACACACTGACAGGGGCAGAGTTACGACGGCCAGTGGTGGCATGGGCCACTGCCAGGTAATCTAAATCTAGATCTACGTGGGCACTGAAAGGAGAGCGCCAGGAAACACCTTTAGCCCCAGCAGGGCAGGTAGTTGACAGAGATGGGACTGAATCACTGCTTTTCACTTCCTTCTGTCCATACAGGAAGTTCCCAGCAGCAGAAGGCATGGCCAGGCTTTCAAATGTTAAGAAATCTGGAGTTGGAAGGAGTGAATCCAAGTTGAGGGATGACGGCCTAGTTTTCACTTTACGAGGTGTTTCCTCATCTTTATTACTCTGAAGTGACTCAGTGGCAGAGCACACTTTTGTAACAGTGTCTTCTGCCAGAGCAATGTCCTGAGACCTGGATGACTCTTCCTTTGTGATCTTTGCCTGTAAAGAACTGTCTGGGGCATTTTGGTATGGTAAGGACTGCTCGAGCTTTGACCTCCAAGGGTTTTCTTTGCTTACATCCATTTTTTTCCTCTCTGGCTCTGGAAGAAGGATTCTGGAGGGCTCTTGCTTAGCTGGTGTTTCCTCCCTGCTGATTGGATACCTCAGCTCATCAGTTTTCAGAGGTTCTTCTGGAAGACACGTATTATTCTCATCTTGCTTAGCTTTGCCCAGACTAATTGGAGAGATGGACTTTTTGGGCATTTCCAGTGGCAAAATGTCACTGCAAGGTTGCTGCTGTTCAGGGGCATCAATGAAAGAGAATGGGATAGTCCACAAACTCATCACTGTATCTTTACTATCCAGAGACAGGCTGCGACTGAATCGGGGTCTAAGGGAAAGACCTGCCTCTGATCTCTGATCTTGTGGCTGAAACTCTGGTATTGTCTTCTCCTGAATGTCCTTAAAGGTTGGGGAATGGAGTGGACTTGTGACCCATTGGTGATCCTCCCAGGGCTCCACAAGCTCTAAGCTCTGTACATTATCTACCCAGTTATCCTCATCATCCTGGTCACCAGCATCGTGAGTTCTACTGACAGCATTGCCCTCCTTCAGCTCCTGGATTCCAGCTCCATTCAGTGCCTTGGAGGATAATGTGTCCCTTCTATCAGCAGTCACTATCTCAGGCATCTCGCTCCGAGTCTGGACTTTGGTATGATCATCACTTTCCTTCTGCAGCTGGCAAGTGCTATCTTTTCCTTTCTCTGATTCTGAATGTGCTCCTTTGGAAAGAGAAAATTCATCTCCTGGAGGAAGCTCATTAACTTCTGGTTGACTATGAAAATTCAGTTCCAAGGGAGGAGTGACACATTCACGCATGCTGTCTTCCACCACTGAATGGTGGTTCTTTGGAGCAGCTACGCTAGTCAGGGGAGTTCCCAATTTGGGGAGGGCTGAAGCACAGCTCTGCTGTGCAGCCACATCAGACTGGTAGTTTTGGTTGCTGTCTGGTCGTTCTGTGTTGGTGGCATCAAATAAAGGCACCTGAGTTGTGGTCTGTGGGGTTCTGCCTGCAGATTTCTGCTCAGACAGCGTTGTACATTGCTCTGGACCAGAGGAAAAAATATTTGTTTGTATTGAAGAAGAGGATTCAGAAACTGGGACTGTCTTGGGGACAGCTGCTGGAAAGAGCAGGAGTTCTTCTTCAGGTTCAATTATTTTCAATTCATGCTGTATCTCGGGCCACAGTGGTTCCAGAAGGGTATTTGCAGGATCCTTCTCAGTCTGAAAAACAGAAGAAATGCCATGACCTGGAAGTTCACAACTTACTGCAAATACCCTTCAATTTTCCTCAAACAGTCTCTTAGAAAAGACAGGCTCCTGGACAAGCATGTTCATGGTAATAGAAACAAACACACACACATACAGTAATCAACCCAGTGAGGTGAATGAGCAACTAGAATATCTCAGCCTATTTCTCAGCTCTTCCCATTCAGTGCTCACTTAGCCTTGCCAGAGATTCTGCATTCCCAAATCATACCGGAATGTATAATCCATCAAAGAACATATGCCAACAGATCTTTAAATAGACGTCCTGTGATGAGCACCACTGTAAGAAACCTGGTGAAAAAGGTCTGGTAGAAATACAGAGGAAGTGTGTGTGTGTGGATGGGGGAGGGTTAGGGATGGAGGGAAGTGTGTCCAGAAAATGAAATAAAAAAAGAAATTTTCAAGCTGTACAGGACAGTAAAATAGAACAGCAAAAAATAGAAGAAGAGTTCAGAGACCTTGGGTCAAAAGTATCAGACACCTGGACAGTCTCACATCTGGAGAATCTCACAGCTGACAGATTGTACAGAGTGCAGTCACAGTTGCAGGAAGAGAAAACAAAGAGCGGACAGTAGGTAGCTGCACAAAGATAAATCAGCAAGTGCTTAAATGGACAGAAGTGAAATCAGTGCAAGGTCAATTCTTGACTCTGCTTAGCCTAGATCGCAGACCAAGTTTTCACAACTATGGGCACACAGTGAAACTATGAACAGCGTCCCAGTCACTACCATGACATTGTTCCACAGCTTTTTTCTTATGACTTCTTCCTTACCACATCCTTTATGCATGAGCCTTCCTCTGGCTTAGCCTTCTGGATCTCCTGCTGGCTGCAGCTGCCTTCTGGGAAGATGGTCTTCATCTCAACCTTCTCTTGCTCTGTCTTAACTGCAGCGAGTGGCCCCATATGAACCTCTGAGGCTGGTGCTTGTTCCGCAGTAGGACTGTGCTCTGAGGATTGCTGGAGGCTGCTTGTGCTGCCGCTCTGTCCATGTAACGTCTCCTGATTTTCTGCTGCTGGCTCTGCAGTTTCTAAGGTCTCAGATTTTCTGGCAACTACCAGTTCCTCAGGGAGAGAACCTGGATCAGAAACACAAATGAACTTTGTTAGTACTTGTGGCCAAAAGCACGCGTCTGGCAGTGCTCCCTGCAACAAAACAGTGCTCTTGTGACCCAAGAAGAACAAACAGAGCTGAAGAGATCCCTCCAGGCAGAACAGGATGGTGCCGTGAAGACATTCACCTCCCCAACCCCAGTAATTCCAAAAGGGGCCAAGCCAATCTGTGACTGCCAGTGCCTGCCATGGTACAGCTTACTTTTCTTCCCTGCTATGAGAACAGGTTAAATACCAATACAGCCAAGCTTTAGCTCCAGTACCCCAACACACTTTTACCTCTGGATGCTGCCGTTGGCAGGAGAGACCCAGGTGGCTTTTCCTTCCTCTCCGGAGCTTGCTCCATCTTCATGTGGCCTCCACCTTCCAGTGTAGAGGGGCTGGGGCTCTCGGGTACAAGGGAAGACAGCTCCTCGAGGCTGGAGAGGGAAGGCTTGTCCCGGGTAGGTACGCGGCATGGGGTGCTGTTGGTGCTGATAACTGCAGACACCCGCAGGGGGACAGAGACAGCAAAGGGCTCTGAGATGTTCAACGCTTTCCTCTGGTGCCGAGGGGAGGCCTCCAAGGGAAAGAGACTGCTGGGAAAGCCTGATTTGGCAGCTGTTTCGGAGGTGTAGAACATGCGGCCTCCTTTGGGGGAAGTCTGCTCGTTTTCAGCATCTTCTGCTGCCCGGAAGACTTTCAGCTGCTCGGGGGGACACTTTGCCTGCGATGTCCGGCAGGGAGCTTTTACCCCACTCAGCTCTGAGTTTCCTTTGGCTGCCATGACACATCCTTCCCGCTCCCACTCGTTCTCCTTGCTGAGGTCATATGAACTGCCCGTGCCTCCTGTCCGAGTTTTCATCACTGGGACAAAAAACCCTCCAGTAGTCACTGTCCGCTTAAATCTGCTCTTGTCGTCCTCCCCTAGAGGAGGATATGAAGCAGTCAGTGGGAAACAAATAACTAGCATCAACCTTCCTCTGTGAGGAGCCCCCCTTCATCCCTCCGGGAATGGGTTCTGCCCTTCATGTGGTGCTCAGGGACATGATTTATCAGAGGGTTGCTAGAGGTAGGGTAGTATGGTTGGGTTGCAGTTGGACTTGATGATCTTTAAGGTCATTTCCAACCTGAGATATTCTATGATTCTGTGATTTGTGAGCATCCACATTTCCCCAGAGGGATGAGGGATCAGGGTCACTAAACAGTTTCCAAGCTCCAGCCCTGTGGCCTCCTTCACACTGAGCAGACAGGACTGAATAGGATGCCCTCCTCTGGAAATCTTTTAGGATTTTTATTAAGGACACCATTCAATAAAATGCAGTCAACTCCTCAGCTAGCATGCACTGCCCATAGAAATCATAGCTAAGAGCTCCATTGGTTTGTTACTAGAATTTTTACTTCCATTATCTTTATTTTTCCTTATAAATGGGAACTTAGTGCCCATCAAAACAACCAAGAACAAGATCAAGGCAATCTCACTTCTAATAAAGACATAACTAGGTACAGAAATAACTGTCAGGTGCATGCACAGTTGAGGGTTAAAAATTCATGCACAGAAGGGTGAGGACACGTGTCAGCAGCACGAGCACATAAGGATACACAGCACAGTGAAATAAGGAAGGACACAGACCACACGCAGGCATGGAGAGGGAGCTGAGAGTGCAGAGGTGCAACCCTTCACCCATGCAGTATAGGCTGTTGATGTCTCACCTTCCACAGGCAGGGAACAAAGTGAGTCCATGCTCTTCGCAGGGCGAATGGTTGCTTTTTCTGTGGAAAATGAGTTTTAGAAACAGGCTTCAGATCCTGTGGCTTTGCAGGCTTCAGCCCATAAAGAACAAAGGCTGCATATAGATGGGCATGCCAGACAGACATCAAAGTTATTTTCCATTTCCAAGCATTTCCCCTCTGTATGTACACCATGCGGTTTACTACCCGCAACACTTGTCCACACAGCTGGGTATCTGCTAGTGCTAACAACAGCCTTGCACCTGCCAGGCATGTGGAGAGCTATACTTAACCCAGCCAGTCAACACCATCTCCACTGCATAGCAGTTTGACGTCCCCAAAGCCATCATGTACCATTGCTCTCCCCAGTCACGCCACACTTGCTTGTGGGGACTTTTTAACTAGCCTGGCATAAATGCCTTCCCACCTCTCATTCCTCATAGTAAAAGTTCTGTTATTTTTATGTTTCACCCCCAGATTCTTGCTGGCATGAGTATATCCAGCCTCTAATAGGCACTGAAGGAAATTCATGAGAGTGTCAAGGAGCTTGTTCCCTGGTCATCCGCATTGGACTTACTTGTCCAGAAATGATCTGCCATTTGTCATCACATGCTCTACACATCTGCTCCCGAGAGGTTTCAGAGACATGTGATTGTTACTGCTCCGAAAGGGGAGATGGAGGGGAAAATAGCTGGCAAGAACAGCAAGTTTCTGGCAACCCATAAAGTATCTGTGGAGCTCTGGAAAACGTCTGGGAGCAAACTTTACTATTTACAGTGGTGCACAAAGTAGGTAAGGGAGAAAGTGAGAAGGCTTATTGGACATCATTTGTTTATTTAATTAAGGCTTCTGGGACTGACTTTCACATGAGCAGATCCAGCTACCTTTCCCATCTGTATGGAATCCTGGCTACCTTTCTCACTCATATGGCATGATGTCTTGAGCATTGGCGCTGCATTCCCAGAGGAACAGAATTCAAACAGCAGAGCTCACATTTTATGTGACTTGTGCATAGACACAAAGTGTGGGAAAGCATGTGCTTAGTTTCAACAGCAAGTTCATGTGTTTCCCCCACATTATGCTGTAAGCAGAGAGTGAGTGAAAATACAACATGGCAGCACTAAAGCGTTGCTTTACTGCACTGTCGCTGTGCCTAAATCTCTACATGCTTCAGCATTTTTGTGCAACTGCTGGTGGAAATATACAGCCACCTGTCATTCAGTATTGTGCCTGAAACAAGGCTCAGCCCCCAGAATCACTGGGCTCCAAACGTTCCTGGGCATCCTTGAGCAAGAGCTATTTTGGGACAGAGTATTCCTTATCAAAGTGAGAAAGTGATCCCATGATCAAAATAGGATTGGAGAGCTATTTTGAGGTCTGCAGTGGGCACCCTATGTGAGGCCATCTGTACATGCAAAACATGGGTAAGGCAGGGTTCCAAAAAAGACTGCATCCAGAATTTGGCTTCACACTTGTGTTTGATCTGAAGACTGCCTCTCTTATATATGGTGGTAGGTAATGTTGTCAACATTAACTATGGCAAGTCTTGCAGTGTTTGGTAGCGTTCCTCTAAGCACCAGCTCCTGGGGTCATGAGATTATGTAAAAAATCACACCTTTTTTCCTTACAATAAGCAAATTCCCAATTTTGAAAATAGTTTTTAAAAAATAACCAACACAAAAACTTCTTCATAAAATTAGGTTAAAATAGGCTATGATTTCTTTTAAAGGTAATAATTATTTTAAAGTTATCTTCATGGTTTTTAGAACTTGAGTCATCGTTTCTGAATGCTTGGAATTTACACTCCCAGGTGATTTTCTAGAAAGCACAGCATTTAAGATATTGAAGCTTGGGAGGGGTTAGAACTTGGGATTACAGCCAGGAGGAAAGACATCTCCCTTGTCAATGCTGCAGAAGTAATCCATTGAGTCAAAGTGCTGAGATACAAGAGGCATAGAAACTCCTTGTTTTTCACAGAGGCACTGAACACAGTTGGCTATTTAGTGCCTTTTGGTGGAAGGACAGTTTGGAAGGACAACTATTCACCAGTGATGTGTAAGGAATGTAAGGGTTTGGCTGAGTTGGAATGGTCTAATCCAACCCAATATACCGCATAGCACTTCCTAGCCCCTAGATTTGACAGCTGGGCAATGGGAGCCTGTTTATCACATACCAAGATGGAATATTTGATGTAGCTGCCAGGCATATCATCCTTAAGGGTGCTTCTTGCCATCATGCAAAAATAGGATGTCCATGAAACAAGGAAAAAAACACAACTCCATTAGAGTGAAGCCTAATGCCATAAGTGTCATGTGGGTATAGGTTTCCCCTTGCTAACAGTGCCAGGAAAGAAGCTGTGGAGAGAAAGAGTGAATTGAAAACTGTGTTCTTACCAGATAACTTCTGTGCCCTTACAAAGACACTCCCATTTCGACTCAGTTTAGACTTTGATTCTGAGCCAGAACGGCCCAAGTTAAATATCGACTTCCATTTCTTGGACTTGGTAGATAATTTTCTCCTGGAAAAAGAAAAAAAAAAATGGGCTCAGGAAATTACCTAACCTCAGAGACTTTTATCTTTTTAGTATCCAGTAAGAGCATCTGAGCTCTCTCTACTCAATGCTGCTGCTCTTTTCCTCTCACCTCTTTTAATTCTAGTGCGTGCATAAATAGCTACATAAAGAATTCTCCCTTTTCTGCGTGTCATTTCTCTGTGCTGCTGATTTAACTGTGTCATGGATGGACAGATATCTGAGCCAAGTCTTCACAGAGGTGGTTCTGGCATCATTCTACAGCAACTGTGATTGACTGAGCAATGAACTGTGTCTGTCTCCAGAAAGGAGAGGTTTCCGAGGCTAAAAGTGTCTTGCAACACAGTAAAGAAAAATTGTCTTTTAGACAGGTTTTAATGACAGAATGCAAGATAAATTCCAGTGAGAACTGATGGAACATGTACTATTCTGTAGTGCACAGAGATATCCTTTAAAGTCCTTGTGAGTTATAGCTTTTATGGATTTGCAAAAATAAAAGGATCCCAGAATACAAGTGGCTATTAATGCTTGTCAAGCCAATCTGAATTTAATCATAAGTGTTGATCATATGCTGGTATAATGTAATGACTGAAATGAGAAAGCTTAAGAGAATTAAATCAATTTCTTGTAAATGTCAGATGAAGTGGAATGCCAGTTCCCTGTGTCTCCTTGGAAATCCCAGATTTAAAATGAAAGAAGCCGCTGCTCCCGAAGCCAGCTTTCTGCTGTGAATATTGTTTAGTTTAGCTTTTAGTTCCTTCACAAACCTATTCTGATTCCTTCTTCAATCTTCAAGAGCAAGAACCATTTTACCTCTCTGACTCGCTTCCCTAAATAGGTTTCCTACTTCCACAGTTCTGCTTTTCCTTCAGAACAATACTCAGAAGAACACAAATCAGTCCTATGAAGACAATTAACATCTTAGTGATAGGACTGTTCTCTTCAAGTGAGAAAAGATAACACACTGTAAAGGGGTAATACACCCTTTTGTCTTAAACTGGTTATCCTCTTGCCAGTATTCTGTTAGATGGCTCATTTTTCCTTTAATATATCAAGTGTGAAGAAACATTTTTGCTACAGTGCTTTATGGGTCAGTAGATTAATGAGTCTCCCGCTGCAGGGGCTATAATCTCTCAGAACCAGGCAGCTGAGTAGCCATACATCAACTGATAGATAGACCAATAGATAAATAATTAGGCTGGGCACCAGTGCCAACAACTGCAGCAACATCAGCTGAAATGGGACTCTTCTCAGTATCGATGCCACTGTGTAAGTATCTCCTAGGGCTAGAAGAGAAATTTTTCCGTGTTGCTTGGCCATGATTGCAGAGGAACACAGAGAAGAATGAAGCTACACAGGTCAGTGCCACCTGGCGTGCTGTGAACCAGCCACCAGCAGGTGGAACTCGTAGCAGAGCAGTGTCTTGAACTGCTACAAGCCCAGCCCACGTTTAGCCAAACCTTGTGCTCACGCAAGGTGCAAAGACGATTAATTCCCCCTGCAGGAGGTTCTGCCCTCGTGGAGGGAGCTGCACTAGTGGAGCTATGAACCCGGCAGATGAAATGCTTCTCAACTCTGCCACTTGGGAAGGGTATGCAATTTTCTCTCCATTCATGTGTGCGGGTGTGGGGCTGTCATAAGAGAAGTTTCATTCCTAATTATGCTTGGAAACCTGCTCTTGTTGTTCACACTTTACATCCCTCTTAGCACTTACTTGCTGTCGGGGAGGTCAACAACTGTGTGGAAGAAGGACCCCGTTACAGGGACAATCTCAGGCAAGCTGTTCTCTCTCCTCTCCTTCCGGGCAGGGTGGGAGGCTGACAGACTCCGAGCCTGCGCTTCTTCCAGGCTCACCAGCTTCATCGGCAGGGAGGTGGAAGGGTGAGTCAGATTTTTCACAACCGGTGCGTTCTCTGTAAAGAAAGGAAGTACATTCCAGCTGTGGGGTGAGAGGAGATGAGAGCAAGAGCTTCATGTCTTTATTTCACTGGGACAGCTCCTCTGGAGAGAGGGGAAAGGAGAGACACGTGCAGAGAGAGAGGCTTTTGTCAGATAAGCCTTCCATCTCCCCAGCAACCTTATTCATCTGAGTGCATTACCAGCAGGGGCCACGCTTGCCAGTCAAAGGCTGTGTTACACAGGCTTGCTGCCCCTGCTGTAGATATTCCAGTGAGAAAGAGGCATCTCTGAGAAACACCAGGTTATACGTGTTCCCCTCTCTCCTCCCTCCCCAGATTTTGGAGCAGTTGAGTCTCCAGTCCATGCCTGGTGACTAATTCTTCCTCACTTCTACATCCTTCTCCCTGTCTTATTCTAGGAAAGGGGGCTGTTCTAAAATCCAGCACCACTATACCTTCCCAATGCATTTCATGGCTATGGGGAGAACCTGCATTAAAACCAGAAGCCTTAGAATTTGCCAATTAGTGTTTTGCTGTACTGGTGGCCACAGTAAGGACACAGTCCCTCATTCCCTGCCTTCTGCACTATTGTGTAGTTAGTAAGACGGTGAGCAACTGGGATCAATGTTTGTTCAGGAGAGTGTATGAGCATGGTAAGCCTTGATGATTTTGAAATACTAGTGTACAGTAGATACAGTTAGGGCTGGAAAATAGGGTAAGTGACATGTGGGATGATGCAAGGAGGTGGTTACCAATGCTCTCAGCAGAGCTGGCTTTTCTGTTGTTGCTGAAGATCTGATCCACATGATTCAGAATGAACTCAATCACCAACTGCTGGACTCGCACTTCCAGGAAAGCTGCATCCCCATTGCAGCCAACAGCCTCTATCTCCTTTGACCTGCACAGAGAAAGAAGTGTACTAGTAGTCAGCATTACCACATGTGGCCTCTGGGAAGGAGAGACTGGTTTTCTGCCTGCAAGGCTTGGAACAAGGATGTTTTGCTTGCTCTTGCTGCATCTTTACTTCCCTTTCCTCACCAGGCCTTTCTCTTCTCTCAGCCTGTTCACTCTTTTCAAAATCCTTTTCCATTTTCCCTCTCACTTCTGTTATTTTCTTTCCCCCCCATGCTATTTTCTCTTTTTGCCTTTCAGTAGAAGATAAAACAGATTTTCAGACTGCTCTCTTTTCACCAACTTTGGTCCTCCTTTAGCACTTCCAAAGATGAGTCTGAAAGATAACACAGGAGCCTTCAAGCACTACTTCCAGACCCCTATGCAATGCTTCAGTCATCTCTCCAAGGAAGATTTGAGTGAAATCTCTCAGAAGCTTGCTCATGTCAATCCCATGCCAGTTTTGACAACACTCTGCTGTGTGTCCCCATAGGCTCTTCACTGCCCCCTGCACTCTCTTATTCTTGCTCTCAGCAAAGAAACATTCCTTATCTTGACATGCCAAAGTGTTGCTGAAGAAATAATCACTGGGCGATGGATCCTTTGTAAAGTTAATGACTAGTGTGTTAGATAATAGCTTGGGGCATTGCCAATAGGATAACCATGTAAGGAGACTGCCATTGCGTTTCCTGACCCTTTTCTTATACTTCTTGAGACTTGCACTTAAAAATAGATTGCAGGAGGAAACAGACTTCAGGTTTTTGACAAGGACAGATGCTGGAATGAAAACATCTCAGTTGTGATGTTCCCATTTTTTAATGTTCAGTAGAGTCAACATCTGATTCCTTTTCAGAAGCTGCTCTGTCTTTTTCGTGATTTGCCTGTAACTCTCTTGCCAATGTCCCTTCTGCCTGCCCTGCAGTGGTCCTGGACTCACTTATTTCACTTCTACTCAAGCAGTGCTGGACATAGGACTGTGATATTGTTGCTGTGTCTCCGTCTTCCAAGTGCTGATGTCTCACACCACACCACTGCAGAAGTACTGGCACCATCGGAAATGTCATTTCCGTTCCACAGTGATGAGCTAACTCCTCGTTTTTAAATCAGTGTACTCAGCTTACAAATAACAGCTTTATTTTTGAAAAGAGAAGGGGGGAGAAAAAAAAAAAAAAAAAAAAAAAGCAAAACCACAACTTTCTTTGGACGCTGGCACTGAAACCTCAGATTATTCAACCTGAAAGAACTCTTTATAAAAGCTACTTGTTTTGGCTCTTATGTTCCCTTTAGTTGTTCTGTTTTTTCCTGCTTTTTCATTTCTCTCATTTGATGGGTTTTTAGGCACATGTGCTGCTGATTAACATTGTGCACCGGCTGAGGGGATTCTACCATACCTGAGGAGATTGGGAGCCCACACCAAGGCCAGGTTTCTGGTGTGCATGTTGGTCATGCTGCTGAAGGAGGCCAGGTGAGTCAGGTGCTTGATCAGGTATTCCAGTGTTCTACAGTGGTTTCACACAAATAGAGAAAAAAGTGTCAGATCCCTCAGCATGCGCATGGTAATGTCACCTATAAGCTGTTAGTACAGTGTAGCCTACTATATGTTCTCCCTTCAGCACAGATGACCAATACTTGTCTACTGGGACAGCAGGCCTCAGGCTCAACTGTGAGCTCAGGGTTGTCCCTTCCTCAAGGAGAGCAGTGCTTGCAGTGACCCAAAAGGCCTCATAGGAGAGGATTTATAGAACCAGGGTTTGCATGGGTTGGTGTGAATGCCTGAACAGCCTTGCACTGAGGTGGCCAAGGACTAAACACAAACTAAACGATCCTCAGCCTAATAAGTGTGAGGAAAATGGCATCCAGATGGGAGAAAGGGAAGGATACTGAAAAGGCTGATGGTTTAGCTCAGGTACTTGCAGCAGATGATCTGCTTCTTACCACAGCCACAATACTGTCCAAGAGTGCCATGATGTTTGTACCCAAGAAAGAGGAGGATAGACTGAGACAGGGAAAGTCTATTTAATAACAACTCTGATGGCATTTAAATGCCTGATTTAATTGTTGTCAGATTTGGAAACAGTCAGCTGTTGGGAATTAACTTCAGGAAATTAACTCTGTTGCTGTTTCAATCAATATTCCCTAATGCCAAGAGCCGCCATCTTGTTCCTCAGAGCCTTGGTGGATATGTTCCCACCTGTAATGTGATGGTGGTAGCTCCCGGATGACATTTTGTATCCGTGCCAACTGCTCATCCTCGGGGAAGCGTGATACTGCTTCCTGTGGAGATAAAAAGAAATAGTCCACCCTGTCAGTGTGCTCAGGGGAAAAGAAAGAGGGGTAAGGAGTGTCACATGAGACAGCCTGTCTCTGAGGGCATGCTCTCTTGTTACCTTGCAGAGCTATTGGTAGGAGACTTTGCGTTCCCAGCACAGCAGAAATCTGCTGTGATGTTATTTCAGGCCTTGTTACACCTTCCCCACACCTTGGGACAGGATGGTCAATGTTTTGAGGAGAGGTGGGGTTTGAGAACTGGGAGCTTCAATGAGGAATTATGTTTGTTATCTCTTTATATTTGTGTATTGATGAGTGAAATAGAAATGAACGGAAAGAGAAAAGTGAAAATAATGAAAAACTGTGTTGAAAAAATAATAGGTTTTTCAGGTCCTGTGTTATGAAAACAGCTTGGATGTGCATGTTCTATATTCATACAAATAAGCAATTTTTCACCTGACATTTAAAGATAGCTAGAAGAGTCTGTGTGAGTTTGCATCTTTTATGATGAGAGAAGTAAAATCACAGTCCAGGTAAGTTAATGTATTCTTACACTCAAGGTTAGACTAGATTAGTTGGAATGAAGGTTATACAACTTGGGCGTGATCAAGTGTCTATGAAGCAAAAGCCTGAAGAGACATGATAATTTCTGTCTGCATTCCTAGGAGCATACTGCACAGGTATCCATCTGTTCAGCTACTGCTTTTCAGTTTTTGTGCTTGGGAGGGCAAATCACCAGCAACTTCAAACAATGAGTGACTGTCTGGGAACCCCTTGCCTACCCTGCTGCCACTGGGGTTTGGACTGAATTCAGAGAAAGATGTAGGGAGCTATGCTACCAGCAGAAGTTTTGCCTTAACATCATGAACCTGAAATTATCAGGCACAACTGCAGAAGTATCTTCTTGTCCTTGCCACAACAACATCCATGCTAACCTATCCCTATTCAGGTCACTGTCTGTTTCCCTGCAGACCACCTCTTATGTGCAACCAAGTCAAATCTTGCTAGTTTCAAGGTCAGAGATGCACAGGAATGTGTTTTACTCCCTATGATTTGGAATTCAGATCTGTGCCCTATAGCTTTAGTTTTCTCACTGGTGTCACAGCAAAGAAAAACGCATGTATTCACAAGCTTGGTGTACATGAGAGGGGGATGCACGTCTTTTACCTAAATTAAACTTTAACTCCTTGCGCTACAATTTCTACAACAGAGGGCCAAATACTTATCCTAGTTACAAGCCCACACTCACATAAATATCCATACATCAACATCTCTAGGTGGCTGGGAATCAAGCCTTTCAGTGCCGCAGATGGGCTGTGTCACCATACCGCCATCACTAGTACAACTTCCATGACCTGCCATGTCCCCACAGGCAGCTGCACACGTACATGGCATGAATCACATCTCTGCCTAGGAAAGCAAAATACCTGAACTGAAGAGGACAAGCCCTTCTGAACTGAAAAGATCTGGCTATGAGCTTCATTTCCAACTACAAGCAGGAAACAAGACTATTCTGAAATTTGAGAATGTGATGCTAACTTTCGTCCTGTTTTTATTATTATTCTGATGATACAGTGCCTTGGAATGGAGGAGGGACCAAGTGAAAGGTCCTCTCTGAGGATCATCAGGATGTTAAGGGGCAGACCTTTCGCTTCAAAAAGTAAGAAATGAAAGAAGAAAAAAAAACTTATTACCATAACCCCAGAAAACCTAACTGCAAGCACTCCCATAATCTTTGCTTCAAGGAATATAAACTTTAACAGATGCATCTAAAACATTAAATTTCAACTGGAGACTACGAAGTATTTTTTCCCCTTGTGTTGATTTTCATCCCTACATTTAACTTCTAGGTCTCAAAGATCTAATGCTTAGGAAGCATATGAATATCAGACTTTATGAGTTTGTGATCCATTCAGACTTCCAGGCCACATTTCTGAGCCATATTTGTTGTGCCTTTGAAATCCAAGGCCCTCTCCATGCTCAGGATTAGAACAGTGGAACACACAATTCAAGGAAGAACCAATAACTCCATTTATTATATTCCCTTTAATCCTGGCATTAATTCATGTCTTCTGTGCTTTCATCTTTCAAGTAGTTAAAGAGCGCTCTAAGAATGGCAGAAGGTATCAAAAACAACTACAAATCTTGGATTTTTTTTTTGTTGGTTTTTCTAGAATACACAGTTCACAAGCCCTGATTAACAAGCGATCAGTGACAAAAGGCAAGTTTGGCTTCCTACAGCTGATTTGTAATGAGGGATCATCAGTCTCTATGCACAGGTTGGAACAAGCCGAGCAGAGTCAACTTATCTATCCCATATACAAGTGCCTGTCACCAGAATATGAGATTGCAAACTAATGAGTGTGAGAAGACACTGTTCTGCAAAGGTCGGTAGCCACTGAGGTCATGACTGTGATGCTACATCTGTGACTGATGACCAAAAGGCCAAACCCTCTCTAGTCATTAAGGAATTTGACTTTCCTTAGCTGTAAATGTCTGAATCACACCGGTGACTCAAAGTGGAGCCTGTCCCGTCTCAGAGGCAGCTCCAAGTGAGTCAGACAGGCTGGGATTAGCATGCATCCTTTACTCCTACCAGCGTTCTTCTGCTTAGGCACAGCTGCCATCATTCGCTGTTCAGACATCCCACGCACATGCACGCTCCGATAGCGGTTTTTCTGCTCCTCGGGGATTTGGTCTTTTTTCTTTCTTTCCTCCCTGTATCTGACTGTGTTTCCTGTCAGCTGGGTTACCCATTATAAATCTGTACTGAGTAGAATTATGTGAATAATGGATCTTGTGGTGGAGAGGACAAACTAAGAAGCCTGAGTTTAACCAAAAGAAAGAATCACTTTTAGGTCAATTCAAAGTGATAACATTTGGGGGAGCTGGCATGAGATTTTAACAAGCAATTGTTCAATGCTGACCAAGCATCTTACTCCAGTATGAATCCATAATCCAGTGAAAGAAAACTTCATTTCAATTCGAGGCTGCTTAACCCCTTTTCTGACATACACTTTATCTGGGAGCTGGATGTGTTAATTTCACGTTGAAACATTTCCTTTAGAAAGTATTTGTTAAAAAAAACAGAAGATTTGGATAGTTACAGAAGTGTTTTCCCTTTTGTTTTTGAGCAAAACTATTTACCAAATGTATCTAACAAAAACCTGCAAGTCATCAGCTCAAAACTGTGTTTTTCAGCAAACATTCTTTCCTGAAAAAGGTTTCCATCTAAATCTTCATGTTTCCTTTATAGCACTTTTCTTTCATAAATCAGCAGTGATAGCCAGAAAGACACTAGCCAAATAACTCCAGCAAGAATGAGGCTCATCATTTACTATGAATGAGTGAGTAATAGTCTGTATTTTCAAGGTCCTATTCATTCTTGCTGTCTCCATTTTGGAGAGCCTGTTTTACATGCTAAGGATCTCTAATATTCCGAGAGTATTGAACAGTTTTTCAGGTCTGCTCTGACTTAGGTTTTCCTATCTGCCACCTTAAAACACAGCCAAGTCTTACTTAAAAATCGGCATCAAAATAGCAGGACACCTAGCACTATTGTCTGTGAAGCAGCATAGCAAGGCTAACACATCGGTGTTCCTCAGCTCAGTTATAGTACCTGGCATCTACTTGACTTCCCTGACCTACAGAAAGCCCCTTTACACAAGGAGTCTTTAAAGAATATCTTCTTGTCTGGACCCTGTGGGTCTCTCTGGGTGCCTCCTGTGCAGCGTTGTTTGCAAGTGCTTGACTTAGGGTAGAGAAAATGCAGATAGCAGCACTTGAAGCTAAAGTTGCTTAAACATGATTTTGTCAACAAAATGTCTTCTCCGCAACATCCGACATTTTTGGCAGTGTTTGTCCCTTCCACTGCCCAGAAAATAGGAAAGAGTAGGATGATAGAAATTCTTAACAAAGGACGGATGTTTCTAGCACTGAAAAAACAATCCTTCCCATCCCCCCGTAGCAGTTGTTTGAAGATGATGGCGAATGCTTGTAGCTGAAAATTCACACCTCTGGTGTGGATGATTTCAGCCTGAATGACTGGATTTATATTCATTGGTGTCACAAACAACTGAAAATGGATTTAGAAGGGTTAGAACCAGGTAACCTTAATGATAAGTATAGCCTGCTGTGCCACCTTTTAATAAAATATCGTCTGTCATCAAAATTAGCCAACTCTCTTAAAAATTCAGGTTTCATGCTTTAATTTTTCAGCTCCCTGCAGTCCGCTCCTACTGTATCCATGTATAATCTATGGCTGTTTGACTTACTACTCTTTGAATTACAGTCCCTTTAAACAAGGTTGGAGATTTCTGTTTGGCCAGCTGCCACTTCCCTCTGCTGTTAGTATTTACGACAAGAGCGTGACGGATTTGATATGTCATAGCTGGCATAATCTGTGTTATCATTTGCTCTGAGGAAATGCTACAGATGCAGAAAAAGTTGGTACATTACATGTGGGTTGAGCAATCCGTTTGTTCAGGTGTCAGGGACTGTGGGAGGGACAGGGAAGAGGAAATCACTTCCTTGTAATTATGATCACAAGCCCCAGGTGACCCAAGAGGCTTCCAGTGATGGACAGTAATGAGGAGAAGAAAAAGAATTAGGAGTTCTGGGAGGAGATGCACAGTGGGAAGAAAGAGTAACACCAGGGAAGAACTGCAGTGGGGGAAAAAAAAATGAACAAAAGAAAGGAAACTACAGAGAAAATGAGAAAAATAAACACGCAGTGGGGGAAAGAAGCAAGGACATAGAAAGAGACAGCACAATATGAGAAGGGAAGAGCACTGAGACGTGTTTATTCAGATGCACGCAGCAGAAACCAGGGCATTGGAGTTGAAACCCAAACAGCTGTCACAAGGGAACCTGTGGCATGTCCACGCTGCTGGTTAGGAATGAGGGCAGAAAGGGGGCTCACCGTGAATTTCTTGTAGAGCTCATAAGTGAGCAGAGGGTTGGGCAGCTCCCTGAAGTACAGCTTGCAGAGTGACCCCACACAGTGGATGTCCTGGAGGTAAACTTCCCGCGTCAGGTCCGGGCATTGGTCAGAAACAAACTCTTGTCTGAAACAACATGGAGGCAGCAGTGTAGATGAGTAAGAGCTGTACCATGTCAGAACTCCACTCCGCATAATTTTTTTCACAGCTAGAAGACAAAGCATGCTGAAAAGCAAAGACGTCTCTATTTTCCACTGCCTGGCCCAGAGATCAGGCCCCAAGACTTTGATTAGTCTCTGGTTTCCCTAGCACGGTTCCATGAGGGGCCTCCAATCTGATACAAAGAGATTGCTTTGTTTTAAAATGAGAGAGAACAACTCAGCATTTGTGCTGAGACCCTCCAGGCCTTTTCCATTAACAGATGTAAAGGGAGGCGTTTTTCTTTGTCATGTATTATACCCCTGCAATGCTGTGTTTCCCTGTTACCAGCTTTTGACACCATTTCCCTTCTGCATCAGTGCAGAGCTCTGTTGACCCCAGTATGTGCCAGGGGAACTAACAATACAAAGATGCAGAGCAATGTCACTGAATCCCTCTGGCATTCAGACCAATTGACCTTACCTCAGCTTTTGAATGTTGGATGTCACTCCTGAGAGGCGGTAGATCCCATCCACGATGCCATGAGTCTCAATGAACTCCGCACAGCTCTTCAGCACATAAGGGACTAGGAGAGGAAAAGAAAGGAAGAGACTGAGAGCGGATCTTAGCAGTACTTACAAATATCTAAAAGGTGTGTGTAAAGAGGATGAGGCCAGGCCTTTCTCAGTGGTGCCCAGCAAAAGGATGACGGGCAACAGGCACAAACTGGAAGACAGGAAGTTCCATCTGAAGTTGAGAAAAGAAATCTTTAATTTGAGGCTAACAGAGCACTGGAACAAGTTGCCCAGAAAGGTTGTGGAATCTCCTTCTCCAGAGATATTACAGTGATGTCTGGATGCTTTTCTGTTGTAGGCAACCTGCTTTAGCAGGGAATTGGACTGGATGATCTTCAGAGGTCCCTTCCAGCCCCTATTATTCTGTGATCCCATAGTGAATACACACCGAGAGCTTCCGTAAGTCACCGCAGAGGAGACAGTTCCATCAAACACTTAGCAGAGGCTCTCGGCAGACTCAGGGAAAGGTCCAATAACAGAAGAAATAGAGGGCAGATTGAAAATAAACCCCACAGAATATCCGTGGCTAATTTGTGGAGTGAGGACACACAGTGCTTCTGCCATGTCATGCTGACATGAGACAATTATTGAGCCTGAAGTCATAGAAACACTGTGGGAAGAAAGGTAGGGCTTCTCTTTCTCTTTCTCTCTCTCTCTCTCTTTCTTTCTTTTTTTTTTTTTTTTTTTCCTTTCCAGAAAAAGAGGCAATTTCACTCTAATTGAAAGCATGAGGTAAAGCATGAGGTCCCAGGAACATTCCCCCTCCCCAGGATAGAGCTCCAGCTTTGCTGAATCAAGCCAAAAGGACTGATTGGCTTGGATAAAACTCAGAGAAGCGTTCACACTTCCATATAAGCCTACATACCCATGGTTTAGTGCTCATAAACTCCCACAGAGGGGGTATAAAGTTCAAATATTGACTAGATCTGCACACTGGCAAATTCTGACATTGGCTTCAAATGTACTCCATCAACATTACCAGCCAAGGACTTAACAGCCTTCAAGCTGAGAGGAATCTGAGGCACAACATTTACATCCAGACCTGGATCCAAAGCTCATGTTTATTTTTTCCCATTATATAGGCACAGGAACCCCCCATTCTCTTGGTCAGACCAAGCCTCCCTGTCCCCAGTACTATAACAACCCCAGCTATAACAATAACAGTAAGAGAGTCCTTCCTTATTAGGTGCTAGAAACTACTGTGTATTTAACGCAGTGCTTCACGCAGCCATAAGCACAGAAGCCAGTAAATGCAAAAGTTGAAGTTCCTTGCTGTAATGCTGACTCTGCTGCACTGTGCATTCGGAAAGCTGCACGGAAGAAAACAGGCTAAGCCACACGTTTTACTGGAAAACCAGGCATAGCAATTACTGCATCTTTGTGACACCACAGAGATAATGCCTCTGGCTGGACCTTCCCTGATCTTTCTTGCTCAAGTTCATGGCCATAATGACATATTAGCACACGCTTCATCACACAGGATCCAAAGACAGCACCACAAGGACAGCCTGGAAAACAAAAGGCTGAGATATTGCTGTTTTTCTCCAAGGTGCCACTGAGGCCAGAGGCAGCTCGTGGTTTCTCAGAAGCATGAGCTTGCACTACCACGCAGACCGGGCTGCGGGCCTTGCTGAGGAGGGCTCCCAGGCTATTGCTGAGCCCAGAGTCAGGGAAGCACTACTGTTCTGCCTCTCAGTTCTCACTGAAGGAGATAAAGAGGTCCTTCTTGTGTGTCCCTTAGTGTGGCCAACCCAAATGGAGGGATAAACAAAGTGCCTATGATTACTTGGAAATCTGAGTGATCCAAACAGGCTAATTCTCTCAAAAGAGACCAAAGAAGTCCATTCAGAGTGACAGAGCATTGACATGGTAGGTTTTGGTTTTGTTTTGTTTTGGTTTTGAGCATGGTTTCATTGTGCTAGCAAAATAGCCATGTTGGATCACACCTAAAGTCCTTGTGCTGTTTTAAGAGCTTTGAAGAGCTTTTGAAGCTTTAAGAGCTTCACATTGCTGGGTTCAGGCTAACTAGCAGCTGAGCCTTTGGCAGAGGCCTTACCCTACTGCAACAACAGCATTCATGGGATGCTGGTGAAGTTACAGGGCAAAAGCTTTTCAGCAGGCAGTCGTGGACTTTTTCACACCAGTGCCTTCCCCAATGAACATGAAAAACATTCTTTGCAGTGCCTCCAGAACCCAACTACTCAGACAACTGGGTGATGTGGAAGGATATAGAGCAAACCAAAAGTATAACATTTCCTACATGTCTTGCCAAGAAAAGCCCAAGTGACACATCAAAAAAGAGGACCTTCCTATCCCAAAATAAGTCTTGGTTATCTGTAACCGTAACAGAGAACTTATATCATATGATGATGAGCATGCTAGAAATAAAGAGAAGGAAAGGCCAATGACATCATGCCTCTTCTTCAGTTTTGTCTGGTTAGTCTGCACTGCCTTTGTGGCAGAAGTTATGAGTACGTGGCATATTACAATTGCCTTCTTGGGTGGGGTCTCTTTGAGGGGAACTAATGTGAAGTGAGCAGTAAAATGAAAGCTAGGCTGATCCTTTTCCCTTCAGTTCCATTGGGGTGGAAGAACGGGTGGACCACTCCATGCCATCTGGAAAAAGACGACTTAATTGAACAGAAATCCTATTTGAGTTGGAAAGCTACGTGACAAAGTCTGTTAGAAAATTAAACAGCCTTTCAAGTAGACAAACATAGCATTGCCACATGGATATAGTTCATACCAACGGTGCACTTTGTTAGACCCTTCTTAAAACCCCAGTGTTAAGAACAAGTGTGCTGAATAAAAATGCATACACTGATGTTTATTGCATCTAATCTGACCTCTCACAAGTGAGACCTATCAAATCACAATTTTTTTTGCTGAGGTTTAATTTTCTGGGGATAAATTAGGTCAGGAGGCCTCAGGCACATAAGCAAACCTCTTATACGTAGACCAGAGAAGACCAGCTCCATCTGTTGAGGACTGGTAAGATAAAAACAGGCCTAAGGAGAATAATCTGCAGCAAACATATAAAATTCACCGTTGAAAGTGAGTGAAGACTCCATAGTAGAGACGACCTTAGAGGATCCAGGTGGACAGTGTGCACCAACCTCTGTCAATATCTCTAGCCCTGCAACCTGCCCTTCTTTTCCAGCCCTGGGCTTCTCCTGTATTTCTGCCAGTGCCCTTCACTCATTAAATACATGACTTCCTGCCATACCAGGTCTTTGACTCTTATGAAGAGAAACAGCTGGTTATGTCAAAATGTGTAGTGGTTTTGTGATGTCAATAAAATCCCACATAGGGAATATTTCACTTGCAACCAGAAATTAAAGGCTTTGACCTCAGATCCTTGGAGGTGAAAGGACTGCATCAGATTCCTGCAAAGCAAGTCCCTAAATGTAGCACTTGTATGAAACTGGCACAATAACTGTTTTCTTTGAGCAGAACCTGCAGCTCTGAAATTCCTAAGCAGCTTTGATCTCCTACAAAGCTGGGTCTTTAGTGCACTTGAGGGATATGGGGTCAGAGTGGGGTCCATCCCACTTCCAGCCATCTTTGAGATATTTGGATCATTTTGGATCTGGCTACCAACCGTAGGTGCAGAGAGACACAGTCCCAGAGCTGTGGGTGTCTCCTGAAGGAAGATCAGATGGGGATGGGGATTTGTAGCAGGAGCTGTGTGTGCGTGCAGGCACTGAAAGGGAGGGGGGATGGTCTCCAATCTTGACGCTTCTATAATTAAAACTGTGCTGGAAGCTTAGAAGTTGGAAGAGGCAGCTGGTGTCACACAGACCCCGCTTGTTCTGCCAGACAGCCAAACTGTCCTCATTTAAAACTACAATAGAAACCAGATGGAAGAGGAGAGGAGAGTGTGGAGCAAAGCATCAGTCAGAAGGGAAATTGAGTTATAAACATGCTGCACACAAAAGACAATACTTCTCTTCCCCTAGACAAAAATAAACCAGAAGGGCAGTCACAGTAACTCGTTCTACTCTCACTAGATATTACCTCCAAGCTTAGCATACACAGACACTTCTCTTCAGCAGGGTCTTTTCCATGACCACAGCTCATGCCAGCTTCATTACTTGTCTGCCAATCCTATCAAGCCAGGTACTTCTCCCTCTCCTGTCCCCATAGGCTTGCAGCATAAGTGATGTGCACTAAGCCTCTCACATCCCAGCATGGAATGAGAGCTCTCTCCCTTCTCCTGTTCTTTCCGAGCCATGGCGTAACACTCAGCAAAGCTTCCCACCAGTGAGCAAGGAGATCTCTTTCTATCTGACAAAGACTTCATCTGTCACAGGGCTGATCTTTTAGGATCAAAATAAGCACAACCTTTCAGCGGGTACTTGGTTAAATCACCTATCAGCCCTAAGAGGATCACTAGGAGAGAGGGAGTTGTCCCATCTTACAAAGCCAGAAAAAGGCAAGAAAGATACTAATCCAGCAAGAGATGCAAACAACTGCATGCGTTCTTCAGTGATGTCTTCTAGAATAAACTCAGTCTCCATGCAGTACAGAAGGACCCTAGGGAGGAGATTGCTTCGTTAGCCACACAAACTTGTCAGTGCGGATGCCATCCAATGAGACTGTGCTTATACTTAGCTAACCTGGACTGGGTCACCTTGTCCAGAGCACACTGTACAAAACTGGACTGAATAGCAGCAGGCTTCACTTTTAACTTTCTCCTTTTGTTACTCTCTCTGAAGTCTCCTGCCATGGATAAAAACTACTGACAGCTATTCAGATTCTCCTTAGTGCTTTGTTTATGCTACATGGAGGGAGTTTAGTTTTATTTCAATTTTAGTTCAAGGAACTGGAGGAATAAATACAGACGTTTCATTTCATTTATAAGACCAACTTTTGGTGTTTGAGTTGCAAGAAACAGTATTTTTCTTTTTCAAAGATTTCCCCAAAGAACAAATCCTGTGTTGTAAAAAAGTTGTTGGCATTTGTATTTCATTATTTTGTTTTTTTATTTTTTTAAGTATTTAAATGTTTTTCAGTATTTTTTAAGGTTTTCTTCCATTGCTCTTAAGAGTAATGCACACTTCCTGTCACATCATGTCAATTTGTGAGACAATGAAGATCTAAACGGTTTCTTGTTTCAACTTAAGGTACTGAACTAGGAGGTGTTTCCCTCTAGAAAGGAAGTGTTTCAGTCTGTCAGTCAGTGTTTCTTTGTGCATACAAACATAACAGAACAGTACACATTTTAGAACACACCAATGCATTAACTCCGCCACTTAATCATAGGAAAGAAACAACACTGTGGCAATGAGCTTGAGGTTCCAAATTGCCTCCGAGTTCACAGTCCCAACCCATAGAAGCTGGGAATGAATCCTGCCTTGCCTGCAGACATCATCTCCTCCGCGTTCCACAATGCCCTGGTCAGCAGCAGGCAGGGATGGAAGGGACTGCAGCACCTGGGACCTCTGCAGAGGACCTCCTTTGCCCAGAAGTAAGGTGCATTGAAGGAACTGGGGATGGGGAAACTGCTACTTCTCTGCCTACCAGGACAAACAGAGAACTTCATTCTCTGGGTTGTCTGCGCATACTTTTCCCCAGCAATAAATTCGTTTTACATAAGAAGTAAAAATAAAATGGTCTCATCATCAACTGCCAGCGTTTACTTTGGCTGCAAGCACCAAGCTACCAGAACCACCCTGAGCACACACATGCACACCTATGTTTGAACAGCATGAGGTCACTGAACAAGACCAAACAAGCTTAAAAACCAAATCATCTTGATGGAGCTTTCCTTCTCTCTTCCCCACTCACTGCCATAAACACAGTTAAAAAAGGATGTGAATAGCTGGTGCTGTGGTGACCCTGTCTGCATGGACAGCACTACTGAATCACTGTGTAAGTCACACTCTTTGTATTATTTTTCCCTGTGTTTCTGTGGGAAACATCTCTGCAGTGTCCTGAAGGTCAGCACAACTCCTTGCAATGACAGCTCCATCCTGAATGGGCTCAGATATACAATACATGGGTCTGTCAGAAGCTATGAGCCAGCCGCCTCCATGGCTGGGGTGGGACATGGGCAGAAATGGAAGAGCTCACAGCAGACCTGGCCAGCACACCAAAGAAAACCTCAGAGAAAGCACTGCATAAGCAAACACTTAATCCTGACTCTCAACCCCAGCAGTCACCATACACCTCTGAAATGCAGCTCGTATCTTGGACATAGCCAGCAAATTCTGTTGTGCAGGCACTTTTGAGAAGAGATTGTACTAAATACAAGAATAGTTTTGTTAGGGAAACATCCTGCTGTGGGTTTCCTGAAAAAAAAAGAAAACAACAAAAAAAAAAAGACCAGATAACCAAACAGGATATCTCCACTCCTAGCTTTTATAACTTTGTGGCTTAGATTTTGCAGCATGGGTCAGTGAGCTGTGCACGGTCTCAGCTACCATTCATATTCCAACAGCAGATTAGGATTGGTACTGTACGCAGTTTTGTTCAACACAGGTAACTGGGGTACTTAATTCTGGTAACATAAGAATGAGAGGGCTGTGAGGCAGAGTGTCACCATTAACCTCATTTCTGATGACACATACTGAACACAATATCAGATTATAAGGCTGTGTCAGAGGCTGAGGGGATGCAGGAGTGAGCAGGGCAGTATCGATGCTGCAGCTCAGGGGATCCAGGAGAAGCAGCTTGCAAGAAAAGAATGCCAAAAAGAATAGATGGACAGTGCTCAAGGCTCCAGTCTCTTGAGTGCTCACTGACTGCCTTTCATTCAAATCAATAAACAAGTTTATGGACTGCAGCTGTCACACTGCATTCTATTTTTCTCACACTCAAGCACAGACATCTATGTAAGCCATGCTAATCTACTTTGCTGCTGGTAACAAAGAGAAGAAAATATATGGATTTCATAAGGTTTTTTTCCTCCTCTTGACAGCTTTTAACATGAATGCTTTCATTTAGAAGGGCTTCAACAGCAAGTCAGATAAACAGTCCACAGTATCCACATTCTAGTCGAGTCTGTGAGCTGATGCTGGCTTGCTCAGCTTCTTACAGCACCAAAATGATGCTAGAAGCAATTGTACACTATTGTAACTATTTCTTGGCTGTGAAGAGCATAGAAACAATTCGACTGATGCTTGGGGATTCTTACAAAAGATACTTAAGACCCAGAACCTGGAGAAGCCAAAGGGATCAGTTCATATATTCCACGCCTGGCTCTGTGTTAGCTTGTTCCTTAATCCTTTCTGAGTTCGATTTTATTGTGCCAGGCAATCTGCAGTTCTCCCTGCTGTTCATTCCCAGCAAATCACTGCTGTCACTTTGAGCAGTAGTAGGGTAGGGTAGGCTGGAGGCCCATCAACACTTGTGGTTCCCTTTCCAAGTTTTCTGCACAGTGAGTGGGTTACATGCGTACAGGACAGACATTCACCAGCCTTAAAGCACACATCCAGGGGTGTCAGCTAATGCAGAATGGCACAGCCAGCGAGCTCAGGTGTTTTAAAAGAAGACCAGCGACCAGTCACCCCTCGGAGAGCCCAGGTCACTGTTGTTTGCAAAGCACAAAGCCACTGAGAAGCAGGTCCTGGATGAAGCTTTCATCTGGATGAAAACCTGCCCGTCTGAATCTCACAGCACGTATTTATATACGATGCTATGTTTTTCTTTCCTTCTCATTTTGCCCTCTATCACACTGATGGGCTGATGCAGACTGACACTAGATTATGCAGCAATGCTCTTTCACTCAGGCTCCTCACTGATCTTGCCTCTAGGGCTCTCCTGGTGAAGATTGGATACAGCAGTTTCTAGTGGTTACTCCAAATGGGCTGTTTTACAGATAGTCAACAACTTAGGGCAAAGAGCAGGAGAAATTGCTGAGAATCATTATATATCACAGACAGACAGATGAGGAGCCTAAATAACAAACCCTTAAAGGCTGCCAATGAGAAGTGAAAGGCAAATTAAAACAGACTTTCCAAAAAAGTAAATAAAGCTTTATGATGTCAGTGTGATTGAAAACAAACGTGTGAAGACACTCACAATAATCAGACATTATAGTTTAAAGCCAAGCCTTATGAAATTCATTCCATCTTTGCACAGTTGCAGAAGCATATATTTAGACTGAGTGTTTTCATTGCAAGACTGGCTGGGCCTGACCCAAGGAGCTTCACTCATACAAAAAATCCCATTGAATTCAGCTGTGATTTCCACAAGAAGAGAAATGCTCTACATCCAACTCTTACTTTTTACTGTGGCATTCAAATCCTAGAAAACTAAGTAGAAATTGCTTCTGGCAGTGAGAGGTCACCTCTAAATGCTCCTCCCAGCCCTGCTCAGATGAGAATGAAGACAAGTTAGTCCTTATTTCAAATGGATTAAGCTGTGAATGATCTGGATCACTGATGCTTGTCTGGTGAAATGACCTGCTGTTCTATCCCTCCTAAGTAACGCCGCCCAAGGCATATGATTGCCACAGTCAGTGGACTTGGTCACTGTGTTCAAGAGGAATGAAGAAAATTCTGCCAGAAAAAGTGATTGGTCAGACACACGTACCCATATATAAAAATACTTGTCTATCTACATGTATATCAACATGTTGGTGTAAATGTATGGGTGTGTGCATATATATATTTGCGTGTGTGTGTGTATACATATTTAACATATACATACAAATAGATTCATGTATGCGTGTACATATATGTGAGAGAGATTTCCGATATATATTGCCAGGAAATTCTTCTTAGTGAACTTTAATAAGTTCTCAATTGAAATCCAAAGGCCTACAGATGGTGTTTACCAAGTCAAAAGCCACAAAAGCCTTGCTAGGCTGATGTCATAGGTCTGGGACATGCCTCACTATGGGCTGCTTCCCTTGTTTGTTGCAGTGTGCTCAGCTAGCCAGAGTAAGCCACTGCCACAGACATTTTCCATGCTCTCCCATTCCAGACAAAATTCATTTAGCCTTGCCTTGCATATTGTTACTGTATGCTAAAGAAACCTCTGAGCTAAGTATTTGCTCTTAGACAAGGAAAGCAGTTTGTTTGGGGATTAATTCCTCGTGTGTGCATGTATTTCTGCATTGGGATGTCTCAGTGGGTTGGTTTCACTCAGCAGCTTAGCTAAGAAGAGTAGCCCATGGGAAAGAGGACATTTTGGCTGTACCTTTCCACCTCTGGAAGCTGCAGCCCTCCAAGGTATGTCTTACAGTCTTAATCTCAGGGATCATATTTTACTTTCCATCCGTCATGGAGCGTAAAAAGCCCTAAAGGACTTTGCTAAGCAGCCTGGCCCCAACATCTGGATGTGATGCTGTACCTTCAGGGCTTCTTGCAGAGGCAGCAGGGAAAACAGCACCGCACCATCTGCCAGCCTCGGGGCAGATCTTGTGTTGCAAGAGGGCTCTTTGACCTCCACAAGATTCATCAAGGGCAGCACAGGAGGCAGAGCATCATTTGCAGATGGTGTCACAGAGCCTCCAAGCCTTCCAGAGGCTGATGCTGGGCAGGATGGTTTAGAAGAAAAGTATTCTTGCCATGCTCCTTGTGGCTGCCTCCACTCCAGGAGTCAGCGCTGATGAGATGCAGCCTAACCACAAGGCCTGGTTTCTCCCAAGCTGAGCTGCAGGGCAGAGGGGGGAAGGTTTCAAAACCAGAAACGTGCTGTCAGAGGAAAAATGATGAAAGGAGGCATGCTATGGCTTTTACAGCTCCTAATGAGAAGGGGAAAGAAATTAAGCTGAATTAACTCTTCCAGCATAAAGCTGCCTTCTCATTCCCCAAAAAGACTGCCTCATCTGGCAGGGACAAGTCAGAAGTATCTATCTATAGGGTGCTATGGGCCTGTCTGTGGGAAGAACTGTCCCCATGACTTTCTTCCTGCACACAAAAAAAACACATTATTTCCACTTGAGATATAGCCTCCCCCTCCCTCCATCTCTCAATAAATAGGCATGGCAATAGTTATCAAGCTGAGGGTCATTTTCAGTGCTAACAATGGGGGAAAAAAAAGAAAGAAAGGAAAAAAAAGGCAATATCCAGCTGTTACCAAAGCAGTAAATCTCATCACTTCACAACTGCTCTCCTCAGTTCCCAAGCCCCCCAACAGATTCCTGATACATTCCATATTTTGCTCTTTATTTTGTTTTCCATTTGGCAAAGGACAGGCTCCAAACCAGCATGAAGAAAAACAATCTTTTTTTTTTCCTTTTTTTTTTTTTCTCTTTTTTTTTCTTTTTTTTTCACCACGCTATCTCTGCTCCAAGTCAGACCAGGTAGTGCTTATCATTTCCTCTGCACTGCAAACACCAGTGTGCCTTCATTTCCTGCCACTGAGCCCTGGACCCCAGGCTGACATTGTTTTCAAGGCCTCTCTCGCCTGGACGCGCTTCCTGTTGATGTCAGGCCTCTCTTCCTCCCAGAGCAAATGGCCTTCCTGCCCGCACATGTATCCTTTTCCACCAGCACCAGCAAGAGCCATTTTCCTCCACTGAGGCTGAGAATAAAAACAAAAGTAGGGATGTAAAGAGGAGGAGCAGAGGGGGGGATGTTTGACATCAGGATATATCTGGAGCCCATCTCCATGAGGAGGAGGAGGAGGAGGAGGAGAGGTCAAAGCAATAGAGCTGTGTCTCAGAGATGCTGGTATTTGTGAGTACCGAAGAAATCACTTCTTAGCAGAGAACATCAGAGACTAATTACAGCTGCTGATTTCCCGCTGCTAAGGAACGCAGGTTCACAAAAGAAAAAGCTATAGCCACGGCCTCCATGCTTCAGCAGCGCTGTCATAAGCTGCGGGAGATGCCAAGACCTTTATGCTAGACTATGGCCTTCGATTTTATTCTTCTAAATGGAGGAACCTTTGCTGCTGCCAGCGCTGTTTCGTCAACAGCAGAGAAGCTGATGGTGATTGCAGAACATGGGTTACACCAGACTGAAGCACTTTAGCTTGGCACGTTTCCATTGCATGCCTAGGGAGGGAGAGCATGACCCGACACCTTTTGGGATCCCCCCTGGACCACAGCATTTAAAGTCTGCCTTAGTTCCACCAAGAGAAGCTGATGGGCTTTCCCCACATTACACCAAGAGTTAAGAAGGACGAGGTGGCTAAGATGACAAGGAGTGCCTGAGCATGCTGAACCTGCCATCTGGGCACCATGCCTTGCATGGGGAAGAATACAGGTGCAGAACAGCCCATGTGTGTGCATTTATACCACCCCTAGGACTGGGTCCGTGAAGCACATAATGCACCAATTGCAACCCACTCAGGCTATGAACACACCCAGGGTGATAGGAGGCTCTGCAGTGTGCAAGAAGCAGTCTGGAAATGCCTGTTTGCTTCACCGCAGTGCAGGCAGGCAGCAGAGCCAGCCCTCGCAATGGCATTTCCTGCCCTCCGGAGTATTTCAGCTGCACGGCTGCCACAGCCTCCGGCACTGGGTGAGGAGCTGGCTTACATTAGGACACATTCTTCTGCAAAGTGAGGTTTCCCCTAGCTAGGGAATGACCAGGGAAATAGGTCCCCCTGCATTTTCTACGCTGAACCTAAAAGTACTGCCAAAAGAGGGGAAGTGAGAAAGTGGGGTCCCAGTGCTTAGCAATAACCAAAACAGGACCAAGACCCTTTAAGACATGGTCATCTGGGGACGTTTGATATATATTTCAATAAAATTCAATGTTGTAACTTGTTTTTCTCCTTCCTTTCCTGTTTGTTGCCCGGCCACCTTCTAAATAAAGGGTTACTCTTCCAGCCACTGGTTGTAAATTGCCACAGAGGCTGACAAAATGACTCCAGCTTTATGCAACAGACCCCAAGCCTGGCAGAACCAGCACAGTTGCAAGAGATCGAAGTGGGGCTTCTTACTCAAGGTGCAGTTGCAAAATCTGTTGGTGAGAGGGCAAGATGCAAAGGCAAAAAACCCACCTACATTCTTGTGGCAGAAGCTGGCCGGGGCAGCAGTTGCTGGACACTTGGAGCCCAGCCCCATGCAGCTAAATCCCAGAGGAGATAAACCCCACAAGCACTGAGGACACCAAGCACACCGCAGGATTGCATTCTGCTTCCAAGTCTGCTCCCTGAGCAAAGTCTTGCTCTGAAGAAGGAGCACAGCCCAGGATCCCAGCAAGCTCACATTTTCCCTTCATGTTCTCTCTCGGTACGGCTTGCTGTTTGTGAATGACTTACCTCAATCACTCTTAAGCAATGTACTGACCAGGAAAAGGGTGTGGGGATTATTAATGGAAAAATCCTTGAATCTTTTAGCCCTGTGCATGGCTACAGTTACAAGGAAAACAGGATACCACATTGCATATGGGGAGGAGGAAGAGAAAAAGGAACAGAGACTAATGATCTACAGGGACTGACTCGCAGGGAAGAACAAAGTGACGGTGGTAAATAGGCACAGCTGGCCTGAATTAGGAGGAGAGAAGTGAACGCACAATAGCAGTCTGCAGAGGGTATAAACATCGTGGAGGGAAAGGGCCCATTCCAGATGATCAAGGGGCTGTAACTGGGAGTGACGGAATGAAATTATGAGGGGAAATGTAGGTTGAGCAGTAGGAAAATCAGCCTAGGAGCGAGACATAGAATCATGCTGCAGAATTGCCTCCTCCAGGGAAGGGGCGTGAGCTATGCTGCCTGGATATTCAGGATCAGGCAAGAGATGCTCTGAAGGGAATGGTCCTGCACGGGCCTCTGCAGCAAAGGCAAAATAATCCCACTGTCCTTCCCATGTTGTTATCAGGTAATGCGTCCTAAGCCCCGGCAAGATCTTCTGGAAGAGCACACTGTGGTAATTGTAAAGGAAAGTGTAGAGTGCCAGCGCTTGCTACAAGAAGAGACGACCACGGCCAGCAGCTGGAGTTTGAATTGGATACTGAAGCATGCGGGAAGAAAGGCTACTTGAAAATCTTCCAGCAGAATGATTTTCCAGTGGGAAAGAGTGTATTTCACAGAATCAAAATGTTTCACAGGAATGAAGGGATTTGGTTCCATTTTTCAACCAAAGAACCATCCAGATATGCTGTTTCCAGAAGGTGAAGTACTTCAGCATCATTATTTCCCATGTACTACCACCTTCAGGACAACTTTTATTTATGGGGAGTTTCTATGTTTTAATGCTGATTTTAGGGATGAAGGTAATATCTCAATAGTGGAGTGGAACGCAGTGCAAAACAGGAGCCAGCTCTAATGGATATCGAGTGATATCCACAGAGGCTGGCTGGCATCTTCTGCTCTCCGCACAGTTACAAGGATGGCAGCATCATTCTCTTTTGCAAGCCAAAGTCCAGACTATTGTGTGTGCTTCCTGTCAGCAAAGAAGAGAAAAAGAAGGCAAGTGTCCTAGGGTTTGCTTTTCAGCCCTCAGGTTACAACAAACCAACATTTGAAATCTTATTTGTATCTCACGTCCCCCCATTGTGAGGATAAAGCCCCAGCATGGCCTTACAGAACACTCCTCGCTTCCATCAGCAAAAATCCAACCCCTCGGCAAGGAGCCACAAATTCACACAGGAGAAGTATCATTCTCATCCCATAGGTGCAAAAAATGAGAAACAGAAATGAGCCGGCAGCCTGAGGTCATGCAGTGAGTTAGTGGAAGAGCTAAGGATAGAGCTTGCAGTTTTGACACCCTCACTGTAACTAAACCACAGTCAGATTTCTTGCATGCAAATTCTGAATCAATAGGTACTCACCCCTGTAAGTTCAGAAGCTGATATAAAGCACACATGGATTTCAACTGGTTTATCAGAACCACTGACCCTGAAGGTCAGTCAAGCTGAAAACCTCATGCAGATGTGTTTTTCTGGGAGAGGCTCGACTCTTCCCAAATCAGAAGAACCCTCCTTACCCAAACATTCAACCAGAATCTGGAGGCACAGACTAAAACCACAGCAGGAGATTTGGGTCAGAGAGTGCCAAGCAGGTCACTGAAGTGGTGTTTTGGGTTGGTTGCTATAAGAGTTAGTCTTGTACCAAAAGACCAGACGGCAGTACCCGTGTGTGCTGGGAATGCTGGAATGGGATCCAAGCTCTGTGGCTTGGTCTCCTTTCCAATTCTCTTCTTTTTTTTCCTCTTGAATGATTCTCTCATAACTGAATACCACAATAATGGTGAGACCCAGAGGCCATATGGGGAGAAACTGCATTACTTCTGATCATTTCAGGGAATGGAGGTTGGCTGGGGGTGGTAAGGGAAGTTGAATTCACTGGGAGATGTCATTCACTATGATGTCCTGTCTGTTCACAGATCAGTAATCCCAAACAGCTTGCTTTTTCCATCCTCTTCTCTTAAATGACCATTAGTTTCCTTTCTTTACCTCTGATCACAGGGCACCCACTTTTCTGTGTAGACTTTTTCCCTTGGAGAAAAACTCAAACCCTGCCTTTGGGGGTCTTAACTGAAGTTGAATCCCTGCAAAAAGGGATTTGGGTCCGACATTTCTGATTCAGCCCCGTATCTTCCAGCTGCAGCTCTAAACTGGATCAAAGGCATCTGTTCCCAGCTTTTGTTCCCTTCTGCATTCCCTTGAAATGTCAGCAAACATGACGGCTCTGCTGATGCCACGAGGGTGGTCTGACCGCTTCCCATGCTGGGCATGCACATTGGGTAGCTGTGGAGCAGTCAGCAGTTCGCTGGGTGCCTCCTCTGGGATGCTGTTCCTCACACCACAGCAGTGCCCTGAAGCAGCAACGCTGCCATGAAATCAACAGAAAAGAAATCCACCTCCAGCTGCCCTGGCTCACTAAGGGACACACAGACTTTGTTCTCAGCCTGCAGCTGCTGATGCCGAGAGGCCAAAGACTCATGCTGGGAGCTCATGTCTCTCCTTGAGTGTAGGGATGGATGCTCACTCCTCCATATATTCCCTGCTGGAGCCAATCCAAAGTGGGACACAGGCACTTGCCAGCCATCCTGGCTCATGCCATTCTGTACAAAGCTAAGGGTTAGCCCGTGAAGACCCCAGCCATGGGGAGTACCCACAAAATGAGTGTGCTGTCACAGCATCGCAGGGCAGCTCATGGGAGAGATGAGAGCAAAGATATGCTATGAGTTGGCTACCAAACCCAGGCCATATTTCTCTGCCCCATCATAGGGTCCATGTTTAACCTTCACTACCTCATCATCGCTCCCCTGCCCACATGAAGTATCTCCATCACAAAGGATCCTCATGGGACTTCTGGACATTTGTGCTGCACACTCTGCTTTGCCTGCCAATATGCTGCAAAATGCCAGCTTTGAGCTCTGTATCTTTCTCACATAACGTCTGGCTTCTGTCTGAAGACAGAAGATTCAAAGCTTTGCTGCACTTCCCTGGTTGGTCCCTATCGTGTTATGGATGTGGTTTTGTTTAGGAATGAGTTCAGGCTCTTTATGCTTTCTGCTCTGCATTTCTCCTAGGTTCAATGGACCTTCTGCCATGATGTTGTTTTTCCCACATTTTATAACCAATTCATTTTCTCCGATTACAGCAGAGAGGGGCCCTGGTCAAAGCAGAATTTTGTTGCAAACCTCAAAGTAGATCATATTTGTCTGCAGTTTGGCTTCATTTAAGGTCATTCTGTAGTCAAGCACTCTCAAAACAGACAATACCTCATCTCCAGGTGCCCAGAACATCCCATGCAGGCACTATCATTGAGGCTTTCCACTTGAGTGCTCCTCTGATACACATCCAATCTCACCAATGCTTTCTCAGCATTCTGTCCCGCAAGAGATTCAGGCCAACACGATCTATTTCATTTGGAGATAGATGATGGTACCACCATCTTCAATGCCAACATCAGTGAATAACAATAGTGTTACCTGCTGTTAGCAAACCTGCATAAAATTTTGTTCTTTTATCTCACTCCTGCTGAGTTTATTCTGGTGCAACCCTTGGACATTCCTGGACCTAATTTGTGCCTCATTCTGGTGATAATGAGGTAAGTGTGGGTGCCACCAAAGCATTTTGTCACAGGACAGATTCACATACACCCAAGTCACGTAGACATCACTTTTGTTTTGCTGTTTTGCCAAACAAATTCATGACCCCTTTACAACAGGGAACACTTGCTGTATATGCAGATTTGAAGCACATCCACACCGGTTGGCTGCAGCATCCCAGATTTATACTGGTGTCACTGAGGTCAGGAGCTGGCCTGGTGCCACACTGCCTGTGCTTCTAGGGGAGCTCAATGCTAAAAGACAGCGTACTGAAATGGAGGCACACTGTTAAAGTGCTGGGGGGGAAGGAGGGGGGGGAAATAACAACTTTTCAGAGCCACAGGAACAAGATGTAAGACAGTTTCTCTGCCAGCACGTGAATCCCTTCTACACCTAGGGTACTACTATAGAGATTCCAAGTGTTGGAGCACTTAGAAGGACACTCTGGGTACTTAGAGCCATGTGCCAGGAAGGGTCCATGGCACAACACACTCCTAGCTGAGCCCCTTGGCTTGCACAGCCCTGTACCATCCAGCTTGGACACAAAGACTTGCACATTCCCTTCTACCCCATAGCTTTACATCAGAGGACAGCTGAGCCCTTAGGGGACACCAGTCAGGCCAGCTGTGCCTCCAGCCCACCCAGGCAGAGAAAGGACGAGGCTACATGGAGACACATCAGTGCAGATGTAAGAAGTGCAGACGTAGGTGCTGTGGGGTACAGAGCAATGTGTCGGTCCTGCAGGCACAGAGGGCCCTCAGTCCCATGCAGAGTTAGACACACACACACAGTATTCAGGCCATCCCAGGCTTTAGGATGGCTCTGGGGAGAGCATGAGATGGTGGTATGAATCACATAACACACTACCCTTGAAGTGAAATGCTGGGCGCATTGCCATGATTTAACAGCACAGCCTGGTTTATAACTGTCCCTTTGGTTTTACAGTATGCAGGCAAACATTTGGGTGGATGATGTCTTGATGGACTCAGAGTGGAAAAGGAGTTGGAACGTGGAAGTCATAGGTATGTATCAGCAAGCTTGTCCTGCTCACACAAAAGAAAACAAACACCCACAAAGAAAATGTTGCAAAAGACAGTGATTCCCAAGCGAATCCAGCCAACTTCTGAATCTGGATTGCCTATCCATGACCTGAGACTACTTTATAAATCGCATCCGGAAGGCAGCATTGGCCAACTAAACACAACAGCTAATCATAAAATCCAAAGAATATCCATTATGTGCTCAGCTAGTGACATATTAAAGCCTCTAATTTCTTTGCTTCTGTAGGCTCCTAGCCAGTAGTGTTCACCCTGCCTTCCTTTAGAGCCAAGCTAGAGACATACTCAGATTAAAACCTAGCAGCCCAGCACTCCAGATTTCAGGGAAATTGATCTCAGGAGCCCGTACGTTGGATCTAGTAACACTTGGGTAACCCCAAACCTTTTGTACTCCTGTCTGAAAGCTCTGAAAACGAGCATTGGAAAAACATGATTCTGGCCAACAGGAATGTTATAACCTTGCTAGTGCAAAGGCAAAAGCCGTCGTGAGCACAGAAGTTGAGAAGTGGCAATGGCAAAATCCTTTGAAGGAAAACAGCGGTGCTTTTTATTATTCCCTTATATGAGTTCAGAATGCTGCAAAGTTAAACAAAGCAATTATGAAGCCGGGTATTTAAAAATACTTAATGTTTCACAGCCTGCTTGGAGTTGAATTGGGTATCCAAACATCTGGGGACTGCAAAATCCATCAGGAAGCCCAGACAGATGAGACACGTCATGGCAGGAAGGTTTGGTGCTGCCATTGGAGAGACAAGGAACAGCAGGAGGTTCCCGCAGCTCCTTTTGGGCAAGAAATGTTAGCACAACATGGATGCATATACTAAACAACAAGAGGAAGAAGAAGAGAGAGCTAAAAAAGGTTTTCTCAAGTCTCCTGCTGTTCTGCATCTCTCTCGCATTGCTCTGATCCATCTGTACATGTCACTGGCTGGCAGGATGACTGCTTCCTGCTTCATGATTTCGTAATTACTTTTTTTCTATATCAAAGGAATTTAAAGGAAATTATTACAAACAGTTTGGCCACACTGCATTGAGTCATTGGGTTCTATTTTATTACCCCTGCCATTTTCTTCTTCTTTTTTTTTTTTTTTTCCCCCTTTTCATTTCTCCTTTAAAAGTCAGATGCTTTCTTAAACGCTTTCCAGACTCGAGCTGCTCCCAGACTGCATGTGGACAGCAAACACAGCACAGTCCTAGAAGAAAGAGGCTCTCACAACTGGACACCCCAGCAGCTCGGGGCGCTGCAGGCAGTGTTCTCAGCAGCATTTCATTGCGGAGAGCCACTGCAGCATGGAAACGCTTTGGGTGTAGCAATCCCAAGCTCATCCCACAGGCGCTTCATGAAAGAGGCAACTGTTCTGTGTTGGGAACCTGGAGAAACCCCACTTAAAGCCCCATTGTTTCACCCTCTCTAGCAGCAGGGCTGGACCACTCCCCACTGAAGCCTCTGTCTGTCCAGTGGTTGGGGAAGAAGCAAGTAAATAGAGGCAAATAAATAAAGGCAGTCGTTGCTGGAAATAACAAAGATTGGGGGAAGCGAGGCAAGAGGAAGCAAGAAAAAATCCTTTCATGCTCTATGTTTCTTCAAAGGCAAATGCCAAGGAGTTGCTTTTTTGAGCTGTGTTTCTTTGTCTTTCTGACTGCTGGATCTTGCTGTACTAAGGGCTTTGAGACACTAACAAACACATTGCAAACGCAAGAAGGGGTGTTGCAGGAAAAAGGCATTGAGATCATGCTTAATCAAACTTCCTTACATTTTAATAGCTACAGTGCTGCCGTAGAAGTCAGCCAGCTCTCTGCCTTTGCAGCTCCTGGCCAAGGCGTCAGGCCAAGACCCGATGTTGGTACAAGGCTGCGCAATCTAAGCGCAGGAACTTGCTGAAGACTGTAAAACCGGAGAAGTTTTGATTCATAGCACCATTGCACAGGCTTCCAAAAAGAAGGAAGCTGATGTACTGCGTGCCCCTAGCATGAGTATGTTGAAACATTAAGTATTGAGAGCTTATTCAAGCGAGACAAAGCTGCTGTTGCTCACGCCCATAGACTCTGGAACCGTTCAGAGAATGAAGCTCATTTTAAAATCAATTAGGCACCAAAGGGAGAATGAAAAAATGCAACGAGCTGATGAAAAACCAAATCACTGGCAATGCAGTAACTCAGTGGCGTCTCTACTTTCCAAATCCAAGCTGGTTTAATTGGTTGAAAGGAGCCAGGCATAATTTCCCCATCTCTCTTTCTGGATCAGTCCTGCATAAGAATCTAGAAGAGGAGTTTGAGATAAGAACCGTTGGTTCTGTGAGCATCTTCCTTCACTGACGGCAGCTGGTGCTGAACACAATTTCTGGCTGTCTGTGCTCAGCACAGCCTCTCTTTATCTGGTCTACCCCCATTGAAAAGCTGCCAGAATTTTGTATCTTACACCCACTGATGCTCCTCCCTCTTATCCCACACACTGGCACTCTCCATATGGTCAGATTTGCTCCCAAGCTGGTTTTTCCAACCTTGCCCTTCTCCAGCTCAAGCATATTGGGATTTCCTCACATGCTTTCTCCATTCCATCTTCACCCTCATTCCCTTTCCACATTCATTCCTTCTGGTCTGTTTTTCATTTCTCTGCCACACTCCTCCCCCCACAGCTGTTCCTTTGGATGCATTATCATTACCTTCTATCAACAGCCTAAGGCTGGGCCTGGTCTCCAAATCAGAATCAATTGAAATGGCTGCCAGTGACTCGTAGGGGCAGTCCTTTCCAAAAGCCAGTAATGAGCTATGTCCCACGACATGCAGAGGAAGCTGTGCTGTAAGCATAGACCCCCTTCTAAATCGGTGGCTATAAAATCAAGTTTGCAACCTTGCAGAAAGTTTTTATAGCGATACTTTTTTGCAACATTAGCAGAAATAAAGACAGCATCCTGGCCAAATTCCAGTTTAGGTAATCCCTTCTGCTAGCTCAGATAGATGCTGGATCATTTCTCTATCTCCTAGCTGCAGAAGTCACTTGGTCAATGTCATGCTCTGCTCCAAGATAAAACAGCACATGCTGGGGTAGAGGCCTGTCTTTAGCTCAGAAGGAAGCACCAGCAACCCTCATCTCTAGGCATGTGATGCCACCATGGTGTTCCTCACTGCCTTGTGCAATGGCAGAATGAGCCACATAGCTCGTGGCGCGACACTGATAGAGTTCCGCCTCCTCCCCTGCTCAATGCAGTTCCAGCTCCGATCTGGGAACTCAGCTTTCATCCACACAGAGCCCACATGCTGGGGACTGTCCCTGTGCTGCTGGAATGGGACAATCAGACATTGTTTGGCTGCTGAATCATGGCTCTGTCAGGCTGCAGGCCAGACAGGCTCATTAGCATGCAGCCTAACCCAGGAAGGAGGGTGCTGGGGTGGCCATTGCCTCCATGATGGACAGAAGAGATGTATGTTACTGCAGATACTTAAAAGCTAGAATATCTCTGAAATAATATGGGCTGGTTAAGTGTACTTGAACTGTCCCTGGAGGTGTCCTGCAGTGAGTTCAGATCTGTCACAAGAGGCGCATGGGTTAGACCTTATTGCTCTCTACAACTACACGAAAGGAGGCTGTGGTAAGGTGGGAGTTCTCCCATGTAACTAGTGATAGGACTAGAGAGAATGGCCTCAAGTTACACCATGGAGGTTCAGGTTGGACATAAGGAAATATTTCTCTGAAATGGTGGTCAGGCACTGAAATGGGCTGCCTAGAAAGGTGGTAGAGTCACTGTCACTGGAGGTGTTCAAGAAACATTCAGATGTTGTACTAAGGTACATGGTTTAGTGGGAGGTATTGGTGATAGGTGGATGGTTGGACTGGATGATCTTGGAGGTGTTCTCTAACCTTGGTGATTCTGTGATTCTATGATTCTATGAACCACTGTTAGGGCAGGGCTGAGCTTCAAAAACTACAGTGCTGCAGTTCAGATTTGTCTTTAGTGGCCAAGAGCTAACATCAATAATTTAATGAGCGCCTTATATCCTGAAATGTTTCACAAACTGTGAAAACAAGATTCACTCCACCCACCTTTTAGGCTGGGAGGTGGCAGCTGTTGAACTGGGCAGAGCCCAGCTACGTGACAGTATGGGACACCGAGTCCAAACAAACCACAGCTCCAACTGAAATTGCTTTTGGGAAGGAGGCAGTACAGTATGTACGTGTGTGAAAAGGTCCTTCTTCTCTAGAAACAAAAGATAAACTGGAAGTTTTTAAAAAACAAAGGTCTGGTACCCCTGTTTTACTCTGTCCAAATGGTAGCCTTTCCATAGGAGATGCTGAGTGAAGCTAAGCTTACCATCTCCTGAATCACCACCCATGCAGCAGACCTTCTTGGGCAACTCCCATGCAAGCACTAATCAGATGTGAACCTGCTTAGGCTATAATTGCCGCGAGCAAGGCTTGAGGCTGAATAGCAGCATGCTTATTTAGCTGTCATGTTTAGGAGCCTAAGCAATATCCAGTTAATCTTCTCAAATCCCATTATTGAAGTGGAGTGACAGATGGGTATTTTAGCAGGCTAGAAATGAGGACTAATTAGAAGTCCTAACCCTGCTTTGTGTTTGTTACACTTCCCTAGCTCTGAAGCAGGTTTGATAGCAGTGCCCATGTCCCCGTGCCTGTCTGATTTGGGGCCGGGGCCACAGAAGGACTTCCTGCAGGTTCTTCCAAACCCAAGGTGGGATCCCAGATCTGAGCCTTGCTGGGATCTGGAACTGAATTTCCTGGCTCAGAGCCCTTTTGTGGCTTTGCATAGCAGACCTCAGGCAGCAGCGTGTGACTGACACTCGCAATGGAGCCAGGAAGGAAGAATAATGGAGTCAATAGATCAAAACCATCCCTTCCCATTTACTGCTCTTAAGCCCGCCTTAGGCACAGACCCTTGATATATTGACTTTGGCAAAGTGTGCAAACTGCCATCCTGGCAATGAAGGTATTTGAATGGAAGGAGAAAAAAAAAAGAGAACTAAAGAGTTAAGGAAGGGGAACCAAAAAGTGCTAGCAATGGGGGAGAATCCCCCTTGCCTTCTCTGTGACCTGGAGCTGTCAGCTCAAGCAAACTCCACAGTCTCTTCAGAGGATCCAGGCCATTTATTTTATCTTTTCTTTACCTCATGCCTTTACCTGGCTGCACTTCTGGTTTCCAGCTGGAATGGGATGGGAAAGGAGAGGACGGGATTAAGTAAGGAAGGCTGCTGCACTGTTTTTCTGGCTTGATTATAAGCAGAAGGTGCAATAAATCTCTCAGTAGAGCTCATTCTCATTTAGTGTCTTGTGGATCTGAGACTACCTGACCAGACCAAGGGTGAGGCAAATGCAATAGCAAGTAGAGAAGATAAAATGAGCAAAATGGTGAAGCCATTCCCCTCTCTCATTTTGCACAAGGAAAGAAAGCAATTCAGACCTGCTGACAGCTTATTTATTTCATACGAACTGCGGCTCTGGGGTCCAGAAAGAGGGCTCATCTTCCCATCACACCACTGAGCCTCACAAGGGATGACTGCAGGGATAAATGGAAAAACAAGCATGAAGTGCACATGGAGCAAGGGGTTTTTTTTACGCACAGGTTGGCCCTGCTATGCTGCCAAGCCACTTGTCTGCAGCAGGACAGACAGTCAAACTCACTGCTAGAGATGGCAAATGCAGAACTCTTACAGCAGCAAGGATATCCCAATTGAAATACTCAGATCTAGGATGGCAGACCTATCCTTTTCCTTCTAGTGTTCTGGGTTTGCTATATCAGCATTTTTGATGAATTGAGGAATACAGGCAGTGAGCATTGCAGAGCTCTAGACTGGATCTTGCCTTCTGTGCCCTGCATCCCACATTTAGGGACAGTTTGTGAGCACGTCAGCACTTTTCAGGTTAAAAAGGCAGCACTGATGCTGCCGTGTCTGGTGAAAACCACAGTGACATTCTCTAAATGAAGGCTGTACCAGAGCCAACCTCCTGTCTGTCATCTGTGGGAAACAAGTTACATGGCAGTTAGAGCAGGAATGTCCCCCAACCCTCTGGATGCTCATTCCCTGTTTTAGAGATGAAGGTACACCTCCTCTAACCATTTAGCCACCTGACAGCATTTAATCACATTGCAGAAGCAAATGTACACACCATCCTAGGTGGAAGTAAGCAGAAAAAGTGCATGAGATGCAGAGAGAGTTTTGCATTTTGTTCGGGGGTTAGTTTTTGTTCTTTCTTTAACTGTTCTGTGCTTTACAGAATGAAACAAAGCCTCCTGTTCCAGATGATAAATCTTCAAGCTGCTCTTGGCCCCAGAGAGCACAGAAGATAATAGCATTTCCAAAGGCATTTAGTTAGCTGAGCCTTGAGCATAGAAGAGGGCAAAGAGGAGGAGGAGATAAATGGCCGTGAACCCAGCTCAGCTGCTTGGGGCATATTTTGGAAAGCAGCCACAGCTGAGCATCTTGCATAGGGACACACACATTCCATGCCCTGCCCAGTCCCTGTGATGGAGCAGGACACATAACATAGGCACTGGCAGAGGAACAAGTAAGACCACCAGTCCTCAGCTTTCCACGACCATGTGTATACACCTGAGGATGATGTGCTGCCTTTCAGTGCTGCTTGTGGCATTCTATTAAGCCAAGGCATACATAGCTTTCATAAGATACAGCATATCAGCCTATTCTATAAAGTGTACATTAACTTGCTCAGGCTGGCCAGCAGCAAGACTGCAGAAAGCATTAAAGAATAGGGTTCTTTCTGAAAAGGTAATTCATTTTTAGTATTAACCAGAGCAGAAAGGATGCTTAGTATTGCCCCAGTTGCATTTTCAGCCTATGTTGGGAGGCCAGGGCCAATATCTGACAGAAACCATGCACATTACTAGGAGCATTAGAAAAACCATGAAAAGCTTTACTTAATAATAAGTGGAGAGAGATGTGCTTTCCCATCTGCTCAGCACTGGTATGTTTAAGGCAAGAGGGTGAGTCAAAATAAGACCTCACTATCTGCTTCAGTGGTGCGTGCCAAAAGACTTGTAGGGTTAGGGACTCAACTCCTCATTCCCATACACCATAAGAGCATTGGTTTAGCTCTTCAGTGAGGCTAAAGTTCTCTATCAGTGCCTTTAACTTCATTACATGCAAGGGCTACGCATGTGACAACAAGATCAGTCTCAAGCCCATGGTAGGCACTTGCACATCTACTGTCACACTGGTGCAGAATACCAGAAAGTCTGCTTGTGGCTTCAGATTAAATATAGAAAACAGAGGGCTACGTTATTGAATTACATACGAAAGTTAATAATACAGTCAGCACAGTTGCCCCACATTATTTAATTCCCAAGTAAATTCAATTTCTGTTGCTCTGTTCTGTGTCCATTGTAAACATGCTGCAGATTTTTTTTGTGTTGACAATGCAAAACACATCCACTGAAGTTATCAGCAGAGAAGCCGAAGGTTCTGGCATACTAACAAAGGATAACTGGGGCTTGAGGCCCTGGGGTTGGATGGAAAGTTGCCCTTAAAATAACTATCAGTGGAGCCAGTCAGCAGCTTTGATCTTGTGCTAGGTACCTAGAATAACGTGGATAAGATCCTTAAGATCATCAGGTCCAGCCATCAACCCAAGTTCACCACCAAACCACAACCCTGAGCACCACGTCCACACGCAGGTTGCTGTGTCACAAGTTTACCCAACCCCTGCTGGTGGTTCAAGACTGGAGGCAGACACCAGTAGTTCTTTCCTCTTAGTCACCCTCAATTTGTATTTCACATGTAGGGAAACAACATCTGATGCAGATCGGAGATGCGGTCTAAGAAGTGACATGGGTGGCCAGTGTGAAAGCCACCTCACCCCACACCCAGCACTGTTAAAGCAGAAACACTGAATCATATGTCTGACACAGCCCTGACTGTCAGCAAATGCTGCTGCTGTAAAACTGTGTCATATACGCAAAATCTGAGTTATGGGCGCAACAGACTCTCCAAAGCAGAACCAGGTCCACACTGAAAACTTTAGAACCGAGCACTGAGATCACTCAGATCACTTGTTCTCACAGCTATACCAGCTGTGTTGCACATCCATCTAACTCAGTGCCAGCGTTTCATCCACCACAGGTATTTGCTTGAGCCACTGCAAGCTGTCACATCACAGGCACCATCTCTGCTGCCCCACATCCAGATGAAATCAGCTGTCACCAACAAAGAGAAATCAAAGTACATTTTTTCATCTAGGATCTGAAGGGAAGGCATGTGATTCACGCTGCTCACCAAGGATGGAGGAGAAGGCTGGGCATGTAGATGACACGTGTGCCTCCCGCAGTGCTTGGTGAGGGAAAGGGAATGCAGGAAGCAGCATGGAAGAGTTCTCTGCTAATCACAGAGCTAACAACAAAAAGTCAGTACAGTGCAAGGAGCCGAGCTCGATATGAATGTTTATCTGCAGTAACACCATGGCACGGGGACACAAATCTCCAGCTCTCAGGAACCAGAAACAGATTGAGGAAGTAACATAAACATCGTCCAAAGCAAGGAGGAACAGTGGAGCTGCAGAAGCAGACAGATGGCTCCTGCTCCCGTTGTTCCCAATGTCTTGCTGCTCTCACTTTGTTGCCATAGAGGCTGATGTCTGGGACCCATAACATGATGCTCCGCTTGTGAGAGTGGGTGGAGAAAAGCAAACTCTGTTATTAACAGTTTTCCCCCTGCGCTCTTCGTTTTGACAGCACAGCGTCTCACCTCTCTGTCCTATACACGTGCCTTGCACCCTGGAATGGTGGCCCTAGCCGACCTCCAATTCATATGCTCATCCCTTTCTTTTGCCTCTAATCTCAGAGCCAGGCTGTCCTGCTGGCTCCCATCACAAAGATAAGGGGATGCAGCCTTAACATGCAGAAGACACATTCCCAACCTGGAGCAGACACCCCAGAGCACAAGTCTGCAGTGGGAAATGCAGAGCAGACTGCAGCAGCACATCCAGTCCCTTCCCAGCCAACTCAAAGAGGCTTTGCTTGTCCCTTTCTCTTCCCAGCCCCTGCTGCTTCTTCCCACACCCAGGTGACAAGCGTTTGCATAGCCCCACAACGATGTGGGTTAGGGAGCTGATCTGGATTGAGAGCAACCTGTCTGCAAAAAGTGAGAAAGGTTTCTTTTTCAGATCAGTTCTTCAGACAGAACTCCCCAGTGCCACAGTTTCTAATTTCGAGAACAGGATGAAGGCAGCTCTTCATTCTTCTGCAGCAGATTAAACGAGCATGTGGCGTTTTCATTTTACCAAGGAGACTTTAAAATAATGGCCTTGTCTTTTTCCTCCACATCGCCATTAATGATCCTTCAGCAGTTTTCCCAGGCCTTTCTGCATGCATCACTAACCAAAAGCACCTAATCAAAAGCAAGGGCATGCTTTCACTTCAATATGTCAACACGAGAGCAGCTTGAAAAGAAATAAAGTAAGCAGACACAAATGCATCTTTCCTGGTAATGTAATTCTTCAGCATCTAATTCCACTTTGGAGCCCAGAAATTCACGCTGTGACGTGGGGTAAATCTTAGATGTTCAACAGCATTAGGCAAAAGCACACACCAGTTGCCACACACTTATGTGTGCTATGGGTTTTTGCACGCGCCCATGCTCAGCCCTGCCTGCTCCTATCCCAGACACACGCAGCTGCACATGTGAGGAAGGAAAGCCCTCTGTGACCCAGAAAAGTTGCTCCACATCTGGGCTGCAGGTTTGAGGGCTGGTTCCAAAGGGATCCTGTCCTCAAAGCAAACTTCCTTCCCGAGTGGCAGCTCTCATCTGTCTGAGCTCAGACGAGGCAGTTTCATCATGAAATACATGGCATCAGAGCCGGGCAAGGCTGTCCCTAACCAGAAAGAGAGCAACCAGGGCCACCTTTCCTTTGACAAACCTATTACCATTAAATTATTGCTACTGTTTCCCTTCAGAAACCCTTGCCAGTCCTCCAGTAACGTCTTGACATGCTGCAGCTCTCAAAAGCTGTTAGAATTTTGTTTGGGGAACTAGTGCCAGCCAGAACTGCTACATTTTTATGAGACCACTAGCTCTAAATGTAAACTTTTCGTACTCTTTTATTCCGATGCAGCTGTGACAAGGCAGGAGCAGCCTCTGAAAAGGCTGATAACGTCTCCCTGTGCTACATTTGCAGAGCACAGCTCCCTTCCCTCTGTGCCCCCAGGGAATGATGCTGGCTGACCAGGAACCTGGCCATGGCAAGGAGAGTATGAGGGGTCTGGTGGTTTCAAAGTTCCTCCAGTGAAGCAGCCCTACTTCTGCAGCCAAAAACAAACAAAGGCAATAACCAGTGCTGGGCAATGTGACAGAAAGTGCTTGGGTGCCACTGTGGGAGCTGCGGGGAGTGTGGGAGGGGGTTAAGGGGAAAAGCTGAGCTCATTGCATCCCAACCAGACAACATCAGGCAGGAAACAGATGTGCAGCAAACCACAGAGGGGTACAGTGACACCAGCATTAACGGCTGATGGGGGAGACTAGGACGTGCCAATCGGACCTGAAGGCTGAGAATAAGGTGCCTAGTCTGAGGCTTGGCCTTTTGCTGTCCTGATAGCCTATCCTTGCTCGTCATACTAAGATGGAAGAGAAAGACTCAGCCTTTTTGCTGAGTTCTACCTGTCTCTCAACAAATGATGCAAAGGTACATTTGAGTCAGGAGTGATTCCAATGCAAAAGAACAGACTGTCTTTTACAAGCACAATCCAATTTTTATAGATGCTGTGGTCAGTGCTGTTTAAAAAGAATGGAAGTTGTACCTGATTGAGTACCTCGTAACCCAGTCTGAGTCTTCCACATTAGAAGTACTGGGAATATTAATCTCATTTTTTTCTTTGTTCCTCTCATTTTAACAGCTTTGAACTTTTCAGCCCCCTCTTGCAACATTCCGTGATATGCCCAAAATCAGGACCATTGTTTCTGACTGTTTTCTAAAGCAGATCAGATTGTCTCACCTCAGTTAAGGTTTATGCACAGCCTTGCGTCACCTATTTTCTGCTGGCCCACCCATCACTATAAAATAGTTGCCATTAAGGAAACCAGAGTCCCAGCATGTGGCTCTCACAGAGTTCAGCAGAAGCACTATGTGCTTTTCCCCTCTGGACACCTGGATGGTTATCAGGAGGCCAAAATAAGGCTCTAATGTTAACCCTTCGGGGCTAACGACTCACTAGATCCATTGCAGCAGTACAGCGCTTTTACCAAGTCCAACACAAAGAAGCATTTCAGTAGAGATTTAGCCCCCTTGCCAACAGAAAGACCTGAAAACGTAACTCAGAGCACTGAAGATTCAGAAAACAGAAAGCAGTTAAGGAATCCAACGCCCATTTTTGTCTCATCTGATGATTTCTGTGGCCTGACTCATGACTACAGATGCTTGGGAGCACTGATAACAGTCAGCCCCCATAAGGAGCACAACAGCTCTCTGTGTCTAGACTGCTGGCAGGAAAAGGCCAAGTAGGGTCAAACGCAGCAGTGACAGGAACTGACTTGAAATGTGGTAAATTCAAGGCAGCCGAGCTTCAAACCAGCCGCCAGACAGCAACATCTGTCCACATTACTAAGCTGGGTCAGATCTGAAGAATCAACATAGGGCTAACAGTCTGTAATCTCCTGAACTACCCCCAGTGAACCTGATGAAGTATTTAGATCTACACTGCTCTTAAATACTGTTTGCAAGTCTGACACAGCTTTTACTGTATTATCATAAAGCTCATTACTAGGTTCACTACACTGGGCTCAGCTTTTCTGATCAGGGAGCAGTGGGATCTCATCACCTTCCACTGAAACGCAGCCACCTCTGATGCGGACCACAGCTATTTATTAAATGGTTAAATGACGGGAGAGGAAATGCTGATACCTTAAGCAGAACATAACTCTCTCCACTGGAATTTGGCAGGGACACAGGGACTAAGGTCCTTGCAGAAAGCACAAGCCGCTCTTCAACAACCACAAGCATTCAGGAGCTCAAGTTGTGCATTTCCTCTGCAGAGCATCACACGTACCACACAGCACCCCCTGTCTGTAACAGCTGGCCATTCATCCCAAGGGAAAACGGCAGATTGAATTGGCTGTCCTAGAACCTGCTTTCACAAAGATTCACCGCAAACCCTTCCCTGGAGAGCAGCTGACGTGCTCTCCCCCTCCTCAGTGCTGCCAGCTTCCATGAATAGACAGGTACCGGTGTTGCTTCCAAGAAGGGAACAGACAGAGCCTGCTTCCACCAGTTAAACACACGTATCTCAAGCAGAGTGTGTCAGAGCTTTGCATCTGTGACAAAGTCTCTGCCTGCAGAAGTGCTGGCTTGTCTCTGAGAACAGGCAGGACGATGTAACTACCCCCAAACCAACCATCTCTCATGCTCTACTGCTCTTCTGATTTTGTTTCATAAAGTACAGGTTGCAAATTCACGACGTGCTGGTGACATCTGAACATTCTCTTCTTCCCAAAGGCCACCTTGGCACTCTTGGTTACATTCCTACCAATCCAACACAACTTACTTCTCAATAAACTTCTAACAACCGAGTCTTTCATTTCTGGATCCCACAGCACTGGGCCACGGGATGTGCTATTCAGCAAATAGCAGCACTGTACAAAGGGGAAAAGGGACTTCATGTCCTCCCTGGTTCTCCTCAACACTGAGGGAGATGTAGGTTGGCACTGTGAACCATCCCACAGATGAGACAATGCCCTTCTTTCTTGCGCCCAAACAAACTATTTTAAAGAACTGCGGGGTTTACGGTAATAAATTTTGCTGTTCTGGCCTAATTTCAGCTACAGTAATTATGTCTCTCCCTTAAAAATCCCCCTTGATGATCCAGCTGAATATAGTGCCTGTACCTGCCTTCCCCACACTGTTTTTCAGTGTTCCTGTAAACAGCTGTAAATTATTCCTCCACCGCTGCCACTCACATAAGCACCGACTGGAGTTTATCTAGCTGTATCTTGTGCTGCCAAAGCAGTATCAGTTCATTAAGTCTGTTATTCTGGCTGCTTCGATTCAGTGGCTGTTAAGAGCTATATAAGTTAAAGGATACGGTAATTGTTACTGTCGGCTCACAATGAAATTGAATGACTGGCTTTCCCCCATACCTGAATAAATGCATGTATATAACATTTTATCTCAGTGATATATGCTCTGTCCGCTTCCCAGTGCCGTGGAAAGGACATCCACTATATAGTCCATCCCGCTGCCAGTGCTATTGCTCCCTTCACTCCATCAGCCATGCTCATCAGCAAATGAAAGACCCGATTGTACAGCCCTGCCCGCACAGCGCTGACATTGCTGCTGGAAGCTCTCCTGCTTAGAGCAGCCTGACATCGGTAAAAGTTAACTGACTCCAACTGGCACAGAGTACTAACATCAGGGATGGGAACAGGCGTGTATTTATCTTTCCTTATTCCATAAGTCAAACTCTCTGCTTCTTCTCTAGTCCTCCAGCCTTCAGCTGGAAAAATCACCGTGCATCCTCCCACAACCAAGAGTCACTGCTTCCAGCTTGGGACCCTCTAATCTTATCGCAGTTACCTCTTATCTGAGCTACCATGTTTCGATCTCATATTTGGGAGCAGAGTGGTAGAGGGGAGGAGGAGAAGAGGGGAAGATAGAAGGCAGTGCAGTGAAAATGTTAGCTCAGCTGCCCCTCACACCTCACACCCAGCCATGCACCACCTCCAGCTTCTGTCCTGCCTCAGTACCCCAGGAAAAGGACAATACAGGAACCAAGGATGGGCAGATGGGACGTCCTCAGCCCCTCTACAAGCCCTGCTGTGCTCTTGTCCCACAGACTTCAGGAATACTGGGTCTGAGTGGAGGCAACATGCTTCTATCCAAGCCCAGCTCCCTAATGCCCACCTTCTCCATGGCCAAGGGGATGGGAGAGGGCATCACAATGTGCATGGGGCCCATCTGTGCCCGCACTGACACAGCCCCATCCCCACACACTGCACTTCTCATGCAAGAACCATGCAGGCACATCACCAAAGCAATCCTCCACTTGTTCGTTCATTGTAAGTGCCTGGGCAGTGAATCCACTTCCCACAGATAAAACAGATCCAGGTTGCCTAACCCTCACCTTTGGGAAAGGTTCATTTTCCAGTCCCGCCGATGAAAACTAAAACCCAAAAGCCAGGACGCGCATTCTACTCCTCTGCAACTAAAGTAAGAATAAAAAGGCATTTACCATCCTGCCCAGAGCTCTCCAGATGCTCCGTCAGGTCACAGCCGAATGCGCTCGCGGCTCCCTTCCTCTTGAGTTTCTGCTTGGCTCCCTTGTTCTTCATGAGGTTAGTCCCAAAAGAGGTTCGCCCCCCTTCTGCCTTCCCCCCCACCCCCCGGCCTGGTGCGGGATGACAAAAACTGGCTCTTCTCAGACCACCGCCCACGTCCCACTCCTGGGAGGTAGCATCGGGGGTCCCACACGGCGTCCGGACAGAGAAATCAGCATTAATCCCCACCAGATGTTGGGCTGCTCTGGTGGCAGGGGAAGGTCAGGGTGCAAGGAGGCTGCCCAGCAGCAATCATAGCTCACTCCCGGAAGGCTTCGCATGGAGGGGAAGCGGCTGGTGGACGGGTGCCCGCATCCGAGCTGGTGAGATGAGGGCAGGCGGTGGTAGCAGTGGGGACTTCTGTCCCTCAGCACAGCCCTGGGACGCTCTGCAGTCACCCTTCTGGGTTTCGTCAGCCAGGCTGTCACTGCCGCCAACCGTAAGTGTCCCGCTCTGGTCTTCCTTCTCCCAGCTTTTGGAGGAGAGTGGGTCCTCCAGCGGACTAATGGAAAGGGACTGGGGAAGAGCCTGTGCGAGGCTCCTCGCTGGCTCCCCCCCTTCCCCTCCTCCTGCCGTTGGACAGCGTGAGGAATGAGAAACCAGCTTCCTGTCCTGACTCCCTCGCCCGCTCTCCCTCCTTTCCCCCCCTTTGACAAATCCTAGGATTATCCAGCTGAAAAAAAAAACAAAAAAAAACGCTGAAAGGAAGTTCGCCCAGGAGGAGCGGAGCGGGAGGGGGAGGTGGAGGGATGCAGAGGACGTTTTTTTGGCAGTAAAGTGCATTTGTGTGCGAGAGGCTGAGGAAAGGCAGCGAGGGGCTGGAGGACAGGGGAGGAAGAGGGAAAGCCTGCCCCGGCCATGGGCAGATAAAGGGCTGATGGAGGAAATCACGGCTCCCTCGGCACCGCTGAGGCCCGTGGTTGGGCGCTTCCTGCGCTGACAAGGCTCAGCCCCAAAAAGGCCCAAGAGGGGAGGCCAGGAGATCCTTGCCATCACTGGTCAGTTCCTTTGTCCCAGTGCATTCCTCCACCATGGCCCTATCCCTTCAGGGTATGCCTTCCTCTCCAGAGGCATGGGCTGGGATTGGTAAAGTATGAGACGGGAACAGAAAGTTGGGAAATGAAAGACGGGGAGGCGGGAACCCTCCTCCCTCCTCCCTGGCTCTCAGCAAGCAGAAACAGATGCTGTTCCTGTGCTGCACGGTCAGCTCACAGAAAAAGCTGCCCTTTGCTGAAGAAGAGATTAGGAGGCAAGAAGCTGCATCACCAGGTGTGACAAGAAGGAAAATGGGATGGCTCTTCCATCAGCACCAGATCCTGCACCCATCTAACACCTCTCTGCATTACACACATCTCTGCTTGTGAGAGCAGTCCCTGAGGTTTTCTCTGTATTTTCTCTCCCAGAAATTCAGTGCTCCTTCCAGGGCTGGGGATGCCAATAGTGTGCATGCTCCATAAAGGGAGGCAAGCCTCTCCAAGGGTTTCGCTGCCCCCTCTTGCCCCATGCCACAGAACACTCTGTGGGTCTCGGAGGAAAATGAACAAATAGAAACAAGTCCTTGCAGCTTTTCACTAAAAAACAGCCATAATCGGTCCAAGAAGTTTTTTGGGGGGTTTAATTTTATTTTGTTTTGAAGGAAAGTTGGCCAGGAAACATTGCAAAGGACTCCTTCAAAATCCCTCCTACCTCAACCCCCACCAGCACAGAAATCTGGCCTCCTCCCACAGACCCACACCCCTTCTGACAAGCTTTTGACAATGTTTCTCTGATAAACCAAGTTCCATTGCAATCCTTCTGCTGCCAAAATCCTTCCAGTTTCTGTCCCTTTATGTGGTGACTTTTTTTTCCTCAAAAGGGTTGAATGTTATCACATTGCATATGAGGAAATACTCCACCAGTCCTAGTAAAGGACCTTGAGCAATTATAAATCCTATTGTGCAGCTTATCATTGTAATTATCACCACTATCCCTGTTTTATAGCTGGCTGACGGAAAGATGATTTGCAGAAGGGTATCGGAGAGAAGCTGTCTTGCCTGTCAGCTCCCACCCTCCTGCTTCTGAGTTCTTTCCACCAGCCCAATGGCTGTTCTCAGGATCCCTCCAAGCCCACGCAACACTTCAAAATGCCTTGAATCTAACCTGGGATTCTCCCAGTATCTCACATCAGGATCCCTGCCTGTAACAGCATGCTGCCAAACCCATCGCGTGCCACAGGACATCCTGCCTGCCTGCCTGCCAAGGCTTTAAACAGGTCAGACAGACAACAGGACACTCAGAGCTGGGTGTCGCGCCTGACTGCCTTCTGTAGGAAAAGAGACCCATCTCCTTGCCCTTTGTGTGGGAAGCACATCCTCTCACTCACATCTCGCATGATGCTGAGAACCCAGAGCAGCTTCATCACTGGGAATCACCATGCCCAAAGACCAAAACGCTGTGGGGGTGCATAGGCAAGGTGAAAGAAGAGTCATGCTACGATCTGAGGAGCACCAGAAGAGGCTGAGCCATGGCGGGGTGGCTTGTGTTGCAGCGGGACAAGGTTCAGCATGAGGACAGAAGGGATTGCCCGGGTAGCCCAGGCTGGGAGGAGGAGGTCAGGCAAGGTGAGTGAGAACCAAACAAGGGAGGCTTTACTAACTAAGCGTTTCATATCACAGCCTGAAATCAGTGCTGAGCCAGGGGATTTTTCTGAAGGAAAGGGGCGATGTTCTCCTCCACAGAGGAAAAAATAAGAAGCCTGGATTTGTGCAGTCTGGGAGGCAGGGAAGTCTGCAATAGCTGGGGTGAGCAGTGGGGTTAAGATATAATCCAGTGTCCCTCCTGGAAAAGCTTTCTCAGATGAAAACATGGTAAAGCCAGAGAGGAGAAGAGCTTGGGCCACTTGTATGGAATAATAAAAAGGAGTCCAAAGCAGAAACAGCTGGCAAAAAAAAAAAAAGGGGGGGTGGGGGGGAGGGAGTCTGCAAAATAAAAACAATACCAGGCCAAGCAGGAGCTCTAACAGGAATTTACAGACAGCATAGTAGCATGAAGCTGGTGGGCCCACCAGCCCACCTCCTCACCAACAAGCTGCTCACCCTTCAGCCTACAAGCCCACACGTGTATATGGATTAACATGGCATGGGTAATGACTGTGTGCTCCTCCTCATCTGCACAGGTGGGCTATTTATAATGCCAGAAGCAACCAGAGATCCAGGGGAGCAGTCTTGACCATGAGGTTTCATGTCCTCCAGGCTTAGCCTGATGCAGAGGCTTCATGCATGCTATTTCTGGGCACCCACCTCTCCCCTCCCCACTGCATTTCCTTCGTGGTGTGGAGCTCTTCCCTACCCATGGCTTTGAAATCTCCACTGACCTTCCAGGCGCCATGCAGCACAAAAGAGTGGCTGGGGGTGGGGGAGAATGGAAGGACCAAGGGGTGGATTCCCCTAAAAATAGCCCTGCTGAGTACGACTGTTTTCCTGACACAGACGGGTCATTGTTAGACCCTGACATGCCAGTTCAACCTCACTCCCCTCCCCTCTGCATGCTCTTTCCTCCCCTGCCCCTCTCCGTCCGGGTTTCCTGCCTACTCCCATCGCATTGTAAAGCCTAAAGGCTGGTGTGGAGGCTTTTGTTTCTTTGAGAACCCATCATAGCACAGATTTGGGGCTCTCCTTGTCACAGAGCACCTACAACTTCTCATTCCTAACTCCTCCCATTCCCTCAGTTCTCATTGCCCTTTGTACTCCTTGCTCATACCCTAAATTTGTCTGAATGGTGGAAGCTGCTTCACTCTGTACAGCATCTAGCACAGAAGACCTCTAATTCTAGACAGGGGACTCTAATTGTTCTTTATTTAAACAATATAAAAAACATTATAGAAAGGCTTTATGTTTCCCAGTGCAAAACTCTATTGATAGAGCAATAATATGCAATAGTATTATAAAGAAAACATTCAGAGAAAAACTCCACCAGACCAGCCACATAGCTAGTGAAGGCTTCCTTCTCAGAGGTGTGTTCTGAGCCTTCTCCAAGCATCTTACCAAAGAGATGGCCTGTTCAGTGAGGCAGGAAGGACACAAACCTCATTCCATGGAGCCATTCCAAACTTATGCATGCTCTCTTGTGAGCATCTTGCCAACAGTTTTTGGATAACATGGAAAAGGCAGCCCTGTGCTGAGTATGAGCAAAGCAGCACGTCATGGAGAGAGGTGATTCCTCAACACGTTGCCTCAATGCCAATAAGCACTCCCGACTAAAATGGGAATTGTTTGGCCACCCTTTTTCATAGAACCATAGAATGGCCTGGGTTGAAAAGGACAGTGATCACCTCGTTTTAACCCCCTTGCTATGTGCAGGGTTGCCAACCACCAGACCAGGCTGATCAGAGCCACATCCAGCCTGGCCTTGAATGCCTCCTGGGATGGGGCATCCACAGCCTCCTTGGGCAACCTGTTCCAGTGTGTCACTACCCTGTGTGAAAAACTTCCTCCTCATATCTATCACTTTGGATGCCCTTTGCTTCATCACCGTGTCCAGCTGCTATACCTCAGTCTGAAAGAGAGCAGATGATTTTCAGTGTCTTTTCCTTCACATTTGCATCTCACTGGTTCTAGGAATTTCACCAGTGATCACCATTCAGGAACTGTTGTAGCAGAAATGAGAAATCTGTAGAACTAGAGGTCTGTACCACTGAAAGATAAACTATTTAGTCTCTCCTACATTCAGTTCTGACAATCAACAGCACTGCTAGTACACAACAGAGATCCCAATGCTTAGAACTTCTGGTTAGCACAGCTACAGTCACTCAGAGGACACTGATGCCAGCATCCTCTCCACTGCCTGTATTCCCACCTCTTATTAACAGGTCTGTCAGTACTGTTGCACTGGGAGAAAGAAGTTGTGAGTTAACCACAACAACAGCAGGTCATTACAGTTCCTTCATTTTAATGGTGATGGTGGCTAAGGAGAGAGGAATAGTCCCCGTTGTAAGAGATAGAACAGAATGGATGAAATAACTGGCTTTCCAGAGGTGTTCACTCAAGCAATAATCTGTTCTGATCACTTTCTCTAGAAGAGAAGAGCCATTTTGTTATAACCTGCTGCAAAAAGAAAAACATTGCTCAAAAGATGCTCATTATTTCAGGGATAAAAGCTAGCCTGTTACGTGCTATTTTTTTAGAAATCACTTAAAATCTGATTTATTTTGGGGTTTTCTCTTGATCACATACAAGAAACAGCTTCTCCATGAAAGAGCTACATCTTGTTTTAGTGCAAGCTTTCAACTATGACTCCTCTTTTGTCTTTGAATGTCTAGCACACCAAGGAAGGGTTCCTATGATGATGGTCTCCAGCTAGGACAGACTGTTACTTCACCCCTTCCTTCTGCCTCTAGCAAGGCAAAGCAGGGTTTGATGGAAGGAAGAGAGAGGAGAGGAAATAAATACAAGTATGCAAAAGCCACGTGTGCCTTCTGCAAACACCTCTGCAAGAGGGATGTCAGATGTGATGGGCAGAGTGCTAGCAGCCGTGGCCAGCAAGGCCAGGTGTTCCTGCAAGTGGTGGCTCCGGCACATTTATTGTTTCTTGTTTCAATGTGCTGGGCTAAATCCCTGTAGGGAACATAATGGTGGGTCTGCACAAGTCATCTCCTATTGTCTTCTCCACAAGGCTGACCATATCCTCTCTCTCTTCCAGGCTTTCCCTTCCTGCCTCGCACCACATCACTCTGTATGGTCAGGCATGTGCCTAAGTGGAAAAACAACCTGCCCTTCTATTTTGCTCTCAGATGCTGCTGTTACTGAGCAGGGAAATCAGCTATGTGGGAAGAGTCCTGACGTTTGACTGCCCTCCTCTCAGGATGTACGCAGTGTTAAAGCTTCCCATATTCTCCCTTAGGGAAAGCTACACCTCACCTATAACATTTCTTCACCTGGATGTTGTAGCAGGTGTTTTTTTTCTGGGGTGACATGCCAGGTTGTGCTGGTTTTATTAAACTTCTTTGGCCCACTTCCTTTTATCTTTTTCTTTGCTGTTGGAAACGTCACCAGACCTGCCATGCTGTCAGCAGCGTTGTGTTGCTTGAATCCTACAGGATCTCAACACCTCCAGAAAAAGATGGCACAGTTATCGTCTTTCCATCACAGGCCAAACGTGCTTGGCTTTGCCGTGGCTCTGACACCTCACATTGTCTAAATCTGTTGTTCAGATTATTTCCCAACTCAGTCTGAAGTTATATCGAGTGTGAGTTACAGCAGAAAGTGCACAGAAGACTTCAGTCTGGAACCAATAACGTGCTTTGAGTACTTTGCAATTACTTACACAGCTTAATCGACTGCTTTCAACTTTTATGGCTAGTTGAACATCACAGTAGCAGGCCAATATGGGCAGGACATCTGGGGAGCCATCTCCCATGTAACCGGGGCAGCTGTATCAGGACCGCTGTCTTTTCTGCAGAAGAGCAGAGGGGCTTTGTTATCTCTAGAATAAGCTTTGGCTAAGAAGCCTGGCTCCATAATGCTGCCCTGCTATTTTTAGACCCTCTTCTCGTGTGCCCACCCAGTGCTGTTCCCCTTGTTTGTTTCCTACCAAACAATGAGACCTGAAAGAATTGCTTGGATAGGAGCCAGCGCTATTGCAAATGAAACTGTCAGGCGGCCAAGCTTTGCAACAGCCCTTTGTAACATACTGTACTGGGAAATGGGAAGCGATTGTCCCTCTGGCTCCAAGGTCTAGCTCCAAGCGTATCTCTGAGAGGTAGGTGTTAGAAGGCTGGTGAGGGTGAAGGCAAACAGAAAACAAAGCCAGGCAGCAAGGGGCAATGGAAGATCTGCTCTCTGTTCTCCCTCACCCCTAATCCTGTAGTCCTGACAGTGCATGGTTTAGCAGCAGGTTGTTCCTGGAAAGCCTTCGCTATCTGCCTTGATTGTAGCAGAGGCTGTTTGTGTACATATATAGGGTTACAGGTGCAGTCGGATGTCATTCTCACTCACCACTCCGTCTTTCTTTTCTGTGCTCTTGTGGGGCTTGGCTGCCATTTTCTGCAACCTTAGCACTGGGCAGTGAGGAAAAAAAAGCAGCCCCACTGGTGAGTAGAGCAATAATCGTGTTAAGATTCCTCCAGCTCATTTTGAGCAAATGAAGCCAAAGGAAAAAAACAAGAAAGAAAGAAAAAGAAAAAAGGAGGGCGGGGAGGAATGGAAAGAAAAAAATGCCAGACAGGAAGAAAAGAGAATGAGCAGAGATTTCTTTAAGAGGTGGGGTCTGCCTGATCCACAGCAGCCTAAATGATGAGAGCTTGGAAATTGCAGATATCCATCCAAAGTGGATTTTGTTCCATCATCTTGGGTTCCAATTTTGTTGCTTCTTTTGTCCTCCTAAGCCAAATCCTCTCACCAGAAATGGATGTGTATCCCAGAGGGAAATTCCAGGAACATCCTTCAGCTGGATGCGGTTTGGGTTTTCCTTTAGGCCCATAAAGCGTCAGAGAGGTCAGAGCTTGCAAAAAATAGATGCCAACAAGAATCAACATTTCCAGAAGGGGAAGAAGAAAGTTGCTGAGTATCAAAGCAAAATGTAGGGCAAGGGAGTGATCAGCTGAAAAGGTATCTGCCCAAACCACGCAAGTACCTGGTGCTCCTGCCTGAGAAGAGGGAAAGAGCGAGCACATGTGTCCCCAGTGCCAGAATGCTGTGCTTTCACTCCACCAGTCACCATGTATGTACTCTTCTCTGGCAAATTTAAGAGATGTTGGGACAAATCCAATGGTTTCTGTTCTAGTTATGTAGCATCTTTCTTGCAGTCACGCCAAGTATTTGCAAGTTGAAAATGGAACCAGCACTAAGAGCTGCCTTGGAGAATGCATGCTGACAGGAAAAATGCAGCTGGGGGAGAAAATAAGTAGGTAGTAATATTTTAACACTACAGGCACCTGACACCAGTTGATGGGTGTTGTAGGACAGCAGTCTTAGGCAGAAGCTGTGAGTGGAAAGGAAGTGGAAAGAAAGCAATTCAGGCATTACAACAGGCAAAGCATGTAAGAGGGAGAAACTAATGTGGCAAGGAAAGGCTGCCTTTAGACTGACCCTTAGCAGACAGGATCTATGGGATAAAGTAAGCAAGATCTGGCACTGCTTCACTTCAAAGTATTGCAGACCACTTGAATAACTCAAACATCACTAATAAAATAGACTGAAAGAGTCATTTGGAGATGGCCCTTTCCAGAAGGAAATGAAGTTTTATACATGTTGAGTTTTCTGGGTGGCAGTTTTATTTTCATACATAGCAACTGTGTTAAAGTACCAACTCCTGGAGTCCTGGGACTTCTTGCAACAACTTTAATTTCCCATTAAAACCAGAATCAAGAAAGTTACAGCCTTCATTAGTGCACAGGGAAATTTTGAAGACATTGACTTTAAAAGCTTGGAAGATTTTGGACAGCAAGCTGAAAAACAAAGGCTTGTCTCTATAGCAGCTCCTTATTTGGTACACACAGTCTGGTCGAGAAATCTGGGATCCTCTCGGTTCATGTTGCAGTAATAAAGCAGTTTATTTCATACTTGCTATTTATTGCAGAACACAGATCCACTGTGCTCAGTGACTAAAGATCGTTTGTGGAGCCTTAATAGTCAACAGGAAATTATATTCTCATTTTGCCAAATCACTTTATCATAATGCCACTATGAAAAGACTGTTCGTCTATTTTAGGGGTTGCTTAGGAGATGCGAGAGGGATTGGCCAGCAGCCACTTCTCTCTTCTAACTTCTCTAAGACAGTGCTGCAGCCCCTTACCTACAAGCAAGCCAGAGAGGAATTGATTGAAATCAAGGAGATTTCATATTGCTTCTTGTGACCTTCTAAGGCAGGAAAGCCAGGTGGAGGAACCCCTGAACTCCAACTGGATGGGAAGCAGAAAAACTTACCATCTGGGAGGACTGGGGAAGAAGATGAATTAATTATATTCTGAGAAGCTTAAGGATAGCAAGAAGAGGGCTGATGAGATTAAATAATTATCTGAGGGACCACTGGCAAAACACTGCACTGAGAGGCTGTATGGTGGATTCTGTTCCAGGAGGAGCCTCTTGCAGGAACCATAGTTTGGATGTGAAATGGAGGAGGAGCAATGGGAGGACTGCTAGGAACGAACTGCCTAACTTTCCTTTTAGTTCTGCTTTTGGCCTTTAAATGAAGTGAATATTCCTTTCAGAACATGAAGCTGTTTGAAAAAGGAATGTGAAATGTTGATGTTTTTTAAGGCCTAATCCCTCACCGCTGAATTAAGGCATTAGTACAAGGTCTGGGAGAAGTTTGCTGAAGTCAGAAAGAATTCCTTTCTCTATAATTTATAGACTCTTCTGGAAGTTCTAAGGAAGACTTTCTTAAAATTATTCCAGCTCTAAAATCTTGTGGGACGTTCTGACCAAAAATAAACAACTGAATTCACTACCTATGAATAATATGTCTTTTCATTAATGAGTTCTGATCAACTTGTCTTGCATATCCCGCACAGTTCCTGTATAGCTTTATCATCTAATAAAAAGCAGAATTAAAACGCTGCTTTTCTGCTCATTAACTGAATTCCTATTCTTATCCAGAGATAGACTGACACAAATCAAAAGTAAAAAAATAATTACCATGTAAATAAGCAAAGCCATTCACTATTTTCTAACATAACTAAATGCAAATTATGGCTCTGAATAAATGGGAGTGATTAGGTTGTTCTATTTACATGCGCAGAGAGCTCCAACTAGCAAAAAGTTACTAAATTTAGAGGAAAGGTTATATTTAGTTTTAAATCAGGATGCTTTAATTACCAGCTGACAGGAAGCAACCTTTTTAGTTTAGTTGTGTTTTGTTTTCTGGTAATTATTATCAGGTTTTGGAAATAACTACAAATCTGAAACACAATTAAAATAGATTGCTCCAATCATCTTATTTTGCTACCTGGTATTTTTATATCATGCCATCTTGAGCAGACATTGACACACACCGTTCTTGTGGAAACTTTACAAACACTTTTCCAAGACACCCCTTATTCACTCCAAGTTATTGCTGTCTTCCTCTGGAACTGTCTGGAGTACCCACAAATGAATGTGACCTTGATCACCTCCTCTTTTCCAGTTAATCTTTGCAATAGGTAACACAGCTGATTATGTTTACTGATCATAGAATCATAAAATGGCCTGGGTTGTAAAGGACAATAATGATGATCTAATTTCAAACCCCCTGCTATGTGCAGGGTCACCAACCACCAGACCGGGCTGCCCAGAGCCACATCCAGCCTGGCCTTGAATGCCTGCAGGGATGGGGCATCCACAGCCTCCTTGGGCAACCTGTTCCAGTGTGTCACCACCGTTTGAGTGAAAAACTTCCTCCTCATATCTAACCTAAACCTCCCCTGTCTCAGTTTCAAACCATTCCCCCTTGTCCTATCACTATCCACCCTCGTAAACAGCCATTCCCCCTCCTGTTTACATGCTCCCTTCTAGTTTGGAAGGCTACAATGATGTCTCCTCTGAGCCTTCTCTTCTCCAAGCTAAACAAGCTCAGTTCCCTCAACCTTTGTTTATATGAGAGGTGCTCTCCAATCCTGATATCCCTCCCTCCTTATGGCCAGAGTAGGAGTGAACAGCAGTGGAAACCCTCAATGCTTTGTGCTCAGAAGCCTTCAAAAAAAGAATAAATAAATAAAAACCAAACCAATTCTTTTCACTCCAGTCTAGCACCACTTATTACAGCCTTTTGAAACCACAGAAGCTTCCACATCCGAGGGTTATAAATTTCTTTAAACTTGCTACCTAAGCTTTGAAGTGCATCTGAGCACAGCACTTGCACTAGACGCGGTTAGGCGCCACATTTCCAGAAGACCTTGGAGTCTGCGTCACCCCTATCAACCCTCTTGCTCTGCCCTTTCCTGGTACAATGCTTCCTGCACTTCAGCTTTTCATGCCGTCCTTGGGTTCCCAGAGCCAGCCTGTAGGCTGCAGAACAATAGCAATTGCTGAAAATACGAAATAGGAGAAAAGAAAACATCTTGGTAAAACACTCACACACAGGGAGTAGGATATAAAAATAAGAAGTGACAGCTCAGCTCCGGGGCCCCAGGATCTATGGGCTGTGGATAAAAACTGCTTCTATTTTTCTTCTAGCTTCTTCCTTCTTGCTCTGCTTCTGAAAAATGCCACTAAAGAAGCCAAATCCTCTTTGTCACCCTTCCGAGGAAGTGTATTCCTCACGTGCCAGTAGCATCATAACTTCTATTACCTTAGCATATTCTGGGCCCTTCTCCCTCCTTTTATTTGATTCCAATAGCTCAGTGAATAACTTTGCAATGAATTACTTATTCTGCAGATCTAGCTTCTTTTTCAATTTGTGGACTATCCCAGAGAAGATTGCAATTTCCTTAGGTTCTTTATTATCTTATGCTATCTGGCAAGTCTTCTGCAGTTTCTTCCTCTCATCTGTGGATTGATTGTGGACACTGAAGGGAATGTTTGGCTAGTTGTGGTTTGGGGTACATTAACCAGTTGTGAGTAGATTTCGAGGCCAGAGAAAAATCAAGTGTACAGTCACATGCCAGTTCTACACTACAAAATGGTCATCGTTATTACTTTAAGTTGCAACTGACTTTTTTACACCTGCATTTTTCACTTAAAGAAAGTGAATGTGAGAGGAGTACACTGAAAGGAGAATCATTCACGCATAGGGGCGTATATCATTGGAGGGTGATAACTTTTCCATCATGTTCAGGACAGAATAGAGCCCAGCTGATTTCAGAGAAAGAAATGATGACTGAGAAATGATACTGCCAAGCTGCCAACAGCCACTTCATTACATTGCTGTTCTGTGGCATCCTGGTGTTTTCCACATCTTCATCCCAGTCCCTGCAAATTTGTTGTCTGGCAGCAGGATGCAGCTCTGAAGGCAAATAGGACAGGTAGTGGCACAGGAAAAAACAAAGCCCTACTTGCTCTAAGCACCACAAAATGGGAGTCCCAAAGTTGTACGTATGAAGGAAGCCCTTTGAAGGGATGTGTTTGGCTTGGCTGCCCTGCTGGCTTATGTGCTGGCCCCACCTTGCTGTAATGAGAGGGTTGGTGCAAAGCACAGGTTTCCTGAAGGCTCATGTCATCCCTGAGCTCCTTAAATTACCTTTCTAGTGAGGGAAAGAGAGGCAGGGGGTGGAGTGGAGTAGTGTCAGTTACTTTGAAGAGGCATTGACCAACAGCCAGAGCATTTCAGCGGAGAAAAGAAGGAAAGAAAAGAAAGGGAACTCCACCCTCTGACCACAGAAAAGTCTCACCACATCCCAAGCCCAATCCAGCAACCGAGTCCTTCTTCACACTGGGGAGCAGGCTGGAAAGGAAGCCAGGAGAAGTGGGATGTGTAGGGACCTGGAGGTATTTTTAAACATGCTGGTGTTCTGCTTGCATAGTTTTGGACTAGTTTTGCTGGCACAAGGACCTTTCTTCCCTGGACTTGATGGATCACTCTTGCAATGAGGTCATCCTCATGTCAAGAGTAGATGTTTTGACTGACAAGACGACTGTAGGGATGGGTAACCAGCAACATTTCTGAATGTGCTTATTCCGCAGCCTGCTGGGCTAAGGAGACCTTCCTCTCAGAGCATCCTGCCCTGTGCACAAATACAGTACTGTCAAAGAGGACCTGCTGTGGTCCTTCACATAATGTTATGGGTCTGAATGAAGGGCTTCAACAGCCTTTCCTCCCTACTCAGCTCTTGGGCTGTTAGCTGCAACCTGTGTCTCCATTCCCTGTATAGGAGCAGGCCACCACCATGCCATGCTTGATAGACCCTCTCTCCTTACAGATCTGTGCCTCAGAGTCTCTGACCAGCTTGTTACCTGTGGAGATGGAGCACAGGAGGGACTGTGCAGGCACCAAATACAGATGAGTTGTGAGCCATGACTAAGCATTGTGGTGGATGGCAGCAAAATGGCTGTGGCTGTACACAGGAAGGGAAATGAGTGAGGCTCTGAACATGTTTATTCACTCTGAGAACTGCCGATCCTACAGTGTTTTTATGATGGGAATGATAGCTTGCTCTCCTTAATGACCAGTGACCTGGATGCAGTGAAGTCCCTGGGGCACTGTGACTTTGTCCTCTGCAATTATGGAGGTTTCAGAAATTTTGCTCTGGCACTTTCAGAGGCGTAAGGCACCTCTGCTAAACAAGAAGACCAAAGGGATGTGATAGAATCCTCCCTGTTAGCCCACCCTTGATCCGTGGGGAGGAGACGATGAGATACTGAGGGCCAGAGGGGGCCCAGCCACTTCCCCTGCATGAGATGCCTGAGGTGATCTCAGCCTGTCTAGTGCTGTGATGATGTGAGGCTTTGTGGTGGTGTGGGACATCCTGTCACACAAACTAGTGACAAAGCCAGGAGCAGCTGAAGTGCTGGAGGAGAAAAGCCTTGCAGTGTTTATTTTTGGTAGAAACAGGAAGGTTGCTGGTGAGGCTAAAAAGAGCCTGAGAGGTATCCTTTCAGAAGCGTGCTCCTAACAAATCATATATTTTCCTCTATGTGGTAAAAGCAAGGTCTCATCCTTTACATAATACGCTTTCTTAGAAGTGGTATTTAGTTAGAAGGGAATTTCTTCATCTCCTGCTGAGAAGAAACCCCATCTGGGCAGGAACAGAGCTGTTGCTTAACAACAGTGATGTTGGAAAGAAACTAAACACATGAAAGGCGGTGAGTTCAAACCTGGTCACAGTGGCAGTGCCGTAGACCTTTCCTGAAGAAGAAAACACAGGACTTCTCATAAACACGCTTCATTCGGTGCTTCATAGCCCAGCTCATCTGAAGGGGAGCATCTCTACCGTGTCCAAACGAAGCCGAACTGATGCTCTTGTGCTGCCCTTAAAGGAATGAATTCACTTTCCTCTGAAGTAAACTAAAAATCCAGCCTGGTGCTTGCTGAGATGGTTGCAGCTGGAAGAGCACGTAGGGGCATCCCCAGAGACACGGGAGGCATTGGTGGATTTGGGACGGAGTTGGACATCTAGTGGTAAGGCCTGGTATAATCCCAGGGTTTGCATTATCGACTGCGAGGGGGCACTTCCACGGGTGAAGCAGGTTGAGAGGAGAACCGCCCACCAGCAGAGAACACACTTGTGTGCTGCACGTATGCTTCGGTGCTGGGAGTCATCTGTCCTGCACCAGCGTCTGGTTAAGGGAGAAAAACAGCTCAGAGGTTATAGTTCATCCAAACAAGCAATATCTTTTGAGATTCGTGTTTTGATCTCTCTGCTTATAGTCTCTTGTGTCATTATGCATGCTTTTACCATGCTAATGAAGCAACAGCATGTAGGACTTGACCAAAGTGAAGCAAGAGAAGATGTCCGAATAGTTAAATTTGATGTCTGCTAAGAGGCCGAATTTAAAGAAATTGAGCTGTTTTCAGCTTCAGGTTTGATCGGTGCCAGTTATGATTGCAACCAGGAGAGTCTTCTGGAGCTGCTCTGCTGCTCACAGATGAATAATGGATGCTCAGAGCTTGCCTCTATTAGGAGAAAATATAGCAAAGAGCAAAATTATTCAGGTGATGTGAGCAGCAGCCCAACCCAGCACTTCTGGAGGGTTACAGGAGGGTTACAAAGAGAATGAGATTTCTTTTTTCACTTCTCCACATTTCCTCCAATAAGAATGGAAAAGTATCACTGTCCCTATAGAAGGATGAATCCAGCCTATGCACAGAATATCCTTGTGAAATCAGGCTTTGAATAACGTTGCTGGGTTTCTACCTCAAAGAAACTCAGCCTGGAATTGTGAATGTGAGTAGATCTGACCTCTCTAAATCTGTCTCTTGTCACAGAGTCAACCTAGAGAGAGTGGTCATGAACTTGTTCCATCTGCCTGGAAATGGTACATTAGGTATGTGCACAGGAATTAGTAATGTTTTACCAGGGGTGGATTTGGTCTGCAGTGCAACTGCCAGAAAGAAAAGAATAAATGTTACTTACAAATCACATTAGGAGACTTTAGGGTCATTGTTTTCTATTTATTTTCAGAGAGAGAAAATGAAAACAATGCTGAATCTGAATAGCAGTTATGGCATAGAGCTGATGAAATCACACACTTTCCTCCAGGTGTAGCAGAGTAGAAAGGCTCCATTTCCCCTACTTCTTGGGGAAGCAAACCTGTTTTCTGCATGCATTAATGCGTGGGGATAGTGCCCAGTCTCTGTGGCATCATCACATGAAACCTACGAGCTGCAGTGCAAACCACATTTGAAGTTCACCCTCTGGTGGAGTAGAATGATGTTTGCTCTCTGGGAAATAACTTCTCAGCCCCTGTTGTGTGTTGAAAGTGAACTTCTCCCAGGATGCAGCTTAGCTGGTTACCTGAAATGTGCTCTACCAGCTTCTTCCAGGCAGAAGCAAGCCCAAGATTTGTAAGCATCCAGCAGAAACATATGGGGATGTTCAACCAAAAAGGTCAAAAGCTTTGGCACTCTGTATCAGGCTGTCTGCTTGGAAACACTCCTCTCTGGTAAGTCAGCCAGGCAGGGGGCATGGTTGACAAAAGAGGCAGGTGGAAGAAATCAGGGCTTCCCTAACAAGTGAGTCCAAGTTGCAGAGAACACCAGGTAGAGGAGGTGGAAAGGAGTAAGTAGCATCAGTGGGGACCAGTTTGTAGTAAGTGAAATCTCCCACTGGCCCTCATTCTTTCTGTCTTGCATCCCATTTACACACTGTACAAAGACATGAGATCTCAGTGTAAGGGTCTCTGTGTCAAGGTTTCAGAGTCTGCTCACAGCCCTGTTATGCACTTCACGGTAACTCTCTTCCTCAGGCATTTGTTACAGTTTCCTTAATGAGACCCTTAATTCTAAAGAGAGATAGAGAGCATCCCGTCTCAGCACAGAGCAGAGAAAATTGCACAAGCACTTCCCTAGAAGCCTTGCATTTCACTCTCTTCTCACTTTATCATTAGGCTTGGATACTTCTGGGCTTTTTTAACCTAGCTGCAGTCAACTGCTCCTCAGGCCTCTAGGAAGCAGGCACTTACAGCAGTAGATCCAGAGCAAAGGATCTGGTGCCGTGGCCAGTATCAGCTCTAAGGCTTTATAGCTGATGGAGAACTTGAAAGAAAGTTTTGCATTAGATTAGCATATGCATATGTCATATGGTAGCTGTTTAAAGGAAGAGTATCAGAAAAGAATGAAGAATTCATAGTCAAGGCATTTCTAAAACATAGAATCATCATAGAATCGTGGAATGGCCTAGGTTGAAAAGGTCCACAATTATCATCTGGTTTCAACCCCCTGCTACGTGCAGGGTCACCAACCACCAGACCAGACTACCACACAGAAGCACAAACACAGAAGTATTCTGAAATGTTTCTGCCTTATTAAAAAGTGTGTTAATCATTGGGAACCCATTACAAGTATTTGTAACAAATTTCCATGATATATTGCATTAAATGTATTTTAAATAACACTTGAGTATTTCAGAGAGTACTACTGAGATGATCCCAAAAAGGTCTGTGTAGAAGAAAGTTGTAAAGATTGAGGCTTTATAAGGTAACAGAAGTGTCTTCTGTTTTCCAGCACACAGCAAGAAAATATTCTTGCCTTCTTAGTATTATCTTGATAACCAGTGCTGATCTGGCTTTGTACAATATTGTTCCCTTAAACACTTACTGCGTTGTGCTGTGACTGTACATCAGTGTTAAAATAGAATAAGAAGAGAAGATTTTAGTGCTTTTTACGAAACTCTGGTGGGGCTGGACCTGCTGCCCTGCAGGTGAGATCTGCCCTGGTGCTGGCCTACAAAACACCAAATAAAAACAGGGTTTTCATCTCCGCTTATAAAAGCTCTCCCCCCTCCTCCCATCATGTCTCCTGTAACAGAGAGATCCTACAGTCCTCTCAAGGTGGGAAGGTAAAGTCCTGAATAACCAGGTGTGTTCTGCCCTGAGAAGGCATCCTGGTCCTACTGCAGTACACTGAGAATAGCAGAGTTGTCCGTGCCCTCCGGAGGTTCCATCTCACCTCATCTTTAAAGAACTGGGTTGGGGCTGGAAATATTTTTCCTGATGGATTTTCAAAGGATCCATCAGGGGAAGATTCAGCTTCCTCAGATGTGCCATGCCTACATCAGAGCTTGTCATCTACAATATCTCTCCTTACAATCAGCCAAAAGGAACAGGCAGTTGAAGGGCATGGTTCATTTCTTTCCTCTGACTGTAAAAGGAGTCCACGACGATGATCCTAGCTGCAAACGTCTGCATTCAATCAAGCTGAGGGAGATGTATTCTGTCCCAGTGCCCAAAAGTTTTGGAGGCTTTAAACATTTAACCCCATTGCTTAACATTCAGAAATGATTCCATGTTGTTTTGGGGGTTGTTTTTTTATGTTGGAAGCATTTATTTTCTGGCAAGTTCAGGCTCTCTTTTCTTGCATGCTTTAAGAAAATAAGAACAGCACAACATCTCAGGCTAAAACAGCAGATAATTGTTAACTGTCTAACAAAACTGATTGGTAAACTGTTTATTTATTTCTAAAACTCTTTAACACTATCAAGTGCTGCTACATTGTCAGTAATCAGTGCGGTAACATCTGGTGGGCACAAAGCTGGATCACTATCCCACAAATTAGGGCACGCCGTGTTAACGTAAACACTATTTTTAGGTGAGTGCAGCTCATTATGAGCCTTCACATCACAGTTATGCTGAAAGAATGGTCCTCGCCTCTGGCAGCTTTTATTTTTTTTCAAGCTGCTGCTAAAATAAATGAGTAGCCCAATACTTGGCTCATCAGAATCATTACAGGAGCCCTTTCCTCTCACACCACTCTGCTCAGCTTCAGAAGGATCCCCAGCAAACCAGGATACCTGGTCTACCACCAGCGCTCCACCAAGCATCTGTCCTGTGTGCTCCTGCAGTGCCCTCGCCAGGAGGTCACTTCTGTATGCATGTTTGCAACAAGAGGCATGTGGTTTTATTTAATAAATCTAGAGAAATGTGTTGTGTAGTTTGGGTTCCAACCTATCCCTCCTTTCCGCGGCTGCAGGAAGTACATCAGTCATGTTTTAAATGATCCCACGCTCCAGCTGCTGCAGATTTGGAAATTGTTAATGAATGCTGCTCACAGCGTTATCTGCTTGTGGCCATATGGCTCTGTAGGGAGAAACTTTCATCCTGAAGTATTCTGCACACTTTTCCCGCTGTACTTGCAACCATTGCTGGGCTGGAGGGTGGCAAACAAATCATGTTCTGAAGCCAGCACAGAACAGTTAGGCGTGAGGGAAAATTGTCTTTTCCTTTATATTTTAACATAGCCTATCGTGGAAAATATTTTATCTTCTGAGCCTATATAGAACAGACTTAAAGGCCGCGTCTCCTGATGATGTGTAGACAGCATTCTGCTTGGCATGCTAATGTAGGAAATGAATCCTTTCTGCTTGCATATTCTGACCTGGATACCCTCTGATTCCCTTCTCAGTGCTCAGCATCCTTTGAAATGAATGTCCATTCCTTCTCCCTTTATTCCAGTGCCAAAATCCTGTCTTCTTTGTGTGGCCAATATGAGGCTTTATGATATTGATTCAAAACAATCGATAGCAGACTATTCAAAAATGCAGGTTAAAGGCATTCATTTCATCCATCACCTGCCCAAAAAATAATTGCCTACATGTGGATCATTCCTGGCAGGTATTTAGTATATATCTTTCTAAAGTTTATCATGATGGAAATTCACTCTTCCCAGAAGAACTTATGTGCACTGATGGTCTTCATAAAACTTGAATTTCTGACTTGAATTCCACTTGCTGCAGCTCTCTACATGTCCTTTGCCCCAGCATAGATACTAAGAATATATTCTTCCCATCATTTTTGTGGTGATCTTTTGCATATTGAAGACTGTGCTTCGCATTCTCATCAGCAAATATCTTCTTCCTGACACACCAGAGACTGTGCTGCCATTCAACAAGACCTGGACAGGCTGAAAAGTTGGGTGGAGAGGAACTTATGAGGTTCAACAAGGGTAAGTGTAGAGTTACTCCTCCCCACCTGCAAAGAAGGACCTGGGTGTTCTGGTGTACAGCAGGTCAGTGGTATCTTGTGGTTCATTAAAAACAGCGTGGCCAGTAGATCAAGGGAGGTGATCTTCTCCCTCTACTCTGCGCTGGTGACACTACATATGGAGTCCCATGTCCAGTTCTGGGAGTCCCAGCTCAGGAAAGGGAAGGAATTTCTGGAGAGAGTCCAGCAGAGGGTCGCAAAGATTATGAGGGACCTGGAGCATCTCCCATATGAGGAAAGGCTGAGAGAACTGGGACTGTTTGTCCTGAGAGAGAAGATCTTTTCAATGCTTATATCTAAAGGGTGAGTGTCAAGAGGATAGAACGAGGCTCCCAGTGGTGCCCAGCAGCAGGACAAGGGGCAACAGGCAGAAGCTGAAACAGAGGCAGTTCCATTTGAACATGAGGAAAAACATCTTTACTTTAAGAGCAACGGAGCACTGGAAAAAGCTGTCCAAAGAGGCTGTGAAGCCTCATTCTCTGGAGATATTCAAGACCCATCTGGACACTCTCCTGTGCAACTTCCTGTAGGAGGTAGCACTCTCTTCCTGGTTTAGCAGGCAGCTGGACTAGATTATCTCCAGAGATCCCTTCCAAACCCCTACAATTCTGTCATATTAAACTAGCTTAATTCTTTCTACCTTTTTTCACTGTTTGTGTCTTCCTGACATTGGAACCTTCTTGGTACCTTCCTCTTAGACTCTACCTACTTGATCCACAAAGGTTTTGAAGCATGGGGCCTGCTGTTGAGCTGAGTTCATACCAACACTAGTTTTGAGGAATTACTTCCCAAGCCTTAAGAGGAGTCTAGCCATACTTCTTAGTATGGTCCCACACATGGTCACAAAACTGCAGAACTGATGATTCACAGTCATATTTTGAGCCCACTCAAACCTTTCCCATTCACCCTTTTCTCAAGTCCATCCCTAGAGGTCTATTACATAGTTAGTACTGAACAGTTGTTTTTCAATATTTAAGGGACTTGCTTCGCTTTGGATGTTACTGACTCTGCACCTGAGAGAGAGAAAAAAATCCCCTGTGGCTCCCAGATATACCTCAGAAGAGCAATCTCTGATACCCTCAAAATGATTACATCTGTTTTCATAGTTGTTCAAAAACAGGCATCTCCGCTCTCCACGTGAGGTCCTTTAAACTATATGAAGCTTTCACCTTGGGTCCCTGGTTGCACAACAGAGCTCCCTCCGGCAACATGTGGGTCAGGGGGAGGTTGGCTTGTGCTGCGACATCCCAGGGGTATGAAAGGGAGTTTTGTCTCCTGTCCTGCTGGGACACAAGACTCGGCATAGTTTAGTGGGAGAATGCTTATGAGAGTCCTTTGTTAGAGAATTTGTAGCACAGTTAGTATATTATCTTCTCTCATTGCTTCATTGTGCAACAGAGAGCTGCAACGGTCCCTTTAACATTTCATTGTAGCTCCAAGGAAAGGCCCCGCTGAGTGTTATTCCAAGGGCTTCAGAGCAAGCCAGCAAAAACAGACTGAGATGATTAAACTGCAGACCAACTGAGGTGAGCCTGACACAACTGCCGATGTTTGGGTCAGCCCGTGCTTGTCTTCCTTCCAGAGGATTCCACCTCTGACAGAGGAGGCTCCAGCTTCCAGTTGCACAGCTCACCAAGCTGAGACAGGCTGAGCTGCTCAGTGGCCATGGGGAGGCAGGTGACATTGAAAGGGACTGCCCCAACATCTTCGTGGCTATTAGCTTACATAGTGCTGAAGGTGTGTGCTCAGAGGGAGGTCCACACAAATGCTGGTTTGATGGCTCTGTGATGAGGACATGGCAATGCTCTGCGTAAAACAATGGGTGGGTAACTCCTCATCTCCACAGTATTATGACACCAGTAAGAGTTTCTTACCTGCATGTGGTCCCTCTTCTCTGTCTCCCCTTCTGAGCAAAGTGCTTTGTACTCCCTGCTCCTTGCTTAGCTGAGACATAGCAAGGCCCAGGACAAGGCACAATAGCCCACCACTGCTGCTGATGGCAGGGCCAAGGCCAGCTAACAGAAAAGGAGCTCACCTTCCTGGCAACAAAAATGAGCAGTGATGGGATCCATCACACCAACAAATGTATATCATCATAGAATGGCTTGGGCTGTAAGGGACCTTGAAACTCATCCAGCTCCAACTTCATGCACTGGGCAGGGTTGCCAACCATCAGACCACGCTGCCCAGGGCCCCATCCAACCTGTCCTTGAATGTCTCCAGCGATGGGGTGTCCACAAATTCTCTGGGCAGATGCTCATCGTGGGCTTTCCAGAGGAGGTTATATCACCCAAGGGACATCCTACGCGGTCGAAAAGTTGGGGATAAGACTTCAACTGCAGTTGGGGAAAGTTTCAAGGAACATAATTAGCTACTGTACTTCAAAAAACTTCCTTTTTTTTCTCACCAGAAAATTTCTAACTCCCTTAAAATGAAGCTGATTTAATTCCAAATGTTCTCTGCTTTAACTTGAAAGTGATTTCAGCAACACTTTGATCTACACCCAAAAGCCACTGGGAATAGCACCAGCTGCTCAAACGGACCAAGGCCAAGAAAGGAAAGGATCCCTACACCGAAATAAAAAGCATCCTAGTTCCTGGGCCTCCACCAGATCTATCCCGCACCCTGGCAAATTTACAGGCTTTTGGGAGCGCTGCTGTTAAAAAATATCAGTACTCTCTGGAAGGTTGTGCGCAGTTGGGAACGCTTCCCTTCTCTTTCTAGATCACTCCATCCAGCTTTCTAATTACAGCTGGCTAGATTATCATTACAAATAAATTATCTGACTAATTCAGCCCTTTATCTAGCTCGTGAATCATTAGCAAACAGACTTTGCTTTTTGTTGCTCTTGGTAATTATTTCATGAATGGTTCAGGCAAATACATTTCAATCCGTGGGATGTGTCTGCAGCTCTCTCCCCTCTGTTCAGGGTGCATAAGTGGCTGCCTCGCACAGCAGTGTGCTGTGCCTTCCTGCTCCTGAGCTTGTATCAGAGTCCTTTTAATGACAGGATTTCTCCTTCCCCGTGCACAAAATCATGCTGCCACAGCTGTGCCCCAAATCCTACACGCCAGGCAGAACTCCATTCACAACAGTGCTCATGAATAAGAGACAAAAGAGAGGGGGGAGGAGTGGAGCTGAGCAGCTGTGCAGAATCTGAATAAACATTCAGCAATTCCCTTTTCTGCAGCATCTGCTGGTTAAGTCTCCTTCTCAAGTGCAAACAACACACAAAGTGTGTGTGCAGGGTGTGCTGGGAGACAGCAGTGTGCCACATTTCTCCAGGGGCTGGCTCACAGAATTTAACATGTCCTATAACGTTTCCAGAGAAAAATAAAGATCCTCATGATTGCTGTAGTTCCCACTGCCGCCTTATCTTCACACCTTACATCCCCAAAACATTCTGCTGGGACAGGGCTCCACCAAGCCTGTTCTCCCTGGGGCATGGTGCTTGGCAAATCCCAAGGAGCCAGGGGAATAGTGGAAGTTTGTGCTCTGGGGAAGCTCTATTCATCATCTGTCATGGCATCCTCTCCCTAAGGATGATCAAACAGATTTGTTCTAAGATGCCGTATAATTGCTGACAATGCATCCCATGTTTTCATGTATAATTGGATAGGAATGCCTTTCTGACCCCAGCTGGTTGTCCCTTGGGAACTTGACACATGACAACTGCTCGCTACAGTGATTTTCACCTGCTGCTTATCCCTTCATACTCTGCTCTTTTGCACAGGTTACCTCCTTACCTCCCCTTGCTCTCAATATCCCCCTAACACACCTTGATCTGCTCTGCTGAATCCACAGCTGAACAACGTGTGTTCTTTGTGCCCACGTAATGAAGCACAAATTTAAAATGTTTTCTGCCCTTTTCAATAATAATAATAATAATAATAAGTGGAGTAATCACTTCCCACTTACCCTAAGGCACTGGTTCACAGAGTGGTTGGAGTCAGCTCTCTGTGACTCTGCACTCATATTCTCTGTTTAACGATGCTTCCCATACTTATGACCTTCTATCTCCCAGGCTCAGAGGGCATTTACAGACCTTAATTACTCCAGCCAGCTGACCCAGAGCCCTCCATCCACACACCCTCTGCCCATTAGCCATGACCTGAGTTTAAATACAGCTCCAGGTCTGTGCTGCCTGTGTACCTGTGTTCAGCTCTGCCCTGACTCAGAGGGAATTGTATTTCTGTTGGGCTGTTTCTACACTGCAGAAAGCTTTGTCTGCAGCCCTGTGCATGTCTCTGCTGCTCCTCCTGGTGGATCCCGGACCTGGTTGGCTCACCTGGGGCTGTCAGCCAGACCTGTCACTGTCATCACCCAGCCTAGTTTTGTGTATTAAATGCCCTACGCTGGCAGTCATCTACCCTGTAGAAGATGAGGGGGCTTTCAGTCTCAGCAGCTTTCAGGCTGACATCTTTCAGTGATGATCAGCTTCACAAAGGCAATGCAGGGCACTATTAAAGGCAATTAACCTGATTTCTGAATAGGCATTGTCCCCATGTGCACAGCAGCCGTTCGCAGAGGGAGTCCTGCCATGGTATTGCAGTTTTAAGTGCACAGGAGCCCTAAGCTGAAGATGGGGGTGTATCTCATGGAGGACTGGGAGCATGCTGAGTTCACCAGTCCATGAAAAGCCAACACAGGCAGGTCTCTGGCACAAATACACAAAACACATGCAGCTTTAGAAGGCTACTTGGTAATTTTTTGCTTCCAGAGGGCTTCGTTTATTATTGCTTTTAGAGTGAGCCGCTAATATGTTCATCGCAGACCTGCTCTTCCATTGTTTCTGGGCCAAAATAAAATGAGTTTTTAAAGGAACAGACGCTCGTGTGAAAAACTGGTTCCCTTAGAGACTTTGGTTGTTCAGAATAAAAAAAGAAAAGCACTTTACATCTTTTCCAGGTTCTTTTTGTTTGTTTGGGCTGAGGAAGGGGTATTAAAACAAACCGACATCTTCCTAATAGAACTGAACTGGAACCGTTTGATATGACTGAAGAAAGATGTTCCATATGAAATGAAACAGAAATTATGCTTCAGTGTTCACACATACATAAAGGGAAGAAAGGCGAGGGAGTGGTAAACCTTGGGAAGAAATGAAGAAATGAGAAAGGGTCACATGTGGAAGACAGCCACCTAATTTTCATGGCCCTAATGTGTGGTAAATGGTAATGGTAAATGGTCTTACCTAATGAATGGTAAATGGTCTTGGGTAAAATGATGGGAGCTTATAATTACCGTCCATCAGTTTTCATCTTCTCTCTGGCTGTGACTATTGTGGCCAAGGACCCCATGTTGTTATTCTTTTTCTAGAGCTTTGGCCTCAGTGGCTGCAAAACACTTTCAAAGTGTACACTGCAAAGATTGAAACACACAGCAAGCCTTAAGTCAGCTGAGAAAGTATGCTGCGCTTTGAAGATGTTCTGGCATCACAGCACTGATCTGGGACCCTGGCAATGGGATCTGTCAGGTAGCTCTTACTGAGCTGTAGGCTGTAAGACGATGCATGTCACTCTTCCAAAAATCCTCAGGAGATCGTCTGGTCCAACCTCCTACTCAAAGCAGGGTCAGCTGTGAGGTCAGACCAGGTTGCTTAGGGCTTTGTTCCATCTGATCTTGAAAATCTCCAAGGATGGACACTGTACATGACCCATCAACCTCCTGGTTAATGATCTGAACCAGATCCTCCACACATCTTTTATGCATCTGATAATAGCAGGAGAATGTGAAGCTAAAAGAGCTGTTCAGAGAGGAGTGCCTCTGCTGGATAAGTACCCTGCTGTGTCATGGCAGGATTTGCTGGCATTCACTGTTATACATTCCGCTTCTTTCATGGTAAACATAAGCAAGATCAAATAATAGACTGAGCATCCCTCCATGTCACTATGAAATGCCACATGTCTGGCAGACTCTCTGAGATGCTATTTGATCTGCAGGTATTTGCATGGAGCCCTAACCTCCTCAGACATCATGTTGTGGATCCACGTCTGCTAATCACCTCTGCTGTTTGCTGATAGGGGGGCTGATATCACACGTGTGCTGTGAGCAGTTTACATTCAGAAGCACAACCGTTCTTATCCCCAAAGATACCCTCAATGTTAATTATTCATATTTTGCATTTGCAAGTACATTGTAATATAAGGATCTGGGGAAGATCTTTTGTGTACAGGAGACCTAACGCGTAGTGCCACAAGCGAGCAGTAAAGCTCTGCAAATCCCTAATGTTCATTTCTATAGTCATGGACTAGAGGACTGGATCTGTTCTCCCCCAACAGCAACAAGTTCAAGTGGCCTTCAGTAGCCAAAAAAGGGGGAAATTAGGTCTAAGTGTCATAATTCCCACAGCTGCCTATTTTTAGTATGGCTAAACCCCAAATCAGTTAGTGGACCAAGCGATGTGACTGTGCTCTGAGAAACCATAGTACTGGACACTGGAGAGGACAAGAGGTGGCAAGATGAACACAAAGTCATCTTGCTGCCTGTTCATTAAGCACTCCATGAGATTGGTCTCCTGACAGCAAGTATGATCCTTGTTGCCTAGAAGACACTTGGTTATAATGACAACAGCTACATTTTGCATTTACTTCTCAATTGGCTCTAGCAGACAGCTTCAGCGCATGGTTGTACGCTCTTTTATCTACACTGGCATATGCCAAGACATATAGAATCTAGGTGTCTGTATGTCTAGAAGCTTCATCCTTAAATCCTTAACAGAGCAGAAAAACCTCAGAGTCAGCATGGAGGCTGCTAGCACCCAGTCCTACCATGTGTTTTGAAGGTGCCTGCAACGCTGTCTTAGGGACACAAGGAGCCTGCCCACCCCCCCAAACCCCCACTTACATAGCTACTCTTAAACATGTCTACTTAAACACATCTCGAAATCTAAGTGCAGTGTTTAGGGATCCAGGAGCTGGCAGAGAAGAGCATACCAGGAGGTGGCTGGAATCAGTTACTTGTGACTCCCTGTAAATTCCTGCATTTTATTTTTTCCAAAAGATATGGCACGATTTTGAAGGCATAACGAACCTTCAGCCTGCTGAATCCATTCCAAGGGCTGATATATGCATAGGAGTGATTATTTCTCCTACAGACTTCTCAAAACAAAGACCCAAGAGAAAAAGAGGTTTCTACTACCTGATCTAAGTGCCTTGGTATGTATTCTAGGCCTGATTTCAGGAATTCAGTTTAGGTATACATATTTTATGCCACCATATTTATAAGATATTATGTTACAGATGACCCATATATTTTATGCGCAAAAAAGGAATCCTTTGTTAAAACAGCAGCAGATGCTTAATGGTAAAATCCACCTACAGAAACGGTTATTGGCAAAGAAAATTCCTTCAGCATCCTTACCTTCAACATATCTCAACCCAATATAAGATACCCACATTTCCAGCTAACCGAATTCCGCCTCTACAAATAAGATACAGGCACTTTGAAAATGTGCAGTAACACAATAAACACCAACACTCTCGAAAGTCGCCCTGAAAGTCAAAAGTTCAGCTCCGAAAAACCAAGATGGATGTGCACTTTCTTCAACAGAGGTGATGTCAGGCGTGCTATTTTTCCAGGGGGAAGGAAGAGACTGTACTGGAGATTTTCCATTTCAGTGTATTTGAGATGCATTTTTTTTCCATTTACTCTTCTGGCATCGGTAGCAAGAAAGTGTGTGTGAAAGAGATTACTGAAAATATAAAGCCATTCGATAAATCAATAATGGGCTTTCACTCGCAATACTGTACTTGGTCCTGGTCACCAGCCCACAAAGCAGTTGTGGTAGAAATGGAAGAAGTTCACAGAGCAGTGACATGAATGATTGTCTGCTTGGGAGGCTGCCGATGAAGAAAGATTGAGAAGGATGAGAGCCATTAGCTTAAAGAAGAAACAAAAGAATTGTTAGATTAGGGAAATATAACACAGCAAATGGAACAGGAGAAATAGAGTTCACACTTCTTGGGACACTTGCCTTTAAGACAAACTGAAAATTCCCAGCCTCGCTCGTTTTTGAAGTGATTTACTATACCTTGTTACAATAATTGACTATTAACACAGCCTGTGGGCTTTGCTGATAGATGTACGGACAGTGAGCACCCACTCAGGATTCAGACTGACTAGTCAGCACTAACCATCACAGAATGAACACTGCCATCACAAACTTAGGTTTTAATAAGCATTTCCACCAACATTCACAGAAGCCTGCACCCTTCCTCCTCCCTCTGCCCGCTTGTTTCCATCTAACAGTGCAATGGAACACAGGTTTTCAATAACCTAATTGTTAGGAGAGCTAGTTTAGGACTTATGACACATAAGGCTCAGTGAAGTGATTCCTTCAAACAGATCAGTCTTTGGTCTCACACGATGTGGGGTCCAAGGGAGGCAGGGAATAATCACGTTGCTGCTTGGCACTTGATCAGTTTAGAAGCATTGTGATAGAGCTGCTTTGCTTAGCAGAAGCTAGACTGGGTCACCTTGGAGAGCTCTTGCATTCATATATTCCTTAACTAATTACACATCTATCTACAGAATTTTCCTGTGGGCTAATTAGCAAAGCCTGTGTGATAAGATACCGTGCAGCATTTTACCCCATTGCAAACCAAATGTCTGATCATATTCCCTGGAGGTTCTTGAGGCCAGGCTGAACGGGGCCCAGGACAGCCTGGTCTTGTGGGTGGCAACTCTGCTCACAGCAAGGGATAAGGGCAAAGTGGGCTTTGAGGTCCCTTCCAACCCAAACCATGCTGTGACTCTATGATAATCCCAGTTTTCCCTGATGTAGGCTGAACATCTGTCCCATGGGAGAATTTACTCAGCTTCCTAAAGTGTTATCTGCAGGGTTGTTGTTTTTTTCTATTCACAATGAATAATATCTTATTCCCTCAGCTGTCCTGAAACAAATAGAGCCGCTCCTGACAGAGCAAAGCGCCACTACGTGCTGAGGGAAGTGGGGCAATTTTCCCAACCTAGCTGAAAATGCAAATTTGTCATATTATCTCTGAGCTTGGCTGAATAAATCCTGACAGGTCAGTCCTGCAGGCACGAAGCACTGTTGCACAGGGAGGCTCGGGGACGGTCGTGCTTTGTGTAGAGCTAAGGTAGTGTGAATGGGGGTACCCGTGTCCTGAGGTCACCCTCTGCAAGATCGCTCCGTAAGCACCACCAAGCCATGTTGCAATTCAATGCAATGATTTGTGTGTGTGTGTGTGTGTATTTCTATACTCTTCCCTGGGACATCAGGACCCCATGATTTTGGGGGCCAGGAAAGGGTGCAGCAACCTGGAGCACCTCGTCATCAGCTGAAGGTTTCACTGCAGAAGCCCCTACTACTGCCACGGAAGCCCTGTGCTTCTCTGACAAATATGTTTCTCTTCAGCCACACTACTGTTAAACCTTTTTGCCTCTAGTACTGCTGACAATCCAGCCATGATTAATGCTGTTCAGATGGAGCCAAGCTCCTCTTTTATCGAGCAGGCAGAAGTACGAAAGGCTGAGAGAACAGCTGATGTGTCCCTTCCCCTGATGCACTGTTTTAAATGCTTGACTCAGCTGAGGGGTGACCAAGCATCTCCTGAATGATTTGCATTGGAGCAGGCACCTGAGATTTCCCTCAGGCCAGGATGACACAAGTGCTGGTACTTGGCAACTGGATGCCAATGAGAAGTACTTCTGGTGTTGCACTGAGTGATAACAGTGCATGTTTCTGACAGAAGAACTTGTTGTGCTAGGGAGTTTCTGTTTGTTTGTTTGTTCCTAATATTTAGTTCCTTTGGTTTGTTCCCTGCTCTCCACTGCTGGAGGCACACCAAGAAGTGTGAGCAACGAGCTCTCTCCCCTGCAGCCTGCCCCAGGAGGAATCTGCTGTTCTTTGGGAACCTTTTGTTCATTGAGTCCATTCCTCTCACCAAAGCTTAAAAACCGAGATGTCAGACCCCAGGATCTGTGGGATTGCTTCTTTCTATAAAGCCAAGAAACATTCCAAGGGATTGTACCGAAATTGTAACCTTGCTTTGAGTTTCAAAGCATCCTCCTCCATATTGTCACTCATCTATACACGTATGTCTATCAGCATTGCAAGTGCTCCCATCTCAGATTTATTATTTGGTATTTGATGTCCTCTGAGGCAAAAAGAAACATTTTCTCTCTTCTGTCTGTTCCCTGCTCAGCAAACAGCCCTGGCAATCAGTGCCTGAGGAAAGCTACAGAAGTGATATCCTGTTCTGATGGACAGTTGCTCACGTGCCTCTAAAGCCCCAGCCTGTACGAATTAACACACTACCCCAGGAAAAGCCTTGGGAATATGAGAGATGTCACCAATTCTGCTGTTAGCCATCTATGCATCTAACATGGCCAGCACCGCATGCTCAGCTTCAGTGAACCCTGCAGAATTTAACTTAGATGGAATGCAACTCAGGCAAGATAGACATTCAGCTGGAGTGTGGAGGGAACTGTTCTGATTTTCCTTATGACTACAAGCTGAGGGACTCCCTGCCCTCCTGAGCGGTTGCATGGACTCAGCTGTACTCCAGCCTCTGTTCAGTCACATACAGGTTGAAGCACATACCTTTCCCACTGACTTCCCATAAACCTCCCTGCAGCTGTGAAGATGAAAAGCTAAAACATTTTTACCTTGCTTTTTTAGTATCTCTTGGCAACAAATACCATATCATGAGCTTGCTGAAGAGGGACAGATTTGACAGGTGCCAATTTCGAATGCAGTAGTTTTTATGGTAATGGTAGGTAAAAGAGCAATCCACCTCCAAAAGCAGCCTGTAGCATTGCTGCAAGACAAGGAAGCTCTACATACCGTTTTGGTATCGGACCACATTCTGCACACCCTAAGACACTAGCCACAGAGTGCAGGAAAAGGGAAAATAAAGTGATATTGAGCTCAGTTCATCACAAACAAACTGTACTGACACAGCAGCAGAGATGGGAAGAAATGTTTCAGCTGCTCCAGAAAAAGGAAGCCCATGAATTCCTTTGGCAGCCCTTTCACAACCCCACTCACAAGGGGAGTTTGCACTTCCTCTCTCTCCAAACTCTGAGCCCTAACCCAAACCCAGACCTTAACCCTAGACAGTGTCTAACACGCACTCCACACAGGGCTACCACAAAATATTGCTCTTTGCTTAAAGCTGATGGGACGATTTGCATGACTAGACTGTTAAAATCAATGGTTTTAATCAGATCGGGAATAAGTAAATGGAGGAAAGAAGTGGAAGGGGCTGTCTGCATTAAAAACATCATTACTTGATTTAGACTTATTGATAATCCAGAATTAAAGGATGTTGAATGCATGTGGATTAGCGTGTTACCTAATAAACCCCTGGAGGAAGGCTGGTACAGAGAGTATCTGAGACCACTAAATCAAACAAGGAAATGAATTTTCCTTTAAGCACTGCTCTCTTCTTCATACCTGCCGCAGAAAGGGAGAAAATGAAAGTGCTGTTTTAAGGGGCTTTGATTTAAGGATATATGTTGGAGATGATGGACTTTAAAGGCTCCTGAAACTACAGATGATAATGACTGTGAGATGATCGCATTAAATGTGGGCAAACACGATGGTTGCAAAGACCTGAGCAGTAGAAGAGAAAGACAAGAGAAATTAGGCCTGAAAGATGAATGAAAATGTGGAGGTCTTATGGAAGAATTTGTTAGGAGAAAACAAGAAAGCATGGCTTTGCTATCAACAGAAGGCATACTTGGGATGGGAGCTCATTGTCGTCGTTCAACTGCAAAGTCAAAGCAGTTGCTTGGGTCTATAACTAATGGATCTACTTTTTTATCTACATACTTGAAAAAGGGAGAGCAGCTTAAGTATTTCTTCCGGTCTCTACTTCACATAAAGGAATGAAGAATTACTTTCCAATCTATTGATGTCTGAGGATTTTAAACATCACTTGCTAAGGCTGGAAGTTCTAATGTTTCTCAATCTGTGAGGCTTGCACCCAAGAGCCCTAAGGATTGTGCTGTGCTACCTATTGATTACAGGCATTAGCCTACAATAAACACATCTCAGAAGCCTGCGGGAAAGCTAATGCTGTGTTAACATAGCAAAAGTTGCAAGCAGCTCGTTCCAGGTAATGGTAGGTCAGATAACCAGACGTCAGTTGCTGACAAAGTAATGAGCAGAGATATAATTAGTGCCAATCAGCGTGTTCTTACTGCAAGAGAACACATCAAACCTGATGTGATATTTTTTGGGGGGGATTCGCAAGCTTAGCTGATAAGGGTAACCACAAAGACTTCTGTTCACTGAGTAGTGCATGATATCCTGATTAAAAAATAGACCTGTCGTGATTTACAACATCTATAAAGCACATCATAAATGAGTTAAGAACAAACAGCTGCAAGATCTCCTAAAAGAATTGTCAGTATAACTCTTCAGTGGGGACTGCGTCTCATCCAGCCCCACATCCGAACTCGGCCCGATGCCTAATGTGATGGAAGTAAATAAAAAATCACAGGCAGTAAAGTTTATTGAGACATAAAGCTTGTCAGAGTGGTAAATATAATGAAAAAGGCAGCCACAGACCCTGAATTGCATTCAATTGCAAGCACGCGCTGAGAGACAAAATGCATTTTTATGTGGTTCAGTGCAAAGTTAAGAAGAAAGCTTGCAAGCCATTCGTACTGAAAGTGCCTCGGAACACACTGACTGAATAGGATGTAGTGGTTAAGGCAGATAAAGATGATCATCTTGTACTTCTGTGTGATGAAAGGGAGTAATGAGAGTCCTGAATGTACAAGGAAAATCGTTTCTTACTTCTCTGGTATGGAGAGGTTATTTTGTGTTTGTGTAACAGTCCTAGAGAGATATTTGTCTAGAAGAACATGTTCACTTCTGTTGTCTATCCCTAAAAGGACTCTGGAAAAGCAAAGAGGGAAGAAATTACATACAGATTTTTGGAGAGCTGCCTATAGGACTCTCAGCTTAGTCTGTTCATCTTGTCAGGAAAAAAAAAGGTTGAAAAGTGACTTGGCTGCAATGTGCAAGTACCTCCATGGGGAGAAAATGCTGGTTGCCAAAGGGCTCAATAATCTAGTGGGGAAAAAGGAGTAAGACCCACTGACTGGAAGATGAAGCTGGACAAATCCATACAGGAGACAAGACTTGAATTCCAACAGAGAGAGAGGTTAACCAGGGAACAGTCGTGGATGTAAAACGTGGATGTCCCATCCCCTGCTGTCTTTAAATCAAGACTAAATACTCATTTGAGAAAGAGAGATGCTTTTATCAAGCAGACGTTTCTCTCCTGTCATTACAGTGGCAGCTGAATACAAATGTACAAGACCTGCAGAGCACAAAAGGTCAGGCTGCTTGATCAAACTGTGATTCCTTTCAGCCACAGCTCTGCAGAGCCACGAATTGCATTTGCGTTTGTTCAGTCAAATGAGCCGTGCTGTAAAGACGTGATCTCCAAGAGGTAAAAAGAGGGTCTGGCCCTGCCACCTGTGAAGGCGTCAGTCCCTTCTGCTGCCGTGGAAGCAGATGGGGAGCCTGGAAAATCAAAATTAACACTGTGCTACTGCTTGAAGCTGCAACAGGGGAGAGGTTCAAATTGGATATCAGTTCTGCACCACAGGGCAGTGGGCATGGAACAGGCTCACCAGGGCAGTGGGCATGGCCCCAGGCTGACAGAGTTCCAAATTCCAATAGCACAGACTATAAGAAGATGAGAATTGCCTAAATCTGGGAGAATATCCATCACGGACAGGCCATACATTGATGTACCCTGGCAGGCAGATGCTGCAGCTCAGCTCCAGCACAGACTGAGGATGGGTCCTGAAGGTCAGATGGGCCACCATCTTACTGCACTGAGCCAAGGGGAAGGGAAACATAGAAACATAAAGGTTGGAAAAGACCACTAATATCATCAAGTCCAACCATCAATCCATCACTCACTAAACCATGTCACTCAGTGCTACATCTACAAATTACATGAACACCTGCAGGGACGGTGACACCACCAACACCCTGGGCAGCCTGTTGGATAATAATAGAAAAAGATAAGGGGTAAAAAAAAAATGAGATTCTGCTTTACAGCTAATTATTAATCACACACAGTCCCCCTGCATTCCCTGGAAATAGTTCCTCAGTCCCTGGAAATTATGCTTTAGCTTTAAGAATCAGAAACATCCTTTCCTGCCTCTTTTTTTTTTGCCTCTTTTCCCCTCTCCATCATTACACACCTTTACTCCTTTCTCTTGTCCTTCCCCCAGCTCTTGCTCTCCAGCTTCCATTCCCTGTATTGCTTTCTCTTCCATCATCTCTTTTGCCTCATTACTGTTTTCTCTCCTATTCCCTCTTTCAGAGCTGTACAACAGCAGTGCCCTGACACAGAAAATGCGATCTGTTCTTGTATGAAGAATAATGCAACTGCAGGCCCAGCCTGTTTAATAAAAGCTGGTGAGAACAGCTTGTGAGTCCCTAAGGTGGAGGTAATATTTTGCATTAATATTTGATACCTTATTTAGGATGCTAAATCAGATGCATGAAGTCTCTGGGGAAGAATCAAATGCAAAGTTGTGTTTAACTGATGGAGAGCTCAGCCAGGCTGCTGGACCATCCCTCCTGTCTTACAGCCAGGCCTCTCGGACCTGCCCTATTTGAGATGGAACCCGACCTGCTGTCAGCCTGGGACCCAGGGAATGGTGTTTATGCATCCCCTGTATCGCTGAGATTAAAATTCCTGCAAATGCACCACCTTTCAGCATTCATCCCAAGTTCTTTTGGTTTTGGTGGAGTGCCTAACCCCAAACGCTGAGTCAGATCCTTCCCCACATACCTCAGATCAAGCAAAGAAGATGACTGTGCAATTTTTCCTCTCTCTTTTGGCTAAGACAGCTCCTTCACGCTGCAGACACAGTGCTGTGCTAATGGACATCAGTGCTGCAGGATACGAGGCCAGGCAGAGATCACAAGGCTAGGAGAGAAATGAAGTGACCACCCTGGAGTACTGGTGACAGAAGCTCAGTTCTGTAAGAAACCATGTAGTCTCTGCACAGCACTTCCAGAAGCTAAAGGCCCCATCCACTGTATCCTTAGAAGCCCTAGCACAATGGTTCTCTAGGCATTTCCCAGAATCAATCTACCTGGCTGGATAACACCATATCTTAGCATGGGGACCATCTCAGGACAGCAGGAGAAGGGAGGTGACCTCCAAAAACATACAGAAGGACATAAAGAGTATCAGCAAATAATAATAATCATAATAAAATCAAATCACACTTTTTCTTTCTGGGCCTGGGGAGGCTGACAGGCACAATGAAATGTGTGGGTGTCACTTGGCAGGTGTGAATCGTTCAGGCAAGCTACAGTACACATATTTAGTCGTTTTAAACTGTCTTCATACATCAGACCTCGCCACCCCTTAAGCCGATTTATTGCAGCAATCTTTCATTGAAAGGATTAATGTCATCCAGACCTGGCTGCTTTGGCCACTTGCATCAAGGCTGCCAGCCCAAGAGTCGACATTTTCTCCACAGCCTCTCGTTCCCTGAGTCATTTAGGGGAAGCTCAGCAAAGGGAAGGGGAAATCTGGGGGACTCAGCCAGCATCCAGTAATACCTTTTCAGTGCAGTGACACTGTATGGCCCCTCTCTGAGATACATAGTGCAATGCCTCAGCTGTGTGCATAGCGTTTGGCAGAGTCCAGCGTTAGCTCTGGCTTCATAGAAGCAGAGGATTTATTTTCTCCTGAGGAATAGCGATCAGCCTTATCTCAAGCATAAATTGGAATAACATCCCTGTTGTTCTCATTTCCTCCTGAAAGCTACGCAAATATTTTCTGCCTCTATTCACTTCTGGCCTGGCATTTCCCCACCTGGCCACACAGGAGTCCTGGGCCATTAGCTTCCCCTCATCACACTTAACCCTTCATTTTCCCTGCAGAACCAGTATAATTTTGAGGAAACCAAAACCTTCTATCATCACCGTCACCCTTGCTGTGCAGTGCACATATACGGATGCTCCCTCTGTGCATGTATTACACCCTGCCTGTGACTAACCGTATTTAATTGGCTTCCTGCTTGGTTTTCCATCCCAGCGCACCTTGTTCGATGTACATGCTTGTCTTTCTGTGTGTGTAAGCACTGCTGGACTCTCACTGCAACAAGCAGTAACCCAAAGGCTCTGCAGAACTGAGTTGCTGCCAGGCAGCCTCCACACAGCTCTGTACCCTGGCTCCCAAGGGCACATTTTCTTCCTAATACAAAATAGGCTGTTCTTCACTGGCCTCTTTTGGCTACTGCTCTCAGCCCTATTTCAGTCATACGCATTTGTGCTATAAATGGTCTCCTAAAATCAGAGCTTATCAATATTGGCTCTGGGCTCAGGGCTCCTTTCATTGCATCAAAGGTGCATCGATGTTCTGCCATCTAATTTACTTCCCTTCTTTTTGGCTTTATTCAGCAAATTGGTCAGAGGGACACGGTAATAAGCAAAAACTCAGAAATAGTTCTCCAGTTAACAACCTTCTACCCCTAAAATTGTTTTGCTTCTTGGAGGTAGGAAATCAGCACCTCCCCTATAGTTCCCACTTCAGAGAGCACTGTTTTGCCTTTCCCAGTGGCCATTACACATACAAGACACTGGATCTCAGAACAAGCCAGTGGATGTTTCAGAGAGAAGGTATGGGGTGAAGAAGGCCAATAGCCAGCCCCAATTTGGCTATTTTGTTTAGAACTAATTTCACTGACTTCCAGCTAACTTGCCCTATCCACTGCTTGGGGATGCTTACTCTCTTCACCGAAGTTTGGAGGGCTGTTTGTAGGGAGAAATGCATCTTTTGACACCCTGCATTGCTCTGAAGGTACAAATGCTTTGCCAAGCTTGTCAGCTTGCCACTAGCTATCCCTTTGGCCACATTCTTCTCCTTACCCCAAAACCTTTATGCTTCTGCTTCCAAATAGGAAAGAAGGGAGTGCCTGATGTACATTACGAGCTTCCTGGGATTTTGTTCAGGCCACAGTCACGGTAAATCAGTGCCAAAAATACTCTTCTGACTGCTCCACTCCATAGTCTTCACACTCCACTCTCCTGCTCAGCCCAAGCACTTTATCTTCAGTTGCAGGTAGCAAAAACAAAGCTTTTCCTCAGTGCCAGCCCAATGAGCTTTATCAGCAAGCCTGCTTTGCCTGCTTTTTTCTGAGATTCTCCCCTACAAGCTTCTCTCTCTCTTATCTCTAAACTGTGGTGAAAGTGTTTGGGGTTTAGCTTTGGACTGAAGTCTGGGATGCTTTAGGCTGTCAGCCATACAACACATCAAATGGAAAAGGTCCTGCAGAATCCTCTGCAGTCTCACACCGGCCAAAAGATACGTAGAACAAAATCACCTGAGTTCCTGTTTGCCTCCTTTCCTTAGGGAAGAAGTATAAGCATATACTTCTTACTCATCCTCTCTAACAATTCATCCGTCTGGTGGCGACCAAAGGATGTTCAAGTGGTTTTACCTGGAAAAGAAAAGCCTGGACATAGTATAGTGTTCCATCAGAGCGTTGCAGCCTCCTCAGAAGCATTTAACCAAGTCCCACAGAGCTCTTCTGCTGGAGTGCTGCGTAATGGAGCTCCCTCTGGCCATCAGGTCATATTATCACAGATAATCAGAGCGTATCAGTTTCACACAAAGCTCAGCCAGACAAGCAAGACAAGACAGCTTCCAGTGCACCATGAATATCTTACTCACATCACACACCATTTTGCTTTTAGCAAGACCACCCTGTCACAGCGTATAACATACAGCACCCGCCTGACACATCAGCAGTGAAAATTGGGAGATGGCTGTAAAACACCGCATTGGCAAGGCCTATTTATTCCTGTTATCCTTATTCTGAATCAGAACATCTCAATTTCTACATTTCATTCCTTCTTTCAGGTTTTGCTTTGTGGTTTGTTTGGGTTGAGTTTATTTGCCATTGTGCCTCAGAAAACCCTTCTTCCTGCTCGGTGACAGCAGACAATAGGTTTCTCAGCTGGTAGGAGATGGGAAGCAGCACACCACAGCACTGATGATCACTGGGAAGAGATAGGTGAGTTCAGCCATGGACAAAGCAGCTCCTTAACTGCAGAGAGCTGCACGGACACGGCAGATTTTGCTCATCGGAGACTGGGTATTTCAGCATAAGGCCCACTTGGATAAGCAAGGAATGTCTCAATGAATTAAAATGCAAAAGGAGAGCGTAGAAAAAAGTGAAGACATGGATAGACATCAAAGGAGCAGCACGGAACCATTTCTTGCATCCTTGGGGATGAAATAATGAAGACCAAAGCAAACAAGGAACAGAGCAAGAGAGATTGGAAACCTCAGCAAGAAACATCCAGATGGGACTCATTTTAAAAAGTCAAGGCTAAAATATTATTAGCACATACTCAGCAAACAGAAGATATGTGAAATGTTTCTGGAAACAGCCTAGGTCCTAGGGAGAGAAAGCATCAACTAAACAGAAGGTTTTAATACAAAAATGAGATGAAAATATTCCTTATTGCTTTGGGTGCCTGAAAAAGATAGGGAACAATTTGACTCTGGCAAGAGTTTACATCAGCTGTTTGCTTGTAGCACTTCTGGCAATTTCTGGAACCGGAGATCAGAGAAAAATGATGAGACCAGTCAGGGGACCAGAAGGTCAAATTTACAGCAAGCATTACAGAAGTGAAATCTATATCTGTGGGATAATAGATGTTCAAAAGGGAACACCGCTATTCATCAATAGCTAAAGGGCAAGGCTGCTAAGGAGGCAGGGAGGCAAACTGGCATAAGTCAGAGAGAGAAATGGCATTTCCAACTTGGTGTCAGGAAAGTTACCTGGCTGCATTGCACTGGATCATGAAACAGTTTCCAGTGAGCTGCCAGCATCTCCCATGGGTCAGCTCCCTCACCCAGACAAAAGCATTCACCAACCCCCCAGTTCCTGCATGGTGAAGACCAGTTCAGCCAGACAGAAGGGACATCAACAGGACTCTGACCAAGGCATTGGAAAAGAATGGGGGAAGGATGCCGACATCTGCCAAGCCCTTAGAGAGAGGTAAACTTGGTAATGATGTGCATTCTTTGCTCTGATGCTACCAAGGCTTGTCACCCCGCTACCCTCCCTGGCCTCACCCCACGGCTGGCTTTCAGCCAGCAGAAGCCCTTCAGAAAATGGAAATGGATGCATCTTTCACAGTCATTAGCGGGGATCATGCTAATGGGATGTCATGATAAATACTGACAGTTAGCTGAGGGCAGCAGTGCGCTCTGCGAGGCTCCAAACGAGAGGGCAGCAGATGCTGCAACAAGCTCAGAGCGTGCCCACGGTGCGGGAGGAGGCAGTGGGAGCAAAGACGAGCTGGGGCTGGTGATCAGGGAACAGAGCTCAGTGTTCAAGGTCACCAGCCTGCAAGCAGCCTCGGGTGCTGGCAATGCTGCAGACAGAGAGCAAGCAGTGTAAGGCCCTGGTGCGGCTGCGTTCTGCACATCAGAAAGACAGAGGTGGTGCTGCAGCCTCGGGAGAGTCCCACATTGTAGTGTGTGCACAGGAAGAGTGGAAGGGAGAGCAAGAGAATGCTGGAGGGGCATGAGCAGGATCTCCTGATGCTACTGAGTGCCACAAGCATGGGTATCTGCAGGAAGGGTGCTGCCATTTGGGGTAGAGGATTACTTGACTCGCATTATCATTTGAGCTCACACATATGCACACACACAAAAAAAAAACCACACCAAGAAACAGCTTAGAGCTTTGGTACCTCAGGGAACTGACCAGCATAGCTATAGTTAGATAATTATGCCATTAAATCTATGCTAATACTACTAAGGCTGGTCATGAATTTTTTAACAAGCCAGTGTTTCATTGGAAAATACCAACTGATCTTATCAAAGATGAAACTTGTCTCAAGGACAAGCACTTTTCTATGAGACAACATGAGACAGAACACGCATTTATAGCAGGGAAAAGCTTTCAGGACACTTCTCTCTGAGCAGGATTTCTAGGTGAATAACTGTCCATGCATCAGATATCCAAGGGACCTCAGGTTTGGATCTCCTGCCTATAACAAACGCTGATCAGCAGGTTGCTCGGGAGATCTTCCTGACATCTCTGATTTATTCTCTCTGAAATGCTGCACAAGAATCTGATGTTCATTATGATGAGGATCAGAAAACATATTTTTAATTTTATTTATTTTTTTCTTTTTTTTTCTGCATCCAAATTTTGGTGAGGCAGGAAAAATCACTTCATCCTCTGCTTCGTGTTATTTCACCCTCAGGGAAATGTTGTTCTAGAATAAAAGCAATTCTCTTCACTTTGGAGTAATTACTCTTATTCCAGAATAGATTATGCACATGAGGGAGTTAAAACAACATAGCTAGAGCACTAACTGTTATTCTGTTGCTGTTTCAATCAACTTCCCAGTATATTCGAGTCTTAGACTACTAGATGTGCGCTCTTTCTTTTATTGCCAGTCGTCCTCAGGTCAGTGGCATTCAGAAACTCTCTTTTGACAATATTAGTCCTGCCTGACAATATTACACCTACAAAGACAGGTGAAGGATGAACAATGGCTTGTATGGGGAGTTCACACCAGCTTCACTTGCTGAGTAACACCCATACAGGTACACACACACGTCCCCTGGACGGACACAGACTTGGAGCATTTGTACATTCACAATCCTAACGCAGGAAGCACAGAAATAGCAAGGAGACCTTTCATCATGGATGAGACCAAAAGAAGGAGGGGATATGAGGTTTGTGTGGTGTCAACATATCACATTACACCCACCCATCATTTCTCTCCCAATATTTCTCACTGGAAGGAGCTCTGAAGGCATCACGGTAATGACTATTGGCAGGATTTGTGTGGGTGAGGTGCTGAGAGCCAAGAAAGCCCAACAACCGACTTGCTGTTTGAGTCGCCTACACGGAGTGGCCCCTTCAGAGCAAAGATGAGGTCAACAGATGGAGGATGACAGAGAGGAAGGGAATTCCATATAGTTGCTTGGGATCTTATCTCATTTCTTTGTACAGAGAGGCTGTCCATCCATTCCGAGTTGAGTGGGATTTCTTAATCTTAAAGGCAGTCTGTCGGCACGAGTGCAATGAAAGCAGAGTACTGCCTAGGAGTCTAAAAGCCTTCTGAGCCCCTTTTTGACATTTCCACATCTCATTGTCCCAGCAGCACTTTGCAATGCTCTATTTTAAGGCTGGAAAGAGAGTTTCACATTGCAAAAATGACCTACCTGGCCCTGTATTATAAGCACTCAAAAGTGACAGCTAAAAGGTTGAGATGCCTTGAGCACAAACCTCAGCACAGTGACCCTTCCAGTTGCTAGTGCAGCACAATACAGCAATCACAAAGACTTCTTCATACTACTACGGAACCTCTGATTAGCATCCTTTTGTCCTACTCAAGTCCTGGGCTTTATCCATGGGCACACATTTACTCACTGCTGATTTCACATGGAAATAGCACGTTTTGGCACACATTTTTCTTTTTTCAGAAGTTTCTCTTAACTAGCTTGGACAATCTCGAGGGGTTTAGGGCTGCCTCTTGCTTTTAAGACCAAAAAGTCAGAACTTTTACCCCACATTTGGACACCACCCAACCATGAAGAGAATTTGAATCCAACCTTAATGTGCGTCCTTTCCTTCCACAATGCTGGACTCTGCCCCCAAGTGTCTGATGGCAGAAGGGAGCCTGCCTTTGGGGCACATCCAACTGACGGAGACTGTGAGCCTCCAGGACAAACCAATGCTGTGCGAGACAGGTTTCAGCCTTTGCAGGCAGTGCTATTTGACCCTAATGCGGACCATTCATTCCCAGCATACAAAAGAAAGCCTTGTTTAATTCGATGTTGATGAAAGACGCGGAGCAGAGAGGAGCTCAGAAACAGAAGCCACTTTCTCATGTAGCCAAGGAGCTGGGTGACAACCGGCCTCTGTTCTCCACCCCTGGCCTCCCTCTGCCTCCCCACGGATACAGACAAAGGATGTGTCACGATCGGCCGCTGGAGAAAGGAGGACTTGACATCGCTGTCAGTGCGGCAGTTGTGGAAAGCAGGGCCTTTCGCATCCTTCTGCATTAGTGATTCATGTACGCTGTTAGGAGTGCTCGGTGAGATGGGTGCTGCAAGGCAGCGCTTTCAAAGGCTGCATCAAACATGCTTTCAGAAGGTAGCTCACTTAAGAAGCAGGGTGGGTTTTTTTTATATATATAAAAGCAGTTACTTACTTCTGTGGAAGAGCCTCATTGAATCTAACAGAGATGAGAGTAGCGGAATGGCATCAAGACTATTCTCAAGGCTGACATTTTAATAGAGACAGCCTTTTTTTCTTTTTCTTTTCTTGTTTTTTGAAGCTATCTTACAGAAATCAACAGTCAGCACATAGGTCTCTGCTCACAAATTGCTTGAAAGCTAAATAGGTGTTTACCTTTAGCAAAACTTTTCTGAGAGGGTAGGGATGCTGGATTGTCCATCATCCTCCGGGTGCATGTGGAGCTCCCACACAAAGCACTCAAAGGTACAGAGGAGACGCTGCCTCCAGGTGTTGACTGTGTGCCTTCACATTCAGAACCCAACCTACCACCATCCTCGCCACAGCTCCTTGCTGCACCTTGGAGTTGTGCTACCAATGGAGCTGCTTCCCATCTGAAGCGTGACAGATGCATTCCGCACACATCAATCTGTCTCTGTCTGGGTCCTTAAGCAGCCCCCATCATCATCCTATTCAAGAGCCAGTGAAGTATTTAAAAATAGCAATAACACTAACAATCTCCCTTTCTTCCCTCCCTGGCTTGTCGCAGAAATAGCTTGATTAGGCTACAGCTCTGGTGCTTCAAGGGGGAGAGAAATGAAACTGCAGAGCTTGCAGAGAAGCTTTTCTGCTTTCTTAAGGCAGCGATTGCCGGCTGCTTTGCTGGAGCACAGGCTCTTCAAAGGCTGGCGAGCTGTGTATTGAGGACTGCTTGTTCTGCACGTGCCTTTGGAGGCTGCTTACAACGAGCAGAGAGGCAGCATCACAGCTTTGGGGCTGAAAAGACATCCCTACCTCCTGTCTTTGCTTCACCAAGCTCACAGGGCTGGGAAGAAAAGGAGTTCTGTGTGGGTGCATGGGTATCCCTGGGGACAGGGCACAAGGCAGCTCAACAGGCTCTGTGAGCACAGGATGGGGCCAAATAAAATGGAGCAGAGCTCAGCAGGTGATACAACCAGTGTCCCACCTCAGCCTTCAGATGCTGTGCTCCCAAGACAGAGATTTCAAGGGGTTTTCCACATCACGGTGTGCTTTCAGTGCGGGTATGGAGAGAAACAAGTGTCCTGCAATAGCACAGCATGCCAGAGGGAGCCGGGAGTGCAGGCAGCGGGGCTGTACACAGCCAGGAAGCGATGGAAGGACCATGGGATTCCATCTCATCCTTCTGACCCTAAGAGACAACGTCCTTCTGAACCCACCTCTCCCAAGAGGCCTCAGTCATGGTGCCCACGCCAAGCAGGGGGTTTGCCTAAACCTAAAGCATTGCAGTCTTGAGCACGCAAGGCTCCTCCAGGCCTAAATTGCACAAGCGGGGTCTTCACACAACAGGGCATGGAGGCAGTGAGCTGTGAGTGGAGATGGGGTTCACCTCGGTGTCGCACATTGTAAATGTCATTCGGGCTGCAAAATGTCACTTGTTTCCCTTCCCAAGGTGCTTTCAGCAGCACCTGCTCCAGGAGCTCAGCAGAGCCCCGTCAGCTCACCCGAGCCCACGGAGCCCTCCTGCTCTGCCCACGGAGCACCAACAGAGCAACAGCCTCAAAGCATCCCAACAGAATCCCCCTGGAGCCGCGGCAGCCCCGATCCTTGGACACAGGGTATAGCCGGAGGGGTGAATCGAGACACCCATAGTGCCATCGCAGCCGCGGGGCCCCGCTCAAAGCTCGCACCGAGGCTCCTCCTTACGGCAACCCGCCCCGCACCGATGCCGGCATCCCCGCTCCCGCTGCGCGGCGCAGCTCTCACCGCCCCCTCCGCGCTCTCCCGGTCCCCCGCTCCGCGCTTAAGGTGGCTCGGTGGGATGCTGCAGCCGCCGACGGGCCGCCCCGCTCGCCCGCCCCTCCCGCCCAGCCGGGGTGGCCTTAAATCGGCTCCGCGCCGCGCGTAACCGCACCGCTACTGTCGCCGCCGTCGGAGGGCGGCCCCGGTAGACCCGCCGCCGCCGTCGGGCCGGTCCCGGCGCGCTGCCTGCCGCGGCGGCAGGACGGACGGACGGACGGACGGACGCGGCTCCTTCGTCCTGCAGCGGGAGATGCTCGCCGGCCGCATCCCGGTACCGCGCTGCAGCCCCGTCACCGCGACCGCCAGGTGAGCGCCCGCTGCGGGCTGCGGGCAGCGCCGGGGAGAGGGGGTGACCTTGCGGTCCCAGGCGGGTCGGGGTCCTCCGAAGCCGCCCGCCTCCCTCGGGCATCCTCGGGAGGAACCGGGGGGATCCTCCGTGGGACTGAGGATACTCTGAGGAGTATCTCTGTTCCCTTCCGCCCAGCCTTCAAGCGGGATTTGGGGCCGGGAGAGCTTTTGGCCCGCGATGAGCAGCCGGGGGATGTGCCCATGGGTTCTGTGGAGCGTGGGCTTGGAGTGAGTGCTGCTGGGTGAGTTGGAGAGTGGCTTTTTATTGCCACATTTTCCTGTCACTCCAGCCCCGGGGAGAGAAAGGCAGTGCTCCCCGGCCAGCAGGCGTGGGGAGAAGTAGCTGGTCCCCAATGCACCTCCTCTGGCAGGTCTGCACAGGCAGTTCGCATTCACACTCAGAATAAGTGATGCAGGGCTCAGCAGGTCAATATAAGCATCCCTAGCGCAGCAGCAGTGCCCAGCAGTCAGTGCTATGCTGCTACTTGGAGCTCACGAAGCTCCACCAGCAAGTAGTGGAGCGCAAATGGTGCAGCTTCTGCAGGTGCTTTTGGCATCCTGCATGCAGAAGAGGCCTCCGTGCACAGGGAGTACAGCAGGGCGCAGGATGCTCTGGTCACCTGCCTGAGTCGGGTTTCAAATCTCATCTGGTGCAATAAATGGAAGGTGAGGTTGGTGCCATCTGTTCCTGTGGCAAAGCTGGGAATGGGGACCACGTAAGAAGTTGGGAGGTGACTGCACAGGGCAGCAGGATGGGATTCCAGCAGCAGGGAGGCTGCCATTGCTGTGCGGTGAGACGGCTCGCTGGGAGTGCTGAAGATGAGGCTGGGGTGGCAGAGAGGTTGCCAGGCAGGGGCTGTGTGTGGCAGCACACATCACAGCTCCCTGCCACCCAGCAGTGGCAGCACAGTGTGGGACTAAGACAGCTCTCTCCAGGACTGGCTTCATCGTTTCCTGGAAGCCATCAGCTGGAGGGACACGCAGTGTAATAGTGGTAATAATTGTAATAATTGATAAACTATTTAGGCAGCCTTGCAGTGGCTTCAAGCAGCTGGCAGGGAGTGCAGCTGAGATGCAGCCCCTGCCACAGGGAAGGGCCTTGGCTTGACTTGCAAGGTACATAAGATACGGAATAGAAAGCATAGCAGCTGGACCGGGGACTCCTGCTCAAATGGGAAAGGTTTTCTGTGCACAAAGCTCCTGCACCTTTGGGTTTTGTTACAGTGTCATTTAGAAAGACTGTTGCCTAGGGAGCTGTACAGAGCTGTAGTGTAGCTAAATGTATGCAAGAGAGAATGTACTTCTAGAGCATGCAGCCCTTAAATTCACATGCTTTTTGTGAGCTGGGAACATCTCTATGACCAGCACTCAGTGTTGTTCTGTGGCATCTTTCCAGCAGAGCATCTGAGGCAGCACTGGACAGCTTGAGGCTGTGCCTCCCATGTACCCAGCACCCTTTCTCCTTGCCTGTGCCATGCTGGAGGCGAACCTTCTGCTTCTGGGTAGCCCAGGATCTGTCTGTCCTCAGTGCCTGAGAGCAAAGCTGTGCTGATTAGGAGTGGATTCACTCCAGCTTGACCCCAGGCTGCTTTCCTTTCCTCTTTTCCAGCATGGTCACTGATGAAGGTCACTACCCTGTGCATCCCTGCTGGGGCAGAACAGAGAGCTGCAAGCCTTCCTGTGCCTGTGAGGGAGGCTGGATTTGATATGTTCCTTTTCTGAGCATGCAGAATTACCCTGGGAAAGCTCTGTCATTATTCTGCAGTATGTACGTAGGAAAGATACCTGTCCCCTTCTTCCTTGTACTTAACTATTTCTGATAAAAGAGGAAACCTAATGAGATGTTAATAAACCAGACTGGAAACCGAGTCCAACGCAGCTGCAAGGCCATGGCAAAGTCTCACATCCCTCTGCCCTGTGTGCTCCTGGCTTCTCTGGTGATCAGCATTAGGCTCTCCCCACAGCTCTCTGTCCGGAGACCTCCAGGTGCTCTGCACATGTATGGAGAGCACTCCTTGCCCACATGCAGAGCTGCTGGTCAGTATGACTGCCCTGTCTTTACAGCAACCTGATATCATCAGAGCCAAGACAGCCCCAGGTCAGATTGGATAGGAGCCTCTGAGAAGCAGAGCTCAGCCTAACGGGACTGCAGTTTAAAACCTGCTGCTGGTGTAACAGAATATGAAATATGGCACGCTCTGGCTACCATCACCCTCTTCTCAGTCCCAACTCATCCCTCCAGGCTGCAATGTGCCTCCAAATTGCACTCCAACCTGCGGTCGGTGACTTCACAAAGAACTCGCTCCTTTATCCTTTATCCTTTCATGCTGCTTTAAGCTGTGCAGGCTCGTAATTAAGAACACTGAGAAGTCTCTTCCAGCTCCCTCTCAAGTGACATTAGTGGTCCCGGAGGTCTTCCCTTAAGAGCTCACATTTATCTGCTCTGCCCATGTTCCCAATTGGCCGCCTTCCTCCGCCATACAGCACGGGGGGCTGAAAGCCTTCTCCCTGAGATAAAAGCAGTGCACTTTGTAAATTCCTCGAGTTCATAAAATGTGAATAAGTTTACCCAGGAGGGATGATTTCTCAGGGCTGTGACACAGAGCTGGGATTCGTAACCCAAGCTTTTGCTTGCCGTTTGTCCCTGCTCTGGGCTTGTATTCCTGCAAGTGCCTTATGCACACAGAGATATGCCTCAAGATGGGGCCAGTTAGCTCAGGGAGGAAAATGAGGAGGGACACCGGGGTGAAAAACAAAGCAGTCATCTCTGTCAAACAGGGAGAATGTGTCTTTTCTACATTACTTTTATATTATTATTATTATTATTATTATTATTATTGGAGGAACTGGGTTGCAGTCAGGAAAATGCCAAAGGTAGCACTTTGGTGGTAAATGTGTTTCCCCTTGCAGTGGTGCACAGTGACACACGGAACTCGCTGCTGCAAGGCGCTGCAGATGCTGGGTATAGGATTCAGGAAGAGACATTTTGATGGGTAATAGGTCGTTCATCATCGGGTAGGACAGTCCGTCTGAAATAGATCTAAATCTTCAGGCTTCAACCTCTCACAGTTGTCTGGCAATAGGATTTCTTGTGCTTTCTGAAACAGACAACGTTGATCGATGAGAGACAGAGGATGAGAGGAGATGGACATGCTCGAGCGAAGATCACCGGGGCATTTCCTATTTTCATTTCAATGCAGAAGCAAAAAATACATGTTTTCCAGCCTGCATGCTGGCACTTAGCTCTTGTAGGTTTCGTTTTCATCAGCTGGAGCGGGTTCAGGTTAAGTTCTGATGAGATGTGAGCTGGTCCAGCAGCGCTCACACTGCCGCTTCCCCTGCTGCTGCTGTTGCTTTTAAGAGGCTGCCAGCAGCCTGGCAACTTTGTGCGGTTCTGGTTTATGAGTAATACTGCATTACAAAAGAAAACTGTGTTGTCCTGTTCTTTGGATGTTACCCCTTGGCAACAAAAGTGTGGGCATTTATTCCCGATTCAGCCTGCCTCTTGCCAAGCGGAGCACTGGGATTACTTGGATGGGGTTAGCAGTCAAACAATCTCTGCTCTGGTTAGACGGCTGTAGAGCAGCAGCGTTGTTTCGTTCCACAAGTTCACGATGGGTTTGTGTGTGTAGGAGTACAAGGCACATGGGAACCACGTTTTGCTAGCAAAGCAGGATCGCTCCCAGGCAATCCTGGTGTGGGAGGGCTTGGAGGAAAAGCCAAGGAGCAGGCAGCAGCTCGCAGACCCTGCTTGCCCTGTGGGTATGCTCCCGGTGCAGAGCTGCAGCCTGACTCTGGAAGATGCTGTCTATAAGGGCAGGGGTAGAGAAGTGGTCTAAGCAAGGTGCTCCCTGCAGGACAGATCCCCCCTCATCTCGCTAGGAGCAGCACAGCCCATCCTGGCCCAGCACAAGCAGAGATTGCTGGCACCTCTCTCCCCCTCAGTGCCCCATAGAGTAGGACAGTTAATCTTTGTCTCACGCTGACCCTTCTTCATACTGAAAGCATTCTGCAAACAGTGGTAAGGGGCTATTTCTCCTATTGCAGTTGGATGTAAAGTATCGTTCTCTGCTTATGTCCATAGCGTGGGTCAGGCAGCAGTGCTGGGCTTCCTGCAGGAGTGACTACTTGGCTCCCTAAAGGCCAAGCTGTCCATGGGCCCCCCCCACCACCATTTTGCCCAGCCAAGCAGCCCATAGAGACCACTCCAGTGACCTTCACTTTCTCCCTCCTGCCGCCTTCCACTCGCAGCACCCTTCCCCCAGCCCAAACCCACACAAAGGTGAAAAGGAAGGAGGTGCCGATGGCTTGCCTCTATCTGCCAGCTTCCCTCTCCACCTCTGACATGAATGAGGCCCTTCATGTACTCCTCCTGAACAAACACAGATGCTTTTGTTTTATGGGCTGGTGGGATGAGATGGAATTAACAAATCAGAGCGCCAATGCTGTGCTGCCACATTCCTGCAACTTTAAAGCAGGATCACACACACAAAAAAAAGCTAAATAGGCAATCTCATTTTTCCAATGTACTTATATGTTATTGTGCTTATCTTACCTGGGGGGAAACTGAGGCACTGACGCAGGTGAAATGATTTGCCTTGATCTGTGTACATACATGCACATAGCTGAAGATGCTACACAAGAACTGAGAAATCTTGTTTCACAGTTGAATGCTTTATCCTCTGGCCTCAGAGGAGGTCAGCAAAGACCTTTATCTTGTTTAGATGAGCGGATAGTCATTCCAAGAGGACACGGGGGCAAAGGTATCTTTCTGTGCTAATACGTGTCCTAATGAGTCTTGTTGCTAAGCGGCTGCAATGATAGATCATGCATCTTCTTCGCTAAGCATTGAAATAATTTTTTAATCATTAAGGCTAATATAGAATCCTCGGAAACATCCAAATCTCACAGCAGGGTCTCAAATTAGCAAGCAAACAGAAAACAAATCCTGATTATCCCAGTGTACCTCTACGAAGCCCATGAACAGCATCTGCTGAAGTCAAATACAAGCCTGGCCAAGCTTGATCACAGGTCTGGGCTGGGCAATATCAAAGACAAATTGTCAAATCCTCCTGTTCCAGGGCTGACAGCAAGTTTTCTTCCTCCCCCAGGCACAAGTGCCTGCTCATAGCAGGAGCAAAAGTGACATTTCTAGCTTTTATGTTAGAGCAGAATTCCTGGACCATTAAGGAAAACACAGCAAATCTCTGATTACTTGTTACGCATCAGCAGACCCATTACAAGAAAAGGCACAGGGCTTCATTAAGGTTACTTCATTAAGATTTGCTCATCACTGCTGACCCCTGCACTGAGAAGACTTCTGTGGGTGAATATAGGCTACCCCCAAGGATTCTTTAGGAAAAGGTCATTAAAGGTTGTTCCTAAAAGTGGACCTCGAAAAGCCTAGGGGGGTGGCACTCTCTTCTCTTGACCCCCATTTTGATAACCATGATGCTCACATGTGAGGACCGGTCTCCCCATTCGCATTCCCAGTTGCAACATTACCCTGCTAGACAAGGGTAGCATCCCACCAAAAGCCTCTTCTGGGAATGCTGCAGAGGACCCCCGTAACCCTCCTGCTGATGTCTACTCAGGGGGATCCCATTCAGCGTTAGATAAGCTGCCATCAGCAAGTTTTGTTCACAGCCCAGCAAGCCAAGCCTCACTGGGATTGTAGCTCTCTAGAAGCCAAACCAAGCCCTGTAGCTGTTAAGCACTGGTGCAGAACAGTCTATAGATGTGATTTCTGCTCTTCTGTACTCCCTTGTGCACACCACTTAGCAGGCAGCTAAAATCTGATACTAGTTAGTTTTCTCCTGAGCCCAGCATGGGTCCTGACCTAAGCATCAGATGACAAACACACATGGCCTAGAAATTAGTTACAGCAGCAGAACCAGGAGGCCAGTTTCTTGGGTTGGCTCAGTTTGGGTGACACCCAGCATCCCTCTGCAGGGAGAGGGAGTTAGTAAGCTGGAGTGAAGCCTCTTCACTGCAAGGTGAAAAGACTGTTCTCCAGTCACATCCAGTTGAGGATGGTAATTGTGAAAAGCAACCAGAAGTGTGCTCTGGGAGCAGAAGTGTATATATAAGTCGAGGGCAGTTCCTCCTTCAGCACAAAGAGAGGCAGGTTCACCTGTGGAGAGATTTGACTCCATCTCTGAGACTTACAGCAGCAGCCCATTTCTGTCAGTGAGAGGCTGATTTGTATCTGGCCTGATGTTTCAGGGCAGCCTGATCTGCCTTTGAAGTGAGCTCCAAAAAGGGCTCCAAAAATGCCAAGCTCACCTCTCCCCACCAGCCTAAAGTATCTGACCCTCAGATTTTCTGCCCATGGCCAGCTGGTACCCCATGCGGAAGGGAGCTGGGAAGGAGGGCGATCACCAGCATTCAAGTGCTGAGAGAGCAGAGTTTGTGTCTTGTGCTGTGAGACTGTCACTCCTCAGTTTCCTGGTAGCCTTCTTTGCCTTCCCAACAGACTAATCTCTATCATTTCGTTGATGCACAACATGGAAAAACAGAAACCAAAACCTGCACCTTTATTTTTTATTATTCTGGAAGGACTGGATCTCTGTCAGACATCAGACAGGGGTATTTGGCTTTTGCTGTTCCTCAGCTCCATCTGCTCCATCCACTGTTTAGCTGCTTTTCCACATGCTTTGCACGAAGAAAAATTCCTTTACATCAAGACAAGAGGTGACTTTCTGGCAGCTTGTCCATAACTTAACTTAGATATTTTGACTGTTGCCTTGTCCATTTGGCATTCGCCAAAGTAGAAAGTATCAATTTCATATGGATCCCTTGATCTCATATGCCCTGGCATCCAATTATGGTCCAGTGGCAACAGCCCCTCTGTTAGGATAGCGGAGGACAGCAGAACACCTCAGCAGGATGCCAGCCATCACTGTCGTGCCACTTCTTCCCTTCACTCCCCTTTTTCCTTTCATTTCACCCACAAAAGGTAGAGGACAAACACTGCAACTTTCTATTTTTCATCCAGGTCTTTCTTTTAATCGAACCCGAGCTGTACAGATCAGCTGTGACATTTAAAGTACAAATCAAGCAGTGGACCATAACGTATATCTATTGCCAAAGAATTCTCTAGGTGCCTCTTTATTTCTTCATTCTCCATTTGTTTTTAAAAGCATCGGCACAACACTTTGGATGCCACACAGCAAGTGGCAGATCTAATGACTGCTGAAGATTTATTCGGAGGAAAATACCAAAATTAGCATTTTGGGCCATCTCCGCTAGCTCTGGAGCTGGCATATTTCACATGGCTCAGAGAGCCACGACAGCAGAAATGTCCATCAAGAATACCAAAGCCCTGTTCATCTTGTTCCGTTCCTAACTTCAGCAGTGCACACATGTTCTGGTGGTAATGCACGAGTGCTGGTTTGCATCCATTCCACCATTTCATTGGTTGTGTAATCCAGCCAGCAATCCCAAATAAAAACTGAGGGATTGCTGCAGGTGCGCTGCACACATCATCTGCCTGCGGTTGTTTCTAAGCACAAAGGAAAGCTGTTGGTTCTTCGGGGTGCTCACGTACAAGCATTAAAGTGTCAGCATTCCCAGCAGTTTGAGGAAGACAGCAGATATCTCTGGAGTGTTTTAAGCAGCATGAAGGCTGTTCCACTCGTTTGCAGTACAACTTCAGCCGGAGCAGTTTCTCCTCTGGTTTCCTTTGCCCTCCCTAGGAGCAGCTGGGAAGTCCAGCAGGGAAGAGCATTTTGACATTGCCTTTGAAAGCAGAGGGGAAGACGAGCTGTCTAAATCAATCGAGAGCATGCATTAGTGATTGCGCGTTCCTCTGGAGGACCGCATTTGATGTCGTATTGACACGCAGCTAAGATCAAAGCCCATCTGCATCCTGCCTGCTACCAGAGGAACACTGTTGGCCTTTGGGCCCCCTATCCTTACAAGGAGCATGTGATTAAGGTGGTATATATATTTTTTTGTTTCCCCAAACGAGCACCTGTGAAATGTAATTATCTTTCAAATATGCCCTTTTCTCTGAGAAAAGAAAAACCAAACTCAATTCCTTTCCATCTTTGAAAGAGCTCTGGAAGCAAACACCATGGGTTTTTCCTTTCTGCTTTTGTAAGAAACCTGTAAAATGACAGCTCCCACTCCCAGCGAACAGGCATCAGCTGTTAACGCAGTAGGGAAAGCTCTGGATTGAATGCACACTTTCCAACAATTTGCTATTGGGTTTTACACCCCTAGAGTTATTTTGTCTCATCAGAAAAAAAGAAAACTTGTGTATAACAATGTAGATATTGGTATAAATGATGCCAGTACATTGGAAATAGTTTTCCTATGTCAGCCATCAGTAAAAAAGAGCTCGGTTCTGCCAGTGCTTGGCAGCAGGGGAGAGAAGTCACAGTGTAAATACAGGAGCTCCTTTCAGGAAAGGATAACTCCATGCAGATAGGTCTCTCAGATGGGAGCTGGCTTCCCCAGGAGACATCTGGTCTTCCTTCTTCTGTTTGGGCCCGAGCTGCCAATCTTTCCCTGGGTATTTCTGGCACCCCTGGATTATGGTTCTGCTCAGGAACAAGTGGCGTAGATGCAGGGAAATCAGAACTGGGTTGATTTCCCTCTCTGACACTCAGGGAAGGCAGCCATGGGCTGGTTGTGAAGGACATTTGGGTCCAGGCTGATTAAAAATAACCTGTTTTAGACCTCCTTTCTTAGGCACTTCAAGTCTCCCCGCATAGCTGAGCTTAGCAGACAAGTTCAAGGTCTAGTCTATATCAGAACTGGGTTATCTCTTTTCCTGCTGATAGCCCAGATAGTGCCTGGATACCCTTCATCTAACTGGGGACAACAGACTGAGCTGTCTCCAATGCCTTGGCTCCCATGGGACCTCTCCAGCAGATTTAATTATCTTCCTCAGTCCTTCTTTTTTTTTTAGTTGTTATTGCTTTCTGCTTTTCTTAACTTTGGAATGAAAGCCGATGTAAAGCATGACCACTTGGCTTAGTGACAAGCCCTAGGGTAAGGGACAAGGGCAATGCTCTGTGCCTTAAGGAACTGCAGTGTCTGCAGACCTGACGGCTCCAGGGCAGGAGGGAGATGCTTGATTTGGATTCATGCAGGCAGTGGAGGGAAAGGGGGATACACATTATGTTCCCCAAGTATGAGTCCAGCTTCTGGGCTGAATTAACCGCAGTCCCATATAGCAAAGGGATTGGAGTTGGCAAGGGCACAACAAAGCTTTGTGCCGCATCTGAGGAAGATGCGGGGGCTTGAGAAGGGCTGCTGTTTCACCAGAAGTGACTCACTTTCCCTGGGAAGTTGTCCCTGCATGAGCCTGCATGCTGAGAGATGAGCTCGAGTCTCGAAATCCCACAGCTGCTGATAGCTCTGGTCATCCTTCATCGAGAAAGGGCCTGGCCATTCTTCCTTGTGTTTTGTGTTACCTGCGGTTCTCTGGGGTTCCTCTCTCCTTTGGTTTTGTCTCTTCTTTGCTTTTCAGTCATTCAGTCCCAGTGAACTGAATTCAGGGGAGAAAATGCCACCTTCTGAGCAGAAAGCCAAACCTCCCTTCTCCCCTTGTTTCCACAATAATTGCTGCTGGTGTGAGCCCATAGATGCTGTCTTTCAGATCTGTTCTTACTGCCCAGCACTGATGCCGTGCCTGCAGACCTGTTTACGGGCCAGAATCCCACTGCTGAGAAATGTCCTGTGGTGGCTGTGCTTGTGCAGTAATTACCCCTGCTTATCCCAGAGCAATAACCCATTCCACCAACCTCCGTGCTTCCCTGAATCCATCCTCCCATTTTATTGAGTACATCTGTAACAGGCAGGAGGCCATCCGGTACAGCATCCTCGCTTGTCGTGATTTTCAGCAGTATTGAAGTTTCAGCTGAAGGCTCTGATGGACCCGAGGGACTGCGGGAGAGGGGACAGCAGCTTCCTGTGGATTTCAGCAAAGCACAGACAGAGCCATTGCTGATCACCACAAATACCGGCTCTGCCATGAATTATGCATTCCTTGTTTAAAGAGAGGTCGCTCTCATTAATAATTGAAAGCTCCCCGCTCTGCCTTCAGCATCACATCTCCCACACCGGGAGTTAGGGAACTCATGAAATCTGCATGGACATCCTCAAGGTGGCTAGGGGCTGATGGGGAGAGGCAGCAAAATGCAGGCAAAACAAACTCAAAACCCTGTTGACAGTTTTGATGCATGAGATGAGGAGGCATCTGTACCCTGCGGGCAGCTCTGCTCCAGTTCTGCCCCTCTCTGCTCCCCACATCCCCATCCTTTTCTGTTCATTCCTCCTAGGGTACACAGAGAGGGCTGCAAACAGCTGCAGCTAGTTTGCTTTGGGTGCTTGCCTAAAGAAAGCTCTAGGCTGGTTGGCTGGATGTTCCTAGGGACAGTTGGAGCTGTGAAGTTTGCCTCTATTGGAAAATGGTGTAAAGCCTGTGTCTCACACTGCAGCCAGGTAATCCTGGGACTGGGGCTGGTCCAGCATTCAGGGGCTGCAAGCCTGGGTCATACAGACTGGCTACTCTGAAGCAGAGGCTGCAGAAATCATCTTTCTTGGGCAGAGAGGTTTTGGAAGGGTGTAATTCTCATGCAGAATCAGGCAGGCAGGGAGCAGAACTGAAATCTGAGTTCCCAAGCTCTGTGTGATACTAACAGACAGAGGGACGGGTCATGTGTGATGCTTCGAGCCTCAGTCAGATTGTGCTCTTCTCATCAGGATGGGGAATCTGAGCTAGGGCTGTGCTCTTCTGTGTGCCTTTCTCTTTACTGTCTCCCTAGTCCTTTCAGCTTAATTCCAACTACATCAGCACATGGGCTTAAATGGAGATTGGCTGTTGTTGCATCCCGGGAATTGAGAAATCTGACAAAACAGCATGAGCCAAGAGTAGCACCAGAAACATTTTGTCCCTATCATGCTCAGCTTTGCGCTCTGTGTGTGTGTGTGTTTATTTTTATCAGAGAACAAAAGATTGATGGGCGAAATTAAGAAGAGGGATGTGTAATTGGAAAACAGCTCAAGAAGGCTACAGGCAGCATATTGAAGGCATCCATCAAACATCCAGCTAACGTTATTACAGGTGTGTAACACAAACAAGGGCTGCAGGAGACGCTAGTTAAAAAAGAAGAGGGAAGAGAAAGGGGAATAGGCAGGACAGGGGAAATAGCAGGGGAGGAGGAGAGCCAGTGAGAGAATACGATCAATAATATTTGTACTGCAGGTGCATCCGAAGGCTCTTGCTGGGATCAGCGCAGGACTGTGCGAGCACATTAAGAGACAGTCCCTGCCCTCTACAGCTTAAAGCTGGGAATTACGAGATGATTGCTGGAGATTGGTTTAGGTGATCACAGATTTTTCTTGTGATCTTGAGCCTCATTTAATGGGATCTGCTCTGAATGGATTTAAAGGCAGAAGGAAAGTAGCTGGTTGTGCCAAGAAAACACAGGGTAATGCCTGCCAGCCAGGCATGCAATTAATCTGAACCACTTAGGGGACTTTGTTTTTAATTATAAAATGTAGGTAAAAATATGTGCAGTAAACCACCGGAAGCCCCACTGGGGCCATCAGCAAGCTACCCAGAGGCATTGGCATGTGGCTGGGTTTTGATGCTGTGTTTTCAAGAGGATGGGCTGATGCTTTAATGGACACTTTGAGGGAAATATTCCACGTGGGGCAAACAAATGGAAAAGATCTTTGTGCGGGGATGGAGAGAAGGCAAAGGCTAGAAGTATCAGTAGGCAGGGCATTCTTGTAGTCCTGGAAACAGGGATGAAGAAAAACTCTTAAGGACTGTGAAAAGGAAGATGAAAAACATATAAAGGAACAGAAGAGCATAAGCACGATGGATGCAGGGGGCAACAGGAGGGGAGAGGAGGTAAGATCTGTAAGAGAAAATATCATATCCCAAGGTGGATTTTCTGAAAACGCGATTAAAGGCAGACTCCCCTGTGAGGTTCACAAGGGACCTGGTGCTTTGTGTGAGGCTTAACTTCTTCAGCGCTGCATGCAGCAGAAAAGCAATTGAGAGAAGGTGCACGTAGAAATAAATAAGAGCACCGGGGGAATTGCACACACAGGCAGCATCTCTGCTTGTTTGCAGTGTTTGGGAAGAATGAACGGGGCTGGATGTGAGGAGGAGGAGAAAGAACTAGAAAGGGAGTCTGCGCTCCTCTCTGCTCTCTTGGTAACACAGCTGCCATCGCCGCCTCTTCTTCTTCCCTCCAGGAGTGACCTGAGCTGCACAGAAACTGTGCCTATTTAATTAAGGCCTTTTATCAAAGGGAAGAAATGGTGGCTGTGTGATCTAATGCAGGGCCATCTGTAATTGCAGGCATCACAGAGGAAGTGAGGAAACCTACATGTCTGCTGCCATTCTGAGGTAGAGCAGAGCCCTCCTTCTCTGTTAGGGCCTGGATTTCTTTGGTGGCACTTCTGTGCATCCCAGTCTGCTTTCCATACCTTGAAAATAGACGAAGAGCCAGCACAGTGTTCCCTGAGTGCACAGTAAGGAGCACTGAGGATTATCACTGGTGGCTGTGTTTCTTCTCACACAGTTCTCTAAGGGCAATCCTTCCCCTAGGCTGAGCCTAGATGCCGGGCAAGGAATATCCTTTGCATTCTATTTGCTGTGTCTCTTAGAAGAGTTTGGTTTTAGACAACTGGCTCTCAGTACAGCTTGGAAGCCCACTATGGAACTGGAATGGCCAGAGCCATACAGGAGGCACCATATGCACTAAGAGAGCACATTTGATGCTGGCCTTCCAGAAGTCATCTCTGGGATGTTGGTTGCTTTGTTGAAGACATGTCTACCTCAAGCAGCCACAAACCTCATTTCCAGGCAGACTGACTTCTCATTAGTTTGATTGGCTTAGTGGGAGCAGAAGGTGCTCAAAAACTGTGAACAATAAAGCAAAGGGCTACTGTAGCTCCGACCATCTATAAATAAGCCACCTCTTGTTATTTATTCCTGATATTTTTGTCCTTAATTTCTCTTTATTTCCCCTTAGTTTCTCTCTCCTTATAGAAGGAGCTTTGAAAACCAATGTTAACTGTTTTGATTCATCAGATCTCTTAGTCATGTGCATTACAGAAATACTAAGAAAGAAATGATTCTAAAGTCTGTAATTTAAACTAAATTAAGTAATGGCCCAATACAGCAAACCAGGGGTAGAAAGGAATGTGGAATGATTAAACTTGCAGCAAGCATCACCAGCACTGTGGAATGACTGAGGCAAAACTTAGTGTGTGATAATGTGCATCATTGATTGCATCAATGCATCTGTATAAGGAGGATGAATTAAAACTGCAGGTCTGAAGGAAGTGCTGGGCATCTTGACATTTTCTTGTTTTGCCCACTTGCTTATGCAGGAATGCAAGTCTTGCACATAGCTTTAAAAAGCCTACAAGACAAGCATATTAAATACTCACCTCTAAGCTCAGGAATGAATATTCCCCCTGGAAAGGGAGTGAGAACAGTCCTTTCTGGTCTCAGATTCTGCAAGGTGAACTCTAGGTCAAGGACAGTAGGTTCATTGTGGGGCAGCAGGAGGTGCATTTACCATGCATCCCTCCAAGTAAACTGATTGTTGTCTGTTATTTGGCCTGTAGACTTAACTCTGCTGGTGTTTTTTTATCACTGATAGTTCAGAATTCTCACTCTTTCCTCTGTTCTGAAAGGTAGAGAGATGCCTGGGCATTGGAAGCTCTCTGCAGCATGCTGAGGAGACGAAACCTTCTTACTACGCTCCTGATTGTCTTGCCATGGGCTCTACTCCTAACCTTGTGGCACCAGTATCCAACCACCCGCTACCTCAGCCTGCTGAGAAGTAAGTGCAAGATCAGTGTGCTTGGGGTTGTGACAGTTGTTGGTATGAGCCCTCCATAGAAGACTCACTCTCGTGGGATGTGTTAAACCAGACAAACTTGCCTGCAGTACGCACCCAAATTTTTCATAAGAGTACGTTAAACACTCCTTAGGTTAGCTTTAGAGAGAGAATGCTGATGTGCTGAGCACTGAGTTCAGAAACATAAGTCCTCAGCATCCCCTGGAGAGGCAGCTCAGCAGCACTCAGTTCTCTAAAGTCTTTCTTCTTCCTCCCTTCCTTTGCCTCAGAAGACACAGATGAGAACGTGACCTCTAAAGCTCTCCTCAATGGTACATCTGCACTGAGAGAAGAAGGCTTCCCGTCGTGCATTCGGCAGCAGCAGAGCATAGGGGCGACACCAAAAGTAATCCAGAATTATGTGTACTCCAGGCCACCCCCATGGTCAGACACCCTGCCAACCATATTCGTTATCACCCCTACCTACACTCGACCGGTGCAAAAAGCTGAGCTGACCCGGCTGGCCAACACCTTCCTGCACGTGCAAAACCTGCACTGGGTGGTGGTGGAGGACTCACCCCGAAGGACCAACCTAGTGTCCAACCTGCTGGAGAAAGCAGGCCTCAATTTCACCCACCTCAATGTGGAGACGCCCAAGAGCCTGAAGCTGGGGCTGTCCTGGATCCCATCTCACACCCCACGGGGGACGCTGCAGAGGAACCTGGGGCTGCACTGGCTGAGGGACAGCTTCAGCAACACAGCACCACCAGAAGGGGTCGTGTATTTTGCTGATGATGACAACACTTACAGCCTGGAGCTGTTTGAAGAGGTAAGAGCCATAAAATTACATGGGACAGAAAAGCAGAATACAAATGCAAAAGCCTCTTTAGGACAGGAACTGCCTGTAGGTTTTAGGTCTCTAAGACCTTTGAGACAGGGATACCACATGGACTTCAGTCATTAACTGGGAGATATGAGCTGTGGCAAGCTGCCTGCAGCCCTTCTCTCCTGGTGCTCTGTGGGAGCTGGGTATAGGGCAGGTACAAGCCTACGAACCCACCGTTATGCTGACCCAGTAGCCACCCTCTGAAGGGCTGAAAGAGCAAAGAGCACATCTGCCATGGTGGAGGCTGCAGATGTGAGTAGCCACTCACGTGTTGTTCCAACTGCAGCCTCCTTTTGCCAGGTTTGTTTCTGTAGATATCAGAGTATATATACCCCTGAATACGTACCACTCCTCAGGGGGAGCTGACTTGATCTAAATAAGCACCAAGGATAAACTTCTGGCAAAGCATAAGTCTGTGCTCTGGTTGGGGTGTGATGAGTAGGAGATACTAGAACAGATTACTGACTTTCTAATAGACATTTTGTCCTTTCCTGTCCTTTTTGAATTCCAGCCACCACAGCAGTGCTGTGCCCCTGGGATCATAGAAGCTTGCCCAGACTTCTGTTGGAAACCTGGCTTTTGTGAGATGCCAAATCTATCACAAACTTGCAAAAATGATTATTCAGTAAACTCCCTTGTCACCAAATTAAGCCCGGTCTGTTATGCACCAGTCAAAATACCACGTTATGCCTCCGAATGCATTTCGAGTTTTCAGAGTTTTTTAGGTGGCTGTTAAGCTCATCCTTTTTTATTTGTTTCCAAGTCCTTTTTATGGCAATTTCAGTAATTTCAGAGTAGCTGTGGATAGAAGAATGAGTGTGAGGGAAAGCTGCAGAATCATAGAGTCATTTGAGTTGGATGGACCTTTAAAGGTCATTTAGTCCAACTCCTTGCAATGAACAGGGACACCTACAGCTGGATCAGATTGCTCAGAGCCACTTTCAGCCTGACTTTGAATGTCTCCAAGGACAGGGCATCCACCACATCTTTGGGCAACCTGTTCTGGTGCTTCACTACTCTTATCTTAAAAAGACTTTCTTTTTACATTCAGTCTCAGTCTCCCTTCTTTTAGTTTGAAACCATTTTCTCTCTTCTGAGGGACAGAACACGGACACTGAAAAACACTGAGTCTGCTGCTCAGAGGAGGTGCTAAAACAGAGCCTTGCAGCTTTGCTTTGTAGCTCTTCAAACAGCACTAGAGTGAACAAGAGTTTGCGCTGCCTAGAGCTATGCAATTGCAGAGGAAGTCAACAAGGAAGGACGGGTGCCAAAGAAAACAGAGGATGGCATACTAATGGGCTGGGAAGAGCATTATAGAGTTGCATTCTCACAACACTGTTTCCTTCTGCCACACAGATGCGTTACACAAGGAGGGTGTCCGTCTGGCCGGTGGCGTTTGTTGGGGGACTACGGTATGAATCCCCAAAAGTGAGCCCAGCTGGGAAAGTGGTGGGATGGAAAACTGTCTTTGACCCTAATCGGCCCTTTGCTATTGACATGGCTGGATTTGCTATCAGCATCAAGCTGATCTTGGAGAAGCCTCAAGCCAGTTTCAAGCTGGAGGGAGTCAAAGGAGGCTACCAGGAAACCAGTCTGCTGAAAGATTTAGTGACTATGGATGGGCTGGAGCCCAAAGCAGCCAACTGCACAAAGGTGAGCAGGACAAGAGACCTGGAAAATATATCTCCATTTCTAAATCCTGGCGGCTTTCATGGCTTCCTGCCATGCCCTATTCATCTTTCCCTGTGCCTGCTCTGTGCCAGCACACCTCAGCTCCAAATGGTGCCAGACAGGCCTGCCAAATGCTATGCAGATGAGAGGCTCAGTGAGTGCTGAGGAACAGCTAATGCCACGCACTCTTAAAGAACCTCTTCCATGCAATTCATGCCCAGATTTTTTCTTTAAAACTGAGGACTGGGAGAGGGTCGAGTGGGGTTTTGGTCCAATTAATGCTTTCTTTTCCCTGACAGTGTTTCATACACCTGTAAAGCCTCCCCCAGGTCCTGTCTTGACTGCTGTTCTCATGCCCTGAGCAATTTTTGGTTCTCTTTAGGTGTTGGTCTGGCACACAAGAACTGAGAGGCCAACTCTGGTTAACGAAGGCAAGCGTGGATTTACAGACCCCAGGGTGGAAGTGTAAGCAGAGAGACAGCTCCCCAGTGTGAGTACCCCTGTCTTTATTGGTTTTGACAAGGCAAATAGTCTGTACATTTCCCTGTTTTTGTTTTTAATTCTTTCAAGACTGCATATACAGTAAAATCCCCCTTATCATGCCACCCTTTGCACAAGAAATGAATCCTCATCTTTAGTGCCTGTCTGCATTCTGTACGCATTTAAGCCTCCGTGCAGTCCCCATGAAAGCTTTGTTTGCATACAGGCAGAGAGAAAAACAACAGAAGAATCTCATGGTTTCACTCAGCAATGGTAGGCCACATTCCTTGCTCCTCACATTCTGCCAGGTCCAGACTTCCTTCTGTGGGGAAGTAATTCTGCAGTGAGTGGAAAGAGATCGTTGCCCCACCAGCTGTACCACCTCTGCAGTGCTCCATCTATCCACATTCAGCTTCTATCTCACATGAAATACCATGGTGTGGATGTTGCAGGGAGGGTTGGTGAGGCATTGAGACCATCTCAAAACAGGAACCTATGCAGACTGTCACAGTCTGAGGAGCTTGTTATCAGCATTAGCAGAGCTAGGAATACATCTGCTGTCGAGGGAAAACAGTGAAGGCACTAAAATTGCCTACGTAGTCCACAGAGCAGAGTTCAGCAGCAGGAGGAAGGATTATAGCATCCTCCATAGGTGAGGGTAGGAATGTATAAGAGTTCAGTGACACGTTCTTAGAAACAGAGAGTGATGAAGAATGGGCTTCAGAGGAACTATGACCTCCTCTGTCAGCTGCCTTCTGATCTTAATGCCTGATGTTGGCAGATACCTACCCTAAATATTCCAAAAAAATAAAGACTGCCTACTTAGAAGGACCGAGCTCTTTCTGCAATGATTTGTACTTGTGGCCAGATAGAGGATGCTGAATGATTTACTCCTGCTTTCAGTCCTGACCTCAGTTTTCATCTGAGCTGAACCAGGGGGGGCAAAACGGACTGCTTTAATATGGGCAATTGTGCATGCTTCAATTTCTGCACTAATCTGGTGCGCACATTGTTCATAGCTGCATACAGCATTTCCACATTATCCCATCATCTTCCAAGTGACAGCCATACAAGGGGCAAAGCAATCCCAGGACTGTGCATCCAGCAGCTGACAGCAGATATAGGAGTCAGCTGCTTAAATGCAGACCCTGGTGCCACCACAGGGATGCTGGGGCATCCTACCTGACCCTCCTGTAGAGCACAAACTCTATCATATCTGATAGCTTCTCATAAAAACCTCAGATATCCTAGTGAATGTAAAATTACGCTAGACCTACACTTAGGTAGCAGCACCTCTCTTGACTTCACTTCTGTCCGATCCATTACCAGTAATGGGTTCATTTTACAGATCCAGCCATGCTGGGTCTGCTGTAGACTGAAGCCGAAATTGTCTGAGCTTAGCTCAGAAGGACTCCAGTTAACTCTGTAAAGGATGAGCAGGTTTAACGGCACTCAGACAGACAAGGCTACTTGCCTATTCCTAGCAGCTGCTTTGACCCAGGTGATCAGAAAGCATCCAGTCCTGGAGACACCTGCAAAATACATGTGCTGCCTGGAGAAGCTTAGTGGATGCAGCTGAGAGCAGTCAGTCAAGCAAAATCATCAGCTTCCACGCCCACCCCCCCTGTAAAGTTTTAAATTGACACCTCTGGTAACAGTTCTGCTGAATTTTGGAGGTTCTTACTACCAAGGCTGTTGAGCTTCAGAAGCCTGACAGACACAATGTAGATGAGCTAGTGCTGAGACAAGAGAAGAGGTATAATTCACCCCCTGAGAATGTTCTGTTGTTAGATGCTGTGAGGAGAATGTTTCTGTATTTCTCCTGGGAGTTTGTCCTCATTGAGGATCAGATCAGGCCAGTTAAGTCCTAGACCCTTCAGGAGCCCCTTTAGTGCCTGTGGATGTGAGCCAGGCTTTGGTGCTTGTGGGTTTTGGTGCTCTGTTAATCACCAGTTAGACCACTTAGGTTGTTTTTTGGCACACATTCCTGCTCTCTGGGTTGCCACAGATGCATTGTGAAGGGATCTGCTGATTATGTAAACTGCAAAGATCAGGCTTCAGCAGGTACTGCATAAACAGTGGTTATTTTGTCCCAGCTGGAGCCTGCTTTCTTCTTCGCCTGCATCCCCACCACCCTTGGCTGAGTCTAGCTGAACCACAGCAGTGTTTGTGAGTCCTGGGGAGAATACTCCATCAGAGCAGATCTACAGAGAGGGGAAAATAAAGGCATGTGGCTCAGTTTGCCTTTTCATGAGAATAAAATGAAAAAGGAGTGCTCAATGGTTTTTAAAAAAGAAGGGTTTTTTCTTTGCAATAGAGCTCTGATTTTTCTGCCCTGAGAACCATTAGGGCCGATCTGAGATGTGTTGGGATTGAGGATCTTGGGTGAGATCCCAAACCTCTTCCAATATACATCTTTGCAAACTGTTTTGAAACCAGACCCCCTAGAAAAACAAACTGCGGCTTCCAAGAGCAGGAGGTGGGAACTAATTTTGCTCTGTATCTTTTCTTTGTTAAAGCCCTGAAAACTATCATTTGAGCCCGGTGTTATAAAACTTGCTTATTCTTTTTGCTAGTGTGTATTTATGGCTATTAGAGAGAGAAGAGCTCACTTAGGACTCCTGCTGCCTTGAGATATTTAGAAACAGGGAAGGAAACTCAGCACCATTTCAGAGCTCCTAGACAGTTTGAACAGGGTTCTTCAAATCTTATCTTCTTTCTATAGCAACAAACAAAAAAACAAGAAAGAGGTTGAGATAATGATTTTACTGGGATAAAAACATCCTTCAAAACCTTTTACTAATTCATAAACAAACATCCCTGCTAGGACTCTGCAGTGCAGATAGAACAAACAGCACTTTGGCCGTATCCCCAGCCTACAGCTGTTAGGTTGGGAAACCTGGTTAGTGATGCTGCCTGGTGTATACCTGAGCCAGGGGACAGCTCTCCTTGAAATGCCTCTTCTGCCCTGATCTACTGGATGTGATGTTGAGATTTCTGTCTCTTTCTTACCTTGTGTTTGTTTTAACAGAGGCAGCGGGCAGTGATTGTTCTGAAGCTTGTTGGCAGCCGCAGCAACTGTGCACCCTTGCCTGTTCCACCACTGGAGGATGCTAAATGCCCCCAAATGTAGCCACATCGATCAGCTCCCACTGCCCGGAAGGTGGCAATGAGCAGGGACAGAGCTGATGTGGTCCCTGTGATCCTACAGCTCTCCACTTTGACTCTGTGCATCGGCTCCCATTTCCTGGCTGAGAGGCGTGCCTCCCTTCCCTTGTGGGCACTGTGCTTTTTAACCATTCATTAAAGAGGAAATGTCTTAGATGTGATCTCCATTCCCTGCTGTGCCAGCACAGAGGCTGAAATCCACAATGGGGGCAGGTGCCTCTGAAGATCCATCCCTCTTGGCATACAAACCTGAGCTTCAGGGCAGCAGTTGAGAGCTGCTGTGGTTCAAGAACAGGAGTTGTTGCAAAAGCAGATGTGGATCTGTCAGTCTGAGGTATGCTCTCAGTGAGAACAGCTTAAAAGCAAAACTAGCCTGAGAGGCTCCCCCTCAGATACACACATGGATCAGCTTTTGGTACTGGGAAAGGAGCTGTGTTGGAAGCCCCTCTTTTTGGGTGTAGGAGTTCAGAAGTGCCTCAGCTAAGAACTTGAACTGCCCGAACTGCAGGTTGTGTTGGAAAATGTTGTCCCAGTTCCCAGGCCGGTACCCCCTGGATGCAGCTCCCCTCCCACTCAGGGTGACCTGGTAGGTATGGCACCTCAAAGACCATGCCTCCATGTCCTGATATGGAGAGCAGAAAGCAGGGGCAGAGGTGGGAGGACCTGGAAGTTTTATTCCTGCTGCAGCACCATTAGGCACTTCAGTTCATGAATACAGAGTTGCTTCCTAAACCTCCAGGGAAGAAGACACCTTTCTGGAGCGGAGGTGGGTGAGAAGCACTTAGGAAAAGAACGCTGAGCTTGCACTCATCTCCTGTGTGAACGCTGAAAAATGTGGAAAAAGGATCATCATTGGGAAGCGTATCTTGAGCACACAGATATCAACATTTACTACTTCACTTGTCAAGTTTCCAATTGAACTCTGATAGCACGTTTGGCCCTTGGAACAGGGAGAAAAGACAGCATCATCTAGAGCAGTTTTCTCCTGATAAAACAGGAGAACAGCCTGGGTAAAGGCAGCCTACAGATGAGCAGGTGGCAAATGAGGACTGAAGGAAGGATGCACTGGGTTAAAAGCACAAGAATTTGTATCATGTGTGCATGGGGTAAAATGTCTCTCTGACTTTTGCAGGAAGATTTCCTGACTGACCTGGAAACCTCTCAGAGCACACCTTGCCAACCATCTTCACTCAGGCCATGAGGAACAAGGCTTCAAGCATTCAAAATACATCAAGGATTTGATAGCCAGAGAAAAAAAAAAATCATGAGCAATCAAACCACCCCCTGCCCAAGAAACTCTGGGCTGGCAGGAGACGTTTATTTGTTGTTTTATTTATACTGCAATCCTTTCTGCCTGTTCTTTGTTTCACTTTGTTTTTTTAACTTAGGTTATCTGACATACTCATGAGGAAAGAACAATTCCCAGACGCTCACAGAAGAACAGCAGAGCTTGGCATTCACTTCTGAATGTCTTTCTGCTTCTTGCTGTCTGGGGTTTCTTTACAATGGCACCCTAAGCTGGCAAAATAATCAGAAACACAGCAAGGAGGGAAGTACAGCAAAGGGAACTGTTATTCCTTTATGCAAGAGACGTGGGTGGCACTAAGTTTCTGGCTCCTGAGCAATCATGGTGAGGTAAAAACATGTGCGAAGGAGTGCCTCAATCAAGTAGATAGTCCCCATGGGATCCTGGGAGGCATCCATGAAAGGGGGCTCTTGGAAGGGTATCTGATGATCTGCGTTCCCTTAGTGGGGAACTAGCATGCAGGCATCCTGCTGTGGGAGTGAGATTAGAGTGCAGAAAGGGGCAAAGGGAGTGACATGCATCCCACTGGGGAGGAAGGCATGAGGGAACAAGGAGTAGGCAGAGAGCAGAGAGAGGGTGGCTGTGCTCAGCGTGGCCTGGCCTCCCTGCAAGGTCTCTCAGCACAGAAGTAGTACTGAATGGGCTGTAAAAACTGTGCTGCCTTGTGACCCCGGAAAGGTCTTTACCCAGCAAATGTCTGGCACATGTGACTTAGGGAGCCTGGCTCCTGCCGAGCATTTTTCATCTCCATTTGTCAGAGCCTTTTGGCCTCTCTGCATGAGGTAATGGGCCTTGCACTCCAGTGGGTATTGCTGACCTATCCATGCCATCAGGCAGAAAGATTGGCTCAATGATTCCGCTCACCATTAACGGAAGACTGTCCCCTTCTTTGTGGTTTTATTCTGCAAGCAAAGAGCAAGGGAATAAAGGAATCTGTTTATGATCTTCTATTTTCCCCTCCCAGATGGGTAGGGATTCTACCTGTATGAAGAGGAGGGGATATGGTATTTAATTCCCTGGCCTTCAGTATCAAGTGTATCCTACTTTTGATGCTGCCGGTGGGTGTTTGTAGCTTTTAGATGTCTCTCTGCATCCCTATAAGAAAGCAAAATCATTGTTCCTGTTTTTCCCCCTGGTGCCCCGGATTGCAGTGATAGGAGCACACTGTCACTCAGTGCTGCTCACAAGACCAGCCCTGTCATGCCATTCTCACATCAGCATGACCCTATGGTGGAGGGATTCTGTGAATCACGAAATTCTGCCGGATGCTAAGTTGTGTAGGACTGAGACCTTGTATGGACTGTGTGGCTGCACACAGCTGTCGCTCCAGGCTAACAGATGTTCTGAACACTCCCAGCACAAATACTCTTTTTACAAATATTCTGTAGAGCAGACTAAGGACAGCAAGGACTGCTGCCAGGCAGGGTGCAGCGGCAAAGGGTAGGTGAGGACAGACAGCACAAGTTCAGAGGGCTCTTTGCTAGCAGAGTTCAGTAGGAGTTACAAGCTTCAAGGAAAATGAACAAGGGGTGCAATAAAGGGGGGATGCTGCACGTCAAGCCTGAAGTGTTTAAAGAGCAGGCATCCCAGCGCCTGGTTTTTTTACTAGCATATTAGCATCTGATATTCATGCTCTCTGAAAATCCATCCAATTCAGCAACCAGTGGGTATTCCTAACGTTTCCTGTTGCAGAAAATACTGTTGAAAGAGGAAAGAAAATGTCAAGGAAGTAATTTTTAATGGTTATTTATTTATATTGAATGGTACAAGAGCGTTATTAAATATGATGTGAATAGTATAATACTGAGCCATTTTGTCTTGCAGCTTAAGGGCTTGCTTCTTTTCCAGGAAAACACAGTGTACTCTATAATGGAAAATGTGCCCACTGTAGTTCTCATTCCAAGAGTATTCCCTTCAGTCATCACCCGAAATCCTCTGCAATGCCTTTATTAAATGTAATACTGCTTTCCTCTTTCTTTGCTTAAAAGCCCTGGGGGTCAGGCAGGGCAGTGGGCAGGACACACTGTCTCTGACACTGCCTGAGCACCTTGCTTGGTGTCACCCCAACATGTTGTTCCTCCCGTCCTGTGGTTCTACATTTTCAAAGCTAAGCTTGCCTGCCACTCTGCTGCGTTTTCAACAGGCAAGTGAGAGAGGTCCCAGGGCATAACAGAGGCAGGAGGGGAAAGAGCAAGAGAGAATAAATTGTATTCAGCGGTGAGGTACTTCTCTGTCTCTCATCACATTTGGGGCTGATTGGAGGTGAAATTACACTTGAAGGGAGGGGAAGCGTCCTTCCCCTGGGACATCCAGAGGCTCCTGCACAAACTTAATTTCAAGCTCTGTTGAAGATGGTATTTGCCTTTCTTTTTTTTTCCCCCTATGCATTCATTTAATTTCTCGGGCGGACACGTGAAAATGAGAAAGGTAGACCTTTGGCTGTCAAGACACCTTACAGACCCAGCCCCACGTTGTTTTCCTCCATCAATACATCCATGCACAGGGGTTGCTAAAATACACACCAACTATCCTCCATGCTTCAGTGAAGACGGTTATTTTGTTTTCATTTAAGCAATCCATTTTTAATTCAAACCTCTCCCAGCCTTTCAGATCAAGGGGAAAAAAATAGGAGTGTAGTGACCTTGAAGAGACACTAATGGAGATTCAGCTCCTCAGCTAGCACTGAATGAAGCACTGTTTGGCTCCCTCCATACCCAGCTGATGTGGCTACCTATACACTAGTTTGCCAGTCAGGAGAGCATATATATAACATAGGCTGAACTAAAGATTGGGACAAGCTGTTGCTTTTCCATCTGACCTGCTTATTGTGCCCCAGAAAGGCACAAGGTGGCGATTTTAACCCACCTGACTGCCAGTAAAGTATCACAGCGCCTGCAGCTCCTCACAGGGAGCAGCGCTGAGCTCTGCTGTGTGTGACAGCGACAGGGCCCGAGGGAACAGCATGAAGGGGAGGGGAGGGTGGGGGTCAGGGACAGGGGCTGCACCACAGGGCGGTGGGCACGGAACGGGCGGCCCCATAGCTGAAGGCGATGACTACAGCTCCCACCGTTCCTCACGGCGGCTCCGCCCCGCCCGGTGCGCTGGGAGCTGTAGTCTGTGCGGAAGGAGCGAGCGGGCCGTGAGGGGCGGTTATCGCCGAGTGAGGGTGGCCGCAGCCTTATATCGAGCGGGTGGAAGGTCGGGTGCCAACAGGGGTCGGTGTGGGGTGAGCCCGAGACCCGTTGTGTATTGAAGGGTGAGCGCGGCGCTGTGTCTTCCCGCCCTTTCCTCCTCTCCTCAGGGCGCTCGTTGAGCGGGCAGACGGAGCGGGGCCGTGCGGGCCGGCCGTTCCTCTCCCGGGACCTCCCGGCTCCTCCTTCCCTCGTAGCATCGGGAAAGGCGGATCTGTGCGGGCGGAGGGGAGCGCTGCCGCCTCCCGAAGTCGGTGCTGGGAGGGGCGGAGGTGCTCGGGCGCAGCCATGTAGCCCCGAGCTCGTGGTGGGCACCCGGACCGAGAGCCATGTCCCTATCCCGCGCGGAGAACCCCTGCTTCCTGCTGTTCCTGATCGTCTTTCAAGCCGTGTTCATCCTGATACTGTACCGAGGTGGAGCCTCGAGCGTTTTCCGGGGGTTTTTGGAGTCGCAGCGCGTTTTGGATTACTCCAAAAGCCACGACGTGTACACGAACCTCAGCCTGCTGGTCCCGGCTGGCGGCGGGGCGGTGCTGCCCTACTGCTCCACTCACTCACCTATCGCCGGTACGTACCGACCTCTGACTACCCCCAACAAGGGGTGGACTAGGAGAGTGGTTAGGTCCTGGAACAGGCTGCCCAGGGAGGTTGTGGGTGCCCCGTCCTTGGAGGTGTTCAAGACCAGGTTGGACGGGGCCCTGGGCAACCTGATCTAGTAAAGGTGTATGTTTGGTGGCCCTGCCAGGCAGGGGGGTTGGAACTACATGATCCTTGAGGTCCCTTCCAACCCGGGTCATTCTGTGATTCTGTGGGGTGTTGCTCTTCTGGGCTCTTTCAGCACTTAAAATGTGGGTTATATGAGAATACATCTCCTCTCCTTGCTCTCTGTGGTGACTTTTGTTTGGCCTGGGATTGTTGTGTATCTTTTACACGTGCCAGTGTTCGCTGTCTGCTTTGGAGTTAGGTCACAGCTGCTCCATGAAGTGGTGTTAATTCAGCTGTTGTGCTGCTAAAACGCCTCCTAAATGAAGTAAGTGCCAAGTGAGAACCATCGAGCAAGTTTGGCAGCGGTGATGCACATCTGGTGTTAGTGAATCCCTTCTATTCAGGTAGCCCAGACTGGAGGAGTTCTATAAGTGTGCATGTCCAGCTGCTGTGGCTGTTTCACTGCTGAATTCACTCTAGCTGAGCCTTTTAAGGTCGTAATGCTGCTTGTTCTGTGGAGTTTTCTTCATGCCTCTTGCTGAAGTTAAATGAAATGCAGTACGCGCGGTAACGTTTGCTATATGCTTCAGCACTTCTCCTGGAAACAGCTCTATTAAGCCTCACTAAAATAGCACAGTCTCTTTGCACAAGTGTCAGTTATAATGGTCTCAGTATAGATTCTTGTTCATCATTAACCAGAGCCCATCGGTTGTTTTGGGAAGCTATGATTCTGTGGCTCAGACTGCCTTGTTTTGCTGGGAAACACAGCAGAAATTGACTTGTACCTCACTTGTTTCCACTTCTGACAAGAATCTGTTTTGTTGTAGTTTCTACTCAGTGATGTTTCCTGTTAAATGTCAGCAATAAGATGCTCATTTTGCTATTCCTGCGTGCCAGCCTCTTGAGAGTATCTGATTTCTTTGTTTCCTTTTTCCCTTGTGAAGATACGTGTTGCTCTGCAAGGCGCCTGCCCTTAATTTATGTGCTCATTGCATATAGACCGTGTATAAATACTTCGTTTTTTAAACCTTAACATCCTATGGAACTTCATAAACATCTTGTTTGGTTGCTATCACCTCTTACAGGACTGATCTCTCTTGGAAGCATTACATCAGAGAGAACGATGCCTCTTAATGCTGATTTCATAAAGCCATTAAATAAGGTTTCAAATCAATTTTGTGGACTCCAGTCTCCTCATCAGAGCTGGTAATAATTCCCTGCGTCCACTTCAAAGCACGTTAAAGGAACTGGAAACTATGCCAAGCAGTGTAAATGGCTTCTGGATTGGGGCTTTTATGAAGTGCAGTGCTTTCTTCACTTACGTGTACAGCACATCATTTAACTAATTCTTTGATTGTAAGCTCAGATTGAAGCTCCATCTGCCTTTTACTACTTGAAGCCACTAACAGGGCACCTGCATAAGAATTAACTGCATAAATCTCCCGCCTTGGGAGAACTGGGCTTGTGTTTTTAACCCTCAGTGGTGCTTATTAACCCTTTTGTGATCCCAAACTTGATAAGCAACATGTACAATACGGTTGCAGTAATATACTTCGTGCTGCTGTGCTTTTGCTGAGGTATCAATCCATGCTGCTCTTCCTGTTTGTTTGGCTTGTGCAAGCTTCACTTTTTCTTATTGAACTCCATTATTAGAGCTGTTTTATTAGAGCTTGTTTACTAAGAAAGTGTTTGGAAGTAATGTAATGCCTGAGGGTGGAATAGATTTGGTTACAATTAATGGATCCCTTGATATTCAGGTGTGTTGACTAGAACATCTCACAGGCACCTGCTAACAATATGGACAGGGAATTGTGGAGCTTAATTCTGTGCACTGAAGTTTCCTATTATACACTCTTAAGGGATATAGAAAAAGCTCAGGAGCCAGACTGTGGAGGGAATTAATGATCATGTCAAGGTGCTGATTATCATAGCACCATCATGGAATCACTGAGCTTGGAAAAGACCTCTAAGATCATCCAGTCCAACTACCATTGCCCCATAAACCCATGTCCTTTAGTACAACATCCAAACATTTCTTAAGCACCTCCAGGGTTGCTGACTCCTCCACCTCTTTGGGCAGCCTGTGCCTGGCACTTGGTCTTGTTGAACTTCATCCCCCCCCTCTTTTTTTCTTTGTTCTGTCCTTTCTCAAAGACATTTTATTTTTCCCTTTCTGGCCCAGCTTGCAGCTGCTCTGCCCACATCTGGGATTCAATCAGATTACAGTGCATTAGCTGTTTGTTAGCTCTATGGGAAGGAGAGCAGGGAGCCAGAACTGAGTTTATAGCCAAGGGTTGTAGGGCAAACAGAGGTCTGGGGATACCTCACAGGATTTAACGAAGCCTTTTTGTGTTTCCTTAGCATGTAAGAATGAGTTTCAGAGCCAAGTTGTTTGAGGTAAGAAGCCAGGCAGCTCGGGAGAACGTGGTGCCTTGAAGAGCCTCAGAACTGTAGGTATAACCTTCATGTATTGGATGTCTGGGTATGGAAGGAGACAACAGGAGTGAAACCCGTGTGTGTTACTTCTTTCCCTTATGTCCAAATTCAGATCTGATTTAAAGATTACTGCTACAGAACCTGAACAGTAACACCAAGATCCAGGACTGTATTAGGGAAAACAAAAATGCCTTTGTGGCAGAACAAAGAAAGTATTAATTCCCTTTCTTATGTTGTCCTGGGAACTGTGATCTGTACGTGAAATCCACTCTGCAGATAGTGGTTCTTCAGCAAGCTCCAGCTGTGGTGGTTAACGGTGCTTCAGTTAGAAGAACTTAAAAGAACTGAGTTCATAAATCTGAAAAGCAGTAAAAAACACAGGCGTGAAGCAACGCTGGACTGAAACGTGCTGCTCTTAAAGATGGAGCAGGAAACAGCCTGCATAAAAGTAGGCAATAACATCGTAACATCCTAACAGGAAACACTACCTGGATCTGTGGGCCTGCTGCATGATTCTCTGCAGATCTTCTGTTTCAGTTATGCAGTACAGCTGTATAATCCAGCTTCCTTCTTTGGGTAACATCCCTCCTGTGTTTTAGGACAGCTTGGGTCTTACTCCATAGCCAACCCCTGAGCCTTATTCATTCTCTTGTGAAACAAGCAACCGCCGGAGGGATGTCACTTCCTTTTGTGTCAGTTAAACAGGATGTGGGTGAACACAGACCCTGTTTATTTAGGTATTCGTTAGGTTTGTACCAGAGATTTTGAATGTAAGATAGGCTGGAAGAAACACCCTCTGGACTCGCGTCCTTAAGTATGGATTAGACATCTCTGCTCAAGTGAAAGCTACTGAACACCAAGCCTAAATACTTACTCTCTTTCTCCCAGGCTTCATTATCAGAAGTTTCATGAGAGGATAATTTATTTCAGTGCTTAAGAGGGAGTGCTACTTAGGAGATACTGAAGGCTCACTTCAAAACAGCCACAGGATTAGCTATGAGCTTGGAAGAGAGAGAAAAGAGAAGTCATTTATGATAGCCAAAAGAAATAAAGTAACCTCCAGGCTCCTGGTACAAGAATATTTTGTCCTTGGGTAATGTGACCTGCACAGAGTTATTGGACCTTCTTACAACTGTAACGTGAGGTGATTCTGTGAGCCCAGAAGAGGTAGTGAAATGATCAGCCTTTGTGCTTTCCAATTGTCACAGTGCTGGACTTGTGTTAAAATCATGATTGATGCTTTGCGCTGCTTTTTTTCTTTCCAAGCTTTCCCCATCAGGAGAGGATACTTTTTTTCTTAATTAGGTAAAAACTGCTGTACACACTGGATGTGTTTTGTGTTTCAAACTGATCTACTGAGTAGAGTTGCTGTTATATGTAGTTAGTTTTGCTGCCCCGTGCCTATTCCTGCAAATATGAAATCCCGAGCTTCTTCCTCAGCTCCACTATCTGCTGCTTCCAAAGCTTTGACAGTAAAATGCTACCTGCCTACCACCGTGTATATAATTAAATGTTACAGCAAATACAGCCCTTATGGCGTGGGATTGAACTTTGGATTGAGCTTCTTTTCCCATAAAGCTAACGTTTTCTAAAGCATTTGTATTTCCCAAATCATTTGTATTCATCTGGGCTTTAATCTGGCTCCCCCCAGCCTGCTGAGTGTCCTTATGGACATCTTTGTCCTTGAATCAGATCTGAAAGAGCCTTACAGACATTTTCCATGTGGGTAGCCAAAAAAAAGCCTGTCATCTAGATTAGTTTTTGTTCGTACTCCTGCAGTGAAGGAGTGTGTATCCTGTTGAAGGATACACTAAACTACAGAAGACAGGTTTGTATGCTACAGAGCCGTACCAAGAAAAAGCAAACTACATGAGCCTGGAATGCGTTGTTGACTGTAATGTTTCTATGATGCCTCTCTGGCAAGTGCCTGCTGGCCTGGTGCTGGGCCTGGCACTGCTTTGCAGTGCTGTGCTGGGATCACTGGCAGGTAGTGGTGCAGTTTGTCCAAGGGCATATCTATATGGTGTTACTACCTGTTCTGGCTTAAGGGAGATCTTGTGCCTCCTGTAATAACCATGTGCAGCTGGCTCAGTGTTCTTAAATGCAAGTTGAGAAACATTCCTAAGGTTGCTTTTATTATTTTTTTCTTTCCTCTGCCTTACAGTTGGTCCATTAACCATCACTTTTGACGTGCTCCCGAGTGAAAGAATTATCATCAAAAAAAATCCTCTTGTTCAGTCCGGAGGCCACTACAACCCACCTCACTGCTTGGCCCGCTACAAGTCAGCCATCCTCGTAGCATACAATAACCAGGAGAAATACCTACACCATCTTCTCTACTACATTCATCCTTTCTTGCAGCGCCAGCAGCTCAGCTACAGAATCTACTTGATTCAGCAGGTAAATCTAAATCAAATACACCCTGTGGTGTGACTGAGTTTTCCACATGAAAGGTTAGGTTCTGATCAAGAAATGTGAATCTTCTAACATGGAAGTACCATTTTATGCCTGGGCCGAGCTGTTAATTACATGCCATCATACCTCCATGGCTGCCACTGATTGAAATATCTTACCGCTTGTCAAGATAACTGTCCTGCTATTGATTTGTTGTGTCGGGATTTTTTTTTTATTCCCTCTCAGGAGGGATAAAGCTGTCATTAAGCGGTAACTTGTATTTTCAGCTCTCCAGGAGTTAAATGTGAGTCATCTGTCGGTGGCTCGTCACTACAGCTGCTGAGTAAAACTGTTGAGACTAAATGTTAAGATGGAGTTGGATATTTTTAGACTATATCAAGTGAAAACATCTGGCTTGACCTTGCTGTTTGCCACAGGCCATGCAGGTTAAACAGCCATTAGTAAATGATGATGGACTGACGTTGCAGAAAATCAGTGTAGAGAGGGAAAGTTTGGGGTTCGTTGATTAAAACTGATTGATTAAAGCTGATTGGGAGGGGAGAAGCTTCTTGTTTGTGATGGAGATCTTTTTTTTTTTTCCCCTTCCTAAGCTTTAGTAAGCAGTAATCTGGATAGAAGTGTTGATTTGCTTATGTGTATCAACCTGAGGACTTAAAGTTCTGGTCTCTTAAAAATCTGCCTTCTTCATATGCCAGCAATGAATAGAGCCTGATACATCACTGATTTGCAATTGCAAAGAATATTTTGAAGAGAGTGGATAATCTAGAGGATGACATTCACAGACAACAGTAATTCACTCCAGTGTCATTCACCTGTGTAAGGCATTTGCACTGACATCCACTGTAATTGAGTCCTCCTCTTTGTTGTAAATCTTATTTTCCAGGTGGGGAATGGCACGTTTAACCGAGCAAAGTTACTTAATGTTGGTGTCCGGGAAGCCCTGAAGGATGAAGACTGGGACTGCCTCCTTCTGCATGATGTGGACCTGGTACCTGAGAACGATTATAATCTCTATGTCTGTGACGAATACTATCCCAAACATATGGCTAGTGCCATGGATAAATTTCAGTACAAGTAAGTGCTGCCATTTGCTTTGGAATTCATGTATCCTACTCTTTTCTTTCCAAATGGATAGTATGAATGTGGGTAGTGAAAGATCCAGCCTTTAAGAAGAGGGAGTTTTCATTTTCTGTTTTAGCACTAGTGGCTTCTCCAGTAAGAGGAGCTGCTGACCTAAACGTGCAATCTTGAACAATTCCATGCTATTTCCTGCTCTATTTTAGCTCAGCTTGGCACGTAACTGGCAGATTTGTTTCCACAGATGGGATGGGATGGTAATTACTGCAGTGTGTAAAAGATACTGAACTATATGGAAGATTTTGGGACATGGTTTAACTGCCATCCCTGCATGTGTTTAAAGACCATTTGGAGGTGGTACTCAGGGACATGATTTAGCAGAGGGTTGTTAGAGTTAGGGTAGTATGGTTAGTTTGTGGTTGGACTTAGTGATCTTGAAGCTCTGATAACCTGAGCAATTCTGTGATTCTATACACAGTACAATATAGGTGTCTGTGTCTCTAGGACTGTTATTAGCCTTCAGGCTCATGCTTTTTATTTTTTTCCCCCTTGCTGCTTTAGCCTGCCATACAAGTCCTTTTTTGGAGGCGTATCTGCTTTGACTCCGGAGCACTACATGAAGATGAATGGGTTTCCAAACACATACTGGGGCCACGGTGGTGAAACCGATGACATTGCTGCAAGGTACTGATTCACAGGACAGGCTTAAAGTAGAACCAGACTTCCTAGCGAAACACAGAGCATTACTGCAAGAGAGGAATTAGAAGACACTGTTCCTCAGCATGCTTGTGGTAGCGCTGTGCTCCAGATGCTGTTGGCAGTGGGCATGATTGCTGTCAGAAAATACTCAATCTATGACTAATCTCTGTGTGCTGGGAGGGCAAAGCTTTCTTCAGATTCTGGGAGACAGCGTGTTGCTTGGCATCCTTGTGCCTGCACTTGCACTGGAGCTTCCGAGGAGTTATAACCAGCAGCAGTTGACACACTGTGAGTCCACTGACATTAACAACCCCAGGGAAGGGATAAACAAGAAAATCAAGAAGTATTTATTAATTCCCAAACAATTCAGGATTTAAGTGAGGCACGTGGGCTTCTCCAAAGTCACAAAAACTCAGAATTCCTTGTGTTCCTTAATTCCAACTTCTGCCTTCAATGCTGAGCGATGGAGAAGTCTGTGAACTATTGTGAGTGGCAGCACAAGCTGACAGTATTTTTTTCTCCTTGTGTGTTGGTTGCTATGGCAGCAGCATGCTATAGAAGCCAACACAATGAATTTAGTTTCAGGTACTTTGCATAATGCAAATTCTTCGAGTACAAAATCACAGCTGTATCTTTCTCCACCTTTGTAGTTGCATTGTGTAGCATCCTGCACTGAGGCAAGTTAATAGGGTAGTTTAAAAAAAAAAACACCTAAACTGATGATAAAGGCCTTAAGCTCTTTCAGTCTTGCACAGCGATACAGTTATGGTGAAATGTTCTGGTTGAGAACTAGCTGTTTGAAACAGCAGTGTTCTTCTGGGGATTGAAATGAGGTTAACACAGAAATCCTTCTCTGCCTTGCAGAGCAAGCTAGCTAAAATAGTATGTAGGTTGCTCTGCAAGTAATGCCTCCTATTTATTTCCCTGAAAACTACAACGGCTACAAAGAGCACAGTAATGCTAGGACAGTCCAGGCAAGACTGGCAATGTGCATGACGGTCTTTGAATGGTATGGGGCATGGCATTATTGTGTTTTAAGAGAAAGGTATTCTTCTCTGTCCTGACTCTGGATGCTCAAGCCTTCAGCTTAGTCAGTATTCCAATGCAGTGGTCAGAGCTGATGGTTTCTTTGAGTTCCAGGAAATCTGAAAGGATTCCCCCTTTCCTATACCAAAAGAACCTTTACCTGCTGAGGACTGTGCCTTACATTTCTGTGATGGCAAATTCACCCGTCACCACTCTGGGTTGCTGTTTTTGACTTTGGCTTGTAGTGGTGACACCACGTCGTGTCACTGGTAATGATGTGATGACAGGAAGCTGTAACCTTCAGCCTTGGATTGGTTCAGTATGTCCTGTCAAGCTTGTGTATGGTGTTCTTTCTGTTTGCCTGTGACTAAGACCCACCTGGTGTGCAAATCTTGTGAAATTCCAATGCAACAAGGTGCCTTGTGTAAAACTGAAATACATAATAATAATAATACATATTAATATGCCATCACTGCCAATGAAATGTTGAAATCATTTTCTATTTCTAGGTAAACAAATATTTTCAGTTCTGTAGCCTCTTCCAGCTTTAGAACGTTCCCACTTCAGCACAGCACAGAAGGCAATGAAATGCTGCAGACATGCCAGTTAGATAACCTAAACTGAGCCCAATTTCATTCTTCTGCAAAGAAAATTCCTGTGAATATGAGAGCAAGCCTTTGTTTTATCACAGAGAACCTATGTCTAACAGTATTATTGTCAATTTCTGTTGGTAAGCTTAGCACAGATGCCATCAGTAATTAATTGTTTAAAGTAAGTCATACAAAGTGCAATTGGTAGCTGGCCGTGACATCCTTATAATACCTAAATAAAAACTTTATTCTTCATTTTAAAGGATCAGGTTAGCAGGCATGAGAATTGTCCGGACCCCACCGCACCTTGGGCGCTACAAAGTGATGGACTATAACAGAGAGACAGAAGAGCCTTGGAGAAGGTAATTGTTCCAGAGAGGGCAGCCTGGGGACTGCTTCTTGTCACACAGGCTGTTACCTTATCATCCTTAAGAAAGACAGGAAGTAAACCTCGTGCCACTGCTTATTTTTCTGTTTTAATGCTGCTATTTTAAAACCTTTAAAACTCTCTCAGTTGGCTTCCCTTGAGCTGTGCTGCTCACATCTCCGCATCGGAAGGGTAGATGCGCTTCTAGTTTCCTACTTCTTACTCAGTGAGAAGGATATTTGCTAGCCAGGCAGCCAGCAAACATCAAACTTCAGCATCAAATTATTCAGGGAAAACATCATCTCAGTGTGTCTTATAAACCAGGAGGTTTCTGTTTGAAGAGGCTTTTTGTGCAGATTTACAATGTGTCATTAAAATCATGGAAAAGCAGTAGTGTAGTTTGAGGAGATGATTAAAGTGGCCTGATCGACCTTAGCAAAGACCCACTTTTATACAAAAGCAGTGAAAGAGAGTGTTGGGGCAAGTGTGAAGGCTTCTCGTAGTGACAGCACAGATTTCCCTCCCTCCTCTTAAACTGAGGTTTCCATAACAACTCTGTCTTAAACCTACTTATTGCAGTCTGTGTTATCCTTCTTGCAAGCCTTGCTGTTGTGCTCCCAGCTCTCTTTGCACGCTACCAGGTTTTGTTTTGGGTTTTTGGGTTTTTTTCAGAATCCAGTCACTGCCCCCTTGGCTCTCCCTTTCTGATTAGAATCCAGTCCGTGCTGTCTTCCTTGTTTGTAATACTCAGCACAAAGTTCAACCCAACCCCGTTAAGCATCCTCTCTTTCTGGTTTGTAATTATAGGAAGAGGATTTTCTTGGGGCTTTGCTGACAGCTTTCATCTGTTAAACCTTTGCCCTCCTGAATACCGTTTCTTCTGCTGCCTCTATTCAAAGCATCAGTTGTTATCACTTTTGTTCTTTTCTCTAATGGCAACTCTTCTCCTTTCCTCAGGCCTGCTTCCCACCACAACACCAGAAAAACTTGGAAGGATGATGGGATGAACTCTTTAGAGTTCAAGCTCCTTTCCAGAACAAAGCATCCTCTTTATACCAACATCACTGTGGATATTGGATACGTTCCCCCCATTTCTTAAGATAATGAAAACTAAAGAGTGGAGTTGGAATTCACTGTGGCAGCACGGTTATGGGTATTCAGCCTCTACCTCTGGCTGTGGTGCAGAACCTGCAGCACCTGAGGCTAATCCTGTTGTCTTTCATACACTGAACTTTTCATCGGATTATAGGAGACTTTGAAGAAAAGGCTTCAGGAATGAGACATGATAGCTACAAACAGGATCTGGCTTACCATAAAAGTCCTTTGAGGCACTGTAAGACTTCTGAGCCAAATCTATCTGTTGTTACCTCAGGCTGCAGAGAGACAGTAAGTTGACAGTAAGTTGACCCAAGTTTTCTAGAACTTCTGTTCCATAATGGGATGGCTCTGTCCTGCTGCATACTCAACTGGCCGTTCTGAAATGCTGTATTTTGAGAGAGAACTTACTTGGTATTGAAAGCTGTTACAGTTCTGTAAATATTCTTTGTGAATTTGTGTCGAGAAAGTTGAGGTGTTTGTTTGGATTAAGATTTTTTCTAGAGTATTTAATAAGACTTTAATAAAGGAGAAAGTTGCCCTGATATTAGATGAAACTAGAGCTTAAATTCCTGGTTGTCTGGCCAGATTATGAATGAGCGTGAGTTCTTACTGTAGCCATAAGTAATTCACATCTAAAGAGGCCTCAGACTGTCAGCTATGCTCAGCGGATGGAAATTAATCTACCATTTCAGCTATTGCTCAAATGTTAATTATCTCTCAAGGTTGATCTGTATTCAATTAAAACCCTTCTGAAGAATGAAATACTAGAGGAAAAATTAAGTCAGATATGTCAACAGTAGATCTGTGACCCTGGCAAACATGCATTTGTACTTACCTGACAGCGAGGCTGATGGTCTGCCCTACATCTTGCCCTTTTTGTCATCTCTCTATGTCAGTTGATCAGTAGCACTGCCTACAAGCCCTGATCACAGAATCACAGAATTACCCGGGTTGGAAGGGACCTCAAGGATCATGTAGTTCCAACCCCCCTGCCTAGCAGGGCCACCAAACATACACATTTACTAGATCAAGTTGCCCAGGGCCCTGTCCAACCTGGTCTTGAACACCTCCAAGGACGGGGCATCCACAACCTCACTGGGCAGCCTGTTCCAGGGCCTAACCACCCTTCTAGTAAAGAACTTTCCCCTAACATCCAACCTAAATCTTCCCTCCTTCAACTTAAAACCATTTCCCCGTGTCCTGCTATTATCAGCCCTTTCGAAGAGTTTACTCCCCTCCTGGGAGTAAGTTCCCTTCAGGTATTGAAAGGCTGCAATGAGGTCACCTCGCAACCTTCTCTTCTCCAGGCTGAACAAACCCAACTCCCTCAGCCTGTCCTCATAGGGGAGGTGCTCCAGCCCCCTGATCATCTTTGTGGCCCTCCTCTGGACCCTTTCCAAAATCTCCATATCTTTTTTGTACTGAGGGCTCCACACCTGGACACAGTACTCCAGATGGGGCCTCACAAGAGCAGAGTAGAGAGGGACGATCACCTCCCTATCCCTGCTGACCACCCCTCTCCTGATGGAGCCCAGGATCCCATTTGCTTTCCGGGCTGCCAGAGCGCACTGCTGGCTCATGTTAAGTTTCTCATCTATCAGAACCCCTAGGTCTTTTTCAGCCGAGCTGCTCTCAAGGACAACTCCTCCCAGCCTGTACAGGTGCCTGGGGTTCTTCCGGCCCAAGTGCAAAACCTTGCACTTTGCCGTGTTGAACCTCATTAGGTTCACCCGAGCCCAGCTTTCCAGCCTGATTATTTTGCCTGTGTAAGATAGGATTCTTTTTTACCTTGTTACATGTATATACTACAGTCAGATTCCTGTTCCCTGCTCACTGAGAAGCTGCATCTATCACCCTAATACCCAAGAATCTATTAAAGGCTTCATTTTTCTCTACAGTTAGAGTAATATATGTCAACAGAGATAGAGGAATTCTATAACATAAAGTTGGTTTTTTGGTCGTGTAATTCTTAATTTGGTTTCCTAAAAGAAAATCCCCCATCTCTGCAGCTGCCTGCAGGGACTGCATATCCAACAGGCACGGATAAAGACAGATCAGGTGCTATAAGGAATTTTTCTAATCAGAGTTTTAGCAGAAATCCCCAAGCATACTGGAACAGCATCCACATCACTCTTATAAAAACAAGAATCAGAAACAGCAACAGCTATGCTGGGTACACAGATAAATAAGCATGCTGCTAACTTTATGGCCTGAGCCATGAAAGGACCAAGAGTGGCAGCAGTTTTTCTCCATCTCACAGAGCCTGTGCACTTCCTTCTGGCTTTCTCCATAATAATACATAACCTGCAGGCTACTGCAGAATTAAATGAGACTCCTATTTTGCTTTACGACACTTGAGCACTCCTACTACATGGTGAGCTGAGCTTAAAAAAGACAGATGCCTTCTGAATTAAGCAGATTATATTTTATTGAGAGATTTTGAACATTTCTCCCCTGTTACCATTATTGCTGTTTCCACCCCACAAGCACTTTTTCTCCAGGCTGGAACAAATCAGCTTTTCTCAATAAGTTTATAGATGGTAAAAAAAAAATCCTTGTGCTTTTAAGGGGAAAAGACTGTCCTGTTCCTTCTGAAGTCTTGGTAGTGTCACCTTCCTACTTCAAACTGGAAGTTTAGGAATAGTTTTAAGAAATATTTTTTTCAGGAGACTTAATTCCTTCTACTGGACCAGCCCAAACAAGGAAGCTTATAAACATCCCAGCAGAAAGTGCATAAAAGAACACCGGGACCTGCCCATGGCTCAGTCCACCTCTCCAGTCCTCAGAAAATGAGCTTCTCTGCTGACCGGTTTAGATGCCATGCAGAAAAACATTCTTCTGTGCTGCTGAAGTACTCTTCTGAGCAGAGTGCTGCGAGTCGTCTGCTGTACCACTGACCACAACCAATATCTGCTGCCGTTTCCTAAAACCTGTGTGGGGCTCATCCCTACGAGATCTTTAGCTGCGTGCTGAAATCTACAGTGATGTTGATGTATAGAGGGTTATGTTCCACTGACAGCAGTCTGTAGGAACAGGAATTCAACCCATCTGTTTTCCACGTTCTAGATACCTGGTGCAGAAGCTTCATCCTGAGGACAGAATGGAGGAGAAAATCATTACATCAGCACAAAACCAAACACCATAAGAGAGAAGTTCTGAGCTCTCTCCCGTGTCCAGTAATCTTAAGAGATAGAGCTACAGCCATTCTGTATGTACTGGGAACATAAATTCATGCTTTTCCTGTCCTCAGCGTGGACACAGGAAAACAGTCCTTCAGCGTGGGGATGAGGGATTTAAACCAATTTATCTCTGAATGATATTGCAGTGACTATAGATTCAGAAGGTTCTACAGAACATTATCCATTCAACTAAAGGCAGATCTCACACACAGAACAGCTGCCAGCATGCAGTGTCACAGTCATGTTTACCAGAGTGTGGTACCACAAGATGTCCATTTTACCTAGAACAAAGACCTGGACCACCAGCTGCCTGGCTCCTAGCCATGTACCAAGACAGTGTAAGATGGAACACTGCTTTTAACTCACCTCTCTCTGTTCTCCTCATTGCCATGGTCACGGTTGTGGGAGATCATTGTGTATCTGGCTACATCAGCAGATGGCCTCATCACTCGCATCTTCTGCATCTCAACCCTGCAAGAAACAGTTGTACCACATGCAAGATACCACCTATAAGCCAGCTCTTAAGATATGACATTCTTAGACTTGAACTCTGTTAGGTGCCACAGAAGCAAGCTTATAAAACTGTAGGTAACTCATCATCATCTCCTCCTACACGCTCTCTTTTGCTGTAGAAACAGAACTCACAGAGTTGGGTTTCTGTACAGCAGGACCAGGAGGGTGACAGATTGTTTGCAGACAGCTCCATAATTCTGAACACTTTTTCTTCATGTGAATAAACTCTTCATGAAAACAGGGCCAGAAACATTAACCTGCATGCAAGGATTAGAGCGTATGGCATCGGGCGCTTGGTTGGAACTTTTGGTCTTAAACATTATCTGTGGAGCACAGCAATTTTGCTCTGTCAGCAGCAGAAAGGGCCAGTCTTATGACAGTGGAGTTAAGGAACAGCCCAGGTCTTTGCCAGTCATACCAGCAGCTGAAAGAGCAGCAGGAAACCAAGACTGTAGAAGCAGGCCCTAGGGCTCTCCAGTAACTGTAGCATTGAATTATCAAAAACACCAGATGATGTGAGAATCTTTGTAATGCTCGTTGTAAGGAGGAGCTAGGAAGAAAGCACTGCATTTAGCATAAAAACTAATCAGCAGAAAGTAGCAGCACTGCAGCCCTCAGTTCTTGAAATGATGCTGCCATCTGCTGCCTTTGCAGAGGAAGGCTGAAACCTCTGTACTAAGACCAACTGAGAAAGGAAGCTTCCCATTTGCTACCACTGTAACCATCAAAGACAGAGATCCAGCCCGGAAGGAACACAAGAGCTGAGGCCAATTGCAGTGCACTCTGGCTCATAGAATTTAGTTACCACACCAAAGACTGCAACATCCAGGAAGCTGTCGGGTGCCAGCACAAGCAAATATCACTTTTGATTCCAAGCACTTGCAAACACTGTGTAAATGTGTAAAGATGACAGAGTATTCCTGAGTTACAAACTGAGTTTGTAAGAGCAAAAGTTACGTGGATATATGCACAGTCTTTCTAAAATGCAAATGATTCACTGCCTTAACTACAGTCAGTGCAGCCCACAAACTAAGCTCTGCTCAGATAAAGTTAAGGTAGTCAATGAGTGAATTGAAAAAATAAAAAAGCCAAAACCCAAGAACTCCCACACTCTCGCAAAAGGGAGTGGATCTTGCCACTAGAGCAAACACCACTCCAGACTTTGAATCTCATTTTGGTTACAGCCAATTTCCAAAGTGGAATAAAAACGCTCTGGGGCTGAACCATAAAGGCAAAAATCAGTGAACAAAAACATAATAGCAGTTCTCTCAGGAGAAAGACCAGGTTGTAGATTTGCCTAATCTTTCTGAAGAGGAAGACATACACAGAACTACATCTTCACACTCCAAATCCCAATACAGCAATACTGTTTCAGGGTTCGAGAATCCTGTAGCATTTCACTTTTGAAGGCCAGGTTGAAGTCTCGCTGCTTTTACTTATTTTTTGAACCCAGCTCCTCCCCTTCTAACACCCATTTTCCATCTAGCTGACTTTTTACCTGATTCGAAGGTCGTCATCTTCTCCACCCCAACCCCAATAGTTGTTAGAGAATCCATTCACCTTGGAAAACTGGTCTCTTGTTAGAGCTGTTACACCTCCGAAATATCCCTGGTAACGTAACCTAGAAGTACACAGGAAGAGAAAATGAAGAATTAAAAGGTTGACTTACACCAACAATGAAAATACCACTTGGAAACTCTTGATCTAGACCTGTCTCTTACAAAGTTCACGATGCACAAACCTATGATGTAAGTCCTGTCCTCTTACTCTTTCCGCTAGAAGACAGTGATTTGCTTTAGGCCAGAAGAGCTCTCCAACTGAAAAAATGGAGCTTTCCTAATTAAAGTTTCCTTATACACCTCCCCTTGCTAATCAAAAAGGCTCTTCTCCTCAAGAACCCTGACAAGTAGGAAAGGAACAACGCAAAGCAATATAGCAGAAGGAACAAGAGCTGCTCCTTTGCATTAACAACAAGAAGCTACTGACTACTTTAAAGCTGAATCGCACAACCTTGAAATGAAAACAGACCATATGTGACAGGGAGTTACTTCCAACAAGGGAGCACGTGCTATGGGAATTCAGCTCAAGGCAAGAGCAGTTTCAAGGTGGGATACAGTGCAAGTTGCTTTACAACATAACTCTAAAAGTTTAATTTCTACTGTCCTTGTCCAGGAAACTGCATCTACTTTAAAAAGGTAATTACATACCACGTTTATCTTACACCACTCTGATAATTACTTTTTATGGCACCCTCCACTTTCTTGGCCCTTAAGATAAGCATTGCAAGACTACTACTGCTAATTTGCCACTTCCAGCCTCAGAGGCATTGTGCAAGTGGCTGCAGATTGCACTTTGATTCCCAAAAGTGCACAAACCTAAACAGATGAACACATTGGCAGAGCTGGCAAAGGAGCAGCGTTCAGCACTATTTCTGGTTTACCATGAATCTGTTAAAGACAAAAAAAAAGACACTGTTTTTTCTCTGAGGCTGGCTGACTTCTATTCCCATCACAGGAGCAGCTTGCTACAGGGTAAGTTGCTGAGAATCTGGTCCGCCTGGGTTTTGAGCATCTCCAAGAACAGAGATGCCACAACCACTCTGTGCAGCCGGTACCAGTGTCTGATCACCTTCCAAAGTAAAAATGGGTTGTCTTCCATTTAAATTAAATTTCCTGTACTTTAGTTTCCATCCATCGTCTCTTGCCTTTTGCTAAGAAGAGTCTGGCTCCACCTTTCACCAAATGCTTAAATACATTGGTAGGATCTCTCTTGAGCTGCCACGGCATCAACTCTCTGCCTCTCTACAAGTCAGATGCTCCAGTTCCTTGATTTTCTTCATGGTCTCACTCCAGTAGTCCACATCTCAATTATACCAGGGAGCACAGAGCTAGACTGGGCACTCCAGTATCTTCTCACCAATAGAGAGCAACAAGTGCTGCCTCAGACTGCTGAGGATACCCCCCCCTTAACAGCCCGAATGTACTGACCACCCCCCTCCAAGCTTCGTATCTTCTTCCAACTTGCTGAAGATGCTTTTTGCCTTTATGTTCAGGCCAATGATGAAGATGTTATCACAGAATCACAGAATGCCCCGGGTTGGAAGGGACCTCAAGGATCATGTAGTTCCAACCCCCCTGCCTGGCAGGGCCACCAAACATACACATTTACTAGATCAGGTTGCCCAGGGCCCCGTCCAACCTGGTCTTGAACACCTCCAAAGACGGGGCATCCACAACCTCCCTGGGCAGCCTGTTCCAGGGCCTAACCACTCTCCTAGTGAAGAACTTCCCCCTAACATCCAACCTAAATCTTCCCTCTTTCAACTTAAAACCATTTCCCCGTGTCCTGCTATTGTCAGCCCTTTCGAAGAGTTTACTCCCCTCCTGGGAGTAAGTTCCCTTCAGGTATTGAAGCAGAAACAAATACGTTAAGCAGAATCATTCCCTATATTGGCCGCAGGGTACATACACCACTAATGACTGTCATCCAGCTGGAAAGTGAGTATTATTCTGTAGAGAGGGAACATACGAGTTCTCCTTTCTCATGCATTTAGTCAAGGAAACCCAGAGGTGAAGCAGACCTTTACTTCAAAGCGCTTGCAATCAGCTTTTGTAAAACCCACTTCTGATTAATATTTAGACTGACACAGCATTAAGAGGTGAATCTTGAAAGAAACACATTCAATGAATGAAACCACTCTAGTCATTAAATTCACCAAGATCACGAGCCTTTTTTCCTCTAAGGTGAACTGAACTTGACTTTTTGTTTTTAATTATTTACATCACAGAAGCATTTAAGAGATCGATTTAAAACCAGAACAGTGCCATATTAGATGCTGTAAAGGTGGATAATTAAGTGACAGCCCTCGTGCCTGGCAGATTCTCATGCTTGTGCAGCTCTCAATAGCAGAAGTTACCTCTCCAACAACAAAAGGTAAGTGGCAATTTTTATTAGCACAATCCTAAGATCATACTGTCAAGCCACAGAACCAAGAGAATGCAGATATATTTCTAGCTTAGACATAAGGTCTGTGGTATGCTGCTTTCCTCTCACAATACCCCCGGAATGACCGTTCTTATGGGTGATCACAGGGCTATCTTCAAAGATATCTGTGTGAACATCTGTTAGAAAGCACTCCAGAGGGGGGGAGCATTACCACCAGAAAGCAGTGTCAGATGAAAGGAAGCACTCAACTATACAGCTTGCTAAGAGGGACATTATCAGGTACCTGGCACTTTCAGATTGTTCTTTTCACATTGATGGTTTCCTACCTGTATCCAGTACTGTTCCGGCCAACTACAAGGTGCTTTGGTTGTCGGTCACACATGTAAATATTGAAGTCGTTTTCTGGCACCAGATCCACATCGTGGAAAATGAAACAGTCCCAGTTCTCTTCTTTTAGGGCCTCTAAGTATCCCACGTTCAGCAGTTTAGCTCGATTAAATTTGGTGCTGCCAGCCTGTGCAGAGGAACAGAAAAAGCCCTCACAAATGTGTCAACTAGAAAATGCGTTAACTAGATCTGTTCCCAGGCTTTTCTTCTAATCACACAGTTGACAACCACATTTGTGTTCCACGGTCTTTGGATCAATAACTGTGTGAAGAACAACTCTGTAACATTAGATACAGCATCAGAGCCAATGAAGCAAAGTTTCTTAAGCCTCTGCACGGGTAGGGACAGGAAAGTCTACGGCTGTGGGGCCACCAGAAGTATGTGTGTTGCCCACAGTGTAATCCCACTAATTGCTGCTTCCGCCCTGTTACTCCATCAAGCTACGTAACAAAGATGTATCCATAAGCAATCCACGCAACTCTGTTAGCAAGACTTTTGGAAGCTTAAAAATAACTACTCCCATAGTTATTGGTTTATACATGTCAGAGCACTCAACACAGGTGTTTTACACTTGTCCCCTTAGTTTAAATAACAGCAGTGCTTAAGAAGTTCTGTATTTCCTTAAGCTGTACAGTAGGTGGCAGAGTGGGAAATAAAATGCGAGTCTCTTCCTTTTTAACTCCAGCCTATAACCTAATGATTAGGCTGCAAGCTCTGTTTATGGTTAAATCCTGGTCTTATCTATTTCTTTCCCACAAGATGCATAAAGCAACTGGAGACAGCACAGACAGAGGGTAAAAACAGGTTTGCCATAAATGGGTATTTTGGCTGGACTCACCTTCCAGCACTGGGGTGTGCCTACACACAGTGAAAGACAAGCAAGAGATAACAGTCATCCAAGTCAGTCTAGACTTGGCACTGCTGCTCGCATCAAACAAAACCTTCAGACTTTTCTATTTCTTTCTGCTAACAAGACGACTGCCTGCCTTCACCTCACGTGTGCTGCTTGCCTGGTGGATTCCAGGGGAGCAAGGCTCTGGCACAAAGCTGTAGGGTCATGAGGCCAGAGCTGCTGGATCCACCAGCTCTTGGCCAATGGGATGTGTGTGGAAGGACATCTGTAGGACTGTATGACAGGTGATGTGTGCCACTAAGCAGCGATCCAGGGGGATGCTTCGGGCATTGCTGCATGTCTGCTCCAGGACAAGCACAGCATCCTCACCCACCTTGTTCCTTAACACCTCCCCATCCAGCCTCGCTAATTGCTGGAGCGATTCAGGAGTTGAATTTGATGATCCCTGTAGGTCCCTTTTAGTTCAGGATATTCTGTGATTCTACAAGTTCAGTAAATGAAGAAAGTACATCCATTCTCCCAACTATTAACCACAGTGCTTGTGAGCTACAGCCACTCAGTACAATGACAGTATGCACTAATGCAGAAAAACCCTCACTTTTCCACTCTAGAGGCAGCCACATGGCAACTCTAAATAATAAAGGAATGGCACAATCCTACTAAAAGTAGATCCTGCCATATAACTGAGCAAAAATGTAAGCTTTCACCTAAAATGGGCTCAAGTCCATCCTCTCTAAGTAGAGGAGAAGGGAAACTATACTAATTTATCCCTCCCCCCTCTTCTGTTTCCTGCTGCCTGTAAAATCTGTTTAGAATCAAAGTAAGTACAATTAAAAAGAAATCAAGAAAACAACACATTACAAAAGAGAAATCTGCATTGCTTTTAGCTAATGTGACAAGAACATTAAAAGTCAACTTGGCACAGGTCTATATGCTCTATATGTGTATGTTTGGTGGCCCTGCTAGGCAGGGGGGTTGGAACTACATGATCCTTGAGGTCCCTTCCAACCCGGGTAATTCTGTGATTCTGTGATTCTGTGATTCTATATGCTCAGATATTAGCCACTGACTCTGCAGAGCTTAAAAGAATGCTAAATAGGGAATTACTCTTTCAGGAACTAAACAATCTGCCACGATTGTTTCTTCCCACAAAGCACACACAAGTGGGAACCGGTGTGCTTAGTTTGAGACAGAAGTACAACTGCAGGACATGTGCTGCTTGCTAAGCACGACAACCAGTAAGCAGATGGGAGAGAAGAGCTAGATACAAACAGCTCCACATTTAAAGACAGACAGCATGTCAGCCTAGCTGCAAGCATGACAGTTGGACCAGTACTGCAAGATGCTTACCTTGAATACTAACTGAAACAGTAAGCTTAGGCTGAGAAATGAACGCTGGCTAAACACATTGCTTCTTAATATTGCCCTGCTTTTCTACCAGCAGCTGAGATTCTGTAGCACTACAAACAATGGCTGCAAGCTGCCACTGTGTCCCTCAACAAGCAGAAGCGTGGCAAGCAGGCTCAGGAGTGGTGCTAGATGGCAGAGGTGGCAGCACACAGCTCTAAGGATCTCTGAGAGGAGACATCCTCCCCACCCTCTGCAGAACTGCCCCACCTGGTGGATAACGTAGATGCCATATTCCAGCTGCTGCCTCTGCAGGAATGGGTGCAGGTACTCCAGGAGGTACATCAGATGCCTCTCGCGGTTGCGGTGCGGGATGAGGATGGCCACACGCTGCAATGCTGAACACTCTGTAGGGTGATACCGGCCCTCGGCCACCTGAGGGTTCTCCTTTTGTACTTCTTCAAGTGTGAGAGATGGACTGAAGGTCAGTTTGCTGGCACCTCCTGTAGGAAAAGTACGGAAACAAATTAGGAAAGCTTATTGGTTGTGGCTACAGTCCAGTCACCTAATAAAGTTCAGCAAAAGAAACCCAGATTTAAGCCACAATTTGTTTCCTTGGCTGTCCAAGAGAAAGACAGTACAAGAAGAATATTACGTGGGCAGCAGGAAGAGACTGTACTGAGTGTTTCGCTAAACTGATGACAGTAGTGATTAAAGAGCAATAGGGTAGAGGGGTTTGCTCAGAACACATGCCAGGCAATGATGAAGGTAAATACAATCAGTGCACGAAAGGGCTGCAGTGCTGTGAGTTATCAGCATTAACATGGCTGTGAGTTATCAGTATTAACATTAAGCAGGCCATACCAAATTGGACACAAGTTACATGAAGTAACTTGTTAGAAGGGAGAGGAAATCCATGTCACTTACGCAGGTACGGAGACAGAGCTGGACAGGGACCCTGAGGTGGCTTTGTTGTAGGAACTTCTTCAGTTAACTTCATCTTTTCTTCATTTTGACTGTCCTCTTCCTCCTCCAAGCTGATTATCTTTCCAAAATGCTCCCCAACACTCTTAAGTTTAGGAATTGTCTGTCCAGAATCCACAAAGTAACTGAATGCAGCCCATAGCACCATCAAACACACAGTGACAAGCAGGAGCACTTTGAACTTATTGAAGAAGTGAAATACGTACAAGCTTAAGGCCATCGCTCCCTCTGATCAGCCAAGTGCTTCCTCCCCCAGATCCCACAGTGGGTCTCCCACCATGTACTCAGTAGGGAAGAAGCTAAAGGTCCCAAGAAGGTTACAGTAAAGAAGGGAAGCTGGAAGTAGGGAGGGCAGCTGCTCTTCTTGTGGTTCTGTGATTCATGGGACTGCAGTGCTGATTGTTCCTTGAGTGTCAGAAAACATGACTTAACCTGGACCAAAGAGAAGAAAAAAGGAAGGAGTGTTAGTTTCTATTGCCCTCCGCTGCTGCACCTTTGAACTTCATGGAAAGAGCTTATGGCAAGACAGGGAGTGATATCAGAAATACAAGCCAAATATGAAAGCACCAAAATACGAAAGGAAAAGCAGCTACGAACAAAGGGATCAACAACTGAACTTTGGTCCAAGCTGAACCACAACCAGCTGCATGACTTTAAGCAAATGGCTCTTCTGCGTTGTTCCCCACCCCTATTCTGTCTGGCTTTTATTGTTGGTGTGTGTTTGTTATTTTAAGATCAGAAAGTGCAACAGCTACCCCATGTTATGTCTGCGTGCAGTTCTTGGCAATACACAGGCTTTAGTCTATTTTTACCAAAACTAACACAGCTGCACTGGCTACAACGCATTCTGAAGGTACCAGCACAGCTGCAAATCCAACGCGTGCATCTCCAATGATCCTGAAGCACCCTTTAAATACACGGCGCTTCTTCTAACCCGATAGTTCAGAATATTTGAAAACCAAAGGCTAAAACAGACCCTTCCCTCCACTAAGATTACTATAATCACACTGCCAAGAACCTACAAGTATCAGCTCTGGAAAACAAATAAACACTGAGGTAGGTCTGGAGGTCTGTTTTACTTCCTATATCTTGCTAAGCCTTGTTGGCAGACATGCTATAATACAATTAATTGCAGCCATGAAGCCCTGAGAGGTGACAGCAGAAATACTGTATTGATACACATTAAGGAATTCCAGTTCCAAGCTTGACTAATGAGCAGAAAACAGTCATATCTGTTTTCAAATACTGCTCGCTGAAACATCAGTGCATTTCTATCACCCAATCGTCACTCCCTAATTAGATTTCATTAGCTGTCATGCCAGAGAGAGACTGCTGCGTGGCACAAGTGATTCTACACTGCAGCTTCATCCTGATTTCAGCTTGGTCATTTCAATTTCCATCACTGCAGTGACTGAGGAAGCAACAGCTCCTTACCCTGAAACGACAGGGGGCACAGCTAAAAGGAAGACTGTCCATCTCTGTGCCAGCTGGCATTTTTATGACACCCACCCAAGTCACAGATGACTGTAAAGTCAAATAAAAGGACAAGCAAGAAGTCTGGTAATAAAACGCTGCATTCCAGAGATGTGTAAGTAAAATTTAACCACTGCCTCTCCCATGTACGTTGTTTTACTGTTCTACGCTATGGGCTTTTCACATTTTGTTCTACTTATTAAAACAGTGCTTGCTCTGAAAAAGCAATCTTTCACCAGCGAGCCTGATAGACTGGTGTGGCTGGGTTGTTAAGTACAGCAGCTAATCCAGCCTTGAGAACACTGGAGATCTGCCTTTGTAAGAAGAAGTCAATCCCAAGGCCCAGCGTTAAAAGGCCATGTGAAGAGAAGTGGTATGAAAGCCCAGAGCTGTAACACGGCCACCAAGTCACTGCTAATGGGATACGCTTAATAAAATAAGAGCTACCTCTGACCTTCATTAAAGGAATCCAGAAACTTTCACAGAAACCTGAAGTGCAACTTTTCCTCTTGTGAAATGACCTCTTTTAGTGAAGCAGAACCAAACTGAGCTGAGAGCATTGCAGCTGGCTACAGGTGCACAGCACTGCAGGACTCAAGGTTAAAAAGCTGCCCCTGTGCTCTGCAGTTTGCCTATGAGCTTCGGGAGCAAATGAGCAACGCAGGCACAAGCTGGCTCCTCATATGAAGGCTCCAAGGTCAATCTGCCCATACGAGGTAAACGTTTTCCTAACAGCCTGATAGAAGCCATCATTCACCAAGTTGTGCAACAGAAACTCTAGACTAAAAGCTGTTTTCCTCCTAGACAAAACCCCCAGGAAGAGGATCTGTGGCAGCCCTGCTCTAGGCATCAGTGACAGAAAGACATCTTAGAAACAAACTCTGATATGCAACTGGACTTGATAAAAACCTCATTAAACGCTTGTTTTCCACACTCGGATAAGAAAAATCACCATGAGAACTACACCGATGTTTAGATTGACACAGCTGTTCATACTGCTAAGCTTTTCTTTAATATCCAAACAGCAAGAATACACTTGCTGCCCACCTTTTTTTCCCACCGTGCATATAGAATATCCACAGAAGAGCTCCAGAGAGAAGTTTTAGTCTGATTTTAAAAACTCCTTCAAGTTCAAGCAGGAAACGAGGCACAACCAAAGTCCCCTGGAATTGCAATGATCGGATACGCAGACTATCATTTGCTATTTCATCCAGGCCAATATCAATAGCAGCAGTGGGTAAGCAGAGAGAATTAAACCCCTTATAGCTGACAAGCTAGAAGAAGCGCTGCACATCATCGGCTTCTCTATGCAAAACGGATGAAGTCCTCATGCTTTCAAGAGCATAAAGCCGCTCCTTTCGCAGGCATCTCTTTCATTTTCGCAGCTGAGCTTTTCAGTTAGGCTTTAAGCTAATAGATTTTAACACCCCTTTTCTACAGTACTTGTTTAATCCTATTCCTCTTCCTATTGAGGGAAGCACTGGCAGCACTGAATAATGGTAAAGTTGTGAGATGTTTTTCCCCACTGCAAACACAGCCCTCAATCAAACACCTATTCCACACTGTTATCCACTTTCCATGATTTCAAGCCAAAGGAAGCAAGCACATTAAACACTCACTGTTGCTGCTGCTGCCACATCTTTCCTTCCTGTAGAGCAGTCACTGCTACAAGTATGGAGAGCCCCGTGCAAGTGACAGGCACTTTCCAGCCAGGAAACCCCACACCATAAAGAGACCTCTGTTACCTTTCATACGCTGCAGGAAAGAGTGAGCTCAAAACTCGCAGAATGACTTTAAAAAACAAAAAGCCAACACATCCAGCTTGTCCCTGGCTATACAGAGGCCCCACAGTGCTGCCCCACAGGCCCCTCCCACAGCTCACATGCCAGCAAGGGAAGGCAGCCTCACTGCTGGCCCCAAGGCATGGCAGGACCAGTATGGGGGTACTCAGGCACATCTGGACTGAGCAGCAGGCCAGGAGCAGTGCTCCAACGTAAGAGGAAAATCTTGTTTCAGTAACCTAGTATAACCTAGTATAAATATATATATATATACATATAGTATACCTTTAGTATTATGGTACAGTAAGCCTTCCCACTGCGAAGGTCAGGAGGCAGCTCTCTGTTAAGTGGGAACACTTACTTTAGGAGGATGATTATATACAAACAAATGATTATAAACAAAGGAGGACAGAAACAAAACAACAAATGGTAACTGACCATGATCTTCTCATGCTAATGTTCATGTTAATTCCTGAGATGGCCTTTGCTGTGAGCAACCCAACCTTACCGCTAAGCTAAGCACGGCCAAGTGATTCAGTGCTACTCAAATACTTCAGTGAAGTTTTTGCTTTCCTAAAACATAATGAGCTCTGATTTTACTCTAGAAAAGGCAGTCTGACCTCTCCGTGCCATGAAACACGTTTATGAATCGCTTCCCTTGTTACACCACTCCTACTGAAACCACTGACCCCAAGACCGAGTGCAGCAAAGCAGACAGAAATCAGACCTGGTACACCCTCTAATTACCTACCCTATAACTGCTTACCACAAACATATCTTTTTAGAGAGACAGCACAGCTTAAAAGCACCTCTCCCATCAGTGGAATACGCTAAAAATGCACACAGTACAACAGACCTCTGCTAATATGGGGATCTCATAAGAGGAAGGTAAGGATTAAGTTTCGGATGTACAGTGTAAGAGCTCTAATTCACATCCTCCTGAAGCGTTGCAAACTGGGCCAGCATTCAAGAGAATTAAGAAGTGTTTCAGCAGCTCTACTTTGAGTTACGAAAAAGCCATTGTATTCCAGCTGCTTGCATGAGTAATTCTAAACCCTTACGGTGGTATTCCTATAAATCATGACACAAACAAGACACTATCACACCTTTAGAACAAACAGCACAGTAAAACTCCAGGCAGTTAGAGAGAGCACACTGTTATTCCTCCCATCATTTACTCAGCCCTCTGCCATACCTCACACCTGATCTTGCCTGAGAGCAAGGAGAGCTAAAGGTGAGAAATGATACTGTTGACTCCTTCTGCCTCATTGTACAAACAGCAGCCACGCTCCGGCCCTCTCCAAGAGCAAGAGGAGGTCAGGTGTGGGTTGGGAAACAACACTTAACTCAGTGGCTGTTCCAATCCTTCACTTCCTCATTACCTTGCAGGTCTCACCCTCCCGTCTCGCTAATGAATAAAAATCAGCTGCAAGACTGAAGGCTGAGGTAGAGCAGAGGGGAACAGAAGTTCGGCACTGCAGACACCCCAGCAATGCCAGAGCCTAAAATTCTACTATCATTTAAAAATCGCATGCTTTTAGGTTGTTCAGACACACTTCATCACTTCCAGCCAACTTCAAGCTCTGGTGCAACCTAGATTCAAGATCACATAATAACAAGCCGAAATCAAGCGCTCCTCAGCTTCAAGTTTTTCTTTGGACTCGCTTAAAAGAATAACATGGCAACTCAAACCAGAGAGCAGGAGAAGCTGAAGGACCAAATATCTCAGCACTAAGCAGAAAGGTATTTGTGAAAATGAAATACAGCTGTTACAGAACCAACCAGGAAATACCTACGTAAATCAAAACCGTGACCTATCGCACTTAAAGAAAATGCTTCTCAGGAGTATTTAAAGCACTGGAAGAAAAGGGAGATACTTCAGCACAAAGGAGGATTGGGAAAAGGTTTAAGTTGAAGAGTGATAAGCAAACAAAAGGAAATCCACAAGCCACACTTTTAGGCAGCTGAGATCCAATCATTAACAATAAAGACTTGCAGAACTGTTAACCAACTATGAGTTGCAGAGAACTGAATCCTTTAGAAAAGGCACCTTAACTACCCACCTTACTCATTAAAAAACCAAAGAATAAATATTTCAAGAATGAAAACGGATCCTGAAGTTTGCGTTTCCTTGTTTGTTCTTAACTCCAGCCATCTCAACTGCAGCTAAATGACACCTCTCTTCTCTCTAATCCTCTCCAGTGAAAACTGAGATCTCCTAAACTTGGCCTGTCCCTTGGGAACTTCCTCAGCTGCAAAGAGAAAGGGTGTAAAGAATGCTAAAGCCACAAAAGAGATCTCTGCTATTAACTCTTTCAGACGAGTCAGCGTGAGCAGGAAATACAGATATTCTCCTTTTCAACAGACTACCCCCACCACGGTGCTATAAAGCCCTGACTCCTACAAGGCTTTTAACCACAGCAGAGCTGCAGCACGGCTCGGAATCCCACCCTTCCTTCCTCACACCGGCTCCAGGCTGCCCCTCTTGGATCCACGATGCCTGGAGCCCCCGGATCCACGGCCGGAGCAATGAATGAGATTGGCTTCTCAGCAGCGGGACGGCTTCAGAGAGGTGCAGCACCAGGCACCCATCTCCCATCACAAGGTCAGGCAGAGCGGGCACACTCGTGGCACAGCCCCCCACCCCGCGGTACCACCCCCGAGCCCACCGCTCTGCATGGCGGCCTATGGGACCGCATCCCCCCGAGCGGACAGACAACTGCCGACCCTCGAAAGCCCAATGCCCGACCCTGCCGCTCACACCACCCCCATCACTCACCTCCTCGTGCCGCTCAGCCACCGGAGCCCCCCGTGCGCAGGCGCCCTGCAGCTACCCGCCCCCTTCTCCCCCCGCTGAGGCGCCGTGTCCGTTCCGCCCCCCGGCACACACGTATTACACACCTCCCGACCATCCAAAGTAGGGGGTAGAGCGGCTGCATACCGCCATGGAGACCCTGCCTCTTCCTCCCTCCGCCCGCGTTGGGTACAGCGGCCGATGGCTGATGTGGCAGTGCGGAGTAGCGGGCCGCAGGCCTTATCCGCTTGTTTGCCTTGGCTGCGATCTCTGGAGGCGCAAACTTAATCAGCGGGGGTCAGACGTCGGCTTGTCGCAGGGTGCTTGTGGCTGGAAAGCAAGGAACCCTGCCAGCTTTTCCTCACAGCCGCCTGGGAGCTGTGAGGGATGCTGGACCCGTCAGTAGGCGGGAGCTTCCGTTCTGCTCGGAAGGTGGATTTAGGGGATGAGATGTTATAAGGAAGGAGTTTAGTGAATTACCTCTCCTGTGAAGAAGGGCCGAGGCAGCTGGATTTGTTCAGCCTGAGGAGGAGGAGGCACCAGGAGCTGGTTTCTTACTAATATCTAGTCCACCCTTTTCCCGTTTATTACCATTTCCCTTTGTCCTGTCACTACGTGCCTTTATAAAAGTCCCTCTGCAGCTTTCCTGTAGGCACTTTCAGGTACTAAAAGGCTGCTATAAGGTCTTCTCAAAGCCTTCTCCATGCTGAAGAGCCCCAGCTCTCTCAGCCTGTCCCCATAGGAAGGTGCTCCAGCCCTCTAATCATCATCATGGATCTCTTCACTCCAACATCTTGATGTCCTTCTACTGGTAGAAAATGAGTAGAAGTACCATTTCCTCAGTCACAAAGTCTACACCAGACCTTCTTCCTTGCAGAATGTGTGAAAGCAGCCTTCATTTTTGTCGCTAGTTTACATGGAGCAGAGTAAAAAGGTAAAAGGTTGCATCGTAACATGGAAAAAGAAGGAGTTAAATCAGTGAAAATGGAAAGGGATTTGAAACAGGAGGGAGAGTGGTTGACAAGTGGTTTCTAAGAGTCAGGAGAAAACAGGGGCAAACCATGGCAGAAGTGAGAAAGAGATTTTAAAAAAGGGCGATGCCTGAAGTGTCAGAAGGCAAATGAAAGTTAGGAGAAAATAGGAACAGAGGAACAGATAGGCTAAATCCTGTGCTTGACTGGCTGACTGTATATGAAGTCTGGATTTTATACCTCTTGTGATTGTATGGGTCAGTGAGGAAAGTGGTGGAATAGTCCTATGTATTTTATAGAAATCACAGAATCACAGAATGACCCAGGTTGGAAGGGACCTCAAGGACCATGTAGTTCCAACCCCCCTGCCTGGCAGGGCCACCAAACATACACCTTTACTAGATCAGGTTGCCCAGGGCCCCGTCCAACCTGGTCTTGAACACCTGTTGCATTGAGTCCCTGTAGCATTGAGTTGTATTTATACTAGTCGCTTAGCAAGCAGGCCCCTTTACATTTAATGAGAGAGGAAGGATCTTTTTAAGCACGGGTTTCTGTCTTTGGGCTCCTCACTGACGCACACTGTGAAAAAGTCCCATGCAAAGGTCAGTTAAATCTGACAAGAGGGGATTTCACAAAACATAACAGGGATGATGTCCTCTTTCACATTCTGCCTGAGCCATTCCTTGGTCCTCAGTGTGAGTTACAGCTTCCTTTCAAACACAAGGAGAGCAAGGACCCAAATGAACAGCAGCTCTAAGATCCTTCTGTATGTATCCAAACTTAAACTGACACTGCCAAGAAGAAATCTGTCCCCATCAAATCTTGCCATAATGCTGCATGGAACATCTTCCATACAAGGGAAGGCTGAGAGACCTGGGACTCTTCAGCTTGGAGAAGGCTGAGAGGGGATCTTGTCACTGTTTATAACTATCTAAAATGTGGGAATCAAAGGGGTGAGGCCAGGCTCTTTGCAGTGGTGCCCAATAGCAGGGCAAGGGGCATTAGAGGAAAACTGCAAAACTCACCAGCTTTGAGCGATGTGGTTCACTCTTTTCCTTTGTTCTTTCTTTAAGGAACGTGATTTAGCGGGCATGGCTGATGGGTTGGTGGTTGGACTAGATGATGTTAGTGGTCTTTTCCAACCTTCATGGTTCTATGATTCTATGGTTCGTGTGACAGCACTCAGCTGTGGAGGTGAGCTGGGCCTGGCTGGTGGGCACTTAGCTTTCTTTCAAGGAGAGCCCTTTGGATTTGCAGCTGAACCTGTGGGTACACACCAATATTTAGGCTGCAGCCAAGCATGGCTCACACAGCAGCAAAGCTTTCACAGAATCACAGAATGACCCGGGTTGGAAGGGACCTCAAGGATCATGTAGTTCCAACCCCCCTGCCTGGCAGGGCCACCAAACATACACCTTTACTAGATCAGGTTGCCCAGGGCCCCGTCCAACCTGGCCTTGAACACCTCCAAGGACGGGGCATCCACAACCTCCCTGGGCAGCCTGTTCCAGGGCCTAACCACTCTCCTAGTAAAGAACTTCCCCCTAACATCCAGCCAGCTTTCTCCATTCCTACTGTGCCTGCTGCAGCAGGTAGACGAGTGGCTGTAAGGGAAGGCCTGAGGACAAGGGGCACTCCTGCAATGCCCTGCCCACAGATAACAACTGGGTCGCACACACTCTGGGGTGGCCCTTTGGCATGTTCTCGTGAGGCCACCTGGGCATTGCTCTGCACGTGTAAGGTGCTGAGAGATTCCCTTCATTTTTGTCGTCTTAAAACTTGATTTTGTCGTCTATTTAAACTTATTTTTCCCTCCTTTGCCGCTCTCCCAACCTCCACCTCCTCCCCTGCCACCACTAAGATGGCGCCGAGGCTGTGCCGCCCCGCCCCGCTGGCTCTGCCCTCCCTGGGCCGGCCGCTCCCCCGGCCGCCGCGGTGGCTGCTGCCGCCGCCGCCTGTCGCCGTGTGATGAGAGCATCAGCCCTCACTGCCACGTCTCCCGGGCAGCTGCGCAGGGCCGCTCCGGGTTTGCCGAGCTCGTGCCGTCCTCCTCCCTTTCCTCCCGTTCCCGGGGGGCTGCGGCCGCCCGCCCCCGCCCCGCCGCGGGGCTCCGGGCAGCGGCGGCCGCCCGGTGGGTCCGCCCGGCGGCAGGAGGAGCGATCCGCGGAGGAGCCCGCTCCGCCGCCCCCGTCCCACCCGGCGGCCCGGGGCAGCGCTGCCCTCGGGAGGGAACCCGCTGCCGGCCGATGTCCGAGCGGCGTGTGGATGTGTGAGTACCGCTCCGTGCGACCCGCACCGCGGAGATGCCCGGCTCCCTCAGCGGGGCTCCGGTCGGCTATGGGTGTTCCGCGTCTTTGCTCTGAAAACGCGTTTTAGACGGGCTCACACAACGTGTCCGGGCGTGTTAGGGGAGCCGGGCTCTTGGCGGCCGACGGATGGGGATCCAACGCGTGGAAGTTTGCGTGGGGATCCGGGGCTGGGGCTGCTCCGGGCTGTCCGCACCGGGCCGAAGGGACGGGCCCTGCCACGGTGTGACGGGGCCCTGACGGCCGGGGTTGGCTCTGTGTACCGGGAAGGGAGCGCGGCAGGCTCCATGATGCAGCACGGGGTTAGGCCTCGCTGCAGGGGCGGCTCTCTCAGTGTGCTGGGGTCTCTTTGCTGTGTGAATGCTGGCTGGCACACAGGCAGCTTTGTTTGCAGAGTCTGGTCACTCTCGTGCGTGCTTTTCGAGGGGAATAACAGGTCCCCGGTGTCTGTAATGGCTGTAAGGGAAGGAAGATGTCTGTACTCAGAGTGGTGAGTTGTACAGCGTTTAGAGGTGAGGCATCCGCTCTGTAGCCAGCCCAGGTCTGCTAACTGCTTGCAGTCAGAAAAGACTGGGTGACCAGCTATGGGAGCAAAAGGGCTCAGCTGTTTCACGGGGTGTTAAGAGCAGAGCGGGACAGCAGTCTTGTATTTAACCTTCTGTTTAATCTGCTCTGCATCTTTACTCACCTCCTGACACTGCTGGTGCTGGCCTGCTTTGTTTCTGACACTTATTTCTTCTCCCAGAGAGCGAGCTCCTCTAGCTGGATGCTCTGCTGATAAAAACCCAGCTCTACCAATGCCGGAGTATTGGCTGGGCAGTGCCAGTCCCTTTAGGAACTGTGCTGAAGCCTCCCCACGCCCCTTTCTCAGACAGGAACTTCTTCAGGAGTGGATGCAGCCACTCTTTGTTTCTGTTCTCAGCTGTCTGGTTGTTCCACAGCTCAAACCAGCACGAAGCGTGGGAATGCCATCCAGATCGTATTTGTTTGGAGGGATCGTGTGATATCTTGGCCTGTTAGCTGACACACTGTGATGTGCACTCCTAATTTTAAGGCCACGGAGCGGTGCCTGTGTACTTCCCCCTATGCACAGGCTCATTCCTGGCTGTCACTTGGCAGACCTGCCAACCTGCAGGCACTTGTGCTGTGGTTTAAGGAAGGTCTGAATATCCACACTCCTATAACAAAGGCCTCCATACTATCTCAGCCTGAGCCATCCAGATCATTGATGATGCTAAAAAGGCAAGCGTTTTCCATTTCTTTTTCCTTACATTTTTTTACTTTGCATGTCAGTCTGACTGTTATGATGGATGGTTCAGCTTCCTTCTTTGGTAGGGAATGTTTCAATTCTGCTTGTAAGAAAACAAATGATTTTCAGAACCTGTTGAGAACTACAGTTTAGCACCTTTCTGAATAAAAGAATACTTTTTACAGTAACAGCATCCTCTGGTAGCCAAGGAAATAAAGCTGTTTTCATCATGGTGACCTGTCTGTATTAGCAATATTGTGCGTCACTAATATGGTTATACTTGTATGTATTATTCAATACCAGACAGGCCTAATCACTTTCTTTTTTGTCTGCGCTCGTTTCAGTCCCTGCCTTTTGGTCTGAAATTTACAGAGCTGGAATTAAATTACATACGTAGTATTTGAGGGGAAGAAAAACATTCAGCTGCATTTGGTATCAGGCAGTACTGAACGCAAGTCTGTCATTGAAAATATCTGCATTGTGAATTCTGGATGTCACAGAAGTAACATTTTACTTTCCCAGGCATCAAATCAGGATGTTTGAAAATACAGCAAGAGCGTGTGTGCTAGAAATGGTTGGTGAGGTGCCATCCAGTTTATGTGGGCATTCAGTTCAGAAGCTGGTCAGGCAGTCCACACAACTGTAAGGTTACAGATGCTAAAGGTGGGTGTGTAGGGCAGAGCTTACCCTGTGTGTTTTCCTTCTGAGGCCCGATTCAAGGCCAGGCTGGATGTGGCTCTGGGCAGCCTGGGCTCGTGGTTGGCGACCCTGCACATAGCAGGGGGATTGAAACAAGATCATCAGTGTGGTCCTTTTCGACCCAGGCCATCCTATGATTCTATTCTATGATTCTTGTTCTTTTCCATTCAGCTGGAGACCTGGTACAGTTTAGCATCAGTGCTGCTCTGCTGGCTTAAGCACAAGAAACTGTAAGATACAGTGTTATGGCCATCATCCTTCCTCTTCTTTCAGTGTTCCTTCTCTGCTGCCATCGTGCCCTGTTCCCTGCCTGCAGAGTTTGGTCTATCAGCAGCATCACAAACTTAGCACTCTGCTCTTCTTTGTTCACCTCACCACAGCAGATCTCTTGTGGTGATGGAAACTTCAGTACCACAACTAGATAAGAGGCAGAGCTTTTAGCAGCTGATGGTTCTAAATTTAGAGGTAAGCCTCTGTGTGAATGAATCATTTTTGAGCTGTCACAAACTCTCCTGGAAGATTTCCTGCCATTCTTCGTGAGGTATATTCACTCGAGAGTCATTTCCAACCTTTTTTTTTTCTGACTTGGACGGAAGGTGTTGCAAGCGGAAAACAAGACTTCTGGTGGGAAGTGAGTATTGTGCAACTGAGTTAGAAAAGCTGGGCTGACATGGTGCAGCAGCATCCACATGTGCTGGTTTGAAGCAGCAGCATCATCACTAGGCTTCTGTGGTCCATAAATGCAGAGCATTCATGCAAATTCAGACCGCCAAACTGATGTTGGTGTAATTAATCATACCAGGGTTAATGTATCCTACTGCATTTCCTGCTCTGCATGTGCACTTATGAGGTTCTGAGTGCTGCCCACCAGAGTAATAGAAATGGAATCAAGATCTTTACTGCTCGATGGAGAAATTGCATGACCAGGCCACGTGAAATGGATAAAATATTGCCTCTGCCTGTTGTTTAAGATGGAAATAGAGGGTAGTTATTGTATTCTTGTATGTTTTGTGTTTTCATGCAGATTAAGCACTCCCAATATGCAAATTACAGCTCATTTAGAGTTTTGCTTTTCCACAGTGTCAGGGATGTGGAAGCTGTCATTGCACCAATGCTTTCTGATTGGTATTCCAGTCCAAGGACTTGGAGAAAGGCTCAAGAGACGCAGGGAGAAGTCAGTCCCTCTGCAGAATCTACTGGATCTGTTTTGATGGGGCGTGGGGATGCACAGCTGTGTGTCCGTGGTACGAGTAGAAGTTACATTCGATGCTGTTAGGGCAAAAACGTGGGACGACTTTGCATAGTGCTTCTTGTGCTCCATGCCTTCAAACCCACTGCTGCAGATAGCAGATGCCTGCCTTATTTTTAGCTGCGTGAGGACAAAATAGAAAAATCCTAGTGACTCCCCATGGTTTGTCATCGTGGCTGGTCTCCATTAAATTAAACATAGAGGTTGGCAGAGAAGCAAAACCAGCAGGAAAGCTGCTTCTGTTTGTTTTTAAAAAAAGCTCATCTAAAGCGCTAGAATAATACCATAAAAATATTCACTACTACATACAGAGAACCCCCAGGAGGAGAAATACTTTGTCCAACTGTTTATCCCTTCTGAGATAGGGAAGTTGAGGCCTGAATCAGTAAAACAACTTCCCTGCAAGTCAGTGGAAGAGGAGAGACTGAGAAGCAAAGGGTTGCTGGCTTGCAGTCGGGTTCTTGTGCTGTTGGTCCACATGTATGTGTTGAGAAAGGGAGAAGAAAGTGCATACTTGTTAGGCTGTGAATTAAAAGGTGGGTTCTTGAGGCGGAAGGGTTCCTTAGTTGTGTGTTAGCCAGTCTCCCTGCTGGCCATACATGCACCTAGCTCCACATCACAGTTGCACTACAAGTGCCTAGATACCTGGCGAGTCCTCTGACCTCCTGGCAGTCGATTTCTTATGGCAAAGAGTGAAGAAAAATGATTTCTAAAGTGAACTTTTGTTTCTGTCTGCAGTAGCCATGTGGAATTGGAGCTTAAAACTTGTGGAGTTACGTATCCAAAGCTTATTTTGGGTCTGAAGCTCAAACTCTCAAGGGCTTTCATATGACAGCGCAAGTTGTCTTTAAGAAACATATGTCTAGCTTAGTAAATCCTGCCAGCTCTTCTTTGTGAATCTCTTGCACTGTCCAAGATGGGAGTTCCTCTCCTTTTTCCCCAGATGATTTAGAAGCATGGGAGCTGTAGGACCAAAATAACAATGATCCAACTAGTCAGGACTGTGTTTCCTGCTGGTGCTGGAAAAGATCACCATTCTGTCCTGTTTTCATACAAGAGCATGCAAACGCTTTCTTTATTCCAAAATCCAGTATTTGGCAGCGGTTATTGTTGTGTACAACGGAGGAGGCCAAAGAAAACCTTAACATCTTGTGAACTGTGTGATACCGTTGTCTTGCTGGGAAGTGTCTCATTGGCCACATGTAGCAAGTCGGCCCTTGAGGACCATATGTTGGTGGGTTGGTTTTTCTTTTATTATTATTTTTTGCTTTTTTAGTTGTTTGTTTTCAACATTATTTCACTTGTCTTCATTCATAAGATCATCATAGTTCTTCATTTAAGTCTTACTGAGCTGTTTGCTGTGACATCCTGCAGCACCTAATTGCACAGTGTAATTACACAGTTATGAGGTGTCGTTTTATTACCTCACCAATGGCAGCTTTGTTCTCACTGTCCTGTAGCCAGCGGTTCATCGACAGTGCTTTACTTCCAGCTCACAAGGACTTCAGTTCATCTGTATTTTGTGTCTTAAAACCATAGAATGGCCTGGGTTGAAACGGACCGCAGTGATCATCTCGTTTCACCCCCCCCTGCTATGTGCAGGGTCGCCAGCCACCAGACCAGGCTGCCCAGAGCTAATTTCCTTTTATCTCTTTCCCATCCTTGAGGAGCACATCTGCAAAATGAACTAAACGACGCTTACTGCACCCACTCCAACCTGGGTAGGCTTTTCCTGGAGAACTTTTCATTCCTTTTGTCGGTGGGTGTGTGAAGAGCTGTGACAGCTACAAATGGCAAGTGCTGCCTTCACCTTGTCTTTCTGTCAGCCTGCCTCAGCGAGGATGCCTGAAATCACTCCTATAGTTGTGCAGTATCAGAAAAGCCCATGGTGACTTGCTGGCGCTGGTTGGTTTTATTGCAAAGGTGGTTCCAGGCTCTTACTCACCAAGAAGAAATGAACCTGGCAGTGCGTCACCTGATGGTAACAATTCACAGCCTGCTCTGGGCCAACTTGCTGCATCCAGAGCTCGGCCCTTGCTTCCACTCTAGGGGGCTTTCTGCATCCGTCCGCACTGAGCTTCCTCCTTAACCCATTTCTCCTACAAACTGGTTGCAACGTGAGGCTGTGGAAAATGTGCTGACTTGGGAGACCTTGCCCCTAACCGGTTTGGCCTCCCTGCTCAGGGCCAGCTGGCAGGTGTGTGCCTTCCCAACCAGCCCCAGTTGAAAGGTTGTGTTTGCTCAGTGCTGGGGGACCTCTGCGCAAGCCAAATATTTGGCTTTCCACCTGATAACCTATCCGTTATTTCCTGCTGGAAACGTTGCAGCGACCAAATGCTCTTTCATGCCTGAACCTGGTTGGTGTTTCTGCAGATGTTTTGTAGCATCCTGGTGTTCGGAGTGGCGGATGTGATGCTGTCAGCAAGGCAGACTCATGATCGAGATGCAGGCGTCACCGTTCCTAGGCTCTTCTCATGATGTATGTGTGTATTATTTGCATCGTGTTGGGTCAGTCGGTTGCGAGCAATCAGTTGTCTGAAGTCTTTATTAAAAACAACTACAACAAAAGTAAAATTCTCATGTTGAAGGGAAGTAAGAATGAGCCACAATAGCTAGTACTCATGGCAGTGCCAGAGAATTAAATATAGTGTGGAATTACTACTAACTTGCACAGAAGTTGAGGTTGTGGGACAAATGCAGGTTTGGGGTTAGGTTGACCAGGCTCGGTGACTCGAAGCAGGGATCTCCATAATGTAGGAGACCTTTTTCACATTGGTTGTTTCAGTTTTGGAGACTGGCAGGAGAGACAGGGAAATAAGTAGAAAGAGCTATTTGTCTTCTAGCTGAAAGTCAGGATAAATGAGCCGCTGTCTGGGACACAAGGGGTTGTTGTCACCTGTGGGCACCAGCCGCTGCTATCCTCCAAATTCATAGATAGGTTTTTTGCCCAGGCTGGGCTGAGCCAAAAAGATCTTACGTGGCCTTTTGCCTCTGTGGGCTGGAAGCTGGAGCCTCACAGCTCATTCGGGCTGTCCTTTGGGTTCACTCCCAGGATAGGTGCCTTTGAAGAACAGCAGATGAGAAGCTGGCATGATGCTGCAGGGTAGGGAGCGTTTACCAGACACCTGGATGCAGGAGCTGGTGATGTGCAGCACCAACTGCCATGGCGAGGGAGCTGCGGCAGTGATGTTGAATGGCATCCTCGCTGATGGTGATGTGTTGCTTCACCCCAAGGTGTCACATGCTTATTAGGCAGGAATAAGCCTCTCTGATCAAGGTGGAGATCTGCGATGATAAACCCACAGTCTTTCAGGCTGCGTCACTTCAAGTGGAGGTGGCCATATTTCTCTCTCCACTCTTCAGAACATCTTCCTGTAGGACTCATGGAGCCGAGCAGTCTCTTGAGTGTTCTCTGAGCTCTGACAGTTCTCAGGCCTTGGTGCAGCGTGCTTCCAGAGGGGATTGGAAGCTGGGAGTTTTCTCCAATTAAAAAGCATTAATGCTATCAAAATAACTTGCTAAGCATTATAACGTTTCCAGCAAAGAGATGGGGAGCCAGGCAGTTTTTTTGTTCTGATGAGTCACTGACTCTCTTCTGAGCTGTCCCCTGTAAGTGCTGTTTAGACAGCTGCTGATGCAGGAATACCACGCTTACGGATGGCCCCTGGGGAGCAGGAAGGGCACCGATCCGCTCACCTCCCAGCTGGTGGGAAATTGGGCTGCTGAGCTCTTCATCCCTCGGGTCTTGCTTGCGGCAGTGGTTCCTGCCCATATCTGTCCTGCCTCTTCGAGATAGGTGGTGGTTGATGGAGAGAAATGAAATGCCCACACGCTGTCTGTAGTCAGAAAAGCACAAATCAGAAACAGGCTGGTACCTTTTGTTTCTGGCTCCCTGTAAACCATGTCACAGATGAAGGTTTCATCTCTGTCCCAAAGAGAGCCATCACAGCTCTCCATATGCATTTTCAGGACTGCTGTTATATAGCTGATCCCCCAAATCTGTGTGTGTTTTTGGGATGCCCATACCTGCTTTGGAGGGCAGGGGATCTCAGGACCATGGCAGTTTCTGATCTGGAAATGCTGGGGATGAAGGCGTGATATTTGAAGGGAAGTCACAGGTCAACTGGGAAGAACCATTTGGAATCAAACTAATGGACTGAAAGGTCTTTTCAGGAAAAGCTTTTATCTGCCGTTATTCAACTTTCTGCCTGAGACTGCATGAAATGAGTGCTGATGGAGTGGGAGCTCTACAAACAAGAGACAGGAGCCTGGAAGGACTGTGTGGGCTCTTTATGAAAGGTCCTAATGACTTTGGTGCATGCAGGAATCTTACCTGGTAAAGTAAATGTCACAGGCACTTCTCCAAAGCCAAAGGGTGGGAATGTGATCATGCAGTGTCCAAGTGTCTCTCGGTAGGCACATGAAACATACTCATTGCAGTGTATGAATGACAGCTGGTAAATCACATGCACAGATTATTGAACGTGGCATAAAATACTCACCGCTAACTCTTAACAACTCCAATTAGAACATCAACTTCTGCGCATTACATTCGCTGTCATAAATGGCGTGCAGGTTGGGTTGGATCGATTGTTTTTAGCTTCCACAGTGTCTGTAATAGTTTAATTTGGCTTAAAGAGGTTTTGAAAGTTACTCCCTTTAGGATTGTGGGGATTTGGGCTTTTTCTTTCCATCTGTTTTTTAATGCCTGAAATACAGATATTCTCAAACAGAACTCTAGAACGTACCAGAGAAGGCTGTGAGTTTTCAAAGTATTGTCTAGAAAGGGAAAGAAGGACTTTGTTCTCTGTTGTGTTGTCGCAGGGATTAGAATAAGAGTTCTGAAGTCTGCCAGAATGCGTTATTTTCTTCCAAGCCGAATGCATCTGGTGTTTACTCTCTCCTTTCGTGCAATTTCACAACATCATTCTTTTTCTTCCACAATCTGTTTTACTTTAAGTGACCTTCATGTGGGAACGTGCAGAACGTCTGTAAAAAAACACCTTATTTTTGTTGCATCTTTGAGTTGGCTGCTGGGCTAGAGACGAAGCTTGAGAAACTTGTAAACCAAAGCAGGGTGGGGGTGGGGAACCCAACAAACCCCAGCATGTATTTCTATTCCTTTTTGGAGTCGTTCTGTGTTCATGGTGACAGTGATGTGACTCATTCAGCAAACTTTCAGCCTTTCTGCCAGCTATTTCTCAAGTTTTTCAAGGAGGTGATAACTGAATTAGACACAGATAATGGGTTCCACCCGTAAGTTTCAGAGCGAGGTTGAGAGCTCCCCAGAAAGCGGGAGTGTTTTTCTTGGATTCTGGCTGGGTTCTGGCTATGATGTTTTGCCAGTAGGGCATCCGAGCGGCCTCCAGAAATGCAGACACACTTCTGGAAGCTGCTCTCTTGATGTCATGGCTCTGTGCACAGCCGTGCTCGTTAGGAACGACTTCTGGGATTTGCACTCTAGTTTTAACCCATCATTCTGACAGCCACCAGAAGCTTCCCTGACTGTTGAAATCCTCGTAGGCTTGGGTAAGCTCAATGAAATGAAAGCATAACATATATGAGAAGTGATAAAGTCTTTACCAGAGAAGCCATCTTCTTTACTGATACCAGTTTCCTAATCTCTCTCGTGGTAGTTCATTTTAAGGAACCGATTCACTTGAATGTCATTTGAAATAAATATTTATAAACTTATGTTTTAATGTATTATTTTTTAGGGCTGGGCTGTGCGGTTGCCCATCCGCACACTTGAAGGGCACCCATTCATGTGCATTGTGCTGCACTACCCTGTTAGCTGGAGCCCTATTTAAATGGGCCTCCCACTATCAGAACCATGCAATTAACTGCTTTGCTAAACCTTCGCGAACACCAATTAAAACTGTCTGTTTTGAGCTCTAGCAGAGGGGGTCCAAATTACATACTAGCATCAGACCCCATCAAGTAATGTGCTGGTGTTTAGAAGGATCTGCAGAGCTCCAAGAGCTCCTCACACCGGAACAGAAAGAGGGTTCTTTCCATATTTGCTTTTGAAACATGGCATGCGGTTGTGCTGACTCCAGCGCTGGAGGTGCGTGGTGGGAACTTCCCAGCCAAGAGGAACTGCTGCAAGTCATTGGTAGATAACATAAGCTGACCCTTTCTAAAGACACAGCATTGCTGGATTCTGTTCTTTGTATGCAGGCGGACACTGACCCAGTACTGTTGAAGTCACACAGTCTGTTAGGGTGGTGATGGGTGTCCCTGCTTTGCCTCTCTGAGTTAGAGTGGCTGCCTTTTGCATGAATTCATTCACATGGGGTTGTGAAGCACTTTATCTGTAGTTTGTTGACTAAGTGATGTTTCTGCTTCTTTTGCAGACCTGGGAAGGCTTCAGGATCATCTGGGTCTCTGGGCACAGCCTGCTGGAGGCACTGGAAGTGGACTGGTTCCTGGTCATGCCCGGTGGAAGGAGGGGACCCAGCCGGCAGCAGCTAAGCCGTTCAGCTTTGCCTTCTCTCCAGACTCTGGTTGGCGGGAGCTGTGGAAACGGTACTGGTTTGAGAAACAGGTGAGGACAAAGGTAGGATTGTTGAGACATCTGTGGCTAGGATAACGTTAAAAGCTTCAACTCCTATCTGCTCTATGCTCTGATCAGTGGTTCAGACAAGGAATTGGGAGATGGAACCCTCTTTGTGGCATTAGGTGAGAGTAAGCCCTGCAGTGCCCACCCAAGAAGAAACATGCTCTGTGTTAGAAGCCTCTTCCAGTTTTTCTTCCCAGCTCTGCTGTGCCACATGTTTCCCTCTGCAGTACTTCTCTCTGCACACTAAAATCTGCCCCATGGGGAGGCTTGTAGAAGTGGGGTTGCAGTTATGCAGTATTCATTTTGTCTTTCCCTGCAGCAGTTTGCAGAGGAGTGAATCCCAGCAGATTATGAATCCTTGCCTCTATTACTAGGCTGCCTGCGGTGCTGTGGGAAATTACTGTGACACATCAGAGTACAGCTATGAGCCCCCCCTCCTACCTGATAGGAAGAAAGGGCAAGAGGATGTGTGTTGTTTTGACACTGCTGGATCCACACAAGACCAGTTCTCGCAGTTTGCAAAGCTCATCTCTGCTTTCTGGGGAAGCTGGAGGTGGAATAAGGAACTCTCAATAGCATTTAGGGCTCCGCATTTAGCATAAAGACTACAAGGGCCCATATCAAAGTGAGCAGACTAGAAAAGCTGTTTGCTACGCTTTGAGGCTTTGATCTACTTGTTATAGGTTCATCCTTATAAAATAAAGAGATTTAAGCCATTTAGTTTTGGCTATAAGGACTTCTCTGTCTCAGGTGGGTGGACGGGTGGCTCAGTCTTAGACTTTAGAGGAACAAGTGACAGTGGAGACCTTGGTGTCGGCATCTCGGGGCCGTTGGGGAGCATTGCTTATCTTGGTTTCAGTTAGACACAACATAACGTACATCTGAACATTTCTCTGCCAGTTTTGTGTACAAGAGCTTTTAGTTGTCATAGCCTCATCCAAAAGATAGGAAAGAAGGAAGTGTGAGCACATTTGAGAGGTCAGCCTCAAGGAAGTGGCTCCATTCCATTTTTAGTTAACTTTCTTTAAGAGAGGAGCTCTTGGCAGAAAGGCAGTGGGCGCTTAACAGTACTGGGGAAGGAGGCTGTGTGCTGAAGTGGGTGCTGCTGTAATAACGTCTTACTGGTGAGCGGAAGGAGCCAGCTTTAAGAGCTCAGTCTGGCACAGAGTTCTTCGTGGCTTTTTCTTGAGGTTTTTTCCTTACTCTATACTTTTATTCCCTTTGCAACTTGTCTGAAATATAGCTGAGCGCATCACAGCACCGCTGGTAGACCAATCTATCTGTAGTCTGCAGAAAATGCTGACTAAGAGTTTTGTCCATATTAAGAGAAAGATGAAGCTTAACACCAGTCTTGTGCCGGTAATATGAATGCAAGAATGATGCCATCTCTACTTGAGCAATGCCCAGTCCCAAATTCAGAACCTTAAGCATTTCCTGTCCTGGGAAACAGTGGAGATAATATATAACGTTTACCAAGTGAGTGGTATCTTTTTGCTTCAGGAATGGTAGTGCCATCAGCCTCTCTGCGCCTCCCATCACAGCGCTGATTACTCCAGAGCCTGTACGTCACTGCCGGATCCCTGACCTGCCATTAGACGGGAGCCTGCTCTTTGAATTCCTGTTCTTCATCTACCTACTGGTAGCCCTCTTCATTCAGTACATCAACATCTACAAGACAGTCTGGTGGTACCCGTACAATCACCCTGCTTCCTGTACCTCACTGGTGAGTTCCCCCAGTAAATACCATCTCTTGTGCTTTGGCATTACACAGCTTCTTGTCATGCTTCTGGACTGGATTCACCAAACCTTTGACATAAGGGGGTGAAGGGGACTTCAGTTACACCCCCATCAACCAGACTCATGTCATCCCTCATTTTACAGGGCAGGGGGGGAAGTATATGGAAGCTGAGAGAGGCTTTTTAGTGAAGCAAGCTTTCTTCACTGGAAGTTTCTGCAGGTGCTTGTATAGCCCCAGTAGCCACTGCATTTTGAAATGAAGTTGAGTCTCCAGGAGCCTTCTGCCTCCTGCTGTGGGTGCTTCTACCCAGTGGAAATAACAGAGCCTGAGAGGAGGGATGATGGAGGTTTTTGTTAGTATCTCCCAACAGAACAGCAGCAGGGGAGTTGGAGAGAGAGTCAGATTCTCAGCTGGTGTAAACCTTCCAGTCTCCTTAGTTTCATTATTTTTTTCCTGTCTGAATGCCTTATACCTCAGTCAGCAAACGCTTACTGTGTAAATCTAACTTCTGAATGGTCCTTAATTCATATGGTCGTCTTGCATTGAAACATGAGGTGGTTCCTTAGTTAGCTGTGCAGACAGGTGGTGCTGGTGTTCCAGTTCTCCAGCTGTTAGTTTCAGATTCACCTCTGTGATGCTGGACGCAGCTTTAGTTGAAGTAAAAGCATTCCACTTTAGTTTTCCTACCTGAAAACATTTATGGACTTACATCTATTCCCAGAAGTCAAGCATTCTCACATACCCAAAATTTCCTTCTGAGACAGCACTATTCAGAGTTAGTTAACTATTCTAGCCAGAACACATTTGATGACTTCACTGAAAAACTGTAAGGGTTCCAAGAGCTGTAGCTAACTTGATGCAGCCAAAATCAATATTAATACACATCTGTGGCCAACGCAGATTTTCTTACATGACTTTGATTATCAGAGAGCTCTGGTGGTCACTACAGCCTATTTCTGAGATGGAGAGCTAAAGTGAGTTGGTGTTTAGGACTCTGGGCTTGGCTGCCCTTGCTGTGGTTGGTTGGTGGCTTTTCCCAGGAGAACTTGCAGGCTGTTCTCCACTGTAGTGTCCTGGTCCTAAAGCTCTTTTACCCTCAGAATGCCTGCCTTTGAGTGGATTTTTTTTTTCTCTCATGTGGGAAAGACTTTACCCCAGGAGACGTGCCTGTTACTTGTTTTTCTTTCTCATAGGGAGATTAGGGGCATGCCTGTCTAAGGTACTAATGCTTTCAGCAGCCAGCTTTCCAGTCTCCACCCGAGCTGGGTGGTTTCGGAGTCCTTTCCCCTGGTGAAGACGTTTTCTCTTTCCTTCTTCAGAATTTCCACCTTATTGACTACCACCTGGCGGCATTCATCACAGTGATGCTGGCGCGGAGGCTGGTGTGGGCCCTCATCTCTGAGGTAAAGTTCCCACTGTTTCTTCTCCTGCCTGTAGTACTGATTGCGGAGCACGACAGCCTTAGAAAGTTCAGAAAACCAGAGAGCAGGAGCATTTCTTCCTCTAGAAGTCTGACTGTGAAAGTCTAAAGACTTTGGGGATGCCCTGCTATTGCGGGACTTTGTCCTTGAGAGCACGTGTGTCCTTCACTACTAGACAGCCCTGTTGCTTCTCAGCTCAAAGGAGATGAAGTGACCCCACTGGTTTCTGTATCCCTGTGGGCACAATGCTGTAGCTTACTATCTCATGCCAGAGAAGTAGCTGAGAGAATCGCAAGTTGGGTAGCAGAATGGCAAATATGTTAGCTCAGACTGGAAGAGAAGCATCAGAATGAGGACATCTGAGTACACTGAAGTGAAATAGGAATAGCTGGCAGAACTGCTCTTCCTCTCCTGGTTACTCAGTAACTCTGAGGATCTGGTCGTGTGAGCTTAGATTTTGAGACTCACTCTGTGAGCAGAATCTGGTCAAGTATATGTTTGTTTTGAGGAAAATGGCAGCTTCTCAATTGAAGCAGTTAATACAACTCCAGACTGGGTAACTAGTTTTAAAAACAAACTCCCAACAGTTAAGAGCTGTTGAATGGGTGAACAGAGAAGGTGGGATCTCAGAAGTTCTTTCATCTTTGATTTATGCCATTGTCATTTACATTCCCATCCTCCCCATAAAGCCTCCCAGAGACTGAAATTTCTGCTTTGAAACTTCCACGCAAATTCTTGCACATCCCATTGGCTATACTCATAGATTCACAGAGTGGTCTGGGTGGAAAAGCACCACAATGGTCATGTAGTTCCAACCCCCTGCTATGTGCAGGGTCACCAACCAGCAGACCAGGCTACCCAGAGCCACATCCAGCCTGGCCTTGAATGCCTCCAGGGATGAGGCATCCACAACCTCCTTGGGCAACATGTTCCAGTGCGTCACCACCCTCTGTGTGAAAAACTTCCTCCTCATATCTAACCTAAACCTCCCGTATCTTAGTTTAAAACCATTCCCCCTTATCCTATCACTATCAACTCATGTAAACAGTAATTCCCCTCCTGTTTATATGCTCCCTTCCATAAAAGTCTTTGCCATCTCCCGTTTGAAGACTGGAACAAGTTGTTTTGCTGCCCTTTTGAAGATGGTTCCTCCTCTTTAGTCTGCAGTCTGGTGTACCTGGTAGAGGTGAATGGTGGAAATCCTAATGGATTGTCCACCATCTTCTCTTCCCTCAACAGAGAACAATATCTGCTTAGGAAAATGAGTGCTGAGATGTCATCTTTGCCAAATAAATAGCAAGAGGAAGTGCTTTTCAGGCTATGCTGGAATGTCATCAGAGAATTAAAGGACTTGAGTGAAAATATTTTTTACTTTGCAGCTCTGATTTTTTGAATTTTTTAAGTGCCCTATTTTAGTCATGCCCCAGAAGTCGTGCTTATTCATGAATCCTTTGGATTCTCCCCATCAAGGCATTTCTCCTTTACTTCTGGAAGGAGGAGGGCAGCCATCCCTCCTACAGTGTACTTCCTGACACCCTCTCACTGCTCTTCCTCCAGTGGCACCTGGTTGTGTTTGAGCACCAATGCAGTAGGGCTGCTGAACGTATGTTCTCTATTTGTAGGCCTCTCAGGTGGGCGCAACGTCAGTGATTCACTACATGGTGCGCCTGGTGCTACTCACCCTCTGTGGCTGGGTGCTCTGCTGGACTCTAGTCAACCTCTTCCGCAGCCATTCCGTTCTCAATCTTCTCTTCCTGGGCTACCCGTGAGTAATGATACCTTGTAATTTCAGGGCTGGGGGAACGTAGCTGCCTAGGGGTGAGCCACTATGGGAACCAGAGCTGGTGGCTGGAATCTGTCCCTAAAACACAGGCAGACCAAAATCTCATCTTATGAATAACAGGCAAGTAGAAGTAGCTAGAGGATGATGTGGGGAGGACCCCTGACCCTATTAAGCAGATTGCATGCAGCACACTATTTGCATGACAAGCCTTCACTGCAGATGACAACTGAGCCATTGAGATCACTTGTTCCATGAGTGGGATTCAAAGAAGCATTTCTGCACAGTTGTGTTGAGTTGGGCATTAGCTGTCCCTCTCAAGGTGGTCCCTGCTTCATTCTGGGATGTCTATCATTTCAGCCCTTCTTTCTTCCTTCTTTCCCCACAGGTTTGGTGTTTATGTTCCTCTGTGCTGCTTCCACCAGGACAGCAGAGCACAGCCCCTGCCTGCGGACTGTGGTTACTTGGTGCAGGATCAGATGGTGGACGATGGGGCTTCGGCTGTCAGCAGCCTGGTCAAACCCAAAGATTTCCTCTCGCTCCTGTGGGAATCCTTGAGAGAACAGTTCAATAATCCTACATCTATCCCTACCCACAGCTGCCCCCTCTCCCCAGATCTCATCCGCAATGAAGTGGAGTGCCTAAAAGCAGACTTCAACCGCAGGATCAAGGAAGTTCTCTTCAACTCTCTCTTCAGTGCCTACTACGTGGCCTTCCTGCCACTGTGTTTTGTCAAGGTAGCTCTTGTTTGGTTCTCTTGTGCCCCTGTCTGCCGCCTCCTTCTGAATGTTGTGTGAATCGCTGCCGGGCCAGATTCTTGGTTAATTCCCCTTTTCTCTGTCTCCCCTTTGGCAGCCCGGATAGCGGAGCATGGCTGCATCCGGAGTGCACTAGTACTGCTCCTGGTTGGCGGATAGGTATTGCCATAAATGTGATGCACCTCTAGTCCCATCACCCCACTTACTAACTCCCCTTCTCCCACCCCCTGCCCTAGGCAGACGGATAGCGGTGTTCTTTGTAGAAAAGGGCACTTGTTGTTACCTGTCTCAGATCCAACATCGTCCTGGGTTTTGAGTGCTTGGATCAGAGGCTTTGGTGTTCAGCCTGTCAGAAAGCAGAGCCAACTAGAATGTTTGGGAGCCTAAATTCAAGAACGCCTTGTCAGTGTGGGGGTTGTATCTATTCTTTATCTAACTTGTATGAGCTCCAGTTGCTGTAATGAAATGGGCAGGGCTCCACAATCCACGTAGCAGTCCTGGTGCAACTGGTGCTCCTGAAGCAGTTCTGTGGCAAGCAGACCCTCCTGCCACCTGCTGCTGGAGGAGGAGATGCACCAGCTGCAACATCATGCCCCTGCCCTTTCTCCTGCAGGTCAAGGAGAAGGGAGCCTTGAGTGTTTCCTAGCTGTAACCCTCTGAAATCACTGGTCCAAAAGCGCATGCCTGTAATGTGTGGTGTGGGTCTGCTGGATGCACATGCAGTACGTCCCTTGTCATTCCCTCCTCTGCTGGGTGACAGCGGTGCCAAGCTCTTGTCCGGTCTGTTTGCAGAGCACGCAGTACTACGACATGCGCTGGTCTTGTGAGCACCTCATCATGGTGTGGATCAATGCCTTTGTCATGCTCACCACTCAGCTGCTGCCTCCCAAGTACTGTGACCTGCTCCACAGATCAGCTGCCCACCTCGGCAAGTGGCAGAAACTAGAACACGGCTCCTACAGCAATGCTCCACAGCATATGTGAGTGTGGGGATGGGGAGGGCTTGGCCTGCCCAGCAAGGGGCTGATGAGACACTCTGGTGGATGAGCACTGCTGATACTTGCTTATCTACTGAGGAAGCTTCTACACTCCTCACAGTGTCACAGGTAGTAGATGCAATTCTGATTTTTCTGTTCCCAGAAAACAGAAGTGTCTGCTCTGGAAAGCTGGCCAGAAGCTTCTCTGGTCAAAGTGCTGGTTTCTTCTCAGAGACAAACGCTCTTGGCCACTGGAGCAGTCACATGGGGGCAAGGGTGGCCCCTCCAGCATAGCGGGCTAGGTTCTTGCATGGGGAGCTATTCCTTTACATCACCCAGGCTGAGTCCTGGTGAGCTTGTGAGCTCCTTGCCTCTGCATTTCTCAAGTGGAAGTGGGGTGTCACAGAGGCTTTGGTATTTTTCAAGATGCAGCCCGTTCCTGTGAACGAGTTCAGCGAGTGAGTTGAGAGCATCCTCTCGTGCTTCCCCTCATGCTAACGCTCTGGCATTCTTTTCCCGCAGCTGGTCAGAAAACACGATATGGCCACAAGGAGTACTGGTGCGACGAAGCCGATGCCTGTATAAAGCAGTTGGGCCTTATAATGTAGCAGTGCCTTCCGACGTGTCCCATGCCCGCTTTTATGCAAGTATCTCTTCTCTTATTGGGTCACAGCTGTGGAAGGGAGGAGAGGCTTAAACACAGCAGCTGCAGCAGAGCAGGTTGTGTGGAGCAGTGTGATGCTGGGCAGCAGTCAGTTGGTGCCAAACAAAAGGCCTGTTCTTAGCAGCGGGGTTTTCCCATCCCAGTATTACTCAGATGTCTGCTCAAGACAGAAGTAGTGGCTGCCTTGTTAGTGTTTTCTTATTATGGAGATGCAGCTCGTCAGACATTACTGTGTTCATAAGAGGAATGTAGGACATCTTATAGTAAAATGGGAAGGCACATCAGTTGGCCTGTAGGTTACTTTTCCAGTCCAAGGAAAATGACTTTTACACACCTTGTTTCTTATGCTGCTTTCCCTGTGTGGCAGCTGGAATACAAACGCTTCTGCCCGGCTCAGTGGCGCTAGACAGAATGACGCTCACACCTCTCCTCACTTGAACATAGCCTAAAATAAATGATCAATCTGCTTTTTACCTGTTTTCTCCACAGTTCCTCTTCCACCGTCCGTTACGGCTGCTCAACCTGCTGATTCTCATCGAAGGCAGCGTGGTCTGCTACCAGCTCTATTCCCTGCTGCGTTCAGAGAAGTGGAACCATACCCTCTCCATGGCCCTCATCCTTTTCTGCAATTACTATGTCTTATTTAAGCTCCTCCGGGACCGGATAGTATTAGGCAGGGCATATTCCTATCCACTCAACAACTATGGACTCAAGGCACACTAGGCCTGTCAAACGCGTACCCTTTCCCCTCCCCCTTCCCACTGGGCAGGGAGGGAACCTCAGAAAAGAATATTTTCGTACAGTTCTATTTTTTTTCTTGCGGCGTTTATAAATATTTAAAATATTTTATATTTTGTATACTGTTGTTTTTGTGGGGGTGGGAAGGGAACCGGTGGCAATTAAATGTCGCTTTATAAACAAGGTGTTATTTTATATATATATATATATATACACATATATATAAAAAAACAGCTCAGTGTGTATATACCGCATATCTATACCCATACATATATCTATGTGAAGCAACAGGATTGTGCGTGTGGTCACTGTGTCTGCTTTGCTCACACACCCGCCAGGCTGTGGGGATGGAATCGCTGTTCATTAGGAACTGGTCTTAAAAACGCAAGTGAGTGGAGAGGCAGGGGAAAACAAAGTGGGGCTTTCAGTGCTGTGGGCAGTTCATCTGGACACCTCAGCACCAGGGAAGGTGATTTGAGCTGGAAGCACGCTGCTGCTGTACCAGTTTGGGGAAGGGGAAGAAGCGTTGTGCTGAACAGCAGAGTACAGTGCTGTCTATCAGCAAAAGCTTTCAGTTCCCTTTCCAGGGCTAGCAGTATACGAGTATGGTTTCTAAGGAAACCCTTCTTTGCTCTCACCCCTATTCTTCTTCATAGCAACTCGAGGTTGCCAACTCCGCCTGGCGAACAAACTAAATCTTGAAATAACAACCTTAAGGTAGCGTATCACTTAAAGCCTAACCTAGAAAGATGTTGGCTGTTTCATATTGCCATCTCTACTATCTTGAGCTATTGCATGAAATGAGAGTGTATTCAGCCCTTTCCTTCAATCACAGGCGCTCCTGAAGAAATTTATTCTTGTCAGACTTAGCATCTCCCCTCCTGCCATACAGTGCATTTTAGCAGTGTTTTAGCTATTTTAAGTATTTAAGAAGGTACTAACAGTAGAGGAAATATTTCTTTTAATCATCTGCTCTTCATTCAGTTGAACCGTAGTAGAACCTAACGAAGTAACGCTTACGGCAGTATCACAAAGGACTTGAAGATGAGAGACAATATCAGCCATCATTAATTAACTGTGGATGTTGCTAGCAGCTGATCGTGATGCTTCGACTCAGGTATTTATAAAGAGGGTAATACAGCATTCTTCCATTCAGATGCTGACTGGAACCTTTAGGCGTCAGTAAAGTGCTACCTCTAATTTAAGAGTGGATATGTATAATTAATTAAATACAAAACCAACCGAACTGAGTTTGGGAGAAACTGCGACTACTTTCAGTTCCTTCTTTCCTTCCAAGCTAAGTAGGAATTCAGTATTTTGTTCCCATCTCTAAGATGGCTTCTCCCACAGCCAAATCAGAAGCCCAGTTTCTCTTTGATAGTTGGTGAGGTGGGAAATGAGACATGCACCAAAGCGTTAACCCTAAGCTATCTAAAGCTAAGCATTTAGGTTCAGTTTGGAATGCTCTTAGGTCTTCTCTGATCTTTGATGTGGCCACAGTGGTGGGAGCAGGGTGCAAGATGGGGACTGTCACTGAAACAGTAGCGTGGCATTAGGGCCTATAAAATAGAGCTCCAGCTGTTCTTGCTGTGATGTCACACTTAGCGTAACACAACCTCATCTTTTTCTACTTTAATTACTTCCAGAGGTACCTTTGTGACAAGAGGAAGCTGACTCCTTATCTAGAGCAGGCTCTGTGTTGCACTGTGGCTTCATGCAACTTGTTTCCTGCACCCAGGATCTGCTCTCGTGGCAGCTCAGTAACACTTCTGCTTTTAGTACCACATAAATTGCACCTGCTCAAAATAGCTGGCTCTTGAATAGCTATTTTAGGGCATTACCAGGTAGCACTGGGACTCCTATGTGGTAGAAGGCTTATGGTTAAGCAACTGGTAGGAGAGAAGAAGCTCTCAAAGCTCAGGGAATGCAAATGTTTGCCAACAGTGCAACAGAGCACCAGAACCCCCAAACAAAGGCTTCAGGTCACCGAGTTGATGAATGGTCATGCTCTGAGTTTTCCTCCCCTTGCATGTAAGGTTGTAGGTGGGTTAGACTGTTCATGCAGTGCATACACTCATTCTCTGCACAAGTCAGACTGACTTTACACTGTTCACAACACAAGGAAGAAAAACAGTGATATTTCCATACCTAAGTGCTTTCTGTTTTGCCTGTGAGGGTCTATCTTAACTAAAGGGCTTAACACACTCTTCCTAACTGCAGACGTGTTGGGATCTTCCTTAATCCACAGGAGCTGGATGTGTTATTTAAAGGAAACTGCCCCTCTCTCTTCCAAAACAGTACCTTTGTTTAATCCAGTAGCAGGAGGAGTTTGGTGAGAAGGTTTAAGGTTTAGAGATTGTGGCTTTCAACACACACAGCCCTGTAGCCGCAGTTGTCTCCCATCTTTACATGGTACCCTGACATGGAAAAAGGTTGCAGGAGATACTTGCAGGTTCCCCTGCTGACAGAAACACAGTGAGGAACAAAGTAGTACAGTTGATCTCCTCGGTATGAGCTGGACCACCCAAGAATAAACAGGGAGCAGAACTGATGTCTGCTCAACAACGCCTGCTTTGAACACTGTTACTCTCCCAGGGTCCCACTGCTAAACCTCATTCAGTTAAACATTAAAAACAAGTCCACTGTAGTATATGTCCAGGTCAGACTAGGGGGAAAAAGAAAACTCATTCCCCATCTTGATCACTCCATCACGCGAGGATGTCATAATGAATGGTCGGCTTTTTGGTCTGGCGACGGAACTGCTCTAGTTTCAGGCCAACCCTCAGAAGAACAGCTTCGTCCCACCACTTTGCCATGACCTGCAAGAAGGGGGAGACAGGAAAAAAAGTAGCATCTTCACATAGTGATTGGAAACACATGGCTAAAATTATTGCCCAGTATCACCAAGAAGACACAGTGCTTCTCCCTTTCACCCCAGCAAACAGGGCACAGCTTTATCTGGGAAAAAGGGAGCTCAGTCTTAATTAGAATGCATGGTACTTCCAATTACATTAGGCCTATTTTAAGAGGGAAAAGGGCAAGAAATAACTTAAATTACCAAACTCAGACATCAGGAAAAGAAAGAACAGTGACAAATGATGAGTACCGATACCAGTGGACAAGGAGAAACCTATCTCCAGATGCCTGAAGAGTCCACCTGGCATTCAGAAGTCAGTTACTCTTTGAGGCAAATCTCCTCACCCAGGAGTTAAAAATTCCTGAATAGTATGTGGTTCAGGGCTGGGGATTTTGTGTGCTGCTTACCTGGAAGCCAATTGGAAGCCCAGCAGTAGAATAACCAATAGGAACGACTAGGCCTGGAATCCCAGTGAAGTTACCAAGCTGCATGAACCTGGGAGAAAAGCTGTCATCAGTATTCCTGCCTTGGGGCAGGAGCAAAGTCAGCCTGTTCTGGGGGAGAAGCAGCTGGGATTGATCTTCCCTACTCTACAGTCTGAACTCCTTGAGTTTGTTCACCTCGTCTACAGCTGTTCCCATATTTCTTGTTTAACAGTAACTCTTCTTACCTCATAGACCTCATTATGAATGAAATATTGCTGCTTCCAGTCAGAAGGTCAGATTCATGGATTCTCGGAGCAGTGGAAGCAATAGCTGTGGAGGAATCAGATTGGTCGAGATTGGAAGGGAATTCTAGAAGTCATTTTGTCCAACCCTCCAGCTCAAGGAGTGTCAGCATCAAGGATGGAAGTTCTACAGCTTTTCTGGGCAACCTAATCTGGTGCTTAAGGAATAAAGGGTCAGCCTGGGGGCAGTCTCCAAGTAACAGTTCAGATCCTTAATGCCACATTTCATCTAAATTAGTAATGCAAACTCCTTCCCCCCAGAACACAATCAAGCCACTGGGATTTCTGAATTGAGCAGTTTTCTATTGCTATGCATGTAGGTAGATGTCTAGTCTTTCCTATATAACTGCTGACTCCGCACCTTCTGTTCCAAAAACCAAAAGGGAGTTTAGTGACTGCCTTAGATACAGCAAGTATACAAATACACAGCAGTCGTTCTAACCAGGCCCCATTTTCTTTCAGAGCTGCAAGGCACAGCAAAGTCCTTGCACAAAAGTTACACTCTTTAAACTGGAGAGGAAGAGCTAACGAAGTGACTGTTCTCAATGGGGAGCAGCTCTTTGGCCAAGACTGCCAATACCTGGTGTAAGTATGCAGTTCACAGTGGTGAAGATCTCTCGCAAAAACCTCATGCTGCGAGTTCTCTGTCGATTTGCCTGCAAGCAGAGAGGTTACTGTCTGAATAGGCTGTATTGGTCCACAAGGCTCTTCTCCAAAGGCCACATGAGCCCACATCTTTGTAAAAGAGAACGCTATTGCTGTGGTTTGAAATCAACATGCAGTACATCAGCCCAGGTGACACGTTCTCTGTGGTGCCCCACCATTTTGCCCACCTTTACTGCAAAATCATTCCCTTTTCTCCCCCACAGCTGAGTGCTATCTTCTCATGCGTACAGGGAGCTTCATAGAAACGTCTATCCCACTTCTGCAATTTCACTGCCTCCCATTCAGCCTTCATCACAGTATGTTCTCACCGTAATATAATCCAGAGCTGTGAACTGGGAACCCAAAGCCAGGCTAGCCCGAGTCTCCAAATTCTGAAAGAGAAAATAGTCACAGTTCTCCTTTGCACCAGGCTTGTTAATCAGATCTTCTAGCCTTAGGTAAGCACGAAGTAAGACAGCAGCTTCCTGACTTTTTCTCCTCACCCTTCCCACCTTCATCAGCCTGACATCGAGCCTGAGTGTCTCCCTAGGAGCTGTAGTTCAGACCTCTGGATGCTTTAATAGCCTTCCACGCTGACTGGAAGTCTCACCTTGTGCATAACAATTTGAAGGGGCTCAGGTGTGTTCAGTCAACAATAGCACAAAACTGAGTGTTCTCTTCCAGGTCTATTCTCTAATACCAGAAGTCATCCAGCAGGTGGTTTTTCATGGAGAAAGCAGGAGAACCCCACATCTCTCAACAGCACAAAACACTTGCTCTGCATCAGCCATATGACAACTGCTGCCATTGATCCAAACTGCTACTACTTACCATTTCCTGGAAGTGTTTGTTGAAGTCAGGCTGCAGGAAGTCCCTCATCTCACTGAGGATGCAGATCGTGTGGGCTATTTTCACTTCCTCCATCTCTGGAAGAGATACTTCCACCACGCTGGCTCCCAAACTCTGCAGGTATTCCACAGCTGAGTGCAGAACAGGTAACACACACAGACAGCATCTGTGAGTATTCTCCCTTCACTGAAGAGCTGAGAAACCGTTTCCCCTTGTGAAGTCAGAGACCCCATTTGCCATTACAAGGCAGGATCTTTAGTGCATAACATGCACACAGACTGCTGACACCCCTTCACATAGGTAAAAATCTTAGGCCTAATTAGGCCTCAGTGCTTCAGCACAACAGAGGTAGAGGCTTGTAAATAGGTTCCTAAATTACCAGCAACGTTTTAGGCAACTTCACCTTCTTCCTTTAGCTTTCAGTTAACCCAGACAGTAAAGGTGGTATGATAATGCTTTGCTGAGAACTTGAGATGATTGGCATTCGATCAGCACGAAGCAGTTATTGAGCATCAGTAGAAACCCATTTGAAGCCTCTTCTGAACTATAATGATAGAGGAACCCTGTGCATACTCAGAGATCAGGTCAACAACACAGGCTCGCCAAATCCTGATGCACTTTAACAAGGTCAGACAATAGGACTTAACTAAGAAGTGAATCTTCTGCAGCTTAAAAAGAACTCCCTTCTTTCTTTGACTCCAGCATCTTCACAAATACCCATGTTTGTGGCACGTCTCTCCAAAGAAAACTCAATGCGTGTGGAAGCACGAGTTTTAAGATAAGAGCTGGAAATAAGGAGGCTGAAGAGAACTCGGGTGAACAAAGCCTGAGTACTGTGAGCTATCTCAGCTCCAATGCACAAGAAACCATCTATTATGCCAGGCTCTGTAGTCTCTCCCCCAGCTCACCATGTTCAGTTTTGCTCAGTCTAAAATCTCACAAAGCCACCCCAAAGGCAGCACTTTGCCGATATCGAGGAAATATGAGAAGACTAAATACATCAGAAAATCCCAGCCGTCTTCCCCACTGAATATAACCTTGTGAAACATGTCCCTCCCCGAGAAGTCTTTTACCCTTAAAGCTTGCAGAGTAACTATTACTGAGCGCAGATCTGTCTTTCCACAGACAGCGGCTTAGCACACTGAACTGTATTCTTCCATTGTAACCTGACAAGCCTGCAGCTGCTGAGCTTTTTAACCCTCAGCAGTCAGGAGGGCTACCCCAGTACAAAGCTTCTGCTGTCTGCCCAGTCAGACTTCGTTAAGCATGTGCCTTTAAGGACAGCAGGCCAGAACTCATTAATGCATCCACGAGAGGAAACACCAAGTGACACCACGACTTTAGGCAAATTAAGAGACTTGGAAACTTTTGCTCTTTACCTTTCTCACAGACGGACAGGATTTCTGCATCACATGCCTAGGGAACAAGAGGAAAGAACTGAGCAGACTTTGGTAACAACTCTCCTCTTCTTGGTGAGTCTCTAAGGGCAGGGATACAGCTCCCCTGAACTGCCTTAGGCCGTCTGCTCCAAGAAAACAACTTGCAGGGCATTCCCTTATGGAAAAGGAACGGTCTCCTCTTCCAGAAGAGAGAATATTTCTCCACACTGGGGCAAAGCCAAAAACAACCTTATTCTCCTCAAAGGGATGAAATCTTGGGCATGTTTGTGGAGCTTTATTGTGATTGCCAAGCAGTATTAGCTTGTATGACCAGTTTCTACGTGGGGATGATGAAATACTATTCAGTATCTACACCACCGTCACCAAATAGATATGGTAATTCTCCTCATTTGTTTTTAAACTGATTCCCTTTTTGGAATCAATTCAGAAGCATCACTTCCAATATAAACAATGCCATGAGGAAGCATACTGCCATGAAATGTAGAGTCGTTACCTTTCCTCCTACCTTCAATATGATTCTACTCAAAAGGTTGCCGTAGGAAAATGTCATCCCAGTGGGTGTTTTCACCCTATATTTCCCTCAAATTATAGGACTAAATATAAGGATGAAAGGAAAGAGAACACAGAATTCCTACAAAACTTCATTCTGCAAAGCATCAGGAAGAAAGAGATTAGAACAGGCACCTTAAAAAATGTCCAATCCACTCCCAGTTTCAAGCCTTTCAGGTCAGGAGCACACATATCTGACAGGGTTGCTTTGGGCTGCTTTAGTCCTGCGAGGAACAAGAAAGAGTTTCTCTGTTTATCGAGATGCCCATAGGAAAGCAGAGCGCTTGGCTTCAGGGAGGGAGTGGGTTCACCTACCATATGGATAGAGCGGATCTGGCTCAGCAAGAACACTGTAAACAATGGCTGCATCTGCCACTGAGGTACAGATAGGACCTGTAAAAAGAGACAGAGGTTATGAAAACATGGCAAGGAGTAAATAGGATCCTTCTTTTGTAGGCCCAGATTGCCTCCCCAGTGGCAACATACAGGGAGGTCCCTGAAAGGGAGCACAAGTTCTCTTACCTACGCTGACTGTGGAATAAGAGAGCGGGAGGCTGCCATGACCACTGATCCGCCCAAATGTACCTTGGGAAAAAGAAATGGGCTGTTAGCTACACATGAGCACACACTGGTAAGACCTGAACTCAACAGCCTTGTTCTACCCAGCTGAGGCAGCAGGTAACGCACCCAATCCAGCCACTTTTAGGCCTGCTGTTGTAGAGCTCCAATCTTTCAATACCCTCTTTTGCAGAGGCAGAATTGTCAACGGGAAGAGATGCTACGCTCTGCAAGATCTCAACCTCTTCACCAATGAGACTTCATGCCTAGCACCAAATGTCTTCTGTAAATGTTCTTATCTGTTTTCTGACCAGTCACACTTTAGTCATCATTGTTACCTTCCTCAGATGAATGATAACTGAGCTGGCCACACGTGAAAGATGGTACTTCTTGTACGTCTGAGATAAGGGGGAAATGGCAACATACCTGTTTGATACAAGCCTATTACCATGTCTAATTCACAAGGCACAAATCGGAGCAGCAACCTCTCCATATAACAGGGATAATGGGGATCCATCATAGATGGAGCTGCTTTGCACTAGCTCACTATGGATACCCAACTACATTGTGAACATCTCCCAGGAGAGGAAGACAGAAGAAGGATGAGAGGACAGAAAGAAAAGCAGCGTGCAAGTTTTGCTTAGCATTTGATACACATACAGAAGTTAGTTTTTCCTCAATGCCTGTTCCATGCTCAGTGCTGAGACTACTGTCACTTAGCTAGTCGAACCTACATGACTCTCAGAATGTTCTGCTCCAGAGTTTCTCTGGTTGAATTTTACGTAGCAAGAATTAAAAGATTGGGCCTGTCTTGTCTGTGGGATCCTGATACAGTAAAGAAGGCATACACACCCACTAAGATTAAAGGGCACTACCTTTCAGCCCCACCACACCACAGAACGAAGAAGGAATCCTCACAGAGCCGCCTCCATCTGTGCCAATGGCCACTGGGCAGAGACCTACAAAAACAAGCATTGGCCTGTGATCAGAGAGACAATGTTATGCCCCTTCCACTCTACTACCACCACCTGTACCACAACAGCACAAACAGCTCTCTGTTTATCTAGAACTTCCCTCCAGCTTCCAACCCCTCAGTGAAATCTAAACACCTGAAGCTGAGGACTTGCCTCCCACCGCCCTCAGGCTGTTTAGAAACACCTACCTGCTGCTACAGCTGCTGCCGACCCACTGGAGCTCCCACCTGTGAAATGGTTGGGCTTGTAGGGATTCCTAGGGATCTTGTGGTACCTGAGGCAGACAAACAGTGGTGAATCTTCTCCTAAGAAGCACTGAGTGTACTACAGGGCAGAAAAAGATCCAGAAACGTAGCTCAGAGATTCAGATCTATTAGTAAAGAGACACCAGTCCACCCCAGGTAGTACTATGTCCCTACAAAATGAGACAGAAGAATAATTCTGGCTCATAGTGCAATTGCTTAATATCATGAACAACCTATCCAAAAGGAAGAGACTCAAAGCAATAGAAAGGATGCTGCTCTGCCTCTTCTGGTTGTGACTACACTGTGCCATTACTGCATACCACAGTGCATTATGCAATGCCAGAAGATGGAGCAGTCGTTGACCACCAGTTCTTACAGAACCACAAGCAAGTTGGTGTTCCCAGCTCTGCCCTTAATTCCAAACTCTTCAGTCTGACCACATCCCAAGGCACCAAAGGGACCTGCCCAGTGGCAGGGTATCCAGCTGGGGCAGCAGACCACACACAGGGAGAAAATGCTCGTGCACTTTGTTGTAGCTGTGGGAGAGCCCCACTTTCATCCAGCTGCACATTCATAAAGCATGGATCTGCAGACCTACCCTTCTGTACCCTGTCAGTTCTAGACAGACTTTTAGGTCTTCCTAGAGCCTAGAGGAGAGAGAAAGAGGGGACCTTTTTACCTATTAGGGTTGCATCCAGTTGTTCCAGTCCCTAGTTCATGCATGTTTGAGACCCCAATAATCACAGCTCCAGCCTCTCGCAGCTTCTTGGCCACAGTAGCATCTTCTTTTTCAGGCTCTGTCCCAAGGTACACTGTTCCTACTCGGTGATAGTAGGGTACCTTGGCAAGAAAACACCTCATTATTCATCATCAAATCCCAGAAAGGTGGGCAGGCACTTGCGTGTACCCCACGTGCACATTTCAGCTCCACAACCAATCCCAGACATCAGGACCCACTGATTTAAGTCAGGATCAGGAAGCCTTGCTCTTCATCTTGCCCTGTGTTGTTTCCTGTTATAATAGATCCTTAACTCTTCGCTGTTGGGTCATTTTCATGTGCAAATGAGTCCCTTTAATACTACAATATAGAGGAGCAGAGAAAAATAGATGGACAGAAAAGTCCATCTCTCTACAACAAAGTAATTGCTATGCTCAGAGGCTGCAAAACAGTCAGCCCTGGCCCCACAGCATACAGGAGCTCTATTTTCCACAGTTTGTGGAAGGAGCTGCAGTGTTTAAACCTGCAGTGCTTGGAAGCAAGGCACTGAGATTACATGGATGCCAAAACACCAGATGGACTCAGTTTCAGGGGGTGCTAAGTACTCCCCCCTTACTATTAAGTGTGAAGTCTCTCCAGAGTCCATGACAGCTTAATGGCACTGCCAGGAATATTTAGTAGTTGCCAGCTCACAGGCAAAGCCCACCATGGGTGGGGACTTTCAGTGTAACTTTCATATTTCTGATATAAGTATGTTCTTCATGGCAACGAGAGATGGAGGCTATGCTAGAGTCAGTGCCAGAGAAGCCCAGGCAGCTACACCCACTGCTACAGATGCTCTTATGCACACTCATTTCATCAGAAGAAGGACTGCTTCCTACCACCGCCCTCTACTCCTCATGGAATACAGAGATTCGTACAAGATAAGGAAAGCGTCTGTCGTACTCAAGATCTATCTTCACTTGGCAAAACTTGCTAATCCTGTTCATTATGCTCATCTACCTCCTATATTACAGATATAGGTTTCGGCTGAGGAGATGGCCTTCAAAACTTGTTGCAATGAGTTCTCCTGTTTGATGTCTTACAGTATGAGCTGACAGCTAGACAAGGAAACTCACCACTTTGAACTCTTCTTTCAGGCACACTGGGATGCCATCCAGGCAAGATAGGGTACATTTATTCCTGTAGCGAGCAGTGGAGGCCTCAGCCATCTACACGGAGGAAGAAAATGTTTATGGCAGAGTTGAACTACAAGTCATTACAGGTTTAATAATAGATACCACTAACAGCTTTGTCAGGTATAGACAAGACAAACTATATAAGTTTTTCAGGAAAGGAAGTAAACTTTCTGTAATCCTCTACAGAAGAAATAAGTAAAAATGTACATATTTTTCTGTGTAATAGATCAGAAGAACCTCTGTCCTTTCTGCTGCTCTCGTGGTGGCAGAGGCTCCTTTCCAAACAGACATTACCAGCATTATTTGCTCTTGGTCCCATTGCACTATCGCTCTGAGTGGAGGCGTGGATTTGTCGCAGTCCTCCAGCACGGCAATGATGTTCTTTGCTACTTGAGATGGTGTCAGCTTCCCACTCCTACAAGACAAAAGTTGGGACCTCATTTTAAGACCCCACGCACCATATCCATGGGTTTGTCTATCATGTAGCAAGAAGGCAGCTGTCACAGTTACAATCAATAAATATGTGACAATATGTGTATGGTGACCACTTCCATTTGACAAAGGAGTACTTGCCTACACAGCACTCTCCCAACCTTCAGAGTAGGGGCAGGAGACAGGAGACTTACTCAGATATTCCTAAAACACTAGGAAAAACAGGGCAGGAAGGCCTTTATAGATTGCCCTCAAGCTTTAGAAGGTCAAAGGCAATGAAACTGCCAGTACTGCGAGCTAAGAGAAGAGGCCAGATCTGCCTCTGACTGACGCAAAAGCCTGGATCTATAACACCAGATTGCAGTGCCACCCTTTTGCTCCAAGGTCACAGCTCACTGCAAGGAGTGACCCCTGTGGAACACGTGCCAGGAACATGGCAGGATTTATCTGTGTGCTCCAGATCTGGCACACATTCCAAAGGCAGCCACGAGTTACTCAGCAGCAGCCAACAGGTTATAGAACTTGGGAGACAGGGATGTGCTTCCAGCTCCTTCTGAGCTGGGTGCGTTGACTGTGTAAAAGCAGTCACAGTGTTCTCAAGAACATAAGCAGCTTGGGAATTAAGGGGCTCTTCAGAGGTCTACAGTATGTGCAACTTGCTTCATCCATATCAACCTTTCTCAACTCCTCACTCATTTGGGCAATCAAGGTATGTAGAAAACTCTCCCAAATACAGAAAGTCAAGACAAACAGTATTTAAATAACCTTGCAGGCTTTTTAAGAGTTATGCCAGCTCCCCAGTTGGCTTTCCTTTGTTATTCTATCTGAGGGAAAGGACTGCAAAGGATGATGCTAAACAATGGTACCTCAAGGACAATCCTAACAAGGAGATGCCTGAGAGCTTGGGGAACAGCAGCAGCCCACAGCTGGGGAACATGAGAGACAAGTTGCTTCCCAGCTATAATTTCACTCACCGGTAGCAGTCCAGGTAGTCTCTGATCCCTTTGAAGCTAAACCCATGGCTGGCAGAATCAGGCCTGCGAAAAAAGGATTGAAAGGGCAACTCTGAATGATCATTAGCAACACACGCATCTTGAACAAAATGTCTCATTAGCAAGAGATGTAACTTAGATAAAGCATCATGAGAATGCATTAACCTTTCTTTGTTCAGAAGCATAGTGTCAAGGCCCACTAGTACACAAGCTTCCTTGGTTTCTCCTTGAGCCCTGGTCAGCCTTAAGGTGGAAGCCAAAAAGGGAGAATGAAACCAGATGCTTCCACCTAACTACTGTCATGTAAATGTGTTTATTCAGCAATATAAAAGCTGGACCCTCTTGCAGGGAGGTTGGAGGCCTCATCTACAAGTGGACGCACTGTGTAAGACCTCCCATTTGCTGGGAAAGGCTCTCCAAATCCTCACTGCAACCAGAGCTTCCCAGCAACTGTGGATCTGGATGATGGTAAAGTATTAAGGCAACTGAAGATGTATCTTTCTTAATCACTACAGTTCTTCATCACCGTAGCCAATCTTACGTAGTAATGGTAAGGTGCATTACCACGTTCTGCTTTATTCTTGCTGTCTATCACTTCACTTGTTATAGCTTGAAACATAACTAAAGATAAACACACTCCTTTAAGTTGGTATCCCTGACCTTGGTGCTGACTCTGTCCATTGGCAACACAGGCAGCAGCACATCCAGTGCCTGGTGTGGGATGGGGAAGAGGTGCAACGTAGCACACAGGACTTCACATCAGACTGCTTAAAAACTAAGTCAGTAGCTCGAGTACTCGACAAACACACCATTTCTCATCACAGTAGGATGAACAGTGAGCGATTAAAACAGCTGGCTACAATGACTACTCCTGTAATGTCCCCATATCCCATATCATCACCCAACTCAGAAGCCATACTCTGGAGCAGGACAGTGTATGGCTCTCATCATGTGCTATGCAGGGAAGAGGCTAGATTCAAGTATCCTGCCCTGTAGTGGTCAATATACTTTTGACAGAGCTGAGGACATAAGAATCAGAAAACTGCATTCACCTTGACCAGCACCTGCAGGAAACATATCCCTCCCTCTACACTGAAGGAGCTGAATGATTTTCCTTGCTCTAACTTAAGAACTCAAGCAGGAAGCAAGCTTTGTCTTGCTAAAAACTCAGATGTGAACAAAGAACCTACTCCCTGAGACACTGGTAAAGCGCACAGACATCTTCATTAACCATTAGACAGATGCACAGCTAAGAACAAAACCAGATGGGAAAAGCATTTGTAGCAATCCAGCTGCCCTTACCTCAACACCAGACTCTGGATAGAAATGAGATGTCCCAGTAACATTTCATCCCTAATTTGGTGGGATTTAATCAAGCACAGGCTGCAAATAAGAAGCTAAACAGGCCATTCTCCATGCAACCTAAGTAGCAAAACCTGATTTCTTGTGAACTGTTTGCTTTATACCTTATATTTCTTCTCTCCTCTTTGATACATTGCGAGTTAAGAAACTGCACACCTGTAAATTCACTTAAGAGGCATATGCATCAAGTAGCCAGCCACTAAGTGTATATACTCTAATAGTGTAACCAGAGCAATGCAGTGTGCCTGAAGCCAGCGAGCTAGTTAAGGCTGCATGTTAACTACTTGTGATTTATAAATTATGAAAGGAGAGACCTGACAGCACTACTTGTTTTGTCAGGTCCCGTGGTCACGGAAAGAGATTTTAATCCACATTACTCACAGTGACTGTTTCCCTCTTTGTATCAGGCTCCAACATGTGCATTCTTTCACTCCACTCTTTAAGCAACCCACACTCACCTCGTATCTATCAACTGCTTGATGATATCCGAAGTGCTTTTAGTCTCAGACCTGTCTTCTGTAACCTCTGCAGCAACCTCCGGGATAAACGTGGGATCTTCATGAATGTCAAGAGAACGCATGAGGGTGAAGTTGTTCAGCCTGCAAGAGAGAGAGAGTGCTAGAAGATGCAAGCTTCTCCATGACTAATATTTCCATGCTGTTCCAAGTGAATTTTACCCAAGAACATTTCGTTGTAGCAGTCTGCTCCCACAGCAGGGACTTGCAACTGTTACAAAATAATATTTCACACCTTTCTAAAGCCTCGCTGAAGGCAGCACCAAATCTATCCTGCTTGCTTAACTGAGCCTCCCACCTTCTGACATAAAGCCAGCCAGCCTCCATAAATCCAAGCTGGGAAAGATCTGGTGAAAGTTTTCCCATTCACTCTAATTAGATACATCACGCACAGACCGAGGAGAGGGAGAGGAGAGGGAGAGGAGAGGGAGAGGAGAGGGAGAGGAGAGGGAGAGGAGAGGGAGAGGAGAGGGAGAGGAGAGGGAGAGGAGAGGGAGAGGAGAGGGAGAGGAGAGGGAGAGGAGAGGGAGAGGAGAGGGAGAGGAGAGGGAGAGGAGAGGGAGAGGAGAGGGAGAGGAGAGGGAGAGGAGAGGAAGCCATACATTCGAGCACTAAGCCTGCTAGAACAGGCAACTCTTCAGACTTGATCCATGACCTGCCTCAACACAGTCTGTTTGCAATCAAATGTAACGGGGATTGGATCAGCACAGGTTCAGGGCCTGGAGTAAAACAATAAAATCCAAGCTCTCTCATAGATTTTAAGAAACAATCTTCTGCCTAACAGCTCACTTGTCACTCAAATTATGAGACTTCCCTCTTTAAAAAGGTCATTTCAGGTAACTTTTAATAGGGATGGAATAGAAGCACCTTTAAAAACAATCTTGGAGGAGATAAAACTCCCCTCTTACCTTAGTAAGAGCGGCAGCAACAAGATCTGTCCAAAAGCCTAGAAGAAGATAAGCAGAAACATTGATTTGCAATAGCTTTGACCTGAGCATCTTCCTCAGGGAAGGAACGCTAAATGCACTCACAATTGCTGCTGTTTCCGAGCACCCTGCAGAGCACGCACTTGTATTTCAGGCCACAACACTGACCTGAAATGCTTTCCCCACCCCATGCACATTTATAGAATCATAAAGACTGTATTTTCCTGCCTATCCTGCAGGAACATTCATTATTTCTTCCCTGACTCAGCTCCAGAAAGCCTGCAGTTGCAGGCTGCAGCGCTGTTAAGAGGCATCTACATAGCTCCCACCAGCGCTCAGAGTTATGCAAACACTGGATAGGGCAGAAGCTTACTATCATTTCATTTATCTCTCTGTTAACATCTTTCCTGCAGTAAACTGAGTCAACTTGGAAAAGCATGAGAACTGTGGGTAACAGGCAGCTGAAAGCAGTCTCTGGACACCACGGTTCCCAGTGTAGCAATACCAGCAGTCCCAGGGAGATCAGCCTTGTTCCAGATTGCTGTAACAGCCCAAGAATCAGCTTCCAAAACAGGTGAAGGGAGTGCGGCTCCAGCTCCCAGTGTGACTCTGAAGCAAGGCTCCCACTCCTACATACGTGAAGCGATATGTTGCTTCACACATTGTGTAAGAACTGATTTCTATCTGATAAGGCATTGCTCCTAACCTACATGCAGTGCAACAGTAAAATCCAGAGTGAGACTGGGGATCATAAAATCATAAAGGCTGGAAAGACCAATAAGAATCTCCACTACAATCATCAGCTCATGCCTGTGACTGCTCTAGAACATGTCCCTCGGTGTCACATCTACCCTTATCTTGAATGTTTCTCAAGGACAGCGACTCCTCCACCTCCCTGGGCAGCCCTTGCCAACATCTCACCACTCTTTCTGATAAGACATTACCTAATATCCAACCTGAACCTAATATCCAACCTGAACCAACCCCTGGCACAACCTGAGGCCACTCTCTGTCCTTCTATTGCTGTTACCTGTGAGAAGAGGCTTAAGCCTCTTCACTACCATTTCCCTTCAGGTAGTTGTAGTGAACAGTCAGGTCTCCCCTGAGCCTCCTCTTCTCCAGACTGAACAATCTTGTTTTCCTCAGCCATTCCCCATAAGACTTGGGCTCCAGACCCTTCACCAGCTTCGTTGCCTTTCTCTGAACACACTCTGTGGCCTCGATATCTTTCTTGAAGCAAGGGGCCCAAAACTGAACACAGTACTGAAGATGCTGCCTCACCAGGGCTGAACATGGGGGATAATCACCTCCCTGCTCGTGCTGGATGCACTATTTCTGATACCAACCAGGATGCCATTGGCCTTCTTCACCACCTGGGCACGCTGCTGGCTCACGTTCAGCCTTGCATCGACCAACCCCCCCAGGTCCTTTACCTCCACACAGCTTTCCAGTCACTCTGTCCCAAGCCCGTAGCGTTGCCTGGGGTTGTGAAGCACAGGAGCCCATGCCATCATGGAATGGCATAGATTGGAAGGGACCTTAAAGGTCATTTAGTTATGTCTCCATCCAAATGGGATGACAGGAAAGGAAACAAGCCCAGTGTCGCACACCAGACACAGCCATAAAGCAAAGAACTGAAAGCCGTTCCAGTCACTACACCCAAGCACAAAACCCCTCACAAGGTCGCTCCTGAGACAGGTATGCACCAAAACAAGGCTGTGTACGACCCCGAAGAGAGATGCAGAGCAGAGCAGACCCAAACCCAGCCTCTACATCTACAGGAGCCGACACCAGCAGCTCCCACAAAGGGAAGGAGACACCCACACGAGCGGCTGCAGCTGCACCTGCTCCAGTCAAACCCCAAAGCAATAAGAGCCTCCATATGTGAGTCCCAATCTGAGGGGCTGAGCGATCCCAGTTCCTCTATGCCCATGGTGTCCCACACCACCTGGCTCAACCCGGCAGACATCTTGTGCCCTCTCCCGCTCACCGTGTTGGCCGTGTTCACGAAGAGCCGCAGCCAGAAGCCGCACAGCCGCGGTGCCCACTGCAGAGAGGAGGCGAGACGTGAGCGCCGGACCCGCTCCCCGCAGCCCCCCGCCCCGTCCACCCCACCCCGAGCTCACGGCGTCCCGAGGCGGCCGAGAGGCTGCGGCCCGGCCCGGCTCCCGGCGGTGTAACGTGGCGGAGGCGCTGCCCGTGTACCGCCGTACGCAGCACAGGTACAGGGCGGCGGCGGGCAGCAGCGCCCCGAGCAGCAGCAACGCCAGCTCCATCGCGTCGTTACCGGCCCAACACGGAACCGGCTCCGCGCTATGGCGGAGGGGCGGTGCTCGCCGTCAACCCGCCCCCGTGAGGCGGGACCGGAGGGTTTCCCGCTCGGTGAGCGCTGCCCGCCATGTCACGCTTCTTCCAAGCGCTGCGCCGGGCCGGTAGGGAGCGGGAGGGAGGGATGGGAGTGCAGGAGGACGACGTGGGCCAATGGGGGCTGACAGGTCAGTGCGACCGGGGACGGGAACCAGGCTGGTGGTGTGTAGCTGTGAGCACACCGACCCCGTGTGCTCCCCCACAGCCCTTACGAGTGGCCACGGGCCTGTTCTACCTGTGTGTAGGGTCACCAACCAGCAGACCAGGCTGCCCAGAGCCACATCCAGCCTGGCCTTGAATGCCTCCAGGGATGGGGCATCCACAGCCTCCTTGGGCAACCTGTTCCAGTGCATCACCACCCTCTGTGCGAAAAACTTCCTCCTCATACCTAACCTAAACCTCCCCTAAATTCAGTCTGTCTGTCAGGAATGCCTGATTTATCTCACCAGATTCCATACACAGGCCTCTGTAGTGACTTGAGAGCATTTTTGTGCATACAAGTTCCTGAATATGGTTTGATATAACCAGCTTGCAGTGTTTCTGCGCTCTAGGAGGAAGCCTGGCTGCTTATGCTGTAAGGCAGCTGATTGGGAAGGTCAGAACTGTGCAGGACCTGCTTCTGGTGGCTTCCATCTGTAACAGTGCATATAGTGTGTTGAATGGCTATGTGACATTAACAGGTTGCTTTTATTCACAGGCATTAAGCTTCGTCCGTATCAATTAGATGGTGTAAACTGGCTGGTGCAATGCTACCAAGTCCAGCATGGCTGTATCCTGGGCGACGAGATGGGTCTTGGGAAGACTTGTCAGGTGTGTCATCTTCTGAAATATGACTTTTGCCTTAACTGTGGCTCAGGGTTCCCACAGCATGCAAAAAGCACCCTAAGCATGTAAGCAGCCACATCCTGAAGTTCTTATTCATAAGAGTGAGCTCTTTTGGTTCATTAATCACATAAAACCCCTGCGAGGTTCTGAACAACGCTTAGTAGCTTATAAATAACATTAACTAGTTAACACAGGGGGTATGGAGCCAATGATGTCATTCTGACACCTGAAGTAGGATGATTTTTGAGTCTGTCAACATGTGGATTAAAGTTGGGTCCTCATAGATATTTTTCAGGGTTTTTTTAGATTTATTTTTTAAATGGGATCCGGTTTTGTTGGAGTGAATGATTGTGGTTTGGTTTCAGACAACAGGTCTTAAATAACAAACTGGCAGCTTTAGAAAGTAGATCTCTGGGACTGTTAGAGGGATGTCTTTGGAAGAGGGTTAGAGATGCTGAGGTAATGTTTTAGGACGTCAGCTTTTATGTCACTGATGATGGATCTCCTTTGGTGTTTTCTTAGCTCTGATTTGCATTGGAGAACTTGTGGGAAATCAGCTATAAACCTCAAGGGGACAGTTTATGCAAGTTCAGGAATTTCCTTGTTATTAAAAAAATACTTTTTTATTTCCTTGCCTTCTAGACTATATCACTACTTCTTTATTTGACAAAAAAACTAGCGAACAAAGAGAGATCCCTGATACTTTGTCCTCTGTCTGTTCTGAGCAACTGGAAGGAGGAGCTGGAGAGGTGAGTTTAAACAACTGTCGTACTCGTTATAGCCTTGAATGGTGAGTTTCAAAGACTCTCTTCAGATATGCTCAGTCTAGCAATTTTCTTCCTTTCAAAAGGAAATAAAACAAAAGAGGGAAGCTACCAAACAACAAATTGACGTGTACGCTGCTTGCAGTTAATGCATAGCCTATACAGTGCTGTGATACCCATGCGTTCATCCAACTTATATCCAATACATTGGATGACTGTCAGTAGATATACCCTCACTAGCTCTGTGTTATTTTCTAACCCCCATGCTCAGCCTCTCTTAGGCAAATTCTGCTGAAGACAGCCAGGATTCTGTATGATAAAAGGTAAGACCCCAAGCTGAATAGTGTGTTTCTTGGCATGCTCACACGTGCATCTAAAATACCTTACATCCATGCATGCAACCCATATTCACTGGGGTACGGCATCTGATGGTACATTTGCTGTGCCCAGAATCTGTATGTTTTTAGGCTTGAGCCCAGACATTGCTTTTAAGAGGAGCAGCTGAAAGTTGTAGATTAGAACAGATGTATTTCTGTGTGGTTGTTGAGCAACGCTGTGTCAGAAACAAAAATCATTGAGGTTAGATTTTGAAATGATCTGGCCTGATTTGGATAAACAAGCAGCTGGAATAGCTGGAAAAAAGTACAATCTAGTATGACTTAATATGGTGAATTTCAGTAGTGAACAGCTATGTCAGAGGAACAATAGGCAGGCATTAGGAGTGGGATTAAGTGAGGAAGAACTTTATGGTTCCATCTCTTCTTCCACGGAACTGATTTTATCTGCTTTCACTATGCGGGCTAGATTTTTGGAGCCCTGTCTTCATCTGTACTTTAGCTACCTCTGGAGCAATTCTTTGCTCTCAGCTGGAGAATCACTTGCTTCTCACAAGCTTTTTCAGTTAAGAATCACAGACAGACTGTTAGATTGTTTATCCATAATCTTTGTCATACTTTGAGACCTAGGATAAGCCAGTTTGTATGGCATTTGTCCAAACCAGAACCAGCAGCTGAGGTGCTAAGCTGGGATGCAAGTTAATTCCTGCTTGAGTTAGATTCAAGAGCTGAGATCCAGCCACATTTCCCAGGAGAATAAGTTGCTATCTTTCTTTTGCTGTCTTCCTCTTGATGACAGGTTTGCTCCAGGTCTCTCTTTTGTCACGTACATCGGCAACAAGGAGGAACGATACAAACTGCAGCAGAACGTGAAAGAGCAACCTCACTTCCATGTGCTCTTAACCACATATGAGGTACACGTTGTCTTTGTTGCTTCAAAAGAGAACTCAGGTTTTTCCTTGCCTTTTCCATTCCTCTGTACATGACGCTTTACCACTTGCCCTCTGTACTCTAACCTTGCCCAGTGATTTTCTACTCTGCAGCCCACATCACCTGCCCATCTAAGTTGCTGCAGCTTTTGTGTCCTGAAGATAATCTAATTTGACCCTAGCTTTACCACGCAGCTGTATCACACCTTGAATAAACAAATCAAAATCAGAAACATCTTTAACTGATGCTACCTGGTATTTTCATTGCCTTTCTGTGCTGCCTTACAGATCGTCTGCGTTTAATGGAAAATCACACATATATGCGTGATGCTTATTAAGATTCTATTAATTGGTCACTGCAGGAACACTTTGAAAGAGCTTGCCTATGTTTGTTCCTCTTTGGCCTGCCTTCCTCAGCCAAAACAAGACTGTAAAATGATGAGGTTTCTATTAAAAATCAATGGAATCTGGGGCTGAATCCAGTCAGTACTTTACAGAGAACCAGCAGGGTTGCTTCCTTGATCACTGCTTTGGGTTCTGCCCGGCCTGGTGCTTAGTTATATGGAGTGGAAAAAAGCCTTTATCTTTCTCTTATGACTCATTTCCACTCAGGTGTTACTTTGTATCAGTGCTTTGATTTCATTTTAACAGCCTCTTAACAGACACATCAATTTGAAATTAAATGAGGAAGCTTCTCACAGCTTCTTTTTTCCCTGCTTGATCTCCTCTTGCCTTTGCCCCTTTGCTCTCTCTCTCAAGTATTTTACCATTTTCTTCATCTAGGAGCCATGACCTGTGCTGATCGCTCTGAACCTGCATCTTTTTCCACCATGCACAAGCCAGGAGTGCAGTGATAAGCCTTGTACTGAGTGTGATAAATGGAGGTGCTTATACTAAAGCAATGCTGGCAAAACAATCAACCATATGGAGACTTAACTTGTATTTTTCTGGTCTCTGCTATTCTGATGATAAAATTCTGTGCTTATTAAGCTTATCAATTGACCCCGTTTCTCTTCCTGCTTGAATCCGAAGTTGGGCAGATAGCGTGAGCACTTTAGGACATTAGCAGGTCAGATTAATCCACTGAAGCACATATTTGCTTAGAATCAAGAAGACTGTAATACAATACTGAAGGTGCATGGTGTTTCTTACAGGGTGTGAATGATACGAACAAACATTGCAGACTTGTCTGAAAATGAATTCTCTGAGGTTTTACTACTGATGCTTTGCCAGAGAAGCATTAAAATGAAGAGTTGCTAAAGCTTGTGGTTACGTTGTCTGTTATGTTACTTTCCTTGGTAACTGACTTCACTCCAACCCTGCGCTATTTCACTATAGTTTGCAATTAGCGAGCAAGATACTCTCTTTTGAACTATGTGTTAAGTTGTAAGTAACAGTTTGTTTTCTTTCACTGCAGATCTGTATGAAAGATGCAGCGTTTCTCAAATGGTGAGTGCAGGTTCCTCTTATTATTATTATTATTTAAATTGAATTCTTCAAGTCTGTCAGAGATTTCTGAAGTGTATGTTTATCTATGTGCAAAATTCTCCACATTTCACAAGAGCCAAACGTGCTCTTCAATTATGATCAGAGTCCTTTACCCAACTTTCAGTGAAGAGCCCTTAATGTCCCTTAGGATATATGTGAAAAGAGCTCTGGGGAAAATATAGATCCACGTGATTCCAGCCCTTGTATATTACTGGGAAGAGAGGTGTGTGGGAAAGAAAAGCTGGAGTGTCATGCTCTCCCCTCCCTGCCTCTCCATCAGCCAGAACTGTGTGGAAGTCACTCTGTAATGTGGGAGTTGAAATCCTCATTGTTAGCATTAATGAGTACTGAGTACTGAAAAGAGTTTGTGTTAAGTCGAGTGGATCTAGTAAGCAGCAAGTGATTCTGCAGCCTGTACAATGTGATGGTGCGTGTGACTGTATCAAGCCCAGACTGAGCTGAAGTTCCACTCTTGGATGATTTGCAAAAGGTTTGTAACACCTCTGCAATCATTAGCTCATCATCGTTGCTGGGTTTTTTGCATGGATGTAGGGCCTAATTTCACATCTTTTTCCACACGATGGATCTCAAATGTTTGACTAACTTGGACTTACACAGTTTTTTCCTACAGAAATGGAAGTGGAGAGAGAAACAGCAAATTGAATTGAACTTACTTAGTTTGGATTTCAGGCTGTAGTTAAGAGGCAGAATTAGCTCTTGAAAACCTGTACTTGTGAATTCCTCCCGCTCTTCTACCACAATTGTGATCCTTGCCTGTGGTTCATGGAACGGGAGCCTCTTGAGTTCAGCCAAACGAAGCCATCACGTATTTCAGTCTTTTTTTGCATTGGCAAATTTCTCTGTAAGTAACTGGAGATGCTGCGTTATTTGTTCACAGTTTTGATTGGGCTGCCTTGGTCGTAGATGAAGCTCACAGACTGAAAAATCAGAACTCTCTGCTTTATGAGACACTTACTGAGGTAAAACATACCAGCTATCTACTACTGCATAAAGACTTTTCACTAAAGGGTACTGATTTTCTGTTTATTCCTTTGTATTGTGTCGTTATTAACCCTGGGCCACAACCAGATTCCATCAGAATTGTTGAACAGATCCACATAGTGGCAGAGCAATAAGGACCTTGTAAGGGAAATGGCTGATCACAGCCTGAACCTCTGATTAACCATCTGAGGCAAGTGATGGGTCAGCTGTGGGAGCACAGGTGAAGGTAATTCAGCTGTGCTCCCGGAAGGGGTGGAGCTTGATTCTACCTCTCCTAGATCCCATTTAAGGACTGACCACCACTAAGGTAGGATCTCTTTCTTGAGATTGCTCCTTTGTGGAGTTCTTTAGTGAGCCTTGCCACCAGCAAGCACCCGTTCTTGACTGGAGGCCTCAGAGTTGGTGATGGATTGCTATAAGCAGCATGGATCAGATAATGGCAGCGTGATCGTCAGAGTAGGTCAGAAAGTAGAAATGGCACGTGGTCGTTTGCAGTTTCATTTCACTGTCCTATTTCAGCAGCATTTTCTAGTTGCCTGTCATTAACAGTGAGTATGCAGCATTGGGTCTGGGAATTCTAATTTTGCTTTTGCATTTTGTTTTTACTTTCCTTATGCTGTCCTCTTTGCATTGGTGCCAGCTTAAGTTTGGTAGAGCTGTTTGACAGTCATTCTGTACTGTATGTAATATGGTTTTGGCTGGTATTTGCAGTATTCTGCAGGCATTTCTGTGCCACCTGTCACCTTTAGGTTAAGCATGAGAAGGATGTGGGTGGAACTGTAGATAAAGTAACTTTTCATTTCAAATGCTCCCTCCTTTTCATTTAGTTTTGCTGTTCGTTCTTTCAGCTCTCAGTAGGTTTCAGCCTGCTACTCACAGGAACTCCAATCCAGAACAGCCTCCAAGAACTGTACTCCTTACTTAGCTTTATTGAACCTGATATTTTTCCTGGAAAACAAGTGAAAGAGTTTGTTGAGTATTACCAAGCAGTTGAAAAGGAGAGTGAGCCAGGTAAGTAACAACTGATGCTGTACTTGAATCAGGACTGGGAGAAGGGCACATAGTATAAATAATGATTACTAATCTTAGTGTAGCTGATAAGTACTTTGCAGGTGTGCAACTGTCTTTTGTTTTCTCTGTAAAACTGGGCTAGGATAATTTCGTTAAGGTTCCTTTATACCTTTATCTTTGAAAGTATAGCTGTAAAGATACTGTATGAATCCCTTATGCTTCACTGATAATTTGTTATATCTTGCTTCTGGATAGCCAAAGAATTGCACAATCTTCTGCAACCATTTTTGCTTCGAAGAGTCAAGTCTGAGGTGACAGCAGACCTTCCAAAAAAGGTGGAAGTAGTTTTATACCACGGAATGTCAGCTCTGCAGAGGAAGTACTACAAAGCTATTTTGACCAAAGATTTAGGTAACTGAGGTGTTAGAATTCTATTGGTTGATTCTGGGGCTGCATGATTCATGATTTTAGCCTGTGATAGAGGAAGAGACGTGTGAATCTGGAGCTGGGGAGGGACAGCTTCAAGAATCTGCTTTGGATCAGCTTGTAATTAAAAATCTTATGAAGAAGTAAGTCTGTTCCTGTCCATTCTTCTTGTGTTCAGACAAAAAAAAGTCTGTATAGGAAATTATAGGTCTCTACAACTTTTCCAGTAATAATATAGATTTCACATAGCAAATTGAAACCTGTTGGTTGTAGATTTGAGTGCCTTAGGAAACCACAGGACCATATAGACAATACAGCCACAGATCCTTATCCTAACAGCTCACTCCTTGGCATTAAATGTGTGAATCAACTGTAACAGAGCATCCTGAGGAATAAAAGAGAAAGTATTTGGTTCTCTGAAATCCCTTTTCATTTCTACGTACCGTGTTTGGTTTGTCAGTGCTTTTGTGTTGTAAGTGGGGGGATAGTGACTCTTTGTTCTAGAGCTAATGCCTGCTGCATTTAGGAGCCACTGTGCTTTGCATCATCACCATGAAAGCTGAATTTTCGTCTAGAGTCAGCAATGTCCACGTTTATTTTCCGCACAGAAATATGTATCTACTCTTAACTTCCTGGTTAGCCAGGCAGTCTTTACTGTGTTGTATTACTTTTCTGTTTTTGTTCTTGGGAAGTCCAAATGAACTGTAACAAATCAGTTTTGATGATTTCTAGATCCATGGTGCTGTCTTAGAAAAAAAAGTCATTGGCTCTTTCCAGGGAGTTGAGAAAGTTCCAGAGGTTTTGACAAGGCAAAGTAGTAAAGACTCCCTCCCTCAAAAAAAGAAAAGCATGGGGAGTTTTATTTGGCTCATAAAGATGGATATATCACTCTTGAGATGAAATATCAAGTACAGAAATGATGTGCAAAGAGTTACTTCAATGCTGAAGCAGTGCAGAGCAGTGCTTAGGTGTTCTCAGTCACACCATTGGTGAAGCATGGGCTTTCCTACTCAGTTCTTTTTTTCTGTGCACTTCGTTCCAGATGCATTTGAAGGTGGAACAGGAAGGAAGGTCACGCTTCAGAATGTCTTAATACAGCTTCGGAAGTGTGTTGCCCACCCGTATCTTTTCAATGGTAAGAACACATTCTTCTCTTTCAAAATAGAACCATAGTTTTTTAAACAAGCATCCTGGGGGTCTGCCTGGCAGTATTTGGCAACATGGTCACTTAAAGGTTGATCACTGAGTTGATACTTATATAATTAGGTCTACTTCTGAACCACCTTTCTTTTCTAGGTGTTGAACCAGAGCCATTTGAGATTGGAGATCATATCATTGAAGCCAGTGGCAAACTGTGTTTGTTGGATAAACTCCTTTCATTCTTGTATGATGGGTATGTCGTATTGGGATGAGGAAGATAAGGTGGAGTTGACACAGGGAGAATAGATAAACTAAGAAGGAAAGCTGCCTTGTTTCTCCATAGATTGTACAGATACCACAACACAAGCACTGCCCTATTTAAATTATCTCAGTACAAAGAACTGCATTACGGGCTGTAGAGGAATCTCAAAAATAATTTTGTAGCTTCCCTTTAAACATTTCTCAAAATACTTCACTAACTCTCACGTGTTCTCATATATTGCCAAATTTATGCTGGGAACCTGGGGGAATATGAATCTGACAGGGCAATCTAGTCTGGCAGGTCATGTGGTAATGACCCTCATGGCACTACATTCAAGCTGAGGATCCTTTTAGCCAGGACTCTCTTGGTCTGTGCCAAGGTGCATGTAGCCAGCAACAGTGTTGTGCCAGAGCCTTGTTACCTGTTTGTGACTTCACACTTTTACACATGGCAGCTGATGGTAGCAGGTGGAGCTGGCTGGCTACATCTGGATGTGGGGCTGAAAATGTGGTGAGGGAGTTGGCAGTGACTCTGTGAGGCATAGTGCAGTGTTGTGGAGAGCTCTTGCTATGTAAGGGTGGCTAGTTGAGCTACTGTAACCCTTCTACTGCTCTGTGAAATGCTGTCACATTATAATGTTGCTGGTAACATCTCATTCTTCTTCCAGTGGCCATCGTGTCTTGCTCTTTTCTCAGATGACTAAACTGCTTGACATTCTGCAAGACTACATGGACTATAGAGGTATGGTCTGCATGGTTTGGCAGCAAGGGGCTTATCTTAATGATCTGTGCCATATAGTGTTAGTCTGGTTTTGGCTGATCTGCCTGGGATGGAGAATATGATGAGCACTTGTTTCTTCTTAGTAGACAGAAACCATATTCTTACAGTTGTCTGTGACTTGGGATTTGAATTAGTCTCTTTGTGCTACCTGCCTGCAAGGAACTTGCACTTCAGTGTAGTTCTTCAAAGTGGCTTGAGCTTTGGTTCCTTGCTAAAATCAAGCTAACAGATGGCAGGGTAGCAAAGTTTCACTATATACCTGTGGTTAATTGTGTACCTGAGTCCTGAAGTAGCTATAGTAAAGCTATTAGCTCTCAATTCAGTTTGTCCAGTACAGAACGCAAATTGTACCACATTTATACCAGGAAATGAGTTTTTGATTAAAACAGTTGTTGGCAGTGAGGCCTCAATATGACTGTTTTGGCAAGGCTGCCAAAGGGATCTTGAGACATTTTCTTTTGTTTCAACCCACGTGGCTCTGTGCCTACTTAGGACTTGCCATGAAAGAGGCTTTTCTTTGGTGTTTATGGGTTTGGACAACTAATGTTGCACTAAAAAGCCAAATGTAAGGCCTTTTCCCATACTGCTTGCTCACAGGAAAGCACACACTGAAAGCAGTACAAGCTTGTATGAGAAAGATATGATGGTTATTGGCTTGTAGCGTGGAGCCAACAGCCAGCACAGTATAGTCTGAAATGGGACACTGTGTTAATGTTCTTATGCTTTGGCTTTGTATTTCTCCAGCTTGTTTCCATGCAGTAAATTAAATGCTAAGAGTTTCCACTTTAGGTAAATTAGCTTTTGTTGACAGTCAGTCTGGGAGTCAGGGTCACTGGAAAGGAAAAGAGGAGTTGAAGGTGATAAAATGCAAATCAGAGCAGGAGGGCTTGGCATAAAAAGTCAGGACAACAGTAAACGTATGATGAATGAAATAAGAGAGACGGAGTATAACCAGAATCTCAGAAACATTTTGTTGTTTGGGAAGGCTATAGCTACGAGCGGCTGGACGGTTCTGTAAGAGGTGAAGAGAGACACCTTGCCATTAAGAACTTTGGTCAGCAGCCCATCTTTGTCTTCCTACTGAGCACCAGAGCAGGTAAGTAAGGAAGGGAGAGAGAACACCTGTCTTGCTTCTGCACTCTTCTTTTGCTCTCTCTGGCAAAATTTCAGGGTGTTCTGAATCCTCCATATTCTGTTAATATTGAAGATTTTTGAGAGAGACAAGACACATCCTGAATTTGGGTTTCTTAGCTTGGAGACCCGATTCCTGTGCTTTCAGCAGCTGATGCCAAAATAGTTTTCAGGTTGCAGCTGTTTGAGTAACTTTTATTCTGAGCTCTACAACGTGCCTTGTTAAGCTGAAGGAATCTCACTCGCATTTTATTTCTGCGAGTACTTTATTTCTTAAGTTTCATCAGACTTTAGGCAGAAATAGACTTCCTCTAAGCAAGCTGGTAGAATTGCTCCCTGAATGTGGGCGTGCACTCTGGCTGGCAGATGGACTCAGCTGAGAGCCTTTTACATACCAGAAACTGCAAAGAACACCTCAGGAGTGCCATCTCTACTTCGCCTCCTCTTAGCTCCCCAGGCCTATTTGTGTCATCTGAATGGTTTCAGTCCTTCCTGTCTCTTTATTCAGACCAGCACAAGGGCAGGCTTCTGCTTACCTTCAGAGAGAGGATCAATGCTGCTCGATCTCAAGCATCAGGCTCTAATTATGTCTTCTTTGGGCTTCTGGTCAGACTTTCCTGAATTAAAATGGCTCTGATAATATTGCAGGGAGTGGAGAGGAATATATTGAGACTGTAGAGAAGTTCTAAGTGCAAGAAATAGATGCTTCTCTTAACATTGTGCCTAAACTCTTCCTGCCTGCTGTCCACCAGAATCAAGAGTTGCTTTTTAGTGCTCGCTGCTAAGCCTGTTATATTCTATCCACCTGGGAACAGCAGCACTAGCCATATTTCCATCCTTGTGTTATGGGCAGAGATTTTCAAGTGCATGACTATCTCCACTTGCAAGATTGTTCCGATTATTATGAAGCTCTTATCGCCTGCAGGAAAGAATGTACTTGAACAGGTTCTACCCTTTTTTGCTGTAGTATGTTGTGACAGTATTGAATATTATTAAAAGAATAACATTTTTCTTTCATTCCATGAGAGTCCCAACTCTAATTTCAAAACTGTTTAAAGTCACATATATACCCAGGCTCTGGCTGCTGTATAATTGGGTGTGTTGTTTCCCACTGTTCCAACAGTGTATTTACTAGTTGTTACTGTGCTTCAGCCAAGTCATAGCTTGGGCAGACATTTGTAGCCTCAGTAAAGCCAGTACTTGCTGCATTAGTCTTCCTGACAGCTGAAGAATATGTCTGTGTTATCAGTCTTGACAACCTGTTGCCTTTGTATTGATTTGCTTGCATCCTTTCTTTCTTTTTTTGTTCCCCTACAATGCATAGTGCTGCTCTGTTTTGTGCTGTTGCAGAAAGCACAGAGAAATACAGAAATGCTGGGCTCATCCATTTATTTGGATCCTTGTGAGACTCAGACTTGGGGCTGAGCGATGAACTGAATCTAATGTAGTTGATCAGATCTGACAAAACCTTGCATAGCATAAATTCTCCAGCTGTGTCTTTAATTGATGTTACTGATGTACCCTGTGATCTTTTCTGCTCATAGGAGGAGTTGGCATGAACCTGACGGCAGCTGATACAGTTATTTTTACTGACAGTGATTTTAACCCACAAAATGACTTGCAAGCGATAGCAAGAGCTCACCGGATTGGGCAGCACAAGTGAGGAAATGTTGCTACTTCTCCTTATGTTGAGTGTCTCTTTCCCTATCCGTAACGACCAGACCAGGCTGCCCAGAGCCACATCCAGCCTGGCCTTGAATGTCTCCAGGGATGGGGCGTCCACAGTCTCCTTGGGCAACCTGTTCCAGTGTGTCACTACCCTCTGTTGTCTTTGATTTTGCCTTTTTATCCCCATGAAAAGATTGGATAAGGTGTTGTGATAAGTGTGCCATGCCAAGAAACCCCTTACCTCAAACAAAATAATAAGAATTTTCTTGACTTTATGAAGGCCTGTAAAAATTATCCGCTTGATTGGACGAGATACAGTTGAAGAAATCATCTACCGAAGAGCTGCTTCCAAGCTTCGTCTGACAAATGCCATTGTAGAAGGAGGTCAGTTTGCCTTGGGAGTACACAAACCTCAGGAAGCATCAGATTTACAGGTAAAAGAGTTAAACCTTCATGATGACTTCAGTAACGTTCTTAGGAATGTTGGCATGTCTCTCTGTTTTTGTCTGATATGAACCTGCCAAGACGCTTCCATTTGGGGGCTGGGGGATACATGTTGACCTGACAGCTTTTGTGCACATCCTAGGAATCAGCATTGCACTCCAGGTCCAAACAAGATTGGAAATTTGAAGACAGTTTTTAGAGTCTTGAGGTGCATCTGTTGTGTAAAAATATGTGTTTCCTTGGAGAAGAGGAGAAGGCAGAATGTCCCTCGGTTTTTAATTATATAACAGGTCTAAAGTGGAGGCTGACTCATTGTTTCTAAGAACTTATCTGTCTCTCCTGCCCTTCTCTCACAAACAGAGCTAATGATAAGTACTTTGACAGCTTTTGATTGCTCGTCTGAAACTTGGTCAACCTTTGGTTGACCTCCTGGCAGATACAGTGTCTCAGGAGTCAGGGTGTGATTTATGATTCTGACCCAAAAGCTGAGTTTTGGGCTGAGAGCTTTGGTTGAAAACATCAAGCGAAGTGAAATTAGGAGGGATATATCTCCTCTATGGAGGTAAACCTGGGAAAGGCTTGGAATTAATGTATCTTTTCCCACTCCCTACCCCTTCATCAGTATGTACCTCGGCAATTATAGTTTATGTGGAAGAAGTGGAACTGAGCCCATAGGAAATTCCATGCTGATATTGTGCTCCCTGTGAATTTTTGTGGGATGTAAGATTTGATTTGATTTTATTAAGAGGTGGGGCAAAAAAAAGCCCGGATTTTTTGGCTATGAAGAAAGCTCCTTCAATGCATTCAGAATGATGCCTTTTTTGTTGTTTGGCCTATAGAGGGGAAAAATGGCCTTTCCGGTCTGAGTGAGTATGTTTGAGGAAGATATGTGACAGGCCTGTCTCAATAGGTATTGAGAAAAACGAACATGTTAAGTGCTAATATTTAGACAGATAATACAAAGGATTAGATTTCACTTTTATAACCTTCCAATTTATGTCTGAAAAGCCTGAGTCACAGGGATTCACGTGGAATTAGAAGATACTCATAATGAACTACTTCTTTTCTTTGATAAAGCTGAGTGAAATCCTGAAATTTGGCTTAGATAAATTGCTGTCCTCTGAGGGAAGCACTGTCCAGGACGTGGAGCTGGAAAACATCCTTGGAGAGACAAAAGGAGGGAAGTGGGTAATGGATGGTGTTCTGCCACGTGAAGAAGAGAGGAAGGAGGATGATACAGAAAGTAAGTTACAAATTGAAACACCTATGGAGTGCTTGGGAGCTAGTAGAGGAGGCTTCCTAGGGAAAGGTGGTATTTTTCTGGTAACAAGAAGAAAATTGGACTTGTAAAGAAAAGTGGCCCATCCATGAGCTTGATTTCTAAGCTTAAATTAGTCTTTTTCTTCTTCTTGCATTCTTGTTTGCCTCAAACATTTATAAGAATATTAGCCCAGATTGTTGGCCAGAGGGGCTGAATTCCTTAATGTGCTTCAAATTCTGAGACCTCAGGAAAGTGGAGGCATTCAAATTGCAGGTGCTGTTATTCCCATGGAGAATCATTAAGATAGAATTACAGATGCAGAAGGATAACAATAACTTAAAGAAAAACTATATAGCAACTCTTTTGTATATGTCTCCATATAAAAGATTGTTGGCCATGAAAAACACAAGCTGAAATGACCTTAAAGAGTTCCAAAACATGAGGTAAGAAATGCAGAGCTATTGAATCTGAACGGCTAGAACAAACCTATTGTCTTCATTATTCTAGTTTCCAATTCAAGTGTAACTTAATTGTGATTAGTTCTCTGTATTAAATGAGAATAAATTTTAAGCATGCTTTCTCTCTTGTAGTACCATGAGACAGACTGACGTTCTACAGTTCTGACTAGCACTTAAATGCAGATCTGTGACTGAAGCAGAAAGCTTTTGACTGAGGAAGCAAATCTTGGTTCTGTTGTTTTAATGTTAGCTGATGCTGGCTATATAAAAGACATTTACTGTCTTTTTCTGCTGAGTGTAGAACAGTGTAACAGAGAAGCCTAATTGCTTTTGATCTTGCTATATATTTGAAGTGTTAGTGGCTTTCAGTTCCTTCTTTATACTTGCAAATTATTTTTTTGAAGATCACATGTATGTGTATGAAGGCAAGGATTATTCAAAAGAACCCAGCAGAGAAGACAAAAAAGCATTTGATCAGCTTTTGGATCTGCAGAAAGCCTTAATTGAAGAGACCAGTAAAGAAGGGAGAGCTCTCCGGAACAAAGCAAATGTAAGGCAAAAGTCATGACAAAGCATATGATGCTCTTAATTGAGAGGAAACTCAGTTTCATTTTCTGCAAGCTTTACTTAAAGCTTGCAAAGGAAAAAGCACGTTAAAAGATTCAGATGCCATTGTTGGCTCTTGAATCTGAGGGTTGGACAAATCCAGCAATATCTGGTAACAGATCACAGATGAAATGCTGGGCACTAATATAAACTTAGATCACAAAACCACCCATTTGTTTGACGTCTGGGATCTGGTGGTTAAGGGCTGTGGATGAGTAGACAAATGGGAAAGGAGTGCAGCATAAAGTGGGCACCAGGTGTGTGCTTGAGAAGAGCAGTGCTGAATTGCCGCTTGCTTTCTCTAGACTCTTCTTACAGGCCTCCGGGACCAGTCAACCAGGAGGAAGCACTTGTTGAGCACAGAGGAGCTGGAGGCTCGGAGGAAGAAGCGCCAAGAAGCAGCTGCGAAGAGAGCAAAGCTTATGGAGGAAAGGAGGAAGGCAAAAGCAGTGGCAGAGCACATGAAAAAGTATGGCTTGTACTGCAGCATCAACTACTTTTAAATTAGTATCTGTTACAGTGTGCTCTAGAAACATGCTCTGTATCCACTCTGGCAAGTGGGGCTGAGAATGAGGGGAGGAGAAGGTGACAAAATAGCTGCAGATCACCCTAAAGAATTAGCTTCATACATCAGGATGTTTCTGAGTACTTCACATCTAATTTAATTCATTGAGACTGGCCTGAATGAGAATGTCCTGTCTGAGTGTATAGTGAGCTTTTGGGACAACCTGCATATGAGGTGTCAGACTTCAGATGTCCCTGTCCCCATGTCTCATCCTAATATCTGTAACTCTTTGGCACATGTATTAACTTCTTGTTCTTTATTTTTCTTTTCACCACTGAATAACTCTTTCCACTTTGTTGTATGCTTGTTTTTTCTGTGCCTACAATCATTTTATCACACCAGCATGTGGCAATTAAAATCACATATCAGCTAGAGTAATCTTGGTTCCTATCTAAAATAGAGTCCTTTAAAACAAGGTGTAGACCCCCTGTCTTTGCTTATTTTCATTGAATTTCTTCTCTTGTTTCAGGATGGCCTGGTGGGAGTCAAATCATTACACATCTACCTGTCTCCCTTCAGAGGAAAGTGAGTCTGAGGAAGAGTTTGAGGAGGGAGAGGCTGGGCTGAATGTGGATTTGGATTACAGAGATGTGGACCTAAACTGTATCAAGTACGTCATGGGAGATGTCACCCACCCCAAAGCAGAAGAGGAAGATGCCATCATTGTCCACTGCCTGGGTAGGACTTCTGACAACAGAACTACTGTAAAGTGGGGTGGGCAAGGGGCTAAATTGACCTTTCTAGTTTGGAAATTTCTAATTTTGTACCAGGTTGAAATCATTTTGAGTCTGACTTGATCTTGTGTGGTATAGAAGCAGTACAGACTCCACACTAGTGTTAGGAAGGGGTATATGGGTCTTTGTTTCTGCCTGAGCCTCTTGAAAGGTATGTCTAGAAACTGTAGTTCTGTGGGCAAGTGGGAACAGTGCCTCTGAAGGTGAAGGCCTTATATTTGTCCCATGTAAGCTGTAAAGACTGAACTGAGATATTAAAAATCACCTCCATTGTGCAGTCAGAAGAGAAAGGTGGGCTTTTTCAGAGGCTGAGGTCAGAACTGCACTCTCATAGTGCTTGTCTCTCTGCACTGACAGTACAGAGGTTCTAAGCCTGTCACTAGTTTTAGGACCTCTGTCAAGACACTGAAGCTGAGCAGAGAAATTCAGGTTACAGAGCTGTTCAAGAATCAGTGGAAGTTCTTACCAAGGCTGTAGCTGAATGTTATAAGCTGCTTTGGCTTATGTTAAACTCAGCATAAAAACTCGTGGTTAAAGTGGAAATGCCAAGTGACAAGAAAAGCCCACAAATAACAAACATCTAATTGTGGGAAAGCCCAAAGCACCAATCTGGGGACATAATATGTGCATGTTCTCCCTGGGTATGAGGGTACTGACAGTTTTATATGCTCTCTACCATGTTAAATACTTGGTTGAGTATCCACAGTGGGCAGTTGAAAGGAATTCTTACTGCAGTTTTTTCAGGGAACTGTGACAAGTTTGATTTTTCCTCAGTGGCTGAAGTTGATCCTTTAGGATAGTTCCTTGCATGCTGGCTCACTTCAATTCACATGTGGTTCTCATATCTGTTTTTGATGGTCATTCATTGCATTTAGCCAGAGTAGGCCCCTTTCCTTCAGGGATGGTCTTCAATCTCAGTTTCTAAAACACGGATCTGTCATTGCATTTTAGATGACTCCGGCCGCTGGGGAAGGGGTGGTTTATTTACAGCTCTGGAATCTCGTTCTGATCAGCCAAGAAAAATATATGAGATGGCAGGGAAGATGAAAGGTAAGGGATTAAAACACAACCCTAGGCCAAGATACTTAAGAGTTTCAATCCCAATGATGTTGCGGGAGCGAGGAGTCTAAATACTATCTTGCTGTAGGAAAAAAAAACCAACAGGTCCTTCTAACTTTCTGGTCTATTCTTGTCTGTGTCTTTCTTTCCATCTGTGGTTTTTAACTGGGTGGTGTGTCTCTGTGTGCTGGGGCAGGTTTATGTCTGTCTTGATTCCCTGGGTTCTGACTGTTGAATCCGTTATGAGGAGGCAGACAAGAATAATACAGAACGTGACAGTGAAATCTCTGCTGTTTTCATTCAGTATTGGCTCTTCAGGACTGATACATTTATTCATTTGGTTTTCTTTCATTCTTGTCTTCTGGGCAGACCTGCAGTTAGGAGGAACCCTGTTATTTCCCATTGATGATAACAAATCCAGGAGAAAAGGACAAGACTTGGTGAGAATAAGAAGCTCCATTTTGTTGCTTTCCTTATGTGATTCTGAAACTGTGTTTAGTGAACTTTATCTTTTTCCCAGTGACAGTGGCCCTAAATACTGAAAATGGCTAAACTGCCACTAGAGGAAAAAAAGAGAATTTTATTTAGAGATTATTAAAGCTAATTGTTAATAATGCCATTTTCCAGCAACTATTGCTGTGTCTCTTAGCGCTGTGTTTAGACTCCATTTCATTTTTTGTGTGTTTTCTCCTTAGTTGGCCTTGATTGTAGCTCAGCACCGGGATCGGTCCAACAACTTGTCTGGCATCAAGCTGGCTGCTTTGGAAAAGGGCCTGAAGAAGATTTATTTAGCAGCTAAGAAAAGGAATGGTAAGTGGTTGTGTGGTGGAATAGTGACTCTGTAAATAAATGTGCGATGATCAGTTTTCACCTTTATTTCTTTCTGAAGTGAAGCAAGATTGAGATTCCCATGGATACGTTGTGCTTTAAAGTATTCCTTCTGTTCTTATTGGGTAGTTTGAAGTCCTTATGTAGACTGCTTTCTGTAAGGTATCTTGTCCTAAAGAGTGTTTACTCTTTCTTCACTTCTCAGCCTCGGTGCACTTCCCACGTATTGGGTATGCAACAAAAGACTTCAACTGGTACGGTACCGAGCGGCTCATCCAGAAGTACCTGGCAACACAGGGTGTCCCCACACTCATGTATCCTTTCCGAATAGGTTTTGTTTGGCTCATAATCTGATTCTGGAATGATTCCCTAAATATCTTGGTGGGTCAAAAGTAAGGAAATTTAGCAAGGGGGGGAAAAAATACATTATAACTTGCTTGGAACGCTACGTCTTGATTCTTTGGCTGAACTTGATGGAGTTGGTGTGTCTTGACTCTTGTAGCTAAACAGCTCGCTCCTCTTGATTTAGAGGAATTTTTATTTATCTGTTTTGTCACTTCTCTGCAAAGATATGCTTTTCTACAGCACCACTGCCAGCAATGCTGTGAATCTGAACATCTGAAAGAGAGACAACAGTAAGCAGGGCATTCTGCTTCCTTGCTGTGTAAATCTCTGGGTGGAAGTGTTGTTTGGCATTCCTTGACTCTTTCTTTATTAGATACTATTTCCCTAGGAATAGAGGGTCTGCTTCACAGCCATCTTCATCAGTAACGGCCTCAAAGCCATGAAGATACAATATTTGCTTGAGAAACATGCACAAAACCCAAGGATCTCTTTAACTTCACGTAGACAGTCTTTGGTTTGCATCCCCTTCAGAAACATGTCTCACACAGCCATTTCTTACCTCTGTACCTCTCTGCTTTTATTGGTCATAACGTTTATATATCGTCAGTGGATCTAGAATGGAATTGCACTGCTTTGGAGTTCAAAGAGACGTGGGAAAAGGATGTTGGCACAATCCTAAATCTGTTTTGAAGATGGAAAATTAAACTTTCACTGGCGGTCACTTACCTCTTATGTTATTTTATTGTTGGGACTTGGAGTACAGCACCATTTGACCATTTTTCTTTTCATCTCTTTCAGAATTCATCCCTTGTCATGCTGTCATTTTCTTCACCAGCTTTTAATGGTTTCCTGGGACTATCTGAATGCACACAGACCTCTCAATGGAAAGGTGTCTGTATTAATGACACCAGATGACATCTTCACAGTGTAAACTGTTATATATTGTTCTGTTGTGCACTATTAGCTGTACCAGGGAAGCTGAAGTGATTCACTGTCTTCTTTAACCCTGCTGACATTAGTGCTGCAAAGCCTCTCTGTGGGTGTGAGACCTTTCCTTCGGCTTCTCAGAGGAATAATCCTTGTATTTGGCAAAGGGCTATTGGGAGCAGGGTCTGACTGTGCGGCGTTTCTGGGGTGAAAGGTGGTGAATAGATGTGCATGGTGCTTTACTCCTTAGGTGAACTGGCCCTCTTCCAGCTGGCCGGCTGGTGGCACTGTTAATCAGCTGCAGCAGCCCTCCTTGCTCTCAGGTCTCTTTACAGAGAGCAGGGCCATGTTCTCCTGCCTGGAAAAAAATACTAACTCTTTGCCAGAATGAAAGTGTCAGTTCTGCTTTTCTCTTGGTCAGCTTCAGTGAATGCTTAACGTGTCATTTCGATCTGAAGACTCAAGGCTCTGTTCCTCTACCTCTTGATTTCCTTTATATTTATTGCCTTTTAATAGGTTTAATTCTTGAGTGCTCCAGCAAGTGTGGATTTGTTCCACAGCTACATGCACACCTGTAGTCACATCTTAACCCAGCTACAGGTTCTCTGGCCACCACTGAGTATACCCTATATTACTGCTACAGCCAGGTATTCCTATTTAAGACCTCGTGCTTTCCTTTGTATCCAGGAGAAGCTGGGACTGTGTCCCCATCCTTTTAGCATGTCTGACTGGAGTTATTAAGGAGCGAAGGGCATGATTTCTTGCCTATAAGATTTCAGCTGAATCCTCAACTGCATTTTGTAGGATCTCCGCCAAATGAAGCTTTCCTACTTTGCTACCCACCACCATTTCTCTTTATTTGGACAGAAATTGTGTATTTTGGATGATGAATTCCATAAAGGGCTCTGTAGCTTTTTTTTTTTGCTAGTTGCTATGCAAAATAAATGTCATGCTGTTTCTTCAGCTGTGCAGTGCTACGCATTTTCCCTTTCTAAACAGCAACCACCCCAAAAAGGAAGGAAGGTGTTTCTTTGTACTCGTGTCCCTCTGGCCTTCCTCTTCCCCCTCTAAACAAGATTTTCTGCAGCATAAAAGCTGAACCATGGCTCCTTGTGCATATCTGTTGTTGCACATTTACTCAGGCTCCAGATGGATGCTGGTAGATGGAGCTCAGTGGCACAGAGTGAGGTCGCCTGCTGTTTGAATGGGCTATACAAGCAGTATCATCCCAGAGCACCTATGAAGGAGCATCTAGTTTTCTTCATCCCATGCTGGAGAGCCAAGCTGATGCCATTTAAGAGTGAGCAGTAAATCAATCAGTAACTCAATGTTTGTTCTTAGTGTAGCTCAGCTTGGGCTTATGTTTCTTACTCGAGATGAGTTGCTGCCTCTTATTCTCTCAAAGCATTGTGCACACAAGTCCTAGTTTAGGTGAGGCAGCTCTGTGGCCTCTAACTTGAACGTCCTACTCAGTAAGCAGTGAGAAACTGCAGAAACAAGTCAAGCTTTACAGGCAGGTGCAGATCTATGACTTGTTACTGAATACCCCACCGTGTGCTGGGGAAGATGGGGTTTGGATTTGGGAAAAACAAAGCCTAGTTTCCAAGGTGACAGGAAAATCTACAGCAGTTTCAGCCTTGGTATCTTAACAAAAAATATCTAATGTTTGTGTCTCCAAACAAGGCGTATCTGGCACATGGAAATGACCAGTAGAAAAATGTAATGATAAATAGTCTGGGTTGTTTAAAAGCAAGTGAATCTGATGATCAGTGGAGGGGGGGAGAAGCAAACTCAGGTTTGGGCACAAGTTGATACAGAACACAAGATGGACACGATTGCTTGGTAGTAGTCTCTTTCAGCTCTGTCATGGGCTGGAGCACACAGTAATGTGCTGTGAGAACTATCTGACAGCAGTAACTCCAGTGCTTTCTGCATTTGTCCCCTTCACTGACTGTGTTGTTCTTGAGTCATTCAAGCTCCAGGACTGGAATCTAGGAGGTCTGGCTTTCTTCTGTGCATTCTCACAGAGGCAGTTTAGGTTGGATATGAGGAGGAAGTTTTTCACTCAGAGGGTGGTGACGCACTGGGACAGGTTGCCCAAGGAGGCTGTGGATGCCCCATCCCTGCAGGCATTCAAGGCCGGGCTGGATGTGGCTCTTGGCAGCCTTGTCTGCTGGTTGGTGACCCTGCACACAGCAGGGGGTTGAAACGAGATGATCATTGTGATCCAGGCTGTTCTATGATTCTCACCTGTGAGTTCACTGTATGAGTTCACTATATTTAAATGGGTGTCCTAGAGAGAGGAGCAACACGCCAGCACAGCAAGGTGCTGCTGTGAGGCACGGGGTGCCTGCGGCTGGGCCGGGCCGCGCGGCTGGAGCCGGGGGAGGGACGGGGCGGTGCCGGGCACAGGAAGCGGAAAGCCGCGGCGACTGCGGCCGCCGCCGGGGGAAGGCGGCGGGGCACGGCGGCGGGTCGGTGCCGGCTGAGCGGCATGGGGCGGCGGCGGGACGCAGGTCGGTCGCTCGGTCGGGTGGTCGCTCCGCGTGTCCGTGTGTTTGTGGGGCTACCGCCCTCCTGTCGCCGCCACTCCGCCGCCGGGCGGGAGAGGCTCCCGGCGGATGTCTGCGTCTCCGGGGCTGGGCGGCGGGGAGGCCGAGGGGTGAGGGCTGGAGCTGCCCTCTAAGAGCCGCCGGTGGGGAACGGGAGCGGCACGGCCGCAATGCACGGAGAGTGTCCGGCTCGGTTGTCTGCGCTGTGGAACGTGGTTACCTGTAAGCACGTCAATGGGCTGTCCCGGCTTTGAGAAGAGCCGCGGAGCATTTGCAAACGATGTGATGTTTGGAGGGCTCGGTTCTCAGCGTGCTTGGCTGTTCTTCCACGAGGGTGTCTGGCCATAGCCCCGGGACCAGCGTTAGTTTAGCAGTCTGTCGCTACTGTCCTTTAGGTTTGAGTTAGCGGCGGCAGCGTTCTGCTTGTACTATGGATATGTGTACCTGGCAGGGCTGTACTGTCACTGTACTACTCTGATAAATCAGCGACTAAGGTATAAATTGCGTGATTGATGACTTGGATGCTGCTTGTGTGTTTCTTACAGTGGGCAGAGGGCATCACCTGACTGATGTGTCCCGCACGGAGCTTCCATAGTCATGGAAGTGCTGTGTTGAGGTGGTTTTGTTCAGGCGTTTTTGTTCTCCATTGAGATAACCCCACTAAGTTTTCAGGCCTGCGTTACTGCGTGTTATAGATTAAACACGCAGGTGGATCGCTTCAATAAACCGAGTGGCTTTGCTTTTCTTTCTGAAAGATCCTTGTCGTGGACTAATGGCTTTCAGCCCAGAGGCTGGGAATTCCCGGGGGTCTGTGAACTGTTTCTAAGGAGCCTGTGAGAGGCAATGAAGAAAAGAGAACACATCGCTAGAGGGCTTAGATTTGCTGAGTGCTAAGCATTTAGTTTTAGGGTGAGGGGCTTGCAAATCAGGATCCATCACCATAGAGCAAGGGCTCTGGTTAGTTAAAACTAACGGAGAGCCAAGTAGATCAGCATGGGTGAACTTCTGTGCTTCCAGGTTACATTGCTGGACTGGGGGCTGGCTCAGGAAATACAAAAGCGAAAGGTTCCTGTGGCATTGCTCATAGATCTCTCTGTGCATGCAGTTGAATGCAGTGAATAACAGGAATACGTTGTAGCTGCCAGAGTCAGCGCTGCCTCTGGAATGTTTCCTGACTGCCTAGTAATCTTTTAATTATTTCTACCCCTGAAGCCTGATGCTGTCCCTTAGCACGGCCTGATGCTGTCCCTTAGCACGGCTCTTGGGGTTCTGCATGTTTAATCTGTAAAGCTCCATGCAATCATTAGCAGGCATCCTTTGCTCTATAGGCTACTGTAGAAGTGAGGCCTATACAAGGCACACACGTCCTTGTGGGCACTGATGGCTGCTTCTGCTTCTGGATGTGTGTGTAACTCCATATGGTGCTTCTGGATATTTGAAACTCCGTGCACGAGTGGGTAAGTCGACTGCAATAGGTTGCAAGTTCTGGACTGGGTAAGAATGAAACTGAACAGGCGAAGGTTTCAAAGCTAGGCTGGGATAGAATTGTTTGCCTCAGCTCCACAGGGGGAAATCCATTGGGAAGGCATGGGATATAGAAGAGAGCTCTTGTTTGCCTTTGCCTTCTTTGATTTAAAGATGTAACTTGCTCCTTTAAATTTCCCTCGGGCCGGGAGCCAAATTGTGCTGCCTTGAAGATGATCACAAAGCGAACTTCACTGGAAATGGAATTGGGCTCCCAGCATGGAAAATAGTTATTCAAAAGGACTTTTTTTGGGAGATTTATGAGCAAATGAAAAGAGAGAGTTACAATGAGTTGCATAGCTGTGTAGGAGCTGTAATTACAGCGATCCCTTCAATAATACTTGGGGGTAACTATGTTTCTTCCCTGTGGTGCAAGATTCGGCCCTGCTTCTTGCCAGACTGACTGGGGTCCTCGAATCTCCTCTGGGGCCTCCTTAGCATTGTTTCCATCAAGGAGTTCCCAGTCAGATGAAATCAGCAGCTTCCTTCTTTCATCTGTGAGCGAGGGAAAGGCAAAGTGAGAGTCTCGGCCCTACTGGCAGCAGAGTGTGCGCTTGCACAACGTGTTTGTTTGAACAGAGGAGAGATTCCTATCCACCCTCTAGCTGTTTGCCTCTGCCACTCTCCATCGTGGGATTGGCTTTGCTCTTCGGTGCTATGCCATGAATTGAATCACAGAAAGGACCCGAGACAAAAGTGCGGCAAGGTAGGGAGGGGAGATTACTATGGGTTTTTTTCCCCCTCCTTACAGTGGTGTTGTTTGCTCTCTGAGGATTGTGTTGACACAACTGAGAGTGGTGAACTGTGGTGCGGAGGTGGGAGCTACTTACACCTTCTTTCCTGTCAAAACCCAAGTACGGTGCAGCTGTACCCTGAAGCCAAAGGAGCTTTGTTTCACACGGGGCCAGGTGCTTTGCAAATAGACCATGTTATCTGCAGGAGGTGTGGTGATCTCTTTGAATTAACCGGATTGGGCTACCCATTCACACTTGTTTCTGGATGGATGGGGGCCCCCCATCTCCTCCCCGGCAATCACAGAAGCTTTCTTGGGCTATGGCCAGCCCCATTCCTGCCATGACATAGACTAGGAGGTAGGTGCCCTGCTTGGTTTGACTGCTGAGAGTGTACCTGGATCAATTCTCTCTGCAGACTGTGCACCTCCCACTGTGGAGTCTTTGCTTTATCCTACCTGGACTGGGCAGTTTTATTCCCATTCTCCTTGATGGGAAGAACTGTTCAGCCCCCTGTACATCCTGCAGCTGGGGCCGGGAGGTGGTGCCGAGTTCCTAAGTTCATCACATTGCTTTTGACTGCACTCCAGGAGGTTTAACGTTTTTTGGTGGCCTGGTTGTTGACTTTTCACAGAGCTATGTCAAAACCGTTGCTCTTGTTTGCACAGAAAATGAAAGTTGGCATGATCCAGCCTGCCTCAATGCTCCCATATTAGCCTTAACTGTGAGGCTGCTTCCCATGCCCAGCACTGCCTTGCTTCCTCTGCTGCCAAACTGGATCTGTGTGCTTGTGGTTCCTGTCTAGGAAGCCTGGGCATTTCTCACAGCCATTTCTATCTGCTGCAATGCTCTCTGACTTCTCCATCTTCTGTCTGAGATTTGAGGGGGAAAAAAGGTGAAGTAATTGGAGGAAAATGGCATGAGTTTAAACCTCCTTCACAGGTTCCTCTATGGCTTTGCTATGTTTGTGATGATGGTTGCTCTCTAGTAATGCCAATGTGAGTGGATCGATCCCATAATGTTAACACCTCTTGGATTTGTGAGGTTATTCCTGATTTGCCACTCCTAGTGCTTACAAAGTCCTTTAGTGCTCATGGCAGCCGGTCTAATAGTGCTTTTTGGAGCATGGAGGCTGGGATCTGTCTGAGGTGGAGCTAAAAAACTGCTTTTCTGAGTCCCATCCTGTTGCTGGAGCCGTACGTTCCAGGCTATGTGCAAATCTGGGGAGTTAATGTGTTGCATCATGTCTCCCTGGCTGGGGGATTTTAGTTCCTGTTGCAGTCATGATGCTGTATTTCAAACTGTGCCGTGCCTTGGCTTTGTTTTTTGCTGTGCCTGTACAGTCTAAATTCATCATCATTCCCCCCCTTCCAAAACCAGGCCTTATGTTTCCATTCTTGTTTGTCCCTTGTAAATTCTCTGCTTCCTTTAAGGAGCTTTTTGAGGCACGATGTTCCCTTGCAGCCTAGGAATTCATGTGTGCAGAGGTTCCCCAACACCACCTCCTTCCTAGGAGCCCTGGTGAGCCCAGGCTTCTGGTAAATGCCTGCAGCTCCACATCATGCTGTGAGCCAAGGGAGCCCTTGGAGCCCAGGCTTGGTTCTTAAGCAGAGTTTATGCATTGCAGAGGGCTCTCTGCTTGCTCATGAGCTGTTCTGGATGTGTTGGTGGAGGAATTCTGGTTGGAAAAGGGAGCCAGCTTAGTATTAGGTTTGGTTTCTGTTGCCGTTCCTCTCTGGGAAGGTAGAAGATGGCAAGCAGTTGTTGACTCTTTTATTGCTAGCAGCTTTCAAAAGTGTTGTGAGCAGAGAGAAACGGAGGGATTTAATGTTAATTAAAGTAGTCTTTTGCCTGCTCTGCCTTCCACATGCCTATAGCCCTCCGTCCTGCTGGTGTTGGCACAGGGCAGCCATCTGACAGGAAGCATGGGAGAGTGCTGCTCCATGCCAAACCCTGCACTGGGACACTGTGCTTAAGATTCCCTTAAGACAGGCTGGTCCCTGATTCCTTTGTTTCCCTTCTTGATGAATTCACAATAGAGTTGGGAAGTAGCTGGGTTTCTTTTTTTCCTCTTTCCTCCACAGGGTTCCAAGTTCTTGGTGTGTAACTCCTAGAGGCTGTTCTGTTGTCACCGTGTTCCCATCCCAAAACAGTCATCTCTCTTCTGCCCTTTGCAGATTGGACTTAAGCTTCTGTTCTGAATGGAATGTGCCACAGGAAACGTTGGCCCATATAAGCCCGTTATGATCTCTAATCAACTCTCCCTGGTGCGATTAGCGTGTGTATATATAGCTATAACTTCTAATAAAATTCAGTTCTTTGAGCCCAAATTAGCTTTGGAGGCGAAGGTTGCAAAGGAAGGGAGGCACTCGAGCTGCCATCGATTGTGTAGTAGCTAATGCTTGTAAAATGGGCACACCTTGCAGCTATGAAAACAAAGCAGGTTCAGACACGGTGGTCTGATCGTTCACAGCATTTCTGCTGCGATAGTCACACACACCCCCGTCCCTTCCCCCAGGAACAAGCAGAGTGTATTGCTGCCATTCTCAGCCTGGTGGTATTTGGGATGTGAGTTATGGGGATGTGGAAGTCAAGTGTAGTATTTGTTCTGGGGTGAGTATCTGTGTTCAGGATGCTCAGTCTTCACCGAGGCTCGAAGCTCTTCTGCTGCTCTTCTGATGCTGCTTCAGTTTCTTGGATAAATGTTTCTTGGCTTTCTACCAGCTTATTTAAAGCTCTGCAAATGGGTATGTGTGTCTCCAGTCTGGAAACGGAGATATCAGCTGGGATGAGGTTGCAAACTGGACACAGTGTGATGAGTTGGTGACCTGTGGCCAGGTGGAAATGGAGTAAGAGAATGAATACAGCATGAATCGTGTTTTGCTTTGCTTAACATGCCTGTTTGTTTTTTCTAGGCCTATCGTGAGGAGCAGAGCTCCCCCAACTTCTGCCCCTGGAAGGACTCCTTGCAAGTGAAGTGCACTTGCTCCCCAAGGACCAGGCCTCACTAATGACTGGGAAGCAAAGAGTACTTAGGAAAGCACTTTTATCACGGACTCCACCTCAGGAGCACAAGGAACTCGTCTTCTAAACAGAATCCTCGTGGACCCCATGTCTGCTGCAATGGATACAGAATCAACGTATTCGGGATACTCCCACTACTCAGGTCACTCCAAAAAAGCCCACAGACAAGGGTAAGGAAATAGTTATTTTTAATTACTTGCTACTTTAAGCTAGGATGTGTGGAAAAAAATGTTAGCCAGGATGTAATCAATGGGGCTACAGCTCTGCGTGCCGAGGGTCCTCCAGAGGAACCCATTAACAAGATAGGAAGCAATTATGCCATTATTTTAATGACATTCAAACTGTTGCTTGTATGCTGGGGTTGCTTGTCGCTAAATAAAAATTGGAGAAGCACCATCCGAAGGAAGAAAATCACTGGACTCTCGCTTTAAAGAGGGATGAATAGAGTCTCTGGGGAGACGTGTCAGACTTCCTAACTGATACTTGCCACTTGTTTCTATTCTGATACCATTTCTTTATTGTGTAACAATAAGGCTTCCTTTCTTCCCCTCCCCATCCTCCTGACTTCTCTTTGTTGGTGGTGTTTTTTTCTATCAGGACTTAAGTGGTGCTCGAGTCCACAACAAGTCCTTTATCGGCATTGATTGGATTTGAAGGCAGGCTTTTGTGAGCTTGAATAGCAAGTCCTCCTTCTGTTTTGGTAGTTCAGTGCCCTCAAAAAACCTCTTACTCTAAGACGTCTAATTACTTAGGAAATATGCTCCTTTTTCTTTATTTATTTTCCTTTTTCTTCTTTCTTTTTATTGTTTAATCTTCATCATTAGTTTTACATACCAAACTGGTTCCATTTACAGTCTTTGTAACTTAGAACTGAGTTGGTCCGAAATAACTAATAATAAGAATTCTTCCATGGAATCACCTTTGTGCTTGCAGTCCAGTTCTTGAGGAAAAACATCTTGTTTGTCTTTCTTCCCTTTTCCTTTAACATCAGAACGCAGTGTAGAAAGATGTCTTGTTTCCTTGTATTACCTCTGTGTGTTCCGATGGGACACCTTATTAGAGGCAGAGACCAATTAGTCCCAAACTGAGTCCTTGTTTTATTGCAAATTAAATCAGTGTTGATCAAGAGGTGAGCAAGCATGACTATAACCAATTTCTTAGGGCACCTGCTGCAAGTAAGTTAAAGGTTCCGGGCTGTGCTCCAGAAACTCTTTGGTAACATTCTTCTTCTCTTGCTCTATTTGGAAAAGGAGTCGGGACAGGCACAAATCCCCACGAAGCAAGGATGGCAGTCGGTCTGAGAAGTCTGTCACTATCCAGACACCTCCTGCAGAACCGCTGCTCGGGAATGACGCCTCTCGAACGGAGGAAGGCCAGGTAAGGAGGCAGAGAAGTTAAATGTGGAGCTTGGTTTCTGGAATAGAGCCTGTGACTTCGTCTCACATGAATAAGAAGAGGCATGTTGCTCACGTGCTGTCAGTACGCTACTATGACCTATGGCTGCTGTTTATTCATGCATTACACTAAGTTCTCATCAGTTTTGTCTTTCCTGAGAGCATTATTTTTGACAGCACCAGCGCTGACATGACTTACCCCTGGGGCGCTAATTTGCTTCTGTCTCCAGAGAGAGTTATCTGCCAAGCTCTATAGAAACATGTGTTTCCATCAGCTCACTGTGCAATATTCAGGTCAAGCCTTTCACCTGTATGTATGTTTTTGTCTTGATTTGCATGGGATCGTGGTGTAAAACGTTAGGGCCAGGATTCCATAATAAGGAAAGGAGGCAAGAAATATAAAGGTTGTGCAAAATAGCTAAGAATTTAGGGGAAAGAACCCTCAAAACTCAAAGCTGATATATCATTATTAATAAGTAAGGAAAGTGTTTATTTTAGATTGCATCTAGGATGGATCCAACACTCTGCTCTAGTAGTTAAAGTGAAGGTGCACATTCATTGGCAAAGAATGACGGATGCTGGAAGACAAAGAATACAGGATGTTTCCTTGCTTCCTGGATTGCATTTTTGGTGTGTTTGTTTTTTTCTATGGGGCTCCACCTTTATTCTTTCAAAACAAAATTGCCAAGTTCTATTCAGATTGCGTATGGTAGCACTTACAACAGCATTCATGTAGCTACAAGTGTACTTACTTCACATACTTTCATTTACTATTTTGTAATCAAGTATTTGTTTTTAAGAGTTCCAGCTATTACTTTGAGTTCTTGACCTGGCCTGAAGGTCGAGGGAGTTGATCCTCCCCCTCTGCTCTTCCCTGGTAAGGCCTCATCTGGAGTACTGTGTCCAGTTCTGGGCTCCCCAGTACAAAAAAGACAGGGATCTCTTGGAAAGAGTCCAGCAGAGGGCCACAAAGATGGTGAAGGGCCTGGAGCATCTCCCCTATGAAGAAAGGCTAAGTGAACTGAGTCTGTTTAGCCTTGAGAAAAGAAGACTGAGGGGGGACCTGATCCAGGTCTAGAAATATCTGAGGTGTGGGGGGCAAAGTGGCGAGGCCAGACTCTTTTCAGCCGTGTGTAGAGACAGGACAAGGGAAAACGGACAGAAACTGGAGCATAAGAAGAATTTCTTTATGGTGATGGTGACGGAGCACTGGAACAGGCTGCCCAGGGGGGTGGTGGAATCTCCTTCTCTGGAGATATTCAAGACCTGCCTGGACGCCTACCTGTGTGACCTGGTGTAGGGAACCTGCTTTGGCAGGGGGGTTGGACTCAATGGTCGCTGCAAGTTCCTTCCAACCCCTACAATTCTGTGAAATATTCTGGCAAATTTTTAGGCCCTTGTTTTCATGCAGACTTCCTCAATGCGTTTTAAAGTCAAAGGAAATTGAGTTGATAAACGAGGAAGACTTTTCTCCTAGGAAGCAGATTGCCCTAGACTGGATTCAGCTACCTTGTGCCATTTGAGATTTAGACTTGTATTTCCATGTAACTGCATGATTTTGATATTTGTGCCATTTAGAATGGGAGGAACTGTTTGAAGTTGTAAACTAAGACTAGAGTTGCCTGTTTTCTTCCGAGCTGTAGCCTTAAGCTGCTGTGGTGTTTCCATCCCTTCTCTGTTCTGCCAAGCTTCTCAGTCAATCAAAAGGAGGAAATCATGCAGAGCTATTTGATACATAAGCATAAAATACTTGAAGTGCTGAGGTTGTTTTACTGGAGACATGGGAAATAAAAGAAAATGAGACATGATTACTCTTCCATTCAGGAAATCTTACAGTACAGGTATCTCTTCTCTGCTTTGATGAGGAAAAAAAAACCCTTAGATTAATTTGAGTTACTGGCTGTTTGTGGTTGTTCTATCTCAAAACCCTACTCCTGTAGGCACGGCAGCGTTGAAGTGCATTGGAAGTTAAATTACCAAAGTTATTCAGAGCAGTTCTTACTGCTTCTGTCCATTGCTCTCTCTAAAAGGTTCTTGAAGACTCTATTTCCTGTAGCTTTTATAAAGCAGTGAATAGTGTTTAATATTGAAGTGCTGTGGTAAGTAGGAAACTCTGTATGTCTTGCACTCGTGCAGCTCTGTTATGTCTATAGGTATCATGTCTTGTGTATAAAACGATGTCTGTTTCTTTAAAACAAAGTGCTTAGCTCAGCATATGTACTTGCCAAAGTCTGGGAGAAGGTGTAAATCCTATAAATGACCGAGGCTGCAGAAAGAAAGATTTGGGAGGGTGAGAGCAAAAGCAAAATATGCAGTTCTGAATGAGCCTCGAGCTACAAAGGTGTTGGGTGTGAAGCAGCAAAACACGTGCATTGACGTTGTTTGGTACCTATTTGTGTGAAGTACCAGGAGTCTTCTTGGGCATGAGTCACTTCAACAGCAGCTGTGAGTCAAACGCTGAAATGGAACTTTCCCTTCCAGGTGATTCTGTGATGCACTACAGAATTCATGGGCTGGCAGAGCGCTCGTCCTTGGTTTTTCACGTGGGACCTGATTATTATTAGGGTTAATAATAACCCAATTGTTTCACTATTGTTTTTGTTTCTTTTTTCCTCTCTTAGGATGACAATTGGGGTGAGACCACAACAGCAATCACAGGTACCTCTGAGCACAGCATTTCCCAGGAAGACATAGCCAGGATCAGTAAGGATCTGGAGGACAGTGTTGGCTTGGACTGCAAACGTTACCTGGGTTTAACAGTGGCAGCTGTTCTCGGACTCCTCGTCTTCCTTACCCCCATCGCCTTCATTCTGTTGCCCCAGATCCTGTGGCGGGATGATCTGGAGCCGTGTGGTACTGTCTGTGAGGGACTGTTCATCTCTGTGGCATTTAAACTCCTCATTCTTCTGATTGGGACCTGGGCTCTGTTTTTCCGCCAGCCCAAGGCAGACATACCGAGGGTGTTTGTATTCCGGGCCCTCTTGTTGGTCCTCATCTTCCTGTTTGTGTTTTCCTACTGGCTTTTTTATGGCGTTCGCATCTTGGACTCCAAGGACACCAACTACCAAGGAATAGTGCAGTATGCAGTGTCTCTGGTGGATGCGCTGCTCTTCATTCACTACCTGGCCATTGTCCTGCTAGAGCTACGGCAGCTGCAGCCCATGTTTACTGTCAAGGTTGTTCGTTCAACAGATGGAGAATCGCGATACTACAGCTTGGGGCACTTGAGGTAGGTACAAGCCACTGGTGTCCAGTGGTGTAGATAAATGCGGCTGTGCCATAGCTGCAAGCAGCAACTGCATTTGTTTATGTGGTGTCGCCTGTTTCTGAATTTTCCCCACAGAGGAATCCTAGTCTCTTGAATGCTACCAAATCGGGTTTGGTTGTCCTTGCTTCAGAAACCTGAATAAACATCCCTTGAGTGAGACCGAGAATGAAAAGTGCTGATAGCTCAACTTTAGGTTGGTCACTGGGCTAAGCCCAATAATGTACTTATTTAAAGGCCTTCTCTGCCTTCTTGCTGGAGTAAAGATGAGAGGCTTCCTCCTGTAGCTGAGGCTAGTTAGTGCTCTGTGGTTGCATGGACCAGATGCCCTCTGACAGCACATCAGAGCATCACTCTTCAGAGCCTCCTGGCTGGCCAGCAAGTTCCTTGCATTCACATGGCAAGGACTGAAGGAAATACGCGAGAAAACATTCAGCAAATTAATGTGCTAAAATGCAGGACGCATCTTGTCTGTCCTTCCCTGCACAGTCAGGAGCTGTGGAGGAAACCTGAATAAACATCCCTTGCATCAGACTGAGTGCTGCCATTCAGATCATGTGTGAGGTGCTGGCAACTGATTGAAATGTTTGCTTTCAGGTGTTTGAGCTTTGGCACCCGTTTTTGTGACAAGTGGGGGCTACCTTGAGGGGTGAGGCATGTAGCTGCACCATGGGATGCTTTCAGCGGCCTGGGACTCTGTTCTTTCTGACTATGTTTTTGCATTGGCTTGAGGGGAGACTTCTTCTGAAGCAGCCTTAGTACAGCCAGAACTTTCCAGCAGCTTGAACGCTGAATGAGTACTGGGACACATGTAGATACAGGCTATTTGTTTGTTTGTGCTTTTGTTGTGTTCTTGTGGTACTATACTGCACCTGGTTTGGTCCCGATTCATGATGGTACCTGCTCATTTTGTCATTTATGTTGACCAGCCTGATGGGTCAGATGTATCTAGGAGTGTTTGAGGGCTGTGCAGTCTGCAGGTGTTATGCATGCCTGCTTCAGCCTTTCTATTGGGGTAAATGCTTCATTCCACAGAGATACAAGAAAGAATGGGTATCTCAGTCTCCTTATTTGCTGTGTCATGTGAAGATGTCTAGAAATCTTCATGCCTGTGCCCTGTTGGCTCTGAAGCTGATTCCCTAGACTGTATGCGTGCTTAAACAGCTGCTCCACTTATCTTGTCCAGACCCCTGTGGCATGCATATTTATTGCAGATGGAGAGATTAGTGTCTGCTGCTTTAAGTGGATGTAGGAACAGTCTCCAGTTATTAGCTTTGCAATGGAATTGCTTTGAAGCAGATTTAGTGGTTGAAGCTCAAGTCTGGGAGTTGACTCCTGGATACTGATCCTGGCTTAACAGAAAGGCCTGTGGTCTCCTGGACACCACTGGTTTTCCTTTGTAAAATGTGTGGCAGAGTCCCTTTTTTCTAATGGAAGCACTCCAGTTTCTTTATCCAAAGGTCAGCTTTGGAGTTTAAAAAGCAGAGTAATCTTTGCTGATTTGCTTTTTTCTTCTATTTCTTTCTTCCTTTCTTTTTAAACTTATGAATTCCTCTGTGGTGGGTGGCAGATCCAGGGCAGCTTTTTCATCTAAAAGTGGAGGGAGATGGAGGGAGCAATCAAAGAGCTCCCTTGTACTGTGGCTTTGTGTCTTGGCATTGCCCATGACTCTCATAGAAGTGAACTGTGCACGGAGAATTCAGTATTTGCATGTGTATGCCTACGTATTTGCACCAAGTGCAGGTTTGACTTGGGTTTGATGGTTGGATGGTATATACTGTTGATTTGTGGTTGGTGGGATTCAGATCCTCCTTCTGCAGAAGTCTACCTGTCTGTCTTTAACCATGTGTAGTGGAAATGCTATTCCATGGTGTGAACCATGATGATCGAGCACATCGTAGGAAGGCAGGGCCAACTCATGGAAGTCAGGTGCATGCTGTGCACCTGAGTGACCAGAAGAGATGGAGCCAGGATCCACCCTTTCTTTCATATTTGTTGGCAAGCACTGAATCCGATCCATGCAAAATGTAGATGTTTTAGCAGCATCTGTGTTGGAGAGGAGAATCTTGCCAATCATGTCTAAGAATGGTAAGCTAGTGCTGCTTTTTCCCGAGCTTCTGGCAGCTGTTTAACATGTTTTTGAGCCTGTGTTGTTTTTAACAACCTCACTAATGTAGAGGTAAGACTTTGAAGATCTGATTAGAAGCCAAGCGTGTCACAGACGAGGAAGAACACATTCTCCCTCCATTTCTCCATTTTGCAGAATGCAAGAGAGGAGAATTATTTTGTGTGCAGATGCACAAGCAGCTGGACTTGATATGAAGCATGACCCCAGTGTGATAAGCACTATAAGAAATGACTGAAATTCGTGTTTCCATCTTCAAACAGCTTAGGATTGCAAGGTGTTTGTGCAAAACAAGAGAAATTTGGCAAGTCAGACACCCTAGTAGCATTATCTTGCAAAGTGTCTGTGAAGGCTCTTACATGCTTGTCCATAAAATGTCATGGAGGGCTGCCTTCTACACCTGGCTGGTTTGCTCTACTGGAACATGAGGCCTAATGGAAGAGATGTGCAAAGGTGATGTGTTAGAAGGACTGAAGAAGCTGCCCCGTGGGTGTGCTGGAGAGATGGTCATGGCTATGATGGAGTATGTGCACGCTACTTGTTGCTGCCAATGGGCTTTTTCTGTTTACTGTTATAAATGCTTGCCTCACCCCAACCCTTTTAAAGGGGTCATAGATAGGTTGTGGTCTACTGCCTGGAAGGAGGAAGCATGCTTCAACAGGCACGGTAATCTGATTGCCTTCTGAAATCAAAACGTTGTTGCTTTGGTCTATTCTTTTGTCCTCTCTGTGCACCCAAGCACCTCAGGATTGTGGTCCATGGAGTCTTCCATCCTCAGCAGTCCAACAGGCTCCAGAGGCTGGTAGTGAGAAGACTCTTAGGACATCTTGTACACTTCTGCTTCATTGAGTCGCCCTGAATTGTTTCCACGGCAAAACTGTTGGTATCTTCTCAGTCAAACGTGAAAGTTTTCAAATTCTGCCTCTTCTCTAATGTGGCTGAGAGCTAAGTGTGAGGAAACTGGGAGAGACAGGAAGAAAACGACAGCTTAGCTGCTCTTTTGTAAACCCATGGGTTTTGCTAGGTAGAGTATGGACTGGATTTTCCACCCTTCTTGGCTCCAACCACAGTTAAGAAGTTGAATATGCTGAGTTTGATATTCCATTCCACCCCTGAGGGCCCTGAGTCCAGGAGGGTAAACGTATCTGGGAGTAGTTCCCCAAATTCATATTGTAATTAACCTATTAATAGACTGCCTTGGTCCCACCTCCAGCACTTTGGCTACAACTTTTCTTTTGGGAGACTTTAGCTGCCAAAATGAGCGTTCCCTTTGGCAGTGACTCAGGGTTTGGCGGGTGGAGGTAAAAATTAAATTGGAGTCCCCACGAACAGAGCGCCAAGTCTCAACTTACTGACTGCTCCGCTGCTCCTAGTAGGAGGGGTTGCCATGCAGGGGGAATGCTTTATGGGGGTATGGACGGACAAAGAGGTGAGAAGAGAGAGTAGATGTGGGAAGTAAAGCCTGAGAAAACGTAGGAGAGGTTGGGTGGGGATGCTGGCCAGACTTTTGGAAGCAAGATCAAAGGGAGCAAAGGTGGGGAAGAGTGACAGTAGATAAGTTCCCCGTTGAAAGGCTGATTGCTTTGCTGTTATTGGGACATGGATGACATTTATCATCCATAATTCAGTTCGTTCTGGATAGCTCAGAAATAACGTAGATAGGGCGTTGCTGGAGGAAACCCTCCTCTTCAAGTGCTGGACACAGTCCTTTTCTCTCCAGCGAATAGCCCTAGAGCTTTGCTGGTCTGGACAACTCAGGAAAGTGACTAACTTCAAACATGCACGGTAATTAGTGATCCTACGCATAGACCACAGAATGTGGCTCTGTTGTACTCTTGGTTTTCTGGGGTTAGAAATGTCTGTGAGTGGATTTTTCTCCTCTCTGCAGTACTAGTATGAGGAGCATGGCCATGATAGTTGGGAGCTGTCAAGTTAGGAAGTTATGAGCTTTCCATACAGCTTCAGTGTCAGGACACAGCTTTTGCAGACTGAAATGAGCTGGTTGATGTTTCTGGTTGATGTTTCTCATCCATATAATCAAGAGAAGCTTAGTGCTGAGAAGTAATGGAAAATGTCTGTTAGAGCGTTGTCCATCCTTGTGTTCACCGTCTGTATTTGGATGATTATTTGCTGAGTTGTGGTTTGAAAATAAAAGAAGAGAGCAGATGCTTCCTTGAAGCAGGTGTATGTCTCTGAAGAGCCTTCACCTTCCCTGCAAGGAGTCAACACATATCTTATTGAGAAATCTTGTGGCTTGTACAGGCTCACAAAGCAAAATAGATGCAGAAGTGTGTTTTGGAAAGGGAGCCTGTCTCTTGGCTGAACTGAGGCAGAGGAGCAGATGTTCCATAGGTGGTGCATGAACCCTTACATTCAGTACAAAGCAAAGCTGAAAACAGAATTGTGTGGTGGAAAGCGATGCTTCTTTTGATCCAGGGTTGGCATTCTGGTATCTGTTGAACCTACTGATTACAAAAGTGATTTCTAGGCTCAGTATTTACAGATCTGTGTGCATCCCTTTGCACCACCAGGGCAGTTTTCCCTAGTATGGGGATTAAAGACTGGGAAGAAGCTTCTTCACCTTCAGCAGCTAGGTGTTGTCCCCCTTATCAAGGGTGAAATTCTTCTCATTAGTAAAACCTGGTTAGCATTTTAGCTCTTTCCTGGAGTTGCATGAACACTTATTATGTTTTATATATATATACATACATACATACATACATTATATATATATATATATATATATATATATAATACTACTCTTGTACTATCAGCTAAATACTCTTAGCTGGCCCTCTTTTGTCTTTCAACCCTTACTGTTATCCATAGGGATAAACACTATAATGAGAGAGATTGAGGTGATGAATTTGTATCTTGTTCCGTAGCAAAACATCTTATTAACTGTGCCTTGATTACAGGAGCTCCCTTACAGCATTGTGTTCCACAAACAGGTTACTTTGCAGAGCAGTTCTGTCACCAGATCCTCTAGCCCAGGTGTGTCCAACCTGCAGCCTGTAGGCCCTGTGAGGCCTGGCCCAGACTGCAGTGCAGCCCGCTTTCTGTTTTGATACAGAAAATAGTGCCTGATTTGTTGTTATGTTGGCCCACAACATCAAAGGTGGATGTTGGTGGTGGTGTGGCAGTAGAGGTTGAGTCTTCCCACCAATATTCTGTTACATGTTGTTGCTGTGTGACAGATGGCAGCAGAGGGGCAGTCCATCAGAATGGCGTCTGGCATGGGAGTGATTTCCATGCAAAGCACCCTGATGAGCATTTGTTTGACTGTCTTTCTCCTCCGCTTTCACCCAACATGATGACTACCAGCCTTAAGTACTCTCTCCTCCCAAGAAGTTCTGGCTAAATGGGTGTTAATTGCATCCTCAAGTGTGAAGTAACCGAAGAAACCTAACTATGCTCCAGAGCAGCTTCTTTAGCACCGACAAAGAGAGGTGTCAGACATGACCTCCAAGCCAGTGTCCCTAGCAGCATTTCACATAACTGGGTGTTTACAACCGCCTTTTTGTGGTTTTTAGCCCAGCCTATTTTCTTCAAGGCAGGGCTGAATCCCTACGCTTTCATTCCTGTGCTTGAATAACTTGCCTCCAGGAGAATGGTGCCACCAAGTGCGATTTGGCTGTTTGCTGTGAGGGTACTGGTGGAACTGCAGAAGCAAATACTCCCTCAGCCTCTGTAATACTGCCTGCTGTTCCCTGCAGAGCAGACGGGAAGTCTGCTTTGATGCTGGGGATGAGTTATAGCATCTCTGTTTTATGAGGGCCTGTCTGATGGTGCGCGGGGTGTGTTGTCAGCAGAGATCAGCGAGGACTTCTTACTTGGGTCAGAGCAACAGCTCATTAAGAGGATGTTTATTTGTGACAGTAGTGAACAGCAGGCTCCAGTAGTGCCAGATGCTTCTCATTAGATGTGGGGTTGGAAATCTGGGATGGACCATCAGTATCTCTGACTGCGTGCACTGCTCATCTGTGAACTTCTGGTGCGGTGAAGTCTGACAGGGCTCTGTTTTTCTTGAAGGGAGCATGCTTTCCCAGCCTCTTGTCTCTGTGCACGCTTTTCAGAAGGCTTTATATACGGCTTTATACGCAGAGCTGTTCTTCACATTGATAAAGATGGCAGCTCAAGAGACTGAAGGATCCACAGTCATCTTGCTATCCCTCCCTTCTTGTTTGATCTTGGCTGCCTTGCTTGCTTTTTTGTACATCCCTCCAACTGTGCACGTGGGGAGCCTTATGTGAGGTGCTGTGGTAATACAGGGTTGTATTTCACAAGCCCCAGGTGTGCCAATAAAATAACAACATAAACACGAACCCTCACAAACTCCTGGGCTGGTGCTTTTCAGAACAAACCAAGCTGCATTTACGCTACCCATGCACACAAGCTGTGCTGCGTCTTTCTGCATGAGGAGCTTGGAGTTGGGCACGGTAGAACACAGCTCAGGTAAGGATCGTGTTCTGCTCCTGTGAATGCACCAAGAAGCAGTAGCTGGTAGCTCGGGGTCATTGCTGCACCCTGGAGCGCTCTCGCATTTTTGGAATAGTTAATACTTTAAACGTTTACAAGCATGCTTGTAAGCAGAGGGCTCATAGTCAATTATTAATTCCCTTGGCCTGTACAGTAGTACAGTATTACTTGCTGTAATGGGGAGTTGCTGGGTTAGTCCTTCTGATGAATGATGAGGATGGAAATGCCACTGGTTTCATCTGCGGGGTTGGATTTTTTCTGTTGTTGGTTTGTCTTTCAAAACCTCCAGTGTCCAGCAGTACAACAGCAGGCTGTCCAGCCTACCCTCTAACTAAGGCATTTGCCATGTAATTTCTTCACCCCCCTGCTGCCTCTGCCCTCCAAGTCACTGGTGTGTACCACCCACAGAGACAGATGGTCTCCCTAAGCTGCTGAACAAATTTTGTGGCCACGAAGATGCTTTTATCTTCAAATGCTAGAGAAAAAAACATAAGAATCCACCCCCTCAACCCTTAACAGCCGTTTTTTTGTGTGTGGTGAATGGTGAAATTCTGCAAAGGAATATGCCCTTTGGGGGAAAGGAGGAGGCATCGCTTCTGTTTAAAGTGCAAGAAATTAAGAATTTATAGTTCTCATACAGCAGAAACCAAACAATGTTTAAGAAAACTGGAAACTACCTACCCTGAAGGAATAGGGAAGAGTTAATAAGGAGTTGGGTGGTAAATGAAGATTCTTTGGCCAAAATTCTGAGGGCAGTACTTTCACATCTAACTCTATTCCCCCTCCAGCAGTCACCCTTATAAGCGTACCTCTAAGCTTAAATTTTGCTTGCACGGTTTAGATCAAGTTGAGTCTTTGGCTGCTGTTTTTGGGAGAACCATTCTGGCAGACTGTCGTGGAAGGAATGACTTAAACTGCAACGTGAAGGCTGCTGGCTTCTTTGTGTTCCCTAAAAATCAAAGGTTAGTGAAGGGATCGGGTTAGAGATGCTCAGCCTGGAAGCATGGATTGTGTTCCCGCAGCATTTGCAGAATCTCTGGGTGCTGCTGGCTTTAAAACGAGAAGCTTTGCTTGGGCAGAGCTGTGGATTGGATCAGATGTTCCTTCATGTGCAGGGTTTTGCTGGTGTCCTGGTGAGCCACTCCATCTACCCTTGAAAAGTCTCGTTGTTGCACTGGTTTTGCTGCCAGTAGAAGCTTTGAATGCTTTCTTTCTGTTGTTTGCTTGGAATTAAAATTGCATTTCTTAGCTTTCATTAAAAAGAAAGAAAAGAAAGTACTTTGTAACTATTAATGTAACTTGAAGAATTCCTGTGTAGTATATGCAGGATGTCTGTAAGCTCTGGCCTTTCATGTTGCATGCTCAAGCTTTAAATTATCTTCTGGAAATGCATCTCTTACAAACTTCTTGCTGTACGTGATGGTTCCTGCGTTCTTAGTTAATCTTTTTAGAGGCTCATGCTAACCAGAGGCATAGCGTCCTTGAGTGATGGGGAGAGGAGACACAACGCTGCTGCAGATACATCAGTACCACGGAGTGGGAGCAGTAATCCAGGGCACTGTGGGCACACTCTATCTGCATGCAGCGAAACAGCTGGGGGCCAGGGTCACATCCCCCTGTGCCTTAGGACTTGTTCAAAACTCCTACAGTCCTAAGTGCAACTTCAGGTGTGTACACACTGCTAAAAGAGGTCAAGCTTCCCTCAAACACTTGATCTATGTTTTTCAAAGATGAACTGTGAACTCAACAGCTGATGCTGTTATCTAATACAGTCTGATGGGTGTGAGGAAGAAAGAGGAGGCAATTACTTTTCTTTCTTTAAAACTAATATGTTTTGTGCTAAAATATATATAAATATATATCAATCTATATAGCTCTGTAGTTTGTGTTTATGGAGGGAGTTTTTGAGGGGAGTAAACTCTTCGAAAGGGCTGACAATAGCAGGACAATGGGAAATGGTTTTAAGTTAAAAGAGGGAAGATTTAGGTTGGAGGTTAGGGGGAAGTTCTTCACTAGGAGAGTGGTGAGGCCCTGGAACAGGCTGCCCAGGGAGGTTGTGGATGCCCCGTCCTTGGAGGTGTTCAAGGCCAGGTTGGACGGGGCCCTGGGCAACCTGATCTAGTAAAGGCGTATGTTTGGTGGCCCTGCCAGGCAGGGGGGTTGGAACTACATGATCCTTGAGGTCCCTTCCAACCCGGGTCATTCTGTGATTCTGTGATGGGTCATTTGGTCCAGCTCAACTTCTTCAGTCTCCTTAATCATCCTAATGCGCAAAGACTTGAGTTGGCAGAAGTTGTGAGATCAGCTTTAGCCATGTCTGTGGATTGGTCACCAGCCTGTGTAGAGTTGGGTATATGGCCAAGGGGAGCTACTTGGGCTGCAGCTGGGGAAGCCTTTCTGTACCTCTGTCTGTTGGGTATCCTAACCCATAGCAGGGATGCTGTGCAGATTGGCTCATAGGGACAACACGGCAGCATCTTCCTCTCGTCATCTTTTCACTGAAGTTGTCCCCACACGCTCTTTTCTCTCTGCTCTCCTTCCCAACCTTTCCAATTTGCTCAATAGATAAAGGAAACCTTTCACAGCTTTGGTTTTATGTCGATGTGAGCAGCCAGTAGCTGTTTCTCTTTTTCCCCTAAATAAGCAAGTCTGTATTCTCACTGACTCCCTTGAGGACACCCCACCACTCTGCAGAACTGTGGCATAGAAACCGGCTGCTCGCTGTGTTGGCAGCATGTTCTGAAAAGCCAATTTTCAGCTGGGGCTGTGATCCCTGCGCTGCTGCTGCTGTCAGGATCCAATTCAGCCACCGTTGGCCTCTGAGGGCATGGGATTGGGTTTGAGATGCAAAGGTAGTGCCTTCATCTGTCTGAATGCCCTACATCTGGTCAAAGGGGATAGAAGAATCCAGCTTGAGAGCTGTTAGGGTATTTCACGAGGCTGTTAGTGTCTGAAAAGAGCAGCCTGAACACTGCTGCTGTCTGTGGGCTACACCACATGGTTTTGCACGTTGAGGGAGTGCTTGAAGCTCCCCAGGCACACTGTTCCCCCCTGCGGAGAGACCTTAGCAAGGAGGTTGAGAGTGGTTTGCCTTGTGGCCCACACTCCTGGCAGCTGGCTGCTGTGGGAGGAGCTCAGCCCTTCACAAGGTGCCCTTTCACATGTAGCCCTGCAGCCGTCCTGCCGCATGCTCATGGTGGGGCTGAGGTAAGGGTTGCAATGTACCTTTGCCACATACTGACAAATTGCCCTTTGCTTTTCTGTAAGGGGCCTGGAAGGACAAACTCCTGGTTACCTGAGCTGACTCTGTGCCATCAGGCATCTTAAAATCGCAGGCAGTGAACCCCAGCATGACTTTGGACTCAGCAAGGGCTGCAGCCTTTCCTTTCGCATGGTAAAAATTGGTTGCTGCATCCAATTGAAAGCTGCTCTTGTGCTTCGGGCCCTCCTTTGTTTCTAAAACCTGTGTGAAGTTTTTGCTGCTTATTTTTATGTTTGCTGGATGTCAAGGCAGGGCTAACAGGTCTCCCTGTGATTGTGCCTTCCTCATTACTGTGTCCTGTGGTTTGCTTGCTGTGATACCAAGGAAAGGAAGAGGTGTAGTGCTAGTGCTGTCAGCCCAGCACAGTGACTTGCTTTTCCCAGTGAATCATCTTAACTGGGCCTTGAAACTTGCCACTAAAGGTGACTGGGGAAAAAAATGCTTGTGTTCTAAAGACCAGTTAACTTGCTGAAATATCAGGCTAGAAAGCCTCTGAGAAGGAGATTGCAGTGGGAGCATGCCTGTGGGTTTACTGGGTTTTTATAACTGCTTGCTCAAACTTAGCACTCCGTACTTCTGTAGCAGCATCTTCTGAGCTCTGGCCTGGGAATACTTTTATAGGGCTCTTCAGGGAGGTATTAAATAAGGAGCTTGGTTGGGTCATATCATTTAAAGGAGCAGACTCTTTCTAAAAAGCTCGATCATACCCTTGTATAAAACCCCATGTTTTAAACATTTCCTTGATTCCTCGATGCCTGCTCCTTAGGGGGGAGTGAGAGCTGTGCCTGCCTTCCTCCTGCCTGAGCCCAGTGGAGACTTCAGTTGTGGTTGCCTGACAAGAGAATGTGGTTTTCCTGTTCCTAGGGGCTGCGGTCTTGTTCTCCCAGCTATACCAGGCCGAAATGCCACTGTAGTTATGGTGATCAAAAGGTATTTTTCTGCTTGGCTTGGTTGGTGCAGCTGCTGAAGGAGTTCCTTGTCTTGGCATCTCTGTGTGGCATCTCATCGCAGAGGGAGTAAGGAGACCTCAGCAACTTGCTGTGGATGGACCTGATGCAGCTGTGAGCTGAATGCAGCCCGTAAGATAACGCTGACTGTGCATGGTGGATTGCTCTCTGCAGTTCTTGCTCAGCTTCTTGTTGAGGTGCCAGAGCTTCCCAACTGGCCGTGGCATGTATTTAGCATGCCCAGAGACCTTGGCTTGTTTTGATGCCGTGTGTATGTTTTGCAGCACTTAAAAAAAAGGTTCGGAGGAGATGAGTCTGTGTTGGGAGCCATTTAATGAAATAACTCTGGGCTCGCTCAGCCCTCAATTAGTCCAGCACTAATCTCTGACTCTCCCTTTGGATTTTGCCTCCATGGCAGGGTAAGGAAGTTTTTGCTCTGGTAGCAAACATCTTATTTCTTTCTAGGTGTGTGTTTAGGTCTGTATCTGCTGCAACACTGTGAGGTAACAGTAGGTAGCAGAGCCATGGCAAGCTGCCTTCCTATAGCTCAGCAAGCAACGTGTGAAGCTTCTAAAACCCCATCAGTGACAGCACTGCAGTCTGTTGTGTATGATGGCAACTTTGAGCGTAGAGGTGTGACTTTAATCTCTTTTTTCACCACTCCCCTTCTTACTGTCCATCTTCCCAGCACTGCAGAAGACTCAGCACTATTTTTTCCAGGAAGCAGCAGCTTCTAGGCTGGTATTCTGATAATGTGAGCAGGCTTCCTTGTGCTTTCTGTATAGCACTGGCTTGGTTGCCTGGAAATGGAAACATGCAGCTTCAGCGTTGATGTTGTTATGTCAGGGAAGGCAAATACAAAGCCAAAATGGCCTCTGAGTGAGCCGACACAGTGTCGAGACCTCAGATACCAAAATCCCATGTAGCAACAAGTACTCGAGCAGGTTGCACATGACTTATCTTTTGACAGGGCAAAGCTGGCGGCTGTTGTTGTGCTTTTGTGTCACGTAGTCCCCTCCTCCATTTCCTTGGAGATCCCACAGAAGTTAATTCATTGCTGTTTGTTAAGGACTCCGTCTCTCTCTGCTGCCAAATGCCGCTGAGGTGTGCAGCACCGCTGCCGGATCTGCTTGTTTGCTTTCCCTGCTGGCAGCGTGCTTTGACACGGCCCTTCTTCAAGAGGAGAAGAATGAAGTTAATAAAACAAATGATTTCAAACCCCTTTCAAACTGCACAAATCGCAAAGCAACAAAAGTAGGATTTTACTGCTGCTGCCTTTACAAGGCCGTGGTCCTGCGCAAGAGGTCTTTTCTATGTCACAGGTTTTCAAGTCTCAACTGTTGCCTGAAAATGCTTTTCACATCCTGATCTGCCTTTTTGGGCTCTGGTGTTTTGTTGCTGTGCCTGAATGACATTTGGCTGCCAGACGCTCTTTGCAGGACGTAAGGCAGGTCCTTGCTTTGGCCATCCCTAAACGGACAGTCTGGTATTGAAACTTTCTGTTCCTTTTCCTCCCACCTCTCCCCATTCTTCTGAAATCACGCATACAAAAAGCCTTCATCTGTGGAAGGCAGAATGGATGCAGTGGGTGGATGTGGTGCTCGGCTCCTCCTGAGACACTTCTGCAAGGAAAGGCCTCCGAGTGCGGGCTGTGGGCCAGCTGCCAGTTCCCATTCCTGGTGGAGCTGGTGTGTGGGTGGGGAGGAGGCTGCCACCAAAGCACCTTGTTTGCTGTGGCAGCAGTGGGTCTGGCCTGCTGTGGAAAAACCATAAAGAACTGTATTTTGCTGGAGGCCCAAGGCTTCCTCAGCTCGCTTCTGGGGGCTGCTGTGGGTGTGCAAGTGCACTGGGTCCCTCGGCTGTGCCAGGGATGGCCACATCGCTTGTAGGGTTGCTTGCTGCTGTGCAGCTCCCACCTGCAGCAGGGTGAGGTTTCCCCTTGATGTGGGTGAGAAGGTTGAGCGACGCTGCCCAGAAGGCTCTGATTCAGCCTTCCCTTCACCCTGGCTTATTATGGTCACCCTTCTAATTTTCTCAGCCACAACACCTTCTCTTTAATTCTTCTTTTCTTTAAAAGAGAGTTTGGAGAGGCCCAGTCCAGCTGTCCCCCTCACCTGGTGGGCATGTGATGGATTGAATGGGAGCCAGAGATTTCCTAAATAGAAATGTGAGAAACTGCACCAGTAGGAAATAACGTGGCTTTAATATTCAGGGCAGCGACGGCTGAGCTTTGTAACCTAACAGCTTGGTTGTGTTTGGATTCTGGGCACGTGTGTGCTACTGAGCCAGAGGGGTAGGTAAGTCACTGAGGGGTAGGAACAACTGGTGTCATTGTGATAACAGCCTCTGTGGGGCACAGGGAAAATATGTGTGCATTAAAGCGCATGATTCTCTCCTGTGCCCCCAGCAGAGCCAGCTGGCCAGTGGAGCACCTCCCAAACATTTCCATTGCTGCCACTGATGTCCCAGTGCTGTCTGAAACCAGTGCCCTGCACTGGCAGGGTATAACTGTTCTTGTTTTTATCTTGTTTCCGAATATTACATCAAGTTTCACCTTTCTTCCTGGGAAACGGACATGGAAAAACTCCGTGGTGTTTGAGTGCAGGCAGAAGGGGAAATACATGCTATTTCTTTAGTGAAGTCTTGTTTTGGAGCTGCAACAAATCCACAGTAGGAATCAGGAGTTTGGCAGGGAAAAATAAACTGGCTGTGGGTTGGGGCTGTCCACCTGCAGGTGTTTGTTAAAGGAAGATTATTTCCCTGATTAAACAGTGGCTTTCATTACATATCAGTAGCCGAGTGCTTAAAGGGAATTGCTTTTAATATACCTGATATGAGATGATATTTAGAACTGGTATCTGAAGAATAAAGCTCCCAGAGGATGCAGTAGTTAGTGTGGTGGGGTGCTCTGCACCTGTCCTAAAGATGGAATTTGCTTTAAAGCCTCAACTGATCATCTTAAAAGTATACAGCTCACAATACAGATGATGCTGTACCATAACAGTGAAGGAGGAAGGTATACACCGAGCAAGTCTGGATTTGTTTGTTTTCCCCAGCATCTTATAGATGAGATGGGCTGCATCTTGACTTCATTCGCTGCTGGCTGGGAGACGGGCAACGAGATGGGGAGAGTGACAGAGGCGGTGTGTGTGAGTTTGAATTACTGGGGTGTGATGTAGGAGTTAATATTAGCACAAGGCACGGGAAAATGAAATCGCTCCTCTGAGAACACACGTTGAATCAGTGGCAGCGATGAGAACTGAATGTAGGTCTTAATTTGTTCGTGTCTATTTTCCCACATTACTATTCTTCCTATTTTTTTTTCCCTATGTTGTAACATGCGTGAGAGTATTTGGTTGCTTTCCTTATGACAGGCTTTGTTGGTAAGTGTGAACTTCGCAAATAGCTGCCAACAAAGATGTTGGCAGTTCCCTTATAATTTTTGTGGGCTCCAAATGAAATGAAGCGCGATGCTGCCTCAGTTCTGTCCCTTGCTTGGGATTTAACAGGCACCACTGGGATAATTCATTCTCAGGCAGCTGTGCTCCTAAGGCAACGATCTTATCGTGCTGCGAAAGCTGGAAAGATTTGGCTCTTGTCAGAGCTTGGATGGAAGAGATCTGAGGAGCTGCAAGGTGCGGCTGGAAGTGACTCAGATGGAAAAGCATCTGCACTGAGCTGGTCCCTCTGTGCAGGCTGGCCACACAAAGCCAGCAGGAAGCATTGATCCCTGGCCTGGGCATGCTGGGGAGCTCAGCACTGTCTGCATTTTACCATGCCCATCATTGATGCTCTACTCTTGCTCAGGACTTTCCTATCACCTTCCTGTTGAGGCAAGAGAGAGAGATGTTTCTAGCATCCCAGACAAGATTTTAGGTCCTATAGAGAGCCTCAGTATTTAATATTCTGTGCATTGCACAATTTCATGGGTGTGACAGCCTTGTTCTAAATAACACAGCTATTTCTTCTTCCATAAAACTTGTATTTTAAAAGGAAATGAAAGACCTTATTGCGTTCTGTGAGTTTATCTTCTCTTGTTCTTTTTCCTCTAGCATTCAGCGAGCTGCACTGGTGGTTCTGGAAAATTACTACAGAGATTTCCCTGTCTACAACCCAGCGCTGTTAACAGCCTCCAAATCCCGTGCTGCCAAACACATGGCTGGCCTGAAAGTCTACAATGTTGATGGTAGGTGAGGTGAAATGTAGTCTCAAAGAATGGGTGGGATAGGGAAGGGCCGGGTTGGCCGTATGCTTTTTTATGCACGCATTCTCACCTTTTTCTTTGCCAAATCCTTGTCTCTTGCTGGACGTTTTCCTAACAGTGCTGGGGTTGCTGGTTCCAGATGACTTTACAGATGTGTTTCGCCCACAAAAAGGCTTTTGTCTTTGCCAGGTGAAAACAGCCAAGTTTTGGGTCAGGCTTAATGTTAACGTGGCTTAACAGAGTTTCTTGGCACCACGGCTTGTTTTGGGCAGCCTCTGCTTCTTGTCAACCCTAGGTCATCTCCTTGGTTGTGCTAGTACAATAAACGCAACTTTTAACCTAGATCTCTTCCCCAGTTGTTCACTGTGCAGATGGTGTGGGCAGCCTTCAGGAAAATTGAGGAGGTTCATACCAGAGCAGGGAGAAGCAACTGTGAAAGCAGCAGTTGACAGGGAAAGAAACATTCATCAGGCTTGCAGCCTTAGCAGTAAATTAGCTGTACCTGGCTTATGCTTGGCTGTGCTTCCAAGTCATCGCGATGCTCAGCAGTTTGTGGGGAAATGCCAGGACAGATAACTATCCCCGTGGAACTTTACTGTTCTGCAAACCTGTTTCAGGCTCTTGGGCTTTGAGGATATGTGTGGGAGGATGGCTGAGTGGATCCATGTGGGCACTCAGAGCAGTGAAAACTGGACTTAATCATTTGGCACTGTGAAGCTCTGTCAGTAAAAGCGAGGCTTGATAATCAGGGTGTGCCCAACCATCTGAGCCTCCATAAAAGTGTGCGTTCCTTTGATGGAAGAGCTTTGATGGAAGTTGCATGGGGCAGCTTCTTCAGTGAGGCATGGCCGAAACCCCATGACAAGATGTGGTAAGTCCTGCATATAAACAGGTTTGTATTGAAAGGCTTTGAGAGCAGGAAGGAACTGAAAGGACTTAGCTGGGCAAGGTGGCTTTGCGTGTGCTGTAGACGCTGAAATATGAGCATTGGTCAACACAGCCATGTGTCTTGGGTTTTTCCTTTGCCTTAACAAGGCTACATTGTCTTTTATTTTGGTTTTTTAATTTTTGGTGGTTTTTTTGGTAGCACTAGATGTTTCAAAGCCTTATTCTCAGTTTTTCCCCCAAACCTGATGCAGCATTTCAGAGTCCATAAAATCAATTGTAGGTTTAGAGGGTAGGTGAAAGGAAACAGGAGAGGGGCAAAGGGGCAGCCTTTCTTCTTCTGTGGCCTCTGCTTCCTGGAGTGAAGAAGCTCGGAGGTGGGAAAGAATTAATTCAGTAAGAGAGAAGTAACCCGACTTGCTCTGCACTTCTCTAGGAGTGAGATCTTGCATTACAGTTGCTCGTTCTCAGTGAAGCCGTGTGTATGGAAAGTGAGAGCTGCCAGATCCCACAGTGTCTGTGCACTGTTCAAACCGTGCTGCAGGACATGCTGTTCCTATTAGCAGCTTGATTCTGGTGCAGCATCTCTTTAAGAAGTAGCAGGGTGCCTGATCCTGTAGCAGTTACTGGGGTGTCTCAAACTTGGAGGAAAAGCTGTCAGTCCAGTGGCATTAGAAGTTTAGTGAGTTAGGAGCTCCTGAACTGAGTTGAAATATAAGGAACCAGAAATGAGCTCCAGATATGGCTGGCCAGGCCTTCTTAATGGCAAGCTGATGAGCCTGTTAGGGCCTCAAAACTTGCACTTTCCATTCTGGGGCAGTACAGGATCCCTGGGCTGTTCCTTGTGCAACACTTCTGCCTTTGCAGATGTGGAAATCTCAGGCTTAGAGGCATATTCTTCAGAAGCATTCCCATCCTCTTTACAAAGAGGAGCGTAGTTCTGGCTGCAGCTTGCTTTGGCATCTTGACAGTCTTTTACACCCTCTGTGTGAAAAAACAGTAACGCTATTAAGCAGCTTAATTTGTTGGCAGCTTTTGTATTTGATGTTTTAGCAGCCAGGAAGGAAAAACATCTTGCTGTAATCTTATACAGAATGGGGAGGCTCACCTTCAAAACCTGGATTTCCATCACCAGGCATAGTCAAAGAGGCTTGTAATAATTCTAACCCAAATTTGGGAGCCAGTGTCTCCCTCGAGTAGCATTCTCCATTTCAAGTCTGTGAAACAAAGTGTGAAGTGTTCAGTCTCTTTAGGAGCCATCTGTTTGAATGATGGGTCTTCTGTGTTGAGCTTCAGGCTTCTGTCTTGGAAATTGGCTTGTGATTTCTAGGAAAAATAAATAAAAACTGTCTTTGCATAAGCAAAATACTTTTAAGCATGTCTGTGCAATTGAAGGGCCTTAGTCACTGCCAGGTAAGAGCAGTTGGAAAAACAGCTCTCGGTGGTCTGGAGGCTGTCTTAGGCTTCCTTTCTTTTATCCTCTGTTGGGTAGAAGAGTTGATAAACTCATCAAGGGTGACGTTTTCTCCATTTCTACCACATCTCTACCCAAATAGCCAGAGCTGGGGGATTCCTAGACCTTTCCTGCACTATTTGGTTGCTAGTTAAGGTCTTGTAAACTCCTCTTTCATTTGCTGGGGTGTTAAAGAGCAGATCACAGATTCCTGTTCAGGGAATAGAAGCAATAGAAGCTCTAATAGCAGATGCTGCTCTGGTGCTGCTGTGTGTGTAGACCCCAGCCTAATCTGTTGCTCAGAAAGCATCTACCCTTCTGCAAAACTTGGTGCTGTGTCTGAAGGTGGTTCTGCTGTCTCTGCATCCTGCTTTTCTTTTCACTGTGTAACTGCCTGGACTTTGGTTTTCATTCATTTGTATCTGTGTCTCTTGATGTTCATGTTTGTTGTTCTCCTCTTTCCAACTCTGTGCTCCTTCTGTTCTTGCACTGTCTTGTTGCTGAAATGTGGGGTGTTCCAGGTTCCCTTGCTGTCAAACTGAAAGCACATATAATGGACGGTAAGTTGCATCCTTAGCATACACATCTTAACTGCCTTTGTGCGAGATCCCAACTAACTTCCCTTTCCACTGTCATCCTTGGTGCTAGGAAGGAAGCTCCTCTCCAAGCATGTGCTGTCCAGCAGGGTTTCTACAGAGCTCATGAGGACTGGGGAAGCGTTTATAGCCCCAGCTGAGTAGACGGGGTAGGGGCAGAGTTGTGGCACACCTGCGGCAGATGCTTTGGGGTACTGCTCTTTGCCAGCTCCCTTCTGTGACAGTAATGCCCGCCTTCTTATCTCCTCTTGTGGAAGGCCCAGGGAACAACGCCTCGGGGCAGTCCCGTGCCATGATTGCAGCTGCAGCGCGGCGCAGGGACTCCAGCCACAACGAGCTCTACTATGAAGAGGCCGACCACGAGCGCCGAGTTAAAAAGCGTCGTGCAAGGTAAAGGTGTCCTTTCCCCAGGGTTGATCCTCAGTGCTGCTCAGCTGGTGCTGAACAACTCTCTAGAGACTCAGTCATGATAGACTTGCTAAAAGAGAGGGATTTTTTGATTAAGGGCTGGGGGGCGGCTGTAAATCTGTCGCGGTACGTGAACATATGAAACCCAGATGCACAAGGGACAGTGACAGCTTGAAACTAGGGTTATCTGAAGAAAATACATAAGCAGAGCTTGTGTATATTGTGCCAGATAAGCTAATGTGATGTCATGGATTAGGGAACAGTCCAGTGCTTGACAAATCCTTAGTTACTTGCTGCAGGAAATCCCATTATTTCCCCCGTGCTCAGGCTTGTCATCTCAGCTCAAGTAATCCAAGGGCAGAGCTGGTGGAACAGTTGGTATTGCCTCTTCATGGGAGAGGAAAGAATATGTTTTTACAGGCAACTAAAGGGGGCAGTTTGCCTGTCTTTTATAAATGAACTGGGAGGGGAAAGACATGACCAGGACTGCCTGCCTGTGTTTTGATTTGGAAATAAATAGGTGTTATCTGCCAGTCGCACTTTGGCTGTGAAGTTCACGTTTTGGTGAGGTGACCCCAGAGAGTTTGTGCTTCTATTTTCTTGAGAGCCTAATTACTGTTTGTAGTTAACACACCTAGCGTTTTGAGGGGAGCTGCGTACAGACAGGCACCACTGTGTTTGGGAAGGAATGTGTCATAACGGGATGGAGCTGGCTTGTATTGTGTTTTATTTTGGCAGTTTATATTTCGTTGGGAAAGCTGGCACTTTGTCCCCCTAGTCTCATTTGGTTTGACCTATGCTCTGTAGCTGCTGCCAGTCAGGCTCTCTTCCAGCCATGGGGTAATAGGACCTTAAATTTTCAGTGCAGTATAGCATCCTAATGCGTGCATATCTTTCTTTCTTGATGAGGCTGGTTAGAGCAGCTGCTTAGTCCGAGCAAAACCATTGGTCACTAGAAGAGCATGCCAGATGTTGCAAAGAAGGAAGGGTCAGAGCTGCAACAGAAGGACACAAAGAGCTTAGAAACTGATTTCCACTGTTCCCCAAGTCAAATTAAACAAAACTTACAGGGGTCAGGGCTTCTCATGCTATTCTTTGTATACAGCCTGTATACAAAGCATTCTGTACCACTGCTTCTCCTAGCTTTAATATACATTGGGTAATAGCATAAAAGTCACAGTAATTGGCGACTTGAGTGTGAAACACGTCCTGTCTAGAGAGGCAAAATAATTGCCTGGTGGCTCGTCCATTATTGTTGCTTTATCCCCATTGACTGCAGCATAGTCCCTGACTTGTTAAGTTTTGCTGGGCTTGCAAGTGTCATTTGGCATGTTTGCCTTTTTATGGTGCGTTCTCGGTGTTTGCTCACCTGTGGCAATACAGGAACGGTTTGCAGAGGATGTCTTTGGCTGCAGCGCTAGGAGGGTAGATGGGGACCTCATCGCTGTTCACTGGAGAGTTACAGGGCAGTCATCCAGAAATGCAAGGTCTGCTCCCAGTTGCTGTAAATCAGAGCAGGCCGCAGCTGGTGAGCACAGTCCTGGGTCATGCTAGTTTACAGCCAGCCTCTTCCTGACATCAAGCTGTCGCACTGTATGCTGAATCCATCATTTTCAAAGATAGGCTTTAAACACAAGGGCAGCTGTGTCTTGTTCAAGTCGTGTAACTGATGTTTATGCTGCGTTGGCAGAACCAAGTACGACATTCAGGCTTTTAAAGTCTTAATCCTGGTTTATGACCCTTGGTTTCTGGATGGCTTGGACAAGGAAGGGAGAGCTGCTGCCTACCTCACAGATCATCAGTGGAATGGATTTTATGTAACTTATATGGCAGACAGTGAGTCAGTGGTAGAGATAGGAACTGGAGCTTGTAAATCCTGACTCCCGGGCTCTGCCTCAACTACAGACTCATCCTATCTCTTGTGTTGTGAGTCTTGCTATCCTGGTTTTCTTTCTGCAGGCTTGTGGTTGCAGTGGAGGAGGCTTTCACTCATATCAAACGCCTCCAGACAGAGGAACAGCAAAAAGCTCCAGGAGAGATGATGGACTCTCGAGAAGCAGCCCAGGCAATCTTCCCATCCATGGCAAGAGCTCTGCAGAAGTACCTTCGCACCACTCGCCAGCAGCAGTACCACAGCATGGAGAGCATCCTGCAACACCTGTCCTTCTGCATCACCAATAACATGACACCAAAGGTAGTGTGCTCTTTAACTCTAGTGTAGGGCAGGAGGGGTGAAGGGACAGCACGTGTGTGCACAGGGTGGGGGAGTTGCTGGGGAAAGCGAGTGGAGATTTTTATAGCTGCTCTCTGCAATGCAATCAGCGCTCTGGAGATTGCATCAGGTCTTAAAGGGAAGTTGTGTTTCCTCTGAAGCACCCTTTTCTTTTTAGCCCAAAGTACCTGGGAGATAATTAGCCATTTGTTCTGATATCCAGTTTAGCACTGGAGTGAGTATCAAAGAAGTGTCCAAGGCAGTGGCCCTGAGTCATGGGCAATTTTCCCAGCTGGCTGACTGATGGAGATAGCAACTTGCAAAGGACATTTTTCTTCTTTTTATCTCATCCACGCTGCTGCATTTTGGACTGCTTCTAATTATAGCCTAAATCCCTGTCTGACAGTGTTTGTAACTCGTGGTCTGCCTGGTCAGATGTCAGTTTGTTGCTTCACACCCTGACTGCTGAACTACAAATGCTGGGAGGGACTGAATGACAAGGGATATGTGTCACTGGTCCCTCAGTGTCCTTTCTTCTGCCCTCTCCCCCCTAATACCATGCTGGAGAATGCCACCCAAGGACAGAAACAGTAATTCACTCGTGGGAATTTACCCAGGATTTTCTTTGCTGAGTGTGGAAATGCTGTGAAGAAACACAGGTTGACCCTTTCATTGGGATCTATATGGGATCCTGTTCAGAGGTGCAGCGGGTTAAGATAGCAAAGGAGAGGGGAACGAGCGTCTCCTGAAGCCCGGGAGCTGAAATAACTTCTTTCATTGCAAGCCAATGCTCACAGAGCTGTATCTAGAGAAAGAAAGAGAGCATGGAAGCAGGCAGAGTCGTGAGGCTGCTGTATCCCCAGTGCTAATGTGTTCATTTTCTCACTAGGCATTCCTGGAGCGTTACCTCAGCCCTGGCCCAACCCTCCAGTACGACAGGGATCGCTGGTTCTCCAAGCAGTGGACACTCGTTAGCGAGGAAGCAGTCACAAGCGGGTTGCAAGACGGAATTGTTTTTGTCCTCAAGTGCTTGGACTTCAGCCTCGTTGCTAATGTGAAGAAAATCCCCTTCATCAAACTCTCTGAAGAGTTCATAGACCCTAAATCTCATAAATTTGTCCTTCGCTTACAGTCCGAGACTTCAGTCTAAGGGATTTTGAGGGTGGGTTGTTTAGAAATGTTTTTTTTTTTCCTCACTATTGTGCTTTTGGGTTTTATTTCCCTAATGCTGACTGAAACTGGCAGATGATGGACCAGTAATATTTGACCATCTGCACTTTATTTGGAAAGGGGTGGAGGGAGCTGGGATATCTTATCTAGAAAGGAATATCTTAAGAGGCGACAGGGTGGCTTGGCTTGGTTAGCTCAGCCTTGGAGACAGAACAGATATTTTTTTTTTTCCCCTTTCCAGGCATATTGTAAATCTCACGCTCTCTTTCTCCGCACAGTTGCGACGTCTGTATTTCTGTTGGAATGCTGCCTTACACCCTGTGTGCGCGTGCACTCTTCTGTCCCTGCTTTTGCTACCTGTATCTCTCTCTGAGAACAGGCTGCTCACCTCTCCGCCTCAGAAGTCTGCTTGTACAGAGAGAACTTCCAGTTTCTTTTCATGTGGGAGCTGGAGAGTGCGAGAGGTTTCCTTCTGTCAGCTGCGTAATTGTAAGACTGAAGATCTGTTGATGTTTTTTTCTTGCTCTCCGTGTGTCCTCTTATCAGTGCTGGACCTGTGTGAACACAGTGGGATGCTTTTGCCGTCTGTTTCTGTCTCTGTGAAGTTGCTTGTGTCGACCTGGATCAGCCCATCTTGCTGCTCTTCTGAATTCTTTTTAGCTGCGCTTGTTAGCGAAACAGTTCTGCATGCAACAGCTCCTTTTTCTCTCAGTATTCAGTCCCTCTTGCTTGTCCCCTTCCTTTGCCAGGCGCTCCAAAGCTCCCCAGTCTGCTTTCCAAACGTGTTTCTCTAGCCCCAGTGCCCTCGGGGTCTGCCTTACTGCTTCTTCCTCTCACACCTGCGGGGGCTGCACATTTGCACAGGGTGGGTAAGTAGCTGGCTCCTTCTCAGACGCATCACAGACACTTCTAGCTCTGCAGCCCTGCAGAGGGGAAGAAGAAAGTGCGCAGGAGTTTAACCCTTTATATCCAAGGGCTTCAGTGTGTCTGGAAGACAGACAGGCAAAAACGCTTCCCTCCTCGATGAGGAGAGCCAGAGATGGGCTGGCTCTACTGCCCTCCTCTTGCTTTGAAGAACTGCTGTGATCTTGAAACGCATGTCCTTCCTCACCTTCAGCTATAGCTGGGAAATACCAAACTGAATGCTGAAAAGCTGCCTACCTTCCTTGGCCTTCTGCTGTGGGGGTCTTCTGTGTTCTCAGTGCCAGGGTAGCCTGCTGCTTCTCTGTTCTTGTGAGAGACGCTTAGCTCTTAAAACTGCAGTTTTGTCTTGAAAGCCTTCTTTGCCCATCAGTGCATAACTTCTGTGTTGTCTGAGTTTTGTGGGGTTTTGAAAGGTTTCTTTGTAAGATGAGCCTGTCTGGATGCTAGCTCTGAGCATTGTGTGACTCCAGAGCCATCTCCGGGCCTGGCAGTGACCTGTCTTCAGACAGACCCCTCCTAGAAGCCCTGGTCTGTGGTGACAGGTTAAAGTGGAAATGCTGGACTCATCCTGCCTAGTCTTTTGCCATGCAGAGATCTGTATATCTGTATCTGGCATGAACCAACCTGCCTTCCATGGAAATCTCTTACTGCAAAGTGCCCTGTTGACAAAGTGCAACCAATGCCTTTCACTGCGTTATCTTATGGGGGGATCCGTGATAGCTCCCCACAGCTGCTTTTGCCTTCCCCAGGCCTTCCTTGGGCTCCATCATCAGTCCACTGGGCTGCTTCCCTGCTCCAGCAGCAGTAGTTGATAAGAAGCCACATATCCAGCAGCACCAGTTGGTCCTTTGGGTCCAGGGGATCTACCAGCCACTTGAACTCTCTGGTGAGGTCCCAGGTGGAGATTCCCACAGCCAAGTGTCACCTCTGGTCTTTGCAGCCTTCTGCTGCTGGCAGCTTTCATCTGAACGTGTAATACCTCCGTCCTGTAGTCTCTGTGTGATGTGCCAGAATTGGTTGTGAGGAAACAAAATGTGCGTGATGAGACCGTGCCATCTATGCCCCGTAAAGCATGAGATGTAAGTGGAGTTTTCCTTGTCTAAACTCAATGCCTGAGTTTCTTTCTAGGTCAGACTTTCTTGCAGTCTGTGTCTGTACAGGGATTTTTCTACTGACTGTGGCCTTTGCAGCATTTCAGTTTGGAAAAACACAGATTTATTCCCTCCTTAAAAACAAAACCAACAAAAAAGGTGATGGAGCATGTAGTATCTCACACGTAGCTCTCCTAAAGACCTATATATTTGGCTTTTATGATGTGCATTACCAGCCGGGGCAGGAGAGACTGGGAGTAGCATGGGCACTACAAAGCACTTGTGCCTATGGCTGAACCGGCTTGGATGTGTGCAGCCAGAGAGAGAACCACTGTGCTGGGGGCTTGGGCGTGCCCCATGCATGGGAGCACCTTGGTTTGGGCGCTGCTCCATAAAACCTTCCTTTCCCAGGATTTCCTCTCCCCGATGAATGGGCCTGTCTGACAGTGTCTGCTCAGGAAACTCTTGTCTTAATCCTTAGTTACATTGAGTCCTTAAACACATGGAAAGCCAGATGGAAGCAGGGCATGATCGCTCTGGGTCTGCTTCCTAATCTGTGCTGCCTTCTCTGCTGTCAGCAGGGCCAGCTCCTGCTTTAAACACTCTTCCCAGTGTCGAGGTGAATGCTTTGCTTAATAAAATCTTAAGGAGGGAGCTTCACCTCTCAGTCTGCTTACTGCAGAATTGCAACCTGTTCCGGGCTGAGGACAGACTATAAGGGAACATGAATTCCTGGGTATCCCCAGGGTTTTTTTTAATGATTTTTTATGTTTCTCCAGCTCTCCGTTTGGGGGCTTGTTTCCCCTTCTCATGCGAAATCAAGGGACCACGGTCATACCTACCTCACTGGGGTGTTGTGAGGCTAAACTCAGTGGTGCATCACAAAGTGCTTTGAAATCCACGTATGGATCTGTGGAGTCTGTAGGAGCTCAGGCTCTTAGTAAAAATCCTAAGCAGTGAGAGCAGACTGGTTTGTTTAATTCTGTTTATAGCCAGCTAATGAGTAAGAATTGAGTCACAGGGAACAAAGCTCTGATCCAAATCCTGCAGTCCTTACTCCTGGAAGGCTTGCCAAGAGCTGAGCATAAATAAGGCTTGTACAGTTTGCCAGTCGAGCACAGGCTGCTTCCCTCCAAACGCCTCCTATTCTGCACCATCTCCTTGTGTGTACTTCTCCCTCCTGTCTCCCAAGCCCGTATGCTCATACCCAACAGGGAACTGGCTCTTAGAAATGGGTGGTTTTTGAGATAACCCTCTTTGTGGTGAAGCTGATCCCATGCCCCTCGGAGGAGGACCTTATGGTGGACCATTCAGTAGGGTGCTGTGTTGGCCCGCTCCTCTTTTCCATATGTGATTTTCAAGTTACGCTGCTCAGACGGTTTAAAGACTTGTTTTTGTTACAGCCTGAATCCAAAACCATGCTGAGATCTTCCAAAACCAGATGCAACAAAGACTTTCAGATGCTCCAAGGCAGATGGAAATGACTATGTGGTTTCCACAAAGGTTGACTCTCTTTTATGGCCGAAGAATGGAAAGCTAGGGTTTCTTGTAGCTGGGGTGGTAGACCTTGGCACCCACACACCTTGCATGAAGCAGAGTATCTGCTGAAGGTGTACCGTGCATGGAAGAGTGGCAAAGCAAGGTCAGCTCTGCTTTGGGGTTGTGCTTGGCTCTTTCAAAGCAGCAAGAGAAATCCACTCTGGAGTGACATCTCGGAGACAGATTTCAGCTTTTCCTCTGGTGTTCTGCTACCTCTGAAGTCTTCTGTTGAGTTCTCTGCTGAGGATGAACAGATACCAGGTGGGATGTGAGGTGCTGGCCTATGGCTTGGAGACTGAGACAGCTCAGGGTAAGACAAGTCTAAGGGAGAGCTGAACAAATTGCAACCCTCAGAGAGCTTTTCCTCTTTTGCTTTGGGATGCTCCACACCAAGTGTAGTGATCCTGCTGTTTCCAAGCAAGCCAGAAGCTGTGGAGAAGCAGTTTCTACAACTGGCTGTGCAGAAGGTAGCTTGTAAAAGTCTTGTTTGAGCTGTGCTTGTTCCAACGCTCGTTAGCGAAGAAACTGGAAAGATCTATACTATGCAAAATGTGGAAACCTCCTCAGGCCAATTTCGTTTTGCTCACAGAAACTTTTCAATCTCCTCTTATTTTATAAAGGTAAATCAGAGATCTCGCAGTCTGTTGAAGAATGCTGCTGTCTGGCCCCAGGCTCTGCTCAGCTCGGCCCTGCCGTCCAAGAGGTGTTTTGAGATGTTTGTACAGATGTCCGTTTTCTCATTCAGTTTGCGCGTGGATGTGCTTCTCCCTTTATAGGTGTATGCGTTGTACATGTCTAAAGCCTCGAGCCAGGCTTGGCGGTTCAGTGTTTGAGTTGTGAAGAAGGAAGCACTCTTGGGATCAGATTGTTTTGTTGTTTGAAATAATCTGTTCTCCTAAAAGAGAGGGCTTTTTTTTTTGAGCCTTGAAATCTCCTTTAGGAACATGCATCCTTCCGTGCTGGGGCTGCTGCCTCAGGTAGATGGGGACCAAAAGTTGCTGTTTCCAACCGCTGCTGTGGATCTCATTGAATTTACTCCTGATGGGTCCCCCCCAGCACCAGTTTATCTGCCTGTCTGTTTCCCTCCAAGAGGCGGGGTGTGCTGATCCATGCGCTGCAGTGCAGCCCTATGGGCAGTGCATGATGCTGGGGGTGTACTCTGCTACCCCTCAGCGTCTTCCCTTGGCAGCTTTCACCATTGGGAGCATCTCCTGCCTGCACACAGGGATACTGCAGCTCGCTGCCTGCAAAGACCCTGCTGTGAAGGGATCTTATACTCTTCTGTGCCTGTTCCTTTGATTCAGTCTTATTGTGTCTTGGGGTAGGGGATGGGAGCCAGCTCTCTTCCTGCCCCCTTTTTTGATCACTGTGTAATACTCTTTTTCTACGCATACTGTGTACAGTAAGATGGGTTTTGCCAAGGTTTTCTAATTAACAGACACTAACCAGCATTTCTTTTGTTGTTGTTGTCGTTTTTCCTCCTTTTTTTGCACACGTGACTTTAACTGCAGTGGTACATTGTCTTTCAGTTCCTTTTCTAATCGTGGCCTTTAGTAAGCAAATTCCTGGTGTCTGTGATATTAATGCACTGTGGGTCTCTCGTCTAAGTAAGTTGTTCTGTTCCAAGCTGGGTTCTCTTCAGTTTATAGCTGGATGGGTTTTTGTTGTTTTTAAACTGAAACATAAAACCGTTTTACACTTTGCATATTTTGTACAGTAAAGTTCTGGAAATAAACTGAAACCAGATTTGATCGTCCCACTCCTTCCTCTTATCTTTTCAGACTGAAAAGAAGAAAAAGGGGTCTCTGGCCTCCAGACATTCCTAAACTGTGGCTGGGAGGGGCCCTGCAAACATGTGGGTTAACCTTTTTGAGGCTGCTTTGTGTCACCTTCCTTTCAGGCCTTTCTGATCCACCCTGCCATAGTAAAATGCAAACTCATTTATCACTCCTGAAATGAGACTGGTAGGTGACTGCTTTGAACACCTGAAATCTCCAAGGATGGAGAGCAAATACAGCTGGTGAGGGTGTGTGCGGTGTGGGGGGGCTGGGGCTGGGGCTGGGGCTGAAACAGGTTTTTCTGCCTGCTGTATTCTTTGCTCACATATTATGAAGTGTAGGATTTGTGGCTGAATCCCTTATTAGGACCTGGTGGGGAGGAGGAGTGTTGAGGCAAAGCCTCCTTCTGTCAGTGGATGTGAGCCTGCTCAATGGATGCGTGCTCTGCTAAAAACGGCTTAAGGACTTCTTGCCCTGAAATCACTCTGTGGGTGCAGCTCTTCCCATCCCCATGGTGCTGAGAGCTTTGAAAGACCGTGTATTGCAGGCCCTCCCATACCTTGTTCTTTAGGACAGCCCCTTCTATGGGCTCTCACTACTGCGCCCTGCGAAGCAGCTTTTCTCTATGGGCTGCTGGAAAAATCCACAGGATGCTGTGGAGCGGTGAAAAAAACAGTGCAGCAGTCATCAAGATAAGTGCTAAAAATATAAATGCTGGTGGAGAGAAACATCCCAACTAGTAATAATGTGCTTAGGGGGAGAGGAAGGTGTTTGGGCTACCAACCAAAGCCCAGGAGGAAGCAGGAAGGGTGGGGTGGAGTGTGCTGGGCTCTGCCTCCTGCCCTCCATTGATCTCTGTTTTTGATCCATGTCTGTGGTGGGGCCTAGCAATGCTGGGACTGCCTACACCTTCCCTGGGCAGCCTGTTCCAGTGCCTCATCACCCTCTGAGTAAAGGATTTCTTCCTAATACAGCATCTAAATCTCTCCTCTCTTAGTTTTAAACCATTCCCCTTTTACCCATCGCTACATGCTCTTATTAAAAAGTCCCCACTCTTCTCCCGGCTGAACCAGCCTGTCCTCACAGGGGAGGTGCTTCAGCCCTCTTGAGCATCCTCGTGGCCTCCTCTGGACCCCTTCCAACAGCTTCACGTCCTTCTTGTGCTGTCAGTCGTCCTTTCTCTCTCGCTGTGGGTTGTGGAAGCTGAAGGAAGAAACAGGCTTTGCCAGAGGGACCAGTTCCCCTGGCTTTTGCCCAGAGCTCATGTATCTGAATCATAAGGGGCTGCAGTGTGAAGCTCAGCAGAAATTAGAGCTGAGGGTGCTGCTTTGGGTTGGCCAAATCTTTCACTGGAGTCATAAGGGTCCTTGAAGTGTGAGGGAGCCCCAGGCACAGTGCTGCCCACACAAACCCCTGACAAGATGGCGGAGGCAGCAGTGACTGGTAACAGCGCATGGAGGAGCTGGCTGTGCTGCCCACGAGGTGCCTTGCGCCTCCAGGAGATACCAGGATTGTTTAGGAAGGAGGAACCTCTTCTTGCAGTGCCCAGAAAAGGCTTTGGCTGCCTTGGGACAGCACTGCAATGCCTACTGAGTTAAAGTGTCTCATGCTGAGTGAGGCCTGCTGACTGTGGTAAGTGGTGGGACCAGGCCTCACGGTTACATGTGCTGAGAAAACACTGGCTTTGGAGAATTCAGTGGGGAGAAATGGGGCAAAGATGTAGTCCATGTGTAACACGTGGGTTAAGAAAGGGATTCATCGCTTAGCCAGCTCCAGAGCCTTGCATGCAGCACTAGCAATGCCTCAAGAGGTGATAATGTTAGCTAAGTAAACAGCTTGATGAAACATCTAGCTGTGGTGATGAGCGGAACTTCCAACCTCAAAACAGGTTCTGTGCATGTGCTCTGCTGCCCCTGCCCTAGATCTGAACCCTGGTTCAGTGTGGGGAAGGACTGAGCTGAGGTCTCCCAGGAAAAGCCAGAGTGGCCAGGCAGGCCCTGAGCTCTGGGCAGGGCATGATGCCAGAGGAAGGGGGTCCCTGTTATGTGTGCTACAACAGTGTGCAGGATGGGAAGGCATGGAGGGCGTTGTCCAAGTGGTGCTCTTTGTCTTTCAGCACCGCTCCTGAGTTTATGTTGGACTGGGTTGGTGATGGGTTTAGGTTACAGTCCTTTCCGGCCTCATAGATAATCCATGGGATCAGGGGTGCCCATCCCCTTCTCACGTGAGAATCCATGTGTTGCATGGACCAAGTGGGGGTAGGGGCGGTTTGGTGTAGTGAATGCATATGCATAAATCACTATGAACAAGGTTACCCTGGTTGCTTTGAAGTGCTGTTACACATTTTACAGCCCTGCTGCTAGCTTGTACCAGGAAGTACCTCCAGCAGAAATAAAACTGTTTTCCATTCTCCTCCCCATTTCCCTGTGCCCTTCCAAAATGCAGCTGGAGAAGCCTTCCTTTTTCACACCAGTGTTTCTACAGGAGTCCGTGATCAGGTTGGAGCCCACTGCAAAACTGCTAGTCCAAAAACCAGGGCTGATCTTCCTTCTACCCCCTCCCGCCCCACAAGGTGAAGAGCTGAATGGGTGAAGGAGATCACTTATGTGCATGACTTGGCATGATGCAAATAACTCAGGGAAGCTGTGCTGCCTCCTGCAGCCTGTGGTCCTGCCTGCAGGAGGAGCACAGAGGTTCTGTGCTGGTGGGACCAAGGCCAAGACAAAGGGAGCAATTGGTCTCTGGAAGATGTGTGTGCAGCTTTAGGAGAGAAAGAAAGGAGATAATTTGTGTATGAGTATCAAGGATAGCTCAGTGTGGCCGCCACACTATGTATCAGAGTACAGAAGAAGGAGTAAAACCTCAAGAGAAATAATAAGACAAGGAGGAGGCCGTAAGAAGTTGGTGGGAGAGACTTTAGAGGACAGGGTGTGTTCTTTCCCTCCAGCATCCTTAGGAACATGAAGGTATGAGGGTTTCAAAATCAGACACACTATAGATTGTTCTAGACGCGAAGCTTCTCTTTGAATTGTAACATTTTGTGCCTAATTTTTCCAGAGGTGAAAATCAGGCTTCCAAATGTTTGGGCTTCTGCAGTCCTATTTTTTAACACTTGAAAAGATGACTTGAATAATAACTCCATAAAAGTGGAGAGAAGGGAGTTCTCGATCAAATACAATTCATTCAGCCTCTGGAAGTTTTAAGAGACACTTAGAACTTTTAGTTCTTTGGGCCTTCCTTTAGCACAAGTCAGACGCTATGAGCATGCTTTGAAACAGGGAACAAGAAGGAGTTGATTATATCTGCACCACAGATGTGAAACAGATCTGTAAATCTTTTAGCTTCTATTTGGTAAAAGCTCATTCTTGAGTACTTATAATACCAGATCCTACGGTTGATTATAATTCTGCTTTGTAAGTGGTTGGGAGAAACTGGCTTAGTAATTCAGTAACTAGGCTGGGAAGCATTGCAAATTCCTTCAGTGATTTCATTCTGCAGAGGCCAAACTGTTCTTCAAATGCTTGGTTACTTCTGTCATTCAATAACTCCTTTTCCTTTGTCACTAGCAGGAGTGGGCTTTGACACACTGGTTTGAATTTTAGAGCAAAATCCAGGTCAATCTCACTGGTCATGCATGGCTTTATTTTTACCCATGTTACTTGTTTCATGGGCAGGCAGACTCTCCTCCCAGCCCAAGCAGAGCTGGAGGTTGCCCATGGCCATGGTTTGAGACATTTGCCACCCACAGGCAATGAAGGGCACAGTCAGGACGGCTGCTGCTCTTCTTGGGCGGGTGGTTGGCTTTCTGTCTGCTGCTGAAGTATGGGATAACTCCTCTGTCAAAGCTCACTTTGTTTAACCCTTATTTCTTATGCCTGAAGCTTTGCTGCTCATCTGGTGCTCAGGCAGAGTAGCAGAATAATTTTTATTTAGTCATTTATTTAACAGTTTAGCACCTTTTAGACCTGGCAAGAGTTGTTCCCCTGGATCTGGGCTGGCATAGGTTAGGTGTCAGGGGTACCAGACTCGAGGAACTGGGTCATAGGCAGGAGATGCTGCAGCACAATGGGTACTAAGTCTTGGGTCTCAGATAGGGCTCAGTCCTGCTGGAGCGGCCAGATTAACTCAGGATAATTGCCCTTCCTTGATTCTTTGTTGCCTGCTCACTGGTTGTCCTTCTTCAGGTCCCCAAATCCAGGCATCGGTGTGTGACTGGCCCTATATGGGGCTTCCCTGAAGTTTTGCTGAGACAGAGAGTGATCCAAATGTAATCCAGCCTCATTTTCACAGGACTAAAAGACTTCAGCAGCCAGGAACTGATACATTCCTGGTCTAATTAGTTGTTTAATTGGGAACAAAAAGCAGTGTTTTTCATTTGGCCCTGGTAATGAATCCCTGAATCATTTCTTACGTGTGATGTGTGGACAGACAGAGAAGCAGCCAGTATCTACCACTTCAGGATGGGAAACAGCCATGTCCGCTTTGACAGCATGGGAGACCACCCTTATTCTCAGAATCACAGAATCTCAGAATGACCTGGGTTGGAAGGGATCTCAAGGATCATGAAGGTCCAACCCCTCTGCCTGGCAGGGCCACCAAACTTCCATGTTTATTAGATTAGGTTGCCCGGGGCCCCATCCAACCTGGCCTTGAACACCTCCAGGGATGGAGCATCCACAACCTCCTTTGGCAGCCTGTTCCAGGACCTCTCCAGTCTCCTAGTAAAGAACTTCCCCCTAATATCCAACCTAAAGAAGCACCAGCAGAATTGCTGACCCTGAAAATATGAAGCGCTCTGTGACTTCCAGTGCTCTGGATGCAGCTGTCATACAATGGAGGAGAGTAAGGTATGCAGGTGTGGGCATGGACCCAGTAGTGTACTGGGAAATTACAACAGCTCAGTTGTTTTGTGCAGAGTTTCTCCCTGTCTCACCAGCTATTAACCCACTACACACAGGTATCTTACATGTTCCTGGAAGGAAGACACTCAAATTTAACTCCTTCACGAGGAGCTTTATCTCAGTCCCTGTGAACTTGGGTGCTGTGGGTGAATGAGAGAGCCTTGGCCACCTGCTGTTCTTCATTGCTGCAATCCTTCCTCTTCTGCAACATCTGTTAACTTTTGGTGGGTTTATCCCAAAAGAAGGGACTGGGCGCTTCTGGCTTTGTAAGTAAAAGCTGGAGATAAATGGAGATCCCCTTTGCAGTCAAAGAAATCTAAAGGAAGCCATAATGTGGGACTGAGGGGAGAAGGGCTGTTCCCTTCAAGAGCTGTGCTGGCCCCATTGAGGAGTGGCAGCCACATGATCAGCCCTTTCTCTCATAACACGGGGAAATCTGTAAATAACCAACACCAACCTACTGGCTGCAGTATGAGCTCAGTCTTTCTAGCATCTGTATGAGGTTAAACACCACCTGTGCACCTGAACACACCTGCAGTGCTATTTGCAGGGTCAGTTTCTTCTGCTTAATTTACGTCCCTTGGAGCATATGGACAGAGGCACGTCAGACTAGAAGGATGTCTGGGATTGATGGTGTTACAAGGAAATTATCCAGGCATTTGGGGTATCCAGGGACAGTGTTGGTTGGGAAAGGCAGTAGAGCAATTCTTTGTTTATTCTTCATGTTTATCGACAGTGGTAGGACTTAGCAATGACTGATCTGGGGCTGCAGATCTGCTAAGGAAGTTACCACATGCAAAGTGAAATCTTGCATGCTTTACTCCTAGGAATAAAGAAGAAATCTTTACTCCCAAGGTAAAGATAAGCAAGTACTATTCTCAGGTGAGCAACATAAGCAGAGTTTATCTCTTAATCACAGACTAAGAGACTAGTAAACTTCCAGATGAGCCTGTTCTTGCTTTTTACTAATGTGCGTAAATGAGTCTTTGAGTTCATCTTGTTCCCTCTCTCCTGGCTGAAATAGCTGAAAGGGCAGAGCAGAAGGATAGCAATGGGCAATTTTCTGGTCTGGATAGAGAACCTCCTGACAGCACACTGCATTTCAAGCTTTCCCAAAGTCTCCACCAGGTCCTTTGGGATGGGGCTGAGCTGTTCGCTGCTATGAAAACCAGCATGAACACCTGGATATCTCCCCAAACACACGTGGTTGAAGTCTTCCAGGAAGTGTTTATACATCATAAAGAAAGAAGAAAGGGCTAACACAGATAATACCCGACCTGAGGATGTAGTTGTCCTGTCTATCATTCCAATAGACAGTGCTTGAAAATTGCTGGTTGAGTGTCGGATGCTCAACGTGGAGCTCACACGGCCTACAGTCATCTACCATGTAGGCACAGTATTCATTCACAGAGATAAATCGATATCCAGCTGAGTGTTTTTCATGCCAGCACCTCCCACTAAGGGAACATGGCACACACAGAAGTAGATCAGTACTTCAGCCAATTCATACTAGTAAGTTCAAATTTCTATTTCAGCTCAAGTATAGAGGGAAAGAGAGAGACAAAGAGACTGACCAACATAAAGGAGGAAAAGGAATCTATAAAATCTTGCTTTGCAGCTCATCCAATGGAGGAAATATATGGTGTGTAAACCTTGTATCTCATCAGGCTGATTCATTTTCATACAGCGTGCACTGAATCTCTTGTTCCTTGCACTACTATCTCCACTAACATCACTTATCTCTGACATAAGCCAGTTTTCTTAAGAAAGACCAGAACAATGTTTTCTGACTGTTTCGGGGGAGGACATGTATACCCCACCTCTGCTACCAAGTCTGCATTACTGGAAAATATATTTATAAAGTATTTATAAAGCATCTCCAAGCTCTCCATTCATTGCACTATTGTTAAATCTAAGAAGCTAAGACAATTGAAATCTGCTGGCATGGGAAAGCAGGGAGACCTAATGCTGTTGAAGTGACCTGCACATGGATGGAGCGGCTCTCGTTGGGACTCAGTCACTATCCCTTTGCCTCATGGCCCTCTTCAGTGCAAGCTGATGAAACCAGCTCCACCTCAGACTGGAAGAGGCTTCTCACAGGCCACCATGGGATGTCCGAGTCTCTAAGCAGAGAGTGAATTTGCAACTGAATACATAGAAGTTGACCAGCTTGAATGCTTTCGTTGCTCATTGCCCAACTCACTTAATCCAGCATCTAGTATGGTTGGATGGATATGTTCCCTCCTAACACCTTGGTCATGGGAAAAGATGCTACATGGAATTTTGGTTAAAAGTCGTCACCTAAAGCTGGAAGGTCATGGGGAATAGGAAGGCTTCAGGGTGAGCCCCTATGAAGGCTTCTATGGGCAGAAGTGTGCTATCTCACATTCACCACCTCAGCCCGGACCTGTCTGAAGATGTTTGGAACTGGCATGAGGTCAGCTCCGGTGTTTCCTCAAGATCAAGAACCAACAGTCAAGCTCAGTGCTGTGATCTTCAGCCTTGAGAGTCTGGGCTCAGGCCTGCATCATCATATCCAGCATTCAGAAACTTCCAGGCTCAAGAACTTACAAGCTGTGCTGTCCCATATCAAGACCACCTGCACTTACTCTATTTTTTGCCCAAAGAAAGCGTGTCAGACAGGGACTGAGGTGTTGGGTGTCCTCTGTCAGGTACGAGTATACTGTCATTTTATGGAATTGCTAACAATTATTTTAGGAACACAAGCTAGTGTTCCTAAACCTGTCTTCCCCCCCTCAAATGTGTTGCTGCTCCTAGTATGTTAATGAGTAGCTGTACACTCCTATAGTAGAACTTTCAGGATCCAGTGGTCTTGGCAGAGTAGCTGCAAAGGGCATTTTGTTTAATGAAAGGACTAAATTTTACAGTGACCTTCCCTCTGTATCGAGTGAGATTTGGTCTTTGGATGTACATGATGGGCCGATGAGCATGGAAAATACAAACTGGCTCCCTGTGTCCCTTTGGCAGTGAGCATGCAGGTGCTTTCTTCCTGCACTGGGCACTGGGGCAGGTTCCCTACAGATTCCTATTGTCCTTTCTACGGAGGCATGATTTACAGCGGTGCTGGGCACCTGCCGGTGCCACCTGCAAAGGTGGCAGTCCTGGTGGCTCAGCACCTCTGAGAATCAGGCCGGGGGTCCCAGCAGGGGTAGGGGGAGCAGGGCAAGGGGGAAAGAAGGAGCAGGCGGTGCTTGCTGATGCTCAAACACAGGTCTTCTGATGAAGGGACTTGCCACAGGGGGAGGCCTCTTGGCCTCCACAAGTCAAACTGTACAGAGTCACAGTTAGTCATCATCATCGTCATCATCATCGTCGTCATCATCGTCATCATCATCGTCATCATCATCATCGTCGTCGTCATCATCATCATCGTCGTCGTCATCATCTTCAGTGTTTATCTTCCCAGAAAGCACATCTTCTATCCAGTCCTCCAGCTCCTCGGCTGTGGGCAGGTCATCATCATCTCTGATGTCCATCCAGACACTGTCAGCCTGTAGAGACAGGTGACAGGGATTAGCCACCCTCAGTCACACGGGAGGAGATAAGATTTGTTGCTAATGTTGTGGAAAGGGCTGGACCACACGTGGGATGCAGGGTTGGTGGTAGCATTACGTTCCTCTCTACTATAAGCATGTGGGCAGGAGCAGCCACAACACCACCCTACCCAAATGTTGGGACTACTACCCTCCCCATGTAGGGCTATTGGTTCTGGCTGTGAGAAGTAGGACTGCTCGATGTGTCTACAAGAGCATATGATGCTGTTTGTTCTGTGTTTGATGTGAGCCTGCTGCCCTGTTCCTAATCCTACACTACATGACTTCCATAAACTGGAGAGGTGAGGGGGAGATTCAGTAACAAGATGCTGTTTAAAACGCAGTTAAAGGGTGCTGTCTAAATTGCAGCTATTAGCCAGAGGCAGGGAACATAGCTTAGATTTGTCTCTCTGCTTTCCTATAGGTTCCGTGAGTAAATGCCTTGATAAGCTCCTTTTCCTTCCTCGTTTTCTCTCTGTAAACAAGATCAGCCTCCAGAGCACAGGACCATTCACATGCCAAAAAGGGACACTTTCAGTTAAGGGTAGGAGAAGTAGGACCATGGAGAGGATGCTGTGCAGTAGCAGCAGCAATGTTCTGAAGTGCATTATGGTGCAAGTTCTGAGCCACGACAACGTGATGAGCCAGTGTGGGCCTCTGGGAGCTCTGTGTTTGTATTGGTAGGTTTTCAGAGAAGTGATAGGGTCACAGAGGTTATGTCCACTCAAGCCAACAGGAGTGTTTATTTATACTCCGCTGTGTAAGCCCTACTTTGTACCTGTGTAACTCTACCGAAAGCAGTGAGGTAACACTGAAATAGCAAAATGAGCTCAGTGTTTGTTTTAGATATCACCAGCCAGCCTCAAACTTTCTTAAATCTCTCTCTTGAGGAACAGAAAGCAGACTTAAGAGGAATGAAATTAAATCTGCAAATACTATAATCATCAACCTGAAATATTTACTATATCAAATCTAGATAATGTATGAGTTTTTACAGGTCTCAGTGACTTTCAGATGATAAGGCATATGTTCCTGCCTGATACTGCTTTTCACGATTCTCTTGCTACTGACAGTCCTACTTTTATGCATGTCCACTGATAGCTGTTTAATGTTGCTTTGACATGACTTAAACACGTCCAACTGCAATAAATATATTAGAGATGCCATAAGCTTGTAATAAGGGCAAAAGACTGGAAGACTCGGGGCTCTATTTCTAGCTTGTCTGTTCCTCTCTCATGATTGCAGGTGGCAGAAACCACCTTGGTCCTCTTTCTCTGCTTAGTGGTGTGACAAATGCTGCCCTAAGACACCGGACATACTGCTTTCTGCTTTGGATCCCATAATTTCAAGCATTCTATTCATGAGATCACTGTATTTTTGGATGCATGCTACTCACGTCTGTGACATTCACAATCCCAATCTGCGGCCTGAACAGGTCAATCTTGAATGTCTTCTCCCAGTAAGTGATGAGCTGCAGGAGTGAGAAGCAAAACTCAAACAAGGATCTTTGCAATATTCCTTAGCATAAATTCAACTGGAAGGGCAGTGAGGAAGGTACAGTGAATGGAAGCACATGAAGGAATGGAAGAGAAACTGAATGGCTTGCGCTTAGCCATTGCTCATGGCAAAGAAAAATGCTGTCTGTGGGGATGGTGCTGAGACATCACTCAAGTGAGCAGTTCTAGTGACAGCCCATGGTGCAGTGCCCCTTCCTTTGCATCCTGTGCATGCACCCAGGCTATTCCTGTGCTCCTGCGCCCACATCCACATCCCAAAACAAGGAAGGAAACCAGCCCCTGCCACTTACCAGAGGAAAGTCGTCAGGGTCAATCCACACAATGCTCAGGTCAGGATTATCAGTGTTGTCCCTGGCAACCTGCTTCAGGATTTCCAGGAACTCAAAGCCGTCTGAAAAGACAGAAGAACCTCTACAGCCCTCTCCTGCAAACACCCAGACACTTTCGCTTGCGGGGCTTCTGACTTCCTTCACCCCTTATGAACACAGGAGTTGTTTATAATTCTCATTAAAATGCTGTCTCCCCACTCTTTCCTCTGATAATAAGGCTTTTAATTTGGACCATCCTCCCCGGGTACTGAAATTAGTTACACATGAATTAATCCTCATAATCCGTCCATGGAGTGGAACAATGTAACTGTTTTCTTGTGGCAAGGAAGGAGACCAGCCCTTAAGAGGCCGAAGCTTTTCATCACGCTGCAGGCATTGAGAATCACTGACTCTGTGGCTTTGCTGGAAGCTGTGCCCACAGTTTTCCCACATGCATGTGACAGAACAAGCCCTCAGCACATTCTCAATTCACATAACAAGACAGATTCAGAACTGGGCCAAATCTTGGTACCCAAGTCCCAGCTTCCTTGCTGGCTATAGGAAAACATATGACCTGCCACACCAATTAAACCAGAGGTCTGTGCTAGGCACAGCTTTGGTGGCACCTTCAGAGGTGATGGATTACTTCTAGGTGCCAGGTTGGGATGGAGATGACACCTGTTTTTCCAGCCAGCCATGTACTTAAGTTCACCCTGTGTAGAACAGTCTGGTCAGGGCAGAGCTTTGAATCAGCTTGTTGAGGTGAGTGGGGGTGGTCCCAGGAGCTTGTTAGCAAGAGAGGGTAACCCCCGTGCTGAGGATCAAGGGTGGGGAGGGGGCATAACAAAGCAGATATAGTAAGGGGGGGATGAGCAGTGGCAATTCTGAGGGCTGAGGAGGGGACCTACAACTTCTTGATGGATGAAGAGTCATGCAGTGAAGAAAACAGCCTCCTACCTGGGTCATCTTCTTCAGCAAAGGCCACGATATGGATTCCTTCCATGTCATCTTCCTGTAAACAATGGAACAGTTATTGATGGGACAGAGAGAGAAGACAGTCTGGGTTGTTGCTGGAGATGAGCAGTGCTGGGATACCTTTGAACAAGCAGCACCATCTCCAAAAGGAGATTAGCTGTGGCACCACTGAGACACCAGAAATGGAAGCTGAAGTAAGGCTGAGTTGTGGAGGTAGCAGGCACCTAAACAGGTTATCTGAGCAGCATTGCTGAAAAGCTGGGGCTAAAAATGAGGTGGGCAGTCCAATGGCAAAGGTGATAGAGCTTCTCTAACGGTGTGGGGCAAAACCTTGGTTGCTGACAAGGTTGAAGACCATCTAGCATGGGAATTTGTGTTCACCTACCATGCCCCAGGTCACCAAAATTCACTGTGCTCAGCCCTAAAGTGTGCTCTTTTGAGTCTGGTAAAAGAGATTTCTTCATGCTGTGGGGGGTGATGCGGATTACTTGGGCATCTTTGGGAGGTGAAGGGTCCTCTGCTCTAGACCAGGGTCTTGGTGAACAGCAAGGGGGCAATGAGTAGGAGGCTCAGTTTGGGATTCAAATGAATGGAAGACAGAAATGACAGGCTAGTGGGCTGCTTCTCTCTTTGAGATGTGTGAGCAATGGGTAATGATATTGGCAAAGGCCAATCGATCTGCCAGCTGGTTTGTCATCTGCCTGCTATGAATGTCATCTCCCACAGAACGGCTTCACATTCCTCACCCACTGCTGGTCCCGGATTTGATTTCAATTGGTTTTAATGCGAGAAGAAATTCCCATCTAAATGCTAATTTCTTTTCCATTCTGAGCTCAGAGGTGACAAAGCCACCATCAAAAACCGAAAGGAAAAAAAACCTGAAAGATTAAGTAGAAAACATTATCTTTAAAAACAACAGCTAATGTAGGGCCATTGGTGGCATCTTTGGGGAATATGTTTTCATAGGGGTATTCTAGGCAGCTTTTCTCTGAGATTCAGAGCACTTACGGCTGGAAAATTCTACAGCATTCCTTTTTCTCCATATTTACCAGCAGAAATGTCAGACAGGAAAATACATATATATATTATATATGAATGGAATATATATGTATAGACCAATATAAATACATATATATTCTGACATTCAGTGAAGCAAACTAAACTGGACTATCACCAATGAAGCCACTGGTGCTGTTCTGAACTTTCAGGGAGACCTGAATCCATCCTGCTGTGGTGTAGAAGCAAGTGTTGTAGCAAAGGAACATTTTGTATTTCCAAGCTGTTTTTTAAGCAGATATCCCACCACTGACAATTCATGCACTTCTCTTGAGGTTATTTTAGAACATATTCAGGATGAAATCAAAATCATTGCCTGTAAAACTTGGGTCCTACCGAAGCCTATGAAAATAACTTTGAGGGACTTAGTAGGAAGCGGTATTCTACACAGAATCTGTATTTCAAAACTAAATGAAAACCTACCATGCCTAAGTGGCTCATAACTCTCAGTACAGTTTATTACCTCTCGCCTTGTTGTGTTAAAGATTCCCAGGGGTTTTGGTGCTTCTGACTCCCACAGCATTTCATGTTATATAGTGAATGCTGTTAAAAATGCTGTACTGAGATTTCTGGAAGAATGATTGCATCTTCTGTAACTTCTATTAGCACCTGTTCAGCTTTGTTTTCCAGCATTCAGCTGGCACTTAAAGTTCCCTAAATGGCTGTTCATGTCTTATTCATCCACAGTGAAGGAATAATTTGCAATTCACTGTTTTTCTTTATTTTTCCCCCTTTTCCCCTTCCCCTACATTTACAGACCAGGAGAGCTCTGTGTGTGTGTTCTGCTCTAAACTGCTGGTTAGTTCTCCATAATTGCTGATTTGCAGCTTGCTCCCACCACAGGAAGAGCAATCAACACATGATTTACTTCATAATCTATATAATCAGCTGAACTGCCTGCCCTCGCTTGCATTTTGATTTGTACAGTTGCTCCAGTACAGTTTCCATGAGTCATTCATTTGGTACAATCTCTGTGACTCCTCCATCTAAAGGATCGTCCATTAGATGATCCTTGCCAAGACCGCTCTGCATCAATGTCCCATGGTCATTACAGAGATTCTCAACAACAGGTATCTCTTGTCTTGGCTGAAGTAGTTGCTTACATGAGAATAACTTCTACTTTTGGGAGAGAAAAGCCATTTCTTGGGAATTAACTCTTTATGCTGCTGGAAAGCATGGCTTTTTTTGCTTAGCCAGAGGCTGGGGCTTAGGAACAGCATTTTGGTAGCCAGAGTGGGTTTGTTTCTGGTTGGAAGCTAGCAGAGGATGCAAGGCTTCATCCTTATATGTACTTACCCATGTCTCAAACATGTCTTCTGGACGCAGCTTCCGCAAGGTGGCTCTGAAAAGAAGACAGAAAGGCTCTTTGAGGATATATCCAGCACCATCACATGCAACACTGCCTCTGTCATGGGTGAGCTCACTGGGCCGCATTTGACTGATGTTCCCATTCAGCACCGCAAGCCACCACATTTTGAATGCAAGCCTGGGGCAGGGTAGGTCATCTACTTTCATGTGTGATGATAAAACTCTGCCCTTGGCTTCACTGGAGCTGCTGAAGCCACTCCTTGTGTCTGGGAAGATGAGACACCACTCTGTGCTGGGACATGCTGGGGCATCAGTCCCACACATGGCAGATTGTTCATCCAGGCTGAGAGCATAAGATGAGCCATTCACTTTTGTTTTGCTGTCTCTGGGCCATTCATACTCTTGTTTTCCTATAGGACTCTGTTCTTTTCTAGCAGTTTTACCCCAGTGTAACTCTACCATAAAAAATCCCCAGATTCTGTTACAGCAAAGAAAAACCTCAAGCAAGAAAAAATATAGGAACCAATGGAAAGAAAATGTAAATTGGCCAAAGCCTGGTAGGTTTTTTTGAGTTTTCTTTTTGATAAGCATTTCAGGTTTTTAAAGGTTCCTGATGGCTCCGAGGAGCCAGTTAACATTCACAGCATATGCTTTGGCAGGATCATATGCATAATGTATTCTTACATAATCTGAAGCTGGGAAATAGGAAGATGACAGTATTTGCTTCTCGTATCCAATTATTCAGATGGTCCAAACCAGGCCTGATGGAGAGGAGTTACAAAGGTATCTCCAGAGACCTGAGTGTCTTCATGATGGATAGACATACAGGAAGTAACACATTTGCAGAAAAACAGCCCTGATTATACAGGTGCAACAATGGGCTCCAAATTAGTCACCATTAATTATTGCCTCTAAGGGAAGGGGCCCAGGTGTCATAAACTGAGAAAGCAGCAGTTCCAAAAACAAAACAAACAAAACAAAAAGAGGTTGCAAACGGCTGGGAAATGGCTAAAGAGCAAAAGACATCACATCGTTATAGCAATAGACAACTCCACTATGTGTCCCCCCTCACTGAGTGCATTTGTTGTCCAGAATATCCCATCACAGAAATGGTATAGAACAACTGAAACAGTCACATGGAAACATGGCAGTGATAAAGAAAGGGGTTTTAATGGCCTTTATTTTGTAAAAGATGAAAATTCTTTGTCTTGAAAAATAAGTGACTGAAGAGGGATTTGGTATGGAGTATGAAAAGTGTTTACCATTCACAAGTAGTGAACCAGGCTACTCATTGTTTCTCATAGTACAGAATCTAGTAAGATTATGAGGCAGCTGGTATAAACTGAACAAAGAGGGATACTCTTTTGATGCACTACACGATTCAGCTTTAGAACTTACATCTGGATACTTTATGCAGCAAAACAGAAATGAGGTGAAGAATAACCACAGAATTTGAAGAAACAAACACTAAGCACAAGGACAGGACTACAGATCTTGACCCAACAAGTGCCCTCATTGCTCTTCAACAGAAACTAGAGATTATGTTGGGTGAATGCATATCTTGTACTTGTACCTAGCTTTTCAGATGCTTTGCCTAGCCATTTTCTAGGGGCAGCTCTTGGAGAAAGGAAATTCGGTGAGAAGGATCTTTTGAGTGCACTCACGTGTTTCCACTGCAATTTTGTGCTGATAGAGTGCTTGCCTCATTCGGCTATAGTATTTAGCTGACTGTGTTTAATCATCTTCTTGATGCTGCTACTTGACAGAAAGACCTTGAGAGAGAAGATGGGAAGAAAGTCCAGGAGGTCAGCAAAGTGACCTGGGAGCACATGGAAGATAGAGGACCCCTTCATAATTCAGAAAAAGCAGAGATCTGTTTGCAAGACTTGCATTCAGCATCCCCTGTCTCTAAACTGTGTGTGTGTGCGAACACAGATCTCCCTGTTTGTGGTGCCCTAGCAGCATCAATAGCCCTGCTTTTCTTCAGCCCTTTTCAAGTCCCTTAGATGTCTGTTGGGAAATGCAGTTTGCACGAGCCCGTGTGACTGTCATGCTCTGTATTTATTTTTAAGGATGCAAAAGCAATAGAACTATAGAATATCCTGAGTTGGAAGGGACCCCCAAGGATCATTGAACCCAACTTCTGGCTTCATACAGCACTACCCAAAATTGAAACCCCATGTCCAAACACTCACAGAATCACCATCCACCTACTACCAACACTGATTAACCTGATCTCCTTCTATGATTGAGTCCCCCACCTGGTGGATGAGGGAAACGTTGATGTAGTATATTGCTGGTTCTATAATTCTATATTGCCCACTCAACCTTAGCACCACATCTAAGCCTCCTTTGCTCTAGGCCAAACAAACCATGGGACCTCAGCTGCTTCTCATACACCCTGCCCTCCAGGCCCTTCCCCACCTTTGTAGCCCTCCTTTGGTTGCTCCATAACAATCTTATGTCCTTCCTATGGTATGGCACACAAAACTACTCTAACTGAGGTGACGTCAACTCAGAGACATCTCAGGACAGAACAGTCCCTTCCTAAGACTGGCTGGAAGTACAGTCCTTAATATAGCAGCTCATAGGTAGTTGTGCCCTTATACGAAGGTTGCTCTGAAAGTAATGCCTCCTATTTTATTATTTTGGCCCATGATGTCAGTGTTTATGGCAGTAGAGGCTGAATCTTTATACCAATATTCTGTAACATGTTGTCACCATGTGACAGATGGCAGCAGAGGAGCGGTCTAACAGAATGGGGTCTGATATGGAATAGCATATGAAGCAAAAAGTGTGTCATTTAATTCCTCCATGCAGAAAAAAATGGCACTCAATGACATTCATTGACACTCATAGAGCATCTGCAGACACCAAACAGGGGATGTCAGCACAGTGAGGCAGTACATGGAGCATTTCATCAGCAGCAACAGCTATGTGAAAGACAAGCCATGTTTTGGATGGTCATATACAGCTGTCATACCATGAAATGAAGAGTGTCTTAATCAGCTCATCCACATGAATCAGCAGATTACAACTACAGAACTATGCATGGAGCTGAATACCAGCTTCAGTGCATTAGAAATGATGGTGGCAACATTGGAATATTGCAGTTTGTGCCCGATGGGTCTCACAAATTCTCACACTAGAACAGAAAGTACACTGTATGCAAGTTTGACAGAACCTGTTTAACCAATACGAGGTTGAAGATTATGGTTTCCAGGACCGCATCTTTACCAGTGACAAGATGTGGTGTCACCACTACAAACTAGAATCAAAATGGCAGTCCATGGAGTGGCAACATGTAAATTCCCATGGCCAGGAGCATCCTGTCTGCTACATACCTTTTGTGCTCCTTCACAAATTCAACCAGCTCCTCTTCTGTGTAAGGCTTATCGGGGATGTGAACAGGGTCATCCATGAATGGTTCATAGAAGTCCACCTCATTCATCTTCAGACCCAGTTTCTTGGCAACCTGTGGCAGTTCAAATGGTCACAGGTGAGTGAGCCTGAGGTGCCTCTTGGGCACCCAGAGCCTCTGCTGGTGCAGGAGTTGAGGCCAAGCAATTTTCTCTCCCTCAACGTGAACTTTTAGCGTGGTCAGCAAAATATAAACAAATATTTCCTTGCAAACAAAGAAAAGCACTGATGCTTTCTACACTGCCACCATCAAGCACAATGGCAGAGCAAAGCTAGAGTCCTTGTCCTGCAAGCCTAATGGAGCTGGTTCCCAAAACCAGATCCAAATCTGACTCCACTGCAGAAATGGCCTTTTATCTCAGAACAGGGCCAATGCAAAAGTGGACACAAATACTACAAGTTATGGGAACGCTCAAAATGAGAAGCTGGAGCCAGATACTAAATCTAAGAACATCCTGAGCTTCTGGAAAATGCTGTATAAGTGGTGGATTTGGAAATTATAGACAGAGCAAGGCTTTGTGCTAAACATGGTGTCTTGCACAGTATGCCTCTGCTGATTCGTATGTCTTAATGACCCCTATTTGAGCAGCTCTCGTTTATTCCACAGAGCAATTCAATTCTGTCTAGGTGTTGCACATGAGGAATCTGAAGCCAGAGTGCACCTGTCTTGTTCATTAGAGACTTGACAGCCTCAAATAGCAAAGGAGAAGATGAGCTACAACAGAGCAAAAGATGCCCAATCCTCACTTATATCAGCAAGGTATACTAAGGCATATCAGTCTTGATCTATCTTTGTAGTGACGTGACCACAGTGGATGTGCAAGTGGTACAGTCTAGGAGGGCCAGGGGCAGATGCAGAGATGAAGGAATGTGGAATCACTGTTGACTGGTTGAGTTGCGTAGTTCACAAACTTACAGCACGGTTGAGGCTAGAAGGGGCCTCTGGAAGTCATCTGGTTCAACCCTCCTGCTCAAAAAGGGTCACCTGGATGCTCAGGGCCATGCTAACCCTCACACTCAGTATTTTAGAGAAGGCCTGCTCCCAACTTCTTGCTTCAAAGCCTCCACCTTTCCAGCGGAAAGGCTTTAAGCTGTGCAGAAGGGAGTATGTGAGGTGTGTGAATGCTTACCCCTTTGTCGAATGTGGCAAAGAATTTGACATATGGCTGGAAGTGTTCAGCAGCCTCTTCGAATGCCTTATAATCTGTAAGGAGAAAAGGGGAATGAAGGAAAGATTTCATAGACAGCTGGTCTCATTCTGATCAGTACAGAAGGGCACCAGGGATGAGCAAATATAAATTATTAGAAAATACAGCAGATGACAGTATTATGTTTCTTATACACCTTCAGGATTGACAAACAAGAACCATTTCATGTGGAGCATACAGAACACACTTTGGGCAGCCCCACTACAGATCCCAAAATGCTACATTAAGCAGGGGCTAAAATCAGCAGCCCTGTGATACAAGTGCAAGGATGACTGCTGTTGTAGTAGGAATGGGCTTATGCACAGTAACAGCAGAAGTTCACTTTCAACCCTACCTCATCTTCCAGTGATTACTGCACTGCAAACGTTTGTTTCCTTAATGTTAATGAGCAGGAACATAGAACCCCCCAATACCCCCACCAAGGCTCCAAGCCCCACAAGGAACATATTCATCTTACGTTCAGAGTCTTCTCCTTTGAAGTAGCCGATAAGTTTGATTTCGTCATCAATTTGGTCAAAGGCCTGAAGCTCCAGCTTGCTGTTTATGACCTCCACGGGGTCTTCTAGCAGCTGCCACGACAAATGCATTTGATAATACAACAATTTACACCAGCAACCTGACTGCCAGACTGTGTCACTAGCTGCTTAAGTGGGGAGAAAGAGGTCACCCAGTTTCTCTGCTGCACCTTGTTTGGTGCTCTCTGCCTCTCAGTGAAGAACTAACTGAGAGACATAGGTCACCTTCAGAAGGAGCACTTAATAGTTTCACTGCACAGGCTGAAGCATTCAGAGGGAGGCTGAGAAAGGTGGGGGTGACCCAAATAGATGCTGCAGTAGGAGATAAAGTGTAATCATTGCAACTAGCTTTGGAGAGGCTGTGAAGATGGTAGAATGGTTGGAAGGGCTGCAATATCAGGACTGTGTTCTGTGAATGAGGGACATGCTTGTTTTTAAGTGTAGCTTGCTGGAAGAGATCATTATGAAGAACTTGCTTTTTGGAATAATATTTAAAAGAACATGCTAAAGTGTGACCAAACAATGTTTTGGAGTAGTGGCAAATCTAGAAGTGAAATTTCCTGGCTGATCCATACATGCAAAGTGTGTTAAATCTGTTCTTTGGCTCCAGACACATTACAGTTCTGATGAAGAAGCTGGAAGACCAATCTGCTACTTTATTCTGGTTTTAATCCAGTCATTGTTTCTTAACCAGACACAGCTTGTGGAAGGATTTGGTCTGATTTATTTCTTCGTTTTGTTTTGTTGTGCCAAGCAATACTGGTGTAAATGGTGTGTGGCTTCACTAGGAAAACAAATGCAGGCATGCCACTGCATAGCCCATAGAGGAGTAGAGGAACACTGGATTTGTTTTCCTTTGAGATCAGGCTGCCCAGGTACCACTGATGTGTTTGCTTTTATTTCCCTGCTTTTCTAGGTGTTTTCCCTTGAGTGGAAAACATACCAATAGAAATCCTTACTCTCCTTCTTTCTTTGCAGAAGATGGACCCTCATGAGGTGCCTTATGTTGCACCCATTACCAGAAATGCTCCACGGTGCACATCTTCTTCCTGCTGTTGTGGTGCTGGGGTTTAAGTGTCATAAAACTCCATCACTATCAGGCTGCCAGAAAATCCCTGCTTTAGTTGGGATTTATGTGGGATTGTTGCTTGCTCCCTGGTTGAGCAACCATATACTCCATAAACAGGAGAGAAAATTATATTTAAGATATAAGTAGTTGGTGGCATATTAAGGTCCCACCTTTTCTGGGAACTCATGGTTAGTCAAGTATTTGGGAAGTTGGCAAACAACATCATTTGCATGCTGGTGTGTAGCAAACAGGGATGGGGTCTCAAATAGAGATAACTTGTGCCTTTTTGCAAAGTGAGTGTTTGTAAGGTCTTCTCTGAGAGGCTTTATCTGAGCTTATCTGTGCTTACATCCAAGAGGAATTCCACCAAGACGTCTGTGGCCAGTTCCCCATCAAATTCAATCAACCGTTCCTCCTTAAAGACATAGAGACTTCCCTCTTCAACCAAGCCTGAAAGAAGGAGACAGGAGATATCATGCGTCAACATGTCACTAAAAGCATCACTCTTTTTACATGGAGGCATCTTGCTGGTTATTCTAACAACACTTCCTGGGTAAATGCAGTTGACTGTTGACTTGGTTGGTCCAGTTAGAAATAATTCTAATGATCTCCTGAACCTAGAGGACACTCAACTCTGTGAATGTAAAAAAAATTACCAAGAAGCCAAAGCAAATTTTACACTCTTGAATGCTTAACTTGCTTTGGGAAAAGTCAGAAGCATTTGTTGGAGATGGTGCAGAAGGCAGACTGGCACATGACAGAGCTGAGGACTGGATGCTGCAGCATCTTGGTGAAGGCTCCAAGATGCTCTGAGCCCTGGAGTGCACGATGACAGGCTTGTGTATTGCCTTCTGGAGAAGCAGAAGCTCTCTGCTTTATTGTCACATGCATGTCACACTTAGCGTCTAATTTGGAAAAGAAAATTACGGTCCATTATACAATGCATAATAAGTCTCTGTCCTTAAGCCTAGTGTAGTATTTATGTACCATTGTATTCGCATGCCACAGTATTTCCATATTCTCTGTAGGATGAAATATGAAAAATCACTACACAGCTATGAGAGGGTAGCTGTTTTGAGGTGTAAAAACTGAAGGATGGAGGGTTCCTCTTATTTCTAGGGAGCAACTCAGGAAAGGGTGGCACCTGGTTACCAATGCTGGTTCTGCATCGTTGTATCAGAGCTGTCTCTGTGCAGGAAGAGCATGGAGCTTTCACACCATGGTATCCAACCTGTTCTGGAGATAGCAAACATGGGACTTACCGAGCTTTTTGGCGAGTTTGGCATCCTTCTTGGAATCCACCATCCCAAAGCCAATGCTTCTAGGCTCCAGGACCTGAGCTGCCAGCTGTGGGGAAAACCAGAATCCAGCGTGAGCAGCAGGAATGCTGGAGGACATTGTGCCCTGTCAGGATGGCACAGTAGGCACAGATGACCCATATTTTGCTCCCAGGCAGCATCGATGGATGGCACACATCACATGTTGCCTCTTTGCTGAGATAAGGCTGTCTGGAGGTCATAAGGGTTGGATTTCTTCCCACTATGTCACGGTGCTGGGTTTGTTGGTGATACCACGTGCTGCCAACTGCGCTTTGACACTTGGGATTCAGGAGAGAGTTCTCAGCCTCACTGGTGACACCGAAGTAGTGGGAACAGCTGGGAGGAAGGCTTACACCTGCTGGCAGAGCAAAAGCTCTTTTCTTCCTCATGCATCAGTGGTCTCCTACAGGGGATGGTGACACACAGGTACTGCAGATGTTTTAATTCTAGGATTGCTTGGTGCCAGGCAGCAGTGGCTGGAAAACTGAGGGTGGCAAAAATATCACTGCTTACATATGACTGAGTAGAAAGCTCCCTGGCCTTCTGAAACAGCAGTGCTACGCCACCAAGTGCTCCTGGACATCCCTGTGTTTCCTTTCTGTCCTGAGCTCTCCCAGTATCAATCCTTTATTGCTTGTCCTGTTGTCCCTCTGGAAGGAAATCCAAATCCAGTGGTGTTTAATGCCCCAGCTTGTATTGAGCTGTGGGCCAGTCAGAGGTTAACAGCACAGCAATAAGACAACGTGGTCAAGCTAACACCCAAATCAATCTTTTCTGCTGTGAGGTGCCTCAAATCCTATTTCCTGCCCTGGCTTCAGGCAGCTCCCTGGCTCTGGGTCCTCTCTTCTGCCCTGTTTCCTGTGGAAACAGGGCTAATCCCAGCCACGCTCGTGTTTGTCACCTTGCAGCTTTGGAAACTGCTGCCCCATCCCCACCATTTTTGATGAAGGGGCCTCTTGGTGATATCAAGTTCCTGCCTGATTTGTGAAAATAGATATCTGTGGAAAGGAGAGACGCGCTGCAAGTGCCCTGCGGTGGGGACCCTGTGAATTCCACCCGGGCGCCATGGACATGTGGCAGCCCTGGGAAGCAGGCAGGCAGCGTCCCCATCTACAGGCACCCTCTGGAGTGGAAACACCATCTCAAGACCCCTGAGCAGCTGTAACACCCCCTCCTCCTCCCCTCTCTTCCCCTGCTCTAAGGATGCTTCTGATGCTGACAGCCTCCTTACTGTCCCCTCAGTGTGCTCTGACACAGGGAGCATGCCCCATCTTAGCTGCCCTGCCCCATTCCCATTCAGAAAACCCTACTGGATTTGGGGTTAGGGAATAAGAGTTGGAGGCCTCTGGGATGTCCCTATTAGGGCACAGCCACCTCCGAAGGAGCAGCAGAAAGGCTGCAGCCAGAGAGATGGCGGGCTGATTTATGGTAGTGCCCTCCTCTAGGGCCCATTTCAGCACCCCCTCAGCCTCAAAGCCGGTTTGAATGTCACCCAGCGCCACTGTGTCCATTGCCATGCGTCCCCTCGGCTCCCCACTATAAATAGCCCCCACCTGCAGATGGCCGGCAATTGCAGGGATCATGGAGGAAAAGTCTCAAAATCCTGGGGGAAAACAGCAAACACCCTGAAGATCTGGGCTCAGGGACTTTACTCAGGCTAAGGGCAGTGGCATTCATTTGAAGGATGGGGTTATCTTCTCCCTACTATCAAATGCATGTCCCAAAGCCCCCCCAAGTCTTTCTAGTCATTCTCCACCATCACAGCATCTCAGCTTTTTCCAAAAGATGGCACCTCCAGCAGTGCATACCCAGATATCTCCTCACAGTTTCACCAAGGAACAGGAACACCCAATTAACTTAACTCCTCCACAGCTGCCTGGCCTGCTGCCTTTAGGAGGTGCTCCATGCTATAAAGGAATTGAGTTGCTTTGCCAATCTTCTCTTATTCTCTACCAATAATTTGAAATAAAAGGGAGGCTGCTCTTGCTTACAGAGGACACTGACTGAATAGGGTAGAGCAGTGATCTATATTCACACATCCATGGATAAAGCATCAGAGTGTTGCTCTGTTCAGTCTTGTGTCCCATCACCTGGGCCCTGTTAAAGCAGTTGATGTCCAATATGGCAGCAGGAGATGGACACCTTCTGTGTGCAGCTGCCTTTACTGGAAAAGGGGATGGAGCCTGTGGGATCAGAAGCTTCAGGGGACGTGTTAGTGACTCCCTACACTGAAGCAGTAGACCAGCAAGAGGCTCCTCAAAGTCTGAGGCTCTTGCTGTGCTGAGACAGGAGGTAAAACACAGAAAGCCCAAGGGAAGAAGGCTGTCCAGTCATATAAATACACTTCATCTAGCTGCAGCCTTACTGGCTACTTACATACATCTGTTAGTCAAGTGCCAGACACAGCCCAGGCAGTTTGAGCCCTATAGCTCTTGACTGGTGTATGCAGGAGATGGTTAGAGTTTCTTGGGGGTGTTTGAAGAAGCTCAGCAATGTGCCTTCATCATCTGAGGCTGTGACACCTGCTGCAGACAAGTGGTTGGGCATGAGCAGGAGTGAGAGATGTTTGTAAAAGTGGAGGCTTAGATCAGGAGTAGCATATGTGAACATGCGGTGTATTCAAGATAGCTCTTCAGGGGTGAATGTGTGAGCATGGGAGCTTGCTGGAAAAGAGTAGATGTGTCCAGGAAATTAGTCATGGGATGGAAGCTTCTTTGTGCAAGACTGTGGGAATGTGCTCTCCATTAGGGCTTGGAAGGCAAAAAAACCAGAATCACAGCATGGCTGAGGTTGGCAGGACCCTTTGAGTCCATCGGCTCCAACCACAGCTCAGCAGGGACATCCAGAGCAGGGTGCCAGGCCCACATCCAGGTGACTTTTGGAGACCTCTAGGAGGGAGACTGCACAGTCTCTCCTACAGGCATGTTTGGAGATGTCCCTCTGAAGAGGCTCACCTCAGGAGAAGATGAATGTGAATAGATGAGAGTGCATATAGACAGTGTGTGTGCAGAGGAAAGTGTGTTTGTGTGCGTGTGCAATGATGGAACTGTGAGTTCTGCTGGCAGCCTTTCTCCTTTGTTGGAGCTTTCAGGATAATGAGATAAGAAGCGAGCAGTGCAGCCCATTCCAATCCACAGAGCTTTTCAGTCCTCATTGGGAAACTCTTTCTGCAACGTGAGACTCAGTACAGCTCTTTCCACTGGCAATGCTGGAAGGTAGGGGACCTTTGCAGGCTGCTTGTGCCTACAGTCCTATTTTCAAATGCCAGCTCTATGGGGCTGGACATTACTCCTGCTTGCTGCTTCCCAGTGGGGCAGGTGGGTCTGAGCAGTGCCCAGGTGTGCACGCATTCCCATATCTACATTTGAACCCCATTAGGCAGCAAAATATAGAGGATGCCAGAGGCACGCAGCTTGGCTGGTTGCCCCCAGCTCATTACAGTATCAAGCATCTGTATATCCCCTTACAGTATTTTCTGATTCCATAATGCTAGTGGGATTTGAATGCAGATAATGTTTCTGATCTTGACAATCCTTTTGGCTCAGAACTTCGGGACAGAGGCGGCTGTAATGTAAGAACACAGCTCCTACTCCTTCTTCTCCCTTTAAATTCATATTGCTTGAAGTCTTGTCCAGCCAGAGCCCCTGCCTTTGTGTCAGCCTCTATAACAAGTACTTTAGCTTCAACAGCTGCATGGGGAGATGGGAGGGAGAAACTGCCCCGGAAGAGCTGGGCTTAGTTGGTTATGTGGTCCCTGAGGTACATAAGCCCCCTAGAAAGGGCTTAGAGAACAAGCAAAGACAGCAGGGGCTTGTAAGCTTGTATCCCATGCACATTTTGCAGCCTTTATCTCACAAGCCTGAAATCTCTGCAGTGCACTCTTTCCAGCCATGGGGTCACAGGTTGAGTCCTGTGCATTCTCAGGAACAGGAGTTCAGAGTTTTCCTCAGGTAACTGCTCATTAAAGAGTCAGAACATGCTGATGTGCAGATGGTGATGGCTTAATATCTAAGAACTTCATTTTTATTTTCAGAAACAACAGGAGGACATGGCAAGAAACTAGAGTATTTCCCCAAAGGCTATGAAACTTTCTGCTGAACTCATACCTTTACACTGTAGTTGGCTTCTCCATTGTTTGAACAGTCTGTAGTAGAGCAGAGGGGCATTTCTCTACTTAATGCTGTCTTGTGCCATGCAGCATCCCCTCACAGTACCCAGCACAGAAGTATTGGATCTCTGTGTAACTCAGGATGGTGAACAACAGCTCCTGAAGCATTGTGATGATCATAAAGAAGGGGTAGGAACCTGCTGAGTAGCTGCTGCAGCAGGGCCTGGCAGCAGAGCCGTGAGAGAGAAAGTGTGGCCAATCTTGCTGCCCTTTTCCATCACTGGAGCTGCCCTCTTGGGGGGTTGCTGCCCTCCTGGTGAAAAGGCAAGTCCCCAAATACAGAACAGCCAAAGGTCACTCCTGTTGAGGGAGCCCCTTTCACAGGTAGCACTCCAAGAACGGTGCTGCAGCCCTTTAAGAGCTACCCAGCTCCTCAGCCCAGCCAGGCATATGATGTGCTGTTTGGCCACCTACCTAAAGGTTTCACATAGCTAGGGCTGTATTTTTATCCACACCCAGGCATCCCTAATTTTAGCCAGCTGTAAGCCAAAGCCCCTGAGATAGCTGGGGATGATGCCGGTTGCTGTGAGTACCGATGGGGCAGGGGCCACTTGTGGCTGCTGTTGGCTGGTGCCTGCTGGCACAGCTTCACAGGTGTTTTGCCGACTCAGCCTTGCACACTGAAGACAGTGTGAGTGAGGCATAGTGGGGCTGTGAGTGTGTATGTGCATGTGCGTGTGCTGAACTCAGCTCTGCAGATGAACTGGTGCCCGGAGCTGCTCAGCAGAACCCCCTCTGCTGAACCCCACTCTGCTGAACCAGAGACAAGAGCGAGAATCTGGGAGCTGTCCTCTACAAAAGTGAGGCTATAGCTGGCTTTGCTTGGAAGTGAAGGCTGGATGTCACAGTAAAACCTATATGGAGCAGCCACCAGCTGCTTTCAAGAGGGTGCTGGAGGAAGGAAGCGAGCTCAGCACACTGCCCCTTCTCCTTAGAACCCTGTGGTGTTTTCACGCTTTCAGCTCCAAGGAAATTTCTGTTTTCTGACCCAGTGGGCCTGAGCTGATGCTTCTGAAGCCCTGGAATGCCACAGGAGGAATCTGGGTGCTCCTGCCCTGAATCCACACCAGCATGAGGCCCAGGGGGAGCAAAAGGTTCCTTGGGGTGAAGGAGGACTCAGCCAAGGAGCAGCGAGCAACCAGCCCCGAGGGAAACGCTCAGAACAAGTGTCTCCTTACGCAGGCTTCGAGGTGTCAGAGCTCTGTGCAGTCTGTCGGCTGCCAGGGCAGGAGCCAGTTCCCAGAAAGAGGAGGTATCATGTCATGCAGCTGGCCTGCACCGAGCTGCGCCAGAGTGTGTGCAGGAATGAGCCCCATCAGCAGTGCTCAGGGGCCAGCGCAGTGGGGAACCGCACACGGGGCTTCTGCTCGTTCTATTTCCTCGGGCAAGGTTTTCTTTCTATAAGTAGGTAAATCCCAGCGTGCAGAGGATTAAATAAAACAAGATAATTCAGACCTTGCTAACTCACTTCTTTCCTGGGCCACTCATTCCTTGCCTGGGTGCCTGCTGTTTAGGGACAGAGGCCTCAAAAAGACATCTTAATGGTCATCAGAACTTGGACCAGGTTGCTGAATCTCTGTCACTGTCCTTTAAACTCACCGGACTGTCCTCCCCTTGACTCCTTCCTCTGGTGATTAGGAGCTCCCTAGTTTCCAAACCTGATTTATTCATAGCCCATTTGTCCTCAGGCTTTGTGCTTAAATAGTTCCCCTCCCTCCTGGGGCTTTAAAGAGAATTACTGTATCTCGTTTCCCTTTTCCCCATGGGTGAAGCTCAGGCTTAAATGCAGGGTAGTGGCAGGCTTTGATCAGCTTGATTTAAATGAAGGGCACCGCAGTCCAAGCTCCGGAGTGAGGACAATGGGATTTATCACAGTTTGATACCTGCTTCACCTCATAGGATGTTCTCTGCCCTCAGCAGTCTCCTGGGCAATGTCAAGGGCTGAGGCAGAGAACAACAAATGGTGACAGTACACATACACTGGAGCTGGACTTGGTCCCTCATGGGACCCTTCCAGCTTGCAGTATTCTATGCCCACCGGTGAATGATTGCTCAGGCCAGTCCTTTTGATGCCCACTTTCAATGCACTGTGAGAGGTCACTGGCATCTCATAGACAGGACTGTGATCCTGCCCCCTGGATATCAAGAATGTGTCAGAAACCCCCACTGGCATGTTTCTAGGGAGACTGGTTGGTGTGGCAGCGTGACAGGTTTGAAGGATGGGCTTCTCACAACTCTTCCTCATCTCTTGGGCATTTCAGAACAAAGGTGGGGCACAAAAGGAGTCTCCAGCTGGCTTAAGCTCTTGCATGTCACCTACAGACGCTGTCTGCTCTCCAGCTGTACAGAGAAAACTCCTTACTCCTGGGGCTGAGGTAGCCTGCAGAGCCCTAGTAGACTTGGCATTGCGTTGTGTCAGCGGCTGAGCCCAGTCTCACAGGGGTCTGCTATGTCTCCAAGTGACATTTGCATAATTTTGCTATTCTTTGGATGAATCTGACTGAATTTCCCTTAGACACTGGGATAGCAGCTATTTCCTACACTGAGAACTGCCAGCACCACAATTCTCTCCCTCTGACCAAACCTGAGTGGACGTATCTGACTGTGCTGCTGCCGAAACCAGTGTTCTGTCTGAGCTGTTAATGGACTGAGATGTACTTACATAGTCTGAGAGGCCAAAGGAAGCAGTGCACATCTTTTCCTTTCTTTCCCTTCCTTCCTGACTTTCTGCATTAACTTATCTGCTGCACAAGCAACTGCCTCAGTAGCTGTGGCAACCAAAGAACCTGTTTTATGACTTGTATTATGAGGTGCTCATGCTGTAGGCTTCTTCAGGTACCTCTCCATCCAGGTGTGCCTCATCTCCCTACACTGAGGACATGCTCTGTAGGGATGCAGGGACCAGACAGTTTTCTGTATCATTCAATGTGTAACATGTTTACTCAGCCAAGGAAGTCATACAGCCTTTGCTGGTGGAGAGAGCTTCTCATGTGCAAAATAAAAATCCCTTACCCCACTGCTGCTGTTTAGTTTTGTAACATGACCCCTAGAGACAGAGGCTGGCCCTCTGGAAAGCAAAGCTCTCCCAATATTTGGAAAGAGTTTGGAGGTGAGAGGGAGAAGGGAGAGGTCTGAGAAGCAGTGGTGTGAGACTGGAGGAAATGGGGGAGTTACAAAGAAGAAGAGTAACAGAACAGATATTTTAAGCTTCCTTGCTTTGTTCTGGTACTCTTTCAATTGTCTTGGTTGGAAAAGGCCCAACAAAGTAGGTGGTAGGGGCTGCCAGGTCAGCTGATGATCTTCTTCATCACCTTTCCAAATTGGAAGGGCATGCCAGGCTCTGTTTGGGAATCCAGTGGCAGATCCCAATAGAACTGGGTGGAGGGAGCTAAAGATCAGTGCAACCACAGCATTCCTTTATCTGATGATACCTGGTGAACATCCTGATATTTTGCTGGTCAGTTCCACACAGTGGGCATTTGTAATGGGAAGGAGAATTTTCATAGCACATCAATTTCTTCTCACCCTGATGTTTGTGGTTGCAATTGGATCAAGACATTAACTATGTGCTTAACTTCACTTGTCCTGTCAGGTTTTCAGAATGTTTCCCTAAGGAAATGAGACCCTTGTGATTCTCTTCTCTCTGTCCTCCTGGTTTGTCTGTCAGCTGCCTCTACAAATAAAGTTTCAAGCTCTCAGCCCTTTTCAGCCAGATTTTCCAAGGATTAATTAATTAAGATGTTGGAACCTTCAAATGGAGAAAGGGCTTGGAAGGGAAGAGACTGAAGTGCTCTGAAAGAGGGAAGTGCTACCACATGTGCTCAAGCCCTGATAGCTACCAGTGGAACCAGTCCAAGTTTGTTGATGACTATGAGCCATATATATGAGCCATGTATTTGGATGAAACCATGGCCAAGGGACAATTTATTCCTGGACTGGAGGAGTGTTGTTTAGGCCCATCCTGCCCTCCTTGGATGTTTTGTAGCCATGTCTTTTTCACCTGCTGAGACCTAAACCAGTGGCTGGGTCTGTCCTGAAGAAGGGATCAGCAGGCACTACTGGGACTTCTGCTTGCATTGTCAATAAGTCATACTATCTACTACCTGGGCACATCTGGAATTTTGACCTAGCAAATGTGGATACTTTGGAGGTTTTCAGGACTTAACATCCATGAAGCCTGTTTCCTCCTGACCTGTGCTCATCAGGCAATAGGAAGTAATAACCCTTTGATGGTTAGCTCAGATCTTTGCTTAGCTCCACACCTGCCTGAAGGTCTTGTGTGAAGGGTTCCCATTATTCCTTATGGTGGAGACCAGTGCAATTTTATAGAAGGAAGGCTAAGGACGTGGTGTTTTCAAGGCTGTGGAGGCAGCATACCTTATTGTGAGTTATCAGCCAAATCCTCAACAAAGTAAGGTGAAAAAATGTGAGATGCTCCAGAAAGTAAATCCTTAATACAGTAAGTAAGCATGAGATGCTCCATATAGGCATCCTTCCACAGGCAAGGCAGATTGAGAGTGATCCTTACTACACAACATTTATATCTTGAGGTGAGGGAGGTGAAGCTTTGAGTGCTGTCATCAGAGGGAGAAGGTTAAAACCTCGCTTGCTGCAGTGCTTAAGTTAGTAACAGAAATTAGGAGTACCAGCACCTTGCTGGTCTGTGTCCTATGCAGCACTTTCTCTGTTGTTTTCTCAGATCCAGTCCCTTGGGTGTCTGTGGCAAAGGAGTGTCCAGTCTGCAGATCTCTGCTGAGTGGGGGGCCTGTAAGATTGCTGCTGCAATTCCCAGCCCAGGGGAAAATGGGGACCTTCAACACTGAATCAGCACTGCAAGTGCTGGAAAAGTTTTGAGGTCAAAGCCACAAGTGCAGCGTGTTCTGTAGAACAGTCAGCTTGTAGCTGAGCATTAACGAACCAGAGCACTACAATGACATAAAGTCTGCTGCAGATCTGATCCTCAGTCTCTTGCCCAAGGTCACAACAGAGTTCCATGGCAGAGAAGCTATTGGAAACTAAATCACCAGAGTCCTAAGCTAATGTATGCACCTCTGAAGCAAATCCTGCAAAATGAAAGCTTGAACACATGCTGCACTGTAGCAATTGCACACTCGGTATGGTTGACTGCTAACATGGGGGTAGGTGTTGTGGGGAATATAACCAACAGTGTACGATAGGTACCTGCTTCTGCCAGGTTTCCATAAATACACACTTAGTAAACGCTCGCCATCTATCTAGCACAAAATAACTACCCTATTAAACAACAATGCAATGATACTACCAGCCATAAAACTTTTCAGCTGGAGTTCCAGGGTTATTTTTACTTTGCCAAGTGCCATTTGATCACTCACCTGGAACAAGTCACTGTTTCCTGACAGGTGAATAAAATCTGGTCAGGTTTGAATCTTTCTTGCCTGCCTTGCTGAGCAGATCAGTAGACCTTGAACTTGGCAGTAGACTTTTGCAGGTCCTAGCCCTCACTCAATTAGAACATTCTCTTAATCACATTTGTTATCCTTAAAGGGGTGTAGTGCATTTTCTCTTTGAAAAATAGAGATCCTGCATTTGTTCTGCAGTTCTCGCTTTCTATCCAAACGTGTCTTTTAGTTAAGAAGGAATATTTCTAAGCCCCTGGGAGGAAACAAACAACTAACCATCAAGGTTTACTGCTCTAAGAGTCTCTAGATTACAGCCACACTACAAGAAAGAATGCTGTGAATCTACTTCGTAATTTTTAGTGTGATTTATTTTACTGAGGATTAATTAATCATTCTTTCACCAAAGAATTAACAATGCTTCTTTCCAGCACAGAAATGAATGGCTATACTAACAGGCAGCTACAGACTTACTCCAAGCAGGCAACCAAGTGTCAGAAAAACAAAAAGGGATTTAATGCCGCACCAGCAGGGAGCTTGTGAGATGTGGAGCTGGGACATCCATTTGCAGCACAGTTCGGTGGAACTTTTTGGCTGTTTGCTCCCTGTGCAATAGGAAGCTGGAAGGAATCTTGAATCTAAGGAGGGTATACTAGATGGAGAAGGGACTTAACAATTTCAGACTGTGCACTCAGACCTGTGCTGAGATTTGAAAAAGCTCAGCTAAGCTGAATTCATGCTGCTGGGGTTTGCAAGGTTACTTGCTTTTCCCCATTTTCTGATGTGCCATCCAGAAAGGCTAATTCCCAGCAAGCAACTCAGAGGACTACAACAAAGGCTTTACCCCATGCTTCACAGAACTCGGGGTCTAAATCACACCCAGGCAAGCAGCCTCAAACCTCTGGCCATTCCCACCAGGCCCCTGACTGTCCCATGACCCGTATCCACAACTGCAGACACACAGTGGCACTGACCCGGTAGGGACGCACAGTGGTGCTTACCTCCAGGACCATCTCTGTCATCTGGAACTGCTTCTGGGACACCCTGTCAGAGCCCACCGGCTCGTGGAAGAGCAGACAAAGCATGTCATACTTCTTCAGGGCACTCTTGTAGTTCTTCTCGTTCAGGTCGATCACACGGTCTTTCCCATCATACGTGGGGAAATTGAGTCCTTCTTCTGCCTTGCAGCAGAAAAGCAGGCAAAAGCCTGCCAGGATCCAGCAAGTCGCCTTCATTGGGGAACCCTTGGAGTTCAGTGCAGCGCAGGCAAAGGTCTCTCTCCTTCTCAGTTTGGGAAGAGAAGGAGGCCAAGGGCTCCAGTGGGCGTCTGCACCGAGTTTCTCTTTCTGCTGTCTTCCTAGTGTTCAGTCCAAGCTCTGCAAGGCTGGTGGCAAGCAACAAACTTTGCTGTCCTGGGCTCACAACAAAGAGACAGACAGGAGAAGCTGTCAGGCCAAGCCCTGGATACCTTACATAGCTGTGTCCAGCTCCCGTGTCATTAGGAACTCCATTTTTAGGAAGCAGTTGTTTCAGGCTAAAAATAAACCCTGCAATGAATAAAAAGGACAGATATGACAGCATTGAGGGACTTGCTGGCACTCTGCATCATCTGAGAGCGAGGGAGCGAGTGAGAGGGAGTGTGAGGGAGCGCAGGAGGGAGTGGAGGTTAGCAATGCTGGGAGGACGCAGGCAGATTTGGGGAAGGGGCGGACTTCATTTATACAGAGAGCCAAGGCACACTCAGTCCTACTAGGGCTTAGCAAAAATAGAAGATATTGGCTGCATTTTGTAACAAGGGTATGTCTGTAACCACTTGGGCATCACAGTGATTAGGCAGTGAATAACAAAGCTTGGATAAAATCATTTCAGACTTATCACTACCACTAAAGGAAAAGTCACAGTTCCTCAGTAGTAAAGGAGGTGAGCATTCCTGAGACTCCCTCACATTGCCTGGGGCACGGACTTGATTTGCTTGGTGCAATTCAAGCTCTTTTCTGAAGCACACTCTGTGCTCACAGAGTGCTGGAAGATCTACTGGCCCTGAGACCTCCTGCTCACAACCGTAATCCCAGAGTAGAGAGAAGGTTGTCTTGCAGCTTCTTACTCACACAGCAGTTGCCAAGTCCCAGAGGTTGCTGGTTGCTGATTAAAGCCTTGTCACACTAAAGAATGAAAGGCAAGATTTACACTGGTGCAGGAGACATGGGCCTCCTTGAGATGATGGGTAGATGCCACCATCACTGCTGGCCTCCCAGCCTCTGGGACCTGCCTGTTGTCCCTGAAGGTCTTTTCACAGAGCTTTGCTGCATCTCCTAACAAGTGAAATGAAGAATGATGACTTCTTCCCTGTTCCTGGTGCAGCGGCACATTCTTTCACCCCTTCCCCTCCTCTAGCTGTGTGTCACTGCTGCCCCATGACTGGCAGCAACAGGGACATGGAGGGAGGCCAGCTGGCTGCTGGCCAGCCCTGCCACCAGGATGATGCTGATCTGCTGGGGAAGATATTTGGAAGAGCTGGCAAAGAGGAGTGTGACAGTGGGCACAGGTCTGTCCTGTGCAAAAATGATGTGCAGACAAACAACTTCATCAGGCCTACTTCTTGTACGTTGCTCAATTGTATCCTTACTCCACTCACATTTGTGAGGAGGTGATGTCCCAGGTCCTGTTTGGTTCTATGACTGGGGTATTTTGATGTTTGCTTGGGGCAAAAAGTGAGTGCTACTTAGCAATAATGCCTCACTTCGGGGTGATGTAGGAGCACATATCCCCCATAGATGTCACTTCCAACAGCCCATGACACATGAGCTGCTACTCTATGCTCTTGTCTTTTAAGGAGTTTGTTTGTTTGCAACTTGATGTCCTAACGATGGAAGCTGAGAAATCCAGGTAGAAGCCAGAGCAAGACAGCCTCTGAAATCCACTCCCCACTGTGAGGGCTGTCATTTTCAGAGGGTGATGTGAAGAACCAGGATAGATCTGACTGCTGTTAGCAGGAGATGCAAGGCTTCTGCCACAGTGGGTGACAGCAGCTAGGTTTTTGCTAAATGTTTGGTCTGTAAAGCACAGAGCTGAGCTTGTATGATGATCAGGCCTACGCTATACTAGGTTGGCTGATTGCCTTTGAAGGACTCCATGCATTTGAGGTGCAGGAATAGGCTGTCCTTGCCATCAGAGCATGTTTTAAAGCAGGAGCACATCAGACAGGGTTGTAAAAATGAAATGTTCACAGATAGATACTTCAAAATCAGCTTCCCAGGCTGCTGCCCTCCTTTTAGGTTTGTAGATCTACAGCAATTACTCCACTTCCATATCACTCAAGTTATTTTTGACATGCTCTCTCTCTAATCTGAATAACTTGTTCGTTTGCCTAAAAATAGACATGATCCAATTTTCATTTTCTCCTCTTTTTGCTATTGAAAAATGAAAATATTGCCTTGCTTACTCTAGCCCCATCTCTTCTGTCTGTTTGTGGCGTGAGTAGCAGCAGCCTGTCACTTATGCTTTGCCTCTGCCTCAAGGGCAGTCGTTCCAGCTGAACAACAAAGGATATATCCTGGTCAGTGGGAGACCATCTCTTTGTCTGCCTGCTCAGAAACTCAGTGGGACAGTTAGTGCTATACTCAGTGGGTATTTGCTGCGATACTTCAGTTGTGGCTGCATCCACCTGAAACTTAAGATACTTTGGTCACTATATCAGGAGTGGCTTAAATGATTACAGCACTGGGGCACCTGTCAGTTAGCCCACTGATAATTGACAGCTGGTCACACCATTCCAAAACCTTGCAGAATTGGCCTCAGAACTTCAGGCAACTAAAGGGAGAATTAAAGGACAGCTTTGCTGTGGCATTCTCCACTAGATTCTTTGCAATGTATTCATTCAACAAAAACCATGCTCCAGGGAACTGGGGTGCAAAACTACCCCTGATATTCACAGAAGTGGGATTTTTCTTTGCTCCTCTGAATTTGGTGATGATACAAAGCCAGAAATAGTAGCAGAATGGAAGGGCTCAAAGCAGGACAGCTTCAGCCCTTCACATCAGGCTTAAAGAAATGCTGAGTTCCTACTAGTGGAAAGCAGGAGAGAAACAGAAATCTTGATTGTTTTTTTCTCTTAGTGTATTAGAAATCAGGGCCCTACTTGCTGCTCCTTGCCCCTAGCCACTCCAGCCCCACGCTTTCACCTTCCTTGTCCTCTGCTGCTCCCCAGCCACCTCTGATCCAAATGCTTCAGTGAGCCTTTTTTCTAGGGCGCCAGGATTTAAGATTCTGCTTCAGCTAATCTCTTTGCAAGCCTCTAAGACCTCATGTGTTTTGCAAGATACGAGTACTCAGAAAATAGGCCTTTTGCCACCAGCTTGACAAGCAAGGTCACAGCTTGTCATAATTTGCAGAGTGGCTGTCATTAGGGTGGGAGCCTCTGGTGTGAACTGACCCTTTCCAAGGAGACTGAGATCACCACCATCTCTATGAGAGCTTTGCAGTGTGAGAAACCTAGTTCTCTTCTCCTTCCCTTCACCCTTGCTGAAAGCCCTGAGGGGTGAGGAGCCTTTCACTGTGCTTATGTTGCCTGAACACTGATGGTGTTGTGTCTGTACAAGGCAGAGTTGATTCTTCCTGTCCCTCTTTTGCAGCTAGCACCTGGTGACACTCTTTGTGTTTTGACTGAGGTGTCCTAGGACCTGCTGTATGGTGAGAAGGTACTACAAGCTTTCTTGTCATCTTCCAAGCAGAAGACAAAAGCATGTAGAAGTTGTAAAGGGAAGGTCAATGGGCTGACTGGGGACACCTGACTCACCCTGAATCACATAGGGTCTCTGCTCTTTGACAGCTCAGAATGTCTTTTTTGTTGGACATTACCACTCATCACTACTAATGAAGTAGTTATTGATATAGTAATAATTCAATTGCTACTAATAAATATAAGAAATAAACAATGTGTTCTAACATGGTGTGCTGTCACTAGGACAAATACAGCCCCATCTAGCCACATCCACCAGCCCATTACATTTTTCCTGGAGGAAGGTAGGATCACTGGGCTCCTGCCTTGCTTTGACTATACCCTGTATGTCTGAGCACAGGTCCATGCCTCTATACCCATACACTGATGCATTTATTAAGCAGCAGCACTACCTCTACCCAATCTCCTAGCCAGGTTTTGAGATGAGGATCCTGCACCGGGCAGGGTTGGGTGGCCAGATCGGGTGCCACTCGGGTTTCTCCTAACCATAAGAGCACCAGCATGCTTAGCAATGTCGCAGCGATGGGGGGTTGCTGCGGTGTTTAATTTAACAGCCGTGGAGGGAGCTGCGCCCAGCAGATTCACACCTGTTGCTCCGCAGTGGCAGCTCAGCCCTCCCTCGCTCTCATCCTGCTCTCATCCTGGGAGCATGATGTCTGCTGGGGAAGTACTGAAGTGACCACAGTGTGCTACCAGGAACCTCATTCCTTTCGAATGATGAGCTGGACAAGCTTAGCACTCTCCTGATTTTCTCAAGGGGACAGAAATGTTTTGCTGCTCTTAAATTTCTGCTCTGTTTTCACTTCTCTCTTAGCTGCACTTGAATCTCCCTGAATCTCTCCAGAGAGCCTGCTGGCACCCTTCAGACGTGCACATTTCTAGGGAATAGCTTTCCAGAAAGTATCACTGTGTCACGGACAGTCCTTTATGCACTAAGAGCTCTGGGCTAGAACACATGCAACCTTCTTGTTTTCTTTCTTTAGTCAGGAAAAAGAACAGTTAGATGGTTCTTAATATTCAAGTTCTTCCATGTGAATAATCCCTACTGGCAGCCAACTCACCTGAGATATCAGTGTGTAGATGGGGTACAATTACACCAGCATTCCCAAGCATTCAGAGGTAAGGACTCAGGTGCTCCTCGGAGCATTAAGTCAGCTTACAGACCCAGAGATAACTTCTCCTTGTGATAACTTCTCCTGGCCTGGCAGTTTCAAGGTGCCTGTTTTCAAGCTTTTATTTGCAGCCACAAAAGAGGAGAAAGCTTCCGTATTCAAAAATGGGAACTCGAAGTGCTTCAGTAACAGCATGAACCCTGCAGTCAAGAGCCAAGGAAAGACCTGAAAATCACAAATGGTTTCACTGCTCACCTCTCTGTTCATCTGCCCTGTGACAATAGGGAGAAACTGAAGAATAACTCCATGTGACTTCTAGAAGACCTTCCTTTCCTACAGCATTTTCCTGAGATTTGGCAAACCTCTTTGAAGCCCAGACTATGCTGATGCAATGGGGATATGCTGCACCAAGAGACTTTTTATTAATTTATTTATTTATTTAGCCATAACTTCTCATTTTCTTACAGAAGAAGGAAAAGAGGATGGAAATGTCCATCCCATCACATCACCTGAGTACTCCTATGGAGTTCATTCTCTTGCTGCTGTCAGTGGACTGTGGGTGCAGAAACCCAGCTTGGATCTGGGGTCCCAGAGCTGCAGCCTGGGCCATGGCTTTCGTGAAGGGTTGCAGGTTTTGCTCATATTTATGGGACTTGAGGTGTGCCAGCTCGCAGAGGTCAGCTCTGCCCCAGGGGTGTCATTGCATATGCCACATAAGCTCCTGTTTCCATCCCTCTGTGCCAAGGGACCTCCCACCTGCTTCAGATGAGACCTGGAGATCACCAGTTGGGAGCATGGCAGAGTGGTCTAGGGGTAGAGAAAGGGACTGGGATGAACAGATTAGCAGGAGAGGTCGTTTCTGGCTTCTCCTTCAAGCTCTGGGCAGTGTGTAGACTTTTCTGATGGTGTAGGGGAAGTGTGAGGTGCTCCATCCTCACTGACAACATTGTTGTCTCCAGGCAGGTGGTCTGTACTTCTTCAAGTTTGTTTTAGTAGGCACCGCTGGTAAGAAGGATCTCAAAACCAGTGCACGGTACCTGCACAAGGCTTGGACCCTTATTCTCTAACTCTGGGGGATGTGACAGCTCTTAGGTGAGCAGTGGTATTACACACTTTGGTGGCTCTGGGGTCTATCCCACCTCCCCACACGTGCTCCATGTCAGGCAGAACTGCAGGCTTCACTCATCCACCTCCTCCTGGAGTTGCACATCACGGCTGCGTGCAGCCCCTGCACACCAAAGGCTGCAGCTAAGCCCTAAAATGCTGCCCAGATTAGCAGGTGTGGGTATGCAGGGCTGGGGGGGAAGGGAGGGGGACAAGTAACTTGATCTGGAGTTGCTGATAGTTAGCACAGCTCGGCAAATGTCAGATGTGAACAGGGGATCTGCAGCGATCTAGCACAGCAGTCAGCTCACGGTTTTTAACCAGCCAGGAGCAGCAAACAAAGGCAACCTAAAATCAATAAATATAACGAGTCCCTATTCCTCCTTGTCAAAATCTTTTGCTTGCTGTTTATTTTTATTTATTTTTCTCTGTCTTTTTTTCTTTCCCAGTTCAGTCTAACACAGGGGGAAGGATTCCAAGGAGGATTAAGGACCCTTCCTGTTCCTCATGCTACCTAGGATGTCCCAACAAACACACAAACACCTGCCCCTCCACATATTGACGTTTTCTGGATGCTTATATTACTGTGTAGCCTTATTTAACACCTGCAGATTAACAAACACGTGCCCAGTCTCAGGCCGCAGCTATTCTGGATTACTCTTTGCAGGTATATTATGGATTACATTTGCAGGTAGCAGGTTGTGGAAGGTTAAGCCAGCAATTAGATCCTTAAGTTCAGCCTTGCGTACATGCAAAACTTATTTTTGCTGCTCCCTACATCGGAATGATCAGACACTGTTCTAATTACTGTTCATCTGGATTAGACCCACCAAGCCGAGATTTGGGCAGCTAAATGAATCAGGACAGGGCCTGATTCTGTTACGTGTTCTTTATGAACCAAATCTGCTGAAGGCCCCAAGCACTTATGACTTAAGTAAATCCCCTTGACCTCAGTGCATTGTGAACGTGCACAGAAGTGTGTGGCTGAATGGGATTGTTTACCCCAACAGTGTGAACCTGCATGTGCCAACAAGGCAATGGCTAATGAAGAATTGTCTCAGCAGACCTCGACAACATTAATTGAAGTGTTAATTGAGAAACAGCCAGCCAAAATACTCCAGTGGTGGAAAACACAGGCACTGCAAGGTAGACGACCCTCCAATTGTATTGTAATTTGATGGCATAGCTCAGATAAAACAGTCAAAACTTTTCTTTTGACATTTTTAATCATGACGTTTTTATTTCCTTCCTGAATTCACACTGCATTGCAGGTGTGTGCTGCCTGAACACGAGATGCAGGCGTAGGAGTGTGCAGCTCACCCACGGCCCAGAGAGATTTTGCTTAACTGGACCTTGGTGATCTCTGACTAGCTGCTATCTATAGCTCCCCTTGACAGTAGGTTGGCTTTTTTCTTGGCCTGTAAATTACTGGACACAGGTGGGGAATTTATTAACATAAGTTAGGAAGCAGCACTTCATCCTCCTCCCTGCTGCTGGCCTGTTGTAGGGTGTCGGCCTTCTCTGAAGCATTAAAACCCAGCAAAACCACTGAGACCTGTGCTTCATTGGACAGGTCTGCCCTTGTGCTAAGAGTTAAACATACTCTTAGCATACAGATCACAGTTTTCTTGGGTGAGATCCCAACTCCTGAAGGTCCTTGAAGATTCGGCCAGGCTTGTCAAATGATATGGTGCAATTACGATGGCTGCTCTGAAAGTAATGCCTCCTATTTTATTATGTTCACCCACGATGTCAGAGGCAGATGTTGGCGGCCTGGCAGAAGTTGAACCTTCCCACCAATATTCTGTTACACGTGCAACAGATGGCAGCAGAGGGGCAGTCTGACAGACCGGCATCTGACATGACATGGCATCTGCCATCTGACGCCGCTGTAGAAGTTACCCAGGGCCCCGGCAGCAGCACTGTTCGCCCTAACACCACCATAACGCCACACTTTTCCTTCCTAAATCACGGCTGAACAAAGCGACGCGATGAGATCCGTCAACCAGAGGCTTCCCACGGCCATGGGGTCCCCCTGCTGGATACCGCGGGCATCGCAGCTCTCCCGCACGCCGCAATGGGGCGCCACAACATCGCTTTGCGTGGAGCCGGTACCCGGGGGGCGGAGTGTTATGGGCTCGGCACTGCGAGGCATAACCTCACCCCATTGTTTTTATTGACTGTAGGCAGGGCGGTGGAGGTAGCAGAAGATTGGGGTGAGCTCATACAACCGAGCGAGCACCGAGGTCCGTAGGCAGCTCTCCGCGAATGCTGGAGGCACAGATGGTCTCGCTGCCACCAAAGGGCCGCCTGTGCTGCCCCTTGCTGCCTCGGTGTCCCTCGAGGAGCTTGGCTGCGTCTATTTGAATGACAATGGGGCGAGGGGCAGGCGAGGTGGAGGGATGCCTCCATGCGCTGCTGGCAGCGGCATTCTCTGCTCCCCTATCAATATCATTTCCCCTGTGTTGGAAGGACTAAGGGATAATTTAATCTTTATGCGAGTTTGGACTTTGCCTGATTACCAGCTGAGCCTGATTGCACAAGCCCTGCAGTCCCTATGGGAAACAGCCCAGACAGCACGGGGAGGCTGTGGCTGGTTCCTTCTGCCTGTGCTGCCGCTGCTGAACCCTCCATTTCATGGTGAGCTGAAGATCATAGACTCACAGAATCACAGGATGGCTTGGGCTGGAAGGAGCCTTAGAGACCTTGCAGCTCCAACCCTCTGCCACAGGCAGGTCTGCCACCCAACAGATCAGGCTGCTCACGGCCCCATCCAACCTTGTATTGCCCACCTACAAGGATGGGGCACCCACAGCTTCTCTGGGCAGCCTGTGTCAGTGCCTCACCACTTTCTCAGTGGAAAATTTCCTCCCTGACATCTAATCTAAATCTTACTTCTTTTAGTTAATCAGTTCAGCTGCCAGCCTTGTGTTCCCCTGTTGTAGGAGCACTTGGATCAGAGAGCCTGGAGATTCAGATCTCCATCCATCTCAGAACTTCTCCGGAGTTCATGTGAAGTTTTGGCTTTTGGGCTTGTGTAATTTTCATAGCTGATTAAAATACGGGGTTTTGCTTGTTTTCTCTGACCCTTTTGTCGTAGCTATGATCCATATTTAAACATCACAGATGAATTGGAAAGATTGTGATTCCACATTAGCTTGTGGGGCAGTTATAGGGTGGTTTACAATCACCACTGTTTAGATAGATGTTTCTGTGGTGGCCTCTATCACACAAAGGAATTATCACAATTTCTGAAGCTCAGTGAAAACACTTAACTTGACTTGAAACGAGACCTCTGGCTATTGACCCCAGAACAAATTAGGAGGGAGGGAAGGAGCTGCCCTCTGCCTGCAGCGGTTGTAGTTCCCAGTTGGCTCCACCTGCTTTTTAGGGGCTGTCAATTGAGCTCTCCATCCAGCCTCTCCACATCATCTCACCAGCCTGTGAGTGACTAGGGATGTGCAGGACTGAAGCTCCATCATCTTTGGGGCTCTCATAATAAGAGAGTTCCTGTTAGAGCAAGGACTGGTCCTGATGGACCCAGAAGGTCCTGCCAACATCACCCACGCTGCAATTCTGTGGTTCTATGAGGTGTCAGTTGCTGTTATACCACCTAACAGCCACACTTCACCAGAGCACAAGCCCATCGTCTGTAATCTTGTATGTTACGTGCTTCAGGCTCATCGCCACCTGAGTTGATGCTTTCAAGTTATTTGACATCCCTCTGGAGCTGGAGATGTACACCGAGGCACATCCAGCTGCTGGCAGCTGTACACCCAGACATCAAGGGATGGAGTTCAAGTGGAGGTGGATTGGTGGCACAGGGACACAGCCTGGCACAGACCCATCCCTCCTTCAGCACTGCAAGCACGGGCAGCGTAGCGGTGTCCTGTGTGGAGGCACAGATGGTCTGAAAGAGACTCTTGTACGTGACAGAGCAAAGCATTATGTGCAATTCTAAGAGAACTTTATTAGACCTAAGTGCTGTGTTGTTTTTTTTTTAAAGTGTGCTGTTTCCAAACTTAGCTGGTAGCAGCTGCACAGGAAAAAGGTATAAGCACCAAGAGTAGGATCTCTCTGCACTTATCAAGCTCTTCTTACAGCTTTGGCACATCTTGGATATGCCCACAATGAGAAGTTTGATCAGTCCTTCTGGGACATAATGTACCTGGAGCAGGATGGCTCACAGCCCAAGCTGCTTTTTTTCATTGATCTGAAATTCATTTTGCTGCAAATTGCTTTCATTACGTATGAAACTTCTCCTCTGAAAAGACAGAGAAGATCTAAGTGGCTCAATACTCCTGGACTTCAGCTAACCCTCGGTCACCTCTTGCCTCTTAAATTTTGATTTTCTGGACTGCTGGGGTTTTTAAATTTCCCTCCCTTGCAAACAAGTTGCACTGTTCTGGCTGAAAGCATTGCTATAAAGGTAATGCTTCAGAGCCCTGTCATTTTTGCCTAGCTTAGAATTCAGGCATTTTGCTTCTGAAAGCCCTGGAGTCTATGTTCAATGGTTTGCCAGTTGGGTTTTTAAGAGCAATGTTTATTTGTTCTTCCTTTTACCCTGCAGTTGTGCTCATGGGCAAAGTTCGAGGCTCAGCCAGCTCACCTCTTGGCTAACTGGGGGGCTGGGATCTTGCAGCCATCCCACAGGCTTCTGAACCATGCTAAGGGATGCTGCAGGGATCCTTGTTGCTGAGCATGGCCATAATGCTGGACGTAAGGCATGGGTGTTGTCCTGCAGACCTGAGAGAAGAGCCTGTTTAAGGCATCCCACTGCACCTGGGAGAAAGCTGCTCTCCAGCTTCACCCACCTCTCTACCTGACAGCTAAATAAAGATATGGCGTTTGTTAGGGCATGGCAAGGCTCATGGGGTAATGTAATTGAACAGAAAGATCAAATGGGGGCTTTGACTGAGGAGCCTATTTGGGAAGTTGGTTCCTGAGCCTCCTCATTTCAGCTGGTGCTGTTTCAGAGCAGCCAGGAGCCTGCCGTGCTTCTGATCTGGGGGCTTTTTGTGAGGCAGCTGAGGAAGCCTGACACATTTCCCTTCAGATATGACCCCATTAGTTGTGGGAAGGACAGGAGAGCGCAAATGGAGCCAGGAGCTGGCCTGAAGAGGAGGGTGGCAAGACTCAACTCGGAATGGCAGTGGGGGTTGTGATGAAGAGGAGAAGCAGGAGGAGCTCTGTGTCTGGAGGGGCTTGCTGTGCTGTGTTATCATTTAAGAACTGTCTGATCTGGTGTGTGGCAGCAGGATGGCAACTGGGTAAGTTGCCATGTGCTAACAGTAGCTATCCTTGTGTACCCCTGACTTCTGTTGGATGTGTGATGTGTAGTGGTGTGTGAAGGAACCCACCTCTCCATTTTCAAGGGCCAAGCCAATGCAAGTGGCCTTGTGCTTGTCATGAGGTTGATGTGTGATCACCTCCAACTTGGAGCTACTCAGTCTTCTCCAAAGTGAGAAAAAAAATCAGAAGAGTGTTGAGTGTTTGTTTAAATGATGTTCCCAAGAGCCCAGTCTATGTAAAGATGGAAACGGAAGCACTCGGCTTCTGGGGTTATAGCATTCTCCGGCTGCACATTATTTGAGGAGATATTCTCAAGGAAGAGGAATGGGTTAGCCCATTGGGGCCAACACAACCTGTTTAGTACCAGATCTGGAGGCTGGTGGCTCTGCCTGTGGCAGGAGGGTTGGAACTCAATGATTCTTGGGGTCCTTTCCAACCCAAGCCATTCTATGATTCTATGAACTGCAGGTTTTGGGCATCTCTTCTGGAAGCATCTGCCTTGTGCCTTTCCAGAGGCTGAGCTAAGGATCCTCACCCCCAGTCCTGCAGTTTTAGTCTGAAACCTCTTCACAGAATTCACGTCAGATCTGGCTGCAGCAAACACTTCCACTCAGGTTTTAGGCTGATTTGATGACGAGCTTTCTTTTAATACAGCCTAAACAACACATCGGTTGAAGGTTATTTTTTAAATTGCACAGCTGAATGAAAACAAAATGACCTGTGAGGGCTTTGGAAAATTATTATTATTTTTTTTAATTAGTTGGTTAGGAGTCATCCTTAGTAAGTGCCTCATAGCTGGCTCAATGTGGGTCTACCGCCTGCCTTTGTGTGCGGGTACATATGGTCTCAGTGGATGTGTATGGAGTGGAAGCAGTCCTGTTCCGTAGGTCCCCTGTGCTCAGGTTTGTGTTTGTGTACTGGGAGAGTTAATGAGAACAGACTGCCTTTCTTTCCCTGTGTTCCCCAATCCCATCTGTTCAAACAAAAGGCTGAAAGGGAGAGAGAGCCGAGACCCTGCTGGTCAAGAGGGGATGGATAATAACACATATCCTTGGGCTACATTTCAGCACATGCAACCCTTTCAAGCTGTGCTAAAGCTTTTATTCAGGCAAGAGAAAGAACAACCAATATAAAATAAGTTTCTTTCTTTTTTCCTTTTTAAAAAGCTGTATAAGGCCTGAAGGATGCTACATTCCGTTCTATTCCTCCAACACTTTATAAAGCTCGATTATCAAAAAAAGAGTCTAATGCAGCGCTGATTATATTTGTGCGTGTACAGACGGAGAGCAGTATTGGGATAGAGCAAGCAACATATGCAGAGGGACCAGGGATGGCTTAGAAAGTCAATTTTCACTGTGTTTGCACATGGTAACAGTTCCAGATTCGTGTAATTAACTATACATCAAAAGGGTGTGAAGGAAGATATATTCCTCTCCACCTTGGGGAATCAATGGGTACTTTGCAATTCATGGTTAACCCCCCGTTCGCATATTTGTCATTACGGTCATGCCAAACAACTCATCTGGAGATCAAAACAGCTTTCTTGGGGACTGTTACAGCAGGAGCAGCACGAGAGATGGCACCTCCAGTCCCACAGCAGGCACCATGCGGCAGAGAGGGATGCAGCCCTGGGTGGCAGCCCTCTATACCAACCATTCCAGGGACATCGTAATGGTTTACGGGAGAAAAATGGTCTCAAATGCCATTAGTTTAATGCTTCATAATGTCGTTGCGTCTGTTTTAAATGCAATCACGGGGCTCAGGGGGCACCTGGGAATAAAATAAAATAAAATAGGAGAAGAGCTTGTAGAAATGTTATGATGGGGAAAAAAAAGGCAGGGGAGTATTTGGAGAGTGTAGAGATGAGATTCACCAATTCACGGAGCCAGGGAACCAGCTGAATCTGACCTGCTCATGCCAGTAGCGATGCAATCAAATACATTTACTAAGCAACTAGCTTAAGTTGTAGTTGTGCTCATGTAAGCTTTAGAAATCCAAGTGTCTCACATCTCAGTTCAGTCACACAGGTGGAGCTGTTTCCTTCTGGATGAAATTCTTCTGTGGTTGGTATGTTGTGCTCCAAGCTAAGCAGTTATACACTCCAGACTGACAGGAGATGTTTCCTTTCAGTACTCATCACTTATTCTTCTCCAGGCTGGGATTAAACAAGGTGTGGTGCTCATCACATCGGCCAGCACCAAACCTTTGCACACTTTTCTTCTTGAATCCTGACAACTGGGAGCAACCTGGTGCTTTGTGTCGATGCCAAGGGCTAATCTGAAATAGAAAATTTGCAGGAGCAACACATCTTCCCACAGAGGGTATATCTAATACAGAGAAGGCACGCTGTGGCCAAAGGTAGACCCTTTGAGCCTGGCCTCACTATGTGCTATTGAGATATGAGCAGGATGTGCCCCCTGCAGCAGGTGATTTCTAGGGATTATTGTTTTGACAATTTTTGACAATGCTTTTGACGAGGCTGGCTGCGTTGTAAGGATCTATTCTCAGCCTCTTATAACTTTGCCAAAAGTAGAGCTGGAGGCTGAGGACTTGCCCTGATGGATGTCTCTGGTGGTTTGGATTGGGGCAAAGGAATTTAAACTGAAGCAGCTCAGAAAGTGTTTCTCAGAAAGAGGCAAGAGGAAAGGAAACATATGTATCTGTGGTTTAAAAATGACTTACAGCACCTTTCTTTGAGATGATCTAAAGATTCTTTGGAGCAGTGACTGGAAGCTTGGTTGGAAAGGAACTCCGCTGCGGGGGATATGATTTCTGTCATCTCCTGAAAAACTGCTCCAGTTTGGCCAGCTTGTGAGCCCCTTAAGAAAATCGGTGTAAATATTATTTGTACATGCCCAGCAGAGTGTTTTTAGAGTTTAACAGCCAAACTGTCTGTCTTTGGTGTACACGTCCACTGTGTGTGACCCACCACCAAGAAGCAAGTTAATGTGTAGTTCTGAGCTGCATTTGCCTTGCCATTGCTTAGCTATGTGAGGGTGAATGTGATGCTGGCATGAGTAGAGAGCATGGATCATGCTAGTGCAGCTAAGAGGAATGCAGGGAAGTTTATTTTAGTAATCTCCAAAAGAGTAATTTGATGGGCTTACATCTTCAGGAATCACCAAGCAAAGAGAGGTGTCAGTGAGGTAGAGATACATCTTGTTACAGATGAAATAGGTCAAATTCTTTCTTTAGTTCCTGATATGAATACACATATTGTAAGGGAAACAGCTGAACACAGCCTGAAGGTCTGATTAACAAACTGAGGCAAGTGATGGGTCAGCTGTGGGAGCACAGGTGAAGGTAATTCAGCTGTGCTCCCGGAGGGGGTGGAGCTTGACTCCACCTCTCCTAGATCCCATTTAAGGGCTGATCACCACTAAGGTAACATCTTTTTCTGGAGATTGCTCCTGTGTGGAGTTTTTGTGGTGAACCTCAGTATTGGTGAGCATCCATCTTGATTGAAAGCCTCAGCACTGGTGAGTCTTTCCTTAGATATCCTCTGGTTATCTATTTACTCTATAATTACAACTATATCCTTGTATTATTTCAACTATACACATACCCCCACACACACATATATAGTAAATAGAATATTTTTCAACAGAGACTACCAGAAAAAAAAATAAAAATCGTTTTTGAGAGAGTTATGTGATCCCCACATATATTACTTGAACTTGATGTATCAGCAGGCTTCTAGCACAAGGCTTTAGGAAAGCAGAGCATATACTGGCATGCATTCAACCCCCTTTCTGGGAAATAACTCTTCCTTTGGCTGTCACTCAAACAGTGTTTTGCACCTTGCCTGCTTTCCAGGAATACTTGTAGTAGCAAGCCTGTTGGTGTAAAGATATCTAGGTCTGCAGACATAACATTCTTTTTATATAAGGAAGAACAGGTGAGTGGGGTGACAGGTGGCTTGGAGTGACTTTGGAGTAAGCTGGAGTTTTGAGCTGAGGGCTGAACAAGCAAAACCGTGTATTTCTTATGACAGGAATGATGTGCCTGAAAGAGAAGTTCACATTGCCAGATAGTCAAGAAAAAATGTGTTCAAAGGGATACATCAAAGATATGCAGGAACTGGAAAAATCAAAGAGAAGGGCCAAGGGTGTTTCATGTTGGCATCAGAAGTCCGGTGACATCAAGATAGCTGATGAATCTTTTCAGATATCTAGATATAAGTTACAGAAATAGAGTGAATGGCAGGAGAGAAATAGTAGGATCACTGTAAGTGAAATATGAAGAGAAATGCAGGTTGACGTGAAAGCACAAAGAGAAAAAATAGAGGAAGTGTTGAAAGTCTGGCCTGGGTTGAGCACCAAGGATGTGACTGACAGCAGTCAAACTGGTAGATGCTGAAGAAAATGCTATTGACGTCAGGCCTGAACTTCAGAGGTGTCCCAGCTCAGATATGAGCTCTGACAATGAGGATGGCAGCAAAGCATGTTGAACATGCTGTTCAACTTCCAGTAGAACTGACAGGACAACAGGTGCCCAAGAGACGCCCCAGATAAGGAACTGGAAGCATTGGGTACCAACCTTGTTTTATGAAGGATGCCAGCCTTGGTTTATAGAGGCTGAAGTGACCAAGATTCTGAGGCAAAAAATCCACCCATAAAGACTACTGACTCTCAAGAGGTGTGAAAAACCCATTAAAAAAACTGTATGTTTTTAATAATTGAGTGGAGCCCGTGTGTAAGGATGCAGTTCTACCAGCTGCAATACACCTGACTGTGAAATATCTATATTCCCCAATTCAGAAGGATACCGCAGCACTATTACAGTGCAGAGTGGTATCACAACTCTGTGAGTTCTCATGTGGAAGAGCAATAGGAAGCTGAAGAACATGAAAAAGGCTGACAAAATTGCTGGGAATCAGAGGTCCTGGAGATTCAAACATATAAAAATCCAAGATAAAATAAACATTATGTGATTCAAGGAAATGGGAGTTGCTAGCATGCATCTTTATTATAGGAAGTATCGAAGTTGCGAAAGGTGAGATTGGCCCTACCACAGCAGAAAGACTGTTATCAACTACACTTTTCACTGTGTGTGTTCACCTGACAACATAAGCATCCCTCTTGTCTCAGAAAATAGTAAAAATAGAGCTGGAGTGAGACAGCCACCTTATTTTCAGGGGCCTAAGATAAGGACAGGTATTTATTCTGTGCCACAAGGATGCCAATAGCTTCTCCTGTTATGTGGTGAACCGTATTTGTAATTGGTTTTAGTAGTGAGCAAACAAGTACGACTGGATTGCAGCACATATGGAAACTCACATCATACTCTACCTTCCACTTCAGGAGTAAATGATGGTAACCTCCAATGGGATCCTGGCTTCTGTGTAGCTGCTGAAGGCCCCAGCCTTTAACTCTCATTCAGTGATTAATGAGAGTTCCTGCTCTTGTAGCACAATGACCAGCAATAAGGCAGGACTAACCCACAGCCCTGAATCAGAATGGCCTGGGATGCTGAACTGCTTGTAAGCTGCCTAGCAGTTTGGTGGATGAATCTAATCATGCTTCAGTAAATTAACTGGTTATGGCTAGGCACTGTTCTGCTCAGCTCTCTTTCTCTGCTTCAGGTATCACTGCTAGAAACAGTAATTAAGAGCCCCTTGTGATTGCCTCAGAGTGTACAAGCCAGTTCATGTTTCCCCAGAGGCACAAACCAGAGTACACGAGTCACCTCATGGAAGTGAGCAAGTACCTGTGTTGATCAAGAGTTCAGGTACCTCCCATAGGTAGAGTGAACTGAGGCTAGCTAGGTTAGATCCTTTTACTGCTGATAGTTCACAGTCTGAACACGTAAAGAGTAGAAGAAAGCATATTGTGTCTCCCAAGAGGATGTGAGACATGGAGAAATACCAGACTGACTGAAAGTGCTGGAGAAGTGTCTCTGTTGGTATCAATCAAGCTAGAAGCTGCAACTCTTGGAGAAATTAAAGGATCCACCATGCATAGGAAGAAAAAAGTAGCCAGTCTGGTATAGACACATCTCTGATTGTGATGGTGGTATAACTTCCACTCGACAGAAATTCCCCTGCTGAAGATGCTATTGTTTTGAATCCAATTATCTTTTACAAGGTTCCTCCGTTCTTCCAATACACCTAATCATCCTTATCTTAATGCGCTTTTCCTTTCTACATTGTCATGTAAAATCCATTTCCTTTCAATTTACTCAGATCTATCTGCATCCAGATTATTGCAACTTGGATACAAGGTAATTAAATGTGGTTTGTCTGAGTAGAAAGGCAGTAAATGCTATTGTGGCTTGTTTATGCTAGCAAGCAATGCAGGTTTCTCTACGCTGTTCTGCCAGTGTGTTTTAACTTTGCCCTAGAAAGGCTGTGTTTCAGGCCACATGCAATCTTCTCCATTGATTTTTGTCTTTGGGCTGTCTTCTCATATTCCTGAATTAAGCCTGAAAACCAAGAGGCATTGCAGACTCTGACATCAATCCCACTAGGATCTGTCTCAGTATCTCTTGTTATACTGGCTCTTGTCGGAACTTCTATTTCTGATAGGAATATTTTAAAGACTGCTAATTCTATCTGTGTGGTTAAAAAGGTTACAGGGTTGTTTTTTTTTTTTACCTGTTGGCCAAGATACGTCCTGGTGTTAGAATCCCTATGCTACTGATGGGTAGAATCCCTATTCTACTGATGGGACTTGACCCTGGGTATTGTCTTCTCATAATACCATGTACTCTGGAGGTCTGTAAATTGTATTTCACGTAGTAGTCGCACCTTTTGGATGCTGTTGAGTTGGAGGTTGTTTGGAAGCAAAAGTCCCGTATGTCTTGGAACTATACAGAGGAGATATTAGGAGTGTTTGTAGGTCAGGCATTCTCTGTAAGCCCACCATTGAGAGTTGCTTTAACAGTGATCCAAGAAAAGGTCAAGTGAGGCAAATTCACCTCTACGGCATAAGGTTCTAATCTTGCACACTGTTACAGGGTGAATGGAGTAGGGAAGTCTTGCACTGATTTACTTTGTATGTTGTATGAAGCTGTGTTATGGTTCAAGAAATCTGGCAGCTCCTTCTCAAGAAATGCTTTGGTATTGAGGAGCATTGTGTGGGGAGCCCTGGACTGGAAGAGCCTAGGGGGCTGCTTGTTTTGAAATCTACACTTCTTCTGCTATAAGGGTAAGTGAGAGAGTATAGACTTTGAGATGTACATATGCCTATGTACAGAAAGGCAATTTAAACCTTTGAAGACCCTTTCTCATTCCCTAGGTCTTCACACTCTGTTATTCCCATTGAGAAATCAAGGATTATTCCAGTTCTAGAAACACCATACCCACCTTGAGTAGGAAGACCTGTCCCACCCTGGAGATGGCTTCTGGCCATAGAACTTAGCCTGGTCTGCTTAGAATTATTCCAATAATTACATAAGATATCGCTCCACAACTGCTTATGCCTGAGACACTTTTGAATACCTGAGAAGTCCCAGTGGAATGGACTTAGAAGACAGTTGACTGTTTCATTAATAGGATACTGATAACACTCATACTCTTCTGCTCTTGCTTCTTCTCTTTTAGTCACCACTTTAAACTCCTTTTTCCCTTCCTTATTCTTTCTCCTTTCTGCATCTTGAGTCTATGGTGTATCAAATTTAGGTAGCTTGTAGGAAGCCTGCTCTGTACTTCGGCTTTTCCGTGCTGACTTTCTCCAATGCTTTTGTAGTAATTCTGTGTTTTACTGAAAGGCTGTAGGGCCAGAGCTACATGCAGTTTTCAAGATACAGGCTTACCCTGGTTTTGTACGATGGCATAATTATACTCTGTCTTGATTTCTACCTCCTCTGCTCTCTCTACAATGATAATATCTAACATTTCATTTTCTTTCTTCCATGCCACAAAGAACCAAGCTGATGTTATCAAGAAACAATATATCATAACTACAAGATCTTGTTTCTATGGCCAGCTCAGGACCTACTGGCTGAATGTGGAGTCAGAAATATTCTTCCCTGCGTGCACCGCTTTATCACTTCATTTAGATTGAATTTCTTGTGCCATTTTATCAGTTTTGTACAGTCCTTCTGCAATTTTTCATGGTAAGTCTTTGTCTGTATCATCTGGAATAACAAAATTCCAATACAGGTTTGTGGCTACATCCCAGGGTGACATAACCCTGCATGTAGGGTCATTTCTGGAAGTCTTTAAGCCTGTCTTAAATCCTGGAATTGCTAGAATGAGCAGGAGACAAAAAAATCAATACTGAAAATACTGAGTCTGAAAGCCTGGGATGTGGGAAAAGCTTGTTTTTGTATGTCTACACACAGCCATCCTGCTTTCTGCTCTGCTTTTCTTTTCATTTTCTTTCTTTGTGGTTATTTTGTCTGTGAGCTCAAGCTGAGCCCTAGTCTTGAGGTTTGCAAACCTTCCTGCCACTTCCGTGTGCAGAAGTTTTGAGGAAGGAGAGTGAGGGGACTTCACTGAAGGGCAGACAGTGTATGACAAACCTTGTTTCTTTTGGTCATTGAGAGGATGTTCCTGAACCAGTCCATCACTTTAGCCATGGTTAAATTCTATTTACTGACCCCTTCCAGTTCCCCCTGGCCTGGTGTCTGTCTTTTCCTGGACTGAACTCATTTCCAGCCCAGAGCAAGCTGCTGCCTCTGGCTTGCTGGAGAAGGTTCTCCCCTTCCCATGCTAGCAGCTCTATGTAGTTGCTGATTTCCTTCCTCACTGTTCCACTTGCATATGCACCAGGTTCACACAGCATCCTGCACGTCCCACCATTGTCATGCAAAATCCCTTGCCTGTGCCCAGTTTCTTACTGACATGGATGGTTCTGCCTTTCCTTAACTTCATGCTCTTTTTCTTTGATTTAAGCATTTGTGTTATCATCAGCTTTCATCCCTTGCTCCAGGAAGGTAACTGTCCCCAAAGCAGCTTTCTCCAGTTATCTTACATATCTCAGTGAGGAACTCCAGTGCTGCAGCCCTGGACGGTGGGATCAGGGATGGCTACAATTGTGGGCATGATATCACATTACCTCTGAAGCCACAAAACTCATTGCTGAGGAAAGACAGGGAAGCACTGAGCTGCTTATAGAGGAGCCTGGCCTGGGGGCTGCCAAACCTTGCAGTGGGGAGCTGAGAAAACTGTGTGAGGTAGCCCAACTTTGTGCCTGCAAGTGGACTGGGTCTGAGCTCTGTTTCACTCCAAGCCTGTGTTATTCCAGCCCAGTGACTCAATTTATTTCTGTCTCTGCTCCTGACATTTCTCTTTCAGGTGGCTGCTGCCTAGTTTTGGGTGGGGCGGTGGGCTGGGGTGACTCATGTTTCCGAGCTCTTATCGGCATCAGTATGATGTTCTGCTTTTCTTTTCTGTCATATGGCATCCCGCTCCCCACCCCGCCTTTCCCTCCCTCCGCCGTCTCCCAGAGGAGGTGACAGACGGTCCTGTAATTTGGTTCCATTCGCTCGACTGGAGCAACACCTGCCCCCCTCTCTGGGGACAGGAGAGTCTCATCCCAAACCGCGCGAGGAGCCAAAGACAAATCTGAAGCCCACATGCAAATAGAGCCCAGGATAAAGCGACGTGGCCGTTCTGGGCAGGGAGGGCAAAATCCGTCACCAGGGGAAGAGATGGCAAAAACAGAATTGCCTCTGAAGAAATAAATAAGAAGTGCCAGGAGATTGCCTTTGCCTTTTGGGTCGGTTGCTTTTGTGGTTATTGATCTGTCCCACCCTGGAGAATAAATGGAGAGTACTGAAAAATAATGGCTGATATTAGAACATATTTATTCCCCCTAAAAGGACTGGGTTAATTGGGTTACAGGATGGCTGGATATGTGAACAGATAGAATGTCTCTGGTATCTCTTCGTGGCTGTATAATGGAAAAGATCCATCTCTTTGTTGAATTTCATACACAACATCCCTTTCAGCTCCCCACCCCCTTGTGTCTCTCCCTCTCTCACACGCACATACACTCTTTGCTGGAAACACAGCAAAGATATCAAATCATAGCTGAGGCCCTCAGTATTTCTCTGCTGTAAATATAGGTGGTAATATACTACCTGGTTCACATGAGGAATAAGACACTACTTTGTGCTGCGGTCCCATGGAAATCAGTGTGTTTATTTGTAGAGGTTACTTTTGGCTTGCTGATTGTCTGCAGTTGCTGTATCAGAGTCTGGATCTGTTTGCAGGGTTTGGCTGAATCTGTTAGGTACCCAAATTTACTAATAATATCAGTGCAAATGCATTCTGTGTCCCATATCTGTTTGCATCTATATAGATCTGTAAATGTATTAAAACACCTTGTTTTCTGTTTGGAAGATGCTGGGTATCTGTGGCACTGGGCTGTTATAGATCTGTACATTCAAAGTGCTTTCTGGACACAAGTGCTGGAGGTTTCCATTCCTCTTATATGTCTTATATATAGTGCTGAATTGGGTTTAAATCACTTACTTTAGCCCTAACTGGTGCTCTGGGGGCAGTGCTCTGCCTTCTTTGTCTTTGAATGTGCTTGCTTTCTTAGCCTGCAGGATGAGCTTCTCTTTAAATGTGAAAGAATGATACCTGAACATATATTCAATGTTAACTTTAATCACTACAGACCCAAGAAATATTAACTCCTTCTTTCTGCCCTGTGATTGTTGGATTGGCTGAACACGATGTAACCTTCCATTGAGCAATTCCATCCTGTTCTGAGATCACTCAGTCCTGTATTGCTGAGGGAACACAGACGTAGGCAAAGCAACTTTGATTACGTAATTAGAATTTATCACTCTGTAATGCAGACTTGCAGTGAGATGCAGTTTAAGCTGTTTGCTCACCCATAAATCCGGAGTTGAGAGCACTTAGTCATGCAGCCTTTTCATTGCGTTATCCTTGTAGCTTCGTCGTACTATTCATATCTTTCTTAATCTCCTTTTGTTTTTTCTTCTTTTCTTTAAGGGGGATGTGAGAGCAAAAACCTATGTCTTGTTTTCAGTGGTCATCAGCTGCTAGATGACGAGGACTTCCTTCTTGATGCCAGGAGGAAAAGCAAAAGTGGTTTTGCTGATGTCACGGTGGTGAGAGAACATGAGCGAGGTGGTGAGTGGATGGAAGTGAGATGGATTTTGCAGGGAGAAGCAATTTTCTGTACCAGATAAATAGTCGCGTTCAGTAGAAAAGGGCACATCTTCAGGTCACGCACCCCAGCCCTTCTGTAGCTTAAAACTGAGGCTGGATCCTTCTGTTGTCACCAAAAGCAAAGCCCTTCCTGCCTTTTCTCAGAGCACAGTCGTGTTCTCTGTTGTCTTGAGGAATGGTAGGTATGGTTCAACCCAGAGAAGACTTTTGATTCTCAATCTGAGCAGTACCCATCCACTTTGACAATACTCTCATCTGTGCTTGTAGGATGGGAACCTTCCTGGGCCAAGAGCCCAGCTCTGCAGCCCTCACTGCAAAGAGGCCATGGGGAGCAAGGTGGGGAACCAACCTCACTGCTGGGGCAAGGAGTGCTGTGCTTATGTCTCTGAGAATCAGGACACATTTGGGCTGCTAATTGCAGCATACATCACTGTGAGGCCCAAGCTAGAGCATCCCTCAGCCTGTGAGCTGAAGTTTACTCTACTCCAAAAATGTGCTTGCAACACCCTTTGTGGGCAGAGGGACACTGTTCACATCTCCTTACCCCACAACCTGTGTGCCCAAATAAGCCACTGATGGCTGCCAGTCACCATCCTCTCTTCCCTTAAACACGCATTCCTACTCTTGGAAAGGAGACAAAACATGTTAATCTTTATATTAACTAAGTTCTTCTGGATGTTGGTAGCAGGAAGAGTGTTGCTGGATGGCAGGACTTGCACAACAGACTTGACCCAGTGTCCAGACTTTGATAGATGCCAAGAAACAAGCAGAGCATCTCCAAAGTGGTGGAGTTATTTCAGCACTGGAAGTTGTTGGGTTTGATAACTGTGCATTGAGCTACCCAGTCTGTGTGTGTCCCCTGGGACTCAGAAAGTGTGCATTGGTAGAAAGTGGAATTAACAGCCTCTCTGACAGGTTTTCTGCATGCAGCTTTTCAGCTGGGCAAGACCACACTTAATTAAACCACTGCACAAAGTGTCAGCCATAAAAAAGGGAGGGGAGGGAGAGAGGGTTTTATCTCTAACAGCGAGTAACAATGGATGTGCTGCTTCTACTGAATGCAGCCTGCCCCTGTCGATGGTGGTGTTCAAACTGTAGGTAAAACTAACCCCTTGCAGTAAAGAAGAGTGTAATAAGGCAGGTGGCAGCAAGGACTTGCTTTACTCACGTAGTAACCTGTTACTGAATCCGTGTCATGTTTCCCCTGTCAGGCTTTGGTGGTGGAGCCCTATAAAGGAGAATGGGTGAGGTTCTCCTAAGCAGGGAAAGGTTATTTGCTTGGTTTCAGTAGAATCTGACCTGTCATGACCAGAATCATAACCAAAAGCAAGGAAATCCACTCCATGCAGCCAAGATGCAACACGTGTGTTTGGATTGCAAAGTTGGATGTATCAAAGAACAATGCAGCAAAGCAAGTGCTTCCCAGCATCGGGTTTGGTGTTACAGCCTGAGCCTTGAAACCTGCAGCCATGCACAGGTTGCTGTGGGGCAGTGCTGAGGGCCGTGCTCCTGTGCCTCATCCACGCATGGGCAGCTGAGCTGAGGGACAGCCACCCCAGCCAAGGAAGAGGCAGGGAACCTGTTGGAGCTTTCCTTGAACATTGTGAGGAGGTTTCAAGCCTTATTCACAAGGCAGGCCGTAGATTCTGTCAAAGCCCCAGTTTTACAGAAAGACCAACGGGGAAAAATAATTAGGAAATAACCAGCATTTATTTGATACTTTTATTTATATGCAAAACAGGTCACCATTCATGAGAGATATGAAAAACGTATCAGATAGAAACCAGATTTATCTATTTTCACTACAAAATATTGCATCATATAAAGCAACAGAGACACACAAAAAAACCCTGAAAAAGACTAAAATCTTTGGATAGCAGATGTGGTTTTTTTTTTTCTTTTATCTTTCTCATCCCTAGAATGCGCTTTTTCTTGTTTTAAGAGATTCACAGCAAAGAACACGAAACATTTTCAGGTTATAACATTATCTTTTTCTTTTCTTTTTTTTGGTTGTCACAAAGGAAAGCAGTCCTGGATCGACTTCTTTTTCTTTTCTTTTTTTAGGAAAAAGAAAAACAAAAAGTCCTTTCCTAAAAATATACCGCACACATACAGGCCACGCTCAGCCCCACACACACCCGCCTGTAGGCACGCACACCGATACACCCACAAAAGAACCTACTTCCCTTATAAACGATTCGCAAAGGACCTCTCGGACGGAACTATAGATCAGAAGAACAACAAGTTGTAGAAAACTCTCCTAGTTAAGTGCTAGCGGTTGTTCATCCCACACACGCACACACAGAGGAAAGAAAAGAAGGTCAAGAACGAACGCCTCGGTATATATAAAATATAAACGGGAAGGGAGGGAAGGTTTGTCACACACAAGTGCAATATAATCGGAGCAAAACAAACGAACGAGGAAGTAAACCAAAACAGAACACTGCCTCGATCCCGACGCACACTTATAAACGTAATATTCCACAGGAGAAAAGTGTAAACACCCGACTATAGAAAACAATTGGCACAAAGTATCCAAAGTAAAATTGCCACCACTCTGAAAAATAAATAAGTCTTGAAAAAAATAAATTGTCGACTCCTTCTACCATAAATAAAAAATAGTTATTTTTAACCGCACCCATGGGTCACACGTTTAAGGTCACAAGAAGATGTTTTTTGGATATATATAAAGGGGCACTTGACAGCCTGAAGGAACGATCCCATTTTACACTTCGCTTAAAGCAGCGCTCACCCCGCACCCGCGAGCGAGGCGGCAGCGAAGAAAAGCCCTCCGCGCCCGTCGCCGGGCCCCGCTCTGCCCCGTGGCCGCCCGTGGGCTCTCGGGGCCGGGCTGGCCGGCGGCGGCGCGTCCCGTTCCGGCCTCCGTGTGGCCGTCGGGGCGGGCGGGAGCTACACGTCCAGGACGTGGTTGAGATAGGAGATGTAGCAGATGGCGAGGCGCAGGATTTCGATCTTGGAGAGCTTCTTGTCGGGGGGGAGCGTGGGCAGCAGCTTCCGCAGCTCGGCGAAGGCGAGGTTGAAGGCCTCCACGCGGATCCGCTCCCTCGTGGCGTGGGCCGAGCGGTACTTGGCCGTGGCTCTCCGCCGCCGCCTCTTCTCCTCGCGGCTTAGAGGCGGTGGGTGCAGCCCCGGCCGCCCCCCGCCGCGGCTCTCCCCGCCTCCCCCCCCGCCGCCGCCCTCCGCAGGCTCCGGGTCGGAGACGCAGCAGCTGAGCGCCCGGCCGTCCGCGCCGCCCAGGGACTCCGGGTCGGAGGGCGCCGAGGAGGGGTGGTCTGAGTCGGCCGCTTGGTCCGGGCTGAGCATCATCGTGGAGGGGGCGGAGGAGCCTTCCCGGGACAGAGAAGCAGAGAGAGCGGGGTCAGGACCCCCGTCCCGCGGCGGAGCGGCCCCGGGCCGAGCGCTGCCCCCACCTCCGCCTCCCCGTGGCCGCTCGTTCCTTTGTCCGAACGGGCCCGGAAAGCAATAAAAGAATATGCACCCGCCTTTCTAACGAGCTCACATCCAGCGGCTCAAATCGGGCCGGTTTGTTTTCCTCCTATTTGAATACCTCCGTCCTCCCCTGCCAAACGCCGCAGCACCATCGCTCTGTCGGGATGCGGGCTGCACACCGACGCTGATAAATAAGCAGAGGGAACCACGGCTCGAGGTTCCCAAACCTTGAGGGGCCGGTGGGGAAATTCATTTCCCAAGTAGGAACTGCGGGATCTGCCGTGTGTGCCCGGATCTCCTCCTGCTCTTTGCTCTGCCCTCCTTTCATTATTGTTATTATTATTTCTGCTATTATTTTCCTGACGCTAATCGTGCTATTCTCCAGCGACCATATGGGGACTATAGGAGAGCCGTAGGTTTTATTTTACGTACATCTACTTAGGTGCGAATGGGCAACCACTCTGGGCAACCTGATCTAGTAAAGGTGTATATTTGGTGGCCCTGCCAGGCAGGGGGGTTGGAACTACATGATCCTTGAGGTCCCTTCCAACCCGGGTCATTCTGTGATTCTGTGTGAATTAAGAAATAAACGGTGAAAGGAGGAGAAAAACCCCAAAGCTGGGCCCGAACTTCCCGATTCCTTTAAATTTTCCCTCCTCTCCCCTCCCTGAGCGGAAAGGGTGGATGGGGGGGAGGGGGGTGGAGGGGATGGGGGGGGGGGGGCGAAGAAAGGGGAAATAAATAAATAAGTGCGGTGGTGCCTTTCAAAAGAAAATTGAATCGTATCTTCTTGCGGCCTCACGGAGCACCATCTGTCATGTAGACAGCAGCACAAACCCGGGCGCGTACGGGGACATGCCGGCATGTAATAAAACAATACATCAGCGCTCGGGGATAACCTTGGTTGGACGCGGCGCGTGTGTGTGTTGCGTGCGTGTGTGAGAGTCGGGGGTGTCGAGAGATGCTGGGAGGGGGCACAGCCCGTCCCTAAAAATCCCATCGCCGAGGATTTCCTTGTGAAGTTCCCCGGTAAAGTTCGCCTCTGCTCTCGGGGAAAATCAAAGGCAAGAATAGGGAACGGAACGGAGGGGCGGACAGAGAGAGAGGCGGGCAGGGAGCCTCGCCGGGGCCGGGAGGAGTGAGTCCTGCTCCGGGAGAGGTCCTTCTCTCCTGGATGTTAATAGGTATCCTGGATGTTAATAGGTACCCTGGATGTTAATAGGCATCAGGCCCGCAAGGCAGGGGTCAGGAATAACATAAGGGCAGCTCAGCCAGCCGGCTATTTCTTGGGAGGGAAAAAAAAAAAAGAAGAAAATGAGATCAAAATCCCCGCATAGCTGAGAGCCCAGTGGGCAGGTTGGTGTGAGAGCGCACCGGCGGAGGAAAGATGGGTAAGAAAACGGGCAGTGACAGAGGTGCTTCCCGGAGAAAGTTGCTTTAAGATTTTCCTACGCTGTGTGCTGAATTTCCCCGTTCGGTTCGGTGTCGATCCGAGCAGGGAAGAGGCTCCTTTCTCTTTCTTCCCCCCTCCGGCCACCCCCGTACAGCCGGAGCAGGACGCACCGCGGGGCCGCTTACCTCGGCGCCGCCGCTCGCACCGCCGCTCCCCTCGGGTCCCCTCGCCCCCTCGGCGGTGCCTTTACAGTTCAGATGCTCCTCCGGCAGCAGAGCATGGAAAAAATCAAAGGAAAAAAAAAAGAAAAAGAAAAGAAAAAGAAAAATCAAAATTAAATGGAGGGAATTAGGAGCGGAGCGGCGTCCTGCTCGGGTGGGGAAGGGCGGCTCTCATCCCTCGCCTCGGCCTCCAGCGCTCCGGAGATGTTATCGCCGTGCTCGGTGGCGGAGTATAAATAACAACTTAAGTTACTTACGATGCATCGGGGGAGAAAAGAGCCGTTCCCCCATCCGAAGCCTCCTCCTCCCGTTAATTCGGGGCAGCGGAGAGAGAGCAGAGGAGACGAGCCTCGTTTAGGGGGAAAAAGAAAAAATAATCGCGTTCTTCGTCCTCCTCTTGCCAGGATCAATAACAAAAGGGATGCGGAGGTGCCATCAGCGGGGCTGCTCCCCTCCCCGCCCCTCGGCCTCTCCGCAGAGCCGGGGCGCGGAGCCGGCGGTGGGGCCGCTTTGTTCCGCCAGGGCCGGCCGGTACCCGGCGCGGGTCGGGGCACAATGCTCGGTTCCTTCCTTCTCTCTCTGTATCTTCCTTTTCTCCTTTCTTTTTTCTTTTCCTTTCCTTTTCTCTCCCCCTTCTTTTTTTTCTCCTTTCTGTCTTTTTTTTTTTCTCCTCTTCTTTCTTCTTTTTGTTTATTTTTTATGGTGCGCCCACAGCTCGGTCAGTTCACCGCTCCGGCAGATGAGTGGAGGAGACACCGTTAAGAGACAAATGTTGGGCTCAGTAGTTTCTCAGCCGGTCCCTCAGGAGCCGGAGAGGGGAAGAAACGAATCCCTCATCCACACCCGAGGTTCCCAACTCCTCCTGCATCTCTGGGTGAGAAGGAAGAGCGAACGTGAGGAAAGCGAAACGAAACAGATTAAAAACAAAAACAAAAACCAAAAAAAAGCAAACCCTAAGGGATGAAAATCTCGCCGCGGATTTGGGGAAAGGCTGCAGCACGAGGTGAGCTCACGCACAAAATGAAAGTGCGGTTCCTCCTCCCACTCCTCCCGAAGCGGCGGAGGAGCAGAGGAGGGATGCGGAAAGACAGACAGACAGACAGACAGACAGATAGATGGATAGACAGAGCGGAGATGTGCGCGGAGCCGCTCCTGGTACCAAAGGGTTCAGCCGAGAGATGGTTGGAAGAGATAAAGACTCAGAGAAAAGGGGACGGCATTTTTTCCCTCTTAAATTGATATTTAATGGGAAATCCTATTGGACAGAAACCTGGACACGAGTCTCTTAATTGGACTTGACATCTGTCACAGTGTGGGAGTTTTCACAGCTCAAATATTTTCAGCAGATCAGATTCTCGCTGAATCTGTGCCACAAATTATAACAGTCGAGAGCAGCCCATGATATAAAGCCTCGCCTCTGGATATGCGTTCTCTCTCGCCACGCTCGCTCCCACCGTCCCCGTCCTCCCCCCCCCCCCCCCAAATATCGGATACCCACTGATCTAGAAAAACACCGCTGGCATTTTGCATGCAAGCTAATAAATAGGCTTTAAACATCAATTTGCATCATGTACATTGAGCCTGTGGAGAATTGCCAGGCTCTTCTCCTAGTGCGTTTATTTCAGCTCTCCCCGTGTCCTGTCCACTCGCCCTCCCCACAAGTCTGGTGTAGGGCAGGAGCAGCTCTGCTGGAGTCAGGGTGTGGGGACGAAAAGCCTCCCCCGCCCCAGCCCAGTTTGTCTGTCTTTGTCTGCCTGATGCCCCCAGGTTCCAGCATGCAGGCAATGAGGCAAGAGAGCCTTTTGTGTTCACTGGAGACTGGATGGAGCCAGGTCCCTGCCTGCGGGAGCCAGGGGGGCCTGTGAGACCGAGGTTACTTCTTGTGGTGGTCCTGGACCTGCCCCACAGAAGAAACAGCTGCAAGAAGATTCTAATGGATATTTATCTGGGGGAAATTTGGGTGTTCCTCTTCCTTCTCCTGTCTCCAAGGTCTCCAAGGCAGTGGGACACTGTCACTTGTTCAGGTGCTGCAACTCCATCTGCTGCTGCTTGATTCAGAGGTATCCAGCATGGTTCCCAGCTCTAGAGGAGCTTCTGGAGGTGCTTGGCTGAGTGATCCTTGGCTGCTTGACTGGGAGGGTCTGAAACGTGTTCTCTTCCAGTCCCGACAAGGGAGATCCTGCATCTGCATAAACCTTGTGCTGAGCTTTAAGGAGGTGTTACTGTGAGGTGCCTTGGTCTGCCTCCAGAGAGATGTCATGGCGGAGCTCAGAAGCGTGTTTAAGATCCCAGGTTTCATGTCTCAGTAATTCCCTTTGCCACTGTGAAGAGAAGCAATCAAAATTTCAACCGAGAAGGTTCAGATGTAAATCAATGAGACTGTGGCACATCCCTATTCAGGTCAGCTCACAGGTAACTATCACTAATGCTTTTTGGATCTGAACAGTTCAAGGACTCTGCAAGAACCATGACCTCATCTTAGGAAATTACCACCATCCTATGCTTCCAGCAGCATTATGGCAGCCCAACAACCTGTTCTTAGGCTGGAGGGGTGAAGAAGAGTGGAAAGTCTGGTCAACTGTGCCTCCTATAGCTTTATGCAGTACGAAATTTGTTATGCTATTAATCTCTATGGTCTGAGGAGGTGGTGAAGGGATGAAGTCCACACTGTGAAGCAGACCTTCTCCAGCTCTCGCTTGTCCATGGCTCAGGACCAGTGACTTTGCCTTGCAGCACTGCTCAAGGTGTCACCCTGAGGCCTCAGCCCACAGAAGCTGTTGGTGACAGCACATGTGTTAGGCTAAGGCTGCCACAGACAGCAGCCAGGAAGCCGTTAATTCATGCAAGCCACCCTGCTCTCTGCTGCAGATGCTGTCGTCACATGGCTTGCTTCTTATTTTTACTTTCTGGGACGAGACCAAGCAGTTGCATCTCAGTGCCCTTCGGTTAGGAGCAGACATTTCTGACACCTCTTAAAGTACTGTCTACTACTGCCATGATCCGATTACCCCACTGCTCTGCTCTCAGCTGTGTTAAACCCAGAGGTTCCCACCCTGCCCTGGGCATGTCAGGCCTGAGGCATCTCCCCAGCTACCCTTATTGCTACTGTAATAAGCACATCTCCTCACATCAAACACGAGTGCCAGAGTGTAGCTTCTGCTTCTTTAGCCCCAAGAAGCCACTCAGAGATGCTGGAGCTGACAGCCTGACTGGAACAGCGACCCAGAGCCCAGGAGCAAGGCTAAAGCCTCCCAGTGGAAAGCTCCCATGCCTCAATCTGCTTACAAGTGGAGGGTGAGTCTGGTCACAGCTCGACTAACTGAGATGTGGAGGTGACCAGAAATGACCCAAAATTCTGGGGCAGAAGAGCAGTTAAAGGATGGACAACAAAAGCTCTTTGTTAAGATGACTGTGTCTTTCTGGTTAGAATATGGTCTGGTGCAAAATGGAGATCTCTATCTGTATATCAGTATGGTTCCAAAGGAATTTGTGTAGCTGCAAGGCCACTTTATGACTTATATCCTCAAATACAGCCATGGCCTATGGTTGTTCTCTTCACTAAGCAAGCATCACTGGCATCCAGACTAACTGAAATGCCCAAATGGCATCAAAGGTATCAAAGGTAGCTTCAGTGGCATGAATGGCATAGGTTTGGCTTCCCCACAAAAAATGATACTTAAGCTTCTGAGCAGCATCTGACAAAGTGAAAATGGACAGGAAAAAAAGGGCAAAACAAGGGTCTCCTGTTAGTATAATGGATGCTCAGGGGCACTGCATGGATGTGGCCATCCTGCAGGTCATCTCCATGCTGGTGAACCTGGAGGTTCAAGTGGGCAGACATCTCCTGGAGGGGAATCTGGGATTACATCTTGATATGCTGGAGGGCAGTAAGGGAGCCAGCAGGGTCTGTTTTTCATTACCTGGTGTTGAGATGCTGCCCCAGGGTTGGAGGTATGGGAGAAGTGGAGCTGAATTCCTGTGGATGGAGTTACAGCTCATACAACACCCATCTTCTTCTGAACAAGCTCCTGAGTTTAACAACAGTGAAAGATGGCCGGAGAGAGACTTGTTATGAATAGAAACACATTCTACCTTTGTAGGGACCACCTCGCTGAAAAGCAAGAAGAAGAAACACTGTTTTGACTTCCAGGGCTCACCAGCAAATGAGGAAAGTCTTGTGACACACGCTGCTCACTAGGTAGGGTCCAACATGGAACTAATTTTAGTTATTACTTAAAGAGAGCAAATAAAATCTTCCCAGTGCTACGTGAATACAGCCCATCAGTAAAGCATCACTAGTCACTGCACATTGAGTGATGGATGGTGTTGAATCTTCGAGGGAGATTCATAACCCAGGGCTTTCTAGGGTGACAGTGGGACCAGGCAAGATTCACAACAGGGTCGTCTGCAGGGTGTAATCAGAGAGGAAAGAATGAGAATGGCATTGCTGTGTGGTGGTATTTTATGGAAAGGAGGTGGATGCCTACATGAACATCTCAAACTCATGTCGTGCCATCATGACATCATTTGCTAGAACAGGCCTGAGCTGGCCATACAGCACACGAGTGAAGCACAAACAGCCTGGAGTAGATGTTTATTACTGCAGAAATGTCATTCTGGCCTGGCAAAGAACAAAAGTGAAGGAGCCCAGCTGGGCTCTCAATCAGGTATCAGAACAGCCATTTTTCTCTTGCAGTGGAAGCGAACCTCCCAGGGCTGTCACAGGGAGACATCAGACACAGGGACCTACAATGCAACTTTTATGGCATTGCTTGTCAGAGCAGAGCTATACTTCCATTACTGACACGTCCTCTATCTGTGGAAAGGACAACTTTCCACAGTGCTTGAGAACATTCATTCTCTTTTATAGCATACGCCATTCAAGTCGCTGGCATATGCTGCCCATTGAAATAAATGGAGCTTGTCACTCTTGGATGTGTTCCTTGGAAATAAACGGTCAAACAAATTAGAACTCTGAGCCATGAAAATCTGCGTCTATTTGAAAAATCTGTGCTGGGTAGAGCTTGGCAGCTCAATTTGTGATTTCCTTGGACATCTGGGTGACATTTTTTGTTTCCTACCAGTCATGTTTGCTTTCTCTAGGCAGGAGGATCAGAGCTGCTTTGATAACTGCACGGGAGCCTTGAGGATGCGCTCAGGAGCAACCTTTTGGATCCCAGGCAATCAAGGCTGTGAGGTCTGGATGTAGGGCAACCCTGGTGAGGGCTACAAGCAACTAACTGGTAGGCAGGTGTGCCCCCTGGCTGTGCCCTTGTAGCGTGAGGATAACTGTCCTGGGACTATTTAAACTTCCAGGCTCCACGCTACCTAGTGGCTGAGACTGGCGGTTTTGGATAAAACTCTGTTTCTTTTTACATAGTACAAGCTTTTGGCTCATTGGTTTCTGTTTTGGTTCCCTTTGCTTGTTGGATTAGACTGGCTGCAATGTTAAGTCCAAGCTTTATCTGTTACTGTGACCAGTAGCCACCACCAGGCTATGACCCTTCACTGCCGTATTGCTTCAGTATGTTTGAAGATCGTCCTTGCAATGTTAGTTAATGTTCACAGCCCTTCTGAGGGTGAGGTGTCTCAGGAGATGGAGGATGGTGTGGTTTTCAAGGGCAGGGAGGACTACCGTGTGCCGTAGGTCAAAGACCTTGGGGATTTCCTAATTGGTTCCTGCAAGAATAAAAATAAGCCTGCATCCTTCACGTACTGTGTTCACTCTTGATCTGAATCTTGATGGGTTCACCGTTACCCTTGGTAAATTCCTCCATCCCGCCCCTTTGGTTTGTCATGTTGCTTTTTGAATTCACATTATAAGATATTATGACTTTTAGCATCCATAATTTTCTGTGGCAAGGGGTTCTTGGTGAGCCACACAGTCTAGATAAACACATAAGGAGATGTTAGTAAACATGTTAGCACAAACATTTAAGCAAGTTTGCTGTATTACTGCGGCATCTACCACTTGTGAATGCATGAAGAGTAGAGCTGAGTATGTGGGCAGAAGTGCCATACGTTTTCAGTGACTGAATTTGCTTGAAAGGATAAATAATGGTTGAAATATAGCCAGACAGGGGAAAAAAAGGAGGAATCTGCTGCTGTCCGAGCATTAGGAAGGCATCAAGACCGAGATCAAGACCGTGGCTGAGACCATGACCAAGGCCTGGCTCCTTGTAAGCAGCTGATCCCCTCAGACTGACCTGAGCCTGTGTCTGCAAATACGAGCAGACCTGCAGACATGTGTTGTATAGCTTGGAGCCCTGGGAAATATCTTGTGGAGCAGGCACTATAGAGGTTAACAAAATAAAATGTACACAAATAACTAATGAGTAGCCTGTGTATTAAGCAGGGTACATAGTGGGAACTTGATGATTTTCATACATGCTTGTTACCTTAGAGTGGGCATCCCAAATCGAGTTGGAGAAATAGTGATAAGAGGGGGGATGCAGATGCAACATGCCTTGCCCCCAAGGACCTTACCTGTGTACGTGTGTGCAGCTGCTGGCTGCCAGGGTGAAGGAAGAAAAAGTGGATGTCAAGACTAGCTGGCAGCCAATGCATCTGTCTTCTGTCTTTCACTCCCCCACAGTCAAGGTGGAACTTGGCTATTTTTAAATCCGATGTCTGTGTGTGTAGCCATGGGGAGTGCTCTTCCTTGTGGGAAAAAAAAGGGGAAAAAAAGAAAAAAGATGAAGAAGGAGATTTTGAAGCCACCTGTACTCTACAAGCAGGCATTTCTCCTTCAGCTGATGTCACATCACTCTTTCTGCCTGGCTTCCTTTCTGTACTTCGAAGAAGTAAAACACTGGCTTGTAAAACGAAAGTCAGTGATCATATTTAGCCAGATGGTGAGGAAGCTGATGAAGAAGAAACACTTGCATTGTAGGGACTGCCTCCCTGGGTCACCCCAGTGTTCAGCCCAGTGCAGTGCTCTGTCTACAGTCGTGCCCATTCACTAGTGGCTGCACTGAACACCCCTGAAGACCTAGGCAAATGCCTGGTGCTGAAGCCTGAAATAGGATGTGCCAATGTGAAAGAAAGTTCACAAGCTCAGAGCATATCTGCAGGAGTGACACAATAGGCACCTAGCAACAAGGCAGTCGGAAATGTCATTTTAATGCCACAGTGCAAGTGGCCTACGGTAACAAGGTGGATGCTGTTTAAGAGGTGCTTAATCAGGCAGGTGGGTGGAAGGGCATCTGCTCATTAACCTGAAGACATCTGAAGGGCTCCGTTCTCTTCTTTTTGCCCTATATTAATACTGTCCGGTAATAAACGTTTAGAGGATGATGATGTCAAGGTAGTCAAGGCATGGCTGCCTGTCTTTTAACAAATGGTGACTTAGGAATTTCTTAGGTTAGAATCAGTTTGTCTTGGAGGTTAACAATCACTGAAGGATTTGTTTTCCATCACTTTTTTTTTTTTGCCTCTTGAATCATTTATTTTACCTCTCTTCCTTTTGTTTCTGTCATTTAATTTGCCTCCCACTTCTTGATTTTTAGGAAAGGTAAACTCTGCTCTTCTCTGTGTCAGCTTACCCCCTTCTTCCCATGCTTGCCAGCAGCCAAAGTGGCTTAATGTTCAGTACCTCTAGGTCTGGGTAAAGGTCCAGAAGCATCCGTGGCTGATGTTGGGTGAGGAAGAAGTGAGGACCTCTCAGCTTTCAGCCCAAACACAAATTGGAATCAGAAAGCACTTTCAGTCAGTTTTACTCCTCTGTGCCTCAACTTTGTCCCTGGGAAAGTGGGAGTTTCCCAGTCTAGTACAGGAGAAACGGTGTGAAATGAGGTGAATGTCTCTGAGATCTGTGGATGAATGTTGCCTGGAAAGGGAATGCTGGTGTTAATTGGGGTCAGACATTATTATGTCAGTACAAAAGAAGTTGTAACTCTCTTCTTCATCTCTCTCACAGGCTTTTTCAGTGCTCTATTCTCACTCCCTGCATTACCCTTGTAAACAGGGGCTAAAACTAGCTGATAAATAATGAAAAAGCATGATTAAACAATGTTAACACCTGGAACAAGCAGTAAGAGTAATGCTAGTATGCAGTGCATACCAGGATGCTGTAAGGGAAACTGTTGATCACAGCCTGAACCTCTGATTAACCATCTGAGGCAAGTGATGGGTCAGCTGTGGGAGCACAGGTGAAGGTAATTCAGATGTACTTCCAGAAGGGGTGGAGCTTGATTCTACCTCTCCCAGATCCCATTTAAGGGCTGACCAACACTAAGGTAGTATCTCTTCCTGGAGATTGCTCTTCTGTGGAGTTCTTGTGGTGAGCCTTGATGTTGGTGAGCATCCACCTTGACTGAAGGCCTTGGAGTTGGTGAGTCTTCTCCTTATTATACCCTCTTGGCTATCTGTTTCCAGCTATACTTGTATTATTCCAACTGTACATATGCAGATCAGCCATTTTATCTTCAGATGTACTGTTTGGGTCAGCTGTAAATGTCTTTACACCAGCTCCTGTGATTTGTGTGGTCATTCCTGGTTCAAAAGGCAAACTGTTTTACATCTCATGTCTCTGCCATTCAGGGCAGCTGTCCCATATTGATAGTAAAGGCCTGGCTGTCCTTCTTTCTCCCTGAAATGTGTGAAGGAGAGCTGGGCCAGCTCTTTATCTAGCAACATGGAGCCCTTTGTGACCTCCTTTACCAGTGGTGCCTTAGGCTGCTGCTGGGCTGAAGCAGCTAGTTGGTTTGTAGGTCCACAAGAAGTCACTCAAGTGTACTTGATTTGTTATTTCTAATAAGCTGTTTCTAGGGAATACACACAAGAGTCTAAAAAGCCCTTCCTACAGAGGCTCATTTCATTCTGTAGGCTCCATCTTTATGCAGGATTGATTGCCTTCTGTGCTTCAGCATCAGCTTCTCCCTTTATCATCCTGATTTCTGTCTCTCTAGTTGTGAGCATATGGAAGATGGTTTTTGGTCTTCTGCATTCTCAGTCATTTCCATTGATAATTGTCTGCCATCCTGAAGAGGCCGTGTAGCATTGTTGTTTTCCTGGGTTTTGAGATCCTTTTTGGACTTACCCCACCTGGTGTCACAAGATGCTGCATGTTCTGCTCCTCCTATTCCTGTAATTTTGAATTATGTCTCTTGCTGTGGACTCTGGTATGGTTTTTGTATCCTCCTCTTGAATGCGCTTCCTTATATCTTTTTCAACATGAAATCCATCAGTTGCCTGCAGCTGTCCTATTTATTACCTAAACTTATTGTTTTCTCCTCTTCCCCCATCCCAATGCTATTCTTTGCTACTGTTCACCATAAACAATTCTAAAGTCACTTTGTTGGGTGCTCTATTACTTGAGGTAAAGAAAACTTACCTAGAAGACTGACCGGTCTGGGCTTAGTCCAACACAGACGTCATGGAAGGTAAAATAACTTCAAATGACCTCCACTATTTCTTGAGGTTTTCCTCATAAATTCATACCACTCCTGGGTGTCTGATGTTCAAGGTCATTTTGTAGATTGTAGTTAAATGTCCAGCTCCCTGTAGATAAACCTCAGCTACTCTTCTTATCTCTGCTGGGCCTATGCCCGTTGCCCCCCAAACTTGGTTTCAGTTTTGTTTTAGGACTTGGACTTGATGATCCTTGTTGGTCTCTTCCAACTTGGGATATTCTATGAAGAAACACTTGCTGAATGTCTTTACATAGGTCTTTTCTGCCCATTGATCTCTAAGTGTATTTGAGAGGTGAATAGCTACACCGGTCTTCCTTTATAGGTAAGGGAAAATGGGGTATGGCTTTATAGCTAAAGAAGTTCTGGTGAATAACAGACATCTGGTAAAAAAACAGACAGAAATGTGATCCAGCCCTCTCTCCACTAAGGCTCAGATGCCAGTGGTGTGTATCTGGTAGAAGAAAAGATTTGTGCCTACCTCTATAGGATGGCTTAGGATAGAGTGGTAGCCATTGGACTTCTGCTAAATCAAACATGATAATGCAGACATTCACTGACCCCAGAATTTAGGGAATATTTATGAAGGATTTTTGTGCACAGGCTAGTGTCAGATGCAGTCTTCATAGGGATGTTTGTGCAGCACCGGGTCACCACATCCTCAGCTCAGTAAAAACAAGCCCTTGAGCTGGTGTTAAATTGCAGTGACTCTAGCTGGCTGTTGACCATAGTTTGTATATAGGGGCAAGGTTTAAAGAAAGAAAATTATGTGAATGGTGAGTTGCCTGCTGTGGATACTGGATGTTATGTTCCCAACAACTGCTGCCCTATAGAACTGAGGAAAGGCTAATACAGTTTGATTCACTGCTCACTTAGGGTTGACAGATGAGCTGGCAAGTCTTCTTGTAGCAGCTTAGGCTACTCTCCTATCTAGCTGTCTGCCTCGTCCATCAGCCACAAGTTATTGCCCCTGTGACAGTAAGTCTCAGCAGCTCCAGTTCATCATCTGGTGTCTCAGTGCTTTTAAGCTAATGCACCAGACTCTGCCATGGAAGAGCCATGGGAGGACACATGTTCCCATCTGCCAAACATGAAAAGGGAGTAATGGCAGGTGGGTCACCAGGAAGTTCTTCAGCTACTGCTGTGAGGCTCATTAAAGTTCATCTGTCAGAGTACTTGTACAAATTAAGTTATGGATAACTGGGCTCAGGATCACTACCTTGTCTCTAAGTGGACTCTGTCTTGCAGGGTATGGAGGCTTCAGACCTGCTGTGTCCTTAGAGCTGTAGGTCCTAAAAGAGGAGAGAAGTGAGAAGGCCCCATTTTCTTGATGGATTTAGGATTTCATGCCCATATCCATATTTTATGTGCTACAGTTGGAGAAAATACACTTTTCATTTGTATCTTGTCAACTGAAGGAAAATTACAGAATGGTTCACAGGAGGAAGGAAATTATGGGTTGCAGCTAATAAATGACCATTTTTCCAGTATTGCAAAGACTTGGTGATAGGAGGGTCTCCCAAGGATGTAATTGCACAAGGAGAATTATTATCACTGCATGGAGCTTGATGAGTATATTCAGGCTTTTTATGCATGTCCCTTGAGACAAAAAGGAAGAGCATGGATCTCCTTCCTTGCAGGTGGAAATGTTCTTCTGTTGACACTGGACTGCTTTTGAAAACTGAACTCTAAGAGCGTGTGTATTTTCTCAGAGGCTGTGTTATAAGGAAAGGGTCTGGAGGCCCCAGCTGAGAGCAGGATGGGTGTTGGGTTGGTTGTAGACATTTGAGAGGGTATGGCTATTCCAACTGTAAGACCTGAGGTCTCTCTCCTGCACTATGGTCCTCACCACTAAAAACAGGCCTTCAGTTGCTCCCAGGTCAGGCTGCACAGGTACTTCCATTGTTTTACATAGCAGACAAGTGCTCTCCTCAGGAGAGCAGGAGGCAGCAGGCACCATCCACAAGTGTCAGTTGTAGACATCAGAGTGGCAGTTTTCATCTAGTCCTTCAGATATCTTCCCAGTGGTATCTTCCTGCAGCCCATGGGCCTTTCCCCCATTCCCTGGTTGTGTGAGGCCTCCTGGAGGCTGAGACTTCACCATGGTGCAGATGTTGGCATTGGCTTCCTCCTTACCAGGAGCCTAACTGCTCTTCAGGCAGCTGGGAAAAGCAATAATTTACAAACATAATGAGATTGCACTGGAAAAACTAAGTAAATAACTATTTGGGCTACATTTATATTCCCATGCCATGAGAGCTGCATTTTCATGAGAGAGACAGTCTGGCCCCCTTGGATAATCTTAATCATTTTTGACATGAAGGCTTCTTCTCCTATTTCATGACTTATTTCCCCAGTATCGTTTAAATGTATTAAAACACTGTTAGCGTAGAAAGTAGGCATCATGTTAGCATAATATCTAATCAGAACTACCCTGCCTGTCCCCGCAGGGTTTCTTTATTTATTTATTTTGTGGCTGTTTGTGCTGTTTTCTTGTTAGATTGGAGAGCCCTTCCTTGACATACTCATTTGTTCTGCTGTGTAATAGAATAGGATCTTCTGGAGCTGCTGACATCTGCTTTATTCTTGAGATCTGCAACTCTCAGCCTACAACGCAACGGTGATAATAATAATGGCAATAATAATCATCATAGTGTGAGGAAGGCTGAGAAGTGAAGCATGAAGGGAAAAAGACAAAAAATAGAGAGAAAGAATAGAGGGAGAGACTCATTTACCCAAGCTCTTTCACTGTACTATCTTGCAGACTGCAATTGATTTCCTCATGGCTTGCTACATTGCGAGGGAGAGGGGATCAGGCGCTGTGGTTTATGTGATCAGGATGCTCGTTCACAGGTATATCCAACTCTGCTTTTGTGTGAGTACATTGCTTGATTCCTCAATGGCACTGTGCTATTGATTTTGAAGGGAATTATTTTTTTCCACTGCTTCTGAGGATCTGGTCAGTGTGATTTCACAGGGACTTATTCAGCTTCCCTCCCAACACACACTCCACCCCAACTTTATCCTCTCATGTCACAGCTGAAATAATTGGCCCTGCATGATATGAAACAGGAGGGATACAGTCCCAAAGGCATTTCTCCAAAGGGGGAATCGTATCTGCAGCAGCCTTGACAAAAATCTGTATGAGAAAGAGAGTTGTTGGGATAAATGCTGTCTGAAAAATGCCTGGAAGCTGTGAGTCCTGGGTCATCTTCTTTGAATCCTGCTCTGTTGAGATAAAGTAGGCCCTGGTACTAACTAAGGACAAGGAGACGTGGCAGTGCACTGCAAAGGAAGAGAGAAATAAAAGTTCCTAGCATTAAAAAGATCTGAACCTCAGAATTCCTTGGCAGGGGAGATTAGCCAAATGTGTTAATCTAAGTGTGGTTAGTGCACCACCCCCTCCTGTAAATTATGCACATACAGGAATTCTACATGATTTTTTACTTTAAATGGAGCAAAAACTTGGGACTGGTGGTATTGAAAAGTAAAGATATAGAGATCGTGTTCATAGCTGATCTCAATGATTGTGGCCAACCAAAAGGCAACTCAGAAAAAAAGAAACACAGAATGGCTTGAAATCACTGAATTCAGCCCATACTGAGAAGTTACGATCATAACTAAATTCACAGCAGACATGAGAGCACCCAAAGCAAATATTGGGCTCTGGTGTTTGTTGAGTTGCCCCTTCCAGAGGGTCAGGCTGGGGTGAAGATCCTGGCTTGTAATGGATATCCAAAGTCCTGCTTCTTCTGGCCCAGCTTATGGTTCTTCTCAGAGGTCCCAGTTCTCACTACTTTGATTATCAGTGATACTTTTTTATTGTTTGTTTTTAGCTGTTTTGCCGTGTTTTCTTGTTTTGCTCCTAACTACATCCCTGCAAATTATTGTTCCTTCTTGTCTGATGCCTAACCAAACCAGATACTCTTGCTACGAACATCCTTCCCTTATAATAAATCCCTGCTTCCATGCTCTGAGGTCACTCTTTCCTCTGTGGAAACTGGGTGCTTGCAGTGGTTTCACCAGGCAAAACCGACATCTCATGACTGAGATCTTTTAATTGGACTTGCTGGAATGTGTCCAAAGGAGAGCCACAAAAATGACCCATGGGATGGTACACCTCCAGTACAAAGACAGGCTGAGAGAGCTGGGGCTGTTCAGCCTGGAGAAGAGAAGGCTCCAGGGAGACCTGAAAGCAGCCTTTCAGTATCCAAAGGGACCTGTAAGAAAGAAGAGGATGGACTCTTTAGCGGGATCTGTTTTGACAGGATAAAGGGAAACAGTTTCTAGAATTCAGACTGGATATAAGAAAAAAGAAATCTTTACAATAAGAGCAGGGAGGTGCTGGATGCCCCATCACTGGAAACATTCGAAGTCGGGCTGGAAAGGTTCTGAGCAACCTGATCTAAGTGTAGATGTTGAGTTCATTGCATGGGAGCTGGACTAAATGAGTACTAAAGGACTATTCCAACTCAAACAATTCTATGATTCTATGAATATTTTTCTTGCCTTGCTTGTTAAATGAATCTTGGAAGAGTCATGAGAAGCATTTTGAAGGAGGAATAGCTCTTGGCATAGGGGAAGGCAAAGCCTTTTGGGGTGCATTTAAGTATGTAGCTGGGAAATGACATGCAGGATGAAGAGGTGGAATTGTGGGAAAACAGGAATTTGGGTGAGAACAACACAAAATCAAAACAAAAGAGTGGGAGGTATGTTCTACATTTTTATTGAAGCCTCATGGCTCAGCAGCTGAATTTACTGATGTTTTGTAGTTTGTGTTCTTCACTGAAGTTTGGATTGTTCTTTCAGCTTGAGCAAGCATCACTTTACACAGCAAGTGTAGATGTTAGATTAAGTAATACTTCATGAAATCCCAAGAAAGGGAGAACATGTGTATATAGGTCTATACAGTGTGAATACAGAACTTTTGTGTTAGGGTGAGGTGATGCACTAATCAGAAGGACCAGTTTCTTCCCATTAAAGGGAGTCCAAACTGATGACTGCGGCAGTGACAATCTTTCTTCCAGCTAATGGTACCCTGGGACTCAGATGCCCTTGCAGTCACATGTGTAGGTCTGTTCTTCCTTTCAGCTGAGTTTCATCTCCTTGCTTCTCTTCTCTGGGACAGCTCATTTTTGAATCAGTTCCTATGAAAAAGGCTTTTCCATTTCTGTAGTTGACTGTAACAGAAACCACTGGAGATTATTGGGATACTCCAAAGGGTCTCTAACTTGTCTCATTTTGGCATCCCCCTATAGCATGGTGGTCAAGCCCCTCTTTTTTTCTCTTTCATATGTTATTGAAATCTTCTGTCCAATCACTTTATCTGCATCTATGAAACCCCCTTTATGGCTTACTTGGCATAAAAGCCTCCAGCAGCTGGAGGGCTCAGTTGTTACTGGTGCTGCATCTGCACAAGAGTTCCTGTTAGACAGGATCTGGGGTGGTCTTATACCTGCCAGTCACCTCCAGCCTAGTAAGAGTGTGTCTGGTGGATAAACTGTGGGTCTTCAGGGTGGGGTATCTCCATCCCTCCCTACATGTAGATCCCAGAGAGAATCACTGGAGTGTGACAACAGTCCTCTTGATGGCACAGTGGTATTGTAGGATCTCTCTGATTGTTCTGCACTGTGTAGTTCCCTTCTCATCTCATCACTGGCCTGACCGGCTGTGGAGGGGATGAACTGCTGTAAGGGACAGAATTGTGCAAAAGCCCATTTACACACTTCTACAGGCCTCCCCTTGGGTACGACTTATTGTTTTTCCACTTGTCTTTTCTCCTCTCCCCAGCCTCCCTTGTCCTTGTTCTCCAAGCAAGGCAGATTGGCATGCAGTGTAAAAGCTCTTTGCTCCTCAAAATGCAGGCCCCCAAGAAGTTGCACTAGCTGGGGCTTGCTCCCATTTCTCTTCCTTCTCCCTCTGGATCTCCACGCTTCTTTGTCTCCCCTGGCCTCCCCTCCCTTTGTCTGATTTCTCTCTCCCCCTTGATCTCTCTGCCCGTGTCTCGCAGCCCCTCTCTGGAGACAGGCCTAGTGGCCTGGCCGCCATCTGCCGCCTGTTTTTGTCAGCGTGTGCGCGGCCGGGCCAGCGTGTGCATGCGGGGTTTTTTATGAGGTTGAGATCAGATGGCATCTAATCGATCGTCATGGTCTCCATGGTTACCAGGGTGACAGAGTACTTGGGAGAGACACATACTCCAGCCTGGGGCTGTCAGACCATTCCTGAGAGAAATAATACCAAAAAGAAATCAAGCCTCTTCCATCACGTTTCACGCATTTACATCCACCTTGGAGCCAGGAACATGCAGCCTGTGCTTCTCTGTGACACTCTCACCCCTCTGGTTGGTGGCAGGAGGGACAAAGCAGGCTCTGCACAGGCATGAGGATGAAGCGGATATTTGGGAAAGCAGAACCAGCTCCCTTTCCATTGTTGTTTTTTGTTTCTTTATTTGTTTATTATTACTATTTTTCTCCTGGTTGCTGTTGTAACCATAACGGTTATTTTTGTTCTCCTAAATTGGATGGTTAGTCTCTCAAATTGGCTGAAGGCAATGATACCCTCCCAGGAAGGAATAGCAATCTATTAGTGTTAGTAGCATCTTTTCTTCCCTGGCCTCGGCCCCCAGTACTAGATAGTCTTTAGCCCTCGTTGTGACAGATCAATCAATCTGTCTGTGATTCCTGGTTGGAAGCAGGCGGAGTGTGATGTTAAGGATGAATTATGGAATTAGGAGAGTTCTTTGTCTTTGGAAGCAGATTGAGTCAGGCAAGGCAACATCTTTGACCAAGGCAATTAGCATGTCAGGAGCACGGGCACTGAAAATGAGTATGATCCTGAATGGACCTGGGGAGGAGGAAGCTGTGTTTCAGGCTCTGCAGCATGGCAGCACTCTCCCCTTCATCCCCAGATATTCCAAGAGTTTCAGGCTTGCCTGCAGTTCACCACATACGAACACAGAGCCCTGCCTGGTTGAGAATCCCCTTCCATCGCTGTCCTTACTGGGTGAGCATGGTCAGGTCTTTGGGCTGAACTCAGCATTGCTCCTCAGAGGCAATAAGTCTGTGTCTTCTCTCTTGTTTGCTGTGGCCACAGCATTAATGTCCATCAAAACTGGTCCTTTGCAGCACTGGTGATGCCCTGGCTGACTTCCTGCCCGTGGTAGCACAAAGGGCTTTGGAAATATTGAGTGTAAACAGAGCCAAAGGGAGCTGACTGCATCAATACACATGGCTGTGATGGTCTGAGAGACTGGTGGCCCAGAAGAGCTCTCCAGGGACCTGTAGATGATGACTTACTGTTGCTACCTGTAAAACAGATCAGATTAGAGCATCTCTGTCCAAGTAGGGCTCATGGAACCACACACTATTTGAGAGCAGCATATGCCTTGACGTGTCTCTTTTTTCTTCCTGAATTCCAAATTAAACTGATCTTCGCTCAGAGCCTGCAGTCAAGCTTTGCTCTTTTGCCTTCCAAGTAGAAGCAGAAGGTGCCCAAGCTGGGTTGCTCTGTTCAGGCTGTAAATATGCACTGAGAGTAGGATTCAACTGTCTAAACAGCGTCATTGCTGCTGATCCAGCCTACACACGCTGGCCCCCAAATGCACAGGTTTTCCATTAGATCCATGCAGCATCTGCTAGGCCCCTTTTACTGCTATGGGAGTGTAAAAGAGCACCAGGCGTTCATATAGGTCAGCCCCAGCCTGATTCTTGGAGCAAAGCATTAGTCTAAACTGGTGCAGGTATCCATGAGGCATGAGAATTGCACGGCACTCCAGCATGGAATGGTGAAGCTGACCGTGGGGCTGTGAAGGAGGAGCTATGATGGGGCTGGAGGAGGAGGCCAGCAGGCCACAGGCACTGCTTTTGGGGAGGGGGGGAATTAGCACATGAAAAAGCATGGGGTTGGGAAAAAGGGTTTTGTAGCTGTGTTGGGTACTTCTCTCATCCATGGGCACAGCAAATGGAGCTTGTGGTGTGGGAAGATGCTGTGGCTGTGCCACAGAAGTCCTCTTCCCATTCTTTGAAATATGCATCGCTCAACCCTCCACCTCTCACCAGTAAAAACTGTTATGACTTGAAATATTTCCTCACTGATGGGCTGCCGTGGTGATGTTTCAGTGTTTGCTACTTATAAAAATAATCTGTGTATCTGCCTATTTCAATTCTGATTCTGCTCCCTCCCTGCAGAGCAGCATCCCTGTTTCTAACCCCCAGGGTGGGAAATCCTCTTCTCTTCAATATTCCTCAGCCTTAAATACCGTGGGCCTCCTCATACTGTACAAACACAAACTAATTAAAGTCATACAAATACATCCCAAGAAGAGAATGAGCGTCTGCTCGCTGGAGGGAAAGCTGCTGGCTCCTACATCCCAGGAAAGCTCCCTGGCAGTTTACACTGTTCTGTTTTTTTTTATTTTGCAAGGGATAATTTACGTTTCCATTGAAACAGCAGCCGTGTGAGGGGAGGAAAAAAAACTGTAAACATGACAGCATCTTTGTGAATGCAGTAAGGTGCCGGTGCCTGCTTCTGCGTGCTCCATAATATATTAATACACGCTGGCTGGCCAATCCCACTGGAGCATTCAATCATGCCATATTATAATAGAATTTAATGGAGTTGACAGCTAAGACCTAGTTGCTGGAGACATGCGAAAGACCTTTGCAATGAGGATCTACAATTAATAAAGGAAAGGGCCATAGATTTTTGGAGAACCTCATAAAAAAGTAAAATATCGACATTGATCATGGCACACAAGGATATTAGACACGTAAATCTGGCTATTGCCTTTATTTATTTATTTGCACATCTTTAATATTATAGGCGCAGGTTTCCCTGAGGCCAAAATGCAATTTCTCTCTCCATTTCTCAGCAGGAGCTTTTCATCTCCCTATTCACTGGGTTTTGAATTGCACATTTAATAAGCGATAAAGAATCCCCGTCTCTTTTCCTCGGGCCTGAAAGCCCATCGTTTCCCCCTTTCTTCTGCTTGTTTTGATGGAAACAGTGATCTACGTTAACCAGCAGCAGGTTCTTTTGGGATGGGAGTGGAGCAGGAGAGGACCTGGTGCCAATGGTGGGTGTTTGGACATCGGTGCTTGACCAAGTCTGTGGTGTGACAGGGCGAATGCTGGGCCAGCACAAAGAGAAGTCAGGAGAAAGAGTCTGCTGGCTTCTCCCAGCTTCCTGCCTAGAAGTTATTGATGTTTATATCAGAGCAGCAGAAAAAGGGGTGGAATCATTAGTTGTCTCCGTTTTAAGACCAGCTGTCTTAGGTTACTTTCTTGTCAGGTGAATCAGCCTTGTTTCCCTTCCACTTACCCATGTTGCAGACATGTTTCCCCAAGATAGGTGATGTCTTCTTTGGTGTGGAGGGGGCCATTCGCCCGTATCACTGCACGGCGTCACCTCACCCACTCCTCCCGCAAATTGAGTTTGTCAGTGCTCAGCCGCACAGCTGAGCGGAGCCGCGCCATGCCTTACCTCTCTGGGGAGAGAGGAGTTGGCATAAGCCACTCCATAATGGGATCCAGAAACAAAGAAGCGTGAATGAAGTGCTAATTGCATTCATAAAGACATTAACAAAGGAATTAAAATGGCAGAAGCTTCCTTTCCCCCTCAAGATTCACGAGGAACAACAAAAAATTGATTCATAATCACTGCGGTTTTCACTGTTTTGAGGGGATTATAGTGAGATGTGACACGAGAGCTTGGAAACACCATTTAGGGTTTTTTTTCCTTGCTTCTGTATCAGGGACGAGACACTTTATTCCTTCAGTTTCTCCTGACTTGCTCTTTCCCCCTCCATTCCCCATCCCTCAGCTTTCTCCAAAGAACAAGATCCACCTTCTCCTTCTGATTTTTTTTCTGCACTTAGTAAAAGTAAGCAAGTCATAGGAAAAACAAACCTATACGATCCCCTTTTAAAACGACAACAGAATGACCTCAGAAGTTTGCAAAATCTCTCGCCTGTGTTGTTTTCATCTTGCTCAGTTCTGCTTGCAACAACAAAGAGGACACCCTGCCTGATCCTCCTCAGTCAGTTTCAATACAGTTCCATCTTTCCATCACCCACCCAACCTCAGCAACACTGCTCTTATTTGCATCGCTAATATCAAGACAATTTACCTGTAAAAACACCCCTCCCATCGGTGGGATCATCATTCCCCAGGAGAATATTCCTATTAGCATTAAGCTCAAAAGAGCTTGTTTTGCAGACCCTAAAAGCTGAGGTTAGTTTAATGTGTTCACACCAGAAAAACGGGAGCTCTTTGCTTTTCTGAATACTCGACTGTGTTTACTGTCGCTCCCCATCTTTTGCACTCGCCTTCCTTCTGTCTGTGGCTGTGGGTGTTGTGCTAGAAACAGCTATTGCTACAGCCTGCTAAACATTTTTGTTCCATTTGCCAATTTTCAGTCGCTCATCACTCTTGAAAACGTTCATTTTGGGGCATTACAAGCCAATGTGGGGGCTGTGATAGGAGGCCTGTGCTGAGTGGAAGGGATGTGCTGGGTAGGATGGAGCAGGTGAGTGAGAAGATTGTGCCTCTGACCCTGCACAAGTCAGGGACAGACTCTTACCATCAGGATGTGTCTTATCCAGGTGTGGCCCTCATCCCTGACAATGCTGCACCACCCCAGAGGCTGGAAGCCAAAAGCATCACAGTGAAGTGAAGATGTGCTGGGAGGACGAATGAGGAAAACCAGTTACCAGTTAGCAGTGGAAGGATTTTATGGAGAGCATTAGGAGCAAGTGCAGGGCACAGCTTTCCCCTTGGTCTCAGTATCCCCAGCTCAGGAGGGAAGCACTCCCTGACTGTGGATGAAGAGCAGCTGAATGAGGAACCTTTCTCCAGGCCTTCTCTCTAAATAAATGAGATGTGCATCCTCGGTGCGGTCAGCTGGGAGGGAGAAGCCTATCTCAGGAGTGATGGCAGGTGCTGCTGAGCTATTTCCATTTTCCAGCTCTGCAACCTCAGGAACCTCTTTAATCCAAAGCCCCATTCGCTGGCACTGAAGACCAGACTGTTTTTGGATTCATTTTTAAGACTGCCTTTAATTTTTTGAAGTATCTTGCTGGCAGATTTCTGCTCCCACCTGGGATTCAAGAAGAGTTTTGCACATCTCGTGCTCACTTTTTCAGTCATTTAAAGGAACATGGCAAGAACGAAGGCCCTGCTTTTAATGGGGGGAACATGGGGGTAAAGGGATATGAAAAGAAAAGCAGGAGGTACAAAGATGTTTTGGCAGATTTGTTACAGGTGAAAACATTCCTTATTTGATTTCAGTGGAATCCAGGGAAACTCACAAGCATTGAAGTCATGTATGAGAGTCAGAGGCTGAATTTGAGAAGTTCCTGGGGTAAAAACATAAACCCAGCAGAGAAAAGAGTAGCGTTGCTCAGGGGTGTGATTGTAATTACTCTTGTTTTAGGCATTAGTAGCAGGAATAGAGCTAGGAAAACTACAGATCCACATCAGCCTGTTTTTAGTTAGGGCTGATGTTCCACAGCATTGAGTGTTAATGACATGTGTTAAAAACAGACCACTTTTATGTGAAGTTGTCCTGCTTTGCTAGCACATATGTGAGCACACACAGACAGACACACCTATACAGGTACTGTTCCAAGTGCTTTCTGATGTCCAGCTTGCTGAAATGCTTTCAATTAGGTCTTGGAAAAGGTTGACTCAGTCAGTGTATGTGATAATTGCCAGAGATGAAATTAGTTTTAGTCTCTGCTGTTCTCCTTCCAAAAAAGCAAAGCCCAGCTCTCCCTTTCTGTCTTCCCCTCTTCTAGGCAGTGAGTGTTGTCATATAGGTGCTCAGCTGATTTTTTAATGCCATGGAAGCTTCATCTGCGAATTCGTTAGGAACTCTTCAGTGAAGCAGCCTAGTAAAACAGATGATTAATATTGGTAAGCTCCTCATTTACATATTAATTAGTCTCTGTACTCAACTAATTAAAATGGGGCTGCCTGTTTGTAGGCTTTCTGAATTCCAGATTGTTGCTACTGCTCTCGTGTAGGTGCATTTAGCAGAGAGAAGGCAGGCCATTGATGCCACCAACCAGCCATCCTAGGCAGCAACAGCAACATTTTAAGGCACTGGAGGCTCCTGAAATGGCAGGCTGTAGTGACTAAGCAGTGATCCTGCTTCCCAGTGACTCTCAAGGAGCAGGAGCACTGCTGTAGCTGGCCAAATCCAGAAGAAGCAGAGCATTGCAGGACACAGACAAGTTCAAGACAAACTGTCCTCAGGCCTTGTGACACTCAGATTCTTCCAGAGATGCTGCCTATAGCCAGGGCTAGGCCTGATTGTCCAAGACCTGAAAACTGAAGGTTAATTCTGACTTATGTCCCTCTGGTGGAGCTCTGTAGGGCTGTCACAGAGACCAGGCAGCAGCTATCTTTTCATGGGTGAAGAGCTGCACATCCCCTGCCTGTATTTCCCTGCTGGCACTGGCTGGGTGGGTGCATTGCAAAGAACCCTGCTGTTTACTCCTTGCCTTGGAGGTTTAGCTCTCAAAACATGGACTCTATTGCCTCCAGGGCAGGAGGAGGCTGCCTCATCCTGGTGGAGGATGCACCACAGTCCCTGTCCCCTCCATGTGCTTGCATACAGCACACCTGCAGGTGGCCATGGCTCTCCTCTGTCCTCCAACCACCCCTTCCAGCTCCTCCTGCTGCTCTTGCTTCTGGACCCGCTTCTTGGCTCCCTTCTCCTTCACCTCCCCATGCACCTGGTATAAGTTGCTCCCAGCTACTGGCGTTCCCCTCACTTTTGCCATCCCCGCACTACTACAGAATTTGGGAACCCGGGATAAAACACTCCAGCCTGAGAAACGCTTTACACATGTATATTTACTGCTGCAAAATGTTTTGCATGGCACTGACAAGCAGGTTTTCTCAAACTGTCTGCTCACAGAGGGTTTTTCCTCACCCTAGCTGCCAATAGCAGTTTGACAGGTTTTATTATACTCCATTATTCACAAGAAGCCAGGTCGCTGTGCCATATGCTGTCCAGTCCTGCTCAAGCTAACCATGTGCCCGTGTTGGCTGCTTACCAAGGCTGGTTAAAGCCTGCTCATTTTTGCATTCTATTTGTTTTGAAAGAATTGGAGACGGGGGCTTCAGGTCAGGCATTCCCATGTGTTTTATTGCACAACTTTGCTCATTCTCAGCAGCCCAAAAACCAATTCCATTGGAAAATAGTGCATCCTAGTATGGTTTGTACCTGTGGTTCTTGTAGGAACCTGCCCTGTCCTGAGGCTGATGCAGCTTGAAACAGGTGGAGTGTCTTAAACCTTGCTGGAACCATAAGCAATGAACTCAGCCTGGGGTGCAGCTTTGGAGATGATTTCAAGCACAGCTCGGCAGGACACACAGCAAGGAACAATGAAGTGCTTCTGAGTCTGAACCTCTGCCATGCTGGCAGCAGCTGCTTTAGAAGCTTCACAGCTATGGCAGACGTTGCACTTGCATATGGCGGGACAGTCTTTCCAAGGCACCTTTCGATCCTGCGCTCGCTGCCTCATGGCCATGCAGCTTACTACAGCCTGCTTTTTGTTCCCAACATCAGCCGAGCTGATGGTAGAGGCTACTAAAATGTTCTCCCATTCCTGGACATGACTTATTTCTTTGGGTGTGCTGTCTGCTGATTCTCTTCCATTCCTTCTGGTATCGTCTTCCTTGCTTGTGTGGCTTCCAGTGATCTTGACACTGGGAAACGAGAAGAACATTTCTGATGATGGGTTATTTTGATTTAAAGACCTCTTTTGGTTGTGAGCTGCTATTCTTCTCACTGAGCTCACACACTTGGTAAGCGTGGCCATCCTGTATCAGGTGAAATGCACTTCAAGGGCAGCATCCTGTATAAGCTCAAGGTAGAGATCCCAACATCCAGCTTGAGCATTGCTATAGGTGTGTCTTAATATGATCCTGAATGGCAGAGGAGTTTTCAAGGCTGGGTGCCAGATCTGTGTTGTAAGCAGCTTTGTTCCCAGTCCCAACTCTGATCCTGTTCCCGGCTGCTCCTAGATGGGCATTTGGATGGATCCATGGCCTGACACTTCCCTTCACCTTCTTTGGGGCTCTCAAAGGACTGTCTCCACTCTGCCCTGGTCAGGTATTTAAGTATTACATTAATACTGTAATTCTTCATGATATTGTGGTTTTGCTCTCTACTTTTCTGAGGCATAACTGTGGCTTCCTTTGAATCCTTCCCGAGGGTGGGAGGTGCTTGACTATTTCAATCACGTAACATGTTGCCATTCTTTATAATTCCCAGCAAGGACAGAATAATGCATTTCCTACCATGAATTGCATTTGCCGCGTGCTGGCCAATACATATCATCAGTACATGGATGTTTTTCTCCCAGCTTATTTTCCTGCCTATCAGTTTTGTAGGTATTATATGGCAGCAACATCTGCAGTCCAGCAGAAATCAGATTGGTCATTGATCTTAGAGCAGAGTTAGTGCAGTGGTAGCTGAATAGCTGGCACACTTCAGGGGTGTGCCTTGCCATGTGTGGATCCCTCTGGCTCTGTAATCACACTGTAGAGATCCTCTTCACTGGAAGTCTGTTGTGCACTTTATCACTTACTAAACAGCTCTGCCTTCCTTCTGCAGAAGGTATCATACTGTGAGGTGAAATGGAGCTGTTTCTCCAACACCCTGTTCTTGATCAGCATGTTACTCTCCAGACTCATGAATTGTTACTGTGGGATGTGCACTGATTCTGATTTATTAGTCTAAACAAACTGGAGTCCTCATAATTAAAGGTGGGGTCACTCATGGGGGGTCTCGGGTCATCTAGGCCAAACTTCTTGAGTGCAGCTCTAAATATTTTGCTGCTGTCTTATGTGAACACAAATCTGTTGTAGCATTCCCTGAAGTAGCTCTCATCATATCAGTTTATCATTCATTTTGTAACATTGACTACTTTGAATCTACATCAGAAAAACAGTCTTTTGTTGGGTCCTTGAATGAGACCCAAGGAGTTATAGTTGAGTCCTGAGCCCCAAACTAATTACAGCTGCAAGTTTCAAAGGTTGGAGCCTTCACTTTGATTAGTAGCTACTTCATCAGTGTCAAATGCGTGCATAGTCCTCCTATGGAGACACTTGGTTAAGTGGCACCTCTGAAAGTGAGCAGGGGATTGTTTTCTAGGTCAGGGGGGAAGAAATGTCTGTCGTGGCTGGTGTGACTCCAGGTGACACTCTAGACTTGTAGAGCTACCCTGAGTTGACAAGCGTTATCATGGGGTGTATGATCCGTACAGCCAGCTGAATCTCAGTGTCATTTCTCAAGCATTCGGCACGTTCCTTCCAACTGCCTGGCAAAATGAATGTGTTTAGACATGCCAATAATTTTGACAATTTGCATGTGATAATATACCAATAATAATATAATATATCATAAAACACTTTTTTTCTTGTATCCAAACTAAAACTACTCTCTGAGAGGAGACACTAAAGAAACACCGGAGGGTTTCTGTCTGCCTGAATGTTTCCCCACTATTAACTTGTGCTGGATTTGTCAGGGTCTTAGATGCTAATCAGAAAGACCTCAGCAGAATCAGGGTTAAACTGAATGGGACTTAAGAGGCCAGAAAAGTCTCCACACACTGCTCCGTAGCATCAGTACTGATGAATGACCAAAGCTGATAATCATTAATCAATGCAACTAAATAAAGGCAAAGAGTTTAGACAAAGCTAAAAGGAGCAAAGTCATGGGGCCAATGAGCTTCTGTAATTTTATGAAGTTTGGGTCAGTTTCTTGCCTGTGCCACTGATTCATTAGATAAATCTGGGCACCTCTGTAGCTAACAGGGGTTTCCTGTTGTCTTCCAGGAGCCTGGCTTTGAACTTTCATTCCCTCTTCCCTGCTTCTGAAATAAGGATAGTTCTGCTCACTAGGGATGCTCTTTTCAGGCTTGTACTTCCTAGTCAGTAACAAAGAGCCAGATCTCCTGTGGCCACTAAACTTCCTGGGATATTATTGGGTACAATATATCCTGCCTACCATGAAATTTCTCTGGGAATAAACCCTTTTGAGCTGATACACTTCGGTCCTAACAAAGCAGAACAATTTGGATTACACATCCATTGTTTTAGAAGACAATGGCTGAAATCTGGAGCTCCACACTTGGTTTTCACTCAGTCTGTCTTCTGTGGGAATACTGCCAGATGAAGAACTGTCTGAAGAGGTACTAGCATTAGCACTGTATTTCCACAGTGTTATTTGTTCAAAGACTTTGGAGTTTATTTATTAACCCAAAGTAAAGCCCAGGGAAATCAGTGGACATTTTTACATTGACCGCAAGGAGGTTTTGGATCAGAGCCAAAAGAAAGAAATATGCAGGTTCTTGAAAATCTTGGCATGTAGGCAAGAAGAATAATTCATTTCCTTTTGGGAGGTTGCAGGAATCTCCATAGAGTGTAGAAGTGAAACCACTTGTCCATTGCTTGTTGGATTATCTGAGAATGACTCCAGGATAACGCATACATTTTAGGAAGATGCTGACTATGGACTGAGTACATTCAGTTGATGTGAAAAGGGCTAAGCTTCAAATAGCAAATTCAAGCCACTTCAGGAAACTTTTTAATTTAAAATAATCCCAAGGCATCACATGGATTTGGAGTAGCATGAATTAAGGGCTAACTTCTTTTAATTGAATATAAAAAGCTCCCCTGACTAGTCTCTTTTCCACTTCTGCCTTTCCCCTTCTTTGGTATCTGAAGCTGCTATGTTTTACTTACAGATAATTGGAAACAGAATACAGACACTTTCAATGAGCCCAACTGGAACTCCAAAGAAAGCAGCAATTAACAAGTTCACTTAAAGCAATCTTGAAGGTGGATGAATAGGGCAGCAGTTGGGATAAAAATCCAAATACTGGTTCCAGCTTCTCTTAGCTTAAGGAAAATTTGATCTCAACCCAAAACCTAATGACTGACTTCCTCAGGTGCTGCCTTTTCTTCATAGGACAGGTCTGATTCTAGTCACAGCTTTCAAAACTGACTCTCAAATAGCTGAAAACCAAGATCCTCATTTGAATTGTGGGGTGTGGTTTCTCATTTTGTAATAGGCATCACTTAATTAGTGGTCAAGGTGGACCAGAATACACCAGAGGGGGACAGTATTCTGCTTGGAGTACCAAAATCAGAACAGGTTTCGAAGAGGGAGTTGTTCAGTTCTACCTCCAGTAACTTCTGCTCTGCTCTTGCATCCACTTTTCCAGGAGCAGCATCATCTACATTGGCTATTGACTAATTCTTGTCTTCTCCCCATAGTCAAATCTTGGGGCCCCACTTTTTGACTGTTGATTTTTAAGTCTAGCAGCAAGACCCTGGCAAAGAAAGGATCCTCCATTTCCATTTTGACTTTTTCTTTCAGTCAGTATGTTCTTTTTCATTTGTTAGGAAACCAGTTTAGATTATGGCCTTGATTTCCGTAGGCTTCCCATCCCGATTCCTGAATTCTTGCTCCACTCCACTCCACCCTTTGGGAGATCAAGTAATCCAAGATAGGATTCAATTTTCAGTATGCACATGTATGAATCTTAAAAATCTTGTTGTGAGGCAATGGCAAGTTAACCTTTGCTGAGAAGTTTGGAGCCCTTTCTCCAGCATACCCTATGGTTAGGATGAATAACCCAGCCCCAGCAGTTCTTCACACTTGTGCTTCCTTTATCCCTTCTAAGGGAGCCTCCGTCCCCTTGACACAATTCACTTCATTGGCTGCAATCATTAAAGGCACTGGAAATAGGGTCTGGGAGTTAAGCAAACTCCTGCCTTAGGTGTCATGGCCAATGAACCGATCAAAAATGCCAGCTTCTCTTAGCATGTCATCCCTGACTTTGTACCCGATGGCAGATCTGTCACTCAGCAGCCAAACATGCTAATACAGCTGAAGCCTTTAGGTGCACTTCTACCCTCGAAACTCAGTGGAGCTGCTGTCATCCTCCAACAGTTCAGTGGCCTAGATGAAATTAGAAGTCAAACGCAGCTGCTAATAAGGATACTGTTGGTCTCAGAAAAACCACCAGCTCCCTTCTTCTACCAGATGTCCTCTTTGGCAGTTTGAGCCAACAAGGAGCTAACTGATGAGCAGTGAGGATGGCCTCCAAGAACAGGCCTCAAGCCTTGAATGGCAGTGCTGGAGACAGCAGAAGGGAAGTTCTCTGTTGCTGCTGCCTTCTGGGGCTTCCCTAAAAGGAGGAAACAAAGCTGGGGCACTGCTTGCAAACTTTGCTGAGGAGCCTGTGGATATGAAGGCCGTAATGTTGCTTCATTTCAACACCACTGGATCTCTGGCAGCAAAAGTGCTCTCCAGTTTTCATTCATAGCAACAGCTCCAAATGGCCAGCTTTGGACTGAGCAAAGCTATTCAGAGGCTCTCAGGACGATTTCAGCATCATCCACGCTTTCTAGAAAAGAAAAATATAGATTTGAATTTGCTGCACAAGACATAGACTCCACCATTTCCATTTTCTGGAGCCTTTTCTCTCACAGAGTCTCAGTTCACTCAAGACAGATTTCCTTTTGTGCTTCAGTCCAGTGGCTCAGATATAGAAACACTGCACACTGAGCCCTAGGAATTCTATGATGTGACTTGGACTTGATAAATCTTTCTCTTCTCCTTTCATAGATTTCGCCACTGTAAACAAATTTTACAGCTATTCTGTACGTGTTATTGCAATGTAATTCTTCCTAGCAGCATGGAAGATGCGGTAGGGCAAGTGATCACTATGCTGGTGAACTTGGTACCTAGCAATGCCATAACAAGAAAGCCAATCCTCTATAAAGCAGTTGCTTCTCTCACCTCTGCTGGCACAAATATTCTACAGTTATTGCTTTGAGTTCCAGCTCCACTCCTGTTGCGGTATAGCGCAGTATAGTGAAAATGGCACAGTAACTGATTGCAATAACAATTACGAACTAGGTCTTCAGCTGTATGAATGGCAGATTAGTGTATCTTCTACCAGAAACATCTGACAAGACAGCCTCCATATTATGACAAAGCTTAATCCAGGCTTAATTTCAGACACGCCAGAGTGATCTTATTGAACAGCAAGATGTGATTCCTGCTCCATCATGCATGCTGGCAGGACAGAGTACTCAGCACAGTGTGCAGCAGACCCCGGAGTGGCCGTAGAGCCGATTCACAGCTTATAAACGGTCTCTGCAACAGCTCGGAGCTCTTCGTCTCCCCCCATCTCATTTCGGAAGCCCGGGGCTGGCCAGCACTCCGGTAGAGGACGGGGACGGGATGGGAGCGTCCCCACGGCGAGGCCGGTGGCGCTCGGCCTCCTCCTGCTGGCCCTGGCCGGCAGCGCAGGCAGCCTTTGTTCTCCTATGTACTTCTATGGGATCACTGGCAGTACACAGGGCACTAGACGTGTCCAAACAAATTTTCCGTATGCTGATAATAAGGAAGAAAGTGAAGCGTCAGAATGTCAAGATTATGAGCCAAATGATGATTGCACTTGTTGAGATAAGAGCACACAAATAGCCCACGGGTTCACTCAAAGGCAGCATAGCACAGTAGTTCAAGAGAACCATTCTAAGGGACAAGTCCCACTTGTATGGTCAGTGATGTTATCTGAGTCATCTCTGCCTCAGTCACTGCTCGGAGATCATAATGGCCAATCCTGTCTCTTAGGATAATATCTAAGTTTTTAGTATGCTCTAATTATGGAAGTGTGGTTCATAAACTCAGCTTGAACTCCCTGCAGGTGTTAGTGGTGCAACTGGAGCTCCCACCACAGGGCAAACCCTGTAGGCCACATCTATGTGATGGGAAACTGGGCAGGATCAGGGCAATAGTTACAGACACTGCTGGCCAAGATCAATATCAAATATTGATGTGTGCCTTTGGACAAGACCAGGAGAACCACCTTTAGAACAACCATCCACTATCAGAGATATGTGATGTGTAAGGAAGCTCAGATTCCTCTGGAACCTGAAATGCCCATCTAGCAAGAGATGGAGAATCATCTTGTAACCTCCTTCATAGCACAGCAAGAAATCCAGCTTTCTCAAGCCCCATCTAAAATTGAAAAGAGTCTCCAAAGGAATTGTTTGTTGCTTTGTTTGCAAAAAGTGCAAACGGCACATCAGAGAAGCAATAATGCCTTGGTGGATTGTTTGGCTGAACACATACTCAGAGTATATTGTAATGAGCCATATGCTAGCTTTGCATGGTATTATGGGGCAAGCCAGCTGCAATGTGCAGCTGATTAGTCTGGTTGAAAAAAACTTCCTTTTCCATAACAGGAGGCCAGCAAAGGCGAGCATTCTGGCAGGTGCCAAACAGCCCCTCTGACTGCTTCTGTCATGTTGCTGTGGATCAGAACAAGCCAGGAGAGAAAAAGAACCTCTGCTTTATTTCTCTCCAGAGAAGGGAATCTCCTTTAGCCCTAGGCTTGTTTAACAGTAGCTCTTTACAAACCATAATCCTTTCACTTTCTTGCAGGAGAGGTTTCCACCATCTCTCCCTGCCGCTGTCGCTCTCGTTGTCTCAGTCAGAGTTCAGCCATTCAGTTCTGAGCTCAGCTGATGTGGTGGAAACCTTCTGTGAGATAAGAGGATAGAGTCCAGAAAGAGATGGTTGCTTCCTGAAGTTCAAGATCACAAGACAGCACAGAAGTAAAGATCCTTTTCTCCCAAAGCCGATCTGTTGTTGTGGCCAAAAGCTGATGCTTAGAAATCTGCTTTGAACTTCTGCTGTGTTGAGTCAGGGATCCACGTGGCCACCTTTTGAATGAATCAGAAATCCCCATTAGAAGGAGGAAAAGTCAATAGCTCTTTTAAGATCTTCTTTCGAGCTATTATTGGTTGTGTTTCCAAAGCAAAATTAACAGCCATGTCAGAATCTACTGTGAATTAATAAAACAAATCTAGAAACACAGCGCTAATGAACCAGAATGAGATGTTAGCTTTGTGAAATCTGATTTAATAGATTTTTAGAGAGAAATTTAGCTTAGGATTATCCCTTCGTAAGTAGCTCTTGTGCTCTGAATGACTGTCATTATACACAGGCAGGAAGGGGCTGAACATACATGAAAGTTGCTTCAGAAAGGCTGAAAAGAAGCCAAGAGGCTGTTTCAATGTTGGGGTGCCCACATGAATTTGCCAGGCAAGCATCTAAGGTACAATAGCACTATGAAGCAGAGGTAATAGAAAGGAAGTTGGAAGCGATGTGGGAAAACCTAAAGTATACCATCTTTATGTCTGGCTGAGAAGCCTGGTTCAGTCTCATTAAAAGAAAAATTCCCCAAAGACAGGATAGTTTAAACTGTTCTTATTTGATATGCTTATTAATGAGGAGGAGGGGGGAGCAAATTGCACATTAATGAACTTCACAGACAGTAATACTGTGGGAAGCTCTGAGGGCTCCAGTGAGGAGAGATCATTGGCCAAGTGGAGTGCAGTATTACTGTTTTGTCAATAAAATGTTGAAGCTTCTAAATATTGCATCCAAATCTTTCCAAACCATCAGGATTGTGGGGTAAACACCTTGCACTGTGAGTGGAAATCAGGAAGATGGAAAAGTTTGTTTTCCTCTAAGTTCAGCATATGGTCTTAGCAGAAGACGTGAAGTGGCCTGAGTGTTTGAGGTTAGGGTGATGGTTTACAGGGGTCTAAGCACCAGAACACCTCCTCTGAGTCTTAGCTAAGTGTTAAAATGACACATGTGCGGTTGGATGAACACCAGAAAGGTCCTGACATTTCAGAAATCCTTTGCTGTTTTGCCTTTAATCAATCTGTACTAAGCCTCAAATATGAAAAGAAGTGCTTATGGCAAAGGTGAATTTCATATTAAGAGTAAATTGCTTTGATGCTTGTCAATTTGCCAAGATTTTTATAGTAAGGAAATGATATTATTTCCCAGACTCATGGCATAGGCCTAAAGGTCACATCTCACAATGCAGCTCTCTTCCTTTTTTTTCCAGCTGTTGTTCATACAACAAAAACATGACAGGCACGAGTGGCACTGCTGCTGATGCTTGGTCCCACTAGGAAAAAATAGTCTCAACATCACAGTTTGTTCATGTTCTGGAGTTTTATTATGAAAGTACAATGAAAATGGACCGTGAAAAGTTCATGGCCACTCTGCATGAATTTGGTAGGGTCAGAACCAAACTCTAGTGGAACACACATAATATTCTCCTGCCAAATCTCTTTGTGTTCTTTTTACTTTTTCCAACACTCAGCAAGTACGCTATGGAGTATAATTACAGAACATTGCGTAGTTAAGGCATCTGTAAGGGAAACTGTTGATCACAGCCTGAACCTCTGATTAACCATCTGAGGCAAGTGATGGGTCAGCTGCAGGAGCACAGGTGAAGGTAATTCAGCTTTGCTCCCAGAAGGGATGGAGCTTGACTCCACCTCTCCTAGATCCCATTTAAGGGCTGATCACCACTAGGGTGGCATCTCTTTCTGGAGATTGCTCCTCTCTGGAGTTTTTGTGGTGAGCCTCAACATTGTTGAGCATCCATTGCAACTGAAGGCCTCAGCACTGGTGAGTCTTTCCTTAGATACCCTCTTGCTACCTATTTACTCTGTAATTTCAACTATACTTATATTATTCCAACTATACAGCATCATAGAGTCATTTGAGTTGGAAGAGTCCTTTAACAGTCAACTAGCCCAACTTCCCTGCAACGAACAGGGACACCTACAGACAGATCAGGTTGCTCACAGCCCCATTCAGCCTAACCTTGAATGTTGCCAGGGTTGGGGCATTCACCACCTCTCTGGACAACCTGTTCCAGTGCTTTGTTACCCTTATTGTAAAACACTTCTCTATAACCAGCTTAAGTCTCTCCTCTTTTAATTTGAAACTATTTCCCCTGTCCTATCACAACAGATTCTGAGAAAAGAGTCTGTCCCCTTCTTTCTTGTAGCCTGTTTTAAATACTGAAAGGCTTATCTCAGATCTCCCCAGAGCCTTCTCCAGGCTGAACAGCCTCTCAATCTGTCCTCACAGGAGAGGTGTTCAATCCCTTGGATCATTTTTGTGCCCTTCCTCTGGATGTGCTCCAAAAGGTCCACATTGATATGTCCATTTCTCTTGTTCTGAGGTATCCCAGGTTTCTCCTCAGCCTCCTCTTCTCCAGACTGAACAGCCCCAATTCCTTCAGTCACTCCTCATAGGGCAGATTCCTCCAAGCCCTTCACAAACCTTGCTGCCCTTCTTTGAACCTATCCCGCATTGCTCCTCACTCGTTCCCTCCCCAATCCTCCCTGTCATCCAATGGCACCCTGTGGAGTAGCCGAGCCTCCCTTCCCGCCCACCCCCCCCTCCATGAACGCATGCGCCATCCCTCCTAACAGCGTTGTGTCGCCGCTTCCTTTCCGCTTCCCTCGCCTCCTCCTTCCCATTCCTACGGGGTGAGGGCCCGCTCCGCTGCCCGCCCCGGGCCGGGGATGCGCGACGCGGCGGGATGGAGGTGGAAGAGGCGTTCCCGCTGGTGGGGCAGATGGGGCCGTACCAGGTGTATCTGTGCGTCCTGCTGGCCGTGCTCCTCCAGGTGAGGGGGGCTCGGGTGACCTCCAGGCAGCGGCAGGGCTGGAGATGCTGCGGGGTGAGCTTGGGGTGTGAGGCTGCTGCTGCCTGTGCCTTGAGGAGTTCCGGCTTGTGTCCTTCGGTGCGCCGAGTGAGAGGCTGCTCTTAGTCAGATGAAGGGGAGCGTGCACTGATATTAAGCCGAGATTTCCATGAACTAGGCTGCAATCTCTGTTGGATATTCTGCAGGGATCCAGCACGACTTCAGGTTGGGTATTAGGAATATTTCTTCTCAGAAGATGTGGCGAGGCAGTGGCACGGCTGCCCAGGGAGGTGGTACAGTCTCTGTCCCTGGAGATGTTCAGAAACCGTGTGGATGTGGCACTGAGGGACACGGCTTAGTGGGCACGGTTGGACTAGTTCATCTTAAAGGTCTTTTCCAACCTTAATGATTCAATGAAGTAGGTGTATGAATGTCCATCTTCATAGTCTGGCCTAAGCATAGCTTAGCTAACCACAGCTGAAATCTGACACGAGTTTAGTTTACTAGCTAAGGGATTGATGGAGATAGTAAGAAACTCTGGAAGATAACCAACAAAGTTTAGATGCTCAGTTCGGTCAGTTGGGGATTCTGAATGTGCTTGCAAAGCTGAGAAGCTGAATGGCAAAGACCTTGTAGGTTTCTATTCCCTGCTTATCCCCATTCATTTTTCTATGCCATCTTTGCTTTATCTGAATGGTATTTAAAGATAAGCACTGATTAGAGCTTGGAGCCACCCAGACAACCTGTGTGCTCACTGAAGGTTAGGGAGTAAGGAGTTATTAGGTATTTCTTCCAGTACTGGTCGTGTTTTACAGCTATGACAAGTACTCTGTATTCCCAGTGTTTTAGGCAGTGTGACTCAACTGTTCTGTAATGCTTTTTCTTGTTCATTTGCTTTGTAACAACTTATTACTCCAGTCAGAAGTAGACTGTATCTTTACAAATCACATAATAAATTCAGGGTAGTTGTAAGAAGGAAATATAACAGGTATATGGGTCTGTTTGTTTTCCTTGTGTTATCTTGAATTCCTGAACTTTACCCATGGGAATCATCCTCTGACTGATATAAACTCCTGTGCCTGTACAGATGGAAGTAGAGATAACATTACAGATGGAGGTTTTTGCCTTTCCTTGTAGGTTTTGTGCTTTCTTTTATCTCTGGATGTTTCTTATCTATTGACCTTAGTAACACTCTGTAGTTGCTTTCCCTCATGTTACAGTGGGTTTGTTCTCATATAAACTTCCATACTAAGCTGCTTTTTCCTTACTATGATGTAAGGTGATGATGATAAGGTGACTGCGATGAGTGACTGAAGGAACTGGGGCTTCAGTCTGGGGAAGAGGAGGCTGAGGAGAGACCTTATTGCTCTCTTCCAATACCTGGAAAGTACTTACAGTGAGAGTGGAGTTGGTCTCTTCTCACTGGTGACAGGATGAGGGGAAATGGCCTCAAGTTGTGCCAGGGGAAGTTTAGATTGGATACTAGGAAACACTTCTTTACATAAAGGGTTGTTAAACATTGGAATAGGCTCCACAAGGAGGTGGTTGAGTCACCATCCCTGGATGTGTTTAAAAACTGCTCAGGTGTGGTGCTCAGGGACATGATTTAGTGGAGGGCTGTTAGGGTAGTATGGTTAGGTCATGGTGTGACTTGATCTTTTAAGGTCTTTTCCAACCAGAGTCATTCTGCGATCCCATGTCATCAGTGTAAAACTAGCCTAAGTACAAGACTAATAGGTATCTCTTTTTCAACTCTGCAGGGTATTTGTTTTCACTTTGTTTTGTTCCTGTATTACCTGCTGTGGTTACTCATTAACTTGTTGGAGCTGTTACTTTATTAAACTATGCTTGGTTTACTCACTGCCAGTCCGATGGCTTTGGGAGACATTTAGGGCATGTTCTGCAGCGCTGGATTCTGTCTTTATAGTAGTACAATGGTAGCTAAATCAGAGAAACAATTTGTTTTAAATTCTATAGGCTTACCTGAAACCTGTATTTAACCAGAGGATACGGGGTTAGGCTACTTTCATGAACTGTAGGCTATGTTAATCTTGTATATTGAAGAGTTAGGGAGCAATAAGGTGAGCTGATGACTCATAGAATACTTATAACTTTACCTAGAACTGAACGTAATTGTTTGCCTGCTGATTTCTAGAATAGCTCTCGCTACCTTTTGGAGGAAGTGTGTTATTAAACAATTGTCTTGTGCTGTTTAATGTGTAGCAACATTGAACAATCTCATGTCTAGATCAGATGCTTAAAAGCATATGAAAAAATATTGTTCTCATTTCTCAGTATGTACAGTTGAAGGAGATTTGGAGCTGGGTGACATCTTCATTGGGTGGTAGTCTGAATAATTAGCTAGGGTGTTGTTTCTTTCTAGCTTGGAATTATCACTAACTAAAGGGAAGATAGTAAGGATAGTATCAAAGCTATTGGAAAAGTGTTTCAACTTTAGTCAAAGACACTCTCGATGCAGTTGCAGCCCTACTGAGGAGAGGTGTTGCTAATCCCCTTGTGGCTGGCAGCGAGTTAATGACCTCCATCATTAGAATATCATGATGCAGAAAACTGCTCTTTAATGAGCCCGCCTGCACAAGCCTTCTGAGGGAAAGCAGGCAGCTTACTTCATAGTTTCATAGTTTCGTGCAGGTTGGAAGGGACCTTAGAGATCATCGAGTCCAGCCCCCGGAATTCGAGCCTCTGTGTAGCAGAGCAGCACTTCTACCACTTGCGCCACAGGGGGGATTCGAACTCCGGGCCCCAGTGTTGCAAGGCGGCGTCTTTAACCACTGCGCCACCGGGGCACACAACTTAAACGTTTTGTCCAAGTAAGTTCTCCCCAGACCTTGAGAAATAATTCATTTTCCAGCAGTGTTTGGCTTCAGGTAATATACAGGTGTAATTTCATACATATCAATGCTTAACTGTGTGTCTTGATGTGACATTTCTTATTCTCCTCATTCTGCTTCCCAAATGGGATGGGACTTCATTCTGAAGTTGTAGTGATAACACTGAAATCTTGTCTGTGAATCTTTCCAATGCTTGTATCGGAGTTAAATATGCTGTTCTTTGAGCTATGTAGACTTGATCATAAATGAGTACGGTTTACTCTAGCTATTGTTGAATACTTTGCTTTTGGAATATCTCGTTGACAACTGGAAGCAGAAAGTAACTGGGAGGCACTGAGTGAATGGTGGCTGGTGTCTTTCTATGTTGTATGGCTAAACCATAGTTGTTTTTTGTGTTATTAACAGCAGATTTATTGTTACATCAGATACTTTGTGCAATGGAATGGTAACTACCTATGGTGAGAGCTGAAGCAGTCCCCTCTTCTGCTGTTAATTGAGATGCTGAAACTGTCAGTCTTGCTAGTCTGTCCTCTGAGCACCTTGGGATGATGAGCTGGAAAGCTGGACATAATTGTACTGGATGCCAAAGATTACAGAGTACAGATGTTTACTTTATGACACACTACTCCCTTTCCTTCTTCCCTGCCCTTGTGTACATACACTCTCTAATCTTCCTGTGTTTTGTAGGCTGTAAACTTGCTGTGTTTTTCCACTAGCAGGCCACGTCATCATTGCTCTCCTCAATGGCATTACCTCCACTTTAGACAGTTTGATTTCCTTTCGTGCCAGGTGATTTCGCTGGTTGGTGTGTAAATACATTTCACCGATTGTGTGATTCTAATTGGATTCAGAATAATTGTTTCAAGATTGCACGTGATTGTTTGGGTGACATCAAGAGCAAAAAGCAAAGTCCTGTGCACTCTGGTGCTTTTTTCTTGATTAAAAGAATCAAAGAATCACAGAGTGGGCTGGGTTGAAAGGGAAACAAGATCATCATTGTTGTCAACCCCCTGCTATGTGCATGGTCACCAACCAGCAGACCAGGCTTCCCAGAGCCACATCCAGCCTGGCCTTGAATGCCTCCAGGGATGGGGCATCCACAGCCTCCTTGGGCAACCTGTTCCAGTGCGTCACCACCCTCTGTGTGAAAAACTTCCTCCTCATATCTAACCTAAACAGAAAGCTACAAAGTCAACTGCTGAAGTTAAGTACTTGGGTTTACGGGTAACATAGTGGACTTTGTGTATTTCTTGCACTGAGTCTTGCTCTTTACAGGTACCATCCCAGTAGACAGGAGGTGTGCTGGTGCAATAGTATATTTTCTATGTTTTGTCTGTTTACAACTTCACCTCTGGCTAGATGTTGAAGAAAGTCAGTCTGCTGCTATCAATATTTAACCTGAGTAAGCACTGCATTTGTTTCATCGTTTTCCTAATCCCAGTGGGCTTGCGGGGGAAGGTCTAGAATTTGCCTTGCAGGACAAAAGGAAGATTTAATAACCTGGGCTAAAGAAAGCTGAGAAGAGTTACTGTCAGTGCTTATTTAAATGCAGCTTCTTGTTTATCAGCTTGATTCTCAAACTTAAGTGTGTGAGTATTTAGCAGAGAAGAACCACGGGTTTACATGTGGTTATTTTAATGAGGCACTTAAGCTTTCTTTCTGCCATCTGATTTTTCAAGGTGGAAAAATAACAGTGGGATGGCACATTTTGCTATTTCCTCCTTCATATTTAGAGGGCTGTCAACCTATGATGCAAGGCTTGCTCTATTTCCTTTGCACTAGGGGGATCCTATCAGAGCAGTGGGAAGTCCCATCCCAGCCATCTCAACTGCAGCACATGATCCTGTGCTACATGGATATGCTTGCCTCTGTGTTGTTGCATAGTCCAGCATGCTGTGGAATGAAAACAGTTCTGGCCTCGTTTTTAGTTTACCTGCATGCAGTTGACTGCTGTGATACTGAGACATACAGCAAATTTGGTCAGTGTACGTCATTGAACTTGATGCTTTACAGGGCAACAAGGCTGTGCATCTCTTTTTCAGGTTGGTGTACTTTATAACATCAGTTTATTCAAGGGAGTGGTGAGGGGAGTTGTGGAGTCCTATGGATGTCTTTTAAATCTGGTAAATTGTTTCACCTTTCCCTAAGTAAAAAACTAGAAATAAGAATCATGTGACTTAATAGGCAGATCGCCCTTTTGGAATAAGTCAGAGCAGAGGAGTTCATCAAGCTTGTAAAAATAAGGTAGCCTCCAGCTTTTCATCTGCTTGCGCTGTGGTCAGGAGAAATAACTTTAAGCTGACAATGTAGCTCTCTCTTTGTCATGGGCTTTTACCAAGGTCGTTTGTCGTCTTTCCTTGAAGATGCAGTTTTCATGTTTCTGTGTTTGAAAGGTCAGAAGGCACTGGTTGATTCAATTTTGTTCAGCAGTGAATGCTTCTTCAGCAGTGAATGCTTCAGCTGGTCACAGAATCACAGAATAACCCGGGTTGGAAGGGACCTCAAGGATCATGTAGTTCCAACCCCCCTGCCTGGCAGGGCCACCAAACATACAACTTTACTAGATCAGGTTGCCCAGGGCCCCGTCCAACCTGGCCTTGAACACCTCCAAGGACGGGGCATCCACAACCTCCCTGGGCAGCGTGTTCCAGGGCCTAACCACTCTCCTAGTGAAGAACTTCCCCCTAACATCCAACCTAAATCTTCCCTCTGGTATTTGTCTAGAGTGTCTAGCCTGGTTGTGAACTGCTGATGAACTGCTAAAAAGTTGGAAAGCACTTATAAATAGAATAAGATTGTTTGGATTATTGTATTTTTTTTTCTCTTTCATTTGTACTTCGTAATGGATGAATTAAGTTTAAAAGGTTTCTTAAATGATTTTGTGTGTGTTCGTTATACATGAGTGAAACTATTAAAACTTTCTTCCTCCTAGTTAGTTTAGATTTTATGTTTGTTTGTTTTTTTTTCTTGGAAGTCACAAATTGAGAAAGCTGGTCAAGAAATTTCATAGAATCATAGAGTGGCCTGGGTTGAAAAGGACCACAATGACCATCTTGTTCCAACCCCCTGCCATGTGCAGGGTGACCAACCAATAGACCAGGCTGCCCAGAGCCACATCCAGCCTGGCCTTGAATGCCTCCAGGGATGGGGCATCCACAACCTCCTTGGGCAACATGTTCCAGTGCGTCACCACCCTCTGAGTGAAAAACCTCCTTATATCTAATCTAAACCTCCCCCCCCGTCTCAGTTTAAAACCATTCCCCCTTGTCCTGTCACTGTCCACCCTCATAAACAGCTGTTCCCCCTCCTGTTTATATCCCCTTCCTGTTTATAATTTCATTCACTTCTATTAATATTAATCTCTTTAAAAAAAAACAAGCTGCTTATTTGCATTGCAACAAAATTAAGAGGGTTTACCACACCCGTTAGCCAAAGAAAAAAGGCAAACTAGGAAAAAGTCACAGCAGTGACTTTGATGTACATCTTATCAAATACTATTTTCCTGTAATTCAGCATGTCACCATCTTGTCAGTTTTTCTGGTTCAGCTTATTAATTGCAACTGTTTCTGTTGTTTTCTCCTTGCTTGCTGCAGCCAGTCGATTGCTTATGGCTGAATTTTTTATTTAAAAAAAATATTTGCTGTGTTTCTTTGCATGCCTGCAATCATTTATTTTTCAATTTCGTGTTCTGTAGCTGGGTTGAGCTTCACCTGGAGCGAGGAATGAAGAGCATTCTGCTTTCATTCCCTAAACCAAATGCCTTGAGGATTTCATTTCCTGAGCTACTTCAAAAATGTTTATCATTTCACAAGACAAAACCAAGGATGTTATCGCTTAGTGCAGACATGGTGCTGTCTGAGTGAGTCAAAGCACAAGGACCCACCAGTGGCGGTGACCTATAATAATCAGTTTTCACTGATTTCAGACTGTTCCTGAGGGCTTGAGGGTACCGTGTCCACATGTCCCTACCAACATGTTCACCCAGCTTTTTCACAACCCCTTCCTCATCCAATCTTACTCATTACCCTATTTCTTGGGTTAGGTATTTCACTTCTCATCGTTATCTGCCTGGAAGTTGTTCTTTATCTTAAATAATGTAATTTAACAGGTTGTTTTTTCTTCTAGATGTAATAACTCAGGGGTGTCTTCATTAACATAGTACTAATTCTGGTTCAGACTGGGGTGTCTCAGTCTCTTTAAGCATCCAAGTGCTGTACTTGGCTGTGTGTGGCAGTTGGGGTTGGTCTCTGACAGGAGGGGATCTTCCTTTCTCTCAAATAGTCCACAGCTAAGAAATGCAAGAACTATTTAGTTGAAGTTGTAGTTCTCTGCTTTGTGATATTGAATGGGTGGAAACCGTAACATGCTTCAATGGCAGAAGGAAAAGATAAAATAGGATTATTTAAACGCTGAATTGATCCAGCTGTAAAGGAAGCACTACTTGAATGTATGTTTAGCATCTCTGATGTTTTTCTCTTTCCAGCTCTATGTGGCCACTGAAGCCATCCTCACTGCGTTGGTGGGGGCAACTCCTCCATACCACTGGGATCTGGAATTGTTCTCAGCTAACCAGAGCCATAGCAACCAGTCAGCGAGTGAGCAGAGAGCCTTTGGGGAATGGCTCCTGACTGCCAATGGCAGCGAGGTTCATAAGCATGTACGCTTCAGCAGCAGCTTCACATCAATAGTCTCTGAGGTAAGTCTGAAATGGGTGTGTGTGAGCAGTAAATCTCATTGGCAGAGTGGGGAGGAAAGATGACAGTGGTGCTGCTTCTTTCTCCTGTACTAATGCATGTTTTGACTGGCAAATGAAGCAGGTGCTTTTCCTAGGTAGAGAACAAGTAACCTATTCCTATCCTGTCTGGCACCTGTAGAACCCTTGTTTTGCAGTGCAAATCTTGACCAATGTCCTGCACTAAAACTGCCCGCCTTTTGCATGTGGGAGGTGGGTATCGCACAGTTTTATTCCACTATTGGGCTGGAATCATGTCGTTGTACTAATGTGTTTAAAATCCTGTAGACAGCTCTTTCTGTCTACCTTCTGCAGTCCCCTTGGCAAGACAAATGCATGTAATGAATCCATCCTGTAATTAGCAAGCAGTGAAGGAACAGGAGAGAAAGCAGCTCCTGCTGTTTATTTACAATTTCAGGGAGGCTAGTGGAAAGTAAAATGTACGAAGCAAACTCACGTGTTTTATCCCAAAACAATCTTCAGCTTTGTCACTGTGGCCTCTGTGTTTTCGAAGTGTTCTCTTTCACGGTATGGCTGCTGCCTCTAAAGGAATGGTTCCAGCTTTCATGCCATGCTATGTGCAACACCTGCCATTGCTGAGGCCTACAGTATCTGTTAATGTTGTTGTTCTCTGCAAGAGCCCTATCTGAGTGTATCTGTAGTCAGATCTGAATGTAGCACTGTACAGCTGAGTTAAATGTGGCATTACTTGATAATTTATGGCTATTGTCCAAATGTGTTAATGCTATTTGAGTTAGTCCCATAAAGTACTTAACTTTATTGGTTATGAGTATATTAATAACTGCCAGTTTTGGAACAGTACCAAGCAATTGTGTATGATGTATACTGCTTCTTACTCTGATAATAAAGAGGGTGAGTGCGTATGCCTCTATTGAAACTGAAATCCTAATGGACAATGGCTTTTTTGAGCATAACTTAAAGCCAATTGTCAGTACATTCTTTACGTTTTGTCTGAGCTTTTCATGTTTCGGTTTTCAGTTTCTCCAGTAATTGTTTAGTCTCTTAATCTTGACAAGTCAGATGTGTTTTTGGAGCCAAGCAGTGCCTTAGGATGTAAAGCTTGTGAAGATTTTTATTCATCTTAGCTGCAGAGGTGAAAAACGTGGGTAAAGAACTTAGTGAACTTAAAAAAGTACAAAATGAAAAAAATATGTTCCGAGGTATCTTGTAAGTTAAAGAATTTCAAAGCAAAGCCTGAACTTTACTGAGAAGACCCACATATATAAAAATCGTGTTGCTCCCTGTATTCAACTGCTGAGATAAACTTCTTTTGGAACTTTAGCTGCATGTATCATATACTTGAAAACAAGGTTAATTAGAAAGATCTTAGTCATTGAGATTAACCTGCAGAACACATCTGAACAAGTTTTACTTCACCGCAGCCAAGTTATGCTTTGATCCCCATATTATTCGGAAAGAATCTAATGTCACTGAGATCATGTTGTTTTGTTGGTTGTTTTTTTTTTCCCAACACTTATACCAAAATTGGGCAATTATTCTCGTAGCTCTTATAAAATCAACTGTCTGTGTTATTTCAAGTTAAGTGTAATCTCATCATGTGCTATTATTATAGAAATACACTTTATTGTGAATTATTTTTTCTAAATCTAGAGAAGCTGATTTGTGGTTTCATGGTTAGTTTCAGAAGATAATTTTGTCAGAGTCCTGACGCCCCACTGCTGATATGTCAGTAAAAGCTTCACCATTTAAGTGACAATTTGATGAAGCATATACTGAGAGCAGGCAAGTTATTTTCTTGGAGCTTCTGTGTGATTATATTTTGTTAGCTCCATAATCTTGGTGAGGTTTAATTGCACAGTTCTCTTTTCACAGTGAGGTGGTTTATAGCTGCGATGTGAAATAATATAAGCCTGGCTAGAGTGGATATCTAATAGGTTTTGGTAAGGGAAGAGATTATGAAGAGAGGATTAGATTGTTATTACAGGGATAATGACATAATCATCAGCTTACCTGCCCAGGAAGAAAAGCTGGGTGTCACTGAAAGGAAACATTATTTCAAGACAAATGAGGAGCAGAAAAAGAAAAGAATGCCATATCTGAAGATTTTAGAGTAAAAAGGGAAATAAATTTTGATCACTGAGAACATGATATAATTTAACTCTGGAGTTTTGTAGGAGAAACAGTTTTCTCTGTGAGGCAGATCCTTTCTGAGGCAACATTAGGTTTGTAAGAACACCTGAAGATCTGTGTATTTGGAATAGAGGAGAATTGGAAGTTGCACAAAGAGGACTATAAAAGTAAATAGAAGGATGAGCAATACCAGAAAACTTGTCAAAAGCTACCGAAGTGCTTCTCAGTGACAAGGCAGTTCATAAGGAAGAGAGAAATATTTCTGGACGTAAATCACAATGCTTAATTTTGTGTAGTGTTCCTACACACTTCAGTGATAAATGCCAAGAGGTAGGACTGAATATATTTAAATTCATAGTTTTTTTGTGAGAAAGAAGGCAAGGAAAGTGGGAGAAGGGGACAAATGCTGCAAAATTACATTATCCCACAAGGTATCTACTGAGTTCGGAATCAAAGACTATACTTGATCTGGGGAGCTGTGCAATTGGTTACTATGCCTCCAGAGATTCTGAAGGAAAGCACTTGTTTCAGTGGCTGTGTGATGACAGACTGTCTAGGCTGCTTAGGAGATCTAGGCAGTTTTATCTTCCTGAAAGTATGTTTCGTCCCCCTCCAACTATTAGCTTTTGGTGAACCATTTTGACTCTGTTTAATTCTCTCTCTCTTTTTTTTTTTGTCTCCATCCAGTGGTTTTTAATTGGCAACACGTCATACAAAGTCAGTGCTGCCAGTTCTTTCTACTTCAGTGGTGTGTTTGTTGGAGCGATCTCCTTTGGCCAACTCTCAGATCGCTTTGGAAGGAAGAAAGTCTATCTCACAGGTAACAGTAATGATCTTTTTCTCTGGTAAATAATCAAAATGAAGGTGTCTTATCTCTGAAGATGAGTGGCAAGGGCCCAGTTTCTTAAAGTTCATGCAGGTTTGTTTTTGTTGTTTTTTGCTCTCCCCAAATCAAGCATTTGGAACTTTGTGTTTTGTGTATGTTTTTTTTTGTAGTTGAATGAGCATGTAGAACAAAAAACACTGCAGTTTTTTTCCTTTGAAGAAACAATCTCATTAATTCAAAGCTGATAAAACTGAATCTGCTACACAGTGCAAACTTCCCATGTACTGTCCCCTGATAAAGGTTCACAGATCTATATGGAGTACTTTCCAGAAGTGAGGAGAGATATTTGGTCATATGCTTAGCCTGGGGCTTCTCTATGAACATAAATATGAAACCATCTTCACTGGAGACAGGAAATAATTTTAAATATTTCAAAAATTGTCTTCCATGAATTGAACTTGGGGATTTAGTGCTGCGAATCACATACCAGAAATCACTCTTTGTGTTCTTCCCTTTATGGTATTGACTTTGTGTCCTTGTATTTCTACGTATACATGTGGAATGTAGCTGTGTTTTGTAGCTGTTGAATGTGATTACTTAAGGCATCAAGTGAATGTCAGACATTGATAAACACTTCTATTTTACTATGCTTTTCTGAAATAAAACCTTTTTCCTTGATTTCCAGGTTTTGCCCTTGACATCCTGTTTGCCATTGCAAATGGATTCTCACCTTCGTATGAATTCTTTGCCGTGTCTCGATTCTTGGTAGGGGTGATGAATGGTGGGATGTCACTGGTTGCCTTTGTACTACTGAATGAGTGTGTGGGTACTGCCTACTGGGCATTAGCAGGTAAAATTTGAGTGTTGGTGTCTTTATTGTCAGAATTACAGATTTCAGTTGTACATACTGCATGAAACACACCAAAGCTAACTAGCATTTACAAAGTAAACTCTGCTTTCTTGAGCATCTGTGTGTGTGACCACAGTCTTTGAGTCCTGCTTTATTTAATGTGAATTTTAGACAAGCACAGCAGATAACTTGGCCATTCAGGTTTCTGCATCACCCAAGCTGATTAAGGTACTCAGGTTGAAACAAATCCCCTGTGGATGTTATGCAGCTAAAAACTTATCCATTATTTATGATAGCTGAGCTCTACCCGTTGGGATTGAGACTGTGTGTTCTGGTTTAACCCAGCAGATGGTTAAGGACCACATAGTTATTTGCTTGCTGCCCTTCCCCCCCCACCCCAATCCCACTGGGATGGGGAAGAGAATCATAAAAAGAGAAGAACTTGTGGATTGAGATAAAACTATTTACTAAGCTAGAGAAAAGGAAAACACACACGCAGAGACACAAACACACAGAATTTGAATGCATATAAATAATGATGCACAAACAATTACTCACCACCCCCTGGCTGATGTCCAGCTAATGCCCTAGGCAGCAGGAAAGAGAGAAAATCCCACTCACTTCAAAACTCCTTCTGCATGATGTCATGTGGTATGTAATATCCCTTTGGCCAACTTAGGTCAGCTATCATAATTCTGTACCCTTCCAGCTCCTTGGGCCCTTTGCTGGGAATGGCCTTGACTGCGTACAACACTACTTAGCAGCAACTTATAAGTGTCAGTGTGTTTATCAACATTGTTTTTCTCCTGGAACCAAAGATGTAGCACCGTACCAGACACTCTAAAGAAAACAATTCCACCCCAGCTGAAACTAAGACACCGTGAAAAACAGAGCTTAGTTTGTGTCTGTTTGCTAAAATAATAAAAAACCCACCTTTTTGTATAATGGGAAGAAGAGACAACTGTTGTTAGTGTTCAAAAAGAGATTTGTCCCATCTGGTATTCTACCTTAGGACTTAGAACAAAGGATACAGCCCCATTAGCTACTGTGCTACTGAGTGTAATGTTCTTAATGAAGAATTATTTTCTGTATGATCCCATGTATTGGGGGTTAGAAATATTCTTTAAGGGAGTGATAATGGTGTTTTTGTTCTTGTTTTTTGTTTTATTTATTGTGTGTTAGGATCTATTGGTGGCTTGTTCTTTGCTGTGGGAATTGCCCAGTATGCTTTATTAGGGTACTTCATTCGCTCCTGGAGGACTCTGGCTGTTGTGGTTAACCTGGAAGGAACAGTAGTCTTTCTTCTCTCTCTGTAAGTAAGTTGTTATTCAAACTGAACTTCTTCAAGGAAGATGTCAGTAATGAGAGGAAATACAGTTAGGTCAAGGAGTTTTTGTAGGCTGATTTGAAGTGCTGTAACTAAGGTATTTTTCTCAACTTCAACCACTTCATGTTATGTGCTTACTTCAAAATGCAATGCTGCAATGTCTGAAAGTGCAAGTGTATGCTGCATTGTATATGCATCATTACTGTAAGTCGGAATAGTCTTGAGTGGTGTAGAGCATCCTATTCTTTCACTGTTCTGTATAGGTTCTTCAAACTGTCCTTTGGTATGCTAGAAGATACTGTGTAACACAGAAAAGATACAGAAACATTTATGTGCTTATGTGATAACATGACAATTCTCTTATAATTCTGCTTACGCAGAAGGGGCTGCATCAAAATTCTTTGCACATTCTTAAAGGCAACATGCAAAAGAAAAAATAGGCAACATTTTATTTTATTTTTCCAGTATTCTGATTAAGTGAGAATAGGAAGATGGCTCCTTTAAGGTAGTCAGGATTTTTGTTTGTGGAGTTCAGCACTGAAAGGTATGTGGTGCAGTGTTTTCTTCCTTTCTTATACCTTTCTTTCTCAACAGAAACTCAGCAACTGGTAAGAAATGAAGTTTAGCTGCAGTTCAAGCTTAAGGCTTTTTCCTTCTAATATCTGTTTAACTTTGATAACTAACTTCTTGCTAGACAGTCAGAACAGCCTTTCAAAGGATGCACTGTAACTCAAGATATTAAAGGCTGTTTATGAGGTGAAAAGTATATTTGACATTCGTAATGTTTCCAAGCTTAAAACAATGATATTTGTGGCTTTTTGCTATTTATTTTAACTTTCTTGAAACACTTGCTCCAGGAAAAAAATGTCAATTCAGCTCTCTGCCTGAACCACTTTAAGACTTTGTGCAGAAGTTTAATTTAGTTCTGGGAATCGGAAAATAATTTATCTGCTTTCTAGGATGTATTGCAGTTACAGACCTATTAAGTGAATGCTGGATATGAAGTGCGAGAGGATGATTTTTGTAGAGCCTTGCTATCTACAAGAGAGAATTATAAGAATTATTATAATTATTAATTATAAAGAGGGAAAATGTTAGAATGTGAGGAACAGAAGACAGTTAGTAAACATTGTGAAAACATTTTACTTTTAGTAACATAGAGCATCTTTGATTCTTATCTCCTCTAAGAAAAATCCTAATGATGTTATAATTTATACTGTTGTGTATGTATATGTACAGATTTTTTTTTTGTTACTTAAATTACACAGGAATCATTTTCCCTTTACTTCCAACATACTTTGTCTGTTTCAGTAAATGCGTTCTATACCTGAAGGGTTGTTTGAGAAGTCTTACGCTGAAACATATTTCAGCCTTATTTCCATAGGCAAGCCCAGCACTGTAGAATAGAAAAGCCCTCAAGCTGTCTCTGCAATATATATAATTTCTATATGTAAATTAAAAAATGTGTGTGTTTATGTGTTACAGATTTATTCCAGAGTCCCCCCGCTGGCTCTATTCACAAGGCCGGCTGAGTGAAGCAGAAGATGCCCTCTACCTCATTGCAAAGAAGAACCGCAAGCAGAAGTACACTTTTTCATTAAAACTCCCTGCTGAGAGGAGCCCCAGAGAAGCTGGCAGTTTCTTGGACCTCTTCCGATACAGGGTTCTCTTGGGACGCACCTTAATCATGATGTTCACCTGGTACTTGAAATACTTTGTAGGCCCAGCTGTGTTGCTTTAACTCTTAGAGGGAACGTGTTGCTGAGAATCGGCTATTTCTGCATGTTGTACATCTCAGCCTTTATTTTTCAGGATGCTGTACAGGAAAAGGATCCTTATTATAGTATTTCCTTAGTGTATTTCTAATGTTAAGCCATTTTTACAATTTAGTTCTGAGATATTTTATCTTTGCATTTCACTTGTGCTTTTTGAGGCATAGAGTAGTTGAGAGCTGTATATTCCCTCCTGACCCTCTAAGGCTGCTGAGATTAGTTATGCTGTTAATCTCTTTGGTCCCATGCTATGCATGCATACTTTCTATCACTTGGATTTCTCCTTGTGTTTTGTGTGTCAGGAGCACTTTAGTAGGTTGGTGCCCTACCTTGTTTAATGAGTGTGAGTATTTCTTAAAAAGAAAGTGCTACCTGAGGTTACCAGCGCTAGCAGTTGCTGTAGTATGGAGCAGGAACCTGTGGCACTACATCTAGTCACTAGCAAAAACTTAATTATCCAAAAATACCTATTTTGTTCTGTCCATCCATTTGCTTTTATAATGCACGTTTCTGGGGAAGAGGTATTAAGAAAAAAACAAATTACATTATTTTTCAGCCGACAGCATCAGTTTGTACTTCTGTTGCTTTTCCAAATATTTAGTGCAGAACAGTTGGTTTTCTGTTCTGTAAATGAGAGTTAGGAAATTGCCTTGTTGATTTACTGCAGAATGAATTGGCGACATGTTCCTTTGTTCTCTCTACAGAGTTCATTCAGGGTAACAAAAGAAAAGCGAAAATCAGCACCTGGAAATTGATAGAACTGGACTAGAATGTAGAAAGTAGAGGAAGGTAGAACAATTTTGGGCCTACTATCTAAAACACTATATGTAATTTAGCTCTTAACTCTGTTATAATACGTTGTGACAGATCGTAGAGTCATAGAATGGCCTGGGTTGAAAAGGACCTCAAAGTTCATCTAGTTTCAACCCCCCTGCTATGTGCATGATCACCAACCACCAGACCAGGCTGCTCAAAGCCACATCCAGCCTGGCCTTGAATGCCTGCTTTGATATGGCCAGCAAAGTTGCAGCTCTGATTTTACTCTTTTCCCCCTCCCCCCCCCCATCTTTTACAGGTTTGTGTGCAGCTTGGTTTATTACGGTCTTACCCTTAATGTGGGTGACTTAGGTGGAAACATTTATGCCAATTTAGCCCTATCAGGGTTGATAGAAATCCCAGCATACCCAATCTGTATTTACTTGATTAACCAAAAATGGTAAGTATGAAATTCTATTAATGTTTAACATTTTTTCTTCTTTTTTTTCCTTCTTCTTTTTCTTTTTTTTCTTTTTTTTTTTTCTTTTTTTTTCCTTTTTCTTTCTTTTTTTCTTTTTATTTCTTTTCCTTTTTTTTTTTTTTTTTAAAATTATAAAATACAAGTTTCTTTCAAATTCTATCTCCTAGTCCATAGGCATTGTATAGAATTTTCTGCTTTGATATTTCCGGTTCATTATATTCTCTTGGGAAATGCTTTTTTATTTGAAAGTGCTGCTGGTAGATCTTCACCTCTGATAAGGTTTAAGTTTTTGCTCAGTAGCACGTTCTAATATGGCTTAAAAGTAAGGATGTTCGTCAGTAGAACTAGCTGTGCTGACTCCATCCTGACACAAGATGGCATTCTTCCCACCTGTCCTGTAACTCCCATTATAACTATTAGGTCAAAGATGCCGTTCGCTTCCCAATCTCTTTTCTAAATGTCTCTTGAGAAGCTTTACACACATGCACACTGTAGGAAGGAAATAAAAATCCTTGAGATCGTCAGCTAAAGCACAAAGACTTCTCAGTGCTCGTTTTGTTGAGAGCAGCAGAAATCTTTTAATGCAGTGCAGGAAAGTTTTGTGGAGATGGCATTTGATATTTCTGTGAATAGAGACAAGGTGAATTTAGAAGCTTCATCAGTTATCCTTTTTTTGGACATCAGGTCTGGTCGAAAGAGAACGCTGAGTGCATTTCTGTTCCTGGGAGGACTGGCTTGTCTTATTGTCATGTTTCTTCCTAAAAAGAAAGGTAAATGTTTCATTTTGTTTCTGAAATACTTAATAGAAGTTGCAAAACTTGCCATCCAGCAGCCCAAAAGCTTTTGGTTGTCAGTGCACTAGGCTTGTACTTTAAAACTAGGCCATAAGTAGCAATTTCCCTAGGATCTTAAGAAAAGCTTGTTAGAGAAAATGTGGGTTTGAACTCATCTTTGGATTCTGTCCTACACTTCCACTTCAATCACGTCAGTCACTCCTTTCCAGAGTTTCTGAAGTAATTCTAAAAAATGATGTTTTCTGGGATATCTCCATTATCCAAATGAGCTGTCAGTATAAATACACATGCAACTTGTAGGTATCTCTTCAAATGAAAGGCTGATGCCAGAAGAGCCTAAGTGACACATTTTCTCTATCAGATACTGGAGTTTTTGCAGTGGTGAACAGTCGCTCACTTTCTTTGCTGGGAAAACTGACAATCAGTGCTGCATTTAACATTGTCTACATCTACACATCAGAACTTTATCCCACAGTGATCAGGTAATGCAAGTTAATTTTAAAATCTTCATTTTTCTGGTTCTTCTCCCTGATCACCTTTTAATTCTCTTTTTCTATTAATTATTACATTTCATTTGAGATTTTCACTTAACATACAATGATTATCTGTGTGGTCTTGTATGTATTAAACTTTCTTCTTTTCTCTTATCCTCACCTCCATCTCCCTCAAATGTGCAGTGTTCTCTTTGGAGTAACTGTATTCTCCATAGTAAAACAGTCCTTTTGGATGCTTAGTGTTCTCAGAACCCTCTCTCCACTAATGAGATAACTGTAGATATTTGTGCTTCCTTAACCAGCGATGTTAAGGATGCAACCAGTATGTAAGCTTTGTGAGAGTAATTTGGTGCTTCAAAGGTATAAGTGTCCTGTGATTGTGGTAACTGAGTAGATAAAGGCATCTATAATACAGGTGCAATTTTTAATAGATGTGTTTGTTGGCCAGGTATCACTGTTAATGGCTAGACATCATTGAAACTATCCTGTACAGTTGTTCTCCTGTGTGGGTGAATCTGCTAATATGGATACAGGAATTCAGCCAAAGTTTCAGGAAGAGATGAGATACAATGACTGAAATCACACTTTTCTTTTTGGTTGTTGTTGTCTTAAATGTAAGCATATGTTAGAATTCTGAACGTGCAGTGGATTTGTGCTTTTCTCAGAGTACAAAGGGATATGATTTAATTCCTTTTTTCAGGTGTTTTTGTTTAGATTTCACTTTTTGTTGCTAGTTGATATGGCCAGAATCATGTGTGTGACTTTTTTGTTGCTCTGTTAAAAACCCTTTCCTGCACTTGCAGCTTCTTGCACTTTAAATTCCTAGTTTTTCCTGTGCAAATGTGACTAATTAATGATTTTTGGTTTCTTCTTAGGAATGTTGGAATGGGTGCCTGCTCCATGTTTTCCCGTGTTGGTGGAATCATTGCTCCTTTTGTCCCTTCATTGGTTTGTCTGAATTCACTATTTTACGTACATTTTTGTTCTGCAGTTCTGATGATTCAGAAGCTTGCAGAAGTGGGAATATTTGTGCAAACTGTGTATATAAAATAATCTGAAAACTAGGTGACTTGACAGCATTATGATAGGCTAAAGGCATTAGGATATAATCTGTAATAAGACAGAAAAATTCCAGTGTTTAGCTCAGAAGATACTTTAGGATTTTGGAATTTAGCCCTTGAATTTCAGCAATATTGTCATTTGAAAAGAACAAATTGATGCTCCCAAATTTAAATCATAAGCCAGCAATAACTAAAAATGTATTTAAAAGATTTACTGCATTGAGCTGATAAAGCATGAGAACTCAGTGCCCTTCTCAGGAACTCATATTTTTGAGAAGAAATTCATGTTATTGTTGCTGCACTTCACTGAACCTGTGTATTATAATTGTCAGTAAATGGTTTATATTTCAATGAATGCAGATGCTGTTTAGAGACCCTGAGTTACCTTTAAGCTTCTGAGCACAAATTTGACAGCAGCCTGTCAAGGCAAAGAGAAATTCTCAAGAAACAAACATGAAGATGGTACTATTACTTTCCCTTATGTTTATAAGCATGTGTGTTTGTAGGTAAATTAGAGTGCAGGGTTCTTTACTGATACAAATTGGTGAAGTCAAGTGAGTATTCCTTTAACATGACACGGATTTCATCTGTAATAAGTTTTCTTAGTGTCATCTGCCATCTTACTGTGGCATGCAGAAGGTGGGTAGAAGCACACTGGGCTTTTTGTTCTGTAGAATAAAACATAAGGTAGGTGAGAGCATCTTCAGGGCAACAACAGGGAAAGCCAAAGTTGGTACAGATCTCCCAGGCAAATTTAATAGGCTGCTTTTATGTAGCAGTGTGGGCATCCATTATGTTGTATATAGTGGACATTTGGCACTGAAAGAGACAAATATTGAATCACCATGTTTTGAATGGGTCCGATGAAAGTCAAAATAGCTCTGTTTAAAGAAGAAATGAGCATTGATTTGTGGGGAGAATTAAGGCTTACATTCAAATAATTTAAGAAATTCCAATGAATTTTTCAGTAGCTTTTTCTGGGTATATTACACAAAGGGTTGCAATGGAGAAAAGTTAATTGCTGAGCTAAGAGATGAAATGTTCTCTTGTATGTAATCATAGCCTATTCTTTTTTTCAATTTAGAATTGCTTTTTCTCTATGGAAAGTGAGTTTTTAAAACTGTGCTATACTCCTGTATTTTTTTTTAAATAAGTATTCTCCAGTATTCATGTGAAAGTACATATATACATTTTTGAGCTTTGTTGAAGATGACTCATATTTTTGCACTCAGCTGTACAAAGTGTAGTTCTGCTTTTAATAAGGCATGTGAAGAGGGACAGACATTCAAGGTAATCTGTCAGCATGTTGGGGGTGATGGCAGGAAGGCCAAAGCTAGTTGAAACTAGAAACTAGAAAGGAGCGTAAATACAGATTCTGTCAGTAAAAGGACACGTAGATAGTGTTCAGCTCTTTGTTGAATGGAGTAGATAGCCTATTTGTGGATGAGATGGAATAAGATGAAATACTTAACACTTGCTTTAGTCTTCACAGGCAAAGCCTGACCCCAAGCCTTTGTGCATATCAGCACAGTTTAGGAAGCAGAGGGTCAGGCAGCAGTGGAGGAGCAGTAGCTTCATGAACCCTGAAAGAAACTGAAAGCTTTCCAGTACATGGGATATGATTTCCCAAGTGGTGGTGAAAGAGCTGGCTATGCTAGTGAGGCAAGTGTCTGAAATCTCATTGTAGTGGATGGAGGTCACTGATAACTGGGGGGGAAAATGCTAATACTGTGTATGTCTTTAAGATGGATCAGAAAGTGGATCCAGGCAGTTACCTGCTGATCAGCTCAAACTCAGACCCTGGGAAGATCAAGGGCATGACCTTACAGAGTCTGTTTCCAAGCATGAGAAGGCCAAGAAGGTAATCAGGAACAGTTAGCACAAATTTACTAAGGAAAGTTAATTCTCAGCCAGTTCAATAGTCAGCCATTCCATCACAGAACATAATGTGGATAAAGAAAGGGAGGAGAAGAGGAAAGTGTTTTGGCACTGTCCCACAGCATTTCTGTTTGAAGGAATATTGGGTGGGTTTGAATGGTGCACGGACCATCCTTATTGTGTTTGTGGGAAAGGCAAAGGAGTATTTAACACAACAAATGATAAAGCTTGATTCCAGAGGGACCTTTTGGACTAACAAGAGCCCCATGAAGGCCAGCAAGAGTAAAATTCTCTTTCTGGTTAGGTCTAATCACAGGGCTTGTATAGGCTGATCAACTGAGTAGCAGCTTTGTTGGAAGAGACTCGAGGAATGCAATTGTATGACAAGTCAAACAACAGCTAGCAGTGTCCTCATTGAGAACAGGCAAGCGTCACACTGAGCTGTATCATGCCCACATCAGTGCATGATCTGCAGATCAAGTTTGTGGTCCCTCAGTTCTAGAAGGATGTGGCAAAAATGTGGAGAGGGTCCAGAACAAGGCAACAGGGATGATGAGGAGCCTAAGAACATATAGTTTCAGGTGAAAGCTGAAGGAGTTCTGTTTATTTGGCCTGAGACAAACTTCCAGTTATGTAAAATAGTTCAGCAAGTGTTAGTGGCCACAAGTTGTTATTTGAAGGTTACAAACAAGAAGCATAGGAAACCTTTTGTTTGTTTGTTTTTGTTTTATTTTGTCTGAAAAGCTTAATATAGCCCCGAAGTGGTCCTCTCAGAGGGAAGAAATCTCTGTCCTTGGACTTTTTCAATGGCTATACAATGCTATGTTGACATGGTCTAGTGTTGGCTGTAGCCCTGCTTTGAGTTGGTGGTTGGGCTGGATTATATCTAGAGATTTCTTCCAGCAAGCATGTCTTTGTGTGATATATCTGTCTACTCCAAAGCGACGTAACATTTTATTAAAAAGAACATATTATGGACAAGAACTGAGTAGAAATTCAGCTAGCATTTCTTTTAAAGTCCATTCTGAAAGAAGCTGTCATGGTTATGTCTGTGTTAGAGGTAATTTTATTCATACAGGTTTCCACGACTCTGTACTTTAGATTCCAGATGAAAATGGTGGTGTTAATACTAATGTTTTAGTTGCTACAGAGCACTGCTTACATAGTCGTGGACTTTCAGCTTTTCATGCTGCCCTGCTAGCAACAGGACTTGGGGTGCACAAAGAACTGGGAGGGGACAGAACCAGGACAGCTGGCCCAAATGGACCAGAGGGATATCCAATACTGTATAACATGGTGCTCAGCAATAAAAGCTGGAGTAAGGGAGGAAGGTGAAGGGCCATTTGGAGTGATGGTGTGTGTATTCCCAAGAAACCGCTGCATGTGTTAACCTCTGCTTTCCTGGAAACTGCTAAATGCGTGTTCTCATGATTTTACTATTCTGATTCTCTCCCCATCCCACCTGGGAAGAGTGAGCAAGCAGCTGTGGTACTTAGCTCCTTACTGGGGTTAAATCACAACAGACACAGTTAACAGTACTGCTAAGAAAGAATAGCATTGGTAATTTTTACAGTAAAAGTAAAGCATAGAATGGTTAAGGTTGGAAGGGATCTCTAGAAGCCATCTGGTCCATCTGTTCCACCTCCTAGCCCTTGGCACAATCAGAATCACCAAGAGCCACTTGCCTAGGATTGTGTCTGGACAGCTTTGGATTATCCTCAAGGTTAGAGATTTTACTGGTTTTTACCATAGTCACCACCATTAGCTGTGCATTTTTGCCAGCAATGAACAAGAGTCTGCATGCTGTGTTTGTGAAAAATCTGCACCAGCAGAAGGTGACCCACTATTTCACAGCTGCTGTGTCAGTGATAGGAAAATGTTGCCATCTTTCATTGGCCCAATACGATGGAGTCATAAGGTGCCAAATCTGGACTATGGGGTGGGCATGGTAGGACAGTACAGCCAAGACTGGCAATGTGTTCTGTGATCATCAAACTGTTATGGGGCCTGGTTTTATTGTGTTGCAAAAGAAAGGCTGCCTTCTCTGCCCTGACCCTGGAAGTCTGAGCCTTCAGTTTAGTCAGCATTGCAATGTAGCAGTCAGAGTTTTATCTAGGTTCCAGGAGATCCTGGAGAATCATCCCTTTCCTATTCTGAAAGACAGTGCATATCACTTTACTTGCAGATTGCATATCCCCTTAATGGGGAAATTCACATGTTGCCACTCCATGGATTCCCATTTTGATTCTGACTCGTAGTGGTGATACCACATCTTGTTACCAGTTACGATACAGTCCAGGAAGCCATCACTTTCAGCCTCATATTTGTTCAGTAGGTCCTGACAAACTTACATCTGGTATTCATTCTGTTCTTGCATGAGCATTCATGGGACCAACCAGACACAAACCTTGCAGTATTCCATTGTTGCTGCCATTGTTTCCAGCGCAACAATATTCAGCTGTGTATGTTGATCTCTGGTTGTAATCTGCAAATTCATGCAGATGAGTCAATTGAGATGCTCTCATTTTTGTGGTGTGACAGCTGTGTATGACTATCTGCAATGTGGTTTGTCTTTAACATCGCTGTTGCCACTGCTGAAATGCAACACTCACTGCATCATTGTGCTCACATCTACTGCTTGATCTCCGTAAATGCTCATCAAGTGTTGGTGAATGTTAATGGGTGTCTTTTTTTCCTACATGGAAGAATTCAGTGACACCCCTTTTCTTCATCCACCACTTTGTCAGACTGCCCCTCTGCTGCCAGCTGCCACGTGGCAACAAAATGTAACAGAATACTGGCAGGAAGGTTCAACTTCTATTGCCATACCATCAGCATCCACTTCTGATATTATGGGCCAACATAATAAAATAGGAGGTATTACTTTTGGAATAGCCCTTATGTGTTGACAAGATCCTCCTGTGCCTTCTCTAACCTGAATGGATCCAGCTGGCTCAGCCTTTCCTTCTCTTATATGTGAGTTGCTCCAGTCCCATTATCACCCTTGTGTCTCTTTGTTGGATTCTCTCTAGTATGTCCATGTCTCTTGTACTAGACAGCCCAGAACTGGGTACAGAATTCCAGGCATTGCCTCACCAGTGCTGAGTAGAACATGTTCACAATCCAGGATATCATTAGCTCTTGTTTCTTGTTTTTTATTGCAGTAAGGGCATATTGATGGCTAACATGCAGATTTTGTAAGTGGAATATGAGATTAAAAGTTTCAAAGGTATGAATTTGTTATATTCCTGAAAGTTGCCACATGGAATGATTGAATGATTGTAAAGGTTAACTGAGTGTGCAGCATGCACAAAATGGAACCAATCTACTTTCTACCAATCACTCTCTCTGTTCTTATTTCTAGAAATCTGTACAGTGGTCTCTGCCTTATATTGTATTTGGAGCAGCTGGTTTATTGTCTGGGCTCTTAAGTTTATTGTTGCCTGAAACCTTGAACAGCCCTCTGCTAGAAACTATTTCAGACCTACAGATATGCTCATACTGGAGACTGGGGGATGAAGCCATGTCATTGCAAACCCTAGATGGTTCACAGGTATTTTATTATTAATTGTTTTCCCTTGCATTTCAACTTTCAGCTTGCATAACCCACCCTAAATTCTCTAGGATAGTGATTTTTGGCCTGTGGAGAATAGGTCCTAAGGAGATGCAGAAGATAGTTAGTAACCTTACCATCCCATCTGAATTCTTCCATGGAAATGCAGGCTGAAACATGACTGGGTTAAAATATCCTTTTAGGGCCAAAAGCTTACAGTCTTTTTTTGGGGGGGATAAAGAACTTGGTGATGTCTGTGTGTCTCTCTAATCTCTAAGATGGATTGCTGTGGTATGCTTCATACACGGCTGGCCACTGAAGTCTCTGAGAAGTCTTAGATGTTAAGGAAAATTCTTGCTGGCAAAACAAGTCTATTGTATGTGTTTATGTCAAATTTGTACCAGCTGTTATTTTGGTAATTACCTCATCATTGATGTAATTAGATGGCTTACTAACAGAAAGTGATTCTAACAAGCAGTATAGTTGTTGTAATTCAGAGGAGGGGAAAGTCATCATTTTTGCCCTTGCAGACTAATAATGTCAGTATCATCATTTGGGGGTGATATATGTACATTTGTAAATATGCGTGCACTGGATTCACGTTCATCAGTCTTCTTGAGTTTAAGTTTTCTGTCCTTGCGTTTCTTCAGGCCTTCTACAAATCCCAACCTGAACAAGATCATTTATCATCATTTATATATATAATTCTATGCAAAGTGCCAATAAAATGGAAAGCTGCTAAACATTAACCCTATTTGACAAGGCCACCAAGAGGTCTGTGAAGCTGCTGTAAGAAAGCTATAGAGTTTATTTGGCATACCCTGAATTTCCCCTGTGGAATCCATTGTCCTTTTGTACCACTTCAAGGATAGGATGTATTCTAGATGCCCAGAGTGGAGGTTTTGTCCCTGTTAACATACACAAATGTGATATTCAAGTTGGGTGGCATCCAGCGATAGTCTGATTTTCCTTAATTTTAGAAATAAAAAAGCATAACATGATTCCCTTTATATTTTCTGACAGTTTCTAGTCCTCAAACTGTTTGAAATTCTTTTGCAGTTACACACATTGCCGTAGCAAAACTCCGCTGAAGACAGATCTAAAGCTACAGATTTTGCTTGTGTGGTTCTGTCAGTCAGGACTATGATTTCCATTTCTGTTTTTCACCTTCTTTCTCACCCTGCTTTGCATATGATTTGTCAGGCACAAGTCTTAGAATAGACGTAAGAATACTGGAAAAAATCTGAAATGCTCATTTAAACTAGATGGAATATACTAGCAATGCACTAATTGTTACTTGGATAGTCCATACTGGTTCAGTGGAAAAATGCCGTACTGGGAAAATAAATATCAATTAACTATAATAGTTGATTTTAGTTTGGGTATGTGATATGAATTACGCTATTGAAAGGACTCCAGATGGATTAGATATGCCTGTGTCAGAGAGTTTATTTTCTGCACATACAAACTCACAATGTTTTTCTTTTTCCATAACACCTTTGTTTAGTACCAGAGAAGGATCTTTTTAAATTTAACTGTTGAGATGTTGAAGATTCAAGAGCACAAACAAATCTAGATTCACAAAGTGTTAATAGTGATTTGACTTGTCTTTTTTCTACCAGCCTTCTGATAGAGCTATAGAGCTTTGTGCTCACATATTTTGAGATTTATTTGATGGCTTCTATGTTAACCAATTACTTCATTTTTCTTTCTAGTCTGGAGACAAGGACAATTCTACAGGAAGTGGAAGTGAAGATGAGGAGTTTTATGATGCTGATGAAGAGACTCATATGATCAAGTAATGAAAAGAAGAAACACAGACTTGTTCTCTTATGTTTTTTTTCTTACTTGTCCAGTCAGTCCAGCTCTGAGATGAGAGTACTGGAAACCACCTATCAGGGAATGTAATTGGGCAAGTGCCTGTGTCTTTCCTGAGTAGGAAGGGACTTTAAATACTGTTAACATTAGTTACACCACCGATTCTTTTCATGCAAGACAGCCATTCAAATACCTATGGGTAGGAATGGGTGAGAATGCGCAGACTGCATCTGAATGATAGCAAGGGAAGGATGATGCATTTCTGAAACATAGGAAATTATCAACTATTTGTGCTGAGCATCAGTGCACACATTTCTGTTTTCAGGCTGGTTGGTTTTGACTCATCCTAAACTTGAAAATGTTCACTTTTTTTATTTCTGTGGAGTGAAAGTGGTCACACAATGTTTTGTGTGCTACCCCAGGAGGTACAAACTTATGAAATTGTATGTTGAAATGACTTTACATATTGAGTGGGGGACAGGCAACTATGAACACAAGGTTTTTCTCCTTCAGCATGTGGATGCCTTTGTAGAATTGCAGGGTACGGCTGATCTGTTCATGACCTATCCATGAACTTTGTGATGATGAAAGGCTGGGAAGAGTCCATAACATCTGTAGATATAGAGGATGTTGCTGATTTCTTTCTCCTCTATCACCAAACATTCTCTTGGGCTGCCTTACACATAGACCTGCCACGTTTCCCACATCTCAGAACTGCTCTTTGTAGCTTTGCCTACTTTTACTCTGTCTTCGCTTGTCCATACCATAAATATTAAAGCTTAGCAACTTCTCTGCCTGTGTGGTTAAGTAACTCTGTTAAAGGATACAATTTCATGAGTGGCCCACAGGTGAGGTCGTTATCATATACTGTGTAACATGAAGTGTGTTTTTAGGGTAGTTAGCTCATTTCTATGGAACTGTCTGCATCTTTATTTGTGGAAGAAACTTCATGCTTAAGTGACAAGCAGAGCCATGGGCTGCTGTTACATTTTGTAGGATTACTGTCAGAAAGCTGCTTATATCTATTTAAAATTCCTTTGTTAGGTAATGCTCTTAAACTCTCTAAGCCAGTGTTTACTTGATTACTTGACCTTGTTAAGGAAGACAACTTCATTCTTTAGTTTACACTACACTTTGTTTTGTTAGAAGGATATGAAATCTTAAAATATGAACGAGTGCAATGTTGTGACTAAAAAGCAAGGCCTTAGGAAGATTCAACACTCATCCTCTAACCACTTGCTTACTGTTTACTAACAGTGGTTTCCACAAGTTGTTTGCTGGTTTTTATACTTGAAGATACTAAGAAAGTTCTGTGTAGAGACTGAAAAGAGCTGTCAGCCTTGTTAGCCATTTTTTGTGAATAGTAGGTTTAGAAAATGGGATTAAAAAAAGAGAAGAGCTGTCAGCTGAATTTATTCCAATTAAACTGAGAAGTTCATTTACTCTGAAAGGAAGTGAAACTGAACAGCACCTGGAGGTTATAGCTAGCTGCTTGACCTTTGTTCATTGCAAGTGTAGTGCTGTAATGCTACTACCCTTCTTGTTGGAGCAGGAAGCCCAGAGGCTACAGATTGAAGCATGCAGTACTCCCACTTGATCTGAGTTTGTTTCAAGCTTTGGCTGGGAGCAGAGTAGGGAACTTCAGTCCACGCAGACAAAGCACCTTCACTTTTTCTTCCAGACTGCTGTGTAGTTGTTGTAACAGGGTGCTTTTAATCCCAGCTGGATATTCTTTCTGTCTATATTTGGCCCTCATACATGCTTGAAAATTTGTCTAAATAAGGTACTTGTAAAAGCTTGGAATGTTTGAGTGTATTTATTCAAAGATATTTTTAGTTCTGTATTCACATTTTGAATTATGGATGGTTGGAAGAGTGTCAGGTTTGGTTTTGTTGTTGATGACTTCTAAAGACATAAAGCCTGCTTACTTGAAAGCAAACAGTGGTAAGCCTGGCATTATTAGCATGCTGCCAAAATCCAGCATATTTTTTAGCTGCTTATTTTCCCTTCTTTCCCTGAGAGGCAGACAAGAACTGTTAGCCATTCTTCATAGTTTGTGTGTCATTATCTGTTACTGGCAGCACCAGTCATGCCACAGGACATCGTGCCTGCATGGTTTTCAGTAGGAAGAGTAGGATGTAACAGTTCAGGTGGGGAAATTACTTTGCGGAACCTGAATTGGATTTTTGTGGTTCTTCAATTTTAATCAGTCTTCAGCTTGTAATCAGACTTCTCCATTCATGCACTTTTGTATTGTAGGTATAGATGTAAAAAATCAAAAGCGAGAGTGAAGAAAATGTATTTTTGTTTGATAAGTTATTCTGCTTTATTTTAGGAATATAGGAATACTTTGTTTCAGCTGAAGGAAGGTGTACTGATTATCTTTCCCACTCTTAGAGCATCCTCTAATCACACTCTCTGGCATATAGCTGAATCAATGCATCTGTGCATGCAGTTTGTGAGCGTGGTGGTAAATATGTCTGAAGAGCTCATGAACAGCAGTTCTGTCATTTGATGGTAGAAGTCAGTCTGGCCTGATATACTTAATGCCTGTGTCAGAAATGTCTATATGCAGCTGTTTACCAAACAGAACAGTTATTTACAGGTGTATTTTGAGTCTCATTGCTTCTATCTTGCTGCAAGATGTATTAAGTGAAGGAAAGACCTGTGTGAGAAAACTTATGTGACATCCGAGCATAGAATTGGAGTGTGAACAAACTTAAAATTTTCCATGCCATGTCTTTTTAATGCCTTAGCTGTATTTTGGTACTACTAGCTCCTGTCATCATGGAAAAAAACCTCTTGTGTTGCCTAATGGAAAGTGGATTTTTTTCCTGCTCTAATTTATTGTAAGTGCCTGTATCATGAAAGGCTTTTTAATTTCCTCAATCAACTTGATATGGGACTGTGTGTAAAGTAACATCACAGAACTGGATGATGTAAGTGCCAAAGACCACTTCTGCTGGAAAGCAACGGTCCAAGACTAGTTCTAGCTGCACTCATTTGGAATTCCTCCATGCAACCTGCCAAAACTGGTACTTAGAAGCATCTCCAGAGCTTTAGGGGACAGAAAGTTACCTTCATTTGCTTGTCTTTCCCTCTTCAATTCACTTAAATATTTAATGTTTTCTGAAAGAACAAAGATTTGTAGAAGAGGCTTACTTGCCAGTTAGAGAAATCTGCAGAGCCTGTTTGCTTCTGAGTTGCAAAAGCCAAAGCTTACTCTCAAAGACTGATAAAATCTGGTAAAAAAAACTGCACAGATTTGTCTAAAAGGTGCAGTTTGAGGCATCACTAAATAGTGATTTCTGTAGTTTAACTCTCTACTACAACTACAAAATTCAGTGCAAATCGGCTCTATTGTGGCAGGGTTTTTTGCCAGCAAATGGGCAAGTGCCTAAATGTTTGTGCTGCAGGAGCTGGATGCCATCAGAAGTGTGGTTTAGGGAAATAATCTGCACGTGCAGAGTGAAGTAAGGCCATGATGTGTCAGGATCCTCTCTTATATAGCAAGCTTATAGAATGGAGTGTATTTAAACAACTGCCTGCCCATCTTCAATTACAAAAGGCCTTAAAAAGTAGAGTTATTTTACATGCAAGTTAATGCTTACCAACTCATCTGTGATGTTTAAAGATGTCCCAGAAGAAGTATCTGCTACATCCACATTCTAACAAAATATAGTGAAATGATGGAAACTTGCCTGGGAGACAGACATTTCTGATAGCAGCTTGAGGGGGTAAAAAATCATTGTTTCAAACTGATTAAAAGCTTTCTAATGTAGAACTGACAGCTGCTGAGTGGTTTGTAGTAGAAGAGTTCACTGCAGTTGCTGTGATGTCAAGTATGACTTCAAATGACTGTTTTTCAGTACTAGACTCACCTCACTCCCCAAAATATAATCCAGTTTCCCATCTGTTCTTGTTAAAAATATGAAGGTCTTGTAGAAACTGGGCATATATTTTTCATATGGATGCATTTATTGCACTACTTTCCTTCTTGAATCTAATTTTACTTTCATTTTTTAAGCTACTACCTCCTTATGTTGAGCTTTTTGTCACTTCTGTATTTAATAGAGTTTTAGATAATATAAAATATTTCCATTTTTTAACTTATATAGTAATCCATGATTTAAACAGAAGGAAGACTTGTGCTTTTTAAAGTTTTATTTAAAGGCTTTTTAAAAGTAGCATAAAATGCTTTTGGAGGACCAGAATTATTGCACCTTTAGAATGTGGGTTCTCTTGTGTACACTGTTATCAAGGACAAGTAACCTTTAATTTTGTACTAATCTCAATTGAGGGGATAACTTGTGGGGAATGAAGTTTTGAGTTAGGGAACTTAACTTATTGCCAATTGAAGAGCTTCTATTTATTGCTGTTGGTATTGAGGGGGAGCAAAATAATTGGGGGAAACACTGCTGCTTCTCTCTGGACACCTGGGCACTCTTCCATTGCCACCTTGGTGGTCTCCTGTCCCATTACTCTCAGTTCCTTCAGTAAGGCAACAAGTAGCTCAGGAGATTGGGATCAGCACATCATGCTAGCTGTCTTTCCTTGCTCCTTGTTTCTTACTCAGCTGCTCTACTGTGGGTTTCCTCACTGTATTCAGTGCCCCTTAGAGCTGCATCTCTTTCAAAGTCTCATCCTCTCAGCCCCTGCTTGGGCTGCAGTTCTTTTTTGGCATTTCTTCTGCCCCTGTCTCCCTTCTGTCATCCTGTGCTGGCATAGTCTTCTCTCTGTCTCTGGCTGACAGTTACTATGAGCACAACTTGGTACTGTAGTCCCTTTCAGAGTTACTATTGTCTTAGGTCAAATAAATGAAGCTCCTGAGGATATAAGCAGACATTTATAGCCACATTCTGTGTCTGGTTACGTGTTTGTATTCTCACTGATTTCGTAAGACAGATCTTAGATTTCCACTTGACCAGAGGAGCAGCCAAAGGGGTAAACTTCCTTCTCTCTGCTTAAGCCTTCATCATCATGAAATCAAATCTTTCTACAGTCTCTTTTATCTTATAGATGTAAAGTCCTGGTCAGCTCAGAGTTGAGTAACAGAGAAGAGGCAGTACAGGGAATTGATTCTTGTTTGAAGCAGTGAATCAAGTTGTATGTAGATGGTATGTATATATATATATGGGGGGTGACTTGAATACTGACCATCATGAGCCTTCCAACATTAAAGCACAGACTGATAAATGTCAGAGTACTTCTTTAATTGTATTAGTGCGCTGTTGTTAATTCAAAGTTGTACTGATGAAAAGTCTGTTTAGAATACTTGATCTGAGGAGCCACATTTAAGGCATCCTGTGCTTTTCCACGATAGACCTTTTATGGAGTTATGTCCATACTTATCTGTGAACAGTTGTTGGGTCCATCTCTTCTCACGATGTTCTTTACCCTAAGCAAGGGACCAGAGCAACAAGTGTAGAAATATACAGAGTAATTGCACTTATCTGTTTTGTTTTCTTAATGTATTTCCTATGCATACTGCCTTACCCATGTGTACTGTGCTTCACTGGTGGTACTAAGGGTGAACATCGGGTTTTTAATTTATAAAATATAAAATTAGGTATTTAAAAATAATAATAATTCTGTAGAGTTATTTATTCCAAGATAGAGAGAGATGATGGTAAGCCCGTTTGAATTTAATGAAAAGTTAATATTGGCGGTCTTTATTCTCAGTTAATTCCCGAGTGGTTTTGATCATTTGAAATAAATATAATATTATAAGATTTTTTTTGTAGAGGAAAGCTCACTTTTAGGTGTCTAGTAACAGCTCTGATACTGCCTCTGACACGTGTACTTCATATAACGTCTTTGTAACTTATTTTGTGCCTTTTCTTCCCCTGACACAAAAATCTCTCAATAAAAACAAACTCTTTTGGAACACTGTAAACCTATTTTATTGTTCTGATTTTATTTGCCTGACCCTTTTGTTTTCTGGAGGGCACTGAAGCTATCTCAGCATAGAGAAGATATTTATCACGGATGCTGCAGAAGAAAATTGACAAGGTGGAAAGCAGGTCAGTTTGGAATGGCAGTGCTACAAAGCGCCCGGGAAACTGGGACTGTCAGTACTAATCAATATATCCCACTGTATCTATCACAAATCATTTCTAACAAAAACCGGCAGCAGTGGAATGTGAGAATCAATTTACTACCGGCTTCAGTTGCGCTGATTGATGTTGAAAGACTGGAAACACTTTGGGGCTTTAGCATAACAAAATATCTGTTGTTGTTGCTACTAACACTTGTATTGGTGGAGCCCTCACAAACACTGACTGCTGTTTAGGCATCTTTAAAGTGCTGTGCAAATGCACAGAAGCACAGACTTAGTCTTTGGGGGTTTTGTCTGAACTCTTTGGCAAGGAATAGCAGAATATTTGTTTTCATTACCTGAAAGAGAGGCGATAAATAGCCTAACTACATTTCCCTCCTCTATCCAGTGATATTTATTTTCTGAATCTGAATAACTGGGAGCAGTGCTCTGTTTTAAAGCGCTGGTTAGCAAAGCTTTTGTACGTTTGCATATTCCTCATGAATTTAAACATTATCCTTATAAATATCTAGTGATTTGAGCAGATGCCAGAGCACTTGGTTATATGTCAGTGTTTTAAAGTATATATGCTAAAGGAAACAAGTGGTCTTGTATGACAGATAACATACTAGGCCTTCTGTTATGTTACATTTTACTCTTCCTCAAAGTGGAACTAAGAACAACAATCCAACCAGGTTCTCTGGTCAATCTTCAGGGCACCTGCATTGTGTATTCCTCAATCTGAACTGACCAGACAGGCTATATTTTGTTCTTGTTATTCCCAGTTCTTGCAAACTTTCTTTCTGCTAATTGAGATGCATGGGATTTTAGTTCTGTTTTTACTTTTGCTGCTGTTTTACCGTGGAATCAATTGAAAACCCTGATTTTCAGAGGTGTCTAGATACATGCTCTTCTCATCTTTTTCCATAGCCTTTCAAATTCGTTGTTCCCTGTCAGATTTACTTCAACTAGAAGGAAGCCAATGGCCTTAAGGAGTTGGTCAGTTGTCATCTATGGAGTGCTTCCGTTGGGATTATTTAACACCAGCCCTTGGGCAGGGCATATCATGCTGATGTACCCAGATACGCTGTGTTAAGTTGGGCTGCCATTAAACGCAGCTTTGCTCTCCTGCCCATTGTATGGGAACTGGCCATATCTTGCGCTAACTGGAGCCTGTTTGACTACTGAGCAGATGTATTGTGCAGTTTGTTGAGTCAAGATAAGGAAAAACAGGGTGAGACCAGGAAGGGATTGCAAAGTACTTATGAGAAGGATTGCGGTTCACATGGCTGTTTTGGTTTTTTGCCTAGGGTGACTGGCCTTTGCCTTGTTGTGACGCTTTTGCTGTCCATAATTTTTCACAGTCGCAAGAGGAAGACATCTCTGAACGTCATCAGGTGGGAGGGGTGGAATTTAAGTACCATCTTTTGAAAGGAGAGGTGTGTTGATACGTGTCCTTGGCAGTGAGAACCAGTACCAGTGTAAATTGTGGTGGCAGAAGTAAGCTTTGCCTACCAGCTACCAAGCAGCTATCAGACAAAACACTCAGTCCTTCAAAGCACCTGGTTCATATTTAACTGGGATGTTAACCACAGTAAACTTCCGCTGAATTGATAAGTTATTTCCTAGTATCATGCCTGCATGGAGAACTCAGCTCTGCCTTTTCCAGCATTGTCATCTTGCATCTTGTCTCTACACAGGACAAGAGACAGGATGAACGTTTGTGACCAAATTATCTCTGTCTTGGGGAATAAGTCTCTAATCCTACTCTGCAACTTAAGAGCATTTTCAATGGACAATCCTTACGGCAGGGAGGAGGGGGGAAATCTCAACTTATTTATCAAACTTGCTAACAGCATATGGTGCAACATCAAACTTGAACAAGTGGTCCACAGGTGACTTATTCTTGCCCTTACTTTTGAGATTTACCTCCATTTTGTATATGGAGGATGTAATGTGCACCGGAAGAAAAACCAGCTTTCTGTTTGATCTCATTTTGATAAGAGGTAGCTAGGATATGGCAATCCTGCAATCTGTTCTACAGCTATAAGAGGGCAATTTTGTTCATTTCTATGTACTTTGCATAATCCATGCAGAGCCTTGGCAAAGCTGCAATGAGGAATGTCATGAGGACTTGTCACTGGGGATCCATGCAGAAGGGTTTCCTTGGAAGTATGCAAGTTTAGAAACCATTTAAAATCTAGTTCAGCTTTATTTTAGTTCAGCTATGGATTGAGCCATACACCAGATTCCAGTGCTGGGCTGTTCTAATGTTTATTTTTCTTTTATTTAAGGATGTCCTTAGGTAGCTCCTAGAGGCTGCATCCTGCAGTGTGAGCATAGCCCAGACTCATGATCCTTAATTTATCTTCTAGCTGTGCAAGATAACATCTTTGCTAATGTCACGATGGAACTATCCTGTGGGTTTACCTAACATAAGCAGAGGAACAAGCATATAAAGTGTATAGGTGCTTTGTGCAAGAAAGAACTACTGATAAAGGAAGTTGTTTGGCTTATGGTGATGTTTCTCAACCAAGTACTTCTTCCACGATCTCCTGTAAGAATTTGTCACCTCACAATGCTTTTATAGCACTTTGGTTTGGTAGGACTCCTTTACCTCAGTTTTGCTTGGTGGATGTACCAGATTAGCTTGATGTACTCGACTCTGGGCTCAAGTAGAAGTAGAAGCTATTAGATAAAGTAAGTATTCTGCCTCCAGAATACTTAATGCTGGGGGGTCAAATCATGGCCAGCACAGAGCTCTCTTGTGTGACAAGAAGGCAATGGACTCATTTCTTCTGCATGCCTGAACTGTCCTTTGTGAAGACCTGCCCTGCCCGCTTGAGCATGCAACTCTAAGTATATTTTTCACTGTGCTGGTTTCCTACTCTGCAGTCACCTTTATTTCCCTCTAATAGTTAATCTGTCTCCTTGTATTTAATGCACTTGGTTTTTCCTCCAATTTTGAACTTGTATCGAGGCACCTCACTGCTTGTCAAATGTCCTGGCCCATGGATGTATTTGTGGTGGGTACCAGATATCCTCCCTGTTGTTTATTGGTTCTTCAATAGATGCAGTCATGCATGCACTTACCCAGGCTTTGTTCTGTTTGTGTCAAATACTCTTTCTGGTTTACCTGATATTTGCTTTGAAATGTTTGATGAATAGCCTGTTAAAGGAAGTGAAGAAAAACGCTCAGAACCTTCTGTAAGTCCTGCCAGCATGCATTACCGGTGTGGTGAATAGAACAGAGCCTTTGAGTACTGCAGCTGAAATACCAGCCTTGGGTAAGTCACTTTTTCTGTCCAGATGTGCAGCTTTCGTCAACCCTCTGCTCCCAATCCCATCTAAAATTTGAGCCAATGTGATATCCCTGGATCATAGAATCACTTGAGTTGAAAGGCACCTTTAATGGTCACTTAGTCCACCTCCCCTGCTATAAGCAGGGACATCTACAACCAGATCAGGTTGCTCAGAGCTCCATCTAGCCCAAATGTCTCTAAGGACAATACATTCACCACCTCTCTGGGCAACATATTCCAGTTCTTCATTACTGTTATTGTAAAATATCTCTAGTCTAAATCTCATTTGTTGAAAGCATTTGCTTTTTTCCTATCATCACAGACCCTGCTAAAGACTCCACACTTTTCTTTCTTATAGCCCTTTTTTAGATACTGAAAGGCTGCTCTCAGGTTTCCCCAGAGCCTTTACTTCTCCAGGCTGAAGAGCCCCAGCTCTCTCAGCCTGTCCTCACAGGACACAGAACACAGGAGAGGTGTTCCATCCCTCGGACCATTTCTGTGGCCCTCCTCTGGATGCACTCCAACAGATCTGTGTCTCTCTTGTACTGAGGACTCCACATCTGGGTGCAGTACTCCAGATGCAAGACCTTGTACTTGGATTTGTTAAACCTTTTGAAGTTCAGCTGGGCCCACTTGCTTGAACCTTTGCAGGTCCCTCTGGATGGACCATGGCTTATGTTCAATTAGTATTTACTCTGATGATTCTGGGCATCCCTACTGAAGTCAACAAACAGATATTACAGAGGAATTGAGAGTTCCTAGGAATTCAATTTTGAATGCTCTAATCCTTGCACTAAATATCTACCCAGTGCCATGTCGCAGCCTGGAACACATGCAGCACAAATGATTGACCCTTTTCCCTTGGGCGGTTTGGCTTTGACTGCACAAAGCAGCCAATAAAGTGGAAAGGGCTGGGCAGCTGACAGTGTGGAGCTGTGTGAAGCAGTATAGCTTTATGGTCTCAGGTAGAGGAGGAAGTTTGCTTAGAAAATGTCATTGCATTCCTCCTTTTGCTGCCAGCTCTTGATGGCACGTTTTTAGAAGTTGCCAGCTACAAGAATGATGTCTATTCGCCAGACACAGCTTGGGCTGGAGGCTGTTAGCTGTATTCCAGTGACTGGAGCTGGAATGTGTAGCAATGCAGGTCATGATCCCCTCTGTCTAGAAGTTCTCTGAGCAGACCCAACTGAAACCTCTTCTGAGATACTCTTTCAGACAAGGGCGAGTTCTCCCTGCAGTCTGCCTGCTCAATCTCTCCATCTGCTCTGTGGTACATGTAGTGTCCTCCTAATACAGTGGATCTCTTTTCGCCCTTCTGATGGTGCTTTCATTCTTGCCTGTGTTTTATTGTTCTCTCTGCAGCTGTTTCCCTCAAGGCCCTCATGCTATAGAGTCTCTTAATGATCCTCCCCTCCTCTCCCGTCATCCCATCCAAAACATGCAGTTGTCTCTGCTTTCCCTGTGCTCATCTCTGGTCATTCCTAAAGGTATACCGACAAAATCTCCCTCGGAATACAGCACAGCAGTCAAGTTAACATATCCTGGGGAACACTTAATGGTTTTATGTTTGATGTTTATTACCTGTGCACAGTGTGACGCAAGCTGAGAAGTGTGATCAAACAGCTTCTTTTACTGTAGATCATACTGCCAACAAAGACTGTATGAAACCACAGATGCTTTGATGTCGTTCAGGTTCACACTGAGTATTGAAGTCCAACCCCCTTAACTCTTGCTTTGTTTTCCATGCGAGTTGCTCCTTCCCATACAACTACATCACCCAGCTCTCAGAAATATCCAAAAGAAGGGCAACAAAGCTGTGAAGTGTCTGGAGGGTGAATGTTACAGGGAGCAGCTGAGGGAACTGGTTCAGTCTGGAGAAGAGGAGGCTCAGGGGAGACCTGACTGCTCTATGTAACGCCCTGAAAGGAGCTTGTGGTGAGGTGGAGTTCAGCCTCTTCTCCTGGGTAACAGCAACAGGACAAGAGGGAATGGCCTCAGGCTGTGCCAGGGGAGGTTCAGATTGGATGTTAGAAAATATGTCTTGGAAAGTGTGGTGAGGCAGTGGCACAGTCTGCCCAGGGAGGTGGTGGAGTCAGTGTTTGTGGAGTTGTTCAACATGTAGATGGACACAGCTTAGTGGGCATGGAGAGGATGGGCTGGTTGTTGGAGTACATGATCTTACAGGGGTTTCCAACCTTAATGATTCCATGATTCTATTCTAAGTAGCTCCCAAGGATCCGGCTCTCAGACTGGGACCCTTCTCACCCACTTGCTGAATCTGACTTCTTTGTTCTAACGTAATTATATTTTCACCTAGAGAAAGCAATAGACCTCATGGCCATGGAGCTGCCACTTCCTGTGAGATACGAAGCCTAGTTTCTAGTTCTGGCTCCAGTGAGCACATTTTTCAACAGTCACTTTCTGGATGAAGCACATAAGCAGGGATGCCAGCTCGACTCCCTCATTCCCAAGTGAGTTTGCATTGCAGTGACTATTCTTATTGAGCACTAGTGATTTATTCAATTTGCTTCAAACTACCATAGACTCAAGCAATAAGTTAGGAATCAGGTCAATTTGGGCACAACAGCAAAGTGTAAAAAATAATAAAAGTGGACATTATTTGTGCTCTGGAGGGCAACCACAGAAATATACCAGCTCCTAGAAGCACTGTGGCACAATCTGATTCTGCCCCACATAGACCAGCCGTTGCAGTAAGCATGCTTCTACTCCTGACTCTTTTAAAAGTTGGCTGCGGTCTTGGTCTTGGAGTTACTGTGCCTCTGTATTTAAAGTATTTTTCCTGACAGTTGAAAGTAATCAGTCTAACAGGAGCTGAGCAAACCCATGCCGAGCCCAAAAGTGCAGCAGCTTTTTCTCACCTGCCGTGACTTCTAGTGCTAAATGCTTTTCCAGTCGCACTGTGCTCTGCCAAATATCGTGTTTCCTCCAGATGCAGCTCTTCCAACCATGTGTTTAAATCAGTGAGAGTTCCTTGGTGTTTTATATTTCATTTTTGGCATTCAGGCCATTCACCCAGGCATATAAATAACAGTGCTGGAAGGCTCCTGTTTGTATGAATGTTGGCTGCAAGTAGCTTTTCAGGATGGTGGGACCTCCTGATTGAAACGAGATCAGTCCCTGTAGTTTAGTGGTGGATAAAACAGCCATGGAGGATAAGTATCCTTTACAGACACTTGGAAATGGCCTGATGACATATTTTGTTTAAATCTTGGTGCGCCAAACTTGACTACTTCAATGAATTTCCAGAGGGCAACGTGTGGCCTAAGAAGTCAAATGGTGCCTTTTCTTGCCTGTGTCTCAGTCAGAGCTGTCCTGGGAACCTCAGAGCTGGTGCAGCCTGTCTCTTGTGCTGCCCCTTGATCTCACTATTATGATTATGGTCACAAGTGGAGAAAAGTTATCAGGCTGCACCTGACCCAGTGTTGTGCTTAGTGTGGAAAGGATATCAGCCTTTAACTTGCTTGTTGTGTAGTACAGGTCCAGGGCTGTACTAGAGCGCGTGGCAGTGAGACCAAGTAGTAGGAGCATTTGGAGCTTGCCAAGTATTGATTGGTGAGGGGTGGGAATGAGCAGAGAAGCATTTCAATTTGGCATCCATACATAATTCTGATGCTGTCATAGTGAATTAGCAACACTTTCTTTTCCCTGTAGCTCATCCCAGGCTTTTGTCATTGAAGCATCCCTTTTGTCCATCTCTTTTTGTTGAAAGACAAAGTGAAAACAGACAAACAAACACAAAAACAACTACCAGAGCAAACAAAAAGAAAACCAAACAAATCAACACACAGAACTTGTGTTCCTAAACAGTCTGGTTATGTTATGTTATGTTAGTATCCTCTGAATGGAGACTCAGTAATACTGAGCCATTGCTGCTAAAGACTGTTACAGCATAAATATGGGGGATTCAAGCTACAGTTCTCATTTTGTACAGTCACTTAGTCCACTAATGGGGAGAAACAGGGCAACAGTTTAAGAAGGCAAGAGGACTGTCAGAGATTATTAAATCTATGGGGATGATTTGTTTTGGTAGCCGCTCCTGACCCAAGTACACACTTTGGCAGCAGACTTAATGCCTCTGGTAATTAGAGCAAGAAGTGATGGGTCATCATTAGCAACTGCAAATTGTGTTGTATTTCATCTGGAAGGCAGCATCATCTTCAGCGGGGCTTATTTGTTGCCATTGCAGATCATCTGTGAGTCACAAGTGGTACACTGGGCTAACTCATTTGTGTGATTTAGTAGAGGCTTTTTAACGCATGCTTATTGTTCCGTATGAGTAGCCTTTCCAGATAGTTTCAAAACAGAAAATGCCACAGTATTAGACTTTCTTGTACAGCTAATACTACTGTTCTTATTTATATGATGTTTGTGATTTTTTTGTTGTCGTGCATTTCACGGTTCAAATGATTTTGGACTTTGTGTTTGAAATATATTTGTCATCTCTATAGAACAAAAGAGCGAAGAAAGGAAAGCCAGACAAGCATAGAAAGCATCTGCAATTGTCACCTTCAGAAGATACAAGAACCAGTCTAATACCAGTCAAGGTATACATTCACAGAATACTTTTGTGTGGGCTTCCCAGAACCACAATCATATCCAGTTCTGGATGTTGCCAAAGGCCCAAACAGAAATGATCTATCATAGGATCAATATAATTGGAGATATTAGGAAATCCTTGAATACTCTTAGAAGAGTATCAATAAGCAACTGAGGGCACAGGTGCAAAACAGAAGAGGTACAGAGGAAATTGGCCACAGAGAATGCTGTTAGAAGGTTTTACAAGGGAACTGAGATAAAACAAAGCAGGAGTATGTAGTACAGCTGAATAATTTCAAAATAATTTACATAGATCAGCAGGGAACTATGATTGAAGAAGAACAAGATATTGAAGCCTGGCTCAGAAATACATGTGAGCAGCTGGATAAGTCAATGGATGCTCATCAAGCAGAAACTGGGGGACTGTCAGTGGTCAGCTATCTATGTAAAAGTGAAAGCATCCTGAGGGACATACTTATGCCATATTCTTCTCTATAGAGACAGAGCTGGGGACATCGAGGCCCTCTTGGTGAAGTGCTTACAATGGAAAAGGATGTTAAACTCAAGGTGTGTCACTGTATACAAGAAAAAATTACCAAACCCACACTTTTTGTGTGTTTGCCAGCACCTGTGACTCCAGAAAGCTGAATGAGGAGAGATGTTATAGATGCAAGAAAGTGAGACGGACTCCTTGCTTCCTAATACACTTCTGATGTTCTGGGTGTCACCTTGTTTTGGATCCTGCCTTTTGTCTGACCTTCCTAGCAGAGCTCTCACACCACTGGCTCCTCGGGTGAAAGACACCCAGTAAGTCTTGAAACTAGGCACAATGAGGTAGGATTCCTGAAAATAGAGGGCTCCATTTTTTCCAATGTCCAGGTCCCATGGAGGCATGTTTGGGAGCCCTGGGCAACCTGGCAGATCTGGAGGGTGGTGGCTCTGCCTGTGACAAGGGGGTTGGAACTTGTTCATCTTTGGGGTCCGGTCCAACCCAAGCCATTCTGTAATTCTGTATGTCTTTGTGAATGCTTCCCAAGTCTCTCAGCAAAAGGAGAAAGGCAGCTTTGGTGCTGGGGAGGCATGGAGAGAAGTTTGATTTCTAGATTCTGGGAGATTGGATGTCCTCAGGTATTGGTTCTACATTAATACACTTAGCATTCAGCTCTTAATAAGAAATGATGATCACAAAAGATACCCGGCAACAAAAGAGCTCTGAGATTCTGAGATAGCACCCAGTGCCTACAGATGTGCTGCTGTTTGCCAGCTGCTGTGGTGATGATGTCAGTCAAGGGAAGTCAAAGTTCATTTTGCAGGGAAATAAAGATTTTACTGGAAAGTAGAGTGTGCCTTCCTTAATAAGGAAGCAGCATTGGATCTCACCCATATACTCCATTATTCCTTTCCATGTGCTGATGTAACCCTTTTTTATAAAAGCCAGCAACCCTCATTGGATCAATGAGTCCTGATCAATTGTTTTTCTCGCTGAATTATCCATACGGGGTCGTTAGCTGAGCTGCTGGCAGAAAGTGGGGGAGAGCGTTCTGCCTGTTTACTGTAAAGAAAGCAAAGCAAGCAACCAGGAGGGGACTGGCAGCAGGGTATTTACTGTCAATACAGCCGGAGAGAGAGAGGAGATATAAGGAGAGAGGAGCCGAGGCTGAAGACCGCAACCCAAATGAATGATCAGAGTGTAAAAATACCCACACTGTTTCCGATGGAAAATGGGTGGATTGAAGTCAACAAGGGATAACTGGCAGTGCTTGACAAATGGTTTAGTGAAGGGTTAGAGAGGCAGGGAGGTGCTTGTGGTGCACAGAACGATAATGCTGTGTGTGAGCCTACTGGGTCTGCAGCGCAACCTGAAAGGATCTGCTGAGACGAAGCAGTAACTGGGATATTTGTGGGTATGTCTGCATGCGAGACGTACCACTTAAGAGTCATCATAGTAAAATTAATAATCATCAGGTTTAGAAAATAATAATTGGAGCTAATTTTCCTAAGCAGTTGGGTTATTCAGGCCTGGAAGGAGGGGAGTGGGGAGGAGGAGGGGGAAAGGCATATTTTCTTGCTTCTCTTTCCATTTCTTCATGCACAGAGGAATTAGGTGATCTGAAATTTACAGGACAAGGTGGCTCTGAGCAGCTCTCTCTGAGTGTCCCTCCTGTTTCCAGATGCAGGCGAACAAGTGAAGAGTGAATTCACACTTTAGAGAACACTGACGACCATCTTGCCATGAAACCATTCACAGATGAAGATGTAGAAATCTACATCCAGAGCAAGGTAAGGCTTTATCTGTCCAGATTTTCTGTCTCCCACACTAGGTGTTGATTCTGAAGGGTGCCAAACTTGACAGCTAGTTGCTTGCCTTCTGTCTTCGTTTTTCGAGACAAGACTGGGTGAAGTTTTATGAGAACTGTATTTCTAATGAGATTTCTAGGTTTCTGTTGCAGAATGTTATCAGAGATCTTGGCTGGTAGCCTTGTTTTCCGAGCTGCATGTTCTCTTCTATGTCTTCATATTTCCTGAGGTTTTGTTCCCACTCTCATAATTCCAGATGTGAGATGAGCTGTGGATCAGTAGCACTTAATCTAGGGAGAAGTCCTCACCTCTCTCCTTGTCCAGTGGTCTTGGATTGACAGGTACAAGACCAAAGCCACAACAGCAGGGGCTGCTTCTTAAAAAGATGCATGTAGGAATTGGGGAGAGATGGAAACAGCTTGAATTCTCCCATTGTCTGTCACCTCAGCTAAGGATATTTCGCTATACACCACAGCTGAATAGCATGTCTCAGTACAGGCAGGATGGAGACACATTTTCTACTTTATAGAGATACTCCAGCACTGTGTTATTTTTCTCCATTCTAAAATGAAGTAAAACAACAAAAATCAATCAGTAGAACTGTATGTTCTATGAAAAGGGATTCTAAATGAGCTGTAATATATTATTTTTTAAAGCTTGTGCTTCATCACAATGGTTAGCTAATTTCTATCTGGTTGTTTTCCATTACAAAACGCAAGAAACTGAAATGAAAAATGACTTCCAAGTGGAAAGCTGTAAGTCCTTCTTTCAGAAAAGGATGAAATATTCTAATACCATATTAAGAAATGCTTGTTTTTTTCTATGGAAATGTTTTGGTGACAAGTAATCAAATTCCTTTGAGAACCTTTGAGAAATTCATTTTCACCCATTTGGCGTTTTGCACTGGTTGACCATTCCATCAGAATCCATACACTGAGCTATAACAGCGAACCGTTCTCTGCGGATTTATAGAGCTATAAAAGAGGGAGCAGAAGGAAGCCATGTACAAGGAAGATGCTCATACATCCATCATTAGTACAGTAGAGCCTAGTTCTGAGGCTTATAGAAGCAAATGTTTTCCATTTTTACTGAAAATCTGTTTTGTAGCAGCCTTCCAGCTCTGATGGCTTACTGTTACTAGTTTCTTCCTGTAGCAATGAATCTCTCATACTAATGACTTCTTCATTAACCCACTCGTCCAGCAAAGGAAATATGCAAGTGCAGGTGACTGGGCAATTAAAAGCAAACTCAAACATTCTTCACAACCTCCGGTCAATCCTAGTCCTTTTTCTTTCCTCCATAATAAAGCCTTAATCAACCTTGTTGTTCTGGCAAACTTCTGAAGTCAAGGTTTGGTAATGGGAATGCCAATAGGTGATAGTAATGGCTGGCTGATGACGAACTTTTTCTTCCTTTTCTCCCAGCGCGTTCATGCTGGTGGTAAGCACATTAGATAAATGTCTTGGCCCTTCAGAAATTGCATTCACTTGCTTATGCTCTGTCTTCTGATGTTTATGGCTTCCTTTCTTTATGATGGTATAATTTTGCATTAGCAGAGTGGGTAGATATTTGGAATTAGCTGTGGGTAATGCATGTCTCATGTCATTTGTTCTTCCGTCCTTGCTTCAGTGATGAGGATCTACATGCAGGTGGAGGTGTTCAGTGGTACCTCCCTTAAGTTTTTAGAGTCTGTACTGTCCTAAAGACTGTGGCAACAGCTGAAGTTCAGCCAGTAGGCAATGAACGTGCAATTAAATGAGACCGTGCTGGGTTGGATGAAGTGTTTCTTACAGGTACCACTCAGAGAGAACACAGCATGAGGAAGGAGTACAGGGGAAGTCCTGGATCTCAGCTTGGGCCAACCAACAGTAATGATATACTTTAGACAGTTTGTTTTTAGTCTCTGAAAGCACTTAGGGGTGGATAACTTTCTTTACCACTCATAACATTGGCTTGTTGAAGGAGCCATTAGGTGTCTTGTTGAGCAAGTCAAGTTTACTGAACTGCTCTAAGAACTAAGGCGTTCATCTGGACTAGTGAAAGAAAGTAGCTATAGCTACAGGTGGATACGTGTATTGCATCTGTATTAGATATGAGCGGAAGTGACTATGTGGTGTTAACATAGCAAAAAATCAGGATGCAAAAGGTAAATGAGAGTCTGGCAAAGGGAATATAATAATGCTGTCTTGATGTATTTCCCACTTGTAAGTACTAAAAAAGCTTAGTAAAATACTGTTACCTTTCAAAGAATCATAGAATCACCAAGGTTGGAAAAGACCACCAAGATCATCCAGCCCAACCATCCACCTATCACCAATATTTCCCCACTAAACCATGTCCCTCAATACAACATCTAAATGTTCCTTGAACACCTCCCTGGGCAGCCCATTCCAGCACCTGATCAGCCTTTCAGAGAACAAATTGCTCCTAACCTGCAACCTGAATCTCCCCCGGCATAACTTGAGGCAATTTCCTCTAGTCCTATCACTAGTTATGCAGGATATGAAGCTGACCCCATTTCATCACAACCTACTTTTAGGCAGCTGTAGAGAGCAATAAGGTCTCCACTGAGCCTCCTCCAGATGGAACAACCCCAACAATCAGCTTTGTTGGCTGAGAAAGGAGTTTATTCCAACTCTGTTCATCTTCAAGTTGTGTTAGTCAATTGCTCTTCCTTGGGTGACTGATACTAGGCAAGCTGGGCTAGACTGATACTAGGCAATCCATTCTTCATTTCAGACCTTCCACTGAAATATTTTTTTCATAAATAATTTCACTAATGCTGCTGGAATTGAAAGACCATCTATCAGGTCACACAAACTCCTAGCCCTCAATGGAACCATCTTTGGAAAGATATCTTGTCACCAGCTAGGCAGGAACTGTCCCTGTACTCAGATATGAAGATAGTATGGATATTTTCATTGTACCACACGGGCAGCTAAATGTTGCCACATACCATTGCAATATGACTAATGCATGAGGTATCTGTGATTCTTGCAGTCTTGCCAGCTCTTGGAGCAAAAAGTAATCCAACTCTGAGAGTGGCTCTGCAGGGGCATAGCTGGCTGTCCTGGATCAAAATGGTTGAAGAACAAGGCTCCAGCTAGTTGTTAGCAAATTCATCATGTAATTAACTCCTTCTCTTCCATTCATCGATATTGGCATAAGAATATCAAGTAATACTTGGCAATCTTGAATTTTGCCTTTCAGTGTTCACCAGCAAGAGCTCTGCCTTGTGGTAAGTTGACTGTAATCTAAAGGGAATAAGTTTTTATTCCCACTGCAGCATAGGCACATATGTTTCAGGGTGCACCAAGCTGATTGTTCTTACAACTGGAGACAAAGACTATAGTTATATGTAATATGAAGTGTCTTTCTTGGAACTGACAGGTAGAGCCACGCCATTCTCTGGTCTCCAAAACAGTGGAGGAGGTGCAGAAAATCATCCAGCAACTGACCACAGAAATCAGCTATAAGGCCACACGATTCCAGGCCATCTCCAATTCTGGCATTCACAATGAGAATATTAAGGTACGGACAAGGGATCTAGCGTAGTGTCTGTGGTTTGTAGTCAATCAGTCAGTGATTTTCCATTCTGTAAGTGTATGGACAGGTACCTCCAAGTAAAACACCACAGAAGATACGATGACATTTCAGTGTGGCGATTCTCATGTCCGGCTGAGTCGTAAGAACTTACCTGTGGGCATCTTAATACTGGAGATGCATCAGAAGGGGATGGGTGAATGAGGCAGAGTCTTTTTTCACAGCTGCTGCTTTTACAAAGAGGTGCTGTTGCCAGAGCTGTCAGTCTGCAAGCAGAAGCCAAATGACAGAAAGAAAAAAGAAAAAAACTACTGCAGTAACATGAAGAGGAAAAAATGCCCATGACTGTATGAGCTATGACTCATATTTTTCACAGGTGGAAAACCTGTCACCTCAAAAAGCTTTCTTCTGCTGTGAACATAAAAAGCTTCGTCAGAAAAATATATTTTTTTCCTTGGTGGTGAATTAGAACTTTTTTTTCCTGGGAAGAAACATACTTATTAGTGGGAGAAGATAAGCCATTTTAGACCATTAGATACCAAAACAATACTGTCCTGTCCCAGATGTGACAAGACTTTGACTATTAGTCCTTTGACTATTTAACACAGGCTATAAGTAATACTGAGAGCAATGGCAACTTCAGATGAAAATGATCTTTCTCATCTGAAGCAGATTACATACTCTAGTTATGTCAACCCATACACTAAAATGCAGCCACTTACGGATAGATGCACAGCTTGTGAAAGCATAAGGCAACTTTTGCAGCTGTCTACAAATGACAGGGAAGAATTCTGGGTATGAAGCTGCTTGAAGGGCATGGAGGTGGAGGCAGAATAGAGTCACCCAGTCTAAAAACTGGCTGTTGCTCTGGGGATAAACACATTCAGATTTATATCTTTTCTGGGATAGCGTGTGTTCTGAGGCAGATGTGCTTGCCAGTAGGAATGACCACAGTGCCACAACCCAGTGCCACATCCTGATCCACACCTTCCTTGGTTCTGTGGTCTGCCACCCTCCTCTCACACCGGAACAAACCTGCTTGGCTTGTGAGGACCGACAAAACCAAGGCCAAGGTAAAATGGTTCTGGAAAACAAAACGGCACAAAAACAAGGCAATCTATTCTGATCAGTAACTTGTTCTACTGTAGGCTGGTCTGAACACCCTCAGCTTAAATGAAATTCCTGAAATATATTTTATTAAAAAGTGTCGGATTTGTTACTTAACCCAGTCAGTGGCAATCATACTTGGAGGGCTGGCTAACTTTGTGCTGTAGATATGGGGCAGCAAAGAATGGGTTAATAAGAAAAATGTTTTTGACGTGGTCTGTTCTGCTTACAAAAAATAGAATCTTTAATATCGTTGTTGAGATCACTCACCCTAGAGGATGCATCTGTCAAGGGAAAGTCAGTATATTAACAATTCTGTGTTTAATTTTGCAGCATCTTTTTTTGTTTGTTTGTTTGTTTGTTTGTTTCCCATAAATTAAATTTATGGTGACTTTTGAGAACTTCCAGCTTCTGGTTAAAAGGATTTAATTTAACTTGATGCAGGGTTATAGGTCTGTTGAGAAACTACAAACCTCCTTTTAGATACACAGGGCTATGTGGGGAATTTTAACAAAGGCTGTGGAGGCTTCAATAAGGATGTAAGGAGCAGGTTAACATCCAGAGTAATTCCTAGTACAGCACTGGCCTAACAGGTTGCCAAGCGGTCAGTTCTGTGATGTTGGCAGGGGGGATTTCTTTCCTTTAGCAAAGAGGCTTGTGGTACGCTTGCAGCATTGCTCGGTGAATGAATGACCTGCCACATGCTTTCTCTCTGTTCTATGTGATTCTTCTTTTCCTCTCTGCTGCTCTCAGGATCAGCCGGCCTTACTGGCCAAGTGGTCAGCTCTGCTGCGGGGAAAGCGCCCGTTCCACCCATCCATCCAGGTACAACACCCTACTGGTGCCTGCTTCCTCCTCACCCACCTTCTTCTCCAGACAATTTACTCCCCTAACTTGTCCTCCTGTGGCTGTCTCAGCCTTTCTGCAAGAAATTTTATTTATTGCTTGTATTTCTAACCTAATGCTTCCACTTGCCTGAGACATCCTGGCTGCACTTAAATTGATCACCATGCTGCAGGCAGGTTTTTAATGCAACGGGATGGCCACAGGTTATATGTTGCAGAACTGGATGCTCCTGGTCCACTGCCTGTGACTTGTTTGGGGCCTGAAGCCTGGCGTGACAGTGTGAATGCAGGCCTGGGGTTTGTTTAAGCCACAAGGATACCAGCTGCACAGCTGAATTTGGTATGAGTATAACCTCTAAAAGTGATGTTGGAGACTGGTCCAGCAGAGTATACACTTGCATAGGACCCAGTTCAGTGTTGTTACACTGAAGGCTATCTGAATGTTTGGGATTGTTTCTGGAGAATGACAAGGGTGCTTAACTGACCTAATTGAGGTAACCACCTTCCAGCAGCTGCTGTCACCACATCTTGCTCACACAGCTCTTTCACCTTCTTAATGCCAGTGTAAGTAAGGCTTGGACTCGAGAAGTTGAAAAGCATCAGAGTCAACACAGTAAAAGCCTGAATGGGTTTGGAGGCCAACACCTGGAGCCAAGATTGCCAAATACTTCCAAACCTGGCAGTTCTGGCTGTGTCCTGAACCTGTATGAGGTCTTCTGAAATTCTTTTTCACCTTACTCACTCTGCAAATGCTGGTTGATCACTGGTTTGGTTGGAGAATGGTTATATTCAAAGTGAGGCCAATTAATTGTCTTGCAAACAAGCTTGCTTCTGGGTGTTATCCACTGATCATTCTTCTATCCTTACTCTGCTTTTTGCTCAGCAGGAGATGCAGCTTCATACAGCACTATCCAAAACCTGGAGTTGTTTCTGAGTGCCACTGCCTGTGTAGGCTCAGGCATGTCATTTACCTTGATGTCTGTGTCTCCTTAATGGACGACAGATGTGTTCTAGTCAGGCAGAGTGAAATGCTTGTAAAATGAATGGACTGTGGTCTTATTCTACTAATGTCATTAGTGGGTTTTGGAAAAGATCCAAAAAGTGCACTTTTGCTATAGTTGTGGAACTGTGGAACTCTAGGCTTATCTCTAGTAATGGCTTGAGTTAAGAACTTGAACTATTTTGTTTCCCATTGCTGTATCTCAGAACAAGCTCTCTGATGCTCTCCTGCTCACTGGAAGCTGTTAGTTATTACATTTCATGCAATTGCAAAATAGAAATAACAAGAAACAGGGAAAACTATGGCAAATGTGGTAGCAAATCAGCCAGAGTGTGCTCTTCTCTTGTGTGGGCCATGCCTGTCACATTAGACTCCTATAGGACATCAGACTATAGGATAATTTCTTCTTACTCTGTGTACCTTCAAGATAAATTTCAGACAGGTATGGAAAAGGTCCTGGATGCATCCCATCATTCCTATTTTACCATGTTTTTTCCTTCCATCTAAAGCTTCCACTTGCATGTGTTACTTCCTTAACCTTCATGATCTCTGATCTGCCCTTGCCTGCACTCTTAATCTCTCTAAACTCTCCTAGGTCTTAGCACCGAGCCAATTCCTCATCACGGTCCCTCTGCGTGGCCTGACTGGGTACAGGGAAAGCCAGGTCCGACATTGGCGCTATTACACTGTGCATGGAGCCAAGCTACTCTCCTCTGTGCGGGACCCTGAGGAGCTGCATCAATGGCTTGAAGTGGAACAGTTCTCAAAAACCCTTCAGCAGTGGCACGAAAAGGATGTGAACATTGAAGGTGATCTGGTTCCAGCCAAAGTCCTTATCGTCTTCCGAGAGCTGGTGGAAAAGTCAATTGTTTCCTGTAACCTATCCAGTGAGTTTAGTGGGAACGGGTATAAGTGGAACTGGCTGTCTCCTGCAGGTAGCAGAGGGGGAACTACTGCACACACAAAGTGTTTGGGTCATTCACATAATTAGAAGCTGAAAAACAGCAAAATCCTCCAAGGTCAGGGAGCTTCTAACCCATTGCAGTAATGCGTAGACCTGCACTGAAGACAGAACTCAGTAGACCTTGAGTTCTTCAAGATGGTGCTCTTCTCTTAGGATCCTGTGTAAGTTCTACCTCAGCCAAGCTGAAACCCAGATTTTCAAAGCAGTTAGGAATTTGGAGGGGGGGGGAAATGTCTTTTTTTTTCTGGTCTGGCAGCTGCAATGTAGCTTGACTAGTCAGAAAGATGCTGTAGGAAAAAGTGGATACGGAGGAAGTGCGTAAGCTGGAGATGTGTTTGAAGATATGAGTAGGGCAGGTAATGTTCTAGGGAAGCCTTAGATGTCCATACCTTTCCAGTATGTGGGAGGACTTGAAGAGAAGTCTGTTGGACAACTGCTCCATTTTCCCCAGTGCCCAGGCTATTCAGTAGGTATCATGGAAACTTGCTTTCAGTAGTGGTGCTGATCCCTCTGTGAGCAGTTCCAAAGTGCCTGTGTATATCCTATAGCAATTTGTACTGGAAGTGCTGACATAATGCAATCAGTGGTGCGTGCAACATGCCTTCATAGCTGCGACATCTGCAGCAAAATGCTGCCTAAACAGTGATCCTCATATTTAATTCTGAGCGTCCTAAAGGCATGTTATAGACTTCAGCTAATGAACACATGGCTTCATCCAAGCTGAACGGTTTGTGTTCATCTTTTCACATTAAGATACTGTGACATGGTCAAGATCAGACTATGGTGCCTTTTCTCACATCGTGTTTCCAGAATGTCTTTACCCATCAGCAGCCTGATACGGGTCTTCTGTATTCTTGAAACATAAACATATTTCACCTCCTCTGATGACACTCAGTGGATATTTCTTCCGTGAAAACAGAAGTTGTTACCATCCTAAATGTTCATCACTGTTCCTTCAAGTCTGCTGCATGGACTCCTTTTGGAATTGGAATTCCTAGCCAGTGTCAGTCGAATTGAGGTGGATTAACACACAATTACTTAAACTGCTTATGGTAATCTGCTTTGTATTTACTTCAGTGGGTTAGAGCATGATCACATCATTGGCTCAGACAGCAAAGCTGAAGAAACAGTGATCCATCCTGAATGACAGGGACAGAAGCTTCTTCCATGTACACAGTTGGACCAGCATTGCCCATATTTACTTTCTCCTCTGTCCTCCTACCTCTGGGCAGACTGAAATAAGCTTTTTCTTGTGTTCCACTATGTCACTGAAGAGAAGACAGCAGTGGAACTGAAAGTCTCAATTTGGACATGGGCGCTACGCAGCCCCTTGCTTGGCTTGAGGAGAGGATCTTTTCACCTTTATCACCTTTCACGTTGTTCCTTGACAGACAAAGTGACGGTGCTGGAGAGCTTCAGCTCAGTTGTGCGAGTGGCTGTGGAAACATCAGAATTCCAGGTTGAGGTGGAGCTGGCCCCTACAGTGGAGATTCCAACTTGCTGGCCTGAGAAAGCTCGGTGGCCTCGTTGCCTCAAGCGTTGGCCATCCCAGGAAAAAGTGCAGTGCGTCAAGGTGAGCAGTCTAAAGACAACTGTAAGGTCTGTGCAGAAATTTCCTTTGCAGGTATGTGATGGTGGTTTGGAAGGCTGAAGAGAAGAAATATTTCAAATTATTTGGATTTTATTGAGAATTTCTTCCCTTAATGATGGTGAATTCTCTGGAGGGAAAACTGATTTAACTGCCTATTGCATGAGTTTCTTGCAAATAGCTCTGGCCATTTAGCTGAGTGCGTTTTTTCTTGCTGTTCTGCTTTGTCTCATGTGATCTTTCTGCAAGTGGAGCACTATCTCAACATTTTCCTTCTGCCCTTCTCCTGTTCCTCCCCTTGGCTAGATTCTGGCACTCCAGATCAGCTCTACTTGCCATGATCTCACACATCGAGTTCTGACTTCCAGTCTGGCTCCCTACTTGCTCATGACCTGCTGCTCCATGGCAAAGTGCCTGCAGAGCTGTGCCTCAGCTTTAGCAGCACTGTTTGTACTGCACCTGGCACCTCTAGAGCTGAATCTCCTGGGAGTAACCAATGTCACCGCACGAGGAAACAAAACAAATTGCTTGTTTCATCAATCAGGAGTTACAGTGGGAGCATTAACCATGTTTGCTGCCTCTGCTAGCATGCAACATCCCTCTGCATTACTCAGAGAAATCTGCCTCTCTGATCTAGCGTCACACTTTCCATTTTGTCCACAGTCACTTGGTTTTGACCTCTTGGCCCGCTCCAATTATCACTGGCAGCTCTGCTTCTCCCGTGCTGAGCATATGCTCATGGAAGGCCTTGACGAAGATGGTGGTTGCCGCATGAAATGCTTCAGAGTCATGAGACAGATGAAGGAGGATGTCTGGTGTGCTGGAAATAAGCCTGTCATCACAGCTTATCACCTTCAGGTAGGCATCACTATGATATCAAGATACAGTCTCAGTATCTGTTATAGGGGAATGATGTTCATAATTAGGAAGTCTGAAAGACCTGACTGGAATAGCAGTACTATTTTCCTTACCTCTGGAAACTTCATTGTAACAACTGCCTGTAGAGAGAACACTAAGAAACTGAGTGGGATTCTTGCACCCAAGATTAGTTAATTTTTTGTTTTAGAAATGATTTTCAGAATGATCAAGATGGTCAATATTGCTTTTTTTTAGTACAATAACTGTAAGTACCTCCAAAAAAATTCTTCACAAACATAGCAACATCTGTAAAAATGCAGTATGGGCAGGATAAAAATAATACCATGGGAGCAGTAATCATATGGAATTCATTTTTTTTATCTATTGATTTTTCTTTTTATGCAGGTAGATAGTGATAGGACAAAGGGGAATGGATTTAAACTGATAGAGAGGAGGTTTAGGTTAGACGTTAGCAAGAAGTTCTTCACTTAGAGGGTGGTGAAGCACAGGAACGGGCTGCCCAGAGAAGCTGTGAATGCCCCACCCTGGAGGCATTCAAGGATAGGCTTCATGGGTTCCTGGTCGGTCTTTATTTAGTGACTGGCAACACTGCCTACAGTAGGGGGTTGGAACTAGATGGTCTTTGAGGTCCCTTACAACCCAAGCCATTCTATGATTCTATCATATTACATGAAATAAGCTGCGAGAAAGAGATCATAACACATGCTGTATTGTGTGTCGGAAGAAGACAGGCAAGAGTTGCTTGGAATCCCAGTACATTCAGAAAGCAAATCTGTGTGCATCTTCAGCACAAGTATGGCTGAAGCTAACAGCTATGCTCATACGATTATTATTCTCTCCCTCCTTGCACCTACTGGTTTCTACACTTGTACAATAGACCATTTTCTACAGCTTAAAACACCTGGAATTTCTGTGGAGGTCCCTGGCCTTTGCAAATCCTCCTTCCTTGCCTGCTTTGGCCATCTGTGCAGGATCCTTGGTTTGCAAGTGAGGTTTGCAAGGCAAAGGAAAGGGGGCAGCCAGGGGAAGGTGAAAGGGCTCTCCCGTAGGTTGTCGGTTGTGATCCCTTTGTTGCAGAATCGTTAATGCAGGAAGACTGCAATGCCAGGCATTCCAGTTTCCAAGGCTGTCAGCCACTTACCAGCACTTAAACTGCCTTAGCAAGCCGTGTGAGCCCTCAGCAGAACCTCTAACACCTCTTCTCTCCCATCTGCTTCTTGCAGACAGTGCTATTCTGGACGTGCGAAAAATACCCACGCACCAAGGATTGGCGCTGCTTTCACGAAGCCTTCCTGAGGCTGGTGCAGAAGCTGCACAAGTGTGTGAGCCAGCACTTCCTCAAGCATTACTTTGTCAAGAACACCAATCTGCTCAAATATGCCAACACCAGTGACCTGGACACAGTGGCCAGCAAGCTTGCTGTCTTCTTAGAGAACCCAGCCTTCTGCTTGGACTAAGGCTGAAGAAAGCTTCCTCACCTCAAATTTGAGCAGTTTCCCCACCTCTTCTCCTCATTGATGGTGTTCTTGTCCTTCCAGGAGGTGTTGCAGCTGGCTTTCTGAGGCAGTTGGCACTGACGGAATGAACAAAATGTCAAGATTGCAGCTGTGGGTGGAGAAAACTGATGGAAGGCATTGCTTGATGCCCAGCCTATCTAATTCGCTTTCAACAGCAACAGCTTGCCTAGAAGCTACAGCCTGTGAAACTCAACCCTGTGTCAGTCAGAGCAGCAACTGCCTTATTCTCTGCCTCCAGTCTCGTGGCACATAAGCAGAAAGATGGTGCAAAGAAGTCTCACTCTGCTACCTACCTGCTGTGCAACCTAGCACATGGATGGTGGTTGTTTAAAGTGCCCGTGTCTTTTTGGGGTGTTGCATAGGAGGAGAATACTTTTTCAAGGGCTCATAGCTCCAATATTCCCAGCTTTTAATATTAAGAAAATAAGTTTTAGGCTTTCAGAGGAAGCAAGTGCTAGAATGAGTATAAAGAATGTTGGTTTAAATGTTATTAAATCACTGAAACTACACCAAAGTTCACTTTTTTCTTACATCTGTGAAAGAAGGTAAGTGTGTTCTTTGATGAGGAAGATGAGGTAGCAGGAATGGGATTCACAGCCCAACCCCAGGGAGCTGCTACAGTGAGTGGCCTGCAAGATGGCCATCTGTGGCAGAGCATCTCCCCCGTGTGTCAAACTGTGGTCTTACTATTCACCTTCAGCAGTCTCGGCTTCCTGGCTTGGTTCTGTATGCAGGAGTTAACTCTTGCAAGAGTTACCTTGCATTTAGGAGCTGTGTTATATGGGAGTGTTGGTCCCAGCCTCGTGTTTGGTTATAGGTTCAGGAAGGATTCAGGAGAGGATGAAGACATCCTCACCCATCCAACTTCTATGGTACAACCTGGAAGATAGGAGAAGGAGACTGATGGATAAGAAAGAGAAGGATGGATAAGAAAGAGAAGAATGGATAAGATAGGAGAAGGAGACTGATGGATAAGAAAGAGGGTGAATAATACCTTCTTCTTGGCTACTCACAGCTTTGTTTGGTTTTTCCAAGTAAGCATTTCATTTCTTGCGAAGGAATAGTAAGGAAATTTTGCAAAGGAAAAGTAGAAAGACACAACGCATCCTGAGATCTTGGACAATATTCCTTAGGCTCCTGAACAAGTATGTGTATCAGTATTGAGTTTATTTTTAGAAGATATGATAAGTTGCAGGTGATCAAGTGTTGACCTCCTACAGAAACCAGTCTCTGGCAGAAGGATTGTTTTAAGATAAGACCAGTGAATGCAGCCATGTCCAGCATCAGCATGTTTCCCTCTTATTTCAGCCTGGTTACCAGCACTTAGAAATCACCGAGTATCAAAATGAAGAGCTTAATTCTGCTACTGTTGGTGGCCATGTTTAGAGACGACAATCTGGATATTCTTCATGTCTTCCATCCCTCAGTGGTCATTTCTTTAAAGAGCTTTTGCTTCCTCATCCCTCACCCAAAAAGGGAGGTCTGAGATCCAGGCAGGATCTCAGTTGTGTGGTCCTTCTTGTTCTGCTCTCCTGCATCAGATCTCACCCCTGGGAATGCCCTCCAAGTTGCTTTTCCACACCGGTAAACATGTTGCATGGAACTGTTTTGAACAGGTAACTCCTCTTGCTAAACCTTTGTGCTCCAGGCTTACTTATAAAAGGAACATGAGTGGCAATTTATTGATGACACAGCTTAAAGCACGGCTTCCCTGTTTCTGGTGAGCAGAGCTGTCCCTATACCTTCCCCCTGAAGAGCACAGAGACATCAGTCTGCCATGCAGAGTCAGAGGACTGTGACTAGAAAGTAACGTCTCCCGATGTATCTCGATTTGTGCTGTGGTTGTAGTGTGTAGCTTCTGAAGCTGGAAGAGGGCAAAAGCAGTTTGAAAGGACAGTGAAAAACCATCCAGAACTTCTTCTCTCAGATTTAAGATTTTAGAGCATGTCTCTGTGTGGAAGATACGACCTCCCTCTGTAGCCAGGGGCAGAAGGTGTTTCAGTGGTGGTATCCTACCCTGGCTGCAGCTGTGCATCAAGGTCCTCACTCAGCTGCTGCAGCTCACAGCCAGATATGACATGGCATCATTTGCAGAGCTACAGGATGGAAGCACTCTTGCTCTACCCCATCCCCTCTAGCTGTTGGGAATGAATCAGCAAAGCCAGCAAGTGAGCCCAGAGAGATGGAGCCCTGCTTGGAGCCAAGTCTGACATCCTTCTTTGCTTGGACATCCTTTTCTTGCTGCAGGAGATTTCATTATAGCTATTTAAAACAGAAGCCGCAGTGCTACTGACCACAAAGGCACAGAACCATCCCTAGCTTTTTCTCCAGAACATCAAATCACAGCTACTAATTAAGGGTGAGGAAAAAAGGTTTTCAAGGAAGAACTGGTATAAGAATTAGGGGCTGAATACAAGGAATAATTTAATCTCAGGGATAGATGGGAATTGTGATATATACTATCACCAGATGAGAATGTTTCTGTGTGGTGGTGATGGTGGAGGAGTTGTACAGGAGGTCTCTGTCTTAAATGACATTTCCAAATGTAGTTGCAGCATCTTTTTATGGGATGCTTTCTGCACCGGTGGGTGCTGGGAGCCTCCTACAGACACAGGGCATCCTCAGCACTCACCACGGGAACTCTGCTCCCTCCAGCGGAAACCTCGATAGGAAATCTGTTGCTGTGTTACAGAGGATAACCGTGCGAAGCTGGAACTTTTACACTGCGGTTAAGTCACTAGAGGGCAATCTCGCTCTCAAAAACACAGTATCTTGCTCTCAAGAGTCGGGATCCTATTAGTTTTCATTGGACTGAAAAGCAAATGATCCCAATAAATCTAAATCCTGTTGCCAAAAAAGGAGGAAAGGCAAGAGACTAAGGGAGGGCCTTCTAATAAGTAGCAAGGTTCAGGTAGAAGAAAGTAAGTCCCTAAACTCTGGGAACCACTCCAAGGGCGAGAATATGGATGTATTGCTTTCTGCAGCAGGAGATGGGCTGGCAGCAATTCAGGGACAACACCAACAGGCAGAGAGCAGGAGGGTGCTGGGAAGGAGGCAGCTATCACCCCACCTCTCTGTCCTTGTGGCTGTGCTATACACCTGCCCAGGAGCCAGCAACCATGTCTTCAGCTCCCTAGCAATTCAGTCTTCCTCTTTCTTTCCTTTTTCAACCCCAGGAGATACATTGTGCAAGCACAGTTTTTCTGATGCCTTTTCTTCAGCTTGGGTGGGCAATTCTGACTCTGCATCACCTCTCATTGACATTGTAGGCACCACGTATGGGCAGTACCCAGTACAGACCCTGTCCTCATGCTCCTCCAGGGCTGTCACTCACCAGGTCAGGCTGCCCAGGGCCCCATCCAGCCTGGCCTTGAACACTTCCAGGGATGGGACACCCACATCTTCGCTGGGCAGCCTGTGTCAGTGCTTTTCTCGTGATGCAGGTGTTAGTCTGTTGTGCTCCAGGCAATGTGTTTTGGTCAGAGCTTGGCTTTGAAGGCAACTCCTGGGTGGGTGATGAGGAAAGCACAAATCCCACCAGGCACCAAGACTATTGAGAGAGTGCAGGATGTGCTTTCCACAGGGAAGATTCTCACAAATAAAAATTACAAGGAAACACAAATCCTAGGAAAGAATTAATCAGTTTGAGAGACTTTAGAATGATTAGAAGAAAGAACAGCATCTTCTCTGGCTCTCCTGAATGATGTTAATTACCATTTGCACAACTCTGGTGCGTGCCAGTTAAAGTTTGCTGGATTAGAATGCTAAATGTATTCATCTTGCTTTTCTTAGAGAAGCTACTCTTGGACTTGGGCACCTGCACAGGTCAACAGCTCAAAGAAATGTACCTTTTTGCTGCCAACAGGGCAGTGCTTTGCATGCGGGTTCATCTGCAGCCTGATTCCAAGCTAGGAACAGTACAGACTCAAGATGCCATTCTTCCTCCATAGGGTTTGCTGTCCATACAACCATCAGAGGAATAATCATAACCTCCCTTGTTTTTAGCAAAGCATGAGCAGATATGCCAACTCCTGAGGTCCCTTTTTCTCTGCTAAAATCTTGTGTTCCAGCCTTACTGTGCTTCTTTGTAAAGTGTAGTTCACCTGAGTGAGAATAACTGGGGTGCTTTGTGGAGTTCCTTATGAGGTGTCTTCAGCACATCATGTAGTGGCATGCTATGTAAATGCAGGATGTGCTACATGGGTTAGTACTGTGCTGAAGGGAACACCAAAGGGTCAAGTTCCCTTAAAGCATAACTGCAGCTTCAAAGGAGGAGCAGCTATCGTCAATGATTTCCTTATTAAACCAGGTTAGGCTGGTTGAAAGGCAGGCCATGGTCCAGTTGTCTTTGAAGTGAACCAAATTCCCAAGGCTGTGAGCCAGCAGGTCCATCATCTCTGTGAGCCCTGAGCTCTGCCCAGAATGGATCCATCTGTCCCAGCCTGTCCCTCTGTGTCCTCCCCAGCCCATGGCAGTCTCAGATCTAAGCTTCTTCCCCACTTCTTCTCAATCCACTGGTGGACACCATCCCTCCTTGCAACACTGGCTTCCTACGCCCAGGCTGAGGAGCTTGGCTGTTTTCTAGCTGTGTCATTAAAATACTGCGAGCTGGAGAGGCAAGAGATCAGTGACCAGAGCTAATGGCAGCAAAAAGGATTAAATGAACAATAGGTCTTGAGCGTAATTTATGAATGCCATTAGCTGCTGAGAGGGAATTACGTTATGACTGCAGTTCTGAGGGGGAAGGGTGGTTCTTATCTGGCAGGAAGAAAAAAAAAGTGTCTGATTGCATTTGGATTAACAAACAATGGTCATATTAATCTATCTTGGCCTGTTATGTTTAGATTAGGTCTAATAACAGCCCAACAAACAGGCTGCATTTCCTGCATCTTGCCTTGGATGCCTGTGACCAGCGAGTGTTGTGTTGGTACCCTGGGGCTGCGGCCATGCAGCGTGCACTGCCCTTGCCTAGCAGAGCATGGCTCTCCATCAAGACTCATGCAGAATGCAAAGTGTCCAATGCAGTGGTCCGCATTGATCGGGAGGACATCAGTTAGAGGAGTGTTTGGCTGGAGCCCCGCAGCCCAAGGATGGCACTGAGCTAACCGCTCCCTGCTCTGAAATAGCATCTCCCTGCTTTGTTTCATAATCAATGCAGCATCTCGTTAAATTGCTTAGCTTGGCATCTGGGACCATTTGTCATCTTGTGATGTGAGGGATCCTAATCAGATTAAACCTGGGGATCATATTGTGGAGAGAGAGAGAGGGATTAGATTGGAGAATAAAGCCAAAGCGATTTTGTGTGGCAGTGCAGTTGCTTCTCCTTGGGGTTGAGGGGGCATAGGAAGCCCCTGCGGGAGGGTTGTTGTAGAGGGGATTTGTTTCAGCAGCCCCCAGCTCAGCACTGTTGAAGGAATTGTAGGCCTGGATGCCTGGATGGGGTTGGCTCACTCTGGTTTCCTTCCCCAATGGGACTAGAAGTGAGGGTTTGCCTGGGTTAGGAAAACAGAGGTGTGGTGTAGGGGCTGCCAGGAACCAAAGCCATGCGTGCAGTAGAACAGTACTTATGGGTGGGGGATGCCCTGGGCACTGGTTGCTTAGTGCTGGAGCTAAAGCCAATTAGGGGGTAAAATCTGTCCAGAGCACGGCTTTTTTCTCAGGGAAACTCCGGGTTCAGAGGAAGTGCAAGCATTCTCATAGTCACATGCGTGCCCCATCACCACCAGTGAAATCAGTGGGAATCTATAAATACACTCACTTGCAAAAAGGGGCTAGGCTGACTCCTATCCCCAAAGAAGTAAACAGCTGTCAAAAAAGCAGAGATAATGTGGACATAAATGTTTTACAACTGTACCTAAGACAATTGTAAGCTCTGTTCTCTCACTCCCTGTTACTTGTCCTGGAGATACACTTAATGAATAATATATCCTTTCATCAGCTTGATCCTCTACTGAGATATGGTGCCGTCTTCCTTCCCCTTTGTCTGCTCTCCATTCCCGGGAGACTAGGTAGTCTAGGGCAGGAGCCTGGCATAGGAAGGATCTTCATTTTCATTGTGCTTCCTGAAGCTTAACACAATACAAACCCATAGAATGACCTCGGAATAAGGGCAGGAGAGGGGCAGGGGCAGCAACCTGGCTCCTGCTGACTGAGCCTGCCTGGGTACAGCAACGTTCTGAGCCAGGGGAAAGCAGCTCTGAGTCCTTGGGAGCTCCATGACACCACATGCTCCCAGCAGCGTTCCTGCTGATGAAGGAACAAAGGCATCCCAGGACTTGCTACAGGTTTTAATGAGATCATATGCAATACGGATGTGATATATAATGAATGAAGCAATCTGAAAACAGGCTGTATTTCCCTCACTCTCTGTGCACATACAGGCACTGTGTATTAGGAGCAGAGCCCAGGCTCCCTTTGCTTGTGCCCAGTGCAGGGCAGGGCATGAGGTGGAGGAGGGTGACCCAAGGGAAGGCCTCCTATTGCCTTCTGACTTTCTCAGACCACATAGCCTGCCCCATGGGCACTGTCTGTTCCTGCATTAAAGGCTCTTAAGGCATTGATCCTGATGTAGCCCCCAGCACCAAGAGGCCCTGGTCTTTGTCACGTTCCTTGGATCGCAGCATGGTTGCTTTCATTTGCTAGGATTTAATGAGAGCAGAGATTTTCCAGGCAAAAGGAAGGACTGCATCTCTGTTTAGATTATTTGATTCCTGTCTTTTACTGAGGAAACCACAGCAAAGGCTACTCCTGGTGCTCTCAGACTGGATTTCTTTGAAACTCTCCCCTTGACATCCAACCTAAATCTTCCCTCCCTCAACTTACATCCACTTCCCCTTGTCCTGCCATTATCTACCCACTCAAAGAGTTGACTCCCCTCCTTTAAGTAATGCCTGTGTTGAGCCTATGGAGAAATTCTGCACAGAACTCCAAAGAGGAATATTCTTTTCACACAGACACAAACCTGTTGGGAAAACTGATATGTGCCAAATTCTGGAGCTTAGTAGACAGAAACCCCAATGTTAGCTCAGCAACTTTTAATACTAAACATGGCTATGTGGGAACAGTAGACTGGTTCTTACCTGTGTACACTGGACACAAATCGATGTAAAAATCACTCTGTAAGAAGCTGTAGCTATTGATTTTTGCTTTTTTCAGACGGCTTTTACAGGCTGGAAAAGCCCTGTAACTAAATCCTGGTCAAATGGAACGTGAGTGCCAGAAACGTACTTGAAATGTTTGGGATAGAAGGAACAACCTCATACAATGGGAGAAGATAACCATTAAAATCCCCTCTTTCCTTCCATTTCAAAGAATTACAGGATCATGAAGGTTGGAAAAGACCACTAAGATCATCCAGTCTAACCATCAAATCATCCCCACCATGTCCACTCACCAGTACATGTTTTCTGACTACCTCCATGGACTGTGACCCCACCACCCCCCTGGGTAACCTGTCCCACTGCCTCACCACTTTGTTTCCTAATATCCAGTAGAGTCATAGAAAAAGACCAGGAAGATCATCTAATCCAACCGTCATCCCCAAAAGCATTCCCAGACCTTCTACTCCCTGGTTTCACTCAGTCAGGTAGAGCATAAACACACTGCAAGCTTCAGCCCACCTCTGAAAGCATTCACAAATTGGCTCGTGCTCAAGGTGGGCTCAGCAGAACATTCAACCTGTATTTCGACCTGCTGAGCACAGCCTTCTAGCACAGGTCATGCTGTGCATCCTTAGCTGGGAAACAGAGAAAGATGTGACAGGTGGTGTGTGGCCGCATGGGGCAAAAGGGTGGCTTGTCCAAGGGGCTGAGGGTGGGAGAGGCTGCCCTTGCTGCCTGCTGGGCTTTGCTGACCTAAGAAACTCATCTCTGAGCCTGCGGCTGCTTTGGACTGCAGAAAAGCTGCTGCTGCTGATCATGACACTGTGCTGCTCTCTCTGCTGTTATTTGATATTCTTAATGGATATGGGTTTCTATATTTGTCTGTTTGCTTGTTTATATCCTCCCTGGTGATTACAGATCCATCTCCTGACAATTTGCAGGGCCCTGCCTGCACAATAGAATGCATTTCTTAGGCTTTGGATGTATGTAGGCTGCTCCAAAAGTAACGCCTCCTATTTATTTATATGGAAACTAAATACAAAAAGCACAACAACAGTAGTTGATAGAGCAAATTCTCAGCTAAAAAACACTATTTTCCAGCATTGTCACCACCATTAGCTGTGCATTTTCAACAGCCATGAACAAGAGCCTCTACTGCCATAACACTGACCTCCGCTTCTGATGATGCGGGCCAAAATAATAAATTAGGAGGCATTACTTTCGGAGATGCCGTTATGTTTCATTACTTTCTGGCTGTAAATGCAAGATCAAAGCAAGGGGAGCATCATCTCTGCTGCTGTCCTAACCCCTGCTGTCCTGTAACAGGGCAGGAGTGACTGGCTGGAGCGATGGTGTTTCTTAGACAGACCACATGCCACATGTGCATGTTTTTCTTCTGTAACCCAGACAGACAGCTGTAATATTGGGCCTGCCCAGAGACACAGCAGCAGTGTCTGCTGCATCTGGGCACCCTGCTGTCCCTCACCAGGGTGATGGCTCCAGCAGCTCCAGCTCTGCACAGCCCTTCCAGGAAAGGCCCTCACTCCTTCCTCCTCCTTCCTCCTCCTTCTCCTCCTGCCCTCCCTGCCATGGAAGGGTCTGGTGTCTGGGGAGGAGACCAGCTGCTCCTCCCTGCTGCTGCAGGCTGGTGCCCCACAGCCATGCATTTTAATGTAATACAAAGCTGCGTGCTTGTTGCTGTTGGTTTTGTTTTCTCCTTTTGCCACCTGCTTTCATCCAAGCTTAATTTCTCCTCTGTGCTAGATGCGCCAAGGTGAACAGGCAGGCTCTCCCTATGCAACAAGCACACCCAGTGCCCCCTGTCCCTCTGCTGCCCGTGCCCCTCCTTGGCCAAGAACACGGTGTACCTGCTGGGTGCTGCACCCCTGTGCTGCCTGCACTGTTCTCTTCCTCAACCCAGCACTGAAGCTCCGCTCCCTCCCCCCTCATTTAAATGAGTGTGTTAGATTTATTGGGCAATGGAAACTTTCCATTGCAAATGACTCGAATTACGTTGGAAACTGGAATATTTCTCAGCAGCCTTTCACGCAGCTCCCTCTTCTCTCCAGAACAGCTTCCAAACCCACTGAGGAGTGTGGGGGAGCACGTACTTTGCTGCCCTTTCCCAAGACCCCAACACAGCCCCCAGCCTGCAGCCCCCCTTTGCCACTATGGGGTCTGGATACAGCCAGGCACTCTGCCCTCCATCGCTCCTCCTCACGCCAGGTTTTTGTCTGGCCGATGAGGCGAGCTGGCTCTGTGTCATCAGCGAGTGCCTCCTTAATGCTGTAATCAGATCTGCCGGGTCTAAATTCCATCTTGTGCCCGGAGAGCAGCGCAGGAGGAACAGGGGTGCCCCAGCCCAGAGGTTATTGGGCAGTTTGGCACCATGTTGCTTCTCTCCCAGCCCCATACAGACCCTACAACCTTCAGCAGTCAGAGCAGTTTGGGGTGATGCTGTCTGAAACCTCAGAGTGTGCCTATAAATGGAATTATTTCAGAGCAGGGGAAAAGCAATCACCCTTCTTCCACACATGGTGTTACTTAGGGCAGAGCAATTAACATTCAAAAGCCATTTGCATCCCAATTAATCGCTGGGTGAGGGCAAGCCCTGTGGCAGCAGGTCAGACCAGCTCTGCCTCAGGGAGGTGCGAGGACTACCTGCTCCCAGGCACTGCTTCCAGTGTGACTCCTTGGTGGCCCTGGAGCATCGCCAGGGCTAGAATGGCAGCCAGGTGCCCATAGGAACCCTCCTGTACTCCATGGCATGGCCCCACAGCACGGTGCTTCCAGACGCAGGCTGCTGCAGAGGATGCTCATGGCCGGCAGCCGAGCCAGCCCCAGGGAGCCCAGAGCACTTGGCCTCTGGCTGATTGACACAGTGACTCACATCACCCCATTTTTTCCCAAGAACAAGAGGCGTCGCCGAGGCTGAGTCACTTGGGCCCCAGCAGTTTTAATGCAAAGTGTGAGGAGCCATCTTGGCTCCGTCCCCAGTGGGAGCACAGCCGGCAGCCAAGGCTGGCGGGGTGGGACCAGCAGCAGCTCGATGCAGCATCAAGCTGGCACGCCGCCTGCTGCAGCATGGCTGGAGGCTTGCTGTGAAGGAGAGATGGAGACGACCCCTCCATGCCCCCTGGGGGCTGGATTTCCACCATGACGAATGTGGAATGGGAGGCTTCTGGATGAAGCGTGGCTTTGCTGCAGTTCTGCAGGGAGAAAGAGAGCAAGCTGCACCTTTTAGATTCTCTCTCCCATCCCCATTACATTTGCTGTGCTCCCCTCGGTCCGCATCCCCATCTCTTTCTGCTTCCCACCAGGGTTTTGTTTGTGTTACCTACACGAGACTCGTAAATCCAGGTTATACCCCTCTGTTCTCGCTTGTTAGCGATAATTTCTCCAAACAAACTCTTTGATTTATACTCTTTTGTACATCAAACCTCTGTCAACAATCGTAATGACATGTAAATCACTTCCGTGGTTTTCATATCAAATATTACTTCTCCATGCCCTAAACAGAAGGGGAGAGACTTTGCTCTTTGCTTCCAGCAGGACTGAAACCTGATGGTCCTTGTGCAGGTGGCTGCTGATGGGCAGCATTACACCAGCAAAGCCCCACATCTCACAGCCATGTGATTGTGAAAAACACCCTGTTTTCATTTAAAAACAATATAGTACTTCTCCAGCCCTGGGCTGTGTGGGGGTGAAATGTGGGGAAAAAAAACTACAAGCCTACAAACTTCTCATTTCTCAAACTAAGCAGCAAATAAAACCCCTACAGATTCCTTTCTAAAAGCCATGGGGGTGTTTTTTTTTTTGTAGCCACCTTCATGACACTTCTTATTCCTTTTCTTCCCCCAAAGCTGAAGAGCTGGCAATAAAGAGGAAGCTGTTCATCCACCCATCGAACGGTTCCGAAAATACAACCTGTGGCAAAGCAGCCGACATGGCTGGCGGTGCCGGGATGGCTGCATACACAGCAGAGGAGGAGCCTTCTATATTTAAAAGGCTAACATGGGGGGTTGAGCAGAAATGAGACAAGTGAGCTTGTTAATTAGGAATATAAGCTTCATTCCGTGCAGCTCTGGTACGCATCATGTTTTCCTCCAGCCCTTGGCTTCCTCTCCACCTTGATTATTTCATCTTTCTTGTTCATCTTATATTAAATTACCAAGCCTTTGAACAAAGGCTTCATTGACGCCACACAGCAGCATGGCCAGCTGCAATGCGCCTCTCTGCTCTCCCAATTCCTAAAATGGGCTCCTCAGTGATTACCATGACAGTCTACAATGGTTCTCACCACTGCCTGATGCTACAATTTAATCTTAGGACATCATTTAATAGCAAAAAGATCACCTGGCACTGGTGTCTGCAACCAGAAGCTTGACATTTCTTTGAGGTATCTTCCAAAATATTCTCATTCCCAGTGACGTTGTGATGTTCTGCCTGTAAGAAGCCAAAAGTAGTTGACGCTAAAGGTTTTAAAATCAAAGAGTTTTGTAACTTGTGGGACTAAAGGAGCCATATCAAAATTTGGAAGAGCAAAAGCTGCTGTGTTGGTTTTGGCCCACTGTCTGAAGCAGGAATTGCCTGAGGTCTCATTGGGAAGCCAGTCTCCATAAATCCAGACCAATTTTGGCAAATCTGGGAGGCTTGGAAACTACAGATTACTTTTATATGGTCTTAATCATGTGGAATTAGGAGTCTGGGAAGAAAACAGGTTCCAAGGCATTTGAGGGTTTCCTCATTGCTTACCAAGAGCCCAAGTTTCTCAGAACATGTTGCATCCTCTGCTGCATTTGAGCCCCTTAAGCGCAGTGCAGGGCTGGGCATGTCCCTGTGCTTTGGTGGCCATGCTGAGGGCTTACAAGGCTGGAGAGCAGCAGGTGGCACTGGGGCAGCCTGTTCTAGACAGAGATTTATCCCATTCTTTTCTTCTGGAGGCCCTTTACCCTGAATGCCAACCACCTGTAACACTTTGCACTCCACCTGCACCCTTAAGATTCCTCCTCTCAGTAATTCAGCATGTGCTCAGCAGAAGCTTGGCTGCCTTCCCTGGGGACTTTGCCTCCTGGCATCAGGCAGAGTGGGTGCTGCCCTTCCCCTGGGAATGGGTTCACCCCGGAAACCACCAGCAGTACTACCAGCTCCATCCAAATCCCTCTATCCCCATCTTCCTACAAATGGAGGTGCTGAGACTTCTGTTGTCCTCTTTGTCCTATGGCTCCTTAGCAAAGTGAAAGGCTCTGTTGTTCCCGGTGCTGGGCATTGCTTTCCAGGTGTACAAAGCCCGCATTAAGGGAGGGCTGCTTATCTCCTGACCTGTGATGGAGACGGCAGCGTGTCCTTGGTTATGCCTGGGTCTGTGCACCATGCCTGAACATGATTGTCTGAGGATATGTGATAAGATAGCAAGAAACAAGCAGCAGGTACAGGTAATCATAGGTGAGGAAGGACCAAAAATAGGCTGAAAATCTCATCTGTCCCCAGGCTGATGTCCAGCAGGGAGCTGGGTACTGCTGCAGTGTGGAGCTAAATCCTAAATGCAGGTGGGCAGAGGAGGATCTAGCAGTAGAGAAGGGGTGGGCACTGGGGGTTACCCCAGGGGAGAAGTTAGGGAAAAAAAGGATGCTTGGGAAGGGTGCAGGAGATGGGTGCCTTCCTGAGAGATAGTCTGTCCAGCACAGGGCTTGCTCCAGCATGGGCATCACAGCCAGTCTGGGCCATGTTTGTTGACTCTTTCTGCAGTAGTTTTCCACTGGGGGATGTGTGCAAGGCTGGTTATTTTCCAGAAAGTAAGACAGAAACACTGACATCTTCCAGGACCCCCTGGCCATCAGCTGGTGGAGATGACTCATGTCTAGTTTTGGGTGCTGCACCTGCCTTTCCTTTCACTCTCCCCCAGCAGAAGCACCACACATAACCACACTGCCAGCACTGCCAACCCTCCTGGCCGTCTCCGTCCCCCTGGGTGGCACATAGCCATGCAGGGGAGCGAGAGGTGGCCATCTCCACCCCAGTAGCATCCCCAGAGCCTCCTCCAGCAGCTGGGGACAAGCCCACAGACAAATGGGTGGGTAAAGAGGGACAAGGGCTGGCAGAGCTGCAGGGAAAGTGGGCAGTGGCACTTACTGGCCCCACAGGACAGGGCTCCCAGCCAGGCAGCCTGCCCTCCTCCTGCCTCCTTGGCCGCATCCAGACTGCAGACAGCCGTTGCTTTCAGCACTGAGACCCACCCAGCACGGCCACACTCATTTATAGATGGTTGTCTGCCCTTGGCTGTCTTACAACGTCTTGCAGGGAAAACTTCCATGAAAGAAGTCTTGTTTTTTTTAAAGGCTGACCTGCACAAGCCCAAAACCAACAGCCTAGAAATGCAGGCTCAGTAACCTCTCCTAGAGTAACGAGGAGAGAAAGTACGCGGGTCTCTTTGAAAGTAATGCCTCCTATTTATTTTCTTGGACAACACTACAAAGAACCCAATAACAGTATTTGGTAGAGCAAATTCTCAGCTACGAAACACTATTTTTCAACATTGTCACCACCATTAGCTGTGCATTTTCACCAGCCATGAACAAGAGCCTGCATGCCATGCTCGTAAAAATCTGCACCAGCGGCGGTGCCCCATTGCTGCTGTCACCACTGCTGAAACACGTCACCCACTGCCTCACTGTGCTGACATCCACTGTTTGGCCTCCATAAATGTTCTGAGAGTGCCGATGAACATCAGCAGGGGCCATTTTTTCTGCATGGAGGAATTCAGTGACACCCCTTTGCTTCATCCGCATTTCTGTGTCAGACACCATTTTGTCAGGCTGCACCTCTGCTGCCTTTTGTTGCACGGCAACAACATGTGATGGAATACTGGGGGGAAGGTTCAGCCCGTGCTGCTGTACCACCACCATCTGCTTCTGACACTGTGGGACAGTTAAGTAGGAGGCATTATGTTCAGAGCAGCCCTCACACAATCCTCCCTCAGTCAGGACATTTTGAGGATGTCTCCTGGCTGGAGTGGTCTCTTGGATGCTAGATTCTCTGGGTTTTTGCTATAGGATAAAGCACATCAACCCTATTCCTCTTGGCCCCTTCTTCCTATTTTTCCTCAAGTCTCAACCTCCAATGTGGTACACAGAGCCAGGTCCAGATAAACAGGCTGCCCAGAATGACTGTGGATGCACCATCTCTGGAGGCATTCAAGGTCAGGTTGGATGGGGCTCCGAGCAGCCTGATCTAGTGGTTGGGAACTGTGCCCATGGCAGGATGTTAGAACCAGATGATCTTTAAGGTCCTCTCCAACCTAATCCATTCTAAGACTCTATGATTTTAACACAGCCCCAGTCCTAACAAGAGCTGCTCATGGTGGTGCTGCCCACAGCAGCGCCTGGGCACATGTCCTCTTCCTTTCCTCGCTCTGAGGATGGGAAGCTGAAGCCATGGCGCTTGCAATGACCCACCAGAGTCTGCTGATGGTTGCTTCCTGGAGATGCTGGCTCTATTCCTTGGGCCAATGGAAGGCTTTTGGCATGGGAGCCAAATCAGCGAATGGGAACATCCTCTCTGAGAAGCGCAGTGACATCCTGCTATTGTTGGCACCCCTTGGCAGGTTTGTTCAGCTGCTTTAGGCCTATTGACATCCTTGGGCTTTCATCAGCATGTCGGTATTGCCGTAAGGCACACGGGCTTCCTGACTCAGCACCCAAGGAAAGCCCTTTTCTCCTGTTTATGAGCAGGATGTGAAAGTAAAGGAAGTCAAAATACTACACAGGAATCCACTCCGGGCTTTAATCACTACTGTCACTGCTAGAAGACGTGGGGAATGCTGAAAAATAATCCCCATCCCTGTGTAATAGGATGCAGATGTTCAGGTTGTAATCTATCCAGACACCATGACCTCTTGGCTACTGGAAGACGAGCCCTCATCAAAACACTAGAGCTGAAAAACACTGCCACCACAAGCCTTCAGTAAACGAGGACTGGCTTTGTGCATGGCTATGGGATGAGCAGCAGCTCTAACCTGGACTTTGGCTGGGATAGCATGCAGTTATGTGCCAGCAGGCAGGGGTGGCTGCGGTGCCATGTCCTTGTGTCCCCATGAGCCTACATGTGCTGCCCTGCAGGTGTTGCCACTGGGGAAGAATCACCTCAGGCTTTAAGAAGCACAGGACTGAAGTAAGCCCTCCAAATCAGAATCACAGAATCAGAGGGGTTGCAGGGGACCTCTGGAAATCATCTAGTCCAACCCTCATTGTCCAATGTCTGCCCATTGTCTTCCCAGGCTGTATTAAATAAGGGTGAAGTCCCACTGCCAGGTCAGGGCACTATTCTCAGCTGAGTCCCACAGCAAATGCTTTGCATCTTTCCCTATTCCTCCCTCTGCTCTCTTTGCGGCGCATGCCCTGCCAGCACAGACAGCTCCAGCAAATCCCAAAATAGCAGAGTTAGATAAATAGAGAGGAAAGAGTTTACAAATTTCCAAGTGGGTGACAAACAGCCCTGCTCGCTGGAGAGAGCAGCTTTTTTTAACCAGGCTTTTTTTGTTACTTTTCCTGTCTGCAGATCCTTTCCTTGCACAACACAGGAGATAGCTGACTTTTAAAGCCAAGTGCCTTGAAACTTGAAGATTGTTTGACTGACAGAGGGAGTAAAAAAATAAGATTTTCTTTGTGGCAAAGACATTCCTGCAAGAGATTGAATGAAGCTGAGCCTCAGGTTTGCTCTGTTGCAGATCCCTGGCTCTCTGCCTGCTGACTTTGCATCCAAGCTTATGGAAACGGCATGGGCAGCCAGTGATGGGTGAGGGATGGTGTTCGGGGGTCTTTAGGTGTAGCAGGGACAGACAGCACATAGGATGAGGGGACCCCCTGCTTGGGATGTGTCCCCCTCTGCCTGTGCTCTCAGAATGGTGCAGCCGAGTTGGGATGGGGCAAAAAGGGACTGGTGCCATCTGTGTTTTCCTAACAGATCAGTTCTGCATGCTTGTAAATCCTGCAGTAGCTCAGCCAAAAGTCCTTCCCAGGTCCCTTGTGCTCTCAGGTGGCTGGCACAGGGGATAAGGCTGCTATGCTCAGCTCTCCACACCAACCCAGACCATGGAGGGGGTGCATACCGGAGATCATGCCAGTGCCCGTTTCAGATAGGGGCATTGTTATCCCAAGGAAATGACCTCTGGTTTTCCAATATCTTTATTGGCAGTGACACAAAAATAACCCGTCCGCTCTCAAGGCAGAACTAAATTTGCTGTCGTTGCTGCACAGCTCCAAATACGCTGTGGCATCCTCCGCATGCCTGCTTGGCATGGTGCAGCCTCAGCCCCTGCCACCACTGCTGCCTCACAGGTGGGGATGGCGAGGGAAGCAGGGCTCCTCCCTCAGCTCACATCTATTTTCCTCCCAGAAAAAGAAAAGGAATTTAAAATGGCCAGAAGGGAAGGAAAGCAGTCGGGATGGGTTCAAACTGTTAAACAGTCAACAAAAAACACACTGCAAGTCTGAAGTATATTATTTGATGGTTAAAAAACCACAAGCTCCCTTGTCTCAGTATCCTCCTCCTGCTCTCTCTCCCGTTAGTTTCTGGCTTTTCTCAAGCACCTCCCTTTGCTGTCACCGCTCAGGAAGGTCACATGAACTCCATTTCATCTGTATTTTGGCAGGGTGGTGAGAACAAACAGCAAAAAAAACCCACAACTTTGGGAATCGGTTGGTGTGGGCAGCCAGTTGTTGGCTGCCTTTTCGAGCCTCTCATTCTGCTCGGACCTTTGTGGCCAGAGGGAGCAAAGCATGGAGTCTCCCAGCTGAGCACTAAGGGAGCAGCATGGTGTGTGCTCCTGTTGCCCCTCCTGTTGAACAGCCCTTCGTGTTAAACATTTGTGGCAGCTCTAGGGTATTTCTTTGAGCCTCCCCATGTCAAAGCTGTGGACTCTGGGGAAGCCTCTAGGAAAACCACAGGCACCCAAGTGCTCGCCCTCGGCACTTTTGGCATCATGAGGTTCCTTCAAGCAGCCCCAAGAGGGATGCAGTTGTGCCAGCCCATTCCCAGAGGAAGGAGGCTTCGTGCCACAGGCAGACACGCTGTCTCCCCCAACTAATTGCAGCCTTGCATGGTGCTGGCACATCCCACGGAGGGAGCTGGCTCTCCCTGCTACATAGGGGCTATCATCTGGATCTTCACAGCTCCTGCCTGCTACTCTGATGACTCCTTTTGGAGCAGAAGAAGCCAAGGGCCTGTTTGGGTTTCCTTGTGTGCCCCAACTCCTAAGTACGTCTGTGCACACCAACAGGTACCCACCCCATTGAAATCTCCTCATCCCAACAAGTTTCCTTCTGGTTCTGCAATTCGGTCACTTGGTGACATTTTGGCCAGATATGGCCAGAAAGAAAAGCTCCAGAAAGCTGCGGGTCTGGGACAAAAGCACTGAAACAATGGCCAGGCTTCCCAGCAGCCAGGAACCAAAGGATGCACGTGCAAGGGGCCGTCAGGCATCAAGGATTAATGACAGCCAGAGGAAGCCACTCGCCGGCTGCACCGCCGTGGGACTCAGCAGTACAATAGCATGCAGCCTCCTCTGCTTTTTCTCAGGACTAGGTAAATAATCCCCTTCCACGGGAGCTCTACGGGTTCCCATAAAGCTGAATAGCAAAAGCCGTTCCCAGGCTTATGGGCAGTAATCATTGTTTCCCAGGCCACGTAATTATTATTTTGACTGTTAGGAACCTGGAAGAGAGAGCGTGCAACCACAGTGTTTTCCTGGTCAGCTCGCGGGGAGCAATTTCACTCTGCTCAAAGCCAGCTGGCGTGCAGCAGCTGGGACAGCACCCATAGCTGCTGGTGGGATGCAGGTCTAGCAGCACGTGATGTAAACCACATCTCTCAGGGTCTCATATGCCACAGAAATGCCTTGGGAATTACTTCAGGGCAGTGCGAGCTGTGAGTTGGGGAGGAAGGGAGAAAGGAATGCGCTCAGCCTACATCAGGCCCACTCTACCCTGGGGGAAAGCACAGCCATGTCAAGGCCTAAGAAGATGCAGGGCACGTGGGGTTTCCAAATATCTCATGCAGGTGAAAACACTGATGGCCATTCATTTGCAGTTGAGGTGGCAGCACTGCTGCTTAGGGGTGGGAGGGCAGCTGCAGGGAGCTGCCAGCCTTGAGCAGAGAGAGGAGAACCAGAACCTGGTGACTCCGGCATGTGCAGGTGGTGCAGAGAACCAGTTAGGTCACGTTTCTCAGTTACGAGGGAATCGATTTGCATGGTTGGAGAAAAACCATACTGAGTGCAAAGTCCTGCCCTGACAGGTCACAGCTCTTCTCCCGATGAGCCCATGCACAAGATGAGGATGCAACTGCTGCCACCAGCACGTGCCAGCCCTGCGGGCTCGTCCATCCACTCCCTTCTGGGCTCTCAGGATGTGTCATCGTTTGCTCCAGTGCCCGGAGCCTCCCACCTGTGTCTGCTTCCACGTTCCCCTGCCAAAAGAGTTTTGCCTCCTCCAATATTGTGCAACTGCTTCCCGGTGCCAGCACCAGTTCCGCCTGCTCCAGTTATACAGGAGGATTCCAAGAAGCGGAGCAGCATCCAAAGGGGCACATCCACTGTTGCAGAGAGTCTGCTAAACCCACTGTTGATACACAGAGGCCAGGAGCACAGAGGAATGTGTGCCCTCGGAGAGGCACAGCCAGATCAGAGAGATTAGTCAGGGCAGGTTTGAGGTGCAGGCAGCCCAGGCAGGGCGGTTGCCCGAGGCTGTACTCAGAGCTGCCTTCAGCAGCCACCTCCCCTCCATTAGGGTTAATGGGGCTTTTGGCTGCAGGCTGGATTCAAGGTAAGTCCTGCTGAGTGTAGTTTTCAGAGCTGCTCTGTGGAGTGAAGAAGTGTTGGCTTTTAGTGTTTGCCTGCGGGTCTGAGGAAATGCTTCTCTATCTTAAAAACTTGTTCCTGAGGGCAAGAGTGCTCTGAGGCCTCGGGGAGCTGCGATTCCCCTGGACCTCACAGCTCTTGCCAGGTTTGGGGGGTAGACTGAGGGGCCTGCATTGTGCCCATTGCCAGGGCAGTAACACTTCAAGTCAAACACAGCAAAACGAATCCCCGCATCCAGACCTTGGGCAATCGAGCTGTCGTGGGTGAGAATCTGGCTCAACAGGGAATCCTCTGCAAATAGATGTTCTCCAGCACAATCACAATAATGCTGTCATATTCAAGCCATTGTATCTGTTGACAATGCTCTTCCAAAAATTAGTCCTCAGGGCCAGTGATGTAAGTCTTTGTCTGGTAGCCATGTGAGGCAGCAGTGAGGGTCAATGGCCTGAGTGGCAGCAGCACCAGGATGCCGGAGACCAGGGGGTTGGAGGGCACAAGGGAGTGAGCAGAAGCTTGGAGCCTGCAACCCACACCTTCTTGCTTTCTTCTCTCTGACAGTGCTCCTTTCCTGTAGTATGTATGTTGAGACGGCCTGTTTATATTTCATTGCTGTTCTGCTCCTCTCTTCGGGCTTGATAGAAAAACAAAACAAAACAAAACAACAAGAAGAAAAAACCCCCAGTGGATGCAATGGAAAAATGAAGTGAGAACAGAAATGTTCTTAGGTCACCCTCTTTTTCCTTTCCACTGCGCTTGCCAAGCACAGCCCATTTGTGTCTCTGCGAACAATGCTCCACGCGGCAGCAGGACGGCATGCTCCAGCCTCCAGGGCAGGACTTAGAGCAGAAACTCCCAGCAGGCCCCAGGGACAGCAAGCAGGGAGGAAGGAGCTTGTGCAGCCACCACGGGGCTCTTAGCGGGAAGCCAGAGGGTGCTTGGTGTCACGGTCCTGAGCTGCGTGCGTCAGGACACTTGCAAGGGTCACAGATGACCAAGGAGGATGTCCAGCATCTTGACCTGCCACCAGCTCCATCCTCGAGTGTGTGAGAAATGCCACAGCAGTTCCGGTGATTTACAGATCAGTTCCTTACACTCAGTTTTAAAGAGCTTAAACCTAAGCCTTTGTAACTAAGTGAACTTGACCCGCGGTCTACACACTCCAGCAGCCCTTGAGCTCTTTCCAAAATGCTCATGAGGGGCACTGAAGAAGACAGGCTTAAACCGCTGAGTTTAAATTCACCATATGAGGCTGAATCTTCAAATGGAGAAAATCTTGCAAAGATCTATGAAAGAAAAAGTCTGGAGAGGCTCATGGGTGAGACGGCCGTGCCAGCTGTGGTGTCTCCATCTTCCCAAGGGACACTGCAGGACCTGATTCCTTTCGGAGTCCTCTCTTTAGCAATGTCTTACAGAACAAATGGGAGATGTAGTATTACCGGAATATGTGTTTCCTTCTCAAATAAACCATGTTGTTGTTTATGGAAGAAACACAAATCATGAGGGATCTTACAAAGCTTTTAATAGCTGCCTTCGGTCCCTGGATACTAGAAGGATTGATGAGATCACAGCACATGGAATAGCAGACAGCCCTGGGATCAGCCATCCCATTCTCCTCTCCAGGGAAGGATTAACTCAACCTAGCCCATGCCTTGCACATGTTTCTTTGACATGTCGTTAGCAGCCCTGCAGTCCTCTGGTCTGCTCAGGAAGTGACCAGCTCAACTTAACATTTAAAGGCAGCTCATGGCATTGACCTGCCACTCCTTACCGTGTTTTAAACATGAGTTGAAATTTTCCTAGTGGGAAAAGGGAGTGAGTTATTCCCTTCCCTTCTGCAATGACCCTTCATATGCATGGAGCCTATTGCTGTGGCTTTTCTCAGCCTCCTACAGACTGGACAGAAACATAAGTAGGCTTTTCTAGGGCTACCATCACAGTCTGGTGATACAAGGACAGGCTAAGGGAGCTGTGGCTGTTCAGCCTGGAGAAGAGATGGCATTGGGGAGACCTGAGAGCAGCCTTTCAGTATCTAAAGGAGAGCTAATAAGGAAGAAGGGGGCAGACTCTTTAGCAGGGTCTGCTTTGACAGGACATGGGGAAATGGTTTCAAATCAAAAGAGGGGAGATTAACATTGGAGATAAGGAAGAAGTCTTTTACATTAAGGGTAGTGAATGAAGCACAGGAAAATGTTGCCCAGAATGGTGGTGGGTATCCCACCCTATAGAGACATTCAAGGTCAGGCTGGACAGAGCTCTGAGCAATCTGATCATTGCAGGGGTGTTGGACTAGATGACCTTTAATGGTTCCTTGCAACTCAAATGACTCTATGATTCTATTACCTGGTCTGTATCATCTACTGATATGAACCCTTTGATACGCTCTGCTCTGACTCTTAACCTCCTACAGTGCCAGGTTTCCGGAAAGCTTGGACTGACACTCCAACACCCTCTGCAGTGGGCAGGTTCAGGCACACACAGGTGTTTGCAGGCAGGTCTTTGCTTCACCCATGGATAATTCTCATCTAGATGGTTTGCTTCCAGCCTCAGTGTTGCGGCCACACACATGCAGCTCATGGCTTGTTCTTGCCTCCAACTCCTTGGACTGCCAAAGCCTCATCTCTGTTGCAAATACCATTACCCCGAAGGAGCCAGCTACACCGCCCTTATTACATTACAAGAAAATCAATCCCTTTTGTCCACAGAGAACTAAAGCTGCACTTAGCTGTTTTTCAAATTGGGGCACTCTTGAAGTGAGTGAAACACCAATATTTTGTCCATGGTTTCTGCAAGCCTGTGATACAGCAAACTGAAGGAGGTGAGGCCAAACTTTGTTTACAGCGTGCCATTGCTCCATGTCTCACCTATTGCACTGCTGCACTTTCTATCTCTGGCATTACCGTCTGTCCCTCCCACATTTAAATCCTGCTGTCATCCTGTTAATATTGCAGATCTGTCTGAATGATACAGCAAGACAAAATCACGTCTGGAGATTAGATTTCAACAGCACTCCTTAGCCAGGCTGAAGCCTGGGGCATGTTTAAGATGTTTGGCTCATGAAGTACAGGCATGCTAACAATGACCTTATACTGTAGCCCCATCCTCTAAAGGTTTCCCCTTACCTGCACTATCACAGTACGCTTTCATGCACACACACATGTCTAATGGGGCCGGTGTGCAAACAACCAAGGCCTTGTGCTTCTCCAGACCATGACCTGCAACACCTACATGTCCAAGGTGTTCATGGAACCCCTCCTTTCTCCATGAACCATGTGCTTGGCCTTGTGTTGTTCTCTGATGTTGTTCTTGGAGATGCTCAAAAGAGCACGAGGTTCTTAGCTATGGTATTAGGGGTTGTATCATCCTCTGTGCACACAGAAAGAGGAGCCCTTGATGCTTCAACAGGGTGGTAGTTTGGTCCTGTTTTTTGCAGGAAAACAGAAAAAGCTCCTTGATGGCAGCCTACCCTTCATCGTGCTTCTTTTGTTCAGGGGGTTTCTTACCTTGAAAGTCATGTCTGATACTTGCCTGGCTGTTCTGAACAGTGTGAAAACTTTGCATTATGTGGTTGTCAGAAAACCATGATGAGGCTTGTCCACTAGGGAAAATTTGCTGGCATAACTTCTTTATGTGAATTATGCTGGCATAGCTAAGTAGATGATAGATATGACCGCATATTATATGTCATTCCTTAGCTAACAATACTGTGCAAAGAACATGTGGGCAATAGCTTGTTTTGATGTCTCTGGCCTGCATAGACAGTGGCTTCCTAAGACTGTAATCTGTTCTCAGGATTGCACAAGGTTTATGCATTGCCTTCAGGCTTCCACTTGGGGACCACTATTGTGTGCAGAGGTACAGTAATAACTAAACTACATAATTACTTTAGATGACATGCACCTCAGGGGCTTTAGGGCCAGGGCTTTGCTACATATGGTAGCAGTTAAGACTGTGAAGAAGTGCAGTCTTTTACTGAGCTGTGTTGGCAAGTCCCTGCTGCACTCAGCTTGGAGCAGTGGGGATAAACGATGCTGGTAGTTAGTGTAAAGCCCCAAGTATTTTGCTGTGCAATGAGCAGTGAGCTACATTGAGAAGGACTGTCTTTGTGCAGACCTTGCAAGAGAGACAGCCTGGATGGAAAAGAGTTTTGGATCTGGTAGCCTTCACACAAGCCTCACCAAAGCATCGGGAGGAAGGGATGAGGGCTTTGGTTCTGAATGTCAGCAGGGAGTAGAAGCAGTTCTCAACGTCATTCTGCAAGACACTGAACACTGTCATCTCCAGAGCTGGGCAAGATACACACGCTATTACAGCTGAAATGCAAGCCATCTTTTTTCTGCAGGGAAAAAGCAGCATATGCTGTAGTGCTGTCGAGCCAGGCTCCTGCTGCTCACAGTGTCACACGACAACCTCTCACCCTCATTAATGCCAGGTTGGGTTTCTCCTGCTGCTCTCCAGCTGTTTGCAATCATATGGCCACTAGCCAAGGCCTGCTGGGGAAAACCCTACCCTGCAGGTGGGGTGTTGGATGACCCTAATTAAACCATAGAGCTCTTGAGCTAGGGAAACATAAAGGAAAGCAGCAAAATGTAAACCACTCTGTGACTGTTGGATCATGGAGTCGATTCATGAAGCAAGCAGTCCTATGGGGCTCCCTCAACATCTCCTGAGGGTAAGGGGTAACTCTATTTAGTGCCAAAGAGGAGCATGGGGCTGGGAACAGGGAGCAAGTGGGGTCCAACCAGTTCTAGTTTGGATAGGCATCACCATCTTCTGAAGCACCAATAGTTCCCTGCTACCTGCACACAAGAGGTGGAGGATGTATGGTGGGGACTCACTTAGGAAACCTCCCCTCTGCCCCTTAGTGGTTGTAGGAGACCTGGGTATTCCAGGATGTTCACTCTGGGCTGGAGAATGGTCAGTGGCCCAGATAAGCCTGAGCAGAGCATGGAGACAGTGCAGAGCACAGGTACAAGGCTCCACTACGGCCCAGCAGTGGTGGGCAGAAGAGGCTGCTGACCATGACCAGACAGACCTCTATGTGCATCCTGGCTTTTGGGTTAGGAGGACACACCAGCAGAATCCCCTACAAGCTTATGGGCTTGTGCCCACCCTAGCCTTCCTGTGCAGAGGGAGGAGGGTAACTCAGGAGGGTCTGGCAAGGCTGGCCCGGGGGCACTGCTGTCCTGAAGTACTGCTGTAGCACTTAGACTGTGGTGGTGTTCTAAGGAAAAATAACACATAATGTTTCTGATCAGGCTGCCCCTTGTGCTGCTTCCTATTCCCCAGCACAGTGCTGCTCGTGGTGCAGGCAGACTGGATTGCTCACTATCCTCCTTGGTTGCCCAACAGCCCCACCGCCTCCCTACAGTGACATGGGTAGACACAGGCCTCCCACACAAACTGGCAGGGTGCTGGGTTGACACTGTCCATCTGTCTGATGCTAACCCCAGTACTCACAGCAGGACAGGGGAGGAAATTAGACGAACTTCCCCTTTCCTTCTTCTTCCCCTGAGCTTTTATTGCTGAGCATGATACATGGTGTGGTCATATGGTACGCAATATCCCTTTGGCCTACTGGGGTCAGCTGTCCCAGCTGTCTCCCCTCCCTCTTGCCCACTCAACCCCAGCCTACCTGCCATTGTGGAGACAGGGGAAGGAGAGGAAGCCTTTGCGCTGTGCAAGGCTGGCTCATCAATAGCCAAAATACTAGTGTTATAGGTGCCATTTTAGCCACAGCTGCAAAGCACGGTGCCATCAAGCTGCTATGAAGAGCTGCTATGCTCCCACCCAGAGATGTACGTTTCCCTTATGCGTCATATATAACTGTACAGTTATTCCTGTAAATGGGCCATTATATATATATATTTGTGCACAAACACGCCCATTTGTTCCTACCACAAATACAGTGCAAACATGAATCTGAACTTCTGTCCTAGCAAGATACTTAGCAACCTGGAATCTTAACGCTAACCAGCCTGACTGCACGAGTGAACAGCACTCGCCATTAAAAGCACGTTAGCTTCCTTCTTGCTTCCCATTCAGACACTGTGGCAGCCTGGGAGTCACATCAGGTCAAGAAAAGTCAGAACTAGCTGCAGCTGCCTTGAGCAGCTCTGCAAGAGTCTTTGTTCTGCTGTGATGCTGCTTTAGTAAGCGATCACAACTGGCTTACAGCAGCATGCAGCCTCTGGGAAATCCACTGTTAGAGCAGACACTGGGCTTTATCCGGCTCCTGGGCACCTCAGGCAGAATGGGGACTTTGTGTTGGCATGTAGAAGATAACCCATTCGCATAGGAGGTTCATGAATATTCAGCTTGTGCTTAGAGCTGGGGAGAACAATCCCTGAAACAAAGAGGCAAATTCTTTTACCATTCACATGAGGAAAGGCATGTGAAGCCTACAGGCTTCCAGTAGCCTGTGATCCCTGACTGTCCCGGCAGGATCAATTAATGACCAAGACTGAGCATGCATCACTTGTGAAAAATGCAGTCAGCGAGGGCCTGGAGTTAATATTTCTGGATGAAGGAGAGTCTGAAGGTGAGTCCAATAGCCCAGGGACCATCAGTCTGTACCACCTATGCATGGGTTGTTACTGCTCTTAAAAAGTGCTGTCTTCCCAGCTCCCTTAAGAAATGATTACAGAGGTAGCACTTTTAATCCCAGCCTTGTTTTCCTTGCCTTCGCCCTCCTGGAAAGCCTTCACCTGTAGCATTGCTTTTCTGCATTGTTGAACCGAAGCAGCAGAACAAGTTGGGTGACCAAGTTGGGTGATATCCGTGTGACTGATGCTACCCCACTGCAGAAGGCGAATAGCCTGGGATGCAGCTGGGTGAAGCAAGACTGCTTGCACTGAGCAATGGCAGCATGGCATCTGCAGGTCTCTGGTCTGGTCCCAAGACTGTTCAACCTCCATTCCCTCCTTACTCTCCCTTCATTACCACTCGTCTTCATTTTCCAGGAGGAGGTTTGTTCAGACTGTCCACCTGCTGAGGAAGAGGAATTGGGACGAAGGATAGATGTGGTTCATGGGCAGCAGAACCTGGCACACATGACCACAGACTGGTTTTGTCCAGAGTGTTGATGGAGAGGGATGTCATGGTTATTGTGTTGGTATGGCAAAGGTGGGTGGGAGGAGGCAGAGGACATGCAAAAGGCACTTGAAGTGGCTGCTCCCCTCTGTCTTTCCCCCCTCCTCTCATTTTTCTGGTGCCTATGGGATTTACTGTCTCCCCCAGTAAGGAGCTGTTGTACTGGAAGTTGGAGTGCCTGCCAACTGAGTGCTGGACCTCACCTCCTTTGACCAGCTAGCCTGACCTTCAGCAACCTCGCAGGGCTTAATAAGCAACAAGCTTTGTCCCAGCAACACATTTGGGCAGACCAATTATCTGTTTTACAAGCAGGGAAGCAACATCGATTGAATCCAAGTCTCTGTGGTGGAGCTGAGTGATGAATACAGCCTGAAATTTCTCATACATTACTTCAAGGTTGCTAATGAACCCTTTTTCTTTCTCTTCATGCTTAGCTGGATTCTTGGCCAACTTGGGGAGAATAAAAGCATTAACTCTTCATGTCTGAAAAGGCAGACAGTAGATTAAGCTGAGGAGGGTGGGAGTAAGTCCAGCTGAAGAGAGCCAGGAAAAACCCTGCCTCAGCAGCTGTCATCTGGATATGGCTTTTCAGGTAACACATGTAAAGGACATCATGAGCATCAACCTTATCTGCCTCTCACCTCAGTGCCATGGTGTGTGATGAAGGAGGACAGGAGGCATGATTTGAAAGGATGTAGCCCTTACAGCCCAGAACTGGAAAGCCAGATTTCCAAAGCAGCTCTGCTGAATGCTGGTTTTATAATGAAGCAAGCACGAGGGGCAGGCTTATCTCCCATATCCCCTTGTCAGATCATCTTGTTCCCCCCTTGAGGCAAGGTCACACATGGGATAGGACAAAGCAGCACAGCTGCAACCCCAGCAGCAAAGTCTTCCCAAGCACTGGGCCTTTTTCTTCTTAACTGTTCACAGTTAGAACAGGTTGGAAATGAAAGATAAAGGCAACACCAGGAATCTGTCTCCTCCTAGCCCTTCAGCATGGTCAGGGAGGCAGATAGCAGGAAGGAGAGCAACTTTTTACACCATCTAATAATGACAGGACAAGGGGGAATGGCTTTAAACCAGAAGATGGAAAAATATGGTTAAGATGTTAGGAACACATTCTTTTACTCAGAGAGTGGTGAGGCACTGGCACAGGCTGCCCAGAGAAGCTGTGGGTGCCCCATCCCTGGAGGTATTCAAGACCAGGTTTAATGGGCCCTGGGCAGCCTGAGCTGGTGAGAGCAAACTCTGCCCATGGGTGGGCTTGAAGGTCCCTTCCAACCCAAGGCATCCTATGATTCTATGCAAAGATATGAATTTCATTCCCACTAGCTCCAAAGGAGAGAGTGCATGCCTGGGGACATGTCAGGCTGACCAGGAGTCCTCCAAGGCAGCGTAATTGCCAACACAGCGTTCTGAAGCAGGGTGCAGCTGTCCCTTTCCCCATGTATGCAACAGCCTGGGGGCCCATCAGCCCACCACTCCCTGGCTCTAGACATGCACAGTGCCCTTGGGCTGCAGCACGTAGTTATAGGGCTGTTAACTCCCTCTCCTCATTCCTGAGAGAGGGGATATTAAAATACACAGCAGCAGCCACACTCCTGTGCAGCTGGGACCCAGGAGTGGCCACCTCGCTGTGTCTCTTGGCATGTAGTACAGGTCTGCCCTCTTTGTATGTGCAGAGTATCAGAGGCCAAGTTGATACCCGTGAGATCCAGCTTTCTTAAAGCTGCTTCCCTGCACATGGTTCCTCAGGCTTGTTGCCTGAGGCAAGGATATACAAGCTGCAAACTTGTTGAATTTACCTTTTTTATTCTTTAGAATACATAACACACGAGATACCTGCTCTTCAGTAATCTCCATTACTGCTGTTCTGATGTCCTCTGAGTAGGATTTGCAACAGGATAGCCCAAGGGCTAAGTGTTTCTTGGATCTATTTATTTCAGCTTGCTTTCCCCGTAGCTCTGCCATGGCTTCTCTGGTTACCACCTGTAGATGCACTGAAACCCAAATCAGTAATGAACACCATGCCTTCTGCTGCTGGGGCATGTGGGAGGATGCTTGCTGCCCGCAAAGGCTCCTCTGCCTCAATGGGAGCCCTGCATGGCTTGGTCCTGCAACTCAATACATTAGGTGCAAGCTCTTTGGTAAAGCAAGCCGAACATCCCAAGTTTCTAATTCCCCTGCATTATTTAAGTCTGGCTCAGGAATTAACATGGGTCAGGCTCTGCTTATGGACTGTGCATTCATTTCATATGTAAGTTTATCCAAAGTTTGGATGTGGCTAACAGCAGGATTTGACTTAGGAAAAGAAAACCACCCCAAAAAAAAGACTACCTATGAAGTTATGGCTGGGGGACAAGCATCCCCATAGGCAGGTGGGACCCATGTTGTGGTCTTGTTTCTGCTCCGTCACCACAGAAATCGGTGATTTTAATATATATATATATATTTGTATTAAAAGAAAGAAAGCATAAAAAACATAAAACAAGTGAGATATTTGGCCTCATTCTTGTGAAACTAATACATTATTCTGGTTCAATGGCAGTGGCTGCCAGTACTTAGTGAGCTCTCAAGGTGCTCATCAGAGACTTTTGATGACATTTCACTCTTTATTTCATCACCATCTCTCATTATATGCCAGATTGTGCTGCTGTGAGATATATATATATATATATATATATAATTTTTCTTCATCACCTTAGAAGCTGATTTTGGGATTGCTGGATGGTCACAGACCATAAAGGCATTTGTGTTTTCTTACAGGGGACTTTAGGAGCAGTGCTTGGATATAGCAGGCTCTTGGTGTGCTGCTGCCTGTGTTGGCAACATGGACAAAATTGTATTTCCAAAACTCAGATGCAGAGCAGGCTCCTCCTGTGAAAACAGATCTCCGTTCCTCCCTCACCCAAATAATCCCATTTTTCTCCCTCTTCTCACAGTGGGTTGTGCCCTTTTATCACCCTGTCTGTTCTCTATTGCCTGCAAGAGGCAAAGCATTACTAATCCATCCTTCTTAGGGTGGATGCTCTCCCCAAAGAGAGCTCAGCACGTCCATGAAATCCAATTCCTCAGAGAACCACCTCCCTAACTCATACAAAAACCATTTCTTGTCGGGTCGTATAAAACAGTCTGTTGTGCAACATTCAGAACATCAAATAACCCCTTATTTATAGTATACACACTCGCAACAATAAACCTCCCTTTTGGACTTGCTTGGCCAATATAGATTTAAAGGTGTGTTCCTATTAATCAACACCTGAATTTGTTGTTTAAGCATTCAGTGCCTTGGTTTGACGTGTGCTGCTCTTGTGACTTCCAACAGGAATAGCTGATGAGGTTTGCAAAACCTCCTGTTTCCTCTGCTGTGGCTCTCTAGGAGAGGTACCGCTCCAGTTTAGGAATGCTGGTGTCTTGCTCAACATGCTCAGCTTGCATCAGGAAGTCTATGAGACAGCTGTGTTTTCAGCTTGCAAATATAACTAGGAAATGTTGCCCCGAAAATGAAGAAAGAGGAAAAGGAGATTTCCTTGAGCTGTGGAGCAAGATTTAAAAATATCTGTAAAATTCAAGAGGGAAGACCTGTGAAGGTCAGCAGTTGAATGTCAGCTGCTCACAGGCAGTTCCTCCATGCAGATCCTTTTCTCAGCAACAGAAACACTGCATCAGGCCCTAGAAGACACCCATATCCCTTAGCTCTGAGCTGGAGGCCTTGGCCAAGGGCAGTTCCTCATTCCCCACATGAAGTCCACCCATGGGTGTCAGGTCCTGGCTGGATGCAGCACCTGAGTCACCCTGGGTACGACTGGATCTGGAGTGCCCTGGGATGGGCAACAGCTCACATTGTCCCACTCATTATGTCTTATCCATCACCTTGGAGGTTACTCCAGCCTCCCTTTATTTCAGCTAGAGAACACTGAATTACCTCCATTAAGAAATACCCCCAGTGACTTCCTGGGGGCAAGGAAATACTTTCCTTCACATGTTTGTACAATGCCTAGAGAATGATTTGCATGCTTTTATGGGCGGTCTGTGCCCTTGCCTGGAGATGCATGAAAGGAGGACTGAATGGGTGTGACATGCATTAGCTCTCCAGAACATACCTTGGGGTGAGCTTGGCAATGGACAGGTTTGTTTGCACACTGTAAGGCTCATAAGCTGAGAAGAATGAAGTCAGGACTGGTGGTGTTTGTTATTCCTGTCTTCCTACTCACTTGGGTATCAGGAACAGAGGAAGCTCTCGTTCCTTGTATAGGAACTGGAAGCAAGGCAAAGCTTTCTCATCCGCACATTAGGATAGTGTGAAGATGACTTGGTTGTAAGCTGTTTCCCTTGCTAGTTCTTGGCACAATCTATATACATTTTAATTTCAGCAGGGTCTCATTCTTAAGATTTCCAAATATAAGTATTCCAGCAGAGCTATCCTAGCAAACCTTCCTTGTGGCGTTACTGCTTTTACTGTTGCATTAGCTGATCTTGATAAATGAAACAAAAAAAATGGCAACGGATTGGCAAAAAGACTTAGAAGTGCATTTAACGGCATTTGCACAAACGTTTTTGCCATTACGGAAATTTCAACTTATCTGCCAAAACAAACAATTAAAAAAAGTGTTCCTTAACAATATTGCTATGCTGGCACAAAGAAAATGACTTTTACTGACCTGTCTTGCTAAACTCACTAAGTACTTTCATTGCAACTACAGACCAGGCTTGGAACATCCAGCCCTCCTCCTCAACACATTAAGTGGGATCTGAACTCTGACACTGAGCTATCGAGCCAAAGTAAACTCTCCAGGCTTGTTAAAACTGGGAAAACTGAGCTCTGGGAATGCTGGGTCTGGTGGTTTTTTGCTATTATCTGCAAGAGAAGAGTCTGCTGGGTCTGAGCATTAGAGCAGAACATCTTGAGGCTTAAGGGTAGGTCTCAATTACCCAGCTCAGGTCTATCCCAAACCATAATGGGCTCTCTGCATTGTTTCTTGAGGACATGCCCATGCAGACAATAGCTGTGTGCTGGCAAGCTGAGGTCTTAACCTATCTAAACACTATATAACTGAAATAAAATATATAAAACAAAACCATGTGGGGGTATAGGGAGCTGGGCTGCTGGTAAGGCATGTACTTGGCAGACACCTCTGTGCAGGGCAGTGTCATTCAAGGAACAAAGACTGTTTTCTTGGGACTTTCTCCTCAGTGCTGCTCCCCAGTCTACAGGCTCCCCTGTAATTGTATCTTGGATAGACAGATGCGCACACTACAGCCTCAGGGAATGCTATTTTCCCAGCAGACTGTAAGAAATTACAAAGAGAGCAACAGGATCTTTGCCCAGAGCAAAGCTTGGCAGTAGACTCCTTGCTCCATGAGGGAAAAATCCCCAAATACAAGTCAGCCAACTTACCACAGTTTCAACTGTTGAAAAACTGCTGTTGTGGTCCTAGTAAAAGTAGGCGTTGAATGAATGTAAAGTCATATTTCCCCAAAGCATCTGCTCCTAGAAAGACATGAGAAAGAACTATTGGTACCCTGGTGAATAGCGGATGTCTATCTAAGCAGAAGTTGGGCTTCTGGGTTACCCTGGATAGTAGAAAGTAGAAATGGGGTAGGTCCTAGCTCTGCCAAGAGTTTTCCTAGAAGCTTGGGCAAGACAAGTTGCAGTGAAATTCCCTGCCCCTAACTTCATCTCACCCCAAAGTTCAGGTCTTTGAACTGAGTCAAAGTTAGTGAAGAAACCACACGGGGACTTCTGTGCGATCCATCTCATCCTAGGTTCAGGGGCTGGTGCTGGGAGAACCAGGTCCTCTTTGGAGAGGCCTCTGTAGGGAGCATAGGAACGATACAGAAAACACCTCTTTGTTTCCCAGTGCTGTTGTCAGCTGCCTGCTTGTGCTTGAAACTTTTGCAAATTTCATTAACCCCCAGTGCCATTTTTTCCTAATCTGTCTGGGTGTCATCCCCCAACCAGAGCCTTTAACCAACTCTTATCTCGGGCAGACAGAAGCCCTGAAGCATGACAGCCTCACGATAACCAGCCTGGTGCAATAGGTTCAGTAAGCAGCCATCCCCAGATTATTTAAAAATATGAAGCAAACCAGTAGATGCATGCATTTGTTGAAGAGGCTGGAAAAGTCCCAGGGCTAGTACTTGTCTTTGCAGGCACCAGAAAACGCATGTAATGCAATTGACGGAGAAGGGGTTAGGCTGAACTCTCTGTAAGACTGAACAGATTCTCTCTGCTGCACTTCTCCATCATGCAGAGGATCCATTCTTGAGATCCTGGGTGTGCTTTTAAGGCTTGTTTGCTTATGTTCTGAACACACGCACTTTAAAAATGACTTTTTTGTTGTCAAAGGCAGCAACTGTGCCAACTATGCCTGTCATCTGAGTTCTCCCTCTATCTCTCATCAGTTCTCGTAATTAATTTCCCGACGTTGTTTTTCTGTTAGGTGAAATTACAGAGTGTGGAAAAGCAACTCCTTTCTCCTGCTCCAGAGCAAGTGAAGTGATTGGTGCAAACAGGTATATTTCAGAGTAGTTTTACAGGTGAAGAAGGCTCAGAATCTTGAAACAAAAGTCTGCAGTTGGTCAGCGATTTGCTTGCTCGTGTCTATGTGAGTTGCTCTGGGAATACAAGATATCTCTGGGCTGTAGCCCATTTACATAGAACAATTCTGCTGCTGAGTGTGCTTTTCTTACTAAGGGCAACTGCTCATCTCAGAGCTATAATGATCCCGATGTACTCCTGAGTTGAACTGCAACCCACTGTTCTGGCAGGCCGCTTGTCTTGTTTCCCTGCCGCAAGAGCTGGAATGAACTATGTTTGCTGGCAAGGCTTCTTTCTGCTGGTTTTCCACTTTAGGCAGTGGAGGATTTTATGAAGCTATCTTCATTGTTTCAAAACGTTTATAAAATCCTCTTTTTTTCTTCCCCAGTAGTTACCTTGTACTGAAATAGCCTCATATATAAACATCAACCATCTGTATGTGCTTCATGTTTCCCAGGGCACAGGGCACCAAACTCACAATATAAACCCAGTTCAGGGGAACTACTGAGTGACTGCACATCCTGGCCACCAGCTCATTTGGGACCTTTATAGGATCTCTCCTTGATTCACAGAAAATCTGGGAGTTCTTGGTTCCCAGGCTGCGTAGCTTTATGTCAAAACCTTCATAGGGCACTACTACCCCAAAGGTGAACCAGCTCAATGTCCAACTCCTTTTCAGAGCAAACCACTTCCAACGTTTTCCCTATATGCTTGAGGCTATATAGAAGAATTCAGGGAAAAAGAAGTCAGTACCATTTCTAAACAACTAGCTCATTCCCAACCAATGATTAGCTCATTCCCAGAGCTCAAGCGGTCCCACGCTAGTTCAATAAATAACCAACTGGAAATGCATCTGGTGGAAGACGTGGAGCAGACCTGGGCCTTGAAAGGATGATCCTAATCCATAACCTATTACTGTGCACACCAGCTTCCAAGTGAGCCCACACAGTGAGGTAAGGCTGCAGTATGCTCCCTGCCTCCTTGTATAAAGTGCCTGATTTAATGAGAATCAAGTCTCTGATTCAGCAAAGCACTTAAGTGATTTGATGAACCAGGGCCAGACTGAACATCTTGTGCAGAACTCAGTTGTCTAGTGAAAAATATTAAATATTTTATTGATGGATGCAGACTTAAATGAAATTTAAAGACGTCGCTATTAAGGGCTATAGGTGCCCAAACTCATATTGTTCATTTTTTATTGTATTAAAGTAATCATCTCTACGGGAACAGAACCAGCCACCTCCAGAAAATCCATCCTTGTCATGCTCGGAATAATATTCTCAGTCCTCCCCAAGTGCCCTGGCAATTAGATGGTTTATGTAGCTAGCTTAAAAACTTAGCACATTCAGGCTATTTTGGATCAACAAGTTGCAGACACATCCTCTATTCTACTACTGACAGCACCCAGCTTTAGTAGCCCTGTTGGCTGCATAAGGTGTGGTGGAGTGAGGCACAGCCTCATACAGGTGAGATCAGATAGCATAGGGTCACCATCAGGACAGCGAACTTCATCAGAATACTGCCAGACAGATCTTGGAATCCTGACGTCATCCTTTCTTGGCACTCGTTGAACAGACAAGGCATTTAACTCCCTATAGACCCTGGTCTCCAGGGGTATCTTCCCCTTTTTATATGACCTCACCCACTCGTTCCCCCAATCACGGGGACCACACCAGTTATGTGATGTCCATATATTTATACGTTTAAAAGAGCACATGAAGATATTTTAGGTTCAATTCCATGCTCTGTAAAATGTTCCCATATAGCCACTAGTGCTCAAAAGAAGCAGCGAGTTACGTGGTACTTGGTTTATCTGCTTTGGAATGGCAAAGTGTGCACACAACCGTGGACAGATATAAAGTGTGGTTCCAGGGAGTCTGGGGATTTCAAAGCTGCTTTATCTCCCAGATAACTAACTGGCAAAGGAGGGCAAATTCAAAACAGCATCTGTAACTAAAAATGGAATGATAGATTATGAGCTTAGGAAAAAAAGTATCACAAGCATATGTTATAACTTTAAACAGCTCTAGAACTCCTAGAGCGGGAGTTTAAGGCCTTCATTGTGTTATTAATCAGTGGTTTCCTAAACATTTGTTTTTCAGAACTGCAAAAGCTTTCGTGGTGTATTTGGACACTGGCAATGACTTGGCTGTTCTTGCTCTCACATCATGCCCCTACAAGTGGTCTTCTAGGCTTTTTGAACTAGCACTAAAAGTCCTTCATCAAGCAGCGAGAGAGGAACCCAGCTCTCCTAAATTCCACATTGCCTCCGCCTCCTCTTCAGTAAAGCAGAAAGCAAAACAAAAACACGAAAACACAACAGTTTCAACTTACTATTGAGAAAAGCTGAGCAGCTGGATTTCCCACCTACGGCAGGACCAAGAGCTTAGGAATTTGTTAGGAGTTTTGTGCAAGCGTAACACTCAGATACTCAAAATGAATGGAATGCTTGATATTTCTGCCCTTCGCCTCTGCAACCCACACAGCCATGGCTCTGAATGAAGGTAGGACCGTTCATGTGCAGCAGCAAAGGATGGAGACCTCGTGTTCAAAGGGCCTTTAAGGACACTTTGTCTTGTTTTTGCAAACAGCATTTGAATGACCTAGTTGAAAGGCTTCTGAAAAATGCAAAACACTGTCAGAAATGCAAAACGTTGAATCCATCATCGGAGGGACGAAAGAAAGCACATGAAGAACCTTAGCCAAGCCTGACTGGCTGTAGCAGATCACGATCTTTGCTCAGACCACAGTCAGATTTAATGGTCACAGCCTTATCTCTCAAAGAGATCTCATTAAAGGCAGGGGACAAGCCAGCAGGGGGTGAGACCTGTAATTACAGCCAGGAGGTTGACAGAAATAGTTACATACAGTCACCTGGGGTACTCCGTGTCCCCTGTTAAATGAACCACCCTTCAGAAGGCATGAATCCCCATTTTGACTGCCTTTCTAAATGGCATTTATATAGAGACTTCATGGAGGAACGCAGCTTGCTTTACCTGCACTGCTGCTGGTTTTACTGCCTGCTTTATTGTGCCGTGAGCAACTCCATCCTCTTGTGACTGTAGCAATAAGGCATGAGTGGATGAGGAAAAATAGCTTGGTTGGGTCCAGTTCTGTTCCTTTTTCTTTAATTCTGAATAAGTGGGAGCTTTAGCAGTTGGACTTGGTGACCTTGAAGGTTCATCTTCCAATCTAGATAATTCTATGATCCTTCTCTGATGCAAAGGCCATTGTACTATCCACAAGCAAACTGTCCCAATGTGTGTGTATTAATTACTACTAAAGCAGCACCTGTGCTTTTCAAAGGGAAGAAAATGGCTCTTGTTGCAACTCATCAGAAATGGTGGTGGGCACAGATCTCACAGAAAGAACAAAATAAGAGGGAGGTGATATTCTTTCTTGTTCTGGGTGGTATCTGTTACCAGGATCTGACATCCTGGCTTTCCCAACAAATGCAGCCCTAAGCTGTGGCAATTGAAAAGGGATAAAAGCATAAAAAGGGGATGGGTGGATGGTTGGAATAGATGATCTTAAAGGTCTTTTCCAACCTTAATGATTCTGTGATTCTATGAACGCTCACCTGGCATTTGTTCAAGTCTTTCCACTTGCCTGTCTTCCATCTTGGTGACACTCTCTTCTCAACCCTAAAATAGCCATAATAAATCTCCCTGCTGTAGAACATCCTCAAGTTCTCAAACTGAAAACAGAAAGATGCTCCAGAAGGACTGTGAGATGTGTGTGTTATAAAAGCAGCAGTTGGCACCCACACGTTGCCCTGTACTACCTACACAAGGCCCACTCCTTTCACTGCACCCAGTGCTCCCTACCCCTGCAATTCAACAGCTTTGTGGCAGCCCACAACTGGCTTCACAGTCAGGTTGATAAACACCCTCTTGCTTCACATGTTCAAAAAGGATTCGTGATTTTTCCCAGGATGAGCTGAGAGGGACACACAAGCCAAAGAGCAGGAATTTTTGAGCATTAAAAACCGACTTGGACCTGATCCACTGGCAGGAGTGAAGTGCCCTGTGTGTTATCTCTGCTTCTCCCAGTCACCATGCCAAGGTATCAAAAAGAGATTGTAATTGCTGTAGATACTGAAAACAGAGCTCTCTTGGTTTTTCGTAAGCTAATCTCTCTGATACCTATTAAGGGAGGAGAACACGCGTACTCTACCCTCTGTTCTTGGTTTTACGTAATACTGTTTCCTTTGATCCGTATGGATTTGCCCTCTTTTTATGTCACTGCCAGCAAGGGAACTCAGCCTCGTTTTTCTCCTGGAAGAGACTTGATAGCATCAGTTGATCCCTCTGGTTTTACATCAGTAAGAAACAGCAACTCCAAATGCAGATGGATCACATTCGTAGTATTCCAGCTCAGCTGCACTGTACAGATCCCAGCTGTAACACATCAAGGGGCAGAATGGCTTGGAAGCTGTCTGGAGGTCTTCTTTCAATGTTCTACTGATGATGCTTCACAGCCACAATGAAAGAAACTGAAGTCTGACATAGTGAATTGTTGTTAAGGAGTGAAGATGAAACAAATAAGTGGTTTCAGCTTCTGAGATTACTACCCAGCTCTGTCTTGGGGATGGGATGGTGCAGCTTAAGGAGATGGCTGCCCAGGTACCCAGGGTTTTGTAGGTGAACTGAAAGCTTTAGTCCCTGAAGGTCTCTCAGGGTTGCTAAAGTTACCAGGTCTTCAAGGATCTGGTGTCCACAGGTCTGTGGACAGTCGGATAACAAAGCTCCTGTCCAAGACTTGTACAGCTGAGCTCAGTCTTATTCTCCTGCCACGGGGAGTTTCACCTAGGGAGCACCTATATACACGAAAGCTCTTCCCTCAGCCAGCTCCGTGTGCCCTACGTGCCCTACCCCATCTCCCATGCACTCAAGTAGGAAGGGAGCTGTGAGACCACCACCCAGCCAGGCACCGAGCAGCAGAGCAGCATTCTCAACGCTTTAAAGCCGTTCTGACGAGCGCATACGCATCTACTAACAAAAAGAAGAAGCTGGTAACCCCAGCGAGCTGTGTGACAGACATAGGCAGGAAGGGAGCCGTGGTTGTTCCCTCACAGCAGACTCCTGTGGACGCAGAGCCACGAAGCGAAGCGCGGCGGTGCGCCCTTACCGCTGCCCCCTCAGCGCCTCGACATGGCGGCGGGAGAGCCAGCAGCCTGGGAGCGGGGCGGCGCAGCGCCCTCAGGCGGCATCACCCCGAGCCCGGAAGGATCCCGCGGCCGCGCTCCGAACCCTCCTCGCTGGGGCGCGGTTGGGGCGGCCGAGGTGAGCCCCAGCTTTACACGTGGGCAAGGCGGCACCACCCCCCGCCCCAACGGTCCGCTCGGAGGGGCGGGCTACGGGCGGGACGGGGCGGAGCGGCCGGGACTTTATCCGGCGGGAAGCCGGTGCCGTATCGGAGCTGCGGGTGGCTGCGGCGAGGAGCCGGGCGGTACAGGAGAGCGGGAGGAAAGGGGGAGCAACGCGGAGCGGCGCGGCGGGCGCTGCTTTTGTTCGGTACCTGCTGAGCTACGTGGCGTCGTTGAACGCCGCTCCTCGCTGCCAGCCGCGTGTCCCGCACGCTCGGCACCATGGGCAAGGGGGTGAGCAGCCGGAGCGTGCGGGGGGCCGGGGTGGGAAGCACAAGGGGCCGCCGTCGGGGTGGGTGTTGGGGAGGCTCCCGTCTGGCCGCCTTGTCCGTTGCCGGCTCCGCTTTGTCTGAGAGGCGAGGGGAGGGGGCGGCCATGTCGTGCGCCACGCGGGGGGACGGCCCGTGGGGCGGCTCTTGTCGGCTCGGTGCCGGGATCGGGGGCAGGAAGCGGCGGCCCCGGGGTGGAGGAGGCTGAGGGGGCAGCGTGGGCTCGAGGCCGGCGCCGGGAGGCGGCTCCCCGCGGGCGTTGCCGGAGCGGCGCTGGAAATGGCCGCGGGGGATGGGGGGGCGTGAAGCCGGCCGGCACCGCGGGGCTGCAGGTGAGGGCGGTGTGGGAACGGCCGTGTTCCCCTTGGGCGGTGTTATCTGCTGCCCTTTTGGAGCCGCCTTCGGTCCAAAACTGCTGCCCCGACGTCTCCTGGCCCTCATGGAAGTACTTTAGACTCCTTGCGGCCGGCTGGGCCCCGGGGGGGGGAGGGAGTTGGCAGTGCGAGGCGCTGCGCGTTAGTGGCGTTGAGGGCAGATAGGAGTCCATGGCATAAGGAAGGCGATCAGGCGTGAGCCGATGGTGTGTGCCCTGTTAATTGAGATGATAGGCTCCCAGCATGCCGTGTACCGGTGGTTTATGTGCTGGGCTGTGTCGGCCATCCTGCCCTCCGATCTCCATGTTACAGCCTGGAGTAAAGAGAAGTCCTCCATCCGGATCTCTCTTAAACGTTTGGAGGCTCTCAAGCTGGAGCTGGAGGTTGGACGTAATCACGGAGTGCCATAAGGATCATCGGCTCCAGCTGTTGGAGTGGCAAGAGAGGAGCCCACATGGGACTCGAGCGTGTGACTTGGTGTTATCAGCCCTGCACGCCAACCAGCTGAGCTATCAGGCCTGCCAGGGGGATGGCTGGACCAGCTGCCCACAAACAGGGCTGCCCCAGCCTTCTATGCTTCTATGTGGAGAGTGAGATGCCTTGGGGCAGCAGCCCTTTGTCCTCCATCCTTGGTGGTGGAAAATAGAGGTGCTCTCTGTTTCCAGAGTGCTCCTCAAAACACCCCTACTGTCCTCATAGGTGTGGAGTAACAGCAGTGCATGCATAGATAGAAGTGCAAGGGTGGCCACTTAGAAAAAGGGTCTGGGGAGTATGTGGAGTGGGTTTGAGGGCTGTTTTCTTGCATGGGTGAAGTCCACTTGCAGTTGGGTTGCCCACAGCATAATGTGTTTCAGTCTAGTGAGCAACAGGCAGCGTTGCGTGATGATCTCATCTGAGGGATGAAACCCGGGGGGGTGGGGATTGATGCAGTCCTATGGATGCTTTAAATCATATTTGTAACTTCGCAGCGCAACAGGTTTTGCAGTTCAGGCTTCACTGAGGGACTTACAATTGCTTTCTAATACAGAAGGCGTATTTTCACTTTGCGTTCCGCGGGTTGTGTGCATAGTAAACAATCGGCTTGAGGCTGAAGTGTACTGCCGGGAAGTCTGAGACAGCCACACACTGCCTCATTATTCCATAAGTCACAAGGTTTCTCTCATTTAGCGGTGAGCCTGCAGTAACGGGGACCCTCTGAAAAACAGGGATGTGAAAGAGCCAAGCTGTGAGGGGAAAGCAGGGTGTGACTGCTGGGCTGGACAGTGTGCTTATCCTGCCTCGGGGTGCCCAAAAAGGGAACCTCCTTCCCATGAGAGCATAGTGCTGCAGGAGGTGCTTTTGTGTGTGTGAGCTGCTGTGCTGATGCTGTGTCACTTCAGATGGTGGTGGGAGGGCCCTGGGCTGCCTGGGTGTGTGTATTATCTGGGGAGAGTGTGTGTGTAGGGGAGGAGAGCCAGCTGGAGGTCACTGCTGTCTGCACTTCTCTCCATCCTCATTGCACATTACTGCCTGCTTTAGGTTGCTTCTGGGGATTGGAGCTAGTGCCTGAACCCTGGTTAGGTGTAATGCACCAGTTAAGGGGTAACCATGCCAATCAAAGCAATCCTTATGGGGAATAATTTAGGCATCAATATTACTCTTCCTCCTCCCTGTCTCTTTAATTCCCACTCTTTATTTGTACAGTTAAGGGTGCCAAAGAAAACCCCAGCCTAGTCAATGCTCGATCTCAAAGCAGCGTGATGGGTAAAAAAGGTATCTGACAAGTCATTTGTGCCTGTGGGCTGCCATCCCACAGCACAGTGGGGTCCTGACAGTGCTGCACAGTGTCAGCAAGGGTTTGCTGAAGTTACCAGGTCTTCAAGGATCTGGTGTCCAGCCCATTAATCTCCCAGTGGTTGATGGGCGCTGGAAATATCTTGATGTGATGGCTAAGATGGCTCTGTTTTCACACAAGGGAGGGCTTTTCCTCCCATGGTTTGGGAAGCAGCTGCCTGCTTGTGGAATCCCATTGAGAAGCGCTCATGATGAGCAATACCGGGCTGTGAAGTAGAAGCTGCCTTGTGGTGTTGTCCATGCTGAGACTCTGCCCTTTGGTGAAGGGTTGGAGGTGGAAGCAGGAGGAATGATGCCAGGAGGGCAGTCGTGTCCTGTGCTTAATGTTATGTAGGGTCATGAAGCAGCATTTCTGCTCTGGTAGGAGTGGTCAGCACGATGGCTCATCTGGTTAGTGTATTTAATGAAGGTTGTCTCATGAGACAGCAAGACAGTAACTTCACTGTTTGCTCTGCATGGTTGATTGTAATGACATAAATACTGGAACAAACCGGGCCTCCAGAGACTGCTTAATTTATTTTGGCATTTACTTGACGTTTCTGGTTGGATTAGGCGATGTTAGAATAGGATACTTATGAACTCATCTGCTGATTTGCACCCCTCCCGTTTCCTGGTCAGTCGTGGCTTGTGTTTAGAACACCAGCCATGAATGGCTCCATTAGCCCAGGAGGAAATGCAGAAGTTGCCTTTGGAAGACAATAGGGTTGCTGGGGGCTGTGTAGGACTCGTTACCCTGTTACTTAAAGTTCTGTGTGAGCCAATGGAAAAAGTCATACATGAGAAGGAAAAAAAAAGTTTTTTTTCCTCCTATGTGGCAATTTTGATGAGTCAGAATTCCTCTAAGTGAACTAACAGAGGTGACATTTCTGATGAGAAGGACCTTCCTTTGTGTCCAAGCCGTGTGCTTGCATCTTGATAAGTCAGGAGCACCTTATGCTTTCCTCATTGTCTGGCAGGAAAAGGAGGGGAGAGCAGGGACACCTTTTGACTCTGAGGGGGGGGGGGGAAGATGAAGGGCCCCTTGCAGGCCAGCCAGCACTGTTCAGTCTTTGTTGAACTGATGAGCTTCCTCTTGCCAGCACATTGCAATGGCCCCAACCACAGGGAACAGAGAGGGCAGCACTGTGATTGTTCTTCAAGGTCGCATGTGAGTGACAGAGCAGGAAGTTCAGATTCAGAATGATAAAACCATGAAGCGAAAGCTGAGACCAGTGTTACTAGGCTGGCTTCCATTGGAGGATGGGATGCAGTAGTAAAAGGAAGGCAATATGCTCTGGGTTCTTGCAGATACCCACCCTGCAGCTCACGGTGAAGGGTTTCTAAGCAAATCATGCTTGAACAAAGGCAGTGAACCTTTCTATGATGGAACTAAAACTCCTATGTTCACAGCTGTTCACTGCTGCCCAAATAGGCTCCATCCTCACACCACCTCTAAGACCTTATCAGGCTCTTCTGGTGGGGAAGGGGTGAGGCAGAGGTGCTGCAGTGCCAGGCAGGGCTGTGGCTTCTCCAGCCCTATTAATAATCACTACTTTCTTGAAGTGAGCAAGAAACGTGTTTTGTGTGGAATTGTTATTATGCTCAAGTTCCAAGATGTTTCTTTCAAACCAAAGAGAGAAATTTCACGGGGACTTGAGAATTGCCCTGTGGCAAATTCTTGTGATGCTGGAATGTGAGCGCTGCCTGTTTGAAGTTCAGAAGCTTTTGGGTTTTTTTGGTGTGTGAAATAGTGCAACGGGAATTTAGGTACAGGGAAGGGAATGTCAAGAATGCTGACAGTCTGCGGTTTGTGCCTTGCTCCTGGATGGGAGGTGGCAAACAGACTTTTCTACTCAGTTAAAACTGTTTCTACTGTGCAGCTCTGTAACTGTATGCAGGTGTATGCGAGGTGCAAAGTCTGCCTTTACTGAACAGAGCAGGAGAGGCTTCTGTGCATGTGATATCCATGCATGTGCTTGGTTGTGTCTGCTGCACAACACACCCAGTGCTTGCTTAGAGCACTTGAAATCCTGGCCTAGATGTGCCTGATGGGTTTTGTAAAGAAGCTGTGACTTTTCTTTGTTTCTGGATTATTTTTAGTGTAGTTTCACTTCTAGTTTTGTCTACTACAGTAGTTCCTTGCAGTAACTAATAATATATAATAATAAATGCTTGTAACAGGACAATCCCTAGACTCTAACAGTAGACCGAGTCCAGAGTTCTCTGAGGAATCCAGTTTGTGTGAGGAACAAGGCAGTGCCTTTGCAGCTCCTTCATCTTGTTACCGGTTTGACTGTGTTGCTGCTAACTGCTGTTTCAGCTCAAAATGTTTCTCAGAGGTCTTATTAGCTGAAAATGTCATTGCCTAAAACTTGGCAGGGCATTGTAGGTCCTGGGCAGTGGGGAGGGAAGGGAAAGCAGCATTGAGAGGCTAGAGAGGGTCTGGAATCTTATGCAGTACTTATAGAAGGAACTGCTCCATGAGTGCTAGTGCTTGACTTTGGTATCTGACAGTGTGTCAAAGTTCCTCTAGTTTGTTTTTTGCTTTTAAGTGATGCTTGTATTTGCTGCCTTGTACTTTCTTCGCCCTTGGATGCTTGTTTAGCCTATTGTAACAGGATCTAAGTCTCCACGTGGTTTCATGTACAGTTAATCATAGGTGATACAAATACAAGGCCATCTCAATAATGGGACTTTATTGAGCAGGTCATCTGAGGCTGAAGCAGGACTGAGCACAGATTAAGTCTGTGGAAGTGTATTACTACTTTGTATACCATTCTTGCCGGACAAGCTTCCATAAATTGAAAGCAGATTTCCATTGCGTAACAGCCCAGCTAGTGTGCCAAACTGAGAATTGAAAGCGCTTGGAACTTACCCCTCAGATCTGATATGTTAGAGGTACCACTTTTTATCTTCACTTGATAGGCTGCTCCTTGCCAGAGGGTGTGGAAGACTGAGCAGGGGGATGAGGAGTTATTCCTTTTATGCACTATTCATTTGTGCTCAGGAGAAGGTCTTTAGCTGCTTGAACTGTGGCTCACTCACCAAGGCTGATTGAATAGCATGTGGCTTGCTCTCATCCTAGCTGGGTGTCTGTCTATAATCTATGTATTAGCAGTGCTTGTAGTGACTAGTGGTTAGCTCACTTACTGTTTTTAATGGAGTGGTTTATCTGAAAAACAAACAAAAAACCCTAGAAGTTATTTTGTCAACCTGGCGGTCTCATGTATTTTGCTGGTAGATACAGTGAATTCCTACACCAGTAGATGTTTCTTAACAGTAGTGTGTTATCTCTTATAGGCTGGAAGAGACAAGTATGAGCCTACTGCAACATCAGAACATGGCACAAAGAAGAAAAAGACGAAGGAGAGGGACATGGATGAGCTTAAAAAGGAAGTCTCAATGGTAAGATTTGTAAAGTGTGGAATGAACAGTTAGAAGAATGTTCGCTGCTCCCAAGGCTCTGTGCCTCATATGACCGAAAGATAAAAGTGCTGGGGAGCTGCCAGCGTCGTGTGACTGGAAGCACTGATTTTCCTTCTCCCCTTTGCCTTCAAGCCAGGCACCTTGCAAGTGTTTTGGTATCAGTGCAGTAGGCCCTGAAAACATCACTTCTCAAAAGGCTTTTGAGGCAGAATGCAAGTCACTGGTTGCCTGTTACATGCAGCAGAGATACCTGCACTCCCTCACTCAGGCAAGCATTGTCTGGATAGCAGCAGTGCAGCCTTTATTGTGTTGCTATGTGGGGAAGACTGCTATTTTATTCCTGTTGGAATGGTGGAGTTGGATCTGTGAAGCTCCATTTACAATTGGCCTCTGCTCAGACTGACCTCGGTGTTATTCCTTCTAATGATGTTTGAAACTATAGGAGTCTCCCATATCCATATGTGAATGTTGGATGACGTTGCTCATCTGTATGAACATCACTCAGCTTAGATCTGATCTTGATGCAATTGATACAGGCTTTATTTCTGTGCTCTGTAATTGAGTCTGGGCTCTCTATTTTTTTCCCTTTCATTTGAGAGAGGAGCTGCTTAAAAAAACCTTGCTCAACAAAGTTCATGTTTTCTTTGGTAGCAAAGCTTGCTTAAAGCATCTGTGCCCTCCAGTGTCACTGTTTAGGGAGACACTGCTGTGTACCAGTTCTTTTTTCTAGTTGAAAATAGTCTGGGTGTGAAATGGAGGTTTTGGTGAAGAAGAAACACTGCTTAAGATGACAATGTTATTTAAGATATGTGAAATTACAGAGTTAATCTTGTGTATACACCTACCTTCCTTTCTAACTACTTTACTTTGTCCCCCTCCCTCCCACTCCCAAGAAGCAAAACACCAAAAAAATCACTGTGACTTCAGAATTTTCTGTGAGCATGAAGACAGCACTGAGATACATCAGAGGTTGTTTAAAAAAAGCTGTTAAGTTGTACCCAAATAGCTGTAAGAATGCTTTGAGCTGCTGAGTGAGATAGCAAAACTAGCTTATCTTCTTGGAAAGGAGCCCCATCTTGCTGAAATGATGCAGATAGGAATCCTAGTGGGGGGCTGGGGTTGCTGAGCTTGTGCTGACTGATCTGCAGGGACCATGGTCACTCCCTCATCCCTCACCTGCTTGTCTTTCAGGACGACCACAAGCTCAGCCTTGATGAACTTCATCGTAAATACGGAACAGACTTGAGTCGGGTAGGTAGACTTTGTTTTCTCTCCCTCCTTGCCTGAACTGGGACTCTTCAAATACAGGGCACTTCACAATGGGAGACCTGGGTGGTCTGGCTTTTACCTGTTTGTTTAATCTCTACTCTTCCAGTTAAGTTTCCCAGACTTTCAGACACTTGTTGAGCTCACAAGTAGTACTCTTCCTCCTTCCACTGTACAGCCTGCCTGCAATGCTTTAGTGACTTTGCTGGAAAGTCACTGTTATCTACTTCCAAATTGCTCCAAGGTCAAGTTGATTCTTGGATTTTTTTTTCCCCCATAGGAACTCATAATAAAGTCAAATGTTTGTTATACTACAGATGTAGCCTAGTGAGTTAGCACGTGACCGAAGATTTAATGATGACAAGTAGCAGTTAAAACTCTATCCTTTTATAGTAAGAAGTGTACAGATATCCTGGCTAACCTCAAAGGCCAGTGCAGAAGCTCTGCGGTGATTTTTACTTTTATTTTTTGCACCTTTGCTTATGTTTGCTTTAACTTTTTTTCTTTTTATTGGTGGATGGCATCTAGCAGCCAATCTGCTCTGTCTCTGTATACTTCTGTCAAAGACTTTGGCTTCTAAAAGTTGAACTTCCTGGAAAGCCATTCCAAAGTGTCACCGTCTTTATAACCCCCAGCTTTCACTTGTTCCATAATTTAATAGGATAGATTGCACTGGGCTGTTCCTCAGAGACCAAAGTCTGCTGCTCTAGCCACCTCGTCCTGCCCTCCTGTGCTTGTAGCCCTGTGATCTGCGGGCTCCTCGAGTAGCTTCCAACGTTTTGTGGTTCATCTTATGGCACTCAGCTTTCACATCCTGTTCTTCTCTACAGCATATTTGCTCTGCTACAGACTTCCATTATCTGTTAGTGTCCCCTTATTTCTCCTAGCAGGACTCTGTCTCCCTTCTCAAGCAAAAGATGAACAAATTCAAAGCTATTTTCCTCCGTCAGTCTTGCCACAATAAAGAACAAATTCTCTTCCAGGGTTTGACTACCGCACGTGCAGCTGAGATTTTGGCTCGTGATGGCCCAAATACCCTTACACCTCCACCCACCACTCCTGAATGGGTCAAGTTCTGTCGGCAGCTCTTTGGAGGATTCTCACTCCTGTTGTGGATTGGTTCCCTTCTGTGTTTTCTGGCTTATGGCATTACAAGTGTGATGGAGGGAGAGCAAAATGCTGATAACGTAAGTAAGAATGTCTCTTAGCTCAGTCTCCTCAGCCTGTCTGTGGCTCAAAGCATATCAGCTTCCTTTAATCATTCAGTCCAGAAGCTTTTCCCATAAGCTTACCCACTGAATTTTCCCTGCTTAACATGTCTTGGAGTGCTTCCACATAATGAAATGAGCAGCTGACTTCCTTCATTTTGTCTTAATAACAGTGGCTTGTGGATAGCCTTTGTGTACAAAATGTACGGAGACTGCAATTATCTCCATACTTTGTAATAGAGCACTTAAATACCAAGCAATTTCTTTGAACAAACTGGAAGCCTTTGAGGTAAATCCTGCTCTCAGTCACTTTTTCTGCTCCTTGTAGCTGTACCTAGGTGTTGTGTTGGCAGCTGTGGTTATCATTACTGGCTGTTTCTCATATTACCAAGAAGCAAAGAGTTCCAAGATCATGGAGTCCTTCAAGAACATGGTGCCTCAGGTACAGAAAACTTCATTTCCTTGACCTGCCGTGCTTGCTCAGGGTTATTAACTGTAATGAGCTTCAATTGCAAAAGGCTTGACTGAATATGAGGTGTTGGCTTTTTAGGAGACGAGATGTCTGTTCTGCCAGGTTCTTAGTGTGGGTTTCTGGCTTTTAGTATTGAAGGGGATGCTTGTTCTTCATGCTCAAAGTAATTATGCGAATAGTCCAAGGCAGATCCAGGCACCCTGTGAGTTGCACCAGTTTATTAACATATGTAACTGATGAGATAAACAAGCACTAAAGCTTGGATTCCTTCATGGACAGACTGTATCACACCTAACCATCTTGCTGTCACCTTGGCAACAGCAAGGAATTTTGGCGTCAAGAAAACAAAAATAGCTCTTTCTTAAGTCTCAGATGTATCTGAGATAAACATGTTAGTATAAGTAGAAACCTTCTCAGAACCATGATGGAACTATTTCAAGATGCTTGAATTTGCTTTGAGCACCTTGAGAGTTGCTTGTGACATGGGTTATTTCTTTACTGTCTTTCAGCAAGCTCTAGTAGTCAGAAATGGTGAGAAGATGAGCATAAATGCTGAAGGCGTTGTAGTTGGAGATCTGGTAGAGGTGAAAGGAGGAGACAGAATTCCAGCTGACCTTCGGATCATATCTGCACATGGTTGCAAGGTATAGCAGTGATTGTCTGGAAACTTCATAAATTAGTTTGGTATCGAAGAATGTCTTCTGTGATGTGAATGGATTGAATGATGAAGTAAATGAGGAAGGTGGGTTGGGGGGAGGGGGTTTCTAGTGCTTCAGTGGTTTTCACTGCTGAATCACTTCCCTGCCTGTGTGTGAAGTAGTACTTCCTTCCATGCAGGTGGATAACTCTTCACTTACTGGTGAGTCAGAGCCTCAGACCAGGTCTCCAGACTTCTCCAATGAGAACCCACTGGAAACCAGGAACATTGCTTTCTTTTCCACCAACTGTGTGGAAGGTATGTGTCTGTCTTGGTGAATTAAAGTATTAACATGGGGGAATTAACTCTGGGAAAGTAATGCAGAAGTTGAGTACGTACACACCGTATTTGTTTGTAACCCACTCCTACTATGCAAGAGCAGGCTTGTAGTTTCCAGCAAAAGGCTTTGCTCATTCTAACCCCAGTACTGTACAATGGGCAAAGAAGAATCCACAGCCTTGTCTTACCATCTTTCTCCCAGAAGAGGAGCTATGTGGTGTGTCTTCAGGCGTGGGCGCCTTATTGCAGTTACCATAATGAGAGAGCTAGGCAGAGGAATAGAAAATAATGCAGCTGCTGCAGAAACCAGAAGTTTCAGATATCTCCAGCAAAGATTCTGTTGCAATTCCATGTATGGTGGTAGGTCCTCTTTGTGTTGCAGCTCAGAGCATCTTTTCCTTGCCTAGGGAAGAGAAAGTGTCCTCTTTCCTCCTTTAAAGCAGAGGTGTAGTATACTGCTTCCCTCTTTAATTCCCTGTGCAACTGGCACTTGAATCAAGTGGATTCTTGAGTCTCCAGGGTGAAAGGAAAGGGCATGCAGTATGGCTAGCTGTGCAGGAAGACTGTGTAGCCTGTATGTCCAGGTACCTGTATTCTGTTAGAGGGCATAAAAGCTGTGGTGGGAGACCTTGGCCTATTGGGATATCTACTGTTATTATATTGGACCAACCTTACAAGGCTGTTTGGCAGGCTTCTGGGATGTTATTCTTTTCTAAAGCCTCCTTCTTTCTCTTCTAGGCACTGCCCGTGGCATTGTTATTAGCACTGGAGACCGCACTGTGATGGGCCGTATTGCCAGTCTGGCATCTGGACTGGAAGGGGGTAAGACTCCCATTGCCATGGAGATTGAGCACTTTATCCACCTCATCACTGGAGTAGCTGTGTTCCTTGGTGTCAGCTTCTTCATCCTCTCACTTATCCTTGAGTACACTTGGCTGGAGGCTGTCATCTTCCTCATTGGGATCATTGTTGCCAATGTACCTGAGGGATTGCTCGCAACAGTAACGGTGAGTGAAGTTGGAAAAAGGTTGACTTGAATAAGTAACCTGTGTGGTACTTCAGGAAGCGGAGTGCTTCATGATCAGTGGATGATCACGAAGGTGAATCTGAAGTCCTGTAGGTATTGTATGTGGTGAGTGTATAGGGCTAGCTTTTATAAATGCATTATATTTGGACCAGTTGTGTAGATGACTACTAAATGCTGCAGTTGTTCATCCAGTGACGGTGGATTTTTGAGTTAGACCTTCACAGAGGCTTGGAATAGCAGAACTAAATGAGCAAAGCTAGCTGTAGAGTTGTCTTCCTCCCCTCTTTCTGTGATAGTGAGATGCTCTCCCATTGTACTTTTGATAAGGAGTTTCTATGTGCCCTTCCAACCCTTGAGCACCACTGGAGCACTCAGCAAATTTCTCTGTTGTCCTTTCTGGCAGAGGTTCTTTTAAATTTTGTCTCCCTAAAAGGCAGAGAGAGTGTCTGGTTGTGCTTCTCTGTAGCAGATGGTGATGGTTAAAGGCAGAGGTTTCCATGTAGCCTTGAGCTGCAGAGCAGTGGCTGAGATTGGGAATGAATTGCTGGGAGTGAGAAGCACACAGCTTCTGGAGAAAGAAGGGCTAGCCAGAGCTGCTTGTTTACCACTAAACTGCTGCCCAATCTCTAGAACTATTTTGGGATATTTTTGTATAAGGCGTGCCTCCACCTATTTTAAGAGCACTATGATTAGGGTACTGTGACTTTGACTAGAATCTTAGTCCAGGTTGTATTAATTTCTTTCTAATCCACTGAGCAGCAGGAGGAGACTGAAACATCTTGAGTCCTTTTCCAGAGGTCTTGTGGAGAAGGAATTGTCATTTAAACCCAGCAGCTGGGCCTTGAGAACTACTGTCTGTACTCACCTTGCCAGTGCAAAATAGCTAGGTAGTCACTGCAGGGCACAGAAAGTTGTCATTTCCTGCCAACAGTGAGTTGGGTGGCACTAAATTGGCGCACTAGCACATCCAACCTATCTGTCTTCCTTGTCTCCAGGTATGTCTGACGCTCACAGCCAAGCGTATGGCTCGTAAGAACTGTTTGGTGAAGAACCTGGAAGCTGTGGAAACACTAGGCTCCACATCCACCATCTGTTCTGATAAAACAGGCACACTGACACAAAATCGCATGACAGTTGCACACATGTGGTTTGACAATCAGATTCACGAGGCTGATACTACAGAGAACCAGAGTGGTAAGATCATCTCTTTGTACTTGAAGTGGCATCTCATTTGAAATAAAGCCTTCTGAGTAAGGAAGTTGTTTCTTTTAAGCTCTAGTTCATGATGCAGGGGGCTTCTAATACAGCCTACAATAAGCACTGAAAGGCTTTGGATAACCTAAAGGGACTTCTGCAGTATGCCACAGTTCTGTTTAATCCATGTATCTCCAACCTGTATGCTTTGTTCTTATTACCCTCTTTTTGTTGTTGTTGTTTTGTTACCCTTGACCAAAGGTTTTCCTAGAACATCATGGTTATGGTAGTAATAATTAAGTGGTTCTAGGATTTATCAGTTTCTTGAAGGAGCTTCCTGGTAAAGGATTTGAAATCTCAGTGTGTTGTAAAGTTAAGAGGTACTTAACTCTCCCAAACTATGAGTAGTACAACCCAGTTCAGGAGTCTTCTAGCATTTTATCTACCTTTGAAAGGTTGTGCTTGCAACACATTGCTGGTACTACATTTTTACATTGGTGCTGCTGTTCCCTGCCCCCCTCCCCCAGTCACCTCAAAGGGTTGTTGCTTGTCTAAACTACTTAAAGTTGATTTTGTTGGTTTTAGTCTTCAACACTAGTGCAAAGTAATAAGCTGTAGCATCTTATTTGTTTGAAAACATTCTGTTTTAGCTTGGAAATAGTTGGCTTGGCTGCAGTGGAAATAAACATAGAAGGTTTCTCTTCTTAGAAAATACCTTGACTTATCAGTTAACTGATCATCTCACTTGAAGCCAACTCAAGAGGCTTGGGAAAAGTAGTGTCTCTGTACTTAAATTGTTCCTGTGGGGGCTCTTCTGTCTAGTTCCTGTGTGATGAATAAAATGAGACAACTTGAAGGGGGATCTAGTATCCCTTACTTAGGAAGGGAAAATGAAGTAGCTGCAGTAATGGTAATGGGCTTTGAGTGAATCTGTTTGTGAGGTAAACTCTTGTTGTTAACCTTCTGGAGTGTTGAATTTGTAGTTTCTTTTGGTTGATGACACTCTTCCTCTGCTTTCAGGTGCTTCCTTTGACAAGAGTTCAGCTACTTGGACTGCTTTATCTAGAGTTGCAGGTCTCTGCAACCGTGCTGTATTTCAGGCCAACCAGGAAAATGTACCAATTCTCAAGGTAAGTTTCTGAAAGAAACAATTGTCCTGCTTCCTCCCTGTCTCCCTCCTCTCCATCCCCCCCATTTCTGCGTTATTGCTAGTGAGATTAAACTTCATGAGTCACAAGAAACTTCAAACTATAGGCATCTGCTACTCTTGATCTCTTCTGAGGCCTAACACCTCAGGAGATTTGCAATGCATGGAGGAAATGGAACTAGAATGACACTTTGTCTAGTAGACTCTTTGCCATCCAATAGTAACTACAGCTTGAGCGAGATCAGATACTTTGATCAGAACAGGAAAGACCTGAAAGCTTTCCTAGGCAGTTTCTATTGTCTGCTTGCTCTCTTATATAGAAGCTGAGACTGGGCTCAGATGAATGTACTTCAAGAATATGTATTATTGATATGGTGTGCATTCTGTGGTGAGTTCATGGGAATGTACTCTTTAATAGTTCTCTTTTTCCTCAGAGAGCAGTAGCAGGAGATGCCTCTGAATCTGCACTTCTGAAATGCATTGAACTGTGCTGTGGTTCTGTCAAAGAAATGAGAGAAAGGTATCCCAAAGTGGTGGAAATACCATTTAACTCTACCAATAAGTACCAGGTAAGCATGTCCTCTCTTGAGGGGAGACACTCTGTGAAGTGTTTATGCAAGTTTGTGTGCAGACTGCTTCAAAATTTCTGATATCAAAATCTTGTCTAGTTGTTCCTGCTTGTAGACTGCTCAAGTCTATAAAGCTAGTGAAACATAAGCATAAGAGCTCCTGGAGCTGCCTTAGCACTAAGGTGTCAGCTGTTGGAGGATCAGACATGTTTCCTACCTGTGCAGCAATAATGCACAGAATGAAAGAACACTGATCTGAGAGTATCAGTGAGCAGGTGAAACGAAGATTCAAAAGACCTTTGCTACATCTGTGGTTATACGTTTATGTTAAATACTATGTAGATGTTCTTTACTTTGCATGACTCCTTATAGTGTGGATGGATGAAAGGTAGAGCAGAAAGTCACAAACAGCCTTGATCTACCAAGGCACTAAGTAATGGTGATGACTCATGGCATTTGCAGTGTGTCTTTAAAACTTTCATTTTCTTCCATCCCAGCTGTCTATCCACAAGAATGCGAATCCATCAGAATCTCGTTACTTGCTGGTAATGAAGGGAGCCCCAGAAAGGATCTTGGATCGTTGCGACAGCATTCTTATTCATGGGAAAATTCAGCCCTTGGATGAGGAAATGAAAGATTCTTTTCAGAATGCCTACCTTGAGCTGGGGGGTCTTGGGGAGAGAGTACTGGGTAAGGATTAACAGCTTTATTATTAAGGACTTGTTTCTCACTCTCCTGTGCAGTCACCATTGATTAGGTAGAGTGTTGTACTTCATTCCTGCAGCGTAAGCATAGTGTTGAGACAAGGTCATTTCAGCAATTCAAATGGATTTGGGGAGCAACCCTGCCTTTTGCCTTTTAAATTAAAGGCAGTCTGCAGGGCCTTGTCTTGCCTAGCAGCTGGGTTGTTGCCTGGTTCATAATGAAGTAAAATACTTAGGACCTTCAGTCTCCATGGGGTTACATCATGTTAGACTTGCTCCGCTGCATGTGAACCGTGCTGTGTCTGGGTACCTAGCAACAACTATTAGTTATCAGAATATAAGCATGACTGCTGTCTCAATAGCCCTGGCTAAACCTCTGGCATTGTCCTGTTGTTATTGCTTAGCTGTTTGCAGAAGCAATAAGCGTTCACTGTCTGCCTCCCAATAGGTAGGAACAGAATGAACTTGGGTTTTGATGTGTTGCAGGATTCTGTCACTTGGCTCTTCCTGATGACCAGTTCCCTGAAGGCTTCCAGTTTGACACAGATGAAGTAAACTTTCCTGTAGAAAAACTCTGCTTTGTAGGATTGATGTCTATGATTGACCCTCCTCGTGCTGCTGTGCCAGATGCTGTTGGGAAATGCAGGAGTGCTGGGATTAAGGTAGCTGCTTCTTGGGCTGTGAGAAATGCTTTGCTTTAAACCTGTGGATAAAAAGGGCTTTCCATACTCTGCAAGGGGCTGTAATGTGAACGGAAGGGAATTATTGGTCAAGTTCTAACCAGTGTTACTTCAGGCTTCACTGCCAAGTTAAATTTAAGTGGTTGTATATTACTAATTTAAGGGGGGAAAAAAAAAAGCTAGATTCCAAACGTGGTGGGTGGTGTGTGCCAGTGCCCTGGTGTCCCAGAGTGTGTGATTTGGCTCAGGTATGCTCTGTACATACCACGGTATTAAAATGAAGGAGCAAAAAGCATGGATTGGAAAATGAACTGGAGATATGTTGACTCAGGATTATCTGACTCTCTTAAATAAGTAACACAGTAATGTGCCTGTATTTCAGGCTTGCTCATGCAAGAATGTATGGAACAGAAGTTGTATGGCTTCTTCAGTTTGAAGGAATTGTTTGTTGGGCAGTGCTGCTCTAGACAAGGCTTTCACAGCAGTCTGTGTTGCAGGTTATCATGGTTACTGGAGACCATCCGATCACAGCCAAAGCCATTGCCAAGGGTGTTGGCATCATCTCTGAGGGCAACGAAACAGTGGAAGATATTGCTGCTCGACTCAACATTCCTGTCAGCCAGGTCAACCCAAGGTACTGACAAGAAAAGCCTAAGCCTTTCAAAGGATTAAGCCTTTGCCTTTCTCCTTGCCTTGGGTAATATCTTAGCATCTCTCCCCAGGCACAAAAAGCTTGACTTCTGCTAGCTGAGCATGATGTGGCTCTTCAGCATCTCGCATGAGTTATGTAAAGAATGCACAACACTGTCTTGAATGTATGTCTCTCTTACGCCTGGGGAAGTAGTTGGAGTTTTCCATGTAGAGCTTACTCCTACCAGTTTCTTCCTTGCTCAGAGCTATAGCTGCTTATGATCTGTCCCCAAGTTGGGGGGAAGAGTTCTGTGACTGGATGGAGAGCACAAGCTCTCTGGGCAAGAAGGAATAGCCTGATAGAGGCATGGGGGAAGAAAGATGGCTATCTGGAGACTGTTTTGAGCAGTGAGGCTGCAGACCTCAAACAATGTATTCATTCCTCTGATTTCATTTTTTCTAATAGAGGTTAAGTTGTTGTTTGTCCTCCCCAGATACTTAGACAAGGTTCTTTAGGAAAATAACTTAAAGGTTTGTGGGGAAAATTCTGGCAGGAGACCAGCAGCAGGCAAGATAAGTGTGAAGATGGAGTTCTTAGGGGTTAAAGCTTGCCTTCACAGCCTAGTGCAAAACTGAGGCTGCCTAAGAAAATGTGCTTTGGCATAAGTGGGCTGTTTTAGGAAGGCTGCTCTGACTCTGTTGCTTAGCTTGACCCAGCCTGTGTTTGGGCTGGAGCACAGCCATGTAGCTTTTAAACTGTGAACAGAGACAACCTGTGGGATGCTGGGGGTTGATGAGTATTGTGACTGACTTCTCCCTTTTACTGAAGGTAACTTCAAAGCCTAGCAGTGCGGGCTGGGGATTGCCAGGCTGTGTGACTGAGCTGCCTGTAAGGATGGGGAAGTAGTTTCCCTGTCTAAACTGCCTGATACCACTATCTGTGTGACAGTCCCCTTGGTCAATAAGAGATGGCATACTGGATTAGTGGTGGTATTTTGTTCTAGCATGCAGTGTGCCAAACCAGTCTAAATATAACATCTGCTTTTGTTGCTGAAGAGAGGAAAATAGACTGAACTGGCAATAGCATGACCTCCCTGATGTAGATCCAAATGTAGATCAGTCTGTTTGAAAGAAAGACTGCTTGCAGAAGGCAGCTGCCTGAGCCTGGGGGTCCTTTCTTGCAGGGATACTAAGAGATGGCAGGGAGGAGTGGGGGAGGATCTGTGCATGCCTTGATGTCTTTAAAAAAAAAGACCAAACCAAAAACAACAACAAAAAAAAATCCCACAGATAATTAGATTGCTTATGGGGTTTTGTCTGTTGTTTGATACTGCTTTGTCTTCTGCCTTGTTGCCTGTCGTTAAATTTGAAACATCAGACTTAAATACAGAGGCTGTCTGGACTGGTTGCACACATCAGGGATTTGATCTTTACCTAGAGCACTGGAAAGCTATAGCTTTATGGGATAAAGGCAACTAATGAGGAAGTTTAACTTGACTTAAAACATCATCTTGCCTTTTGATTGTAGGGATGCTAAGGCATGTGTTGTTCATGGCTCCGACTTAAAAGACATGACTAGTGAGCAACTGGATGACATCCTGCTTCACCACACAGAAATAGTCTTTGCCAGGACATCTCCTCAGCAGAAGCTTATAATTGTAGAAGGCTGTCAGCGCCAGGTAAGAGATAGGAGACTGAGAATGTGATCAGAATAATCTCCAGATATGCAAATAAATTGCCAAAAAGTGTTGCCTTCTGAAGTAGTATGGCTTAGTTGCCCTCAGAAGGGCCAGGACAAGACCTCAGTCTTTCTCAGCAGCCTTGAGGCTGTTTCACAGTACATATGTATGCAGGTCTTACAAATGCACAGTTAGTGCTGAAACATTCTTCTGATCGTAGCACTGTTATCAGTACATGTACTTCTTAAGTGCCCTGGAAGTACTTGGGAGAGATGGGTTTGACATGGCTGTAATTCTTCCAGCGTATCCTTTGGAGGGAGCAGTATAGTCTTCTGATAAGCCTGATCTAAGTACCTAAAAGGTGTGGGATGAGGAGAAACAGCTACTTCTTCATAACAGTATGATGTTTTGTATGCTTCAGCTCCTGGAAGATGAGTCTAACCTCCTCTACCCACAAGTGTTCTATAAAGGCTTCCAGTCCTTGCCTTTTTCTCTTTATGACTAGGGTGCCATTGTAGCAGTCACAGGTGATGGTGTGAATGATTCCCCAGCCCTGAAGAAGGCAGACATTGGTGTTGCTATGGGTATTGCTGGCTCAGATGTCTCCAAGCAAGCAGCTGACATGATTCTGCTGGATGATAACTTTGCCTCCATTGTCACTGGGGTTGAAGAAGGTTAGTCTGTAACTGCAATTGTATCTAAAAGCTTGTGGGCACGTGTCGGCAATGTTACTGATGCCTTCTGAAATAGAAATTCCTGGAGGGTTTTTCTCTACTGAATCTTGCATCTGTGACAAGTGTTTTGAAGAGGGGAGATGGACTTCCCTTCTTCCTTAAATCTTCTCCCTTTCCCTGGAACCAGCAGGACATTTCAGGACAGCTACCAGTAGGAAGCAATTAGGTTACAATAGCTGCTTTGTTGCTCTGACTTGTCACTATGGCTCTGCAGTCATCTCTGGCAAGAGTCTGACATGTTTTCCTATTAGTAGTAATAGCTCTTAAAGAGGAACAGAAGGGGGGGGGGTGTACCTTTAGTCTTATTTGACCTGCAGAAAGCAAGACTTGGTATCATACTGCTGTATGCAGTGAACCTTGAGTACAAGAATTGTCATAACCAGAAAATAGTAGTTTGTATAGGTGATGATGTGCTTGATGTACATAGGCCTTGCTACCTCGTAGAGAACCATTAAGTGCATTAGCATTCTATTGCAGTAGCATTTTACTTTTCCTTGTTACCACTGAAGCTGCCTGTGATCTACTTCTGCTGCTAAGCAAGGGTTATGCTTGTCTTTTCCCTGCCTCAGGGCGCCTGATCTTTGATAACCTGAAGAAGTCCATTGCTTACACCTTGACCAGTAACATTCCTGAAATCACGCCTTTCCTGATCTTCATCATTGCAAACATACCCCTCCCACTGGGAACAGTCACCATCCTCTGCATTGACCTGGGCACTGATATGGTGAATGCCTTTTTTTGTCTCAAAAAAATGTGGGTTTCTAGTACTCTTTAAAAAAAAAAGAGAAGTAGAAGGAAAATGTTCATATACAGTTTTCTTTAGTGCTCACATTATAAATATGTGACAACCGAATACATATTGGCTTGTCACATCTGAGCATCCTTTTCTTGTCTGTAAGGGGAGGGTGGAAGAGTGGGGAGGTCCTCACCTAAAATGCTGCATGTAGAGTTTTTGGGCAGTACTCTTTCTCAGGCTGAAGATGTGAGGCAGGGGAGGCTATGTACACTGGCAAACAGAAGTGCTTCTAACAACAGTCTTATACCATCTCCAAAGGTCCCTGCTATCTCCCTGGCGTATGAGCAAGCAGAGAGTGACATCATGAAGAGGCAGCCAAGAAATCCCAAAACAGACAAGCTGGTGAATGAAAGGCTGATCAGCATGGCCTATGGGCAGATTGGTAAGCTGGTCTGTTTTCTCTGGCACTGACCTGGACTTCAGTAGTAACAAGGGTTATGCGCCCTCGTGAGTCGGTGACTGTTCTGCTTATTTTGGTAGGGTTGAGGTTTGAGCTGCATAAACCAGAACCTCAGGCTGTTGAGATCTTGCTCTGATTCTGCCCCCACAGCACATAGCGGTAGCTGGTGCAGTGTGATCCACTGAGTTGCTTTCACAGTAATTTTATTTAATTGCATAGCGCGCTGTAAAGGAGCTGGCTGACAACCAGCCCTCCTCTGGTTCAGACTTGTTTAGCAAGAACATAGATCTCATTGTTTGTTTAATTAGAAGTAAAGGATTCTCTCCAGCATATCCCTAAACACACAGTATTAGGAGCCTTGATTAAAAGCTGCTACAGAGACGTGCCCAGTTCACAGAATAAGAGCTCGTGCTTAATTGCAGCAGACCTTGGGAACCTTCTTGACTGTTTTTTTGCAGAGGTTGGGGTGGGTGAGGCTTCATGAGAATACAAAGGGAGTTTTATCTGCTGTCCCTTGCAGTGCAGAGCAGAAGTAACTCTGTACAAAGTTGGGAGTGGGAACTGCTCACTGTAAGAGTTGCAGTTGAGTTTGATGTTACTGTGAGCTGCTTCTATGGCTGTCACTTGAGACTGAACTTCAGAAGGTGGTTGAGGTCTCCAACAAATCACATTGTTACAATTGCACTGAGCAGTCGATTCATCAGTTTTATCTTACTTCTTATCTGTTCAGGTATGATCCAGGCCCTTGGAGGTTTCTTCACCTATTTTGTAATCATGGCAGAGAATGGGTTCTTGCCTTCTGGGCTACTAGGGATTAGACTTCAGTGGGATGACCGATGGATTAATGATGTTGAAGACAGCTATGGACAGCAATGGGTATGTTTGGAGGCACATTCCAGAGGCCATCAGCCAGAAAACTAATGTCTGCTGGACTAGTGTTCACACCAAAAGGTAGAGGTGACATGTCTAAACAAATTGCTCTCTGCTTTGTCTGTTTCTTAGACCTTCGAGCAGAGGAAAATTGTGGAATTCACTTGCCATACAGCCTTCTTTGTCAGCATTGTGGTTGTGCAGTGGGCAGACTTGATTATTTGTAAGACCCGAAGGAACTCTGTTTTCCAGCAGGGGATGAAGTAAGTAGGGCTATCTGTGGAGGATTTAGAGTGGGACTACAGGGCATGGCATTCAGTTCTTCCAGCTCATCAGTGACTGGGCATCTTGGTGTCTAAGGCTTGAGCAGTTCTGTGCCTTAATAATGGATGAAAGAGGAGCTCACCTCAAATGATGTGGGGGGAGGGGGGGGGCATTTCAGCACAGCAAATTTGTTTTTTGTGGTGGCAAAACAGCTGAGGCCTTAATCTGGTGAATCCCAGCTGCTTTCTGAACTTTTGATGAAGGCAACTGATGGCTGGTACCACTGTGTGTTAGACTGTAGAGTCATAACAGGCCCTTCTGATATGAGCCATCACATTGGATCACCAGATAGTTCCTAACTGGTGGACTTTTAGCCTAAACCAGAATATATCTCCCTTCACTACTATATGGTAACTGGGTGGGCATTAGAATCCTATCCACAAGAATACTTTGTCCCTGACTGCTTTCCTCTTTCTACTAGGAACAAAATCCTAATATTCGGTCTCTTTGAGGAGACAGCACTGGCTGCTTTCTTGTCCTACTGCCCTGGCATGGATGTTGCGCTAAGGATGTACCCTCTCAAGTAAGTTGCATCTTGTTGCTTGTGCAACAGGCTGCACCACAGAACAATAGTGTTAAGTGGGGAAATAAGTAAGAGTACTTAGAGGCTTATAGAACATGAAACCAACTCCTAACACAGAAGAACTCAGGCTAGAGGGAATGAGTGAACTTCTGTTATGGTGTGACACCCTAGAGATTTGCTTTTCTTTACTGCCTGTGTAATGCTTAAAGGGCACTGAACTACAAACTCCCTTAATAACTAGCAGCACAACCTCTGTATTAGTGTTGTGCTGCAGCTGCTCTTGTACTTATATGGTAGTATTCTAAGGGGTGAGAGACAGCACCTCCAAAGGAAGCCATTCAACTGGCTAGAAAATGTAAGCCAAGTATCATTTCTTTACTAAATGGTTATGACATTTTGTGACTTCCAAAGAATTTGCACAAAGTCTTCTGAAAGAAGCTATCCCATAAGTGCAGATAGATCAGTTGGTGCGTAGTAACTTTCCTAATGGTTGAGAGAGTGCCAGCATCTTGACTGTTGCCCAACAGCATTGCAACACCTCATGGCAGGGTTTAATCTTGAACAGGCTTTAAACAGTCCTGTCACTTAACTTTCATGAAATCCTGATGGCAAAAACTCGTGGTATGCTTTACGTTCCATTCAGAAGTGGTGTTTGGAGGTCGAAGTGTTAGCATTTCCTAACAAGAAAGCTGGCATCTGCCCAGTGCCTGCGGCAGCTGGATGGTAACGCTTATAAGGGAAACCAATGCAGTTTGAGCAAGGCCATGGGTACAAAGGTTACGTGTACTGAGAGGAAATGTAGCTGGATTAATAGGTGGGAGGTGCTGGTACAGAGATGAACAAAGATGCTGTGACCCACCTTGTCTTGGAATGAATATCCAGAAGTGGATTAACCTATTGCAGTGAGAAGGTGGTAAAACTTGGCCTGGAGGGTTCTCACTAAGCCACAGTCTTGTGGGAATGGGTATGCTGGCAAGCTGATGCTTGCCTGCCTTCAAGACCTAAATTCTTTTGTGCCATCGTTTCAGAGCTCTGCTAGGCAAAGAGTGTCTCCATTGTCTGTGTTTTCACTGTCTCTTCTCCCAAACAGGCCAACCTGGTGGTTCTGTGCCTTCCCGTACTCCCTCCTCATATTCCTCTATGATGAAATCAGAAAGCTCATTATCAGACGCAACCCTGGTGGTAAGCATATGTTGTTGGTCTGTTTCTTTTCCCACCTCTGCTCAGTGACCCCTTGGTGCTGAGCATCACATGAGGGTGTATTGCTGCTTTCCTTTCTTTGCCCAGCTTGTGCTGCTTATTCTGCAGCTCAGGGCAGTTCTCTCTACCTTGGAGGCTTGCTAGCGTGTTTTCAACATGAAGTGTGGTTGGTTCAAATTAAGGACTCTGTCTTTGTTTGTCTTTTCCTTGAGTGTATGGAAGTATCAATACACTGAACTAAAGGAAAGACTAATGCTTGGGTGGTTTAGGAAGTCAGAACAAGGCTTGAGAGCTGCATCACATCACATGAACAATCTGGAAAAGGTTTCTATTATATGATCAGATCCCTTTCTAGCATGGGATTACAGTGCAAGTTTTCAGAGCCTGAAAGTAGCTGTTGTGAACTTTATGCCCAGTCAACCTTAAGACCAACTCCTCCTTACTTTTTCTTTTAGGTTGGGTGGAAAGAGAGACTTACTACTAAAAAACGCCTGTAGAGCATTCCACGCACAGCCCACACCACCTCTCCATCTCCTCTGTGTGTGTGTGTACTTCGTCTTTGCGAGTGCAGAATTGGACCTGAAACTGAAGGAAGCATGAAGAAACATGGACTGGAGGAGAAAGCAAGGGGGAGGAACAGGGTGGGGGGAAGTATCAGACCATCAGTCCATGGAGGTGAGAGATTGAGTAGGCTCATCTGTCTTTGTTTTTGTAAAAGGAAACAGGAGATTTTATATATGGATTTTTACGAATAAAGATGGATTCTAAGAGGATGCCCCCATGTTGTTGTAGGCAGATGTTTTTCCTCAAGGCATAAACTGGTTCAGGGGTGTGGTGCTAACACTGTATGCTTTTAGCCCTTGGCTTCCCATCTGTATAGCTGGAGGCTGCACGCGAAGCTTCCATGCTGTAGCTCACTGCCTAACAGGACAAACTCTTGCAACCAGTTGCATGTCAGTACCTTAAACACAGGAACCTTCCTGGTTTCAGTGACTGTGCATCTTGGCTGCTTTCTGGGGGGTGTGGGGGGAAACAACAACTTCTGTCCTGTATCTCTAGTATCAAATGCAAAATCCTGGAGGCTAAGCATCTGCTCTGGCTCTGATCTACTTGCTGGGTTTAGAATGGGGCATGCTGCATGCACTTGCTGGTCTGAGCATGTACCAGCACGCTGCATGCCCCACTGCTACAGGCTTTGTGTCTCAGTAGAGTTAGACTCATTAGCAGCTTGATGCCCTACCTATCTTGCAAAGCTTTCTATTTCCCTGTCTTGAGTTTGTTCTCAGAGCTGTCTAGCCCTGGCTCTCTCAATATTTCAACTGGGGCAAAATTGCAAGTCTCATCATGATGATTTGAGTAAAGCAATACTGCTATAAGACATTTCTTGTTGGGCTGGAGTGGGTTGTGCTGTTTCACTCTGGATTCCCAGCTATTTACCATAGATTTTGATGTGTTAATACGTGTGTGGTTGGCTGCTGAGAGCTCAGTGGGAGGAATGGCCTTTTGCATGTGGACTGTCAGCATCTTGGAAGTCTTTACTTAGTCACTGTGCTTATGCCATATGAAGGTTCTTCTGGCTCTTGGTCGTATTCCTGAACTGCTGGTTCTGTTGGATATGCATCTGCCTCTGCAAGGGGTTGCATTAAACCACAGCACTGAAAGGATCTGTGGTTAAAACTCACGTTGTCATCATCTTTTCTGGTTTGTTTTTCTTCTTGGATTTAAAGCTCAGTCACTTATCTCCTGTACACTGTAGACTTGAGAGCAGCTTTAAGGGCTCAAAAAGAAGCTGGGGAGGTAGAAAGTGAGAAGCTGAAAGCGGAACAATCTGACTTGTATAAGATACTGTAATGTAGAACCCTCACTTGAAGATTGTATGTGGGGGGGGGGGGGGAGAAGGGGTTGGGGAGGGGAAGGGAAGAGTCCTCAATCTGTCTGAGTCTACCTGTGCCAACAGTGGAATTGATAGGATTGTGGCTGAGGTGATCTTAGCTGGGAGCTGAGCTATGCTAAAGGGAGGAAGGAAGAAAGAGGATGTTTTGCTGGCTCTGCTGCTGATGGAGTGATGAGGCAGAAATGACACTTGCTCCATCCACATGTTACACCTTAACATTTCAGTTAGTCCATGAGACTTTCCGAGAGTCCTATTACAAAGAAATTGCAAAATGTGCCTTGCTGTCTGATGCTGTCAAAAATAAAGAAGGAACCTGTTCTTCCTTCCCTGGTGTTTCAGCATTCAACACCTTTAGCAGTGGGACTCTCAGCTGGTGAGAAGGGATGACTGGGGGTTTGGCTATTGATCCTGTACAGCCTGCAGTACTAAAAGCCTTCAGAAAGGTTTCCTGATGAGGACTGGTTTAGACTGGGAGTGACTGCAGGTTGCACCTGGTGCCAGGTGTGCTGGGCACAGGTCTGGCACAACCAGCAGGAGCTGGAGCACCTTGAATGCTGCTGGCAGCCAGCTCTGCATCTTGGCACTGCCAGCAGTGTTTTGGGCCCTGGCCACACACAAGTTTTTGTTCTGCCCCTTTTCACATAACTTATCAGCTCTGGGGCTCCCTTCTGTTTCCTGCTTGGAGCTGGAAGCTTCCCAAGTTGTGCTGCTATGTGCTGTATCCTCTGCTGTGGCTTAGAGGAGCAGGGATTGGTTTGGAAAGCAGCTCTGATCTTCAGAGGAGTCAGACCCATCCTTGGCCAAGGGAGGACAAAGGTGCTGGACCCAAAGGGCCTGCATAGCACTCACTGCAGCTCTTCAGTGCAATGGGTGCTCACCAAGTGGCTGGACTCACCATGTGTCTGAATCTCCTTCCACCCTTCAGGTGGCATGTGAGATCATCCGTCTCCCGACTTCTCCCATCTGGTTTCCCCAAACACAGCACCACCTTCACCCACGTAACCTTTTGAACCCCTGACTCCTCCAAGAGCTGCAAAGCAAACATGGCCAGTTTGCCCAGCTCTCACAACAGCAGCATCGCCGTCTCACATTTCTATCATTCCTTTCACTTTAAATGGCCCCACGTTTCCTGCAGGGTGCACACAGAGATTCCCTCCGCTTCCAGGAGTCTTGAACTGCTGTCAGGCAAACAGCCAGCTCAAATCATCAGGGCTGGGAGGTTCAATCAGGAGGCAGATACTGAAAACCCTCTCTCCAGTGAAATGCCAGCACTGAACTTTCCTACAGCAGCTGGAAAAATGCTTTCCTTGGCATCACGGGATGACGGTCTCTGCGTTGTGGAAAGTTTGTGTCAGCCCCTGTTGAGTCAGGAGTTCGATGCATGGAGTTTGAGTGGCCAGCAGGACAGTGACGTGGAGTTTATTTTTAAGTGTTAAATGGAAAAAAGGATTCTCGACAGCGTTATCATTCATTCATATGGGCCCAAACACACAGCTGGCTGAAATCACGGCTAAGAAAAAGACACTGACTGCAATGGGTTTGGAGCAGCTGCGGGGAGTGAGGCCCAAGATGAACTGTGAAACCAATGTGCTTCCACTCCATTAAAAGTTTGTTTTCTGTCAGGGGTTACTTACCTTGGGTCTGGTGCCTGCCAGGCACAGCGTACTGCTTGCAGATGACACAGTGAGGCAGACCAGGAGGCAGCAGGCAATGTCCTTACAGGGATGCAGCCTGAATTTCTGACTGTGTGTCCTCACACCACTTTATCAGGAACTCTCACCCAGCTGTGCTGGGATGGGTTTCACACAGTACCTCATACCCTCATTTGTACAGTAGCAGTCCAAGAGGATATTTCTCCCTCAGAGATGAGAGATAATATGGATAACATTGGTGGGTAGGTTCAACCTCCACTCCCATGCCACCAACATCTGTCTGTGACATCACAGGCTGAGGGAATGCGGATTGTTAAGTCAGGAGAAGGCTCATGGGAGACCTCAGCGCTCTCTCCAGCTGCCAGAAAGGAAACAGTTTGAAGGAGGTTGGCCTATTCTCCCAGGTAAAAGCAATAGGACAAGAGGGAACAGCTTCAAGTTGTGCCAAGGGATGTGCAGGTTGGACATTAGGAAACATTTCTTCTCAGCAGAGTGGTGAGGCTGTGGTGCAGGCTGCCCAGGGAGGGGGTGCACTCACTGTCCCTGGAGGTGTTCAAGATAGGTAAAGCTGTGGTTATTTGGCATGGTGGGAATAGGTCAACGGTTAGACTAGATTATCTTAGACGTCTTTTCCAACCTTAATAATTCTGTGATGCTGTGATTCTACAACTTTTGGAGCAGCCCTGGTATTAGGTGGTGAGGTTCTGGTCATTTTCTCTCCACCTGTTGCCCATCTTCATTACTCAGCCTTATACACCTCATCTGGCTGAGACAGGGTAACAGGGCTTCACAGAATCACAGAATGACCCGGGTTGGAAGGGACCTCAAGGATCATGTGGTTCCAACCCCCCTGCCTGGCAGGGCCACCAAACATACACATTTACTAGATCAGGTTGCCCAGGGCCCCGTCCAACCTGGCCTTGAACACCTCCAAGGACGGGGCATCCACAACCTCCCTGGGCAGCCTGTTCCAGGACCTCTCCACTCTCCTAGTGAAGAACTTCCCCCTAACATCCAACCTAAATCTTCCCTCTTTCAACTTAAAACCATTTCCCCTTGTCCTGCTATTATCAGCCCTTTCAAAGAGTTTATTCCCCTCCTGATTATAGGTTCCCTTCAGGTATTGAAAGGCTGCAATAAGGTCACCCTGCACTCCTTCACCGTGTTGAACCTCATTAGGTTCACCCGAGCCCACCTTTCAAGCCTGTCAAGGTCCCTCTGAATGGCATCCCTTCCTTCCTCTGTGTCAACCACACCACTCAGCTTGGTGTCATCAGCAAACTTGCTGAGGGTGCACTCCATTCCATCATCGATGTCACTGATAAAGATGTTAAAGGACACCGGTCCCAAGACAGACCCCTGGGGGACGCTGCTTGTTACTAGTCTCCACCTGGACATAGAGCCATTGACCACCACCCTCTGTCTGTGGCCTTTCAACCAATTTCTTATTCGTCAAGTTGTCCTCCCATCAAATCCACTTCCCTCCAATTAGGAGATGAGGATGTGATGGGGGACCATGTCAAAAGCCCTATTCAAGTACAGGTAAATGACACTGGTTGCCTTCCCTTCGTCCACCAACGCCGTCACTCCATCACTGAAGGCCACAAGATTAGTTAAGCATGACCTTCCCCTGGTGAAGCCGTGCTGGCTGTCTCGGATCACACGCTCATTCTTCATGTGATCAAGCATGTTCTCCAGGAGGATCTGTTCCATAATCTTCCCAGGCACAGAGGTGAGACTCACCGGCCTGTAGTTCCCCGGGTCCTCCCTGCTCCCCTTCTTGTAAATGGGAGTGACGTGACCCTTCCTCCAATCATCCGGGACCTCACCTGACAGCTACAACTTCTCAAATATGATGGAGAGCGGCTCGGCAACCACCTCAGCCAGCTCCTTCAGAACCCTGGGATGCACGCCATCCGGCCCCATAGACTTGTACCGAGAGTCTCATGAGGCACTCTCGGACAGGCTCTGCCCTTACAGTGGGAAGGGATCAACCTCCCCGGTCCCTATATAGAGGTTTGGAAATGCAGGGTTCAGGGATGTGAGAAAGACTACAGTCCTGGCTGCCAGTGAAGACTGAAGCAAAGAACTCATTCAGTACCTCAGCTTTCTCTTAATCTTTTGAAGTCAGCTCTCCTTTTAAATTTACCAAAGTAGGTACGCCCATTTTGGCCAGTCTCTTCTGGCCAATGTACCTGTAGAAGGTTTTCTTATTGTTTTTCACATCCCTCACCAGGTTCAGTTCTGCCTGCACCTTGGCTTTCCTGATCCCACGTCTGCAAGTCCGGACGGCATCCCTGTATCCTTCCCAGGTGACACAGCCTTGTTTTCAGAGCTTGTATATCCCTTTCTTGGCCCTCAGTTCACTCAGCAGGTCCTTGCCAAGCCATGGTGCTTTCCTACCTCATCTGCCCACTTTCTTATTCAGAGGGATAGAAGACCTCTTGTGCTTTCAGAAGGGCATCCTTGAAGAGTAAGTAGCCAGCTCTCCTCAACATCCTTGTCTTTAAGGACAGCACCCCAGGGGATCTTGGCCAACAATCCATTGAGTAGCTTGAAGTTTGCTCTTCTGAAGTTCAGGGTCCTGACCCCACTCTTTGCCAGGCCCACATCCCTCGAGATCATAAACTGGACCAGGGCATGCTCGTTGCAGCCCAGGCTGCCTCCAACCTTGATGCCTTTTTGATCTCCTCCACACTAGTGAGCAGCAGGTCCAGCAACACTTCACCTCTGGTCGGTCTGTCCAATACCTGGACCAGAAAGTTATCATCAGTGGATTCCATGAGCCTTCTGGACCTCTTGCAGTTTGCCACATGGTCTTTCCAACAGATGTTGGGATGGTTGAAGTCCCCCACCAGGATGAGAGCCCGTGAGCACAATGCCTCCCACATCTGGAGCAAGAAAGCCTCATCAACAGCTTCCCCTTGATCAGCTGGCTTCATTTCTGTCCAGCCAGCCATATACAAGCACCACACAGAGTTTGCCCTGTACTTGGGACAAAGCCAGCATAGGCAGCATCTTATCCCGGGAGTAGCACAGCCATAGAGATTAGCAACACAGAACTACCAGCACCACCTGAAAAAGCCAGAACCAACAGGTTTGTTCTCATCTGCCCTTTGTATTGCATGGCTGTGCTGTGTTTGATCTGATGTCAAGAACCAGGTTCACCACATCATCATCACCAGGCTACAGCCTGAGCTGGCTGCAAAGTTGTACCCTTTATTCTCTGATATCCCAGAGCCCCACAGTCTTCTCCTCAGTGCAGACCATGGCATCCAGCACAGTTGGTTAAAACAGCGACCACCTGGAAATATGGAAGCACAATAGGAAAGGAAATTAAACACCAGAAAGAGCATCCTCAGGAGCTGCTGGGTAGGATGTATTTCTGTCACAGATAGATTAGTCAAGGCAGGATCCTTAATGCCTCTACTGGAGATGACCAGGCATGTCTTATACAAATATATATATATATATATATATATATATATATATGTACACACACATACATAATGTATATATATATGATATTTTTATATATAGTATAGATACAGCTGCATAAATACAGCTACACAAATACTTGTTTGCCTTACCATTTCTTGGGCCTGAATAGGCTTGTCCCAGCATTGAGGCAGAGCACAGCAGCATTGGTGGGTCCTGCTTTCAGAAGCCGTGCCCTGCAGGCTCTGGGTGTCCTCCAGCAGCGGTATGAGAAGGGTGCAGCAGCCCTCAGGGCCAGGAGCTGCACCCAGTGCTCGGAAACACAGAAGTATTTTGACCAACAGTTCATGGAAATGAGCTGAATGTCCTGGGGAGCAGTTTAGGTTGTGCCTTGTGGGGCCATAAATACATGATGAGAGGAAAGCAAAGATTCCCAAGCCAGGTTTGGGAGAGGCACCCTAATGAAGTTGAGCATGAGAATGGAGCACAGAAAAAACATTTCCCCCCCTACAGTTTCACTCATACCAAACCTGGAACAGTAAAAGTGGCTCAGTCCCTCTCTCAGCTTTGAGCTAACTTCTGTGGTACAAACCTAACAAGGTCTACCCCACCTTGCTGTGTCCCACACATCCTTTGCACCTATGGTGAGTGTCACCTTCAAGCACCGCTCCTGATGCCCAGTGGGACCTTTCTGGAACATCCCAACCAGTTGTGGTGCAGGCTCAGCACCCACAGCTCATATCCCCTCTCTTTCCAGCAAGGCAAGCCTGAGCAGGCTCATTCATTGCTTTCTTCCACTAAGAGCACTGGGGAGCAGACAGCTGTTGCTATAGATGGCAGGCTTCTGCTGCTCTGCAGGGAAAACTATGTCACCCTTGACCTAGGAGAGCAGAGCCAGCCAAACCACAGTCTTCCCCTGCACCACATCACTCCCAGCTCCTGGAGCTCCCCAAGGCTGTGGGCAGGGAATGCAGGAAGGGGGTGGCCACAGGAGAAGAAGGTGTTCTTAGATGAAGATCAGATCTCAGAACATTGTATCTGTACTCATTAGGAGGCAGTAAAGAAGCCGGACAATCAGAGATAAGAGTGCGCAACACGCTGTTCCCAGACAGATGGTTTGCCCGCTGGTAAAAGTGGGGGGCGCAGCCCAATGCATTCTTGACATTTTGTTCTCCCAACTGATGCCAGCTCGGTCCTTATCAGATATCTCCACGGCCAGTGATTTTTCACAGTGGATAACACCACCAAACTGCTTAGGAAAAAAAAAAAAATCATAACCTCTGCCCTGGGCAGCTAAGCAGAATATTCCCATCCCAGCCTTCATATGGGGGTATTTGTGGTTTTACCTTTTCCACCCTTCTCTACTTAACCTCTTCCCCACTGTATAGTCAGAATAGCACAAGGGTATAGTTGTTATTACAGAGTAAATGGATAGCCAGAGGGTATCTAGGGAAAGACTCACCAATTCAGAGGCCTTCAGTCAAGATGGATGCTCAGCAATGTTGAGGCTCACCACAAAAACTCCAGAGAGGAGCAATCTCCAGAAAGAGATGCCACCTTAGTGGTGGTCAGCCCTTAAATGGGATCTAGGAGAGGTGGAGTCAAGCTCCACCCTTTCTGGAAGCACAGCTGAATTACCTTCACCTGTGCTCCTGCAGCTGACCCATCACTTGCCTCAGATGGTTAATCAGAGGTTCAGGCTGTGATCAAGTTTCCCTTACACCCACCATGCACTTTTATGGCCCCTTCCCACCTGAAGTTGCACAAACCTCAAAATGCCTTTGCTGCTGTTCCTCCTTTATGCTAAACCACATGGAACTGGGCTTGGTGTCACTGTGCTGTGTGAGAGACACCCTCTGTGCTCCGCTCGGTGTTCAGTCCTTTGTTAAAGCAGTATTTGGGAAGCTCAGTTATGTGTGTTGAAGCCAGGGATGCAATCCCACTGCTTCCTTTTTGGCTCTGGGATAGGAAAGCTTTCCAGTGGGTTATCTCACACAAGTGATGACAGCAACAAAAACATTCCCTTTGAGTAACACATACTGGTACTGTTATGGCACAGTGCTACTCTGCCCTTCACCCTCAGCTTGTGCCCAGTTCATAGAATCATGGAATCACAGAATATCCCGAGTTAGAAGGGATCCAAAACTGCATCAGCAGTTACCAGCCTGAATCCCTTCTAAGCAGACAGGTCCATCACAGCCTCACTGAGCTGCAGCCTCGTGTATTACCATGCCATAGAATCACATGCCAGCCATGTCCATATTTTCGTGGCTTGCACAGCTTTCTGTGGGCCTCCAGGCCTACACACTGAGCCCCGCAGCTTCTGATTCATTTTGCAGGACCCTATTTGCCCATTTATTTATTTATTTATGTTGGAGGGGATGCGTGGTGTTGATTGGCACAGTCTGGGTTAGTTCTGGCCCTGCAGCAGTCCATCTTGTTTTCAGTTCCAGCCGTGGGCTGGTCTCCTCTGAGGGAGTTGGCTGCACTCCTCTTTTCCTTCCTCCTCCCCTAAAAGCACCCAGCCCATCAAGTGCAGCAGAGCCAAGCAGCGCAAGCACAAGGGCAGCTTCGCAGGGACATGTTCCTTCTTTACATCTTGTACAGACACAGAGCAAAACAGGCTTTGAGCTTCCTCCGCCGCTTCCTATTCAGCAGTGCTGAAGCTTTAAATGCCTGATCCTTCTGCTCTGGCACTTCATCACCAGAGAATATACAACAATATATAGAATTGCATGGCAGAGACCTGCCCGTGATCAATGGGAATGTGCATTTGTCCTGAGAAATGCTTCCCAGCACTGATAGAAACCCTCTGATACAAAAGCCAGAGGCTCCCAACTCATTGCAACAGTGGGACAAGATGTGCCAAATGAAATCCCAAAGTAGCAAATCCCATCCTCACAGTTCTTCCCTGTCTGACCAGGATGACATCTTTTTCCTGACTTTGAACGCTTGTTTACTTTAAATATAAAAGCAAAATTCACCAGGGAGGTGCTTGAGAAGTATTCCCAGCAATGTCCCTGAAGCCATCAGGGATGCTGCCCAGAGGGGGTTATGGAGTTCCCTCCTTGGAGACTGCCAAAAGCCACCTCAGCACATAGGCCTGGGCTCTCTGCTCTGGTGCACACTGATACTAATTCCAGTGTTTAATACTGTTTGTTTCTCCAAAGGACAGAATATTCAATATCTCCTTAACAATGCAAGCTCACAGCTGTTTCATCCGAAATAGGAGGTAAATGGGATCGAGATGAGTGTAAGTGTGTATGTTTGTGGTGCTCATGCTACAGAGAGGAAATGCATCTTAGAGCAAAATAGGGGAAGTGGAGGAAAAACAACACAAAGAAAATGCCCCATTGAACAGGACTTGAATTGGTATCTTGGCTGCCGGTTTGACTAACTTATGGTATCACTAAATCCCATTCTCCACGCAGGGAAAGAAGCCCTGCAACTGTGCATTGTCAGTGTGACGGAAGAAACAAGGGCAGCTGATGCTGGCTGGGGCAGTGTTGCTCCCGGTCCCACAGACAGGCTATTGTTCAGCACGGTGACAAAGGGCTCCCTTCTTTCCTCTACCTCACTCACTTGCTCATGGACGCATTGGAACAGTGCATCTTTTAGGACTACATCAGTTATGGATAGAATGCTTTGGCTGACTGCTACCAGGCCCCCATTGCCCCTTGGGAAGGGGCACACATGGTGGTTGCTCTCAGAACAATGTAAACCCATCCCTTGTGTTTGCTTGCTCACCTCTCCCCACAGGTGAGTGTTGTTGGAGGTGGTTGTCCGGGTGACCTCTTCCTCTGCTCACATAGAAGAAAAGACTTCAGAAACATCTGATAAGTGGCAAGTTGTCCCTGCTGGGGTCCTTCTAATTAGGTATGCACAAGATGGTTTGTGGTCTTTCTAAGCCATATGTATTTATTTTCTTGGACTACCAACAAGAGCCCCACAAAGAGCCATGCTAACATGTCCACATGTACTGAAATAGAGCACAGCTATGAAGGTTGTGCCAAACATGTGTGTTTTGGGGAGGTCACCAAAGAATTTTCTCCTTCTTTGAATCCAGATCTCAGGAACAATGAGGCCATGACTTGTGTTTTATAGCTCAGGCTAAGCTGGGCAAAACCACTTATCCTTTTATCTAGGGCACTTGGGTACGTTGACATTCTGCAGCTAGAATTAAGGGTTGCCCATAGCTAACTTTACCCACAATGGAACCAAAGGACAGCTTATTCAGTATTGGTCAGGGGAGAGAGAAAGTTTGGCTCCAGAGCTGTTTTTTTATGGCTCACATTTGCAAACAATTTAGCAGCTGTCTCCACGGTATTAGTGTGAAAATCACCCTTTAGTATCTACCCTCTGCTTTATTTAGGCGACACAAAAATGTTCTCATGCCAGTTCTCTTCAGTCTTTTAGTTCAAACGGCAGCTCGGTTTCCTTGGGATTTACCCATCTAATGTATTAATAGGCAGCAATCATATGCCCTTTTAACACTCATCTTGCCAGGCTAAAACAAAAACCAAAGACTGGCTAGGCTCCTACTATCAGCTCTCACCTTTTCCCCAGACCACTCTAGTGCCAGTCTTTGCACTTGGTAAATATTTCTCACTCCTTTTCCAGTCCTGCTGGAAGGTATCTCCGTCCCCCTTGCCACTGGCAGCACCTCTCTGTTGTGTCTCTTCAGCAACAACTACATTTTTTTCTCCAAGGTCATTACTGAAGATATGAAGTTGGCTGGTGCCAAAATCAGCCCCAAAGGAATTTCATTAGCAATTGCCCACTGCTTTATGTTTCAGTGTCTATTCATTCAGTAGCAGTCCTTGTAGTCCATGTATTGTAGTCCTTGTCCAACACCTCAGTTTCACAGGGTGACTGAACATCTTTGCCATTGGACTTACTACTCAGTGTACCATTTTTTCAGGTCTCTGGGAACCTCCTGATCTGAATAAAATGAAATTGAAAAAGAATATTCACTGTGGCCCCATGAGATTGACTCTTCCATTTAATTTAAACAGAAGCAGCCCGTGCCCAGTCAAGGTTAAAAGTTATCTGCCACCGCATTGTTCTGTAATGTCTCACTTGTTACCAAGAGCACAACAGCAGCTCTGATTAGTTTGCTGCCTCTTTGTGAGGAAATGTGTCAGCCGAGGCATCCGGGAATACCTGAGCCCAGCCAGTGCTAGTAGCAATTATTCTCCAGACAGGAAGATCAAACCTGTAGTAATGACAATTCCTGGTAGTGCAGATCTTTCTTAAAACATGAGAGACCTTCATCAGCATCCTGAGCCAACCTTGGGTAACTGCAGCAGAATTCCAGTCATCTTTTCTCAAGGTAATATGAACCCAGATACTGTTTTATCAACTCTACTGTTTCTTGTTCCTTCACGGTCAACAACATCATGGGCAGGCAATACTACCGTACAGACCACTTGCCCTTGCTCTTCTTCTAGACCTATCTTCCCAGGTCCTCCTGAGGTCTCTGGCTCCATTCTGCCCCTTTGCAGCCCCTCCTGCAGCATGTCCTTGTCAGGTTCATGCCCTCCTCATGCTTCTCTGAGCATGAATTGTAGGAGTTGGAAGGGACCTCTGGAGATCATCAGGTGCAATCCCCTCCTTGATGCTTTTCCTCCCATTTCCAGTTTGTGAGCTTTTGTTGAACTTCAGATGATGTAGTAGCAGGAAAGAGTTCTCTAACGTGTTTGATAAGCTCTTCTCTGGTGTCTGCTCAGATAGTGTGGTAGGGATGACCCAAACATATCCATGCTTATGCTACAGTGAGAGTACAGAGACTGGGATGAGGGCTTCTGCTCCTTGCTTTAGTGGAATTTCCACATCTCCTGACATCCTACAATGACATAAAGCTATCCTTACTAGGCATGCACCAATAAGTGAAGCATGGCAGCTCTTGAGCATCCTGGAGGAAAATACTGTATAGCTTTCAGAACATGAGAGAGTATTTTTCCATGGAAAGTGCTGGCTGCAGCTATCTAAAGCAAAAACCTGAACTCACGAGAACAGCTGTGAGATTTCATCAGCCTTTGTAAGCCTGTCATAAGCCTTGTTGAGTCTCCCAGCTCCAAACTGTCTGCTGACTTAAGACAGCAAGGGCAGGCCGTGGTAGCACAGAGTCAGAACATGCAACTGCCTTTACCTGTAGACAGTAATTCTAATTGCAAGTTATGGCCGGGAATCTCATTTCCTTAGGAGGAAGGCAGCTGCTGTAGCACTGCACAGTGTGGCTGACAGAGGTCAAGTAATTCTCTTGTTGTGCAATGCATCTGGTCCAAGCCAAGTATCAGACAGAGGCAAATGGGATGGACAAGTCTCCAGCACCCTACTCCAGATGTCAAACTTCCTGCTTCCCTCTGCCCACACTTGAAGCACATTTCTCCCCACAACTTCCTCGTCTCTTTCCCTTGGGTACCAGGTTTTCCATCACCATTCTGCTAATCAGTGTCATTCACACAGAGCACACGCATTTCCTCCACTACGTTTCTGTCCTAGAGGTGATGTCCCAGCACAGCAAAGCCTGATGGCAGCATCACGGGACAGCCTCCCCTTGCTTCTTGCTAGCCTTGCTCAAGGTCACACCGCATGGCAGCGACAAGAATAGAGCTTGTGAATGCCACCTTCTTATCCCACTTGTCCCAAGGCCAAGCACCTGGGACAAAGTAATATCCAGCCAAGCGTGTCAGCAATGCCTGGGTGTGACTGTGGAGCTCAGGAACAGGTTACCGCCAGTGCAGCAGCCCCAGCAGCACACACAATAGGTAGTGAGAGGTGCCAGCTCCGAAGGCTGAGAGCCTGGGGACACGTTGTGCTGGAAACGCTGAGGCCACATCCAGCTGCGCCAGCACTCTCTTGCTGCAGGACTGCCAGTTCCTCCCCGGGAAAGCAGCAACGCCCTGCTGCCGGCGCTCCAGCCCCAGCAGGAAAGTGGGGATTTAGGGACAATGCTCTGGCGGGGTGATTGGGCCATTCAGCAACATGCTGGCCAAGGTGTGAGTTCTGTGACGTGTTCTGTACTTGCTTTTTGCATAGGCCCGCGTGCTAGAGATGCTTCCCCATGAGGAGGCAGCGGGCATGGGAGTAGCAGGGTGATCTTTGCCCCACCTGCTTCAGCTCTGTCCCAGAGATATCCCCTGCAGAAAGTCATTGACCCTAAAGGGACAGCTATCAGATGCTGACAGCATGGTCCTGCGAGAGCTTGGCGGATTTGGGCAGCCAGCCACTATGAAGCAAAGCTCTGATTTTGGCGGAAAAAGGTCATGTAGCACACGCTACTGCCAGCTAATGAGACACGAGTCTGGACAATTAATCAATACACAATCTCCTCCGCTAATCATATTGATGTAAGATGAGCTCCATCCCCCAGGAAGGGCAAAGGCCATCGAGTTAAACCATTTAACAGCATTTATTTATATCCTCGGTGGTTCAATAATCTGAGTCTTGCCTGATAGCATCAGGCTCCCACGGGTAGGCAATAGTGTACATCAGGAAAAGAAATACAACAACAGCAACAAAAATCCAGCAATTTCTTAAGAGGGGAAGAGCCCATTAAGAGAAATGAGTACTTTAAAAGGTAGAGACATTCCTTATTTCTTTATTCTTCAACATTTTCAACCATATGCATGTATATGCAAAGAATTTCTGCAACACTGCATAGAAATGCTCCAAAAAGCATCATTTCTGAAAGGGAAATGTTAATAAAAATACAGGTGAGGTCTTGCATCCCTTGCAGCATGATGCCTTGCTCTAAAAGTCTGCCACAAAGCGTTAGAGGAGAATTTGCATCCTGAAACCACACCTTTCCTCTGGCAGGCACAAAAAGCTTTTTAAGAAACCAGGCCCTGTGGGTAAGGCGAGTTCACACTTGTGTGGTTACGGCCTGTGTTGTAACACACGTGCTGAGGGACAAAGATGATGTCAAAGCACAGCTGCTTTTGCCACACCGCTGGCTTCCTGCCTCCGATACAAATCCTGCTCTGGCTAGGCTGCAGGAAAGTGGATGGTTGGACTGTAAGTTGGTGGTTTCAGATTGTTCTTTGTGGTGCTTTCGTTGTCCCTGCAAAATAGCGCAGCCCTTTTCCCTTGCACTGTCTGTCCAGTTGAACAACCTGGGAGAAAGGCCCTCCTGCTCGCAAAGGAGCTGTTTGCTTACAGAGCTCCCTGCTGGGACGTATTTACAGAGCACTGCTGAGAGTCACCAAATCTGCTTGTACAGCTCTGGAGATGGTTCAAATCCTCAGTTCCCAGACCAGTGATTAATGCTGTGCAGGGAGAAGTTAGGGCTGAGGATAAAACTCCGCTTTCAAAACAAGGACTGCTGGTCTCGAACTGAGTAAACATTTTCCCTTGCCTGTGTCAGCTAATTTGATTGCCAATAAAAGGGCAGGCTGTGGGAAATGGCAGCCACGCTGCTGAACTGCCTCCTTATCCGTGGCACTGAGGGACATGTGTTAGTGGGCACGGTGGTGATGGGCTGATGGTTGGACTAGATGGTCTCAGTGGTCTTTTCTAACCTTAATGATTCTGTGATTCTATGATTCTGTCCCCCAGCACTCTGTCCTGCTCCCTCCATTGGAGCACAAACAGAGCCCCTGTGGTACAATGATGTGAGCTCGGTGGTAAATCTCTGTCTCTGATCCCAGAAGGAACAGCAGGTTACTCTCCAGAGCCTCATCCCCCCATTAATCCTTACTTACAAACAGCTACTGGGCCAATGCATGCTCAGAGGATATGCCCCGTCCTGCTGGATCCCAGCACAAATGTATTGACGCAACAGATAAACCCGCCCTTTGAAAGGGTAACTGAAGCCAGAACGGGATTTTCTCACACTTTGAAAGCATCCCTGGACAGGAAGACTTTACTGCATTGGCAAAGATGTGCTCCATGTGCCCAGGGTCTGGGAAGGCAACCTACAAAGCTCCGCTGACAGCAGCTGCCTGAGGCAGCATCCAGATTGCATGGCTGTCCATGAGAACCTGTGGCTTTTAGTCTACAGATACAGAAAGCATACGCAAGTATGAATATATATATGTGCACACACATGCCATCTTCCAGACAGTCCTGCTGAGAAAGCCCATCCAACCAGCAGCTGTTGCCTCTGGTACTGCCAGAGGCTAATGAGATCTTGTTGAAAAGGGCTCTAAGCCTGCGTGCATTCAGGTTCAATTTTGTGCTCATCTTTCCCAGCTGAGTTCACAGAGAATGCTGCTATTGTGAGGGCAGGAGCCTTCCTGCCATGCCAGCACACGCAGGGACTGACGTTTCATAACCCGCCTGCCATCGGGAGGACAAAGTCCCGTTGAGTGGGCATTGGCTCTGCCTTTCCTCTCAGATAGCTCAGGATCACCTGAATGCAAGTTTGGCAGGCTCCCAGGGCATGGCACAAGGCTGGCCAAGAATGTGAGGCAGAGCCATTATCAGTGCACTGTCCCTAACAAAGTGAAGACATTCGGTTTCATCAGAAGCTAATATTTGTCCCCGCTCTTTCCAAGCAGAGGAAGAAAGACACAGGCTGTGCCTGCTGTGACGCTCTTCAACCTTGTGTGGGGGCTGCCAATGTGGCATCAAGCACTTTGACTTCAGAATTCAGGAGCAGCATTCAGGCTGGGTGTAAAGCAGAAACAATAAAGAACACAATTGAGAACAATAAAGGAGACACAATTGTAGAATCACAGAATCACCAATTTTGGAAAAGACCTCTAAGATCATCCAGTCCAACTGCCCACAACAACCAAAGAAGCTATGATTTGCAAAGGGGCTTGTCCTTAGGAGAAGGAAGTTGCTGGTCACAGAGCCTCTGCCCTAGTGTCTCCCCATTAGCTTTAATGCCAGAAGCAGAAAGGTGAAGCTCTAGGACTTCTCCCAGCATTTTAGTCTTAGCTTGGGACACACCAGCCAGTCAGCTAAACAGGATGCTGAAGTATCTAAAGGGACGATGTTAATCTTAATTCTGTATGACATTTGTTTACTTTCTTTGTAACTTGACTCTATCTACAAACCAGATTCACTTGCATTTGTAAGTAAGCAAATACAATCCATTTGTAAACCAAGATCTATTGGCACAGCTGAGCCTGAGTGATATGACACATACTGGGAGACACCCTGCTTCTGCTGGGCAGTGACCACTTCACACAGAGTTGTCCTGAAAAGCTCTTTGCATGTCCATTGCCTGTGAAGTAGTGAGGATGCTGAGTGGTGGGGATGCTGTGGGTCTGCCCACAGACCATTGAGTTGCGATGTGATGCTGTGATGCTAGGGAGGCAAGAGAGGCTGCCTGCTTACAAAGGTTCCTCCACAGGCATTAGGCTGGGACAAGAAGGGAGAGGAGAGAGAGGGGAGAGGGGGAGAAAGAGGAGAGGAAGAGGGAGAGGGAGAGGGAGAGGGAGAGGGAGAGGGAGAGGGAGAGGGAGAGGGAGAGGGAGAGGGAGAGGGAGAGGGAGAGGGAGAGGGAGAGGGAGAGGGAGAGGGAGAGGGAGAGGGAGAGGGAGAGGGAGAGGGAGAGGGAGAGGGAGAGGGAGAGGAGAGGAGAGAGGGGCAGCTCAGGAGTTCACTGTGAACCTGCCAAGCTCAGATCACAGGCAAAGAAACGGATTTAGTGTCCCCTGTCTGTGAAGCCCTTGCTTGCTTCACTGAGGAATGCAACCATGCCAGCAGCAGCTTGTATTCACCTTGTCCAGATTCCTGGGCCCCACAGTCAGCCTTGGGATTTGGAATACTCAGAGTCAAAGGGCTCTGGAGAGGCTTCATAGCAGAGGAACTAGAGTGGCTCTCCACTGTTCCCTTCCAGAATGAAGGTGACAGGCTATTTCAGAAAAGGGTTCTGCTCCTGGAGTGCTTGGCACCTGCAGAACTTAAATGCAAGCATTTGGTTTTTCTAAGATGTGCAGCCAAAAGCAGTGTGTCTGTTGGGAGAATCTATCCACGTGCTGGCTTTTAATGCCTGGATGCTATGTTACCATCTCTGTCCCAGAGCCTGTCACTTCCCTTGTGCCACTGCTTTACAGCCTGCTGGGGCCTCTACACCCAGTCCAGAGTTAATATTTTATCTACAAGTCCAGGGAAGCTCGGTGAAAATAGTGATAGCCTTGAAATGCCAAAGCTAACTTCAAAATGTTTCCTTCCAGACTCTGAAACGCTGCTATTACAGTACTCCCTGATAAGGAAATGGCTTGGGCTAACAGCTGGGGAGATTATTCAAAGAAATCAGTGTCATGACTGTCTCTTGTGTCCTTTTCATCTTTCTTTCCTGAACTGCACCTTTATGGAGAGTGAGCGCATTACTCCCCCAGCTCCAGGGAGGCAAAGCGGGAGCAGCTCTCCAGCAAAGGAAAATCTGCTCATCCTGAAAAGGTTTCTTTGTTCTTATTGCACATGATCATTCTTCCATCACGCAGCATATTTATGGGAGGGACGGCAGTGGCAAGGGGACCAATGACGCCTTTGTGTTTAATAATTAACTCCCGCGGTCGCCTGGTGCCGTACATTGCAGCCAGCACTGCAAGGCAGTAAGACTGTGCTGGCTGGAGAGCACAAGATGGGCAGTATGGGAAGGCTGATTTCTTGTTCTTCTGCTCACTTCTGTTGTGCTCTGACCTGCCAGAGCTTGGGTTTCTCCATCAGCGACATCTGAGTTGCCATGGATGTTTCTTCCTACCTACCCAGCACTATCCAATACTTTGCATACACTGTTGTTTGCAAAAACAACAGACACTGTGGTATATTGTTTCATGGGGACTGTGTAACAACTATTTAAAAGAGCACCACTCAGGGGATCCCTCCTGTGAGCATCATAACATTCAGATGTTTTTTGAAGTCAACAGGTCTCCACCATAGATTTCCAGTACTTAGCCATTAAAAAGCAGAAGTCTAACCGTGTCTGTATGGTTCTAAAGAAAACATTTGAAGGTTGCTGGAATAAAACATTTCAATTGAACAACGAGAGTTTTTTTCCCCAGTTCTTTGAAAAGGTAGAGATCTAAACTTTTTATCCTAATTCACGACACATCATTTTACTTAACACCTCGTTTTGTAGAAGGGGAATCTATCTCCCACTCTGTTTGCCTTATAGGGAGGCAGAGACAAATCTTACTAGCAAAAAAATCCCCACCAATCTCAACAAATATCCTTTAAGGTAGTGAAAACTGCCCTAAGGCAACCAGTGACACTGGCAGCCAAGGCTGTCAGCTGCAGTTTTAGCAGCCCCTCCCTCTGAACAAACGCCTGAGATGTCAGCACGTGTCCTCGCTGCCTGGGAAATGAGCTCTGTTCCTATATCTCTGTCTATTTTAAGGCATATCCCATTTGCAGTCCTTTCAGCTCTCCATGGTCAGGAATGTGGCTCCTTCTGGAAAGCATCCACTTGGCGAAACAACTGTGCTTTGACTGAGGACCGAGCATGCACCATGAATACCCCATGTGGGGTTGGGATGCCCTGCCCAGTGCCATCAGGTACAGCATGTGTCTGTGAGCACCTCTACGCAGCAGGTTTTCAAGGCTTCACAACCTCAGCTCACATCAGTGCATGTGAGAGGGACACAGCTCTCACTTATTCCCAGTCCTCATGCATCTAGCAGTGCTTCAGCTATACCCTATTGCCTATATCCTCCCTATCTGCCCCACATCAGTTTCTTTTTGAGGCCTCCTCTGCACTCCATGAGTGGCCATGAGTGCTCCCAATAGGTCATGCTAGGCAAATGCCACTCCATGTCTTGTGGAGGCTGCCAGCCAAGTTCCACTGCTCAGCTAGTGCAACGACCTTCAGGAGGCTGGCTGCAAGGTGAAAGAACACAAGCAACTGGTTATTCAGCAGGCAGGGATTAGCGCAAATGAAGGAAAAAAAAAAACCAACAAAGCTTATTTGATTGCCTTCTGTAAACTATCATTGTCTGAAAGTCAGATCTGCAAGCCTCAAAGCAGAAGCTAGGAAGAGCCAAGGGCCAGGGTTAAACTCAGCTCAGGGTCCTGGAGGACACTTGGCAGGGTTCCTAGTGCTGAGAGAGCATGAAAACCAGTGAAGAGTGGGACCATATTGTTTCAGATCACGTCTAATCGAGTGCACCGCTTTCCACCACCAAATATTACTAGTGTTCAATTTACCTACGCCCAGAGCATTCTCAGGGCAGACTGGCTGGGCTGGTGGGAAACAGCACCTCAATTGCACCCCAAAAGTACAAGTCAGAAGTGGTTGACTAAGTCTTTCAGAGCACGGGAGATAGACCTGGGAAGGGAAAAAGAGGCAGATCTCAATAGATCTCAACACTGCTTTTGCTTAAGTACAACAGCGCTCTTGCAATGCCTAGAATGTAAAGGTGGTCACCAAGCTTAGGATAAAATGAAGATTTGAAGCTAAAATTCTCCTTTTTTCAGCCCTTGAATAAGAAAAGCATCTCCATATTTCTTCCCAGGCTCATCGGGCTCGTTGATGTGTGACTAACTCTTTCATTGACCAAAGCCCAACCACTTCCCTCACATGATCTTACATAACTGCTCATCTATTTTGTTAATGAATGGAGCTTGAGAAAATTTCCATTGCCCAAGGCCCTTGGGGGAGAATGCGTAAGCATAGTCTCCACATTTTGTGTACCAGCATGGGATTTTCCTATGGATTAACTGAGTACAGTGGAATGTTTTTTTGATTGCTGTCACCCGTGCCTGAAATAGTAAGCAAACAGATGAGCACTGCATAGAAAGAGAGGGCAAAAAAAGAGCCCCTGACTGAGCCAGAGGAAACAGGAGACTCCCTGTGCCAGGAGGAGCAGCAGGGACCTGATCGCCATGGCCAGAGATCGCACCAATTCACAGGCAGGTGGTCACTATCAGGCAAATGCTGCTGTGTTTGCTCAGCCCTGTACAGAGCCAAAATACCTCCCAACCTCCCTCCCTTATTCCCTGGCACAGACACAGCAGCAATGGCTTGCTGGTGTCCTGGGGAAGATCCGGTCCTGTGGTGGCAAGCAGCTCTCCCTGACCTGCCATAGCTAGAACAGCCACGAGCACAGTTCCTATGGAAAGGTCTCTCAGGGTACTTCATAAGCTGAACTGCTTCCTCAGTGAGTTCTTCAGCTTCATACGGAAGGACTCAGAGAGCCCACCCTGCTCTCCTTCCCCTGCAGCATAATGCCCCAACTCCCAGTGTGATGTTAGGCAGCAGTGGAAGGAGGTGATGTTTCCCTGTTGGCTGCGTCAGCACGCCAAAGGCACACACACAAGTGTGTAGTGCAGACAGGAGCTGGAGGGAAGTTAGAGATACTTCTAAAAGCCTGTACTGATGCTTCAGATTTTCCCAGTTTAACCACTTTACTGCAGTGCTCTCTAAGTCACTTTTATCCCCGAAGTCATCCCCCAGGTGGAAAGCTGGAGTAGGGGAGCTCTACCTCTCCTAATGCAATACCACTCAAAGGCATTTATAAGTGCTAGAGATACCGTGTTTCTCAGAAATGTGATTCATGCTGTTCTCTGAGGATGTACTTTGGAACCAAAGTATTTGTCATGTGTGCGGCACGGGCTCCCTGCTGTGTGAGCTGCAAATCTCATGGCCATAGGGCTTGGGGGAATGCTGCTGAAGCTAACAGGATAGCTAGGTTGAATTTGGCACTACCATGAAGGATGGAAATGGCAGCAGTGAAATACTGGAGGATATTCCTTTCTCTTTCAGTTCACGAGGAAAAAATGCAAATGCAGCCCTAGCCTCTGTAATGTCTGGTCCATGTGCAATGCTGAGAGAATATTTAACTGCTGGAAGAACATTCCCTTCCAGAGATCGAAGTGAAGTTAATCAGTTCCAGACTATATTCAAGTCACGGGTGCTAAGAGGACAACACAAGTACAAAACCTTGAGGATGTTCAAAGTCTTCTGCTGCTCCTGGCAGTTCCATATCTTTTCTGGGATGCTACACGGAAGTATCTTTTCACCTCCTGAGAAAGCAGGATCATTAACTCTCTGAGGGACAGGCCTCTTTGAGAGGGGAAGGTGCACAGTTTTTTCCAGATCCTCTTCTTATACAGAAGCATATTTAGTTATTCTTTCACCTTATAGTATAGTTGATTTGCCCTCACCTAATGGAGACTTAAGTATCGGCATACTTTGTCCCATATGCATCACTGGCTGATTTGCTAATGAGATGGAGTCTGGGCTGTCACTTCTCAACCAAATTGTGACTCTTCCTAGCACTCCAGCATGGAAATGTCTCTCTGAGGAAAGAAAAAAATAATATATATATACTATATATATATATATCCAAAATGTGTTTACCATAAGCCCTCCTCTTTCCTGCTGTCTCATCTGAAAACCCCCTGGAGGCTCAAGGTGAAAGTTTCCAGTCCCCTGCAACAAACAATATTCTTTTCTCTAGAGCCCAATTTGCTTCAAGCTGGGAAGAGAAAGGAGGGAAGTGATGCAGTCTCTAAGTTCATTTGGATGACTGAGCACCTCTCAAATGCTTCAGCCAAAGCACTCATTACTGTTGGATTGTTTTGTTGTGGGCTGTTTGTTTTTTTCAGAGGTTTTTTTTTAATTTTCCTTGTTAACAGAGACTGAGATCTTTCTTACTACGCAAGTGAAACCTAAATGTATCACGAAAAGCTCAGCTACTCCTAGAGGAACGATGAATTAGAAGCGGCAATGGTAAACTGAATTCTGCCTACAAAACAACCAAGTTAAAGTCTGTGTTGCTATTTTCCACCTTGGATTTAAATCCTCTGGAATGAGCAGCCCTACCCAGGCACTGCATAAAGTTTTTCCTGAAGTAAGATGACAAGCGGGGAGCAAGCTAAGCTGATTAGTGCAGCTAAAGCTGTATCACATTGCCACAGCGGGGTCATATGATGGATCACTGGGGTAAATAGTCAGGAAGCTTCCCAGGGGCCAGGGAGCAGAGACCGGACATAGCAAAGAAGCCAGGTAAAATGGGCACTTGGAGAGTGTCTAGGGAATGATCCAGTATCACTTTGCTGTATGCAGACTAAAAAAGCAGGGACACCTTTGCTTCGGATTACATTTTCCACCTGCCCTGAACACATGCTCTCCACCACTGACCCACATCTTCACCACAAGGTCATGGGTCCAGGGATGGCTGTAGCCCACAGGCCCCACTGAGGGGCCACTCTGAAGTAGTGCCCCAAGATGGCGCCCACCCTAAGATGGCACCCAGTGGCAGGCCCAGCCTGAGCCCTCCAGCCTGAGCCTGGCCCTTTGCAAGCACAGCCAGGGCTCGGTGGCTCTTATGCACCCACATGGCACCAGAGTGAAGGCTGGGCCTGAGTCTTTAAAAGAAAACAAAGGCCACAAGGTTGTGATGATGGAAAGCAAGCACTCATTCACCCCACGGGATGTGCATTATTAAACAGTACTGGCTGCCACATGCCTCAGGAGCTGTGCTTTCTACAAATGCAGCAATTATACAAGCCATGCTTCCTACTGGACTCGGCTGTTGAAAAAGAAGGCCCTTGGTCTGATACCTCCATGTGAACCTTCTTTAACCACAGATTTGCCGGCTCTCACTTTTCCTTTGCTATTTTTTACTGCCCTAGCATAGACCAAGAACATTTGCTAGAAAATAAGACAAAGGGTTGCTGCAAGAAATAGCAGTGAGTGGGCAAGCAGGGACGCACTGAGCTGCATGGAGAGTTGAAGAGAATAGCTCCTATTATTTTGGTAAGCCTCTGTTGACCTTGAGGCAGGACTCTCAGGGAAAGGTAACAGCTGGCATTAGACAAATGATACAGCTAGGGAAAATAGAAGAGCTTTCAGACACACAAATCCTCCTGAGCTGAAGCAAAAGACTATGAATATCAACCAATGCACAAGCCACAGAGGTTTCCCATGCCTCCCTCTTCTTTCATCAGGGAAGATGAAGCTCTGTAGGGGAAGACCTTGCCTCTGGACGCATAGGAAAACAGAGACATTTTGATATCCCCTGATTCAGGCTGTTCTGTAATGGCATAGTACTTGTCCACCCACAGAAGCCATGGCTGTTGCTAGAGCCACCAACCAAACCTGTTATGGCACTGCACTAGCACCCCCAAAACTTGAAAAGCACGGGCAGATGCCATTGCATCACTGCACACAAGCAGTTTTTGAATGCAATGCAACATCTACCTCGCAGTGCAGAGCTGTGACTTACACTGACTCCAGAGACACCAGTGAATCTCATGCAACTGCTCCAAATCAGACTTAACTGCAAGCAGTCATTGTTTTACAGATAAACAAACAAAGTGTTTGCAGGCACTGAGGAGAGCTACCAGGGTTCAAGAAAGCTCAGCACTGAAGAAGCAGATGGGGTTAGAAGAGACAGCACATATACCATAGAGTTGTATCTGATGGGCAGTGAAGCAAACCATATTCTGCCCTGTTGCAGGGACAAGCAGCAGTAGTATATTGATTAATGGTGTCAAAGCCTGCAGGGGAGATGCGGACAGTTTACTTAGAATTCTGAGATTTCTGTTTCAACTTTAGGCCAGCAACTCCTGATTTGTCTGTGGGCAGACAGACGTCTTGGCTTCAGTACCGCACAATGGGATTTGCACTGGAGACTGCATTTGAGGATGATCACATTGTGTGTCACAGGAGAAATCCAGCCTGTAGGGAGCAAACTGTGACTTGTGCTCAGCTAGGCAATCTCCCATTGCACAGCACAGTTGTTTTCAGACCTGCTGCTTCAGGCCTGCCTCATTCTCTGCTTTCCTTGTTAAAAATTCTAGAGACTCTTCCCCAGCAACGATATTTTGTTCAGGAGATAAAAACTTAGGACTGACCAACCCTGTTATCAACAAGAAGGTGTGTCAGATAGCAACAAAAGAACCGGCATCAATAATGGAGAGGGGAGAGAGAGAGGGAGATGCAATGGAGTGGAGAGAGAGAGGCCAATCAACATAACGAAATAAGGCCCAAGGTTAGCGAAGGGCTATTTATAGACTCCAAGTGGTTCAGCCCTGTGCATTTAGAGGCTGGTTCAAACTGGCTCCTTAACAGCAGTTATAATCATTACAGAAAAGCAAGAGAGAAAAAAAAAAGTGAAAGCTTGGAAAATTCACTGCCGGAGGTAAAGGTTTAGAGCCAGGGCTGGCTGGAATCAGAAGTAACTGCATTACAGAGAGATTGAAAGGTTAATAGGAAACCAGCTGACACTGAAAGGGAACAATTAGAGAGGTTAAGGGGCTTAATATTAGATTAATGGTTGCCTGGAGGAAGAAAAGCAGAGATTTCAGGAAAATGGAGAACGATGCACAGAAGGGTGTTTTTCATGGATGGAGAGCCCCAAACCTACTCCTGCCACTCCCTGGATAAACTGGAAGGAGGTGGTTCTGCCATTCCTTGCCAGTCTTATTCAGTCCCTGCTCCATCTCTCTTCTCTCCTGTCTCCCTTCCTAACTTGCTTTGGGTTTGCTTCCCCCCTTAAGCGCTGTCTGTGTGGTCTGTTCTCAGTGTCTTCTTTGTGTTCTTCACCCATCCCCCACCATCTCCTTAAAGGTCATGTTAATAAAATTATGCTGAGAATTCCCATGGCCCTTTAAGTCCCAGTAGGGATTGGACATAGCACTTTTATCTGCACTACCCGTAACCAAGAGTTGAAAGAGAAGCATTTTGCCAAAGATCAGATGACGTTTGTCCCCCACTAAATTTCTCCCAACTCGATGGGCAATAACAACATTGGTGAGGTCCCTGAATACCAGAAGTGACTTTAAAAAAGCTTTTTAGCAGGACGGTGTTGGAAATACTGCAGAGAGTGCTGAGTTAGCACGTTGTGAACTTACAGTACAGATCAATCGCATCTCGAAACCCAAAGGGAGGGTGGAATGTGATAGGAGTGGCATACAGCACATGGGCTGAGTGACCACAAGGAGCACTGCCCTAGCAGGTGAAGGGCCATATGTACATTGCTGCTGCATGGGACAGAAGGTTAAAACAGGCCTCTTAGAGGAGGAGAGAGCTCAGAGGTTTGGATTGCTCTCCTGGTGCTGCAGGGGGAAGAAAATAAGCAGTTCTCCATCCCCCAGAGGATGGGATGAGTGGTAAGGGATGGACTCACTGCCCCTGTATAGAAGACAGACCTTGCAGCCATATCCTGACCTGTTCACTCCCCTGGGGTCATTGCCCCTGCTAACACACCAGCAAATCACTGCACCTCAGCGCCAGCAGAACCTTGTCACACAGCACCACCAGCTGCTGCCTAGGACAATGTTGGGAGCAGCGGGCTCCTCCCCACACCACCCCAAGGGACATCTGAGGCCCAAGGAGAAATTCCTCCCCCCTGCAGGCTTAAGGATCTTTCCAACCCCACGTGCTTCTCCCATGGGACAGAGGGAACTTTCCCCAAGTGCCCGGCCCTCGGCTGCTCCTCGTGGACTCAAACAAGTGCAAGCTGGCTGGATCCATCTATATCCTACACTGATTCCCACCGCACAGCCTCCCCTCTGAAAACCTCCCTGGGCAAGATTAGAAAGCAATGCACTCAGCACTTCCTTCTAGGGCTGTAAAAGCCAGGCCGGGTCTCAGACACTGCACAGGCACCTGACAGAAAAGTTTCTCCACTTGTGATAGTGACAGTGAATGGTCCCAGACCTGACGAGTCACAGCCTTCTGTGGCATGTCAGCTTCGGCACACTTGAGATGTGGCTTAATGCAAACTGTGGAGGTCACCCATGGGCTTTCAAGGGGAAAAGAACAAGGAGGCTCTGCCCAGCACCTGCAGCCCCCTGTGCCCCAGAGCATCACACACGCTGCAGTTGAGGAACTCCAAGCACTCTACAAACAGCCATTAATCCTCAAATCATCCCTAGGAGCCAGGCTTCTAATTATTTGGCTTGCCATTATCTCTGGAACTCACTGTGCTGTTCCTCCAGCTCTGGGATGAAGAAAGGTAAAACAATACCCACTATTTCATAACAAATTGCAAATTAAATCGACTCCAGCTCAGCCATTAGGGGAAATGTTACCTTTTCCATAATCACCCCCTGCAGGCAAGAGCCTGAGAAAATGTGGCAACAGCTATTCTTTGACAGTTAGGTAAACTCTGACACAAACCTGGTGTGACAGGCTCCAAAGTGAGACAGCCAACGAGTGGCGGATTTCTGACAGCAGAAAACAGGAATCCTACCTCCTGGTTCCTTGTTGTATCAAACAGTATCCCCCTCTGAGCCACAAGTGACTGCTGAAGGAAAAGCAGCTCACAATGAACAAATGAAAGACAAAGTACAGGCAGGGGAGAAGGAAGGGGAAACTGAGTCCAGCTCCCATCATGCTGTTTGTGAGTAGCAACAGCAAAAACACGGCAGCACAATACACAACATATCAGAAAGCAAAGAAATGAAGTCCAAGAACAGAGTCAGGGTATGAGAACCTACAGGGGTCAAACTCTGAGTACCCCCAAAGGTCTACAATGGGCAGAAGACAAGGAACAAAACAAGGATCCCTGTATCTTCCCCTTCTGAAAGAGAAGCCCTATGAGGTGTGAGATGTGGAGTAAGGCAAACCCAGCCTACAGGAATGGGAAGACCAGGCAGCAACAGAGCTGCAGCTCTCCTTTTTATTCCTCCCGTGTTGGCTGGACTGCTGCAGATGGATTCCTGGAGAGGCAATGCCCAAGGAAAGGAGATGGAGGTGAGTGAGGAAAGCCAGCAACACACAGGACAATTACAAAGCAAAGCAGAGGCAAAGGAAGCAACAGGAGAACGGGGCTGGAGCAAATGTCAGCACACGGAGGAAATGGTCTCACTTCAGTAAGCAGAAAGGTCACTCAATTGGCTTTCAGAGCTGTCTCTCTTGCAGTCCTTCTCTGCCCTCTTCCTGACTATCCCTCCCGTTACTGCTGTGCAGCCCTGCCCTGCTCTAAGGCAATAAAGAACATCTCTATCCATTTCACCCCCACCTCTGTCTCCATTCCAGCTGTATCTGTTTAAACTACTTCAGTGGCTGGGAGTTTTAATTCCAGCCAGCCTGCTTGATACAGCCTTTGCACTGCTTCGATAGTCATTGCTACTTCTTGGTACACCGAAAAGCAGAAATCCAAGAGAGGTCTGCAGTAACCAAGTACAAACCTCGTGTAAACCCTGTGTGAGGAAGCAGGAAAACACACTGACTGCTCAGCTCGGAGCCTTCGGGCCATGCCCTGAAAAGACCAGACTGGAGCTTTGGGCTGCAGCCACAGCACCCCGTGCGGAAGGCAGAGCTGCGAGCATCCCTTCCTACACAGATGCGAGTGATGGCTGATGCTCGAGCGGTGCCTGCTGGCCGCTCGTACACGGCACTTGGAAATACTAACACGGGGGAACTTGCAGTTAAGTGCAGATATTGCTGGAAAAGAGATGCTTGTCCAGCTTTGCTGTGGTTCTGCCCGAGAGCTGCCATCTAGGCTCACCTGTGCTGTAAGATGATGTCCCAGTTTTGCAAATCAGTCCAGTATTTCTTTCTATGGAATCTCCAGCCCCACATTGTAACTCATCTTTCTTTAGTTTCTATGGTTTTAGTGACTGTCAAGCCAAACCCAAGGCAGTCAATGACTGCACTACTTTGGCAATATATTTGGTACCTTGGTACATGTGGAACAGCTTTGCAGCTCTGCGTGGAAGCTCTGACTCCAGCTGATGTCACCCCAGCCAGCTCCTGAACCTGTCCAATGATGAGTACTAAGATCACACAACCCCAAGCCACTGAAAGCTTTGACATAGCTTGACAGAAATGTGCTCCAAAATGACAATAACATCAGTGTTACACAAAGTGGGCAGAACAAGTGTTAAAACCTCTGTCCTGCTGTACTTAGGATGTGCTGGGCCATTGGATGATGACTGGGTTATGATGCACTGGGTCATTGGATGGTGATTGGATTATGATGCGCTGGATCACTGGGATGATGAATAGAATCCACTTGCTATTGCTGGGTGCTGAAATTACCAGTCTATTATCAGAATGCAGTAGAGTATAGGGGGAATAAGGCAAATATTCTGTCTGTATTCCATGCACTGACACATTCAGTCACCACATGGCAGCTGTCCCAAATGAGGTATTATTCCCTGTGACCTTTTACTGCTAGGCTGGCCACAAGCACCAAGCAGCTCCACACCCACTGGAAGCCAGCGAGAGCCATTTCTGTGGGTGCTGCCAAGCTTTGGAGCAGATGTGACAGCAGCTGTATAAGAGCAGTGATCATAAAACCACTACATGGAACCTCAGCAGCACAGGTATAAGAGAAGGGAAAAGTGGTGAGAATGAAAAGTGGGAGGGTTCCTAGAGCCTGACGCATAAGCTCATGTCCCCAGCAGTTCGCATGTAATGGGAAATGTGATCTGCAGCACCCCTGGGTCATGCACATATTTTTACAAGGAAGAGGTCTCCCACCCTTACAGGCTGGCCTTCAGCCACTCAAGCCATCAGCCTCCAAGTCCCTTCCTTACAGCCTGCTTTTAGGTCCAGGCTTTGGCCCATTCTGCCTCCTGAGCTGTGCATTAACCTAAATCATGATGATATAGTTGAGATCATTTTCCCCAAGGATCCAGGCCCTTCTTCTAATGATCTAAAGATAATAAAGACGTTGTGAATCAGCCAATTTCTAATTCCTCTAGGAAAAAAAAGGGGGTGGGGGGTCGGGGGGTGGAAGAGGAGGAGGGGAGTCTTCAGTACATCAGCTGACAAACATCCCATCTCACAGGATAAGCCAATCCCACATCACTTGTCTGAGTAAGTGGGTGGGAACCTTCTTCCTACAGTGTAGCATAGTATAGCATGGCATAGCAGAACATAGAATCCCCCTTCCCAGATCAATTCCCTTCCTTAGAAACCTCCCCGCGCTGCTCAGCAAAGGGGTGGGTATTGAGGCAACCTGGGAACAGCCTCCCATACTGCCAAGTCATGCCCCAGCACAAGTCCTGTCCCTGCCAAAGCAACACCACACCTGGATGCAAAGAGCTCTGGGCCCTGGTATGTAGAGATTTTCTACCTATTTTCAACCTTCATGCTGTTTCCCATTTCATCACCAAGAATCTTCTCGATTAGTTTAGTTATATTAGCTATTTAGATTAATATTCTTTTAAAATTAAGAATACCAGCTCAAGTGAAACCTCCAAATATATAATTTTCAATCAGAACTAGCAGGGATTCTACCTGTGGAAAGGCATAGCCCTTCTAGAAAAAGATAGACAAGCATTGAGACTCACAGACCCTTTTCTCAGACTTCTCACAGAAATAAGGCAAGAGCTGAATTACTTGGGTCATATAAAGCTTGACTAAACAAACTTAGTTAACATCATCAGGGCACATAGGCTTTTCCCATGGCTGTACTTAAATGACAGTAGTCCATGTGGTACCTAAAGCCACACTTACGCACATCCTTTCAAGAAGGAAAGGCTCCTTGAGTTAAAACCTAAGGCAAAGCTCCTCAGAATTTTGTTAATGTAAGCAAGTGTCTCACATCCTTATACTTAAGAGAGTACAAACTGCACCCAGAGACAGCAAAAAGAGCACACAAGCTCATCTTCCTGTTGCTGTTTTGGATGTTAGTAAATTAATCCACTGCTGAAGAGCATTATAAAATTATGTTCCAGAAGCAGTGTGCCACAGACAGTATGCATCATCTCCTCGCAACCTAGTGGGTGTTAACAGCCTGTTTTAAGGTAGAGATACAAGTCTGACCAAGCGACAACTGTGTGCACTGCTACCCCTGCTAACCCCAGCTTTTGCTGCAGTCCTGCTCCTGGAAGCTATGGTCCTCAGCTCTGCTTGCAGAGCCCCACACAAAGCTGGCTGCCTGGCCAGGGTCATGAATACCTGCTTTGGCTGTAGTGATCAAGCAAAGCGGAGTTCCAGATCCTTAGGGAAGTGAGGAAGACAAGCACCAGAGTACCAGCCCTATACTTTGTTAAAGCAAATTACAGCTTATTGAGGCAGCTGGTGGGCAAGTTTGCAGGGCAGGCGAGTTCCATCTACAGACAACAACAGGCCAGGGGCCAAGTAAACCGCCCTGTGGTCAAAAAACCTAAAGTTCCTGCCTTGACACCAGCCTCTGAGGCATTTATTCATTACCTATGTTTTCCTAGCCCACTCCATGTCCTTCACTGCCCCAGAAGGCATAGAACAAAACATCATTTGCTCTCCCACTCCTTGAACTATTCACCCATAACCCCTGAAATCTCCTTTCATAGTTAGCAAGCTTCTCTGAACTATTTCATCACTGCACACCTGAACTATGAGTAATGGGAAGAAAACAATGGAGTGAACCAGCTTTGGATGTTTTCTAGTTATGTCCCTGACACAGGCCCCAGGAAGGCAGCACGCTTCCCTACAGCTTGGGTCCAGTCTGCAAACAAACCTACTCCATTCAACACATGGAGTAGACTGCTTCACCCTTGGTAACCTCTTAGGGGAGCCTTCCCACACATCTTCATTTACCTCCCCTTCAATGTCCAATGCTGCAGACCTATTGCTTAGGGGAACCTGGGGATACAAGGTAGACAGGGGTGGTTGGCCCATGATATCAAGCAGGGACCCTCTCCTAATCCTCCCTGTCCCTCAGGTCAACCCCCTCAGCCTGATGGACAGGCCAGGGGGTCCACCACCAATTGCAGCATTTTTGTTAGGTTCAGAAAAGACCTAAAGAGAGGTTTTTTTGTCAGCCCTTTTTGATTTAGATCCCTAGCGCAATGCACTCTTACCTGCCCTGAGTCTGGTCTCTGCAGCAACAACAGAAATATTTATTGTGACCCTGGTTTCACCCCTACCCTCCTTCATACCTAGTTTAAAGCTCTATCAGTGAACTTTGCCATTCACAACTGGAGAAAAACCTTCTTTGGGAGTTGTAACTAGCACCAGCCATCCCATATCTACAAGGTGATCATCAATCATCAAGAAGATGGAGACACATTCCTTATAGTGGTACCTGGTGAGAAGACGAAATAACAGACATGAAGTTGAAACAGTAGTGATTTAGACTGGAAAGATTTTAAGCATTAAAGCAGTCAGACAACAAAAGAGGTTGCCAGAGAGGCTGCCCAGTCTCCATCTTTGAGGGTGTTCAAAACCAGAGTAGGTAAGGCAGAGGCTCATTTCAGTGTTGGCCTTGGTTTAAGTAGGAGTTTGGACTACTTAACCTCCTCATGTTCCATCTAACCTCAAATTCTCCTATCATCTCTAATAGCGCTACAAGTTCCTCTCTGTTACTAGCCTTCTCACCACCGTGTTCATAAACATGCCTTAACACTGTACTACTCAGAACTGATTGGTTAAAATAACAACAAGTACCAAGAGCAGGCCTTATTTGCATGGGCATGGTTCAGATAGATACAAAATACAGATACAGAAGAGATTTTTGTCCACGATTTAACTTATTTACCTCCATGCAACGACATTCAAAAAGGAGGCTGCCCACTCTAAGGAATGAAAAACAGGCACTGGAAACAGCTGGACTAGTCTTCAAAACATCACTTTACGGACAACGTCGGTGTGTCTGGAATGCTTCCAAGAGAACAGACAGCCGTTCTTCCACTATTGAATTCTCTTCCACTGGCTCAAACCATCATTTGGTTCACAAGGCATTTATCTTTTTCCTGCTGGATCAGTTTCCTGCTACATGGTTCACAGAGCTGTCTGATGGACATCAGAGCATGCACAAGAAGACCCCCATTATTGGTGACAGTAAACTGACAGACTGGTTCAAGCCATCCTGTGATTTGTATCTACTTGGAACAGTTTTCACCCATCAACATCAAAGACAAAGCTCTGTAGAATCAGAGCATGCCTGGGCTACAGTAAATCACAGTGAGCCTCTCAAACCCAGGTAAGTTAATTGCCATCATTGAATGGATTCAAAGTTCAGAAACAGTCCTTTGTATCATCTTATCCACTATAAACTTCATAGACAGACTAACTGTTGGGAAGATTTATTATATATTTACTTGCAGGTGAAATTTATGATTATTGCAGCCAGCTGATTGCACTTCCACAAGCAGACATTCCATTTGCTATGTCGGGAAATAACTCCTACCTCCCTTACATGGTTGCCACAAAGACCAAGACTTTGAGATTCTTCCTGGAGGCCATTTCACAGTTCAGTGTTCACAGTGTTCAATAGTGTTTACAATTTAATAGGCAGAATAACAGTTCTGCCTACAGACGCAGACATATCACCACTATAAGCCATTATCATTTGTTAAGGTATGACACAGAAGTATTAGCATGAGAAAGAGCTGTGTTATTAATGAATGCTAACAAATGCTAGCAAATTTCAGTTTTAGTGTTTCAAAGAGACACTGGTCAGTCTGCTAAGCACTTCTGTCAATAAACATCTGATTTTATAGCAATCATCACACCTGCATTACGCCAATAACTGCCCCAACCTACAGCCCCACCGACATCACATAACACATCCTCCCCCTCCACACCTGGAGCCACAATGTCCTCAAGCTTCTTTCCACACAGGGCAAGCACAGAGGGCTCCCAGAGCCAATGGCAACACCTATAGCTTCACATCAACAAGTTTTAGGCACAAGCCAAGCAGTCAAACACCACTCCACTACGCAGGCACTTACCTCCTTCATTTTCTACACTGCCATCTTCACACTTGGCCACAAAGCTGCTGATCTCCTTTTGAACAGTGTCTAAAGAGAGAGCAGAAGATAGCCAAAGTTACCAAGCCTACAGCCCCTCTTCAGCTTCCAAGTACAAGCCAGCACTTAAGACTTAGGTTGCAGCTACAGCTTACCATACTGCCAACACCAACAGCTAACACTTTTCTCCACTGTGGAACAAGCACTCACCTCCCACACTCTCCTTATGGTCTGCTTCACAAAATTAATTTTGCTCTAGCCATTGACCATGCTGATGGCACTCTGCTCAACTTGCTCACATTTACCAGCAGTTTTCCAGCCCCAGAGGATAGCACATACCATCTACCAAGTGCCAAATAATGGAAATAATTGCTTCCTTTCACCTACTGGCTCAAGTTCTCCTAACAGCCTAGGATGTTATTAGTCTTTTTGCTGCCAGGGAGCAGTATAGATTCATGTTTCAGCACACTGCTGATAAAAACAGGTACCTTTTAGCAAAGCTAGTCTCTTGCCCGGCAGTCCTCAGCCTACACCACTGCAGGGTCTTAGTCCTAGCACAGGACGCCTTGTTGCCCCTGCAGAACTTCATGAGGTTCACTCTGGAGCACTCCTTCAGCTCTTTCTGAACAGCAGCTCTACCCTTGTGCAGATCAACTGCACTCCATATTTAGCAGCCTTTTATAAACTCAATTATACTGTTTTCTACTTCCTTGTTCAAGACAATAAATAAATATTGAATAGTGCAGGCTCCTGAACAGACTTCTGCAGTAGTCCATGTGCCACTGGCATCCATTGGTATGGTATTGGTACCTGCAGTCACCACCTACTGTTAAAAATGAGCAACACTCTACCTGACCAATACAACTATATAACTATGTGTGTATATATATGCATTCTACTGCATGCAAATAAGAGTTACACCAGACAAAAGGGTAACTTGCATATTTACTATGAAAGTGGATCCTTCATATATACCTAGTTTTCCTTTCCAAAGATGGTGATGTGGGATTGCATACAGTTTCATTCTCACTGTATCAAGAGGGAAGCTGAAGTCCAGAGAAGGCATTTGCTCAGTTTTGTTTAACAAATGCAAGGATCCAGGTAGTTTTAACTCCTTGCCTAGTGATTCATCCACCAACATTTACTGTTCCTAAGGCAACAAGTCTGTTTAAGCTGACAGTGGAATGGGAATCGCTTGACTGAGAACACATTAATATGTTTTAGACTGTGAGAGGCCAGATGCAAAATTAAATCTCCCCTCATATTTCCCCAGCTGGAGGCAAACAGAAATTCTTTTAAGAAATACATATAGGGGTAGAACAACAGTTTGAGAAGAAAATCCACATCTTCTTTCTGTACTTCCTATATGTGTCACACTAATGCTGTGATTTTCTCCTTGCAACCTGAATGAATCTCTAATTGAAATGTGAGCCATTTCAAACCACGTTTAAGCGCAGAAGCAAAAGGAGGGTTTTTCTGTTTGTTTATAAAATCTTTTTTTTTAAAATCTTCTTCTAACCCATCAGTAGTTTGTGAACTTCTGAGACCTCTGAACTATTGGTTAGAAACACAGAGCTAACAAACATACAAAAATACCAACAGAAAAACTAAGGGCACAGAACTCCTATCTGATGGCAGATACTTTGTCTATTCCCCACTGAAATAGTATTACTTGGACTAGGGACCTCCATGACAAAGGATCTGTGTTAGTCTTCCCCAGCCCTCTCTGATCTGCTTGGTTGTTTAAGGGGGATGATGATCTAGCTTGGTTCATAAGAACACACAACAGCACTCCTGGCACCAAAACGCATACGTCTTAAAGATGGAAGATATTAGCCTCATTCACTCCTGCTCTTGCCCTTCAGATTCTCTTCCTCGTACCACTGAGAGGGAGTGCATGGGAACTTCACAACTTTCAGATCCCCACCCAACTCTGGCAATGCATCTAAAGTCCAGTGTTTGAATAAAGGACAGAAACTAATCCAAAGTTTTGCAGCTCAGGTCTGTTTCTTCACAGATCTGAAATGGAAGCTCTGAGCCAAGTACAGTCAATTACTGATTGTAAAGCTGAAACAAGTTTTCTTAGCCCTTCAAATTTTACCTCCTGATACCGAGGAAACTCTGAGGAGATGCATCTAAAATCAACTTCTAACAAGAAGAATCCACTGGGGTACATTTACAATTTGGAAAACTCGCTGTGAAGGTAAATACGTGGACTCTTATTTTTGTGACTAATTCATTGGGTGTTTTCTTTTTGTCAGAGCATTTACTTTAGATTCTTTCTATGGAGTGAACAGATACCTAGTAAACAAACACATCTGTAAGAAAATCTCCATCTCTAGTGAGTTCTCCTCTTCGCATGTGCCCCAGGATAAGAATATACACAGACTGTCAGCACAGCATTACCAGCGTTACAGGCAGCCTGCCATCCTTAAGTAGTGTGGTACAGTTGTCAACATCTGCACTCACACCCCTCCCATACTAGGTAATGCTACACACTGATAAAGCAAGAGGAAATCCTGAAATAACAGCCTAAACACACACAAGCATTATTAGCTAACTTCACTTCAGGGCAGTTCTCCTTGGATTACATAGTTTTCACTTCTGCTTCACAAACAACAGAAACTCGAGCTCACCTCCATCATTCCTATCTCTGGAACAGTAACACAGACTTATAACCCCGGGATTTCAGCTTCCTTTCACAGCCTTACAGTCCTGCTCCTCCAGCATGATTCCTGAATGAAGCCAGCAGTGCTCACTCCCTTTTTTCTTCTTTGTTTGCTGACAAATTACACTGCCACCAGTACAACGAGTTAAATCCAGAGAATACCCAGGCCAACACATAATGGTCTATTTGGAACCTCCACTTCTGAAAGTGGTGAACTGTCAGAGAGGTTCACTGAGCCCTGTGAAAACCACCCTCAGGGGTTAAAACACTTCTAGAAGTCAGGAAAAAACCCCAACCCACAGTGTTGCCAAGAAACACATTCAACAGCAATCCGCTCCCTGGTGCAGTTAGTGAGAAATTTATTCACCTTATACAGGCAGTACAGAGATCTCTCTATAGTTCCCACAGGAGAGTGAAGATGCAAGTCTTCAGGATGGATTATGTTCTGTGCTCCTCTCTCACTTCCTTTCCCAGGTGCTAGAGACTGGGGTACAGCAGCAGTATTTTAAACCTGGGCACTAGAAAGGGAGAGTGGGGAGGCTGGGATTCAGAAGGTAAGGGCAGATAGTGGAAGAGAGGGCTGCAAACATAGTTTGCAAGACTAGAAATTTGCATGACAAGTCAAGGTGCTACTGAAGTACTGTGTGCACTTGAGCAGAGGAAGAACTTCTTTACTGGGAGGGTGAGAGAGCACTGGAACAGGCTGCCCAGAGAGATTGAGGAGTCTCCTTCTCCAGAAATATTCAAGACCCACCTGGATGCTCTCCCATGCAACCTGCCATAGGGAACCTGCTTTGACAGATGGTTGGACTAGAAAATCTTCAGATGTCCCTTCCAACTCCTACGATTCCGTGAGACCAGCATGACTTACGATTTTCTTATATGGATATGACAAGTTATTTTACCCTGATAAAACCCACATGCAACGGCAGAAACATTTACATGTAGGCCACAACACAAAGAAGCGTGCAAACAGAGGGTGTGAAATCTCACCTAGGTGATTTTAGTCCACACCAGTAAAGCAGTTATTTGTACTCCTGATCACCCATCCTAATTAGCATATACATAATTACAGAGGGGAAACAGTACTACGGAAACCAGCTTTCTTTCAATGCCAGCTGCTCGAAAGCCTGTTCACTAAGCTAAAATCAACACGCTCCCTGTCACTGATGGCTGACCTTCATTATTACAGTGTGGTTATGAGGATGAAAGTGAAAATAACAGCAAGTTTATGAAACCTAAGTGACCATCAGCATGAAAAAGTTGTTGCTCCAGCAGCCATACTGTGTCAGTCTGATGTCAGTCTCCTCCTAGTACCGTGCTCATGGTAAGGGAAGGCCAGCTCCACTCCACCTGCACTCTCTAGCAGCCTCCAGGGATTTCTTCTCCATCCAGGAGCTGCTGCAAGCTCCCTTACCTCATCGCTGCAGCTGTAGCATGGGCTACAGTGATACTGCATGGTGCACTGAGCCATGCTGCCTTGGTCTTTTAAGAATAACACCATTAGTACCCACTTGCCTACCTGCATGGCATAGAACTGTCCCCAGATGGCATCAGACCTACTATAGAATCACAGAATTATTATTTAGGTTGGAAGGAACCTCAAAGCCCATCTGGTGGGCAGGGCTACCACCCACCAGCTCAGGCTGCCCAGGGCCCTATCCAACTGGGCTGTGAACCCCTCTAGGGATGGGGCATCCACAACCTCTCTGGGCAAGTCATAGTGAGTACTCCAAAAACATCGTATCTTCCTGCAGCACATTGGTTCACCAGCTCCTTGCAGCTGACTAGCCCTCTTGACATGTAAAATGTCCTCCCAAAAGCCAGCGGCTTTGGATGAAGCTGTTTTGAAGTGTGTTGTTTCCTACCCTGCCCACTGCAGCCTTCCTGTGGGTTATGTGATCTGAGAGAGCAGGAAGAAATCTGAAGCAGGGTCTGGAGCACCTCTTCTTTGAAGGAGGGCTGAGGGAACTAGGCTTGTTTAGCTTGGAGAAGGCTCTGAGGAAACCTCACTATGGCCTTCCTGTACTTGAGGGAAGCTTATAAACAAGAGAGAAACTGACTTTTTACCTGGTCTGATAGTAATAGGACAAGGGGAGGGGTTTTAAACTAAAAGGGGGTAATTTAGGTTATACCTTAGGAAGAAATCATTTACTTGGGGGGTGGTGAGGCCCCAGAACAGGCTGCCCAGAGAGCTGTGGATGCCCCATCCCTGGAGGCATTCAAGGCCAGGCTGGATGAGATCCTGGGCAGCCTGATCTGGTGGGTGACCACCCTACCCATGGCAAGGGAGGTTGTAATTGGATAAGCTTTACAATCCTTTCCAACCTAAGACATTCTGCGATTCTTTGACAGAATACTTTCTCTTAGGTTATTTAGGATGGATGACCCAGAAGGTCACCCACACCAAAAGTAGGGGTGACTTCTTCCTATTGGAACTGCTTCTATTTGTAGAGACCAATTAGGATGTTATGGGGTAGAGAAAGGTAATGGGAAACTTGACCCCATGGCTGTGACCTCCACCTTGACCCCTCTGTAGGGATAGGGAGCAATGTATCTTATGGTCCATGCTGATGTAGCAATTCTAGGTGGAAGATCCCTTACATGTTCACTCAAGACTCCAGGGAAGGACTGTTTTCCCTTCTTTTCTGAGGATCCAATCTGAGTCACCCATGCCTCACTTGCCAAGCCAGTCTTTAACTGTTTCTTCCTGCTTTCTCATAGCCGGAACACTCCAAAAGTCAGGGATCTGGATCACTTCTTGCTGAACTGGGAACTAAGCCCTTGGTTTCTCCTGGGAGCAGTATGCAGGGGATACCTACACCTGAAGCTGTGCTTTCTGCACAAGGGGCTAAGGACAGAAAAGGAGCTTTGATGTCAAGTATCCCAGCAGTGGGGTAGAACCACCTTTGACTCACCATGAGCAAAGCCATGCTAGAGTTTCTTGCATGATAGAGCGTTCAATAAATCAGTACATACACATAGTAGTGCAGAAAGGCTTGCATGAAATGACACAGCTTATTGGTAGGATTATAGAACCTTATTTCCTTTTTCTTCATTAAGAAGTGAATCAGATCAGTGCATTTATGGATGTGATGACAAAGGAGTGGGCTGGGCTCTGTTGCAATCTCAAATTAGCTTGTGTTGTGCAGTGTCACAATTCACCTGAGCTGGGAAAAAAAAGCTCTACCTAAAACAGCTGCTCTTCCCTAGTACCCTTGGCCAGAGGAAGCTGAGGTAAGGAAATGACTGTTACTGCCAGTTAATTGTGCCTGGTGCTTTTGGAAAGGCTTTTGGTCATCTTTCCAGTCAAGCCAAATCAGTTTCTTCATTTTGTTCTTCAAGTAAAGCAGCTGTAAATTCCCCCTGGGGAGGGAATTAACTTTCTCTTTTGCTTCTTGCCACTTAAAACAGTCAAAGACAAAGCTGCCTGTTCTCCTGCAAGGAAGGCCAACATGCACCAAAAAGAAAGACAATGATGCAATAGGAAAATATTTAGATGCAAGGTTCTGCTAGGAGCCTTCCCGGCACAAACATATTACGAAACCCTGCAGCTACTTCTCTTGCCTTCAGGAAAAGAAAGTAGGAAGGAAAGGGGTGTCAACATCTATTTTAACCAAAATACCAGTGAAGCCTCTGCTGACACAGACTTTGACTAATCATCAAACAAGAGCAGAGGAGAATGCCCACATTCGTTTTCCCAAAAGAGCAGAGCCTGGTTGATCATTGACCAAGCCAAGCAGAAGGTACAACCCACCACCGTTGTTATTCTGTGTACAATCCTCATACTTGTGGTGGACTAACAGGAAGATGGTTGAAGATTTGAAGAGAAAACCCTTCTTTGTCCTTGCTGGCATCTTGCTGCTTAGCTCAGCACAAGCAGGTAAGAAAAGGCATGAATGCATGGCAAGGGATTGAAGGCTTTAAACAAAAGGATTTGACTTAAATTCTCCCCAGCATACCTGTGTTTCAAGAGGTCTTTGCTGTAATCCAGTTAGACATCAGGAGAATGGCCAGCACAGGAAAAGTCCTTTCTTATCCCATCTGTCTCAGTGATTTTACTTCACTAACATGATATAAAAGAGCATTCCAGAATTGTGCTGTAAGTAGGGAGGTGGAAAAGAGACCACTTGAACTCTGGCACTGGCAACTCCCTATTTGAAAGCTGGGCAAGTCTAATCTGCAGTAGATGAGGGAAAATAAATAGATGCAATACCTCGACTTCTTGCTTTAATTGGGATCTTTTTCTTTTTTTAACTCACAATCCTCCTCCCCTGATGCCATTTCTGATGTGCTCTGCTTTTGCTAACCATACCCTTTAAGTAAAGCTAGTTCATGAGCAGCAGTTATTCTGATCAGCTGCCAGAGAATGTCTTTCCCATTTCTCTCTGGTTCACAGAAAGACCAGAAAAGACAACAGTAAAGGATGGCTGCATCCTACATGGGGAGATCCGAGTACCGAATCTTGGGGGTTTTTGTTTGTTTTTTTCTGTTTACTCTTATGCCACACTCCATGTCACTGCTGTAAAATATCTATTACCTGTTCTACTGGCTAGCCATACACACCATGTAGGTCTGCTATATAGGTCTCTCCTTGACTTATAGCCTAAATTTGCACAGTTTTATACTAGTTATGGGTTTGATGGATTTTTTTTGTTTAAATTCACTTCTCAGTGAAACAATTCTCAGAAGTCCACAGACATCCACAGTTTTCTTCCCCAGTCAATGCTCCAATTCCATCAAAGGGCAGAACAGCTTCTTCAAGCAATACTTGTTTGCCAGAATAGGCTGATTTTAATCTATGTTCTAGCCTTTCGCTCTTTATTAATAGAAGCCAAATTCCTAGTGAATTAAAATGAGCTTTTTCTTCCACCATACAGACACAGGCCAAATATTCTTCTCGCTCCCTCTCATTGCAGGGAACATAAACAGAACCTCAGGGCATCGTTGTGCTGATTTCCAGACGGCAAATTTCCTACATGGCAGTAAGCTTAATGTCCGGTTTCTTCTATTCACCTCCTCCAGCCCTAACTGTGGGGAGCTAATTTTGGCTGATGATGGCGTCAAGAACTCCAGCTTCAATAGCAGTCTGGAAACGAAGATAATAATCCATGGGTTCAGGTGAGAGAAAGAGAGCATTATGGTGAAATTTATATTCATTAACTAAACAAATGGCATTCCCAGGCCCTGCACTGGGCTGGCATGGAAATCCCCTGCCCATCTGACAGTCAGACTCTCCCCAGTGGTGACTACATTTGAAACACCTGCTAAGAGAAGAGCCCGGTGTGCTCAGTGTCAAACCATACCTGGAACTGCCTGTGAGGCAGTAGGTGGGACAGAGCCACTGAATAGTTCACCCTTCAAATCTGTGTCTCTCCAATTTTGAGGTAAGGATGTGGTGTGGGACTATGTCAAAGGACTTGCAGAAGTCCAGATAGGTGATATCAGATGCCCTTTCTTTGTCCACCAATGCTGTCTCTCCTTCATAAAAGGTCAGGTATGATCTGCCCTTGGTGAAGCCATACTGGCTGTCTTGGATCACCTCCTCATCTCATGCGTGCCTTAACATCTCTTCCAGGAAGATCTGCTCCATGAACTTCCCGGGCACAGATGTGAGGCTTACTGGCCTGTAGTTTCCTGGCTCTTACTTTCTTCCTTTCTTAAAAATGGGAGTGACACTTCCGTTTTTACAGTTACCAGACACTTTGCCTGACAGCCATGATTTTTCAAGTATGATGGAGAGTGACTTGGCAACCACATCAGTTCCTTCAGTACCCTAGAATGCATGTCATCTGGCCCCATAGACTTGCATACATTCAGCCTCATGAGGTGGCCTCAGACTTGCTCTTCTCTTACAGTGGGAGGGGGTATTGCTGCTCCTACCCCCACCTGAAGGTTCAGGGACATGAGAGACATGCTGCAAACATTGGTGTAGAGGCACTTCAGCTGGACTACTGGCTGTTTTACATTCCTGGAGGAGCCTTTCCTAAATTATCCAGAACAAATCTGAGGTTGTGAGGTCTTTCCAGAAAATAAGCAGTTGCCCTCACACAACACAGCACACCCCTGCCCCAGGTGGTAATAGGGGAAGTGGATAGTACAGAGCCTCCTCATTTTCCCAATGTAGCAGTGACAGACTGTGTGATTTGACCCAGGACTTCTTGCTGGTTGGCAGCAGAACAGGGCCAGATGTTCCTGGTCAGTTCACTCTTTCCATGTGGGCTCTATGGTGGTGTACTGTTGTAATTGTACAATTGTAAAGTCAACAGATAACCAGAGGTTACGTAGGAAAGAAGATAACAAATGCTTACCAACATTGAGGCTCATGGTAAGGATAGATACTTGCTGATGCCAAGGCTTGCTGCAAAACTCCACACAGGAACAATCCCCAGAAATCCACCCTTCTCTACTTAACCTCTTCCCCACTGTATAGTTGGAATAATACAAGGGCATAGTTGTAATTACAGAGTAAATAGACAGCCAGAGTGTATCTAAGGAAAGACTCACCAGTGCTGAGGCTTTCAGTTGAGATGGATGCTCACCAATGTTGAGGCTCACCACAAAAACTCCACACAGGAGCAACCTCCAGAAAGATGCTACCTTAGTGGTGGTCAGCCCTTAAATGGGATCTAGGAGAGGTAGAATCAAGCTCTACCCCTTCTGGAAGCACATCTGAATTACCTTCACCTGTGCTCCCACAGCTGACCCATCACTTGCCTCAGATGGTTAATCAGAGGTTCAGGCTGTGACAGTTTCCCATACAGGTGGCTAACAGGAACACCATAGCAAGACCAAGATTTCAGCCCGAGCCCTACAAATGTTTTTCTTGGTTGGTTCCTTTCTGAATCAACCCATTCTGGACAGTGTTCGTTACTACACTGCTGCAGTGACATGCCAGGTATATGTGTCTGGCATCAGGACAACTTTTTGGCAGCTGCCTGACAGTCTGCTCTGAGATATATGAAGCTCCATCATCAGTGAACAATATTTTGTCACGCGCCCTCCTTTAGAAAACACCTAACATATTTGTTTCTCATTACTCCTTAGGGCATTGGGTACAAAACCCTCCTGGATTGAAGGGCTTGTCCGTGCAATACTGCACATAAGTCAGGTAAATGTGATTGCAGTGGACTGGGTTCATGGGTCTACAGGAGCCTATTACTCTGCAGTGGAAAACGTCACACAGCTGGCCCTCTTCATCTCACACTTCATCAGCAAGCTCCTGGTAAGCTCATGTACAGCACAGCTGAATAACACTTATGCAGTGAGGATGGTATATCTTTGCATTTACCAGCCATGAATAAACTCTGTGTAGCATTTGCACCATTAGACCCTGACTGTACAGTGTGGGAGATCCTGGGTATGTGCCAGAGTGTGCACTCATACTCCTGGAGCAGCTGTGACATCAGGAGGATAGAGATAGGGCTGGAAGGAGAGAGGTCTGTCACCCCTCATTACTGATTTGGTCAGAGTGAACAAATTACTAGGCCGCTCTGGTCCTCAGCATCTGTCCTGTGTTTGTGCTAAGCTGTAGTCTAGCTACTTAAGCAGTTTTTGTCCAGTCTCTCCTGTTTACACCACAGAAGGCTACTTCTAGTTTCTCATAAGCCTCAGTACTGCTGCAGGATGTAACCTCACATATTTCAAAGGCAGCATTTTTCATCTCGATCCCATGGTCCAAAAGAAAGACTCTGGAAAGCAGAAAGGGCAGTAGCCATCATTCCCACATCTAGTTTGTTCTTCACTGTATACCTCAAAAGCAATCCCACATGAGAAGGGTAATGGAATTTCTGGTTATTTCAGCTTTCCTCCATAGAAATACATATTTGTATGATCATCTGCAGGCCCTGGGAGTCTCTGCAACATCCATTCACATTATCGGTGTGAGCCTTGGTGCGCATGTTGGGGGACTGGTTGGGCACTTCCATGATGGTCAGCTGGGACGGATAACAGGTAAAACTGAGACTTGGATCCTGACGTCTTATTCAGTGAAGAGAATTAAATGTCAGGGAAGGGGTATCATACATAGTAGTCTTTTAAGTATGTAGGCTTAATCAATCCAAGCTTTGGGGCTTCTTCCTAGCTTCAAAAGATCCTGACAATCCTTTCTATTCAAAAGAATGCATACACAGAAGAGACCAGCATGCTCTCATCAGCTTCATTTTCAGATGAGTAGAAGCAGACTCCTTCCCAAGAAAACATAACATTTAACTTCAGTCGGAGACCTTTGCCTTATGTTGTTCAAACATAATAAATGCTCTGTAGGTCTATGTATCTAATTCATTTCTCCCTCCTCAGGAAGAAGCTTAAGATGTACTGAATAACACTTCTTATTCTATGCTAAAGCCTTTAACATGAACTTGCTCTGTATAAGTGAGCAGGGAACCTCTCAGCTTTTTGCATGAGACAAGGCAAAAGAACATGGATGACAAAAAAAAGCAGTACATTCTTCTGGCCCCTTATCTCTCTGATAGCCTTCATTTTTAGGTAGGAAGGAAATAACTTCTTTCCCTTCTCCTCCTCCCTGCTTCCACACACAAATTCAAACACGTCAGCTTGTATTTTGTTGATAGCACCTTCTCCATAGAGAATTAATGGGACTTAGTCCAAAAGGCAATTAAACTGGCCAGCTCTGAGGCAGTGTTACAAGGAGCAGAACTGCTTCTTAAACTGTTGTTGGTGCCTGGGGAGTGAAAAAGGTCTTGCGAGGTTATTTTCCAAAGCAAAGTGAACAGAATAAACATCAGCCAGAATAAAAACGTGATCTTTAACACGTTCCTTGCTATTGACAAAGAAAAATCTGCAGTATTACTCTGGCTCCTCAGAATTTTCTCCAGGAGCAAGTTTCAGGCAAAAACATCAGCGGCTGCTTGAGAACTTGATTTTATTTATGGGGAGGAGGCTCAGAAGTATTTCTGTTTTAAGACTGTTTGGCAGTACTGAACCTTTGTAAAGCTTAGGTTGATTAACGCCTACAGTGCTGAATTCATCACCAAGCTCGAGATCTCCAGTGACATTGCTCAGGCTGTAGCGCTACTACAGATGACAGAATAATTAGGAAAGGTGCTACAGATTTGAATTCAAATAAAATTACTGGTCCAGAAATAAGAAAGAGAGGGTCTGAGGAGTGTTTGTTGTTCAGGTGTTTGATTTTGTTGCAGGCCTGGATCCCGCAGGCCCTAAGTACACCAGAGCCAGCCCGGAAGAACGCCTGGACCCTGGGGATGCCCTCTTTGTGGAAGCCATTCATACCGATGCTGACAGTAAGCTGGCTTCTTTCCTCTTCAGCCCACCGTGTCTGTTTGTCCTGCCATCATTATTGCTAAGAAGCAAGCAGGTCATTGTTCCATATATGCCAGCTGACCACAAGTTCCGGTCCAGTCTGAGGATGTTCCCCGATTAGATAGGCTTCAGAGATGAATGCACTGGCAAGCATCCACACCCCAGAGCACATCACAACAACAGGTGGGAGCTTTAGTGTTGTAGACACGGGGCAATCTTCCAGCACGTATTTCTTCCATAACCCTGCTACAGCAGAGTGAGTTCCTGCAGAACAAGCTCCGTGTGCTTTTTACCACTTGCAATGAAACCTTGCTTTGCTTTTGCTCACGTGACAACAGAAAGGTGCCACTGTGAGAAAGTAGTAGAGCCGAGCATAGGAATAAAGTTGCATTTCATCTACTTTCAGATTTTGGGATCCGGATCCCTGTAGGCCACATCGATTATTTTGTCAATGGAGGCAAAGATCAGCCAGGATGCCCCCGATTCATCTCTTCAGGTGAGAATACTCTGGGTTTCTGTGTGCCTTCTGTTGTGGTGAGATCACAGAGGTGTTTACAAAACATTATTTTGCAGAGAGGAAGTGGCTGCAGAATCTTTATTCCTTGACTTTTTGTTCCTTAGGAACCGTCAGAAAAGCCAAAACCAGCTGAAAGGCTGACAGCTGCTTTTCTCTGCATGCATTTCTTGCAGGCTACAAGTATCTGATCTGCGATCACATGAGGGCAGTACATCTCTATGTCAGTGCCTTGAAACATTCCTGTCCCATCGTGGCGTTCCCTTGCACGAGTCATCAGGATTTTTTGAATGGACATTGCGTGGACTGTGGTGATCCCTTCCTATTGTCCTGTCCCAGAATAGGTACGGTATCAGCGTGAGACCTTCATGGAGGAGGGGACAATACATTCTTGATGAGTGCCAGCGAAACTCACAGGACATGGTTGAGATTTTTCCAAGCAGGATCTGAATGGGAGCTATCTGGGGATAGGGAGAAACTGTATCATTTTCAAAATTCCATAGAGAAGCCAGATGCTCATATATTGTCCAAGGTAGAACACCGGTGTCTTGAACATCTCTGATCATTAAACATTTCACAGGGTTCTTACTAAAAGACATTCTCCACAATCTCTTGCCTAGCAAATGGGCAACTCACTCTAAAAGTGTCCTGTTTAGAGAAGCAGATGGAAGTTTTAGCCCAGCCCCAAAGTCTCAATCTTGTACAGACTACTTACTCTTACTTACTACTTATCTCCCAGCTCCTTAGGTGTCCTTTGTCCTAATACCTTGTGTGGGCTTCCATTTGCACAAAGCCACTAAGAGGTCAATGCTGATGGTTAGCTACAGTAGTCAGAGGAGATTTTATAGGGCCTGTTAACCTGTCAAACAGATGCCACAAACCTCTGCTTGCTCTAGTATAAAAAAAAGGGTCTGTCCTCCAAGACAGTGAAGTTGGGAGTGAAGGTGAATTGGAACCAATTCTGTTTCTGTCCTGGGTCCTTCATGGCTTTCTCTCCCATGGCTCTGTTTCCTCCCACAGGCCTGCTGGAGCAGGCAGTTGTCAACATGAGAAGGCTGCCTATGGAAGTGAACGCTTATTTAATGACCAGTTCTTCAGCACCATTCTGTGGTAAGTGGCGAAGAAGAAAAGTTAGTTTGTTAGGCAGGGTAGGTCTAACGCACAGCACCTGCCCTCACTCCCACGCACTTTACCTCTTGCTCAGTTCACCACAGCCTCGTTGAGTTCCGCTTGGAGAAGAAAAGAAACGCAATCACCAGCATTGAAATAACTTTCTTCAGCAACAGCACCAAGGACACGACAAAGATCACCATGTGAGTTACAGTGCATGCTTCTGGCTTGCTTTTTCCCAGTTCCATGTGTAAGGATGTTTTCCCCAGTCCAGGAAAGGCACAAGGATGGAACATCTCCCTCAGTGCAGCCACTGTGCGATGAACCACAATCTTTCTTAAGCTCCTACACGTTTATCTTAAATGCTTTCAAGAATCAGGTATGTGCTACTACTACTTGGTGACTCTGACAAAGTCCACAGTTACACAAACCAAGAGATGTACTCTGGGATCCCCTTTGTACTGTTATGATGATTCCTATTTTACACCATGCCCATGCCTGGTGCTGATTTAAATCACTCTCAGATAGTTATTAATCCTACTGCGCCAGACGGAGCTGGCTACAGCAAGACCCCATCCACTGGAGGTTCTAGACGGATGGGCTTGGATCAAACATTTCTGTTGATGCTCAGTTGATGACAGCAGTTGCAGAAAGAAAACAGGTACATCCCTGCACTGTCAGATAGGTGAGAACTGGGGAGAGGGAGGCCTCCTGGAGGGTGTCCAGCATGACACAGCTGCTTGATTATGGATTTCCAGACTAACACTGCGATTTGGAATTCATACTCCAACCTGATGGAACTCACATCTGTCCAACCCCATAGTGAAGCAAAGGCAGATCCAAGCAGCCCTGAAATCTCGGAAGCCAGATCTGCCTTCTAAAAGGTGTGGGAAGGAGGAAATAGCAACACGCAGGTCAAACCAGGACCCACAGTTTGTTCAAGAAGACATGCAGCGCTTCCTTTTGCAGCTGTCAGACAGTGTTAGTCATGTGTGCAGCAGGAGGCACGTGAACCCAGGAGAGAAATTTGCCTGGGAAGCGAGACAGCCAGGCAATCCCAAGGCTTTACTGTACCCTCCATTTTTAGTGAGACAGAAGGGTTACAGCTACCCAGGGACACCCTTGACCTGGAAGACAGCAGCTGTGCTGCACTTAAGTGCCCTCTGAAGAATCGATTCACAGGGGTTGGAAGGAACCTCAGGAGATGATCAGATCCAAACCCCACCTAAAGCAGGTTCCATACAATAGGTTGCACAAGTAGAAGTGCTCACTGCGTTCCCAGGAGATGAGTCCTCAAGGCTGACAGCTGCCATGGGGCTGACAGAGTACAGAGCTTTCTACATGATGTATCTCCCTGCTGCAATGGTGTTGCTTATGCACCACGTTATGTAACATGGCATCATCCCCCATATCCATGAAAACATAGTTCTGGTTAGCCAGAGTCCTACATGCACCCAAAGGCAGCGTAAGGCTTTGACAAAACGTCAGTCCCAGCAGTGAATGGGCAGCATCACTTCAGGGCACACAGCCTGCCACCAGGCTCCGGCAATTAGCAGCTCTGGCTTTCCTCAGCTCATGTTACCTGGCAAAGAGCATAAGGACAGGCAAAAATTCATCTATCCATGCATTCCACCTTCAACGTGGCCTAAAGTAAATACCTTGAGAAGAGCATAAAAAAGGCAATGTAGACATACAGCACCGATTCCTGAAGGTAGTTTCCCTATTTCTAGCTAAACACATTTCAGGGACATTCAGAGCCAAAGGTGAGTTGTGTTCATTAGCTCCCAACACTTCTATTTTCTGTGAGCCTGTCCATACTCCTCCCATGATTTATGCAGTTGTGTAAAGTTTCTAACACGTGACAGTAAAGTTTATATGGAAGTACTCCTGATTACAGAGATGGAACATGAACAGAAGGCTAAGAAAGATACGTTCAATTGCTGACTCTCTTGTGACGCCCTATATTTTGACAGATGAGTCTTTGTACTCCAAGGGCTTCAGATGAGTGCTCCAGGCTCCTCCAGTGTTTCAGTCCACATCTACAGGTTGGTTGAACACCCACCCTCACATCTCTTCCCTTCCATTGCAGACCTAAGCAAGAGGAGGTGGGCAGACGGCTGCTGGCCCACAGGGCTCCCCTCTGCCAGACAAACAGTGTGACACTCAAATACCTCCCCAAGAATCGCTTTTGGAGGAAGGATGAGTCACACATTGTTGGCAAGTTCTGTGCAGCTCCACTGCCTCTTGGTAACAAGTAAGTCACAGCAATATCTCCCAGGGACGCACAGAGCTGAGGATGAAGTTTGTAGTTTATACCGATGCATTCTTTCTCCAGTTTTGATAACCTTGCAAAGAGGTCTCTCCCACCCTTCTGCATCCCCATATAAATAACTTCCTACTACCTAGGTAGTTTTCCATGACACTACACTTTCCATACACTTGCCAGGACTGTTGTAGATCCCAAGTTCTTGCAGATGGCAAAATAACTGGGTCTGTACAGATGCATTATACTCTTTCCATATTGTTACTGAGCCAACACTTACCTTGGCTCCAGGCTGAGACAAGCCAGTGGGTACTCCAAAGCAGGGAAACCAGAGTCTGAAGACTCTGTTCTGAAGGGCAGCAAGGGAAATTGAGCACGAGGCAACAAAATAGGCCCAGAGAAAATAGTCATTCCCTTTGTAGATTTCGGGCATTTGATGGTAATGATTATTCCTCATTAGAATGCTTAGCAGAGCAAAGAATTACAAAGCAGTGATGGATATGCAAATATGTGGCTTTTTGCCACTTATGAATGGGATAGCATTGCACATGGCCTTGAAGTTTGCTGACCTGTGCCATTTGAGCACTGGATGCAGTGCAGGCGGGAAGCTGTGCACAAGTTCACAACTGCACTCATCACACAACTGCTCAGAGCAGCAAAGCCCAGCTGATTCATCCCAGCTCATCACATGCTCATCATACCTTTGCAAAGCAGCACAAGATCCATCTGCATCTTGCTTGCCCCCGTGTTAGGACAGCAACCCCTACCTGCTAAAACACAGTCTGACTTCCCTGTGCTCTTTCTACAGCAGGACCATGTTCTGTCTGCCCTGGATCCTCACTCTTTATGACAACACAGAACTCTCCTTCCAGCTGTCTGCTGCCTGTGCCTAGCACTGCTTTTTGGAGCACACGTGCATACCCAAAGCTGTGAAGGAGCTCTAAACCTGCTGCTGCTCTCTGCTCATGGATGACGCTTTCATTACAGGACTGGATGGGTGTGTTTGTTTTTCCTTACTCCCTGCTTTTAGGAGTGGATATCAAGGAAAAGAAGCAAGCAGTACATTAGCGATTGCAAAACTAAGCAGTTACAAGACCTCTCAGTAAAAAGACTGTATTGGGACTTTTATCTCACAGATTCTGTTCCCAGGTCTGAAAAATGAGATAGGTGAGTCATTTAACCTCAAGATTGGAATTGCAATGAAACAAGAAGATAATTTCACTCTTCCTACACAGGGAGTATCAGGATGATTTCATTTGTGTTTTATTAAAGTGTCCTGAGATCTTTGTACTAAAGGTGCAACGTATTATTTATGTTCAGAACGAGGTGTTCATTTTTAGTTCAGTCTTGGCACAGGGAAGCATTACAGAATCACTTAGATGAGAAAGGATTTATACGATCAAGTTCAACCACCATCTAACGCTACCAAATCCATTTCCACACTTCTTCCTAAGGTGCTGTACTACCTCCTCCCTACCAGTGGCTGCTTTCCCCAGATGCTTTTTGCTCTCGTGAGTTTCCTTCACTGTGTGCACATCCTGAGAACAAGCCCCACTCAGTACAAAAATGCCATTTCAGACTCTCCTTCTCACCTGAGTCCCAGTTTCTCCTCTTCCTTATTGCAAAAGGATGAATTCAAACTGACCCTTCACCAGCAGTTAGTAATGTCTTTGCTAAGCAGTGCTTGCCAGCAGTGAGAAACCTAGTCCCTAGAAGGGCTTTCCTGGCCTTACTAGAGCGGACGACTACTGTGATGTCATAGATCCAATCTCCATATCATGCCTTCTGAATCACGCCCATTGCCAAAGCCACCAGGCACCCCAATTCCCACTGTCCTTTTCCCCATGGCTTTCAAACCACCTCACATTCTTTAAGGAGCGTTATCACCCTCTCCAAATCTTCAAACACCACCAACTTATCCTCTATCTTTAATGGGAATTGTTAAATCAAAGGGAACGCAGATCCCATGAGCAGCTCATGCTGCTTGCAGCCATATCGCTGTGCCATGGTACCAGGGCTGCCGACATGCCCTGGAGAGGCAGGATTAGAAACCAAACCAGGGAATGATCACCCTGGGGCTGGCAGGTTGAAGCAAACATTGTGGAGTGGGAGGTGCTGGAGGGTCACTGCAGTCCCACGCGTGTGCTTCATGTGCTCCTGAGTGTCCGTGTCCATGCAGGCAGACATTTTGGTGCATGCTACAGTGTCCATCTGGTCAGAAAAGTGTGAGTACACACACCCCCCCAGGGGGGCTTGGGATCCAAACAGCCTGCTGTTCCCTAGAGCTCGGGGGTCTGCGTGGGAGCCAGGGGAGCTCGTCCTTTGCAGGGAGCAGGAAGGTGGCTCCGGAAGTTCTCAGAGGCTGTGGAAAGCAAGCAGTGGAGCAGGAAGGAAAATTAAGGGGGAGAGAAAGAGACAAAGAAAGAAAGCATTGTTAGTTACAGGCATAATTCTTACTTGTCTTGCAAACCTTTCCAAGACACAAACCTCACAAACCCCACCATTACCTTTCCTCCTCCCCCCCTCCTGTTAAACTAGCATGCAAAACCATATAGTTCTTCCACACACGATAAATCAGAAAGTGTTATCCAAGCACACTGAGGCAGCAAAACCAAAGCACTTCCAAGCACCTTCTGTGATACCACTGGAACAAAGCCCAAAGCTCCTTTAGTTTTGCTCGCAAAGCAGGTGTAAAAATCCCTACTAATGTAGATACCAGGCTACAGGCCATTGAGCACCCATCCATTTTGCCCACCCAAGAGAAAGCCAGCTCACAGATGCAAAACTAAGTAGCAGCAGCTACGCATCTTGCAAACATTTATAGAACAAGCCAGAGCAAATGCAATACGGAAGGGGGAAAAGGCAGGTGGCTTCTGGTTGCATGGATTTTCATCCAGGGATTAAAGCTTCGTTTGCTAGGGAACACTGGGCTGTACAGCAGTATGCTGCTAAATCAAGTTTTGAACAGAACCCTTGAACCTGTCTCCCTTAAACGGGCAAATTACTGCAACAGCTGCTCTCCTGAAAAAGCATGTGCTCTTCTGTGGGATAACAGTCTGTTTGCTACAGTAGAACAACACATCTCACAGGAAAGGTTTGTACTGAAACAGCCTCAAGTTGCAATGAGGAGGTTTAGGTTGGACATTAGGAAGAAATTCTTCGCAGAGATGATGACTGGGGATTAGAAGAGGCTGTCCAAAGCAGTGGAGTTCCCACACCTGAATGTATCTAAGAGATATGCAGATGTGGAACTAAGGGATGTGGTTTAGTGATGGGATTCAGTAGGTCACACTGATGGTTGGACTTCATGACCTTGCAGGTCTTTTCCAACTGAGACCATTCTATGGCCATACAAAAATCACTGTGAGCACTCAAAAATTGTTTCCTGCATTGTGGCATAGCAAGGTGACAACAGTCAGTGAAAAGAAAGGTGATTTGCAGAAGTACTCAGCAAGAAGAATTTAGAGACTTTAGATAACCAGAAGGTAATTACTCAGGATCAAAGTCACTGGGGAGACAGGTGAGAGCTCAGGACAGGGGAAAGCCCCAGGCAAGCTGACCACAGTGACCTGAGAATGGATATCCTAGTGCTGAGAACATACAAGCAAAACACAAAGTGCCTGTACCCCACTTACAGCACTAACTGCATTTATTTTTGATTGCATCTATGCAACAGAAATGCCTGACAGTTAAGAGAATGACTGTCTCATAACTGATTCATGTTTCTGCTTCTCCAAGTAAGGACTGAAAAAGTTTCAAGTTTGTCCCTCCAGCAGCCTACAGCCTAACTGTCAAATGAGGAGAACTGCTAAGCAAGTTCCATCATATCCCAGATTTCAAGGCAGTAGACAGGGAAATGCAGGAACAGGCACATGACTTAATTCAAAGCAGAATGGTATAGGATGGGAAGATCTTCAGCTCCACAGCGTTCAAAAAGTCTTTTCAGCTTTCTTGCAGACTCAGCTTGGACTCACGCAGTGGTCACTCTTAGGAAAGAAATCCCAGGTCCAGACTTAGAGTCTGGCAACTGGCTGCCAGAAAGCAGCACTTCAAGACGGCGTGAATGCACATTTGGGGGCTGCAGCTGGTGCGCAGCAGCTGGCTAAATGTAGCTCAGCATGGAATTTATCTCTCGGCCACTTGTATCTGAATTTCAAGACTGAGCCACTCCACTAGCTATTTCTGTTCGCCTGTACTGCCCCAATGTCCCCAAGCCCAGGAATTTCCTCCCCCAACAGCAAGGAGATGGTATTTTGGAGGGGAGCATCTTATTCCCGCTTACCAGAAAGTAGAGTTGGGGCATTTAAAAACAACATTTTACGTTTGGCCTGCCAGGGCTCAGGGTCATTGGAGTCTTTGAACAATGCACAGTGCTCTCCACTGTCCATCCATGTTAAGCTCTGGAGGTGGTTTTACTTGTGCTGGTGTCACTGAGGTTGTCAAGTCTCTCACCCACATTTACCCTCCCCATTTCCACACCAGAGTATCTCCAGTCACAGCTCTACTTCACACAAGCAGGCTGGTCCCATGCCGTCCTTGCAGGTACCCATACTTCCTATTCACCTGGACACCATTATAGCTGCCTCCTCAGGGGAAGAGGATAAGGCAGGGAGGAGCTTCCTATGGGTGGTGACCAGTCCTTAAACCCCACTGTGTGTCTGATGCCTGTAAATAAGCCTTTACCTCCTCCTGCTTAAAACTATGCAGATCAAGGACATCTCCTTGGGTTCTCTGTATCAGCTGGCAAAAAAATGCTGTCAAGTGCAACAGATCTCACGGCATTATCTCAGTCCTTCCCAACACCATGATGACCAGGCAGGTGCACCTGGCAATCAAGGTGCATTTGGGGTTATTTCCTTGGGGAAAAAAAGGGCTGTGTGGTGTGGGTTTATAACTACTTGCATTCTAACCTCTGTAACAGGAGACTAAGAGCGTCCTGTGCTGGCAGCGGGAATCCACCAGGAGGGAACTGGTAGCGCCAAGCAGCCACTATCTTCTGCTCTGCTTTGGGGCTGCTGTATCTCTGCCCCTGACCTCAAGGGAGCCACCTGCACTCTTCCTCACCTCTGTGGCAAGCAAGGGCAAGAGGCTGTGGAAGGACTTGCTGCCACTGATGGGTACTTACGCAGGGGTGCCACGTGGGGTGACACATGCCTGTGCAGGGAGCACCCTCACTTCATATACTCCCCTTCACTCACATAGTCCATAAATGACCCTGGTAACTCAGCAAAATCTTCCAAGACAAGACTGGTGGAGTCCTCACCCAGCAGGTCGCTCTCAGGCCGGGAGGACCGAGGGCGCGAAGCAGGTGGTGGTGGTGGTGGAGGCTGTGGAGGGGGTTCCAAGGCCCCGTCCAGCCCGTGGTCAGGCTGCGGTGAGCACGGCAGCTCCTCAGCCTCCTCCAGCTCCCCTTCTGAGGAGGCCGGCCCCAGAACATGGTAGAGGCTGGGCAAACGGATGTCAAAGCGGAGACCGAACTTGGCAAAGAGCTTCTCATTGAGGGAGTAGAGCTTCTCTGAGATGTCATAGCCCAGGTGGGAGGAGAAGAGGCGGGCAATGTAGCGGTCCTTCCTCAGGAGGAGGTACAGCCGTCGCCTTGGCCAAGTGATGTAGCTGCAGTCAGTTTCAGCTGTCAGTGTGACCTGTGGGGCAGGGTAAGGGAGTCATTATTGCCATTTTTTACACTAGCTATAAGACCAGGCTAACAATACTTTTTAAAATATACAACGCATGACCATATATTGCAATAAATATAATAAAAATGGAAGAAACATATGCAGGGTGAAACACTCTTGGGCCAGAGAAGAACGTCTGAATGTAATGGAGACACTGGCATGCAAAGAAGCATTGGAACCAAAATATCCCAGGAGCTCCCTTTCACTCCATACACAGGGGTCTCCTTGGCCAGTCACCGTGGCAGAGGGCCATTGGGAAGCTGAACATAGCTTGGCTGCAAGTGCGTGTCCTTGGGATTGATATCTAACACTGCTGCCATGCAAGCAGCTGCCCTATGAAAGAAATACAGGACCTAATACCTGAGAACTTCCCCAGGGCAAGGTTAGTGAGAGTATGGGTCACACAGAAACCGCAGAGAGAAGAATCTCCTTTCCCTAACCAATTTCTGGTGAGCTGCAGCAAGAACAGTTTTCTCCTAACCAAGCCAACAGGACAGGATTTGTTCATGAACCCCTCTGGCACCATCAGAGCTTCTGGGAGAATGAGCCAGCCACAAAACCTGACTCCTCCAGGCACTGGAAGCCAGCAGCTTAGCAGCAGTGTGGGAAGAAGATGTGGCCAAAGCAGAAGCTATGAGAAAAAGTGGAGTGAGTCAGGCTCCTGCCATTTCTCAGTGAGCTTAGAACTGCTCAACCCAGTCAGCCACGGGAGAAAACGTGGGCAAGAAAAGCCTTCCATGTCCTCTTCCAGCAAAGATCCAGAGTCAAAGATGCATTTTTCTTTCATCTATTTCTGATTGTGGTGCTGGAATAAGGTTGACATGAAATAGTCTTATTAGTGACACAGATGAGGGAGGGTCTAACACTTGCCCAAGATAGCATGTCACCATGGGCATCAAGAATGATGTTCTGCCAGGAACATGGACCAGTCAAACCTCACCTGATGAATTCTGGTCTCATGCAGCCTGATAATTCTTCACTCTCCTTAGTGAGATGATAAGGATTACTCTCTGTCCACCTCAGTACCTTGGCCTGACATCTCTTCTGTTAACAAGCTGTAGCCTGTGCCACACTTACAGGGTCAGCCATTCCCTGCTGCTGCTCCTCTGGTAGGATTGCAATGATCAGTGATGGCAGGGGTCTCAGAACCAGTCACCATCACCCCCCCACCCCCTCACAGTATCCAGGCCAAACTCAGACCTGAGGAAAGCAGATATGGGAGCTACCTTGACTTAACCAAGTCTGAACGTCGCTGCCCTCAAAAAAGCATAATTCCCCAGGGATTAGCAAAGCCCCTCCTCATATGCCCCATGTGGCACGCTCTAGACTGACATCCTGACGGCTATCAGCCAGCCCCAGTTCATGGGTTAAAGGCAGTTCATGGGATACAGGCTTGCATAATCTCCTCCTGAAGGAAAGCCAAACAACAAATACTGTGGTGTTGACAGCAAGAGCAAAACCCTCTCAATTGCTGCAAATAACAATTGTTCTGGTCTCTCAGCAAGGGATTCCACTGCTCAGAAAGGACCATATTCAGGCGTGAATCATCCTTTCTGCTTCTCCACCCCAAATAGATGCCACCCTGCCACAGAACAATGCAGCCCACTGGGCAAACACTTCAGTGTTGGTATAAGGGAGCATTCTGACAGCAGCATGCCAACAACCCAAAGCCTCCCCCACCAGCTGAACTGTGCCTGGCATTGCTGCTGACTGGCTGTGGGAAACCAGGAGTGAGCCTGGGTGACTCTCAGGGTTACCTGGAACGTTCCTTCCTCAGAAGGTCGTAGTGACTCCCATTCTGGAGAGTCCAGGAACTGGTATGGAAAGACGTAGTGGAGGAACTGCCCATCTTGGCTCACACGGACCCTGCAGATACAGGCAAGATGCACAGGCTTAGATTGCAAAGCAGATACCCCATGAGATTGACCACACAGACAGTCCCACCTGCAAGGAGAGGCCTTCTCCCTGCCTCACACATGTCCCACAGCCTACTGAAGGTTGCTGCAAATGCTCCAGCCTTTGGGGCCGTCTCTCTTTTTCTCAAGGGGAAATAAGATTCACTGCCACTGCCCTGCTCTCCACCTGTTTCATTTCTTACTGCATACCCAGCCCTCACAGGTGCAATGCCAATCCTAAACCAGGACTTCTCAGACCACCAGACTGCTGCTGTTCAAGTACTTCCCAGCCTGACCATACCTCTCTCTACCAGCATCTTCCCACTTTCCTTTGAGTTGCATGAGGGCAAGCAATCCTCACCTCCATACTGCACAGTCCTGTCCCAGAATCACACTGGCATCATGCTGCAAGCTCATAGTTTGCTGCACATTCAATCTCACAGCCTCTTGTCTTCCAAGCATCATTTGCACAGCCTGGAACAATGGCCGGGCAGGCTGAAGCTCTGTTCTTAGCTCTGCACCACCACCCTGCTGCATGATTTGGGGTCTCTTATCTCTCCCTTGCTATGCTCTGCAGTAGCATGAGTTCAAGGGCAATTCTAGCTTATAGGAGTAACAAGGCTCGGTTTGCTGTTGAATTCCAGTTAGTTAGATGCCCTGCCTGGGAAGGTCAAGGTCTGCAAGACTGCAAGTCTGCAAGTTCCAGGCACATCCTATGCTTCCAGCCCACCTTATCTTGTTATTATTCCATTCCAGAGAGGGCATCATAAGAACAGCAGTGCTCTGCAGGGTCAGCCTGCATAAAGTGGGTAGCAAGAAATGCAAATCCAATCCCACTTCCATAAAACATCCCATAGCAAGATGCATACTTCCCACAGCAAATGAGAGCAGAACAACCCCACCAGCACTGGCTTACTACATGCTACAGCATTTTGTGCTCACAGAGCAGCAGCTCTGTGATCCAGTTGGAAATACACGTACCCAGTTTCCTCCCAGTACATTGCCTGGGTTGGTAGTCCCAGAACACCCCCCAGAAATGTACAAACATATACAAAAAGCAAGGACAACCCTTCCTCATGCACCCCCTCACCTCCGCTGCGGTAGACCACAAGTTCCAGGTAATGCTGGATTCGTCTTCCCAAAGAAAAATCCTTGTGAGACACTTACAGGTCTCTTTCCTTTTTTACTCTCTCCTGACATTAACGCTGAGTGCCTAGCAGCAGTTAATATCACTACCATTTTCTTCATTTGGATTATGAAAATTGGAAAAAGATGATCATGGGGGTGTGCCGTGGGCTCCAGGGTTAACAAATGCCAGTACCTCATCAGCATTGTTCGCTCTGCAATCAAACCCCCCAGTAAATAAATAGCAAATGAACATAGCTTGCAGGCAATCAGCTGCAATTATCTAAAGGTCCCTGAGGTCATCTTTGATGGTCCAGAAGGAAAAGCGTGGATGCATGACAATACAAAAAAAAAGGGGGGGGCCTGCAGAGGTGAAATGGATTCTCTTGACAAAATGATGCTTGAAGTGGAAAAACTGAGCCTTGAGGGTTCGGGTAAAGGGAACGGGGAGGGAGGTCTCCCTTAATGCTGCTGGCCAGGGCAGCAGGTGAACCAAAGGCTTCTGCTTGGCATACTCAGTCACCCATAACACAGAACTGTGTCTGGAACCCGCAGAGAACATAGGTTCAGACATACCGCCTGCTCCTATGGCGCCCACTAGAAACAAAATAACTTTCAAAAGATAAAGAAAGGTAAGGATTCCCCAGCATTATCAAAAGCACAGCTGTGCTGGCTGCATATCATTACCTGAAATATATATACAAAAAGCCCAAAGGCTAACTGAACAAAATAAAAATATCAGCCAAAGCAACAGGCAGATGTGTATCAACAAAGCCCTTTCAGAGGAAGGATATAATCACCACCCCAGTTAGTACAGAGGGAGAACACTACGAACAGCAGCCTCAGTGCTTTGCTGTGGGCCCGCTGGGAACTGGGAGAGCTTTACCTGCCAGACAGCAGCAAGGAGAGCCGGTCGATGGGCGTCTTGCCCTCCACTGCGTAATTCTGGTCTCGGCCTAGTGATTGCACTTGCTCTTCACAGCATTTCACAATTTCTCTGTAGACTTCCAGGGGCACCTGCAAGGGCAGGTACATGGCCTTGTAGAGAAGCTCAAACTCTTCGGGGACGGAGTCTCTGCGAAGCCGGTAAGCAAGGTGGGCCAGCTGCAGCACGCAGATGAGGACGAGCAGCACATTCCAAACTAAGATGTCAAGCCCGCAGGCGCTCAGCCAGCCCCACAGAGCGTAGCAGAAGTAGCCCGGAGCCAGTAGGCCGAAAATGTAGAGGGACCCGAAGATACCACTGCCGCCCATGTAGCCCAGGAGGACGATACAGCTGGCCAGATGGTAGGCCGCTCCCTCCATGTGCTCCTTCCAGGCATCGCAGGCAGGAGGCTGGAGGACAGCTTGGTCCCAGGAGGGGCTGTTGGTGCTCATCCTGCCCCGGCCGGCTGGAGTTAAAAAGCAACTGTCATATGCAAAGAGTGCAGAGGTCTGAAAGCAGAGCTGCTGGGTGACTGTTCCTCCTCCCACTCCTCAGTGCCGGCCGGTCCCACAGCAACACACTTCACGGCAACATGTTAAAGCACTGCTAGATGTTTTCACTCCTGAAAAAATCCCCAAAGAGCTCACTTTTTGTGGCTCACAAATCAGGCCGGCCCTCTCCCTACCTGCGCCAAAGCAAAACAGATCTGGCAAAACAGAAGCTGAAAAAGCACAGGCGAAGAGAAAGCAGAGGCCATTAGCTGGAAAATTCTGAGCCCAGTTAAAGATCTGGTTGCAATGCTCCTGTCGCCAGCCCTCTGGCAGTGAAAATGAGCCCGTGAGAGCACGGCGGGGAGGGCGGCCGGGTTGGATTTGGTACGTCTATCACTTGGCAGCAGCGAGGAGAGGGACCCCAGAGGGATAACCATGTTTGGAATTGAAATCCAAGGAGCAAAAGCAGCAAGGGGAATGGAGAACAGGCACGCACCCGCCACTTAACATAACTCAGGCACCCAGATAAGTCCAGTGCAACGAGGGGAAAGGAGAGGGAGAGCAACGGGCTTTATCACTGAGAACTCCAGGCATCTGCAGGGCTCAGCACTGTGCTGTGCTCTTACAAGAGTGACCCTCACACAGAACAAAAAAGGAGAAAGGTTGTCTCCTTCTGCTGCGACAGGCAGCAGTGCCAGGATTTCAGCAGAAGAGAGGCTGTTCCATAGGACATTATTTTCCAGCAATGGGCTCTGCAACACAGCATCTCCATTGGCAGAGCATTTCAGACCTAAAGGCTTGAGGTATAGCACCAAAGCACAGTTGTGAATACAAGGGATAGAGCTAAAGATAGTGAGTTGTTGGGACACAGCTTTATCTGTTGTGAAGATATTATATTGTCTAAAAGTCCTGGAGCGTAGCACTTAGAAGCGTGCTTTGCATGGACATCCCAATTGAGCAAGGATTCTTTCACTCCATGAGTAACAGGCCTGTGTTGTCAGCCATGGGCAAGATGTGTAAATGCAGCTTTTCCCCTGCTTCGAGTAACACATTATCAATCACACCAGCAGGATCCACCCCACTGCCAGGAAGCAGCAACATTTCAGGCATTGACGCAACCAGCACGGTCAGTCAACAGTATGAAGCTGGCCTGCATGGGTCAGTGGGGTAGGGATAGGGTTTCCAAGGGTGGTTGTGTTTCAGGATGAGCTTGCAGCTGCCCTGCCTAACATGCCATTCCCATTGGCATCATTCATTTAAAGAAATACAATCAGCTCTGCCACTAATAGCCCTCTAGGATAACACTATCAACTGGGTGAGGCACAAGCAATGCTTCACGGAAGCCTTAAAGAACATATCACGGTCTCAGCCAACACAACTGCTCTCTGCAATTATTAGTCTATGTGCAACACAGTGCTGAACCATTCCCGAGAGCAGCAAAGGTACCTTGACCAGTTGCCACATGGTAAGGAAATAACACAAACAAAGCTTCGCCCAGGGTGTGAATACAATGCAGCCATGAAAAATGTTATAAGGAATATTATAAGGAATGCCTTTTTAGGGCAAGCTGGCATTTGATGCAAAGGGGAACTGGAATATCAAGACTGAGAGTATTTAAGATACATCACATAAGATGTGTAAGAACTTCCTTAGTTTTCTGAAACGAGATTTTATTCTAATGCATTGCCTAGAATTGGAATACATGCCATCTCATCTACAGATGATGAGGTTCATCCAAGCTGAGAATGCATAAGCCAATACTGACTCAAGGAGAAAAGCTAAACAAACACTAGAAGGGAGATATCAAGCTCAAAACAATTTGGATCAAGAGAGAAAATAATAAGATACTTGAGCAGCATCAGAACTCTTCACAAGAAGAAGTCACATAGGCATTACAACAAAATGAGCATGTGAGGAAGCAAAACAGACACGTCAAGCTCTTCAGCTCTGAAATCAGCAGCACATAAATGGTTTCTACTGACTTCTCACCTATAATGAACTCATTCAGTAGCATTTAACACTCAGTAACAGGTGATGACACAAATCAGGTGCATTATATATTTGGCAAATAAATGTGTGTACTTAGCATTATCCTCCATCCTTAAGAGCAGCCCAGCACCAAGAGATTATCAGCCTCACATCCCACAGCAGCTACGATACAGGTTGTTTTCCTCAGGATGTATACAGGTTCACTAGTGACCCCATAATCTGAAAAGAAGTCTAATCACCTGCATTGTGGACACTAAGACCTCAATACCCTAAAGTCAAAGAGGGAACAGTTAGACAATTGCTTTCAATTTATTCTGTAGTGCCTTACCAACAATACTTAATTACAACAGCATTCTGTTCTCCCCTGCCCAGCTCTTTACTCTGTGCCACCATTTCCACACAGGATACAGTGCCACAGGGCCTCTGTCCTTTGCTTATGAAACACTGTAGAAAGCAGTCTGAATTCCTCTCATACAAGTCTGCCACTTAACAGAGGTTGTGGGCTCATTGCTGCTAGCTCAGAGACAAAGCACAGATTTCTTATCTTCAGTTTCTGAAAAGAAAGTTCAGCAGGAGGAAAGGAAATAACCAATCATGCTACCTTAGAGCCAATTGTTTCTGCTTTTCAGTAGGGGAAATTAAACCTGGTTTTGATTCTAAGGAAAACTAGTTTCTTAAGACTGCAGTAGTCATTGCAGAAATAGTTACACTTAGAGTTACAAGCTCCCCAACAAGCCTCAACATGACTTAGCTGAAAGCAGTAACAACAATATTGGGAGCGTGATTTCTCCATTGGCATCAGGCAGAAAACCCACACTGAAGGCCCACCTGTCCAGCCACTGGTCTGACTGATCCCTGTTCTCATTCCAATTAAAGCTTTCCTCGTGCTCTCCATTCCTATAGCTCAGTGTTTTGAATGACCACAGCCATTTATTTCCCTTTTTACTGAAAGCAAGCAAACAAAAAAGCAGAAGTCAGGATCACTGGTCATTTTTAGACTTTTATTAAGAGGGAAAAATATATATTTTCTACAGCAGCAATAAAGAGGTAACAGTGGAAAAGCTGCAGATGTGATACACAGTCTACCATTAAAGACTCATTATAAATAGGTTCTTTTATCATATTTGTCCTTTGAAGCAAATTTCAGAAATAATTTATTTTCCAGCCTTCCAGTACACCGATCACACAACAGTCATCATCTAGAAAAGGGAGGAAAGACAGCTTCATTAAACATGGATTCCCACAGGATAGCAAGGGACAGTTCAAAAGTCTCCAGACATTAAGAGTATCGTATACAAACAGCCTTGCTCTGCTCTTAAACTGGATCCAGAGTTTCTTTCTGAACTCTAGAGTGAGGTAAGTCAATTTCCGAAGAACGTGAGACGAGAACAGGTTTTCCCCTCTATGTAACTTTTGGATGAAGGAGGGGCATGAACTAAACACAGTGTCCTATCACTGGAAATCTAAACTGAACTCTGGATTTCTTGAAAGAGAACAGAGGCAGAATCAAACTTCACCATTCAAGAGCACTCTGAGAAGGCTTCACCACCCTCACAAGGAGAGCAGCAGTTACTCCAGGGTCAATAAGGTTTACTTGGCCTTCCCTCTTTTAGGGAAGATTTGCCCTTTGTCATCATGGACAGTAACCTGTACTTTCCAGTGGCACCAGCTGAGACACCAGGATACTTTAGAGGCAGAAACCAAGCAATAAATGCACTTCTGTACGTTATACTCACCACACACGTCATCTTGCTCATCCCAATCATATCTTAAAGCCCAGAGCCCTCATACACTCTTTGTGAGCTTCAATTAAATGCCTGCAATTTTCTTCCCCCTTCTCAATGATGCTGCAAAACAAAAAGATTTCCAAGGCTCAGCAACAGAATGTTATTCTACTATTAGTCAAAACCACACAGCTGACAAACTGCTGGGGACAATTAAAAACACATAAGTAAGTAACAATTAGGCTCCAGAGATTTTTTTGCCTATCCTGTCTAGTGTCACTGCACTACCAGTGTCCACAGCGAGCAGGGCTACTGGGATTTTATTATACAGTACATGGCTGTCGCCTCACTTTTTTGGGTTGACAGCAAATTCTCAAATCATTCAGTAAGGAGAGGGACAAGGTTTCTACAATACAAGGCAAATTAGACGGACTTTATCAATAAACCTGCCATCACTGCAGCACAGCACACACCACAAAACCAGTTCAGACCTGCTCTCTGGCAGCTTGTAGTGCACTTCCTCTCCCCAGGGGCGAGGATTCCACTGCCAGAAGCATAAACTATCAAACTGGGAGTACTAAAATACATTATACTCATCACCATTTCAGCTTGGTTACGGTAAGCCCAACTAGAAGCATCACCACCCACGGCAGCTCCATCTGACACAAGACTTTCACCAACCCTCCTTTTCTTACACAGAATCACAGAATGACCCAGGTTGGAAGGGACCTCAAGGATCATGTAGTTCCAACCCCCCTGCCTGGCAGGGCCACCAAACATACACCTTTACTAGATCAGGTTGCCCAGGGCCCCGTCCAACCTGGCCTTGAACACCTCCAAGGACGGGGCATCCACAACCTCCCTCGGCAGCCTGTGCCAGGGCCTCACCACTCTCCTAGTGAAGAACTTCCCCCTAACATCCAACCTAAATCTTCCCTCTTTCAACTTAAAACCATTTCCCCTTGTCCTGCTATTATCGGCCCTTTTGAAGAGTTTACTTCCCTCCTGAGAGTAAGTTCCCTTCAGGTATTGAAAGGCTGAAATGAGGTCACCCCGCAACCTTCTCTTCTCTAGGCTGAACAAACCCAACTCCCTCAGCCTGTCCTCATAGGGGAGGTGCTCCAGCCCCCTGATCATCTCCGTGGCCCTTCCTTCTCATGGGGACCTGGACACACACCCCTGATTTTCGCAGAGCCGGCAGCACCGAAGCCCAGGCAGCTACAGCGGCCGGTCCCAGCCCTCCCATTACATCTAGGCAACCCAAGGCCGCGGCCAGGCCACTCACCAGGCGTCCCGCGCCTTCTTGGTCTCCGGACAGGCGCAGCAGGGCTTCAGCGGCTTCTTCTCATCCCGCGCCTCCCCAGCGCCCTTAGAGTCGCAGCTGGCGGCCGCTATCGTCGACATGGCGAGCGGCTCGCTACTATCGCGGCCTACAGGAGACACGGGGCCTGCACCGAGCTCTGTTTCCGGGGCTAAGCTCTCCTCACTGCGCCTGCCGGGAGGTGTAGTTCCTAGGCTTGGATACGCCTCTGCGTGCCGGTGCGCATGCGCGATGCGCCCTCAAGGTGCTCTGCTCAGTACCTCAGGTTGTGCTTTAGGCCTGGAGCTGAAATAGGGCGGATCCGTTCTTGTGCTACAGCTCAACACAGTTTTCCACATGGCCAAAGTTTATTTTCATCCCATCAGAGATGAGGCATTTCCTGCTGCCCCATGTCTATGCAGCTCCTCGAAGCACAGGCTCCTGAGGAGGCTGCCTCTGGAAATGGCATCACACAGCACTCACTCATCTCACTGACCAATTCAGTACCCCAGCACTGCACTGTCCCCTCCTGGCAGATCAGCATTAAAAGCTGCCTGGAAACAGCCTCATACTGGAAAGTGAGTTGTTATAGAAACACGATTAGGGTAAAATCATGATTAACTTTAAGGCATGTCTCACGTTGATCATTTTGCTCAAATCAGGCAGTGTTACTGAATAACCCCAATGAATGGTGCTCAGATGTTAATCCACCATAGAACCAGTGAGTTATCAGTATCAGTCCATTTCTTGCTTGCTATATACAGAATCACAGAATCACAGAATTATCAAGGTTGGAAAGACCTAGAAGATCATCTAGTCCAACCATTACCAATACTTCCTGGCTAAATCATATTACTCTGCCTGGTGCAGTGCCATTTTGTTGTCAGCGTCAGTAGCAAATCTTGCTTGCTTTAATCTGTTCGAGTCTCTCTTGATCATGTTTTATGGAATGTGAGCTCTGCTGTAGCAAACAGTTTAACAGTCACAACAAACTGCAGGAGATAAACGAAAGCCTGGAAGGAATACTTAGCATTTCCAAATACATGACTGATTTTGGCTGCGTTCTTGTGCGCACTCGTGTCCCAGCATCTCACTCCTCTTAAATATTGCATCAATACATATGTTATATAGCACCACAAGTTGCTCGTCAAGAGCAGGAAACATTACATATCTTCTAAATCCATTTAGACTTCCCTCAGCTCTTATTTGCTGCGCAAAGTTACAAAACAATGTAGATAATGCAGCCATTTCTTCCACATCAGTGACTGAGTTTTACACATCCTTCCTCAACCTCTGGAAAAGCTCCCTCTAATTCTAGCTCATTTCTGGCCATAGCCTGGGTGTCCTGCCAAAGCTGCCTTACCCTTTCATTTCCAATAGGCCTCCCCTGGATCTTTAGATGTGTGCTAGCCCTCAACTTAACTCAGTGGATTGCAATTAAGGGATGATAAGCAAATACTTTTTAAAAAGTTTTAATAGAGAGGATTAAGATCACGATGCACTAATTATTTGAGAGCACATGGGAACTGTTGAGCCTGAACCACTGACTGATCACCCGGGGAAAGGACCCGGTCATCCTGGGAACACAGGTGAAGGGAAGAGCCTGGCTGCACCTTTCTTAGACCTCATTTAGAGAATCTGATGATATGGATGAGCAATCTTCTTCCCTTCCTTCATAGCACCTTTCTATTGTGACAGCCCTCCAACATCACACCTTTGTTGTAGCGCCTTTCCTGTTGTATTGGACTGTCCATTTGCCTCAGAGAGGAAACTAGAATGTGGTATATAGAACCACCTTGGTACCACTCCTCCTCAGGTTTGGCCAAGTAATTATTTGCTAGCAGCAAATGTAGCTGTTATTTAAAAAAAAAAAGACAAACAGATGATATTTCTGAAGCCAAACCCTCATGAAAAGCAGATTTGGGATGGATACATCTCCAGTCAACCATTGCTTGGGAAAGCAAGGGAGGGAATAAATGCAAGGGTTTCTTGTCGAAGTTAGATGTCTTGGTACACTGGAACTTGAATGCTTCAAGCTAACATGTTGGAATTCCCATTTATATATCTAATTGTTGGAATTGCCATTTATATATCACGGGGAAAATGAGAACATTAGGAATTCACCAGTTTCCTAAGCAGTTCGGTCAAGATTCTCTTCCTACTGAGGTTAGACAACACCAATCCAGCAACCAGTACACAACACCAGGCTGGCAAAACAACCATATATCTGCCTCACTCATTCCATAATCACTGAGAATTTCCACCAGAGTTCATTTAAGTGAAATGAAGTTTATGAGCATGCATGTCTAACTGTATGAGTGAGTGGGCTTTTGTCAGAAATTGCGCTTCTCTGCCCTCTGCCTGAAAATGTCCTTAATTTCCCCTTCTCTTACTTGCTTTTTTTTCCTCTTCCCCTTAATCAAAGCCATTATAGAAATCTTCCAGCAGGCTTTGGAGTGGATCCTTTAACTGTGATCACAAAGCACTGCTGCTTCATTTTCTTTGAGCTTTGACTTTTGAAGCTATCCTCGTTTGTAGATTGCTTTTAGTTCAGGAAACATGCCAGCAGTTGTACTAAGAAAAGAAGAGAAAGAGAGAACAGAAGGTCTCCCATAAAGAGTTTCATCTCTGCTTTTCTTTCCATTTCAGTGGTTTTATCTCAAGTTGCCTGTTTTAACCAAGCTCTTAGAAAAAAAAAAAAACAGCAAAAGAAACCAAAGTTTCCAACTCGACGAAGCTAAATTTAGCATAACCAGTACTCTAAGGCCATTTTTACAGAAGATGTCATAAGTGAGGTATTCCACAGCAGATATAATGCATTGCCATGGGCAAGAGCCAGCACTGAGACAAAGCCTAGATCCACAAAGCAACAGATTTCACAGGAGCCAACATGTCACTAACACTGTACACAGTTAGAGAACCACGTGGAGCTCGGTCTGGGAATGGATAGTGGGTCTTATCTGGGGTGAGCCCAAGGGTCATATTCATGTAATTGCCATTCACGTTTAATAGAAGCTCAGGTTGGAGCCCCCAAGCTAAGGTCAGTGACAGCCATTACACGGAGAAAGGCTGACATCCTGTGGCAAGCTTGGGAAGTGGCAGCTCCATCTGACGGTGACACGCTTTAAACATATGACTTTCTTTCGGGCATTTCAACAATGCTTTTAATGCCGTAACTTCGTTGGCTATGACATGCAGATATACATTTTTAACAACCAGAAACGAAACAGAACAAAACAAGCACGAAGAGTCGCAGCACAGCAGCGTGGTTGTTTGGCTATTGCTAAAAACAGAGCAGAAGAGGAACGCCTTCATAACCAAGCCTGGAGCCAGACAGATGATGTCTTGCCAGAGGTTTCACAGATGCTTTGGATTACAGAAGAACAGCCACAATCAAAAATACAGTTCCATTCTAAACTTTCTGGGCAGAAGGAAGACCAAGGAGATATTACAACCTTCCTCGCTTTTTCATCTCCTCAACCCAGTCTCCCATTTTCTTTTTCAGACCACGTATATTACTGTCTGCTCATCCCGTCTCTCTGTCCTCTGTGCACTGATTCTCTACACGTTTCTTTGCTCATCCAGCCAACCTCTCCTCCTATATCATATTTTTGTGTCCAATTCATCTTCTCCTTGCCCAGCAACTTCTGCTCTCAGCTGATGCCTCCTCACTGCAGCTTTCCACTTCTCTGTCTGGCTTTACAGTTCAAGCACATCAGCAAACTATCACAGCATAAAAAGTCCATCAACAGAGCGGCAATAATTCATCTTTGCAGCAAATTACACTGTCCTGCCTCAAGGTTAATAGGAAGTAAAATGCAGTTAGCTCAGCCTCTTTCATGGCTGGTTAGCTAGTGTACTTCACCATACATTTGCAACATGCTAAGCACTGGGCCGGCATTAGTTTGCTCCACCAGTCACTGCACAGTAACTCACGGAGCTGTGGACAGCTTACCCATACGTCTGAGCACTTGCTGTCCCCACGCAGCCAAATGGTTGTAAGAAATCATCACATGGACAGGACCCCAGCTCAGCTACACCATCCCGTCCCCAAAAAGCTATCACTGAAAAATAATAATAATAAATTAAAATGATGTTTCAACCTGCAGCGCTAAGGAGAAAACCAACAGTCAGGTTCTCTGCAAACTAAGCTAAGGAACAGAGGAATGTTTCTGTTTGCTCACAGGCAGTTATGCAGCCATCTGAAAACACGTGTTTTATTTTGTGGCAGGTTAGTTTCCAGCATTACCACTCTCCTGAGCTGCTTCCCCACACAACCTTCCAGCTGCCATTGCCCACAGGTCAGAGGCAGTGAGGCCAAGCAGCACATGCAAAATTAAGATGGCAGCATCTTGCATTGAGACCTATGTGAAGTGGCTGCATTTAATGGCAGTACTGAACCTTCCTCATCTTCCACAGCTCATCTTTTAGGCTACATCCTGACATTTTGTACTCCTGTATCAACAATGTAATTGTTTCATTGCTCCTTCTCTACTAAGTTCCCATCCAGTCCTTCCCTCATCACAAAAAATAAACCCTAAGTCCAGGCACCTGTATCCTATCCTCTCTGAAAACCCAAAAGAGGGAGAACGTGAGAGGGTGGAGCTGACAAAGAGCCAACATACAGTTGACACATCTCATCATCTCAAGGCAGATGTTCAGCATGGAAAATTTCACTGTAGAAATTACAAAGTTCTTACGCAACGAGATACAAGAGAAAGGAAAACAGATCTTGATCATGGGAAACGTTAGGAAAGCCTACTAAGTGATGTTTGCTGCCTCATTAATAACTGCAAGGTATCGCTTTGTAAAGCTCCTTAATAAGCGAGGGCCATTACAGGCAGCTGATTATTAATCAGCCCATTGTATAAAGCTGCGACAGGCTCCTTGAGGTGGTGGTGGAAGATCTGTGAGAATAATAGCCGCACTGTGGAAGAACTACCCCCCACCCACCGCCATCTTGGGCAGGACAAAGCCCGCCACCTCCGCTCCCTCTCAGCGCTGTAACGTCACGAATGGGGGAGTGCCCGACCCGTCCCCTCCGGCGCTGCCTATTGCCCCGGTAACGGCAGGCGGCCGCCGCCATCAGTCGCGCAGCGTCTCCGCATCCCGCGGGAGACGGTGACTTTCGGTCGGACTCTCCACTGCCTCCACGGTATTCCCCACAGCAAACGGGCGCTCCTCGCCGCCCCTGGGGCTGGGGGACTGGGGTGGTCAGGCCCAGCATCCCCGCGGGGAGAGGCCGCGGCCTTCAGGTGCCTGTCTCTGCCTGTGGCGGGGGCCTGGGAGGGGGACAGGGGGTTTGGTTTTTAACCTCTTTGGACAGACTTCTAAAGAGAGAAAGGATCTTGAGCAGTGTCCCGTGCTGGTTCCTCCTGTGTGTAACTACATCCATTTGTTGGTTTATCTTTCAGACCCTCTGTACGCACTACCAAGTGAGAAGGACCATTCAGAGGCAAATACCCACATTGAGCTTGTCAGGGAGAAGTTGGTAGGTGTTTTGGCAAAGAGAGCTCGCCCCTACACCTGGTTTTCCACAAGTATGAGCACAAATGAATAGAACCTTATTTACTTTGCTGCTCCCTTAAGGCAACAACCTACACAGCAAAGGAAGGAAGATTAGGAATTTTACCTGATATAAAATACAACACAAGGTGTACCTGGCTGGGATTATTGTAGCAACAGCCTAGAAATGCCCAGTTTCATATCCTGGGTAATTCCCAAAATTGAATATACGTGTCTTTAATAATGCACCATCAAATGCTGATAAACAATAGCTTGCATATGGCATTAAGATCTAATGAAACAACTGGACAGTTGTTGAGCTGTTGTTCGAATACAGCTAATAAAGTGTGTTATTTCACAGTGCCCTCTCCCTTTCCTTGGGAAGTACTTACATTGCAGCTCAAGGTACCATACTTGAACACCTTGAAATCTACTAGGTAGCAACAGCTAAGCAGCCTGTTACAGGTTGCAAACCCATCCTGATTCTTCATGTCAGGTTTGCATAGCTCAGCTTCACAGCTAAGCTCTTACTTAGCCAATGCTTTGCTCTCCCCCTGTCCTGCTATCAGAATTCAACCTGGCTAGTTTAAACCAGCTAGGGTACATCCTTAGGGAACTGCAGTCACATCTTTGGACAGCAGTGATCGATGTCTGGACGAGGCTGCATATAGGCAGAATGCCAAGAAAAGCAGACTTGCTACAGGAAGACTGCAGCACAATGAATTAGATTTTAAGCAAAGACCCTTCCTGAAACTGCACTTGACTGAGCCTATGAGGCAGGTATTTGGAACTCTGAAAGTCCATTCCTATACATCAAGGAGAAATTCCCCAAAAGGTTTCCCAATAATGAAACAATTTTTTTAAAAATAATGTTTCTGGGTATCTCTTACCTAGTTATGTCAGGCTCTTGTGTATGTGAACAGACATCTACTTGACAGAGGTGTGTGCTTGTCCACCCCTCTGCACAGAGACAACTGGAACAGTCATCATAAAGATCCTTGCAACAGTATGGCTGTGTCAAAAGTTCAGGCACAAGAATTAAACAGACACACTGTTACAAAGGTTGTAAATGTCATAGATGTAATGCTACAGAGGGGCACGGTGACATACACTGATTTCTATAAAATGTGTTTTAAGTGTATGAATCACCGAGTGCGTAAGGTGCAGTACAAAACAATACAACTTAGAATTCCTGGTCTGTAGCATCACAAAATGGGGCGGGCAGAAGCTGAGCTAATACTAATTTATAAGCACTTCCCAACTCTTAGAAGCTGAATTCCCTTTCAAGAGAAATAAAACAATAATAAAGTCTCGTGCCCAGAATGCAGTTACTCATAGAAGGTTGCCCAGATCTTCATAATCTGACACACTGACTCTGGTGATTTAATGTGCTTGAAATGTCACTGTTATCCTATGTGCGTGCAAGTTACTACCCACTGAAATGAAAGGGGTAATGTGAAATTCAAAACTGATTTCAGGTTTTATAGAAGCCAATGTATCCACATAACTTATAATCGAGTCACAATTACAAAGATTTACTGGTAACCATAAATCTTCAGATTTAAGGCATATCTACCCAGGGAAATCGGCGCTCCAGGAGAAAGAGAGTGGATTTTTAATGTGGTCTTTTTTGCATGCTAGCTCCCATCGAGGTATTTTTAGCACATGCTAAAATTACTGTACTATAAGATAATGTAACTTTACTCTCTAAGTGGAATATGCTTCTTGGTTTCTAGAGCACACCAAGTGGGAGGGAGTTACATGGGGTAATCTGCTAGAAGTTCACATTACTGCATATTCACAGTTTTACTAAGTTCCTTATGTAACAAACTGTTAGACCTTTGGTTTTGTAGTATAAGTTTAGATACTGGAAAACAGCTAGAAGACATATCTGTGCATCTGCTGCTAGTCTGGTATGCTCCACATCTTGAGAAGTACCATCTAACCGGCTGCAGTCATTAGCATGTGTATGCCTTCTTCTTTCCTCCTCCCAAATGCTCTGTAAATAACACCAGCCTTTTCTATGGACTGTTTGTATATACATATACTCACCAGCACCAGCTGAAATTCTGATCATTTTAATGCTCTTTGAAATCACTAAAGCACCGCTTCTTCTTTGTGTCTGCACAAACATTAGGTAAAAGTACCAATTTTCACAAGTATGCTTTGCTTCATCCATTTCCTGGGCAATGATCTGTGCTTGGAAGGCAAAGATGCAGTGCCTCTGTTTATTGACCAACGATGGAGAGGGAGGAATCAGCAGCGCCTGAAGGCTCTTCAGCAGCTTGCAGCGTAAGTGTTCCATGCTTGGGTAATTTAAAACAAATGTGTGAACAAAAACAACAAAAACCCTGACGCACTGAAGTGGTGTTGGCTGCAATTTGCTCCTACTTATTTGCTCCTACTATTTGCCCTTGAAATTAAGAGACTGCAGCTGTTGTGGAGCGTTGTTGCCCCTCTGTTTCTTATAGGGTGGACATTACACATTCCTTCATCACCGTGCTATCTGCTCTGCAGTAGGTGCTGGCAAAATGAAGTGTTAATTCAATCTCTTATAGATCAGACAAGTTGCAAAGTCTTCACTGGCTCACATGTTACTTCAATGGTAGCTGTTTCCTTTTAGTCCCATAAACTTGCAGCTGGTTGGATTGCTTTTGCTTGTTATTCTGTAACAGGAACCTTTTTGACACCTTAAGTTTTAAAATTACATTTACATTTCAGCTACATATATTTACAAAATATCTTGCAATTAGTTAAAAAAAAATAATAATATAAATACATCCTTTCTATTTCAGCCTGCACTGGTTGACAGTGCTGCTGATGCTGAAGATGACAGAATTATTTTCCAGCTGTCTTCTCAGTAGTTGTATTGCTTCTGCAAGGTTATCAGGAATGAATGCTCATTTATTTCAGCAAAGTCAGCAAATGTAAGTCAAGGACTTGGAAGAGGCAGGATCTGAGGAATAAAAGAGGCTGTTTCACTGGGTTCCCATTGTGCCTATAACATATCATAACGGGATGAATAGCTTATGCTAATAAAGTTAGATCTTAAGAATAAGTGCCCACCTGTGCTGAATGAAACATAAATCCATCTAACAGCAACACTCATGCATAGTGTCAGCTAGTGGAACTAGCCATCAGCTCAGTTAACTCATTAGAATTTCAAACACGACTTTACAGTAATAGGTTGATTAGTGCTGAGTAAGTATCTACTATTATCGCAAAGCATCTTGAACCCATCTTCTCTCCTTTGTTACATGATGTGACTGAAAATGCTGGAAAGAAATGACCTTGTCAGTAAACTGGATGTCACAGGGGATGTAGGAAGCATCACTCTGCAGGCTTTGCTGTACTTTGTAGCCATATGGTTGGCTCCTTGAGTTCCACAGCACAGCTCACAGGGCTTACGAGGTCTTTGAAGACAATTGATGTCAGTATGCAGTCCCTGTTTTGATCCCAGCTGTCGAGCAATATTATGCATTATTTACTTCATTTCTCTCAATGTGGCTCTGTATTTAAAATTAAGTGGCAGCAATCAACTCAAGTACCCAGAATCCCGTACATTACAGGATCATTGTAAGTGACCAAAACAGGTATTAGGAAAACATTACCTTCAGGACTGGCCTTACAGATAATTCAATGATTGACCTTAATAGCATGGCACACTACTTAAAAAACAATAACAACAACAGGAAAAACACCACAGTTTTGTTTTTAACTCACATTCAGTTTCGTATTTTTCAAGGTTGCAGGTTGAGAAGAGTAAGACTGGAGTATGGAATAGTTGTGAAATCTAATAGCAATCCTGATGTAGCCTTCAAAGGACTCAGTTCCACCCATTCCCTGACGGGTTACCTTAGTAGATCACCTGGTTTTAAAATAAAGACCTGGTGGCTTTAAAAGAAAGAAAACCAAGATGTTATAGTGATAAACATAAACAGTCTGAGTACTTTAAATTCAAGATGAGGACAAATGAAGAAACACAACTGATGTACTTATTTCAGCGTAACTTTTGAAACATTCTCATGAACAGCATAGTTTTATTCCTGTATTAAAGAACTGAAATTGAAATTGTTGATACTAAGCTTTTTCACACTTATTTAAAATCCATAGCTACTTTTGGAAGGTAGCAAATAGTAGTCTTCCACTTTGGTCACTACACCGCATACCTTCACTACATTACATGTTTTCTGTTATGGGAAGCTTTTCACTTTAAGGAAGTGAGCTCGGCCCCCTGACTCCCAATAGAAGTAGTGTTTTAAGTTAAGCATTTAGGCCTTGTCATGACTGGTACAGAAAGAACTTTGATTAAAACTGGCTGGTGGTTTCTATTTTCTTTTGCCAAGGAAATAACACAGTAAAGTGTGAAATTGTCTTGCTACATATGTAAGTATGAAAAAAAGCAAAATGTAATTCTATACACATGAGGATGTTGTGGAATTTGTAAGATGCATGTTTGGATGGTGCAACCAGAAAAGTAGAGTGAAAAAATGAAAGATGAACCATAAGAAAAAGGAGTCAGAACTGCTCTGAATGTATTTAACGAGTAAAGAATCTGTACTACTTTACCTGTATTTTGGCTTTCAGAGGTCGAACTTCTCTTCAGATACCCCAAATGGTGTATGAAGACCCTGAAGTTAATGGAAGGAATCGCTACAAATATTTTGTAAGGTAAGCAATGAGCTGATTTGAAACAGTTGTGAAGCTTGATTTTGTGAAGTTTATATACTATTTAAATGTCCAAGTCTTTTCTCCTTTTTATTTTTCCCTCTCTCTACTTTTTATTTTTATTTTATTTATTGTGTCTTTTTTTTTGTCTTTTCTGTCTCTTTACATTCACACTGTCCCAGAATTTTCAGGTAATGAGTTATTGTACGAGGCATTCTGTACTTAATAATTATTTGCAGAAGGCTTCAGGCAAACGAAACCACCATGGCTCTCCAATCTCCTAGAAAAATGCCTTCTAGAGAAGGCACAGAAGGCACTTTTATATTCCCAGTGTTTTTCCAGGAGCAGAATGGGATTAAAGGGAGTCATTAATTAACTTCTCATCCACGTCCTCTACTGCAGTACTGCTCTGTTCCTGCCAGGATTACACCACAGTCAGCACTGGAATCAAGATCTAAACCAACAGCTAGCATACAAACTTTCTCAACTTAGTCACGTGTACTTTGTGTAAAATCCATTTGTAGAGATAGCTATTGGCTTTAAATCCCATAAAATTGTATGTTAGGAACACTGATTAAAGCTGCTATAATAGAATCCATTCCTTCTGATGGTACCTTGATGTTAGGTTAGCTTTGCTGTAACACTGACTTAGGATCATAGAGTGGTTTGAGTTGGAAGATCGTCTAGTTCCAAGCCCCCTGCTATAGTTTTCCAGTCATAATGTCTCTCAGAGGCCTAGGAGGACTGATATGGAGCGACAATATGCAAACTATAAGAATTCTTAGTATGAATACTTTGTCTTCATATCCAGCTTTAGTGTCCATCACCATCTAACAATTACAATAGGTCTGCTTTTGTATTTTTTTCTAATGGACCACTTGGAAGTAGTTCACTGGTATCCAGGATATCTATGCTGTTGAAAATCACTGATTTAATTTGCTTTGCTATCAGTGACTCCCCATTTCCTAGCGCACCACAGATCACTGTAATTCTCCTGAAATCACATCTGGATCAGTATCGAAAGCTGTAAGGAAAATCAAGATTCTGAATCAGAAAATACTTTTTTTTTCATGCTCTGTCAGAATAGAACTCATTTCTTCTGTTGTAGTATTACTTGGCTGTGAAAGTATTCTTGAATATTCAGGCACAACGTGCAAGTTCAGATCCTGAGTTGTAGAAAACCAGTGTGACTCCACTAAAATTAATGAAATGCAGTTTTTCTAAGCCATAATAATCTTTTATGTCTTGTGGCTATTGACTTGCCTCTTTGTTTTTTTGCAGCCCTCTTGTCCCTCCTAATAAGCGGCTTCCACTAGATGCTTCTTATGTGATTGAAAAGTAAGTATTGGCTTCTGGAACAAAACTTTTGTAATAGGCCACAGCTCACCTGAAAATGATTGGTTAACTACTTAGTGATCAACGGTTTTTGCAGTGGGAGAGAGGAAAAACTAAGTGGTAGTGTTTGTTCACTGTTGAGAATTCCTGGGTGAGCAGATGTCTGCCTGGTTTGGTGCTTGCTTGCAGAAGGTAAACAGTGCTTTCTGAGCAGAAAAAGAAAGAGGTATTGTTAAGATTATGAGGCCTGAAACATAAAGCCAAGCATCTCTGAATCTTGGAAGATATACCTCTACAGAGGATTATCCAGTACAGCAATACTATTGAAAATTCTCCTGGCATTTTATTTCTTTACTGTTCGATTGTATAGAGCATCCATTAAGTAGAGTAATGTGGTGGTCTGATGTGATTTGCAATGCAGATCAAATTTTGAAGAATGCAAGTAGAGTCAATGGAATTTGCAACTGCTTGCACCAGAACTGAGTTTTGTTCTGGAAATGTTGGAAAGGCAAACATATAAGTTAAACTGAAGCAGTGCTCCTTCATTTTATACTCAGCCATCAGTTAAATTTTGTGCCTATTAAAAGTAGTGCTTTAGAATGAATACATAAGGAATATCTGCATGTAATAATTCAAGAGAGCTGAAATTGGAACATTTCTGGTTTGCTTATATAAGGAGGGAGCTTTCAAAGCATTTAGTGTTACCTCGGTCTGCTTTTACTGAAGATAATGGATTTTACATGAATGAAAGCAAAATTCAGATGAAACAATTTGATGCACATTTGAATGTAGTACCTTTGACTTAGTGTCGCATCTCTGTTTTGTTTTGTTCTTTTAAATGTGACAAATGTTCTTCCATTTTCATCCCTTTTTAGGACAGAGACCACTGCCTATTTATCTACAATGGACAGTGATATCTTTGGTCCCAAAATACGAACTTTCGGCACACAGACTGATTACAGGGATGGTGAAGCCCAGACAGATCCATATTCCCCTGAATATGTAGTTCGCAGTGGCTCAGTCCCCGAGCTTCTGATGCTTGCTACTCTCACTTGGGGTGAGTTGCAAAATCAAGATAAATTGTAATAGTTATACCTCCCTTCAGCATTAGGTTCTCTTTTATTCAATGTCAGGTTTCAAATCTATTTGAACCTTTGGTATGGTAGCCATTTGCTGTCTTCCTTTAGGGCACAATAAAGTGATAATGGCCTGAAGTTGAACCCAGAGAGGTTCAGGCTGGACATTAGGAAACATTTCTTTCCAAAAGAGTGGTAATACATTAGAACAGGCTGCCCAGGGAGGCGGAGGAGTCACTGTCTCTGGAAGTTTTCAAAAGAAGTGTAGATGTGGCACTGAGGGATGTGGTTTTGTAGACATTATGGTGATGGGCTGATAGTTGGACTAGATGATCTTAGTGGTCTTTTCCAACCTTAATGATTCTATGATTCTATGGTTATTTCATCTATTTTTAAAATACGTATGGCATTCACATATTTAATAGCGCTCTTCTGAGACATTTCATAAAGATCTTTGAGACCACTCAGTATAAAAAGGTTACATTTTACAAGTATGAACTAGTAGAAGTTTTGCATTTACCTTCTGTTCTTCGGTTGTTCTGAGCTAAACATCAGTAAGAAAATAAGATTGCTTCTGTGGAAAAGTACAGCCCGTGGTCCTCATCTTCCAGTATTTCATCTACAGTAGTGATGGGTACTGGGGATGACACAGTAAGTGCTCATTCTCAGAAAATGTCCTTCATTCCAGCCTGCAGTTGAGGAATGAAGAGATAGCGTTCATGTCAACTAAGCTAAAGCAACTGCAAGTCCAACCATTTCTCACATTGTAGAATTCCACTGGCCTTGGATGTATTTACTTCTGCCTGTTGGCCCTCCTGCATCTCTTTAACATATGGGTTTGTGCCTATGAAGCCCTCTAATAATTTAGTGCTCTGTTGGATTGACATTTCTTCTAAATAGCTACTGCTTCTTGTCTCTTTAAGGTCGGGGGCTCCCAGCAGGACTAGCTGAAGTGGAGATGATTGAACGTGCCCGGGAAAAACGTGCATGGGAAGCAGCTCTTCCAGCCATGGACAGTCCCTCAAACGTTGCAAAGAGGATAAAAATGATGGAAGAAATGGAGACGAAGGAATGGGCTTTTAGAGAACAGGAAATAGAAAAGTGAGAGTCCAGTTATAAACTTTCTTTCTTTTAATTATGACCTGAAGAGAAAAGAAAGAAGGGTTAGTGGATTGGCTGGAGGGTACAAACCTTTGATTTCTGCAAAAATCCCCTGATTTTCAGAAGGGATATTTTTGTTAAATTTAACATGAGTCTGCTACTAGAGCAGTCTTTTCATCAGCAGGTTTCCACTTCTAAAAGTGAAAGATTAAAAATGAGATACGTGATATGAACTGTGTGCAAAGCCCCCAGCTGGTACATTGCACAGAACACTGCAGAGTACTCTAAGTCATACCTGGCCTTTCTTTTTCCTTAAAGGTTGCATGAAATTCGACTGGAAGTCTTTAAGAAGTTGCTGCAGAGGCGAGAGGAGAAACAAAATGAGCTGGATGCCAAACGCTTGGATTACCACTGGCAAAATCATCAGAAAGTTAAAGAAGAGAAAATAAAACAGATTCAGCATGATTTTGCACAGAGTATGTTTGAAAACCAGGGAAGGAGCAGTATGAGACAGTTTTCAAACAAGCCCTTTCTATTTTCACAAAGTTGCAGTCTTTGTTCAAGATGAAACAGGCAGCAACCACAATATAGATATGCATGGCCAGCATGTGCTCTGAGCAAACTGGCCTTGTTTTATATTACCTAGCAGGAACTTTTGCGAATTTTTGAAGCTGAGGCTTTTAAAAACTATTTGTATGAAGAAAGTTCTTACATTTGTGTATCCTTTTCAGTGCTCAGGAAACTGATAGCTAAGAGCAAGAATGTGATGGGGAAGCTGGAGAGACGAGATATCATCAAGGACTACACTAACTTTGCATCACAAACATATGCTCCTTTGTCTAGGATTGGTTATTTCCCAGACAACCATTCTGAACGCTACATTGTAAAAAACTTCTACCTTAACACCTTTGCAGGTAAGGCATTTTGGAAGACTTAGTTGCTTGAGATAATTATTAAAAATGTTAACAAACTTCAAATTTTGCTCTCCATCACTCTATTACTTAGTTGCTCTTTGTTTCTCTTAGGATTGTGCGAACTGGAAGCAGCTCTTCCAGAGTCCGTCACCCAGGCCAACATTAATGCTCCAAAGCCTAAAATCAAAATTACTGAGACAGGATATGTTAAAAGAGCAGCAAGGCTAGAAGTGGACCTGGCACTGGTTCACCAGGTATGGAGATGCATCCAGCAGTATGTCAGTTCCACTCAAGTTTGAACTGTTCAGAAACCCTTGTAGGAAGACAAACGTGTAAGCAACCTCCCAATTTGTTGCCCTAAATTCCCATTTTGTCTAAGACAACTTCAAGGACAGAGTGTATGAGACATTCAGTCTGTTGTAGACATGACCAGCACTGCTCTGGAACTCAGTGTGTCAGTACTTTGTTTCATGAGCATCTGTGATTCTGCTTCGGCCTCATAGAAAGCAAGCATAGCTGCTTCTGTCTTCCTACAGATCTGACATTTGGACTGGGATGTGCTATGTCAGTTAGAAATTGTGTCCTGCTATTTGCTCATTCTCTTTTGTCCCTTGCACGCGGCAAACCTGCTGGTTACACTGTCAAACTAATAATAAGTAAACCAAATGTGAATCCACAGTCTAAAAGTTCTTTACATTTTAAGAATGTCCATTCTATGTACATACTGTAAAAACACATGCAGCAAAGCATGACTGAGAATGGCCACACTCATAAAGTTGGATCAGAATGGTGGATTTATACTAGTTATTCCTAAACAACAGTATCGTATCGTAGTGCTTTGTATATCTTAATTTATCACAACTGTTCTTGCAAACAAGATGTCCATATATGCAGTTAACCACTGAGGAAAGAAACACATTATTTGCATCTACAATCACAATATTAGTAAATTAAGTACTCCTTTAAGTATGTTCTTTACGCGGGTTACCTTTCTTTAAAATCAAGCTTATTCTTACTGGCTGGTGCATGTATAAGAAATACTGAGCTTGGCAAATTTTACTTATTTTTACTTTACAAATTTTTCTTTAGTGAACAATATTTCAAATTTGGAAATTATACGTATTGCATTATTGGTTTAGTGCAATTAATTGACAATTGAATAATATTTAAATTGAAACATGGTTCTGAGAATACCATCTAATTACTTCAAGTTTAAATTCCACTGGACCTTGTAAAAGATTAAGTATTGTATCTGACTATTACTCAAAATCATCGAGAAAGTCTGGGGTGCTACAGAAAGTGTTCAGGAACTAAGGACATTGGTTGACTACAGATTTAGAGAACATGACACTATTGAAGAGGTTTGAGCTTGGGTGCTTTCCACATTAGTCAGTGACCACATATACTCACGATCATGACACTTGTGGTAGCTCTCATGGGCAGCAGAACATTAGCCTGAGCTTTCAGGACTGAAATCTAATTACAACAATTGCGTTCTGTTTTCATAATACTTCTCATGGTTTGAAAGACCACAGCAGAATATCTGAACTGTAGCCACTGGTGAGAAATATGCCCTAACAGATGTAACAGTGTCTCTTCAAAGACGAAATGATAGCCAAAAGGAATGGTACACAAAAGCAGACAATGCTGCATCTTTTCTTCTGTGGTACATCACTTGGGCTGCATTGATTTATACCAGCTGAGAGGATAGCACAACAAAAACTTATTTCCCCTCCATAAAAAGGGAAAATATATGTTCTTTTAAAATCACAAAGCGTTTCCTTTGCAGGCAGAGATAATAAATCTACTGCACAAAATTTAACTACTAATTTTAGAAATACTAGACACAAAGCTAGTCAGTCCAGATTAGCAGAAAGTAGTGACACACTGCTGGAGATTCAGCCACCATTGAACAGATTTTCTGCTCAGAGCAACAAGAGAAGAAACAATTTTATCATAGCAGTCAATTTTTAGAATTGCAAGTATTTTTGCCTTGGTTGGCTCTTGAGCTCTGTGGTGATGTTGCTGATTAGTTTTCCCATCCAGAGCCTTTGGATTCCTTATTTTAGCAGCTGTAGTGTGTTCTCTGGCTTAGCAGGTGCCTCTATGACAGGTGCAGCTCATAAGCTACTGGTGCTGTCAAGAAGTGGGCAGTAAAGGAGGCAGAGTACTTGATTAACAGTATTTAGCACTTGAGAGGACAGCAGTCAGACCACTTGGCTGGCCAAAAAAGTGGAAAGCTGAACTAAATCTCCTCATTGTACTCCTCTTGGATTACCATACTGAGCATCTTCCTAAGGTTAAAGGCCATAAAAAGGGACAAGAGATTATCCAGTGAACTACAGAAAGGGTGTATGACCAGAAGTACAGCTTCCTCCAGAATTGAGACTAATCAAAAAAGGAATGAATTTAGAAGCAGGATTTTAGAGGAGTATCCTGAAACCTTCCACAAGAGTATTATTTACCCTCTTTGTTCTTTGAATAATTCTCTAAAACAAGAGAAGGTGGCAGAAACAGGATTTACAGTAACTGCTATGTTCTATAACTTAAACCAAATCTGTAAAAGGACAAGGAAGGACAGTTCTTAGCCAGCACAGAATATAATGCTTAAGGGAATGCAAGTGAACCATTATACAACCTTAAGTGATAATCAAAGGCATTAATTTAGTTCAAGAAAGAGATGATGCTCTGATGTAGCTAATTATCACAAAAAATAAATGCAACTAGCGAACTGAATACACCAAGGAACAGGAGAGCTACTAGGATAAATCTCAATGCAAAGCAATGCATGACTGTAGGCTGACCATGATGCTCCAATAACTCAGCACAGATGAAGTGTCAGGTATTTTCAAAGTGCTGGATCCAGATGACATCAAAACAGAGAATATCTCACCTCAACATCAAGTGCAACTCTCATCGTGTCTATTTTCCTTCAATCCATTGCTGGAAGGAGGTGGAGAAATAGGATGGCCAAGAATATCTCTGGAGAAAATCCGTGCCAGCTTCAAAGAGTAGGTAAACCTGTTAAAGCAGTTATTTCATCTCTTCAGCACATTGTTAATTGGCTGATTCTCAGGCAGACTCTAAGAGCTATCACGTCAGACTTGAACAGCCAAGATGTTGCAGCCATGCTGCACTGCAAAGTACATATTCAGTCTGGCCTTGGTGATCTCACCTTTCTCATTCATGGGCAAAAAGGAAGGAAGAGACCCAACTGTACACTCTGCTGTCTATGAAAATAGGACGCCGTGTCCTGTGAGCAAAGAAGATTAAAGAGAAGATAGAAAATGAAGAAATCTAACAGATGGTTTCCTTGAATGGAGAGTTGTTTCTCGGGCCACTATCCTGTCAAGAGTTCTGCTTACATCAGAAGCCAGCCAAAAGAGCAAAGTGTTTGGCCAGCAGCAGAGGTGCCATTTCCCGTTCACTGCATTTATTAGGAAAATGAAAAGGAGGTGAAAGATTTAGTTGATCCTTCACTGCCCAATCCGGTCAGACTTTACCATGACTCTGAACCTACTACTTGAAAGAAATAATGTAGTCTACCTCAAAAATGTTAGCATATGAGAGGTAGGCAGTACCTTTTGAAATACATTGCTCAGAACATTAGCACGTTTTTCCAAATCTTAAGAAAATATTTGTGCAGCAATTCTTCCATTCTGGTCTCTCTATTTGGAATGGAAAAATGGTAACTTGTTAAGTTAAGCAGAACAGGTCAATGCCAAAAACACACTTTCCTCCTTTTTGTACGTTGAAGTCTTTAAATAACTTAAAACCTCAGATTTGAGAAAGCAAATGGTAACCATTTTTGACTTAGTAAGGATAACAAAGCAGCACTAGTTTGTGCTGACATGAAAGCTTACAGCCACTTCTGGGAAACAGCAGTATTTCTCAAAACTACATTTATAAGAATTCCTGCTTGTCAGAAGCATTTGTAGATTTTCTGGGTTTAAAAGTAATTCTGGCTGTGTTTTGTTATTCTGGTTAACAAGAAGTATTTTTAGAGAAAAAGGTTTTATCAGAAAAAATTCTTATGAATGCAACATTGTATTAATAAACAAAGGAGCCACTGTTTTGAAAATCATTACAACTATAAGGGATTTTTTCTTTCACATTTTTTTCTGTCATGCAAAACACCTTATAAATCATCGCAAGCACTACTGTATTCTTTATACCAGAAAGCTCTAAGGTCATCAAATACAAGAAAGGGTTCAGAAAAATCTAACATTTTTGAGCTATAACCATTTCATGCAGCTCATATATAGTTTACAGGGTTTGATTTTTACATTATTAACATGGACCATTTCAGAAGTTTCACTATTAAAGCATTTTACCTCCTCCACCTACAAGACTCTCTTATTTCCTGCAACCATTAATTATCCTGGCCTAAATGTTCAGCTCCTATATGCAAGACGAGTATTGTACAATGACCACAGGTGTTTCAAAACATGAATTCATTGGTTCACACCAATTTCAGGTGACTCACTCTATACAGTTGCTGATGATTGACTTGTAAATATCATAAAATAGCTCTCACTTCCATACGAATTGTTTAGAAATTCCCATTGGTATCTTCTGACCAAGCAATAGCATCATCTACCACCTATATTCCTTTATGCTATAAAACTGTATAGTTTTTCGATTGCTGTGTTGTGCAAAATGGAAGCCATAAGCCTGCAAAATGCAGAACTTCTTGCAGTCGGTGTGATCAGGAGTAGCCAGCATCTACAGGAAAGGCCTTACTATCTTGTTCTGACTCAGTTCTGAGTTAACTCTATGACTGTTTCAGGCGCTGTTGGAGAAGAAGAATAAAGTCAAGGAGCCAAAGAAGCCTCTTCACTTCCTTCAAAAAATAGAAAAGCCTGTCCTTCGTCCCCCCACTCCAATTCTGGAAAAACCATCAATTGTAAGTTCAATGATTTTAGCGCTATTCAGTTATTTTCTTTTGATCCTCCATTATTCCCTACCTGGTTGTTGAAGGAATGCCCAGAGAAGGAAAGAAGAGAGTTTTATCCTTTTTTGTTGTCTATTTGTCTTAGAAATACAACAGTATTTCTTAAGTCTCTCTTATTTATTTATTCTACAAAGATTCTAGTAACTGAAGAACTGGAAATCTTTTACCTTATCTGTTGGCTAAATCCTTTAATTAGCTTCCATTTATAAAGAAATAAATTAGTAGATGTGTTGTACCCTTGCTCTTTGGGAACAAAAAAGCAGTCAGATACCTGTGCAAACATGAATTTATTCAGCGTCTTCCATCCTTCTGATCTGACAACACTATCGCAATCCAGTGGAGCTATTAAGTTTAGTCCCATTGAAGTCCGTGAGACTTTGGGTACTTAGCACTGAGCATGCACATCATTAATTTGATGAAGTGAAGCTCTTGTCATTGCATAGGACTCAGTCTTTGATGAGCATGCTTGGCTTAGGTGACAGTTCACCTTCATTCTTCTGTCAAGATCAGAACAGCAGTAATGTGTCATAATGTGTTGTGATGTGCCACAGGAAATAAAAAACAACAGCTTCTTCGGGGAGCTGCAACTTCTTTTCCATTTTTGAAGTAGTGCAATTAAGAGATGGTTGCCCCAGTGAATTACTTTGTCTGCTTATTAACACCATTTTCCTGAGGCAGTAAAAAAAAAAATCAGTCATGATCACCATTTAAACTTGTGAATTTTGGAGAGTCACACAGCCGTGAAAGCAAGAGAGAAAATGTCTTATTAAGCCAATCCATGCCGTCTTCCCTCATGCAGTATGATGATCTATGTTTTATATGGTCCATTTTAAGATGATTGCAACAAGAATATCTGCTTGGGGACAGCTTTCTACAGCTTTACTAACACCAAGGTATCAGGTATTGGATTGGAGTAGTACATTTACGCTATTTAGATACAAGACTAGGAGATTTTTTTAGCTACAAGGAAAGAAATAAGAAAAAATTATCCCTCAGTTGTAGTCATTCTTGAAGCTATTTTCAGACTATATTTTCTTTTGGAAGAGTTCCATTACAATACACTTGCACTTAGACTAATTCTGCCAACGTTTGGTTGATTTTCAAATATCTTTATATATTAACACATAGGTGATTTGAGCTCTCCAGTGAAGAGATCTGTAAAATCAGTCCACTTCAGCCACTGAGGAGCATCTGCAACACCACCTACCTACCTTACAGAATCCTAGTAAGCTTTCACCTACCAGCTGGCTGCAGGGAGCGCTGAAAGCAAGGTCACTCTTTCCTGCTGGTTTGTAGCAGGTGGATGAAAAGGTTGATGATTACCCTCGCTAAAGCATTGTTTGCTGCACCAAACAGTACAACTCCAAGCACAGAAGATTACATGGCACAAAAACAAACTAAATCTTACAGTAATTTGCCTTACCTGTATAGCACATATGCTGATTGTCTCCATTTCCATGTCTGGAGGGTTTGTAGGCCTCACCTCTGCAGCCAGGTGATGTGGTGCAGTTTAGCTTTCTAACTAGACTGTAGATTGATTCTTTCTTTCCATAGGAGAAGAACACACCAAATCAAAAGGCAGTTCTTTGGCTAGTTTATCTTTTCTCTTCTTGGCTGGTGGTATGGAAAGGCAGAAATGCTTCCTTTTGCTTTCGGATTACTTCATCTGCAACACCTAAGGAGAAAATATATATTGTTTCAAGCCCGCACCACTTTTCTCATCCCATACTCTTTCCAGCACTTCTAAAATGCCACTTTTCAAGCCTCTTTGTTTTAAAAAAAAAATATTTCTCGTTTCAATTTTTAGTTTTCTTTTTATTTTTCCCAGGTACACGATGAGCTTTCTTCTCCTGCTGCTGTCAATTCAGCAAGATCCCTCAGCAAGAAAAAATGCTGCCAGTTCTATTAAAATAAGCCTTCTTTTTCTTTTCTTTTTTCTCCTGTGGACATATTCTCTTTCTCATTACATACTATCATTTTTCCAAGTTGGTATCAGTCACACAGTACTAGACTAGTAGACTTCTCAAAGAAACAAATTGCACCATAGAGTAATTTGTTTTACTTCCAAACTATTACTTCCTGAGTCTTAATTTACCAAGTTACCCCAATAAAGGTCAGCACTGGAAGAAATATAAGACCAAAAAAATGGATATGTTGCTTTTTAATCCCTTTATTTATGGTTAACAGCTCTCTTGCAGCTCCTTAAATAATTCTTCTGTCCCCTTAGTGTCTTCACCTGTGAATTTGTGTTGCTTGTGGTCATTTTGCCAACTCAGTCAAGCAATAAGCAGTACTTTTAACACATACAGTCATTTATCCATCAAGATCTTACTATTAGGTACTTCGCTTGAGAGACCCTCTAAAATCTCAGATAGAACCCCATTACATTGTCTTGCTCCCTCACCTCTTATAAAACATGGAAGTATACATTATTCTGACTCATATTCCTTTCATTAGTAGAAAAATATTCACAAAATTGAGAAACTGGATATTAATTTGACTTTTTGATAGCTAGGTGGATACTCCTTAGAAATCTCAGCCTCCAAATAAATTGTCAGTTATCATGTGGGTATTTGTTTTGTTTTGTCAGGAAGAAGAGGAGAGAGAACTGGCAGTGATCTGTTTGCAGAAATTGCTCCGAGGCAGAGCTATTCAGAACAAGGTATTTTGTGTCTCTTGGTTTATGTCCCCCTTCATTATGACACAGGGAATGACTAGAGGTGTTTGCAATCTTTCCTCCTCAGAACTAATGGAGGGTAAAGAGGGTTATGCAGCGTGTCCTCCTGTATGTCCTCTAAAGTCCTTCAAGTCTGCTCTCCATTCCATATTTTTTTACAGGAACATTTAGGTTCCTACCCATTTGCGTCTCCCTACCGTCCATTCAGCTGTTTAATTAGATGCTTCATAACAGAATTACTCAAATGTCTAGAATTTGCCAAGATGTGGTCTATAAGTATGTTTTGCCATGATTATGCCAAGATCCCAGGCACACAAACACATGAGATTGGCACAAAGTTGTGTCAAGGCAGGTTCATACTGGATATCTGCAAAAATTTCTGTACCTTGAGGGTAGGCAAACACTAGAACAGACTTCCTAGAGCTGATGACCCATACCTGTCAGCGTTTAAGACACCTGGATAAATGCCCTCAATAATAATGCTTTAACTTTTGGTTAGCCTTGAATTGGTCAAGCACTTGGACTCACTGATCTTTGTAGGTCCCTTCCAATTAAACTAATCTGTCCCATTCATGGAGAAAAAGAGTGTTCTGCTGGCAAAACATTTTGAATATATCCTCCATTTAATATGCTTGATTGCCTAACTTTATCTAAAAGATGTTTGAAGAGAAGGAGAAGAGGTGGGAACTGATCCAAGAGCTGCGCACCACTCATGCACTTCAAGGGAATGGACAGCTGCTTCTGAAGGAACAAGAGAGAATGATCCAGGCCTTACGGCAGCAGCATGACTTGAAAATGCACAAGGTATGCCTATGAAGATGGAGAGGTTAACTCACCACAGTCCTCTAGCAGAGCACTATGCTTGCAGCAGCATCAGCTCTTTCACTTATTCATTTTCTATTATCCGCAGCACAGAAAGTACCCCAAATAACTTAAATCTCCAGGGCTGAAGCCTTTTTGAGATTCCCCAGAGCCTGCACTGTATGAAGAGCAGTCTGATGCACCCTGACCCAGGCTGTTACTTGCTTATTTATAAGCCTGTGGCCCTGAACAAACAAACTGCACCTTCAGACGAACCTCAGTTTACCCACGTTTCAGTCTGTTTGACTGGTGCTATGACCCGGCATCACAGTGCCTGCTAGTCACTTGCACTATTCAGATACTTTTTAACAAATGCATGTTTTTACTTTGCCATTTTCCAGTTCCATTTGTAGCTTGGCACTCCCTGAGGCTCCTCTTCAGGCACAAAGAATCAGTGGATTTATTTTATAAATCTTGGGGGGATTGAGACTTCTAGGAATTTAGCAGTGATGTCCTATTGCTGTCCTTCCCACTGTTCCAGAGAAGAGAGAAATTCTAGGCCCCATCCTCTACCAACAATCTAGGGAATGCTAGGGACACAAATTCTTACCCTATTTCCTTGCAGGGCCATGGCCTTCTGGAGAAAAGGTAATCAAATGGAGGTCTTAGACTGGAAGAGATCATAAAGGAATTCTGTCCCTCTCAGATACTGAAGTCCATCCCAGAGTTGTGCAGGAGTTTGTGTAGTTTTTACCACTCTCCTGGTATTCTACTGACCAGCTGTGAGACAGTGCTACAGGTTGCACCGCATCCACTGGTCAGGCAGAGATAAAGTCAAGATACTGCATCTTGCTAAGTGGACAGCAACAAAATTTCCCCTCAGATCCCAATTAAAACAAAAATGAATTAGGTGACTGCATTTTGCTGTTTATAATTTTGCACTGCTCCATAATACATAGGGAGCCCGAGTATAAATCATAGAATGTGGGATTAATCTACTGAGAAAAAAGATAAAATGAAAGCTTTTTTTGCTCCTTCTCTGGGTAAGAATGAAAGAGAAAGTTGTTCAGAGGTAATGACATTCAGAAGAAAGAGAGAGCAAACAGTAAATACGCTGACCTCTGATCTCAACATTTCCTTCTGGGAGAGCCGCTATCCCCCTCTGCTGGTACCTACCTCCTCTGCATTTGCCTTTTTTCTTCCTTTTTTGTTTCTGCGCTTTTAACTAAGTCTCAGAAGGCACACAGTCCAAGGCTCAAGTCTTTAAATATTTAGAACTTTAAAACTCTGGAATGCATGTGCAATGGTTTTGTAAGCGTATGCCTATTTTGGAAAGTCACTGATGAGTCACAGCCCTTTAGTTCTAGCTGGTCACAGGTTTTTTTTCTCCAGGTTTTTAACTTCTCTGATATAGAAAGAGGCGTTTTTCTGTAGAAGAAAGACTGAAATTCCAGATAAAATTGTCAAAGATGTAAATTTCAAACCTGAGGTATAGCAAAATCCTAAGACAGGTTCATTCCTGTATCACTCTCCTCCATTTCACATCGGTTTTAAACACAGCACCTTGAGCAATAAAAAGAAACTTGTTAGCTCCTTGATATTCATCCCTGTGGGATGGTGCAGTTATGGCATTGCTGTCCTCCTTCCTTATCATCTATGGGCTGAGCATTGGCACATCTAGGTGCATGCAACACTAATCCCTTTTAAAAGCTGCATGCACAAACAGCATAGCAGTTTAAGAAATACTATTTATTTTTACTTGTCTGGCATATTTCACCTCCAGTACACTCTGAGTTTTACATTCAAGTCTTCTCTGTTATTGCCTGTTTATTCCAACAGAGACACAGAACGCCAGTCAGCTCAAGACATTCTTTCTTGCCTAAGACTGTGGCTTCATAGTCCATGCTGGAGATAATGCACTTACCATATATCTTGTCACTTTCTGAAATGCAGTCACATACACCAGGCCCATAAAACAAGTCATGAACAAACACCTGAACTCTGGTCTCTCAGCTCTGTCACAGACTTCCTGATATTCCATTGCCAGGAGCTTTGAGCTCCCATGAGCACTTCTGCAAACTGAGTATTAATCACTGTTGATTTGAATGTGATAGCATCTAGTACTTCACATGTATAGTTTTAGGGAATAGCTCAATACCTAAACCTCTTGATTCCAGTATCACCTTTGCACTTCGGTTGCATACTGAATGTCTAACCAAAAAGGAACCATTCCTCTGGGACAGCTGTGAACTCCAACAGACATAATGAGTCCTCAAAATAGCATAGAAATGTGGCTGTACTCAGAACCGTACAGCTTCCTAAACTTTGACTCAAGCTCCCAGTTTGTAAGAATTGAGGCTTTACTTTCCAGATGTTAAAAGCTGCATTTGCATTTTTTGATCCTATTTTTTTCTAGCTGAGCTTAGCACAGAAAGATGAAGGGTATGCAAAGTGACCATTACATTGCCCCTTTTTATCTCCCTTTTCTCAGACTGGGAATTGGAGCAGTTTCCCAGTAGCAGAGAAAAGGCCCAGGTGACCATTCTGATTATACTCACAGACATAAAAACAGTTCAGAATAGCTGGAATATGGTGCATATAGTATTTTATTTCTTCCCACTCACCCAAGCAAAGGTGCTGCTTGTCATAGCGTAACAGGACCAGGGCCATCCCCATCATTTTGCCTCTTCATACCATCAGTGCCAGCATACAGGAAGGTTACACTGTGTGGAATCCAGGTCTGTGCACGTGAAACAAGAATGCAGAACTCCCCACAGTCAGTGCAAGGGGATGCTGTAGAGTTGTTCCACATGCCTGTGGTAGTCCTGAGACTCAGAGGGACATTCCTGAGGCTTGTAACACAATTCTTATATATATAATATATAATTACATTATATATATATAAATATAATATATAAAATATATATAATTTTTTTTTTTAAGCTGTCATCAATGGAAAGCAACTTGGCCCGGGAAGAAGGAAGGGTACTGGCAAACATGTTTGATTTCCTAACCAAAGAACTGCTGAGGCTGCAAGAAGAACGGAAGATCCACGCTTTTGTCATGCTGGCTGAGAGGACCAGGCGGATGCGGGAAGCAGAGGAGAGTGGGCGCCGACAGTTGGAAGAGAAGCAGCGGCAGGAGGAAGATGAGATTTTCAGACAGGCAAGAGAATGAGACAGGTGGAATTGCGGGCAGCTTGTGGGAAGGTTTAGCTGGAAGGGAAGTGCTTCAGATTTCAGTAAGGTGGAAGCTATGGGGAGGGCTTAGTGAAGAGGAAGTGATTGTATCCTAAAGAGTCATCTGCACTCAGGTAAGGATGATCTGAGCACCCCTGCAGAGAGATCTGACAAGCATTCGGTTACATGTCTTGAATGGATGTAAGTTTCCAAAGTTCCACAAACACTTCCAAAGAGCAGATGAACCTACATCATCTTTAGGGTTAATGTTTTGTCAGAACTTGGTCTGTCCAGCAGAACTGCTATGGGCTCTGCCAGGAAAAATGCCTTTAAGGAAGATTTTGGAATAGCTTTGTCGCCCAAAGTGGGCTGTAATAACAAAGGGTGCCATAAGATTGTTTTGAAACAATAATGAATAACTGTGATGTCCAGAAATTAGCCCTGAGATTATCCTATCCCATAAGTACTGTGTAGTCCTGTTCCTATTCCCTAGCTCCTGACTGCATGAAGCAGTCAAAACAAATGAGTGGGATCCTAATTGTCTGAACCAATAATTTTCAAACTTGATGGGACAAAATTAATACCAGGAATTAATTAAAATTAATAGCAGTCTGAAATTAGGATTGTTTCTCTTTTAATTTTAGCTTTTTCTATTTTCTGGTTCTTGAAGTGGCAAGCAAGGAAGGTCAAAATGCAATCAGTTTCAGCCCTTCAAACTAGCAGAGGGAAAAGCCTCATTTCTAAAATCTTTAGTCTACATCCATTGTAAGGAAACCAATAATCTTACCTTGTTACTCACATATCTTACTCTGTCTCGGTGGAAGCTTCTCCTTCAGGATTTGCTTGAATGAAAGCTGATTAATTTACTGAAGCCAACACTGGCATTTGTTATTTGGCAGCTGTTCAAGAGCCCATGAAAACTGAAGAGGCGACTGGTGTTGGATTCATAGCAAACCTGCTGCAGAAGTGTATCTGATGATAAGTTTTGCATCTATGGCTGGTTCTTTCCTGCACTTGTTTCTATCTGTTCTCAGGTGGAGTTATTAGAGAAGAATTTTTTATTCAAGTTGTTCTTCCCAGAAATGGCCTGTGAAGCCAAACATGTGACTGGCCTGCCTGAAATTGAGAGGGACTGGTGAAAATCCATTGATTTCATTTCTCTGAAAATCTGGTTCCGTTCTCTTGGCAAGTCAACGGGCAGTAAGAGCACCACTTTGGTATTCTGTTCCAGGTGGTGAAAGTGCACCAGAGCACTGTTGACTCCTACCTGGAAGACATTATCCTGAGCAGCATGGAGAACACGGCTGACGAGCAAGCAAGGGAAGAAGTTCAGAGAATGGCTGAAGAAATCAACGACATTGCTTATGAACTGGAAAGAAGGTATGTTCTTAAAAAGCACATTGGAGGTCACTTACAGCAGTTTAGAACCTACCTAGCTACCTGCATTTGGGGTTACATGTTCAGTCTAAGAGAAAGGAAGGATAGAGCGGTACTGTTCATGACCACCTCATTAGCGTGACTGCTGTATGGGAACCATGCTGTTACTGTCTGGTACATGCATATAAATTCATCAGAGCTTTACTTTTATGCAGCGTGTGCCAGATTCCCTTTGGAAATCACTTGTGGGATCTGTGAATCAGCCTTTTTAGACTCCTCCATGCCAATGTGATGCTGTGACTGAACTTTGAGTGAATCTGGGAACTGCCTAAAGCGATGCCCATTCATGCTGGTCTTTTCATTTATTTACAGTATTACAGAAAAACAGTTTGAAAGAGATGCTAAAGATACAACTGTACAGAAATCTCTCCTTCTGAGGTGGCTGTTCTTTAAGAAAGTGCCAGTTTCCATGGGCTCGGTCATATTCATAGTGCTCCGGGCAGAGTAACTTGTTAAGAACACCATGGTTTTGTGTTTGGCTGGGACATCAAGAATGAATGCTTTTTTAGGACCTGCCAAACCTCTAATTCAATTTCTATGCCCTTTCTTTGGATCTGAGCCATAAAAACCCCAATGGCACAGTGACTCCCCTATGGTACAGCAGCCGTCTGTTTTGTAACTAGATGAATACGACCAGAATGTCAAAATCCTCGAGGAGAATGAAGCATAGATAATGCATGCAGCCCTCAGGCCAGTTGGGAACCCACTGAACACTGGCATGGTAAAGAGCACAGGGATCGGTGCAAAGTCACAAAAGGGAAGAATTCAGCAAACTCAGCAAAGGGCCAAAAAAACTGAATTGTGAGACTCAAATCCTTGGAGCTGAGTGTGTGGGTCTAACTCCATTTGTCATCAGTAAGGGCTGGGCTCCTAAATACCTCAGAGGTTGAGGAGTCTAGGGTGATTTTCTCCCCAGAAATGCTGCTTTTCCAATGCGGTGTTGAAGCCATTGGCAGTGCAGAGAGTAATAGTCACACTGTCATGGCAGTGCATCCATTATTTTGGATAAATAGACTGAGCTGATGATTACTGCCATGACTCACTCGAAAACAGCGATAAAATTTACAAGGAAATTGCATACTTGCAGAGGTAATCTGGAAAGAAAAATGAAATGCTAATATTACTCCCCACATCTGTTCTGTAGTCGAACTCACCTACAGTCAGAAGAGATTGTAGCAGAGCTGGTTTACGCTTTCCTGATCCCAGAGATTGAGAAGATGTCTATGAGAGAAAAAGGTGAGGAGCCAAGTTTTACGCTGTTGCTGAACTGCTTCACCACCCTCGCTCTTGCTCACCACAAGATAAAAATGCAGGTGTCTCAGTTCTCTGAGACGCCCCACAGGTAGAAAGTTGAGCCCTCTGGTCCCTTTTCGCCAGCTTCTCATGATCTTGATGGCCTGAATCAGATTTGATGCAATTTGGTGTGACTGCAACGTAGAACTGTGGAAGTGGAAAAAAGAAAGCATTGTCCATTAGGAAACAAACAGAAAAACAATCTTTAGGGAGCATGGTTGTGAGCTGTCTGTTACGTGGCAATCTGTAGAAGTCTTTAACAAGCAGATTAATTCAACATGTGAAAGGAATATTATATCCTTTCCGATGGTTTTTAGTCCCAACCAATTAAAAGCTAAAACCACAAATAAGGTTTTAAGGTTGACTGTAGTGGCACCATGCTTTAAGGAGATAATCTTGCTGCATTTAAAGCTATTTCTGTTTAGTCAAGATGGAAGAGTATATCTCAAAGTATGGAAGGAAGGGAGGACACCAGAAACCCATGCATTACCTTAATGGTCATGAATAAATGGCTGTTTTTGACTCAGAGTCTTCCACCAACTAGCATGCCCAGAAGGCTTTGACTAAACCAGTCATCCATATAAGGAGGATATAGCTAACAAAGAGCACTTGCATCACTGCTGAGTCTGGAGTGGTCCTTGCCTCATTGTACTTCTCTGACTCAAAAACAAAGGCGCTTGATTTATTCTAATATTTTAAATGAAAACACAAACCTTCCAGATACTCTTTATGATCTGGAAATTGTGCAAACCTCTTTATTCCTGGTTTGTGTGTTTGTCACAACACCAGCAGCTGTTCAGCAGCTGACAGTTCTGTGTAAGCTTAAATCAGCTCCCTTCTCCTTAGCCTTGCTTCTGCACTCCTTCCAAAGCAAGGTGATGTAATTGTGGTCACTGAAGCCTGCAGCATAGGTAATAGAACACACAGATTAGTCTGTGTCACAAAGGAGAACACAAAGAGAAGACCTGGACATGGCTTAGTATTCTGAATGTACCAAGGTACCATCAGTAATGGAAATACAGACTATGCTCAGATGCAACAGCAGCTGGTGGATGAAGCATCTCAGCAATGCTCCCAAGAGCTCCTTCAAACATAGTCAAGCAAAGTTTGGCACAGAAGCCTTCGCAAAAGATTCAGTACCAAACATGTACTTTAATGTATAGGCTCTGCCATAGATCTCCTTCACAGCGAGACCTTCAGGGAAGCGGAATTGGTAACTATTCTTTGTGAATCCAAAGGAAATATTATCAAAGAGCAACATTAGATCTCATGAGCACACTGGTATATTGCATTTCTGTGGAAGCTTTTAAAGCTTTTCCCATTGTGAGCCAGCTTATTCATTATGAAACTGTGTTTTATTGACCCAGCACGTTCCTGAGCACACACATTCCTTGAAACTATCAGGGAGTGATCTGAGAGCACTGTTGTGTGGCCTGCCAGAGGAGCGAGTCTTTTTGTGTAAGAGATCTGAGGGCTTCCAAGTTCAGACTGTGCCTACACTTCAGCTCTCCCTTAAGCATCTCTATTTTGCCATTAAGTAGACTCTTCTCCTCTCCTTGCCCCCTTTCTCTCCCATTCCTATGCATAAAAGCAGGAATTATCCAGAGCTGGCTCATCCTGGGACGACTCTGCACATCACTTCTGAACCCTCCCTCAAAGGTCAATGTGCTCATGGGAAAGAAAAACTGCTTTTAAAAAGAGAAAACTCAGCCAACAGTTTTAAACCTCCTTCTTGTAGATGGAGGAAGGGACTGCAGCAACACCAGGAGAGTACTCCCCATATAGCACATGCAGTTCATGCACGTGCAACTGAAGCCAAAGTGCCTTGGACAGAGGAAGCTCTGCTGGGAATTGAGAGCTGGCTGGTGAGGGTTCGCTTACCAGACCCAGGCTAGATCCATTGTATTTGCTGTCAGCAAAATGGACCTGGAATATGGATAAACATAAACAGGCTGGGTTAGTAATGCAGAGCAATGAGGGCTGTCTGAATGGCAACAGACCAAAACAAGAAGCCTCGGGCTTCTGCAGGGAAACAGCATGATAGCAATGACCTCTCACTGCTTGGACATTCCCCTTGTCCTCCTATAAGCACACAGGATTTCATTCCCATGATTGTTTATCAGTGTCTGAAGTCTAGAGACAGAAAGAGAGAACAAAGAATAGCAAAGAGAGATGAATGGTAGGGTCAGTGATTTAGCTTGGGTAAAGCCTTCCCAGCCCACCTCTTGGAAATATGCACAAAGAACATTACTGAGTTAACAGTTCTCGAGCAAAGAGCAATTCTACAGGTGCAGAAGGGAGAAGATGGAATGGGTGGCTTAATGAATCCATCTCCATGTCTCTTTGAACTCTCTCAATGCAGACAATCATAACACAAAGAGCAGGTTTCAGCTCCACTCTTCTAGAAGCCTGCTGCAATTGACAGACACCGGAGGAGAAGCTAATTTAAAGCCCGCTAACACACGCGGTTGTGCCCTGAGCTGGAAAGGGTGGGCACAGGCTGCGCTTTCCACTGGTGGGGGAGCTCATCTTTCAAGGGAGATGCAGAGTTGGGTGCTGCTATTGGGTGACAGTAGAACACTTTCACCAAAGTTATTGGGGTGGGATGTTTTCCCCTAGATGAGCTCTTGCAGAGCTCCAGAAGGGCTATGAGCTGCCCCTCCCATCTCCCCCACTGACAACCCCATGCTGCACATTCCCAAGGAAAAGCCTTTCTTACCTCTTTTCCTGTGCAGTGAGGCGGTCCCAAAGAAAACACATCTACGCTGCTCATCACATCATCCATGGGAGCGTGGAAGAGTTATTGGCTGATCCAGCATGGCACCAGGAGACCTCTGCCAGCAACACCAGAGGAGCTCCTCCTGCTGAGACAGCCAGCGCTGCTGTGGGCAGGACAGCCAATGGACAGACTGCAGCTGACAGCTCTCACTCTGCCCCAAGTCACACAGGAAGCATGTAAACCTCAGCGCGAAGAAAGCCCATAGGAGCCAGCAGTGAGCCCTGCTGATGGACCAGACAAGGATGGCATGGCCTCCTAGAGATATAAACACAGTGAGTTCCCCTTCCCCTCAGTGATCTGAGCTCAGGGCATAGGGAAGGAGATAGAAGCACATTACATTTACTTTTTCTAAGGCATCCAGAGTGCAACATTCATTATTGGTCCCTTCAACCACCCACCAGCTATGCTGCCCTAGAACCAAACAACAGTGTGACACTCCCAGTCCAGCCCCTGCACCCAACTACCACTGGACCTCATTAGCTGATTTTTCTCTTCTAATTATTAGAGAAACTCAAGTGAGAGACCACTGTTGATATTCTTGTTTGTATTCCTGGTGCAGGCCAACAGTGATCTGCACCTGAGCTATTGATGGAGCTTCCTTGTATCGATAACAAGGAATCACAAAATACTCCAGCAGTGGGATGTATTGAGGTGAGCCCCTAAGCACAGCTGTTCTCAAGCACACCCCACTGCTTGACTTAAGGGAGTAAAGCAGAGAGCAGGTGGTTGTATCAACACCACCACTAACTGGCATTGCAGTCGAATGCAACTCCCCTTTGATGAGCTGCTAATGATGCCAGACTTTGCACCATCTTTTCATGTCATGCACTTAGGAAAGGCACCTTTGACCTCAGCAGAGTGGCTTCTACCAGCCAGGCAGCCTATGTCACTAACAACCAGAACTGGGCGTTGTGCTTTTTCTCACCCTGATAGACACCACTTCTATATGGTACCTTATTTCTTAGGACAGCATTACTCACTCTGCCCTTCGTCTCTGAAAAGGATGCAGGAAGAATGTTGGCGCGTCCTGTTGTGCAGGCAGGGGGTGCTGAGGCTCAGGATGCCAGCAGGCTGCAGGCTCATACACAGTGCATCCGAGCAGGGAGCTGTCAGCTCTCCAGCACTCACCTGTCAAAACTCCCCAGGTCTCCAGGTTTAGCATCTCAAAAGTACATTTACACCAATCTCAACATCAAACTCAGGCACAGCCATGACCAAACACCTCAAATGCTTACTTACCATCCCACTAGTTATAACTTACTCAGCAGGTAACAGTAATAGCTCTTGGTGCCAACTGTATAGTTGGAATAATACAAGTGTATAGTTGTAATTACAGGGTAAATGAATAGCCAGAGAAATCTAAGAAGAGACTCACCAGCGCTGAGGCCTTCAGTTGTGATGGATGCTCACCAATGTTGAGACTCACAACAAAAACTCCACACAAAAGCAACCTCCAAAAAGAGATGCCACCTCAGTGGTGGTCAGCCCTTAAATGGGATCTAGAAGTGGAATCAAGCTCCACCCCTTCTGGTAGCACAGCTGAATTACCTTCACCTGTGCTCCCACAGCTGACCCATCACTTGCCTCAGATGGTTAATCAGAGGTTCAGGCTGTGATCAACAGTTTCCTTTACACCAATGCATTAGGCTGAAATCTGTGTACTTCCAGCACCGTGGAAGTATTTCATGGACTGAAGGAGATAAGCAGCAGATAGAAGAGAGATAGAAAAGCAAATGGAGTACCCCTGTAGTCCACTGAGCTGCTTATGAGGACTGGAGAGGGGACACTGCCACACCACAATGCCATTTCCAGGCTGAAGGGGAGGCTGGCAGCCTCTGTAATGCTGCAGAGTCTGGCAGGAGTCAAGGCTGGGTGATGGGTTTTGGTGAGGATGCAGTGAGGATGAGTGTGGCAGGGCTTAGGGACTGGGGGAAATCCCCATTGGAAACAAAGGTAACAAAGATAGAAACAGAAAACGAAATCACAGAGTGTGGGAGGAGAGTCTGTGCGGAGCATTGGCTCCTTCGCCTCAGGCCACCTTGGACAAATTTAGCCTGGTTGAAAGAGGGGATAACACGAATCACAAGATCCGGTGTAATAAGAGAGACATGGAAAACCTGATGCAGCTCAACAGGAGAACAGGAAGAGCAAGCCAACGCAGCGCTCCCTGTGCTTCTGAGATTTCACGTGGAAATAAACGTCCTGTGTGGCATGTCGTCCAATCTGTTGTGGTTACACGGACCAGAAGCATTCCAACAGGTGTGGGAATGGACATGGGGAGCAGTGTCCCTACCTGCCCCAGGGATGCAGCTCAGCACGGCAGCCAGGAGCAGGGGATGTGGGCGCTGTGTGCAGGCTGAGTTAAACGTGCTGTGGTATTTGGTGAGATCTAAAGGACTCCATCAGGGCAAAGCCCTCCTCTCCACGTGACATTGCACTGCATGGCTACTGGAGGCCACGGCAAGGTGTCTGTGGGAAACTGCTTCAGTCACCACACGTGGGGCTGCAGAATGTGCTTTGGAGGAAGAAAATGAGCACAGTGAGAGGGAACTGAGCTCATAAATCAGTAGCACAGGAACGCACCATTCCTTCCTCGCAGCAACCAGAACAGCCCTGGGAGGAGCCGCATCTGAAGCAAACACAGCAGATGCCTCCAGGGCTGCAGCAATACAGCGCAGGCACCTGGATGATGGCGGTTTCCTCCTGGGAGGAGCCTGGCAGTGCCATGCAGCTCTTCTGCATCCCGATGGGGCCTGGATGGACCACTGCACACAGGCTCCGCAGGGGCAGTGAGAGTGGCTGGCAATTGGCCTCTTTGGAGTGACAGAACGAAGGCAGATGGCCTCAGGTCTTCCCTGCGGCCTTGGCTCTCGGCAGGAAGGGGTGAGGAAATCCTTTCTCAGTAAGTACAGTTCCAACCAGCAGAAAGGCCTGTTGGTGGGGTAACATGAAGGCAGCACACCTTTCCCAGTTACTTACTGACATCGAGCCCACAATCCTCTGTCTCTCCCGCCTCCTTTAATAGCAGCACAGCCATCACGCAAGCAGCTGCACTCCTGCTCTCCGAGCAGCACTCTGTGCTCTGGCCTCACACAGGTGCTCAGGCTCTGTTGCTTTGCTGGGCTCAGCTCAGCCCTCGCAGCTGCAGGGTCATAAAACTCCAGGTACCATCCTCACACACTGAAGGCTTTGCAGGGCTCAGATGCGGCTATTACTGACTCAGCCGCCTCCTGGAAGTGTTCCTTCCAGAACCTGGGAGGAGAGGCTGCTCTGGTTCCTGCTCCAACAGCATCATTCCCTCTCCCTTTTCTCCACCTCCTGCAGCCTGCTCCAGTCCACTTCTTTCAGCGCAGCCCCATATGTCAGAGCCCCATCCTTTGTGTAGGGCTCAGACAGCCCTTCCATCCTCTCCAGCAGCCGCCTCTGTGCACTCATCCTGGTACCCTCATGTCAGTGCTGGGCACAGGGCCGTCCATCCCTTTCCTTGGGGAGAGGCCAGCAGTGTGCAGTGCTGCAAACCATGCTGAGCAATGGCAGCTGCACAGCACAGACCCGCTGCTGTTGCTCCTGGTGACAGCGCCTGCAGTGAGCATGAGCAGCGCCAGTGCTCTGAATACAGATGCAGCAATACTGAGCCGTGCTCCGATGTGACTCCTAAAGGACAAGCACCCACCCTGCTGCCCTCCCATGCACCCGCTCGGCAAGCAGCATCTGCTTGTTCACTGTTTCACCTCTGCAGCGTTTGAGAAGCAGCCGCTCCCACCAGCACTATGAGGCTGTGTTTGCTTCTCTCTCCCTGAGCTGCCTCAGGGCTCATCCTAAGAATGAAATCTCTTGGTTTTTTTCCCTCCTCTCTATGCGTCAGCAACAGCATCTGTAGGTACAGAAAGCCAACCATATCCTGGGCTGCATCCAAAGCAGCATGGCCAGGAGATCAACAGGGTTGATCTTGCCCCTCTGCTCTGTGCTGGTGAGGCCTCACCTGGAGTGCTGCATCCAGATGTGGAGTCCACGATACAGGAGAGATGTGCACCCGTTGGAGTGCGTCCAGAGGAGGGCCATAGAAATGGTCCAAGAGATGGAACACCTCTCCTGTGAGGACAGGCTGAGAGCTGGGGCTGTTCAGCCTGGAGAAGAGAAGGCTCTGGGGAAACACAGCCGCCCCACGGGGCTCCACATCAGCCCGTGTATGGGCAGCACCCCGAGCCTGACCGCAGAGCTGCCACCCCTCACATCCCCAAACAAAGCCAGAGGAGCCGCCGTGCAATATAAACTTGTTTTTATTGAAGCAGCAGTCACATGACCTCGCATCGAGCCTTTAGGATAAGCAACAGGATGGATTTGGCCAGGTCAGCCAGCCCGAAAAAAAGAAAAAAAAGAAAAAAAAAGAAAAAAAAAAAAAAAAAAGGAATTTTTATTCTTTTTTTTTTTTAAATTCTTTATTCTTTTTAATTTATTTATTCCTTTTGCGCTAATAGACATGTCATGTTTAATACACACATTATCCAGTACCGGAAACCCAACTGAGAGATAGCGAGGTGCTGATTTGCTGGAGGAACGGTCCACTGGACAAATGTTACAAATCACCACCAAAGAACGTTACTGATGGGACCAAATGAGGAAGGAAGAAAGGAAGGAAGGAAGGAAGGATGAGCGCAGTACCCAAAGCCAGCGGATGGACACAGGTCGGTACCAGTTTAGTATCTATAGGTGGACAGGAAAGGAAGAATCGCTTGGTTTGCAATTTGAGATCTCGTGTCCCAGGGTTCCTCTCTCCATCAAATCAAACGTCATCAGAGACAAGCTGGCACCTCTTGGAGAAGTATCGCGGAGTAACACAGCTCATTGAAGAAAACATGCTTATTTCTCATAATTTATTTCTCATGATTTATTGATTTTTTTAATTTTTTTTTTTTCTTTTTTCTATTTTTATCGTTCATTATTCTTACAAAGATTCACGTCCACCTATTCTCGCGGAGCGGAACAAGGTGTGGGGCTGAGGAACAAAAGGGGCAGAGAAGGAGAAGGAGGAAGAGGAAGAGGAGGATGAGGAAGGCAGGGGGGCAGGACTTTGAAATAAAGACCACACACTTGGGAGTTTTCAATTCCATTTCCAGGCTAACCTACTTTTTATTTAATGCAAATTACAGTACCAGGTAACTATTTCCGAACCGAGTCACACAGAACAAAACGTATTTACAAGGGGGAACGGGGCGGGGAGGGGGGGGGGGGGGAATAATAAAACATTAAGCATTACTTTCCACAAAAAGAAAAAAAATAAAATAAAAAGAAAAAAAACAGAAAAAAAAAACCCAAAAAGTTTATATTTCAAATGAAAAATAAAAATAAAATCAGTCACAGAGGCATTCAAGTAGTAATAATGTTATACAGGTTTTTGCTTTTCCTTTAAATCAAGACAGATTTGCACAAGTGTATGCAATAGTTCGTATACAACCCACAGTCCTTAATATATATATATATATATTTTAGATTCGTTTTTAAGATGGAAGCGGTTCACACTGATCGGTGTGTACAGGCCCGAGTGATCCATCAGCAACACATTAATGAACGCAAATTTTACAGGCAAGCAAATTATATATATATAAATATATTTTATATATATATATATATGTACGTATATATATATATATATATTAAAAATAAATTGAGAAAGACCAACACAAGGAAGCTACTTTTCTCAAGCTAACCCCTTAGGTACTGTTTTCCTTTCTGGTCGTTTTGCTGTTATTGCAGGGTGGCAAAACGGAACGGAACTAGGAACAAAAACTAAGAGCCCTGTGGGAAGGAGCTGGGACCCAGGCACCTCTCCCCGACTCACAAAGGCAGACCTGGAGCAGGGGCCCGTCTGCTTTATGGAGAGGGGACCAATGAGCCAGGGGGTTGGATTTGCTCAGCAGTGGCATGGCACAGGTAACCTGCCACTGCTGTAGGCAAAGCTTTGCTTGTCATCAACCGGAGAAAGTGAGCAGGGATCTGCCATCAGCCAATTTTCTTTTGCCATTCGTTTTGGTTTTGTTTTTCCCACTAGTAAGGTAGGTAAGTTAATTAACATTAAGAACAGCAGGGTCTGAATCGGGTGCCCAGAGGGGACCCCGATCACCACTGGCTCCATCTCAGAGACCTACGCGTTGCCAAGAGGACAGATGGAGACCACACGCTGTCAAAACCGAGCCCCAGGTGGAGGGAAGAGGGTAACAGCAACGTGACGTCACTGACCTTTTGTGTCACCAGAAAAAGTGCAGCCTCTGCTTCACCGGAATGAATGCAAGATGCTCCAAAACAAAACAGCAACCTTTGGTTTGGTACAGGGTGAAGTGCTTTCCCATTCAAGACAACCTCAGGTGGAACACTAACCGGGTAGTCAACACAAGCGGACTAAATTGTAGAAACAAGGCCTTCGTGCTGGGTGCAAGAACTCAAGAGTCATGTTCAACTTGCCATCTTAAGAAACCAAAAGTGACTGTGGGGAGGGGATGCGGTGAGGAGCCCCCTGCTCTGAGAGCCCCCGCAGGGCCCAGCAACAACAGCGAGGTCAAATCACCGATGTCGGCAGAGGGCCCTTCACCCACGATGGTGGGGGCATCCATCAATGATGGCAGAGGATCCACCATTGATGGCGGGGGGAGGGGGAAGACGAGCAAAGCCAAGCTCGGCCGCCAGCCATGGAGCTGCTGAGGGCGAGCGAGTGGAGAATGAAACCGGTCACTGCTAGAGGGGAGGAGGGCAGGGGGAACCGGGGACATCCAGAGCACAGCCATGGCTCGGGTGAGATGGGGTGGCCAGGAGGGTTTCCTTTCGTTCCGCTCGGGATCAGGTACCACCCAAACCTGCCAGCACTCCGAATCAAAAGCGGGGAGCGGAGATGTGGTTGTGTGGGGGATGTTGTTAATACAGGAGGGGGGGAGGGGGGAAAGAAAAATAAAATAAAGTAAAAAAAACAACAAAAAAAAAGGGGAAATAAAATTCAACAAATCATGGAAGCGAAGGCACTCCAAACTATATAGATACACTATACATCGCTAGAGTTATTGTTACAATAATACAGGCCGGTACCTACTGTACAGAGTTAAAACTATATGGCTTTAAAAAGCTCGTCTACATTTTGTCTGATTATTAAACAGAATCACTGCCCTGAACGGTAACTTTTTGCTCATTAATAACAGTTCCTGGGTCCACATATTTACATACAAAACAATAAAACTCAGGATTTAAAAACAACCAAAAATAATCATGTACAAGCTTGAATTTGGTGAGGAGCTTCGTGATTTCCTTTATTTTATTTTTCCTTTAACTTTTCCTGCGTATTTTTTTGTGTTTTCTTTTTTTTTGTGTTTTTTTCTTCTTATTTACAAAAAAAGAAAGAAAAAAAAGAAGGTAATTCAAAGCCGTGGATGTGATAACCGTATAAAAGAGTCGCTGATCCTGCCATGATCCTTGGGACAAAAAGAAATGAATCAACAAACCAAACTCCTCAGGCCGGGGAGCCCCGACCCCCGGCTGACAGCCACACAGCGCACACAGACACGGCACAGGACGGGAGCAACACTTGTCACTCTGCTCCGCCAGGCTTCAATGGAAGGAGAAAAAGAAGGAGAAGAACCAAAAAAGAGATGAAAGAAAGAAAAAGAAAAGCCACATTTCTTGGAACGAGCAGCGATTTTTTGTTCTCAATCATCTATATCAGCCTCTGAGCAGCGGCGCCTACAGGCGATGGCCCGGCGCTCTTGTCCTGCAGCAGATCCACACTGCGCCCTGCTCTGCGGGTCTCCTGCACTACTTGGATGGCTGAGCCTCTGCTGAGCCCCTGCACTTACCTGCGTGAGCCGCGTTCCGTCCTTAGGACGCTCTCAGCCCTTTGAACTGCGTCACGCGGGGAGGATATAGAAAGCCTTCAGCTCTGAAGAGGCCGCGTGCCTTCCTCTACAATCAGCCACAATTTAGGGACGGCCACTGCAAAGCACAGAAATGCTTTTTCCCCCCCGATGGTCAACTGATGTGGGGCATAACGTAAGGGCTTAATGGTTTCAGGGTGGGCATTTGCTCCTCCCTCCTCCGAACCCATGGTTATCGGGTAGGACAGGGAGGGCAGGGCTCAAAGAAGAGCTTCCCAAGAACCCCACACAAACGGGGTGAAACACAGAGTGAAGGCCGTGAGCAGAGCCCCGCAGCCACCAGGTTTGCTGGAGCTGCTCCCAGGCCACACAAAGGGCCGAACGCTGCCCCAAACCAACAGCCCATCTCAAGCCCTCGGGTCAGACAGGGCTGGTAAGCACCGAGGCGGCTCCTAAGGAGCACAAGGCAAGGGGGGCTCCTCTGCCTGTCTTCCCGGGGATATTGCTTGGGATGGGCCAGAGGTGGGACTGTGAGCCACTCGCCCTCATGGGGGGGAAATGCGCAGCCTGGGCTACAACAAGCACCCGCCTCACTCTTCGGTCAGACTGCTGCGAGATTGTAGAGAAAATAAAATAAAACAGTGTCGTCTCTATGTATACATGTATATATTTATATAATATATATACACACACACTCATATGTAGCCAGCTTTCCTACAAGTCAGCAGGTACAATTACTGTTTGATAGCACTCTGATGTGTAGTTTATTAATATTCTACCCATGTAAAAACAGAATGGCAACGTGGCAACGCGCATCAATAAATAGAGATCAAAAAAGCAAAGAGGTTAAAAAGATGAGATTTAAATACAGACTCTAGCCGTGGATTTAAAATCAGAGCTACCGTAGAATGTGGCATCCTGCGAGTTAAAGCTGCGGTTAAAAAATATTACAAAATAAACCAGTAGAAGACTGTTACAGTTCACATTATAAATCCCGGTGTCCTTTTCCTGTACAGCTCAGGACAGGGAAGCCTATTCCAATTGGGACTGGACCGATCGCTCAGGCGGCGGCACCTCTCAGCCTCCAACACAACCGCTCGCCTCCACCTGTGTGTGTATTATACTATATAGAGCTGTGCCAGGGGCTCCTCTCGGAAGGAAGCTGCAGGACTCTTCATCACTAGCACTGATTTGTGAAAGGAAAGTCTGCCACTAGCAGCTCAAGCCTTAAGACACACGTAAGCCTCCCCCCTCCCCCAGGCAGCCTATGTCCTACCATGCCAGCCAGGGCAGCTGTCAGTCGGGGCGTGGATTCGCTGGCACCGAACTGCTGAGCTCTGCTGAATGACCCCTGCTAAGCTCCCGACCAAATTCAAGCTGTGCACTACATCAAAGTCCGAAACTTCACTTAAAAAGAAAATAAAAAAAGAGGTTAAAAAAAAAAAAAAAAAACAAACCCAAAAAAACAAAAAACAAACAAACAAAAAAAAGAACTTCAGCAGAGAATGAGGTTTGGGGGTTCGTTTTTTGTTTTGTTTTGTTTTGCTTTTCCTTTCTTTCCGTTGTGGGAGAGGGCATGAGGCAAAGAGTCCTGGTTCTGAAGTACACAACAGCAAACTTCCAACATGAAGAGATTGTTGAGGGGAGAGACACCGGTGTGTTGTATTGCTCCGCGTTCCCTCCTCCCCCCCACCTAAGTCCCTGCCCCGGACACCCTGCAGAGTGAGATACAATGAAACTGGTTCGTATTTATAGGTATTTTACAAGGTTAAATAAGAACAGCAATAATAATAATAAAAAATTGAACACTAAAATGAACAGGTTGGTTGGTTGCTTGCTTTTTTTTTTTTTTTTTCCTCTTTTTAATTTTCTTTCCAAATGTGACCAGTGTTGCTGAGCAAGACTCAAATTACTGGTGATTTTCCTGTGCAGCTGGCTGCTTGGTACCGGTTCAGGTGGAGTTGGAGGCTGATGCTGTAGCTACACTATTGGTCTGAACTCGTTCTCCTGCATTAACATCTGCAAATGACAGGTGAGGGAAGGAAAGAAAGAAAGAACAACCAGCATTACCTCCAGAATACAGACATTTGCAACAACAGCCGTGACATATCCCGCACAGGGAAAACCCCAAATCCCACCACCGTGCTGCTACTGAGGCAGGATGCCCTCCTTGGGTGTATAAAGAGCTATTTGGTCTGGGCAGAGCTGGGCTTTGAGTGGGACCACACCATCTCAGCACACTAACACCCAGCTGTGTTCAGCTCCTGGTGGGACCACATTGCCCCAACAAACTGGGGCAGGCCTTCAATAGGGCAGGAAAAGCAGCAAAGCAAGAGCCAAGATGCTAATAAACATCTGAACATACTGAGAATGATAGAACAGTATGATGGCCAAATAACCACACACAGTTGGTGCTCTCCACGGAAAAAGCAAAAGCTTTCTGAATATTAGAAGAACTGGGAGGGGGAAAAAATGCACTGACTTCATGTGGAGCCGTCCTATGCAGGATGTGATCAGCACAGCCACAAAAAGGGAAAGAGGACAAAAGGTGAAACAGGGAATACTTGACAGCAAATACACGAGCAGGGAAAGATATTCAGTGAGGTTTCCTAAAGAGAGCATTGTGCATTCCTCTCACTGAATTTAAGGTTAGTCACACAGCTATCAATACTGCAACAGGAAAAAAGTGACTTTTATCTCAGTACAGAAGAGGGCAGAGTGGGAAATCAGGGCATTTGGAAGACAAGGAAAAGAGCTCACAGAGGACAGAGCACATTTACCAACTGATGAAGGTCAGCATGACCAGCAGAAATGACAGGAGAAAATACAAGTGGGGGTGGTGGGGTGCAGCAATGCTTCTCCAGCAGAGAAACACTCCAACCTGACCACAGTTAGAAGTGCAGCCACAAGCAAAAGGCGATGGGGTGAATGAGAGTTCAGAAATGGAGTGCACCGGTTGAGGGACAAATAAAGTAACACACAGATATGATGGCAACAAGAAAAGGCAATCAAACCAGCACCAGCATCCAGGAATGAAAAGGACAAAGGAGAGAGGGTGTGATGCTTGTATGGAAAGGAATGTGTAGGAAGAAAGGGAAATCCTTCTGTGCACACAGGATGATAACACTATGCTGGGAAAGTTTCCCATTCCCTTTCCCCCCATACCGAAGTGACCCACACTAGGATATCCCATCTAGGTGGGGAACTGCTGTCAAGGAGCAGCTCCCAGACCACACGTGCTTGCAAACTAATGATGACCAAGGAAAAGTGAAGTGGAAACTGACTCTCAGCTTCTTGCTGAGTCACGCCTCCAACTGTGCCTGATGTGCAGGTAGAGATAAACCCCAGCTAATACAACATCTGTGCCTGATGCAAACGGTCCAGCTGGAACCTGTAATGTTGGCAGAGGATTTCTCTGTGCAAAAACAAAAAGTGTGTGTGTTTCATTTGGTGAAAGAAAATGTGTTTTTTGATCTCCCACTCCTAAAGACAGCAGAGGCTGAAACCATTATTACACTGCTACTGAGCAGAGATAAAGAAGAAAGAAGGGGATGGAGCTACTTCATGTAACACGTAACACATGTTCCTCTTATCATCACGCTAATGGGGGAGTTTCTGAGAAATACATCCAGCATAGGGTCATAAAGAAATGGTGATGCAGCCCTGGATCATTGACATGGGGCTTTTCAGTACACTGTGTAACAGCCCACCCAAGCTGGGACAAAGCACAGGCTGCTAAGGGGCTGCACTGACTCAGAACCTGCAAGAAAATGCAGCACTGTGACTCTGCAACCTGTTGTGAATGTAGTGTTTGGGGAGCAGAGTAGCGCTTGCTCCAGCATCTCTCTGCTGGAGTGCTGGAAAAAGAGCACAACCAGAGCATGAGGGTTTCTGGGCATTCAGTTACTCCTCGTCACCAGGAGAAGAAAACCTACACCTTCAGCAACACCACTAAACTGCAGAAAATCTGCTTTGCTGGTTGTGCTGCTGTGGAAGCTGTGCTAGGGACCGAAGCTACGAGCTGGTACACAGCTCTCTAGGGGCAGGTGAGTGTAGCAGCCTGTGGCTTGAGGTTAGGGCATGCCCTGCTGTAACCCACCCGCCTGACACCTCTGTGTGCAGCAAGGAAACCACAGCACGGTTTAAGTGGCAGCCACTTCTGAACTTCTTATAAGCAGAGGGAAAAAGTAATCAATATATTCTCTGCCAGTTCAGCTGCTGCCCTTGAGGAATACCTCTTACTTTCTAAGAGGGTACGTGGTGCTCCCCAGAAACATCTCAGAAAGGAAAAACTGGGCTGCGGTTCAAAGACAGAGCCACCAACTCAGTCTGAGAAAACCCATTAACACTAATGACAGCATTAGCTGGCTGGATTTGAGCACTGACAGACAAAGAGAGAAACAGAAGTGCAAAGGGTGCAGGAGTCCACACAAGGCAACAGAGGAGAGGAGTGCAAGGATGAGAAGGGATTGTTTGTCCTGCAGTGTCTACTGAAGGCGAAATGCTGGGCTCAGTGCAGAACTTCTAAGACTGACATGTACGAGTTGCTCTCCTGTAGCTGCCGTGGATGCATGAAAACTGCCTGCCCCTCTTCTAAGAAAGCAGAGCTGTCCACAATTCTTACAATGGAAATATCATACTTGCACTAAATCTTACTTACTGTAGTACTGTGGCCTTTTCAACCACCCCACACTGGCAGGTGACACTAGCTCTAATCTGTTTTATTGCTGAAAGTTCAGGCACACCATCTCATTTGGGATTACACGGGATCAGCACAGCAGGATGCCTAAGACGACAACCCCAGCATCCCAGCTGGCACAGCTCCCTGCAGATGGCAATTACACCCTTCCCATCCTAGCACTGCTAACAAAGGGGTAGCTGCTGCTGCTGGCTAAGCCAGGAAGAAAAATGCTGTCACACGAACAGGTAAACTGCTCAGCTTGGTGTGGCTACACGGCTGTGAACTGTCTTCCTCCTATGGACTGATCAAGTCAGCATCCATGCGTACAAAGCCACACAGCTCCTTTTATCAATCACCAGTGTGATTCACAGAAAGCCAGCACACCATTTCCAGCAGGGCCAATCACTTTCAACTCCTTTTTCCTTTTTGTGCCACAGAAGTCATAGGGGATTTCTCAAACTTGATGTGAGTTTGTTCTCTTCCCTGCTCAAAACAGTTTCTGAACCTGCACTGTTTATTCGCACAGGTTCACATTTTGCCTGTCAGGCTGCCCTGGGTCAGGTGGGAGAAGTGCTTCCATGTTGCTTTAGCAGCTATGAACTTACTGCTGCGGAATATACAAGGGGAAAGGGGACACTTTCAATCAGAGGTGTTTGCTTGGTGAGGCATCAGCATGCAAAGCAAAACAGATTAACACAACCTCATACGGGACTGAATCATAAAACTGTAATTCTGTTGAAATTCCCAAGGCCTGCTGAGAGCCCCACGTGAGCAAGGAACTACAAAACAGCTGTGCAGCAGAAACACAACACTGCATGTTGCTCAATCCTTACTGAATTACACAGCCTCTGTCCAAGCTGCAAGGTTGTTTTCTGGTGAACTAAGAGTAGGATGTGCTGTCCCAGCTGTGAGTACTGCTTGTGAACAGGAGGCTTACACATGTTGACATCAATAAGGTAATCGTTATTTTTTCTCTTTCCTTTTAGTGCATTTCACATTTCAGGCACTTCTAGGATTCAGGCTAATACATTTTCCCCCTTCTGTGTACTGGAGTGGAAGTACTGGGTGAAAACAGTTGTTCTTAAGCCAGTTCACCCCACAAGACTGCTGCATCTTAGCAAAGAGAGCAGCTCCTCAGAAAGGTATTAAATGACACTTAGCGAAGGGATTTTTCAGGACTTTAAAGTCAAATTCCCTGTCTGTACTTTGTAGTTCTTCCATCCATTTTACTACTTTATCTGTTTTTTTTTCTCACTTATTGAGCAACAGATGCACACAGAAGGGAAACCGAGAACATGACTATTTGCAAAACACTGCCAAGTGTACGAAACAAAAATACTAAATCCTAAAAGAGCAAATCTGCTTTCTCCTAAGTTCAAACCACATCAATTATACAGGCTCTATCTTTTACCAGCTGATGCCACGTTTTTAGAGAGAAGCCTGATCTTCCAATTCGGCTCCAGTTGTCTAAAAGGGACCATGAAAATGCTTTCTGTACAGCAGTGGCTGGACCGAGCACATCAAGACTGAAGAAACTGGAACATCAACCTGCAGACATTTTCCTGCATGACTGAGTAAGCACCCTGCACCTCAAAAGCAGGTCCCTGCCCCTTCTCAAGTGGACCTGACATGTTCAAGAGACACACATGCAAGCACACCCATCTTGCAGCCTGCCTCGGGTTGCACAAGCGCAGTGAGCTTGGCCTGCTGGCATGCTGACTCAGGGCTGACGCAGTGCCACGTGTGAATCACCGCTGCCACATCCGGCAGCACCTGGGATTTGCTTTGGGAGTCTCCCAACTGATATTACTCAGCTTTTTAGGTTTCGCTGGAAACATAATGTGAACTGGAGTGGCTGCAGACCAACAGTGAGCTTGTAAAGGGGTTCTGACAGAAACGTGAGAGTGAGACAGAACAAAGAAAGTTGCTCAGTGCTGGCCAAAACTCAGAGTGCACAAAGGTAACACGGGTGAACTCAGTAAGAAGCAACTGCAGCTACAGAGAAGAGGCGGTGAGCAAGGTGACCCAACTCCCTACCCCAACTTTTGTAAGCTTCTGCCTCTCCCATGGGGAAAATCCTCTCCATCCATGCTCTGCAGAGACCATGACTACTAAGCTAACCACTCCTTCTCCTCCTAGGCATTGTGCTCAAAGTCAGTACTAACTTTGGAGAGGCTGAACGCTCACAGTTCAGGTGCAAAACAATCCACAATAAAATAAACATGTTTTAAAAAACATAAATAAAAAACAGAGGAGATAACTATTCTTTCACAGTGAAAGCCTGGGCAAGAGGCATCAACAAATGTATCGGTGGCCCAGGTTAGGATGTGGGTTAGCAACCACAGGTAGCATCCAGTGACCATGAGCAGAGACCGAGCAGAAGGCAGGGCTGGAGAAGCCTGTCCTTTCCTTCCTGCTCACCCTGGGCCTCCACAGGGAATGGTGCCATGGAGCAGGGCAGGCAGGCGGGCGCACGTTCTCACCTGAGGCTGCTGTAGCGTTTGTAGGGGTTGAAGCAGCTGCTTGGTTCCGAGCATGAGCAGGGATGAGGATCGAAGCCAGAGATGGGTTACTTGACAGTTCTGGAGGGGAGGTGGAACAAACAGTTAGCTTGTCATTCAGAAAGAGCCCCGCATGCAGCGCAGCTCCTTGGGTTGTCCCGTAACAGGTAAACCGGGGGCAAACGTGTGCCCTTCACAGCCAAAGGCCACACTGTGCTTCTCCTCTTGGCTGACCAGCAGGGGGAAACCACAGCAATATTCAACAAGGCCATCCCTGTAGCAAGGCTGACAGGACTACAAGGCTGGTACCAGCATCAGGGAATTACTTCCTAGAGAAAGACAGTGGGTTGTCAGTTAGCAAACAACTGGTCAAGCCTGTTGCTTATCAAAAGCCTGATGCTGTATTGCCTTTTGAGAACTGGAAGGATTCCCTTCACAAACCCACTGGCAATCAATATGAATGCTGATAGCAGTCATGCTGCTTGGGGCACTGGCTCAGCAATGAGTAGATGTCACAGTGGCTCCAAGAGCTCCAGGGGTTCAGTTCTTTGGCTCGCTCAAGCTGTATTTCACAAGGACCTGGAAACCCAAGACCCAATTTTAAGGCAATCTCTTTGAACGTGGTCAAGAAGAGGTGCCATCTCCTCTAAAAAGTACAAGGACAGGCAAAGGGAATGGGATTGCTGGGTAATTTAAATGGACAACAAAATGACACAGCCATTAATCAAGGAAAAAATAGCCATGGCTTTTAGGCTCCAAATCTAATATAGCTTCAGCGTGTATCAGGACATGAAATAGGCATCTTAAAACCATTGCCGTGGGAGGGTGAAGGGCAGCACTCTGCCAACAACTCACAATTTTCTGACAGCCTCCCAGGAGAACTGACTGCCTCACAGAAGGCGGAATGGAGCCAAGACAAGACAGGTCCTGTCTGCCTCAGCATCAGGAGTGACTGTCTCTTGAGAAAGCAACATCCGGTGGGAAGGATGTGAACAGTCACCTCATACAGGGATGACTTATGACTTCTGGGGGTGCAAGGGCTTCTGTAAGCAGTCTTACATTAATGGAGTTTGTTTCTAAGAAACCATTTCTCTTCCTTAACACAAGCTTTAAATTTAGGGCCTAAAAGGACCAGTGGTCTAGTTAATGATTTTTTCCCCTTTAAGTTCATTTTCTGCTAGGAAGGGAAGATGCAGACAACTCTCACTTGTTCATAAGCCTCTTATTAATGCATATCTTGATACTGTATTTAAGCACTTATGAATACAAGTTCCAGTCTGGAACCAATCAGAAATTGCTGCATTACCTGTGACCTATCAAATCTATCCACTATAATGTTACATTCTGGACCTGGTCTATCCATAAAGCTTCAATAATCAATACAAGCATATAAATACAAATCCTCAAACTTATATGGGAATAATGCAGAATCCACATATTCGTAATATCGTTCAGAATTCAAATGCCTCCTTTTGATGGAAAAATAAAGTGAAGAAACATGAATCCTATGAATCAAAGCTGACCACAGGTGACAAACCTAGACTTTAATCCTGTACTGGCTATCAGCTGCCCTGTGGAAGAAAATCCTGCTACTTTAATATCTTCTCCAAAGCTGTTTCTCAAACCTGTTATTACAAGGAATCTGCCATTCTCTTCATTACTTTTTAAAGTTTCTGTTGCCCACGCATTCTTTCCTGTTCATCACTGGCAGTAGTAAGGGACTGCTGCCCTAAGAGAAGCAGTGATAAGGTGTCAAGGGAACTGAATGCCATTTGCTACCTTTTGGTGCTAAGCAGTGCCTCAAGGATGCAACTATCCTCTGACAGCATCTCTGCAGCCAGAATCCTACGGCCAAACAGCCAGCTGACCCGGCAGAAAAATACTGCTGCAATGGCACTTCAGACACAGGCTGATTCCTCTTATACTTTCTTCTAGTGCTGCCAGAACGTGTCCTTTCACAGCACCGGCTATGGTGAGCATCCTGCTTTTTGCTGTTGTTGTTGCACAAATGTTTCTCTGAAGCTCCCTGAAGGAATGTGCGGAGACAACAAGGCTGGGATTGCTCACTGCTACAAAAACCTCGTGCTGTCTTAACTGGTATGAAGCCTCTTAAGTTCAGCATGCTTCAAGTGCCTTGGTACTACACTTAAGAGAAGAAGCGTGCCAATTCAGACGACAATATCAACGCAAATGGAACTTATTTGGCTGGAGTTTAACAATAACTTTGCTTCAGGATTTGGATTTTTGTTCTGCTGTACCTTTGTGGCTGTCATATCTGTGAGAATGAGGCATGTCAATGCAGAACAAAAGGTCTGAGCTGTGGTACTGACAGTCTGTCCTCAGTGACAATCTATGGACAAGCTGTGGAACTGTAGCATGGTTATCTAAATCAAACCTGCAGTTCAGGGTTGCGGTAATTTCAACCAGTACTGCTGCAAGAAGGTATTGTGATCAAGGTAATGCAGATAAAGATTTCAATATCATTATGTGAACAGAGCAGTGATACCAAATAATTTATGGGAGCCAATTCTGGTTCACGTTAGCTGGGGAAACAGCTCTCCTCCTGATCAAATCTTGACACCTACAACCACTCTGCATCTCCAATAAGGAACTACAATAAAAATATCCAGTTGTACCAGAACACCTGATTATCTTCATTCCCCAAACACAATAAAATGCCTTGCACTGGGAAATGATGATACTGAGAGCTCCGAGCTGTTTAATATTTCAGCGCTCCAAGAATGCCTCGGAGGAATTAGTTTTGTACCATTGACTTAGTCACAGTAACAAACTTTCTGTGTAACAAGCTTATAGAGCAGTTTCTCTTCAGAGCAGAAGAGTGCTGGAATCAACACAGGTTTCTTACTCCTCTTTCTGTACCTCATCACTGAGCATACCCTAAACAGAAATATCATTTCTAGGTGACACTAGGTCACACAAAGGATTTCTGGACACGCTGAGACTGAGCCTGGACAGAAATCAAGTCTTCCTTTAAAATTAGTTTTATTTTTAAAGAAAAGACAAAAACCCTTTTTATAATTAAAGGTCACAAGTCATTTTTTTTTTTCTGATTGAAAAACTCCAGGCATAAAAGCGCTTGTCATCAAAGAGCAATGACTGCTGCTTTTAAGTGCTGAATCACAGCAGTCTTCAATGGCCAACTAATATGGGCAGATAGCAACATTTGTGACCCAGCAGAATCACTGAGAAGCTCTAAGAAGTTTAGTAAATGGCAATCACTTTACAGGATGTTTGAAAAATTCATCTTCTAAGAGGAAAAACAAAATGCTTTCAGTGCTTTCTGTCTTGCAGGTCTAAGAGTCACTGAACTGCAGCACTGGCTACTACAGATGCTTCGTTGGCCATGATCATTTTTTTTTAAGTCCTAATTAGCACATATTATTTGTTCTTATACTAAGAAAAATAGAGACAAGACAGTAAGAATGATCAGATAAAGCTCTCTTAACAGCTCTCATCTCTACAGTAGGCATGCACACTCCCCAGAACCACTGCTGGCAGCCAAAGACCACGATCTTTATCTGCCATATACACTCCATGCTTTCTCCTAGACCACTGCCTATGTCAGCAGATTTGGTATGATGCCTATGTTCTTTCTGAAAATCAATTCAGTACAGTAACCACCAGATCCATATTGTTATTTCTAACAGCTTTGTTTTCAAGCCCTCTCCACCTCCTACTCCATGGGTTTCGGTCAACTGGCCATAGCCAAATAAAACACTTCCTTTAAGATTTAATACTGTCTGTTGAAAACAAATGTCATACAAAACAAAAGGATATCTTTCACTGCTTTCAGAATTACCAGAGATGACACGAGTTATCAACATATCTGATTTCTAAAGTCCTGATCTGTTTCCCAAATGTGATTTCTGCTTTGGATTAGTCACTCTGATGGGGCCACTGATGACAACACATTGCCACAGGAGCAGCAGAAGCTCTTTGTGTATCCTCAGGTCATAAGTAGTAATGCTGCTAGACAGGACCTATTACTGCACATTTATTAACAAAAGTCTTAAAAGCACTTTATTTGCTTATTCTTCAAATTCTGTGGGGTTTTTTTTGGTTTTTTTTTGTTGGTTTTTGGATATTTTTTGGCTTGTGAGAAGCAACAAGGCTCATTTGGAAATGTATTAATGGCCAACCTCTCTCCTGCACTCTCTTTCTAGACGCTAACACTGGCACCTGTCAGTGACAGAAAACTGCTTTTTTGAATCTTAAACACTTCTTCTCCCTGGAAGCAATTTCTCCTGCCATTCCCAAGAGTCACCGTGAGAGCACATCCAACTCTCTAGGATGGCAAAGGAGGGGTTTACTTGAGGATTAAATTACTCAGCAGTTTCCACACTGCCTGGGGGAAACCAGGGACAAATTCCCAACACGTGTATTTATTTTTTCTCTAAGGATTTTTTAAAAGTACTTAGTGCAGATCTTTCCAATCCTTTTTTAAACCCTTGTTTTCATGTAGTAGATTTACGTTCTGCAAGGCAGCCATTCAGAACAAGTTCATTGCTCGGGCACATTTCAGCAGATGGACATCACATGCACTCATTTCTGATTTACTGAGTTAGTATGATACCAGATAAACTCTACAGTACATAAAACCTGGACAGTGACATTCCTGCATTTATCTCACATCCAAAACCAACATAGGCAGCAACACTACAAACTTCCCTGCCAACCTTAATATTCACTGCTCCTCAACATGGCACTGCAGGAATGGAGGAATAGGAACATCTCCAAAAGGAAAAACCAATCTCCATGGTCACTGAGCATGGTACTCCACACATACACATCATCTAGACTGCAGACACTGAACTGCAAAGGTAAGCCCTTTGATTTTTAACTTTTGCGAGTGCGATGTGCATCACAGCAAACATTTATCCCAGCAGGGATCCTCAATGCCTGCAGGCTACCTTGAGTGGTGAAATTGAAGAGTGCAGGTTTCTCTCGCCCGTTTGGTAACTTGACATTTGGGTCCCGTAGTTCATCGAAGAAAGAGTGCGCACAGGCCTCCAGGGGAGTCAGGCGGGCAGTGGGGGTATACTCCAGCAGACGGCTACATAGCGCAATTGCTTCTGGTGGAGTGCGGGGCCGGAAGACCTGCAAAAAGCAAGCAAGGAGAAACAGGTTGTCTGGGTACGTCCCTTCCCTTTGCTGAGCAGCAGTAAGCCAGAGCAATTAAACCTCTCGTTGCCCAACGCGCTGGAACAAACTTGTGTTTGTAGTAATCAACGTCCTCCAGCGAGGATGGGAAAATCCAGTTCCTGGGGTTGAGAAAGGGTTAATTGCCAAGCTTTGCACTCAAGTGAAGGAGCAATGCCAGCAAGAGACTTCATGGGAGCGCACTCAGAGAAACAACTCCAAGAATGAAGGGGGGACTCATTCAAAAGTCATGACAAAAACACACAGGTGCTACCAGCCATGCACATGGGGTGGAGTGAAGGTGGGGAGAAAGGGTTCAAATGAGCAGGATTCACTGAATGCAAAAATTGAATAGGGCCCCACTATTTTTTTTTTTTCTTTTTTTTCTTTTCATTTTTCTTTTTACTTTTTGCTAGTGAATGAAGTCTTACTAACATGGACCTTTGCAGGCAGTAGGTCAGATTGTTGCTATGGAGGCTGCTGTTCAACTTTGGAGAACAACAAGGGAAGCGAGGGTGGGGTGCAGGAAATGTCTAGCTCTAACTTGCAGGTTTCTCCTTCCTTAACCTTATTCTGGCAAGTCATTCCTATAATGGGATAACTCTTGCACATCTGGTATTTCTAAGGCTGAAAGCTGTGTCAAGAAAACCAACTATTCTATTCTAAAAGACTTTTACCCGGGCTGATGACAACACAAAGCTCACAGCAGTTCCTCACTGCAGCTTTGTGTTAAAGCTCTAAGAACAGCTATAAACACACTTAAAAATGCTCCCATCCTCCTCTCTTCTTACATAACAAACAAAATAGAAGGTTATCATGTAGGTGACCTGGATGGCCTCTCACTATGTTGAACTATGAAGTTAGGAAAGGAGGCAAGACACTAGTATGGCTCAACAGGACCTGCTGGTCAAACTGGAAAGCAAGAAGACAATGCACAAACAGTGGAAACAAGGACAAGTACTGTGGGAAAAGTATAAGGAAGCTGTTGGGCCACATGGGGATAGGGTAAGGAAAGCCAAGGCCCAGCCTGAATGAAACTTGGCAAGGGGTGCCAAGAAGAACAAGGAAGGCTTCTATGGGTACCCTAATCAGAAAAGGAAAGTAATGCCCCTGCGGTTGCAAACAAAGACCAGGTTCATATCTGAGGAACCAGAACATTCACAAATCTGTGGGTCCTGATGAGATGCAACCTAGAGTGCTGAGGGAATTGGCTCGTGTAGTCACCAAAGCCACTCTCAGTGGTATTTGAAAAATCATGGCAGTCAGGTGAAGTCCCTGGTGACTGGAAAAAAGGCAACATCATACCCATTTTTAAGAAGGATGACTCAGGGAACTACCAATCTGTTGGTCTCACCTCTGTGCCAGGAAAAGTCAAGGAGTAGATCCTCTTAGAAGCTATGCTAAGAAGCATGGAAGACAAGGAGGTGATACAGGAGAACCAGCATGGCTTTACCAAGGGCAAATCTTGTTCAACCAACCTATCTGTCATCAATGATGGTGTCACTGCATCAGTAGACAAAGGAAGAGCCACTGATGTCATCTATCTGGACTTCAGTAAGAACTTTGATATGGTACCTCACAACATCCTTCTCCCCAGATTGGACAGATATGGATTTCATGAGGGGATTGTTTGATGGACAAAGAACTGGCTGCAAGATTGAACCCAGAGAGTGACTGTCAATGGCTCAATGTCTGGATGGGGATCAATGACAAACAATGTTCCCCAGGGATCAGTGCAGGGACAAACAGCCTCCAACATTGTCATCAGTGACACTGACATGGGGTTGACTGCACCCTCAGTAAGTCTGCAGATGACACCAAGCTGTGGGGTGCAGCTGACATGTCCAAGGGATGGGATGCCATCCAGAGGGATCTAGACAGGCTTGAGCAGTGGGACCAGGAGAATTAAGGTTCAACAAAGCCAAGTGCAAGATCTTGCACCTGCGCCAAGGAAACCTCCACTATCAGTACGAGCTGAGGGGATGAAAGGATGGAGCACAGCCCTGTAAACAAAGGACTTGGGGATACTGGCAGATGGCAGCTGGACACAAACCAGCACTCTGCCCTTGCATCCCTGAACACCAACTGGGCTGCATCAAAAGGAACATGGCCGGCAGGGTGAGGGAGACAATTCTGCCCCTCTGCTCTGTGCTGGAGAGACATCATCTGGAGTACTGTGACCAGATATGGAGTCCTCAGTACAGGAAATACACAGACCTGCTGGAGTGTGTCTAGAGGAGGGACACAAAAATGATCCCTATGAGAATAAACTTAGAGCTGGGGCTGTCCAGCCTGGAGAAGAGAAGGCTCCAAGGTGACCTGGTAGTGGCCTTTAAGTACTTAATGAGGAGCTACAAGAAAGCAGGGGACAGACTCTTTAGCGGGGTCTTTCAAAGGGCAAGGGGAAAGTAAAGAGAGTAGATTTAGGTTGGATGTAAGGAAAAATCTGTTACAGTGAGAGTGGTGAGGCACTGGAAAAGTTTGCACAGAGATGTGGTGGAAGCCCCATCCCTGGAGACATTCAAGGATGGGATGGATCAGGCTCTGAGCACCCTGGTCTAGCTGTGGTGTCCCTGTTCGTTGCAGGGGAGCTGGATCAGATGACTTCTAAAGGTCCCTTCCAACTCTGAGGATTCTATGATTCTATGTTACAGGTGATGCACAGGCTGCAGAAAAGGCAGCGGGCTTGGGGTGAGTGATAAGTTCTAATGCCAGCAGTTTTGATAAAAGCTGAGCTAATCCAAAATGCTCTTGCACCACCACAAGCGAACAAACAACATGCAGCACCTAGAAGAAATAAATTGGTGCATGACATGCTAACTGCCTGCAGTTAGGAACTTGCACAGGCACTCCCTGGGTAGGCTGTAAGCCAAAGAGTGCACTCTGGTGAATGGGAATTGGACACAAGTCCTCCAAGGGTGCTGGAGAGCACTCGTGTGAGTTCCACACACGCTGTGCTAGCTCTTGTGCCTGGGATGCATGCAGTCAAAGTGACTTCTGTTTGTTTCCCTGTGGTAAATAGTGCAAATAAGCATGTCTTGAGGTAAAACCACTGAAGCGAAGTCTTCTGATATTTACTGAGAGGGCTCGCTCCTGTATCTTCTTCACTAGTGTTTTAATAAGCTTGATTTACCACAGCTTGAAACTTCATATTCAGCTGTGTTTTTCCCTCAGGACAGCTCATTCATCAGCCACTACACAGATTTTTAAAAATATATCATTTCGTTTTTCCTTTAGGAAAAGACGACGAGTTTTTATCTGGAGCACATCAGCAGGCAGGGTGAGCAACAGACCTGCTGTCTGTAAGAGGAGTTCTCTCATCTGTCTAACTCTCACGCTCTTCATTTTGGCAGTGAAACCCTCACAAGACTCTTCCTAAACTCATCCTGCCCCTGAATGAGCAGCCAGGCATCCTGGGCCGGCAGTGCCCAAGGGCCACCCTCGCTGTTCCAGAACCAGGGATGGGAAAACCCAAATTACTGTTGAGTCTTCACTCAGCTTCCCCCCCTCACGAAGTAGTGGCTAACATGGAAAAGAGCTGCACATCTAAGCCTATCTCCTCTTCATTACCTTGTGGTAAAAAAACATTTGCCTGTCTGCTGCTTCAGGGATGCTCACTCGACTCAAATACCCCTTTCTAGCATTCCTCTCCTTTTTTCAAGGCTAGGCCTAGTAGTTTGAAAAAATGTTTCAGTACATACCCGTACTCCTGAGGTGAAATGTCCTGTTCCTGACGAGTCCTAAAGATAATGCAGTGAAATAATCCAAACAGGGGGAGTCAATCCAAATGAGAATAAGTTCAGCAAGGAAAAATATATCCAATATTATAAGAAATCCATGGTGTGGGAGACATAGAAAATGTTTATACAATTAGAAACTTTTAACATCAGTCTCCATAGCAGCAAGTCCAACTTCACCATAGTGTATGCCAATAAATTGATTGTGCAATGGTGAGGCATAGTATAGAAACATTATTCTATTCAATTTATGTTCCAATGCCAGTGCATTTACTAAAAAAATAAAATAATAAAAAAAATCGAAATCAAAACTCGAACTAAAAGGGTAATCGAAATTCTCATCACAAAGAATTTTCAGTCTTTGGTCCTGGGTATAGATGTCCACAGACAATGGGTCCGAATTAGTTTGTCTCCAGAAGTGAATCCCACTTGTAAATCTGTCCCAGAGACACAATGCAAACTTGATTTTGGTTGTTTTTGGGTTTTTTTTCTGAAAAAAAGCCAAACCCCTAACGATTTATAATTGGTGCTGAAAAGAAAATAAAAATCTGGGCTCTGTCCTTCCAATTTGGATGCTTTCAATTTGCGTGAGCTATGGGTGCCTCAGGCCGCCGCGGATTATTCTCCATTTTGGATTGACTTCCCCCACCACTGGAGTTTGTTTGCTGATGTGATCTCTTTAGGATTCTTCAGGAACTGGCGATACCACCTCAGGAGTGCGGGTATGGACTGAATTTCCTTTCTACTACGGGTCTTTCCCCCTCATATCGTCGCACCCACTGATTAAGAAATTTGCCCTCAATTTGTTCCCCCCTCTCCTTTGGACTAATACGCTAAAACTAAAAGCGACTCTTCCCCACCCCACCCTGCGTCTTCCAGCTCTTCTGATCCCACAAAGCCCCACCAGGAAGGCTGACAAATTCACCCACTGAGAACTACACTCGTTTGGAGCCGGGGATGGTCACCGCTAGGCAGGGGACAGAGGGCAGGGCTCCCTGCTAGCTGTGAGACCCCCAGCCATGGGGTGCAGCCAAAGCTTCGGGTCTAGGTAGTTCTCAGTGAGGGAATGGAGGTAGCAAATAATCCGCGGATTATTTTTTTAGTCTGCGGACTAAAATTTAGTGCACGGACTAAAATCCGGCCCTTTGGAGCAAAGTCTGTCTCGGTTTAAGGTACATCTGGGTGAAAGCAAAAGAAATAAAGAAATCGTAAAGGAAACAAAAAGGAGAAAAGGAAAAAAAAAAGAAATAAAAAATAAAACCAAACCAAAAGAAGGAAAACAAAACAAAACAAACAAAAGCTAAGTGCACAAAGTAAAGTGTTTGGGCAGACTACCATTTAGTATGCAGACTAAATACGGCCGGGCAAAATGCACAGCAAGTCCACAAACAAAACCAAAAATAAAACACTGACAGGAACTTTTGAAAGCGATCAGATACTACCCCACCGGCGCAGCAATTCATTTTTCTAAAATGAAACAAGACCTTTGGTAAGGCTATTTTGTCCACAGCAGGGACCGAAGGCTCAAGTTTTCATTTTAAAAAATGAACCTGTTTTGGAGATAAACAAATGCAAAAATAAAAGAAAATGAAAGAAAAAGGCTTTACAGTACAATATTCTTCAAGGAAAATTTGCACTTGCATAACTCAAAACCTCTTAAGTTTCTGCGAAGCAATGAATTTCAGGCTGAGACCCAAATAATCACTGGCTCTTTTTGGATGAGTTACAAAATCTCTGCGCGGTCATGTCAAATGGAAATGCTGACTCATCCAAAACCACAGCTTTTGGTGTTTGCGTTTTGTTTGTTTTCCATCAGATTCCAATAGATGAATACCTCACCAAAAAGCTGAGGGACCAGCACAAGTCGGTTCTGTGTTCAGGCATGCTGGTGATGCTCGAATGCCCATGACTGCAGGCTGTGAGGCCAGGCAATCGCCTACTTCCTTCCTGCGTTACGCCGCTATTGGTGTGATCTCTCTGGCAGCTCCCTGTCCATTTTTCAGGAACCACCACCATCTCCTATACTGCACAATGACTGTCAGGCCTAAATGCCCCAGGTGCACTACTGGGCTTTCAGCCCCAAATGATATCCATTTAGAAGAAGCCCTTGTGTGCTAGCAGAGCAAGTCACATACAGTCTCTCTGATTTGAAATGCTTCCTACCAATGTAGTAGAGTTCACACCCTTTCTGAATTTCAATTCTTATTTTTCTATCCACAGACTCTGCAAGGAAAAGGATGGGAAGCGTAGGATGCTCTCTTTCACTGCACTTACATCAGCATTCAGCCCTCAAATGAAACCCCACAAGGCAAGAGTTGAGCATTGTTTCAGCAGAATGCCTGGTCTGACTTTCAGCTCATTGACTTGCCATACACAACATGGAGCTCCGCCGCCTTGGTCTAATTACGCATCTGAGCTTCACAATGTTACAGCAAGGTGCTCTTCCAGCCAGTGCGTATTAAAAGACATTGCTCCTGCCATCACCCGCTGTGTGTTTTGCATGCAGATCGCGAGTCCTTCTAGCGTGCTGTGCTCCTAAGAGAGCAGAGGCTTATTAAAATGACATCTGTTGCTAACGCATCAAGCCGGTGACACTGCAGTTAGAAATTTCCCTGCCAGCTCTGGAGCCCTGTGCGTATTGCCAAGAACCACCCACAGTCCCGCTGCAGGCCGACAGCCCGCGTACATCCCTCTTGGTCCGTAAGCGCATTTTGATGGCACATGCCCTAGGCTGGGGAGGAGGGGATAGAGCCTCTCTCAAAACGTCAGTACTAAGAAACAGGGAAAGTTCCTCCTGTTTGCAAGCCATCAAAGCTGTCAGATGTAGGACACGACCCCTCAAGTCAACTTGTTTGAAATGCAATCACACAGTACCATCAGCACAGCTTCACGACATGAAGGAGTATTTCAGTCACGCAAGTGAAACATAATAAGCTTTATGAGAAACATGATGTTCACAAACACAGAAGGAAAAAGAGGAGATGCATGCAAAGCAGCAACTTCTGGATTGAGCTTCACCCGAACACAAGGCAACACAAAGCTAATGCTGAACTCCTGCTCTGAGGATCAGTCTTGTTCCAAGAGGCTGGGAATTCTGGAAGGGGATTTCTGAAATACACCAGTTTTCTATTTTTGAAGTGCATAGAACATATGTGATGCAAATGAAGATTAAAAGAAGTCCACCCTCTCTGACTGAATCCCTGTTTTTTCTTAAAGCCTCTCAAAAATAGCTAACGCCTTAGTAGTCAAAAATCCCTGTCTGATGGCACTTCCCCAGCCAGAGGAATGATGACAGAAGGGTTAAGTGGCTTACAAATGAGCCGACACAGAAGTGGGAACAGAACCAGAAACCTGTCTGCAGTGCTCCTTCTTGCTGAGACCACACACTTGTTATTGGGCTAATTCCACTGAGGTCCCAGCAAACCCAGCACCGAGAAGCCTTTATTAACCAGCACATGCTTGGCTTCTAGCAAGCTCTACAGGCGAGCAACACAGCCAAGCGGAACAAGCTCCCCTTCTCCTCAGACAGAACTTGAAAAAAATCTGCCTCTGGAAATGATCCCAGCCTCAGCAGGACAGCCACAAGGAACAGCTTCGGCAGACGTGTTGCAATAGGACAGCAGAACAGACACTATGCTGCAGAAGACCTGTTAAACTTAGCACTTGATTGCTGTATTGCACTCATGCAAATCACGTCTTAATATTAAAGAACGCTCACTTATTTGTCATTATGCAGTACTTTCTTTACTGCATACAAATAGGGCTGTGAGGCAGGGCAATTTATCACCTACACAACCTGGCTTCTGTTCTCACGCATTAGATGGAGATAAGAGATTTACACTATCCAAAAATCCTTTGCTCCGACAAAGGAATCTGGAAAACATGAAATTGGCAGAAAAAACTGGCTTTCTCTTCTTTCTTTTAAGCTTGCCTCCTGCAGAGCTGTTTTCACTCTTTGCTTGGGAACTCATTACACATCAAGTATAAAGTAGAACTGTACTCTTCAAAAAGAACTAAGGTTTCACAACAGTCAATCAAACACCTTGAGACCATGCTGGAAAAGACAGTCCTGCCCTTCTCCTGGTCCTGCAAGTCTGCCCCATTCTCTTGTCCCAGTATGTACAGTTGGACCTGAATGAGTAGTCAGGTAAGAAAGCTAATCTAAATCTTGAATAACGTGTTTGGTTTTTTTCCTCCCCCAAAAGGTTTTTGCTACTATATAAACAAGAATGCAAAAGGAAGGCATCAAGAATATGCAGGAGGGAACTGAAAGGCAGACCCCGCTTCATGGCAAACTTGAGCTAAATGTGAAATTACACCTAAGGAAATATCTAACCTCTGTTCTACTTCTGTGCATCTACAAAAGATCAGGCTCCGAACTCGGAAGAGTTTGCCACTTAATTTCAAATGCAAGTTCACCAACAAAGAGTTCTGACAGAAGAATTTCCATTTTCTTTTGTCATCAGTTATAATTAGGAGTGACAAAAGAAGCTATTTATCCTTTTTACCGCTTGGTATTCTTTCTTGAATCTCCAATATGAGCAGTCACTTGGATGTATTACAAGCAAAACAATCTGCCTCAAAGCCAGACAAGAACCAGGAGAGCAGGAGTAGGACAGGATGAGGCTGATCTGGGAGGGTGGAAAAAAAGAGTCATGAGAGAGACCAGACTGCTTATGTCCCAGTCCCATGGTGAGAGGAAGGTGTCAGGACTGCCTGCTGCAAGTACAGCAAAATTCAACAATCAAGGACCAGTGAGCAGAGTGGTAAAACACATACAAAGACTACACACACAGACACACCCAATGCACACAATGCTCAGTCTAAAATGTACGCCCAATACTTCATAGTATTGGCGATATTATAGAAGCACAGAATTGTTTTGGTTTGGAAAGGACCTTTAAGATCATTTAGCTCCAATCTCTCTGCTATAGGCACCTCTGCTATAGTACATCCCCACTGGGCCAGCTTGTTCAAAACTTGCCAGAAATAGGCAGAGAGCAGAGCACCACACCAGGTACGTTCAACAGAAGGCCTCCTCGTAGAATTTCAAATGTAATTTATTTGTAATACAGAGTAAAAGCATTGGAATCCTTTTAATTGTGATCCAAACATACTTTTGCAAACCAGATAAATTTCCCTGAAACGTTTTGAAACAACAGTGAGAAAGCTCCCGTGTCAAAGAGCCTACATGAGGGAGTGACATTTTTTGCCTCTAAACATCCTGATAAATAGCTGCCTGGAAGCTTTTCCACACAAAAAATAACTCTGAGTCCTCCAGTTATAACTAGATCACAAAAATAACAGCCTTCCAAATACAGTATCTTCAGTAATTCTTTAACCCAGATGACAAATGTTTGTGTTACTGAGGTTGAAGCTTTCAAAATTGAAGTCCTGCTGGCAACTACTTACAGCACTCCAGTTACATGCATAACAAAAACTACTTGCCCTTTCCCTTTTCCTATTGATTAGACTGCACTTCTGCAATGATAGTTCAGAAGTACTTTCCTAGTCAATATTTCCAATTCTAAACTACAGAAACTTCAAGAGGACGGACACTTCTGTATTCAGCAGCCTTAATTCTTTGGTGATCTGGTATTATTTACTTATTTCAGCAAAGCTTTTTTTTTTTTTTTTTTTTTTTTTTTTTACTGTTTCTCACAGTATCCTTCCAGAGAAAATGTCCAGCATGTAGCTGGACAACAATGTGAGGCTACGGAAGAACTGTCGCATGGGTCAGGCTCCAATGGATGTGGGGGTCACATCAGGCCGGTGGCCAGTCACTAGTGAGGTCCCACACAGTTCTATTTTAGGAGCAGTTCTCTTCAATGTTTTCCTAAATGACCTAGATGCAGGACTCAAACACATGATACTAAGTTAAGAGGAGCTGTTGACTCCCCAGAGGGTGGGGAGGCTTTACAGAGAGATCTTGGCAAACTGTAGGGCTAAGCAATCATCAGCCACATGAAGTTCAATATCAAGAGCTGGATTCTGCAGCTGGGAAGGGGCAATCTTGAATATGTGTACCGACTAGGGGATGAGATGCTGGAGAGCAGCACTGCTGAAAGGAATCTGAGGCTTTGGGTGCCACAATATAAGAAGGACATCAAACTGGGAGAGAGCTTTCAAAGGAGGGCTACAAAGAAGGGGAAGGTTCTGGATAGTAAAGTGTGTGAGGAGCTACTGAGGTCCCAAGCTGTGCTCAGCACAGAGGAAGGCCTGATGGCGGCTGCAGCTCCTCACAGGGAGCGGAGGGGCAGCGCTGAGCTCTGCTCTGTGTGACAGCAACAGGGCCCGAGGGAACGGCATGGAGCTGTGCCTGGGGAGGGGGAGCTGGGGGCAGGGACAGGGGCTGCACCACAGGGCTATGGGCACTGAACGGGCTGCACAGGGCTTTTCAACAGGGCTGGATAATCCATTTTTACTAATTTAGCACTAGTATAATAAGTGAAGTACATAAATGAAGCATCAGGTCACTCAACTGCAGCAAACTGGTTTAAATGCTACTGTGCACCCAACTGATGCCACAAAGAATGCGTGGAATGAGTTCAGAATAAGAAGCCGTAGGGCGCAACAGAACCGTGCCCTTATGCAGAATGTAATGCTATCTCCTGGCAAGCTCCTCTCAATTCCTTCACATTAACTTGGTTTCACCTACATCTATTTAGAATGATGAAACGTATCCATAACACCCTCACTGAAGAAATTCAGATGCAACCATATAATTCTGTGCTAGAAGGCTGTTGGTCTTGTTCTTGTGACTTGACTTCTACCATGGTGCAATTTGAAAGGGAAGAGACCAACTCCCAGGGACTTAATTTGCCCTATTTTTGTTCCCAGATAACGTAAGACACTAAAAAGCATCACTGGACTTACAGACCTCTCATACTACTATAAATCACTTAACCAATCCACAGAAACTAGGATGTGGAAACACAAACCAGGAATTATTGGGGAAAATGAGAATTGAAGTGGTGCACAAAATGTTGAAGAATCTATCGTATAAACAGCATATCTGGCTTGGCATATACCTGCTAGATATAAGACCAGCTATTAGAAAGACCCTTTATTAGCTCTAGCTAGTTTACCCACGGTTTCTATCACCACACTGCATCTGGTCTTAAAGAGTCTGACCCGGACATGTGCTCAGCTAGGAGTAAGATCCTTTCATACATAAATAATATAGCAGAAGAAAACCTGAACCATTAAGGTATGATGACAACATTCTGCAACTATGTCAGATACTTCTCAAGAAAATATTAACTGTCAGGCATCAGAGCTTAAAACTTGATATTTAACTTAAATCACAAGCTTGAGGGCAATTAAATGACCAGCTGTTACCACTTTTCAAGTAAAAAAATCTACCATTCCTCCACACATGGAGGACAGTTTAACTGTGAAGCCATGAACTTACTCTAATGCTAGCGGTTTTCACTATGACCCTGGTTATATTATTGCCAGTATTTACTGCAGTAGTACTTCCTTCTAAAAACTAGGTAGCAAAACAGTCTTAAGTAACTCCAGGAAAGAAAAAAACCCAAAATGCTACACAGCACACCTACCAGACTACAAATACAACAATATTTTTTGAAAGAACCAGATAAGAAAATGACTGTCAACTTTCACTGTCAGATTATGTAACAGCATTATGGAAGTGTCACACGCATCAATGGAACACTTTCTCATTTCTAAGTGACTTTTACACACATCTGAAGTTATAGAATGACAGGATTTAGATCCATTGCAATCCACTACAAACACAGACACCACTGTTTTTGTTTTTTTAGAAAACACTGTAGGCAGCCTCAAAAGAAGACTATATATAATACAATACACTGCTTCAGTATCTCCTTTATCCTTACCTATATTAAGAGCTATTGGGTCTCCAGCACAGTTAAAGGCACCTAGTTTAGACTGAAAGCTACAAAGACAGTAACACTTAACTCCCTGAATTTCTTAGTTTCAGCCCATATGTTGTTATTATCTGATCATATAGACTTACCTTAGTCCATGGATGTGCCTTAATCTGAGGGAATTTAAATTCAGTATAGTTTGGATTCATTTCTCTAATTTGCTCCCTTGTAGGCGTTCCCAGAACCTAAAAAGGACAAAAAAAAAGCCATTGTTTACATATGCTTTACATTCATGTGGATCTGGAAGAGCCCAGTATAACCTATTACACAGCAAGAAAACTTAACTGAAGTCAATCTATATAATCAGTAAGTGAATATAGAGAACAAAACAACAAAACTTCCAGTTTCAATTGGAAGGGATCTTCCCTCCTGAGGCCATCTGGTCCAAATCCACTGTTCAAGCAGTGTTAGATACTGGGAAGGCTGCCCAGGACTGCATTTTGCTGGGTTTTGGGTATCTCCACAGATGGAGACTCCACAACCTATGCTCAGATCCCTCGCTTCTTGTTGTCTAAGAAAACACCACTGAGAAGAGCCCGTATAAATGCACATGGCTAAAATCCCTTTGTCTGCTCCAGGCTGAGCAGTCTCAGCTCTCACAACTTCTCTTCATATGGCAGATGCTTCAGTCTCTCAATCATCTCTGTCATTCCTGACCCAGCTTCAGTAGTCTCTTGGTGGCAGAGCTCATGCTCCAAGCCAAGCGTCAAAGATTAAATTACTTTCCAAACATTTTCACAAAATCCAAGAATCCTTCTCAAACTTCATGGTATTTCAATGGGGAATAAAGTCTGCTGTAATTTTCATGCTATACAACAGTACTGCTGATTGTAGCATCCTTAATCAGCTATAGCACAGGCAAGCATTTTAAGTCATGACCAACAGCCCTCTGACAAGCTTACAACCACCCTGCTCCTGCCATACATACTGCTGTGATGTTATGCACTATCTCCATGAGGAAATAACCTAAAATGTGATGATATTAGCTAGTAAGGCAGAGTGCAAAAGAAGTATTTCATCATGAATTCTACCTGTGAACATTTCTGTTCTGTTACAGGAGTGGAAATGGCACAAACACACTCTGGAGAGTCAGGCAAAGGGGACAAAAACAAGTGTCACTTCAACAAAGAAACCCCAGCAGTTACTATGGAGGGAGGCTGCTACCTCTTTGAGATTTAAAATATGGCAGAATATCTACCATAAAGCAATGCTTTAAATTAAAAGTATTTCAATTTCAATGCAGGTCAAAAACCATTTGCAAAAACTTGGAAGTTCCCTGGATTATTTAACTTCCTGTCAAACTATGGATAACTTGTATTGCTGTCCCACCATTTCTCACAGCTCACTGCATTTTAAGGCCTCCACCGCAAAGAGAGAGCTTGTTTAAAGGCAAGTTTGCCTTCCTTCACCTCCTCCCCCACTCAGAAAAAAACCAACCATCTTTAATAGCTTTCCTAAGAGGAGGCAAGGACTAAGTTTTTCATATCTCTCAAATTCAGGAATCTGGCTCAGTTCCCAAGGCTGCACAGAATGAGAATCTGCACAGTGCCTGTATCTTTACCTAAATAATGCTCATAGGATGGGAGAGATTTCAGATCAGATAGGCATTGATAGAAGAGGATCCATGGACAACACCCAGCCACGCATTTCAGAAAACCCACTGACCTAACTACAAATGATGTGAGAGAGCAACTCCTGAGCTGAAGCTTTGGTGACAAGGATAGTGAAGCATTTAATCAACAACGCCTAAGATGTCAAGAATGCTTCGAAAAGAAAGTTTTGAGGAAGGATAATACTAGATGAAGGAAGGGTAAGCCGCACCTTTTGGTTATATAGCCTCAGACACATAAACTGACCCATACAGAAGGATGTGTGTCGTACATTAGTCACTCACTGCATTTACTTTCTTCTCTAGATTGCAGAGCCATGCCACTGGTGTCTATATGCTTTCACTTTGTACTGCGAGTAGGCAGATTAAGGCCAAAAAAAAAGAGGAAGAAAGTACACAGGAAGAAAAACGGTTGCTTTTAAGACTGTCATATTCAAATCACAATCCAGGGGGGAAAAAAAAGTAGGATGAATGACGTGATAAGCTATAAAAATGTTCCGGTACTTGCAATGCCTGGAAGAGGTCCTGTAGCAAGGGATGGGAATAACCCCAACCTACCCTCCAGGGCACTCTGCCGCACCATTGTAAAACCATGACTTAGTGACTTATGCAGAGTTTTAGGTACATGAGCAATACCTTTGAGTAACCTTGTTGAGTAGCAGCAATCACTTATGCTATCACAAAAGCTGGGCAAACATTTTCTCTTTTAAAAAGAGAAGTCATTCATATGACTGCTATTTCTGGTGGAATGCAAAGGAGAAGAATAAATTACTTTGCACATTTTTGGCAGAATTATACTGTGAAACAACCGTTTTTGCTATACCAACTCTGAAAACACTACGGAGCAGATGTTCCTTGCTGACAGGTTTCACAGAACACTGAGGCTGGCATGGACTTCTGGAGGTCAAATGGTCCAAGCCTCTGCTCAAGCAGGTTAGCAAGAGCTCAAAACCATATCCAGGCAGCTTCTGAAATCTCCTAGGATTCCACAATCTCTCCAGGAAACAGCCTCCAATACTTAATCACCTTCATAATAAAAACTGTTTTCTTGTGTTTGGATTTGAGTTTAATGTGTTCCGGTCTGTGTCCATTGCCTCTTGCTCTGGCACTGGAGACCCAAAAAGAACCCGGCTGTGTCTTCTCTGTATCTTCCTTGCAGGTATCTCTATACGTGGATGAGCTTCCCCAAACATTGCGGAAGTTACATGGCTTTTAAGAAATACTGTGTCAGGAATGAACACAAAACATTTGAATGGAAGGGGCCTACAAGAAAAGGTCTTGCAAGGGAAGACAACATCAGGCTAGAGATAATTGCCTTTGTTCTTCATCCCCAGAAGCCAATGTTGTCTCTTGAATAAAAACACATCAACTATCTAAGAAGAGTAACCATGGAATATGTTTGTTCATAAAACAGATGCTACCTGAATTCTCTCAGGACAGAAACTGAATGTGGGAGATTTTCCAATGATTTTCTGGAAAGTTTTTCCCTGACGTTCACCTGCAACAGATGAAGCTCTCCAGATTCACAAATAGCATGAAGATCTTCATTTACTTGCAACTAATTTTCACACAAGGATCTATACTCCAGAACTGAAGACAGCTGCTGTCCACACCTGGCTTCACTGTGCAGAACTGTACAGGGCTACAAGACCAGAAGCATGCTGTTTCAACATAGGAGGAAGTGGAAACTGCAAGGCTTGCATAAACCTCAGTAGAATAAAGGCCCTTTCTGACAGCCCTTGTTACTTACTGCTGGTTATTTGCTAAAATATCAAAATCAGCTAAAAGCAGAGTTCAGAAACTCTGGCTGGGGAGGATCGAAGTGAACTTGAGAGAGAAGAAGGTTGTTATTTAGTGCAGTCTTCTAGAAACCACGCAGTGGTATAGTACCCTCCCCATGAAAACCATGCTATCTCAGGAAGAAACATGTACCAGGTGTGTATAGTTTACCAGATGGCGTAATTATTACCTTTACAAACACGTCTGCAAGTTGCTAGAGATGTGCCAACTAATTACTTAAATTGATACTGCTGGTATCTCAAGCAGTAAGGACAGGTTGGTTTTGAACTAATGCTTCAAGAGGTCTGTGGTAAAAAACTTGCACATTTTATATGCACTTCCTTTCAAAATCATGGTCTTGTCAAACAGAAACGAAAGCCAACTAAATATAGAGATTTCTTCTACTTAAAAACCTCAAGAACAGCTACACAACAGGAATAGGAAGAAATCCATTGTCACCACTGACATGAATAATTATTCATCATCTTTTTATACTGCCTGCCAGCAAGCACTGGAAGCAAGAAATAACATGAGGTACGTGAACAGGCAAGTTGTGGTGTGTGTTGGAGGTGAAATGCCAGAGGACTTGCCTTGTGGACACAAGGGAAGGACTTGGATGATATCCTGCAGCAGGGACACACAGGTGTTATGTACAATCCATGATGGGTCCCTGGGAAGCACTCCCTCATGCAGGACCACAGTTGATAACAAGCTGTCTTCTCTCTGCTCGTCTATTCTCCCGGAAAAGACAGCTCCACTCTCCCCATTAACTGCTGCGAATGAATTTATTTTACTGCAAAAACCGAGCCCAAAATAGCACTCTGACATTTGAGTGTGAGCCATATATTGTAATTGCAGTCTATACTTAGTGTTCAGTTCAGTAAAACTGTCACAGATCAAAAAGTTACGCACAGATAGGATTCTCGATACTATAAAGTTTGGGTTTTAATACGTTTTTTTTTTCCCTTTGCCTCACTCCCAACCCAGAGAACTATGGGAAGATGATTTCATGCTTTATCTTCAGCGCACAATCCGGAAGGAACCAAGAAAAAACACACCAAAAAAGCTCCTAGCTGGTTCTTACAGCTGTCAGAAGTTGGTCACTGCATGTCATGCTCCATATTTATGGTTAAGTCAATGAAAAGCAGATTGGCAGATGCCGTCCTCCCAGCATGCCGGGTCTGCTCATGTGAGTACTGCCGTTTCATTCCTTTGACAAAGATTCTTTTCCTGCTTTAAGCAGAGTAGTGGGAAGAAGCTAAATAAGATCCCTCCAAAGATAAATATGCACTTAAGCGCGTATCTTAGAAAGAAAACGATAATGCTTCAGAAATGTCCTTTTTGCGTGGGGAATTGCTGGGTAACCTCTCTGTGGGAGCTGCGGTTGAAGATGGGTCAGCCTGGAGAAACACTTCAGCCAGTTTTTCCCAGGCTGTGGGAGAAGCAGGATTTACATCTCAGTCATCCTGCAGGCACCACGATTACATTCCTAGCTGTGAGCACGAGGAGAGGGAGTCACACAGGAGCCTACACTGACTGCGCCCTCTAAAACTTCCCTCTTGCAGGCTGAGAACTCTTCTCTGAGCTGTATTCAGCAACATCCTGCTTGTATAATGGATTGTAGTCAGGTGAAAACTGCAACCCTCCTGGGCTGCTGACAGGAGCAGTTTCACCTTTCCCATGGCGAAGGGACCCACACCACTGCTTTCTCAGGTGTAGTACTCATTCAGATGTCATTTCTCTACCATGACCACTGCTGTGCCTGCAGTGCCGCTGTGCCTGCGTCAGGAACTAGCACATTTCTGAAGAGGCCGTCACTCAAAATTAAAATTAATGTATCCGGTTACTTACTCGAGATATTTCCAGCAACAGGATAACCTAACATTTGGAATAGTCCACAAGAACTAAAAATAATGACAAGTCACCATCCAAGATAAAACCTTGGAAAAAGCACATCATATATATAATTTCTCTCCAGAAACAATGTAAGAATCCAAGAAGAATGTAATTAGATATTTAGTTTTTCAGATTATTTTTTTTTTCAGCTCCAAGGCAGCATTTTGCCATACTGAGCATCATTTTCTCAAAGGTAAGTTTGTTGAAGAGATCTCTCTCCTAGCCAGACTGAGCACATCTAGAAAGTAATACAAAAGAAAGAAGGACAGAAGGAAGTACTGCTACAGAAGGACTGAAGAAATACAAACAAGAGAAAAAGTAGCTAAAAATGAGGGGAAAGTTCTTTACTAGGAGAGTGGTTAGGTCCTGGAACAGGCTGCCCAGGGAGGTTGTGGATGCCCCGTCCTTGGAGGTGTTCAAGACCAGGTTGGACGGGGCCCTGGGCAACCTGATCTAGTAAATGTGTATGTTTGGTGGCCCTGCCAGGCAGGGGGGTTGGAACTACATGATCCTTGAGTTCCCTTCCAACCCGGCTCATTCTGTGATTCTGTGATTCTGTGTGAGGGTCTTGTCTTTTGATTTATATGAATGTGATGCTGTGATTTACAAAGGCGGTTTTTTGGAGCTGCTGGTAAATCGACAATAGGTCTTGAGAAACTAAAAGCAGAAGTGGCTGGAGAAGACATTATGCAATTGGATGAAATGGAAGTATGTGAATACTGATGGGAGAGACTCAAAGACTGATCAAAGACAAAGATGTTTCTAGTGTAGCAAAGAACTGAAGACGCGGAAAATGCAACCTGCAGAAATAACAGGCCATGCTGGATTGATGTATCACAAAGTCTGTCTTAATGGCCACCATCACTGAAAAGGACATCACCACACAATGCATGAGAAAGGAGAACTCACTGAACAGTGTGGCATTTCAAAGTCATTCTTCAGTGTAATGCAAAAAAACTTTGTATGCAGTTGCAGCATCCAACTGCTGCACTGTGAAATACACTCTGAATATCCACAGTTGAGTAAGCAACAGAAAAAATTTACCTTGGCCCAAAGAGCGCTATGAGTTTGACCATGGCTCTTAGTCATCCTGAATTGAAAGGAACCAGCAGGAACATTTCTCAGTTGACCTCTTGCATGGGAGAATCAAATAAATCTGAAGTGATCAAAGTCAGATGCATTCCCAAATGTGTGGGTACATATATATATATATATATATTTTTTAATTCTAGCTCTTTTGGGAATTTTCACATACTTAATTTTCTCCATATTTCAGACACACATTTCAAGGGTTTCTCTGAGAAGTCAGGCCTCAAAATAGTTACAGTATATCAGCAAGCCAATGGTCCCAACTTGCAACCTTCTAGAAAGTTCATGGCTGTTTATTCTAGAATCACAGGACGGCTTGGGTTGGAACAGGACCTTAACTGCAACTCCCTGCCATGGGTAGGATTGCCACCCACCTGATCAGGCTGCCCAGGGCCCCATCCAACCTGGCCTTGAAGACCTCAGATGATGGGGCATTCACAGCTTCCATAGGCAACCTGTGCCAGTGCCTCAATGATCTCTTTGTAAGGAATTTCTTCCTAGTGGCTAATACAAACCTACCCTCTTTCCAATTAAAACCATTCACCTTGCCTATCACTCTGCTCCCTGATAAAGCATTCCTCCCCGGCTTCCTTGCTAGGCCCCCTTTGGTACTGAAAGGCTTCAATAAGTCCTCCTCACAGCCTTCTCCAGGCTGAACAAGCCCAGCTCCCTCTGCCTGCCTTCACAAGAGAGGTGCTCCAGCCCTTTGAGCATCCTTGAGGCCTCCTCTGAACATGCTCAGATAGGTTCACTCCCTTCTCATTTTGGAGCATCTGGGTGCAGTGTTCAACATGGGGTCTCATGAGAGACTCCCTACAGTTACTAGATCCCATACGCTCTTCTTCTTTTATAGCCAGCTGGCATTAAGATAAGTCCATGTTCCAATAAAAGTTTGAAGTAGTAATACTTCAGGGCTGCAAATGGAAGAGGTGGATGCCAACTACATACAAAAAAAAACAACATTAAATGAATCCCGTTCTAAACAAAGACTTAAATAACCTGATGTCTCACACATTGGTGGCTGCACTATCCTCAACCGCAATTCCCTCTGTATTCTCACGTCAGCCTTTTGCCAATGCTTTTATGAACATATATAGCTAATACAAAATGCACAACACAACATGTCATACGCAGAAGTACTGAAAAACAGTACAGTTCTGCAGTTTACATTAATTTTCCCTTCCATTGTTGCCTTGAAAATCTATGTTGTCTCTGTAACAAGTATACGGGCAGAAAATTATTCGTGGCACCTACCCAACTCAAGTTCACATTTTCCATTGTATTTTAAGGATTTAGTGAACACATTTTAATAACTACTACCCTAAGACTCCAAGTGTTTGTTCTTTCAGACTTTGCTAAAACCTTCTCAGTACTGTAGCTTTTTAAATGAAGAGACTAGGCTTACTATAAAATGGAGCTATTCCTACATTTAAGCTGTTTTACTTAATTTTTGTATGCAGATAAAAAAAAACCCAAACAAACACAGGTTTGGATGATCATTCAGAATTACTACTTCTTCATTCAAAGAAATTATTCAGAAGTCTGTCTCTACTGAGGTGAAAATCATCATGCTGAGCTGTAACTTACTGATTTTCAAGCCTTCATACGGAACAATCCTTTGGCTGTTGTTAGACATGAATGTGCCAGCACTATATATTCAGTTTTAAATTGGACTTAATCGTCTTTGAGGGTCCCTTCCAACTCTGGGTATTTTATGGTTCTGTGAGCTGGTCAATAAGAATTATCATAAATCGTGGTAGTGGCATTTAAAAAAAGCTGTAGGTGGCGGTATGCAGGCCATCAACAATTTTATTATTCCCTCTGCTTCAATACACAATCAGACAAGCGTAAACGAAGCCAAATTATCACAATCAGAGCACATATATGCTACAGAACTATCAGTTTGTAGTTGTTTACTCCCAGAATTGCAGAACTGAAAGTGCCTAAGTAATGAAAGCAGCTTCTAAAAAACTTTGAACAAAACAACTCTCTGCTTGGCAAGCACCTCCATAATGAAGGGACATCTATTGCCTTTATTATTTTACTTTCACATTGTGAAAGTTGAAGCAATTGCAGCGCACTATGGTTTTGCTGATAAGGCTTCTCTCAGTTTTCTAACTGAATCATGGAAGGACTTTAGAGGGCTTTCATCATGGTATAAAAAGTAGTTTTTGCAGAAACTTGTTTAGATGTAGTTTCTTGGGATTGCATCTATTAATCAAGAATCGAAACAGGGTTTTTTCTGCAAGTATCTGAAGGCAAGTAGCACAGTTTATTGCACAAATTGCACAGGAACTTTAGCAACCTGATTTGTTTACAGACTTTTACATCTCACAAAAGAGATGCAATGGGAAGAACTATACTGCTCCAAGATGCTTCTCATAAGGAGAAAATTCACACTCGTGGCATCATCAGCTCTACTTGGGACAGCAGTTCTAGTTTTCCACTGGTGTTTCCTATGTACACGGACCCTATGTGAACCTGCTGAGCTTGAGATACACAGGGAAGAAAGACTTAAAAAAGCAAGGAAGTCATAGGAGAAGGAGGTGCAAAAGACCTCTGGAGGACAGGAGCTAACTGGAGGACTTCCAGCAAGACAGACACAAAACCATTGTAGCAGAAGCAAAGTTTACATGGCCAAAGGCTGGAGGAGACACAGTGAGAGCCAAGAAAGGTCAGAGCACACATGAGTGAGACTGTACAGCCAGCCACAGAAACTCTGAGCCTCACTAGCTCACGTTCCCCATACAGAAGGGTGACAGCTTGGTACTGGCTGGTGTCAGACACTGTGATAGGACAGGTACAAAGACAGCAATAAAACATGAAAAAAGGCATGTGTACACAACTTCTCCTTGGTAAGGTTGTCATCTTACTACGAGTACAGAAGCATCTAGAGGAACTATATACTCTTTGGAAACCTTGCCTCTTTCAACACAGAAGCTGAACAAGGAGGGAGCTAAACTAAGGAAAGAATAATTTCAAAGACAGCAAATCTGGACTGGACAGATGCTGGGAAACCAGGTCCCAACTCTGCAAGCTATGAATTATTGTTCCATGCTTCTAATTTCAGAATCAAAGAATATTCACAGTTTACCAAATTAAATCAATCAAGATGTGTATGAGCACAAGCAATATGTAAACATCATGCATTTAGAAACGTTAGGTCTTTCTCACTACAAAAACAAGGCTTTTCAGGTGAAAGGTATTTTTGCTCTACATTTAATTAGGTCCTGCTCTTCCGTCTGCAAAAAGGAGCACTCATTTTCACCTCTCATCTCAAAGAGCTGGTAGGAAGGAGGAAGAAAAGAAGGCTACATACGTGAAGAATCTGGCACAAAGACATTCAACAATACTGTTTTCAAAGCTAATTACTAATTGCATGCAACAAAGAAAAGAGCTAGATTCTTAAAGAATGAGAATCACATATTAATAAATATTGGCTCACTATGTAAGCACCACTTCCAACCACACTGAAAGTGCAAACAGCAAAGAGGAAAAAGAACTATATAATTAAATGATACAGCCATCATGCCTGACTTCAAGATGGGCAAATAAAGACTATCAAGTTCTCAGAGACGCATGAGGAATTTTTTCAATCACAGTTTACAGGCACATGTAAAACATGTACAGTGGTATCGGTATGTAGGTTGCCAAGCTTGTAACAATGATCATTTTCATTCTGATTCCCATGGAGTTGGAAAAACACTTAAAATTCCATACCTTGATTATTTCCACCAACTGATCCACACCACTGTCACCTGGGAAGATTGGTTGTCCTAGTAACAGCTCAGCCAATACACAGCCCGCTGACCACACATCTAAAAGGGGAAAAAAGCAGAATGCAAGAAAGGTATAAGGAAAAGCTATTTTTTAATGTAAGTGAACCAATACATAAGCAATTTTACTTTATTACTTGCCACATTTCATACTACAACATAACAAAAAATAAAAAATATTCCTCTCCTAAATGTACATCTAGGAAAAAAAAGATGTGTGGCATACAATAATAGGGGGTAGGTATTTGAGATGTCAAACTGTGAGACAATGGGAGCTGGAAAATAATGTTAACATCATAATATATTGACATTAAAACCTAACCACATAGAAAGAGGAACTGAATATTTGCCATGTGAAAATTAAGAACTTCCCAGCCTTACATTGTTCTTTAATCACGTTCATCTTGAGCTATATATGGATATCATCACAACAGCTGATGGTTTTGCTGCACCTGAATGTTGAAGAGACTCATTTTTTTTCATCCCATGTATTAAAAGCCTGTATACATTAAAAGATAAGCCAATACTGCAAATATTACTAGTATTCTACAGAATCTAATCATTATGGGACCTAGGAGATGGCCTCTCATCCCCATCAAGATCTAATCTTCCTCCCATTTCCATTTGCAAACTTCACTGACAACAGCACTGCAGGGCATAGGTCAACAACATCTGTAGATTCATTTTCATTCATATACCAAAAACCAAAGCTACAAGCAGCTATTCCTTTATGTGAAAACAATCTTCATTTATTATAGAGACATCTTATATGCAAATAAGGCAGTCCAGCGCTAAAACAGTAACTTCAGAATGCATTCAGGAATTCAAGGTTGGTAATGCAATCATACGGAAGTTAGAACAACCCTTTCCATGCTATATTAAAGAGAGAGGGTTAATGTAAAAGTATTTTCCCCTTCTCTCTCTTAGAGGTTGGAAAAGACCTCTAAGATCATCTAGTCCAGCCAGCCACCCACCACCAACACTGTCCAATAAATCATGTCCTTAAGTAGTACATCCACCCTTTGCTTAAACACCGCCAGAGACAGTGACTCCACTGCTTCCCTGGGCAACCTGTTCTAACGCCTCCTTCTTTACTTTATGAGAAGAAATCTTTCCAGTATCCCATCTGAACCCTGATGAAACTTGAGGCCACTCTCTCTTGTCCTATCATTAGTTTCCTGGAAGAAAAGGCCAATTCCCACCTTACCCCACTTTCAGGGCACTGCAGAGTGATAAGGTCTCCCTTGAGTCTCCTCCCCAGACTAAATGACTCCCACACCCTCAGCCATTCCTCATAAGATTTGTGTCCCAGACTTTCCACAGCTTTGCTGCCCATTTCTAGATATGCTTCAGGGCCTCAATGCCTTTCTTATAGTGCAAGGCCCAAAACCTAATGCAGTACTCATGGTGCAGCCTCATCAGAGCTGAATACAGGAGGGCAATCACCTCCTGCCCCTGTTGGCCCCACAATTTCTGATACAAGCCAGGATGTCCTTGGCCGTCTCAGTCACCTGGCCACACTGCTGGCTCATGTTCAGCTGACCATCAACCAACACCCTCCAGATACTTTTCATCCACAGAGCTTTCCAGCCACTCTGCCCCAAGGTTACAGCATTGCATGGCATTGTTGTGATCAAAGTGCAGGACCTGAGATTTGGTCTTCTTGAACTTCACCCTGTTGGCCTCAGCCCAGCTGTCCAGCCTGTCCAGGTCCCTTTTAAGGGCCTTACTACCATGAGGCAGATTGACATTTCTCCCCAACTTGATGTCATCTGCAATCTTACTGTGAATGCACTCAGTTCTCCCATCTAAATCGTTAATAAAGATGATAAAATAAGGAAAATCAGGCATATTTAATTTTTAGCATATTTAGTAGAAAGCCACCAAGGTGCCAAGATCTCTACTGGAAAGTGGGGAAGGCAACAGGAAAAGAACAACACACAGCCTTGACTTCTGAATGACTGCTAACTGATAGCTATGGCCATCAGACTGATACGTGCGAGCAAATGATAAAAAGAATGTATGACTTATGTCAACCATACGTACCAAGAGCCTTCCAAACAGGTAGCTGCATTTAGAGACTTACACACCAAAAGTCAGCAGATTTCTTCAGAAGTAGTGAAGAAATAGATTAATAAGCCTAGCGCTGAAACCCAAAAGTCTATTTAAAGGCACTGCAAGGGGTGTTGAGAAAGTGAAGACTTTTCCACTGAACATACAAAAGCAAGTGGTACCCCAAAGCTATAATCATTATTGACTATTTTGAGACTTACTTTGGACTGAAAAAGAACAATATATTAAAAGGAAAAGACGGAACATATTTAAATGCCAGCTTTGTTTGCGTAATTTTGTATTCTGAACTCAGTTCCTTTTAAGATCTGGAAACTACATCAGCATGATTTTTTTGAATTAGACTGTGGCTTCCATAAAATTGTCTTAATTAACCTTCTGGTCTGGCTTCTCCATGACACTGCCTTTGTGCTTTTATCCCTCTCTAGTCTCTCTAAATGTCTCCCCACTCCACCAGCCAATTTCTGACAAGTCTTAAAGGTTGAAGTATCAAGGCCATTTCAGCTTGGGGAAAACAAGAGAGGACAGCAAGGAGCAGCACTGCTGCTGCGGGAAGAAGCTCAGCCCTGCAGGACTTGCTTGGCCCAGGAACGCATTGCAGCTGCAGACAAGCCAGAGGATGTGCAAGCAGCTGACAGCAGCATGCAGGAAGAAGCTGAGGGCACTGCAGAGGGAATAGAATAAAAAGGATGCAGGTCAAAAGGGAGCAGCCAGGCAAGTCTGAGGAATGCTTATGGTATTCATGACAGGGGAATCCAACAGACACAGCAAAACCACTGGAAATAGATCTGTTGCTCTTTGTGCAACAAAGTCTCTAAGATCAAGTGATTTAATACCTTCTTACAACCTATTGCATTTTCCTCAGTTTTATTTGCTAACACTATAAATTAATCACTGTGTACAACAGACACACTGAAATGCACAACCCTTTTTCCAGGAGCATCACTTCACTCTCTTCCAAGTTTGGACCTGGGCAACGTTCCCACTTCAAGGAAATGAAAAAATCTTCTAAGTATTCTCATTTAAGGCCAGAGATCAGCAGCCAACTTTAGCAGCTTGAAGTAGGGATGGCAACAAAATAATTTTCCTTAGGTGTTTATAGAACTCTGCTGAGTAACATAAATTCAAGAAGAAACTGTGAGATTTTGCCTCTGGCTCTCATCATCACAGCAGTGTTCCCAGAGCTATACACCACCTTCCCTAACTCGTTATTTAGAGGTCATGAAGAAAAAAAGGAATATTTGCCCGCTCTTATCAATTCAATGGAAACTAAGAATTTTCCTCCATCTTAAACTCTATAGGTCACAACCAGTCCCCTACACTTTTTGTCTCCGATAGTAAGCTCTGCCCCAGCATACTCTGATTTGACTTGATGGATTTGCTCCATCTCAAAACTGTTTCTCTGGAAGCCAATCATCTGTATAAACCAGCAGGGAAAAAACAGGGTCGGAACAGTAGCCCTAGGAGGTTGTAAAATCAGCAGCTTCTGGTTGCCAAATGCCAGAGCATAAAATGCTTTTCACTGCTAGTTTTTTAGGAATGCTTTTTAGAATGTCAGAATGAGAACAAAATCTGGGATAACGGGCATGTGTTGCTATGTCAAATGCAAGTCTTGCACATCTGCTCAGCACAGATTCACAGCCTACGTGAGGTAGAGTAAGGCTAAAACCTGAAATGCTTAGGAAGTCATCAACATGGGCATCTCTTCCTCTGTAGTGAAGAGATGAAACAGCAATCACAGGTGACAGAACTGGGCAGTACTTTTAACGTCCATGCTTATATTCAGCAATGGGAGTGACCACCTTAGATAGAGGCAAATCTTTTCCACTGCTGTGCAGCAGGTTTGGGACACACCTCATGATGGTTCTTTCCCAATAAATCTGGAGACAGCTTTGCTGCATGTACCTCTGGGGGAAATTCTGCTCTGAAGGAGATGAACTTCTCATGTCCTCAGTTCTAGCACTTGCTAGGAAAGTGAATGAATAACTTTGTGACACTTATTTTTGGACAGCTCAGCAGAAGCCAGTGATATGGCTGTACAGATTGATCTTTCCCTGCCAGCAGCTATAAATGTTGCTTCTGGAATGCTCTCAACCCCTGCCAGAGCCATGACGGAGAGAACGTGCTGGAGACCAGCGCACCCTCATTAGCCAGAAGCACCACATTTTATGACAAGTACTCTTGTTCCTCATCTCCTGACCTGATAAAAAAAAACCCATACGTTATCCAAGTAAAGCTTGACTTCGGTGCTTCTCTTTATAAAGCAGGATCACATAGTAACAAATACCTGCATCCAGCCCTACTCCAGAGTCTGCCTATGTTTGTCTCAGGACATTCGAAGGGAATGTGGGCAGCAATCCCACGTTTTCAGCTGGCAGCAGCAGCCAGGCAACAAGCACTTAAGAGCAGCCAGCAACATGCAGGCAGTGTACCCTGGGACAGCGGCACAGGCACGGACCTGCAAGGAGGAAGTTCAGGCTAAAACTCTATCCAGGGGCAGCAGATGGGCTCTGTTTGCATAAAAACACATGCTCCCACTAGTTGGCTGCAGGAACATAACTGTGCCATGCTTAGCCTCACAGACACACCCATAAAATTCATAGTCAAAGGCGAATGAAGCCCCAAGTTCTGCAGGTTTTAATTGACATGAATACTCGTGTCTGGCCATTGAAAAATCCCTTAGAAGTATGCAATAAGAATGCTGCTACAGGCCTGGTTCAGCAACCAACTGGCAACAGCAACTATCCAGAAGCCTAAACAGGTTATTTCCCAGTTCTTATTTTAATAGCAGTTCCAGGTCTGCAAGATGACACATACTGAGGCATTTACTGCGTTAAGTGTTAATGCCACTGATGTTATCATACATGTATCTAAGTCACAAACCCAGTATGAAGGTGCAAACACTACCCCTGGTTTGAGTTATTTTAAAGTTCTAATCCCAAAGACCTCTTCCTCTCTCTAACTCACGTGTTTTGATAAAATAAGATCCCAGAAATTATGAGCCACTTTATGCTTCTGTTGTGACTTCCAGGATGTGGAGGCATCCCAGTGTGCTGGGAAATGCAAAAGTAGTTTCTAAAAGCATTTTACCACTTCTCAGCTCCCAAATGCAAAGATTATGTTGAAGGAAGCTAAAGGAGGAATGGGGAAGAATGGTTTGCTGAAGCTCATTTTCAAACTATTCTGTGCAAATTTTACTTCAGTTGATTTCTTTAGAAGGTGATTTTCAGGTGATAGAGTTTTTCTGGCATATGAGAAAGTCTGAACCACAATGTTTTAAAGTCATGATGGCTTTGGCAAACAGCAAATAGACTCCTCACTTTATTTTTTATTAGAATTATTTTAGAGACTGGCAGATAGCAAAATAAGTTTCTGCAAAAAAAAAGGCAAGATTAAAGTCATTATAAAGCTGGAGCCAGCAATATTTCATAGACTTATCTATAAAGCAGTCTCTTCTGGTGACCTAAAATATTTGTTTAATGTAGTTATCCCCTGAAACAAGTTGTCTTAGTGCACTCTGATAACACAGCTGAGTCAATCTATTAGCTCTCAGCTGGCAAAAAAGATGTCAGCTGGGATCAGCTGCCTCCCCTCATCTGCAAGTCCCTGCCACTTTGCTTTTACCTGTGCCCTGGTGCTTATCAGACTGCACAGTAATGTTGATCCAACTCATTAACACTGCAGAAAGCTAACCTAGCCAAAATGAAGTCTCCAAAGTGAGGCTGAATCAGCATGCTGAATAAAGTGTGGGAGCTGGTGTACCCAAGAGCAAAAGGAGGGCTGAGGCTGCCACTTTTGGCTTGGCTAACCATTAGAGAAGCTCTGGCACTTTATCTTTACCATGCCATTACTCTCTCAAGACTTCTGGTTTTGCATCTTTTTGTACCAGGGGAGATACATGTTTATCTTTACTATGCCACTACTTTTCTTGGTCTTCTGGTCCTGCCCCTTTTTTTATATCAATGTGAGTGTTGCTATAATATGATTCTGGAGAATAACTAATAATAAGTTATAAGCTTATTTTTCCAAGGCTTGTTCACAACCTCCATATCCTTTTGAACCTAATAAACCAAGCCTGTACTGCTCAAGACCTTAAGCAAGATAAAATCTTAGCGCCAGGCTTCAGAAAGAGGGAGTACCTAAGAAAGTGATCAAGTTAACAGGGTAACTCATTGCTGTTCACTTTGAACAACTTTCTGTGGCTGCTGTATGAATACCTGGCTATTTCCTGTTCTCTGCCTAGACCTCCAGCTTCCATAGCATTTCCATGATGCAGCTGTGTGCAGCCTTAAGAAAAAGTCGTCTTCACATTGACAATTAATGACTAAGGGGCAACAAATGTTAACAGAACGAGCAGAATCTGAAATACTGCCATGTATGCTATGTAAAACCTGCCAAGAGAATTTAAAACAAAACACCACCCTGAATTTTCTCCCCCACTAAAAACACTTCCCTAAAAGCCAAGCAAACAAGCTACAGAATTACCTGGGACTAACTCATAGCATATCAGAAACAGATATTTTTAGAGCCCTTCTTTATAGTTAAGTCATCAAAGTACTTTTTAGTTTGATCTCCCTCTTGTACCTAGTTTTAAATTAAACAAAATCTACCTGTACAGCTGGAAAATGTTTTATTTGAGTAAGATTTCATCCCAAACTAAAGACAAACAAACATCCCTTTATTATGTAACTGACATAGAAATCTCAAAGAGTATAGAAATTGCAACAGCCCCCTAATAAAATGTATACTTTGCTAAGAAGTGGTATCTGCCCCTTTAAAACAAAATTCTGCCTCTTGCAAGCTTTTACACTTAACTACAGAATAAAAACACACGCAGCTGGCACAGACTTCAACAAATACATACACATACCTATACTGGAGGTATAATCGGTGGCTCCAAAGATCAACTCTGGTGCCCTGTAGTACCGAGAGCAGATGTATGAAACATTAGGTTCTCCACGAACCAGCTGTTTTGCACTGAAATGGAAACAAACCAATAACACTTTAGAAACAAAAAGCTTCACAGTATTTTAATGCAGATTAAAGCTTTAGCACTCTTTACCACTTCTGAGTCCTAAATACTAAAGTACTGTGTTCTAAGCTGACACAAGGCATAGACTGGATTTATTGTGAAATCAGCCCATCAGGTAGCTAGCTACCTTACAGCAGACAGTCAGCAAAGGAAATGCTGACTACAATTTGAAGGATAAAGAGTCAGGATTTTGGCTGGGAGTTGTCTCCATAAGTTTGATGTGTTCTAAAGCTTGTGTACAAAATCGAAGTCAACAGAATAGAGCTTAGTCAGATGTAGCCACCTTTCAAGGTTCAGCAGCCCTGGGTACTCATCAGAACAGAGTACTTTCCATTATTACTCTTATTTTCTTAAGCTTTCATCAGAATATTCTGGCTTTTTCCTGTATTAGGGAGCGCATTATGAGGCTAAGTGGGCACAAAGACAATGATACAAACAAGTTTGCAGGTGCAGGCACCTGTTGCTAGTCCAAGATCAACACTGAGCCTTTGAAAGTAGGAAGAGCGCCCATCACCCAATCAGACAGTTTTAAAAAGTCTCAGTTTTGCCTACAGCTTTCTGATACAGAAACTACAATTAACAATTCAAATTGCTAACAAATAGAGGTGCCACCTGTTTATGCACTGTTACTTCAAGGTGAAGTGTGATTCCTATTTTGCTCCAATGCTTGTGATGTAGAGCTAGGAAGGAGATTCCCAAACCACGAGGTGTGACGATGCACTGCTTGAGTAATCACCATCTGACATTCCCACTCACTACATGCAAGCAAATTTAGCAACAGCAATTTCGGTGACCTCTCACATGTATGACCTGGCTATTTTAGTCTGGAAAGTTACAGCACAGTCTGAGGACTGAACTTCACCAGGAACAAATCTGTTTCCTTTCTCAGCATGGATAGCTAGAACTTATGTATCAGTTTTACTTTCTAGACGAGGGCTGGACTCCCTTGTTCCACTGAATCGCTTCAACAGAACTGGAAAAAATATGCCACTGGAAGCTAGGATACAGATGTCCACTATCTGCAATTAGAATTGCTGCTGCTGAACTTGATCCTCCCCATAATTTGAAATATTAGATGAACTGGCAGACCAACACAAACAGACTAATAAGGCAGCACTATCATTTTCAGGTTACTACGCCACTGCCTATCCTTTCTTCCACACATTTGACCCTACAGTTCAGTATTATTTCTTCATGGCACAGTATTTTACCAATGCAATGGCCTATTTATTTTTTTAATATCTGCACAAATAACTGGCTTGAATTTCATTTGCATCCTATTTGACACCCTTCACCAGTTCCCTTTCTTTTTTTCATACAAGCTCATTCTAAAATGAAAACACTCTAATGTTGATCTCTCTATTAGAACTACAAACAACAAAATCCTGAAGAACACTGCGAGTTCTTCTGCAAAATGTCACTAGATTTGAAATAAATGGTTCCTATTCTCCAGGCTTCAGGCCCCAGACAAGCTTACCTTCCGAAGTCGCAGAGTTTAAGGACAGCTGTATCAGGGTCCAGCAAGAGGTTTTGTGGTTTTATATCCCGGTGGCAGATCCCAAAGGAATGGATATAGGCTAAACTCCGGAACAGCTGATACATGTACAACTGGAACACAGAAATGTTGTGTAAGGTACACCTTCCCAACCAAAACAGGCTAAACAACTCAATGGACACAGAAGAATGTTAGAGTAAAAAACAGAACCACTAAAAAACTAAAAAACAAACAGGCCCTGCTGAATTTATGTCAGTCCTGTGGAGACAGGGAAAGCCCAGGAACTGGCACTTCTTCTCCTCCTTCTTTGCCATATAACTACATGAGGTTCAGATTGTCCTCTTGAAAATAAGCACAATTCCAAAGAAGTAATTATGCCAGCTTTTCAACATTTATAAATAACCACAGAGCAAACAATGATGGTAGTCACAGAAAACATATATAAAATAAAAGTTTACGTTTACTTTATAAATCAGCCTCTTCACAGAAATGAGGTATTCCGTGTTATTAAAAAAAAAAGTGAAAAAAAACCCTTTAGCCAAGGAAGTTATAATCATAACATGGTGTGAAATGCTGTCCAAGGAATATGGTAGTGTTTCAGCCTGACACTTGAATGAATCTTCCAGCTTTTCCTGGTGAAGGGGCAGACCCTTTGTAATTTTAAACCTCCAGGCAAGAAGAGACATCAACTGAAGACAACTTTATATGAGGCAAGGCAAACAATTCTGCTAACAGGGAGTTTGCTCTGTTCCCCCTTCCAAGGCTAGCCAACACTTAAGCAATGGAAAATACAGCAAGCCAAGAACTTGCCATGGCAAAATGACAGGCTAAGGCAGGGCTGTCCACATATTTGGCTGCAAGGAATAAGGAGCTGTTGGACATAGTTAGAGCTATATAGCACATACAGTCATTAAGACATGGGGAAAACCCAGGGTGTAAGTTGACAACAGGCAGGCAGTTTATTTTGTAGTTTCCCTGTGTCCCCCAGGGTTTCTGAAATCATTCTGATGATGTGAAATAAGCCTATAGGCTGGAAACTGCACTGGAGTTGCACCTTCCCATTTTCATGAGCTCATTCTCCACCTATCAGCTTCAGTGGTCTGTAAAACCAGGTGCAATCGCTAGACATTGGTATCAAGTCATGTTTGCTTCACTTTCATCACTATCTTTGTATTTACACTCCCCCTTTGCTTCTTTTTTTTGTTTGCTTGGCAGTGAAGATACTAGCAGAAGAACTGCCTGACTACTGGCTCTATGTTTTCAGTTTTCACGTTTGTTTTTTTCAAAACCAGAAATCTGCATAAAGAAAAATAAAGAAACATTTACAGAATTGCCTGCTCTAGACATGTAAAGTACTTATCATGCAACTGTACTGCAAAATCATTTGGAAGACTGCTCTAAGTTGACCAGTCAAGTCAATGCATGCAGTGTTCATGAAGTATGCCCTCCATCTCAATACAACAAACCCAGAATTTTCCACAAATGTATTACAGAATGTTTGAGGCTGCTAACAAAAATTAACTAAAAGATAATTAGAAAAGATCCTTGCAGTTTCACAAGCAGCTTCTTTGTTACCCATGAAAGAGGAGCTCTCTGCCTTCCTACGTATCAACCAAAAGAGAACAAATGGGTACAATCCAACCTTTGCAACTGCCAAGGTATCTTCCATTTGCAAAAGTTTTAATGCCATCAAAGTCATATAATCTCTTTTAAAAAGTAAGACTGAAATAGGCTTGCTGTGTCAGAAAAGCAAGGGAAGAACAGACTTCCTGGCTACATGGAAAGGGAAGTCCCAAATATCCAAAAAGATGAAACAGGTGAAGCAGAATTCTCTCTCAAAGGATACTTATAATTTTTTCCAAAGTCGTCATAATGAGCAGTAATTAGAACAAAAATCAATGAATAATTTATCAAAAGCTAAGCTAGCAAGTTTTGTGGTGCTTATAACCTGAGGACATACTGTTCCACCAACAGGCCAAGCACAGGAGTTACCTCAGCAGTAGAAATTCTTCCAGCTAAATGATAAGATTCTGTGCTTTCTTAAAAACAGGGAACAGTGCTGGCTATTGCCAAGACACTTAATTTACAGTCTCTGCACACTGGGTAATGCTATGGCACTTTGTTATTGGAATATAATGACTTCTTGCAACATGTATTTTTTCAATCAAATTAAAAGTTGCTGTTTAGCCCACCCTAATGTTAAGCATTACACATTTAAAGATGAGACTGAAGAAACCAATATAAATCAGAAACTTTTACTGCTAATTTTATGTCTCGTGTGTGCCATGTTAAGAAGTCAAATTCAAGTTAACAACACTAGAGTCAATCACCTCTTCCAATCAAGACACTCTATGACTCCATGACAATTCCTTAACATGCAAATTGTGGTCACCACAAAACATGAAATAGAATTATGAGACCCAGACAGGTCCCACACTGGGCAGAAAGCATCAAGTTTTATTCATCTTTAACCACTGTGCAAAGGACAATAAAATATACAGACAGCCAAAGTGAGGTTTTGAGGCTGAAACGTGCTTAAAAACATCTTGTCCCACTCTTCAACACAAGTGGTAAAGCCAATGAGCTCCATGTAGAAGGAATGAGACAAAAGCACACCTTTAATTCCTTCATCAGAGGCACACAAGCTCTTACTTAGTTATCAGGCAAAGGAAGAAGATAACACATAATAGAATATCATTCTTCCTGACATTCCCTTTGAATTCTTGACCCTTGTACTATTGTGTCATCATCATCTGCAAAAGCTGAAGCTGGGAATCTAGCTGGTGTCACTCTATGCTGTATGAAAACATAACATCCCATGCTTCCCAGCCTTCCCCCTAACCATTCTGAGTTTTCTGTAAAGTGAGAAATTAAGTGTTGAAACTTAAGCCTCTCGCCTCTACTCTCCCTTCACTCTAACTAATACACCTTCTGATCTTTTTTTTGCTCCTTGCCTCAAGACACACATACTTCTTAAAACTTCAGAAAACTAATTATGTGAGAAAACAGGCATTCAGAGAGTTCATTCATACAATATACCTCTTCAGCTAACCACGTTTATTAGTTACCTACCTTGACATAAATCATAGGGAGTGTCTGTTTGGCCCGACTATAATGTCTGGCAACTCTGTATACTGTTTCAGGAACATAGTCCAGCACCAAGTTGAGGTACACTTCATCTTTCTGAAAGAGATAGAAGACAAATATAAATCAATAATTATTTTGAAGCATGAAGAACAGTAAAAGCATTCAAAAAAGCTGACAGGTTGAGAAACATCCTTAGCAAGTGCGCCAGCAAACTGTTTTCCCTTTAGGCTTACCTCTGTACTCCAACACCTAAATCAAACTTATGTTTAAGTTCACATTAATCTATACTGTCTTTACCATAAAGTATTTTCTAATTATAAATAAGGCCAATGATGCCCACTCGATATTTTCCTTATGGAACACCACCTTGAAATATTAGTCCACTTCCCTGGGGAAAAAAATGGGCAAACTTAGGATACCTAAACTCGTACCATACAAATACACATTAAAAAACTTTAAGAATGCCACATATTTTAGAAATGTTGCTTTAATCTTAGTTAATTCCTAACAATTAAGAGATTAGGAATTATAACTGATCACAACTATCCATTCGTAGACAGCAACAGTGTTAACATTCATAGCCAATTTTTTTTAATAAGCATGTTAATGCCCCAGTTTTGTCCAACTTAAACCTACAAATTAATTCCTGGTGAAACAGAGCAAAATAAAAATGATTCTTTAGTCTTTGTAACATCTGGAATTAAGTTAGAGGTTTGAGTGAATGTAATACAGAGAAACAACAGAAGTAGCTTTGTAATAAGGTACTTTGTTACAGAGTGTGATAGCAAAGGAAAGACGGAACAAGGGAATTAAATGACGTAGTACTGTAATCACATAGCGTCTAATTGGGGATGGGATTATTTCAATGGTAAAACAGGCCGTAAAAAGACTTCTGATATTTTAATGCAGTCTGCTGTGCGAAGCATCAGGGCTGCAAATACATTTAATAATTACCCCACCCCCAAACATTAATTATATCAACCTAAAAAACTATGTTTGAAAGCTAGTTGAATTAAGCAGAAGTACACTTTTGTGCTTGCACTAAGAATTGGGTTTTTCTATAGGATAAGGTGAGATGGAGAGACACTACACGGGTGATGACTCTGCAGAGCTCCTTGGTATTCATATTGTCAGTAGGTCCACTGCCTATTGATCTTAACGTCACTCAATTGCAAAACAAACCTAATTTAGCTTCAATTTAATAACACTACTGTTACTTAATTAATCACTCAGAGCACAGTGCGGTGTGTACTCTCACAATATCCAGTCTGAGCAAGTAGCTGGGATCTTGCTGGGGATGTAAATGTTATGTGGTAACACTGCAACAGCTCAAATGCCTGATGTGCAAAGTCTATGGTCATCGTTACTTGACGATAAACACTGATACTTTCACATCTCAGTAACTCTCTCCAATGGTTCCTAACAGGCCAAGTCACCATGCAAGGCCCTGTTTACAACGTTCTTCCCAACAAAAAGACATTGTCCTTTAAGTACGTACCATTATAGTGATTTCATCATCCTCTCACAGTACAAGCAAAAGGAGGTACATACAAATAATACGTTATCACTAAAACCTTCATAGAACTGAGTTATAAGAATCAGAGAACTCCGCTTAGTTCATACCATCTGTTTTACTTGTCTCTCCTCCATTTTGATTTTTACTTTGCAATCTGTTGGAAACGGGACTACTTCAGTGGCATGATGTGACATAGGCACGAAAAGATTAAAGCACTTCAATGGCAGATGGAGATTTTCCACCCACCCAATCAAATCCCTAAGAGTTTTGATGTTACCACAGTACCTGAAGAAACGACATGGGGTTCGCATGCTGCTGTTTCTGCGTAACTTATGTTACACATTAAAATCTACATGTGATGGAGCAGAAATATCTCTCCATCAGCCAACAGACATGTTACCTAGATCTATATATGTGATGCACAGAGAACTTTAATATGCAACTATGAAGGCAAGCCTTACAGTGTTGGCTATGTAAGAAGCAACATACTTCACTCCTACCACAAGCAACTGACACTTCAGAAGTGCCCTAAATAGCTATGTTCATGAATTAAAGATGATTTGAGTGTTCTGACCTACCTCCTCCTGATGTTACCTAGTATAAATCTGATAAACACTTAAGAGAACAGTTTCAAGAACCTGCACCCTTCTCTGTGAGCATGATCTGGACAAAAATAACTACCAAATTATCTCAATTTCCCTGAACAAGACTCAGTGTGAGCTAGAAAGCAGTCATGGCCTGACAAGCTCTGAGGATGATGTAATCTGGTGTGCCTACCTCATACATTCCTCCTAAACACATATTTTTCCAGTGACCCAGATATAGAACAACAGGAAACAGGGTTAGCACAAAGAGCTCACCAAATGAGGGCAACTGCTTGAGGATCAAGAGAATGGATCAAGGCTTATCTTTCCATTACAGAAGCCTTTTTCAGACCTCACCACATATTCTGCACGTGACTTGTTTCCACTCTTACTGTTCCAAAATTGCTGGGCTGGGAAATCAGCCAAAGTAACTGACCCACCAGGAGTCTATCTCACACATCTACGGAGCCCAGAATGGTTTGGAGGAGGCTGCAGCATAGAAATCATTTGCTGAAAACAAATGTAAGATGTCATTAAATAACACACTTTTTTTCTACAGATGTTGGGATTGAAGAGATTATTAGCCTTCCTCAACAGGTCAAATGTTCAGTTGCAGCCATGTTTTCCCATGCTTGTTGCTTAGGTTGTAATGTTCTATATACACTCTTAAAAAACAGAGTGTGCGAAGGAGCTGGAGCCTGGAATACAGGATCAGTGTATCATGAGGATTTTGACTTCAGCACTGCAACTCATTTATGGTCAGCTGTGTCAAATGTTACAAGTTTTTTTTTTATCACTTGGCAGATACATTCTCAGCTGACACGTGCTGCTTCTGAACACTTAAAAGATTCACAGCAAAATAACCATGGCCTTTTTCTCTTTCTTTAAAAAATCCCAACTCATTTCCCTGCTATAGTTTTCAGATGAACAACTGTATGAGCACCATTGAGTAGAAATGAACAACACAGGGGTTCCTTAAACTAGCTTTGCATTCAGAAACCCTTAACACAGAACCATGCTCTGAAGTTCACTTTTACATAAAAAGGCCAATTTATGTTTTCTTACAGCTACATACAACCAGCATATACTTCACATGCACTTCCAAGCAGATTAAGAGACACACCCTTCTTATCTTAAGTGCTGCCATAGCACTTTAACAAAGCCTTTGGCGCTGCTTTCATAGACATAGCAAGACATCTCAGGCTTCCTACGATAGCTATTTAGTAGCCATGACCTTCTGGAAAAAATTTTAACTGCAAAAAAATGCTGGAATTGACCTTATTTGTATGAAGGAATGGTGACATCCAATGGCCATGAGAGCATGTCTGTACTTGTAGTTTACGACCACATTTCAGAAATATATCACTATTTTTATTAGCATCGCAAATGTTGGGTGAAGTATTATTTCCTTCTCGATTCCCTCAGTGCCTATGACAGAGTTTCATAAATTACATGGCTTCCATGCTTTCTGTTCCTACATCTACCTGTCAGAAGATTCCCAGACTGGCCTACAACATTATCCTCCAGCAAGATGTGCTCTGAGGCAGGAGATGCCTACCAGACCAGCTGTAATGACAGCACAACACAGAAATCAGGCCTATCAATACAGTTCATATTTAAGATCTTTCCTGGATCTGTCTCTAAAATAGTTGTTGAATCACTTGACGAGGCTACATTATAAAGTGATGTTCTAAGTCTCATGTTCTAAGGCAACACTTCTTCCCTTTATTTAAAGTTTTCTGTCATAGTTTTTCCCATTAAAGAAGACAACATTAAGGAAAAAGGTCCCACCTCAGGATAATCTGGGAACCCCTGCCTATCTTATTTCTTACACACCCCATAAAATCCTTAGGATTTTTGTCTCAATTCCAAGGATAATTATTTCTATGAAGATGGAAGGAGCCACCCAATATCTGAAAGGTGGAACTGATTTGTGATCTTCTAAACAAGTGATCTGTAGCCATTTGAACATCTTTCAGACATTTGCTGGCAACAAATCTGTAGAATAATGAAAATTAGTGGAGATATTTGGGCTGACTGGGCTGTCCTGTATACCCTGCAATGAAAAAGAGAATCACAGAATCATAGAATGGCTTGGGTTGGAAGGGATCTCAAGGATCATCGAGCTCCAACCTCCATATCTAATCCTAGACCAGGCTTCTCAGGGCCCTACCCAACCTGGCCTTACAGCACCTCACCACTCTCTTGGTAAAGAACTTCCCCTGATGTGCAACCTAAATCTTTCCTCCTTCAACTTAAATCCATTCCCTTGCCATTATCTACCCTTGTAAAGAGTTGACTCCCCTCCTGTTTGTAGGTTCCCTTTAGGTACTGGAAGGCTGCAAGGTCACCCTGCAGCCTTCTTTTCTCCAGGCTGAACAAGCCCAGCTGTGAGGAATGGCTACAACTGGTGGAAGAATGACCTGAGAAGATAAGAGTGACGCACCAGGCATGGTGGACAGTTAACAGACCCAGTAAAATCAGAGCTGCCCACTCCCACAGCAGGCACTGTCCACAGTGAGGATTCTGCCAGCTCTTGCAAAGCCCTGCTACAGAGGGCCTAACTGCAATTTCTAGTTACAAAATCTACTTAAAACCAGAGACTGCTCCTAGCTACAGCTAAGGAAACACCCAGCATGTTGCTAGCCCTAGCAGCAGTAACTGATAATCATTATCTGATGACTGGTGCCCTTTCTGAAACAAGCGTGGTGGGCCTCAGGCAAGGACTAAAGATACCAACATCACAAACTCATCATAATTGGCATTAATTGCTCCTTTGTTGACGGCACAGCAGATCTGCCAAGGATTAAATGGATCATAGTGACTAAACTCATCTGTAGCAATGGCCCTTCACCACTCGACTGGGCTGATGAAAAGCATTCACACAATCCCTGTCCATTCGCAGTTGGGCTCAAGGCTCTGTCATTTGCGTATATTGCACTAAAACATTTATATATGTATATATCTTTTTGTCATTTCTGTAAGAAAGAATGGTGATGTTTACGCCTCTGAAGGTGGAGGATGCGCCTCTTCCTAACAGGGATGTGAACTTGGAGAAATAACAGCTGTTCAGAAAAGCCCAAACTTTCACATCAGCCAATCGCTCCCTTCTCCCAAACTTTTCCTTTGTAGCTTAGTAACTTGCTGCCAAAGCACATCTGAGACGTGCACTGAGCTGCACCTATAAACTGCTGTGCACTGTGCCCTGCACATTAATTGTAAACCTCAGTCTATGGGAGAAAATTTCTACCCCGCGTTTGCATGGACTTTCAGCTGCAAGCTGTTACACTAAGGCTAAATAAGATTAAAGATCAATTAAAAGATGCAGATGGGCCAGCTCAGCCTCCAGAAGAGTGAGCATATTGCATATTTATTACCTTTCAAATACTTTGGCGACTCTGAATAACAAGCCACCTTGAAGAGAGAAAAAAAGCTACATAACCAGAGATGCAATTACCCAACAAAACCAGTATTTAGTTTACTTTTATACAATCAGATGCACGAAGAAATCTTTCCAGTGACCTCTCTTCCTCTTTTGGGCATGGATCCGGATCAATCAAACACTCAAAAAAATCCACACAGGAAAACCTGACATTTAGGAAATACCACCGGGAGGTATCCAAACCAGAAATACAAAGGAAAAGAAATGTAGTTCGGGAACTCTTATTTCAGGTTTTACCAAGCTGAACAGTTTAATTCAGCAGCCAATGATCTAAGAAGTTAGTGTGGGCTACAAAACATTGGGAAATAATCAGCACAGAAGCCAAAGGGAGTAGTAATCAGTCCACGCACGTCCACCCTCACTTGGAGCATGGATCAAAAGCTCTGTGCTGCTGAAACCTAAATAGGGCAGGCAGCAAAACTACTCCATTCTTCACTACAACAGCACTTACATTTATCTATCATGCTACAAGCAAAGCAGTCCTTGAAATTGAAGAAAAGGAACCAAAATCAAAGTTTTACTTCCTGATATGGTCTGATCTCCTTGAGGTAAGCTACCCAAACTAGGTCTCTACTCATAATCTCAAGTTTTATACCACTAAGAGGCACACTACAGTGACAAAATTCAGTTCTCTGCTATCAGTCATCTCATAAAGCCTCAAAAAAAAAGAAATCAGAATCTACACGGGAAAATTCATTAACGTAATCTTTTGGAAGAACTGAGTTATCCAACGGGTCTGATGAATGTCTGCAGACTTAAAGGAAGGAGGAACTGAGGCCTATAGTTTACAGAAGTAATTTGAATGCCATGCCTGTCAACTGTTTTATGAATGTATATTACATGTTCTTTGTGAGTAACCTTAAACTAGAATTATTAGTCAAACATGATATATTAATCATCAGTACAGAAACCTATATATATGTAAAGGAATATATGTATAAATATACATACAGATAAGCATACACAAGCACACACATATACATGCAAACATCTTCATAAGGTTTATCTACATAAAGGTAATACAACTCCAAAGATGCTCAGAAATGGGAGATTCATACAGACACAGAAAACAAAGGAATCAAAACTCTGTTTACTACAGGAACTCACTGCTGCTAATGCTGGATTGCTTTTGGCAAAAGCAGGAATGAAATATAAGCAAATGTTAGAAATAACAATGAGAAGTTCATGGCAAGAGAAGAATACAGGGAGTTCAGACATTTTAACCAGTTCAATGGAGAGATTCTTAAAGAGTCTCTATAAACGAGCTATAGATTTGATGCTGCGGAAGAGCAGTACTATTGCCAAGTGTTAATTGAAATTTATTTCATTTTTTATCTATTTTCTGTTCCTTCAAGTTTTCTAACAAAAAATATAATTGCCTCTTCTGCAAGAACGAAGTCAGTTTTAAGGTTGCCTCATTCCCAAAAATGCCTAGTGCCTAAAATGAAGTGAAGTGACTACTCAGCACATGGCTTTCAAAGAGTACCAGCCTAAATAGAATCTGGATGTAAATTTAAACTTTAGTTATTAGACAAAAATAATAATAATTAAAAAAAAAAAAAGAACCAAAAAACCAACCAAAACTACAACAAAGAAAGAAACAAAATCCTCCAGGCTTAGATTCCCTGGTGTCAAACAGCAGGAACGTAAGCAAAGAGAAGTCCAAGCAGACTCCAACTTGGACCAACAGGTGGAACAACCATGGCAGCATGAAAATGTTTAGTATGTAGGTACCAAAATTAAGTTCACTGTCAAACTGTCTTATTAAAGAGACCAGCAGTTAGTCACATGTAAAACATTTCTGTCATAGTTAGGTTTTAATTTGTGTTTAATTTATGCTAAATCCTATATGAAGACAGACAAGAACTGCAAGCCACACTCATCACTTCAGAATCCTGACCTGCTGCTATCTATACCTTTCCCAAACAGCAGATGACAAACTAATTTGCAGTTAGCTTCCATGTACTGCTGCCAGCATGGAAATACTCACAAGCCAATTATGTAGCATTCTGCACAGAACTGCAAAGAGATCTTGCAACCTGAACTCTGCTGTTGATGCTGGTGCTGGGTGTACTTACACCCTAGGGACTGTTCCCACTTGCCCCATTTTGCAGCAAGGTGCAAGTGGAAATTTCAAAGGCACAGGGCAGAGATATGAACAAAGAAGAATGGAAAAGAATGTGAAAAAAAACTACTCCCCAGAGCATTAAGGTTCACTTGTAAAGGACAGAAACTGCATTATTAAACAAAACTTAGCTTTGCCAAGAATTAGCCATGTGGAGCTGGAAGAGCTAGGCAGAAAATCCAGCCTCAAGCTCAACATCAAGTTAAAGATTTCCAAAAGACTTTGACTTAAGTTACTATTAGCCAAAGACTCCCATGAAATTCTAACATTTCTACTGTTGGCAGAAGGTTTCTGAAAAACATTAGATAAGGCAGTTGTCTTCTGCTTCTCTCATGAAGTTCTACTTCACTCTGGCCAAGCTGGTTAAATACAGAGCCTATAACCAAGCCCTCCCTCATGGTGTTTCTCTCCTTACACTCATAATGCTTAAAGAATTTCTGATTATACGCTAAATGATCACTATATACTTGAAAAAACACCACCAGCAAACTAGCACAAAAAGAACAGACATTAAGGAAACCTTCAAATATTCCCTCTGCTTTTGTTTGGCAAGCATGGGAAATGTTAACACTTAACATTTCATTTAACACTACTCATGGACCACCACATTTCCACAATGAAGATCTGTTCCCAAAAACCTGTTCAGCATTAGTACAGCTTCTTCTCGGTGTTATCAGTATCCTCACGCTCTTTCTTGCCTCTAAAAACTCAAAACAGCTCATTACGGCCTTGATAGGTACTAGGAAGCATCTTCCCATTTTTCATTCTTACCTTCTCTCCACTGGAGTAGAAGAAATAACGCAATCGGACAATGTTACAATGATCCAGCTTTCTCATAATCTGGAGCTCTCGGTTCTGAAAAGAAGAAAAAGAAGAAATGCAAACAGTTAGGAACTCTTCTCAAGAAGTCAGAGTACTGCACTGAATACCATAAAATTCATATAAAGGAGGTTATAAAAGTGAGCCAAAGAAAACTGGAAGCTGGAAAGATGTAACAGTTCTCTTGTTGTAAGAATCACACGTTGATTAGCCTTTCTCCCAATTGCTTTACCACTGAAAATACCGATGTCACTAAATATATTTTCCCTCAGAAACAAATATCTACAAATACACTGCAAAACCCAAGAACCGACTGCTTGCATTAATAAAATGTCAGTGTTAAAAGGCAAGAAAACATTAACTTTGCATTTTTATTTTCTGATCTTACAATTATACAAGGTATCAGCCAGAAGGGTTAGAAGGCTTTCTATTTGAATACTGTCAAAAGAATGTAAATAATGTCAAAGCAAACATAACACTTCTACTCCTCCATCCTTCACACTAATGGCCAACTGAATTCCACCATGCTGATGGCCAAGTGAATTTCAACACACTGACGGCCACCTGATCTCCACCACAGTGCTCTCTCATTCCCCTCCTCAAAGGATGAGGAGCAGGAAAAAATATGATGAGAAAAAAAGGAAAAGCTCACAGGTGGAAACCAACTGAGTTCCACCACAGCCAGATACAGAACAATGGTGTGAGACAGGTATATGATGGAAGAGCCTTTTCTTTACCATTCTCCTTGAAATGCCAACAAAAAAAAAAAGACATGTAATTGAGAAGGGGACTCAATTCCCAGTCTCATTCAACTATGGTTTAACTAGATATAGACAGAGAGAACAGCAACACTATTTTCCCCATTTTATATCAACTTGAAAAATCTGTTAAGATAAAAACAATTCATTACATACAAAATAATCTGGGGACTTTACTGCAAATACCCACTGCAACTGAGCTCTAAACAAATTAGGGAGCTTCCAGCCTAGCAGATAAAATGAGTGAAATGAGTTGAATTGTAGATATGGATGAAAAAACGCAAGTAAAATCAACACAGCTATGTCTTATATTTTATTCCACAGCCGCTGCTATAATACACCTTTCTCCTGTGGTTACATTTACACATCACTTTTTCCTTCCTCATTTGCTGCACTCGTAGTTTTAAAACTAGACAGTATTTCAATGTCAACTTAAATCACAAGGTTGCAAATCACGCAACCTGCCTAACTAGGATCAGATATGCACTAGTCCTATTAGCTCCATCAACCTTAACATCTTCAGGAATATTTAGGAAGAAAACCCTTCAGCTACAAAACATTCTCATACATACATGATGTTCAAAGCTCACAATCTGTGAGATGCTGTTGTTGAAACATGGGTATCATATTCTAAGTGTAAGGGAGTCACATACAGTGCCTGTCACTACTACTGAAGATTGAGGAACTCTACAAGAACCCTGATATTCTCCTGAAATCCTATGGAGAGAATTTGCAAAAGAGGAATAGCTGTCTTCTCATTTTGCCCAACCTGCACACCACCACTCATGCAGTGCTGTCATCTCAGTAGCTGAAAACCCACAACAAGTTTTCACTATCATAATGAAGCTGGGATGGATCTATACCCTATCAGTCATAGAAATACTTGTTGTGATGAAACACTTATTTCTCCAGATGCACTTTACAGCGCTTAACAATACTACTACATAACTGAAACTAACACAAGAATTTCCCATTTCTTCAACTAAATTCTATCAGAAAGATAAATGTTTTGTTCCACCATTTATCCCAGTAAGATGGAAATAATACCATTTATTTCAGGGAATTATTGAAGAAACACATGAACATACTAAGCATGTATGTGTAAAAACTATTTTAGCGATCCCTTTACTAGCTCCTTAAAATACACATACACACTCTTAAGTCAAGTCATTGCTTTGAGCTCTTAAGATAGCATGTATATGCTGACTGAATCCACCGCAAAAAAAATCAGGAGTTACTCTAATGCAAGGCTGAGGTTATATTTATCCCCTGGTACCTCAGCCCAGCAGAAGCACAATCTGTGCCTACTCTGATGCCTTCCATTCAGATCTGTCTCCTTCGGCTCTGACCCCGACCATCTGCTGCGGCTCCGCAGGCAGCGCTTCAAGGGGTGCTAACATCAGGGATAACCATAAACCAGTTACACAGTAACCTACATCTAGCATCCCAGAAACAGCCTGAATGAAGCAACTGTCATCTTAGTCAGTCGCCTCAGCCGTCTTAAAGCCAAGCAGGCTTTCAATCATCACTCCCGATGGAGGTGAAAATGGAATAGTCACACAGTCACAAAAGCTCAACTGGATGCGGCAGAGAACTTCTGATGCTCATGTCACAGAATGATGCTCTTAAGAACTCATTTCTTTCCAGTGAATACGTAAAGAATTCTCACCGTACTACTTCACTGTATGCTTCTTAAATACATAACGGCCATTTCACATCAAAGTGGGTCATTAATTACCCGTGCACAAATACTCTTTAAAAAAAAAACACAACAAACTGGATTACACTAAGGGAATCCTTTGTGAAAAGAACAGTAACAGATGTCCTACGCAGTGTAAGAGAGAGAGCACACAGCTAGATATAATGCAGGCTAAAACCATTTCAGAACATGCTGAAGAGACAAACTGAGAGTGCATGACCAGAACATACGGTGGATGGAAACATCAAACTCGTGCACATCCTTCGTTCATCTCTGTCCTTCATGAGTAACGTTGGGTGAAAAGACCAAGACTCAAAGAGGAATTAGTTCTTCTACTCCCACCTCTATTCACAGGAAGAGAAAGATTTAGTTTACTCACCAAGGATTTCAGCCTAAAGAGCACTGAAGGTGGCTTCAACCTTCAGCACCAGCCCTTCCACAAGAGAGGACCCAGATTAACTGAAACACGGAGCTCTTGTGGTACACATTACACTCCTTCAAGAAGCAGCAAAAACAATGGCATCATGACAAGTTCCTTCAGTGGATTTCACTACCATAATCTGCTATAATGGACAAGGATAACTATCTCCCAACACATTCTCTTCTGCCCCATCCAGATTTCCAAAGCTATGTCAGCTATTTATCAGTCCTAATCCGGATCTTTCTGTTGTTTTTGTTTAGGTTTTGTTAAGTATCACAAAATGACTGGGTCTTAAAGGATTATGGATTTGAAACTTCTTGAACTGCATCTGAGCAAAAGGAGGTGAAAAGTTCCATGCAGTTCCCAGCAGCACGTCAGAATCAATATATAGATGATGAAGTGTAGAAACATCACCTGGATATAATTCAGAAGAGCTGTTCTCAGAGTTTCCTTGGCTAAAGAACATGCTGGATTTTGTTGTTTTTTTCCTTCCAAAATGACTTTAGTCTCAGCAAGGTGCTTTGAAGAAGATGCTCAAAGTAGATGAAACACTATGAAGTTGCGTTTTTGTTTTGATACACCAAGATTACGACCTGGTTCTTGCAACCACATAAGGTTGGAGCACGGGGGGCATTAGTGCAGTGGAAAAATGAACCAGTTTCCAGCAAGAGGCATGAAGGCTATGATAAAGCGTCAGGTTTGGGTTTTTTTCCTCTTCTTCCTGCTTCCCCTTGAACAGCCCGAATGGCATGTACCTCCACTCAACTGCTGCACTACTGAGCCTCTCCGGAGAAAGAGTTCAGGCCATCACCTCGAGAGACGTCAAGCGTTTCCACATTTCTCCCATCACCCACAAAAGGCTGCACAGGGCAGCGGTCACACACAGGCAGGTTTTTCCATCTGAGGTCTTCTCTACTGGAGCTGCCTGACCCATTCCTCCAAAAACGCATTTCAAATGCTGTCAGTCACAAGGCTCCTTTTAATGCTGTCTTGCTGTCGCCAAAAGAATGTCAGAAATTACTCTAGGGCTCAAAGAAATAACTTCCTTCCACAGAAATATGATGATTCAGTCATTTACAGAATAAAGGTTAATTCCTAGATTATCCTGTATTTGCCCCAAGCCATCACTGAAATAAACCAGTGCTTGAAGGAAAAACAAGTGAAAAGGGCTTAACTACAGAGGCCAGGGCTGGGAATCTGCCCATGTCAGTCATTAATAGCTAGCCAGGCATGAAAAATCCATTTTGTGGGCAAGCAATTTCAAGCAGAGAGAAATGTCAACAGTGATCACAGTGTTCCTCATTTACATGTGTGGTGCAAATGAAGTCCAACGCCAGTCTCCCTCTCGCTGCCAGACACAGCGTATTTCCAGCATGGATGGATCTAGGTTACAAAGAAACCCTCTTCCAACAGCCACCATTACCCAGTTAGCGCTAGTCCATCAGTGACTGCAAAACACTCGCAGCTCTGCTGGCTTAACGTGTGGGGTCAGAAAGTTCAGATGCTGCATCCTGCTCCAGTCCCTACTGATGGACAGCATGCATGTGCAGCTTGGAGGATTTTGATTGTAAAATGCTGTGATTCCTTTAATCCTAAAAGGCCTAGAGACAGCTATCATACTCATTAGCACACTGTTAGCATTCATGGCTTCCCTGAGGGAAAAAAAAGGCATCAGTGATAGCAACCAGCGGCTTACAGCATAAACGTGAAGCTGTTGCTTTCTATACCATCACCCTATACAGGCATAGTCCTTCCCTTGCACCTCTCCTGGCCATTCAGAGAAATTCCAGCCTTTCGCAGAAGGGAAAAGCTAAATGTTGAGCACCCATGCAACAGGAGGATAACAAACCCACTCTGTGAAAGAAGCGTGAACGAAGGGACCCAAGATACAGAATACTTGTGCACATCTGTCTGCAGTGCAGTCGCAGCATGCTTTGTCACCACACAACCGCAAGGAATGCAGGCTTCCTTTCCCCACCAAATTCCACAATGCTGCCAAACTTTCCACTCTTTGTCCTCATGCAAAAATCTGGTGGTTAAGATCCCGAAGTGACAGAAGATGGAGACGCACAGCAAGGCAGCGGAGCACAACGCTTCTGAACGCTGGCCTGAGAGCTGTTAATGCAGAACACCCAGGAAGAGTCAGAGCACAAACCGCGTGTGTCAGCTCTATTCTAGTCAAAAATTATTACTGAGTGCAGCGACCTTCAGCCGTGCCATGGGTACAGAGCAGGGTAAAAAGCATCAGTTTGGCACGAGACTGCCTTGAATATGGGCTAGTTTTCTTTAACCCCTGGAAAGCTAGGCAGGTTACACCTCCACCACGCAGCAGTGAAAGCTGTCAGAAAGGTATGCTGGATAGAAAATAGAGACACTAAAGCACGCCTTACTTTCACCCTGTGTGGGCATTTACTGAAAAACTCAGGCATCGTGCCCCTTCTTACAAATGGGCCACCTACCTGTTAACCCATACAGCGCCATTTTATGTAACCTGCTCCAGCCTGCTCTTGCCAATGCAGGGCACAGTCCCTAGACAGAAAACTTAGGCTTCATACAGCTACGATACACTTGTTTCTGCAGCTGGAAAGACAAACAGCTTATTTTTAAGAGAGCACACGACAAGCTCTAGTCCCTTGGGGGAACAGAAGAAAAATCTTGTCTCTTCTTTCACTTCCTCCCCACATCTCAGTGGTTAACTGAAGGGAAGAAATCAAATTCTTCGTTAGCTCACCATGGTCTCTTTGAATGGAAGTGAGCTTGAGAGCCTCTCAGAGACTTAATACCATTTCTAGATTCCTGCCAGCTCTCAGGAAGCTCGAGACCAAACTTGGAACAGAAACTGATTTACAGCCTCATGTCTCTTTCAAACCACAACCTGAAATTCAATTAATCATTTTCAAGTGGTTGTTCCAAAGCCTGTGACCTGATGAACTGCTTAGTTCTCAATCTCAGTCCTGCAGCATCTACCGTGCTCTGCCAAGGGTGAGGCCAGAAGCAGCAGGAATTACAGCACGCCCAGGATAAAAGTTGGAAAAAAATGGAACTAGCTGTGAAATTCAGAGAGATGGTTAAAGTCCATTACGACACTGAAATAAGAAAGTGCAGGAAAGATAATAATTGAAAGAAAAAGTAGTTTCTAGAAGGCAGCCCTGTGCTTTCAGAGATAATAGGCATTCTTTCTCAGAGGTAGCACAGAAGATCTCTGTTGAAAAACTCTGAGAGCAAAAATCATTTTCCTTTCAGAAATTCGCTGTATGGATTTTTCTCCTATTTTGATTTCCAGCTCTTCAAGCTAGGAAACAAAGTGTAAGCATGCCTATAACATCAGTGCGAGTGAATCTGCAACACCCGTAGAAAGTTACACCTGCAATTACAACCGGAACAGGTTGCAATTAATCTATTAATCAAATAAGTTCCAATCTCCCATGGGCACAGACATTCGCTGAATCGCTAATCGCTGTGCTATTAAACATTAATGAAATGCTTTATTACTCTTGGCCTTCTCTTCTTACATATGACGCAGCAGATGTTTCATGCAAGCAGATGTCAAAGGACTTTCAAAAGAAAAAAACCTCTCATCCTCAAGTCTAACAAAATCTATTTTCACTTTTCTTTTGTGATTTTTTTTTTAGGGTACAGGTCAGCGCTGCCTCCAATGTTTATTTGTCCTTCACCTCAGACTACTTCTACATTAACAGAAGATATCTAATATTAGTAGTCATTAGGGGCTTTCATTTTAATCCAGATGAAAATATCTGCCTCCCTAAGAACTTGATGGAAGCATCCAAACTTAAGGACACAAGAAAGAGAAACCAGGGGTGAAAATCAAGCAGAGAATAAGGAGGGAGCATAGCTGGTGAGTGAAATTAGCTGCCTTCAGATGATTATTTGCCAACAATAATTAAAACTTTCAGAAGTACAAGTCGTAATAATGAGCTCCCAGATGACTGAGCTTTTAAAAGGTTAACCTTTCACTGCTGAACTCAAAGAGAGACTGGGCAGCTCCTGCTCTGAGGGGTGGGGAATGCAGGGTAGCAAGTTTGTCATCAGCAAATGACTGCATTTATTAGTTACCGCTACATTTTAGAACCTCCACGTGCAAATGCTGAGTCTGAGATAGGCATGCCTAAGAAATTCTACGTCCTACTGAATTTCAGATGGTAGCCACATGTGTTTCAAAACCAGTTCTTTGTAGCCTCATATTAAAACAATTCAAGCTCCCTCAAGTATGTATTTTTATACTAAAAGGCAACAGCTGCAAAACAATGTCACTGGTTGATCTTTTGCTAGATGCAAGAAATCTACCACTTAAAAAGGGAAAGCCAACCATACCGCAGTACAAATCCTCTACAAACTTACCAGATGAGTTAGTGCTCACAGTTGCTAAAATGGGCTCTCAGACTTCTGACTTAGGAGTTTTTCCCTTAGTCAGCACCAGCACACTTCCAGCAGTTACTTTTTTCTTTCCCCAAAAATGGGGAAAACTTAGAAAACTTAGGGTTTCAGAAGCACTTTGCAGTGACAGGCAGCCAGCTGTGGCCTGCAGTCACAGCACCCCAGACCCAGCCATCTGCCGTGTCTTGTGGCCCAGGCTTATGCCCCTGAAGCCAGGACATAAGTGAGCACTGTGTCACACAGTCTGCCTCAGAGTCCAAAGCACACAGCACAGAGCTTTGAGATCAATTCGTACATCTGGTTGCCAATGGCATCAGTGTGAGACCACCACGCTGACAAGAAAGGCAAAGTAAAAAGCTGAAGCTGTAGTTGGGAATTAGCCATAGTGGCACTGTCACTGTATAAGACAGGAGTAGTTTCAGGAGCGTCACGGTCTCTACCTCATTTCTGAAAATCAAATGAGAATTACCACGTAATTCTGTCACAAAAAAAGAAATAAAACTGCTGAATCCAAGGTTCTAAGAAAGCCAAGAAAACTTGGCCTCTTGGGCACTGCATCATGTGGTATCTCAACAGCAGTTATCATCAGATGCTTCTAAGACTGCAAGAAGTTCATAAGCCACCTGGGACCCTAAAACCTAAAGATATCCAAGTTTAACCTCCCATATTAAGCCTGTTAGCTATTTTAAGAAAGTGCAGTCATAAAATATAAAAGCCTCAACAACTGATAGTCCGCCAACCTCACAGTTCTTTCTGCAGAGCACCCAGCTTCCCCAGGATGCAGTTACAGTATTGGGCTGCCACAGAGATGCACTGTGCCAGGTAATGAAGGCTCATCTTCAGGGCCCTCACGTCATTGGTTACAAAAGGGAAAAGCCCTGCAGTGAATAAACTGATGAACTCAGAAGAACTGAAATGCTAAGAATTAAGTCCTTAAGTCATCAGTCTACTGTTACCAAAAGCAATGAAGATTTCTGGATACAGAAAGCACTGTCCAGGTTTCCTACATAGCACTGACCAAAAAGGATGCACACAAGTTTCAACATCTTTCTGAAAACCAGCTATATTCAAAGCCAGCCTGAAATACTAACATAGGTAGAGCAATGGGACTTGCATGAGCCCACCTCTCACGTTATCTCCCTCCTCCTAAACTCAGAAACAACACAATTTTATCGATAATCAAGCAGGGTTGTTGTGCAGAAAGGAAAATCTATGAGCCCAGATGGACTCTGTGCTGTTACTGAGAAGCTGGAATTTCTCCCTAACTGATTCAACTGCACAAGAAGAAAGCTTAAACAACTTATCACATGAGTTCTACTGCCCATTTCTGTACTGAATGCTTTCCACTGACAGCTTTACGAGCTAGAAATATCAAACTTACTCCATAACATTTTGTGAATTCCTCTGGAACGTTTTAAAATACAATTCTGAAAGTTTTGAAAGATTTAAGAATTGACCTCCCAAAAATTACTACAAGCTAATGTAAACGAAACTTGTTTCAAAACCCCTCTCAGATTTTGCTTTATTCTATTTCCTGGAATGTTTATAAGTTGTATGTTAGAACTGGAGAAGTATGATACAAAATGTAGTAAGCAATAAGTCTGCCTAGCAAGTAAGAATTTAAACCAGTCTTAAGAAGTTGAAAGTATCTTGTACTTTACAGTACCTTATCTCCTAGGAGTTGGAGTTGCACAAAACTCAAGAATGAACACGCTATATAAAAGCCTCTGGTTATCTGAATTGACGAGACCAAAGATCAAATGCCAGCAGCTCCACTTCTTTAACTACCCAGATCAAGTGTCACAGGAACAAGATTTGCAAATTTACTTTTAGAAAGAAAGTTCTGAGGATAGCCCCTGCTTACCTTACTGTTAAGTAGTAACACATTCATCAAAGATGCAGAGAAATACTACCAGGTGCCTTGTGTTTCAACAGGATTGCTCCCCTGTTCACTTCCTCATCCCATCCCTGCACACTGAACAATACTTTCCACATTTTGGGGGAGACTTCATGTAAAGAAGGGTCTTGAAACTCTTCTGCATTCAAAGTGACTTCAGCATAAAATATCAAAGTAACTTTGTGCTTCAGACACAACACTGCTTGCCTATGTAGGCAAGACAGTGCTGCTACCAATGCGTTCTGGTATTTACAGCACAGAACAACAGATTAAGACACAGCCACCATATCTGGAGTTATACTGACATTCAGGCCAATTTAATTCGAATAGACTCTAAAGGTAAGTTAAGATTGCAAGAGTTTGGGAGGACAGCTGAATTCAGAAATCTCACTTGAAATTAATGACCTTTGAAAGCAACTCAAAAAGTCACCTACGGCCTTATTACCCATGCAGACAAGCCAGTAGAACAGGATGCCACATCTCAGTGCTTCGCCAGGAGGGGACTTACTTCTACCTGCACACAGTGCCTTGCATGTGCACTAAGTACAGGATGTTCCCACTAGCAAGGCGGACCCTTTCCAGAGCCACTCATCAGAAGAGCCCAAACCAGGAGGCCTTGCACTGTTTATCCTTCCTTAATTGCTGGCCTTCATGCTACCACAAATTGCTCAATGAGTGCAGTGGCTCTGCTGTGCCTCCAACACAACAGGCAACCCCCGGGTTTGCCCTAGTTTTCCTATGTCTCATTCTCCTTCCTCTTCTGATCTGTTAGCCTTACCAAAAAGCCGTAGATAACCTTTATACCTGTTACTCACAGCTACAGATGCAGAGTCACCACCTATCAGGAAATCAGTTATGTTATTTGCAAACCACGTCCTTTTCTGTCCTGTCCCAACCTGTGTTGACTTTTTGGTTAAAAAAAAAGAGAAAAAGCACGCACTGTATCAAGCCCATGACTATTTGCTCTGGCTCTTCGAACGCTGACTTCAATCATCCCCAGTGGTTTCTAGTATGCTGGGGAAAGAGCGTTTTTATTTCATATGCTCTCATGCTTTTCGCAGGTACCCAAATGACAAGCGAGTTGCATTAATAACCCTTGTGTAAGCAAGGGAGCCACAGCTCTCATAGACATGTAGGTACAGTTTACTGTGATGTTGCACTAACAGAAGAATATAGTCTATAACTATCATATACATGTTTTTAAAACAACAGAAGTTTAATGTCACTCCCTCGACTAAAAATGACCAGCTCTTATAATCTTTAATATGATAACTCAGATTTGCTTACTATAAAGACATCCAGCAAAGCAACATAAAGAAAAACACTAAGGCTTGGTCTGAACGCGCTCATACAGTTGCTCAAGGTCAGAAAGCAAATACAGACACATCCACGTACCACACTGAACTGAACTTTCCTAACACTTCCTACCCCGTGCACTGGGTTTTGAAGCAGAAAACTTCAAAGTGCCAACTTCCACACTTGGTATTAACACTAAGGGAAGTCAGAACTGCATCTTCTTTAAACTTCCTCTAGAATTCACCACGAAAACCAAACTTCCCCATGAAGGTGCCTTATCAAGTTCAGGCAAGTGTGGAAGGAGAAAAAAATTCCCCATGAACAGCACAGATTGGAACTCAGGAAGCACGTCTGCCCTGCCAAAACCTCCAGAGAAGCAGCTAAAGCTGTACTGTCCCCTTTCAGGGACTAAGTAGCCTGCAACAAATGATTTAATTTACAACCAGTCAGCATTCTTGCACTGCTACAGTCATCCGGTATAAATGAGATGCCTGTTCTCAAGTCCAAAAAACTTGCTACAACCTTTATGAGTCATTTTTCTGGTGCCATTAAACTTAGATGAATGCACAAGGGCCTGCAAACTCAGACTGATCAACAGATCTGCAGACATCTTCATATGAACAGCACAATAGCACAGAAACAGGCAGAATATTTGACTTGATGTCTTTTTAAGATCCAGCTTCATCCTCATTTGGCAGAATTTAAGGAAAAAACAAGAAGGGAAATACAATCTAGCTCTCTGACATCAGAATGCCCCTCGAATTAAAAAAAAAAAAACAAAATTAGATCCAGCTGTTCTATTACATATGCATTGTTATGCTTCAATGACTCAGGCTGGCTGTTAGTATTTTGACTGTTTAGCTTAGTACTAAGCGCTCTAATCACTATGGCTGGGGACTTTCAAAGGAACATCACAAACCGACAAGTGGAATGAACACCTTTGTTGGGTCGGTAACAATTAGGCAGGGCTTCAAACTCTGGGACACAGATGTACACGGTGCAGGTATTTGCATCATGACACATAGAGGAGCCTTGATTACTCATCCCAGTTCACTCTTCCAGGCACCACAGAATCAGAAACCCACCCTGAAGAAAGGAGACTGCATTCTCCTGAGTTAAGAGTTCGTCACATCTCACTCTAAAGAAGCAGAACCTGATTTTAAGTAGGTGCCCTCCCTGCTCCTGCCCAAAAAAGTAGTATAAGTTTGGGATAAGCTCTGGATTTGCAGCATCATTTGTTAGACTTTAAAACAAGCATCAATATAAAACCATGACACTGAGCACCGTAAATATTTTCCTTAGATGGAACATATCATCTTTCCAATGTACTTCTTTTTTTTTTTCTGGGAGTTATCGCATGATACAACTCTTATGAAGTCACTCAAATAAAATTCAGATCCAGTTTTACTTCCTGCAGAAGATCATATAGGAGTTAAGTCCATCCAGTAAATCCTCGCTGTTTCTCGCATCCTTAAATTTAGTTTTGCCAAACTTCACTGCACAGTGCGGATTAAAAGAACACGAGGGAATGAACTCAGAAGGCCACCAAACCAAACACTTTGCTTGTTTATTTTTCTTTTTTAAGTGCTTTGTGAAATAGCGGGAAAAGGATTCCCTCTATGGAGCAGACTAAAAACAATTCGGGCACTTGCATCTCATCTTCAGTTCTACCCAGGAACAGGAAGCATCTAAACCACAGGAAAAACCAGCACTGCTGCTAATTCCAGAATATGCCCTACAGAGGCTGAAGGTCCTTTTCTCTGCACTACGGAGGCTTAACAAAAAATAGCTTGCTTTCATTATTGTCTCACATCCCTGTACTACTTCTCAGAGCAGAAGTAGGCACTGCATATTGCCTTCAGTAGCAAGGGAAACACCAGCTACGCAGCTCTGAAAGCTTCCTAGGAGCACACCAGTTGATTTGAAAACATCAGATCTACTCAAGAAAACAAACCAGCAAATCAAAAATTATTCTGATTTCTGCATGTCCCGTAGCCTTCCTCATTTTGCTCGCTGAACTTGAGGTATTTCTCTTCAAGAAGGGAGCTGGGGATAAAGCCAGCTCATTTGCAAGGTTTTAAATGAAGCTGAGAGGGCTGAGCTAAGCAGACGGCACCGGAGGGCACAGCTCGGGTCTGGAAACACCATGTTTGAGCAGATCCGTCTCTTGGCCTTACTCTGGGAAACCTCTACTGAGCAGCAGGTGGGTCTGTTCCACCCTTCCTGTCCCTTAACACTTCATTAGCTACCACTTTTTCATCCCCCAAAGCATAGTTATCACAGTAGAATACCTGAATGAGAAGCAAGTACCAGATTCAAAAGGGACACGCCATTTGATGTAGCCTGAGATAGCAGCCAAATATTTTTAAGTTAAAAATGGCAAAAAATGAAGACAAATACCTGACAGCATACTCCAAACACACCTTAAGAACGGCACGCTGCATCAAGCATAATTTAATCAAATAAGAGAGGAAGTCAGCAAGTGAGAGGCACAGGTACGTAACGCTGCTAGATGTAAAAGCGCTTCAGCTAAATCTGCTGTGGGCAGGCAACCTCATGCTGTGCACTTCTAAGAGAGAACACACAAAGGTACAGCAAAAAGCCTTGAAGTAACTGTATGCACCAAGCTTCTAAGCAGCCTCAAAAGCACCATTTTGATCTCAACAAAGACCAGCTAATCCTCTATTTATATACTGCAAAATGCTTTTCTTCTCAACTGGGAGACAGGTGTAGAAGATTCCCAATGGGACACCATTTCCACCCCATATCCACTTTAATACCTGAGCTCAGTACAAAAGCCAGCTCTCAGGAGCATTAGGCGTGCCTGCTCTCTGCCTCTGTCTTAACTAGAACTACAAGACGGAAAAAAAATTAGCTTCAAATTTATATATGACCTTAAGCAGCAATGAATCACTAAATTGCTGAGCTCCAGAAGGAAAGATGTGAGCACTCACAACAGCAGTTCTGAAGGCTATCACAGACCTTTTCCATAAAAACACAGAGGATGTGCATATTTTACAACTGCTTTTGAACAGCAGCCCAGCACTCAAATCCTAGGAAGTTTTCAAGTCACCTTTCACTGTGGCTACTCAGATCTAGGAACATATAGTATAAGCAAGGCCCCCTCCCAGGTGTGTCCCAGCAAAAACAGCTGCGGGATTTACAAGTAGGAATGAAGAACAGCTTATCCCTACTGCACTCAGTTTTGTTTTTTCTATATCATTCCTTCTCAGGCTCTTAAACACCATAGCTGGAAAGGACAAAGGAAAGCATCCTGGAAAATGAAATTTAATGTGAGCAGCATCAGGCATTTTGAAGCATCTTCAACTGCAGTCGAATAGCTACAGTATGCTGTCACTATGTGGCAGAGTTACAGCTATTTCTGTTCCTGAAAGTACACATTTCCATACCTTCATGTGTGTGGAATTCTTCTAAACTTTAATCTCTGCTCTCAGTCTCATGGTTTCAGAATAGCATTGCAAACACATTAATGTTTGTTTTTTTTTAAACCTGCCTCAAAGAAGCCTTCAGCTTAATTTGAGATTCTATATATGGATATGTATGTGTGTGCATATATGAAATCCAAATATACAAATATGTATGTATGTTTATGTGTAATATATATTTCACATTTTTCATTAACAGCAGACTTACAGAATAACCTCCTTTGGTAGACACGAGAGACAACAACAAAACCATAATCATTACCACAGCAGCTACGTAAACCATCTGGACTGTCGAGGCAAAAGACTATCAAAAGCCAATACCTCGAATGGTTCTCTTTTTGAGTCAGTGGACACACAAAGGACAGGTCTGCATCCTCAAAGCTATAGTTTTCAGTCCAGCAGCACACTTGCAGCATCAAAACTTGCCAAATCAAAGGTACACACAGACTTTTGGTTTTGTTAGCTATACCGAGTTCTTGTGAAAACTGGGAAACTGAATGAAATACGAGGTTTAGAGTAAGAATTTAGATGTCTATCCAGACTCTTCAGCACGATGAGAACAAGAAAGCAATGCAACCACAGCAAAAGCCAAATGGCAGAATTCACTTAGATATTCGCTCTCTCTTTCAAGAGACAGATCAAATAGTGCTGTAAGAAATGCTATTATCTTAGTAAACATCTCTGCTAAGCAGGCTAAACTAAGCTGGATCATAGCTACAAATTTGGCCTCCATACAACAAAGTACAGACTTGAAGAAAGCCTCTCAAACAGAACGCAGCCCTTGAGCTCATCAGAACATGGAAAAATATCCTGAACCTGCATGCACCCAAGCGTCTCTGATACTGCAAATCGTATCTGACGGCCCTAGTTTTTAAGAGGGACTGCAACTCTTCACATAGAAATAGGAAGGGATAGTTTTGAAAAGACTTCCGGTCGAGCTGAATAATCTTCTTTCTGCTTGTTTTACAGAAGTTATTAATATTGGCTAATGTCACAGGAAAATATTAGCAGCTTTCTTCTCCCCTTGCATTACAAGCATAATGCATTACATCGAAGTAGCCAGAAGAGAGAAGTGTTGTTGAGGGTGCTCCTTCTAGTTATTTAACAATAAAATTAAGGCATCCTTCTAATAGAGCCACCTCTGTAATGGTCTTCTGAACAGTGATTCATTAGCCCTCAGATCTTCAAAGTAGCTAAGATGTGAAAGCCCTCAAAGACTTAGGAGAGAGGTGTTAAAACGTTATTATCTCTCATCATCGTGTCTATCCTTTGTGATTTCCATCCCATGGATGCTTCCAGATCGAACTGGGAAGTCCTTGGAAATGAGACAGAATAAATTATGAAAACACTATTTGGAAAGAAGGCCTTCAGTTTATGGTTTGAATATTCACCAGTCACTAGAAAGTGATCTGAGAGAGCTAGATTAGCTCATACAACCGTACATTAACAATAGTAAGTTATGTTTTTTGTGGGCACCCAGGCATATGACACAAGGCCACCGAGAAAGAGGATCATCAATACAACAGAGCAGGTCTAACCTCTATATTATATTTCACTCTTAATTTCAGACCCCAAGCACTGCCTGAAGACAAAGACAGTGTTTATTCTAAGCCTGTGTGATTATCTCTCACTTCCTTCTGTAAAAGGGTGTAATGTCCTTCCTCGACATCAAGTGCCTGAAAGACCGGCAGCTCGGGCATATACAGAGTGAGACAGAGCTCTACATGGTAGGTACCTCAACTTTGCAACAGGGAGGATGGCTTCCCATCATCTACACACCGAATGTTCCCATGGCAAAGCTGTAATACACGGGAACAGGTGTCCGGAAAATAAATTTGCTAAAATAGTAAAGAAGTGAAGATACTTTATACATCCTGACTGAACCTGACAAAGGGAGACTAAGCCTGCATTGAAGAGACCACAATACCTCTTCCTCAAAAGCTTTCCTGCTGGGTTTCCTTCCCAACCACTATCAATAGGCTGTCTGTCAAACCCTTGTTTGTCAGTCCACAGGCAGGACTATCCACAGCCCGAGCTTTCAGACCACAGCAAAAGCTTCTTTAACTCGATCAGAGTACCGTGTACCCCTGTCAAGAGAGATCAACTGCACTAACAACCATCTCAGTAGAGTGAAGCCCTCAGAAAATGCAGCATATTTTCCAATGCGTATCTGCTATCTCCTCTATGCTAAGTAGCCGAGGATAACAGAGCGCCAAGAAATGGGCCACGGAGAGCAGCCACGAGTGGAACCTATCAAGCCTGATATGAATTTGGACTCACAGTAATCTGTTAACCAGTGAGATTCTACATTGCACTGAGACCCTGTTCAAAACACAGCCATGCTAGAACTGCAGTGCCACAGCTGAAGAACCAACTGATCTGCAACAAAGAGTAGGAAGAGGTAGCAGCACTGCAGCTATCCATACCATCACATTAACTGCTGTACTCAACACATTAGCAAAGATTTTACAGTTATTTTGTTCTGGCATAGACCAATGCTTCTACTTCAGTGGAGAAACCAGATATAATAAGGGAAAGTAAGAAACAATACAAACACCACACTGTTCTCTGGTAATTCCTGTCTCAGGCAACAGCTTTCAGGTTAGCTTCAAACCTGTATAAATGCATCTCAGCTTCCTGGAATCTAAAAATGAGCAACTGTGGTGTGTTTTCTGTGTTTTTATAATGAACACCCTCCACACTCACAAAACACAGGAGGAGCTCAGGGGCCAAACTCTATTGAGACCTCCTGAAGTTTCTGAGTCCTCTAAGTTTCAAGGCTTTCTGCTGGCTTTTCTAAAAGCATTTTTACACAACAAAGAAGTTATCCGGCATGTCTCAAGCTAAATCTGTCACGATACAGACATACGCAGACACCAGCTGGAGGCACAGCTAAAAATTTCACTGATTATTTGAACTTCAGAAATTAATTTATATACAATATTCTTCTCCTGACGCAACCCCAGCACTGCAACCAGTGCAGACAGGTGCATTGAAGTGCTGCTCTCTTCCCCCAAAAGGTGAGAAAACTGATTTAGAACAGGCAAACTAACTTCTACCATCCTTTGCTATCTATGGTGGGGTTTCCTCTAACTGGTATCAAAGCAAGAGCGCATGTTCATGATAGAGAAGTGGGAATTCTAGTCATCACAGCTAAGATGACAGCATCCAGGCGGTCATGCTAAGGTGGCAAGAGCACAGCCACTGTGCACTTCACAAGCAAGCTCTCTGAAGAGCAGGTCTGCTTCTGAACTGCAACCAAACTGCAGGCAACAGGCACTCCAAGTTCCCTGATAAAATATTCAGTCCAACGTTTACAACCCAGATCAGATGTTCCCAAGGAGCAGCACACTCTGAAGTAATTGTAAACTATTCTTGATGTAAGATACCTTATCTCCACCTTCCAAATATGTCTAAGCAGAAGCTTTCTCCCAGCCTGCAGGAACATATGCCTTCAGACTTCAGAACATGCACTTCCAGATCAAAATGTAAAAAGGAAGGGGAGGGCTACTCTTAGGAATTACAGGATAAAACAGTGAGCTGAAGACAAAGACAGGTGATACAAGAGGCATACAAGAAGAAAAATAATTGAAGGCATTAATTCTAATTAGATGTCCAATACAGGTTTATTTAAACAAACAAAAGACCTCTCAAACTACAAGCATCTGATGAGAAGAAATGAAAATGCTTGGGCAAACGGTCATTTTGACAACATAACCTCAAAGTCGTGGGATTAAAAAAAGCTAAGAATTTGGTCCAAAGCATGAACTGATACAGTAGTGAATGGAGTTAAATCCAGCTGGAGGCTGGTCACAAGTGGTGTTCCCCAGAGGTCAGTAATACAGTCAGTCCTGTTCAACATCTTTACTGATGATGTGGATGAGGAAGCTGAGTGAGTGCTCAGTAGGTTTGCAGAAAACACCAAGATGCGGAGAGGTGTTCATCTGCCTCAGAACAGGAAGGTCCTACAGAAGGGTCTGGACAGGCTGAATCGACAGGTTGAGGCCAATGAAATGAAGAAGTCCACAGAACCGTAGAATGGCTTGGATTAGAAGGGACCTCAAGGGCCATCAGGTTCCAACCCCCTGCCATAGGCAGGGCTGCCAACTCTAAGATCAGCTTGCCCAGGGCTCCCATCCAACCCAACCTTGAACAGCCCCAAGGACAGGGCATCCACAACCTCTCTGAGCTAACAGAGTTCAATAAGACCAAGTGTTGGGTCCTACACTTTGGTCACAACAATCTCACGCCAGCACTACAGGCTTGGGTCAGAGTGGCTGGAAAGCTGCACAGAGGAAATGGATCTGGGGATGCTGATCAATACTTGGCAGAATATGAGCCAACAGTGTCCCAGGTGGTCAAGAAAGCCAATGGCATCCTGGCTGGTATCAGAAACAATGAAGCCAGAAGGACAAGGGAGGTGACCATTCTCATGTACTCAGCACTGGTGAGGCCACACTACACTGTGGTCAGTTTTAGGTCCCTCGCTATAAGAGAGGCATTGAGGCCATGCAGTGTGCCCAGAGAAGGGCAATGAAGCTGGTGAGAGGTCTGGAGCACACATCTTATGGGGAGTAGCTGAGGGAACTGCAATTATAAAGTCTGGAGACAAGGAGGCTCAGGGTAGCCCTTATCACTCTCTACAACTATATGAAAGGAGGCTGTAGCAAGATGAGGGTTGGCCTCTTCTCCCAGGTAACAGTGATAGGGTGGGAGAGAATGGCCTCAAGGTGCACTAGGGGAGGTTCGAGTTGGATGTTAAAAAAAAAAATTCTTCTCAGAAGGGAATGGTCAGGCACTGGAAAACACTGCTCGGGGAGGTGTCACTAGGCATCACAGAACCTGGAGGTGTTCAAGGAATGTGCAGATGTGGTACTAAGGGACATGCTTTGGTAAGCAATATTCATGGGTAGGCGGAAAGCTGGATTAGATGATCTTACAGGTCTTTTCCAACTTCAGTGATTTCTATGATTTCATGATATCCACCAAGCAGGACATGACAAGGGAAACACACTAGCCTTTCACCTACAACCAAAAGCGGAAGAGATCAAATAACTCTTCCAGGAACGGCTAGATTTAGAGCTTCCATTATTCTCTACCTTTTCCTTTCTTACAATGTGCTCTTCTACCATACTGCTTCTCCAGTGCTGCCTTTAACACACAATACAAGCCAGAAATAAATCTGACAAATCTAAGAACAATGTAAGAACTTTAAATATCTCCTTCAATTATAAGTCAAACAATGCTGCACTATTAGTGTAATTTAGAAACTTCTTTCCTTTTCACTCTTTAGCTGATGTCTCTCTCTATGATATGATAACTGTGATGGTGATAACACCAATTTCAAGACTCAAGGAAAAGACATACTCTTCCAAAAACACTTCAAAAGGATTGTTTTCCTACTAAAACAGTACACGAATTACAAACACAACCAGTGAAGCTAGCTAGACATGAAGTGGTACTGAAAAACAAATGAGAACTGCAAAGGAGTTGGTGAAAACATCATCCTCCAGCTCTCAGAAGTATTTCTAAAACTTTTTACAAGAGTTTCAAATCGTCAGTTTTCCTTTAACATGCTTTAAATTCCAATCCCTAAGCTCAGAAACTTTTGCATCTAGCTCGTGCCAACAAGATTACCCTTGAAGCCTCTTCTGCAAACCCTCCATACACTTTCTAATCATGAAAGCTGTGGGTTTCACCTCCAGATGCTGAAATCCACGTTTCAGATGGTAAAATCTGTTACCTTTGCCACCATTCACTCTTGAATGAGCTTATCTGCAGCTCCATCAACTATAAGAGAAAGTAGTCAAGTACACCAAGCACCGGGCAGGGGCAGGTAATGAGGTTTCTAATGGTCCTTAATTTGGTTTAAGTATCACACAGAGATAAACTTCTTGGAAGGCTACTTACAAGATTCACTAGTCTTCAAACAATCAGAATAGATCACATTTATGAATCAGATAATGAAGGGAATTAACCCTCCCTCAGTCCAAACTGCCCTGGGCTCAGTACTCAGTTACCTTCTTGCTTGGCCTGGGGACTTTCTAATGCATTCAGGCATAGCCTTCTACTTTATAGCTGGCAACGCCCAAGAACAAAGCCCAAAGGCATCTGTTCCTTACAGCAGTTTAATTGCTAATGACTAGAGAAGAATCTGTGCTAGAAAAAAGAAAGTACAACACAAACTTTTCCCCTGTTACCCCGGTTCATTGTCTCAAGAATCAAGTCTGCAACCAGGGAACAGCACAACATCAAATCAGGAAAATCAGGATTTTTAGCTTCCTGTTTTGCACTACTGCAAAAAGTAACAGCGGTGACTCACTTCATTTCAAGTTAAACTATATTCCTTTATCAAAAAACATCTGTTTAATCTTTAGTCTTGGATGTTTTTGTGTTTACATGCTCTAATGAAAACAAATGGGAAAAAAAAAAAAAAAAAGAATAAAAAAGACTGCCATAAAAGAAATGGAAAACAAGATAACATTCACAAAGAATATTCTGAAGCCATGCACACTCTTACCTTAAATCTTTTATCCTGCAGGACTTTCTTAATGGCCACAAGCTCTCCTGAATCGCAGAGTTTGGCTTGATACACAACACCAAAAGATCCATTTCCAATCACCTTGGTGTCCGTGTAGCTGACTTCTTGTGGTCGGTCTGGACCTTGTCCAGGAGTTGCCACTACTGTAGTCACCTTGCTGCCATCTTTGTCACCTGGGAAGTAGGAGAGAGAAAAATCATCAGAATATGCTCATAAGCAAGATCACCAATAAGAATGAAATAGAAAAGGGCAAAGACTTACACCGGTACATACGTCTTAAACATAAGAGAGGAAGAAAAACTTAACTGTCAAAAGGCAGAAAAGCCATTGAGCGTGTTTTATTACTGACGCACATTTACTGCTGACAAGGTTTCAACTTGATCATTAAAAGAAATATTCCCTTCCAGACGTAAATAACTCAGCAATAAAATCTGCAGCATGACCAGAACAAGTACTTATTTCTGGATCACGTTAAGACAAGTGGCATTAAACAGTGTCACTTGTATTTCCCTACGCTCTCTCCTGTAACGGAAAGAAACAAAGCTGTCAGTAGAGCAGCATGTGGATACACTGGTATATATCTGGCAATAAAAAACCAGCAGCGTGACAAAGTATTTTGTTTTCATGCTTCATGCTGTGCAGCAGAGCACAGACAGGAACATGCGCTCGGGACTCAAAGTAGCTGTATGGGTGCATGTGTTTCAGTGCAGATGCAGCAGTTGTGGATTTCAGCTGTCAGCAACCAGCAACTCTGAGTAACACAGCTGCTTCCCCCTAAAAAGACAAAACCATTATCACCTATGACGAGAACCATTTATCACCAGTGTACTTCCTCAAGTTCAAAGTCTGATTTCGCTTGTAACAGGACCAAAGTTTTAGTCATCCTGCAAGCACACACCACAATTTGTTGTCCTTAAGTTATGACGGTTCAGGTTGCATTATCAAATCAGGCTGCAAGAAAAGCCAGAAGGAATCTGCTGTTCAACAGCAATCGCTCACCAGCGCTACATGAACGAGACTCAAAATGCCCATCACGCCTGCTTACCAAGAAAGCTTCCTTCCACAGCTACCTCAGGAAGCCCCTTCCAGTCCTTCACTGCTCACGCACCAAGAAAGATTTTTTCTAATCCATAACTCAGGTCACCTTTACTGCAGTTAGGCATATCACTAGCTTGACTCCCCATAGGCATGGAAACTGAACTCAATCCCCTCCCACCTTCCCTCCTCCCACTCCAACACATGAAGGACTGTTGCAGAGGACATTACCACCCTGAAGATGTACTTCTCTTTGGGGACCTGTCCCACCACTGCTGACATCTCTCAGGAATGATACCCAAAAGCAAACACTCGATCTTAAGCTTACCTGAGCTGTGCCCAGTATGCTAGCAGCTCCTTGCACCCCACTTGCAACACACTTGTTTGTGCAGCCCGGCACAGCATTTGCAGCTTTTGCAATGTGAGAATCTGGTTGACTCACAGCGTGTTTGGGTGCCAAACCCTTCTGTGCAGAACCACTGCCTGCCAATCACCGTCCCCTTCCCATTCTGCACCTGGCTGTTCTCATCATGACCAGAGTCCGCATTTGAACCAGCTGAACTGCATCCAAGGCTTCCTAACAGTATTCTGTCAGCTTGTCACACACTTCCAGTACTGGGCAACCACTATAACAAGACCCATTTCACAACGCTACACAGAACTTATCACAAAAATTGTCAAAAACCTGCTGAAAGACTCTGCAGAAACCTTGTAAATATATTGTTTTATCTTGAACCCCTGTTACACTCAAATAAAATAACCCAACAACTGTGCTCCCCTCTAAGGGGATTTTTAGCAGTCCATTACTTTCCTAGGCTGCTCATGGGAAAACGAGCTTGAAAATGCCTAAAGTCAAGATGCACACATCTGCTATTACTTCTGCATCCAGAAATGCAGCACATGAGTGGGTTGGTTTGCCATTATTTGCTCCTGAAAAATTCACTTTAACTGTTACTCATCTCTTACCTTTTGAGTCTCTACAAACTGTTTGCTTTTATGCATCCAACTGCTCCGAGAAACAAACAGATTTAAAAAGAAGAACATTACTGCAAAGGGTGACGATGACTTGCCAAACAATTCACAGCAGATATATATAGATCCCTTCCTCCAAAATATTCACCAGGTGAGAAGCAGATTTACACCTTTGAAGAGAAAGCAGCAAAACAACTAAAAGCAAAATGGAGGCAAACAACTGCTCAGAGAGAAAGAGTTTTATGCTTCCCCACCTCTTTTTCCAGGCTTGGACACAAGGTTGGGGTTTTGAGATTATTGGGAATGAGGCTCATTCCCAGCCCTCCCAAAACCAGATTCTAAAGGTAGAAGGGAACTCATCTCTGGCAACTCCCATTGAAATGCGAAGTGCTTGGTCTCAGGAGAGCTACTTAAGGGACGCTCTTAAGAGCTGGAAGCTTCTTTGGGATATCCTGGACCACAAGTGCAAGCCCTGAGTTTTCTCACTTGGCTCCACTGCAGCTTTTCCAGAGCTCCTTTAAATACAATTAAAAACAACTCCCAACTAAATTCATTAAAATACTCGTGGCTTCAAAATATAAGCACTGATAATAATTGGCTAGCCAAGGAATTGCTTGGTTTCCTTAACCGGAATGTTACAGAGCATTAAGCCCCCTAGACATTTCTCTCCATTTCCTTCTTTCAGTGAAGCACGGTAAGGACTCCAGACTTCCAAATATGACCCTGCTGGAGTTTCAGCTGTACTACATTAGAGAATATCTGAAGCTAAGTTACCGTGAGGTAAAATTCACCCTGTGCTTTTGACAGCTTTGATCTCAAACAGCAAATATCTCGCTACTTCTCCAAGCAATCAAATAATAGGTGCTTGTGTCACAGCAGCATCCAGGAGCCCCAAGCCAGTTTTGCTACTCATGTATACACTGTTCAGAAGCCCATATCCAGTTCAGCATGTATGTCAATTCTTAATGTCTGGACAGCAAGAATTAACTTGCCAGCCAAACAGCATATAAATGAGCTTGCTGGAACCAATCTGGGAAATATGGTTTTAGCCCCAGTGTGACAAAAGCTGGTGGAGAGGAAACACCCGTCTCCAGCAATCTTCACTATCTCCAAATTGAGATTCCCAACAGCAAACACCAGGAAACATCACATCACAGCAAGTCTCGACGCGAAGCTGAGACAGTTTTCATCTCATCTGTTTTGCCTCTTGTTTCAGGCCGTCAGACTTGGTGGCCCCACTGGCGAGGTAAGCACAATGTTCTCAACACCTTGGATTGCAGAAGGTCTATGAGATAAGTTGAAAATACAAGGAAGGAAGGAAGACAGCACCAAACACCAAAACATTACAACTCCTAAAGCTCACACACTATAATTCCCAAATGCACTGATGTCTCTAACTCACTTTCTACCTTCCAGCACGATTACTACAATGGACAAATTATGAGCACTAGGTAAGTTAGTCAGTCAGTTTTGGGGAAGAAAATATGTATTCCTCTCAAAGATGACAGTATTAAAGCACCACGGCAAACTCTAACTCTGTTTTCCAGTATCTCAGTAAACTCTTAGCATGGCTCATGTCATCATTTTATCTTACAGTGATCACTTACCCTTTCAAACTCAGGTATTAATCGAATTTTGTGCACCCAAAAAGCAGCTGAGTACATGGAGGTCACTTTGAAAGTAATGGCTCTGATTTATTTCCAAGGAAAGGACAACAGATAAAAAGAGTGCCATAATACTATTTCATGCATCAAATTCTCAGCCAAAAACCCACTGTTTTTTAACACAGTCACCACCATTAGCTGTGCATTTTTGCCAGCAATGAGACTGCATGACACATTTGTCAGTATCTGAACGGTGGAGGTGACCCACTCTTTAACAGCTGCTACAATGGCACCACTGCCAGGAAAATGATGCCCACGTAGCCCATCTTTCATTGGCTCTATCAGATGAAAGGCAGAAGGTGCCAAACCCAGACAATACAATGGGTGTGGTAGGACAGTCCGGCCGAGATTGGCAATGTTTTCTGGTCTTTGAATTGGTATGGGGCCTGATGTTATCACCTTGCAAGAGAAAGACTGTCTTCTTCTCTCGCGTGACCAATACTTCAGCTCAGTCACTGTGGCAGTGTAGCGGTCAGAGCTGATGGGCTGTGTTTCAAGAAATCCTATCCCAAAAAGCAGTGTGCAGCACTCTACCCATTGAGGGTTGTGTCTTGAACTTCTTCTTCCAAGATGAATTCATACGTCACCACTCCACAGATTGACGTTTTGACTCCGGTTCATAGTGCTGACACCACATCTCATCACTGCTAACAATGCAATCCAGGAAACCATTACCTGCAGCCTCATATTCATTCAATAGGTCCTGACAAACTTGAATACGTCGTTCTTTCTGTTCATATGACCTACCTGGCATAAACTTTGTGATATTCCAACATGCCCACCATTGTTGCCAAAGCACTGAACCAGATACTGAACTCCACAGACAGATCCCTGATCACAGTCTGTCAATTCATGTGGATGAGCTGATCAAGATGCTCTTCCTTTTGTGGTGCGATAACTCTACATGGCTGTCTGGAATGTGGCTTTCCATTGCTGCTGTCACTGCTGAGACACACCACCCACTATCTCACCGTGCTCTATCAACATTCAACAAGCATCAATATATGTCAACATACACAATTTTTTCCATGAGGAGGATTTCAATTCCGCACCTTTGCTCCATCTGCACTTCTGTGTCAGCCGCCATTTTGTCAGATTGCCCCTCTGCTGCCATCTGTGGCACAGCAACAGCATGAAAGGTTCAACCTCTACTGCCATTTCACCAACGTCCACCTCTGACATTGCGTGCCAACATAACAAAACAGGAGGCATTACTTTCAGAGCAGCCCTCATATTAAGTTCTGCATTTTTTGGTACAATTTACCAGTTAAACCCAAATGAACCTGGATCGGTGCTTCTGCAATGAGACAATCACATGTTTTAGGAACCAGATGCACGCTTCTCAAAACCCAAACAAACAAAAAAACCACCACATGATGTTTACCCAGGTAAGACAATGGATTCCAATACTGGACAAGGATTTCCTCATATAAATATCCCCATCAGCTGCAGTCTCCTACTGCCAGCGCAAAGCTGCAAGCGTCCTGCACGTAGACTTTTTGCTAGTGACTCAACATAGCTGTCAGTCAGTAAAATTCACTTCAACCCTCAGAGACCATGAAAGACTTCCTCTGCTATTGATCGCAACTCCCACTATACATTCTAATGAATAGGCCTGGAGAAAGTCCAAAGTTATGTCTGCTCTACATCCCTTCAGCTGTTTAACTTCTGACTGAGCAGTACAGATGCACACTAATGCACACATAGACAGAGAGCTACGATTCTTTACCTCTTTCGACTACACATAATCCATTTTCCTTCTCTTTCATACATTCTGAAGGGCAGAAACAAAGAATAGGATGTCTATTTCTGCTTTCTTCCAACTTCAAATACTACCTCAATTCCTTGTGCTATTTACAAACTCCTTAAATCTCCCCTTCCTTCTAACTGTACCTACCTGTACTTCCTTCCATCCTCCAGCTGGTACACTTCTCCCTGCTTCCATGCACAGTAGTCATCCCACTAGATGTTTCATGTGGTGCCCTAGACATAAAAGAAGACCTCACACATCTAAATCATGCTCTCTAGAGTCTACAATCATGTAGCTATCTTTCTCCGCTTGATTCAAATACTTCCATTGATCTGTTTTAACTCTCAGAGCCAATTCCCTATGAACATATTGCTCAATATTAAGTCAATATTGTAGACCATCCCCCTTCCCATGGTCTCTCATCTTGATTTGCTTTACGTTCAATACATTCAAACAGGCACTACTCCATGGAAATACTACACCACTGCATGCAGCCCTTGCCAAGTGCAATAGGTTACAACCAGCAGCTGCCACCGCTGCTTATAGGACATGAGTGACCAGGGGCTATGGGAGTCCATCAGAACCACACTGGTGATTTTTGCTCATTGCTAATGGAGAAGCTCAAAGGGTCTGAATACTCCATGACAAGAATGTCCTGATAGAAAGCACAAGAATATCATCTGCATGATATGATGCAGTCCGTCTAAGGAACAAAACTCCCGGCTACTTAAATACCTGTTTAATGATGAGTGAAAGAAGAAAGAGATCTAGAAGTCCTCAGGTGCTGTAATCACATCAGTATTATACTACTCATACCTAGATAGGTAAATCCGACTGAGTAACATGGTTTCCCTGCACAATTTTGTGAAAGCTTGATTTCAATAAAAGCTAATAATTACAAGCGAGTACAGGGGACAAAATACAATATTATTGTTTTTCTAAACTGTGTGTTACTGGGCAGTATCTTTCCTTAATCAGGGAACTGAATAGACGCTACATACTGGGAGACAGCAGAAGATAGACTTAAATTTACAACAGAATTAGAAAAACTCCAAGTAAGGAGTCTCAAATGGAATACTTGAAACATTTTTCCAGTACTTTCGCTTTAGCAAAAGAAAACCCCTGTATTTCAAAAACAGCTCAATACAAACACCAAACAAAAACTCACATGTCAATCATCCCCAGAGAAGACAGAAGCATTCAGTATATTGGTATACTGGTTTTGGCACAGGAAATGTCATCTGACATCTTGACTGAAACTGAATACCATAGGAAAAGAACAGCCATCAGACGTTATGTAAGATCAGAAGAATCTCACAATTTGAGTCCAAGGGCTTCAGAAGAGCTGGCTGAGAAATGGCGTTGATTTTTGAAAGCAATCAGAATACAGGAGAATCAAAAAGACGAATGGGATGACCCAGGTAACTATGACCCTATATCTTTGATGATAATTCCAGATCAAAAGTCATACCAGCTCTTTTGGTGGTACAGAAATAGTAACATGGCTTGTGGAGAATAGATCGTTGGGCTCCACATTTCTGCACAGACTGCGGGCTCATTTGGAAAAGAGAGAGAAAAAAGAGCATTGATACAAATGCATCTATGCAAAAGTCACAGTATTTATTTCAGGTGACTAGAATTCATAAGTGCCAATTCAAAGCACCAGAGGTTCAGAAAGACACCACAGACATTAGGAAAGGTAAGAAAGATGCATTGCTTTGAATGCGACTTTAAGAGACCAACCAATTTAAGTCTAAGAGACAAAACTTAATGAGCATTATACTGAAAAGGCACATTTAAGGAATAGATATTTCAGCGAGGACCCTCATCTATAGGTGAGGGTATCACACGAGGACCCTGATCTATAGGTGAGGATATCACACGCAAAGATTAGAAACAGAAATTACAAGAGTCTGGGACAGAACTAGAGCGAAGTCAAATGTCAAAGACGTGAATTTTCTTAAGACTCTGAAAGCCAGCCTGATTTTTGCAGCACAGAGTCTTATTTCAAACTGGAATCTCTTCTAAAGCTTACCATGTAGCTGGGCAACAACTACTAGGCTTGAAATAAGAAAGCCTGCACAGGACAATCTTGATGATCTCTCCGCATCTTCAGAATGCCACAAAAACTCAATACTTACATTGTATTATGCAAACTCGATAGTTCTCCATGGCCCTCATGGAAGAGTATCGTGGCTCAATAAAGAATATGCTGCTTTCCATGGTAATCAAAATCCACATTCAGTTTAAAAATCATCAACAAATGATAATAAATAAAAGATAGTGATAGATAAATGATAAAAAGCTGCAACAATCCTTCTTTTGACTCTATTGACAATAGCCAGACTGTAGCTGCAATCAATTATGTGTCAATTCACAAAGACAAAACAGATCAATTTTAGCTGCAACAGCCAATCAAAGATCACTCAGGTTTTTAAAGCACTCCATCCTGAATTCAGAGTTGCCTTTGTTTCTATCTGGACACCCAGAAACAAAGGAAATTCTATGTACATATATATTTTTTTTGCATCCCACTTGCACCTAATGTTAGTGAAGCTTTCTAGATGTCTATCATCTCAAAAGCTGCCAATGTAAAAGAACTACGGAGATGACCACACAAACTCCAAGTAAAACATGCTAAGCTTCTGCAGGATATAACTTAAAACTGGAGGAAGAAGTAAATACGAGGCAGAAGTAAGCCACTGCCACTGTAATACATGCTATGATGCTGCTATAAAATAAGATGTGCCAGCTCAGAAAGGTACAATAGCTTTGTTATTAAAGAAAGAGCAAGTGTATAACTTAAGCATTCTGTTCCATGACTTTTTGAGGTCAGTATGTCACAAGGAACAGAGAGATGCAGGGACAGTTTTTCTCCTATTATTTACTTGTTGATAATGCCCCATTATTTACCCACTGATAACATTTAACTAAGCAACAGCATCTAGATTTACTACACTTCAGTCCAATCGTTCCAAATGCCACTGGAGTTTTAAGCCCCAATTTTAGAGAGGCAGTTCAATTTAGTCTATTTGAAAGCTTAACGATGAAGACTGCAAACAAGCATTCAAAAAATAACAAGACGCTTCTCAGCTTCAAGTACATTCGCGTGATAGTCTTGTTAAACGTTCACTGCAGGGTCACATGTAGATCTAAGGTATCTACTTTCTACAGGCTGCTAAGTCTTAACTAAGGAAGTCAAGGCAAACACAGCACAACTTTCACACTGCAGTGTGCTCATCTTCCCCAGTGTAGCCTTAACTCAGAACAATCCCTGACAATATAAAGCCCACAGGGAAGAAAAAGCAGGGGAAGAGCCCTGTTGCGTTAGCTCAGACCCTATCGCTTTGGCCATCAGATGACTCCTCTGGGTCCAACAGAGGCAGAAGGGAATGCAGCAGCCAGCTGCTAGGTGGCCACCACCAAGTCCTAGCAGGTCATCACCTGCAGTAAGTCATACAATCACATTCAAAGGGATATTCACTTTTTCCTGAAGCCTTCCTTCCTACCACTATGTGAGCCAGTGCCCACACCTTTCTGGCTTCACCATCTCTGGCAGCTTCCTCCACACACTCCTCCCAGCACAGCAAACAGACCTAAGCTGTATTGAGCTACAGTGAGGACACCGAAATGAGGGGGAAAAAAACTAGCTTACTATCAGCCTACAACATGAAAGAATTTCTTTCTCCCATGACTAAACAAAGCGTTCACCTGAATGCTTATACTTAAACTTCTGCTTTGGAAAAAAAAATACAGAAACATACAATTAAGGTAATCTTAGCAGTGGCTGCTAGTGGTGTTTCATAAGCAGTCTGGCAGACATTAGCAGCTATTTTTAGCAGGTCCTCTCTCTGTTCTCCTCTCTGCCCACCCACCTCACACACACACACATGCAGACAAGCCCACTCCACACACGCTGCTTGGCTCCATAGATCAACTTTACATTTCCATAAGGTGATTCCAGAGCTTATGCAGTGAGTACTAAAGCGATCACAACAGTGCCTGTTTTAATAGTCTCTGGTCAGGTCATTCCTGCCCCAAAGAGCTTACAGATTACAAGCAGAATGAGATGTGCGAGGACAGGGAGCACATGGAACAGCACAATATTATTGTGGCTGCATCAGACGACATCCATCAGAGAGACCCAGGCAAGCCCCAAAGACCATAAAGTACTAGGATCTCTCATTTGAAATTCCCTTTAGTTATTCCTCCCTCTTACATCATCAGGGATCATGATTTAGCTAACGTTCGCCAAAGACGACTATAGCAGCTCAGCTGACACATAATAACTTATAACCGCTCTGTAACTGAGCCCTGACAGGGCACCGAAGAGCCCCAAGTTACAAACGGATCGTATTTACACACTTGCTCGTGCCATTCAACAGCCGATCCTCAATACATCCATTGGTGACTTCTAGCACAGCTGACACTCAATCCAGACACCCACTGATACACTTGCTTTGCCAGCTCTGGCAGAGGTTCTACACCTTCCCTCTCTGAAAGGCTAACGATTAATTAATAGCACACAACTTCGGGGAATTCTTGAAAGACCTGCAATCTTCCCCTCGGGTCTGAGATGTAAACCCTTCATAACTGTGTCGTGCAAACTACATTAATCTAAAGGAAAGATTTGCAGCTTTGGGAGCCACCCTTACACTCCCAGTTTACCCTACAGAGGACAGGAACACAGTATGTACTTATCATACTACTCCCTGTAAGGCCAGGAAACAACACCAGATAACCAGAGACCAACCTATGGTGTCAGTGAGACCGAGGATAAAATCACAGTGGGAAACAGGTAGCCAGGAATCTAATACAGAAGCCAAAATCCCAACAGAAAGACAGATGAAGACGGTTATGAAAAGTGTTTATTTGCTACCTTTTAGCTCTCAAAGAGGAGCAAGAAAATAACCAGCTGCTCAGAGCTGACACCCTTCATGGGTGGGGAATAAAGGCATAGGGGAACATGTACAGCCTCAGTGCTGGTCATGACAACAATACAGAACCCTCAACCTATTTTAACAAGAATTTCTCCTTCAGTGAGAGGCCAGTAATAGTGTGATTTAAACCACAGCAGTTGTTTTCACATAATTTTATTGTAGTTTACAGATTTTACTAAAACAACATCCTACACAATGAGAATCTGCACAAAGAAAAGCCACGATCAAAAGGAGTATTTCTCTCTGTAGGAATGAGAGCAGCCACCTGGGGAATCGATTCCCTCCTGCCAGCACATGGGGCTTTGGGAGAAAAGCTCTAAACACACCACTGAGGTTCTCAACAGTGTTCCTGTAATTGTTTGTTAAGGAAGACTGCTGGAGCTTGGAATCCTGAAATAGAGGCAGCTTGCTGGTAGCATGGAAAGAAGATCAGGGGTGTTTTAAAAAAAAAAACTTCCTCTTATTTATGACATTTAGAGAATAAAAAGAACTAAATCAGTTCTGCTACTCCATACTAGGCTAAAAGTGTATCGCTTCTAAAGGTATGAAGCAGAAAATAAGCAATAGTAAGTAGAAAACTGACCTAAAACCTCCTGAAAGTAAACGCTGAGAAATTCTACCTAGGCCTGTGCAGGAGTTGCAGACCTAGCCAGAAATTGAGGTTTTTCAAGTGCTGCTGCGTCAAATCTCTACAGGTTTTGAAAACACTTGAGGCTGTCTTGCCAACAGTGCCACAAGTCTTCTTGCTTACACGTTTGATCTCTGAGGAAAGAGAAAACAGACTTTAAGGTCTCAACGCTGCTTGCTCTTCCTTTTCTTCTTATGTCTACTCCTCATCCTAGGAGTCTAGAAGGTATAGGCAAAGGACTCCTATTTCTAGAAGATAACAGAGCCTATTGTTCCTTCAGTGCTGCTGGGACAGGAGAATGATGATGATGATAATCTTGATCCAGCTAGGGAGGTTACTTTCAGCACAGCAGCAGACACCCACATATAAGACTACAGAGGAATAGTGTTATGGCACCTCACCACAGGAGGGCTTATTTACCAGCCTCTGAAGACAGTAAGTGGCAAATAAACAAAGCACTAAGTAACACAGTTCCTTTATTAGAAAGATTAACCAGGTATGTTTGAGTATCTTGCATCTATTGAGACGCTGGAAGCACATAAAGCAAAGGTTCATCTGTCCCGCCTTCCCCATTTCATATAGTAGCAAACAGCAAGTGGTTAAGGCAGAATGTACAACATGATGAGCCTGTAGAGGCAGCCATCCTAGTAAACTCTCCCAGTCCCTACCTATGTGTGACTCAGATCCTTACCATGCCCAAAGCAATATTCTCTGCGTTTTCTTCTCTGGCTTTGCAAACCCACCTCAACGTCCAAAGATACTCCACGTAGCAAGACAACCATTCCTCAACAGGCAGAAGTGACATCTCTAAAATACAGCCATGTCAGGACTGTCTGGCAAACAGCTGAATTACTTTTAATCTGAATACATACAGTAGGATACACAGGATTAGTCTTCACTTTGTTCAGAAAGTCATCCCTCACCTTACGTTTGTACAGAAACTATATGTAAAATCAACTTAGGACTTCATACAGACTGACTAAAGGAAGACCAGAGTTACTTCACACGAGTTAGGGAACAGGAGAGGAATCCCATGACATAAGAAGTAAAACAGGCAAAGTGGTGGTTGATTTTTCTGAAGAATCAAGAAGAATGCAGTTCTCACTAACAGAAGATTGGAAAGGAGTATACAGAATACGCTTGGATGCTTGTATTCTGTCTGAAACAGGAAGTCAAGTCTTGAATAGGAGTTATTTTCTACAGTAGCAGCCACTCACCCACAAACCCACAGGGAAATTACACTGAGCCATCACAGCCAGGCACTGTAACGAAGATAATGACTGCAAGACCCAATTTATCATTGAAGGTCTTCAGAAAAGGAAAGATGACAATCATAATCTGAGCTATGGCGCACACACGGAGCAGAAAATTCTTTGTACTACAGTTTAGATATAGAATTATTATAAAGTGTACTTTCCTCTTTTAGTAAAAGCATTCTTCTGAATAAAGGCTTTTTTTCCTTAAGAGAAAAGACCAATGGCCCTTTATCTGCTAAGAACTGAACCTGGGATTTTGTTTCCCCTTACGCTGACATGTAAAGAAACTTCTAATATTTCACTTTAGATCCTCGATAAAACAAATAGAACTGCAATTCAGAAGGCAATTAAGGAGAAAACAGCTCTTTCCCAAGTATTTCCTTTGAAAGAGTGAAACGCAATGGAGTTGGCATGCAATTTCAGAACTTGGAAGAGCAGCTTTTCAAAGGACTCATTTCTTCTGTAAGATGACCTGAAAACGATACACTTCTTAACCCAATCATTGGTCTGGTTTTTGTTTTAAACTTCATCCTATCCTAAGCCTGATAGTTCATACAGCAGATAGGAACGAGGGCCAAAGGAAAACCTTTAGACTTTTTTTTGCTCATCAGAAGGGGGGGGTTAACATGTGAGTTCAAAATTAGATGGTTGGGGAATATTCAAACTCAAACTCATACCTTTTATTAAAACCAAAGACTACGGCAATACTGAAATTACTCAAAAACCAGGTTCATAATGAGTGATCATCATCTATCCCAATGACAGCTCTTCATCTATCTTTACCCTTAGATCATTCACCAAGAAAGCAGAATTATTCCCCAGGAAGTTAGAATTACACGAAGAAATGAACACTCATCATACTTCGCAGAGTACATACATAGATGGAATTATGGAATAAATCAAAGTAATTCAGAATGTCTCTTCATCACTGAAAAATCCAAATAAGAAGTTACGTCAGAATTGAAGAAAGTTTATTCTAGAATTAGAAACAGTATCCTGAGGGAAATATGGTTTTGGTCTTTGCAGTGGCCTGGGACCTTTATGAGTTGGAAGCAGAAAGCTGCCTATGCAATAACCAAGAAGTGCTGCCCAATTAACTACATGGCCATTTCTGAAAACCAAGAAGTTAATTATTTTCTTGAGATGAGGGAGACCTGTGGCCAGGATGTGAATATGTTCTTTAAATATAGACTCGGCAAACTGACTGTAAACAAAATGAGCCAAGTGTCTGCCTCTCTACATTAATTTGTGAAACATTACTCGGTAAAACATCTGTTAGCACAATTATTTTGACATTAACAGATTTTCACACAATTGAAGAAAAAAAAGACACCCTGGAACACAACATTGGTGGTTTGAAACCGAAGTAAATTATGTATCTACTGGTTTTTAATAGTTGTAGGTTACTTCTTTCGATTTCACAATTCACCCTATTGTTTGTCCTGTGAGATAGAGAAGTCCCCCACAGAAACCACAGTCAGGATGGATCAATGCAACACTGTCTGCAAAGTGCACGCATTCAGATTGAGAGAACATCTGAACCAATGTTCAACACAATGCATTAACTCAGACAATCCACCTCTCAAATAAAAGAAGATCGATACTGTGCAGTATCCTATCACATCCTAAGACAGTCTGACGATGAGAAATAAAGCATTCAATAGGACTTTTTGTTGCAGTAAGAATTCCTTAGCATGCAGATGTCTATTAATTGCAAGCTTCCAATCAGCCACATTGAGCTTTAGGGTTTTACGGCCATCAACCCATCTCCAACACAAAGGCTCTGCAGCAGTACTATAATGTCCCTCCAAGCAGAGTTAGAACTGGCTCAGTGTATTTCAGGATTACCAGCATGTATTCTTCTACTGTCCATTATTTAACTTTCTGCATCAGCGAGGACAATCTGAATGTAGCACGAAGGTCACCTGAAGCAGATAAGCAATGCGTTACCTTCTATACTTCCTACCAATAATGACTTGCTGTCATCAATACTCGTAGTTCTGAAGTAAAACAAAACTACAGCAGTGCAATATTCTATCACTAAACATTATGGCAATGAGTGAATATTTACTGCTTATTGCATATTCTCACTTAAATATCGATACTGCATACTAAAAGGTAGCTTCACCTCACCAAAGCAATGCAACAACCCACAGCTGGAACAGTACCCACAGCTGCAAAGTATTTTGTATGAAACACAAAAGGTAGGGCTTTTTATAAGCAGCTTATTCCTGTTCTTACTACAGTAATTCATCACTCACTAAATCACGCTGCCCAAACTGCTGGTGACTACACCATAATGGAGAAATCTGGAAAGGAAACCAAGCTATGTTTTTCATTTAAAGACATACAACTTTTAAGTCTGGATCATCTCACTGGTGGGGTTCACAGCACAGCTGTACAAGAAACTAGCATGGGGAACCAAAAAGACCAGGGTCGGGCAAGAGAATGAAACCAGCCCTGCCACTAGAACTGCAATCAAAACCAAACAGCAGCAAGGGGTGAGGGTTCATCAGCCACAGCAGGGAACTGACTATTCTGAATAGTTACCTTACGGCTAAGTGCCTTAAGGTAACTATTAAGAACAGATCAGTGCTTGCTTGGGTTATTATTTTCAAAAGCAACAGAAGCAGTATTAACTTAATGGAACTGTAAATCACATTTTTACATGAAGGCACGTGCCTAATTTAGATCTAATGTGATATACAGAAAAAGCAGTTAAAACCTGCAGAGCTGCACTGAACCTTCTCACTTCTTGCTATACCAAACCCGTGCTCTTGGGTGTAATGACTCTGGGGATGAAACTTCACATATATGCTTTCAAGTTCTCTCATAATTAACCTAATAGATTGCGGTGGGAGTGTTTTAAGACAAAGACTGATAAATTGTGACCTCTTTCCATGGCAAAACCCCAGAGAAGAAGGGCACAGCACACACAGTCTGCTGGATGAAAGCGAATAACATCTTGAAAAAGGGAAACCCTGCCCCACTAGAATGCTGGCACGTCAAGCAGACAGGCACACAGGATCCAAAGAAAACATATTTGGATTTTCAGAAAGCCCAGACCGCTTCTTTAATAGCATACGGCACGAAATCAAGTTGCCTGGTTACAGAGCATCCCTGGACAGAAAGCTGGCTAACAATAAGGAAGGATAAGACTTAATAGCCAACTTTCCAGTAGGCAGAAGAACTGGCGATGGCACTGAGCTGGCAGCACTGCTGAGCCTCAATTTTGTTCACTATCTATCTGCAGTCACCTGGAGACATCATAGCTGACGTCTGAAGACAAAGCCAGGCATTTTCAGGCAACTTGCTGCAGTGGTAAGCTATGAACTTTGAAAGGAGCTCACAAAATTGAAGGCAAGAGCAAAGTCTGATGGGTGAGCTTCAGTGCAGGGATGTCAAAGAATACAAGGAAAAAGCAAAATGTGTTTCCATACCTCATTAGTACCTGAATTTACTATTTCAAAAGGGACCTCAGCCATGGTTGAGTTGAGCATCAACAAGTGTGGACAGAAAACAAGGCAGAAAGTTATCCTGTTGCTATGTAAAGGCACTGCATTGACATCTTATCTAGAAAGGAGACAACTGAAGGACTAAAGACACAGAGGAGTGACCCCTTGAGAAGACTGATGAAACTAGGCCTCTCTGATTCAAACTTGAGTTGGAGGAGTGGAATATATTTAAAGCTTACAAAAACCTCATGACAGCAGATAAGATCAACACAGACTGCAGAAGTTCCTTGCCAGCTGTTACCTCAGGGTCATGAACAGATACTGAAGGAACAGCTGGTGATGCAGATTCTAACAATGACCGAAAGCTAGAAGAGGAGGAGGATCATGAGCAACACCCACGTGTTGTCCCTACAAAGCCATCACTGCTGCTGCTGAGGACAAAATATTTGGCTACATCAACTACTGACCTTAGGCAGTATCGTAACCTTTCACCTTCTAAATCACAACTTTTTGAGGAGAAACATTAACTGTGAAGTATTGCCTGATTTAACAGCAGGAAAACCTCTGAACATGATTTAATGAACTAATTTCCATAATACTCCTGTAAGAACATCAATTCAGAGGAAAAACGGACAGATGCTAAGCTAGATGCTGTTGAGGAACTTGGGTTTTGGGTTATGGGAGAAAGAGCAGGAAGAAGCCAAGTTTAGCTGTGTCAATTATATCTTACTCCAGGCACTTACAGTCAGGAAAAACTTGCTACAAATACACCTACCTCTGTGCCAGAAGCACCATCTCTGAAAGCATCCATGTCAGCAAAGGCAGCCCAGGTTAGAAGTGGACTGACTGCCCAGCTGTGTGACCAGCTATAGTTGATGTCATCTCATGGGAATTCCACCCTGAGTAAAATACACCTTTAAAAGGTAACACCTCTTTCACCTCCAGGCAAGTCTTAAAATAAGAAGGGACAGAAGAATGAGCACAAAACAACTGAGTCACTGCCCGGTATTCCAGACACACGTTTCTTCAGAAGAGACAAGACCACATCAAGTAAACACATTCTGTTTGGCTGGATTCAAGTTAGTTAGGGCAAGATCCAAATCCCATCAAACATGGCAGTGTCAGTGGTACTCCTCTCCACCTTGGAGACCCTGATAAAGCAGGAGATAGCAAGGCTCTCACTGTAGCTTCTGCTGTTCTCTTGACTTGGACCTCTCAAGTCCATACAACAAGAGTGGCTTACTTCCTTCCCATGTCTTCCAAAAGCAGCTACTTAAACTGCTTCCCTACTTTCTGCTCCCCCCATGGGGGTGGGAGGAGAGAAGCAGGCTCTGAAAGCACCGGGACAGACAATCCCTGGAGAAATACCTCAAGGTGATGAGAGCTGCTCTGTTACTGGGTGCTCCACAGCTGGGCAGAACCATCTCCACTGTGGCTGTGTCAGCAAAGCCAGAACATCTGGAGAACATACATTAAAATTGCTTTGTTCACTTGTTCCTAACAGATGTTCTGGAAAAAGTCTTCAGAACTACGCATGGTTGTGAGGGGTAAATTGTAAGACAGCCCTAAAGCACACAACCACTTATTTGAGAAGGGGCTACACAGTTTAAACCACAGCCACATACAAGGCAAAATGGTTTTGGAGAGCAGAATTGAGTCAAAAGCTGGCAACACAAACTGACCCAAAACTGGTATCTGACACATATGCTTCGATTAGTCTCACTGGGCACAGAATCAGAGAAATATGCAGGCCCCACGGCCTTATTTTTTTTGTCTTATTGGTTTTGTCTTATTAAAAGTAAATATGAGATTATTTTTTAAACAGTTAGTTTCTCTCCACGATCTATTTCTACAGTATTTTCTTCTCCATCTATTCAACTTAAGGAAGCAGGAAGGAAGGGTTTCCTTGCTTGTTTTAGATGTGTGGTAGTCCACCTATAGACGCCTTATTTTAGTAAAGTTTACCATATTTTGGAGAAATTTTTGGAACTGGACAGTAACAAAAATAGAAATGAAAACATTAAGAACTGTTTATCTTTGTACTGGGCAGACATGACAGAACAGCACAGAAGTCCAGGAAAGAACAGTAGCACTTAGCTTTGGTCACACAGCTAATATAGGTCGGAAAAGGAAAAGAAAAAACACACACACACAGAGTAAATACTAAAACTACAAACCATGCTTATTACTACCAACTTAAATAGCTGGTATTCTTTTTACAGAGTCTGCTCCTGGAGTATTTCTATATTCTCCCTATTTACCCTCGCCACCCCTTCACATCTATTTTCCTTCTTCTTTGCTTCTCTTTTGCCCTGCTTCTTATTTATAAATACCTGAGGTGTGGGAGCCATAGTGGTGAGTCTGGTCTCTTTTCAGTAGTGCGTGGGGATAGGACTAGGGGTAATGGGATGAAACTTCAGCATAGGAAGTTCCGCACAAATGTGCGGAAGAACTTCTTTACAGTGAGGGTGACGGAGCACTGGAACAGGCTGCCCAGGGAGGTGGTGGAGTCTCCTTCTCTGGAGATATTCAAGACCCACCTGTACGCCTACCTGTGTGATGTGGTGTAGGGAGCCTGCTTTGGCAGGGGGGTTGGACTCGATGATCTCTAGAGGTCCCTTCCAAGCCCTACAATTCTGTGATTCTGAGATTCTTCCTTGTCCCTGACTCTCAACTACAGCACAAACCTTGAGTTTGCCCCTTTAACTCCCTCCAGTTTGGAGTAGCTTCCTTCAGCATGTCCTACCTGCTTCTTAATCTGTATCAAGAGGTCAATGACGAAGTCATCAGCATTATCTCAGCCTTCCTTGAAGCCACATAGCCTCCCTGTGACTAGAAGCAAAGCTGAATTTGTGTACAAGTCATCTCAGTCTAAGCATAAGCACAACAAAACTTTGGGCTACATGTTGTTTATCCAGCTGGGAAAGAGCGATCACAACTCATACTCCTATAGACCTTGGCACACAGCTGTGTGCCAGCAGCCAAGTCCTTTCCTAGAAAAGCTATTTAACACTCACAGAGCTTCACTGAATCAGGCCATCACAGGTAAAGCATGGTAAAACATCTTCCTTTCTGTCAAGGGGTGGGGATGCTAACTACTTCTTCAGGCTTTAAATTCTCCCAGAAGCACTTTGGGGAGCTGAACTCCAGCCTCCATCTACCTCTGGCAGCCAAGCACTCACTTAGATGAGACAGTGTCCTCAGAAGGGCAGGGTGACCAAGTGCATCATCACTCTGTCACTTTGTTACCTGAACACGTTTACTGCTCTGGACGTTATTTTATTTTTATTATCTTGCTATGTATTCTTCTATTAGAGGTTAAGCAAGGACTTGCAAATATCCCACAATCCACTGGGCATCTTAAAAGCCCTAATCCTAGTTTATAGAAGCAATTACAACAGCTTTCAGACAACTGTTTGGATTGCCTTCAGCATATATGTTTTCTGAGCAGACAGACAAGAAAGCCTCAAGTAAGCTATGTTCTCCTGTATAGGATGGGGACTGAAAACTCAGTGTTTCTATTTCTGCATAGCAAAACATGTTTCTTATCTTCTCCCAAAAGGGATACTAAATTCGACAACTGCGTACCTGAAGTGCTACTGTAATTGTATATAGTTCTAACACAGTCACGTAATTCACACAACTGTTTAAAATGTCTTCAATAAGGATCCGTTTTTAGAAAAATCTCGCCTCGAACACTGTAGTTTTTTGGCATTTCACAAAAGCAGATCTTCCCACTCATCCCAGCATTAGACATTAAGCGTATCCCAACACGCATTTTAGAGACCTAACAATATTTGGAGAACATACTTAAAAGGGTTTTCAAAATGACTGTGGAGAACGCAGACTAGCACCGTGTACAGAGAAAGCCCTGAGCAGTGCCCAAGCACCCGATCATACTAACAGGCTTAGGTGAATAAAAGCTTTAAGAAAGGTAAGCTTCCCAATTCCTCCCTTTACGCATGAGTTTCAGTTGGTGAGACCAAGTCCTCACAAGCAGACATGAGATGAACATCAATGTGTTTTTCTCACGTCACACAGGCAGCAATGTTATTAGATATATTAGCCTGCCTGCAGGTTTCCAGCTAAGGAAGGAAAGTGCTACATGGCAAGGAAAGGGCAAACACACAGGAGCCTTCAGCCTTTGACTACACTGCCATGGGTGTGGCCAGACAAGATGACATAATGCAGTGCTGCCATCACAGGGGACACTCCCTCCTGCTTCCTTCTCTCCCCCAGTCATGAAGTCTGTCCCATCCCTTGTCATCGCAGCTAAAAATAAGCCCAATCAACTTGCTCACCCACTAGAAAAGGGGCTGAAAAATGATTTCTAGGGCCAAGTCCACCGGAGGTGCAATTCTTTAGCATAGAAGCATTTAGGAAACGTTAACCTGCAACAGCAATGCCCTTCTGAGTGCGTTCACTTCACTTGCTCAACAGCTCAAAATAAGAGCAAGGCTGAGATGAACATGGTGCTGCTGCTCTTATCTTGTGGGTAAGGTGTTAACACAAAGGAGTAACTTATCTTGTTGCTGCGACTAATTATTTCATTGTCATTCGCTGATCTCCTGTGGAATCTGGTTCATAAAAACTGACTTCATCAGAAGTCTGACATCAGGTGTTTTGTTGCAGGTATTATGACCAAAATTCATTAGTTCAAGTGCTGAAAATCTGTCTGTACATTAGGCGGTGTGACTCATCCTTAAGTCAGTTGGGATAGGCACCATTTCTCATCATCTTTACTTGCGGTGATAAACAGGCAGCAGCAAAAATAGACATTGTAGCCAATGCATCAAACAGGCTGCTCTGAAAGACTGCCATCCCACACGCCTTACAAATAGAAACAAGAAAACTGCATTAGGATCAACGTAACCTGATGTGCGAGATGACAAGCCAAGGATGGAAAGGAACAGAAACAGATACCTGAAAAGCGATACTGAAAAAGGAAAAATATATGATCCATCCTGAAAGGAGAAAAAGAGCATGTTTCTTGTTGAAGGAGGGCAGAGAAGAGTGAAGAAAAAGCAAAGAGAGCTCGAGTGCCAAAAAGGAAAATGAAAGTGTGCTTCGTAAGCGTAAGGAAATGGAGAAAAATAAAATGCCACATCCTTTACTGTGAAAGTAAATACAGAAGTACATACATGAAATTACTGCCAATCAAGTGTTAAGAAAGAATCGCTTACACAAACAAGCGGCTGTTGTGTTAACACTACATCTGGCAAGACTGAAACCAAGGGCAAGGTGAAAGCCTGAATGGTGTGGCTTTGAGTTCAGCTGCTTCCTGTGTGACAATCTGAGCAGGTGGGTCCTTTGGCTTTAAGGAAAGTCACCCAGACTTCTCAGAAGCACATTCAAATACAAGCACTCTACCATAAACAGATTACAGCCAACAAATGCGAGGGAGAGGAGGGGAGGAGACCACAGCCGGGGAATATGAATTGTGCTCAGCAGGGATGAGGGGGAGGAAGAGGATGTTTAGTCAACACCTCCCAGAAGTACTGACATGAAAATGCCCTACCTCTTCCTAAGTGAATTACTTCAAGCTTGAATAAAACAATGCATGCGGGGCTGCAGGTTCTCAGCACTCAATTAAAAAGACCCTAAAGTTACCACGTTCACTGTATTTACAAACTATGTGCCAGCTACATAACAACCTTCAGAAAAAAAAAGGCAGATGTGTGTACACGTTAAACACATGGTGATGGCATTGATGTAGAGAAAAGCTCTGCACAACAAAGCATGTTGCACCCCAGCTCCAGGAGGGGAACTGGCACACTGTGCAAAGTGTAGGTGAACTTAGTAAATGAACTTACTAAGCTTAAGTGGTCACACTCAGGCCTGCTTGTTTTTTCTCACCACCACCAAAAGACTCACTGGCCATTACTGACATTGTGCAGAAACCTCTGAGAAATTTCGGATACCCCATCAAATAAGGCAACATTTTCACCAAGCAGGGTAGCGGGGGTCAGCTCTAGCACACTAGCTGTCAACAGGAAGCAAACCCATCAGCCCATACCTACCAGGCACCAACAGAAACACACTATACTCCCAGCAAGCCGAAGTAAATGCGTTCTTTGCCTGTGAGAGGAGGAAACTAAGGTCACTGAGTTATAGCGCATACATACATAAACTGACTGATCTATAAGAAAGCATCATTAGTTCCACAGCTCAGAAGTCTGTGCCATACATGTCCACAGAAAAACTCTTCAACCTCTGCTTTAAAGCATTCCAGAGCTCTGCTTCCACCTACATTTGACCTCATTTCTTTACCCACCCTGTCTCACCCAACTTGCTTTAAAATCCTGGCAACACACCCTTAGGAAACTTGTAATAGTGAGAGCTACATCTTGTGGAGTAAGGTCATTCTGCGTTTACACCTTTGTATTTGTGCTGGAGTTAATGCTCTATTTGTACTACGGACATTCAGACTGCAATCTGAATTATAAACACAGCCTGTGTGTGCTTTTAGTCCATCACTGGGGATCTCTGCTACCAATTATTACCTTTATGCATGAATTTAAGCAGGACAAGCCGCAGCACAAGTAGAGGTAGATAAAATGTTCCAGAGTCTTTCTAAGGCCTACAGAAAGCCTGAAAATCTTAGTAACAGGCAGGTGCCAAAGGTGCAATGTAAATAGAATTAAAATGTGAGAATTTCTGTTGAAACCATATCGTGTGGGGCGGTATATGAAGCTTTATTATCTTATTTTTTGGCAATAATTCAAAATGGACCCCATCTACATTAACCAGATTCATAATAAATCTGACTCATTTCTTGTATTCTACAGAGAACCCAAAAGATATCCTCAGTTGTTGAGGATCAACTGCTTCCATTCTCTTAATTGTACTGCCATCTAACAGGCTTTCAGAGGGAAGCTGCCAACCCACCAAAGCTTCATACTTTTCTGGGAGACAGGCAGGGACCAACCTACACACGGCATGGAAAATCAGGGCTCACACAATCTGCCTGAACACCACTAGACAGGAAGTAACTCCAAATGAGAGAAGGAAATCTTTAACAACGAATCTCTAAAAAAACAATTCAATTGCTCTTGCTTTTAATCAAGAAGACAATAAAAGCAGAACAAGCAATTCTCTAACCTTTTATGTTTAGTTCAGAACAGCCTGCTGCTTTAAGTAAGTCAAATTTAAGCCAACATGCTTAAAAGTGCTTGAGATGTACAAAACTGACAATTTGGTTTTCTATTTCTGTCTGCTTACCCTGCTGCTCCTGCCTGTAAACATTTTGTAGGAGGATGTGAAATTCAACAGCGAGTGCTCTGGGTAAGGAACGACTCTGCAGGGTCACATTCTTAGAAGTGCGTGGTGGTTGTGAGCTCACAGCACCGGGCAGGGTCAGTTCCGGACAGCCACTGCCTTATGTGGCTGGGTGACAAGGGAGAAAGTGTCCTTCCCCAGCTGCAGTGGCCATTTAAAGATCAAAAGTGGGAAGGAAAGGGAAAGCGAGTCACTGGTTTAGGGAAACTGGGTTATTAGGACACTGGGTAATATCTTCTTTGCTGGTCTTCCATCTCCAATATGCCTGGAGTTTCTTATCAGCGCTAATCACTGCGTTTGCCATTCTTATTTTGTTCAACTTCATGACTTGAAAACCTCAGTCCGCACTGCATAATTTACTCCAATTTTCATTCTGGATTCCTCAGTTGTGATGCAGCTGTGCAATAGGTATGACAGCCGCTCTCACTTATTCTCTGGTCTGCATTAAGACCATAACCAGCTGCCTGAGGTAGTAAAATATAGTACAGAAATCACTCTAAAGGCTTATTTAACTACAGCAGGCTCAGAAAAGAGGAAATCAGAAAAGACTAAAGATGTTGTACACAGGTATTCTGCCAAATTAGGCAAGCACAACTCACCTTTAACACACTTTGACCTGATCAGCCAAGGTCAAACCAATGTACCTGCTCTATCTCCACAAAAAGGAAAGGTCAAGTTGATAATCACACTTATAAAACACAATTCTTCAATGAAAGAGCTAAAAACCTTAATAGTCAAGTAGAACATTAACAAAAAATAACAGAATAACTACTTATTTCATAAACATACTGTTCAAGAACTTCTCCCTGTTTCTTCAAATCAAGAAGAAAATTCAAGATAGTTGATTCAGTTGTTCAGTCGTATCATATTTAAGGCTACTGTCAGAAGAACCTACCATACCACATCGTTAAGTGTCAGAGGAAAAAAGGATGAATGCAGCTTTCCACACCACCATGGTTCTTCCATCCCTAAACAAACCATAACACGGGACTTGGAACTTCACCTTCCCAAAAGGTAACAAAATTGCAAACTCTGTCATACACACACATATGAACAGTTGAAGGGAAAAAAAGCCACACAAAGTTACATATTTGGTGTTCTTTAACTTTTAGTCTTCTATATATAGAGAGATAAATCAAGAGACAGTAAACAAGGCAAACTCTAGAAGGGAAGTCAAGATTTTTATCAGCCCTGAGGCTCTGTACACATGTTGCCATAGAGAGGCTCAAAGAAAGCTGTGCAGTCTTCTAACAGCTCCAAAGATGACATCTTCAGAGCCGTTACCAAAGGAGCAAGAACCAACTCTTGAAATGCAGCAAGTACTTCTGTAACTCTTCCCAAAGGAGAAAAATAAGCGCTTCAATATTTCTGTATTCCAAACATATCAAGAAGCTCCATTCCAGCAATAAACACCAAGAGTTTCTAAGGACAAGCTAAAAATACTGAAGATATTTTTAAGTCTAGAGAAGCAACATTTGTTAATCCACACATTTTAGCTAAATATATAGCTAAATTTTTACCGTTAAAGCGAAGATTCAACCGCTTTGCTGTGTAAATAAACAAGTGTATCCTCAACAAGTAACAGTGGCTTTCCCTAAGCACCCCATGTCTTCCAAGCTCCGAATAGATATATTATACATACAAAAGCAAAGGAGCCCTCCAACAGCCTTCCAAAAGCCTAACACCCCATGTGAGACAGAACTCCCAGACATCTGAGCTGTTTAAGACAGCTTACAGAGCTCAAATGTAGTCAAGTCCTTTGCTAGATAAACTGAAAGACCTCAAATCCTTCATACCGTAATTATGGCCATTATTTCAAGTATCACCTTTTCAGACAAAATTATTTCTGTACAGAATTCTGCAGGTAATTATTCAGTTTCCAATGGGACACTTTCCAAAATTAATTGAAATCCACCACAAAGTGGCGGGTCAAGGATCACCAAGGATTATATGAGGGCAACAGAACTTCATTTGGAAAAAGGGACATTTTGAGAGTAGGAATGATTTAAGCAACAGCCTCATGTTCAGAACAATTGATGGCAGCCATAGTGTATTTCAAGGAATTCTATGGAGAAAACAAAAAGCTGTTTTTCTGCAAAACAAATTCTGAGCTCCAGAATAAACTTGTTACTTGTTGTTTTACTTGTTGCAGTAAAAACTGGAACAAGGGCGTGTGCTGAGAATGGAGGCAAACTTTAAGCACACATTCAGGGAAATAGGAAAGCCAAGACTTATGTGGAGCTAGAAAGACATAAGCTCCATGTCCTCTGTGCCGTTTCCAAATGAGAAAGCAACTAGCTCATGTTGTAAAACACTTTAAGTGTTTATTTTATATTTTAAAATACCAGTTCAAAGCATCAGAATTCTTATCTAACTATGGCTCTCATGTAAAAATCTAATGGAGAGTTGAGTTTGTCAGCGAATAAATGATAAAGCATATACAAAAAAAAAAAGAATTCAGTTCCTTGTATGTAGATGAATATTTAAATTTGAATCCATATGTTCATGAAACAAACAACCAGGATTCATCTTGTTGGGACTCACCAGCAGGAAACACACCAGCAACTGCAGGAAACCCAGAAGGGCCACGGTGGACCACATGCAAAATTCACATGAATGTTCTGCACCTTGGTCATAAGTGTGGTTATTTCATGGCCTTGCTACAAGGCGGAACATGGTTCTACATCAAAAGGCTAAGTATTTTGGTTTCACAAAACATGAATATATATATATATATATATAATATTTATAACACCCATCTAGCAAGGGTTTAGAAGTTCAACCCATTTACATTCAGTCATAAGCTGTATGGACGTGACAACACTGGAAGAGACTGACACCTCATAGCCAGAAGACACGGGCTGCCAGGCTTTCAAGAAGTTGTTGCAGGGCTGTGCCAAGAGTTCAGTGTAGTCCTTCTAAACCCTGAAATGATCAAGCTGCCACACAGTGAGGAAGCTCCTCCAAATGGCCAAGCGGTTACTTTGTACATACAATTCATTTTGCAGCCTGCTGCTTAAAAGTTTCACAATAGGGAAGAGCAGCAGAAATCTCTCAAACAGCATATTAAGCCGTTATACTTGCACATGCTGATAGAAGCCCAAATGGAACTTGAAATCAATAAAAGGTTAGACAGGATAGAGAGCCATGATCCAAAGAAAAGTGATCAAAGTCATCTGTACTCAAAAAACACAGCAAAAGCTGTCTGGTACTACTTGTGTAGACTTAATTCCCCAGCTAAATGAAGGTTTTGTTCTTACTTGGGCATATACGATGGTAAAAGTCAACTGCAGACACATCAGAAAACAGATTTTGACAGTCAAGCCCTGTAACCTTATCTAAAATTCTTGCCTAACACTGAAATAAAAAGCTGTGAAGACAAGGTTTTGCTGTTAGTAGGTCAGGGACTTGAGCAGCTATTTGAGGTAAGTGTGGCATTCTGACCAAAACCTGCTCTATTTCTTTTCCTTTAAAATTTTCTATATAAAAACCTTTGAAAGAAGATGACCAGAGGACAAACCTTTCTACCAACACCTAAAATACAATGGTTTTGCTTAATGGTACTTAAAAGACTGGTTCTTTAGAAAAAGAAAAGGAATAGAAAACTGGATAGAGAGGAAGAAAGGCACTTAGAAACTCAACATAGGTACTTTATTTCTATTAGAAGAAAAAGTCCAAGACATAAATAGCTTTCCACTTTCTTCTCTGATATTCTGACTTTACAATTACTGTAAGGCACTGAATTAAGTCTCTACCCTATCACACAGACAGAGGCCTTCTAACAGTGTAACGCTGTTCCTATGGAGCCCACAGAAATCTAGTAGTACCTTAATTACATTGAGGCATGTCTATGTATTTTCATACCAGTTTGGTTTCCACTAAATCTTCTGACATGGGACTAACAGTACATTCTCTTATACTACATCCACATCCTCTAAATGTTAAATAATCCAATTCCAAGCCCAGCTGTGACAGCTAAGAGCAGTCTGAGGTCTAAGTGAGACATAATTCATTATGCAATAAACGCTCAGTCCCTCAATTCAGATTACAATCACAACACAGGTAGTTACGGACTTGACAATAGGGAGGAAATTCCCCTAAGTAGTCTCTGAGCATGCCCAGATATTACTACTGCCCCTTAAGTAAGCCATAGAACCGACTCAACTACATGAAGGGTAATGGTAAAAAATATAACTTCAACAAACTCAATTACAGGGTTGTCGTCCCCACCACCACCCCACAAAATACTGGAGGGGGAAAGAGTTATTATCAAATAACCAAACTGCTTTCTGGAACCAGTTTCCAGCCTTAAACAGAGACTGGAAAACAAGTCCGCTGCTACTGAAAGTATGTATAGTCAATGCGAGTCAAGACAACTCCACATCTGATAAAGTTAGGTGGCTGCTCTAGTTACTACTAACCACAAGAAAGTCCCATACATGTCCATGAAGAACTAAATGACCATGTTTCTATTTATTCACTTTTGCTTTGTTCTAGCCATTGTAGTGGTCTAGAAATAGGCATAACTGCTCTTTAAGAAGAATAAGTAAGGCTTTCTCTTTAGGCCACAAAAAAGCAAGCCTCCAGTCCCATATATACCAAAACATCCCATCAAGATGGCTGAAGTTTGAGTTTTGGAGGGGTGTTGGGTAGTTTTGTTTGTTTGTTTTCTTTAATGAAAGGTTTTGTTGGAGGCAGTTTAAAAATTATGAAAAGCTTCACAATTTGAAGCAAGAAGCCTTAACTTCTCATGTACATCTTACAAGAACACCAGAAGGGATTGGTGCTCTTGTTGAGTAGGACTGGGTACTTGCTAAGTACCCAAGTTGAATTTCTTCCTAACAGTGCAACTATATTCAGAGTATGTCTGTAAGGTACTTACCTGGACAGGTGGGAAAACAGGAGTTTGAGATGTTTTTAAGACAGAAGGTTTTGTGTTTGTTTTTTTTTTCCCCTTTAACATTAATTAGTATCCTTGATTTTTGCACAAATATTGCACTTGAGGTGAATAAATGCAATATTTAATGTTTACTCATTTCACCCAAAGTACTTACACAGAGGAAAAATAACAACAGAAGAGTCAGAAAGGAAGTTTGTATTCAAGCAATCACCATCAGTTTCACTTCCAGGTTTGCCTTTCCCCTGATAGTCGCTGCTTTTGGAAACTCCATTTCCACACAACACAGACCAGCACGCAGTTCTCCACACGTGGCCTTAAACAGCAATGATCCTTCACGATTTTCCTGTCTCTGTCAGCATGCTGTACAAAGAATTCCTGTACATTATTCTACTCTCCTGTTAGTGCCAATAGGAATTAGTTCTATTCTGAAAACAGAAAAGGTAAATCACTGAAACAAGAGCAGCACAAAGCTCACTGCTGCTACTGACAGCTTTTTGAATGACCCAAGACTTCATGATTTCTCCCCACTGGCAGAGGTTTGAAAGATGTTTAGTAAGTTCTGCCTTCACTTACAGCCAGGGCAATTGTTATTGTCTACCCAAACCAAGTGGCGCTTCTAGGCGAGCCACATGTTAATTACCTCTTGCTGACGATACTAAGCTGGGAGGTGCTGTTGACTCTTGAGGGAGAGATGTTGCAGATGGATCTAGATTGGTTGTCCAACGCTCCAGTCTTCAATGGCATGAAAGTCAACAAGGGTGTGTGTCAGATTCTGCCCCTGAGATGGAGTAAAGCTGATAACAGGGCTGGAAGGTACGTCCTGTGAGGAGAGCTGTGGACATGTGCACTGTCCAGACTGGAGAGAGGAACCTGAGAGGTGAGGTGAACTCATCACTTCCTACAGCTCCATGAGCATGGGAAATGGAAATAGCCGTCTCTTATCCCCCGGTACTATCACAAGGACATACAGGGATGGCTGAAAGCTGTGCCAGGGGAGGGTCAGTCCATGCATTAGGAAAGAATTCTTTACCATGAAGGTGGTCAAGAGCAGGAACAGACTTCATAAAGAGGTGGTTGGTGGCCCCCACTTTTCAAGAGGCATTGGGATAACACTGACACGACCATTTAAACCAACAGTCTTTATATACAAAGAAGTTACTACTATTATGACAAATACAGAAGCTGAGGAATGCGCACTTCTCATTTTTCTTCATGGTGAAAAAATGTTGCTTCAACAATAGATGTGCGTTAACTTATGAATTTCAGTTAGTGTACCAACTCAGCTCGGCTGCCCCAGTAACTCCAACAAGCTCAGGGAAGGGAGCATTCTTTTGTTTGTTTGCTTGTGTTTCAAACCCCGCTGGTTCTCAGAAAGCTCAATTCATCCAAATGATTCCCATAAGGAAAAAAGACCACTTGGTGAGGCTGTGCCACATTTCTCTCCTCGTGGCTTTTTCTGATGCAAGGTTACTCTTGACGACTTGTCACCATCACAGTTCTGAAGCTGAACAATGTCAACAGAAGCGCCCCAGTCTCTCACAGCTATCAGCAGGGAAGAGGAACAAATTTTCCACAATACCAAAGTTGTAAACTATTCCATCGTTCATAAGATGACAGCTGCAGACAAAAAAAGATCTGCGTGTCCCTGATGGTCTGAGCCATCTCAGAGATGGACTGTTTTGTGCATGTCAAGTTCAGAGCAAATGCTATCTAGAGCCTTAAGCAAAGTGCTGCAGTGTCTGCAAGAGCCTCCTCTCTTCCAGCTAAAGGCCCAATCCTTTTATCAGCTGAAGATTTAAAGAGGGAAAAAAAAAATAAAGGGAATAAAAGGCGTTCTGCACTGTTACTATGCCTTAGGAGAAGCCTGGCATAAAGCTTCAGGGTTATCCTGTCTCCTCTTACATTTGAGCAAGACTAAAAAAAAATAAGAATAAAAATGACATCCATCTATTTTTGAATATTAATATCACATGGAACAAAAAAGCAAGACATCAATTTTAAAAAATGAAATAATTCTAGCTGTATTAACAGTAGTTCAGTATTTCAGCCTCGGATGCACACAGACTATGAGTGAAGCTTTGTGAAGCAGAAAAGAGGAAGCGCTTGCCCAGAACTACTCTTAAATGTTCAACACCAAACTGGAAGCCACTTACCAGTGGAGATCATCAGTTTTGCTTTGAAGCACCTTTATCTCTCTCGAGTTTCATACATTCCTCTTCTTTGTTTAACAGTAAGTTAGGTGTAAATCAATCGAAAACCTTAAGAGTTAGGATTACAACAGCAACTGACAATGCTTTGATTTTCAAAGTCCACATCAAATCTTCTGTATTCAAACTAAAGAACCCTAATAAAACCAGAAGAATGTACACTACACATTTATAGCAAACCTTTACGAATTCTCTCCCTTCTTGGCTTATATTCCAAGCAACATCTCGTTTCAACACAGAATTTTCAGACGTGCCTATTTATTTAGTAGAAACTAAAATGACTACTGCAATTAGAAAGTTATAAAGGGACAAATGCTCTTCATGCACTGGCATTAGACACCAAAGTTATATACTTACACTGTCAGCTTTTTTGGGCATACACCCCTATCATAAGACACACAGACCAGGACTGTACTGCAGTAATTATCTACACTTGAAGCTCTGAGCGGTTCCTTATTTGCACTAAATTCTTTTGTGTTGAAGCAAAAAACCACAGGATCAAAACTTGAAGGAAAGAACTGTTTTCCTTAGGAACCATACAAAACAAGATGGAGATCCTCTGCAGAAATTCTGTGGTTCTCAACTGCAATGCAGGAGGCCCAAACGTGAATAGAACTTACACCAAATAGAAAATACAGAACCGATTTAAGCCTCTAACTCAACTAAAAACCTTCCCAATCAGAGTAAGCCCTTCCAAATATCGTACACTCACCTCAACTCCAAGGGTAATGAGATTCTTTCAGAACGAGTTACCTGTCAAGGGTAAGACAAACCACTGCATACAGAAATGTTCCCAAACTGAAACAACTCTCAGTGCCTGAAGTCTGAAAGCTATGGCACATTTTACAGACCCTCGCCTTCACATCCATCAACCTCCAGCAAGCTGCAAGTAGCACTAGTCTACCCCATCCCAAAGGGGAGAAGAAATGGGAACAGTACCAGTTACCTACAATTGAAATTCATTAGACCACGAAGAACTAACCAGAATGATAGAAAATATGGCTCTAATGGACTACCAGCTGCCTCAATTCAAACATATACAAACTTTACATTAAAACTACTGGGCAAACTTCTCAATTTTTTAAGAGAACCACTGCTGGAAATCTGACAGGTTTCCTAATCTATCACAGTGCTCCTGTTGACCTTAACTGAACGTGCATGTGCTGCTTAAGTTCAAGCCTAAAACTTGTCTTATCTGTAGTGGAGAAGAAAAGCTTGACAGAGTTGACTCCATTTACCAACATGCTCCAGGGCTGATCTCTGTTTAAGAGGTTTTAGTTCTGTGGTCTACATATCCTTTTCTTCAAAGAGCAGCCATGGGGTGGGTCACTCTAAGAATCTGAACGCTACCAGCAGTTCTGAACAACTCCTAAAGGGTTTCAGCTATTTCTCTTTTCTATCACAAAGGAATAGTTTCCTTAATACTACAGCAAGGAGAAACAAAAGTGATTCTTAATTGCACCAATGCTCTTGCATTCTACAGAAGAAAATACACTCTTGAACCTTCAGGAGCAGCACTGACTCTTCAGTCAGCTCACCCAGCTTTCATCCGTCACTGCAGTTGAGCTCCATTTTTTTCATAAAAAATAGGGGAAGGGCACAATGCCATACTTGTTTATTTGACATTCAATGACTTACTTTCAAGTACAAAAACTAGCAATAAAGAGCAGAGCTGTTTTCATACAGAGTAATTTCATACAGCAGGGTTTAAGCAAGTGTTACAAAACAAACGCCATATTATCTCTACCTAACTCACTGCATGGTTTTATACTAACAGAATTATGAATTGAAGAAAAACAGCATAACAGGTGCCTAGAGAACTTACTAGAATCCAGCGAATTTCATCCAACAAATCTCCAGAAGTTCAGTTGCACCTGCTCTCTCCAGGGTCGAATAGAAGTTCCTTATTCCTCTTCCACCTACCCCCCACCCCAAGTCCTCATGCAAAAATATAGACAAATAGATCCTGAAAAACCCACAGGCGTTGAATCCTGCCCCTCAGTGCATGTCGTTATAGCAACTATGTTCTTACTTGAAAATTAATTTCTTAATTAATTTCTCTGCTTTACAGCCACACACACACAAATGGCAATTCATCAATGTGAGAACTCCCATTTCCTACCTTATCATTACGTTCTTTAAGAATTGGTTTGCTGACCATCTAAGGCAAAAGTTAACAGCCAGGTGGCTGGACTCAATGACCTCTCCAGGTCTCTTCCAACTCCTACAATTCTGTGTAAAGCCTCCCATAGTCACCACACTCAAGGAGGAAAAAAAGGATATTTGGAATGACAGAAGGCAGAGCACTAAATTGCAGTGCGGTTTCTTTCAGATCTCCCTTATCAGCATCAAAATTAAGTGTTAATGCCAGTGGGATGGGACATTACCAGTCTCAAAATGCATCATGAAAAGTCAAATGAGAAACAGGTTCTCTATTTCTGACAAAACAATTATTGTTCAAGTATTAAAATGCTACTCCCAAACTTGGCCTGCAGACACATACTTAGTCGACACAGATTTGACAGGATGTTTTAAAGGAGTGTTTAAAGGCTTTAAAGCTGAAGCACTAAAGCAAAGCCTTCACACATGGTCTGGGTTTAAAGTCCAGATCCCAGAAGCACAGACTATGGCCTGCCCTTCCAGCTATATTTTTGACAATGTATACATGCCTCTCTTCTCTGCTCCTCACTCTACACCACAAATACATGTAAAAAGTAAGAAAGTGAATGCTATACATATTATTTTATATGCCCCACGATGTTTAAATTAAGAAGTATATCTAAATAAAACCACCATCTCAGAACAAAAACTAGGTTTTCACCATTCATTTTGGGATATGGGATGTATCATCCCCTTGATACAAGCATCTCTTATGTATCATGATTATTAAAAGTTATGAATGTAGCACAAGCGTATCTGTGCCGTTCCTTTTTAGAACTGGTCCTCTATCAAAGTGTATAGCAACAACCAGCTGCTCAATCATTGCCAGTGAAAAAATAATACAGTGGACTGAAGCACTGACACCACACAAGAAGTGTTGATTCTCACCCCATGAATATCTGGCTTCTGTAAAGATAAGGGCTAATTCATGCATATGAAGTAAGGTTTCTCCACGTGTCCCCAAAATCCCATACATGTCATGTGAGCCATGGGGAAAATAGCCACAATACTTTTGCTGTCACAGATCCCAGCAAAACCCTTTTCAGCACCCAAAGACAGTATCTCCAGATGAAGAGAAGTCCATCGTAAAACACATAAGACTTGCCAATTCTGTAACGTTCATTTCCCTAAAATGAACTTCTATTAAGGGAACTAAATTACCTAAAGCACTGACTGAATGACACGCAGATAATCTGCTGGTGAACTTTGTTGTTCAGACACGTCAAGAATCCAGCAAACACGCAGAACCATCAGCCCCATACCACTCACATAACAACATCTATACATGTCTTCAAACCAACCCAGTAAGGAGCAGCAGGCTCAAACCAGACCTACTACCTTTACTTCTGTTGTCCTGAAGCTCAGGCCCCAGACTTCTGGAACAGCAAAGCTCTTCCATTCTGCACAAACTTTGTGTTTCTGACTCTGTTACATTCACCAGCTGATTCTCCATAACAAAAAAAGAAACAAACATCTAACTTTCAAAGCATTTCCCCAAGATTCAACTCTGCAGTTGATACGATACTACCATATGACCCAAAACTAATAGCTCTGGGAAACCTGTTTCAAACTCACCGCAGTTGAAATTTATTATTAGGACTGCTCTATTCTTGAAGCGTTTCAAGTTGACTCTGTTTCTACCGCACTGTATTACGCTTTTTGTACAGCAGCTGCCAAGCCAGTACATACAACTCGGAGCAAGATTGCAAGACTGGAAGCAAAGTGGCCAACAGATGCAATCTTCTCAAGGACAACATTATTTTCCACTTCTGCAAGTTTCAATTGAGCAATTGGACATGTGGAGAAAAACCATTCCAGAAGCCTTACATCTACTCACCTGCAAGAAGCGTGCCTTGCCAGAAAGTCTTCATTCTCTCAGCAAGGCACAAAACATTCTTTCTGCTGCTGCTACTCCCACAAATGTGTGGCCATGGACTTCATTTGTGGGGATACAGATCTCAGGCAAATGATTCATGTTTACTTGGCCAACAATCAAAGATTCTGTTCATTTAGACTGATGAATTCGTGTCCCCCCTTCCTCCCTCCCTCAAGGAACCCACTCGTACAGGTCAATTCATGGTGCTACTCTTTTAAAATACCTAAACCACATGAAGCATGTGAGAGGTGGGATGCAAGTAATAACATAGGTTTTGTGTAACTATTTACAGTAAGGTGTGAATCAAGAAAACCAAAGGGTTTAACTCCATCAACTGCAGCTATGTATTTTTTCTTCTTCTGCACTGCAAAGACAATCCAGTTTTGCTTTGCAGCAGCAGACAAATTTTAGTTTATCTTTCCGCAAAGCATATTCTCGGCCTGCCTGAAAATTAAACAATTGCTTGCATTCCTGGCAAAAGCCGGTTCTTTGAAGCACAGGGCTTGTAGCTGACAAGAATTATATTCCTACTAAAAAAGTCAAAACAGATGATGTTCTATAGTTGCAGCCCTAAGAAGTCTGCCTCGGTTGGAAAAATTCAGCTGCAGTTTCCCTGCTGGTTATAGCTCTGGAGCCAACACCCAATTTCTCTCTGTCTAAAAGCTTGGATCTAAAAGCCCACTGCAACTTCAGCAGCTACATCAGATAATTCTCTTTATGCGGGTAGAGTAGTAATGTATTCCTATCTCACACACCCTTGTTGGCATTACTTATCCAGCAGGGCTGATGAGGAGCATCCTTCTTTCCCCTAATCAGAAGGGCTCCCTGAATGAACTGTAGCACTCCTGTAAGGCAATGGACTACTAGCAGGGCTCTCCAAATCTGCCCAGCTGCCTGAAGAGACATGTCAAGCAACACAACTACATCGCATTCCTCCCATCTATTACCTGTAAGAGTTGCTTTCCACATTCATACACAATCAACAGAAGCCACCTAAACAAAAATATATTAGCAGCTAACTAAGCTCCTCATAATACCTGCATAATACATAATAGCAGCCCACTACTTTCAACACAACTTCATAGGCCGTTGTACCAAGCAGAAGGCATTTGGCCCTACTCAGGTCAATTACTAAGTTAGAAAACTGTATTTTTCTTTGCCTCAAGTTCTCTTACAAGCAAGAAAGTGGATTTCCTATTCCAGGCACCAAGGCACCCTGAAAACCCAGCACCACTCATTCAGCTGAGCTGACCCAACACCAGTGACACAGAAACCCGGCAAAACACCACGAAATCACTCAAGTGGAAAAGAGCAGCAATGGATTCATCACTTGGTATTAAGTGGAGGTGTGCAATGCCCACTTTAAGGGAGAAAGCACAGATGCCAAGCACACAGAGCCTAAGTTGATGATGGTACATCAGAAAACTCATAGCCTGCTGCTGCAGAGAAGTGGCAGTGCTCATAAGGAATACAGGTGCCATCCATTCAGAAAGATCTGCTGCTGTACTGTTTTTGTTTAAGGAAAAAAAGCTTACAGTGCTCACCATTGAGAAGCTATCATACCACTGTCCTATCTTCCATTGTAAGGAAGGCAAGGGCGAGAACACAAATTGCTTTAAATGCTTGGATTTACTTCCTGTCTGCACAAGATGAAAGTACAGAATGAACTGCTTTATTTCCTTTTCTCAACAGACAACGCATCCGTGGCGGGAGCACCTAATGAAAAGATTCTTTGATAGCACCGATCAGACAAAAGTCACCGTCCACTCCTTTTAGAGGCACGTCAGAACAACATCGAGGCATTCAGGTTTTTGATAACTCTCAGAGTGGTGTAAAAATGCTTTCAGTAAGATCTCCAATGTGCAGATTTCTGTTGAATCCATTGTCTCTCCTACTACACAGCCATATTTTTAAAGGGTAACACTGCTAGAGTATATAGGATCCAGCTAAACACGTGCTCTCTCATGAATTACACTAAGACGACCTACCCCCTTCTCTCTATACAATAAGCCAAAACCAATGCGAGTAGAAGATTCTGCATAAATAACTTATATTACCTATGGTTGCTATCCAAACCTTGCTTGAAGCAGCTTTCACAAGAGCTCATGTTTAGGCTTCTTCTTAACCAGCTACTGCAGCACTGACCAGGAACACTTCATCTGATTGTGACTGATGTAGCTGCAGCTCACAGAGGTGCACCTTGTTACCACCACTTACCTTTCTCATCTTCACACAAGACTGTTGCAATGAACCCTCTATAGACGGCTACACTATAAATCAATTAAACAATACCAGCTGGCATAGACCATCATGACTCCAAGCCTGTACCTTCTCCCAACCCAGCATGCAGCACTTTGGGATTCATCTCCATCAGATGCCAAAGTGTGGTGGATGGGGTCCTGGTTTTGTATCCAAAGCAATGAGTTTTGGTCTGTCCAGCACCAAACGGATTTGAGTCTTTATGTTTAAAGCAGTATCTTTTCTCACCACACCACGGAGTTGTAATCAGCACTTCTTACTTTCAACACACATAATCAAAAATAAATGAGAATCTGTGCATCCAGCTTATCAAAGGAAGTTGTGACAACATGAAATCTTGGATTTGATATAGACTTGGGCGAGGCCTTTAAGATTTCAATGAACTCCTTTTCACAGCTGCTTCACCTTAAAATCTGTTGGTCTTCTGAGGCTGAGATGGGCTGCTCAATGAATTCAGGCAGCTGCCAAATGCCCCACCAGCTACACAACTGTAGGGGACGGCCACCTTGGCACTCAGCACACAAGTACAGTCCTTAAGAGTAAAGATTTTTGTGAAGAACAAAGAGGAAAGTAGTCCAGAAAAGCACTCAACGAGCAAGTCTGTAGAAAATTCTGGAAATCATGAAGATCTTTTGACTTGAAATGGGAGTCAATAAACCTTCTGAGATGAAAAGACTCCAAGAGCTCCAACAAGAAGGCTGCACGTGCTCTGCAACCACCTTGTGTGTTCTCGTGCTCACATCCAAACAATGGCCAACAGAAAATGCTGGAATCCTTCCAGCGTAGAGCTTCCACCGCAGGCTTTTTGTAGACATGGACTTCTTGATGATGTTGAGAACCTGTGTCATTCATCCAGGCAGTTCAAGGAACACAGGGTAGGGGAGCAGCAACAGCCAAAAACCCAACTCTTGGAATTACAAAGAACTGTGATGAGTACAATAGACACCGATACTGGGAATTCATTTAAATAAGGTGCTATTTAAAATGGCACTTATAGATATAATACTTTGAAATTAGAGAGCTTTAGGAGCAGTAGCGGAAAACCCTTCAGCCAGGGACATGGTCTTCAGGTGCAGATCTCAAGGAAATACTTATCATTCAAGAGATCAAAGTACATAAACACACATTATGTGATACCTGCAAGACCCTATCAAGTTAAGGGATGAACTGCTATAACAACTCCCAGAACCAGGAGGCACGTAGGTACGGAACACAGCCATAGAAACCTACAGGGTGTAAGAAAATGGTGAATGAGATGGTATTGCTAAGCAATAGAAGAGATAAATCAAGTGATAATACAAGAGGAAAACACCTCCAGAAAACAGCACAGGGAAGAAGAAACGTGCACATCAGTGACAGAAGGTTCAGGATAACCCACATACAAGAGGAAAAATCAGCCTACATAACCAAAATGTGAGGGACACAAAGGAAGAATTAATGGAATTATTATTTGGCAGATTCCATTGGCAGGCTTCATTTTTTTATTAATTTTTTTTTTTCTGCTTAACTACCCCTAACAACAGGAGTAAAGAGAAAATAGCTGGTGCTAGAATGAGGTACCACAGACAGCCATTAGTCTCCTGTCCAGCCTTCAAGGCATGACTTTGGGTGACCATCAGCAGACTTCAGCTGGTCCCATTCTTATTGTTACCATTTTCAAGCGTGGGGAAGGAGGAAAGCCACTCCTACAGCAGCAGTCAGAAAGCTGGACAGGGCTCGGAACAGCCACACAGCTCTCAGCAGGCTTCTGGAAGGGAGTGCTCTTCCTCTCTCCAGCAAGGAGAGCAGGATGGGCGGCTTCCAGTTTCAGAAACCAATTAGGCAGAAACTGCTATCAAAGCAAGAGAGGGCCCTACCCTAACTATGTTGAGAAACAAGGCAGCGCTATCCCAGCTATTGGGCCAGTTTCATCAGCCCCACTTGTTCCTCTCGCTCAAGCTGCCCAGGGTGCTCTTCCAATCTATCTTTCTACAGCTCAACCTGAGCATCATCTCCTATTAAACACCACATTTTGCCTGAAAAGCAGCCAAACCTTTACGTACTGGTTTATGAATGGAGTAACCAATTCCCAGGCTGTAACCCTTCAAGTGATGGTTTTTAGAACACCGCTATAATAATGAGAGATGCATCAGGTTCACACGTCAGCAGTTCTGCCACGTGCAAATGGAGGGTTAACATCCTACTGTCCTGTTGGAAGAGTATACAGCACACACACATAGAACAGCAACAAAAACCAACAGTGAACCAAGAAGGAAAACAAAATCTTCCTCAAAATCCCATTTGGCATCAGTAAAACATTCTTCCAGAGAATCTAAAATGAATTACAGCAAGACTGCCCTTTAGGTTTTGCAAGCAAGATCAGGTGTACGACATGAGAACCAGCTAAAGCAAATAAACCTGCCTTCCTCACCCTCCACGTTAACAAATACTGCATAGCCTGGTACAAAGCCATGATGCTCAAACATGGAGCAAAGAGGCCTTTATGGCAAGCACTGGCCATGAGACTGCTTTAAGTGACACCAAGCCTAGTAGACAACAAGACTCCTTGACTCCTTGTAATTGTAGCAAGTTATTTTGTTGGTGTGCAGTAAGCATCTTGCAGAAGCTCATGAAGAAGGGAAGGGATTTGGGGGGGGGGGGGGAGGAGAAAAATCAATTCCATAGTCATTAGATGGAAATTTGCTAACTAAACTTCAGGACTTCTATTTTTATAGGTATTTTGGGTCATGTGTTGCATGCCTACCCTTGGTTACTCAGTATGAATTTTGCCCCATTTGGGAAACAACATCCATCTGGAGGCAATGCAAGAACACTGAGGTGAAGAACAAAAGCAAAGCTTTAAGCTCATACCTCTTCTCTTATGCTATAATCAGCAGGTAGATAGCATCAGCATGTGGAGAACTGCAAGCTTCTGATTTACATATTCATCACCTGATTTTGAAGCTGATTTCTTGCACTATTAGACGTTAAGATAACAGCTAAGCTCTCACAACCACCATCTTTGCCATACCACGCACTTCCTACGGGCTCAACCTAAGAACACACGTTTCTTTGTGCAAAGAAAACCTACAAAGCCAGCAACGAAGACCTGAACAGAGAATAAGCTACCTGGGAATGACTTCAGCACAGAAATTCATATGGTGCGGTGGAAAGAAACACAAAATGATCTCAAAAACACCAAAATACCAAAAAAAATTGGCAGACCTCATAGGAACTCTTGATGCTGGTACATCATGGAAGTGATACGGGAAGGCCACAAGGTTCCTACTCTTGCAGCAACTGTAAAATTCTCATAACTAACAACTATGACAGAGGCCTGCGAAGTCACCTTCCTCCGAAGCCAGAGGACAAGACCCTGATGGGAATCCCCTTCCATTCAAGGCTCAAGCTTCTCAACAACTTCTGAGCACAAAGTCTAAAAAGATGGAAAAGTCAATGGCCACTCACCCCTTCCACAGAATCACAGAATGACCCGGGTTGGAAGGGACCTCAAGGATCATGTAGTTCCAACCCCCCTGCCTGGCAGGGCCACCAAACATACACATTTACTACATCAGGTTGCCCAGGGCCCCGTCCAACCTGGTCTTGAACACCTCCAAGGACGGGGCATCCACAACCTCCCTGGGCAGCCTGTTCCAGGGCCTAACCCTGCCATACCCTGAGCAGAAGAGCAATCACCACACTCCAGCTCTCTAACACAAGGTCCAACACGCCCTCCTCCATTCCTTCCTCAATGCTTCCACCTCGTCCTTTGAATCCTTTCTTCCTATGGAACTACTGCCGGGATCAGCCAGAAGGTGGTCACCAAAGCAAGCGTGACCTCACCACCTCATTTCACCACCACCCCAGCCTTACAAAGGTGAGCAAAAAGGCTGGCATAGAGGATAGGCTTTGCTTCCTGGTGACCTGGAGAAGGTCTGAATCAAGATGGGGATACAACAGCTGCCTACAGGACTCAAAGAGCAGCAATCCATCCATTTCCATCTGCTTCACAATCTCAAGAGAACCAGTAAAATATCACCCTTTCTGGCAACCAGCGGCGCTGCTCTCTTACAAAGGAAAATAAGAAGTCGAAACTTCCTGCACTGTCTTACACAGATAGATTAAGTGAAAAATACGCCTGCCTTTCCCACACAGTCCTTGCATGCGGTTCTCTTGCTTTGTTCTGACATTTTTTTCCAGACAGCAGAAGGACCAGGAGCACATGACTAGAGCGACTGGGGAGGAGGGGCTGGGGGGGGGGGGGTTATCACAAGTGCGTGTGCTTTATGCTACGGCCTTTGTTTCTCCCTCCGTGTTCCACACTTGGGATCAAATCGTATTTGCAAACTTGTTAGTCTGCATCACTTAGCACCCGCTTCGAAGGCGAGCATCTGTCTGGTTTCTGACCTCAAACAAACAGGAAAGGAGCATCAATGACCTTTCAAGAATCGAGCTGTACAGCTTGAATAAAGCAAATTTAGCTTTGGAGCGTGGCAGGGCTAAGTGTGGCTATAGCGTTAAACAGCCACCTGCAGAAATACCCAGCGACAAAACCTGCTTCCTATTCCACGCTCACGTGAAATAAATCGATACATTAAAATGGAGTCTTAAATATTCCCCCCCCCCCCCCCCCCGTGTGAATTAAGATCTTTAATACATTTGAACCAGATCAAACACAACCCGCATTAGCAGCATATAAGAGTATAAAGGGCACTCGGAGTGCAGCAGGCACCCTGATCATGCAGATACAAAGCAGCAGCTCCAGAACCTCAGCCCAATATTCTCCTCAAGGCTTCAACCGCAGCGGAAGTACATTTTGATGCAGAAAAACGTCAGAATTTCTCTCATCTGTCAAAAAAAACCCCAGCCGGGCAGAGCCCCCGGCTTGAAAAGCCTCCAACACCAAGAACCAAACCCGCACACGGCAGTGCCAGGTGTGACCACACGGGATATCAAACGGATCAATCAAACCTTAACGCCCATCAAGCGCTCCAGGTCCCATAAAGACCCAGCCCTCCATTTCCATAGGGGAAAAAAAAAAGGGGGGAATATTACTGAAAACAAAGCCCGTAGCATGAATCGGCAATGATCTGACTGTTAATAGGCACGTATTCAAAGAAACCTTCAGGAATTATTTGCCATTCAGGAGATATAGTTCATTGTAGGTGACCCGCAGCTGGGCCTTTCTCTGGTCGTACCGAGAAGCAATGCCCATTCTCCATTCATATAGCGTGGCCGAGCCCACCAGCTGCAATGCAAAGGGTGGGCACCCATCAAGCACCGATCATTTCCAGCATGCCCGTGTGGAATAAAGCACAGGCCTCGTTCTTATAAAATACCTCCGTTGAGAAAACCTGGGCAAGGCAGCTCGAAACAACCACTCGCACGCCACAATGAGGATTTTCTTCCTCCCTCCCGTTGGGGATCATTAGCAGCGTATGATACACCCTTTGTAACCCCCTCGGACGGCCTTTGTAATGCTCCCCGTTTTCTTCCGCCTTTAATAGGCCGGGCCGTGGGCTTCCCACACCTGATACAGAGCTTCCCCCCCCACACACCTCTTCCATCTCCTTCAGAGGGCACAAAACACCTCATTGGGACCAATGTCACGGCCGTACCCGCGTGCCCGTCATTCATCCCCTCCTCCCCGAGGCAGGAGGCAGAACAGGGGTGCTGGTAACCCCGAGGAGCCCCCCGCGAAGGCGAAGCGGCACGGCCGGCAGGGGCCGAGGGCAGGGCCGGGAGCGGCCTTTTTGTGTCCCCCGCAGGCCCGGCCGAGCTCGCGGCCCACCCGAGACGAACGCGAGGCAGGGCAGGAGGGCGGCAGGGAACGGCCCGATACTCACGGCTGACTTTCATGCTGCCGAAGGCCGAGGGCTGCTGCACCGGCTTGCAGCTCTCCGCGAAGGAGGTGGTCCTGGGCCGCCCGGACATGGTCTCCGGCTCCGGCTGCGTCCCGTCGGGCTGTCCGCCTCCTCCGCTCTCCTCGGGGCTGCTCGCGGGGCTGTGTGCTGCGGGCTCAGCGGGAGGCGAAGGGCGAGCTGTGCCACATGAACCGCCGGCCCCTTCCCCCCCGGGGAAGCCCCCTCCCCTCTCGCTCTCCCCGCCGGCCTTTCCTCGCGTCTCCTTTCTTCTCCGGCCTCGCTCCTCCCGGCGCTCACAGCGCCATCCTCCCGCAGTGCCGGTGGGTCCGAGAGCCGCCTCCTCCCAGCCGCAGCCCCCCGGGCCGGCCGCGAGCAGCGGGGCTGTGCTCGGTGCTAGGCCTCGCTGCCCCCACCCTCAGCCCAGTCACATGGGGCGGAGGCTCGCGGCCCGGCTCCTCCGATCCTGCCGCTCGGCTTCTCTCTTCTCCTTTTCCCCTTTATGTCTTTTGCCTTTTTTCTTTTTTCTTCTCTCTCTCTTTTCTTTTTCTCCTCGCCTCCTTCCTCTCTCTGCCTCCTGCCCTCTCCTCTCCTTCCCCCTTCGCCACTGAGGGAGGGAGGCGGCGGGACTACTTTTCCCCCGGCGGAGGGATCTCGGAGCTGCTGGATCCGCCGACGGGAGGCGATGCGGCCCCGCGCAACGGGATCCGGCGGCGGCGGCGGGATCCGCGGCGGGCGGAGCGGTGTGAAGCGGCGCGGTGTGCCCGGCTGGCTCGCAGTGTGTGTGTGTGTGTGTGTGTGCTCTCAGTGCGGCGCTGAGGCGGCTCCGGCGCGGCTCCTCATTGCTCCCGCAGGGGCAGCTGGCGGCGGCTCACGCTGGGCAGGCTGCAGTGCGGGCGGTGGCCGGCGGCGGCGGTGCGGGCCATGGCGGCGGCGTCGGCTCCCAGCTCGTCCTCAGCCGGCTTCAGAGCGCCGGCGGCTCTCGCTGTTGCTTCCCCGGGCGTCCGAGGCGCATGAGGAGCCGTCCGCCCGGCTGAAGCTTCCCGCCGCTCCCTTCTGGCGCCGGCTGCCTCTCGCCGGGCCCCCCTCCCCGTTTCTGTTGGTCGCTCCCTTTGTCCCCGCTGCTGCCTCCGCTGCGTGCCGGGCTCCCGCTGCTGCGCTCTGTGTGTGCGCCAAAGCCGCGCAGCCGCCTATGCCCGTCGCCGCCCTACGCTGCGGAACGGCCCTAGGCGCCTTCTGTGAATAGCCACCCGAAGCGCCCGACGCACTCGTTAGCCCCCAGCCCGAGGCCCTGACGGAAATACCCGAGCATCGTCGGGACCAATCCCGAGGCGGTTACGGAAATGCCTGTGACGGATCGGAACCAATCGCGAAGCCCTTACGGACGCACCCGAATCCCCCCGAAGCCAGGCGGAGGCCCAATCGGAAGGCGCCGCCACCGCCCTAGCAGCGCAGTCGGGCGGCCAATAGGAAGAAGGCCTCTCTTCCGGCTATTACCGAGCCAACCCGAAGGGAGCCGAAGCCAGACAGCCAATCGCAGGGCGCGCTGTCTCGATTACGCTCCGCCGATTGGTTCACGGCGATGAGGCGGCACGAAGACGGCAACCAGCTGCGAGCTCTCGGCCAATCGCCATGCAAGGCCGGCAGCACGGCCCGCTCCCATTGGAGCACGGCAGCGGCGGGCGCCGCCCCTTTCACCTTCATGACCTCACCCGCTGCGCAGGGCGGGGATGCGGGCAGAGTGCGCATGCGCGGGGCGTTATCGCCGCCGCCCTTGGGTGGGGGTTACAGTCTCTTCAGAGGGGCTGGGAATGGCGGGGGTGAAACACGGCTTATATCAGAGCCACTAAAATGGCCTCATAGCCGTGCCTTGGTGCCACCACACGAGGGTTTTGGTTGGAGCTGGTCAACACGACCTCTGGAGGAGCCTGTCCTACCTCAGCGCCTGTGAGCTTCCACAGGGCAGGAGCTGGAGTGCTGTGACCCCACTAACATCGCTGTAGAGCTGAGCTTAAAATTGGGGCTTTTTTAGTCTTGAGCACCAATGCAAATGTCTCTTATTTACTGATGAAATTACTGATGGACACCAACCCTGTCCATCCACACTACAGGTATCCCAGTAGTTCTACTTCCCTTATAGGCACTCCTGCCCATATTTGTCCCTAATGGTTAAGAAATGAACTATTTCAGTCCTAGTTTCTTCTCATCTAGAATGAAACCACACACGTGTACTTAACAGCGGGGTTATTATTTATTTGGAGAGACAAAAAGCTACCTATCTATCTCCAATTTCTGTTAGTCTTTTCATAGATTATTTCCTTAGCTGGGGCTACTGTCAGAAAAACCATTAACACATAAAGAAGGGCATCTGCTAAGCTTTCATCCTCAATGTCAAAAATGCACTGAATTAAACTCATCGGGGGAAGTCATGAGCGAGCTGGTGGCTTTTTTAGATTGAAAGATTCTCTTTTGATAACATTGCAAAGTTCGTATTTATTTTTGGCCCCTTGGCTGATGAAATGACCTCCCTTTAAAATCCGCAATTATAAATAGAATTGACGCTTTAATGATCAGTTTTCACGAGCAGGAATAACCCAGTGTCTTAGGCATTAATATTGTTCCAAATCTGGATGCAAAGGGCGGTTTTACAGCTGCAGTGATTCAAAAATCAAAGCGTTCCTGTCACATCCAAGTTCTCAGAGAGGAAACATGAAGCATCTGATGGAAATTACTCAAGTGTTATCTCTCCAAAATGCCATAAGGTGGCAGTGAATTAGAAAATCGGTACTATTTCTGCAGAGAACAAAGCTTTTAAAAGCTCAGTAGCAATGGTGGAGAGGCTTTTTTGTTTGTCTAATTTGCCTGCTTACATCTTATGTATCACCATCAAACTCAGATCCAGTCGCCTTAAGAATACACAGCATAGATCTGCTCCAACATTCATGAGCAGCCAGTAGACACGTTCCAGTGCAGGGAATTCCTACCTTTTCTTTCTCCTCTGTTTCCTCTTCAATTAATCAGCAAGAAATGTTTCTGTTGCCTTTTTGTTTGCTTACCCTGCAGCTATTGCTGTGTCATTCCAACATCAGTAAGAGGGCAGGAGGGTAGCGTTTTATACTTCCGTTGGGCTGATAAGGATGAACTCATTCAAGGTCTCTTTGCACTTTGATACGGTAGTGCTTCAAAGTGATAAACTGAGAGATTTGCCGGCTTTGCATCCAGTTCCTTAATACTGCCAACTGAATTATGAAAAGAATAACATGATGTTGTACTGGTTTGTCTCTGTGTTAATTGGCACAGGTGGAGCCGATGGCTATAGGCAAACTTCAACTGTTCTCTTTGTTGTTTTTCTTTCTAGTTGAAAACCAGAGATTCTCTGACTGCTCAGGCGTTAATTATTAGACAATATATCCCAAAGATTGGTTTTGATTTTTATCCTGGTACAAAATCCATATGAATCCACGTTTAGAACGTACCGGTTATGTTTATTTTTCTGAGCAGGACAGACACTTTCAGTCCTGAGAACCCAGAGTTTTGCAATGATTTCCTGTCACAAAACATGTCCTCACCAACAATTGCTTCAGAGACCAGCTGATGTTTTGCTGATCTGGGTGTGCGTGGGTGCACCTAGGCCCTGTACACCTGGTACATTCACTAGAGTCAATGGAACCAGGCGATCTGAACAGTGTAAAGTAACAGGAAACACAGACAGCTTCCATTTCCCAATGCTGTAGTATGGTAGAACAAGCCAAGCTGTCCAGTGAAGGTTCACAGGAACATTACAACACATGGAAAACACTGGTGACTCACAATGCAAGTGATGCACCCGTCTATGAAAGTTCTCTCCACCGATGCTCTGGAGAGGTTTAAGGTTTCTCCTACTCACCGAGAGAGACCAAGTTTCACAGGGTGACAAAACACTACTCAGTTGGACAGCTTCCCTTGCTCCAGCATTTGTCCAGACACACCCTGTTCCTAAATAGCCCTGAAAAAACATAGCACCCAGAGCCAGAAAAGCCATGTTACTCTCATGATCCTTTGACAAGCCCTCCAGACATTTGTTCTCTTGACATCAAGAATGATGCCCGTTTCCTCAGCAGTTTAAAAAGGTTCAAATCTAGAAAATTATTGGGCTCTTCTCGCATTAGATTCACTGCAGCAGCCAAAGACATTCGACCATCTGCTTTCTATTGTATTTCCCAGTGCTGCCAGCAGGCCTGCCTGTTTCTGCAAAGGGCGTACCAAGGAGCAGATGGGTCACGCTCTCAGCAAGAAATTAATACAGTCTCCATAGGGTTGTGATAAAAAATTGTCCTAACTACTTACTGGGAGCTCTCTGAACTACAGTGTTGGTGGAAGAGCCCATGTGTGCACCACGCTCACTGTTTTCCCACCTCCTTAGCCAACCTCCAGCCTAGCTGTCCAAATACAACATGTAGCAAAATGGTGGAAAAGGGCTTTGAAGAAGACTTGGTCATTCTGTACATCAGTCATAGCAGCGAGCTCGCAATATTATTACACATACTTCCTGGGTTCTGAGGTCTTTGATTTGCAGCCCACATTAAAGGTGGCGATTGTCCTCACTTTTGTCCTGTTTTAAAAGGTGACAGAATGGAGAGTGAGTAGAACCCGTGAGAAAACGCATAGATAATTATGAAGTGGCCAAAACTGTAACAGTATTCCCATTTTGCTCACTGAGTTTTTGCCAAGCAGACTAATTAATTTAATGATCCCTGTCCCTGGCTGCTCACTAATGACCATTGCACACTACCTCCTTCGTCTTTGGCTTGCAAATAGTTACTAATTGTTGCTGCGCCTCGCATTGTACGTCTGGTGTTGACAGCTGTCATAGGCCTGAAATAGGGACAGATGTTTCTAAAGGAGAGTTCCCTCCCACATCTCTAAAACATCTGGAAAACCACGGAGCTGAATTGCATTGCTGAATATAAAAACTTATATTCATGCACAGGTTAAAGGGAAGAGATCTGCAAACACAAAAACTTAAAGTAGGCTCTGGAATAAGATCAGAAGAGGCTTACTGCTGCGTCTGTAAAACACTGGAATTTTGCTACAAAAAATGCCTGTTTCCCCCTAATTCCACACAGTCTGCTTGGCACAGCAAAGTCTTTTTACACCCTTCACAACAGAGCACACCTCCTAATTTGATCAGGAAAACAGCCTGTGTTGCTTTTGCTTCAGCTTATTAGACGCAATCCAAAAACCTTTTCTTCAAGAAGGGGCTCAGGATCAGGCAACAGATCTAACATGCTGGGAACAAGAAACCAGCAGCATGAAAGCACCGAAAAGCCTTAGAAATCAATGCAAACAATTGCAATCCTTAAAAAAAAATAATAATCCAGAATCTCATTTCCTCCTGAACATTTTGTAACTGAGATTGTTACAAGCAACCTATTTTTTTTTCCCCCCTCTGTTTGTTTAGCGTATTTAGCAGAACTGAGCGTACAAGCCATTGTTTTGCTAAGGGCCAGCAGTGCTTATCTCCTGATCTCGCCCAACTGGCTGGCTGCTCTGTGAGACTTGGATGAGCTCTTGTCTCAGACCCAGCCAGAGGCTGCAAACCAGCAGCAGCTGAGCTGCACTTAACAGGCAGCAGTGAGGAAGCACGTAAGGACACGGAAAGGAAATGGCTGAGCTCGAGCAAGGTTAGCGTGACTGGAGCGGTAGTCGCTCCAAACAGCTCTGAGAAAAGAGCCTACAAGCATAAAAACCCTGGTGGGATTAACAATGCCTTTCTGTAAAGGAGTCGTTTCAGGACAACTGACTTAAGGGAAGTGCTACAGTTACTTATTTTTTAATGAGACTGGATTCAAGCCATATCTAGCTGGTGATGCCATTCTGAGTTCACAGGGACCTTCCCATTGCCTCGTGGCATGGGAGCAAGAGGACAACGCGATTAATAGGAATGATGGCACTTTTAAAAGCAACAGAAGGAAACTGTTTTAAACGAAGCAGTTATTGCTCAGGCTGGGGTATTTATCTTGTCGCTGGAAGGTGAAAGTTGCCTCCAGGAGATGTTTCAAGTTCTCAAGTGGGGTTGCTCTAGAAATTCATGGGGAGGAGACTCTTTTCCATAGCTAGAAAGGGAGCCCTGGGGTAAGAAACCCCCCATTATGTGATGGAAGTTAATCTTTGTCTATAACCAGCCTCTGAAATCACTGGTGCAAGATATCCCTGATACAGACGAATTTATGGTAATAATGGTGGAATCTGGACAAGTATTGGGTAATACTCTGAAAGGGGTAATCTTAAAACTATCTTTATTTTTGTGTGTGTGATGTGAAATCAATTTCAGAATGTGAAGTTTGAACGCAACCTTCTAACTCTACAGCGATGGCCACACACCAGCCTTTCAAGTATCTTAAAATCCATAAAACACTCTGAGACATCTTACGTTGACCACAGTCAAACAAGATACTGGACTCCAAATCAGGGCCTGAGGGATCTGATATTCCAGGAGCACGTCCTCTGAGCTCCTGAGTGATTCATCCTGACAAGAAAGAGATCAAGCAAAGGCAGCAGGAGGCCTGCATGGATGGACAAGGAGCCCCTGTCTGAACTAATGCATAGAAAGGAAGTGCACAAAAGGTAAAAGCAGGGTGAAGTTACCCCAGGAGAAGCTTTGACTTGTGGCACTGCCTGTTGGCAATTCCAGATCCCTGAGGGGGCCCCATGAGTGCTGAGGAAGCTGGCTGATGTCACTGTGAGGCAATGCTTTGAAAGATGGTGGTGATCAAGAGAGGTTCTTAAGGCCTGGAGGCAAGCAAATTACAACAGAATCATAGAACATCCTGAGTTGGAAGGGAACAACAAAGATCAGCAAATCCAACTCCTGGCTCCACACAGCACCACCCAAAATCCAAATCCTATGTCTAAGAATGGTATCCAAGTGCTCCTTGAACTCTGGCAGCTTGGGGCCATGCCCACTGCCCTGGGCAGCCTGTTCCAGGGTCCTACCACTCACTGGTGAAGAACATTTTCATAACCCCCTAACCTGATCATCTCCTGATGCAGCTCCACGTCACTCTTGCTTTCAGGATGGGCAAGAAGGAAGAACTGGTAAACTACAGGCTGGTCAACCTCACCTTAGATTCTGAAAAGGTAATGAAGCACCGACAAATGGAATCTGCCTCTAGACTCATGAAAATCAAAGGTGACTGGAAACAGCCAAATTGGATTTATGAAGGTGAAACCAGGCTCGATCAATCTAACAGCTTTCTACAATGAGTTGACTGGCTTGATGGAGGGATAGAGAACAGTGGATGTAATCTACTTCAAGTGTAGTCAGTCTTTTTACACTGTCTCCCATAACACCCCTACAGACCACTCAGTGAAGCATGGGTTAGATTAGCAAAGTGTGGGATGGTCAAAAAATGGCTGGCTGTCCAGACCCAGAGCATCATAATAAGTAGCACACAGTCCAACTGGAGGACAGTCATTAGCAGTATGTCCTACAGGTCAGTATTAGGTCTTCTACTGTTCAGCATCTCCAGCAAAGATCTGAATGATGGGATGGTTACACACCTGGAACAATTTTGTACATTATACAAAGCTGGAAGGAGGGGCAGGCTGTGATTCAGAAAGAATGGAACAGGCTGGGTATTGGGCAGAGAGCAATCTATGAAGTTTGAGAGTCCTGCACATGAGGAGGAACAACTCCATGCCCAAATACATACTGGGCACAAGCAGTTAGGAAGGAAGCTCTGCATAGAGACCTATGTTGTTCTTATGAACACCAAGCAGCTCTCCTACTCAGGAAAGAAGGCCCTATATGGTGTCAGTTCTTACACATTTTGCTAAACTTGATTTTTCCTCGAGGTAATTACAGGTATTACTGATATTATGAGCTATACAGAGTACACCTCATGAGGATGAGGTGATTACACTGAATCTTGAACTTAATAAAACAGACAGAACTGTCCTTAAAATACAAGATTCGGGGATCATCGCACACAGCTGAGATTTGATACGTGCATTTCCAGCAGAATAAACAAAGCGTGGGCAGATGGAGGCTGGCAGAGCACACGGGGCAAGGTCAGGTGAGAAGTGGGAGATGAGTGACTCATGACAGCCAGTGCTGAGTACTGCATGAAAGAATTCCAGCTGGGTTTCCCAGTCTATGACAATATGGGCTGGTTGCGTGGTGGAAGCAGTGAAGTCAAAGCACTAGTACTGTATCAAGACAATGCACCAAACAAGAGCAGTTAAGTCAGAGGCAATATTTTCAAGCTGCGTACCCAAAAAACAGAAAAAAATGGAATTAATAATTGCCTGGAAGAAGCCTGACTTAAATGGCCACCCAGGAATTTGGAAGCAAAGGCAGTTCTCCAGGGCAGCAGCCAGCAAGATGAACCACAAACTGCCCTTTCTCCTGCTGAGTTCCCAGTCTCCTTCACTGCACGGTGCTGGTTTATTTTATGCACTGAGGCAGGAGCCTATTAAGAAAAAGTATGCGATCATGTCATTAACATCTTCCTTGAAAGGGAAGATTAGAGAAACATTTGTCAAGAACGGTCTAGAAATAATTGGTCCTGCCTCAGGACAAAGAGATGGGCTGCAATCCCCAGCTGGCTCCTCAAGGTCCCTTCCAGGGCTGTTTTCCACAAAATCATACATGCCGTAGAAAGCCAAATTAAGTCTGCACAAATTGTTTAAATTCCAGGCTCCCTCAGCTTCTGACTTCTTGATTTCAGAGCCTTTTTGGCACAGATTAGGGCACGTGGTTTTTTAGGATCCCGGCTGGTTTGTTTTAAAGCAAACTCAACTTCACAAGGATACCACAATGTACATATCTACAAGGTCCCTCCAAAGCTTATAAGGGTTAGATCAACCATAGGAACATCTTCCAGGGACTAGCAGAGGCAATTGTGCCCCCTCCAGCTGTCCAAGGTAAGGCTGGCTCTAAACAGAGGTCACAGTGCTGCTGGACAGCCTTGGAGCCAAATTCATGTGCTGGCAGCAGATGAGATGAGAGGTGAGGGTGCCTGAGTTCCCTCCCAGACTGTAGAGGGCAACATGTGCCACTAGGAATTTTTTCTATCCACATTTCTCTCTGTATAGTTGGAATAATATAAGTATAGTTATAAAGAGATAGCCAGAGGGCATCTAAGGAAAAGACTCACCAACTCTGAGGCCTTCAGTCAAGATGGATGCTCAGCAATCTCAAAGCTCACCACAAACACTCCATACAGGAGCAATCACCAGAAAGAGATGCCACCTTAGTGGTGGTCAGCCCTTAAATGGGATCTAGGAGAGGTGGAGTCAAGCTCCAGCCCTTCCAGGAGCACAGCTGAACTAACTTCACCTGTGCTCCCACAGCTGACCCGTTGCTTGCCTTGGACAGTTAATCAGAGGTTCAGGCTGTGATCAACAGTTTCCCTTACACTCTCATTTCCCATCTTTTTCCAGAGCCTTGAAAACAAGCAGCACCTCACCTTTTCCCCAGCAGCTCTTAGACCCTGAATCCTTGGTGGCTTAATCCATTCTATCCTCACTCAGAAATCAAAGTTCTTCATCCTCTGTCCTTCTCTAGCTATTCGAGCTCAAGACACAACCCATTCTTCAGTCAGATTCACCCTTTCCTGGCTTTCACATCTGCTTCTTGTGCCATCTTGCTTCAGCACCAGCATGGTGGTCATCTCACAACTGAAAAAAACACTACTTCCCTGCCAGCTCAGTGCCCTATTTCACAACACGATGCAGTGACTTGCAGGGAAAAGCACGCTTGGCTGCCACCTGCAGAAAGCCTGGCAGCTGCAAGGAGACGGAGCGTGCTCCAGGAGGGCTTTCAAGGGATGATTTGGAGATGGCTTTTTGTCTGCTGAATCCTAAGGCCCATAAAAATATCAGTAGCCACAGAAGTTACACGTGCAGTTTGTGCAGTATGAGGGAGATGAAGCGTCTCAGATATAAAAAACAACAAATGAACAAACAAAAACCCCCATCAGATGTGCTGGAAATGAGAGAAAATGCATTTATTTTAGACATGTTCTTGGAAACATTCTGAATCACGTTCACTTTAGTTCTTCCAGAATACTCGGTGTGAACGTTTTGGTATAACACCTCGATTTTTAGGAGACGATAGGCAAGTGAACCCAAGGTATTTTTATGGAGAATGCAGCCTTAATGCACACTGGGATGTTAATGCCAGATAATGAAGTAGTAGGTATTTCATCTTCTTTCACCCTTGCTTTTCTCCTCTCTGTCCTCACTCATTATCAAAGAATCACTAACTGCAGCACGCTCTGGGCCTCTAACATTTTAGTCTTCATCGGAGACCTTTTTGCTGCAGAACAAATTCCTCGTTATCTGGGACATCTAAATTAATTGATTCCGCTGGTTACTGCAGAGTCATAAAAACAGTGGTATTAGATTGGGGACAAAAGTCGAAGGCGGAGATAAAGCAGCAGCACGCTCAAGCTGCCGAAGTGATGTGAGCACCGTCCTTGGACTTCTCTTAAACAGATGACTTTATTTTGTAAAGCCAATATTCCGGCTTATTAAATGAACTGATGTTATCCTGGGCTTGGGCACGCCTGCTGAGCCGCTGAGAAATGCCACCAGGTTTATGTTACAGGTGGAAGCCAACGTACTCTGTTCAACAGACACAGCTGCCAAGAGACGGCTATTGCTGCCTAAATGACATGAGCAAATCCGTGTCTCATAGCTGTTTTGGTCATCCCAGCAGTTCCTTTAATGCTCTACAGGTAGGTTGCAAACTTGCAAAAAAACAATGAGACAAGTGGAAATGTTGCTGTAATGAAAGCGTGCCTCTCAACACTTCCAGACACGTTGCAGCAGAACAAAGCTGTGACCTGTTCTTTCATCTGTCACCCTAAGGGCAGGAAGATCTTTTTAAAAGTCAATGCTTCATTTCTGAGTGTGCGTTAGAACAGCCTAGACTGGTCACGGGGGGAAATCATTTTATAACAATCCTGTAAAGGGAGAGAGGAACACTCAGTTGCTCAGCTTGCAGCAACACGGATCTTGGCACCCATGCAAAAATCCAACCAATAACTTTTGAAACAATGTCCGTATCTTTCCAGCTGCCCTGTAAGATGGGTGGTCAGTGCAAAACTGACCTTAACTCCTGCTGTGGGACTGGTGGCCATCAGGACCAGGAGGGGAAAGGCCCAGTGTTGCAAATTAAATAGGCCCCTGCTGGGTCTGGCTTAGGGGCATCACCCTTCTAGTAGAACAGTGCCCCCCTCAGCCCAGCTTCTGATTGCATAGCATAATGCTACAGTGGAATTACCTCACCTGTGGGGCTGTTTCTAATGTTGCCATCATCTAGAGATATCTCTGCTTAGTAGTAGAAATCTCACGCTTATTTCAGCAGATGAATGAATTTCTGATGGAGAGGAGAATTCTTGGCTCCTTCTGATTTGCAGCTGTCAAATTCCAGTCAGTTCCTGATGGGGTGATTCTGGGAACTTGGGATGTTTCCTCTTTGAGGATGGACACAAATACATGCAAGAGCCTGCAGAAAACTATGATCTGATTCACTGAAACCGGCTGTTTGAACAAATCATCCAAATACAGCAAATACTGATTACTCAACAGCAACATCAGTCTTCACCGCATGTATTCCAGCCCGCTGCCTGATCTCCTTCCTACCTTCCCTTGTCTCAACCATGTTTTCCAGTGAATGCTGGGATTCATGCTGTGGTTCAAGCCTTGCTGGCTAAGAAAGCCACAAGGGCTGGGAGCATTGGCTCTCATTTTCCTGTTCATTGAAGGGTTGACCTGCCTCTGTGGCCCTCCTCGGGAAGCACTCAAAAGGCTTTTTGTAAATACATATTAAGGAAGCCTGAATGTATCTCAGGGAGTTGGCCCTGCGTCCACTTGAATCACTTGAATGACAGCTGAATGAGACCTTTCTGTCAGGGAGTCACAAAGAATGGGTCACAGGAAAGCATTAAATGTGTTTTTGTAACTGGTATGAAAAATGCTGTAATAGCGAGAAAATGAGCTGACACTTGTGAAAGCATAATCCACCAGCAAACGAAAGGTTCACCTGTCACAGGAATCGCCTTTATCCAGCACCTGGATTTGGGAGCTGTTTAAAGAAACACAGCTGCTTTCAAACAACAACTTGAATTTGCTGTAACCACTTACGGTGTATCCCAGTGCCCATGGATCTGCCAAGCTGAGCTGTAAATGCACGGTGCGATTGCGTCAGCTCACGATATTCCTGCTGTACTCTTTATTGCCCTGATAATTTAAGTTAGATACAAGGTGAAACTGCCTGGAAACCAGCACACACCTCTGGGAGGGTATCTTGCTGGTTGTATTCACTGTGTCCAATAAAAAGGGAATGCCATTCATAGAACCGTGGCTCGTGTTGGAAGGGACTTCAAAGTCCATCCAGTTCCACCATTGAGAGCAGGGCTGCCACTCACTAGATCAGGCTTCCTCGAGCCCCATTCAACCAGACCTTGAATGCTTCCAGGCATGGGGCATCCATAGCTTCTCTGGGCAACTGAGTGTCCTAAGCCATGGGAAGCTCTGACAAGTACAGGCTCTTCAGGACTAGGCACAGGTGCACTCTTGGTACTTGCAGGAGATGTGCTGGAAGGAAACATCAGCATATGAGGGATGAACAGGCCTCCCCCTGCAAGTACATTGCTGTTGGTAAAGCCAGCCCTTGATGGGTACCAGCACCCCCTGCTCCATTATGAGATTTCAGAGAAAATGTTTTTGCTGACCCCCAGTAAAGCCGCCTACTTCTGGCATGCCCTTCTGGTGCCCTAATGATGATTATTTCTTCTTGTCTGCTTTCTGAAAGGTGAGCGTGGCCCCATTCTTGTACTTGACGAGCTCTTTAGAGGAAGAGCAGCAGCCATGGGCTGCCGGAAGGAACTAGAAATAGAAGATCTATTGTCTGAGTAGACAAACGATTCTGGGAAGCAAAAGCCCCACTCTCTATCAGCATATAAGACAGCAAGTTAAAGAAGGAAGAAAAGCTATTAACAAGAAGGCAGCACTGGCATGAAAACAAATGGATAAAAATAGGCTCGGGGAAAGAAATTGTGGGCTAGAAATCAGAAACAAGTTTCCTCAGTGTCAGAGTGAGGCTACGGAATAACCTGCCAAGAAAACTCCTAGCGACTTCTGAGATGGACTGTGATAAATGAAGAAGAGGGACTTCATGACTCAGTGCTTGTCACAGCAAGGGAACATGACAGTGACTTGGAGATCCCTCCTAGCCCCGCATTCCTGCTGATATGATAACAGAGGAATCTGTGTAAGGCACAGTAAATGCTGAATCACTGAGCGCTTTATATAGCTGCCTGGCAGAACAAAGTCCCTTGCTCCCATCCTGTCTGCATGAAGCTCTAGGACAGAAAAAAAGAGAAAAACAAATCCTTACGTAAATGGTTGCTCTATGACAGCAAAAAGCATAAAGCTGCAGGTGCAGAAGATGGAGGAAAACCAGCTCAGCTCAGCTGCAGGCTCCTGCACAGTGGAGAGAGCTAGTGGTGTAGACATGAAAGCAAGAGACCTTGCTGGGAGAGGCTTCTCCTACCATCTCAGCACCCACTGATTTATGTATGGTTGTTTTTTCTTGCTTTTTTTTTCCTATCCCTTAAGCATGGGATCACTTTCTGAAGCACAAAGCTCTGGTCAGGGTGCTGCTTACACCCATGGGCTTCATGCCTCACAGATGGACATCTACAGCTTAGCTGCCCTTGGCTTTAAGAGCAGATTTGGGGTAAGATCAGCAGCTGCAGTTGGAGGAATACATAGAAGTAGAGGCCAAGGAGGAGGCATGTGTGAAGAACAGGGTAAGAGACTGGTCTGGTGTCTGGGCTCAGGAAAGCAGGAGTGTTCAGGACAGAGCTTCACTGAAGCCCTCGTGGCTGTTGGACAACTCTTCCACAGCTTCTTTCAGGCCTGTGGAGGTGACATGTGGATGTCAGTGCTCTCTCACCTTCTCAAAACCCACTCTGTCCATAGAAGCAGGGTCATCAGCTGCTGCTCTTCACATGGCCACAGGAATGTCCCGTGGTTAGCAACACTTCTTCTCTCTGCAGACTGGGGAAAGGTCCTTCATGGGTCACCTTAGGTTCTAGGCAAAGCCCTAATTAAGGTGTTTTGAATCAGCTGACAAGGAGACAGGCTCCTCAAAAGGCTGTGTATAAGGAGCTGTATAAGGAGCTGTGGGGGAACCAAATACTAAGTACTAAATACCACAACCTAAAGATAAGCAGCAGGAAGGCCTGCAGTGTGCAGTGCTCAATGTGATAAACCCATAACACTAAGGGCAATAAAAGGCAGCCCATCAAATCTCTCTGTTCTTTCACATACAGGCAGCCTGGTCTACCACACAGAGCTTCGGATCTTCCCACCTGGATTCAATCTGTTCTTTGCTGGATATGGGAGAAGGCTGGAGCTGTGACCCACCAAAAGCACCAGGCATTGCTCACACACACCCTTTCCATCTTGTTGGCACCACTCTCCTACCCCACATCCCATGCTCTCTTCCGGGGATCCCATAGCAAGGAGAGCTTTCATCTCCCTGAATCCCATCAGAGCAACAAACCCCATAGATCCGAGCCCAGCCCCTCCATAAGTCTCCACCATTTGGCTGCCCTCACAGCTGGGGAAGGGTCCACCAGGGCCTCAAGAGGATGTGGACCTTGGGCACTGGGATCACACTCTGGAGCGTTCCCATTTCAAGACATAAAACTATGTGCAAGCATCCAAAGGAGGGCTATGTAGAGGGCAAAGGGTCTGGAGGGCAAGGGGTGTGAAGAGCCACTGGGGTCCTGTGGTGTGCTCAGCGCAGAGCAGAGGAGCTGAGGGGAGGCCTGATGGAGGCAGCATGGAGCTGTGCCAGGGGAGGGGCAGCTGGGGGTCAGGGACAAGGGCTGCACCACAGGGCGGTGGGCACGGAACGGGCTGCTCAGGGCTGTAGGGGACACATCTGGTGCCATCCCTTCAGCACTAGTTGCTTCCTGCCTTCACTGGGTCCTGCAGGCCGGGCTCCAGCTCTCAGCTCCCCTTCCTTCTACGGTGGCAGCCACACACTGAAAAGCCTTCACACACATTTCAACAGGAACAGTGAACAACACATTTACTGGTCTTTGTATTTCTCAGACAAAAATGAAACAAACCGCATTAAGTTAAACAAACCAACAAACCTAAACCATCCCAGACTATTTCACCTACCACAAAGACATACAGCGGGGCACAGAAGCCCCAGGAAAATTTAGAAAAGCAGTAAAAGAAAAAAAGAAGAAAAAGATAAAAAAAAGAGGGACCTTTTCAGATCCTCTTTTAAGACTGTTTGGTTCTCCTTTCCTTCAGCGCCAACCTGAGTGTAACCTATGACTGTGCAACTGAGCCATATAAAACACATGGCCACATCCAGAGATGTCACCTTTGGACTCCACGCTTGAATTCCAATACTACTGAGCCTCAACAGAGAGCCTCCAACGTGCACTGGGCCACAAAGCCTGGCTCAGAGGTGGGACAGGCTGTGAGCTCTCCTGCCATCCCCAACCAAGAGTGATGCACTTCTGCATCAATGTGTTCCTTCCCCATGGTGTGTTTGGGGAGGAAGGAGGCACTCGCCTTTGAGGCATGGGTGCTTGTGCTCACACAAACGTGGGTTTCAGATCTTCTTTGAAGTTCACAACGGGCTGAGTCTTGCCCTGGGGCTCCAGCCAGCGTCCCATGGCTCCGCCAGGCTCCATATCTGTCTCTGTGCTGCTACTGCTGCTGCTGCTGCTGCTTCTGCCCAGAGGGCCGCGGGGACTCTGCAGACAGTGCTGGCAACACGGCCGGTGGCGGCAGGGAAACTCCTCCTCGGAGCTGCTGCTGGAGTCCGAGTCTGGGTAATGGTAAAGAGAGTGCAGGATGGAACGTGCTGGCACCCCCAGGCTACTCCGCTGCTGCCAGTCTTGTAGGGAAGCGTTGCGGTGACCCTCTAGTTCTGTGCCGCTCAGCGCCCAGCCCCGCAGCCCCAGCCAACCCTTGGCAGGGATGGAGGGAGAGGACAGTGATGGCTGGGGGAGTCCCCTGCCAGCCCCCTCACTTTCCTTACCCAGCCCGTGGCACCCTGGTTCCCCATGGCTCTGGGTTCCCAGCTTGCTGCCTGCTGTGCACCAGGCACGAGGGGATGCAGGAAGGCCAGTGGAGGTGGGGGGCATCAGGACACGCTGCCACCGCCAGGGTGGGTATGGGGTGAGGGAGCTGTGGACGGCTGGGTGCCCCTCTTGTGCCCTCCATATCCCACCTGTGTGCATCGGAAGGGCTGGGCTGCAGGTCCTGCTGTCCAGGCTGAGCTCCTGCAAGACTTCCTGCAGCTTGTCACTGCTCACATAGCTGACCTTGGGGGGATGCTCAACAACCACAGCAGCTAAGGCATCCTGCTCCAGAGGAAGCTTCTCAGCGAGCATTCCACACTCCTGGGCATGTTCTGGGCTGAATTCCAGGCTGTTTCCCATGTCAAAAAGCAGTTCTGGTGAGCACTCAGGCTCCTCCATCAGTCTGTGCTCATGGTTCACATGTTTCCAGAGGTCCTGAGCATCGCTGTTAGGAGGCACGGGACTGTGAGGCACAGAGGAAGTTTGCTGCCCATCCTTCTCTACATCCAGAGACCAGTTCTCCATGGGCACATCCCCAGCGCTGCTGCACTTGTCGCTATGCTGCCCTGTGCTCTGGGTGCAGGGATTCAACACTGCAGGGCTGCAGCCACCCTCCGCTGACATCAGCCTCATCAGCTTCTCCTTGGCGTTGTTCACTTGCTCCTGCAGGCTCTCAATCACGGCATTTTTCTGCATCAAACAAACAAGCGTCAAGCTTCTCCACTCTCACTTCATTTCTGCATTTCTCTTTTTTTTCTTTTTAATAGAAAAACGGGCTATGCCCCAGTTTTGACGCTTCAGGACGAGGACACAGAATGATGAAACAAACCAGCTCATCTTCTCAGGAGGGGGGTGGAGGTGTAATGAGGGGGTGCCCACCCCACCAAGATTGGGGTAGAGGGGCCATCAAGTCCCTTACCTCTGTCAGCAGCTGCTTCATGGCGTTCTTCTCCTCTATCAGCTGGTAGAGCTGCTCCTCGCTGTACACCGAGTGGTAGCTCCTGCTCGGGCTGCTGAAGTATTTTGCCATGTGGCTCAGAGTCTGGTTTTCTTCTTCAAAGGCCTTCCACTGCCTGAGCTGCAGGCACAAGGAGCTGTTACTGGGGGGAGGCAGCCACAGCAGGGAGAAGGAGACAATGGGACAGGGCACAGGGGACAAAAGCTGTGATAGATGAGCATGGAGACAGGCAGTGAAATGATGCTGCTGGGAGCATCCCGCACAGCCACACTGCCCTCTCCACAGCTTGGCTTCTAACACCATGATAGGCAGCTCCTGCCTGTATTGCAGCCTTCAAACATGCAGCAAAAGTACACCCCCCCCCCCCTCCTCCAACCCTATAACAAAGAGAGAATTGCACACAGCCTTGGCCCCAACCCATTGGTGACAAGCCGTCTACCCGCAGAGCTTCAGGTCTGTCTTGTCTAGTGCTCTGCACAGCCCAGCTCACAGCACTCATCGATCTCAGGCGAGCAATAGACAAGCGAGCCCATTAGGAGAAACAAGGCGATGAATTAACAGACGCAGGATAAATAAAATGCTCGAGGCCCCCAGGCTGCAGCACTGGAACAGCAGAGGCAGAAGGCACAAAGCAGCGCAGCTCAGCCACTCATCCTCGCTCAGAGAGCATGTGCAGGCGGGGGGCTTCTCAAGAGCTGCTAGCACAGGGGTTGGGGCTCTGTGCTTATATGGCACTGACTGGCCACAGAAGGGTCACCAATGCAGGCAGTGACCTTTTTCCCATCAGGTATTTGTGTGCCTGGGTGAGATCCCTCAACTCTTGCACAGATCTGTTCTTCCTTCAGCTTCAGCTCCTCCTCCCTTCCTCACCTCATTTCCCCGAGCCCTAACATCCCTCCAAACCCAACTCTAAGCAAACAGCTGTTTCCTCTCGCTGTTTTTTCCACTAACATCACAGAGCTGGCACTGTACCTGGGGGACAAAGATGAAGCAGTTGATCGTGGTCGTACACACAAAGATGCCTCCAGAGGTGATACCGAAGAGCAAGTTGTGCCAAGTGCGGAAGAAGCGGTGAACCAAAACAACGGTGCCGGCCACCAGGAAGATGAGGTTGACCCCCACGATGAGCGTTAGGGACTGGTTGACTGGTGGAGAGCTGACGCCGTCAGTCAGGCCGGCCAGGTACGTCCCATACAGCAGCAGCACACTCTGAAAGCAGAAGCCAGGGTCTGCCTTCAGCACAGAGCTGGCAGAGCATGGAAAATGGCGTCCCAAGGCCAGCTCCCACCACATGTCCTGATTAGGGCCCCCCCAGTACGTCCTGCAGCCTGTGTGTGTATAGCAGGCGCTCCAGAGGGAGCAGCAGACAGGACAGGGATGCTGTGTCAGCATCAGCTGGGCAGGAAGGCAGGACCAGTGGCAGAGATGGGACCAGGAATGCCATGGGGCAGGGTACGGCCTGGAGAGGGGGAATACTTTCTCTAGTATGCTGCAGTGGGAGCAGCCAAGGTAGATGAGAGAAGCAAGTCCCTTCAGGGACGTTCTGCAACAACATGGGGATGCGGCAGTGGGGAACATTCTGCAACAACACACCTCTGACGGAGCAGAAAGGAGGCTCAGAAGGATGTGTAGAAGGAAACAGCAGGACGGAAGAAGACGGGGGGTAGGCTGGAGGGGAGAGGATGTCCTTGGTGCCTCTAAATAGAAATCCGGGAAACCATTTGGTTCAATTCTTTTCACTTCCCTGCTTCCTGCCTGACTCCAGTGGTGGTGCTGGGGCTGGAGAAGGGCTCTGCGCACAGCAGCCCCCTCCCTGCTGACAATGGCAGACAGCACTGAGTGTTTCATGCCTTCCTCTGTCTCACAGGGCATGATCAGCCGTAAGCATCCTTTGGAAATGCCATCTAACACATTCCTTGCTAATGCAAGGACCCAAACAGCAGGAATGTGACTCCTACATTACCCCTGCAGCACCCAGCAAGTGCAGCTGCCAGCCTTTTGCTACTAATAAATCTTACATTGTTATCTGGGCATCGAGAAGAGCCCAGATACACTCTCAATCTGAGATCACTGTGAATTACCACAGGGAGCAGCGGCAGTGTGAGAAAGTAGATCTAGGCAGTCAATCAAGCCTGGACCACAACCACATTCACTGGATCTTGACAGCATTCACCACGGGGCACCTCCAAACACACGTCCCGAGGGCAAGCACCAAAATGCCATTTAAAATTCACATAGTCTGCCAGGGACGCAGACAAAAACACTGCCATCCGGTAAATTGGAGCTTTAAATAAGCACAGGGCTAAGTTTGGTTGTTGTTGTTTTAAATCCTGAGCAGAGGACTGCACTCCTCATTCAATTGATGACCTTGGCAAACCATTGCTGCCCATTGCTGCGTGCCAGTAAGAGCGGGATAATACACTGAGTGGCTTCACAAAGGGCTGAGCACAGTAATGCCTTGGAAGATAAGAAGTGCTACATACACATGGAGATGGAGCCTGCTCTCCCATTAGTGTAAGTCCTGATTAACTCCAGAGAAACCACTAAAGAAATACCTGCTAGATAGGATCAGGGTCAGGCTGAAGGCATCGCTAATTAAGGTTAACTATGACAGAAAGAGTTTCCTTGTGAATGGAGGAACAAAAACAGCCTATGGGAGAAGCATTCCCATCTGAGCCCTGAAGAAGCCTAACACTACTGGAGACGACATCAGGAATGGAGATGCAGCACTGAAAGTGGCTGCCCGGGGGAGGTCTGAAGTCCCCAGCACTAAAGGCTTGTTAAGACGAGGCTGGGTAAGCTAATGTCTCTAAAATGGAGCAGAGGGGGGAGAAGGACAGTGTCTGGAGGCCTCTATCTACTCTTTTTCCTATAGTTCCTTGTAGATGGTCGGTGAGTCAGAAGCGAATGAAGCCATGCACAAGGGCAAGCTGTGAGCTCACCAAAATCTACTCGCTGAAGTGCTTCCAGCCTCTGCCAGTCCAAAGACACATGAGACTTCGGATAATTACAGCTATAATTACACTTACATAGTTACATCAGTATAACTAACTCTCCTGGAATATGAATGGCCGCGTACAACGCTACACCAGTGAAAGTGAGCTTTGGTGGTATAATTAAGCCGATAAACATCCTGTACAGGTAGGCACCAAGCACCTGTCGTCAGCACCTCAACCTCCCTGATGTGGTGGCAGAGGACTCAGGGACACGGTGCATCACTGGGGTGGGCGGTCAAGAGAAACCTCATAGAAGAAGTGAGCTTCAGAAAATATTAAGGCAGAAGCTGTAAGGAGGAAGAGAGATGAGGTGTGGGTGGCTACAAGGTGAGAACTGGAGAGGCAGCAGGGATAGAGCGGCTAACAGGGGATGCAAGAGGGAAGGAATAGAGAAGACAGGAGTTCGGGGTGAACAGAAGCAGCTGAGATCTGCAGCGCACGTGTGGCTTGGGAATCAAATAAATGGGTTACGTACCTTAAACCCTAAAACGAGAACGAGCCAAAGATCGGAATAAAGAGATGCACAGGACTGCATCCGGTTCACTGAGCAGGTCATGCCTTTCTCTGTGGCCTACAAGGCAATGGGAAGGCAGAAATGAAGACTGCTGCCCTGCCCAGGAGCAGACAGGCCAATGGGCAGATGGGTCTGCAAACCCAAGCAAGTCTCCTCTGCACACTCCTAAAGGGAAATGCCAAACCTGGTGCTGCTGAGGAAGACAGTTAAAGGGAAACTGTGGTATTTCAGGGCCGCCTATGCCGTTTCCAAGAGCAGCTGCAGATGGCAAGGGGCTCTCCTGTGGCACCCAGATGACCTGCACAGACTGGCTTTGGTCATTCACCAGGATACCACTGCTCGGTATCTCTACCAGATACCGCTTCCAGGTCTGTGGTTGATCCTTCCCTATATAATAGGCCATAGACACAAGCCTAGCCTGGAGCGTACAGAAGGCTGCACAGCTCATCTCTCTACCTGTTTTTCAAACAGCCCCTCCAAAAGCTTAAACTGTTGGCCAACTTTGCCAACAGAGCTCAGACAGGACACAGCACAACACTGTACCATCCCATTACCCGCAATGAGACGCTGAAGCTCCGGAAGCATTGGACCGGGTCGGAGAAAACCCACGTGAAGAGCAGCACAGCATCCGCCAACACCAACACCGCTATCATTGCCAGCAGCTGGAGGTCTTTGATAATCTGCAAATGTGGAAGTGTCACAGGAGTGTGATGTGGTGGTAGCAACAGCCATCCCAAATCACTGCATGCCGTTCTGGGCACTCGGTACTCACCACCCTCTTGTCCGGCACCCGCTGGGTGAACACCTTGTAGAGCCTCCAGCTCTTTCCCAGGATGGGCCCAAGCACCAGAGAGGTCCCCACACACAGCAGGCAGAGCCGCAGCTGCAGGCAGGGAAAGGAGACAGGCTGGGGACACGTCTACAGGGCCCCAGTTGACACTCGTATCCCGCTCCCACCCATGTCCATGCACGTAGACACGTGTGAGGGCACCCATCCTGGCAACCGCTGCTCACCTGGATGAGCATTTCCGATTTCCCTGGCGACAGGCTCTGCTCCTGAATCCCGAAGAGGTAAGCACTAGCATAAGTCAAGCCACTGCCCAGCAGGGTCACAATGTTCAGATTGGGGCTGGACATCTTCACAATCCTCCAGGAGACAAAGCAGGGAAGTGGTGACAGTTACTGAGCACGGCGGCCAAGCAGCACCGGGACGACGTCCCCTTGCAGGGATGAGGGTGGCCTTGCTTGTCTCGTGCTGTCCCTCAGGCTCATCCCTGCCATACCTGTACCCTGAGCCCAGGGCAAGACCTTGCAGCAGGAAGGGAGGCCCTCACCTGTTTTTCCTGAAGCGGATGGTGAAGGCAAGGAAGAATAGAGCAAGCAGGACTCCTGCGGTCAGAAACGTCCACACGACTCCCAGGAGGGCAGCGGAGAAGGATGGGGAGCTCTTTGCACTGCGGTCAGATGACGTCTGTGGAAGGTGGAAGGGGTGAGGAGGAAGAGGACATCTCCGGGGCTCCCAGTGAGGGAGGTCCCTTCACTGGCATGGCTGCTCAGCACCAAAGGACGTGAAACCATGCTTCCCAAACTCCTCTATCTCTCATATACACACACACAAAACAGCTGCTGTTTCCCCGCACATCAGCGACCTGTGACTGTGTGAAATTGATGGAGCGCTTTGTTTACCACTGAGCAGAGTAAATCCTTGCCCTAGCAGGGGGAATATTAATTGTAGCAAAGCTGCCAGGGCCATGGAGCCAAGCAGCTTATGGCCCTCTCATTAAGGGCTGCACTCGGCCGGTCCCTGCGGCAGCCTCACGTGGAGCCGAGCGCTTGCACACACGTCCTCGAGTTGTTCCTGCTGGCCCGGCACTGGGAACAGGTGCCTCTTATTGCAGATGGTGACTTTTAATTAAACGCTGCTCTATTAATATTTGAAAAGCCCTTTGAAGTGGCAGGGGGTGGGAAAGGCCAAGGGCGGAGAAGGACACCCAGAGCGCAGCCTCTAGCAGGAGGGGACCATGTTGACCCATGCCCTTCTCCATCCCTCCTCCCAAATCCCCTTCCCTGGAGGAAACGTACGATAGTGACAGTGCAGAGCTCCTGCAGCATCCGTCGCTGCTGATCCTGGTTGCCGAAGCCAGGCTGGCCATCGCAGAGCTCAGAGCAGTTGAAACCCAGCTCCATAGCACACCCTCAGCCTTCATCCAAGACAGCCTCTGGTTCAGCGCAGGGTGCCCGGCTGACACGGTGCCATCCCGCACCGTCCCGCCCAGCCCCTTTGGGTGCCCTGCAGAACAACATGCAGTGGGTGTCACTGCGGCTGCCAGCCCCCAGTGCAGAGCCCAGGCCAGGCATGTGCCAGCCCTGGCACCCCGGCCCCCATGCACTCTCACTGCCTCCTTTGCTCCTCTTCGGTGGGGATTTTAATAGGCTTCATTACCATTTTAGACATGAGGTCATACTTAAGCTCAAGCATCCCTACCCAATTACCATTGTCACTGGTTTTAATTAGCTTCCCGTACACGGCCCTTAGTGAGGCTCCCGCCACCAGCAGCTGGGGAGGATGCACGAAAGCTCTGTCCCTGCTTACTGGTAGCGGCAGGGAGGCAAAAACTCTTTCTAGGAGTGTTCCTTGATGCTGCCCCAGCACATGAACCCCGAGCTCAGACCCAAAACACAGCTAAAGGGCCCAGCACCACCATTCATTCCCCTTCCTCAGGTGCACCTCGTGGGTCAGAAGCTCCTGGAAAGGAAAAGCTGCCACCACGTGCACAGCAAAAGGCCAGCACCAGGTGAGGCTGTCCCACAACTCACAGATGGACATTGGTCTGCAGGGAGCTCGTGGGGCACCTCTGGGTGAACACAGTGATGCCCAGCCGCCCCAAGAGCCAGCACATCTCCCCATGAAGCTGCCCCTTGGGAGCACTTGGGTCAAAGGCAATTTGCATTTAACTCAATGTCGAGCTGCATCTTTAGGTTCTCCTAGTCCCAAGATGACTTGTCTGCTGATGATGAGCAACTGTATATGGGTGTATAAACATCCTGCAATAACACTGGTGACGTTTAAATCTTGACTCTCTCTAATGTTTCTCTTTGCTTTCAGATCCTTGTTTGAAAAAGCAAAGGAATAAAACCCCAAACTTAAAGAAGCTGAAAAATCTACGCAAAATGCCTGAGCCCGAAGCAGGCCCGATGAAGGTTTCACCTCACCTAATCATTATTCACCTAGTGTTGAAGGCTTCCACCCAAAAACAAGGCAGTGTCACAACTCCATGGATCCAAAGGTGGAAAACCAAACAAGTCAATGTGCAAATAACGGAACGATCCCCACTTATCTTCAACACCTCCAGGCACAGCGACTGCACCACCTCCCTGGGCAGCTGTGCCACTGCCTTACCGCTCCTTCTGAGAAGGCATTTTTCCTAATGCCCAACCTGAGAGAGTCCAAGGAGGAGGCTCTGTTAATCTTATGCCCCCGCTGATGGGAGATGGGGCCTACTGGTGGGGAGCAGGCCCAGCAGGACGGGATGCCGGGCCCCACGCTTAAACCACCGAGCCATCTGATAGCTTTTCTAGTAAGATGAGTGACATGAGATGGGTTTTGCAATTCAGAAAACTCTGGTGCTTCTAAGGAAGATTCGCGCTGCTCCCTTCTGCTGTTCTTGCCCAACAAGATCCCTTCTCGTTTGACCTGAGAAACCTGCAGCATCTCCAACCCCAAGGCGGCCAAAAAAATCCCAAGCTACGCTCACGGCAGCACCTCCAAACACAGCTATTCAAGCATTGCCTCTTCCTCTCCCCTCCCAGCTTTCCCATGAACCATTTCCAGCCACCCCTACAAAGTGGCCATGCATTCATCCTCATCCACCTTCCAGATATGGAAGCATTGTTGGCTGCCCATCCATGCTGCCGATGCCGTCACCTCCTGCTTCCATCCCCTCTTTGCAAATCCACCTCTTCCCAGCCATTCCCATCCAACTCCTGTCCCAACGCGCCACTCTGAGCCATAACCCCGAGCTGTGGCCTCCAGGCACTCACACTGCTGGCAGACACAGGGAGGCACAGCCTGCACCGCTCTCCATAACTGCACCCATAAAAGCCATCTAGCTTGCTATTCACAGGAGCAACTCAAACCTGAGGTGTGTGGGACTTAATTAAGATAGAGGTTCTCTCCTTGCTGCTGAGCTATGGAAGCGCAGAGAGGCCACAGCGGGATGCTTCCATGAGGTCTGAGCGCTGCAGATGGAGCTCAGCATTTCAGGAGCTGGCAGAGAGGAGCTCCTGCAATCAGACACTGGCCCTGAGCAGCCCCGGTAGCCGTGTGCTCCCGCAGCTCGGGTGAGGGTGGCGGCACCGCAAAGCCGGGCAGAGGGGATGCTGCCAACCCAGAACAGCTCGCCATCATTTGTATGATTCCTGCCTTTTAAAATCAGACGGGAGCTTGGAAATCGGATGACAGGTTCTGAGCCCCAAACAGGAGGCAGAGCAGTCTCTGGTGCCTCCTGGGGAGGTGCCCCGTGTGGGTCAGAGCCACGCCAGCTCCCACCGGGCTCGCCCTGGCAGGGCGCAGGCGAGGCGATGCCGGCACATCAAGGGCGCCAAGAAACGCCAGCTGCAACTCAACCCGGGCTGCGGCCGGGCGACGGCTGCCAGTTTCCAGGGATCCGGTTTCCCCGCTCTCCTCCGAGCCCCGCTCGGGCTGCAGGGTGGCCGTGGGGCAGTGGAAAATACGCGGCCCTGGCCGTGCGCAGCGCTGACATCCAGCCGAGGCCGAGCGGGGATGTCGTGAGCCGCTCCCGGCACGCTGCCCCCGAGCAAAGGAGCAGGAGCGGGGATGCTGCAGGGCCAAACGGGACCCTCTGCCCCGCTGGGGGGTTGAGCGCAGCCTTTCCTCCCTTTGCTCCTTCCACTCCAATGAAACCCAGTGTGTTCCGGGAAGCGAGCTCACCGGAGCCACAACTTCCCATCCCCGCATCCCGCAGCCAACCCGCTCCTGCTCAGCATCCCCTGCACGGCGCAGCCCGTAGGGTGCGGGGACTTTCAAAAGAGGGGGAAAAAAAAACCAACACACCGTCTCACGCCCACCACCGTTGCGAGGCCGGAGGTGATCTCCAGCACCGCGCCGCACCCCGAACACGGAGCAACCGGAGCAACCCGAGCACCAAGCGCTGCGAGCACGGAGCCCACCGACCAACACCTCCCCGAAGCGGGGCCCCAAAGCCGCTCGCCCCCCGCTGCAGCCCCCGACCCACCTGCACCGGCCCGAAGCTGTGCGGAGCGCCGCCGAGCTGCGAACCTCGGGGCTGACGACGGCTGCGTCCGGCTCAGCTCGGCACGGCTCGGCACGGCTCGGCACGGTGGAGGCGGGAGGCGGGGAGGGGCCGGGGCGGCCCCGCTCCTCCCGCCCGGCTCGGCGTCTCCCCGCCGGGGTCCCGGTTTCCCTCGGTCCCGGCTTTAATCCGGGGGCCGGGAGCTCCCTGTCCCACCCACAGACCCTGCGGCCCCCGGCATCCTCACTCCTTCTCTTTCCCTCTCGCCTCCCGCAGCCCCGGCGCACGCGTTAACTTCCAGCCTCTCCCAACTCTATGTGACCTGGTTTTCTACCCCGGCTCCTTCAGCTGAAAGCCCCCAGCAGCTCCCAGGTTCACGTCCCGGCCCCACATCACCTCTGGAAAGCGCTGAGCTCTGCCAAGCGGGTGTTTCCCTCCCCTACAGCTCGTGATGTGCGCAGTGATCGCTCTCGCTGCCGCTGAGCTCCGAAGCCTCGGCGCTCCAAGGAGCTGGGTAACGGCTGCACCGCGTGGAACTGTTACTAACGTCTCTCCGGAGACGGTGGGGTCGGTGTGTTTGTTACAGGTGGGATTTTCATCCTAAAAGTTCACATTACACCGCAGCATTAAAATCAGCCTCTGTTTCAACCACGGCTTCGGTCACCTGCCAAACTCCCCGTAAACTACTCAGTTTTCAGTCCAAGTTTTCCTTTGGGATGAACTGCACGTTGTGTTTAATTCGGTTTGGGGAACATCAGACTTCATTAATCCGAATTGCTGTCTGACCGCCTATGACTGCCCTGAGATGTCCATCCTGACCCCACTCACTGAGGCCATCAGTCACACGTGTGCTGCATATAGCGCTCCCTCTTGGTTTTGCTCATGGGCACCAATACACACACAGCCTGCAGCAACGTACCCAAACACTGCATCAGGTAGCACTGTGATGGACATGAAGCACTGTGCACGTCTGTCGTTTGCCATCTTCTCAGCACGTGGCAGCCAATGGCTGCAACATGTCCTCTAAAGCAAGGGGGAATGGAGATCACAGAATCACAGAATGACCTGGGTTGGAAGGGACCCCAATGATCATGTAGTTCCAACCCTCCTGCTTAGCAGGGCCACCAAACATACGCATTTACTAGATCAGGTTGCCCAGGGCCCTGTCCAACCTGGTCTTGAACATCTCCAAGGACGGGGCATCCACAACCTCCAACCAATAAACCAAAAGATAAACCAAAAGAGGGGAGATTTAGGTTAGATATTAGGTAGAAATTCTTCACTCGGAGAGCGGGGAGGCGCTGGCACAGACTGCCCAGAGAAGCTGTGGTGCCCCATCTCTGGAGGCTTCCAAGGCCAGGTTGGATGGGGCAGAAGCTACGGCGCAGTCTGAAGCAAGAATTTCAGCTCCAGCGTGGTTTCCACTGTGCTCAGAATCCAAGTTTACTCCCACCAGTGGAAACTGGTTTGCGAGCAACACCCTGCTCACCTATCCTGTCTCCTATGCAAACAAGGCTGATCCCAGATTCACCTGACGGGAGGTCAGACAGGTACAGAGGGCTCGGGCCTGACACATCATTCAGCCCCTGTTCGGCCATTTCCCTGCAATCAATGAGCTGCCGGTGGACAGGTGGTACACTCAGCTCTCCCTGATCCATTCTGCTCCAATCGCTTCATCTCTGACAAGAGCCTCTCCAATTTGTTGGGATCATTTCCTTTTTTGAGAGTGATATCCTGAGGGAATGAGTCTCTTTCAGAGCACATTCAAGTGTCCATTGTCGTGGCTTTGGCAATATTTAAAACTTCTGGCAAACAAACTGCAACAAATATAACAATGGGAGGAGTCTCCCAAAGCTGTGAAGCTCTGACAAGTTTCTGTGGCAGGACAGAAGAAGAAACCCAGCACATCTTGGAACAGGCTGTGGGTGCCCCATCCCTGCAGGCGTTTGGGGCCAGGTTGGAGGGGCCAGAGGCAGCCACAGCTGGTGGGTGGCAACTCTTTTGGTGAATGAATGACTGAATTCCTCCAAAGTCTGTCAGTGCTTCATGGAAGGACCATGCTGGTGTCCCACAGCAATGCTCCATACAGACCTCCAAGGACAGAGCTGTTGAGGAATCCATCTGGGCTTTGCACAGGCCCCAGTACATGCCCACACAGGATACTGGGAGTTCAGCTAATTTATGTAGGCGACTGCTCATGTCCAGTGTGCCCAATAATCCAGCCTGCTCTTTCCTGTAATACTGAGTCCTCGTGTGTTATTATTAAAGGTTCAGCATGAGCTGGAACCCAGGGAAAGCAGCCAGCTTCTTTGATGCTAATGTGAACCACTAAAGCTGTCAGGGTTCACCCGCTGAGGCCAGCAACACCCAAGTCCAGCAGCACTTAGTGGTCTCGGGGGGTATCACATCCTCACAGGATTTGATAAGGAAACAACAAAGCCTCCTGCAGTGCTGTGCTTCAGCTGTGCCCGTCTGCTAAATAACAGGTGGTAAATGATGGTTTCCTTCAATTGTAGCAGTCTGTGACTACCTATGAAGTCACACAGTGACCTCAGCTCAGTGCTTCACTGAAGCAGAAGAAATACTTCGTCGCTGTGATGTTTTTCTTTCTAACAACAGAGAATAAAAACAAACCCCAAAGTCTTTCTATTAACGTGGATCTAACTCTCATCACAACAGAAGCACCCTTTTTTTCTGGCTCTAGCTACTAATCTGAAGCACTTTGCTGATTACGGTCCCTCTCAGGTGGTCTTTCGTTGCAGTGGGGACCTGGGGCTCACCCCCTGCTGCTGAGTCCATATCCTACACCTAGAAGCCAGATAATAGATTTCCCACATCCTTTAAGGCTGAGTCAGGCCCGGGATCACTAGAACAGAACTTGAAGCACTCAGATAAACACGTTTGCCACTTCCTTGCCACTAAGAAACTTGAAGCAGTGACTGCGGGCTGCTTTCCCTGAACTTTAGAAACTGAGATGGGAAAATATTTTACAACCGCAGCAGCTTTTGGTGCGAGAGGTTGCTGTCATTTAAAAGCATTATAATCACCTACTTCACAGAGCTACGCACACCAGCCCAACGTTGTAAACCCTCTGAAGCTTTGAAACCCATTCAGCCTGGTCTCCTTTAAAACTAAAAGAAACACACCCTTCTTTTTTTCTTTCCTTAAGAAAAGGAGCCTTTGAAAAAGTTTATGAATAGATGTTTGCCAGTGAAATCCACAGAAGACAATTATTACCAGATAAAAGATCATGGAGGCATCTGACAGCTTGTTTGTTTTCGGTGGAAACCTCTCAGGCCTGTGATGATGCTCAGGCTCCTCAGTGCAGGAAGAATGAATGAGCAATGGCGGATTTTTATCACTCTAACCAATAGTTCCAGCATCAACGCTTTCTCACAAAACTCAGCTCCTGCGGTAGTTGGTCAAACCCAAGGGATCCCCCATGTTTCTGGAAGCAGGCTTGGGAAAATACAGAGTCCTGGCACCTGGAGCAGTAGCTGAAGATGACCAGAACAGTCTTATTTTCAAGTGCCATTTGAGCCTTTTTGATGCTGGGCTATTATTCTGGAGTTCAGGAATTAATGTGCTGCCTGAACAAAGCCACCACAGACCCACGTCCACTCCTGTGGTTGCCTTGACCAGGACTACTGCTATTACGGCCGTCTGAAAAGAAGTCTCTGGAAAGATGAAAAGGTTTTCCTTGGGTGATGAACCAGCCATTAGCAGGATTCGCTGGTTCATGATTACCTACAAATCTCCCCACCATCCCAGATGTCACTGGGGGACTCATCTGACAGTGCCTTAATACTATCAGTGAGAAATAAATAGCCATTTGTGAGGCATGCTTCCCTATTTCTGACATGCTACGTGCCCACCCATTGGGAAAGAGCTGCCTGTTACCTTTACACACCATGAAGTATGTTATGTCTCTATCCACAGGCAACACCACTCTTATTTCAGTAACATCCGGATCAGAAGGAGTGCATCTCATCTTGTCCCAGCAAAGCATCATTAGGTTTCACCTTCAAGAAATAAGCTTCTGGATTCAAACAGTCAACTGCATAATGGTAAAGCCACATTCATTTTTCCACGCTGAAGGTAGGCAAGCCCTGCTAATCATCTGCTGTGCAAATGGCATTGCGTGGGGTCATTTACATGCAACGAGGACAAGGTGAACAAGGAGAAGGCTGGCCTCCTCATGTGGTGAGCATGGCCTCCCTCTGCCCTCTTTCCTGGAGGAAGGCACCAGCCACAGACAGCTGCTTGGCACTGGGAGGCCCAGAGCTGGGATACACCTCACCAGGGCTCTTCCAGCCACTACAACACAGGCTAAGTTTACGGCAATAAATCAGAGCTTCCATACTTCACTCAGGGTGAAATGCCTAAGGCACTCTATCAAGAGATGAAGGCCCTCCTGGATGCACTCCACAGCAGCTCATGGCCTTGTGGCTGACTGCCGAAGAGCCCTCAGAGCTCAGGGATGTAAACACCCGCTGCCATAACAAGCCCAGAGCACACAGGTTGGCAGCAGCTGATTGAGGAAGGCTTTTGGCTCTTAAGGCCATACATCTCCCTTCCACATGCTCAGCAAACCAGGTCTATGGGCAGGGTGCCCAGACAGGACCAGGCCACAGTACCAGGCACAGCCAGTGTTAGGGCCGCTCTTTCCCTTGAGACCATCACGAAGGGTTATCTTCAGGCAGAGCTTTGAAAGAGAGGAGTGGGCAGATGGGGTTGTAAGCTGAGAAAACCAAAAATAGTTTCAAACTTTCCCGAATTGTTTAAAACATGTTTCAACCGGCCCAGTCACGTGGGGTTTCCGCAAGGCCTTTCATGATTGCATCTCTCCACAGAAGTCTGCTGCTGCTGCTTTAAAGAGAGAGACACAAACAAACAGGCACGGTTTAACCCCAGATATGTGGAGAGAATAACCGGGGAACGTTAACTTTGCAAAACACAGTGCTGTGTTTGTTTGAAGATGAAAACACTGCGCTCAGTTTTTCAAGCAGCCCTTTGCTGCTGCTCCTCCTGATGGCGGCAATAAAGAGTGCTTGGTTATGTTCATCCAGTCAGTGTTTTAAAATCCTCCTGTTTGTTCTTTCCAGCAGCACTGTACGTAACAGCACACGAAGCACTGAGTGCAGACAGTGCTTTCAGGTACCCACATCCAGGCAGGATTTATGAGCAGAGTGCTGTGAGCCTTCTGCTAAGGAGCAGGGGAACGTGGAGAAACTCTGCAGCACAAATGGATCCATGACAGAGGCACAGAAACTGCAGTGACCTGTTTGCTTGACATAAAGGACGTTCCCAAAGCCAGATGTCTCCCATCTCCAAAAAAGACCTTGAGGCAGAGAGCCATTATGAAGAGAAACAGAAAGCCCTTTATTTTTGCTGTCCATCCCTGTTCCACGCTGCTCCCACTGTCTGGCTGGCAAAGACTTGGTCAGTGCCTTCCTTCTTACACAGCTCTTCTTCTTGAGGTGCAGCCGGACAGCTCTCCCCAGAGTAAATGACATTTTATTACCAAATTAAGTCCACGGACAGCAACTACATAACATGATCTGGCAAAAAGCACGGCATTTTCTCAATGTTATTACACACATTTGTTATAAAGTCATTTTTACTATGGACACCAGGCCATCCACAAATAATGGAAAATCACTATCGATAAGGTGAAATTTTCCTACCTGTTTGCAAAGCTCTGCAGATGAAATTTGCTCTGAGCACCCTGATATAGCTGTGGATGTCCCTATTCATTGCAGGAGTTGGACTAGATGATCTTTAAGGGTCCTTTCCAACTAAAATGATTCTATGATCTTTTAGAGTCTCTTTTAGAGACCCCAATGGCACTCTGCTCTGACCACATGTTAATCCTTCAGCAGTATGACAGCATGCCTTGAGCTGCCACCAGTGCAGCACCAGGCCAGGACGAAGATAAGGGTGAAGGGATCTGCACACAGTATTCCCTGCAAGCAGCCACTGAACTGAAACTGGAGTTGCACTCACTCCCACCACAAAATACTGGTCAGAAGTGGGACTCGGGGGGGAAAGTAATCCACAGTTACTGCTGCACCATTGGAGAGGTTTGCATTACATGCGAAGTTGAACCATGTCTGTGGCAGTTCCTGATTAAGTTAATATCAAGCAACTCTTGTTTTATACTGTCCGGGCTTTCCAATATACCACATTCCTGCACTGACATCTGGTAACTGCACAGCAGGATCTGAGACATTTTGGCAACAGAACACAAAAAACTATTAAGGATGTAGAAGGAAACATGGGATTACACAAGACATGGGAACACAGTTAACACGATCAGGAAATTAACATTCAAAAAACGATCAACAGGTCTCTGAGTTAGAGAATAAGGAAGAGGGAAACAATTCAAGAACTACACGACTGTTGCTCTAGATTGATGGAAAACTGCCCTCTCTTGTGCTTAGATTGATCCTGCCATTAATTACTTCTATCTTTAAGGGATGGAGTAGATCTTGGGAACACGAGCAAAATGAAGTCTTGCTTATAACATTCTCTGATGTGTTACAAATGGGCTCCAAAAGCCAAGAGTTTCAGCAATCCTTCTGCAAGTTTCACCTACTGCTGGTTGCACAGGACAGATCTAATCCACTCTCGGCCCTTTTTGTAACGTTCACAGCTCTGCATTCTGCTTCAGCAATACCGCGAGTTGAGACGTCAGGCAAATAATGGACACACACAGCTGTAGAAATAACATTTTTGGTTTTAGTGTTTACGGTTTGTTTTACAGCTCATAATGAAATAATGTTAGAGATATCCTGCATTCGGACATTTTTAGCAAAATACATCTTAAAAAACGTAAGGCACTTTTTTAAGGCTTCCTGAAACAAACGGCCATGATAAAAATGCAACCAGAGGGCTAGATGAGAACCCTTTCTCGCCTTCACGTTCAGGTCAGTAAAAGCCCAATCCTTTATCCAGGCAGGCAAATGAAATAATCAATGGAAGCTTCCAAGATAGAGTTACTGCTGCATTAGTGTGCATTCTGAAGTAGTCTACTTGAAGTACCCCCAGTTGGGGGGTGGCAATGGCAGAAATTCATCTGCCTGGCGTGAATAAGATGCATTAAAAATAGTTCTTTGAACTGGTTAACAAAGACAACAGTGCAGGGATTAAGTTTCATTACTTTCATTGGATTAAATTCCTTCCATTCATTATAGCCAACAAGGGTAAGAAACAAAAAGGAGCTGGTTTTCCTCTCCCTCCCCCCTACTCCCATTATAATTCAACACAAGATTTCAAAGACTCAAAATGACCAGGACAGAAGCTCATGAAAAACTGCATCTGGCCACTTCAGAGTATGTTTAAATATTCATTACCGACTTCCTCAGGTCTCACCTCTTATTAAAGAATAACAAACATAAAAGAACTGGCAACTGTAGAAATTGCTCCCAGTCAAGTTGATATTTTGCTTCTTTTCCCTGTGATCCCACTGTTCCTATTCAGTACCTGCATTCAGAAGCACACCATCAGCTCCCCTTGGCAAGGAGATGGCGAGACGGAGGAACAATGCCAGCATGGCCCTCGACCCTGCAGGGAAGGTGGAACGAGCAACTTTCCTTCACACACTTATATCCCAGTTTAAGAACATTTTCAAAAGCCAGGGCGTGCTGGGCTGCTGTAGCAACAAGGGGAATGATACCAAAACACTGACTGAAGACTGCAGCCAGAGGTGCATCGGAAGTGACTGAAATACACTATTGAAAACTGGCAAAAAAAATAAAGAGCCACAAGCCAGAGCACTGGCAAAACAACTGCCCGCTCCCCAGGGCCTCCAAGGAAGGGATGGTAGAAATCTACCATCTGTCAGCAAATATTCAAGTTTCTTCTTACTTACTTTATTGTCCAGTACCTTTTCCAGTCTTCAGGGGTTAAAAATGCTGAATATCTTGTTTTCTGGGGGGCTCAGTATGTTAGGCACTGTAAGTACCGACCTGTATCCCTAGCACTCATATCCACCTCCACGGCAAAAACGACTAACAAGTCACATCTCTTACAAGTCCCTGATTGTTCCAAATTCTGACTTACTTGAATTGCACTTAAAATCCCAGCAGCACAAAGAAAAATCATTAGCTATATTCACAAATATATATAATGTTTTTTTTGTTTGTTTGTTTTTTAAAGAGACATTATATCAAGTCTAAAACGTATAGATATCCATTGCATAAGTTGTCAACTTTTGACCTGGCTACGGTAAAGCAGCTATAAAAACAGATTAGTCTATTAGCACTATTAGAATGGGGTAGAGATGGGCTGCTTGTTTGGTTAGGCAAGAAAATGCACCTGAGGAAGGAGCTAAATGAGAAGCAGCCACCACTCATCTTGGCCTGTCACACACATAGGTGTTACCGTGCAAACAGGAACTGTGGCAGCAAAGTGGCTGTGGGATCTAATTTTGTCCAATGAAGAATACATCACTTCAAGAGAGCTGCTACTCAAGAGAAGAAAGGCAGGCAGTACTCCACGGCCCTGAGCTCAAAAGATCTTGAAATCTCACCTTACGTCATTCACTTTAACTGGCAAAAACTAACAGTGAACTTAAAATTGTGGCTCTGCAATCAGTTTACTGCCATTTAGCATGACAGCACACGACAAGATTCAATCAGGACAGGAAGAAGCATCAGAAAGAAGAGATGAAGGAGACATCGGCCACTCACCGATCCCTATTTCACTGACAGTGTGCAGTTGTTTTCTTCTCAAAACTGGGGGGTTTTCCTTCTAAGCAAACCTCACAGAATTTCCCCGAGTGATACCCAGTTGCTTTGTACATGCACCTGTCTTAAAGATACCCTTGTGAAAATGACTGGGAGAGACAAAGAGCGTGAGTGATTCAATTCCTCATGTACTTGTTGGTTGCAGGATTTAGAGTATGTTGCAATAGTTAATAAGCAGATAATTTCTTTTAAATTCAAGTTCTCTTGCAAAGGCAACCAAGGAAGCAATCAGTACTGTCGAGGAAGTGCAAAGCAAGAAGTTAAACCTGCACACTGAGACAGACTGGAATGTATAAAGTTTCACAGACCTTGTTTGTCAGGTCACATTAAAAGGAAAATTGTAGCTTAAAAAAAATAAACCGCTAAAGCTAATTACAAAGAGGAGAATTATCAAAGTGCTTTAATAAAGTGTCAAGCATAATTAAACAAGACCATTAACACAGAGCTGCCATAAGATATCCTAACAGGCACATGTGTTTTCCGAACGCAAGAGAGAAGCACAGGTTTTTAATTACCCCCTTAGGACCAAAGTGTGTTAAGTAAAGTTGTGCTTGTTCATTTTGTTTCTTAACATGAAATATTTGCTCTGCTCATGCATCCAAGGCACAGCTGGATTTGCTGTACTGAGACTGCAACCAAAGGACTGTCTGCTGGAAATACTGAGACGGGCAGCTCTCACTAAGCAAAACACCAACAGGTGTTACACTTAAAAACTCACAATTTTTCTGTGGCTTTCCTTTAAGCATAGCTTCAGGTAAGCGAATGTATTACTTGGACAGTCCGACACCCTGACTCCTCTATCACAGCAAGAGCAAATGCACGTAAGGAAGGGGCTTCAAAACCACCCCCAGCAAGACAAACAGACAAGGTGTGTTATGTTTTTTTGTACTGGCTTTTCCTCTGTGTTAAGGCAAGAAAAGAATACATATATCCAAAAACTGCTCTCTGCAGTACGTCTCTCAGCACTTCCAATTCACTAAGGTGCTCTCTGCTTTAAATAGATGAGCTTACAGATAGATGGTAGTGCTGCAGCAAGCATAGGAGAGCTAGCTGCTGCAGCACAGAAGCATAGTCGCTTAAGGACAGGAAACACCAATTAAGACTTTTCCTGCAGTTCAGATATGAAAGTAGATTTGCTTCAGCAAGCTGAGACCCAAACATATGATAGAATGCATCACATCTGGTCCCACGCACAGGCACACATGGCCACAGGTCCGAGATAACAATCTCAAGTCTCAACAGAACAACTGATCCATCTTCTGAAGGCATCAGAAAAAAGCAGCACTCCAAGTGTAATGGGAAGAGGCAGAAGGAATTAAAATAAAAAGGAATACCGTTAGGAGGAAGCACTAAGGACAGCCTGGTGTAATGAAGGAGAAGAAAAGGTGGCTCAGTTCTATGGCTGTAATACCTGCAGCAGCACAGAGACCCTGTGTCTCCAGGCAAAGGAGCAGTAACCAGAGTTTGGAAAATCTACTCCTGAAACAATGACAAAAAATAACCAGCTCCCGTATTCGGTGGATGGGTTCAAGATCTGTAACTGAAATCAAAGGAGACAATAAAGAATCAAAACGCTATACAAAACATTGGGATCCATGCATACCCATATGGCATCATTAGCCTGTTCCTGATTTACCATAGTGTTCAAAGATCTGGCCAGCTTCCTTTGCTCTGTAGGATGACTGAAGTCCTGTGAAGTGTCACATATTAAACGCTTCTTGACCTGCCAGTCAGGATGAAGCCCCTCCCCAGCCCACATGAGGGGGTCACCCAGACAGCAGACATCTCTAACAACCCCAGGTGCCCTACAGGCAGTATCCACTGAGTTAGTTCTCCTAAGTAGCGCTACAGCAAGCAAGCCGAGGCTTGCTAAGGTGCTCTGCCCTCTACAAGGACTTGAGGAAAGTTTCTTGTGAGCCCTTCTGGCCAAGGGCTCATGCTTTGCTGTCCCATGATTACTTTTCAAACACTTTTCCTTCCGCTCTTCCTGTTTTGTTCTCTGTTATCCCAGAAGGACTTTCTGCATCCTGCGTGCAGCAACGCTGGCTTCATCCTCGGAGTCAGATTCACTCTGGGAAGTGGAGCTCTGGGAGGCAGAGCTGCAGGGCGAGGAGCACTCCGGGGAGCACAGGTAGTGCATCAGCGGGATGCGGTACTTCCCACAGAAGTCAACAAACTTGATTTGTCTGACACAGCTGTCAAAGTAGACACCTGGAAAGGCAGAGGGCACAGTAACAACAAGTGAGACTGTGTGAGGAGTAATTCACGTGCTCCATGAGGTTGTTGCATTTAGTGCAAATGCCTTACGTCAGCATTTAACACAGCACTCAGTGCGGAAGCAGAAGAGATACTGGAGAAAGAAGGGACCAGAGGACTATGGAAACGTACAACTTCTCTCCTTGGCGCATTTCTCCTTGGTAAAAATCTCAGGCTGGGAATTTGCAAGCTCCTCTTTAAATGCTGAATTAATTCACCCACTCTGTTTACAAATGTGTGAAACCACTTCTACCAGCTAGCAAAAATGTGTCCACAAATAGACCCTCTCTCTTTCATGGCTCCACTTCTATTCTGCCTGAGTGAAGTCACCATGCTGAGTTTGGATGCTGTTTGCCATGGCAACAGCATTGCTGTAATGCACAATTACCTTCTCTTCCTGTCACAGAGAGTGATTTTAGACACTGACATTTTCAGAAGTTTCCAGCAGTCTTTCAAGTCCTGGCTGGTACGGAGCAATCTTTTCTCCTGCAGTGTCAGAGCAACACTGCAGAGCTGTGCTAATTCATCAGGAAAAGCGAGAAAAGAGGAAAACCAATCCACTGTTATTCTAGGCCATGCAAAGCTCTAAAAAAGGAAACGTTTCTTTCTCTTCCAGCACACAAGTTGCAGCCCTTCACCTTTGCTTACTGAACCTCTTTTGATATTGTTCCATATGGAGATAACAAACTGCACAATGACTGCGGGGTATATAATAATGATTTTCCTTAATCTTCTCAAGGCCAAATGCACAGATCATTTACTCCGAATAAAGCTTAAGCATTAAGCCAAATTAAGCCCAAGGATTTTGGGCTTATCAACAAGTCCTCTTCACACAGGTACTACACATTAGCTATCCAAGCAACAGCTAAAAAGATGCTCTTGTTAACCACCAAGCACTTCAGCTCCCCTCTTTTTTCTGTCTGGAAAGGAAGCTTTCTGTTCAGCAGCCCAATTTTAAAAGTTTGCCAAACTTCTCCTGTCAGTTACTCAGTCTGAGCTATTTTAGAGCAGAAGGGTCAGAAAATTCAGAAGATAAAAGCACAATGGAGCGCTGGGATGAGCTGTCAGGGCTCCAACAGAAACACTGCCTGACATTTCCATGTAATTGTAGTAAACCAGTGCTAGAACTTTAAATGCTATTCCTAAGAAGAGTGAGTGAATCGAGATCCCTCAAGACATTTCAGGAGAGCTGCAGCCACTGAATTTGATGCAACAGCATATCTCATATCTAGCCTGGCTGAGCTATGAGAGACATGACAAGTAATGGGGAAAGAAAACCCATCAGGTAAAATCAGGAAATAGAGCAATGAAGGTAAACTTACCCCCACATTTAGGGTTGGGACAGTTGCTGGCCAAGCTCAGATAGCGGACAAGATTCTCTGGGAGATCACTGGGAGCATAGGGAACATTGCGAGTTTTAATTGTGCGTCCTGCCAGTTCTTGAAGGCTTGGGGGGTTGTAGGTCAGGTCACGGACAAAGCGAACCACCAGAGGGTTTCCTCGCAAACTCAGCTCCTCCAGGTGAACCAGGTTAAGAATCTCTCGAGGGAGGTAAGTCAGGAGGTTGTTGTGCAGGCTGAGGGAACGCAAGGAATGCAGCCTAAGGATGGAGATGGAAACGCAGTCAGGATGTGCAAGAAAAGTCATTCCACAGCTGCATTACACACAGACCTGATGACTCTCCTTCCTCTTGAGAATTTCTTCCCTTTGGATTTTCTTCTTTTTAAAGCACAGATTCATGCTAAAGGAGATGCTGCTACCCCAGCACTCACAATGCCCTAGAAAGCTTGGCTCAACTCTTGAATGCCTGTTGAAGAAAGTCTTCCATACGCTGGTGTGCCTCTCAATACACAGCCCACGGTCCCCTCATCCAGTAAAACAGTAAAACAGAAGCACAGAGACTGGCTGCTTTCAGCAGGAGATAATGTTTCCTTGTACCCAGTGCATGCACCAAAAATGGTTCCTTGCGATACTTTGAGTAAGTCACCTGCTCTCCCTCATGCATTAAAGATGAATGCTGGTAGGCAGCCAGCTCTGTGAAGCCTCACGTTTTCATCGCTTGCAGCTGCATCAGCCTGTGCTGTGATACACCAGATCTTAAAAGCTTAACAAGGTCAGGCCAGGCTAGCGTCTGCATGGGTGACAAGCAGTACCTTAGCTTTCAGAGGGCATGTTCCAGCACAATGTCCAGGGCTGCTCTCAAGTTAGTACAAGTTACAAGACACCTGGACTCATTAAGTGTTGTACATAAAGAATAATCCCACTAAGCCATCAAATTCCAACTGAGAAAACACCATGCTGCCATCCAACTGCTTTTGGGGTTACAACTACACACTGAATTTTTCACCTCCCATCTTAGACTACCCGTACAACATTTGAAGCATCCTCTTCTCCCCATTATGCAAGACATAATAAAGCAGTATCTAATTCTCTAGAGCTGTGTTGTAGGATTTAATGAATGCTAAAACTTTCTCAGATCCCAGAATAAGGAATACCACGGGAACACAAGGGATGGTACAGAATAAAGGCAAACAAAGGAAGGCTTTGGCTAAAACAAGACGAATCAAGCACTCATCACTAAAATCACAGCAGCATGGCAGCTATATAAACCCAGCTGCTCAGGTACTTCTCAGGGTTCCCTGCATGCATCTATTGGTTCACTTAGCAGCGTACACTTGGCAACTTCTTTACCTACACCACTTTGATTGAGATTTCCACATTGTATCTTCGCAGTCTGCCTGCAGCACTAAGGATCTCTATGTCGACTGAAACACTGAAGGACAAATAGGTCTTCCCACTTGTTTTTATCCATAAAAGCAGAAGGAGGAGTTCAAAGGGTTAATTGCAGCTGTTGGCTGATGACAGCAAATACTCACTGTGCCAGCTGAGGTGGAATGCTCTGAATCTTGTTGTCACACAGCACTAGAGAGCTCAGAGAAGGCAGGTTTGCTAACTCAGGTGGAATTGAAGTAATGAAATTCCCTCCGAGGTACAGAAACTCCAAGCTGAAAAAGAGAAAACACTGCATCATTTCATTAAGGTCATTTCCAGCCTCGTTTAGCAGCAGGCCTTCCCATCTCACGCATTTCTCAAAGAGAACTTACAGCTGACTAAGTGTGAAATAATTTGCTGAGGGGAAAGAAGAAACTGTTACACATCAAGATTACAATAGAGCTGCTGTTTCACAACAGATAAGGTCGAGCTTTACCTCCAGACTCCTGCAGCAACCGTTACATCTGCAGACAGGCACCAGACACCAACTCTACACACAAAGCTCCTGCTCGCCCTTCCAAGGAGGAGCAACCTGCACATAGTCTGCAGCACTGACACAGCTCCTGCTGCAGCCAGTGGGAGTTCTCAGTTTCAACAGGAATAAAGTGAGAGCAGTGGTTCCCCTGAAAAATCCCAGTGGCGCTGGCCCTGCATGAGGGCTAGTCACACAGTGTGGTGCCATCTGACTCCTTGGAGACTAACTGCAGTCTTTCAGAAGTCAGTGGCTTCCAATCCCCCTCTGATACAACTCATATTCCACAGCACTCCAGCTACAAGAGCACAGGGTACACTGGAGTCACGCAAGCACACACGTCAAGCAGACTGATTTCAGCACACCGATGTCACAGAGCACAAAGCTACCAAGGACACCGGCTGTGCTAACTCCAGCTTAGGCCTAGATAGTAAAAACAGCTCCCTGCCAAAACTCAGCAGATGGGAGACAGGACTGAGCAGAGACACTAGAATCCTCCGACCAAGTGAAGTACCCAGTATTCACCAGGCATCTTTGCGGCAGCAGCTGGATGTTGACTTCTCTTCTACATCATCTCCACAAGGCCCGGGGGTGAAACAAAGTCAGAGTCTTCCTTGCCTGTTCTCAGCCATGTGGAAAGGAAGCAAAGGAAGACTTAGCTTCTCTGGCTGGGAAAGGAGCCCACTGCAAACTGCGGTACACACTCTGGTATGACAAAGTGGCTACAAAATTAAGCCACTTCTAAGCCTTAAGCTGAACCTAACCATCTGAAATAAAGGAATTAATCTTGTTTCACCTGAGGGATCACCTGGGACAGCATTTGTGGAGGTTATGCTCAACATGCAATGGAGTACATAGAGGAAAATCAGACACCATTCAAGAACAGCCTCTCTTCTAATGGACAACCTGTAGGAGTGGGGGCAGGATGGAAGCTGTTGAGCAGAGTGTGCAAGGGGAGAACATTTATAATTGAATTTTGATCCCCTAACAAAGGAATTTTAACCAGAAGTCCTCCAGCCTCCGTTGTTTCCCAAGGTGGACTTAGGCTGCTCGGGTCTCATTAGGCATTAACTGCTGACGGTACAGTTCCTTTGCATATTTTAGCTCTGTGCCATTGCTGGAGCTCATGTTGAAAAGTGTTGGGCAAGGGAATTTCAGTAATGTGGATTTCAATGTTTAAATAAGCTTTAGATGTGTACAGGGCTCCATGTCCTAGGAAAGTGAATAATTAACTCTTTGTCCTCTGTGCTCGAAGACACAACCGCTACAAACTCATACTACCGAGGAAGGGAAAAAGGGAAGCAAAATCCCTTTCAAGCCATAAAATACGTTTCAAGATCAGCTTACTGCACATACTCAGCGTGCAAAACACTGCCAACAAACTTACAGCTTTCAAGTCCGTTCTTTTTAAGGGCTGTGTAATGAGGGCACGGTGACTAGCTAAGATACAAAGCCCCAGCACCAGGCTACAAAGCATCACTAAGAATCCACCAAATAGAGGAAGTCTTTCACCAGCAAAAGAGGACTTCAAAAACTGTTTTCCTTTTCCCTACCTTCTGGATGGCTTTTTAGAGGTCTGAAGATTACTAACCAGCAGTAGTCTGGTACTTACAATGTAGAATGTATTACACACATTTAATGCACAAATTAGGTCAGTTCTAAGATTACTTTTTCTTCACTAGGAAGGATTCAGTCTCTCATCTTGGCTGAGCAAGACCGAGGAATTCCTAACAGCCATTTCTGGAGCCAAGGAAAGTCAAAAGAACTGTCTGAGGAAAGCTCACCACGACCCAGATGAGGATTTCAAAGAGACACGAGCATTTTGTAATTAGAATCAGGCTGACCACACCACGGGTCACGGGTTGCTGCTCACCTACTCCTGTTCTCACACCACACTGCACTAGGCCCCAACCTGGAGGCCATGAGCTGTCCCTATTGGAGCAAGGAAATGAGATCAGGGAGCTTGTCCGGCTGCAGAGCATGCAGGCAGCAAACCCCTAACCATACCATAACCAGCAGCTTGTGGAACAGCATGCAATAAGGAGGACTACGGGCTAAGTAACCTCTCAAACCCGGTTCATAACCTCTCACAGCCAGATCGGACCCAGATTTTCTGAAGACCATTAACCTGCATGGTCACAGTGCTGGCCAGCTAAGGCCTCTTGCATCACTGCGCACACAGAGGGAGAGAACAAATTTTTCTCTATTTCCAAAAGCCAGCCTAGGAGCTTACAAAAGCCAGATTTATGTAAATCCTTTTACATACAGGAAGGGAGCGGGGCAATGCTCACACAGCCATGACGTGGCTCAGGTGGTGGCAGCAAAGCAAAACGTCCCCGTCCTTGGAGGTGTTCAAGGCCAGGTTGGACGGGGCCCTGGGCAACCTGATCTAGTAAAGGTGTATGTTTGGTGGCCCTGCCAGGCAGGGGGGTTGGAACTACATGATCCTTGAGGTCCCTTCCAACCCGGGTCATTCTGTGATTCTGTGTGATTCTGTACGTACAAGGCGCCAAGAGACTGCACGTGCTTGCTGGAATATGTCTTGATGTTTCCAGGTTGTCCTGTACCACAAAACAAACCCAAACACACTCGGTAACTAAGAAGAGCCCACTTGGAGCTATTTTTAAATGCCCTGTCAATTCCCGTAACACTTCCACATCACGCTTCAAGGGGAAAACCACTTCTGGCACAGGAGATGGACAACATTGCAACCCATCCAGTTTCCCCAGAGACGCTTTTTAGGATAACATGTAGCAGCCGACATCAAACAAACGCATCTAAATAGGTAATCTAAAAAGAAACGGTGACCCTGAAACAGCTCCAGGTCTGTTTAGGAGAAACTTTTTTAACAAGGAATTTCCACAGCAGCTGGAGGCTCATGCAAGGGAGGATTTGAAAAGCAACCCACAGTCTGCTCCTGTTCACCCTGTTCTACGGATTCGTTAATTCCTGGGAGAAGAGCGCTGCCTTTGCTGACATGCAAATTCGAGATCAAACACTTGTCTAAAAACCATTTGCAAAACGTTTGAAGAGGGGAAGAAAAAGGGAGGCAGCGAGCAGATTTCCTAATGCCGTATCTTTATCAAAGCTTCACTCGCTGTGTTTCCCACACTGCAACAACCGCTCTTAAGCGTATGCTCGTCTGACACGATTAATACTCGCCACGAATAAAAGCAAATACTCTGGTTTTCATTGCATCTAAGCCTTGACACAGACCTTGGATAAATCTGGTGATGAGCTGGAGGCCTTTGATCCCAGCCTTTGTGTAACTGGGCTTTACTACATGTTTCCAAGCAAGAAGGAAAGGGACACACATGGCAAATGCCTGGAAAGAGCCGGCTTCTTTTCTGTGCTCTTCTGCTCCTGCTGCTCTGCATGTGCATATTGACTGGAAGAGGAACACTGAGTCTGAAACTCACATCAGGAGATCCAGAGGACCAAAGGCATTTCTCAAGTTCAAAATTTCAAGTTCTTAAGGATTCTTCCCTTTAAAGGGCAAGATGTCCCCCAAAGCACACAGCTGTAAGGACAATGTGCACCAATAAACCAAAACCAACAGTGAATCACAGAATCACAGAATGACCCGGGTTGGAAGGGACCTCAAGGATCATGTAGTTCCAACCCCCCTGCCTGGCAGGGCCACCAAACATACACCTTTACTAGATCAGGTTGCCCAGGGCCCCGTCCAACCTGGCCTTGAACACCTCCAAGGACGGGGCATCCACAACCTCCCTGGGCAGCCTGTTCCAGGGCCTCACCACTCTCCTAGTGAAGAACTTCCCCCTAACATCCAACCTAAATCTTCCCTCTTTTAACCTAAAACCATTTCCCCGTGTCCTGCTATTGTCAGCCCTTTCCAAGAGTTTACTCCCCTCCTGGGAGTAAGGTATTGAAAGGGAGGTACTGAAAGGGAGTTCAGGTATTGAAAGGCTGCAATGAGGTCACCCCGCAACCTTCTCTTCTCCAGGCTGAACAAACCCAACTCCCTCAGCCTGTCCTCATAGGGGAGGTGCTCCAGCCCCCTGATCATCTTCGTGGCCCTCCTCTGGACCCTTTCCAAAATCTCCATGTCTTTTTTGTACTGAAGACCAGAGCTGCACACTGACATCCTGCCTCACCAAAGAGAATTTGTCCAAACCCAGGAGAAGCAATGACTGCACTTCTAACTCACCAGCCACATTACATGACAGTTCTTTGCGCAGCCCCAGCTGGACCAGCAGCAGCGGGATATCTGTGATGCTCATCACACAGAGGAGCTGCTGGGGCTGTGAGCCAAGCCAGAGAGAGGACATGTGACCATCTCACACTGAAAACACAGCACGTGTTTGTGCTGGAGGGAGAGCTGCAGCTCTCGCCTTTTTTGGGGCAACACAAAAACAGTGCAAAGAGGGCTGCTCTCACCCAGCTAGTGCACTTTCCACCCTCAATTCACAGCAACAACCAACGCTGCAATCCTTGTACAATGCGGTCTTGCACTGTGCTCACACTGCTAGCTGAGCAGCAGCAGCATACAGGAGGAGCTGGCTCAGCCATAATACCTCAGTAGGGCTGACATTTACTCCTCAGAAATTTAAAAGGCTACTCCAGATCACCACAGACTAGAGATCATGGAATCTGGAAGAAAGAGCAATACTGCTTCTTCTACAACATCGCTGATAGAGAATAAAGCAAAGGCTTTATTCTTGGTGGCAGCTTGCTATGACCAGCACCACCTTGCTGCCATCACTACAGCAATCATGGTCATTCATTTTCGAAGCCTCAAACACAATAGCATTGGCAGACAGTCCTGAATGCGCCTAGGAGGTAACACCAGCAGCTGAAAAGCACCCACTTTCAATGCAGGATCTTGTGCAGCACCCAAGGACTGGCAGGGACAAGGACAAGGTGGATGGCTGAGGCTGGAAGCAGTAAGGCAGCGGGACTGGTTGTGGTTCTCATCCATCTCAGTTCATTACCTTGCCAAGTCCCTAGGAACACGCTAAGATGACCTGACCCCAGCTTGCTGCAAAGCTGTGGCTTTATTACCTTCATGTGAGTGAGATCACCTGACACATCTCTCATTCCAGAGCATTTGCACTTGCCAGTATGTTTCTCCTCCCGCAGCAGGTCAGAACCACGAGCTTTCCATCCTGTCAGCCTCACCACACGGACTCCTTACTCACTGCATCCCTGATCTTCATTAAAACTGATGTACTGCCCCTTCAAAAACTGTACGAGGAGCAAAGGGAAGACACGAAGCTTAGTTAATAAGAGTTTTTTAAATATTCAAAGCTTGGACATTCTCTTGAGACGAGAAGTATTTTTAGATCTCTGCAACTCAGCTTGGCTCTATAATCAGAGGCTGGAGCAGATGAGGAGAACCGCTAACCCCAGTAACTGCAGCACCAACAGAAGGAACGCGTCCAGTTGAAGAAGCTGGAGGAGCAGGGTTTACTACCTTGAGCTAAAGTTCAATTTTATTACGGTGACACATTAGCAGAAGTTCAACAAGTTAACGGCGATTACAGAGGCGGCAGACACAAGCCGGGTCTAGTTTAGTTTTTCTACCTGACGCATCACTTTGTAACGATAAACCCACAGCTCAATAGCTTTGTCCGCATTTGCCCTCTCGGAATTGTCGGTCTGGGGCTCATGCATGTCCAGTGGAAGAAAAGCCACAGGACGGGACAAACAGGAATCCTGCCTCAGGGCAGGCCAGGGGAAGAAAGTAGCGGGAGTTTGTGTGCTGTGTGTGTGACACAGCCAGGTGCCTTCCTGGGGTCAGCTGTGTGACACAAACTGGGCTGGAGGCTTGTTTTGTTGGGAGAAAAATGAGAGAGAGAATCGTAACCACAGTTGAGGGCATGCAAGGAGCAGCAGAAGCCTTTGCCTCGGAGGTTGTCACAACTGGATTCCAAGCACAACCCAGACAGTTACCACAGATGTTACTGGAAGCAATGCAAGTCATCTTTGACATCAGCCTCCTCTCCTATGAAGCTGGTGTTGCTGTGCTCATGTTCTTTGTTGTCCCTGAAGCAATGGCTCCTGAAGAGATAAAAAGCTGAGAGTCCCACTCGACACACCAACCCCAACCCAGGATGCAGCCCAAGTCAAAACGCTTCAAAGCACCTCCCAGTCCTAGCTTAGCACTGCTCCAGATCCTCAACAAGAGCACGCTGTGCCATACCAAACTGCCTTATGTCGCAGTGGACAAAACCGTTTCCCTTCAGCACTCCTGAGGCACCAGGATGAACGCAGTCTTGTAGGGCCAAGGTTGCTGGGACTTGCGTCAGAGAGACCGCTTCCAATTTGTTGCTCAGCAAAGGGCCAGGGTGAGGAGAGGTCAGTCTCCAAAAGCACAGGGTTGGTCCAAGGCCTCGAATACCAGCAGAACTCACACAGGTGCCCACGTGACACCGACAAGTCAGAACACTGCTCCCACATTGTGGCAGGTACCCATCCCAGGTCAACGTGGGCAGCCAGTACCACACGGATGCTACATGAGACCTCTTCCTACCCCAAAAATGTTCCCCATTACTATGATTCAGCCCTCAGTTTCTGTGTCATTGCCCTGCAGCAGGCTGATCAAACCCCGAGTGCAGCCCAGGGCTCTATGCTTCAGACCTGTCAGATTCACACCAGTCGGATGGGTGGAGAGAAATAAAACCAAATCACAAGCAAGCACCCTAATGACACCGCCTCTGGATCAGCAGAGAGGCCTTGGCATTTACATAAGGCACAATCAGATCTTCACCCTCCCGTGCTGCCCATCAGCCACGAGCTACCCCAAACCTGAGGTTCAGCTTCTGTCTCCCTATTAAAACCTATTAAAACCAAACTTGGGAGCATTCCGTGCTCCGACACTCGTTACCAACCACACGCACCAAGGGCCGGGGCAGCACGAAGCGCTGCGGCACACGGGCATTAAGCCACAGCTCGGCCACAAGAGGCCAAGAGGTGCCTGGGGGTGGGGGGATACCCGAACCCGGGGCCGCGGCCTCTCACCTGCGGAGCTCCTGGATGTCGGGCGGGATGCCGTGCAGCCGGTTGCCGCCGAGGCTGAGGCTCTGTAACCCGCGGAGGCCCAGCAGGGCGGGCGGCAGCTCGGCGAAGCGGTTGCCGCTGAGGTTGAGGACTCGCAGGGATCGGCCCAACGGGGCCTGCCCCAGCGCCTTGGGCAGCGAGCCGGGCCCGCCCAGCCGGTTGTTCTTGGCCAGCAACGTGTGCAGGCGCGGCAGGGCCAGCAGCTCGTCGCCCAGCTCCGCCAGCCCCGTCCCGCTCACGTCCAGCACCTCCAGCGCCGGGAACCACTGCGACAGCCCGGCGGGCAGCGGGCCCCACAGCCGCCGCGGGGACAGCACCAGCCGCCGGGCCTCCGCGCTGCGCCGTGCCGACAGCTCGGCAGCCAGCTCGGCCGCCGCCGCCTCTTCGCCCTCGGCCGGGCCTCGGCGAGGCGGCTCCGGCTCCAGCTCCGGCTCCTTGTCCGCACCGCCCGCCGCCGCCATCCCGCTCGCCGTGACCGACGGCCGCCCGCCCGGGAAGCTGAATAGCCCCGCCGCTCTCCGGGGCCGTGCTCGATCCCGGGCGCGCCGCCCGCTGAGGGGGGGCGGCGACCGAGGCCGAAGGGGACAGAGCGTTCGAATTCATGTTTCGGGGTTCCGGCCGGCCGCCGCAAGGGAGGCAGGGATTCTGCCGCCAACCCGGAGCGAGCATGAGAGCGAGGAGAGCCTGAGGAGAGGCGTGTGGGGTGGGATATGGTTAGTGCCTCGTTACTGCTGGAAGCTCAGCTGCACTGTGAGCAAGGGCACGTAGCCGCACAAGTACAGCTACTCACCAATAAACTTATGTGCTTCGCTGCCTAAAGCATTAGGTCAGAGCTCAACAGGCGCCTGGTAGAGGTGGGCAACAGGCTGCTTGCTCTTCATCTCACCCAGGACCAGAATCACTTCGCATTAATACAGCACCTGTCAGCATGATTTTCTTGCATGAAAGCAAGAGCAGAACACAACCAAAGACAAACATTTAGAGCTGGACTAGTTCAGCTCTGGAACCTTCAGCTTCTCAACCAGCCCAAGGCTTCTGATCCGTCCTTACAAAACAAGTTTACAACGCGTTATTTTTACTTCTCTCTGGGTTTTCCACTCGGTCCACTTGTTTTGTGAAACACTGCCCAAAACAGAAGGTTCTGAGACCCCCCTCTGATGCTCCATGGGACAGAGCAATTGCACTGAGCTTTATGGCCTGTGTCCCCGCATGCTTCCCAGTACAACGTATTGCTGTTCTCTCAGCAGCATGACCCTAACTCACCTTCACCTTGTGATCTGATCTAACAGTCCTTCCCTCTGTAACCCCCTCTTACACACCTGCCTGCATGAAGCAGGAGGAATCGAGGCCACAGAGGGCAGAACCCCGAACTGACACACATCACAGCTGGGCAGCTGTTAGAGGAGCAAGAAGAGTTCTGAATGGATTATAAGGCCATCCCATTGCTCCGAGCATGCGGCTGGGAGGCAGCTGTGGCTGCAGGCTGTGCCTCTGCCGCTGGCTTACCTTGTGGTTGCGGCTTCCCACTTCTCTTTACAGCTTCACCAGCTGGAAACCACAGAGGGTTACATCTTACATTTGTCAAGTGCATGGAGATCTGTGTACGAGCGCCAGCAATGATGTGCAAAAGGCAACTGGCTTTTTTCTTGTTGGTTTTGGAAGACCAAAATGAGGACCCGAGGGTTGTAAAATAAAAAGAAACGTGTCCTTTTTTACATTTCCTTTTATTTGGCAGTAATATCCAACCCCCCCACAACCCCACCCCCGCTTCAAAATATTACAAAATCAAGTAAAATAAGTGCACTAAGGAAACCTACAGAATACTGATAAATTTCACACACGTACAGGAGGGAATACAGAGGGAGGAGTGGGACTTCTTTGTCTGTTGCTTCAATTTGTCTTTTGAAAAGAATGCCTTCCCTGCCACTTGCAGTCTCTACAATTGTCCCAGAGGGCAACACTTGGTACTCAGCACTCCCTTCCTCAATAGCTGAGTCAACCTGCAGTTGACAGTGAGCCTCCTGCCTGCTGTGGGGTAGCAGCTCTTTCCATAGGGGCACATTCACTGCACCCCTATACCATGCTGTCCTAAGATATGGTACATGGCTTGTTAGAGCAGCCCAACCCCTGGCCTCAGCCCAAGTGCAAGCTCTGAATCTTGAGTGCTAACATCCAACTCCACAGCCTACCCCAGCAGCCATCCTCACACACTGCAACATGCGCAGGAAGGGGACTGGAGAATGAAGCCTACAGAAGCCCTTCTGCATGGGTAAGTCTCTCCTTCCTGCACCATGCTTTGCTTCTCCCAGTTGGAAATCTTCCTGCCTGGACAATAAGATGTTCTTCCCATCCAGGGAAAGCCTTTAAGGCAAGCTGTTGTGTTTGTTTTTTTTTAAGGCACTTCAATGATCCAAGCTGCAAGGAAGAGAGCTGGGAGGCACCAACTACCCTTCAGAGTTGGGGCAGAATAAAGCAAAACATTTATTAACTATGTTCCTCTGACTCCAGAACCAGCACATGATGCTGCTTTGCCTCAATCTAGGGGAGGAGCTAGGAGATGTCTAATGTCTTTTCCTATGCTTGCAAGGCACCAGCTCAGTCTTCTTCTTCAAGGGAAGTATCGTGCCGACAAGGGAAGGTGGAGACTCGAGCTCTGCTGATCTTCTTTCAAGCAGAACATGCTTCTGCTGATGCAGGCTGACTTTCACTTGAGTAAGCACTATGGACTGCAAGACACCTGGCAACAATTTGTTGTTCAGAAACAGGAAGACAGAAGTCACAGCAATCCTCTTGATTCAGAGACGTGCCACTGCTTGGGATGCACAGCAGGGACATGAAGGGAATGTGGACAGAGGATGCTTAGGTGTAAGTATAGGAAATACACTGGACAACTGCAGGAGAAAATCAGCTGGTGCATGAGGCTAGAGAGGTCACTGTCAACAAAACAGCTTTTCATTTTTAACTAGAACCAATGCTCTGAGAAACAAGATACTTGGAAATGACCCGCAAAGGGTATTAAAAATAAGGTCTGATCAGAGATGCTGAAAATTGTGTCAGCAAGAAGGGTTCTAGCCCTGACTCTGAACACACATCTGCAATTAAAAATGAATGCTGCTGCCTTATCCCAGAGGGAGATGGAAAACCCAGGATGATGGCTAACAGCTCAAACTTCAACTGAACAGTTTTCTATGTAGTTAACCTACTAATGGGATGCCACGTCCCTCTGTTTCTGGACAACCTAGCATGTCCCTCTGGGCAATTCAACACTCTGAGCACACGATCAGTGCTAGGAGCAAAAGTCAGAGAGAGCTGCAGTGTCAACCTGTGTCTAGTAGAACTCATTACATCCAGCCCTGCCTCTTTGTTCACTGAGGGACGCTGCAATCCTCAAGTAAGAAATACCCTGTAGTGGAGGGCTCACAAGTTGTTTGCTTGTGGTGACTGAATGCAGTGTGATAGAAACTGTGCACGGGGCATTACAGCACTGTCAATAACAAAAACCCACAGGCTGGGTTTTCTTGAAAGACCTAGAGCTACGAAACATACAAACGCTGTATTACTAACATAGGAAATAAAGTAATAAAAAACAAAACAAAACAAAGAAAAAACAAAAAAAAAAAGGGGGGGGGGGAGTCGGCATGTGAATGTGATAAGAAAAAATATGATAGCACCTTTAAGGAGGGGGCGAGGAGAGTAAGAGTGAGATGAGGTCAAAAGGGACTGTGTTGTTTTGTAGCCCACAATGTACTGGAGGAGCTGCTGGGGACAGACTGGTGGAAAGCAAGGAGGAATGTGCTGGGCTCCTGCCAGCAGCATGGCACCATCACTTCCAGGTGTCACATGAGGCTGACCAGCTTTGAGGAGCTCAAACCAAAGAGGAAGGTAAGCGAGGCAATGCCCTTGCCTCATTATGCCCTGCAGCAGCACACATGCTCGGCTGAAAAACTGCCAGGCCTGTGCTGGTGCTGACAGCTGTGAATTGAAGACTCCCTCATATCCAGCACTGACCTCCATCCTTTCCCCAGATCTAGGGGAACAAGAAATCCCCATAAGCTCCTGGGAGAAACCACTGCTGCCCTGGGGAAGGGTCCCAGGGGCTGCTGTAGTTTCCCTGAAGACTTCCAAGGCCCCAGCAACAAAGCTCCCTGACCTGGTGGGCTCTGCTCCCCTTTCCTGGCCCCATTCTCTGTGTATTACAAAACAAATAACCCATCGCTATACAATGTAAATATCTGTGACTGGGCAACTGTAGCAGACACTTGTGCATACTGAGATCAGCACTGGAGGACAGAGCAGCAGGTTGGGCCCATCCTCCTGGGCTCCTCCGATGTGGAGGCCCCTTACATCTCCTTGGTGTTCATCTTCTTGTTCTTCTCAGCTGTCTCCTATAGAAAGAAAGCACAAAAGTAAAGCTTTGCACTTACACGGTTTGGCAGTGCCTTGACATCTCCGGTCCATCCATGAGCAGTGACAACAGTTTCATTCCTCAAAGCCCCACACTTGTATCTCTCCCCTCAGACAACTAAGATCTCTCTTACCGAGCTCCTCCATCTAACAGAAGCCTCCAAGTGGCAGAAGCAGAGGGAGCACCTCAGACAAGGAGAGACTTTCTGTAAGCAGACTGATCTTCCCAGCCTTATACTAACCTGATGTTTCTGCAGCTCCTGAACATATCTAGCTAGCTCCTCCTCAGTCAAGTCTTGACCAGGTTGCTGTCTGTGAGCAGTCATCTTCTCATTCTTCCCTGCAAATAGCAATGGAGTTCAGTTTTATCACAAATGGGGGATGCAGATTTCATGGACAGAACCATAGAAAACAGAAAGAAGCAGACCGGCAGGAGTACGTCTCAGGCCATAGCACACCTCAAGCTTAATGAGGCTTTGCATGGTCTGGCCAGGTCTTTGAAAGAAAATAGGTGTGTGGCTGCCTTGGACTTCAGAACCTGGGCTTCCAGACTGTCCCCCTATTGACCTACACTATGATAACAATGTGATAAGAAAGAGGCTGCACTCTGCTCTCCTCCCCTGTTATTTAAAAAGTAGCACCTATAATAAACTCAAACATTTTGGCTTCTTGAAGGGAATACATAGAAAGAAGCTCAGTGCTATGCAAGTAGAGTGGTGCCTAATGAAGAGGTAACTTTGCTTAGTGGAGATGCATCTTGCTGGTGTATCTGATCTGATTCTTTGGTTTAATTATCTGTCTAACAATAACCTCTGGACCTTCTACTACTCTGACACGGGCAGAAAGTGGAAGAATTGCTGTTCTACTGTGTGCTTCAGCCATGGATGCAGTGAGTCAGGTAGGCATCAACACTGGGTTGCAGCTTTGAAGATTGTTTCTGGGCAGGCAGCAAAAAGAGTCTCTCATTTGATTGCTTAACCACTCACAGCTCCACAGGCAGCTCTATGAAGTATAACAGTTATCTTTTCTGAGGTGAATTCCTGCTGCAGTAGCCAAGTCCAAGCTGAGGGAATCCCAAAGCTTTGCACTGCAGACTGACAGACATGAAAGAAACACTGCACACACAAACCTGTTGCTGTTTCCCTCTCTCCCCCTCTGCCCAAGCTACAGGACTCTGGCTGGTTATAGATCTGAAGGTGCTGCTGACAGCTCCTGCTCAGCACTGAAAACTAAGCTCATGCTAAACTCTGGTTTCTGGAGAAGAAGGCCAGAAAAATGCAGCACAGTGCTGAGATGGTGAACTTTACTGTGTATTTTTAAAAATAGCCCTCCAGGGGAAGAACAGATAGACCAGCAACCCTGCCTCACTATGAACACTACCTCCCTTCATCTATGTCGCCTTTGTTCTGCTTTACAGTTCTTAATGCAAGAAGCTAAAGCACTTTGCTGCCAGCAGTGGATTAAGTCTCATTTAGGTTCTCCTCAGGCAGGATTCCTGTTTTACAGATACTATAAATATAAATACATATAGAATACAAGTGTCCAGCTCACACCCACATGTAAGGTAACAGACAGGGACCTATTTGGCTTGTGTTTGCCCTGAGCCAGCAGGATGCAAAGCAGCTCTGCTTTGGAATATCCATTGCTGAATTTTCATATTAAACTCAACCTACAAAGCCCAGCACCACTGTTCCCAATTCAGTTACACACTTTCTGATCTCTAGAACAGAACCAACTTGGGTCTGGCCATCTTGGAGCGAGAACCCACCAACAGAGAAGGTAATAAAGAACATGAGCGAGCCCCTCAAAAGCTAGAAAATAAAACTCCTTTTGCACAAAACCAAATACAGTCATCCTCTGGAGAGCATACAGACCTTCACACGTCATTGCAGTGCACACCCAGTTTCCACAGGCACAGACACAGCGGTTGCACTCCACCTGGGTCTCTGCTCCATCCTCATAGGTCTCGTCTTCCAGGGCACACTCTAGAAAGGCACAGAACAGGGACAATAGTTACAACAGTAACCCTACAGATTCAGGAGATAATGTGAGAGAGGAGACACAATCTCACTCTCAAAGAGAAGTTGGGGTTATGCCCTTGGAAGAGGCCACCAGTCCACCAAAGGTTTCAGCTGGACCACTAGGACAGAAATATTCACGTTGAATTTGGTGTGTGAAATTAGCTCCAAAATAATTATTAGGGAAAGTCATGCGCTTTGCTTTGTTTCTTCAAAAGCACACAAGTCAAGTTCTCGGTCCCAAATGAGATCTTGATACTGGGTTTACTTAACTGTCCTGATCTGCTATACACAGAAGAGAACACCCAAAGTGAAAGTTTTGGTTACTCTGAAACAAATCCAACATGGGAGGAGCTGGGGAAAGGGTGTATGTGTTTGCTGTAGCCCTGAGAAAGAAAGGAAAAAGGAAAAGCTTTCTCATTTTAGCTCACATTTCTTCTCTGTTATAAAACCATACAACCATAACCCTCAAAGCACTTAATTGTGGTGGTTCAGTGAAAACCATGCCCTCAGAGACAGAAATGTCATCTCTGGCTTCCTACTAAATATCCCCTAGGAAGCACGGGTCGGTGTCACTGTAGTGGATGTAAATCCAGCACCTTTGGACCAGCAGGTGAAAACACCCCCTGAGGAGATGATTAGATGAATGGCTTGGCATGCCTGGTCAGCAGAATGCTAAGCTGCTTCCACGTAACACTGAGCAGGATTTGGAAGGATAGCGAACTTTGAGACGCTCATCAGGGAGGGTTTCTGTGTGAAAGGCAGAGCATAGCAGGACTTCGTCCTGGTCCAACTCTTCTAAGTTATCCAGACATTAACTCTTCAAATGATTTATATCCATGCTGTTAAATACAGGCCTTGACGATCAAAGCATACCTTATCCATTTGACCTACGTCCCTGCTTCTAAAATACAAACCTTTTTAATCACATGAGCTCTGGGAGCTCTGCAACAGGAATAGCAGTACGTTTGACAACATAGGAATGGGAGAACAAGGGGTGCTGTGGGATAGCAGGCAGGGCACATATCAACATTAACTCTGGGAATGGGAATGTTCCCTTACCAGGAACCCACTAGTTCCCCAATACAAGTGAGGAATTCCTACTTTTCTCTGGTGGGTTGAAGGATGGGCTGAGGCACTTGAGAAATTCATTGAAGCTGAGCTTCCAGTCAGCATTTTCATCTGACAGCTCGATGAGGGCATCTACGCAGAGTCCCCTGAAAGGAAACACAGAGGCATGTTCCGCACAGGGCTGTACCAAGTCATTCCTTCCTCTACTGGCTTCAGAGTACAGATGAGTTAAACTAGTAACAACTAGGAAGGTTCTGAGATGCCAGGAACAAATGTCTTCTGTAAGAAAACCTCCCTGATGTAAACAGAAGAAAAACAGACGCCATTCTCCTGGCTGGAGGAAGGCTGAGGTGTGCAGGGGTTGGTATTCAGAACAAATCAGGCAGCAGGAATAGCACCTTGCTGACACCTACACGCTGTCACACAAGTACAGATGCAAACACACTTCAACCACAAGCAGTCATTGTCTTGCACACAGGGGCACAGAAAAAGGGAAACCTTTTAAGCTATGATTTCATGTGATGGCTGCACCAGTTCTAATTACAGGCTCCCCATGAGCTGTGTTCTCCCACCATCTTCCTGGCACCGGATCTAGCTATTGAGTAAGAGGCAAGCATGGTGCACTGGAAAGTTAAATCTCTAGGAAATAAACAAGACAAATTTTCTGTCATTCAGCTTAACCTCCTGGCTTCAAAACTATTAGATCCAATGCAAAAGAGAGTTGGAATGTATGGCCCAACCTGAAGGCTAAGGGTGGGACTGCTCCTTTTGGTGGCATTCGTGTCTAATTAAGTGAGAAGCCCTTTCATACACAGTTATGTTTGCTGGTTCTGTTTTTCTAACTGCTATTTTCCATGGCTGTTTTTTTCATCCCCCCCTTTGTACCACATCTGGTTCCTCTCCTTCTGGCATCCTGACACTGCCTACCTGAGCAGCTTGTTGGTCTCCTGGTCCACGTAGGTTGTGATGTTGACAGCAGTCTCGTTCTGCTCCACAAACTTCAGGAATTCGGTGGAGTCCAGGCGAGAATCGCCATCATCAAAGTTCTGTAGGGAAAGATGGGAAGACGTGAGAGGGTCTCATCTGCTAACTCGAAGTACCCCTTCCTCATTGCTTTTCCACAGGTAATTAGCATTTCTGAAGCACTAATGAAGCAGGTTGTATCATCCCTGTTTTTCACAAAGAACAGAGGCTCGGAGAAAAACAACATATCCACACTAGCATCAGAACTGGGAGACCTGGCTCTAGCTTCCAGCTCGCTGGTAAGCTACACTGCCTCTCATTCACCTCCTGTTGCTTGATTTATGGCTCTAACCCCATTCCTTCTCTTTGTTCCAGCCAGCTCACAGCTTTCTTATATACCTCCTGCTTTAAAGCAGACCAGTTGTGCTCAAGAAGGTGTCAGCTTTCCAATATGTGTAAATCCAAAGCTGTGTATGGACTGTGACAGTGACAAAAGGGAAAATCACAGGAAGCAATTTTCTGCTGATCCCCAAGAAGGAACAATTTAATGCAACAGCTAAACACCTTGCCACCAGCTTCACAGGGTCCCGACAGGACTCCTGGCACTGACAAGCAGGATTTTTAGCCCCAATGTCCTGGCTGTACTCCCACTGCAGTAATTGTATTCTGCCTCCCCATTTGGAGATGTCATATCAGAGCGCAGGGCACGCAGCAGGAACTGCTGGGCCCCCTCAGAGACAGCTGCATTGCAGTGAAGGGAAAATGAATCCTGCAGGCAGATTGCTGCACAAGATGCTGGTCAGCCTCTGCCGTGTGACTCAGGGCAGGTCACTGTGCCTCCCTGAGCAGGGCTTCCAGGAATGCTCAAATGCTGCCTGCTGCTATCTCTGGTTCAGAAGTATGCAGGGCTAGGAAAATATCTGCCTGTGCTGTAGCCTGTGTAAAAATGCCTCGCTAATATATTTCAGCTTCTACGAGATGTCGAAGTCTTTCTCCCTATTTCTTTTGAAAGTGGCCACAGCTCTCTTGACCCAAACTGGGGTAAGCTAGTTTTCTTGGCTTTCAAGAGAACGGTATGCATTTACCTGATCCCCAAGAGACACGCTAAAACACAGCAGCTTCTCAATATTGGTCTAATCTCTAATGCAGGGTTCTTCAAGGTCTGCCTAGTGTTTGACCCACATCCCAGTGACTCACACAAGGCACGCTTCCAGAAGGGAGAGAGCTACACGCCACATCTGCAAGCTCCTCTGGTCAAGGAGAAAAGGGAAAACTTTCCCCTCCTCCTAGCCTCCAGCGTTTACTGCCTGCTCGTGTTTAGACAAACCCTGTGGCCTGAGCAGGTCCCCTGTGATAGAGGCTGGGGACAGCGTGTGTGTGAGGGCATGCCAGGGTGCTGGCAGACACCCGCAGGGTTCCTGAAGCAGTGGTTTCAAGTGAGTTTCCACAGAAGAGGTAGAATTAATGGCTACAAAGGCGAAGATGCTCTCCGTAGTGCGGGGACTGGCTCCTCTACCTCACCAGGGGGTGCCATTGCCATGGCAAATTTGCTTGCAGCGTTAACTCCTGTCAGGCACCATTAATCTCTTACTGTCAACAGCTTATGATTTAAACACTCTCCCCCTTTCCCCACCTGCTCCTCCAGCTCCATCTTGAATGCTTTGAAGTCTTTATCAGGAGCCGGGTGTGAGGGGGAGGGAGGCAGCAGTGCATGCGGCAGGAGCATGGCAGAAGCGTGTGATCTATGGGTTATAAAAGGGGTGGGGATAGGGTGAGGTTGACAGGGAAGAATTATTGCAGGGGGGTCACAGGCAGTTCCATCTCCCTGCAGAGCAACAGGAAACCACCAGCTCTCTGCCACAAGTGGGCCACGCTCCACACAGGCACATATTCCACCAAGCACCCCCTGTTTCCACCTCAACATGGCCTCGGGGCTGTCAGGAACAAAGGATCAGTAGCTCTGCCACAGCTCCCTGCTCCTTGTATCTGTATTGCTCATCTATCTTTCCTCTTCTGTCAGTCCTTTGCCTTCTAAGACCAGTTCTTTTCTCCCCTACCATGGAATACTGGGACTATCCACGATCTTTTTCTTGAGACACATCGAACAGGAGACAGAGATGCCCCAGGTCATGTGCAAGTGGTTCTGTCAGTAGCTGCTGCAGACAGCACACCGTAGGACACAGCAGGCCTCTCTGGCTCCTGTCTCATCAGGAGCATCTCAATACTGCAGCTTCTTTCATGGCAGTGCTGCTGCTTACAGCGACAGGTCAAGAAGCAGCCGGCTCCACTTGCCTTGAAGTACTTGTCCAGGACTTCACTGTAGTTGCTGCCCTTGGAAAACCAGCCGTCTGGGATAATTTCTGCTTCCAGCCACTGGATGACACGGCGACGAAGCTCGTCCCTGTCCGACTGGTAACAGACAACTGTCGGGAGAGAAAGCAAGGATAAGAGGAACAATGTTGGCAGGGAGACCACAGAGAGCTTACCAGAAATAAAAGCCAAGCAGACAGTCCTGATGGCAGTCTGCAGGCCTCTTGGAGATGATCCATGGCCAGATCAAAGCAGGGCTGCCACGTGCTGAACGGTGGATGGGCTGTGGGTGACACCATGTGGCAAGGCCCGAAAACGACACTCCTGCCAAACTGCCTTCCAGTCCCTGATGCCTGAGGTAAGGGGAGCCGAGGGCCAGCTGACTCATCTCAGACTGAGGGACAGGCTCTGATCAGTGTCCCTGGGTTTTTCAATTCCAAGCACACAGCTATGAGCCCTCGGGTACCAAAACCCCCTTCTTCTCCAACATTGAAGACCAGACTGAGTGAGCCTTCCCCTATGCTCTTCCCAAAACCTGAATTTTAAGGCCTAACATCTCAGGAGGTTTTGTTTCTTTACAGTCCTGGCTTGTCCACTGTAAATCACAAGGGGTCAAGTTGTGCTTTTTCTCAGAGCTCTCTAGTCACAGGTATGGTTTTGTATGCTAGTTACAAACGTGGTATTCAGAAGCAAAACTGAAAGATCATTCAGCTTATTTGCATTGTCACACCTGTCCAGAGGTCAATGAAGAGACAAGGGGGAATCTCTGTGCGCTTGTGCCACTTACACACAGTTCCCAGTTCTCTTCCCAAATACACACAGATTTCAACCAGAGACAAGGAGATGGCTTCTTACCTGGACTTGCAGCTGGATTCTCAGACTTCTTCTCTGTTAAAGGAAAGATAGAAGAGGACATTTCTGATTCAAAATGAAGAAATATGAACTTCCTTCTATCCTGGCTGCCATTTGGGCAAGAGCAGAGGAACATGGGAGCTCTTGGAAACATGAGGACCACAGAGATTATGAAGGGACTGGAGCAAATGCTGTATGAGGGGAGGAAGGCTGCAACTGCTCAGCATGGAGAAGGCTCAGGAGAGACCTCACCAATTTGTATCCCTCTGCACAAAATACCCAGCATACAGCTGGACAAAGGCATAATATGATGGGTGAGCACTTGTTTGACAGGTTGCCTTGCCTTGTTATCATACAGGGCCCTCAGCTCTCTACCTTTTAGAGTAGCTGATCCTTGCTGCTCCCTGACACAGGGTTACCTTTACAGTGGCCATCGTAATCCACTTGGATCTTGGAGCCAGTGAGGCAGGCATCTCGGTGCAGCTCACAATGGTTCAGGTACGTCTTGCCATTGCTACCACACACAGGCCTCTTGTGAGGTTTGCATTTCTGTGACAAAGCCAGAGATGAGAGCTTTTACTGCCCCTCAGAGGCAGCAATAAGGAGCAGGCACATACCAGGTTCAGCCCAGCCCAAAAACCTTTCAAACCCTCCCACTGCATCCCCAAGAAAAGCCACATGGATAAGACTGTACATGTAGATTCAAAGGCTTCTCTGCATCCCATTCCCAGTCAGCAACACCACAGCAGGAGCACCTCAGAAGCAGAGCACAGCAAAAAAAATCAAAACTTGGTGTAAACACTGAATGCAGTCCTACAGCTGCAGCTCTATGTGCAGTGAATGTGTCCGTCCCAAGGTGTGTGCTTCTGCTTGCTCAGCTCTGTTACAGCTCTCTACAGGCTTTGCTCCACATTTCAGCCTCTGGATTTAGCCCTTGTTGCCAGCCAGCAGCAGACAGCTCAACCTACAGCAGAGTGAGAGCTCACCAGTGCCACCAAGCAAGGTGCAAGCTTCTTTCTCCTGCCTCATTTTGCCTGGCCAAGCCTGTCCTGACAGCAGTCTCCCTGCTTGCTAAGGGACCAATTCTGTTCCCATAGCTCAGGCTGGCTGTGTCTGAGCTATGGGCTGGGAGGGAGGGAGGAGCAGAGAGCTCATTCCCAGGAGCCAGGCAGGAGCCATTTGAAAGCATGGAGCAGAGCAGGGAGACCCTGTCTTCACAGCTGGGCAAGGCTTTTCTAATCATCTCCAGCTCCCTGCTGGAGGAAACTATTCATGCTTACAGCACTCCACCACAATTATGTCCATTTTACAAAAGCTGATTTTTTAGTAGGGTGCTTGTAACCTCCTCAAACAAGCCTCCAGGGAGGGAAAGCTGTCTTGGAGCTTGCTGTCTCTCCTTCAGTGCCCTCCAAAGCCAGCTGGATATCAATACCCCACTAGGCTCTCCCAACAAAAGACCTCCAGCCAAGTCTGCCATGCCTGTTAAAGGCTGTGGGAGCAGCACAGCTGCAAGTCCCAGACAATGTACACGCTGCAGGGCTCTTCCCTCACACCATGCAGTGAAAGGCCCCGCTGTTTGAAGAGCTGCTGTGAATTTGCAGCTGCTCCAAACCAGCCTTTGTGATGCCCCCCCAGTGACTGAAGTGCAGCCCAAGGGCTGGGAGGTGTAGGAGCTGTTCTGTCCCCATACCTCAATGCAGAGGCAGGTCGGCTCTCCCTTCTCCGTCACTGCACATTCCCGCCCAGCTCCACAGAAAACGTTGGCACAGATTTTGGATTTGCTCCTTGGCTCTTCCTGCAAGGCATAAAAAAAGAGACAAGGAATACATCGAGTCACCCAAACCAACAGCAGCAGCCCTCAATGCAGCTGTAAGATATAATACACATAGCTCCTATGCTGGAGCACACAGCACCAAGCCGGTAATGCACAGATGACAGAGCAGGACAGACATGATGGTTGGAAGATGGACAGCTCAGACAATAAGCAGGGGAAGAAACAGGAGCTGGGGCTACAGCCCCAGCAATAAAGGCTTTCCTCAAGGTCGTTCCTGGAAAATCACCTAGGAGAACTGGAGTGAACATGAGCAAAAGAGCAGGTAGCACAAAAGGCAGGAGTAATGCCTTCGAGGCAAGGGCTGCTGCCTCCCAATTTTCTCCACGGAGGGCAGGCAGCAGAAATGTCTTTGCTTGAGACATTTAAGAAGAAGGTGAACATGACCCTGGAGAAATGTGTAATGCCAAATAGAAGGAAGAAACTGCCATCGGGCACCAGATATTGCCCCTGACACAAAAGAACAACACAGATCTGCACAGCCCATTATCTTGCCTGCACTAGTCAAACAACACCATTTCCTTTCACCAGTCTAAGGTCTCTTCTTACTTAGACTCTTAAAGGAGAAGATGGTTCCAGGGGTTCTGACTTGGAGACTGGGATTTTAATCCATGCTTTGCCGTTCATTTCTTTCGTGACTCTTATTTCATCCCACCTAGAAGCATCCAGTTCAGGGCTGCCATCTACCTCCCACAACAGTTTGGCATCAGAGTCAGAAATCTGAGGAACGTAGAATAAGCAACGAGACAGCTTGACCCCATCTGCCCTCTAATACACAAAGACTTTTCCCCTTCCCATCTGAGAATCATCCTTTACCTCCGCTCACTGTGTTATCTTCATACCTCCAACATATACCTTTGCAAATAGATGATGAAAAAGGAGCAGAATCTCTCTCTCCAACCACACCATGCTGGCTTTCTATAAAGCTCCCCTTGTTGGAGCCGTAAGAGCCCAGACAGTGAGGGTAAAGGACAAGAGGAGCGGGCACAGAGTGAGGGCACTTCATCAGGAGCAAAAAGCTTTTCTGCTATCAGCAGCCACAGCTCCTGACTGCCAAGACCTCTCTCCTTGCTGTTGTGGGGCTGCAGGGAGAAACACGATGTGTTGCAGCAATCAATGAGAGCCAAGTGTTGAGAAAAAACTTGGTTTGCACATTCCATCACATTACCCAAGCGTGCTCTGGGCTAAACAGCTTTTGCAGAGGTGCTGGGAGAGTAGGTGCCTTGTACACTGAGGGGAGCACAGAGCACAGGGTCTGTCACCTGAAGGCATTTGTGCTTCTAGCTCTGGAAGCACATTTCTCCCAACTGCTCGCATTTGGGACTAACGAGCAAACCTGACCTGATTCCTGCGGCATCCCTTGGTTCTCTAACACTCTGGTGTGACAGGGCGGAAATCTGGCAGCATCATAAACGGAACAGATTAGAAGGAAACAAGCAAGCATCCCCAGCATTAGGATGGCCATGAACAAGCAGTCCAATAAGCACTGCCATTTCTCTTTCTTAGGACTATTGCTTCAGGGCGTCTACAGAGCTCTTGAAGAAACCCTGCACAAACTAGCTTTAAGTCTCACTTGGAAGGTTTGTTTTCAATCGTCAGAGATAATCTCAGTGCATGGGTTTTGAACCATGCTGTATCACACCACACTGAACGTACCCCCACAGGCAACATTACTGTTAGGATAGTGGAGGGCTGCAGAGTGATCTGTATGCCCTGCTCTGGAAGGAAACCTGCCATCAAGCTGCAGAAGCTCTGTACTACCTGGCCCCAAAGCGACACCATCTGCATCCATCTCCCTGGCATCCAGGAGGCCTTGGTTCCTTCCCTGTAGCTCAGAGCAGCAGAGGCGTCCATGGGCAGCTCAGAAGGCCTGAAAACAGGCAATCCCCAAAGCAATCAGGCAAAGAAGAAAGGAGAAGATGTCGAGTTTGTAAGACAGAGCCCAGGCCAATGCTGCATTCCTCAGGGGACTGCAACCAGACACACGTTCCCAACACTGACAACAACCTATTGAAAAGGTGTCAGCATGAGCTCTGCACTGGATGCAAAGGGGCCCAGAGCCATTACACTTTCAGGCACCCTGCTCCTCCTCCTCCCTGCGGTTCCGAAGCCCTTCTGTGAGGAGCAGAACTAAGGAAGCCCAGCCTCTAGCAGCTCTCTGCACAGCCCATCTGTCAGCCAGCACAGGGTAGCTCATGAACTCCTTCCTCGGGGGCTGATCATGGGTCCCTCTCATTAAGCTGGTCACCCAGAGCCACAGGAACAGCTGAGTCCTGTCATCTCAGAGGCTTCAACCACTCCATCAGTGGAGGCGGAAAGTGGCTGATGGATTGGAGAGCCACTGGAGGTGAGGGGCAGGCGGGCACTGACAGCAGCCCAGCATCACTCTGCCTCTTGGGGGATCTGGGAGAAAAGCAATTCCTCTGCAATTTCACTAATGGGAAACAAGCAGGACTGCGTACATTTCCACCCACGTCCACACGAGCAGACAGAAGCCAGTAAGGAGAGGAAGGCAGGAACTGCAGAAAGGAGTAACCTAATAAAGAGGACAAAGTCATCTGCCAAACAGCTGATTTCCCTTCCAGCGAGATGCCGCTAGCTAGCAGCAGCAGCCAGGCACACCTCTCACAGGGATTCCTCCGTACAAGGGCTGTTTTCCCTTTTAAGCTGTAAGGAATGTCTGCGCTCTGGCCCCTACAACCTCTTATTTTCCATCACAAGGCAATGACCGGTGAGGCCCCATAAGGGGAACAATGACACAGGAGTCTGGGAAAGAGGAAATCTCTGTCACAAACAAGTCTGGAAAATGGCTGCTGGAAGGCAGGGAGGCTGTGCCTGGCATCGCTCTCGCTGTAGCAGCCTCGCTCCGCTGCTCATCCTAAAAACCCCTTTGCAGTCACTGCCTTGAACACAGAACAGGCCAAAACCACGCTGCCTCACAGCACTCCTCCCTCTGCCCATCCACACAGCCCTCCTGGAGCAGGGACCGAATTACCTGGTGCCTCAGCCCTTGGCCTGTGGCCCCCATATAGTTGAGATTAATTAAGTTAATCTGATGGGGGCTGTGAGGTGAGAGTGGCATCCTCGTCCTCTCAGGACAGACTGGAAAAGAGGACCGCAGGAGGTGATTTGCCCAAAAGCTGCCTACAGCAGGGGCTCAGATCCCCTCTCTTCCTGGTCTGGGGCCAGGACTGTGCTGCAATGTGACAGACAAGCCACAGTCCTTGCTGGGGCACAGCCCTCCTTCCTAGACCCCAAATGCCTAAGGCCAGGCTATGTTTTGTTACAGCTGGACTTCTGAGAACCACAATTCTCCATCCTGTTTTGCTTAAACCACAAAAGCAAGGCCAGCATTAACTCCTGAATGTCATCAGGAGAGGACAGCATACAGGACAAGCACCTAGGAGCAGGCAGAGGAAGCCTCTGCTGTCAAGGGAAGGAAGAAGAGGAGAAGGAGCTCAGGCTCCTTGGGGCAGGCAGGGATGGTGCATTTGTCCCTGCCTTCCCAACCTAAGCAGCCTCCTAACTCCTCCTGTTAAGAAGCACAGACCCCATCCTCTACACCCCTCTCCAAGCACACCCGGGCTCAGCAGTAGAAAGAAGCTTTCTCTGCCAGCAGCATTTTCCCAAGGAAAAAGGTGCCTTTCCAGTCCTGGCCCACAGAGCTTAGTACCAGAGCCCTAACACCCTCTGCCCCATTTTGAGGCGCACTCACACTTCATGGTCCTCCCTCGCTACCCAATGTGAGGCTGTTCACACCATATACAACCAACCTCACACACTCCCTTTAGCCCCTAAGTCTATGGTGGGCTGCAGCTCTTTCACAGGCAGCCCATCCTTTATCATTCAGCATCTCCATTTCCTCACTCAGAGGCTACTGGGATGGTGTACACAGCGATTCATTTCCAAAAAGGACCCAGACCTGCCACATTTCTCAGCTATCACCTTGGCACCAAACAGAGGGAACAGTGAGATGAGCAAGTCAGGATTTACAACCCTATGGCACCTCCTCACCTCTTCCAGTAAGTGGAATCACAAGAGGAACACGGAGAGCTGAAAGCACTGAGGTTTGCTAGCAGCCTTGGGCTTCTTGCAAAAGAGACCTCAGTAGTTTTGCTCCCATCAGTGACACAATGCTCTGATGATCCTCATTCCCAGCTCCGTGCCTTGATCCTGCTTTACTCAACTCCTGCCACAGCACATTACAAAAAGCAATGGAAACTTCTATGGAATGGAGGGAAGCATTGAGTCAGCCTCTGTGGGAAGGAGGTGAGAACACCATTGGGCACAAGCCAGTTTCACACTTCCCATTTTCTAGCCTTGGTCACAGACTTGCTCAGCTCCTTGCTGATGCAGAGCCACTTTGGGGTGGTTATCAGACTAAGAAGGAAATCTGAAAGCAGAAGCACAGTAAAACAAAGCTACGAGGACACAAAAGTTTGGGAAGGCTGGGCCACTATCCTGGAGCCTGCGAAGTTAAACCGCGTCCCTGTAGCCGGAGCGAGCTGAAAGCAAGTCAGCCAAAACTCTGCTGCCTCAGAACCTTCACAGTGCAAACCGGGGTCTCAGGAGGTTAAGAGATGCAAGAAAAAAAAAGCTCTCCAGGTTCTTGTAACCTTTGTTTTTACTAGTGAATACCTGACAGCTGGCAGAAGATCACGTGTGACTCCTTGTCAGTACTGGAAAGAGGAATGGAAAAAAACAGTAAAATGAAGAAAAAAATCTTTGCTAGAGGAGGAAGGAGGGGAGGGCTGAGCAAGTACATGAGCTGCAGGGAATGGCAGTGCACATGCACTGAGGACAATCCTCCGATTAAGAAGCAAGAGAAGCCATCAACAACTTCCTATAATTCCTAAGGCTGGGTAATGCTTTTCAGACAGAGGGATAATTCACTGGAAAACGTAATCTGAGGCAAACTGGTACCTAACTGGGGCAACAGTTTCAATCCCCAAACAGCTTCTAAACTGAACTATTCTTCCTTTTTTACTTTAAAATGTGTTTCATGAAGTGTTGCACACAGGCTTGAAGGTTAAAGAAAGCAAAACAAAACCACATTTTGCTGCGATGAACTTCTTTTTGTTCAGCCAGCTCTGGTTTCTGTTGAGAATAAAAGAAGAATTTCAACTGATCTGAAATATATATATATACATATTGTTTTGACTCTTTGATTCAGCTAAAGAATTAGAAAAAGTCAATTATTCCCATGGCTTTACTCCTAAAATATCACCGCTCGTTGTCTAAAGCAACTTATTCCTCCTGTTCTTTCATCTCCCTCCATCTGGCCCTCTGTGACACTGTCTGGAAATAAGGAAGAACTGTTGCAGACATCCCTTTCCCCGCTCTCCGCAATCACGGAATCTTTTCCTGTCTAGCTTGGAAGACTTTTGATGCCGACTCCCATGGCTTGACTTTGAAAAAACAAATAGAAAGACAAAGCTGCAGTTCCCTTTGGTGGCTACAATAACCCAAATAGATGCTGCTGTGGGGAAAGCACCCTCTCCTCTGAGTCGCTCCAGCAAAGCAAACAGCGCTGATTTAACGAGGCAGCTCTCAGATATAACTTCACAGGGGAAAATCCCCTCCTCACCTGCTCTGCTCAGCCCCTTTCTGATGCTCAGCACCCTCTCATTGGTCCTGCCCTTTAGAGCCGAGCTGACTATGCCCATCTCAGTCTGGCCAGCAACCCAAGCACTCGCCTGTTCCTTTTTCCACTGCTTTGGAGGCAGTAAGGAGGTTGTGGGGACTTGCTACCAGTCCCTAGGCTAGAGAGGCAGCACCACAAGTGACCCTGAGGCTCACTGCACTTCCTGGAGCCCCTGGCTCCTAGAAGAGAGATCACTGCCTGAACTGCCTCCAAAACACAAGCTCTTCTCTAGCACTTCTTGAACTCAGCCCAGGATGTTTTGCTTTCTGCCCTGCGGCCTGGCCGGGCTGTGTTTTGGAGATGAAAAGCCGTGAGCATGCACAGCTCCAGCATACATATGCATTCTTGGCTCGCTGGCCTTCCTCAAAACCACTGTGGGTGTGTGCTGTGGGGCAGAGCTGCCTGCCTGCCCAGCAAGAGGGCCATGGCTCTGCTGGACAGCATGTTGTGGGAGTGTTCGGGCAGTCCTTTAAACCCTTTTTGTGTTTTGGGTAAGAATTTTGGGGTTTGGGTTTATTTGGTCAAAAGGAAATGTAACAAATCTCCATTGTTTTTCACTTAAGAACACGACCCTGGTTCTCTCTAAAAGGTTGAGCTGCTGCCCTCGTAGAACACACTTAACCTCAAACACTTGCCATTGGGTGACACAGTCCTTGCAAAGCTCCCCATGGGATCACACAGAGGGCAGAGGCACCTCCTGGATCATCCTCCATCCCCAGGCTGCCAGCGGCCCCTCTGCATATAGCCCTATTTACATGATACCACATAAAGGATGTTAGTTTTTTGCCTTCCTCATACCCATCGAAAGACTGACTTGAAATCCCTCTCACAGCTATGAACTTTCTCCTGATGTTGTCTGACTGTATTCCTAACCAACCCACACCTATTTGCTCACAGACTACTTCTAAGCTTTGACTTAAACAACACATCTCCCTCTTGACATTTCATTCCCCGAACATACCCACTAAGAAGTAGGAAAATACATAGCAGTAACAGACGTCTATCTTAATAAATAATGCTCTTTTATAAAAGCAGTGTGTGTTTCCACTGTTATCAGTAACATTTTCAAAGAAGCAGGGGATAGAGAAATCTTCTGTTGCAATGGGAAACATGAGAGACTGGACAAACTAAGGGTGGAAATGCGCAGTATAACCCCATTTTACGGTCAGAAGAGGGCAAGTAAAAGTTTCAAGACAGCATTCATGATTTTTGTTATGAGACAAGCTTAGCTAAGATGATCATCAGGAAAATAAAGCCACGTCTGCCAAATTCCAGATTTCTTCCAGAGGGAATCCTTCAGACAACAGGATGTGACACACAAGATTAGGGATGAAGAGAAGCAGAATGGATTTGCCCTTTGGTTACATCCATCCATCTAGGAATGAAGAGAATGACAGCTGCTTGCGGGAGGCAGCTTCAGCTGTGTTTGAGCACTTTGAAAGGAACAATTCCTTTCATGCAGGCACTTGTAAAGCTCTTTTTTCTTCATTGAGATCACACATTCACTCTTCTCTTCTTCCCTCCAAAACTCCTCATCATCTCACTTTCCCAGCTGAGCTGAACATGGTCCCTTCAGGACAAAGGTGAGTTCCATTTTGGGAATGCAGGAGTTGGCAGTTGGCTAATAGAACTGAAAGTCCAGCTTTTGACAGTAAAATGGTTTTGTTATGAAAAAATAATAATACAATTACATTATTTCCCAACACAAATTCCACAGTGTTAAATGCCTGAGTAATGTAGCATTGTCCTTGAAGCTGTGGGTGTAGGAATTTTACACGGGGAGATAGGAAGACAAAAGGAGCTTTCATAGGAGATATGTTTTATTGCACAGATTTCCAGTGCTTCCCAGATATTTTGAACAAGAGACACAGCCCATCTCAGTGCTGGTGTTTATAAACTCATCAGCAATAACTTGAACTGCTAATCAAAAAGTAAGGAGAAAGACTTGAGTTTGGAGTACTACTTAGAGTGAACTTAAAGCAGATAGCTAAGATTCACCAGGTACTTCAATAATCTTCCATGTCTAGGATAATCCTAGCAATTCCATGTGAAGTTCAGTGGGCAACAGCCATACCCTAAGGCGGCTGCAAAGGCCACAAAATGGCCGACTGAAAGCATACCCCTACTGAACACTATGTGGGAAGGGAAAATTGGAGGAGCTCGGTGATTCTGGGCCCCAGCAGCCCGGCTGTTGGAGCAGAAGTGTGGCCCGGAGTGGTTCAGCACAGACCCAGCGCCAGCAAGGTCTCAGATGTGGCTGAGGGCTTAGCAAGGACCACTTGTAAAAAGAGGTAATTCACATGCAACCATCCTCACCAAGGTAAGACTGAGTAACAGCATAGTGTTGAGCCAGCAGTCAAGGTGCCAGCCCCTGTTATGGGTGGAACGGGTAGCACCCAACACTGAAAAGCAGCTGGATGCTTCCCCTTAAACCATCTTTTCCACCACTGAAAACTTTGCCAGCACTGAACTGAATTTTTCCATGCCAGGTGTTTGCCTCAGGCTGACTTCTCCTTTTTTAAGTGTCAACAGAAAAAGGTCAGTGGCTTCTGAGAAGAAGATTAAGTTATTTGGTGCGTGTTTGAGGAATTGTTGATGCTGTTCTGCTAAAAACACAGAACAATTCTTGGCATCACTGCAAGAGCCCGAGTCGGGCAGGGGAGTCACCTTGGTGCCTCTTGCCTGAGACAAGCTACTCACTTCTCTCAAAGTCTGTAGAGTCTGTGCTCAGACTCTTCTCCAGAGTCTGTTGATGCTCCTGAATCTTCAGTCACCGCTAACAATAATCCCTTACTTTACAGCTCACAGATCCTGACCATGCTGCCCAAGCACAGGCTGAATGCAGTGACCTTGCTAGCTCTGCTGTAAGACTGCTGAGTCTAAAGCAGGATTTGACAGGCAGCTGCTGCCTGGGGTACGTTGAGGAGCTATGAAATGAAAAACAGGACCACACTGCATTCTACATGCCACTCTGCAGGTCATCAGCCATTACAGGCAGCACAGCTGATGCCAGAAGAAAATGGTAATTGGAGACAAACAGCTCAAGGGTGGAAAAATGAATCAGGAGAAGTTTGCATAGAAGAGGCAGGCTTAGGATGCAACTAAGGCGAGTAAGAAGGCAGGACAGGTAGGACTTGACTACCCCCTGGAGCTAGGGCCTGATCGATGGGGAACCTGAATTCTCTGTCAGTGGGTCCTAGTATATTGGGCATTACTTGAATTTTGGGTGGTCCCATGGAGCCAAGAGTTGGACTCAATAATCCCTGTGGTTCCCATTCAACTTGGGATATTCTGTGATTATATGATACCACAGACCCTCTACCTGTGATGGTGGCTATCCCTTGCCACTCGCTAACATTGCTCCACATGAGGAACTGCTAACCTCCTCAAGCACTCAAGTGCTTGCATCTAAGAGCTAAGCACAAGGACGGCTCATTCATACCTCAACACCAACCTGCCATTGCTGCTTTTTATTTTGTCTTGGAAAAGTAGTACAGTACTGCGTGCTCACTAGGGGTATGGACTCAGTGGTTGCAGACACATCTCTCAAAGGAGCATAAAGAGGCGATGGCTTTGTTTGCTTGTTTTTGTCTGTGGTAAGAAGGATGTAACAACTCTTACTGTAAAGTTCGATAGCTTCTCAAGTAATTAACCAGCAGGTGTTCTAATGGGCTGAGACAGATGATGAAGCAGAAGGCAAAACGTAATTACAGATACCCTGCACCACAAAGGCAAACAGTACCGTCAAATGCCAAACCAAGCTCGGCCCCACTGGTCCCAGGCCTCCTCTTTCCCAGTACCTACTGCTGTGCTTGCTCCCGGTGGGTCAGAGTCTCTCTGGGCACAAAGCATTGCTTCCAAGTGCCACATGCTTTGATCACAAAAGCAACTGCCATGCAAGCAGCATCTATCCTTCAGCAGAAATTAATTTTTCATGGCATTTGGAGCTGCAGCTACAAACAGGAGGGGGAGTCAACTCTTTACAAGGGTAGACAATGGCAGGACAAGGGGGAATGGATTTAAGTTGAGGGAGTTTAGATTCAGGTTGGATATCAGGGTGAAGTTCTTTTTCCAGAGAGTGGTGAGGTCCTGGAACACACTACCTAGAGATGTTGTGGATGCTCCATCCCTGGAGGTGTTCAAGGCCAGGTTGGATGGGCCCTGGGCAGCCTGGTCTAATATTACATATGGAGGTTGGTGGCCCTGCACACAGTAGGAGGGTTGAAGCTTGACAACCCTTGAGCTCCCTTCCAACCCAGGTCATTCCATGATTCTGTGATCCGCGACTGCTAAAGCCAACTCAGTTGGCACAGGCAAAAGTTATTTCCATGGGATTTTTGTCTTGTTTCTCTTTCTATTTTCCTCTGTTTTCCTCAAATAACAAGAAGCCAGATGTCAGGAAGCTTTGTTAGGCAGCTCTAAATCAGAGGGAGTACCTGAGATGTGGACTGCAACAATGCTTTCAGCCACTGGGTTTCCCCATGTACTGATCAACAGCTTGGCTGCTCACCTCAGGTTGGCCTCCCAGAAGCCATGTTATAGATTACTGACATTCTTCCATTTCCCTTCCCTATCCCCCACCACATGTCTCCCTCCAACTTTCCTTCTTGAAGAGAAACTCATCAGAACTGCTCTGGCTCTTCTGGCAGGGCTGAATTTCCCCCCGAACAGCCTAGCATTCAGTGATGCTGAAAACAAATAGAAATATGGAAGGCTAAAGAAGTCTTCAGCCTCGCAGGAAACCCAGCCCACAGCATCTGTGTGACACGGCCTGAAAATACCATGTTATCCCAGTAATATCTTGACAAGAGCCTGAAGCACTCAGCTCCACTTCCCAGCGGCCAGGTTCTCCCTTCACACCAGTGCTAGAGAAATGGCAGAGTTGATGTTTCTCTACAAAGCCCCTTGTTTGTGGAACTGTACGGACATCTCATTCGCAGCAGGCTGTAACATGGTGTTCTGCACGCTTCACGTCAAAATCACGTCAAAGGCAGGGGGAGAACACTGAGTCTGGATGTATTTTAAGTCAAACAAGCACAACATACTTGTTGAGTTTCCCTTGCTTACTGCAGAGTAAATGATTTTGGTATTCAACAGAAAACTTGCCATTTAATGAACATAACTAAGAAAAAAAGGCCACAATTTTTGCCATTTCAGCTAAGAGCGGGATAACCTTAGCATGCTCTGCACTGTTAGCAAAGTCTATGCACAAGGTGAGGTGGCCTTGCATGGCCAGGGCTTCAGCACGGACACAAGAAACGTCCCAGCAAGAGTGCACACTGTGCAGCATCCAAGGAAGACAAATGGATTTCTGCCATTACTTCCAAAGGGAAAAATGAACTGCCAGGGATATACAACCAAAGCAGACTAAGGGTTTCAGAAGGCAGCCTCTGGCAAATCCAAGTGGGAGACGTTAGCTTTCACAGCTGTCTGCCGGCCTTGGCTGTCCACCTTGCCGGCCTGCAAGAATTTATTGCTCCTCTAATAAAGCCAGCAGTAAGCAAAACACACTTGTGCCTCAGCTGCTGCAGCTCACAGCCCAGTGTACCGGCCTGAGCTGATGATGATCATGGCTTTTCAGCAAGATCACAGACTTGCAGCCACATATCCAAAGAGGTGAAGAACAGATCAGACCAGCACAAAATGTCTCCTTAGCTGTGAGTAACTTAGAAGAGACCTGGGAGAAAATGGGTATGTGAAAAGAAAAGAAAAAAGTTTCTGAAGAAATCACTGCTGTGCCTCGATTTAGAGTCCTTTGCTGTGTGAAAGCCTGGTTCAGCTTCCTACTGCTTGTACCAGGGGAAGGGAGAGGTTGGTAGAAACAGGTCTGCAGGAATTGCCACGATAATCACATTCCCAGAAGCCCAGACTCCCTGTAAGAAAAAGGAGCACCTTCCTTTGCCCAAAGTAACCAGACCCTCTTCTCCTGTGCAGAGGAGAGATTTCAGTAGTAAAATGGTGTGCATCGGAAGAAGTCAAGATAGGAAACTCAGAAGGGACAAAAGCTTTTCTTTTTCAACGCAGATTTTAGAAAACCCAGGAAATCTACACGCCCAAAGCACTTATTAAAATATGTTCCTAGAGCTGGCATTGACTCAAGCACACCAGGAAATCAATGGCAGCCTTTTGAACACTGAGAACAAATTGCTCAAGTAGCCCTGGTCACATATGTGCAGACATTATTCTCACACACTTGATATTGCACAGGCTGTGCTTAACAAAGTTACACTAGATGCTACTTGTACAAACGTACAGGCTGTAGGAAACAGATACAACAAGAACTGTTTTTCCTCACGTGTGATTTCAGAAGTAACACTGATATTATCATAATGCACTAAGCCATGATAAACAGATGTTCTGAGGATGTACTGCAGGCCACCTTCGGGTGTTGCAATGACGGGAAGTCTAACGTTGTGCAATGAAACATTTAGTAACACAACTAAGCCTTTCAGTTTATGAGTAGAATCTCTTGCTTGGTTATTTGAAGAAAACTTTTGGGATCTCCAACAATTTGGGCAAGCTTAGGGTGAAATAAAAATGGAAAACAAACAAACCACCCTTCCCCAGAGGAGGGCAAACAGCTCCTCGCTGCAGGTCTTACAGCTCTCCTAGGATAAAGGCTGCCATACTTCCCAGTCTTTCCTTGCCAAGTGCCCAGACAGTGTGAAGGTGTAGAGATGTTAAAGGGTACCCAGCATGCTGACAGCTTCTAACATGCCAGCTCTAAAAAGTCACCCCACTGAGCTAAAGGAATGGCATCATGTGCTCCTTTAGCCTATGGCAATAGCAAAGTAATGTAAATAATTGCAGCCTGCAATGAACAATGTACTAAAATTCACAGCACCTTAACATCTTTATGACGGCCTCTGCCAATCTAGCTGCTGACTGCACATCCCTTCTTTTCCTCTAAGTGCTCCAGCACTTGTACGATGTGAGTCATTTAAACAACCCAGAAGGAAACAGCCCTGAACAAAAAGGGCCAAGGATCGTACAGGGAACACATGTGAGTATCACATCTGTGCTGGTCTGCAACAGCTTTTCCTCTTGGGGACTTGACACTAATTCTCACTTACCATAGGAACCAGTAGATCCTTACACATGGCAAGTATCGCTTGCTCTTGCACTTGGTAACCTTAACTCCATGAAACATGCACATACACACAGATTAGCTTTGGGATTAGCTTCCCTTTGGGAAGGGATTTGCAGTATGAGAAGCCTTTAACATCAGTCAGCAGCATCAAGCTCAGGGTGCAGCAATAGACTCAAATGAAGTATATAAAAGGGACAGTTTCTGGCTGCTTGTGTTTCCCCTCTAAGAGCAAACACTGTCTACAGCAAGAGCAGCCGAAAGGTGGTGAAGCAGCACCTGGCATGTCATTGCTTACTGCTTCTTCTCCCATGCTAAAGCCTAACCCAAATGTACCCTGCCAGTTCACACTTTGTGACCTGCCCAGCCATATGAAGGAGCAGGCATCCATGGTCACTAAGCACCTCAGCTGCCCCAAGTTTAATTCCCCACGACATACAAATCCAAGCTCTTTGTTACAGGACACACTAATGACTTTCAGGAGCCTCATATCCTCCAAAGCACCAGGAAGTCAGCAGAGCTCTACCACAGGGACCCTGTTCCTTCAGTTGAATCAATGTCCCATTAAATCTTGTAATTCCTTCCCCTCCTCCTAACACACTAAGCAATAGCCCATGAGACATACTTATTTCTATACGGTCCACGTGTAGAATTTACTTCATTTCTTCATCTTACCTGAGTTTTGTACCTTGGTCTCAGCCAAGACACTGTCATTTCCCCTTTTTCCTTCCCTGTTGGAAACCATGCAGCTGCAGAGGGATCAGCCTACATCACCACTGGGATAGCTGCTGGCAGTACACGGTGTGCCTGAATTATAACAGCTAAATCTCATCAAAAATAATGAAGCAAACACAGGCATTTCTCCACAAGACATTCTAACGTTTTCAACAAACACTTAAGAACACATAATGCTGCAGAACGGGACTGATGCAGGAAGGAACAAACTTGGGGCTTCTGGTGCTTACTGTGTGAACATCCACTGGTTAATTTAGCCCTAGCTATGGAAGCACAAACCTTCACTCCTGTGTACTCAGCCTTCCAGAAGTGCGAACTGGAAAGGACTCAAGAACAAGAAATTCACAGAACTTTCTACTTTCTTTCAGGGAAGAGCAAGTCCACAAACACCCATATTTAAAGACAAAAGTGGGAGCAACAACAAAACAAAAACCCCAAACATCTGAATCTTTATTACACACTTAAAGTACCAAAGCGTCGCAAGGCCCAGGTCAAGATGCAGCCCAGTTTGTGCCAAGCCCTGTACAAGCACATCTTGGAGCAGAGCCCGTACCCTTGGGACAGCAAGCCAGCAAGATTCATTCTTGGAAGAGATTCCTGTATTGTTAGCTGGCTAGAAACTCATTTTCTGAGAAGGGTGGAGCAAACAGCAAGAAAGCCGTCCGTCTCCACCTCTGACTGCAGCCAGTTTGGGTCAGAATTGCTAGTAATTGCTTGAGTTCTCTAAAGCAGGGCAGACAGCTTGAGCAAGCTGTTGCACCCCTCAGTCTAAGGACTGATGCCCAAACATAAACCAATCCAAGTTACACCCATAAATAGGCACACCCTCCAGCACCAGGGAGAGCAGTTCTCCCCATCAACACTTAACTAGCTGTGAGAAATGGGGCACTAAGCCGAGAAACAAAGCACACAAAGCACGCACTGGCTTCCCTGTGGGACTTTATAGCGCACCATTTGCTTGCGTGGAGAAGCTGATGCCAGGAACACGGCCTTTTACAGCTGTGTGGGGGTCAGCCTCTTCTCTGAGGTAACAGCAGTAAGGCAAGAGCGAATGACCTCAAGTTGTGCCAGGGGAGGTATGGATTGGGTATAGGGAAAAACATCTTCTCAGGAAGAGTGGTGAGGCACTGGAATGGGCTGCACAAAGAGAGGTGGAGTCACTGTCCCTAGAGGTGTTCAGAAAACATGTAGATGTGGCACTGAGGGACACAGCTTAGAGGGCATGGAAGGGATGGGTTGATGGATGGACTCCACAGAGGTCTTTTCCAACCTTAACGATTCTATGATCCTGCATAGGGGGACGGTTCAGCTTCCCAAAGGCAAAACTGGGAGCAATCTTGGCCTGCAGACCCCACTTTTGCTGATGGGGAACATACACATGGTAAAGAAGGTCTCTTCTGTCACCACCCACAGATCCAAACTAGATGAACAGAAGCTAGAAATGAGGTGCAACAGCAGGAGGATAATTAACCACTGCAGCAACATGCCAAACACAGTGGTATTTTCCATTTGTGGTAATTACTTAATCAAGATTAGATATCTTATAGGACATGCTTTAGAGTCCAGAGCAAAGGGAATTCATCACAAAACTGGATATATGGGCTGCATTAGGCAAGAGGACAGAAGACGCAAAGCATAATAGCTCCTTATGGCCTTATCATCTACTAATCGATGGGGAAAAATTGCTCCTTTTAGCATCAGTAGAGTTGGTAGACAGCCATATTTTTAGTGACAAGATATGATGTTGTTTACACAAAATAGAGACAATACTACGTTGTGTTTCATTCCAGACCTTTAATCTGGAATTCTCAAAGCTCTTTATCCTCGCTGTGTCAGTAAGCTTGACAGCTTAGTGGCTGATAAATTGGCGTTATTATTCCCCATTCATCCAGCCTGAAACTTGTCAGAGTAGCTTAATCATTTGCTCCCACGGCAAACAGCACTCGCCCTACCTGCAACTATGGGCACCTAGTTCTCAGCCTCACTGTTGCATGACCTAATGCTCATAGGAGAGCCTTGCCTTGAGAAGTGTCTCAGCACACAGAGCTGCCCAGCTGCTACCTGGCTCCCAGTGCAAAACCTCAAAAAGTCTCATAACCTCCTGAGAAAAACACAGCTAATATACTGATCAAGACCAGAAGTCAGCAGTTAATATTAAAAAGAAACAGAGAAATATGTTTCCTAGTTCTTTTTACAAACACCTTCACATATGACAGACAAAGAAGAAAAAAAAAAGTGATTTCCATTAGTTGCCATGGAAATCACTAACCCATCTCCTCTCTCTCATCAGCATCTGACAGACCAGTCAGGGCAGCAGGCAAGCACACCCTGTGCCAGAGCCCAGCCTCATCCACACCGTGTGGCTACAGGGTGCCCTGCTTCCCCCTGCCAAGGGCTCATCGTTACTGCCTGTCAATGAACTACTTGCTGACAGTTCTGCTCCAAACACTGTCTCCATCATCCTGGCTATCGCTACTGCTGTTGATAAGGGTAATAACACTCTGCAATGCCGGCTACATCTTCCAACTGAGAGCTTTAAACTTTTTTTAAGAGGAATGTATTCAGCTTCATAAACCTTTCTGTGAGGCACAGCACAGCTGTTACTCCTATTTTACAGATGTGAACTCTGCAGCTCAGAGGAATTAGATGCCTTGCCCAAAGCCCGCATATAAATCGTGGTGTGATGGTAGGAACAAGAACAAACAGACCTGGAGAGAGCTGTTTGCATTCTCTTGATGCCCACAGGCTCTGAACCACATCTGTTCAGAAACCCCTTTAATCTATCCCCCACCAACCCTCTACAGCAAGCAAACACAGACCTGGGGAAAAAAAAGCAAATAGTTTTGTATGCTTAATGCTAGTGTACCACTGACCTTGTGGCTGCAGCCAGGACAGCAACTCAGCCCAGCACCTGGATGTAGGCAGCTGTACTGCAGAGCAGCTTGGCAGTGATTTGTGAGGACACATTCATGCCCAGCTGTTCTCCCATCCCCTCAGCTTTCCCATGTACCAAGTCAGAAGCATCCCAAGCACTGCACTAACACCATGCGGTTTAGGGCTACATACATAGTGCTGCAAGACTCAGCACTCACCCATGAAAATTAGAAATCCATAAAGAACCTGCATCAATTGCAAATTCTGATCTGCCCCCCCCCCCATCCCAGGCATAGGCTGCTGGAGTTATTGGCAAGTTACCCCACAAAAGGGTTGGTTCTCTGTATGTATGTATATGCATAAATGTGCATCAGGTAACAAACCACGTCCTGTGCTCCCTGATGAGGCATGTGTAGGCTCAGTTTCCTCCACAACACAGTTCTGCAGCAATGAAAAGTCAAAGAGTGAAGGATAAACCACAAAGTGCAAGGAGGAGCTACTAGAAGCTGTTTTCCAAGGTGTTTCCTACAAATTCCCCTCCAGAGGCTGATTGTGTTCAATGACCATAAGGTACAAACTGCACTCAAAGGGGAATGCTCGTGAAATGCCTCTCATGTCCACAGTGAAAGGTGATCTCACACTGGAGCTTTTCCCTTGGAAAGGGCAGTGAAAGTGTCTTTCTACACTACCAGCCTTTATTTTTACAGAACAGAAAGGAACACAGTACCTTGTAGGAACCTGATATCTTTTGCTAAACATGGCCGAAACTGGCAGTTGTGTTTAGAAGTTATTTGAGGAGGTTGAAAGGTGCCAGTACACAGAGAATAAAATCACATAAAGCCCTGTTTCTTCTGGCAGCCAGGGAAAAATGTTCTGCTTTGACAGGAGGAAGGGAGTTAGGAGGAGATGAAAAGAGGTGGGCTCAGCACAGAGCAGAGGGGCCCCATCAACCTGCGATCTGTGTGCAACTGCACAGGGGAGGCACTGATTATCACCGAGCACAGGGCATAATTAGGACTGCTGGGACAGAACAAGATTAATGGTCTGCTTGCTCATGGAAAAGGAGCATCGAGATAAACTTACTGACTTTGAGACACTCCAGAGCACGGTATCGTTTTTCACAGAACAGGAAGGGGACATCACTTAGTAGGGATGTGCAAGACTAGATTTGCAAGACACTAATGGCTTTGGGTTATACAAGCAGCAACTAATCCCTGGGCAGACAGCAATACTACAAGGAAGAATCAGCCTGTTCTACAAATGGGGATGCTGCGAAGGATCCCAAAAAAAAGCACCTCCGAAAGCATTAGCTGCTCCAGCTTGGACTGCAGGGATAACATCTGCACGTGTGCAAGACTTTAATTGTGGGCTGGGCATAAATCAGGTAATTCAAAAGAAAAAGCAGAAAACCCAATAGTACCCCTTCCTCACCCTACCTGCTGTCATACCATCCTCTATCAGTGCATCCTGCCCCTGGTCCTGGGGACAGCAGAATGGATCTCCACTAGAAACTGTGCCTCAGTCTCCACAGCGGTGTCAGACAAGGGCTGACGACTGAGGAAGATGAGGTGGACACCACTCAGAGTTTATCACCTGGGGGTTGGAACAGCCCAGACCTTTTGCCTGGCACAAGAGGGAGAATGCCATCATCAGCCGGGAACACTAGGGCTTTTCTGCCAACTTCAAGCCTCAGCCGTAGATGCAAGCATTTGGTCTCCTGCCACCTCAATCTTCCAGCCTCCTGGGTTTGAATGAGTGTGCTGCAGAGCGGAGCTGGGTCACAACCTTTTCCGGTTCTCCCTGAGGAATTTTACTCACCCAGACAACTAAACGATCCAGACATAATAAAAATCCCCTGAGGCACTACTCTCTTCTTCCTGCATATAGGAAACGAGACAGTAATTCCAATCCCTCGTATGTCAGCTTCCTCAAACATAAACATGAAAAAGTGGCCAAAACACAAGAGGAAAAGAAAGTCCCTGAGCAGCAAAAAGTACATATGTGAAACATTACATCATGCAGAAGGAAAGAAAGCTCTTGGCTCCAGGCTACGATTACCAGTGCTGAAATGGCAGGGGCTGCTCCAGCACACAGGGGCCCCACAAGCACTGCATTAGAGATCAATTCCTTGTTGGAAAACAGCAAGAGGCTCCAGAATCAAACCTGGCCCTGTGGCTCTGAGGCTGTGGGCTTCTTAGTCAGGATGTGCCTCCAGCAGATGCTGACAGTTTTGCTGGCCTTCATTGTCATTGGAAACCCGCATCTAAGGGCACCGTCCCAAGCAATTATAAGCACGGTGTTAAAACAAAGAGGTACGGTGTAATAAATGAGACCTCAGGTTAGGGCAGACAATAAGATTTCATAGGAAATTCTGGGTGGCCAGTTTACATGACAGAGAACTGATGTAATCTTAGGCAACTGCTGACTGGGTGCCTTCAGCCCAGCGTGTACTGGCACAAAGGGAGCTGCTCACCAAACTGGAGCACATTTCAAAGCAAGCGGAAAGAAAATGCTAGGCAGTCACTGCTCATGCAGCATTTATCTGTGCTTTAACACAGCGCTGAAGCCTCCAGGGCTGTTTATTTGCCATTTGTTTCTCTTTAGAACTATGCTGCCTAGAAGTTGCAATCAGAGCCCTATGGAGTGCAAGCACACAAGCCCCTCTCTAACCAGTTCATACCTAATACACCAGCTGTGGCAAAATCAGCAGCCTCTGGGAAAGCTGATATATACATACCAGCGTTTGCCACACAGAGCTGGCTCTGGAAGGTGCTTCACAGATTAACAGCATTCCAGTCTTTACTGCTGAGCTTGGAGACAATGCTTTGAGGGATTCATCTCTCCAGAGAGGTGCTGGTTATTCATGGTGTAGCTCAGACATGCCAGTGAAGCAGAAGCTGACACTTCTGTGAAGGGAGATGCTGCAACCCAGCTATTGCTGAGACATTTCTGAGAACCCATCTCACTCAGCTCACAGGATGTGTGAGCTAAAGCAGCCTGGTAACATGAGTCTTGTGAGCCTGAAGGACTCATCTGGCTGAGGTTTATCACAAACACTCTTCTGCACAAAGAGAAACATTCCTCAGCTCATGTAATACCACGCAAGAAAGATCAAAGGTGCCCCCGTGCCTCCTGATGGGCACGCAGCTGTACCAATAACAGCAGCTGGAGAATGCAACAGGCAAGAGAAGCCTTTCAGCCAGCCCTATGTTAATTACCAGCAAGGAATTTGCACCTTGGCAGATAAAGTCATTCACTCAACCACAGTGAATTTGCAGAAAGCAGCTCAGGCCCAATGGCAAACCTCAGCTCCATCTGCAGAGCAGCATCAGGGTGTCGCATGCACCTGAGCACTGCACATCACTTCTGTGTTACAGCTTGCACCACGCACACTGACACTTAGAGGTTATGGTCCCCGTAGAAAGAAACATATGGCATCTGGACAGGGAGCTCAACACGAGGTGTCCTAAATGAACTGTGTGCTTTAGCTGCCAGCCCCCAGTCTCTCATATCACCCACAGCACACCCATTAAAAACCTTAGAAGCAGGCTGAGTTACCTGTGCGCTGGCATTGCAGCATCCTTTCTTTCCACTGCCCTGCACCAAACATCAGTAGATGAAGGACTGAACGATCACAGAGGCTCTACCAGTAAATTCCAGAGGGAAACAGACACTTCTCGAAACAACAGCCTGAGGTCCAAATTACAGCCCTGTCCTAGAGCTATGCAACTACACCAGGATCTTGGCTGTAATTCATTAAGTGTAATTTATTAAGACAGCAGTTTTTCATCTCCATCAGTGCAAGAACGTGGGAAAAGCGTAATGAAAGCAAGCTGCTGGCCAGACCCTGCAAGCAGCCCAATGGGAGGAAGCACACCCGGCTTTATGGAGACCAGCTGAACAACCGGCCCCATATCTCCAGGGCACAGAGGCTCTCTGCTGGCAGAGTGACACGAGACCCTGGAGGGAAGGGAACGTGGTTTGCCGTCATGTACAGGAGTCAAGCTGGATGAAAAGTAAGAGCTCAGGTGAGTTAAGCAAACAGAACTTGGCTGGAAACTTGGTCTTTTTCTGCCCCCAACACCTCTTTTCAGTTTTTCGTGTGGAAAGATTACATAGAGTGGAAAAGGAGGTGGGATGAAAAAATTAATCCCTGGGTTACAACAGATGTGTGGTGTTTGCAGCGCACACTATTAGAAACAGTTATAAATCTGGTCCCAAATGCTTGTCATCACTGCGCTGCCTGGGGGTTGTAACCCCTCAGATCTGTCAGTAGATCTTCTCGTGACAAGAGATCCTCTAAGCTGCCTCCTCCAGTCATTTCTGGCCAGAATGAGCTAAATCAACTCACACTGCTTACAGCACGCTTCCCAACGGCAGTTTTATTTGGCCATAAATGGGTTAAGGATAGGCCAGGGGAGTAGCTACAGGTCTTGGGGATTAATCTGAATGAATAGCAAACTGGCAAACATTCACCCGTAGCTTGCACCAATATACACGTGCTGGTATAAATCTCTTCATTAACATTCAGAATTTACGCTGAAGAGCAAGTATCCTGATGGGACACACGATGACACTGGTGTAAGCACGGTATTCCCACACACCAACCTACAGACCTCACGGCCACAGTTCAACAGTGAGCAGACTCCTTCCCAGCACTAACTTGGTAACTGCTCCAGCAGGAAACGCCTGATCGATGCCATTACAGCCCTACCGATTCACCTGCAATGCATTCATCAGACATTCTGAGCCTCTCCCTTTTCCTCCCTTGTGATGAATGATTCCCCCAGATCACTGTCTGCTCACTAAAGACCCAGCTGAGAACACAACCTCCTCACCTCCACAGGAGCCCATTGGTACCAGCAAATGGCCTCCTCTGACACTGTGACCCAGGAAGAGACACAGCACGCTGCCTTGGGCTGGTTGCTGGCCTCCGGCCGAGGCACACAGTTCACCATCTATTGCTCTTGTGACTATTACTGAACTGGGCCAAGAAAAGCTCCCACATTTTGGCACGTCTCAGATTTTCCAGTCTGCACAAAGTCATGCCAAGAACATCGACTGAAGCAATTTCTTTCTTTCAAGACTCGAATTATGCACCTAACAATACTGTAGAAATGAGCTCTGGAACAAAAAAGCCAGCAATGTTCAGATATGCTTTTGCTTACAAATGGATTAGAAGCTCAAGGCTCAGCGTTAATATTCTGTACATACTGAAAGGCACTAAGTGCAGATTGCGGCGGAAACAGAAGAAACAGAGCCATCACTTCCAAACCTAGGAGAGGGGAAACACTGTGTGAATCTTGCTAAATGCTGGGGACACGGGGGTGCAATGAAGAACATCCAGAAGGGGTCAACTGCCAAAGGTGCCTCAGAATGTGAGCAGCCCACCTTGAAGCACAGCCCACTCTCCCCAGAGCACAAGGAGGTCCCAATATCCCAGATGGTGGTTCCTGTGAGCTACCTGGTGCTCACCACCCAGCAGCAAAGGATCTAAGAACCCCAACAGATAAAGTGTTTGAGGCATCAGTTCTCTACTCCAATGCTTTTCTGAACTTGGACTGGAATTGAACCAAAATGTTCATGGGTTTGACACCCAGATCATCATCTCTGGGAGCAACCGAGTCACTAAAGCATCAGCCAAACCATAGTACCCTAACTCTAACAACCCTCTGCTAAATCATATCCCTGAGCACCACATCCAAATGGCTCTTAAATGCATCCAGGGATGGCGACTCAACCACCTCCCTGGTGAGCCTATTCCAGTGCTTAACTACCCTTTCTGTAAAGAAGTGTTTCCTAACATCCAACTTAAACTTACCTTGGAGTTGGACTAGATTCCCTTTAAGGCTCTCCTCCAATTTGAATAATTCCATGACCTTATGGATGCACTGCTGACACTTCCTTTCTACAGAGGGATCCTGTATATTGACTACAACTAAGGCTGGTTTATGATAAAACTATTCTGGCTTTTTCAGGACAGCTCTGGAGGGGATGTACGTGAGCACTGACTACACTGGCACACCACGGCTCCAGCAGAAAGTCTCTTACAAGGTACATGCAGATGAAACACCATCCCACCACTTGGTCACTCAGCTTCCTCAAGGTCTGCAAGTAGAGTCGGACGGGGCCAGAGCTCGTGGGGGAGTCGGATGGGCGCTCCCCATCCGTGCCACAAGGCGGGTAGAGCGGCACGGGGCTTGGGAAGCAGAGCAAGGCAACTCTCAGCAGGAAACCAGAAGTGTTTATACATTTTTGTGCGGAGCCAAGCTGCGATGCTGGAGGGCGGGGTCGGCCATCTGGGACAAATATGTAGGGAGAAAAAATGCGAAGCCGCCCCAGCCCGTCCCCCCGCCGGGACCGCTTCGCAGAGCAGAGCACGCCCGGCCGCCACCACCACCCCCCTCCATCCCCACCCCCCCATCCCAGCCCAGCTTGTGTTCATTTGCTCCAAATCACTTCCACATTTCCCTGCCACAATTATCGAATATTTTGTTCCTGACCTCACTTTTACGGAGCCTGCAGCGCCGGGAATTCAGGCACCGTTTATTTTCTGTCAACAGACCTTTGGGTTTACGAGTTTGGTTGGGGGGAGGGGGGGTCTAATGGTTTTCGTTGCCTGAAGAAGGTCATTGCGGTAAACGAGGGGAAAGAGAAAAAAATAAAGAAAGAAGGAAGGAAAAAAGAGAAAGAAGGAAAAGCAGCCGGAGCGGCAGGGGGCTCCCAGCCCTCGCCCGGAGCTTTCAGCCCACAGCCCCCGTCCCGCCGGCCGCCCCCTCCTCCGGCCCCAGCCCCGCCGCCATCCGGCCCGGGATAGACCCGTCGGAGCAGCCCGGCCCGGCCCCCGCCTACCTCCGCTCGCAGCCGGGCGACGGCCAGCAGGGCACAGAGCAGCGGGAGAGTTTTCCGGATCTGCAAGAGAGGAGCGGGGAGAGCCGGCGGTGAGAGCGGGTCGGGAGGGGACACCGCAACCACCGCCAAACTTCCCTCCGGCCGGCCGGCCCCTCACCATGCTGCGGGGCTGCCGGAACCGCCGGGACACGAGGAGTTGCAGAAGCGCGTTCTCCGGCTCGCTCGGCAAGGGAAGGGGAAGTCTCCCCCCCTCGCCCCGACCCGCCAGCCCCCGGCTCCACCCCCGCCTCGACCCCCGCCCCTACCCCCGCCCCGGGCCCGGCCCCTCCTCGGCCCGCCCGCTGCCACCGCCCCGCGGGGCCGCGAGACGGAGCGGGCGGCCCCATGGAGGGGTACGTGGGCTTCGTCCCATAGCGCTGTGAGTGGTCCGACAGGCTGTGGTCGTCTGCACGTAAATACCTGTGATCCTCTTAATAGCTTTAGCTTGGAGTTCCAAGCCCAGGGGCTGGACCTGGCAGCACAGACCGGCTGTCCAATGGGGAAGGAGCCTGGTGTAGAAAGAATGTGAATTCACTAATTCAAACCCAAAGTCTGATCCTTAATGGCCAAGGAGCATTTGATATATGAGCACTCATTTAAGCCCTAAACAGCCCAGTCTCGGGAAACAAAGAAGACGGGCTGTTGGAGGCTCTTAATATTCAGTGCAAAAACAAGGCATTTAGGAAAAAAAAAAAAATAAAGCTTCACAATGTGTGACTTTCACATCTTAGCAGTTCAAAGTGGGCAAACAGGCCAAATCACTTGTACTGTTCTTAATGCAGGGCATTTGATTATCTCTAATATACACTGTGCGTAACGTTTCTGCTGTGAACACCACAGAATAATGCATAGGGAGGTGCTGCGGAACTGTGTAGATGTGGCACTGAGGGACGTGGTTAGTGGGCACGGTGGGGATTATTTGGGGTTGGAATGGGTGGTCTTAGAGGTCTTTTCGAACTTTAATGATTCTATGATTCTGAAACACACAAATATCTGCTGTTACAGCAGTTGTCAAGGGCTGTTCCCTTGGTTTTGAGGTTGGCTCTCTCACTGCGCTCACTCAAGCCTGGCTGTCTTGCTCTGTTTTGATTTTAGGAGTCCTAATTATGCTTTCATAAAGCATCCTACCCAGCATATTCTGCTCCTGTCTGAGGGTGGCACCGGCCTGAAAATCCAGCCTGAGAGATGCTCAGTGTTCCACTGCTGATGCTGAGCAGTGTAGTTCTCAGTGTCTACGTCGCTGTTGCTCGAGAAGTAGAGCAAATGAATCGTGGACAAATAGTGTACATGGGTGGATGCATTCTTTGTCATTCAATAAACCAAAGCTTTCTGTGTTCTTAGGGCATTGTAAATATCACTCCTTTGGGCTCTCTGGTGCCTAATAAGGATTACTCAAAAGCTGCAGCCTCTCCCTCATTACAGCATGTGCACACATATACACCCAATAATGTGACTGTATAAGCCTCATTTCCTAAGGAAACCAGGCTAAACTCGTGCCAATAAATTACTTCTGAAGCTCTCGCCCATACCATGATATCACCCTCTCCACATTACTTCACTGCTACCCACCACCCACATCACTCACGTCTCCTTTCTCCCCTGCTGTACCAGACACAGCCATTAGCAGAGACTGTAAGGGATGAGGGTCCTTGCAGTGCTGTGCTCAAGTCAATGAGCACCATACCTGCAGCATGGCCATTCAGACCTCAGACGGAGGTTTACTAACGCAATGAACAGTTGCTGGCAAGATAGGTCTTGAGACCAGCATCAAGGTAAGACAAGTCATCCATCATGCAGGCTATAACACAAACCAACATACAGATAGGTGCTGCTGTGGAGATACACTTGAACATGGAGTCCTGATTCATCTCCATACCTACCAGTGTTGCTTGCATTTCACAGCACATGCTGTTAAATACAACATTATTCTCCATAAGTGAGGAAACAATCATCACCTCATTCTACCTCATCCCCATTATCTTCCTCATTTTGCAGACAGGCGTACAGAGAAATTCCTAAGGTCACTTCTGGACTTTCCTATAACAGGATGACATTTCAGCAGCTTTATATTTCCTGTATCACTGAACTATGATCATGTACTAGACTCTGCAAGCCCAGGCACACCATCCCCAGCAAGCTACTGCTAAGCAGCAAGCAGTAGTTTACCACTGGCAAGTTCTGCTTCACACCATTAAGAGCGCTTTCTCCATTAGCTGAAACAGCAGTGTGTTAGTGCTCGTAAATGTAGCAGGAAATCAACCCAGGGATGTCTTAAGCTCAGATGCTTATTATAATCTATCAATTAGAATGGAATGTGCAATGAAACGCAGGTCTTCCATGTGCCACACTCACTTGTCTCACCTACCAAACGCTGCTCTCACACAGGGGCAAGCTTAACATTTGACAGAGAGATAATGAATGAGTGCCTGCCGTTCTACTGTACAGAAGCAGGCTTCAACCAAAGGTTATCACTGGTGGCTTAGATGTGGAACTTGTAGCTCTGGCCTACCAAATACTAGAGCCAAGAGGGTCTTTCTCACACAGGGAGGTTATGGAAGCAAGGTTAATGAGCCCAGTGAGATCTGGGATGACCTTGTGTGGAGATAGTTATGTGCCTCAGCACCATGCAATCCAGTTGTGAGAAATGGGAGCTCAGAGACCTGTGGGGTGAACCTCTGCACAGCAGCTCTGGCTGGGGACCTCTCCTAACTTCAAGGTATCCCCAACTCATTCAAACAATAGCTTCAGGATATCCTGGCTTTCAGCACCATTACAGAACTGTCAGAGCATCTCAAACTCACTCCCTGTAGCCAACTATTCTTTACCCTTATACTATGCTTATACAAAAACATCTCCTAGACTGCTCGCAGATCAGGCCTATGGCCCATAGGGCAGCTGTTTTGAGGTTCTTCCACCCACACTCTGAGTAATGGTGCAAGCTATTTCTCATCCTTCAAGCACGGGCAACCTGCTAGCACAGAACATTCTCAAATACATTAAGCTATTTGTCCCATAACTCAGCAGACCCTGAGATAATTGCTAGAAGGCATTTAGGAATTTCACTGCCTGAGATGTATTTGGGTCATGTACATCGGGCCTGGGTCAGTTGGGGCTGGGTGTGGAACAGCAGATCTATGAATCACCAGGCATCTGTGAGACTGGGAGGTGAGGTCTACACAATCTTATTGAACTACGGACAGTTGAAGTATTCAGGACACAGATTTGGGGCGGCTCTTCTGCTCGTCCATGAAAAAGTTTGAGAGTTGGCAAGGTGAGTCTGGGCATCTGATCTAGGGCACAAGCATTACCTCAGGACTCTTATAAAATGAGAAACTGTTCCGTTTAGCAAGAAAAATGTGCAGTGTGTTAGTAAATACAGCTCGCCCTAGAGACCAGCTCTTGTCATTGCTTAGCAATGTTATGAAATCATACATTCCCCTCCCAGCATTGGGCTAAGCAGTGGAAACCAAAGGGTTTTGACTTTCCCTCACACAGAGGCATGATGTTATCATTCCAGTCTGAGCTATCATTCCCCAGGAGATAAGCACCCTCAGCTGTACCACAGAGGTGGCAAATGTAGTTGCTGAGCTTCTGCAAGTCAGGCTATTGCATTATGTTTTAAGTATATACAAAATGCTTGACTTCAGATATCTGCATTCGAACATGTTGGCCTTTAATTGCTGCAGCCAGGTTGTCCCTGTGGGTCAGGATTTATGCCAGACCTTTTACGTGCAAGAACAGGATAAATAGCTGTACACAAAGCTGTAAAGAAAGCTAATCCAAAAGAAAAGGTCATTGATTTCAATCTGCGTGAGAAAAAGCTTTTGGACTGGAAGCCTTAGTGACAAAAGACAAAATGGATAATTTGTTGTTATTGCAAGCTGGACAACTTATCCCAAGAGAGCAGAAACTGGAAGACTGGGATGGAGAGCTCTGATGTTGTGCTACCTTCTCAGGGCCACTGCAGTGCGGCAGAGAGACTGCTGAACTGTTTGATGACATGGCAGAGGGGAAGGCAGATTCCTTTCTGGCAGCACAACAGGCTGTGATAGATGAACAAAAGGAAACCAGGAAAGGTCTGTAAAAGGACTTGCAAAGACAGGCAGGTTCCAGCTGAAGGGCACAGATTTAGAAGGGCCTCCTCAAGACAGAAGAGCTGGCTTAGCAGTTTTGGCTCCTGTTGGGGTTTGCAACCTTTCCTGGTTGCATGCCCCAACTGAATAAGAAGTGTCATTTGTCGCCTACCTAGGTGACCATATGCTAGGCAGGGTGGAGCCGTGCCTTATCAGCTCTGTCCTCATGCAAAGCTGTACGTGGTGTATGCTAGATCTGGTGAGAATCCCTGGGGCCAGTGTACTAAGAGGCCTTTCACACTGCTCCACTCCTCATGAAATCCAAATCTGTCCAAGGCGTGGCTGAGTCTGTTTCGCCCCTGGAAATGACAAATTAACATTAGCTGTGAATCTACATTCCTTTCAGCCATTTATGGCTTTTTCTGAGCCACGGTCCCTGGAAAAGCCGGGCCTGTTTGTCAGCGAGACATTCCAGAGAAAACATCATGTGTTCGTTTCACAAAGTGAAACAAGAGCTTTGTTCTGCATGCTTTTTCCCCCCTTTTCTGAATGAGGCAGTTTTGTCCAGGGATTACAAGCCAATGTTCCAATCCTTCACAGACGTTTCCCATTATCAGCGCTGCCTCTTGTCCTCCAAACCATTTTCCACAAGACTTCTGTAACTTAGGCTGGGAAACAAAGCCAGGAGCTTTGAAGAAAGGACCCTATTCCAGACTGCTGACAACACCAAAAAATGCTGCAGGGTGTTGCTGGGACCACCCAGACTGAAGCACCCTCAGCAGGGGAGCAGCTGGAAAAGATGCTAGTGGTGAGAGGAGGCACACTAAATGCTGTAGAGCCATTTAAGCAGCTTGGTAAATTAACTTTGATGAGGTATAATTGCACTGTGCAGAACTAGTTAAAGACTGCTGGTAGACGACTGCGACTGATTAACTCTGCAGCATACAGCAGAAAGGGTCCTTGTGTTTTGTCTCTGAGACCTCCTCACAACCAGTGAGACCCCAGTATCTGGGAGGCCAAATTACCCCTGCTGTGGAAAGCTACTGAAGTGGGTTGGAGGAAGGAAAGGAAAAAGTGGGGCTTTTTATTTGCATTCATCTCCCCCTCAAAGCATCATCCTCTTCTTGGAGGAGCTGGACCACCTACTTACTGCACAGACCCATACAAGTCCCTTCCAAACAGAAACCACCAAATGGCACAGCATCAGGCTCTGTTCCATGGATCCCCCTCCCACTGAGCTCAGCCGCAGCAGGGTTCATTAAGCTGGACGGGCCCCAGCAGCCTCCTGGGTGTTGCCATGTTTGTACACTCGCTCCTATGGGGTACTCAGAGATAGTTTTCTGAAAATTAACAGGGAAATTTGATCGCAGGTGAGGCACCTTGAATTGATTTTCTGACCTCAGTACAGACTCTGGTGCACATTCTGTTCTTTTAAGCCAGACACTACTGACATGAAATAGAGCAGTCAGCCATGCTGAGAATCTTCTTGGAGCTGGATAGATCTTGAGTTTAGATAACTTGAATCAATCCCTGAGACTCTGGCACTATGGCCTACAGAACATTGAGAATTAGCTTGAATTTAGGCTATGACTCCAAATTAGGAGTTACAGTCACGATAATATTTCATATTCAGCACTTAGTGTAAAATCCCTACAACTCTAACACTGACTGAAAATACACAAATAACGCATTCTTTCCTTCCTACAAATTTTCCCACTTTCATTTCTTTCATTATTGTGAATAAATATGCATTTGACTGCACAGAGACACCTCCTGCTGCCGTTCCCCTGTTCTGATCAGCATAAGCTTGTTTAAAGGCCTCTTCTCTTTATTTTTGAGCACAGGCACAGCAAAAAGAAGGAAGACCTGGTGATTTTAGCAAAGACTAATGGTGTACTGTTTCACCCAGTTGATTTACTCTCCCCTTTGGGGCTCATATCTATTCTTCCTTTTCTTGCTAGTGTTATACTGCAAACAAAATTAAAAACAACTTAGTTACATCGTTCAGTCTGAGCAAAGATCAGGCAATTTCCCTAAAGCCATCGTGATTTTTCTGCGGCTGCCAAGATACGCTGCCCGAGTGAAATCTGTTCTGAACAGATGAGACACTCTGCTAAGGAAGCAATGGATTAGTTGTCAGCTCACACATGTTAAAGTAGAGATACCGGATGCCCAGGGAGAGATATCAGCTTTTGCAACCAAGAAGAAAGAAAAGGGGATAGGGAAAAGGCGAAGAAACATTGATGTTTGCAGAAACATGACAGAACTGAGGCAGATAAACTTGGAAAATTCAGATCTGGAGGGATGCATCAAAGAGTGCTAAGTCTGAATAAGCGATAAAAGCCACAGAAAGAAAATAATTTTAAAATGCTATCTGCCCTTCAGTGGGAAGTTGACCCCTAGTCATGTAAGAGAGTCATTAATAGAAGTGTTCCTTTGGTGTAAGTTACACATGGCTGCCTGCATGGCGTGGTTTTCTTCTCAAAAACTGGTGTTTATTTGCACTTCAATGTCTTTCAATCACTGCTCATGGTAGAAGAAATTAGGGTTGAGGTCATAGTATCCTTTTGAGTTGCAGAATGAATATCTAAGAGATCTTTACAAAGCCATTTGCAGAGCACCTTCCACAGCAGCTTTGGACCAGGAGCTGCCTCTCTCTTGGGAGGACTCTTCTGGCAACACAATTCTTAGGTAGCTTATAGGGGGCCAGAATTGCTTTTGCATCTGAATAGAGGCTCAGCTTCTCTGGATCTGAGATACTGAGCTGTGCAGACAGCAAGACAGCAGAGGGCACACTGCAGTCAGTCACTGCAGGTACAGGATGTCTCAGAACAGACTGTGATCAGGTCACACAAAAAGCATACACAGATGTCTTCTGAGGTGCTGTTCAGTAAGAAGATCAACGTCCTCATGCTTTGAAGTATTTCAACTTGGCAGTGCTCTCATCTGTCCTTTCAGAGCTTTTCAGAACACAGTAAAAAGCATGAAAACAACAGCAACAATAAAATGTCACGCTGTGGTATCAGATAGATAACTTCCAAGGGCAACAGCGGGGCTGGAGCCTTTACCAAAAGAGATCAAGCAGCAGTCTTTGAAATGGGCCAACACAAGGTGAGGATGCTGCCTATGTACCTAGTGTTTCCCACAGATCACAGAGGAGTGATGCTGTGTAGGAACAGACCCTGGAAGCTCTTACTGACAGCATGACCAGGCCTTGTGTTCCCAGTCAGATTCCTTCATTCCTGCCTTGCCTTCTTGTTCCCCATGGCTGGTTTCTCTTTCAAGTCCCCTTTTCCCTGTGGTCAGTGCCTCTGCTTGCTTTATTCACTCAGTCCCCAAAGCACCTGCGTACCTGAGCCCTGAGACCCACCCTCTCCTCGTTGGCATTCCCCCAGACATCCATCTCCTGCTTCCAGTCTCCCTTCTCGAGCTCCTCAGGCAGTCCAACGTCCCTCCACCTCAGCTACTTCCAACTATGTCCTTCCATTCATAGTCCATATTCTGTCATTTCTGTCCTACATATTCCTGGTCGTTCCATGCCATCCAGGGTCAGTGACTTCTCTCTATTTCAGCATAAGGAGGCTAGTTCCAATATAACTCCTTTAATTCCCATCCTGTCCCTGACACTCTGTTCTGCATTGAAGGTAAATGCCCTCCCTTCTCTAAACTGCTTCTGCAACTGGCAAAAGCAACCTAGGAGTACAGTAAGGACTGACTCCCAACCTCCAGCTGTGAGGTTCACACTGCTGGTAAGACTGATTCTAGTTGAAATACAGGCAGAAGGAGGTGGGCTGTAGCTGGGAAAGCTGCATACAGCTGGAGGAAGAAAAACTTGTGGCTGAAGAACTTGGCTGGAGCTAGGGCAAGGGAAAGGCTGAGAAGGTAAGGACAGACATTTTGTGGAACATACTGGACCCTGTCTGAAAACTGACTGATACTTTTCCACTCTATTTCCTGCAGAAGAAAAAACATTCCAACAGGCACGCTTTTATTCCTTACAAATGTGGCCGACGGTGCCAACAAGACAACCCCTCTCTTACAGTGCGTTACAAAACTGTGTCAGCTCCCAGCTGCCAAAAACTCACCGTTTGTACTGAAATTTTCCGTTCTTTCTCTCTGCCTCAGACATGTACTTCCTTTTGAGTTCTCACTGAGATAGCATCATTGCTTTCTGAAAGAAGGCTTGGGAAAAGAATGGTTTTAACAGCACAGACTTGTTTTTCCAACCATTCCAGAAAGGGGTAGAAATTCACAGAGCTGTAACAAGAGCTTTAGATTACAGAGAGGAGGCATCTCCTTCATTTGTTTTTTCTCTTGGACCCTTCACTGACCATATCACAACCTTCAAGAACTTGTGTTTGAATTTACCAGCATGAATACTCGCGTTTTGAGCTACAGCTTTGGCTAACTGGTAGAAAAACAAACAGGAGAACCTGGTTAAAAACTGTGGATTCTGATTGCTCTGGTTTTGTGGAGCAGTTCACACTCCTAAGTCTTGGCAGCCCCACACATTCCTTAAGATAAAATAAAAAACTCCTCCCCCATCATTTAGTGACTTTCCTCTTTTTACTTTCCGTACTTGCAGTGTTGCAGCAAGACTATGAAATTTGGCATGATACTTAAATCAGGCTGAGAAATACCACTTTTTTTTTTTTTACTTTTTTTTTTTTCTTTTTTTTTAATGTCTCAAGAAAATCTGTTCAGATTTTGGGTTGAAGTACAAAATGTCACAAATTTTCACTTCCCATCTGTGATTGGCATAGCACAGCTTGCAGTTCTGGCCATGTGCCATAACTCCCTGACAGCTTTACTGCCATGTGCAAGTCCTGGCCCTGTGTCTCATTCTACTACTTTCCAGAGAGCTTTACTCCAGCTGATCTGTTGCCAGCACGGAAGATGTGGCCAAATGTGATACAGGAAAACTCTACGATGGCTGATGTGTAGGTGCGTATGTATTTCTGCCCAAGCAAAACACTTGTTGGATTACTGGAAAATTGGCCAACGTGGGTAGTTATGGACTAGATGGGTGAACTACAAAGTGGGAGAAGCAGGATGGACAAGTGGGCTCAAAACATAGTGGTCGATATTTCGAAGTCTACTAGAAAGCCAATATTTCTCAGAGGGTTAATTCTGGGACCAGTATAATGTAACATACAATGTGGAAAAGGAGGCAGAGAACACCTTAAAGAGTTCACAGATATCAAACTCAGAGAAGTGGTGGATGCACTGAAGGGAACGGCTGCCTTAATAAGCTGGAGAATCAGCCTGGGAAAAAACTGCATTAAGTTGAGTAGTGATAAAATGGGGGTCTTGCAAAGCCCCCATTCCCAGTGCAGGCTGGATCCTTTCTGCCTAGAAGGCAACTTTCCCTTCTGTCCAGTGCTCATGAGGCTGCATCTGCGTCAGTTTCCAGTTCTGGTCTTCCCTGGTCATGTGAGATATTGATATACTAAATTGGGTCCTCCAAGAAAGTCAAGTATCTGAAATATGTAGGAAGAGGGACTGAGGGACCTGAATTTGTTTGGCCTGGAGAAGAGAAGGCTGTGGGGGACCTAATGGCTATCCCAGACTACAGAAGAGGCTATGAGAAAGCCAGGCTCTACAGAAAGGTCCAGGTTGAAAGAATAAGATGAAACGAACACAGGCTACAGCAAAGGAAATTCCAGCTAGACTTAACACATACACATACAAAATCCCACCAGCAGAGCCAAGGGAAGTGGCTCAGAATTGAGTTTTTAGGACTCATTTGAACACTAGCAACCTTACCTAACTTTAGAATGAAGCCTGCCGGGAATAAGGGAATGAATTTGAGACTCGAGTGGTCTCTTCTCTCCCAAGCTGTCCTCTGATTCTATGAATACGTGCAACAGTAGCACTTCATAAACAATAGAACTGATATTTGCTTGATCTGACCTTCAGGTTTGGAGACTGGCACATGGTTAAGGTTGGGTAACACGTAATTCAAAGCTATAAAACCACTCAGCTCCTACTGTCCTGAGCACTCAACTTGTAATTGATTAAAGCATCTTGACTTGCAGAAAGAAAGTATATTCATCATTCTTCCCTCTTATATGACATCCACACTGGGTATTTGGACCCTCTTGCTCATAACTCTGCTTCTTCAAATCAGTATTAGAGACATCTGAGCCCTCCTGCTTAAGCAGTGCATTCTCTGGGAGCTCAGCCTGTAGATATCTGTTGGCCAAACCCTTCAAAGACAAGTGCAGCAGGCCTGACAGTAATGGAAGTCCTCACAAAGGAATTCTTTAAGTCTCACTAAAGAGCTTACATTTCTTAGTGTCTTAAACTACGGACTTTAGGAAACAAGAAAAGCCTCAGGAAGCACCCGCTATTTTTAGTGAGCCTGGCTCTCCAGGTTGGGCCAGAACTCACTTGTTTTTTCAAATGGAGATTAAGTATGAGACCTGGAGTGCGTGGTCCTGTTGTGCATCTTTCTGCCCAGCTCAGAAACTGTAAATCATAATATGTAACATCTTGCATAGCAATTCAATGTGTGTTTTCATCAAGCGCATTTTGTTGGCAGCTCCGCCCGTGACAGGGGAGTTGAAAGTTGATGATCTTTAAGGTCTCTTCCAACCTAAGGCATTCTATGATTTTATGAGTCTATGATCAATAGCTGGCTTCCCAGTTCCTCACAACCCCATGGCACATTAATCACACAGACAGCACATGATGTTGCACGGACTTCTCCTAAACCACCTTACTCCACTACCTTTTCCTGAAGAACTGCAGGCATCGTTCCGTACCAAGTGAATATTGTCTTTGTGGCATTTGCCACAGTGCAGGAAAATCTGTAAGCTAACAGGTTAGGTAAACAAGATCTAACTTCTAATGATAAATCACAATTAGCAGGCTGTGGTATTTCTTGTATTGATTGCATCGATTGTCACTTGCTGCCAATAATACAAAAGATGATTCATTCCTTGTGGTTCTGTTTTCATTTGGGCAACAGCACCCAATATTTCCTTCTACCTGAGCTTTCAAGCCATGACACAAAACTTTATTTACTTTTTACTTTCTTTCTGCAGAGCACTATAGCAAAATGCCCTTACTAATCCCTCTTTTTTCTTCTTCTTGTTCTTGTTTGTTGTATCCTTTTGGCTAGGAATCACTGTTTCTCCTTATCCTTCAGCCTCAGTCTTGTCTCTGCAGACAATGTTTTTTCATTCCAAGAGTCTGCAAGAGCCAGGGGAGCTTGTTATTCTTGCACAGGTCAGTCTGCTTTCTTTGTTTCCTTTTAAAATCCTGCACATCCCACAGTCTGCTTCACTTGCTATTTCTAATAATTTATTTGTAGACACTGTTCAGTGTTGGACTATCAGTTGTATTCCTTCCACATATTCTTCCTCCATTTTTTCCCCCTATTCTGTATGCAATTTCAAGATACACTGAAGTTATTTGTTTTCTCCTGATTATTTTTTCACTTGCAGGTTGAATCCTCCTGATTTTAGAATGATGTGCTCATGACCTGGTGGTACAGAAGCTTGAGGCTTGTGAAGAACATTCTGGAAGACTGTGATTTGCTTTCAAACTTAGCCTGTGGTCAAGCATACAACAGAGAAAATTCAGACAATCAGACAAGGCAGTGCATTGACTTCAGCTCATATGTATGCTACCACCTTCCTATTATTTTAGCTATCTGGAGTGCTGTTTTCCTTTCTTTTACTATAACTGAGCCTGATTTCAAAGCAACTGCTGTGGAGGTCTTGTTGAAGGTTTAGTTGTCACAACCCCTTCTTAGACTTCCTCATTTATGCCCTCCCCCAGATTGTAAACTGTGCATTGCAAGGCAATGCTATTAGGTTTTTTTGTCAGGTTTCTCTCTGGGTCTGTCACTCGTGAGTAGGTCATCAAGAGCAACTCCTGCTCTTCACAGTCCTTGTGTTATTTGGTGAATCGTTCAGGGCATATCTTCAGGACTGACAGTATTTTAAGAGGCAGCCGCTCCAAGTGCTGTCTCCTTACACTCGTCAACATGCCACTTTCCTGGGCCAGCCTGAACTGCCGGTGCCCAGATTGAGTGTTTAGTACAAAGAGTATATTTGATACACAGAGCAGACAGGTGATCTCAGCTAGGCTCTGTAAATAGCAGTTTTCTCTTATTGCTTTCTCTGCGTCTCGGTAGCCTACGCAGCTGTAGATTATAATTACGTCTCTCTCTTTTCTTGTGATTACTGTGCAAAGTCATTCTGGTGCTTTCACCACTCACTCAATTGTCCTCACTTACAGCACACATTCTGCTCTCCAGTCCTTTCTCAATCTCACAAGTGCTGGATGCCACCATGTATGTGCCACTGACTTCATAATTTCTCTCTATTGCAGGGAGAGGATGTGAAGGTATGGAAATCCCAAGGGAACCCAGGATATCATCCTCAGCAATTCCTCCTGATTCAGTTTCTTTGCAGAAGGTGAGAGATTAATTATTCATCAACCCCAGCCACAGCATGACTCCATTGCTACGAGTCCATTGCTCCACTTCCACAGCCTGGCAGCCACATGGCAGGGAGCAGCAAAGCTCAAAGTGACTCCAGTCTCATGGTGGTTTACATCAGGTGGTCTGCTGTCCATGTTTTAAGCAGTACTGCCCCATGTTCAGTGCTAGTAGGATCTTCTCAGTGCCTGTGCTCTCTGAGCTCTCTCTGTTCAAATGCTAAATGGTTCTTCATTACTGATTTTCTTTGTACGCCTTTCTGGCTTGGTCCTGTTAAGATCTTTTCCATCTGTACACTGTGAAAGCAGCTTTTGTTATAGCCTCAGCTATCCACTCACTATCAGTCCCAGCCTGCCTAGGGCTTTTTTTTTCCTAGAAAACTTGTGTTTGTGCAGAAACATTTTCCTTTGTAGAGCTTCCATACATGCTCTGTTCCTCTATAGATCATTCTGTCACCCCGTGCGCCCTTAGTTCCTCTTCAGTTCCCACTGCTCACAAAAGGCTCTGCTCCACCCCATCTCTTTTGCTGTCTTTCCAGAAATTCCCCAATCCCTTGCTCTGCTCCCCTCTGCTACTTCTCCATCCTTGCTTCTTTCCCACCATGCCCCCACATCTGCACTCTGCTCCTCTCAGGTCAAGCAGCCTTGCTGCCTTTGCATTGGCCTCTCCCTTGATGCCCACAAGGAAGAAGCCAAACAGCTGGCTTGGTCAGGAGATGTGGGTTTGAATTTTTTTCAGGCTGAGTTCTGATTTCTGATTTCTCAAGCACTGAAGTGAGCTTTCGTGCTTCATTTGTCTCCCTGTACTGGAAATTGGACTTCTCCCCACAAATTGCCCGTCCCTTCTTCCACAAGAGGTAGATTCTCTTCTTCTCCTGGAGCTTCAGGAAAACCTCCTTGTTCATCCATGCTGGTCTTCTTCCCCACTGGCTCATCTTGAGGCACGGGGGGGCAGCCTGCTCCTGCATCCTTAAGACTTCCTTCTTGAGGAGCATCCTTCCTTCCTGGACCTCTTTACCTCTTTACCCAAAGGACCCTCCCTACCAGAGTCCTAAACAGTTCAAAGTCTGCCCTTTGGAAATCCTTGCTGGCCCCCTCCTGAAAAGAGGCCAGTTTTGCTTGCCCCTTTATCAGCCTGATGATGGTTGCAGACCTTCTGCCTTGCAGGGCTAGATTCAGATAACTTTCTTTCTTAGTAACACTATCAGGGGACAAGCAAATTAGGAAGTTTAAAGGTAATTACTCTCAGAAGCCTGATCAGATTAAAAAATGTACCCTCTGGCTCTGCATGCCTGAAGTCCAGTGTTAGTAACAGCAAACATGGACCAATAGGCATAATACAAATAATAAATAAAAGCACCAATGAGGTCTGGCTTTGTTTTGTTTATCTAGGGAAACTGTACTCAGGCATTGTCTTGGTACTGGTGTAAAATGGGTATAAACTGACAGCAGAATGAAGTCCTGTGAATCTAGATCTTACTTCATGCAAGAAAGGTTGTTCAAGAGGAGGTCCTTCCTGAAATCAGAGGAAAGTAATTGCATTGCTTGGCACCTGCCCAAAGTGATTTCATTTTCTGTTGGGGATTAAAATGCATTAATAGCCTGAGGACAGCATTTTCCTTGCCAAAAATGTCTTTCTTCCCTCCCCTGATTATTTTAAATATGAGAGCTTGCAGGTCAGGGGTGAACACCCTGCAAGTATTACTTGAACCATCAAATGAAAGTGCAGCAGTATCATTTTCTCTCGAGCAAACACTGAGTTAATTAAAATATGCATTTTGAACTTGGCAGATTTCACATTTTTCATAAGAAAATACAGGTCTGTACATTGAAAAGGCAGACTAAAAATAACCAGAGATATGACACCTGAATGGCAGTCTTTAAGACTTGAAGCCACACTAAAAGTTTTTCTGGCAAAACACTATCTCCAAGACTGTCATTTACCCTCAGCCCGCTCTCTACCCCTGAGCAATATAGCAAAGCTGGCAGAAGCCTTCATGTAAATGTGATTATGCCGGCCAGAAAATCCTTTCAGCAGCAGCTCTTTGGGAAAATGGCATAACCTACATGGGCCAAAGCACTCCCGCTAGCTGCATAGTGCCCCACAAGGGAGCAAGGCCAGTACAACAAATAATGCAGTGAAAAATGTTTCTAGCACTTGGAAGCCCAGCCCTGCAGACATCAGCTACCAGGCTTCTGCCACCAGCTCATGACTGCCTGTTTGTCAATAGCAGGCTCACCATAACAGGAGGCTAATATACCCCTATGCACATCTCTGTCTCAGCTTGGAAGAGCTATGCAGGTCTCCCTTCAGGTTTTGAGAGGGAAATGAGTTCACACAGAGGCAGAATGCAGGGTGGGACTGGACAGATATGGCACAAGAAACCTGAAGGGCCCAGTGCCACCAGAGCTGATGCCAAATAAAAGTAGCAGCAATCTGTGTTGACAGAGCCAAAGCAATTTTTCTTCAAGATTTTGTGCAAAGGATACTGCAGAGGTAGAGGGAGAACAGCACTTCTCTTGAATACCACATTAATAAGTGTCTGTACACAGACTGAAGGTTGACTTACCCTTTCTCCCCCTCCAAAACTCCTTTCTCTTGCTCTATTCTTATAATCCAAGTTCAGCTGACTTGTGCAGTGACACACAAGTATGAAATTTCCCTTCTCTTCACTGTACTTGTCATTCTCCAGCAGATTGATCTGAAAACACAAAGTCACTTTAGTCATCTGAAAATACCAGGCAAAATGTTTTCATTCCTACCTGTGTAAATCTGGGACAATCTCATACGCTTCGGTACATTTGTTTGATAGCTGAAGGAAACCAAATAGCAAGCTGAAAAGGCTGAGGGTTGGCTGCCTTTCTGAACGTCCAAAACAGTTTAAGAGCAAAAGGCTTTTTTTTTGTTGTGCAGTGAGATGATGTGGACTTCCTACTTAAATTCAGCCCTAAGATGTAGCATGGGGTAACTGGGGGGATCCTTATAAAGATGCTCCAGTAAGTGGAGGTGAGGAGTTCTTGCAGTAACTTGAAGCAGAGACATAGTAAATCTCTGATTAATTATTTGTCTAGGTTTGCATTAAAGAATAAAACATTTGTGCAGCAATAATTCTGGGCTCAGTAGTTCCTAACTTGGAGAACAGGCTGGCTTGCCAACAGATGCATCTCTTAATTCTCTGTGTAGGCAGAGCAGAAGGGCAAAGCTCTCCCACCAGTACATTGCCTTTGGTATAGACAGGATGGCCAGCAGCACACCATGCCCATCCCAAGGGAACTGCCAAATGACACTGGGGCTATAGCAGCCACAGGAGGATGAGGGAATGGCTGCTACACAGACCCTGCACTGCTGAGACTGGATGGGACCACAGAAAGCATCTGACATGGATCTGGGCACAACAGTGTGAACTGGGCTGACAGCTGCTCTGCACCAGGAGTTAGGCAGGGATCTCATCATCATCTTTCTGAGCAGGAGCTTCATAGGATGGCTTCTGCAGTACAGGTAGCTGCCAGACATCATTGTGATCCCCAGTGAGATGTTCTCTTGTGTCTGCCCTTGCCTCCACAAAAGAAATAGGAGCATGTGTGATGGAATCTGCAGCATCTATTATGCACTGAGTGAATAACAAGGAAGTGTTTGATTTTCATCTAAAGACATCATCTGCATTAGAATGCACTCTCGTAGGAACCATAAGACTTTAGGGGGTGTGTTGGAAGAAGAGTGGGTTTTAAACAGCAAAGCATCTTCGTTGTAAGAAAGGTTTTATCAAAAAGAAAGGTGAGCCAAAACTCAGCTATAAAATAAAGAGAAGCGTTACAAGCAAAATATGGCTAAGAAAGGAGACATTTTATATCTCCAAAGGCATCTACAAGGAGAGGAATTCAGGTTATGCACTGAAATCCCAAAAGGCTTATATTAGGAGCACATCTGTATAGGTACCCTTGTAAAATGAAACAGCTTTTCAAGAACTTGCTGAAGTAATGAGCAGATAATAGCCGTCTTGGGGCACCCAGGTTTCAACAGCATGCTTTGCTTGACTGAGAAGGTGTCTGGAGGTGTGAATGGGCAGAGTGCCACTGCCTATGGAAGACACTACACCTGATACTGACAGACTGAAACAGCTGGAGGCAGGGACAGATATGTCTGAGATGGCTGTTTCTATTGAGCGGGTGGAGAGCAGACCCTGAAATGGGTCTCTGCAGAGAACAGAGAGCTGACTGCATCCGTTCTGTGTTAAGGAAATCTATGGACAATGAGTCTATATGTCATGGAGATGTAGCAGTCCCACTTCATTTCACGGTAGATTTGTGCCGCTCTGAATGTGAAACTGTCCCTTCAGCAGCTGTTCCAGAGTCTTCCAAGGGGAAATTTTGTGAAGCAATATCTGCCCGCCTGGTATCAGCTCCATTTGCTACTGAAAGCTCTGCAAAGAAACAGAGCAAATGTAACTCTCCTCAACAGCGAGTCCAAAAAAGACAGTGTCAAGAAAATGGGAGAGCTAGCAATATCCAGGATGGTGAGAAGCAATGGGGAGTAACTGGAGGCAGCCAGCACGGCATGAAAGACAAAATCACTGCCCTCTCTTCCTCTATTAAACTGACAGAAATAGAGACAGATGATAAATAAATGCAGCTAAGTGGGATGAAAGCCTGAGGGAAGCTCCAGGAGCAGCTCGGGATGCACCAGCTTTTAGCTGATCTCTAGGTCTGATGCAGCTGCCAGTGGCAAAGCAGGAGCTAATGTTAATGCAAAACTGATTCAAGACATTCCTTAAACACCAGGCAAGGAAACTCACTTGAACTGCAGCAACAGCATAATGTCTGCTGTAGTGAATGGCCCACAGCAGTAGCTCTCTCCCAGCTCTCCTCCTGCCTGCCTTCCCACCACTGCTGGAGGGTGGAGGAAGCTTGGAAATACCACTGAATGACAGCAATAGTGCTGCAAGCTGTAGGTTGCATTTTGCTGAATCTGGAGTGAATCCTGGGCTTCACCCCACATCCTCAGAGATTATTTAGATATTAAAAGCACCTAGGATCAATCTCAGAGTGTGGCTTGCTTCAAATTTATGTTATAGCACATATTCTGAAGCATATTCAGCAGTGGCATTTCAATAGCAGAGTTGGTTTTCTTAACCTGACCTCCTATCTTCCCAATCACGAGCAGAAAACATACAAGTTTGGTCTCATCAAAAAGCTCACCAGGCCCTGTTGCCTTCAGGGTGAATGTTAATCCTATAATCTCCTCCATTCTCTGTGTTGCAGCGTAATGTGTGTAAATGTATTGCAGTAGAGACCATGCAGAATCTGGCTCACAGAGCCTTCTTTAAGCTTGGGTGAGGCCAAACAGAAATGCAAAAGAAGTATCCCTGGGCTTTGTCCCTGAGCCATACAGAGGGCTCTGCCTTGAGCAGAATCTGAGTTCAGACTCAAAGCTTGTTTGTTCACGAGGAAATAAATGGGACCAGTCATGCATAAGCTCTTGCTCAGATGATATCTGGGCTTTCCCAGGCTGGAGCTAGTAGGCACAGGCCAAGGAGCAGGCTAACCATTAAGCAGTGCAGATGATGGGTGGCAATCTGGTGCTTGAGCTCATGTTTAGATTTACTAAAATAAATAAAGCCTATAGAAATGTAGAAATTGATACAGTGGGCCAAATCTGGTGCACTTTTGCAGGGACTCTGTCTGAATGGTAGCTCAGTCATCATCAGCCAAGGGCAAAATGCATCTGAAAGCAGCCTGTAACAACAAACAAGATTTTTTTACTTGCAACATAGTGAAAAGAGCTCCTCTTAGAACCTAAGAAGTAGGGCTTTGTTCACATCAGCTAGGAATGCTTAGCAGAGGGAAGAAGCAATAAACATCATTGGCTATGATGTCATGAGCTCTCCTGGAAGCTCAATGCTTGTTTCACTCCTTTTGCGTGCAGCAGCAAAACCATACTGCAAATTGAAGTGTCTCGACCCCCTAGACAACAGAAATGTCCCAGCATTTATGAGTAAAGGGACTGTTTAAGACTGAAAACAGGTCAACACATTTGAATTAAGAATTAAGAAACTGCTCCTCAAACAATATTTTGCTTCAGATTTTACCCTTTCCCTTCCAGTTAGTGCAGGCTGTTCAAGCAAGGTAAGTGTCCCTCTCAGGGAGCAGAAGAATTGTTCATGTGGAGGAATAGGACAGGCAGACATTTTGCAAGCTCCTTCTCCAAGTCTCTGCTGATGCACTGCATCCCTCAGTCCTGCTAATTTAATTCCCCCATAACAGAGACAGACACAAGCTTGTGTAATTGGTTGTATGCTGGTGCTTGTAAGACTCCCATCACAACCCAACCCCAGTGATGTCCTCTAGATGTGACTGCCCCCTTCAGATTAGAAAGGTTATCAGAGCAGTCACATCTCTTAAATTCCCTGGAATCTGGGAAGCAGGGTGTGTACAAGCAGGATTTTGTAGGCATCGTGTGCCTTTTCTTACCACTCTGTTATATTCCAAAAGGAACCCTTTCAGCACAAGTTGTCGTATCAAGCCCACTTGCTTCTGTGGAGATGACAGTCCAGTCAAGTGGCTGCAAGCTCTGCTAAGGTACCCTACAGACTTAAGTGGCAGAGGAGCCAATGTAAGTTCTGTTCCCTTTTCTACTTCCCTTCCCTTCCCTTCCCTTCCCTTCCCTTCCCTTCCCTTCCCTTCCCTTCCCTTCCCTTCCCTTCCCTTCCCTTCCCTTCCCTTCCCTTCCCTTCCCTTCCCTTCCCTTCCCTTCCCTTCCCTTCCCTTCCCTTCCCTTCCCTTCCCTTCCCTTCCCTTCCCTTCCCTTCCCTTCCCTTCCCTTCCCTTCCCAAGTCTGCTTGGTGGCTAATAGTAATCTCACACTCAAGCTTAATGGAAATTCCTGCAGCTAATCACTTTTGTAGAATCCTTGGGGTGGAATGGCAGTAAATGCCTGGTGTATGGGGCAGTCTGGCTTTGCTTTAAAAATAAACTTTCCTTAGTTATCTTATTCTCCTCTGACTTTCACACTCTTTCCACTAAAAGACAAGCAGAAGAAATGAAGACAGCTCACCTTTTTCTCTCCCAGACAAAAGCAGTTTCTTTTCATGTCCTCCGTCCTGTCCCATCCCAACCTGTTTTGCAGGTACCACAGAGGAAGAGCTTGGCTGGACCCCAGATCTCCTGCCCTTGCAGGATATGCTATGATTCGAATGCAGCTGGCCATGCTGAACAAACATCTGCCAGCTGACAGACAAAGTGAGGCAAGTGAAGATGTGAACAGAGCAGCAGAAGCTGCACAAGGCTTTGCAGACCACCAAGTGCTGGATGTCTGGCACTACGTATATGAAAATATGTACCTGAATTCATGATCTCATTGCTATTGTAACTGAGTAATGTAGTTTTGCTGCCCCACAGCCCAAGAGACTGATTAATAATATGCTATTTCTCTAATACTGAACATCAGCTAAGTCTTGGCAAAAGCAAATGATTTGCCAGAGTCCTTGATGGGAATTTTCAGGAGGCAAGGGAACTGAACCTGATGTTTTAAGTCTAACATTTGCATGAGATGCTCCTTAAAGCTAAATAAGGTGAAAATGGACTGGGAGAAGTGTGAAGTTCCTTTCAAAACTTGAGGTTGCTATTAAAGACTGAGAAAATGACATAACATTGCAACACAGGCTACATAATGGAGATGAAAGTGTCTGAGAATAGGATTTTTGAATTTTGTTTTGGCATCTGGTTGTAAGTAATTTGGACACAATGGAATATGGACTGTAGCAATATCTAGGTATACATAGAAGCCTAGAGACTTTAGGGCACTACAGAAAATACAGGAATCTCCCCTGGAGGACTGGCAGTGTTCATTAATACACATTCTAATGCACCATAAACAGCAGATTGCATATAAGCAACTAGCATGACACTATAAGGGATGTTTTGTGTGACTAAAGAAGACATTACAAATAAATGAATTAGTAGATATCAGAATCACCCACCATGTTACCCTCTCAGACATAGAAAAGGATTCCAGCAGCAGGCTGCTTCCTGCAGTCCTCTGTTGCATGAAAGAAGAGTATCACAGAATCATGTTTCCCCATCAGCTACAAGGAGACACTGAATTTCCATATATTCTGTTTACTGTAACATTGCTATGATTCTGCAGAGACCAGTGGACTGAGACAGTATTTTAATAATTACTTACAAAAAAAAAGAGAAAAGGAAAAAAAAAAGAGAAAAGAGAAAGAAAGAAAAAACTCTTTACATGCAGAAACTTCATACGCCAGATTTATATTCAGTTCTAAAAGGATGACTTTAAATCTATATATAAATAATTCAAAGGATTAATATACTGAGTGCATCTGACAAAAACAAACAAAACAGAACAAAACCAACAGTCCCCAGGCAAGAAAAATCTATCAAAAAATTGAAAGGTAGAATGGAATTATAGAATTACAGAATCATAGAATCATTAAGGTTGGAAAAGACCACTAAGGTCATCCAGTCCAACTGCCAACACATCGCTACCACACCCACTAACCATGTCTGTCAGTGCCACATCTGCACAGTTCTTGAACATCTCCAGGGACAGTGACTCCACCGCCCCCCTGGGGAGCCCATTCTAATGCACCACTCTTTCTGAGAAGAAATTTTTCCCAATATCCGGGTCACTTCCCATGAAACAACTTGAGACCTACCTGGGAGAAGAGGCCAATCCCCACCTCAGTACAACATTTCAGGAGTTGTAGAGAGAAATAAGTTCTACTCTGAGCCTCCTCTTCTCCAGAAGGAACAATCCCAGTTCCATCAACCAATTCATTGCCCTTCTGTAGACAGGCTCCAGAACCTCAATCATAGAATCATAGATTGGTTGAGGTGGAAGGGACCTTTAAAGATCTTTTAGTCCAACTTCCCTGCAATGAACAGGGAAATCTACAGCTAGAACAGGTTGCTCAGCAACCTGTCCAACCTGATCTGAAATGCCTCCAGATCTACCACATCTCTGGGCAACCTGTGCCAATGCTTGACCACCATTACTGTAAACTTCTACTTTACATCCAATCTAAGTATCCTCTTTTCTAGTTTGAAATCATTTCCCCTTATCCCATCACAGCAGACCCTGTCAAAGAATCTGCCCCCCTTCTCTCTTACATCCTCCCTTTAGACACTGAAAGGCTGCTATCAGGTCTCCCTGGAGCCTTCTCAATGTCTTTCCTGTAGTGGGGGGCCCAAAACTGAAAGGAATAAGCTGAAGGTACTCCTTTCTACTTCTTTGAATTTAGAATCCTTAAAAATTGCTTTCAAATAGCAATAGCTTTTGCTGCAACAATAATATATAGTTACTGATACTTGCTTGTGCAAAAAGAAAAGTTGAAAGTTAAAGTGACTTGTGTCTTCTTTGTGTTAAAAAACTTTATATCAAAGAGCAAGGATTCCCTTTAACAGAACTGATACCTCTTAAGACTTTCAGTTCAGATCTGATAAAACTCCCATTTCACAGCTGGGTCTTCAGCAAAATCTCTACAAAATTAATGAATTTTCATGCTTGGCATTCTCACCCGAAATAAAAAATCAATCAGAAAAAAATATTAAAGCAACAAGCCAACAGTTTTATGTTCTTTGTGTATTTTGTGAAGAAATAAACATCACAAAATTGTGCGGTCCTTTTCTGTTTGTAGAACACCTTTAAAAATAAGACTCAATCTATTGTTTTATCATTTGAAATCAATCTTCTCAGGCCCGCTGAGATGAGTAGATTGAGCATCCCACCATACAAGGAGCTAGGGAAATCACTTCTAAGCTAACAGACCATCACACCAGACTTCCCTGGCAATTATTTTTGGTGTGACTGATCAGATAGTCTTCTCAAACAAGCTGTTTTAATTATGTCAAATAATGCTTTAAGCATACCTAAGCTCTCCTGAGTGCGATTCCATACCAGAATCTCCTGGTAATCATAGAACTGTGTAATAGCCAACCACAGGCTACTCCACTTGACAAGAGGTTTTTGCAGCTGCAGCAGTGTGCAAAATTGTTTTATTTGCTGCTACAGACCCACAAATGAAGTGCACCAAGCGATGCTGGATGGGTGTTACCCTCTTAGGGGCCATTATAACCACTGCAATAGGGAAATGCATTCTCTCTCTCTCCCTCCCTAACTCTGCATATAACCCTCTCTGTACTTTCTGACTCCTGGCTAGTGTGCCTCCGTGTGGTTACTAAGATGCTGGAAATCATTTTGGATGTGTAAATGGCTTGGTAAAACAATAGTATTTTATTCAGGATTCAAGTTGCAAAGTTGCATCAGCAGGAGTGGATGTAATAGCAAGCAGCTCTTGCTTGAGTTGTGCTGCTCTAAGAACAAAAGGAATGAAATTAGCTACTCAAGTGACATTCAGATGCCACCCTGACATATCTCGCAACATTTGGGAACACATTTGGGAATAAGACTGTGTCTTGTGCGTCTCTGTTGATTTTAGGCCCCAAAGCACAAACGTGGCAGAAGAGATACCACTAAAGCTTGGAACACTAGGAACTGCATTTCTGTTTGCTTCTCCTCAGTGCCCAAGTCACACACACTGCAGACATGGCTCTCAGCAGTTCCACTGTAGGAACAGCACAGTGTAAACAGATGGAAGACACCTACCTGCAACAGTTTCCTGCCATATTCATCAGTGAGAAACATGGGCTGTTATCACCTTAAACATTTTGCCACATTCCTGTAAAGGAAGGAAAAGCAAACATAAGGATCTCATACCTCAGTGACTTGTAGTTCACATTGAAAGAAGCAACTGAGGCAAAAGGAAAACAGTCGGGAAGGCTCGAGGCTGTGGTCACAGGTGCAATGGGTGCCACCAAGGCCAGGAGCAGTGTGGCCACTGTGCAGATTATTCTGGAAGCACAGAGACCTTGTGCATAGGAAACAAAAGATTTACAGTTTCGCATTTGGTCTGGGCTCTTCTTTCAAGCAGCAAAACTCCCGTGCTTTCTTTTTACACATATCCGAGACCATCAACTTTGTTGTTCACAGCATGAACTGTTAAAAGCTTCACAATTATGCCATGCAAACAGCTTGTTATATAGAGAACAGAGTCGGTACTGAAGCCTTCAAATGATGCTAACCATGGCCAAGTATTTGGGAGCTGCAATATCTGAGCAGCTTGGGAACGGGGAACGTTCTGAATGAGTTGCTCAAGGAATTATCTGAAATCTGCCAGTCTGGCTGAGGCTGTGTCTGGGAAGAGCAAAGATGCCTCTTGCTGTTTCTGCCTGCAGCAAGAAAGCACTGCCTGCAGCGGTGTAGTCCCTTAGCATAAAAATCAGCTGAATTTCATTGGCAGCACAAGTCTGACTGGAGGCACGTCCAAATCCTGCTGAGGGGCTGCCGATAGGACTGGAGGTTTCTTACGGTTTTAGATATATTTAATCTCTCTTCTGCCACTAGAGGGCACAGCTCACTTTCCTGCAAGGTGAAACAGAAATTACGGGGATTTTGCCTAATGGAAAGGTTTGGCGATCAGCCCATCTTCCTCCACGCCTGTTTTGCAGCCCTTTGGATAGACCAGAAGACTATCTTTTTTTTTGAGAAAAAGAAAGCACAGCTTTATGCTACCAGAGACCTGGTGCCTGCTGATACACAAGGTGGGGTAGCCAGTTCTCACTTTGCACAGCTTGAAAGAGCACCTGATATTACTCGATCCTTGGTGGATTGCATTTAGAAAAAGTTCTGCCAAAATGCCACGTCTTCTGTTTTGCTCTGCCCTGTTCATATGGTGCCATGGGTTTGTGTGGCTGCTAGAGCACAGGGGTGGTGATGGTTCTTGGTATCACTGGACAGGCTATGTAAGGGGACAAGCTGTGCAAGGCTGTAGTGCCCTGCTTGTGATGTTGGGGACCGATCCTATTTGAGAAAGAAGAGATGCTGCCTTCTGCAGAGCAGAGAGTGACCTTTTCTGCAACCAACATTTGATTAGCAGTAGGTTTTTATATAATTTCTCCTTCAGCAATCACAGCCAGAACAGTGCGATGATCAGCACGTCCTCTGCTTTGAGATGACAGTTCAGATCTAAATAGAGCAACCACAGATTTGAGCCCTTATTCCCTTTTACTCTAAGTGCATTCCTCAGCTGCCATAGGCTGTCTGATGCTGTGTGAAGACCAATTTCCCAGATGTGTTTTTCACTGATGAGTGTTCATCCAAGAAAATATGCAAAAGCATTTCAGGTTGGGAAGTGGCAGGAAATTGCAGTGTTCCTGATAAGACGTGTACAATGATCTCCAACAGTGGCATCATCGGTATTTTGGCTTGTTGACTAGAATAATGAAACTGTGCTTTTAAACATAACAAAAGCTGTATTAGTGAAACTGTTTCAGCTTGTTGAACTAAGGTTCTGTGTGTCCTAGTCACTAATAATTTTGATTGTGATGAATAGAATTGTTCAGATATAAATATGTGTGGGGTTACAAATAACTGTAATCTACCATCCAAACGAACAAAAGTCCATATAAAATAGGCAAATGTGATCTTACCACAGCAGTCAATTAGTAATAACAAACATCAATAGCAAACATTATTTCCGTTTTTGTTTGCTTGTTTGTTTTGCAGAGACAATGGATATTAATGAGAATTTGGCAGACGAACGATAAAAGCAAAAATAAAAGACATTCCATGATACTGCTATGTCCAAGTGCCAGCTATCAGCCTGCAAAAGACTAAGAAACTGCAAACAGTGACTTAGGACATGCAGATTTCCCAAGCAACAAGACTGCATTTCCATGCAAATGATCAGGCTGCTAAAAATAAATACCAGGAGATTGAAAGGATCCACATTATATAAGCAGAAATGAATATAAATCAGCATTTCATGTAAGCTCACCATAAGGCATCAGCGGGTCTTCAATGGGTGTCTGAAACATCTGTTTTTGTTCTCTGCCTCTGACAAGTTGGCTTTCCAAATGCAGCAGCTGCCAGGCTACCAGCCCTGGAAACTCAGAAAAGGAACAGACAAGTATCACCAACAAAGATGAGCACGACATGACTGAACGGTGTGTTCCCAAGGTGCCTGAGGGAGTTCTTCTCAAAGAACTTCAGAAACGTAGGCCCAAGGCAGGGCCGCAAAGACACTGTGGGTAGATGCCCACAATGCCCTATGACCACAGATGTTCCTCCATTTTTGGTGTCCAGTCTGGGAGCTGAAGTCCCTCCACCAGAAGCAGTAACAATAAGAGCATTCATCATCGCGGTAAATACCCTGTAATGTGACCCATGAACTCTTTTGGTATCTCCTGCCCAACACGAGGCAACTAAAACACTCCCTCAGTCCCTTTTCAAACTTACATCCTTTAGTTGCCAAATGGCTCTAAGCCTCCTTAGCCAAAAGCACAATATAGATGGTACTGAGGGACTTTCCTCTGGCAGCACTGAAATCCCACTGCATTAATCTTAGATGAAAATGTCTGGTACTAAAAATGGCTCTATACCCAAATATTAGGCAAAGTGTGTAAAGTCCCTGAGAAAAAGATTAAGAGCTCAGAAAAAAGCTGGACTCTCTCCTGAACTACACTGAGCACCCAGATAATTCAGATGTTAAATTCTCTTTCTAGTCAGTGTTTTAGTCAGGGAGGATCTGCTCTAATGCTATTTTGCAAGAACAAGGAAGTATTCGTTACTGAATTTCCCACAGATAAATTTACGCTTCAGCTTTTTGACATCAGGCAGTGTCTCTATTGACAGTAGGGTTAAACCTCAAGATGATTATAATCGTGACACACCAGATTTACTCCTGGGTTCCTTGGAAAACTGAACAAGCTCCATTAAGAAATCCCAGAATATGGGATGCAGTCTGCTTATAATTGCCAACGTGGTCAACAACAACAAAAATGGTTACAAATACTATTCAGAGAAACTTATGCAGGCAGTGGGAGAGATTTCCCAAGGTCAGTAAGAGATGCAGGAAGAAAAAGCAGGCCTCCCACTGCCTGCTGTTAGTCACAACACACCAGGCCACAGCTTGTAGCAGTGAAGAATGAATGAGCACCTCCAAAAAGGAGACAGACAACTGTCACTGTAAATGCTGTTTAGTCACGTTGGTTTAATGGATAAGAACTTAAAACACATCTGAGCCTGAATGTCCTGCTGATAATGGCAGCTGGGGCCATAGGGCAGGCTGCACATCACAAGCAAAGCCCACTGTGCAGGTTGATGGTAAATCCTTCAGTCCTGGTGGGAGATCATTACGCACAAACCTTTTTGCATTCCCTTGCAGGTAGCAGGGCTGCACAATCCTGCCCTGCTGAGAGCTCTTCTGCCTTAAAGAAATGGTACACAGCTCCAACTCCCTCTTTTATAGCATAGCATGTTATGCAAGGGCCTTTCAAAGCAGCCCTAAGCATGGGTTTTGACGACATCACCAGATGGCCAAGGGTTTTGACATTTAATAATCCACCAAGACTGGGAACAAGCAGTGTATTTTCTCCTCTTTCCAGCACTCCCACACATTGTATCTTGCTTTGGCTACTTGACCCAGCAGAGATTGCTTCTGTCTTTTCCCTTCCTGCCTTTTTGCAGGGCCAGTGCGCAGGCTTCTCCTTTCCTTTGAAGAATCCTAGGCTTCACTGCACTCCTGATGAGAATCCAGCCTCCTTTTTTCACTAAATCCTTCAAAGCCTTCAAATAGGCCTCTAAGTGGATCCTCAGAGATCTACTGCAGCTCAGCTCAAGATCCTGTGTATTCATTGTTGCCTACGGTGAAGAAAGGGCTCTGTTTAAACAAGGATCTCATATTTTCATTTTGCCCTCGATTATTTCTTTTGGAAAAGTTAAACAGCAGCTGAAAAATCTCTGTTGCAACTTGAATATTATTTTCTGAACCAGATACTTACTTTAATGCTGGACACAGAAACAATATGGAGTTCCTCGGGAAGCAAAAGCAATGCAGCTTCTTTAAAGCCATCAGTATTTTGGCAGCAGCTATTTTTACCACCAAAAAGAAGCCTATGGTTAAGAATGAAGCTTTAGAAGCCTGACTGATCCAGTCACCTCAGTGCTTCCTTTTATATCGCCCTTTTTTTTTCCTTCTAGGATACTTTGTTTGGGCTGAAACCCAGAGTTATTGTTAGTCCTTTAACTTTCACTGTTGCAGCAGCGACACATGTTGAAAACACATTTTAAGCTTTGAATTAGACCAAGGCTCCCTTCCTTTCTGAGTCTTTCTACTGTTTTAGAAGCTAGAGGCTGTATTGCTCAAAAACCTGTTCTCATTCATCTCATATTGTTGACCACCGAATGGAAAATAGTTCTCTCTTATAGTTAATGTCAACTATAAGAGAATAGAGCCTGCTTCAGTTCTCTTTTACTCTCCAAAAGTCATGGTGAACACTTGGAGACAATATCTCCTTTTCCAGGAAACAGTCCTGTTGCATCACTGCTATTAGGCTCTTGCTTTCTGCAGAGTGTGACTGGTTTTGTCTCAGGAGAGGTGGCAGAAGAGCAGTAATATCCATCTCTGAGCAGGACTCAAACACAGCCCCGCAAACCAGACCAGCTTATGTGGAGTCTCAGCAGACTTCGATCAGTAATGCAGAAATGAGTAACTCCAGGTTAGATCAGAAAGTGAAACACCAGTTATGGGTAACTTCTAAGGAAATAAATAACAAGGAAATGAACCTATTCCAGCAGCTGTTGTTTTCTGTTGCTGCAAATCCTTCAGACTTCCAAGAAACAGGAATGGCCATTGTAAAAAAAACAACCCACAAGTTTGCTATTTGGAATGAGTTGCCTTATATTCCTTGAAACGAATCATTCTGGTTTGATTAACAGTAAAATAGTTTTTCTTATGGAAGTGCCCTTTCTCAGAACCCATGAGGAAATAGTTGATGCATACACATTTGTTGGCACTTCTCTGAATCTACATCTTACTCTCCAGATTTCGGAGAATGACCTGGTTCATACATATCATTGCTCTCTGAAGGGAGCAGTGCTGTGCCAGAAGAAGCCACTGTGAAATATCCACACTCTGATCAACTGTGATTCTGAGCAAAGCATTTCTAACCCAGCTGCTGATTTTCCCTTTCTTCTGAAGATAAGCAATTAGTCAAGGACAAGATGCTAAATGCTGAAGATATTTGCTTTACTTTCAGAGATGGGAGTGTACAGTCAGAGGTATCTCTGCTTTCAGGCTGCTCTTCAGGTCAGAATGACCCTTTCCATCATTGCCTGATGAAGGGGAAGCATTGCTGCTTGGAACAGATCTTTCCCTTATGACCCATCCATGAAATGAAAACTGTAAGAACAAAGGATCCAAAGGCTTCAGCTTTGTAATTTCACAGATCTTATAAAATATACAGTAGGTTTTTAAGAATAGGGGATCAGTTTTCCTGCTTGGTCCAAGCTCTGGTAATAAAAACAAGGATGGTCACAGAATTGATGTAGTTCTAATGGGCAAAGCAAAGGGTCAGGAAATGGAGTCTTGCTCTGTGCTTAGGAGTAGTTCTAAAACAGCAAAGAACTTTGATGACTGTTGCACAGAGTGATTTTTTTTAATTATTATTCTTTTTTAATTTCGAATATTATTTGAATTTGAAACAAAGATTTTGGCATATCAGCTTCCTCTGTGATTAAATGACATTCTCAGCCCTTGGTAGAAAGATCCATCCTGGAAAGAATTAGGCAGGTTGAGCGGTGTGCCACTGCTCTTCTTCCTTCGACTGATGGCATCTACTCAGTCTCCGGGGAAATGATGGAGAAACACAACCTCCCTACTCATTCATCCAACAGAAGAAACATCCCAGACAGCTGTGAAAGATTAATACAGACATAACATGTGGCTTTGTCTTTTCCCTTGGTCTCATTCACTGTGTGACTGCGCACTGTGGAACGTGTCTTGATGAAGAGAAGGCCACACGGAAACTGAGGCCAGGGAGACAGTGTCTGTGCCTGAGCAAAGCCAAAGTCATTCCTGACAGCTCAACAGCACACACTGAATGGAAGAACTAACAGTGCGAAGCATTTTCACAGAGGTGGATGGGTCCTTCTCTATAGCCTTCAGCATAATGCTGGTCTGTAAAATGGGGATGCAAAGAGGGGTAAAAGGAGTCTAGGGAAAGTACCACATCTAAAGCAGTCCTGCAAGGGTCACATGAGACATAACAACCTTTCCTCCAGGGCTGTAAATCACATTTATGTCAGCTAGGCTGGGGGGACGTGACACTATAAACAGAAGTAGTTTATCCAAATTGCAAACCTCTCTTCTATTATGTTATTCAGAGAGGTATGAAGATGCCAGTTCAGGAGGCAATTATTAACCTTGGCAGCTGCCTCACCCACACTCAGGACTGAGGAATACTAAACCTGATAGATACAAGGTTCTGTAATGCTTAGGGACATTTCTGTTTCGGTTTATGTTTCTGATTTATATAATGATAACAAGAACACTAAGAAAGAACTGCTCTGCCGTTCTATCTTTATAGGTCAGAAGTTTAAGGTTTTAGTATTGCCATCATTTCTTTTAAACAATAAAATAGTCAGGCTGCACATTGTACATATATCCCACTAGCTGGCATTCTGCAGCAACCTCATTTGTATTCTGTCTTTTCCTTAGCAAAACAATCAAACCACCACTCTGCATTGCCACAACTAAGTAGTTCCCCACTGTGATACAGACGTCGCCAAACATCTCACTAAATTCAGCATATCCCTGTTAACACATTTGTTTTCATCCCGATGGTCTGCATCACACTGTGTTCCCGGAGCCTTGCTTTAAAATTTAAACTGCAGCCCTTTGACATAAAAATATAAAACAAAATAAAGTGAGTATCTTTTCCTATGCAGCTGTGCAGTGGAACTGTATCTCCTTCAAGGATGATCTAGCACAGATTTTAGGCTATTTTTCCTTTCTCCTCCCCACTATATCCCATGAAGGTCTTAAGTGTCTCCCTGTACAAAGGAGAACATCTTGACTTCTTGAAGTATTATTGCCTATAAAGTCTTCCTTTTCCATACAAAACTGAATTTTAAGATGTGGAAAAGCTGGATGATTACACAAAGTGAGACCTCCTCCAAGACTGTGTTCAGCAGGGTAGCTTCACCAGCATGTGTAGATTCTCTAATACACAAACCAACACCCAGGGCACTGTATTTCTGCTTTGAGGACTGGGAGTGGGCACAGTTATTGGGGATTAAAGTCTCACTGGTCCTCTTGGTTGGACCTCCACAAACATGCCAGCAGCCATCATGCTCCAATTTTGTTTGTGAAGGAAAGTCCAGCTAAACGCATGAAGTAACTTCAAGTAAGGGATTGTAGGGAATCCAATGGCTTTCTGGGCCAGAATCATTGGCTTTAGAATTCTCCCTTTGCTATCAACAAGGTAAAGTTTTCATTTGTGAGTCTGGGCAGACCATACATGAGGATCCCTCAGCTAAATAAAGGCTTTAACATTTAGTTCTGAGACATGAGAGCCACAGCACTCTGAAATATGCTGGATTCTCTGTGGAAAGGGGAATTAACCTCAGCTAATTTTAGTCCTTTCAGAGTAGAGGTGATTAGGCTGAAGAACCCATGGCAGACCCTCTAAGAGGTGGCTCACAGACTCTTAGACTCATTTCAGGATAAGAGCACTCACTATCTAGAGCTCCCTCTATCATGACAGATAGAAGCAGTTGAAGTTCACAGTAGGCACCTCTGAGTGTCAGATATTCAAACTGAGTGAGATCTGTTACTTCTTTTGTGGACAGAACAAGACACCTGTGGAGAAATGGGGAAAAAAATGTCAGTGATATGTGTTGGGAGACATTTTCAGCAGTCTTCTTGGGAACCACATTTTCACTTTTTATTGGCATCACTCTGACTCCACCTATTGATGCCACACACAGTCCCTACGGTTATTAGACTGAACTGTGCTTCCCAAGTGACAGTACAGTCAGGAGGCAGTAGGAATGGGCTGCCCCATAGGGGACAGTGAGCTGGAGCAACAGCAAGGCAGGCAGTGCTCCCTGACCATGGCACCCAAACAATGTGAACGAGGCAGGTCCACTGCCAATAACCATCATCAACCACAGTACAGTGATTTCCAGGCAAGTGCAGAGTAATGAGGAAGGTGTGAGATCAAGCCAGGAACTAAGGCCACTGAAGTCAAGAAGTAACTTTATCCCTTGGCTGGTTAAGTACTTTTTACACAGACTTAGACAGTAATAGGACCTATCTTTAAACATTCAGCTTTTTAATTGCTTGGATACTTTATTCTAATCACTCTCTCTTGCCCATTATCGTTTTTCTTTAATGCTATGTGTCTACTAACAATCTCCCTAAGAGGAGCTGGAAGCAGAAGGAGAAGTATGAAAATGAATTGTAGTACGAGATGATATATTAAGTGTCCTGCAAGCAAGTGGAGAAGATACAGTCACTGCTGGATTCTCTTTCTTCCACTAGAGCTTCACAAGGCAGCACCAGCTCCACAGCTTGGGCAGCTCAGCCACGGCCATAATTCAGTGTAAGTCAAAAATGTTATTTCAGCAGGAACAGCTGAAATAGCAGAGGGCTTCTTGTCACCATCTCTGCACAAGCCCAGGAGAGGCAGAAATGGCTTGTTTTATGCTGTCTCTCATTATTCCTGGCACTTTATGACTCATTAAGTGTCCTAGTTTTGTGACTAACTCCTGCTGAGCTCAACACCTGATATACATTTATGGGTGGCCCGTTGGCTGTAATAACAACTGAACTATTCATAATTCCCCTAATCACGTTAACTCTTTCCTTTGTGTGCCAGGTTTCCTTTAAACAGTGGTAAGATAAAGATACTAGGGACCTGATCTAGTAAATCTGGAAGTTTGGTGGCCCAGCCAGGCAGGGGGGTTGGAACTTCATGATCCTTGAGGTCCCTTCCAACCCAGGTCATTCCGTGATTCTGTGATTCTGTGATTCTGCAACCTCGTTTCTAAACATAAACTGAATTACCTTCATCTCAACAATGAATTAAAAAAGCTTATTCAGCCTAGAAAAGGCTGGAGGGAGACCTCATTGTGGCCTTCTAATATTTAAAGGGACATCATAAACATGAGGGAAATCAACTTTTTATGAGGGTAGATAGTGATAGCACAAGGGGGAATGGTTTTAAACTCTAGGGAGATTTATATTAGATGTCAGATCCCACAGAAGGGATATGACATGATTAACGCTGCCCTGGATCCACTTAATATCTGTCTGTTTGTGGGACAAATTTGGGGCAATTTTGCCACGTTTGAATTAATTGTGCCATACTTTAATGTTGCCAAGTGCTGGTAGTTAGACCACATATGGTTGCAGGACACAGACCGTGCTACAGACACAGGGAACCTAACAAGGATTACAGACAGACTTCAGAAGCCAACAGTTATGGCCAGAGACAATAATGGAGCTGGAGAACACCACAAAGCTCATTACACCTGACGGCCTGGTACAGCCGTGAGGTAGTGACCGCGTTATCCTTGGAGCCCCGCGGCCCCGCCCGCCGCCATGTCGCGCCTGCGCGCTGCCCGCCCGTAGCGGGCTGTGCAAGATGGCGCCTGGGCCGCGTCGCACGGCGGCTGAAGAGTACCGGCCCAACCGCTTCGTTTCGCTGCCGCCCGAGCTCGACCCCGCCACTTACGACTCGTCGCCGGAGAAGCGCCGCGCTGAGGCCGAGCGCTTGGCCATCCGAGCCCGGCTTAAGCGGCAGTACCTGCTGCAGCTCAACAACCCGAAGCCGCCGGCCATCATCGTGAGTGGGGAGGGGTGTGGGCGGGGGGCTCCGGGCTCGTCCGCCTCACACGGACGGGGGCGACCAGCGGCAAAGCCTGAGCCCGTCCCGGGCCCTTGAGGGCTGGGCCGTGCCCTGTTCTCCCTGTGACCTTGGTGTCTGCCCCTGCTGGCCTGCGTTACTGGGTGTAGGTGGCGCGGTGCTGCCTTTGGGGCTCTTGCTGGGCTTTTGGGTCTTTTTTTGGGGCTCACAGTTTTCTTGCTACCTTAGGAAGATCCTGCCTTGCTGCGCTGGGACTATGCCAGGACACACAATGTGTACCCCAATTTCCGCCCGACGCCCAAGACGTCCTTCCTAGGAGCTGTATTTGCGATAGGCCCTATCCTCTTCTGGATAGCTGCCTTTAAAACTGAGAGGGTGAGTTCTGCTGGTGGTGTTGAGCTTCAGGGAACACAGGGTTGTAAAACATAAATCTGCCTAGAGGCTTAATTCCCCTTGCACATAAGAACGTTTAATCCTATTGGAGTATTAAGGAAGGCTAGTTAGTGCTGAACCTGCTATCTCAAAGTCTCATAGTGGGCTGCAAAGTTCCACTGTGCTAAGAAGCCTGTGTTGCATCTGCAGATGCAGCCAGTCGCAGTTCCTCTGATACGACATTTTGCTATAGTAAAGCTTTTTAATAGCAGGACACAGGGAAATGGTTTTAAGTTAAAAGAGGGAAGATTTAGGTTGGATGTTAGGGGGAAGTTCTTCACTAGAAGAGTGGTTAGGCCCTGGAACAGGCTGCCCAGGGAGGTTGTGGATGCCCCGACCTTGGAGGTGTTCAAGGCCAGGTTGGATGGGGCCCTGGGCAACCTGATCTAGTAAATGTGTATGTTTGGTGGCCCTGCCAGGCAGGGGGTTGGAACTACATGATCCTTGAGGTCCCTTCCAACCCGGCTCATTCTGTGATTCTGTGATTTCCATGGTACTGACTCTGTAAATTAATCACAAGAGATCACAGCTATATTCATCAGAATCATAGAATTGCTCAGGTTGGAAAAGACCATAAAAATCACCAAAACCAACCGCAACCTAACCGTACTACCCTAACTCTAACAACCCTTCGCTAAATCATGTCTCTGAGCACCACATCCAAACAGTTTTTAAACACATTCAGGGGTGGTGACTCAACCACCTCCCTGGGGAGCCTATTCCAGTGCTTAACAACCCTTTCCGTAAAGAAGTCTTTACTGTACTTCTGTACTTTGGAGTACACTAGGTGAAAATACTGAATCTGAAGTGTTTGATACTATTTCCAGAGCAACATGCTTTCTGATTCCTTTACTGGTGTTTTGAGATAGCAACTAAATGCATAAAGTAACTAACTTGAATACAACTAGTTTGGTGAAAAACACACTACAGCAGTTAGTCTGAGCTGACCTGTGAGAGATAACTGATGTGCAAAGGTCAGAGCATCTGTCCCTGTGTAAGGTAAATATAATATTTGTTCTTTCTTTTCACCTCTGACTATTAGCAGAGTTTGTGCTTGTATGGTAATATGTTCCTATACTCTTTGCTGAAATATTAGAGTTGCTTTTCTCTTATCCCTGGTTGATTGAAACTTCTTCTCTTTTAGACTAATGATGAATGTTCTCTCTTCCGCAGGATTATAAAGAGAAGCTTATCCGAGAAGGTAAATACGAGCGACCATTCAGTGTTTTTTAGGTTGCTGGAATCACAGTGCTGCTCTTGAGAAAGAAGTAAATAAGATGTATTGTGTGCTGATGTTTCTCCTTCCGAAGAATAAATCTTAATTACTCCTCGATCGTCTTCCATCTTTAATAATTATGGAAAGTGCAGCTGTACAGAATCTTTATATCTACTGCAAACAGATACAGAGAGCATGTCCTGAGCTCACCAGTTAACTCTTTTGATCTGCGTGTAAAGAGTCCTTTTAAAATGTAGAAGTTGCTGCTGTCAGAGCAGTTCAGGCTGAAGATTAAAATTAATAGCAGGTTGAAATATTAAGCAACTCCTATACAGTTTCCTAAAGAACAATTGCTCATTTTCTGGGTACTTCTCTTGTTGGTTTGACTATATAGTTTGCCCAAACCAGGTAATAGACAACTCCTGTTCTGTATTCTAATTATTTATGTGACTGACAGCATTACCACAAATGTGATTCCTGTGTAGAGGATCAAGAACTAAAAAGATGAGGCTCTTCTTTCTGGCAGGGGTTCCTTTGCAGTATAGGAGAATTCCGTTTCTCCCCTGGAAACAGGCTGTGATATTTATAATAAATATTTAAAAAGCACAATGCATAACTGAACCTTGTGTCTACGTAAGTATCTCCTCTGCTTATTCTCTGCCCTGGTTTAGGGTGGCTACAGAATTGTCACCACAAGGTAGTGAAATGTGAGTGTGAGGAAAAGGTCTTAAATTGGACTTGAATTCTCAGATGGCCTCTAGGTGCCCTCACAGTCCAAACAACCCCTGTTCTTTAGATGGCATAAAGGAGCTTTCTTTCCTGAATGTTGAGGTCAGTAGCAAAAAAGCAGCCTTAAACATGAGTTACAAATCCTCTGCTGTGAATGCAGCCTACATTACTGACAGCAAAGCGAGTCAGCTCTGGTAGGCGTTCTGTCTGCTTTGATTAGGATGTTAGTACAGGCCAGTTGGAGTCTCCCTCTATCTGAGCAAACTATTGAGCCTCTTCACAGAACAGCTGGGTTTGGAAGGGGCTGCTGGAGGTCATCTTCTCCTCCTCTCCTGGCTCAAACAGGGTCTCCTAGAGCTGAGTGCTCAGGACTGCCCAGAGGGATTCCTAACATCTCTGGAGCAGATGTTCTGCTTTTGCAATCCCTTATGTGCTCCCAGCAAGCCCTCTGCAACTTGCTCTTCTGCTGCCATAACGAAATCACACCTCAATTATTCCCTTTGCAGAACTATTTTCTAAAGGGTTATTGCAAATTATTCTACAAAATACAGCTGTGGGTCATTGCAAGAGAAGAAGCATCAAGACATGGAGAATGTGATACGTCGGGAAAGAAATAATTGCTTGTCTGAGCATTCTAAATTAACTGTCTTCCTGCTGCCACAAACTAATTTGATCCCCCAGTTTCTCATTTCCTCAGCTAATTGGAACTTCAGTTGCCACACATGTAAATCCTGCCTTGCAGCTGTATTGTTTTAGGCCAGTTGAACCAATTGTTCAGGGTGGTTTGTGGGTGGGAGCACACAAACTGGTCTTCTGGGTGGGCCTTTGGCTGGTTCATTGCATTGCTGTAATGGTGCAGTAGTGCTGAGTGAGCAGGGGATGGAGAGGGGTATTTCCCTTCAGAAACCAAGAGAGAAGACAGAAGGGTCAGTGTGCCTGATGGAATTTTACCCTTGACTGACATGTAACCACTCATTTCTGCTTCAGTGATAATTCTGTAGCAAGCGAAACCCAAGTCTGCAGGTAATTGGATCATAATTTATGCCCCAAACAGAAAACAAGCTTTTCCTCTCAGCCTGTGAAACATTTAGACCTCATTTATCCCTGGACCAGTCTGATTAAGTCTGTTTTTCTGACAAATGGGGCCTCCTCATCGCTGTCTTCTGAGCTGGCTATTTTAAAGTAAACATCTCCCTGTAGATTATATAATGTAGTGCTTTGCTCCAAACTGATGTTTTTTTTTTCCCTGAAGGATCTGGTATAGATCCAAGTCTGATGATGTACATAACTGACTGAAGTGAGGTGTTCCAGCTCTGCATTTCCTTCTCTTTTGGGAAATGGAAGATTGTTCCTTTGGAGCAGTAGGAAGCACAGATCCTCCTGGTACCAAACTTAGTAACAGTTTCACATCCTAGACTGAAACATGTACCCAATCTTATTAGTTTTCAGTAAGAGAAATCAGTTCCCTCAGAAGATGAGATGAGCATGGATTATAAGCAAACTAGTTTAGGATCTGAGAGGCAAGTTGCTTGGTAGCAGCATTTAGCACTACCTGGCTGACTAAATCTGACGCTTCCACGTGCTGTGTTGATGCTACAAGGAAGATGGCATGTGCTAAAGCAGAGGCCTGAAGGTTGGTTGTGCATCTCATTCCTAGTGAGAACCTTAGGGTTTCCTTTTCTGCCTGCACCCTGTGGAACAGGAGAGTGGCTCAAACTCACCACCTAGGGGTGAGGCTTGAGTATTCCTGTGGTTTTTGAGGCTCTTCATAAAAGAGACCTCATCAATTGTTGATGAAGAAGTCAATGTTGATGGACTGCTAAAATAAGATTGAAAAGGAAGCTTTCCCTTAATTAGCAGTGAAGCGCTTTGGAATCTCTGACCTTTTCTAATCTGCAGAATGCTTTTTCGACCATAAGGGCTCTTGGCAACCATTCACAGCCCAGCAGGCTGAAATGCCCTGCTCTTGTAGGAGGCTTATGTCTGATAGAGCTTTCAGCTCTGTTTGGAAAAGTCTTCCTTTACAGGTGGCATGAAATGCCTTGCTGATCTTCAGCTTCTCCCTGTGAAAGGCACGTCATACCATATAGTCAGGGCCCTTTGGAATGATGGCTGTCACCTTGCACCCATAGCAGGTACAGCATTCATACCAACTGCATGGGATGAGAGACACTCAAGTATTTCGGCTGCAGAGTGGCACCAGGATAGCTTTAATTGGGTACTTGAAAGCTAAGAGTAGTGGTTTTCATTTCATTTCCCGAATTACATAGGTATGGTCATTTTGATGACTTGGTGGCTGCTGGAAATGCTGTTCATGCACTCTTGTCTGCATTGACTGTGCTACCACATACAGGTGTGCAGGATTTCCCTGTCTTCGTTCAAGCAACAAATCCATCTCTTTACTTGCAGTTAGGGTTGAAGTGGCTTCTCAGAGGTTCCCAGCACTTGTAGTAGTTTTTATCTAGGCGGTTGGAGGTTTTGAGGCCCCACTCAGTTACAGACATACTGAGGGAAGATTCAAACATGAAGGCCTGGTGGGAACAGGAAAGGTAGGTTAGGACAAAGAAGAGTCTGAATCCAGGCGAGGGGGCTCTATTATAGCACAAAAAGGGGCTGTACCCATGGTCCAGCTCTGCCAAACTCTCATGTCTGATCAGTAAGAGGTGTGAATGCTACAGCAATTTGGTCCAACGGCTTTTCCGCTTTGCTTTTAGGAAGCTAGGCTTTGTGAGTGTCTCAGCAGCAATATGTTGTGCTGGGTACAAAACCTTAGAGGCTCCTTACCATAGTCCCTTCTGCAACTCTCTCAGGCTCCAACTTGGCTTTGCTTGCCTTCTCAAAACAGTCAGCATCCGGCCCATGTGGAGTCATCATGCTGTGCAAGCTGGCCCCTCCAGGCTGGAAGCCCTCCTCCTTTGCTTCATAATGGCCTTTGATGAGCCCCATGAATTCACTCATGCAGTTCCCTAAGGAAGGCATAGAGAAGAGTTTGTGACGCAAAAGGAGCTGAGATCTCCTTGAAACCTGCAAACCGAGCAGTGTGGGAAGTGGAGGTTAATAAGCATGGCTGCACAGAAGACATCAGGGATCCTACAGGCAATGCTTGCAAAGTGGTAAAGGTTTTGATGTGGGCAGACCTGTGTTTTTCCTGCCACACTGAGATGCATGAACATCGAAGCTGCATACAGACTGTATGGGTAACTTGGTATTTACAGACTCAGATTAGAGATCTGAAAGTGCTTGAAGGTAATCAGAGTAATCATTCCTGTGTTATAGATACTGAGGGACAACTTCGTGGTGAGACAGCCTGGTATGCTGTCCCAGGCTGGAAACACAATGATTTAGTTCTGTGTCCTGCCACTCCAGTGCAGCCAGATTCTTCAGTAACTTTTGCTTGTGATGCACACAGGATCTACTCAGTTCTCAAGAGCCACTGTGTGCATTTAGACAAGGAGACAAGTTCTGTCTTTCCCTGAGGAAGAATCCCTTAGGCAGACCCTCTGAAACTAAAGGAGTGATGTACCCTAACTTAGCTACAGATGGCCAAATCCAATAATGCAGTAGTCATTAGTTATACTCCGTCTGAAGAAAGTACGCTAATGACTGCCATCGCAGCCTTCCAGCTTTAGTAGATCTGATGTGACTAAACAATATGGCAGCTTTCTGCTGAGCGGTCAGTTTGCTGCAAAACCAGGACATGCCTCTGCAGCTCTGCTATATATAGTCCCTTTTAACCACTAGTTCTGTCTTTGTTAAGTACAACCTGAGGCCTGAAAAATTTAACAAAACTAATTTAGCTCAGAGCACAGTTGGCCTAAAAATGTATGCAAACAATCATTTATTTTCATCCCGTGTTGTCAGCATCTCCTGTAGGAGTCAATTGTACAGGCTTTTCATTGAACTCACTCAAGTGCTGTGCTTGGAGCACTCAGGGAGCAGTACAGGCTGTGAGAGCTTCATTACTGATGCGCCCACTATGTAACTCATCGTATCACTTGAGGAGAATGGGCTGCTGAATAGTTCCTTCCTCTGGCTTTTGTAAATGCCAGTGGTACCTCCACCACTGTACAGCAGTGAAGAGAGGCTCAGGAGAGCCAATGCAACCCTTCACTGCAACCCTGAGCTGGCCCTACTATGTCATGGGCAGCTGTCACAGTGCTTTACTCCACGTGTGTTGTCATATTTTCCATTCTCCCATTCTTTTGTGCCCTAATGAGTTCTGTGATTCATGGCTGGATGGCAGGACAGTTATCTGACCTGTTCATGCAGTGCCAATTTAAGTGTTCACTCCATCTCAGCGGGAGCCCCTTGGGTACAGGCACAACCACCAATGCAAGCGCAACCAGCCCATCACCTCTGACTTTTCCTGAGATTCTGCAAATGAGAACATCTCTGGTTTTGTTCATTTTTCAAGGAGCATTTGCTGACTCCAAGAAGCTGCGTGTAACTTTGCCAAGGGCAACAAATGAGACTTTTTCACTGTGTGTGCTTTCAGATAAATGGAGGCTTGGTTGTTCTGTGCCTCTGCACTCAAACAAAACCCACAAAGACCAGATAGACATACTGTGGTAGTAAGGTGGCCGGAAGGTGTTGTTGGCAACCCCCCATCGTGGGGGGAATATGACAAAGTCAGCAATTGCCACTCCAGGACGGGTCGACTTGGCTGTCAAGACGGTGAAGATAGATGGATCCTGAAAAAAACCCAACAAAGCAAAAAGCATCAAACAGAGCATGACTCGGGTCACCCCATCGATAAAGCTGGGTATGAATATGCATAGCAGACCTTGGCCTTTCCCTATGTTCTTCAATTTGAGGATCTCAAAATAATTTTGCTTTCACTCCCTTCTCACCCTAATGGGTCAGAATTCCCCCTTGTGTAGAGGAGAAAGCTGAGGGAGGGTGAGCAAGCATGGTATTCTTGGGATTTGGGATGCAGCACTGTAACTCCAGGATCAGCCTCCAGTGCTTGTACCATGAAACCTCCTTGGCAGCTTTTGGAGCACAACATCCTACTGGGGTATTCACCTCGCAGCACCAGTGGCTGACTAACAGGGAGAACAGAGTGCAGATAAATTGTGGCTTGCTTCAAGGATTTGTGAAGTTTCCACTCCAGTAAAGTGATTTTCTGGGCTTTGATCCCAAACCTATCTTTCTCCTGGCAGGTTATTTCAGAGATTAAACAATGCTTTCTGCTGGTTATTTCACTAGCTGTGCTTCTGTCTCCTCACACACCCACTTGTGGAAGCAGTGCCAGGAGATGGTAAAGCTGTGGGCACCTCTCCCACTGGGCTGGTTTCCTTTTCAGAAGAGCTGCTCACGTTGATTTTGGCTTTAGTTATTTTCCATAAGATCTAGAAATTATTGCAATGAGAGCTGCCAGCTCTTGGAATGTGTTTCAAGGGCTCAGACGAACCAGGGGAAGGAGCCTGTACCACTGCAATAAAGAACAAGAATTTTAAGCGCATGTCTTTTCTCTGTGTCTCACGGTGCATGCTGGCTTCAATATTCAGCTCTAGGCTTTCTATACTAAGCTATTTAGGAAGCTGATCAACCTCCAGTTCTGTCATTGCACCACTAAGGAGGCTGTCTTCTTTTTTTGCAAGGGCTTGTTTGAGGCCTGGGAAAGCAAATATGACAGATCTCACACTGTTTCTTATAGCATAAGGTATTTTTTAACAGGCACAGGGACCCTGGAGCTCTGAATTCTGATGGTACAGCATCCACAAAGCTTTGCTCTGCCTTGCCTGGCCCCAGAACTTACCGCATGATCAAAAGCGACAGCATTAATGACCATAAAGTTTTCCAGATGGTATTTGTATGGTGTGTAGTTCCCATGCCAAGCTACAACGTTGAAGGGGGAGAATTCCTATCAAAGCAATAGGAACAGAGAGAACGTTACCACACACAACTCTCCACCTTTCTGCACACGCACAGGGTGCTGCCCCTTCTCAAGTTAGAATAGGTTTAGTGCTGGTGAGAAGTGTACTGACAGACTGGAGCACAAAGGCCTTCAGGCACAGCCTGATGCTGCAAGGACATGCTTTTCCTCATTGTTCCCACCTGGAGAGCCTTAGCCCTCCCTCCAGGGCTCTGTCTCTGAAGAAGTTTGAGTGCCAAAGCAGTGCTTGAGACAACATTATGCACTGGTGGCTGCTCTAGTGTTTTCCTATGTCCTCCTTACCTGCTGAGCTGCAAACAGCTTGCCCTGGTACTTGCTGATAACTGTGTAGCCCCCTGGAATTCTCCGGTCCTCATACCATGCTACTGGCACCAAGAAGTCGCGTGGGTTCGCCAAGCCATTGGCTCCTGCAAAAGAAAGGTCAGGACTTGCTGGGCAACCTGCTAACAGGGCTCTGTGGGTGCCCTTCTGCGTTGAGACTGACCACACTTTTGGGTCCATCATGAAATCTCCAAGATTCATGTGCTTCTTTGGCTTCTATAAGTAGATAACTGTAATACATCCTAGCATTTAGGTCCACGTTCCCTTATGTAACTAAGACAAGCCTCCCTCCATTCTTTCCTAAACAGTATTAGTCCTTCAGCCTCTACTAAAGGTGTGTAGATGTTGGGAATTAAGCAAAAATAAAGAAATATGGAGGGTGAATTGATCTCTATCGCTGGCTATCCTGCTGCTTGGACACTTTGAAATCCAGAAGCATGTCATGAGGGAGCATAAGACTTTTCTGAATAAAAAAGGAATAAAATGAAGGCTAGTGATACTTGTAGACTTTGGGCATACTGAGGGGTGGTGAATGTGAGGAGTGCATTTTCAAAATGCAAAGCACCATATGGGCGCTGCAATATTCTTCTTCTTCTCATTAGCATTATTGTTGCAAAGTGTTTTGAGTTTCTTGGATAAAAATGCAAGACATTACTACCCGCTGCTAAGGTTTAACAGTCAGTGCTTTTCTCCAGCTGCCATTTTTCAAGTGAAAAGTGAAGTTAGAATAAAATAAGAATGAAATACAAAGAATCTTGGTCTCTGAGGGGAAGGCAGGTAGGTGGTAAGGAGAGGAGCTCTCATAATTACCATCTCCTAAAAAGGTCTACAGGCAAGGGCACTCGTTTTCTTTTCTCCAGCAAGTAAATGTTATAATAGATGCCTGCCTTCTGGAGACCAAAAAAACCTCCTCTTCAACAGGGTCTGGAAAAACTACCTAGTGGGAAAACTTCCCACGAGCAGGCAGGTGTAACAATAGCAATAATCAAGTGGAGCAGGCACATAGCACAAGAAGCAAGGTGGAGGCAGGCAATCCCAACTTGCTAAAAGGAAAGCTGGTGAAAAAACCTGTATAGATTTAGTGTGGAAAAAGCTGTGCAGAGCATGTTGCATGGGGCAGATGCTGGAGTGGGGCCCAGCCAGGAGCTGCAGGCTGTGTTAGCTCCTACCTGTGGGTTCTACAGCTCCAGATTCACTATGGCTGTGAGGTGCTTTCATAGGCCTTCAATGGGAATAACAGTGCCAGGATGGAAACTGCCTTTAGGGAGGAATGTGTGCATGGGAGGATGGATTACATGGAGATAAGATATAGATTGGCAATTCCTAACTCTTTCCCTTTGGAATACTCTGTAAGTCTGATGGGAGATGGTTACCAATGGGTCCCAGGTCAGGTAGCTCAAAGTGTGCCCCGTACACCTCCAGGATGTAGCCTCTGGTCTCTCCAAACACCTCCACACTAAAACGCATTCCTTGCTGGAAAGCAAAGAAAGAAACCATGATCATCCCTGTACTTGGCTAACAAACCAAAAGCAACTCAATGCAGGACATGCCAGACACACCTCTAGCAGGCCCTCAGATTGCCCCAGGCCTACACGCTGTGACCTTCTGTGGCCACACATCCCAGTGTGTGAGGTGCTGCTCTTTGAATTGTATGCCACTGTGTTCTCCACCTGGAATGGGTATCATCTTCTACCTGGGGCTCTGGTACATGATGGAACTGGCTTCAGCTGGGTTCCTCTGGTCCCTCCAGCCCCACATAGCTCAGCATACACCACACAGAGCTCGGGTTTTAGCTGCTTGCTCCAACAACAGGCTCTCCAGCTAACCACAGCTCTTACCTGGATAACACAGATTTCATTGGGCTCCACTAGCATCTTCCCAAACTCAGTTGTGATGAGAAGCTTTCCTTGCTGGGGCACTGTGGAAATAAAATGGAGGTAGAAGAGATAAAGGAGTAGGCTGTCACTGTGTGTGATGGCTTCTTCTCAGTGCCCTTAGAAGGGAACAATTACATTAGCTAGGCAGTAACTTATTCTTCCTGATTTCTGAGATCATAGGTAGTGCTCCACTAATATCTGCAGTACTTTTTTTGGCACTGAATCACTCACATTTTGACTTGGAAATCTGACAGATATACAAAACCTGCCTTTCTACCTCAAGTACTAAGGGAGGTGGGCATGAACAACATTTCATAGGAGAAGTGGGGACCTGGAAGCATTTCTGTCCACTGGTGAAAAAAGATGCAGGTAAATATCAGGCTCTTGGTCTTCTGATGCTGTGCAGAGTATTTTTTCTGCATGCACGTTCTTCCATGCGCTAAGCTCAGCTCCCATCGTAGCAGTCTGGTTGCCTGAGGCTGGCAGAGTGCGGGAGCTAAGCTACCATGCCAAATCGTCTTGGACTGAAGCAGTGAAGGCAATTCGCAATAAGCTGTTCAGAAATTCTAGAGCTTATGTTTTTCCAGAAAATCTCCTGTGTGCCTGCTAGTGATCTGGGAAGGGATTTCTGATAGCCAGGATGGGGGAGCTGGGTCACCGCTCAAAAGGAACAATGAGTTTTGGCATTGGTGTACCCCTTCTGTGCTGCTTGGCAGTGATGGGACAAGCCTGACAGCCCAGCTATTGCCAAACCACCAGATCTGGGTGGTATTTGAGTGAACTCATCCCTCCTCAAGTCTTTGAAGATGGCTGCCAGGCTCTGGCTCTGAAGGAGGAAATAAGCAGGCAGGTGGCAACCCAGATAAGCCCTGCAGGAGAAAGGAGAAGCCGAAGCATTGACTCACCGATCAGGAAGTCACCATCTGAATTATAAAGGCATCTAAAGGAAAAGGAGAACATGAAGGTCAAAGCTTCACTTGTACACACGCTCTTACAGAATCACAGCACAGCTGGAGCTGGACCTCTGGAGGTTACCTGGTCCAACTTCTGCTCAAGCAGGGTCACCCAGAGCAGAGAGCCCAGGCCCAGGACCAGACCATGACCGTAGCAGGGGAGTTTTGAGCTGGGAGACCAGCAGAAATGCAACACATGGGTACCTGCACAGGTACGCGCAGGTTTGATGTGTACAGCCTGATAGCAGGTTCTTTTCCCACCTTGGTGCTATCTCTGCGGCCTTGGGTGAATCAACCTTAGACAATGGGTAGTGATGGTCTCCAGAGGCTGTATTCACCTCCAAGGAGCACTGGTCCCTGGGACAAGAGCCTCTGGCCCATGGCATCTCTTTTCCCTGCATCCCTGCATCCATCTCCCTCCTTCAGCCCAGCCTCCCACAACCAGTCCCTGACCTGTCAAGCATGGAGGTGTTGCAGACAAAGATGTGGATGGCGATGCCATTGCGTCCTCGGGGCTCTCCGGCTCCACACAAAGTGTGCAGTCCCTGCGGGCAGACCCCAGGCCTTGGGAGTGAGTGTCAGGCAGTCAGGATATGCAGCCCCATCCTGCTTCATCCCATCCCTCGGCTGGGTATATTGGCTTTGGCCAAATATGCTGTTGGCTTTTCTTTGAAATCCAAAGCCCCGGCACCCCAACTTACGCTCACAAAGTCCAGCTTGTTCTGGGAGGCTTTTGGGATCTCAAAGGGCTTCCATCTCAGCTAGGTTGCAGGAAACAGAAAGCAAGAAGGGAACAAGGTGATTATAAGGTAAAGGATGGCAATTCAAAAGGAAGCATCCCACTCCCCCTCCCTATTGCCCTCTACTTGCTGAGATAGCTTCTGTTTCCTCTTCACCTTGCTTAATTTGGTCTGCAGGTTTCTTTTGATTTACGGAGCTCTTTCCCTTTGAGTCATAATTTTGTGAAGCAATTGGCTGGCCTGTGTGAGAGCCAAGGTTGGTGGGGATTTTTGTTTGTTTTGTTTGTTTTGTTTTGTTTGTTTTGTATCCTATTTAAAAGCTGTCTATTCCTCTATTCCTAACAACACCGCTGAGAGCAGGGAATTTCCTCCCAAGGCCTAGTGGGACCCCTAGGCAGGAGGTGCCAGAGCATCACTAGGGTCTCACCGCATCTCTTCAGAATCAGTTGCTATAAATATGAGCCCATTACAGGAGGGATTTTGGTACAAATTCACCCAAGCACCTGAGATCAGCAGGATGGAAATGGCTGATGGCTGGCTCTACACAGTAATCCCTTTAGGTGGATGACAGTGGAGAAAGCTGTGGTGTGAACTAGGTGAACCACAGAATAAAATGAGGAGCTGAAGATGGGCTGGGAGCCTGCACAGCTGCAGTTGAGCTGTGTTTGGGAAGGAAAACTACAGGAACCTAAACAGCAGCCTGTCACCTCTGCTTGGTCAGTGGCTGGAAAATGTGTTTCAGCTGAACCAGGGAAGTATTTAGACAAATGGGAAAGCCATCGGGATGCTGCAGGATGGTTAATGATAATGCATCAGAAAGAGGGAGGAGCTGAAATCAATGAGCACGAGGTTATGTCAAAAGGAGCACAGCGGGAGGAGAGAGGCAGATTAGCAGAGCTAAATGTCCTGGGGCTGGCAGGAAAGAAATAATGATTAAAGATGATAGCAAGGCCGTAACAGAGGGAAACGAATGCTGTGCCTCTCCAGAATGGGGCTTGATTTCCCAGGAGGGCTGCAGAGGAACAGGCTGGCAGCCAGCAGCTTCCTGACAGGAGGTGATGGCAGTGTAGGCCCCAGCATGAGCCTCTGATGCAGTAGGATGATGGAGCAACCCACATCTTGCAACCCACATCATACCAAGGGCTGTCCCTCTCCCCGGCCAGAGGGTAAAGTTACCTGGTTGGGGTCAGGCTCCACTTCATCCCAATGGTGTGTCAGGTGTCCCTCGTGCAGAGGCTGGAAGGGCTTGTGGCAGACGGAGGGCAGGATCCGATAGAGCCAGCTGTGGGGAGGAACAGGGATGGGATGAGGCTTGGGAAGAGGTGAGGTCCTCTGCACAAATGAACCCTACTGGGCAGGAGGAATATTTGTGTTGGTGGCTACTGGAGCAAGTGTTATATTTAATATTGAATGTTGTCTCACAGTCAGAGATTTCCAGAGAGGTAGGGGGATTCCAGAGGGATTTTATTATATCTGTGGCTGAAATACAGCTATTTCTTGGGTGGGAACAAAGGCTTCATAAAGACTGAAGTTCAGGCAGCACAAGGATGAGCATAGTAGCTAACTAAAAGACCAAGGGAGCTTCAGGAACTAGAAAATCACAGGCAACACCTGGATTTGGGTGGATTACTGAAAGAAGCATCCTGTATGGCTGCATAAACCCATAGGGCCAAAGTTTTTGGGCCAACCCATGAGATGAGGCCTCCTGGCACCACAGGAAGTCCCCCATGCCTCTGTCACTGTCTGAGTATTATCTACAGGTCTCTTCCTGAGCACTGTGGGAGCTGCCAGCCCCCTGCCCAGTGTGATTAAGCTGCTGAGTTGGCTGCTGAACAGCTTATGCCACCATCCTTTGAGGTTCAGCAAAGTGGTGGGCTCACCATGTCGCCCTGCACCACTGGAGCCCGTTACCCTTTGCAGGGTGAGCTCTTCTGTTAGAGGGCAATGGCAGCCCAAAGAATGGACACCTCAGAAGCCCCTCAGAAACACATGAGTCTGACACTTGGTTTGCCCAAAGCAAAGTTTTCTCAGCCCAGGGCTGATGTCAGTGTCCTGCCCCCGTGTCCCAAGGCATCCAAGGGCAACTGTATGTGTCCTGATTTGTCCCCACATGCACCACCATCGTACCTCCTCCTGTTGGTGGCCCGGGGACAGGTGAATGCTGAGCCCGAGAGCTGCTCCGCGTAGAGGCCATAGGGGCAGACCTGTGGGTTGTTCTGTAGCGGGGAGAAAGAGGAACCAGCAGTGAAGGATGTGAGACACTCCCAACCCCATTCAGTCCGTGAACAGCCCAGGCAGCCCTACATCCCCACTGTCAGGGTGCTGGATGCCCAATATGTACCAGCCCAACCTAAAATTCATTCCTCTGCAGCATCACCTGGAAGCTCTCACAGCCATCAGGAGGCACATAGGCTGTGGAAACATGCTGCTAGCACCGGAATGCAGTGAGAGCACCATAGGAAAGGGTGCTATTCCCAGCACTTACAGACTGTATATAATTACAGTTTGTCTCTTTTTTTCTTTTTGGCAGCCATACTCTGTTCACTGCCCCTCTCCCTTCTGCAGGTTCTGGGCCAGAATCCTGTCCCTGCCATGCTGGGTCACCCTGCAGCATCACATCACCTGCTGGGGAGGGAATCAGTAAGAGGAAAAGCTCCCAGCACAAATCTCCCAGCCTCCAAACCCTGTCTTGTTGGCAAGGGTGCACAGTGGAGCAGGGGGATCAATAGCCCTTGTCATTTTTGTCTGAGCCAGCACGACTGCAGATGCTGGTCTTATAAATACTGCAGTGGAGAAAGGATCCACCCTTGGGACTGAAGATTTTCCATCTACTTCACAGTCAGGTTTTCTATTAACTCTTTCCATGCTGAATCCAAACTCTGTCCTGATGAGTGCTCTTTGGTGGGGCACATCTGCAAAGCCAGCCTGGAAATTCCTGCTGCCATAAGGACAGCCACAGAAAGGAGAGAAGGGACTGAGTGCGTAGCACCAAATGAGGAGTGAATTCTCCATTAAAACAATCCAACAACCTGCGTTTTAATCGAGTGTGTTCTGAAGTTGTCTATTTCTAACCACAGATCTGCCCACTTATGACAGCTCATAGAGGGCAGCTGCCATCCTGCCAAAGGCCAGTAACCCCACTGAATTAAATCCATTCCTGCTGAGATCCACAGGAGTGTGCACTGTCCCCATGCCAAGAGCCAGACTTCTGCTCTGACTCAGCCCCCACCAGCTCCCTCCTACCCAGCATGCCCAAGCCACTTCCATTCCCAAATCCTTTTGTTAAAGCTGCTGCTGAGCAGAGGAAAGCCAGGCAAGTTGCAGCTCCCAAGCAAAACTTGGTGTCTCACAAGTAACTTCAACATAATGGAAAGTGTTTAATTCTGATTTTTGCCAGCATCTTATTATTCTCATCTTGCGTAAGGGAGGCACCTGAAGACTTTCATTGTGGCAGAGAGAAAGAAAACACATTAATTTAGAAAGAAGCCCAGGGAACAGATAGTCATTCTGCTCCGTGTCTTTTTAATTAAGCATTTTCACAAGCTCTGTACCTGTCCCTTTGGTAGAGCTCCTGGACAGCGCGGATCCTCCGAAGCGTGTTCATTTCCAAATCCTGACATGTACTGTAAAGTAAATCACACAGTTCTTCAGTGTTTTGAAAACAGAAGTGAAACCTCCCCAGACAACTCATCAATCCCTTTCTCATACTTTTTTTTTTTTTTTTTTTTTCCCCACAGTCTTTGCATGCATTGAGACTTTCCCCGTGTGGTCTGCTTGCTTGCTCCCGTGCACCATCTTCCCATCTCCCTAGTCTGTTTCACTAGCAAGCCCTGTGGTAGGCTGAGAAGCACAATCAGGACCTGCTCTTCTGTTGGACCTGCATGTACATTTTGCTGACGTTCTGTGCCAGGGATTGAAACTGGGGGTCATTTTGTTGAATGATTCTAATGACACATCTCCATGGCCATCATAAGAAAGGTTGGGACTTAGCTGGGATGAGGGAGGAAAGGAGGCTCTGCTGGGAATTAAGCATCTCACTGATTTGCCCCAAATGAGTGTAACCCAGTGGGGGTGTGAGCTGCCTACCATGGCAGCAAGCAAGAATTAAGGTGACCATCTAGGGTCCTAGGACACTGTACAGGTGAGGGACCCATCCAACAAGTTCTGTGTGAGGGCACAGCTGGGGCTGCAGGACCCCAGGGGAGGCAGCACCTCTGATCCTACAGAAGGAAGTGCAGCCCCTCTGCACCCTGCATGAATGCAGAGGTATTTTGGCTGCGATCAATGGCTCAGCCTCATGGCCCAGCAACAGACTTAAATATTCATGCTGCCTACTGTCCCTCTCCCTGCACGCAGCCTGAAGGCGCTCGTGGTACTGCTGGGAGGCAGCTTGTTCGCTCAGACCTCCCGGCTTCAGATCGACCTTTTCAAAACGCTTTACTTTCAGTGTGGAAACCACACCCCTGGCACAAAACTTGCTGCAGCCTCATCTTCTGGGGTAGGCAGGAGTGCGTTTAGCTTGAGTTGGAACAAGGTGCTTGCCCAGCTGTCCAACTTGGACAGAGCAATGCTGCCGTTGCCTTGAGCAAAGCAGGATTGGGTTTGTTACTGCGGTGCCTGGATTTCTTCCCCCTGTTCTCAGATTTTGCTGAAAAAAAAACTGGGTTTTTCTCAGGTATCTGTCAGCTATTTGTAAAAACATTGTCCCTTCCCAGAGGGACTCACGTTGGCCAGAAGCCCTGCCTCACCCAAACCTGCTTTATGTAGAAGTGGGGAGGATGGATCTCTCCTAACACAGTCTGCTCTCCACCTGCTTCTGCACGAAGCACATTGATATGCAAAGCAGCAGGCCACCTCACCACCCTTGGCAAAGAGATTGTGATGGAACATTCCTGCTTTTTTTCCCCCTTTTTTTTTTCTGAAAGGAAATGCAGCACTATCTGCTGGAACTGCAGCAGTTCCAGAGTGAATCCACATCTCCCCAACTGCATTCTCCTTCATCAGCTGCAAAGGGTGGAGGCAGGAGGGAGCTCGGGCTGTCAGGCCAGCCTCTGTAAACAGGGGAGGAAAGGGGCAAGAAAGGATGCTCAGCATAGGGAGGGTTAATGCAACTGCTTTGCAGAACATCACCCCTGTCTGCAAAATACTCAGGCATGAAGCTGGAGGAGGGTCTTTTCTGGGGAGTGCAGGGAGAAGCTGCAGCATCATTGTTCAGGCAAAACAGTTTTTCTCTGCTAAGGAAAAAATAGTCCTCAGGTAACTGTGTCGAGGGCTAAAAAAAAAGACACTTTCCAATGGAGGGCAGGACTGCAGCTGCAGGACTCAGAGGATGCCCTGATGGTGATTAATAGCCCCGAGGTTTCACTGCTCCAGGTTTTACCTGGCTGTTTGGCATGGCTTTTCTCATTCACTCACTCTCTTTCGCTATTCCCATGGGGAGGGTTGCCTCCTCTCCTTTCCTTCAGGGGTCAGCACAGAACACGATGTGGTTTGCCAAAAAAAAACCACCCTGCACAAGCTCCCACGTGTAAGTTGCATGGCTGGGCAGTTAAAACTTGCTATTTGCATGCTCACATTCTGGCTGAGGAGTAGAGATTTTGTTTATTTATTTATCTTCCTTTTGCGATTTTATTCGCCTGTTGGTTCATTTTCCAAGTAAACCAGTGCTGAGGGATGATTAAAACGTCACAGAGCTCAGATGCTTTGCAGCAAGAGAAAACTGGTGCTCAGATCCAGCTTTGAACCTGGCTCAGAAAGGCTGAAAACCTCCTAAAGAATGGCTTTCCTCGTTTGTTGCCTCCAGAGTGCAGCCACTGTTGTTGGGATGGCTGTTCTCAGCCTTTGCAGGCCAGAGGGGTGCTTTGGGGCACTGCAACATTTCTTTCTCATGATCAGCTGTTCTTCATGACAAACCTTTCTTCCCCATGGCCAAATCTACTTCTCCATTACCTCTCCTTCATCTCCACAACCACTTCTTGTTCTCCACAACCAACCCTTCTTCATGACCAACCCTTCTCCATGACACAGCACAGGGCAGTGACCTGCTGCTCTGTCCCTGCTCCTCCTCCTAATCGATCAGGGACTTTTTTAATAGTTGGGCAGATGATTCCTCTGTGGAACAAAAAGTTCTCTGTGGTCCTTTGCTTTCACTTCTGCTTTTAATTACTGTCATTATTTTGTTCATGATCCCATAGATTTTTCTGTAAACAGGATCTCAGGAGTGTGTCTGATTCCACCTTGTTTTTGTTTTGTTGCTTTTCAGTAAAATAGGGGAGATGAAAGCGCAGCTCAGCATTAAAAATTCAGCAAAGAGCATTGATTGCAATAACTGGGATGCAAAGCAGAGAGCTCGCAATGGGTGTCACGCTCTGACCTATAAACCATAACCTTTCGTTCAACAGATTAGACAGCAGGGATGGGAAGCAATGCATTTGAAGTCCAAACACATGGGCTGCAAGATAATTAAGGCCCCTCTTCAAACACTGCATAATACATTTCTCTATCTGCTACTGCTGGAGGACACACAAAAGCAACATTCATCTCTGCACAAGCAGCTCACTGCCTTGTCCCAGCTCAGAGGGGCCAACATTGGCATGTTTAAGCTAAACCCACAGGAAGATGAATGAAAATGGGGGCAGTAGCAGGGTGAAAATAGAAGGGCTTCCTGACAGTGTCAGCTCTTTAGTTTGGGGAGCAACACAGCAGTCCTGGGGTGAGACCTTACCCACTGTAGTGGTGACCTGGTGCCCTACACCACAAAAGTGCTGGTAAAATTTGAGATTGCTGTCCTATAAATGAATAATAGAACAACATCCTGCCCTCCTTGCAATTCACTCTGTGCTGGGAGAGGAAGGCATGGCTTGTCAGGAGGAACTAGCACTGGGTTTTCCATTTACACTGAGACACTGACCCAGGATGGAGCTTTCCTAGGCCACTGGGAAAGATTGCACCAGGGTTGCAACAGCTGGGCAGATGTTAGTGGCCAGATTTCATAGGCTGAGGGGGAAACACCTCCTGGCAGCAGGGCAAGAGGGAGAGAGGGAGAACAAATAAGGTTAAGCAGAGGTTCTGAACAGGCCCAGCTGGATCAGAAATGATTTCCAAAGGAGAAGAAAGTGATAATAGTCCGTTTGTGTGAATTATAGGAAAATCCTGTATCTTGAGAGGTCTTAAACACACCTTGAAACACAAAAGGGAGATACACTGAAACTAAATGGGATACATTACCTCCAGCTAAAACCTATTGTCAGATCTCAACTGCATAGCTCACTATCCCACACTTCACTTCCACCAGCCCCTCCAGGAGCACAGGGAGACCTGGTGACAAGTGTGGGGCACAGAGGGAATGCCAAGGACAGGCAGCCACAGCACCCTCAGCTCCAGCACTCACAGCCTCTCACCTTCAAGCTTGTCATGGTCCTCTTGGTCTTCCTCCTTTGTCAGCAGATGCAAACCCTGAGCAGATAAATAGCCAACGCAGCCTGAAGTGGTTTCAGAAGTCTGTGAGTGTGTGTGTCCAGCTGGGAGGGCTGCATCAACCCTGCTGAGCTGGTCACGGGCTGGAAGTGAGAAAGTCCAAGAGAGCTCTGTTTGCTCAGCCCAGTCTGTGTTTAATCAAACACCAGCCTTCCCCCTGGTCCAGTCCTGGGAAGAGCTTGGAACTAAGAAATAGAGGCGAGGGGGACAACATCACTGCTGCTTTTTCTCATCTGCTTTTAAACAAGAGACCATAGTTCCTGCACATGGGTGAGAAGACAAGCTGATTAAGAACAAAGAAAAGTCATTTTTTGCAACTTATTTATGAGCCTCTACTGTAAATCACACCCCTCACAATTTTGGTGAATGACTCTCTCTACATAAGCACACATTTGTTCATTATGCCTCTGAGCCATATTGTTATCTGGTCTTAGGGGACAGAAGGGATCATATCCCCATGCTGGTGAAGTCAGTGATACCAGTGCAACACTGTGTGGTAACATTACACAGCACTTCAGGGCCAGAGGGAAGGGATAGCTCTGTACTTTACCATTAGAGCTGGTGAGCAAAACTTACAGAACTCTGAAATATTAATATTTGGCAGGAAAGCTGTTGCCAAGGAAGGAGCAGAAGCAAGCAGGTGGCACAGAATACTAATGACAGCAACTCTGCCTTTCCAGAAATTGCAGAGGGAAAAAAAAAAGAAATCAATTGATTTTATTTGATTTTTTTTTCTTACTTTGAATTCTCCTCTATCTTTAAAAAAAAAGAATAAGAAAAAGAGGAAAGTAGCAATGTTTTTTCCTTTCTGTGGCCTGCTCCACTGGGAGGCATGCATTCTGATTTAGATGTGACCCTGTGGTTAATGTGCTCTGAGAGAGGGACAACTCCTAGCAGCCTGCCTGCTCCAAAAACCTCCCTACACCACCCTCAGTAACACATTGAGGCTACTGAGAGCTACCACTTTCTAAGGTCTGCAGAGAAAGGAGATGCACTGGGTAGAGCCTCTGAAACAGCTTCTCTGGGAGTGTGACAAGATGGCTCCAGCTCTGCTGCCTGTCCTTCCAGTGACAGCTCTGGCAAACTAGGCTGACTGCTATGAAAGAGCGAATGGAGTCTATGAAATAGTGCAGTCGGCAGGACTAGGGAGGTGATCATCCCTCTGTACTCAGCTCTGGTGAGGTCAAAGTCAGTTTTGAGATCATACCAGTATTGTTTTGAAGACTTTTAAGGATGGAGAATGCACAACCTCACCTGGCAGCTGTCCTCGTGGTCAAGAAGTTGAACTTCTATGCAGCTCAGTCTTCCCATGTTGGTGGTAGTTGTCTTATCATGTGCTACTGTGAAGAGGCAGGTGCTATCTAACTTCTTGGTATCCTTCCCACAGGTTTTGGTTCTCCCAAGGCTGCATCATTTACAGGCCAAACCAGCCCAAACCCTCATCAGAGGAGGGCCCCAACTCCTGAGCACCTTGGTTGGCCACAGTTCGACTTACAGACATTTGTCAGTCTGTTGGGGTGACTAAAATTGGATGCAGCTCCTCCTCTGTCTCTACAATACTTATCTTCCGGGAGCAGGAGCACCACAGCCAAGGCAGTCCACAGCACTTCACCAGCTCCTTGATTGCTTTGCTATTGCTTGTCCATGTAGCTGACAGGTTTTGAGGCAGTCTGTATTCACTTTTGCACGCTGTGTCACACATGGTGAACACCGAGTGAACATAAACACAGCAAGCACAGATGCATCTCGGGAGACATGGGCTGTGGGGAAATTACTTGGAAATGGAGATTGAGAGATGTAGTCAAAGACTTGTCTGGAAAGATGCAAGACATTAATTGAGAGCACTGTCAGATGGTGCCTCATAACCAGTAGAGACAATGAATGTTGTGGAGAGATGATCCAAGAAAGGAAGTGTCCCATTCTTTCTCAAACTCTGTGGGGATTTCTGTCTGCTTGAGATCAGGATTGCCCTACTGCCTCCAATGTTCTTTGCTAAGACTCTGCTGGGGCTGAGTTTAGCTCCTCTGGCTTAATGAATCTAGAAGTTATGTCACATAGTCACCAGGAACAGACTTAGCTAACCTGATTGTGCAGTGTTAGGCGTCAGTGCATTGCTGATGTTTGCTCTAAAACAGGTAAAAAATTATTCATATTACAGTGTGAGTGCACTGGGGACAAGTTCAACTGGAAATATTGGTTGTTTTGTTTTGGTACCACCTGAAAGTCTAAACCATAGACCTAGACTCCCTTGTGTTAGAAGAACATAGACATAACAGTCTCCAAGTTTCTTTAGCTTTCTTTAGCTTTCAGTTAACTGATTTCCATCTTACCATATGCTAAGGAAGGCTCTCTCTATACCATTTCCTCTTCTAGTATTACCATAAGAAATCATGTCAGCACCAAAGAATTCTCCACCTCAAATGGAGCTGCGAATAATTTAGCTAACCCTGAACAGCAATTCATCATAGCCAAAGAAATAAAGTACCCGGTACCTGACACCTACTCTGGAGATTCCTTTCCTGCCAGACAGTATTTAAGGGTAGAGACTATCTCACATTTCCTGACGTTGAAGAATTACCTGTTTTGGAAAACAAAGTTACAAAGTTTCTGGGGCTTCAAAATCCCCTTCCCCTTCCTATTACTTTTGGAGCAGCCCTCCCAAATACGGACAGACCTACTTCCTACTTGTTCTGATATGAGGAAATACATGGTGTAATCATTTTACTCACTTGACATGCAAGTCAAATGTTTCAAAGCTTATTAGTCTGTCTACCGTTGCTTTTCCATTCTATTCAGGGAAAACCACAACAAGATGCTGCTGAACTAACATTTCTGGCCTTTTTGATTCATTGATCTCCAAATTATATGAAATGCAGAAAAGAAAGCTTTTCAACCTTTCAGTGGTGCTTCTGACCCAGCCTATCCAACTTAAGAGGTAAGTCATAAATCCATAGATGATTCCCCATTGTCTTGTTGTCCTTCATGTGTCATGCTGCAATTTGTTGCCAAGAGCTATTTGTGTTCTCCAGTGATGAAGGTATTCAGAACTCAACTGGACCTAGTTCTGGGCAACTTGCTGCAGTTGTTTCTCCTTGAGCAGGGTTATCAGACTAGATGCTCTCAAGAGGCCTCTTCCAACCTCAGTGATTCTGTGATTCAGCTTTGCCAACTCCTTTAGTTAGTTGGAGGGGCTCTTAAATATAGATCTAATGAAATATTAAGTACAGAGGTACTTTATTAATGTTATAGCAACTGTCTTTGTTGCTGTATGAATCATAAATGTGATTCATAGTCACAATGAATTGCTATCACATAAACATGATTCATAAACAAAATGAATCGATGGTGGAAGAATGAGCTTTAAGAACACGCAGTGTTTTTTCAGCTACCTTTCTGGGTTTATGACCTTTCTCCAATGCATGACTTCGCGTGGCCTTTACCCCAGGGAGATTCCAGCTGCAATGTATGATGAAAGTCATAAAAGAAATGTGAAAAACCAGGGCATTGGCTGCATTACCTGCATGGTAACCGCATACCAGCAGCTGAATAGCGGATATCTATTCTCACAAGCATTGTGATGCAGCTTTGCAAAGATGTGCAAGGAGCTCATCTATGTCAGGGAGGCAGAATGAAAGTACCAAAGGGTTTGCCTGAAAATTTAACAGCTTGAAAATGGCATCTGGTGTTCAGCATATCAATGGTGAATGGAAGATGAGAGGGGGAACGGGAGAAGCCTTTCAAATGGAAGATGAGACAGCTCATACTGGCCCAATAGACAAGGAGACTCAAATAACTTGACTTTATAGCAAATACCTTAAAATACATATTTATTTATTTTTTTTACCTGCTAAATCACCTTCAAGTTCAGGGGGTGGGGTATTGAGGGTTAAATGACATGGGTGCTGGGGAAAAAGGGAAGGAAAGACATCCCTTCCCTATGCACTCCATAAGCATTTTCTGGATCAGTGGCATGCGACAAATGCAAAGCTATATGTTCTTCACTGTCCCTTCACTGTAATTCTTGTCCCTTAGGGCATACTTTAGCCAGAGCAGGGCCTACAGCTTCTTAAGCAGATGACACTAAATAGGAAGGAGTTGTTACGAAGCTTTATAGAGAGATCTTGGCAAACTGGGCAATCACTAACCATAACATAACATTCCAACATAACCTTTCCTTCCCTTCCCTTCCCTTCCCTTCCCTTCCCTTCCCTTCCCTTCCCTTCCCTTCCCTTCCCTTCCCTTCCCTTCCCTTCCCTTCCCTTCCCTTCCCTTCCCTTCCCTTCCCTTCCCTTCCCTTCCCTTCCCTTCCCTTCCCTTCCCTTCCCTTCCCTTCCCTTCCCTTCCCTTCCCTTCCCTTCCCTTCCTTTTAGCCCTGCCAACAGCTTTGTGGCAGAAAGGCTCTTTTTAATAACACACACTTTTTTTGTAGAGTGGCTGTTATGAAATACGTCCTTGTCATTTTTTTTTTTTTTTTCTGGGACCACTCAGCAGCAGATGCCAGACAGGTTAATTATTATCATTTATTTGTGCAGGAAAGGTCATAAAAGTCATCTGCAGCAGAGAGCACGCGTTTCTTGCCACAAAAAAACAGATGCTGCATGGATAGAGGCTGGAGAAGCCACCTGTTCACTTTGCTGTGATGCTTCTGCCTTCAGGCTAGAATAACCACTTCCAGGAGATGGAAGAAAATTTAGTCACCTTGGTCTGTTCTGTCCTTCCCTTTGAGCAGCCAGGAAGGGCGGCTCCTGTTGGACAGTCAAGAGTTAATCAAGCCCATGTAAGTCAAAGTAGAACAAACCTCGGGAAGAGATGAGGGCATCAGATGCCAAGATACAAACTGAGCTTAGTCCTAGACTTCAGATCGACCAGGCCTCCTTGGCTTTTAATAAATCTTTAACCCAAAACCAGTGGTTCATTTCCACTTTGTAAACGTTAACTTTCAGGTCAAAGGGAACATAGAAGTGCATGATTTAATTGCACACTGCAATTCATGCTCCATCTCCTAGTCAAAAGAAATGACTGCTTTGGGTTCACATGGCACTGGCTTCTGTTCAGTTGATCTAGCCAAGAAAGGAGCTGAATTTTTATTTATGTGCTTGTACTGCATTTGATATCTTGAGAGAAGGCTGTGCTGAGTTGGAATTTGCCTGCACACTTTCATTAGGTATGGAACCAGAGCTTCTGTACTTTATTAAGCCCGAGGGGCACAACAAAACCTATCTCAATGAAATAATTTCAAAGCAAGGAAAAGAAAATACGCCTGAACTTCATGTTATTTCAGTAAAGGTTGGCTAAGAAACTGAACTGACAAAGACAGAATTTGTGGTCTCTTTGGAGAGCACGGATAGCTCTAATAATCTAAACCAGCTTCCTTCTAAGTATTCCGGGGGAATTTTCCTCAGAGCTGTATTAAAGAACATCTTTCAGAAAAACTACTAATTCTACAAGGATAAATGTGCTTTCCTCTACTGTTTCAGGTGTCATCACTCTCACTGTTAGGAAACTACATCTAGCTTCAAGATCTGTTTAGACTCTGGTTCTGTGAATCACAGTTTATTTCCCTCACCACATTCCTATCACTACGTTGAAAAGATACGGATTTGAATGGTGGAGTATTTGATCAATAAAGAATTGGTTGGATAACCACAGCAAGAGGATTATGGCCAACGGCTCTATGTCCAGGTGGATGCCAGTGATAAGTGGTGTTCTCCAGGGGTCTGCCTTGAGACAACGCTCTTCAGCATCTTCATCAATCACATAGACAGAGGGGCTGAGTACACTTTCAACAAGTCTTCAGATGACACCAAGATGGTGTAGTACTGTACTACTGATGAGTAGTACAGTTGACTCAATAGAAGGAATGGATGCTGCCCAGAGAGACCCAGACAAACCTGAACAGTGCATCCAACTGAACTTAAATGAGGCTCAACAAGGTCAAGTGCAAGGTGTTGCACTTGGGTCAGGGCAGTCCCAGATATGTGTATAAATCATGAAAATAACTCCTTGAGAGCAACCCTGCTGAGAAGGACTTGGGGAACAAGATGATCTTTAATGTACCTTACAATCCAAGCCATTCTATGCTTCTTTAATGTTATGATTGCAGCTCTGCCTGTGCAACTGTAAAGCCTGTGTGCTGCTGTTAGTGATGTTGATGTTAGTGATAGACTTGGCTCCTTCACTGACCATTCTGATGTACTATGAAGAAAACAAAAGGGGTTCCATTCTTCATTTTCCCTGTCTGCTGATCAGATATTACAAGCAAACTATAGAGCAAATGGATAATGCTAAGAACAATGCTTCTGTTCGTAAAGCCAGTGTTTTGGCTATGTAGTGGTTTCTCACTTGGTAGATCTTTGTTGTTAATTGGATGTTTGAGGAAGATTGGGACTTCTTTTTGTCCTCCTTTTCCTCTTCCACTTAACATCTACCTGATGTTCTTTCCAAAACGAGTGCCCGTCAGAGAAGCTAATACGCAGTGCTGCAGCAAAGCACACCCTAAGGAAAGCTTTACCTCTGCGTACTTTCTGGTATCTTGCCAGCCAGTGATAGGTTCATCAATAATGATAATGGCTTTTTGTCAAAGAAAACTAGTGCACTAAGCTGTAGACATGCTCAGCCCTATAAAGGAATCAAAGAATCTGGCATCCTCTTAAGGAAAGTAAGACAGGAACAAGAGCTCTAATAGGAAGAGCTGGCCAACAAAAGAAAGGGAAATAGAAGGATTAAGCTCACGTTGCTGAATAGGAGAAGCAGCTTTCCTCCTGGTAAAGCCTGCCACCTCCTTATCAACAGAGAAATGATGATTCTAGCACAGACTTCACCATACCTCACTGAAAAATCTATTGACTGAAGGCTCCGTCACAGCAGTTCATATCTCATTTATCATAAACGGAGCATATTGAAACTGCCTCCGCAAATATTATTATCAATAATGAAAACTGGTGTTAAAGTTGCCCCCAAACCCCGTTATTGGATAGGTTCAACATGCTTAAAGCCAGTGGCACCTTTGCTAAAGACTGCTGTAGAGCAGGTAATCCTATTGTTTGCTACTAAGCTGAAAACACGTACTGAAGAATTTAAGATTACTTAATATATAGGTTTCCTGTATTTCTGGTTGGAAATTAAGAGGGCAGTTCTGAGGTTTTTCCATATTTAGGACCTATTCATGCTTCCATGCCCTCAGTGAAGAAGCTGGATATAAACCAACCAGAATGTTCTGCCAAGCCCTTTGGGAAGAAAGGAGGCTCAGTGCTCATTTGCTATACCTCACACTTGTGTGAAGTCTTACACACCTTGAAACACATCCATGAACCATCTTCCCTGACACTCTGCACTAAGCATTCAGTACAGTGCATCTGGGAAGATAATTCTGAAAATAGAAATGGAGAAGTTCCAGTTTAGACAAAAGGGGTAAAAGTAACATGTGTGCCCGTGACAGACATCAGGGAGACAGACAGACTAGAGGGAGAGAACAAGGGAGAGAGAGACAGGGAGAGATGTAGCTGGGGACAGAAAAGACAAGAAGTTGGAGACAGAAAGTGAGACAGCAAGAAAGACAGCAAGGTGGAAAGAAACAGAAAGATGGAGGGGAGGGGAAGCACAAAAAGAATAGGGACACACAGAGGTCTGACAGGGAAAGAAATCAGGGACCAATAAAGGAAGCTGGAGGGACAGAGAAAAGACACAGTAGGCTCACACAAGGCAAGAGGAGAGGAAGACAGAGAAATGGAAGTTGAAACACAGGAGGAGGAGCCAAGTGTAGCACAGAGAAAGTGCCTGGTGCCACAGCCTCAAGCTTGGAGCTGCAGCGTCATGTTGGCAGCTGAAAAAAGTGAGAGGCTAACAGCAGTGAAACAGGTTCTGGTTTCTTACTCTGATTTCTGAAGTGGACCTACTACTTCTCTTAAAAATAAATGTAACTTCATCAACATGCATGACTCTATGACACAACAATGAAGTTGTTTGTTCCTGAAAAGAAAAAAAATACACATAATTGTGGCAACCTGCTGACATTTAAATAAATCAGAATCTGTATCTGGACTGGAGATCTATTTGCATTAAAATAACCAAGATATTAGATTCACACCACTGTGTTAACACAGGCATAAGGCCATCTAGCTTGCTACTCTACCTTGTGATAAATAAAAAGCAAACAGGGTTGGGATGCACAACGAACGCGTAGGGGAAAGATGAGCACAGCTTTTCTCTAGTGGCAGTTTAAAACTGATGTTCAACCAGTTTAAGAGAGGGACAAAGCTGAAGCGTGGAAGGGATGGGACACTGAGTAAGGGTAAAATCAATGGGGAAAAAAAAAAGAGCTGGGATGGCCATCCCACACCTGGATACACACTGCACATATTGAGCAGGCTAATGGTGCCTGCTTGAGTTTATGCCAATTCCCGTGGTTTGTTTAATTCATCATTCACTACCCATTCTGCCGCTGCATTACATTTAGCAAAAGAGAAGGTACTGCTACAAGCCAAAATAGGATGGAGTTATTTAAACAGAGCTAAAGCGTATGCTAGCCGTGTAAATGCAGAAACCACAAAAGAGGGATGCTGCAATTATCCTAACCCCAAGCATGGGAAAACTATGAAATTTCAGGATTATACTGAAACATAGCTAGAATATGCTAAGAATTTTAGCCCAGTCCTGATGAAAGGCTACAAGAAAAGTGGGTAAAAATACTTGGGGGAAAAGAAAACCCACATACATAAGTATTTTATAAATCAATCTGTTCTAATCTGGGACCACAAATACTAAAGTGCTGCAATAATGGTCAGATGGGTCTGCAATCACTTTTCAGGGCTGCTGACAGAGAACACTACAGAAATGTAGCCTTTGCCTTTTAGAATTATAATCAAATGACAGCTGTCTAAAGGATTTCTTTGCATTAAAATGGACCATATCAAAGTTACGACAGTGTTTGTGGCAGAACAGAGTTACGGGTGGTGCTAATGGAATATTTTGACAACACAAAGAGCTTGGAAAAACTTTTGTTCTTATTTTCTTCACATTAAACATACAGAATCATATATTTAAAAAAGTAAACTCTTTAATTGCCAGTGTATTGAAAGCATTACAATTTGATAAACAGACAAGTCAAAGCCATGCCTCCGCTTAGTAGATGAGACAGTGAGATTGTCCATGAAGTCACTTGTCAGACCATGCAGCAAGTCAATTTGATAGCGAATGGAAATAACCTGGCATGGGCAACAAATATTTGGGAGAAAAATGAACACAGCTTTTTCTGATGACAATTTAAAACTAGCGTTCAGACATTTTCAGGCCATCCTGAGTTATATGGCTCACAGGTAGATGAATGAGCCCAGAGAAACATAGCTGGGCCTATAGCAGGAGCCCTGCCCTCAAGCAAATTTCTCTCTCAATCTGCTAACCTTCTACTGCTTGCACACATGCTCTGCTCTTGTCAGTACTGTTCTCTTCATCTTCTCTTCTTCTGTCCTAACAGCATCTATTTCTAATGTGCTCCAACATCTGACTGTCACAGCCTTCAGTCCCACTTGAGGGACAGGCCCTATGCACTTTTTCCTATTCCTGGAGCATGAACTGATTGCTCACACTATGACTTTGTCTCTTCTTGCGGGAGCCTCAGGAACGAAGTGTTCAAACACAGGTAAGTTGGAGCCAGGACTTCGCCATAACATGCTAGACAATGCTCTTTTATTGATTAATTGAAGAGGGCTACTTTGGAAAGCTGTTCCTTACAAATCAAAGACCTGTGAAACTGTTGTTCCAGACAGCATTTTCAATTAAATGTCCTTCCTTCCTCTGCTGCACTTCCAATTCTCTTGAAGAAGCCAGAGGGTGAAGGAAAAAATACTCCTTCCCAGCTTTCTTGTCCTACTCTGCAGCTCCTTGGTAACAGGAGGGACTCCAGTTCTGATTACTGTGAGACAGGATCTGACCTTGTGAAAACAATTCTAGCTTTCATTATCAAGGGAGCAGAATCAGACATTGGCGTTATCCTGATCTGCATAGCTCACGGATTATCAGCTATGCATATTTCAGTACCTTACTTTTCCTGCTCCTAAAATTAAGCATAAACTAATAACCTATTTTATACACGCTCCTGAAAACTTAATGCACTCACGTTTGCAAATTTCTAATTTCTGAAAATGGCCTAAGGAAAAGAAAAGTGTTCATATTTTTAATAAGCTTGACGGGTATACCTAGCTGTCATTTTCGTACCTGATTAGTAGCAATAGGCAGCTTTCCATTTCTTTCCAGGCAGCTGCTACAGAAGAGCTGCAGGCAGATGTAATCTGGAGACTGCAGAACTCAGCTCACTGTCAATTTCACACCAGCATTTTACTTTCTTCTACCTCCATTTATTATTAATCTGTATCTGTATCTAATTCCAGCTCTTAGTTAGCCCTTGCCAGAGGCTTAACCATTAGCAGTGACTATCAGAACGGAGAGAAAAACAAAAAGAAACAATAAACTGCCATGAATCAGGTTCTCACCACTCTACGTAATTCTGGGGAGATAAGAAACTCTACAAAGCTTGGGCTACTTACAAAGCCAACAACTTCCAGAGCAGATGAGGCCAATATAATTTCCACATTCTTAAAACTAAATACGAAAAGGAAACATCACGGAACTTTCTTAATAGACATACTTCATGTCTACTTTTTCAGGGCTTTGTATCTCTTTTGCACTTCTATCCATTTTAAAGCTTGATGTTCTTATATTTCACATTCTCCGAATCCACTAAGCTCTCAGACTTAGCAAGACCACGCCACATTTGTTCCATATAAGCACTGTATAAAACCTTACTTTTTCCATCAGCTTTCAAGACATTGCCCTTTAACTTAACACACAGAACAAGAACACTCAATTATGAGAAAATAAATGGAAGTATCTGATTTACTTAATCGTCTCTAAAGTAAACAATTTTAATTTAAGCAGCAGAATCTGTTTTCCACTTGTGATTTTTTTTTAGGCTTCAAATCCTTTTTTATCTTTCACCTATCACTTTCATCCCTTTTCATTATGGCTGAATATTATGTTTCAGGTGAAACAACACCACACATTTAATGACAGCATTCTGTTATCTTCCAGACCACCCCTTATTTGTTCTTACATTTTGCTCACTTGTTTTGTTCATTTTACTGTAAATGAGAAGCCCATTCAGTATCATCTTTCTGTTAAAGGTCAGATGAATGTAATTCATTGCAAAGACTATCCATAAGTCTCCTAAATGGAGAAAAAGATATCAAATATACGTGCTATGCATGACATTTTACCACTGCATTGTGGGAGGCACAGAATTTATTGCACTTTCCCCAAATGTTCCCATATCTTCAGGCAATCTTAAGAAGGACTTTAGGTTTCAAGTTAGGTTTCTGGAAATTCTTCCTAATGTCTTTTCTGGCAAAAGTAGCTTCAGCAGTCTACCTGGCCAATGCATGATTTCATTTTGTTCTGCTTGACATAAGAATGACTGTCTTCAAGCACCCAGTGGGAATGAGAATGTTGTCAGAAACTCAGAGAAGTCATCTTCCACATCTCTTTCAGCATTCAGTCATAATGAAGGCTCTTCAGTGATCCTCCTCCAAATCTCTTTCTTTCTGAGAAGCCAGGAATCTAGAGACAGAAAAGATAACTTGTGGGCATTAGGAGCTCCTTCTCACTCATATTCACATGCCTCTTAACGCACTCACTGCAACAGTGCCATCCTCTTCTACACTGTTCCCAGAATCAGGACTAAAACACTTCAGACTAGTATTAGAGGAGCATTAAACAAGACGTCAAACTACAGTATGAATCTTTTGTCCTGTAAAGATCCTTTAGGAGCCTTTTGGCTTTTTTTGGCAAGGTGTACAATGAATCCTAAACCACTTAATTAGAGATTTCAAAGTCCATATTTTCCTCCAGATTCAAACACATAATTTCTCCATTCATCCTTAAAACTATAATATATTATCATCACATTCTATTAAACAACTGTTGAGACTTAATGCCTCTAACCTGAGACAGCAGCATTTTACTCAATGTACACTTGAAAGTACAGTGTTATCAATTGGTGAAAGCTTTGAGAGAGCAGAATAGAAAAGGCTGCAGTAACACAAAGGATTAGCACTCTTATTTTTGCAGACTACCTGAATATACTGGTTACACTGTAACAGTGAGTACTTACAAAAAAAATCTACTCAGTACCATCAAAGGTAGTGGTTAATGGAGTTTAGTCCAGCTGACAACCTGTTACAAGTGGTGTCCCCCACGGGTCAGTACTGGGGCCCAGATTGTTTAATATCTTCACTGATGACGTAGATGAGGGGGTTTAGTGTACCCTCAGTAAGTTTGCAGATGACACCAAGTTGGAAGGTGATTCTCAGAGGATATACACAATATTAAAATGGAAGGTGTCAGCCAAGCATTACAGATCATGCTAGGACAATAAAGGCATTTATGGTTGATATGGGGAGAGAATGTAATTCACAGTATGAAATAGACTGATGGGCTACGTAATTCATTGGTAAACTAAGACAGCAAAGAGCTTACCCAAAATAAAAGTCCACTACGGAATCACAAGTTAAACTTAGTCAGGCCTAGGACTAAGGTATTCATTCAAGAATGATATCATTCAGGCCTGAAAAGCAATAATCCCCGAGAAAAGCCAGGTAGCTTTACACAGAAGCTCACCTAATCCAAACTACTTTGGGAATTCAGAAATGAAAAATGCTGTCATTATAACTCAAAAGTAGGAAGACACCATAGCTAAGAACTTATATCAAAGTAAAAACTATATCAAATCCAATTAATTAAGAGTAACATTTGTCTATATGATCTGATCAAAGCCCAGCTACAAGCAATTCAAAACTTATTATTCTTTCCATCCTATAACAAAAGAGAAAAAACAGCTGTAAGGGATTGAAGAAACCCATTGTAGAAAAGCCAGAAAGACATTCATGAGACACATGAAATAGCTCATTTCAAATAGTAACATTATGAGCTTATATTGAAGTCACCCATTCCAATTTGGATTTTGTCTTTAAATATGGCTGACCGCAGCTTAAGATTTGTTTTAAGCTTCTGAGCCGTTGTCAATGAGGCAAATGACAGCAGTAATCAGCAGGATGTAAACTTTGGCATGAGACCATAAGGAATGTAAAGTTAATCTCAGGCTAGCTACTAGATACGATCAAATAAGAAAATAAAAACCTTACACCGTGTAACAACCAGCACACAATCAGATTTCTGCATTAAGCTATTGTTTCCATGAAAGGCAGTTTCTCTAGATGTGAGGAGTGGAGAGGGGAGAAATAAAAAGGAATCTTGCAGAACTGAAGCAGGAAAAAAAGCAAATTTGTTTATATAAGGCATAAGAACATGCTCACACAAGGTCAGCATTTTATAATTCCAGATTCACTTTTTCCCACTCTCCCTAAGGGGCTTTCAGATCTGCTACACTTGGTGATACATTTCACACTATTTCTGTGGTGCTATTCACCATAATTTGCAAGCACCTCACAGATACGATGAGTAGAACTTCACTGTTTCCTGCATATTAGACAACACATGAGAAAATAGGGCAATAAAAGGTTGAAGCAACTTGCCTGTCAAGACAGTCATTTTAATTCTTCTTTGCCAACTGTACTGGAAACAGTTAATGTAACCATTCAGGAATTAATTACAGTGCAGTATCATACTGCAGGTTTTTTTTTCTGCAGTTCCACTGGTTCTATGAAAACTATCTGTATAAAATAAATAGTTTCATCTGTGCAAAAAAGCCTTTTCATTGACCTTCAAGACAGCATCTCTGGCTTAAACTTGCAAGCTGGCAGCCTGAAGCCGAGAGATTTGAAAGAGATCCTGTTAGCCCAATTTATCTCAACTATGTTAGCATACTTAGTTTACTGCTGATCACATTACAAACATTTCAGGTGACAGAAGTCAGACATTTTTCTGCCTATTCAAAGCAGTTGTGCTCCCACAGATTAGAAAAAACCCTCAACTACCAGCATAAATTAGCATTCAAGCCACGTGAAGCCCATGTTTTAAAAAAGGTCTCTATCATCTGTTCACAACACTGGGAGAAACAAAAAAGGTAAGAAAAAATTACAAACCTGATTGCCATCTCTTAAGAAGTATCTCTTCTCTATGACCTGGAAAAGCAGTGAGAGAATAATCTTAGCAGGCGCAACACATGCACAACCTCAGACTTCAACCAATGCTTCATACATGAGCACTGAAACTCGTGGCTAACTGGGGAGAGATCTGAACCCAAGCCCCATGCTCCAGGCCTGCTGCTTTAATTACAATGTTTTGTTGTACACTGAAGGAGTTGCCACCTTCAGTAATTCCTGGTAAAGCCGTCATCCTCAGCTTCTATATATCAAATGAAAACAGTCCTCCTTTAGTAATGGGGGGATTGGTGTCTTCTTACCACATCAGAGTGAATATTATTCCCATCCCTCTCTTCAGGTGCAGCAGTTTTGCCACAAAAGCTCATTCTGCAGGTGGCCACTGGGCTTTAGGTGAGGTTTGACACAAGGTAGCCTTACTTGCTCTCTAAGAATGATACACTAACTTCCCATGCTGAAGGGCACCTATGCAGCCACCACCACTGGTCTAAGAATTAAAAAGTAATTTGTATCATTTTGCATAACATGCACCCTCCTCCCAGCAAAATTCAGGCCAATTTTCATTTCTGAAGAACGATCTGTTATGGGTTATCATCTGTTTCACTATGATCTCTTTGTCCAGGGGATGCAAAGTGCCTTAAACCAGAGCAATCCTGTCATTTTCACAGTAGGTCTTGATGCTCACTTGCTGAGAAAAGAAAAGTAAGGTGCTAAGTTTCTTCATAGCTGAAGTTTGATTTAACTAGGATCAATAGAGCTAACCAATTTTCACGTTTTCCTAGCTCACCGCAAACCCTCTGGTCTGCCAAATGACTTCAATAGTATACGCAGTGTTTTTGCACAGTTGTGAGTCATTCTTCATTACTCTGTACAGATCAAAAATCAAATCTGCAAGTTGATCAGAGATCTCCAGGAGAAGTCTAGCCTTTGGCCTGCCCACACTTGGCTTGAATTGATTCACACTCAAAAAGCACAAAGTGAAAGGAATAGATAACTGTTTTCCATGCTCAAATCACAGTGTTCAATATGTAGAGAAGTAATACCTAATTTAGTTGACTTGACTTACCTTATCAAAAAATCTGCTTAGTTTGACAGCATTGGATGAGCCTGCAGCCAAGTAACGAGGATTAGTGCAATCCTAGAACACATGGAAGTCAACAAACCAAGCACAAGAGAATCAATGCAATGAAGACATACACGTGGAAATTACCATAACATTTTTCCTCACACATGTGCATACAGTCAATGAAGGAGAGCAGTCTACCTGATATTATTTCATCTCTAAAGTCATTTGAGAGAAAAATGGATTGAGAATAAAACAAACAAACAAACAAACAAACAAACTGTGGTGTTTTAAGTTTAGCTAAACAAAAAAGTTTCCTTTTTCTGTTTCGGGAATGAGAGATTTGAAGGCAAAATCAATTGCTCAAGACAAGCAGTAATGATGGTAGCCGGAAGGGTAGGCTCCCCACACTAGTTGCAAAGCCAATTCTACACTGCAAAGTAACTAGAGAATTCTGACCTCCCCTATGCTCCCCGTATCTACCTTCTGTCACCAGCTATAAAGTAAGCTAATAATGTGTATTGCCTACACGAGACTGTTCATGTGCAGAAACAATTACAGAGCACACTGACAATGTTAAACACTGTAATGTTTTAGCTGGAAAAGAGTATATTTTTTTCATAGTTGTTTGCATGATGCTATGGTTTGGGTTTGAAAACAGCGTTGACAATACATGAATGTTTTAGCTATTGCTGAACAGTTTTTACACAGCATTAAGGCCTTTTCTGCTTCTTGCTGCTGCACCAGCAAGCAAATTGGAGTGAGAAAGAAGCTGGGAGGAGACACAGCCAGGGAAGCTGACTCCAAATGTCCAAAGGAATATCCCATAACACAAGACATCATGCTCTGCCATAAAAACTATGGGAAAGGAGAAGGAAAGTGGGGACACTAGGACCGATGGTGTTTATCCACCCAAGTAAGTGCTACATAGGCATGATAAAGCCCTGCTTTGCAGGAAGTAGCTAAGTATCTGCCTGCTGAGGGGAAGAAGCAAATGAATTCCTTTCTTGCTTTGCTTGCACAGTTTCCACTTTCATTGTAAACTGTCATTACTTCAAACCATGAGTTTTCTCACTTTTATCCTTCTGATTTCTCTTCCCCAACCTGCAGGGTGAGAGTGAGCAAGCAGTTGTGTGGTACTTAACTTCCTGCTGGGGTTAACCCACTACACATATGTATCCATATACAGAAACAAATAACATGGTCTTGATGTTTCATTCAAAGATATTTTGTGTCAAAACTAAGAAGAGGAAAGAGAAACACCTTTATCTAACCCCTCTATCTTTCTACAGTGAAACAAAGACCATCATTTAATCACATAGAGGTGTCAGCTAATCAAAATGTGCATGACTCCAATGCTACTGAGTAAATGTCTAGAATTGCAATTTTTGTAACAGGTTTTACTTAACAGAAAGTCAGAATCACTGCCATATAAAAGAAAAACACTGGTGACAAGGATACTAACCAAATTTATCTCTTCAGCATTGAAATCCTCAGCCAAGAAAGCCGTTCTGGTCAAAACTTCATTACGCTTTGTTTCTGGGATCTGATCCAGCTTAGTTCCTATTACCAGCAGCGGAATCTGGTTATCAGCAAACTGTTCACGGTCATAGTCACTGAAGGAAACAAATATAATCCTGAATGGAGGGATGGTCATCTAAGTGAGCATAGGGGCACCATAAGACTCCCCGTTCCTTTCAAATAAGAGTAATTTACAAACATTATTTATCTAAGTGAGAACATGCTGTATGCATAAATTAAGGCTTCGGCATCTAAGACCCTACACAGAAACAGAAAGAAAAAAGAAACCGCATGATTGGATTTCTTCTCTGTATAGATGACCTGCAGGTCAGAAGAAATGCTAGGTAATTTACATAAGCAAGAAACAGGAGTTTCTTTCAGTAGTATACCAGGCATACGCAGCCATCAGAGACTAAGCAGGGAGCCAGCATCTCTGCACATCCAAAGTTCCAACATTTTTAAGGCAGGACAATGAAATAAATCACAACTGTGAAACGTTATCCCTTCCCACATTAGATCAAAAGGGTCGCAATAACACTGCTGAGGTGTCAAGTTACTAGTTTCTACATTCAAGTAAAGGTAGTTAGTACACCCTGAATTCCAGTAAGCTTTGATTCAGATATGAATTATGATCAAAGATAGTCTTTATAAAATAAATGATATAGTAATAAAACATCATTACAAATCCATACACCAAGCGTTCCCCTTAGGATACCTGTCAGTTTTACTTAAGATGAACTAAAGTGAAGTAATTTTATGAATAATAGCAACAACCTGATCAAGTAATTGGTAGGGGCTGAACATCTGTCCCTGAAGTGAAGCTTTAGAGAAATTCTGAGTTTGCTTAAATGAAAACCCTCCTTCCCTTCTTCCATGTTCCTATAGAAGCACCTGTGTAGCAGCACAGGCAGATAAACAATGAAATCTACCCACAAATAAATGCCCTTTTTATTGCTTCTCCGCTCATGCGTGTGGTTTATCAATGACTTGAAAATCTCCTTGATTACGTACATGACACACAGAGAGACAAGAGGACACACTTGACAAGATGTTGGAAAGCTAATTATTAACATGTTCTTTACATGGAGTTCTTTAAGCTCTTTTTTTCAGATACACTCCTGAAATGACTCCCATCCACCAAAAAGCGAATGTACTTGGTCTTGGTGCATTCAGGGGAAGCCCTTCCAAACAGAGTCATGCCATTCCATGACACTTACTGTACATGGGTTTTGCATTTCTTCAAGTATCAGGGAATGAACACACTCAGGCAAATGAAGGGCACAGTAAACACCTTTTCCCTTAAAGCAAGGTCTCTGCTATGCAGCTGGGGAATCTACCGAGAGAATGGCCTGATTAGCAGCACAAAAAGAAAAGTACAGTGATTTCCTTTGGTACGTCCTCATTTTTTATTTCTTTCTTAAAAGTCCAGCCTCATCTAACTTGGTGTGTTTTTCACACTTAGGGATGAACAAAGACTCCCACAACAGCTTAGAATTATCATGTCTTCACTGTGCACGTGTATGTTTTCTACTCACCCGTTTGTCACGAGAACTCCTGTGGGAGCAACATCTCTGTTGAGTGCTTCCAAAGACCAGCGATATAAATTCTGGGATGATTTCTTGTTGGTTAAGTCATGCACTAAAATTATCCCTAAAGTGAAAGAGTAGGCAGCAAGATGCTATTTAATGATGCATGTCTTTTTCTTATCTTCACAAAATGACTTCTACAGGTTCCCAGATATCTGACAATCAGGAAAGGGAAGTATAACCAGATCAGTTACAGTAAGTGAGATAAACAGAAAATATTGTGATGCAACAGTTGTTGGTTTTTTTTAAAGTTGCTTATCAGAAATTGGGAAAGAACAACAACAAAAAAAATCTTATTAAAAAAAAGGGAAAAGAACAGCCACCTCAGGATTTAATCTGCAAGTGGCCTTGCAGGCATTCTCTGCTTCTGCTCTGCCTAAAACTGTATTGCAGCAGAGAAGTTATCCTTTCTCTGCTTTGCCTGATTAGTAAACATAACCACTTTTTTGGTCACACCATCTGAGAAGTCTAAAGGCTGTTCCTCTGTTTTAAAGGGTTTACCCAGCACTATTGCTTTCCTGCATTTTCACTAACTGATGCCAAGTACTTGGGGAGGCATCCACAAGAGAAACTCACAGACTTTCACGGTCCACTAAATGGCTGGTAGAAATATGAATGAATACGATTTCATGTATTTAAGCTTCCAGCATTTTTCATCACTATCATCTTTCATCATGTAAAATCAGAGAGAGGAAAATTGCCAGCCAAACTTCCTAGTGGTGCTATTAACAGACACCCACTTCTGATAACCACAGTTCCTAACTCCATTACCAATTCCTGCTAGCAAATTTCATCTATTTATTCACACCTTCTGAAACCTGTGGAACGTTCCCACTTCCTCCAGGCTTTAAATCGTAATTAATTCAAGGACCAAATGGCATCGTATCCTTATCAGGATTTGTTTTAAACGCACTTCACAGCCCATTGGTGGAGAATACTCGTCATTTAATCTTTCACCTCAATTCCTAAAGATACCACCGACTGTACACACTAAGAACAAGCACATTCTCCACCACCTCACACTATGGTGCACATAGACTCAGTGCTACAAGATTTCCCATCATGTCACAACAATATCTTTATTCCAAAGCACTTATCTTAGCAATTGCAGGAAAAGACAACTGAACCGTCTGCCCATCTCTAGTGTAGGGAGTAAAAGCATGACACGATATAACTTGGCCCATGTCAACAGATTCATAGGCACTGCTGTATAATCTGTGAGAAACACGCTACACCTCCAGACACACTTCCCTAGCAGTGTTCTTGATAGGTTGGTTCCCTTCTCTGCTTCACTGGAAGCCTACAGAGAACACAACAATGTGTCTCTGTGCCAGCAGAGAAAACAACAATGAAAAAGGGCAGGTAGGACCAATGACCGCTCAAGGAGAAGTTCCTCCCACAAAATGTCTGCAAGCCACAGCCTGTTCACTGTCCTAGAGTATCACAATCCACACACCAGAGCTGAGGTAGACTCAAGAGTAAACTGTATCAAGCTTCAAAGCACCCAGGTCTCCCTTAAAGCCAGCAATGACGCTGCTGCAACCAAACACCGACTGTCTTTTGAAGTCAGGCTTTTTTGCAAGCCCAGTAAGGTGAAGCAGTCAGGCAGAAGGAATGCATTAATCTTCTCTTCTAACATCAGGTGAGAAGCAACCTGCGAGACAAGCTCTAACAATGGAATTTATTTAATGAAAAAAAAACCAACCAAACCAAAAACCACAACAGTGCCAAGCCTAACTACCAAAGCCAACAGTTTTCATAAGCAACCCGGCCAATTATATCATTTGGGCAGTGAAGATAAACAGCTCTATTTTAATAACTTCATCAATTATAACATAGATACATAACTTTAAAATTTCATTTCCTAATGCGCTGTTATAGGATATTTCCAAGTCTGACCTACACAGGCTGGCATGCCTGCAAATGTCAAAAAGAACTCCATTCTTTTTCAAGTACAACAGAAGCTTATTTTGAGGCCCTTGCTTTGAGGGCACAACTCAAATCAAATCTTATTTAGAGACGTCTGGCTAACAGTACAAGCAAGAGATACCTGCATACAGCTATCCCCCTGGGAAGGGGAAAGAAATAACTAGTTAAATAATCACAGAGCAAAAACTGCTTACAGTACAGCTTAAAACATTATTGAAGGCTCTCAAATGATGAGGAACAAGAAATGAGAATCAAAATGTTTGAGAGAGATTCAGAAGCAGATGTTAATCAGGTATAGATCTATTTTCAGTGAACTATCCTTGGATGCCAAAAAAGTAATAACTGAAATGCAATCTCCAATTTGCTACCTTAGTGATACAGATGAACCAGCAGACCTTTAAGCCAGTATCTCAAGGGAACAGATGCCATCCTTTCAAATGGCGTAAAATGTAACTTTCCACCAATCTTGAAAGTTGCAGATTCCACTACCACAAATCACTCGACAAATTAAATGAGCAGAAGGCAAGATGGTTATCAGAATATTGCAATTTTATGGGAGAAGAGTTCAAGTTTGTCATCGTGGGATATAACTATCAAAGTTCAGACCATAAATTCAAGTTCACGTCATATAAATTCACATAATTATTTCTGTACTGTAGGTTTTGGAACTAGACAGACAAGAAAATATGAATCGTATTTCTCCACATATATCAGGTCTGGAGAGGCGACAGCAGCCTTTAATGTCTGCATGCATAGCTGGAAAGGACATGACTGCAACCTGAAAGATTCCTCATAGCGCTACCTGCATGAGACTGAAGGGGAAGGTTGATAAAGCTCATTTGTACAGGTCTGCCTGAAACAGCTTTCCAGTTCAAAATTGAATCCACAAAATGCTAAGAATGGTATCATTTTTTGTGTGTGTTTTTTTCTTTTTTTAACCTTTATAAATATGCAGGAATCAGTAAAGAGAATGGGACAGTTCTCATCTAACCTTAAAGGAGTCCTGCTCCAGAACCAAGAGAGCTCTCAACAGAAACAAGTGACAAAAAAGAGATTGATACCAAGCAAACTTACCATTCAGTGAGTTATAAAATACTGCTCTTGTGCTTTTCACACTAGTGGCACTACCCACTGAACCTCCAACATCCCACAGCTCAATATAGTACGTCTTCTCTTCTGGAGTCCCTTCTTTGTAGTCATGGATCTAACGGAAAATTCACATCATACATAATCACAGCATCAGCTTCTGGGCATTAATCTGTACAATACAGCTCAAAGGAAAACAGTATTTGGATAAAAAATTGCAAATTTTAATAGTGACAGCATTTCAAATCTCTGAAGTGACTGTGGCTGCACAGAGTCTGGCAGTGGCCAGCTGATATTGGGGATCTTTCTCATATAAAACAGAGTTTGGTGAATCAGCAGGAAGCATTCATCTCACCCAAATACTAGCAAACCTTATGCCTCCTTGTGATACAGTGTGTTACTAAAGTAGATGTAAAGACGAAAGCATTCATCACTATGCTACGAGGACTGTACACAGGATTGAAAAAGTGAATAACCTCATCCTCTGCAATGAGAAGGAATCACACATCACACTGAGCTGAGTACCCTCAAGTAGAGGGTGAGAGGAAATGGCCTTAAGTTGCACCAGGGGAGGTTTGGGTGGGATATAAGGACAAATATCCTCTCAGAAGGAGTGGTGAGGCAGTGGCACAGCTGCCCAGAGAGGTGGTGCAGTCAGTGTGTTCAAGAAACATGTTGGTGTGGCACTGAGGGCTGTGGTTAGCGGGTATGGTGGGGATGGGTTGGAGGTTAGACTAGATCATCTTAGTGTGTTTCTTCCAGCCTTAGTGACTCTGTGTTTCCATATTACAGAAAATAATATGGAAATAGGCACCAATTTTTCCCCAGCACATTTGGCTGCCCGGCACCTACTCGCACATCCACAGAGCAGCCCACGGTCCAGGATGGGTTTCCAAGCACCTGGTTGTGGCACAGGAGGTACACGAGAGAAGACTTTCCAACACCTGCAAGGCCAAAACAGAGGACAACGCCGGTCAGCAGAGCTACCACACCACAAAGGGGCCGATGGGGGCCGGGATAATCAGGTTAATGATCAACGGTCTTGAGGAGACCCTTCCTTTCACAGAATCACAGAATGACCCGGGTTGGAAGGGACCTCAAGGATCATGTAGTTCCAACCCCCCTGCCTGGCAGGGCCACCAAACATACACATTTACTAGATCAGGTTGCCCAGGGCCCCGTCCAACCTGGCCTTGAACACCTCCAAGGACGGGGCATCCACAACCTCCCTGGGCAGCCTGTTCCAGGACCTAACCACTCTCCTAGTAAAGAACTTCCCCCTAACATCCAACCTAAATCTTCCCTCTTTTAACGTTCAGGCAGCGGCTCACTGCGCATGCGCCCCGCCTGCGGGTGGTGGGCACGGTTAGGGAGGGGGGCACGCACTCACCGGAGTCGCCCAACACCAGCACCTTGACCCTATCCAGAGCCGCCATCTTAATCTACCTAGCAACAACTCCCGGCCGTCCCGCCTTTTCGCGGTGCTCTCACGCGATTCGCTGGCTGCTCGAACGAGCGGCGCGGCTCTCGCTTTCTATTGGCACAGCTCCCACATGGGCGGGACCATTTGGGGCTGTGAGAGGATGTGATTGGCTCGCGCGGTGATCCAGGCGGCTGGTTGACGCAAGCGGCGCGCAGTGCTGACGCAGGCGGCGGAGCGGCCGGAAGCACCGCCCGGAGAGGGAGGGAGAGCTGGCGGCGGCGGCAGGTCAGTGCCGGCCCGGGCAGGCCTCGCGCGGGGCCTGCTGCGGTGCGCGCCGGGAGCCGGGCCCGGGCGGTCTCGGGGCTCTGCCTGCATAGCCCCCAAGGGAGCTCTGGTGTGCTCACCCCGAGTGGCTGCCCCTCTGCCACGCTTTGGCCTGGGCTCCGAACCGGCACTCGCCTCGCTTCTTGTGTTCTCTGTGGTGTTTTTTTTTCTCTCTCTCTTTGGTGATACTGCTGAGCCCCTCGAGTACTAATCATCCCAGAGGGCCTCGCTGAAGCCAGTGTTGAGAGCCCCGTTTGTAACAGCCTCGTTTGTAACCTAAGAGATGCTCACCTGAGCTGGGCTCTGGCACGTTGTTGTAGGAGGCCGGCCCAGCTCCTCGTGTGGGGTTGGGGCCTTGGATGTTGTGTAGTAAAACATCCAGTTTACAGCCAAACGAGCTTGGTGCCTTGAGTCAGCAAGGTGCTGCTACCAAAAGGCATGTGCTTAACCTCCCTGTTGTGCAGGTGTTAACTAGTCCATGAGCCTGGGCTCTGCTGCCATCCGCTTCACTGGCTGTTTTCTCTGTGTGCAGTAGTTTCCATCTTAATTCATGAGGTTGATGCTTCGTAGAGGAGCTGATGAGTGTCTCATCTCACAGTGATGAGACACTCTCAATCCTGTATCATCACAGTTGGCTCAGAACAAAGAAGGAAGATCAGCGTTAGGAATAGGGTGTCCAGCAGCGCACTGTTAGGGTGCAATTTAATGAAGTATAGGTGATTTATGATCTGTCAGCTGCAAAAAGTTGAGTTGCATTTCTTCCTTGCGCTGGCATCCTCTCCTTTTTGGCTCTACAGCCATGAGCAGGTTTGATTGATTAAACCACTGGGGGAGGGGAAGGCCTTTTTTCTGCCTTTAGTGAATTAAATTGATGCACAGAAAAGTACCACGAGTGCCAGAGCTGACACATGAGAAGGCAGGGCCACGTGCTTGGAAGAAGGCCAATAAAAATAAGGAAGAAGGAATAAGGAACGAAGGGAGTTTTACTTACTGCTCACTTGCTTATACACACATTTTATTTACCACATCCTGATAGACTTTTCTGAGCCTAATACCTTCATATACTTTATTGCTACTTTTCTGAATACCTGAAAGTCAGACCTATCATTTATGTAATCTGTCTTGGTGAGACAGATCTTAATCTTTTCAGTTAAGGATATGAAAGAAAATTATTGCTTCAGTCCAGTCCGGAGTTTAACCAGCCACACTTTCTGTATGAGGGAATAATTAAGCTTTAACAGGAAACTGTATCTTCACCATTGTAGACACTAAGTTTCACCTTCAGTAAATAGTATGCTCCACTTTTTTTCCCCTACATCTACAACTGAACAGTTGATTAATGCTATTATGCGTTTGATGTACTTCTAATATATGTTTGCATACGTACATGCACATAAGTAGTCCTTAAATTCATTGATGTCCTGCTAAAATTATGTGAGGTTAAAACATGAATGTGATGGCGAGTGCAGGCTCAGAATGTAATTCTCAAGCTTCTGCTTGCACAGTCTTTGTTGCCTTGGGTGAAGTTCCATATATTTTTACTGAGGAGATTAGGTGAAAACATCATGTTTTCAGCTGGGCTTTCCAGCCTTTCTTTGTGCAGGAGTGTAGTTTTCAATTAAAACAAGTGAGCTTTAAGAAGAAGAAAAAGGTACCCTTGGCCACTTGGTTTCTGTTTAAGGAATACCAAAAAGAAGATATAATTTTAGTGATAGCAGACACTTTTTTTTTTCTTTTTCTTTTTTAATTTTCTGCTGTAATACTTCAGGAGAGGTAGGTCTTGCAAAGAAAGTGAATGACTTCATGTCAAGGTACAGGCAGTGTTCCTGCAGTTTACAGGGAAAAGAATTCAGTAGGCTTTTGATGAAGTGTTAAAAGGCTTTTTGGTTTTGCAAATGATGTGCTCTAAAGGCAGTTCTAGATAACAGGGGTACGTTGCACAGATTGTGATCTCGTGTCATTTTTAAATCGTAAAATCATTCTGGTTGTAAAAGATGTTCCAGACATTATTCTGACCGATCAAGTCCCATTGCTAAAGCACATCCCTTAGTGTTATGTCCACATGCTTCTTAAGTGCCTCCAGAGAGAGGGACTCTACTACTTCCCTGGCAGCCTCTTCCAATACCTTCCCACCCACCTTCTCTGTGAAGAAAACCTTCCTGATGCCCAACCTAAACCTCCCCTGGCAAAACTTGAGACAGTGACCAAAGTTCCTTTGTGCATACATTTGAAGTTTTGGTGACAAGTTTTCCCATTCCCATTTTGTGCCTCCCTTCTTTGTAGTTAGGAAGGTTCAGAATTATTCCTGTTGGCTCAAACCCGCCATAGAATTACTCAGGTTGGAAAAGACCTTAAAGATCAGCAAGTCCAACCACAAGCTAACCGTACTACCCTAACTATCAACCCTCCACTAAATCGTGTTCCTGAGCACCACATCCAAATGGTTTTCAAACACATCCGGGAATGGTGACTCCATCTTCTGGAGAACAAATATTCATTTTATTAGAGTTAGATATTAGAAAGCTAGATTTGAAGTTGGCAGGTGACCGCTGGATGGAGACATGGTGCATAGGGGCTTTTAAAAGCATGTCGTACTTAGTCACATTTAAAGGTGAAGGACTCTGTAAAACTTCAAACGTGAGTACAAGAAAGACAGAAAGTGAACAGGGAAAGTTAATGGTGAAGTTGAAGTTACATTAAGGATGTTACAGATGTTATTATGAAACAGATGCACGTCCATTAAAACCTTGTTAGGAGATGTTATCATATTTCTTTGTCCATGTAATTTGACTTCAGTGCTTCGATGGGAGGTAAAGTCACTGCTTAAGAACTCGATGGTAAAATCCTTTTTTCAAACGATATTCTTGTGGTATTGGGTTACTGTTTGTGAGATGGATCCTGTCCTGGCTAATGAGAGATAGCAAGGAGTTGGGCTCGTGTTGCAGCCTGGGTCTGTTTGTGGTTGGGTGGCAAGATGTCAGCTTCTCCTAGAGAAACCATGCTAGATTCTGTTCTTGACTAGGATGCTCTTTGGCTTTCTTTATTTTTTTCCTTAAAGCTGACACTAGTCTTGTTTTTTATCATCCAAAGGCTCAGCTTCTCGAAGGGAAGTTTGATAGGAAAGAGTGGTTTGTGGTGTTTTCAGAATGCTTGTATTTCCATGTATCTGTGCCTGGAAGAAAACCAGTGTTACATGCAAGATATGCCTGCTATAGTGTGAGGATAAAGGGGATCTGGATGTGACTACGAGCTCCAGTAACTCCTGGCGCTGCTTGATGGAGAGGTTTGAATCTTAGCACACAACACTAAGATAATTGATTAAATCTCTCCCATGGTTCTCAGCAGTAGTTAAAAGCCCGTACTCTTACAGAAGGGTTGTTTTTATTAGTGCCTTGTAGGTCTGAATATAAGCTTATAAGGCATAATTCAGGAAATTGTGCCTTAGGTTTGTTTGGAAAATGTCTGCAGGATTCTGCAGCTGTCTAATCAATGAGATTGGTGCAGAGAAAATGCTTTCCATCAGCTCTCAGGTGCCATCGATGATCTCTAATGTCCCTTCCAACCCGCACGAGACTATGATACTATGATGATACTATGATATCCACAGTGAGATGTGCTTGCTTAGAATCTCAACATTCATAGAGATTTATTTGTTTGTTTCTGGGATCAACGATTAGAAATGTCTCGACTTCCAAAGTTTGTCTTTTTAAATTACTTCTGTGTTGCCAGGTATGACTTTAGGTCAGTCTTACTAGTGCTACACTGTGCCTAAACTCTGAGTAAGTAGAGTTATTCAGCTTGAATAAATAAAGCTCCTGGCTGGATTCTGCATTGACACAGCTTTATGGTGTCTAAATGTTGCTGACGGATTCAGTCGAAACCAAGGTTTAGCTCTAAGGGATTGTGAAGTTGTTGAAAATAGGAACGGAATGAAAGAGACTTTCAGGAACAATGTCCTGTAACTGTATTCACATGGACTCTGGCTTCTTTATGCATAAGTTTTCAGTGCTGTTGTGCTTAATTCATACTGAGCCATCCTTTATTGCTAACGCTTTTTATCTTTACCCAGTTTAACGTAAAGCTTCATTGAAAATGCCCTTTGTGAGGCTGCAGCCATTATGCATGAGGCGTGCAGAAGGCTGACTTGAGAAGTATTCGCTTCATGGCTAATTCATGCTGGGATAAACATAATTAAATCTCCTTGAAGGGAAGTTGGAGCTGGACATCCAGGCACTGTTTTCTGTAAGCACTTCTGCCTGCCAACAAACAGACAACAGATTTTGTTCGGTTCCTTTCAATTTGGGCACCGTGTATAATATTTGGCCTAAAGACAGAGGAAGAGATAGCTGAGGCAGGGAAGTGTTTTAAAAGAAAAGAATAAGAATGTCTTTTGTATTCAGGAGACAAAACCAACAAACCCGCAGTGCAAGGCAGATTTGCTTTGTAGTTGTGCTGGCTGTAACCCTTAAGAGGAATGAACCTCAGCTGCAGAGGAAGGTTAAAGAGAAGTAAAGCTTCAATGAGTAACGGTGTTTGAGGTTTTTGAGGGGGAAGCATTTTCTGTATGAAAGATAAAATCCAAGTGGGTTACTGTGCTAAGTGATAACAAATCATTGAGCAGTCTCACCTGATGGAAGTGAGTCATCAGCTGGGGGGTAAACATATCGAGCTTGATCATTTCAGGGGGTGTATTAGTGTGGGGAGTACAGAGAAATACTGTAAAAATACTGCTTGTTAAAAAGGATATTATGGGTTTTATGATAACGATGGGAAAAAAACAAGACACCCATCCAGATCCCTCCTTCTGCTGTTTTTTCCCCACTTTTCTCTATTTAAGACTTGAGTGCTGGGGAGGTACGTGCTCAGTGTGGGAAAAATCTGACAATTTCTGAGTGAGATGGGCAGAATTGAATTATTTTTGACATTAGCTCACAGATAAAAATTACTGAGCAATGAAGAACAAACTGCAGATGTGGTATTTTTGTTTGTTTGTTTTGTTTTGTTTGACTTGGAGGAACCTTTTGCTTCAGAAATGGTTCTCCGTACCCTAAAGCAGAATAAAGGCTCTTATAGACCAGCCAAAGGTTTATTGGATGTTAATTGGAAGTACAAACCCTCGCGTGTTTCCTAAGTATGTATATAATACTCGTGAACCTTCCATGTATACATGCATTGAGTGGAGGGAAATTCTTTTATAGACTAGAGATAGGCTTGAAATAGTGGAGGGAAAACATGCAAAACCTTGTGAAATGATAGTAAACCTTTGTCCTGTGCCATATGAAGAGTTGCTTCCTTTTGTTACTGCCACTTGTTACATCCACTTTTGAGGGCTGTCTTAAGGCCTGTCTGGTAGCTTTCTTCTGCTTCTACCAAGCTAAGTTTCATCACTGAGGAAGCTGTCTGCTGGAGCTCAGATTCAAGGCAGCTTTCTTATTCCAGCTCTGAGTAGAACTGCAACTGGCTGAATGTTAAGGTAGCAATTTGCGTGCTCCTGCTTTCCACCATTTTGTTATGAGCTTGAGGTACCACTTCCTAATTCTGTGATTGTTGCACTGACATCATTAACATTTAAGGAGGGAAAATGCCACATCCTTTTCCTAGCTGTAGGAAAGATGCATGAAAAGTAAGATTTCTGACTTCAGAAGTTAAATATCCTTTGATTTGTTTTGTTCCAGTGTACATGAAGGTCAAGATCTGAAGCTGCTATGACTGACCCAGACGTCCTCACTGAGGTCCCTGCAGCTCTCAAGCGCCTTGCCAAGTATGTTGTGCGTGGTTTCTATGGCATTGAACACGCTTTGGCCCTGGACATTCTCATCCGAAACCCCTGTGTGAAGGAAGAGGACATGTTAGAGCTCCTTAAATTTGATAGGAAGCAGCTGCGGTCTGTCCTCAACACCCTCAAGGGTGACAAGTTCATCAAATGCAGAATGAGGGTAGAGACGGCTGCAGATGGTAAAACCACCCGTCATAACTACTACTTCATCAACTACCGCCTGCTGGTGAATGTGGTGAAGTACAAGCTGGATCACATGCGGAGGAGGATCGAGACAGATGAGAGAGACTCCACCAATCGAGCCTCCTTTAAATGCCCCATTTGCTTCAGTACTTTCACAGACTTGGAGGCCAAACAGCTGTTTGACCCCAGGGCAGGTAAGAGTAGTATGGGTAGCAGTGCTGGGTGTTAAAGAAAGGTGGTAGTTTTGGTAATGGATAGGGTAGTTCTTATGTTATCAATACAGGCAAGTAGTAATTGTGGTAAAATGCTTGTAGATCGATATACTTGAGTGATAAGAAGTGGAGAAATGGAGGTCTCATCCCAATCAAATTCAGGAATGAAAAGGCAGTCTGTCCTTTTTGGTGGCTTTTGATATGACCTGATCTTGCCATTAAACTGTATGACTTCTTGTTTGCAGTGAGGACGTATAAATTGCTGAGTTTTATATGCAGAAAATTTATCATGTAGATATGGGTGTGCAGGGAGTAAACTATTACTGTTTAATTTTCTTCTAGCCATTTCATTATACTGCATGACCTAGTTTCCCTAGTGTAAAACATTCTCACAAAAGTTAAAAGGAATTAATTACAGACTTGTCTGTGGTTGGAAATAAACAACCTTTTTTTTCAAGTCTGTGTCTCAGTGGAGATGTGTATCTGTCTCATGCATATAAAATCAGTCATTGCAAGGTGTCACTGCTGGCGCAGTCCAAATGCTTTGAGTCTGAATCTGTGCAGGTGAGAGAAGAACACCTGTGCCTGATGAGATCCCATTTTGCCTCTCTAATCTGGGATTATTTTGAGGTGAAGGCAGGCAGCAGAGGTTGGACATCAGGCCTGCACCCTCTGAACCATCCTTACTTTTTATTCTTTTCATTTGAATTCTTTGCCCTGTGTGCATTATTAAGGTGAAAATGGTTGCTTTGTAACTGAGATCTGTGTTATCCACATGCATTCCTTGTCCTCTGGAATTCCATATCAGAAAAGAACAGAAAAGAGCTCCCAGAGAGAGCTCTGAACAAGGCATGCAGGGGGACCAGGTTTTATTGTACAGTGAATAGCCACCCTTTTTCAAGGATGTCTTATCAGTGCTGTGCATGCACCTCTCCCACTCATTAAAACTCCTGGCAGCACAAGAGCTGAAGGGCAGCTGAAAGCCCTGGGTATTTCAGTCATGGTTGACCTGAGCTGCTCCTGAACAGCAGCTGTGTTGATAAAATATTGTGAATCAAAATGCAGGGCCAAAGAGGTCTGTGAAGCAGGCAGAGCATGGAAAGCATCTTCTCTGCTAGTAACTATACTTAATGGCAATTTGCTGTTAAAAGGCGTCTTGTTATGTTATCTGCTTCTTCAGCATCCTGGTCATACAGAACTGGAGACTGTTTAGATTTCTTGACTTTCCTTCTGCTTCTTTCTTCTTTTCTGGTTAAAAAAAATCAAATGCAAACTAACCAATTGTTCTAGAATGGAAGTAGGACTAGAAGAAGAGGCTCTCACTTTTCTCCTTCCTTATCAGCGATGGGAAGAAGGTTTTCAGTGTCTGTCTGTGCTTGTGATCATTCTGTCACAATCACAAGGTTGTAACTGCAGCGTCTCTGTCAGCCTTCCAGCTTCATCCAATGTCTGTTTCATGTAGACTACAGGCCCTCTTGCTCTGCATCTGTTTTACTCCTTTTGTGGATAATTTTGGAATGAAACTGAGGTGTTTATTTATTTCAATACAAGTTGTGGTTATCATTGTTTGAAGGCTGGGAAAGTGTTTGCCAAGACAACTGAATGATAGTGACAAAGGGATACGGAGACGTGTTCTGATGCTTTGCTCACTGTTCAATATTACTTGGAAAATACTTTTGAGCTGACACCAAATATGCTTTTGTCATCATAGTGTTTAAGTGTCTGAACTAAAAGGTTCTCCATGTCTAAGAAGCCTGGGTGAAAACTTAATTAAATCTTGTGAAAACAATGGAAAAGAAACCTACCTGTAATGTGCCTTGAACAAGGGGCAGAAGTTGGTTTATTATACTCCGTGAACATGGATCAGACTGTTTTTTGGTAGGTTTTTTTTTTTTCCTTTCAGGTAAAAGGACATACAGAAGGCAGTGTTTTCCCTTGTCATGTTGCCAGCATCCTTTACCTCTGTTGGAATTGTATCTTCTTTGTGCCTAGATGTTGGGAATAATCTTGTTCCAGAACCTCTGGCTGTCGTTTTCTTGTCTTCCCCTTTGCTTTCTTGGAACTCAAAGTTAAAAGCTTTGAGCATTTTTAACCTTCTAGGTCAAATGATACAAGCAATGCAACATAAGTTTTACCTTACCATTCCGACTGCACTTGGAGAATTAATAAGAACAATAGAAACCATACTAAGAGCTTTCATTTGGATAAGCTGCAGGCTTTTTGAAGGTAGATTTGTACAGTCTCAGAATTGTAGGGGTTGGAAGAGACCTCTAGAGATCATCGAGTCCAACCCCCCTGCCAAAGCAGGCTCCCTACAGTGTTGCTGTAGAGGTTTGCAATGATGGTTTAAAAGTTGCAGTTATCTGTTCAGGCTTTTGAATACTGAGGTGAATATCCTAGAGTCCTGCAGGAGAGAGTCTTTTTGTGCATGCAAGATCACACTTGTTTCACTCAGCAAATTGCAACAGAAAACATGTTGAAAGAACTTGAATTCATGAGGTTTCAGGTCTGCATTCTGCCTATTGACCTGACTGTGCTTTTGATAGGAGTTGCTGCAGTCTGGCTTGCTACGCAGTGCTGACAGTTCTTACCCACTTTCAATGTTTTGAGAACTACAGGAAGAAAAACACAAATAAAGTCTGTCTTTGAGCCTTGTTTCACATGAACTGACTGAGAAAGGAAAAAGACTGTAGTCTTCCAAAGAGATCCTGTTATAAACACTTGAAAACTGATCGCTTTACCTTTGTGCTGTCGTCTGCTGTCTGACCTGTGCTCTGATCTTTCATCGCTTTGTTCTGCACACATGCTAGCAATTGTCTGCCGTTGCCATTGTGATGAAGCTTCATGCAGGCAGAAAGCTACAGCCATTCCCTTAAACAAGGTAAGGACTGTCTCTTGAGGCAGAGCTGCACAAGAAGAGGTTTAATTGAATAACAGTAAGAAAAGTCAGGTGTTAAATGCATACTGTGAATAACGCTGCTGAACTGTCTGCTTCCAGACTGGGCTTTCATTGAACACTGACATAAGGGAGTCTGGTTTTTCAGGTGTTTCACCTTCAGATGAGATGTTACTTCCACAGACCTTTGGGTAGATTGCTTTTTCCTGTGGTTTTAACAGTAGAAACTATGGAAGCTTATAATTCCTGGAATTATAGAGCAGTCTAAGCAATTAAATAGGAATTTGTGGATTGGCTTAAAAAAAAATTATATATATATATATATATATATATATACACGTATTTATACATATATATGTGTATGTATGTAAAGCTCAGAGGCTTACATATGTGCCAGTATGTTCTCTGTAGGGTGAGGTGGACCCAAGAGCTGCATTATCTCACCCAGTAGAGGGAGCTGTCTTCTTTTCTCTATGCATCCTGGCTTAGGTTGGTTGATTTGTTGAACGTCATAAAAATGGAAATTATTTTCGTGGATATGTGTTCTGTAGCATGATTAAGTGGGTCTGGTTGGGGAATGTCTCTGATGTATCCTGTTCTCAAACTCTAATCATATTTGTAAATCTAGACTAGTGTTGGATTTGCCTGTCAAACTCAAGGTCAATTTGAAAGAAATGATGTGACTAGAAACTGCAATTGGGAGAGTGGGGCTGAAGTGAAGGAGTGAGAGAAGCTAGATCCTGCAGTGCATTACACTGGCTAGTATTAAGCCCACGATTTCCATATGCATTCTAAATAACAAACTGTGTCAGCATATCTACCAGGGTAGCAAATAAATTTGATTTTTTGAAAGAAAATAAATGCAAAATAAAGTAATTTTTCTGCTCTCTTCTATGTTTGCAATCTAATTTTTATACAGGCCTGTTTTCTTTCACTTCTCTTATTCTAAAATACAATGATGATGTTAACAGTAAATGTACTTGTAGTTGTCTCTTACCTACATCCATGTCTTGTGTCCATCATAACGTTTGGTTAGGTAAGATGTGAATAATAATGGAAATAAGAGGATAGAAGGTAAGTGGGTAACATGGATTAGGGATGTTCTTAATTGTGGTTGTAATGACTAAAGTCTTTTGTTACTAGGTGTTGGAGCAGCTTATATCCACCTTGCCCTCCCACCGTTTGGTCCTCGTTTGATGAATAGCTCTTACAATTTGACTGCTCTTGGAGATGTGCTGTAATAGTAGCATGCTGTTCATGAGGCTTATTAGGTGTGCTGTTAGGAAATGTATTTTGGGAAGAATAGTTAAAGGTGGCTGTATTGGTTTTCTAGAAGGGGAAGCAACACCTTGAACTTCAACCTCCCCTTCTTCTTTTACAGTCAGTCATTACGTGCATTCCTGTTATGAAGTACACAAATATGTTCAGATGCTGGTTTTCTGTACCTGGCACAAGGCATCTTATATTACATTCAGGCATCATTTATTCAGCTGGGCTTTTACATGACTTGGGCCCTGTTATTAAGGTTAGAAATTTGACCAGTCTTTGATTTCTGCCTTATCTTGTGTATGGATTTCTGGAGCCTTTTCTTCTGGGCGCTCAGTTCCTCATTTCATCCTAAGCGAGCTATTAGAACGCAACTGTCTTCTCTTAATGTTCTGGATTTCTACTTACTCAGGCGAGTTCTTCAAATCTTCCTCATCCAATTCAAATGACTTCAGAGCCCGTCTCATCTATTTTGTTGTTTTTCCTACACTCCCTCTTCTACTTGTTTTTCTTTGCCTTGCCTTTTCTTCTGGAGCTCTCCCATCCATCTTTGGTACATCTCTTTGATTTCTCTCCCTTTTGGGCATTAGAAAAAAATCACGTTGAGCTCTTCATTCTGTGTATTCATACTATATATTCTCTCTGATTTGTTCCTTTTGCTGTTGATTCTTGTCCTTTACACCGAACGATTTATCAGAATAGACATTCTAGGTAGCTTTGTCTACCATATACAGCTGCCTGTGTGTTATATGATACTCCTACTACAACGGCTGACAGCCTTACCAGCCAAAAGCAGGACTTAAAAAGTCTCTGTGTGAATTGGCAGACCAGAAACTTTCCCTGAAAAAAAAAGAAGGATTCAGAGCAATTCAGTTTTGAGCAACTTTAAATTCTGTGATTTTTCTTTCATTCTCTTTGTTGTTAGTTTTCCAAATGTTTGCAATCCCATCAGTGTGATTTTTCTTGACTTTACAGGCACCTTTTTTTCTGTCTGCTGTGCCACACAAAGCTTTTGGCACACGCCACCAGAAGGAAACGGTCCGTACTCTACTTAGATTCATTGTTCCTATCCAGATTTCTGGCAAAAGCTGCAAGAATGCTCCTGTCAGCTTTGCTCTGCTCCTGTGTGATAAGGCCTGGAGCTACAGGGAAGGAAAAACTGAAGAAAAACATCAAAATTAATGCATGTTTTTATTAAAGTAAGAATGCTCTTCAGAAAACCTTACAAGGAATATGTAGGTTCTATCTGTAACCTGAGGTGAATGAGTTCAAGCTGGATGTTCTTTCTGAAAGGCACCATTTTGTCTAACCCTGGATTATTCAACTTGATAGAGAAATAGGTGACAATAACGTTGGTGACTCTAGGATTGTAAAGGCCTCTTTCAAGACAAAATCCAGAACTCAGCGCTGTTGCCTGTGAAGTGCAGGCTGGTCCTTTCTCTGTACTCCAAATTGTTCTCTGGCTGGCGTGCTTCTACTTGTATTTTTTTTCTAGTCTGATAAATGCAAACCTTTACTTACAGTATTGATAGAATTCTTGTCTGCAAAGGACATCTTATTATTAGAAGCGCAGGCAATATTTGTCCCTCAAGTACGGGTTATCTCCTTAACTTTTATTTGGGCTTTGCAAATTGAAATAGATAACAATAAGATCTCTAGATCTGTGAACACTGCAAAAGCGTTTGCATTGATATCCTGAAAGCTGGACTGCACCATTCCTGTCTTTTACTCTGATATCTTTCTGTTCTTTTTATACTGCGTGCTCAGCAATACCGTCTGCAAAGTATCATCATTATAGTCATGGGCTTCTGCTTGTAAGTCAGATTAGGTGCACATTTGGAATCCTGTTGCCTGTGGGACAGTGCTTCTTCCAGCATACTGAGAAGAGTAAGTGATAGAGCTTCTCTAGATAATACCAAGTGGTCCAAAGTCTACAATGTACAGGTTGAGTAGGTAAATGGTCTTAGGGAAATCTTTAATGGAAGGTAAATGTGAGACCAGAAAATACTTTAAAAGAACTATTTTTAATGGTTTAAAAGCTAGTATTAGAAAGTCTCTTTAAGCCTCTCAGAAACAGGGGTGATGATGCTACAGTAGAATCGAAGGGGAAAAAAGTCAAAGAAAAAATGCTGGGATTATTTTCATCAGCTTTTTTCATGGGATGGAAAATATCTTGCACTATTTGCACTTTCTAGATAGTGAAGTGGAAGAGCAAAGAAGGACTGGGTGACTCCTGAGCATTTCTGACTTGACAAAACCATTACTAAGCTCCACACAAATATTAGGAGACAAATGAAAGTGATTTCCTGAAGCCAGTTCCATGGTTAGAATAATTCTGACCGACTTGTTTTCAGTCTGGAGACGTAAGAAGAGCCTTATAATCTCCCTTCTTTTAATTTTTTTCCAATGAAAGGTAGATCTTCTGTTGACAGCAATATGTAGCGTCTTGCATTTTGCTTCCAAGTTCGGTTCATTCGTGTTAAAGGAAAATGACTTTTCAGGATATAACTTCCAGTATGTACAGTGAAGTGACAGTCTGTTCTTTGATCCTTTGTTTCAACGTCTGAACTGGAGAATAACTGAAGGAAAAGCTTTGATGCCGCAGAAGAATGAAATCCCTTGCCCTTGAGGGGAGGGAGGAGAGTCCTTCTGTTAGTCTGGTAAAGTGCTTTCAGATAGTCTTGTTGGTTTTGGGAGGGAGATGTGTTTGTTTGGGGTTTTTTTTGGAGGGAAGGGAAGTATTTTTTGCTTCTTCTACTTCAAAAGGTCAGAGTTGGTCCCTCTTGCCACTCAGTTCTGTGCTTGAGGATGAGTGTTTGAACCTTCATCTGTGAGCCTGGAAAATACCCTCTTCCACTAATCTGTTACACTCTCTGAAAAATTAATGACAACCCCTCTGGCAACATTCAATCAGTTCTTTCTGTTATCATGTCAGTTCAGACTCGTTTTCTGCCTACCACGAAATATCAGTTGTATGAATGAGCGAAAAACATGGGGTTTCTATAGTGATCTGATCAATTGTGCAGCAGGGTTGCCAATGATATTATGGCTTCCTTGAGCCAATTTTCAAAGCAGCTGATGATTGTGAGATTGACGTTCCTTGCAGTAGCATGCCAGGTGACACTGTGTTCTAATGAAATGCCTGATAATTGGCAGTAATGCCATTTCCATGCATGCTAAACATATACTTCTGGCAGTTACAATCCACATGTGTCCTACCAGCTTACAAAATCTGCTTTCTTTCATTTGCAAGAATGAGCACTGTTTATCTCCCAGCTCGATTAGCCTTGATTCTTAACTGTGGGGCTGAAGTTACCAACATCAATCTCAAGTTATAAGCAATATTGAGTTATATTTTTATGGGAAGTTCCTTCTACTTTTGATAATGTTTTGGGTCTGGAAATTGGGTTTTCCAAAGAGTGGCTGACTGCTTTGTATTCATTGCTTCCTTTTTGCTTTCCCCCCAACCCTTGAGTCCCATTACAAAATAAAGCCAAATAGAAGGCAAGACTTGTATTGATGAATATGCTCATAAATACCCATTTCTCACTGCAATTTTCAGTCTAGCTTTAAACATAGTGGTGATTCAATATAGCTCTCAGTAGTGACTCCAGGCGAATATCTTGCAGCATATGGGCTTTTACTTTGGAGAACTTTGTCATCATGCTCGTAGTTTGCTATTGAAAGTAATTACCCTTTAGTCTACATCATCCCCCACAGCCGTAAGGTTGAAATTGAACATAAAGAACAAAACTGTGTTTAGAGTTTTCATACAGACACTCATTTGCTCCCTGGACCTGTCAAAGGTGGTTCAGTATCTTCTTTTCTCTTGTCCCTTTCTAGGTTATTGGTTTTCCTCATTCTAATTAGAATGCTTTCTAATTACATTGTTTTCCCAGGCGCTCTATGAGGTGTAGAGGAAGAACTTTTCTCTCAGTAATGTTTACTGTTAAGGTGTCAGCAGCTGACAGAAATAGTTAATATTTGAGGGGGAAAATTCTGTGTAGCCATACTGGCTATTCAGATAAGAGAGTTAGTGCTGGAGGTTCGAGCTTTATTGTCACCTGAAGATAGCAGAAGCTCTTTTGCCTGAAAAATGTGAGATTTGGGAAGGAGGGAAGAAAAATACGACAGAGATTAGGGGGTGGTAAGTGCAAGACTGTATTCATTTTAGAAGATAAGCAATCCGTCCTCCATTCAGTGTTCCACTGAACGTGCACTTTAGGGAGAGCCAACGGTAACAAGAAGCATGAAACCTATTTGGTGAAGATTTGCATTTCAAAAGGGTTGGCGAGTCTTTTAATTCCCCACACCAGGGATGGCCAGGAAAGGCATTTTGTCAGAGCGCAGCATCCTGTCTTGAGTGATTAAAGGAAATCTCGGATGCGGAAGGAAATGGGCATCTGCCTTGGCAGAATGGGTGAAAGCTCAGTAATACAAAATAGCTGTAATAAAGCCGATCTGAGATCATGTAATGGAAGAATTTTTTCCTCTTAGCAGTACTCCAAAGCTGTTTTATGGTTTTATTCTTAGTCTCCTGCTTGTTCCTGAGGAATCAAACGCATCTAATATATTTCTTGGTTGTGCCTTCATGTGGGGCTAAGGCAGAGCATCTTTCCGCTATTACCTTTGCTGTTGGTCTGAATCTGAGTGACCCAGCTGTGTTCAGACTGAAAAGAATCTTTTGAACTCACTCCTATTGACAAGAAGATAACTACTTTTCTGCAAGACTGAACTCTTGTGTTTGTGTTTGTGGGAATATGTATTTGAATACCACAGTTTTAAGTTCAAAGGGTTGATCAGCAGCTTCTCCCAAATGCAGTAAGTTATACTCAGAAGTGAGACCTGCTTTTTCATTTCCATAATAATTGCACTCAGCTGGTGAAACTGATTCAGAAGGTGTTTGCTTGTCAGCCCTCAGGCCTGAGAAGCAGCACACCCGCTATTGCAGTGAGTTGAGGACAAGGTTATAGCTTGACCGTAAAAGACAATGGCTTAGGTGATTTGTGATGCTTCACCGCTGAAATGGAGAGGTGGCTGGCTGAATGGTTCTGCCTGCTTTGTGAACACCTTAGGAATAAATGGCATTTCTTCTTGGGAATGGATTACATCAATTTTAAAAGGATCCCTGTTTTTGTATGAGAAGTCAGCAGCAGTTCTATTTAAATTGTCTGGTATGTATGTAAATAAAATATTGCAGTGAAGCTAAAAAATGGAAAAAAAGAGGAGAGAAAGGAAGTTATGTTCACATGCTATTTTTGATGCTATATGTAAGCTAAAAATTATGGAAGACTTTAAGCTGGTAATGTGTTTGGCTTGATTCTTTTGGGAGCTGTAAAGTATTTAACTTGAGAAGGTCTATTACATAGTGTTGTAACTGAACATCAGATGACTGCACAGGAATGTGTCTGCTGAGGAGTGTTCAACAGCGCCCTGTCCTTCTCATTAGTTAAAGGGTCTTGCTGCAGGTAAGTGACTTAGTGGTTCATCTTTATCTGTCTGCAGCTCAAAGCAGAAAGCAGATAGGAACTTGCTGCTTTCAAGGGATGAAGGCCACTCTGCTCCACAGTAGTTTAATATTAGCCTCCGAAATGAAATCCTAATCACATCAATCTGCAACACGTTTGGTTGTTGCGGTGTTATGGATTTGCTGCCTTGTGTTGATGTGACTGCCCTTGGTTTAGACTGTCACCAGCATAAACAGCTTCTGTTATGGAACCAGAGCAGATGTAGGCTGAGAATAAACCTTACCTATGTTCACATCAGTATGCAACTGGGGATTTAGGGGATCCTCCTAAATAATGATTGTCATTTAGATACCACAGTGGAAGCTTGCAGGTTGATACACTGGCAATGAGCTCCAGAGTTCGCCCTTCTACCACATATTTTCTTGGCTTTATGACTTATTAGGGTTTCCACCTTCTCTCTGAAAGGGCAATATAATCACCTTCTCTGTATAGTTGCTTGATTTCTCTGGTTAGACCAACAGCTGTACAAGCAGAATTTTTCCTACTGAGTTATTTTTTGCTGGTTTCTGGTTTTGTGTAACTTGGAAGCTCTAGATCCCACACAAATAGAAGCCATGCCTTAGAAATACCACTGAGCCTCTGCTGATCTTCAGCACTGTTGTAAAAATTCATCTTTGTGCTTTTATATTTAACTAGAGAATGAAGCGTTCGTGGTACCAAGTGTGAGTATGTACTTAAGGGAACAGAAAGCAAAAGGAATTAACATGAGAGGCCTTCTGTTTGAAACTCCCTGTGAGAGCTGAGAGATTTGCAATTAATGTCAGTGTGTTTGTTTATAATCAATTTGGAAAGGAGCATTAAAACTCTGTAAACTTCTCCATGTAGTAAGACCTGAATATCAGTGTTAGAAACACCTGTGAATTCCTTTAACAAGCAGGTTTTATCTCAGATTGCTGTTTGAATCTTAATATGTGATATAATTTCAAATATGCATTTGCTGATTATTTTTTTGAAGGCTATATGAAACAGCTTTCTATAATGTAATGCCAGTGTTTGCATGCAGATATGAAATGCAATTTCTAATTGTCAAAACATTGTTTTATTTTTCAACTTGCAATGTCTCTTCATTTAAGAACTACCGTAGGCAGTGATGCAAAATCCTTCAGTACATTTTTATGTGCCTTTTCTTTTCAGGTTATAGCAGTTAGAGCTTAGAACTGTTATCTTGTTCAGAAGTTCTCCTGTTAGAGAGTGTCACTAGTGGCACAGTGTTGAGCACAGACACTCGCTTTAATCTTGTCTATGTAGGTCCATGTAAGTGTTCCAACATTGCAGTGTCTGAAGAATTAAGTTACGACACCGTTTTCATCCTTATTCTGCCAATCTAAAGGTGCTTTATAAGGTTTATGGTGAGTTTTCTTAGGCAGTATAGAAGGGAAAAATGCTGTTATGGTTGAATAATATGACAGGTGTGATGCTTTGGACTTCAGTAAATATCATCTTGTGGATTTCTGACAGTATCTGTAGTTTGTAAAGACTTTTGCATTCTAAGACTTGCAGACTTCCAAATCCGTCTCATTAGAACACTGCATGTGCATATCCTGTTCTACTTTCAAAGTCTTTAATAGAAAGTATGAAATAGAAGTGAGCCAAGATAGACTCTTGTTATGCACTCTCAGGCTCATAGGAAACAATGTTTTAGTCTAAAAGTGCTGTTCTTCATCAGTTATGCAATCATTTAGTTATTAGTTAATCTGGATCGTATTTCCTCAGTTTCTTAATGAGGGTACAAAGCTGTTGAACATCCTCACTTTTCCCAGTCAGTATTTTTTCTCTTATCCTCCAGCACATCCAAAACTTAAGACTGAGCTCACTCTTTATCTGTAATAACTCATAATCATGCTCTGTTCTCTGTTCCCTCTATACCAGTGAATTCTCTTTTGTGCTTTGGCCTCCAACTTCCAGTTTTCAAGTGCCGTGAAATGTAGTCGCTAACGATATAAACCATGAACCCAAGATTTTTCTCCATCATTTCTCAGATCTGAACGCCAGTTGCTGGGCTTGCATCCATCATAGGGTTTTTTTTTCTGCATTATCTCAAGATACATGCAAGAGAGTATGTAGTGCATTTTAGGAGAGGAAGTAAGATAGGAAGCCACGTACAGCAGGTGGGCCATATGCAAAAAAATCTATTGGGCTGCATGAAGAAGATATTTTTTGTTCTATTAATAAACTTGGAATGTTCATTTTGTTTTCATTTCATCCATTGAAATTCCTATTCTTAAGTTTTACATTGTACGTGATATGTGGTTTGTGTGGAAAGTAGTGCATGTATTTCAAAGGAAACAACAGATACCTAGAGCGCAGTAACACTGTTTGATAGAGCACGTTCACAGCCAGCTACAAGACACTGGCTTTCAGTGTAGTCACCACCATTAGCCGTGTGTTTAGCCAGGAATGAACAAGAGCCTGCATGCCACACATCAAAATCTGCACTAATGGAGATGTCCCAGTGTTGCTGTCACCACTGTTGAACTGCACCACCGCTGCCTCGCTGTGCTCACATCCACTGTTGGTTCTCTATGAGTGTTCAGCAAGTGTCAGTGTCAGTGGGTGCCATTTTTTCCACATGGAGGAATTCAGTTCCATGCCTTTGCTTCATATGCACTTCTATGTTAGACTTCATTAGACTGCCCCTCTGCTGCTGTCTGTCACATGGCAACAAAAGGTAATGGAATATTGGTGGGAAAGTTGAACCTCTACTGCCAAAATCTGCCTCTGACATTGTGGACCAATATAATGGCATAGGAGACATTACATTTGGAGCAGCCCTTGTGTATTAGTCCAGTGGTACATGTAAAAAGTTTCTAAATTGCATTGGTGCCTATTGAAAAGATGTTAGAGATGAAGTAAGCAATCAAAAAAGCTTGGAGATCAATCTTGTGTATTCCTGTGGCTTCAGATTTGCTTCCTTCCCTTCCAGCAGGAACTTCTCATCCCTCATCTGGTGTCAGGATCTTGAGCAGGGGGAATCCAAAGCATTTTCTTATTAAAGGTTTAAATCAGACTCTATTTGTAAGGCAGTGTTTTGGCATCTTTAGAAGACTTGTACAGGTTTTAATAAAGTACTCTGATCTTTTGCTGACTACTTTTGTCTGAAAACTGAAACTTTCTTCTTGCTTCCACTGCAGTCATTTTGTCTGGCATTTGCTGACCCTGATGTAAATCCTGTATAAGTACTTCAGTGCTTTGTTGTGTAATGGAGAGATGCTTCTCTTGCACCTCTGATCTGTATTGTCATGTTTTTGTGCTGTGCATCAGGCAGACAATGAATGGATTAAATGGGGATGGTTGTTGCAACTTTTAAGTGATGAATTAGCTGGAATTAGACCTTGGAGCATACAGAAGTGGATGCCACTAACTTTGTAGTGCTATTCTTCATCTTGTGCCCAAGGAGAATTGGAAGTGTTCTGGGTTGGGACTGCAGCAGCTACAAGTGATTGCTTTTGTGCCTGCTTCCAGTTAAAAGCTCCGCTTTTCATAGCACAGCAAGTGGCTGGTACAGGTGCCAGCAGAGCGAGGTTACATGGTTTGGGGTTTTGTTTGTGTTTTAATTCTCTGTTCGCCTCATTTAATTGTAGCTCTAAGGCAAAACATCCCTTGGTCCCTGTGTGATCGCATGGAACCAGAACAAATTGCTGCATTCCCCAGATTGTTGTGAAGGAGGCAAAATTAATTTGCAAATATGTAGAGAAGTTGGAGTTTTGTTTTGAAAGAAAAGAAAAAGCTGATGCAGAGAGAGGATCTTGGGCCATGTTAGTGAGGAAGAACCCTTCACCTGAGTGGGAAGAGACATTTTTTTGGCCCTTGCCCTGTAAAAAAAGGAGCATATCTGATAAAACAGTGAAGTGCTCAGGATCCTTATTATTATTATGTTTAAAAAAGAAGTGTACATTCTAGGAGGCAAGGCAGAGCAGAGAGGGGAACTTACTGACATGGAGGTCAGAGACATTCAGTTACTGCATTTATGGGCATTTAAAATCTAAACAAGGAAGTCCTGGAGCTTTCTGGCTTTGAAAAGAGCGAGTAGTGGATGCTCAACCAGCAGGAAACCAGAAATGGTAAGGGTAGAAATGCAGTTTTATTTCTTCTGTGAACACACATCTAACACAATGTGCAAACGCCATTTCTTCTCAAGATGCCCAGTATAATGTGGTTTTCTCCAAATTACTTTAGTCTTGTGTACTGTATTAGTGAATTTTTTGCATTGCACTACTGTAGTGGAATTCACACTTAGCTATGCTGTGCCCCCTCTTCAACATAATGGGGGAGAAAAAATGATGAAAAGAAAGCTCAGAGGTTGAAATAAGAATAGAGAGATCACTCTCCAATTACTGTCACTGGCAAATAGATGCAGCTCAAGGGAAATTAACGTAATTTACTGCCTATTGCTAACAGGGGAATGAGGCTGCAGTCAGTCCGTAATGCTTTTTCTCTGCCACTCCTCCGTGGTTGCCCTCTGCCCCTGGTCCATGTGGAGTCCCTCCAAGGGAATGCTGTCTTTCCTGAACTGATTCTGTGTGGGCTTCCCACAGGTTGCAGCTCTCCAAGCACTGCTCCAGCATGGCTCCATACCATGAGTATGGAGCTCCATTCTCCAGGTACTGCTCCACATGCATCCCCACAGGTGGCAGCTCCCCCAGACCAGTGGGGGCTCTCTACGGCCACATCCTCCTTCAGGCCACATCCACTGCTGCACCATGGACTCCTCCATGGCTGTGCATGGACATCTGCTTCATGTGGTGCCCCAGTGTGCTACAGGGAACAGCTTGCTCCATCATGGGCAACTGGGGCTGCAGCTTCCTTCAGACTACAGCCACCTGTGGTAGCCAGTGGGAGCTGGCTCTTATCTGGTACAGGGCAGCTGTGGCACTCTGCTCACAGGAGCTTCCCTGTACTAAAACCTTGCCATGTAAGCCTGATACACCTATTTACATGTATAGCATTAAAATGTGCTGGCATTAGTAGCAAAATGAAAGAAAAAAATAACTGTGTCAGTGTTATTGTCTGAGGAGAATAACTGACAGTGTTACAATGAGGGTTTATGAAGTAACACACCTATGTCAGTATACATATCCATCCAAATTGTGTGATGCATTTGTAACTGGATATCATTTGGTGACAAAGCTCAGAAGAGACTCTGAGTTGAGACTGTCAGTCTCATCCTCAGAGAAAGCTGGATGTCTAGACATATCATCATTTTCTTCCTCAAGTCATAGTTTGAAGCTGTAAAACCTCTCATCTGCCACTACTGCAAACTATCAGTTGCAGGGTGGCCCTGTTTGTTAGTTAATGCTGCTAAAATAAGAACAAAAGGCAGCTCAAGAAACTAACACACCTAATGTTTCTACTGTTTTGAGGACTTTGGAAGGAAGCTAAAGTTAGTAAGTACTGGTTTGGTTTTAAAATACAATTGCAGGACCTTAGATATTCCAATAACACAACTGAATTTCCTCTTGAGCATGGGCACTGGTGCTGGGCAAGTTATTTAACTCTCCAATCCAGGCAGTTGCAGACCAGGCATTCACAGCTTGTTACCAAGGCAGTAACTTTGTGAGAGAGGCATTTCCAACTCCAGCATGGCTGTACCAAGGCAGACATCTGATCTAGTCTGAAATGGTCAGTGGCAGAGCTTCTTTCTTGATGCTGCCAGTAAAGGAAGCCCTGCTGTTTCTTGAGTGAAGTAACCTATATGTTTATGCCTCCCTTTTAAATGTCTTATGTTCAGTGAGAAGAGAAGAATCTTTCCCAGCTACCACAAGTACCAGATGAATACAAAGCCTGCCAATTTTGTTCTAAGACTCTGGAGGACCTATTAAAATGGCACATGTTAGATTCAAGCTCACATATGGTCTGATGTAGTTAAACTTCTCTTTTGTATGGAACAGTTCAATCCGGGTGAGATGGGGAACTGTTGTACAGAAATGATGTTTGAGTTTTATTAAGAAAAAGGTACATTCAATGAAAGAACCCCACAACATATATAAAATAATTAAAATAATGACCTACTACTTTATCAGTGGCTGGCATAAAACTATTTTTTACTCTTTTGCACTGTGTTTTGCTATCTTGAAAATGGCTTTAGCAAACTGAGAGCCAAAGCATCTTGGCTTAAATTCTGGTCAATGTTTTCAACTTTATATTAGATCACCTTTAGGTGGCCCTTTTGGTCACCTTCTATATGTGTATGTTTTTGCCTTCATCCCTAAAATAGCTATTTTATTTTTTAAGTGATGATCAGTTCATCAAATTCCACCTGAATTAAGCTCTCTTCCAATCCACTTTCCAATCAGCAAGTCCACTCTGTCTACCAAAAGGAAAATACATGACTTATTGCATAGCTCCTAAGTAAACCATGCTAGGAACAGCAGAAGAGAATGGGGTGAACAAGAGTTGCTCATAGGAATCAACCTACAATACTCTGCTCTTCTCCTTTCAGTCTGTACGTGTTGAAAGCTGGAGAAACAGGACAAAGGCATCATGAGATGTTTGGTGCTGAGTCATGTGCGAAATACTGTGTTAAAGTCAAAAGCATTGCTGTGGCTTGGAGCTAAACAGGTTAGCAGATGGTCTGTATCAGTCATGTGTAATGTGCTAGTTCATGTGCTTGCTATGATTCCAGTAAGGAAGGCTCTGAACCTTGGTAAGGTATTGACTGAAATGCACAGTGTGAAAAACAGGATAAAACCAGAAACCTGAGGATTAAAAGACAGAGCAGATAATTTAAAACTAGTGAGAGAACATTTATTTGTGAACCAGAACAATGATACAGAATCCATTTTTTTTTTCCAAGGGAAGTTATTGTTAACAGTTGTTATTTGTCTAAAAGCCGCCAGCAGTGGGAGAGAAGTTCTGTTTGAATTTTTCTTACTGGGTTGTCAATGTTATGTCTGTTGTGGCTTTTAAAATGTTACGTTTGTTTCTGGTTAGAAAAATAGGGATAAAGTAGGGAAAGAGCAGTCAGTAAAACATATAACTCAATTTAATATGTGTTGGGGGCTGTTTTTAGTTGGAGAGGAGGGCTAGTGGAGATAGCCCCTGGTGTTGTGAGGCAGGATACATGGAACCACCAAGGCTGGCAATATCCCAGGGCTCCTTATCCTCTGTCTGCCTTAATACCATAACCTAAATTTCCTTACAGAAACTGAAGAACAGTTTGTCACCATTTTTGTTACTAAAGCATGTGAAATATCCTAAACTTGCTTTTCACGACCGTCATAAAACTGAACAAGTCTGTCTTCGCCGTTCTTTTTTTTTCCTAATGAAGCATATGTGTTAAATTGTTATTTTGTTCCTTTGGAATCACTACAGTATCTGAAGCTGCAGTCTCTTTATCACCACAGGTGGTCATAGGGCAGAATGGAGCAGAGTAACATACCATTGTCTCATGCTTTGCATGACGTTGTTATTAACATACACAGCAACCAGATTTTCTTTTACTGTTTGCAGCACAGCACAGTTGATTCCTGTTTATTCTGTACTTCATTTTAAGCCTGAGATTTTTGCAGCGTGTTGCCTTGACAGTTCCCCTTTCTGCTCACTCTCCTTTTTAAAACCTAAGGGCAGTACCTTCTACCTGTCTCTACCAAATTTCATGTGGATTGCAGACATTTCTTCATTTGTTTTATTAGTGCTTTTTCCCTACGTATGTGTACCCCCCTCATTAGCTGTCCCAAGGACCTTGGCAGACCTTCAGTAGGGCTATCTCCACTGAAACTTATTATTAATACTTAGTTGTTGAGACTATCTTTTAGGTGTGCATCTTCCTTATTATCAGTTTATTTTCAGTGTTTTTGCCTGCTATGCTTATGAGGATGTTTTGCAGGGCAGTTTCTTTCAGCACTTACAGAAGATGACCAGGAAAATGGAACCAGGCTCTCCACAGCAGTACCTACAGGAATACAAGAGGCAATGGGTATAAATTGGTTCCAGCTGTATGTGAGATGGAGCTTTTTTTCCCATGAGAAGGGTCAGGGGGTGCAGCAGGTTGGCCAGAGAGACTGTTCGGTTTCCAACCTTAGAAGTCTTCAGGATGACTGAATAAAATCTCATGCAGCCTGGTTCATCTCATAGCTGGCCCTGGTTTGATCCAGGGGGTGGACTAGAGGCCTGCTAAGATCCCTTCCATCCTGATTCTCCCTTCCATCTCTGATTCTGAATCCTCTTATGATTCCAGTCTTTCTTGCATTCCTCGTAGCTTTTCTTTTTGCCCTTTGTGATCGTCACTGGAATTTTGACAGTTCTTGCTCATATCACAGGGAGTGCTTTCAGCAGTTCTTCATTTTCTGTAGGGTAATCATCAGAGCTTGCTGACACTACATCAAAGATATATAGCTCGTTTCACCGACTGCACAAAACCTTAGACTCCACCTGATTTGTTTCTAAGTCTGTATGACAACATGACATCAGTTTCCAAATGTGTTGTCTCCCTGTGGTTTGCTGGTGGCATCAGCACTTCTCAGCAGTGACATAGCTGCAGTGAGACTGTGATTGTCACCTCCTGGGCTGCACTGCTGTACTTGAAAGTAGGTGTGAAGGCAGCGGGCTGTCCTACAGTTTCAAAACAACTTACTGCCTTACGGCTTCACAGGTTTGTTCTCGCATTCTGCACAGGCCTCAAGAAACGCAAGGACCTGTATGCTCATCATACATATACATCACCCTCCCTGCTTCTGCTGTTCAACTTCATCAAACCTAAGAAAGACCTGAAGAACAGTGGGGCTTTTGGGGCTGTCAACTGGAAGGGATCAGGCATTGCCTGCCCCTGGGAAGAAGCAGCATTTTTTCCTTCCTCTGATCCTGTCACTACCAACGTGGTATCCATTCACCACTGTTCTCAGTGGCACAGGGCAGGATGCTCCCCCCGCCCCCATGTCACCACCTCACAGCACATCGCTTCCAGGGGAAGTGGCACTGGAGGGGGTGATGGCTGCTTAAAGATGTATTTGTGAGCAGATGGCGAGGTAGATTATTGCTCATCCTAGGGCGATGATGATGATGATGCGCCAGCTAGCTGCTGGTTGTCCATCAGAATTAATCAGGAGATGCTGTGGCACGTGATCAGCAAAGCCACTGCTCCCTCCTGGGAAAAGGGAGGGAAGAAGATAGAAGCAGCTCTGTAAAGTGAGTTATCAGAGATGCACATATCTCCAAAGACAGGAGAAGCTTCCTGTGGAGAGGAGGCTATTTAAGAAAAACGGGAACGTTTTTAGTGTTTCGTTTTTAATATGTTCTTGTGCTCTTTTATGTTGCTATGCTATGCCTACCTCCTAAAAAGCAACAGTAAATTTGATCACTTTCTTCTTGCCTTTGTCTCACCGGAATTGCAGAACACCTGAAATAAAACTGTGTAGAGGTTTATAAAACCTTTATGAATACTAGCTACATGTATAGCATGAAACATTACGCATGGACGTGCCTGGTTTGGGTTTTCTGTCTGTGTCAGAGGAAAGGACTTGAGACCTGCTGTGCTGAAAACACTTCACGAGCATGAATTCCTTGTATCCTCACAAAATAAACTAAGCAAAAGCTGGGTCAACCCACTGAGCTGAAGGACAGCATCAGAGGTAACTGGTTAATGAAGTGCTGTAGCAGTGAGCAGATGTGGCGTTCTGTTTAATCAAAGTAAGAAATAAAATAGGGAGTACATTTTTAGGTATCTTTACATTATTGTTTCTTAATGGAAGACAACAGTGAATTGCGATTGCTTAAATAAGCTGTCAGTCTGTCTAATTAACTCAGTAAGATTTGTTAAATACTTTTAAATAAATACTTTATTATCTAGAGCTATTGGGCATGTACAATCTGCCTTAGCATTGTGTTTTCCACAGGTATGCACTGTGAGAAATATAAGGTGGGATAGAATTTACTTTCTTAACCACTTCTCTTTCCTTTTACACTTCCTTTTTAAATGATGACATAGTTTTAGGCCATTAAAAGGCACTTCCCATGTCAAATAATCTGAGCTCTCTGCATTGTGACAGTGAATAGAAAGCAAGTCAAAGGCAACTTAAGCTTTTTTGGCTCTTATTTTACAGGTGATCAAATTTGAGACATTGTCCGTAAGAGGTAATTTACTTGAAACAGAAATAAGATAGAATGACATCAAAGAGAGGCAGTCCCAATGGACTCTCCAAGATTTGCAGATGTCAGGGAGGCTTTTTATTGCTTTGTCTGGCATTACTATAAGCTTCATCGATATGTCTCCTTAACAGCTCCATGAGTGATATGGCAGATCACCAGCAGGTTATTTGAGACAGCAGTAATCAGAAAAATTTTATTTATAAAATACTCCTGATGCCAATAAGTCCTTTTTTTCTTGCTTATGTTACAGATGACGAGAGTCAAAATAAATTACTGGCTTATTTCTGGTTAGGTATAGGTCAGGCTGAACTGGTAACTCAGCCTTACAGTCTTTGTTTCTGATAAATTCTATCCTTGCAGGAGAACTCTTAGTATTTTGCATCTCTCTTTGCAACTGGGTGCAGCTTTGGGCATCATGTTAGTCATGGCCAGTTTTTACAAGGAAGGGGGAAAAGATGGTAAAAAGAGTAAAGAAAAAAAAGCACAATTTTTACATTAAGGATTTTTTTTTAGACATTTCACTAAGAAGAAAGAACTTGAGGGGCATGGCTGTATAGAAGAGAAGTTAAAGGAACAAAAAGGATTACATTGATACTACAGTTTTCTTGATTGCAAGCTACAAATGAGGTTTCACGTGATAAAATGTAACATATTGATAATACTTTGCAATACAGCAGAACCAATAGGGCATTCAGGCAAAGTGTGTGTGTATACATGTCTGAAGGGAATTGGTCAACTTTTGTACAACTGAGATTACAAGGCAGTTGATGAGAAAATGCTAAAGTGTATCCATTTTATTGCCAGCAAAAAGTGAATTCCCAAAAGTGTATTGGAGATCAATGCCTGTTTTTATTACATGCTATTGTATAGCTTGGTAGTGCTGGGGCACCCTTCAAAATCTGCAGGCTGCAGACATGGTCTATTGCACCAGTAAATAGCGGATTCGGTGAGTGCTGCCTGTTCCAGACCTTCAGAGAGGAAGGTAAGAGGACAGCATCTGCTCTGATCATACGCTGCCTTTGTTCTGAACTAACCAGCATCTAAAAAAACTGCTTTGTTCCATGTCAAGGGCTTCCAGAGCCTCTCAAAAAACAAAGAAGGAAAAGCAGACTGAAGAGCAGTGTGTCCTCTCTTCTGGCCCATCTTGTAATGCCATTGAAAAGAGCTAGAAAGAACACAGTGTTGCTTCTTCCTCCTCGCTTTTGCCAGCTGCTGCCATCAGGCTCCCAAGGCCCGCTTCTCCTTAAGGCCCTAGTATGGAAACCCACGCTTCTGGCAATGGCTTCTTGGCCTTTCAAACACTGCCTTGGGAGGAGGGTTTAAGCACTTCTTAGTTCTTGCTCTTTGTAATTGAAGAGATTCCTGGTGGGTATGTGAGCAGATCTGCATGAAACACAAAGCTTCAGAATCCCTTGTGTAACCTTCTCTTTAACTGGAGTTTATTATAATAAGAAGAAAATGACATTTTAGACTTTTTTTAAATTAATCTCCATTGTTCTCCATTGGTGGCCCTAGTAGCTTTGTGGAGGAAGCTCACACAGTAGGGAATTTTCCTTGCCATGCATAAACTCTGAAGGGAATTTGGAAGTAAAGATTTTCAGTTGTTGGCATTTCTGAGCCATCTTCTATTGAAATGGGTGTCTGTTTCAATGACAAGTAGCATAGCAGGTGTGTAAGAGCTGTAAATCCCTGCTGTCAGGGAATCTCTTGTATGTTTCTAAAGGGAGTTGCAGTAAACATGGAAGGACAGATCTCTCCCAGAAAATCAGAAGTTGTTTGTTAAGCTGTTGTTGCTTAACAAACTGATCTCAGGCATGGGAAGTATTTCATGCTCACCTGAAATAGAGGGGTGGGAGCATGGGTGGGTCTTGAATGAATCTCAGTGCGTTCCTCTACTTTGATTTCCCTGCCCCTAAGTGCTTGGGATTTTCAAGGATGAGAACTGCTGTCTTTACGTATTCTAAGGTGTTGCCAAGGGTGTCTTATCTCAGCAGTTCCTATTTTTGTTAACAGCAGGGTTCATTTTGTGCCAAGAAGGTCCAGAACAAGTGCTGGACACTATTTTTGGCCATCTGTACTAACATTCTAGCAGCACCATTTTTCCAAGTTATTCCAGTGATAATGTGACTGCCTGAGTAAAAGTCGCTGTGCAGCTGAACAGAGACCTTCTGTTTTCAGGACTGGCAGTTCCTCAGTTTTTATACATTTACACACTGCTCTCAGTTTCTATGCATTTACACGCTGAGCATATGCACCGACTAAGAGAGATCTTATTCCGATTGCAGTCAGGCACTGGTTAATGGTAATTACAGAGTAGATTTATTTCACCGTTTGCTAATAGTGCTGTGTTAGAGTATGCCCTATCTCTTTTTTAAGTAGCCATCTTCTTATATTTTAAACAAATTGTTTTGATCATTCTTTGAATGTCTGAGAATTGTAGTTCTGAACCCTCTTGAGCATGTTTCTGGCAGTATTACCTCATCTAAATCAGAAATAGTGCTGCTGCATAAGTGCCCTTAAATGCTGTGTCTGCTACATCTATATTATAATAATGGAAGCTTTGAAAAGAAACTGATTGACATTAATCCTAAATGAAATGTTTACTCTATGTTTAATACCTGGTGGGCAATTCAGTGCTCTGAATCTATATTAAAGAAGAAAAACGTTTAAGAAATATTATTCAGGCTCAAAATCAGGAACTCAAAAGTCAGAGCTGTACCATGGCGTGCATATATTATGAAATGGCATTGAATTGTATGATCAGATACTGGGTTTTGCCCTCACTAAATTAAAAAAAAATCAGCATTTTTCAGAGGCTGATTAAGCGTGTTTTACAGTAGAAGTATATAAGACCGCTTCCCAAACCTGTTGTACCTGTGGGTTAGACAGCATATGAGGCACTGAGGAGCTGGATCTCACATTCCTGCCTCTGCCATGGAGTCTTGTATCATGTTGAGCATCAGTGAAAAAGCATTTGCAGGTGAACAGTCCTTGCTCATCACCTAATTCACAGAAAGCTGCCTTAAAATCTTACGGTCTGATGCTGAGAGGTATTGATCTCATAAATGTTTCAGTGGCAGAGCTGGATGTTTTGTTCCATAATTTGGGCTCCCTAAACAGTGACTTTTCCTACATGTGGTCCAGTGTTTGTACCCTTAGGAGCTCTAAAAACAGCATGTCCTCTGATCTTACTGGGGTGCCCAGACAGGACTAAAGTGAAATAGTCCACTTTCTGTGTTACATTTCAGGATTGAATACCGCAGTCAGCCTTGGGCTGTGGCATGTCCTCAAGAGCCTGAGATCCAGTGGGCCATGAAACCTCTCTCAGAAAGATGAGATGTGGCACTGTGTTTTATGTAACACACTGTGCTCTGTAATTGGCTTTTTAAATGCATTTATAGAAACACTGAATTACTTGCAGGGGGAATAATATTGCCGTGGTGTTCAGGAGACAGGTTTATTTGGTGTTTTTTTCTGTCCTTTGCCTTAAGCAGAAGTCAAATACGAATGTAGGTGGGCCTATAGGTCTCCACTATGGGGAGAAAAGAGAGATGGGGAGAGAGAAGGCTAGGCAATACAATTGGCAGGAAATTCATCTGTAGTGGAAACAGACATGTTTCCCTCTCAGCACACAGCTGCTTTCTCACTGAGATGCTAGGGTTGGATTCATGAAGGCTGAGCCAGTCCTTTTAGCTGGGAGAGCTAAAGATCAGCACATTCTGAAGTCTAATCTTCATTATCATTAATCCAATCAACAGTCAGTTGCTTTAACAATTAGCTCTGTTACTATTCACTGAAGTCATTAAAACTGTCTTTGCCTCAGTTTAACCCCCAGGTTCCTATTGCTAGTAGGCGACTGTCCTCATACACTAACATGGAGTGTGTTGTGGTAAATAACAATCCAGGACTGTGTAGCCACTCAACCTACTATTTCTGTCAGTAATGATTCAGGGGAGAAGTGCCTTTAGGTACTGTCCTAAATAGTCCTCTAAATCCTGAAAATCAGTGAGAAACAAAAGGAACTTAATTATAATTTGTACTGACAGCTCTGCCTACTACTTAGACTGCAAAGTATTTCCATTAAATTAGTTTGGATTGTTTGTGGAGGGAAGATACTGAAATTGCTCTGTTTTTCTTTCCTTTATTTTTTTATTTTTTAATATATATATATATTCTGTGCAAAACTTGTCAAATGCTTACTTTATGCTGAGCTTTTCCATTCTATGCATCCATTTGAGTTTAAACTGCTTAGGAATAACTAAGAATGGGCTGAGAAAGCAGAGTAAGAGACAGAGAAAAGGTAGCTTCCTTTGCCTGTGCTGTAATGTTCTGAATAGCAAGTTTTGCTGTGAAGAGATCTTTTGTCTCTCTAGCTTGTCTGGCATTTTTCTGGATCCCTGTTGGTAGGAACCCTTGTCCTTTCCTCAGTCCTTTAATAGTCCCTTTTCCACATCAAACGAAGCATTCAGTGTTAGAAAGTGCTGAAATTCATGTTCCTTGTGCATCCTGTGACATTTTCTCTTCCGCTGATTTTTTTTTTTTTTTTTCTGTTTTCCACATTGTGAAAGATGAGCTGCGTGCATATAATGGCCTTTTTGTCTGATATACTGCAGAAGAACTAAAAACTTGTGAGAGTTGGGGAAATACAACAAGAAAATGGCTGCAGCAGTCACAGGAATGCGATCTGATGACCCTCCAGGCCAGTTATATTTCTATGTTGTTTCAGACTGGTCATTTTTAGGTGTACTTCTCCAAGGATGTCATGAACTGTTTTTCCTAGTCAGTTGAGATGCCCAGTTCTAGAGCCTGGAAGATAATGGGTAAAAATACTTCATGCCTATTGCTGAAACAAGATTCAAAGGAGCAAGTTTCAGTATCTAAAGGGGAGCTACAGGAACAAGGGGGCAGACTCTTTAGCAGGGTCTGTGGCAATAGAACAAGAGAAAATAGCTTCAGGCTCAGGGAGGGTAGATTTAGGTTGGGTATAATGAAAAAATCTTTTACATTGAGGGTGGTGAGGTGCTGGAACAGGTTACTCAGTGACGAGGTTGAAGCCCCATCCCTTGAGACTTTGAAGGTGAGGCTGGATAAGGCCCTGGGCAACCCAGTCTAGCTGAGGTGTCCCTGTTCAATGCAGGTGAGTTGGACTAGAGGGCCCTCAGAGGTCCCATCCAACTCTAAGTATTCTATGATTTTATGTGTCTATGATTTCTTAGGTCTCTCAAACCAAGTAGTGCTCCAGTCAGCAGATACTGCTGAAATTCTGCTGTCCGTGCCTCCATGTAGTGGTAATAATGCTACTTCTAGAAGAAGGTCATAGCAGATTTTGAAATAAATTACCTTAATGTTTTGTGCTTGCAGTCAAGAATAAAGAGTTGGGTGAGATAAACGCTGGAGGAATAAAAATGAGCTGAATGATCACAGTGTTGTGCACCTAGCATCCTTTGTAAACATCTCCTGTAAACATGGAGCTCATCAACTGGAAACTGCAAAGGAGGAAGAAAGGTCTGGGAGCGTTGCAAGAGCTTGTGGTAATTGAGGCAGTTCTTCCATGGTCTTAAAAGGTTTCAGTAGCCATTGAAGAAGAACTAATGCCATTGGGATTTTGAGATATCTGATCTGGAGAGTTACATACACTTCAGGTTTTTCTGTACAGCAGAAGGATGAGAGCAAACTGGAGTAAGTGTGTTATGAGACAGATAGCATGGCCAAGGGGATGGGTGGCCAGTTTTATTAGGAGGAGATAAATGCATGGCTTGTTTAGACTGGCAAAATAAAAGTGGAGGGAATTAGTAGGACAGCAGTTTGTAAATATATCTGAAGGATTAACGAGATGGAAGCTAGCTGAGCTGAGGTGCATGTTTTGGCACAACAGTATATAGGTTTGAAATGAATGAGAGTAAATTGAGGTTTTAAGTATCAGAATAATGTGGATCTGAGGCAGCATTCTAAAGGGCAGAGTGGAAGAAAGACCCCTTTGGTTGGATATGAGCTTGATCCTTGTAAGTACTGGAACAGACTGCCTATGGAGGCTGTGGGTGCCTTAACTGTGGAGGTGTTACAGAATCACAGAATCACAGAATTACCCGGGTTGGAAGGGACCTCAAGGATCATGTAGTTCCAACCCCCCTGCCTAGCAGGGCCACCAAACATACACCTTTACTAGATCAGGTTGCCCAGGGCCCCGTCCAACCTGGCCTTGAACACCTCCAAGGACGGGGCATCCACAACCTCACTGGGCAGCCTGTTCCAGGACCTAACCACTCTTCTAGTAAAGAACTTTCCCCTAACATCCAACCTAAATCTTCCCTCCTTCAACTTAAAACCATTTCCCCTAGTCCTGCTATTATCAGCCCTTTCGAAGAGTTTACTCCCTTCCTGGGAGTAAGTTCCCCTCAGGTATTGAAAGGCTGCAATGAGGTCACCCCGCAACCTTCTCTTCTCCAGGCTGAGAAGTGTTGAACACCAGGCTGAGGTGTTCCTGGGACCCTGCCTGTAGCAGGGGGTTGGAACTGGATGGGCTTTAACCATCCAACCCAAACAATTCAGTGTTTCTATAGAAGGCCTTGGGCAGATTCTTTTCAGTTAAATGTGTAAATGTGTGATGAGCCAAACTAAGATAATGGAAGCAGTATTAACTCTGATGTCTCCTATCTCTGCTAGCTCCTCTTGCACCATCACTGTGTTTTTGCATCCAGTAGAGTTACAGCAGATGTAGCACGCATGCTTGGGCACTGTGCGTGTAATGCATGGGGAAGACTGACCTTTTTCTTCTCTCAAGTGAAATAAAGTCATTGGGAATTGTGTGTAAATATGCTGGCCCTATACTTCAGAGCTTGAGCTGCTTTAATCACAGCATGCCTCAGGGAGCCAGATGACCAGTGTATCTGTCCTTGAGAGCATGGGACCAGATGAGATCTTTCACATGGCTGGTTTTTAACATGCTTTTGTGTGTGCCTGAACAGGATATATGCGCTCTCTGTTGGTATTTCCAAGATGCAGGAAAGCTCCAGGTTATCTACTTGCCATGCCTTATGCAGTGTCTTTGAATGGAAAGCCATCAGTTGTGGCTATACTGAAGGAAGAACTATGTCATCAGAGTGGGAACGTTGCCATTCTCAATCTTTGGATGGCCTTCACTTCACGTTTGTCATATGCAGTACATGTTCATAAGGAGCATGTGTCACTGCTGATGTGATGTGCCGTGTCATAAAAGCTCTGCTGACATTTTGTGACCTCTTAATGTCTAACAGAAGAGGTTTGCAACATATAAATGCCATCTGCCATGGCAAACTAACTTCTCAGTTCTCTAATCACATACGCCTCTTCTGAAATGCTCCATCACCACAAAAAAAAATCAGCATATTAATGGAGGAAGCCTGTCATTTCTCTCATTCTCAAGATTCTTTATGTAATCTATTAATTTTATTTTCTTCTCATGACAAACCCTGAAGGGTGGAAGTTGCAGAAAAGCCACGATAGCTTCAGGAGTTCCGTTTCAATAGATCTCTATTGTCTGATTCTTTGGTGCTGTGAATTGGAACCATTCTCCCTATGACTTTAATCTTGCATATACTCATGGGATTCACAGATGGACATGTGTTCACAGCACGAGCTGTCTCAGGAACACGCAACAGGACTTTGTGGCTGAAGTTAGGGAGTAGGTTGTAAAAAGCAGAGAGTTTTCCTCGTCTTTGTTCACTTAGACCATTATGGCAACTGAGATGTGCTCATTATTTTAAACTGATTTGACTTGTGCCAGTTTGTCACACTGATAGCCTCAGATGTGGGATAAGCAGACCAAAGTTTGGCTTCAAGTTTTGCTGGGCTGACATCTTGTATAGTTGTTCTGATTAGTTTTGATTCTGATAGATTTGCACACTTGTCTCATTATGTCACGCTCCAGTACCATGGGCCAGTCCCCTCCTTCCAACTGTGTTTGTACTTAACATCCGTGATATAGCAGGCTCCAGTACTGATCCTAACACTGACTGTTGGACGTAAACACAAAGATGATCAGAGGGCTGCAGCAACTCTCCTATGAAGAAAAGCTGAGAGTGCTGGGCTCGTTTAGCTTGGAGAAGTAAACTCTATGGAGACCTCATTGTGGACTTCCCGTACTTGAAGAGAGAGAGCCAACTTTTCCTATGAATCTGATATTGACAGGACAATGGCTTTAAACTAAGAGAAGGTAGATTTAAGTTAGACATTCTTTACTCAGAGGGTAGTGAAGCACTAGCCACAGGCTGCCTATAGAAGCTGTGGGTGCCCCATCTCTGGAGCTGTTCGGGGCCAGGTTGGATGGGGTTCTGGGCAGCCTGGTCTGGTGGGTGACAGCCCTGCCTATTGTAGCAGGGTTGGAATTGGATGGGCTTTAAGACCCTCTTCCAGCTTAAGCCATTCTATGATTTTATGGTTTCCCTTATACAACTTATCCTCAGGCTCCCTGTTAGTGAAAAAGAGATCTTCTTCATTCTCTTCACTGGGAAATGATCCTGTATATTTTTAGGTGCCACACGAAAAGATTAAGTAAAAAATCACACAAGAAATCCAAAACTCTCAGAGCATGCTGATGTATGTAAGTAAGTTTTGGGGAGGCAGCAGGATTTGCTATTGTACAGCGTTTCAAGGCTAAGTCATTGTGCTGCACTGCTGCCCTCATAGCGAGCCATATGGCAGGGTCCTACTGTGCAAGTACTTCCCTAAGGTTCCTGCTCACAGATGGAGCAACGGAACCAAAAGGCCTGCTGTGCAGGAGTTCAGTCAGGTTTTGTAACTGCATTGCCAGGCAACCATTTCAGTCGCCTTTCTGTTTGACCTGTTTTTCTAGCTCCCGGTGAGCTCTGTGAAACAAGCTTATTTGTAGTTGATTTCATGCAATTGTTAGTTTACCATTTTTAATGTCAAGAAATTAATGTGAAGGAAATACTTTGCTCTGTCGTTATGACTGGTCTGCTTGCCATGGCCCTACAGCAGGAGGAGAAGCCAACCTTTAGCATGAATTTCACTGTGAGGATGGTTGTACTAATAGTTACTGCAAAGCAGTTTGGGCAGCATCAAGCTACACACCACTTCATTGTGAAACTGAATTGCTCTGGGAGATAGCAATTCCAGCACCTGGAACGGATGATATTTGAGCTCCTAGCAGTACAATGTGAAGCTTTCTATTGCAGCTTAGTCGTAGATAACATTTAAAATGTCTAGCAAGAAAGAGTGTGTGGGATTGGGGAGTGTCTCAATAGTGGTACTGTAACACATCCAGGCATTTCAGAGCAAGAAACTGTACCCCAAGCTGGGTGTCACTGGGTGACATCAGAGTGCTGGCTTTGTTTTCTGCTTAAATAATAACCAGGTACATTCTGTGTGGAAAGGGATTGTCAGAGTGAGAAGAGCTATTTAGCATCAAGCAAGGTAAACGGTGAGGTATTGCTGTTGGAAATACTGCATGAAGAGCTGGTCTTGTTGCTTTTCTTCTGATACTTAGCAACTTTTTTTTGTTTTAGGAACTTTCCGCTGTACTTTCTGTGAGACCGAAGTGGAAGAGGATGAGTCGGTGATGCCAAAAAAGGATGCAAGGACACTTGTGGCAAGATTTAATGAGCAAATCGAGCCCATCTATAAGCTGCTTCGTGAGACAGAAGATGTCAACTTAGCCTATGAAGTCCTCGAACCAGAGCCCACTGAGATTCCTGCCTTGAAGCAGAGGTGGGAATGGCCCCTGTCTTCTTTGACCATAGTGCTTTTTTTGTAGTACATTCATCTGCTCTGGGAGGCTTTCCCAAGCCTTGTCCATTAGGGACTCACTTATTCAGCACCAACAATGCAAGCCACTGACAAATTCCCTGAAGAATATATGGTTTGTAAGGAGATAACTTGCTTACCCACAACCACTTTTTTTTTTTTTTTTTAACTAATCAAGGCAGATTACAATTCTTCTAATAGCCTTCTGGATGCACTTTTCTGTGGGGTTGGGTACATGCATCACCTACGGCTAGGATGTATTCCAAGCCTTTGCCCCAGTATTTAGGAAATGCAAGCTGTGGTCATTTTGTAAAGCTCTACAGGTGCTAACTACTTTGTGTTTCAAATCCATCTGTGACAAAACTAGGTTGAAGATATGATTTGTAATAAGGGTATTTTTTTCCACATTTCCTTCTGCTTGTTACTCTTTTTGGGGGTTAACCATGTCAGCAATGACCGTGACCAGTCAGAAAATCAGGAAGTCAGGAGGAAGAATGGCTGTTTATGAGAGTGAATAGTGATAGGACAAGGAGGAATGGTTTTAATCTTAGACAGGGGAGGTTTAGGTTAGATGTTAGGGGGAAGTTTTTCACTCAGAGGGTGGTGACGCACTGGAACAGGTTGCCCAAGGAGGCTGTGGATGCCCCATCCCTGGAGGCATTCAAGGCCAGGCTGGATGTGGCTCTGGGCAGCCTGGTCTGCTGGTTGGTGACCCTGCACACAGCAGGGGGGTTGAAACGAGATGGTCACTGTGGTCCTTTTCAACTCAGGCCATTCTATGATTCTGTGATCCTTCGATCTTTAAACCTTCCTGCCTTTGGGAAATGACATTTTCTTTCAGAACTTTTGTAGTTGAACAAAAATCAGTGATGTTTAAATAATGCAGAAAGATGTGGGGAGCTGTCAGTTTTGTCAGCTATAGCGAAATGTGATGTACTTCTCTCTGTTTAAAAAAATAATTAAACACCCAAGAAAAAAAATCTGTACCACAGGGGGAAGCATTCCCACAGTGCCAGGATGCTTGACTTTAGTTAATGGGAGAACAAGCAAGAAACACTTTTCTTTACTTTCAAGCTAACCTTGAGAGAGAATGTTCATCATATATTAATACTAGACAGTTTCTAATTAGTATAATAAAAATTACTTGTCTATTCATAGTCTTTTTCTAGCCAAGGATGTAGCTAATTTTGCTCATCGTTCTGGTAGAAAAACAGAAGCAATATATGGAGGGGAGATTTTTCCAAGGTCACTCAATATGTCTGTGTTGATACGGGGAGTCTTTGAAGCCTTTGTTCCCAAGCTGAATCACTAAATTTTGCTTTAAAAGCTACGTTCTGTAGTTTGTGTACTAAAACGGGGATAACCCCACCAAAAAAAGGGTCAGTTCTCAGTCTTCCCCATGGCTACCTTGTCTTGTGCACAGAAAGTCAGCACAGCAGAAGCTTGGTACAGTCCCATGATTAAATAGGAGCACCCACTTGCTTGACTCTTAAATACTTAAAAAACACTGTAAATGATTAATTACTCCAAGCAAGGAATGACAAAATAAAGAAGCATTTTTAAATCCTTTCTTGAGCACAACTTACTTCAGCACATATGATGATTTAATTATTTATTAACTCTTATTAATTCAAGGCAGATAATTGCATGAAAGTACTGCTCTGAGGTTGGTTTTTTTTTTAAGTGCCAAATCCTGGGTTATTTCATATGGCCATTTTATAGGGTCTTGAGTTTTTGAAATCATTGACAGAGCTGACTTTTGATGATTCTGAAACAGACAGAAGAGGTCACAAAGTGCTCATATCTTTCTGCACAGACACAGACAACTTGTGGGTGCTGAAGCTCTAACCAACTACACCAACTGAATGCAATTGTCATTCACCTGCCATGGAAACTGGTCGTACCTCCATCTGTACTTTCCTAGGAGTCATTAATTTGCTTAATCTTGGCAGAGTGTGAGTTAGCCACGTAGTTTTCAAAATATACGTGCTTTATCTGAGCCATTCTGCATGATTTCCTGTAACAGATGGATTTTAATATCCCCTTCGTTTTCTTATGTCAGAATAGCATGATCTTAGGTAGCATAAATCTTCACAGAATTCATTTTTTGTGGTCATGCTATCAAGGACCACAGGTTGTTTCCCTTGAAGCTGAATCTGTTAAGAGTAGCTAAATGAAAGAGTGCTTTGTTTCAAATACGGCACAAAGAGAGTTATCCTTGTTTTGCAAGACCTTTAATTAGTAGCCTGGACAGGCTTGAGATGAAAATTTCAACTTGTTTTCCCATTGCACACTGTGGTTTCTGTGGGCCATACTTCAGCTATGTTAAGAATTATTTATGTCATACTTGAAGGTAGCTTAACCACTCATGGAGCAACCTCCATCATAGTTAAACAACCCATGGGTGACAGAGCAAATGTAGAGCTGGGCCACTGAGCTTCTGCTGTCTGAGCAGTTCCTGGCTCCGGGGTGGCTGTGCAATGTCTGGAACCAGGTGAAGAAGTGCATCTTGGATCTAACAGAGGAAGTACTTTAAGGGTGCACTGCCTTCATCTGCCCTGTGCTGACCGTAAGGCAGCTTGCACACCTAGCCTTTTTCAGGTGCCTGATCTAGGGTGTTTAATCCCATCTCTTGGATGGGTGTGCTGAACAGTAAGATCTCTTCTTGCAGTAAGGAATATTCTGCTGGTCACATAGCCTTGAGGCTGCCCACTTCTTCTAGCGGTACTGTTGGAGGTGCAGCTGCATAAATGATGCGGTGAGTTGGGATACGCTTACAAAGTTCACTGAGGTCTGAGAGTCGACAAAATGTCTTCATTATTCCAGGTGAATGTGACACATTGCAGTAGCTGGTTTGAAGTAATTCATGTTGTAGGTGTTTCTTACAGCTGTTACCTTCATTTTGAAATGTTCCTGACGTTACAGAATAAGTATTTTGCGGCTAAATGATACTGCGTGGGCAAGAAGTCCATTTCGAATCTACTTCTGGGCACCTCTGTGTGAAAGTATTATTAGGCGGCTCTTGGCACTGGAGAGTATTTAGCTGTCACACTGCAGCGTGGAGAGGGAGAGGCTGGGGGAGAGTTGCATTGTGCATCTTGTGAGGAAAGTGGATTACATAAAATTGTCAGGGAAACGCTGGTTACGGATTTCTATTGTGTGGGAAGCAGAGCGGTGCTTTTCACAGAACACATGCCTGTCTTGGAAAACTGAAAGGTGCCAACACTTGAAATAACACGCTGGGAAGAAGGTCTCTCTGTGTGGTTCCTTAGGTTATATAAGCTGTGCATGTGCACGAGTCTTTTCCTTCAGCCCAGAAATTCAAGGTTGCTGTGAAGCTTTCCTAGCGGGGCTGCCTGTGGGAGAGGAGCACTTAGCGTGTGGACACATGCTAACACAAACATTGGGAAGTATTTTGCTGTTGGATCACAGCGAATGCACTATTAAGAGGCTGTGAACAGTCCTCAGTCCTAACCGATGCTCAGCACGCTGATATTTTATATCTGGGGAAGAAAGATGATCACCTGCCCGTGTTTCCCCCTTGTTTACTCTTAAAAAATGTGCAGAACTAGCTTGTCAAGCAGTGGTTAAATCCTCGCTGATTTAAAAAGATGAGTATTACTCAGGTCTCCAACTGCAACCTTATTTTAAGCTTCTCCGTTGGAGGAAAGGTTGCCGGGTAGATAGCAGCAAATGAACCATGCTCGCTCACAACTTGTGTCAGCTCAGCTGATAGCAGCTGGCAGCAGAGCAGGAACACTGTTAGCATCCATCATTGATTTCCTCTGGACAAAAAGGAGAAACCCAGGCAGGTCTGGTAACCGTGAAAAGCCTTAGCAGCCTTTGCCATTGGCAGTCGGATGGCTGCAATTCTATGGCATCTAATAGGGGTTGTGGATGGGCTCAATGTGCAGAGAATCTATTGTTTATCTGTGAAAATGAAATACAGTTCAGAAGTAGAGGAAGAGTCACCGCTGATTTCCCCCACCTGGAGAGCAGAGAGCTTCCATTCTTCTGCATCTGTAGCCAGAGAGTATTTTCGGCTCATTCCCATCAGTATGCAGAAAATACTCCACCTGATGTCCTCTTTCCATCAGATTCAAGCAGGACTGTTTCCTTTCTTCATCAGTCCCCTGAGCTAGAAGGGAGCCTGAAGGAAAATGTGCCGGCAGCAGCTCCTCTCAGAACACAAAGCAGTGCTAGACTGTGCCTGTCCTACCCTCACATTCTGTTATCACCTTTCCCCTCCAGCTTTTTTTTTTGCTGTGAAGACAGTTGTGTCTTATCTCTTCCTACTCTCCAGCACCATGCAAAGCCCATTGCCCAGCCCATGTCCCTGGTTTGAAGCTGTCCTCTCATCTTTCTCTGCTTGGATTTCCCACTCCTCCCAGGGTAGTCCGTGGACAGTGCAGATATGCTGCATAATGAGGGGAGCACCGTCACTCACCATTCAAGCAAGGGTTAGATTGGTATTTTTCACAATGAGTTAACCCCTTCAGGAGCCCTGAGGTTAGTGTCTCACAGATGGAGCATGCGGGGTCTTTGCTGCTATCACCTGACTTGCTTCAAATCTAGTCATGGATTTTATTCAGTATAAGGTTGCTGTGTAAAAGCATAAAAAGTGACCAGATGCCAAACAGTAGATTACTGTGGGACCAAGTTAGCTGCTGTGACTTTTGTTTCAGTGTATTCTGGAATTGTACATTTGTTTTTATATTAAGTACATCAGCATCCTTAATATTACTTTTTCTCTTCAGCACCTGCTTTAGAAGTTGCTGTGGCTTTGTGTAGGGCTTCCCATTAAAGACCACAAGTTGCCCATATCAGCAAACTGCTTTAGAAATTCCTGGACCACGCGTCAGAAATGAAAATTCTTGGTGCAGATAGTCTAGTTTAAGTGTTGCAATGCTGACCAATGGGGTTTGTTCTGAGTGCTCTGTTTTTTTGTCTCTTTGATTTTTCTGTAGCAAAGAACGTACAGCTGGGACTGGTTCAGGGACAGCTGGGGTTACGGGCGGACATCACAGAGAAGCCTGGACTACGAAAGGACCATCCTATGAGGACTTGTATACCCAGAATGTTGTCATCAGCATGGAAGATCAGGAGGATGTTAACAGATCTGCAAGTGAAGGAAAGCCAGCCCGAGAGAGGCCGATTTGGCTACGGGAGAGCACAGTGCAGGGGGCTTACGATCCTGATGAAATCAAGGATGGTAAGAAAATTCACAGAGCAGAAGTGCTGCTCTGCTTATGTGATGCCAGAAATACATTACTCCATGTGTACAGCTGCTGGTCCCAGCTCTTCAGATGCTGTCAGCTCCCTTCTCCTGTGCAAAGCACCTGTGGTGTAGGTAGATGTAAAAAATCCCAGTCGATTAGATGCATAGAATTGTTTGTGCTTCTGAAATGTTAATTATCTGTTACCTCTTCCTATACCTTTATTAATGGATGTTCTCATACCTTGAGAGTTTATAGCTTTTGGATGAAGGTCTTTCAGTTTCATCTAGAAAGCTGGCCCCCAATGGGACACTACTGGAAACTAGCATTTATTAACATTTGGTGACTTTGAAGCCTATCAAACCTACCAGCAGTGTTTTGGTGCTCCCCTCATACAAAATATTTTATATGAAGAGTGTATCAGAAATAAGCACAGCAGGGAAGCCTGTCACAGGTGAGTCCTTGCTTTCTGTTGGTTTCTCATCGTCTTTGCTTTTCTTTTCATTCATGTTGAGGACACGTTGGCTGACTATAGCTAAGATCTTGTAGGCATTAGTAGAAACTTTCTGGATTGCTAAGTTTGCTATTGAAACTTACACACTAAAAATAGGAAAGAGAGACCTTTTGTCATTTGTGTGAGTGTAAATCAATAGATGCAGTCTTCCAAGTCACTTAGGGATTATAGAATAATCCCTGTTGGTGCCCTAGGAACAGAAGATGGCAAAAGGGAATTGTGTATAAGCATGAGACCCCGAAATAGCTCCTTCCCTAGCTCCCAAAGAGGAGAGGAATGCTATATGTAGAAGGAGATGTGAACAAATGGTCAGAAAATACCTGCTGATGTTGTTTGCATGCAACGCCTTCAGTACAAATGGATCTATAACATTATCCCAATAGATCAAACAAGGTGGTAATTAAATGAACCTCCTGTTGCAGCCTACCAGGTGATGTTACACAAGGAGACATAAGAGTTCCCATCATGTTTTTCTACTAGACTTTCAGTTCACCTCTATTTTTAAACGGGTTCCTTGAGACAACTTTTGATGTACACAGCATAAATGTTTCTCAGATGACACTGAAGAACATGGAGGGAGAGTGTATCTCCTACAGTGCAATGGCATCACTGCTTCACCTCACTGCTGGAGATCAAAGAGGGAGCTTGTGGAAATAGCCTGGAATTGCTGTTGGAACACATTCCTATGACTATTGCATGTCATAAATAGGAAGGAATAAAATTTTGGGCTGCTAAATGAAAACATTGACTGCTTGGATCTGGCAGGAACAGTTCTCACAAAAGTCTTTTGTGCTGTAGAATCACAGACAGGCAGGCAAATATAAGGCTGCCAACCTAATGCCTTTCCTTTTCCTTTCTTTGAAGAATTTTGTCAGTATATTAGTAATAGTTGTGGCCATCACCTGTTACTAAAGCTTCATTTACAATAGAACACAGTTCCCATGAAGTTAGAGGTGGGTCTTTTGACCTTTATTTTACCACAGGAAAGGGGTGGCCACAAACTCCCCTTGCTTTCAGTGCAAAATGCAGAACTTTCTTCCTTAGTTTACCTGTTTCTCGGCATTTTTTCATCTCAACAAGTGCATTTTTGATCTCTTGAGGGAAAGGCTTGGGTGCCAGCTGCTTGGATGTGGGGCTCACATCCCAGGTCTTGGAAAAGAAGGCAAGCGGTGTTAATTTATGAAAGCAGAAGGCCATCACATCGGCTCCAGCAATTGTTTGCACACAGCTTCTCTTGGTGCAAGAGAGAAAGTTTGCCTTGGGGAGTCTGTCCTACTTTTTGGGCCTTTTTGGTACATAAGGTTTTCTGTATCTCTTTTTTTCCTTCCTAGTGCCTGTAGGTTTACTGATATTAAGAAGACTCACAGTACTCAGCAAACATAAGATGTTTTCTTCAAGAAAGCCACTTCTTGAGCAAGAATTTTAGCTTTTGAATCTGTGAACTGCAGACACCTTGCCTGCCCAAACCTCGTCAGACCTCTCTCAGCTATTGTGCAGCTAACCTTACTGAAACAGGGACACAGGTCTTGCATCTGCCAGATGGGAAACCGCAGTCCCTTTCAGATAGAAGATGCAGGTAGAGAGCCAGACAGACCGGCCTCACTGTTCTGGCTCGGCTGCAGGTTGGCATGTGGAAAGGCAGCTCTTTTAACACAGCCTTGCACGCTGTGCTGCACAGTGTGGCTTCAGGCTGTGAGCTTCATCAGCTTTGCAGGATAAATCCCACGCACTCTCACCATGATCCTCTAATGAACTTTTCCCCTTCCTGCCTGATAAGTGCAACCCTGAGCTTACCAGACTGTTTTATGCAGTCTGTAAACAGTGCTGTTTTATAACACATGATTTCCTTATACTCCCTGCTTGGATCCATCTTAATCCTTATAGATGAAGAGCTCAGCAGGGTGGGGCCAGGCTTGGGTTCTGTGTTTGTAGCCTGTGCTGGAAGCTCCCCATGATCATAGAACCATAGTCTCATATAATGACTTGGATTTGAAGGGACCTTAAAGGTCATCTAGTTACAGCTCCCCTGTCATGGAAAGAGTTGCCACCCACCACAGCCACCAGTTTGGTCAGGCACAGCATGACCTTGGTGTAGCTTTGCTGGCTTTTTTGGATCACCTCATCTTCCATCTGCTTTAACATAGCTTCCAGGAGGATCTGTTCCATGATCTTCTCAGGCACAGAGGTGAGGCTCACCGGCCTGTAATTCCCCCAGTGTTCCTTTCTCTCTCTTAAAAATGGGAGTGATGTTTTCCTTTTTCCAGTTACCAGGGACTTCTCCTGACAGCTATAGCTTTTAAAATATGACGGAGATTGGCTTGGCAACCACATCAGCCAGCTCCTTCAGGACCCTGCGATGCATGTTGTCTGGCCTTGTATATATACTTGTATAGATTCTATAGAGAATCTATAGATTCTATAGAGTCTATATACTTGTATAGATTCAGTCTCATAGGTGGTCTTGAACTTGCACTGCTCTTACAGTGGGTTGCATTTTGCTCCTCCAGCCCCCATCTAGAGGTTCAGGGATGTATAAGTTATGGGAAGCCTGACTGGCAGTGAAGACTGAGATAGAGAACTCGCTGAGTGCCTCAGCCTTCTCCATGTCTGCTGAAGTCTGTTCTCATTTATCCAGTAGTTCCTTAAACAGACAGAAGTTGGAAGATGGAAGGGACCTCAAAGATCATCTAGTACTCCAGTTAAGAGAAAACTTCATTCTCTCCATCACTTAAGGGCACCCAGAAGGGTTGTGACACAGCCGAGGATGCATGCAGCAGAAGGGAAATTAAGATTCAGGGCACCTTCAGTTTCAGCACCCCAGTCTCCCTGGGGAAACTCTCATTCCTTTGCAATCTCTTTGCAGGAGGGCGGGACCTGGATGCCTTCCAGGAGCGTGAGGAGGGCCGGGCAGCTCTGGATGATAATGAAGAGGTGATGCGTGCCCTGCTGATCCATGAGAAGAAGACACCCTCCGCTTCTACAGTCGCCACTGGAGGTGCCGCTCCTCTCTCCGGTGCCAACGCCAGTGACTCCGAGAGCGAGACCAGCGAGTCAGAGGAAGAAACTCCTCCCCGTCCTCCTGCTGCAGCCACCATGGCGTACGGGCTGGAAGAGGAGGATGAGGAGGAAGAATTTGAGGTGGTGGCAGAGGACCCCACCGTCACGGTGGCTGGGCGTCCACACACTTACAGCCAAGTGAGCCAGCGCCCTGAGCTGGTGGCCCAGATGACTCCGGAGGAAAAAGAGGTTTATATAGCCATGGGGCGACGCATGTTTGAGGATATGTTTGACTAACTGCTTCCTGCCACAACATTTTTTAAACAGTTTTTTTTAATCCAGAGACTTCCTAGTAAAACAGAAGACTGAATCTTTCCTCACCTGTGCACAGGGACACTGGGGCTTGGAGCTGCTGATCTCAGGCATCTTGCCCACCAGAGAGGGGGAGCAGGAAGGCTCTATGTGCCAAAACAGGTAGGGGAGAATAAGTGAGGATGCTTGAGAGCTAAAAATCTACTTCAGGGTGCCCAGCACTGGTTTAACCCTCTCTGCAACTGAGCAGCTGTCTCCCCCCAGTTGCTCGGGTCTATTTTTGTTGCAGGTCCTAGTGAGCTCCATGTCTCTGCCCTCAGAGAACACAAGTGCTCCATGGTGTGGTCAGAGTGCTCTGCAGAAGGTGTGCATAGCTCAGAGGAGAGGGAAGTAGTGCTCTGCTTGGGCAGTACTTGTGGCTGATCTCCTGCCAGCAGCCGCTGGCCATGGTGCAGTCACAGCTGAGCAGCCCCTGTTCTGGGCAGCAACACGTTCCTTTCTTTGCTCCCCCTCTCTCCTTAGTCACCTCAGCACCTCAAGGTCAAGAGTAACTCAGAACACAGAGTGAAAGTCTTGGCAAGCACACAGCCACTCTGTCAGTGTAACAAAAGTCTTTCATGGATCTGAGCTGTCAGAGAGCTCTGACTTACCAGTGCTGCCTGGCACTTCTGCCCAGCTCTGTCCAGCCTCCGGGGCAGCGATGGCCCGCTGTGTGCAGGGCTGCTGTCAGGCACTACCAGAGAAACAGCATCGCTAGTTTGTATTTTCAGTCACACCCAGGTTGCATCAATTTAAGTGGAATCATGCGATTTTGAATTCTGCTCTGGCATGCTCTTTTCTCATAGAAAACCACATACCAGTGCCTACAGAGCAATACCGTATTTGTAATGTTTTCTCTACCAGCCGAAAGTGACGTTTTTCTTTTAAATTGTAGTGTTTTCTTATCCAGCAAGCAAAGTGATAAAAGAATTTGGTGTTTCAGAGGGTAGGGGCAGCATTGCGTGCTGCTCGGTTTACATGGGCAGTCTGACTTTGCTGTTCACTGAGGCTGTAAATCTGTTTTACACTAATTCTGCTTTTTAGGTTCTGCTAACCCTGTAATGCCGCCTCTATGGTTTGATTTTCAGCTTCTTGATATTTTGAACTCCTTTTTATAAAGTGTTTTAAGTTTGCTTTTAAGTCATTTTAAAGTGGAATAAATACATGGAAACTTCTCCCCTTTGTTGTCTTCCAATTTGTCATGTTTAAGAGGGTGGATAGTGACAGGACAAGGAGGAATGGTTTTAAATTGAGACAGAGGAGGTTTAGGTTCGATATGAGGAGGAAGTTTTTCATTCAGAGGGTGGTGACGCACTGGAACAGGTTGCCCAAGGAGGTTGTGGATGCCCCATCCCTGGAGGCATTCAAGGCCAGGCTGGATGTGGCTCTGGGCAGCCTGGTCTGGTGGTTGGTGACCCTGCACATAGCAGGGGGTTGGAAGTGGATGATCTTTGCAGCCCTTTTCAACCCAGTCCATTCTGTGATTCTACGTGTCTAGTTGGAAGTCTTTGCTTATCATTTTGATTTACTTGATTCAAGAAAACAACCCATTTGAGGCCCTCCTTTGGGACTGTTTTAAATCCCACACTATAGCTCTGCTCTGCTCCATGAATGCTTCCTGCTATCTTCTGCACTTCCAAGGGTGCTTGATTGGACCCACAAGCAGTGCTATGTGGGTCCCTTTGATCAGCGCTTCCATTCCCTTCTCTTTTAGAGTTTTACTACGGAGAGGCCTCACTGACATTTGTTCCCAGCTAAAATGATGCTCTTGCACAGATGGATCCAATATCAAGCCTCTAGAATCAAGCTGATAAGTCAGACTCAATGAGCAGCTCACAGGAAAAAGAAAAAGAAAGTTCTTTGCCAGTTCTGTCTCAAATCTAATCTGAATTCAAGGTTAACCCTGGAGAAAAGCAGCTCCTTTTACAGAGAGCCGAGGATAGAAACTGAGAACTAATCCTGAGTGCCATGCAGCTACTTGTGCTCATAGCACTCCAGTGGTTTTTAAGTCTGAAAACTGAAGCTGTAGGTTTTCTAGCTGCAGCAGGCTGGTAGTAGTACTAGATAGGTACTAGATAGAGGTCCAGAGGAAGGAAGGCATTGCAGCCTTCCTCCAGCTGCTGGACCGCATGAGCTGTGTTCATGCTAATCAAATAATACAGAGAGTGCTCCGGCTCTGAAGCCTTCCTGTGTGGCTGTTCTGCTAACCTCATTCAAACCATTCCCGTGTCTGCTTTTAGCCTGAAGCGCATTTTATCTGATGAGTGCGCTCATCAGTTCAAGCTGGAAAAGATAACAGGTTCCTCAAGCTGCTTGTGCTCCTGACCCCAAAAGCCCTAACACTGAGGATCCCAGGGAGGGAGGGCACAAAAGCAGCATCTCCTCTTCCTGGATCCCGAGGGTACCTGCCTCACAGAGCACTGTGGGGACACTAAGGGGCCTGAGGGTACAGGATAATATAATGTACCTGTTGGACTGATGTGGCCATGTCCTCTGAGTCCTGGGCAGGACCTGGGTCTCTGGCTTGGTCACTGTTTGGGATACCTAATGAGCTGCCAGCAGATGGCTTCTTATTTAGCATCATTAATTAGGCTAAGAGAGAGAATGAACTTAATTTACGGCTAAACAACAATCAGATTCTGGAAGCTCCTCCTGCATCATTAGGATCGTATTAAAGACAGCAAGTGTTCCTGCAGCAGCAGCCATCCTGGCAGCAGCGGAGAATCTCTAAAGAAGATGCTTTAAATATAATAGGTAGTTTTGCTTCAAACACATTCCTGACCTAAATATAATTTGATTTCCATGCCTTTGAACGCTGCTGCTGATGCAGAGGTGGCAGCAGGGCTGGGCTGGTGCAGCACAGGCTGCAGCTCAGCTCCATTACCGTGCCCTGGGGCCCGCTGCCTGCATGCAGCCAGAGATGTGCAGACCCTGCTGGGTGCTGGCGTCCAGCCTTGAAACCAGGTGGTGCTGAGCAGGAACGTGGGTGCACAGACACGTGCAACTGGCAGAGAGGAAAAGGGAGCAGGGCATACCCATGTGGTTAAAGCTGCTTCTGTGTTTTTCACCTAGAATCCATTTCCATTCCTTTCCACGCCATTGCTTGCTGAGAGGAGGCTGAGCAGTGGTGATTTTGCAGTGGGCTAAAGCTTTGAACAGCATGAGGACCTGGCTCAGGGGCACCTGCTAAGCTGATCCTCCTGCTCTGAAATGCTTTCATTGTGCTTCTGACCACGGCAACCTGCCTCACCACAGTTGCCAGACGCTGCTGCAGTGGCCGTGCTTTTCCTATGTCCTTCAACACACACTGCTGGGAGGGGGAGAAATAATGTGCCAGCACCACGTCATGGTGGACAGCAGCTGCCTTGGGTCTGGTTGAGCTGCAGCATCCAAACCAACCTTTCCCATACAGGAGAATGACAGCACAGGTCATCCTGCTTGTTTTGCCATCAGCATCAGCCCCAGGCTGATCAGCCCCCAGCACTCAGGCTTTGCTGCTTCTTGAGCTAGGTGTGATTCAGTACCACTGAATTTCATCTCTTTTTTTTTTCCCCTCTCCCCTTATTCTTTTCCTCCCTTTGAAATATTTGGAGCTGCTGAATTTCTCATCATCTTTCCCTTCTGCTTCTAACTTCTTTTTCTTTCTTTTTCTTTAAATGCAAATCAGGCTGTAAAATCTTTCAGGGGAGATGTATCTGCTCTCCCTGCTCTGTCACCATCATTATTCTTCCTTTCCGAGCAACACTTCCTTCCAAGGAGATGTACTTTGAACATCTCCCAAACCTCCCAGTGATGTCAGGAGATGAAAGCTACCCCCATTACAACGGGGGGAGACTGGAGAGAGCCGAGGTTGGAGGGAAACACGGCCTTTAGAACGTGATGCATCTTGAGAGACATTTCCCTTCCACTCACTCTCCCAGGCCACATGGGTGCCATACAGAAGCGAAGAAAAACACAATATGCTGGAGAGAGCCGCGGCTCTCCATCCATTTAGCCTGCCATATTCCCCTGCCTCCGAGCCCATTAGGTGGGGTAATGTGCTCTGAGAGACCCGCCTCTGCTTTTCATCAAGCTGGAAACCTTGGTGCAAGAACACCAGGCAGCAGCAAGCTACAAAAAGGGGTTCAACTCCGCATTAAAAACACCACTTTGTTGGGGGGGGGGGGGGGGGGGGGTGTTCTTCTGAGTGTGGTGTCATGTAGGTGTGTGTGAAACAGGTGTGGGAAGTCCTCCTGTGTGCACCTCTTCCATGAAGACAAGTGTAAAAACTCTTCCATCTCCATCCCTTCCCGTTTTATTGGTTTTTACTCTGTATTTTATTGCTGCTCATATAGTAGAGCCTCACAAAGGCACTGAAGGGCCGGGGGCTGCCATGAACTGAACACCTCTGTTCTGTGTGGGACTGCTTATTTACCAGCTAAGGGGGTCTGCCCCAGGAAAGGTGTGAGTCAAGCCATTAGAAATACTGAAAACAAAGCAAACAAACACTGTGCCTGGAAGCATGTTTCTTGAGGTGCTCAGAAGCACTGCACAGGAGACAGCACTGAAAGGGCAGCTCCCAGGGTGTGCCGCTCATGGATACAGAGAGCATCTGCATCTCCTGTACCAGCAGAACCATAAGCAGGGCACTCATCTCCTCCCTCATCACAGCCCAGCCTCCAGCAGGCCTGCAGGGAGATGTAATGGCTTAAATACAGGTATTAAATGAATTCTTGGAAACGTTTCCCTCACCTGAAAGCACTGAGAGGCTGATGGCAGCGGGCAGCTCCCAGGCTATGCCAGGCAGACCAAGAAACAAGAGCCACGGCAACTTGTAGCTGCCTGTGGTGTTCAGGCATTGGGTTTTGTGCTATCGATGCCAAGTCCAGTCCTCAGATTTCCAAAGCTTTGCAAGTGCGCTCTTTATTGACACCAGTCAGAGCCGGAGCTGGAAGCTGCAGGGCAGAGTATACAGGGAAAACATTAATAAAAGCAATAATCCTATAACATCAGAAATCCTTGCAGCTAATGCCTAGTGAATTCTAGGGCCTGAAGCCCATGACACCACCAGTTTTCTGCAGTTCCTTGTCTTCTAGCACACTGACTTCTGTATGCTTTGGGAAGCTCACTGGCTGGGAAGTCTGCTTCCCACAGCCCTCGTGCCATCTCTGCTTAAACAGGAACCTCAGCAAAAGTTATACTTCTTTAACATGCTCCATTGACACCTTCTGGTCACGTTAAGCAAGCATTAAATGCTGAATTATCATTAGAGATTGCTTGAGCGTTACCAGATGTACAGCCTCCCCTCACGCTGTAAACAAAACCAGGCTGCTCTTGTCACTGCTGCTGTTCTGGCAGTGGAGAAAGGCTGGGTCAGTGAGGTGCAGTCAAGTGTGGGTCCGTGTCAGGTCCTGAGGCTCCATTTGGGACTGCAGAATGATTTTGGCTCACTGAAAATATGAGACTTAATGTCATAATTCAAGCAATGCTTGAAGTGGCTGTAATTAAAGCAGCAAGGTACTATCATGGTAATCAGTGCTGCCCCTCTGCTCCCTGTGAGGAGCTGCACAGTGATCTACCTGTTTCAATCTCTGGAACCATCTTCCTGCTCAGGACTCCCTAGATTCCAGACCTGGGAACACTTATTTCCTATTTCTCTTCCCCACTGGTTTCTGTGCTCCCCATTTCTCCTGTGAGCACAGATCTATCCCAGTGTCACCCCCTCGCACTGCCTCAAGGACCTCAGGCAGCTTCTGGAGCTCACAGAGCAGCGTATCTGCACAGTGACAGCATCCTGGGCTTGAAATGGCACAATGAGAGCCAGCCCAATAGATCTCCATCCACAACACAACACATCCACAGCTGGGATGAGCAGCTGCTGGGAATGGGGATGAAAGTGTCCTGCTGTCGTCTGGCTGCAGCTCTTCCTCTGTGACAGGCACGAGAACAAGCTCAAATGTTGTCAGTGGAGATTCCTTATGGAGATGGCAATGCCGTGAGCTCTGGGGAGGAATGGATCCCTGGGGAACAGTGGGAAATCCTTACTCAGTGGTGCTGCTTGTGTTCAGGAGCTGCGTGATCAGGAGAGCAAAGCAATGATACCTGTCTTGTACCTTCTACACGCAGCCACTAAGAAGGCTCAGCTGTAGCATTTCTAACTTACACTGGTGGCAGATGCCTGTTGGGCACCATGGATGTAGCTTTACCACTGCAAAATCCCTGCTCTAAGCAAGGCTGGCATCTGCCTTTCATTCCTCCAACAGCTCTTTCCCATTGGCCTCCCTAGGAAACAAGCAAACAAACAAACAAACAAAACACCTGGAGAGCATCTCATTTTTCAGGAAGGCTTTGGCTACATGTGGGCATGGAAAAGCAATGGCATTCTCTTCCTCTGTCCCCATTAATTCCTCCTTTAATCAGATCGCAACGAAAGGGAAGCACGGTGTAATCAAATTGTCCTCCAAGCGCATTAAGGCACAGCATGGCACTGGTTAGGGTGAGTCCTGCTTGGGAAGCAGCTCTGCCCTCGGCCCTGCCCTGCTGCAGAGGGGACACATTGCATCCCTGGCCTCCATTCCTTACAGCCACTTTTCAGTGGCCACCCAGAGCCCACAACAGCTTCTATACACATGCCTTCAGGATGCCTATTCTGCCCTTTTATTCCCCTGTGTTTTTCTCTGGGGTATCCTGGTGTTGGTTTCCTCTCCCCAAGGCCGCTCTCTTGCTGGCCAGGAATGAATGGCAGAAGTTTGTTGTGCTGCAGGTTTCCCTGGTTGTGGAAATAAAGCAAAGCGAGTTTTTCCTCCCTCAGTGCCGGATGTGGGGGATGTGGGGACGGGGGATGGGAATTAATGAGGCAATCATAGCGCAGAGCTCTGAGACGAGAAGCACTCACTGCTGTGTCTGCCAGACAGCCCCTGCAGCTGCCACAGCTCGGCTGCGTCCAGCCCAGTCTGCGGCGAGGGGAGAGGAGGATGGAGGCTGAGAAACCTGAGCGAGGAGCGTTTCCTGCAGGGAGACGAGTTCATTAAAACAGGGAGCAGGGGTAGCGGGCAGTCACACAGCTGGTGCTGGTTGTAGAAGGGTTCCGGAGCTCAGACAGAACCTGAGGTGCACAAACAAACAGGTATCTCACATGTACCAGTGCTAATGCCTCTCTGTAACAGTACTGCCCCCAAGAAAACTCTGCAGAAACAGGGTTCACTGCATAATTTTTCCATTAGAGCTTGATGGGATACCTGCTTTTCTGCCCAGGGCACTATCATGCTCACAGACAGACTGTGTGCTCCAGCTGATGCATAGTAATGTGGCTGCTCAGTCACTTGTCCTCAAGCTCCAGATTCAAATAGAGATGATGTCGGCTCTTTTCTTCCTCTTAACTTCTTCTCATTCCTTTGAGACTTCCCTCAGTTTCTGATCTTTCAGGAAATTATCACTAACAATTGGGAAATCATATCAAAGTGATGTTTTACTGGGGAGCCACGAGTTGATACAGTGGGAAAGCACAAGAAAAGTATTGATCTGGAGTGCAGTGACTTTGGATGTCGTTTCAACTTTAGAATAGAATCATACACTCACAGAATCATTAAGGTTGGAAAAGACCATCTAGCCCAACCATCCACCTATTGTCATGGCCACCAAACCATATCCTAAGTACTGTCCCTAAGTGTATCCCACCGTGAAGGATGGGAGCACAAGCAATGGTCTACAACAGTGCTGCTAGGCTGCCTCTGAGACACCAGTCTCCTTCACTGTGTCATCCAATGCCTTGTGCCTTGGCTCTGCCTGTTGGATTTCATCTCACCCTGCAGGAAGAGGTGTTCACTGCTCTTTCTTCTCCTGAGCCTCTGCAACCTTTCCTCTTCCTGGGATATTATTGTGCCTTCCTCCTGCAACCAGGTGAGTAAGAGAGAGTTAAAGAGATGCTCTGGGCTTCAGTAGCTCCGCAGCCACCACACAGGCATAGAGAGGTTATTGTGGAGAGGCATGACTATGGGTCAGTCCTCATCTCTGAGAGATACCAGAGAATGAGTGGTGGCAGTTTACCTGGCACAAAAGTAGGCTCAAATGCACACCAGCACTGAGAAAATACTCTGATGGCTCTGCAGGAAGGATGCTTTGCTGGATCCCAATTCACACTGTACAACATGCTATAAAAAAGGGTCTGGAGAAAGAAGGAGCCTGAGGCCTGGCTATAAAGCCCTCATGAAACCTCTGTGAGTTACAATGACTGGAGTTGTGATCCACTGATCTCCCACTGCAACCCTGAGCTCTGCTATCGGTCTTTCACCTGCTCCCAGCCTCCATTCCCCTTATTTCCCCCATTCTTATTTCCCCTTCTTAAGCACAATCCATAACCTCACTTCAGTCTGACTTTGGTGGTAGGCTGCAGCAAAGTGGAAAGCTTCAGCCTAGTTTCATGTGTCAGGTTAGAATGGGCTGTCACTTTGACTGGTGCCTTATCAATACAGTGGGTATGCTGCTGAGTTATAGATAACCTGAATTTAAATAAACACATGCACAATGTGCAGCATCTGTGAGAAGCCCTCATAAGACCTTCAAGCACTGCTGGACACAAGAGACCAGCAGCTGCGTGTGGCGGTAGATAAATTACAAGCACCAGCACTGTCATCATTTGGGCTGCTTTGTGCTTTCTGTCCTGAAATTCTCCCAGTGGTTCCTCTACCCTATTAAGTTCAAAATGTCCTGTTGGTAAAATATTCCTCTTTTCCCACTATAAATGACTGAAGTAGAGAGTATATTTGCTACTGAATTTCTTTCCAGGTGTCTTGTAATTTAATTAACCCCAAGTCACATTTGAGTATCTTCTGAAATGAAGGCAAGATGCTAACCCACTTGCATAGGAAAAAGCTTATTCAGGTAATTACTTCTGGGTCTCTTAATATGGGAAGCGTGTCTATGAGGCAGCTCGTGATTTTCTTATGTACTTCTAATTAGTTATTGTTTTTGTTTAAATTACATACAACAATGATGCAAACTGATGTGCTTTTGAGGATTTGAGCCCCCGGATTATTACTGGGTGAGACACCACTGGGAAGCATTCAGCATACTGATGGCCATCTGGCTCTGCAGTATCTGGCTGAGAGGAACTGGTAGAGGTCTCCCAAATCCTGCCAGAAGAAAACAGGAGCAGGGAGGTCCCTGGCTCATCAAATGACCGTGTTTGCTGTGGGACTGAGCCCCAGCTCCCAGCCCCGTGCTTTGCATTGCTAGTACGGTGCTGGCTGCACATTTGAATGTCTTGTTTCCATTGCTTGATTGATAGGCAGCCTCAGAAAGTGGTCAGAATGTTTCTGTTTGGTGCAGATCTGCCTGCAAACCCTGAAGGTGGAGATGGGGAGCAGAATTGAGTCTGCGATCCTGCTCTTGGCAGTGGAGCAGACTCACAGCCTGGGTACTACATCAGCAGCAGGATGCAAGTGTGTCCAATTCCTTTACAGGATGTGATTTCCATGCTCATCAAACAGTGCAAACTGGAATAAATAGAATTAATGAGCTCTCAGACTGTTGCAGAAAGTGTCAGTAGAAGTTCCTAGAGGCAGATGCTGCACTTTACCACTCTACCTGCCCTTGAAGGAGACGCTATCTGAAAGGAAGGACAATTGTGCTTGAATTCTACCTTTTTTTCCCACCTGTCTCCTACATCAAAGGCTCATGAACAAACGAGGAATTAGATTGGAAGCAAAGGTGAGTTGGAACTACATGATCCTTGAGGTCCCTTCCAACCCGGGTAATTCTGTGATTCTGTGATTCTGTGAGAAGGAAAGTGTAGCTCTCACACCAAGCAGAGGAATGCTGCAAAAGAACCACTGTTGAGCCTGGTGCTGCTCAGAGCTGCTATAACTGGTCTGTCCAAGGCACCTAAAATTGGTGCAATGGTTGAGGAACTGCTGAAGGGTTTCATAATGTGGTATGGTCGGGAAACTAATTGTTTATGCACATAAAGCAGTATGAGCTGGTGGGGCGTGCAGACAGAGAACAAACCAACCCTAAACATACTTTCTTGCAGCTACTGCTGCTTTGAAAATATAGAGTCCTCATGGATCACTCCATGAAGACTGATGAATATTCAGAAGCAATCGTAAAGGAACACAGATGTCTGGCAATTACATGGAGAGGAGCAGGATGCAGAGCAGAACCCTGAAACAGCTGTGCACATCCATCAGTGGCTGCTGTCTTCCAGTTTTCCTTCCTCTAGCCTCAAAAGTACACACTGGCAATGTTGGGTGACAAAACTCACAAGAGTTCTGTTACTTCAGTGCCTTGTTTATGTCATTCTGACGCAGAGACCTGTGTCTCTGCCCCTAAAACCAAGGGAGCGTTAAATACTGAGGTCATCCCATTCCTTGCTGAGCAGCAGTGATGAAGGTGGAAGGAACCAGATGTGGGAGCTCCTTTGTAAATCTAACGCTGCTATGGCCCTCTTCCCTAGAGCCAAGAGGAGGATTTCAGCCCTGATTCTGGAAATACCCACTAGTGAGATGACAGCTCCTTATTTATTTCTCTTAAAGTCTTTACCATAAAAGAGCTGAAGGAGGTAAAAACAATTTCTTTCATTAATGTTACTCACAGTTTATGGAAGAAATGCGGTAAGAAATACTCTTGGTGTGAGACTGAGATTAAAATAATTTTAAAATGACTTTTCTTCCTTTGAAAGCAGAAGTAATTAACTCAGAAGTGCTGACAATATTAGATTAGCTCTGAGTGATTAGTGCATATATTTGGTACTTTACTTGTCCAGTTATGAGAAATGCTAGGGGATAGATGGGGTTTATAACAATTACATTATCCCTATGTCAAAGAGGAGTTCGGTTTTTTTTCATTTCAGAGACAGAGTCCGTGCTCACAGATAAGTCAAGCTTTGCACAAGTCATAATGAACAGTGAGTACATTTACTGGGCCAAATAAATCCTTGGGAATGGACAGATGTTCATTTCTCTGGATGTTTAAGAAAACAATTTTTTTGTGTTGCATTTACTGAGATGAAGCCCAAGATGCTTGTCCTGTTGTCAAAGACTCCTGGGAGGAACAGAGCAAACTGGAGTACGTTCCCTGCTCAGAAAGCATTAAAAGCATTGTCTCACTGTGCATTAGTTGTGTTTTGTAAGTCACATCAGGGTTTCCTATTCAGAGATTAAAAACTTCTCTCTTTAGGGCTTTGGGAAGACTTACTGGATACCTTACATAAATACCCAACCCAGTGATTCTGAGACAGATAAGAATGAAGTTCAAGTGTTTGACTATTGAGCAGAGGCATGTGGTATGCCATGTTGGAGCAAAGATTTGGGTAGGTGCATAGGTCAGCACAGTACACTGAGAAGAAAATCACTCACAGCTTCTGTGCTGCAGTGGTATAGTCAGATCTTCCCAAATTATAGAAATGGGGCTGGTCCTGATAACAGTAGCCACACAGGAGAAGAAAAAGCAAAGCTCAGTAAATGAAGTTTGGAGTCATGAGCTAATTGAAGCTGGAAAGATACTCTAGAGAGCACCTAGTCCAAGCCTCCACTTAAAAGAGGCCTAATTAGAGCAGGTTATTTATGGCTTTGTCCAGCTCCAAGGATGTAGATTTCACAAATTCTCTGGGCAACGTTTCAGATTTTGATGATCCTTATGATGAAGAAGCTTTTCCTGCATGAAGTCAGAATTTCTCATGTTCCAGCTTGTCCCTCTTGCTCCTCCTGTCACAGCATCTCCACAGGAAGCCTTGCTCCATCTTCTCTACACCTTTCCACTGTAGACAGCAGCAACATCTTCTCATCCCTTCTCATCTTAAGGCCAACAAAATCCAGTTCTTATAGCTTATTACATACTGCAGTTCCCTAACCAACTTAAGGTTGAACTCCATGCTAATATCTTTTATTACTGAGGAGGCCTAAGCTGGACTCAGTATTCAAAGTGCAGCGTTAGGAGGGGTGACCTGTTTCTGCAGCTGGTGTTTCCTATTTCAGGTTAGCAAAGAGATTTCCAGCTCCCTTGCTGTGACCAGGCTGGAGATCCCATGCAGAGTGCAATGGGTATTTCAGCAGGAAGGCTTAGAGAAGAGAATGAGTTTTGGCAGGTCATTAAAAATAAAAATAGGTGTAGGTATCAGAGCAGGCACAAGTCCAAACTGTCATCAGAGACCTTGGGGAGGGAGGAGAAATTGCTTCTGGACTGCAACAACACTTAAGACCAGAGAATGTTGACTAAGGGCTGGTTGTAGCCATTTTCCCTCTCTCAGTCCAACCTCTGACGGGTCATGGCTCTTGAAGGCATGGATTGCACTGAGGGAGCATGGAGGTCAGGACAGGTGAAGGAGGTGTGCTGAGCTGATGGCAGCAGGAGGTGTGACTTTCCTTGTGCTGGTGGCTTTTTCTACCATGGTGGCAGTTGAGCAGATTCCTTCTGAGGTACCAAGTGAGTGTGTGAGCGGGGAATGAACCGCTGAGCTCGTATGGGGTTGACTGTATGAAGCATCTGCAGAGTGATCCGGCTCAGAGGCAGAAAGCTGCACAGTAGAAAATGAGAGGGGCCCAGGAGCCCCCACTCCTCCCACCCACCCACCCACCCACCATGCTGCTGCTGGCAGGCAGCAGGATAATATCTTCACGTGGCTTGGAACAGATTGTCAAATGTTGTTACATGGCTTAAAATTCTTGGGGAGATTTGGATTAAAGTGGTCTTCCATTCCTTTTACTATTTATATTCGCAATGGATTTTTTTCCCCCTCTTTGTTATCAGGTTGTGACTTTCCATATATTTCCATGAGAAATCATTCACCATAATTATGGTATCATTTGTCAAAGAAGTAAGGGGTTGGCAGTGGATGGTTTTGATATATTATCCACATATATACATGTGTCCCATTTTATTCTAAATAGACCACTCCAGGCATGTGAGATGCCTAACTTAGGGGCAGATACCATTACAGAAAGCACACCTTAACAGCAAAGCCCTTACAGCCAAGCCCCATGCCCAGACAGCTGAGTTATTGGGAATAGCTCCCATCCCGTCGCTCTCGACACATGTAGTGGGACAGTCTTGTCCCTATCCATATCTCATCCTTCAGTTCTCATGCACGCTGAGATGTCTCAGAGTCACAGCTCTGCCATTTTGCTTAGTGCTGCCTGTGTGGAGGCACAGGTAATCACTCCATTGCTGATGAAGAGCTGAAGCTGGGACACCGAGTAGCAATTCACTGTAGGTCATATATGGAAAATATCTCCAGGCTGTTGGATTTGTTAGTCCCAGCAGAGGAGCTGGAGCCTGCAGGTTGGGAGCCGGTAGTTAAATGATTTGGTACTCACTTGGGGGTGATAGATACAGTGTCTTTTAGAAATCTATAGCTGCCAGATTCAGCTCATGCTGGGTCCCAGAGGATGAGCATGAGTCACTTGAAGAGCTGGAAACTGGAGCCTCCCACCACCAAACTGCTGACAAACCCTGCTATGTGCAAGCAGAGCTGTCCTGAGCCTACAAAGCCTGCCTGAAACTTTTGCAACATCCGGAGGTCAATTACAGCCAAATCATACTTACAAGAAGAAAAGTTAGCATAAAAATATGAACTTTACCTGTGAGAAAACCCAATTATATTCCCTCAAAACTTAACAACCTGTAGTGCTGCAAGAGGCTTTTTGATCACAAGTCCATCTTGATAAAGACAAGAAGTGAAAGTAGTGAACAATAATGACCATTACAAACCTTATTACATAGAGTAAATGTGGATAACAAAAGAGAGCTGTGCACACAAGTCACCAACTAGGAAAGAAACAGCTGATGGAGGAAGATAAAATGTTAATGATAAAACCCTGGCTTTAAGGATTAAGGACAAGAAGGCATCATTAAAGTACACTGAGACCTCATCAAATCCTTACTGTAGCTCAGAAGAACAGGATTCAAAGTGACCTGTTGGATCATCAAATCCTACTGCTATCTGTAGCAATGCCATATAATCCTCTTCATGAAATGATTAGTGTTAATCTTAAAGTAATTCTTTTTGTCCCCACACTGAAGTGTCAGGGGCATCAAAACCATCTTAGAACCTGATAATTCAATTGGTTATAACCTTCTTGTGCTTTCCCACTTATATTTGTTCGCTGGCGTTTCATACACATTTTCTCAACAAAAACACTGCTCAGCGGGTTTGCTACCTCTCTTCTCATTGTTAGTCCCTATAGGTCTAGGGCTGAAGCAGGCTGACTTGCCAGTCATGATACACGAAAAGAAGAAATGTTTGTTGAATATTTATGTCCTGTATCTGGATAAACCACGGATGTGAGGGATGTGTTTATTTCACAGGAATGTAGAAATGCAGAAATGCTTTTTTGTCTCATCAGCAGCAAAGGGGGATGTCAAATAGCAGGAACTGCAGCAAAGAGCTGTTTGCAACAGCAGAAAATCTGCAGCCAAGAATATTGAAAGAAGTGTCTGAAGAACTTCCAGGACTACAGACAGCGGTGATTTGTAAAATATATTGAAAGTCTCAGGAAGCTACAAAGAACCAGAAAAATGCTGACATTCCACTGTTGATTAAACAGAGAACATCGTGATTTCTGGTTCACATTACTGCAGGTTGTGCCTGTACAGCTGGTACAGCACACCCAATGTCATGCTGCTCTCAAGCCAGGTAGGGGCATGACAGCGGCTTCAAATTGTGAGCCTGCACTTAAGAATGGTACTGTGATGACCTGGATATCCCACGTCCAATTACCTTGAAACCGGCCCCAGACAAAATCATGGCTAAGCAGATATGAGAGATGAGTAAATCATTAATGAATAGTAGCACAGTCAATGCCAATCAATGCCCAAAACTATTTTCTTAAAAGCAATCAATGAAACCTCTTATAAAAATTAGGTTTCATGCTTATCTGATTAAGGTAAAGCTATCCGTATAGATCTCTGGAAATCAGAGATGTCTACTTGACAGTTTCATGTGTCCTTCCGATTTAAAAATGAAAGCAATAAAAGATGAGTATAGCCTGTACTGTACTGGTGAGATTAAAAACTGTTTAATAGCTCTCCAAGTAATTGTCAAAGAGAAAGAGTGTGGTGAGATGTTTTTATGGGATCCTCAAGATCAGTCCAGAGAAGATCAAGAACTGAGTTGGTTGTGCTCCATAAATACACTCACTTCTGGCAGGAGATGGTCTGTCCTCTGACTAAGTCAAGTTTGCAATATAATGCAGCTAACACCAAAGCAACGCAAGATCCATCCGCACAGTGGTGGGGAGAAGGTGGGGAGAAGCAAAGATTCTGCACCGGGAGCATCTGGCTATTAGAGCAACTCATCAGGCATTCATTCACCACTGTAGCAGGGAGCTATTTGGAGCACCAGGAGCAGATTCTAAGCTTTGTGAGATTTTCCCAGCTGTGTGGAGGGCAGTCACTGACCCCAGGGCAGATGCAGCAAACATCAGTGATACCGCTGGTCAGAGCAATTGCCTGGCTGTTGCCTGCACGCTGTTTTCTAACAGCTGCCAGCAAACATTGCAGATCCACGCTTGAATTTCATCACCTGATCTGTTGCACGGGAGTCACTCAGCCAGGTATTTGAGCATTGTATCACATTATTTCCAGCACTGCCATCTTTGCTGGGCTACTTTGGGAAAGGAGGAATGCATTAGCATGTAGCAAAGGAGAATGCAAGCAGAGGCACATTGTGAAACAGGTGGTGCTTGGGGCAGTGCTGCCTCAGACCTGGGGGCTGAATCACCACCAGCTGCTGGAGTGCTTTAGGAGTGCTTCTGAAGCACATGTTCTTCCATTTTGAGTTCAAGGAATGTGTCTGTGTGCTCCCTGGTTGCTCCATGTTGCGAGCCAAAGTAGAATATGGGAGACAACAAAGAAATCTCTTCAAAGCTCTTTCCTAATCCAAACAAAAGTGCTGAAGCTGACAGCCCCACAGATGCACTCACTGCTGAGTGCAGGAGGCTAAGGGGGCTGAATATTTAGGCCTATCAAACAGTTGTAATTACTTTTGGCATGTCCTTTCCTTATGAAAGTTGCTTAACAGGGAAGGCAGTTTTTCCTTCAAGTCATTACAGGGATGATCACCCAACTCTGTGAGGATCTTCAGAATTTCATTTTGGTTCTTCTTCTTTATGTTCCTGTCTCTTCTAATGCTCACTGGGTGCAAGGAGATGACACTGCAATAGCTGTTGATATGGCAGGTAGTGGATGGTTACTAGCAAAGTAGCAGTGACCAAAAGACGACACGCTTCTCTTCTTGTGTGAAAACGTGCTTTAATTATTCAGCACCAGCACTGCAAAATCTAACTTCAAACTGAGGTGTGAACTGTGCAGCCTGCAGGGGCAAGGATGGACGCCTCCTTTGCAGAGTCAGCTTGAGAAATGGCAGCAGAAGGAGAAAACACCACAGATGCAAATGGGATGAGAGTACGTGACAACACCATCACTCAACTGTGTGAGCTCATTTATGGTGAGGAGATGGCAGCAGTAAAAACTTCCTGGTTTTTTTGATGCCTGTGAGCATGGACTGCTGCTCTCCATGTGTGTGTGTACCAGGTGCACAGCTATGTTCTCTGGCTGTAGCTGGCTCCCCATGTGCTGCAGGGCACAAAACAGGACTCCAGTCTCTCTTCTACACCAGGTTTTCTCCTCACCCAGCTGCAGCCAGCAGCCTCATTTACCCTCCCTACTGGTGGGCTGGCCACAAATGCCCATCTTCCCCTCCGCCTTCTAATCTCAGCTGAAAACATCACATCTTTTCCTGTGCTCTCTTAACATCCATTTTTGTAGGCAATTATTTATTATTTAAAGCAGTGCCTGTATTATTTAACTCACTGGAGCGTTTGCAGAATGGGGTTTCCATGAAGCAGGTTGTGCAGCATCACTGTGCTGGGCTGTGAGACACCGGGAGGGTAACTAACTCTCTCTTCATCAGGGCAGCTTTCTTTGGCCAAATTGTCTGCAGGTTTTGAAATGCTACCTAATGCTTTTAAAGTCCTCTAATACTCACATACATATGTGTCCGGATGTGTGCTTTTGTATGTGCATGTTATGTGTCAGGAAGATGCAATAATGGCCAGATCATCCATAGAGCATTTGCTAAGCTGCAGCTTTCTGCACTCTGTGCCCCACTGCTTTCATCATCTCTGAACCTAGATTAGCCTCTTTCTACCATCATTCAGCTATAGGTTTGTGATAAGGTGTCACTGACTTCCCATGAATACTGACTTGGTCTTTCAGCACAAAAGACATTTGTTTTTCTTTCTTTTGGGAGGAGATTGTATTTCCAGATGCCCCCCTCCCCATATATGGTGGCAGCTATTTCAGCAGGCTGGCTGCTCTTTCTGCTCATCCACCACTGTGCTATTTATTGAAGCCAGCTGAACTTTTGGTCTTAGGGATCAAGGGCTGCTGTATGAAGTGTTTATTTTTTGCCTGTGGTTTGTTAGCATTTCTCTGACTTCTCCTCTTGCCACTCCTCCTCCTCTCAATTGGCATACGCCAGAGCCCTGGGCTGTGCGTGCTCTGCAGATCTGTTTTAGTTCCCTGTCAATTATTCCTCCTTGTTTACGGTAACAGCTTATATCACATTTTATTACTGTGGCTCATGTGCCTTTCACATCATTGCTTTCAAAACACCGCATTTATTCTGAAATGAGCCTGGTTTTCAGTCTAGCTCTTCACTGTTTCCTAAACCCAGAGGGATTTTGCTGTTGGTTTTGCATTCTATTTTTTTGCTTGCTGCAGCTGTATCCATGTTCCAGGACGACTTTTCAAGCATCTGTGAGAAGTGTGGGATTTTTTCCCCTCTTTCCTTCCTACTTTCAAGCCTTTCTTCCATCCCTGCCCCTCCTTCCTCACCCTCCTGAGCTGTAAGTGCTGTACAGCACTAATGTCTCAGCTACTGCTATACATGACCTGGGCAGGCAGAGCTGATCTCCCCCCCCAGCACGCCACCAAAGTACCTTGTGCACAGCCACCCATGTCACAGTGTGATGGAGCACAGCTCTAAGCTGTTTATCCCTGTTGCATCCCCTAAACACCTTCACAACACAAGGTTGCTGTTAAAATTAATGAGATTTAAGGACATACACTTTTAATGTTTATCCACTCTGTCTTCTGAGTCTGGAAGTACACTTAATGGGAACTTCCATTTCCTAGAATGGAAACTTCTGCCTCTACCTGGAGCATGGACAACACAGATTGCCTAGAGAGATTATAGCTGAGGAACAGCTCAAAGCCAGAGTGGCTTTGTTGAAACTGAACTTTACTCTTCTGGAGTTGAGAATCTTGGGAAAGAGAGTGGGGAAAAGAAATGCTGAGGAAGTAGGAGACACACCTGTGAGGAGAGCTTATGGCTGTTGAGAAGCAAGAGTAGCTGTCTCTACCTTATTACCTTATTGTTCTCTTATTACAGAGGGGCTGTTGAGAACATAGGTAAATCTGTTGGAGAGCCTTCAGTTACTACAGAAAATACATGCAGATCATTCCACTTTATTATAAGACTGAAGCACTTTACTTTCAACTAGAAATACTAATACCTATAGAAAGCCTTACCCAGTAGCAGCTAGAAAACAACAAGAAAAATCACAAAACAAATCTATGAAACAACAATTTAAACATGAAGCCATAGAAAATGTGAATATAGACTGCTACTCAAGGTAGTACAGTAAAATGTAGACTACGTAACCAGCTGAATAATCAGAACTGCTGGAGATTACTGGCAAGCATTCCTGAAAAGGAAAGGTGACTTTAAAGGTAATCTGTTAGGAAAGAACATGAAATAACTTTTCCTTTCAAGAAAAGAGAATACTTCCTCTCTATACAGGTAATGGAGGATGGGGAACAAGAACACGAAGAACTCTATATTAACAGCTAACAAATAGCTAGAGGAATTAATAAAGCAGTTGTTGTGTAAGCAGCTACAGCAAAATAAGGTGATAAATAGCAGGCAACTGGGGCTTATAATACATTAGGCAAACTAACTTAATTATATTCTAGGTAGTAGACAAAAAATACCCTACGGTAGAGCTTTGTATAGTTCCCTGAGATGTTCTTATATGTAGATTACTGAAATCTGAACAGTGCTTCTCAAACTCCAGCTTTTCCAGTGTGTGCCAAATGCAGGGAAATCAACGTGGGACACAATGCAGAGTTTTGCAGCTAACACACAGTAATTTTAAACCATACAACAATCTTAAGGATATTTTCTCAATCTAGAAATTCAAAAGCCACTGAATGAAAAGTGGATTACACCATATCCCCTTTCATAAGAAGGATCTGAATCTTCAACTTCAGTATTTCAGAGTGGCTCAAACACCCAGCTACACAGGTGCTTTGCTATTAGGGCAGCCAGTGGAGCCGATGCACATAATCTGGGTTTATTTTGCCATCAAATGATAGCCAGCACTTTGTTGGAGGCTGAAAAAAGCTGTGAACAGACATGACCTTCTACATTCATCAAGAAACCTGTTGCCCAGTGTAAGGGAAACTGTTGGTCACAGCCTGAACCTCTGATTAAGCACCTGAGGCAAGTGAGAGTCAGCTGCAGGAGCACAGGTGAAGGTAATTCAGCTGTTCTCCCGGAGGGGGTGGAGCTTGACTCTACCTCTCCTAGATCTCATTTAAGGGCTGACCACCACTAAGATAGCATCTCTTTCTGGAGATTGTTTCTGTATGGAGTTTTTGTGGTGAGCATCCATCTCAACTGACATGCCTCAGCACTGGTGAGTCTTTTCTGAGATATCCTCTGGCTGTTTACTCTGTAATTACAGCTATATGTCCACAGATGCTTACGTATCTCCTTTCTGCCCACGGCACTAGTTTCTTGCCTGATTTCTTGTGCTGGGAGTGGAATTGTTTGCACACCTTTATTTATTTCTTTTTTGAGGTCCAATGAGAATTAATTTTTATTTATTTCTCCAAAGAATGCATGGAATTAGTGTTTGGATCCTCAGTCTTCTACTTGTTTCTGTTCTCACTTATACTATAACTCTTTTCTATATGAGTCCTCTCTTATCTTTAGAGTGAGCGATGAGGAAATAAGCCATTTCTGTGGGAGATGATAGACTCCATCACAAGACTGTCAATGGAGCACAAAACTGATTATATCCCTGCATTGTAAAAAGGCTGCTAAAAAAAAAAATAGCCAAAGATCTAGATGTTACTTAAGCATGGAGGTCTCCTGTCATCCCAAACTCAGCTCTCAGATGGACAGGAGACTGTACAGATCCTTACTATACCTGGAGGACACCAAGACAGATTAGCATGCGTGACTCAGGAGGATGAGAATGCACAGAGTGCAAAGCTAGAGGAATGTGATGAAGTCAATAAACTGAAGTTCAACCCAGTAAAAATGCAGGTATGAATAAACATGAATACAGAGAAATTGAAAGATCACGGTAAAGAGACCTGGGGTTAATGACAACACAATCACAGGAGAATTGCTAGATGTGGTTGGCACAAACACATAAAATGCTGTGTTAAATGGATATTGGGATTAATAGGTGTCATGATTTTTAGCAAGTAATGCAGCTGGAAAGTATTGAAGCATGTTTTGGTAAGCATAATTCAAATAATACCTAAGCCAAATGGATGGAAATGAAATGAGAGAATGCAAGAATCAGCAAGTCTCAGCCCATTTTGTTTGCAACATAACCCCCAAATCAAAACTAAACCACTCTTAATGTTGATATAAGTTCATCTCTTAACTATGCAGTGTAGAGGAATAGAACATTGGTTCCTTCTTTGGGGGGAAATGGGATCAGTCATTTTTAATTACCCTAATTTGCATGAGTTACAGCTTCACATAACTAATAAGGCATTGTTGCTGTGAATGTGCCCATCGAAAGGCACAGAGACTGTACATAATGGGCTTTAGAAACCTGATAACTGTCCAGGCTGGAAATAGAGATGCAAAATAAGTTAGAAGTAGAAGAAGAAAACCCTGCCTAAAAGCCTCTATACCTGCACTTTTCCTGAGATGACATCTGCAGCTCCCAAGGTTGGTCTGATGATGATCAGACCATTTGCAAAGGTGCATAGATGCCATGCAAGATACCTGACTGAAGCAGCAACAGTGATGTGAGTTCAGTGTTTTAGACAGGTGGGGACAAAAGCAAACAGGGAGCAGACCAAACCAAAAGTGATGAGCCACACCAGAAGGCACAGATTGATCTGAATTGGATTAGATGACCTTTGAGGGTCCCTTCTAACTCAAATGATCCCAAAGGTCTAGGTGTCCTTGACGTCCCATACCTGCATACCCCATACCTCTCCAAAATATCTAATGGCAGCAGCCCAAAGCTGGGGAAGTCCCCTCTGAAGAAGGTCTGGCTTTCTGCCTCACACTTGCATTGAGTATCCTATGAACTCATCCTGGAGATCCTGCAGCCCTGGGACACAAGTTTTTCTGTCATTTTTCTTCTGTCCCCAGTTACATGTGAAGATCTGTGCTGCAGACCTACCTGTTTTTACACAGTTGTGTGTCATAGAGGCAACACAGAAGCTAGAAGGGCCGTTTCTTTCCTCAGCCCCAGCTCTTCTGGCCCAGATAGTGACTCACCTCACAAGTTTCAGTTGAACTTCTTGTGAGGCAAAGAAGTGTGTTACAGATACCGTAGCTGTGTAGGAGACAGAGTCTGTTATGCTCGCAAGACAGGTCTTAATTACTAACTGCAACTTGTTATTTGGTGTTAAAGTGCTGGGAGAAGATAAATGAAAGCAGAGAAAACATTCAGTCGCTGCTGAAAAAGGCCAACAATACCCAGACACAAGGAGATGTCTCATTAATTATTTGCTTTCATCCCCTTTGGGCTCAAAAGACAGCAGCAGTAACATTACTTTTGTTTGCAGCTGTGTGTTCTTTTTTTTGACTGAGGTATGTGTTTTCTATTTATACCTTAATGCTTTTCAATGCGTTTCTTTTCAGTATGGAAATTAATCACCTACAATTTACCTTGAGCATGTAATTCCCTCCTTGTGTCATTCATTCTTGTTTAACAGCCTCTAAGAGACGGCAGCGGAAATAAGGACTGCTAAGAACACAGTGATCCTTCCAACATTACTGAGCCATTCAGGATTACAGCTGTTAAATGCAAGCACGAGCAGGTATGTGATGTTCAGCATTTGAATTCCACCCTGAAATAGCAGCAGTTGTTGCTGGACTGAATTCCAGAAAATCTCTCCTCCTAGAAGTCAGCTTTGACATCTTGTTTTTCTGTTTTGTTTTGTTATCCCCTATTTTCTCTTGCAAAATCTACTTAAAGTAAGCACAGACTGTTTGCATTAATCTAGGGAGAGAGGAGTAGAACAAAAAAATAAAGGGGGAAGGAAAGATGGATGAGTGAATGAGGAACAATTCATACAGCACTAAAATCTGGTTAGCTTTGGCTTTATGCCATACTGGTGGATGGCTAGCACTACTATCAGTGATTTCCCATCCAGCCAGGAAAGTTTTTTTTTTTGTTAATACACGTTGTGATTTTAATAGTACAGGTGTAGGTGGTGAAGAACTGGATTTTTTAACTTTATAATCAAGGTGAGAGGAGGCAGGCACAGTATGTGAGAGAAACATACAGTGTCAAAATACTCTCATCTATTATCCCCCAGGTCACATTGGCAGATCCTTCCCACCTCCCACCTACAGACTGGTCTTAGTGCTAATAAATGTACCCAGAAGTGAGGGCTTTGAATTATTTCTTATTTATTGTACAAACTAGGCTAAAGATGGAAATGAAGTACCATCGATCATCTTAGAGATTAAAAGGCCCAGCCAGCATGGTTTCATGAAAGGCAGGTTGTGCTTGACCAACCTCATCTCCTTCTACGATTGGGTGACCAGACTGGTAGATGAGGGAAAGGCTGTTGATGTTGTCTACCTAGACTTCAGCAAAGCCTTTGACATGGTCTCTCACAGTTTTCTCCTGGAGAAACTGGCTGCCTGTGACCTGGGCAGGTATACCCTCCTTTGGGTAAGGAACTGGCTAGAGGACTGTGCCCAATGGGTAGTGGTTAACGGAGTTTAGTCTAGCTGCTAACCTGTTACAAGTGGTGTCCCCCAGGGGTGGGTACTGGGGCCCATCTTGTTTAATATCGTTACTGATTACATAGATTGAGTGTACCCTCAGTACATTTGCAGTTGACAGCAAGTTGGGAGGTGGTGTTGATCTGCCTGAGGGTAGGGAGGCCCTTCAGAGAGATCTAGATAAGCTGGATCACTGGGCCAAGGTGAACAGGATGAGGTTCAACAAGGCCAAATGTCAGGTCCTGCACTTCTGGCCTCAATAACGCTATGCAGCACTAGAGGCTTGGGGTTGAGTGGCTGAATGACTGTGCAGAGTAAAGGGACCTGGGGGTGTTGGTCGATGCTCAGCAGAACATGAGCCGACAGTGTGCCCAGGTGGCCAAGAGGGCCAATGGCATCCTGGCCTGTATTAGAAATAGTGTGGCCAGCAGGAGCAGAGATGTAATCATCCCCCTGTACTCAGCACTGGTGAGGCTGGACCTTGAGTATTGTGTTCAGTTTTGGGCCCCTCACTAGAAGTAAGACATCGAGGCCCTGGAACGTGTCCAGAGAAGGGCAATGAAACTGGTGAGGGGTCTGGAGCACAAGTCTTATGAGGAGTGGCTGAGGGAGCTGGAATTGTTTAGCCTGGAGAAGAGGAGGCTCAGGGGAGACCTCATTGCACTCTACAACTTCCTGAAGGGAGGCTGTGATGAGGAGGGGCTTGGCCTCTTCTCTCAGGCAACAAACAGAACCTGAAGAAATGACCACAAGTTGTACCAGAGGAGGTTTAGATTAGGTATAAGGAAAAGCTTTCTCTCAGAGAGTGGTCAGGCACTGGAATGGCTGCCCAGGGAGGTGGTGGAGTCTCTACCCCTGGCAGTGTTCAAGAGGCAACTGGATGAGGAGTTATGAGATGTGGTTTAGTGGCTTGTGGTAGCAACAGTAATGGGAGGACAGTTGGACTAGATGATCTTGTACGTCCTTTCCAACCTTGTGATTCTATGAAAAGTGGCTGCTCCTACTCTATATCTAAAAGATGCATACATTCATGCCTCAATGTAAATTATACCTCTGGAAAGGGAACTAAGCAGTATTGCTCAGTAATAGATGAAGAGGAATATGCAAAAATACAAAATCCTCAAAGAAAAGGCAATTGGTAGCTTGTTAACAGATGGAAACGCAATAGAGAACTTCAGCCTTACATGCCATTAACTAGGGTTTAAAGCAGTGTCTGCTTCATCTTCACAGGCTTTTACTCTATGATAAAGGATAACAAGAATGGCTCCAAAAGGGTTGGTTCTTGTTGCATTTCATTCTCCTGAAAGAGGGTGCTATACATCTTGCATTAGCTCTAAACTTGTATTGAGACCCACTCCCACCTGAGTTTTTGGTTTCATTCTGGAGAGGGTTGCTTAAGTGCATCCTCTTCCACTTGTCTTTGGTTTTTAATTTCACCAGATGTGTTATGGGTTATTTCTCTAGTTCACCAAAGCAACTTCAAATGCTTTTTCTCTAGAGTGTTTGAAACCTTTTTCTCTTTTGCAAGATGCAGAAATACACTTTTATTCCATCAGTTAAATCATAAATTAAACTATTAAAATATTAAATAAAAACAAAAAGCTAGGCTGGATTCCTGAAATGACCTTTCAGTCTAAGAACAAACCATCAATAATTACTTTGAGACTTGTCTTCCACCCTGTGTAGTGTCTAAAGCCTTACTGAAACCAGTTTGTCACACCTATTGCTTCCCCCTTATCCCTTAAGCTAGACAAGCTGCCAAGAAATGAAGTCAGATTAGTTTGGCAGTACTTATTCTTTTCTTATCCATATTAACAGTAGCATAGTGAGTCCAGGTATGTACAACAAAACACTGTGACTATAACAAAATGCTCATAGTAAGAAGCTCTGAGAACAAAATCATTTTGTGTTTTGTTATGTTTTTCCTCTGACAGAGTTGATGGTGGCAAGGCAGCCTTCTCAAAGCTCTCTGTATTGGGTACAGCACACTGCTTCTTTACAGCCTGGGCAATGACTTCTCAGTGCAAGTACCCTGCCTCATGAATTCTGTATCTGTGAGTTGTGCCAGGCAAGAAATGAGACTCAGTGCACTTTTATACTTTACATTGTCAAAACTCATTGAGAATTTATATAAGTAATATTTTTTATCTCTGCATGATGGCAAGGAGTTTTAGATATGGTGTTTTGTATTCGAATGGGATTTTCATGTAGTATCAGATAAAGAGCTCTACCAATGTACTAGTATATTAAGTGTAGGTGTTCCTAGAAGTTGGAGAAAACTTCAAAAGCAAGTCAAGGTCAGTTTAATTTAGCTGAGGTAAAAGAGCATCTGAATTAAGTTTAATGACCTGCCTCTTCCACAAACAGTTTTGTGAGGCAGGATCCTCCTAGAGCTCTGATAACAGTCTTATGGGATTTCCTTGCTGGATGAGTCTAGTGTGGAGGTTGTATGAGCAAATGCCTTAGAGGAAGGTAGATCAGCATCATTGCTTAAGAAGATTAATTCTTTAAAAGCTACTTATGGGAGAGGTGATCTTTTATGTGTGAACCAAAAGCAATTAATTAAAATGGGTCAATTAGCCTCTCAAATACAACATGCATTCAGAGCTCTGGTTTTTATGTATTCACACATGAAACTGTAAAATAAAAGTAGGGGGGAAACCTACATGACTCATACAAGGCAGAATGATGAAGTAAATATAGCCTTCACCTTCTGTTAGTCCCATACTCAGGAACATGTATATTCTGACACGTTGGGTTCTCTCAAGGGTGCACGTCACAGCAGCAGTCTGCATCTATGCCATCCTCTAGTGTAACAGAGCTGGAACAAACTGTGGAGACAGAAAAACATGCAACCCAACACTGAAACGAAGCCATTTTTTAAGCTGGAGAGTCAAATTCCAATTGTGTGAGTGAAGAGGGAATTGCAAGGAACTGGACTCTTTTTGGTCTTTCAAATAAACACAGTGGCATCAATAGCACAAGAAAAGAAAATCTTTAAATTTTGAAGTTTTTGAAGGAGGCAACACAAACTAAATTTTATCGCAAGTCCCTGTGAAGGAAATGCAAACCCATCTAGATAAAATTAGTTTTGCTGAGTCTAGACTAAATGCAGTGATTTGAATAATGTCAGGCATGCAATATATTTTAAAGAACAGATTGATGAGACCTAGAAATCTTCTTTGTTCTATCAGTCAACTTGAAATGCATTTCCTTTCAAATGTGTCTAGAATCTGCACAAGAATCAATGTATGTAAATTCAGAGATGAAAGCAATAATTCATACTGGAAGGAAAGCATAATGCGTTGCTAGTATGGATGTCAATCATCCTACATAGGCTCTGATGAATAGGAGGTGTACATGCACCTAATAAAAACTGAACATTTCAGAATGCACACAATCCATAAGTGAGAACTTTTGGGTTTATGTTTTGTCTATAAGCACCCGGCAGATGTAAAGAAGGGCTCAGATGCTGTATTTATATTAACCAAAAATGGTAAGCGCTGCTTCCCCTGGCCCCAGCCCCTGTTTTTCCAGAAATGCTGGGCTCATAAGGGAAAGATCAGAACCTATACTACCTAGGGGACAAGTGACTGAAAAGTAGTATGCATAGGTTTGGGTGCATGCTATTTAATAAATAAAAAAGGGCAATGGAGTATAGTCTAATGATGCAGGAGAGTGAGTAAGCACATAGATCTGGTGTACCTCACCTAGAATAAATGAAGTGGTCTTGCTTGTGTGAGACCTGAATTTGAAATGTGGAAGAGTGGCCTCTTGCAGGTATTTCAGAAAATTCCTCCTGCAACTTCCTGGGAAACTCATTCACCTATATGTGAACCCAGCTATGATGTGGTAACTTCTTCACTGACAAAGGCATCAAGTCGGCCAAGGTTAGGATGGACTCACTGATAGGCCAGCCTTTCACCCATGCTTCTTTAAATGGCAGAAGCAAGATAAGTGTTGAACAGACCTGAATCACTGGCAAATCTCAGAAGAGGTCAGCAGCAGATCTCTGAGGCTAGTCTGAGTTAATGGGAAGATTTAAGCGAGTACATCAGATTTAGAAAATGGTACAACTATTCTAGGAAAAAAAAAAATTATATATATACTCATTTTGCTATTTTCAAAGCAAACAATTCCTATCTTAATTCTCAATTTTGTTATAACATTTACAAATATTGCAATGCTGTTTTGAACTTCTGACTTGGAAATTACTGCCTATCATCCTAAATAAAATACGCTGGAAAAATTCTTCAGGTTCTGACTGATGGTACAGGCAATGGGATAGATTTTGGTAGTCTGGGAAATAAGTAAAAATAGAAAGCCTGCATGTATATTATCAACAATAGCCTATATATTACTTCCAGGATGATCCTACTGGTAATCTGTCTTGGATTTTTTTTTTTTTAACATCTGTTAATTCTCCTCTGAAAAAAGATCACCAAAAATATCACTGAAAGCTCCTAATGGAATGTGCTAAAGGGGAGCTTGATGGAGGATGGAGATTTCACTGACCATGCCCCAACAGAACAAAAGAAACGGATGAACTCAAACGGCTGTTCTGTGCAGTTAGCTGCAAGTACAACTTTAATTCCCCTGCTTTTATGTTAGAAGTATGAGAGGTTTATTTCTTCATTGCTTTCATGAGATGTTAGAACTATTTGTAACAGCAATTATGGAACACCTGCAGTTGGTTCACTACAGCCAGTGCAGATATTTGTCTTCTGCCTATGGTACAGGTGGTACAAAAGACACTGACCAGTTGAATATCTTTTTAGGAATCCAGGAAAAACACACAACAACAACAAAAAGTCCCCCTTAATCATTTCTGAAAACTTCCTTGGGCAATGGTTACTTGCTGTGATGCTGTTTGTGGACAGGGTCCCAGGACTGGAGGCAAGGTGAGTTACAGGAATGCACCATTTAGATCCTTCTCGAAAACTTAAGAAAAAGCGATGGTGGTCTGGGATCCACAGAGGCTGAGGCTGTGCAAACAGAAAAGCCTGGGTTAAAGAGTTAAGCTCAGCTTTGGCTTGAGGTGGTTCATAGATAGGACCATTTCCTTCTTCTCTTGAAGAAATAGACATTTAGAGGATTACACACAGCACAGAAATTGCAGAGGCACAGGCTTTGTATTTATAACATTGCAGATTGGCACTGATCTAACTTCTCAGCCAGAAAAACACCCTGCAAATGTCCACTGCCTAAAGGCTGGGAATAGGAATGGAACACCAAGGATTAAAAGCCCCTGAGACAACACAATCCCTTTCAATCCAAGCACTACACAGCAAATTCCCATTTGATGCATCACATTGGCAAAAAGAAGATCCCTTACTGAGAGACAGAACAAGGGCTGAATGATAATACAGCTGTCACTCCTGGCACGAAGAAATGTTTTTTTTTTATCTTCTAGGACTGATTGTATTTTCATGGCTAACATTTCTGCCAGATTTCCTTTCAAAGAAGCATCAAGAGTAGGGTGGAATATTTTGCAGCATACTCGCAGAGGGGACAGAATGGTCCCGTCTTCCTCCAATTTGTTCTTAAATGATTGGGGTAAAAAGAATGTGTGATGGAGCGAGGGAGGAAAGGAAGGCATATGAGCTATTTCAGTGCTTAAATTCACCCATGGAAAGAGCTTATCCATAGATGGTCAATGAGGTGGTCTGCAGTCCCTCTATGACAAAGGGCCAAGGCATGGCTGTGGTGTGGATGCAGACCTCATTGAGGGTGATGATGCTGTAGAGTATTAGCTTGCTTTTCTCTGCAGACTTCATAAAGCGATTGCAAGTCAGACTGCAGGTAGCATTTCTTCCCTGGAGTCTTCTGATGAGGTTGTTTATTATAAAGCATTGCTTACTCTAGAAGAGACAAGCATATTGGTCCTGCAGGTCAATAGTAATGTACTTACAGATTATCTCAGTTGTTGAAAATGAAAGATGCAGACATAAAACCGAATGCCCTTAATGACAGAAGGATTGAAATACTGGGATGTGGTTCCATTTCTCTTCACACTTCTCCTTTTCTTTCCTTGCCATCAACTTTCTAACTCTTCTTTTATGCAAACAGCTGCAGTAAATTTAAGACTATGAATATACCCTGACAGTTACCTGCTTTCAGATAGTTATGCCAAGTGTAGACTTTTCTAAGAAGATTTTTTTCTGTACAGAGACTGAGAATCTGATTTTTTTTTTTTGTGAACTGACGTATATTTTTTGTTCTTATGATTCATCAAATGGACCTTTTTACCCTATAATTTAAAATAAGGATTTTGAAGGTCATCTGAAGCTTTCCCCAGCTAAAAAAGAAACAAAAACAAAAGCTTCTTTTCGGTGAGCATTGGAAGAAACCCCATAAAATGCAAAATGTGCCGATGGCTTTTCTATAAGCATATACTCATTAAGTGTATGTATTTTTCCTTTTCTAACTCCTTATGCTCTTACTTCACAGGATCCTGTAACTGAAATATGTACTCAAAGATCACGTTTCAAACTTGCTAGACTGTGTGGGTTTGAAAGCAACCAAGAGAAGTAGCCCTGAACTATTTGAGACCTTTGTTAGTGCAGAACCTAAAACAAATGAACTAACTAACTAACATTAGCTGCCACTTCAAATACCACTGACAGTTTGCAAAAAAAACCTCAGAGCAATAACAGAAAAAGGCATAAAACGTCAGACTTGTAGAAAAGCTGACAACAAAAAGAATATTCAGCGCAAATTACAGTCTTCCTGATTTGCTAAATCTCTTACTGGTTCTGCTTTAATAAAGGATCTTGTTCTCTCAAGAGACTTAAATGCAGTAGATTATCTAACACACTCAACTAATGCTTTAAGTTTCTTCCCTGAAAGCTTACTTGATCTAGCAGTTGGCAGCCCTGCCTCCGGCAGCGGGGTTGGAACTTGATGATCCTTGAAGTTGCTTCCAACTCAAGCTATTCCCGTTTTGTCATTCTGTGCGTTGGAAATCTGTGATCTCTTGCTGATGTGTGAGAGACTGGTCAGTTTGGTGATCTGGCTGCATATAACCTGGCCTGGTAGGCCATCATTTTGTCAAGGACAACTGGCCTGTTATTCCACCAAGAGCTATCACGTTATGTAGCTTTCTTTTTCCTTTTTTTCTTTTTTAAAGCCTAATAACAAGTGACTTTGAAAAGGCATCAGCTCCTGCTGTTTTGCAGCTACTAGGGAAGATGAAAACGTTCAGAATGGAAAAGGCATCAGTGCAAATATTTTGTTTAAAAAAAAATAATGCAGAAGAGGTACATACTGATCAAAAGTCAGACATATGTTTGGTGGAAATTAAACCCTTAGGGTAGGAAGATAACAACTTCACTTGCCGATGATCTGTGCCAGTTATTAGACTATTTTAATGAACCACTGCACCTTTAGATACACCAGATGTCCTACAGCTTCAGCTCACATTAGGTACACAGGCTGGATTGCAAACCTGAGCCATCAGAAGCCCAAACAGCCTGGCTCACTGCAGGGCCTAGGAAAGACAGACAGTTTTGCCTAGTCATTATTGATGAAGCAAGTGGGGAAAGACATAGCTGCCAGATCCTACATCCTACAGATGGCCTACATCAAAAGAAGAACCCTTGTAACCTGTGTCCTTATGCTAATCTGAACAGTTTAGTAGCCCACAGTTATATGGTACATGGCATATACTAACTATCCAAGTGTTTACCTATCCTTTTAGACAGGTTTTGTGATCCAGAAAGGCCCCACATTTGTCATTTCTCCCAATTAAACATGCCAGAGTTTTATGTTCTTGCTACAGTAAAGATACAGCAAGTAACTACAGAGCAGATAATAATTATTGAGACTTTTACACTTCCCGTGGCTTCTGTCACAGTCTGTATTCCACAGTCTGTTAGGAAACAGCTCTTCCAGAGCAAGAAAATCTACATCAAATCCCACTTTTTCTTCTTTGGAGAACCTTCTGCAAGAAACACATTGCCCTACTGCAATAATGTAAGTAATGACTACTAAAAATTGTATGCCTGCTGGTTGGACGGCTGTGATATTTCTTCATTGAGATTTGCAGCTCTTCCAGGGTAGGGTATATATGTAGAATGTAATTCAATGGGCTACTATCACAATGAAGTTACATTCTTTGCCTGAGCTGAACTAAGTTTAACCAAAGAAAGACCATGTCCACGTTTGTGCCCAGGCTGATAGCTCTGCTTCTCTTTGCACCAGCTCTGATATTCACTCATGTGCAGAGCTAATCTAGCTCATTAATCCAAAAGAAAATTATTGACTTTTCTAGCATATGAATATATTGCTGGTGAGGTAAAAAGCCCTTAGAGTTCAAGTGGATGGAGAACCTCCCCTTTCAACAGAAATGAGAAAAGATTTGTTCAAGATGGAACATGCAACTCTGTCCACAGACTCATGCATACCTGCACGTGGCCCACTCAGCCAAATGTTGCTATTACTAAATGACATCTTCATTTTTTTACTGACACATCCCACCTTGTAGCAGCTTCTTCATTAAGAAAGCTTGTCTCTTGGTGTGAATTTCTATGGTAAATATTTCTATCCTGTACCTTAGGGGGAAAAGAAGAGGATAATGTATTAATATTACATGAGGATGATTAACTGTTTTCCTACCCATTGACACCTATTGAGAATGAAAATGGCACAACTGTTTTTCAACAATCACCACAGCATTTAGGCATCCAAAGGTGTTAAAACAGTAGGAGACATTCAGCCTTCAAATGCTAATTTTTAATAGCTTTCCATACAGCTCTAAATTTAAATGGCCAAAGGAAACCTCAAGTTACCTGAGAATCAAAAAACACCAAATGAGCCAGATGACAACAGATCTGAGTAAGGCATCTTCAGCAAACACAAACAAAACAGCGGTGCTATGTGTGATTGAATCAAGAAGGAGTTAAGGAAGAGGAATATCACAAACGCAAGTCCACACAGCTTTATGGAAACAAGTCTTGACAAGCAGGCCTGACTTCACTTTCTGATGAGATTACAAGTTTGTTTGATCAAGGTAACCACATAGATGTGATATACTTGGACTTTCCTAATAAATTCAATTTAGCACTGCTTGACATTTTGATTAAAACATTAGCATTATATAGCCTTAATAAAACACATTAAATAGATTAGGATCTGGCTAATTGATAGAGTTCAGCAAGCTGTTCTAACCAGATACTCAATGCTGACTGGGGATATTTTTAGTGGGGTTCTGCAGACAGGAACACCGTGCTTGCTGCCATTTGTTGCTCTCCTCTAGTGTCTGGAATTACACAGAAACATGGAAGATACTGGCAAATGTCCCTGAGTTTAAAAAGAAATGGCCAGTATTTGAAAGTCACAGTTTTGACTGCATGGGCATAAGTGGGTTTCTGGTATTTGACAGCATCCTTTCCTTTCAGTTATCAAGAGCCTTGGAGGTTCTCTTACAGCTATAGCTTTGTAGTCTAGTCTAGTCACCTGCTGGTGGGAAAACAGTATCACTGAAAGGACACAGATTTTAACTACTAATTCACATTTAAGGAGTAGTAGGAATAATAAAAAAACCAAGGTGCAAACAGTGAAAACAGAAGCTACCTATGAATGATCTCTAAAAGGTAAGGAGTCACACTGCACACCTCTGAGCCATGTCTTTATTTAAACCACCCACAGTATAAACCAGAGATTAAAATTTGATTGCAGCTTAATGAAGTTGCAAATTTTAGCCTGTTGGTCGAATACGCTATCAAAACGTTGAAGAAAAAAGCCAGGAAGGGAAAGCAAAAATACACCAGAGAAAATTTTAACCTGTACATTATGATTGACAACAGGAATACTGTGAAGAAAACACTGAGGGATACACTCTCTCCTTGTACTATCTAAAACACAGATTCAGACAGATACATCACAGAATGCACTGGGATGTCTTATTTCATTTGTTATGTGTCTATTTAACATCTAAAATCTTCCCACATTTTCATCATTATATAAACCTATTGATAATACTCTTGGTGTCAGAGCTGTCCAACTTCTGAAGCATCCTACTGATCATCACCTCAACACAGTACATATCAGCAACTGAGCACCCTACCAGACTATAGCTAGAGAGAAAACAAATGTTTTCTTCTCTGCCAAATCCTAATTGCTCCTTTATTTTTTTTTCAAACTCCTTGCCTTATAGGTCATTCAGTGGGACTCCTTTCTACGAATGCTGTCAGAGTAATTGAGTTTCCCTATGTCCAGCGCTGTCCTGTCTCCCTTTGCACCATCTCCTGAACAGTCCTTCCAAGGAGTCCATCTCTGCCTCTTCGTCTGTGTCCAGCTTACAGCAAAATGTTCAAAAAGGACCTACATGCCTTATGTGCACAAGTCAACCACAGAACTTATCACAGTGTTTTTAAACAGGACTCCTCATTGTTTGGCTATAGCAACACCATTGCTTTTTTCCTACAGGTTTGGATTTTTAACTGCACATTGGCAGTGGGAAGTTCCTAACCTTCTCAGATGCTCTGAAATGATATCTAATCACCACTACCAGGTCTTAATACCTATTCCTTGAAAGGCGGATGTTGATATTCCAAGAATGTACGTATCCTATTCCATTTCCAAAGACATTTTATCATTCTTCTGATTTTGTTCCTCCCTTTTTCTCACTTAAAACTATTGATTTTACTTGCTTTTCTTCCTCTAGCACTCACTGGCTTCCAGGCAACAGTCCTTTCTCAAAGTCTGTCCGTGCCATTTTTTCCTTCATCCTAGCTATTTGTTATTATATTGCCAACTTTTAGTGCCATCCTCTTTTTCATTCTGTCTCCCGGTCACAGCCATTACATATCTTGTTTCCCACACCAAGTTCTGTTCCTTTTTCTGGCTACTGAAACCTTTCCAGTTTAATTAGCAATGCATCATTTCTTTTTTCATCTTGGCCACAAGTCAAAGCTTTTCTCTTTGAACTTGAATTTTTTTTTTCTTGTTATCATTCAGATGAGGAGTACTAAAATCGTATGAAACCATCAATCATCAAATAATCGTAAAACCTTTTGGAACACACAGAGTAGCAAAATAAAAGCGTGGAGCTCAGCATTACGAAGCTGACGTAAATACCTCTGAGCACTGATCTGGAAGACTTACCAGCAAAAATAATATCAGGCACGATAACGAGTACTGGAATTATAAAGCACCCCTGGAGAAACTGCAATGTGACCGAGATGAATCACTTCTATGGGTTTATTATACAAGGGATGCTATATATTTAGTACCACACATAAGAAGTTTTTGACAGTCGGCTCTGGGGCTTCCAACTAACACTGACAGCGCCATGTCATGAGTCAGTGTTAATCACCGACTCGTTTATTCCCGACCCCAATATCCTTTCATACAACCCTGTGTGCAGGTTGTGCTCGTTCCACATGGCACCTGTGACATTCTACCCTACGTTAATTCCAGGGCAGCCCCACACAACCCCAGCCCCTTACAGCCGTCCCAGCACTGCGCGCTGTGGACAGCTCCAACCGCCGCATTGGGGCGGGGCATCGCGGAGCTCGGAAGGCCGGGCGTGCAGCGCCCGCTTCCCCCGGCAGAGGCTCGGGGAGCGGGCAGGAGAGCCACGAGTGGGGCTGTCCCGTCACCCTGCGCATCCTCCGAGGGGAGAGGAGGGGCTAGGACTGATCCAGCAGCGAGAGGAGGGCGGGGGTTGCTTAGAGAAGCGCTCCGCCCAGCACCCGGAGGAATCAGTTCTCAGCCAAGGGGTGTCCAGGGGAAGCGGGGTGAGGTGCAGTGTTGTTTTGGTAGCCAAGCACCGAGGGAGAGAGGAAGAGAGAGGGATGGACCCCGCTCGGTCAGATGCTGGCTTGAATTCTCCATTGACTTGTCGTTTTTTAGCCCGCTTCTAGATGTGGATGTCGTGAGCGAGCCGGGCGGTTCTTGTTCCATCGCTTGTTCCATCGCTCCGTGTCTGAGCGCAAAGCTTAGTTCTGCCCGCTTGTGGATCTTTCTCTTATTGTTATCTCCCGAAAGGACCCCATCCCGGCAGCCCTTTACGCCTGGCAAAAATGAAGCCGTTGTATTTTGCAGTCAATTATACCTAATACCGGCTAGTTGGTTTGGTACGAGGGACTGAAGCGCTGCCTCTCTTGGAGGACCATCAGGGGACTGTCGCTCCATGTAGCTGGATGTGTGACGGCACATCCTATCGCTTTCCCCTCACCTTCTTCTTCGAGCTTCTTCCAAAATGAAGAAATTCAATTTTCGCAAAGTTCTGGATGGTCTGACAGCCTCCTCGCCCGGTGGCAGCGCTGGAGGCGGTGGGGCTGGCGGTGGTTCCGCGCATCCCGGAGGGACTGCGGGAGCAGCGGGGACTCCCCGGGAGGAGATCCAGGAGACTCTAACTTCGGATTATTTCCAGATTTGTAAGGTAAGAACCACGGGGTTCCCTGCGGGTAGCGGGAAGAAAAGCTACGCAGCGATAGGGGTGGGGGGAGAGAGAGAAATAGGATGGCAGTGAGCTTCTCTACCTGAGAACTGCAGTGATTGTGTAAGGACTTTGTACTGGAAGACAGAGATCTCGGTGGTGGGGGTTTGCTGTGGGTTGGGGTACCAATATAAATAACGAGCCATTAGAAATTTAGATTTGTCTGTCTGTCTGTACTCACTGCCCCTCGCCCTCTTCCTCCCCCCCCCTTCCCCCCCTTTCCCCCCCCACCATAGAACCTATAGTTCTACCATAGAACTGCTGCTCAGGTTAGAAAAGACCTTAAAGATCATCAAGTCCAACCGCAACCTAGCCATACTACCACCCTCTTTTCCTTCTCCTTAAGGAAAAAGGCACAAGCTGGAAATAGAAGGCAGCAGAGCGATTGCTGAACGTAGCACTTTAATTATTTGCAAGGGGTTGGGTGTACGCTTAGGGTCTGTTTGTTTTTCTTTCTAGCATCGGTGCTAGATTGTGATTGTATGACAGTAAACTTAATGGAACAGCATAAATATTGAAAGTCTCCAAATCTGATTGGCATTGGCTTTTAAGTACCGGTTAGATCTTGCTGTGGGAATTTTCTCCAAATAGCCAGCATCAAATATCTCTATGATATTTATATATCTGTTTCCTGCAACAGAGCTCTCAGTGCACAATAAAATAAGTCGAAGTGACTTGGTATTTCTGACCAGCTCTGGAGTTCTCTAAGTGATACTTTAGAAACAAAGAACAAAAAAGAAATGAGAGATTGTATTTTTATCCTCTAGTCCTATGCTTTTATCTTTAACTTTGATGTTAACTGTGTTGACTTTACAAGACGTCCTGTTTGTCTATCTGTTAGGACCTTCAAAAACAGAATTTATAGCTAGTTCATTTTATGTTGTTACAAGTAAAAGAGCTTCACCTATTAAGCATGCTGTCATTAGTCAGATACCAACTGAGTTGAAATTTAGGTTATAGCCAACTCCAGCACGTTTCAGTATTCGAGGAAGGATGGAATATAAACAAGGAAGGCAAAACTGTAGGAGAGTGTGTAGGTCTGTCCCAGTGCAATATACAGCTTTCATAATTGCAGATGTGATGGCTTTATTCTGTTCTCAGACACAGCGAATGTTAAAACTCATACAGAGTTCAGGTGAAGAAGGATGAGCCCCTGTCACTTAAAACAGTCAGAGAGACCTTTCGGATAGGTTCTATACTATGAGGTGTTCTGAGTCAAATTAATCTGTTGTTTAACAGTGTGAGTTCGTTACGATTGTGTCTGTTTTCACCAGGACTGAATCTGACACCTTTTGCTTAGGTCCCCAGTTAATACAACATTTATGATGTTCCAGATATTCAGAACAGTGATTTTCCACTTTTATCCCTTCAGTAGAAAAATGATGCGTATAACCAAGATACATTGATATATCTTTAGAGGGGCTGACATTCTGAGTAAGGCTGAGACTCAACATAATTCTTCCTTTGATAATGCCAGGGATCTGTATTTCATGTGATGGATGCGTGGCATATTTGCAAAAAATATACAATAAATCTTTCATAAGCAAAATCAATTGCTCTATCTTTGTATTTCCCACCCTTGGCTTGATATTATTTGCAGGCAGTTTTGTCAGGTTTTGACAGATCTGCTTAGAAATGTGGGTGCACAGGAATACAGCACTTCTAGAAGATTTCAGCGGGCAACATTTGCCTCTCTTTTTCACTTAAAAGATTTAGCTGTCAGGTTGAAATGCTCTCAGCAAAGTAAACATTTCTATGGGAGAGCTTTTGGTTGCAGCAGCACTTGCTTGTGAATGCATGGTACTGCAGAAGCCCACTCCATGGTATACAAAGCATTGGCTTTCATTTTTCAAGGTACAAAAGCGTGCTAAAAGCAAACTTCCCCAAATAATCTATGGTTATGAGCTCAGGAAATACTGCAAGGTTTAGTCAGCTGGCTCTACTTAATGAGCTGTGTTGCTGTTTAGTAACAGTATAAGCATGTCTGAGTGAACTGACAGTAACTCACAGGCCCCAGTCCTGCATTATGAACTGTGCAAGTGTACCAAAGGCAGTGGGACTGTACACAGGCACAGGTTTATCGTGCATGCTACAGGGTGCTGAATCTGAGCCTTAATTTGTACCTCAGTCGATATATGTTAAATTAAAAATGCTGCAAAACATACATGTAATCCAAGCTTTACCTTTCCAAAGCTTTTGTGGCATAGAACTTCTGATTTTTCAGTTATCTGTTTTCATGTTAAGTTACATAAGTAATACAGGCTGCAGTTTAAAGATCCAGGATCTGTGATCCTGCTGCACACAAAGCTGACTGAAGCTAATGCAGGATTGGCTTGTTATGATCTGCACAATCATGATAGATGGATTCACATTTGGAGTAACACCCCAAATCCATTTTTTCTTCCTTTACTGCTAAAAAAGTCTTCATTTAGATAAATAGTGTAAAAGCTGACTCATACATCAAGAATTAAAGGGTCTAATACTGCATTCTTTACTTAAATAAATTGCCATTGTGAAGTTTGTGGGAGGTCTTCTTGACTAAAAACACTGATCTGAATCCTCTAGCAGAGGACTGGTTTTATTGGTAATATATGTTTTATTAGTAACACATCTGAAAGCTGTCTCTGTTTTTGCCATTTTTGAGATACTACTTAGCATGGTGTCTTTAAGATAAACCAAAATCTTAATAGAAGTATGCTAAATATTTCATTTTCTACTGAGATGTTCACAATGAGTTACTTTTGCCATTTATGTTTGAATCCTTAATGTCATCTTATGTGCTGACATAGCGTGAAACTATTGCATGTGAAATAGCTGCAGACTTTTTTAAGCATCATAAACTTACGTGTTGGTATCTGTAGTGATGAATCATTGTCACCTTTCTGAAAGTACTCATGTAATGTGACATTTTGGCAGAACTGTATTTTGTGACAACTGGAAGCTGAGGTGTAGGTCATATTGCATCTAAGGCTTCTCTTGGGGCATGGGTATCCACTTGGTAACGATACCGGTGATGATTCAAGTTAATTGAATGTGTGAGGTAGGAGAGTCATGCCAAAAGCTGGATGCAATCCAATAGAATATGTTAGTAAAGTTTGCATTAATTTCAAGTGTGGTAGAGTTAGCAGGAAGAGATCTCATATTACTATAGGGATCAGGAACAATTAGGACGTTGTAAATCATTTAAGTAGAACTTTGAGCAGAAGGGGCATAAATGGTGATTTTCTTAGAGTGATTTTCTTACTTCTGTAGGAGGTCAGTTATGATGTGGTACTATGGTTTGGGTGAAGCTGACTAAAACTGAAGATGCAGATTTTGAGAACACGTGGTGTGAATTCCTTATGAAAATGAGTCTCCTGTAAGGAACTACTTGAGCTGTTCCTCAAGAGCAGTTTGTAGAGCTGAATTTGTAGGGCAAGATGTTAATACCTTTATGCAGAGAATGTTTGGAATCAAGATCTCCATAACTGGGTAGTAAGAGTTGTGCTTCACTAGACCTACAACCTATTCTAGTGTATTTTCTTTGGCTATAGGGCAGCAGCTGGATACTCTAGGAAAGATTCTAGAACCTTTATATTAAACTTCTCCCTGAATTATTACTCAAACTGTAATGTCTTTGTGACTGCCTTTAAAAGCAATCAGCCTTCAATCAGTAGCCAGATTTCAAAGACAACTTCACTTTTTCAATCTACCGCTAGCATTTCACAACTAGGATAATGGTTGTAAAAGACTGATCTGGTTTTGATGAACTTCTCTATTACGTTGTCTTGTGGTATTACGTAAAGACATTTTATTTGGCTATTTCAGTTTATCATGCAAATTTACACGCATTATTTATCTGGATTTCCTATAGCATGGTCTTAAATTTTAATTCTTGGATTTTAGAGATGGTAATGCTTTATTTTGACTGTAAAGATGAACATCTAGTCCCTTTGACAGCAGTCAGGTAGATACTTTAACTGTAGGTGCAGCATGAGTATGCATTTCAGTGTCAATAGAAGTAAGGTGAATTTCCAGATGGCAGTTTAAGAACAATTATGCAGTAGCACACAGTTTTATTTTTGTTTATGGAGAATAAAATAAGTTCTTTGTTCTAAGCTATCCAGTTTCAGTTAGTGTGAGCTGTTTGCTTAACCTGTGTTGCCTCATTAAGAAGGTCACTGAGGGCCAAAAAAAAAATATATCAGCGTGAGGTTTTACATTTTGGAGAAAACCCACTTTAAATTAGCAATTAAACCTTATTTGTAAGTGCTCAGAGTTCATTCTGTGGTAAATACAATATGACATTGAGAAGGATTTTTTGCGCATGTTGTATTTTTAATAGAACATTAAATTTAAACAGTAGATTCCTAGTCATAGAATCACATAATTTTAGAGGTTTGGAAGCGAGCTCTGGATACCACCTAATCCAGTTCTTTGCTAAAGCAGATTCCTAGAGTAGGTTATGCTTGACAATGTCCAGATGGGTTTGTATATCTCCAGAGAAGGACACTCTACAACATCTCTGGGTATAAGTGCTATAAGTCATGCTTCTGTAATTAGGTGTAAATAATCTTATTGCATGTGTGATGATCATTATGTATTTTGCTTTTTGAAATGTTTGTAGTTATTTGAAATAGGGCTTATCAACAGTGAAGAGCACAGCATCTTAGAAGCTTCTTTTTAGGAAAATTTGTTGATATTAAGCTACCGGTAGTAATACAATCAAACAATTGTTTTGTTTCTTTCGAACAAAGTGTCTTTATTTTTGTGTTGCTTTATTTGATCATAAATCAAATACTAATCCTAAATGTATTACTGCAGACATTCAGGGCCAACGCATGCAATTACAGCTTCAAAACCTTTTTAAGAGTTTTAAGGTTGCAAATAAACCACTTGAAACCAAACTGATGTTTGCTTGCAAATACAGCGTTTAATTGCATTATCCCGTATTTCTTCTATAGGTCTTATTTAGTAGAACATAATTTCTGCTGATTAGAAAGCACTTCAATATATCTTTGTATACATAGAGTTTACCCAAGTATTAAGTTCCCCATGGGCTTTCTCAGCAGAAGTGCTCTTCACTGTAGTTTTGAAAGCTCTATAAACATTAATGAATTGATCTTCACAGAATATATTTGAGATGGACATATCATCATTCTTGATGTATAGATAGGAACCAAGGCATAGAAGATCCACAATACCAGATTGCCTGGTATTTGCTGTCTTGAGAGTTCAGTTTGATTTGCCCTGAGTCTGTATTTTTAGCATCCTTTTTTATATCACTTGCATCTTCCAGTTATGCCTCTCATTGCTTTCATCTTTTGTTACAAGTACCCTGCACATCTACACACTAACTTCTAGGCTGTTCTCCCTTAGATAGTCAGAAAAACAGAATTTCCTTTATGTCTTAGGTGACTGTCAGTGAAATAATGGCTTCAGACTGGACATTTGAATTGCACCTAAGATGTGTGACTATCATCGGGCTCCATTACCTCAAACTGGTCAATCACAAAATGGAAACACTATTAACAACCATATGTAAAAAGTGTAATTTGTGGTCCTTTGCTTGATAGGTTATAAAACTAAGTGACAAGAGGATAGGTAGTATTTCCTTTCTGCAGTTTTCCATCTCAGCTGTTACATGTACCTTCTTAATAGGCATGCTTGACAGACAGTATATTTTTTTAACAATAAAAATAACTTTGATTTGCCATGGAACAGATCAGCCTGTGCTATGCGTGGAATGAGGCAAAAGTGATGACAGACAAATATTTTTCTGTGACGGAAGAACATTGTTTGATTAATCTCTGCAAGCAGGGGATGAACTGATGTTGCACAGATTACCTTAGTTTGTGAGTGCCCTATTTTTTCTGTTTTTTTTTTTGGTTTTTTTTTGTGTGTGTGTGTGTGTTTTTCTTTTTTAACTGGTTTATTGACTATACTAAAATGCAGTGTTCATTAAAGCAATTCATATGGTTGTATTAATTTCTCAAAATATATGTATCATATATGTATATGTATGATATATGTATAATATATATATAGTATAATATATATTATAATATGAATATGTAATATATGTATAATAGTATCAGGATAGGGGGTCTCTGTGATTAGGAGTGTGAGTAACGTGCATCTGTGGAGAGAAGAAAAAGCAGTATTGTTAGGTACAGATGGCTGGTAAATAGGCTCAAATGTAATAAGGTGTTATCTTTGTACAGTGCTGTGTCCATTCCGAACAGTTCACCAGCAAAGTCTGTGGATAGTGAAAAATAGTAGAGACAATCTGTTGCCTGTAGCTAGGGTCAAAGTCTGACAAGGTATACCTTTTATGGTTCTGTCTAAGTTAAATTGTATACAGAGCTGGAAAAAGAACAAAAACATTACACAAAAAGTATAAGAATGTTAGTTAATGTTGTGAAGTCAAACAGTCAGAAGTCAGGACCGTTATTCAGCTATTGTAGAAACATAATGGGTATATATATGTGCTACAGTCTAGTTTTTATTGCATCTTATTTTCTTGAAGTGTCTGTTCCTATCATCCGTCAGATTTAGTTTAAACAGTGCACAGCGTATGGGATAGATGAATGGTTGCTTTTCTGTTTGTGTTCTTTGCCACTGTTCCTGTGAGAAGATTCTCTTATTATCCACTGGACATTGCATGAAGTCGTACATACTGAACTCTGATGTCTGCTCTGTACAACCCAGTCCATCTGTTACATCTTTCGAGGACGGGGATGTGCTTTCAGTTACAGCTACCAGCATCAAGTATCTGGGTTTATTCAGAATGTATCTCCCTCATCTGTGAGATGAGCTGCTGGCCAGTAACTCCAGATTAAATTCTAAATTCAGACAAAGTGTGCAAAGAATGTAGGAGAAGATTAATTACGAATTATTACTAAAAGTAAGCAACATTGGAAATACTAGTAAAGAAAAGCTCCTTCTCCCCGTCCCCCCCACTGTCCCACCCCCTCCAGCAGGTAGGCGAAACTGAGCTTTGAAATCATTGGATTTGTTTTTAATTTTATTCTACCTTAAAGCCAAAGCCAAGTTCGTTACAGTTCATGGCATTTATCTGTTTTGCACTACGGCTGAAAGAAGGTTCTTCTATAAACAGCTGATGTCCTATTTCTTGGCAGTCTCACTAGCAAGACTGGGAAGCCTCTTATAATTTTTTCTTAACAATGAATGCAATTTCTTCACTATGTTTTCCACTTGCCTCCCTTTTTTCATATTTGTCCTGCAGTTTTTAGACTCAAGAGTCCTCTAGAAGGAATGGGAAGAGGTGAAATGGTTTTGTGTCTTCTCTTGAAATTAGGATTTCTCCAAAGAGGTGAATACCTACCTTGGGATGAGTATATTCTTGAGTTACTCTGTTTATTCTGTAACTCAGTTCAGTGGTAGAGGTGGCAAGATGGTATAGTTGTGAGAAGGTTTGCCACAGAACACTCATTTAAATCTATCAAAGAAGTAAGACCACTCAAGCCACTCTGGCCTGAGCAGCGGGGTGAGGTGGAACAGGCAATCTGCTGGGTTCCCTTCCACCCTCACTTATGATCTGGGAATAATATATTTTGGGCATCTATACCATTTTATTTATTTGTGGTTTTTTGTCTGTGTGTTTGATATTCTTTTTCCATTTTGGACATACAGTATTTCAGGGAATAGTCATGGAGATAACACTTCCTGAAATTCAGAAGGTCATATTTTCCCCATAAGATGATTGCATCAATATGAATCCTATGTGGATAGGACTGTTCTGATTTGATAGATTTTAACATCCAGTTTGCAGAACTGAAAATGACAGTAAAAAAAAAATCACATTTGTGAAGTTTCTTTGGAGAATTTTGTAATGAGAAGAGCAACTTTAGTGAAGACTGCAAAATTTCTTTTTCATTTTTGTTATTTTATTTTTTTTAAGTAATGGTTTGGAAGATGAATTTGGGCGTGCTTCCTTTTTTGGGGCCAAACAATGCCTTTTTGAGCCTGCTAATATTGTCTGCCTAAAGAGCATCCTGTGGTGACAAGCTTCAGAATTTCATTACCTACTGTGTAAGGAAGTGTTTTTATTTTTATTTTTTTCCCATTTTAAACTAATCTTTCATTTATTTTGTGTGGCTCTCCTGGTATTTCCTGAATAACAGGTGCACACTCAGCTTGTTCATTCTCTCAATTCTCTAAGTCTGTCACATCCTCCTACCTTCCTGCAGGCTGAAGCCCCCGCATCTGTAAACTCTCCTGAGGAAGCTTGTGTCCGTCACCTTGAGTATTACTTGCCTTAAATGTTTCAGTTCTGACTATACTACTTCTTCAGATGTGGATACCAGGAGTTCATACAGTACTCAAGATAAGGCCTCACAAAAGTCTTATATAGCGGCGAAATTATGCCCTCTGTGCTATTCTCCATACTATTCCTGATTCTCTTCAGTATTTTTTGGATTTTTGGGTTGCTGATGCATATTAAGTAAACCCATATGAGGAATGCCAAACATGCGTTCTCTTACACTGAGTAAGAGAACTACCAACAGATATATTTATCTAAGAAAAAAAAACAAGTAGATTTTAGGATCACCTGTGACCATTCTCAGATGCCATGGCTACTAATGAAAGTTAAGAGCTAAATGGATTTCATGGCTTTGGTTTGAAACTGGAAAGCTTTGATAAGGTTAGATTCTGCTTTAGTTTCAGCTGTGATGGATTTGTTTTCTACAGAGTGTCTGTTATGATGCTGTCTTTTTGGTTCTAGGAGAAAAACAATTTTTAGAACACACTGATGCTTATAATTGCTGCTAAGCAGTGTTGTACAGAGCCAAGGCCCTTCTCAGCAAAGGGCCCAAGGAGCTGGAAGGGAACAGAATAAGCACAGGTGACCTAAACTGGCCAAAGAGAGATTCCATATCATAAGGCATCATGCAGAAAGAGTTTTGAAGGGGCAGGAGTTCGTCTTGTGCTCTTCCACTGCTTCGGGAGCTCGCTGGGCCTCAGTCATGGGGTACTGAGCAATTGTTTGGGTATCACTTGTCATATACAATCACATAAATATATATGTGTATGTATATGTAGTCATAACTATCCTTTTTCTTTTCTCTCTCTTAGTAAATAGTTTAATCTCAACCCACAAGTTCTACTTTTGATTTTCCAGTTCTCTCCTGCAACCCACTGGGAACAGGGGGAGTGAGTGAAGAACTGTGTGGTGCTTAGCCACCTACTGGGTTAAATAACAAGATTTGGTGAGGTTGAACTTTAAGAAATTAGTCCCTTGAAAAATGAAAATATAGCTAATAAAATTGTGTTTCTTTTGTGGCCTTGAGTTGGAAGCCTATTAATACCTTGTTCTCTTTCTATCTTTCATGAGCAGGGTATAGTCTCACCAATCAGAGAATCTAGGCTCAGAAGCATAGAGGAAGGATGTCATTGTTGTGTGAGGGTATAATGTGTGACAAAACATCTTCATGAGCATCCATCAGCCATTTTTCACCGCTTTTTGTTGACCTTTTTGAATATTTCATACACAGCTGAGTAAGGAGCTATGAAAGTTTCTGTTAAAACTTCAGTCCTTGCTCCACAAACAGATACAGTGTTTGCTTTAGTGAGACTTCTGCATTGGCATGTTGATCACAATTTGGAAATAGATTCTACATCTTGAGTCACTGGCTTCGACTACGTAGTCCAATTTAAACAAGTACACATCTCATCAAAAATTATTTAGCTAAGTAAATCAATTTTGCTGTCAAATATTACGCACGGCAGGATATCTGGAAAATATCAGTCACGCATTTTATGCTTATGCAGACCAGCAGGAACAGTTTTTCTTTATTACTCCATTGGTACAGTTTAAAACAGATTTTAATCCTATATTTTATGGAGTTATTTAGAGAAGAACAAAATCACCTTGAAAAAATAATGACTTTGCAGGCATGGAACAAAAGTTAAGAAAAACTAATACTGAAAAGCCAAATTATACACTATGTAAATAACTGTGCTGGATACTGCGTATTACTGCTAGTGAGATTTTTCGCTTTTCAGCTACTGAAAAACATACTGTTATGTTCTGTACAGCAAAAGTGTCCATTGGTAGAATGTGGGCAAGTCCAAATAATAAATGAACATAGGAAATTTAAGTAAATTTATTTTATGTATGTATGGAATTTGCTGAAAGAATATTTGCTTGAAATGATTTTCATCAAATTTAAAATAGCATGACAAAACAAAATGAGGATTTATACTGAAATCATAACTACGTTTGTAGTTGTTCTGTTTCAAATAAAATGCTTCAAATATTGTATTTAAACTGCACGTCCTAGGGAGCACAGTCTGCCTCTAGAAGCTGTGTGCCAAAAAGGAGACATGGAAGAAATCTGGATAACGTGGAGAAAAGCAATCCTGGCTCCATCTGCTGTCTGCTTTTTTGCTCCCTTGTTTTGGCACCTTTTCTTTTTTCCTTTCTTTTTTTTTTTTTTTTTTCTTTTTCTTTTTAAAGATGTTTGTGGTAGGTAGGCCTCGTATTTATGACAACAGGGGCTAATACTTTAGCATGCTTTCTTCAGGTTTTGTCTGCTATGGGGATAGCTTAGTTTTTGGGGAACATGTGTACTTGGTTTTGCATTTTCTATTGACTAGTGAAAGTTTTGGTCAATATTGTTCATCCTCTACACTGCTCATATTAAGTTGGAATTTTGTGTCATCCTAACATCAAGTTTGTAACTTTTTCCCTCTTCTTCATCTCTATCAGTAGATGCTGTGAGGAAGCCCAGGTGCAGTTCTAGAATTGTTCATTCTTACACATACAGCTCCCACAAGATTTATCAATACATAACTGAAAAATTTACTATCTTCTGTCAAGTGGTAGTTTCTTCTGCCATTTTTTTCTCAAACTCCTTGGAAGTAGAAGCATTGGGCTAAGTCTAAGGAGAAGAGGCTGGGAAACTGAAGTTTGACAGGTTATTACTCTTCTGCTTAATAGGCCTGATCTTTATAATCACCTTTGAGACTGCTCTAATTCATGTTAAAATCTCGATCATAAAGACATTCTGTTCCATCTTAACTGTGTACATTATAGCTTTGTTCTTCTTCCAAACTGTTTTTGTCTTTTATTTGAAGTCATTATCAGTATAAATATTTTACTTGAAAATTGTGATTTATGTGGCAGATCAGTGAACTTCAACAATATTTTTTGTTCTACAAATTGAATAATTTTGCCTTCCCCAGAACTTCCAGATTAGAATAGGTACAAATATTCCAATTTGAAAGATGGCTGCAAAATGGAAGTAGCACTTCTGAGTCAGTCCCAGAGCTTAGGAGTATTTGCTCAGCTATGATCCTGAAGAGATGTACATGTTTGTGCTTTTAAAACATAGTTCTACAAAACAGGACCCAGATAAATTATGTCTGATTGTGTAGGTTGCAGAAGTACTGAAAACACACACTTAAAATGATGGTAAACTCACAGACAAGTATGAAAATAAGGCTTTAAAAATATTGGGCAATTCTACCACTTGAGAAGTTGTGAAGGTTAAAAAAAAAACAAACCAACCAAATGCCACAAAACAAAAAAGATAAAGAGTTGTAGAGATCTTTGAGAAATGTCTACATTAACATAAAAAGTGAGTTATGATTCTACAGCTTACTGAACCAGCACAGTTTCTAGATTTTTTGCAGTCTAGATACTAGTCATTTGAATTTTTTTCAGACATCCCTTATCAGCAATAAGAAAGACATGAGATGATTAAGGAAGTGTTTATTTGACAAAAAGATACATTGAGTTGTTCCTAAGTTACTTGTGAATATCACTTCAAGTGCTTCCAGCTGAAACAAAAGAAAACAGTTGGAGTCGTAAAGCTGTAGATGTCATCAACTCATCAGGTCTGCAATTAGGGAAGCTATTGTAGAAGTTGTACCGTTGGGACTGCTGAATGGTTCAGCTAAAACAATTCATGAACAGGACAATCTTTTGAGAAGATAAAATATCTGAAAAAAGTTGAATTCTGCTCTCTCTAGAAAACTTTTAAATCCCAACCCTATATTAAAAAGAGAGGGGAAAAAGAAATAAAAAATCCCTGCTCCCTCAGCTGTTCCCCATAAGACTTGTGCTCCAGACCCCTCACCAGCTTTGTTACCCTTCTTTGGACATGCTCCAGGGCCTCCATGTCTTTATAATAGAGAGGGACCAAAAATTTAATACCATACACAAGGTCTTATTAGGTTAACAATCACACCCATTACAGTTGTTTTATTATTATTATTTATATTTTCTAGTCTTTTGTGTGTGTGTGTGTGTGTGTGTGTGTTGAATCTTACCCAACAATCCCATGAGATTGTTTCTCATAAGAATCAAGCGAGTCATACTGGTCATAGCTTCCAGGTTTAGATAATTTTAACTATTATTTGAGGAAATCTTCAGGCCTAAGGATGCATTGCATCTCTGAAATATCAGAATTAAAAGCATAGTATTCCAAGTAAAGATTAAGAAAGGATGAGTGATTCAGCTGTTCACTTTGAGAACATCTTGTCTGGCATTTTTGTTTTTGTTTTTTAAATTGATATGAAAGATTTTTCCCTCATAGACTCAACTCAGTTTATTGATTTATTGGATGTCTTCCTCTGGATAAGTTCCATTTCTGTCCTCTGTGGTTATTCTGAGGCAGGCTGAAGTTGTTTGTTTGTTGCAGAAAATCATATTATTTTTTTTTTATTATTTTTTTTTAATTTAGAGTTACAGATGCCTTCCATATTGAGGTTATCTTTCAATATACAGTTGTACATTGATGTATACTTTATAATCTACAGTGTAACAACAAAACCATAAAGTATCCAAGTAAAGAGCATATGTAGAAATCAACATGAATGAAATTCACCTCTGTATTTAGAGCAGCATATCTTTTAAAATGCTTTTGTGGAAATATATTGCGAATTATACAATATAAAGTAAAATCATAGAATCACAGAATTATAGAATGGTTTGGGTTGGAAGGGCCCTTTAAGATCACCTATTTCCACCCTCCTGCTATAGGCAGGAACTCCTTCCTCTAGACCAGGTTGCTCAAAGCCCCATCCAGCCTGGCCTTGAATGTTTCCAGGGAGGGGCATCCACAACCTCACTGGGCAACCTGTTCCAGTGTCTCATCACCCTCACAATAAAGAATTTCTTCCTAATATCTAGTCTAAATCTACACTCTTCCTCTTTAAAGCCATTTCCCCTCATCCTGTCATTATATGCTCTTTTTAAAAGTCCCTCCCCACCTTTCCTGTAGGCCCCCTTCAGGTACTGGAAGGCTATTAATAAGGTCTTCTAGGACCCTTCTCTTCACCAGGCTGAAAAGCCCCAGCTCTCTCAGCCTGTCCTCATGGCAGAGCTGCACCAGCTCTTTGATCATTTCCATGACCCTCCTCTGTCCCTGCTCCAACGCCTCAATGTGCTTTTTGTGTTTGGGGCTCCAGAACTGGATGCAGTCCTCCGGGTGGGATCTCACGAGAGTAGAGTAGAGGGGCAGAATCACCTTCCTCATTCTGCTGGTTGCTTTTCTCTTTATTCAGTCCAGGATACTGTTGACTTCTGAGCTGCAAGCGCACGTAACCAGCTCACACTGAGTTTTTATCAACTGACAGTCTTGGTTACGAAAATGTGAATTCTTTTCCTGTACACATAACGTAAAACATACATGCTGTTGTTTGTGATTACACTTCATTCACTTTGTTATTTTGTTCTGTTTCAGACGGTTCGTCATGGTTTTCCTTATCTACCCACTGCCTTAGCTTTTGACCCAGTTCAGAAAATTCTGGCAATTGGAACAAGAACAGGAGCCATACGAATGTATCCTTTCTCATTCAGAATGTATGCAATCTCTCTGTATTTGTAACTCAGTGACGCAAATCATCTTTACGTCTAGAAGCACTCAGGTAAGGGTACCGTTTATGGTGTTATGTTATGCCTCATTTTGTTTTTCTTTATTGACTGGAAAGGGATGTGCTGTTGAAGAATTACCTTTAGTTTCTTCAGGTGTCTGAAGGAAAAGTTTTGAATGAGTTTTTGATATATGTATGGTGTATATTGGCATATGAAGCAGAACTAATTTTTTGTTTTGCTGCAAGTAAAAATGGAGATTTTTCAGTATGTAAAGTTAGATTACAGTGTGGTGATAATGATGAATGATGATGAAGCATGGATTTTGAACTGGCAATAAATAATTGTTGTAATGCAACCAGCTAGAGAAATCTTCACTGGAAATAACTATGTTTGAAATATTGTTTAGACTTCGCTAAGCGAATGGTGGAAAATTGATTATCTGAGGGTATAATTCTTCTCTTCTTGGAGGAGATGTTTCAAGGAGGTGAGATGGAACAATCTAAAAGTAGCTGTTTCTCTTCATTAATTATAGAGGTACATTAGTGCCAGAACCCTACATGTTTCTATACTGCAGGAATTTCAAAGTTAGTTGTCTAAACAGAACAGATTGAACATAAATGAAATGAAAGTTTGAACTAGTTTTGTTATAGAAAAAAAGTAAGAGGAGAATATTTAAATGTGTCTTGCAAAATTATTATCTTGATCTATTTTTTTTAATTTGTCTTGGTTCAAATGCATTCCAGTCTGGTGAAACTGCATGTAATGTAAGAAAAAAAAAAAAAAAGAAGGAAGAATATTACAGGAAGTTTTAAGAGTTACAGGATAGAGAAGTAGCAAGCCAATACTTTTTACAGCATCTTGCAGCTAAACAAATTCCAGGGTTGAAAGTACGGGGCAATGCTGTATAAAATAGCAGTTAAAGTAGCATATTGTTGGGGTTTTACCCAGCCGGCAGCCAAGCAACACATGGCTGATCACTCATACAAAATACAATGAAGAAAATCAACTCTTAACCAGCTGAAACCAGGACAGTTACAATCCAAAGAAAAATTACATCATGGAGAACCATTCTGTGACTCTTGTAATATGACTAAAATTTTAGTTTCCTCCATTTTTGGGTGCTCTTGTTCTGAACAGTTGTGTTTTCATAAACCTCATTTTCTTTCCCCAAGACTCAGCTGAACCAGTTATGTAAGAAACTTTGCTTTGATGATTCTACTCTTAATATTTTCCTGTGTTAAGTAGATTAAATATGTTCCATTCAGTGTAATTGAATTTATGTGCTTCCGAGAAAGTTCAACTCTAGTATCCATGTATTTTTCTTCTGAGAGTTAGGAAATGTTAGAAGGCTTGAGCCTTTTATCTGGAAGGCTCATTGATACCTTCTATAAGCAGGGAGACTGGGAATCTCATAGGTAGTGCATGCATTGTAGAATGAGGGTCTGGCAGAAAATTGTCTCCTAAGCCCACTGCTTCTTTCCATCTCGGCACCCTGGCATATGCAAGAGCAGAGCTGCTACTGGCTAGGCATCCTATACCTATGTAAATTGCTCAAGAAAAGATGTGTTTGCAGAACCAAAATTAATAAGTCTTTGTGCAGAATTAAGTTAAATCAGCAGGTCACTTGCCACAGGAATGGACCATAAAGTGGAAGATAAGCTGTGTCCCTCACCTCGTATAAAACTCTTGAGTGGATTATCTATGGAAATTGGTTATAAAGGGTTAGAGGAAAAAGGAAGAAGAATATTTTTCAAAGTACCTTCTCCTTTAATATCTCTTCTCCAGTTTTGCTAGCAAAAGCCTACTTCATTGATTGAAAATTTTCTAGGAACTGAATCAAACATGGGTATCAAGATTGTAAGATAATTCGATTTTTTTAAAAGAGAGATGCCATCTCATAACATAAACGCCTCATGGCTTTGGCACACAGAGCCTGGTTGACTTAATTGAGTGTTGAGTCAATGAGAGCTATGCTTTGAAGACAGATGGTACCATTAAAAGCATTACTTATTTTTTCATTTTTTAACTGAGACTTCTCAACTTTACTCTCAAAGCTCTACAGAACATACTACATAAAAAGCCTAGTTATGGACTAGTAAGATTGCCTGTGTATGTAGCAAAGAAGAATGATCAGTGAGACAGCCTGGAGCCATCCACTGAACACTGCTTTTTAAAGCCAATAGTGTTGTAGCCATTTGTAACTGTTGCAGGCAATAAGATTCAAGCCAAGATGTAAGTGTTTAGTATTAATTCTGAAAATACAATTTATAATGGATTCTTTTTTAAAGCAAACTAAAAGCAGTTCAGATTTTAATGGCTCTCAGTCTTCCACAGTATCCTGTAAAAGCCGTTTTTAATAGAGCAGCATAATTTCATTCTGCAATGAACATACTACATAACAGAATGATAGAATTTGTTCTCATTCATTGCACTGTAGCAGTGAAGCTGGTGCTTCTAACCAATATTGTGGATGGTGCAAAAGGATGTTTGGCTACCACTACAAAAAGGCAACCATCTGTTTGTGTGTTAGCACCAAAAGGGCCCTGTTTGGATCCTTTGTGCTAGGCAGCACGAAGGTATAGCAAGACAAAATTTATATTTAGTATTCAAGTAATGATGTAGAACAAGTTTTCCTGTGACGGGTGCAAGTGACATAATGGTATGCTTGCTTTCCTGCCTTTACGAAATGTTCACAAAGTGTTGGGGTATCTAGTGATTGTAAGTTAACAAATTGAAAAAGAAGGACAGTTTCCAAAGAAAAATGAAGCACTTATAACAGCACTGAGAATAAAGACTTAACACCACACCTTTAGGTGATCGTTTCAAACAATCCAGCAGCATGACTGAAATAATCTGTTCTAAATTGGCCTGAAATAGACTATTATTCATACATTTCCATTACAATACAGAGATAAATGAAAGTTCACTTTGGAATGAGTGTCAGTTTGCCTTCTAGATTTCTTTTAAAGCTGCTCTAGCAATGTAGCTTCTATAGCAATGGGAATTGCTGTTGCTATGCTCTAGTGATGCTAATGGTCGCTGTGGGATTCTCAAGAAACTTCAAACAACTGTAGCTGTTACCTATATCAGTGTCTGATGGGTGCTGATACTCACAAAACAGCTGTGCTTCATCCTCAAAATGAATGCACATTAAATCACTGATGAAAGAGTGTCTTCCTGTTACTGACACCGAATTACAAAACCTGCAAATAAAGAGCAAAATACTCACTCTAGAAACAATTGCTTTGTCGTCTGGTCATCCTTATCCTTCATCCCTGTTTTCAGCACCCATACATAGATCATGCTTTGTTACTACTCTATCTGTACCATCCTTGCTTGAGTCAAGCATGTTCAGATGAAGAAGGGTTATGAAACTGAATTCTTTTTCTTATTGTCTCCATATACTTTTTTCTCTAGTCCTGGTCTGGAAAACTTTCTGACATTACACACAGTAAAACAAAGCGTACTGTCTCTAATCAATCCAAGAAGGCATATTACTTTACAGAGAGTGAGAGAAATGAAGAAAATTGGTTAGATTGAAATTCTTCCTAATATCAGGGGAAAAGAAGGCTGAGGGGTTTTTTTATGTCACATATCTGAATAGATAGATCAAAATCATCAATGGAAGTGATTATTCCAGTATCATATCTGAAGAAGTGGCATGTCGCTGTCCTGTTTCATGATGTGTATTCCTACACTGCAATTGAATCATCTCACAAATGCTTGCGAAAATTCATTATAGGCACTTTATTTCATGGATTCACTGTGGTTTTTCACTATGACTTCTACACAAAGTAAATGATATGCTTAGCCAGTATAACTATCTACTCCAGGCATATAATTATCTACACATTATTGTACTGAGTCACTGATTATTTCATGGCCAGCTGCAGTAACAAAACTCTACATGTAGACCATTCCGTAGTTATTATTAGATAGACCATTCCATACTTATTATCATCTTTGCTTATAAAGAAATGAGGGAAAATGTAAAATCTGGTGCAAGGAAATCTACTGTGTCCAGAGCGGCTTCCAGACCATGAAAAACTTATCTATCATCATAGTGGTTTACATTCATAATACATCTTTGGACACATTTTTACTATTTTCTGTTGTTAGTTAATAATACTAACTAATTCTAGTTAGTATTATATACATATATATAGTGTATATATACATAGTATATATATATATATAGTGTGTTATATATATATAGAAAACTTATAATAGTCATTCTTAAGACTGACAGACTTCATGTTGTTGTGGGTGGTGGTCATAGGTCATGCTAATGGTCATTTTCACTGTTTGTTGCTGGAGGAAAACAGGTAATTCACAGCGCTCACAAGGTCATTCTAGCAATGGCAATACTGCAGTATCATCTGGTAATATGGCAGTCATTTTATATCTGAGCAAACAAAATTACTCCAACTCACTAACATATGAATGTGGAGTTGTTGCTCTGCCTGCTCCTTTTGCATACCTGCACAGTCCTGACACTTTCCTTGATCTGACTCTGGTATTCAGCAGACCTTTCCAAAAGCACTGTGCTAACATGGTGAAATACTGTTTCTGTTTTGCTGTGTTACTTTACTGATAGATTACAAAATATGTTAGTGGTGCTTACCTCCGGCTTATCAGAGTGAAACTGTAAAGAAGCTGGAAAGAGTGCATTTTTGAGACTGAGAATGGAGGAACAGAGGATAAATCTTATTTATTTGTATATTTTCCCCCTAGTAAAGAGCAGACTCTTAAATTGAATTTTCTTAATGTGTGAAACTATATCCCAGAAATTCACCTATAACAGAATGCAATTGTTTTTGAACTTCACCACAAAATGTAGAAATTACCTTTCAATTTTGCATGGTAGGAAAGATTGCTTTTTTTTTTCTTTGTGCGAAGCCATTTGCAAATCAGAACAAAATATCTACAGTATCTGTTCAAGAACAATTTTGCTTATGGAAAGTATTGGAAATAATTTTTCTAGCCTATTTTTTGTGCTTCTTCACATGCTTTGCTATCAGGGATAGTTTTGGAATATCAAATATGATACAGCAGTACTTATTTTAATAGGTATATCCTGTGGAAAATTGTAAGGGAAACTGTTGATCACAGCCTGAACCTCTAATTAACCATCAGAGGCAAGTGATGGGTCAGCTACAGGAGCACAGGTGAAGGTAATTCAGCTGTGCTCCCAGAAGAGGTGGAGCTTGACTCCAGCTCTCCTAGATCCCATTTAAGGGCTGACCACCACTAAGGTGGCATCTCTTTCTGGAGATTGCTCCCATATGGAGTTCTGGTGGTGAGCCTCAACATCGGTGAGTATCCATCTTGACTGAAGGCCTCTGAGTTGGTGAGTCTATTCATTAGATACCCTCTGGCTATCTGTTTACAACTATACTTGTATTATTCCAACTATATGTTAATAGAGCACAACTTTAATGCTATCAAATTTGTCTCCATTAAACAGCTGAAAGTCATATATCTGATGCCAGAGTTTCTGTCCTGAGCGATGATGGTGAAATCTAAACATAAGGTATACAGACAGTGTTACAGGGAAGTGCAGCTGGGGCTGTTAGTGTGCTCTGGAGAAAATGAAAGAGAACAAATGGTACTAATTATATAATTACCCTTAGAATTCTATAAAGACACGGAATTTTACAGTTAAAGGAAGTACAGCAATGAATGTTTGATGTCAAGTTGATCAAGATGGATGTATTTAAAAGAAACGGCAAGAATATAGTATAAAGTTTTGGTCTGCTAGAACAGTAGCATAACATCTAAATATAAAATGTGGCAGTTTTACTCTCACTACAATTGATGTCTCTAAACAAGGTTTCAGTAGATCTTTATCCTTAAAATAAGCTGGCTGTGTTCTTTGTTGTTTACTCTGTGTGATTTATTGGGCAGATGGAATGGGGGAAGCACAGACAAGATCATAAAACTAAAGTTATGGTGTTTGATTTGGAAGAGCCATTGATTTTTATCTCTATCTCATTGTGGAATATATTTGGAATTTTGGCAGCATTTTAGTGAGAGCTGATGAGCATCATCATCCCTAATGATGAAAGGCTGAAGAGCCCTGGGACTGTTCAGCATGGAGAAGACCAAGAGGGGATCTAATCAATGCTTATACCATCTAAAGGGCAGGAGTTGAGTGGATGGGGCCAGGCTGTTTTCAGTGGTGCATAACAACTAGGACAAGGAGCAGCGGGTACAAACTCTAACATAGGAAGTTCCATCTGAATGTGAGAATAATTTTCTTTACTGTGAGGGTGACAGAGCGCTAGAACAGGCTGCCCAGAGAGGTTGTGGAGTTTTCTGCTCTGGAGATATTAAAAATCTGCCTGGATATTTTTCTCTGTAACCTACTCAAGTGAACCTGCTTTAGCAGGGAGTTGGACTAGATGATCTTCAGAGGTCCTTCCAACCCCTAAAGTTCTGTCATTTTGTGACTGCATTTACAAATACTGCCTGAAAAAAAAAAAACACTTTCTGGATATTTGTTTCAGGAATTTAATTTAAAGAAACATATATACTACGATATTTAAATTTTGCCTAATGGTGATAGGCAGCTATCTCAGAGAAGTGATATATCTAAATTATACCTTGTGCTATATGTCTTTTTACATTTTCCTACCTTTTTTGTTCAAATGTTTCTGTCGTTAGTAGAATTATTGTCTTGTGGAGGAAGTAATGCTTATCAATCTGATCTCCCTTCCCATCTGCTAATTATTTTCTTAGACAGATACACACAATCTAAATTTATGAGATATCCTTCTACGCAGAATGGTAGAATAGCCCTTTGATTAGTTTGGATGAGCTCTCCCAACTTTGACCCCTCCCAGCCTCTTTTGTCAGTGAATCAATAAAATGTGTGGTAGGAATATACTTAGATTTGAGTAAATTCCTGTAGTAGGCATGCACCTTAGTTGAGACTAAGTAGTTCACAACTTGTTCTCTTGGCAGTCAATGATTAGAATTTACATCCTAGTGCTTTAAAATAATTATTTTATTTTGTTTGTCTTTCCTCATTATTTACTCCATTTAAGGTCTCAGCTTCAGACAATTTATTATCTCAGATGTGAGTAGGTGTGTGCTCCACTTCCAGTTAGATTATAACAGTAGTGCTTTCTTGTTCATGGCAGTTTCATTAATCTTAGTTTGTAGAGTTTGGGAGATTTCACTTTAAGTTAAATGCTTAAAGCGTAGTGTTTGACTAACGTGATACATCAATAGTTTATTTGTTGAGGAACTTAATTTAAATATGTGATTATGTTAAGGAGGTCTCCTATATTCCTTATACAGACTTCATGTATTCCTTAGTCAATAGATTATCTGCATAGCTTTAATGCCAGTTCATTTAATCTTACTAGGCACATTTGTGAGAGGGGCATCATTTTGAATTGCAATTTTGTAGTCTCTTATAGAAAGTATAAGAAAACTAAACTTAGATTTTGGTTATTTTTAATCAGAAGAGGAAGTACCCGGGGTGGAACGAATTCAGTTGACAGTCATGACACTAGCAGGAAAGTAATTCTTATTTCTCATAGCATATTGGTAAGAGGATCCTGGAAGACAAGAGTGACTCTAAAAGGTGATACAGAGAAGAGATTCTTTGCCAATGTTTTATCCAGCTCTTTAGAGTTTACTGGAGGAGCTAATACATGAATAGGGCATAAATAGCACTATAGTTTTTTTATTTGTTTGTTTTTGTATTTTGAGTGGTATCCAAATGGTACTAATTGAGTTACTAATCTTAAAATAAAAGTTGCATGTGTTAACATTTTTCCCACAATATTGTTAAGCCAAAATGATTTGGCAAATTCAAATGATTCTTCCATGTTTTCATTGTGTACTTCTCTTCCATGTCCTTTCTGCAAGGCTTGAGGAGTCTTACTTCTTACTTATTAATTAAGAACACAGAATATTTTATTTTCATTGTGCTTAAAGCTATAGATTACTTGTCTGTTGTCTGATTTCGATTTACTGAGAGCTGTTTGTCTTCTTCCTATTCAAGGTGTGAGATTTTATTTACTCTCTGTACAGCTGTACAATTGTGCAGTTATACAATCAATAGGTAAACAGAGGTTTAAACAGATGTTTCATTAAGGAAGATTGTTGTGATGGAAAGATAATCTGTAATAAATGGAAATGCTCAATGATATTGAAGGCTTGCAGTAAACTCCTCAAAGCAGTGATCTCCAGAGAAAGAGATCCTTCCTCAGTGGCAGTCAGCCCTTAAGTGGGCTCTAGCAGCACAGCTGAATTACCTTCACCTGTGCTCCCACAGCTGACTCATTGCTTGCCTCAGGTGGTCAGTCAGAGGTTCAGGATGTGATCAGCAGTTTCCCATACTCTCCAATCCTTCAGTGTGAACCAGTGATTAGGTGAGCTTTCACGAGTCCATGGGACCAGGTGGGCTCTATCCTAGGATGCTGAGTGAGCTGGTGGAGGTGATAACCAAGCCACTTTCTGCCATCTATCAGCGTTTCTAGTTATCTGGAGAGGTCCCAGAGGATTAGAGGCTTGTTGGTGTAACTCCCATCTGTAAGAAGGGCCATAAGGAGGATCTGGGTAGGGAAGCCCTTCAGTGGGATCTAGATAGACTGGATCACTGAACTGAGGTGGATGGGATGAGGTTCAACAAGGCCAAGTGCTGGGTCCTGCACTTTGTCCACAATAACCCTATGCAGTTCTATAGGCTTGGGGCTGGGTAGCTGGATGACTGTGCAGAGGAAAGGGACCTAGGAGTGTTGGTTGATGCTGGACATGAGCAGACAATATGCCCAGGTAGCCAGGAGGGCCAATGGCATCCTGGTCCGCATTAGAAATAGTGTGGCCAGCAGGAGCAGAGAGATAATCATCACCTTGTAGTAAGCACTGGTGAGGCTGGACCTCAAGTATTGTGTTCAGTTTTGGGTCCCTTGCTACAAGAAAGACATTGGAATGTGTCCAGAAGAGCAAGGAAACTGGTGAGGGGTCTGGAGCACAAGACTTATGAGGAATTGCTGAAGGATATGAGACTCTCAAATCAATTTTCTCACCCAAAAATTTAAATCTGCATGTGCCATTATACACAGGAACATTTTCCCTACCAGATCATTTAGAAGTGTTAAGTATTTTTCACAAGGTGAAAAGAAAGTGCAACCATGTCTTTATATGCTAATGATTCAGTCAGACTATTCCAAGGAGGAATCTTGCACTCCAATCTGTGCTTAAGGATATAAATTTTATTTTAAACAGTTTTGGAGTATAACTCTTTTTAAAGCTATTTCATTGTTATAAATCATGTTATTTTAGGAAGGCAGATTGAATATCTAATTTATGATAGCTTCATGTTTGTTTCATAAGTTGTTTTCATAAAAGAAAACCTTGCACTGGAAGATCAAATGGTACCTAATTTATCTGGTAGTGCCAAAGTAGCTCTTAAATTCACAGATGCTTCTCTCAGCCTATGTCCCTTATTTTTAGTGAGTGCATTTATTTTATAGTAACAAAAAAATTGAATAGGTGTTGCAAGACAAAGCTTCTCTTCCACAGGTGAAACACACAACTACCTGTGTGACCTGGTGTAGGGAACCTGCTTTGGCAGGGGGTTGGACTTGATGATCTCTGGAGGTCCCTTCCATCCCTACAATTCTGTGATTTTTTTTTTTTTAAACATGCCTTGTCATTCAAAGAGGAAAGTGTCTGATGGATAGATACACCTGTAGTTTCACAGCTGGCTAAACAGAATTTTAGGAGATAAATGCTTTCATCTTTGGCAGGGCCTGATTTGCCTCTTCATAATCTTTGCCGTTTAATAGAGCCTCTAACTTGATTTCTGTTGTTCACATCTTTAAAATGGAAAATTAGTTACTAAATAAGGATATGTTACCTGTCCTTCTGATATTTCCCGTATTTAAACCTTCACCTTTGTAATCATAAGCTCCTGGGTCTTTGCTTTGAAAGAAGCTGAGGGATTGATTCCATAGCTTTGAAATTTTTTTTTCCACTCTAATCCAGTGCAAATATGAGGATGGCTCCAAAAGTAATACCTCCTTATTTTATTGTGTTGGCCCACAACATCAAAGGTGGATGTTGGAGGTATGCTAAAAGAGTCTGAACTTTCATAGAATCACAAGGTTGGAAAGGACCTACAAGATCATCCAGTCTAACTGTCCTCCCATTACTGTTGATACCACAGTCTATTAAACCAGATCTCATAGCTCCTCATCCCACCAATATTATGTTCAATTTTATTGCTGTTTAACAAATGGCAGCAGAGGGGAAGCCTGACAAATTGGTATCTGGCATAGAATCATGGAGTGTCCTGGATTGAAAAGAATTATAATGATCATGTAGTTTCAATCCCTCTGCTGTGGCTAGTGTTGCCAGCCATCATACCTACCTGCCCAAAGCCACATCCAGCCTGGCCTTGAATGCCTCCAAGGATGGGGCGTCCACAACCTCCTTGGGCAACTTGTTTCAGTGCATTACCACCCTCTGTGTGAAAAACTTCCTCCTAATATCCAACCTAAACCTCCCCGTTTCAGTTTAAAACCATTCCCCCTCGTCCTATCATTGTCCACCCTCATACGCAACCATACCCCCTCCTGTTAACATGCTCCCTTCAAGTGTTGGAAGGCCACAATGAGGTCTCTTTATAGCCTTATCTTCTCTAAGCTAAACAATCCCAGTTCCCTCAACCTTTCTTCATAGGAGAGGTGCGCCAGCCCTCAGAAGTACATAGAAGCAAAGGCATCGCTGAATTCCTCCATGTGGACAAAATACCACTAATTGGCATTCATTGATGCTAAATGTTTGGGCATATCAAATAGTGAATGTGAGCACAGTGAGGTCATGGGTGGCGTGTTTAAGCAGTGGCGTCAGCAGCATGAAAGACAAAGCCATGTTCTAGATAGCCAAGCACAACTGTCACACCAGAATATGCAGAGAGTCTTGATCAGCTCATCTGTACAAATCAGTGGATTATGTCCCTGGAGCTTTGTACAGAGCTGAATACCAGCTTCAGAGTGCTGGAAACAGTGGTTTCAACATTGGAATGTCAAAGTTTGTGCTAGGTGGGCCCCATGAATGTTCACCCAGGAAAGGAAAGAACTCCATATTCAAGTTTTTCAGGGCTGAAGGTGATGGTTTCCTCTCAGAACTGGAGTTCTGCATGGTACAGGAATTGTTTATTATTTTCAAATACTGAATTAATCTAGTTCTGGATTTCAGAAAAAAAAAGTAAAAATAATCTCAAAATCTGAATTAGAAATAGACAAATCTATTAAATCCATGAGCTTATTTGTCCTAACATTGTCAGCCTTACATTCTTTATTTAAAACCATAATTGATTATCTTCTTGCTTGCCAAATATACCTTTAGAGTCCAAGTTTTAATTAAATATTTCTTGTTCTCTTCATCCTTAATAGGAGAAACTAATACCATCTATAGATCTAGCAGTGATCTAGAAAGGGAAGTCTGACTTTCTGGGCAATCAAGGACTTAGTCAAGGTTTTAATCTGACCCTTTTGCTGATTTTTGAAATGAATTAAGCTTGCATGATGTTACGGAATGCTAGGTGGTTTGAGAATTTAATACTAAGAATTTTCAGGCTTTGTGAAGAATCAGCAGAGCCTTTTGACAGGAATAAACTTGCAAAAACTTCTGTTAAAAAAAAACATGGAAAGATGTTTGATTCTCACATATCAGTTTTCTTAAATGCATAGTTAGAAAATGTCTTATTCCTTGACCAACTGCAACACCAAGTCTGTTTTTATATTGTCTGTGGAAATTATGCTTTTTTTTTTCTTTTTTCTTTTTCTCATTCTAATCTTTCTGTAGTTATTTCTAGTCAGCCTATGGTTATATAATTGTAGTGTGTATCCCCTGGGGTCTTCTTGTCACTACTTATTGCATTTATTATTCAGACATGATTGTGGAAGTTTAGACAGTATATTCTTAACAACAAAATCTTGTAGCTATATTTTAAGGGGAAACTGAGCTGTGTATCTTCATGTCAGATTCAAGTTTATTGGCACATGGGACCTCTCGTAGGGCTTTTTATTAAAACAACTGTGTTAATCAGTAATTCGTATAGCATTAGGAATAGAAATTCAAGGTTTTCAGTTTGTTGATAGTTAATCATAAACTTTTTTTTACCTATCATAACATTTTTCTTAGCTTAGGTATTTCCTTTTGTTCTGTGTTGCTTCGTTTTCAATACTAATTTTGGGGAAAAACCTCAGATTTGTCCCAGAATTTTTTGGGAGGGCTCACCGAAGTAAATGATGCAGCTGAAAGCCCAGCTGAAGTGCCTGTATACCAATCCATCGTGGGAAATAAGCAGGAGGAATTGAAAACCATGGTGCAATTGGTAAACTACAACCTTAATGCTACTGTGGAAACACTGTGGGATGATTCACATAACTGGAATATCATGATTGAGTGCTGTAAGCTTTTTAGTTGGGATAGGCAAGGTAGGAGGGGTTGGGGAATTGCTTTCTATATTAAGAGGTTGATAGGCTATGAAGAGCTGCCCTTGAGAAACTGTCGTGAACAGGTTGAGAGCTTGTGGATTCAAATTAGGAATTAGACCAATAAAGGTCATCTAGTAGTTGGAGTCTACTACAAGCCAGCTGATCAAGAGGAGCCTGTTGATAAGGCCTTTTTGTTTCAGCTGCAAAGAGGTGTAGCGCTTGCAAACTCTCATTCTGGTGAATGATTTCAGGCATATTGATATCTGCTGGGATAGTCTTCAGATTGGTGCTCTTCAAGACCTTTATCAGTGACATAGGTAGTGGGATTGAGTGCATCCGCAGCAAGTTTGCTGATGACCTGTATCTGAATGGTGCAGCTGACACAATAGAAGGGAGGGACTGCCATCCAGAGGGACCTGGACACACTCAAAAAGTGGATACTCAAGAACCTAATGAATTTTAACAAGTCCAAGTGCAAGGTGTTGTGCTTGGGTGTGAGGCAGTCAAAGATATGAGTACAGGCTGGGAGAAGAACTCATTGAGAGTGGCACTGCAGTGAAAGCCTTGGAGATCCTGATGGCCAAAAAGCTGGACGTGAGCCAGCAGCAGGTGCTTGTGACCCTGAAGGCCAACAGTATCCTGGGCTGCATCAGAAGAGTAGTGGCCAGCAGGGAGAGGGAAGTGATTGTCCCCCTCTATTCTGCTCTTGTGAGACTCCATCTGGAGTACTGTGTCCCATTCTGGGGCCCCCAGTACAGGAAGGCCATGGAGCTCTTAAGAGCAGGTCCAGAGGAGGGCCACTAAGATGATCAGAGGGCTGGAGTGCCTCTCTTACTAAGAAGGATTGAGGGATTTGGACTTATTTAGCTTGGAGAGAGAACGCTCCAGTGAGACCTCACTGTGACCTTCCAGTACTTGAAGAAAGCTTATGAGCAGAAGTGGGACCAACTTTTTACATGGTCTGATAGTGATAGGGCAAGGGAAATCCCCCAACCGAATAAACCAACCTCTGATTCTCTGCTTCTCTCTGCGTCCAGTCTCTTGAAAACTGTAGAGGCGATTGTCCAGTTTTATGACTTTGTGTGAGGCCAAGCAGTACTAGGAGATCAATATCCCATGACCTTTTTGGAGGACTTGCTGTTATTTTTTCAGAAAAGATGGACTAAATCCTTTATAGTTTCTTTTTAAAATTTTTATTTTTTATTATTATTCAGTTCAAAAATGTATTCAAGTGGCTCTGTAAGATTTGCTGGTTCGTACAATTTCCCAGATCATCCAAATATTGTGTATGTATATTATAAACTTAGCAGTAATTTCCTTGAACACTCTGTTGGTTTCTGAACCTATGTTTCTGATATCCTGATCTCTGATAACACGTGAAAACAAGGTGTGCATAAAGGATGCACACTGTTAAAATCTGGATAAAAAATATTATGTATATATTTTTAATATTCTTGATTTACTTTTTCCTGTTGTCCTGGGTAACTCAGGTTGTTTATAAGGTTTTGTCCTTGTTATTGTTTTGCAAGCTTCTCATTTCCAATGTGATTAAAATATTTCACTTCTTTTCTTTTAGCCCTTTTAATACTCTGAACTGCAGTGTAAATCTCTAATGTGAACTCTAATGAGTTGAATGTGATTATTCCAGATGGATGTTGTACTTTCCACCTTCAAATAGCTTGACTGCGTTTTCCTCCAAGTTTTGTTCTCATTAAAGTAAAATATTTGGAGAAGAGTTATTTGCTTTTTATTGTAATGGGCAAGAAGTTATATTAAAAATTGGTTTTGCATAAAGAAGTTTTGGCTGTTAGCCTGGCTGCTGTTCTTATAGCATCTCCATTGTAAATATTTTCTCCTGCCTTGTGCAGGGGCTTGAAAAACTAAGATACATTTTATTAACCCATGCCAATAGGTGTAACACCAAGCAAAATGTAAGGAATTATGTAGTCTTGCTGGCTCTCAGTCATGTTTGTGTTTAAACCTAAGTTAAAATATTCTTGAGAAGCATCACATGAGGGATGACAAAACTCATTAGTTCTTAAGGCTTTAATTTTGCATTTGCAGCTTGGCACTCACTAGCAAACAGAACGGTTCTAAAACAGTATTTTGTAATCCTTGCAGATATTAATTAAAATTGAAAAAAACCAATACTTTACAATAGGAGCAAAGCAATACCTCTTAGCAAGGCCTTTAATCATTAAGTATCAAAGTAATTAAGGTGACTGTTGGTAGAGCTACGTGGTTGGTTTTTTGTTGTTTTTTTTTTTTTCTTTTTTTTCCTGGTGAGGAAACGGAGGCACTGAGTAGTAAAGTTATTTGATCCAGTCTTTAATGAGAGATGGGTAAAGAGCACTGGCTCTTTGATTTCTAGTTTGGAACTTCAGCCCCAGCTGTTTTGATGACATTTATCCTGAAAGTTTATATATGCACGTTTCTGTTGATAGACTTATGTGATGCCTTCTAGATCAGAAGGAATTCAGGACTGATTCCCTTAGTCTTTCATCTTGTGCTGCCATAAGAGCAGCTTAACTGAGTGATATGTTAAGGGTGAGTGAAGTACATCCTGTATTGTTTTCTCCAGATACTTACTGTTGTTGATGCTAAATCCAAAGTGTTTAATTGCATATTACAATAATTAGACAGAATATGTAGGATAAATGGTAATTGTTCTCAGAGTTAGGTTTTGAGCACTCTGATCACACACACAGGCATTCATTCTGCTGTATGCAGAAATACTGTATAAAATCCCAGGATGCATGGCTTTGGTATGTGCTTTATTCAAATGTCAGAGGAGACAACAAAAATTTTGTTGCCCAGTATGTCACTGTGCATTATTTTAGTTCATGTCTGAGATAAGAAGGAGGAAACAGTATTCACACAAAGGAGAGAGACAAGAAAGTATTTTGGCAGTTGTACACTTCCAGGTTGTCTTTGCTTTTTGAGGGAGGGCCTGGGAAAATGCTGTGTAACATGGTTGGCCACCTGTCAGGAAAATTACCACTTCTATCCAGTGCTAAGCTTAGTTTTTTGAAATGTTAAAAGAGCAGAAAAATAGTGGTATTGCTATTTATTACTTGGTTAATAAAGGATCAAATATGTTGTTTATACTATGTATCAGAATATCAAACTCTCAGAAGTGGCTCTTGATATCTGTCTATTAGTTTTTAAGCTCTATAAGCCCACATTATAAAAACCACTTTGTAATTTTCACTCTTTGTAATGCTCATTTCAGCCATAGTTTGCAGGTTTTAATCAGTGTTGCTTAAAGGTTCAGGCAACTACCATCCTTATCTTATCCATATTTGTAGAATCCCATTGTTTGTTTCTTAACACCTTTCTCCCAAACAGAAGCTGCTAGGTTCTCCCTCGACACTTCCCTGCTGTCACTGCCTTCCAGTAGTACATTGCCATTACTACCAATGCCAGTAGAGAATCCTCAAACTACTCAGTGTGAATCACACCTTAAATGACTGCTGTTAATGGGCAGATCCTCCTCTTGCTTGTCTCCAGCTGAGTTTTGTCCATATTTTCAGTCTCTTGGGCAATTTTCCCTGCCAGTAAATGACAAAAAGTATCAGGTACTCCACATCATAAACCCCAGGGATTCTTCTTCAGTTCTTCTGCGCTTCATGTTCTGCAAGACTCTGGAAAATCAGTGGGTGGTTTGCCATAACCGCGCGCTCATGGTGTTTCTTATAACTTCTGGACTGGAAGCCATCATGCTGTCTATCTAGCTGTTCTAATAAGGGAAGATAACCAGGAGAGAGCAAAGGTGAGATGTCATCCTCATAGGATGAGGACACAGTATTTCTAATGACTGCTGCTGAACATTGTACTGCTGTAACAGAAAATCTAATATTCACTTCTAGGATATTAACACTATCTAGTTTCCATGGAATGCAGTATTTTTGCTGTTGAACAGCTGCATCACTGCTTCCTCTCATTTTCAGCTGATAGTCACATAAGCTAGCTTAGCAAACCCAAGAGTCCTTTACTCCAGCCTGCCTAGCACTCTTCTGCTTGTTACCCTGCATCTGCACATGTTGTGGTTCTGACAATTGCCTTCAATTCTGATGTGTCTTGGAAGTTCTCAGTAAACCCAGTGAGACTTTTCACTTGCAAGAGTTGCATGATGTTGGACAAAGCCCTGATTTTCCTTTGCTGCTGTTCATAGCAAGGTTTATACATCTATATACATTGATGTGTATAGCTGACCACAAAGTACTTGTGATTATACTAAGTAACTCAATGTCTAGTTTATGTTAAATGCAGAACTTGAAGGCTTGGCTATCATATAGCTGTGTCTTTTACTTGCAATTGAAGAACAGCCCTGAAGTGGTCAGATGGTTGGACTTGATGGTCTTTTCAGATTATTCTTCCAGCTGGACTATTCTGTTCTGTTCTTCCTCTGGCAGATGTAACTACTGCTAACAGTGGAACATTGTTAAGGAAAAAATACTGTTTTTAAATTTTCCTTCAATGAAATTAGATCAGGAGATAGAGGATAAATACTGTCTGACTTGGACTGTTCCCTGAATTCACTGGCAGGTCTCCAATGATTGCTAGAATACTCCTGCACTTCCAAGTATATCAATGTAGTTTTTATATAAAGTTTAAGAACTCTTTTGTGGTGTAGTTACAGTGCAAATCCCACCAGCTTTGGACATACATGAACCTGGTGCACACCATACAGTTGTGATAGAAAAGAGCACAGTGAATGAACTCATGTTCTGCCTGGAAATGTGGTCATATGTTGGGAAGTCAGCTCAGAGAGATAGTCACGCTGCTGCAGATAACACTATGAATAACACTAACTCAGTAGGTGCGTCTTATGGGCTCACTGTGAATTACCTGCCTGAGTTGTAGTCTTGTCCATGCCAACTGTATGATTGTCTTTTTGTAACTAGAGACTGTGCTCTTTTCACTTTACAGTAACTCATAAATATTTAAGATAATTTTTGAGCAATTAGTGCTGCTTCTGCTCTAGAAGTTTCGAATTTGTTATGCGTAGTGGCTTTCATGATGTGTCATCTTAATTGACTTCAGTCAGCTTGGCAGAGAAAAAGCAGTAAAACTGAAAAATGTAAGACTGCAGTTTTCTAGTTGCATGGATAATGTGCGATGTTAATTCTAATCTATTTTAATGCAAAAAGGCTTACTCTGCTCTATTCTTAACCTGAAAATATGCTAACACATCCAATGCATCATAAGAAGCACTTTACACGTGAGTTACCTTGGTTAGCAGCTCACTGAGTAGCAGCTGACTGGGTACCATACTACTGCTTTCTAATTATGGAGTGACTTTACACTTGAATGCAGTCTGTTTCATAATGCTTAAAGACAAACAACCCTTTACAACTATTAAAACGTTAAAAAAATATGTTGGGCTAGAAATCTCTATTTCCACTTTTTTTTTTTCTTTTTTCCTTCAAAGATGTAGTCATTGTCTATTTCCTATTCATCCATTGTGCATGACTTATCAGACTGAAATGGCTTGTGGAGAGGAAAAGCAGTCCCAAGATAAAATACTGGGAGTAGTACTGAAAGAATTCTGATGCTTATTTATTTTTAAAAATTCACATCAAAAAGCCATTTACAAGGATGATTTTTTTTCTGGTTGTGGGCAATTGCTTATTTGTTTATTTTTAACAAGTTGGGAAACACATCTGTTTTGTTTATGCGTAATAGTTCTCTTAGAATATGATCATTCATACTTGTCTGGAAATCTTGAGGATTCATGCTTTACTGAGTTCTTGCCCTGCATCTGAGGTTGGCTATTATATCTCTCTAGAGAAGATTACCTGCCAAGACTGAAAGCCAGCCAGGTAACTGGAGATGGTGAGGTATATTGTACTTATGGATTTTGTAAGGAATGGTGGAGGAGTGGTGCTTCAGTTCCAGAGAATCCTCTTTCAACTTCTTTTTCTCATTATTTTTCATTATTTTATTCATCATTCCATTTGCCTCTTCTTTTTGTTTGGTTTTTTCTTTCTTTTCATATGTGTTGAGGGGAGTTTAGGAGTGGATTCCTTTCTAGTACCTTCACAGTGTAGTTTAGGAAAAAAAAAAAAACCCACACACTGAAACTGTAATTATTTCACTTCAGAATCAGTTAGCTGATGTCCAGGGTCCAAAGTTCCTGACAATATGCAAATTCAGTTACTTTGTTCTGTAACTGGATTTCCTTTACAATGCCTATTGCAGAATTCAGGGTCACAATAACACAAGATAAGCAATTTCTTTTAACATAAACCAGAATATACTATGCCACTGTGAATATTTTCTTCTACATATATACTTGATATACCTGACAACAATTTCCAGTTCCCATCATTTAGATTAACTTCAGCTGAAAGTTGCAGAAGAAAATAGAACCTTGCAGCAAAATATGTGTTCTCTTGTTTTACCGCTTTAGTGTGTTCAGAGCCAACTCAAACATTAAATTCTCTTTTGATACAATCACTTCAAGATATTTTTTCTTTTTAAGATTTTTCAACCATTAAAATTTGTATGACAGGTTATAGATTTGCCTAAAGCTTTGGGCCTCGCTCCATCTTCCTTGAGCTTGTTTGATGTGCCATACAGCACAAGCTTTGAACTTCTAATCTTTTTGTTAGTCTTGTATTGGTAGGATGGGTGTCTGGATGTATCTCTTTGTTGAATCTGTTCACCAAGATGTTTGTTAGTTTTTTCCTGTCCTGATGTAAACAGCATAGGGGATAAGAAAAGGTAAAAGGTTGTTCATCTGCTTACGAACTCTTCCTTCAGACAAGGTATTAATTTACAGTCTTTCCCGTTGTAAAATATAATTAGGAATAGGAAATAAGATTAATACAGAATTGATTGCTGGTTGTTTTTATTGCTGACTTTTTGCTTTTTATGTACTGTGTTGTTAAGTAGAGCAGTTTCACTTTTGATTCCAAATAGCAGTTTGCCATCATCTTCCAAACTGCGATGCCTGCAGGAGTTACCTAGTTAATTTTGTTTCAAATGTTCTAAGTGAAGTGTGAACTGTTGCATTCAGATGTTATGGGAGACTGTGATTGTGCCCTTCATAATGCTGACAGTTATTTGCATAAATATCTTTAATCTCTTTTTTTGCTCACTATCACTTGATTGCCATCAAGTGATACAGATAATCCAGAAACTCACCTGTAATTTAAAATCAGTGTTTTTAGTATTTGCCTGTGTCTGTTTTTTTTCTATTCTCCTCTCCCTTTGCACTTTGTGTCCCAGTACTTTGTGGAACTGTCCTAGGCATAGAGCTGTCAACGTTTTGCAGTGTACAGCCAGATAGGGAATTACTCTTGACATCAATTCTGAATCAGTTAAAATCAAGAACCCATGGGGCAAATATTGCATGTGTACAAATTGTTTACAGCTTCTGCATGGTCAGTGATGATAATATAAGTAGAAAAAAGGTCCCGGGAAGTAAGCCATGCAGAGAATTGCTCTTTAATTTTGACAGTATATTGGCCACTGCATGATCTGCACAAAGGCTAGAAATATAACATACAGTTCTTTCTAAAAAATTACAGTCAGTGGCTGAGACAGATGCTCTTTAAAATGACATTTAATGATATGTGGCATTCAAGTAGTCAAAATGGTTTTTCATATGTCAACTATTCCTCATTCTATTTAGCTGATTTTGGCAGATCTTACTATGTTTCTGATAGCTTGTCATGGAAAAGTGTTCTGACTTTTCTTTGCTTTGTCCAGTTTTCTTCCACTGCTGCCTATCTGTAAGTGAACTCTTTTCTCTTATGAGCATAATTTTATGCATATGTATCCACTCTTTGGTAAGAGGTTGTTTTAAAAGCAATCATCTCCATAGACTGGAGTGTTTTTAAAAGATCCAGATATCACTATTAGTGCTTCTGTTTCTAGTATTTCCATGTTGTAGCTTCATTATTGCTCATGGAAGCCTTTTATATACAGTTCCCAGTCAAGATAGTGTTCAAATTGCTAAAAAACAGGTGAGTTTTATCAGACATTTTCTTAGTTTAACAAGGAAATGAGGAGACGTAACAGTTTTACAACATCCATGTACAGTATACAGATCAACTTGAGAAAATATGGATGGAACAGAGCAAGTATTAAGATATCTTTAACTTCAAAGATGGCTTAAATTCAAAAATTCTGTGTTGAAACAACTTTAAGTCCTATTTCTTGAATCCTAAATGATTACTGACCCTAAATCATCTAAGTTCATTGAACTGCTTACACTGTACTAATGTTGCTTCAGCTGACTATGTCAGAGAGATTCCAGAGTACATGCACTTGAATCCTCAGAATGTAGGAAGTGTGTAGCTTGGACAAAAGCTTTATGCTGTACAAGAAGCACAGACCCCAAAACCAGCCTGCATGCTGGAGGTTGCTCTCTATACTGTAAAGATATGTGAGTGGTAAGAATATGTTCAGGTTCCTAAACAAGCCTTTAAATTTTCATAGAACCAAACCCTTAAGGACTAATAGTCTTTTTTGTAATCTATAGAAGCAGAGTGAGATTTACAAGCTCCAGAATTCTGTAGGAATGTGTGCAGTGGTATTTGGAGAAGAACAAACTTTGTGGATAGAGCTGAAAGCCAATCTGGGCACCACCTTCACTCCTTCTGTGAAGAGTGAGATTTAGAATATTCCTTTCTAAATACACCACTCCCAGGTTATGTCTGAATGAGCTAAATACATCTCTTCAAAACAAGGCCTGGGAATTTTGTGCCTAAGTTTGCTCCTGGGTATTATTTTACTTAGCAAAGTAGATGCAGTAATCTGCTTTCCAAGGGTGCCTTACATTTTGGACCATTTCCATATTATCTACTTAATTTATATTCTCTTGGATTTAAAAAGATAAAAATGTATTTGAGGACAATTGTTAGAACCATCAATATGGGTACCTAAAGGTACCTATCTAATTAACCAAGAGTTATGTCTACTATGGAAATGTCACTGAGGCTTTTTTCCTGGGACTAGGCACTAGGCAATTAAAGTCTGTGCTTTTCAGCCAGGTACACTTGTCCAGTATGGAGTATTCTTTTTTTTTTTTTTTAACCATTACCAAATTACTAAAGCTATTATTCAGCATAGTAATTCAGTGTAAAAATTACGCAAGATCTCTCACGAATGGTAACAAAGATCATGAATTTATGCATATCTTCTCAAATGATTGGTGAAAGATCATATTAATACATGAGCATTTTATATATTATTATGTATTAATTTTTTACATTATTGGTAAGACATAAGAATTTAGAATTCATCCTTTCTCACTGCTTCCCAGCATTATTCTCACTGTTTGAAAAGTATTAGCTTTGTTCTGTGTTTCCAGACAGTTGTTTTTTCCAAGTTCAACTTTCAGCAATTGCTTCTTATTATGGCTTTCTCAGACCAAGGAGCTTTGTAGTAGCTGTATTTTTTCTTCTTGAAGTTGTTTCATAGACAGTTGGCAAAACATCTCAGTCTTCTTTTGGTAAACATTAGTGATAGCTTATATAATCTCTTTGTCCTTGATTCTGTTATTCACATACAAGGAGTGAAAATGTGCAGATTTCTGAACTGCCCAAAATATCTCTTTAATAATGTCTCTAACCGAATTATCACATATCCAAAGATTGTTATAGCCTTTTAGAAGTAATTCATAGTGAAGAAGTAGTTCATGTGCGCCATGATTCCTGAATGAGTCACTCTTTCAGGATTCAGTCCTCAGTTGTTTGCATGAGCCACACGTTTTGGAATTAAGCAGGACTGATTTTCCTCCTTCTTATGTATCCTAAAAAAAAAACCTAAAATTTTGTTACTTGCACATTTTAGCAGCTGTAGTTTAAATTTCAAGTAACTTAAGAAATCTATGAATAACCTTGGGCTAAGGAACCCTGTGGAGTTATCCCTCTAGAGGTGTAATCTCTCTGACAGAATCTCATGAAATTAGCTGATTTCTACCTAGGAAGCTAGCAAGGTACATTAATGAAGACATTGACTTGTGGCATTCTTGTGTTAAATGCAAAGCATAGAGATGATATAAAGTTTATAGTATGACTTCAGACAGTTCTGGATACATTTAGTTCTGCTCTTCCTGGGGCCCTCTGTTTAGGAAGTCATCCTCACTGCTTGGAAGGTTTGCTATGGCAGTCATCTGTATTATGGTTTAGGTATATATTTTTAATAAAATTTTTTATAAACAGTGGTAATACACAACACATAAACTGTAAAAGAGTATATAGATTTTGCGGTGTGTTCCACCTCTTTGTTTTGAAGATGCATACAGTACTCACCTCATTCATTTCAAACCCACACACCAACAAATTGAGATGCTGTTGGCTAGTTTTCTGTAAGCAAAATGCAGAGAAACCTCAAAACAAATAAACAAAAAACCCCACCCAAACTAATACCTACAGGCAACTGATGGGATTGTTTTATCTGTTTGAGGTGATAACTTTGTATTGACACAGCTACCCACCTTCCAGATCAAAATTTTGTATGACAACAGGATCTGCAGTGTGGGAAGAAGAGAAAGCCAGTAGAAAGGCTGTGTTTCTCAGTGTCAAATAAGGGAATTATACCATCTTCATGTAAGGCTCTGAATATGGCTTTAAAAACAGTTCTGGGGCTTGCTGTAAGAGTAAGCAGTCTGCACTGGTTGGTGCTGATATCTTAAAAGCAATGTTCAGTCTCTAATTTACGTATTACTGTTGAAATAGAATCAGAATAATTCAAGAAGTGCGTAACAAAAACCTGCGACCTGTATCAAGTAAAAGATAAAATCCTTACTGCAATAATTCTCCTTTGCCTTAAAAGCTTGTTATGGATCTCTTTCTTTCGAATGTAATTGTTAACAAACTCATGTTATTAAAGGTATGTCACAGAAAATCAGGAAGGCTGTTCCATCTTCCAATAATTTGATCATAAACCTTTTGAAGATATTTCAAAGATCTAACTAGCAAATAATTTGATTATGCCAGACTATTTCCTTTGCTGTTTCCAAGCACGATTTTATCTGATTTAATACCACCAAAAATATACTACAAAACTTGACATTCATAAATTGTCACGGTCCAAAACGAATCTTGATTATTTTTACTCTTAGTTTCCACAATGCTTTTTGGAGATTCTGTTTAGAACTTGCCTTTTACTGTAGCCCTAGAAGAGCTTAAAATTAGTATTTCACAGCTTAAAATAAGTATCCTTCCTTGAAGTTCTTAGATTTTAAGATTGACATCTATCAGCCAGCTTCTGAATACAGTTTTGTAGGCAAGCTGCAAGTTTATTAACCAGTGCCTCATTCAGAATTGTATGGTCTCAAGGGAATATTTAGAAGTCCTCTCAATGAGTTAATGTGCAATTAATAGACTATTGTCCATATATATGTTACTTAATGGCAGTACCATATCCTAGGTATAAGTATTTAGGTACTTATATAATTAAACTGAAAAAAAAAAATTGTACTCTAAAAAGAACAGAAAACAGTTCAGGAAGTCGAGTGTTCAAGTGTTAAAAGTGTTTAAGAAAAGGATTGTCACACTTGTATCAGCAATTATAATTTTAATTCTGTTGGGAATATATTAGACTTGATCTTCAGTTGTATGAATGCACAACATTCTTATTATTGTTATCATTTATAGCAACTTTAGAGTTAGTTGACCGCTAAAGTTAGGGACAAGCTTTGAGTTCAGTAGTTTTATGTACATCATTTGTTTACTTGTCTGTCATGGTTTATGCCCTGTTTTCAAATGTTGCAAGGAATACATTGGTGGTTACTGTAACTTTTTAGGGTGTTGTTGCTGTTAGTTGCCCCCATTGTAATACTACTATATGATTTGCAAGGCATGAATGTGGTATGCCTATGGTTTACTTCTAGCCTGAAAAACAGGTGAGCACAGTCTTCTATTGGTGTAGACTTAATTAGCAGTACTTTCTGGCTGATGTTTGGACATCTTAAAAGAGGAGGCAAGGAGAGCATTGGTGACACTATTGTTTTAGGAGTGTCACGGTCTTAACAATTCAGGTGTACCTGAGCTCTTGTCTTATTCTATTTCTCTTTTCATTTTTAATAGATGTTTACTTAAGTCCCTTTTTCTTGACTCCCATCTCCCACTTCCCCATTCTGCAACCCCCAGTGTGTGGAAGGAAATATTGCTACCTGTGCAGCCTGCTTTGCAGAGGAGGGGTTGAACTTAAAAATCCCTGGAGGTCCTTTGCAGCCCTTACAGTTCTGTGATTCTATGATTCATGCAGTTTCTGCAATTTCTAGCCAGAATCTTTATAATTTCAGTGGTTTAGTTCTTTAAACTTCTGCTGTTGCTAATTAAATAACAAAGTTGTCTACACTTAATCCAGTTGCTGCACCTCTCTCCTTTTTTAAACAGAAGAGAAAATGACTGATTCATTGAGGTTTTCGTATGCTTTCCAGCAAACCTCAGTAACATAGCTCTTGCACAGTCCACCTGGCCTAGGAGATAAGGAAAAGGCACATCTCAAGGACTGTGTATGAACAAACATTCTTGACTCAGGCATTCTAGAACATTAATATTTGTGTGATGTACAGCATCATTTGCCTGTATATCTGCTAATCTGTTCTGTGCAAAACCACTTTGAATTCAAATGTCTACATTTGTCATTTCAATGTGTACAGTTACTTGTACAAAGGACAGCCTGTTGTGATAGTCTTTAATTATAACCTTAACATTTAGATGTCAGTTTTTTGAAAGTTGTATCCTAGAAACTGAAAGAAATGGGGAAAAAAGCACAACTGGAAACAGTAACGGAACAGAACTAGCAGAAGCACACAACTTTATTGTGTGATAAACCATCATTTTGGGGAAGTATGTATATGAATTTTAAACTGAGCTTTCTCACAGTTTTGTGAGATGTAGAGGCAGTACTGCTTATTTCATATCAAGATGTGTAAGTGTTATCATCGTTCTTTCTCCTTGAAGTAGGGAAATAAGAAAGGGCAATGACAGTTGCAAAGATAGGCAGCATGACTAAAAACATTGACTAATGCTTTATGCAAATACAGAAATGGCAAATGGGCATTTTGACTGCAGTGTACCACCTGAATTATTTAATAACTGAGGAGTGAAAATGGGAAGAATATTGGCAGGCTTCTTACAAAGCTCATGCAGGGTTTGCCTTTTCCCTAATTGCTGCTCTTTCTAGGGGAAAATGTGTAGATTTTATTAGTTTGTTTCATCGAGTTAGGTTAAATCACTGATATCATTAAAATGTGTTCTCAAAACAAAATTGCAGGAATCGCAGAATCTATGGTCTGCCCTTTGCTGCTTTCCTTAATAAAGTGGAAATCAAGAATACCCATTTTCTCATCTCTGTTTAGCCTTCAATTTGTTCTTATAAATCCCTTATGCTTTACAATCCCTACTTTCATTGACCAAATTTAACTACTTTGTCTCAAAGGATCATTGGAACTTTAAATGTTTGCCTACTAGAGCCTTGTAATGTTGAACATTTCTGTGCAACTGGAACAACAGCAACAAAAAAAGGGTCTGTAGACAATGTTTTCAGTTATTTTCAGATCATAGAATCGCTCAGGTTAAAAAAGACCTCAAAGATAACCAAGTCCAGCCACAACCTAACCATAGTACCCTAACTCTAACAACCCTCCACTAAAGCTTGTCCCTGAGCACCACATCAGAACAGTTTCTAAATATGCAGGGATGGTGACTCAACCACCTCCCTGGGGAGCCTATTCTAGTGCTTATCCACCCTTTCTGTGTAGAAGCTTTCTATGAAGAAGCTTTTCCTGATACCCAACTTAAGTTGTGGGTATACAGCAGGTACTCTGAACACTTGCTAGCATTATGCACCAAACAAGTGGGATAACTTGCAGAACAGGTAACTGTTACTGTTGGAGAAAAATACAAGGTAATACGGAAAAGGAAAATCCTTTTAAAGTATCCAGTCTTTGAAACCTAGAAAACTTTAATGCCTCGTTTGAAATTTTCTTTATATTTTTTTTTTTAGTCTTTCCAATAAAAGTTATACCAAAGATAAACAGATCTGCACAGAAAGTAAATGAAAGTAGCTTACTTTTTTAAAAACAACTTTAGTTTATTTCAAGCAGATACTGTAAGGAACCAAAGAATTCCAATGAATGTTTTTTGAACAATTTTCAGAGGAGGGAAGGATAGGAGGATGGACTGGGTAACTCTAAGGTCTTTTGGTCTGTTTTCTCCAGACTCTACAACTTCTATATGTACATATTACAAAAAAAAAAAAAAAAAAAAAAAATTGCTTAGCTGTGTGCAGTTTTTACTCAGAGGGTGGGGAAATGCTGGAAGTGGTTCCCCAGAGAAGCTGTGGGTTCCCCATCCCTGGAGGTATTCAAAGTTAGGTTGAATGGTGCCCAGGGCAACCTGATCTTGGACTTGACTTAGTGGTTGTCAACTCTATTCACAGAAGAGGTGTTGGAACTAGATAATCTTTGGGATCTCTTCCAACCCTAGTTACTTTATGATTCTTTGTTTCTATAATATAATTTTACACATTTTCATGTATCTGTCTCATAAGGTATGTTGATGGAACCATGTGCAGCTGCCTGAAGAACTTTATTACATTTTTTCTTTATTGAAGTTTATGAAAAATAGGCATTTGCATGAAATTCCTTATGTTGTTTGCGTAACAGTAAACATGGAGCCTCCTGTAGATAAAGACACAATACATAAGTTTGTTTCAGAATATTCAATTTCAACTGTTGTTGAAAAGTAATGAGATTTTCTTTACTAGAAGAGTGGTTAGGTCCTGGAACAGGCTGCCCAGTGAGGTTGTGGATGCCCCGTCCTTGGAGGTGTTCAAGGCCAGGTTGGACGGGGCCCTGGGCAACCTGATCTAGTAAAGGTGTATGTTTGGTGGCCCTGCTAGGCAGGGGGGTTGGAACTACATGATCCTTGAGGTCCCTTCCAACCCGGGTAATTCTGTGATTCTGTGTGATTCTGTGATTTTCAGTCACATTTTGCTTCTTTCCCTGGTCTTCAAATGGGATGGCTGTCTTTTTTTTTTTCCCCACCATTTCAGAGAGTGTTCCACTTGCTGTTACTGTATGTTTATTCTGTGGTCACCTGAATCAGTACGTCATTAATATTGTTGCATTCCCAGGGAAGTGCTGGAATAGAAGCTGGTAAAGGGATACCACATAAACAGAGATATGAGGCCATGACAGTCGTGGCAGGCATGTGCTCCAGGCAAGTTCACGTGCATCAGTGCAAGTCTCCTCAGAGGTTTAATGGAGACATCTGTGATTAAAAGGAGGCCAGGCCCTCACATCTGAGTGTTGAAAGAGTTCCTGAAATTAGTATATCTAGTCAGCAGGCATAGCATGGGCAGACTTTGGTCTTCCTTTTCATGGGTGCACATTTGTAACTGACAGATTTGCCAAGAAATGAAACTGAGTTCTGTTCTTCATATCACTGCTATCAATGACAGCTTCTGTTCAATGTGTAAAATATGCTGAAACCAGATACAGGTTTGTGAACAATATCTGGCTTATGAAGATTTGTTCTACACCAGCAGGTGAGAATTTGGGGTGGCTTTTTTTTTTTTGGTCACAAAAGTGTTTTTCACTTTTGTTTCACAGCCTCATGAGAAAGGTACTGACAGCAATGCAACAGTGTGTTGCAGCGGTGAGAAGTTTGTCTAGCTGCACTAGGAGGTAATGTGCATGGGGTCTTGCAATACATAGAGCTGTGTTATCCCCAAACGATTGAGCTTCACAAATTTTAGAGCACAGTGGGAGCACAGCTCAACACAGGCTTCTCACAGTACAGCAGTGTTGCCACAGCCTCTTGGCTGATTGGTTTATGTTCTGCAGCAGGAATCCTATAGTTAGTTGCTCTTTCAATCCTATTGCACCAACAGTCTCACAGGCATTTCTCTTTTTTTTTTTTTATCCCTAGGCTAAGAAATGTAATTACAACAGATACATCGCTTCTTGTTTGGTTGTGTTTTGGTAAATAAGCAGTCTCCTTCCATTTCTTTTGTGGTGGCTCCTTCCAGCTTCCTTGCAAGCTGTATCTCTGTGGGGAAGATTTTCTCCTTGGTATTCTGTTCAGTCCTCTTAGCCAATGGAAGTTACCAGGTGTTGGCGGTGTAGTAGGAGTGAGAGACTGCACTCCAGGAACGTGAGGTACAGGCAATTCTAGGGAATAATAAAGAAAAGACTTTGTGAATGCTGAAGACGGGCTGCATAATGTTAACATGCCTGCTTTGCAGTCGTGGGTTTTTTTCTCAATAACCTGTATTTGGAGCAACTTTAGTTCCAATAGGTTTGAGTTTTCATGTTTTCCTTTATTTTTGTTATTTTTTTTTCTCTTCTCTGTGCATTCGGAAGAGAAAATTCCAGGAATTGTGAGCACACAGGGGGCACTTAGAGAAAAAAGGAGGGAGGATCTGCTGTAATTCTGGGGCCAAGGTATGATGCTTCTCTTGTTTTCAGGATTCAAAATGTGCAGGAATGGATGCAGGGCTATGTTGTGTCCCTTCCTGCTGCTCTGGAGAAATATCTGAAGCAGCGCTTTCTGCTTTCCACAAGTGCAAGACTTCCTACTCGGCAGTGTTAGGGTAGCATTGCATGATTTAATAGTTCTCTTCCTGCTTAGCAGCTGCCTCCTTCTGTTCCCTTATCTTCTTCCTAAAGGCAAATGTGGGCTGAAGAATTGGAATAACTCCTGCTTTTCCTTATCTTTCACAGTTAGAGAATTGTCTTCAGGCTCCTTCTAAGTTTCTTATGGTTTCATACTTTTAAAGAAATTAATCTCATAGCCTAACAGTATTTGTCACCAAGCAGAGTCTTCACGGGTTGTGTCAATTTCTGCTTCAGCAACCTTTTTATCATGCACATTCGAAACAGTGTTTGGATCAGGTTCTATATCAGATGACAGAGCTTGGAGAACTAATTTCAGTTCTTACCTGTGTCATTTAAAATGTACTTGTGACTTACTGTAGGGATTAGTTGTTGGGTTGAGTGTTCTAGTCTGAAAAATAATTCCAGATCAGTGTGCCCTTTTCTTTAAGAAGAAAAATAGTTGAAATGTATGCTATGAAAAAAGATTTCTCTTCTGAATACTGCATGTGTGCTAGTCAGAGATTAAATGGCATTAATTGGCAGAAAGTGTAGATACCTTTGTTGCTACATGAGAGGCACTGAAAATCAGGCCTATAGAAAATACTCTTAATTTCAAGAATTAGGCAGATCTGAAATGTTTTTGCCAGACGGACAGGATCCTTTATTTGTTGTCTGCATGGAGCTTTTCTCAGATTTTTATTTGTATAATGCAGATGTTACAGTTGGTGAATCAGCAGCATTTTGTCTGAAGTCCAAGAAATTAATTCCCTGTTATTTTATATAGTATGTAATTTGTTACTGAAGGCCAGTGAATTGTCAGCTCTTTGTGGGAACTCAGTGTCCAATGAAAAAAGAAAACTACCACTGTTGTTAATGGTTACTAATATCTTACTTCTTGAATAAACAGGCTGTTGTTTCTGGGAGACGTTTATATTTCAGTGCATAACAAGAAGTTTTTCCTTAAAATGTAGTTGTTTTTTTAGAAATAAATGAATTTAGTTCTCTAATGATATAATAATAATAATACTTTTAGATATAAGTAGTTTTTTGTCTGTTTCTCTGCACTGTAAAACTATAATTGTTTTCATTAATGAATTTTTAGATTAGCAAAGGCATTATACATTGTATCCAAGGAAGATGTCTTCATAGCATCATAGCGTAGCTTGGGTTGGAAGGGACATTAAAGCCCAGCCAGTTTTAGCAACCTGCTGTGGGAAGGGCTGCCACTCACAAAATCAGGCTGGCCAGGGCTCCAACCAACCTGGCCCTGAGCACCTTCAGGAATGGGACATCCACAGGTTCTCTAGGCGACCTCTTCCAGTGCATCAGCACCCTCTGAGTCAAGTTTTTTCTCCTAATGTCTAATTTTAATCTACTGTCTTTTGGTTTAAAATTATTCTGTCTTCTCCTTCCATTATCAGACTATGTAAAAAGTTGCCTTCTGCATAGAGATAGTGCTGGGTTTCCTCTCTAGTTAGAAGACCATTCTTTTAATATGATAGAAGTAAGACAGCTGAAATAACTGTGTTTTTCAACCAGTGTAATCTGAGCACTCAAAAGCACTCAGATCTACCTGTCTTTTAAATCATGTAATTTTAGGAGCCAGAGCAGGGGAGAGGAAGAAGAGAGCAAAATAATTAACTTTGAGAAATCTGTTACTTGGACATAAATGTCTCTGAAGTTTCCTAAAAATTTATCTGGCAATCTCTCTCTCTTTGCTGCACAATAACAGAGATTTCAATTACATCAACTAGCTGCAGACCATTACTTTTCTGGCAGCCTTCCTGGTTAGAAAGCATACAAGTCTAATTATAGGTGGCAGGCCAAACCACTCCAAAAGCTCTGGTACTTTTCTGAGTATCAGCTGGTGCAGTTTACGTACTGAGGACTTCATAGCCATGGAATTAATAATGAAAATACTAGAAGTCCTCTGCAGCAAAAGGCCAGTAGATTTCTTTATCTTTGGAGACAAGGATGTGTTCTCTAGATGCAGTCCTTAATTTAGAGAAAGATAAAAGAATAAATATATTTCCTGTGAAGAAACAGAATGAATGCATCGTTTTCTTGAGAACACAACTCTTCTGTTACTCTATACCCTAATATAAATGTGATTATTTGGGGAACTGGTTATTTGCTTTACCAGTAGCAGTTTGTGTTATTGGTGCTGATGTTTAAAAGTTAGCTGCTTCATTAGCAGTTTAGTTTTTCATCAGTGACTGAGGTACATCTGAAATCTACATGAAGACTATGTAACAAGAAGAAAGCATTAGGGAAACTTAAACAAAGGACAGAAACCAGTTAGCCTAGTCTTTTGGGTTTTGTGAAACACAGCTGTAAAAATAGAGATAGAATAGATTTACAGGAGAGCTAAAAAAGCTATCAATGATTGCGGTTAGTATTTGGAATGAAGTAAAAAGGAAGGGTGTAGTGTCTACATTTCTTGAAATCTCTGTTTTATTGCCTTTCTGGAAGACAGACTTTTGTTATTAAAAAAAAAACAACATTGCAGAGGTCAGAGAAGATCTTTTCATCACCCCCTGGCATTTTATATACATCTGTGGTGAGAGGGCCTTAATGGAGACAGTGCACCAGACTTCATTGCAGAGAACAACATTATAGAGATTTACTTTTTTTTTTTAGGGCTTCATATGTCTGCTTGATCTACAGTTCTGTACTTAATGAACCAGCAGAAAGAGAAGAGAGATTGTGCCTTTCTATTATTGTAGAGAGTCATTTTTTTTTTCTGCTATTCACATTTTCCAACAAAGAAGTAAAAGGAGCTAATAGGAAAGAACTAATGATAAAACAATCTTTTTATAACATTAGATAACTAACATTTGACTACTTCTACCTTTTGTAATAATGCAATATATTACACAGTGATTTGAAATGAATTCAGTTCTAGAGAAAGTGAGAGAATCTCGGTAAACAAAGTACAGATCTAGTTTAAGCCTAATAGTCTGTCTTGCCAAAAACAAGAAAAAGTCAAAACATACCTGAATTAACACAGCACACTTTGGCATACAAAGCACTTGGTGTAGAGCTTGAAATTTGTGCAATCTGACTCAAACAAGTCTTAAAGCAGGAAATCCTCTTATTTATTCTTTTCCGCCTGTATTTCTACCAGGCTTTTCATAGTAGATGGCTATGGCTGCTTAGCTATTCACTGCTTCCTTCTTTTGATGAGTTTCTTCTCAGACTGACTATAGAGCAGTGAAACCAGCATTCAGCTGTGGCATCTGTATAGTGCTGGAGGAACATTGTTGCTGGAGATATTGCTGTAGCATAGCTATTGGAGTATTCTGTATGCAAAGATAATGTCTGTTATTGTAGAGGACATTGAAGCTGCTGTCATTGTCTTGGATTCTCATAGGTGAAGCATAATGGATAATGCACCGGTTATCTACAGGTGTAGATATTTTGAAGTCAAGAAAAATACAAGGTATAGCCTGTATTACTAAAAAGCGTCACCCTGCCATCCCAAAATAATTAACCAAAGGTATAGCAACAACAATAAAAACCTTTCTTGCTGTATCTCTGTATATCTAAAATTTGTTTTGCTCCTCCAGCTACTATAGAAGGTAGTAGTAATGAAGCAAAATATCCAGTATGGAAGGGAATAGGAGTTTTATAAATTAGAATCTTAACCCATTTTTATTTCTGGATCCTATCAATCCTATTATTAGCAAATAAATATAGCATGGAAATGGATGTCTGGCTCTGCATTGTGTTAGTACAGGCTCACCTTGAGTATTGTGTGCAGTTTTGGGTGCTGGAGTAGAGAACTCTTAGAGGGTGTCCAAAAGAGAGCTGCAAAGATGGTGAAGGGTTTAAAGGGGAAGATGTATGAGGAGTAGCTGAGGTCCCATGGTTTGTTCAGCTCAGAGAAGAGAAGATAGAGAGGAGACCTCATTGTGGCCTACAGCTTACTCATGATGGGGAGCCTCATGAGGGGCAACACTGCTCTCTGTTGACTTGAGATATTCTACTATTCTATGATTCTAATGAACAGAAGTCCTTGTACTTTCCAGATGTAGCAAAATGACTGTAGTAGCTATACTTGGCAGGTAGATTATGTGTAGAAATGGAAGAAAATTAGAAGTGTTCACTGTCATAAATGCAGAAAAAGAAAACAGCTTGACTTGTAAACTGATTGAAACATGCTGTGAATTGAAGTTGCAAAAGTGAATCCTTCTGAAGAGGATGGGGCATCCAGGTTGCCCAGAGAGGTTGTGGATGCCCCACCCCTGGAGGCATTCAAGGTCAGGCTGGATGTGGCTCTGGGCAGCCTGGTCTGGTGGCTGGCAGCCCTGCGCATAGCAGGAGAGTTGAAACTGGATGGTCATTATGGTCCTTTTAAACCCAGGCCTTTCTAAGATTTTATGATTCTATGATAAAGCTGGTAGACAATCTTTTCTGTTTACAGTAAGCTCAGCTTTTAATTTTGGGACTTTAACATTTTACTGATTTACAAAACAAATGTATGTAATTTATGGCACATATTTGAGTTACTAGATAAATTAATAATTCAGAGATTTTAACTGTTGTTTTATATATTTTAAAAATATATTATTGTGGGTTTTTTGTGTTCATTTTTGGTACTGTGATTTTACAGTACCATTAACATTTGGTAGAATTATTATTGTGCAATGCATATGAACACTGAAGATTAGAGTGAAAATATCTTTGTGAACTGAATTTAAAATTTACTTTGGCATACATGTCTTAAAAGTATCATTATTTTGTTATCAGGTCACAGAATTTTGCAGTGCAACTTTGTAGTCCGGGAAATGCAAATTTTTGTCCCAAGAAAAGCTTTGATGTGGTAAATTTAGAATTACCTTACTTTTGACAGAGTCAGCGTGTGACATGTTTATTGTAGAGCAACATCTTCTCCTCTAGTGTTGATTATTTTAAAACAAAATCAAACTGCAAGAAAGTTGGGTAGCAAATGTCTAATCTAGAGATTAATATCTGATTAATTAATCTAACTAATCTAATATCTAATTAATTGTTATTGTTGGCAAACCAGAATTTAGGAGAAAGTGTTTCACTATAGAGTACAGCAGCAGAGATTTTCAGACTCACGTGGAAAAATAAGTGCAGATGTTGACTATTAATATGCTGTGTAATCATAGCTTATAATCATAGTTTATCATGCAGGAAAGCAGCTGTTGTAGACACCTATCAGTTTCAACTCTGATGCCTGTCTTTGGCAGAGAGAAGAGTGCAGACCCAGTAAGGGTAAACATTTGTATTCAGATACGGTCAGTTTGACATCATCCCTTTCTGAGGCATTTCATCTCATTCCATTTATTTCTAAATGAGGTCAATTTGTCATGCTGCGGATTCCGTGCCTTGATATAAAATGTTTAAACAATGTAACTTTATCAAAGCTGTGACCTTTCACGTACTAGGTTATGAGTATTTCTCACATTTTAGAGAAACAGCCTACCAGCAAATTTGGACCAAAAAAAAACACCCAAGCATTGTTGGTAGCTAGTAAGTGTGGAAGTTTGGTGGTTGGAAGAGAGGGGTTGGAGCTTCATGATCCTTGAGGTCCCTTCTAACCCAGGTGATTCTGTGATTCTCAGTAGACCTTCTTTTATAGCTCCTTCTTTATCTATACAGATAATGGTATCCCCCTGCACAAACATAACCTTTAAAACTCTTACTTTCTCCTTGAAAATCTCAGTTCTTCCATAGTACAAAAATTACAAGATAAGAAAAGTCTGTTTTGAAGAGGACTAAGATTTTTCCTTTTTTCTTTTGTTTTCCTATTTTTTTTTCATTCTTATGTCAGAAAGTAATGTTTTCGTTTGATTGTCATTTCATCTACTTGAGGATGAATCTAAATGCTGGGTGTATGCTGAAATTGAAACAACAGTGATGGGAAAAAATAAAACGTTGTTTTCCTGTTTAAATTTGGTAGGACAAAAACTACATCAGGAATGTAGAGATGCAGAAGCAGTGTCTGTACGGAGGTTCTCTATATTTTAGTTTGCTTTCAAGTCTTGAAAACAATAGAGGACTAAAAAAAAATGTGTTTGTGCTGTGAATATCTGTAGGATGGTGTGGAGTGAATACAGCATCTGTGTCTGATTGTTCATTCAGTAATGATTGCTCAGGTTTAACAAAATGAAAGTTAACAGTGCATCTCCTTGCTTAACCTCCTGAAGAAGACTTATGTTTTGACTTTCACATTAGCAGAGAGCCAAAGACTTCATCTAGTCCAGTGCTTGTCCTTTCTAGTTCTACCTACAGTTTATATACTAAAACTTCAGCGTGGATATACAGTGCTTCAAACTTCTGAAAGTCAGTATGGGAAGAAGGTCACGCAGTTTATGTATGAATGCACAGTCAAGTTGGATTACTCCCTCTTTCGCACTGGATTTCTTTTCTCTGTTTCTTACATGTATTATAGATTTCTTTCAGAATCCCATTTGGACTGTAAAAACTGTCTTTCCCTGAAGAAAACTGTTCATACTGTGATATGCTGTGTCTGCAGCTATCTTAAGTAGATGGCAACAATTGTAGATCTTGACAAAGATTACAGCTGTCACAAAACAAGGCTGGATGGATGGCAATCCAGTGTCAAGATTCTCTACTGTCTCTCTTCATCCTGTAGGGAGAGATTTGGGTTATTAGAAGCACCATATTGCTGTCAGTTACCTAGCATATCCTCAGCATGAAAACTGTGCCTGAGCTGTGGCAGTGTTTTTGGTTCTCTCAGATTCTATGAAGCATAATCCTTGGAGGGAGGCAGAGATCTCAATCTTTTTAATTTGAATTGCCAGGGTCTCTTGATTTTTGTCCGACAAGATCTAGAATTGGGTTATTATGAAACTAATATTGTATGGCAGGTTCTATAACAGTGTCTTGCTTCACTGAAACGTGTAGATTTTTAGTAAATGGCACGGAAAATCTGGGATCTTAGAAGATATGTGCTATGTCTGCACTATTTCCTGAAGTAAACAGTCTTCATACACTAATGCTCTTCGGAACTTATCCAGTACTCACCAACTTTGCCTTCAAATCCTTACTAATTTTTAACCCATGTTAAGTAATGTGTTTGTAAATTTTAATGCACATCAAACATAAATGCTTGATACAGCTGTTATCAAACATAAACGTAGTTCGTAGAAAGTGCTTGGTTAAAGTGGAGAAATAATAGTTCATGTCTGTTTATACCAAAAGGACTTGATAAAATACAGCTTAACCAGCTGCTAGTTATGTATTTAATGTAATTTAAATGATTAACTGTTATCTATGATGTACTTCAATTCAGAATTTGATAGAATAGTTATTTGGCTGACAGGAGGGTTATAAAAGTGGTGTAATATACTTAATGTTTGATCTTTATCTTGCACAATATGAAGAGAAATACCTCTTCCATAAAATTGGTTGCTGAAAACTTTTTAAAGAAAAGTTGATAGTGATATTTGAGATTTAAGATATGTCCGTTTATAATATAATAGCACTGAACTGCATGTAAAATAAAATCCATCTATATTTTAATTTTGTCAAACTCTAATTTTCTAAAACTACAACACTTTTTACAAATTCTATTTATTCAGTTTATTCAGGCACGAGTAGCTTTGTTGCCAGTTTGTTTTTTTTGGCAATACTGATAACAAGTAAGAGTTCCTTGGTGTTTTAGATGTCTCTTCTGAAGAAGGAAATTCTAGATTAACATGCTCCATTATTAAATGTCAGAAATAACACTCAATATTTTTACAAATCAGTAATGTAGGTTAACTGAAATGTTTGGAAATGTTACTCGTCTCTTTTTGTGGGGCTGGAGTGAAATTACTGCATGATTTAACACATAAAACTTGCCTTTAATAAGTCATTGAATATAGAGGATTTCTTGCGTTCTACCCAGGGACCTCCTGGAATCATTTAGTACTTAACAGATAATAATAAAACTGAAGCAGGTGATGAATTAGTGGAATTGCTGATATCCTGACTAACAAGCTGTGAGCACTTTCCTGTTAAGTTACAAAATGTTTTCATAATTTAGGCAACACTGCACTGCCTAAGCAGAATGTGGTGTGTGACCTCAGCATCGTTCTTTAGCTGGATGAATACCGGAACATCTGAATGAAAGTCTTAAAGTGAGTGTTTCTTTTTGCTTATTGATGTTGTAAAGCACATTCCGTGGAGCAACGGAAATGTTCAAGTCAAGCAAATTAAGCACTAAACCACTTAACAGTTGAAAAGCCTGAGTCAAGATCAGGTGCTGTCATTCTCAATGCATTAGCACCTGTGTATTAGTGATGTTTTACTTGTTCTTGTTTTCTGAGAGATTGTGATACATATCTGTAAGGGTATACATTGTTATGCATATAACTCTGTTTAAAAAGTTTTGTGTGATGTTGTCCATGGAATTTTTCTGACACATGACTGAATAAGACTGAAGATGAATCATCACTGGGTATTATCAAGCAGTCCACTTTTATCTTCAGTGCCTTAGGGCTGTATGTTTACTGTATCTCTTACTGCTTTTCTCCAGTATAACTGGAGAACTTACAGAATGTTGACTTAATTTGATTTATAAAGTTGAGTACTTACAGTAAATCTGTGAATCAGAAGACAATATTTAACAATTCTGAACCTAACTTGAAACAAAGCAGGTTAATTATAGAAAGCCTTTACTTTGTACTTAAAGAACTTCCTTATTCTTGTAAGGGGGGAGGGTCTTATCACCTGGTAAAAGAAAAAAAAAAAAACCAACCAAAAACAAGATGTTCTTACTACAGGACTGATGCTTGAGAGCTCAAAAATGGCCCATTTCAATAACTATACTTAGACCAAAGTGGGAGGTAAATAGATGCATATTAAGTGTGGACAGTAGAGCTCATCCTAAAAAATCCTTGAACTCCTTAGTTGCTAATGATGTACAGTAAAGTGATTGTGTGAAGTACCTGACATGAATAACTGGTCAGAAGTAAACAGGACAACCTCTAATTATCCCAAAGATGCTGGACAAAGAAGCTTTTCTTCCCTGTATCTGTATTAGCTAAGAATTAAGCATCTGTTTTCATCTCCAACAGAACTGGCCGTGTTTGAAGTCCAGTGGGCTTGGGGATAATATTCAGTCTCGTTTCAAAGGTTTCCAGTAATGGCTAATTGCTGTCTCTGCTTAAGAGAGAAAGTGCCATGTGTATTCTCAAGCACATTTATGCCACGGATTAAGGTTTAATAGATTATTTTAGTTATATAACTTTCCCATAGCAACTACAGGAGGAAGTAATATTTGGAAAAATGGCTCTCTATTTTTAGAGACATTTAGTTTGACAGGTCTTTTGACCTTTCTTAGAAAGACTTAGGTGATTGCTTTTCATCTTATCTTGTGTTCTTATCAGTTTTTCTTTGTAACTGGCAGCTGTGGGGAAAATCAGCACCTGGTGATCACTTACAAAATGCTAAAAATTCAGCAACCACTTAAAGAAGTCTGTGCTGCAAGGAGATGTGAGAATTCTTTATGTGAGATATATATGAATATGAGAATTCATTTATATTAACCCTTCATAGAACTTAGACAGCCTTCCACTTTTTGCTTGAAGAGCACTAACAAAATTTCCAAAAACCTCCTCTCAGCCTGACATCAACAGATGTGGTCAATCAAATACTAACACAATGGTCATGTTTACCTTTTAAGTTCAGTATTTTTTCAGCATAAAATAGTTGTAGGTAGCTGTATTTTTTTTGTGTCAGTAACTGCATATACCCTAATCCGCATGTGTGGTGTTATGTGCTGAGTATACAGATATGTAAATATAGCAAATACTTTGTTAAATGTTAATATCTGAAGGCTGTGGAAATAGAAATTAAAAATGGCTAAATTAAAGCTAACCTGTCTGCTTTCTGTTTTAAGATAATGTTAGGCTTCCATCTGCGTATATAGATGGCCAGTGGATTGCAGATTTTACAGAGCCCTCTATAAAGTAATAAGAGGGATAAAATTCAGTTTTAATATCATTTTTCTTTTTTATCAGTGTCTCTTTATGGTGTTGTGTAGGCACTTAGTTATGTTAAGGTGATTTACTGCCTTTAGGATGTTCCAAAATACCCGGCCTTCTCACTTGTAGCTCAGTTTAGGTTTCCACAACCTTCAGCATGTGTTAGGTCCAGAGTTAATCTTTTCCAGTGTGTTCATTCACTCAGTAGCTTTCAACCAGAAGTGATTATAAACCAGCTTTACAGATTTCTCATAAACAACAGCACTTGTGAGTATAATAAATGAACTGGTTTTTATGTTTTTATCTGTGTTAGAGAGCTTCCTGAAAAAGAAAAGGAAGCCTCCTGTAAATGCAAACTCTTACTGAATAGGATTTTGTTACTGCCACAAGAAGTACAACCTCAAAATATTGAGCTTTCAAAGTGGCTGCCTAGCAACATAGGGCTTTTACAGGCTAGCAGCTAAATGGCTGCTTTTTGGAGAAGAATTTAGGGCTAGCTGATTTCACGCAAATAGCTTGTATGAAATCATTCCCCTTCGTGTTATTTGCAAAATGTTGCTGAAGTCATAGCCTCAGGGTATCTGTTTTTCACAGTTTGCTTTTCGAGGTTTAGGATTGGTTGAGATAATCACATAGTGATTGTATCTGTTTTTCATTTCTGGAACTGATGATTTCTAAAGTATCAAAGATATTTTGACATAGTCTTACAAAACATATAGCCCTATGAATGTTGGTAATGCTTTTCATATCTGCAGATATTTTGAGAAATAAAACAGCCCCTACATTCATTGGAATCAGAAAAAAAAAATGTGAAGTTTTGATGCCAATTTGTATCCAACTTGTACTGATGGTCACTGATATTTTTGTAGCATTCATCCAGCCATCCAGCTGCCATTAAATATTGTTTATCTGTAAGTCTTTTAACCCAGAAGAAACCAAAGTTGCAAATCTTTAAGCCTTTATATATCATAACTGATGTTCTGCTGTTCCTGTGATTGCTGTAGTTCATATGCATGAATGGAGAAATCTATGTCAAGAAAAATAAACAAGGCAGAGGTAATTTTAGACCAAAAGCTCATGCTTATTGGGTGCCCAAAAGTTTGTATTTATAAAGCACACTGCATTTAGCGGTGCTAGAGAGCAGCCAATCATAGTGGATAATTCACCTTTTCTTTGCAGAGGAAGGAAAAAGAAGCTCTTTATTTGAACAGCTGGATGAACACAAGGCATAATGAATCTTGCTGTAAAATTGAATACTTCTATATTTAAAACAAACAAGAGAAAAGCAATGCTGAGAGCTATTGTTTGATTACGCAGTTTGTGGTGAATCCACAGCACACAGAAGGTCATATGGCTATGACTGGGTTTCAGGTCATTTCTAAGAAACTCACTGAGCTCAATTACACGTGGTTAATAGCATGAGGGTTGCAAGGGGAACATTATTTCTTATAAAGCAATTTATAATTCTTAAAAACCATAAAAAGTATGATTGCCCAACTTGCTAAGGTAATTAATTACGAGTTGTCACACAGAGGTCCATTTAAAAAAAGGTAAAATAAATGAAAGAAATAATAAGATGCATTTTGCTTTGTATTGTATGAAAGCAGTCAGTACTGAGATTGTGTGGCTCTGTTTTCCATACCTTAAAGATTATAAAAGTTATAAAGCATAGAGGGTAAAACAAAAGATCAGAACTACTCAAGGTCTAGTAGAACTACTATGTGACATGATACTAATGTAGCCTAGAGGTTTGTGTTTATGAAGGAGATGGATAATATATAGCCAGATCACTGTTTCAAAGCACCTACAGCAGGAAACTTCTACTAATAGAAAGTTATTTAATTTAGCATTGAAAGGCATAATGTGATCTAAAAGCTTGAAACTGAATCTACATGTATTCTACATATAGCATGACATTCTTCGTAGTGTGGATAACTGAAGACTTCTCAGTCTTTCAGGACTTGAGAAATCATGGATTCTCTGCTGTTTGAAATGTTTAAAGGAAGATACAGCATCTTATATCTGGAAGCCCATTTGAACTACAGAAATATAGGACTGTGGCATTTATTTTAACCAGAACATGTGCTATCATTAGTATACTGAGAGTAAGTGTGTGTGAGACTTAAAGGGATTCTAGGAAGGAACAGTAAAACTAAATATTCCAGGAACTGCATATGACTATGTCAGGAGCTGCAAATATAGATGGAAAACTTTGATGTTGAGGCAAGATTATGTCTTCATAGCTGTTATCTTTTGACAAAATCTTTCATCGTTTTGTCTTTTGACAGATACAACTGACTAGCCTTTAGCTAGCTAGTGATGTGATTGAATCATCTCAGTGTTTTATTCGCTAGCTATTTAGTTCAATACTTTGTGGCTTTTTAAACTGATAAACCACTCAAATCACTCAAGTCAGCAGCAGGTCTTCTGCAAGAAAATGCTGTCCTATATTCAAATAACACGCTAAACCACTTTTGCAGTTGGTTTATGTAATGGTGTATCACCATCCCACAAGCATCTGCTCTTAGAGTGCTGCATATTGAGTAGGAACTCAAACATGTTCTAGTCAGTGCAGATCAGATGACAGGACATCCTTCAAGCAGCAGTGCTACTTCTGCTGCACCCCACAGCTGCACTCCCTTATCTGAGGGAGAAGGCAAGAATATTAAAGGCTAGGAGTATGTGTTGGGTCTTTTGTTATTATTCAGGGATGTTTTCATGCTTCAAACTGAAACTCTTTGACTGCTGAGGAAAAAGGTTTAGATGACTCTTGCAGCTTCTCTGTATAGCTACAGAAGAAACCTGAAGCAATGTAAACAGCATAGTTCAGGGGAGTTCATATGTGATGAATGTCCTATGAAAAACTGTTGCATACAAGTGAAAAATACAGTGCAAAATACCCTGTTTAACAAATTCAGGGCCTAGGATTAAATGTTACAGTGTTACTACTGTCATGCTTGATGCATGTGATTCTGGTTGTACTTGCTTCACTGTGAGTCTCAACAGACTCAGTTTTAATCTTTTTTCCCTGTAATCTGGCATGTCTGTAGAGGACCCTGAGAGATCCAATGTACCGATAAGGGAGAATAGCCAGTGACTGGTTTTTATCCTTGAACATCATGGTGTCTACTTTAAGGTATTCAAATCTATCAGAATTAGTCTTTTTTCAGTATTTTCAGAAATATTACATTCTCTCTGTTAGCTAAGTCATTGTTTATTAAAAAGGCAAAATAAAAGAATAAATTCAGTCCAAAGCCTTCATTGGTATTATTTCTGCTCTATGCCCTGGTAGAGTACACTGGTATGAAAAGCTTCAATGAGTTGCAGTTTATTCCTCCATGCTTGGCAGCAAAGCATAAAGTTTGCAGAAGAAAAGACAAAGTGCCAAGAACATGTGCCAAATCATAATATCTCTTCAGCTCCTTCTGCTGGAAGAATCTCAATGCGGCCCCCAGAATGTTTGAAAACCACCATCAGTCACTGATAATGCTTCTATTTAAGTAAGCATCAGTCCTTACTTCAGGGCAATTGGCCAGACTGAAGCAGACAGCATAATTTCTCTCTCATTTTAGTAATTTGTGAAGTATTTCAGGATGAACACTTAGGCAAATAGATGTGAATTACTGGAGAGTGCTTTGTTTGTTTGGGATATACTGAATGAAATAATTGATTTTGTTAGAATGTTTCCCAGAAAGCTTATTTAGCGTGATACTGATGCTGAAGGTTGATAGCTTCTTAATCAGGGCAATACCAGAATAATTTTCATTAAGGACAATCATCAGCTACTGTCATAGATTTATACAGCTTATAATGCTTAAGTTAAAGTCATAGAATGATGCAGAAGTTTGAGCTGGAAAAGGCCTAAAAATCACCTAGATCCAATTCCCATTGGATGAAAATTTCCACTCGGTTTGAAATCCACAAAGGAGATGTTTGTTCTCTTTTTTGGATGATTGGTCTGTTGGTTGGTTTGTTTTGGCAGTGGTATTAATCCCTTTTCCATTACAGAGAATATAACAAATGAGTACTACAGAGAAGTAATTAAAAATGGATGGAGAAATTACTACCAACCCTTAGAATGTATAAAAGACTACCGTATATCTTTATTGCTCATTTAAAATAGGTTGTTTAAAAGATATGCTGCTTCATGCTCTTTTAATGGTTGTGGCTTTGTTCAGGACTGCAGTTTGAAAATAAGTGGCATATAGAGTAACTTAGTTTTTTCTCTGTTCTTACTGTCCATGGAAATTACAACAGATCCAAAGACCCCAATCACACTACTTGATAGAACAAATTCTCAGCTACAAAATACTCATTTTTAACATAGTCACCACCATTAGTTATGCATTTTCTCCCCAATGAACAAAAGCCCGTGTTCTGCGTTCATAAAACTCTGCTCCAGTGGAGGTGCCCCACTGTTGCTGTCACCACTGCTGAAATGCACCATCCACTGCCTCGCCGCCTCCAGAAGCAGTCAGCAAACATCAGTGAATGTCAGCGGGTGCCATTTTTCCACGTGGAGGAATTCTGTGACAAAGCTTTGCTTCACCATTTTGTCAGACTGCCTCTCTGCTGCCACCTGACACGTCAACCAAGTGTAGTGTAATGTTGTCAAGGAGGTTCAATCTCAGCTTCTGTACCACCAATACCTCTGATTCTGTGAGGCCGACATAATAAAATATGAGGCATTCCTTTACATCAGCCCTCATGTTCTTTTCCCTACAGTTATCTAGTAGACCATTTGGGAAAATGCAGAGTAGAACTCAAGTCTTTCCAGGTCAGATGTCTCCAATTAAAATGCTTCTGTAACAACTGAAAAAATAATTAGTTGATACTATCTGTAGAATTTACTACTTTGCACCTATTTCAGATTAGTCTACTCCAAGTGCTTTCACTTTTTCTGACCTCTGCCTTCAGTATTGGCAGATTTTTGTGCCAGATTTTACAATCTGGTGATATACAAGAAAATAAGCCTTATCTTGTAAAATCTTTTTCTACTTATTTCATAATGCTTGCTGTCATGAATGCATATGTTGGTATTTCACCTTTTTCATACAACAATATGGTTAATAATATCATATTTTGTATTCCTCTTTTGTTTTACTTACCGTTTGGTGATTTTCTGGAACATTGTTTTATCACTGATCTCTGTGACTCTGACTGGAAATGCTATAATCTAACTTGGGGAGATATTAATTTAGTGCACAGAGGAGAAGATCCAAAGTGAACAGATAGAAAACTACATTTGTGATATATCTGGGCAGCAAGATGTTTCTGGAAAGCAATATATCAGTGTTAATTCGGAGTAACCCAGATAAGTTGCCACAGTGGTTTCACTCGGTCTAAGGGTTGGTCTAGGCAATTTAGTTCCAAGCTAGACTTGGTTACATCTATGTAGCACTGTATTGTGCTGTGTTGATGAGACAGAGCAATAGTTAGTTGCACGGGAGCTTTTTATGTAAGTGTGAAATGACTAATTGTAAAAAGCCTTTTCTCAGTTTGAAAAAAAGAAAGCCTGCTACAGAAATGCAATGACCACAGTCCTGAATTATTAACCAAATAATGTTGTCATAAGTACAAAAAATTGATACATTCACATGCTGTATGAACCAGTGAGGTGTTGTAGAAACTGAAGAGACATCCTGCTGAATTTTTGTCATTCGTGCTTTTTTGTTTTTTCTCAGAGGAAAAAGAGCAGGCAACAACCAATCACTTACAGTTGCGCATGTTTCTGATGATGTGATTGTGTTGATGCTTTAATTAGAGCAGTGGGAAGTCAGCTTGAATTCTTTCGTTTTACAGAAAGCAAGAATTATTGAGGTTAATTAAAGGTTAATTAGAGATTAATTGATAGGGTTTTTTTTGTTTGTTTGTTTTGTTTTTTCTTCTTCTCTTCTGTCTTTTGGTGATAACAGAAACATTAGAATCCTTGACTTTGATAACAACAGATTGGGTAGACCTGGTGTTGATTGCTACTGCCAGCATGAAAGCGGTGCTGCAGTTCTACAGCTCCAGTTCTTAATCAATGAGGTAAGTATATATTTACTTGGATTCTTCTATATATGCTTAGGCAATTGGTGTATTATAATTGAGTGATACGAATTTTCCTATTGACAAATTGTGCCAACAAGTAAGTGGCGTACATCCAGAGGATGTTCATCATGCAGACTTTTAGAAGAATATTCTTGTGACTGCATGCCAGAAAAACTATAATGTTTATTTACATCACTATAAAATACTGAACAAAAGCAGTCAATACATGAATGTTTGCAGATAGATGTAAAATCCATTCAATTACTGAATGTGCTACACAGCTCTGTTTCAAATAGCAGTTAATAAATGACTTTTTTCCTGTGGAAAAATATTGATGGTAATTATCTAAAAACTCAATAGTTGTGGATATGCAACTATTTGCAGTAAAAAAGAGCAACTGCAGGGATCATCAATCAAGTGAGCATGCTTAGCCTTTCTACATGGTTTGTCAAAATCAAGTTCAGATGATGTAAAGAAACAGGACGAGATTATAACTTGCTCTATGCAGAAGGTCTCTGGAGATAGTGATGCACAAGAAAACTTTGCTGAGCCTATAAATCTACTCAGCAGATTGTTTTCAGAATCTTGTTACTTGAAAAAATCATAAGATAGTTTTAGTTCAGTTTGCATTAGTTTTCTTCCCTACTGTAGGAAAGCACTTTTGACAATTTCAAATCCTTGAAGATATTAGAGCTTCTCAATTAAAGGCCCTAGCTTTTGATGTTTTGTTGTTTTATTTTTTTTAATCTCTGAAGTAGTTTTGTTCTGAGCTTGTTTGGAAGATTGCCTGTACCGGTGAAGGTAATGAATGGAGACTGAAGCTTCAGTAATAATTCTTTATAAAAGGGTTGAAAAAGTGTTGGAAATAAAAGAGCCAAGATTTGAATGGAGCAGTCCTTTGTGAGCAGAAGAAACTGTAATATGAAAGATTATTTTGAGTTCTGTGGTGGAGATTCTATCTCTGTCATTGGTCCAGACTCTTTGGGAGATGACAGTTAAAGCATGGATTATATTGTATTAGGGAAGTCTTACTTTTGTAAGTTGCATTTGCATATGTCAGCACTGAAAAAACAGTTGCTAGGATTAGGAAGGAAATCTGAGATACAAGAACAGAACTTTCAGTCTATCTTATCAGACCATCGTAGTTAGTATTAACTGAATGTTCAGTCACATCCTCTGCCTTTACCAAAGGTAAATCATTGTCTTCTGTTTGGGCAACATCCAGTTCCTTTATGCTATAGGAGCGTGTAGGGATTGACTTCATAACTTCAGAGTATTTTTGATGTGTAGCAAACACACCATCCTTTTGTCTACATCTCTTTTGTCCTGTTTTTTTTTTTTTTTTTTTTGGTACCCATCCCTATATTCTCTTACCTGCATCTTTTCACAGTTCCAATTGTGAATGTTGTCCTCATATAGCTTCTGTACTGTGCTTGGCGCTGTCGTTTGTGTGTCCCTTTTTCCTTTACTCATACCATTTATACTCGCCCTTTAAAATAAGTACTGGCTGTCCTTCTTTTCATTAATCTCTGAGCTTGTGTGGAAATTTGTGGGAGTTTGCATGTATAGCTTTGGTTAAAAGCTTTAATTTGCATTTTAAATTGACAGAGCTTTAATTTAACTGATCTCATAATAATGTAAAGTACGTACGAGTATTAGATTTATTCAAATTAGTTTGAATATATTCTTATAGAAGGAAGCAAGCATTTCTCTTAAGTTGTACTGTTTTCTATGGGGACATTGTTTTAACAGTGAGGATGAATTGAGAATAAGACAGAGCTCACAGTAGAGTGACATGTGCTGTATTTTGTCTGCTCTAGGGTGCTTTGGTCAGTGCATGTGCAGATGATACACTCCACTTGTGGAATCTCAGACAGAAACGACCAGCTATCCTACATTCTCTGAAATTTAACAGAGAACGGTAAGACTATATAAGAAAAAATAAAAACATCATTTAAAGAATAGCACACTTATTTTCCAGATTTTTCATAATACATTTGATAGTTTGTCTTTCCAAAGGAGGATTTAATGTCATCTTGAAGCTTTTTTCTTCTGTTGTTTGAACCCTGTTTCCATAGAACAAAAACTTTGGTTTCTTTCTACAGCCTTCTCAGAACTAGACAAAGTGTAGCTATTCTTTTGTTGGATGTTTTTTCATTTGACCTTCTTTGACATGTACTGGTGTGAGCAGTGGTATGGTTGCTGCATTTGAAGACCAGACACAAAGCACTGTGATCCTTCAAGGCTAACCTGTTCTCTACTAGGCAGAGTACCTCAACTGACTTTAACACAGACATTCTTTTCCTCTACCCTAAAGAGTTTTATTTTATAAAATACCATAATTTTAGCAGGAATCCGTTGTGAATTTGTGAAACTATGTAACTGTCAAGTGAATAAAAATCTCCTTTTCTGCATTTTGCTTTATCAGTATCAAACTTAAAAACTTTGCTGAAAATAGATTAAATGAGTGATTATTTTCAAACTCAGACAAACAAGCTGAGTACTTTGAGTAACTAAATACAGATTAAAACTTGCTACAACAGATAGAATGCCAAATCTGTACTAATATTAAGAAAAAATTCTGCATTTATTTAAGGAAATTCAGTTACTATTGTGAAAAATGTGGTTTATTGGATAAATGTAGGAGGGTGTTGCTTTTTTTTGAGGAAGGGGGGGATGTTATTCCATTCTTCATCTTTGGGATCTGTTTGTTTTTGAGTTTGAAAACATAACCATTGTGCATTATGTGTTTCGAATAGAAGTTTAAGCGACACTGCAGTTCTCTCAATATACGCATTCAGTGTTTCTTCAGATACAGCAGCTTCTTTTTTAGGTGTTTATGTATTTACTTGTGCAGTGGTGAAAGATATCAGTTCCTTACAAACATTGTGAAGAAACAGTCTCATCAAAGCTATAGCTGGAACAAATCTGAGACAGACTTTTTATTTATTGGTTTTTTAAATTCCAATATATATCACATTGTATTGAATTATTGTAATTATTTTTTGTTTTAAGTCTGAAATTAATTAACTTATTTATTTAGTGGTAAGAAAGAAAATGCAGTATCCTGATTCCAAAGAGTTCCTAATCATAAAAGTATATCAAGTCGTTTGGGACGGGATGAGAGAGGATGAGGAATGGTTGTCATCTTACTTAGATTGAAATATTTCAGTCTTGGTATTCTCACCAAGAACATGAATCATTTACAATTTGTTGATAAGCCTAAATACTGTGTTCTAGTATACCATAGTCTGGTTCTTCCAGCTAGCAATCTTTCATACAACCTAAGGTATCAGTAATTAGAAGAATGCAGTGTCTATTCACCTGTTTGCCTGCCATTTCTTAGATGAGCATGATCATAATTGTATCAGAAATTTTTTGATGAAACAAAGACACATATTTGGGCTGAGCTAGGAGCAAAACACTCCTCTTTATATTCACCTAAACCTTCTTTTGCTTATGAGATCCTAAAACACTGGGCGGAATGTTTGGAAGCAAGTTATTTGGAATGCTGGAAAAATTTGAATGTAACTAAATATTGTATAATGGCATTTTTGAGCTGAGGTTTAAAAGGATCTGGGGGTATAGCTATTTGTAACAAATGCATAGCTTGTTATATTTCCTTTTGTCAAAATGTAGTAAGTTGTGATTAAATGTAAACTTATTAGTTCTTTTAATCATATGTTAAATTACTGGTACAATCTCTGCCATTTAAATCACTATATTAGCATGTTAAAGACTCTGAGGCAAATATCCTGATAAACAGCTATATCGTAGCATCAAATAAGTAAGCCCAGTGTTAAATTACAGTAGAACTTTCAACAAGTATGAGGACATTCTTTTGTGGGCAGCTCTTTACTTCTGAAGGTTCTGTAACACTGCTATAATTTTTTAGTTTTCTGTGTTCAGGCACTTGGTTCCAGAGTGAAATCTCTTTGTTGTTATTGTGTTTTCTTTTAACATAGATGTAAATAAATTTTACATAACCTATTTTGTATTTCCAATTGTCTACACTCGATTAAATGTTTTCTATGCAAAACTCAGCACAATCCTCTAGGCAAGTGTGTATGTGTGTGTATATATATATATATATATATATATATATATATACACACATATACATATATATACATATATACACACACACACATATATATATATATATATGAAGTAATGCCAAAACCATCATTAACCCTCTCATTAGTTTTTAGCATTTCTCTGTATATATTTCTAATGGAGTTCAGACTAAAAGAGAGCTCCCATGTTTTTTTTCTGGAGGTTTTTTTTTTTAATTTAATTTAATTTAATTTTATTTTATTAGAGTACAGAAGATACGAATTACATGATACTCAGAGAAAGAGCAAATAATGGTTGTTAGCTATAAGAAATTTCCACCAGAATGGATGTAAGGGGAATTTGGGAGCCTGACAAAGCAGAAAGATCAAAATTGATTTTCTTCAGGAGATTCATAGATCTGTCTCAGAAAAATGTGTGTTCTTTGCTGTTGGAACAGATACCTTCTATTTTTCTTCCTCTCATCCTTTCGTCTACTTTTGCAGGGGAGGCTGACAGGAGTTAAGATTCATACTGAATTCTGAACAATACTGATGAGAGAATAATTATGTATTTTTTTCTTGTTTAAAGTTAGTAACCCCAATGAATAAGCTGATATTTTTTTGTTCTACAGTGTAATCTGCTGGACTTTTTAGCACTTAATACATTTTTGCCTTGTATCAAAATACAAGGTTGTTGTGTTTCTCCTGCTGTAGGTGGCAAGTAATATGAAGCATGGAGAACCTTCAAATAAATATAGCCACTATGTTTCAGTGCTTGGTCCCATTCCAGTAATTGTAATGATAAAACTGTTACTCAAAAACATGCATAACAGTAGCATATAATTGATAATACACAATTTGTGATTCTGTGCATAAATAGGAAGCAGAGTTAAGACTCTGGATAACGTTAGGATTGAGCTATAACAACCAAAAACTGTTGTAGACTTTTTTCTTCTTTTTAAAGAGTCAGAGCAGACTAGCTTCAGCAAGTATAGCTGAGACTATATGTTCACTTAGTTCATATATGCACTAAGCGCAACCCAGATTTCAGTGATCTCATATATATATGTATAAGTATATATTTCAGATTACATAGGCTTTCATTTGTTAGTTTCCCTTACAAACATGGTTCATCTCCTGTTACTCTGAAGCTGAGCTAGCTGAATTACCTTGTGGCTGATACCAGGGGTAGTCTTCCTTTCTTTTCCTATTTTAGCCAGCACTGATTGGCATGTTACAAGTGAGCTGACAGCACTGTCAGTTTGTACACTGACGCATTGTACTCATTGTACATGAACACACTGTAAATGTTCTGCTGGATCTTTAAATCCATCTTCATACACTGTGCACTGATGCTGCAAAAGTACCTTGAATGCCTTTCTAAAGGGAAGTCACCAGAAGTCTGTGTAACTGGCTTTGGGGCTGTGGCCTGTAATACTTTACTATGTGTTAAGCATATGCTGGCACAGAGGAAGAGGAGCCTCTTTAGTGGATGACACAGAGCAATTGCTTTGGCAGCTTTAACTTACTGCTATTTAGAATCCTGACCCCTTCATCTGAGATTTTACAGTATTTGAACAAGGTGATAAAGGGTATTACTGCAGTGCTTGGAATCAAAGAGAAAAGACAGAGATATCTTTGGATCAGGTGACCTTTCTTTTTTGTTGGTCTGTATTCTTTTCTGAGAGCAGCTGGTATCTTGCTATACCTTTGCAGGGTTTTGTATCCTGGTTTCTTTGCCTCATCAAAAGGACAGCAGGAGGCTACTGAATTAATAGTGATGATGGGCTGTGCAGTCTCTGTACTACACAAATCTGTTTACTTGTGTGTTACGGACTTGGATTGTGTGTCATCAACAGTTCAAGGAATTGAATTCCTCTTATAGGAGAGCCTCCTGGTTAATATTCTATAACTGCAAATTAATCAGAGCTCTGTCATCAAACACGATAACAGTTAATAGGTTCAGTGAAGTTACACAGCCACTCTGCAACACAAACATTCTAATTACACAAAAAATTCTAATTACATGATGTGATGCTGCACTTGGCTGTTTGACAGAATGACAAAATTCAAATAGAAAGCAATATTTCACCATACAAACATTTGGGAAAACCTCGAATTGTCTCTTGGTGTAAAAAGGTAGACAGGATTTATACTTTCTTGGGATGAGGATAGGAAAAAAACGAGGAACACAGAAAAAAGCCATGGTGTTTATTGGCATTTGCTTCCACATCTTGAAGAAGTTTTTACAAAATGACCATGGCCTGGTCCTGCTTTAGTGCTTGTCACTTCTGACTGAATATTGCTCAGTGCTATCAGTAAGCAATGTTGTCTACAAGCTGTTAATTGGCATATCTAATTCAAGAGAAACTGACCTCTTTGACATGTTTTAACAATCCCAAGCATCATAATCTGACCTTTCTAATATTTTTTATACTTTTTATAATGAGTTTTTAAGATAAGCGTATGATGCAGGAGATAATCAGAATATTCCTATATTCCTATGAGGGAGCATACTCTTATTACATACATACCCTTACTTGGAATATAGTTCAGTGTATTGTTAGAATAAGGTAGTAGCTACAGAATCTGCTCTAGCAGCCAAAAGTAGGTACTGACATTGAAGATCTTCCATGAGTCTCTAGTCTTTTCCAGTCTTATGACAATATGTTACCACCATTATGATGCTTCCTCCCACCTCATCATGGGAAAAAAACTGGTAATGACCATAATTCGTCTATTTGTTTGATCACACAATTATCCTTATGTTACTGTCATCATAAAAGTTACTTATGCAAAATTCCAGAAGCAATTCATGCCACAACTCATATTTACTTCTGTTATTTTTATGCTTGTTTTAGTGGTGAAGGAAGTTTAATAAATTAGTATGCAGAAGTTGATCATGGTTAAGTGATAATTTGAGATGTTATCTGTGAGGGAGAAACTTTGTTGCAGATCAGCATCCTATTCAAGACAATAGAAAAATTAAATAGTTTCTTTAGCAGTTTGAGAACTGTTTTTTGTGTAATTAAGGTAGATTGCAGATAAGAGCTTGAAAAATATTTATTATGCACTTGAAGATCTAAATGGCAGGGAATAATACACAAACTGCCTATTGAATTGCTTCATGGGAGGAAGATGCACAGAGTGATGAGCTTTTCTTAACTGCAGAAGCTTAAACTTAAAAGTTTATTTCTTCTTCTCTTATGCTGAAAAATCAGCAAAGGGCTAAAATATAAAACATAGGTTAGTTATACCAATAGTATACCAATAGTCATCAATTTTGATTGGACAGATTTATGAGGTTATGGTATTCCTCAAAAGCAGAATGAAAAATAACTTGATACCCAATTTTTTCCTTTTAATGGATGTTGAATACCATAGAATCACAGAAATGCAGGAGTTGGAAGGGACCTCAAAAGATCATTGAGTCCAACCAAAAGCAAACCAAAAAACATTTGGAAGATGTTAATAAGCTAAATTTGGGGGCTATAAACGAATCTTACTTATGAGAGTTATTCAAGTTACTTACTTCTTACTGTGTGTCACTTTGACTGTACTTCTGTCTATTATTTCTATTATAAAAAAGGTATCCCTTTGAAATGCCATTATTTCATATCACCTTTATGTGGTGTTTTTTTTTCTTCAAAAGGGACAAAAAACACGTTCTAAAAAACTTATTTTTTTTTCTATAACCTGGCCACCTCTGGTTGTTTGCCCAGATAATTTCCCTATAAGTTTCTTTCTTTGGGGAAAAAATCCCTTAGTTCTTAGTAGTAGACATAATTTTGCTACGTGCTGCAAAACTTTAAATCATACACTGTGCAATATGCTAGTGGTTCCTAATGCCATTGAAAAGAAGTAAATTGTTTGTCAATAGATCTCCACTTTTTCCTTTTTCAGAAAATACAGGATAACGTATCATGCTGTTTTCATATAGCAGCTGGGTTGCCAGATTGCTCTAATGCCAGATTTGCATAGCCGAAATTAAAATACATACACACGGCCACACATTGAACAACTGTCTTTTGAGGCTTTAGTCACAACAAATGAGAAATCCACTATTGTAGTATAAAAAAAAAATAAAATACAACATGATTTCCACATGTGGATCATCTATTTAAGAACATACATGTTAGTATTACACAAGAGCAAAAAAAAAAAAAGGTAATCTTTTAAAATTCAAACAAATTCAGGCTGCGTAAAATGCAGATCACTGTGAGAGGGTCTTTATTAACAGCATCCTACCACTATAGTTACAGGAATTCTCTACTTTTGCAAGCGTGTTTCTAGAAGGTTTCAAATTTGAGTTTCAAATTCACTAACCTGTTCTGGTCTATCATTTGACCTCTGTTAGAGTAGCTTTCCAGTCATGTATTTAAGTAGGGGAGAATATGCTACTTTTTGTTCTAATAAGGCATCTGCTTCTTGGAAACCACAGCACCCCTTTCCTGCTCAGGCACATGGTAGCTTTAACCAAAATCCAGTGCAGTGATTTAGGATACTTTTCCTTCTGTCACAGTAAACTCTGGGCATTATTCCAGTAAGTCAGAAATAGAGCTAGTAATGTCAGTGTTCAGATTATCTCATTAAACAGTACATGAGCAGGAAGAGAAGAGAGACTACAGATTGCAGAAAAACAAGAACCGTTAATCACAGTGTCCCTGTCTACTGAAGCATAACAAATGGGAACAGCTGGTCTCCAATAAGTCTACATGATTTTAATTGATGGAAGCTGATAAGGAAAAAAAACAACCACATACCCAGTAAAGTGTGTGCACATACATGAGCACATGTACATAGAAATGTTTGGGTATTTTTTTGCTTTGAAGTCAGTTTCAGTAGTTTGGTGTTGTACTGAACCAGAAAGTTAATCAAAGTAGCTTAATAGGTATTAAAATAAAATTGGTTTTAAACTCCTTATAGTAAGAATGGGTGATGTAAACACAGATTTCTGCATACAGAGGATGAAATTCAACCTTATCATCTTCAAGCTTAGCCAAATATTTCGTCTTTGAAACTATGGGATTTTGGTGCAAAAGCTGCATTTTTTTATCTGTAGTTCCTGTGTTGGAACTCTGCCCTTAGGGGTTCTTTTTTGTTTTGTTTCTTTTTTAAAGCAGCTATTACAAGCACAGTCAAAGAAATGAATCAAGAACTTTCTTTTTTGGGAACAGCATTGCCATCTTGGTTGTTTTTTTTTATTGCTAAGAAATACGGTGGCTGTTCCTGTGTTCTGCATTGTCCATCACTGCTACAATGCTGTACAACTGCTACATGGCAGCTCCATCTTTATTTAACCTTGAAAGAAATTAATGGCAAGCAAGTAATGTACTACAAATAAGAAACAGTGATTTCACAGGTTAGTAGATGAGATAAATCATGTACAATTCTCTTTCTCCCAGAGATGAAAGCCACAATTTAGTCTGTTTACCAACACTGTTTCATTAATTCATTCATTTCACTGATTTTGTGAAGCTTTTTGTTCTTGTCTTTGTGTTCTCAGAACCAGGAACTGACATTAGAAACAAATTAGATACCAATGAAAAATATGCTGATTTCTTCTAGCATCTTTTTTCTTGCTAAGAAAGCAAGTTCCGGTGTTGAAACTAGGAGTGATTTCCTTATCTTTTTCATTGGCTCCAAGCCCACTTGTTCAATCTACTGCATTGCTATTGTGTATTACTACAAATCTAGCTGTGCTGAATATGTCACTTTTATTGTCGATGATCTTGCTCCCCCTGACTATGCAAGCCAAGTTCATCCAGCCTGCAGACCATGAATTGCATGCAGCCTTGGAGAGATAATAACAAGGCCACACATAAGACTGTAAACTTTTAACAATATATGATTTTTAGTGATATTTTTCATGAATTGCTTGTGCATAGCTTGAGTGCAAACAATGGAATGCTGTAGAGGGGAAGATGCACTGCAGTGCGAACACTGCCTCTTGCAGCTGCCACACACAGTGTGTGTATCATGCACTACATGAGCTTGTGCTACCTTGCAAGAGATCACCAATAATATCTGAACCTATCTACATGTCTGTGTTTGTGAAGACAGAAGTTTTTTGTTATTAAGCAGACACATAAGTTTTCTTATATAATTATTAAACTTGTATTATTTCATAAAATAACTTAATAAGTTAACTCATTTACTGTCAAAGACATGTTCACAATACTCATACAGTTCTGGCAATTTTTCTAATTGTCAGCATCTCAAAAAGCTCACAAAAAGTATAATTTGCAATGTGTTTTTAGTTAGTTTTGCAATACGTGTTTGATTGTTTCTGTTAATCTGAACATATGAGGCAATATAGAAGTAACAATCACCTAAACAAACAAGTGTTAATTGAAGTGTTAAATAAAATCAAACTATATATATGTTGTCACAATGTTTTCTCAACTTTTTTTCTTAGTAGAATTTATAGAAACAATGCATGTGTCTGTGTGCAAATAGAATCCTTTTGTTATGATATACTTGCATTTAAATTACATTTTAGATATGCAATTCTGATTTACTGGACCTTAGCATTCAAAAAGGAATCTTTCACTACTGAAGTCGTCAGGTCAAGATAGATATCCTTCAGCAAGTTGTTCTAATTCATGCAGTAATTATTTTGAAGAAAACCTGTGTCCTGTATTCAGCAGAATAAGAGAGGAGCCCCAAACATTTATTTCTTAAATTACAGTCTACAGATTAAATTATCAGTGTTGTGCAAATAATGACCATGGAGCCAGGAGAAGAGCTGTAATCACTCTAACTGAAAGGTAGTCTCCTGAGGCATGCTTAACTTTTGTAGGAAGGAGATTGGTTTCCTCAGCAGCTGAACTTTTCAGTGCTGAGACAACACTGGATGTAAGACAGTGACTTGGTAGTTCTTGAGAGAAGGTGACTGGCCAGCAGGGCTTGCATCCATCAGTTATTCATGTTCCTCAGGTTAATGCTGCAAGTTTTGTTTTCCTCTTCTCCTTTTCCTTGTTCGTTTTTAGCCCCCTGTATGTAAAATGTCATAGAATCATAGATCCCAAGTTGGAAGAGGCCCATAAGATCATCAAGTCCAGTTCCTGGTTCTACACAGAGACACCCAAAAAGCCAACCACATGAGAGCATTGTCCAAATGCTTCTTGAACTCTGGCAGCTTGGGGCTGTGCCCACTCCACTGAGGATGCTGTTCCAGGACCTGAGTACATGGTCTTTGTTTTTCCACATGTAATTGGAAAAAGCATAGTATAAATTCAGTTGCAATTTCGATGCGAAGCGATGAGCAATTAGATAATTAAATTGGAAAAGCTGTTTCTCATTTCTACATAAATAATTTCTTTTCTTCCTCCTTCTGAACCCACCCCCCAGGAAAAGTATTCCAGGAAAATTGTTCATATTAAACCAGAAAAAAAATAATACAACAGTGACAGAAGTATAAGTATGTTGCTTATATAAGTTCAGAAGCAATCTCAAGACTTAAATACATTTTGACTGATATTATTAGTTTTTCCCGTGTTTGTTTTTTTATTTATTATATTTTATGTCCTACTTTGGGATTTGGTTGCATTGAAAGACTGATACATCTTAGGGTATTTAGCTGCACAGGAACACCATTCAAGATATCAGCTCATTTTTCTCACTATTTCTTATCACAATCAATGAGATTCATACTGTTCTTTGATGCTGGCTTGATGCTAATAATGTACAATATCTACAGTTCAGTCTGGCTTTCTTTAAGTGGTCAATGTTGAGCAGATTCTCAGCTCTCCATTTAATTGTGTTCCATATTCCCTCAATCAGATTGACAATCTGATGAAATTTTTGCAGAAGCACTTCACACTCACATAAATCACTCCAAACCTGCCTTCTTAAGGGAAGAAAAATAGCCCTTCTATTTTTCTGGTAAGTTGATCTTTTGTAAAGGTGTCAAAAGACACTGTAATTTGCTTCTGGCATATATGTCTAATATAGGGATACCTTTCTTCCAGAATAAAAACAGCAGTATGAAACATTGTTTTCTGTCAAAGAAATAGTTGTGTACTTACTGAAAGATGATCATTAAATCCCAAATCTCAGTTCAAAGCCTTCAAGCCTTAAGCTGAAGTTAATATTCTCTGTAAAGTCAATAGTCAAAAAAGTCAATAGTACCTAAAGTAGTATGCATTCAATTTACATAATGCAGAAGGAAACTACATTACCGCATGATATAAAAGAAAACTATGCACTGTGTAGTTTTCTGACAGTATGAAAATCATATGGCTTTGTTTGGTGAAACCCGACATTGTATTGTATTAAAATGCCTAATAATTCCATAACTCTGTGCTCTAATATGCATTTAATTTTAAAAATATATTTGTTACATACAGTGAATATAACTGTGCTTCTGTTTTGAGTACTGTCCTGTTCCATGAGGACCTTATCAGCAGCCTTCCAGTACCTAATGGGGACCTACAGGAAAGGTGGGGAGGAACTTTTTATAAGGACACACAGTGACAGAATGAGGGGAAATGGCTCTAAACTGGCAGAGGGCAGTTTTAAACTAGATATTAGAAAGGAATTCTTTACTGTGAGAATGGTGAGACGCTGGAACAGGTTGCTGAGAGAGGTTGTGGATGTTCCTTCCCTGGAAGCATTCAAGGTCAGGCTGGATGGGACTCTGAGCAACCTGGTCTAGAGGGAGGAGTCCCTGCCTATAGCAGGGGGTTGGAACTAGGTGATCTTAAAGGGCCCTTCCAACCCAAACCATTCTATGATAGTATGATTACTTTAGTCTGATGCTGCTTTTACAGCAAGATCTCTCAAATTTTAAACCCAAGATTGGAACATGGAGGTAATACAATAGCTGGGACATTAGACAACCATTTGATTTTATGATTATTTGTAGCAGGACATACTGGAAATTATAACGTAGAAGCAAATTTTAAAAGGAAAATGAAAGCAGTCTAGCATTTTCTGTGGTGATTTTGAGACTATATTTCATTGCTGTATTATTGAATTTAGTTTTGTGCTTTGGAGATCAAGTTTTCTGCAGTACACCACTTCTTGCTTGTGAATTGATTTATCTGAGTTCTGAAGTTCAGTGTGATCCTAGACTTGAACTTGCTTAGACTGACAACTCAACTGCAAGAATTTGGACTGAAAGTATTCAAGTCAGCTAGAAGTCACTTTGTAACTCATGAGTTATTTCTCAGTTCTCTTGAGAACCACATTTTCAACACTTTCAAAGTCATAAATGCTTTATCTTCCTATAAGTTTACTACAAGCAAGTGCTGAATTAACGTTAATATGGAGTAAGAAGGTTTCTCAGCCAGGAACTAAGGATGTTTTTGCATGGGCTGTAGCCTAGCTGAGCACATATATGCTGCTTTGGAGTGCATGAAGGAGAAGTAGAGCTAGTATAGAAACACAACAGATAGAAATTCAGACTTGGTATGAATCTAACTAAAGTGTAGCAAATGATGCCACTGAAGAAAAGGCAACAGAAATTGAGATGTTTGAAGGATCAAGGAAGGCATAAAAACAAGCTTCACATTTGTAAAAATAGGAAGTGAAAAGAGCAGATTGCTCTTTGAATCTGTTATGAACAGAATAATGAAGCTTACAGAATCCAGCAAGGAATATGTTGGTGGCATAAATCTCCTGCATTTTTTTCTGTTAGGTATTTGTTGATTTCATTGTACTCACAGAGTAAGTACAAAGTTTATCCTTGAAGGTATTTTCATCTATGCACACTAAACTGTAATTCTCACTCCCAAATCAATTCTCTTGAAAAACTTGGTTTATTTCCAACTAAAGGCAGTGGAATTATTGCCAAAATTAGGTGAGTAATGAGAATATACAGCCTTGTGCAGATGGAGAAAACAAAGTTTATATCATTCTTGAGTCTCACTTGAATCAAGAAAACAGGATTTCCATCTCATTCCTCTGCAATGAATTCAGATTGTTTTAACATAAGCATAAGAAACTGAAATATTTATTGTCTTGAATGCTGTTTGTTTATGGGGGAGGGAGATGTTAAGAACAAAAAATTATTGCATAGTGATAACATCAAACTTGTATATAAAAGCTGGAAATAACCTGATTGTGGAATCAAGTGATAAATATAGTAACGTGGTGTAGCAGGCAAAATAATTGCTTTTTCTCAAAATTACTGGTGCTATATCACCAGATCAGATGAAGTTTCAGCCTATGCAGATAGCATTTTAGCAGCAGATGGTTTTATATCTCCTATAGTTTCATTTTTTGTTGTTGTTGTTGTTTGCATCTTTGCTATGTCTGTATAATAACTATAATAATGTAAGGAGCCTGAATCTACTGATCCAATGTAACTGTGAAAATCTCTCTCTATATATTATCATGTGAAACTGTCATGATATTTTCCAAGCTTATATGTTACTGGCTCATCACCCTGTAAGAATGATACAAATGTAGGATTATGTGTGTCTGTGATATAGTTTAATTGCACTCAGTAATGCTATTATCTAGTACTCTATTCTCCAAAATGGCGAGTGAAGGAAACATTTTCTTGTATGAATGATGGTCAAGTGATACAACATTTTTACCCCGTTCTTAATAAAACCAGATAGCATGGCCCTGTTTTGTTTCAGGTTATCTTTCATGATTTTTCTACAGATGATCTCCAAAACTGCACATTCTTCAGAATATTGTGCCTGCTGTGCTTTCTTGAAGTTTTAAAATGGAAAGAAGGGTTATTTTCTTTATAAAAGTGTTTAAAAATTGTTGACGTGGTGTTCAGTCAGTTTTTTTTTTGTTGTTGTTTTGTTCTTCCTTTACAGAATTACTTACTGCCATCTACCTTTCCAGAGTAAATGGCTTTATGTTGGAACAGAGCGGGGAAATACACACATTGTAAATATCGAGTCCTTCATTCTTTCCGGATACGTTATCATGTGGAACAAAGCAATAGAACTGTAAGTGCAGATTTTTTTGTATTTGTGACTTTCATTGCTGTCTTCAGATGACTTTCTTTCTTTCTTTCTTTCTTTCTTTCTTTCTTTCTTTCTTTCTTTCTTTCTTTCTTTCTTTCTTTCTTTCTTTCTTTCTTTCTTTCTTTCTTTCTTTCTTTCATTTTTGGAAAGGAAAATGCAATTTGAGATCCTCTTTAACTTTCAAATATTGTGAAAAGCGGATAATCATTACTATCATAAAATCAGATTTTGATATCTTCATATTTATGTATATCAATGTACAGAGGCTGCACCAAAAGTAATGTTTCCTAACTTTTGTTGTGTTGGCCTATGAAGTCAGAGGCAGAAGGTGATGGCATAGCAATAGAGATTTAACCTTCCCACCAGTATTGCATTACGTGTTGTTGCCATGGGAAAGATGGAATCAGAGGGGCAGAACTTCACATTCTAATTAGTTCAAAAATTATTTTGAATAATTTGATTTATATAATTATTTCTTTATTAATGGCCACAGTAGACCTTTCATATGAGACCATATTAGAATAATACGTTTCTTCAGTGAAAAATATGAGAGAAATAAGGGCTGCATACCAATAAATTTCAGTACTGAATTGTCAAGATAGGCTAGCTGCAGAGACTACCTCTATAGAACCTTGCAGTAAACAAGCAGCCTCGCTTCTTTGCATTGCCTGTGCAACAGTGTATTTAAGTTTTTCAAAGTTTTTCTTCCAAAAAAACTGTTGAGGATAAAAATGACCTAACATAATATGCCTTGTGACTTCAGCTGTTTGGAGATTCTGTGTGATTACAGTAATTGTTTCTTCTAAAAAGCTGGGTTGCCCCTACTGGTTTTATGACAGTTGAGCACAGGTGTTCATTCATTGCTTCTAGTTCTATCAATCTTACTAGTATAGCTGATCCCTATAAGAAGTATGCTAGTATATGACTGTATCCTCTCCATTTGATCTCATCATGTACATCTTGGTGTTGGAAGAAGTTATTGCCTGTAACTATGCAGGTAGATAGTGGGATGCTGTGTGTCCCGGGATTAATTTCTCTGCACCAGAATAAGAAATTGGTGGGCATAATGTTGGTGTTTGCCACAGCAGCCCCCCTTAACAGATGCTATAGCACTGCTAATATTGCAGCTATGTAACTTTTCCTGGTAAACTTAATTGTCTGAAATATCAGATTTGGTTATTACTATATCTCAATAATGGATTATTTTTAGTTCTTCCAGTTTTCTATAGGAAAAGATGTAACTTAGATTACTTTTTAAAGGAAATGCTATTAACTGTATTTGATGAGTGTGGACTTTCCTTTATGATTGCATTAAGCTGTACTGTTGAAAGGGAAATTTAGTCTTGGGCCATGGATATATTCTAATATGTTTGTTTTGGCTTTAATCTTCTAAATTTAGTATAATTTTTGCACTTTACTTTTACATAAGCATGTAATAATTCAGGTTTAAGGCCTCTCTGGAATTTTCAGGACCAAACTTCTATTTGCAGTAAGATCAATTATAAACTGCATTGTTCAGAGCTTTCTAGGCTCATAAGGTCTGTTGATGCTAGGTACTTTCAATGATGAGAGTACATAGGAGAACATAATGTATGTGTAATATCAGGAACAGCTTCATGCAGTTGTACAACTTGTACAAGATAACAGTGCTCATAACATTGTTTTTCATTCAGAGTGTGTGGTTAGTTTAAAGAAGTTAGTATTGCCCACAAAGCGTGGAAACAGAGTTTACTTTCTGCGCAGGTACATTTGTGCCAAAATTATTGGTCCAGTAAATCGATTGCTGTGATGCTATAGTTGAGTCCTCTTTTTCAATTGAGGCTTAATAAATAGAATTTTGAATGTGTCAGATCCATGTCTGATCTCACAAACAAGCCTGAAGAACAGATTTTTCTTTCTTCCTATAACTCCTACTTACCTTCCTTTCAGAATCTCTTCTCATTTTTTTTCACTGTCTCATAACTGCCTCTGATGAAATCTCTTGGAATTTTCAGATCATGAATTTACCTCAGTTATCACTATAGTTTCAAGCTTCTACAGTGGTAAACTATAAGAGATTGAACTGATTAATTAAAATAATAATAATAATAATCTGAACTGATTAAACTTTGGTATGTTGAATTATATGTTATTGCATCTTAGTCAATACAAAACGAGATTACAAATAATTTTGTGAGTTAAAAAAAAAAAACACCCCCAAAAAAGAACACAAAACAGAACAGAAGAACAAAATGAACCAGCTAAAATTCCAGTTCTGTTAGTGTTTCAGAATACTGAATGAAGAGTGTTACAGAATAGTTGTGCAAGGGATTGCTGGTCAAACTGAGGGATAAGAAGTATAGGTAGTGGAAGCATGGATGGGTGGCCTGGGAAGAATACAGGGATGCTATCTGGACATGCAGAAATGGGATCAGGAAGGCCAAGTTGCAGATGGAACTAAACCCAGTGAGGGATGTGAAAAATAACAAGGGATTCTACAGATATATTGATCAGAAGAGACAGGCCAGAATGTACCCACTGATAAATGGGAAGGGAGAACTGGCTTCAACAGATGTGTAGAAGGCTGAGGCACTCAATGAGTTGACTCATTCTTCACTGGCTCTTGGCTTCCTGCACCTCTCACATCCCTGGACCTCTATTTAGGGTTTGGGGGAGCATAATCCCTCCCACCATAAGGGCAGAGCAAGTCTGAGGCTGCTTCATGAAGCTGACTGTATACAAATCTATGAGGCCAGATGACATGCGTCCCAAGGTCCTGAAAGAACTATCTGATGTGGTTGCCAAGCCACTCTCCATCATATTTGAAAAATGGTGGCTGTCAGATGAGGTCCCCAGTGACTGTAAAAAGGGAAACATCACTCTTGTTTTCAAGAAAGGAAGAAAAGAAAACCCAGGGATCTGTAAGCTGGTGAGCCTCACATCTATGCCTGGGAAGATCGTGGAGCAGATCCTCCATAATGTATATGCAAGGAGATCCAGGGTAGCCAGCACAGCTTTACCAAGGGCAGATCATACCTGACCTATCTGGTGGCCTTCTGTGATGGAGTGGTGGTATCAGTGGACCAGGGAAGAGCTTAGATCTAGTTGCTTTCTACATGGTGCTTTAAAACCAGCTTGAAGAAATGCCTATCTGGAAGTATCTGGCATCAACAGCGTGTTCCATTCACAATGACTTCATATATGGTTGGTTTCCCAGAACCTATTCATACTTTCCATCTGTTGGATCTCTGCTTTTGTTTTTAATTGAATTTAACAGTGTTTTTATTCTTAATATGACATTTCTTAATGACAATATCCAAATCTCCAGCCTTCTTGACAAACCTGCTCTAACAGCAATGAGTGGAAACAAAACAGTGTATACTATAGCTACATGAGGCAAAATGTTTTCGTGTGTACACGTTTTCACATGCAATATAATTTGCTATATGAAAGTAGTAGTTACTGTAGCTGTAGCTCTGGTAGTGTTTCATGAGTTCTGTAAAATAACTAAATTAGCTAAATAATTGCTTTATATAATCCTATTTGTAGTACAGTCATTATGTCAACCCTCAGGAGAAATTGTTTATAGAGCTTAGTGACTGGCAGTCCCTTTACATGCAACACTGCTTTAGTGCTTCAGAAAACATTGCTCTTATTTTTATGCTTTCCTTGGAGATACAAAAAGATGCATGTCAAGTAATGCATTGGTCTACTTTTAGCTTGTTTCTTCTTCATCTTAATGTGCTGCATGGACAGCTACCTCTGAGTTCTTAGCCACAGCCCCGCACTAGGGGAGAGCAAATATCACTTCAAGAGAAGCAGGAAGGTTGTACTGCCAGTGAAGATTTATTATGTCTCTCTTTCGTATCCAGAAAGATGGTAGGTTCAGAGGAATAAGGGAAAGACCATGCAGAATGGAGGAGGTTAAGACTCATTCATTTTTCTCTTCTGATCCATCTAAAGTGGAATTTTGTATTAGCATACCATCCCTGAGACATGCTCTCCAACATGGACTGCATGTCTCTTGCCAAGCCAAACTAAACGCTTTGTGCTGCACCTTGTGAACGTGCTTTGTTTTTTAGACCAAAGAGGAATCTGTTCTGGTGCAAATACTTAGTGTGATGTGGATAAAAAACAGTATTTCTTGGAGGACTGGAAGGATAGTGCAGAAAGACTGCCAGGGAGCAGGCTCTGCAATCTTAATATGCTTCAGTAACATCAGTTGTCATCACTTTAGAAATATCCTGTGTAATGTTATCTGTGATAGCAGATAGGGGGATCTATAATGGGGTGAAAAGTAAGTTGTTTTTAAAAAATAAATAAATAAAAATGAAATTATTCTTCACTGAGGGGCTCTACCTGTAACAGAGCAAGAAGGAAGTGGAGTTGAACGTGAAAGCATATAGATTATTTTCAGATAACTGTCTTCCTTATTGGACTTATTATAATGACTTTTAAGTTGTGGGAGATGCATGTTAACACACCTAGCAATTAAGGCAAGCCTCTAGCTCTTTGTACAAAGAAAAGTTTCACAGATTTGAATTGATTTTTGTCTTGCAGATCCACTAAGACTCACCCTGGGCCAGTTGTACATTTAAGTGATAGCCCAAGAGATGAAGGGAAAGTGAGTACAACTAATGATGTAACATGCTGCAACATTTTATAGCCTGCCTTGACCTTAATATCTTTCTCTGATTTTATCATCTCCTTTCATTTATTATATTTATGTGTAGGGTCACATTTACTGTTTTACAGTTTTTAAGAAAAGAAATATATTTGTATAACTTTATGAGTAAAAAATTATAATACACAGACAACATCTCTTGAAACCTACAGACAGTCAAAATTGTTCCTGATTAAATAAATGTGATTTTTGCTTAATTAAGAGCTGACTAGAGACTGTCAGGACTTTGGAATTTGCAGGAAGCATGCTATAATGAGGACATTATAGTAAGCTATCATAAGACTAGAAACTGTTTTTTACACAAGAATAGTAATGACAGCAACCTACATTTGGAACTTGCTGCTGTTCTTTAGCGGAGTTGAGAATAGCAAAGAGCTGTCAATAGGTGAAAGCAAAACATGTAATCGAAGTGTGATTCATATCATGAGAAGGCAAAATTTGAGTTGTCTTTGTTTCTATGGTAGCTTTTTGAAAATGAAATTTGGTTGTCAGAAATGTTTTTATTTCTATGCTGCTACTGCATTTTCTTAGCATTTTGCACATGTGGAAGGGCACTTAGCTATTTGGTCTTTTTTGATCACTTTTGAGAATTGCATTTCAGTGAACTGAAAGTCCTTTTATAAAGGACTTGAATTTACAAACGGTGTATCCATTTGACAGTGTGTAACTGCTGATGATTACTGGAAAGTAGAAGCCTTAGGAGTTTGTGTTACTGATACAGGGTGCATTACGCTGAAACTAATATGGCTACCCAGGATGACATTGGAGACTACATTTGAATTTCATTTGCATTGTCAGTCCTTGGAGTCATCCATATTGCAGGGTGAACTATATGTAGACAATGCACTTGCTGGCTAGCCCTCCAGCAGCCTGGATCTCTTAAGCTTTTCTGAAAGAATCACAATAGATGAAGCAATTTAGAGTAGAGCCAATGAACAGTAATTAAATGCTATGAAGCATAGTGTCTTTGCCTCAAAGCAGAAGTCATCGAGGAATGCTACTTAACTATTGATGCTGACACACATGATAAAAATCAAGTTTTATTGATCAAGTATAAGTCTTGTTTGTTGCATTCCAAAGAAGCAGATAGTGACCTACTTAAAGCACAATGTATAGTGAGAAAAATGCTAAAAGAAAAAGAATTCTCTGTATTATATCTCTTAAAGGAAGTCATGCACCATATTACAACAAAAACCTAAAATATTTTTACTTCAGCTGAAAGAGAGATGAGATCTCAGTAAAGGAAGTTGGAGAAAAGTTTACTTGGAAATACAGTTGCTTATTGATCAGAGAATGCATTTGAGACATCTGGGCTCTGATGAAGTATTGGCATATTAACAAGGCTTTGGTAAAAGCAAAATCAGGTGGATCCCTATTGAAAACAAACATCGGAAATGTATGGGGAGAGAATGAAAGATGTACTGAAACCCTCCCTGTGCTGCTGCTTATATCACTGATAAATTGAGGATGGTATAAAGATCAAGTTGATCCTAACAAAATACTTGCAGATTTGAAGAATGTGGAATCAGCAGTTTGATATTTAATGGAAGATATCAGTAAAATGTTCGCAGAGACTAAAGAGGAGGTTGAATACTGAATCAAATGACATCGTCTCAGTGAAAAGATACAATAGTAAAGAGGAAAAAGAAAAGAAAAAAGTAATAGTAATTCAACTTTACATCAAATTTAAGTTGAAATAATGAAAGGAAAAAACTCAACCTTTCTTTGGAGTGGAAAAAAATAGAAGGAAAAAAACAAATCAATATTTGAGGGTTTTTTTGTTTAGCATAGTTATAAGCAACATAGAAGAGGGTAAAGCTGTGATGTCATCAGGTGCTCTAGACTTTAGGAGAATGAGAAACTCAGCAGTAAAATGGCAGCTTGAATAACATCTGTATGGGAAACTGGTAATCACAGCCTAAACCTCTGATTAATCAGCTGAGGCAAGTGTTGGGTCAGCTGTGGGAGATCAGGTGAGAGTAATTTAGCTGTGCTCCCAGAAGGAGTGGAGCTTGACTCCACCTCCTCTAGACCTCATTTAAGGGCTGACCACCACTAAGGCAGCATCTCTTGGAGGTTGCTCCTTGGTGGAGATTGCTTCAGTGTTTCCTAGCAGACTGGGGGCTTCCATACAGGTGAGTTTTTCCTGTAAATAACCTTTTGGATATTTATCACCACCTCTCTTGTACCATTATTATCTTTACATTATTGTCACCATTTGTGTCTTTTTAAAGTATTAAGTGTAAATAATGTGAAATGATATGTGTAGAGGATAAGAATATTTCTAACTTCATATTAGGCAGTGGGTCTCAGGTGATCAGTGCTGCTTAGTATCAAGATTTTAGAATAGAGATTGATTTCTCAATGAAAATATCACCTCAGTGCTCAGTAGTGATCAAAGAATAAAATAACAGGCACTATTTAGAGCAGAATAGAGAACAAAACAGACCTATTGCATAAAGGCATGGTTGACTTGCCTGCTGAGTACTGAATATAGCTTTTGCTTTTCTGTCTCAAAAGTGATGTAATTAGGCTAAAAGAGAAGGGGCAATGTTTTCTATATGATGCACACCTAAGTCAGGCAAGAAAATTAATTGTGGAATAGATCTGACTGTGATCCTGAGTTTGAAAATAACAATTGTTATGAAGAGAAAAACAGTTCATAGTCTCTTTCAATACAAAAAGCAAAATAATACTTCGGGTAGCAATTCAGTCATAATGAGAGCAGGAAATACAGATAGCTTTACACTTTACAAGTAGAAGGGTACTGCACTCTGCCAAGATCCAGTAGTGTATACCTCTCTGTGGTATCATGAAGTTGATTACTGTTCTGGGCATGTTTCCCTCAAGTAGACAGGAAGCACTCTTCTATGGGGCTGATGTAATGATTATTGAGAGACCTGAAACATGGGCAAATCTTACTGAAGCTTACTGAATACTGACCTGTATTTCTGTGACAAAAGAATGAATGTAATTAATTCCAGAAGACTTCTACCTTCCAAACAAACTATTAAGGCAGGGTTTGGGGACAGCCTCTGTTGCAAATCTAGCAAGTGGTGGTTGGAAGACAGACAACAAAGAGAGCCTGGGCTTTTAGCCTGCCATTTAAGAACAATTTGGGGACCTAGTGATTAAGTTCATGAAATGTAATTGTCTGCTGTATCAGTGAGTTAGTGTACATTAGGAACAGACTGAAGTACACAGATATTTGTAAGAGGCAGATCCGTAGCGAACAGTATTTTTCTTGCTGACACAGAAGAAGCCATCAACTTCTTTTCTTTTCCTTCCCCAAAGAAGTTTTGTGGTACCAGGGCCAAGAGGGGGTTGCCTGGCAGGTACCAGAATGGAAGTTGTTGATTGCAAAGGATAAAGCTCCCTTAAATACTGACATCAAGACCATTTCAGAGATAAGGATTTGTGTGGTCAGAATGTGGAGCAACTCTGCTAGGCATGGAAGATTGTGCCAGGACTCCTCCATCATTGAAGTTCTGTGCAGCCTATTGTATGATTCTTAATTACAAGTATGAGAAACTAAACAAGGGGTCAGAAACACAAGATGAAAAGATAAATTTTTGGTTTCTTCCTAGACTCCTTTTATATGTATCAATACGTTTCTGTTTTTCTGTTTGTTTTCTCCTGCAGCTGTATTTATGGATTATGGATTTTTTTTCCAGCATTGACTTGCATAGAGCTCATCTTACAGATCTCTCAAGTGCATACAATAAGCAAGAGGAGTGAGAGAAGGTTTGGGTTTTCTGTACTTCAGGCAGATTGCAGTTCAAAGTATCATAAATACACTGAGAATGAGACTAATCATATTCACCCTGCTGGAATTCTGACTTGATTGTCACACCACACTATTATTAGTCAAGCAGCAGAGCTACCCTCTGAGAAAAGTAGATTGAGAATGCAGCTATGCAACAGTTCTGTGCATCTTTCAACTTCCCAGAAATCTCAGTACTTTCTATCTTGCATTTCTATAGTGCTGTTGTGCATCAACATTTTAGTGAAAGGTCAGATGGAAGGCTGCATCTGATAGGTGATATTTTACCTTTTAGTAATCACCTGGAACTTTGCAAAAGAGTGATAAAAATCAAAAAGCAAGCCTGTTTCACCAGGGAGGAATGCTTATTATGAAACAAGGTCACATACTAAACGCTTTTTCCATTCCTTTCATATTTATAATTGTACAAAACTGAGAAAGAATACTGGTAGATAAAAACCAAACTCAATTGGTTTGGTACCCAGCTGTAATGCACTAGTGAAAACAGTGAGAAAAGCACTCATAATCTGTATGATATGTACAAGGAATACAAAAAGGAAAAAAAGATAATCTTATGTACCTAAAATGCTGGAAACCCCAAATTGTGCAGCATTGGATGGACCTCCAATAATGGCAGAGCACGCTGCGTTGACATCATCTGCGAGGAGCTTCATCAGCATTTTCATCTATTTAGATCTCTTAGAAGATTTGCTTACACAAATAAAGTGTATTCTTTTTTACTGTCAAGCAAAAGGCTGTTCGTATTAGATACTGCTTTACACTTAGACTAAGACAAGGGCACATAGGTACTGTGATTACTCCTACTAAGAGGGTGCTGCCTACAGACTTCTCCTTTACTGTTACCCAACTAAGTTTATCTTGTAGTCAAGGAATATGTGCAGCACAGCATATCACAATACAGGCCTGTGCACAGTTAGGCTGTTATGCGAATCACAAAGTCCTGAATATACGATTGTCTCTGTTTAGAACCACTGCACTGGCAGTGAAAGAAGTTGCAGCAAAGCACTTTGCTTATTTTCCCATTGGCAGTCCTCTTTGTCACATTACCATATGGCAACTTGACACCACTACTATCCAGTTTGTTGTATGATTTCTGAACAGTGATGTCTTTTCACATTTACTCTGCTACAGAATCCCAGATGGACCTGTCCAGGGCAAAAATAAATGTTCTGGAATTTCTACAAGGCAGTTTGTGTTTTGTTAGGGAACAAAATTACTAAATCAGGTATTTTTCCTATTCAAGTATTATATGCATTTAACTGTAAGTCGTTCCCAGTGCATCTCCATGTTAAAAAATATTCTGACAATACAGAGAATTATATCCAGTAGCACGTAGGGTTTGTTGGAGACTCTGTGTAATGCAGTATTGATGTAGTAATGATACTTGGGGGAAAAAAGAGTATGGCGGTCCAGCAGTTTAACTTTTATGTCTTACATAGGCTATAGTGAGTAACAGCGAAGATTTTGTTAATGTTTCACAGACTAAGAGATAGTCTCATTATCATTCTTTCCCTCAAATGCTTGATATAATAAATGCAAATTCTTGCTTGCCTTCTGCGATCCATGCATTTCTGGACAAAGAACAATTGCAGGTATCACTGCACCGTGCACATAAATAGTCCATAATCAAAACGTGTGAGTCTTCCAGTATTCTCATTATCATTCTTCAGGCTGATCCTTAGGAAGACAAGCTCTATGAGCTTCACACATTCCATAAGATTTAGAGTGAACTATATTCAAATGAAAAGTATTCAGTACAGAAGCTGATGTAAAATTTAGTTAGTTTCAGTAGAAACAAGGAGAAAGCATTGTGTTCATTCTTACTTTGTTTCCTAAGCATTGCTTTTCTTCTCTATCATATTTAGATTAATTTGATTGGCATTTCTCAGGTATGCATGACTGTATGACGTACTAATTTTGGAAGTAAAATATGGCATACAGGTTAACTTGCTTTCAATTTCTAGAAAAGTAAGCAATTTATTTTCTGCAACGGGATTTCTTCAAAATGTTTAGAAGGAATAGAAAGCAGAAATTAAAGGAGTGTATGTAGCTGAGAGAGAGTTTACTCTGGTTACTCTTTGGTTTGTTGTAATTTAAGACAACATGTAGGTGTCAAATAGTTGTCCCTCCAACCAGGGAAGGAAAATGGCCACTGAGAGGAACATGTTATGTTTGTGTTTTCTCAACAGATAAAAAATAGTAGAGACAGTCCTTGCATTAAAAATGATATATAAAGCACATTTTTATTTCTGTATCAGGACTGGAATTGTCTGTCATTAGAAGTAAATTATAGTAAAAGATAATTCAAATATAGGGTATTATGTACACTATAATCCACAGTCTTGTGCATCTGTTTGGCAATTTTATATTGCTTGTTTTTTTTAAATACACCTTAAAGCTGTGAAGTTCTTTAATAATTATATGTGTATTTTGAATATGAAGGTGTAATTGTGTCTGTTTCCCTCCTCCAGCTATTGATAGGCTATGAAAATGGGACTGTAGTATTCTGGGACTTACGATCTAAAAGAGCTGATTTGAGAGCTTATTATGATGAGGTAAGCAATTCAGCATTAATTCATAAATACTGTTATTCAGCAGTTATATTTCTTACCAAACAGATGGAATTTGGTCTTAAAACACTGTGTGTTCTTGAAATACTTCTTGTGATCTTCTTTTGGGCAACTTACAAATCAAAACTTGAGTTCTCTGGCTGTAATACGTTAGCCTCTTTTGAGTGTATTACAATACAGAGTCACTTCCCCATAATTCTAACAGGTTCATCTGTTAGATTCATCAAGAGATGCATAAGAAATGTTATTATTTGTACTGAATACAACCAGAACCTCAACTAGAATGTAAGTCAAATTACTTTGTAGGGCTGTCTCTATTATCCAGTAGTTGAAATCTACATAAAAAGTTTTCAAAATTGTATCCTCACTTTAATCAGAATATTGACTCTTGCTGTTGGAAAGCAGATTATATCAAACATGGGTACAGTTCTTGTAACAATAAGAAGTATTTTAAAAGATAGATATATGCCTATTTTGATTGTTTCTCTTACTGCCTTATTAGATGGAAAATGTGTACACATTCATGAAAACGGCATTAAAACTGAGCTTCAGAATTAAAATACTGATCCTGTACACAGCAAATGTTTTACTGACAGAGTAATTACAAGTTTAACCAGGCCAGCATTTAAGCCTCAAGATATATATATATATATATATATATATATCAAGGTATAACTGCCTGTGCATACACTTGGGAAAATACAGCATTCTATTCCTTGAGACTGGACAACTTTTTCTTTTCACAGGTCTTCTTGTAAGGTAGGGTGCGTGTTCATACACTGTCCTCTCTTGTACTCAGGAAGAGAGAACATAAAACAGGGCCTTTATAATCCCGCTTCCTTTCTTTTTAATAGGTTACTAATCAGAGTTGCTGAGTGCTGAAAATTTCTTATAGTTTAATTTTTCCACATTTATCATTTATCTCGTCTCTTCTTATAAGTCATGCGCTTCCCTGCTCAGTAGTTACTTGTTGTGTTACTGTTTCACTCCGTGCAACTTTTGATAGTTTTCCGTTGTCTACTGATATATTTGAAAGATTCTTCTACCATCTTAAATGGGATGTGCCAACTTGCAACTCGTGCTTTGTTCTCAACTTGCTCCAGATTCATCATATTCCAGATCTTCTATGATTCCTGTGGGGAAACCCCTAGAAAAGGTTTCTGTTACAATACTGAGTTATGCAGGTTTATGAGTCACAAATTATTAGTTTAGCTGGTATTTGGCACCAGAACAAAGGATTACAAATCTAAGATTCATCACAGAGATTGGTCACTTAAGATTAGAGTTGAGAAATACTAATATCCTTCATAATTCTCCATGAACTGATGCAAGCGCCCTGTATTACCTGACATCTCACCAACCTTTGAGGATTGTTATTTTGGCCAGCAGACAACAATTTCAAGGTATCTGTGAAATTTCTGATTAAGTGGTATGATTGTTCTGTACCTTCAATAAATATCAAAGTACCTCTTGGAACAGTATGAATGGGGTTAATCTAGAATCATTTTTTTCTATTGCTATTATACACAGGTCACTCCAAAAGTAAGGTGTCTTAGTTTCAGCTGGGATGGAACTGTTTTCTTCAGAGTGTCTGGTATTATGCAATGTTTTTGATTCTAGGAGAGTGCCAGGAGCTTATTTTCCATGTCTATGTTTATTTCCATGGAAACAACAATGGATACAAAGAGCACAATAGCACTAGTTGATAGAGCAAATTCTCAGCTGCAATACACTCTTCTTCAGTGTAATCACCACTAGAACAAAAGTCTGTATGCCACGCTCATAATAATCTGCACCAGTGGAGGTGCCCCACTGTTTCACAGCTGCTATGATGGTGTTGTTGCTAGGAAAATATATCCCATGCAATCAATCTTTCATCAGCCAAAGCAGATGGAAGTCAGAAGACGCCAAATCTGGTCTACACAGTTGGTGCTGTAGAACAGTCCAGCTAAAATTGGCAGTCTGCTCTACAGTCTTCAAACTGGCATGGGACCTGGTATTATTGTGTTGCGAGAGAAAAGGATTCTTCTTCTCTGGACTGTCTCTGGAAGTCTGAGCCTTCAGCACAATCAGTGTCACGATGTAGGAGGTCAGAGCTGATGGTTCTAGGAAATCCAGAAGGGTCACCCTTTTCCTATCCCAAAAGACAGTGCATATCTCTTTATCTATTGAGAGCTGTGTCTTGAACTTCTTCTTCAGCAAGGAATTATCATGTTCTCACTCCATGGAGTGCCATTTTGTCTCCAGCTCATAGTGGTGACACTATTCCTTGTCACCAGTGTCATGGTTTTGTGGCTTGTTTGTAAGTATTCCATAAAATAACATCACATATTGTGCTAGAAGTTAGAGAGTTAATGCTGCAGTTCCATGGATTGCCGATATTCCTGGTTTCCTGGTCTCAGAAGAGAAGAATGAACTGTGGCTCCCAGAAGACTTCATTGTTCCATTTCCATTTTCTGCTCAGAGGGAATGATAAGCCTGACTGAAACTCACAAGATTGCTCCTGCCCATCTCACCTACACTATTAGAGTAAGGACTTCACCTTTGGAAACTCTCTGTCTCTCATTTTGTTTGATTTATTAGCATGGAACATGGCCACACATCACCCAGAATAGAAGTACACACCCTCAAGACTCCATCCTGATACTCATCCAATCTCAGGATCCTCCATTGTGTTAGACTTCTGTCTACACAAACTTGCTGAGAAGCAGGCTCTCTGTGATTGAGATCTGTAGAGTCACTTGCTGTGTAGCACAGGGACAATAACTTAGCAGCAAATATTTTTAATACTAAAGTTGAAAGTAGACTGGTAACTGATTATGCATCCACAAATCTAAATACTCCTTTTTTTCTTTTTAAGTTAAGTTTGAGATGAGCACTATATCTGCTGTCATTCAGTCCTTAGAGAGAGGAATAATTTCATATCTCCTGACTTTGAAGGTGCTTTGTTTTGTATAGCCACAAGAAATACTTCTTCCATGTCATTATCAGTGGGAAGCATTCTTTAAGTCTCTTTCATTTTTTTTATTATTATTTTTTTTCATTCTATTGAGTGCTGATTTTTAAATTGGGGTCTTAGAAGTAGTGGACACTCAGATTAAACAAGTTCTCTTTCTTTACACACTTGAACAGTTGGCTAACAAAAGGATTACAAAGAGATAATGGCTCTTAGTGTCCCCTAGCACATCACCACTGTGAAATCTTGCCTATCCTTTTGAAGCTGCGTGGTATCGTTAGCACCAGTATGATGCTTCATATCACATGAGTCTTGCAGATTTGGATACATGACATGTTGCAAACATCTCCTCAGAGCATGGATAGTCTTATGACTGGGAGATGATTTGCTTACTATAATGTTATCAAAATCTGTCCAGTACTTGCAGAAATGTGTCCTTTCGTGTTCCTTCCATCCAGATTGATGTCATGGATATGTATGACTTAGACAGCCCAGCAGCCTGTAACTGGGGACATGAGGACTCTGCCCCTAGTTCAAAAACCTGCAATTGAAGCATTCATAACTGTATTTTCTAATGTATCTTAGTTGTGCCATACTTCATATCAAGATGGCTGAAAACCTTTCATATATAAAACATCTGCTTATTTCTAATAAGGGAGGTTCTCACCAAGGGTAGGAAAGGCTGTATAATTTGCATTATTGTGAACTTCTAGGTGTTTTTGTAAGCTTTGTATCTCACCTTTAAAGCATTTCCCTGCTACCTATGTTCTACTCACTAGAGATAAAATTAGACTAGCACAGCTGAGACAAGTTAAAAGTTGCCTCATCAAATCTCAAGAGACTAAGATGTTTTCATTTGTAAGACACCTGGTGCCAAAGCAGAGAATGAACCTGCTGCTTAGTCTCTTGTGCCCACTCTCTCACTCTCTGAGTTGTCAGATGCAAGTTTGTTTCTTGGTATAATTATGATTGTCATCTACTCAGTGGTGATCACATCTACTGAGTATGAGATATTCAGACCCTTGTGAACCATTTTCTCTGTTCTGTCAAAAGTTGTGGGTTTTTTTCCATAGATTAATAGAAAAGAAAATACACAAGCAAGGAAGATGCTTCAAAGTACTTGCAAATTATTACTGATAGATGGTGACTCCCCCAAAAAATCCAACCATCTTCTTATGCAGACTTCAAATTTTAGCAGGCTGTGTCAAAGCATATTTGGAGCCTTCAGTAGCATAGATATCATCTCTCATAATGACGCAGATCCAAAACAATGCTGCAGAATTCTCAGACATTTCCCAAATGACTTTTCCTCCCCACCTTTATCAAGCACTATATCATTATGGAAGCATCAAATCTGATGCAATGGTCCTGCAGTACTGCTAATCCAAAGGATTCTTAAGGTTTAAGTGATAGGATAATTATGGTGCTTGTTCAGATTATGGTTAAAAGTGTTCCTAGAGTACCCATCATTTCTTCTCAGTGGAGGATTTCTGTACCTGGGAGAGAAATGAGATGGTGTTGAGTATGCCTAGCTTTAGTACAAGCTGATTATAAGAGAAGATGGAGTAAATATGCAGCCACTGTAGATACCGCAGGAGAGACATACCCAATCTGGAGTGATATGTTTTATGTGTATACACTCTGTGAACATTCATATGAGTCATCTACTGTGATGAACTCTTGTTCTTAGGAAATAACTGCTCAGTTTTTGTGAGGTTGCTAAAGAAATGGATCAGAATGCTAGACATATTCTAGTAGAGAGCAAATTAGGGACTTGTTAAGTGCTACCATTTAGTGTTAGTCATGACTCCCATTTGAGACCTCCAAAACAAATCCTAAGTATTTCTTTACCTTTGTGGAGCAGTCTATCAGTTGAGTTTGAGCTGTATTATAGCAACTCTCTGTGACTGTAGGAGCATTTCTCCTCAGATCCACCTAACAGGAGACATGTTTTGCAGGTGGCACCTAACAGCTGAGATTATTTAACCAGCAACTCGGTATAGCTTTTCCTGCTAGTTACTAGCCCTTGCTCAAGCATAGCAAAATGCTGAACTTGTTGTGTTAGCAATCATGAATGAGTTAAGAAAGGATTAATTTGTGCAGAGGTAGAAACACAGTGTTCCCCTCAGATCTGTCATTATTACCATTCTTAGTGCCATGCGATTGGACTGTATGTGAGCCATCTTTTTACATTATCTTTTGTTATTTCAGTTGCAGTTCGGTATCTGGGGGGGAATTGTGTGACAGTCTCACTTTGGTAGGTAAAAGATTGAGTGACAGCCATTATATCACTTGAAGAGAACTATCTGGAGTTCAAGTTGCCCGGCCCAGTTTGCTGATTCCTGATGGGCACAACTGGCTTACCAGTGTTAGCAGAGCTTTCATATACAAGGCATGTTGCAATCTTAAAATATCTGGGACATCTCAAGGCAAATTCTGATTTGTGGCAGAGCTGTGGCTATGTTCAGCCTCAGGAGCTGAGTAAAGCACTGAGAAGAGAACACAATCTTTTCATTCTTTTTTTTTTCCCTGAAATTTTATTCAGATCCTGAGCAATTACCATCCATAACAATCTAAATACTTATTAAAAAACCCAACAGGGAGTTTTGAAGAGTTACCAACAACTCTAAGTTAATTTCATAACAGCTTAAGGGAAATTGGTAAGAACAACTCCAATGCTGATTTATAAATGCACAGTCTTCATTTCAAGGTGATTTGAATAATTCAGGTAAAACAAGCCATGTGCAACCATAAGTACAGGCAAGGTTTTAGCATTTCCAGGGTTCTGTAAACAAGAATTTACTTAAGTGCATTCACAAAGAAGTCCCTCTTACTTACACTTACATAAAATTAGGTAGCAGTTTTTGTTATTTAGCAGCTAACGTGTCTGGAAGGGAAGTATATTCAAGAGTAAAAGTTTGTGCTTCTGAGGGAGTGTGTGAAAAACTGTGGTAATCAATGAAACAATACATTATTTCCCCTGAAAATGGCTTGTGTCAGTTCTCAGGATGCACTAGTGAAAAGAAAGGACTTGCACTTTTCTAATTAGCTTGTTGGATATAATCGTGGATGTTATTATTATTCATTTTAAGTGTCTGATCCCTTTTTTAACTTCAGATATCTTGTGCCTATCAGTTCAATTAATTGTTCATGAAATACTAAGAATGTCTGATTAATTTTTGAAGCATTCCCTTTTACTATACGTAAAACTCAATACATTCTATTTACATTGTGTACATAGGAGTATGATATTCCTCTTCTCTGAAGCATCAGGTCTTCCAAAATAATCTCGTGTCATTCCTTTACCAATGAAACAATCCCATTTCATCGCTTTGTTTTCGTATGAAACATAACAAGTTGAGGTACTTTCTCTGAAACCTGGGTATTTGGGGGTAAAAAGACTCAAGAATGGGGAACTATTTCTACTTTCTCTAATACATCTGCTTAGAAAGCTTGCATGTGTGGTATGCTATCAGTAAAAATCATTGCACAGCATTCCCATACATTTGCCAAATGAAATATTCCAAAGGAGGGGTCAGAAATATTAATTGCATTGTATATTTCTTGTTTGTGTACCTTTTGCTTGTTATCCTATTCCTTCAGTTTTTGTCTGATTCAATAGAATTCCTCCCATTCTTGTGCCCTGTTAACATTTATAATGGATTGTTTTGTCAATTAGCTGCAGATCATAGCTATTGGTTACTAAAAAGTGCTCTTAATGGACTGTAAATAAACAAAATTCATCCAACTGTTGATATACCATTAAATGAATATAATTCAAAGTCTTGGATTAAAATTTCATTATTGTAAACAGCGTATTGCTTTCCACTCTCAAATTTTTCATTCATCCCCATAGGCTATTCATTCTGTTGCTTGGCACCATGAAGGGAAACAGTTCATGTGCAGTCACTCTGATGGAAGCCTGACCTTGTGGAACTTGAAAAGTCCTAACAGGCCATTCCAGACTACAATCCCACACGGTAATTTTGATAGTAAAAAAGTAAAGAAGTAGTACAATATTTTGTTGTTTGCTGTTATTTTTATTTATTGTTGAAAAGAAGCATGGACTCTCCAAAGTAACAAAAAGAAAATTGATTTTAATTTTTTGGTTATTGTTTACAAGTGACTTTTCTCTAAGCCAGAATTAACAAAGAACTCATTAGTTTAAAGTATGCTTTTCATTTAATTTTATCTCTCAACAAATTACATCTTTTAGGAAAAAAATTAAGGAGAAGATGTATCATCAGTGAAATTCAGTAATTATTAGCTGAGTGTCATTCTCATATTTTCAGATGTTCTGAAGTGTGATCTGTAATCCTTTAGACATATGTAGCAGTAAAAACTTAGTTATAATAAATGTAATCAATTTAAACATGCATATTTTAGAGAAGTAGGCTTTGATGCTTATCTCATGTAGCTTTAAAATCCTATCTGTTGCTGATTATGTAGTTGCTTTGAGGTATATATTTTAGTTCGATAACCCGGTTAGTTCTGTTATCATGATGTTTTAATACAGTTTTCATTCTCTTTCTTTCCTTAGGAAAAATTCAAAGAGATGGAAAAAAACCTGAATCTTGTAAACCAATTCTTAAAGTGGAGTACAAAACCTGTAAAAACAGGTATGTTTCATTTTTACATTTGTGAGTTAATACATTCAGAATCTTTCCTTTTTTCTTTTTTCTTTTTTTTGCAAAGCTATTTAAGATATTAAAGCTGTTAAGACGTTGCACCTATAATGTAAACTTGTTACATAAACTTATGATTACTATGTTTTTATATTCAATACAGTGAACCATTTGTGATATTTTCCGGTGGGTTGTCATATGATAAGGCTTGTCGAAGACCAAGTCTAACGATTATGCATGGGAAAGCAATTACAGTTCTTGAAATGGATCATCCTATAGTTGATTTTTTAACTCTTTGTGAAACCCCATATCCAAATGGTGAGTTCATTAAGCAAATACAGTTATATAAAGTATGAATGAACAGAACTTATATATGAATTCCTGTCCAGGAACTTCCATTCTTACAGTTGTCTCCATTTCAAAAATCCCCTATTGCTGAAAGTAACTGAAGATTGCTTGCTTTCTGAACATAGAAAGCAAGTAATCAGTGGGCAATAAGGAATTCATAACTTTGAAGATAGTAGTTTGAAACATGGGGTAGCATGAAATAGTATTACTCTTAATCAAACATAAGTGCTTATGCATCTGGAAGTGTTTTGCTACATATTGTGAGACTGCCAAGTGCTGAGGTGAATTCACAGAAAATTCTGGAGAGTGAAATTAAGAAAGCTGCAAGTGAAAAAGAAGCTAAATTTGGCTTTTTAAGCCTCCAGTCAGGCAAGTAAAGTTAGTCTCTTACACCATGATAAATTAAACATATTAAAAACAATGCTATTTGTTTTAATGTCATGTGATAGAAGTAATTTTCAGTAATCAAAGTTAATTTGCAGTCTTTCTGTGCTCTGAGTCCAATTTCAGTGTTTCATTCTTGCTATGTCTGCAGTACAGCTGTATTATTTGAAGCACTTGCACTGTCACCAGAGTATCCCTGTCATCTTGTTTCTTTAATCTTCCCTTGTTAATGTTAAAATGAAGATATAGAGAAGATTTTCTTTGTAATCATCCTTTCAAATTGCTTTGGAAACAAGGGCATTGTATATCAAGTGGATTAGACTAGCTGTTCACAGCCTGTTTTTAAAGAGTAGTTGTGCATAGAAGAAGTAATAATACTGGGCAGCAAAAAATACATTTTCTGAGTAACAACTGGATTCAACAATGCTGCGGTAGACACAACCTCCTCACATTCGGTTTCATTACTTCCACTGTTCCATTTTGCTGAAATGCTACATTACGCCTGTAGCAATTGGACAGATCAATACAACGGGAAAGGCATTACAACAAACGTGTAATGACAAAAGGACTGTCACAGTAGAGAGGTGCTATAATGGAAGGGAAGAAGATTACTTGTCTGTATCAGAAGATTCCAGGCTTACAGGGGAAAGCTCCACCAAGGAGGGATTTCCAACCAGAGCTCTTTCCCCAGTGGCAGTCAGCCCTTAAATGGGGTCTAAGAGAGGTGCAGCCAGGCTCCACTCCTTCCAGTTACACAGCTGAATTGCCTTCACCTGTGCTTCCAGGGCTGAGCCAGTCCTTTCCCCAGGTAATCCATGAGTGGTTCAGGCCATGACTCAACAGTTCCCATACAATTCCCATACTATTTCTGCATGTTAATCAGCAGTTCTGCCTGGAAGTTATTTCTTTTCTCATTTCCTATTTGTCCCTAATCAAGTGCTTTCTAGATTTTGTTTAATATACTGCAAGCGTTCAGAGAATATAAATGTGACTATAGCGTTTAAAGTGCCTAGTGGAAGAATTCATTGTTTTTTATACTGGATTCCTCTCCTACAGAATTCCAAGAACCCTATGCTGTAGTTGTGCTTTTGGAAAAAGATCTCATTGTTGTTGATCTGACACAAAGCAAGTAAGTAGAGAATCTTATACGAAGTTATAGATATTTACTAACTGTTTAGAATTTGATGATTAAAAAAAAATACAATTGATAGAATGGAGTGTCATTTTACTACACAAAGTCATTCTGTCTATATGTTTAGTTCTACCTTAGAAGCTAGGATCAACTAATTAATAGAAGCTTGTTTTTAAGTTTGGAAGTAAGTCTAAATCTGCAGTCCCTTCGGTATAGCCCTCAAACACAGCATCAAAGTTAAGTGATTCTTGGATGTTTGCTGAATTACAACCTGAATTTTCATGTTAGAAATTACCCTCAACTATTGTCTAACTTCACTGGACTCCACAAGGACTACCACTTAAGTATTTACTTGAGTATCTTAGTAAATAATGACACTGATTTATACTGGATCTATGGGATTCTTTCATGATCCATTTGTTGTTTTAAATGACAAAGAGTACTTCCACATCAAAATCAGTGTTCATATATATCATATAATGCAGGATGTGATGCTTATTTGCTTTGTTCTGTGTCAAAAAGTGCATTCATGTTCGCATTGGTATAATCAAGAGCAGCATTGTTCTGCAATGATTTGAAACATTTTTAAGTAAATCATATTCTGGCCTCATTTGCTTTCAAGAGTAATTCAGTCATCTCAGCAATATAAAATGGATGCAAGTGAAATTAGAGCCACATTTCTTGCATTCTTGAATTGTGAATAACATTGTGTAGTCTGCCAGGAATAAGGCCTTCTTTCTTTTCAGGTAGTCCATACTGATGAAAGTGGGAAGTAAACTGAAATCTACTTCATCTGTTATTGCAGTTGTTCATTGTAGAATCAATAGTATATCAACAATGAACAGAACTGTTGAACATAACATCTGCAGTTGAATAGTTAGTTCTTAGGTCATGGTATATATAATATGGATGAATCTGAAGCTTCTAGAAAATATATGATTTCTGTATCTCATAAATGAGATTATGAGATGCTGAAAAAATTCACGCTAATGAAAAAAACAGATTATTGTCACAGAGCAGGAGTTTGTACATTGTTAAAACTAGAAGTTTCTATTGGCATTGAAAACAATATGTATGTTTTAAAAAATAATGAAAAATGTACTTTATCAGTAATTATTCTACTTAGATTGTGTTATATACTTTCTAATAATAATGTCTTATATGGCTCAGTGTGTCACCATGCTTCTAATAAATTGTCTTCCTTGACTAGTTTTCCAATCTTTGAAAATCCATATCCTATTGACATTCATGAGTCACCTGTCACCTGCACAGAATATTTTGCCGACTGTCCTCCAGATTTGATCCCTGTACTCTATTCTGTAGGAGCAAAACATAAAAAGCAAGGATACAGCAATAAGGTAAATGAAACCAGTATTTTCGAACAAACAAAACACATGTACTACCTGTGTCTTTGAAATATCTTGCCAAATTCTTTTCATTTTACTTCTTTAATAACCTGTTTCAAGTTAGTCCAACCTGCAGGTTAGATGCAGTTTTCTTTCTGTGATGTCCTGATATTCATCCCTCAGTAGTATCTACCACCACTGAACCATAAGCATTAAGCCACCGTTATGCAGGACTTTATCATTAGGCTGCTGGAATTATGTGAGATCAGATTGAGTTAAAAGAATGCCATCAATGTTAAGTTTGAACTTGTCTGAAAATGTTATCTGTATCAAAGAAAGAAATAACCTGTAAAATGATTATAATGCAAAGCAGATCCTCAGTGGAATTTGAAGGTTGATAGTATTCTATTAAACAAGGATATTAGTTATTATTTTATTGAGCTACTGTAGTCTTAATGGGAGGGTTTTAGAAATAATACAAGTTGCAGAAATAGAAATAGGGAATTGAATTACTTTATACATTTCAAGCATTAATCTGGTTTATGTTTTGCTTAGAACTAATGCATCATAATAAATAAGAAAAATGTTGAATAAGCAAATTGGGCATCAGTTTTCTTCTTATATTGAAAGAAATTGTTCTCCGTAGAGCTGCCTTGTTTTCCTTGAACTGAAAATCTGGGCCTCAAAATACTTCTTTGAGATCTTAGCTCAGCCAAATACTTCAGAAAATGTTTTTTCTCTTGCTAGAATTTGTCTGCTTATTTGTCCTTAATTTGCACACATAGTTTTCCAAAAATTTAACTTCCTATCTGTGTTCCTTTTACAGTCTCTTGTCCAACTTGCTTTATTTGTGCATGCACATTATAAATGTGCAGAACATAGATAGCCATTGCCACTCGCTCCTTTCTGTACTCAGATGGATCCAGTCCGTGCATTCTTCTCAGAACCAGTTTCCTCCTAGATTTTTATATCCTCTCATACTCTATACAAATCCTTACTCATTCTGTACCTGTTACCAAGCTTTAGGCACAGATCACCATTTCGCTCAACAAGCATAGACTGAGGAAAAGAGAGAGAATCATTCCAGTAATAAATAAAAGGCAATGAAGAGATGATGATTTCATACAATTTGTGGAAGTTGCATTCCCTTATTTCATATCCCATTGCATGATGCTCAGGTTCTCTTTTCCCAATTTTCTGGGCCAGATTTTTCAATAGTTTCCATCCTCAGAATGGATTCTCAGTTCTATTCAGTATCTTATAGAAGCTCCAATGTGAAAAAAGTAGTAAAAATGTTTACTGCTCCTTCCCCTACTTCCTGTTTTGAGTGTTCGCAGCGTTAGTTATGCCACAGTCACTAAAAAAGCTAGAACTTGAGTTGTTAAAGTACATTTAAAACAACAAAGCCTTAAAAGCCCTAGTTGATAAAATGCTAATAAGCTTTAAAAGCTTTGAATGCTACTTGATATTTCCATTTCTTTTTTGAGATGTATTGCTTTTTGGAAGAAGATGTTGTCTGCTCATAAATCTAAAAATTAACCAAGCAAAATTCATCAGGATTAGGTTTGATCTCTATGCTCTTGTTTATTTAGGAGTGGCCTATCAGTGGTGGAGCATGGAATCTTGGAGCTCAGACATATCCTGAAATCATTATTACAGGGTGAGAATGAAACTGAGGATTTGTTCTTTTAAAATGTTAGTGTCTAGAACTTCTAATTGTGGGTCTGTGGGCAAGTGTTGACCTTTGACAGGGCATGTGTGTCCTAACCTCTTGCGTTGAGGTATGTAGCTTTTATTTTGGGTGCAAAATCACATCAGAAATTCCCATTTGCTGTAGAAAATAGAACTTTGTGTTCAAAGATGAACTACTGTTAAGAATTACTGATTGAGGCCCCAGTGTTAGATGACAAGTCTACTTGTGAAATCATCTTGTGAAAGTGGGATTTTTGAAAAGGGGAATTCATTGGAATCCTTTTATTGTTTGAAGGCCATAGCATTAAAAAAGGGGAGCCAGCTGTTTTTCTATGCCTGTTATTTTTCAGCCTTCTGGGGACTTTGTGTCTGGGGATGATTTAGGAAGGCATTTTAATACCACATCATTAGTGGAGATGTGTTGCACTGGGATTATTTCCCCTTTTAAGTGATGGACGGTCCCATAGAAAAAGGTGTAAAAAGGCTCAAATTGCAGTAGAAGCCCTAAAAGCAGTGAATGCCTGATGGATTTTCAAGGGGACACCCTATAAAACAGAAAATTGTATGATACATTCCTATTTTCCTCTGGTCTCAGACACACTGATAATAGCAGTATGTTTGATAAATGGTTATGATCAATGATAGTTAAAATCTGTTCTAAAAAATGCAGTTACGATATGTGCAATAGTATTGGTAAGGGGAAGAAGAAATTCTTCTAAACAGAAGTATCTCCTTTCTATAGTTATATTTCAAGGATTATTTTCTATTACTAAAAGGAACACAGCTGTTAGGTGCTAAGCAAAATGAACTTGACCTCTGACTTTTCAAAGTTAGATATATCTGGCATTTTTATAGTTCTTAGGCTTATAGGCTTGATACTTGCACACTTGCAAGGCCAGAAGTGCTGCATCATAAACTTGGCGTTCATAAATGAATTAATTTTGTGCTGTTGTGGTCTTAAAAATTGTAGTCAGCTAGTTCTCTATAGGGGATTTCATCAAATGGTATTCCATCAATCACATGAATAACAAAATATTTCCTTATGGTTAGTAGATAGACCATTATATATTGTCATTAAAGTCATTAAAGTATAGAGGATTAACACAGAAGCAAAATGCAGTTTTTTCCACTTCTATTTATTGCTCAATGAAAGCAAAAAATGTTCAATAAATGCATAATGTTTTAACACAATTTATTTTTTTTTTTTTAAGCCATGCAGATGGATCAGTAAAGTTTTGGGATGCTTCTGCCAGTAAGTTTTTGAAGTTCACTTTCATACAATGCTGAAAAATCATGCATTCACACACACAAGTATATTTACATGTAATATATGATGTGTTTACAGTATGAATACTTATATCTATAATTCTGTGACTAGGTATAGTTGGGTGAAATTAAGCAATTTTTTAATTAAATTAGGAGAAAAATACTATTAATGGCATATTTTAAGCAGAGAAGAGGTGAAAGTCAGGATAGGGATAAAAACTTTCGATCTGACATACCAAAACCTAGGAAGAATGAAGTACTGTTAAATAATCCCATAGGCATAATCCTATTGTGCATAAAAAACAGTCAGCTGAAAGAGCACTAGTGAAATAACGTTGTCTTTTTGACAGCTAGATAAAAAACAAAGCATGACAGTATAGTAAGACATCTTAATTAAAGACCTACATCTTTACTTGTCCAGTCTCAGATTCCAGGAATTAACTGGGAAGGGCATTTCCATTCATTGTAGCAGAAAAAAAGAATCAGAAAATAGTTATTCCATATCAGAGAGCAGTGTATTTTCCTTAAAGAAAATACATATGGCACTTATTATTAAAAGGTATTTGTTAAAAATATGTAGTTGAAAGCTATGGTATTTTGTTTCAGATAACATCTCTGCTTCATAAATGCTGCAGCATAGTTATTTACCTTGTATTCTCCTCCGTAATACTGGGTTCTCAGGGTAGAACATCTTTTTCATGAGTTAACAGTCTCTTCCCATTTCTATAAAGAAGTGAGCATGGGAGAAACTGTTAACTGAAATGGTAGACATAGAGAGATTTTGTATGACCCTAATAAACAGACTGATAAAATGGTCAATAATACCTACCATACTGATAACTGAAGTACCCACCGACTCCTCATCCCACTTGCATAACTGGCATGATTAATGCTATCACCATTTCTAAACAAATGTGGAGAACATTTACACATAATTAATGTAAGTTAAACCTAATGGATTTGTCAAATAATTCTGGTTTTGCCTAATACCAAATCTTTTCACTCATCAAAATTATCAAAGAGAAAATGAGATTCCAAAGCCTCATTTCATATACATGGGGAAGGAAAAGGAAAAAAAAAAAAAAAAAAAAAAGGTGAATCTTTCTTAGAGTTTCTTTCTAGAGTTTGCATCATTCACCATTTTACTTTCTGCCTCAGAAGCTAATCAAAAGCATTTCACAGACAGATATTGGTTTTGTAAATATGAAATATGTTCCCTACTGGTACTGTGTGCCAGCATAAAATCTGCATTTTCTAATGCCCATCTTTTTCTCTTCTTAGGCCTTCATATAATTCTTTGCTGTACCACCATTGAAAAGAAAAAGAACTGAAGAATTTTATAACTGATTTGCTTATGGTTAATCAGGTCTTTCTGTTTGTTTTAATATATTCCAGTTACACTGCAGATGTTGTACAAATTAAAAACATCAAAAGTCTTTGAGAAGCAGAAGTCAGGGGAAGGAAAAGCAACAGCTGAGATTGTGGAAGAAGACCCTTTTGCTGTTCAAATGATGTACTGGTGTCCTGAAAGCCGAATTTTCTGTGTGGCAGGAGTTTCTGCATATGTGGTTGTTTATAGATTCAGCAAACATGAAGTTAATACTGAAATTGCGGTAAGTCATTCAGAATTTTACTTCTTAATGAAACAACACCATTTCTAGATGAAAGTGCCTTCTGTGTTTGTGTGCAACTGGATAAATGCAGATTTGGAGATATTCCATTTAAAACTTTTTGAATGAAATATTGATTGTACTTAAGCTGATGATAAAAACTGAGTGAGGTTTTGGGATCCAACTCTCTTATTTTTTGTTTTAATAGTTATGTGCTGTAGGATGGTTGTCAGATGTAGTTCACTTTTAAGACATCAGTTCAGTACATATCTGTTGTACTTACTGCTCTAGAAATACTGACTGATGTGTGTTTTTCCCAGATAACATTACTCAAGTCATATCTTCAATTTATTTTCATAATATTTATAATAAAAGGGGACTGAAAATTGTCACTCATTTTAACAAAATCAAGGCAGGTTTTTTGTGTGTGTGTTTTGGTTTTTTTTCTGGCTTATATTGACTTTGCTTCCCTCAAAATGGACACCATTTGAAAAGCAAGGTGATTTATGGCTAAGTAGTTGATATTTTCTTAAGCATCTTGAGCTTCAATCCTATTCAAATACCTCTCTTTCAGTCTTTGTGTCTTAAGCAGTCACTTCATTTCAGGTAGAATCACACAGTTCACATTCTTTTAACTGTTCTGCAGTCACCTTGTACTTTTACTCATCATTCAGCAATTTAAACTTTAGTTTAAACCTTACGTTTCTGCTCAGTAGCGACAACCAGTTCTAACAGAATAGTTCAACAACCCTTTAAATGTAAAATATTCTTTTGTTAGTCTAAAATCTTAAGAGAAAGGCGATCTAAATGGGCCTGGAGCATCTCCCTTACAAGGAAAGGCTGAGAGACCTGGGTTAATTCAGCCTGGAGAAGAGAAGACAGAGAAGGAATCTGATCAGTATTTATAAATACCTAAAGTGCAGGAATCAATTGAATGAGGCCAGACATTTTTCAGTGGTGTGTAGTGATAGGACAAGGAGCAAAGGCCAAATACTGGATCATAGGAAGTTCTACACAAATATGTGGAAGAACTTATTTACAGTGAGGGTATTTTAATGTCCTTTAGAAAGGCTAAAGTTGTAGCCTGACAAAAACATCTGTGCTGCTTTTGGCCTGTAAATTATGTGCAAGTTGGTAAGGAGACTCATTACCGATACCCATTCTGTTCTTTTCCTGTCATTTTTTCCTCCTGAAGAGCAACTTTTAAGCTGAGTGTATCCTTTCAGGAATGCTTTAAAACCAATGAATATTAATTTCACCAGGTCGACCAGCTTATGCATAACATTGCTTAAAACGTGACATATCAATGTTGATATTTTATTCCAAATAATGAACTTTATCTTTTATTAGCTAACATTCATTTTGTGTAATTTTCATGTGTTTTAGTTTTTCAGCTTAGTTGCAACAGACCTGGTATATTCTGAAGTGTAATATTGTGAGCAATTTAACAATTCCTCAGATTTTGTCCACAGTTAAGAGACATTTATATACTAAATTGTTCTGTAAATAGTTGTTTTAGTATTATTTAATATTTTCAGAGGAGTAAGTGAATTCCTCTGGGTTCTTTGCATCTCCAAGATGAGCCTCATCTCTTATTTTCGGCATTTTTGTTGGAAACATTGAAATTTTCATTCCTAAATGGTGCTTTTTTATTAAGAAAAAGTATAGGAGCATTTGTCGGAATATGTACCTGACTACTTCACATTCAGTAGCTGTTTTCTATATTGAAAAAGAGCTGGGCAGTCTCAGAACATATGTAGATTGCTCCAAAATAATGTCTTTTATTTACTTATGTGGAAACTACAACAGATACAAAGAGCCCAATAACACTAATTGATAGAGCAAATTCTCAGCTGCAGAACATTCTTTTTCAGTGTAGTCATTACCAGTAGCTATGCATTTTCATCAGACAAGAACAAAAGCCTGTATGCCACGCTCATAATAATCTGCACCAGTGGAGGTGTCCCACTGTTTCACAGCTGCTACAATAGCATCGTTGCTAGTCCAATCCATCTTTCATCAGCCCAAACAGATAGAAGTCAGAAGATACCAAATCTGGTCTACACAGTTGGTGCTGTAGGACAGTCCAGCTAAAATTGGCAATGTGCTCCACAGACTTCAAACTGGCATGGAACCTGGTACTAATGAGTTGTAAGAGAAAAGGGATCTTCTTCTCTGGCCTGACTCTGGAAGTTTGAGCCTTCAGCTTTATCAGTGTCACGATGTAAGAGGTCCGAGCTGATGGCTTGGATGTGTTCCCCTTTCCTATCCCAGAAGACAGTGCATATCTCTTTACCTATTGAAGGCTGCCAGGGGAATTCTCATATTCTCACTCCATGGAGTGCCATTTTGACACCAGCTTGTAGTGGTGTCACTATGCCTCATCATCACCAGTGACAGTGCGATCCAAGAATCTCTCACTTGCAGCCTCCTATTGGTTTAGTAGGTCCTGACAAACTGGAATATAGCATTCTCTCTGTTACTGTGTGAGCATTCATGGGGCCCAGCTGGCACAAACTTTGCAATATTCCAGCATTGCCATTATCATTTCCAATGTGTTGAAGCCAATATTCCACTTAGTAAACAGTCTCCTGGGTAGTAATCTGACAGTTCATGTGGCTGAGCTGATTGAGATGGTCTTAATTTTGTGGTGTGACAGCAGGGCATGGCTTGTCTTTCATGTTGCTGTCACCACTGCTGAAACTCACCACCCACTTAATGCATCCATCTTTATTTTGGTGAAGATGATGTCTCAGTGAGAGACCATTGTCTGAGTAGTCTGCAGGGTCTACATTTTCAATTGTGTATGACCACTTCAAGGAACCAGCACTGATATTACTGTCCAGCTAACATTCCCAAGACATACTCTCCTTGAGGGAATTACCTTGTTCTTAATTATTTTCAACACAAAGTTCTCCTTGGATAATTCATGAAGTAGAAAGAATTGTCCAGTGTTTATCATGATATTCTGAGATGATCACTTATAGAGATTTGAACTTCCTTTTCGGTTTCCCGTTTGTTTTGGAATTCCTTCAGTTATGATTTCCTATATTAGTGGAAAGAGTGGAAGCATGGCTGAACTTCATTGGTCTCCTTTTCCAGTCTGAGGGGATCCAGAAGGAAAGTGAAAGATAAGTGGTGTAGATGCATTCTAGAATCTGCCAAACTCATGTTTAAAGAATATGGAACTCTGTGCTCCTGACCCCACATGAGGACAGATGGAGTTCATGGATCAGTACTGCCCATTTTGTTAAACTTCTGCATACTGGCTTAAAGTTGTCTTTTAGAAATGGTGTTGTAGTTGCAATAGAGAGGAAGCTGATGGTGATTCTTTTAATCATTTGGCTTAGGAACACAGTAGTGAAAAATAAGCAGAAAATTTTCATGTCATTGACTCTGAACGATAACTTTCTTATGCTAAAATGTTGTTTACTTGAGAGTGAGTAATTAACACTTCTTTTCATACTAAATTCTGGAATACTGTATTCTTTCACTTATGATAAAATGCTTGGAACAAAGTCAGTACTGGAAGAATATATTTAATTATTTTTCCATCAGTGTAGGGTAAATTACAAGTACCTATGCAATTCTACTGTTAGGCTGTATTTAAGTTTTTTAATGAAAAGTAATACAATTTTCAGCAGCTTTCTTGTTAAATTGTGACAGCTTTTTATTTATTTAAGTCACTAGAGGTACGACTTCAGTATGAAGTAGAAGATATAATTACTCCTGAACCGGAAATAATTCCTCAATTTCCAGATGCCTCCTCCCAGCTTCCTTCTTTAAAGAGCCTTTCAGGTAGTACCAACACCGTAGCATGCGAAGGAATGATGAAGGACAGTATCCCATGTCTTAGGTAAGTCTGCCATTGTTCAAAGCTTTTATCTTTCTGGCAAGCAGCCTTATCAGGAGTTCTAATGATCTGTCAACCAGCAAGAAAAGAACGTTAATTATATTATGTGACACAACTAAAAGGAACCAGAATAAGGAACAAACAAAAGAATTAAGGCAATGTAATTATCAAGGAATTTAATAGGCTGAAAGTAAGTTATGATGAAGATAAACTGTTGCAGTGAAGGTTTAACTAATTTTCCAGTATGATCTATGAGCAATTCTTCATCTCACATCCAGTTTTTAATGGAACACAGGTACCACAGAATAGGTCACTTTTTTTTTTTTACTTCACAAAAATACTTAAAGCTCCTTGATTAACAAGTATGCCACTAAAATAATAATCTATGAAAGAAGTATATGCATCTTATTATACATAGGGAAAGGAAACCGTGTTTATGCTCACAAGAGAACCTTAAATGTTTAGTACACACTGCTACTGTTTGGAGTAAATTAATATATTCTTATGCAGATAAATTATAGGTTTAAAGAGTTTCAGAACACAATTCCGTACAAAACTCCATAAATCAGAATTTTTTAAGAATTACAGTGCACAGCTGATAAAGATTGCTCTCATTTAGTGAATTAATTATTAATTCAGTTTAATTATTGATAAATATTTTAAATCTCAATTACTTCAAAAGCAGTTTAAATGAACATTGTCTGATTTGCAGATATTTTCATCAGTTCTGCTCCTGAAAATAGCATTAACGTTTAAAAGCAACATTGTGGCATCATCCATGCATAATTGACAATAGTTTTTGTTTTCCTGTACGTCTGTCTTCCTCATTCAGTTAGCAATTGAATCTCAGACATATGTTTAATCATTAATGTGAACCATTAAAATCAATAGAAGAGGCAGAGATAAGTTATTTAGGAAATCTCAGACACAGCCAGTTCCAACAGCCTCATTGCAGTCAGTCACTCACTACAGTAAAAATTTGTGGGTTTTTTTTTTTTCCAGTCTAATCTAACACCATGTCAGGTGTGTGGACCAGGAATGCTTGAAAAGATTGCCGGGTCCCATCATGGTCATGTTCAGAAGATACTCTGCATAACCAGTCAGCAAAGATCTCACCTCTACAATCCAATATTGCTTAGGTTATTTACAGCAGTACTATATGTAGAGAAGCACATACAGCAGAAATAATTATTTGCCAGTAACTGCAGTTTTTCTGTCTGTGTTGTCTATGTGTATATTGGCTAGCTACACTCCTTCCTCTTTTGATACTCAGTGTTTCTTTTTATCACATAGATATAAGATTATATGTGATAGCCTACCCTATAATAAATAAGATGTGTAATATGTACACTCTCAGTATTTATAGTTAACGCATCTCAAAGAATTGCTGTTCTTGCATAGTGTCTTCTATCAGTGCATCATCAAGTAAATTCTACCAGTCAAGAACATAAATAGACTTACAAAAGTATTCAGTTCTTACACCTTTGCTGTGTGCTGTGCAAGTCACTGAAATTGTCATAATAGAATATGAAAGGGTGTTAATATTTATATCAGATTTTATGTAGGAAGCAGTCATTCAAAATGGCTAGGTCATGTATGAGGTAATTATACTCCTAAGAAGAAAATAATAATTGTTTGCACTAGACAGATAAATAAATTGTCAAATCCAGAAGTTTTGGATACACAATAAAGATGCTTCATCTACCTATTCTTGCTGTACTTCAGAACAAGATAGTTCCAACAACACAGAAATGTCATGTTTGAGATTTTTCAGAGGAAAACATTCAGCTTTTCCATCTGAGTTGATTATTCATGCCAGTTTTTAAATGTACAAAGCAATGAAGCTGGTGAAGGGTCTGGAACACAAGTCTTGTGAGGAGTGGCTGAAGGAAATTGGATTGTTTAGTGTGGAGAAGAGGAGGTTTCTGGGAGACCTTATCATTCTATAATTACCTGAAAGGAACTTGTAGCAAAGTGGGGATCAACATTTCTCCCGAGTAACTAGTGATAGGATGAAAGGTATTGGCTTCAGATTGCGCCAGGGGATGTTCAGGTTGGGTATTAGGAAAAATTTATTCTCAAGAGTAGTGAGGTATTGGAACAGGCTGCCCAGGGAAGTGATGGAGTCACTGTCTCTGGAGATTTTCAAGAACTGTGTAAATGTGACACTGAGGGACATGGCTTAGTGGGCTTGGGTGATGGGTTGATGGTTGAACTCAGTGATCTTAGTTGTCTTTTCCACTCTTAATTGTGATTCTTTGGCATAGTACAAGAAAATACTTGGGAAAAAGAGAACAAAAGCAAAATTGTTAAGCAAAAATTGTTTTTATTAACCTCAATTGTTAACCTCACTTACATCTTCTCTATGATTCTCTATGACATCTATGATTCTCCAGAGTTTATCATTTAGGGAATGTTGAAATTTTCAGATTTATTTCTACAGCAGAAATTAAGGTCAGAACCTGGAGTTCTTTCAAATTATCCATGTTCTGATTGGAAAGCCTAGTCTCAGTGTGCGGATATATACACAATATGCTTCAATTGTGCATACTGCTGTGGTCTTAGTAATGGGTTCTGTTCCATTAATATTTTCTCAGGGAGACATTTGTTTTTCATGGCTCAGCCTGTTTATTTGTTTTTATTTTGCACCTCTTCTTAGTGTTAAGACTCGACCTGTGCGAATGCCTCCTGGATACCAAGCAGATCTTGTTATTCAGTTGGTGTGGGTGGATGGTGAGCCTCCACAGCAGATTACCAGTCTTGCTGTAAACTCTGCTTATGGACTGTAAGTAACTCAAAATGAAGGTACATTGATTTATTGTTTGTTGCACTAAATCTTGTACTTTCCAGCTAAATTTTGAAGTTCCCTAAAGGTATTTGAAGTCAGAGTAAAAATAATCAGAAGCTGCTGAAATCCTGACCATTGGGTAAAAATTATTTGAGTTTACATGATGAGTGTCATATGAGATGTTAAACTGTAATTTTTGCTATTATTTTTATACTATTCCTGTTTAATTGACTTGAATTGCTTTGTGTCATTCTGTCCATTCTTTCAAGTTAAGTCCAATTACCTTTCAAATCTGAAATTTTAGAAGTTATTGTGAAAGAATCACTGAAGTACATTTTATAAAACACGGTGATTGTGTATTAAATGTCATTATATCCTATTTTTATTGGAAATTGTCTTGTAAGAACAGCTTTTTTATGTGTGTGCTAATCTCTGCTAGCAAGAGCAGCAGAGATCTGAAATTGAAATGTGAACAAAGAACCTCCCAATACTAAATTCTGTATGGAACTGCAGGTGAGCATGTCTGCATAGATCTCTTCTTTGAACTCCATTTAATTGCAATTTTTTAATGTATTTTCTTATTGAGGATTGCCCAGATACATTGATTAGATTAGCTCTGCTGAAGAGATAAAATACATGAACCTTAATGAGTGTTAGGTGTCTGACTGTACCAATACTCTGTAAGTCAGCTGACAATTCAGAGACAATTACATTTGTCTGCATATATTTGTGCAAAGATGTTGTGTTTGAAGTTTGTTTTGTTAATTCTTTGGCCTGGGTTTCCAAATTGTTTCTGTTTATGAACTCCATAACCTTTTGGTCTACTGTTCTAGAGTTCATGTGTTACTTGTGTAAACTGTAGGGTTTTGCATTATTGCAATGCATTCTGCACAGAAGGTTAAAGGCAATAGTCTGCCTTCTGTAATGCCAGTTATCATGTTTCAGGACACAATTTTATCAATTCAGAATTACAGATCTGTAATTACAGAAAGTAAGCTTTGAGTCGTTTCTGAAGAAAATGTTGCTGCAGAATTAATAATACTAAATAATAAATTTTTTTTTGCATTACTTATATATTATAATATATAATTATTTATTACTCATATAATAATAATTATATATTACTCATATCTCTGAGGAACTTTTCTTCTTCTTTTTCTCAGAGTGGCATTTGGAAACTGCAATGGCTTGGCTGTTGTGGACTTCATGCAAAAGACCGTACTACTGAGCATGGGAACCCTCGAATTGTACGGATCAAGTGATCCATACCAGCGCCAGCCCCGTTCACCTCGCAAAAGCAAACAGTTTGCTGCAGGTAGGAATTAAAATATTGTGGTTATGAGCTTGAGATTCGTTGACTTTTTTTTGCCTGTGGCTTTTTATAGTGCTTTTGACATGCATGACTATCTGCCAGCCAATGGACAGAAGAAACCTGATGCACTTTAAGTACTGATACTTTTTCTCAGAAGCAAAAAGTTTCAGGAAGTTTATTATTTTGGGATGGAAGTCAGCAAGTAATTCCCTTCTCTGAGTCTCTAAAGATCACAAGTAGAGAAGTAAACTGCTTCTCTGGCAGTCTCTTGAAGTGTAGTCTTTGTAGTCTTTGTCTGCTATTTTCTTCCTGTTTTCAGTAAATTCCCTATGATATCCAAGACTTGATTGTTCTTTCTGCTAAGTGTTATTTGTTGTTAATTGAAAAGGTAGTCGTGATTGGGAAATAACATAATAACTGGGTATGTGCTATGTTGATAGCAAAACTAGCTCCAATCAGCCACTTTGTTTGCTCCTAATATAAATTTACTAGATCCACCTGTACCACGTCTTAAATTTGATGCCAAGAGGATCACGTTTGTAATTCATACCTATTATTATGCATTAAATGTTAGAAACATCAGTTCATCACCGCAGTTAAATTTTGCCAGATGTTTTAGATTGTCTAAAAAATTAACTTGTATGAGGGGAAAAAACAAAACCATTTAGCTCTGCATATTCCATAATAACATACTCGAGTCAGAGACAGTTATAAAATATAATTTATGTAGCTGCAGAAATTTAGAATTAGGTTTTAAAATATGTTTGGAAACGTTGACTGTTTATATATATATGTATATATATAACTATACATATTAAATCATAAAGGCAGGAGATTACAGTGATTGTATGACATCAGCAGATCCTGCATTAAATCATTAAATCCTATTTCTCCACTGAGTCAATATAATTTTTTTGTTTGTTTGTTTTCAGTATGATTGTATTTTTAATAAAAAGAAATATTTGGAGAATAAAAAGTAAGTCTTCAGGCCTACTTCCATCCCTGAAAGACCACTTATCTCACATTCTAGGCATGTAAGCATTGCAAGCTTAGTTCACATTGTGCCAAGTGCTAAGAATGTAAATTTGGAATAGTGGAGGAAAGAGGAGACAAGCAGCTTTAAGCTATCTTCAGCTTTCCTCTCTGGTTCAGTTAAGCTTACAGCATCTCCCAGTGTAATTTAGGCAGCCAAACATAGGCAACGTGATGCAGAGCTGTGTACAGAAAATAGAGGGTAACTGTTGTGAAAACAGTTATTATCAGCATTGCACCATGCAGGATTTCAATGTGTCAGGGACAATCTTGGCTCCTCCTTTAAGGCAGTATTCCAGTTGTGCTGCTAGAATGGTGTCTACTGGGTATATTCTGGGTGACTGCCAAGAAAGAATATGCTCTTCTAGATTGGTCATAGAAACTATGCATCTGAAAAATGATCCTCAGCTGCTTTCTCACCATCCATCCTACATCCGTTACTTTTTTGGTTATTTTTATTGTTATATCTCCCAATTGGAAGGTAAGCATCTGCTGAAATTTCTTCACCTTGGCTGTTCTAGATGCTGGTTATGGATATCACTTCCTTTCACTTTAGACTGTTTTTTCTCTCTTTCCTCTGCCTGCTGCTGATGCTGATGTACTGGCATGTTCCAAAGACAACTTTTGCATGCGTGGCCTGTCTAACTTTTATCCAGATTTAACGAAACGGATCCGTACTTCCTATCAGAGTAAGTTCTATAAAGGTTAGGCAAATAGAGTTATCATGATCAGACTATGCCTGACTTCAACCCATGTGTTTGTGCTTTGTAATGTGTTTCTTAAACACATTCAGCATGCATGCAATTTATTACATTTTGTAATGTCAACCATGCCTCATTTTGACAATTTTCTCTGTTACACAGATATTTCAGATCTGTTTTTCTCTTCCAAAACGATCAATGAGGAAGCCTCATTGACTAATATGGGACAAATCTCGCCTTAGAAATGAATTTTCAATAATGCTATGGTCTTGATGAGAGTATTTTCCTTTGGTTTTGTTTTCATTTCAGTGTACACCTACTTATATGAAGCATTTCTTGTTTTGCAATGGCACTGCCTGGTTATACTTTTTAATTAATTCTTCCCTATTCTCAGAAGAGCAATGCGGTTTAAAAATCTGCCAATTGGGTTGCATGCTATGGCATTTTAAATTTTAATCTTGGTTTGGTACTTGAATATTTGGCTTTGGGGAGCCATCCCGTGGCTCTGATCTTTAATGGGGAATATAAAGTGGGTATAAAAATACATACATCAAAGAGTTATGAAAATGAATGTTTTTTATATTTTAAAATTTGGAACTATAGTGATATGTAATTTAAATATTAGCATTCATCACTGCACAACGTGATGAACAAAGCTGTAATTAATTTTGCAAAAATGACTGTTAAACCAACAAGCTGTATGTATCGTAATTAACTGTAGTGCTTATATGTAATTAGGTCTCCAGGATGCCTCTTATTCATCTCTTTTTAAAGTGTTCTTTGCAGAACAACTGGATGGGCAGTTTTACATTGAATACTCAGTGCAGGCAAGATGAAGAAAGGGGTGACAATTGTTTTAGCTTTTGGTGTAAATACAGAACTGTATGGCTGTTGAAGTACATTTGTAAGCTCTCTAAAGAAATTACATTTCATCTCTCCAGATAGATTATTTAGCAACTAATTTCTGTGATTTAGTGTGATAGTACTTCATAAGAAGTAGTCTATTTAGTTAGAAGGTCAGTTAGAAATCTAGCAGCCCATGAAAAGGTCTGGTTTGAAATGTTTTATATTTTAATGGTCAGTCTTTCTAATTACAAGTCTATTAGAACTCAAGGGACAAACAGCAGTCAAAGGTTTATGAGTTTCCACAAAAACAACAACAGAAACCCCTACAAAAATATTAGTGAAGTCTAAGACCAGAAAGGACCAGTAAGTCCAACATGTTTGTCCACAGGTTTTAAGAGCTGAATATTTCTAATCTTGTTTCTACATTCAGCCATAAAAGCTTTCTGTATAGCTGAAGTCTGTGATTTTGACTCTTGTTCATAAGCACTATTAACTCTCTTTCCTCAAAAAGTGTTTTGTTTTGCCTTTGTCATTTGATACATATGTAGGAATATGCACTGATTGTCTGGTGCATCTTTCAGGTGATTAAGACCAAGAACAAGGCAAGAATGTGCTACCAAGTATAAAGATTCTTAGCTAGTGAGCAGAAGTTAAGAATATCTCCAACTCTCAAGTTGAGTTTTGCTACTTTTATGAGAGATAGGAGTTTTGAGCGTGTTATTGAGGGTGGATTTAGGATTATGTTCACTAGCTTATCCTTGTAAGGGACAATAATAGGAAAAGAAACTGCTCAAAACTTATACTATCAAGGTAAAAGCAGGAATAGGAATAGCTGTGATAATATAGGCAGCAGGTCTACAGTATTGAAGATTATATGAATGAAAATTGAAGTTAATGGGAAGGCATATCAGGAGTTGATTCAATTAAAGTAATGAGCTAGGAAGATAATTTCATGAAGGTCAGTTTGAGAAAATCAGACTAGTATTCACTGAAGCCAAAGAAAAGATTGTGTTGTGGTTTAACCGAGTAAGCAGATAAACACCTTACAGACATTTGCTCTCTTGACCACATCAGAATGGAATGGGAGGGAGAATCAGGGAAAAAGCAGAACTCATAGGCTGAGATAAAAAATATTTAGTAAGATGGAAAAGAAAGAAATAACAAGAATGATAATATGTATGCAAAACAAGTGATGTGCGAAACAATTGCTTGCTGCCTTCTGACCAATGCCCAGCCAGTCCCCAAGCAGCTGCTACCACCTCCAACAACTCCCCTCAGTTTTATAGTTTATTTTCACGTGCAGTCATGTGGTATGGAATATCCCTTCAGCCAGGTTAGGTGAGCTCTCCTGGTTCTGTTCCCTCCCAGCTCCTTGTGCCCCCAGTCCCCTTGCTGGCAGGACAGCATGAGAAGCTGACAAACTGAAACATCCTTGGCTCTGTACAGCACTGCTCAGCAACAACTGAAACATTATCAACCTTGTTTTTTCCCAAAGCCAAAATGGCATTACATCAGACACTCTGAAGATAATCAGCTCTGTCCTAGCTTAAACAAGGACAGATTATCAATGAGCAGTATACTTTTGTTAGTCATTTTGAAGGTAATTTTCTGCAAGAAACGGTTTGATTTTGCACCCAGTCTCTGTATCCAGAATTAGCTTTATATTCCAAGAAAGGAAGCAGTACTATGGGTTAAAGTGTCAGGCAAGAGAATGGTACTGTTTATTATTTTGAAGTAGCAATGAAAGAGAAGATTTCAGGAAAGAAAGGAAAAAAGGAAAAAAAAAAAAAAAAAGGAAAAAGAAAAAAAGATTATACTAGCAGTATTAAGTAGTTCTGGACACTGGTGAGTAAAGTTTAGAAAGATGGGAATTCTACTTGAAGATGAGTAGATGTTAAACAAAGAAGAGGTGTGTTTGTGTATCCTTAGGGTAACACGAGATGACCCTGGAGAGATAAAGGGTTGATGTTTCAGTCTGAGGTGTCTTTCAACTGAAGGAGTGGAAAAAAACATGAAGCAGGGGAAAGAGGCAAAGATAAGAGATTTGCCAAGGGAAAGACATGATCAACAATGACAAGGTCATCTGATATATGAAGCTCAGTGATGGAATTGTTACAAAATGTAGCCAATCATCTGTTGAGAACTTGATATGGGTGGACTATACTTGTGTGAAGCAAACTCAAAAGGGCCCAGAATGAACTTAGAGCCTTAAGGCAGCACTTTCAGTGGGTTGGGAGGTGGAAATGGGAAGGGAGAAGCAAGGTTTGAAAAGGCAGCAAAGGAAATGTAGTAGATTCTAGACATACTGTAATGAGAGAGGCTGGAAATGTAAACACTTCTTGTGTTTGGTGGCTCCATTCTTTCTTTTTTTTAACATCTGCTGGCAGCTGTCTTCACTTGTAGCAAGACTACATGCCAAAATAGTGGTGCTGAACTACGGTGGAGGAACGTTGGCTTTTTTTCCTTAACCAGTCAAAATTAAGTTGTATGTGTTTTTGCCCAGGAGTAGATGGCGTCTATTTTTATATTAAAATGAATATATTTCATGTATCTAGAGCGATTGTACCTGCAGCGGAACATAAAACTACAAACTTAATAAATCAGTTTGATCTCCTAGTAGAAGTTCATGCCATCAATAGAAATTCATATCATCTGTCAGTAAAACAAGAAAATAGTCTTTATGAGGAATCCAAAGAGGCAGCAGGTTAAAATTGTGCTTATCCGTTGAAAAATAGTCTTCAGAATTCATAGTTTTCACTGAGAAATATCTTTTCCTCCTTCAGGCCTGCCCTTTGAGAGAATGAGAGCAGAAGTAACCTTGTTGCTAAAGGAAGACACAGAACACTGCGTTATGAGTCATTACTTATCAGTAATTAACACTTAAAGTGACACCTGTCAACATAGCAGAAGCTAATCTGGGTTGAGTTTAAAGTTAGCATCTATGCTCTGAACAAGCTGCCTTTTCCAAAGAATGCATTATATTTAAATATAAAAGAAACAGCATGATAATTCAGTGTAGAGACTTATGAATTAAAATGATACTGAGCTTACTTATCGGTTTGTGAATATTTATGAGAATTTGTTTACAGTTTATTAAATTATAACAAAAAATGTGATGGCTTGGATGCCTTCAGTAAATTGGAAGTCTGAATCATGTAATCAGAGATTCAAATTATAAAATTATTTTAAATTACTATTATTTCAAAGAAGCTGTTATTCTGTATGTAGACATTATGTTTTCAGTCCCTTAATAAAATTTTTGTTTCTTTGATAAAGAAAAATGGAAATCACAATAAATTTTGAAAAGTATCCATGAGTTGTCTTTAAAACTACTGTATGCCTCAGAAGGTGTAATGTATTGCAGGTTTTTATGTTTATAATTTCTTTGAAGCAAAATAATTTGCATCTTCTGACAGGTGTCTGTTTCAATTCCCAAAATCAGTAACTTGCATTTAGTTTCCTGCCATGTTCTTCTTACTGTAGTCGGACTCAAAATTTGCTGATTTTAGCAAAAATATCTTGGGACAGAGATTGGGCCTAGAGAACTTAAAAGCAGGAAGTGAAAGTGTTTCTTAATACAACATCAGTAGGTGTTGTAGCCTCTCAAGGATCATCAAGAATGGAAATACATATGAGAAATTATTGAAATGGTTTCCTTAAAAAGGGAATTAGAAAATAAGCACTAGTACAAAGGAGAGCTTTCTTATCTCAAGAGAATCTCCAATGTTTAATGGGATCAAAGAGCAATAAAAATTGAGACACGTGTGTATTCCTTTCAGTGAATGATTACAGATTATGCAACGTGTTGTAACATCTTCATCTTCTCTCTTAGCTTACATGAGTTTAGAGATTACAGAGTCCTAAGATTTTCTTTCCTGGTTAGGCAAAATGGCAGGTAGAAAATGGTTGGGAGGAGAAAGTGGTTTGTGTCCCAGAGAAAGAAGGCCATTTGACAAAAAAGGAAGGCAAAGAGATGAATTCAGATTTTTACTGCTTTGTCATGAAGCATTAGTTAGGAGACAAAAAGTTAGTTCTTCTCAGTTTTTCCATCCTTCCTTCCCATTTTGACATTATGTACTAAAAAGTACAAAAAGTTAAAAGAATCCCAACTGTATCACATTATTAGAACTGCACTTCTTTGTACTATCAGTGTTTCTGGTCCAGTGATTTTGAGCAACCTGAACTAGTAGTAAATGTCCCTGTTCATAGCAGGGGAGCTGGACTAGGTGACCTTTAAAGGTTCCTTCTAACTCAGATGATTTTAAGACTCTATTGTTAATTCAACAAGGTTAAAAAAAAACTTTGGATAGATAGGCAGATGATAAGTAGAACTCGGTGTTTCTAAGCAAGGAAGATTGATTCCAGGGGAAGATTTGCAAGTAATAGTACTTAAGCAAATCTAAGCATTCAAGACTAAGCATGCTTTTGAAGGACACATAAGTCCCCACACTAAAATTAAGAGCGATCTGTATAAAAGTGCACGTTCATCATTCTAAAATGCCATAACATCAAATGCTTTTTAAACTTTTGCCAAACATACAGAGATTGTGGTCTTCTCAAAGTGGATGTTCTTTTTCTTTCAGAACAGTGGTGTGATTTGGTGCTTTTCCTGCATAAGTCAGTGGCACCGGTGTACCTTGAGCTCTAACACTGATTCTGTAAACTCCCAAAAAATTACTTTATAATCAGAAGCAAAATCTTACCTGGGATTTGGCAATGGGGGTTGAAAGTTAATGATCCTTGAGGTCCCTTCCAGCTCAAGTCATTCCATGATTATAACTGTAGCCAAGAGTAACTGTAAAGAATTTAGAGTGATTTCATTAATCATAACACCATAGCCATAGTGTCAGGTTTTAGGAATCTCCAGTACCGCATTTGGAAAGGAATCAGTGTTCATTATTCCATTTTATGTTTCTATGCCTTACAAAAACACTCAATGGTCAGCCCATGGTAAAGGACAGCAAGAGCTCAAACGTGCCCAATCTGTTCTAAAGATAGGTTTTAGGTTGATCACAGACACAAGCTCATGCTTAAGCACTTTAAGCTAGGATTACATTACTTGCTGTTCTGCTCCGTTGTAGACTGCTGCAGATGAGTTCCTCACAATTTTTTTAAAATGATATGTAAGGTGTCTTGTCTGAAAAACTCCTTGTTATATTCAGACAATACCATCACCTCTGTGCTCTTTAAAATGAGCAGTCTTCTGTCAGTGCATCTAAAAGATTCTAGCATTGTAGTGATGATACTCTTTTATTCACTTTCTTCTTTTACAAGTATTCACTCTTTTTTTCCTTCTTCCCCATGTCCCCTCACCCCATTTTATGGTTTCTGCTGTGCATTCTGCAGCACATGAAAGTGTAGAGCTGATTCCACATCTCTTGAACAGGGAAAATTTATTTTCTTATGAATCACAAACATTTAAATTTTAAACTACATTTACTTGATTTCACTCACAAAGTATAGAGACTCTGTCTACCCTGAGGCACTTGGAAAACAAATCTGAGTTAACAAGAGGTGTGATTTTTGAAGTAGACCTAAATTTCTGTAGGGACAGCCTGATAACCACAGTTATTCTGAAATAGGTATTGCCCTCACGTTTCACGCTGTTCCTTTCTCCACTATGACTTTGAAGTGCAGAATATCATCAACCGAGAAAGCTGAAGCATGCCCTGTTAGATTGTAACTTAACTTTTTAACTCCGTTTTTTCAGGCCTGACTGAACTCAGTGACAGTCCAGTTTCCCTGGAGCTAGAGCGTTGCAAGTCTCCCACTTCAGGTAAAGGTGATTGGCTTCTCTTCCTGCAGTCTGTATAAGCCATTCATGTCATGCATCACTGTATTTCATTAATCCCTAAGAAGTGAAGTGTATAATCGCAGATCCAAATAGAAGAATTTTCTGGAGAAGTGCTTGTTATGTAGTACAATGAAGTCCAAAATCTGTTCATTTAAAGAAAAGTTATTAGTGTGTGGGGCATCTTGAAGTGAAGAGTATGTAAACCCTGGAGCTGATACAGTACGGGCATACCTTTTATCTCACACAAACTCATCACTTTTGTCAGAGTATAGTTTCTCTGTTCACTAAAAGGCTTTGTATTTTAATAGGGAGTCCCTATGACTGTGTGTCAAAACATAAAATTGTTTGAAAGGAACCACTTGGTGCTTCAGTGCTGTAACTTGCAGTGGAAACATAACCTTAAACAAAAACTGTTAGTTTATCATTTTGACCCTGCCCTGAAATCCTGAAATTTAAGTATTTACAAAGGTTTCTAGTCTTACCTGTAGTTCTTCAGAATGTGGAGTTCAGCACATTCCTGGAGACTTTTTCTGCCATGTGCCTGGTCTGCACTGATCTCTTTTAATGTGAGTCTGGTGTCTTAAACTTAGTTGCTTAGAACTGTTTTCTAATAGTTGACTTATATGTGTGATAGAAAATAAGCACATGTAGCTTTGATACATTAATTTTTTTTAAGGTGTGCATAGCATGGTTCTTTACCTTCTAGGCTGGTAAATATTGGTAGATACCTTTCTTTCTTTAGTTATGGTAAAAATTTCTCAGAAATGTGCCATTCAAATCCTTTATTATTTCACATATTTTGTTCTAATGGGACACTGTCACCTCAAACGTAACAGAGTATTTAGTAACCTACAAAAATCTAAAGCCAAAAAAATGTTCATATGACACGTGAAGAACTAAAATAAAATCAGTTGTACATTTCCTTTTGTTGTTGCAACGCAATTGCTGCAGACATGAGATATCTTAGTGCTAAGACAGAATTGATAAAGCTGTAGGGGCTCAGACTCTTGAGGTTGGCTCAGAAACTTGTTATAAGGAGCTTTTTTTTTAAAGTGATGACACAGTAAAATTAGGCCATTTATTTTGTGGGCCACAGGGATCCATCCTTTCAGGCCTCTCTCCAGAAACGGGGTACAAATTCTCTTTTTTACTGAAAACTAAGAGATTACTGATGCGGCAAACGTATGTGCATGTGATTACTTTTATGGTAATGAGTGAAGTCCATAGCATCTGATGTTTTCTGCAGTTAAAATTGATTTTTCCCTTTGTGATTGATCAATAATACCAAACTCATACACAATTTTATTAATTTGCTCTGCAGTTAATTCTGCTTTTCAGTTCTGGAGGACATGCAGCAAGGAAAAATGTGTAACTTACGAATGTTCCCTGTTTTAGCCTTTTGAGTTCTTCAAGCTATATTTGATTATTTAAATTTTTGCAAAATTAATTGCTGTTTATAGAAATTACTTTTGCCATGACTGACATTAAGTACTTATTAAGCACACATCTTGTAAAACTGGATAAAATTCAGACTAAACATCTAGGGAAACCAACCTCAAAACTGTGACCACCAAGCATCTGGGAGTAGTACTACCTTGTGCTTCTGCACACATCCTCACAACCACATTGTTTTTGCACTGACTAGTATTTCTCCCATCATATGATAAAACCGGTTGATATGTATGATATTGGATTCACTTGACAGGGTCCTTTTATCTTCCAGTCTTGCTTTTGATATCTTTAAGTTTGTGGTATGCAAACAGTGTAATGGAAGTGTGCTATACTCTTAGAATCCCATAATGTCTTTGTAAAACCAGCCACCATGTATCTCTACTAAAGATAGACTAAGACTCAGTCCTTCAGAAAGTTAGCAAAAACAGAAAAGACTACATCACCAGCTGATAGGATTGATTTATTGCAATTCTTTGCAGTTAGCAGGCCATATCAGTCAGATCTTCATTGTCAGTGGAGCTCATGCTAGCTGCTGACCTTGAGTATGTGCAATGCATACACAGATTATATACAGCTGGAAGACAATAGTCTACATGACAAACACCATACTCTTGCTGGCATGCAGGGGAGCAGCTTGATCATTTGTTCCATCACAACAGGAATAATATGGGGAACTACACTGCACTGACTCAAGTGCAAAGCAGTCTTCAGGAAGGATCGCTCTAGCATTCTAATTGCTGGTGTAGATACAAACAATTTCACTTCTGAGAGTGCTGTTAGTAACTTGGTCTGATTTCACTTCCAGCTGGGCCCCTAGAACAGTGCTGATGAAGGCTTTCTCAAGAACTTAAACAGTCTCTTGCCTCTTCGTATCTTGGTTGGATCCTGAATATTGCTTAGTCTACCTGGGCTATCTGGCCATCTTTGTTTTCCTGAAAAACCTGTGTTGACTCTAACATCCTACTACTTGTTGATATTTTAACCTCTAACTGAGGTTCTGCGATAAGAGCCAGTGTCACATCCAGTAATTCAGTTTTGTTTCTCTATTCTGCCAAGTCAAAATTAGACATTTGTGTTCTTCTGCTGATGTGAGTGTTAGAGCACTGAGCAAAAGACATAATGCTGAAAATTAATCCTAATTGTATTTGCAGGGCTGTTTTCTAGTTCAGAACAAATCAAACTTCTTTCATTAGGCAATACTTTAAACCTGTTCAATAAGGCTGTCTTTTCAGGTTTTCCTCCTGTACAATTTGGGAAAGTGTGGCTTTGCAGAGAAAAGTGAAAAAATAACACTTTTCAGTCTAGAACATGAAATTGATCACATTGCCATACAGGACCACTAGCAAGTGAGGAAATAATCAGACTTTCACATGAAGTGTGATAGACAGAGGAAAAGAATGGTCTTTCTTAAACACTGTTATCTTCTTTTAGTTAAATTACCATTGAATAATGCATTTCCAATACTGTACTGGAAGACAAGGAGTTAACAGACCCATTTCTAAAGCTCTTCTTATTTGTGAATATCTAAGAGGTGGCAGTTTCCACTGTAAGTAAATATATAGCGAATATAACAGTATATGTACAGAGTAACACTTCTAAAAGTGGCAAAATGAGGAACGCTTGTCTTTATGAAGTATTTCATGTGCACGATGATGCAGTACAACATGTCATGTAGTGGTATCTGGTTGGCTTTAAAAAAAATCTCAGACCATATCACAGAAAGTGGAAATGAGCTTTTTTTGGACCATCAGAATACCTTGTTCTTACTCATGCATACCATATTCTTTCAATGGAGAACATCAAGCATTTTGATTGTTATTTGCGATTTTCAGTTCAATTGATAAGGCTTTGTACTCCCTTAATTCCATGATGGATTCAGGGGGTTTAGTGTTTCTAAAATACAATTTTTAAAAACTCTCTGAGGCCTCTTAAGCCCTTACAGTGTAAATGATTATCCAGTGCTGGAGTTGATTACTGTATAGTGTATTACAAAACAGTACCCACCGGAATAAACATGAGCTTTGTTATTATCATCAAATAAAAAAGACTTATTCAGGGGCTTTTAGAAATGCAGTTTTACTGTTCCTTGTTTCTTTTAGCCATTTTGCATTTCAGCATGTAGCTGAGAACACAGTGAGCACAAGGAGGTATATCTTTGAGAGGCCATTTCACATAATCGCCCATTCCACCTTACACAATATAGACTTATTTCAAGGATTAGAAAGAAAGAATTTAATTGGTCCGTGTCTGGAAGAGCAACTTCTGAAATCTGAGTTTTGAAACAAAAATGTATTTGTGTTTGTTCTTAAGAAATCACCTGCATATTAGTGGCTCATATCCAGGAGGCTATTTTGAAAGTAAAATCTCTGTTTTCTTATGTTGGCCCACAGCATCAGAGTCAGATGTTGGTGGTATGGCAGTAGAGGTTGAACTCTACTTCCATTGCATTTTGTTGCTGTGTGACAGATGGCAGCAGAGGGGTAGTCTGACAGAATGGTGTCTAGCATGGGAGTGTGTGTGTAGCAAAGGTGTGTAATCAAATTCTTCCATGCTGAAAAAATGGCACCCAGTGACATTTGCTGACTCTTGCTGAATGTTTGTGGTGACCAAACAGTGGATGTCAACACAATGAGGCTGTAGGTTGTGTGTTTCAGCAGTAGCAACATGCTCATTGCAGGCAAAAGAGCATTGCTAATGGTGGTAACTAGATTCAAGAAGAGTATTTTGTAACTGAGAATGTTCTCTGTCAAATACTGTTATTGTGCTCTTTGTATCCATTGTAGTTTCCATATAAATAAATAGGAGGCATTACTTTTGTAGCAGCCTACGTATGTTTAAGACTATAATGCTTAGAGAAGGCTGTGTAAAGACTTCACAGCTGATTTCTTTGAGCTTTGGAACAGGTTCTTAAGGCAAGATTATTGGTTCTTATGACTTCCAAGTGCTATTATCTTGATCAACAGATGAGGCCCGTACCATGCCAACTTCCTGTTTTCCTACACTACTTGCTTTTTATATAACTTGGTTTCAAGAATAATACTATGAAGTTTTTAATAGTCACTCCTTCTCAACTTTTGTGTAATGACAAAGTAGATGAAGAGGTTTGGTTCCATTTGGAAATTTCTTGCGCACAAGAATACATGCAGTTTAAAACATTGTGTGTGTGAAAACAGTGTAATTTTTCTTGAAACATGATTATAAGTAACAGTTCCAACGTAACCATTTCTACTTAGTTACATTACATTAAAAAGAATGTTGATTAGTTAGAAGTTGTTGAAGAGATCCTAGACTGAGCATAGGGCACATTTTATCACTTTTCTGTTGTTTCTGATCAGACAAACTAATGCTTACTTAAGTTCTCAAGGAAGGATATGTCAGAGATTAGCAGGGAGCAGTATGACTGATGAGAGGCAGCCTGAGTGTTTGAAGGACCTGAGCTCACTGCCCATAGCCCAGCTCATCAGATTTTTGCTCCCTTTCTTTTCCAGCTACAGTCCTTACAGCATCCTCTGCCTGTTAGTTTACAGCATTCAGTATAGTATGCCTTTTTGGTCTGGGAGCAGCTGCAGGAGCTCACAAATTGAGTTCAGGGGAATCAGAAGGTTTACTTCCTTTGTACCTCCTGTGTGAACCTGCACACAGATAATTGGGAGCTATTTCTGCGATCTCCCAGTTCATACATACATGACACAGTTTGAAAATAGCTTTGTAAAGTTTTGAGAAAAAGACAGTTTGTGAAAAAGAATTCTGTTATACAAGAATAGCTGTAGTACTGAAATATAACACCTTAAATCACCTGTTTATTAAGCCCAAAGCCTTCATGATGACAGCACTAATGAGGTTCCATTAATGTTAAATGTGGTTAGGTTTTATACTTCTTAAAACAGCCTGATTTAGACTGTGATCCTTGCGACCTTCCCTAGGAATTAGAAATCCTTTTTGGGGAGGCTGGTTGGGCAAGGTGTTGTCAGTTCCTGAAAACAAAAGGAGATTGTATTGCAAGTGCATTTTTTTTCCTGTATAGCAAGGCACTGGTTTTGTGAAGTAACCTCTGTTCTCGGTGTGAAAGTATATTACAGCTCTCCAGATGAATGGAATGCTTTGAAAAGGCTCTTCTGAAAATTTGCTTGGCTTTTGTATTAGTGCCTAAAATGGATACACAAGCCAAACACTTGGTGTCCAAATCAGAGATTTTCCACATAGTATCATTAGGAATGTTTACTTATGTGTTGGATTGATCCGAACTGATTTCCTCGCGTAGCTTTAAAGCATCCAGTTAAAGTGACACCCAGAAATGGATTGGCTTCTGTTGATATCAAAAGGTTGCTCAGGAGTCAGAAAGGCTCCTCAACTCTTCTCCAGGGGACAAACAAAAAAAAATCCTAGGTGACATATGATATTTTCATCTGCCGAATTGCAGGTTCTGTAGTTTATGACATTGCCAGATTCTTTCAGGGGCTCTGTTGACTTGAAATGGTAAGTGGCTGTTCTGGGCATCCTTCTGACCTAAAAGCTTATTAAATAGAAATTACAGAGGACTTGTTCCTTACATTCCTGTGTCCCAGTGTTCCTGTCACTGTCATACTTACTATGTGGGACTTGTGGTTTTTTTAATTTATTTTTATTTAGAAATATAATAATTAGCTATTAAATACTTCATTGTTATCTACCAATGACAGACAGTATGGGTAAAGGGCAGAAGGCAGAAAACAATGTGAACAAACTGAATGAAGACAAAATAAAAGAGCCGTATTGGAAATGAAGTCTTCTGAGTAAACAATAAAAGATTTCTTAAGGCATTCTTTTAACAAATTTAATACTTTTTGACTGCTACAAGACATGCTTCATTTCAGCTCTCTGGTGTTCATTGTTTTAAAATGTGCTCATGTGTAAGGAAATGAAAACATTTTTGAACAGAAGCAAAATAATAGTTTTGATTTGTATTCAAAACACAACAGATAATTAAATCTTCAGCAAACTGAGTGCAATATTTTGATGTCTGAATAATGGTACATTTTATCCTGAAGCTGCTGTATTTCGTTTCTGTTCAATGTCTTCTTTTCTGTAAGTCTATACAATGTTGTGTTTTGTCTCCATTACCACCACGATGTGCCCTCTCTTTTTCAAATGATATCTTGAGTACGATCTCATCAGAACTCATAATTTCACTGTGCCCTCTTAAATAAGTTAATTTCCAGGTGTTTAAATATTTGTGATATGCTGTATAACCAGCATTTGCAATATCTGCCTTTTTTTTTTAATCATTCTTGTCATCTCAAGGTAAGATATTGCAGCGCACAGCCAAATCTATGTATAGAACCATTCGTTTATTGAGAGCTGGAGTAATGTTTTTTCAATGAGTTTTTTGTCTAGTTACATTGAATGGTGTACATGACAATATTTAAACCATTATTCTGTTTTATGTGCTGATTTAAAAATATGTGTGCTACAAACTTTCAGCATGATGTTGACCAGAAGGTGGCATGTTGTTTTCCCTCGCTCCTTTTTCTTTGTTAATTATTAACAACTGCCTTTCTCCTTTTTCTGTTGTTTCAGTTAAAGGATCAAGAAAGTTAAGTCTGCCAACAGATCTTAAGACTGATCTTGGTACGGTAGGCGAAAGCCAGCAGCTTTAAACTTTCCTTACATTCATTGGCAAGGCATTTTACCAACTGATCCATAGATAACACAATAACCTTGGAGGCTGTGTTTGAAAAGGCTTTCTAAAAACCACCTATTAACCCATACAGTTCTGTTGGCAGCTCTCAGCATTTTGGTTGTTTAATATTCATTTATTTCATGTGGATACATTTTGCTAATTGTTACACACCACGTGTGTAATATTTTTTGATGAAGTGGCTCCTGAACCTCTGACACATGTGAACCATTATAACTGATTGTCAGCAATGTTGATCTCTGCCTATAACGGTCACTGCATGCGCTAGTCTGTTTTCTTTATTTGATGTACCAATTCTGTGCCACAGCAGTAATAGGGCAGTTGAAAGTATGTATTTTATGGTTTTTGAGCTTTGGAGAAGTAGATCAGAAACCAGTCATTTGTGTCTCATGACTTACCTCAGCCAACTGTTATGTGCACAATTAGTCATAACATTTTTCTTGGTTCTTTTTTAATGTTTCACTAGAAATGCCTATTGTAAATGAAAGCAGAAATTTCACCCCAGGAAACTTAAAATGAAAATTTAAGATCTTGCATAACCTTATAAAAATATGTGGGGCAGATCATGCCCTCTTAAATATGCGTGTAAGGAGAATCGTTCCTGGCATTTGGGGTAGAATGTATGATTCATGCGAACATTTTTATAATTATTTTTCATATTCTCAGTGTCAAGGAGTCCTTTCTAGTTTTGCTCTCATGGGAGGTTTCTCATGTAAGTTGACTGAAAAATAAATGTGTACCAATGCCTCATTACCCCAAATGTCCCTTTAGAGATAGAAACTGAAGTTGGATGATATTCTTGCAAAATGCAACTGAACTTAATTTCTGTCACTGGGAATGTTGTGCAAGTATAAACCAATGTACCTCTGTTCCCCAAGGCAAAAGTTAGGGGAATAAATATGCCTTCAACATTATAAATGACTGAGGAATGTAGAAAATCACTAATAGCTCCTGACAAAGAATAAGTAAATAAAGGCTGCAGACTCATTGGGAAATTAAGTACAGATTGTGCAGATCACAGTGTACAGATGAAATAAGTTGAAATGATCATTAACAACAATGTTTGAGAAACTAGGATTGTAGGAAAACATCCAAAAAATGGAGTGGAAAATTATAAAACTAATACTCCATATGGGTAAAAAGAGTAATGCAGGCATCTATAGACATTTAAAATTACTTTTACCACTAAGTAAGTGGGCAGTTATTATGAATGAAGGTGAATACATGGAGCATTTAAATAGTTCTAGAGTAGTTTACTGTATACTGTAGAAATCAATATTAGTATTCTATTCTGTACATTATCTTGAGACAGATAACTTTCACATGTCAGAGAAAATAAAATGCCTTACCTACAGTTTTCTTACAATCCTACTGGACAATATTGTAAGCACTGTCCATATTATATTAAGAAAAAATGAAGGCATTTTTATTTAAAAAAGAAAAAGAAAAAGAAAAAACCCTGCCCAACTCCTCACAGTTCTGTTCCTCAGCATGGCATCATATGATATGGGACATCCCTTTGCTCAGTTTGGGTCAGCTGTACTGGTTGTGTCCTCTCCTATCTCCTTGTGCACTCCACTCCCTTTGCTGGCAGGGCAATACCATAAGCTGTAAAGTCTTTGACTTAGTGTAAACACTGCCCAACAGCTAAAACAACATATTCATCCTAAATCTAAAATACAGCACCACACCAGCTACCGGGAAGAAAATTAACTCTATCCCAGCTGAAGCCAAGACAAGAGAGAATACATGAATCTGTGTTTTCAAAACAGTCCTGTTCCTACCTTTCCTCTAATTACCTGTACTCACTATTTTTGAATAATGTTGAACAAGTTCAACTTGAACTGAAAATAAGTCTAAGAAGGTCATTTTCAATGTTCTGCAGGTGTTGGAAAAAATATTCTTACAGGCCAAGAGGTATTACCAAATTTTCACCTTAATGCTAAGTTTGCTGTTTATAGTTGTTATTACTGCAGTTACTGGACAATAGATTGCTAAGAATGAACCCTGTGGAAGTGTCATTCAATGCATAAACTGGCAGGTACTCATGACAAATCAGCTGAAGGAGTGTTTTTAAAAAGAGAAAGAAAGAAAACAAAAAAGCTTCTTTCTGTTCTGCTTTTTCACTACCTTAGAAGGGCAGAAGATTCCTGTAAAAGATTGCAATCATTAAAACTGCACTGTAGATAGCATAGTTTACAACTGGCTGGAAAACTTTATGCATTTCTTTATTTATTTTTATGTAAGGAGCTAAATTTAAATGAGAGTTCCTGGAAAAGGTGATGAATAATGTCTGCATTTCAGTTATTTCTCTGCCAAATGTCCTAGCTGTGCTAGTAGAGCTCTTAGGGATTATTTATCCACCACTGGCTGTGGCCTGAGACTGTACCATAATCTTAATGTTCTGGGGATAACAAGGCTGTCTGGCCTATGCTTGTATTTCAGGTACTCAAGTCACCACTTTCAAATGGTAAGATGGATTATGCATCTATTCCATATGCTCTGGCTTGCAGGTTTTCATAGAGTGCTGATATACATCACCTGCTCTCAGCACTGACTGCAGTTAATTGGGGAATACGTTATCATCTGGCAGCTTACAGTTTTGCTCCCTTCTTAGGGTCTGGCTTGTGTAGTGTCCTTGCTTTCACTTTGCTTTGAATTAAAATAGAAGAAGTTAAATCTGTTTTGGGTAGAGGTGCTACCACTGCTGGCAATTTGTTAGGGAGTCGTTTGCATGTATTTAAAGGAATAATGTTTAAGCCTATGACTGACAGTGTCTTTTTAAGCCTTGTCATAGTTTTCATTATGTAAAAGTATGTTGGGACTCCATTTTGACATTCGTATGACTGGGAACTTAGTTGTATACAGTATCTTTTTATTTCGATGTAGAGATTAATACCTGTTGTGGCTGAGGAATTTGTTGTTTATGGATACCATATTTCCACAGAAATATGAGAACATACCATATATGGTGAGACCTTACAACTTCTCAATAGCTTTAGCTATTGAGTATTATACTGTATTATACTGTAAGTCATTGTAGCCCAAATGTTTATTTGTGTTGGCCAGAAGGAAGATTGCTATTGCATATACTGTACAACTTCCCTGTTATCCTTCAGTATTTAAAGGGAGCTTATAAACAAGATGGAGACCACCTTTTACAACATCTGACAGTGCTAGAATAGGGGGAATGGTTTGAAACTAAAAGAAGGGAAATTCTTTACTCAGGAAATGACGAGGCACTGGCACGGGCTGCCTAGAGAAGCTGCGGATGCCATTCATCCGCCATTCATGGAGTTATTAAAATCCTGGTTGGTTGGGGCCTTGGTCAGCCTAGTGAGTGGCAACCTTGCCCACTCTTTGAAGTCCCTTCCAACCCAAGCTATTCTATGATTCTGTGATCAACACACAGCTCTGAATGTCAGCATCTTTATTTTAGAACCTCATACTGTTTTTCAGATTTCTTGAAAGATTGTCTTTATTTCCATGCACTGGTGCAGTGAAATTAATTATGAGGATAACTGGAACTAAAGTGAGCATCGTAGAATGACTTGGGTTAGAAGGGACCTCAAGGACCATCAAGTTCCCACCCCACTGCCACAGGCAGGGCCACCAACCTCTAGATCTGATAATAGAGCAGGTTGCTCAGGGCCCCATCCAACCTGATCATGAACACCTATAGGGGACAGAGCATCCACAGCTTCTCTGGGCGGCTGCCCGTTCTGGCACCTCACCGCCCTCTCCATAAAGAACTTCCCCTGACATCCAGTCTTGAGCTTAAGACATTCTGAAATCTGAGGCAAACACATGCAACTGCTTTTATGTGAAAGTTGTTTACTTTGCCTCACCGGCCACTTTGATCATCAGATAATATTTTTCCTCTTAGGAAGTATTTCTGCCCATTTCCTTAAAAGCTTTTAAAATTTCCAGGTGATCACAGGGAGTCAAACACAAACAGCAATTGAAAATGGAGAAACTCAGTAACTGCCAATTTTTATTTAATTCCTGTGAACAGATGGTCTCACTGTAGGAATTTGTGCTATCACCTAGACTTTATTAGCCAAAGAACCGAAGAAAATGCAAATAGAGGCAGCCATTTTTCTTTCTTCCTTTTAAGCTGTGATCTTCAAAAGATTAATGTAATTTCCTATGCCTTCTGCAGACACTTTTTAAGGAGTAAATGAATTCTTAGCATAACTCAAAGATAATGTCTCCCTTTTTATACAGAAGTGAAAAATTGGACAAAGTACCAAATAAGCTCACATTTTTCAAGGATTTGAGAAATGCTTTCTGATGAAGAGTTCATAAAACACAGCTGTAGGAGTCAGACAAATGAGGTTTGCTTTTTAACTCTGTATTCTATTTTATTCATATACCAGGCTTGTGGAATCCGATTTTCTTTTCCTCAAGTATTTATGCATATAATGATTGTAGTATGACAGTATACATCGTTTGTTGTCTCTGTACTTACTGAAAGGAAAGTGTCGCTTTCTGGGTGCTATGAACTCTATGAAACTGTAGCCATATATCATAAAGAAGACCTCTCTTTAATTTTAGGGATGAGCAGTGGAGTTACAGTAATTCCTGCTTTCAAGGTAGTTTACTGCAGGCATTATTAGAGTTGTAGTAGACTTTGCTTTCTAGTCACTGCTTCTTATGCTGCCTCAGAAGCTGCCTCAGGACAAACATCATGCATTCACCTGGCAAAATTTTGTAGCTCTTAATCTGTTTTTGCTTACTGCCTGGATAAACTGGTTGGTTTGTATTGGAGCATTCCTTACTAAAATCTCTGGATCTGTAATTTTGTTTGCAGTGTTGAAAGACATCATAAAAGTTGCTTTCCTCCTTGGCCTGACATTTTTAGAAAAGGCAATACAAGCATCCAGCTTTAAGAAGTTGGAATTACTTAGCAGTATACACTGAGAATAATATGTATTTTTACATGCAAAGGAACTTATAGACTGTCCAGTATATGTTTTTTTTTTTCCAGATGTCAGTGTAATTTCTGTTTGCTTTTTGGTCTGAAAATACTGTCTGATTTGAGAGATCATCTGAATTCTGTATGTAGATAGAAACATGCATAAGAATGTAAAGGACTTCTAGAAGTTGCCTATGCCATCACCCTGCTCACAGCAGGTCTGGTTAGATAAGGTAAGTCAGGGCTGTGTCTAACAGTGTCTTGATTGCCTCCAAGAGCAGAGGTTCTACAAACGCTTCCAGTATTTGATACAGGGGAAAACAAATTTCCTAATATCTCACCAGAATTTCCTGTGTTCAATCTTGTGCCTTCTGACTGTGCATGTCTCAGAGGAGTTTGGCTCCATCTTCTTTGTGCACTCAGAGCAGGTAGTTGCAGGTAGCTCTAAGACCTCCCTTGAGTCTTCTGCTCTTAAGGCTGGGAAAAAAATATGTATATAGTTCTCAGCTTCTCCACTTATGTCATGTGTGCCAAGTTCCTTACCAGGTTGGAGGACCTCTGCTGAAATCACCCCTTTACGTCAAATATATTTCCTGTAGTGGGGAGATCAAGGGTTTGTACAGTACTTGAGAAACAGTCTGACAAATGCCAGGTAGAGGGGAAGGACTACATCCTGCGAGCTGCTGGCTGTGCTCTCACTGATATAGTCAAGAATGTGGTTTGCCCTTTTTTGCTGCACGTTTGATCGCTGTTAAGATGACAAACATTATGAATTGGACTAATGGCTTCTACTTTTACAGAAAAGGTCGATGTATGACGGCACCACTTTATTCCTAATTTAAGTAAGAGAAAGTGTGTGGCCAAACATTTTTAAAAGGGAACCTGCATTAACTGATACATTAGCACTCTACCAGTTCATATAACCTTAAGGAAAAAAAGAAGAAACAAGCTGATCAGCATGTTAATTCTGTCAACTATTACAGCATAATTGGCTTGTGCTTTGTGGTTTGCAGAAAGTGGCTGTGTGCTGTCTTCAAATGCTTCCAGATTTAAATATACATATATAATGAGCTTTTAAAAATCTGATGTATATCAGAGTTTTAACAAGCAAGCAGTTTAAAAGAAAGGTGAGTACTTAAAGTTGTCATGATGGGACTGTAAATGAAGTGTTTCTAATTGATATCACTAAACATTGTCATGATGGTAAGTAGTAAAATTTGTTCACTTAAGCTACTAAACATACAGTAAAGTTTATCATACATCTGATAATAACAACATGATAGTCAACTGATAGCCTCATGATCTAATAGATATTCACTGTTCCTAAGTTCTCTGTTTTTACTTAAAGGAGAGTTCCTTACTGAGGAAGGTAAGTCATTTTACATTGTTTTCAAGAAATGCACAAGTGTGCTATTCTTGCATTCTATGGTCTGTGTAGACTTTCCAGGTTATGATAGTCATAGCAGCCTTTTCAAGGCCAGCTATCAGAATCTAAGTCAACACATAGACTTACCAAACCTGCCTGTGCCCAGAAGTCCCCTTCAGTGAGTTGGTTTGGGATTGAGTTCTCACATTGGCCGTCATGTGAGACGTGGACATAAGACAGGTAGTCAACTAGTTGGAACTTAGAGCAACATCCAAGGTCCTAGCAACTGTGTACAAGCAGAAGAATACTTAAAAATCTGAATTCTAAATCAGAAGCTATCTAGCATAAAATCTGCTTATGCAGAAGTAGAATAAGAACAAACAGTTGTTACTAGTTTATTTATTGCAATTATCTGGTGTGAAATCTGTTGAGAAGCTATAATGCGTAATGTTAAGAAGTTTGAAAAAATTTTTGCTTTTGTACGACTGTTTGATTGGTGCATAAAAATTATATGTGAACTTCAGATGGTTAATGTGACAAGGTCTCCTTCTGTTGAATATTTGCAAGCAAATTATAAGTTAACATCTATGGAGCAGAGTGCAAATTATATTGAAATACCATCAAGAACACTTTGGACAAAATTTTCACTACTAATAACTATGAATAACAGATGCATTACTGTTAACAATGTGGCAAAATGAAACACAATCTCCTTCAGTTCTTTTCAGAGGTAGTTGTGTAGTTATATAGAACTTTGTGTGAGATAGCAAGCTAAGACTGAAGTCTACAGAAAGTTCTGAGGATTAAATAACTTTGTAGACATTTTGGTATATCAAGGTAAAAGATATATCTGAAAGAGGTCTGTGATGTTTCCTCACGTGGATAAGCAGAATTGAGTTTGTCAATATTCTGTCTTTGTGGTTTCAGTAACTAGAAAAGAAAGCCAGCTCTGAAGTGGCATGACGTAACTATTCAGGGGAATTCATTTCACATGGAAATGTGGAGTTTTGTTTAGAAGGCCTGCAGCTCATTCATATCATGTTCAAGTTGGAAAAAAAATAAAAAATGTTTCCAGACCTACTTCTTTGAAAACACTTCATTTTCAGAAACAGAGAATTGAGTTAGAAATGGATTTTTCCATCATGAAAATGCAAGTGCAGTGTTCTTAGCAGAGGATGCTGAGTTGGTGGTACCCTAGGTGGTCATGGTTCAATGGTTGAATGTTTCAATGTTGTCTTCTGTGCAGCTCTGGATGAATGTTTTTTGATTGTTTCAGGATAAAAATCAGTTTTCCTGTCTGTGTTTTCCTGTTTTGTTGCACAGAACGTAACAGTAATTTCTGTTATGTCATTGTTGAGGCACACTGAGTGCCATATGCTCTTTGACACGGTAGCGTAATGTTTTGTGATCACTAGAAATTCAGCAGAAGAATCTGAGGAACAGAGTTAGATCCAAGTAGTTCAACATTTCCACAACATTCTCAAGGATTTTTAGATCTGAACTGCTGAGTTTGGTTACTGAGGTAAGTTAATGTAGAGGTGATGTCATGCCAAACAGTAATATATTCTCAGCATTCCTCATTTGGATATTGTTCATTTTGTATTCTGGTTTCACTGTTCATAACCACAGGCAAAAATATTCATTGTGGAGGAAGCTCTGTGAGTGACATGTGTAAAATATTGTGAAGTGGCTGAAACTGTCACTCTCTGAAAAATAAATCTTCTTGCTGCTTTCAGAAAGATAGTGAAATCTGGGATCAAGTGTGTGATAGGAGTTCATTACAATGAGAAGGATACCATCCTATTACACAATCAGTATACTATAATAACAGTATGTAGCAGGCATAATGCTCACACATAATCATTACCTAATACCTCGTTTATTGATAACACAAAACTGCCGAGTAGAAAGAGATAGGTTTATCTTCCATTTAACAGCACAGATTGACACAATGAGGACATGTCTGGGACTTTCTTACTGTTCAAGTTCTTTCTGCTCACTATTAAAGCAGATCTCTCTGCTTCTCTTGCCTGTTCTCTTGTTTCTTCCTTTCCACACAGGAAGTTGGAACCTCCCTTAGGTCATTAAGAACAGTAAGAACTGTTTTTCAGATAGCATTTATGTGCAAATTCATCCCTTTGTTAGAACTGAGAAGCTACAATCTTTCTTAGCATTTTTTTGTCGTTTTTGTAACGCCCATTGTAACACAACTTATAGGTGTGTTACAACCTAACATATAGGCATTACAACCAAAATTAATACATTTTTGTTTATATAATACATTTCTGGTTTGTGTAATTCTCCTCAGAAGAATCAGATTAAATCTGAGGCTGTCCAGCAGGTTTGCTCTGTCATGTTATGTATTGTATCTCTTGTAAGGCATCTCTCAGTAGTTCATCAAGTTCACAGTAACTAAGGTATTGTTGTATGGAATAATACGTAATTAATTCAGTGCATGAGCCTAACTTGTTTAACTTAATGAGAAGAATAGCTGTTCCTGAGTACTGGCTTTTTAGTTCACTGACTACAAACAGGAGAAAAAGCTGCTGCTCAGGAAAAGTAGAATTGCTGTTACACAGCATGGAGACTGCTTCAAGTAGGATACCCAGATGTAGCACATTGCTGGCTCCAGTACATAATCTCAGAATCCAGGAGCACTAGAGAGTGTAATACAAATTCCCTTGATCTCATGGGGCATGTGTGGACATGGCAGTGCTGTGCAAAGGGATTGGAAGAAACAGAAAATGCAGTTGTGGAAAAGAGTAGAGAAGAGTGGAGAGCTTTGGGGCACCGCTTTCTTTGCAGGCAACTGTTCTATGCCTTCTCCAGATAAGAGAGATTTAAGAGCTGTTGCACTATCGCATTAAAAGCACAGAGTGATCCCCTCACTGCTTCTTCAGTCTGTATGTTAATATCTCCAACATCGATTGGTGTCCAGTGTCAATTAATATGTCTGACAGGAGAGAAGCCGGAGTGAGTAGATGATAAAAGCATGAGTCAGAAAATAAAAAGTTGTGATGTTGTTTTTTCTTACCCATCAAGCAAAGCTGGAAAAATGGCAGATCTTTACAAGCAGCCTCTTTCTGTTCTTTTGGGTGATTGGAAGATGACTGAAAGGCTGTTTCAGTCTCAGTGGGCTAGGAAATCATTGCAGTCATTTTGGCAAAGGCAACTTCACAGTCACCCTTAGTGGGTTCTCTGTAGGAAATTACTGTTGTTTTTTCTTCTCATTTCACTTGTGTTTGTTTTTTGTTTTGTTTTGTTTTGTTCCCCGATTATACACTAAGGAATCTTTTCTTAAATAGTACATAACCTTTATTCACAAATGCTTTATTTCATTAAGTTTTTACCATAAGAATGCGCAGACAGGATTTTGAGTGGTCTTTATCTGCTTGATTCTTTTCAGCTTCTCAACAAAAATGTTGCAGTCATGCTTCCAAGATCTATATTACTTTATTCAATGTCTTCTGGTTCTTTTACTAAGATTTGCAGATCTGTATTGCTCCATGTTCTATATGTATGAAAAATAATATATAATCAGGAAAATGAAACTGTTTAAATACAAAAAAGTGTGCCTCTGATCACTATCCTCCCTCTTCTGCTCACTGTTGTGGCATTCACTAACACTTCACCAACTTCACTACTTGAATGGTGCAGCTGATCTGTTCTCTGCACAGGAACTGACTGCTTATTCAGAATGGCAACCAAAGTGATTTTGTTTGCTCAGACCCTATTGCTTATTTTGTTTAACTTTGGCCTGTGAAGGTAAACTGACACAAGCCAGCATACCAAGGAAAACAGCAGAATTTCTCTTAAAATCTAATATAGTGAATAGGGGAACAAATGAATTGTGCCCATTCTGTACAGTGTTCAGTGAAAGGGACTCACAAATGTTGATGTTTCTGTAGGATATGATTCTTTTTTGCTGTGTTGTGTTCCTCACCGCTTCCTAGGATCCCCCTGGAGATAATTAGATATCATGCTGAAATTCTTTCACACAAACTGTGTTTTGAAGAAAGGAAGCAGCTGGATGAGAATGTATCTGTTGCTGAGGTTGAACAGTCAGCCTGTGCCCTTGAACAAAGCCCCGGTCTCAAAGGACTTTCTACTGAAATATATGAATAGCTCCAGTATATTTTGGAAAATTCCCTAACTATAAGTTGAATGAATCATCCACATCAATTTGATATGTGCTGCTAGCTCGGTTAATAGCTGTGTATTAAGAAACATGATAGGAATCATGGAAGTTGTGTCTCCTACAGAGCCCTTTCATTATATATACTCAGTCTCAGAATAGACACTAAATTACTTTCCAAAATGTAATTCTGAACAATTCTTTCCCTTTTTGTTCATCAAGACCAAACTGCTTTCACGTATAGAGGACATGATTTGCACGTTAGAACGTGTACGTAATAGCGCACCATATGCTATATTCAGTATAGAATCTGTTTTATTGTCTGAACATTGAAATGGCTTTTCATTGTGAGTTATCATGGCATGGGAACAAAGAAATAAACTTGTCTTGGTGTATTAAAATTCATCTTTTCCTTGAACACAATACAATTGAAGAGAATGATAATGTACTGAATATGCTTATATATGGAATCTGAAATAGTGGTTCTGAGATATAAATAATCTGACATTTAAGAAGGAGGCAGAAACTTCAGGTTTGTCCTTACCCGTATTACTGAGCTTCCGTTGTTTTGAATAGAAGGTATGCTTGCATAAATCTGAATTTGTTATGATCATGACCTGCTGTTTACTCAAATTTGTAAGTATTCTTTCACATACCAAGGAAAAAATTGCATTCAGTAATTCTTCACCTCATCTTTCTCTACTGAACATGAGAGGTATCATATGAGTGTGTTGTAGTCCACTAATCCCATCCAACCTGCTCTACCCTGTGGTGTGAGCCCTGCTTAGTGGATTGTTGTGTTTCAAAGACCTGTTACTGGTGATGAAGAACAGATGAACACAGGGCAGCATTTCAAGCATCCATGTTTTGTTTCCTGTCCCTATCAGATGGCAACATGTGCCGATTGACCATGGCCTCCAGCAGGTGTCCAGGGTTTCAGCCTCATATCTTTAGTTCTGTAGCAAACAAACACATTGTTCAGCAGTCAGATTCCTCTAGAAGTAAGATAAATCTATGTGGGATATAAAGAATAGTTTAGCATTATTACAGCTAGTTCCATAATTATCACAAACAGTGGCAGTTAGATACCTGTTTCATTGCAGCTTCCGGACAGGTGGGGAAATTGTCCAGATCTATCTTTCTGTTCTTTATGAGAGCAAAAACGAAAGACGGTTTTTGGATTTATTTGGTGTGTATTAGGAGACACAACATTGAGGATGGCAGTGTTACCAGTTGTATCTTGATAAACTTGCCTGTGCTCACAGGTCATCAAAGTCCTATGGGAGCTGCAGCTATAAGAATGTGTACCAGTTCTATGTCCCTCACTTTATTTCAAACTATACCCTAAAGATGTAGTGATGTGTTCTTATATGTATGTTCTGGATTGACTAAAACAAATAGATACCCTCAGAAGATTTCATGTAACCCATTCTCAAATACCAGAACTCACATCTCTCCTCCATTCCGAATTTTGGGACCTGACACTTTACCTGGCACGTTTTGCATTCGCTTTCCAGATCACGTGAATGGTCACTGTACAAGCCCAACATCCCAGAGCTGCAGTTCAGGAAAACGACTTTCCAGCGCGGACGTCTCAAAAGCAAATCGCCGAGGGCCTGGGAGGCCCCCCTTTAGAAAAGCACAGTCTGCAGCCTGCATGGAGATTTCCCTCCCAGTCACCACAGAAGGTGGGTGGCAGTCGCTGTTGTGATGGGGTATCTGTGAATTTCTCACCAGGTGTGAAAGTAAACTTAGCATGATCCTTGTCCAACTCATTGCCCAGAACTGCTGCCTTCATCTGACTGTTTAGAATTAGAACAACCCCTGTGTGTTACTGTTGTTACTAACCAGCCTGCTCTTGAGCTCTGTGCTGCCTAGGGATGTGGTATGCTGAACCTTGACAAACTCTTATAGTTGTCCCCTCACCTGTTTGGGTCCAGTGCTTTGTTATGAAAAAGCAGTTGTTCATAGCAGCCTATGTAGAGTTATTGTGACAGCTAGAAAGACTGAAGTTTCAAACCCTCATTGCCACTTACTTTTCAGCTCTGAAACTGAGTGAGTTCAGGCTTTGCACATATTTATTTACTTACTGGTACTAAAGGCTGTATAGAATTCCACAATTCCTAGCCAGTGTTTACTGTAAAGTTATGGCCCATGTTCTGATCCATTCACATAATGAGCTTCTAGCATTGGTATTTGAAAAAACAGTCTGCAGATCATGAACTACCTGAGTGCAGAGACTCGGTAGACCACTTACAGCAATGCACTGTGCTTAAAACTTAGAGTAAGCCCATTTTAATTTGACCTCTGGAGCACAGGCATTCTTTATAACTGGAGCCAGTACTCCCCAGTTTTAATTGTTATTAATGGAGATACAGCAAGGGGTAATAAATCACTTAGTGTGTCTGATTTTAAATGCAAATTGTTGCAAATGCCTTTGTTACTAGCTGCAAATTTTTGCAGTTTTTTCGTTTTCTTTTTGACAACAAAATAGCTTTCTATTTTGCCTTCTTATAACTGTGGGGATCACAAAACAGAATCAAAATGTGCAAGACTCAGTAAGAAAACATCCTTATTTGACACAGAGAGTTCCAAGATTATGTTCTTGACTGGAACAGAGCTGCTATCCCATAGGCTGTTGTGATGCCATATAGCGTCTCCTTGTGTTTGATACAAGAATACCATTTGCCTACATTGATCCACAGGACATAAGGCATGGTCAGATGGTCTCTGAAAAGCGGCTGCATTCACTGAATGTGTTACCCTCTTTCAGCTGTGTCATTAGGTTTATAGCAGAAATCATCTCCCATTGCCAGAGGCTATCCCACCAAAACAGATAGAGGTGAAATATGGATCATTTGTGCTGTCCTTTTCTACTTAAGTACAGAAACACTTAGCTTAAATAGCTTTCTATATTGGTTTTACACTGTCCAAATGCCTTTTCACTAAAGCAGAGAAATGCCCACAAGATCTATTTTTACACAACGGGTGTTAATCTTCTACAGAGGAAAAGGGACAAGAACTTGACAATAGTGACATTTTAACTGAAACTGCTGTCCCTTTAGGGACCATGCAGTTGTTGTCTTAGATTGTGAGTAGAACTAAACTGATTTCACATGCCTAAACATTATCTCAATGAACTTCTTGTAACTATAACAAAATTATACTTTGAAACGATGCCAGAGAATCTACTGGACTCAAACTTTACCTTGTTAGCAAAGGAATTTTGTATCTTCCCATGTGTGGCAATCACACACTGGCATCTGTAGTGTAGACCTGGCCTCTATGAGGATGTTATAGTATTTTGGAGTCATCAAAAATGAAGCCATAGGCTGGAGAGCACAAATGTCTAATCATGCTGTAGGCATCATATAAACTAAGATAAAGTGCAGTCTTTGAGCAATTAGTTATGAGGAGTAATCCAAAATACAGAGTAAACCTATAAATTTCAATCTTAACTTGGATTGACTAATGACTGTATGTAGGGCATTGTACTAAAGCAGATTTATAGAGCTCTGAGGTGTTTAAAAATTCCTTTGCTTAAAGGCAGTTTTCATCTTTGTAGTCAGCATTTTTTCCTCCATCTTAGTTATTGATTATCATAGCTCTCATCTATCTCTCTTTATGCACCACACAAATATGGTAAGTACCACTGTCTTACTATAATTCATCATGGAAATGCATCACTGCCACAATAGTTTCAATTTCTTTGTGTTTTTCTTCATCTTATGTAGTACTGAATTTTTCTGCAATTCTTATATGCAGATACTGCTGCAGTATTAACACTACTTTTAAATAATTTGGCCATGATACCACTGAACTCTTTTATGCTTCTTCTTTTCCTTCTCCCCTACATCTTCCAATAGTAGGGTCGCGGGCAGGCAGAAGAAGGAACCTACAATCCCCTAATTCTAGGGGGTTCCTCTAATCCTTTCCCTTCCAGTAACAGCAAGTCACACCCTTCTGAAGTGGTCCAATGGCTGCTATACCATTCACATTCAGTTTAGGAAGAAAAGTGGCATTACTACAAGTATGCTAAACATACTGTTTTATGAAATACAACAATTTTGCAGACACTTTTGATTGCATGGTGATGCTTTTTACTTAATCCCTATGATGAAAGACTCAATTTCTACTTTTCATCACTAATTATAATACCTATCAAGTTTAACATGAAAGTATACCTCATTCTAGAGTGTTGTGTAACTTCCTTTCAGGGACATAAAGTAAATTAATGTAAGTGACTTAAAAAAATAAAATAATCCTATTTAAACACATCAATGGTGTCATTGAAATAGTATTACAGTTTTCAGTGAGATTAGTGAAACGACTATGATATAGTTCCTCCTGCTGCAAGAAAGGGCCAAACAGAATCTTCAGAGTAATTTTTATTAACATGTCATATGTTAGACCGTTGTTTGAGTTTTTCCTTGGATGTGTGGTTTGTATGTACTAGCATACATACAAGTTACCTTTCAGGATGTTTACATACTAAAATAATTTTCTAATGGTATGTATTCTCTTCATAAAAAGGATCCATATGTCCAACTGGGATGACTGACATTCAGTCATACTTTATGCAACTTAGAATTCTCGACTCGCTGTGACTTGCTATGGTCTGCTTTATTTCTGAAGGTTTTTATGTTAAATAGTATGATAGAAAGTGATATGATGCTTGAAGGATTCTTGGGTTAGAAGTCAGGAGGAGGGTGAGGGAGAAGGAAGACGAAAAGTTAAGAGATTTGAGAAATATTATACCGAGCTCTGGGCTCAGTATACACCCAGCTCTGGGCTTCAACTAACACCCTGTTTTGACTGCAGATATCTTCGCAGGAGCATGGAAACAGGGACTGTATTAATCTTTTGCTTGCTTTCTTTGGGGAATATTTGTACTCCTCCATGACTTGCCTTCTGTTCTGTTGCACAGACCCAACCCGGTTCATCTCAGACCAAGAACTAATACTATGTAGTCATTAAAGAGATTAAAACTTCCATCTAGAACAGCAGAAGTACTGCTTATGAATTACAGTGTAGGTGAGCAGGCCCCAAACATCTGTTCTTTTTCACATAGAAAAATTAAACTTCTATTTCAATCAAATTTTAATTGTCATTTTAGATGAAAGAAAACAGTGAAGTTAAAGAATAAAAATAGAATTGCTGTGGGAGGGAAATTAGTGTGGTTGTCCTTGTATAGCTGGCTGAGTATGTGCATTTGCTGTCACAGACCCCTGTTTGCTTTACTAAAATGTAAAGAATTAGTGTTTCAGATTTGGAATTTCTCAGTTACTGCCTTTTTCAAATGTTTTTCTTTTTAAAGCCAGTTTGCCATCTCCAAAAGATTCTCTCTGTCATGACTTACTAGCTGCCCTCAAGATCACGTGCTGGCAGACTCTGCTACTTCTTTTCCCCCTTCATTACCTGCATCCATACAGAAACCGGGGCATTCTGTATATGTCTAAATGTAGTATATCATTCATCTTAGGAATGAAGTAGAGACAGGGTAGAGTTTTTGTGTTGAAGAATTGTATTTGGAAAACTATTTTCTCCAACCATAAGTGATACATAAATATATGTATCTTCCCATATATATATTCCCATTTTTTAGTTATTTTTCCTCACTATGTAGTTTTTAGCTAGCCAGTTTCATCACGCTGGCTAGATCTTAGTGCTACAAACTTACCTCCGAATAAGAAACTTCAGAAGGATTTAATGTGCATTTTAATTTTCTTGGAATGCTAAGAGGAGACTGTGAATTTGCTTCATATTTCTTTAAAATAATTCAGTTTCAGTATCACTTCAACTTTTGGATAACTTGTTTGATTATACATAGTCAAAATTTGACATAGAGTTCTTGAGTTGAGATGTCACTAAGAGCTGGCAGAAACAAACCATTGAAGAATTATTTAGCTATTAACTCTAATAACCTCATCAAATATTCTATGACAAGTACAATACAATTTTCATTGTAATGGATCTAGCATACTTCTAGACCTGAAGTATTTCTTCAGTATTTGCATATAAAATGACTAAAATTATTCTGGGAATAAGCTGTTTTGTATCTTGCCTGATTTTGTCCAATCTGCTTTAGACACTGATTGTATCTATATACTACATACATTATTTTTTTTTACTATTCAAGGGTATTTGTGAGGATTAGCATAAGAAGTTTTGTGTACAGTGTGAAAGAGGTTAATGGATTTTTTCCTGCTGGATTTTGGCTTAGATTTTAGGCTTTTAGGGTGCTAAATATTTTCTTTGAACTTTGTTGCAGTTTGGTTGCTTTTAGGTTCAGCTAATTCTACAGTGATTTTCTGTGCAAGTATGTTGGCCTATTACATTGGTCTGTTTCTATAACAAAGCTTCCAACCTCTTAAGACCTGTCTGGGCCTTAATCAATATTTGTATGTGAATACATGTGTGAAAACACAGAGAAGTGCTGACATTTGGTCTTGTAAGTCCAGTAAGATGTAGTCAATCTTGGAAATAAGTGGTTATTTTATATGAAGTCCATGACTTGAGGAACTGAACTCCACTGATGTGTATTGCATATTTCCCATGTAACTTCTATCAAATTGTTGACAGTTCTCTTGTCAGTTATGGTTATGCTATTACACCATCTGCAAAAGTGCTCTGTGCATCTCACCTCATTGGATTTTCTGGATGAATGACTAAATGGGACCCTTTGGTTTTCTTCCATTTTTAGGGTGGGGAGCAGTGAGAAGAGGGAGGTTCTCTGTTTTTATCACTAGCCTCTTTTTTTCTTGGGTCTGAAGCCCATGTGTGAATGTGAACTGATGAGAACCTCAAAGGTAATAATTGCAGTCTTCAAAGGTCATGGTTCCTGGGCTTCCAAGGAACAGAATAGAGAAACAACCAGGTTGCTTGATCTAGAAAAGCATTGAATGAACAGCACAAATTGATTTAGGGGACTGCACAGACAGAGGGAATAAACTGCTGAGAGAAAGGCAGAATGTAATGGACATAAAGAACAACGTCAGGTGCACAGCTCTGCAGGGACAGTAGGTGATCCATTTTGATCACAAGGATAGTTGACTGCAGAAATGGATCCTCTGAGGAGGTTAGTGCATCTCTGGCCAGTATTTAGAACAACTCCACTGCATATTCTTTGTCACTGCTCATGATATTGGAGAGTAGATGACTTCTGGTAAACTTCCTTAACATCTAAATAAACAGACATTTAGCTGGTCCACTGGGCATGATACAGCTGTCATGGAACCATTCTTCACGAAGCCCCTAAGGACCATGGTTTTTCAAAGCTAAGCTTTCGCAGCAGGTTGAAAAGCAATTGATTGGGGATTTTTTTCTTTATCAGTGAGGGAATTATGGTGCTTGTTCTGCTTGTGAGTCATTTTAATTCTGTTAGCATTTGAAGTTACTTTGCGTATCTGTACCTAGTAGCAATGCTAATCGTATAATAGGAAGTGGCTTAGGGGTACTCTGGGAGCCACAGTCTCCACTAGCTGCTGAGTTTGTCACTATCCTATTTATTGTCTGTGCAGAGAAGCAGATAAGAAAGTTGCACGTGGGACCTGTTCAAAATCCATAAAGTATGTTCTTTGCTATAGAATGTTTTACTCAAAAATTGTTTCCAGAAGTGTGCTGTCCATAGTCTTACATTCATTTTCATTTATGGTGGAGATCAGAGTGTGCGTGCTTGCTTTCTACTGTAGATAAAGTAAAAATCCTCTCTTTTCTTGCTTCCTCTTAGAAAGCAGATACAGGAAGATTTTAAGGGCGAGCAAGGGGAAAAATCCAGTCTGCCTGTGGTGCCGAAACATTAAAAACAGTGACAACTGAACTTGGGAGTAATTGAACAATTCAGCCCACCTAGTGCAAATCATCCCTTCAGGATTCAGTCAGAGAGATTGTTCTTCTGAGACTGGATGTCCTAGCTAAATGAATGGGGCATGCCACTTGGCCAAGAGGTCTACATTAGAACTTCCAAGTACATGCATAAGAAGTAGGTCATTAGGGCATGAGCCTAGTTTCTAGACACTACCAATGGTGTTTAAGTGTAGCTTTCTGTAATACCTTTGTGTTTGTTACTGGGCCCACTACAAATAAAAAGTTGGACCAGAAGGGACAGAAGCCTTAGGATCACCTTTCTAGCTGAGTACTGGTAACTGTTAGACCAAATTAAAGCTTTGCTTCATGCCTAAAGGTGGCTTGTCTTCCAGAATGCTCATGATACCTAGTGGCCACAGATGCAGTAGGCATGGATGCAGCCAGTTCTCTCAGGCTGATTTGTTGCTCTAGCTTTTTGCCAAGCACTACAATCACTAGGCTGCAGAAAGCCACTGTGACTGTCATCTTAATCTCCAGATCTAACCTCAGGAGTTTCAGTGTTGTTTAAATCCTGGTCACAGTGAGCCTTCCCTATGTCCCTGGACAAAGCAGTGAGGAATGGCTGTCTAGAAACTGAGCTGCCTTATGAAAGAACATCTCATGACCAGGAAAGGCCTGGGAAGAAAGAGTGAGTGCATGCATACAGATGTGAGGCTGTTGCCCACATTTCAACTCTGCTGGACTAGATCGAGTTCATGTTTGTTTGTCATCCTTCCTGGGAGTACGTTTTCTGTGGGGTTCTGTTAGGGTCTGCTAGTTTTCTTACAGGAATCCACAAATTTTCCTTGTTTTTAAAACTACCGAGTGCAAGAAGGCTTTGTTTTTCTTATACTCACTGAACATCCAGTCAATTTTAATTTAGATCATTATTTTATTCCAATTTAAGCTGATCTTGTGCTGTACTGAAATCACGTTGAATTTGGAGGACAGGTTTTGCACTGAATGCTCAACTTTACCATTTCTATATCTGACATAGCTTTTGAAACAGTGAAACACACAGGAAGTGGAACACATCCTTTAGATGGTTCCTGGTACTTCTCTGACTGAATGGAGTAGGTGTGGGGCTGTTGTACATGAAGAACAAGGGAAGAACATTCATACAAATATCCTAGACTTCTTACATTCTTACATTATAATAGCTATACCAATATTTTTTCATAAACGAAGTTTTTCCAACTACAGTTCAGTTGCACAAACAGGGAATCTATTGGAAGAAAAAAAAAAAAAGCTTGCTTCATTACAACTATTTTGACTCCTTTATTGAATGAACATAATGTTTTTCTTCTATTGTGCTTTTTGTCTTCTTGTTCTTGGGTGCTTCCACATATGAAAGTTGTAGAACATATTCTTTCTTCCCAGACCATCAATGTTATCAAGAGATGCTTCAGCAGAAAGGATATTTCAAACTGGGTGTTAAGTTATAGGAATTGTGATTTCTTTGATTAAAATATATAGTCAAACTTAAAATCTAAATTCAAATTGAGCTGTTAGTATTCCAAATAGGAAGACTGTCTGCTTGTGTAAGTAAAGGGAGGTAATTTATGTAATCAAATATGAAATCTTGGTAGACATGATTTACTGTAGAGATCTCCAGCATTTCTGTCTTTCCATCACAATACTTACTTGTCCTTCATCTTCAGTTTGGAAAACAGTTTTGCTCTCCCAGCTCCCCCCAGGGTTTTAAAATGTGCAGAACTAAAAGCTAAGCCTGAACTGTTCTGTGTTCTGGAAGTATCAAAGTCAAGTTCGAAGTCTGGTGACTTGAATCTGTTTTCACTTCCAGGCCTTTATTTGCTATTGTTTACATCAGTCCTGTGTCAGTATGATTCTGTGAAACCACACACTCAAGTTGCACTGTTATTACTGTAGAAACTTCAGGATAGTACTATATTTCAGAATTTCTTCAAGAGTGGGAGGGTGCAGTGAAGCATCCCTCAGGTGTGAGCTTTGTGTAAGCAGAGGCATTCGCCCTGCTCTGAATACTCTGCAAGCAATATATTCACATGCTTTTTGACATGGTTTTAGGGCAGCTTGTTTGAACGGATCGAGTAGAAAATGATTCACAGTAAGAGTCTAGACTGTTGCATTGTTTGTGCCTAAGATAACTTTTGCTGCTTTCTAGTGAATCGCTTTAATGTGGAATGCGGCTTCAGAGTGATGCTATTAAAATGTGTTTGGAGATGTTGTTAGCCAAGTAACTGTGCAGTGTTCTTCAGCGTGTGAAAGCCCCACAGTGTTACCTCCTGCCCCTTTCTTCTCTGTGTTGCTGAAGCATTGCTGTCTGTAATATGGCTCAGTCTCTATCTGTATGATGTTACTGTGTGCAAATTCACATTTGAAATGTAATTCCTTTACTGTATGTTTGCACTGACATCCAGGGCTTTGCATGCTTTCCTGACTCAGTAATTTAAAAAGTGACATTTCTCTAAAGCCATGAAGGTAGTCATCCTTAAACTGTCAAATGGTTTAACATCTTCATTACCTTCTGTTAAATCTGCTATTTGAAACGTAAACTTTTTGAGATCTCCAAGTGAGGAGAATTTAAGCCAATTAAATTTGTTTCCAGAATATATCAATTTCCATATATAAAAAGAAGGTTGATTTTTGTATATATCTTACAAGCAGATCAGTTACTGAGAGTGTTATTTGCATCAGGAGAAAACCTATAAGTGGAATCCGAGACTGTGACAGCTCATTGAATGCAAAACTCTCCAGTAATGAATGTAAGCATTTACAGTGACAGTATTGATCTTTGTCACTGGTAGTTTTCTTTCACTCCTCACAACAAGGGATCCTTCTGTTTTCATGATTCCTAACTCCAAAAAGAAATGGATTTTGTGTTTCTGTGTTAGCCCTTACCTTGTTAATTTAAAATAGCCATGAAGACAATTTCTTGGATATGCTTATATATGAGGATGTGTTCCCCTTACAGAGCTTTAGCTGCAGCTGAGAATAAAGCAGTTAGAATGTTCCCCTGAAGAGCACACATCAGTGGCATAAGTGATGTTAGTAACCCCTCTCTTTTTTCTTTTGATTCTGTGGGAAATTACAGAAATTCTGGTGCTGTTTCCACTAAACAAAAGGCAAAAGAGTTGAAACATATGGAATCATTTACTCAGATGGTGTTTTAAGTTCCCTGAAACCCCCTAGGCCCTCAATCCCATCTTCTGCCAGACACCAATGCACTGCAGCAGGACCGCTCTGTCACGCAAGGAAGGAGCTAGGTCAGTCACTGCTCAGGGCTGCTTTCATAGGAATGTCATGATGACGATTGGCTCAATTGTTCTTGTCCTTTTGCAATGCACACGATTTTGTGGCAGTAGGTTACATTTCCAGACGGGCAGTGCTTCAGCAATTACACGGAGTCAGTTCATTCTCACATGACGAGCGTCACTATACTGCTCACACATGGATGAACAAAGGTAAGACTCAAAAACGCTGGCTTCATTTTTATCCTACCATGTCAGTTAAAGTGTCCTGCTGTGTTTCTGTCCGTGAGGTGGGTAGCAAATTGAAGATTTTGCAATTGTTGTTAAATCAGGAGCCTTCTGTTTGTACACTGTTGCTAGCTGGAATTTAACGATCGATTCAGTGTTACAAAGGAGATTGGTTCCTGAGAGTCCATCCACATCTCACTAATCCATGCCGTGCATACAACAGTGTTGAATGAAGCCATTTTGAGGCAAGCAGGACTACTTTTGTAGTATTATTTCTGTATTATGGTCCTAAGCCACAGTATGCAGCTGTTTGAAATTTCCTCATCGCAGATAATGATGCTTTCTCTCAGAGCTGCTTAGGCTATGGTCTACCAATCTGGATAGCAGCATCACCCTGATGACAGTCATTACTTGGCTCTCAGCTCCTCTGCTCCCAGCTGCAAGAACAGCCTGGAGACCTCTTTGGAAAGAAAAATAAAAGTCAATAAATCCAGATCTACAAAGGGCAGAGGAGGAAAAATGGCACAGTAGCCTAAAAGAGAGACAGCTGAGTGGTAACAGAGGGATCACTGGAGCTGGATAAATGCATCTCAAAGAAAAGAGAATGCTGGCTCCCTCAAAGCAGGAGGCAGCTAAAAGGCAGAAGCAGATCTATGGGAAAGTGTAATAAAGCAGAATATTCTGGAGAGAATAATGAGGGAAAGAGATCTGTGGAGCAGAAGATTATTTGCCTTTCACATATGAATGTCTGTCTTCTCATTGAAGCAGAGAGACCAAATAAACTTCGTTTGACTCAGGTTAAGGGAAATACCCAAAGTGCTATAACCAGTGAGATGTAGCTGTCACTGTTACTACACCTGTATGGCCATGGAACAGAAGGAAAATATATGAGAAAACCCATAACTGTGTCACATTTGAAACTCATACTCTGTATTACAGATTACTGCTGAATGGCAGAGTTTGTGCATAACAACTTTTAGCAGATAGGACATCATTTTAAATGTAGAAGTTAAGCTAGGTGCCTTTTTTGTTTCCCAAAGAACGTGTCTCTATGCTTCTCTAGGATATAATGGAGTGGTTTCGAAATGGAGAATTTGATTTATGATCTTTCTGAGAAGGGAAGTGTTGGGGGAACTGTACTGTACTAAGTTTTATACCAAAATCTAGAAGAGGAGAGATTTCTGCCTTCTTTCAGAGCTAGCTATTAAAGTCCCATAGTGATTGCAGCTTTCCATGGGTTTTGTTTTGCTGTTCAGATATGTTTAGTGACATCAAACTTTGACAAGTGTCATACTGATCTTTTGTGTCTCATTTTGAGTAGCGTACTTAATAGGAGCTTGCACATTATGTTCCCAAAAGTGTCCCAAAGACTATATCTGTTAATGTCAGTTCTGCTAAGATGTCTTAGTTAACTGTACTGTACAGGAGAGAAGAACATTGCTTGTTAATTTAGAGAGGGAGAAAGCTTGATGACATATGAGAATGGCACACCATATATTTTAAGGTCTGTGTATGTAGCCTTTGCTAGAGCTAAGCAGATACATTTTTTCCGTTCAGTATCTTTCCTAGTTTGAGCAGCACCATATTTGAATGTTACAACTTTTAAAGAGAAAATAAATTATGTAACAACATATTTTTAAAATAAGGTATCCTTAGAATTTCAGATGTTTTTGTGTGTGTGTGTGTGTGTGTGTGTGTGTGTGTGTGTGTGTGTGTGAAGCCCTTCTTTGCTCATCAGCTACTGTCCTTAGGAAGGAGCTGGGCCAACCTATCCACTGCAGAAGAACAAAGTGCTTGGGGTTATGGGAGACGCTGATTCTTGAGGTATTAGAAGCTTTTCACCTGAATAAAAATTCCCAGGTTTCTGCAGATATATTTAGCAGCACTGAGCCAGAACTAGAATCACAACAGTGCCTACATAAAGAAGGTGAAATAGGGTGAGGAGAAAGCAGTGCTTGGAAATGCAAATAGCCACAAGTTTCTCTTTCATTAGAGTGGGCCTGAAGTGCCAGAGAATGATCTCCTCTGAAGCTCCTGTTTGAAAAGCAGGCAGATGCCTCCTTGGCAGCTGTGCCAAGTATGTCTGAGCAGCATGATAATCTGCCCCCAGCCCCCTGTGCCAACGCAGGCATATAAGGTAGCATATATAGCAGTGCCTGCTGTTGCTCCAGTAATGCTTTGCTGTGGTTCTCTCCAGTATTTCCCAAGTAGGTGCTGTAAAGAGGATAATTTCCACAGTTGACATGCAGAGGTAATCTAATGCAGCCTGTGGTCTGAGGAAGATTCACTGCCAAATGGCTGCTTCTGGTGGAGGGCAAGAAACAATATGTGGCTTAGCCCAGTTTTAAATTGGAGTGCTTGAGAAAGCCCTTTGCTAATTTTATTCTTAATCAAGGTAGACACTATTCCTCTTCTTTATTTCTGCAGGATCTAAAGAGACAGCTCTCGGTGCCGAGATGTGAGAATTTTGTGCCAAACACAAATCTACTTCATCATGATAGGTTCAGAAGGGAGCCTTTTATTTCCAGTCTGATCCCTTTAAATATTCTCCACCTCCATAACCTGCTATTCCTCTGATGTTTGTGTTGCAGAAGAGAACATGAGGTTTCCGGTGATCAAGACCTGACTTTGACTCCATGTTGGCAGACAGCAGCTCTGACACTAATTGCTTTGCAAAGACTGTGCTGGTGGCCAGCCCTGCTTTCTTCTTCCCTCTGGCTCCCTTAGTCTTCAGGAATCTTTTACCCGCACTATGCTTCATAGCCTCCAACATTTTGCCACAGCTACCACCAGCAGATCCCTTGCACAGTTTTGGCCTTCCTTCTTGGAACAAGGCAAAGCAAAGCAAGGATCCCTCAGCCCTACAGCAGTCAGACTGTGTTCACTGCCACTTCCCCCTGAGGAGCTCAGGTTCTCCATCAGTGTGGCTCCGTCTCCACCTTGCTCTCACTGTTGTCTGCTAAAGTTTAGGCATAAGGATGAACCCATTGGTGCCAGCTCACCATACAGTTGTCATCAAGTACACAGAGCAGGTTTCCCATCTCAGTGCCTGGAAAGCCTGAGCTGAGGTGGGCCCTGAGACATCTTGGCTGCCAGGATAGTTTAGTGATGTGTGTCTTTTCCCCAGAGACCTTGGCAATAGACAGCAGCTGTGAACTTAGCGCTCTTGCTTCTTAGTTGTGGGAAAAGGAGCGGAGCAAGGAACATGTGTTCTGAAGTTGGAAATGCCTTCTCCCTTTGTGTCCTACAGCGATGAGATACATGGATTGATATTAAACGCATTGGTAGCAGATGGGTCAAAAGTTATTTCATGCTATTTAGAACAAGTCCTTTGAGCTAAGGCTGTTGTAAACTCTAATTAGTCTATGCTAATCTTCATAATAAGCAGCTATTTCTAATGCAGATCTAACTGATGAGGTCTGACAGCATTTTCCACGCTTATTTATACTCTGGCAGGAAGCTGGTATGGTGCTGGTATCACAGTGTTTTGCTAGGTTGTGAAAATGCTGAGTTTTCAGTGCCATGCAGGGAGTTTGTATTTGTTGCAGGCCTCTACCTGCTCACAGCTTAACCAGCTTATGCCTATTCAATTGTATTTATTCATACAGAAAACCGGGAAAACTCCTTCAGCCGTTCCCGAAGCTCCAGTGTGTCGAGTATCGACAGGGACTCCAAGGAGGCAATCACAGCCTTGTACTTCATGGAGTCCTTTGCCCGAAAGAACGACTCCGCTGTCTCCCCATGTCTCTGGGTTGGAACAGGCCTTGGTATGGTCTTAATCCTCTCTCTTAACCTGCCTGCCAGTGACGACTTACGGCAGTCAGAGCCGGTCATGGTGTCACCAAGTGGTAAGAGTGCAACCTTTTTGGTGTTTATTATCCATCTTGGGAGAATGGGAGAAAAGCTGTTTGATTTTATGTGGCCTTTTTGCCAGAAAACTCTAAGAAATGTATTAAGTAGGAGTCATTCACTACATAGATATTAGGAAGAAATTCTTTACTGTGAGAGTGATGAGACACTGGAACAGGTTGCCCAGTGAGGTTGTGGATGCCCCTCCCTGGAGGCATTCAAGGTCAGGCTGGATGGGGCTTTGAGCAACCTGGTCTAGATGGAAGAGTTCCTGCCTATAGCGGGGGGTTGAAACTAGGTGATCTTAAAGGGCCCTTCCAACCCAAACTGTTCTGTGATTCTATGATTAAGGGCACACGGGTAAAAAGAGATGTATGTGACAAACCCGCAACTTCACAAACTGAGGCACTTTAGTTGCGGTAATCTTGAAGTTTGCCCTACACCTTGGGTGAAGTCACATTTATTTCTTGTGTGGACAGGAAAACTAGCAGGGATCCTTCATATTGGGAAACTGCAGTTCTGTGTGCTGCCCTGATGCTATCCTATCTGGGATGCTGTGAACAGTTTGGCTGTCTTTCCTGTCAGAAGGAGGCAGAGAAGCAGAAGGGAGCTCAGGAAAGGAAACACAAATGTTGGCAGGTTGATGTACCAGGAGAGATCTTTGGCTGAGTGAGTGACAGATGGCAAAGCAGAGAGGACAGAGGGCCAAGAGAGGTCAGGGCTAAGGCAGGATGTGCTTATTGTGTAGTGAGTAAAATAATGTCAGAAAACAGGGTGACATAGGAGTAGTGAGCCCCCACACTTTTTTGTTTAGACTGGATGGACCTGACTAAGGGTAGCAATTTTACTGATTGGGGAGTAAATAATCCTACTGGCAGAGATAAATTAAAAACAAAACAAAACAAAACAAAAGCAGCCTATCCCTGTGGTATTCAGTAGCATGTACTAAATAGGTTATTTGACATGGGCTGCCTGAGACCTTTCAGTAGTCACAGCCTATGTGTTCACTTCAGTGTGTGGTCAGGAAGAACTGAGCAAGGAAGACTTGTCACCCTGTCTAGATAAATGCATTTTCTGTCTCTACAAAAGCAGAAGTCGGGTGTCACCTGTGCTGTGCATCCACTGTGCTGACAACCAGTTAAATTGTGGTGCCAGTGCCAGTGAGAGAAGGTTGTATTTTGCAGGCACAGTTCTGACACTGAAAGGAGCCGTGCTGACCTTCGCATGCTTGGACTGCACAGGGACATTGATACATCCGCCGTATGAAGTATGGAGGGACCCACACAGTGCTGACGATGGTGAAAAAACAAGGAAAAGAAAACTTGTCATGCATTCCCCTTCTTCCTCCCAGGATATGGGTGAACATCAATTTGCAGTCATTTGTTCAGAAAAACAAGCCAAAGTCTTCTCATTGCCTTCCCAAACTTGTCTTTATGTCCACAACATCACCGAAACGTCCTTTTTATTGCAAGCAGATGTGGTCACCCTCTGTAACAGCGTCTGTCTGGCGTGCTTTTGTGCCAATGGGCACATCATGACACTGAGGTACTTATCTAACTAATCTCATGGCAAAACTAAGCAAAGAGGTGGCACGGTGCCATCATGTTCCACTTGCACTTGCTGCAGTGTGCTTACATGGTTGATGCTCTGTGTTAGCTCCCTGATAGATGTATTTAGTGCACGTTCTATATACAAGTAATTGCTCCTCTGGGAGCATTGCCTTGCCCGCAGCCATACCTGTTCCTTGGCTTGCTTCCACATGGGGGTTAAAACAGTGGAACAGCAAAATGAGCTCCTCTATTTCATAGCAGCTCCCCCATGATGACAACTAATGGTTGATGACTTATAGCTGGAATAAAACTTGTAATTTTTCTCAGTTACTGTAAATCTTGTATAGAGCATAAAGAATAACTCAGACATAGAAACGGGACTTTTTATCCAGTGTGAAGAGTGCAGTCCCATTTTGGACTTTTGCACTCGGGGCACCTTATTTTTCTTCCCTGCCATTGCCCCACTGAGCTGACTGCACAGCATCACTGCAGTTATGCCCCTGCATCCCCACATCACCCCTTCACTGGTCATGCCGTCTAAATCTGAGCAAGTGCCATCCTGCTGTACAGCCAGTGAGCTGAAGAAGGAGAAGCTGGAGGACAGCAGAGGGGTTGCTGTAGCCTTTGGGCTCTGCCATGTGCCCAGCAGGGACTCAGAGGGAGGCTTCAACCTGCACACTGCCCAGCCATGTGGCACAAGCCATGCTGTGTTGTGGGCATGTCCCATGTGGTAAGAGCTGAGCATTAAGGCAATGCAGCTGAAACTCCTCCCTGCAGGGAAGCAAAGTAGAAAGGAGAGCACTGTGTAGATGGCAGATTTTTTCCAGCTTACAGCTGCTCTTCAACTCCTCCAGTTACGAAAAACACAAAGTTACACATTGGTTTAAAATGCAACCGTGGAACAGATTTACCTCATGTGGCAATTTGTGACTAACCCAAGTCTCTGCTTCTCTTCAGCTTGCCCAGCCTTCGCCCACTGCTGGACATCAACTATCTGCCTGTGACGGATATGAGGATAGCGCGGACCTTTTGTTTCAGTAACGAAGGGCAGGCTTTGTACCTCAGCTCTCCCACTGAGATCCAGCGCCTCACCTACAGCCAGGAGATGTGCGATAACCTTCAGGTAGGAATCCCATCTTTACTTCACGCTGTCTTTGGGAGGGCTGGAGGCCTGAGCAGCGAGCTGTGCAAGTGTGAATTGCCACCTTTGCTGCTAGATTTCTCAAAGTAGCGTTTTGCCAGGCTATGATTTCTAGTCAAAAGTAAGAACCGTGGCATTGCCAGAGATGGTAATTTGTATTTGTTGTTCAATGGAAGGGCCTGCATGTTGGTGAAAGAAAAAATATGCATTCCTTCCTGTCATTTATTTTTCAGATTTTAACTCTAAAAGTGTCTTTAATACCTACAGCTTCCAATAGATGGGTGGGGAACATGAGGCATACAGGTGCTGGTAGCATCAAAAAAACACTCTCTGTTTTAATGCATTTTTAATTATTTACCATCATTTTCACTCCACTAATCGGTCCTCCTCTACTTCCCCACGAGGAAAGCATCTCCCACTGTACATTAAAACTCAGTAGCTACAGAAATGGTCTAATTAAAATAATTTATTTTGAGCAAAGCTCCTGACAGCGTTAGGTTTGCCTTTTTATAATGAAAATGCAAATTAAAATGTCATTTATTGAAGAGGAGGAATTGTGAGAGGTTACGGGGAGAAACACAAGGAATAATATGAAAAATAAGAAGGTGAACAAGTTCTAAGTTATATAATTGGCACCGAGCGAGGAGAGAAATACAGAAGAAATAGTCCTGCCAGCACTTATTGTCCCCTAGGGAATAACGTGTGCTGAGCTGCTTGAATCACATCACAGCAGTGTCTGTCTCAGGTCTGAAGGAGTGCTGGGAGGAGTGAGCATTGCATACAAGCTCTGGAACATTGGAAAATAGATCATTTTGCAGGGAACCAATTTTAAAATGATCAAAAGGTTTGTTTGCTCAGTGCATCTGGGATGGTGGATTTATAAGCAAGAGGGTAGATTGTTAGTAACCTTAACAGCATTGTGCAACAGCAAAATGGAAACAGACCTTGCTTCTGTGTTCTGCTGGACTATGGCCACTTCTACCCTGGCTTTATCCATCAGAGGACATGAAGGGCTTGCACAACCATTATCCCAGTACAAAAAGCAGATAACCAGGTATCACCTGCTGCCCAGGAAAACAAGGCAAGCTGTATGAGAGAGGCCTCTCAGGCTTGTCAAAAGGCTGCAGTAATTTTTCTCCCTGGATCAGGTGACGGTGCAGGGAAGCAGTAAGTGTGAGTCACAGCTTTGTCATTGGCACTCAGCTTCCCAGGAGCCGAGTGCTTTAAGCAGCACAACAGCTGGATGTGCTTGCTCAGGCTCGGATGAACAAACAGAGCTGAGCAGCAGGGCAGCAACTATTCTCATTGCACAGCCTCGCTGGTTTTAAATGCTAATTGGACTGCATGCTTTCTGTATCAGTTTAGTTCTGGAGATCCAACTTTTCCTTGTAATGCAGCAAATAAAGCTGAGCCTGAGATTTGTTTGGCCCTAATTCAGTTCACCTGCTCCGAAATTTCAGTTTCCACAGCAGTGCTTTCAGACACTGCCTGATGGTGCAGCCAAAACACACAGTAACAGTGAACTGGAGATGAGTGGGTTGTGGAGGACAGTGGGTTTAAGAACAACAACTCTGAACTGCTAACCAGGAGTGAACTCAAGTGTGGTATAAAGGGAGAACAGAGTGACTGCCCTGCTAACCTGGAGCAGCTTAAAGCACAAGACCATGCAGGGAAAACCCAAGTCCTTTAAAAAGCATTAGCAAATCTAGTTAGCCCCACTATTCACCGGTCATAAAACACAACTGGTAAGTATCGATTTTGTTCTTCATACAACAGACCCTTTTTAAATGACTTGACTGGATCCAGTGCATTTGGCTCCTTAAGCTCATGCCTCCCCCCACCCCCAGACGTGCTTCCGTCTCAGTAGTGTTTCATGTCATTTTTGTCTGACTTTGCTAGGACATGCTTGGGGACTTGTTTACTCCTGTGGAAACACCAGAAGCCCAAAACAGAGGCTTTCTTAAAGGGCTTTTTGGAGGAAGTGGACAAGCTTTCGACAGAGAGGAGCTTTGTAAGTGATTTTTCTTCCATGAATTAATACATGCAATTGCTTGCCCTTGGCATTGCAGATGTGAAAGTACAGAGAGCAAAATCCTCCACTCATGCCATCTGCAGTGCGGTGGCATTGAGGACCACAATGTTTCACTCCACTCTGTATTTTTCCTTTGTAGTTGGTGAGGCCACAGCAGGAAAAGCATCTCGCAGTCTTGCCCAGCACATCCCTGGATCAGGTGGAATTGAAGGTGTGAGAGGAGCTGCAGGAGGAGTCATTGGGGACTTGACTCGTGCTCGCATTGCCCTCGATGAGAGGGGACAGAAGCTGGGTGAGCTGGATGAAAAGACCGCGAGCATGATGGCCAGTGCAGAGGCATTTTCCAAACATGCACATGAGGTAAGAGCCCTGGCATCATATACTCATACACATCATACATACATATGGTCCATTCTGACCAGTCTCTTTTTAAGCCACTCGGTCCAGCAGATCTATACAGGTAAGTGGTTGTGTACATAGGAGTGTTTACAGAATGCTAGGAAGATGAGAAAGAAACCTCTGGTACAGAGCTGTGATGCAGCTGTAAAGAATAGGGCTGGGTGGGATAGACAGCTTCTGTACTTAGAGTCAGAAATAGAAAGTTCTTCGGTGAAATCAAGACCTAGTGATTATATAGTGATTATTTATATATATATATATATATATATATATATATACACACTGCTGGCAAGAAGAAATGGCACTGAAGTACTTCACTACTTCTGAAGTTTGTGACGCCTGTTTTTTCCCCCCATTTCTGTAGGTGATGCTGAAATACAAGGACAAAAAATGGTACCAGTTTTAAACTCTTAAGGAATCTGCTTGTGGCTTTGTTCAGAACACTGCTGAGGGAAGCAACGTTCGTTCCCAAACCTATCAGTCATCGGCCAGAAACAATTTTTGCTCCTAGAAGATGTTTTCCTCTTACTATATTGGATTCATCACAGTGGGTGTCAAAGAAATATGAGTTGGAAATTAGAGTCACGTGGGCCTTACGGCAGCACCTGGCTTGTGCTGTAGCCAGTCTTTATCAAATGGAACTCAACCATCACTGTGGCATGTGGCTTTTCAGAAGCTGTAGGTATGGAACTGTGGGGAGTGCGTCTGGTTACAAATATTCTGTACAAACTCAAATGTTAATGCACTTAGGAAACATTGCATGGTTAATTGACATCTTAAAAATGAAAAAAAAGAAAAAAAAGAAAAAAAATAGCATGTTGTGACCGAAAAAAAATGGGATTCATTTATATTGAGTAAAAAAAACAATACTTAAATGGCAAAAATCTTTATTTTTTAAAATTGAGACTACAAAAAGCCAGTACATTTCAAGCATGTTTGCTACTGTTCTCAACATACAAATGAGTTGAGCTGCGTTTTCTTATCTGCTACTCATTTCCCTTGAGAAACCTTGCTTGAAATCAGTGCTGTTTAACTCCTCCTGGAAGAATAAATGATTTCAAAAGCCTGTGTCCAAAATTCTTCAAGGGGCCAAACAGGCACTATCTGAAATGTCATTAAAACATGAGAGCAGATGATTTATTTTGCAATTCGGAGTACATGACATGTTGCCCTTATCTGTACTTAAAAAATGTGCCCTAGATTTATCTCGTTTGTTCCTGAAGGCGTCTGTGGCATTTTTCATCCCTGTGGTTTCACTGTCACTTGGTTGCCTTACTTCTCTGTTGCGGGAATAGAAAACAAATAGAAAATAATCACTTATTGAAGTTAGAGGGGGCAAAATGGGAAAGCAAAATGGGGGAGTCCCATCCATTTCCACTCACGAAAGCTGCTCAGCAGCTTGCCAAACTGGGTTTTTTCTTAAGTGGTTGGTGGAAGTTATGCTAAGGAGATTGCACAGTAACCCCATAAAGCTGGTGGAGAGCTCACAGCAGCAAGACCTCAAGATGGGCCAGGGGAAGAGCGTAACAAACAGTTGTTACAGTTTGGCACTGACTTGGCACATAGAGAAAATGACACCACTGGTGTGTGGCGATTCATTCTCTGCTCACACCACAAGAAGTAATTTGCTTCTGCTTCTGGGTGGCTTGTTTGGTTTCTGTAGTGGACTCCGCATAACAATCTCCAGCCTGTAGAGATGGAAGAGAGCAGTAAGTAGAACCCATTACTTACTTATACAGATGGATTCTGTGTTTATAGGTACAGTACAGTTCCACACAGGTCAACTGTTTAAGTTAAGAAATTGTTCCAAGATTGTTTTGGAACCAAAGCTTAGAAGACTTGTTTTCACATACCCAAATTAGAAAGAGAGGAAAAGGTAGAAAAGCAGCAGGTGGAAAATTTTTAATTTTCTATATGGGAGAAATGGGGGATATTCCTTCAGGGAGTCCTGACTGACACTGATGCAAACAGACAGCATTGTCGTCATAACTAGAGCTTAACTTCAGTGGATTTTTACCATACCTGTGTTCAGTTTATCTCTCTTAAGGATGCCGTTCCTCTATCTTTTGCTTTCTTAAAATAAAACAGAAAGTGGTACAGGCTGGGAATCTGGCTTTACTGTCAGCCCAGCTATGCAAGTTAAAGGGATGGAATAGATCTGAGATGTTAAGTAAGTTTTAAGTTCATACCAAAGTATGAAAGTTGTATGCTTTACAACACTTTATGTTTCTCTGAGGGCAAAATCAAAAGAAGAACCCTGCCTGGTCTGGCTCCTCTGGGAAGGAGACCAGATGGGTTCTTCTCTGTCATAGGAAGAACTGGACTGTAATTGTGAGAACAGTAGAAGCTTTGTTGGAAAAGGGTCAGTGCCTGCAGTTCTGCTGAGAGCTATGGAACTGAAACTGTGTGTAACCCACAGGACATCCGTGCATTACATGTTTGAGGAAAGAGCAAACTCCCTGCTCTGATGCCAGTATGAACTGGGCTGGGGAGATCCTTCCAGTGACTCCATCACAGAGCTGGATGCTTCCGTATGAGAAGTATCACTGTAACCAGGTATCTGGAGCGAGGATCAATGACTACACTACCACAGTCATTCTCTCTTCTGTTTCAGTGCACATTCACTCTTCTTGTGCACTAGCCTATGCCCAAAAGCCACTACTTAGTCTGTGGTCAACAAAACCTTGTTGTGCAGATCATGCAGACCTCTCCAACCAGCCTTATGAGCTGAATTCTTTTTCCCTTATTTGCTCTTAAGGAGAAGTTGAGGAGTCTGCATCAATATCAGGATACCAACCGGTGATGGTTCTGTACCCATCCCTACACTTACTTATGCCCTAAGGTGGTGCAAATGAAAAGGCCTTTGCCAGTTCAAGTGTGGCACAAGTACATGCATGTTTTCCACTATACTTAGTGGAATTTATAAAATATTTATATACTAATTAATAGTTTCCGCTATTAATTGTTGTAATTGACCTTCAAGAAATGAGCCCGGTGAATGCTGGCACATCGTGGCACACTGACATAACAGTAAGCAGTGCTACGTGAGCTTTCTGTACACTACGCCTCGTGTGGGTGCTCACAGTGCAAAGCTCCCTTTGGCTTTGATGCCAGCAGTCCCTCCAGGCTGGAGCAGGACCCTGCTCGCTTGTTGGAGGACCTAGTGTAAAAACTGAACCATGACTTTCTTTAACTGCTAATTGCCACAGCATGCCCAGAGAAAAAAGTGTCTTCAGCAAGTCATGTGTGCAACGTCAGACCTACTGGGGCAGCCACCATTCTCTTAAAAGCAGGGGAGAAACCTGCCGTAGAAATCCATCTGATGCAACAGAAGAATTAGAATTTAGCATCCCTCAAACTTAGAGTTTTTAATAAGAAATTTCCAAGCAGCTTTTCTTCCAGTACTCCCCATTGGGTCACAGCTGTATCTCGCTTTCCACTCTTATGTATTTTCAGTATTTCCAGACAGTTACAGATCCCTATTTCTGTTACGTTCGCCACTCGTGACTATAATTATCAATTTTCTTGTAGGCTGTAGAGATCTAAAAAGTTGTATATGTTTGTATATAGAACATTCTATATATAAAATATATATATGTAATGTATATGTTGTATAAGTTTGGTAGTGCACACTGTTAAACGCTTTCTATTGAGATTTATCATGTATGTGAAAAAAAACTTCACTTAAAAACATCAATGAGGGAGGACAAGCTCTCGCCTGGTTATTTATTGTGAGATGAGGGGGAGTGTGGGACCTGAGCGCTGCTGCACTTGATGGTGACGGCAGTGAAGACACAGCACTCAGAGCCACGGGCATGGCCTGTCCTGTGGTGTGCTGCAATGAAGGATGCTGTGCGTTGAAATCACTCAGAGCGCCAACCTACAGCTCAAGGTATCATCTCCAGCAGTGTAACCCTCAGTTACAATAGACCGGGATGCCTAGAAGTGTTTGTTCCATGTAAAATGCTTTTGTTCATCTCAGTGCCCTTCTCACTCCCAGCCTTCTTTACAGGAATGCCCTCTCACAGCCATGTCCCCAACCCTGACTGAGCAGCACCCATATGTCTGGGTTGGACCAGTTGCCTTCACCTGTATTCATAGAGATGCGTATAGTCTGAGTATGCAGAGAAAATACATAAAATCGGATTATTTGTATGTTTTCCAACTAGGCGAACCTCCAGTGAACCACAGGCTATTTTGTTCAAAAGAATATAAATAAATCCATTCAGTGGAGTGTTAATTTAAGCTTCAAATGCTGAGTGAAGATGAGCTGAAGGAAAAGGTGTGAATTGGATTTTGTTTCATATAATTACTGTTTTCTAAATGATTTTTTTTTTTTCCACAGCCCTCCAATCCACTGTTTCCATCCATTAAACATGCCCTGTATTACCACTGTAGCTTCCAACGTGAATGTATAACAGAAACTCTCTGTTTGCTGAACGGGTTGTATAGACTTATAGTGTATAGAAACCCTCTAAAACAATATACAAAGCCCTTCTAGAAAAGCCATTTTACACCAGAATGCATTATAATGAAGGTAAGCATACAAAAATATGTATTATTATTATTATTTTCAGTATAACAGTTTAAGAAGTGAAGAAGATGCTGCAGCTCAGATCAAAGCTGCGTTACACCTCAGGGCTCCTCCATTTATGAACTGGGCATATTGTAACAGAAGCAAAAAGCCTGAGTTCATTTAGTTACACCCCTTAGTATCCTGACACATAATTTTCTGTAACCTCAAGGTGAATTCAAGCACAGAGTATTTCAGCATGGAATAGGTTGGGTTTTTTTGCCCTGGCGTGGGCTCGGTATGAACACACTCTCTTTCATTAAGGAGTCTTGTGTGGCTGTTTGAAGTCAGCACTTCATCTCAGTGTGAGCAATAGGCAAGTAAATCTGTGTTTCCATTCATGTGTTTTGTTCTATGATTAAATCAGCAGCTCAAACATTGTACTTTTTTAGATGACAGCAAGCAACCAGTGCTCAGATTTGGTGTCATTTCGCTGGACAGTCTGTGTGGGTTTAACAGTCATCACTTCCATCGCAGAAAGGAGGGCAGAGCCGGGGTGAGCCACACTTGCTGAACTAACCCTGTCCTGTTCTCATGGGTTTCCCAGGGCAGCTCCACAATAAGAAACCTACAGCAGCTTTATCTGAAGCTGATTTGAGTTCCTAATTTAGGAGACAAAAATATATAAATAAAAATGAAGAAGAAGGAAAGAAAATAAAGGAAAGAACTGCTAATTAGTTGGTGTAGATCTCTTTTTTTTAATCCCCGTTTGTACTCCTAGATTCTTTGTAGTAGTTCAAAAGGTGAGGGGCTTGTGTAGAACATTTCGATGGAGTTTACACTGCTCGCTTAGGAACACAGAAAATCCCACAGCAGCTGTTGCTGAGACCAGGATGGTCACATCCCTTCCTCTGACAGCAAAAATGGAGGCGCAGCCTGAACCCAGGCAGTGCTCCTGTGCTTTACAAGTCATTCCTAACAGCCATCCCTGGGAGGTTTGAAAATATCAGCCAAAGCTACCACGCTTCCATTCCAGTTCACCTTCCATATTCCAGCTAAAGATTTAGAGGACAAAACAGCAAGAAATGCTCTATAACTCTCAATAAAATGAGAATAGAATGGGAGAACAGCAAAAGAACTGAACCAATTCAGAGCACTATGCCAGCTTTTGTCATCTGTCTGTCTTTCTCTGCTCTCCTGTACAGGAAAGTACAGCGCCCTTTTAGTAGGCAGCGCTACCAAGGAGAGCTTTGTCAAAACAAGCAGGGCTAAACAAGGCTGCCATATGCATATGAGGCCTGAGGAGCCATATCAGCTACTGATGGGAGTGGTTCCTGGTATCAAGTCTGGGACATTTTGCCCCCTACCAAAAAGGGTTCAGTGGTAGGATGAAACGTGAGCCATTTTGATAGGAAAGTGGATGTGAGCCAAGTGGAACAAGAAAGCTCAACAAGTCATAGGAATGGGCTGTCCTGTAAGAATTTGGAGCATATGGAGTCACATTGAGTGAAGACAATGCAGCCCTGGTGTCTGCAGCTGGTTGTTGGCAATGGATCCTATCCCTGTTGACAGCCAGACACCCACCTGCTGCTGCATCAGCCTTGCAGAATGGCACGAGGCAGGAGCAACTCCTTGTGACAAGTGACAAAATGCCAAAACAAACATGACTCCTACCCTATCCATGTGTCCCTCCATCTTCCTTCTGGGCTACCAGACCACGTATGATACTGAGTGCACTGCAGTGCTGACTGACAAAAGTGGGCAGGATAGAGACTCCTATCAGCCAGAAAGACAAAGAGCAAACACACAGAGGCATTGCATCCTGCCTACAGGAAGACAAAGAGGGACCTGTGCTCTGAGTACACATTCCTGAGCCAGAGAAAAGCTATTTCCAACTGGGCCTCAGCCCACTGCGGGGGTGTAGGGCAGGAAACACAGGCAAAATTATGTGAATAATGCACACAGTCAACCTCTTCCTGGCTCACCTACCAGCTTCTGAAATTAACAGGTTTCATTTTCAGCACCATTCCCAGCAGTGCCTCAACTTACCCAAGTCTTGTTTTGCTCCCTGTGCTCGGGGGAATCAATGAGACTCATTGATGGTTAAAGTCTAATCAGAACGAAGGGATGTAAATAGCAGCAATCAGGCAGCAGCTCAGAACCAGCTCTGCTATCACAACTCAAACACAGCAGCTGCCTCATAGAGCAGTGGCCACTTTTATCTTCCCATTTGCTCCAAATTGCTGCTTAATTATAATGAAGTCATCAAGTTTGTTTATCAAAATAAGTTTAGTTCAGTGTCAGTCATTTCATTGATTAGCATCCCCATCTGGAGGGGCTTGCTGAGAACCACTGCCTGAACTCCTAAAGACAATCTGCAGGAGGGGAATGCTGCCATGTGCCAGAGAGCGGCTCAAATCACAGAGGCTGCAGCGAGGCCTGAATACCAGCACAGGTGCATCGCTGCGTGACACCCAGGAACAGGAACTCATCAGGCCGTGTGAATCAGTAATGAATCCAACCCAGCGTCGATACAGGCAGAGCACACAAATGGTCTGACACCAGGGGGCTGCTGTTCAGGTCTGGTAATAGCAAAGCTTTAATACGCCCAGAATAGAAAGGAAGCAACTGCCTATCAAGTGAATGCCATGGATAAAGAGCTCAGCTATCAGGTGACAGATGTGAAAACCACCGTGCAGAGAGGGCAGAAAGGAAACAAACAAATAAAAATCTCAATGCAATGAGAAGAAAAGCACAAATTGAAACAGGCAGGCGGGTCAGCTCCATGCTGGGAAGGGCAGTGGGGCATCGCTGCTTAATGCCTGCCTCCATACCATGACTGTTCTGCTGCATGACATGCAGGTCCTTTACAGTAAGGGTGACAGAGCACTGGCACAGGCTGCCCAGAGAGGGTGTAGAGTCCCCTTCTATGGAGATACTCGAGATCCATCTGGATGCTTACCTGTGTGACCTACTGTAGGGTACATGCTTTAGCAGCAGAGTTGGCCTTGATATCTTGAGGTCCCTTCCAAGCCCTGCGATTCTGATGGTGGGATTAAATTCCAGGATGTGGCCTTCTGTGCATGGGCCTCATTAACACCTGAGCTCACCAGGCTGAGATGCTTTTCTTCATTTTTCTTCATTACCTAAAATGAAGACTTTGGCTAGAGATTTTGTTAGTTACAAGAGCTCTAACACTGTCCCCCGGTTGCACTCAGTGTGAGCATTGCACGGCTGCTCCATGAAAAACCGCTGCACTTCAACATCAGCTGCAGAAACGACTGCAGTATGCTCCTAGCAGATGGCTGTGAAACTCGATGGTAAGTAAAGTACAAATATGGTGATATTTTATTTTTTTTGTCCTGTACACAATTACACATAAAAACCTCCAAATAGTCTTTGTTTTAATTAAAAAATCTAGTTCATTTCATATGCAATAAATTCATTAGACTTTCTTTTAAATTACAAGAACAACTAAATTAAATACTGTGCTTTTAGCAATTAAAAACTTCCACAGTTCCGTAAACATCTCAGCACCACCTGACCTTTGGAAGGCTCAGCATGGTAAATTCATAGCAGCTTCCACAACCCAGTTCAGAAGATGGTTTATAGTGATGACCACAGAAACATAAGCAGGAGGCCTGCTGCTGCCTGCTGGTGTGCTGGGCCTTGCCCTGAGCAGCTCACGGTGTCTTCCAAAAACAAGAAAGCCGCGTTTCACATCTACAGCTCCAGGTCCTGCAGGTCTCCCCAGCTAGGTCCAATCCTCACTTTAACATTCAGTTTTACTGAGAGCTTGACAGCGTTTTCCATCTCATGCTTGACAATCTGAGCTACCTGCAAGAAAACACACACTGAGTTTTGCAGCACTGTGTAGGAACCCAAAACACAGCAGCTCAGTGCTCTTTCTGTTGGTAGCTGTGGTTGTTGGGCATCTGAAGCTTTTCCATGTGTTCACTGGCGCTGAATTGCCACTGATGGAAATGTAAAGGAACATTTTAATTCTGATTAGGATTTATGAACTGGGAAGTTGTTTGAAACAAATAACATTTTATGCATTACAGAGTTGGGACCATCTACAGATGGTAGAAACCACATAGATTTGCCCTCAGTTTGGTTGTGGCAACTCCAGCTTGCTGCCCTCCAAAGATATTTCTAAGAAAATCTTCATTTAGGTACAGTAAATGTGTACCCTACATGCCCAGAAGGTATTTCTGTTCTGGACTTTCTGGACTGTGAGACTGGGTATTTTCCCCACAGTAAATAGTTGTCTTGGACCAAAGGCACAGACTGTCCTGTTTGCTTGTATGAGTGAATCTTTTCATTCACACTCACCCCATGAACCACAGTTGAGTAAGAAGCAGCTCTGAAATGATTGAGTCACATCTCAGCCTCAGACTGCTGTGCCCGTGGGAGCTGTCCAGAGTATCCAGCCCTGCAGAGCTTTCCATTCCTTACAGGTGCCCACAGGAGAAATTACCCCATAAGACCACAGAGTCATAGAAATTTTTCTGGGGAAAGGAGAAGGGATGCTGGGAAGATCATAGCACATATGCTTACAACAGCATTAAGAAGCAGAGGGAGATCTGTCTTACAAAATCTACACCCTTAACATATTTCATAATGTTCTTGATAACCTAGAAAAAGCCTTTGAAATAGGACGTAATTCAGTACAGACAAGTACAGAGAATGGGGAAGTAGAACAGAAAACTAGGGTAGAAATAATCTCCTGTTCAAAAATAGGATGAAAAATAACCATCCATGGAGGAAAAGAAAAAAAAAAAAAAGGCGTTATCAGAAATTAAAGGCTGAACAGAGCCTAAGTAAGGCATACTGTTGTGAGAAAGAAAGCCAATACAATTCTAGGATATGGAAAAAGAAAATGTTGCTTGCGTGACACATGGATCAATTTTTCACTGTACAGAAAACCTTAAGAGTTGGGAGCAGTAATTCAAAAGAAATGTGAACCCTATAGAGGAAGCTCTCTGAAAACAGCAACAGACCCAGCCCGCCTGCCCAGCGAGGAACATGGCACAGCACTGTTGCCTTTACAGTAGAAGCCATCAGTCTACAGAAGACAGTTGCAGAGATACAAGAAGCTGCATGGGGCCCCTGGGGAAGCTGATGGGATGAAACAGGTCATACGCCACTGCTGACCTGGGGGACTTTGGGCTCTGAATTGCCTGTGAATTAAACAAGTGTTTCCACTTCCAGCACTCTCAATGGCCAACTAAAACACACTAGGAAAAATACTGGCCAACTTGTATACATAAAAACAACGATGCCAGGATAAAGCAGGCAGTAAAAAAAGAAATAAATCTAGAAAGCACCCAGCCTTTGATTCCCAATCTATCCCACAATTTAACATTCCTTCCTGATCCCTTCTAGCTGATACCAACACAACAGGTTGGGGGTTGAGCCATGTTCTTCCATTTTCGTAATATTCTCACCATGCTGCTGTTGTGATGAGCGCTGAAAGCTCCATCCTTCTACTTTGTCATTCTGCACAGACTATAAAAGCCCCAATATCTCCTATTTTTCATACCTTTAGTTCAAGGAAAAACAGCCATTACCCCAACTATTTGCAAGGATACTCTGTTGACTGCAACATAAACTACTAGGTATTTTTAGTTGTCCTTTGTGCATTTTTGCAGCTGAAAATAATCTGGAGCCAGCATCAAGCGTGTGACCACACTAACCTGTCTGAATACAAATTACTACTCCAGCTAAAAGACGCATGACTTACAGTGCAATAAAATTTCGGTGCCAGCAAGATGAAAAAGTCACCAACGCAACCAAGTTATGCTCACTTTTTACTTAAAGGTGTTTAGTGAGCACGGAGGTGATGGATTGATGGTTGGAGCAGATAATCTTAGTGGTCTTCTCCAGCCATAATGGTTACATGACTCTATGATTCTATGAAAAGGACTTATTAATTCAGGCCTTACTTTGAATGAGGGCTTGAGTGGGGTGGATTTAAAGAGAACCTTCCCAACCTGTATCTTTCCACTATGCACTAATGGTGCATCTGAATGGAGAGCAAGCAGTATTATCACAAAGAAAGCCCTTTCAGGCCCTACAAAAAATTATATGAAAGGATAGGAAGTACATTGTTGTTTCAGTAGAAGGAAATCCCTGAAAAACTTGCAAGCTGAAAATTCTGGGAAATATGCCTTGGGTACATGCATTGTTCTATTTGATTGCCCAGGGAATCAATTCTCTAATTTCCCTTAGAATTAGAAACTACTAATAGTTACCCTGGAAATAAAGGCTGTTACTGAAAAAATCTAAAACAGTAAGTAAGTATAAATAAATAAAATGAAAGTCCTTGTATATGGCCCCAGTTCTTCTGGGGATACTACGATAACTTGAATTCAGTGTCTAAAGATGTTAAAGCCTATACTCTAGAGGGATTTCAGTTCTCTACATAATGTAAATTAGGAGCCTTTTCATGTTTGTGACAGCCTGCCTGGATGGAAGAAGCAGATGTCTGATCGGAGCTGGCAAAACAAACAGAATCTGGGATTCAAGAGAAAAATACTAAACACTTTGTTTTAAGAAAATTGGAAAATATTGGTCAGACCCATCACTATTGCTGTCTCTGCTTGCCACTGGGATGCGGTCTTCTGACATTTGGAAGGCATACAGGCAGAATAAAATGGGAGGACACCCAAAGATGCAGAAGCACATCCTGGGAGCCTTCCTGGATTTGTGCTCAGGACTTGGGCAAACACTTTGCTGCCAGCACACAGCTGAGAGGTTTACTGCTGAGAGCTGTCAGACACCAGAATGCACAGACACTCCTGCACAGGAGAAGAGCATACACAGGCATTTATGCACATGAAAAGTGCCTTAAGTCCATGCAGCACATTCACTGCATCTATTTTACTGCTACCCCTAAGAATATTGCCAGAAAGATGGGTATGCAGGGAATGAGGAGGCAGTACCACATGCAAACTACGGTGATATGAACACACGCACTGAGTTAGGCAGCAGAAGACAAAGAGAATAAGGAGAGAGGCAAAAATAAATCCAAGCTCAGGGAATTTCCAAATGAGAAATACTTTCCCCTGCAGCTATCAACAGTACTAAGCTATTTCACTCATATGTTGAGGAGAAGCTGAAAGAACTGTTCTAACAGGCACTGGAAAAAAAGCTATGAACTGCAGTCACAGGGATGGTTTAAGTCTGAAAGTAAAGGAATCAAGAATATAAATATCATTTTTCAACCAATTTACCATTTCTTTCACAGGCCCTTTAGCACACCATCAAGAGAAGATCCATCTTAATTAAGAATTGTTTAAACATCGTAATGCTGTAGATAGCTAAAAAAAAAAACAACTGCACAGCTGTACCTGGATCACATCATCTTCTGCAACTTCATAGAGGAGCTCATCATGGAGCTGAAGGATAAAGAAACCTCCATTGATGGGATGCAACATCTCTCTGTTTCTCTTCCTTGACAACCTTCCTATATAGGTGAAGAAAGAGCACAGTTTGTTAGACACCATCAAAAGCACAATTTTGTAACCAAAAAGCCTTCACACATCCCTAATACAAAGAAAAAGAATACAAAGAACAAATGAAAAATCCCATGTTGATGGATAAAACCAGAAAACTTTTCTATCCTATTCATATTTGTACACCTACTGAGGCAAAAAATGTACAATGACAAGCATTTTAAATACAAACATTTCAGCCTTAGTTTGTAAAGACGTGAATCAGAACAGAAACAAGAGACAGTTGCGTCTCCTGAACCATCTGCTTTAAAAGTAAATTTTAAACAAAATCATGTCAAGTTTAATCAGAAGTTGCCTACAATGTTCTCTCTGGAAACAAAAGAGGATCCTGTTTTTTTTTCCCAAAATCATTTTAATGGCTAGTTTAAAAACACACTGATCTCCTCCTAAATGCAGTTATCTGAAATTGTAGCTATTAGTTCTGATTAAAAATGATAATAAAATTAAAAAGCAGTTTTTGAATTAGCTGGGAAGCAGCTGACAAAAAAGAAATAGGATCCTCATGGACCTCATGGGCCCTTCACAGGTTCAAGGGCACCCTCAACAAGTTTGGCAAGGACATGAAGCTGTGTGGCATAGTTGACATGTTAGAAGGAAGGGATGCTATTCAGAGGGACCTCAGCAAACTCAAAAGGTAGGCCCTTGTGAACCAAACGAGGTTCAACATAGCAAAGTGCAAGGTTTTACACTTCAGCCAGAGTAATTTCAGATATGTATTCAGACTGGGAGATGAATTCCTTTACAGTAGCCCTGCAGAGAAGGACGTAGGGGTTCTGGTGAATGAAAAACAGAACATGAGCCAACAGCTTGGAAGGCCAATAGTTTGAATGCAAACAAACAAAAATCCCAACTCACACACTCAAAAGTTATTTGTTTTGCAGGTCAGCTAAAGGAGGACTGCAGTTCACAACTACAGCAATGGTTTAACTGCATGTTCCTCACATAAACCTCACATTCAACATTGCTGCTTCAAGAAGTCACATGACACAGCATGCATCTCTGAAGGGAGAGACACCTACAACTCGCTCAAAGGGAATTCTTTCAAGTTCTTGAAGTAGCTTGTGCTATGAAGGAGCAAAAACTGTCTCAAAGGAATCTACTCTTCCTCCTAGTTACCCTCCCTGGTGGGCAAAGACTGCCAGTTTCTGCCTCTGGAGAGGTAAGCTGCTGTAGGTGCATGCCGACTGTCCATAGCAAACCTCCTTAGAAGAAAGCTCCTTGAGATTCTGAGAGGCTTAAGAATTAATTATTTAGTTTTCCTTCTCATGTTCAGAAATCATTATTCACATTAAGACAGCTTCACGCTTCAGGCTGAAGCACAGAGCTATCAATGAAATGTAGCATTCTGTCCCTTATTTCTTTCTAAAAATATATGATTGATGAACAAAACACTGTCTACATTATGTGTAGAAAGTCCTCATAACACTCCTCTGGGAATGAGTACCCCAGCACAGCTTTGCTGTCTGCAGACAGAAGAAATTTATGCTGATAACTGCTTCATTATACCACCATCGTGGAGCCTCTGTACATCAAAGGTCAGTGAATTCTGATCTTAAGTCTAACAAAAGGAATACATATATGCATGTTTGTGGAACTAGAACTTGGTCCACCCCATCTTTTCACAGCTTCTGAAGCTTCTATATCTGCTTGGCTTCTTTTTCCTACTTTTCAACAAATCTGTAGCAGCAACACAATTTGCAACATTTACTTCAAGGCAAAATGGGGTTTCTAATATGATCACAAGGTTTTCTTCACCATATCTGTTGAACAGACATTCTCTCTCATTTCTTACAACTCCTTTGCCTGTTAAGCACATTCTTATTACTGTCAGGAAATAAAATTTGCCCCCCACCTAAGCCAAAGTCCCAAAGATTTTACAGGCACTATTTTATTCTCATTACTATCACCAAAAGTTTTACTTCAGAGTGCAAGGAAGAGGTGAGTATACCTGTCTTATCTCTCTGGAATGAGTTCTCCAGATGTCCATGGGACTTGGTGACAGAAGAGAGAGCTTCCAAGCGTCTCTGAATGTTCACGGTGGCTGTTTTGACAATGTCGGCAGCAGATCCCTGAACAGTTGTGTTCACAGCCTGGCGCTCTGCCTAAATAATAAGAAATACTCTTTTTCAGAACCCACCCAAAAAATAAATGCCACATGTACTTCATTAAAAAATAGTAAATATATGGCCAGCTCCAGGCACAGTAAAAACTCCAGAGTTCAATATATCTGCCTGTGACATTATAGACTAACTTCTTGCACAGTATTTCTCCAGCTGACTGAATAGAGCAGTATATCCACACATTTGAAATGCACTGTTGGTATGAGAGACAGTAATCTGAAAAGTCACATGCCACAAGAGGGAGAAGGATAGTAGACATGGTCATGGGCTCTTGTGAGGGCCAGGAAGGTCTCCCAGATAATTCGAGTACCATGCCTATCTTCAAAACTGTCAGGAATGGATAATGATCAGTTTTAATGCGGTAGCCCCTAACTGCTGTGCAAAGCCACACAAACTGCACTATCACAAAATGGCAGGTTTTCCACACAAGGAAACTCCACCAGTCCCCTCCTCAGACAAGAAAAGTGTATTCAGAAGTTCTTCTCTGTCTCTTGGCTTATAACTGAGATGTGGGCAAAAAGTCATGAGGGAGCTGAAATGAAAGTGAAGATCATTCATTACTAGGTCTTTAATAAGGTTTTCAAGAATAAATCAAAGTTGAACAGAAGGTACATCTACAAAGCTTTACACCAAAGTACCCTTCAGGTTGAACAGTCAAATAATCTCAAAAAAAAAAAAGTTTTTAACATCTCCTGGTTTCACTTTCAACTACCTGAAGTACAAACTCCCACGCCCTCTTCTTGTTCCACTCAAGTCTTTAATTCCACACATCCTGAATCAGCTTCCTACTGAGAAGTGCAATGCTTCCTCCCCACTGAAATGCCAACACCTCTCCAGGAAGTCAATCACTCTTACTGAAGAACAGAACCCATGACAGAAATGTCCAAAATGACCTTGAAAAAAATAATGCCAATGTGCAGGCATACATAAAGCAAATATTTATCTAACAAATCAGGGCAATTTTCCTTTGAGAATACATAATAAAAGGAATAAATACCCCAAAATGTAGGACTTTAAATCCCCTTCCTTCAATTGCTGAAAGCATGTAACACGCAAAGACTGCTGAGTGGGAACAGCACAGCCTGAAGAGTTAAAATGCATCACAATGTGGAGGCTTTTTAAAATCATGTCCACTTATATCAATAAATTACTCACTCCTTTCCCAACGTGGGAGTTCTGAAGTGAGGCACAGTGATGACAGCTGCACACCCAGTCACGGAAGACTTACGTCAAACAGATCATGACAAAAGCTTTGTTATTTGCAGAAGAACTGGGGGAACAATGAAGTAAGTGACAAGTGGAAGGTCACAGCTGAAACGGCTCATAGACCCCCTAGAACACAGGCATTGATAATCTGGAGAAATTTAAGACCAAAAAAGGAGAAAGTACTGCACCCAACTTACGTGAGCTTTACTGTAGGGATTTGAATCTCTGATAGCTGGCAGGTATCTCCGTCTTCCCAGTATGGTCTGCACAAACCCATCTCTTCTGCAGTTCCTTACTGTCTCCTTCAAGAATTTCTGAATGCCTGTAAAAGGAAGAGAAAGTTTTCATTAAGACAAGTTGATTAAGTTGCCTAAGGTAATGGATGCTTCACACTGATTCCTCGCTGGACTAAAAGAAGGCTGCCTGGGAAGCTCAAACAGCACATTTCACATTTCCTTTAGACCCTGTCAGTGAAGGAGACAAAAGCACACGATTGTTCATTCAGCCCATTTTCAAGCTCTGCTGGGAAACTTACGAACGCTTATGAGGTGGAAGAGAACACATAGTGTCAGGATATCTGGCTGTGCCTAAGGAGGTAGGAAGTAATTTCTGCACAGTGGCCAGGCGCAGAGGATCATACACATACGATTGGTAATGGAGAGGTCAGGACCTGGAGAATACTGTAAAGATAAGCGGCAGAAAGAGGGTAAGTTGAAAGCAGAAGTCAGAGCCCCTGATGACTCAGGTTGGCTTACTTCAGACTGTGACTTCAGATTCCAGGATGAAAAAACTCACCCTCTTGTGCTCTGCAAAGGAAGTAGGCAATCCATCAAAGGTGTTAAAAAGAAACTTAGGTCAAAGAAAGATGAGACACAGAATAGCCTCTTTCATTGCAAGTTCAGGTAACAACTGCAGTGAACTGGAAAAAGTTAACTTCAGTTACTTTTCAGGGTTTCCAAAATACAGCACATAAAAGGAGCTATTCAAGATCAAGACTGGCAGCATTAGTCAATCAGTCAGGTATGTAATTTAGCAACAGCAGTATACAGAAGTGAAAATTCATAGGAATTGAAATTACAGTATATGTTCAGGTATATTACTCTGAACAACTGGATAAGAACATAATAGTTATAAAGCAGGACAGTTTAAAGTTCAATGAACTCAGAAGACAAAAATAGAAGAGAGTTATATTTAAAAATTATAAATGTGACCTAAAATCACATTACACATCCCTCAAAACTGTATGTTTTAATAAAGAAAAGAGTGCTTCTCATTCATAAAGTTGAGACCTTTAAAATTAATCCCCAGGGCTGATACATGTAGTAACCAGACAATGGTGTTCTCAGAACAAATAAAACACGAGTACGGAGTCAAACATTGTGGAGTACCAAACTGCTCTGTTCATACACAGGACTTCTGCAAAATGAAAAGCTTTTTCAAAAAGATAATTGGAGTAGTGGGAGAGCAAAGATGAATTTTGGATTTGAAGAGACACGGAGTGAAGGGATTTAAAAACAGAAGAGCAACCAACACAACAAAAGGAAAAAAAAAAAAAAAGGCTTCCAAATAGTCTTATCCTAACCTGTGTATCTTGATTTGAAGGATTCAATGTAATTGGCAGCTTCGTTGTCATCAATGCCCATCTGCTCACCCAAAGATTTTGCTCCTATTCCATAGATGATTCCATAGCAAATCTGCCAGAGGACAGGGCAAAGAACCATAACAGTGCGGTGAGCCATGCAGAGAAAAACAAGCCAAAACAAAATGTGATTCAGTGGAAGACAAGTGTATTGTAACAAGGGCAAGGTTTCAGGTAGAGATGACCTCTAAGCACAGCCATTTATTCTCCATTTCTCCATCCTTATTCCCTAATACTCAGAGAGCTCCAGCTGAAACGTACTAAAAGCAGGAGGATTTACAAAGCAATTATTGAACAGTCACAGCCAGACTCAAACTGCAAATTATTTTACTATGACTCCCAATGTTTTGAACACCAAAACTTTTTGCCCAGAAAGCTGATGATTATGTTTGGTTTTTTTTCCTGAAACATACCTGCTTAGCTTGTTGCCTGGTGCTGTCTCCAACAGCTTCAGAATCAATCATCTTCCATTCTGCTGCAATGCTCTTAAAGACATCGGTACCCTTGCTAAAGGCTTCAATGAGTCGACAGTCACGAGACAAATGTGCAAGGATCCTCAATTCAAGCTGACAATAATCAGCAGCCAAGATAAAACCACCTGAAGTCAACAGATAAGGACAAATCATTATTTTATAAATTACTTCAGCAACATTCCAACCACACAAATCTCCATCTCCTGAGAAAAAGAAGATCTGAATTGCATCTTCTTGACTTTTGACATCATTTATGCCCATGTGGGCAAGCGCTACTGAACCACAGAACTTTCTTTCATTTGCAGTTAATCTCACAGAGGTTAACCGCAGTGAAAAGGACTGATGCCTCTTGGGTAGTTGCACCTTCTGCTGTGAAAGTTATATACAGCTATCTCTATGCAACTTCAGATTCTGGGTTTTTTTTTTTGTGAATACTTTTAGGAATCACTTCTGCACCTGGTAAAAGTTCTACCAGTCAGCAGTAGAAATAAAATCAAACCTAATAAAATCTAAAATCCATCAAGTGTACCCAGACAGTTATTTGTCCAGGTACTTGTGTACAAATCTAGCACCTGACAGGAATGCTCAACAAAGAGATCAGACCAGCAGGCTTGTACTGAGCCAGGGCAGGCAGTGTGAAAACAGACAATAGAATAGGCATCACTAGATACAGTGTGTATTAGGAGTTCTATAGATAGAGTGCAATTGGTGTATTAAGAGCTCCGTAAATATAACTCCTTACAAAATAATGTATTCTTAAAGAGGGAATTAAGGCGCGAACATCTGAATTATAACATTAGAATATTTTACTGAGTTGAAATATTCTCCTTTACAGCCTTCCTGTGAGTAATTTTGAGAGCATGCTAACAATTTCATTTGTTTCCCAAGGAAGCTACTCAGGTATGTACTGTCACCACTTCTTAACTCTTCATCAGATCTAGGATTTTTCGTTAACTACATTCTTAAGAAATAGTTTGCACAGAGCAGGAACCGAGTGTTACCTGGAAAGGGAACAAAGGCATGCCGCATGCTAACAGAAAATGGGATTCCTCTTCCTTCAGCTCTGTCTTCAGCCCAAGTATTTACACTATTAGGCAAAACACTTGAATGCTTTCGACCTCTGGGGAGACAAAGAATCACTTTTCTTCACCAATTTCTAAAATGCTGAAAGATGCATAATCATTTTTGCCATGAAGAAGCTGTGAATGCAAACAAGACAGTAGCCTCTATTCCCCAATCCATAAAGAAACTGACTATGAGAGAATAGCATAAAATGGCTGACTTCTCTTCTACTTCTTCCACAATATCCCACCCTTCTTCAGCACAGTTCTTAGAGAGTTAAGCCAGATCCTAACCAGTTAATTACTTTTCAGACTCATGCTTTCCATCCAATAGTAGCATGTATAACACTAGTCTGTTTGCTGCTAAGTTCCACAAGTGACTATAAAAAGTAACTACACGAGGCCTCATGCTATCAGTATTATTATATCTCTCACGTGTCATTATTTTTTTCTTATTTATTCTCCTGAATAAAGCTTTTTTGGTATTTATTCCCCTGAAACTGTAAGGGAAACACTGAGAAATGAGTCACATCGACATGACAGCAGCCACAGGCAAAGTCAGAAAAAAGAAATTTCACAACTCAACCACATTAGGATCAGGGGAATAAACACAAGCATTGCCAAGATCCTTCCTACCTGACCCTGGAAACAGCACGAGAATAAACACTTCCATGGCTTCGGAAGGGTGGGCTTTCTTCAACTACAGTCGGCATTTCAATCTCAAAATCTCTTGGCACATTCTGGATATTTGGCTCTGCAAAACTTACTCGACCTGAGAAGGAAGATACAAGAGAAGGTATAATTAAGTAAGAGTCCAAAAGGAATCTGTCCAGTAGGGGATCACACATCTGCATCATTGTGCAAAACACAACAGTAAAGTGTTTTGGGGAAAAGGAAAAAAAAAGAAACCTGGAGAAAAAAAAATAAAATTATGACTAATGAGCTCATGCTTGTTTAGGTGATTCCTGTCCATCATTTTCTTACAGCTAACAGGAAATTCCAAGATCCAGAACCTGTTCTAGGGTCAGAGATTTGCAAGATAATATGCAAGAAATAAATTACACTTCTCACAGAACAAACACATCCACATAGGTCTCTCCAAAAGTAATGCCTCCTATTTATTTCCATGGAAAATATAACAGATACAAAGAGTGCAGTAATGCTATTTGGTAGAGAAAATTCTCAGCTACAAAACACCATTTTTCAGCACAGTAACCATAATTAGCTATGTATTTTTATCACTGATGAACAAGAGCCTGTATACCACACTTGTAAAAATCCAACAGAGATGACTCATTGTCACTGTTGCCACTGTTGAAATGCACCACCCACTTCTTCACTGTTCACATCCACTGTTTGGTCTCCACATACATTCAGCAAGCATCAATGAATGTCAATGGATGCCATTTTCTTCTGCATAGAGGACTCAAGTTACATACCCTTGTTTCATACATGCTTCCATGTTGGACACCATTTCGTCAGACTGCCCCTCTGCTGCCATCTGTCAATCTGTCATGCAGCAACAACATGTAATAGAATACTGGTGGGAATGTTCAGCCTCTACTGCTATACAGCCAACATTCAACTCTGACATTGTGGGCCAACATAACAAAACAGAAGGTGTTACTTTTGGAGTAAACCTCATATTTTAACACATTCAGACTTACAGGACAGATTAATGTGAAACAGATATTTATGTATTTTCATTTGGTTTAAAATAAAGCACAGGCTTGATTTCTTTACTCTTTTCCCTACAGAAAAGCTGTGAAAATTCAATAACGAGGAAGGATTTTGTAGTCATTTCTTTACCTGTAGCTGTGTGAGTCTGTGACACTGGATATATCCTTTCCATTCCTAGTGCAGAATTGAATCGTTTTTCCCTCTGTAGTGGAAACACCACTTTGGAAATGGCGTTGTTGATCCTTCTCCATTCCAATATCAGCCCTGGCAATGGGTGAAGTGTCTTTAATTTCTCCAAAACATCCTTGGTGGAGAGAAACACAGTTGCAATTAATTGCCTTAAAAGTTTTTATAAAGATCTTGCAGCTTTGTGGGAAGAAGCATCTCCATCAGTGAGCTTCCAGTATCCATTTGATTTACAGTCAGTGATATTATAGTGCTTACACCTGAACAATGAAAACACCATCAGACACAAGCAAGGCAAAGACCTCTCTCTGGATTTCTTACATCCACCATTATTGGTCTGTACCAATCAACAAGTCACCTGAAATGAGCAAAAAAGCATTGCTTGCCATGTGTCCTCTATGTTGCCTACTTTTACAGTGTTAATGTTTCTCCTCCATTTACTTGTACAGTTGTCTCCCTGTTGGAGGTGGTCAAGCTTGCCCACAGTAAGTGTTGGAACTAGGTGACTTCTAAGATCCCTTCAAACTCAATCAATTCTATGATTGTCTCCTATCTTCATGTTAGGAGCACATAAAGCAAAGCCCTTGACCATGTTCCTTGAAAGGCAAAGTTCATCACTACCGATGAAGGGACTAAAATCAAAAGATAATGTCATACAACTCTTTTTCCGGCATAACACATTTTTGTATGCAGCAGACTGTTATTGTCTCTGCCTTTTACACCACAAAAGGAGGGAATCCTCAATTTGAATTTGCTTCTCTGTTCTTCCACCACTAGAATACTTAATTCTTCACTGCCACTTAAGTTTCAAAGATCAATATTTGCTTTCCAGTCACTGACTACATTGAACAAGGGGAAAGTAAGAAAACAACACATTAACGAGTACTGAAAACAGGGAACATAGTTGTTAGCTCGTATCACTTGTCTGACAAGAGCACCTATTAGCACAGTATAACAGAAGTTGTTATTACTGCAGCTGCACAGTATCTAGCAGCTACACAGTATGGCAATCACCTTCACATATATACAAGCTTTTGAAATTCTACATTCAACATGCCATAGGATCAACCATTCTGAAGATAAATTCTGTGAAGCACCAAATATAGATTGGGCACTAACTGGTAGGGAAAATACTGTATTTAAATGTCCTTCAAGCTGATGTTGAAAAACACTTCTACTGTTGGCTTTACAAAATCATCATCTTCTATTTTGGTCTTGATTCAAATTCTGCCTGACTACTCTCTTAAACCTGCTATTGAGAGTTAGGTCCTCACTACAATTGGGCTTTGGAAGATTAGGAGTTAACAGCTCTGCTAAAGGAGAAGCCAGATTTGAATTTCCAGTGGTAGGTGGAGGAGTGAAAGGCAAGAAAAAGTTTACTTTTGTCTACACCAGTACATCTAATTCCAACAGTACGTGTGTGGAGTAAGAATTTTTACAGTCAATTTCAGATTAGAACCAGACTTTACTGTACCTTGGTTGTACTGAACTGCTTGCTCAACCTAACCCGGTTTCCTTTAATAGTTGTTCTTCTGGTGTAACCCAGAGTTTTCTTGTTCCCTTGAACTTTCACATCTCCATTTTGTGGCAACTTCAACTCTAGGAACAAAACCTGAAAAAGGCCAGCATCTCAGATCAATTTCTGCACGTTACTCATGCACTTAATGCAGCACTTAAACAGCCTATTTCAGACAGAGGATAGCAGGAATGCTCCAAGTAATTAGAAAGCTGATTAAAGATCTATGCTATCAAAGTCATCTCTCCTTATTTTAATTAACTACAAAATGCAATCTAAAATCTCATTTTCTAAGTACTATAAGTTTGAGTTCAGATGTATGTTTTTAGGAAAGGTAATTAACTCCATCCAATAAGAGAGTTTACTGCTAAGAGCCAACTCTTATAAAACATGGAATTAAGAAGACCAGAAGTGGAAAGAACATTAGTGAAGATAAGCAGTGTTAGTGCAGAACAAGCTTCAGCATAACAAGATTGGCACTGGAGGAGGTGGCCACAGAATATCAGTTTTTCTAACAAACTGCCAAAAACTGGAAATTGAAGTACATGCTCACTACTTGACAGATACAACACAGTTCTTCACTTTCCATTCTGTGTAGAGTTATACACTGTTTCACAGTTATTACATTTCACTTCACAGCTGGGATAAGGGAATAGAAGTTTTTTCTCTCACAAGTTTATTTAGCACAAAAGTTTTGCTGCCAGAAAATAAGAAGGGTAAAGCTCCACTGATCTATAAAGGAAAAAATGTTTCACATGATTTCAAGCAAGATTTCTGTATGAAAAACAAGCAGAGAATAGAAAAATGTTTCTTCCTCTTTTCCATGAAGCAAAATAAAATCAGAGCTGAGCACTATTTGAGGAGTTGTAACTCACACTAATACTACAAAACAAAACTGCATTTGCAACATAGGTAGAATATTTCTGGAACTTATTTTAGTGATCACTGTTTGCAAATTTTAGTTACTTCCATAACAAGCCATTCAACAAGAAAGTAGTGTATCAAACAGAACTAACCAGATAAAAATGCATGCATGGCAGTTCTAATCTATTCCTGGGATGACAAGAAACATACATAAAAAACAGAAAGTAATGTTCTACAGAAATAAAAGTATCGGTAATTTAAATCCAAATCTGTGTCTTAGTTTTTTAAAAAAGGAATTGGTTCTATAAATAAATGTTCAGATTCTTAAAAACAGGTTGCAATTCTTTCAAAACTTTAAAACAATCTTCTATTTCGTGCTTGTGTTAAAAACAACATCCTAGCTAGTTCAGATCAAATGATACCACATCCACTGTATGTAAAATACAGCCATTGCATCAAAGCTATTCTAGCCCTGCACCGTTAACCCAAAATAATCCAAAAGCTGTTTGACTGGCAGATGATCTGATGCTTCCTGAGGAGCCAGGTCCTGTAAAGACAACAAGTTCATTTCCACTTCATTTCTGCCTTATTTATTTCTGCAGAAGTTAGCAGAAATCATAATGATCACTATCAAGCAGAAGATGCACATCACCTTGCAGGCAGCCAGCTCATAATGAGCACAGACAAATTAACTCTGACCAGAGTCTTTTCTTCATACAAAGTCTTCCCATGAGAGTTTTTCCTTCATTGTATGCTAAAAACTCCTTGAGAATATCTTCTCAAAAGTACTCCAGTCCCATCTGAGCTCTCACATACCTCTGCAATGTCATCAGGGCTGGTCAAGGAGAAACTGTGGCCTGCCAGTTGATAAGCTTTGGTCTCAATCTCAGTTAGTTTAGCTTGCATGACCTGTTTCTGGGTTTCATATGCTGCTGTGCTAAAACCAATGCCATTCAGCTCCAGCAGAGCCAAGCAATAATGGTTGGGCATCTCCACTTTAGAAAACACATCTGGAGTAAGAAAAAATGTCAAGAAAAAACTTCTATAGCATCAAAAACATATCAATTGTAACAAATTTGTTTAAAAAATAAAATAAAGCAACAGGGGAACCCTTGGATTTCAAAACAAACGAAGTGCCCTGACACACCAAGATCTTTTAACAGATTTAGTTTAAATACATCTGTTTCTGGAATATTTCATAGTAAAACATTTATAACAGAAGTTGATTAGTTGGTAAGTGGGCAGCCTATTCCAATGCTCCACCACTCTTTTCGAGAAGACATTTTTCCTAATATCCAAACTGAACACCCCCTGGAGCAACTTGAGGCCATTACCTCTATCTATTACCGTATCACTAGTTTCCTGGGAAAAGAGGCTGGACCCCAAACTCCCCACAGTCTCCTTTCAGGTAATTATAGGGAGCGATGAGGTCTCCCCTGAGCCTCCTCTTCTCCAGACTGAACAATCCCAGTTCCCTCAGCTGCTCCTCATAAGACCCCTCACAGCTTTGGTGCCCTTCACTGGACACACTCTAGCACCTCAGTGCCTTTTTTGTAGTGAGGGACCCAAAACTGAACATAGTGCTTTAGATGTGGCCTCACCAGAGCTGTGTACAAAGGGAACAAATACAGGAAGACCCACAAGTCCCCTCAGAGTTGCCAGGGTACTTGCCTGGTAGGTAAGGATCCTTTTGATTCAGAGATTTTAAATAGACTGTTACCCAGATGGCTTCCTCAGCCAATGGAACCAATGGATGTTTGGGATATAAGAAAACATCTTAAATCCTATAATGAACCCCCAAACTCTCCTCTTGTTAATTTGTTTTTGCAAAGCAGATGTATTTCCAAATAAATTTCCCTCTTTTCTTTTAAAAGATCAGATTTTTACCACAGAATACACTTGAATATGAACTCCCAAACCTCTTCTGTTCTTCACCAATCACTCACTTTGTGGTTGTATAGCTACCCTATCTCTGCCTTCAAGTGGAGGAGGTCTATTTACCTGTCAGATTTTCCTTCTGTAGTTCATTATGGAGTTGGTTCATGACATTGAAGATGAGCACAGACTCTATTGCTGCTCTGTACCGCCCAGAATGATCTTCACTGGCACTAAGCCCCAGGCTCTGCACACCCTGGCCGGCACCTACCCCTTCCAGCAGAGGTAGTTCATTGGGAAGAAAGTTAGTCACCATGTTGTGAAGGGTACGTTCCTTAGAGCCAGAATCAAGTAGCCAACATGCAACCTTAAAAAGAGACTTCCATGAGACTTTTTAAAAATCATAATACAACCTTTATACTTGACTGGGGGTTAAAGCAAGGTTATAGTGCAGATCATTCCTCATTTATCGGGCAGACTGCAATAACTTGTGGAAAAGTTAAATGATTTCAGATAAAACTTCTAGGAGGTTGTGTCACTTAAATGCTTTATTCTCACTGAAAATTAATTCTACGCATTTGAAAATCTTACCTTTTGTCAACTTAAAACATCTAAAGGTACTACTCTTCATTGTTTTACTTACATCATCCTAACACAGAGAGGATTAAATATGACAACCAGGATCAAAATGTGTTTACTCTGAAAACTGAATTTGTAAAAATCGGTACTTGCTGTTGATCTGGAGTCTATGAGCCAAGCTCTTTTATTGCTCTTCAATTTTATTCCAAATATCAATAAACTAAGCTCATCGTCCTGTTGAGCAGCTTTGCTAATTACCTGCAGGTTTTAATTGCTAATATTGATTAATAGCCTTGATGCTATTCAGCCCACATGTGATGTAAGATATAAATATCAACATTAGAATTTTCTGTGCTTCTAAAGCTTTTCCTAATAAGGACAAGGAGGCCATTTAAACTCTTTCCAGAGTTTTATTTGAATTATAGGTGGCATCCATACCTTTTGAAATTACATACAGATTTTGTTTTGAAAAAAAATAGTACTAGTAGAGTGGTCCACACACATAGCAGATAAAATCTTTGGTAACAAAATCTTCTGATCTCAGATTCAATAATCTGACCAGAAATGTTCCTGGTATTTCATTCCGTAGCTTCTTATAAGCTACAAGACTGTAGCTTCAGCCCTGTCCACTGGGACGGGTGAGATTTAAACTTATCCTCTCCACTTAAGTATTCAGTTATGAAATATTAATGTGTTAAATAACTGAACCAGGCCCGTTTCTCTTGTAGGGAACACAAACGCACACATTGCATGAAAACTGCTCTAAATAACGTTCTACATTTTCCACTGGAAGAAAATTTCCCTACAGCCCCCAATGTATGTTAATATTCAAATCTAAATTACAGAAGCAGCAGAAGGTTCTCCTGCATTTCCATGTATGTGTATTACCCAAGTTAAAATTCTTAATCCTGCCAACCTTTGGGTCCTCAAAACTTCCTTCCAAGGAGATGCCACAAGCCATAACAAGGGTCTTGTAGTGCTGAATGAAATTATACATGATAAGTGAGCGCTCCTGCTTCTCCTGCAGGTACAGCTGCAAATGATGCAGTCTCTCTGTTACCGACAGGTTTTTGTCCAAAGGTGGCGGTGCCAAACTCGGACTGATTCCTAAGGTAGAAAATACAAACAAAATCAACATTTTTACCCATTGTATAAGAAAAGAGAGAAAATCTTGAATGCAACCAACTAAAGTACAAAAAGTACAGTAGAACAGTAAACAAGTAACAATAAATCTATATTGACTTTATCTATTTTTTCAAACTAGATGTGGCTCCCAAAAAATATGCTGTGTTTACACTGCTGAATAAGGATGGCCATGAATCAAAACTTAGCCATAAGAGCAGATTGGGCCTTATTCTAATGTCAGATTTGCTCTGAAGAGTGAAAGCTAAAAGAAGTTGAAAGAGAAAAGCAGGTAAGCTAAAGAGAACATAGGAGTAAGCCAAGATGTAAGTGGTCCACCACGTGAGCAGTAGTTCTTTGCTTGTGCCAATCACCTGGTAGCACAAATCTATAGATAGCAACTTATTCAAGCCTGCTGAACACTTAAAGTGACAAAAAATAACATGGCTAACTTACTCCATCACACAAAGAGCTGAGTTAGGAATAACTATAACAGTTCCAAAAAACTATCACAGGTACTTTTCTGAAATGCACCATCACGTAAAGCAGCACAGCTTGTCTGCTCACTTACCAGTCTGGTCTTGCATCTGCTGCAAAGATATATAGTAGGCATCTTTTCCACCCCAACAGACTGCCAGTCCAACTACCAAGATGTCTTCACAGTGTTGGACAGGAAATCCATCATCTTTCACCTGCATCCCCTGTGGAAAATTTCCTAAGGGAATATTTTTAGGTTATAATTACAAAATGACATCTATAAATATGGGAGAGTTTGGCTCTGGAAAATACAGATACCTACAGCTGAGCTTAAATTTGTTAAACATGAATATAAACCTTTACTTCTATCTATATGGAGAAAATATCTGCGTTTCTCTTTGGGGTAAGGGGGGCGGGGGGGGCAGGAGGGAAGATGTTTAGGACACAGCAGTTTTCTCAAATTAATATTTTGCAAATGTGGAAATACTTGCTTCAGACACAATCCCACAAGCACTGCTGCCTGGTGGAGACCCTGAACAATCCCTAGAGGTTACTGTTAAATATACTGTTTACTTTAAAATACAGTAGAATTTATGACATGGAAAGATATATGTGATAAAGGGACTGTACAACAGAGATTCATTTAAAATTAGGTATGAAATGTCAAGTACTTTTAAATGTTTTCACATACAAACAAGCTGCTAACACATCATTACAACCACCAAAGACATAAGAGCACAATGTCTGACATCAGTTCTTCATTCTCCAACACTTATCTCCTTTGCTTTGCTGAGATTGACAGTATTCAATTAGTGTCAGTAATTTTCCTCCTTTTTCAAATTCTTTCCTACATCACTGCTGCTTTAAGCTGAAGATGCCATCATGTTGTTCACAGACATGGAACTAACCTTGTTTGAATCTGCCACCAATTGTTGATTTGGGTGACAAGGGACATTTTCTTTTTTCACATGCCACTGAGATGGAAAATCTGCTTTTTTCCTTCCATTCTGCAAGAAAAGTCTGGAAAAGTGTTTTGTCACCTGCTACATCAACAATAGTGAACCCTTCAGGACTTGAGGGAGTGAGTGGAAAAACATCCTGAGACAGCTGCAGTGAGAAGTCTTTGTCTATAATGGAATCATCTTTTATCTCGTCAGCCTCAGTTGAGGCTACTCTCTCAACTATCTGCTTCTCTGCATCAAACTCATAATTGTGCTGTGACTGAACCAGTTGCTCTCCATTCATGCTGGCAACCTGTCTCTTCCTTGCAGATTTCACTGAGAAAGATACAGAACTTTTTGGAAAAGGTTCTTTGGGGGGTGTTGGAGGAACAAACCCATTACAATTATCTGGTGGAGGATAGGATGTCCTGTTGCTTCCCCTGAGCATAAGTGTTACACAGTCTGATTTCCGAATATCCAAGTCTTTTGTTTTGTTTCCTTTAACTCTGCAATAGTCTTTTAAATCCTGACAATTAGACAAAGGCTCTAGCTGATGATGGTCAAATTCAAAAATTGCATCTGGCTCTTGATTAGCAATTGAAGCAACTAAATTTTCTTTCAGACAGGAGCTTCTTACATTTACTTGAACAAGTTCAGTGCCTGAAGGACTAGGCCATTTGTCTAGTACATCCTGTAGTCCTGGGCTCAGTTCAAATGAGTGGTCAGACCACACTACTGGATGGGTTTTCTTATCTAATGTTTGCTGGCTACATTGGAGCTTTTTATCATGATCCACTTCTAAATCCTTTGGATTGGAATAATTTTCACAAATGTTTCTTAATTTAGACTGACTGTGAGATGTACAAGGAAAATCTCCCCCAAAAGATGGGGAGTTTGCATGATCTAAAACTTCAGCTATGAGATCAGAGAATACTGGAGACACATCATTATTCTGTGCTGGATCCTCATGCTTCCTCTGATTGTCTCCGACATCAAATTTATTCTGAACAGGCCTTAGGTTCTGCAAAAGACCACCTGTGGGAAGCAAAACTCCCTCCCTCCCCTCAGGTTCCTTTCTGTCAGCTTCCATGATGTTCACAGCTGAAAGACCACTGACATTACCAAAGCTATCATCAAACAACAAGCCATCACTCACATTCAGGCTTGTTTCCATGACAGGATGGTATTCTTCTTCTACAAAGTGCTCCCTATCAAGAGAGCAGGGTGCTTTATTGGGACCTTTAGAAGCACTCTCCTCTTTCACTGAATTTTGGGTCTGATAATACTGTAGAAAACTGTTTAGCTGAGAATCAGTCACTGAGTAGTCACTTCCTTTAAGGACAGGTACAGATTCTATTTCGTTTGCTACAGGCTGTATGTTAAGTTCACCAGACTCCAAAACTTTGTTACTGCATGGCTGATCTGTGTTTTTTCTAACATTATTTGCTGTGATAGTACTCAATAAGCTTGGTTTCCTTACTGTTACATCTAGCCTTTCCTCAGTAGCATTCTCAGCCTGCAAAGTGCTTAGTTTCATGGAGATTTCCTGCTGAGGTACTACTGCCAGTTCTGAATCCTTTATTCCCTGCTTTCGTGTGATTTCAGCTGCTACCTCCTGTTTTATTATCCTCTCAGTCTGAGTATCCAACTGGAAGCTATCTTCAAAGTCTGTAGAGATACAAATCAGACCAGAGGATGGACCATTCTGAACATCATCTGCATCACAAATAGCTCTGGATTTTACTAGAGAGTCTTTCAGAAAATCCTTAAGATGACTGCTGCCTTTTTGTAGTGCTCCAGCTTGTAACAATTTTTCATTGGGTAATTTGTTCCCACTTACACCACCATTCTGGATTTGAGCATGGTAGAATTTATCACCACCAGGACATAAATGCACAGACTTCTGTTTCCTACTGCCATTATGGGCACATACATTTTCAGAGCAGTTAGTGTTTACATTACAATCACCTGCATCTAAAGCAGTATGCTGCTTATCAACCTTCAACATAGCAGAGCTCCCATCTGTTTGCAATTTATTGATTTTATCCTGCTTATCAGCAGTAGTTTGATTTCTCTGCATTCTAGCCCTTACAGGTATGACCGGACTTTCTACAGTATCATGTGTCTCCTTGTTGATGTGTGGAATACTCTGTAATGTAACAGTTGCTTGAAAACCTGCTCTCTCCATAAGCATGCCTTCACTGGGGTTAGAAAGTTCTGTAAATAAATTCTCCATTTTATCTTTTCTCTCTACATTCTTTTCCCTCATTTGTACGGAATTTGGGACCTTATGAGTTACAGACACTTTTTCTATATGTTCCTCATCGTTTTGGTCTGAAAATAAGTTATCTTTAGAAATGCTGGGGAGGAAAGCTGAAGGTTTTTTAATGTCCATGATAATCATACTTGAATCTTCAAGCAGTGACTTCTGTAGTTTTGAAAAAGTACTTTTGTTCCTAGTCCGTTTTAAATGTGTGTCCTCACTTCTTAACAATCTAGAGGCTGAAGACATTTTTGCTAATGTTGGTGTCTTCCCTTGCTCAGTATGGAGTTCTGGACTTGCTCTGTTGGAATCAGCCTTGGTTTTGGCCTTAAGAATTCCTTCCACATTTTCATTGTCTCCACTCATATAGGGCTGTTTTCTAGCACTGTGCGCAGTATCGTTCCTTTCATCTGCTTGAGCCTGTTTCCTGTATGTGACTTCACTCTCAAATCTAGAGCCTGCTGTACTACTGCTTAGCCGCCTTTTATATCCCTTTTTAATATCTGATAGTTTTCCAGCCTGAGAACTGAGGCCGTTATCATTCTGTACTCCACACTCTTTTTTGTTTAACATCACAGAAGATTCAGAAGATAGCTCTCCATCTGGCTTATGTAGTCTCTCTTCCATCTCTGACTCACTGCTGATCATAGATGATGCCTCAAGAGAAGACTCTGGGTTCCACTGCACTCCCATTGCTGCCAAGTCCTGCTGAAGAAGTTCCCTGGCTTCCTCCACAATGAGGGAAGCTGCTTCACTTTCCGTTAAGCCCTTCATTCCGGCCATCCAGATGCTGCGCACAGTCCGACGCTCCTCTACAGATTCTTCATCTTCATCCACAGCCCTGCGACCACTAAGGGAAAGCCAACAAACAGATGTGAACATTTATGCAGAAAATAACAAACAACATGAGGGACTGACCCTATTCTGCACTGCTCCTATTTCAGTTAGTGCTTCTGTGAAGCTATAATGCTACGTCCAACATGTACCTTGCTTAATAGGAAATAATTTTGGTATTCTATTGAATGTCAATGATGTCAATGAAAGACATTACTGGCTACATCTATAGTGCATACCCTAGAAGCATTCCAAGCTTTTGCATCCAAATCCGTGCCCCAGATAAGTCCCAGCTCCCTGTCAGGGTAAGATCTAGGTCTGAATCAATCCTCTTCCATGAACTCATGTGAAGAAAGGTAACCTCAGGAACACGAAATATAGAGCTACTGTGGCAGAGTCCAAAAGGCACCTGAGGTAGGAATTTTGTCATTGTGCTAACATGAAAATCTCAAGAAAATCTGAAATTAAATTACAGTAATAAACCATTTGCTCATTTGAACATACAGGAGAGCACAAAAGCATTCACATTTTAAAGGCAGCAAAAAGCCTCCAAAAACCATTTTCAGTTCAGGAAGAGGAAAATTCAGGTCTCACAATCTCTTGCTGCAAATACAACATGTTATTATTAATTTCAAAGTAATCATATAATTACTGTGATCAGTCACAGAGACTTACAAGTTATTTTAAAATAACGTTTAGCAACAAGTCCCAAAAGGTTGTCAAATTTAATTACAGGCTTCATCCTGAAATCCTTCACCTTATAAATGAACTTTTGACTTGCCTTCTGGATTTACTGATGCCTCACCTTTTAAATGGTACTGAATTCTTCAGAGCAGTTGCTACATCACCAGGACTGGCTTTAGCAAGATCAGCAACTGTGACAAAGCCAGCGTTGTAAAGCATCCTTGCACGCTGTGCATTCAGCAGAGAGACTCGTACCAGGTCACAAAGCTCCCTGTGAACCCCAAAAGTGAGGCGGCTCTGGAACTGGGAGAGCAACAGCTCCATGTTGTGCCAACCCAGTCGATTACAGAAAACTGTTACCATTCCTGGAACACAGAAGTTGCATCAGTCTCAACTCCATACCTGAACAGTCATTCTCTTCACATTTCTCTTTCTCAGAGCTTACAGAAACGGCCACCTAATTAATGTTTATTACAACATTCTGCTTAGGAACTGCTCTTGCAGATGTCAACTTCATCTAGAACTAAATAGTTTAAGTGAGGTAAAAATTTATATGAAATAAAACACATGCATATCCTGTAACAGGAGTCCTATAAGCCAAATGCACTGAAGAAGAGTGGAAAAGCAATGATGAGAGGCACTAAGAGAAGCCACTGCAGTGACGTCCCTAAGAGCAGAACCTGACCTGCTGAATTTCAGTTACTGATGGCATCACAGGAGCTAGCAAAGTTCACCATAAAGATTATAGCTTTAGTCTTCAGAACATGGGAGGAGGAAAACAGCAGGGAAAATACAGTTTCTTACTCATAGCTTGTATCTATAAGAGCATGAAAATAACTGAAAGACACAGCACACCTCACTGCCATATTTTAACTGTAATTATAGAACACAGCTTTTTTATCCTCTCTCCTAACTATATGTCATGTCAACAGTCCATTTTACTTTCCAAATTAATCTTGTTCCTGCACTTACCTACCTGATTGCTGAAAAAATGATTAACACTGGGAATAGAGAATTGTGAAACCATTATAGCAAGAAGTTATTTATACTATCAGAATTAATTTAAACTACTCAGCATCAGTTGGCGTGACCTTTTCATTTTGGGGCTTTGACTCATGCTGCAACCCACGCGTAGGGTTTGCAAGTTGAGTTAAAACTGTGTTAAAAACTGAAGATCCATTTACAGAGTAATGAAAGACTTGGCTTAGATAACAGAAAGAAATTCTCTTGATCACATGGGGAGCTGCTACCTCTACTCTTACACAGCCCTCTGAAAGAGGTTATGGTAAATGTGATCTCTCTGACCTCTTGTTATCTGGTGATAAATGACCTGGAAACTATTCACTCTGATTTTAAAACTATAAAATTATATATTATGATCAATTACCTTTGTAACTAGGAAAAAGACACACTGTCTCAGAGATCCAAGACTTCACCCATTCTGAAATGTTCTCTTATATGGCAAAGATTCAGAATGGACTTGAATGTTTTTCCAGACTTAGTATCAAACAAACTATGTTCCTTCACAGTACACAGATGGTCCCCATAGCCACTAGCATGCTACAGCACTGCTTGATTTCACCCAGCTGGCCCCATTCCCACAGCATACATCAGGGTTACATCTCAAAGCAGGGGCAGCCACAGATAAAGCTATAAAGTTGGAAGTAGTTTTACAAGACTGATTGTTTGTTACACACTGTGGCTCTTATCCCCTTACCTGAAGTTTCTTGCTGAGTTTTTGCACCCAAAACTCACCTGCATAGGTGGCAGCAGACTGCTGTAAGGATTGAAGCTGGCCACGACTACAGCCGTATTTCTTGGTCATATCTTTTAAAGGAACTTCACTGATCAAATCCAGGAGGGCAAGACTGGTGAAAAATCTAAAGAACAAAAAAAAAAGTATGCTCAGAAATCATCATCCAGGTCACATTAGAGTACAGTCAAAACACTCTGTGATAGCATAGAATAGTACTATAGCATAGCACAAAAAAGAAATACAGAAGTTGGCTTCTGAATAACATAATACAAACATCTAGTGGCAGTGGTGTTCTTGGTACAGAGTGCACTGGGCCCATGGTCTCTGTAGATATATCTGATGTAATCAGGTCACTCAGCAAGAAAACCACTCACTGAAAACAAAGAACCAATCCACTCTCCAAGTCATAGAGTCTGGTCTTTGCACATTCACATCTATTTGCAGCTACCTTTTGTGTATGGCCATTTGTCTACACTGTTTTTCTGTCTTAGCTGTGATTTTGCCTTTTACAGAGCGAGCCAGAAAGCCTTCTTCAATCCCCACCAGCTCAGCCACACGCTTCATCGAGGCAGGCAGTTTCTCCCATAAGCAGAAAAACTGGTACCAATCAATTGTGGTCCAATCCTCATACACCGGGGTGACCTGAAGAAAACAAGATAATGCCAAAACCTATTTTGGAGAAACATAACAGCTCTCAGTAAACAAAAATGCAGTCTAGAGAACATGGTTGAGGCATCCCACACATAACTCAGAGGCACTGAGTCATAACTACATACCTTGAAGAAAGTAAAAGCTTTTCTAACCTAGTTTTTTAATATTTCTACTGATATGACATGACTCAAGTGGGTATTCTAACAGTGAAAGAACTTGGAATCTTTGTCAGATTGCTCCATATATCTAAGCCACTGTAAGATTGCTTAAGGAGTATTTTTATTCTCCTTCAACAAAAGTGACAGATTACCTATCAGCCTCTTAGAACCACATTAAATACTGCCATAACACCTGATAAAGCAGTAGGGAACACAGGTTTTACCAGAGCTTATTGAACCTTACGTTTACCTTCAGTACACTAAGTCTCAGCTTTTACTTATATTAGCAAAAAAGCCATTCTAAGCTTTCACACACTTTTAGACAGAAAAACAATTTTGTTTTCATTCAGTCAGCGCAGTCAGTTTGAACAGGAGAGTATAACTGGGGCTGTTTAGTCTGGGGAAAAGGAGGCTAAGGGAAGACCTTATTCTCTCTACCAATATCAATTGAAAGGGTAGTTAAGCACTTGAATAGGCTCCCCAGGGAGGTGGTTGAGTCACCATCCCTGGATGTGTTTAAAAACCATTTGGCTGTGGTGCTCAGGGACATGATTTAGCAGAGGGTTGTTAGAGTTAGGGTAGTATGGTTAGGTCATGGTTGGACTTGATGACCTTTAACGTCTTTTCCAACCTGAGCAATTCTATGATTCTGTGAGGGAAATACAATATCTCCATACCTGTATCAATATGTTACAAGAGAAAAACAAGACTTAATAAAGTAGAGACTGTGTCAAGTTGTCTGCTATTGGTTGTTTATTTTTTGCCGATTGTTTTTAAAGAAAGCCATTATCCGAGAGTAATATTTTTGTTTTAATTGAATTTTCTAAAATACAACTTGTTCAAATTCATTTTTGTACAAGTAATAGACTAAAGCCTGAGAAACTGAAAGCAATATAGCGGATAATTCCCCTGCAATTCATAAGAAATGTGCAGAGAACAATACTTCTATTTAAAAAAAAAATCTTCAGCCTTGAAAATGAATGAGCTTTGCAAAAAAAGACTGGGTTAATGTAAGAGAATCTCAATAATATTTTGCTTGAAATTGTATTTGGTTTAAAATAACTTCAGACAATCTGCTGTAACTAGAAAGTACAAGAAAAAGACTATATTTTGATAATTGACTACCTCAGAACATCAACAGAATTCTTTCTTTTTCTTGTTTTAGAGGTACACACAGGGAAAAATTCACTGGTGCGTGACACAATAGAGACCTCTTTGCCTAGCAGAAATAGAACAAAATGTTACGTGGTCTTCTAGAACTAAAGAATGATGTGTAACTATGGGAAACTAGTAGGTTCAAAAAATAATAATAATAAATAGGCTACTGAAGGTAGCAAGTAGAGTGAAACATTCTCAACATCCAGCCTCCCCTTGCTTCCTAATTCAACACCACCTATAATGCCAAGCAGATTCTTCTTGTTATGAACTCTTTTTTGATTAGTCTGGTAAAAAGAATACACTTTGCACTTAAGAAGGCTGAAGACATCTGTCAAATTTGGGGTGATGCTTGAATGACAGGCCTTGCAACCATGAACATGAGATGTTCACTGCAACTCCTCACTAATCTTGACAGGTTCATGATCTCTTCTCCAAAGGTCATAAATAGCAGTTTTCAAATGCATATACACATAATCCTTGACAAACTCAAAAGATTTAGTACATTCCTTCCTTTAGCCCTGGCAGGATCATCAAGCAAATAATCTCCATCAGAGATAAATGAATCCACAAGTGTCCCACTCACAGGACAAAAAAAAACCCCAGATTTCTCAGAGACCTTTTGTAGGCCAAATAGATGCTAAACCCCTCAATGTTTTCTGAGCCTCCAGATTCCAAACACAAATCAAAACCAATTAGTTTAATCTTCTTCAAATGTCTCAGAAAAATTACAAGTGTTCTACATACAAAACTTATAAACCTCTGAAATTGTCTGAAGTCAGGAGTGACAAAAATGAGCTTATATGGATACACAGCATCAGTTTACACTATGGACACAGGTTAGCTCTGAAGGACTTTTCTCCATGAAGGATTACTCAAGCAAGGGAGAAAAAAGAAACACATCCATGGAGCCCTGAACTGTTTTCTCTCATTTCTTTTGATTCTGAAGTAAAAGATTCGAAACACAGAATGAGAAACCTACCAGATAGACAATATGCAGATCATTCTCCAGAACAAAGCTTTTCATAGCTCGCTGTAGGTCAGAAAAAATTTCCATTGCTTCCGTTGGTGAAAGGGAAGATGAAAGAGTAGCTGAGCCAAGATGTGTTGGGTGAAAAATCTTTGCTGTTGAAAAATAAATAAATAACACATTAATACATGTTTAAATGTAAGTTTATATCTCACATTCATATTGCAATGTACATGGATCTCCCCAAAAATAATGCTTCCTATTTATTTCCATGGAAACTACAACAGACAGAAAGAGGGCAGTAACACTATTTGGTAGAGAAAATTCTCAGCTACAAAACACTACTTTTACACGTAGCCACCACCACTAGCTGTGCAATTCTGACAGCAATGAACAAGAGCCTGCATACCATGCTTTAAAATATCTACACCAATGGATGCGACTCACTGTCACTGTCACCACTGCTGAAACCACCACCCACTACCTCACTGTGCTCACATCCACTGCTTGGTCCCCAGAAACATTCAGCAAGTGTTAAGGAATGCCAACGGGTGCCATTTTTTCTGTGTGGAGGAATTCAATGACACACTTTTGCTTCATACACACTTTCCGTGTCAGATGCCATTTTTCAAACTGCTCCTCTGCTGCCATCTGTCATGCAGCAACAACATGCAATGGAATAATGGCAGGAAGGTTAAACCTCTACTGCCATATCAGCAACATCTGCCTCTGCCATCACAGGCCAGCATAATAAAATAGGAAGCATTACTTTCAGAGCAGGCATCATATTTTCTAGAGTTTATTAACTTTTTCCAACTGCTTTTTCAAAAAGAAATGGAGTAGCTCTTCACATTGAAGGCAGGAAATTAGAAACAATCAAACAAAGATCTTTTCTAGAGTCTAAGCTTGCTTTTTTTAGAGGCCAGATCACAAGTTTTGATCCTTCCAACTTCTGAGATTAGCACTTATGATAGCTATTTGAACAAAAAGCATTGCAATTCCAGCTGCCACTCTGTCTAGGAGTTAATGGATATTTCTTTTTTGAGAGCACCAGGTATGTCATCTTCTCTTAAGAAGAGACATGCAATCAAATTGTAATATGGATTCTATTACTGTATAGAGTCTTATCTGGAACCATCTTAAGAACATAGCCCAGAAAAGGAAAAAGTGTAAACTAATACAACAAACAGCTTTAGTACAGTACTGCACCCTCTCAGAATGCAGCAGTTCTTCTTCAGAAAAAAATAAAATTACAGTCTACAGTTCACGTGCACATATCCTGCAGTACACATTCACCTTTCTTAAGAAAGCTGAGAAATCTGTAGACTAGAATGTATCAGATATGCAGAGGCCTTCCAAGAACACATGAAGCAAAAATGTTTAAGCAGATATGCAGATGCTCCCTTGAAAGCTAAAGTCTTGATAACGTTAAAAAAACAATTAAAGAAATGCATCCGACATTTACTCATCCGCAAAAGATACACTAATTCAAAACTGCTAACTGCAGTCACTAGTAAGAAAAAGAATGAGGAACAGCAGTGTTACCTTTCTTGTCATCAGCACATTCCAGAGCCTGAATGAATTCATTCTCCAGCAGCCAAGCTATACAAGCCTCAATAGGCCCCGTCTGCACTTTGTCTTTATCTTTCTCATTTTCTCGCATGCTGTCTTTCAAGCTGGATGCAAGGAGAGTGCAAGAGGCATAGGTCTGCACATCATCTGGAGTGCTGGCAACTCCACTCACAACGATCTGTTGAAGGAAATGACTTGTTCATCTTGTCAAAGAAACAGCAGGATAGAACAGCAGATCTGAAAATGAAAAGACTGATCCATCGCCTACCTGAATTTTAGAGAACCATTACATGAAAAGAATACAAGGCAAATCAACTGCCAACCTTTAAGAATACCTCCTGGCAAAAAGTTAGACACTTCATCAAAAAGTAAAAGGACTAAGTTGTCATAAAGGATTAATTATAAACCCTTACCCTAGTATTTTGAAAGGGAACATGAACAGAGTAGCAACTGAGAATTGAGACTAGATATAGGCATTTTGCTTAGATCATATTGTGGTATGTATTTATCTATTTATTCTTGGCTTTTCACGTAATTGCCTTTTCCTTGTGGGTCACTTCCCTGTGTGCAACTTCCTTGAGACAGAAAGGTATTTCACTAAAAGCTCTCTTTCATGACTTCAGAGGATTTACTTCTTGTAATAAAGTGCTCCCATCAGAAAGGAGGACATCTTTAGATGGTTCTTATGTAGACATGCACTTCAATTTTGAATGGTCTGGTTAAAAGTCTAAAACCATGGAACCACAAACCAAGCTCTAAGTACAAAAGCTGCTTTCATGAAAGATAGTAGGAATGGTACAGCAAAGAAAATAACTCTACCTAAGATGTCTAAGTTCAGTTCAAGCCCAAAATCAACTTTGGAAAAGCAGATAAGCTCACCTACATGAAATAATTAACATTTGTTCCTTTTTACTTGTATTCAAATCCTACAGAGGCGGATAGGCTACAAGGAGCAAATGGAGTACCCTGCCATTTTGTTTACCAATTTTTTTTTTAATTAAGTTTCAATCATTTCTGTGTAAAAGAAGTGGATAATTTTAGTGTTAAAATAAGAGAATCTTTAAGGTTCTACAAATGTTATTTAGCGTAATTCAATCTAGCAAGCCTCAGGAACTGGTAATATACAAGCATTTCCTGCTAAAGACTGACAGATTACGTGTGAAGGTTAAGAATTACACACACTTCTGCCTTCAGTTTGGGTATATATAAATGAAAAAGCCAAGCTTAATATCTCATTGGAGAGTTCTTAACATCCAAAACAAAATGTTAAATATTGCAGCAGGCTGGCAGACTCAATTTCCTGAAACTGCTTGGGTTGACAAAGGAAGAAACAAAAGAAAATGAAAGTGCACATAAAATATTTGATGTGTCACAAAAGAAGCCACTGTGGCAGTGCAGGCAGTGTTCTGCTTCGTTTTCACATGTCCTGTACCTCAAGTATTGCTCTTTTCATGCTAGAAGAAACACCTTCCCCTTCTCTTCTAAGCAAACAACTGCAAACAGGCTTGAGAGATCCCTGAAGTAGAGCAGCTCCTTTTGATCTTTCTGATGGCTTGCAAACTAAAATGCTCTCACCTATGCAGGAAGAAAACGAGAAGAAAAAAACCCAAAACATTAATGACCTTATTGCATCTCAGCATTGAAATAGCTACATACAGATCACTGAGGACATTAGCGGAATGGAAAGCTGCAGGCACTTATGAAAAAGCTGCGTAAAAAAAGATAAAACCCTTTTTGAGGTTTCAAAGAGTGTATGGCCTTTGCTATTTAAGAACTCCAGAGATGCATAATATTTAAGAATTAAATGCTCAGAGAAGAACAAATTTCAAAGTTTCCTTAGGCAGGCTTTGTCAAATCAGCTTTTGAAATCCCCAGGGATGGGGATTCCATAGACTCTCTGAGCACCTGCTTTGCTGTTGGACTACTCTTCTTGTTGTGGATTTGACTGGAAAAATGACACACAGTGGCATCAGTTTGGGTTTTGTTTTTTTTTTTTCCTGTGTTAAACTGAAAGGATTATTAAGCTGAAAGGATCCTCAAAAGTTAGAATAAAACAGCTGCACAGAGCTTCAGCAGTTTGTGTTAAGTCAACCAGGTTCCATTCTCAGAATGAAATAACACCGATGCCAAAGTAATTCAGAATTCCTTTTAAGTTATTAATCTAACTATGCATCCTCTTAACTTTCACAAATGCATATTTGTGTGCATACCGATCTACCTATATGTGCACATACATACACACGCACGCAAAATCTTACATATCCTTTCCACTGAAAGTACATCTGAATACACCTTACCTAACAATGACTAATAAAGAATTTTTAAGTTAATCCTAAAATTCTATGGAAGACAAAAAGAAGGTGAGCTCTGAAACAAAAAAAACCCAAAAATAATAAGCTCATGTATTTGGGAGATCATAGTACAAACCACAAGAGGAAAATGCAGTGGTCACATACAGCTGGGGTTTTCTTCATACAAAACTATTACAGAGAAACTAGGTAACTACAGCCCTGACAGAAATAGCTTTGCCAGTTGTCATAGAACAGATGAATTCTTGCATCTGACAAAGAAGAGAGCACTAGAATTGGATTAGCTGACCAATAAAAACAAGTTATATTATAAGTAGATTTAAGTGCATGTAGCCTGAAAACCAAGGTAATTTTGCCAGTGGATGTCTTAGAAACATTCAAGGAGTGTTAAGTTATGGTAAGAGTATAGCCATAGTAATGCTACAGTATTACAGCAAATCCAGAGAAATGAAAATACAACTGCAAAGGCATAGAATAAATACTACAGCTGCACTGTGGGTAAGTAACCATATACAACATAAATGACAAATACTCAATTACAAACTGTTTAAGTTGTACATTAGGAAAAAAAACTGTTCTCTGAAAGAGAGGTTAGGCGCTGGAACAGCCTGCCCAGGGAGGTGGGCATCATCCCTGGAGGTGTCCCAGTAACATCTAGATGTTGTACTAAGGGACAAGGTTTAGTGGGGAAATCTTGGTGGTAGGTGGATGGCCAACCTTCATGATTCTACGACTCTATAATAATGAACATCTTTACTTATTTCACTTTAGGAATATGACACTTGATGAATGCAAAAATAACCCAATTTCAATTTCTAAAATAATGTCTTTAAATTTCCATCCAATCACGTGTCATATTTTCAGCTGGCATGGAATTGTTTTCTTCAGAGTATCTGGTATGATGTTATGTTTTGATTCTAGGAGAAAAACAATATTGAGAAACACACTGATGTTTATAGTATTTTATAATCATTTTCCTTTTCTTTAGCTTAGTAAATAATTTTATCTCAACCCATAAGTTCTAATTCTTTTTTTTTCCAGTTCTCTCCCTGACCCCACTGGAAAGGTGGGGAGTGAGCAAACAACTGTGTGGTGCTAAGCCATCTGCTGAGTTAAAGCACAGCATCAGGAAATAAAAAACCTCTGAGACAATTCAATACTAAAATGTTTTGGGGGGGGAGGACCTTAATCCCAGTAAAAATTATCTTCTGTTTGTCAGAATAATTCTTATCCACATATGGCACTTTTTTCCAGCTGAAGTTGCTGGTCTTCTTATTCAGTGGAAGAGTAGCAGCTGGAAATGTAGCTTTATGTTCTCATTCAAAACACCACATGGAATGGGAAAAAGTGGTACATTCATGAAGCTCATCAGCAAAATATCAACTGCTTACTCTGCAAAACAGTCACACCAGAACTGTCAAAAAAAGGATACTAATTATTGTAATTTGAAGGGGAAAAAATAAATAATATAATTTTACACCTGCCAGCTATTTTCAAATGACAAAGTCTGGAAAAATTCAAAATACAACATGCAGCTGCCTTTTTCTTTAATATATAGAGATAGCTCATTGAGAAATAGGTCACAAAATGCTGTGTTGCTATGCTACTTTAGCAAAAATAGAAAGTTAAATATAAGAACTGTTTGCTTACACAGGGCTCCCAGCAAGCACCAACCAAACCATCAGCAGAGCAAATCTCACTTCCTGCTTCTGCTGAACTTCATATTTACCACTGTGTTCATATTCATATAATGCAATTTTTTCTAATTCCTGGCATCCAGGAAATAAGTTTCCATCACAAATTAAAACAGCAGGCAGGATTATTTTGTCGAGCACCAATTAGTGTCACTGTTTTCATGAAGTCAGCATCTTATCTATGATCAACTGTTCAAATTTCCCTGTCTCTCTATTGCATTACGACTTTCAACATGCACAAAAATTAATGTTAAGCTTAGAGGAACTTCAGACAACAAGAGCAGTTGTGGATTTACCTAAATTTTAGCCATGCCTAATGGCAGTCTACTTTAAATTTTCTCACAGAAACAGTAAATGTTTTAGTGAACAGACCCTGTATTAAGACAGAACAGAGCTTTAGAAGAAAACAGGAACACAAAGAAGAAAAGAAGAAAATTAAGACAGATCAGAGCTTTAGAAGAAAGCAAGAATGCAAAGAAGAAAATACTCCATTCTTAGAATAACTGACATGTAAATAACAAAGTCAACTTTCTGCAGTGGAAAGAATCCTCTGGGAATTACAATTTTTACTCCATTAATACCAAACAAATTCATCTTGTTTAACTTAATCGTACTGAGCCACAAAGAAATTCATCACTATTAGTCACTAATTGTGAAGCACTGTCCTGGATTTAATCAGGTTAACGGCGCTCTTAGAGAACGTTAATAAAGCCTCTGCTTACCCTCTGTGTCTACTCCTTTCCTGCCAGCCCTTCCAGCCATCTGCTTGTAAGTGAGAACATCCAGCAGTGTGCCACCAAACATAGGAGTTCGTATAATTACTCTGCGTGCAGGCAAATTCACTCCAGAGGAGAGTGTGGAGGTTGCTGCTAGAACTCTAATCATGCCCTGGCGAAAGGCTCCTTCAATGATGTCCCGTTCATCGAATGTAAGACCTGAAGAAAGATGACGTTTTGCGAACCCAGTAATGAAGGAAGTGGATTAAAGAGCTAATGTTATTAGTCAAACAAGAGGAAGAATAAACAAGCTCAATGAACATTTGCCATTCATTGTTAGAAACAAGAAATGCAACGCTACCTCAGTTGATGTATTTCATAACATAACTGAAACAAAATTTCCACAAAGCTTTCTTTAGTTCATTGACAAAAATGGTTATAAACTAGATTTCCTAAGGCATTTGTACACAATGTAGCAAGATGAACAACTTTCTACATATTTACATGTGTTGCAAGAAAATAAATAAGGAAAATAAATAAGAAAACGCAATAAAAAGAAGGAAACTGGCTGTAACACACAGCAAGAAATTAGGATTCAGTCATTTGCTGGAGTCCTGCATCCTGTAATCCTTCATCATTATTTCCATTCTTACAGATCTAATATGTATCTTTCTACATTCCCTTGAGAGTTCTGGTCCAAGTTTATTCTTCAGAAGAAAAAAAATCACACTCTATAAGCATTTTGAGTTATGTTCCCTACATACTCAATGCCACAGATACTTTTCTCTCTTCCACAATTGATACTTTCCCTCAGTAAATCAGCAGGTTATGTATACTCTTAAAGATAAGAAATCAAAGATCCTGCTAGAAGCCTTGGTGGCTCTCTCCTTTATTTTGTTTTTCATAGTTAGATTTCTTCTATTTACTCATCTATTTCATTACTAAGTTGAGAAAAATTGCTCTGAAATACCACAGCCACTTAAGGAAGAATCTGAAAATCTGTGGGCTGCAAATTGGTTAATTTTTCAGGTGTTCCATATAAATTTTTTATGTTGCATCTAGAAAGTTGCTGTTAACTAATGCAATGGAAAAGAAATCTATCATAAAAATCAGAGAGTTAAGTCTTTGTCCATAATAAAAGAATTTCGAATTTACCTCTTACTGTATGCTAATTCAGTCATAAGCTACAGAAAGCTTCAAAAAGAAACTGGCAAACTGCTGGTAACTACAGCAGTAAGAACACATATGATTTGACCTTTACAGACTCAAGACCTAGATATTCAAGAATACCTGCATGATGAAATGCCACTCCCCATGGCAAAGTACGTTGGAGCACAGAATCCAGACCTGAAAGAGAGCGCCTTAGCTGATCCAGGACCTCATCTATACCTTCTCTGTCCACAATAACTGGGGAAAGGGATGATTTTTTTGCAGAACCTTGTGAGAGAAAATATTCTTAGTTTCTACTAGAATTCATTTGTATTAAAGTTACTGCGCATACTACTATAGTCTTCTATTAAATACTTTTCTCTTACTTTCCGCCTGTTGCAAACTGTAGAATTCCCTGGCAATGATGTCTGCCAGCTTCTCACACCAGTTCTTGGATGGGCAGAAAAGCAGGACTGAATGGCCATCACAAACAGTCTCATAGCACAGGCTCACAACATGGTCTTCATCTCCCTGAATTGAGATAAAATATTTTCAGCTCACTCTGACATTGTACAGGATCTGTAAATGCTGTCACTGCTCAGTGTTATGGTAGGAATCTTCTATGAAAGAAAGAAATAAAAAGCACTGAAATGTAAGTGAAAACAGGGGAGCAAAGGCAAGAACTGCATTTAATTGTCAGAAGTTCAGTAAAGATTCATTCAAATTCAGCAGAAATGGTGAGGTCATCAAATATTGTCCTGTGCATCAAAGTGGGCTAGGATAGGCAAGTTTGAAGATCCAGCACCCAAGAGGATTGCCTGGTCTTATGTAAGAAGCTAACTCCCTTGAGTCAAAAGCCTAGTTTAGTCCTTTACTCAATTTAGGACATCAAAAAATATCTAAGATGGAAATGTAACATCACATTCTCATTAAAAACACATAAAAATAAGCTTTAAGATACTCTTGCAGAAACACTTATTTTTTCCTTTTTGAAGACCCACCGTGCTACCGGTGTTTGCATGCAAAGAGAGTGTGAGTGCTTTCAAGACATTGCTGCCATTAAGCCCATCTTGTCCAACTACCCCAGTAGCATTTACAGCATCCCAAAGGACTGGAAAGAGAATTCACAGTTCAAAGACTCCAAATCTACAAGTAGGAAATGCACATTTCTCATCCATTTGGTTCTTCCAAATCATTATACTCATTACCCTTAATTTTTTTTTTTTTTTCCCAGTGCACAGAAATAGTAAACACTAAAAATAGATTCAGAAGAATTAGGCTGGACATCCACCTTATAATCATTGACAAAAATAGATCATTCAGTAGTTTAACATATGCAGGTACAATACAGTATCTAAAGAAAAGTCATTTGCCCAATGATTAATGCAAATTTGTTGGGCTAACTAGGAAATATTTATCTTAGTCTATGAAAATTAAGTCAGTTTCAGGACACAAGATATAGGGGTGATTAAAGAGGGAGAACCAAGCTTGCTATAGAAAAAGTCCTATGCCAAAAGCCACTGCTTAGAGTTTTGTTACCTTCAATTGAAGTTTGGGCTGGAATTCTCTGACCAAATTCATGGAAGAGTCATAAATGCTGTTGCCAATTTTCACCCACTCCTTGAGGGGCACAGGGCGAAAATCTGTACAGTACAATTCCGCATCTAACCATGAGGCTAGAAGTCCTAAGTTAGGGAGGGTGGCACTCATGCCTACTACCTGTATTCCTCCAAAACCAGGACTCGTTGTCTTCGCCTTTCTGGAAGCAGTTAAAGAAATTGAAAGTTAGTTATAAGACAAGCTACTTTTCTGGAAAGTAGCATTCAGAAAAAAAATTAACCCTACCTATTTCCTCCAAGGGCCTAAAGAACAAAGCTATTTTTATAAGCTTCTTGAAAAGATAAAAGTCATACTATACTTTTAACAGACACACTGAAAAGATACGCATTCATTAATTTTTATCATTTTGAATCTAAACTTTACACTTCTTAAGCAACAGCAGCATGAACTGCATATTTGGAGAATCTGAAAATAAACAAACCCACTATTTCCTTACAATTAACAAGAGCAATGAAATAAGCAAAGCCCAGACTTTCTACACTTAAACGCAGACTTTCTACACTTAAATGTCTTAATTAAGACACTTCAATTTGTTTTAATTTGAGAACAAATCACACTAGACTACGGTCTTCCTAGAGTTTGGAAACAAAGCCTTTAGTTCAGCAAAGAAGAAAACAGCTTCAGTTCTCAAAGTGCTGATTAATAGCTTCCACTGAAATCAGTGTGAAGTAATGAATTCATAACAGACATGAAAACATAAACCATTAATTTAGATACCCTAATGTATATTGTAATTCAGGCTTTTAGACCCACATGATAGTTACATGTGATTCTATATGCACCTGAGCCTACTTTTTTCTACTGTCCATTTACACTATTAGCAACAAAATGAGACTTTAAGAAACTAAAAATGTCTGAGAAATCAGTGTGAGCTCAGAGACAGCCTGAACCTGGTAAACCTGGTAAAAGCAAGAGAGAGGAAACAAGACGACCCAGGAGCAAGAGTAAAAAAAGCAAGACAGAAATAAGGAAGACAAGGAGAAAAAGACTCTTATCCAAGCTCTTCTTAAATTTGCTAGAACACCACATAGGTTGTCTATTTTTCCTCCAGAGCAACTTTTGACCATAAAGGATTTAAAAAAAAAAAAATAAATCCAGTTCCAATGTATTTTTTTTACTAGGAGGGAGAGAAACATTTGCTGCAGGAATTTGTTTTGTAAAAGCTTCGCTAAGAAGCAAGGGCACTGATGCTGACAGTGGCCATCAGAGAGCATTTTTTTCTGGTGCAAAGACAGATTCATACTTCAGTGGGACATCCAATTAACCGTTTAAAAAGCTCTTAAAAGCACTGGTCATTCTGATAACAGGTCAGGCTGGACTGTGTTTAAAAACTTTGAATAAGTGGGCTCCATTTGGGCATGGGGGACCACTGTCTACTTGGCCATGACAGAGATGAAGGAGCTGAGCCCCAGTGCCTATATGGCAAAAGCTTTAGTATTGTCTCTTCTCAAGATGTATCTGTCTTTTTTTCCCTGACAGATATTTTTTCCTTCCCAGTTCTTCAATGCAAGGGAAGAAATCAAGAGTGGCCTTGCATCTATCCTGCATGTGCAAGACAGGACAAGGGAAATAAAATGTCAAAGCCACCTATGCTGATCTTAAGGCCTCCAGAATAAGAAAAATGTCAGAAATGCTTCAATCCAGGGCACTGCTGGATCCTGAAAATCAGTAAGGGAAATGCTGTCTAGATGATCCAGCTGGGTGCCAGGTGTCAAGAAAGCAATACTGCTACAAGGTACTGTAGACTTACCCTAGAACTAGTATGACTAACAAGACAGGAGGCAGCTGTCAAAAGCTGGCAAAATCTGAGTTTCAGTGTACAGCAAATACTTGATTTTAACTCTTCTGTCAGCTTTACTAGTACAGATTAAGAAGTTGCATACAACATTTTCTTCATTTACTTTTGTCTAGGAAAAATATTACAAGAAATCCTAAGTCAGTTTTATTATTTTGTGGTTTGGGTTTGGTTTGGTTTTTTTTAATTTAACAGGATTAAAAAAAAAAAAAAAAAAAAAAAAAAAAAAAAGTAAAGTTTCACCTTTCTTTTCCTGAGATAATGACTCCCGTGGTAGCACACAAATTAAAAACCATGAGGAAAAGAAGGTTTGTCTACAAGCAGGACCCTGGAGAGGTAATATGATGAGATCTTAATAACCAAAATAGTCTAAGTCATGTAAAAGCCCTGGAGCTAACCCAAATTCCCAATTACTCAGAGAACAAAATATTTAAGCTATCCATCATTTAGCATTATAAGGCAAACATCCTGGTCTACCCACCTTTTTGCAGCTTTCTCTGTAATGTATCGAACTTTGGTCAGGAGGAGTTCCAACAGATATCCTCGATGAGAGTCTCCAAGCATATGCAACTCATCTACAACCACCACTCCTAATAGTGAGAAGCACTCAGGTTATAACTAACAAACATCCAAACTATCGTCAGCTTCAATCCTTTCATATTTCACACAATTAACCAAAATTCCGTAACATTTGAAAGGTGGGTAAAAATACTGGAAAAAAAATATTGTCTGAGAAGCTTTCTCAGTATCAGCATCCAGAGATAACAGGGCAGATTAGGGTCTCCCCAGGGGAAAAAAACACAGGGCCACTCATTGTACCTTCTGCATATATCCCAACTTGCCAAAGTTCTCTCCCTTTCTGAGCAGACAACAGACAGTGCCACAGAAACATGGGAGAGGCTGAAGAAAGGCTATTCAGCTTTTTTGTTGTTGCTCTTTGTTTTTAAAAAGGGACAGGTCATAAAGGACCTCTGGCTTCATTAGTACCACTGCTGTGGAGCTTTTCTTTCTTCTGTGGCAAAGCTATGTAATATCTTCCTGGTACAACTATAATAGCAGGAGCTCAAGGGCAAATGTGACCTTATATTATCTACTTCAATGCTATTTTCTTCCTCATTTTTTTTCTCCTTCCTGCATATGTTCCCTCTCTCTGTTTTCTCCTCCCTTTCCTTTCAAGCCACTTAAATTAGAAGAGCACTGCTGTGCTTCAGTGGCCTCTTTTACAAAGTCCCACCAAGCCAGTCCCTCTGTCTTCCTCTACTTCCTCTATTTGGTGCTTCCTTGTAAAATTCCTCATTCATTGGTCAACAACTGGACAATTATTCAGGTACCAGACAAAGCTGTCCTTGCTTTCCCATGCAGCAGTCCAACTAAATTCTTCCAGCAATTGAGGCAGAACAGCATAAATAAGTTATCTATAAGTTATCTACCAAAACAAAATTCATGCCAGTTACCCTTCCAAGTTTTGTGTCAAGAAGCAGCATTTTTTGCTTCCTAAAACAAATATAAGACAATAGAGGACAAAATCTATAGGTCAAAACACAGGTCACGTAGCTATTTTTCTACACTTTCTGTACCTTCTATTGCTACTTAGCTATTAAAAAAATTATCCAAACCCACTCTAAAGCTGTGTTGAATGCTTCCCTAGCAGTGTCTAAGCTGGTGAGACCTGACTGCCACACACACAGCTCCTCTCTTTGAGCAGTACTCAGAATGCACTCACTGGGATGACACAGCAGGAGCTACCACATAAATTACATTTTTCACAAGGCTGTTCTCAGCTTAAAATGGAACTGCAGTCAAGGAAAACTACAGCTCCCAGCATTCTATGGCATTTTCTACTCACCAATAAGCTCAAGAGTGCAGAAAGGGCCATAATTTCATCATTCTGCATTGCTACTGAAATAAGACTGCCCACAGTTTCTGCTTTCTGCCTGCAAATTAGATGTCCTTAGAAGACTGCTGACCACAAAAAATGCTAGAAGTACTCGAGAAATCTCACACAGCATTCTTCTACAATAACTAGACTACTTCTGGCCCAAAATCAGTTCAAAGTTCTTAATGACAGGCAGGATTTGATTCTCTTTTTCCTTTTAAATACAAAGAAGGTAGAGATTTTTTAATCTCGTGTTTAAATTCAGAAACAACTTTGCTAACACAACTGCACATTACAGATCTATTCCCAGGTTCTTCTCTATTCTGCTCTCCTAAAAATGTCTTTAGCACCAGGATCAAGAGCCTGAACAACAACAAGAACAGCATTTCTTGTGTACCTGCATTTCCAAAACTGCCATACGTTGTATAATAACTATCAACATGAAAATGCTTTTAACTGCTTCATACAGCAAAGAGAGCTCTGCCAGGCAGGGGATTTGAATTTCTCTCAACAGCTTCCAAAGGCAACGCGAGCTATCAGCAGGGGGCTGACATCAACAAAAGGAACAATTTGAGCTGAAGATGGAATCTGGCCAGAACTGCAGTCATCTCTCAATAACTCATCTCAGAGATAAAACACCCTTGTTACGAAGCAGTCTAAATTTAGAATTAATTAGGAGGCATCATGCAACCTTGCAGTATTAGACAAGCTTACTTTAGGTGATAGTTAAAAAGGCATTTTCAGCTCATGCCTGTATTTTGCAATGTTTATGAAGATGTATCTCCAAATAGAAAAAGATCTTGATTTGTTAAAGATTATTTTTTAAATTCAATTTTAATTCAAAAAAATGCTTTCAAGTAAATACATAAGGAAAAAAACATTCTTATTTCAGGTGTATAGTGATGCTGGGACACAAGGGAAACAGAGGGTTGCAGCAGAGGTGTTTCCAAATGGTGAAAGAAAAACATCACACTTTAGCAGTGCTATCAGTATATCACACTTTAGCAGTGCTATCAGTGCTGGGGACACAGTATTGAAACTCAGATTTTGCATTCACTTCTCTGGTTATACTGCTTTGTGAGAAGAATGTGCCTGAAAAGAGTCATATAACTCTTGATACTTGGAAGTATATGACTCTTCTCAGGCACATTCTTCTTACAGAGTACCAAAAATTGTGGTGATGGAATGGAGGTGCCAACAAAAGGAATTTGGCATGTCTTCAGCTTCTGAAAGATGCTAGCATTAAACAATACATTTTAGTACCCTATGTTATGTTTACAAAGTATACAAGCCAGCATTAATAAAGATGTTAGAACCATGCTCTTTGCATTGTGCTGGTAGTGCAGCTTAGATAGCATGGCAACCTATCACCAAATTAACCCTATTTAAAACAAACAAGAAGAAAAAAAAATCCTTACCTAAGTAGCACACTTTGAGCCATATATTAAAATCAATAACTGCATGATTGTCAGTTCTCTTGCATTTGAGAACTGGGTCAGACTGCAGCAGCTTCAATTCAAATGGTTTAAAAATACAGTACAGCCATGGACGTCTACTGTGAACTCTGCATGAGTTCACTCTACATGAACTCACAGCAATCCAGCCCCTGTAGTCCTGTTATGGATGTGCTATCTCAAGATCTCATACTTCTACAAAATCTGCAAGGCTTTCTCTTATTGTCTGTTGTGTCTGAAAAACTTTTCTCAAGAGTATTAGGATGCCAGATGAACACGGAACAGTAATTTTTTAAGTGGAAGGTCTTGTACCAGTTTGGTAGGAATCTATTTTTCCAGTTTTTGTATATAGCAGCCAACTATAGAATCGTAGAATCACCAAGGTTGGAAAAGACCTAAAAGATCATCCAGTCCAACCGTTCACCTATTACCAATAGCTCCCACTAAACCATGTCCCTCTACACAACATCCAATCGCTCCTTGAACACCCCCAGGGTCGGTGACTCCACCACCTCCCTGGGAAGTCCATTCCAGTGCCTGACCACCCATTCTGAGAAGTAATATTTCCTAACGTCCAGCCTGAATTTCCCCTGCTGTAGCTTGAAACCATTCTCTCTGGTCCTGTGTCACAGGCCAGAGCAAAGATGGGAAGGAGTACTGTATAAAATAAAAACTAGATATAGTTTTACTGAGCAGACAAGCAAATAGAAGAACAAATTTCTAATTGGTCTAGGAAAACACATCTCTCTCCAAGTGTGGGTCTCCTTGGTTTTATATCTCTTCCCAAGCACTAAATGAGTACCAACATTACTTAATGGCTGTCAGGGCCACGGTGACCAAGAAGTCTACACTACAAAGACAGAGATTTTGAGTATCCTACAAGAGAGAAATGAGCGTGTCACAGCCCTTTTAGTCACCATGTCTACCCAGAGGATCTCCACGTATTCAATATTTAGATGCCAATGAGCAATTAACTTAATTCCTCCTCTTCCTCAAACTAACTGAAGACATCCCATTGATGGCATATACACAGTCTTCATCCCAAACAAACAGAAAGCTCTTGGACATAAATATATTTCAGAATTTTATCTCAGTTTGACAAATTAGAAGATACTTTCTAGCTATGAGAATCACTGGTTATTATTGCAAATGATCCCTATCCACAGACTGTTTTCCATACCAGACAAAATGAAGCTGCAATTTTACCAATACACTCTACTGCTACTGGACTAACAGAATAGCCCAGACTGGATTCCTAAATCCAAGTCAGAAATGCTCTAAAGGAATAAAAAATGCTCCAATTTCCTGTACATCATGCCTGTCACACAGGGAACTGAGTAAACACAAACTATCTCATGAATTCACACGTACTCAGATTATGTAAAAAACCTCATCCCTTAGGATAAGCAGGCCTTTGCATTTTACCCAGTGAGTCCATTTGGTTTTCTTCTATTAGCCTATTGATCAGACCATTGGCTTTCTCAATGGTGCAGACAGCAACATCCAGCGAAGAGAAACGTCCAGCAGGAGAGATGCTTCCCATGTAGCCTTCAACTCTCACATCCACCTCCTGAAACAGGGCCTGTTTTCCAAAAGATATAGCATGTTGTACCAAGGTTATAAATGTGAATTCTGACCGACACTTGCTGGAATTACTTAAAGTCTATGCATGCTACAACCACGATCCCTAACACTTTTAATGCCAACAAATCAAATTAAAACCATAGCTCAGACAGTTACTGCTCCTTATCCCACACTCCACTGTCATTTGTATTTATTCCCAAAGCAGAAGCCAAACAATACATATTACAGGATAATGTAAACATAACTGAGATGGAGAACACTTCATCATATAAAAGCATAATTTACTATTAAGGAAGTTAGAGAGCACACAGTACAACAGTTCATAATAGCAGATAGCCTCACTCCTGAAAAAATATGCAGCAAAAGCCAAATGTTGGGCCCCAAATACAGAAGCATCACATCTCCCAGCTGAAAGTCAAGGAACAGTGACTTCTTCCAAGGCACATCCATGTAATGCCAAAGTTTTAGCATGCTACACACAGTATTAATAAAAGATACAAACATTTTGAAGCAGATGGGTAGGATACCATACGATTTCAAATGTGCAGTTAAAACCAAACCACTGGCCAGATGAAGCAGAATATGGTATTGATAATTTTCCAGCTTTACAAGATTAAGGAAACAGCATTTTCCACTAACAGTCTCTACAAAGTAGCTTTTGCAATCAGTTGGTATCTTTACCCAGGAAATGTTACTGTCTAAGGTTAATAAAATCCAAAGTATCAAACTATTACAAAAAAAGAAAGGCCTGTTGATTTTACTGTAGCCTTTAGTAATTTTTATTATTCTGACACATTAGCCAATGGAAACAATATTTTGCATGAAATTCTTTCCCCCAAAAAAGTATGTTATAAAAAGACCGTTTCCACTGTAATGTTGTTTCTAAAACAGCTGAGGTGAGGAAGCTGAAACATAACTACATCCTGTCCCAACATATTTTTAACCAAAGTGAAATCAAAAGCATGAAATTCTGATGTAACACCTCAAAGAAAGCTAAAAAGAAAACTAAAAAGCCAAAGTTGGCCATTTTGAATAAAAATGTTGAATTCTGAGGTTGTTTTTTTCCAACTTAAACTAAAATTTGTTCTCATTCTGTCTACAAATTCTTTCTGAAACAACTCTGGAGGTTTTTTTTGTTTGTTTGTTTTTTGGGTTTTTTTTTGCTCAAATCCATGAAAATAATTTATTTTAAAACACAATTCAACAGCTATAAGCTGTACAATCACCTTCCTCACATGCTACTCACCTGCAGATAACACTTCTTCTCTTTGGCCACAGAGACAAAGGGAAGGATGAAAAGAGCTTTCTTACGAGTCTCTAAGACTCGCTTCAAAATGAGCAATTCTGCAACAAGAGTCTTTCCAGCACTGGTAGGAGCTGAAAAAAAAATGTACTTTTGTATCAAATTTTAAAGTAATAGGAAAAAAAAAATCAAAAAATGAGCATCTTAAAACTAGCACAGAAAACAAGAGGAAGCTTGGGGCACGACTCTTCAGTTTTCTTCCTTACAAATGCTTTTGCACTTATCCCCAATAATGGGTCAAGATGTCTGCAGAGAATTTCTCTTCTAGTGTCTTCTACTATGCTTTTTACCAAGTCTTGTGCTCTCATTTCTGCTCTGAAATCAGCAGCATCTCAGTTAAGCTGGGGAGGAGAAATGAGAAAAGCACTACAGTCTCTTGGTTGGAAAGGAGAGCTTAGCTACCACCTCACTGACCTAATCCCTTAATATTCTAACCCAACATCTTCTGGAGCCAAGTAATAAAACTCAAATACAAGCCTCAAAAAAAAATCATTCTGCCTCTCCTCTAAGCTGACCACGATCCTAGTGCTGATTTGGGACCAATTTGGGGTAGACATCCCAAATTGTAATTTCCTAATTGATTTCTAGCCCACCCATCCATCTCCCCTTCTATTCCATGCACCCCAACTACACTAAGAAAAAATGATGGAGGGATTGAAAGAATTAGATAATAAATGAAAAATTTCAGGAGTACTTAAATCTGATATGGCTGGTATCATTCAGTTCCTTGTTGCCTAGTCTGTAAAAAAAAAAATAGAGCACTGACTTAAATTATCAGTTTCTAAAGGAATAATAACAGAGAAAAGGGAAAATAAGTCTCTCTCCACATCTGGAAAGGGGACCATCGAGCCATGTACCTCTTACAGCAATGAGGCAGAAAAGTAAATTTTCTCTTAAGTGGGTGTCTCCGGAATAAAGAGGACATTGACCTTTTAATCTGCCAGTTCAGCAACATTCTGCAGCAGTACATTCTTGTGAATGGCACTGGGAAATGTAGGGGGTTTGTTTATTATGTTTGCATACCTGAGTAAACCAGGTTCTTCCCTTCCAGAACTTGTCCAAGCATTAGGCACTCCGCTTGCCATTCAAACATCTGTACTACTCCCAGACTGTGATATTTCTCCAAGACTGCTTTAGGAAGACCCCAGCTTGCAAGGAGCAACTTGTCTGCTTGATCTTCAGGAATATTTACCTGCTGATATTGCCCTTTGGGAGGAAAACAAAAACAGAAACAGTACAAGCCTTGAACATAAGGTCACTTAGGTAACATACCTAAAGGTCAAACTTCTTTACATCCTTCTTATTATGGGGAAAAAGTAACAAAGCATTAACTTTCCTGTATTTTCAATATTTCCCACATATATTTTATCATTCTTCTCATCACCCTCCTGACATCACCCTCTCAATTTCTCCTCCAATTAGGTTTTCTACATACAAATAATATCTTCGCCAAACTCTCAGTCTGGCATTTGTTTTTGAGACAGAGTAACCACAAGGAAATACAACCAAATACAGACTGGAGCAAAATTTCAATGCTGATTAGCTTAGCAGCATTACAATGTATTTGCCATCTTACCAATCCTCAGACCATTTCCTTTTTACATTACCACTACAGAGCCCTCAGTAGTCCCCACAGGCTACAGAACTGCCCAGGCTCTTTCTCACTTCACAGAAAAATCTGAATAACTAATGTAAAATAAACAGGCAGCTCAAGCCACTCTGCACAGCTACGTCTGTTTTTCAGTGCTGATTAGTATCTTCACCACACTGCCAGTTCCTTTAGTTTAATTAAGTTCCTCGCTTCTCATTTCTTGTCTAGATAATTTTGTGCTGGCTACAGATACTGCCTCCTCTGTGGTTCTCTCTTTTTCCTAATCATTAAGGAAACTCAAATCTTTTGTCCCTTTCCTCATCTGAGACAGAAAACAGTTTTCTGATCCACAGTAATGCCCTCCATGACTACTTAGTTCCCATAGCAGCACTTTGTGAAAGATGTATCATTGGATCTCAAGCTTCACTCCTAACGCTAAAACCAACAAGCTGCCTATGAAAGAGTGCACAGGTAAGAGATGACATGGGAGGTGTAAAGAGTATTAGAAAGAGATGAAGTTCAATTAGGAGATGTGTAAAGGCCTTCTGCGTAGATATGAGGTACAAAAAGGCACCGCACATCTCTGCATTCACAGGAATCCATCCTCTAACCAGGACCATGAAACGTGGTGCTTTCAGATAAAACCATTCACAGAATCACAGAATTGCAGGGGTTGGAAGGGACCTCTAGAGATCATCCAGTCCAACCCCCCTGCCAAAGCAGGCTCCCTACACCACGTCGCACAGGTAGGCGTCCAGATGGATCTTGAACGAATGAGGAGGAGATTCTAGAGGCTGGAATCGTTAGTACAGCTGGACAGACCGCTCTGATTTGCTGTACTAGGGCAGCACCTAGAGGCCGAGGCCCGCTGTTACATGGCGTTAACCAGAAACGAGCCCCGCTCCAGCACCGTGCTCGCGCCCTCCTCAGCTGAAGGCCCAATTGTACAGAAAGACCCTTGGATTCACCTTTGTGCACCGCCAGCCTTTTGGCTGCGGCCGCTTCCCGCAGGGAGAACCCAGCCCGTGCTTCACACCGCCGGCGCAGGCCCTGCCGGGGCCCACCAGTCTCCCCCCGTCCCCTCACCCAGCGCACCCCGCCTGCACTCCCGTTACCTGCCGAGCCGCCGCCTGGGCTCCCGCTGTAGCGTAGGGAGACCTCGAGGCCGGGCGGAGGGCTGAGCACGGCGCGGCAAGGAGTGGGGCCGAGCGGGGCAACCCGGGCCGCCCTGCCGCCATCTTCCCGCCGCGCCATTCAAACGGCAGCCCCGCCTCTGGAGCCCCCAGCGGCCGGGTCGGTTTCCACAAGGTAATAAACAGCAGAAAAGTACAGAAATGAAAGTTTCCTTCTTTAATAAGTCAGCACTTAAAGGATTGTATCCATCTTGTTACCCTGTAGGTCAAAGGCTAATCACACCCCGGCTATGGACTCAATAGTTGCACAGAAGGCAACTCCCAAGGCAGACCATTTTCCTGTGTTTGTACGAAAAATACTGGAGAAAATATTTCAGTCAAGTACTCGTCTACATAGTAACAATATATAAATCCATTACAATAGAGAAGAGGGGAAAAAAAAAGAGCGCTGTTGTTACTTGAAATGGTCACAGCATTGATGTGTCTCACTGCAACGTGTAGTTTTATATCTACAAAACAAGATATATGACTTCCCTGTCCTTCACTGAATGTGAAGTCATACTTCATGTATTCCCTGCAGCCTTAAGAAATGCTATTTAACATTAAAAAGAGCTTTAATTTTCATTTTACTAATGAAATCTTATTTTGCTAACCATTTAAACCATCAAAAAATAGCTTATAAAACTTGAAGACCTGTTTTTACCAAAGTGAGATAAAGAGCTAACTAGCAACCAACCGAAGAACTTGATTCCGCAGGTACGTGCACAGCTGGTTCATTAAGTCTCTGTTCTGTCCTTCAACCCAGTGCATTTCTACTAAAACATCACTTCCTTCTTTCTTCACATTCATTAAACACTTAAAGAGGAAACATCTACCAGTTTCCTTGGGACTTTGTCCTTTTTCAGCTGTTAGATTGCTGGCTTCCTCTGAAGGCAGAGGTCCCAGCTTTGCACTACTGGAACCTTCGTTAAATGATGCTTCTGCCTGCTGTGCTTCTGTCTCCTCCTCTTCCATATGCTCACTAAATTCTTTGGTAGCTGATACTTCCCTTAGCTCATCATCTGTAGTCAAGTGGACATCTCCATCGGGTGCCACAAGCTCAGTTTCAGAGTCTTCAGTCTTGGATTTTTCACAGTCCAAACTCTTGCTGACGCTGTTCTGGCTGTTTTTTTCCTCTTCCATTGCTTGCGGCACATCATCAGAAGCTCGAGGAAGTTCTCGTAGTTGCCTTACCCTCTCTCGTTTCTTTCTCCTCAGATGAACCCAGGAGTTCTCAATGGCAGTCACAAACAGACTAACTTCATCTTTCCCACATGGAACACGCTTATGCTGAACCTATTGAAGAAGACAGAAGAATTTGCAAATTATTCATTCACACACTTTAAAGTAGGACATTGTAACACCTAACACTTAATATTTTACCTTCAAATCAGCGAGAATCTTTTCTATCCAGGCTCTAACAACAGCAATGCCTTCTACAGCATCCCAGCCCATCGCTGAAGCTTTGATGGATAATTCCTTGACTGTAGAAGCCAAGACTGTAAATGTAATTGGCTTTCGAGGTTTTTCTAGTTTTCTTCTCTTAGAGGGAGGTGACTAAAAGAAGGAACAAAAGCAGTGTAACACCAAAAAATCCACAATGCTATGCAGTATTAGTGGGATGACTTCTGTACTCATGATACCTACGGATTAACAGTGTATCTTAACCACTAAATAGTTGCTGACATAACCTATGCTTCGCTTTACTCCAAAGAGTTATCTGATAAGGTTGAGTACATGATCTCAAGGAACACAGGCCTGGCAAAGAATGGAGTCAGGACCCTAAACTTCAGGAGAGCAAAGTTCAGCCTGTTTAAGGAGTTGTTGGATGAGGTCTCCTGAGAAGATAGAGACAAAGGAATGGAACAAAGCTGGCTTCTCTTGAAAGATGCCTTTCTGAGAGTGCAAGAGCTCTCCATCCCTCAGAATAAGCAGGCAGAGAACACAGGAAACCAGCATGGCTTGGTAAAGACCTACTGGTCAAACTGAAGGAAAAGGACAAGCACAGGTACTGGAAGCAACCTGGGAGGAATATAGAGCTGCTGTCTGGATTTGCAGAGAGGGGATTAGGAAAGTCAAGGCACAGCTGGAACTGAACCAGCAGTGGCAGGGGTGTTAGAACCAGTGGCAGGGGTGTTAGAACTTGATGATCCTTGGGGTCCTTTCCAACCCAAGCCATTCTATTATAAACTTGGGTCGAAAGCAGCAAAAACATATTCATATTTATTTGGTAACAAGAATCTACATGAAAATTAAAATCAAATTATCAGGAAAATTTTAAATCTAACCCAAATTTCTAATATCCTACATACACTTTCTGGACTAACAAGTGATCCATACTTTCACTAAAACCCACAGGAAATACATTCAGTCTTCTTTTTCCCTCCCAGTACAAGGACAACAGGTAACAATTCCAAAAGACTGGGAGCCAATTAACAAAACCCACTGTCCACACAGCCCACTCCATCAACATCCCTTTCCAATAGAGAGCAGTTCCTTTCTCAGCTGTTGTACTTACAGCTCATTAGGCTCTTCCTCAAATAAGAGGAACAGACATACAAAAGCAGGTCAAAACTAAGGTACTTACAGGTACTTGTACATCATCATAGAAACTCCATGCCAGTGCCCATCTCATAGTACGTCCTTGACAGAATTCCGTGTGCGTAACTTTAGGAACCTATGTGAAGTAGCAATATGAAATTTTGTTTAGCATTAATAAATAACACAGCTTTACTACAGACATTTTTAAACAACAAGAGCTAGGATAGTTATTTCCTCAAGTCAGGAATGGAAATTCCTTCTGACGTAGCTCATAGTTGTTAGTGACACGTTAAGCTGTTCAGTGCCAAGGCTGGTAACAGTGGCTGAAATTTCCTATCTCTATCTACCATGTTATCTACCACTTTGAGGACTCCAGGTTCAGAAACACTACCCTTTACATGCACTAATCCAGGACACATCTGCATTCTGCCACTGCAAAAAGCACATTCTTTTTCCCTGTTCGGAACCTGCTCCTGTTCCACGCTTGAATGCTAAATCAAAGGAACACAGAACCAAGGCAATGGATCACTGGGAAAATAAACAGGGTCATTTTTCCGAGCACATCCGTATCTCTGATAAATAAATAAATAAATAACTCTTAAACATAAAACTCAGACCCAATGTTAGCATTATATAGTCATTCCATACATGCATGTTGTGAATGTTGTACAGTATTTATGTATGGTATTAAGGATGTGCTCTATACAGTCCAGGATAACCACCAACCATCCTACTTCGCTCTGAACTATCATCAGCTCCACAGCATAAGCCCCAGGCCTACACAACAAAAATCAAACAGAGAAGTGTAACTTTTGAGTACTGCCTAAAACAGAGCACACATGCGAGAGAGAGAGAGAGAAGGGCATGGAAAGAGACAGAGATGAGACAAAGAGACAGACAGAGGAAAATCTCTATTCTAATTTTTTTTCCTACCTTTGAGTTCCTATATCTATCAAAATTCCAATAATCAATTGAATTTTTAGAACATGAATGCCATATTCTAATCTAAAGCACCACATAATATGTGCTGGGTTAAAACAAACATAACCCCAGATCTACTGCAATTGTGATTACCAAACTAATCCAAACGGAATTGGTAGTCCCAAGAATACAAAAGAAAACCTCAGCTCTTCCATACAAGGCTTATAAGGATTTCTCTTATTTTAATGAGGTGCAAACAACACAGCACAGGGAAGAAAGTGTGTAGAAGTTTATACCGAATTCAACATACACAGAACATGTAAGGCCTGTATATAAAACTTACCCCCTGGATTTTAAGTTCCTCTTTCAAAGGTGCTAAACTGCATTTCTTCCCCAGCATACAACTGTACCACCTGCAGGCAATACACAACAAAGAGTTTTTACAAATACGGATCAAGGGAAAAGGAAAACTAACACAAAGAACAACCTGAATCAGAGATCTGCATGAACATTAGCAAATTCAAAAACAAAACAAAAAGAACAAAATTCATCTTAAACAGGGGACTATAACACAGTACAACATGAAACAGGAAAGCAGCAAGGACAGACAAGAGAGGAGAATGTGTTCTCAGAAAATATGATGATACTAATACTGAAAGAGCATCTGAATGAGCAGGAATCATGTCTCATGAAGTGACCTTAATAACATGTCATGTATCCCTCCTTACAATAATCGGTGACTTTCCCTGGAGCAAAATCAGCATAAGAAGAAATATTCAGTTACTGACAAGCATACATGCTTTACAGGCTGCCCTACTGATCGCCACTTCTGCTCATTCATCACCCATTATCCAGGTTCCCATTACCATATGAGAAATAAAACAGGAGCACTCTCCCACCTCCAAAGAAAAGAAATTTGTTTAGCTGGAGCTAATCTTTCACTTAGCTTCTCATCTTTAGTATCTCCAAGGAATACACTTCCATTCTTCATTTAACTTACTTCTCAACTTCTGTTACCCTCTGTTAAATAACCGTCCCTTAAAACTGCAGTTAAGTTGATTTTCCGCATATTACAATATAAAGAATTTCACAGAGCAATGCTTACATGAAATCCCAACATTCCTGGCAAAACTAAAACACATTTCTTCCACAAACCTACTAAATACCAAACCTTCAACTCCTAGTTGAAGAAGAAGGGAAGAGGAGGTAGAATAAGCCATGAAAGCCTGCTGGCCAAAGGGAGTCTCAGTCCTCTCTATTAACGGTTTACTACTCATGCCCTTTGGTACTGTTGCCAAACCTTGTTTCTAAAATTCAACCAGGAAAAGAGAAAAGCTTCCAAATAACAGATTTCTAGGAGTTAACATACATCCTCCTACTCCAGAAGAACCTAACAATAAATGATGTTCACCTTTAGCAGGTACACGTGCTAATTCAGCTGCAAGCTACAAGTGCCACTGGTAGGGGCTTTTTTACTTTCTGCCTTTAAAAATAGGCAGAAAGTACAGGGGAGAAAATATAGGGGAGCCTAATGACTTGTAATCGTTAGATGCTCAGGAGCAATTGATTTTATATAAATTGAGATTAAGCAACTGAACTAAACACTGGACCACAGCTACACTCTTTACTAAAATATCACTTCCACATTATTTCAGACAGAGTAGCAGGTCAACATTAAACCCAAAGAAAGCACTTACCGTAACCTCTTTTTCAGTTGTAAGCTATCGTGAATAATTCTCTTGACAAACTCTAGCTCTCCCCCCTCAGCCATGATTTCAGTGATCCCTCCTGTATTTACAGAACTCGGAGGAGGGCGCCGTGGGTTTCGAGAATTTACTCCCTGGATAAGAAAGATTATTTGAGATTAATTAATATTTTTAATTGTTTTTTAAAATGGATTACTTTTAAACTATACCTAAATTCAATTTTCAGTCGATAGCAAAAGACACAGCCTCTATCCTTCTCCACACTGCCACCATGGATAGAATCATAGAATGACCTGGGTTGGAAGGGACCTCAAGGATCATGAAGTTCCAACCCCCCTGCCTGGCAGGGCAATAATGGATAATAAGGTAAAAATACATTCAAAATAAGCCTATATAAGAGGCACTGAATTTCAGATTTAGTAGCAATCTACTTTCTAAAGCAATTCTCAAAGACAACAAAATCTTGTGATAGGATAAAATCTTCAGACAGGATAGCGGTTTCAAGCTTTTCAATATTTGTTTTGGAGCAGAGGGGTGCAGAAAAAGAAAACTTCAATGCTATTTTGTAATCACTGGGGGATTTTCCACTGAATTTTCCCAAAGTGAAGAGGTTTAATTGTTGATACCCTCCCACTCAGTGAGTTCTGGAATAAGTACATGCAACTTTTAGTTTGCTAGCTTACCTTTGCTTCCAATTGGTTGGCAAAAAAAGGAGGGTTGCACATGCAGAAGTCATAAACTATCTCAGATTCTTCTTTCAGTGCATCCATTAGAAGAGTCTTCTGTGGTACCTTAACCACTAACAGAAAAGACAGATTCAGTCAGTAAGGAGTGTCATATTTTATCAAACATGTGATTTTCACTTCTGCATTTCTTGAAACAATATAAAACTTCCTTGGCAACATATTCAACAACAAAAAGCATAACACAGCATGCAAATAAAAGTTAAGGAGTAGCATACAAACAGCTTATCAGTATATCCACAGTAGCAGTGGAAGACACGTGTCTTTAAATCTACGATTAACTGCACTAAGTTCTCTGCTGCAACCACGAAAGCAAAAGCTTTCATAGTTCAAATTTACGAAAGGAAAGTGGCTTATCCTACTGTTACATATGGGGTATTGATTAAAAAAAAAATGCAAGGAAGAACAAATTTTGGCAATCATCCTATTCCAATAAAATATACGCGCCAACTCAGAACATCAGGTAATTTTTTGCTACTACTTACAATCAAACTCCAAAATGGGTGTTGCTAAAATAGTAACTGGTTACAGCAGCATAATCAGCTCCAGATAAACACTTCAGACCCGGGAATTAAGAAGTCACAGGGTGGATCAATTCCAGGAAGCTGCCGGCTACAAGTACCCATAGTGGCACTCCCTGACCTGCTGCTCTGCCCAACAGCAGTCAGTCATTTACTTATCATTTAGCTTATCACTGTAGGCACTACAGCTACACCTGAGACATCTTCCTATGCTGGAGGTATTTCCTGTAAAGTGTAACAGCACCGCAGCACTAAGAATCCTATGATGGCAGTAGTTAGAGAATAAAGACATTGTTCTCCACATCAAGATCTGGATCTTCAAGACTGAAAGGGACAGGGGAAAAAATGATACTCCCAAACTCTATAAAACCCTCACTGACATTTTTCCAAGCTCCTCCACAGATAAAGCCTCGCACTCTGCTACTACCACAGGCACTGTTAAGACTTCATTCAGAAATGAAGAGTAATAATTGACTCTGTACAAAGTATACGTATTAGTGTCACACACATTATTTGAGGGGAATACTCCATGTCTCCCAGCAGCAGAAGCAGCAGGACTCTAAGAAATGCTTCGGTAACAGAATGAAACATGGAGAGAGAAAAGCTCCCTAGGATTCAGTTTAACTTTCAGATGAGTAGCTCTTTTTCCATAGTTGCCATTCTGAACAAGCTTTAACTTTTTGTTTTAAGCGCACGTGGACCATAGCAAACACTCTGTCAGTAAAACCAACACAGCAAGTATTAGCAGGAGTACTGGTTCTGATTATGCCACTTGAATATGGCAAAAAAAAAGCAGTTCACAACATCTGTATGCTACTAAATCGCCTATTATATCATACCTTTTATAAGATCAGACAAGTTATTCTGTTCCACATTCTTCTTGGCATAATTGAAGCACATATCATCCACTTCTGTTGCAAGAAAATACCAGCCATTCAATGTTGATCCAAGTAATGGGTATATACACGATGCCCCTGTCCCTGCAGTGTGAAAAGCATATGAAGAAAGCAAAATAAGTCTCCAGCGTTATACACAGCAGTCATGCACTTTAAACAACAAAAAGAATTAATCTCAAGAAACCACTGCTCAACAATCATCCATTATCCAGTTCTTTAGCAAATCATTTTAAAAAGTAAAACACGGTACTGTGAAAGATGCACTATGAATAGGGAGCACCACACTCCTTGCTAGCATACGTTTGCTACTGAATTATCAACTTCTCCAGCAATTTTCCCACATATGACAATGTTTTATGCAGAGAAAGAACTCGGTCTTACTTGCTTTGCATGTGTGTGTATATGCACATTTAATTGTTACCGTAATTACTGTACTATTTTCCTTTTCTGGCCTAGTGAATACTTTTTATCTCAGCCCGAGTTCTGCCTTTTTTCCCCCAATTCTCCTCCCCATTCCACAACAAGGGGGAGTGAGCAAAGGGCTGCACGGTGTTCAGCTGCTTGCTGGGTTAAAACACAAGCCACGGAAGAAGTAACTTACCAAAGGATCCCAAGAAAGAGTTACTATGCAACTCACAAGCTCTCATGCATACATCTAAAACACTAACATAACTCAGAAGACAGTAACTTAGAAGACAGAGAAAAAAATACAACTGACTTCCCACACATTTTCTTTCCTCAAAACTACTGAGTTGAGTTCATTAGCTGTAAGTAACGGGCTAATTAAACACTTGGTCCTATAAACAGCCCGTGGTTAGTACCTATGTCAATGCCCCGCCTGAGCACTCCCTTGTCAACACCCTGATGGCCAATGAGATCCTCCACCCAGTGGATGTAGTTCAGCCTCAAGGGGACGGTCGGGATGAGCCTTTCCAGGGGGATGTCAATGGTGAGCCCAAAATCCTCCTTCAGAAGGGTACACGTCAGGGCTCTCACCGCCTCGGGGTCCTTGAAGTTCAGGCTGAAACACAAACAGGCGTTACCTTGGGGCCCGGCTCGGAAACCCGCCCCCCTTCCGCCCCGGCCTCCTACCTCACCCTGCCGGCCAGTGTGGTCTGTACGTGCTGCCGGAACTCGGGGTACTTGCCGGCCAGGTAGGCGAAGTCGGGCGGCTTGTCCTTGTAGCGGTTGCGTGAGTGCATCGACTTGTTGAGCGCCATGGCGGGAGCAAAGAGCCGCCCGCACCTCAGCGGGGCCCCACCGCAACGCTTCCCGGCACGCACCGCGGGCAGCCGGGACCTACCAATGGCGGCGGGAAGGGGGAGCTGTGAGGGGACGGGGACCGGGAGGGGAAACACGGAGGAAAAATCCCACCTTCCTGAAGGTGCCTGTCGAAGATCAGAGCTGCTTCTGATTGGAAGTATTTACTGTAAGTTACTTCTAAACACGTCTAGAGGGCGAGCGAGGAAGAGCGCTGCATGAAGCAAAAGGCTGTGGGTTGGGTGTCGTGATGCTAAAGGGACGCTAGACGGTAGAAGAGACCATGGAATAGAAGACACCATGGAATAGAAGACTGGAACCTCATCCATCACTATGTGAGATGGGCGTGTGTGTGTGTTAATTATCTCACAGGTAATTGGTGAATGTGCACTACCTGTGGAGGTATCATGGACTCAGAATCATGTCATCTTGGAAGGGCTTCTGGTGGAAACATCCCCAGCGCCACTAATAAAGAATACCTGGCTTAATGGTAACAAAACTTTGCCGTTCAGTTTCTGTGCACTGATTTTTTAAGCATTTCATTGGCCAGTGAAATGCAATGGTATTTCATTTCCATGTGACAGGAGGAACTTACTGAGTACGGTGTGTTGCTTCCTTGGATAACCTGGGTAAAAACATACTTCAGCAGGAGTAACATTAAAGTGTAATCTATTATTATTCTTTTATATATTTTTATCCTTGTTAAACCTCCAAATGCTTGTGTTGTTTCAGAATTCAACACGTAGGCATCCCATTGGACTCTCAACTGTGTGAAATGACTTGCAGCTGGATTTGCTTTCAGTCCTAGGTCCTGCCCTCACAGCTGCCTGTGTCCTAAGGGACTAATGTTATCGCTTATTCTTTTAAACACGCACCTTTTTGACCAGAGCAACATCCCAGCTCACTTCCAGCCCACCCTTCCCACTTCTGGAAGTCATTCTCCACCCTCTGCCCCCACCCACAGTCGAAGAAGGGAAGCTGATACAGACAAAAGCAGAATGGAGGCCGAGTTAAAAATATGAACTTTAATTTGGAGCACTTAGTGTATTTACAGTAGAAAGGTTCTCTCTAGTCAAAGGATGACAGATTCTAAAACAAAATCCACATTCACAAACATGTGGACCTGCACCTGATGCAGGCTAATTGCTTTTTGCTACTTCTGCTTCGCTCAGAGTAACAGCCGTGAGAAAACCCTGGTGTGAGCTTGTAGATGGAATCAGATGGTCCTTACACCGAAGTAGCACATACACAATGGAGTCCAGAAAGTAGTGTGAAGTTATCCAACAGCTGCTAACAAATGACTCATATAAATGAACGTATACGCAGTCCCATTTGCAGCTACGTCAGATTCAGTGAATCATTATTCAGGGAGAGACAGGCAAGCAGACACAAGCCTACCAACCTGTGTGCAAGCACAGATTTGCAGGGACACTCACTGCCAGGTACAAAGGTACCTCCTCACCCACCCAGACACGTGCATTCTTTTCCACTCTGCACTAGGACAAACATACAGGCGTGTGTTTTGTTAATGCTGTCTTACACGGTTTCTACACGCAAAAGAAACTTTAAAAAAAGCACCAACCCTTTCATCTGACCCGCTGGCTCAGAATCCTTGTTCCTAATGAACCAGAGAGAAATGGGAGCGTGGAAAGGATAACGCCCTCCTGTTTCTCCCTGAGCCACCCCTTCTGAATCTCTGCCATTTCTGCCATAGTAAGAGGGCTGAAGGCGCAGCACTTTGATAACTTGCTGATATCAAAAGGGAGCGATTCTCTGCTGCTCCCAGAAGTAACGTGCCGGTTGTGGGCATGTCCTCTCACAGCTTCCCTCGAGTCAGATTTCGCAATCAAATGGCTGCAATGTGAGCCGGTTTAAGTATCCGATATTGCAGAAAATTAGATCTGCAAAAAGTGAGCAAGTATTTTAGCATTTGAACCGCCAGTTCAATCAAGTCACCCTACCAGTTAGCCTGTCACATGGTGAGCAAAGCACCTGCTTCAGCAACCACTTGTCTGCAGAGTAGCTGAGCTATCACGTCACTCTGAGCTCCTGTTTTCATCTCGATCAGAGTCCACAGATCACTTCCTTTATGAGGTGCTTTCCCTCTTTGGGAAAGGAGTTGTTGAAGAGGTTTCTCTTGGCTTAAAAGGAGTTGAACTAACACGGCGGTTATGAATCAAACCTCCAGCATACTCTGCTGCTATAAACCCCCTTAAGGAGGGTTAGAAAGGTAGGAAGGAATGGGAAAAGGAAGACAAGAAATGGAGTTACGATCCTCTCTCACCAATCACAGCAAGGGGAAAGATCAAAGATGGCTGTGGAAACTGCAAGGTTGATGAGAGTTCTGGTTTAGCAAAGCCTCTTGAATAGCTTCACTGCAGCCACTCAGCTCCATTTGGTTGAGAACGCAGCTGATGTGCTCCACAGTTGCAGCGTGGCCCATCTGCAGTTTCCAGAGTCTGACCATTTCATACTGGGCCTCTCGTAAACGTCGATGCTCCATCTCAATTCGCTCCAGATCATAGTCAGTCAGACCCAGCCGCCTCATAAACTCTTTCCATCGAGACGGCGGTACGTGATCCACTACAGTGTAGAGAACAGCAGGATCTGAAAGAAGAGAAGGAATGAAGTGTGAGAATCAGGGTACTGCAGCCTCAAGGGGAACATGTCTTGGGACTGCAGAAATGGGCAACAGGAATCACAGAATTATAGGGGTTGGAAGGGACCTCTAGAGATCATCAAGTCCAACCCCTGCTTGTTGAAGGACTTGTAGGCTCAGAGATGCTGGCCAGGCTTTGAGCTGTGCATGAAGTATGCATGCGCGTACACAAGGCAAGCACACCTGGTAAGATCTCATCCATCCTCCCAGCCATATCTGCATAATCAGATATCCCTAGGGAGGGATACCGGAGTTACACCTACTGTCTGGAAGCTGCCTCTTCCTGGCAGTTCTGATGCAGTCTGGCAGCTCATGTGAACTTTGTAGCAGAGGTGCAGATGGTGGTGCTGCATTCACTAGCAATTCTTTTTCTTTTTGGATCTCGGGAAGGACAGTAATTGCACTCCCTTTCACCTCAACCTGAAAGAGACAATGTCTTAGTTCAGAATCACCCACAGCAGCACAGTACTCCTATTACAAGGAATCACCAGCTTTCTAAAAGAAAACGTAGCAAAGACAGGTCGAAAGCAGATGGTGAAGTTTGATTTTTTCCTGTATCTCTTGTTTAAGCAGAAGGCATCAAAAGCCTATTTCACAAGGAATTTTATTCTTCTTTTGACATAAAGAAAGCCTGGAATCCCAACCCATTGCCATTCTAGAAGTCCCAAAGGCCACTTCCCTCATCAACCTTCTTTGTAACACTATGGAAACCCTACTTTGACTATTGCTCTTAATTGCTAATCAACAACACAGCTGATGAAATGCTGTAAAGCTGGACTAAGAACATTAAGGGTTGAAGTTCTGAAGTGAAATAAAATTATCTAAATTGTCTCATCTTGGGATATATAGAGAGATAATGGGATTAAGGATTAGTTGTCTGAAAAAACAATGCATTCAGAAAGAAAAGAACACAAAGCCAGGAGTTTGAAAAGCACCTCCTAGCAAAATGGAAGTAAGATTTTAATGGCTCCACCTGCTACAATGAAAGATTTTTTAATTCAACAGCCCTATTATTCAGCTTATTTGAAAACATAAGGCCTGAAAACAGCCCATGGGGAACAACTTTACTCTGGATCCCAGGTTAATGTGGTTGAAAGAGGAATGGAAACTCTTACAATCATCTTTTTGCTCACCTCAGATACTGGCTCCTTGCTTGTCTCTGGCAAAGATACTTGAATGAGAAAGAAAGAAAACAAAAATTATTTTCACTTCCTCTCTTCCCAGAGAAAACAGGAAAGCAGCTATTCATAATCCTGACCTCAAAAGGTTTTTACAGCAAACTCTCATCTGCCAGAAACGAGCTCACATGCACTTCCAGTCACAGCACAGAAGCAGAGTTGCAGGAAGTGCACCAAGCTTGGCTGTTGAGTTTTCACATTCCCTCTAGCCTTGGATCAGAGCAGCGTAATGGATCCCACTGTTTCCCTCATATGCGTATGTATGCATACATTCACACAGCTGAGTGATGTATATCACAATCAGTATCACAGCATATGCTGCTATACTTACCACACAAGTAGAAAGGAGAGGCTATCCCATTTTTCTGAACCATCTTCACTGCTTTATTTACAATGTAGACGACACAGATAACCACAAATATCGCCACAATGATGCCAAGAACAAGGTTCCCATCTGGACAAAAGGGAGAAGGTGAATGAGTGAGAGACTGAGAGGGGAACAGGTAAGTACTTAGGTACCTGAGAAAGAAGAACAAGGGAGCACATGCAAATGGTGATGAGTAATGAATAATGACTTGAAACACTAGAGACAGCAAGGTGTTGACAGATAATGTCAACAAAACAAGTTTGCACTGAAAAGATCCCATTATCCTCGAGGTTCCCCCAATACTCACTCGGCTGAGATGAATTCGGTGAGGTAGTCACTGGGCTACTGCACTGCAGGCATTCTTCTCCAACACAGCTGAAAGTAAATCAGAAATGTGAGCATGCAGCAAATGCAACACCAGACATTTGCAACAATACTAGAACAAGTCCAGAGGAGCCTGCAAAGCACAGCAAGGAAGTGTGCCTAATGACTGTGGTCCTCGATCAGAGAGGGCTGCAATGAAGGACAATACTAATTGCTCCAGAAAGCCAGAACCTTGTAAAATGAAGATGGACAGAACCTTGAGAAAAATTCCCTCCCCTTGTGGAACTTGAGTCAGTTCTCTGTCCTGTTCAACATACAGTCACACAGAGAAAAAGAAAAACAGCCCACCTGTTGCAATGCTTGCAAAGGTTATTAAGCGTCATGAAGAACATAGGCTTACACTTGCAAATTGCATCTCTGTCCTTTGAACCTGCAGAGAAAAGAAGAAACTCTTGCCAAAATCTGGACAACAAAGAAACAGAAAGGGGAAAAATTCATTCCAAGACAGGTGGGAGATTATTCCTCTTTGAGCCTGAAGAACTGTTATTGGAGAAAGGAAAGAAGATTCAGATTACTTGGGGCTGGGGAAGAAGAAAAAAATAATAAAGGTGAGGGCATCACTGTTCTGGTAGGTCAGACACCTCTGCAGAGGTTGGGAAAGGTTAAAAAAGAAGACTGCATCTGAGATGGGTCTGATGGATAAGAATAGTTTCAGCGCAGAATGGGGAAAGTCACTCCAGTTCAAGTGTGACAGGAAGGGGAAATTACATTAGGCAAAAATGAGGAAGAAGTGGTCTCTGAGCAGCTGGGACTGCTGAGGAAGTCAGTCCAGGGTAGGGAGAAATCACTTCAAGCGATGGGACACACATATTCACACTTGTGATCTGTTCTATGAGTGTACAGGGTGAGAAATTGAAGACCTATTGCTTTTAAGCAAGCCACGGCACAGATGCTGAAATTAAAAAAGAGCAGGCAAGAGTAGTGAAGGAAGGACAACATTAAAAAAGAGAGGTAAAAAGGCATTAGAATAAGCAGCATACATTCTGTTACATGCGAGGGACAGGACGAAGATCAGATGAGGGAAGGAAGTCACTCAAGGACAGTGTATGATGATGACCCTTGAGGGCAGGTGTAAGCATAAAAACTGTAACAGAATTCACTACACACCACAGGGAATGCATTTAACAAGGAGACAGAAAGGGGACAGGAGAAGCAGAATTTACGAGGAAGAGGGGATTGCTTTAGTACAGCAAGGTAAAGAGCATTTAAAGGACACGAGCAGAATTAGACTTCAGGACAAACTGGAGGGTGGCAAACAGAATGGGGTTAACATCTCTGATCCCCCACTGGAAAGGAGACAGCTTGACATAGCTAACATGGCTCGTTCTTTTAGACATCTGCACCATCCCCACATTACAGTGATGGTGATGAAATCCCAGTGGGTATACTTCAGTATTACATCAAGACACTGCATGATATACTATGATGGTTCAGCATCTGACTGACAAGCAGCTCAGCTGGACACTGAAAACAGTGGTGTTGTCAGCCTTTATATGTACAGTACATAGACCAGTTAGCAAGGGAAATGCAATGAGCATACAGAAAAATACCCAGTGAAAGACAAAAAAAAAGTAAAAGGAAAGTAAGTAGGTAATCTGCATTCAAACATAAAGATCTTACATCAGTACATCCAAGGAAGGCAGAGCTACTGAAATTAAGTAGCAAATATATCATGATAGCCAACACAAGAGAACACACAATTAAGGTAGAACTTGTAACAAAAAAACACGGATTGATTGCAAGGCATGCAAAAAAGTTACAGTCTTCCTCAGGAAAGCAGGCAAGCAAAACAGAGTTGTCCCAAAGCTGAAATCGCTTAAGGGCAAGCTGCTGCACCACAGTAGAAAGCAAGGAGAGGGATGCTAACATCTATCTTAATGGCATCTGCCAATAGATATATCTGTATACCCATGCTATACTTACAGTTAGCAATAATTCCATTAACACACGGACTGCAGTTCTTACACTGGAAGAAATCAGCCTGGCCAAACTGATATTGATTCTTCCGACAGCCACACACGGTATCCTGCTTTAGGGTGCATGGGGTCACTTCTATCTGCCGCAATTCTGAGGAAAGGAATGAAAAGTGACTGAACCAACTCTACCTTCAGCTGAGACCACTGTTATGACAACAGTTGTTATTAGCCGCTAATCTACACACTTTTTTTCCCCAGACCCTCAGCTACTACTACCACCAGTTTTCCCCAGGGCCCACAGATAACTCACCTGTACGGCACCGTGTACACCGGAAGCATTTTTCCATGATGTTGTCAACAGCTGTGAATGTGCCATTAGGACAGGGAAGACAGACAGGGGCCAGATCAGGCCGTTCACAGTCTTTTGACTTGTAGGTACCTGCAACAAAAACAGCTTAAGAGAGATCTGACAGGAAGATACATGTGTTGTCTTGGGGAGGATTGAAGTCACTGAATCCTCAAAGAAACCCTGGAGTCTACAGGGAAAGGACTGAGCATGTATCTTCTCACCAGCATAGAGGAGACTGACAGTCCAGGAAAAGAGACAGGAAGAAAGAATTTCCTGTCAAGGAAACGGAGCACTGACGTCACTATAGGACAAGATAGTTTGAGAGCATGGGACAAGTGAATGCAACTGAGGTGAAAAGTAATGCCCTTATTCTACTGAACTGTACCTGCATGGCACCTCATGCAGCAGTGGGTCCCTTTGGGATGTCGGTATTGTCCAAGCTGACACTGCACCTGCCTCTTTTCTCTCCTTAAGAGGTTAAAGGGATCTCTTCCATCCAAAGTTACCCGACGGAGTCGCAGCATATATGGCACTGGAGCAATTCCTACTGATTCCTCCATCAGCACGCAGACAAATGTTAAGATAACCTGCAAACAGAAAACAGGGAAAGGGAGAAAAAGAAAGAAAAATGTTAGAGAATCTCTCATCTCCTGGTAGACTGCACAGCTGACTTCAGCAGTGCTCAGTATTAGAGGGAGCCACGCCTGTCATATCTATTAATACAAGCTAGCTGTACACAGAGCAAATATTTTTGGTGATATACAACATATAGATGGAATGCCTTGAAGATGCTGCAGCTTGCAAGAAAATTAATCAAGAGCAAAGGAATGTTTTCATTAAGGAAAAGAATAAGTCAATCTAGAAACAGTTCCAGAGAGAAGAATGCATCCAGTACCTGCAGGACAACTGAATAAGAAAACCAGATGGCAAGTCTGGAATAAAAAGGCATAGGATGATATCACAGTAGGGTATTCAGTTCTGGTTTAATTAGAATTACTTTAGCTATAGAACGATTATGTTATTAATATTATTTATTTTAACAATATAAATATTATGACTGCCTTGACTGCAGTATGATGTGTGCATGTATGCGCTGGAAGGAAGAGCAGAACAAAGGGTTAACGAACAGCTTGAATTGCTAATGAAGGACACCGTTCCCAGCAGCAGAATTGAGAAATGTTCTGTTTGTGTCATGGCCAAAAGGTCTGCATCCTGCTAGGACCACAGAACAGATGAGTCATCAGCCAAAGACCCTGCGCATGAGAATGTGGGCAGACTCAGCACAACACATGAACAAGTCCTCAGACTGCAGGTCCAAGAGAAAAAATAGACCTTGTATTCAGACAATCAAAAATTAAACAACATCAACATGAAAAGGAATACCATCTCTCCTGCCCACAGAACTGCACACTGAGCTTTGTTATACTAACTTCTCTACATTGCGTTGCAGTGTGTTCCCAGCTTTCATTTTTGCAGTCAGTAAGGTACCTTGCTGCCCAACTACACAGATCTCTTTTTGCCTTTTTTTTTTTACTTTTGGCTACGAGGGCTGTAGCAAAAGAAGAGCAAACCAGTAAGGGTAAACCACAAGGCTGATACCAGTTTTGTGGTTGCAATCTTCAGAGAGGATATGCAAAATGAAATGGCTATGACAGCCCCACGCTACCCTGTTTCTGTCCCAAAATTAAAGCTTTGGAGGAGAAAGTTAACACGTTTAAAACCTTAAGAAGGATATGGCTTGGCAACTCTAACAAAGCAATAACTCAGTTTTTTTCCCCAAGGATTTCAGAGCTCTTTGTCACATAACAGACATACTGAAGACACCAGCTGCTAAAATAGTAACAAGTTTAAAAATAAAAGAATTTTTAAAATCACATATTTAAATAGCTGTCATTTCAGGCTTGATTAGCTGACCACAGGATAAATGCAAACATTCCAAAATTAAGTAAGAAATAACATTTGTTCCAGCAGCCTCACAAGATTGACTGTCTGTGGGGAAACGGGTAAAAGATCGTTCACACAGATGGTCTGATAGGAGCAATAAAAAACTGGCCCTTCAGCCAATGATGCATCTTCCAGCAAGGGAATATATACAGCTAGTCCAAAAGTCAAACAAGCCAGTAATATAAACAACAGAGGGAAGCATCAAAGATCGTGCCAAAAACAGATGCAAGATTAGTCACATACATCTCCAGAAAGGAAAACAGGAAAGGTGTTTGCAATCATTCAGATTAAGTGAAAGCACATCAATAAGTGTAACCAAACCAGAATTAGTACATTCGTTATTACTGATCAAAATCTGAGGATCAGAGCGTGTCAGACCACAGATGACTCACAACCAATGATTCAGCCCTTTAAAAGAAAAAAAACAACCCACCACCATCTTAAGCAACTCCCAGACCACTGAGCAGTTACACTTGTTTACACCCACAATAAAGAGTTCAGGAAATACATGAAATTATCAAGCAAGGAAGCCTCAAATCTAGGCGGCAGGTTGAGTTTACAGGTCCTCTACAACTGAAACGAGTGGTTTTCCGCTGCTGGACATTCAACTCTCTGCTCTAATCTCACTTGCCAGGAGAACAAACAAGTGCCCAAAAATCAGCATTGCTCAGAAAAATGGACAGCCTGGATTACCGAACCGAACGATAACTCAAACCACCAAACCGCACTGTGCACATCGGTGATTCATGGTTTTAGCTAGCGGGCGCTGCCCAGGAAAAACGAGTCAGTAGAAACTCAAGGCTTCAATTCTGAAACTGACGCAGAAATGAACGTAATAACCGCAGGTGAAAACATGCACAACTTCCTCAAGCCGTTCTGCTCCTCCAGGTGACAGCCACGCATGCAAGCTCTTCACCTGGGAAGCAATCCTAGCTCCTTCCCATGCCTTCCAAGCAACTTATTGGCTGACAGCTCCAGTTGATACAACAGTGAATCACACAAATTAGCAGCTCTAGGAGTTGGGAAGAAAATAAGAGCGAGGAGACTCCAAAGAAATCAGGGTGCAGCATCACCATTCTTGTGTGATTGCTTCAGCCATTACCAAAAGCTCTTTCTTTGAGGTTTTTAGAGGTTTTTAGTTTGATGTACAAAGATGCACGGGAAACCAGCACTTCTGCTTTAAGCATTGAGAAACGTATATTAAAGCAACATTTACAGGAAGCTTTTCTCATTGCTCACAAAAACCTGGAAAGGTCACAAGGAGGATTCATTAACTACTATTATACATAATCCTCTGCTTTATGAAGATCAGATGGTGGAACACTGCATTTTGGGCCTTGTCTAAAACCAGGAGACTGCATCCTGAGCACGCACACACAACCATCACCCAGCAGCCTGACCCTGAGGGTGCAGCCACACACCTCAGATCAGAGCACTGTCCCAGTGGGGGCCTCCCCCTTCACACTTCCCTTCCCAGGGCTTTAATTTTGAGACAGCAGCTGCCCTGGGGCCAAGCTCAGGTCCCTGGATCAGTGATTCACTAGGTGGATTTTCTTTAGCAGTCAAGTAATTGCCACATGCTGAATCCAATTCCTTAGAACTGACAGCCTCTATTTAATAGAAAAACGGAGTGATGTTGCTTCAAGATCCTCTTTCTGTTCTCAGGTTCACAAGGCTGGATTTCCAGGCATGCCAAGGAAGCATAGGCACAAGGCCAAGACCATAACACAGAATATCATGCTCTGTCCCCCAAATAAAAGCAAAGCAAAGCTGCCTTGGGATGAACAAAGACATGGACAAGAAGGAGGTATATGACAACATTGTTTTTACCTCAAACAGTAAGGCTAGTTCAAGGAAAACCTATAACTTAAAAAATAAAGCCATCCAAACCGGCAATACCGATTGCTTGTGAGAACTGAAATTACCACATAATACAGATTGGCACAAGCCCAGGTAACAGCATTCTTCATTTGGCAGGAAGTTGACAGTCATCAAAAATAGAAATTAAAATTGCATTAATAAGCAGATGCAAATGGAATGAACTTGGATGGACAATGCAATCAGAAATCCAAGCAGATGCTGTGAATTCTTAGGAACTTAGGACTTGAGAACAAAACAGCGTGTGCTGTTACGTGCAAATCCATAAGGACCCTCTGCTTGGAACCGAGACTATTGGGCTGGTCCCCAGTCCTTGGAATGTGAGTTAACCCAGAAATGACAATGATCGGAGCTACAGAACAGCTGCTACAAGAAAAAATGACTAAAAAACACCACTCTGTATAAGAGGCAGCTGAGAAGTAGGTCCCAAAGTCACGAACACCACAGGGAAGATGAAACAGGATGGCTATTCCCTATGTCTTCCAAAGGAAAAACTAACAAGCAACATACAAGTGAAAGGCATAAATTATCTGTAATGAGCATGCGGTGTAATTACCAAGTTAACTTCGACCAAATGTGAGTAGGAGGGAAAGAATTCCCTGAAAAAGAAAAGTCATCCTACTAAGGAGCACTCTTCCTCCACCACACTGTGTAACTGAGGACAAGGTGACATATTGAAGAGTTCAATGCCTTTTGTGCATTTTGTTGCTAACAACATCAAAAACATCACATATAGCACATGAATTACAGCACAATACACGTACCTCTATCACTAGGACAGAAATGCACTTTTTCAGGTTTGCTGCTTTAAAACCCATACACAAGCCAACTCTACAGTTCACAAATCCCATCCAGGCTCTTGAGATGCCAGTGCTCTGCAGCCAGGTGAAGGGGTGAAGTGCTCGGCAGCCCCCAGGTAACTGGCTGCCCAAAGCTTTCACCAGCAGAATCAGAACTGGAAGAAGGCAGCTTTGGGCTGAGCAATCACAGCTCCGTGATGGCACACCAACAACTGGCCGGCACTGCGAATGTAAAGCAGTCACATGCAGGCGTCTGTCACTGAAATAATCGGGTTTTCAGGGATAAGTAGTTTGAACTTGCAAATCCTATGCCAGAATTCAGTTAATTTAATTTAATTTTAAAGCAAGAAGTTGAAGGCCAGCCAGCCAGCCGAATTGAGAAAGACGTAGAAACTGGATCCAAGAGAGCCAAGAAGGAAATTAACCAACCAACTCGCTTTGTAATGCCCCCCCAGCTGCAGAGCTGGGGCACAGCCGCCTCTCGCCCCGCACAGGGCGGCACAGCGGACACAGCAGCAGCGCCCACAGACACCGGCTCGGGCTGCCTGACCGCGGAGCTCCACCGGCGCCCCGGGGCAGCGGCAGCCTCGCGAACTGGAGCGTCCCGCGGTGCCTCGGGAGTTAACGGCGTGTGGGAAGCCGACACGCGTTCCTGTAAATCCAACAGCCCGTTCCCTGACTCAGGGATAAATCCCGGAAACGCCAGAGCTCGGAACGGACCTCCCGGCCGGCGACCCCCGCACCCCTCAGCGACACAAAATGGCCGCTGCGGGGCGCTGCCGAGGGGGGACACGAGCCCCCGGTGGGGGGCGGTGGGCTACGAATCCCCGCAGCGACCCTACAGCGGAGGGATCGCCCGGCTACGAATCCGGGACCGACAGCCACCAGCTCGCCCCCTCTGCAGCCCCGTCCCGAGCTCGGGGTGCGGCGGATCCCCTTCTGAGTGACTTACCGTCCCCAGCGAGCCGCGGGGCAGCGCCAGCCCGCGCATGGCTCCGCGCCCCGCTACGTCCCCATAGCGGGGTCCCGGCTCGCAGAGAAGGCAACGACGCAGCCCAACCCCAGCCGGAGCGAAACCAGCCCGTCTCCAACTTCCTGCCGGAGGCAGCGGCGAGAGCAGCAGCTCGGCGGCAGGAAAGAGGGCGGCGAGACGCCGAGCTCCCCGCCCGCCCCCGCGCGGGACGGGCGCGGAGCCGAACCGTGTGTCGGGGCGGCGCCGCTTCGGCGCTAAGAACGAAGGGTTCACGGCGCACCATGAGTTAGTTGGACACGGCAGAGTTGAGGAGCTGGTGCCGAAACGCATCACGCACCGCCTCAATGTTTTCTGCCGTTATCTCTGTGCCGCAGCCTGAGGTTGAACTGCTATGCTTTGTTTTGGAAGGATATTCCTGTTTCGTGTGTGTAAGCCCAAAAACACGCACACAACCCACAGTCAGCCTTCCATGAATTGTTTCAGGTGTAGCCACGCATCTCTGTTCCTCCCTTTGCTCTCTGTTTGCTTATCCACCGGAGCCAGCAGTGGGATATCACAGAATCACAGAACGACCCGGGTTGGAAGGGACCTCAAGGATCATGTAGTTCCAACCCCCCTGCCTGGCAGGGCCACCAAACATACACATTTACTAGATCAGGTTGCCCAGGGCCCCGTCCAACCTGGTCTTGAACACCTCCAAGGACGGGGCATCCACAACCAGCCTGTTCTGATATGCACCAGACAAAGGCACCACAGCACTCCCACACCTGGGGCAGCTCCGACTGTTCCACAGAGGGTTCCAGCAAGGCTGCGAACAGCCAGGAGGCTGTTTATCCCATCTCTGGGATGGCGATGCAAGGTTTGGTTTGGTTTGGTTTGCATCCTTGCCTTGAGCAAGGGCAACACAGAACCGGTCCTAAAGGGAAATAATATTGACATGCTGATAGAACACACAGGAGAAAGCCACAGATCTCAGAGGATTGTTTCAAGTTTATCTCAGACCATCACATGAGTGAATGAGAACACAGTCTGCACAGAGCTTCAGCTTTAAAAGAAAGAAAAAGCACTTCTTGAGAACTCCACGAGTGGCAGAGAAATCCCCACAAACCCTCACATTTGACACTTCCAGGAGCTCGGGTAGAGAAGAGAAGCCACACAGCTCGCAGCACGTTTGACATTTGCGGTATCGCCAGGCACCACACACCCCTTCCTCGCTTTTCCACAGCAAACCAAGCTGCTCCTCCCCTCCCTCGAGGGGAGTAAACTCTTCGAAAGGGCTGACAATAGCAGGACACGGGGAAATGGTTTTAAGTTAAAAGAGGGAAGATTTAGGTTGGATGTTAGGGGGAAGTTCTTCACTAGGAGAGTGGTTAGGCCCTGGAACAGGCTGCCCAGGGAGGTTGTGGATGCCCCGTCCTTGGAGGTGTTCAAGGCCAGGTTGGACGGGGCCCTGGGCAACCTGATCTAGTAAAGGTGTATGTTTGGTGGCCCTGCCAGGCAGGGGGGTTGGAACTACATGATCCTTGAGGTCCCTTCCAACCCGGGTCATTCTGCGATTCTATGGCTCCCTCACATCGGCCATTCCCGTGCCCGCTGAGCCCATCCCCTTAAGGGGAGGAGCAGGGGGCGGGCAGGCGGCGTAAGATGGCGGCGGTGATTGGCCTGGAGAGAGGGGATGGAGCCTGGCGGGCTCACGGCCCGGCATGTCGCTGTGGTGACGGGAGCTGTCATGGCGGAGCCCAGCGCGGCGGTGAGTGCCCTGCGGGTTGCGGGCTCGCCTTCTTTCTCCTCCCCGCGCTGATGCCTCGTGTCTTTGCTTCTCCCTAGGAGCAGCGGTGGCTGCAGGCGGCTCGGGATTTTGCCCTTCGAGCGCTCCCGGCCGACCCGGGGCCTGGAGGGGCGGAACGGGCGTCACTGGATGCGGTGCTGAGGTGCGTGAGGAGCGCGGGCGGCGGGGACCTGCCGCTGGGCTACAGGTAAAGGGGGACGGGCTGTGCCTGCCGTTGTTGTTTTGGTTTCTCACAGAAAACGATCAGTACATATAATGCAAACAGGGGTGGCACTGTATCCTTGTAGGTCATAGGCACCAGTATTAATCCCAGCTTTGCTCTGTTGCTGAAGATGCAGCAGTTTACTTATATCTTTTTCAGATAATCTGTCTCCAGTTCAGATTCCTGTCAAATACACAAATACCTGCCTATATTTATATTTTCTGATTATTATTTGTTTGACATGAGTGCAGTTCATTGCTTATTCTGACCAATCACTTGTCTAGATTCGTTTCTGGCTTTGAACCTTTGCTACCTGACTAATCATGTGAAATTCTTCAAATTCATGTTCTCTGAGTTCGATTAATTCCTGCTACTGAGCAAGTGGATGTTGTGAGTACAGCCACTGTTTCACAACCTTAAATTGTCAGCTAATCCTGGTGGAAACAATTCTCATAATCACAAGATGGAAACCAGTTTGTAGTAGCTCTTACAGTGCAGATGTTAGTGCAGACAAAGGACTTTAGTTCTCTAGCATAGACAGCCAGGATGTAAGCAGTGATGATGAATGCTGCCATCATTGCATAAACTCTGAAAAGCTGAGACTCCTGTGAGGACGCTGTCTTGTTCTCACATCTTCAGTACTGTGGTCAGTCTAAGCGTGATAGCTGGGATCAGCCTCAATTGTGGTGGTTATCTGATGTTATTCCTCCTACCCCACCAAAGCCAAGAATTTAGGTGAAAAGATTCAGGGCTGCCTGCATTGATATACTTGAAAGCGTATTCTCTTTTGTTAAACCTCAGTTATTAATTTTAAGCAAGCCTTCTGTCTCTGTTTTCAGTGGGGATGCTCAGGCAGAACTGACACATCAGCTGAGATGAGGGAGATTTTTAATAAATGCCAGTGGATGTGTTGATTGTTGTCATATGAAATCATCAAACCATGCCAGCAGCTGAGGCTTTGCTGATTTAGCCAGGCTTTCTCCATTGCACTGATGACTGTAATCCCCCAACTTTGCAGACTGAGAATCTGTGTTCTTGCTTTTTTTATTTTCCCTTCCAGTTTCATCTCCATCTCTGACCTAAAGCATCAACAGCGTACTCCGTGCTGCAGCCACCTGACCTGGAGCACAAGCAGATTTAAAGAATGGGCTCACCAAGGGCAAGGTGCTTTACCCATGCACAGCTCTTTGCCAAGGGCTTACCTGATCTTGGTTGGCTATTTAACTGACGGAAGGCAAGAGGACAAAGACGGTTGTCTCTATGTGAAAGACAATACTGGGATAATTCCATGTGAGGTATGTCCTTGACCTGAGGGATTTTGTTCTGTTACCCCTTCTGGGGCAGTACTGCAGAATGCTACAGGTTTCAGATGGTTTGCCAGAGTCTGTACTGAGAAAAGTAACACAACTTTGTAAAAAGCAGGAAAACAGCAGGTTCAGATCCCAGAGAAATGACAGGCAGAACGTGTCACATTTGTCACTGCTAGGAGAGCAACTATGGAGTCTACTGTCATGGATTACAGAGATGAGTAAGTTTAATATGTAGTTCTGTTACACCTTGAACAGCGTGAGGTGGCCTGAGACATGGAGGTCATAGCAGTATCCTGTGTTTGTTGGGCAGAAATAACTTTCTGGAGAGCTGTACTGACCGTTCATTGATGCACTGACGACATACTTTCAGGAAATAATAACTTGTGTGACAGTGGTATTGGATGAAAAGCCAGCTAAATTCATAGGAAGGGATTGCAAATACAAAGTAACTGATAGGATGGGAATGAAAGAGTAGGGAAGTTGTGCCTTCCAGGGAGGGTGAAGACTAGGCAAAAAAAATGCATTAGTTGTATTGGTATCAACTTCTAACTGAAAACTCAGGGGAAAGGGAAGGAGATGAGAATTCTAAGAAAACAGTCTGGAAATAGTGAAGCCTTACAGTGAATTATGTCTTTACTGCAAGGGAATAGCTATAATCCAGGGAATGCTAGGTGTAGAGCTCAGCAAATCTCCAGATTTGCATCTGAAAGGCTGGAAGTTCTCTGTGTGAGACAGAGAAGAGGACAGAAGATATTTAATAATGAAGCCCAGAAGCAGAATAGGAATTTATGATGTTTGTGCAAGGCCAAATTAGTAGATTAACTTTATAAATAATACTGAGTAACTTAATTAATCTCAAGCTTTTTCTCACTGTCTTTTACCTTAGATGCTGCATTTTGAACTGGAGTGGCTGGAGTCACTGTTTCTATTCCCAAGCTGGGCATATATACCACAGACTGACCACAGTGCATTGGGATACATAGAAATCCTGGTGGATCCAGTGCCAGTAGATCAGCTCCCAAAGGAAGTGTCTGAGACCATTCCAGTCATCTACCCAGCGCTGGCTGAGCCACTCCTTATCTCCAGGTAAACACCAAGCATGGCCAAGTGCATCATAGTGCTGCGGTTCTGGTTTCTCAGGTATTGTGAAGAGCATTTGGCTTAGGAAGCACTGTGTTAATCCCCTGCCATAGGTGGAAGCAGGACAGTGAGTGGTGGAAGCAAAAGTTGTATAATAATGCTTCTTTTCACTAGTAAACTATTTTCCAGGAGTTGACTTGTACTTCAATAATCAAAATAGTGAACAGTAGGTGCAGTGAAAGTTCAACTTGTATTTAAACTTGTAGTTTAAATCCGTATTTTGGCAGAATAAGAAAAAATATTTCCTGGTTTATTTTGATATTATAGAAAAAGCATGAGAAGAAAACATTCACTGCACCTACTGTTCACTATTTTGATTAGCACCACTTTTTTTCTTATTTTGTTTAATTTACAGTGAAACAGAAGTATTATTAGAATCTAGTTACTTTTCAATATGAAATTAGTACATACCAGTGGTACGGACCTGCAAAAACTGAGTTCAGTTTTCTGCTGAAGAATTGCTTGTGACGTTTTTATCCCCCATTTGGGCCTATAATTAGTTTCTTATTTGCAGTAATGGTTCTTATACTCTTGTCCTGGAACATGAATCTTTGTAACAGCTCTGTTGGCTTCAAATATTATGGTTTTCTAAAGCGTTGAAGTGATTTAGTGTATAAAATTGAAGTAATAATTTTGTTGGCAAGTTTGTTTCGAAAAACTCTCTAACAAATGGTCAGCTTTGCTTTGTTAGATCCCTTATTTCTAGAAAGAGCATTCTACGTATTTGTGTAATGTCTTTTTGGAATACTCCTGAGTCCTTGACAGATTTTTATTTGCTTCCTCAATTGCCTCCTAGGATTCCTTTTAAGAAAAGATCAAAGCTCAGTGTGGCAGGTGAACTGTCCAGACTCAGCCCCCTCCTTTGTATTCACCGGAAGACATTCTTCTTTCTGTTTCTGAAGTGCTTCACCTCAGTTGTTTGGGCCCCTATCCTGGTGAAGGTAAGTAAGTCCTTGTAATTTTGCCCAGAAATTTACCATCTATATTTGCATATGTGTTGGTTAATCCATTTTTCAAAGCTTGCCCTTTTCCTTTCAATGTGATTTATTTATTATGTCCTAGTAAAAACTACTGATGCTATATTTCTTATTTATTCTGCACAGCCTAGAGTAATCCTTGTGCATAGATAGTTTCAAAAGTAATACCTCTTATTTCTTTCCTTGGAAACTACTGCAGATACAGAGAGTACAATAACACTGTTTGATAGAATCAGTTCTTAGCTACAAAACACCCTTTCAACATAGTCACCACCATTAGCTGTGCATTTTTGCCGTTGATGAACAAGGGCCTGTATGCTAAAAATATGAGGTGCTGCCCCTCTCAAAAGGAAAGTTTTTCATGTGGGAAGAATATTTTTTCCAGTGGAGGAGATGCTGATGTCACTTTGGTCTCTCTGCTCCAGAAGCCCAACCAGCTGGCATGGCACCATACCCTCAAGTTGGGCCACAGGTACACAATAACAGGCCTGAGTATATCCAGCTTGAAGAAATCTGGGCAAAGGATGTTTGTCACCAGTGTTTCTTCCTGCCTACTGCCTTACTGTGCGGAGAAGGTAAAGGAGCAGGCATTGGACAGTTCTTGGCAAGGAGAATCCTCTCTGTCAGCTTCACTTGAGACCACAGAGCATTTCAATGTCTCTTCAGAGCTGAGCGCTGAAGAGTGGCCAGGATCAATCAAAGAGTCCAAGATCATTTCATATGTGGTAAGGATTCATAGCATTAGCTTTTACCCACTCATGGTCTAGCGAGATCTCATTGTCACGATGAATTTATTTCCTTTTCGCTCTGGCCTATGAGTCTCTTACATTCTGGAATAAACTCACATAACTTTCTGTTTGCTTTTTGTGTAGGGAACTGTCACCAAAATACTCAATGCCCAAGCTGGTCTCTATGAGCTCGATAGAAAAGTCTGCTTGTGCCTTGCTTACCAGCAGTTGTTGAACTCTGCACGCGGAATCCGACCAGGAGCATGTGTGGAGGTAAAATTGGGAGACTTCTGAGGTACAATGAGGTTGATCTCGGTCTACTGCTCTATCACTCCTCTTAATGCAGACAGGGGAATTAAATAATATGGGAAATAAAGCTTTTGAGTTGAGCGGGAGGTCACTCACCATCACAGACAGAACAGACTCAAAGTGAGGAAGCTTAGTTTATTGCCAATTAAGAATGAAGTAAGACACTGAAAAAGAAAAGCAAAACTCAAGCCACCTTCCTTTCATCATCTTCGCTCTATTGCTCCTGACTCTTCTGCTCACAGAGGCCACCCTTGTAGCCTCCTTCCTACCAAAATGCATTCAGTGATAAAATACTTAGGCCCCAGGGGAGGCTTGCAAGCATGTGTGGGTTAGGAATGCTGGAAATTTTCCAACAAGTCCCTGAAACAAAATCAGTGGTTTTTGTTTAACAAACTTGGTCATGAAATTATTTGCATCCTCCTTAAGCAGTGCCAGATCCTTCAGGACTACTGAGTTTACAGACAATCCAGCAGAGTGAAAAAGGATTTAGAGTAAGGTGATGGTTTGGGAGAGTGGTGGCAAACCATACTCTCCTATTAAGTCGCATTGTCTGTTTTATCTCAGCTCATCGATGTCCACCTCCTCCAGAAGCCTCTGGTATCCTCACCTTTCATTGTACTTGGTGCTTGCTTGAACAGCACTGTCTTGCTGAGGAGTTTTTCAAGGCTCAGCACTCCTTACCACCCACCAGTCACTTCAAGAAATCTCTACCTACATCTGCTCTTCCGCTATAATCTTAGTATGCCGCACTACCTCTGGCTAGTGAGCCTTCTGGAGACATTTCAGGAGAGGTAAGGACAATTCTGAAGTCCAGTGATGTGCAGATGTGCTTTGTAAGATACCTAAGCATCTTCCAGACCAAAGGTTCACAAAGCTTATTTGCTTGGAGACTAATGGCAGCAGCAATTGTCTGGTTTACTGGCTTAAGCTGTTTATCTGGATTCCACATCAAACGAACCCTGTATCTTGTAGTTGCTCTAATGAAGAAGTCATGAACGTTTTTCAGGTGCATGTGCAGTGAGCCCACTGCTTTCTGTAGGCTGCAGCACTCCAGAGCATGTGCTGACCTGTCCCCACCTATGAAGCTTTATTCTGGAATATAGAAGCACTGTAGGGATGAATGCCTTCCAATCTGATTTGCTTGGCAAATGAACTTAAGCACTGAGGCTGAAGCTGGAAACTGCTTCTACAACCAGATTACAGCTTCCTAGCTCCTCACAGGAGCAGCAGCAGCTGCTCAGTATTATCAGTCATGCGAGCACTTGTTGGAGAACCTTTGCTCTAGCAGATTTTCCCACATGTGCTTATGTCGGTGGAATTTTTGCCATGCTTTCCAATGAAACAGCTTCAGTTCTGTTCCCAGAATGTTGCTAGCTATGAGTTTCATTTTTTATTACATTTTCCACTTGTTTTAAATGTCATTACTAAGTCCTGCTACTGCCTGAAAGTGGTTCCAGTGATTTAGTCACTATCTCTTCTTACTTGATTTCATCTTTTGTTATTAAAACTATTTTGACTGGCATTGTGATCACTTGTGGCTGTTCAAAGTGACGAGGTATCCTTCTGAAAGGGTCCGAATGCAAAGAAAATATCAGAACAAGAGCAATCTGTGGTTATTTTGCTCTGTCCTGTAAAAGAAAACCAAGTGTACCTAATATGATTAATCACTTCAAGTTAGTCGAAATGCATGAAGATCCATTTCTGTAACTTACAAGGAGATCTTTATGTGTTGAGATGTTGCCAGTCTGTCTGTTTCTCATGGCTTTCTGTTCCTTGTCTGCTCACCTGACATCAATCTATGTCACCTTTAAATGTTCCTTTTTTAACCACTTTGCATTCTTTCTGCACTCTCCTTAATTCTTGTCCAGCTCAGCACATTCACGGGTAACAAGCAGAAAAAATTCCTGACTTACATGCAAAACCCACTGTAAAATGGGGAGTGCTGCTGCTTCTGACTGCTCTAAAATTTTTCAGGTTTGCTTGTTTCTTTGGGCACCAGCGACTGTTGCTCAGCTCCGTACACCGAAACCCTGGACCTGCAGAGAAATTCCTTGTTGCAATTCTGCAAGCTGTGGTACCAGACAGAAGGGAAACAAGAGATATTTATCATGAAATTCTAGCAAATATACACCACTGTCCCCTGCAGAAGGTAAATGCGCTGTGAGCTGTTTATAGTTTATCTGATGGGAAGAAACTTGTTGACCTTGTTTTTTTTTCCCCCTTAGTATTTGACCCTGGATCCCCCATACCAGGTCCCATCTCTGTCAGCACTGAGTCGTCTAGCAGAACAGAAGGGCTGGGAAGGCTTCTGTCCATCCCAGCTGCTTTCCCCCTTGGAGGCACAACACATGTGCACCCAAGAGCTGAATCGCAGGCTGGCCTGGTCCTGCTGCACACTCTCAGCAGGAAGTTTCCAGCCCCGTTTGGTAAGTGCCTAGTTCCCTTTACTGCCCGCACCCTGAGAGCTCCTGTTTCTCCTAAAGCCTTCCAGAACAGTTGCTGTCCTTTGCCCCCTCTGATGTGTGCCTATTTCATTTGCTCAGGTGTGACACAGAATTTCTTACTTGTGTTGTGCTGAATACAGACTGAATCTGGGCTGCTGCCGTGCATGCTGATTTCTAGCTTTTGAACATGGGAAGTGTTTGATACTCTTTACATCTTCCTTTCTCTTGCAGATCCTACTAGGTGTGCTGCGAGTCTCCTCCAGGAGAAGTATCCTCCAGCTGCAGGACAGCAGCAGCACACTTCCCTGTGTGATTTGCCATAGGGATAGCAGCCCCTTTGCCAATACAGCTCTCATAGGTATGTCCCACAGAACTAAATCTGAAGGTGCTGCAAACTGTGATGTTCTGCCATCCAGCTCCAAAACAAGGAAGAAAAGACGTGGTCTGAAGATGCTGAAATGTCACTGCCTGGCCTCGTGACTTTAAAATGAGGAAATTGAGCTTGCTCTTTTTGTGTTCTCCTTTCATTAACTCAACTCCTTTCTTTGTTGTGTTTGCAGGATCGCTCTTGCAGGTGGAGAACTACCAACTTGTAGTGGAGAGATTCATTCAGAGTGATTTTCCCTCTTGGGAGCAGCTAGAAAATCCAGAGCATGTGAGGGAGAAAAAAACTAGGTGGGTTCCTTTATTCCGTGCCCTAGTAAAATCATTACTTTGCAGTTCCATGGCTATTTTGGTTTATAGTAAAACTGCATATTGGCATAGTATTTTGGTGCCGAAGGCCTTTGCTAGTTACAGGAATGAGATCTTTATTGGAAATGAATGCACCATATCTATATTGTTTGGAATACATCCAGCCTGGTAGCTGCCCTCTCTTTCACCTTTCCTTGTTTCTCTTTTGAATACCCACTCAGTCCCAGATAACAGTGAATACCCACTCAGTCCCAGATAGCTGCTTGTTTTAGACAGCTACCTGTCAGGAGCAGGGGATTTTACTGCTACCATTTGTCATTTCAGTATCTATGTGCAGTTCTACTTTGAGGATGTTCAGGTTCTCCATTCCATGGAAGGACAAATCCAGAAAGATCCTTCTAGTAAAAGCACCTCTTTGAGGAAAAAGAAAGATGGATGCTCAACATCTAATTTGGAAACCCCAGAGGCAAAAGTGCTGAAATTGGAGGATCCCAAGCCAGATCCTGGCAAAGATGAGGGCTGTCAGAGGGGCCAGAGCAGCACTGGAAGAACCAGCTGTGTTTCTCACCTGTTCTTGGTTACCCAGAAAGAGGGGCTTATGTTGCGCAACTACCACCTACTCAGAGAAGGGGGTGGAGAAGAACAAGAGCCACAGCGCAGTTTTCAAGCCACGGTGCTGTGGCTGGGCAGACCCCAGCTGTGGAGCCACCCCAGAGAGATTGAGAGTCTGCCTGAGCTAGAGGAGACCAGCCATGATGGAGGAGAAGGCACGACACGGCAAGAGGTGAGGCAAGAGTGGGCTTCAGTGGATGGTTTGGTACAGCTGAGAGCTGGGTATGTGGTCATTTATATATTTAGATTTCTAATCAATGGGAGGGTGATTTTTGTCAGGTAGAAGAGTATGTTTATGCAGGTGACTTCTTTCTGCCACTGCAAGGGGTTCAATCTCCTCACTGTCAACATCCTGTACATATATTCATCTCACCTTGTCCCTGATGGTACCAAATTTACTAGTCAATCCTCTGCTGGACTTGCTCCCCATTTGCTGTGATTTTCATTTTCCACTTTTCTCTTAACATTTCTCATCGCCTTTTCTCTTTTTTTCTCCCCATCTCCCACCAGGCACTACTGCTTTTTATGGGGAAGTCATTGCAATGGTTTCCATTTCTGCATCTGGATGGGTTGTATCGCTTCATTGTGCCCCACTGCTCGGTAAGGGAGAGGTTATCTTACAGTTGGAGAAGTTTTACTAAGTTTCTTACATTGGAGAAGTTTTACTAAGTTGTATATGGGAGATGAAGTGTCAGTGACTAAACTCTTTGCGAGGTGTGGAATTCCCACCTGTCTTGCCAAGTAACTGCCTTGGTTCTGTGTTTAAAACTCTCAGAGATCTGAGTTCAGTGGATGTTTTCTTCTTTAAATTATTGTTCCTTATCAATCCTCTTTTGCTTTCATCTTCCTTTGATAATAATCTTCTTTGCATTATGACTCTTCTTTCAGGACTTGGAAGTGTTTGACAAGCTCAGTTTTCCTCCTGTGCCAGCAGAGTTCCTAGGCAGGCCATCCTGCCCCTTATGCCTGCCTGTCCAAGATAACTGGCACTTACGGCATGAGACTTGGCTCTCCTTCCCAGCTGAGCGCCAGGTACTGCAGTAACTTTACTGCTCTGGGCTTTCATGGGTGATTTCCTGTTCACTCCAGAACTAGCTCAGAAAATTGTTGATACAGAATCTCTTGTTAATGAGACAGGAGATGAGTCCCATAAAATATTACTGCTGGGCCTCGTATTTTCCTGCCTTGGAGTTAATGTGAGGAGGAGTCATGAGTTGTTTGATGTGAAATAGCTCTAAGCATGTACAACTTGTCTCTACTGCTTTGGCTGCTATAAATTGAAACCAAGTCTGTGTCTCATTTCCAGCTGGCAGCCAGGGCAATGCTGACGGGCATGGACCAGAGAATTTCCTCCATTCCAGAAATACTTAGCAACAGGTTTGTCAATCTGCCTTATACTTGATGTGACCGTCTTATGGAATGAGGTAGCACTGGTCATTATTGGATACAGTGCAATGTTAATAAATGGAATAATTAATGAATAATGAATTTGCTGCTCTAGGGTTATCGTTTGGAAATATTTCTGTGTGCAAATAGCCCATGCTGGAAACCCATCTTGTTTATCAAAGCTTAAAGGGGTTGCAGGTTACAAAGCTGCAAAATGGTATCCAGGAAAAAACTGAGCTAACAGCTGGTGGGGAGCAGGTGCCAAAAACTAAATTCTTGTCAAAAGTAGGAACAGGGAAAACGAGGGTAAATGTGTGAAGTTGTTCAGGTTTTGGGTTTTTTTTGTTTGTCTCGCTTAAGTAATGAGGTAAGAAGCTTTTCTTTTCAAAGCACTTTTAGTCTGGATTGATATACAGGTGCACTGAAATATTTACCAGTGCCTTACGGTAAGTTGAGTTTCCCTTGCTTGGCTTCTTCCATGCCAAGAAAAATAATGGAGTTAAGCAGGGTAAGCTAGGATATTTCTCTCCTTGTCAATTCTCCCATGCCTGGAGAAGCAGAAGTGCCTTCAGAGACCTCTTGTTCTTGGGTAGGGTAGGCTGCAGCAAGCTGCTTTGAATCTAGTAGTTGGGTGCCCAAGGGTAAGCTGCCCTGAAGCCAGACTTAAGTAACAGCACTTCACTTCACCCTGTCCTTTGTTATTGCAGTCCTTGGGTCTGGATTTTTTCCACTCCCTTCGTCTTCCAAGACAGAGATCCAATGATTCTGGTCTGCTCTCAGTTTCAGAGGTTCCCTTGTTTCTTTCTCTGGAGAGATAGTAGAGAGGACCCTGTGTGCTTCTCCTAAGAATGAAAAGCCATCTGCAACTCTCAGCCTTAGAAAGCACAAAGGTAAGACTATGTCAAAAACATGAACAGAAACCTTGTTGTGATGAGAGGAGAACACCTCCAGCAAATTCAGCTCAGTGTCAGACTCTTAAGATATCTGTGTTTGAGCTCATTACTTGTGTTTTTCTGCCCCTTCCCAGGGAATCTGCTGGCCAGTGATCACAGCGTGAAGCTCAGTGTTTCAGCTGCTGCAGGCTCCCCCGTTGTGCTGGACATTTACATTGCTGCAACCTATCTGCAGCATGTCAAGGGTTTGCTACCTGGAGCCAAAATCCTCTTTCAGAACTTGGAACGCAAAATCTCAAGGTACCCTGAGCACTGCTGTGGTTGGGGACTGAATGTGACCTCCTTTACTGTCTTTAAAACAATCTCCCCTCTTCTTTGGGTTTATCTATTGTCCACACCTGCCTAACTCCCCAGCCCTTATTACAAATGAGATTCCTACCATGTCACAGATTACTAGACCAGCCATCCTGGACTAAAACACCAACAAGCCAATTGTTTTCTATGAGCTGTTGCTGACATCTACGGTCTCCTGTTGCAGATTCCATAACGTTTACTGTGCATACATTGCCTCCAGCTGTGTGACTGTCCTGTCTCTCCCAGCCTCTCACCAACTTTTCACTTCCAGGTGAGTCCAGGTTCTCTTTGTACCTTTCAGCTACCTAAAAAGGATTTCCCCGTTCCAAGTTTCCCACAGTCCTGTTTCTTCTAGTTGTGCAGGAAGAGCCTCATCCCCTTCGCTGGTGTTTATATCCAACTTGCAACGTCAGTTACAAGCCCTGCCCCAGGCACGGATTTTATGCCACGTGTCCTGTGTGCTGACCCTCTCCCTGCAGTGGGTTTGCTCTCTTTGCAGCAGCATCTTCAAAGAGGTATGGAAGCTTCCAGAGAGAGAATCTGATAGGAGGCCTGCAGGCTTTTTACTCATATGCCTTATGCTACCATATAGAAGAAATAAGTTCCTATCCTAATTCTAGAATCCTCTATTCTAGTGTCAGGAAAAAGGCTTGCATATTGGAAAAGGATCAAAATGACAACCAATGAGAAGTATGCATCTGGTATTGGGCAGGTTTGCAGGGGAAAAGTGAGGGCTTTCAGGGGAGAATCCTACTGTGCGCTGCTTCTGAGGTGTATCACCTTGCAGTATGTTTTTTCTTCTCAATTAAAAACTTTTCTCAAGGCACCCATTGAAAATACAGTGAAGTTCTTTATTCCCTGGCATAGTTAGTTAGGGGAATTAAAAGAAACAGTGGCCATTTACCTTCTTTCTTGTAGCCACCCATACATAGCTGTAGCTTTACTCTTCCTTCAGGGGAAGTGCACCCGACACAGTCCACCATGTCCATCACACACTGGAGTGAGGCAAGCCAGTGCACGGTAAGCACTGTAGAGGCTGGATACTGGGAAGAGGTGGGTAGGAGGGAACAAGTTGTGTGACACAGGACAGGATAGGCAAATCACGGATGGGATGTGGTCAGAATAGTGAAGGTAGGAGTTGAGATTCCTCATGTCTTTCCAGATGCAGACAAACCTCTCTTTACTGGGACTTATTGGGATATGATGTTTGTAAAGGGGCAGGGTGTTGTCCTGACCTCCCTCTTGCCTACTCTCTCCATAGGGTGCTGGTTGAGGATGGAACAGGTGAAGCTTTGGTGCTGTGCAGGAACCAGCACGTGGCAGCAGTGCTGGGTCTGAGCCTTCTCGAATGGGAAGCTGTGCAAAGCTGTGTGCAGAGCAGAGGCAGCCTGTTCATTCAGTATGGGGAAGCTACTGGAACTGGGGTGAGTGGGTTATCCTGGCAGGGACTGTGGCATGCAGGGTGTGACTCTCAGTGGGACTGGATTTCTCTTTGCTATGGGTGTTAGAGGGGCTCCCTGACCCCCTCCACACATGTACTGACAACACACCCTTTCCTTCCTCAGTGTGTGGAGGAACTTGAGGATCCCATTGCTTGCTACCTAAGGAACCTCTGCAGGAGTTCTCTCATCTGTCGCCCTATTCTGCTGGATTTCAGCCTAGACAGGAAGCCCTCCAAAGTCCTGCAGCCTGGTGAGCAAACACTGTTGGCTTTTGTAATAATGGGTGTGGGAAGGAAGCTACAAGCTGTTTCACCATTCTGGGGAAGGAGAGCTGCCTTCTCTGCCCACAGAACAAGACCTTTGGAGGATTTCCAAGGAACTTCCATGGATGCAAAAAATACAGAGTATATTAACATTGTTGTTTAAAGTGACACTTGTTGTTTTTACTTTACACAAAAGCATATAAAAATAGTATCGAAGCATCCTTAGTATTGTGGTGATAAACTCGGACTACTTCTGTTCAGGTTTTAAGTGGAAAATACATCACCTAGACAGCCAGGATAGTAATTGTTCAAAGGTATCAGGCTGGAGAGTTGGGCAGAGAGGAACTTCATGAGGTTCAATGAGGGCAAATATAAAGTCCTACACCTGGGGAGGAAAAACTGTGTGCATCAGTAGAGGTTGGGTGCTGACTTCATGGAAAGGAGCTCTGCAGAGAAGTACCAGGATGTCCTGGTGGACAACAGGTTGGCTGTTAGAAAAGTGGCTTTTTGGCCTTGGACAAGACAGCAGGCAGGACTGGCCTTAGACAAAACAGAAGGTAGAATTAAGTGTAGGTCTGGAAGTCCTCACCAAGAAACTGAAGCACTGAAGGATTTTAAATTCATGGGTAGTGACATCTGAGCTCATGCTGCCACAGCTGTGCAGTTCCTCACTTAAGGGGATGTTCTCTTCAAACCACCTGTGCTAACACCTAGCATGTGGGTGTGGGTCCAGGCTTTCAGTGGCTGATTTGTTAGGCTCACCAAAGGATGCACTGCTGTTGACACTGTCTTCTGGATACTGTGTAATGCTTTAAGGCCAGATTGCTCGTGGTAAGAAAAGATACAAAGCTCAGTGCAGCAGCAGCGTGAGCAGCACATTGTCCACAGCAATTCACAAGATAAAATGTCTGTTTCCTCCTGTATTTGTTAATCTTCCTGCCCTTTATGGTTTAGGAGATGCCAAGCAGGCTTTCCTTCCCCCAGAACTTATACATTTGTGTGCTAGAAGTTAGGAGCCATGTACTGAGCAACTATGTGTTGTCCTTCCCCTTCAGCTCCAGTGCAAGTGAGAAATTTTCGGTCTGGTGAAGTGGAGTTTGTGTCACAAGTGAGACCTCTACAGAGCCTGTTGTGCCTGAACGTGGAAGAAGTGGAACAAAAAGCCTTATGCTGTCTGAACAGAGAGAGGATCGAGAGGATGTCTGGTCACTGCCAAGTGGGAACCACTACTTAACATCTTTCCCAGTAGGAGATGGATTACAGAAATGTCTATTGGAATTGGGAGGGTATTTTTTCCCCCCTTTCCTCCTTTCCAGTGGGAGCACAGGCCTTTGAGCACAGCATGAAGACCGTAACCAAGAAGCTGACATGACTATTGGAATTCTTGAACTGGACTATTGCCACCAGCCACTGTGGGCTTTGCTTCAGGGAAGAAATGTTCATTGTCTCCTACATGGCAGCCATTGCTCTGGGCCTAGGACATATAATGTGTGTTGTTTATGCAGTATGATCTAGTAAATAAGTCTATCACATTGCAGTTTAAATAACAATATCTATTTTTATACCATTTTACTTGTACGTGCAGAACTGAGCCAGAATATTGATTCTTAATTTATGAGCCAGAGAACAGCATTTTGCAGGTCATTCACTGTCTTCAAGGGAAAGTGTGTAGTTTCCTTAGGGGAAATTCTCCTTACCCTGTTTGAAATAATTAAAATGCTTTTAAAGTGTTTCCTTCCTTGAAGAAGAGAAATAAACAAGTTACTGTTTGGAGACTAAATCATGGCACTAACAGTCCTATACAAGCATTGTTTTGCAGCTTAAACATTATTGCAGTCTGAACATTATCTGGAGCTGGTAGTGAGGAATGCAGAGAGCTATGATATGAGTTCACAGCACATTCCAGGCTTGTCCATCTGCTGCTGATTAGTAAGTTGGGGAAAATGCAATGCTGTGTGCCTGTATCTGTAGTGGCGCAGCAGCCTCGCTGGCACAATGCCATTTGAAGAGATTCCACTCCCATCTGCCTGCAGCAATGACTGAGCATTCTGTGCTTGCAAAATAACGTCCACATCCTTCTTCTTGTGTTATAGGTTAATAAACCCAACCCACAATTACTTTCCCACCTTACTCAGTGTGTAGTGCCTATTTGAGCAGCTGCCCAAATAGAATTTGGGGTTTTGTTTGCTCATTGTTTCCTCCTGTCTTTTCCCCTTCCCCCTTAGTTTGAGCCTTATATTAATTTTCAGGTGATGGTTTTAATGAGCATGTGGAAAGTATCTTCAATCTCAAGGCCTGCTTGCCACCCATAGACCAAAGCATGAGTGCCCAAGACCTGACAAATGCTGCTGCTCAATAAAGTTCTGAGACTCCATCCTAAAGAAAGTCACAAAAAGAAGAAAGGAAAGATCTTTTGAGTTTTGCTGCAGTGGCCTTTTTTCCCAGTAAGTGCTTCCTCAGAAAAGGTAAAGGTTTTGCTAATGCTTGCTCTTCTTCCCAAGGGAAAAAAAGGACATTTTCTCATCCTAAAGAATTGCTGACTGTAAGTGACCTCAGATGAACAGATCAAAATCCAATTCGAAAGTACCACTGAGAATCCTTGGAAATGAGTTAGCATAGTTGTAGACAGTGCTGCAGTGGTAGATAGGTCTCGTATCTGGCACTTCCTATTTAAAAACGATAAGGCAGATTTTTCCTATGTAGTTGAAACTGTTAAAGAACCAGGTTTAATTCTGAATTGGAACTTTCCAGTAGTGCTAATCTCCCTCTTTTCCTCCTCATTATTTAGTCATCTGTGCTGCCGCAATAATAATCTTTCTGAAACCAAAAATATCTTCTTGTTGGCAGGGACAAGAAATACAAAGGAACAATGAACTGGCTTCATTTTGTGGCACTGCCTGCCTCTCAGCTCAAGATGGAGGAGAGCACAAAGTATGCCCTGCCATCTATCTCTATCAGTCGTGACTGTTCTGCATAGGACAGAGATGTTCATTTTGGCTGATTGGTTTTTTGGTAGCTCTCTATAATCATTTTACCTCTTGAGCCCCACATGCAAAACTGATGAATGCTGGCAGGCAGTTAACCTATGCCTCAGCGCTCCTCAATCTAGGGTGGGATTGTTCAGGCTGGCGGCTCCTTATAGCCCTGTTCAAGGTGTCCCCCAGTAGGTAGCATTTACTGAAGGTACCACACGGTGCAGTAGGATTATTTGAGTAAGGTGAGTGCAAGCACAGCTTGTACTGCTTCTCAGGGGGTAGAGGAAGAAGTCAACATGGCCTTGCAGAAGTGTATTAGAGATTCATAGCCTCAATGTGTATATAAGGTGTGTGCTTATCAGTTTCTCTTTTGAAGCTTACCTCCTTGTCCAGCAGCATTTCCAGATGTTCTATATTGACAGCACACACACGGGAAGCAGAAGCATCCAGTGACAGGCTGGAAGGGAGGAAGACACTGACTCTGTGTTCAGGTTCACCACATGCAGGCTGGTCTCCCTTGTAATGTTGAAATCTGTATCGGATGAATAGTGAGAGGAGGCTACCAGATTGGAGAACATGGTGGGTAGACCTATTGCTCCTAGCTTTAATGAATGTTGGTAGATACTACCTCTTTTGCTGGAACCCACTATAATGAAGCCCTTGTCATGACCCTTTCCATGTAGAACACACAAAAAAATAGCCAAGTTCAAGGAGTATTTGGACAGTGCTCTATGACAAGGGGTTTGAGTTTTGGGGTGGTTGTGGGTAGAGCCAGATGTTGGGCTCAGTGATCCTTATGGGTCCCTTCTAACTTGGGATGTTCTGTACTATTCAGTGATTGTGAAAAGTACAGTGATTGTGTACACCAGTTTTACAGGAGTGAGATCCTGAATGGGTTCTGAATCAGTGGGGATGGAGATGGGGGAGAAAATAAACAGGATTCTGTGACCTCTATTATCCTGAGATATCAGAGCTGAAGTATCCAATGAGTTCCCTTTATTGCAGTGCTCCTCTTCAGAATGATTGAGACGTGTGGAGGTGGCAGCAGTTGGGAATGGACTGGAGTCAGAGACATTGATACTGGGAACAGCTGGAGGCCAGCTGGCTTGTTACAAGCGCTGGGATCTAAGCTGAAAAGGCGAGAGTCAGAAGTTGGAGGTTTTGGTTTGAGGTTTCAGTATTTTGGTTGTAGTTTTTTGTTTGCTTGTTTTGTTGCTTTTGTTGTTAAGATACAAAACAATGCGTTTCTATAAACGGTGTCCGGCCCTGGTTTCTGTCCCTGTGTCCAAGGAGGAATCCTACCATGAGGAAGGACTGAAATAGCAGAATAAAACACAGGTTAATTCCATTACATCACAGAGAGAGGAAAGCCTGGATTAGTGGCAGATGTCATGTAATCCACAGCCTCAGTCTGACAGGATTAGACATCTGCTAATTCAGAATGGGGACTACTGGCAAATATCGCAGAACCGTGGAATATCTCCAGTTGGAAGGGACCCACAAGGATCATTGAGTCCTGCTGCTGGTGCCACACAGCACCACCCAGAATCCAAACCTGATGTCAGAGCTGTGACCAAACATACTCCAGCACTCAGGGCCATGCCCACCGCCCTGTGGTGCAGCCCCTGTCCCTGACCCCCATCTGCCCCTCCCCTGTCACAGCTCCATGCCGTTCCCTCGGGCCCTGTTGCTGTCACACAGAGCAGAGCTCAGCGCTGCCCCTCCGCTCCCTGTGAGGAGCTGCAGCTGCCATGAGGCCTCCCCTCAGCTCCTCTGCTCTGCACTGAGCACACCACAGGGCCTCATATACAAAATATGACAAATAATGTTCTGCTATTTAGAATCCAGCAGAGGAAAGCAAGCAGTGGTCCCAGCCTTCCCCCCCTTTCCCAAAACCAGGGGAGGCAGTGCTGCAGAAGCCCCCAGTGTACACAAACACACTGACCCGTGCCCATGGTCTCTGGGTGCTGTTGAACTCTACCTGTCACTTTGATGTTCCCTGTAGCCTTGGCAATGCTGTTTTCAATCACGCAGGTATACGTGGCGTTGGCTGTAATGTTGTGCAGAAAGGAAACCACTTTCAGAGTGACGTTCTCAGAGTTCAGCTGGTAGCTGGTGTTGGCAGCATGAGGCAGGCACTTCCCAGTGTTGCTGTGTGCCATCCAGTGCACGGTGGGCCGAGGGAACCACCGTGGCGCTTCGCAGTGCAATGTGTCCCCACTGCTGCTGGTCTGCACATGGACCTTGGGGGTGCTAAAGGCTTAGGGAGGGAGAGCAAGGAGAGTCAGAAAGGTAAGCATCTGAGAACAAGGCCCTACTTGCTTGCTGGTCCCAGGTGTTCCTGGAGTACTTAGTGCTCACATCTCAGCACTACACATGGCCAAAAAACACGGGCTCAAGCAGACTTCTTACAAACTGTGCTAAAGAGGGATGCCTGTAGAGGAGCAAAGTCTCCTGCTGACAAGGCACTCCAGTTTGACAAGATCTGCTGAAGCTGTGGCACAACTTCGTTGTTTTTAAGTGATTCTGCTTGTCGCACCTGAGGTTGGTCCTGGACACGCAGCCCAGTCCTTTCCCAGGAGCTCCCAGCAGAGGCTGAAATGATGTACAGCACTGAGAAGTGGCTGCTTCTTCAAGGTATGTCTCAAGCCAACAGTGTAAAGTGACTTCCAGACCTCTCCTGGAAGGCCAACTCTTCAACACTCATAGAGCCATGAAAGCCATTTTCCCCCTCGTTTCCAATAATTCTCTTGCCTGCCTTTGTTCCCCTGGAAAGTCCTGGACCCGCTGTTGTCTGCCAAGCCCTGAGCTCAAGGGACGTGTGGGAGCTTCAGAGCTGCTGCTAAAAGCCCACTGAAGAAACAAAACCCCCTACATAACAAGGTGAATGGTTAAATCTAGCAAGTATGGAATGCTTCAGGTAACTGCGAGATATAGGTTGTTTGTTGCTTTGATAATCATGTTTTAAAGGTGTATACATTATAAAAGTAGGAAAAAGATTTTGAATGTACTATAATTTTTACTATGTAGAAGTGCTGGCTGGAGATTTATCTTAAAGCTTGAGAGAAGAAAAAAAGCAACAAAAGTTTTATCTTTAACAAGAGTAAGATCTGGGTGTTTCTGAGATCATTTAGCTACACCCATTCTAAAAATAAGGGCTCTTAGCAGTCAGATGATTAGCTAGCAAACTGCCTGTAGTAAATGTAAGAAGTAAAATATGCATTGAAGTATTAGAATAGAAATCTCCCTTCTCTGGAGCAAGGACATGGAAAGAGAGGGTAAGGCCATCAGCACCTCTGGAAAGCCAAAAAAACCCACTCCTTATCCTCTTAGGCATGTTATTTTTTCCAGCTCTGGATACTCAGCCAGTCTGGAGCATGATCAAAAGCCTTGGCAGAGCCAAGCAGCATTTCATGTCCTTTGGGATCTTACAGAGGTGAGAAAAAATTGTGTCAGCTTTCAGCTTCTGTCACACCATGGAATAAAGGAAACGGCACATCCACACAACGCAGTCTGGCCTTTCACTAAAATAACATTCCTGGATTTCACAAGCAGTTTACAACTCAGCCGCTGACGCTGGGCTTTGCCCCCTTAAACACATGTAATTCCTTCACCAAGTCTGGTTTCACTGAAACAGTGTCTCAGGGAGAAGGTCCTCATAACTACCATCAGATGTACACCTACCCAAGATATGAAGAGCCCCATGGTGGCTGCCAGATGGGTCCGCCTTGCCCAACCCCTGCTCAAGCAGGAACACCTACAGTAGGGTGCCCAGGACAACATCCAGATGGCTTTTCCTCTGGGTGACCTGTTCTAGCAGCCAGATCTGGATACATCAGCCTATGTTTCACAGTGGGAGTTTCTTTTCCATATCCCCAGACAGCATTTCCTCACCTCCCGTCTGGTACCGCAGCACTGCTACTCCACTCCCACGGGATGTAGTGACGGAGCACCTGTAGGTACCAGCATCAGAGAGCTGCACCTCTCTCAGCTCCAGAGAAGCATTTCCACCAATCACCTGGTCTGCAAATACCGCAGTGCGGCCCTGAAACGCCACGTCTTGCTCTTGCAGGTGATCCTTCCCCCCTCTGAACTCATGAACCAATCCGGCCACTCCAACTTTTGCCCATCGAATCACTATGCTGCTCATCCAGATGTCGGGCTCAAAGGTGCAGCCCAGGAGGCCACTCTGGCCAATGTTCCCAGGTGATGTCAAGGTGGTGACGTTGATGGAGCGCTTTCCTGCATGGAGAAAGCACAGTGAAGGAGGTGAGCGCAGAGAGAGACCAGGCCAGTCCCAGACTTGAAGACACTTCCCATTTGGGAGGTGGGAATATGGGATCTTTAGGATTTTCTGCGTGTTTGGCTCTGGGGCTCCGGGCACTGGGACAAGTCCTGTTAACGCAGTGCCAAACCCCCATCAGCACAGGCTGCTCCACATTTATCCACCCCTTTCCTCAGCAGCATAAAAAAGCAAGGAATGCAAATGGTCACATACCTGAGATACCAAACCCGATGATCAGGGCAATCACAGCAGCTAGGATGATAATGACTGTGGTCATGCTATTTGGGGAAAAAAGAACACCATTACCATGCAGCCTTCCTCCCTTACACCTCGCATGTGTCCACAGAGCTGCTGGTAGGAAGGAGGTGGAGGCAGGAAAATGACACACCTCAATGGAACCTCTGCCTTCATCAGGCTTGGAAGAGCTCATCCTGGTCTTTAAGTAGCCTCAGTGAATGCAGTAGAGGTCAAGCTGCAAAGAATTGCTCTCTAGAAAGCACTGTGATACAGTCAAGCGCTATGGAAGAAGCAGCTCCCTCCCTCCTCTCACTCCCAAAGCAGACACAGATTACATCGTACCTCCAGAACATCACCTGGCCTTGGGATGCCATGGTCACAGCACTTAGGAAGATGAGGCAGACACCAAGAGCCCAAAGGTCGCACACAGTGTGCAGCACAGCCCCCGTCCTTCTCACGATGCATTCTTCCAGCCTGTCCTGCTTAAATAACTGAACCCAGCTAAGGAGTGGTGAGTCCAAGCAGTGAACTCCCAGGAATGAGGAAACAGTATCTTGGCTCCCCCCACCAGGCCAGTCACTGGGGAAACAGGAGAGAATTCTTAAACCATTAATTTAAGAAGCATTTAATTTGATTTAAGCTGAAAAATACTCCAGCTTACGGTTCAGTAGCTGACTATACCTGGGATCAGGCTGCAGGAGTCTCCCATGCAGACACACAAAACCACTCTTTCCTCTCAGAGCTGTGGACATGAGAGCACATAGAAGAAAAGTGGACCAGACCTTCCAAGTCTTTCTCTCTGTGCTTGTTCTCACTCAAGGCTGGGGTTGGATTGAGTAGCTCTTGGGGATGAAGAGGTTGAATAGGGCAGAGATTGTGAAAGACCAGAGAAGGGAAGGCAGCTTGCACCACTTTCCTGAAAGGGAACCAGAATATCCTGTCATTTACATGTGGACCGTGTTCCAGGGAAGATGGTGAAAGGGGGATTTTTGCACAGTCCTTAGATACCTCCAGTCAGTTTGGATGGTTACTGGGAGCCAACAGCTTAACAAACAAAGCAAATGACTTTCTCTGCAACAACCAGAGGCCAGCGTATAATCAACACATCAGTGACCAAACCAGCAGCAAAGACTGAGTAATGTTCAGGAGAGCTGAAGATGCTCTAAGGAACACGGTAAGTGCCTAATGCTGTATGTGCAAGATGTCAGATGTGTGTGTGTGCTGAATCTTTTGGATCACAGTTCAACTCTAAAACAGCCCATTAATGGCTACATGGAATGAATGTATCCAGACATAGTGTGTGACACATAGCAGACTTCTAGACAACAGTGAGAGAGCTGTAAGTGGCTGTGGCTCTGGTATATGCATGCGTTGAAGGCAACCAAGTATTCTAAGGCATTTAGCCCCCAGAACTCACCACTTCCAACCTCCTCACACCAGGCTGATTACATGCCACAGCTTGTGTGGATCCTCCTATGTCTTACTCCCTTGCACTGATAAGAGTGCATATATCTGCACTACGCCTAGCAACCCAGTAGGGAGCAAAGGCAAATTAGAAAGCAGATGGTTTCCTGCTGGGTTAGGAGGCAGAACTGGCTGCCCATAAGGTCAGAGGAGTGCCACATCCAGAGTTACTCGTGTTGGGATGGGACTGCTTGGCCTGCAGGACAGAGGAGACAGGCTGGGACCTTCTCCTTTCAACAGTGGGTCTGTTTGCTGTTGGAATTCTTGATTTATTTCAGTAGGAGTGCTTGACTGTAATTGCTGTACAAGCAGAGGAGATGCCTGAACACCCCTAGCAAGGCCTGTGGCAGAGATGTGGGCATGGCCTACTTCCATTGCTCCAGTTCCAGCTGCTGCTGACAGCTCATCCATCACCCTACAGCCTCAAATAAAACTGAGGAGGGGAAATATTTCACTTGATCATCACTCACTGCCTTCTTCAGATCTCTTTGAAGAGAGGTAAAGGCACAACAGGCTGAAAAAGATGAAACACTGGAGACCCTTCCAGCCTTCTGCTCCTAACATGAGTAATGGTAACGCTGAGGTGCTCGAGAGGCACTGCAGATGGGAGCACCAGCAGAGCCACCCTGAATGCTGGGAGGAGAATCTGATGCTGCCTTATCGGCTCTACCTGTGCTTGGCCTCACCTGACCTTGAAGGGAAGAAGGAAGCAGCACCAGTCAGAACAAGCTCTCCTATTTCAAAACATGGTGATGAGCCACGTTGAGCTAGAAGCTGGTAAGTCCACCTACACGACCTGTGTGCTCCTGCCAAGGTCTGCCCTGATGCGGAACCCCATGTAGTCAGTACGCCCCTGCAGACTGCCTTCTGCACTGGAATAGCCAAGAAGCCCTGCTGAGCCAGCTTCTGTGCTTCTGTGGTCTTCTGGGGACAAACTAGACACTCGTGCATGGAGGTACAAGCACAGTTGTGTCACTGGGTGTGCTTTGCCTCCTCTGAGAGAGATGCCCTATGATACACTGCCCTGGATACACCCTCTCTGGAGTCTTCCATGCTGAGGGGACTGTTCCAGGTCTTCCACAGTCTCTTGTTCTTGCTGCATTTTTCCTTCCAGCTTTCTCACATTTTCCTGTTTTCCCAATCTGAGGACTAAGTCCCCCTCTTGCCTCTCAAAGCCCATCCTCATCATTTGCTATTTTATTGGCAAGAAAATTTGTCCTAAGAAAAACACGTATCCTTACTGTTGCAGCACTGTGCATACGTCTGTCTTGAAAATGTCTTCATAAGCAGAAGGACCAGCTGATCTATAATAACATCATGCAAGCCAGCAGGATACCACCGTATCCTCATCTACCAATTGTTTAAGGCTGTGCACCAACATAGCAGCAGAAACCATTCTTGGGCTCCTGGGGACCTGCGTAAGACTCCTGCAGGTAAGCATGATACTCAACTGGCAAAACACTTGGAGTAAGGAATACTGAAGGCAAAGTACTTGCAAGTAATGGAGGACAACTGCATCTCACCCCCACGGAGGGGCTAAGGTCATTAAATGTTTTCAATGCAGAATTCTTCAGGCTCCCAGGACACGTAGCTCTCTTCACCACAGCACAGAAGTCAATCCCTGAGACTGTTGTATCAAGGACCTGCCCAAAGCTGACTTGCAGTTCTCCTTAGTTTTCTGTTCACAGGTATCAATGCCCCCGATTTCTTGGAAAATGTCAGCGACTGGGTGTGTGTAGAAGGCCTGACATGAAAACACATTCCTTTGTCTGTGAGAACTGTGATGTTTTTAGACTGAAATTACGTGCCTAGAGGGAAGTCCTGTGCCTTTGTGTTCCCTCTGTAACTCTGGATGGAAGCTCCAATAAAAAAATACACACGAAAGGGTGGGAAGGCAAAATAAAATGACAGATGAGACATTTCTTTTCATGTTACCTTCTGGTAACTCTGAGCACAGAGCAAGGACAAGAAACGGGTTACGCTTTGTTCCATTAAAGGTTGCTTCCAATTCAACTTTCACTTTGTATTTTCAGAGTCAGCAATTTGGAGACTTACATTGCCTAACTTGGAGGTTTAAAATGCCTAACCTTTCCCTGCTTGACAGCCCTGCCTGGATGATTAATGGAAAGTTATAAACACCATTTGCATAAGAGTTATCTGTCTCCTTTTCTGGAAGAGGTTCCAAAACTGGCTTCTTAAGGGGAAAGAACAATAAATTAGTCTTCTAGGTCTAAGCAAACAGGCAGAAAGTGCCGATTTCTACTACTTACAACCCAGCTACCATTCATCAGAAATCAAGAACCGGTCCTCACTGTTGACAGTAGAGCAGCATTCCTCTCACAGAACCGCCAGCTGTCAGACCCAGCTCCCCAGGCAGCATTACAAGCCCCTAGAAGGAGATACCTGTGACTGAGGTTACCCCCAGGGCAGTAGTGTTCCCAGCATCAATGCCATGAGTGTGTTTTGTTCCAGAAGATACATGGAGGATTCTGCTTCACCCAGGCAAGTATCAGGCAGTAAGTGTCTTTTCTTCCTCACCACAGGTATTACTTTCCCAGCTATGGGTTGGCAGCAACCATACAAACCCAGGAGAATAAGTGGAATAAGCTCTCATTCTAAAGAGAGAGCATTGCTAAGGCCATGAAAACCAAATCCAGGAGTTCTGCTTCAAATACGTGCTGCTCTTCCCATTTGGGACAGATAACTGCAACCTTGTACCTATGGCTCCTACAGATAGTAATGCTGACCCCAAATCTTTCCTTGGTGAGCTGGGTGCTTTCCTGGATCCCATATCACCCCCAGCAGCGCTGTGCCCCACACTATCTCCATGGACAAAAAGTGGCACTGCAGTTGCTGTTCCCATCACTGCCATGGGTTTTCTTTCAGTTAAATCACTACTCTGCCTTCCTCCTCCTTTATGGAGAGAGTGTAAAGAGACTGCAGCTCACCTGGAGAAAATAGGAGAGCTGCAAACAGAACAGCAGCTCCCAGGAGTGTGAAGTGTACTATCAGCACACATACAATGCCAAAATCCAGCTGGGTACCAGAGGTAAAGGCAGCTTTGGCCACTCAGAGAAGGACAGCAGACTGTCATGCAGAATGAGGCACATCCTGTGAGCAAGGACTTCAAGTTTCTTCTCAGAGCCTAAACCCACAGGTCTTGAGATGCCAAAAGTGCAGGCATTAGTACAATTCCTGGAGCTGGCTCTTGTTTAGGAACAAAACAACCTTGCATTCACAACCCCAGGTAGAATATAAGGCACAGTTTTATTTTCCCTCACCCTCTATTCTCAGTTCATACTCGTCACTGTGTTGTTTTCTGTCAACATGGCTCTTCAGCAGTTGTGGGGATCCTTGTGGTACATGCTCACTCATTCAGCAGACGGTAGGAGGGCCCTGAGCACACAGAAGCTCAACTGGCTGCTCAGAGTTCCACTGTCCTGAGCAAACTTCTCTGTGATCTGTCACTGGGAAACCCACTCAGACATTCCGAGCTCCTTTTGACTTGTCCACAGCATGACCAATGGGGACACCCAGGGTGACCTTTGTGTCCATGGCCACAACCTTGGTACCCACCTGCAAGAGAAGAGGCACCATCAACCTGACCTAAAAGGAGGCCAGAAAATCCCAGCATCAGCGGCTTTTGGAGTGCTTCAGCTCCAGGATTTGTCTAAGAACGGGAGGCACACATGTATTTAAAACCAAAGTTACAGAGTCACATAAAGAAAGGGGAACAACCATGAGGGATTTTCCCCTTCCAATATCTGGGGAAAGCTGAAGGTTTCTGTCTTCTTGCCTGACAAGTAATGCAAGACATGGGACTTCAGAACCTCCTGCCAGCTGCTGGCAGCTATGGCTGGAGCTGGATACAGAGCAACAAAAGAGAAGAGGCTGGTTGTGTAATAAAAACATGCAGGACACACAATGAAGCATGCAGGCCAAGGTCAAGGAAGCTGGTTGAGATTAAAGAAATATATGGGAATTGAACTCTCAGCCTAAACAAGGAATGAGCCTTCTCCAACAAACATTGGACGCCGCGTAGCACAGCCAGGAAGCTGATTCTGAGTGTAACAAATCCTCCTGACAGCAGTAGCACAGGGAAGGCTGCACACTCACCTGGCATAGTCCCTCCACAGGCACAGCGAGCAGCTTTCTGCCCCCCACTTGAGCAAAATGTGCAGCAGTGGAACATGCCCCGGTGTTTGCGGAACTTGCTTTTCACCATCACAATGAATGGAGAGCCCTGCAGAGGACAAGCAAGCAGAGAAGCTGCTGCAGTGCAATGCTACCCGATGTTATGCCTGCAGTTCCAAAAAGAAGCTGGGTGAGCCTGTCAGTCACAGATCATTATGACATGTCTTAGCTGCCAACTGATAGAAACCAATCCTTAGAAAGATTTAAAGCAAATACTTAGAAAGGAAAAGTACGTGAAGAAGAATCAGTGCAAATCAAACAAGAACTGCTACCTGTACATGCTGCCCTTTCACATAGACGCAGACAGCGTACAAGCCTGGCTCCTCGGGGCTGTAGGAAATATGGTAGGTCCCATCACCATTATCACACACTGTTGGTTTGACTGCACTATGAACAGAAAAAGAGAAGCCCAAGATGTCAGTGACTGACAGCAAATTGCTGTACATGTGAACCACTGCCTGGCCCTAGATTTGTGGTCAAGTCCTCATCCTCACCCCTGTTCAGCAGCTGTGGGTCTTGAGTGAGCCTGACAGGATGCATAAGCAATGCTCAAGTACTGAGTAGCTTTCACACACACCTGCTACAGGGAGCTGCGGTACCCGTACAAAGGAAGTCACACAAAGCCAGCTGTGCTGCAAGGATCTGTAGCAACCCAGAGCACTGAAGGAGCAGATGACTGACAAAACACTTGCAAGTCAGATTATCCCGTCTGATAAGAGCCCCCAGAGAGGGGGTAAATCATAGTTTCAGAGAACAGTTTACCTTTAGAGGAGCCTATGAGGAAGACAGGGCATAAAGCGGGGTAGGTTTGAAGCACTTCAACTACTGTCCCAAATACAATGACCTCAACTCTTCTCTTTGACACTCAGAGGAGCTCTAGGTGCCTGATGGCCAGTTCCCCTTCCCAAAATGAAGCTCAATGGCTGTCATGCTACTTGCAGACTATGACAGGAAAAACCATCATCTAGTTACTTGGGAACTGAATGCCTACTTCACAGAAAGGGCCTTCCACAAAAAAAAATAGCAGGCAGCTCTGTAAAGAGGGAAGGGATCTTCATAATCCTCACCATTTAGTCTTTTGTGCCCCACAAAACGGCCATCTATAACTTTATGGATCAGTAGGTTGTATGCTCCATCCCCCACCACATCACATCAGTATGGCTGCCTGCACCACTTCCTGCCATGAGCTGCATGCTGATACTTCAGGCTCTTCAGCAGCTGCTGTGCCTAACCATGAAGCCAGACAGCAATAAGCAACAGATGTAGAAACTGCTTATGCACATGAACAGGAAACTGAGTTAATGTGGCCACAGCAACCTCTACCTTACCAAGCAAAAGCCACACAAACCTCACATGCACACCTCCTCATACCATGTATGCACCTAATGAAGGTGCAAAGGAGCAATATTCTACAATGATGATCCTTCACTGGCAAGCATCTGTGCACCCAGCACTGTTTCTGTATGAGCACATCAATACTTCCCCATATCAAGGAAGTTTAACATCCTGTCTCTTTTCAGGTCATCCTACCAAGACAAAACCTTGCAACAATTGTGCTCGCATCCTGACTCAGCTGCAGCGTATGCACCACAAAACCTCCAAGGGTGTGAGGGTGCTCAACACTTGCAACAAAAGGAGAAAGCATGATGAAGTATCAGCAGCAAACACAAGTTTAGGCACCTCTATCAGTTGCCACAGGTTCTGGGGTTTGATGGCTCATAATGGTCATTCCTGGCATTGCAATGTTCTATGCTCAGGTTTTAACAAAAGCAGGAACTCTGGGTGACCGCCGGTAGAGATGGAATGAGCAACATCTCACTATGCAATACTCACTGTAAGCTGAGTCCTTTAAGAAGTCTCAGATGACTAAAAGATTCAATACAAGCGTGAGCCAACAATGTCAAGCTCCGCACAGCTGTATACAACTGCTAGAAACCACTCCTATACTGGTGGAAAAAACACTGTGCCTTTACTTCTTCAGACAGTGACCCAGATGTTGAAGGATTTCTTTAAACCTGCCCAAACAAGGATGGAGTCAGGATAAGGGAGACACAGAAGCACACTCAGCAACTGGGGAGTAGTCTAAGTGAAATACCCACCAGTCCTTCTTGTCCTTGTGGGTGATGGTGACCATCACGGCCTCTCCTCCTCTCCCCATCCGCTCCCCTGTGGTGTCATTGCAGAGCAGGGTAAAGCCCGTCAGCTCGTTCTGACGAGCACTGCGGAGATCTGGAAAGTGGAGAAGAAGTCAAGAAAGCAGTTATAGCTGTTGAGTCCTATCTCCCACCCATGTGGTAATAGTTCAATCCTGTTAGAGCACACCTAGGACTCCACCGATGGGGTATATGGCTTCCTCCACCCACAGGAAAATGGAAATAGACAACCAGGGATCAGAATGGACAGCTGGAGGCTGTGGGAGGTTATGGGCAGCCTTTTCCTAGAGGTTTGCACAAATCAGGTGGGCACCTGCCTACGCTTCTGAGCCCAGCTGGTGTCCTCCCTGTGGGCCTCAAGGTGCCCCGTGCACCCAGGAAGGAGCAGGAGGAGCACACTGTACAGTGCAGAGCCCGAGAGACCTCAGCACTTGTACTGTAACACAGAAAGGACTGAGTAAGCACTGGGTCCGCCCATGTGCACTGCGCAGGCCAGAGGTGGCTGTGCTCTGAGAGCTAGTCTGAACATTATCTGTTTGCTGGCTTAGGAAGCAAACATCCATGAAGCCACCTATGCCAGTTATTCCCTGGGCATTCTCAGATGCTGTAAAGACGAAGAACCAACACAGCCTTAAGCTGCACACCACCCAAGGAGAGACAATGAAGATGTGACTTCAAGGAGCAGCAAGTGGTATGGCACCCCATTACCTTCCCCGTGCAAGGTGCATTTGGTTGGATCAACAGCTTTGCAGATAACAGCCCCAAAAACTTCATAGCCATGACATTGCCCTGCCCTCTCCTGGGGAGAGAACTGAATGCTGTCATCCACGCTGGGGTGGGTGCTGTAAGCAGCACTGTTCAACTTTGCCAGCCGGCTTGTCACCACCCCTTTGGTGACGAGGATCCCCAGGTCTGAGCCACTTGTCAGCAAGCGCTCCGTGAACTCCACGCCTGTCCTCATGTCCAGCAACAGCTGCTGCAGCTGGGCCTTCTGCAAGTGCAGCAGGTTTTCCTTCTGCACCTTCAGGTCCTCCAGCTGCTTCAGCAGCCGGTCTCGGTGCTCTTCAATAGCTTTCACATATCCTCTGGCAAACGCATTGATCTCCGTGGCCACAGTCTCTGCACGAGTGCGGATGGCACTGCCCATGCTATCAGTCTGGCCCAGCACATCTTCTAATGTGCTCATGCATTGCTGGGTGCTTCTCAGCAGCTCCCGCAGGGAGTCCCCGTGCCGGTGCACAGCGTTGCTGGTGAAGTCATAGGGGTGCTGCCGGTGCCTTTCTGCAACGCAATCCTGGCACATGGGCTGGTCACACTGCTCACAGAACAGCCCTAGCTCCTCTGAGGGATGGGAAGGGCAGAAGAAAGGCTTCCCAGCCTGGCTGCAATCCCTGCTGCTCTCCAGCTCCACCACGACATGGGAGGCAGTCTTCTTCTGTCTCCTGGAAGGGAGCAACCACAGAACTTTAGGCACATTGGATATGAAATGCTAACATCCAAGAACGCTTAGAAATGTCAGTCTACAAGTCAAAGCGTGCACTGCTCCCTCCTGTCTCCCCTGCAATTCACTCTGCATGAAGGACTTGTATCTCTTGAGAACAAGGCTCCAAATAAAAGAGGATACCCATACGCAAAGAGCTCACTAGAAGCTGCTCCCAGGCCCCCTCCTTTTGCTTCCCAGCAATTTCCCTCAGGTCCAGCACATTTTCAATGCCTTCTAGCAGTATTTGCTTACATGCTCCACATTTACACTCCCTCGATTTCACCTAAAGACTCTCTCACTTATTCCAAGAGGCACAATGGTGGCACTCAGATCCTTGGACATCTTCCTTGCACAGCAGGAAACCACTTCAAAATTGCTTTTCTCAACCCTGGTTCTGCTCTGCCATCGAGCAAGTGTAAGTCTGCAGATGCTAATGGGGTGAAAAAATGCTATCAAGAAATATGGCTGGAAGTGTGTCACTGGGACAAACCTCCCACTGCTTAATACCTTGCACAGCTATCTGTCAATGCGGCAGGCTGCTATTCAACATCTCTGTTCATTACTCTTCAGCAGCTTACATGGGTTATAAAGCATTAGCTCATCAGAATGGCATGCTGAAAACTGAAGCCCTGTGGAAAAGTAATTGAGAATCAGAGCCACCTTACAGGCACTGATACATGCAGGGGGGAGGGAGGTGAGGAATTTGCCTCAGTTCTTTCTGCGGAAAGGCTTTGCTATTAAATAGAAAAGCAGTAAAATTGAGCAAGTAGGCCAAGCTGATTAAGGCTGGCAGTGACTTCCCAGGGCAGCGTTCCTCAGCCCACCTGCAGGCCGGCTCTAACCCCACGTACCGCCAGGCTCACCTGTGTGCCTGGCAGCAGAAGAGGCAGAGTCGCACCCCGCAGCTCTGGCAGCGTTTGGCAGCCGCTCCATCCGTGCACAGGTCGCACCCCGTCGTTCCGGCGGCCCCTCCGCGCCCCAGCGCCGTGTAGTCGGGGACGAGCTGCCCGAGGCCGCCCGGAGGCAGCGCTATCTCGGCGTCGCACAGCGGGCACAGCGCTCTGAGGGCGGTATTGGCCCGGCTGGGCTCTCCCAGCGTCCCCAGGTTCCTTAGGCAGGGCGTGCACAGCGAGTGCAGGCAGGGCAGCAGCCGCAGCTCCACGCAGGGCTCGGAGCACGCAGGGCAGATGGACGCGGCCATCACATCCCGCCCGGCCTCTAACAACCTCCCCCTATGGCGGGCGAGGGCCGCCCCCTTGATACCGGCGACGGAGGTTGGGGGCGGGGGTTTCTCTTTCTGTGTGAAAGAGGGGGCAGGTCCAGCATAAGGAGTCTTCAGATCTTGTATGAAGATCAAAAGATCATACAAGTTGTCTTGAAGACAGCTGGATTGGAGTACTGCCCTCTACATCACTGACTACCTGGAGTCCGTGGAGTTCCACCTAGGGATAGACAAGGAGCTGACAGAGAGCTTCTAAGTTAGGGTTATATAGGTTATAGGTTAAAGGGAAGGCAGAGAAAGGAGATCATAGCGGGGGTTTGCTACAGGCTGCCTGATGTTCTGAAGGAACTGACAAAGATCCTCCTGGAGGCCTTAAGGCATGTGGGAAATAAAGATGAGGTGATTGGTGGTAACTAACATCGCTTCACCAAGGGTAAGTCATGCCTGATAAAGTAATGCCTCCTCCAACCTAAGCCATTCTATGATTCTGTGGTAAATGCTGACAGGCAATAGAGCAGCATAGTTACAAAAACAAAACAAATACCTCATTAAAAATACACAAAACAATAAACATTTCCTTTCGCCACATTTCACAAGAGCTGATGAATGGCAACATACCCCCATCATTTGACCCAAGATTGGCTTGAAGCAGAATCCTCTTCAGGCTTTTTCCTGCTATTGTTAAAAATGTCCATCGGAACCAGTCAGTACATTTGCACTTGGTGATCTACTCTATCCCTATTGTACTTTTCTTTGCCAGCTTCCTCTTCTTTTTCCTGTTTATCTGCTTCACGTTTCCTAACATCAAGCACAGGATCATCATGCAGGCACATGGAAGATTAGGAGGTTTCCTTCCCTCTGCCTCTCATGGGCTTTTGTATAATATTTCCATTGTATTTACTCATTAGTCCATCTGTAGGAGAGCTTTATGCTGCCTTCCCGTTAATATTTTTCTGATGAAATACTGGTAACGCTTTGTACGTGTACCAAAAAGTCTTAAAAGCCCAATTTCCTTCCTAGACTCCTTCCTAGTGAGTAGCGTGGGCACAAACCAATGATAAAATGTGGAACACGATGCCTCAAGCTTCTTTGTTCCTATATACTATCACTTTTAGGAAGCTCCTCCTTGAATATCTTGTGATATAGTGAATAGTGACCGCAAGGATCGGGGCTGCTGACCTTGGGCTCCCAGAAAAGTCAAAGATAACAAAGAAAAGAAAGAAAACAAAACCGTGCAAACCAAGAACAGGTCTGAAAGTTGCTCAGAGAAAAATGACTAGAGATCTTATCAGCAGCAAATGGAGTTGTCAAAATGCCAAGGCCTAGGAAACTGGCAGTAAAAGGGGGCAAAGCAGCTCACTGGGGGAGTTCACAAGAAAAGAGAAGTGGAACAGACCACTGGCTGCTTTCCAGCAGCTTCACTGTGGGTCTGCCAGCCCTAAGGAGCTGCCATGGTTTAGACTGTTCTGGGAAGTCACGCTGTTCTTCTGGGAATGCTTTTGAAACATCATTGCTTATTGCTGTGTACTCTTTTTTGTTTTTCATCCCCTAGCCCTGCAACTAACAACTCTTCCTGTTTATACCAACCCTCACCTAGAAAATCCAAATCCCCAGTTCAACAGGGAATCCACGCTGTCTCCTAGTCTGGGCCTGGAAGGTCCTTGGCTGGATCCCAAAAGAGCAAACTGGAAGCATATAGGGGCAGAGATCTGCAAATGCTTGAAACTCAAGCAGCATCCACTTCAAAGGGCAGCCGCTCTGTAAAGACAAAGGCAGCTGCAGCAAAAGCCCCACGCTGGTTGTGCTCAGGCTTGTCCTTGAGCAGGCATTCCTGAACAGCCCTCCTGCAGCCAACCACCTGCTGCCACTTCCAGCTTTCTGTCTGCTATTTATATTCCTTTAGAATCTTTCCAAAATCCTGCCTAGATTTTTGGAAAGAAAGCTGAAACTCCTTGCCCTCAACTATTTATCAGCTATGTAATATTCCCTAACCAAACCAAAAGCCAAACAAAGCAAAGCATTGCTTCCACGTGCCTACATACTTGTGCTTAATGTTGCCGGATGTCTTTCTGATGACATTCAAGACAAAAAGGAGGAACACGAAAGGCCTGGAAAAAAAGGAAGTGAGGCAGTAAGATGTTCATCATGCAAAGTCTTAGTCACTGGCAGTAACACTGGGACTGGGTAACAGAGCCTTCATTTGAGACACATGCCTTGGGCTTTAGGTTCTTTAGTAATGGCTGGTTTTATAAGGCACCTGGCCTAACAGTAATAATAACAGTAATAATACATGGGAAGAGTTTATCTCACAGGGGCCAAAAGGTTTGGGATGGGAATTGGCAGGACTCATCTGGAGAGCTTAAAACTAGATTCAAAGAGGGGTGTGGCAGCACTCTCAGGCCACCAGATCAGAACGAGAAAGTTGACAAGGCCTTCTACAGGCAGCTGAAAGCAGCCTCGCAATTACAGGCCCTGGTTATCATGGGGGATTTTTAACTAACCTGACAGCTGCTGGAGGGCACGCACAGCCAGCCACTGTCCAGGAGGTTCATCCAGTGCATTGGTCATAACTTCCTGATGCAAATGGTGGATGAACAAACAGGGGAGGAGTGCTGCTGGATCTTGTTCTCACTAACAAGGAGGATCTGGTTGAAGTGGTAAAGGCTGAGGGCAGCCCTGGTTGCAGCAACCACAAGGTGGTGGAGTTCAGGATCTCATGTGGCCAGAACAGAATACCAAGCAGAACCACAACCCTATATTGTAGGCATTGTGGCAGCTGTCAGAAGTGCTGGTTGCAACCCTAACTCTCCCCTCAGAGGCCTCCCCTCAGCCCTGGCACAGTGCTTAAGCTGTGAATGGAAAGGTCCAGTATGGGACTGGGTGTGCTGAAACCTGGTGGTTCCTCTTAGGAGGGCACCTGGGCTCAACTACTTTGTGCAGCCCACAATCCTCAGGCACAGCTGAGAGAGCTCCTCCCCAGTGACACCTCAGTGTCACAGTCATCCCAACTGTCCCTCTGTGGGGATAGAGCTGGGGGCCTGCAGAGCCAGTGCTGGTGAGAGATGCTTTCCTAACCAATATCTGCCCTTTCTCACTAACACTGAGAGCCCCTTTGTTGGGCAGGGAGTTAAGGCCCTGTGTTTCTGCCTGTTTCCTCACACATAAGCCACAGACCTTTGGAGTGTGGAGTGATTTCTTCCAAGCGGCTCTAGCTGCTACCTCACCAACTACAGGAATATGGAACTTCTTCTCTTCCTGACGTTAGTACTGGGGAAAAAAGAGATCATATAAGTTTTCAATGAATACTTGCACAGGTCTTCTTTTAGATCACATGTTTTTAGAGGTGTTACACCAATTAAAATAATAATACATTTAGGAAGATTCAAACAGCTTTACTCATCAAATCCAGACTTGCTGATGTTTCCATTTTTAATCTCGATTATCAAGGATTTCTGCCTGAGTTTACTACAATGTAAGGATTATGCACATGAGCACTTTGTGATAAATCCTGGATTTTATTGGTTAATGTTAGTACTAAGATGATGGCCATTTAAAAAGTCAAATAAAAGCAACGTACAAACAAGTATTATATATGCATACACACATACACACCAGAATACCTTAATACAATTGTACTCGCATCAGTTTTCTGTTGTATCAGAGATGATACTTCAGTATGTAACAAATAGGAGACTCTCCATTCAACTCCCACTTAGTCACGTTATGCTTGTTATACAAAATACTTCATTGTTTAAAGAAGCGATCCTCAAGTTCAGAAGCAATCCTTGATATGTTATTAACTGCACAGCAAACACCATCTGGGGGGGCAGCTACAGAGCACAGAAGGAGCAAGAGGTTTCCAAAGCCAATTCTTATCCAGGAGGAACAGACTGGCCTCCTGATCCCCACGTTGCTTTTCAACATGTATGTGCAGACCCTCATCTCAGTTTCCCTTTTTCTTTTCCCCCCGATATCTTCATCTTGTGCAAATACACGCTCTAGAAAATGCAAGTTTCTCAGATGTTCTCTGGAGTCTTCTTTCTTCAGCATGGGTAATATAACATACACATGTCATACAACCCACAGATATAACAACAGCTCATTGCTACACCAGCCCCAGCTTACAAATGCATGGAAGACTTATTCAGTGAAAAGGAGTTACATTACAGCAGTGTTTCTGTTCTTTAAACTCAGCCCCAGGACTTACAGTACTCTGCATGGCACAAATACAGTAAGCATTACTGACCTTCTTAAATTCACAGGAAAGCACTTCAGAGTTAAACTGTACATCTGGAGAGGGAGACTACAGTGATATAAATGCGATTTGTAAGGAAGTTTTTCAAATAAATAAATGATAGTACTTCAGTGCAGCTTCCTTTACATAATATGCATTGACAATGCAAACCAGCCTTCTTCTTTTTGCTTTTCTGCCTGCAGAAGAGGAAACAAGTTGAAATTTACACATCATAACCTTCCTGCAGACTTGCTAGTCAGCAGTTTCCCTGATGGGAAGCAATTTTCTGCCAGGGACACCAGAGGGATGGTCACACCACCAACTTCAGAGACCTTGCGTAAGTCACACTTCCTACCTTCCATATTCTGAAGCACCCTTATGTTTACTTCTCTATTAGGATACAGTCTTAGACTCCTAATTTAAGTTACTTTGGATATCAGGAAAGCCAGTATTAATATACCCTCAAGGTTGCTACCAACGGAGCTGTAAATGTTTTACCAGACTATAATATTATCTGGATTTCCATGTGAAAGCATCTCCCTGTAGTCTATTCTTCTTGCAAGCCAGGAATTAGAAATCGATATTCATGATCTTCTTCCAGTTTGGATTTATTTAACTTTCAGCAATACACTTGTGTAATGGCAGGGTAAGAGTCTGAAGAGTTTGCTTGACTCTTATATGTGGCTCCATCAGCACATTCTGAAGATTGCTTGAAATTCTCTGGAGCCATCAGTCTGACAAAGTCCGACAGAGGTTCCCAGTTCTAACACAAATAGATGCCACAGCAGAAAACACATTTACAGGAATACTCACTTGTAAGTAACAGCTTTGTGGTAGCAAACAACTCATGTTGTTAGCACGCAGGCCTCCCCTTACCAGTTATCCAGAATCCAGACTGCTATGAATTGATTACCATTAGCATCAGTACATTCAAAGTAGGACTGAGTTCCTCCCTCCACTGTATCTGTCTTACATTCTATTTACATAGCACAGCAATCAAGCCTTCTGGCTGAAGAATTTTCAGTCTTACCTTTGGCCTCTGACTGGCAGGATTTAATGTCACACTCTCTGATGTGGTACTTAAGGGTGAAGAAGGTTTGCTAGAACCTCCTACGGACCTGTAGATGTTATTAAAAATAAAAGATGGAAGTGAGTATCAGAATCATGTCTAGGATGCTGAGTGAGGATCCCTCATCAAGAGCCAACAACCCACGTGACACTACATGTATTTTAAACACAGACAATGAAAGGCAAAGATGATAGTGGATGTTTCCCCTATTTCTATGAAGTTTGATAAATCTGAGAAAGTCCACGATGCCAAAAAAAATATATGATTATACTTAATTAAGAGGTCTCTGTGTACGTAATTAAGTAAATACATAAATAAAGTAGTAAAAGGTCAACATCTACCTTCTCATGCTGGTCACACTGCCAGGGGAAACACTATCTTCTTTGGAGCTATCCACAGAAGCTGCCACAGGAACAGACACTTCAGCTGACCTCCTCGCATCTTCTAGGCAAAATAAATAATAGCTTTGATGAGAACACCAGAACGTTTACAAATTGCATGGAATACACAGAGCATACACATCATCAGGCTGAAGGTCCATTCACTCCCACAGCCACCCTCTGAAAATGAAAGATAGTGAAAGCAGATATTCAGAGATATAGACAATGTGCATAGACACAAATTGACTGTTTTCTGAATAAACCCTTTGGTTTTTATCAGTCAGCAGCTTTAACACTTGAGATTTCGCTACTTCTTGTCCTTTACATTCCGATTTCCATGCTGATTTATGTTACAACAGCCGCAGAAGCATAAAGTGTTACGATTCCACTGTGCACGCCACTGCATATGCACCTGCATTCATGTGCACATGCATATTCTCTCCTCTTCCTCCTCCTTCCTAGCTGATGTATCTTGCATAACTCTCTGAAATCCATCACCTCTAAAATGAGGGGTGCTTGTAGCATGCAGATGCTGATAGAAGGCACCCTGCTGACTGTGTCTGCTGATCCAATCAGTCAATGAAGAGACCTCCCACAAAAGGGGAAAAAAAAGGTTTTACTAGGTTTTTGTTCCTCCTGAAGCTGGCTACTTACCACTGTGGTTTCGGGATGGAAGCAGAACAGGAGATATTCTCTGAGAGACTGTATCAGCAGCAGCTAATTTCTGCTGATCTATTAGCTGCAGCAGTTTATCACGTGCTTCCGTGCTCTGACGATTCAGCTCTGCTATCCTTTCCTCCAAGCTCTTCGGTACCACAAGATGAGTCTACTTAAGATAATTGGATAATTACTTCCAATTAAAAACTGAAAACACAACGTTTTAAAACAGGTTTTTCTACAAACAGAAAAAACAGCTCATCTGCGTTATTCCAAATAACAAAACAAAGGAAGAAAACCTACAACCCTCCAGTAACTAACCACAATTAAGAAGGTATTTAACTAGCTAGCCACACATTCAAGAGGAAACGTGGAAAGCAGATTTCTAGCAGAACTATCTTGCATCTCATCTTCAAATCAGGTTTTCATCCATTCTTTTGCTGTTTATAAATACGCTCCACACTTGGAGATTTTAAGCACTCATATACAACATAAGCCCAACATGAAAAACTACTGTTGACCTCAGGGAACAGTAAAATCAAAGTCTCCAAGTGAATGAAAGAAAAGAACATTTGTTTTGTTACTCTTCTTAACAAAGAAACAAGGAAGAAACAGCTACAGCATCAGTAAGCTAATGGAAAGTAGATCCACACACAGGGGAATCCAGCCTTCCATTTTTTTTTTCTTTGCCTTTTTTCTTTTCTTTTAAATTCTCACCTGCTCTTGTGAAGAGTCTGGACAAGAATCTGAATTTTGCATTGGGTCTGGTTGGGGCAGACAGTCCCTTATGTCTTCAGAGAAGCTTCTGAATTTGCTCAGTTGAGCTTTAATCAGTGAGTTCTGCCGCGTGAGCTCAGCTATCTGTCCCAGCAGATCACTGCTTTGAGAGAACTCTCCAACTGTGTCATTTTTGGTAGTGTCACCAAGGCAGGACAAACTGATTTTCTCTTGGGAACTCTGCAAGTCTTTGTCTGCAGGAGGAACTGGCTGCCTTTGAGACATGAGATGGCTTTCCTCAGTCACACTCCACGTCCTCAGGGGGGAAGGTGAGCTCCTCTCCTTGCATGGTTCTCTCTCAGTGTTTTCAGTAGACTGAGAAATGGTTGTCAATACTACAGACAAGAAGGAATAGCTCTGAGTTAGCCCTCCATTTTCCAAAATCCAATTATCTTACCCAATAAACTGCAAGTCTGCTTTTTTCTTTTGCTAGTTATCTGGGCTGGTAACAGAGCTTTTGGAATAGCACAATACAAGAACAGAAGGCTTCTACAACAACAACAAACTATTTACTAACCCTCTAAGCTTTCTGGCTCTGGAGGTCAGAGACAATGTGCTGTAAATCAGACAAAGCACTACAGCACATCATACAGAAGTGACACTCAAAATCAGTACAAGTTAAAGATGCCAGTCTGCACTGCCACTGACAGGACTATAAATGGAGACAGAATGTGTAAAGGAAATCAGATGCAGAAAGAAAAGCAAAGCCCATCTGAATGCAGAAGCAGGATATTCCAGCTATCGGGCCAAGGTGCCCAGGCAGACTAAAGTTAACAGAAAATATCTCCAAAGGTAACACAAGCCTCAGACATTGAAATAGTAACACACTACACAGACTTCTAAGTCTACTACAGCCAGAGAGATCTTACTGTTCTGGAGGGGAGACAATTCCGGACTGTTCTTCTGCCGGGGAGGTGACAGCAGTACAGCTGGCTGGAAGACCTGAGCTGGCAAGCTTCTACCTGCTGCCGCATCACCTGAGGCACCTGGCCTCTGAGGAAACTTGACAGGATGTTCTTCCTGTGGGAATTTCAGCACATTCTTCTTTTTGCTTTCATCAGTCCCAGATTCAAAATAGCTCAAATCAGGTTTTTCTAAAGAAAGAGATGAAGCAAGAATAGAATTTAAAGAACAACAGAATTAGTGTTAGTGCAAAACCTGTGTAAAGAAAAATATCAATGTCAATTCTTACGTTTAGATATCTGGGAAGACAGACTAGAGCACATTCCCAACACAATCCCAGCTTTCTTCTGATCCCCAGGTACAAAACTTTCACCGCGTTTAAGAGTGTGGGGAGAAAAAAAATACGCTATTATACAAATGCTGCTCAGAAAGTTATGCTTCCTGTTTTCCTACATTGGCCCACAGTCTCAGAGACAGATATGAATGGTATGGCAGTAGAAGTTGAACCCACTTGCCAACACTGTTACGTGTTATTGCCATGTGACAGATGGCAGCAGAGGGACAGTCTGACCAAATGGTACCTGACATAGAAGTGCAGATGAAGCAAAAGGGCGGCATTAATTCCTCCATGCAGAAACAAATGCACACACTGACACGTGCTGAATATTTATGGAGACCAAACAGTGGATATGAGCACAGTGAGGCAGTGGGTGGTGCGTTTCAACAGTGGTCATCTGTGCCAGTGCGGATTTTGACAAGCAAGGCGCACAGGCTCTTGTTTGCTGGCAAAAAATGCACAGCTAATGGTGGTGACTATGCTGAGAGTAGTATTTTGTAGCTGAGAACTGGCTCCATCAAACAGCATTATTGTGCTCTTCCTGTCTGTAGTACTGCCACAGGAATAAGTAGGAGGCATTACTTTCAAAGCAACCTATGTACATAGCCTCACCACTTCAGGACACTAGTCAGAGATCTGTTTGAAGCCCATGCATGAGACGTAAAGACTTGTGAGGCACAGATATGTAAGCAGGCTGCATGTGGCAATATTCTCAGGAGAGTAAATCTACAGTATCACTGAGCAGAGTGGGAAAAAAAGACAAGAAAGCAAAGCTTTTTTGAGCTCTCTGGTGCTCTTATTATGACTTAATTCAAATCAAGACATCTCTACAGTGAAAGATGAGCTGTTCTTCTGTACTCCGCTAAAACTAGTTTGTGTATTGTCTACACTGAACATACCAGGAAGGTATGAAATGCGTGAACTCCAAAAGCTGCAGCTAGCTGTGAGACCACAGTAATTTTAGTATAGTTGCATGCACTGCTTCCTTAGTGCTATGTTTAAATTACCCCTTAATGATTTTACTCTGGATATTTGTTCTCAATAGTAAAGTGACTGGAAACTCAGGGAGAACATACGTGACCCCAAAATACAAGAGACAAAAAGCACTCTGTACAGGCAAAGAACCTAAAGCTGTTTGCCTTAAGATACTGTTTATGGATCATATTGCTGAGATGGAATCTAATATCTTTCACTCACTACATAATAACACTGGCAGATGATAAGAAAGATCTTCCTCCTCTGCTTCACCATACAGAACTGCATTTCCAAAGCATCCTCCTCACAAGCTCATTTTCTTCACAGTATTTCCCCCAACTCTTCCTTCAGCCATTCTTTGCTCCAGGGAAGTTTGTTGTATTTTTTTTTTTTACTGCAGAAACTATGCATAAGCTCTCTCTAGTATTTCGCAACCAGACAGAAGCCTTAAGGGTAGAAAAGTGAGGAGTTCAGCTGCTCACAAGGAAGAAATATTGTTCCAAATTCAGGAAGCTTCCCCCTCAGAAGATGCCACTTTCTGAGATGAGAAGAGAGACCAGTAAGGAAGAATTTTTGCAAAACTGTTAAATATAAGTTGATGGTGATTGAGGCAAGTCAAAAAAAGACACAATCTGGTGTGGCTTCTTCCTGAGAACACAACAGAAACAGTCAGGAATGTTTTTGACTGTGATGTCTACACCACACCAACAGCATTTAACCAAGGAACACAAAACGCTCCAAGCAATCACAGGATTCACAAGAAGGTACTGACCTGGACAGCAGAAATGATACATTTAAGTAAGTAATCAGAAAGGATGACTGGGAGAAAACACAGTTGCAAAGGAAAATTAAAAGTATAAATTTGGTTAGTTTGGTCAGGAATGCCACTACCTTAACATAGTGTATAAATACAGACAGAGTTATCACTCAAATGGTCATTCACCTCCAATATAATTCACAAACATCAAGCAACAGCCTCCTGCTTGATTGCTTCACAAATCAAAGCAGCTGCTGTTTCTGGTCAGCAGCGACCTCCAGTGTTTAAAGGGAGAAACAATCTTAAACTATTAGAATGCCTCAGCAACAGAAAGGTGGAATCCTGGATCCTGCTTCAGATGGACTTTTATTTTGGGGTTTTTTCCCATTAAGACCCTCAGAATAAACCTGGCCTTACATCTTACTGGGGTAAGGAGAAGGAAGCCCAGGATTTGTGTATATGGATAACTTTCAAGTCCAGATTGAGACAGATGGAAGTCAGCTTACAATAATGCTAAAAAAAACCCACACAAATAAATCTGCAGACAAGTGCTTATGCTTACAGCAGGAAAGATTCAGGCCCACACAAGATGTATTTATTCAAGCAGACATCTGTTAACTACCACATTTTCCACTGCAAGAATAAAAGTAGCCACAACTCTCATTTCCTTCATACACACATACACATACCTTGGGTTTGCGATGGACTTTTGTGTGCAATTCCAAAATGGCTTGGACTTTCTTCTCTTCTAGGTTCTACCAAAGGAAGGCCCTTAAATGCCTGTGTGAGAGAGGTCATCTTTTCATCTGTTTCGATCATGTACTGCTGCAGCTTTTTCTAAGGAAAAAGAGAGAGAGATTTTTATTCTAGCAAGATGAATCCGACAACTGTAGATCACAAGCAGCACTGAGAAAAAATGTGGCCTCTTAATATCTCTGCATGAGCTTGTGAGATCACAGTGAGGTATGAATTATCAGTGTCTCCACATTTCTCCTTCCAAGTTGGAAAAAGGGGCTCAGTACCTGTATAGCAATGTTTTCTTCCCTTACTAGAAGTATTTCTGCAGTCAGAGCATCAATTAGTTCTCTGTGCTCATTCAACATCTCTTCATGATGCTGCCTCATCATCTCTTTCTCATGCAGTTGCATCTCACTCTAAACAGGGAGAAAAAGTTAAAAACCTTCTATAAGGATTAATATTTGAAAACAGGAATGACCCACAACACATTATTCTATAACAGCTCTTCCCACTGTTGTTTGACTTCAGTACCCTCACTACAAAATCCAGTTTTCAGTGATTGAGAACTCCCAGTGAGCTCACTGTTCTTTCTTTATTACTCCACAACAACTGAGGGAATCCTTTAAATACTTACAACTCTCACAGGCTGAAACAAGAAAAGCAGAAACAAGCACCTGCTTCCCTGAATGGAATTTAAGACACTGAATCTTCTTCACCTAGTTATGAAATAATTCTGGGTACACCAGTGCTCATCACTATCTGTTGCTACCCTGTGCCTTATCTTTGTCTTTCTTAATTCACTGATAAAGACAGATTTTACTAAACAAAGGGGGAAGTACTAGCTCTTTAATGTTTGCTCTCATAGAGAGAAGTAGTTCTAGGTTTCCTTTTTATTATGCTTTGTTGGTTGTTTTTTTTTTAAAAAAAAAAAAAAATAAAAAAGAAAAGCATTGAGGAATCCACTAGAACACAAGACAGAAGACCTAACTGTAAAGAACCTTTTGCCCTCAAAAGACAACTGATCTACAATTTTAAGGTAGCAACAGCAACAGACAGGCTTCCTGTTCATGACAAAACACCAGAGACTCCCTCCCACCTCTACTGGGTAAAGAGACCACATGACTGCCATTTTTAGCCCTACTAGTGGAACAAAGGTTTTACAGAGCATCAAACACATCAGCATTGGTAAATGAGACCCTGCCCCAAATGGTAGCTTGCATTCACTACAATAAATCCTTGAATAAAAGACAGACATCCCATCTCCAAAAGAATCCAGAGAAACAGCCTGGGTACCCTTTTCTGCGCAAGCAGAATTACAAGAAGATCTTGTCATGTACTGTAGATTATATTCTGCTAGCACTGGTATCAGATGTGAGGAAAAAGCACCAAGCATGAAGGCAAAACAGCTCTGCAGCTAAAAGAACGAATGAACAAGTAGACATTTTTGAGAACAAACCACAGTACTTGTTACTAGACACACTCAGATATCTCCCCCCAAGCCAATCAGACAGGCAGGCTAACCATCTTCTAGCAGCAATGAAGCCAATATGGATGTCTCCAAGGTAAGTGGAAGAGCTACTGCAACTTCTGGGACTGCAACGACAATCAATCTTACTTAACTTAGTTATTCTGAGCGTAAAAGATTCCACACAGACAAGCATCTTACATTTACGTGTGGGGAGGCTGTCAGCTAACTACTATATATACCCATTCCTATCACCAGATAGGATGTCAATTTGCTATATCCTGAAAGAACTGTCTTTATTCCAGCCTACTGCCAAGGGCACCCCCTATTACATAAGCTTATTTTAACACTACATCAGAATACACAGAAGCAGAGACAGAGAAAATATGACTATGCACACATTACATTAACACATCTTGCTATGTCTTCACCCCATGAGTCTTGCAAAGGAATAACATCTTGAAGAATGGCAAGGGAAAAAAAAAGTAATTCTAACCTTTTATAGAATCATTATAGTTGGAAAAGACCTCAAAGATCATCTTAGTCCGACCATCAACTCATCACCACCATGCCCACTAAACCGTGTCATTCAGTGCCACATCCACCCTACTCTTGAAGATCCTCCAGGGATGGTGAATTAACCACCTCCCCTGACAGCCTGTTCCAATGCTTCACCCTTCTTCTCAAATGTCCTCACAGAGAAGACATTTTTCCTAATATCAAAACAGAACCTCTCCTAGAGCCATTAGTTCTTGTCCTGTCGCTGTTAACTGAGAAAAGAGACTGTCTCTCATCTTGCTACAACTTCCTTTTAGGGAATTGTAGAGAGTGATAAGGCCTCGCCTGAGCCTCCTCTTCTCCAGACTGAACAATCTCAGTTCCCTCAGCCGCTTCTCAGACTTGTGCTCCAGACCCTTCACCAGCTTAGTTGCCCTTCTCTAGTCGTGCTCTCAAGGTTTCAACATTTTTCTGGTAGTAAGAAACCCAGAACTGAATGCAGTATTCAAGGTGTGCCCGAGTACAGGGGAGACGATCACCTATATATTCACAAAACCATTTTTCATCATCTTTAATGATCACAGGCAGATTAAGTTCTTGCTGGGCTTTTGCCTTTCTAATTTTCCCCATTCATACCACAGCAACATCCTCATACTCTTCTTGAGCTGACTGACCCTTCTTCCAAAGATCGTAAAACTCTTTTTTTTTTCCCCAGTCTCAGCAAAAGCTCTTTGTTCAGTCAGGACAGGAGATGACAATTAAAATTACTTAGGAACCCACGTCCAGACCTTTAATGAGGCTTTTGAAGAGAACTGTCCAAGGTACTGAGTCCCTGGAGACATCTACTGTGACCAGCCTCCAACTGGGTATAAATCCATTCACCATCAATTACTTGGGTCCAAACATCCAGTTTTTTATCAAGAGAACTGCACATCTGTCTAAGCTGGGAGCCATGAGTTTCTCCAGGAAAAAGGAGCACTGCGTAGTCGGCAGGATTCGAACCTGCGCGGGCACAGCCCAATGGATTTCTAGTCCATCGCCTTAACCACTCGGCCACGACTACTGCACATTATGGGTGTGCATCATCCGCCCCAAGGAACAAGGATGACAATCAACTCTACTTTGTACCCTGAGTAACTGCTGCTCATTTCCACTTAAGAATTTGGACAGTAAACTTTTACAAGTTGAAGATGATTTTGCATGCAATCCACCAACTCCTGGAAGGAAGCAGTAACTACACATCTATTAGAATAAAACAGACATTATAGAGGTACTTAAGAGTCAGGATACATCTTTGGCAACACAGTAGCCTCTACAAAAACTCAATTTCCTTGGCCTTTAAAATATATTGGATGATTACTTTATAGTTGTCATATCTTTCTTAGTTGCTACATTTAAAATCCATGAACAGTTTTGAAGGAATTATGAAGACCGACATTAACTTCTATGGAACATAAAGAGAAACTGAACAGGAACTGAACACAGTTATAGCTGCAATTACAGCGTGAATTTTATGCATGTAAACTGGTATTTCCTACTGAATTGAGATCAGACAACAAAACTGGAAAATAATCTTTCTGCTCAGAAAAGAAAGGGAATCCTATAAGCTTCAGCATGTCTTGAAGACTGGATGTCTACCTAAAATCAAAGACATCTTAAATAGTCAATGCCAATGTATTTTCTTGAAACGCGCTGCCAGCTATCTAATGCTGACTTAGGAACTTTACTAATACTACTGGGGAGGCAAGACGGTGCACACAAGCACTTTCATACCTAGCATCACAGGGATTTTATTAAAAACAAAACAGAGAAGCTATACAACTTCCCAGTGAATTTGCAAATTCTAAATACAATTTAAAGCTGCGTGAAAAGATGAATAGACAGTGAAGGCAACAGAATCATAGAATCATTCAGGTTGGAAAAGACCTGTGACTTACTATTAACTTAGTACTGCTAACTATATTATTACACTACATCCCTTATCAGCACATCTTTAAAAACCCCTCTAAGGATGGTGACTCAACTACTTCACTGGGCAGCCTGCTCCCGTGCTTAAAAACTCTTTCAGCGAAGAAATTTTTCCTAATATCCAACCTAAACCTCCCCTGTGTGCCCTGAAACCATTACCTCGTCCTCTCATTTTCTGCATGGACTTGAAAACAAACCCCACCACACAACAACCTCCTTTGAGGTAGGTGAGAAGGACAACAAGGCCTCCACCAAGCCTCCTTTTCCCTAGGCTAAACAACCCCAGTTCCCGCAGCTTCTCCTCATAAAGACTTCCTCTTTAGACACCTTGCCAGCTTACTTGCCATTCTTGGTATGGAGTGCTGTGGAACACTACTCCTGAAGAGCTTCCAACTGGATATATATCCATTCACCACAATTCCTCGGGTCCAAACACCCAGACAGTTTTTTTATCCAGAGAACTGCACATCTGTCTAAGCTAGAAGCCATGAGTTTCTCCAGGAAAAAGGAGCACTGCGTAGTCGGCAGGATTCGAACCTGCGCGGGCAGAGCCCAATGGATTTCTAGTCCATCGCCTTAACCACTCGGCCACGACTACTGCACATTACGGGTGTGCACCACCTGCCCCGAGGAACAAGGATGATAATTACTATTATATTAATAACATGAATTAGAAACTATTAAGTTGATGCTTTCCTACTAAACAGAAATCACATCACTGGTAGTATAAAAAGATCCTTCCCAGTAACATCACAAAAAGAACCTTAATAAATTTAATACTCTGCTTTCACATGGCAACTTTAACACAAAATGAGTGTTATGAGCGACATTTAATACATAAACTTCTTTTACTTTTTTCCAATGACTATTCACCCTGAAAAATGGAGCAAAAAAGGACAGATCTAGTGAGCCTTATCTCAGATCATTCTGTAAGCTACATAAAGGCACATACAGAAAAAGGAGACAACCCAAGGCAACCAGCAAAGCTTTGCTAATAGCAAATGGTACCTGCTCAATCTGGTGGCCTACCATGAAGGAGTGACTACACTAGTCAACAAGAAGAGACAGGTCCATGTCATTTACGTGGACTTCTACAAGGCCATTGATGTAGTCCCATATTACATCCTTATCTCTGTGTTGGAGAGAGATGGATTTGAAGGGTAGACTATTCAGTAGATAAAGAATTGGTTGGGTAGTTGCAACCAGAGGGTTGTAGTCAATGGCTCTACATCCAAGTGGAAGATGGTCATGAGTGGTGTGCCCCAAGAGTCCACCTTCGGACTGATACTCTTCAACATCTTTATCAGTGACACAGACAACAGGACTGAATGCACCCTCAGCAAGTTTGCTGATGACACCACGCTAAGGAGTGTAGTTGATGCTACAGCAGGAAGAGACGCCATCCAGTGAGATCTGCACAGGCTAGAGAAGTGGGCTGACATTAACCTGGTGAGGTTCAACAAGGTGAGAGCAGTGTCTTGCACCTGGTTTTGTTACAGTCCCAGACTTGGCTTATGGTCTGGGAGAAGAACTCATTAAGAGCAGAACTGTGGAGAAGAGCCTGGGGATGCAGGTGGACTAAATGCTTGACATGAGTGAGGTACGTGCTCCTGCAGCTCAGAAGGCCAAGTGCATCCTGGGCTGCAAAAAGAGGGTTGGACAGCAGGAAGAGGAGATGACTGTTCACCTCTGCTCTGCCCTCAGGGAGGACCCAACACAAGAAGGATGCAGAGTTTCTGGAGCAGAGGAAGTAGAGAACGTCTCCTAGGAAGACTGGCTGGGGGAGATGGGCTTGTTTAGCTTGGGGCAGAGAAAGTTCTGAGGAGAGCTCTTAGCATCCTTTCACTGCTTGAAGGGAGCTTCTAAAAACAGATGTCCAAGCCACAAGCCATGAGTTTCTCCAGGAAAAAGGAGCACTGCGTAGTCGGCAGGATTCGAACCTGCGCGGGCAGAGCCCAATGGATTTCTAGTCCATCGCCTTAACCACTCGGCCACGACTACTGCACATTATGGGTGTGCACCATCTGCCTCGAGGAACACTATGAAATTAAGAGCAATTTGTTGACTGAGCGACTGGATGACTCCACGATCAACCTGATCCAGTGGGAGGCACCCTTGCCCATCACCACAGGTTGGTGGTATTTAAGGTCACTATTGATATGAAATAGAGCTTTGGGATTTAGGTAACATACTCTACTGCATCTGTTAAGGGTGCTAGAACTGCTGTAATCTTTTTCATAATTTCTCAAAGGCCCTCTGAATCCATGAGTCACTCCTGCACCTTGAATAGCTTTGGGTTAGAGATATTTTATTTTTTTTAATAAACAATTCCACACAGCTTGCAGGTATTGTCTTCATGGGATTGCATTCATCTGCAGCCGTGCAATGCTATTGTCAGCACTTGACATTGTTCTTGCTTAAGATCAAGTTGCTGGTATGGATGGAAGAGGAAAGCCAAGGAATCTCTCTCTCTCAAAAATAAATAAATAAGTAAATAAAATAGAATTTGGGTACACTTTACTAGTGCTAATCATATCATTTTGAGAGGGAATGAAGAAAACGAATTTGTCAACAAAGCTGTAGTTAATATCCTGCTACGATTCTGAACATACGAGAAAAATTAAATTTAAAAATACTTCCATTAATATTTTCTGCAAACATTCACTAGGAGACTTGCACTGTAGTCATCTCCTCCCTTTTCATTAGGGATCCCTGTCTCTAACAAGCTGAGCTTTACCAGCTAATTGCATGCAATTCAAATAAGTAATGATAATTAGACTTTAAAGTAAAGAAACTAGGAGCCAGGGAAGACCAAAGCTGACAATTCTACTGTAATTCTGTATCCTTTTACATTCATTCTACGGAAAGAACTTAAGAGTATTCTCACCTCTTTGAGGTAGCGCATCAAACGACAGAGAGCATTCACCAGTGACAAGGTAAATCCAGTGAGGCCTTCACTTTTTTGTATTTTTTTAACCTCACGGCCTGTACATCGCTCGTATTCCTCTAATTCATGCTCCACTTCGTGTATCATGCAGCTGAGGACATCTAGGCTGGATTTGTTGTCCCTCTGAAGGTCCATGGGGACTGAACTAGCAGGAGAATCATCTCTCCTCTGCCTTGGAGAGTTCTGTGCAGTTTGTTTCCTTTTCACTAGGGGAAAACAAACAAACAGGAAAACAGCCACTGAAATTTCAATTTGTATAGAAAGCTTTGCAAGTAAGAATGAAATTATATTGTTTACTGAAACATATCTGTGCCTCCAGTGGTGCAGTGGTAGGAATGCCGCTTTGCAACAGCGGAGGCCTGGGTTCGAATCCCCCCTGTGGCACAAGTGGTAGAAGTGCCGCTCTGCTACACAGAGGCTCGAATCCCGGGGGTTGGACTCGATGATCTCTAAGGTCCCTTCCAACCCGCACGAGACTGTGATACTGTGATATCAAAGGAGAGACCCTCTTTTGCAATGAGCTGTAATGGACCATCAAGGAATTCCCGCAGACATTCCAATTATTTTCAATAATCCAAAAGTACATTTTATGTCATTACATTGGTCCCATTCAAGTTTCATTGGTGCATTTATCTTAGACATCTATTTTTGCTTTTTTCTTTCAAATTAGAAGCGCAGAAACAGTTTGCAAGTCATCACCCAGTGAAAAACAACAGCTGCTTTCAGATCTTGTATTTAGTAACTTTTACAAGTCTTTCTATGCTAATATTTGTACGTGGGGATTGGCATCAGGTATAAATGATGTGCAGAATAAGATGAAAATTCATCATAAATCTGGGCAGCATGGATGAGAAGGTTGTAAAATAAATAGAAAAGCACCACAAAGGAGAGAACTCTATGCCCAGCAAGAAAACAGGCTGCAACACAGAATTGTATTTATGGTTTCCTCATTCCTATGAGACTTCGCTTTGTCACCGGAATATACTGCATGAGGGTTGTGGAATGTCAACCTTTCCAAATGCTCAAAACATGGAGAGTTGAGCCCCCCTGAATTCTTTGGAGTTAGCTCTCCCCTGAGCAGGGAGCACGAGTAGATGACCTCCAAAGATCCCTTTTCAACACACATTTTCCTATGATACTAAGATTCTTGGTCAAAGGAAAGAATGCTGTTTTTGAAAGTACTAAACTTTTTGCTGAAATTTGCTTTTCTTTTCTTGAGTTTGGGTTCAGCACTTGTCTCACAGTGTAAGCAGAGTCTACAGTCTCTTCTTCATCTTGATTCTGATGTCTTGAATGGATTCTCCTGACTTCACTGGAAGCATTGAGGGCTGATTTAAATACAAAACAACAAAAAAAATTCATTTATGTTTTTAACAGTGCTATCATACAAAGGTATAATAAATACTAGAAAATTAGGCTTCTTAGTGTGAAAATTCATCTAAACCAAATTAACACACCTCTATTTCTCATCTCAACCCAGAAAAGGATCTCCAGACAGGGTCCTGTAAACAGTTTAACCACCCTTGAGAGGCTGCAATTAAGCAAATCCAACCTGAATGTTCCAATGATGGAGACGCAATTGTTGGAGTCATAGCTATTTCCTGTGATACAGTAGTTTTTCTCAAATCTCTTTCAGCCCACAACTCAGAATTTGCTGAGGAATTTTCTTCTCTCAATATACGAAGTAGCCTACAATCAAAACACACATAACAACTAATCACAATATAGTAGCACAACTTGACATTATTTTTGCAACCTAGAAAAAGTTTTTTTTCCTCTGTAACTACTTAGTGGAGCTCTCCACTCAAACTCATTCAAAGGTTTAAGAGTACCACAAAGGTTTTTCTTAGAATTCTGAGGTCAAGAAAGTAGTGTGGGGGGAACAAAAACAAAAATCGCACAAACAGGAATCAAACCACAACAAAATTAAGTTCGCTATTCTCATACAACATCTTCTAATACCCTTATAAATCTCCCTAGTCCTAGTGAAAAAAGGGTGGAAACTTTAATGGACAAATCTGCACTGACCTGTCACAACCAATACTGGATTTGAAATTCAGAGACTCATGCTGTCCATTTTCTGATTGGCATACAGACAATGCCTCCTCTTCTTCCCCTTCATTAAGGGCCTTTTTGGAAACAAGGAAATAAAACAGACCTCAGAGTAAATTCAAACTGCCTCTAGGAAGAAGTCAGATATCAGGTGGAGTGCTGACAATAGCACTTCACAGCTGCAGATGAATGCAATCCCATGAAGACAATACCTGCAAGCTGTGTGGAATTATTAAAAAAAAATAAAATATCTCTAACCCAAAGCTATTCAAGATGCAGGAGTGATGCAGCAGAGTACGTTACCCAAATCCCAAAGCTGTATTTCATAGCAATAGTGACCTTAAATACCACCATACTCCACCCTGTAGCTATGGCAAGGGTGCCTCCCACTGGATCAGGTTGATCATGGAGTCATCCAGTCGCTCAGTCAACAAACTGCTCTTAATTTCATAGTGTTCCTCGAGGCAGATGGTGCACACCCATAATGTGCAGTAGTCGTGGCCGAGTGGTTAAGGCGATGGACTAGAAATCCATTGGGCTCTGCCCGCGCAGGTTCGAATCCTGCCGACTACGCAGTGCTCCTTTTTCCTGGAGAAACTCATGGCTTGTGGCTTGGACATCTGTTTTTAGAAGCTCCCTTCAAGCAGTGAAAGGATGCTAAGAGCTCTCCTCAGAACTTTCTCTTCCCCAAGCTAAACAAGCCCATCTCCCCCAGCCAGTCTTCCTAGGAGACGTTCTCTACTTCCTCTGCTCCAGAAACTCTGCATCCTTCTTGTTCTGGGTCCTCCCTGAGGGCAGAGCAGAGGTGAAGTCACCTCCCCTCCCTGCTGTCCAACCCTCTTTTTGCAGCCCAGGATGCATTTGGCCTTCTGAGCTGCAAGAGCACGTACCTCACTCATGTCAAGCATTTAGTCCACCTGCATCCCCAGGCTCTTCTCCACAGTGCTGCTCTTAATGAGTTCTTCTCCCAGACCATAAGCCAAGTCTGAGACTGTAACAAAACCAGGTGCAAGACACTGCTCTCACCTTGTTGAACCTCACCAGGTTAATGTCAGCCCACTTCTTTAGCCTGTGCAGATCTCACTGGATGGCGTCTCTTCCTGCTGTAGCATCAACTACACTCCTTAGCTTGGTGTCATCAGCAAACTTGCTGAGGGTGCATTCAATCTTGTTGTCTGTGTCACTGATAAAGATGTTGAAGAGTATCAGTCCAAAGATTGACTCTTGGGGCACACCACTCATGACCATCTTCCACCTGGATGTAGAGCCATTGACCACAACCCTCTCCTGGTTGCAACCACCCAACCAATTCTTTATCCACTGAGTAGTCTACCCTTCAAATCCATCTCTCTCCAACATAGAGATAAGGATGCAATACGGGACTACATCGAAGGCCTTGCAGAAGTCTGAGTAGATTACCTCATTTGCTCTTCCACTGTTCACAGCTGCTGTCACTCTTTCACTGAATGCCACGAGGTTGGTCAGGCCAATTCACACTTTGTGGAGTCATGCTGTCTGTCTCAGATCACCTTCTCATCTCCTCTCTTCCAGAAGGATCTGCTCCAAGATCTTCCCATGCACACAAGTGAGGATTAATGGCCTGTATTTCCATTGTGCAATTGACCACCTCTTTCTGGGTATGATCTTACAACTATTTCTTTGTCTATCAACCAGTCTACCCATCAAATCCATACCTTTCCAATTTGGAAAGAAGGATGCTATGGGTGGACCATGTCAAAGACCTTACTGAAGTCCAGACGGTAGCTCTTCCCTTGCTGCTGACATGATTATAGTAGTCTCGGACTTGCTCCATTCTTAACACAGGAGGGATTTCACTCCCTTTGTCGTGATTTTGTAATTTTGTTATTGGTATTCCACATCGTAACATCAAGTAAAGCACAGGGAATTAAAGAGTTAAGACTCCAGTTCCAGGAACAGACAACTTTCTGTATACCTGGTTCTCAGAAGGGAACCAAAGTATTACATATCCCAGAGGACATCAAGTTCAGAGAGGAAGATAAGTCATAGGATTTCTATCTCTTCCTGCTGCCTGGCAGGGGGTGGGTGCTCCCCAGCAATGCACCTTCAGTTCAAACTAAGGCTTTTGGTTATGGACACTCTCCCTATCATTTTATTTGATTTATCAGCCTCAATTCTGATTATATTATATTGTGTTACCTTGCATTCTGGTATCATATTTACTAATATTAGGTTTCCTTTTTCCTTTTCTTATATCATTGCTGCTGTTCTGTTTTTGGGCCCAGCTCCCATCTCCCTTCCCCTTTTTCCTTCCCATTTTTGGGCCGGGAAGCCTATGGGCCTGCTGCCCCCCATCACAGGCACAGACTGATCTAGATAACTGTGTAACACCCCTGATCCCCCCTGGATGTTCAGAAACATGACAGGCATTGAAAGCCTAACTGGCAGTGAATACTGAGGCAAAGAACTCATTGAGTACCTCAGCCTCTTCCATATCAACTGAAGCCAGTTCTTCCTTCTAATTTACCAGAGCGAGTACAGTCTCCTTTGCCTGTCTCTTCTGACTGACATATCTAAAGAAACACTTCTTGTTATTTTTCACACATTTCACAAAGTTTAATTACATCTGTGCCTTGGCTTTCCTCATCTCATCTCTGCACAACCAGACAGAAAACCCATATTCTTCCCAGGTCACCCATCCCTGCTTCCACTGCCTTTACTTTCCCTTTTTATCCTTCAGTTTGTCCAGCAAGTCCTTGCTCAACAGTAGGAGTAAGGTGGAAAAAAAAAATTATTTATTATATATATGTGTGTGCAGTGGGATAGACATAGATTTTCATAAGAAAATAGTACTGATAGATGTCTGCTGAGTGTCTCTGAGATTTTCTTTTCCATATATTCCTATGAAAATCCCAGTTCAATGCTATCTGGTGAGGCATACCCAGAAGGGCAGAAACCTGGTAGTTCAAGGAATGCTAATTACAGATTTGATTTGCTTTATGTGAATATGGTGTGTGGGACTGTATTTGTTGTGGTTGTTTTACACATAGAATATTCGCATAATTATACATATCTCACAATAAGGTCATTAGTTTGTTATGTCAAATTTCTAAAATTTAGAAATTTTAGAAAGGAGATTATATTTATATATATTCTTTTTATATATTTAATGTAGTCCTCTGTATGTTATTAGCACTCTATACAATACACAGAAGAAACATTTAGGTCTGCTGGGAAGCGCTACCTTTGCATATCCTTATTTTGTGCAAACAAGAAACATGGAACATACTTATAAATTAATTACCTGGGAATCCATGACAGATTCATTGAGGATGGAAAGCTGAGTGGAAGGTTCCCATTTTTGTGTGATGGGTCCCTGAGATGATTCTAAGTCACAGTTAGGAGCCATTGTTACATTAGGGAAACCTAGAGGAATCAGACAAAACAGGGAAGATCAGCAAGGGCTGAGTCAGTACATCATAGGACTAAGCACCAAAATGCAAGTTCCTGCATTTTGCACAGAAGCAATCACAATGATGTGTGTTGTTTTGAATAACTGACAAAGACCATAGAATTATCTCCATACATTCAACCATGTATCAGGCTCTTGTCCTCCTCAGCTGTGTAAATAAACTTGTTCAGAAAAAGCACGTCATTTGGAATAGTCATTAAATGTAAGAGAACTGTAGCCTAAAGACAAAAGATAAGATTAACACCTCACATGCAAATGGCCAATCCCTTTCAGCAGTGTAACACATAAACCAGGATAAGAAATGGAAAAGATTTATTCACGAGTTGCTGATAAATGTACAATGATATCTAAGAACAAGGCAAACTATGTAGCAGTTCTGAGAATCAGAACTACTACAGTAGCACAAACTGGTGCCCCATATTGGCTGGTAACTTGGCTACATAAATGGCCAGCATCAGTTATTTTGAAGTGATCAGAAATTACACTATGGACCGGTACAGTGGAACAACCAACCAGTTCACTTTCTCATGCCACATTAGGTATTATCCCGTCTGTGTTTCGTCCAACATGAACAGGATCATTCTTATCACATTAGATAATCAGACAAAAGCACAAAGAAAACTTTGTAACGCAAGATTATTTATGAGAAGCAAGAAGTTATTCTTGAATGCAGTGCCACATAGAAATGAGGTAGTTTACCTGTTCGTGTGCGAGGGGCATTCCCAAACAAGTCTTTTACCACAGCCATAACCCGATCAGACCGTTTCACTACATCTTGCAAATCATATTGATCGGAGAGAATCTGAAAGTATAGCATATAAGAAAATATTTCATGCTGTGCAGACTTATTTTTCCTTGTTTTATTCCATGTTTTTTAGTACTGTTCTTCAAAACAGCTAACAAAAGAATAACTAAGGTGGCAGCGCTTACAAAGTAGGTACTTGTGCAGCTAGGTCCTAATTAAGATAGATCAGAAGACCACAATTTGTTCCAAATGACAAGAATTCACCTCATTTTTCTGAAAAGTTAAGTTGTTATCACTCCAGAAGTGTCAACGCTGACTCATCTGACAGACAACCAAGTACTGAACTAGTTGATTAGATCCAAATTAATTCAGACAGACTTGTTTTATTCAGTCTTGATCACCAGAAATCCTGCCTCAAATTAAGCCTCATACCTTCCTACAAGCATCAGCAGACATAAATACAGCTGGCTGCATCTGGCAATACAAAATGCTTTGGCCATTTCCATGCATTTTTCACGAGACACAGCTTCTGTATTCAAGGTATCTCTCCCACTATTTGAAGTCCATTACTAGAACCATGAAAGCTGCCTCCTAGGCGAGAAGCTTTTGAGTTTAAAAGGACATTTGGCTACTGTGAACCGAACAGAAGTTGATAAAAAACATCTCCTGGGTAGAACACAATTCTAAACTCTTCACTGAGTAGTAGCTTCATTCATTAAATTAGAAATGGAGAGCACTGAGAACTAAAAGCAAAGTAAAAGACATGTTCCCCTCATCTACCTTCTTCAATTTCCCCTCTGAATAGGAAAGGAGGTGGTGAGTGTGGGTTGTGTCACATCCAGAACACCACACAGATTTTATTAAAATTCATATTCCCTTCTGTTTCAGAATGTTACTAAAGATAATTAAACAGAGCTAATCCTGACCCTCTTAACTACGCTAATACATTCACTATGTACCCTTCAGTGAAATGTATTGACAGTATTTCAGAAACAGGTTGCAGGACCACCCTCAATTCATAGTTAATGAAGTCATGTAATGTTTTCTTTCAGATTTTTACTCAGCCCCTTCCTCTAGAGTTTAAAAAGTTAAGCTTATCCATGTTGTAATTTTTACTCTCTCCGACATATAGCTACAAGAAAAGACACGCTACTGGCAGCATCTTCCTAGATTTTGCCTTCTGTTGAGTAAGATTCAAGGGGCTTAGGATGTTGAGAACTTACAACAATAAGGTGAGACCTTGCACTGAATAACAGAGGCAAGGAGATAACCCACAGTACTTTCACTGTGCTGAAAAATGCAGACTGAAGAAGTTCAATTATTCTGAACAACAGAACCAGAGACTAACAGGATTTAACTTGGGGATACAGGAAAATAGTGACTCTTCTCCATACATTTATAATTCACATTCAAGAAGATGCCAGTACATCAAGCAGCAACAGCAGCATGTGTTTCATCTTGCCTGGAATGATCTTCTTATGTCTTCCTACCTAGGACTGTCTCTTTTCAGATTCAAAAGTAGGTATAAAATATGTTGATTAAAAGTACTCTCTTTAATAGGAGGGAGAAATCTGCTCAGGGGGAGTTAAAGTTAGTGCAATATCATTAAGAATAGCAAGAAATATAGAAGGCTATCTCAAATGTGTGAAACAACCAAGTCACATATTAAGTAGTCCAAATGCATTTAAAAGCTTGTAGTCCTACCTACGTTTAGGATATGTAACTCTGAAAGGAATTTTTCCTGAATCTAGCTTGCACCAGGGAGTTCTGTATAAAAGCCCATGGGGTTGTTTTTAGAATATTGCTCTAAAATGGACTTGGTGTAAAAGTATGAAAATAACAAATGTTGAAATCAAAGTTTGATTCTTGGTTACAAATATCCTTAACACAAATTCTGTTGTAGTTGCAGACAAAAGGATATCAAGTACGAATCTAGTTAGTGATTTTTAAATCCTAATGCTTTCATTTGTTCCTGTCTGTGCTTCAATGTTCTCAAAATCTACAAAAGCAAGATGAGAAATGGAAGTCCTTGATGGTTAACCCACTGTGCATGCACAGGACTGCTGAATTAGTACATCATTACTTTATCTGCTAGGTGAACACTGTTGATATTGAATAATAATGAATAAGATCAACTCTAGGTTTGTCCAAGTGCTGATGAGATTTCAAAGCTACTGTATTTTGAGATTAGTTTTCATGACATAGTTTTCATGTCCTTCTCAAAACTATAAATGTTCATGTGCTCATCAAAGGGAGAAAACGAGGCAAGGTAGGACTGAAGACACAGAAGAATGCGCACCCTTTTCACAGCATAGAGTTTAACTATGCAAACAGCTCCAGTTTAGATGCAATGATGCCTGCAGCATTACAGAGGGCATAGACACAGATAAAATACCCTAAATGTACAGGACTGTGTACCAACTTACTGTTCCAACTACTGCACGTAGAGAAGAAAGAAAGTATGCACATATGAAAGCCAACTATACAAAAAGAGGAACAAATTTTCACTGATGTGAAAAAGCAGATTTCTACTACTACTATAAATCATTTGCAGCAGGCTGAAAGCAGATTTAGCTCTCACCTCATGCATCAGAGCCAGTTTCCTTTTCTCCAAAGAATCAGGGGCCAGCTGCATTTGCTTCTTCCATTTTCTTCTCAGCGCCTTCTCTTGCAGTTCCAGATGTGCCAGTGCTTTGTTTTTTGATTTGTGTATTTCATGGCGACGCAGCTACATAAACATAAAAGAAACTAGTTTAAAATGAAGGTGCCATGTAAAAGAAGAACTAGTAAGACCACAATGACAACTCTTATCTTTGACATCATTCACCTGATGGCTGTTTATTTCATGGTAGTGCAAGCAAAAGCCTCGCAAACATCCTCAAATGTCAAATGCCACCAATGCTAGCCATGTTTAAAGCAGCTTCAAAGGTGAATGGAGGAAATCTCACAGCTTCCATCTGCCCGCCATCACTGAATAGAGTTTTCTCAAGAGAGAAAAAACCCACAAACATTCCCTCGTAGAAAGATGTTGCATTTTCCTGATTTAAGGCTAGTGTCAACCATCAGTGGAATTCTCACTCTTCTTCTAACAGTGATATATGCATATAGTTTAAATACAAATTACACAAGCTAAAGTGCTTGCTAATGTGGCTGCCTGGAGGCTACCAAGACAACCAGCTCACACATTACACTTACAATGTCCTCAGGAGTCGCACGGTGTACCGTCAAATCATGGACAGTACTCTGCAGAAAGGAACGAGAGAACACATCAAAAGCAAGAAAAGAGATTTTTAAGGTTCAACAAAACAACAACAAACTAAACCCATTATAAACTACAACTTAGCATAACATTACACAACTGTACACTTCAATACCTAAACTTTAAGGAACTCCCAACTCCCCCTGCTCACTCCAGGCCGGTGAAAAAGGTCGGACGAGAAATCCACCCCACACAACTAAGCCTCAGGGCTCCGCAGGGTAGGGGGAACGAGGAAGAAGGCTGTGCGAAGCGCTGATGGTGGCAGGCTCGCTCCCGCCCACATCCCCCACAGAGGGCCGGGATCGGGCCGCCACACAAGGCGCACTAAGCCCCACTCGGAGCCGCCCCACAGAAACAGCACTTACATCCCAATCCCTCTTGGCCACCGTCGCCTTCCTCGGGCCCTTTCTGGTACCTCCACGTAGCCGCGGCCGGGGCCCGCTCAGCAGCGACATGGCCGCCCCGCCGGCGGCTCGAGCGGGCCGCGCACGCACACCCCCCTCCGTTACCACAGGGACGGAGCCGTTCGCCGCGCCCCGAGGGGTGGAACGTGGCGGCGGCTGGCTCCGCCTCACGGCATCGCCGGCTCCACAGAAAGCCGTTGGGACACCTCTTCCCTCTCTCGCCCCAGTCCTGCTCATTTGTGCCTTTATTATCTTTCTTCACTGCAAAGTCCACCCCAGGCCAACTCGCAGTGCCTCTGTCAAGGAGTTTCCAGATGTACTTAAAATCTTAATTAAAACAACGAAGAGGTAATTAAGAGCAGAATGTCACACAAGCTCTTAAATGAAGGAAACGTGACACTCAGGAGTGGCTTTTACACAAACAGATCTCTCTAGTGGTGCCACCAAGGAAGGGTGCACCTCCCTACCCAAAGAACGTCCAACACCCAGAAAGTAACCAGCTGTTAACACCCGTTTATTTACCTTATGAGCAAATTCAATTTCCCTATGCAACCTGAAGCTGAGCAGCAGACTTCAGCCAATAGTGAAATAAACCTCTTAATCCTAGGCATATGTGTAAGGCAACATACTGGATTGGTTACTCTTTGTTTATCTGAAAATCTGTAACAAAAGCATAAAGACACATCTGGAATTCTGTCCTGGTGTGGCTTTAAAAATGTCTGAAAGAACAAGGAATATTGAAAAGAAAGTGATGGCAGCACTACTAGATCAATGTAACATCTACTCCGAAAGCTCATAAATCTCTCTGCTGTTATTAATGACATGTAAGTGTAACTGCTAAATACCTCATATAAGCTGGCAGAGAGACTGCTCACTCAGCTACCTATGTAAGAATGGAGAGCAGGTCTCTGCTGCTAGTGCACTTTGGTCTCGAAGATCCTTATACATCCCTTCCAACATGCAGTACTCTATGATATCTATTAGATGTGCTAGAAGCCTGTCTACTCTTCCTTGTTTTCCTTCACACTACATTTACAACAGTGTCTGAAAATGATCCATCATTCCTGCGGAAGCCAGCTGAATACTTACAGCATCTATTTGCTCATAGTGGAGCATACGAAACAGAGACTACATACACAGTGATTTAAAACCCTCAAGTTTCCAACCAGTTTGGTTGGTTATATATTTAAAATATAGGGCCCTGAGAGCATGCCTCCTCCGGGAGGTCTGACACAGCAGGCTTGATGCCAAAGCAGAGATAGCACAGCCTGAGGTTGCCCTTCTTTGCTCTTGTGACCCTGGAGGCAGTGCTGCAGGGAGGCCTCAGAGAGGGCTGGCCTCTGCCTTCCCATGGGTGCTGTACTTACACCAGGGCTCTGGTGCCGGGCACTGCCTGCCCTCCAGCTACGGCTGTGTGACACCTATGATGGAGCTCCTGGCCTGGATGAAGACCTGCCTCGTTGCCATGGTTTGCCAGGCAATCTGGACTCATTATACTGAGGCCAGCCGTCATCTCCAGACCACCCTGTCCTCTGATGCTAGAGAGCTGTGGCACATATAAGAACACTCCTACCAACCTTGCCCCATGATCTGTCTGGATCAGCATCTTGTCTCTATGTGTACACATGCCTTCTTCTAAAACACATACTGTCATTCAAGAGGACGATCTAGGTGGACATGAAAAGGGCAAACAGGCTACTTTAGCAACAGGGCTGAGGGAAGAGATATAAATCAGCCAGCCTCCATGTTATCTGGAAAGATAATGAAACAACCTGTTCAGTAATCAGCAGGCAAGCAACCAAATAACAATAAAGTGATGAGAAACAGGCACCACGCAGTATGTCCAGAACAAATCATGTCAGAGTAACCTAATTTATTCCTTTGCAGAGATAACTGACTTAGGAAGTGCTGAAAGAAATAGATGAAACATTTGGACTTTAGTAAGGCTTTTGTCACTGCCTTGAACACCGTTCTCATAAAAGCAAACAGGGTTCCAACTGGAATTAATATGAGAGGAGTGTGTGATTGTACAGCAATTCCCAAAATGTAACTGTGGATATTTTCCAGACAGTAGGAAGGTATAACAAATTAACAGATCTGACCTGTCTGCTAAGATGGATTATTTTAATTAGTGAGTTGGATGATGGAATTGACCTTGACTTTAACTCAGAAACATGGTGTCATTAAGGTTGGAAAAGACCCATCCCCACTATGCCCAGTAAATCATGTTGCTCAGTGCCACATCTACATGTTTCTTCAACCCCTTCAGGGATGGTGAGCCCACCGTCTCCCTGGGCAGCCCATTCCAACACCTCACCACTCTTTCCGAGAAGAATTTGTTCCTAATATTCAATCCAAGCCTCCCCTGGTGCTACTTAAAGCACAACACTGCAGGCCAAAAGGCACCCTTGGTGTTGGAGCGGCCATCATCCTGCAGATCTCTCACGTGAGGGGCTTGTCTTAATGCCACTATTTCATAGGGCTCTGACAGAAGGCAGGGTGACTTGAATGGCAGCCCTCTTCAAGACTAAAAGAAACCACTGACAATCGTTGCATTTGTTTGCTCTTGGCAGAGGTTGCAGAGAATGCCCAAAGATCAAAATAACAGCATAACGTAAGCTGAGCCGTTCTGCTGAGCTTTACAACTTCTCCTCCTCTGAAGAGCGACCCTCAGGAAGTCACTCAGCCTTGAAAGGAAACCCCACTGCTCAGACAGCCTCTGCGGCCAAAGTCAACGTAACTGGAGAATGCAGGCCGGCTTTATAAAATCATGGCTTCTATGAATTTGCCTTCAGCCTGAAGAACCCTTCAGGTTGCTTTCTGGTAATGCTCTTTGACTTAGAGGTGCATCTCTCCGCCTCGGGGTCTGACACATTTCTCAGGCATGTTTTCAACAGAACGTAAGAGGGGAAAGGAAGGGGAAAGAGACCCCTGGCCTAACAGTATCACGCTCATCTGGCTAAAAAGGTTGAGTATCGGTGGTTTTTGTAGCAGTTTCATGAACTACTTAAATAATGTAGGATGGAACGAGGCGCTCTTGAAACTAACAGAATGAGATTTTGCTGCAGCCTTTCACACCTTCAGAGCTGTGAGCAGCCTGGAAGAAAGGTCTGGGATGGTTCAATGCAAAACACATTCCAAGCACACATCAGCACTCCAGCAAGCTGGCAGAGCTCAGGGATGACAACGCGGTGGGCTGGGGGTGTTGAAGCCCCACCATAGCACTGTCCACACGTACCCCTGTGCCCCTAAACTCACAGCACACGTCCCAAAGGTGAAAAAGCTCCCTGACAACCGACGGTGAGGGCCGGCTCAGAATTTGGGGCCGGGCACACGGAGGAGACCCTCCTCCCGGGTCCAGCCGCCTGCCTCCCTTCCCTCCTTTTCTCCTCCCTTCTCTCCTCCCGGCGGCCGGTTGGCGGAGGGTCCATTCCCGGGGCAAGTTGCTCGGCACTCCCGGGCGGGGAGGAGGGGGAGGTGGGTGTCCGGGCCTCGCTGCCTCCCGCCTCCCCCACGCCGGTGCGTGTGGCCGCGATTCTCACTGCAAATAAAGTGCCCTAGCGCCCGCCCTGCCGGGGAAAGGCGTACCGGGAGCCGCTCCTGGCGGCGGCACACGCGGGGCTATGGCCGGGGGGGCTGCCGCAGCCCCCGGGGTGCTGCTCTGCGCTTTGCTCTGGGCAGTAACTGCAGCGGCCCCCGGGGGCAGCCCCGCTCCCGGAGCCTTCGGCCGTGTCTACCGGGGAGCCGTGAACATCAGCGCGGAGCGGCTCTACGCCTTCGCTTACAGCAGCGAGCCTGGGCAGGTAGGAGCTGGGAGGCGGCCCTGCTGCCTTTGCTATCCCGTGGGTGGGGGGGAGCCGCCGTGAGGGGGAGAGCTGGGTAGAGGCTTAAAGTCTGGGTGGGAATTAGGAGGGTAAGAGCACAAGCTTAAGAAGGAAAGGGGCTGAGGCAGAGGGTTTGGGGTGTGTGTGTGTGTGAAGGGAGTAGAGTTGCTTAATAAGCTTTTTTAAATACCATTTTTCATGCTTGAGCGCTACTGCAGGATCAGGGTTGCCCAGGGAGGTTGTGGATGCCCCGTCCTTGGAGGTGTTCAAGACCAGGTTGGACGGGGCCCTGGGCAACCTGATCTAGTAAATGTGTATGTTTGGTGGCCCTGCCAGGCAGGGGGGTTGGAACTACATGATCCTTGAGGTCCCTTCCAACCCGGGTCATTCTGTGATTCTGTGGTGCTCTCTCCCCGGGGAGGTGAAATGGGGTTGCACAGGTGAGTCCGGGATGTAGGGAGCTGTGGGGCAGTGCTGCTGGGGAGGCACTGCTGTTGTGGGGGGAAGGAAGCATGGCATTCGTGTGTGCTTAGCTATTGCAGCTTTCCACTTCTTCTCCCCCCACCTCCATTTTATTTATTTATTTATTTTTTAATTTAATTTTTATTTTTAATGTTATGTTTATATAAATAGCTAAGTGGTACGTTGAAAACTCTGCCCCCTTTGTTTGGATTGGGCGCTAATTACTGGGTAAAATGCTTTGATTTTTATCCAAAAGATAGCAAACCATACAAACTAACCTACCCTCCTGCCCTTGTTGGGTAAAATGGAAAACATCCCTTTTTCCATACTGTGTTTCTAATTTTTTTTAGATCTTTTTTTTTTTTAGTATGAAAGGAGTTGGTAGAGAACATGTTAACAAGGGGGAAAGGGTTTGGGGGGAGTGGTATGTGCTTCTGATAAGGCTTTGCTTTACTCTGCAAGACCATAGATCCATTTAAAGACCTGTCCTCTCTGTGTTACAGCGTAATAAAATGCATCTGGTATTTATGGAGCAGGAATTTTGTTTCAGGACTGATGCAAGAGACCCAGCCCTGTTTTACTTAACTACTGGGTTCTCACCGCTGGACACAAGAGGCCAAATACAGGCTTTGAGCATGAACCCTCCTGTAGAAGCTTATGGTGTGAACTGTGTTTTCCAGTATTGTTGGTGCTACTAAAGCCTGTTAGCAGACCAAATGATATCTAGGGCTTGTTAGCAGAGACGGCATACAACAACCATTGCCCCATTTAAGTGGAAACTTCAGGGCACCGAATCTCCGTGTTCCTGTATGCTGAGTTGGTCAAGAGCACATCTAAGAAAGGAAGCATCTGGCTTAAAGCCCGATGTTTTCTTTAGTGCAGAACTGTCCAAACACTGCTGTGGATGTGTTTGAAGAGGACCATGCAGCAGTTCCTGCTGGTTTGAGAGAAAGAACCACCTAACAGTGGACTGCCCCAAGAGGCTTTCTGGTAAGGGTTGTCTAAAAGTTGCTCAGTGAGAAGCCCTGCAAACACTGCTCTTGAGCTGAACCAGTGGAAACCTGCATGAAGGTGCCTGGCTTAATCAGGGTAACCAGCAGCAGGAGTGTAGCCATGGCCCTGAGCTGATGTGAGGCAAATCTGACCTGGAGCTGGAGGCAGGTCTCTCCTGGGGTTCCTGCATCTTGCTGGTGGTGATTGCTCAAAGTTTGGAAGCTGAATGGTGGAAATCCTGACTTTAATCAGGAATTATGCTCTTGTGGACAGGCTTTCTTGTGCAAGAGTTGTGAAGGTACTTAGGGCCAGGCTGTCCACTCAATAATTGTTCCTTCTGGAGGCTGTCAAATCCTACAAAAACTCAGTGTAGTGGTCCTTCTACTGTATGTAGTCTGTAGCCTCCAACTTCTAGCAAGTAGAGGCATTGTTAACCAGCTGCCTGTCACTTGCAAAGTCTCTGCTCTTCCTGATCCTTTCAGGCTTCTCCTGTCCCTGTGCTGGTGGCAATTCATCCAGAAGCCTCTTATACCTTGAGGCAGATATCACATGGAACATTAACCTCAGCTACAGGAAATTTAATTGAATAAAGAGCGTTGTTTCATGTATAAAGGCTGCAGTGCGTGAGTTTAATTGCTTTCCCTCTGAAGCAAAGACAGACCTGGCTTTGAAATGGGGATTTGTTTTGCTGATGCTGTGGGTTCTGCTGCTCTCTCTTGTGAGGTCAGGCCTTCAAGGCAGGGGACAACTTTGAGCCAAGGACAAGGCATGAGGGCTGTTTGTGTCCCATCAGTCTGTTCCAAGTGCTCTGCTCACGTGCTGTAGCTGCCAAGGCACGTCTGAAAATACATCTGGATAGAGCAATGCTTGAACAATGGGTGAAGGAGAAAGTAAGACCACTGCTCCTGATTTGGTGCTTCAGGGACCTGTCACTTCTTGAGAAGTTGTGCTTGCCTGATCTCAAAGGATGTTCCTTATCCACGTGGTCCTCCTTATTCCTGGGATGCAGTTATAGTGTACTAGGGAGGGGGAAAAGTAAGTCCTGTCTGATTGTTCACTTTGTATACGACTACTCATGAGTAATGTGCCACTCAGGGCAGGCAAGTCACTTCCCTTCTGTGTGTCCTTTTCTCTGAGTGTAAAAAATGAGAATCAGAGTATTTATATGCTGACCTTGTCACCTTGATGAAATTTATGCATGTATAAACTGTCAGAGCCTCCTAGGTGCTGTGCAGAAGAGGAGGAGCACAGCCAACTCTGCTGCAAGAGACTCCTAGCACTGGCCTTTGATGCGTCCTTCCTCATTCTTCCCTGATGGAAAGTCTTCATTTATTATGGGGTCTTTTAATTGCTTTCCTAGTTCTCTTTTCTTCCTCCTAGCTGCACTTTGAAGATTTTGCCTCTGCACAGCTGTTCATTTAATGTTTAACTGCAAGTGTAATGATAATAATGGAACCAGCTGTTCCTGCCACGATGCACCCATGCTCTAACAGGAAAGACGCTATAGTAGTGGACAACTAATTGGGCAAGTGTGTTTATCTTAGTGTTGTTTGAACTGAAGATGTCCAAGATAGGGCGAAAAATGAAAGAGTACGCTTAGGAGCTTCTCCAATTCTACGTATTCAACATGTCCCTTCTTGAGAGAGATGAGGATATTGATATGCTGAAGCTACCTGTGCAGTTTGTGTGCACAGAGGTTTCCTGTTGCTGCTATTGACTAGAGAAGGATTTATGTGACAAGCGAGAGGACCTGCTTAGTTCTACTGTTGCAGTAATACAAGGGCTCCCATAAACTCAACAAAGGCTTGGAGCAGAATTCAATGTGAGCTGTTCCCTCCGCTGCTGTAAACTCTGTCAGTTAGTGCTGGATAACTTGCTGGAAATGCAGATGGTGCTCTTATTGCAAGCGTGGGTAATTCTTGTAACAGATCTTAAGTGATGTAGGGGAGCATCTTGAGGAAGAACGCTGTTAGAGACAGTATGTTTTTCTAATTGGCTAGACAGCTGATTGCATCTTTTGATGGATACCTGTATTTAGAAGATGAAGAATCTCTTGAGAGAACAAGTTTCCAGCTTTCCTTTTTTAGGCAAAACTGCTGCCATCTAGACAGAGCGCATGGACGTTCATGCGTTGCATCTTGGCTGTGATGAGCCCAAAAGCTGAGCAGTAGGCTGTACCTATTCTAAGGGAGTGAGTGGGTGATATTTTCTTCCTACTCCTCCCTTGCCATGAGTAGGAACAGAACCCCAGCCTTGGTTCCCATATGGCTCAGCCTCGCTTTAAGCTGCCATTGGCAGCAAGCTCAGCTTTGGCTTCTCTGCTTAGCAGTTGTGCCATGTGAGGATGTGCAGCCCTGGAATGATACTTTCTTATGTGGAGTCTCTATCAGGGGTGCTGGGCAAAAACTTCTCAGAGAATGAGGGAGAGGGGCTGCATGTTGCTGTGAGACTTGCTAACAATCATTGCCCTTCCCATCTGCAGTCATGTAAGAAGGAAGAAGTTGACCAACCCAAGACAAAATGGGAAACAACACCAGCAAGAACAGAATTCTTTCAAGCAGATGCCTTAAGTTCTGTGACCTGGTAGAATCCTGGTGCAGCTTCTGAGCTGCTTTTAGGCTGCATGTGTAGGACTTTGGGCTGGAACCAACCACTTGAAGTATTCTCTTGCTCTCCTGCTTGTCTTCTCTGTGATGTTAGTATTGGCTCCAGCCCAAGTTTCAACCCACAGCTCTACTGTGCATGCAGTAAAATTTTAGTTTCCTGTTTGGAGACTGTTGAACCAGGGCTGTAGGGAGGGGAACAGGTTAGGTTCTGTCTTTGCCCTAATGCTGAATGGAAGCTCATGAGGATGCAGGTAAAAATCAAATAACTTGGGAAGACTGCAAGCTTTTGAGTGAGATCTTTGAAGGCCAACAGAGCTCCCATTTTTGCAGGGTATCCAGGTTATGAACACTGTTGCATTTTGGTTGCTGCATCTACTGTGCTCACTGCAGGGCACTGGAACCTCAGATCCTCAGCTCACCATTTTTGGAGCCTAATGTTAAATTAAATGCCTTGTGAAGCATAAACAAGGCACCTAAAACCAGGAAAATCAAAGAGAGTTATAATCTGTGGTGTCTGAAACCTAGAGACGTTTGACAGAATCCCTTTGGAACAATTTTTGCCTGTGTTATTTATTTTCATGAAAGAAAACAAACAATCTCTGTCCCTCCCCAGGACGGGGATTACTTTCCACTGTGGTCTCTTACTGTATGGAGTCATTCCAAAAGCTCTTGATTACTAAAATCAGCAAAAGTGAACTGGGAGAAATGATGCAGGGATCTGCAGCAGAAAACCTGGTCTTTAAGGCTCCAGCTCTGGCAAAAATGGGATGACTCAAGTCTTTCAGTCTTTAAATGGTTTCTATTTTTTTATTTCTTTGGTGGGGTTGTTCTGTATTTAAAATCAAAGAGGATCAGGTTCTCTCATCTGTGTCTCCCTGGTGTTTAGATTTAGGAGGGGAAGAAAAAAAAAAGAAGCCCTGAAAAAGAGTAACTTTATCAAAAACTCCTCTGCTGGTTTGAATTCTTTCCAAGAACAGTGTAATGATTTATAACACAAACATTTGCTCTGTAAGTGAAGGCTGAAATGTCCTTAGATAACTTGTGCAGAAGTTGTTGGGTAGGAAGGTATTTCTCTTCCCATGCAGACATCGTGTGTTATTTCAGGGGATATTCAAGGAATGAAAGTGCAGTCTGTAAAAGCTGTATTGCAAGGGTGTGCCATCTGCTCAGTTGGAGAACATGGTTTAGCATGCTTGCATAAGTGAACATTATTTCCTGCTGTGTGCTCTTATAGAAACACAGAGGATTTCAGAAACAGCCCTCTTAGCTCTGTCTATGCTGATGTTTCTGTTTGGATGTAGAAATAAGCTAATCTGGTGAGGTTTAGAACAAATCTACAGTGGTTAAATAAGAAGAAAACATGGAGGAGATATAATCCCTATCAGTGTGACTGAGGTAGAGAATTTAGGATCAGAACAAGATGTTTGTATTGTGATGGTAATCTCCAGAGTTACCGCTGTGAGTTTGTGCTGGGGGCAAATTCAGAAAGGTTATAAATCACCTTTGTTTAAAGCTCAGAGTTCCAGCTTCTGTGGGTAGGGAAGATGCTGTTTGTTAGAGAATAGTTTGCTCCATAACCAGTGTTCAAAGAAGGATTTCTTTCCTTCTCTTAAATGCCTCCCTGAAAATTGAGGGTACTCAGAAGTAGATAACTATTTCACACAGTGTGGCAACTGCTAGTTGTTGGGTTATTTTCTGCTTGTCCTAGAGTTTCCCTAGTAACATTGGTTTGAGAATGTAATTTAAAGAGGGGAAAATATAAATATTAGCGTGTTTGCTATTTGTCTTCCTTCTATTTACGCTCACAGATAGTTTTGCAAACAAGTGAACTCATGAGAACGTCTGTGTCAGACCATAAATCTGCACTGAGCATATTTACACCAAGTGGAACTTCCAGATGAAAACATTCATCCTGGAACAATTACATGAATGTGACTGAAATATCCAGAGCTCAAAGGAGACTCTGGATGTTTTTGCCTTCAGGAGTAGTAATGCTCAGATCTTGAAAGGAAGCAGGAAGGAGGTTCTGGATCTGCAGTCACACCTGTAGTTATTTTCTGTCAGGGTCTCTGCTTCCCCCTGTTGGGCTGGCCGTGGGAAGAGCAGACAAGTTGGACGCTGATGATGTGCTTCATTCACCACCTCAGTTGTCTAGCCTCCCTGCCTGAACCCTACTCAACTTAATATCACAATCTGTATTAAAAACAGGGTGCTGCTTCCTTGTGCATCAGCAGAATGCAGCAGTTCAGAGCCTTCTGTACATGGATCCTGCCCTGAGACCTCCCTCTTTAACCAACAGGCTGTGTTTGCTCGCTGTCCGTGTTCCCTGCCCGCTGGTTTGGCTCAGTGCCTCACCAGGCCCATGATCAGGTGCCAGTGCAACGTGGACAGAGAATTCCCAAAGGTGCTGCACGGAGCAGTTTGTGTGCGGGTGCTGTGAGGAATGTGGCAAAGCCCAGACATGATCCAGAAGTGTTGCTTAGTGTGAGGTGGTGGGAAGGAATCCGGTGTTCTCAAAAACCCCTTTGCTTGCAGCAGAAGCTGTTGCTGCAGCCCTCCCGCCTGCCCATAAATTCACAGCCGTGCAGTCTTAAGCTGATGTGTAATCTCTGTGGGAAATGCAGGCTTAATAATCAATCCAAGGACTCTCTCATGTCAACAAGAGCTTAGTTTATTTTGCTTAATGTTTGCAGCCATGTTGGTCCTGCTCAGCTGTGAGAGTTTGGAACCAGCTCCTTCTGCCTGTTCCCATCTAGAGAAAGGAACTCAGATGTGTGGGGTTGTTTGTTTCTTTTTTCTTTTCTCCCTTTTATTTTTTCTCCCCCTATCTCCAAGGTGATAGAGTCAAAGCGCAAATATTTGTCTTTCCTGGTCTAACACATTTTAATATAGTGCTGAGAACTTGCTCTCTATTCAGCCAACTGCTCTGTCCACCTTGAAACGTGAGGGGGGGATGGGGTGGTGGAAAAAAAAACAGTGCAGGAGCTCAGCAATGGGAAGGGATGCATGGAGGGAAGCCTGCAGAGCAAAGGACAGCACTGTGGCTGTTGCTGAGGTGTTAGTGCAGGGTCCAGCCTTCCAAGGAAGATTTGCTGTGTGAGGTTGTTTTCCAAGGTCCAGCGTGGCCTGTTCCACCTTCAACCAACTGCAGGCATCTTCAGGAGGCGTGGATTTTACCTGGGAGAGTATGAATGAAATACTGTGACAGCCTCCTTGCTTGGACATGGGGAAGGAAGAGGTAGCAGGTTTTCTGTGGTACTTGGAGCTGTCTGGTCCAAGGCCAAGTCCTTCAGCAGGGGTTTGTGATGCAGGACAGGTGGGCTTGTTAAGCTTGGAGGAGAGAAGGCTCTGAGGAGACCTCATTGTGGCCTTTTAATGTTTGAAGGAATCTTAGAAACAGGAGGAAGACCAACTTTTTATGTGATAGAACAAGGGGAGACGGTTTTAGACTAAAATAGGGGAAATTGAGGTTATATATTGCAAGGAAATTTTTTACTCAGAGGGTGGTGAGACACTGGAACTGTGCACAGTCCCTGGGGGTGCTCAAGGCTGATTTGAACAGGGCCCTGGGCAGCCTGATCTAATGGGTGGAAACTCTGCTAGGGGCAGCGTCAGGCTTTAAGGTCCCTTCCAATCCAAGCCATTCTATGAATCTATGGCAGTCTATGCAAAGCTTCATCTCACCAGTGCTAAGTAAGCAAGGATGGATGCAGAAGAATCTCTCAGTCTTTTGTTTTGCTATGGGGAATTATTACTGTGAGAGGCAGAAGGTCTGCTTTCCGACTGGATTTCTCCTTGTTTTGACGTACATGGTTAGGATCTTATTTCTGTGTTCTGAGAGAAGGATGTATGGAATAGAAACAGTGATTCTTATTGGCTCTTGTGTGAGAGCTGCTAATTCTTGAGAATAAATGATCTTTGGAGAGGTAGAGGAGCAGGTTAATATTTGAACTCAATAAATCACTTTGTTCTCCCTTCCATCCTGCCTTTTTTCCCCACTGTTCTAAAATGCTTTTCTGGAGATAATACCCTTGAGGCAAATGCCAAATGTTGACTTTCAAAGGGAGAGATGTGATTGCTAGCACTGGCTTAGTGGTAGAGTTCTTAAATGTGTTGCATGGAAATGCGTTTATCATCTGTATTCAGACAATAGAAACCAGAAGCAAACTATGGATTAAATGTTTTAAGATAAGTTAATTGGCACAAGGCCTTAAAATGCAAATGTCAGTTCATAGCTATTACACTGTTCTCCCTGTCTCTTGTGACGCTTTTGTTAGACGGTTCACCTGCCAAGCAAAGCATCTTCCTTCAAGATCCTAGTTAGGATTCTTTACATTCTGTAGCACAGGCTCAGAGAGTGGCTGACAGCAAATGAGAGAAGCCATAATATTCAAGTTTAAGTTCCCAAGCTTCCTCATAACTGTACCTAAATTCTGCTGAGCTCCTTTGTTTTGGTATCCCCAAGCTCATTTGTGAGCGATGAGGAATCATTAACTGAGACCTTATTATACCTGTGGGCCAAACCTGCATATCCCACCTGCTGTTTGCATAATTTTGGAGGAGTGGGTCTTATGTCAGACTTTGTGCTGCTGCAGCTGCTGCTGTATCCCTGAGACTTATAGTCAGAGAGCAGAGCTGTGTCCTGGGGTCAGGAACTGTGTTATGTAGCATATACCGGTTTTCACATGGCTAAGAACTGAGATTAAATGTTTAGATTTTAAAGAACATTGAGTCCTAAGCACTTGCAGCTGAGGCAGCTTCTTGGCTGTTCAGTCTTGCAGCAGGAGAGTGACTGAGTGTGAGCTGCAGGTTTATAGCCCAGTCTCTCTTGGCCTGATGTTTTTGAACGTCATAACAGGAGAAACTGTCCAGTGAGCAGACCTTAGTGTATGAACATCTGAGATATTCAACTCAGCTCTGAACTCATTGCCTACAGCCTCCTACCTCTTTTTGCACACCTGAATCTCTGCATCATCAAAATGGGGGTGATTTCTGCTATGGGCATATAGCATGCCATTGCAATATCAGAAGCCTTTCAGAACTTGGGTGTTGGTGAAAGATAAAACTTGGAAAAGTCTTTGGTAGCCTCAGAAGGCAGCGCAGGCATCTGGGATGGCAGTTGCCAAAGCAGCAGGGCTGTCCTTAACAGGATGAATTAATCTTATCATTAGTTAAGTAAACGTCTTGGATTTAGCCTTGGATTCTCTCTCTTCAGACTGATGGGGTATCTAGCCTGGAAGTGCCTTGAGACCTGAAAAAAAGACTGTGCTTAATATATTCACTTATAGGATAAGGAGAGAAACCTGTGTTGACAGCAAAGAGAAGGCAGTGTGTAACCCTGGGCGTATAAGGGCAGGAACTCGTGCCCAGGGACATTCCAACTGCCCTGCAAAGAAGATCAGAGGCCTGAACTGCAATGTGGGCCCATTCTGAAATATTTTTACACCCGCAGCTATGGTCTTAATCAGCTTTCTTTCCCCAGGAAACTAAAATGCTTGGACTCGGTAATAGATGTTGAGGTTAGCAGGAAGCTGTCAGGGTGAAAAAGAGTGGACTGCTATTAAGTCACTGTACAAGAAGCTTTACTGTTGGGATTTTCCAGGAGCCTCTTACAGATCTGATTCCATCTTCTAATTAGAGAGTATGCTCTACAGAGCAGCCTTTGGCAGTTAGGAAGCTGCAAATCAGTATTGGAAGTGCTTAGTTTGCTGAGAGGAGATGTGAGGTGAGAAGTACCAACATTCTCACTCACCTATTACTTCTGTGTGGAAGCAGTACTTCCTGTTTTTAATACTACTTGGCATTAGCATATATTTCAAAAAGCTTAAATTCTTAAATTCTTAAATTTAAGATAAATTAAATTTAATTCTTAAATTGAGAATTTAGAAGCAGAAATTCAACTGTTAAAGTTTTCCAGTTATACTATTGAATTAAACGCAATTACCTGTAGCATAAGCATAACCTGTGTTGTTAATAAAGTCAATGTGAAAGACCATTTCCTAACGTCTATCTTGTTTGTGGATGGTTGAGGATGCATAACAGCGTAGTACCATTTTCTGGGCGTCTGATGTGAGTTCCCAGTTATTCTTATATCTACTGGCTTGAATCCCCAGGCTGAGCAGGGTAGAAACCAAGGAAGCTGCAGAGTGATCTCCCAGTTCTGCCCACTGGCAGAGTCCCATTTTGTTGGCATTTCAGGTGTTGTTACCTGCGAGTCTTGCTTTGTGGTAGTTTTTCTTCACTTGATTTTAGCTTCCTTGTGTGAAATTCACTTTACTTGAAAGTGAAATTGCATCTGTAGTTCTTGTGGACAGAAGAGATTTAGAAAACTGTAAGGCAAAGGCAAAAGTCCGCCATCCTTCAATCTCAGAAGCTTTCTAATTAGAAAATTTATGATGATATTTTAGGGTTTTTTTTAGGAGTTGGTTGCTATAGATGCTGAAATACGGTGATGATGGCAGGAAAATTGATAATGATTATGGCTTTTGAGAAGGAAGTGTTTTGTTCCAGTAAACAAAACTCCCACACGATCTTAGAATCACTAAACAGGAATGAATAGGAAATTTTCTTCCTTTGCACTTGAGTTGGTACGCAAAACCCTTATGCTGAACCTTATTTCTAGCATCCTTATTGTAAGCATAGCTGCCTTTCTTGTGCCCAGCCAGCTCCAGTAGGTGCAGTAGGTGATGCCAGAAATCTTGCTCAGAAGCCCAGGTAGCTTTTCTTGGCTTGCTGAGGGCACTTACTCCTATTTTATTAAGTAATGTAAATGTGAGTAATGTGTCACCTCAGTGTCGTTTATGTTAATGTGAGGTGATAACTGCTAACCTGCTTTTTCATCATTGATTTTTAATTCATTCTTAAGTCATCTTTGTGATTTCTCCAGTACTGTTGATGGGGTTGGGAATGCAAGAGTTCAAGCAAGGAAACTCTAGTTGTAGCCATGGGTATTTGTTTAATTTTATAACAGAAGTTATTTTGGTTTATCCTAATAAGGTAAGTAGACCTCTTTTGCTCTTACTTGCTGCATTTGTCCACTGTGTCTCATCTGAAAGTCAGCTCTGGGTTGGGCCAGGGCCCTCATTAGAGCAGCAGCAATGAGGTGCTTCTTAAGTGACTTCTGGAACTGAGTAACTGGGCTGTTGGCAAACTGCTTAGTCCCTTGTGGATGTTGCCATCATCTAGGTCACCCTGAGAAAGGGGTGGGCTCTTCTCACCTAGGTTTGGAACTGTCTTTTTTTGCATCTGCTAATATCTACCTGTACTCTTTTCTTTCCACAGGTAGATGCAGTGCGTGTCTATGTGAACAGCAGTTCGGAGAATCTCCAGTATCCTGTCCTGTTTGTAGTACGTCAGCAGAAGGGAGTATTGTCATGGCAGGTCCCGCTAATTTTTCGAGGCCTGTGAGTACTAGGATCTCTGCCTTGTAATGCGTTGGTCTACCATTTATATCCAGCATTGGCCTCCTTTTAGTGCTAGCTCTTGTTGCATGTGTGGGTAGTTTGGTTGCAAACCGTGCTTGATCACTGACAGTTGAACATAGAACTTTGGTGGGTAACCTCAAATTTGGCATTCTGCTTGGTTTCTCAGCTATGTGTAGAGTACCAGGAGCGTGTCTGCCTATGCTGCTGATCAGAAGAGTTTACAAACGTTGTTGTTGTCATTTACATAGTTGCTTGCGATGGGTACAGGTCATTCTTATTCTTTAGCTTGGACCAGGACTTGAAAAAATCTCTCAGAGCACCCTACTGGGTTGCAGTTCATTTGGGGAGTATGATCTCTTTGTTTTTCATGATAGACACAGTTGAGTCTGAGGATGGTGGTTTGTCTTGGGGTGTTTTCTTTGCTTTCATGATCCTTTTGTGTTGCCTCAGTGATAGTGGGGCTGCAAGTATCGAGACTCTGAGGGCACTTTGGACCATATGAGATGCAAAACTTCAGCCTGTAACTGAAATACAGGCAGTAGGTAGCAGAAAGTCTGCAGTGTCTTGTCTGATATAGGGAATAGTTACAGCATCATCTCACTTGGGCTGTTCTTTATGAACCCAACAAGTGGCAGAAATGCTAAACCAGCAGATGGCACAGGCAGTCGTGAGGAAAGTGAGATACTGAGAATGGCCAGTCCTATGTGCATATCACAAAAGGCAGTAGAGGTGGAGTTTGAACCCTGAATAAAAGATAGAATGAGCTGAAAGGACAAGACCCATATTTAATTTATGCAAGCAAGGAAAAGTCATGTCATTTGCAGTACTGTAAAGCAATGTCTTAACTGCCAATTCTCTCTTTCCATCCTTCTTCTCCTGGCTGTTACAGCTATCAGAGGACCTACAATTACCAAGAAGTGAGTCGGACTCTCTGTCCATCTGAGCCAGCACCTGAGACAGGACCATCTGACCAGATCATATTTGTGGATGTCGCTTCTATGGCACCATTTAACATTGCATATGAACTGCTAGTGACCAGGCTGGAGAGCTTCCAACTAGAGTAAGCTGGGATGTATGAATGCAAATTTAATTGCTTCATGTATCTGTCATACAGGGATTTGGTCCCTCTACCTAACATTTCCTTACTTAATCTAAAGGTGTATATTCCAGCTATGAAAGTATGCTGACATTTCTTTTTTAGGACCAACAGGCCCTTTAACTTCACTGCCAGCCCTTCCCAACCTCAGGTAAGGAGTCTTGCTTAGTGTTTCCACATCTAAATGATTCACATCATCCTTTGTTAGAGATGATAAAAGCTTTATCAGACTAGGTTTTTTCCTTCCTAGAATGCAGGGGAGTTTCCTTCCTATTGAACTACTTCTGTGGACATGGTGAAAAGGTGGCAATGTGTTTGGATCCTCTTGCAAAGCCATTAAGTGAACTAAAAACTATGACCAGAGCAAATGAATGGTATCTGTATTTCAGGAAATTCCAGAGACCGTAAGGGTACAGTGCTTTCTTGGGAAGTGAGATAGTGTGCACTAATGTTTAGTTTCAGTCAGTACTGGTTCAGTTGCTCTGGCAGGACCTGTCAAGATGCAGTCCTCCATCAGGAAAACAAACAAACAAATAAATGAGCTGTAAAGGTACAGTGGAGCTCAAAGTGCTACTTCTTATTCACAGTAGAGTGTCAGGGTGTTGAGATGGTAATTGAAACGGCTGATGAATCTGGTTATTAGCTCAGTAGAGAGAGCTCACATTTACAGCACATCCAGCTGAGCAGCCTTGTCTGGTGTCCTGCAGAAGCTATGTGTTCTCCCTTGAATGGAAATGCTGTTGACAGTAGCTATAGTTATACAGGAGGTTATGGAGATGAGAGAGTGTGTAATTTACCCAGACTATCTGGTATTCCATTTTTGCTGTTGCAATCACTGTTAGTAATGCCACTTATTTTTTTAAGTCTCCTATTATCAGGCATTCCAGTTACAGAATCACAGAATGACCCGGGTTGGAAGGGACCTCAAGGATCATGTGGTTCCAAACCCCTGCCTGGCAGGGCCACCAAACATACACATTTAATCTGTTCTCAAACGTCTTACGTTGTGTGGTGTATGAATACAGCATTTTATACTATAGAGACATAAAGAGTACTGGTTCTTTTAAAAAATCTCTTTTAATTAGGATTTTGTGACTTAAATGCCGAGTATTGAGGATCTAAACTGGGATTTAACATTGTGACTTGAGTCTGTTATTAGTCATGCTTAATAATACGAGATCAGTGACTTTTAATTAAAGGCCAGAGTGCAAGATAAATGATTCTTAATTGACATAATGCTGTTATTTGTTGTAAATTAAAGTATTAAGCAATCTGCAATGAAAGACTATTCAGAATCTAGATAAATGTTGGAATATCCCTAAGACTGGAAAAAAGCAAGTTTAACAACAAAAGGAGTTGTCACTTGGAACCCAGTGCATGCCTAAGGCAATGTCTCTGTTACATGGCAGGAGTTGCCTGACCCATAGTATCTCCCTTCCCTGTAGGCAGTGCCTGCCTTGACTGCAGAAGTAGCAGATCTTGCAGCTGCAAGTGACCATAAGGATGGTCACTTCCACATGGAAGTGGTTGGTGACAGTTATCTGCCTTGCATCCCCCATGAGATACCCTGCCAGCCCCTTATGGTATCCATGCCTGTAGTGTAAGGTGCTAATATTTAAAATCTGAATTTTTGCTCAAGCCTGCTACATCCAACCCAAATCTGAGATGTGGCCATGAAGGTGCCTTAGGGGAGGCCTTGAAGCTGCCGCCAGGGGTGATTTCTGCACAGTAACTCTCAGTACTCTGTTTCCTCGTCAGTATTTTCTGTACAAGTTTCCTCAAGATGTTGATTCAGTCATCATTAAAGTGGTGTCTGATGCAGTCTACCCATGTTCAGTTGTCTCCGTCCAGGATATTGTGGTAAGTCTGAGGAGGGGGAGGGCAAAGAGTTGTCCGGTGAGCTCTGTTTTCCTCATTGAGAAGCTCTGTACCCCAGCAGAGAGGAAAAGCCGTATGAAAGCTTTGCCCCTTCTGTAGTGATCGCAGTTTCTGAAGGAGGAGAGAAAATCCTGTGGGAAGGAGGCCAAGACAGATACTGAGTTGTAGCAGCTCATCCTGAAATTTTTATTGTGAACAAGCTGTTCCTCTGCAGCCTGTCTGGTGGACGTTTATTATCATACTCCTTTCATGTGGTTTAACAGCCTGCTACCTCATGATACACATCTGTTTCTCCGTGGGGTGATGCTGGGTGGGATGCTGGCAGCAGAGGAGGAAGAGGACAGTGCTGTTCTCTTGATTCCCTGCTCAAGACAGCATGGAGAACTAATTTCTAGCCATGAGGTCTCTCCTCCTTTCCATTTCAGGCTTCTCCTCCTTCTCTCTCACAATCATCCTTTCTCTTTCCTGGGAGGGGGTAACAGCTGTACGCTGGCTGGGAGATTGGCTGTACTTAGCTGAGAAGTAGCCCCCTCATTTTTCCTCATTTCCCGTCTCCCTGAATGATGAAGGGAAGAGCAAAACAGTGAGAAGTGCAAAGTACCCTGGCTACCAGCTTTGTGGTCGCAGCATTTGCCTTTAAGACCCATGGTTAGGAGATAAATGGGTAACATCAACTCCTGCTCTATTTTTCTATGCTTTAGTGGTAGAAGGACAGAAGAGGAGACAGTAGCAGGTAACTTTCTTTGGCTGGCTGGTACAGAACTAAGAACTATAGTGGACGAGAGTAAGAACAAGCACTCTGCATATGGTGCAGAGCACAGAGCATGCAATACACACAAGTGTACAGCTGAGTTAATTGCTCTGTGAGAATGGCAGAGCGATTGATCAGGATTAAATTGCAGCCCTCCTGTAAGGCTGATAAGGTGAGAGAGTGCAAGCAAATGATGTCTTCAGAACAGCTTTTCTAATTCCTGAATGAGTCCTGGCTGTCCTGTTCTCTTTGTCACCTCATATCCACCTGTGTGCCTATTTTGACACTTAGTTTGACCCGTAGTTGTGTCTATTTCAGTGCCCAGTGTATGACCTGGACCATAATGTAGAGTTCAATGGTGTTTACCAGTCTATGACAAAGCAGGCAGCCATAACAGTGCAGGTAAGGCTGAATTATTTTCTTTTTGTCCTAAGTGTTGCTTTGCAGTGTCTTGTCCTGTGCATTTCAAGTTCTCTCTCTTATTTATTTGTTTGTTTATTTATTAAGCAGGGATTTTACCTAGATTACAAGACTTTGCATATGTTTGGTTAGGTAGATGTCATGGGGCTGTTGGTCAACATGGCTGCAGCCTCCATGACCAGGGATCTTATGTTGGAACTTTGGCTTTTCCACTGAACAGTGATGATGCGGCCTTTTCATAAGCAAAGCTTCAGTAGATGGTTTGCACTAATTAATAGAAATGCATTAACATTGGTTTGCTTACACTGGGGCACTGTGTGTACTGAATACTGGTGAACTCAGCTTGTCATTAAAGGTGAGGTGAGCATCCCTAAAAACCAGTCTCTGTCCAGAACAGGTAGGTCTCTAGAGCTGCTTTATGTGTAGCAATTAAAACCTCTTACTGTTTGGAGCACCACCTCTGCATTGTACAGGGGGTGAGGTTTCTTAATTTCTCATGCATTTGTCTTCTCTGTGCAGAGAAAAGACTTCCCAGGTGAGCAGTTCTTTGTTGTGTTTGTCATCAAGCCAGAGGATTATGCCTGTGGGGGTTCTGTGCCTTCCTCTATCCATGGTAAGTTGTGCTGGGAGACAGATTTTGTTGATCTGCCTGGGTAGTGGAGCAGCAGGAAACCTTTGGAGCCTTAATGTGGGAGGGCACAGGTTGGCCAGGTACCTCTATCTTATCCAGAAAACTGTGAGGAAGCATGAAATAAAAACGTGCTGTCAGGCAGGTTATCAAGTCTTTATCATGCAGGAAATGTCCATATATAGTACAGCACTTGACTTGCTGGGATTATACATTTTTGTGAGGGATCACTGTATGGGAATTGTTGAGTCACAGCCTGAAGCACTGATTGATCACCTGGGGAAAGGACTGGGTCAGCCCTGGGAGCGCAGGTGAAGGCAATTCAGCTGTGTGACCAGGAGTGGAGCCTGGCTGAACACAACTGTTGGCAGTTTTTGTCCAAAGTCAAAAATGGTGTGTGAGCTACTTCAGTGAGAGAAACTGCACTTTGGGAGCTAGTCAAAGAGCAGAAGAGGTGTGCTTTTGAACATAGGTGTCTAGACTTAAGCAACTTGCAGAAAGCTCAACCGTGGTTTTTTAGTATGAAAAATAAGTTGTGGATGGGGGAAGATGGTGGTGTAAAACACAAAGAAAAGGCTGTGTATTGGCTAGTCTGGGGAAGATGCAAAACCATGCAAAGTTTATACTGAAAAGCCAGACTCTGGTGTTTTGCAGATCCATAGAACTGAGGTCAGGGTCAGAGACCATTAAGGTTTGATTGATTTTGTTTACTCTACCTTTGCTTCTCACAGGAAACGTCAATCGTACCTGGAACCTACAGCGGACCAAGAACCTTCAAGTGACAATTGTGCCGTCTATTAAAAGTTAGTATCTCTGTGCAGCTCTGTGGTGGTGATTTGGCATTGCTGTGGAAGAGGATGTGGCTGCTCTTGGAGCCCTGTGATGGGATGGTGCAGAGAGCACCAGCAGAGGAGTTGAAAATGTTACTGCCTTAGTTCCTTTCAGGAGCAGAGAGTTTCTTCTGTGTTATAGACACACTAGCTACACCAGGGGTAGATAAATTGGAGGCAAACCTTGCAAAAGGTTCTTATACCTCCTCTTTAAAAAAGCAGATGGGTCTTAATTATTCTTTGGACTATGTGGACTATGGACAAGTGGTGTTGAGAAGAGCAGGGTGGGATCGCAGACTCTGGGAAGGGCTGTCCCTGCTCTGTGAACTGACTGCTGCCTTCTCTTTCCTCAGAGTCTGTTTACATCCAGGCCATGTTGTTCAGCTTCCTGAGCTTCCTCTCTTTTTACGTGGGCTCAGTGATTGTTGCTTTTGTGCACTATATCAGGTAAGTTAAGGCTATTTACAAGAGTAACCTTCTTGTTTGTCTTTATCCTCAGAGGTGCCACCCTGCAGCGCATTTGGGGCGAGGGTGGCAGCTAGAATCTGATCAGAGCAGCCAAATGAGCCTCTGACTATTTGGTGGGCTCCTAGTGATAGCTGTGCAGGAGAACTTCAACCAGAGAACTTTTCTTCCTCTGCTATGGGCACTAGTGGGAAACATCTAAGGCTCTTTCCTCTGTTTTTTTCTCTAGTGTCCCATCCTCTGTGTTTCCATATATGGAGACATGGGGTGGCAGACGGGTACTGTGATGGGTCAGCTCTGGGTTATGATGTGCCAGAGCAGTGGAGAACCAAAGCACTTTCTGAAATGCTGAACTAAGTACTAAAGGGCCTCAATGACCAAAATGTGGCCTTGGAGTCTCAGAGTGCCTATTTCCTTCCTGACCTGCATCCCCTGCCCCAGAGCTTGATGCCTATGCTTTTGTTGTGGGTAATATCCTTATCTGAGGTGAATTTGTGCACAGCTGCCACGGCAGGTTCCTCCTGGGAGTTGGGGAAGAGTAAAACTCTTCCTAGCTTGTCCAACCTCTGTTACTTGCTTGTGGTGACCTCGAAGTTTGCTTCTTGAGTCAAATCTGGACTGGAGGGGCAGAAAGGGGACAGCAGCCCACCTAGGAAGTAAGATTTGCCCTGCAGGTCAAGTAACCCGTAGCACATGATAAACTTTTGTGGAGTAGTAGATGCTCTTAGGGTGGTGGGTTATGGAGTTTGTTAGGATGGGTCACAGCTGCCTTTGTAGACAGTGACAGCAGTTAAACAAATTCTTTGTTCAAAGTGTGGATGCTCAGGAGGGAGTCTGTTCTACGCTCCTCCCTGGCCTTCTGGGCAAAGGTTGATGGTGAGAAGAGCTAAGAAAAGCCTTTGGCAAATAGCAGGTTGGTTTTGTGTGAACTGAATTTCAGGGAGCAATTCAGACTAAGAGTAGCAGAGTTTTCAACCCGTTCAAAGAAGGGATCTTAAAAAATATTGTGCTCTGGAAAAAAACCTAATTTCAAGATGGGATAATTGGCTAAACTTTGCTTCAATTAACTTTTCATTGCAGCAGTTCAGTGAAATGGTGTATATGTGCTTTTGTGTGGATACATGCATACTTCATGTTTTTGTTTTTTTTTTTCCCGTGCTGCAAGAAATTATCCTTTGGTTTTAAAGCTTGCACTGTGCTGGCTTGTTGGTGTTCTAGATAATCCTGCCATGGCTGGCTGGTTGTAGGGTTTGTTGTCTGTCTCATGAGTGCTGTCTGCTTATTTTCAGGGTTCGGAGGAAGGCTTCAGCTGAGAGATTGAGTCCTGAGAGTGGTAAGCTCTCTTTTCTGTTGTGAGACAGCCTTAGGTGAAAGAGAGAGACCTTAGGCATGGCAAGAAAAAGAGAGACAGTTTGACAAGTATTTTATCCTTTCAACTCTTCTTCCTTCCTTGGTCGTGCACCACAAAATCTCTGGTGCTGCTGAGATATTAGATTCCTCTCCGCCTTTACAAGGGAAGTAATTTGAATCAGGCTCCACCAAATCATGGCTTGGACACTTGCACTTTGATTTCTGCTTTTGTGGCTGTTTTTGTTTTTTCCCCAGTTCTCATTCTTTAGGGTCTTCTCTGCCTGTTTTAAGTACAGAGTCTCTCTTTCTCTCCTCACTTTTTAAATTAAATTTGTTTTTAATTGGGATTTGCAGAGAACGGTAAATGAATGACTAATGCTGTTAGTGTTGTCTGTGTTATTTACTTTGGTATTGGATTCTGTTTGCTTTATGCTGCACCCACATTTCTACATCCTACGGATTTCTGTGTTGCAAAACCATAGCTGCATCTGAGAGGCTACTGATGGAAGATGGTAATTTTTGTCACGTGGATTGGGGGCTTCTGCTTCCTGGCAAGGTGTAGGAGGCTGGTTGTTTCATTTTGTTTAAATATTTAGTGCCTTAAAAATAGTTGAAAGCATTCAAAGTCTGAGGGTAAAGAAGCATTAACACTTGTACCTCTCTCCTGGGCAATGAGAGGACTTTATGATCCGTCAGTAAGAGCTTGAAGCTTCTTCAGTCTCCCATATTTTCTACTTAGCACTTATCTTCAACCAAATGAGCAGAGGATTGTGAAAATACTGTCTTTGAATACCCTGTGACTCAGTGTGTCCCTTTGCTCCTGCCATCCATCCCATACATGGCATTTGTGGTTAACTTTACTTAATCTGCTGGGACACCTTCTGTCTCCTTCCACATCATCGCTACCTGAAGGAGACTATAGCTGGAGGAACCACACCTAGTGTGCTGCATTTACTTTGCTGACTCACTCTCCTGCTGGGAAGTGGAACTGAAATTACAGGGTGAGCGGAGTCTGAAGTGACTGGTAGAGACAGGGCAGGCTGCCTTTTCTCTCTGTTATGCTTGCTTTGTCCAGATTTAGATCTTCCCTTGGGAGATTTAGGCTAGATGTCAGGCAAAATTTCCACTGAGAGAGCGGTGAGGTACTGGATTGAGTTGCCCAGAGAAGCTGTGGATGTCTCCACCCTGGAGGTGGTCAACACCAGGTTGGATAGGCACTGGGCAGCCTGATTTAGTGGGTGGCAGCCCTGCCCATGGCTGGGGTTTAGAACTCTGTGATCTTTGAGGTCCCTTCCAAACCATTCTAAGATATTCAGGAGAGCAGGTTGACACATCATTTGAGATCAAAAAGCTGGCTCTAACATAGGAATGGAGCATCTCTGTGGGACAGGACTGATGGGAACAGGAAGTTTGCATGTCTCAGTGCTGTGAATGTTAGAAAAATGTTTTTCTTGCACTCTTCCCAGTGATCTGTATTTCCAAATGACTTTAAAGCAACAGGTTAACTGTGTTACAAGAGATAGTGTTGTACAGCAGATGAGGAGCAGAAGGTGCATCTTCCTTGCGTCCTGTGAGTATGTCCTACTAATCCCAGCTCAGAAATGAATAGATGTTTTGTTGGGTGAGTACAGCATACCGTATTGTTCCCATGGGTGCTTAATTCAAGGCACAGGTTTAGCTCCTCTGAGCTGTTTGTTGCATTGGTAAAGAAGTCAAAGGAAGAGAAGAATAGGAAACTCATAAGGGTGCTCTGAATACCATGAGACTTGCTCTAGAATCTGCCAAGTTTTGCTGCCCTGTTATGTGATCTCTGCTGTGTGCCAGGCACTCAGGCTTTTGTGAATCACACTGATGGCCTCTGTGAGGAGACTGGAGGGAACGAGTTTGTTTCATATTGCAAAGCAAGGGTTTCCCCTTCATATGGTATACTCTAGAGGGAGATGGTGCAGTCTACTTGGAGAAATGCTGCTTTTTCCCAAGCCTCTCCAGCTCTTCAAGTTGTTTGCATTCACCAAAGAGATGTTTTGAAGCACTGCAATGAAGCTAATTGGCTCCTTTGGGTTTGTTTCTGTTGCAGGATCTGGGGTTATGACATCTTCACACCCCATCACAGCCAGCACCCCTGAAGGAAGCAGTTACGGTGCTATTGGTACTGTGTCTTCCAGATCTGGGGACAGAGGGTGGACCCTGCCTGGGGCAAGGAAGGGAAAAGATATGCAATTATTTGATACTTTAAGACCAGAAGGGAATAAAGTTACAAGCTACTTCAGTAGCTGCTTGCAAGTATTTAAAAAGGGGTTGGGGGGAGCAGTTTGGGGATGCCCTCTTTGCACTTTGAGGGTAGGGGAAAAGGCAGAGGGAAATCTCCACCAAAAAATGGCAGATTTCTGGAAGAGCTTTTCAGAGAGTCTCTGTCAGTGAGACTCAGCTAGACAAAGCACAGCCATCAGACGGATGTTGGTGTGATAGTCCTGCTTCAGGCAGGTTGACTAGGGATATACAGAAGTTCTCTTCCAACCAAGCTTCTCAGAGTTGGTTATGAATTCATGGAGCCTATGTTTAGACCAAAGCATGATTCTTCACTGGAAGGCTTAATGCTCAAGTGCAGAAAGGGCAGTGACAAGAGTTCTTTGTGGGCCAGTGTTTTCATTAGCAGAGAGGTAATGTCATGCTGTTCAACAGGTGAACTGTGCAGTGGCAGAAGACAGGGGAGGGAAAAGTCCCTGCTAATCTGGGATGATACAAAATCCTTTCTTGTGCCAGAGTATTTCTTAGTCTCCTTGGAACTGCTTCTGCTACTGTGGAGAGACTGATATTGAACAGTTGTGAACTAAGTTGTGGAAAAGAGTTGAGGGTTATTTTTATCTTCCCTCAACTCCTGAAATGCTTTAAAAGCATCTGGGAGATGAGGATGAAGATTGTGTTCTGCTCGTGCTACTCTGGGTAGGAAGTGGCTGGGAATTCAGCCAGTGAGTTGGAGATGTGGGCAGATCCCTCTGGCTGATATCTGAGACTTCAAGGAAGGTTTGTGACTGTGAAGAAGCTTCTTCCTTGAAATGACCATATCAGCTTTTCCCAGTGTATTGTTGCTGATATCTGGCACCTTTCTCCTTGTTGTATTTGGAGCGATTTAGCCTTTATCCTGCCTGTTTTTTTCTACCTTCCTGCTCTGCTCCAGATGAGTCTAGCTCCAGTGGTGGACGGCAGTTGTCTTCCCCTGAGCATGGGCCACCAGCAGGCTCAGACACAGACAGCTCCGTGGAGGAAGAGAGCGACTTTGACACCATGCCAGAGATCGAAAGTGATAAAAATGTCATCCGCACAAAGGTACGCCTGGTACGTGGCCAGGACCAGCACCAGTCACTCTCCAAGGGTTTTAAGTTTCCACTTAGCTCTGCTGGATTTCATCTAATAGAGACGAATGTGCTTCTTAGTGTTCTTTCAGAGTCTAAGTTTTCCTGATGTGCTGAGCTTACTGCTGAAATGAGTGACTTAATGTGGAAAATCAGAATGTGTTGGGAACAATTGAGAAAGGAGAAGGAATCCCAGTGTGCCCAAGGAGGGGTGACAGCACAGGGTGAAAATAATGTGCAGTGGTAACTGGATATTTAGTAGAAGTAATGACTCGATGTTTTTCAAATACACTGAGATTTTTCTACTGGCTTTTTCACTAGTTCTCCTCTGGTGATTGTTGTTGTTTGTTTGTTTTCTTCCCTCTTTCTTTTCCCATTTTAGGTGTTCCTCTATCTGTCAGACTTGTCTAGGAAGGACCGAAGAATTGTCAGCAAAAAATACAAGATCTATTTTTGGTAAGAAGACAAACCGGTAAGGCCTGATCTTGGGACCTGGTTTCTAGTTGTAAGCTCTCCAGCTATGTACACGTGCTCTTCTTTTGAGCCACAGCTTAGTTTTAAGGGTGTTCTTTCAGCTGTCCTGTTACGCTCTGTTCTAAGAAGTCAATGCAGATCCTTCATACCTCAAATGAGGATACTTGTGGGCTGGTGCATATGTGATCCTGGCAATGGTTACTAGTTTTCATTAGCTTTTTAAAGTGTGGTAATAAGCAATGTGCTGAAACATACTGGGGAAGGAGGAACTTGAGTTATGGACAGCAGTTTGAGGGAGATGATTGTCCTCCTGTACTCTGCTCTTGTGATACCTCACCTGGAGTACTGCAGGGAGGGGTTCCCAGCACAGGAGATGAGAGTGTTTGGTTTGAGTTGGTCCAGAGAAGGGCCATGAGGGTGATCAGAGGGCTGGAGCAAGAGGTTGGTGTTCAGTGAAGAGAAGGGAAGAGGGGAGACCTTGTTGTGGCCCCCTAGTGCCTAAAGGAGGACTACAGGAAAGCTGGAGAGAGACTATCAGGAATGTAGTGATAGTTTAAAACAGTTACCCTTTGTCTTAAGGGGTTTTTAGATTAGATTTAGTTTTAGATTTAAGTTTAGATTAGACATTGGGTATAAGCTCTTAACTCAGGGGATGATGAGCCACTAACACAGGCTGCCCAGAGAAGCTGTGGGTGCCCCATCTCTGGAGGTGTTCAAGGCCAGGATGGATGGGGCCTTGGGCAGCCTGATCTAGAGGGAGATGTCCCTGCCTCTGGTGAGGGATATGGAATGAGGTTATCTTTAAGGTCCTTCCAACACAAATCATTTTTTTTATGAGCTACTCAAATATAAAAGCTTGTGGTTAGCATCCCGACTCTTCTCATGTTGTTTGCATTAGTACATTTTTCTTCAGAATAATCACAATCTGAGCTGCTATAAAGCTGTGGCTGGGAGAGAAGGGTGTATGCCCTTTGTACGCCCTGGTGCCTAACTTTTCCACCTGCACTGTAAGGCTCCGAGATGGGTGTGTGCTGTAACTGCTGCTTCTGTCTTCTCTCTGCAGGAACATTATCACTATTGCAGTGTTTTATGCCCTGCCAGTCATCCAGCTTGTCATCACCTACCAGACGGTGAGTCAATCTGCGGCTGTCACCAGCATTTGGTGTCATCTTGCCTTTGAACCTACACTATGGCTACGTGGTACAAGGATGGCAGCTGCAGTAAAATTGGGTTGGCCTGGGGATCCTGCTGTCTCTCTGAAGGGCAGATTACTTTAGCTGCTGTCTGTACCAGATTCTGGTTATTAGAGCTAGCTTGGCTCAGCTTGCTGAGCTTTTTTCTGCTGCTTCTGCCTGGAAAGTAGAGACCTGAGATCCCTGTTCTTATTTTCCTTATCCTCATTTGGGGCCTGTTTTTATTTTACAGTAGGAGGAACCTGCTGTTCTCTCTGGAAGACAGCTGAAAGCAAATGCAGTTGGCTATGATATGAGTGTTATTTTCTGTATTGTTTTCCATATCCCTTTTTATCCTGCTGTTACTTAGAGATTTGCAAGCAGATCTACTTTTCACCCTTGTTTTGTGTTGCAGGGTGCAAACACAAAGTATATTTTCTCTAAGGTCTGCTGTCAGGTCTGTGGCCTTTGGCAACATCTTGACTATTATTCATAAAAGCTTCACTTTCAGATGTCAGTACTCCCTATGGCAGTGCTACTGTTGGGCTGCCTCCAGGTCTCTACATAAATCTTTACATCCTACCGAACTGATTTCACTTCTACGTAGTGACTTTCTGAAACAGTGGCATGTGGTCCCTGCTTCGCCCCAAGCACTGAAACAAGACAAAGAGAACAAAAAAGACCAGCTGAGTTTCGTAGTGGTCAAGGGTTCAGCCACTAGTTTGAAGCACCCTAAGCTGCTGTCACTAGCTTCGTTGCTTTTCAGGACCTTGTGGGCTCTGAGCTGTGGTGGTTTCTGAAAAGCTGTTTGCAGGGTGCAGTGATTGCAGAGACACAGCCCTCAGGTGCTGTATCTGCACTATGGCACATCAGACCTGTGTAAACACAGTGCATGTACGGTGCAAAGACATCCAAACAGAAAGGATTTGCTAACATCAGCTCTCCCATCTCTGCTCTGTCCAGGTAGTGAATGTGACAGGCAATCAGGACATCTGCTACTACAACTTTCTGTGTGCTCATCCACTTGGGGTGCTCAGGTGAGTCCTGCAGTCACTGCATTGTTGCCTTGTGCTTCATGCTGTGCCCAGGCAAGGTTTTTTCCTTACCAGGTTCACAGCAATCACACTGAAAAGAACACTGAGAGTTTAGGGCTCTGAGCAGAGTCTCCCTGAGCTTTCTATTTTGCTCAGCAGTGGCTTTGTGTTGTACTGAGATGAATGCCCAGGTCTATGTGGTACCAGGTTTACCCCAGCAAAACTGCTTGCCACTAATGATGGGCTTATGTGCTCCTTCAGATGCTTTCACATGTCTTCAAAGAGAATCAGCTCTGAAAAGCAATTCAGAACAGCCCTTTCAGTGCATCATTTCTCTACCCTAACACTAGAGTGCAAAGAGAACCCAGAGTTGGGAATCTCACAGAGAAAGTGTTAAATCCATTGAGGCAAATGAAGTACTCAGGCTGGAATTGTCCTCCATTGTGTAAAACTGGCCAGCTGCTGAGGTGGAGGGGGGTGGTGGTGGGAAACTAAATGAATTCAGTTTATTATGACCCTGGGTTCACCTTCCTGCCTCTGTGATCCCCTTGTTTTAAACCCTCTTTTTCCCCTGCAGTGCTTTCAACAACATCCTCAGCAACGTGGGCCACATGCTGCTGGGCTTTCTCTTTCTCCTCATTGTGTTGCGCAGAAACATTCTCCACCGTCGGGCCATGGAGATGAAAGATGTCTATACCCTAGTGGGTACATGGTTGCATGGGACTAGTGGTGGGAGGGAGAGCAGGGTGAAAACAGCTGGGGTTGTTTTCAATTTGTATTCCTTGCTGGAGGATGGAATCCTCTGTTTCTTCCCCTGATGAAAGATGGAGGTGGAACACATTCTTACTTTGCTGCTTGTGATATGTCTGTGTTGCTGTTGTTGCCCAGCCTGGATTCACAAAGACAGGGAGATGATCTGAGGAATGACTCCCATGGCTCTTCTTCCAGTGTTCACTGTGGGAAAACTGGGGCAGATGAGGAGCTGGATGGGAGCACATCTGGATCCTTGCTTTGTCTTGTGACAATGAAACACTCAGTGGAGAGCAGCATCTGCTTTCTAAAGAGGAAGAAGCTCCATCAAACTAAGAGCTAGACAGATATTTCTAAAGGGGCTTGTGAAAAGTGCAGCCTGGTTAGTTAACATCCTTTTAAATGTGGTGCTGAATTGAGATTTTGCTCTCAGAACACCAGTACCAAGACACTATGGTCTTCAGACCGGAAATTTCTCTGTAATTACATTGGATTTGCTGCCTGTGGATTCTACCAGCTCTGCACTGTGGCTACAATTACATGTGGGCTGAAGGACAAATGCTGGGGGTTAGGAGGGTTGAGGTAATGAAGAGTGGAAAGCTCTCTTGTGATCAGAACAGTGAGAGTGCCTTCTGTCTCTGTTCTCTTCTAGGACTATGGGATCCCAAAGCATTTTGGTCTCTTTTATGCTATGGGTATTGCTCTGATGATGGAAGGGGTGCTCAGTGCCTGCTACCATGTCTGTCCTAATTACTCTAACTTTCAGTTTGGTAAGCCAAGTTGCCTTCTTTTTGTGCTTGAAAAAGGATTTGCTATCTGTATCTCTTGCAGAATCACAAGTATTTTTTTACCTCTCTACTCTTGAGAAGCTTCCAGGCTTGGTCAGAAGACAGTGAATCTTTGGATGGAAAAAAAAGGAAGCTTCTTTCAAAGACAGAAGAATGCTTTTCTTTTTCTTTTAACTAGAAGGATGGGCAGAGATTGGTCCCATCCAGTCTCAACCATTCTGTAACTTCCTGCCTGTTTCTGTGCCCTGATGCCCTGTTTTTTGTTGCCCAAGAGCATAGATGATGTCCTACAAGGTAGCAAAACACAGGCTACTGTACAGTGTAGTAAATCATCAGAGATTCATGCCAGCTGGTTTTGTGTTTGGCTCTGCTGCCACACTTCACTGTATGTGCTTTGAGCAGCTTTCTCAGCCTGCTGGCACCTGTTTTCACTATTTCTGTTGTGCTCCCTCCACAGACACCTCCTTCATGTACATGATCGCAGGACTTTGCATGCTTAAGCTCTACCAGACCCGCCATCCAGACATCAATGCTAGTGCCTACTCTGCCTATGCCTCGTTTGCTGTGGTCATCTGTCTTGCTGTCCTTGGAGTGGTATGGCTCCCTCTTATCTGCCTTTTTCTCTGGGGAGGAGATGTGTGGCTGGGAGTGTGGCTTAAGTAGCCAGAGGACCAGGGAAAGCATCAGATCTCAATAAGACTGTTAAGCAGCTACTTGTACTTGCGTTCCTAGAGCTCTTATTATTATTTCTTTTTCCTCCTCCTTTCTAAAACAACTGTCCTCAGCCTGGTTGCTTGCGCCTCTTTCTACTGTTTGCTTCTCTCCAGTTGGAGACTGTTTCATTCAGCAGTAACCAGGCAGAATCTGTTGAGTTCTTACTTTGAGCTACTGGCTGGGCCTTAGCAGACTGTTAGCCCTTCTCTGTCCTACAGTAGCACAGAATAACAGTTGATCTTTTGCAGGCAGGAGACTGTCTGTGGGATAAGGCATGAAGGGATAGCTGGTAAACTTGAGAATTCCCAAGAATCTCTTGATACTCTGCTTGATGGGCACCTCCAGTCCCTGAAGGTGTTCAAGGCCAGGTTGGATGGGCCTGTGGGCAGCCTGATGTAGTGTGTGGCAGCCCTGCTGTCAGCAGGGGATTGGAACTAGGTGGACTCAAGCGCCCTCTGTGGCCCCAGGGGAGGGGAGCAGGTAGTTGTAGCTTGTCAGCAGACTAGCTTTTCTGAACTATTCAGCGTGTAATGGAAATATTAAAGTTTTAACACAGCATTAACTTGGATTGGTAAGTCACTACTAGTCCTTAAATAAACAAAAAGCTTGTAGTAGGAACACTTTGTACTTTTTGGTTTGCCACAGTGCACTTGCTAAAGCAATGGTTGGTTCCCTGACTGCCTTTGTAAAATGTCTTTCCTGGTCAGAGGGGCTGCTGTGTAGTTCTGCATGGAGAGCTTACCTGGCTCAGTGTTTCTGCTCCCTGAGCCAGCTGCAGTCGTTCAAGGTCATCAGCCTTGTCTGAAGGGACATTCAGAAGTAATGGCTTGTTCTCCAGAAGTGCTGAGCTCTTCTTGATTTCCTGGTCTCTGGATTTGGTTTGGACTTGGAAGATAATCGGGGTTTCTCTTCCATGTTCAGTGGGGTTGTCTAATGCTGTGTGGTGATCCAGGAAAGAAAAGGAGCAGCCTGCTGGTAACAGGGCCCAGGTTTGGGGGTTTGTTTGTTTTTGTTTTTGTTTTTCTTTTTCCCCCCCCAATTTGTCTCTGCTTTCAGGTGTTTGGGAAAAATGATATGTGGTTTTGGGTCATTTTCTCATTGATCCATGTTTTGGCCTCACTGGCTCTCAGCACTCAGATCTACTACATGGGCCGCTTCAAGATGGGTAAGTGCCACAACCAGACTATTTTGTGGGTGCTTCTTGCTTGAACCTTTGCAAGTCACCTCTGTAGCTTTTGGTAGAACTGTAAGGCCAGTCTTGTGGACTGCACCTGTGTTTGGGGTTGTCCTTTCCCTCACCTGAGGCTTTTCCTGGCCTCTGAAATCTTCCTGCTGCTGCTTCCCAGTCAATGGGAATCAGCAGGACCCATTTGCTGTCTCTTGTGCTGTGCTCCAGAAGGGTGAGCTAGATGGGGTGAGGGAAGAGAAGGTCTGGTGGGGAGCCTGGCTCACGTACTCTGCTTATAAATGTGTTTCTCCTTCCTCTTCTGCTTCTGTCTGCCTCAGATGGCCCTGACTCAGGTAACTGGCAGCAGCTTCCATTCTTTGAAATGATTGAGCAGTGGTGGAGAAGCTGGGGGTGCATGGATGTGTGTGGAAGGTGGGCTTGTGTGTCACCCTGGGGTTGGCTCTTCAGAACTGAAGTTTGTTTGCCAGCAGCTCTGCTAGGGCCTGCTCCTTTCTAGGAAGGGCATGGTATAGCACAGAAAAGCCCTGATATCTCAACACAGGAGTCTTTTTGGGCTCTGCATTTGTGACTAAAGAAGGACCTATGCATGCATGCATGTCTGTTTGTCTTCACTGCAACTTATAGCTCTCCGGAGAAGGTTCTGCAGTGATTTTTATTTTCTGTAGCAGGGGCATTGTGTGTTCTGCCTCTCTAGACCATGCTCAACAGAGATGAGTGTCTCCTGTGTTTCCCTCCACATTGTTCCATAAAAAGCACTTTTCCCCTTCTTCCACAAACATCTCCCCTAAAGAGGAGTGGCTGCAAAGCCAGCATATTTGCATTCAGAGAGGGTCTGTCTGACTTCTGGGCAGCACAAGCATCAAGAATGTTTGGTTTTTAACCTGTTGTTCTGACCTAACACTGTCTACCCGCTGTCCTTCTGCTCAGCATGGACAACTCCCAGAGGGAAAAAATGAATCTGTGCACACCCTGACCTTCATAGCCTGGGTCCTCACTTAGCCAGAAAGTGCATCTTTCCCCAGCAGGTGTTATGGAGCTTGGTCTAGCTGTAATGACTTGTGTCCTCTTCTTTGGTAGACCTGGGGATGTTTCGACGGGCTGCAATGGTGCTGTACACGGACTGTATCCAGCAGTGCAGTCGACCAATGTACATGGTAGGCGATTTCTCACTTGTCTGCATCTCCTTCAGCATTTGTTTGCTTTCTTGGCGGTGTGCAGAAGAGACGGTTGTGGCTATTTGAAAAGAGTGATGCTGCCTGCTTCCCTTCTCTCCCCCTACCTCTCACAGTTATAGATCTCTGCTGGGGCTTTTTACTTTCACTAGAAAGCCAAATTAGATCTTTATTTATGAATTCTACTTTATCGTTTTTATTCTCCAGTTTCACAGTAAGGATCAGACTGGATTTTACAAGCAGATTTGGTGCACTCAGGCATAAAATAAGCCTGACTGGCCTGAAGTAGCTGCTTCTTGAAAGTAGCTATGTAAGCACAAATATGTAAGGACCACAGATGTATCTATTTTACCATCTGTAGTTGGAGTTCTTACGTTGTTAATGATGAAACCAGTTTTTAAAAATAAAGAAAGGGAGGAGCTCCATGGATATGTGCAGGAAGCTGTCCAAAGCACCCCGTGTCCTCTTTCAAACATGCAATTTTTCTATGCAATATGTTTTTATGTGGAAAGAAGTTAACTTAGCCAAACAACTTGCAGGCAAGCGAGTCTTTTGAGAATGATTCTTGAGGGGTTGACTCTTCTATTTAGATACTTAATCTTTGCTATATAACGTTCTCTTCAAATCTGTGAGGGCCAGAGCAGCATCCATCCAGCAAACACTCCTTCACATGGAGCAAACACAAGTGCTGGGTGCATGTGCAGTTAAGGAACCAGACTCCAAAGCCTCCGACAATGATAGCCTGAATTTCTGAGGCAAAGTCCACTTGTTTCCTTCTGCTTTCATGTGATCATCGGTGTCTTTCCTTCAGGACAGGATGGTGCTGCTCATTGTTGGAAACCTAGTCAACTGGTCCTTGTAAGTAGTGGGGTGTGGTGTTTTGCCTACTTGTGTACATGAGCTTCAGTGTTGATACAGGCGGCCTGGGGTGGAGAAGAAATGCAGCAGTGTCTGTATGATTGCTCTGTGCTTGGGCTCTTCTGAGATAAGTTGGGTTACAGTGTGTTCCAGAGGTACCTGAGGGCACCTTCCTGGGTGTTTTGCTGGTGCTGTCTAGTGGCTTGTCTAACCAAGCTTGCCCAGAGTTGGCCTGGCACAACACTGCTATGTTGTGCTATGCAAACACATCCTCCCTAGCTGTGAGCTCCAACCCAGCTTAGTTGCAGGAGACTTGACAGAGACATTTGTCACAGTTGCAGAGCCCAGCAGTAGCTGTGTGGTTGGAGTGACAAGCTCTTGCATGAGACCTAAAATAACTGCCCTTAACTCCTGCTTTTCTCAAAAGCTGCTTCTCAAGGATGTGCCTTCTACTAAATACAGAGGCCCTACTGTGTGAGATGTGTTTGGCCATGGGGTGGAAGCAATGCAATGCTCCTGTCCATATTATAGAATCACAGAATCACCAAGATTGGGAAAGACCTCCAAGATCATCCACTCCAACCATCCACCTACCACCAATATTTCAGCACTATACCACAGCCCTTAGTACAACATGTAAATGTTTCTTGAACACCTCCAGGAATGATGACTCTGCTACCTTCCTGGGTAGCCTGTTCAGCACCTAACCACTTTTTCAGAGAATATTTTTTTCCTAAAGTCCAATCTAAATCTCACCTGACACAGCTTGAGGCCATTCCCTCTGGTCCTGTCTCTAGTGACGTGGGAGAAGAGGCCAACCCCCACCTCAACAAAACCTCTTTTCAGGGAGTTGTAGAGAGTGGTGAGGTCTCCCATGAGTCTCCACAGGAGGTAGATTCTCTGTTTTGCTTTGTTTTGTTTCTTAGCAAGGAGCTGAGGTGAACACTGTGTCCTTCAGGAAACTGGGAGGCTGCAGCAGTGTTGCCATGTCCTGTGGTCTGAGGGGAGCAGCAGGTGTTTGTCGGTTTGGGGATGTACCCTGTCCCCAGGGAAAGAGGCTGTCTAATGTCTCTTCTTCTCTCTCTACCCTCAGTGCAATCTTTGGGCTGGTATATCGGCCCAGGGACTTTGCTTCCTACATACTGGGCATCTTTATCTGTAACCTGTTGCTGTATCTGGCTTTCTACATCATCATGAAGGTAAAAGAGGCGGCTGTAGCTGCCATGAGCTTGCCCATCTCTGAAGGGGAGGGTATGAGCCTCCTTCTGGCTGCAATCTGGGTTCTCATAGAGGGGCATGGAGAGTCTGTTATGGGACTTGGGGCGAGATGAAGCACTGGTAGCTGGGGAGGGGATGCTGTGCAGTGATCATCTTGGTGGCTGGACTGCATCTTCCTGGGGTGGGCAGCACTCTGTGAAGGTGGGCAGGCCGGGCTGATGTGCTGTTGTGCATGGCTCTGGCCCCTGGGAAGCACTTGTTGTGAGGCTGTATTCTTCCCTGCAGATCCGCAGCTCTGAGAAGCTCCTGCCTATCCCCTTGTTCTGCATTGTGGCCACAGCGGTGGTGTGGGGGGCTGCGCTCTACTTCTTCTTCCAGACCCTCAGCAGCTGGGAGGTAACGTTTCTCTTTTGCCGTCCTTCTATCCATGTCTGTCTCTTGTCTTCCCTTCCTGTTGTTCTTCTGCAAAAACAATACTGTAGGGGAAAGCCTTGGTCCGCTTTCCCACAGCAGAAAGAGACTGCAGGAAGCTGTGCGGAGGCCAAAATAACTGCATGCATAGTATCATAAAGGTTGACAAAAACCTCTTAGGTCCTCAAGTCCTACTGTCAACCCATCACCATCATGCCCTTAGGGGAGACAGAGTGACCTGGTGATCTGAAGACAATGGGGCAGATCCTGACCAGCAGCAGCTGGCAGACTTCTCCCTGGAGGGATGAGTAATGGGAAATAATATGGGCTGTGAGGACTCCCTGTGACCTTGGAGGCTCTTAAATTTGGACTGTATGACTTCTCCATCGCCATGACAGGGGTATCCAGTGGAGGTTTTGCAGCTTGTGCTATTCTGCATGTCAGATGCAGAGACCAGAGGGGGTTCCCCCTGAGCTGTGTGCTGTGATCTCAGACCCATTCATAGCTGTGCAATATTGTATTGCATCCCTGCCATGTCCTTGTCTCATGTCCACCCTTTTTCTTGGCTGCTTCATGGAGGGTTTAGGCAGGAAATCCTTCAGAGGGTTTCATGTAGGTGGCCAGGATCCTTTGTGTGCTGGTGTTGAGTCCTGACCACCTGCTCTCTCTCTCCTAGGAGACTCCGGCAGAGTCCCGAGAGAAGAACCGGCCATGCATCCTGCTGGGCTTCTTTGATGACCATGACGTCTGGCACTTCCTTTCTGCAGCTGCTTTGTTCTTCTCCTTTCTGGTGAGTCCTGCTCTTCTGTGCAGCCTCAGCCTCTCCTTCTCTTCCTTGTTTTCCTTAGCCGTGAGGTGACCAGCGAGACATGCAACCTTGAGCTTCTCTCCAGGTTCTGCTGACCCTGGACGATGATCTGGACACGGTGCGCAGGGACAAGATCCCAGTGTTCTGAGCCCCTGGTGGACGGAGGCGTGGGTTTGTGCCAGGCCACTTGGCTGAAGGCACCAGGCTACCGGTGTCCATGGGAATGAGCCTGCTTCTGTGGCCTGCAGCCCTGTGGGGAGCTGGATCCCACAGTGAACATGACTGGGTGCTGCAGTAACTGGAGCAGGACCAGGAGGGAAGATGACATCGGCTCCTCTGCCACCACACCCCCTGGGGTAGGCATGACCTAGCATTTGCAGCCTGGCTTGTGGGGACAGCGGGTGCTGCAGCTGGTGAAGAGAGAGGGGACAGGAAGACCTTAGGTTCCCTTTCTCCAGGCTGACGTGCTCTGCTTCCTCTCTAGTGAGTGGGTTTGAGAATGCATTGTAGTTCTTCCTGCGTCAGCAGCTGGTGCCCAGAACCTGTGGGCTGCTGCCCTTGGAGAGCCCTTTGGGCAGCATGGGGGGGAGCATTTGGTTTCTGTCCCACCGCAATCCCAGCGTGCAGAACAGCTGCTGAGTGAGCAAAAGGCTCCAGGCAGAGGTGGTAGTGGGGCTCTGTGTTCTTTTGGTGCAGAAGCTCCTCCTGTAACTGGTGAGGAGCTGCAGGAACATTCCAAGGGGGTGCAGTGTTGCAGGGAGATGGGGACTAGAGCTGCAGAGCCTCTTGCCTTGCTATTGCAGCCCCTCTCACTGGCACAAACTTCTCTCTAGCAGTTCCTGGGCAGCTGCTTGTCAGTGTAGAGTTCTCCTTTGCAGCACCAGAAGTGCTGAGACCAGAAGAGAGATGATGAGGCCTCAGTCTCATGTGCTGAGCACCTCCTTGGCTCCTGCCATGTGCCCCAGTCTGGGAGCCTTGTTAAAGGTTCGGAGAGTAGGGGAGCTGTCCAGCAGCCCTTGATTTTGTCCTCCCACGAGTTTCCTTTGGATGGGGGGTGTGGAAGGAGGTCTTGGGAACGCTGGGGTTGAGCTCTTTGGGGATGTGGACAGAACTTCTCCCCCCGTCTCTTCAAATTTTCTGCATCTGAAGTTTTTAAATGTCTTTGCATTCTTTCCGAGTTCTCAGTTATTTAAAAAACAAACAAGAATGAGGTATGAATTGTTGCAGGTGTTGCATCTACAGTGTGACCTGTTTTGCTAATTTTGAATAATAAAAAAAAAAATTCTTTGAGGCCTGTTGTCCCTATTTCTGTTCTCTGCTTTGCCTGGTTTTGTTACAGCTATTCAATGTTTCAATGAACAATACTCCTTCTCCCCATGTCCACTGTACTCTTGGAGCTTGTTCCAAGCCTGTATTTGTTTCTAACAGAGAAGCTGGAGATCTTCTCTGTATGTGAATGTGAGAAGGATCAGTAACGTTGAGCAGCAGCAGGCAGGGGCAGTGTAGGAGGTGGAAGAGCAGCAGATGGACTCGCTGTGCTGGGCAGAACCACAGAACCACATGGCACAGCACTAGTGCGGTGGGAGACTGGCACAAAACAAGCAGAAAAACAAGTGAGATAATTCAATGAGGAGGCAGAGCTGGAATCATCTTCTTGCTGCTTTCAAGCCTCCTGCTCACGCAGCAGTGTTGAAGATTTCCTCTTGGCTTTGACCTGCCTGGTTTCTGTTGGCATTGCAGGGCTCAGCCCAGTCAGGTGCTGGCAGAGGTGCCTCTGGCTTGATGGCATGGTCCCTGCTTCCTCAGCATGTGCCCATCCCTCCTACATTCAGTACAACCTGCTCCTGTAAAGGGAAACAAACAGTTCAGTTTCCCTCTGCATCCTTTCCTATCTATTTTCTCCCTCTGTGAGCTTACATGGTTTGATGATCCTTGAGGTCCTTTCCAACCTGGCCTCTCTTTTCTTTCACACAGTGGGAAAGAGGCTGTACTGAAAACAACACAGGCTTTGAAGAACGTTTTCCTTTTTTTAATAAAATACTATTGTGTTCATATCTATACAAATAATTATTACAACTATTAAACAAAGTCTTACATATAACAGTAGAAATCTCAGAGCTCTGAACGAGATCGTGGGTTGAGATATTTACACCTGAATACCACACGTTCATAAAAAGATGTCAAAATAAACACAACGAGATCTTATGTACAATTATGAGACGATGTTCTTCCTCGTTCCTTATATTCTTCTACTGCAGATTTCCTTTCTCCATTACAAAATAGGAAGGGCTTTCCGCTGGGGCTGCATCCGAGTAATTTACAGCTGTATAAAACAGGAGCACAGCAGATAATTCTGGGCTGAATATAAATAATTTACATTGGGGAGGGCAACAGCATCTCTAAATAATCTCCTGTGGCAAAATCCATCTTTGCTTTCCTTCTCACAGTGAGCAGGCAGGAACGCGGGGACGGCCCATTGCTGTCTTGTTTTGTGATTGCTGAAGCAACAAAGCAGATTGCAGACATGAAACCTGCTTGTGAAAATGCAGTTTGATGAGAAAGCAGGAAATGCTGTTTGTAATATAAAACGTTTGCTGCTAAGGGAAAGGTTCTCTTACAACTAAAGAATGGCTTTTGTGTAACCGAGTGAGGACTGTCAGCAAGGGGAAGATGGTTCTTGATATCAGCATGACCAAACATTTCTGGAAGTCTTTCACCTTTAACTGAATAATTCGCTATCAGTGCACAACACATGGAGGTAAAGTGTGGGTGCTTTAACTCTCAGCTGCACTGTAAGGACAGCAGAGGCGGCCTGAGGCTGACAGTGCCATCCTACACGTGTGTGCTCAGCTGTGGAGCTGCCAGCACTGCTGGACTGGGCAGGAGAGAAAAGGAGCAGAAGTAAATGCAGACTGGCTGATGAGAATGGATGGAGCTGCTTATACTGCTCTATTCAAAAGCAAACACAAAAAGCACAACAACACAAATTTGATCATTTCAGTATGAATAAATTCAATACGACTCTTTCTTTCCAAGACAAGGTGGGATTAGTATTGAAGTGACGAGCATTAAAGTTGTGTGGGAAACAGGGAAAGATCACAGCTCTCAATGCACCTGACTGTGTTTGGCCATCCAGAAGCAGAGGGCAGCTCTGAGTACGGTAGACAGACAGGAGATGAGAGGTAACAAAATGATGCTTATTACTGGAAACGCCCTTTGCATTTGCCCTGCCAAATGCTGTGTTTTCTGCACCAAAACCAGTCGCTAACCACCATGGCAGCACAGCTTTAAAGTGCATAGGAAACCTGTTTGAAATGTCAGAGGCCCTGCGCTAGCACTGCATCTTTAATTCAGAGGCGCTCCTCTGATGGCAGCAGGGGCTGTCAAACACATCCCAGTATGGCTTATACCACTTCTGGGAGCTGCACTTTGATGAGCCCCTACTCTCAGTGAAACCCAGTGAGAACACTCATCATCAACCAGTTTATTGCCTGCTGTCAACTCAGTCTGCTTCTGCTCATATTCTCCTGGTTTTCTCAAGGGATTAATCAATTCATTTCATGACACTGAAATACATGCAGTTCATCCCTAGGCCGTTTGCTGTTGTTGGTTGAACACATTTAGGATGAGCTGGAGGCCATAGCTTCCCAGTGCTCATTGACTGCAGCAGTCCCACCCCAGAGGTAGTTCTGAACCACTCCCTTTTGCTACTTCTTTTGCTAAATGAGGCAGCATGGAACATTCTTCCCCTCTTCAAACACAAAGCAAACCTTTCAGACAGATACTGTGAAACTCTTATGGAAGAGAAAATTCCACTCTCAGGAGAATAAATTGCAATTAAATCTTTTCTAAACATATCTTTAAAAACTAGAGAACTTTGATGAGGAATTCTTGCTGAAATTACAGAGTTTTGCCAAAAGAAAATGTGGTTTTACTTGTAGAATGAAGAGGAGGGGGTAATTAACTTACAGTGAAGGGGAAAACAGAAGCAATTCCATAATTAAAAACCAACAGGAAGTACCTAACGTCTCACTTAATGCAAAATACCCATTCCAGCAGCTGTTCATGAGCACCGACATGTGAGAAACAATCTGGGAAAAACACAATCACCCCAAACCGGGGCACATGGCCAGGCTCAGCAAAGACAATCTTCAACTGCAAACGATGCTATGAGACAGACTACATCCTAGAGCCAATTCTTCTTTCTTTTAATTAATTGATTTAAATGCCAGTCAGCAATGATAGTAATACAATTGGGGAATAAATAATAGAATTTGGACAAAAGCCTTCATGTGAATCTCTTGCAGCTAAGTCTTCCTACATTTCCTTTTATCCTAAACAAATGCCATCTTGAACACTTCTTTTAGCATCTTTTATGGCATATAAGAAGACTCACGTTGGCCTGTGGTTGAACTTCAGCAGGAATTGTCCTATTCAGTTGGGGCAATGAAGTGGTCTCCATTCTGGTCTTGGTTGTTTCCTTAAGAAGTCCAGAGAGGCACGGTGATTACATAGGAGCCACCACAGCCCATAAAAACAACGCAAGGTATAAATCCTCTGATGGAGAATGGTCACGTGGTAATGAGTTTTGAGCCATGCGCTACAAAACTGTGCAGTTCCTGCAAAATCACACAGTCTTTGCATCACTAACATGACTGTATGGTAACTGCCTGCACTACGGGTATCCTATGAGTACAATTGCTTTTTGGTCATCTTTGTAAACAGAAAAGGAGAATATAAAACTTCCAGCCTGTTCAAAAATTGATTTACAACGTACGTAAAAAAAGAAATACAAAAAGCCATCACTTCCAACATGTTCTGTTGTGAATACTCAGGATCGCATTTACCTTAATACAACACTAGTGAAATCTGAAGGAATAAATATACCCATGCAAGCTTATAGGCTCCCTGCAGCTCTAACAAACAACCCGAAGTGCTGGAGCCTTCCCAGCATAGGAAACCAGTGCAAGTAACAAATAAGCGAGGAGTAAGAATGGCTCTTGTACGTTCCTCTATGCAGAAGACCACACAACACAGCATGCAACCACCGGTTCTATCCTCCACAATCATTCATAACCCCTGGAGCCATTCAGCACTAAGGTACTCCTCACTCTCCTTTATGGCACCCCATTTGGGATCTACAGCATCAAGGAGACCAACACGGCTGCCCAAGAGTCCGACCAGACAAAACTCAGAGCCACAGTTTGTTCAGTCAGAGTCAAGGACTGCTGGTCATTGCTAATGCAACTGCAATCACTGCTGTTTGGAGGCAAGCAAAGAAAAGCAGGCTTGCTTTGAAATGAAATAAATATCCCATCAAATATTTGCACCATACACACACACAAAAAAAACCCACCCTGAAGCACCACTTACATTTAGTGTCCTAAAGAGATGGTGATACCCCATTTGAAACAGAACCATTTTAATTGGCTTTGTGAGAAAACACCAGACCCCCAGGTTACAAGAATGGAGACATTATCAGATAACTACAGACAGCCCAATTCTGTTTTATACTAAAGCTTCTTTACTTCCCTGAAGCAGTATATAAAAAGGACTTGGCAAAAATGGGCCCTCAACATTCCAACTATGAAAAAACTTTCAGCTACCTCTTTGGGGCTCCTATTCTTCAATATGAGTATTAGGAGAATTTAATATGAGCCAGCAGTGTGCCCAGGTGACCAAGAAGGACAGTGGCATCCAGGCTTGTATCAGGAATGGTGTGGTGAGCAGGACTAGGGAAGTCATCCTGCCCCTGCACTCAGCACTGGTGATGCCTCACCTTGAGTACGATGTTCAGCTTTGGGCATCTCAGTACAAAAAGGACACGGAGGTGCTGGAGCAGGTCCAAATAACAGCAACAAGGCTTGTGAAGGGCTTGGAGAACATGCCCTGTGGGGAGTGATTGAAGGAACTGGGGCTGTTTAGTCTGGGGATGAGGAGGCTGAGGGGAGACCTTATTGCTCTCTTACAATACCTGAGAGGTGTTTACAGTGAGAGCGGGGTTGGTCTCTTCTCACTGGTGACAGGTGACAGGATGAGGGGAAACGGCCTTAAGTTGCACCAGGAGAGGATTAGGTTGGATATCAGGAAAACCTTCATTAGAGAAAGGGTTGTTAAGCACTGGAATAGGCTCCCCAGAGAGGTGGTTGAGTCACCATCCCTGGTTATGTTTAAAAACCGTTTGGATGTGGTGCTCAGGGACATGACTTAGCAGAGGGTGGTTAGAGTTAGAGTAGTAGGGATAGACTGTGGTTGGACTTGATCTTTAAAGTCTTTTCCAACCTGAGCTGTTCTATGACTCTGTGATTCAAGATGCAGGAGCATCCTCCTTTCTGCCCTTCAGGAAACCAAAATAAAACAATCACTGAAAACAACAACAAGAAGAAGAAGAAACCAGGGAACCTGCCCCTGCCCACACAAGAGCAGGGACACTGAAAATTACGGTACCAGAGGTCCCAGGAGTGCTAGCATGATGCAGAGATACCAAAGTATTTGGAGCTTATACACCCTTGCAGATGTGCCAGCTGGGTACAGAATGATTGCTTACAAGAAAACTCTTATTGGGAGAATATAATCTGGAATGGTATTTCCAATAACTTAAATTAGAAGACATATTTCTGAAAAAAATCATACCATGGAGCCATTAAATAAATAGAAGTTAGCTAGTTCTTCCCTTTCCTTCTAAAGAAATGGGATCAAAATCTGTGAAAGCATACTGGGGTCTCAGCTAGTACACACACTCGTTCTGTCCCTCACACACACAGAAAGTCCCCCTTCCTTGTGATGCTCACATCACATCCTCCTGGCATACATCTTTTCAGTCCTCACACATTCACATTCTCCCTTCACCCACAACCAAGTGGGTTTAGACAAAAGGTGCATTCAAGTGCAAAGTACTGATATTATATTAGGCCCCAATGCTGCCAGCAACAGTAAGCAGACACCATGCCCACAATCCCCATGGATTCTGTGGGATGTCGTGGGCTCAGTGCTTCTCCCGTGTGCTGACCATTACAACAAGGCGCTGTCACTCACAGAAACCAGTAAGTTGGTGGCTGAGCACGGGCCAAAGAAAAGGGGGGGGAAAAAGAAAAAGAAGACATTAAGAAGGTGCTAAACAAGGTACAAAACCACCCTGAGGTAACTTGCAGCATATGAGCAATGAAATGGCAACAAACAGGACTGCTGTCCCCACGGTACTCCAGTAGGAGTACTGAGTTACATTAAAATGTTGGCCAAGTTCAGCAGCAATAGATGCCATCACTAAACAAGATCCAAACAAATTCTTCTTTGAAATAGAAATTCATGCGTTAAGGAAATTTCAATTTTCTGAAACAGTATTTTTAATTTCTGGCCACAGAAACTCATGGCAATTTTTGCCAGGTCAAGTCAGCCTTAAGTCAAGTGGATGCAACAAGCTTCAAACAGACAAAAGCTGCACAACAAATGCCTTTATCAATTAACACCATATTAGTGGAGACTTGTCTTGTTAGGAGACTCCCAAAATATTTTACAAAGGAAAAAGAAAAACCTAAGCCACTTGAAGTTCACCTTTAGTTTCAGGTAAACATGTCATAAATAAAATGAAACCTGTAGCACTTGTTTTCCCGTGTCCTGTTTGGATATTCCCACTTCTTTCTTTACATCCAAGTACTACTGAGAGTGGCAATCAGACATCAGGCTTGATTGTTGTAAAATCAACAATCAGTATTTGCACAGCTCTAAAGTTGCATTCTTACCGTTTACTTGCAAGTAAGCATTGCTATAGGCACTGGTGCTTTAAAGTTAGTAAGGTGGATAGAGAGTGCGTATATAAATACGGAAGGTACCCATATACATACATTTAGGCAAATAAACAGTGATGCTATGACTGGTCTCTTCAGGGATGCCGGTAAGATCCATTTTCTTTTTCTTAAATATATAAACAACTCATCAGACTAAAAGTCAGTGCGCCAGTCTTCATACAGCTGAACTGCAGTCATGACCTAGAATATGGCTTATATTGTGGGCGGGTCGGTTTGAGGGCTGCTTGGAAGAATCGGAAGCAGATGTGTTTGCAATGGAAAGCAAAGGCGACATTGCTGAACCATCTGGAGGAAGAGCAGTGGCTATTTCTGGAAACAAAGACGTCAAGTTAAAATTGGATAAGTGTGACGGATTGGTCATGTGCATTGGTGGCATATCCGGAAGCAAAGGAAAACTTGGCTGAGCAAAACCAACGGGCCGGGGAGGAGACAAGATAGATCCAAATCGATTGTTCAAACCTCCACTACTCGGCTTCTCCGTGGTCGGATTAGGAAACATTTGGTTGGGAAAGTAAGGGATAGAAATGTCATTGGAAAGAGTGGGGTGGGCAGGAGAGTAAGGCGGGTAGAAGGATGGCAGCGTGTTTTGGGGATCGACGGGGATTAGGGCTGGTGTTCGAGTGGCGCTAGGTTGAGTAACAGGGGGAATGAAGGACGTGTTGGCATTTATGGGTGGATTCATGCCACCCTCTGGGATAAAAGGGAATCCAAAGTTCTGAGAAAGAGTATGTTGGTCAGAGGCTGCATTGTCGTTGGACACTTGAGGACCATCAGACATGAAGCGGACAATGCTTCCTCTCTTTTCTATAGCAGACTGCTGGCGCCCAAGGATCATACTGCTGCTGGTAGACAGGGGCAGGTGGGGAAGACTAGGGTCAAAGACATTCCCGTGTCTTTGATTTCCAGATCGATTCCTTTCAGGCTGCCGTATTTTAGAGCTGTTGTTATCTTGTAGAGGATGCCTCGAGCGCTGAGTAACTGAAGAATTTGGCTGACGAACAGAAGGCTGCCCTTGTTCGCCATTTCCGTGAGAAACTGCAGGGTGAGGGTGAGTTGGCCTCACAACCCCGTGCATGTTGCTGGAGACAGGTGTATTCATGTGGCTCTTTGTTCCATGACTGTCTGTCATCCTCATAGGATTGGACTTCTGTACGGAAATGTTTGGGCTTGTATTTCGACCTTGAATATCTCCCGAGGAAGATGAAGTTGAGAAGGGAATAGTTAAAGAGCTGTTCCTGGTGTTAATTGTACTGATAGACATGTCACAGCTTTCCCTGTTCTGACCATCGCCATCTCTCCGGATGTGGACACTCTCCCGTGCTGGGGGACAGCTGTACTCAATCGTGGAGGATGCACCGCACTGCGTATTCCTTGGATGTTCCGGGATCGATCGCTGGCTTCCACTGACTTGATCTCCAAGGTTAGGGGCAAGTAAACTCTGCATAAAACTCTGGTGGCACGTGTTTTCATTTTCCCTTGACGGAAGGGAATTTCCTGTTGGAATACCTTGTACTGGCTGGTAAGGCAGTCTCTTCTGTCTTTCTATGGGTGGCCCAGTATTCTGACCAATTCGAAAAGCTTGCGATTGCATGCCCCTGAGGGATGACACAGAATTACCAATTTCACTGTTTCTTGAGGCCTGCACATCGAAATTGCCTGCAGGTTGTTGGTTGGGTCCTGCTGGCTTAAATGTCTGGCAATCAGAAAGTCGTTGTACATCTGAGCCAACCGTATGATCAATGGATATCCGGCCCTGCATATTGTGAATAACCAACCCTTTGTTTCTAGCAGCATCAATGTAGCTTCTCATTTCAAGCTGGTCAGAAACTCTAGGGCCTTGAAGAGAAATTCCTATTCTCTGCTCTGAATTAGAGGGTGTCTTCCCAATAAGTGCCTCAGCAGAGTAGCTGGAAACTCTGTTTCTCTCCTGCCTATGAGGGGTGCAGGTCATGTCGGATGGCCTGGTTACAATACTTGCCTGGGATACCATTTGCGGCTCTAAACCCCTGGAGGTCATCAGCCTCTGCATGGGGTTGTGCCCCGATACATGCTCAGAAGCTGAACCTTGCTGCCTGCTGCTAACATCTTGCTGCTGTTGATGCATAATGTCCTGATTTATATGGCTCTGAGGGTGGTTATGATGGTTTCTGCTTGTTGTGGGATTTTCACAGTTCTTTTCAGGCTGGGAAGCTCCAAAGTGCTGCTGCATCTGCTGCTGCATTTGCTGGTGGTGAGGATGAGGCTGACCACCTTTCTGCCGTGTCTGATCACTTCCATGGTGTTTCTGCTGTAAAGAAAGTTGTGGGGCTTGGGTTCCCTGGATGAGATTTCGTTTCTTTTGCATTTGCACTTCCTGCTGCATTGTTCGCTGCTGGTGAACACCATGGGGTTGAGAGTGGACTGAGTTTTCCCCATGAGTGACATGGTGCTGCAGCTGATACAAGTGGTGCCTTTCTCTTAATTGTCCAGCCTGCTGCTGCTTTAAGTAGGGATGATTGTTGTGAAGGTGAGATATGCCTTGAGCAGGAACATGCTGAATTGGCTGCAAATGCTGCCCTGCTGTACCTTGTTGCTCTGAAATTGATGGCTGAGAGTTGCACTGAACTTCAGTTTGTCTCAAAGCTGGAGTTATGAAGTTGCTGTTTGATGGGAATAGCCTGCTGAGGCCATCTGTGTGCCCCTGACTGCTCAAGGATGCCACTGAATTTGATGAATTAGAAGGCATTTGACTGACCAGCATCTGTGTTTGATCAGCAATACTCTCTGGTGTTCGATTCATCAGTGCCATCCCTTCAAGCCTTAGAGGTGCTGTCTGACACTGCTTTTGTCTCTTTGCCGTAGAAAGCAGAAGGTCGTCCTGAACAGCCCGCTTGGCAGAATCTTTGCGACCTTCCTGATTTTGCTGCTTTAAGCGTGATTCCTGCAGCTGAGGAGCTTGCATGGAGTTTGCCCTAATAGCATTCAGTTGTTCCTGAGCATACTCACTCATCATAGCTGATCTTGGAGACGGATTGACATATGAACTAGATGGAAGAGAGAGACCCACAGTTGCAGGAATGCTTGCTGGCTCTGAAGGCTGGGGTAAACTTGAGCAACTCACGAGGGGATGGACAATGCGGCTTTGGTGTATCAGGTTATTCACACTTAAACTGGTTATGCTCGGTGACTGGGAAGCTGCAATCTGCAAAGACGAGTTGGAGGTTTCCACACCTCCTACAGAACAGCTTGGTTTTTCAACTTGTCTATCAACATTTGTTTGCACTGTATCCTGAGCACTGAATTTGTTTGACGCTGTTTCTAATGGCCCTGCATTGCTTTCTTTCACTGGTAGAGGTTTAAAAGTCTGTTGCTCTCTCTCCAGAGTCACATCAGTTGACTTAGATATGGCATCCCTCATGTTAACTTGCATTCCTCCTCCACTTTTCTCAAGGCTTTCCTGGTCAAAAATAGCTCTTGCTGCAAGAGCAACGATGTCAGGTTGTTCTGAAAACGTGCAGTTGTTGCATGTACTGGTTGATGTGTTGCTAGTAACATCTTCTCTGGTGGTATCAGGTAACATCGAAGCCACAGAGAAGCCTCGGCTACTACCAGAACTGGTTGACATCGGGGAGTCTGCCTGCCTGCTGGCAATGAGGGCAGCACTAACTACTTCCTGATCAGAAACGCAGGTGTGATGCTGGGAGAGTGTATCTCCTTCTGTGTTCATTAACAAGAGTTCCTGCTTCTCAGGCAAATCGACATTTGATTCCACTGATTTAGAGTTTTCCATGGGAAAATTAGAATGCTCTCCTTGAACAGCAAAAGAAGAGCTTTTTTCCACAACTGTTCTTTCTTTTGTAAGATCAGATAGCATTTTGGTCAGACCTTGCCCTTCCAGCAAGTCCACATCTTGCATGACAACTGAAGAACTCTGTGGAGCACTGCAGGATTCTGAAGTTGTTCCTGCAGTGGAAGTCTGGCCTGCCGTGCTGCTCTCCACTGCTGATGCCCCAGAAACCTGAGAACTTGTCCCATGTGCTTCATTTTGAGAGGATGTTAAGGTGCCAGGGGGCTCACAGCGAGAGGAAGACTCTGATGATGCTGAGCTGGTCAGTGGGTTGCTCTGAGGCTGACGGACCGGCAGGAGAGGAGCAGCATCCCTTGCAGTTGGTGGGACCAGTGCCAACCGTTCAGACACTGCAGGCTGCAATGGTGAGGGGGCTGGCAGCTCTGCCAAAGTTGTCTCTGGTGCAGGGCAGGACCCCACTGCTTGCTCTGAGCACTCAGCTTCTTTGGAAGGAGAAATACTTGCACCACTCACCTGCAACGTGGCTAAAGCTTGTGACGTCGCTGGAATATTCTCAGGCAACCCCTCACCCTTTGAATGCTTCGCCACAGCTTCTACAGGAACACTGTCTGCCTTTCCCGCATCTTTACAAGGAACTGCTGGACAGGAAGCTTCAGTGTTGGCAGCAAGGTGTTTTTTTGTACTCTGCTTTTTGTTTGTTCTTTTTGATTTTGTATTAGACAGAAAACCAGCAGCAGCTTTTTTGGGGGAAACATTTGTTGAATTAGATGCACTAGTTAATACTGAACCCTCCAGAGGCACTGAGGGTAGCACCGAAGCTGGCAATGACACACAGTTAACTGTGGTGATCTGGTTATGGACAGTTGTGGGATTGGTAGGGTGGCTGAGAGACAAGTGTAAGCAGCTTTGTCCAGCCATTTGTGATATGCTCTGATTGAGGTTAGCTAAAGCACCAAATGTATTGAGAGCAACATTGGTATTTGGATCTTCGCTGGTGGTGGGTTGAATAATTTGCATAGGGGCTTGATTTGAAGCTCCGGATGAAGACATCACAGGTTGCAATGCAAAAAGCTGCCCATTCAATGAGATTGTTTGGGGATGCTGTTGATTTGACATTGTAACTGAAAATGTTTGTGTAGAGCTAGAAGATGGCAAAGAAGATGGCCTTGGTAATATATGGACAAGGTGTTTTCCACCAAAGGTCTGTGGAAGATGGGCATTTTGTACAGAGTTGCTGGAGTTTGCAACTGCCACAGGCCCATTCACAGGAACTCTGACGGAAGCAGAAGGCTGGGCAGAGAGCAGAGGAAGAGGATTCTGACTAGCAGCTTGAATAATTACAATTTGTTGACTGACATTTTGGCTAGGAACTTCTGCTCTCACAATTGGAGGACACGGAGCAGTGTTTGGAGGCTGGAGAATGATGACATTCTGGTTCGCTGGTGCTCCTGTCACAGCTGATGCAACTGGTTGAGCCATTTGAATTACCTGCATAGTTGAATTTAATGGAAGGATACTTCCTGCAGCCTGAGTTTTAACCTGTGGTTGGCTGATTAATGGCTGCATAGGTAGGGATGGGCAAGAGGGCAAGGTAACTACAATCTGTTCAGCTGCCTGCCCATCTATAGGCAGAGAAGTATTCAAACTAATGCTTGTCGTCAAAGGCCTGCTGTGAGCAGCAGATACAGTACTAGCCCCATTAACTGGCTCACTTAGCAGCGCAGTCATTATACTGGATGGTGTTTGACTTAGTGGCTGGACAGTATTTCCTGCTAGCTGCAAAGTTGTCCATGTGGTCTGTGTGTTTCCAGCTGAAGGCATCCGTGTAAGGCTACTCATATTTTTCAAGTCTGAAGGAACAACACCTGTAGAGCCTGAAAAAGACCAGCAGTTCTCTAGGGGACTGGCAGGCACAGTGCTTATTACCGTTACAGCCTTCATTCCTTCTGCAGAAGAAGTCACAGGCGTGTCAGCACTACTTATTAAGTTTGTACTTTTGAGAACATTTACAGAGGAAAAACTGTCTGCAGCAGACAGTCTCACAGATGGCACAACAGCTGTGCCAGCAGTTGAAATTACAGAGCTTTCCTGAAACTCGTTCCTAGAATTAGGTGTTTTTGAGCTGGTTGCATTCATATGTTGAGCTTTCTCAGCTTCCACACAGGCACTGGAAGGAAGGCTGATTCCCTGCATGACTGTTTTCTTTGTTGACTTCGAGCCACCTTCATCATTTTTACTTTTGGGGAGACTTTGACCATTCTGCAGTGCATTATCTGAAGAACACTGTAGGCCTTGTTCTGTTCCGGACTGAGAAGCGTTCTGTGAGGTGGCAGTAGCATGCACACCTTGCTCATTCTCTGGGATGGAAAGTTCAAGAGTGTTCCCTGCTGGGACCACCTGAGTGGGTGCCAGTGGAGAAACTGTACTCTGAGACCGTGGTTTGTTTTCCGCAGGGTAAATACCAGAAATTGTCACAGGAGTCACTAGGTTGCAAGTTCTCTGGACCGGAACAACATTGGCTGTTTGCTTTTGTAAATTATGACCAACATTAAACGTTATTCCCTGGACAGATGCTCCCTGGTTATTTCCATTGGGTTGACTCCCATTTGAATAGACAATAATGTTCTTTTGAACTTGATCGCTAGGAATAACAACTGAGACCTTTGCATTTTTGAGATTCCCCTTCCAGTGGATTGTAGGATCATCATACAGGCAAATATCATTGGCTTTCAGTAGTTCAATGTATCTCCCATTTTCCTTTTGGAGTTCATCCAGTTGTTTCCGCAGTTTTTTTATCTCTTCAGCTAGAAAACAGTGAGAACGTTATGACATGAGCATCAGTGCAAATACTAAGTAACACTGCCAAGAGGTTTGGAGAATAAGTTAAATGTAATACTGAAATAGGCTATTAATAATGTGTGATTTCTTCAATAACATAACATAATAACATAAATGAAGACTATCCTGATAAACCTTTCTACTGGGCAGGAAGGCAGTAAACCCCACAAACTACTCCACTCCCAATATTCAGATATGTCTAATTAATTAGTTAAAAACATATAAAAATAAATCATATGAAACTAAACACTAATCAACTTCTTTAATTAATGAATGAAAAGCAGATATCTTAATTGATATTGATGAAATTGATAACCTTGTGGCTTTCCAGTTTCACTGCATATAAAAAAGACATGCAAAACTAAATAGAATGCATCTACGTAAAGCCACAAAACCCAACAGTGGAATTGGAGAGAGTTCATCTAATAGAAAAATCACCTAGGATTTTCAAAACCAATCACATCGACAACATAAACTATTTAAGAGCATTCCACTCTTTGTGGAGAAATAGACATCACCAACTAAAACTTTAGCTCTGAGATTATTTCTGTCATATCTCCACCACTGCATGTGTATGCCTCTGTTAGAGTAGAATTCAAACAAGGCACTGTATTTTTATAAGGTAGGTTGTTCTTTCTTTCAAAGTGTTTGAAAGGAAGAAAAAGCAAACAACTGCATGAAGAAAGATCCATCTTTCCAATGAAGAAAATCTAATCCTGAATTTTATCAGATTTTTTCAGCACATTACAATAGAAAAAAAAAATAACGATCTACAAGATGATCCTGCATTACTTGTGAGATCTTTCATTATGTTACATCACTTCAAATCTCACAGCTAGAACATGCACTTGGGCATTTTGTTTCTTTTTTGAGGTAATTCTAAAGCAGATTTCTTTTTGCATGCATATGTCTTGGGAATCCTTAAGTCTGTTGATGCAGGGAATTCCTGGCTTTTTTCTTATTACTAACAAACACACAGTAGAAAGGAGTGACAAACTCTAGAGCTTCCAGTGGAATCTGTACTCACCTTGTTCATTGTTCCCTCCATTTAACAGAAGCTCATCATTCTGTCTTTTCATTTCCGTTATGTACTTAAAGGCCTGATCCAGAATCATGTTCTTGCTCTTTAAAGGAAAACCAAACAATATGAAATTAGAAAGAAATCTCACCATTGGTAGAGCCAATGATAGATCTGATAGATCTTGCACTCGATCCAAAAGTCTTCATTTTAAACAGGTGCTGAACAGAATGCTTTTTTTGAACATTTTTTGTTGTTTTGTCTTTTCACCTTGCATGAGGATACTATCTTTCCTTACTATTAATATCTGATTTTCAGAATTGCTTTCATTTCATTATGCCAAAGATTACAGATATAAACATGCAAGCATGTTTACTGAGAACTATGTGGGAAAGTTGTGAATGGACAAGCAGGCATCACCAAGATGATTAGATGGCTATGGACACATGAATCTGCTCAGAAACACTGTACACGTGAACAGAGGAGAAAGTCAGTGAGTCGCATGACCAACTCATACTGTTCATTCCTTCAGTAGTCATATATAACACCTCCAGACATGAAGCTCAAAAATCTGCACAAATATATTACAATGGCTTCGTATTTCTAAAAAGAAATTGTTATAAATACTTTTAAAGATCCTACTAGTTATTTCAAGCATGTTAATTCAAATGCTTTTGGCTTCTATAGACAAGGAAACACAAACATTTTACAGTGAACACTTACCTGTTTAAGGGCTGGAGAGCAGGGAATGAGTTCTCCAATTCTGTTTATCCCAGCATTAATCTTTTTCTTTCGATGCCTCTCCACTGAGCAAAAATAACATGCACTATGTCATCTAGTTGGGCAAGTCAACACAACAAGACAACTACTACCAATGTAAGGGCTCATAAACACATTATTTCCTGAGTTATCAGAACCACGAATAATATAGTAGAATAAAAAAATCTCCTCTAACGTAATCTTCAGTTACTGAATTAACACTCAATGAAATTAAAAGCTGTAACACAAGATGTAATAACTTTAAAAGCTGAGGATTTTCAGTATGCCTTTATGGAAAAGCAGAGCTATCATATTTCTAGCTGGTTCTAGCTATATAGGCTATCATTTACTCATTTTTATGCTGAAAGCTCTAACTTTTGTGGAAGATCTTATTAAGACTGGAACTAAAAGAATATTTTAATGAACAATATTGCCAGTGAATTACCTATTTTGAACAAAGACAGATGCTGAAATGTCTTGGCATTCTGAATAAAGTTCTGTCATGGCACTGTCAAGATTCAAATCAATGTGTCATTCATTGTGACTTTTGTTTTGTGCAGCAGGGCTGCTTTTGGTACATGAAGAAAAACAGTAACCCACAGACTGAGCATATTTTCTACAAGCAAAACAATGCTTTACTTCCATCATGCTCCTCTAAAGAGGATATATTGATTTATTTTAAATAGTTTTTTTTCATTAGTCTCTCACTTCAATTTACATTTCTCTAACAAGTGCAGTAATTTTTGTATTTCAGGACAGGAAGGCAGTGTTCCCAGAGACAGGCCTAGATACATTAAGTACTATTCTAACACAGCATAATAAAGCCTCTTCTGCTTGAAATTTATGAGAATAAAAACATACCAAAACCAACCAAACAACCATCCCAAAACCCCCAAGCATTGTTTAAAGTCTCTGCTTAGATCAGCGAATCCAGCATGACAACAATGCATACATCTCATTTAAAGTATCCCCCCAAGGTACCTGCTCTGCTCTGGGTACTATGTAATTTGCCAGGCCTAATGCACAGGTAATGTGTCTTTGGACTCCTCCCCAGGTCTAGCATAACTTCAACAAAAGGTAATGCTCATTTACAGCAAATGAAGAACAGAATTGTTTAAGAAATAAAAACTATGCAAAGCAGTTACTCTGAACTAAAGCTGCACTCCATATTGTCATTTACAGGCAAGGCAGAGGTTTGTGTACAGCCTTTAAGGAAATCCCGCAGCCTATCTATCTTCTAAAACAATGTAATAGCTCTGAAGAGCCTGTAACTTTTACATCACTTTATCCAATTAAATCACGCAAGTTTAAAAATTCATCACGGATGCCTCTGAGCATCTGTACAAACATTAAAATACGTCATCCTTGGGATTTAATTTTTAAATATCTTACTGTTGCTAATATATGCAGATACCACAGTGGTTGTGAAGCACTATTCCTTTGTGTTGATAGTATCTTCCACTCAGTTTGTCCAGACATTAATGACTAAGCAAGCAACAGGGCTGGAGGGAGCTTGTCCCCACGTCCTGCAGAGATCAGCCCATTAGAGGAAGACTTTCAAAGCTATCAGCAAGTGAAACAGGAACCGAGAATTAGAATGAGTCCAGCCACCTTAAAATTAACTTGTTAAGATTATTTCCCAATACTTCCTAGTCTTTAGGAAATTGGCCACATCCTGGACACGTGGAAACTACTGGGTACTTTTTTTCCCTCCAGTTCAGGTTGCAGAGACCACACATTTGCACTGTTTAATGGGGAACTAGACCCAAGAGTTTAGTATTCGGTATCTATGCAGATAAACAGGGCCAAAACCTTCAGACACTTCTGAAGCCTGACAGTTCTGCTGACAGTTGTCAAATGATGTTGAAAGTAAGAGAGAAAAGGCTGCACACTACACAAGGGATGTAAGTTCCACAGCGTACAGATGATGCTCACACAGATTTGCTGGGTGCAGGCCTAAGGGATTTGTGTATAGGTATTCTAAGCAGGACCACAGAGAGATGTCTGGTAGGATGTCGGGTTTTTTTATGTTATAAACTATGATAGAGGGACCTTGTCCAGGCAAAATAATTTATTGAAGAATCTGTGCTTTTTCATAGAAGAAACAACAAAAATAATTTTCCCACCTGCATTATGCGTCTCCCGATTTTTCTTTCTGTTAAGTATAAAGGGAAAACAGTGATGTGAAACAGAAGGAAAACAAAAAACCTGCACACAATTGTCTCTTATTTTATTATTTCAATTACAGCTAGAAATACTAAACAATACACACCACTCCTAACAAGAATCATAGAATCATAAGGTTGGAAAAGACTTACAAGATCATCCAGTCCAACCATCCTCCTTTTACCACACCTACTATCTCCTAGCTCCTTATCCAGACACCTCTTGAACACTGCCAGGGATGGCAACTCCATCACCTCCCAAATATAGCAGAAGTAGTACTCAATAGGATTTGTATTAAACCAGCATTAAATAGTTTTATCAGTGTTCAGACTTGAATCAATTTCAGCATAACAAGATATACAGTAATAATCCATTTGGTTATTTCTACATATTTATTGGACAGAGCTGGATTTTGATTATTTTGTTTAAGAAAAACTATCACACTAACCAATGCTAAATATTATAACCCAAAAAGTAATTTTGACCAACAGGATAGCCGATAATTTGCTTGAAATACTGCTTTTACACTCACAGAATCAATGAAACAGGAGAAAATATTACAGTGCAAACAGATTCTTTCAGATCTGTTACCTTCAAATATCAACCTTCTGTTATCAGACATAATTCTGGTTCCCTCTGCATCTTCCCTCTGCAACTCAAACTCTTTTCTCTGCCTCAAAATTCTGTCTAGATATAATTTGGGGGTGTGTTTGTTTTCACATGTTCCTCTGGGATCCCTGGACCAACGGCAATCAGATGAGAATCAATGCGCAATGCCTCAAACTGCTTTTGCTATAAGTCAACAAATTCTAAACACGTGCTTTATATAAATAAAACCAAGTGTCCCATGGACAGACATTCAGTAAGCCAAATATTTTCAAGAAATACAGGAAAACAACACACGTTTTTTTCTCAAAAAAGATATTTCATTTAAAAAATAGATAAATATTTCAAAAGACTTCTGCCCCACGGTGCCCTTTCAGTCTAGTGGTTTGCCTACAGTATGCAACAAACAGTAGTATTTTCTGCTCTCCACTCACTATTAAAGCACAGTCCAAATGTAACAAGGAACCTGAAGTGAGAATATAAGGTATGTGTGGATGTCACATACCCTTTGCACTTTGAGTCTATGTACATTTATTTCTGGTAACTCACCACCAACATTAAGCATCTAGAACAACTCAGTGATTACAAGACAGTGCTGTTGCCTGCACATCTGTCCCTCAGCTATTCTACAAGTGATGACTCTTCTATTTATTGAAAATTTGCACCACCACAACTTCAACGTGTGTAGAAAATCATTGTAAAACAATCTCAGTTAACAGTAAACTACAGTTTTCTCACTTATCTCAAAGATAATCACCTGTGATTACTGTAAAACATATCCTATATGGCTGGCTAGCATAAGTTGGATGCTGTAACTAAGGACGGAAGGACTACACTGCCAAATCAGGTGTCAGATCAATAAGTTATTACACAGAAACAAAAACTTGTGAAAGTTGTGATGAACCCTAAGCCATCTGATTATGAACTTTGATTATAGCATTGCTATTCAACCTCAGGGTGTATTTTGAATTTCAGCAGAGATTTGTGACGATCTAGATTCCACTGTAATTTGTGAAAGGCATCAAAATGAGTGCAGTTTTCCCCCAGTATTTGCAAGGAGTTGCTGCAGTAAATACAGGCTGCACTCTAACCCAAGTAGTGGTGCAGACACAAGCATCTGAGTAGTCCGTGTGATAAAGAATCTCTTTTGCCTTGGTAGTCAAGGTAGATATATCCTTGACCTAAATTTAGCATGGATAGAAGAGAGAAGGGGAGTTTTACAGCCATGGTTCCCAGATTTTTGCATCAATCCTGGTCAACCCTCAGAACTCCTTCTTAATAACCTTGTTAATAAATTTATAGCGAGAAATATTGTCATTGCAGTATGATCACAGACTACTGAACTGCAAAAATCATTTTTTCACAGAAACTCACCGATGTTGCTTCTTAGTAGGGGTGTCATTCTCTGTCATCTCTGGCATGGTTTCAGAGAAGAGAACCTGAAGAAAATTACAGAAAGAATTAATAACTGCAATCTTCTGGATTCTTTGCACACATCATTTTGCCTTCAATAGCTAGGAGAGGGCCTTACTGTTACCGGACAGAACACCAGGCTGAAAGAAAACTCCTTAAGATGAATTGAGCATTAAGAAGCAGGCATGCTTTATTGTGGCACTAGGTGCACAAGGAATAACCTCATTTAGCAGGCACACTCAGCACAACAAGTCTTCAACTTACATACACTTTAAAGTTGAATAAGCACTAATGACTCACTGCTACAAACTATTTGGTTTAAACAGATTGGATTAAGGCCAGTTGGCATGTTTTGTTTGGCTATATATTTGACTGGCTATGTTTAGTTGTTATTCTTTAATTCCCTATGTATGTGTTGCCTCAGTTCCTTGTGGCTTACCACCATGATTACTTCAGTAAATTTTGCAAAATATTGTGAAAGACATGGCAAGACACATTACAAAGTATACTGTAAGACAATGCCTGATATATAGAAATATATACTGTAACGTATTGGTACAATCATTACATTACTACAATGTGTGCAGAAGTCCATCACCTTTCTGTAGATAGGCTGGTCATGCGACCATTAAAAATGAAATACACTTGCATTGATGCCTTCAGAACCTCTGCTGTCTATGAAGAACTGGTTTCTATTTCTTCGGGTTAAAAAAAAACAATTATAAACTCAACTACTGTAAGAAAGTAAAAAGGAAAAATAGAACATTATTTATTTATTTGTTAGTGGGAGGAGGTGCAGCCAAACTCTCTTTTCCAGTCAATGGGGTTCTTCCAAGGGATGCTGTTCCCTGCCAGATGCCACCACATTGGGTACCAGCCTCCCTAACTGTCACATGCAAACAACGAAATAAACAATGAAGTTTGCATTTCATATTCTTCAGTTCTGCTGGGATTCACACACAACCCACTTCCTGCAGAAGCAACAGGGTGTTAAAGAGCAATTAATACTATTTTAATTTTGCTTTAATGTGGGATTACTCCAAGCCAGAAGTTTATTGACACTCATACAATTCAAACGTTTCGTAACAGTTCTGTAGGGATGGTAAGAATAAACAAGACCATACCCATTAGCTAACTGAAGAGTTGGTTTATTTCAAGCTCCAATTTCCTCCACAAAATGAAGAAGTGTATTAAATAGCTCTTATTTACAACACTTGAGCACCTACTTTGAAGTTGTAACTTAAGAAAGATGAGGAACTGAAGATTTTTTTTTCCTATTCTTATTCTGTAATCACACAGCACGTAAACACATAGAATGGCCTGGGTTGAAAAGGACCACAATGACCACCTGGTTTCAACCACCTAGTTTAGATTTATGGATGGCACAGGTAACTTCTACACAAATGATATCTTTTCCCCTGAGACACAGACCTCTTTATTCAACGTGCTGTTGGAATGCTCTATTCCAGTCTTTGATGTATGTTCTACTACAAGGCTAGCTTCAACCAGAGACTTAAATTCACGCTTTTAATCACAAGCAAGGCACCCATGAGACTAAAATCATCACCGCCTTTGCTTTATCCCCCCCTTGAGATGCTACTATTGTCATTTTGCAGTTAGCTAACAAAACGATAGCAGGAAAGAAATCTTGAAGCTTTACCTTTGCAATTGTTACCAACATACCAACTACTTTTGCTTATAAAAGTAACCTGTTAAGACTACTGGATAGGAAAATTGAGGGAGAAAAGGTCCTACTCAAGACAGTGAAAATCCATTTGGTATTTTTTAGCTTTGCTTCTGAGGAATCCAATGTTTTTTTCTTATTACACTGTGTCTATTCATCCTCCTGCTAGGCCCAGTGATGGACCTAAACAAAACCCCTCAAAAACATGGCATTCCCAGATGTTCATAAAAATTGAGCACGGGGCAGAGAAGAATGGGTAAGGTTGGCACTGACAGAGAAGGTGAGTGAATGGATGTTCCTCTATGATCAGCATGTGCATGCTGGCTGAACAGCTCAGGTCAGCCAGATCACCACACATACTCTTTATTTACTTGGTTACTATATCTAGGAAGGGATTTTTATTAAATCTAGGAAGGACTGAAAGGCAGGCAAGAGTTATCTTGACTTTTCACAGAATACACATTCTCAATCCATACCAGATGATGGCTTCCTATGGCAACTAGGTTGCCTCGTGAGCTTCTGCAAGAGTTAGTGATAGCGAACCAATGCCAATAAACTACAGAGTGCTATTCAACCCACTTAATTTTTTCAAGTGTCTAACAACAACAACAGATGGGGATAAAAGCTTCACTGCTTTTACAGTTTCTTACTCCTTTTGTTTGTACTATCTAACCTCAAAGACTATTTTTCCTCCCACTGACTTAAAGCAATTAAGTTTCACTAAGGCTATTATAGAAGATCACATAACAGAACTGGAAAGCAAGCTTTCTCCCTCTTTCTCTCTTTAATTTTTTTTAACAATACTGTGGGAAGAAGCAGGCTTATCATACAAGCAATGTGCCACCAAATTCAATTTTGTTTACAACTTTCATAATAATAAAGTCACGGTTGCTCGTGACTTCTGAGGAAGTTCTTAGCTTATTTTTCATTACTCTTGCTCTGGCATTGCTGTCCATTTACTCCTCATTCACTTAAACCTCAAAGGAGGCACAGACAGGAATATCACTTCACTGAATAAAGCCCTTTACCTGCTGCTGATGTTCTGAAAGCTGCTTCAGGAGAAGCCTCTCTGGAGCTCTGCACCCAGCTGTGAGCTGCTGCCACCTCCACCCACTCTGCATGATCAAAGAACGATGGACCAAAGTGACATGCAGTGCTAGCAAAGAAAATGCCAACACAAACAGTCTTTCATGATCCAGGGGGAACTGTTATATGGAAGCAGGTATTTGAGGGTAATGAGCAAAAATTAGACAATTGGTACAGAAGCTAAAAATCACAGAGATCAGAGATGTCACCCTAAGGAAGGTCTTCAGCCATTTTAGACCAAAACAAGGGGACTAGAATTCTTATCTGGGAAATCAGGGAAAAAAAACACCACAACAACAAAGACCATGGAAATTCTCAGGACACCGTGCTCCGCAGACACTTTGTTAAGATTCATGAGTCACCATGTACCAATTTCACAAAGGAAGCAAGAAAGAAGGCAGCATTTCAGCTGCATGGCAGTGCTCATTTCCATGGTTTTCAGCGATCCACTGTGCACTCCAAAACGGAAGATTAGTTTCAAACTGAAGACACATCTAATTATGTCACAAAGCTATCCAAGACTCTGCTTTGGTTGGTAAGGCTAAATGGGTGCCAAGCAGCTTGCAGACAGCTTCCTTCTGCGGCAGCACATCTTCCTGCAGTAGACAACAGAAGTGTCCTGTACAGGCTGGGAGCACATTTCTACTCCTATGTAACAGTATCTCATATAATCTGTTTATAAAACTGTGTGAGATCTTAAGGAATTATCAAGTTAGCCATAAGTGTTCTCATACAGCTATACTAGATACGCAAGCACTTTAACAAGTACTACAAAATGCCCAAGAACAGAAATGCGCAGGAGAGTTTATGTAAACCTTTTTAATACATCTTTTCAGATAAGTCATTAACTCCAAAGGATTACACAGTAAAGCTCTTAATATTTTATAGGCTAAGGTTTGAGAAGACACAAACTAAGAACTTAACATGTGATCTTAAGACCCATGTAGTTGCACTTCCTGTCTCAGCTACAAAGCTCCCTTACAACACACAGAAGAAATCCATAATCAGATTTGGTTACTGTGATCTGTCAGTGTAAAGGTTCTTCCCAGTGAATCTTAAAGGCAAAAGCAGGCAAAGTACAGTGAAACAGTACTTCTGCCGCTGTCTGAAAGCACTTCCAAAGCACCTGTTGAGGCAGCGTACTGCCACGACCTTCAGGAAAGGTCAGCACAGTATCCCTGAAATGGTGCTTTCACTAATATCAGCCACAATAAGCTTTAAAAACAAATGCCACTACCCTATACCTGACAAAAATGAACAGGACCCCCACAGTTTGGCAGCGCACTTTTCACTGCAGGCTCCTAGCAAAAGGTGTTAGTAGATGGAAGAGGGCTCGCCCTTTCCTTTACTTTTCACGTTTTTTTTCTAGATAAAGTGGGCCTAATTTCTAGTTTCAGAAATAAGGGGCTCACCTTGTGATCTGGATGTCTGACAGACAGCTTTGCATCTTACTGGCACGGATAAAGCTGCAAACTATTTTGGTTTGATTTAACAGAAGTCACAAATAAAGATACCTGGGAGCAGGTGTGAAGCACAGACACTTTCTTATAACAACCACATCTTAAAGAAGATATTTAAAATCACAATCAGTATATCCTATATATCAGAATCATAGAATGGCATGGGTTGAAAAGGACCACAGTGACCATCATGTTTCAACCCCCTGCTATGTGCAGGGTCACCAACCAGCAGACCAGGCTGCCCAGAGCCACATCCAGCCTGGCCTTGGATGCCTCCAGGGATGGGGCATCCACAACCTCCTTGGGCAACCTGTTCCAGTGCATCACCACCCTCTGAGTGAAAAACTTCCTCCTAATATCAAACCTAAACCTCCCCTGTCTCAATTTAAAACCATTCCCCCTTGTCCTATCACTATCCACCCATGTAAACAGCCGCTTCCCCTCCTGTTTATAAAATGGCACAAGATCCAAATCCATAGGAAACCTGAAGAAAAACAAACTGGCAGAGTTAATGACTTACACTGCAACATGCTAAACTAGTGAGCTAAGTTTCCTTAGTTAATAAACTGTCCTTACAGCAATAGGAAGACATGTAGGGAGGCTCTAACTACTCCAGAATTACACGATATTGCCTCTCCCCACCTACACTGGCAGCGCTTAGACTTAGACTCAAATGGCTCCGCAAGTCTCTGAATTTAGAACAAGTGAGACTTGTGTGAAAGCAGTACAGTATTAAACTACACTAAAGAGTGAGAGCTGACATGAAATAACCATCCTACCACAAGGCAACCACTTCTTACAGACTACAGATGCAGCACGCATCCCAAACTGCCAACATTTGTTTCACTTTACGCTACAGATCAAGTTGAGCTCTCCTTTTCCCGTACCTTTATGCTGACTTAATAGTGCCAGCAGCCTCATAAAGAACAAGATCTTCAACTATCTTCCACACCACTGACTTCCAGATCACAGAATCACAGAATGACCCGGGTTGGAAGGGACCTCAAGGATCATGTAGTTCCAACCCCCCTGCCTGGCAGGGCCACCAAACATACACCTTTACTAGATCAGGTTGCCCAGGGCCCCGTCCAACCTGGTCTTGAACACCTCCAAGGACGGGGCATCCACAACCTCCCTGGGCAGGCTGTTCCAGGGCCTAACCACTCTCCTAGTGAAGAATCACAGGACATGAGAAGTCTGTTCTTAGACTTCTGAGCTAGCAGACCCAAACTTGGAACACTCCATCCTCACTAGGGATGGCCCACAAAGAACTGACTTTTATATGAGTGCCAGCAAGACTGAGGTGTGCATTTAGGTGGAATTGATCTCCTTTTGGTCAAGTAAACAGACAAAAGTACAAGTGCAGGCAACAGGGAGACAAAGGCAATTGTTAAAGGGAAGTGGAGAACATTTCTGAGTCCGCTGCTTTCCTTTCTGCATCACAATGGCATACAGCTCGGCTGATGTAACAGATGCTATCAAGTGTCACAGCTGCTGAAGTAGCCCATTCATCTCAGAAGGTTAATGCCACAACACTTCATACAGGAAACTAACTCCGGTTACACAAGATCTATCCATCCCGTGCACACCACAGCTCCCTTTTGTGCTCACTCAGAGCATGACAACAGTTTTAGGCTTGCAAAGTTGCAACAAAGTACGCTTTAGATACACAAAGCACACATATAAAAGCTGGGATTTCATTATAACCAGCAAGTTAGGCTACCATTAGATAGGTGTGGCAATGCACAGGGTTTCTTAACCAGGGAGTTACGATGTCTGTGTGTTTTATTGCAGTCAGGCCAAAAGGAACCTTCTGTTCAACAGTTCAAGCTGAGGTGTTCTCACTCAACTTTCCAGAACCACGTTATGATCAATGCCCTTCAGAATAGGAAAAGGTGTTCCCATGGGACTGAACTTGAATACAAGAGTCACAAATAGGACAGAGATGAAAAACGGCAGCACAGGAAACAAGTGACAAAGTGACTGCAAGTGAGCAGTCCTTAAAGCTGGAGACAAGCAGAATGCATCTTCAAAAGCCTGAGAGCTGTAAGTCAATGAATTATGGATCTATCAGAAACATTAATGTTGTCAGATGCTATGCCTACACACATGCTGTACAACCATTTTCATAAGAACACCTTGTGTGTACAGCCAGGCATGTTTCCATTGCTATTCTGAAATTTATGGGCAATGTTCAGTATTATATTACTTAATGGAATGATAGAATGGCTTGTGCTGGAAGGGACCCCAAGGATCCTTGAGTTCCAATCCCCTGCCACAGGCAGGGCCACCAACCTCCACAGTTAATACTAGACCAGGTTGCACAGGGCCCCATCCAGCCTGGCCTTGAACACCTCCATGGTCAGAGCATCCACAGCCTCTCCAGGCAGCCCAGAGCTGAGTCCCAGCTGAAAGGCTGTGCTGCAATACTTCCTATCCTTCTAAGTGGTGCAGTGGGTATGTTTACAAGTTAACTATTATATGCATTTACAATTTAAGATGCAAACAGCCTTATTAAAATAAATATCCTCTTAATTGAGGCTCCCTTCACACCAAATACAACTTCTACCTCCCCACAGGCACGTGTCATTTACAGTTATTCTTAAGTGCACTTCGGATCCAAACAGTTATTATAAAAACACGAACACTAATATACAAAAGTCAACTATCAACTGGTTATTACCAAATCCAGCATGTCCTTGCTCTCATCCTCCACATATATTTGTTGGTTATCCCTACCCAGTTTGGTACCCAACTTAAATCCACACACTAATTAATTTACCTAAAAACTGGCTGGGCCTGGTTACAATGAAACCCCACATCAACATGTTTGCAAAGCAAGAAGTGCATTTTGAACAGAGCTCTATTCCAAATCATTCTGTGGACTAATTTGTTCCATACCTGGCAGCCTGAGGTGTCCTTATGATTTCAGTACACCTCACGTGGCTGATGTTATTTTAGACACATCTGAAAACCATGCTTGGAACACAATCGTTTTCTAAGTTTAGTTCCCATAAACCGACGAGCACTTCATCCCAAAGTGTACTTATAGGTCACTACTACTGTATTAATTGAAAGACAGAATTAAGCCTCTAACACCTCGTAATAACAACAACCATTCAGCCACAATTTATTCCTTCCTGTTTGTCCAACTACTGTGACAAATAGCACTCTACAGTCTGTTAAGGAGCCGTATAAGATAATCAACGTAACTAAGACTGCCCCATTGAGCTGTACATGGAGGGAAAAAAAGCTGAAGTCACATTTCCATTGTGGTCAGTGACCCAACATACCCTCACATCTCTTTTTCTTCTTACTTTCTTCTCTTCCTTACCAAGAGCCCTGCACGAATGGCACTTTAGTGTCATTGCAGTACTGTGGCAGGTGCTGGCAGAGAGAGCTGCCTTCTAGGTGCCCTACACTCAATGTGGCCCCAAGTCCTGAGCTTGTATTTGCAAGGTGCTGGTTTCCATAGGATAAGGGCTTCAATCTCCGTTACTGGCAAACTTAATGGAAATTGGACAACGAGATAACGTGACAGGGGGGGAAAGGAATTGATGGAGCATGTCTTCGAGCTTTCTTTCCTTAGGAAATCAAACTGGAAACACACCCAACAGGACAATTTTAGTCAGCAGAAAAGCTGTGAAGAGGGAGGTGGGCATCGCACTCTGAAGCCACCACACTCTGAGCCCGAGCTCTGCCACAACAAAAGCACAAACAAGACGCACGACACGGCACCGCAGACACGTTCCAGGTGACACATATCACAAGTGACACAAAGTGGCCGCTTCTCGCTGTCTCCCAAGTTACAACTTCCTCAGCACCTCGGACCTCCGGGACTTCCCAGCAACGACCCCTATTTGGGCAGCGCCGATACCTGCACGCTTCCCCCTCCTCGGCCCACCGCCGTCTCACCCCTCCTCACATGGCAGCGATGCCGGCCCGTCACACAAAGGGGCTGCCCCATAGGCGGAGTGCTGCGGGATGCCCACGGGACGCACCGGGCCCTGCCGGACACGGATCCCTCACGGGCTCTCAGCCCCGCCGTCACCACGGCCAACGGTCGGCGAAGGGGGAGGGGCGGCCACCGGCGGCACGCTCGGCCCCAACCCGCTCCCCTCCGCCCTTCCCCGAGCACCGCCCCCCCCCCTCGGCCCGCACTCACGTTGGGGCTGGGCGGGCTGGGCGGCGGCGCCCCCACGGCGGGGACCATCCTCCGGGCGGGCGCCCAGTGCCAGCGCGCCGCCAATGCCTCCGCTGCTCTCTTGCCCTCCCGCGCAGCCTACCCTGCTGTTAACACGCGCGGCTCACGGCAGCCAATGGGAAGGCGCGGGTTCAGCACTGCGGGCCAATCGACGAGCGTGAAATCAGGAAGGCGGCACTCGACGCGAGTGGGCGGGGAGGAGGAGACGTGAGGCCAATCGCCGCCCAAAACACCGTGAGGAGTGACCAATCAACGGCCAAGGAGATTGAGAGTGGCGTGAGCACCGTCAACAAGTTAAGGTGGCCGAAACAGGAACTGTCGTAGAGCGGCAGCGCGGCCGTCCAATGAGAGAGCGAGAAGAGAGGCTGGGGGCGGGCAAAAAGTCTTAAAGGGAAAGGAGCCTGAATGAAGGCCCGGCACAGTGGGACAGGTTGCACAGGGAGGTTGTGGATGCCCCATATCTGCAGGCATCAAGGCCAGGCTGGATGCGGCTCTGGGCACCTTGGGCTGCTGGTTGGTGACTCTACACACAGCAGGGGGTTGAAACTAGATGGTCATTATGGTCCTTTTCAACCCAGGCCATTCTATGGATCTATGAGCCCAGCAGCAGGCTCCAGCCCCTGCCACGTTAATGGGACAACAGCCCCATACAGCTAACAGCCCCAAAGCTGACATACAACCTATGCTGCTTCTTCCCCCCCCTTAGGCTGCTAAGGACAGAGGGCAGCTCCAGCTGTGCCTCCCAGGCTCTCCAGCAGAGGTCAGGGAAGCAGCAGCCCAACACAGACAAGTCCACTGAGCTTCACTTTATCACGGCATCCTAATGATTTCAGAAGGAAACAGCTGGACTGCAAGAAACGCACGTGACAAGGCATAAGTGACATAACTCAAATAGTGCACGTTTATTCTGAACAGTATTTCTAAAGAGTCTGAGAAAAAAAAAAACAACAAAAAAACAAAAACATGCTTCTGATGTACAACGAGGGCAATGATAAGAGATTAATAACGGACCGACTCAACGGTAAAGAATTTGCTCCCCCTGCAACTTAATTTGTAACGCTGAGAATGCAATTGTAAACCGCAAACGGCATAACTCTAAATGAAACTCAAGAGACCAGGGGCGGCCTTAGCCAAATTAATCAGAAAGCAGTCGCAGATTCCAAAGAAACATCCAAGTCAGCAAACACTCGACAGAAACACAGACTTTATGCATAGCAGCTGACCCTGGATTACAACATAGGGGGAGAATGGAACAACGGATGTGTAGGAGATCGATTTGTTTTTACTAGACATCACAGGGCACCATCAAGAATTAACAAAATATCACAGAAGTTTGTTTCAGTTGTAACAGTTTGTCGTATTGAGTTGGCAAGTTGAACCATTAGCTGCATCGTGTAAACTCGGCCAGTTTCTGTATACACAAAATAAATCCTCTCCCTTCCTCCCCCTCCCAAAAAAGAGGGATATCTCTCCTGGATGAATCTTTTCCCCTGTACTATGGCATCCTCTAGTAGAAGTCTCTCTGTGGATATTACACTTTAATCCATGTACAACAAAACCAGCTGCAGAGATTCAAGAACAATATGCATAACACACAATGAACTCTCTAAAGCTGCTAGTTGCATATACCTTTTTCTTGCTACATCCTCATCCAGAAGTGCTGGCATATTATTTTTTCTCCATTGAAACTCTCACCTGACTTCAGAAGAAAGTTTACTTGTTCATAAGCAGTTATTTTCAAGTTAAAATGAGGTCCTGCTGCAGCACAATAGGAAGTAACTGAAGTTCTCTGCATTAAGCTCACACTTCAGAGTTCCAGTGACTCTGGATAACAGTACTAAGATGCAGCATTCTCTTACTACGGCCAACTTGGCCAATATACTAAATACAGCTGTTTGTTGTTCAGAACTACTGACCCTCCCTCATCCATGTACAGGGAACACAGCTTTCTAAGAGACTGAGATTAAACTTCGTATCCAACAACCGTTTTCCAGGATTAATAGCCTGGGAAAAGGAGTCTTACATGCGTGGTCACTTTCACTTCCACCTCTTACAACACATTTAATCAGAAGTTACAATGAGGCAGGTTCGCTGTGGAATAGGAGCTTTAAGAATTGTTTTCAGGGATACATTCATAGAATGATGGCAGCCCAAAGCAAAGAGAGACAGAAACAAAGGTTACTCCAAGTAAGTTCAGACATCAGACTTGTACTTTTAAACCTGAAGGAAAACTGTCTGCAAAACACACTGATTTGTGGAAGCCTACGACAACAGCAAATCCTAAGAATTCATATCCCCACACCCATCTACCCAACCCAAACACTTACCACTTAGTTCTAGAAGAATGAAGAGCACTTTGCTTGGCACCAGAGGCAGCTATGGTCTAAGTTACAGCTGTGCTGCATGAACATCCTCAAGTACAATACTATCTCTCTCCCACCACATACTTCTCTTGGTTTGGTCTACAAATGGCCAGGGAAACTATGTTGGCATATGACAAGCTAATTGTGCTTCTATACATTCCCCCCTCGAGACAGATACTAGAACTGCCAACATAACCAGTGCGAGCAGGTCCTGGCAGTACTAAAAATAAGCTTTTGTCAAAACTAGGTTGCTTCTGGACAAAGAAACTTTGCTTCCCAGCCAGAGTCTGCTACCAAGTGTTGCAAACACAGGTGCTCAGGCCATGCAGAGGGGCTTTTGTTGTTAAAGACCTGCCCACCACCAAGACTCAATTAGTGCAAACCTAGCAAACAGAGTAGCTATTTTCCAGCATAGGTCTTGTCAAGATGCATTCCAATAACACTACACACCTCCAGGAAAGTAGTAGTAATTCTGGAGCAGCTTGTATAGTCACCCCTCCAGGTAATAAAGGACCACATAGTGTGCAATGAGGGGTACCATCCCTTGCCTCTTCACAACTCTCATCTTGAAATCCTTGGTTCCCAACTCACCTTCAAACAACTGGACAGCACCTGCTAACAAGATGCACACTGCAATGCGCACTATAGGTTGGGAGGCTTTCAAAGCAGATGAATTCAAGATGCAGGTTCAAACTTGAAAATAAAACAAACAGGAAAAGAACGTAGCTCAGTAACTACTTGGGAGATGGGGCAGGGTGGTGTTGTCACAACTCAGTGCACTTTCCCAGATGCTTGGAGAAAAAAATCCAAGCTTAAGCTGGTATCTGTATTGGCATACGCAGAATTGCTGGCAACAATGCATAGAAAGGAGCACTGATTCATGCAAAGAAAGCACTAAAGTATGCAAAGCAGAGCTCAGTTTGCTGTAGCTTTTCTGAGGTTAGAGTACCGGGAAGAAGCCACTCAGCCTATTTTCCAAATCCATAAACCGGTCTAGTAGACATTGCTTTCTCCAATGCTCCACAAATACCCTCTCAAGAGAGGAGAACTGCATTATTATGGCTGCAGGGAAAAGGGAAAAGAATCTTCAAAAGAGCAAAACATACTGTTTTTTTAACCACCTCCTTCTGAAGAAGCACATGAACACAGCAAGCCAAGCCAATCCCAAGAAAATCCAGGACACTCCTACAAAGCAATGTGACCGGGGTCAGTTTCTTGTTTGCCATCTCAGCCTTGCTGCCTGGTTTCTTCAACCCTTGACTCATCTCAGATTCATCACCACAGGTTTATCACCTGTAGCAAATTTATCTGGAGACAGGTGTTTGCCTTACATGATCAACATGGGTAAGGTGGTCACAATCACTTTTCCCATTCCAACAGCACAGATAAAACTCTCAGCAAGTCCTACAGCATCTCACCCATTTTTAAAGCAAGGATTTTGCCTCAAGATTTTTTTTTGCTTTAAATATAGGTTTACTTATACCAAATCAGCTCTAGCTCTCACTGTCAGTCATCTGCTGAGATTTTGATAAATGGAGATAAGGAAAACCAAAGTCCACTCTGAACCCTCCTCTCAGTCAGTTAAGAAATGTAGCACCAGCTTGGGTGAGATTTTTTTTTTTTAGAAAAAAAAACAACAACAACATTCAAAAATATCAGCCCAGGCAGAGTGAAAAGGTATGGTAAAGAAGCCTGCCCTTCTCAGCAAATGATGGAGGAAAAAGCCATACTCAAAAATATTGGGAAGAACTACATACTTTCTTAAGGTAGGGGGGAAATTGGGAAGAAGAGTGGGAAGTACTGAAATAACATTCAAAGGTTGGGGGAGTAAAAGTACCCTGTAGGTTATAAAAAATAAGATAATACAGAAGTCAAAGAACAAGATATTGCTTTTCCTTTCCTCCCCCTCAGATTTACATTCTGCTTACCAAGAGAATTCTCTGAAGGAAACCTGTCATCAGGACAACCTGCTCAAGCCCTCCACACCTCAAACTAAAGAGATTTGCACACCTCTTCCCACTTCAATCAGAACAAAAGAAAAAGACCATTAAAAAAAAAATAACCCCCAAAATGATCTGACAATCCTTGGAAGAAGCATTACATTTTGTTGGAGAGAGGTCAAGATAAAAATAAAAAATAAAAAAAAAAAAGAGGATGACAATGAAGGTGTGTAATTTCAAAAAAATATATATCAATAGGCCTCTCTTTCCTTATTTGGCGACAAGCAAGTGCAAGAAAATGTTCATTGGGGTTTTGTTCAGTTGTCGGTCTTTTGCACATCTGCGTTCTGGCCAAGACAAGGGGCTTTGAGGTTTTTCTGCAGCACGTGAGCATCTGCGGGCTCTATCCTCTTGTAGTAGTTCTTCTTCGTCTCAATGATCTCAAAGCCAAACTTCCTGTAGAAGTCAATTGCTGACTCATTGCTGATCTGGACATGCCTAGGACAGAAACGAGGATAGAGAGACGGGTTTCAGAACATTCCACGGTATAAAGTTGTGCATTTGTGCTGTGAACAAAGGATAAAGAACATAAGCAAGATAAGGAAAGGAACTATCTATCCAGAGAGGAATGACTGTAGTCCCAAGACTCGCAGTTCTGGCCTTCCCACAGGTTATCCTGAGATAACACAGCTCCTGAATAATCTGTGACAAATATGAGAAATGGCAAATACTTCCCTTAAGAAAAATTATTTTAAGGAATACAAATAGCCAAGACTTAAATATTGATAGCTCAGTAATTTCAATTTTTCATCACTTGGAAGTGATGGATATCTTTTGGGAAATATATAACAAAGTTATATATGATTAAAGGCTCTAAAGTGAGACTTTCACTATTTTTAAACTTCCTTCAGAAACACTTCTTAGATGACCCAAAGCAATGTGCAGGGTTCATCATTCAGACAGCTCTAATACAAAACTGATGATGACATTGATGTGACACTGAATAGGATTTTAACTCTTTACTCCTTGCTTACCACCCTCCTCTCCTCACAGAAAGCTAAGGCAGCGTAAAGCAGCCCTGCAGACTTACAACTCCTCTTTAAAATACCTGCTGCTCTTACAGAGCAGGCACAAAGATACAATAGTAGTGGATTTGGAAGAATTTACACTTCCTTGGCAGAACAGGTCTCAGCTTGAGGAGAGAGTTATTCACTTGTCAATAATACCAGTGTCCAAAACAACCTTCACTGCACATCTCCAAAAGTCCTGGCAAGAGTTCAGGCTGCTGTGGAAACACATCCTAAGTGAAACCAACCCACAGACGCTGCAGGACTATCCTCACAGCACCCTGTGATTGTGCCAGTATAACCAGGAGGTTGTGGCCAAGGAGGGAGCTGGCTCTGAAGTGATTTTGGCCAAAACTGCTCTACAGGGAACTACTAAAACAACCCTTTCAAGTACCCCTGTCCTCTACCCCACTGCTTGTTCACATGTCAGTATCATGCCAAATGCTTACATAGATGTAGCTGATATTTTGGAAACAGACACAAAACCAACCAACCCCAGAAACAAAACACTAAGAGAAGATTTCCCCAGCTGTGTCAGATAACTGACCTAGTTTACTGTGCTGCTGCACAAACAGGTGACCTGGCACACTGCAAGAACTGGAGTAAGCAGCCAGGCCTTGCCACTGAATGCAAATACAGATAGTCTGTTAAGCACCTCTGGAGTGATGTTCTAATATACATATTAGTGTCGTAAGTGACAAAAGACAGCAAATAACTTAAAACTGTATGCAGGGCTTGCAGTGTTTTCTATTATGGGACAATGCTGGAGAGTATAAAAAAGAAATAAATTCCACCTTTTTCTTCAAAGAATGCAATGCAATTCTGCTATAGATCACAGCTTTAAAACAATTTTAAGATTAAGCAAGCAAGCTTTTGGTTTTCTCTGTATCACACAACAAACCCAGAATACAACACAACCTTCCTTCTGATGCTTTTTTGCTAAATATTTATGAGGAAAGTTGTCTCATAATCCAACTTAGAGACTATAAAACACTTCTGGATTTCCCTCTGTTTGATCCCATGTACATCTCTCATTCTCCGTAATAGTATGGGTGTAACTCTTACTTACAGATAGATGTTGTCAAAAGTGCCATCTTTCTCACAGATGTTTAAGACATGATTCAGCATTTTAGTTCCTGCCAAAAGTTAAAGAAATACTTAAAATCAGAAGCGCACAATCAATTCTGTACTTAGTTCGCCAACCACTTTCTTGAGCAGTTAACCAAAGTAGGATAAAATGACAGACCATGTGCTGAGGACATTGACACTAAGTTCTAAAATCAGAAAATATAAATTAATACAAAGATGTCATCCATGAGCATTGAAGTTCAGCCAGTAAGAAATCCTTCTGCACATAAAACTCTGTTCACAGTTTCATTGTTTCTTGGGAGAACTCAGAAGCATATTTATAAATCACCTTATCTAAACACTGAACTCTCGATCTATAACGTAGTTAAAATACGGTCAAAGCATAGTATAGACTAGTGAGAGTACTTGTAATTTTTAAATGACAAAAACCTATTAAAAATATTTTAAGTTACCTTCCCAAAGCAAATAGCAAATACCATGAGCTTTTGATTAACTTGGCCCACAGATCTGCAGTAGAGAGAATAACTCATTGTCGTATGGATAGTAAAGGAATACTACCCCTGAGCAGCAATAATTAGAAATTAAAGACAGATACAATTTAGAAGAATGAAGAAGTAACACAATGAAGAACAGATGCATTTCTGGGCTCCACAATATAAAAAGGATATTTAAGTCCTTGAAAGTAAAACCTTGGAAGAAAGAAGAGGCTGAGAGGCAACCTCGCTCCTCTCTGCAGCTCCCTGAAGTAGGGAAACAGAATAAGATGCCCATCTATGCTCCTGAGAACTGATGGCAGGACAAGATAGGCACAAGACTGCACAGGGTAGTGGGGGTGGTGCGTTCAGGCTGGATATTAGGAAACATTTCTTTACCTTGAGGGTGTTAAAACATTGGAACAGGTTTCCTAGAGAGGCAGCTCATCAGCCATGCCTGTCAGCATTAAGAGACATTTGGACAGTGCCCTCATCGACATGCTTTAACTGCTTGTTAGCCTTGAAGAGAGCACACAGGTGCTCTCATCCAAGTGAACTATCCCACGTGAACTGCACGCAGGCTCCATGCTTCAGACTATTTTAGAATACCTTTATGCTTCAATTTTCTATCTACAGAAGGTGAGTGTTTACATCACAGAAATAAAACAATGTGACTAATAGAATTTGAAATCCTGAACAATAAAGTTCTAAAAATAAATAAATAAATTCTGAAAGATGGGACAGCAGGAGCATTTTATAAGTTACTCTTTCCCCAAAGCAATTACTGCTCTAAAAGTACACCTTGAGCTATCTTGGTTAAAGCAGCAAAAAAACTCTACAAGGCAATTTAAAAGGCTGGCCAGACATTCTTGTTTGCTTGATGACTCAAGACACAAAAGAACCACCTCCTCACCTATTCCTAGCCGTCGGTAGGGTGCCAGGCATCCAAGTGTCATGATATACAGCCTCTTCTGGTTCTGGGAGTGATCCACCCTACAGCACACTGCTCCCACTGCGATATCATTGAAGTAGGCTGTCAGGGAGTGAAGCAAAGCGTTATCAGTTATACATCTCAAACTACACATGCAACTCCTTTGTTTAAATGCTGTAAATCCCTTCCCAGCTGTTAATTCCCTGACCCAGATAAAGTCATACATTATGACTAACACCAAGGCAAATTACCAGGGGTACTCTAACACAGTATTTGTTACTTATTCTTAACTGTAATAAGCAAGTGACCTTAGGAGGTAAGTTGGTAGCACACATCTATGAAGTTTTCTGCTGTAACAGAAAACGTACCACTCTATAGTAAAATAGAAGCTATTTATAACATAAACCCTTTGAGGTTAAGACAGCAGCTTTTTAAGATTCCAGATGTTATTTGTTGTTACATTAAGCAACAAAATAGAAGAATCTGCTACTCAAAAGCATTAAGGATGGCACATCACAGCCCACGATTGCTGGCAAGAACAAAGGTACCTAATTTGGCTAGTTCGCCAACCTCCAGTACGTCCTTGTAGAACTTGTCGTTGTAGCTGACAGGAAAGATGACTTGGTTTAGCCTCTTCAGCTGTTTAATGTTGTGGGGTGTTACATCTCCCAGCTCGATCCGGCTACTGGAACAAATCAAAACATGCTTAACATTGACACACTCCAAAAATTTCTACGGACACCAAAAATTAGTTATTTTATATTTAGAGAACTGCTCCACACAATGATCAGTTCAATACATAGATGAACTGCAGCATTCAGCCCACAGAATTCACTTTCATCAGTGGCTGCTTTAACTGCAAAAATACAATATAAATCAGTGCTGTATAAACAGGAGTTTGAGGCCACACTTTACACTGATATACTTATTAGATGTGCTGCTTTATGGAGTGATTGAAGAACATTCAGGAGAATACTAACCTCTGTAGAAACTTAAATGTGAAGGACAAGGCTAGGAGAGACCAAGAAAATGCAGACTTTGTACTGACAGGTGGCAGGAATTAATAAAGTTTAGACTTAGACACAAGTGCCATGCCACCACACATCTAATAATGTGTGCAGCAGAAAACTCATGTTAAGCCTATTAATACGTAAGTGTGCCACTGCCAAGGTGATAAGTGCATCAATTATGATCCTCACTGAAGTCATTCTTCCTGTTGATTGAGAGCAGAAACACTAGTTTGAAACACAAGTACACAGTGCATTGGGTTCCCAGCCAAATTCATGTCTGAGTGTCGTGCTTGAGTAAAGCACCTCAGTAGCACTAGAAGAGTTATTTTTCTGCATCAAGTTGAAACCAAAGGGAGCAGGTCTCATCTGCCCAGTTAAATCAGATTAGCTGCAAACCAGAAGGTCGATAAGGAAAGAGAAAAACCTCACTTTCTCCCCCGACAGCTTAGACCTCCTGTCCAAAATTATTTAACAGTATACTAACCTTGGTGATACCTTTTTATTTTTAATCAGAAGGTTTCAGCCTCAGTAGATCAGTAACACTAGCCTGAACCTTTATGATGAGCTTATGGTCGACTTGTTAAAGTGTAAAGGAGAAGCTGCTCTAACAAAAATCCCCAGACTATTACCAGGTATTGCATGCTTTCTAATATTTTAGTCTTTGATGAAGTGAAAAGTTAAGGCATTAGAAGACAGTGGACTGCACACTTCCAATAAATAAAGAAGGCGTGGTTGAGGAGACACGGCCAGAAGACTGGCCTTCATCAGGCAGGTTCCAGACAGGAAAAACAGAGCATATAAAGCTATATATAACTACTGAACCAACACACCACCTCTCAGGCTACAGGACCTGCTGAGAGAAACTGTTCCAAGTAGTGCACAGCTGAAAGGTACTGCTGACTAATTTGCCTGAGCCCCTGGGCTCCCCAGCTCTCACCACCACTTGCTACATTAATTGCTGCCCCCTACATCTCCTTCTGTCCATCTCCTGTGCTCTGCCACTAGCTGTTTCTTCTTAGGGTGAGAATTACAGCAGGGCCACTGAGACATCCTGGAAGACAGTGTGAAAGAAATAGAAGAACCACTACAGCAAACTGATTTTATGTTCCTTAAGTTTGTTTGAATACCACATATTCAAACCATAAATTAATGTATAGCACTAGCTGATTAAATCAGCACCACACCTATCGCACTCAAGCATTTGAGGCAAACTAAATGAGCTCACAGGAAAGGAGACATACACCATAGGAGTTCAGTTTGCCTGAAGACAGCACAGCAAAAAGTGCCACTAGAGCCTCCAGTAGAAACAAGGTAAAGCTGGCACTACTGCTGGAAGAAACACACTTGTTAACCCCGAGCCACTCATTTCCATGCTCCTGCTGGCACAAAGGTGGCAAACCAACCTCAATTACAACTTTGCCAAAAACAAAAAAAAAAAGGAAAGTTTAGTTTTAACCCACATTGGTCCCTTGATTGGGTTTACCACATAAATTCTGTCAACAAAGAGGGGGGAAAAAAAGCTGCCAGAGGCAGAACTGCTTCTTGAGCAGAAGAGCCAGCTTAGTCCACATTAAACTGCTACTGGATGAAGCAGACAAGAGAAGCACAGGGATCATTTGGTGTTCATTCCACACTCAACCTCACATATAGAGCAGTGTGCACTTCAAATATAAGGGCTTAAAACCACCCCAGCCACAAACTATCCAAGACAAAGTGCCTAGAAGGAAGTACACCAGATGGTCACCCCTTCCTTTCCGCTGGAGTGAAGGCAATGCTTTATTTGTTTATTTTAAAGCTAGTTACAAGTTGATAGAATTCCTAGTTACTTCTTAGCCAAAACAATAACATAAATTTACTGTATCAGCTGAGGCCCGTAGGACCAGCTGTGTATTCCAGCTCAGCAGAGGCTGTAACAGAAATATCTGATCTTCAGTGCTGCAAAGACAAAAATTAAATCACAAACTCAAATTAGCACATAAGAACACCTGAAGCACTCAGGTATCATTCCTTAATAGATTTTATTCCATTATTCCAATCACTTTCTTCAGAAGATACACAGTTATTACTGGCATTCCAAATAGCATCCCTTGGAGGTAGCAGAATTGTATTCATTGTAGGCATCAAAGCTTTGGGTTCAATGGAGATGCAGCTTCCCAAGTCACCCAACACAAGGAATTCATTTTCATAGAATCACAGAATTGCTCAAGTTGGAAAGGACCTTAAAGATCATTGAGTCCAACCACAATCTAACCACAGTACCCTAACTCTAACAGCCTTCCACTAAATCACATCCCTGAGCACCTCATCCAAATGGTTTCTAAGCACATTCAGGGATGGTGACTCAACCACCTCCCTGTGAAGCCTATTCCAGTGCTTAACAACTCTTTCAGTAAAGAAGTGTTTCCTGATATCCAACCTAAACTCACCCTGGTGCAGCCTGAGGCCATTTCCCCTAGTCCTGTCACCAGTGAGAAGAGATCAACCCCACTCTCACTGTAAGCACCTTTCAGGTATTGGAAGAGAGCAATAAGATCTCCCCTCAGCCTAAACAGCCCCAGTTCCTTCAGTTGCTTCTCACAGGGCAGATTCTCCAAGCCCTTCAGAGGCCTTGTTGCCTTTCTTTGGACCTGCTCCAGCACCTCCATGTCCTTTCTGTACTGAGGTGCCCAAAACTGAACACAGCACTCAAGGTGAGACATCACCAGTGCTGAGTGCAGGGGCAGGATTCCTTCCCTAGTCCTGCTCACCACACTGTTCCTGATACAAGCCTGGATGCCATTGGCCTTCTTGGCCACCTGGGCACACTGCTGGCTCATATTCAGCCAACTGTCCATCAGTCTAAGGTCCCTTTCTGTCAGGCAGCTTTCCAGCCACTCTTCCCCAAGCCTACAGGGTTGCCTTTATATGGAGGAACCAGGGACTCCTGGCTCATCATACCAGGCCTCTTATTACATGCAGCGCCTTACCTAGATGGAGTACCAGTCAACTGGAGCCACTCCAACAACATCACTGTAAGGCTGTTCCCAAGCCATCACTGTTCTCATAGTTATGCATTCTTCTGATTGACACCCAAATTAATACAAGTTCTAACCATATGCCCTTTCAGTAGTTGATGCGAGCCAGTACTTCTTACCCACAGCCTGTATCTTTAGAGAGCTACCATGCCATTCAGCTTTCACTCTATCTAAAGATCCCAGCCTCCTTCTTTAACACTGGCTCTTAATTCCTGCTGCTGTCACACTAGCTCTTCTTTGCACTCCATCACATAATTTTCCTTAAACACAATTGACCAAAGCTTCACTCTAAACACAAACCCTGCACAACAGCAACAGCTTTTTCTCATCTCTACTGGAAGCATTTTCCTGACATAACCTAGGACTACATTTGCATTTCAGTAATGTAATATAACTCAGTTACTGAGGAAAAACCACACTCAGAGGTGGTTTCTGGTCCATAAGGCGCACAGCAATGCAGCCCAGCTACGTCAGAGCTGAGTGAAGCGGGATTCACAAAATCCTGATGGAAATGGGAATTTACAGAGGTGCCGTGGAGAAGTTACTGAAACTGGATGCATGCCCAGAACATCAGCATTAATACTCTGGCTCTTGCAGGCACTGCCCTAAAGTCCTTTAAGCACTTGCAGGAAACACACAAAGTACACACCTTCCACAGGAACAAATGCAATCCTATTCATTATGTTGCAACTGCATTCCTCCACCTGCAGCCTACCAACGGAGCTACAATAACGCAGTTGAGTTACTTCTCCTGTAATGGCTTAAATTCAGACTGGTGGAAGTAACTGGAGTTACGTGAGAGAACAGCATTTGCCTTTGCTGTGAAGGCTGTACTTTGCTTTTTGATACATACTAAAGAAGAGCAGCTATAAAGAAGCTCATAAGAAGCTGAGTTCCAGAGTTAAGAGTTCAGGAGTAAAACTAATTCCGTCACACGAACAGCCAGCATTGTACACCAGTTTAGAGCACACACAGAGAAAAAAGGGGAAATTCCAAATTTCTTAATGCTGTAAGAATCTCAGCCTCATTCGGCTTTAAGCAGCATGAGTCCCTCCCCAGAGGGATGTGCCTGACTGAAACAGATCTCTTTGTAACCGATAGCTGGGCCCAGGCTTATTTCAAGCATCTGGTGCTCTAAATTTAGCTGAACTGTATCTGCAACTTGCAAAATGTACTGAGGTACAGTGGAAGAGGCAGGAGAGGGAGCAGGGGGAAGAAGACTGCCCGAACAAATGAAAGGACTTCAGAGAAGGTTTGTCACCCCGTTACGCAGCCAGCTTGCTTTATTGCTTCTATTTTGGCTTCCAAGTCAAAGAAGGAGTCTAGACAGGATAATCCACTCCCATAAAATAAAACCAAACCAGAGCTAGGAAAGCTATAGACCTGAAGGGTGTGGCTTTACTTAGATTCAGCTCCAAAGCCAAAAGAGCCTCTCTAGATTTTTTTCTTAATATAAGTTCTTATTCTTTAAACAGATGAGCTGTCCTGCTAGGCACATAAGATAGACTAGGTCTTGTGGGCAGACTGGCATGTCTCCAATTATCTAGAAGATCTGCTGGCTATAAATCTGCTCTGCTTTAATCATCCAAAAAGTCAGAAAGATGAGTGCAAGTCTAATACGTTTCTGAGCCCCAGCCTCCTTTACTCTGAGTTATTGCTGAGCACGTACTCACACAACACCTGATATCCTGCTGCAAGATCTCCCCAGCTGTGCTGGATTATAGAACAGCACAGTGATGTGCTCAAAAAAATCCAGGTAGTGTCAGAAACAGAATTAACAGAAGACTTCTCCCAAGATGCACAGTTCAAAGGGATCTAGATGCAAAGAGGTTTTGCTGGAATCTGATCTAATTCCACAAAACATAGTTCAGACAATTGCAACCCCCTCTCCCTTACAACAGAAAGCAAATGGTGCATTACAGAATCACAGAACAAACCAGGTTGGAAGGGACCTCAAGGATCATGTAGTTCCAACCCCCCTGCCTGGCAGGGCCACCAAACATACACATTTACTAGATCAGGTTGCCCAGGGCCCCGTCCAACCTGGTCTTGAACACCTCCAAGGACGGGGCATCCACAACCTCCCTGGGCAGCCTGTTCCAGGGCCTAACCACTCTCCTAGTGAAGAACTTCCCCCTAACATCCAACCTAAATCTTCCCTCTTTTAACTTAAAACCATTTCCCCATGTCCTGCTATTGTCAGCCCTTTCCAAGAGTTCACTCCCCTCCTGGGTGTAAGTTCCCTTCAGGTATTGAAAGGCTGCAATGAGGTCACCCCGCAACCTTCTCTTCTCCAGGCTGAACAAGCCCAACTCCCTCAGCCTGTCCTCATAGGGGAGGTGCTCCAGCCCCCTGATCATCTTTATGGCCCTCCTCTGGACCCTTTCCAACAGCTCTATGTCTTTAACATATTATTACAGTCAAAGTATCTTCATTATATGTGGACAATTTGTTCTTCAGCCTAGAAGACTGGACCATCATACAGCACACCAAACAACCACACCAATAACAACCCTAAGGTTACAGCAGCAATGCTGTCACAAAGAGTCTCAGCTGCCTGGTTACGCAAGTGCAAGAGGAAGACAGTGAGATCATTTCAAGATGTGTCAAAAAAATAAACTTTCCTGAGAAAACTGAGATGTCATTTTGTAGTTGGATACAAAGAACAGAAATCCCCACATGCAGCTGACAAATCTGAACTCAGAACTAACAGAAATAAGTTATTGCTGGTCTAGAAGAGAAAAGCAGCCATACATAACATCACTTAGCAGCTCACAATGCTGCTTCTTGAAAGCATCTCATGAGCTGAAGGCCTATTGTATTACATTTGCCTGTCCCACGTACAGCGAAAGAGGAAACAATTTGTCTGTGATCATAGAGCAGATAAAGAGCTGCCAGAAATCCTAACTCCCCACTGCTAGTCTAAGCACTTCTCCTTATTAGCCAGGTGAGCTCACGAGCACATTCAGATATTGCAGCCTTTCAATACCTGAAGGGAACTTACACCCAGGAGGGGAGTAAACTCTTCGAAAGGGCTGACAATAGCAGGACACGGGGAAATGGTTTTAAGTTAAAAGAGGGAAGATTTAGGTTGGATGTTAGGGGGAAGTTCTTCACTAGGAGAGTGGTTAGGCCCTGGAACAGGCTGCCCAGGGAGGTTGTGGATGCCCCGTCCTTGGAGGTGTTCAAGGCCAGGTTGGACGGGGCCCTGGGCAACCTGATCTAGTAAAGGTGTACGTTTGGTGGCCCTGCCAGGCAGGGGGGTTGGAACTACATGATCCTTGAGGTCCCTTCAACCCGGGTCATTCTGTGATTCTGTGATTCTTAGCCACAATCGCAGTCAAAGCAGGAATACTTCACCAGTTTGAAATAACTCCACATTTTTTGTGGCTCCACAACCAAAACTCCTGGAATGCTTATAAATTACAGCCCCCTTCCATACCCTCAATGTTCCTGAATATGAAAATTACAATCCTTATTCACCTCCTAGGAAATCATGAATCTTCACTAATTAACATTCATAAAGTACTTAGTGATCTTCAGGTAACAGCAGAGGTTATGTTTACCTTGAGATTCAAATCAGAAGCAATCTTGGGTTCACCAAGTGCGTTATTTACACAAATCTGAATGGCTAAAAGACATTTCTTGTACATAGTTAACCTCTCCATATAGAACTGATTCAAGCCTGCTAAGAACCAACCAAATATGAAACAGAGTCCAGGAAATAATGGGAAGAAGGAGGTCATGTGAGCTCAGGAAGCATTTCATACATTGAGAACTAACTGTGCTGCATGACACTCTTCTGCTGCTCTCATTCTCTTCCCTAACACAGTATCTCCACCCTCAGGAAAACTGAAATACCTTTGTTTTAGTGCCCTAGTGACAGCATTATGAAAGTGGGTTTGTTTCTATTTTCTATAAAGCCTCATTTCATTTCCTTTCTTTAATGAATTAATTGAATAACACTTTCTTTGATACAAAGGCACAGTTACCCCATTTAAATGCTCTACTTCTCCATTCTCAGGTCTTCAAGTACAGGAGTCTTCAAACAACGAGCAAGTCATCTTTACAGACTTCTCTCTTATCACCCCCACCTCAAGACTCCCTCCTGGAAAACTTCTGCTCTTCTAAAGCTCCCAGGAAAAACACATGGGTCACTTCATCTCTCACCCTCTTGTAACAGGGAACAGAAAGGAATCCTGAAGTTGCCTGCCTTACCTAGAGAAGAAGGAATGCAAGGGACCAACACGCTTCTTCATCAGCTCTCAAACGAGTAAAGACATCTGACTTCTCTTGTTCTCTCCTGCCAGTCCTTCCTACCTCACAGTGCATCTTAATCTGTGTAAAGACAAATCAATAGATCTATCTAAGCTCTGTAACGCTAACTTGGGAAGGAGTGAAGAATAGTCCCTGTTCTTGTGCAAAGCACATACGGCTACAGGGCCTCTAAAGGCTTAGTTAGAGGTATGAGACCTTACCTATAACTATCCATTGCATTTAAATATGCTGAATTGGCACTTCGCTGTTACATTAGACATTCTCCAGCTGTGGTGCCATTTCTACAGCCAGCTAAAGTAGCACTAGCCAGCACCATGACATTCCATTGCAGCAATTGCTTCTGCATGGGGCTGGTCTGGAGGCTTTGTAGCCAGCGAGCGGAACCCCTGGAGACTGTAAGATGTACTGAACTGCAGCACACAGAAACTTGGAGGCAGCCTTCTGATATATATATATATATAGAATATATATAAAGAACAAAAAACTAAGCATGACTTTTTAAGACAGTGGTACCATACATGACCCAATTCCCTGCTCTGAGCTATTTTTCATCATGTGGCCAATGTATGCTGCCATATAATACCACCAGCAAGGCCAGGGCGGCCTCTGGTCCACAGCACAAAACAACACCCTTGCACAGGATCACAGGTGCAGGGCCTTGCTCACAACACAGCTCATACACAGCGCATGCAGTGTAACACTCCCACTTGCACAGTGGGTAGAGCATGTGATTGAGCACACACACTGCATCCCTTGGGTAACGTGACTTTGAGATAAGGGCAATGGGAAAAAGCTGGACTTCTCACAGTCTTCATCTGAACTAAAACAGATCAGGAGAACACTTGTACTGCAAAGCCTCAAAACACCATAGACAGTCATCAGCAAATGCTCAATTCAAAGCTACTCAGCAACAAGTGAATTGGCACCGTGAAAGCAATAAAGGACAGTCAGTTTGCTCCAGACAACATGACTTGAGTCCTTCCCATTGCTATTTTTCCTCAAGCAAACACAGTCTAAAATAGATTTTCAAATTCCAGAACTAACAATAACAACAATTACGAATGCAATAAATGAGAAAAAGAAGCGGCCCTCTAGAGATTCACTAAGTTCACTAAGAGAATAAGGAATTACCTTAGTTTTTCTAATCATGTTTAAGTGGGAAAAAAAGGGGGGGGGGGGGGGGAGGAGGGGAGGAAACATAATGGGTTTCTAAATTACTAAAATCATTCAGGAGATGAGGGATGTGCTCCCAAAATGCTCTCTGTGTTTCATGGTTTGCGTGTTACTATGTAATACACATGCTCCCAGACAGAAGACACTCAGACGGAGTCAGTTTGCTCTAAAGAACTGGCCCACAATTCTGAATTAAATACTGAAGACAGATGCGATCCCTTCAAGCAAGGCATTACTTTCTATATTCCAGAGTTGAAGCTTTAGATCTATTCTGGGACCTATCTTCTGAAAGCACTCTGATCTTTGTAGCTTGACAAACAATTTGCTTTTGTTCTGGAGTAACCCAGTGTGATTTACTGTTTTCCTTCTGATGTGTTAATCTAGTCCTTTCGATCTGATTGCACTTAAACTGGATTTTGGTTTTAATTCTAGCATACACAGAATCACACACAGAATGACCCGTGTTGGAAGGGACCTCAAGGATCATGTAGTTCCAACCCCCCTGCCTGGCAGGGCCACCAAACATACACCTTTACTAGATCAGGTTGCCCAGGGCCCCGTCCAACCTGGCCTTGAACACCTCCAAGGACGGGGCATCCACAACCTCCCTGGGCAGCCTGTTCCAGGGCCTAACCACTCTCCTAGTGAAGAACTTCCCCCTAACATCCAACCTAAATCTTCCCTCTTTTAACTTAAAACCATTTCCCTGTGTCCTGCTATTGTCAGTCCTTTCCAAGAGTTTACTCCCCTCCTGGGTGTAAGTTCCCTTCAGGTATTGAAAGGCTGCAATGAGGTCACCCCGCAACCTTCTATTCTCCAGGCTGAACAAACCCAACTCCCTTAGCCTGTCCTCATAGGGGAGGTGCTCCAGCCCTGTTATGTACCTGTCATCAGGAAGCCTTCCTGTGTGACCTCACCCCAATCGCTAATAAGCTAAACCCCTTACCATTTCTTAGCAAAAGCTTAAGCGCTTCAGCTTCTATTCACCCCGCCTTAAGCTGTGAAACTGGAATAGTAATACTCAGCCTTGCGTAACACAAGTTTCATGAGCACTGGTTTATCGCTGCTTTGAGAAACAGCTGCGGAAAACCTCCTTAACATACAAGAAGAAACTGAGGCAGGGGGAGGAAGGCCCGATGCATATGACCCTGAACCAAGGGGCACTGGGTAACCTAAGAGGCTGAGACAAGTGCCTTAAAGCAACCTACACAAGGTCAATAGGGTCACCTGGCCCCAAACCCAACCTGAGGGCCCCCAGCCCGGCGCTCCCATCTCGCTCCCTAGCGGTGGCAGCGGGCAGGGTGCCCCCATCAGCCACACCTGGCACGATCCTCTGGAGCCACGGAAGAGCAAAGACGGCCTCACAACTCTGCTCCTTCCACCCATCCACAGAAACCACCGCTTCAACACTTCAACCCACAATACAACCAAACAAACGCAGTCAACTACGATAAAATAAGAAAAAGGGCTGGAGACGGGCAGACCCGCAGAACCACGAGGGCTCTTTACTCTGTCGGACCAGCCCGTAACTCAGGGCCTCCCTAATCTCCTCGGGAACATAACGAGCCGATTTAATAGGGTAAAGAAGCCGCCAAGCGACGCGGCCTATGCAGGCCCCGCACCACCCGGCCGCGCTCCATACTCACCCCTTCATGGCGCGGCCTGCCCGTTCCCAGCGTCCCCGCTAGCAGCACGCAGGGCCCGGCGGCACCACTCGGGCCTTCCCTTCTTCTACCGGCTCCTCGGGCCGGGCAGCACGAGCGGCTCAGCCTCCAGCTCCCGGGCCCGCTCCACATGGGCCGCCGCCACCTCCTTCAACCGCCGCCCGCCCTCACGACCCCTCACCTCACGCATGCGCGGCGGGGTCGGGGCGCGAATGGCGGCGAGGGGGAGGGGACGGAGCGTGCGCGCTGGGGCACCGCCATCAGCTGATCCGCGGCCGCCGGCGCTGGGACGGAGCGGCGCTTCGGTAAGGCGGCCTCGAGCCAGACATATCGCTTCCACAGCTCTATACCGGGTCGGTGCCGCTCTGCTCGTTCCCCCCCTCGGTAGGTTGTGAGGGATCGGGCGGCTATTAAGGGGTTACATCGTTTTTTCCAGCCGTCATTAACGGGCGCGGTAGGGAGTAGGGAGGGAGCGCCGTCCTCCCCATTGAAGGCTCGGTGCGGCCCTCAGCCGCCGCAGTGCTGCGCTTGGCCGTCGCTGTCCGCCCGCAGGATGGGATCTGGCCGTGGGAGAGGCCTCCGCGCCTTGACCTTCAGCTGCCGCCCCGCCTGCCTGCTGCATGATGGCAGCTGGGCTGCAGGGCCACGGCATTGCGCCTACCGCGCTCCTTCCTCATGCGGTGGATTTTCTCGCCAGGTTTTGCAGCGAGGAGCCTTGTGAGATCTCTGGAGAGGGATCCTGGGCTCCATCAGGAGAGGGGTGGTCAGCAGGGATAGGGAGGTGGTTGTCCCTCTCTACTCGGCTCTTGTGAGGCCCCATCTGTTGTACTGTGTCCAGGTGGAGCCCTCAGTACAAAAAAGACATAGAGATTATGGAAAGGGTCCAGAGGAGGGCCACAGAAATGATCAGGTGGCTGGAGCACCTCCCCTGTGAGGACAGGCTGAGGGAGTTGGGTTTGTTCAGCCTGGAGAAGAGAAGGTTGCGGGGTGACCTCATTGCAGCCTTTCAATACCTGAAGGGAACTTACTCCCGAGAGGGGAGTAAACTCTTGGAAAGGGCTGACAATAGCAGGACACGGGGAAATGGTTTTAAGTTAAAAGAGGGAAGATTTAGGTTGGATGTTAGGGGGAAGTTCTTCACTAGGAGAGTGGTTAGGCCCTGGAACAGGCTGCCCAGGGAGGTTGTGGATGCCCCGTCCTTGGAGGTGTTCAAGGCCAGGTTGGACGGGGCCCTGGGCAACCTGATCTAGTAAAGGTGTATGTTTGGTGGCCCTGCCAGGCAGGGGGGTTGGAACTACATGATCCTTGAGGTCCCTTCAACCCGGGTCATTCTGTGATTCTGTGAGAGGCCTAGCGGGGTGTCTCCGTGCTCTATCGCAAACTGCTTCCCGGTTTCTGTGTGCAGAACGCCCGCTGTTTTGGATGGGTGAAGCTGATCCTCGCCGTGCTTGGGCCCTGCGGTGAATGGAGGGTTATGGGGCAGGCATGGTGCTCCCGCTGGTGCTGCTGATGGCAGCGTTTGAGCTGAAGGTGCTGTGATAAATCCCTTGTGTTTCCTATTCCTGTCGGTGATGGTGAAACCTGAGTTTAAGCGAGATGTTCCAGTTGTCACCCTTAAGACCTTTATTGTCTTGATGTGAGTTTTAGTGGCTGGATTCTAGGTAATGTTGTTGGCATATGTGTTTCAGGTTCTATCCATTCACTGTAGTTGCCCAAGCTGATTTTTTCCTGTGTTTTTACTAGGCTCCATTGATAGCGAATTTGTGCTTTAGGTTGGAATAAATGATACTTTCATTCACTGTCGTGTGATCCTCTAGCAAATTATCCAGGCTATTTGATCCAGCACGGTATTTCAAATGCGAATACCACTCAAGGAAGTGAAGGAAGACTCACTGACAGCATGTTAGAGGTGGTTTATTGACCCACCCATCTGTAGCACCTGAGTGAGGATGTGGCAAGTGTAGGTTGGCACCAGCAGGGTCAGGTAACTGCAAGGCAGATCCTTCACACCTTTTGTAAGTTGTTGTGTTTGTGCTGACTTTAACACTGCAAATTCACAGTGTTGAATGGCTTCTCTACGCTATGGTTTGCAGTCAAGCATTAATATTATATATCTGCACTTTATTCCTTTCTACTTAATATGTTAGTTGAGATCAGCATGAATAGCTCTTTGTATGACCAAAAATGCTGAGGGTTATTTTAGCTCTGCTTTTCAGGATGTTATGTCAAATCTTCTTAAAAACTGTTTTACAGTATAACATTATGTATGGTGGAAAAAGCTAACATTAATTCTATAATAAGGGGCAAACCCTGGCGCTGATGATAAACACTGGCATTAGTTTGAGAGCATAGGGAAGGAAAATTAAGACAAGACTGGAAAATGTCTGCCAGCATCAGCTGACTCTTCAAATGGGGGATGAAGTCTCGTGTTGCAACAGTAACACAAGATCTTAGTTTCCTGTAAGTACAGTATTTCCATTTTCCATATCTGCTTTCTACAGATACTGCGACTATTAGGGCTCAGCCACGAGCAATGAGCTTCATTTTCATTTAGTGTTAGCTTAAACGTAGCTTTTATTCTGATCTAAATATATCTCGACTGTTTTATACCTCATTCATCCAAACTTGCACAGCTTGTAGGCTTCACTGTGCTTCCACATCTTATTTTTTCCCCAGTATTACTTTGTGTGTTTATCTTCCAGATGCACACGGGCACTAGTATTACATATTGTCATCCAAAGCAGCTGCACACCAGCAGGTTACTAGATGATTCCCCTGGAGATGTATTCAGATGCTCTGTGCTTCACCTCTTGTGTTCTGATACCATGATTCTGTCTCTTTAACGTAGCATTTGATGCTATTGCTTGTCAGTAATAACTGCTCTTTATTATTTATTTGTTTTTAACTATGTTGCCTGGGAAAGCATTAGCACTTATGTAGCAGTTATCGCAGAGAACTGAAATAGATTTTCTTTCCCTGCCACTTGTAACATTAACACTAAGGAAAGTGTGGGAAATATTGAGGATGTCATCCACATGATTTATTTTTTTTTAGGATGGAACGCTATCAAAGACAGCAGATGATGTTCTCAGTTGGAATATTATACTTGTTCACTATTACTCGCTGTCCTCAGGCGTGTGACTTCTTCAGCCTTCCAACAGGACGGAGAGAAATGGGGATCTAGTCCAACACATGAAGCTGAATGATTCAACTTAATGTGTTTGGGCAGAGGCTAAGCTAGTTTTGCAGTAGGTTGTTGCCTGTAGATCCAGTGTGCAGAACTGGCTTAATTTGGATCTTATGGATGCCATGAGTGCAACTTTTATGCTCTGAATAAGTGCTTTTGTTGCTCCCCTCCTTTGGAAACGGAAAGCTAAGCTTATATTAAGCTTTATAAGCATTATATCAAGCATTTATATTAAGCTTTATATGCATTATATTAATGGATTTGGCTGTACCTCATGGCAGTAATTCTACAACCCGCATCGAGTGCTTTTTGTATGGTTGCCTTATATAATCTATACATTTATGTCTCTTGTTTCTGTCAAGTTGTTGTTCTGTCACCCCTCACTTCTTATAAAAAGACCATTTATCTCTATCTTCTTAGATTAATGTATGTAATCTAGTTGTTCTTTTGCAGCATCATTTCTTTACTGAAACGGCTTATTCTGAAAACTAAGATACATATGGATAAATCCTGAAAGTCATTATCAGACTTTATTACTATAACTTAACCAAATGACACACGAAGATCAGTCTTAGCTGCTCAATTTCTTTAGTATTATTTACTACCCTGAGCTTATCTAACAGTGAGTTTCAGAGTTCCAGACCGCTCTCCAGAAGTATTTTGTCTGACAGTGATCTAATGCATTCATGGGAGCTGCTGACAGTTTCTTCTGTCCTAGTTTACAGAATTTTGGAAGGTCTGCTGTCTATTTCCTAAAATATTATTGTCAGGGAGTACTAAAACTAGAATGAAAGCAGCCGTCATGGCCATGTATCTGTAGCACTGGGCTTTTTGCATTAGCATTTGTGAGAAGAATAGTCTTGAAGGCCATTCTACATCTGTTAACAACTGGGATTTTTCCTTCTGAGCTGTTAAGTCAATTAAAATTTATGCTGGAAGTACCCCTGTTGTATATGCAAGCTCTTAAGGGATATCTGTGTTCCTAGAAGGCATCTCTGTGACGTGAACTTCTTTGAGCTTGTTAACCAGTTGAAGATCACACATGATTTGCAGATTCTTGTGGCCTAGTTGAAGTTTTGGTGCGCCGGTGAGTTCCAGGGAGCCATTTAGTTCAACTATCTCTTCCTGACAGCCTGCATCCCGTGCACTGTGAAGATGCCGTGTTCCACTCGCTGTATTGCACCTTTAACATGCTGTAAGCTCTGCTGGCTTGTTCAAGGGACTTGCTGCCATTGTTTAAGACTGCATAAAAGACAGGTAGTCTGTGTATATCTCTGACACTGGCCAGCATTCTATGTCCTAAACATGTCCCATAGTACTCTGTGGTTGTGATGGTTCAATTTGAGGAGGGATGGAAAAGTTATAAATGAAGGTATTGGTTTTGTAGACAGAGAATTGTTCCTTTGTTAAAGGGGTTTATTATAACTGGACTAATACATACTCAGACAGCTGCTGCAATACATAGTTTACATTGGAGGGGCTGTGGCTTGTCTGAAGAAACTGTAAATGCTTCAGGTAATGGAACATGAAATCTCCAAATGTGGCTTAACTTGCCTTTAAGTATAAAAATGAAGTTTTCCATTACAGGAAAAGTCAACCTCAATTTAATTTCCTTTCACTGGAATCCTATGCCTACGTGTGTTGTGATTCCGGCCGGGTGTTTCATTATACCAAAGTGCTATAAAGAGTACTTCTATCTGCTAGGTGTATTGGATCTTTCTTAAAGGCTCCCATACAAAACCATTCCTGGTTCAGCTCTTCGACCCTGACTATAAGCCCAGCGATAGTTGCTTTGTGAGATTTTACACTTTTTGTTCCATAAACTAAGAATCTTTGACCCTTCAGAAGTTACTTTGCTGAGCTGTGGTGAAGCTTCTGCAATTGCTTCCAGCTTTTGCATTCATCTCGTTCTGATGTTTGCAATCTTAAAGATTAGAGTAACAAGTGACAAAACCAAATGCACCTAAAAGCAGAGTGACTCTCTTGTTTAATAAAAGAAAGGGTAGATGCTTCAGCTTTGCAGTAGTGAGGTTAATGAAACTATTGCTCATCTAGGGGAAATGACTGAGCATTGTGCAGAGCAGATGGCTGGAGAACTCAGCCATAGCAGTTGACAGGATCAGGATAAGAAAAGAGGTCACTGTTAGCCTCCGAAACGAATATTAATATTGTCTGTTACAGACTGGGTCTCTGTTGCATTAGATCTTTCTTTTGTATGAAAGCTTATCAAGTCAAAGAAGGGTCAGGAGGCTTTACAGCCTGAAAGGAATGTCAGGTTGTTCACACTTGGAAACTTGTGAAGCAGTGTAACAACTAGAAAGAAGGGGAGGCTCATCCATTTCAACTTCATAAGCTCTTCTGGAGAAGCATTCTGAGCTGGGGGGTAAGGATTAGTGTTAGAAAACTGTGTTATGAAATACTATCGCTTTTAACCAGTCAGATGATGATCTATTCAGATGGACAAAGGGGCTTCTCTCAAAATGGGAATGTTTTAGTTGATAAAATGAGTATCTTTACTAATTTTAGGTATTGAACGACCAATTCACTTGAAGTCAGAAGGTATGACATTTGCTTGAAGTATTGAGCTTGTATGTATTGCTGTTTAAGTCCCCATGTGTTTGAGAAAGCAGTAGGAACTCGTGATGAGCATCATGAATTGCCATGTTGCACAGCATTGGCTTTCCTGAAGGCATTAGGCTTCAGGACAAGTGTAGTATGCTGGCAATGGCAGCCTTTTTCGATCTTGAATGCACCTGAGTGTACCTGTACATGTGTTAGGTAGCAAGCCTCATGTGAGGGGAAGTGGCTTTATAGCACCCAAGGCGAAAGTTACACAAAGGATAAATTGCCTTGCGTGGTTGCATAGCATGTAGGTGAGCATTACTGATGCAGATTCCCAACCTGCCAAGCAGAGGCAAACCTCTGTATGTCCTGTGGCACATGGAACAGTATGGGGTATTTAAATGGAAGGCTGTCTGTATTGTTGAGTGTAAGAAGCAATGATGGCCATGTCTCAAAATGCTGCCTAACTTCTGCTTTTGTCTACTAACCTTAAGATCTGTATTTTATTGGGTATTTTTTTTAGTACTTCCTCTTAAAAAATTATCATCTGTTAGAAGGGGAAGTATAAACTGTCCAACTTACAGTAAGTCTGTGTCAGTGATTGCCATATTATTTATGGGATCCATGCAACACTTCCTCATGCATCCAGATAGCGGGATTTACATCCTGTAGCAAAAGCTGTGCAGGAGAACACAGCAAATGTTGACAGCCATGATTCTAAAACTTGACTCATGTGCAGCCATACATGCCATTTGAGCCAGCTAGTTATTGGCTTACTCCAACATGGATGCTTCTGTCTCTGAATTGCCGGCCTGGTGCTATTTAATGCAGTTTTGACAAGGTGTATTTAGACTTTCGTGCTAATTTGATGTGTTGCTTATCCTAGAACCTATTAAGAAAGATTTGTGGTGGCTGCAGGGAGCTCTTGGGATTGTGCAGCTTCCTGGGAGGAGAGAACATGCAGCTGCTTGTCTTTTGTGCTGTATGCAGGATATGTCAGTGGCCACCAGATGTGACAGCAGGTTCTAATGGCTGTCGCAAAAGGTGTAGCATCAGTCTGTGCAAATAAGGTGTTGGGTGTTACACACCAATGCTCCTGCCAGCAAGGCAGAGGGGTTTGTGTTACAGCACTAAGCCCTGATGAGACTGTTTTGCTGAGAATCAATACCTATTCTAAATACTCAAGCAATTAGAATTGCAGTGCCTTCGGTTCCTGCCTGTGTAGCCTGTTGTTAAACAGTGATCTGTTAAGCTGTTGGGGAACAGTGTTCACTGGCACAGATATATTACACTGGAGCACTGGTAGGCAAACTGATTCCAGCAGCAAGCATGCATCTCTCAAGGATTTTTCATGTGTTAACATGCAGCACTTGGGACATTGAGGTCATTGGCTTTGTAGGAGGTCCTTACTATGAATGGCGAGCGCTGCTTTTAGTATGTCTGGTGCTGTGCCACAAGGAGGGGGCGTAGATGGGAGTTCTGCTGGGCTTTAGGTTGCTTGGTTTGCTATTGCGGCATTCCCTGGTGCTGGTGGGAGAGAGACTGATGACTCATCAAGTCAGGTGGTTGTGCCTCTGCTGTGTGTCAGAAATTTCTTTCCCTTCTGCAGCAGGCTTTCTCATCCCTGTGTACAGGGGCATTAGAAGGACAATTATTTGGGAAGTAGTGCTGCTTAACTGCTGAATTCTGGCTTTGCTTCATCTGTGGGGATTTTTGTCCCTCCCGATTTTGCAAAACAAGGTAAGAATCTGTTTATATTATTAAACAGTCATGAATTTTCTTAAGTGCTGTACGAAGGCTCCTAAAAATCTCACTAGAAAAAGCTTAATTTGCAGAGGTTGATGTGGTAAGGCAGATCATTGGGTAACCTGGGGGACTGATCAAATAGATGAAGCAGAACTAAAACTGTAGCAGAAAACAGGTTTCTTCAGCACTGAGAGCAGGATGCTTCCATTGGGGGTTACCGAGTCAAATTACTGTGCTGGGGGAGAAATCAAAATTAAAAACAACAGCAATCCTAAATTTCTTATTTATTTATTTATTTATTTATTGAATGATGACTGCGGTGTTACTTTAATAAATCATCTTTCAGTCTGAGATGTTCCTGCTGATAGTAATATTTCTGGCACTGTTCATATTCTAACCATGTTAGAGCTTAAAAGCCTCTCTTAAATTAGTAGTTGAGCAGTTCGAAGCAAGGAAGATTCCTATTTGTAAGTATTGTGGGATGCTAGAATCATCCTTGTTTATAATGTGGGAATTAAGGTTGGGCTAATACCCTGTGTTTGTATGCTAGTGGACTTTGTCAGGATGAATTGCATATCTTGTGTTGGTGAGAGGCCCTTGAAGGGCTGTAAGAAGCAGTTGGCTTTCAAATGGCTAGCTGCTGTGGTGTCTGGGTTTGTACAAGAACAAAGCAATGCTCAGCATATCCCAACATGCTTTAAGGCATTTTGTTCTGAGTGCTAACGAGGTAGACGTGTAACAGTGCAGGTACATAAGGCAGCATTTCTGCTTTCTGTGAATTTCTCATCTAAATCTGTAATGCTGATGTGGAAGCACAAGAAAACTGTCCAGAGACAGCATAGCATTTCTTACTTTGTGCTCAATGTTAAAAGATGTGTAGCCCCTTAGAGAAGGAGCCAGCTTGGCTGGGTGATGGTGTTTTTATCCTGTGTGTGTTGTGCGTAGGAGATAGAGCAAAGGTGAGGAAGGATTTCTCACTCTAACTGACCTTCAGGTTTTGGCTTGGATATGAAGAAATGTTAATTTAACTTGAAACCTGCTTTTGTTTGCCTGGGTAGCTTGTCTTTCTTTTGAGACCCTTTGCCATATGGCTGCCATTAATTCACTTGGAGAGTTGTGTCTAGCGCTTTCTTGTTTATCCTCCTCCAGGAGGTTTAGCGGTAGGACTCCAGAGGTTGTTTTGCGTTCTGTGTTCAGGTGGATTCAAAGGTGCATTTTTCAGTGCAAAAAAGCAGTTGTGCTTAAGTTTTGCGATATTTTAATCCTCAAAAATGAAAAAGAGGAGACGGTCAAAGCCCAACCAGAATGAGCTCTTACCAGTTGCTCAGGAACTGTTTTGTGAGGCCCTTCTGTCAGAAGGGGATTATGAAAAATAAGCAATGAAATGAAAATCATCTTCTAGGCCTAAACAGGAAGCAGCTTAAAGAATAAACTGTCATTGTAGGGAGTAGAGGGCATCTATCAGATACCTGACTTAGAGGCCTTGAGCTCCAGCTTACCAGTTCAACACCAGGCTGATAGCAACTGAGTCACAGTCAACTGTTGGGGTAGCAGCTGGGAAATGAGTCAATGGAAGCTGTATTACACAAGGTTTGTGTTGTTGAATGGCATGCTTTTGCTAGGTAAGATAGGCCCTGTTGGTACGCAGAGCATGCAGGGGCTACCACACTGCGCCTTCCACCAGCATTGTATGATAAATGTGCCAATAAAGTGCGAGTGGGTAGGCATTTGCCTTACTGCTCGCTAACTCGTTTCCAAGGCAACACAAAGCATGATAAGGGCCGACAAAACCCTTCCATGCTCTTATCTGCACCAGAAGCAGGACAGCCCAACTGCCAATTCCAGGGCTAGCTCAGATCCCTGAACAGCTTTTTCTGTGATGATTGTTCAGCTTTTCCATTCAGTGGCTGTCAGGAGGTATCAGTCTATTGTTTAACTGCTGTGAGTTGAGTTTGTTAGCTGTTATTCTTCTCTGACGTTCTACAGGTTTCACTTAGAGCAAAGACTGCGCGATACCTTTTGTGAAGGGATCTGTGTTAACTGTGAGGCACATAGAGGAGTTTTGAGTGCGTGTGTTATTAAAATACGTGCTTTCTATTTAAATGCTGATCCATCAATTTGAGGTGGCAAAAATAGTCATTGTGGAAGTTCTCTTTGTAGTATTGCTTTTTAGAGAACGGTGGCTGTTAAGCAGCCCTGTATTGTGCTACATGCAGGTGTCTGTGAATCACTCAGAATCTTGAGAGACTGTATTTTGAAGAACCTTAGGTGGGATGTAGGAGGCAGAAGATGTTCTCCATTGTTTAAATAAACTGTTATTTGGCTTGAAATTAGACTGGTAATCTTAGGGTGTTTTTGGAGTGTTGTGTGGAGCATATTAGGGAGTAAAGTTCCAGCCCTCTCTCCCTGGAGGGAGGGATGTTAGTTCTAGTTTGCTTAAGCAAGTTATTTTTTAACACGACATAGCTTTAGGATCCAAGCGGTTAGTTCAGGAGTCTTCAGTGTTGTTTCTAATGAAAGGAAAAGAGCAGAAGGCAGGAGGGGAGGAACAAACTACATGTGCATGTATTCTTCAGAAGTGACTCATCCTCTTTTTTTTCCTTCTGTACAGTTGAACAGGCAAAATGGACTTCTCCAAGCTACCAAAAATCCGTGATGAGGACAGAGAAGCTTTTGTTGGCTATGTCCATGGAGTCTCAGGACCTGGTGGGTATTTTGTAAGGGAAATCATGAGTTCTGTTTCATCTAATGTATTATGAACCCTGATGTCCAGTTATATAAGTGAACATGTATGTATGTAAGTATGATAAGTTGTAGGTAGGGTTTTTTGGGCTTATTTCAGAAACAGTTGCTGGTTTATACGAAAGATATATGAATGAATAATATATTTACTAATGTGGTGTTAATGCTGATTAGTTTGCTTATTGTTCATTATATCTTTTAATAAGATTGAGGAATAGTAATTAAAAAAATAATAAATCTGCAAGCATTCTGGTTGGCATAAAGCACTAGGATCTGCATTAGGCTTCTCAATGAGGATGTGTGATGCTTGGTCTGTTCTCATTGAGATCCTGTTTTGACCTTTGCTATCTGGAATGCCCAGTCCTTTGCCACTGTCAGCCTGCTCTGTGTTACTGCACCATTGGCTGAAGGTTTGCTGCAAGAGTCAAGAAAGGTGGTAGTGCATATGGAAGGAGGACTGCTCCTCCTGTTTTATCTGCTTAAAAGCAGACTGTACTGGCTTTTTCCTTTCTCTTTATGAGATATAGGAGAGCATGGCAGTGTGAGAACAGAAGAATAGTGTACCTCTTTTTTCATAGGGCTTCTATGATGAACAAGAAGCTACTTTGGCTAGAGGCTACCTAAAAAAAAAGCCAGTTTCTTAACCGCAGAGATGATGATTGAATGCAGTTTAAAACTGATACAAGTTTCTTTAGATGCGGGAAATATAACTTTTTTTTGTAAAGACACAAAACCTTTATGCAAAATGGATGATATAACACAAAGGACATGATAAATTTCCTTCTAAAGCAACAAGGCTGAATGTAAGTGGCAGTCTACATATAACCTGCTGATATTTAAGTCAAAATGGTAAGAGGCTTTCAAGCCCAAAATGTGTTGTAATCTTCATCTGTAGAAGTTTAACTTAAGACATTGAAGTAATTCATGACTTTTATACAAAATAAAACACCAAAATAGCATTTCCTTACAATGGAATGTCTGAATGGAGAATGGAATAATACAGTCTTCTGGGAGCTGTAGTTCACAATTCTCTTCCGAGACTGGAGCTGCAGCATTACCTTGTTAATCCCAGTGCACTGCATGATGTTGTGCTGTGGAATAATGAACACAAATGGTAAAATACCCTGAAAATACCAGGACTTTTGGCAGCCAAATTATCCCTGTGCTAAATCAGAAATGTACTCCTGGTCTGAGTGAATACTAGTCTTACCCTGTCCAGATTTTAGTAGCTTCTGATGCGAAAACTTGTTTAACTACGGGAAAACATATTCATCTATGTGTGTCTTGTCTTCTACAGTGGTCACTGCTTGCAACATGGCAGGTGCTGCTATGTATGAGCTGGTACGAGTAGGCCACAGTGAACTGGTAGGGGAAATTATCCGACTGGAAGGTGATTTGGCCACTGTCCAGGTGTATGAAGAAACATGTATCCTTTCCACTGATCACTTTGGACCAGGCAGAACACGGTGGTGGGTATGGTAAAGATAATGAACAAAACTGACTGGGACCAGCAGTTGTTACTTCCAGTGCCAACGTTCAGCATCCGTTCTGTACATCTTTTGTAAATCCTGATTTTTTTTTTAGGTAAACCTTATATTGTTTGGCTGTGTAAGAAGGAAACTTCTTTGTTATTTTACCTGGTAACCAAGCAATGTGTTTAGGTTCACTTGCTTTGTAATATTACAGCTCCTTGATAAGAATGTTGACAGATGTCAGCTATGAATGGTAAAGCTACCAAGCAGTGTGTTGTATTTTTTTCCCTGCTTTTGAAAACTCTGCCTTTGGAATGCTTCTGTAAAGTAAGCAGGATTCCTCCTTCTGGATAGACTGTTCTAACAGATAGGATCTGATCCTTCTTTGTTTCTACATTGTGACTGCAGAATCTTCATCCAGATGAGAGATAGACAGGATATATTTAGAATCTAGTCAATGTAAAGTGCATTTTCTGTTGAAAGCATATAAGTCAATGTCATAAGAGCAATTCATTAAACTTAAAGGTAGCTTTTCCCCCTCATAATCTTCTTAAGAGTTGATTTTGCCTACATGTAGATGTTGGGAAGAAGCCTGTACTGGCTCCCAGTGCTTTGTTTTGGGGAGCTGAATGGTAAACTGGTCACTGGGTTGTGTCTGTACCTATTAATTTGATATTTATTTGGCTCTTCATTGTTATATGTAGTAGCCTTCCATCAATGCATCGAACAAGTCCAGCACTTAAGTACGGTTTACTCTTAGATTCCTGATAAGAGGATGGCAAGAGCTTTCTGAATACAACTTGTATTTAATCTCTCTTTGAGTCATACATATGCTTTTAGAGTGTCTCCTGTATTCTAATAGGGCCTTCTGTTAAATTACTGGCTCTTTGCAGAGAGGCCCATTGAGCATCTTTGGAGCTCAGGTGGTGCCTAAAAGAGACAACTCAGTGTTGGAGAGAAGGGAGATGCTAGTCTACGACAGACTTTCTTTACAATTAGACTCCTGTCAAAAAAGCTCTGCAAAGCTCAAGGTTAAAACTGCTGTGTTGTGTGTTTCTAGCAAACTATAAAGCAGAGAAAAAATTACATCTTTTCATGCCACTGTCTGGTTTTAACAGTAAACCTAGAAAACATGTTTGAAGATTTAAGAAACGTTTGATGTTTTGCCATCATGCTGTCTTGTACAGCAAGAAATCTATGCATGTGGCTGACTTGAACTAACGTTTGTAACTCAGAACATATACTCTCTGCTTTACCTCTCCAGAGGATAAACAACTTTGTTGCTTTAGCAGTTTTGGATGTAGTTTGGTATAATGTCTACATGCTTCTCAAATGACGGTATGTTATATGTTAAATATTATATATTAACAACCATCACATTAAAATCAGAAAAGTGCTGTAAGGGTATGATGATGTGAGTGTGATGATTTCTACCCTGTCATTTCTCTGGATGAACTTTTCCTCAGCGAATCTTTAGCTGGTGTATCCGTAGGAGATCCTGTACTCCGTACTGGCAAACCCCTCTCAGTGGAACTGGGGCCTGGCATTATGGGAGCTATTTTTGATGGTATCCAGAGGCCGCTGTCAGACATCAGCACCCTGACCAAAAGTATCTATATCCCTAGAGGTGTCAATGTGTCAGCTCTGAGCCGAGATGTCAAATGGGACTTCACGCCATCCAAAAGCTTGCGGGTAGGTCTTGCTGAGCCTATCCTCCCCTCTCTCCTTCCTTCTCAGAGCACTAAGGCTGTGACTGCTAGGAACAGTGGTTACAAATAATCAATCTCACAATGCATTTGTAAAGGAAGTCATAATGGTGCTAGACTTGATAGTTATTGTTATCTTATATGACTCTTTGCCAACATTCTTTAAAATGAAATTCTTGTTTATGGCTAATAGGTGCTTTCTGATTTCAGGTCGGCAGCCACATCACTGGTGGAGACATTTATGGTGTGGTGAATGAAAACTCACTTATCAAACACAAAATCATGCTGCCTCCAAGGAACAGGGGTACAGTTACATACATTGCTCCACCGGGAAACTATGACACTTCGGTAAGTCTCCCAAATAACAGTTACCGGGTATTCCATGTTTCTTTCATAAGGTTGCAGGACCCTTTTTCTTCTGTGGGATGCCACCTTCAGAGCCTTTCATACAACAGAATGTTAGCGGTGATCACTTATGCTGCCCTGCCAGCAGGGATTATGTGGTTTTTTTTTTCTTGTGCTTTTTGTTAGGATGTTGTCTTAGAGCTGGAGTTTGAGGGCGTGAAGGAGAAGTTCACTATGGTCCAAGTCTGGCCTGTACGTCAAGTCCGTCCTGTGACTGAAAAGTTACCAGCGAATCATCCTTTGTTAACTGGCCAACGGGTGCTGGATGCCCTCTTCCCGTAAGTAATATTCTGTCTGCTCGTATGTAAGAAATCTGTTTTGGGAGAAAGAATGGTGTTAATTTCTTCAAGGGTGAACAGACCACAGACAATCACTGTGTACCACAGCGTGATCTCAAAAAAAGTCATCTAGCTGAGGTGCTAATATTTCTATATCTATCTGACACAGGAACCTAAGAATGGAAAATGGAAAAGTTAAAAGGTGGTTTAACAGGATGGTTCTTTTACATTAATTCAGGAAACAAATGACAAATGTAAAAATAATTTAATCATACCAAACCTCCAGAAAAGCTAGAACTTTCAAGCTTAGATATCTGCGTTTGAGCACGCAAGTAGGATCTCTGTTCCTGTTCTTAAGGATGTGTAGTTTGCAATGAGTCTGAAGTAGAAACTGTCACACTTAATTGTAATTCAAACTTCTCATTTAAGTGGCTGAGTTCCAAGGCACAGAGTTGAGTAATTTTTCGTCCTAAAAATATTGTTCTGCTCATTCTTATAATGCACATTTAAGTAGCTCTGATGTTCTTTTCTTAATGTTTGCTTTCCATTGGTGCTTCCAGCTGTGTGGACTATGTCTCAAGCTTGAAAGCGTGGTTATTGTACCAGCATACCTCATGTATTTCAAAGTTAGTATAAAGAAAGGATAGTTTATTCCTTTGTCTTTGGTTTGGTGAAATACCACTGTGCTTCTCAGACAGAACACTGAATGTGACTCCTGTTGTTCTGCTTTTAATTATGCAGTTGTTTCCTTACTAGAAAACATATTCTGAGATGGAAGAGAGCTGTTCTTGATTTCCTTGCCAATCAGAATCCCTTTTCTTTACTCAGGTGTGTACAAGGAGGTACAACAGCAATTCCCGGGGCGTTCGGTTGCGGAAAGACTGTGATCTCTCAGTCTCTCTCAAAATACTCCAACAGTGATGTCATCATTTATGTAGGATGTGGAGAACGAGGAAATGAAATGTCTGAAGTACTGAGAGATTTTCCTGAGGTAAGTATGGAAGATTAATGGAGAGTAAACCTTCTTGGAAAGACTTGCTGTTATACTAGTTTAGCATTCAGTTCAGGATGTGTGTTCTGCTTTTTGTGTGCATATGAGAGATCATCTGAGTTATGTATGTGGGCTTACATCCAGTTGTTGAAAATGAATTCAGATTAGTACAGGTGGGGAAAAAGCTCTCTGTTTCCTAGTGAATTTAAGAAGGAAGCATAAGATTTTTTGGCTCTTTCAGTGAAGTAAGTGAGGCTGAAAGAGGGTAATGTTCTTCCTGATGGAGTAGATTTGTCGTCACTTATTTGTGGTGAGCAATGGGATTAATAGGAATTGCCATTAGCAGCAGATGAAATGAGGCTGGGGCACATGTACAGCTCATTCTGGAAGGAAAAACAGTAGAGAATCCTGAAATCTTTAATCTAAATACTGCTTTGATAGACTAGCTGTGAGGAGACTATCCTTATATAAGGTAATAGAGTTTAAATAAATAAATTGCTAAATTTGTGGGAATCTTTACAGTTTTTGTTGTGTCTTTTTCATTGCATTATAGTTAACAATGGAAGTTGATGGCAAGGTAGAAAGCATCATGAAGAGAACAGCTCTGGTAGCAAATACCTCCAATATGCCTGTGGCTGCCAGAGAGGCCTCTATCTATACTGGTAAGATTTACAGGAGGCTGGACAAGGCTGTATGTATGGAGTAAGACATCCTGTTCTAGTATTTTCAGTTCCTAGGATGGTCAGACCAAGACCCCTGCTTAATTACATAAATCAACCCTTTCAGGCTATGCCTGCATGAGGTCTTAGTATCACAGGTGGATTTGGCTTTGTTATACGCAACTGTGATCTCCACATGCTGAATAAATTCTTGCTTATAAATTGAACTTACCGCACTGGGTTTCCTGTAGTTTTGCCTCGTGTATTAATTATGTAATCTTGTGTTCTTCATGAGCGGGCATCTTGTTTGCCTCTTCATGACAACATGTGTAGGTAGAATTCCTTTTTCAATGCTTTCCTACATTGTGCTGTTGTATTTGTTCCAGGAATCACCCTGTCGGAGTATTTCCGAGACATGGGCTACCATGTCAGTATGATGGCAGATTCTACTTCCCGATGGGCTGAGGCCCTCAGAGAAATTTCGGGACGACTGGCTGAAATGCCAGCTGGTGAGTTGTTATTTTCTTCATCCAGACGTGTAAAGACATCCTTTAAACTCAGAGCTTTTTGACTCAGTTTCTGTGTGTTGATACTTGCAGACAGTGGTTATCCAGCCTACCTTGGTGCCCGTTTAGCCTCTTTCTATGAGCGAGCTGGCAGAGTGAAGTGTCTGGGAAATCCTGAAAGGGAAGGCAGTGTCAGCATTGTTGGAGCGTGAGTGTTGCATTTCTTCCTCTACTTTTTTGTATGTCCAGATACCTTCAGACAAGAGGGTTTTGTTGCTGTGTGCAGCTTCACAGCTAGGAACGTGTAATGTACGTAGATATGTAATCTCTGATCACCCTCGACTGTTGCTAAACTGTGCACAGGAGCAGAGAGAATGAATGTGATTGGTAGTTCTGTGCGGTGTAGAACCACAGTCACAGCAGCCTGAGAAAGGGGCTCAAGAAAGAAAGCCATTAGCACTGTCAAACCATGCTCAGAATGGGAAGGAGGGGGCAGGTAGAGAAACAGTGTGGAAGCATAATGTATTATGATTCTCTTACTAAATAATAGCATTACAGGGAGCAGGAGCAGGATATCTCAAACTGCAGCAGGCTGTGAAAAGCATGTGGTGCCCAGACAAATCATGTGGAACTTTTCAGCTGTTGTTTGAGTTTGGGAAGCTTTTACCTGTTTGGGGAAGCAGGTGTTAGTATGTCAAGCCCAAAGGAAGTTTGTGCTTACTGTGTAGGTGGTGAATATCTGATATTTATCTGAAATCATTTCAAATTGGGGTATTTTACATAAAATCTTTGAGCTGTGTTTCAAGCTGCCATATCAGCACACCTCCTGATTCTGTTCCAGTTGAGACAGGTTTGGTAACCCAAGCTGGAGTGACTACCTGGAGCTAAATTGACTGAAATGATACCTTGATACCGTCAGTCAGTTACTGATATAATTGATATCCCACACCTGCGTAGATGTGCTGCCACTCTCACTGCAGCAGAAATTTGTAGTCTATTACTTATGTGAAATGATGTAGGCCCTTCATGTTTCTGTGATCACAGACCCATGTGGTCATACGTTCAGATTAAACTGTGGCAGTGATTCTGATTTATTTTTCCTTCTATATCTTTCTGCTCAGTGTCTCTCCCCCAGGAGGTGACTTCTCAGATCCTGTAACATCGGCTACTTTGGGCATTGTTCAGGTAGGATGCTGCAGCCCTTTTGTCTAAGCTACCAGACCTAGTGGTTGTAATTCAGTGCATTAGTGCCACTGGATGTGGTGTGAGAGCTTTAATTTTACACAGACGGCTTTGAGGGGTGTATTATAACAGTGTAGGATGTGAAATCTCTTGTGAGATCTCCGAACCGATGTGTTTGGAAAAGGAAGAAAAGGTGGTAATTCATTCCAGCAGTTACTACTCAGGAATATTTGTTTGCTTTTTGATTCCAGCCTTTTGTGCTGCAATTTAAGTATGGCTACTCTCTAAGATAGGGTGGAAAGTGAACCACCCTTGATAGGTGCATTGAAACCATACAAAAATCCTCAGAGATGACTGGGAGAAGGATAGCTTGCAAATTGCCCATCCCTGCTTTGGTAGGATGAGCTGTATCTAATGGGGCTCCACTTAATTAGACCTTTGTATTGATTCATTGCTACTGGTGACTCCTTACTTAGAAGGAATCTCAAGCTGAATGAACCTAAATTCAACTTCCAGCTCAATCCATTCTATGATTCATTCGATGATTCATATTTGAAAGTCACTGCTACAGTTAAATTAGTAAAAGGCAGGTTTTCTTTCTCAGGCTTTAGTTAGAAGATTTGTGGTAGCCTTTGCTGCATTGTTTGCTCAGACCTGCTTGTCATACTGGAGGTTGGTTTGTTTGATTGCTTGTTTGTGGTTCGTTTTGCTTTCATTTATTTTGTTCTTGATTTGGAACACTGGCTGAACTCACTGGCTTCTGGCAGGTTTTCTGGGGCCTGGATAAGAAGTTGGCACAACGCAAACACTTCCCCTCTGTCAACTGGCTGATCAGTTACAGCAAATATACCCGTGCCCTGGATGAATACTACGACAAGCATTTTACAGAGTTCGTCCCTCTCAGGACAAAGGCCAAAGAGATCCTGCAGGAAGAGGAGGACCTTGCGGAGATTGTGCAGCTCGTAGGGAAGGTGAGTAACCAGCTGTGAGAAAGCATGGGATTCCATGAAAACTGTTGTAGCGTGATATGGTGGTTTACAGGTACATAGTATGTGCTAGAGAGTAATTTAATTTCACAGTGCTTAGATGAGCTTTACTGGTTTACATGGTGGCAGTAATGCATGGCAACGTGTTGTAACTGCTGTTGTTTGGGGAAACTTCTGTTCCGCTGCTGTCCCTGTTCATTGATTTTCTAGCACAGCCAAGATCAGTTCATTCGCCAGTCTTGCCTTAGCAGAAATCTGTTCTTTAGATGAACCTTAGAAGAGAAGGAAATGTGATCCTAGGGCCATAAGTCTATGTAGTAAATTGTCTGTTTGATAGTAGGGTGTGAGAAATAACCAAAAGACAGAATTCTACTGGGAGCTACATTAACTTCCAGTGTTCTTTCGCTTAATGGTTCTTTGCCAGGACATAACACATTTTAAACTAAGAGAGTAGGTTTAGACTAGGTATTATGAAGGAATTATTCACTAAGAGGGTGGTGAGATGAGAACAAGCTGCCCAGAGAGGCTGTGGATGCCCCATCCCTGGAGGCATTCAAGGCCAGACTGGATGGGGTTCTGGGTAACTTAGTGTAGAGAGAGGTGTCCCTGCTTATGGCAGGGGGTTGGAACTGGATGGTCCTTTTATATCCCTTCCAGTCCCACCATTCTGTGATTCTATGATTTCATGGACATAAGTACTGAACTAACAGTGGACCTTACCTTTCTAGGCTTCTTTGGCAGAAACAGACAAAATTACCCTGGAGGTTGCCAAGCTGATAAAGGATGACTTCTTGCAACAGAATGGTTATACACCTTATGACAGGTAAGGCTACAGTGCTGCCCCTTCATTTGTAGTCTGGATTTCCACAGCTATTTTATTTGGAAGCTAATCAGTGCAGAAGTGAATTTTACTTGCCATAAACAAATGGCAGAACAGAAGTCATTGAACAAAGTATTCACATTGTTTTACTCAAGGCATGCAGCCCATTTCCAAATGCAGTTGTGCTCTGAGTTTCTCCAGCCTTCAACCATTGAAATGAATAGAGTTCAGTTAGTTTTTGCAACAGCATGTCCTCAGGAGGAGACAGACACTTTGTTTTCACAGGCAACACGCATAGTCTTCCTGTTTGTTCTAGCAACAAATGAATGATTGCAAGTAACTGAGAATTATGATCTGTTTAAAAACTTACTGGATTTTTCCCCCCCTATTGCAGTGTTTATTGTCAGGTTCTCTCAGGCTGCTTGCAGGAAGCCTGCTTCCATAATGGTCAAAACAGGAAGGAGGAATTTTGCTGACTGCTCTAGTGTTTTCCCTTTCTCACTAGCATTGGCACCGATTCAGATGACAGATGTGTATAGCAGTGGTTACTGTTCTGTCTCATTTGGTCCAGTGTTTGGTTGCTGCTTCAGAAACCTTGCTTCAGGACAGCCCAGTGTTTTTCGATAGGTCAACCATAGGCAGTCTCTCTCCTTTGACATGAAGTAGACTAACGCTTTATTTCAGGTGAGAATTCAGAGTTGCTGCAAAGGCGGGAAGGAGCAAAGGGTAGTTCTGTGAATTGCTCTGAGATACCTGACGGATCCTCTTCTGTTTCATCAGATTCTGCCCTTTCTACAAAACAGTGGGAATGCTTTCCAATATGATTGCGTTTTATGACATGGCACGCCGTGCTGTAGAAACCACAGCCCAGAGTGACAACAAGATCACGTGGTCCATCATCCGAGAGAACATGAGTGAAATCCTCTATAGACTTACCTCCATGAAATTCAAGGTATGTTCATAAGGAACCAGCTTGGGTTTCTCTGGAGGAGTGCTCAGTGCCTCTGAGCGGTTGTAACTTAAAAGTGGTTATTAGTTGCCATAGATAAATGTCTGTGCACGTAGGTCACCCATCTTTGTAGAGTGCAGCTTTCCTACCCCTATACTACTTAAACCAGCATGTTCCGGTTTTAGCATTTACTGCTAGGACAATAACCTGTAATGCAATCTGATGTTGAAATAGCTGAGGAGCATAAAGTACGATGGTTATTTTGTGAAAACTCTTAAGCCATTGCTTGTATCACCAATCTTTCAGGAACAAATACCATGAGATGCTGCACGTAAAAGTAGGTGTTCTTGGGTACCAGTGTCTTCTACTTCTGCAGGGGACTGGCTTGTTTCTGCAACAGGTAGAACCCTGGTGTATACTACTAAAACAGCAAGAACAGAACAAGATACACCTTGGCACATAAGCTTGCTTGAGAGCTGGTTATGTAGAGATAGGGAAGTAATCCTTTCATTTACAAACCCTGGCCACGAGAAGACACTTAGCACTTTGGCATAGCAGTGAATTGTCTGAAAAATAGAAACCAGAGAATGAATGCATGTTAAGTAGAGGTGGCCCTCTAACACAGTAATAGTTATGAAAATGATCTTTCCTGGGTTACAGGCTAAGAAGCAAAAGAATGTAAGTGTTCTGTAGTCTGTGTACTTTGGCAAGGCGATGAGAAGTAGTGTAATCCACACATGTAAGTACATTTGGCCTATGTAGCAGGTGTTAATCCTCAGGTCAAGAAAATATAGCAGTAGCAAAACAGGGTTGTCTTAAGGACCAGAGGCTTTTCGAGACTGATCTGTACACTCAATGTATTGTTTTTCAGGACCCTGTCAAAGATGGTGAAACAAAAATCAAGGCAGACTATGCTCAACTGTTTGAGGATATGCAGAATGCATTTCGCAGTCTGGAAGACTAGACTGAACCTCTGTGACCACTCTGGTTTGTCCTCTGAATTCCTCATCTCAGCTCCTCTGCTTCCCTACCTTACAAGAATGATGCAACAGTACTTGAGTTGATAAATAGCCCTATGTTTCCCTGTTCATACTCAGTGTCTTTACAAAAACATTCCTTACTTTGTGTTTGGCGTTGCTTTGTGTGTCTGAAATAGTGAGTGGTGTGCGAGTGGGCTTGGCTGAGTGAAGAAATGCTGTTGTACACTTCTAGGGTGGGAAAAAATTCACTTTGCCCTCCCCCAGATCATTTGGTAGCACAACCAACTGACCTGTACTGGCAGAGGAGGTGTAGATCTTAATGCAGTCACGCGGTACATTCTGAGCTGGCAGTGGTAAGGGCATTTAGGTCTAGCACTTTGCTAAGTGACTATCATGAAACAGAATTTCTGACCATATTCTGACATGACATGTTGATATAACCAAAGTTCTTCCCTGCTACGTCCCTTCTGCAGCCCTTGGCTGAGTCTGTTGGTATTGAAATGTGGTAGATCTGGATCTCTGCAAGGAAGGACTGACTAGAAGATGAGCACGTGCGAGTAGCCAGTATGCTTTTGTACACTGGAGAAATAGAATTTTATTTTCCTACTTAATACAGATAGGACTGTTGGATGGAGCACCAGCTAAAATTGAAGCCATAGGTGCTCAACTTCCAGAATATTTTTGCCTTCTTGCCTCCCACTCCCTCCATAATGTTTCACAACACTCAGCTGCTTTAGTTTGTGAAGCTTGTTACTGCTGCTTTGTACTGTGACACGTAACAAGATTCCACACGTGTGGACCAGGAACATAATCTTTCCTAGGTGGTGCTCTCTACCAACTCTTGCCTACCAGTGCAATGTCCAGGTGGCGTTTAGGAAAGAAAAAGTATGTGCTTAATCTTCCTGCTCCACCTGTGTTCATTGTGCCTGCTTGGCAGTGGCACAGATGGTCCTCATTTATTGCGTAGAAGAGATTCTGAGATGCTAAACTTCTGGGGGTGGGGGGATAAAGATGGGAAAGATTGACAGTACAAAATGTATTTACTTCTGCCTTCTTGATTATGATGCAAGAGAAGCTAGCGACTTCTGCACCATGCTCTGGAAGCACACAGTCTGTCGAGCAACTGAAACTCTGCTGTGTCTTGGGCTTGTTGGCATGACTAGTATGAGATGAGAAATGAGTGTAGAGCAGCTTTTCTGTCAAAATTCAAGTTCCAGCACTCCTATCATTGCTGCAGAGAGAGGTGAAGATGCTGGCGTACTCCTTGGTCTTTGACTCTTGTGTCAGATAACATCTAATACTTCTTTGTTGTGCAACACTGTAATGCCCAGTTGGGTGCCAGCTGACATCTAGACTTGTTATGGTCACGAAACAGTAACAGTTGGAGATGCCACTGGTAGTGGCGGGGCTTTGCATTAATTCCACACTGAAGTGTTTTTTCCACCAGCTGCCAGCTTTGAACGGCAATGGTGAAAGGGTATCTCGGCGCTAAGGACCAAATGCTGCCACTTCCATGATGATATCAACTCGCTGTTTGCCATGGAGAGCTCAGTTGAAACTTAAGTGGATTTACTATGTTTAGCTCTCCCAAAATAAACTACTATTCCAGCTGATATTCTGGTAGTGAACAGTTAAGTTTACAGTTCACCAAACTTTCAGTGTATGCTGCTTACTTAACAATGAGCATGTGTGAATGAGTAGTCACCATTTGAGCCCTTGCTGGATTCCTCATTGTTTGTACCCTTCACCACTGTACTATGTAGCATTTCATGCTAGAAAACAGATGTTCTTATCTCTTTAAATAGAGGATGTTATAAACTTTACAGAAGATGTCTAAGATAATACAGTTCTAATATTTATTGTGCTGTACCTGGCCCTGAAGTGTGACCAGTTCAAACAGTTTCCTATATATTTTTGTCTCTTTTTGTTTTGTGTCTCGGTTTTCAGTGTTGAGATTCTGATGTTCACTGTGTGCTGCGAGTCTTCCCTCCACAGCTGTGGGAGGAATGAAAAGATGGGCAGAACCCAACCACCTACTTTCTTGTATATTTCATAATGTATGTTGCTGGAAATTGTGTAAAAAAACAAACAAACAAAAAAAAAACATTTAAAAAACTGTTGGGAGTCAATGAGAATAAAATGGATTTAACGTAGATCTTACCTGTCTTCTTTTCTGATGTCAAACCAAAGCTGTGTTACAATGACATACACAGACGAGCGGGGGCAAAGCTTACTGCTGTTGCTTGAAATCTTAATTCATCATTTTGGGATCTCTTTAAACTGAGGTGGGCAACTTAACAGGCTATTTAACCTCAGGTCCCCCATTTCAGTACAGCTTATACCATCTCCTCAGGCATTACATTAAGAGGAGAATTATACTGTAGGATATGCTCTTGAGATAGATATTTATACTTCTCTTACACTAAAGTTTTAAAAGAATCTTGCTTTTCAGTGTTACTAGTCCAACAAGGGCATGTTATGGCCCTTCACTGAACCTTACAATATTTCCCTGCCCTGTATACCACCTAAACTTCCCTAGCAGAAGGCAGACAGTACTGTTGTCCACAACTTAAAACTATCATGATAGCATATTTTTCTTTGTAAATAAGGATTAGAATTTGTAAATAACAATTTTATTCAGTCTGTTGCTATAAACATCATGTTCAGGCATTCTTGTACATCTTTGACCACTGTTTAACACGTCTTCAAAGGACGTGCTTTACTGTCCTTATATACATGCATTTATGTTATATTTAAACACGCATATATATATGAATGTATACATCCTGTATTTCAGATACACTGAAAGCAATAATAGATCAGGTGGTCAAGTAATTCCTCTGCTTACAAAGGGATGGAAGTCTCAAGCTCTGTCCTGGCAAACCCAGGGTAGCTGGGATTTGTCTGTGGTCATTCAGAGATCCATTGAAAGAGGCTCTGAGTTCAGGTTTTGGCAGCGGGGAAGTTACCAACTGACAGAGTTCTTGCTTCATCCACTCGACTTTTGTGTATCTGGAAGGCAGGGGTCACCCAGTGGCCACAAGAACACTGCTCACCCCACCAGCTAAAGGAACCCAGCTTAGATGTGCATTTGGGACACAGAAGCTGCAAGAAAAACAAATAATCCATTGTAAGATACATGCAGATGTATTCTATGGTACATTAAGCTACAGCAACCTGCACTAAAGCCAGCACTTGTAGCATTTCACAGAAGTTAAACAGTCTGAAAAACAGGACAAAGAAAAACACCAAAAAACAACAGCTGTATAGGCACAGCTGGAGCTTGCCATGCCCCAGTGTGTGACGGGCAGCTGTGCTAGCAGAAGGGAAGACATGGAAATGCAGCTGCTCAGACCTGGTGTGGTTCCAGAACACTTGCCAGTCTCAGACATCAGAAAGCCTTGGTCAGCATAAGACCAAAATGGATTTTTATATGTCTCATAATCCAATATACTAAAAACAACCAAAACCTGTCAAATATCCTTCCTAGCATACTCAATCCAACAAGATCACCAGCTCACTTCCTTATACAGGGATATTCTAACATTTGAGAACCTGTTCATAAGCTGCAAAGCTGATGCAGGAGAGGCTGGGAGACCTAGGATGTTGTGTGGGGGCCTTCGCATCAAGGAACAGCAACAGTTTGTTTTACCTCGGCTAAGATATCCAAAAAATGCATTCACCTGTCCTTCCGTTACTCCTAGCAGCGCTGGCTCCATCCACTGCACAGGCTCAATGAAGTAAGAGGTGCACTTAGCAGGGCCACTGCCACGAAGATGCATAGACTCCGTTATTCTCTTGTGAGCAAAGGCTGTTGGTCCACTTCCTTCCACGTGGGACAAAATGCTGGAGCTACGGAACAAAGCGCGCCTGTTCTCCGTGACAAGAGGGGGGAAAAGGGTGAAACACTTATGCTTAGAGAGCACAGGGACAAGGACCTTATCTTTTCATAGGCAGGTACTGACTCCATTTAGGGCTGCATCTTAACAAATCTTACAATCTGCGTAGCCCTGGGCTCTGCTTTACCGCTGTATGCTAGAATATATGACTGCAGAGCAAGCAGTATCATGTATTCAAGCAAAACTACACCCGCCTGCGTAATGTGGCAAGTTAGGGTGCACAAGTGCTGCACAACTTCGAGTTTTGTATTTCATGTATTTGTGCTTGTTTAATTGCTGTGACACGCGTTGTAGGGAAAGATCTTGTGTAAGATCTTATCCCTGTTCCAGAAATAACGACACGGCCTCTGATTGACACAGGTTATTTTCCTCTCAAGATCATTTCAAAATGACATTTTGTGGGAAATACAAAAGGTTCAGTACCTGCATTTCCTGCATCTATAGAGAACTTCTGTGTTTGGAGTCTGGTGTGCGTTGGTTGGATCAACAGCAAAGACTTCTTGGGGTAAGTCTTGAAGATCTGCAGAGGGGACAGAGTTGTAAGTCAGATTGATAAAGGCACTGATACATTCCAGTGGGAGAAGACAGCATTGTGCCCTGGTCACCATATTGCAAAAGCCACCTTCTTCACCTTTTTTGCCTTGGCAAAATAAATGCAAAGAACAGATGAGGAAAGACCTCACCCATTCCATTAGGCAAGTTCAAAGCAAAACAGCCTTATCCCACCACACATAAAATAGGGATTCATGTAACACAGTGAAAAGGAATCTAGGATTTAGCCTGAAGAAAGGTAAATAGTTGCTTTTTGCTCTGTTTGGGGAAAGATAGGTTTAGCTTGCTAGGCACATTTAAAAATAAATTTAAAAATTGTTCCTTTGTTTAAACAATCTCTGAACCACAGCTCACTGCTGTGGTCCCATGCTGTCCTCACGCAGCACACCAGACACAAGGGGTCTATCTGATCCACAGCCAGTTAAATACAGCTACAAGCCACAGCAGCAGGGCTCAGAGGTCATGGATCACGGCATATAACTTAAGACTGGGAACTGTCAGAATTTAAAGCAGCTGCACATCAGAAAGTGGGCGCCTGGTGCTGTCCAATGCAGCATGAAGCAGACCGCTTCATGTAGTACCCTGCTCAGGAGCAAGCAGTAGGACTCACAGAATCGTCTGAGCTGGAAGGGGCCTTTGAAGGACATCCAGTCCTACCCCCCTGCAGTGTACAGGGACATCTGCAGCTCCATCACATTGCTCAGACCAGCTCCATTCTGACCTCGAACATCTCTAAGGATGGGGCACCCACCACCTCTCTGGGCATCCTGCCTCACCCCAAGCTCAGGGTTCAGTAACACGATGTGGCTTTTGGACAAGGCATCCCCAAGCTGCCCCACTCACCGGAGAACCTCTCGGTGAGCACCTGCAGGCGATGCTGCTTGTACAGGGCACTGCTGCTGTCCACGACACAGCCCATGGCCTCGTATAGCTTCAGCTGCCTCTGGAAGCCCGGGTTCACCCTGCGGTACGGGAGAAGAGAGCAAGCTGAGACCGGGCCCGTCCGGCTGGGGGTGCCGGGTTAGGGGCACTCACTCAGCGTCGGGTTTAGCGGCCCTGACGGCGGCGTAGGCCTCCTCCCAGCCGAGCCCCTGGGTCTTCATCAGGTACGCGGTCACCACGGCCACGCTGCGGCTCACTCCGGCCTGGCTGCGGGCGAAAGGCGAGACGAAGCGATGGCTTGGAGCAGCTCGGGGCGGCCGGCCCCAACACACCACACCGCACCACCAACCCCGGCCCTCACCACCGCACGAGGACGGCCCCGCCGCCCGCCCGCGCCGCGCCGATGAAGGCAGCGCACTCATCCAGGCGGCTCAGCAGGTCGGCGCCGGGCTCGTCCAGCGCCCGGATGTACAAGGACTGCAACCCCGGCACCGGAGGCGGCTCCTCCGCGTCCACCGTCAGCACCGCCATCACGCCAGCCGCCTCCAGCGCCTTCGAGGACGAGCACGACTCCGCGCCGCCCACGTAAAGCCCCGGCAGCACCGGCACCATCCCGCCGCCCCGGCTACGGCTCCGGTCCCGCCCATAATGGCGGCTTCCGGCGGTCGCAAGAAGGGGGAGGTTCACAGAATCACACAGAATCACAGAATGACCCGGGTTGGAAGGGACCTCAAGGATCATGTAGTTCCAACCCCCCTGCCTGGCAGGGCCACCAAACATACACCTTTACTAGATCAGGTTGCCCAGGGCCCCGTCCAACCTGGTCTTGAACACCTCAGCCCAACAGCCAGTAGAGGCAGCGTGGAGCTCCAGCCCTTTGCTGGCAGCGCAGTGTGGGAAGCTGAAGTGTCCTTGGCTCTCTGCAGCGCTACAACTAAAACATACATGTGTTATCAACGCTATTCTCATCCTAAATCCAAAGCACAAGCTGCTGGGAAAGAAAATGATCCCAGCCAAAAGTGGGACGCTCTCATAGATGAGAACACGGTGTGTTAGCAGGATACCTGTGCAAAACATTGCCATGCAACACATTTACAGCTTGAAGTGAGATGTAACTAACAGTTGCAGCAAAATACTATGGTGAAACATTGAGTTATTCAAGTCTTGAGGGGTTGAATAAAGTCAGCAGGCAAGAACACCTTAATGAAGGGACTATGAGTTTGATGGCAGGGACATATTGTACAGGGATTGGATGAGTACTAAGAGGTGGTTAATTGTGTCTGTGGGCCTTCAAATGTGAATTTGTGGGGGTGAACAGTAGCATCTGTGACTGTTTTTGCAATGACGAAAGCGACAGACAGAGTTGAGGCGCAGAAGGGAGTGGTGTGGTGCATCAGTTCCCAGAGCTGGGGATGCTGAGGGAACATGAAAAACCTACAACTTCAAAGTGAAGATCTGTGGTGGGGGAAAGCCCCTGGGCAGCTCTGTGTGTCTGGGGTTGTGCTCCCTAAACAATGTAGCCGTTTCTCTTCGCCTCCCTTTGCTGTGCTTGCCACCTGTAGCTTGAGCATATGGCGATGGATCCTGAGTTTGCTCACAGCTCTCAAAATAGAGTCAATATTGTTTTCGGTTTGATTGAACCTTCCCCACCCACCTCTGCCTCCCCCCTCTTCGGTTTTTGTCTTCTCCTACGCCACTGAAATTTCTAACCGTTTGTTCTCCCCCGGATTCTGGGAAACTGTGTGAGTAATGAAGCAAGCTCAGGTGCAAAGCAAAACAAACTGGAGGGCAGACTGCTGCCCACTGCCTCCAGTAAGAATGTTCCATCTCAGCATGTGCTGCAAGGGAGGGCCTGGGCCTTCATGGAAAGGAAAATCCTTGTGTACACATGAACTATTTCATGAGAAGAAGAGTCTGCAGCCTGTAGATGACACGTGGCAAAGCTGTGCCCTGGGAAGTGGTGGAATCACCATCTCTGGAGGTGTTGAAGAAATATAGAGATGAGACATGTAACCGTGGTGTGGTGGTGTTGGTTGATGATTGTACTAGATGCTCTTAGTTGTCTTTCCCAACCTTAATGACTCTACGGTTTTATAATTCCAAGGGCTGATAGGTGAGGATATCTTGAGTTATTCACAAGAGTCAATGACACTGAGCTTCTGTGTCCTCCTCAGATCTGGCAGCCCTCTCTGGAGCTCCAACAGAGGATTTTTCAATAACCCCCTATTGGTGGGACGTTTCTATCTGTCTCCATGCTCTTAGTACTGCCAACATGGCTGTTACTCTTCATGTCAAACAAAAGGGAGAGTTTCTCAGTGGCACATTTGATGCTCAGTTACAGAACAGAGCATGACAGTTCTTACTACCACATATTAATAACTCCCCTTCACTTTATGGCTTTAACAGTTGGAGCAACCAAGATTTATGGTAACACATAACCTTCATCAGCGCAACCCAAAAGAAGGCTAATTTGATAGTGCCAGGCTCATGCAATTGCCCCTGCCCTTAATCTCTTGTCTCGACAGTGGGGCTTTGTTTCCACATTTTCCATCCACAGCAATCTATGACACAGACACAGATGGAGAGCAGAAGGTTTGATCCTTACTGCAGGTATATGGGCTCAGTCTCCTAAGTGTCCATTACTCAAAGGCACATTTCTCTCTCTGCCTGCTACCTACACAAGTCTGACCTGTCAGGTTTTAAATGGCATGTCAAGATTTGGTCCCCCTGGCCTTTCTGTAGGACAGTAACTATTTTAGGCAGAAAAGCAGCTGAAATGGTCACTTTAAAAGGGGATACCATTCACTCCAAGGGCAACACTTCCTTACTAGTAGTTCTGCCTCCGTCATTTCCCCTATTAGCCCTTTTCGAGTTCCCCATTTCTATTTCTTGTTTCAGAAGACCTGGGAAAAAAAAAAAAAAATTAAAGGCTGTTAAAAGAGATCCTCAGGTTTAGCTCTGTATCTCCACAGATAAACACGTTATAGATTTTATCTATCTCCTTCGTGAAATGAATCGGTTTCATTCCTCCAGCTCCCTTTCCTCCCCTTTTGGCCGATCCCGCCTCAGGCCGGGCGGGGCGGGGGGAGCCCGTTGGTCGCCTCAGAGCGGGGAGGCGGAGGCTGGGCGGCCGGGCGGCCATAAAGGGAGGGAGCGGGGGGGGGGAGCGAGGCGTGCGCGGGAGCGTGAGCGAGGCCGGGGAGGCGGCTGTGGCTGAGGTGAGCGGGGAGAGGCGGGACGGGATGGGAGGGTGTGATGTCTCCTGAGGTGGGATGGTTAATGGAGCTTTATGGGGAACAGCCGCTCGGAACCGTGTGTGGGTCGCTGCTCGTGGTTATCTAATTGGCTGGCTGCGATCCCTGGGAGCCTAGTGAAGGAAGCTATGTTCTTTGGCCTTTCGGTTCCTGTTAAAGTTGATGCTGTGGTGTCATGGAGGTGTCTGCAGCAGCACTGACCTGGGTTCTTTAGGTGCTGTGTCCTGTTATGTGCTGTTATCCCTCATTGTGACAGAAACGAGTTCCACTTTCAACTTTTCCTGCTTGTGATTTGAGCGTTGCATCCAACTAACATAGCACACATGATACCAGACAGCAGAAATAGGTAGGGCTTCTCCTGGCTATCCTTCCAGTGGATGAGTGCCTTAAGGTGTCTGACCTTGTGATGGAAGACAGTGGTAATGAAACACAAGCGTGCAAGCTGCTAGTATTCCACATGCATTAGTCACTAAGGTCCTGCTGTCATGGACTTAAATCTTGCAGAGCAGGCGACACATGAGTGATTTAATGGGGAGATGCTTCATCAGCTGGCAGCACAGGAATTAAACTCTCCCCTGAATGGAGGAGGAGAAGTAGCTGATCGTCTTTCCCAGCAGGTGCTGGCAGAGAGTGTGTACACTGTGACCCAATGCAAAGATCTTCAAGCTGAACCAAGTGTGTGTGATGGGGTGGAAAGCTTTGCTCAAGTCCTCTCTGGTTGCCTGGTGTGCTGTGTGTGTTGCCTTGGCTGCTAAGGAGCCCACAAATGGAAAGGAGGAGCTTGGACACTTGCAGCTTGAAGTCAGGGGAATCTTGTGTTCCCTAGTGATCTGATGGATTTAATGAAAGTAGTATTTTTTGGGTAAAAGTAAACTTAATGTCTCTGTGGGCAACTCCTGTCAGCTGTGATACACCTGGGATTATGCCTGAAGGATTGAGTTTAAAGGAACTTCTGTTTTATTCTGAACTAGTTATCTTAAGAATCACGGTTTTGTTTGATGCCTGCTGAAGCTGATGTGATACAGCAACAGAGCTAATAATGCTGCAGCTTGTGCTCAGGGACAGAAATTGCATCCCTGGGGGTTTTGCTACCTTGCTGTGTGTCTGAGCTGGGATTCTTCTCTTAGAGGAGGTGACAGGTCAAATGATCTGTTCAGAGGTTGAAGCTGGTAGGCAACAAGCAAGGAATAACAACAGCTACTGTTTATATCTTGCTTAAAAAGTGTTCCATACACTATCCTGATGCATGCTAGGAAAACACATGATTGTGTTCTAAACAGTTCTAGGTAGGCAAGAGTTAAGTAAGCTAAATCTGAATAGCCTGACCTTGGCAGTTGCAAATACAGCTTTCACAAGTGTTTGAGGTGGATGAACATGAAGCCTCGGTCCCCAGCTGTTATGGAGCACCTGGCCATTAGATAAAGCTGGAACACTTCAAAAGGGAAGGGTGTATTAATACAATTTGGAGTTGCATGACTGTAGAATATACGTAAGCATCCACATACTTCAAAACAAGTAACTGAAGCACAAGGGGATGAAGAGGTCAACTGTGACAAGACTCCTTCAAGTGCTCAAACTTGAACTAGTCAGTGAGGTTCTCAAGTCCTTATTGTAACGTTAACAAGTGTGCCTTAATCCCACCTGAATACATGCCAGCTCTTATGAACTTGTTTTCCCTTTGTAAATGAACAAAAGGACAGGGCAAGTATGAATATTTCCAAAAAGGTAGCTTACTTGTGAAATGTATCTGAAAAAGAAAGATTGCTTAGAGACTGAAGTGCACGTTGAAAAGCTATGTTATCTGTCTTTACAGCTGAAATTCTGTCCAGATGCTGAAGTTCTATAGGTTTTTGCAGGAGCAAGGTGGACTTTGCTCTTATTGTGTTAGAGCTATGTGCTGGGTTATTAAGAAAAGGAAAAGAAACTTCTATGAGAAGTCTTGTCTAGAACACATTAGTACTTTCAGTGGATTGGATCTCCAAGCTTTGAAACTAGTATCTGAATGTCTTTTACTGTCATGTTATTTGGAGAGAGGTGTTTGAGTTTTAGTTGTAATGCAACAAGTTCAGAGTTAACATTTGGAAGTGTTTTGTGCTTATGATTGTCACTTGCTTCAGCTGGTACAGCAGATGGTCTTGGAAACTTGGATGAAGTTTTTGCATTATTTGCTGGGGCTTTCCCTTTGGACCAAATTACTTCTATTCAATTCTTATTACTATGTCATCACAAAAGGACTCTAAACTTTGAGCCTATACCTGTGGGGCAGTTGAGAACCACTTCAGGTAGAAGGCTTGCTGTTAATCGTTAGCACGAACGATTATTTCTCTCTAGTTTATATGTGTAGACAGAAAGTGAAGCTAGGCAGTGCAAACTGAAAGTCTGACTTGTTTTTTGTTTCCTTCCCCCCTCTCCCACCCCCACTTCCTTACAGTTTCTTTGGAGAAGAAAAACCTTAACATGGCAAGCAAAGGAAGTAATACAGATTGCATGTCATGCAGTGTGCTGAACTGGGAGCAGGTCAGCCGCCTGCATGAAGTTCTTACAGAGGTGGTTCCAATTCATGGACGGGGTAACTTCCCAACACTGAAGATAACTCTGAAGGACATAGTTCAGACCGTCCGGAGTAAGCTGAATGAAGCAGGCATTGCGGTACATGATGTCCGTCTGAATGGCTCTGCAGCTGGCCACGTCCTGGTCAAAGATAACGGTCTGGGCTGCAAAGACTTGGATCTCATTTTTCAAGTTTCTCTTCCAAGTGAGGCAGAGTTTCAGTTGGTTCGAGATGTGGTGTTGCGTTCCCTCTTGAATTTCTTACCAGAAGGAGTAAGCAAACTGAAAATCAGTCCAGTAACACTGAAGGAAGCCTACATCCAGAAGCTGGTTAAGGTGTCCACAGAGTCCGATCGCTGGAGTTTGATATCGCTTTCCAACAAACACGGCAGGAATGTGGAGCTGAAGTTTGTAGACTGCATCAGACGCCAGTTCGAGTTCAGTGTAGACTCTTTCCAAATCATACTGGATTCTCTGCTCTTTTACTATGATTGCTCAGAAAATCCCATGTCGGAGCACTTCCATCCAACTGTGATTGGGGAGAGTATGTATGGAGATTTTGAAGCAGCTTTTGATCACCTCCAGAACAAGCTGATAGCTACCAAAAATCCTGAAGAGATCCGAGGTGGTGGGCTTCTGAAATATAGCAACCTCTTAGTGCGAGACTTCCGGCCCATGGATAAAGATGAGATCAAAACATTAGAGCGCTACATGTGTTCCCGGTTCTTCATAGACTTCCCAGACATCCTGGATCAGCAGCGCAAACTAGAGACCTACCTCCAGAACCACTTCTCCAAAGATGAGAGGAGCAAATACGACTACCTCATGATTCTGCGCAGGGTGGTGAATGAGAGCACTGTGTGTCTCATGGGACATGAGCGAAGACAGACTCTCAACTTGATTTCTCTGCTGGCGCTCAAAGTGCTGGCAGAACAGAACATCATCCCTAACGCCACTACTGTTACCTGTTACTATCAGCCAGCACCGTATGTTAGTGATGTAAACTTCAGCAATTACTACCTTGCAAATCCTCCAGTGCCGTATAACCAGTCCTACCCCACTTGGTTGCCTTGCAATTGATTGCTTCACTTGAGTGTTCTTCAGCGGAGGCTTCTAAAAGCTGAGTGTACATAGACAAATAATGGACATTTGTAGGTTTTCTAGTAAGTAAGACTGTGGACTAATTACTTCCTGGCTTGCAGTGGGAATATGCAACCAGGCAACCTGTGAAAAACTTCTTTGGTTCATCTCTACAAATGCCGAGAAGCCTTATTACCTCTTCACTGCGAGAAGAGAACCAGCAACCAAATATTAAAGGAATAGTTACAGGACTAGGTACTTGTGTTGGAAGTGGCTATTAACTTGTCATCTAAGTGGAGTAATTCAGTAAACTGTGGTAGTTAATAGAGCTAAGACTGGGAAATTTATTGTGCAGAGCAGAAGCTGATTTAAAACCAAAACTTTTTGTTGACAAACCTCACTACTTTATACATCTTCAGTTCAGATTCTGGCCAGCTTCTTATTGAATTCTTGCGTAAGAGCTTAGGCTGCTTCTATTTGGCTGTGTGGAACTGGTTAGTGTATGGATAATGTCCCTCTTGTAGAGGGCCCAGTGGCTGTTTCCTGTAGTGCATGGGCATATGAGGTCCTGCCTCAAGTTGAAGGTTTCTTTGAAGCTGGTGATGGATTGATGAGCCTGTCTCTAAAAGCACGAGTTCAAGCTTATTGGTTTATCATAATCGTTTGGTCACTGTGTAACGTGTTTCTGGGAGGTGAAATTCTTGATCTATTGTGGTCTCAAACTTTACTTAATGAGGTGTGTAACCTCTAAGCAGAGCTCTGTACAGATGCTGTATGTGGTGAAAGTTTGCCCCTAGTTTCAGAATAACCTCTGAAGGAGTATCTACTCGCTTGGAGGTGCAGGGGGCTGAACTGCATGTGCTGAACTTTCTGCTTTGACACTTGTGTACTTCATAAGGATGGTTCTGTATGTAGCAGTACTAGAAACTGACTGGTAATACCTTAACTGGCAACTTTCACTCAATTGCAATAGTAAAATTCATACACTGTAAATGCTTCTGTTTTCTTTGTTTAATCAGAGAAGTAGACTAGAAAGACAAAAATTAGAGCTATTTAATATGTACTGGTGCAACGGTTAAGGATGCTTAATTGTTAACTCCTATGTCTTCTTGCTGTCTCCCTGAGTGTATGAGACCAAAGTGCTGGATCAAACAAATGATTTAAGTCTAGAAAGAAAAGCAGATGGAATAAAACTACATGGTTGCTGTTAGATGTGAAGAGTAATAGCAGAGCAGCATTTACTTGGCAGTGGGAAGGACTGCCTGTTCTTAGTAGGACCAAAGGCTTCTTGTTATGTTACAGGCTCTCCTACTTTCTCGTAACTAATGCATGAAGGCCACCTTAGTGTAGCAACAAGGCACTTCTTACCTGGAATACTGACTACTTGGAAGGCTTTTCTTACAACTGATGTGATGTTGGTGTTGTCCTGAGGGTCAAAGGTAATGCGAGCTTACTGATGTAACGAGTTACTTCTGCATGCAGAGCAATACTTGGCGTATTACAGAGTATCACCAGGAGAAAGTTCTTTTGTTTAAGAACTTGTAATTGCTTTCATCCCTTAAATAGCTTCAACTGACTTTTTGTTTTGTAAAGCTATGCCTGTTCCAAAAGTAAACCAAAACCATTGCCTAGAGGGACGAGTTTGATCTGAATATCAGCTTAGACTCGAGTCTTGTAGGATCTCATAGCTGGACTTTAGAAACTGTGTGTATCAGCTCATGCAGAAGTAGTAGTCAATACTGAAGAGGAGCCCTTATAAGTTTGATGCAAGTAATCTTTTTCCTTACTAGCCTTTGAATGCCTTGGCTGCTTAGTGTCAGGCTGGATGTGTCTACTGGGAAAAGAAGTGCTAGAATAAAGCTCTCCTGTGTTCCTTCTGAGACAGAGCTATGGGCACCTAGCTTCCCGCAATAAATATTTGTGCTCTTGGTGATGTAACTTGTTGCTGAGGCCTCCAAGGAAGCTTTGTGTAGAATGCTAGCTCTCTGAACAGCTGACTCCCTTGGTTTAAGCTTTGCAGGGCTACCGGGTCTGACATATTAAATTACTAATGCTTTTTAGCCTGGTTGTTAAGTTCTTGAGTAGTTAAACTGTAGCCTGCAGTTGCTTATTACTTACTCCATTGGCACTAAACAGAAGAAACAAAGTTACTGGGACTGCGTGCTGTGTCTCTTTGCCTTCAAATAATTCTACTTGGGCAGTTTAGACAGAGTTGAAATGCAGAGTTGAATAGATTTGTCAGGGTGCTGCTTGTGGTCTACTACTTTCTGGTTTCAAATTGTTGTGGCAGCAGCTCAATCTGGTTGTATGCTAGTTGGGTTGTGATCAGGTTTACGAGGACCCTGCAGCTGGGAGTAATATGAGAATGAATGCTAAGGTGATGACCCATGGCCAAGTTCAGGGTGCCTGCTTCATTCAGTCTCCCTGAAGTGCTAAATGGCGCAAGCCTCTTCTCTGCTTGCTTCTGTATCAAGTAGAAGTTTGAGAGAGGCTGCTGAACTTCAGGCTGTTACCCCAGTGCATTCTTTCTAGGCAGTGGCATCGTAGCAGAACTGCAGAAATACTGGACTGCAAGACTTGTATCAGCACATAGTTCCTGATGATTAGGCTTCTAGGAGACTAGACTAGTTTAAAATAGCAATTTTCTTCCTGTAGCTTAAATTCTGCAGGGCTAAGCCAGTCCGAAACATCTGTTTGTGAATATTCATCACCAAGTTCCCTTTAACTTACAGTTTATTGATACTACTTCCTCATTGTAAGAGATTAAATCTTCTTTATTTGATAAGGATGCTACTAAAGAAATCTACCAGTGAAGTACGTTTTAGTCATTTTCATTAGATCCCTGTGCTAACCACCATAGTTCTGAAAAGTGATAAGTTAAAGCATACCTTATGCTCCCTCAACTCAAGATGCAACTTGCTGTGCTTGTCTTCAGCTTGTTAGCTGTGCCACTAAGCAGGAGATTGTGATAAATGGTTACTCAGAAGCAATCTTTTACCTTGGGTAGCCTGTCTACAGAGCAGAAGGTTTAAACCAGGTCTCAATTAGGACTTTAAGTATTTGGACTTATAGATATCCATATTTTTGGGCTGAATTATGGGGTTGAGCATATGATATGTTTTGTGCCTAGATATCATGGGATTCTAGTAGAATAGCTGCTCATTCTTGGTAGTGAACTCTGCTTATCACTACATGAGAAGTCCAAGTTACTTTATAAGAGGCTTTCTCCAAACAAGTTACTTCAGTTTTAAACTGCTGGTGTGTTGATAGTGCTCGCTTAGTGAGAGGTATAGAAAACTAATGGAATTGGGTGCTGTAGTTGTTAGACGCAGGAATAAGCAATAAGCTGGTCATTGTTAGTAGCAAATGTGTGATTTGGGCATTGGGAGCCAAATGGATGGTAATACTTCTAGCCTTTGCATCTAAGTGTTGCTCAAACCATTACTGTCAGCTGTTAAATATGGTGAACTGTATTTCATATGGGCTATTTAATTCCAGTGGAACTCGCTCTGAGGTGGATTGCTGGGCTATATAGTTATAGAAGCTTTGGGAGTGGTTGGAACTCTCCAGCTTTTCTTTACCTGAAGAGGAGGCCACTCACTGAAGTGTTTGCATTGGGCTTGTCTCTCTTTCTGGTTAAAACCTCACGATTTGTTGAAATGAAAAAGCTTTTTTTCTGTTTTTTTTTTTTTTTTTTTTTTTTTTTAATTTTCCTATCAGAAGTCAGCTCTTGGAAAATCTATCTTGTACCTGTTCTGGAAAAGTAATTTTGTTTTGTTTCTTTAAGCTGGCAGGATAAGATACTAGAAAGATTTCAATTTGCGATGAGCCCAATTGTGAGATTAGTTACAGTAACTACCTACTGTCCTGCACTGTGGTGTTCACTTGTCATCCTTGGAAATTGGGTTTTGGAGCTTAATGATACTGAAATAATTGTACAAATAAACATATGTGAAACACTCTTTGCCTCAAGTTATTTTTGCATCTAAGTGGCATTGACTGGAAATAATTGTGGAGCTTATTGTCTGTTCATAGTACTATAAAGTTTGGAAGGGCACTCTGGAAACCTTCTAGCTCAGCTCCCTGCTTAAGCAGATTCATCAGAATATATGCAATAAATACACTGTGAGGTGAAGAAATAGTGATGAATTTATACAGTAATGTTTTCCTCCTGGGCCCTCCTCAAGGAAGGCAGGCTTTTTATCATGCGTGTATTCATCAGTCTCTTGACTGACTGAAGATTAGAAGTGGAATGCGATTAATCTTTTACTTAGTTTGTAGTGATGGTTTGTAGAGAAGCATTTGGTCAGTGTGGGTTGAACAGGTCAATGCTAAATAAAAGATAGGGGCATGTGGCAGTCTATTTGTTGCTCTAGATTCAAAAATAAATCTTCTATAAAAAGCATGCTTGACATGATGCCTTTGCTCAGTCAACCTCTACCCTGTTAGTTAAGTAACACTAGAGAAATTCCAGCCTTCAAGAGCTCGTAATGGCTGTAAGTGCAAGCTTCTGCAGAGACTAGAGTGTGCTATAGTACTATGAAGACAGTTATGAAGCTTGTGTAGTTGCAATTTCTTCCCCAGACTTAAATGGAGAACTGATAATCCAGCTGTACAAAAGCTGGATGGCACAGACTGTTAGTTTGTCATCTGAAATGCTCTTAGCTCCTCAATTTATCTTATAAAAGTTTCAGGGCTTTTTTTGTGTGTGTGTGTATTAGTGTGGGTATTAGAAGCACCAGTTATGTTCTGCTATAGCAACACTACTGTAACCTTCTGCTTTGGCTCAATGGTTTTAAAAAAAGCACCCTGTATCCTGTAGGTGAGGCTGCCCAGTGGAAGTAGTAGTCAACCTGCCAAACCTTAGTAGTAATTTTCCTAGCAGGAAGGAGTTGAGTCATCATGCTGGAAAACTAGTCTTGCCAAGACCCATATGCAAAGCAGCTGCTAGATGTGAACTATCAGCTTCAGCTCTGAAAATTAAGGAGAGTTGCACTGGCTGCTGTAGATGTTACCACGTTAATTAACCCAGGGCTTTAGTAAACCAATAAGAACCAGTTGCCTAGGCTGGTATCCAGCAAAATGCTGTAAGGAGTTCCCATTGCTCAAAATGGTGTCTGGGATGCTCTGCTGCTTGTGCTTCTCTGTTCTCCACTCTTAGAAATAATCCTAATCTCCTCTGACTAGCTTGTCCACTTCAGGCCTTGGGCATGAAGTCTCCTGCTTTGGAGAAATGATCTCTTTCAGTGAGTCGCTGGTGATTTGGTGCCATAGAAGAGGTCTTTGTGATGGTGTCCTCATGTCTTATTGTACGCTTCAAGAACCTTATTGTCTTATCTCATTATTTAAAACTACATTATTTCTGTAGCCAAGGATTCGTGAGAGTCTTTGAGATGGAGAATGCTGCATCTTTCTCAACAAGGATGAGACATTTCAGACTGCACTGTACTATCTGATAAACTCCACCTCTTAGATGAATAGAGGAAAATGAGCTCCTGGAGCCCTGTTTTCTGTCTTGGTTTGGAAACTAAGCACCTTCTTCCCTTGAAACTTGTCTCTGTGTATTTGTTGAACCAGCCACTTGGTTCCTGCATTCAGTGCTCTCTGTAGCCACAAACAACCTCTCTTTCCCACATGTATCATGTCCCCACCATTTTTCCTGTAGCTCTGTGGCATGTTGGGTGCTTCTGCTGGCTTAGTTATTTGCAGTGAGTTCAGAGTCCATCTGCTTTCCAAAGCTGCCTTTTCAATCTGGTATTGACAGCGTCTGTATTCCTGGCTTCCAGATGTAGTGTTTTGCATCTGGTAATATTAGAAAAACACTTTGTCTGAATCCCACAGTTGAGTGCACACAAAATAGATGGACAAGTTTTTGTGTGATGGCTGGAAATGGCAAATGCTCACAGTTTTGCATCGTTCTTGCATATGGTAGATGGTTGTGGGTACTTAGTTTTCAACCCACCTGCAGGTTTCAGTGTCAGCACAGAGGTACAGGATGTAAGTTATTTTGGGCTTTCTTTGTAGATTCAAGGTACAGACAGCAGACAAAGCCTTTATTTGCTCACTGTACTTAACAGCAGCTCTTCAGTCCTTTCCTGAGAGCTTTTACAATACTGTTACATCTGTAAGTCATCACAACATCTGTCTGTTTTACTGTTCATGTGGGGCTCCCCTGATGTTGTGTACTGCTGAATAATTGCCAGGACTGATGGATCTTTATAGACTTCATGAGCTGCCTTCTGCTCTCTCCTCCTGGGCAGCTTTTTCCAAGACCAGAGGAAAGCAAAGCTATTTCTGGGAAGAGAGACTGCTGCCAACCCCATGTCCCAGTTCTCTGTGACACCAGAAGGTTTGTGTCATCAAAAAAGGGGGCTGGATCTGCACATAGGTCTGTGTTCAGGGCTCTTGACTTGCCAACAGGCTGTGCTGGGATGTGTTGCTGTAGCTCTGTCCAATGAAGCTGAAGACTTTGGGCTTAAATTCATGGAGCTGATCCAGGCAAACAGTCATCTGTCTGTATTTATGTATGTGTGTGTGTATATATATATATATAGTGTGTATGTGTGTGTATATATGTATACACATGCTGTGTGTTTGGGATAGAAGTAAACTAAACAGAGAGCACTGTTCTAGCTGAGTGTATAGGCATTTTGCTTGGGCTGTTAGTCTCCTTCACCACAGCACTTCTGTGGCAGGAGGAATCCTGTTTGCTACCATTCCATGGATCAAAAAACAAGCCCTGAGGAAAAGCAGCACTGTTAGGTAACTCGGTGACATGCTGACAAAGCTGGGAGCGAATATTTTGGAAGCCCTACGTATTGACTGGATGGGAAGAGCTAGAGTCCTGGGGCATCTGTTTCATTTCAGAAATAGGATACTCAGTTATAGAATAACAATGGTACGTTAATCACTACTATTTTATCGCATGTTACAAACCTGCCTGTCCTCAGCACTTAGGCTCTGGTACTCTCTGCTCTTTGGTGTCTGGTTAGGCATAAGATTGTCATCTGGATAGAATTGCTTGTATGACCAAGAGTCCCAGCTGACCATAGCCTGAGTTTTTTGTTTAACTAATGAAAATCAAAGTTCACTGAAATATCAACTGAAAATATGCAAATATATATATATAATTCATAAATAATGTGGACAATATGGTATTTGACAGAGATCTTGTCTTCAACTGCAAAACTGCTTGCAAAGTTATGATTTATAGTTCCAGAGCAACTCCTTTGACTCTGTAGGCTCATACTACCTGATTAGTGATTTTTACTTATCAAAAACAAAGGAGCAGTAAAAGGATCTACAAATCATTTCAGAGATCTGACTTTTCTTGTCATATTATATAACCTGTCTTTTATCAAAGAGCATACATCCATTGCTGACAAAGCCTGCAGATCAGAGACTTCATGGAAAAGTAATAGTACTGCTGTCATTCCTTGAATCAATCTGTATGTGAACAGAAGAAAATCACAGAAAAACAGTTTCCTTATGATGGTTGTTCTTGAGGCTGTATCAGACATGCTTAGTAATACCATGTAATTTCTGATGCAACTGTGTTAGAGGGGGTCTCTTGCTGTTGCTGTGAGGAAAAAACAGGCTGCAATATAATGGTGCTGCCCTGTGTAGATGTTTGACACAGCCTGAACTGAATGGCTAAACCTGTAAGATTATGAAAGGTCCAGGTGCCCAGTGCTACCTAGAAGCTGATAGCTAGCAATGAGAATGGAACCTGTGTACTTGGATGCTTTTGGAGAGGGCTTGGTGCTTGAAGGCATAGGGCCCTGGATTCTCCAGCCTTGCCTACTGCACAGTGAAGTAAATTAGGCATAAAGTAAAATCTTCCTTCCAAATTTCCTTGCTCTTGTTAATCAAGATTCATAGCAACCTCACATGCTTCTTTTATTTTTCTAGTGCTTTAATTTCCTTTTTTATTTCCGTACCGATGGATTCTTGAGAATCCAGACATGCCAGAATGCATTTAGACTTTAACCAAATCTTCATTCTCGCAATATGGAGCAGCGGAGAACTGAAGCACTTAAAAATAAAATGTAAATGCCATATAAATATTGCAGACAAACTTTAAAACAAGCAAACAAAAAAAGCCCACTACCCAAAACTGTTTTTAAAGCTCAGAGAACTCTTACTGAAAACATTTTAAAGGACTAAAAATCTTACATTTATGAGGTAGTTTTCATTTTCTCCCTTCTACTTCTGTACATGTACCAGGAAGACTTGCTGTGATGACAGGAGCAGAGTGTTCAGGGATGAAGATTTAACTCAGAGACTAGAACTTTGTCAAAGGAGAGAGTTTCATATCTTTCATGTATGTTTAGCCCATTCTCTTAGCTATTTCCTCCTATTGACTTTGGTCCAAAGATGAATGAGATCACTGTCAGTCTGGTGAACTTCAAGGGCTCCTTAATTCCCAAGGTAGAGAAGATGGCTTCAGAACATCTTAAAGCCAGCAGGAGAAAACCAGTCAGTCCTGGGAAGTACTGGTGACTGTGCAAGCAAGACTGATTTAGACAGTGTTTGTACTGTGTAGCCAGTAGGGAGAGGGAGGTGATTGTCCCCCCCCTGTTCAGCCCATCTAGAGTACTGTGTCCAGGTTTGGGGCCCCCAGTACAAGAAGGATGTGGAGCTCTTGGAATGGGTCCAGAGGAGGACCACTGAGATGATCAGTGGGCTGGAGCACCTCTGCTATGAAGAAAGGTTGAGGGGTCTGGGCTTGTTTAGCTTGGAGAATACTCCAGGGAGATCTCACTGTGGCCTTCCAGTAAGTAAAGGGAGCCTATAAACAGGAGGGGACATGGATGTTTACAGTGGTGGATAGTGACAGGACAATGGGGGATGTTTTTAAACTTGTGATGAGTTGACCAGAGGGCAGTTTTGGTTTGCTTATGTTCAGTCTTGGGTAAATTTCATGAGAATTAAAGGCTTCTGTTCCAGTACTGTAAGAAGGAATCTAGGAAGAATCACAAATCCTCATTTCTGACTCCAGTTCTAAAGGTTAGTCCAATAAGTGCCTTGTGCATGTAGTCCTGGCATGTGAGAGGATATGTGTGGTGTCCAATGGGAATCACCATACTGACACTGAAAGATTTTTTAATATTTTTTTTGGACATGAATCTGGATGTGAGCAAGGAGCTCAACCACCCTGTCTTCAGGAGAAGGTAGGGTCCTTTTGTGGATGTCCTTACAAAAATCCCCATCCCTGACAGATGTGACTGAATGGAATTCCTTCTGACAGATCATTCTCTATGAAGAAATACTATCAGAGACACCTCACAAGTATCTTGGTGGAGGTCAGACTTTCAAGTGAAAATAGATATGGATCTGGAGGGAGGGACTCTTGCAGACAAACCAAAGCCAGTAGAGCCGCTCAGCACCGCGGACAGCGCCAGACCTGGCTCTCTTCGGCGGCAGTAAAAGGGGGATCGGCGCTGAGCAGCCCCCTCAGGGGGCTTCCCTGTCCCAAGGCAGCCTCCCTTCGGAGCTGAGAATAGCGAGGGTCAGGTAGCAAGCAGCAGAGCCTGGTGCTTTGCTTGCTGAGTAAGCACCAGCCTGCAGCCAATGGAAGGAATGAAATTGGAGACTTGCCTTTCCAAGTGTGTTTAAGAAAAGGAAAGTTCTCATGAGCTGGCAGGTTGTGCCTTACGTCCTCCCGTAATTATGAAGGGTACTGTTACATGAGTATGAAAGGAAGCTGAGAGCTCATTTCCAGCTTTCTCAGGGCCTTTCTAGTACCCGTTGCCTGTAAAAGTACTGTGCGCTGACTGACCAGCAGCTATGGGATGTGTATACCAGTCCCTCAGCCTCTGGTGATTAATGTTTCATTTCACTGTGAGAGTTTTTTAAGGATCTATTAATTTACCTTTCCACACGAAAGAAGAAAATATGTTTATTTGAATTTTTACTGGTGGAGGCCTGTGAACAAAAGGAAAGAGATGAGAATTGAAGCAGTCGCATGGTGTTACGCCCCTTCAGGCTCACCTCTACAGTACAGTCCTCCCTGCAATGTGGAATGTCAAGCATTCCTGTGCTTCTTTATCAAAAATCACAAATTCTCACAGCAAGGCCTTTGTAGGAGATGTCTGCTCAGAACAGGTAACTCAGGACAAATACGAGAACAGCTTATTCCCTCACCTCCTACCTAATGCTCACTGTGTGCTGGTCCACAGCTCCTAGACAGTTTGTAATATCATAGAATGACTCCAGGCTGGAAGGGACCTTAAAGCCCATCCACCATCAATCTCCTACTGTGGGCAGTGTTGCCACCCACTAGATCAAGCTGCCTGGGATCCCATCCAACTTAGCCTTGAATGCCTCCAGGGGTGAGGTATTCAAAGCCTCTCCAGGCAGCTTCTTCCAGTGCCTCACACCCTCTGAGTAGAAAATTTCCTCCTAATCTCTAACCTAAACCTCTTCTCTTTTAGTTTAAAACCATTCTCCATTGACATATCGCTATCTGAACACACAAAAAATTGGTCCTCCCCTATTTATAAGCTCCTTTTCCAGTCCTGGGAGGCCACAATGATATTTCCTTGGTGTCTTCTCCACCCTAAGTAAGCCCAGGTCCCTCAAGCTTTCTTCATAGGGGAAGTACTGCAGCCCTATGATCATCTTCATGGCCTTCCTTTGAACCTGTTCCAAGAGCTCCACATCCTTCTTGTACTGGGGGGTACCAGACCTGGTTGCAGTACTTCAGGTAGGACTTCATGCAAATAGAGTAGAGGATAACCATCTCACTTGCCCTGCTGGCCACCTCTCTTTTTACACAGCCCAAAATACTGTTGGCTTTCTGGGCTTCAAGAGCACACTGCTGGCTCATATCCAGATTTCTGTCCATCAGAAGGACCCCTGAGTCCTTCTGGCAGGTCTGTTCTCAATGAGTTATTTTCCCAGTCTGTATGCTTATATGAGACTGCTCTGACCCAAGTGCAACACCTTGTGCTTGGCCTTACTGAATCTCCAGGAGTTGTTTCCAGAAAGTTGAGAACATGTAAAAAGCCACACTTAGTTAACTGTTGGGCTTGCATAGCAGATAATCTCTTCTGGTGTCATGGTGGGAGATCCTGATGTTGTTTCAGCCTACGCGCTCTCTAGGCCAGAAACCACGTGTTAGAAGCATTTAGGCAGCAGCTTAACATGTAGCTCCTAATCCCTTTGACATTTGGTAGAGATAGCAGGCAGACCATGCAGTATGGGTTCTTACAGAGGCTTCTGTATTGAAGAGTGTGATAATCAAGCGTGAAGGACAGAAAATGTCAGAAAGGAGAATGTGTAACTAAGGATAGTGAAATCAGGACTAGGTCAACCTGATGCAGAAATGTCAATAGGAGGAAGGAGCCCAACACAAAGTGGTCCTTTCTTCTGCTGCTTGTAAAAACTCCATCTGGGACACGTGCCTTACTGTACTGGTACACCCTGCCCAAGAGGACTCAGTATTCCACACCTTCAGTGTGTCCCTCTTGAATGGGGAGAAAAAGGGTGAGGGAACTCAGGGCTGGCTTGGGAGTCCAAGCAGGTGTGAGTGAACACCCTGCTCAGAGTGTCCCTGCTTGACCAGGTGCTGAACCAGATATCCTCCAGAGGTCCTTGACATCCTCAGTCATTCAGAGAGATCTTTGATTCCTGGGGTTACCAATGGTCCCCTTCAGTAGTTAAAAACACACACACACACAACAACACAAAACAACCCAACAAAAACAGATGAAAAGGTGTTCAGTTGTATGCTACTGAAGGTGGGGGACATTCTTCTCCACCCTCTCCCACAGAACTCAGCCCTTCCATCCCCTGCTTGCAATTCCAGGTCTTCCCCCATCAGCTTCCTTCCTTTCATACCCCTTTACAGGAGCAGAGGAGTTTGGGGGCCAAGTACCATATCTATGTCCAGCCTATGATTCCAGCAGCTCCTTTCCAGCTTCATGTATGTAACTGCATTTTGGTGTTTCAGAGTCTGGGGTCTGCACCTGTCTTGCAGGCCTCCTGCTCAGGAGTGTGTACTCTGGCATGGGGAGGGAGCCTAGCCAGGTGTGTAACTGTCCCAGCAGCCTTGGGCAATGCTTTGTGTAAGCAGGACTGTGTGAATTCAGTCAAATTTCACAAACAAGGATAAGGACAAACACAGGACATAATCAGTGCTCAAATTTAGAAACTCAAGGTTTCCTGAGAGAGACAAGAGAAACAGAGGCAGAACAGGTGTTGCAGTCCCCGTGGGTTTCGTTTCCTTCTGTCTTGGATTCTCAGTAATGAGTTAGGTCCTGGTTAAGGGGCCCAATTTATATGACCTGCAAGAAAACAGCATTTTAGGTGCAGCCTTGTTGCTGTATGGGGATGGAGGTATGCAATGCCCCATGTGGAGGCACATCTGGTTGCCTCTAGCAGTAAGCAATAGGAGGACATCTGCAGGTTTGGGCATGGCTTGGGGTGGGGTGGACATATCCTGAGTAAATGAGAAGAGAGTCTGAAGGTTGCAGCAGGCTTGGGGCTCTCCCAGGGCTGGATCTAGGAAACGGTTGTTGTTCTGGTAGGGACCTGCAGAGCATCAGCAGCCTCAGAATACAGTCCCAGCATATACACGACATGCCACTCCGATTTGATTTTCTCCCCTTTACTGTTTGTATCACTGAACTTCATGGGATGCCTGTGAGTTGCAGATCCTTTCTGTTTGAAGGACTGCATCTGCTGGCCTTTCCTACCAGCACCACAGCAGCATGGGTGGTGGGTGCTAGTGTCAATATGGCCATGCCACTGTCCTGAGAGAGAGGCCAGGACTCCTAAGGAGCTAGAGCCATAAGGGTAAGCATTTAAAAACAGAGGCCTCCTGGTTATGCTGAAGCTGGGGTGCTTTGGGGCTGTCAGCTGCCAAAGAATGCCAGGCACCATTCTGCAAAGCTCATCCTTTTCCGAGCAGCTTAATTTGTTTTTTTTTTCTGGTGTAGGTGAGAGCTGGCTGTTTCTGAACTGTGATGGCAGAATAGGGCTGGTGGCTGGAAATAGCTTTCTTCTCGGTGCCCTTTCTGACTGAGAACAGCAACCCTGAAAGAACACGCAGAAGCTAAAACGGGATGAAGCCAGAAGGCCAGGTGCAGCCTACACAGAACCTTTATTAGCATCCCAGGTGGCAATGACATACTGAACTGGGGAGGGGGAAAAAAGAGAGAGAAACCAGCCGTGTTCTGCTGCACTCAGGATGCTTGGGCTTGCAAAGTTCAACCCAGGTGTCTGTGGGCTGCAAGAGCACTTTTCTGTGCTTCAGACCCCATCCTCCTACTCCTCTCTCCTTCATACCTCTGTGCTCTTGAGATGCCCAGGAGGGTCAAAGCAGCAGTTCAGCATCAGCTGGTAAGAGCCATCATGGAAAGCCTGTTGGTGTGACTGTGCTGCTTAGTGTCTGCAGGTGTTCTCTGCCCTCGTGCTTTGGAAGAGCTCTCTGGGCATGATGAGCAGGAGCCTTTCAAAAGACTCAAGTTAGCTCACTCCATCTACAACATGAAACCTTCCCATTTCTCTAAAATCAGCATTAAAACAGAAAAGAAAGCTGGCTTTCTGTTCCTGCTTATGAAAAGTAGCAGGGAGAACTGCTTTGTTTGGGAACTTTGTGATGTTGTCTGGCTTTGTTTTCCACTTTTGTGGGTTGTTTTTTTTTTCTTTTTTTTTTACAGGAAACTAATCTCATTGCTCTTCTTCTTTGTCCAGAAGCAGCCATGTAGAGCATGAATTTGACACGGCTTAACCAAAAGGGGAAAACATGGGCTACCAAGAGGCAAACGTGTTTCAGTCAGTGTAATTATTCAAAACATATGTGTTTTGTGTTGGTTCCTCCTAGCAGCTGTTTGCCTCCAGATGTCTGACAAGTTATTGGAAGTTGGTGTTTTATGTGAAAACTCAAAGTTTGTTTGCTGTTTTGGTTAGAAAAGGATAGTTTCCATCTCTGTCCTTATCTAACCATCTTCAGGCAGAAAACAGGGTGGAGGACTGAAACATTAGGAAAGCAGGTCATGGAAAGAGAACCCAGTTCAAGACTCATAACACAGATCTGTGAGAAAAAAGACCCTAAAAATAAAAATAAGCATACCACAATAAGAAGACTCTTCTTGGTTATGGACCAGAAAACAAAAGCCCTTCAGCCAATAGGAACAGAGTCAAATTCAGGAACCTTGTATGCTTAGCAACAGCTCCCCATTCACTGTGCTGATGGCCTTGTAGAGCAATAAGTAATCAGATAGTTTGGAGACAATTTCTTGGCAAAGCAGTAGTGACCCTGGGCTTTCTAGCTCATTTTCTCAGTGGATTTAAGCAGCTGCCCATGACCCATCCAGGAGTAGGTAGGTGTACTTCATGGTTCAAGCTGAGGTTGGAAAAGAGCAGGGGAGGGCAGCTGGGGTTAGGAACAGGGTCTGCACCACAGGGCGGTGGGCATGGCCTTGGGTGCCAGAGTTCAAGCAGTGTCTGGACACTGCTCTCAGACATAAGGTTTAAATTTTTGGTACTGTGTGGAGCCAGGAAATTAAATCGCTGTGGGTCCTTTCCAAATCAGGACACTCCGTATGATTCCAAAATGACCCCCTAGCTTGTATATACTGTACTTCTTACCTTCAGCCTTCTGGGTGCTGTACCCTTCTATGTACACTATGACAATAAACTGAGTACATGAAGGTTTTAACCTGCAACCAGGTTAAAAGTAGGTTTTGGGACCCTTGGAAATGGAGCACTCTGTCCCCTCATCCCTGCTCTGCTCCCACATCTTCCCTAAGGGATGGAGGCCTTCTGTGGGCACTCCAGGTTTCATGTTGTGCTACTTGGTTCTGGGGGAGCAGTCCAAGCACTGACTCTGCCCTCTCCTCCTGGCAGCCACACATGAGGTTACACAACTGTGTATCTGAATTACTCATACTCCAGCTTATTATTTCTCCTAAGATGCTAAGCTAGTTGGAGGCTGATCAGAGCAGAAGAGTCTCCTGGTGCATTTGTTCTTCGAATGCTTGGGTGGGCTGCTTCTTGTTATGGCTTGTTCCAGTGCCAAGAGCAAAGGCTGTTTCACTCTGGCTTGGTGTGCACATGCTGTCACTGTCCTGGAGCTGCCACAGCTGCTCTTCTCTTGGGATTTGCCAGACACAGCAAACCTGCTGCTGTTTAGACTGTGCAGGGTGCTGGCAGCTGGAAATGGAGGGCTTGGAACAGGGTGAGCTCACAAACATGGCATGATTTCATTGATCCCAGTGTCATGGTTCAGGCGTGCACCCAGCTCTTGAACCCTGTAGCACATCAGAGAGTGCTGGATAAGTTCAGGGGCTCCTGAACAGCTTTGTTCCCACAAAAAATAAGCAATCCAGAAACAAGGCCAAACTAAGCCTCAAGAAGCATCCACAGTCAGTGTATTTAATGATAATGGATTGAAATTGCACCAAGATGTGCTATGGGATGGCAGTGGTTTGCTGCCCATATTGGCTGGATGCTCCAGGGTTGCAGTGCATTTCCATGCAACAGCATTGCTTCAGGGCTGTGTCCAGGCTCATGAAGGCTCATCAGAAAGCCTTGCTGCTGGCTCTCCAGTGTATTATTTCCACAGGTCTAAAGACTGTTTTTAGTTCTACAGCTTGCTGTCTCAGTAATACAACTTGCATTCAACAGCAAGTACCAAAGAATGTCTTTCCAACTCAGCTGTTCTACTGCACTTTGAGGCCGCTTGGAAAAGTGCCCCTGGAGGATGGAGCAGGAGGGGAGGTTGCAGCAAACAGCCATAAGTCTGTTTTTAGTGACTTTTATCTTTGAAAGCTCCCTGCAAACTGCAAAATATTTCTTCACTGTTCCTTCTGTAATGACTATTGTAACTGGTTTTGCTTGCTAATGATAACAGTGATGATCACAGAGTGTAGAGTGAAACATTTAAATGCAATTCAGCAGAGGAAAATTTGCCTAACTGAATCAGTGGCTCCAGAAACATCTGGAAGGGTAGTTTGCTTGCTGCACAAACACCACCATCTTCTCTGGGTCTCAGTAAACTCTCATATCAGCTACCTATCCCTGTGCCCCTTGGATATCTGTCTCCAGTTGGCATGTGAGCAGATCTCACTGGTAGCTGCTACTACACCAGCCAAGCTGCAGAACATTTCTGTGTATTTTCTTTTGGGGTTGTAAATTACCAGGTTTAAAATTGTATTTATTTTAAATTCCTGGTCAGTCCCTCAAAAAATGCTTGTGTCCTATGCTGCTATAAAAGAGTTTCATTCAAAAAGATTCTAAAGTGCAATCAAAGTTGCTCAGACAGGACACGTCTCAGCACTGGCTGATAATAGAAGAGTTGAGTGACTCTGAGGCTTTTTCCTCTGCTCTCCTGTTCTTGGATCAGCACCTGCCATGCTGACTCAGTGAGTCTCTTTTGGAATCTCCTGTAACTGTCTCTGGGCCCTTACCCCTTGCTGATGTATCACAAAGACTTTTAGGAACTCTTGTGACTGCACGGATGTATGAGGCTGAGAGTAGCGTTTGGTTATGCTTAGCTTGTTACTACTGATAGCAGAATGAGAAGATCTATTTGCTATGACTCTACCTGCCCCAAATATAACTTTTACCATTTCCTGTGTTCAATCCAGCGGGTCAAACAGTTGGACCAGCTCACTGCTCCAGCAGAAACCCAGCTTAGCAAGAGCCAGTGAAGAGTTTGTCAGTGAGTCAGGGAATACATAGAACTAACAAATGCCAGGCAACCATTCCCTTTTCTTACACTGCTAATACAGTCAAGGGACCACAGTGCACCTTCCCTGTCCTTGCATAGCGTTTGTTAGTCTTCAATCCACAAAGACACCTTTGAAATGCCCTTCCTGGGCAGACAGGGTAACATCTTGCTTGCAAACCTATTCAGATGATGTAAATACAGCTTCTTCTGCCAAAGTATTAGCAATGCGTAAGTGCATCCAAGTTGTTGCATGAGCTAACTGCTGCTTTTAACCTTTTAAATCATGTAAGTTACAACCTCCTCATCGTGTAAATATTCCAATGAGAATGCAAAATCAAGTTTGAAACCAGATCTTTCTAGTAAATAAGTATAGTCCACCAAATGGATAATGCTTGGTGTGTTCTGCAGGATGTGCACCTAGTTCCAGTGCAGGGTACCACTGTACTGATCCATCGATCTCATTTTGTGCAGAATTGCTTTACAGTCCATGAGTTTGTTACCATTCCCAGTGCCATAACAGAAATCAAAGCGATCCTGTGAGCATCTCGGTGAGCTACAGGACCTTCCCAAAGGACTGCAATTGAACTCTTCACACTTTCCTGCAGCAAACTCGATCAGTGATTCAAATATCACAGAAGCAGATAGCAGCTCTATGCAGGCAGCTATGAGTCAGGACTGTGATTACAAACGTGAACGCAATGCAGATTGGGTGTGAATGCTGCCTCCAGTCCAGGTGTAGTCCCTTTTCCTCTCAGACTTGGTCAGACAGTCTCTCTAAGACCTGGCCCTGGCTTCATGTACCATTAGTGACTCCTCGGTTGCAAAGCAGATCTCACTCCTACAAACAGCTCCACCCAGAAGCATCAGTATTAGAAGACACTGCACAGTGCCAGAGATGTTCCTCCTTTCACAACACAGGGATGGGCATTTATTACTTTTCCTCTTCACTCCCCAAAAAGCATAGAATACTTTTCTGATAGACTGGAAGAGTGGAGATTGTGCTGTCTACATCTCAGCTAGATTAAGGGGGTTCCCATAAAATGTAGGTGAAAGTGCTGCTCTTGTTTCAGCTGCACTGTAATCTCAAAGAGCCATGCATCATCTGGATGAGGAATCTGGTTTTCAAGGGAAGCACAGCTGAGAAAGGCTTAAAACAGGATCTGATTAGCCAATTAAAAACAGATGCTGTGCTGGCAGGCAGGCTGATGTGGATTATCTGATACAATCCCCTTCCCCTCATTTTTGTACATAATGTCCTTCCAAGCAGAGCCACCTCCCCCGTAGCTATGTCTAAACTGTATTAGGAATCTTGGCAATTTTGCCACTTAGACATGTTGTGAATGGCTTTGTCATTTGAAATATCTTAGAGAGATTCTAGAGTCAGATAGCTGAATACTTACCAAAAAGCTACCTGGTAGTCAAGGGAGTCAGACTCCATGCTGCAAAAGGCCTGGGGTTGTAGTATTTTGATCTCTGCCATCCTTCACCTTTGCAAAGCATTCTACCCTTCTCCCCCAGGAAGAACTCCATGAGACAGAACACTCGCCCACCACCCCATACTTTGCTTCTGTTTACACCATACAAACTAAGAGGGCTCTGTGTCCTAGCACTGAAGCATAAAACATTTTGTTGTTTTTTTTTCTTATTTAGCTTAGAAAGGAAATAGCTTTTTGCAATAGGTTTACTTGTTTCTCATTGCTCCGCTGCTTTAGCTCATCCATATCCTCATCTGATCTTATTGCAAAGGCTGCTGGTACTCATTTATCTCTCTAACTTAGGTCCAATCCCTTTTCCATAGAAGACTGAAGTAAAATCATTGGGACAGCTGCCCTAGGACTATAGGCTATGTAGTAAGGTTTGTCTTCCTTGGCCCAGGAGGGTCATGCACTGAGCTGTGTCAGTAGATAGCTTCTTAATCTATTCCCTCAAATGCAGCTGAACAGAGAGCCTTTCTCTCCCAAGCCTGCACTCGTAACAGAATTCACTAGTATCAGTTACTCCTTAGCCAGAATCAACATATTCAGGAATGTCTGTAACATACTTAGAGGTGCAAACAAGTTTCAAATTGGGACTATTGCTTCTGCTGCTTGGTCAGATATAATAGGATTCATCCCTGAGAGGCCAAGAAAAGGGGAAAGAAAAAACAGGATTTACTTTTGTTTTTCACTTTGACAAAGGAGAAAGGCTGATATCAGCTCACAGAAAAGCAGAACCATCTAAATTAATTTCACATGGAGTGTCTGGTCTCAGCAGTTGGATGCTAATCCTTTGCAGCACTGCTCAGGGATAGACTGAAGAGAAGGTCTAATTCAGGACAAGGCAACAGAGGCATATGTGACAAAACAAAACAAAAAACCCAACAAGGTTTTAGGCTACTATGAGTGAAGCAAAGTTGCCAGAAAGACTCAGCAGCCCTGTTTTCATTTTAAGAAAGCAGGAGAATGAGGGAAAAGAGCAGCTCAATTTCAAATATACATAACAAATTCATGCTGCCTCAATCTCCTGCACAAACCTGACATTCTGACTTTGCCTACAACTCTTTGCCACCTCCTATTCCCAACAGCAGCTGCTTAAGAAGAAAACAAAACACAACCGGAGGAACATAAGCAGCTACCAAATGCTTTTACCTTTCACTACTTTTGTAACTGCTTTAAAGTTCAGAGACTTAGATTGAATGACCTGCCCCTGGTGAGACATCAGCTTGACAGAACCTGGCCCCAAACACATCTGAATGCAGCTTAAGTAAGGAAGCCCCTGTGATGCTTTCAAAAGAGGTGTAAACTAATAACAATCAAGTGCCTGAGTGCTGCATTTGAGTTTCAGTGACAGTAACCATGTCACTCTAATGTCAACATCACAGGGAGTTACAGCAGCAAGAACAATACTCACGTAATTATACTAATACACTTCCCTGTGGTGACTCCCTCCGTGAGCCTACAGATGGTGTGAAATAGTCTAAAGCTTTCATCAGGAGTTTTAATTCTGCAGTGGGTAGGGTTGTTAAAACACTTAAGAGTTCAGACGTGCACAGAGTGTGCTCCTGGGCCTCTCTAAGATGAGCACATTGTATCCACCCTTAATTATGGTATGCCCGTGTTTACCTCAGCCTAAAACACAGTTTGTATATTGGGATTATTTTAATTATATTGAATAACCTGTGATCCTCAATGATTCAATCCCCTTCCCCCCTATATTGCATTACTTCTAAAAGGCTCCAGTAAAAAGTCATAAATCACCATAAACGCAGAGCCACTGAAAAAAAAAAAAAGCATGATTTTCACAGCACAGTGCTGCTCTGTCCTGCCACTCACATATGTAAGACTTGCATTAAAAAAATAACATAAAATTAAATTAAAGCAAGGTCTTTCAAGGGAAAAATATACACAATAAGATGCACAGTGCCAAGATCTCCTTTTTCCACTTTGCAAATGCTCCAGAGACGGTTTTGCACTTCATTGAGCCAAGTAATTTCTTAAAATGACTGGGCTCGAGTCTGAAAAACGTGCAGACAGAGTCCTAAGGAAAAGTGTTCAGGTCTCATGACTCTGAGCCATGTGTGAGCTAAAGGCTTAGGGACTGCCTCAACCCATGAAGCTGAGAGCTCTGTTTTCGCAATACACTTTGAATCACCTTTAATTTGCCTATTAAGTGGGCACTGGCTATTTTGCAAATGCCCTGGTGGAAATGCCATGGGTGTGAAAAACAGCAGCTGGTTAATGGGGGTGGAAAGCTATACAAATCGTTAGAGAGGCATGGAAAATTCACTGCTGGCTGTAAACCAGTCAGGAGACAAGGGCAGCTGGTAAACAGCTAGGTGAAAGGAGGAGGTTAGGAACGTGTGGTAGCTGCTCCAGATTGACTGCTGCTATTTTCCTCTCTCAAAAAACACCAGAGAAGCAGTGAAAGAAGAACTGGCAACCCAAGTATTAACAGCAAGGTGGTTTTCCATTGTGCTACAGTTTCCAGCTTTCAATAGCACCTTAAATCTGATAATGGAATCACACAGATCCTGGGGGACACTTAAAAAACAGTATTAAGTTGTATGTACATGACTATTAAATCCCAGCCAAGTTTTCATCTGTAACTGACATACCAACACGCTGAGGGTACATGGAGCATAAACACAACATCAAGCCAAAAGGAGGCCAAGGCAGGAGAGAAAGGAAACTCAGCGTGGGCCATCTTCCACTGTACTCCTAACACAAGAAAGCCAAAACCCTCAGAGTGCAAACAAAGTGTGATTGTGTGTCACAACATCAAAATCAAGGGAGAATTATTTTCCTACTTATCCCAACAAGATAAAGTGCTAACCACCTTGTTAGATCTCATGATGACATTTCATACTTAGAACTTTTGTGACATTCTTCCTACTATGGATTCCATTATCCCTGATGATATCATTTAAGGGAGTCTTCTCCCTCCTCTTCTTTCAGTGTTCTCTTGGCAGCTAAAAGACTTTTAACATCCAATACCGTAAATACTACTGCTGCACTCTCATATAATATACCATGCCTGTCAAAATCAGCAGATGTCATACACTATGATGTGTAAAACAGTATATCAAGAAGTAAAAAGGACATTGACATCTCTAAGAAACCATTTGGCCTCTCCACCACTTGGAAAAGATGGAATTCTTTTATCATAGAAACACATCTGGTATTTCAAAGCAGGCACGAAGAACTCTAGAAGAGTATAAAGGAAGTGTAAATGCTTTTCAATTTTATTCTTGCTGGGAGGGTAGTGGCATCCTGACATGTCACATAATTCACTGAAGATGGACTGGGACTGTATCAGGCTCCTAGCTCAGTCAGCAGTTATGGTACTAAGTTCTGCAGTAATCTCTGCTTGGCTCCAGCGTTCTGTTCAGCCTGCAAACACGGTATTCCCAATTTCAGGTACTTCTGCTGCATCAAAACCAAAGTAATCGGCACTAACTAAAAAGGAAAATAACCAGATGTGAAAGCATAGAAACCATGTGATGAGCAACATGTCAGGCTGGTACTGCACAATATTTGTACAAACCAGTCAAAAACAGGCATTACAAACGGATGTGGAAAATTATAATAGTTACAAACAAAATGATGCATCTCCCTGAAAAGAGAAAATACGTTCAGGAATAAATGCAATGGCTTCAAAAAAGAAGAAAATAAAATACTGATCCCCCAAAAAAACCCCAACTTTTCCATTCGATAAATATATTTGAAATAGTTGTACAGTTCACAGTGGCATAAAGTGTTCTGATTGCTTGAGTGCTTGAAAATATCTCATCAAGTAAAAAAATACCAGAGCTGGGGGAGGAAAACCCTCTCTCTGAATTCTGTGGGCAAATGCACAGGTTTTGGCAGACATCAGGTCATTGGATCCATGGGAAACCAACAGCATTGCAGGACTGCAGATCACAAGTCAGGGGATGGAGGATAGGAGGAATAGTAAGGCCCATTTTCCTGAAATGAGAATAGAATAAATAGTTGGACAAAAAACTTCTCTAATACACCTCAGTGTAATTGGTGCTAATACAGAGACAAAAATAGACAGGTACTCCTGACTGCTTCTTCCATGAGTACAGTGACCACAACTCACCCAGGACAGGATTGTGTTGTTGGTCAGGCAAAAATAGGCCTTGGTTTTGCCTTTGTTTTAAACAAACAACAACAACAATAACCAGGTCAAAAATTCAGCCACAACTATGATGCAGGGAAGCCACAAATGCCAGGAGAACAAGTTACTCAGTTCACGACAAAGCTGCCTACGCAGCTCTGGCTCTTGCTTTGTAGTTAGAACACAACCTCTTTGGACTGACTTGGGCAGTGCAAGGCATATTCATTCCACCATTTGGGTAGAGACTTGGGATGGGGAAGGAAGGAGGAAGAGCCAGTGCAGTGGTTCCCTACTAGATTTACACTCTTCCTTGTTGCTTCCCTACTCACCCCTGCCATGTACTTGATACATGGTGAAGGAAAAAGACTTTTTTTTTCTTAAACATAGAAGGTGCGAAGTATATAGTACATGTATGAGAAGTTGTATCTTATAGACAGGCTCTTAGCATGTTAAGCTACAGTTGCTGGTTGAATAAATGCACACACAAGGCGGAAACTATTGGGAGTGAAGTCCGATTCTTGGTCAAGCTCACCCCTGGATAATGTACAAAATACAGAATGTGACTCTCTCTCTTTCCTTTCCTCATTCTTAAGATGTGGAAATCAAGCCTTTAAAAGCTTTTGCTGAACAGAATGAGAGGTGCACAATAAGTACACTTGGGAGCATAAACAGATACTTGCTACATGAAATCACTTACCCTGGCATCATACTCAAGAACAAAAGGAGGGAGATCAATCTGTTCTGGAGGTATGGCTGTGAATAACTGCTGAAGGCTTTCCACATAGTGGATCTTGTCCTTTAGCCCTGAGACAGTAAAGGTAGTGAAAAACCATGTTGAGACCTGAAGATAAATCCCAAACAAAGACTAATTAAGATGGTGCTGTTTCAAAGCTTTACCATTCAACATAATATTCAAAAACAGGCTTGAGTTAAAACTGAGGCACTGATATAATTGCAGTAACACAACAAGGTCAGACAGCACACACCACTGTTTCCTAGCAAGCTTCAGAGCTTTAAAGCTAATGCTGCCCAACTCCATGCTAGCTCCTCCCTAGCTGCCAATTTAAGTTCCCTATTTTCTACTGTAGAAAAACCACAGGGTTGAAGTATAAACTCTTCTTTTTCCTCCCAGAAAACAGTATAATGCAGATAAAATATACCATCTGCCTCTCACAGTTGGGTCATAACCTAAAGAGAAACTTATTATAATGGGAAAGTTTTACTATATGAGGAAGGATCTCATGTGGAAAAAGCTGCAAGGAGTCTGCAACAACCTTTCTATACGCTTCTGATCTCCAGAAAGGGCTATTACAAAAAAAAAAAAAGGACAAAAAACGCTCGTGATAAAAATGAAGATGAGGATTATAAGTATTAATTTGTGTGTTTCAGTTTTAAAACATTCTAAAAATCACAGCCAAGTTGCTAAACTTATGTAAGCAATTTCTCTGGGCGAGGTTGTTCAAATATCCACCTATTAACGCTTCACTCATAACACACCAGATTCTTAAAGGCTTTGTTTGGATTAAAGGAGAGGGGAGAGAATTCACAAAAGAAATATGCCCTAAGGAGCCCTTTATTTGCATGTAGGCAGCTAAAGCAATAACTGGCAGAAGTACATTTATGTACAAGAGTTAAGCGCGTGGTATTTCAAGGGTATCTTAACACAGATTGCTACTCAGCAACAATAGTGATGTTCTAATAATTAAAAACCATTTCATATCTAGAAACCAAATAAGATTATTTGGCACCACAAGTACATTCAGAACAATGCTTGTTTTCTAGGGATATGTGAATTTCCAAGAGTTGCTTATCTCTTTTAGTACAGAAATAAACACTGCAACTGTAAAAGATGGTAGCTGCTTATTGTGCCAGCATTTAATACAGCTTTTTAGCAGCCATCATCTCCAACAAGACTTTCTGCTGCATATCCTACATCGTATTTCATAAGCAGCCAGCTTGTATTTCTTCAGCAGCCAGCAGCAATCCTTGCCTTTCAGTTAAAGAAAAGGCTTGGCAGGATGACACTGACATATCCTCTTTTATCTCCAGCTGTGCTGATAGAATTGGGTACAAACCAATTAATTTCCAGCAAGTTAGAGAGTTCTGTCTCTCATCCTCCCTGCTTTCTGCCAACTATCTGCTTGTCCTGTAGATCTGCTGAGTTCCACTGCTATTCTCAAAGGGACAAAAAAAAAATGGCAATGGACTGGTGAACACAGCTTCCCACCCTCCAACACAAAACATTTCCCAATCAAATAGAATTGTATAGGAAGACAGGAGAGGGATAAAGTACTGCTGAGAATCTGGAACACTAGCATTTCCTAGCTTCAGCTTTTCCACTCAGTCTTGTGACCTTAGTAATGTTGTTTGTCTGCTCCTTCATTTTCTGAAGCATCGGAAGCTCTAATTCTGCCACTCAGAATTCAGATACATACAGGGGGAAAACAAATAACAATCCTGACAGAAAATGGAAAGTACACTGCTGGGAGGCTGCAGTTTCATCTGTATAAAACCAAGAAGCTCCAAGTTTCACAATGTACCAGCTGTACATGAAAGAAAAGAAGAGAGTCTTCAGAAATTCAGCAGTCTTCAATTACTGCTGAACATGTAGAAACATTTTTGAAAGGCATATAGTTTTATCACATTTTAATCTATGTCAGCCAAAAAAAAAAAGAAGTGGAACAAATACATTTGATGTGAACGTGGAGGATCGTATTTCCAATCTTTTAATTGGACAAAACTTTTTAGGAAGGGCTGCTGCCTGACACTTAGTTCACCTGAAGTAGTCGAGTAGATGCAAAGTACAGAAGAAAGAGAGCGCCATCTCCTGTTGCCTTACACAGGTCATAGCAAAGGATAGTATTTACAGTTTGACCAGGTTTTCATCTCCTAAAGGACTGACAGGATTTTTCAGTACTCCATATGACAAAAGCATTATTCCCACTTCCCTTTGCTACTCCACACTCAATAATCCTAACTAATCTCAATGCTGCTTGACACATTTCTCTATTAAGGATACACACAGCAAAACAGGAACAAGACAACTGCACTGCATTGGAGGCTGGAAAACTACAGCTAGATCAAAGGTAAAGATGAATTTCAAATTCTATTAATGGAGCCAGAAGACACTGTCTAATTTTGAAAGCCTCTATAGAACTTATGCTCCTTACACTACAGCTTTACATGCTACTCTCTGCCAATATCCAAAATGCTTTTTTCTTTTCTACTATATACCTCACCTTTGAACGAAATGTTGGGTGGACAAAATATAACGCCTTCAAATTCCTCTTGTACCTAGTTTAAAGAAAGAAAAAAAGCTCTTTAAAAGTGATACTAGTATCAAAACATAGACCATTTTGTTTAAGTGCCCGTGGAATCATTTTAAGAAGCCAAATCTTGTATAAACAAAGGCACGTACTAATCCCAAATGCATCCTTTATGTGGACTGCGAAAGTTATAGACAACTTATGACTACCCAAGCCTCTTCCCTCACAACTAGAAACATCTAACAACGTCAGGCTCCAGTAGCTGTGCCTCTGGAGAGACAATAAACCCCATGTTTATTTCTGAAACAGCTACAGATAAGAGATGGCTGAGGACAGCACTTCTTAATTTCAAATAGAGTTCTGAGCTGAAAAGATTAAATATTCCTTTTTCTTGCCTTTGTTACTTAGATCTTTGCTCCAGCACAACAACTAAATGGGAAAACAGATAAAAGGAATGGCAAACATTCGCACAGCGCAAAGGGGTTATTCTCATATTGACACTCACTTGGCATCAACAACATCATAGAGTTTCTTCAAGAAATTAGAATCTAGTTGATTGTAATCATTTGTGAGAGTATGGAAATACACTAGGACATATTCCTTAACTGCAATATGATCCATGACGTGGATGAAATACAGAAGAGCCTGAGATGAGAAGAAAAAAAAAAAGAAAAGGAATTTATTCCTTCACAAATAATTCCCTCACAGTTGCGTTATACTTTGATTTGCTTCTTTCAATTCATTCACAGCTCAGAAATTATGAATCTGAGTGGCATTCTGTTTGAGCTACAAAAGCAAGGTGAATATTCCGAGTCTTTAAACTTGACTGCAGTCATCTGGATGTCTTTTTTGTTCTACCTGACTCACAGATGGAGATAAATTCCTGCTGTTTTCATAAAAATCTATTTTGACTTGTTACATTTAACTTTCTATGTTTTCCAGTTACAGAAGCAGAACGAGTCGCTTTTAGAAGAAAAACGAGTCCATGTGAGGCATGTTTCTCTGAACACAGTCAAGTTTGCCCTCCAGAAAAGCCATCCCAAAACACAAAAATTTATACAGGGGAATAAGTTTTGGTCTATTTAGGTAAATATTTTTTAGTTACCCTCTTTTTAGAGGCAAGCACTGATCTACACTCTCTCTGGTGACCAGCGACAGAACCCTAGGGAATCACATGAACCTGCAGCAGTGAGGTTCAAGCTGGGTATCAGGAAAAGCTTCTTCACCAAAGGAGTGGTCAAACATAGGAACAGGCTCCCCAGGGAAGTAAGGTAGTCATGGCACTGAGCTTTCCGAAGTTCAAGAAGCCTCTGGATGATGATCTCAGATACGAGGTCTGATTTTTGGGCAGTCCTGTGTGGAGCCAGGAGTTGGACCTGATGATCCTCCTGGGTCCCTTCCAACTTGGGACATTCTATGATTCATTTAAGCTGTCTACAGATAACACTTCTAGTATTAACTCCAAGTTACTCTTATAATCTGACTCTCAAATCCTGAACATTCACATTCAACCTACACAACTTTAGTCTTACTAAAAGTCTTACTTTTTCCATGTCTATCAATGTTACGGGGATATTTCTTCCAACAACTACCATCACTGTGCGACCGCAGTTATCCACACCTACAAGAAAAAAAAATAACACAATGAAACATCTCCCAGTCACATCAGGTTCCTAAGTTGGTCCTTTTTTAAACCAGGAAAACACAATTTTTACAGCGCATCTGGTTTATATCTCAGAAATCAGAGGAAGGACGCTAGAGTTATTTCTTACTATGCCAGTATCTATGCTGGTCTAGAAAAGGCAGCTGCATCATATCCTAGAAACTTAAGTTTCTAGATAACTAAGGAATATAATTTTACATCAATTGTGTACACCACGTTTATCTAAATCAAAAAAATAACAGCCCAAAACATGCCTTGTCTATGCCAAAATAATTAAAAATTAAAGAGGAAGGTATCACACAACATTCATTTTTTTTTGCAACAAAAGATGTTATTCAGACCAGACAATGAATTACTTCACACAGAGCATCTCCTACATTGGCTTAATCTAATGGAACTAATTACCTAGCAAGAAAGCTCTTGAGCATCAGAAAGCATAACTGCAACTCTCTATAACTGTTGCTAAACTACCCACAGAATATTCTTTTTTGTTGTTGTTTGAACTCCCATTCCCACTGAATCCATTCTTCCTTTCAGAGTGTTACTGGTTACATTCTGCAGATAAACTGAGAACACACAAGTATCCTCATTCAGCCTGTTAAAGAGAAGCTTTTTGGGAGTTTACCACACAGTGTTCTAAAGTCAATCAAGAGAGAATACCTGCTTTACTGCAGAGGTTCTGGCCTTGCTTGATGGTACATTTTGTAGTCAAACAGAAAGTGTTACATTTTTGTATTGTATTTTTATTCTAAGACAATATACATCAGGTCATCCCTGAACTTACCTGTCTGGTACAAGGCTTTAAGGGAAGCAATATCAGAGAGGTCTTCAGCTCTTGCTTGACACAGCCAACGATTGTAACTAGAAAAACAAAGACATCTGGTCAGATCTAGTTCCACTTTGGCATTAAAAGTCCGAAGTAGTATATAGAGGGAAGGATAAAACAAACTCAGTGAGCAATATCTCTCTAACATGAAATTCTGACCAATGGAGCTTCTTTCAAATTGCTAAAGAAGTGTTGGGGAGGAAAAAATAAATGCTCACTGACTCATCTAATGAGTTTTAGTGGGACACTGAATATATACAACTGCTGATGCTCCATACACAACTGCTGATGATTTTACATTTGGGCTGAAAACATTTCAGTTTTTCCACTGAAACACCTCAGCACCAGTACTTCAAAAATCAGAAGCATTCTTAAAAAGAAGTCTAGAAGTTGAACCTAAGAACCCAGCAACCAGAGTCATATATCGGTATTGCTTTAGTTTTTGAATGGTGAACAATTTGACCAGGCATGGCAAACATCATTCCTCAAGAGCCTCTAGTACTGGATTGGCTTCTTGGAAAGTGGTCAGGTGCATGAAGGTTAATGGCAGAAGAGAAAGAAAATAAAAAAAACAAGAAGAGAAATAAATGGATACCGCAGCTTTTTCATCTTTCTACTTTGAGACAATGAGAAAAACTACTGCTAGCTGCCTACAGCCTCAGAAGCAAGCAGGCAATACTAAAGGCAGTGACCCCATCACACAGAATGGTGACAAAACAGTGACATCATGTGGCAAAAGGACAACCCAGCTGTTCCAATGCACTGGCCATGCCAGTGGATTCAATGGCTTCCCTTTTGCTACCCATTCCCTTCAGGACAAAGAAGCTGCTACCAAGACTGAAGATGAAATCAGTCTTAACAGGTAATGAAATTAACACAAAGGTTGGTTCTCTGAACAACTAGCTAACCCAAAACATTCACACAGACAAGGAAATTCTCACTTCCTCTGGTGTTGTTTTTGCAGTGCTGCCTCTGATAGTTGTCCCTGAAGGATGAGGCGTCTCTGTTTATCAACGTCTCCCTCCATACGGGCAAAAGCATGGGAACCAATGAAAGACAAATCTGCCTCCAGCCCCTCTTCATCTGAAGCATCTGCTGTAGAAACAAAGGTAGCATAAAATGTTCAAGCAGTGTATGAAACAGCAGTGCTGCTTCCAAATTGCTGTATCTCAGTGAGCCAACCCATTCATCATGATACACAAAGAACGCAATGTACCATGACTATACCGCATACTTGAGAACTACAGACTTAACCTTAAGATGTTGTTTTGTCTGTAAAATAACTTTACAGGTCCTAGTTATCCCCTTGTAACAAAGGGGATGACAGTTAACTCTCTCGGAAGGACTCCAAAAATAAGGTCCAGAGAGAGTGATTTAGGGTTTACAATCATCTTAACTGTTAAAAAATGAAAAGCAAGCATGCAGAGGGACATGTGATGCAGTTTTATTCAGTTTAGAAGCTGTACTGCAGAAAAGGCTCACTTCTTCCTTTTGTATTGACACTGCTGTAACAGAGGCTGTAGATAAGTTGATAACCTGAATTTGGTTATCTGCTACCTGGCTGTGAGATGAAGTACAACAGCACAGGCTCACTTGCTGCTAACAGTAAGAGAATGTTTTACTGAACTTGACATATTGAAGGAAAACTATTGAGGCTTCTTGTACTGCCTCTCTGGGCAGTTTGGATAAGAATAGATTTTCATAGCTCTAACATGACATGCTACGCTAACCGTGGGAAAAGGCCTCAAGATTCCACTACACACATCTGCCCACATACACAGCAAACCAAACATTATGTAAGTTGTTAGCCAGTGGTTGAATGTCTCACAGCAATCAGTCAAAGGAGCAAACATCACAAGCCAGAGGTTTAGGTAGAGAGGGGAAAAGAAAACAAATAAGAAACTGCAGCCTGAACAGGAGGAGTAGCTACATTACATATTGTACCACAAACAGAAAAATTAAGTTACTGATATCCTTATTTAATGGGGAAGGAAGAATGTATAGCTATACCCATTCATATTATTTTGACTTTCATCTCTCAACATCCCAATCTTGAAACTTAGGCAACCTCTTTACAACTTGATTTCATTCACTGAGCTTTTGACAGTCATTTCTCAGACACCTGGAATTACTCAGTTCCTCTACGTTTTAGCAAGTTCCTGCTAATTTTCATTAAGCACCTACTATTTTTATGTATGTGCAGTGACAACAAAATCAGATCAAGACGCAGACAACATTTGAAGACACAGCCTGTGATAATCTATTAACAATGCTTATTTCAGTCAAGGACTGGTAGAATTCTAAAGGGGAAAAAACAGTCCTAACCAACTTAGGAGAGTTGCAGAAGTAGTGAACACCCTATATCTTTCCCCCCCAAAAAATAAGACAAAACAACAGATTTACCACATCCTCCAGTCACTTTCTACAGCAAAGCAGAAAGCAGAAGTTCCTGCTTGCTATACACTTTTCTCTTTTCCCCTGACTTTCACATAGAGACCTTATTCCAAAATTCAGTTAAAAACCTCACCATCTGGAATGCCCGGCTTTTCAGTAATCCTGATCTGTCGCTCTGGTACTACAGGCTCCCCTTCAGCATTACCGATATCTGCAGGGAGGTAAGGCAAGGATTGTATCTCTTCTTCCAAAGATCTTGGAAAATACAGAGGCATCAACTTCTGGTAAGTGGCCTACAAATAAGAAAAACCTCATGAAGGTCCACTATGCATCCTTGCTCTTCAGACATACAACACCTGCCCTTGTAGCAGGGATCTTCTCTGAGGTCTGGAGGCAAAGCACCGCTTCCCTGGATGGCTTAATTTGGATGCTACTTGGCAACAGAAGCAGATAGCCTTCATCAAAATTAATTTCTCTTTTTTTCTTTTCTTTTCTTTTTTTTTTCTTTTTTCTTTTTTTTTTTTTTTTGCCACACTGGCAAGTGACCCTGAGAAGATCCTGCTTTAAAGTAATGAACTTGGGTAGAAAGTAGATAATTCAGTTTTGTAATGAATTTACATGGATGACAGCTTAGGCAAAGAATGCTTAGATATAAATGGGTCTCTACATTCCCCATCAAGTTGTTTATTCTGGATGAGGAAAATAAATATTATATAAACAGTGCTGGCGTTCTCCACAGGAACAACCACTAGAAAGTGTGATATATATAGTGAAATCAATATTCAAAGTGTTAGCACCTGTCTGAAAACAAATCAAGAAACATCAACGCTGTTACTTCGACAAGCCAGCAAGCAACGTTTAAGGTGTTTGTATGTGATTTGTGGGTGAGTTATACTGGAAATCAGGGCAATCTTTTAAAAGCACGAGACAAAAATACTGCATAAGGAGCAAGCCTTGCACAAGAAATCTGTGTTCTAGCTGCTGGCACACATTCAGCACAAGTGTATAGTATAAACTCTAACACTGACTCCTGTTTATAGCTCAGGAACAGACAAACCAGAAATGGAAAGACTGTGAATGTGGTGACTTCTAGAAATATATGCAGTACTGGATAAGATGCTATGCTGGTAGGAGACAGAAGGATGCTGCGCAACCAAAAGTCTAAGCGAGATGGGATGGTTTGTAGGGGGAGTCCTGATCCAACTTTACAGTGTGGGAGTTTATACTGCTGCAGAGAAGATCACACATGACAATGAATTCTGATGGAATGAACCTCATGAAAATACCTCTTCAAGCTCAGAGACTGCAAAGACGACCTTCTCCAGAGTCTCCCCGTGAATCTCCAGGAACCTTCTAACTGTACCTGCAAGGAATAAGAACGAATGTAGTTAGAAGTACAGGAGAAGAAATTTACACGTGTGACCACACACGAGGGAATCAGTGGAGTGCAGAGTAGAAAGTGACATCTACCCTCTTCAACAAAGTAGCTCAGTGGCAGCACACAAACGTGGAATAAGCGGTGCTTTAACAAGAAATGGGTTGTTGGGCATATGGCAAGTTCCAGCCTCATTCTCTCCTGCTTCTCCCTTTAGAGGTGGATATGAAAATTTAAGAGTCTCTGTGGTTTTAGCTTACTAATTACACCTGACTTTATTGAACAAGAACCAAGCACCCTGCAAAAACCAAGCCAAATCCTTCCTTTACTGAGTTCTATGCAAGTTGCCAAAACCAGATATCCCTGGAACAAGTTATTGTTCCCTCAGTTACCACAGAAACAGCTTGACAGCAAGCCATACAGAAGCCGGTACAAAGCAGAGTTAGACACACAAAAACCTCAAGGGTCAGCTATACTAAAGCAGCATACAAAAGTTATAAATGGAACTCAGACAGAAGGAGCAGGCCAAACGAAATCAAAAAGCCAGAAGAGATGTAAGAACTAAGCAAATACATGATGTTCTTCTCAAAGAATGGAAAAATGCATAAAGTCATTTCAGCCAAGGACTTCTTGTTTGTTTGTTTCTAGTAACCTCCATTTCCCAATTTCATATTGAAATACTTGAAACCAAACTTGAAATTTTTTTATCTACTTTTTTTTTTTTGTATTAAGTTCCATACAACAAATAATGTAATTATAAAAATACCCCAAACATTTCTCATTTCTCCTTGTTTCTTTCTCATCCTGGTTCATACTAGCATTATTTTAGAGTTCCCAGTTCTCATCTTGAGAGACAGCGAACAGCTGATACCTATTCACCACTTTCATTCCACTTGTGAGCTTACAGAAAACTATCACACACCCTTCAATATCAGTGTATTGCAGACTGAAGACGACTAGCCTACTTGGCTACTCTTTGCCTACTCTTGTTGACCTCCTCTGAACTTCTAGGTGGTTTATTCTTGAACACACAACCTTAGAACTGTATAAACTACACATTTCTAGCATACAGTTGTTTTGTTCTGCCTTGCTTAGCTTGTTCCTTTGAACACTGTTAAGCTGAATTTTTCAGGAAAACACTACAGTCTCAAGAGTGCCCTAAAAAAAGAAGCTTCCATATATCAACATCAGTCTGCAGAGAAGAGCAATCTGTTGAATACTACCTGTGAATTTATGTCACTTTCCAACAGACTTACGCAGTGCTATGTGGGTTGCATCCTCCAAGGGGTAGCATCTTTTCAATGAGTTAATGACACAAAATCCTACGGAGCACATTGCCTGTTCCCTGAAATCCAGAAAGACAAATGAATGAATAGAAGCATCTACAGTCAGATGAGAACAAAGTTTTACCAGCCTAGTAGATAACACCAGTATTTATCTCCTGCTTCTTTGTAGTAGTAACAAGCCTTTAGGTTTGCTCAGAAGAATTTTTACCTGGAAGGATACACACCTACCATCATTAAGCAGAAATTGAGAGCACCATTAATGACTCCACACCATTTTCCCTTATGAGTGTTCTCAGAGTTTCTTGTTCTACCTCAGCTACACCATTTCTGCATTTTCTCATATCCTGAATGAGTTCGTCCCTCAGCCTCCCTGTAATCTTTTCCAAAACTTTCCTTCCTGCACAGGACTGACAGTGAGGGAAAGAGGGAAAAACCAACAAAACCAGTGCTCTTCACTGCAAATACTCTATTCCCCAACCTGACCTTTATTTTATTATTTTTTGGGGGGGTCATTAGTCTGGATTCAGATGGAAATGGCTTTCTTGGTCATAAGTTATGATTAGATGAACACTGGCATGGAGAGGCATATACTTTAAGAAAAGCAAGAGCAGGAAAGTACATTATTAGAAAAGGAAAGCAAATGTACTGCCAAGTCAGAGGGGTTTGAGCATATTCAAAGAAGGGCAACAAAGCTGGTGAGGGGTCTGGAGCACAGGCCTTATGAGGAGCAGCTGAGAGAGCTGGAATTGTTTATTCTCGAGAAGTGGAGGCTCAGGGGAGACTTCATTGCTCTCTATAACTACCTGAAGAAAGGCTTTTGTGAGCTGGGTGTCAGCATCTCCTCTTGTGTAACTGGTGATAGGACTAGAGGGAATGGCTTCAAGCTGAGCCAGGGGAGGTTCGGGCTGGACATTAGGAAACACTGCTTCTCTGAAAGATGGTCAGGCAGTGGAATGGGCCGCCCAGGGAGGTGGTGGAGGCACTGACCCTGGTGGTGCTGAAGGAATGTTTAGACGTTGTGTTGAAGGACATGGTATAGTGAGAACAATTGGTGATGGGTGGATGGTTGGACTGGATGATGTTGTAGGTCTTTTCCAACCTTGATGAGTCTATGAACAAGCTCAGGGATGGTAGACAGTAATTCCATAAATGTCAAAAGTCACTCTACAGAATAGGAGGATTTAAAGGCACTCAGATCAGTAAGCAAAATTATGAACGTTTCTTCACTGTTTATAAGATGTTCAAATCCAGATCTGCCTTTGCTCATTAATTCAAAGGCAAAGACAAGCAAACAAAACCCAATAATCCATTTATATTAGAACCCTTAGCTGTAATCTGGATTACAAAACAGGTACTACTGCGTTGTAACACACAGTTCAGACTTGGAAGAACTGATCTTTCCAACCCTACATAAATATGAGGTATATTTTCTGTACTTTCTGCCATTGTACTTGTTCAATGTTTTTTTGTTGTTGTTTTAAATGATGGCTACCATTATAACAGCCTTCATGGGAGGTGAACAGAACACAGAAATTAGAAACCGTCATGATGAAAAACTGTTAGGCAAAAGGAAGCAGAAAACACCACAGATGGAAGAGAGGAAGAACTACAAACTCATCTGCAGCAAATATTGATTTAGAAATAACCCTGACACAGAACTGCAGCTACAGTATGAAAGCAGACAGACCATTGTTGCAACAGTCAGATCTGCCTGCAGGTATGTTCATGTGGCTGCACAAAGACAAGCTGCTGCTGCCTTACCAAAATCTTTTAAACCAACATGGAGCCCAACACAATTATTGCTCCTCCTCAGAATGGAGGAACACTGCACAGCTCCAGCTACATGGCTTCAAGACGTGAACCAGCTCAGATCTCTGTGCAGACCAAAGCATCAAGGAGAAAAAGATGTGCCAAGGATGGCTGCTGCTGCATGCTTACTTTGCAAGTTGCAGGACATTCCGGTAACAGCTGTACAGAGAACTCTCGGCTGCTGTACGATAACGACTCTTGTATTTGGGTCCAACCGTGTGAATGATGAAGCGTGCAGCCAAATTAAATCCTTTGGTGAGTTTAGCTTCTCCTGTCCTGCATCCTGGGAAAAAAACAACAACAAAAAATGCCACAAAGATTTGCACCAATATCACAAAAAGAAGGGCAAAAGTACTCAAGCTCTTGACTACCTCCAGAATCAGACAAGTTTTGCCTTTGTATATAAAGAAAACAGTAATTTTGCTTTCAAATATTAAGGATAGTGCTCTCTTTCTCTCTCAAAGCAACTGCTTAAAACTACCCAGTCACAGTGAATAGGTAAGAGCTGTTCTAATTCCTCCCAGTTTTCAAAACTATACACATAAAGACAAACTAGAAATTGCTGGAAGCGCAGTCTTGAGTGCTTACTATGCTACATGCAGAACACTGATATACAAATATCCTTCTGAATTTAACTATCTGGATTTCAGAGACTGCTTTAAGGAGCCCTGCAGTCTCTTTATCCAAAGAGAAACTCAATAGCTGCAGACAAACCTTTCTGAAAACAGAAAGAGACTGAGAACACATTTCACTCATTTCACTCCCAGAACAAGTTTACATTCGTTGTTTTGCTAATTTCTCAGTGTCCACAAGGCACAAGTATTATTCTCAAGGATATGACACCTTTCTTGACAGACCAGATGTCTAGCTTGAAGGCAAACAAGTTCAAACCACACACTTAATTGTTCCATTTCCTGCACCTCTAGTTACATAGTCTAGGACCATGTACTGCAAGCTAGCATACCTTTACATCACTTTGTTTTACATTGCTCTTTGACTAGTCTCTGTACTCCTATTTAACTCCTTCCCAGCCCTCAAGGAGGAGTGTTTACCACCTTTCTTTTGCTTATACTGCTGTACTGAGCCACTTAAGCTTTCAGACCTAAACAAAAATAAGTCTTTCACTGAATTAGTTTTTAACCTGATCTTATAGACTGCTATTCCCCATGAAAATGAATGAAATGTAAACAAGTGGGAGTTGTGGTTTTTCATCCTGAAGAAAAGAATGTTCCAGGGAAACCTTACAGAAGCATTTCAGTACCTTAGGAGGCCTGCAAGAAAGCTGGAGAGAGAGACTCTATCAAGGAGTGTAGCAATAGGATAAAGGATTAATTAGCTTTAAACTAAAAAAGGGAAGAAGTCACACAAACCTAAAGGAGCAACCCAAGACCTGTAATAAAAATCATTTCAAGTATTTTCTCTCTTAGAAAAGAATGAAGCAAGTCTGAGGTATAGCTCTGAACTCAGTATGGAAGCTAATACATTCAGACAACTAGATGCAGAATCAGTAATTTCTAACTGTGCTTACATCACACTTAGTAATTCCTGTTTTAACACATTGAAAGAGGTGAGCCAGTAGAGTGACCTAAACAAGGTCAAGGTCTGTGGCAAAACTGGGAACCTAGCTGAAATCTTATTGTTTACCTGGTGACATTTCAAACACTACAGCAGCCTCTTGTACTTTGGAATGTTGGAGTCCTCCATATAAAGCATGCAGTGGAGAAAAAGTCTCACTGGATTTGGAAGATTAGTAGTACAATTTGCTATTACAGAAGGTCTTAATTAGATTGCAACAGGCATGTGTGGATAGGCAAGCATATATCAATAGCAGTTTGTATGTGAGCCTGAGCCCTTGGCTGTATTATTTCTTTGTTAATTAAAACTACACAATTCCCAGGAACACTGAAGTTAGCTGAGCCTTAAAGAAAACACAGTTCTTCAAATGCCAGCATATCACATGCTTTAAAAATCATGACTTTCCTTAGACTGTATAAAACACACATATATATATATATATAGAGAGAGAGAGAGGGGGAGAGAAAGAGTATTAGGAATAACTGAGCTGAAAAAAAATCACCTCTATAGCTCTAGACTAAAGCCCAAACATTTTCATTTCTCATCAAGAACAATCTCCTATGCAAAAAAATAAGGAACAGAGAAAAGAGCACAAAAAGGAATTTGAGTTGATGAATGATTAAATGGTTTCTTATTTAAGGCCCCTTCTGTTTCTGCTGCTACTGTTAAACTCATATTAACGAGCCCAAAGAAGTCAAAGCTTTAACACGGCTCCTCTTTCTTCTCCCACACAACATGCCAGTCAGTATATTGTCAGATAAGAACTGATTTCTGAAAGGATCCCATCTCAAGACTTAAGGAAAACTATCAGAGAAATAAATCTATAGAACACATTAAAGAGTGAAGACACTGTTGTTACAGGGGTGGAGGATCAGGATGGCAAAAGGAATTTAAAGAACTAAGCCCAATTTTTATGGAAAACTTCCTACAGAGGTGAAAGATCTTGAATTCTAAGGACTGACTGAAATCTTGTCCTATCTCACAATGAACTGAAAGAAGCACAAGTGTATGTTAAATGAGTGAATATATATATAGCAGGATCCTAACTAACATCTGCTGTCCTTTAACAGCTGAACAAAGCTGAATGAGCAGAATAGGATATCTATTCTATTGCAGCTTAAGCCACTTATGTTAGAAATACTATGCCTCTTCTATCCATTTTGTTACTACATGATAAAGAGCTGCTCTCCAAGAGAGTAATCAGTACTACTCAGGAGTCAGTCTGGTCTCAAAATTCAGCTCAGTACCATTGTTATGAGTAATCTTAACTGCAAGCTGTATCAGACTCTGGTATGACCCTGGACAACTATAAACTCCTGGTTCCTCACACAAAACAAAAACAAAACCCAAACACTTATTTTCATCTAACAGGCATTGAGAATAAATCACTTCCTTAAAGACAGGCTGAGAAAGGATACATGGTCTGTTTAGGAACACACCTAACTCCTGCAATGGCAAACTTAAATTTATTTCTTCCACTCACCAAGTGGATGCACACTGAGCAGGGCAAGAGCAAAACGTGAAGCTACATAAGCCAGGTCCCTACAGCAAAAGCTCAGATGAGCACACTGTTCTAAGTAGCTTCAAATAACAATGGGAATTCTTCTAACACAGCAACTTGCACACCTGCCAAAGGCTTTTCAATGATCTGTAATCTAAATGACAAAAGTGGAGGAAGTATACACGAGTCTATCTTCCTCTCTTTATTTTGCCTTCAGAACAGGTGTTGGGGAAAAAAAGAGAAACTGCATCTTGATTTTAGTTCATACCCAAATAGTGATACTTCAAACTAAGCAAGGACAGCAGATTTCAGAAGGAAGGCCACCTTCTGCTACTTACCCTTGAGCTTCTGAAGTTCATCCTTAAGGTCAGGCCCGGCATGCATGAGAATACTTTCAGATACTGGGTTCTTATCGGTGAGAGATTCATTACTGGTATTCACTATGGCTGTGCAGTTCAGTAACGCTACGTCTCCTTTCCTGAGGAAACAGTTTATTGCAGGTTAAAGTCAGATTAAGCAGCATATTCTCAAATGAGCATTTCCTTGCTTGTCTGTGTTATGCTAAAGCATTAGCAGTATCTCAGCTCCCATAGAGTGTAGCATACACTGATGTGCTCACAGTGCAGAATCATTCTTTGTCACTGATAGAGACCGATTGCACAAAGCCCTTCATTTCCTTGAAAATTCATAACTTCAATAGTAACTCAGGGCTATATGCATAAAACACAGTGTTGCAGTTGTGTATAGGGCAGTTTATTTAGCTAAACACGAAAGGCAGCGTGGAATGTAACACGTTCCAAAATGGGACGTATTCCCTCATATCTTAGAGGCAAGGTAACAGTCCACATGGCATTTTATTTCTTAAGTGTCAACAAATATTTCAGTGTGTTTTTTTCTTGGTCTGCAGGAACATTATCCAGGGCACCTCACTGCTGCTCTTCCTCAGACCACTGAAGACCTCAAGTGACACTGCAGCCAGTCAAATCTTCACTGCTTTTGTTCCAAAATTATGAACTCACAATTCGATCATGTTCACTCTGCTGAACAAGAGTTAGACAGGCAGAAGATAAACAACGCAGAGATCCATGCAAGAAGACAGAACAGCAGAACACTGACCTGCTTTTTGTCACAGAAATAGTCAGTACAGATTTTGGAATCAAAGAGCATAGGAAGGGAAACAACAATTCAGAAGAGATTCAGATCACAGTTCAAATTGCACAAGCTTATTTTACCCAAAGCCAAGTTGTAGTAGATGTTTAACTTTCTATTTTTCTTCTTTCTTTGACTGGTTTGGGAAATCCACAAACAGCCTTATTTTCTGCATGCGTGAACTAGATAAGAGGTTCAGGCTGACCCATGAATTTGCACTCTGAGAAAGTCCTCCTCTCTTCATACTGTTTAACAGAGTTACTCATCTAGAGAGTAGGTTTGAGTATCTGATCACAGGAAAGAAAAACTGATGGAGTAAATTCTCCTCAGCACATCAAGGTGAATGGATTTTGGTAGGAAAACATGGAGATGGAAAGATAGAGAACGGAGAGAGGAAGGAAAACAAAAAACGGGCCAAGCAAGCCACATAAAAGAACCACATAAAAGAAAGATATACTGATAGAGCCAGAAAAGGAAGAAAAAAAAACCAAGCAGACAACAAGTACATACATACATTTTAAATAAGTTTAAAAAAAGGAGGGCTTGAAGGCTTTTTTCTGTAGCAGCGGTTGTTGTAGGAAGCAGTAAGTGGAGAAGTGATGACAGACATCAGAGCCATATGGAACTTACCATAAGATGATTTTTGCATTGAGGTCTTCCCTGTATGGAAAAGGTGACCTAACATCGACTTGATCTTTTCCAACAGGATTTTGGTGAGAATCCACCTGGGTAGCCTCACAGACACTACTCCAGTCTGGCAGACCGTCAATATCCACAAACTGGGAAGGAGCACCCAAGGGATCCATGGAACAGATGGAACAACTTCTTTTCTCCTGTTAACTTGTCACACTCCACTTCTCAATGGAGTCTTGCAGGTGCTTAAGGGAAGGAAATCAAACTGGGTCACCAACTGGTAACAAAAAGCGATTCCTGTGGAGCCAGACCTTTCACAAGACTGCAATGCAACGACAGCTAACAGAAATACGGAATTATCCCCAACACAACTTCTCTTCCTTCCTCGTTTTGTCATCCCTATGACAAAGGACAAGGCAAACACTTTCTTTAGTAATGCACGACCAAAAAAAAACAACCCACTTCCTTCATTAACCTGAAAACGTGGAAAGCAAATTCCCAAGCCTAGAAAACACTACTTTGGACTATGTAGCAAAGCAGGAGGAAAGTAGCATCTGGAATGAGCCAAAGTACAGCCTATTGGTGGGGAAGTGGCCTCCATCCCTGCAGGCATTCAAGGTCAGGCTGGATGAGGCTCTGGGCAGCCTGGTCTGATGGTTGGCAACCCTGCACATAGCAGTGGGGTTGAAACTGGATGATCATTGTTTCTATGATACCTCTAAGAAGAAAAAAGAGAAACAAACCTAGCACCATGCCCTTAAAAAAACCCCTGTCAAAGACTAACAACAGGAGAGGCGTCCACCCTAGTGCTACAACCCAGCTGTATAAATGTACCTTGCGTTCAATGAGTTCTGTAGCACTGCTTAGCTCTTATTACCATGGAATTAGGTACAAAAACCCAAACAGGAGAACGACAGAGAAGATATAAATCTGAATGCTGACCAATGAGCTTCCAATACTGCAACAGACTGAACTCCGCTATCTGACCTCTGTTACATGAAGACCTGAGCCCTGCCCAGCTAACAGCAGGTAACAACACCGGGCTGCCTCGCTGCTGCCGAACCTCACTAGTGAATCAAAGCTGCCCCAACACACTGCTTATCCACCATTTTCCATCCATAACAGCGCTTTCGAAACAGGAATAAAGGAATACATAAGGAAAAAAAAAAAACCAACAAAAGAAGCAATAATAAAACCCCATGGAAGCAGACCCCACCGCCAACCCAAACTCAGGCTGTAAGCAACAAAGGCAAAGCAACCACACCACCCCCGGCAGCAGCCACCCACCCACCGACCCACTCACCCTCGGGCCCCGCCGCTCCCGCCCGGCCTGAGCCTGCCGTCCGGCCCCGCTCCCCCGACATCACCCAGACAAGCAGAGCGGCCTCCCCACGCTTCCTCTTCCGTCCTCTCGCCCCGCCCCGCTCTGACGCGCCTCCGGTGCCGGCCGTAGGGAGCGGACACGTGCGGCCTTGCGGTATCTATCGGCTGGGCCCCGCCGCCATGGGGCTCACCCGGCAGTACCTGCGTTACGCGCCCGCCGCGCTCTTCGGGGTGGTGGGCAGCGCTAAGGGCAACGCCGCCTTCGTGACGCTGCGAGGAGAGCGGGGCCGCTGTGTGGCTGTGCCGGCCTGTGAGCACGTCTTCGTGTGGGACGCGAGGAAAGGGGAGAAGGTGAGCGGGTGCGGCAGGCACAGAGCAGAGGGGCTGATGGAGGCATGATGGCGGCTGCAGCTCCTCACAGGGAGCCGAGGGGCAGCCTGAGCTCTGCTCTGTGTGACAGCGACAGGGCCCGAGGGAACGGCATGGAGCTGTGCCAGGGGGGTCAGGACATCCCTCTCAGACAGAGTTTGGGATTTGGGTGATGCTCTGTGGATCATTCATTCCCTTGTCAGACCATTATCAGACCCTTCCAACTTGGGATGTTCTATAATTCTGTTTTTTCTTCTGTGCATATGGCTCTGATGTACCATTTACCAATATTTCGTGTGTTTTGTCTCCTAAAAATCTCAGGTCCTTATCCTTAAGGGTTCCAAGCATGAGGTCAGTTGCCTCCGCCCCTCTCCTGATGGGCTGCACTTGGCAGTTGGCTATGAAGATGGCTCCATCCGTATCTTCAGCCTCCTGAGCGGGGAAGCGAGCGTTGCTTTCAATGGACACAAGGCTGCGGTCACAGCGCTGCAGTATGACCAGCTGGGGGGCCGGCTGGTGTCTGGCTCAAAGGTGAGCTCTGCACATTGGGAGGACAGCCCCCTCACAAAGGGAATGTTGACCTTTACTAAAATGCTTCACATTTTAAGGGGGTGATGTGGCATCTACCTGTAGCAGGGCATGGCCCTGGGTAACCTGGTGTAATCAATCTGGGTAACCTGGTGTAATCTGGAGGTTGATGGCCCTGCCTATGGATGGGGAGGTTGGAACTTGATGATCCTTGGGGTTCCTTCCAACCCAAGCCATTGTATAATATGGTATCTGTGATACTGTGATGGCACTGAGAGGATTTGGAACTGTGAGACAATAGTAGTCTTAGGGAGTTTGAGGGTGGGAGAGTTTTGGGTGCAGAAGAAGGGTACTATGAAGAAGATTGTGAGGTCAGTAGTAGCAAAAGTGACCCAAACCAGGACAGAGGTGCATTTATTGGTGTGAACACTCATCAAGGGAGCGACTGTCATTTGCGTTCATCATCTTCAACATTACAATTTAGAGTGAGACAGCTTGCTTTCAAGTAGTTTCTTCAGTCTCGTAGCAGATGTAGGCATTTTGTAGGGAGAAATATCGATCCCCTGGGGACACTTTATCTGTTCCAGGATACAGATGTTATTGTGTGGGATGTCATCAATGAGAGCGGTTTGTACCGGCTGAAAGGACACAAGGATGCTGTCACTCAAGTCCTTTTCTTGAAGGAGAAGAACCTGCTGGTCACCAGGTAAGCCAGGCTGAGTGTGGCAGTAAATTAAAACAATAATCATTTTTACTTGCTCTATTTATGTTCTTGGTGCTGCAGCCTTCTGTATTTTTTTCTAGAATTACAAATTTTTCTGTGCTTTACCTGCTCAGAAGAGATGAGATTGTTTTGCATCTTAGAATGGCTTGGAAAAATGAATTTTGTATTTATTTGCAAGAAAATTGGTTCTAGCAAAGTTATGAGATACAAAAAATTATTAATTGCTGTAGGGTGATACATTGCAACATGTTGAAAGTTTTGCATTTCTTCAGCTTTCCTCAGCTGATGTAATACCACACACTCTAGCAGTCTTTGCTTGTGACCTGAGGGTTTTGTTTTTGTTCCAGTGGCAAAGACACGTTGGTGAAATGGTGGGACCTGGATACCCAGCATTGCTTCAAAACTCTAGTCGGACATCGGGCTGAGGTAAAGAGAATTTGCAGAGAGCTGTAGGGATGGAGGGGTTTTGCATTGCAGGTCGTGGCCCACCTTATGTGTTTTTTTGCTCTCAGGAATTGTAAACTGGAACTCTGATGTATTTTTGGTTGTTATTAAGCTTTAGGGAAGAGCGAATGAGAGACTTCCAAACTATCTGAGAACTGTTATCAACATACAGTGGTGATGGTTTAAATACAGGTATCCCTGTAGGAGCTCCTAGTTAGATCCAGTCTTCTCTAGGTTCCCGTTTAAATCAATTAATTAAGGATTCTCTGGTATTCTTATGATAGTCAAAGAAGCCATAAACAACTTCTTCTCATCATGCTTTTGGACAGGTTTGGGGGATGGCTTTGCTATCTGAAGAGAAACGTCTGATCACTGGGACTGCTGACAGTGAACTGAGAGTTTGGGATATCACTTATATCCAGGAGGTAAGACATTCCCTCTGTAGCCTCACACTCTTGCCCAGGTGCTTATCTTCAGACTAAAATGGGTCTGGGACGCGTTAAATCTGATTGCTGTTCTGGGAAACAGAACTGGTGCCTTTGCTCTGAAGGGTCCAGTAGCTGCTCTTGAGCTAGACTTTTGTGTCTTCTGTGTTTTGAGCTTGCATGTGATGCTGCAAGAACTTCTAGAACAAGCTTTCCAGAGTGTGATCTTCTGACCATCAGGATTACGGCTGGAGAAGACAGTTCTGTGGGATGAGGAGGGCAGGACATGGAGCATTGGGTGCTTACAGGCATACTGTAGGCCACTGTTGCCAGATATACTAATCACTTGCTGCTCCAGGGAGATGAAGCATGAATAAATTCAGAGATGGGAACCGATACACCATAGTTCTTGTGGTTTAAGTTATTTCTTATGGATTTTTGTCTGTGAACAGCTAGAAGACCCTGATGAGCCAGAATCCAAGAAAAGCAAAGGATCTTCACCAGGAGCAGAAAAAGACAATGAAGAGGATGAGACCCTAGAGCTTGATGAGAGTCCTGAGGAGGTAAGCTCATTTTTTTCATGCTGTCTGGGAAGGTGTATATAATGCTGCTCACACGGTGCTGATTGCAGAGCCAACAGGAGTTTGAAAAGTGCTGATATGTTGCTTGTCTGTATTGAGTTTATACACCAAGTGTCATATTTAGCCTGTTAGGGAAAATGTGTTAATTCTTGTTTCACTTGGTAATTTCTTCTTCAGCAGTAGTTGCTGCCCTCATCTATTTGCAGAACACGAGAAGTGTTTGTGTCAAAGCACATGCTGATTTCTTTGCTCTCTATTTGGGGAAGGAGGGATTAGCAAGTCTCAGTCCTAACAAAGCTTTCATTAAGCAGCACGAGTATGAAATAGTAGCTAGTTGGCAGCTGCTGATCTTAGTGCTCTCGCTTTATTTTGCATGTCAGTGAGTAGAAGTATAGAAATACGGGGGTCAGTGGCACCATCACAACACAATGTCAGATGGGATTGGTCAAAGCCATTCCCACTTGTGCTGCTGGTGGAGACTTTATTCAGTCTGTCTTTCTGGGGAAAGTTTTTGGGATTTTTCTCTGACTTCAGACTGCTTGTAGTTGTAGTAGATAGTGGGCCTTGTTAAAGAGCTCCTCTCGAAATAACTTTCTCCTTCTAATCCCCTGTTTTAGAGTCCTTTGCCTTTGCCTGTCCTTTGCCTTCGTTTTCTGGCAGGGAAGCTGTGCTCTGCTGCCTTTGCAGCATAGAAATTCAGCTTAATTTATTAAATGACTCTGTTTTGTGAGTGAAATCAAGTTATTCTTCTGCTGAGGTTGTCGGTGATGTGTCTCTTGCATTTTACTTGAAAATAAAGGAGATAATCTGCAGCTCACACAGACACAGGTTTTGTCCCTGGATTATCTGTGCTATCTGTTCTACCAGGACCTTGTAGGTTCATTCCCATGTCTGTTCCTCATGACTTCCCTTTGAAGCTGGTTTCTCAGTTTTCCTGAGAAGGTCACTTGGCCTTCCAGACCAAGGTTCTTTTTCTTTTCTTGTAGCGTCTCCTAAAGTGCAGTAAAGCTGGGTCCATCATGCGGGAAGGGAGAGATCGAGTAGTCACTCTTGCCACGGACCAAACAGGCAAGATTTTGGCCTGCCATGTAAGTAATGGGGAAGCTCTCCTATTGAGTTACAGCCCTTGGACCTTCCAGCCAAGGCTTTGCATGTATGTGATTATTTGCTCTATCTCTAGGGGACAGATGCTGTTCTAGAAGTATTCTCTGTCCTTTCTGAAGAGGAAATAAAGAAAAAATTGGAAAAGAAAATGAAGAAAGCAAAGAAGAAAGCCAAGTAAGCAATCTTCTGAGTATGTGAAGGTACTGCCTGTGTCCAGAAAATGCTTATCCCCTCAAGCAGCATGACACAATGGCTGAACTCCAAGCTACTGGTCATTCTGTCTATGCCAGTTGTTGTGTTTTAGGGACGCTGTTCTTGTGAGTCTTTGGCACTTGTTTAAGCAATAAACTATAGCTCATCTTCTGTTGTACAGCAGGCAGAGATTCAGATCAGAGCCTTATGAAAGGCTACTTTGTGTTAAATGTCTCTCAGAGTATCTTGGTATGTAATGTCTGCTTCACAGTAGCCATTGAGGGAGCTCTGGCTCCACTGTAGCAGGTGAAGCACAGAGCAGATAGATACGTTTGATTTTGGCAGTGAATGAGGACTTTCATTCAGGGCATAACAGGGCAATTGTTTTTAGTGAGCTCAGTGGTTTCCATGTGCTTTTCTCAGTCTCTGTCTTAATTTGGCTCATCTGTGCTGAGTTACCTGACATTGTTTGATGTTTCTAGGCAGAAGTCGTCTGAAGAAGATGAGCATAAAGGGAATGTGGAGCTGAGCCTTCAGGAGGAGATCCAGCGGGTCACTAACATCAGAGCTTCTGCTAAAATCAAGTAAGTGGAAATCCTGCTGACAAGGCTGGGCTGTGGTTGTAAAGCTGCTTGGAAAGAGCTCTGTAAAGCTCATTATGGAGGAGATGGAAGAAGCTTCCCCTTCAACATCTGTTCAACTTGGAGCTGAGTGGAGGGCTACCATGATCTGCCAGTCCATTTGCACTGCCCCAAATGGTGACTTCGTTGTAGTCCTCTGTGGCTTAGCTTGCGGCTTAGCTTGCACTTTTTCCATAGCATTCACTCTGTCCATATTCTTTCTCAGTTGTTTTTGATACTCGATTCCTCCTGCATTTTGTCTTCTGGCCCCTGTGTACAGCTCTAACCTAATTTGTCTTATCAAACAGGTCATTTGACATGATTATCTCACCAAAAGAAGAGCTGAAGATTGTGTTGCTGCTCCAGAACAACATCATTGAGTTACACACCCTGAACCTGTCAGCGCAGGTCCCACAGGCTGTCCGTGCATCCAGGATAACCATTGGAGGCCACCGCAGTGATGTCAGGACATTAGCTTTTAGCTCTGATAATATTGCTGTTCTTTCAGGAGCTGCAGAGTCTGTAAAGATTTGGAACAGGTATGTTGTGCAGTTGTGTCAGTCCCCTCTGTACTGTGCCTTTTAGTCTCATGGAACTTATGGATGTTGTGTTTGGAGATCCAGTGATAAGGAAGGGGGAATGATGGAAAAATATAAAATAGTGTATTCCTGCCTTTAATAAGTAAAAGGAATAATCAGAATAGCATGGTGATGCAGTATCTTCTGGCCTCAGCCAAAAATGAAAGGTGTTGGATGAGGCTGCTCTGGAACATGTCTCACTCAGCAGACCAGATTTGGTGTGAAAAGAGCTTTTGAACTCTTTGTCCACAGATCAACTTTGCAGTGTATCCGAACGATGGACTGTGAGTATGCGCTATGCTCACTCTTTGTCCCGGGAGACCGGCAGGTCATCGTTGGCACCAAGGTAAATAGTGTCCCCTCTGCACTCCTGACTCAGCCCAAGTCTGGGGGTGTGTTCTGAAACCGTCATTAAAGCAGCCTTACTGAAAATGTGTTACATTTTCTGGAGTATTCTGTTTTAGATGTAAAAACCCCTGTGGCAGTTAGTCTCTTCTGTTCCCTGAGCCTTTACGTAGCTCCTATGGCTTGAGCTGGGCGGCTGAGGAGAGTTCTGGGAAGTCCCTGATCTCCATCAGGAGTTTGGCTATCCATGTAAGGAAGCTTGTTGTTCAGGAGATGGGTAGCAGATGTGTTAGGAGCTATCAGTGCCTGTTCAGAAGTGACTGCCTAGCTCAGAGAGCTTAAATGGAGCAAGAACTCCTCTGCCTCCATTAAGGTCCTACTCTGATTCATGTGTGTTGTGCAGCCTGGGAATATTTGCTCTGAGCTCTCCTCTACCTTTGGAGCCTTGTTTTCCCATTAATACATTGCTGCTTTGTCACTGCTGGAGTCTCACCACTGGTAGCTCAGACCTTTTGTCTCTGAGCTCTGCTTTGAGCAGTTTTAATATCTGCCATTTTTGGAGACCTCTCTAAGAGGTCAGGCTCAGGTCTGTTTGCAGATCTGGTTAATACTCTCTAGGTTGTTCTTGGGTATATTATGAATATCATGAAGTTGGAGGGTCTGATTTGTCCTCTCTGACATGTCTTTCTGCCCAGACAGGAAAACTGCAGCTGTATGACCTGGCTTCTGGGAGTCTGATGGAGACGCGTAATGCCCACGATGGGGCTGTGTGGTCCATTGCTCTTTCACCAGACCAGGTAACTCAGCCAGCCTTGTAAGCATCATCTGTTCCATGTCTTTTTGTGTAGCTCCTTCCTATAGTGCTATATTTGTGCTACTGGTGTGAGCATGTTTTAATTTTACTTCCTTTGTTTGATGGAATTGCAAGTGTCTGTTACTTCTGTTGAGTATGCTCACAATTAATAGGCCTGCCTGCTTCTTCCTGAATCCTCCCTCATATTTCCAAAGTTGCTGAGCATGAATATGGACCATTTAGAGAGTACCTAGTCCTGCCCCATGAAAATCTTAGATTTGATGAATGTGAAACCATTGATTTATAAATGTCTGGCATAAGCAGCTGCTTTTTACAGTCTCCTGAGTTTTTGGAGTCTGGTACTATGGTTATGGCGCATGGCCTTTCTGTGAGCACAAAGATGAGAGATGTTTACTGAATCCACACACTTTCTGAGCCTTGCTGCTTAACACCACTTAGAGCCATCTCTAGAAATGGTCTGTGTGGTTTTGTTTTCTCAAGTATTTTTCTCTATTGCCAGAATTCAGGTTCGTGTTGGTTTGTACCAACTTTCACTTTTCTTCTCTTTATTATGCTTTTCTTCATTTTCTTAAGCTAGAAGCTGCAGTGTTGCTTTTAATGGAATCAAAACCATAGCAAGTAATAACCTGCCTGCGATTCATTTACTCAGCAGATTAAAACATATGGGACAGGTTTTACCCTTGTTTTTAATGTAAAAGTGCTCTCTTCTTCCTTCAGAAGGCTGTGCTTATGATGATGATGAAGTGTTTGTGACTCGAGAACAGTGAGTGTCAGCTCATTCCCAAAACGCACTTCATTACCTACAGCTGAGATGACTTTCAGTTCCAAAGTTTTAGTCCACATCTTGCTTTACATTTGCAGTTGTCGTCTCAGATCTATCTGCCAGAGCTCCTGAAACTGTTCTTGCTCAGCCGGTTGGTAATGAGTGTTCCAACCAGAGCAAGTGCTCCTAGTGCTGTCCTTCTAATCATAAAAGCTGTGGGAATGTGAGGCCTTTTTCAAAAGCCTGGTGTGTTGGCAGTTCGTGTCTGCAGCATTTCTGTGTTACAGTGGAATTGAATTCATAATAACTTTGTTTTTCCCTTGCAGCATGGTTTTGTGACAGGAGGTGCTGATAAGTGTGTCAAATTCTGGGATTTTGAGCTTGTGAAGGATGAGAGCAGCATTCAGAAGAGGTGAGAAAATAAACCATTGACTTCATTCAACTGCAGTATTTATTCTCTTTGATGGAGGCTTTGGCTTTTGCTGTGCACCACAAGAAGTGCCAATGACGTGTGCGTGGAACACATGGTGAAGAGTGTCAGTGCAGGGTTTTGGGGAGGTCTGAGTTTATGTGAGGAAGGGAACTTCTTACATTGTGGTCTCCTGCTTGCATACAGTGTAGCCTCTAACAGTGAAGTCTGTCAGCCTGCAGTGGTATGCTCATTTCCAATCCTATCTCACTCAAATCCTAATGAGGAACAAGATGCTTCTTGTTAGGATTAGCCTGCTTTCCCACAGTGCAATGTTGGCATTGTATTCATGCCTTTTCTCAACTTGTTGGGGTAAGAGTTTTTTTTTTCCTCCTGTTATCAGGCTGTCCATGAAACAGGTGCGAATCTTGCAACTGGATGAAGATGTTCTGTGTGTGCGGTACAGCCCCAACCAGAAGCTGCTTGCTGTCTCCTTACTGGATTGCACTGTGAAGGTTTTCTACACTGACACGCTCAAGGTATGCGACTGTATGGGCCGTGAGGCACCGATAATTATAGCCTGGAAGATGAGGAGTATGTTGGAAAAGTACCTGATTATTGTAGGATTCCAATAATAAGCAAAGAGGGACCTTGCATCCCACTTCATGCTCGTGCTGGGCAAGAAATATGTTTTAGTTGGAAAGGGTTGTGAACCTGCATATGACAGGGTCACTCAAACTCTGCAGGCAGGATGGTATGTCAGAGCCATGTGGAACTGTAAGGATGGGGTCAATCAGTGTTGCATGTGGCTCTTAAGTTGAGCATAGCACAGGCAGAACCCGGGGAAGGAAAATCTTCCTTGTACAGTTTAGGCAGTGTGGTGGTTTTGTGATTTGTGCATGAGCATGAGAGAAATGACAGAAGATGTACCAGCAATGAGAGATATGCGAAGAGAAACGGATGAACCTATGGGAGGTGTTGGTTAAAACCCAGTTAGTTCAGCTTGCTTGGGTTCTTTTATCTTCATCACAGCTCTGCCAGCTTGGCCTTACTGCTACCTGTGTTCAGGGCAAGAGTGGTACTGGAAGTTTAGGTCTCTTGAGAAAGAGCAGAACTAGCTCGGAGCCTGGCATTTTCACGTGCATGTGCCCAGCATGTCTAACTGAGATATCCTTTTTTTGCTTCAGTTTTTCCTGTCTCTGTATGGACACAAGCTGCCAGTGCTGTGCATGGACATCTCCTATGTAAGTATCATTACAGTTGTGCATCTGCTGTAGGTGGGGCTGTGCTGGTGTTGATGACTGTGTGAGTCTCTGCTGGCAGCAGTGCCTCTGGGACAATGCTCTCCTGATGCCTCTCTGCTCCTGACTTAGTCAGCAGTTCCTTTATAAGACACAGCAAGCCCCTCCTGATCATGCAGTCCTGTGCTCACTGGGAAAGGTCACGGAGTAGCGGTTATTACGGAACTGAACAGGGCATTATATAAGGAGTAGAAACTAAAGTGCTGCTGTGTTTCCCTGGGCTCATCTTAAGCAGTACATCAAACTCTGAAGTTATTAGCTGCCTTTGTGGAGTCTGAATTCTTTGATGGTGAGAGAGCGAGCAGTGCTGAGGTGGAGCAACTTCTTGCCTGTTTGTTCTTGGGCCACGGTAGCCTTGCAGTGAAGCTCTTTGGATTGAAAAATTAAGCTGTAGCTAAGATCTTAAGTGCTTGTAGTGGTTCAGAAAAGAGTCAGGGTGCTTTCTGTCTGTCTGTCAGCACATCATGGGCACGCCTTGCTAAGGAGAGAGAAGATGGAGGGATCAGCAGGGCATATTTCAGGAGACAGTGCCTTGGCACTGCTTAGTCTATTGATGATTCCTGGTAGGGCTGCCAGCCAGCTGCCCACACCATCCTCTGCATTTCTCTGTAGGATGGGGCTCTGATTGCAACTGGGTCTGCCGACAGAAATGTGAAGATTTGGGGCTTGGATTTTGGGGACTGTCACCGTTCTCTCTTTGCCCATGATGACAGGTTGGTCAAATACTACAGCAACTTTGGGTTGTGGGCTGCTTTGTTATTTGAGGGGCTGTGATCCAGCAGTGAGCTTTTTGTCCTGTGCAGTGGGGAAAGCCATCAGAAGTGTTCCCCAGGTGGGTAAATTTGAGTCTTTGCTACCTTTGCTGCAAGGTCCCCTGTATTAGCACCAAAACTGTGAGCTCAGCTTTCCATGGAGAGTCCAAGGCAGTGGGACACAAGCACAAAGGTGATTAGGGCTGTCTGGGAACTGCTGAGATCACAGGGTTCTTTTGCCAAACCTTACTGGCTGCATTGGATGCTCCTGCCCTCTGGTGCTGTTTGTCCCAGGCCAGAATTTGGTCTTTATAGTGTGGGCTGGTGTCAGAAGGCATCTCCCAGCGATAAGTGGTGATGAGGGCTTACAGGGTTTTGGAATACACTGCTGTCTCCTATATATATATGTTTTGAGGTCCCTTTCTCACCTGCTTTTTTTATCTTCCCAGTGTGATGTATCTCCAGTTTGTGGCCAAATCCCATCTCTTCTTCACTGCTGGGAAGGACAACAAGATTAAGCAGTGGGATGCAGATAAATTTGAGCACATCCAGACACTGGAGGTAGGAATTTTGGAGGCTCTTGAAATGAAGCATTATTGCTGTGTGAGCAGCACTTTACTCAGTAGCTGGGAGGTGTTATTCACATCTTACCTTTTTTTTCTCTCCTTATAGGGGCATCACCAGGAGGTGTGGTGCTTGGCACTCAGTCCCAATGGAGACTATATAGTGTCAGCATCCCATGACAAGTCTCTGCGCCTCTGGGAGAGAACGAGGGAACCTCTTATCTTGGAGGAGGAAAGGGAGATGGTGAGTTGCATTCTTCCTCCCAAAGACAGCTTCCAGATTTCTTTTTGGCTCCACACTTGGCAGGCTTTCTTATTGCTAACCACAGCCTGGTGCTGAGATGCCTGGGTTAAGTGCCATCTTTTGCATAATTGCACTGTTGTCTTAAGCTGCCTGTAGGCATCAGCACAGGTATCGGTGGTGCTCTTCTGCCTGTGCTGCATTGCAGATGCCTGACTAATTTGCTCTCTGCTGTGCTTCTGTTCCACTTTCCAGACTTTCTTCTATGGTTATGATTTTCTATGGCTTTGTTGGCAATAGTCAACAAGCTTGGGGCAGTGGAAGCATTTTTACACACCTCTATTGGAAAATTAGCCTGGGACAGTTTGTAACTCTTACTGTATCCCACAGAGGAATCTGGCTCTGTATCCCATTCTTACAGTTCTCAAGCGTCAGTGAGGGAAGGACACACATGCAGCAGCAGAAATGTTTAAGAAATGTGCAATAAACTGTTGTTCTCCTGGCCTATTTGCAAAGTGACTCATAGGCAGCGTCTTGATGCAGTGACTGGCATGCTGCGAATGATGGTACTACCAGGAAAGAGAGTTCCTTTTCTAGATAAGAAAAGCGTGTTCTGGGTCAAGTTTAAGTAACAAAGTGGGCAGGAATATACCAGTAGTGATGGAGCCCTATGAACATGAGCAGGAGGCTCTTTTCTTTTGTGGGCTAGGACGGCCCTGTGAATTCCCTGAGCTTGTTTCTTTTGTGCTTCATGCCAAGTAGAAAATCCAGTGTTGAACTGCTGGTGTCTTAGTCCCAGCCTGATGGGCTGTCTGCAAGCTGTTCTTGCATCTAGTTTGGAGACCCTGATTTTTTTCAGTCTTTTCAGCCCAAGTTCTCTGTGGGGTAGGAACCAGGGACAAGCAGATATTGTACTGGTGTTGTTGATCGCTCATCGTTGGTCCTGCTTGTTGCACTACCAGTTCAGAAGAAACTTGCACCGTTACTAGCTGCCTGCTCATCAGTGTTAATACATTGTGTTCCCTTCACTGTAGCAACGAGAAGCTGAATATGAAGAAAGTGTGGCGAAGGAAGAACAACCTGTGGTGAGTTGTACCATCTGAGTGTGTCAGTCTGACTGTACAGAGCTCCTTCCTAAGTCTAGAACTTCTTTAAGAGACACAGAAGAAGTGTCCAGAGGACTTGGGATTCATTTGCTTTGAGAATTTGCATGGAGGAAGATTTCCCAGGACTCTGATACCGGCTCACATGATTTTAGGAGTGTGTGGTGCTGGCCAAACTGCCGCACAGGAATGTGGATACCAAGTATCTCCCCTGTTTGCATCCGCACAAGCTCTGGGGTGAGAGTGGGCTGCCTTCTGACAGCTGCTTTCAGGTCCATGTGGTGCAGTGTGGGTGGGAAAGCCTGATCCATCCTGCACAGACACTGGGGTTGTGTTGTTGACAGTTCTGACTCGGAGCAGATCACTCAGCCTCTGTTGGTCAGAGAACTGTGCTTATTTGCCTCCCAGCGCTCTGAGATAGAGTGCCTCTGGTGGTGCCTCTGGATTACAGTGCCTCTGGTCCTAAGCAAAAGCTATGCACTTGAAGGCCTGCATTTCTTCAGGCAAATGGCAAGTTTAGGGAATGGAGCTGATGTTTTGGGATAAGACACAGCGGGTGCTTCTGTGTGTGTCTGCTTCTCAGCTGCTGCAGGAGAAAACTGTAAACTGTGTTTTGTAGGTGGCTGGAGAGACACAAGGAGAGACGGGACTCGCTGGGAAGAAGACTATTGAAACCATCAAAGCGGTAAGATTGCATGGGTAACCCAGCATTGCTTTGTGCCTTATCAGTTTCTCAGAGTGGGGGTGTCACAGGGTCAGAGTATTAGTCTGAGGTTGAGTAATGTATGTTACTCCATAAGTGAAGATCAGAGGAGTTGCTCTGTGAGATATAAAGGTGCACAATCACCTCTGCCTCCCAGAGCAGTGTGTCCTCTGGAGAGCTGAAGCTGCAGCAGAGAGCAACCTGGGCAGCTGGGGAAAGTGGATGGTGTTTGACTCCTTCAGGACACGACTGATGTGCTCAGAGTAGCAGCATAGTCTGGAACAGAAGTTACTTTATGAGCGGGGTGTCCTGGGATGCTTCAAGTCAGCCCCTTTACTTCCTCCTGCATTTGTCCAGTTGGATGCGAACTGTGCTTTGTGTTCTGTTCCTGTGCTGCACAGGCTGAGCGGATTATGGAAGCTATCGAGCTGTATAGAGAAGAAACGGCAAAACTGAAGGAGCACAAAGCCATATGTAAAGCTGCTGGAAAAGAGGTAAATGACTGAGCAAAGCACCGTTTGCAAGGGGTGTGGGTGTATCTTTCCAACTCTAGCATCTTGGTGGAAAGGCTCAGCATGCACATAAAGGCAGGACAGCTGGAAGGAGCAGAGATTTGCTGAAATCCTACAGAGAGGAGATGGCACTGTACCCTGAGGCATGGTTAGTGGTGTGTTCTTTCTGAGGATCTTTATATTCAGAGTCACAGTAAGAAGTAAGTTTTGTCCCTGAGAACTGTGCTACTGACTATGCTCCCATCCCATTGCCTGTTCTTTGCCTTCATCTCAACACTTCTTGCTAAACAAGGGTCTGTAATGTATGTGACAGTAAGAAGTGGGGGAAAAAAATAGGTACATATTGTGAGTTATTCACACGTCTGAGAACTAGGTTGTCCAGCAACTGCAAGTGAAGCCTTCAGTGAGGTTCTGAAAAGGAAAGACATAGGATAAAAGCTGTCTTCTACTGTGGGTTTTTTTTCACCGTCAAGATGCATTTTTCACTGTTTAAGTTCTTTACTATGGGAGTGAGCAGGTCGGGCACAGGCTGCCCAGAGAGGCTGTGGATACCCCATCCCTGGAGGTGTTCAAGGCCAGGCTGGATGGAGCTCTGGGCAGCCTGGTCTGGTATTAAATGTGGAGGTTGGCAGCTCTGCCTGTGGCAGAGGGGTTGGAGATTCATGATCCTTGAGGTTCCTTCTAACCTGGGACATTCTGTGACTCTGTGTGAATAACCTGCCTCACCTTAACTCATTCTGTGTCTCTAGGTTCCCTTTCCTGCCAATCCCATTCTCCGTGCCTATGGAAATATTACAGTAAGTGGAAAGTCCAGCCCTCAGGTCATGTGCTGTCATCAAATGGCATGAGGCTATTTGATTTGCTGGCTGAGCCAGAACACTGGATTGCAGTGGGAAGACAGGATTTACGCAAAATGAACATAATATGTATTTTTACTTGTATTTATTTGGTGCATGTGAAATGAAAGTAAAGCAGCCGAACATAACCCTAGTGGTAGCCTTGACCTTATCATGTAGAGTTGGAGCCAGTTGTTAGGGCTCCTGTAAGCTATGGGAAGCTAGTTCAGATTTTCCTATGCATACTTCTGGCAAGAGGTTGTGGTTGCCATGCTGTAGCATATTCAGGGGAGCTGTGCTATCAGATATAAAATACCCCAGCCTCCAGTGGAATGGATAGTTGAGAACCAATGTCATTGTGCACCCCTGGCCATTTGACATCTGTAAGCACTTAACCAGAACCGTTCTCCCCTCTTCCGCTGTAAATACAGGCATATTGAACTGCAAAATAAATAGATCTGACAGGGGTGAGTGAAATCATGTGGCTTAGTAGTAGCAACTTTTATGCTTTGTATAGAGGAAGTTCTTGAGGAATGCCCAGGTGCTGGGTAAAAACACTGACCAGTTAAGACACATTCCGTTATGTGGTGATCATTACTGTGTCAAGGATTTATCCATCTTGCAAGGTGTGATTGCCTGTTTTTAACTGGGCAAAATGAGCCTTAAGGCACACGTTTCTCTTGTCTTGGAATGCTTCTTGATATGCAGAGCTGGTGTCTTTTCTCTGTTACAGCCTTCTGAATACGTGCTAGAAGTTTTCAAGAAGGTCAAGTCAAGGTGAGTCCCAGGAGCTGAACAGGCTTGTGCCAAAGAATTGGATTGGGGTCCTGTGTTGGACTCCTATGCTGAGTGGGTGGTGTTGAAGAGTCTGGAGGTTATTCTTTGGCAGCCTTTTTTTGGAGCATGTGTGGAACTGGGGAGTGGGAATTTGTCCATGAGGAGTATTCAATGAAGCTTGTGTATGGGGGCTGGCTGCCTGGAGATATATGTGTATGTGAAAAGGAACTTGGAGATGCTGAGGATGGAAGGCTTTGCCTCCTCTTTGTGTCAGAAGATGCCAGCTGGCCGGGGTCCTGGGCTGTGCAGCTGCCCTGTGCTTTGTGGGTAGGTGGAGACCAACAGTGTGGAGCATTCAGCACAGCTTTTGCATCAGAACCTTCCCACATGGAAGTATTTCTTGTTTATCTATAGTTCTGCAGTAGCTGAGACTATTGTTACCATCCCTTTGCTTTTTCTTAGTGAGCTGGAAGAGTCTCTCCTGGTGCTGCCCTTCTCCTATGTCCCTGACCTACTCAGACTCTTCAATGAACATATTCACTTGGGTGCAGAAATAGAACTCCTGTGTCGTGCTCTCCTCTTCCTTCTCAAGTGAGTTTTCCATCTGCCCAGACAGGTTTGCTGGGCTAAGTTCAGCTGTCATTACTATCCAGATCTTGAACGCAAGGAAGGCTCTGGTCAGTAATGGGTCTGCCTGTTCCTCAGGGGCCCTCTATAGTGTGTGTCATGAACTCACTTTGTGCCACTTATGTGAAAAGAAAGGTGCTCGTTGTGTGGCACTGCCTTGGGACAGCACAAGAGCTGGGGAATATACTCTTTCTCTTGAAGCTCTAAAAACTATGTGATGTGCTGTGAACATGTGCAGCATAAGTGTGTGGGGAATAATTTGGACTTTTTCTTAAGTTTCTGGCTCTGAAGCTCCAGGGAAGCCATGCTGGGAATAAAGATGAGGTCTCTTGGGAATAGAGATGTGGGAAATGAGGAACTGCTGCATCCCTCAGCTGCAGCCCAATGGGCTAAAAAGGATGCAGGGTGCTGACATGCCTGTGTTGATGCCAGTTGCTGGTCCTCTCTTTGTTCCCAGGATACATTTTGGGCAGATAACAAGCAACCAGATGCTGGTGACAGTGATAGAAAATCTGAAGAAAACCACCATCTCCAGAGTCAGTGAGGCCAGGGTGAGTGTTGCTGTCTCTCTTTTCCCAGTGTCTGGAACAGCGGTATTGGCCAATGTCTGGAAGCATTTGTGGTCTAGTAGGAAAGCTGTCTGGGAGTCTAGAGCCCATTTTCACCTTCTTCCTGTGCAAACAGGCTGCATTTTCCTGATGTGACATTATGTGGTGATGATCATATGTGCACCTTTCCCCTTTCCCCTTTCCCCTTTCCCCTTTCCCCTTTCCCCTTCCTTCTTAGGCTTTTGATGCATGTAATTGTGCTTTGGGTCTCCAGTAAAGGTGGGAAGTAAATTAACTCTGTTTTTATTTGGCTTCTTGTGGGCTACAAATCTTTTAAATAGACTTCCCAGGAATGTCTTCAGATGGTTGTCATCAACTTGTTTTTCAGGAAATAGTGGATTATAGCTATTTTTAACAGAGAGGAACAGAGTGCAGGTTGTTCACTTGCTCAGATGAAATTACCATTTAAGTATTGTTGCCTTAATTAACTGTGGGAGATTGTCTTGCTTTCATCATCTCTCAGTAGAGAGTGGCCAGAGTGTCACCTGTTCCAGGCAGCTTGTTCCTCCTAACAAGCTGGAGATGTGCCCAACAGCACAGTGCTTGTCTGTCTCAACAGGACGTGCTGGGATTCAACATGGCAGGGCTCCAGTACCTCAAGAGGGAGATTGAGGCCAAGGATGAGGTCATGTTTTTTGCTGATGCTACAGGCCGTTTTGAGGAGAAGAAGAGGAAGAGGAAGAAGAAAGAGAAAATGATTCTCACAGTGGTTTAGCATTTGCTGCCTGGGACAGCTGGATGGCATCGTGTAACCTTAGTGCTGGCCATGGACCTATTCTTGTAGCTGAACATCTCTGTGATGTCTGGTGACTGGAACAAAGCTGGTCCCTTCTCTGCATGGGACAGCCAGCCTTGCCTGGCTGGGGACAGTGCCAACGCAGGTTGATCATCTCTGCCTAGTGAGCTGAGCTGTCTGTGCTCTGCTCTGTATGTACGTGTTTCAGCTGTTCCTGAGGTGGCTGTCAAAGGTCAATGCCTTTCCTCTAGCAGATAGAATTGGAAGTTGGATTCTTCTCCAGAAGAGATCAGCCTTCTGGCAGTGTGCTAACTGAATGGGGTGAATCAGGCTGCTGGTCGGACTTTGCCCTGTCCCTGCGAGGCAGCTGGCAACATCCTGTGCTGCTTTGACACCTGCTGATGGCTTGTGGAGATTCTCAGAGGCTGGGGGCAAGGCTTTGAGATTTCAGAAGTCATCTCCAACCACTAACTTTTTAGTGGATTGGAGGAAACACTGTGCTCTATTAAATAACGTTTATATATGCTTTATCAAACAACTTTGTCCATGGAATTTTGCCCTGATATTTTTCTAGTAAATCCTTGACCGTCTCATTCTGTTCTATTGCTTCTTAAGTATTTTTTTTTTCTTGTAGAAAGTAACATCTGTGGGAGAAAACGAAAGGGCTGCAGTGAAGGACTGTACTCTTCTGAACAACTGGCAGATGAAGCGTGAGAAGGGTTTGGTAGATGTTGTGGGGGCTGCTTCTGGGGCACTTTCTTCTGAAAAATAATAATACATTTAGACTGGCAGGTCTGACTCAGGTTCTTAAAGCCCGGCTTCTTTCTAACATGAACTTCATCTGAGTTTTTAATTGCATCCAAGTTGTTATTGACTGTCCAATCTCTGACTTATGTTCTCTATAGTAGTGGAAGCTACTGTTTAATCCCCAGTCACAATCTTCTCAGTCACCATGAAGTGTTGGAAGAACAAGTCAACTGCATGTGCTGGGGAAAACTCCCTATTTCTTATAATGTCAGGTATTGGAAAAAGGATGAAGCAGAGGAAAGCAAGCTGTTGGAAATAAATGCACTTAAAAATATGCACTTAACAGTAAGAGTAAGGTATCTCCTAAAGAGGCTGAGATATTTCTTTTAGCAACTACTGCGTAAGTAGGAACAAAAAGGGGAAAATACCACCTCTAAGTGGGTCGGTCTACCACTATGATAAAATGAACCTTCGAAGACAAGTGGATATAAGCAGAATTCCTTTTGAGTATAACTTTGTGTACTCAGCCCCCTCTGTTGTCTGTAGCTAATTAAAGGTAGATGAGAAGTCTGTGTGCAGGGAGTTGAGCCTCAGACTGAAAGCAAGCAGAAAGGTAGGAATTAGAAGGCCAGAATGGATCAGCAACACTCGCTACATTTACTTGCTCAAAGAGTCACACTTAGTGAAACCTGCTGCATGCCAGCTACTCATGGAGGGGGGGAGGTTTCAGGTGCCTCAGGGTGGTTACAGAAACCTAATCTCTTCTGAAACCTATCAGGAAGCACTCAGCACTCATGCAGTACAGAGTGCCAAACACTGGGCTTGAAATTCCACGGTTGTTTTAACTGTTGGCATTTCAGGCAGCCACAGATGGTGCTGCAACTTTCAAACCGCCTTTCCCGTGAATAAGAGACAGACAAAAAATGTCATTCATGTTAATTTGATTGAATAAATGAACAAAGTCTATGCTGGGAATGTTTCCATAACATTGCTCTAAAATTTGGGTAATTCAATATTGCCGATTTCTTTTTTGATAGATCATTCTTCCAGGGCTTTGACCTGAAGGGAGAGAGGAGAGAAAATTAACATGAGAGGAAATAAAAGTAAAATAATAATAATAAAGGTCTACTTCTGTAGGGTTGTTGAAACGCCATAATTATGTCAGGCTGCCTTTGGTAGAACTGGCCTGTACTGTTGCTGTTGGAAGGGAACAACATGAAAACGGGTTCTCTCCTAGACTTGAACTGGATTAAAGGTTTGTTTTCATTTCGTAAATTGAGTGGAATAAAAACTCATGACCAGGAGTTCAAGCTGGGCAGTCTACTTGAGAATATTGAAGGCATTCACTGGCAGCTTCCTCTGCAGTATTTCATTCTGAATGTATTAAGAGAAATCTTTGTGAAATGTTTTCAACTCGAGGAAATGTAAAAGAAAGAAATGCCTGAGCCTGGGCTGGTGCTGCTTCATTGGTGATCTTTGATTCTTGGCCTCTTCTGGGAGGTGGGGCGAACCTGTGATCAGTTCCAGGCAAGGGAAGTTTCTAGGTGTCATGGGAAAGAATAATATTGGTTCTGGTGATAGTAATCGCTTGGGAAACATGATACAGACTTAAGAAGTTGTCACATAACTCTGCAAAGACTTGACTTCTGTCTTGGGGAAGCCAAACAGGACTGTTTAAAGCGACCGGAGACTTAACCTACAAGTGTTGGTGTTTTGTGACCCCAGTCAATGCTGTTTTTTTGATGTGGTGGAGATGGACAGGATTTCCATACTGAAAGGGTAAGAAGATATTAAAACTATACTTGAAGTAATCAGGGAAGTCCTAGAACAGATGCAGCAGGCAGAGGTGCACATCTCTCTGAAGTCCTTTTGATAACTGACTGATGTGGTCTTTTTTTTTCCCTTCCAGAGGAACGGAAATGAGATACAGGTGGGATTTCTTTACTGACTCCTTAGATAACATAGCAGATGGTGAAGTTGAAAGAAAAAGATGTCAGTGTAACAAATGGGAACTCTAAGCTGAGTAGAAAAGAAACACCCATAGGATTTCTGTTTATGAACTGTCACTGTTGGTTACATATTGTGGAGCATCTGAGTTGATGTGGGTTAGATGAAACACCAGCCCAATGCTTAACATGTTGGTCGGCGGTTTGATGAGGAATTCCCCAGCAAGGCTGTCTTGTTGGCAGGGAAGACGTGTCCACTGTCCGTGTATGGACACTGATTCCTATAGGATACAGGGATGTTCTGTATGAAATGTGTGCAGAGGGTGATGTGTGCTGGAACATGTCAAGTTGTGTCTGTAAGGCTGCCATCCCTTATTAGGCTTGATGTCAGTGTCAAAGGGTCAGCAATAAGATGTGATTTTAGGAAGAGTGTTAAACCGAGGCTGATTTATTAGGGCTTAGCTGAAATAAATCCAGCTGCCAGAAGGCTCAATCTACTGCTTAACATGGAGACAATTAAACAAAGGATTTGGGACAGGACTGGGGAGGTTCTACAGTGAGTATCTCCATTGAGCACAGCAGCCATAGTAATCTGTTTGTTAACGATGTCACCCGTTTCCTTAGTCTCAGATCAAGTGTGTGATGCGTGTGACACAGCTTTGCTATCAATAGCATCGGGTTCATTGATCATGTGGGATCAGAAGCTAAGAGAAGGTACATCTGCCATTTAATTCACAGCTGGCAGTGCTGCATGCAATACTTACATTAACTTGAAAGCTTTCGGGGTAGTGTAATCCGGACCCGTGGCTTGGGACTTGTAGGAACTTCCCAGACTGCTGCTGCCATCCCACCCTTAGGGTATCCTTGTGGGCGGCACTCATAAATGTCACTTCTTAACACAGGTGAGATATTATGCTAAGGATTGAACCGTCTCTGTACATTTATATACTAAAAGAATATGGGTGGAGGCTGGAAGGAACTCTGGAAATAAAGCTGTGAGGCAACTTGAATCTGAACTGCTGGCCTCAACTCAAAGACTAAACGCCAAGTAAAATACTGGGCAAGGGTGCTTGTTTTGGAGGGTGGTCCTCATGCATGTGACTGAAGTCTGGGTGAGTGGGAATGGAGTAGAAACCAGTTTTGCTGCTATGCAACCAGGTTTGTCTTGCCCAGCTCCACACCCCAAAGACCTCATATCGCTATCAAGTACACTTGTAGCCTTTCAGTATAACTTCCAAGGCACATAATACCTTGATGCAGTTGCCATTAACTAGCACTCTGGTCAATCTCAAAGGACTCTGAATTCTTCCTTTCTTTGGTAGTAACCAACTTCAAAGCCCGTTGAGCCTGCACAGGGCCATTTGCATCAGCATTCATACAATTCTGTGTTCACAATTGCTGACACAGCGATTCTCTCACTTGCCTGTTTAATGCATGAGGCTGCACCATCAGATGCTGCCATATGTTCTGGTTCCAAGGGGTGGAACGCCTCCCCTACAAGAACAGGCTCAGGACATAGGGCTGTTCAGCCTAGGGCAGAGAAGGCTCTAGGGAGACCTGAGAGCAGCCTTATAGTCTCTTAAGTGTGGACTGTAAGAAAGAAGGGGACACAGAGTATTGAGCAGGGTCTGCTGTGATAGGATAAGGGGAAATGGTTTCAAATTTGAAATAAGGCAAATGTAGATTGGACATAAGAAAAAAAGGGTTGGTTTTCTTTTTATAGTTAGAGCTGTGAGAAACTGGAAGAGGTTGCCCAGAGAGGTGGTGGCTGCCCTGTGCCCAGAGATATTTATGGTCAGGCTGGATGGGGCTCTGAGCAATCTGATCTAGCTGTGGATGTTCCTGTTAATTGCAGGGGAGTTGGACTAGATGACCTTTAAGTGATTCTTTGACTCAAAACTATGAGAAAAGATTTCCATCAGTGGAAAGTGGAGACAGAGTCTTAATCTTTTATTTATTCCTAACACCCACATCTTTCTGGCCTTACCATTCCTTCTTTTCCCTGTTTTTCTAAGCCTTATTTTATCTAAATTGCTTTTGGGGTTTGAATCTTACATTCTTCATTTGTGCTTTGGAAAACATCCATCTGCTGTTTCCAAATACAGTAAAAGCATAAGGAAGTGATGCTTAAGGCTCTTGCCAGGTGGTCAGTCCTCAGTGTGACGGTGCTGGAAGGTGTGTGTGGAGGGGGAGAAGTGAGACAATAAAGGATATTTGCTCTCACAGGCAACAAGAGAGTCTCCGTTTCTGTTATTATTTCAACATCATGGGAAATTTCTTCAAGGCCGTCAGTAGTTTCCCCTCCAATTAACATGGCAAAAATTTCTATCTCCAGTTCAACCTGCAGTCCTGCTGCCACCTGGGAGAGAGAGAGGATTGACCACAAACAAGGTGCATGTTCCATCCATAGCCCCTCCACCAGTGCCTCCAGTTGGTAGAAGGCAGAAGGCAGCATTGCTTCAAATAACTTTGAAGTTACTTGCAACTACATGGTCTATTCCCAGACATGCTGTTATAACAGCATCTCTAGATAGCCTGAGAGTCATGTGAATGTAGCATAAAAAAAGAACTGTACTACTTACAGGCCCAGGTGTGTACATCACGCTCAGTCCTGTGTATGGAGGGGGCTGCTTCACCCGAAACCTGTCAGAAAGGGAAGAGAGGCAGTTTGCTGGAAACCTTGAGGCAAACAGAAAACGTGGCTAGGAAGCAGCCCGTCTGCTTTTCCTTGTGCAAAGGACAATAGAGTGTTTTAGCTCATCCTTCACTCACAAGGTACAGCACTGGCTACAGCAGTATTCTTGGGCTTTTAGCCAAGGCTCAAACTCCTATCAGAAACAAAAGCAGCCATTTGATGAGCCAAACTAAGTCTTTAGATCGTTCATTATACTGCCTTGCCCTTGCAACAGAAGTAAAACAGCTGTAGTCTAAGCCTACCTACACAGAGGAAGCTGAATTATAAGTTACACTTCTTTTGCAACCACCTGTGTGTTGCACATCCGAAAATCCTTAATGACCTTTCTTTGAAGCTGTTTGATATGATTCTACTGCAGAATGGTGATCCTCGTAGAAATTACGTGTAAATGAGCCTCTTCAGTTTCATGGTTCCCAGTAAGGCAGTAGTTAACTTTAATTTCTCATTGACTGTTTCATATTTGTGCAGTTCTTTTGCCACGTGCGTGCAAATTCCTTTGTCCCAGATCACTGTGAGGGGATGTTCCCCAGCCTGAAGCTCCACTTCCTAGTATGTTAAATAAATCTATCAATCACTGCCAAGTTCTCTCAAAGTCATTAGAGCAGATAAGACTTTCGTTAATTCCATAAGAATTCCTGCAGTTCCTTTGGAATGTCGGAAGAGAAACTGGACTTATCTTTGTCAAAGTATTCCAGCACATTCAGGCAATGGTGAGGACAGTTTGGCTTGTTACTGACCCTACTCTGGAGAAGTTTTGGCTTCAGCATGGTCCAGAATTGCCCACCTTTGCCCTGTACCTCTGCCATCAGCATGTTCTGCTCTCACACAGCACCTAGTCACTTGCTTCTAAAAGACTTAAGCTGGACTGAATGGAATGAGGGTGGTATTTTCTGTGGGTGTCTATATAGAATGCTCTGGTTTGAATCTAAAGAACGTAACATGCAACAGCTGGAGCTCCGGGATGTTGATATATGACCTACTGATTTATCGTTTGCATGTACCACGATGCTGAAATGTGCATTAAAGAAGAAACATCTTTCTGAGGCTGCATCTAACTAGGCTGCTTTAAAGGAAACAACTCAAAATCTTGTCCATCCTGATGAAAGAAGTTGTACAAGAGTCTCTCAGTTGGTCTCGAACAGACTTCTAAAGCTCCTCATTGCCCAAATACTCACACAAGGCCATGATGACTCATCTGGGTGCATCTCCTGTAAGCTCCTCACCACTCAAGGGAGAAGAACAAGTATTACATTTATATCACATTTAAATGCTTCATGTTTGTCTCATCCTTGCATTATGGTACCATAGTAGAAGGATGCTTTGATTGCTAAGGTAGCATCACTGTGACAGCACTCTTAACCCTCTTTTCAAAGAGGCCATCAAGCTGCCAATTTCCTGCATCCTGAAGAAGAAAGATTGGCAGATGTTTGCTCATGTTAAGGGTTCTCAAAAGGAATAAACAGCAGCCAGAAGGTGCATCCATCAGGCATGTGACACTTGCACAAGAGACAAATCCTAGGTGAAAGCTCCAAGCCAGTGTGATTTCAAAGGCAACTGTTATAGACCCTTCTGTAAGCAGAAAAGCGGGGAAACGTATGGCACAGCTAAAGCAAGTGCAGTTGAGTGAACCGATTGCAAGAAACATGCCTGGCCCACTTTTCTGTAATACATATGGAATCTGGGAGGACTGGGACCATTGGCATGCTTGCCTGAATCCCTCCAAAGTCAAAGCACTGGAACAGTGCTATTGCTGTGACTGATTGAATGTTTATGCTCAGTCACACAAAAGGAGAATTCTAACATTGGAAAAAGTCATAAGCATTTTCTTACTACATGTCTTCTAAACTGCAGCTGGGTAAATCTGGTAACTTCCAGTGCTTTGTCGGGTGTGTAAGAGACAACCTGCGGCCTTAGAACTGGACTTATTCTCACCCCCATGGAATGCAATGCTCTGCTATCTTATCTCACGCACTGATGACATCAAGAGGGAAATGTGCTCAAATGAATGCTCTATTTCCTCCTCATCTGTTTGTTTCTGGAGTCATCACTGAAGCTGTTTCTAAATGCAGCTCAAGACATGTGGCTGCCTGAACATAACTCAGCCCATTTAGGTTGTCAGAGTTACAGCATCCAGCAGCACTTCCAGAAGCCAAACTTAATACTGGTTACAATGAAAGAGTTTGGCTCTTCTTCTTCACTGCTGTTCCTTACTGATCTGATCTTCGTAATAACGCTAATATGCAAATAATGCTGCAGTATTGCTAATATTATCTTCTCTCAACCCAGTCGGTCATTATCAAATGATTCCAAATATAAACATACACTTTGTTATCTCACATTAATCATACAAAAAGGCTGACAATTAGCAAGCAATGTATGTTTTGACACTTAAAAACCAAGTTACTGGGAACATGAACTAACCTCGAGAAATTAATGCCAACATTCTTCAGAAACACAGTGCCTGCATAGGTACAGCCTTCCTTTAGCACTCCAAATATCATTTGAGGTGGAATGAGATGGAAGCCAGTAAGATCCTGTTTTGTTGTTGCAAGAGAAGATATGTTGACCCTTCCTGAGGCAGGATCTTCAACCTTAGCAAACAGAATTAAAATATTAGATAACAGAGAAAACAGATGGCCCAACAGAGAGTGGTCAGGCACTGGAATGGCTGCTTAGGGAGGTGGTGGAGTTGCCATCCCTGGCAGTGTTCAAGAGGCGTCTGGATAGGGAGCTAGGAGATATGGTTTAGTGGTTTGCTGTAGCTATGGTAATGGGAGGATAGTTGAACTAGATGATCTTGTAGGTCCCTTCCAACCTTGTGACTTTATGATTCTAGGAACTTAGATTCAGATTTACTAAACCTAACTTCACTTGTATTTGATCTCTGTCCTCTTGTCCTGAGGAATTACACACAGGCACCGTAAATGCAGTAAAAACAGAAAAGGCAAAGCTAAGTGCTTTGAGTATTATCTGCAAATGTGTAATGGTTTGAGTTTTCAGGAATACTGAGATATTTCAGGGCAACTGAGCATGCTCCGTGCTTTTGGATATCAGTGCTCTCATGTGAGCACCTGGCTTAGAACCACACTTCTGGCACATGAGGTAGTCCTAGTAGGTGAGAGGAAAGCTACTTACAGAATTGCCACTAAATTGCTGTATAAATTGCAAGCTCTGTTGTTTCAGTAAACAGTTGCAAAACAATCTCCAGTATTGTTCCAGAATGAAGATTTCATGCAAAAGAGATGACTGAGACAACAAAAGATGCCATTTCACCTTTCTGTGTGGTATGGAGTTTGGTTTTCTCCACAGGAGTGATGGCGGTAATCTCACTTTCTCTTTTCTTCGTTGCCCTGCAGCATTCACCAGCAAACTCTGAACCTTAACTTGAAAGGGTGCCTCTTGCAACTCCACAGCCAAGCTTGTGTCTGGAAAGCAAAGATTTCAAAAGCATAAACCACCAGGCATCAAATTTTGCCCAATTCTGAAGTTCCTACTGAGATAAAACTTCAAGTTTCCATGAAAGCACTCGATTAGCACTAGGACAGTTGAACTGCTCTCCTTTTTACTTCAGAAGTCAACAAACACATTACAAAAAGACCTCACTCTAATACTAGCGAGTAATTAAAATTGAACTGATAAGCAATGATGTACTATAGTTAGTAAAACTGATTAGTGGGAAGCATCATGCTGGAAATACGCAATGAAGGTATATAATCACCTACGAAAGTGATTAAAAACATGAGAGGAGCTACAAAAAACCCCATGCATCAAAATCACCATTGAGGACATTACTGTTCCAAAGGAATGCCTCAACTGCACATTGCTCACACCCAAGCTGGTCAAGCCAAATCTGTGCGTTCAAGCAAGAGAAGTTCTAGTCCAGGTCCCAGAGCAGAGTTCTGTCAGCACAACCAGCTTGGTAAGCTTTGTCTTTGAGCAGAATTTCTTGTCTTTAGTGCTGCAATTCATTCATGTGGATTATCTTTGTACTTCTTCATCTACCAAGCCCCTAACTCATCGTCTCTGAACTGAAATCCATTGTATAATACATATAAAAGGAGCATAGAAATGGAATGTTTTAGAGGAGGAATTATAGCCTGCCTGTGTCTGTGGTTCTACCATCACAATCACGCTCATGTAATTACAGCAGTATGCTATGGTAAAGGAGAGAATTTCTCCTGTTATTTTTATGGCACTCTCCCTTTCTGTCAGTCTTGTGCTCAGATATATTCAGAATGCTGTACAGAAATAATTACAATATCTATTGCAGACAGCCAGAAGTTGTAAGTAGACAGAAATAAACCTGCTCCAAATGATGCCCTGCAGTTTTACCTGTTGTGCTGCTGGAATCTTTGCTTTGTATTGAATGAGTCTGCAGCAGAAGACTAGGGGAAGATGAAGAGTCACTCGTGCTACATTCAGATTCTAAAGGGAAAAATAATGGGATACTGTGACAAGTGTTCTTCACAATCGACCACTTTTATTTTCCTAAACACATGAAAAAAAACACAGAAGTATTATAATTTAGGCAATCTTTGAAAGCTGTCTACATGACCACGAGAAGCCAGGTTGTAAAGCTTAAAATTCAGAATTGATTGCTCACTCTTACACCGCTTATCCTCAGTCACTGCTTCCTCCTCTTTCAAATGCCTTCATCCTGTATTCTCCAAACTGTCCTTACCCTGTGCATTTCCTATTCCATACCCCTTTTGCTCCAGTCCCAAACTGCCTCCTTCCCCATCTCATTTCAGTATTTGCACCATCTCTCAAGACTACTCATACTAGTCTTTTTCCCAAACTCATAGACTGCACTGGTACTAGTGGATTAAATGGAAACATTTCAAGGTACTCAAACATGATCATCTATACTGTCAAATTATTGAACACTGGCACGATACTGACAGTTCCATTGGGCAGTCTCCTCAGAAATATTGTCAGGTACTCAAGTTGGCTGGGGAAAAGGCTGCCTTCATTGTGAGACTGAATTTACTAACATAAGCACAAGTCTACTCCCTGTTGGTAGACCTCAATGTTGTGAGGGAATGCTGCTGGGTGTAACTTTATATGCTACAATAGGTATCAAAATGTCTGAGAATACAGAGAGGCAGAAAATTTATTCTTAAATTTAACTTTAATATGAAATAAGGCAACTGGGTAAAAAAATAAATGGAGACGATATTAAAATGCTACCAGGCAGTAGAGCCCAAATTACCTCTCCTGAGGTTTCCCATTGTCCCTGGAGGGAGATTCCCACTTTCTTTTTGTGGAACTGGAGGAAGTTCTCTATATAGTGCTTCCACATCAGGAAACTATAGAGAAAGGGATGAAAGGAAGCTTAGGCATTGCAACAATAAGTACAAAAAATTCAACCTCATCAGCATACTTCCCCCATGAAAAAAAGGGTCAGTGGAGATGATAACAAGCAGAAGCAAAGCAGTAACAACAGAATTCATGCACATAAATATACTGCAGACTCCAGAGTGTTTTTAACTATACTTTATACTCATAGCACTGATCAGGTGGGATTACAAGAAGGAAGTTCCCAAGGTCACCTCCAGTTAATGCAGGTTGTTTGGTTTTACTGATTCCTTTTTAAGTTAACCAAGAGATGTTTTCCAGGGCTTGAGTGAAAAGACCCAAGGTTCAGTAACTGCTTTGGATCAGTCTGTCCAGAGTTTACTTAAGGAATATACAAAGTTTGGCCTCGGTAAATACATGCCACCTCCAAGATAATTTTCCTTTGGCAAGAGTATCTAATTCTTAGTATTAATTCTGCCACAGCTGTCCTCTGTAATGGTTTCATTTGAGGCTGATGTAAAACCATCACTTTAGGTGTGGAACTATGGCAGAAGTAACCCAGCCTCACATAAACTTACCCAGTTTTCAGCTCCGTTACCTTTTTTGAGAGAAATGCCTTGCCAAATTCTGATTCAAAGTAAGGAGGAAAGATTTTGTTTTTTATTGCCATGAAGGTTTCCTTTCCTTCATCGAGTTCTTTCCTAAGAAATTGTTGGGAAGGAAAAGAAAGGAAAAAACATAATTGAGTTCATCCTGCTTTCAGTGCTAGGTCTGAGACACTGAAGAGCAAAAGGGATAAAGACAAGTGGCATTTTATTTTCTGTTTAATTACATTGAATGATATTCTTGTGATTTGCCATTTTCTCAGAGGCAGATCAAGAACCAGCTGGCCTGGCTTGCAGAAACACAGTTCTCTGCAGATACTGATTTATGGAAGGCTGATAAAAATGCACACATGCTGTGCTTTGGCTGCTATAAAGAGCTCTTACTCTAAAACACACTTCAGTTACCTAAATCTTATGTTATCGTATCTGTTAGTGCCTTTCCAACCTTCCAAATAAACATTTTAACCTGAGGATTGGTACTGCAGATGCATTGAGATTACTAAAATTTATAATACAAAATTAATCTAACTTCAGTGTTCCATGAGACAAACTTGATTGTTCTGTGCATACTCAGAAGTTGTTCAAACTTCTGAAGGTGAGAGTCTAATACTCCAGGTGGGTGTGTTGCCATTTGGATGGGCTTTGAAAAGCTGGAAAACATGGGCAGAGAGGAACCTTATTAAGTTCAACAAAGGAAAATGCAACATCAGGGACCTGTGGAGGAATTAACCCATGCACAAGTATGAACCAGGGGCCAAGGCTAGAAAACACCAAGGAGTCCTGGTGGACACCGAGTTGAACATGAACCAAAAATGTGCTATTGAGACAACAGCCAGCAGAATCCTGGGCTATGTTAGAAGTGTTGTCAGCAAATTCAGGGAGCTAAACCATTAGGTTTAGACAAAATGAGAGGTAAACCATCCATTCAGCATTTGCTAAATTTGCAGAGAGCACCCTCTTATTTGCTAGCAGACCACAACACTCAAGACCTTGTGAAAGCAATTAGTCTGTCCAAATGCAGGCTTAAGTTGGCTTTTCAAATAATTAACTTTTTGTCCGACTAATACTATTACCTGTGCTCTTGTAGTTTGCTCTGCCATTTGGACCCCACAGTTTCTTCTTCTGCACTGAATGATCAGGAAAGAAAAAGACAGTAAAAACAAGAAAACCAGCAGAGCATTTTATAAGCACAAAAACACTTACAAGACAGCTCTGGAAAGAAAATGCTCTTTATGGAAGTCTGCTACATTAATGCTGTTAGTGACTCCTGGCTTAGATTTGTATCATTTGCAGCAAAATTGTTCACCTATATCTTCATTTTTATTTATTTACATCAGTTCTCACAGGTATATCCTACCTCAAGCTCTGCTGCTGGTCTGCTGTTTGCCCAGTGACTCTTTTCTCTGTGCGAAGCAGGTATTGAGAAGCCACTGCATGTTCATAAAGCTCAGTTATGTGAGCTGCAATGTAAAGAGCACTACTGAACATACATGTTACGCTATGCATTTATAACCATTACATCTAACAAACTTGAAAGAATGTATTTTTAACACATCTTTCTAATACTTGATGAAAAGCTATGTTTAAAAGCAATGAAGATAAAATTAGTTCTTATTAATCACTTTTAATCCCATTAAAGATTAATTGCCAGGAACATACTCCAGAGCCAGATGAAAACTGGGTTCTTCTACTTTTTACAGGCAATAAACATTTATGTGAGAAAGGCTGATTACAGATTCCTTATTACTGTGAGTTAAGAGGTGTAGAGAACTTCATTTCCTACATCAAGTTCAGAACATCAGCTGATAGGAAATTAATTCAATCAAAAAACACACAAAACAACCAAAAAAGCACAAAAACTAAGATCAAAAGCAGATTAAAGCTCATACCCCCGCTCTGTATTTCATGTATTTATGTTCTTTTAAGATGCAAATCAAACATCTGTGAGTAGGAAAAGGTGCTGATGTTCAGTCACTTTCTAACTAGTGAGCAACTCTGTCTCCAGGTGAAGAAAATAGCATGGGCTTTTAGGGACCTTTATTACTTTCAGCTGACTTAAGTTGTACTTTAATTGCTGCTGCTTCATAGCCACAATCACTATTATCAGGGAAGAAACTATTAGTGCAGTATATACAATGGAGAAAAGCCAGCCTATAAGACTGTTTTGAGGGCTTTTATAAAAAGTTTCCCTATCTACGGACATCTTTTATAAGCTGTGTTGCTTCTTTCAAGTATTGAATCTGGACTGTGAGTTCAAAGAAATTCCTTTGTTCAAAAGAAATTTCTGTGGTTGAACTTAAGATGTATGAATAGTGAGAAGTATGAAGCTATTTAGCAACTTTTTCACAATAAAATATTTTGTATTTTGTATTTTCCTAAATTACTTTGTATTTTCCTGTTTGTTTTTTTAGTTTTCTTCTCTATTTGGCCTCTTTCAGTGAGCTTCTTTCACAATATCTTCCTTGTTAATAATGGTATATTACAAGTGCATTTAATTATTTTTTTAATCAGAAAACAAGTGCACAAGAGCACCTGGTAGAGGGCAATACTGGCTATATGTACAGACAAGGAGATCAGGGGCTGGAGAGAAGCCCATGGAGTTTCTAGCTGATGGGAAGTTGAACCTGAGCCAGCAATGTGCCCTGGCAGCCCAACTGTACCCTGGGGTGCATCAGGCCCAGCACTGCCAGGTGGGTGTGGGAATGGTTGTACTTTACTACGGTATTCTACAACTCTAAAAGATAGGTATTCAATTTTTATTACCTTTGGTGCTGAGATCTTCAGACGCTTTCTCCCAGTTAGGGAAGGACTACAATGAAGAAAGAATAACTATGACTATGTGAGAAACAGATCTAACAATAGCATCCTCTTCAAATGATTTCTATCCTAAACAAGTGTTATCTTGTTACCTGACATCACCACTACAAGAATGGAGGTATTTCAGTGTGTTAGAAAACGAGCTGGAAGAAATGAGTTTCCCTGGCAGAGAAATATAGGTTTCCTTCTAGATGGTCTACGTCACATGTGGCTTCATATTTGACACGGTTGTTGTTTATTAAATCAACTAAGCCAGTTCATATTCAATTCACACCTCAAACTCGTAGGCAAAAAGAGTCAAATAGGAAACACAATCAGGAAATTGCAGGCTAAATTACTGAGGAGCTCTCTCATGCTCACTCAACAGCAAGTGTTTGAGGGGTGACAGACTCTTTTACTAAGCCATTTCCTTTGTTTTCATGCCATCCCTGAAGAAGTCTTGCATGTTAATGAACTTGATGCCAGGCACCAAATTTAAAGAACATGGAAGAAAACAAATTATTTAAAGAACTGAAATAGAGCAAACAGAACACACTCTGTAAGATGCAATGATTCTTAGCATAAGGTGTAAACAGTGTCTCTCATTCATCCTCATGCCCACCCACTTTTGCTGCATAAACTTTTTGTTTTTCACCACTCTAACTCCCTCTAACTCCCAATTTCCTGGCCCCTAATTCCAAGCCTCTCTTCGCCTTTTCACCACCTTCCCTATTCCCCTCCCATTTTTTCCTCATAGTCTAATCAGCTGTGCAAAAACATAAGCAGAAGCAAGCAGTAATAATATTACTCCAGACTGTTATTAGATTACCTTGAAAAGTGACCTTAAACTCTTGATGTAAAGGTGGTACTGACTGAAAGACAAGTCTCCCTGCTGTACTGACAACTGCCTGGAAACATTCTCATTCTCTAATGCTGAGGGACATAAGTACTTCAGTCTTTTTTGGCCTGTGTGTTTGGGAACATATCATTTCATATCAATTCAAACTCCTAAGCTGTTTTCAGCAGTCCTTCCCCAGATGGCAGTAGTGACATTCAGTAATCTAACTGAATGCTCAGCATGGCTTTACCACTAAGTTACTGTGAAGGTGGTGGCACATATGCTACAATAGATTTTCAAGGGTGGCACTTGCAATTGCAATACAATGGATTTGTTGGAAAAAATAAACAGTTCTAAACTGTAACTTCTCTCACCTTAATCAGATCAAGGAGACTGGCAGCATTCTCTTTTTCCTCTTCTGTTCTTGGTTCTTTTAAATTCATCTCTTCCAGCTCATCTTCCTGCTTTAAAATGTTTTCTATGTATTTCTTGTGGGGACAACAGAAAAAGAAAATAAAGTATGCTTTGCAGAAGTAGACTTAATGAACACATATATAAAGAAGAGAGTTTGTAGAAGTAATACATTTCACACTGTCATAAAGACCACTTCTGTGAGAATTTGTGTGACTCCATATCTACAGGTTTGCATGGGGAAATAGTTACAAAAACCTGAAAAAGAGGAGTATGTGCTGAGAATGAGTGAAAGCTTGCCAGGGTCTAATCAAATCTGATGACCAGAAACACTACTGAATCTGCCATAACTGACAAACTAAGGACACAAAGCATCTGCTTACTTCTACCATGCCACATGCACACATTCACACCCACAATGCTCAATATGACTTGGACTATGCCCAACAGGGTGGCAATCAGCTTCCTAGAATCCCTTGGTGTGCTTGTATGATCCCATGCTTCTCAGGATACAGTAAGGGCTGACCTCCCAGCTGTTACACCAGCCACATAAGAATGAGTGAGCGTGCAAGCATCTGATTAAACTATACATATGAATAAAGGAATGTGTTGAGTCAATATCTATAACAATGATTTTATGACATTACTAAGATTATGTTAACAAATAAAAGGTGATCTAATAAACACTGGTTGTGATCTCTATCTCCTTTCCATTTGATCTCTGTTAGGGAAATGGAAATCTAGAGTACCATAGCTGAAAAATAAGGCTTAGAAAGTGTCTGAAGCTCTGCTTTTAGACATAAGAATACTTTCTCAGAATCACTCTGAGTGCTAAAGAAAAGGTCATGTTCTTTTTACACATTTCTTTTTGTATTAGATGATCAACTGGATGGAAAAGAAGGGTTTTTGCAGACAGCTGCTCTAGCACCACCCTGCTGGAAAGCCACATGCAATATATTGAGCTTTATGCGTGGAGAAGGTTGGCACAAGTAATCCGCTTCCAGTTCCAGTTTTCTTTAGATACTGATTTAGTTCTGCAAAAATGAGCGTTTGGCTAAAGATTTAAGATATTTGTTTCTGGAAAAATCCATTAATTTGACATTGATATATGAGCAATGAGGGTTGTTTTTTTTCACTGCAGATTAATGCAGTTATTTACAAATGTCTCCTCAGTGCCAATAATTACAATTCTTCCTTCCCAACATAACAGAGTTCTTCTTCCTCTAAAATCCAAGGAGATCTGGTCAATGGAGTGATGTAATTTGGGATTTTGGCATGGAACATTTTATTTTATTCTAAGACTCTTGCCTTTGAAAACTAAATATGCAAGTTACAGAATAAGTTTTATATACGAGGGCTGCTCTGAAAGCAATGGTATGGTAGTAGAGGTTGAACCTTCGACTGATTTTCTGTTAAATTTTGTTGCCATGCAATAGACAGACACTTTTGTAGAAGGCTACACAGCTATTTACTAGACAAGAACAGAGCAACAGAACCTGGGCTTGAACCTAGAGGTGCTCTATACTGGCCTATAAAAATTAATCAATCAATCAATTACCCAGGTTGGAAATGACCTCAAAGATCCTCAAGTCAAACCACAGCCCAACCATAGGACCCTAACTCTAACAACCCTCTGCTAAATCATATCTCTGATCTTATTTATAGTTGATTTAACATTCTTATGTAACACTGTAGATATTTTCAAGGTTTTGATCAGGAAAACAAACCCTAAGCAAAGTAAAAGTAACATATAAACACTGAGAGAAAGGGAACTATTTGTTAGTACACACTCTATGATGTGTACCAGACTGGTCCCCATGTATCTACTCAGAAATGTAGTTTCCAAAAGGTACAGGAGAAGAAAGAGAAGCTGCTTCAAAATCACATTTTTCTTAGGGCATCTGCCTACGTATGAAATCCTAATTGTTCTTCAAAAGAATTACGGTTCTTGTCTCAAATATATATAAATACATGTTGCTCATTTTGTCTGTTCTGTAACACTCACTGGAAAAATGAAGCAAATATGATTGTACTACCTTGAGAGAAAGATGTAGCTTTTCTCTTAGTTCATCACTGAGTGGCTCATACTGGAACAGCTGGCGGATTTTCAGTTTCTTAGGACATTTTCGCACAGGTACTGGTAAGCACCTCTCTTTGGATCCAATGCAGAGACCCTTCCAACTATGTGTTCTGACTGGGATCTCTGGCTGAACATAGACAAGAGCAAGCAAAAAAAGTAGGAAGTGACATATATTATTGGCTAACTGTAGATATCAATAATTTATGACTCTCAGCTGAAAAGTGCACACTGTGCTTATAGCACTGGAGATCTAGGAAATCACATTAGTATATCTCCTTGGGCACCATTTATGGATCCTTCAATCTCTTCATCTGGCAAACAAACTATCCCTAAAACTGCTGTAATCACCTCACTGAGTATAAGAGAAGCCCAAGTTGACTAGACTTTCCCTGACACATCCCACTCCTTGCTTTGTTTGCTTAATAAACTGAACTTAATTGCTTATTTAACTGCCTCATTGTTTGGAGTTCTAATAACCTCTGTGACAAACATGGCACTGCCTAAGCAGCAGAAGACAGTTTTGAAATGATTATACCTCACGATGAGAAAATGCATTCCAAGTTCTTGGCTGAAGATTTGGAGGCATGATACTCTCTGGTTCTTTCTTCATTACCCAGGGAGAGGCTTCAGGCAAAGGGAAGAGGATGGTAATACTTACAGCACCTGGTTCAAAAGCATATTTGGGTAAGAATCAGTTTCAATCCAAAAACAATGGACAAGAGTCTCAGACCTCCAGAAAAATATATTTTCCAGAATACCATAAGTATAAAGAAACTTATGTAAAACTCCATGTGAAAATGTGATATTCATGGCTAGGATCACTGAGGTGGTTATACAATAGCTGGACAGCTTTGGATTACTCAGCCTACATTTAACAACTGGCTACTTATGATACTTCTTTTAAGTACTAGGAAGCAGCTTAGCTGTATATTGTGTGGAATAGCCCAAACAGGGAAGAAAGACCAATGACTTGTGTTTATGGAATATTTCAGAAGATGTACATTACATTCATACAACCATAGCTCTTCACTGTGTTTTATACATTGCAGCCTGACCACCACAATGATTCCACTGGAAATTATTTATTATCTCTTTTTACTGTTATTATCAATTTTAATGTGTTTCAAAATGTTTTTTTCTTACCCACACCCAAAGCCTACTTAATCTACTATTATCTATCCCAAAGGTGGCCTTCAAAACTGATATTGCCACTGAGATGTTTTGTTACAATAGTACAAAATTATAACATCTTGTTATCAAGGCAAATAGAGCAGTAGGAAAGGTAGAGTATAAAGTCTGGAAAAGCTTCCTAGCAGCACTGTCCAAAGGAAGCCTGTTACCTGTTACTGTTCTTCTATCTTACTCTTAACCTGTGACTGGAATACTTTGGTGAGAGTCATTTACCTTGGGGGAATACTGGAGTGCTACCATTACAAATTACTGCTGGTTGTGAGCAGGTGTTCTTGGATGGGATTTTCACCAGGTACTTATGTTCTCCACCTTCCAGAGATTTCCACTTCCCTTATCTTTTTGGCTCCCTTAGCACTCTTTCTCTATTCCCATGACAAAATCATTCCTTTCGGTTTATATAGAGGGGAACTCATCACTGTTTTCATCTCTCTACATTCATTTCTGTCATTTTCAAGATACATTTATTTTGTTAAATCTATCTGTTAGGCCACCATATATTTACAGAAACACAGTACTTCCAACTAACTTTACAATAATAACTATTTCAGGATGCAACTTATTGCACTGGTGCAATGAGGTGGTTGTTGCCAGGTACTACTGGCACCCCCCACTTCAGTCCTATTTTTCCAGCTTTTTAGTAATGTACTCTTTCTACAACCAGACTAAAGGACAACAGATCACAACTGCCTTCACCGATTAAGACAGCTATATTACTACATGAAGACTGCAAGATACTCAGTGTTTTTGATAGAGATACACAGAAAATCTATGCACCTAGCAAATGCTTTTGTTTCTAAGTATAAGAGCGGATAATGCCAGTTGTTTACTTACTTATCCTTTCAAAATGTCATCCAGTTAATTCTGTTTCTCTGAGCTTTTGCACAAGCTCACTTCCCTTTGCTTCACTGCCAGGAGAGTGGACACCTGCCCATGCAGGGAAAACATTTTTGTATTTCCTGTCCAAATGAGCTTTGAATCTTGACTCCACTTTGGATTATTTTTGTCACTAGTTTGTCAGAAAATAAACCAAGTCTTCCTACCTGGATATTCTAGTACTGGTTCCTGCAAGACTGCAACAGCTGGATCACCACCGACTTCAGCTAGATACTCTTCCACATCCTTGCTCCGCAGGAATTCAGTTCCTGAACCATCCATATGGATGATGAAGAACCTGGACAGTCACAGAACTCTGACTGTACTGTGCATAGGAAGCAAGGGATTGGTAATGGGGAAGGCTGCAGGGGTGGTCTCTTTGAGGAGACACAGGTCTCTTTGCCAGACACAGGTGGCTCCAGCTGGCTGCACCATCCCCTGCCAGACAACTGAGCCCAAGTGGGGGTGTGAGGGGGTGGGGGTGTGAGGGGGTGGGTGGGTGGGCATTTCTGGAAAAACATGTTTAAGACAGGGTAAAATGCTGCACAGGCAGTGAGGGGTGAGAAAGAAAGTGTGAGAAACAACCTTGCAGACACAAAGAACAGAGGAGGAGGTGATCCAGGTGACAGAGCAGCCCATGATACCAACCTAGGTGGGACAGTTGATTGGTTTAAGGGTAGTACAGCTCTACAGAGGGATCTGAACAGGCTGAGTCCAATCACGCACCATTGAACATGGCTACATTCCAGGTCCTTCAATTCCTGTTGCAGCAACCTTATGTGTTGGTATAGGTTTGGGGAACATTGGCTGGAAAGCTGACCAGTAGAAAAAAGAGCTGAGGGTGCTGGTTGTCAGGCAGCCAGCAGTGTGCCAAGGTGGCCAAGAAGGCCAACTGCATCCTGGGTCTGCATCAGAAATAATGCGGTCACCAAGATCAGGGAAATGATTGTGCCCCCTATTACAGTAATTAGTAAGTGATCTCTCTGTCTTCATCTCAATCCACAAGCTTTTCCATCTTATTTTCTCCCCTTGCCTTGTCAAGGAGGGGAAGTAAAAGAGAGGCTGAGTAGGTCTGGCAGCTGGCAAATGCCAGCCCACCACCCTGATCGAATCCAAGAATTGTGTTGTTTTCTAGATGGCAAAAATAAAAAGCTCTGTGATGACAAAATAAGAAAACAATTTCAGGACACTGACATCAACTGTGGAAATACACAGTAATGAACAAAGAAAGGCCAAGTCTACAAACCCTGTACAAATACAGTGTAGCAAAGAAAGAAAGCATAAAACTTATCAACCTAGTGAAGTTTACCTGGGGACATGTTCATCAGTAGAGATGGATTTGTTAATTTCTGGGAGTACTGATGCTGAACTTCTGTTCTCCTTATTGTCGAAGTTGTTGCTTTGAACTAACACAGATGTGCTGCCATCAGCCATGACCTATAATAGAAATCATATAAAATGATTTGAGCTGCATGATGTATTTAAAACAGTAACTTGCTGCTGGACTGTCAATATAATCTAGCTCAGTGAAAGAGACCACAAATAAATTAATATTTCATGTTGAACAACCTGAAATGGGAAAAAGAAATGAAGAAAACTGAAAACTGTAAAAAAATGAAAACCTATTTCTAGGAAAACATGACATATCAGAAATGCTAATACAATATGCTGACATGCTTGGAGATTGTTAGTTGTTAAATAAGGCCATCTATGTTTACGTTACATTTGCAAAAATATGAATCTGCATGCACTGATAGGCAACTTTATACAAAAATACATGCTGGGCAGGACTCTAAAGCTGGATGCTTCCTATTAAACATAGATTCATAAAGTAATAATGTTACTGTATACACCAGCTCCATCATATGAACTCTCCTCTTATCCTCACACTCAATGAAAATGGGGTCTTGAGAGTAAAATAGCATGGGATAATGTCATTGAAATATACTCTGTTAATGTCAAAATCAATGAAACTTGTTTACCCTTTGGATATTTTCCATGTTTATGTCTCCTCATATTGCATCTCACCTTTCTTACTACACCCCATGTCGCCTGTGATCACTGCTTCCATAATACCTTCAACTGCCCTACAGCCTCTTCAGCTTCTGTCTTTTGTTCTCTACATATCAGCTGGGAAAAAGGTGGATGATGCTGATGCCAAGCAACTTCTACGACAATTTGAATAACACTGAATTGTAGGAAATTGATACCTTTTAAATTTCTACCCTTCCACTGATTAATTAAAAATGTATTAAGGAGAGATTGACAGAAAACGTATTTTTATAAGCACAATTTATCCAGCTTTGGGAACCAGAAAATAGCATGTATGTCACAGACACTTAGGTGAGACATTTCCTGAACTCATAGCTAAGTACTAACCTATCTCAGAAACACTTCTGAGATCTGATTCAGGAACTATGCCTTCTGAATAGGTAGGCTACCTTGAGTGTTACAAGGCTACAATCAGACTTTGAGAGCTGTTGATAAGATAAAATTACTTAAAATGCATAAACTTGTTTATCTCCATGTATTTTACCTTGAAAAGATTTCCTTCAGGATCCATCATCTCACAAATAGTGCTGGAAGTGTGTTTCATAATATATCTCCCTGCTTGTGTCCCTTCCATCCTGGTGGTGAAACTGCAGACTTCATGTGTATAGACTGCTGAGCACTCCTCATCGATGAAAAGGGAGCCTGTCTTGTTGGGTAAAACCTATTGCAGTAAAAATTGGGAATGTTTTGAGGGAATGGATTGAGAGAAGGAATGAAGATGAGGTCCAGGAGGCAGGCTGATGTTAGTATCTGTAGATTTTTGACTTCAGAAAATTTAAGATTGTGAGTTAAATTTACTATACAATTGTGAAGAACTATTAAACATTGGCAGAATACAAAGTCGAGAGAATAACAGGATTTGTTAAATTTATAGAGAAGGGAGTTAGAACAGTCAAGATGAATCTGTTGACAGGCAACTTGGGACACAGAGATAAATGTCTCTGTCACAAACTAAAAGCAACTGCTACCTGATATGTTCCCTGTGGCTTTGCTATAATAGATGTCCCATCTCCAAATATGGTACAACAGCTACCATCCTCACAGTTTGTTGTAACGGTAGCAAATTCAGGATTTTCTACTCGAATACATTTCACTTTCCTTGTGATGGTTTGTGAGAGTTCATCTACAAATTAATACAGAAAAACTGGACCTGAGTAAATGAATCATAGAAAAGTCCTAGAATTCAATTTGTATTCATTTCCTCTGACCTTCATCTTCTCAGTAGAAGACCCATACAGTTTTCATAACATCCTTTATCACCTAATTTTGTTATGTAAAACCTATACAACCTTATAATTTTTGGACAGTGTACTGACTATAGAAAAAATTATCTGAAGATGGCCAGGAGAATATATTCTAATTTATCAACCAAGTTCCTAATCACAATGATTTGGACATTTGTAACAAATTGGATTGCTGAAATGCTTTCTGCCTGTGATACATGCTATAAGATATGAAGAAATTCCTATTCAGCAGCACAAGTTATAGAAAACAAATCTAATTGGTATATTAATTTGGCCATTGATGTTTATACACAACTAGAGCATCCTGCTGTGTATGAATGCAACATTTTTGACACTCACACAATAATCATACACTTCATACTAATAACATAAAACAGAACTTGTCTAGCAACTGAAGAAAGCATAGAGAATACACTTCCAGACAGAATAAGCAGGGATGACATTAACCCCATTTGTTTCAGGCAAATGTAAGTTTCACTTATTTACATAAGACATTTTCCAAAGTCATTTTCAATGAAATTCTGAATATCTCCAAGGCTGGAGAGTCCATGGTTCCTCTGAGGAGGATGAGGATGCCCTGATCTTTCAACAAATGCTTGGTTAAAACTTTGATCACCTTACCTGTTACCTACAACAGGCAAGGCGTTGAGTGGGCAATGAAGATAATAAAATAGTCAAGCATTGTGTTCTCATAGTGGGAATGCACAAGCATATGATCTCATAGGTGGGTCATAGAAATATATAAGTAGCAACAATGAGATTTGCAATTTTGCTGCAATGTAGTTTTTGCAATGAATATTGATGGGCAAAAAAAAAGAGACCAAGTATACAAGCAAGCCTAGACTGCATTACTGGATTTTTTTTTTTTCAGTTTAAGCTACTAGCATGAGTAGCATAAGCCTTCTTGATTAGAATGAGTAAAAGCCTTTTAAGTATATAACTTGGCAGTAATCTCTACCACGAGGTAAAACAAAAAAACATTCCCTTTTTGATTTTACCTGTTTTCTTGTTATCCTGAGGTACAAGATGTTCTCTACAGTCTTGGTAAAAAGTTGTGATCCTGGTACCATCCGCATGATCTACTACTCTGCTGCCATCCAGCTTCTCAACGATTATCACTTCATCATCTCGTACAGTCATAACCTGAAATAGTAAGGAAACGTGGATTTACATTAGCACTGAGATGCCTGTAACAGCAACAACAGTAACACAAAACACTATGCATTATGTACTGAAATTCTGAAGAAGCTGATCTACTGCAACTTTATCTAGTTCAGAGATCAAGGATTTACATTTTCTTCATCTACAGCTTTTATATTAGTAATGGTGTAACAACGCAATCTGTAGGATGTTTTGAAAGAATGCATTCTACAACAGATGATGGCAGCCCTATCACATAGCTCAGTGGTATGATAACACAAAAAATAGCATTACTGTTCCATCAGCTGGGTCAGTTGCCTGATAGAATAAGATTGGCTCCAGATCCATTTGCCTTCCTCCTTCAGTTCCCACTCGAATGCCCAATGGGGTTGTTGTTATCCAGGTTCCTGCTTGATTCTCCTTAGGTTGCTCAGGGTTAGCCAGACTCTGAACGATGTCTTCAGATACTTCCTCCTTGTTTTTGTCACTGCCTCTTCCTGCAGAAGCAAACAAACAAACAAAAAATATGTGTAAGACTTGGTAAGCAAAAATCAATCAACTGAAGAGTTTATGCAAGTATTGCCTTTGATAGAATTGAAAGAATAACTTATCATAGAATCATATTATCAGGCTAGAGTGAAATTACAAGACCTGTTACTCAAAGTTACTCAAAGGTATTCCCTTCCACTAATCTTATTTAACATGTTCATTAACAACACAGAAAAAGTAAACAGGATGCTATGATATCCTATTATGACATGGCTTCAGAATGTACCATGAATATAGAAGGGAATCTGGATAGCTTAAAGGAAAAAAGAAACATCTCAAACTGTGCCCCTGGCTTGAGTAAATACTAGGAATTTGATAAAGCCCAACAAAAATAAGTTAAAACAAAAAGGATTAAGGCAAATGATTTCTGCTTCAGACACATTTGAAGCAGTAGAATGAGATAAAGCTCTGGATATAGCATCCGTGTAGAATGTCTACAACTGTCAGCATGAAAGTACAGAGACAAAAAAGGCAAACACAAACCTAAGGTGCACCAGAATTAAAGAGATGGAGTTCAGACTGTGAAAAGCAATGGAGAGATCTTACCAAGAATAGAGCACAGGAATCTGATCACTCACATTAAAAAAAGAGAACTAGACTAAGTGTGGGCAAAAGACAATAGCATGGCCTGAGCAGGAGTCTAAAAGTTTACTGTTTATAAGTCCTAGAAAATAAAAATTAAAAATAAAATAAAATAAAATAAAATGGTGTAACTGCTCACCACAAATTTGTCAAGGCTAATAAGCAGAGAGGAAAGGTTGGTGGCAGGGGAGGGAAATCATTACAAAGAGTAAGGAATAAAAGATATAAGCTGATTACAGATATGGAGATTGAAAATAAGACAGTTTGTCAGTTCTCAAACATGATTCTAGATTTCCTAAGGGATATCCTAAGAACAGAGGACTGGGCTTGAAGATTCAGAAAACCTCTTTTTACAAGGCTTCTCTTTAGCAACATTTTTTATTATTCACATACTTCCAGTAAGTTATAAGTTAAAGTTATGACAGGTCGTAATCTGCTATGAAGATCACAAATTAGCAGCATACAGCAGCTGAGTGCAGATAAACTGCATTTTACACCAGCAGAATTTTTAGACCAAAGGAAAATGCCTTTTATTGTGTATCATCAGCTCTGCTAACATTGGATCTATCCAAAACACTGGAAACGTTACCTCTCTTTGTGCCCATCTCAGGTGAAGACTCTGATTCTGATAATGGTTGCATGTTTTCTGGAGTTACAGGTGGTGGTAGGACAGGGCCAGAATCTGGACTTCTACTCACTGTGCCATCAGCAAACAGAATCTACAGAAATCAGACATATTAGAGGTTAAAATAATTTCAAATACTAATAAGAAGTTTCAAAATACTATACCACAAATGCAATAGTCACTAGAATTTAGCATGTGGTGAAGGAAGAAATGTAAGACTCACAGAACAAGCGCAAAAAATAAAGAAGAAACTACATTAAAAAAAAAAAAAAAGAAAGGACTGATTAGTTCAGTTCATATATGTAATCAGCGGGGATTCTATTTAGAAACAGACAGGTACTATAAAAGCAAAGGCTTGGAATTCTTAAGTGGTCAAAGATTGATATCTTTCAGTGAATACCACTTTTCCTAACAGCAGTAATGTATCTGCGTCACCATATTTATCTGTATTCAGGTATTACACATGTCTGGGACTGCTGCTAATTTTTCTAGCCATCAAATCTAACAAAAAGAATTAATGGTTATTTATTTTACTATAGCTGATTTCTGAGATCTACTGTCCATAATACTTAGTTCTCAATATGCAATTTTCCTTGAGTGTCAGATAAAGTATAGAACTTCCCTATTAATCTCTGAACACATTTACAGACAGAAAAACAGATATTATGTAGAGAAGACAGTATAATGTGGAAAACATATGGATAACATACAGTTGTATCTCAAGAGCTACAGTTCCTGTAAGATAATTAACCACTTATTTTTCTTTTTGAGTGCTTGTCTATATGTTTTCCATTCTTTTATAACTCATGGATGTTAAATTAACACAAAGAAGGAGGCATCTAGCATCTGTACACTTACAATACAGAGTATTTGGCTTAGAAAAGATAATTGCTTGTCAATATACTATAGTAGCTGCAAAAGTGGTATCTAACTCATATTACCTGAAAGGTACCAATACTATGGGCAATCCAATTTGTGTATAAATAAAGTACTTAGGAATGCAGTCTTTTTGATGAAAATTGAGGACACCAAAAGTTGTCTACAGAACTGACAAGCTGCTTTCAATGAACTCTACTAAACATACCCAGGTAGATCCATCCATCATGTATCTTATAACAGTTCCTTGACTGGTGATGACTCTTGATACCTCTTGTTTTACTTGACTTGTCTCTAATCCATACAGACGAGAGTTCTTCACCTTCTGGGGATAACTTTGCCTAACAAGAATTTTCAAAGCTGGTTGCTTGGCCTCTTCTCTTTTGGCGTCTTGTTGTTTTATTTCACATTCTATAATCTCATCTTCCTTCTCTTTGCTTTCCACAGCCTCCTCCTCCTTTGCTTTGTCCGCTTCGGCCTCACCTTTCTCAGCCTCCTCTTCCTTACCTCCATCTGCTTCGGTTTGCCCTTTCTCATCCTCCTCTTCTCTGACTTTATCTGATCTGATCTCAACTTCCTTGGCTTCAGTTGCAGTAGCTTCACCTTCCAAATCTGAAAACAAATTCTGAATAACTTAATACACACATTCCAACAATTCAAAGCAGGTACCTACTCAGAAACTCTGCACCCTCCTATGGAGGTGTCTGTCTTTCCCACGTGGAAAAAAAATAAAAGGAAAAATTGTAGATGGGTTTAATATGGAACTTTTGGAAAACTGAAATTATGTAGAGGAACCTCCAAGATGGCCTTTATAAGGAAAAAATTACCAAGTTTCACCAAGTTTGAGATTGAATGGAAAATGAACTTTGATACTTTGTCTACCCGAATAAATAAAGTTTTCAGGTTAAATTATGACCATGTATTGAATGTGCTATTAAGTACTGAGAGACATTTGTGTCAAGAAACTACATGTACATGTATGCCAATGCTCTATTCATCTCAGCTATTCAGTATTACAACTTACGCTCCTTGCCAAATTGTTTTTGAGATCCTCTGCATCCTCTATACCATGCTTTATATCAGATTGATCACAGCACTTTTATTCTAAACTGACAGAATGCTAATATTATATTTGAATTAAAATATGTTATTTATGTTGTGATTACTATTAAATAGACATTATGACAGAATTAGGAATCTGAGATTATTAAAGACTTCATATGATTACATCTAAATCTATTAAGACAAAAAAAAAATATCTGTAATTTTAACTTCTTTAAAAGGTACTTATTCTGCAGTGATTCAAAAAACTAGCCTTCAAAGCTTTCACCAAGGAAAGTTAATACTAGTCCATTGGGGCAGGAGACATTGAGGCTTCGGAAAGCAAGAGCAGCTGACGTCACTTGTGTTTGGGAAGCTGGTTCTTCTACTTCCACCTGCAGGAAGTAATAAAACATTACTTGGTTTACTCCACATTTAAAAAGGCTTAAGAAAAAATTAGACTAGATTTCAATTTTACTAAATCATATAAAAAAAGTACACTGTCAGTGATTTGTAGCATTTTGAATGCGTATGGAATCTGAAGAGGAAGTAGTAGCTTATTTTCTTTGATGATTCTATGTTATTTAATTCATCTTTATTAACCTTTGATGAAAAACCATTCTTGACTGTATTCATTCTGCTGAGTCATGCACACCATCAGGATGAAATACAAGCTAACATGAAGCACAAGAGTACTGAGCTTGTATCAGCTATTCTACCTCTAAAAGTTAAAAAAAAGCACATAAGATGAAAACAACACTACTTCAAGTCTGCCGTACTTCCGGCAAACTTGAGAAGAGCACAGGAAGGAATGCTTGACAAATGGAAGTTAGTTCTCTTAGTTAGATCCACTACTGGGTAGTGGAAACTGTCCTGATGAATAGAAAAGATGAGGATGACCTAAAGGATGTCTGAAAACTCCAGAAAGCTTAGGAAAAATACAATGGATCCTTTGATGTCAGTCTTGCAGAAAAGTATGTGACAATGAATTACGTTATACCAATAATCATAAGACGAAAGCAGTTTCGGGTTGCAGATGAAGGTAAGAGAGAACCAGTCCTAGTATTATCTAAAGGTCCCTTCTAACACCTACAGTTCTGTAATTCTGCGATGCTGCATGAAAACTAATCTCTAGAGCATTTCTAATCAGATGTAACTGTAAAACCAAAATAAACACAAGTATGTGGATACACTGCTCTAGATTACAAAGCTTTAAAGGCTACTTTAATTCACAGCTGCCAATATTTACACCTGAGAATCACAGAATCATAGAATTACTCAGGTTGGAAAAGACCTTAAACATCAACAAGTCCAACCACAGCCTAACCATACTACCTTAACAGCCCTCCACTAAATCATGTCCCTGAGCACCACATCCAAATGGTTTTTAAAGAACTGGAGAAAGTAAAACATCTCCATAGAAGCACCATAAACTATTAGGAATTTGTTAAAACACTTCTCAAAATCCTCTGAGAAGAATATATATGTCTATTACTTAAGTGTATATACTTAAAATTTTGTTTCTTTTCTACATTCAGTGGACAAATGTCTGTTTTCTTACCACTTCTTCTTGTTTTTCACGGTTATCTTGTGGTGAAGAGCTTATTCTGCCATTGCTTGATTTTGTGGATGGTAGAGATTTTCCTGATTTTTGTTTAGCTGACTTGTCTTTTTTTCCTGAAGCTGGTGCAGTGGAAGGAAGAACAGTCGGAACATGAACAGAAGGGACGTTCAGAATTGCTGCTAAGATGGGATCTGTTTCATCATCTAAAAAAAAGGAAAAAACATTATTGTTAATGCAATTAAGTTTCATAAATGTAGATTTTTACACTCAATTTGGACAAGATTTTATACTCTTAATTTTACTCTTGAAATAATGAATTCAGTGGTATCAGATAGATGGACTAAATACTATACTATATTATTTGGAAAATATTTCCACAGATGGGCTACTTGACAACCGAAAAGGAATCTTGAAACTATTGTTTCCCTTAGCTTGTGATCGGCCTCAAAATAGAACATATAACTTTTTAATTCTGTTCTAGCTGCAGAATACTTACACAGATGGAGGAATTTTGAGTCTAGTGCCTAAGATAAGATGGATGGAGGATAAATTGACTCCAGAAATTTTGGGCATCATTGCTCTATTTTGTTTCAATGATTCAGAAAGATTTTGTTTCTTAGGTTCTCCTACTTCTTAAAAGCCAAGCATTAGAGCAGACTGCAATCAACCTTGACATTAAGTATTCACATTGCCTTCCAAAACACTGACTTGAAAATAACTTAAAATAAGACCTTCTGTAAAATGTTTTTTGTTTCAATGAATTAATACCTCTCTTTAATCAGAAAAACCCTGTCAGTGCTAACAATTTTTTCACACACTACTTTAATCACCTCCTCTTACTTGGCAGCCTTACTCACATGACAACAATTCATAGAATAGCACCTTCTCTTCCATCTGGACAATTCAAGCAGTTGAATTCTTATCTGTTTTGAAAAATTTGTTACTCCAGATGGAGCAACTTATTATCCAAATCTTAACCACAGCTATATAAAGTACTGAAAATACCCAAGAGCAAAACATTATAATCCAGGGGGTTCTGGTTTATGGCTCTATGTCCAAGTGGAGGCTGGTAATGAGTGGTGCCCACCAGAGGCCTGGGTCTTGGGTCTGGTACTCATTAACATCTTTATCAATGACATCAATGATAGAATTGAGTGCACCTGCAGGAAGTTTGCTGACAACAACAAGCTGAGCAGTGCAGTTCATACAGCAAAAAGGAAGGGATGTCATTCAGAGGGACCTTGGTAAACTCCAAAGGTGCACCTTTATGAACCTAATGAGGTTCTACAACAACAACAAAAAAGTGAGATTTTGCACCTGGGTCAGTGTAATCCCAGACGTGTACAAAAACTGGTAGAAGAACTCCTTGTTCTTGCAGCCTGAAAGGCCAATGGTATTCTCTGTTCCATAGTGGGGTGGCCAGCCAGGTGAGGTAGGTGACTGTTGCCCTCTATTCTGCCCTCATGAGGCCCCATGTGGAGTACTGTATCTAAGCCTAGGATCCCCAGTACAGGAAAGATGTGGAGATTTTAGAGAGGGTCCAGAGGAGGGTCACAAAGATGATCCAAGGGCTGGAGCAACTCTTCTATGAAGATAGGCTGAAGGAACTGGGCTTGTTCAGCCTAGAAAAGAGAAGGCTGCAGGGAGATCTCACTGTGGTCTTCCAGTATTTAGAGGGAGTTTATAAATGAGGGAAAACAACTTTTACACAGGTAGTGACAGGACAAGGGCGAATGGTTTTAAACTAAAGGAAGAGAGATTTAGATTAGATGCACAGAGAGGCTGTGGATGCCCTGCCCCTGGTGGTTTTAAGGCCAGGTTGGATGGGTCCCTGGGCAATCTGATCTAGTACTTGATCTAGGGGCTAGCAATCCTGCCTGTGATAGCAGGGTGGGAACTTGATGATCCTTGAGATCTATTCCAACTCAAGCCATTGTATGACTCCATTTTCTGAGAAAACAGCTTTTGGAAACCTTTTAAAGGTTTTCTGTGTGTGTATATCTAACACACACACACAGATTGATCTGCTTGGTAGTTTCCAAAACTATGAGGTTTAATGACAAGTGAGTCATTTCAACAGTGTCTTCTGGAAGACTTCCAAAAATCCTTTTTTTTCTTTATTGGTAAAATTACTTCTTAATTTTGCTTCATACAATGAGCAATGTATTTTATTGTGAATAACTAATAAGTTACGCAAAGAAAAGTTAATGAACTCATCAACAAATTGCAGGCCAACTTGCAGTCAGACAAAGGAGAAAAAAAAAAACCTACATTCTGAAGCATGCTAATAAAACTACTCTGGCATCAGGTCACTGCATTTTCTGTAATGTAGACCAAGTGTTAATACATCTTTGGCTCAACAAGATAAAAGGTAGGCCTGATACCTACCAAATACAGTTTCCAGGAAAGTTTTGACTTAAATGCTTTTAGCCCTGCAGATAAGATGCTTATAACACCTCAAAAAACAGATTCTAATCAACTAGAAAGGCTGTTCATGTGCTCAGGAACATTTGTATTATGGATGATTCTGGATTTACGAGAACTGCAAAGGTGACAAAATTTGACAGTCTAGGACTGAAAGAAACCATCATCACCATTTTCATTAGCTGACGCATAGCTGATGTGCACAAATACAATACTTTGTTAGGTGGCCCTGTTTTCAGGTACCGAAACTTATGATGTGTGACTTCCACAGCTCAATGGAAGTCTGAAGAAAGATGAGCAAATCTGTCTTATTTGTAATAGGCTAGTGATAAGATCTCAACTAATTATATAAAATAGGAAACATTCTCAATGGGGACCACTGTGATGTAAATTTAATAGAGAACATAACTGTGGAATAAACCAGCAGAAGTATCAGTCTACAGGTGGCCGATGAATAGAAACAGCTGATGAATAAACTTGGACAGAAGTAATTCTCTACTGAGAAGCATGATCACTAAAATGAAGGACTCTGAGGAAACTGACCTTTAGAATCATTAGTGAATGTGATCCATCCTATCAAGTTATTATAAAAAACTCATATGATCATGGCAAACTAGGTGTAAACAAGCACTTATTTACAGTGAGCGCTGCTATCAAGCACTCATACAGTGAAGTGGAACATGCTCAGTTTCAAATGACTCTACTTTCAAGAGTGCTGAATTTAGGAATAAAAGCTGTTATAGGCTCTCAGTTCCTGAGGAAATTTCATCTACTTTTATACCTCGGTTTTCCTGAAAAAAAAAATAAAATAGGACACTCTCTGAAGGTAGCAATGCAAGAGTGGATTGTTGTGATAGAGAGAATGCATCTTCAGAAATCATGAGAATTATGGAAAATTCTAGAAGACTGACAGCAGAGAAGTTTTCACAGTCCACTACATTGTGGATGTTATCTTTGCCCAATTTTAAATAGTTAGTTTTTAGAACATCACTTGGAAAAGGTATTTGAATAATTAAAATGAAGTATATGATTGAATGGCCTACCATGCTCCACACAAAGGTACATTCAATTAAATGTTTTCATATTTCAAGAACTGAAAAATGCTGGGATTATTTTCTGATCAGAAGAGGGTTTCACTTTCATATGTGTGATGGTTTCAGTGGCCTTTCAAATGCAATGGAAATAAAAAGCTCTTGGTAAAAGCAAACACTATTTTCACTGTGGTTTTGTGAAGCAATTGCTTCCAGTAGCTGAATGTGTTTATTGAAAAGCTGAGAGAAATCCCTCATTACAACTGCACAACTAGAACCAACAGGCCAACTTCTAACATAAAATGAAAATTCCATAATCACCTATATAAGTTTACAACAATATTATTTCTTGGAAAGCCAAAAAGACTCCTCAACAAATTACATTTTCTTTGGCTCAAATTAATTTGCTGATTCTGCTGGACTACTTAATAACAATACTTGCAATTTTCTCCCTCCACTGCTCTGTTTTCACAGTAAGTAAAAAAGCATGGAGACCTCCTTCCATTTTGAAATTGGAATCACTGAACATTCCTGACAATGTAATCTCATCTCAGGCCTTGCTGAAAATTACCCACCATGTGGTAACAGCTGCTAAGAAAGGCAGAATTGCATGCAACAAATTATTGAGTCAAGGGGTGTACGAAAAAATTAAAAAAGAAAAAAAAAAATTCTCCCTTTGGTTCTCAAATATCCTCTTCTATTTGCTTATTTTACCTGCTGTCTTCCCTGTAGGTCCATAATAACTCAGGGACAGCTGGATTCCATTTTCCAAGGTAGCGGAAAAAGATCCAAACTTGCTCACAGCTTTCTTCTGATTACTATTTTCTCCTTCAAAAAATAAATAAACAAATTAGAACGTTAAGATAGCAACACAGTGCAGAACCATCTGACCTGCAAACTAATGACTGATTTGACAGTGGCACATTAATATGGATACAACTAACCTGTGAAACAAATTAATAGAGTAAGAAAAACTTTGCAAGAGTGATATCTGTAAAGCACTGTCTGTCGTTCCACTCATAGGGTAGTATGCAGTAGATGGTTTTGTGTAATGTACCTATAGTCTCTCATTTGCATTTTAATTAGCTAGGTGAATTAATAGAAACACTCAGTGAAAGTTCTTTGCAAATTTAATCAACAAATGAAACAAGTTCTGGAGTCAAGGATCTTAGTTTCCTTTTCTGTCTGAAAATAATGCTGAACTGCTCACTTCTATCACACAGGGGATTCCTGTTTAAATAGGAAGAAAGCCTCCCGTTGGTGCTGAATGAGTACAAGTGGCTTGAGATGCTAACACATTGTGATGGGAAGTGTCACCTGTCAGACCTTTAAATGACATATGACAACTTTCAGAAGGGCAGACAAGAAATATCTCATCTGTAGAAGGGACACAAATTTTCTATTCATCTGCTCTACTATTATTTCACTGGTGGCAGCTGCTGCCAAGGAGAGGAGCAGGAACAAGATGCTTTCTAATGCTAAAGAGTAAAAGAACTAACACTCCTACCTGAAGTTACACTTTCCCAATATTCTCCAGCTCCGTATGAGCAATCCTGCAGTGTTTAGGGCAAATAAATACATAAATCACTACAGACCACCTTCCTTCTTGGAACCACCCTCAGCAGGTTACAGAAAGGACTGGGATTCAATACTTGTGAGTGTCATTCAAAAACATGCCAACAAGCAATAGATACAGCTGAACTGCAGAAAAGATATGTTTCAACATCAAAGATACTGAAGAAGCACTAATTCTACAGCTGTACGTCCCACAAAAGTAGACTCAGCTCAAAGCAGAAATACTTCTCTTTCAGAGCAGAAATTTATTCTGGATATTGTGAAGAAAATTCAGTATGCATACTCTTAGTCTTTCCCAGGCCACATTCAGATCAGGAGTCCTATGCTAAAGATAATTCTTCTCTTAAGGAATGGTGAATCTTTTCAGTGATTTCCTTCATAAAAACCGTAGTTTTCATCTGCTGTCCTGCACTATGTTTATTTCTTCACTTTGATAAGATTTCTGCACGATGCTTAAGTCAGCAAACTGGATTACTATTTAACCTTTTTTTTTTAATGACTGGGTCTTAGTCTGATCTCAAATACTAAAAGTTGTCTCACCCTGTAAGTTGTCATTCCAAATAAAACACTTTGCAAGGGTGAACACAGAGGATGGAGCACCCCTCTTTACCATCTTGGTTGTCTCCTAACTTAGCTGGTTCAAAGACTATTTCAGCTCCAGCAAGCTGGGGCTGTACAGATCTGCAACTTTCCAAGACTCTGCCATGGATTTCAGTAGGAAGATTGGTCACTGAAAAAAAAATATTTCTACCTCTTCCCTGGACTTATCATTTGGTCAGTGAATTGAAAAACAGACAGTACACATTCACTCTACTTTGTTATTTTGTATGAGTGGTGCTAATAGCTGAACATTTCACTTACACCTCATGTTCACAGGCATCCTGATATACAAGCAACACTGATCTTATTCACTTTTTATGTTAGTTGATCAGGTTTACAACCAACTGACTAAATATATCAAACTATTAATTCTTTTTATCAGCGATGTCAACTCACTAACCTGGTGGAGTTTCCTGTTCTTCGTTATTTTCATTCACTTCGATTTCTGTTAAGTCTTTCCTGGGGTCTGTGATATGAACGAAGAAGTTGTGATTGTCCTTTACCACGTTCACCTTTACCAGAGTTAGGCCTACGAAGCAATGGAATACTATTATTGCTTACACTAGGCTTCAGTACTGATTTCTGTCCCCCTGAAAAGCACTAGCAACTTCCTGACAGTTAGAACTGATAGACTGCAGAACAACCCTGTTACTCACACTGGACAATTGACTGGGATATGTATTCATGTAATACATTGCATTGGCTACCACTGAATAATTCTGTTTTTTGATAATTTATGAACTGTTAACTTTCTACAGCAAAACTTAAACTTCAGTCATAACAAAATCTAATACAGAATTATGTGATACTGTCACAATATCTTTAAAGGAATTTATACTACTGAAGTGTGAAAAAGCATTTATGGATAAAAGAAACTTTGTCATAAATTATTAAATGAGTCAAAGCAAAGCGTAAAGAGTAAAAGAATCACCTTTTACAAACTCTATCTTTTCCACTTGAATCTGTCCTCCATCAGATGGGAAAAAATAGTGTTTGATTCCAGATACCTGAATGAGACTCTCCCCTGTGTTGTAACCAAAAAACTGGAAAAACACAAGTTTTAGACTATGGGTAAATGAGAAAGGCAGAAGTTGTAAGAGAGGCAAAGGACAGATAATCACACTAACATTGTTCTGATCAATATTTCTTGCTCAGAAATCTAATTGTAACTTTAGAAAAAATACTGTCACGGTTTTGTAATTTTTGCTATTGGTATTTGTATGGGAAGCTGTTGATCACAGCCTGAACCTCTGATTAACCATCTGAGGCAAGTGATGAGCACAAGTGAAGGCAATTGAGCTGTGTTCCTGGAAGGGGCGGAGCTTGGCTCCACCTCTCCTAGATCCTATTTAAGGGCTGACCACCACTAAGGTAGCATCTCTTCCTGGAGATTGCCATGATATATGTACGTCAAAACCAAACTAGATAAGGATGCTGGTTTCCAGCCCTAGATTTTGGAATTCAGACATGGAGTGAACTCAAGGAAGTTCAGACTATTAAGTTAGATATCTATGAATTTGTAGTGTGAACTCCAGTAAGCTTAGACTAAAGTATACTGACACAGGCAGGTCACTTTATCTGCAGTATATAACCATTGTTTACACCTAGAAAATGGAATTTTGTGCCAAAAAGGAACTTTTAACTTCCCTATTTACATTCCTAAATTTCAAAGAGATGTAGGTAAAGAAAACAGGGAATACTTCCATGAATCTGAATCTTCTGTTTTCACAGATTCACACCCAGAAAGCTCTGAGGAGAAGTAGGATATTATCCATAACTGACATTTCCCAGTACTGCAACAATATATTGCTTTTGGAATATCTAGTCTAATACTTGTTTTTCAAGTCTATAGTTTCCTGGTGTATAGGGAGAAGAAAACCCTGGAACGACAGTCTTGGATGTAAGGCTTACTCTGCAAATATAATCCAGTGCAAACTGCCTAAAAATTGTTTGGATACAATTAATAAAGAGTTCCCCCAGTAAGAAATCTCTCTCTGTTAGCAGAACAGGCAGAATAGACTGTATTATGGCACTCCAAGGACATGAATTTTGAAACAGGAAATGGAAGAAACAGTGGATTCTTTTTACTTGATTTCTAATATGGATAGCCAAAACTTCAGCCAGGTCTAGCAGTCACCAAATAAATGAATTGGAACAGGTCTTTATGTCCCCTCTTCCTACTCTCTCCCATGAATGACACAGTTCTTCAGGCAAAACTTATCCTATGGAAACACTGACATTGGTTTTGTGTTCCTGGTTAATTTATCTTTTTGTCATACACATTTAAAAACCAACCAAATTAATTAAATAGTATTGTGTAAGATAGACTTAAATGCCAGAAACTGCATTTCAGAACTTTTAGAAATCAATCTGATGCTAAAACGATGGAATTAAACAAAACCTAGTTACAATTAATTAGTCCTGAATTTCAGTTTCATAATGAACTATAGCTTTGCTAATCTTTGCTTTATATAACTAGCTGACAATCTCCTGATGTGGTAAAATAATACAACTCTTTACCTTATAAGTTTTCTCAGAATGTGTTTCTGAGATGCTGGGATCCTCCACAGGTTCAGGGACTTCTGCTGGCTCATCCTTAAGCTTCTCTTTGGACAATTTCTTATTAGAACGTTCATTTTCTTCACTTATTGCTTTCTCACCTCTTTTCGTTTTACCACCCAAGTTTTCTTTTTTTGCTTCTTTCTCTTCCTTAAGTCGTTCTTCCTCAAGTAATTGATTCTGTTTCTCTTTAATAGCCTAATTATATATCAGGAGTTCAAGTTACTTTCTAATCCACAATATTTCATATGTGAAAAGGGTATGAGTAAATAAACTCAATAACATAGGTTCCTTTTGTCCTCTAAGTTAATAATACTTCTATAACTTGTCTACAGTTTTACAATATTACATACTATATTCTGCACAAAATTACTGACATTCAGTTCACAGGATCAATCATTCTTGACCACAAGAGATATATCAGATGATAATTTGTATCTTACACATTCAGTCATAGTGAATATTCATTTTTTAGTTCACTAATTTTAGTTCATCCATAATGCTTATCACCATATCAGAACAAATCACTGTCTGAATTTATTCCCAAAATGGGACATAAAATGGTTTTATTCTTTTACAAAAATAGGTACTGGGAGCAGAATTATTAACCTGTATCAAGACGACAGCATAAGGCATCCGACATTTTCCAGGTTAGTATTTTATGTTCTAAGCACACCAAAGCACTAACACCATTGTGGAAGAAACAGTAAGCACTCAATTACAGGTTAGGCTAATGCCTAACTTGAGCTGTGTCAGATCAAGTTGAGTACCCAGGAATTGATTAACACCATTTCACAGCTACATTCAAGTGGCAGTACTTAAAGTGCAGAGCACTGCACACTGTTAGAAAGATGAGATAGATACACTATGGCTGTGAAGAATCAAAAGAACCCCAGGAGAGTGCAGTATCAGTTAAGCTAGATCTACACAGTATAATGGATAGTGCAAGTATGCATAAGAAATTTGCCTTTCTGGCAAATCAGTGTTATTAAGTCCTTTTCAAAAACATACATTTTCACCATACCTTAAGAGAATCTTCTCTAATAAATTGACTTCTTTCATTGATAGACTGAGATTCTGGAATGGTGTCCATTATGCTCTCACATCTTGATGCGCTGTCTTTGAGACAAGAAGGAGGAATAATTGTAATCATAAATATGTGAAAATTGAATAACTAAAAAAAAAGTCATAAATGAAAATAAAAAAAGGTGTGAGTAAATAAAATAGACATCACTAAACAGTAAAATATACAAGTACAAAAGCAGAATAAAGTCAATGCTGAATATTTTTGAAGATATAATCGGCCACTCAGATTAGAAGAAATTTATCTCACTAGTGTTAATTGGCACTCATAACTGGGGGCCGTATGTTCCTTTGGTCAGTATGGGTCAGCAGTCCTTGTGGTGTTCCCTCATTGTTTCACGTGCACTCCCAACCTCCTCGTTAGCAGGGTAGTGTGAGAAGCAGAGAAACTGTTTGCTCAGCAGTGCTTGCACAACTGAAACACTGTGATATTGTCAATGTTATTTTCCTCCTAAATCCAAAACACAGCACCATATCAGACACTACAAAGAAAATTAGCTCTAATTAAGCCTAAACCAGGAGAGCTACACAGGCACAATATATAGGTCTAGAGTCATAACTGTCCTTTTGATTCTCAAGCTATAATCAGAACCACTAAGTTAGTTAAGGAATGGCAATCTGATTTTTCTAAATGGTAATCTTCAGTGCCAAAAGGTTCCAAAGTTGATTCTCAAAGAATGGGAGTAAAGGCTAAATAACAAATCATTCTTAATTCCATTTAAATACACAAAGGGAAAATTTGGACAAAAGCTCTTTTTTGTCAATATTGGTATTCAAGATTGTGTTGCCTGCTTAACATTTACTGCATAAACTGCTTACAATTTTCAATACCCAAAATGCTGCTTGTAATTAAAGTTTGCTTTGCAGTCTAGTTAATTCCAGTTTAGTTTCTGCAGCTTCTGACTTCCAGCATTTATCCTGCTCTTCCAAAAAAAAAAAAAAAAAAGTTGCCAACTTCAATAACTCTCTCATCTCTTTATAAGTTCAGTCATGTAGCAGAGATTCATAGTTGTATGTAATATTTCAAATAACTCCATTAACTAAAAACAGGTCCTGAAAATGTGTATTCATATGAAGGGACTCAAGTTTGCAAAATAAAAGAGAATGCAAAGTAAATATACTTAATTTCAAAAGATGCTTATGTATATACAGATGACAAGACATGCTTGCTGTTAAAAATATATGGGATTTTACTATAAACAGCTTTGGGTCTCAGCACTTATCACAAATAATAAGTATTTTAGGATAAAACAGAACTATACCCACTTGTAGCTTTCATAGATAAGCCAGACTTTTTGACAGCACAGTTGGAAAATATAAATGGTCCTTCTGTCATACCTTCTGCCTGCTCAAGAGCCTTCATTTCTTTAGATATCTTCTCTTCTTGATACTTGACTTCTTCTTCTTTCACCCAGTCTTCAATTGAATTGGCCACCAGCTCAAGATAGTTCCTGAAAAGCATAGCATTCATCTATTTACTGAAATACAGTTTTCACTGTGATGATTTAAAAAACAAACAAATAATAATAAAAATAAAAAAATAAATAAAAAGAAATCTGGCTCCTCAATTTCTTATGTAAATATTATGTAGTTACCTTTGAGAGAAGGATTGTGTTTAACAGGATTTTGCTCTCTTCCCCTGCCCCCTACCCCCCAGACACTGGTACTTATACCTGAATGATACTTAAGATATCTTGTGTTTGAGACTTGGGTTCTACTAACTGCAAAGAGATAGTAGAAACTTATCTTGTCTTCCAAAGAAAACATGCCAGCAAAGAAAATCCAGGCTCCCAGAATACACATAGACATTCAGTTTAAGAAAGCTTGAGACCAATTCTATTTCTTTTCTTTGTTGCTCTTGATTTATATTGCCTCTTAGAATACACTTAGCTTGGCAGCTAAGGAGGTGCTTTCTGTCTACTTTCTAGCTTAATACAATGAGGAAAGGCATTTGGAAATTATCACTCAGATCCAGATTACAGAATCAGTGCACTGTAGCCTGGCATAAATTAAGAATATTGATAAATAACAGTTAAAGTCAGGACTGAATGATAAATCAATGCAGTGTTTGCTAGGGCACCCGTACTTGCATTATTTTGTCTTCCAATTGTATCTGAAACTACCAAACACTTCACTGTGGATGACTACTTTCAAGCTAAGGTAAAAGCTAAAAATTGCATATGCAGTTATCCCTCAATCTCTTGTTTGGAGTGTTACCATAATTCTTTGAAGTAAAGTACTTCATGTGTAGAAGTAAAATAAACATGCACAGAAGTCATTTTAGCTTCATACTTTTTTTTTTTGTTGTTGTTGTTCAAGATGATTCAAGAAAATCTAAAGCCATGGTGGTATCTACAGATTTTGGTTGAGAACACATAGACAGCACAAGCAATTTTTGACTTCACAATGGTTTCAAATTTATTGTTGTAGCATTACTCCGCATGCTGAAGATTCTTAATATGTAAGCTGTCTACGCAGGCTAGATCTATACAAAGCTTATATATAGCTTGAAGATATACTAGTCTGACCTACTTCCTGCAGCGTGTGTAGAGCCTGCTTTGAGATACCTGCATAAAGAAACTGTTGGTCATGTATTCAGCAGAGACAAGGCAACTCTGTTTTTATCTGAAGCAAAGAATACAAGTCAGAAAAACAGAGGTGCTGAAAATAAAATGCAAAGCTAGGCTAGACTGAGAGTTGCCAGTACTGGAATAACTTGAAGATGAATATATGTTATAAATAAAAATGAGATTATTCTTGTGGAAAGTATTTTAGGGCAATGAAACAGTCATTCAAAGTCAAAAATACATATTCTATTAATATGTATTCTGATGTCACTACTGCCAATGTCTGACTCAGAATCATTTCTCAGAAACAATTATTTTTTTCCAGTAACTTGTGCAATGTGCTTACTATGAAACAGTAAACAAATTTCATTAAGATTCACTTTCAGCAAAAGAACAGTTATGACAATGTTGAAATCCACTCTGCATTCTGGTGGATTGGTCACTTGTATAGAAAAACAAAGGGTTTATACACATGTATTACTGTATGTACACGTGCCTTTGGATGCAGTTAGTCAGTAGAATGCACTAGATTTCACAGGCAGACTCATGCTGCCTGACCTCTGAAGGACATGATTCATGCTTTTTTTTGGATATTTTATATGAACTATAGGACTTCATAGCTATGGAAGAAGTAGCTGAGATCTCCAGGAGCAAAACTGACTCCAAGCTGTTGCAACATGCAAAATTCAGTTCCCTCCTGTATGAGAAGTACCACAAGCAAATCAACTATGTTAATAAGTAGGGTTTCTGACTGTGTGTGTGGCAGCTCAGCAAGACCTGGAAGCCAAAGAAGGTTACAGCTTGAAGCACTCCAGGTACATGAAGACAGTCTTCCAAAGAAGCGTTAGGTTGATTGGAAACGTACACTAAGCAAACATCTGCAATACTTAGGAAATCTGAAGTGATCTTCAGCAAAAAGGTTGAATAAAGTCAGAAAATATGGTAATTATTTTGCAGAGAACTGGCAGGTATGGATGCCACATAACACAATCAAATGGGAGCCCACAGCTCTTCACAGATACAAAGTAGCAGACAGAGCACCAGAATATTTCCCCAAAAGAAGAGTAAAATCAAACCTTCCATTTAATTTTCATGCTAGTTTCTTTAGAAATGCCTTTCTGCCTTGAAACAGAACCCCAAGAAATGTCAGTGAACAAAGCTGGCATGCCCCATCAAGAAACTGTATTTAATGTTCAAGTCTTCTTTCCAAAGTATCTGGAACAATAATGAGTAAAGATATAGCTAGCACAGCCTTGGTTAAATTAAAAGTTCTTCTGCCAGAGAGCATGCATTATTCCTTATTTGGATGTAAAATCACTATCCTTTACTTCGCAGGTTTCAAGAGATCTTCCCATTTTGCAGTTGGTCTTGAATTGACTATTTCAATTCTGTATCAAGGTGAGCTGCTAAACTGTTCTAGGACCCCAGAGAGAAAGAGTTGTTTCAAGGCAAATTGTTTCCTGAGGAAATCTGGTTCCACCTCTCTGCTTCTACAGGAAACATAACAGTAGGTCCTCAGGGTAAGTCGCTGCTAATCCAACAAACTGAGATGGATTCACAAAGTTTTCACTAACTAAGAGCAAAAGCAGTACAAAATATGTCTTGAGGAAGGCACACTTAGAATCAAAGCCTGTTTAAGTCCGGGCATCAACAAAAATTTACACTGAAATAGTCCAATATTCTGGTAAATAGAATAGGTTCCTCAGATAGTGATGCTTGCTGATAGACTTGCAGAAGAAAGTTCCTTCACTGATAAGTTACTTTTAACTTTATTTGGTAAATCAAATTTAAATAATCCACAGAGTTGTATTTAATAATCCACTGTGTTGTATTTAAAGTTAGCTCAGATGTCTCTCCACAGCATTGTAGCACCTTAACACGTCAGTACACAGACACATTCTACATTTGATTAACAAACTGGAATAGCAGTTGGATCCACATCATTTCCTACACTGCTGTTTCAGTGCAAAATGTATTCCAAAATAAACAGGTCCATAAGGCAAAAGCTCTGACGGTAGCACCATCAAGCACTTTTATATTTCTTACTGGTGAAGAGATAGTGACAATTAAGAGGAACATGTTATTGTGAGAAAAACAAAACAAAGATTCTAATACTAATAAAGGGCTTCCAGCTTTTCTTAGAAAAAGTCTATGTGACAATTGCGCGTTTATATAACCATAGTTGAAAAACACAGAAATCAGAAATCAAACTTGTAGACAGTTTCCTATTTGACCTCTTCCAGATCAAGATTATTTTCTTCATGTGTATATCCTTACTTTGACTTCGTACGTGTATTATCATGTTCTTACACCATGTGATAAGGTCTCATGCACAGTTACTGTATGGTTCTCCTGACTATGAAAATTTTTATCTCATCATAACTCTTTTGATACAATATTGCTCTCTACCTGTGTGCCTTGCTTTCTCATAAGTGTAGTTACATCATAGTGTCTTTTAACTTCAAAGCTATGGCCATGCAGGAAAAAACTTCAAAGATTTGCCACGACCATACAGGCTTGAACTGAAAATAACCGTGAATGAGATAAGAGAGAGAAAATTAATCACCTGAATCCAACATTAGAGTGCAATGCAACACCCCAAGTCTCTCGGAACAAGCGATTCTGATCCATGGGATTGTGAAGAACCAGTAGCAAAGACTTATCTTGCGTATGATAATAGGAATCAATACATTTATATTCCTGTGCTGCACTATGAAGAACCTGAAAAGGAAAGGAAAAAAGGTACATCTACCTTGCATACAGTAGTATGTGCAGGTGGTAGACAGCACCATTTTTTGCAACAGGTACTTCAGAACTTCACTCTTTCTGCAGTGTTCCAGCATGCGGAAACTGAAACTCTACCACTATCCACATGGAGAATAGATACTGTCTTCCACCTCTGAGTTTGACCATAAATGAAAAAAATTCAGTTAAAGAACAGATAAATTACTGTTCATATTTTTTTAAAACAATTTAAAACCAGTATTGAAATAAATACATAATGAGTAAAAGCAGTACTCTTATAAAGCAGATAGAAAAAAAAGAATCAAGCTCATTTCTCAGCTCATTTTGTATCCAATTTGCTCTACTGCAACCTGAACATCATTGACATTTGCTGTGTTATACGTTATTTCACCCTGTTCTGTACAGTCCATCACTTTCAACATTTACATTATCTGCAAGCGACAACTTATTTTATAGTTATATCTTGTAGAAAGCTTTCTTCCAAACTACTGTTTTTAACAAAGCTATCAAATTGAAATGGAAATAATTCCATATCAACAAGCATTCTCTTTATTATCAGCTGGTTGTATAAATGGTGCTTGCTACAGTTGAAAAGATCATTGTGGTAGAAACATGATACAAGAATGAAATGGTAAAAGAAACAAAAAAGGAAAGAATGCTCACCCACCTCCAAAGATCTAGGCTCACAGAGAAAAACCCCGCAAGGGAAGGATCTCCAATCAGAGTTCCTTCTCCAACAGCAGTCAGCCCTTAAATGGGGTCTAAGAAAGGTGCAGCCAGGTTCCACACCTTCCAGTCACACAGCTGAATTGCCTTCACCTGTGCTCCCAGGGCTGACCCACTCCTTTCCCCAGGTGATCAATCAGTGGTTCAGGCTGTGACTCAATAGTTCCCATACAGTACTTATATATGAAATAAAGAAATACTATCACCAAAATGTTGCTGTTTTCTGCTGCAGTTGTTTTCCATCAGCATCTTTAGACTAGATAAACTAATTACTGACAGTTAGATTGTATTAGCTGTTTACCTTGCATAAGTAGGAATTCCCCATGTACAAAAATCTATGACCCACACCCTAATGAAGTGATGCTAAAGTATTGCTGAAAAAGCTGCCATTTCTCCATCCTTGTATAGAATGTGTGAGGATCAAAAAGAATTGCCTTGAAGATTAAAACAGCCCTGAATTTATAATCCCCTTCTCCAGAGAGAATGCCTAACACTTTATGCCATCTACACCTGAACTCATCTTTCACATTTTTTATTCCTTCTACAAGGAATCAGTTGTGGTTGTTAGCTTACAAGATTTCTGTAAATGAAGCTTGTAGCCCTAAAAGGGTGAAAAATTATGAGGACAAAATTTTCTGCCCATGAAAGATATGCTGTGCAGGTATTTGTAAAGTGTGCTTTCACATACGGTGGACTAATTACTTTTGTAATGATCAGGGAAGGTCACCTTTAAGCGTAAGATAAATTTTCTTTTTATTATTATTTTTTATTTTTTTTCATCATATAGTTAAAAGAATCATACCAAAAAGAATAGCTGCAGTGTGGCAAAACCACAAAACAAAAAACAATTATAAGCTTCAGTTTCTCATGCAAGATTTAAAGCAGCTGAACAATGATGGCTTTTGGTGAAAATGCATCAGTGATAAAACAGAACCAATTATCTAGGGGAGAAATGTATTCCCCTACTAATTCTGAGACGTGAATGAATCTATAACACTGTCTATTCACAGATACCTGAAAAAGGACATCAGGATGAAAATGCTCAACAAAATTCCAGTCTGTCAGACAACGTTTCTGATTCTTTTTTATTTCTTCCAGTTTTGGTCCCAGGCCATATTTTTTCAGACTCACCTCAAAATACAATGAAAAAAAATAATGACTATCAACATTTTAGTGTCAGTAGTAACAAATTAACTGTAATCTGTTGATTTAATAGACAGCATCACATGTTGCTTCACAGTTAATTGCATAATGCTGCACATGTGTAGAGCTGTATGGCATTATTTAATAAAAAAAAAAAAAAACAACACCCAACAACTGCTCCCAAAGGTTTTTGCTTTTGGCTTTTCATGGCAAACATAATTCAACTATTTTTATTACTAGGTTATATGTTTTTGAGTGCTGTAAGCAATTATGACCACTTAGTCCAGGTATTATGAAGTAATTTTAAAATTGCTGTATTTATCCAGGGCTGTATGGCAGGCAGGTGTTTCTGAAGAAGCCAAAACGCTCAGTTTGGCAGTTTGAAACAGTTTGAAACAGTTTGGCAATTTTTCTTGAACACTCATTAAAGTATTTGACTCCTGGTATTCAGTAAAACCTGCATTTCCATGAGTAGCTTCACCAAAACCTATTACATTAGAATTCAAAGAAAGTGATAGATAATGCTGAACGGTCATGTCCATATTCCCCAAATGTGACAAAATTAATTGCATGCAGCACTGCAAAGGAATGTGCATTATCATTTCTCAGTACTGAACAGCACTTTCTGTTGTCCAGTGCCATAAATCACAGTTTTCTCCATTTGCACTTGCCAGATCAGAAGTAGAAAGATCCAATTCTTTGTTCAAAACAGAATCAGACAGACCATCTCTTTCATCCTTGTCATTTGTTTCTGCATGTCCTAGAAATTGAAAACTGAATTTTAAAACCTGTTCCAGAGATTTCAACCCTAAACACTAAAGTCAGTACTTCAATTTCCTTAGCATACTTGATGAGATTGCCATCAAATTCAAGTTTCCTTTTATGCCACTAGTGTGCTAAATGCATGATCACCTCTGACCCACATTGAAATCCATAGAGAGTAAATACGAGACCATTAAAAAGAAGAGGGGAAAAAAAGGAAATAAAAAGGAAAGTCCCACTCAAACTATCCTCTTCATATGACCTGTGATGTGTGATGGCCTTGCCTGAGCAAAAAGATTAAAGATATTCTAAGTGGCCAAAAGTTTCACATGTGAAGAACCACCTATCAACTTATTACCTGAGAAACAAGTATTCCTTTGTAGAGACAGCATGAAGAAAAATTAAAATAAATTATTTTGATATTAGAATTCTTGGAAAACATGTATTTTAAACTTAATTAGTTGAATGTGTAGAGATTTATAAGCTAACGACAGAACATTACACTTACCAAGGATCTAAGCAGTAATTCCAATGCACAGATTACACTGATAAACTATCATCATCATTACAATGGGCACCCAACATCAATAGGATCACATGGAGATTTTCACTTCTATATTCTCATATTTTCTTTCACTTTTAAAAATAATTTTCTTTCAATAGAATTCTCAATGCCCTGATGTTGTGTAGAGGTCACTAATAATTGATTAAAATTCATATATACAAGAAAAATACTACTCCTGAAATTATTTGTTCACAAATGGTTCATAAACAGCTCAGCTTCCAGACATATATTCTTAGACTCCGCTTTTCTGGAAAATCTTATCTGCTCACTGTCTGCCTTTAGAAGGTAAAGAGAACTGATAGCACCAGCTTTATCTTCTGGGTATTTCTTCTGTGCTGCAAAGAGTTGTAATGTTGACAGCTCAGACAATATTTAGAATTGTGACTAACATAAAAGAAAATAAACTAACATAAAAAAAACTGTTCTCAAGCTTCTGAAAATAAGCAGATAAGCAAGATTCATTTTGTCTGCTCAAACTTTCTTACAAATGGATCCTATCTAAGATGGTTGCTTAGAAATCTACATTAGCAGATAATGGACAATATAATGAATATAAAGATATAGCAGATTAAACTGATCTGATTTTTACTTTTCTCAGATCTCAAGAAAAAAAAATTCTTGTTTTGAATGTGGCTTCTTTAACCAGTTTACTACATGATGTAGCAGAGTAACTAAAGCCTTTGACACCACCTTCCAGAGCATTCTCCTGAAGATGCTGTCAGCTCATGGCTTAGACAGGTGTACTCCTCACTGGATAAACAACTGGATGGATGGCCAGGCCCAGACAGTGGGAATGAACAGAATTACATCCAACTGGTCACAAGGGGTGTTCCTCAGGGGTCAGTACTGGGATCAGTCCCGTTTAATACCTTTATTGATGATCTGGATGAGTGGATTGAGTGAGCCCTCAAAGTAAGTCTGCAGATTACACCAAGATGGGAGAAGATGCTGATCTTCTTAAGAGTAGGAAGGCCCTAAAGAAAAACTTCTTCTCAGAAAGAGTGGTAAGGCATTGGAACAGGCTGTCCTGGTAGGTGGTGAAGTCACTGTCCCTGGAGGTATTCAAGAAGCATGTATATGTGGCTCTTAGGGAACGTGGTTTAGTGGGCATGGTGTTGATAGGTTGATGGTTGGACTAGATGATCTTAGAGGTCTTTTCCAACCTTAATGAATGCATGATTCTAAGATTTGAGAAATGCCAGTTGCAACAAAAGCAGAGTTGCAGAAAAATGGCAGATTCAGGAGAGAAGAGAGATGATAGATTCAAGTCCTATCAGTTTAGCTGCTGCAGGTATCTATGCTGCGGTGGAATTAGACGTTAAGAAACATGGGATAAATGATCCTTCTTTTACACAGAAGATGTCTAGACAATTAGCTTTGGCTAGACACATTTAAACAGATAAAGCTAGGCCAGATAGCATACTCGAGTTGGAAAGGACATCTAGTCCAACTGCCCTGCAATGAACAGACACTTCTACAGCTAGATCAGGTTGCTGAGAGCCTGCTCAAGTATGACTTTGAATTCTCAAAGGATGGGGCTTCTACCACCTTTTCTAGTGTCTCACCACCTGTATTATAAAAACCTTTTTTCTTGTGTTCCATCTCTCCTCTTTTAGTTTGAAACCATTTCCCCTTGTCCTACTGCAGCAGATCCTACTAAAGAGTCTATCCCCATCCTTCTTACAGCCTTCCTTTATGTATTGCCATAAGGTCTCCTCAGAGCCTCCTTTCTCTAGGCTGAACAGCTCCAGCTCTCTCAGCCTATCATCCTCTCAGGGAAGGTGTTCCATTCCTTCGATCATTTGTGTGGTCCTGGAAATGCTCTAACAGTTCCATATCTCTCCTGTACTGAAGATTCACAACTGGATGTAGTAGTCCAGGTGAAGTCTCACCAGTGCACGTTTATTCTATATTTAGAGGGTGGTTTTCTGTTTTTTTTTTTTTTTGGTAGAATTTCTTTGAGGTTGATTCTTTCACATACTTTTGCTAAAAAAGCAAGTTTTAGAATAAACCTGAACATATATTTAATTTAAAATAAACTGCATGCTGTACTGGCTTCTCAGTTTTATCATATGTTAACCTTATTCACCAGTCTCACTTCCTCTGATGCCAAATATGTATGGTTCTTCTTTCCCATTTATTTCTATATTCGGCCCAAGATTTTGAATGTAAAATATCTATATTAATTTACTTGTATGTGTAAGAAGAAGGAAGCCTGGAAGAAAAACAAAGTAAAAGATACATATGCATGTGTAACTACAAAGCATAGCACAGGTTTTTTTTGTTAGTTTGATTGTTTTTAAATTTCAGCTTTTCACATCACCATCTATAGTCCTTATGAGTAAGGTGTGCATCTTTTCCACTCCTAATACTCATTCACCAGTAATCATCATATTAACCTTATGCATCACATTTGATCCAACGTCATTAGCAATAAAATAGTTTTCTAGTACATAATAAGTTGATAAATCAACTGTTTAAGGTTATATCATACAAAACCAGCTAATTTTTGGCTTTATGCATATACTCAATGTTCAGACTACACAGTATATGAAATTTGGTGATCTGTACAATGAAGAAAAATCACTGGCCTGTAACAACAAATGATATGGTAAAATAAATAGAGGATTCAAATTCATCAGGGGTAATATAAACAGAGTGGTTTTTACCAGTGCTTCCTGGTGATTTCTCATTACATTTCGTTTCCATAAGGAAGAGTTGTCTCAGCTGCCTTGCAAACTTGGCTGGATTATCCCAGGGTATACATGATGCTTCAGAATCACCTCCAACCAGAGACCCAGAGCTCTCCAGGAGTCCAGAGTCACTCAGCTCAGTCAGCCTCAGGCTTTCAAAAGTAAACACTCTGAAGGCTCTTTCTACATCAGCCCAGCTCAGAAGTTCTATATAAGAATTACAATCATTAACAGAAAATGTTCTTGTGGCTCAGCAGAAGTTAAATAGAAAACTATGCAAGCATATTGTTCTTGGCAACTCTGCAAAAGCCAACAACAATTTCCTTAATGGTAAAGGATCAAATTGTGTCAGCTACATTCTACACTGCATTCAAAGCTGAATGCTTCCAAATTGCAAAATGATATACCTAACTGTTAATCCATCTTAAATGAAGTGCTTCCTTCATCTGAAGACCTCCTGGCTCATTAGCTTTAGGTAAGTTATGTTGATTTTAAAATATTGAATAGACCTTATCAAACCAGTTAACAAGTAACTATTTTCAACTACAGCTCATGAAAAGGCTTCCATTATCATTAATGTTTTTTATTATGAGTAACTTTTCAAGAAAATTTTCATTTTTTTTTTAAAAAAAAATATTTTTTTTTCCTTGAAGCAGAACTTTACACACATTTTGCATGGAAGAATTCAAGGTGTTAAGACAATAAATGCTATTTATGGTTGTTTGCATGGGAGTTTGTATAATGATAATCATGAGAAGGATTGAATTTTAGGAAAGTTGGTTCAGTTTGAAAAGTTTTCTCCTTGTGGTAGTTAAATACCCAAGCACATTGCAAATCCTGAAAATGTTGTTTCTGATCGTATCAGTTACCCTTTTGATAAAAGTGAAGAAACAGCTATCAAACTTAACAGCTGGGGGAGTCTATCAGTATAGTACAGTGAAGATCATCAAAATTGATATCCACTAGGTGGCAAGCTACAGCAATATAGAACACCTTAATAGCCAAAAGACACCATCTAAAATGAACACACCAACAACTAGACACAACGCAGCTAGTGTACACTAATCCAACATACATTGGGATTGAATAGTCAGGAAAGTACCTCTGAATACTGAGCCTTATGTGATGGCATAAATATAACCAAAGAGATTGTGATGTTTATATTTATGTAATATTTTATATTTATATATGTTTATTGTGTAATAAAAATCATCTACCTAAAATCCTCCATCCCAAGGATGCTGGTAAATAAACATATGATTTGTGTCATTATTTACCCAAATGCACTGTGTGCTAACATCAAAATAGTAATTTACACAATTGTTCTTTTCTTTCTCAGATATAATAACAATTTGTATGTTATTAAACGTAAATAAGTAAACAAGAGACTTCTGAGATACTGCCAGCTCTTAGTTTTGCAGTGCTTAATACTCATATTGCCTTGTCCAATAACCATGAAACTGAGGTCTAAAGTTAGCTTAGCTTGTATTACTTGCCCTGTTATACTAAAGAATATAAAAATGGGAAATTCCTCACAGGTTTTAAGTAGCTGAAAAATCTCATCCTCAAATTCCCACTTTTTAATATGGTTATCAGTGAGAAGAAAAACGAGGAAGTTACATCAATGAAAATCAGCTCACCATCGGTACAATAATGCATGAGCTCCTGAATTCTGGCCAAGCGTTTAGTCTCATTTTCATCTGAATGAGGGGTGAAATGGATAAGTTCTTTAAGAGGCAATTTATCCATCATTTCATGTTCGATCTTTTTTGGATCCAAGTTGCCTTGGATCTGGAACAAACACAAAAGTAATAGAGTTAAAATTAAACTTTACCAACAATGGACTCCTAAAAAAGCATGTTAGAATAAGTAAGTCTTTTTACAGCAAAAGACATAAGTGTGTGTTTAAGACAGTCATATACTAACAGCACGTTACTGAATCATGGCATCAGATACTTTGAGCAGGAAAAGTGATATAAAAAGAAGAGGATGTCAGAGAGTGTAGTAATATGACATTTGTTAGAAGATATTTCCCTGTGCTTCCTACACACAAAATCTGACATACTAGAGTAAATCAACATAATTCTGTAATACCACTCATGTACATCAAAAGCTAAACCTTCTTATTATTAATCCAAACAGTGATATTGATACAATGCTCTGTGTTATGATGTGTGCTCAGTCAAGCATCAGTAATCCATTGCTTCTTAAGCAGATTAAGGGCTTGTGTTAGTGTGTCTATCCCAGTAGGAAAAATCTAGGCTACACTATATGCTCTTTTGTAAAAACACCACTCAAGGCATTAGAAACACTCACAGTTGTTTCTAATGCCTTGAGCATTTACTGTCTGTGGACTTTACAGATGTTTATATATGACTGATAGCACTATACCTTCAGCAGCTGAAAGCGTTGAGCTAGAGTATCATGGTAGTTAAATAAGAGTGGGTACTTGGGGGTTACAGTTTCTTTGCTGTATTTTGGAGAAAAGTAGTCATACAGATTCTGTTAAAAAAAGAAAGATACATTAAATTGGAATAATAACACAAACGTGTCATTGTAGGAAACAAATTAAGGACATTGCAAACCTTTCTTTCACTCTCAGAAAGTGGAAGTGAAGGAAGGAGAGAGGCTATATGATCTGCAATCGTATGATGTATCCCATCTGCCCGTTCTTCTGGTGGCACCAGACTGGGTGGTGTAAGGTTTTCTTCACTTGCAATAACCTAGTGAACATAATACATGGTAGTTTTCATTAAATTATTATTGCTGCTTAACATCACTAAAACTAACAAGCAGATTCTGTGAGAAGTAAAAATGCAATTCTGCATGTTAGTTTCTACCTCAAGCAACAGTTATGGAAAACAGAAATATGCTCACCTATTATTTTATACATATTTTATATTATCTTATTATTCTGCCTTTGGAAGGATGAGAAGAAAAATATTTACGTCTTGAAATGTTAAGAATTGCAATGGACACAGATTCTGTCTGCAGATCAGGTGTTAGACTGAGTATTTTTGCATAAGTCTATCTTTGGATAAACTAATTGTGCTGAAATTCCATTTCAAATGTAAGAAAGATTTTCAAATCATACTGTGGGGTTTTGCTAATGTGTAGATTTTGCCTGAACTCAACAGTAATCAGACCTGTCTAGTGCTATCTAATAGCATAGATGCGTACACCTTGTATTGTTAAATTTGCCCTAAGACCTTTGTACTGAGCTAAGTAGTAAAAGTTCAATAAATGTGAAAAAAAACCTATTCCTGACTTACTTACAAAATAGGTAATAATAGGTAATAGGTAATTTATTATTATTCTATTCTATTACCTATTACTTACAAAATGATGCTTTTTTATTCATTTGATTATATTGGATCTGTAGTCTTGAAAATGAAATGTTAGGATAGCACTGTCTTTACGGGATAAGTGTGCACAATATGAAAGGTAAACAAGGAAGCCACTTTTTAGTTGTGATTCCTTAATATTGAACCTCCATGGTCAGTGCCTCCATGCATGATCTCCTATTTTAGTATTAAGGAGATTGATTTATTGATCTTTGATCAATTCATTATACTAAATCTAGAACGAATTAAGGGAAGAGAAAAAGTACATATTTCTACCTGTTCCAGCAAACAGCTCAGCATTATGGGCACAGAAAAGTGTTCCTCAGGAATCTGATTCAGCAAGTCATTGTAATATCTCATATCCATAGAAGTATCCATAAAGGAAAATTCTTCCTCTGCTGTAAAAAGAAAACTCATTAAGACAGATTTATTGCATTTCTGACCAGTTCAACCTATTGACGATTTTTCTAAAAAGGACTGATAATGTTCATGATTGTATAGCTCTTAAATCCAAACGTGACTAGGAAGAGGTAAAGGAAGTGATTTTTGTAAAGAACATAGTTATCACCACTGCACTTTCCAGAGGCTTTCACAATGTATTCACCATGAAACTACTCTCACAGCATCAAACCAGATTTTGCTTCCTGTGCAAATAATTTCTGCTGACAGATGAATGAATGATAAGACAGACTGAACGGCTAAAGGAACAGTGCTTTCATCCTTTAGACATGCCTTGTGTGAACATTGCTTCTTCTGTTTGCTGCTTCTTCTTTGAAGGTGTAGTCTGTGATGCTGGTTCTATCTAAAAAAACAATGATAAAGACCAAGAAATAATAATCAGAATCACTGAAACAAATGAGGACTGTCAGATGCAAACAGATGGGAAAAATAATTTCATTTAGTTTTAGCTTCTAACTTTTGACTAGATACTAAAATTTCACACGGCTTAAATTATGGGAAGCAAATCCTATCTGACTCTGAATGGAACAAGATATGTTGTTTTACAAATGTTTTAGGGGAGAGTTCAGATGTGCTGCTGCTGATGTAGTAATGCTGTTTTTATCCAGTCACAAGTTCATGCCCAACAAACTGCTTTCTTGTGCACGCTTGTTTTGTCTGCTATGAGCAAAAAAATTGACTGATCTGGGATAGAAATAAACTATCGTTTTTGGATAGTTTGCAGATTTGTAAGAAGATGTAGTAGCTCTGTGCGCACACAGTAATTTTCCAGGCATAAGAAGCCATCATCATAAGTTAAATAATTTTCAAACCAGTGATAGTTTATGACAATATGCATGTGATCCTTCAGATGTTCATTATTCTGTTTCTCCAATAATTTTTCCCATTTCTGAAAATTTAAATGCTGCAGACAAAAACGCCAACTTCATTTACAAAACATTACACATGGAGTGATGGTCCAAGCTTATTTTTAATTTACTTCAGAATTGAAGGCAAGCAATTCTATCCTATAGTTCATTATTTTCTACAATAAACAAGATGAAGCAAAAGAAAATCCTTGCCTTGGTTGCTACAGATGGCTGTGTCGATTTGCTTTCTGATAATTCAGGCACATTAATAAACTTTGTATTTTCCAAGTAGTTACAATGCTGTCTTCTCCAGTCTATGCAGTCATACATTAAACAAGCAATGCTTTCAAATAGTTCAGTGCCGAATGCGAGCTATGACAGAAAATCAGTTACAAAGGATGAAGCGTGCATACAAATGTGGCGTGTAATTCAGCCATGAGTCATCAGTTCTCTATCCAGCAGATCTACAGTTGTTTAGAAGTTTTCAAACAGAATCAATACCAATCATAATCTTAAATTTAAAATACTTTTAGACCAAACCCTCTCTCAGACCACATGCCACACTCAGGTTACAGTGACTTTAACGGCCACATTCTTCTTTATATCCTAAACAAGTAATTGGATATCTCAATTTTAAGTTTTCTGAAATGAACCATGGTGAAGAAACACAACTGTCTTCCAGTTTCTTAACTCACAGTAAACATATTAACTGACTCTTAAGAAATATCAGGCATCTGTTTTCTCCAACACTAGCCCTATTTATGTCACCTCAAAAACAAGCACTCAGGTCAGCCATTAGTTGTGGAAAACTTGTAGTTTTCATAATATTTGTATATTAGAGGTTCAGTTTGTGAAAACAGTTATCAGAATTAATATTTGCACACCTTTGCTTTTTCAATGCTCTTTTATAAAACCTTTTATTCATGCTACAAGAGATCACTAGGGCTAACTGAAAATTTCAGTTAAGTATTGGAGTGTACATAATTGCTCATGGGATATTTATGGACCCCCAGAAGTGAAGGGGAAAATAGAAAGGACTAAAGAACTTCTTTTCCAAAATTGGCCTCATATGTGAAGATCAGACTAAAAAAATACAATGGTGAATCATGTTATAAAGTGGCACTCTACACATTTTCACAACTGAGGTGTTTTTAGTGATTGTCTTAGAAGCCATGGTGGATTTTGTCAAATTCAGTTGTGATCCCTTTAGGATCAAGGGTACAACTAGCTCACCAGATTGTTTATATACAGGATTTAATGTACTATAAATAAGTGTTAGGGAGATACAATCTGTCATTTAACTGTAATAATACAGACCACAAATACAGTAGGATAAATCATAGGAGGTTGTTTTATTTTGCTTTAGCACATATTTTTTACTGCTGACGTTGTGGACTGGAAAATACTGGGTACAGACACCTGACTCTCTAATGAGATCCAAACTGAGTCATTGTGAAGACTGAATAAATTTAATACCTCATATTGTTTTGAATTTGGCCGCTGTTGTGCACAATATTAAGAAACTCCAAGTCAGGTGTTCTTATTCAAATGACTCCTCGTGAATACATACTCCGATTCTGTTTCACAGAAGACTAAATTAAAATTCTTGCCATCACTAAAATGATGCTAAATGTTGCAAACTTCAAAGCTTGCCATATATTGTGGAAGTATTATCTACTGACCAGGATTTCTGTGTCAGACCAATCAGAGGGAAAGGCATTCTCCTTAACTAGGTGATGAAGTCTGGCAACATCGAAGAGTCTTGACCCATGCTGTCCACTGTTTAGAACTGGATCCAGGTATTTCCAAAATGTTTCCAGGTCTTTGATAGATTTATTTTTCTTTATTTTCTCTGCTTCTACATCTAAAATTTTAAAGTAATAAATCATGATACATCTCCCTTCTCTAGAAAGCACAAATTGTTATTAATCTTCTGTAAGTGCTGTTAGAACACCCCTACTCTCATCACCTCAGAAAAAAATCTGACACTCAACTTTGAGCTTAAAAATTCCAAAAAGAAAAAGCCTGAGTGAAACGAGACAGTTAGAAAAGCAAAGAAGCAACAAACAAACAAACTCCCAGAATAACAGTAATGTAGGTTTGAAACTTAGGAAATATAAAAATCCCAGGCTATGTTTTTCCAAAGCTGCCAGCACAGATTTAGATGCAGCAGCTCTTCAAGTATAGGATAAACAATCCTTATTAGCATTGTCTTGTTGAAGTGGAAGTTGAGGTTAGAAGGAGATTAAGGTACTTGCTATTATTAATCATGCTAAAATTGTATGGTTTTTATTTTTATTGCACGGTAATGATTAGTTTTCAAAGGCACACCAGATACAGAGAAAAATCTCTCTGCCTTAATGTCAATCAAATTCTGAAGTCCCAGATCAATCACACTCATTATACCCATATTTTAAGAGAAATGGGGACATTAAACTTGCAACGACTTACTTTCATTTGGACAGCAGGTGCTCAGCACTTCTAAAACCTATGTATGAAGGCCAAATACCACACTTGTACCTCTCAAGTGGCCCTATGGCTTTAAACCCAAATAACCCTGTGAGGCAGTGGACTCTTAAATGCTTATCTCCTTAAAGAATTCATAGATATACCTTCCTTTTGTAGAAGCCATCAAAAGTAATGGCCAACTGGCTTTAAAACTGTCCTGTCATGATTTTATGGGTAAGCACCTTAACTGGCTCCAAACACTAGATAGAAGACCTGGGAAAAGATCCTGTAGTTATAACAAATCCTCGGGAGTTCAAAAAGAGACTGAACAAGGTTTTAAAAATATAAATAAAACCAAACCATTGAGAAGATGGTTGAAAAGATACATCAGGATCAGGAAAATACCTTGACTTGGAAGTAAATGGATGCAATGTTAAGTGCACATAAAATAGTCACATCCATGCTTTTCTTATTTCACTTCTCCTTCTCCTATTGTTTTAATTCCTTTCCAGTGCTCTTTCCCTATTATTCTTCTCCTTTTCCTCTTCACTGGCATAAGTTCATGACCACTTCTGTGGGCAGAATGCTGGCCTAGATGGTCCCTTGATTTTAACTGTTCTGTGCTCCTAACAGCTCACCTCAGTCAAAAGAACACCCTTCCTTTCCCTTCTTTTTTCAGGTGTTTATGGAAGATAATCTCTAATTCTACACAGTAACTCACCATTAGCAAAGTTCTCCTAGTACTCTTTGAACATATATTTTGTCAATATAACACTATCTAGACAGTTCAGTCATAGATTCCTGAACGGAAATGGAGCGGCAGAGTGATAATAATACTGTAACTAGAAATTCTATTTTTATAAGAGAGGAATAAAAATGTTTTACTAACTCCACCCTATAGTTTAAGAATAAAACAAACAAGTTTATGATGCTTAGGTATCCCCTTACAAAGTAATACCAGAGGATGTCAGTATCAATTATTGGATGCTCTACCGTTGAATATTGCCTCTCTTCTTCATTCTTACTGAATTAACTTGAAGTCTTCAGTAATAGAAAAGAGACAATATTTAGCAGTACTCTACATGATTTCTAAATGCAGAAAAACTACAACAAAAATCTGTAACAATCATATAACAATGGCATAATAATGTCTAGTATAAACTAATGCATTGCATAGAGATTTTGAACCATCACTGTTTAAACAGAAGTCCAGAAATTACTAGGATGTGTCAGGTCACACATTACCAGCAGATACATTGAAAAATGATTTACTTTTTTCAGGATGGGAGACTGGTCAGAGTTCTGAATGTTAACTCTAAGAGAAGTGTGAGTAATAGTAGTGAAGCTAATAGAGTGATTAGAGGAACAAAAAACTAACCATATCAAAAGAGTAACAACAATGTTTGACTTCATAACCCACAAAATGAAAGCCATTAGGGGATGTAAACACATAAGGAAGAAAAGAACATGAGAGCTGTTTCGTAATCCATGGTTTATGAGTATCAATACCAAGAACAACAGAAACACAATAACATGATTGTATTTACAAGTTACCATCTTCTTAAAAAACAAAAGAAAACAACAAAAAACCCCTTTGTGTATTACTCTGTTTCAAAACCCATTCAAATATGACACGCTTTAACTCCTGCTTCAAGCCACAACTAAATAAATCCTTATTGGCATACATTTATCTACTATAACCTTAAAAGTCTCAAAGATTCAATGATATTCCTGCCCTTCAACGATGGCTCCCATTTAGCTTGCTGTCCACCAAGATCCCAAGTCATTTTCAACAAAGGCACTACTCAGTTGTCCTCAGGCAGCATGTTATTCTGTGACATGTTCTTTAGCTTGACCCATGGTCCCAGTCTAACCAGCTGTGCACTTCCTTTGAAATTACTAAACTTGTCAAGTCTTCTTAGAAACAAATCTTCCTGGATGATGACACACAATGGTACACATCTGATAAAATATTTTACGGTGGCTGCTGCACAGAACTGTGGTTGCAAACACTGCTTGTTTAATCAGTCCCTCTTTTCATTGTCCAGCTAAGGCAAGTTTTTGCACTGCAAACTCCTTGGTTTCATGAAGAACCAATGGCAACACCATTTTTGCACATGGAAATATAACTGTTCACAAGTATTATCCATAAACATAAGGCACAGAGGAGGAGAGAAGTACAAGGATAATAGGGAGAACAGTATTTACTTGGATATTAAACAGTATTCTTGCTACTTAAATGTTGTTCTTATGACCAAGTTACCTTCAGGTGAAAGTAATGATTCTTCTTGAATTCTAGCTGCTTCCAAGTATGCCTGTAATGGCTCATAATTCTCAGAAGAAATCTTGATTACACTTGAAACATTAACCCCAAGCTCAAACATCACTTGCAGTAGCTGAAGGTTGTGGAAACCCAAAATTATAAAGTAATATTGGGCACCGTCATCTGGTTCATCATCTGTTCAAAGCAAAAGAAAAAGAGACTGGAGCATGGGATTCAACAGCTAAACAAAAATTATATACATATATTAGTACATAGGGATATTGCAAATTAAGGTCACAGAAGCAGCTCTTCTATAACCTTATTGGCGTAACTGTACATAATATGCTAAAATGTATATAGGTTTAGATTGAAGTCTTCGGCAGCAGACCACCTAGAGAAAAACTATTTGAAGAAGCACCAGTAAAAAAATTATTTGGAGAAGTTTATTATAACCACAATGTAAGATGTAGCTTTTCTCAAAGAAAAACTATCTAATTCTAGGACATACTCAATTGTTCTACTGGTAGTTTCATTCCACATAAAGCTAGCCAGGGAGCACACACAGAGTAAGTTACTGTGTTTTAGCTGAGAGATGGTACTAGCTGTAGTAATTCTGAAGGATTAGCTGCAAGGAGGACTAATCACTGGCTTCCTGCCCAACAGGTTCGTGAGTCCCTGTCAAAACCTTCATCATCTGGTAATACCAGCTCACATTACTCCGTATAGTTGGCCAGACTCATCCAAATTCCCTTTAGAGAATAGATGAGAAGTTTCATTAAATGTCTGCTTTATTATTTCCGTAGTAATATGCACAACAGTGTACCAATGTACCAAAGCAAATGATGTCAAGCATCATATCAGACAAGTGCAAATAAACCTTCTAGAAACTTTTGTATAGAATTTGGCTTCACCTTCAAACAGTGGTGGACAGCTCTGTGTTATTTTATTAATACAAAGAGAAAGCTGCCTCTGGATACTGACAAATGCATTTAGTTATTTTGAAATCTTTTTCTAAACATGTTTTTTTTATACACTTTAGTTAAGCCTTAAGCACGTTATAACATCTTTATGTCAACGTGCCACATATACCTCATCTGTATTTTTTCTTAGATATTACCATTGCACTTCTAAGCAGAGCACAGTGCCCTCTTCAAATGCTTTAACATTGCCAAACATACCTTTCAACACAGAACAGAAAGGAAGGACTGAATGACAAGCTAGTTTTAAATTTTTTTAGCAAGTTTGTCAGAGGCATATCCGCAATTTTGCATACCAATGTATTTGTATTCCTCTTCCTTTTCTCCTCGTTTCTTCAATTGGCTATTTTTTTTAACAGTAACTGGCACTGCAGGGGCTTCTTCTGCTTTTTTTCCTTTTTTTCCTTTCTCAGTTGTTTTGGCACTAGGGGGTTTCTCTTTGCCAGGAGGTTTGCCTTTCCCTTTCCCTTCATTCATTTCCTTTTTTTGTTCTTCTTCAGCCTGACAAGATAAAGAAACTAAGTTGTCATTGTAGGCTTTGTGAAGAACAAAGGGCAGAGTGCTGTATAATCGCTTATTTATCTGAATACTTTTCAGTGTTATAATGTTGTAGTGAAGGTGTCTTGAACACTGTTTTGTTCTTCATAAACACAGTATTTAGTTTATTACATTCTCAACAAATCACAGTGTTAAGAGTTCACATTAATAACACGGTAGAAAGATGAGAGAAGAATCACTGTCCTTCAGTTACTGTCACTACAGTACTTGCAGACAGAAACCTTCCCCGGCCTGAAGTGAAATCAGACCAAAATTCGCATCTCTGTTAACACTTGAGTAAGGTGTAAAACAGTACCAGCGCTGTTTTGTCTTTGATGTAAATATCTGTCTACTATAAACAAGAACCAACAGCCTTGTGCTCATTTCGCACAGGATATTACTTAGCCATTCTCATTATTTTCAAACAAAACCCCCAACATTTAAGTTTACTCAGTAATTTAAGAGTAAAGAATGAAAAAAGATGGTGGTAGTGACCCAAAGCCTCACATAACACACCTAAGGAGCTCAGATCAAGTAAAAAATTTAAATAATCCAAATGCATTAAGGTAAAGGGAGGTGTTATAAGAGCAAGAAAAACACCATATTTCTATCCAGCATCACAACTGTGAACTAACTATATAAGAATGACATTTCAGTTTTGTAAAGTTTTTTAAATACACTAAAAATATACTAACTTTAATCACTGCTAGCATTCCATTTGAGTCACTTTAAGTTCTATTAAGTCAATGAAAAAAATCTTTCCATGCAGATTAGTTAGGTCAGTTTATTCTACACAACTGTCTTTCCCACACCCAGATGAAGAACCAAGCTTTCCAGCCGCAGCAGATGTGTTTTGTTCAATCTGAAATCAGAGCTGAAGATCTTTTCCTTCCTTCCTTCCCTTCATCACACAATCCCTTTTTATATCACCTAGGAATGTCTTCAATGATTCTTAAAATTGTTTGTGCTGTGGTATGGTGATTCTGATCAGTTTTAATTATTTACTTTCAGATTTACTCCACTTTGGACATTTCAACTGGAAGGTTTTGATATTATGACTTTGAATTCTTAGCTGATTAGCACATCAAAACAGATGACACAATCATCAGACCACAGTGCTACAATCAGCTTAATTTATAGCACCAGAATAATTTTATGTAATTAAGCCTCGAGAAAGCAGAAAATATATTAGAATTTGTCAAGATTCCCACAAGGAGCACTAGTTGTCCTTTCTACTTCAGGAAGTAAGAGCCTCTTTTGAGAGCCTTTTCCCTTTCCTCTCAACGTCACAGTGATTCTTTGCAAGCCTGCTGAAATTCCTGCTATAGAACACTTAGGCAGGCTGACTAAGGCAGTCTTAGAGCTAGTAGTGACAGCCCTAGAAGGCATGTGGAAGCCAGTTCAGGGAACTCTGGAAAAGGACAGTGATGATACATAGTTCCTAGCTCCATCATCTCTTGTTCCTGAGATAGTGAATTACTACTTTTTCATCAAGCAAAGAGTTCTTTTCCCTATCTCAACTGCATTTGAGTAATTGGGAGCTTCTTCCAAAAACCTAAATACATTTCTGTTTACTTTTTTTTTCCCAGTCATATTTACAGGAAGTTAAGCATGAGGAGAAAGCTGAATTCATGCAAACAGTTCCTGAATTCAAACAGCTTCATAAAGTTAAATAAGAAATCTCCCTAATGCATACTGCAGTACCTTTTCAGACTCCCTTCTCTGAAGATCATCCTGTTTAATGCAAAGCAGTTGAAATTTCAATAGCTTTCCAGTTAGTGTTACAGGAATTTCTTCTCCGCTATCCAAAATGGCTTTGGCTGCTTCTACTACCTGCAGAGAAAAAAATAACTATTACTTGCAAGGTTTTAATATTGCATTTGACTTATTTCACACGCAGAAATGATGGGGTGTTACTTCACAAGGTGTGGTTCAAAATGGCCACACGTTCAAAAAAAACCCAAAAAACCAACAAATCTACATGATACATAGCTATTCTTTATTTTTGAAAACCTCAAATGAAGTTATAAATGCTGTAACATAGCAGATGGGAGAAAATGTCTACAATTTATGTAAGGGTCAACAGACACACAGTTTTCACTGTAAATTATATACATATATATTTTAAAAAACAAAGGAGCAATATTAAGCAACTACTTATTATAAATTAATACGTATTTAACAGACACCAAATCAGAGGGTATTATTTTGAATGCTATTTACAAAGTGACTAGTGTCTGAGGCATTGGCCTTGAATGAAAGATACAGACATCTTGAAGGGAATTTGAGAGGGTCTGTCCTGGTGAAAAAATGCCCCCTCCCTGTGTAATGCTGATTCTGCTGGTATGCAGCCTAATTGGGGTGAAATAAGGCTATTGAGTTTTCTTAAGGTGATGACAGCAGCGGGAACATACAGCTGCATTGTTCAGATGTGTGGCATTGACAGGCTGTTTTATGACTATGTTTTTTACAGCTTGTTTCCACTAAATTCTGTACAACACACTAACATCTGGGCTGTTTTCCTTGGAGCCTCATAACCACTTTATTTACTGCGAAAAAAATAAAATAACATAAAAATATCATAAAAAGTTGTTATACGTTTCTTTTCACTTGTGTTGTCTCTGTAATAAAGTTCACCTATGTAGGAAGCGCTGCTGAGGAATAATATAACCATAATATTTTCCTACTTTTGTTTTTAAGCAGCCATCAGCATTATTTATAACCGTGGGCTGAATTAGGTGTTACTCAAATGTTCTGACATGTTTCTCTTTTCCCCTCTTGGAGCAATTACAGTTGGGCACATATGGTGTCAATTTTGCTTGCTAACATTCAGACAATGAAGTTGCACACTGCATCTCATTGAACTGTGTCTTGTCTAATGCAAACAACATCATTAGCTTTGAGCTTTCAGTTTCTTACCCAGCTTAGAACTTTTCACTTTTCAAGTAAAACCTGGGTAAGTAAGTATAGCCATTAAAAACGCTTGTTTGAATAAAACAAAGCCAGAATGGAATTCAGACTATTATAGGCCAAATGACTGTTTCATACAAATGAAAATGAAACAGGAGGGAGAAAATCTGGTATAACTTAGATTTTTCTGGATCACATAACAGGGAAACAAAACAAAATATTTATAACCTCCCACCACCAAATACTCCTCCCACTCCAACACTAATAAATCCGGTAATCTCCTTATCACACACCTAAGAAAATACATAATAGTAAAGCTCAGTTTTGTTTTACATCTTTTGTAGCCTGAGTAAGAATAGCTGGTCACCATCTCAAGAAACCAACCATAGAAGGCTTCTGGAAAGATTCCTAATGACTTCAGAGTCATGGCAGAAAACCAATGACATGTTAAGAGCAGACTTAAAAAAATTCACAGACTCTACTCACCCTAAAAGCTTCAAGCCATTCCAACAAAAAAAGCATAACTTAGAGCTATCTAGAGAAAACATAAGCTCTGAAAGAAAGATTTCTAGCTCTTGCTAGAAATATCACATTAATTTCCCTTAAAGAAAAAAGAATGCATACTTTTTTTTTTCTTTTTTTTTGCATAAATGGTGTTAACAGCTTATGCAAAGACATGCTTCTCAACTGCCTAATCTGCATGAGATGCACATTTCTTGATGCACGATGGAGAGGAAATGGAGGGATTCTGGAAGGATTCCTGAAAAGTATATATAGTAACCCAGCCTGATGGCAGTTGCTGATTTATTGTTCATGAAAGAAGGAAGGAATGCATAGACTCTTACAATCCATTCCTCCTGAGAAGCTGAAAGCACTTTATCAGTTAGATGTAATGCATCATGACTTTTCCTATTTTGTAGACAGATAATGTAGAAATTAAGAGACGTGTCCAGCTCATTATAGAGTTTGGACAATTCTAAAAAGTTCCAGCAACTGGGAATGCCGATTTTTATGTGAAGTGTTAGAAGGGTATAGACAAACTCTCTTTCACAGGAGTACATTCTACTACTGTGGAGTGAGGTCAAATAAGACAAAGGTAAAATAAGTAACCAAAATTTGGCAATAAAAAGAAAGCAATCAGTTTTTCATATAGCAATGTGAAATCTGCAGCATGACTAAGTAAAAATAAAAAACAGTCCTTCACCACTGCTAGTTTAAAGATAGAACATAGATCAATTCACACAGAGTAGATAAAAGAATTTATTACACACACACACATTTTCTTTATTTGTGGCCCTGTGAATTATTCAGGCACCTGGCATAAACAACTAAGAATTCACAGAGCCTCAATAACAAAAAGCTGAAGACAAAGACTTGGGAAGAGTACAGAAAGAATCTTCTGGGATACTATGAGGTGGATTCATTTCAGATTGACTATACTTCATCCTGCCAATGATGACCTTTTCCTTATGTAAGAAACCATGGAAACTTGGACAGACAAATCCAGTTAGGTAGAGCCTCTTTTCCTTTAAAGGAAGAGGAAACTTAGCATTCCTCACACAGCAGGAGTCACTTTTGTGAAGTGCAGAAAGGCTGCAGTGATGCAGTATTTGATCCCATATGGTGGCAGTATGAACCATGCAGAGACTTAGCTGCCTGGTGCAAAGGGCATGTATTTCAAGCCACTCAAACATTTCATGCATGCTTGTAGGTGATACAATACCACTGGCATATACTGATGTCATTAAGATTGGAGGCAGATTTTAAATGTTTGAAAAGCATTTAAAGTCTGAGCCTCCATCTTTTAAATTGCCTCCTTTTCAGTATAGCCTTTTCAGATCTACTGTGGCTACTACATCATAATCAAAAAAGCACTTAATTGATATACCGAATTACCAATTTTCACAACTTTGTCAATACTTGGAAGTGGCAAGCTTCACTTGCAACTAGTTGCTGTAGTTATCCTACATGCAAGATAAACTTTCTATCACCCCATCTTCCCTCCTATTCTTGAAACAAACAATTAAAGCCATCACATATATGTCAGATTCACATATAACAGTTCCTGCCAAAAACATAATGGTTCCTTTGCAAAACAAATCCCTTTCTAGCTGATACAGTCAGTTTGAAGCTGGTAAACTATCTTTAACAGAAGAGTCAAGAAGAAATATGGATTACATATACCAATGAAGATGCTGTTTACAGTTCAAATATGTATTTTTTGAGCAAGCTGATGAAAGAAGGAAAAATAAGCAATCTTCACTTACAACAATCTGCCATCAGATTAGTGTAGCACTGTAAGAATCCCTTGTAAGAAGCTTTCAAGCCAGACTACAGAATGAAAGCTGCATGCCATCCTGAAAATCTTCTGTTCACAGAAGACATTTGTATGCACAGCATTAAATATTTCTGAATCTGGAGATGCCATTTCATTTACAACAGCATACTGTAACACCATTTTCAAAGAATACCAGGAAGGCATTGTGCTCACTGAAAAAACTTCTTTGATATCACACCTGCAGTTTGGTAAAAGGTAATTCAGCCTGTACTGTCAGACCATTCCCCTTGTTTGATTTTTGCTTCTCAGAAAGTCATCTCAATTACGATGTCAAAAGATTACTTGTTTAGTCATTGTCCTTCACTGGTGAATTAATGACTCACGATTCAAACTGAGCTCAAGGATCACGTACATCAGTATATCAAGTGCGTATCTGAAAAGAGCTCCACGTAGAGCTTATGTATCCATTAGGTAGACTGAATACCTTAAGCCAAACCAGTGAATCACCCTCATTAATCAGTAAAGACACTACCAACATGTATTCCAGTGAATTTTAAAAACTAATAAAAGCAATTTTGAAGTCTTTTTCTTCCCTTCTGTGTCCCCCAGTGTCTAAGCCCTAGTTTTCTAACAAACCTACTAAATAAGACTAGGATACTTTCACTTTTGAGCAATACTGAGCAAATAAGTATGCTATTTATGTACTAAATATCTGCCTTGGAGTCTCTTCTTCAGGCTGAACAAGCCCAGCTTCCTCTGTCTTTCTTCACAGGAGAGGTGCTGCAACCCTCTCATCATCTTCATGGTCTCTTCTGGATCCTCTCCAACAGCTCCATCTCTTTCTTGTGCTGGGGGTCCCAGGTCTGGACATAGTATTGCAAATGGAGCCTCATAAGAGCAGAGTAGAGGTGGACAATCACCTCCTCCCTGCTGGCCACCCCTCTTTTGATGCAGCCCAGGATACAGTTGGCCTTCCAGGCTGCAAGCACATGGTGTTTGCTTGCATCAAGCTTTTCACCCACCATTACCCTCAAGTCCTTTTCCACAGGATATCTTAACAGGTTTAATCTACACAATACAGGAGAAGAACTTTCTAAGACATACATACAGAGTGTGTGTGTCTTACTATTACAAGCAGCCAATGTTATAAGGGAAATACAAACAGCTGAATAACACAAATTAAGTAAAAAAGAGATAATACATTACATAAAAATTAGGATGACTTTTAACTTTGGCATTATTAAAGATCTCATATGACAGCTCTAACCATCTGTGACATATACTTCCAGTGCCTTCCTGGCCACCTAACTGCTACCAAACCTAACTGCTCTAAGGAATTACAAAATATGATGTGAATATCCAGTGACCAAAAGGATTAATCATCAGCATTGCTAACTCAGCAAAGATGAGCTTCATGCAAAGAAAAGCTTCTCCCATATGACCCTTTAATACCTGTTCAGCTTTAACACTAACTGGGGAGAGACAGATGAAATGGCATTTAAGTAATTCCTGAGGAACAACTAAAGAAATCAAAGCTCTCTAAACAGAGAAGATATACCAGACTGCTGTGATCTGTTTTCAGAAGAAGGGATATATTGCAATGATCAAATCTCAAAACATTTACATTTCAAAGGAACAAATGCACTCAACAAATCTTGATGAGGAGCAGAATATTTTGTGTTTCTGAGAAGCACATGCTTTATAGTAACTTCAGCCAAATGGATTCACACCCTGAACTTTACAGAGCTGAAATCAGGTTACTCTGATAGTGCATCTGGCAAGGGAGAGAACCCAATAAGACAGGAAGTCCCAATGGCCTTGGGACCACAAGGCTTGGCACCACAAAAATCCTCAGAAGCACCTTTCTACTGTGCTCCATATGTGTAGTGGGCCTTAGACACTTCTTTTTTTCCTTCAGTGACATCTGATTCTGTGGTTATTAAATCTACCTGAGAAACATGACCCTTAATAAGCCCCTTATAGTCACCTGATATTTTGAAGGCAACAAAACAAGAACAGCACTTCCTTTTCCAGAGGGTTTCTACGAGTTCAAGGATGACATTGCTACAGACATTGCTATTTGATTAGTTACACACATATTTCAACAAAACCTGCATGGAAACACCAAAAAAATGTATACCAAGTTGCATGCATGTTGGAATTTACCTTGTACATGCTTGGCAACAGGTGAGCTGAAAACCACTGAGCAGCTAGTACCTACAGCAGGACCTAAAGTTCTCTACCTTTCCCTGGCCCTAGCACCTCTATAAAAGGCATCTTCATTTAATGAAAACTCCCAATTATCTCTTGAGCATGTTTACCTACAGTGTATAAAGACAAAGTGCACCTGCAATAAAATTCTTTTCACTCTCATTCACACAATTGCACTTGATAAACACTCACCTGAGAACAGTTTTATTGTATTACACCGTTTAAGACTGCAGTATTTGTTTTGCTCTGTATTGGCCTTCAAAATTAAAATTAAACTCTCCTTCTGATGAGTCAGCATGACTGTTAAAGTGATTTTTACTATCAAACATTCTCAACAAAACAGTGATGTGTGCGAAAAGTTCTGGCTCTTGAACTATTCCATTTTACAATCACTTTTCAATGTAATTTTTGTTCTACAGTGGAAAGAAAGCAAATTCTAACTTCAGCACAAAATAAATTCTAATCACATTCATCTTCAAATGTGAAGACTTTGAAGGTTAGATTTTAGAATGACTATCTCTACTTTCAAGAAAGCCTGCTCTTGATCTTAACCTTTCTAATGGTGTTTTGTCAAAATATACACTTCCACAAAAACAATCCACTTTTGATCATACGTTTCTTCAAGAAATCAAATGAGATACCTAACAGTACTTACTTCCTTGCTTGTGTTATTTCTGAAACTTGTTTCTCCAGCAACACATACATCCTGGTGATTAATCAATCTTTGCTCTCCACCAGATACCACAAAACTCACAGGAGCTTATGCCTTCTTGGGTAAAAATACTCCTAGTCACATGTATTATGTCTGCGACATTTAGAGTTTTGTTTCCACATCAAGTTATTAATCTGATGTAATATCCAAGTTAAAAAGCATTGTATATATCAACTTTATGCAGCAAGAATTAAAACAACACAATAAAACCAGTAGCTCAGATTTTCTACACAATAGATTTACTGTAATATCCTTTAGGCAATATAAATCAGTGTAAATGCATACCCTTGTTCCTAGTGCCCCTGTTGTTTTATTTTTTAACTTTCTTTCCCCCCCTCCCTTCTTCTTCAGTGAAAGTATTGGTAGAAACAGATAGCAGAAAAGAACAGGCATAATGAGAAAAAACATAGAAAGGCATGAGGTATTTAGGACCAACTGAAGAGAAAACACAAAAATTGTTTTGAATTCCTGAATGCAATTCATGCCATTGAGGTAAGGGAGTATTACAAGAAGACAGCTTTGACTATTCATGCACATCCGCACACACACACACAAACACATATATATGCACATATGAAAACTTTCAAAATACAATAATAGCACCTATTCCAGGAATTACGTGCTAAATTCCCTTCCAAAATGGACCTTTTCTTTATTGTGGACACTGTGATATCACCAACAGTTACTTTAAATAGTCTCACCAGCAGCAACCCTTACCACAAAAATCTATATTCCACACACTCCCAGCAAAAAAATAATCCACAGAAATGCCTGAAGTAAGACTGGTTTAAATCCACCATTTTCTGCCAGAATTCATTCAGTTTGTTCCATTTCAACTTGTTCAATTTTTGCTGTCCTACAGGAGATCTTAATATTTCAGGTAACGTATCCTGAGTTAGAAGTGATAGGACAGAAATCTGCTTCACTTACACCTGGAAAATTCAAGGATCCTTTCGATCCTGATGTTACTAGGGCAAGAAGTACTGTTAACATTACACAAATTCCCAAGGATTCTGACAGCACAGACTTAGGGGAAAAAGAAACAACAAAAAACAAAAACCTAAACAAAAAACATGCACCCTATAAATAATTTTAAAGTAAGGCAAGATTCTGTTTCTAATCAATAACCTTTTAGTCCTCAAAAATTAGCTGTACAAAACATGCACTAATTAAGATTTACGTGCAAACATTCAATTTAACTAGATTTTGACAGGAAAACAGTGCATACTATGCTTCTCAGTAGAAGGTTTGATCTGGGGGTCTCTTTGGGTTGTTTTATGAAACTGCACAATTAGGTAAATATCTGTATGTCTGTCTATGTCTGTCAATATGGGTTGGCTGTTATGTATCTTCACTCAAACTATAGAACTGGCACATTCTCTGCTTCTATCAGTCCTGAAGTGTGATGTATCTGAGTTGATACTCCTCTGTAAGGAACAAGGTACTATAAAAGTCAGGTTTTGTACGAGAATCATTTGCTGTGCAGAACAGTTTCTGTGTTCAGCCAATGATAAAAATTTATGATCAATATATTCTTTTCTTGTAATCAGTATACTCTCTTCTGTTTAAATATTAACAGTTCCTGTAAGTGACGCGCAGGTTACATACTACATAATACAACATTCAGCTTTGGTTCTACAAAACTTGGGACTAACTTCCAAAATAATTATTATCAACATATTAAGATTATTCTATTTAAAATACTGCAAATTATTCAGGAAAAGACGAAGTCTTCAGTGATAGGATTTCTGGAAGACACAATAAAGATAGGAATTACAAATAATGTAGTGAAAAACTCATTCATACGAAGTTGTCTGGTTAACACAGTCAGCATAACATGAGAAAGCAATATGATTTGACTTTGCAAATTACAAGAGATGCATCTTAGAACAAAGAAAGCAAACCAAATTTACAAGACAGAGAACCTGAAAAATGGTAACTATGGGAAGGACTCATTGGTCAATGGTGAACCGTTTGATTTAAAATTTGTTCTTGGTGCAATGCCTAAGACAACTTCTACAAACTTCAGACTCATATACAATGATATATCAAATAGGATTACATGGATTATGTTACATTTGTATTTGATAAGTATTCATCAAAACCATTAGCTCCACAATGAAATAAAATTAGTTGTGTTCAATACAAAGATTCACAGAAATTGCTGAAGAACTGAAAAACATGAAGGAGTCTATTACACATTGTTAAAGAAAGAGAAAAATTAGGGACAATTTGAACTGAATTTCAGATTTTTTACATTGAGAAGATTAATTGCAAGATTTCCTTTGATCTAGTAAGCATGACTTTTATGCACTGAAACATGCGTTTACACTGAAACTAGAAGTAACTTTTATCAGGAAACGTTTTCCCTGAAAGAAATTAAGTTATAATAGATTCTTGATTGGTTTTAAATGTTCTTACGAGCTACAGTAGTATAAACCAGAAAAGTGTAAACCTAAAATACTATGCTTCTAACTATCCAGCAGTTCTCAGGTTTTCTGACAAGAACACACAGAGCTTTGAATCTTTTACTAGTGACGAATAGAGAAGGAAAATCTTCCTTTCAAAGTCCCGTGTCTATCAGGGGAAGGAAAGATGGAGGGGAGAAAAAAAAGGTATCATAAAAGATAGTGTATAGGAAGGAAAAAAAATAATAATTTACAGGAAACTTACATTTCAACTACTCCAAACGCTTCCACTGCATTTGAGGTCCAAAGCCCAAATAGTCCATTAATCCTTTCCCTTCTGTTTCAAATGCCTACTCTAAACATATTTTCTCCTCTCAGTCCCTGAAACCTATGGATTTGCTGCTATCACAGATTTTATTCCACTTTTTAACAGCCCCTTCTCATGGCTTTAACAGCCCCTTCTCATGGCTTATGTTCACCTTTTCTGCAGAAAGGGCAGTATAACCCACGTCTTTTTCAAGCAGAAGATGAAATTACCTTTGCCTAAGAGACTGCTTCATGCCTAAGAGATTTTCCATCTTCCATTCACTTATACCTGTCCTTAAGGAATCATAAGTCTACTGAGGATTTTGTGAATGCATTCTGTGCTGTTCACGCTGCCTCCCATCATCCCCCAAAGACATCAGTAAAGTTAGCTAATTAATCAGCAATTAACAGCTGAAACACAGATGACTTATTTTGCTTCAGTTGCACAGCATTCTGGCATAAAAACAGGCTAGAATTTGGGTTTGGCCCCTGATTAGATGATATTTTCCAATTTGATAGAGGTAGCTAGGAGCCAGTAATTCTGCTGTGAGAAATCAGAGTTACTGTATTAATTCTTTATATGTAGTGGAATAAAGACGTACACTTTTAACTGCAATCCAGTCTTTTTGGCTTCATAGGATCCCCAGGCTAGCATGTCCTGGAGATAAGTCCAAACAGTGTATGAAAGAATGCTTGCTGTTACAAGGTTTCACCAGAACAAGGGCACATTGTGAGGGCAGCATACTGTGATGTACATCCACACAAAACTGCTCTCATCTCTACCACTTGTGCCTACTTCATCTTCCTATGATCCTTTATCTCAGGCATCTGAGCTTGTCTGAAAGAACTACAACACTGTTTCACATCTCTCACACTCCCACACCCCTCCCTCTCATGGTCACGTTCATTATTCAGTTGTTTATTTGCAGCAACCCTGCTATCTACTTCCAGTCTTCTCACACTGAGGGGCTGCATAAAGTTCCATCTTCTTTTAAAATCTTTTCTCACCATTATACTACTCTCCACCTCCAGCTTATTCCCATCTGTGTATGTGACAAGAACCCTTCTCATTATTTCCTAACAGAAAACTTACAAAACAATCAGGTACATAAACAATAGAAGATACATAGCTTGCATATATATATTACATATATTTTATTCAAAATATAGCTTTAGGTCTTGTCTGTTAGAAAATTGGTCTATGATAAATAAACCAGACACTGTATGAAATCTGTTAACATTTTACTGAAAATTTAATGTTCTTTTTCTTCCATTAAAAAAATAATATGGCATCTTTATGAGATAATTAGCCTAACATCATTAATTAAGTGCTGGAAATAGCAATAAGTCATAAATCAGGGCTCCTACTCCTCCTCAAGTCGCTTCAGAGGCAGAAAAGCAGTTAGACACTGAATTTGCCTGGATTTGGAAATCTTTTAGCTATACATTCATAAGCACTGCTATTAACCTGTTCAGTTTGTACAATAAGAGTTTTATGAAACCAAACACACTAAGATGTTTGTTAAAAGCCCTGAAGGGAAATAATCTAGAATAGACAAAAGGAATGTGCTTTTCTGTGATATATATCTAGCTTGCAATACACCAACACAAGAGTTTGTTAATGCTTCTTGACCTGAAGCAGGCATTGCTGATCGCTACGCTGGAACTCATTAAAACACCCAACATCTGAGTAGACACAATTTGCAAGAGCAATGGCACAGGTAACAATATTGTTGTTAATACCATTAACAGCCATGTTAATACGCATCAGTCATCAGTCTCGAATTCACTCACATGTGTACTTCATATATTCAAAGATCATTAATGGTTTAGTAATTTCATTTACCATATCACCAGAAATGAATGTGCACCTGCAGAATGTGCATATTCCTCAAGCATGTTGAATCCTGTGTTTTGTGCAGCAAAAGTTTTGAATGCACAGACTGTACGTGGACTTGAAGTACACATTGAGGAGCTAATTTCTGCCCTGAGACGCAGGATCTTAACGCTCATGGCAACATGATCAATCTTCTAATTTGCTACAGCCAGAAAGGAAACTGAGTCCAAGCAAAAGGTCAGAACAGGCATTTTATATTCTCTGTTAAAGGAAGGGAGGAAAAAAATGTCTTTGAGGAATAAAGTAAGTAGCTAATGAGACACAGCACTGACAGCTGGAATTTAATAAGTATCCACTTCACAAGGAAAATTGCTCTTAGTAATTAAATACAGGTATCACACAAAGCTTCAGCTTAGAACAAGACTTTAAAATCTTTCCTTCAGTTGAACTGAAGGGGTTTTACATCCCAGGTAATATAAGGGTGGGTTTGCCTGGGAGGCTGGTCCTAAACGAAGAGGGTTAATTGCATAAAATTCACGGTCATGTCAGTGGTAAATAATTCCAAAGGGACTTGTTCAGATAGTAGTCTGGCATTACTGAAAAACAGACTGCAACTAAAAAGACCCGTTATAAAGTCCACCAAAACCCGAGACATATAAAAAGTTTATTAGTCATTTCAGAACTAAAATGCAAGCAAGATCTTTTTAGAGGGATCCAAAAATCTTTATGTTCCAGGTCTGTAGGGCCATAAAACTCTACCTGAGAAAATTTTAAACAATCTTCTAATTAATCACAGAATTTTATAACCTCTCACAAGCTGTACGTAAAACATTAACAAGTTAGGGAGAAGGAAGTCCTCTTTGTACTAAGCATGAATCCCAACCCCAGTGACATACCCCACTTGACGAATCAGGTTAGAATTTAACATCAAACTGTGATTATAATGGATACTAGCACACAGAGCTGGTGTTTCGTTTATGGGCTTGCACACCAATAAATGAAGGTATAAGTCTCTAAATTACTGCGAGCATCTGGGAGAGCAGAGTCCAATATTTTTCTGTAATTTTTACCATCAAAATAAGACCAAGTAACATATTCTTAATAAAACTAACATCTCTAAACAGTTATCTCGATTTTCACCTAATTAGCAGTCTAACAGAAATATGCTGGTATCAGAGAAAGAAAGCAGTTAAATATCTAAACAAAGTTGAATGATTATGCCAGACATATTCAGTAGAATTGCATTTACTCTCGTATGCGTAACATAGTTGCACAGCTGTAATTAACTCAGCGTAAGAGGGCTGACTTTGCAATATATGTTTTAACTTACCTCATAGAACATTGGCACATCCTTAACCTTTTTCCCCTTTTGACTACCACATTCTGAGATCTGCAAGGAAATAAAGCATTCTGTTGTGATCAGATCTTAATTTTAAACAAATTATTTTACTTCTTATTGCCTATTTTAAATCAACTTCAAGTTCCTTAAGGAGGAAGCTTTGATGAGCACCTTGAAGAAAAGTCTGAAGAAGACTTTAACACTTACAGGTAGCAAATCAACTCTCATAGTAAGCTTCTCTGCTTCCATTTTTAACTCCTATGAAGTAGTATAACCTTTAAAATTTCCAGAGTAATTCAATTAGGATTTGGTATGTTATTAAAAGTTCCTTTCTTGGAATACCTGTCTAAAGATATCTTCATGTGTTACCGCACTGAAGAGCTTCCGCTGTGGCACCTGCACAGCAAGGCACAATGCCTTTGTGTGAATTTCATCTTCAATTCTGGCTCCCACCACAAAAGTGACGCTAGGCTTCCAGTCATCCTACTTTCCAAAATAAAATATTTAATGCATTAGAACATGAGCACACAATAAAGCTCTTCTGCAGCTTTTCAATGAGTAAGCATGCAGAGATAATTACTCTCTTTAACGCATATCCATTACCATATGAAACATGCTACAGTGAAGTGTAAAACCTGCAAAAGCACATACTGGTTTGTTCCAGTTATTTCTGCCATCAGGTGGCAGCATTATGCTGTGGAAAAAGCAGGAGCCCAATAATACTAAAACACCTTACAGGCAGATGCTGCACTGGCATTGCACAAAGGTGAAATAACTTCTGCAAGCCATTTGTAGATTGGAGAGTCTGGTAATCAAAAAGGAAATAGAATTTAAACGTATGTATTTATACCTTTAGCATTAACTATTTGCTCTAGAAAAATGAAAAGAATCCACTTTACTCATCCTAGAAAAGAGAAACTGATTGGATACTATTGTCTAAAAATTGTAGCATTGTTTGAATGTCTTATGAGGGTCTGCCTATTCATTATTCTTACATTTTTTTCCCCTCTAAGTATTTTGAATGAAGATACATTTTGTCCAAATGGGTCACTTCAAGCAAACCTTATCCACTTATTTTACTCTAACCTACTAGAATCCCTTTCAGAAAGTGAGTGGCCACCTCCAACACATCTATAGCTCTCTCCAGTCTTCTTCATCAGCATCGGTGACACTTGAACTGGTGGCACCTGAACCAGAAACACATCTAGCAGTTGTGCTCTCCACACTTCAAGATGCACCATATCATATATATTCAATTGCACATCTGCAACAACTCTTTTCCCAGTTTTACAACACTATTCTTCATTTGTTCTTTCTCATGCCTGAATAAAAAAAAGTCTACCCTAAAGCTTTGCAATAAAGAAATGTGTCCAGCCACCCTGTAGTGGTGACACTGCTCACTGGAGAAGTGGCAACAGCTGCAGCACTGCTGGCAGCTCAGCTCTCCATCAATGGTCCATGTGGGGACTGAGCTAGGTCCACTCAACTCCTTTTTCCCCTTTCTATAGAGCTGGGGAATACTGATAGCTCACCCTGCCTAAAGTTGTCAAGATAGCTCTGGTTATATGAATAAACTAAATATTTCAACATTACCAATGAAACATGTAAAGAAGTTGCACCTAATCTGAATTAAAGTTAAATTTGTCATTGTACAGCTGCCTTCTTTGAACAGAGAGTATTTGGATGTCGATACTTGTGTGCAAATGCATTATATTCTAGGCTTCCAGAAGTACAAACTGTTGTGACTGAATGACCCTCTTGTGCCAGCATCATGAGCAATGTTGGAGCCTTGAGAAGGACCATCCAGATGTGAGGTGAGCTAATGGAGCAACTGATCACCAAGATGGTTCTCCTTAGTGTAGGCTGCCAAGAGGGGAATTAAGTGCAGTGTTGCAGAGACAGGCCAACAGCACAAACAGTCCTCTCTTTCTCCTTAAAACAAAATGGTACCTTGGTGCCCAGAAATTACATCTGTTTAGAACTAACATTACCCTGTAACAGTGACGTCTGTAAAACCTGTCTCCCTCATAGCTCTGACTCTTCTTGACATTTGCACCCTTAGCCCACAACTTCCCCAAATCCTTCTCACATCCTGTATTTGCATCCCTAACACCATCTTCTCCACAATCTCCCTGTGCAGTTAGTCTCCAGCTTCATGACCTGACTTCATTGCCAGCTTTCTTAGGTCTTAGATTCCTTGTCCAATTCCTAGCACCTCTAATATTTTCTCCCAGCCACTTGGCTTATGTGTGAGTAATTGGACTTTTTTCTTTGCAACACTTCTCCATTTCTTGGGGAGGCATCTGAAGCAAAGGATAAACATTTCCTGATTTCTATTGAGGTGGCACATAGCACCAATGCAAAATATCAGGATAAGTCCAGCTTGTGAAAATGAATTACCCCCAAAAACTTCAGATTTACCCAAACAAAACATTTTCAGGGATTCACCAAAAGGTGAATCACCCTGACACTATTCTCATCTCTTTTCCTCTCCATTTTCTGCTTCAAAGAAACAAGCTGCTAGAGCTTCTCCACAGAACAGCTCTTTACCTGGAACATGAATCAGAAATACACTCCCGTTATACAAAAGACACAACACCTGGGAATAGGAGCTGGATAAATACCAGGAATAGCTACACAGACTCGAACAGGGAATAATGATGCAGAATTCCCAGTCACTAACAGCGTGCCATCTATTTCTACACTGACTGATTCTGAAGCCCCCGAGGTTCATTTTCCAGTAAAGCGGAATGTTCGTAATGGCAACTGAGGTCAATGAGAACAGAGAACATGCAGCATTAGTACATAGCTTAAGGTGTTCATCTGACTGCCTTTCTTCTGACCTTAGAATTTATTATTTTTTGCAACATTGTCCTTACATTATCAATATTGTAACAGTACCCTTAATGTTCAAGGCTCTGAAAGGATAGAGAAGAAACAGACCCTGCTTCTACAGCTCACCACCTACAATCACAACATAAAACTGAGAAGGAAAAGTAATAAAATGTATATGGTTACTTTTAAAACATTTTCTCCCTCAATATACAACTGCTGATCTACTCAGTTCAGTTCTTTCAGATGTTATTGTAGAAGAGAGACCTAAAAATGGATCTGAGGGAGCATAGAATAATGACCCCAGGGTTACCTCAAATGAGGTTCCCAGCCTTAAATGTAAGATAGAGAAAATCATGCAGTAAGTAGAGGAAAAGCACAGTCTGGGGAGGCTGCCACTAGGGGAACAGCAGAAGCACAGCTGTCAGTGGAGATGAGTGAAACAGAGATAGCAGACAACCCAGAGAATCAACAGCACTGGTTTAAAACTGAATGATAATAATAATGGGAAATGTGACATTGGTAACCAAATATCTTCTATGCAATTTGAGATAAGTTCCAGTTACGGGTAGGATCATTCTAACTGGAAGACACTCAGTTACAATCATTGTCACAAACGACTCCATGTCCCTCATTTCAAAACACTTGACCATGTCAAGACTCATCAACAAGTCAAAATCTCTCAGAAATGATGATCTGTAGGGGAAACTTGTATGTCCTTCTGCAGAAAAGGCTCCAGTTCCAGCAAGATCCACCTAACTCACAGAACTCCACACAAGCAGCTTTCTTTCCACTTTAAACACGTCTTGTGCTCTCTGCTTCATCTCCTAGACACAGAAGAGGAGCAGCAGCTTTAGAAAAGAGGTGTGAACAAATCAGATACACTGCCTACACTTGCAGTACTGGTTTCCAGGTTTCTTTTGCTAGAAAAAGCATCAAACAGTTGTCTTGTCTGTATCTGGCAGTTTTCATTGCCATTTATTCTTGTGGCGTTTAAAATGGTGTTTCTTCTTTTTTTTGTGTGTGTGCGTTTTTGCTCCCCCAAAGGGCCACAACTAGTAGGTTCATTTCTTTACACCATAATTTTGAATGTAACTCTAATTGCTAAAGGGGAACATTTGAAAACTTAAAACTCCAAATATTCGAGCATCGAGAGGCGAGAGTTCTTTAAACTCCTCATTTTTAAGTAAAGCCCTAGAAACAGTGAGATTAGTGATTTACAAACACTTGGGAAGACATCACCTTTAGCGTTTTTTGTTTTCACCACTGAAAACAGTAAATAAAGCAGGAATTAGTGGAAAAAGCGTCTCATCAGCAATTTTGCAGCCCTAATGCAGAGATGCGCAAGGCACGTCTTAAACAGTGTTAAGATACCTTCAAGTCTGCTTTCATTACCTGCTTACTGGCACATACCCAGGTTACTACCGGATTCTGATTTTAGGAGTTCTGGCTTTTGCTGCTTGATTGCTAGTTACAGAGCAACACAATTCAGCTGAACATTTAGTTTCTCTCCAAAGAGCGAGCAGAATGAACAGAGATCAAAAGTTGAGCCATCCTATTCAGAATGTTTGCAATGGTTTTGTGAGGTCTAAATACAGCTCAATTTTCAGGCCTTAAAATGCCAATAAAATGAGAGAAACAGTACAGGTGGGAAATCAGAGCAGAATGTGGCTTCCAGTTGCTATCAGTTATAGCACCTAATAAGGACATAGAATATATCAGAGCTGTATTTGCTCAGAATTCACTTTTCATCTAGCAAATACAGCTCCATACCTACTTAAAGCATGAAAAATGTAAACCTGAGCATCTTAGTTTATATTTTGTGATTTAATTTTGCAATTAACCTAATCAAATTATCTTGATAAATATATGAAGACAAATCCAACTTGTAGCTCCAAGTTTTTCTTCAGAGTATGTTAGAAACAAAAGACTTATATAAACTACCACATGAGGCTCTGCAAAATCCATATTTCCTCTGTACATGTTTTTATGTTGTCTGTTTGCCAGTTTTCACAGTGTGTTTAAGAAAAAGCCATTATTTGGTTAGTAAATACCAGTTAAATCATATTTTGGTTAGCATACCCTCCATAACACTCCATGTTAACACCACATGTGAAATGACTCCTTTTCATAAGATCAGGCTAATAAAATATTGTAAGTAAGTCATAAACACACATCAAAATGTGGAATTTCATTGCTTAGCTTATCTGGTACAATATAAAACCAGTTCTACTAAATTCCCTCTGACTCCACTAAGAGGAAAGAATATTCTCTAAATTGATAAAAGATTTTAAAATTCATTATACATGATTTACCAGGAGGGAAATGTATTTAATTGGTAGGAGTTCCTGTCATCTCCCAAATATTTTCAGCTCCATACACTATATCACATATGACATAAGAAATTATTTTGCACAGTGTGGTTGATGACACCTATAATTAAAATAGCTCAACACTTTCTAGAAAAGGCTGCTTTCAGTTTCTGACCTTTATGCATTTGAATTTAAATGCTATATTCTGTAAGGTTGCTGAGGAGGGCAGGGGGAGAAGAGGATACTGAGCTTAGACTGTTTGCTGAATGAGGTTTGATTAGAAGATCATTTTTATCCCTTCATTTAAAAAAATCAAAAACAAAAACAACTGAACATAATGTCATTAAGTAAGAAAATCAGTTTTTTTCCATGTTTAAGAGGAAGAAACAAACATTTAGCAGCACCGGCTTATATATGTCAAAGGTATGCTTTCACAAAGCACAGTCATTTACATTAAGTCGACCCATGTCCAGGAATCATGAACTCTGAGCTCTGAAGAGCATCTGACAGCTAAGTACTACATCTGCCTCTGCCCAGGATAATCAGAACTGAGTAAGAATTGCTCTCCAATAGGGAGTTTTAGCAGTTGCCCAGCACCACAGGAGCTTGAGTTCAAGTTGACCCCAAGGCTCAGCCTGCCAGCAGCAAGAGAGAGAAAATGGAATTAGTTTAACTGGAACATAAAACACACGGACAGTACCAGAATTAAGGAATCTTAATTAAGCTCCCTTGGGTTGAGGCATTACAATAATCCTTAATTAGGTAATAACATACTTTCTTCCAACAGGACTCTGACTCAATTCAGTGAATACACCCAGCATTTCTTTCCATCTGCCTCAGTGTGTGGTCCTGAATAATCCTAATTCTGGTATTTCCTAAATTTTGAGCATTTATTTCCTACCTTTAAAAATACTTCGCTATAACGGGTTTATATTCAGCAAATGTAATAAACTACAGATAGAAGCAGTAGAACAAACAGAGCACTTTGTTCAGCGAATTCACTGGACGATATCCACAGCCACAATAAACACCACCATAAAAACAAAGTTTCACTAATTGGCACCTTGCTAGCAAAGCCCAGGAAAACAACCAGGAGGTGAGAAGGGTACAGAGGGAACCTCCCCCTTTTCTCAGGCTTTCGGGGATGTTCTCCTGGAGTAAGGATGGGATTTGACAGCAAGAAAGGGCTCAAGCACTTCTGATAACGTACACTTCTTTAGCAACAGACTCAGATAGCAGCACTTACTGCAAACACTTGATTTTATCTGGCTAAATCCATACAACAAAAAATACCCCAAGTCTTCAAATGAGGCACAACAGGAACCCCCCAAACAAGGGGTTTGTGGAAGTCATTTGTCTCACTTGCAGTAAGTGGTGCTGGATAAACACACGCTAGAGAAATATTATTGTTTGCAAAACTGCCGCGCTATTTTGAAACCAAAGTTCTTCCTTGCAAGTCAAGATTTATTAGTATGACATTGCTTACATAGAACCTGGAAACCTAAATACGCCTCACATGCTGTTAAAAAGCAGAAGGGGGGTGGGGGGACGGGGGGAAAGTGTCATTTAGCCGCTCACGCTCACGCAGGAAAATTACAGCCTCCCATTTTCAACGCGGGAGTTAATGCTGTGTCAGCACCTCCACCAAACCCCGTTGTTCAGCAGTTTATAAAAAGTTCACTCCGAGTCGAAACTTGGCGTCCGACCCGGGCATAGGAGAGCGGGCCCAGCCGGGGGCCGCTTCCGGAGGTGGACACGGGGAGCCCCCGTACGACCCGCAGCCCCCCTCGCCCCGTCCAGCGCCAGGTCGCCCCCCGCCTTCACCTCCTCCAACGGGGCGGACACCAGCGCAGCCTCCCAGTTCTTCCCTGCAGTCCCAGCGGAGGAGGGGGCGGCCGCCCCGCCGGTTTTAGCCCGTTTGGGGGCCATGGCGGTGCCGGCAGCGGGCAGACCTCACGCGTCGCCCCGACGACCGGTTTCCGCGTGTGCAGCCGCCCCGTCGCTGCGGCAACCGGGCTAACAGCGCTTCAAGCCCTATAGGACTGTGCTGCCTATAGGACCCTATAGGACTGTGCTGCCTGCTGATGGGCTCGAGGGTGCGGTGGGGCCTTTCGTGGTGCTGTAGGTTATAGAACTGAGGTGCTGTGCCTCCAGCCGCTATTTTGTGCCTAAGAACAGGGCATGGATTTGGGTGCGTGCGATGAAGCTGAAGGGGGAATTCGGCCCCCTGAACCCCTTGGGTTGTGCTGAGCCCCTGGGCACAGGTGTGGATATCCCAGGCCAAAATCACTGGCTGAGCGCTGCCAGATGTGCCGGCACAAGGACCCGAGAGGGGAGAGGGAGGCACGGTTGGGAGAAAACAGGATAGCTGCCAAGATAAAGAATTCATTACAGAGGAGTCATGTCGTGATCTCACAGTGGAGACGAGTGAAATATTCTGTGTGATTTAACATTTGGTGAAAATATCCCAAACCACATGGTGCCCTTCCCCCCAGCCTGCTGTACCGACCAGCATTGCTTGGAGCTTCCAAATCTTCTCTTTTAATTTTGCAGGAGCCTTAAAGCCGTGCTGTGCAGCCCATTACTGCTGTATTCTGTATTGTATTCTAGGGTGATACTGACCTCATGTATGTTCTTTATAAAATACCTTCTAATCACATGCAGTAGAAAACTATTAAGTTTATAAGAGGCATAAGATATCGGTCTTGTATCATCGTTGTCTTCAGAAGACTATCTTGCCTGGGTTTGTAGACAGTGATGTAGTTTATAACATGGGAAAGCTGCACAGTAGATTTGCCAACACCCATAAACATGTTCTCCCACCCCATTTCTTGGCTAATGGCCATTTTTCTCTTTTTGAGGTTTTCTTTTGTTGTCCTGAAAAAAAAAGTAAAAATAAAAAATCAGACTGCAATTGTTCAGAGAAACAGAGAGGATGACATTCCCACCAAACCCTTGTTCTTCATTAAAGTCTTGGATATGCAGATCGTGCCTGCTGAGGTGTATTGAGAGAGTATGGGGAAGAAGGACTTAGGCCAGGAGCAGCAGGACAGGACAGAGGAATGGTGCAGAGTGCATAGATAACGTTGCTAGATACCATTACTATGAACTGTCCTGATTTTTTTATGGCTCAGTTTTCAGTCTGGTTGTAAGCTTCAGGATGACCAATGGGAGAGGACTGTGCACCCAGTTCCTGATGGTGCAGGGAACTATGCACTACCATGATGTCAACAGGAGATGAGGACTGCTTACAAGTACTACCTGCTGTGACCACACATGTAGGTTCAGGACTGGGGGGAAAACTGAAACCAGAAAGGCACAAAAAGCTCTGAGAACACGAACAATAGCTGTGAGAATCAAGAAGTGGCCTCTTCTTGCCTATTTTTGTGTTTGCTCTGATGGATAAGGATTAGCTGACAGAATTTGTTTTGTTCCGCTGCTTACCGTCAGTATTAACGCTGTCTAACTTGCTGTTTATTGTTGTTGGATGCTGTTGCAAACAGCAAGTCAAGCTGAAGTGGGACAGCTGATCAGGAAGCTTACCAGTGCATTCAAAATGACCTCCACCACTCTCCTGAACAAAGGAGAGAAAAAAATTATACCCTAGTGTATAGCTCTAAAATAGGCTTTCCAGTAGTGAAGTCATCTAAAGACGTCTCCTGTTTGGCTGCTTGTCCCTGTCCATTGTGTTGTGCTGCCAAAAATGCTTGTAGGCCAGGCTATAAGCCATAACACTGAAACTCTCTTGATTAAATTCTCCAACAGAGAATCAGAAATACTGGGAAACTACAGCCTTTCTTCTCTCCAAATGGTGTAGGCTGCAAAGCTTTGAGTTGTCTCTTAGCCATCTGTAAACCCGCAGCTTCCTTCTGATAACTAAAAGATGGAATACTGCAGTGTAGTAATTATGCACAGTAACTTATGCCCACGCCTTTAATAATAATATAGAAAGAATAATTACCAATTATTGACTAAATTATTAATTGGAATTTATTATAACATTAGTTGAATACTTGATAACTGAAATGTTGATAAGCTGCAGGAAAAAGAGACCCCAATTGCTTTTTATTATACCACGACTTAAAGAACATTTGCACTTACTTGTTTTCCAGTAAAGGCTGGAGAGTGAAAAGAACCTAATATTTGTACAAATTGTGTCTTCTCTACTTGGTATTTCCTGGAAGACTACAGTTGACTGAAGAACTAGTAGAGGTTTTGTGTCTTTAATAATTAAAATTTCATCAACTGAGAGGCAGAATTAATTTAATCATGCTTTTATGTCATTCCTCCCCCCAAATGCTTATTTTAAATGCTTAACAAATATTTGTTGTACACTATATTTTCAGTAAGAACCATCAACTTCTCTCCTTTGGTTGACAAGTTACCAAAGAGTGCTCTTTGCTCAAGTCCTTAAGAACACACTTAATTACTTTATATTGCTTTCCTAGGCTTTAAATGTTTCTTGAATAGCAAGGCTTCCTGAATTATGGCTTCAGAAGGCTGTTTTCGTTTTGGAAAACTTTCCACAAGGCTGTCAAGAACAGCTAGCATGGCCATCAGCACTGCTAAGGAAAACAGTCTTTCATATTCCTTATATATCTAAAAGAAGAAAGGTATTAAAAAATACACACACACACACACATATATATATATATATATTTTTTTTTTTTCCTAAAAACACTATTCAGTTCTTTTTCTATGAAAAAGGAAAATGGGAAAGAACATAAAACTTCTTTTTTACTTTTCTTTTCAATTTTATAGTGCTGCAATAGCTGATCAGGGAGCAGCTTTTATTAAAGCTTTGCAACCTGGCAGCAATGGCATTTGTTTCCCCAGCCTCCCTGAACTTGTACATTTCAAGTTGGATATCAGAAGTAAGTCTTTGCCTACAGTTGCTGCTCTGGCCACCAAATGTTTCCTTATATATATATATATATTATTCTCAGTCTCTAAATTTGTTTATATGATTTGCATAAAGCTTTCCACATGAGCTGCATTGGCCTTGTGAACGTGGACCAAGTCATCTCTTCTGGCGTCAAGATCTATAAAGCTAATTTCTACATCAGTGATTTATCAGTGCAGTGTAACTAATGGTGTACCCTAAAAGGGACTGGAGTTGAGCGTGAATATTAGCGTAGGTCCCTTCTGAATGTGGCATTGTGGGCTTAAAATATTTCTTGCAACAGAAGTCACTTAATGACTGGGTGCTAACCATACTTTATGGTTAAATACAATAAACTCCCCTCCTCAGGCTTTAATAGGGCTTCCTATTATGACCAAGTAGGACTTGCTAGGTAATGCTTTATGTATTAAGTGGAGAGACAGTAGCCAGTTGTGGAGATGTGGAACCAAGACATCCAAGTGGCAAGACCCACTTTCTGGATCAAGGCCACAGCATGCACAAATCAACAGACATAATCTGTAAGTGTGCTGCTTTAGTCTGTCCATCTAATAACATGGCCAAAATCAAAGGAAGCATCTCCCTCAGGCTTTAACATTTGTTGTTGGTCTGGCTAGCTATTGTTTTCTCTTTGCTCACATTTTCCATCAAGCTGAGCTACAAATGTATGTAGCCTCTGTTGTTTATCATTAACATAGCATGCAGAGCAGATCCAACTTCCTTTGTACGTACAAATAAGATTACATTTAAGAGCCTCTACCATCTTTGTTTTACTGAGAAAGAAACATACAGGTCCCTGCATTTAATTTCAGAAAAGATACCTTTGTAGCCTAGTCTATCCCACATGCATGCATGTGCAAGGAGAATGATTTTTCCTCTCTGTAGCCAATGATATAAGGATTCCTGGCAAAGCTCAAAATGAAATCCATTATTGTCTGTTAACAAAATGACTTCCAAATTCCAGCTGGATGCTGTGCAGCAGTCTCTTTAAAGAAAAACTCTCTCTGCATTTGGTATTGTAGCTCCACTGGATCTTGGTAATGGGATTTTGGAAGCAGTTCAGTACTGCCAGTCAGCAAAAAAAAAAAAAAAAAAGTCCAGTTTTTGATATCTCAAACCTTATCCCTGCCCCTTACAAAACAGATCATGAGGTTTTTATTCTTTTCCTTGAAGAAGTAAATCCAAAGAAAACATTTTCCCACTGCTGGAGAATGCCAAGCTTCCCAACCCCTCCATCACCCCATCCTCCTACACTTTCAAATCCTGTATCACCGCCTTCTTTCTTCTGTCATAAAAGGAGTATTTTCCCTAGGGATGGAGTCCTCCACACAGATCTGCTCCTGTAGCACTCATACCATCATGGAGAATCTTTCACAGTAGTGATGAATGCTGACCACTAACCTTTCTCTACAGCCAAACAAAGTAAAGTCTAAAGAAATGGAATTTGAAATGTTATAACCTTAATGGTGGAAAAATAAAACTTTTTCTAATGCACTAAAAACAAACATTAACACCACAGAGTGTAAACAGGCCTAAGATTCATGCCAGAGCCTGAGCTGAAAGTACTGATAATAAGTGGTGGAAAGACATGGTGTGTTTTTTTGTTCTTCAAAGGAAGAACATTTTTTCACATGCAGTGTGAACTAGAATTTCAGTAATTACATTACTAGCATCATTTCTTTGGCCTTGGTGTCCTAATTCTGTGAACTTTCTGCAGATAATGCCCAATTGTTGAGTAACTAAGTTACAACAGTACAATTTATTCTGAAGCTCTTCTATCGATTTTAATTCTCTCCTTTCCAACCTAATTCCCCATGGACATACATGCCCCAGTGGATCTAGTTCAGTGAGTAGGTTTTCAAAAGGAAGACTCAAAATAATGTCTATTTCCTGCACTGTTTTGGCACCTTTCTATCACACTTGTACGTTAAATATGCTTTCTAGTCACAGTTGTGATTAAGTTTCTAGTCCTGGGAATGTGTTCCAAAACACTTCTATACCTTAATTTATCCTCCACTAAATCTTTTATTCTTCCTTAAACCTAAAGCCAAACTATATCCACCTTACCCCTTACCAAACTAGCCTGCTACACTTCTCTTTTCCTTCCTGCACCAATCCTTCTTCAGAAGTTTTCCTTGTTCTATGTCACCAAAATTCAAGTGGTCTCTGATCCTGTGAAATTTCCTCATGCCAGTCACCAAGACTCAAAGCCAACAGCTTCCAGCTTAGGTAGGACATCTCTTCTTTGTCTGAATCACCAGAGCCTCTCTCTTGCTGATCCTTGGTGCCAGATGTGGCTCACCTGTGATCGGTGACTCACCTGCCTGGCAGCGCAGCCTGGCAGCCCATTGTGAGAGCTCCTGTCACAGTGCTCCAACAAAAGTGTTTATGTAGATGTGGTCCTCTCCCTAACACATCACCTGCCCTGGAGTGCTTCCTTCCTAATGCATTCTTGAGCGGCCTCTCCCACCATTTCCTGGATGATATAAAATAGAAGAATATGGAAGACATGCACCTGTTAGGGTGAGGTTCAGAGGAAGGCCTTGAGGATAGTCAGAAGTCTGGAGCATCTCTCCTGCAAAAGACAGGATTGAGAACATCTGCAGAGAAGGACTTGAGGGTACTGGTGAATGAAGAACTGAGTATAATCTGGCAGTGTGTGCTTACAACCCATTAACTAGCCATATCTTGGGCTGCATCAAAAGATGTGTAGTCAGCAGGTCAAGGGAGGTGTCTGTTCTCCTTTTCTCTGCTCTTGTGAGGCCACATCTGGAGTACTTTCATCCAGGCATGAGACCTCCAGCACAAGATGTAGAGTTGTTGAAGCATGTCCAAAGAAGGCCATGAAGATTATCAGAGAGCTGAGCACCTCTCTTACTAAGAATGGTTGAAGGAACTGGTCTTGTTCAATCTGGTGGAGAGAAAGCTCCAGGGAGATACAGCAGCCTTCCAGTGCTTAAAGAGAGCTTGTAGGAAATGTTGAGAGGGACTCTACTTGAGAGAGTATAGTGATGGGATAAGGGGTAGCAGCTTCAAACTAAAAGAGTAGATTCAGTATGAGGTTGGTGGAATTGGTTGCCCAGAGAAGCCATGGAATTATCCAAGGCCAGTTTAGATGGGGCTTTGCGTAACTTGGTCAAGTGGAAGATGCTCCTGCCCATGGCAGGGTGGTTGCAGCTAGGTGATGTTTATAATCCCTTCCAGCCCAATGATTCTGTGATTCTGTATGAAATAAAAGAATATATGAGTTCTGGGTGCTTTCGTACCTAATGGGTTCAAATGGCAACCTGGAATTTGGCCAGTCATCCTGTAGAAACTCAAATACATACACACACACACACATATATAATACCTAGCAATTTCTGAGAGAGGGACTAGTCAGCGTTTGGGAATAATGTGGAGAGATTTGATATAACCTCAAGATCAGCAGTTCAGCCCAATGTATCGACTGTGGTATCTGAACCATAAATCTGTCCAGCACTGATGTATTCTAAGCACATGCAAATCTACACAAACATCAGAAAGTTGTTTTGACTGCCTGTCATCAGTTACCGCAAAGTAAGACTGAGCAAAATGAAACAAAGCAGAATTTCCTAGCTTTCTTTAAAATGTATTTTAAATGCCAACAGAAAGATTTTTTGGTGAGCACGTCTTCTTTCACTTGCCTTGAATTATCTTCCCTCTTCTTCATCATACCACAGACTCCTACAATAGCAATTTTCCAGGACAGAAAATTAATGAACTGGTCTTGTAATGCCTTCTTCTGGTCTAATTATGTTTAAACAGTGCTAGAAAGACAGAACTGTGCCACCAAGAAGTGTGAGAGCTTGGTTGTAATAAAAGGCTGAACCTGAATCACTCCTAGAGCTGTTTTCATTATATTTTTCAGAGGTGATGGAATTTGATTTTAGTGATCATAATGTAACTTTTGCACAAAAGGTTCAACCAGCACTTTATGTAACTTTTTTAGAGCTTAGTTCACAGGATTCCAAGCTGGTGCAAATATACCACTGTTATTTTGGGGGCAGTAAGCTAGCTGTGGGAAAAGCTGATGGGTTTAGAAGCAATGAAAATATTGACGACTAAAGCTCAACACTTACCTCATTCAGACTTTGCCATTGGAGTTTAAGTAATTCTAGATGTTTGGAACAGCAGGCTGAGGCCCAGATTTGAAGGCAGTTAGCTCCCCAGATAACTTGGAAGATCTGAGTTGATGCATATGGCTCACACACCTTCTGTCATGCATCCTGGATCACTAAAGGAGTAATTGCAGCTAATCAGAGGACTTTCTAATGGGGCAAAACAAGGCAGAGTAAACTGTTTTACACTTATCTTTTGTCCAGAGTGAGGACATTGGTGATACCCAGCAGATATGGTTGGCAGCACTTCTCAACCAATGATTCCAAAGGATTTCAATGAAACATCAGGAAGTTATCCATCACACATACATGGGTACTGTTCAAATCGGATACTTGGAGATCTTTACTACTGAGCACTGCAGAAAGTGCTATCCTTGTTAATTTTCAGAAACATGGCAAAATGATAGAGAGCTTTATATTGCCATAAACCAATTTCTTTTCCTGAATATTCATGAGAATATTGTATGAGTATTGCTGCTGCTGCTTGGCTTTGGGAGGCATTGCCAAAGACTCCATTTATGCCATCATTGATTATTTCAACAGTGTGGTTTTCTGAATGAATGAATGATGTTTCTGATTTTATCTGTGGAAGGGATAAGAAGGCATGAAGAGAACAGTGGAGGGATGGAGCTCAAGATGAGAACCTTGGGTCACAGCACGTCACTGATGCTATACACAGGCAGCAGTTTCTGCAGCTGACAGGTGTAAAGGATAGGATACTTTAGAGTAGTGCATATGAAGCATAATTAAAAGAAAAAAAGAGACAAGAAAAAGGTAGCTGTAGCATTAAATACTCATATTTCAGTTTGGTTCTGTATTAATTTGTAAAACTGGAGCTACAAAACTCAGGCTTGTTTCTTTACAGCAGTTTTCTTCACACAATGAATGATCGTTCTCTAAGCTAGGAGATGCTTGCAGGTTTGTATCTGTAAGAAGAAAAGTACAGGTATGGAAATGCAACCACCAGTGTGGGAGACCACAACCTTACCTAAGTACAGTAGATAACTCGACTCTTTTGTGGAACAGAACTATATGCATTATAGACTTGTCCCCCTGATGTAATTCTAACTGTAATTCAGAGTGAGGCTGCACACCCCAACCAGAAACAGCAGGATGAGTGTGTAAGTGGTGAACCGTGACACTATAAGTTTTTTTAGGTGAATAATTAGTTGTTTCAAACTTAAACTTATGGCCTAGAGCTCTGAAAAGCTCTCATAGTTATTATTACATTTTGCCAAGGTAGAATTCTTACCTTGAGACGGTTTGTGGTAATGTTAGCTATCTCTGTTATTGGCTAGGTGGCAGTAGAGTTCATTTATGCATTAATAGGCAGTGTGCTGTGTTCTATACTGGGTTGAAATTCAGCTCACTGTCATGGTGGGAGAATCCCTGTTATTACACATCTGCGCATCCCTGTATTACTTCTTCTGTACACTCTATTAAGTCCAGCAAAAAGCAATTTTCATAACCACAACTCTCTATTTGTTTACTCAAGGAATGTGAAGCCAAACCCCATTAATTTGTCCCTTTTAAAAGAATAAAGATGTAATTAACATTACAGAACTCAACCAAATGCCTGCTGCTCCAGGACAGTGAAAACCTATTTTTTGTCTCAGCTCCCCCAGGAGACTCTAAACTCATACATTTCCAATGCCTTCTCTACTCACTTCTCACTTCTCTGAGATAGTGGATTTGGACAGGATTTGGACTGCAGTTTGCTGTCATAGTTATGTGCGCTCATGACATGATAATAATCCTCTTCAGGGTGATACTAATGAGCAGTCAATAATCCTGGGAGCAGACACAGCCGTATCTGCACCAAGGCTCTTATGGCCATTCAGAGAATGTTGTGGAAGTTGGTGGTTTAACTTCACCAGCAGAAGTCTACTCTGTGAGGTACAAGGTGGTGGTCTAACCTGTCCAACATTCCTTTTGTCCTGTTTGAGTAGTCATACTTGCAAAGCTGCTGTAAAGCTTAACTCAGGAGCGTGCAGGGGAAGCTCTGGCAGCTCATCTTTGTGATTCCCAATATTATGAAAGTTAGTGGTTTGGAGTCCATATGAAATATACTACAGTAGAACCACTTGAGACAGAGGTTGTGCAACCACCATGACATGGCTCCAGTCTCCACCTCGACAGACTAGAGTAGAGGCACTCAGCCCAGCTGAGGCTGAACACCTTTAGGAGAATCAGGCAATGTTCTGATCCCACTACCATGCCAGAGACCAGCAGAATGCAGAGCCACATCGATTTTAATTTTGGACCTCCAAACAGGAATTGGTGCAGCTTGACAAGAATATGCAACTCTTACCTCTTTCTTACAAGGAAACAGTGCTGCAAGCTGCAGCTGCCTTCAGCCCCGCTGCTTCTACGGGCCACCTGTTTGTACAAGCACTCTCACACAGCTTCAAACCTGCGGAGATTAGACTCATTCATATTTGAAATGACTGAGAAGAGAAGGGGGCATGGAATGAAGGGAAAACTATTAAAGTGGCTCAGGCTCAGCCCCCTCTGTGCTTCTCCCTTATGGACCCCCAGCCCCTCTGAGCAGCTGCCTCCCCACCCCAAAACCCCTCAGAGCAGCTGCTGTCCGTCTGGCTGCCCTGGCCTCCTTGTCAGCTGTTTGATGTCACACATCAATCTTCCATCTTTCCTGCAAATCTCTGATGATCAAGTTTCACATTTCCAGGACTCTGGCCGTAAAGCCCCTTTCACTGATATAATTAGTAATTAGAGGAAAAATGTTAGCAAACTCCTCTTGGCATAAACAGACACTTAATCCCCATCTGTCAGATCAGGAAATTCACATTAGGGCAAAGGACCAATACAAATTTTTCTATCATCTGAGGTGAGTGACTGCACACGCTCTCTACTACTTAATTAAGCTGCCTGCACAACAATGAGATGAATCTATTTTAAAGCAATCGTTTCAATTATAAGCTGTTTTTAGTGTTTTGAAAGTCACTGTGTCTTTACCACTAGAACCTCCCCTGGGCTTTAAAGAAATAGACTGCAGTCTTTGGTAAGAGGAGAGCAGTTACTCATGACTTGCATTCAAGTTCATGGCCTTTCACAGAGCTACGCTGCTGAGATGACCCCAATCAATAAGTGCTCAAACACAATAGGTGATGTAGACCAAGAATGGGACTTCTTTCGTATAGCAGAAAAATGCATGGTGATATACTGAGAGTGAAGCTGAAGACAGACTGATTCAGGCTGGAAACAAGGCCCCATGTATTTAATGTGGAACGCAGCTAATGGCTGGGGACAATTAGCAAGCCTTGCGATGACTGCCCTTCTCTGGAAAGCTTCCAGACAAGATTGGGTGTTTTTTCCTCCTGTAACAGATGCTTTAGCTCAAAGATAAGCTAATCTAGGGAAGTTCGATGCCTTGTGTTATGCTGGAAGCCAACACAGATGCTTGCAATGGCTTCTTCTGGCATTGTCAACCATAAAAAGAATGAATAGTGCCAGCCAGGCACTGCCTCAAACAGAACTGAGGCTCAGTGTGTTGTTACCTACAGCACATCCTCTGGTCTTGTTGAGCTCTCTTTAGAAACTGCTTTCTCCCTTTCTGTAAGAAATAATATTCATGCATGACTGAGAATCAAGCCTACCTAGTCCTTCTGTAATTGTATGAAGAAAAGCCAGCAGTTGTATAGCTGGACAAAAACGCAACAACAGTTAAATTCAGAAATTGCATTCTGAGGTTCTGTTTCATATACAGGTTTTTGGTGCAAACAAAACAAAGAAAAACAAACCAATTCCCTGCCATACTCCACACCTAAAGTAAAGCAGCCTTTAAATAAAAAACCCCAACACCACAATCACTGCGATTCTTACATGCCTGAAGGTTCATGATGCTCTGTAGTTCAGTCTGCCCAGTTTCTCCAGAAGGAAAGAAAACTCTTTTCAGGCTTCTGAGGCAAATTACACATAGCAGCACATGGTGAATTCAGACATGGACAGAAAAGCTGGGTTTGCTTGAGCCACACTCAGGCAGGGAGCCATTACTTAATGGGAATTAAAAAATATGATCTGATTCATCAAACAGTAAAGTCCTCATGCCAGTATAAAGCTTAGAAGGATCTTCCCCTCAGAGCTTGAAAGAGACGTGGTGAATCATGGCAGCTGGAGCAGGGAAAGAAGTTTCCTGAGAAAAATAGAACCCTCAAAGATTATATCAGATGTTTCTGCAGGATGTGTAGCTGGAGAAGGGCTCAGATAAAGTTTTATGTTGGCTCCATTTCTAGATACACTGAGCACTGTGTCTCAGGGTACTGAAAATCAAACTGGACATGGAGTTACTGTTAGATGCAAAATGGAAACTAGTACAACATCACAGGAGAGATTGTAAGAAAAATAGAGTTAAATTCTTACAGTAGCATAATCTCATACTTTTGACATGATGCATGCTTCACAATGCTGACCTCATTGTCAACACCTTAGAAGTCTTTGACCTTAACAGCTTAGTGGTATCCTTTTAAAATGTTTTTTCAGAGTTTATGTTCCTAGACCTCAAAGAGGAAAGGTGAACTCGTGGAAAAATAAACCAGTTATGTAGGTTTCCTACTTGACATCCTTAACTCTACAACTGATAACTTGAGATCACTTTCAGCAGCCCCTATCACTTGAGCTAGCCAGAATAACTGGTAATGGCAGGAGTTTGCTATTTGATAGATGAATGAGCATTAGAAAAGGATGAGGTCATACTATTCATATGATCACATTCTATAGGCTTTTGGAGGTAGGGGAAATCTGGACTCTGCTCTGAAGGGGTTTGCTGAGAAAGAAGCCACATCTCCACTTGCTTTGGTGAGTGATTGCTTTGTGATCAAAGGGGACCCCCTCTGCCTGCTTCAAACAAGCGACAATCTTTTTTTCCTACCTCTGTTGCCTGATCCTTTCAGGAACTCTGTGTTTTCCCCATCCATAGAACCATGTTGTTGTTCAGTCCCTCCTTCCCATCCCTGTATGTCCTGTCTCTGTTAACTCCAGGAACAGTGTCCATCAGAAACATCCTTCTTCACTTATGCATGCAGCACATGCACAAAATCCTTGGTGATTTCAGCTGCACAGCTTTGACCTATACGTGTCAGAATGAAATCTTTCCAAGCTGGCCAAGCTGCAGTAATTTTCACAAGAAGAAAAAAAGGAACACTCCTAACTCAAAAGCTGTTCCATCAGACGGGACCATGTTTTTCTTTCAAGCATCAGTAACTCCAGAGATTCCAAAATAAATAGATTTATCAGATCACGTTCACTATGGGTAAAAATAAAAATGTTCAGAAGTTCACTTCTCAATTTTTTGGTTCAATTTTCAGAACAAGTGTTTTATCATCAGTATCACAATGAGCAGGGCAAGCTAGGGACAGAGTGAAAGTGGGAGGAGAAGCCGAAGCTAGTGGAAATGTGGAAAGGAAGAAAACCATTCCAAAGATGTCCATGTCTTTCTTTATCAGTGACTGCAGTAAGTTGTTAACAACACAGTTATGGCATGGTACTCTCTTAAACTCTATTTGTTCAGTCCCCTCCTCCTTTGTTTTCCCTCTTCCCTAATTCCTTGATCTAATGATTTTAATTTAATTTTGTATATCTTTTGTCTCCTGCTCTATGTCCTTATACTCTCTTCACGCTTCATTGTATTTTTCTTTCCTATTCTACCTCTTAATTTTCTCCTAAATCTTTTCTTTTTGTATCTTTTCCCTCTAGTTATATTTTTCTTTCTCCCTCAATCTGCTCCTTGGTATAATTCGTGCTATGAGAAAAAAAAAGATGACAAGAACAATAAGTGAAAGGCCAGATGTCTGGACATCAGCATTCATTTGTGCTCTTATTTTTGGTCATACACAAAATGTGCCCAGCTGTTGCACTAAGCCCTTAACCCAATCAACAAATCCCTGCTATGCCTGCACTGAATATATTCATGCATAGAATCCCATCTGGAATTGCTCATCTCTTCTCAGGTCCTCTTATACTACCTTATGCTTGTATGCATTGAAGAAAGGGTTTTATAAAGAATACTTTGAGAAAATATGAGTGAGTCTCATAGTCTGAGTTGGAAATCTCTCAAGTGACATTCTTTGACCTTGTGAAAGCAAGACATATTTCTCCTTTCTTATTCTCTGTCCTTCCTATCTGTTCCTTCTTTCCCTTGCTCCATCACCATTCCTTTGTATATCCCTTCTGTCCTGTTGTCCCAGTCTGTGTACATTTGAAAGTCCCAGGCTGCTTAGTGATAACACCTGTCTAACCAGTTAAAGAGGGTGCAGATCTTACCAGGACTGTGAAGGCAGGCAGAAGCAGCTCTCTCCTTGCAGCCTGAGATTGAGGGTTAATAGAAGGAAAATATTGATGTTTTATTAAATTACTCCTATAGGTCGGATCATGTAACAGGCCCAAGATCTAAACAATGATCCTGTTCTGGAGGAATGTGAGGTTCAGACTGATGAGATAAACCATTTGCTGGAATATCTCTCTGACTTCACTAAATTGCTTCCCTTATTTAATTACAAATTAATTGAAAACACTCCTTGCCCAGCGGAACAATACTTAGAACCTGGTTTGTTGATAGTATCCTAATCCTCCTTAACATTCCTGTAGACTCTCCCACGATTATGTCATCAATTTTACACTTCTTAGACTTTGGCAAAATCTTTTACGCAGGACTTATTAACATAAATAAGAGAAATAGCTGCAGCCCTAGGGTATAGAAAGCCTCACTAATCCCAACCAGGATGATGCTGGCATAAATGATAAAGTGGCACATTTGCAACTGATGCAAATTTGGTAGCAGAGACAACAACAGAGCTTAGAAGAGAAGGCTGCACCTCAGTTAGCAGACAGACTAGTATTCAGACAGGAAGCCGGTGAAATCTATGAAGAAGAGGTTGAGTTGTGGAATCACTCAAATTTAAAGCATCTAGTGAGCCATGTATTGCACTTCTAGTCTTCCATCAGTACAACATACTCACCTTGCTGTACTTTTCAGTGCTTAGTATGACCTTCCTCTTAATTTTCTAAGTGAGGTAGAGCTAGCATGTGGCAGACTACTCCACTCTGTGATAGGAAAATTCATCCTATGAAGACAAAAATAGTGTTTTGAAATCCCAAAGAATGAAGGTGCTAACTATTGAACTGATCCATTGGGCTCTCAGTATGGGATGATGTCCATTTGCCTATTGTGAAAATAACAGAAAGGCAAATACAGACAGTAGTGACAAAGTACTTAACAATATCAAAATCTTGTATCTGTCAGCCAGCATCACTGATTATTCTCACTACAGATATCTCAACGCTATAAGTATGAACCGCTACCCAACTTCCTTCATCCACATAAGAGCTCCCTCTTTCCCTTCTATCCTAGAGCTGTTCATTTTTGAAGCACTAATAATATAAATAATTCATATGGTGTTTCAAAAAAGACAGATCTGCTGAATTTTCAAACCCAGGATGGAGAAAGGGGAAAAAAACACCTGGGTATTCAGGGTCTGGATTTATCCAAGCTCCTTCACTGGTGTCAGTGGGGAAAAGATGCTGGAAAGAATGGATCCTTTGTGCAGGTTGGTCTTCGGTATTCTGGATCAAGTTGTAGCATATCCTACAAAGCTGTACAAATCCCAGAGCTGTGGGGACCTCCAGTCTTGGGAAGATACTCTTTGAGAGGGCAGGTACTGACTTCGTGCTGTTATCTCTGCAGATATTTTTTAAGTACAGCACTACATAGCACATAATAGCTATCTGTTTCAGGAATAACAAAAGCGTGAAAAGTAATGGCACAATGGCTATTCCCTTGCTAAACTCACACACTGATGAAGGTGGTAAAGGTTGAGCATTACTACCATTGTATGAGTGTGAGAAAGCTACAGAACACATTTAATTGTCTCACAGGTAGAATCATAAAATCCTTAGAGTTGGAAGGGACCTTTGAAGGCCATCTAGTCCAGCTCCCCTGCAACAAACAGGGACATCCACAACTAGATCAGGTTGCTCAGAGCCTGGTCAAGCCTGGCCTTGAAAGTCTCCAGGGTGAACATAATTCAGATATCTCTGTGTTGTTGGCAGGGAAGGCTGAGACTGCTCATGCTAAGAGTTTTTCATGTAACAGGGGCTCTTACCTTGGAGGAACTGGAAGGCATTGCCCAAAGGTGTGCATTTGGCTGGACTGTTTAGCTAGATTTTTGAGAAATAAGGTAGAAAATATAGCCTGGAATGCTGTTTAAGGAAGAAGCTCCACTTTTAATCTTCTTGTGTTTGTTTCAAGCTGATGATTTTCATCTTAGATACAGGTGAGTTTTCTGGTAATGGATTTGGGATCCACCTTGGTCCATGCTCGTGTGAATGTGTGAATCTTCATCTGCCCATAAAAAAGAAAACCCAGAGAAGCTAGTCAGAAACAACCATCAAATGAGTGAAAAATAAAGAAAAGTGGGTTTTGGGCTAGTTCCACTCTGCCATGTTATCAGTGGGACCTTTCTCCTTTCTAATGGAGGCCAGAAGCAAGGGTGATGGCAGGGCAGTATGCTCCTCTGTAGTTGAGCTCTGACACCTACCTGCTTTCTAATTCCAGCAGGTCTATGTCTCCATGCACAAGCAGCACTGCATCATGTGTACTTCCTCCTCATCTGTCGGAGAGATTTTAAGGGTGGCTTTTCCTGAAGAAGGTTGCTCAGTACAACTCAATTTGATTCAGCTCCCCAAAAATATACTCAAGAAACAGTGCCCGAGCACGTTTAGTAAGTCAGTTAAGAAAAGTGCTGTATCCACGGATACAGCAAAGGCTGCACCAATGAATATAACCTCAAAGATTTCAAGCCAAAGCAGAGTACAGTCTTGAGTGTCTGTAGAGCCTAATTAATTCTTCCTAAGTCTAAAGTAGTTCCTTGCTAATTATTTTGACACTCTTGGTGTCACTCTAACAAAAATCAGAAAGACTGATTTCTCTTTGATTGCAGTGAGAGGTGGGAATGAAAGGGAGCAGGAGACCCAAAAGTTAGTTAGTTCGTTAGTTAGTTAGGGCAGAGGGAGGAAAATGCTCACAAACTGCTGACAAGATTAATATGCAGTTGATGGGAAGCGCTTTCACACCAGGGTGCCAACAAATAAACACAATTCATAAATATCATCCCTGCTGTAGTGGATAAGGGTGGATTCCCAGCGACAGAGAGAGAGAGGGAGGGAGAGACATTTAGGGAAGGCGGGAGACCTGTTTGCCCTGTGAAGCTTCATGTCCAAAATTCCTCGGGTGGAACCTGATAGCATGGGGGGGGGCTATCTGGGCCAGAGGGTTAGTGCTTTCCACATTAAAAATAAATAAATAAATTAAAGAAACAACAGGGAAAAGAGACTTGGGCAGGGGAGATTGAGGACTGTGTGAGATCAAGGCTGTGCACAGCTGCTCTGGGTCTGGGAGCTTCCACCTGCTGTGAGTGCTGAGCTAACTTTGTGGGCACTGCAAGATTTCCACAATGAAGGGACAAAGAGGAAGGGTCCTCTTCTCACATGGAGCGTGGTGGGAGGTTGTCCCAGGCACAAGTAATGCAGGAACATCCCAATAATTCATGTTTCCTCAAGAGAGAGAAAAACAGTGTACATGAGGGAGAGTAGAGGGTGAATCAACAGAGCAAACAGGCACTTCTTTCTACATGCCCAACAATGTGCTTCTCAGTGGCCACTTCAAGATCAGTGTACAAAGTATGTAGATCCCAATTATTTCTCCCATTCCTTTCAAATGTTCATATTCTCCACTTCTCCTGTCTCTCCATAACTCTTTCACCTCCCTTCCATGATGCCTTATTCTAACACTGAGAGAAATGCCATCCTTCTGCTCTCAGCCACCCTTTAAAAATGCAATTTAGATAATATTTCACCTAAGCTGGGGTGTAATTGCCAGGCCTAGCAATTGAACAGCATTGGATTACAGGTCAATATATGTATCAGCAGAGCTGGTTTAGTGATATTGTTCACTAATGGAATCTTAGCTTTAAAACTTCACTTCTTGTCAGGAAACAACGACAGTAAAAGCACTCTTTCTGTATTACAACTAAGTTGTCACTGTGACTGCACTGCCAATAGAATGGCAGGAAATCTTTTCTGAAGTTAATGGGAATGCCACCCGTTACTTAAAAAAAATGATAAGTTTGTGTTTGTCTTCCTTATGGTAAAAAGCACAGACTTCATCCTGTTCTTCAGCAAATCGCTGCTGCAGTCTTACCACAGCTGTACAGCTGTGCCATACCTGTGCCCCCAAAGAACTGCTTCCCACTCCTCATGGCCTTCTGCCATACAGTGTCAGGGGAAGGCTTTTCAGCCACAAACAACACACAAGACTTACACAAGACTTTCTGTTACTACAAATGGCAATAACTGCAGTCTCTTCTCTTTTCTGTAGAAAAGGGAGTGCTTTAATTGAGATTTCCAAAGCAACAAGGAAATAGACTGCAGTTCCTCTGTAGGACAAGGAGGGATGGCTGAAGTCCTCTAGCTGATCTTTGTAGCTCTGTGATTCTACTGGCCTTGTAGCTTTGTGATCCTGCAGGAGCCTGACAGCTCTGCCTGTGTAACAGCTAATGCCTCTCTGTTGACCTGCAGGGTCAAGGACATTGCACTGATCTGGGGATGACAGTAATAGTTCTGTTGACAGATGCATTTCACCAGCTGTACAGCCACTTGGTGGGACTCAGAATTAACCCTTCTTGTGCCACTTGACACCAATGCCTCACATGTAACTTGTGTGAGACAGATCATGTACAGCCCCTTTGTCCTGCACAAAGTGTAAATGTCTTCAAAATAAATTTCCTCATAATTTAGAAAAGAGATAGGCAGCTTCTAAATGCCAGGCTCTCCCTTTACCTTCTCCGAGATGTAGTCTGTTCATCTTTATGTGTCTTCCTTGCATTTGCTTTCTCTCTAATATCTGCTTGATAGTCCAAATGCTTAGATAGACCTTCAGGTATCTCCTTGGTCCTGCTCCCTGCACTTATGGCCATGACTTCTCCCAGTGCCAAGTCTGACTCAGGTTCTGAACTGATCATAGAATCACAGAATTACTTAGCTTGGAAAAGACCTCAAAGACCATCAAGTCCAACTGCAACCTTACCATAGTACCCTTTCCCTATATCCATCCTACTTGTGCACACAAACAGGGAGATAGGAAAGAGCTCATTGACAAAAAGACTTCTACCTTTGATTTCACAAGTCTAACAAATCCAGGCTGCAGTTCTGTAGACAAATAGCAAATATGTGCTCTGTGTTTCAAGATTGGGGTATCAAATAAAAATAGGTGGCAAGTCTGCGTTTAGAGGAAAACAATCTGGTGTCTTCTGGCATCCCTTAACCCTAGATCCCTTTCCCTTCCATTCCCTCTTCCATATTTTAAAGGTTGAATATTTTGCTAGAATTAATATCTCCTCACTGGATTGTAGGAGTACTGTTGGAATTCACTTCAGTGTAGAAGGATGGAAAGTGGTGGAAAAAGAATGCAATTGAAGAAAGGGAAATAAAGGTAAAATATGCATGATTTTATGCTATAAGAACATTTGCAACACATACAGAATCAGGCAGGTCAAAACATTTTTCTGTTTTTCCTTTTGCTATGAAAATACACTTTCCTTTTGCATTTTAAATACACATTTTTATTTCTTTCTAATTCTTTTTTTTCCCCCATATGCTTGATTTTCCAAGTGCCTACAGTCAGTGGCACAGCTTCCATCAGCACACACCGCTCTCTTCCTATCCTAATCAAAAGTACAGTCCACAGGTTAATTTCCCACTGAGAGTGCAATATGACTTAACAGCCATTTTAATAGAGGTTTTGTAAGGACCTCGAACTACCAGAATTATATGAATGGAAACAAACATCCTCACCTCACTCTTCAACTTTATTAAATTAAGGAAAATCGATCTATCTCCAAAGCTACTCTCTAGGCTTACTAACCTTCCCCTGCCCTGGATTTAAAGCAATGAGAAAGATTGAGGGCCTTGTATTCATGTGCATTAAGCCTTTGCAGAATTATGTATTTTTAGTCAGTAGCAGTAAAGTTGTAAAGTTTCCCAACCAGTAGTCTTGCAAGTTATCCTAAGAGTGGAAAAGTTAAACATTCTCTTTTGTTTCACTAGGAAGCAAAATTCTGCAGCCCGACCTGCTTTGGTTTCCTGTGGTCAGAAGCCTCCCTCTATCGACCAATGATGTCACTGTCCAAGAGAAGAAAGCTCTTGCAAGAATCAAGGGCCAGAGCCAACCTGACAGGGGTCTGGGACCAATTGCAAAATGGCTTTGAAAATGCAATTAAGAAAAAATAAATAACATCTGCGTGGTTTTGAATTGTACCTACATTGTCTTTTTGTTAATTTACATTTTGTACGTTTGTACATTTAATGTTATTGAGGGAAATGGTCCAGCAGGGCTAGCAGATTAAGTTATGCTTGTTTGTTTGGCATAAACTGCCTCTTGTCATTGTATCACTGTTCCCAACCATACTGAAGAATGGAATGACTTTGGCCTAAATATTTCTCATGTGAAAAGCCTTCCAGTAAAGACTGCGGAAGGCTGAATTGGTCAGATTTAGCATTCAGGGAGGAAGGAACAATGTTGGCTGTACAAACACAGCTGTCATTTAAAGTCACTCTGGAGAACTAGGATAAATTTGCTGACCTCTATTTTATAGTTATATATAGTATATATGTGCATAATGTATGACATATATTATTTCATATATATATGTATTTTATGGTGAGATACTCTCAATATGCACTCATATGTACGCTCATAGTGAGATGCTCTCAACATACAGTGATGTGTACACTCATGTTGATGCCTACACAAATAACAAGAAAAAAGCCCCAAGCAATTGAATTAAACAGATGAATGCTCTGTATTTATTTTTTTCCAAAAGGGTTTATCAAGGAGAAAGTAAATATGCAGGACTGTATTTCTTTACAAACTTCAATATACTAAATAACTGGGAAGCAAACACAGGCAGAACCCCTTCTCAAACATACATTGACCTGAGTCATTGTGATGATAGAACAGATCCTCACTCTATGGAAATCAAGATGGTGCCATTAGATTCAGCAGAGCGATGATGAGGTACTACAAGTGGATTCCTGACTTGTCTGTGAAGAACACCCAAAGTTCAAGGCTTTGCCATGTGTACTGACATGCTGATTTATTGGTAAAACTTAGGGGTGCTCAGGAGAACTGAGTGAGGTATGCTGTGTTGCTATTTTGAGTCGTTAGGAAGGCTGCAATGTGCACCCGGAGACTTCACCAGGGAATGCTCAGAAAGTGCAACTGGGGAGCATGAATTAAGCAAATGTAGAGAGCGAGCAAGCTGAGGAAAAGAGGTGAGTCTGAGCATATTTCTAGGCTTACAAGACTACAGCTGTGGGAATAATTAAAAAGCACACTTTTTGGACAATTTATTTTTGAAACTCTGCAAAATTTGTCAAATCATTTATTTGATGAGCATTATTTGACCAGCTGTACAGGGAGCCACGCTGGAGTGCTGTAATGAGTGCTCTGGAATGCGACCAGCATTAATGTGCCTGTGATAGGTGGATAATTCCTTTACCCTGCTCACTTTTGTGGTTTGCCTGTAACTATGGTCGTGCTTGATTACTGTTATGATGTGAGCTCTGAGTTCTCTCTCTCCTTTGGCCTTTCCCTCTTGGCAGCTCCAGCAGAGTGAAGCCCTGATTAGAACCGCAGTGTGTCATTTGATCTTCAGATGGCTATAAAAGGTCTGTGTGAGTGGCCATCCTGCTCCTGTCCCAAATGGATGGTCATGCATGCTGCACATCACCGTGCTTCTGGCAAGACTTCAGCAAAACTGGCCAGAGCTCTTTCCAGAACTAAAACAACACAAGGTAAAGGAGCAGTTCCATTAAATGCCCCTTACAACCATCAAAGTTAACAGGAACTTCAAAACAGAGAAGGCTTTAAAGTGATGAGGGAGAAGTCCCATTCCACCGCTTGAATTTGCAGCTGGGTTTGTTACCATCAGGTGTGATATGAAGTCAGCATTTTCCTTGATGACTTTTTCCTTTGCCATTGTTGCGATCTGGCGCTGCAGACTGGAGCCTCACTCCAGGTTTTTAAAGGGACCTGTTATTTTCCTCCAGGATTTTATTCCTTGTCTCTCACTAAATGGATTTTGTTATTTTTGTAGTTTCTCAAAAAAAGGTGAATTTGATAAAATCCAGATATTTGGAACCAAGATGGAGTGCTCAGATAATAGCAGTTTTACTGCAGGAATAACAGAGGTTTAAATACTCATGCTATTAAGTAAAGCCTACAATCATGTGCTCCCTCCTTTCATTCATGGGATTTTTCAGAATTTTGATGCCCTTTATCCAGACAGCTTCCCTATCCAGGTGCTGGTGGTCTTGCCATAAGGCACAGAAAGAGGCATCTGGACATGGAAACACCATAATAGTGATTTCAGTGTCTCAGTAACTAAATGGACCTTACTTTGATCACAAGGCACATACTCTTGAACACTAACATGTTCAGGTGCTGGAGACATAATTGTTTCTTCTGTCTATTATGCAGTTCACAAAAGTCAATATTTCAAGAATTAACTCAGCTTGAAGGTAGAGGAAGAGAATGAATTTCTGTGCTGCTTGCACAGCTGCTGTCTTCAGACACTGATATTATCAAGGGCTGAATTTCATAATGCATAAAATCTTCATATAGTTAAATGTCTCCTTTTTTGCTAAGTGCAAGAATCCTCTAGAGATGCTTGGCATGGGAACAGTACTATTTATTGCTCTGTCATTTGCATTCATTATTTTTATAGTATTCAAATGGTGGATTTCAAGTCAAAAGCCTGAAGTTTCATTCCCAGTTCTCAGATCAGCTCCTTACAAATACTTTGGACTTAATCAGCTTATGGTCATGTCCTAGTAGGAAAGAGATATTCCTTTGCTGCTCTGTCATACTGTCCTTTAACATATCTCAATAAATTTTGCATTAGCTCTCATAAATCTGATCACAAGTTGAAAATAGTCAATAGAAAAAGAATTGAGACATGGAATTAGCCCATTTAATTTCTTTTTCCCCAGTAGATATTTTTTTTTTTGTGTGTGTGTGAAATAAATTACTTCTAGAAAAGGTAGTTCTTTAAAAATATAATGATATCGAATAATGAAAAATGCAGCTTCATGGAACACAACATCTCATTTTTGGGTTTGACAGTTTTGGTAGGTCAGCTGCTATGACTGTTCTTTAAATCAAGAATTTTCCATTTAATTTAAAAAATATCACAGGAAATTCTGTTCAGAAAGATGATAAGCTAAGAAAAAGAAATATGGCTTACAAGGTGCTACACTGAAAAGTCATTCAGCACTGATATCAAGTGGTTGGTTAACACTATATGCAGATAATCTAGCCATGGTATTATTAACATTAAAACTTCAATGTGTGAGCATAGCTTATAAGTGTCAAGAGGCCCTTCTTAATGTCAGTGAATTAATTAGGATTTTTCAGGGTTCTTTTTTGGTGTTTTTCTTTTTTTTCTTTTTAAAATTTATTTATTTTTTATTTTATTGCAAGAACCCTGCTTCGGCTCAATCCAAACATTTATGCAGAAGTTAAATTCTAAGTACTGGAATGTCCACACAAACACAAAACCAAATACCTTTTTTATTAGTGTTCAATTGCACTTATAATACACGAAGTCATATCCAAGAGTTCTGCCAGATGTCAGGGAACAAAAAGGCACACACTGCAAGGTGAGCAGAGGGCTAAGACATCTGTGTTGTGAAGTCAAAGGCCAACCACAGAAATACCTTGGCAATAGTCTTCACCTGAGGTGGTCAGATGTCTCTCCTGGGATGCATGTCCAGCAGTACAGCAAGCACAAGGACTTCATTTGACGAAGTATGCTGAATCTCTGCTGAAATGGCCAATGCTTTTCTCTGGCATTTCTGCCTCATTCAGTTTCTAGAGACACCTCGTAAAAAGGATAGGAGGCTCCTCTATGCCCACACACCCATGTGCTGCAGTTCACAGACTAGTGTTTCAGCTTGACCCAAAAGCTTCCAAGCCAGGTTGTAAAGGGTGATGAGGATATCAGCAGAGCTCATCAGTTGCTTACAAGCAACCAATTCCCATCAGAGTAAATTGTAACAGACTCTGCATGGAACAGAAAAGTTATCTCAACTGTGTGGTTTTGCATTATATGAAATACTGATTATTTATTTAATTAACATCTTGACCAAGTTAAAACTTCTATGCAAATCCCTAAATTGATGTCAATTTGCTGAATTGATATTTTTTAGTTTTTATTTATGTATTTATTTATTTTCTGTGAAATATCTAGTTGTATTATGCTAAAGATACAACAGCGCATGTTATCTGGAGAGTTCCTTGGTTGATGCCCCTCTCTCTCACAACCTCAAGTGCAAATCTGTGCCAGAATGGCAGCTGTCATCCAGAACCCATCATGGTGATCAATTTTTTCACCAGAAACCACAGTATGTGAAGAGCAGGGGAGCTCACAAGGAACCTGATTCACAGGACAGAAACTTGAAACTGAAGAAACGATGATCTGAGAAGGAAATGCAATTCAAAAATCTACTGAATGGAGGTAGAAAAATTCACAGATAAAAAGTTCCCAGATGAACAGTCATACATGCATCACTATCTCCTACAGCAGCAGCTCCCAGACTTCTCTCACTGTCTGGGAACGTGTGAAAGATGGGATAAGGTTCTTTCAACATATATCACTGACATCATTGTACTTCCTATCACACAGACCTTTGGGATGGGATGAAACTATCTCTAGGAAAAGGAGAATACAAAATAGTCCCCTTTTGAATAAGATTATGGTGAAGTCAAGAGTGAAGAGTGCGGCTGGAAGGAGGAGAAATGTCTTATCAAAATCTAAGACTTGTAACACACAAATTAGATGTGTTTAGGTTTCTCTCCTGGATCTCACGTCCTATTACATCAGATTCATTCTGCATGAATTTTCAGATATTTATAATTCGTTTTCTATTCTACAGTTATGTTAAGCTTGAGACCATGACATGACCTCAGAAGTAGATTTATTGCGGTGCAGCCTCACCTTTTTAGCATCATCCATACCATATAACCTATGAGAAACTTATGCTGCTTATGCAGCTCCTTGCACCTTATTAATACAGAATGTCTAACTACACAAACCAATGTATATATAAATAAAGAGAGCATCTTTTCACACACAGAGGGGGATGATGCCATAATCAGTACCAGAGATGGTTCAGAGAATGCATGGCTGAAGGAAGCAGTCCAGAACATATTTTTTGACACTTTTTTTTCGTTCAAAAACTTTAAAAGCACACATTTCTATGTATTTATGCTACTGAAAATACTACATCAAAGACATAGCCAAGGTGCTGTCTGCTAGCATAGTCTTCCAGCTGTCTATCAGTAAAAAAATGCATCTCTTCAAAGTGTTTCAGATGTAGCCAGATAGGGACAGAGCTGGGGTTTTAATAATGTTTCTGTTAGTTTCTTCTTTACTCCTTTCCAAAATCCCCACAGTCCTGCCTTCCATCAAATGACAAGGAGTGAGCTGATCACATGGTTGAATGTTTTTCTCCATTATGCGAGTCCCTCACATGATGTGGGATGTTGGCATTTTGGGCATGTGGTGGCTACTCCTCTGATCATATGACAGGAAAGCAGGAAAGGGAGAGCAGCTTTCCCATATGAGGTGATGGAGCTGAGTCCATGCTTCACCTTGGTTATCTGATAGAGAGTGGGGAGTGGAACTCTGTGAAGTGGGACAGCAAGAAAGGCTTCTGCAGAACATGCTTTGAGAAGAGAGACTCCAGAGGAAGAGGGCAAGAGGCTAAGTTATTCACTATTTGAAAGCCTGTTTATCCAGTGCTCAGGAACACAATTCAAACACAGAAAGTGCAACTTGAACCCCAGTCAGCTTTTCCAATTTCTTCTGTATTTCTCCCCTAACTTGGATGGACTCTTGATTTTCTCAGAACATGTGTAAGAGAACTGGCATTCCTTGCATCAGAACTTGAGGGCAAAATCAGCTCCTTGGATGCTTTCAGAGTTCTCGCTATGAACAGAAAATCTGTTTGTTAAAAATAAAAAACAACAAAACTGTTTTCACTTTGGCTGGCTTGGGGCATCATTTTGCCAGTCTGCTGTCTAAAGAAATAACACCCTTTAACTCACAAATACACTTACACATCATATTTCTATTTTGATTACGTGTGTCACAGGATCTGATTTAATGCTGGACAGAGGCTTGACTGAGATCAGCACAGATCAATTGAGTGTTGCCCTGGTGAGCATCATCCCTCCACACTTACGCAAGACTTTAGGACAAGTGTGACCTCTTTAGCATGAATGTGAGTCATCAGCATTAGCTCAAATTGGCTCCTCATATCTTTGAGATGGATGATGAAGGTCCAATTACAAGCCAGTTGAAAACTTAGCTACTGCAGGGCCAGTAAAGCACTTAGTTAAAGCTGAAATGAATTAATCAGGGAAGCATCCAAGGACTCCATCAGAGGGCATACACAAGTATTCACTGCTGTATCAGCTTTCCACCCAGACACATTTATTTAAGTTGTGACTACCTGTCAGAAGGAAATAGTAGTAACTTTTTTTAAGGCATCATCTGTTAAGGTCCTGGTTATCCTGAAATAATGTACTTTTCTTTACAGATCAAGATCTGGATGGGAGCACGTGTTTGCACAGAAGACCAGGAGTACAGTGCAAAAGAGAAGGCATCAGTACCTAGGGTATGGAATTAGGAGGTGAGAAAAAGGATGCCGAACATTTCTACATATCTCTGAGTCAGTATGGAGGAATTCCTAGAAAACTTCACCTCTGACTTGTCTATGAAAGTGGAACAATTAATACCTCTTTCTTATGCTTTTGTTATGTATTTTACTGTTAGTGTCCACTCCATCATTCTATTTACTGATCATCATTGTTCCTATAGAGGATGTCTTCCTTCACGTCTTACTTCGGTCCTTCCCCTCAGCATGCTTACAAAGTCATTCTAATTTCACTTGTGCTACTTTGTGCCAGGAATGTGAAAATTTTGATGCTGTCCTCTTCTCTGAATTGTCATATTTTCTCACTTTAAGCCAACCTACACTGTTTGCTTAAGTAATAATAATAATAATAAAGATAGGTCTCTTCATCACTTCATCTGATGGGAATAAATATATGAAGTATATGGTAATGGATGAAAAGGTAGTAGAATAATGTTGTGAAAACTTTGGGCTGTTATTCAGAGAATCTGTATTTTTGATTTAGAAATTTAGTCTTCAGTTGAGAAAAAAAACAAAACCAAACAGACGTGAAATGGCGAAAGGGCAAATTCTTCAAATCACTTTTATGTCCCTTAGAAGCGTCATATTATTGGTAGTAAAGGAGTGCAATTATTTGTCATTTGTATAGAAACATGCAAACCTGAACAAACATGACTTACCTATTGCAAGGACTAATTACACAAGCAAGAGATAGCTCTGCCACAAGTGTTAGGACTGTGAGTACCTGGGTCAAGTTCAGCTACATGCTGGTGGACCAAGTAGGCTGCGTGTGGTTGTCAGCTTCCTCAGAATGTAATATTGCAATACAATGGAGGTATTCCTTACAGTTCCCATGAAGTGAAGGATCTAGGCTTGTTGCTGAATTATCAAACTGACTTTGTCAGTCCAAGAATATCTGAGACCCACAAAATTAGAATTACTAAAACCATGAGAAATCTCTTGCAGTTGGACAGTGAAAACTGTTTAAATCGCTCTGTGGTATAATGGGGAAGTTTTCTTTGGCCATCACTGACACTGCAAGAGTTTCTTGAAGGACTACTTTATAGCAACATCTGGGTTCACTGCAATAATTTCATCATCAGCTCTCTAGCAATATTTGCAAAGCAAGTTGTCTCTATGGTTCCAGAATGAGTCACATGAAAGAGTGCTGAGCTTGCCCTGTGCCAGAGCCTCCCATGTGTGACTGATCCCCTTCTGCTAGCTCACACATCAGACCCCATTTCATGGCTTTTCCTCATCTTTCATGGTTTAGTCACATCACGATATTCTTTCACTTGCATGGCAAAAATACCATCTGCAGGAGCTTTCCAGTGTCCTGTGATTGAAAATAAGATACAGCAGAGACTCAGTGTGGGTCTAACATGCATGTGAGGATAACACAAAAGACGGCCTTCTCACAGCTTTCACAGCAGGTCATTTTGATTGACATATTTGTAGAGGCTACAGGGTGGATTGTAGATTCAGCTGGCATGTCAAACCAGATGGGAGAATTCCACTGAGTATATACAAAAAAATGAAGAGTGCGATTCTATGGCTTTCTCTGCTTTTAACAGATGGATGACAAAATGAAATATTTCACCACAATCTCCTTTTCTTTCTGAGGGACACCTCTATTCCTATCATCACCTTTCTCCCCTCCTCACCATTTTGTGTATTTCGCTAATCTAATCTATATGAGTATCACATCAGCTTCTTCTATCTTATGGCTTTTCAACATAACAATCCCTGTGTTTCCCTGCTGTGAACTGTCTTAATTGCTCTCATTATTCTATGACCACAATTGTTCCTAGTACAGGAAGAGTAGGTAGTACATGATAAACAAGGATTAACAGCACGTGCAGTAGAAGGGGCTAGTGAAATTGGGCTAGTGAAATTTTCTATCCCAGTGTGGAATGAAAAACACAAGATCGAGTCATGGAATGAGTGAGCCTTCTGGCATCAGGGTATTGGCAGAGTTCTCTTGCTATTTTGGGAGCTTGAAGAACAAGATGGAGTCCATAGATGGTTTTTCTGGTTGTTTAGGGCTTCTTTTTTTTTTTTTTTTTTTTGGTGCTTTTTGGGGAGACAGGAGGGGAGAAAAGAATCTTATCCTATTTTTTTTTTCTTTCCTTTTGATGATTCAGTTAAGGAACACAAACATGTTTTCTTAGCTCAAAGGAAGCCTTTGTGAGTGTCAGAGACAAAAGACCTGCCCCAAATGCTGGGCTGGTACAAGTAGTTGCCTTATATTATAGCTTTCAAAACAGCAAAACCTTTCATTAAGGTTATGTTTGGATTTTTATTATAATCTCCTGTTTCAATGCTTGGTCTCAGTTCCGGAGGTAAAATGTTTTAGAAAGTTTGACCACAATCCCATTGTATGTTTCTTGGCTAGGCCATCACATTCTGTGATGTGTTTAGATGCTTTGTGCTCAAGGAATGCAGCAAAAATAAAACAGAAAGAGGAATGTCGAAATGCAAAACTAATCCTAAACCATACTAAAACAATTGCCTATAGCAAAAGCAATGACCGTGTTTTAAAATCTAGCCTTTTACCTGCTTAGTGCACTTCCTTTCTTCATCAGCACTGTCTGCACAAAGAAAGTAACTAAGAGAAACAGTAAACACAGTATTCTCTTTTCACTGAGCTAGAGAAGTCTTCTCCATGAGGCAACAACATTATTACGAGTCTGTTGGTACATCCAGAACATGTTGCTTTCAAACCTAGGTGCCTCTAAATGTAAGAGTGCAGTTCTTCAAGCCATGCTTCAGAGTTTGACCCTGGACAAGTAAAAGGGGGTCTGTGCTTAAATAAAGGAGAACACATCAGCTACAAGCCATCAAATGCAGAACCAAAAGAAAAAGAACTATGTTCAAAAAACCCTGAACATCGGGGTCTGGGTTGTTCAAAATATACAGAGATTTTCTTGGCTGCAGACTAAACAGAAGGACCTTGTTTACATTATTTTTGGCAGGGTGGCAGGTGTACGGTAGAGCTGACTGCAGATCTCCTGGGAGAAATAAAGTGCACAAAGGCTTCCTGTGCCTCTGGGAAACCCAGTGGGCCAGCCCTGGAGCAGGAAGGAGTTACAGAGGCCGGCTCTTCCAGGCTGACCGATTGCACTTGCCACCAGTCTTGAGCTGCCCTCCAACACATCCCCACTGTACCAAATACCACTTGAGACCATCACCAGCTGATGACAGGGCAGCAGCCATTGCTCTCCTGAAAACAACTGAGTGGCACCCAGCCACCTCACTGTGCCTGGTTTTCCTTCAGGGTAACAAATTTAGACACAGATGCCATCGACTCAAACTTGCTGCTTAAGTATTTGTGTGGATTTGTCCCCAAAGCCGATGCCTTTCCCAAAGCTGTGCTATGCTAACAATCTCCCTGCAGGGCAGCTTCAAAACCTGCGAGGGTTTTGCAGAGTCCACAAGCTCCACAGGAGGGAGCCTTTACCTACGTTTAAAGACTGCACCCACCTACTGAAAGCGCTTATCACCTGTGCGAGTGATTGGGAACTATGCACTTTTTTTTCTGCAAAAGCGATGGATCAAATGGGTTTACACACTTCTCAGTGAAGGCATTCCAAGATCTGGGACTCAGGTCTGGAAAGCTCTGGAATGTTTGTGAAAAATTTACAGATATGCTAAATAAAAGTAAGTGAGCAGAGAAGGTAAAAGACTCAAGTCATAAGACTTTTAAAAGGCTAATACAAGCAAGGAACCTGGAGAGCAGGAATAGTGAATGACAACTACAGTCTGCAGCACAGCGCAGGAAGGGAAGAATCTGATAAGTTTGAAGTCCTTCTACAGCAGAAGACAGAGATCAGTTGAGGGCCTCTGAGCCCCAGCTGGGGAACAGGTCCAGAGAAAACAGGGAGCTTATGAAACATTAATATCTGCAATGTTTAACATGTAATGTTCCTGGTGGAGGACACCTTGACAATACTACCTGTAGAAGATTTGAGAAAGATTATAAACCTGCTTGTTTTGAGAGCAAAGTTCACATCCTACCTCTTCAACTGAGATTTCTGTGCCTTTATTGACATAACAATAGTAATAATAATGGAAAATTCATTTGTCTGCACATCCTTGCTGTGAAATGGAGGATGGCAATAAACTTAATGGCTCATAAATTCATTAGTCAATGCTAAGAGGGGACTTGTAAAGTGGTTCTCCATTTCTAGTCTGTCTAAATGTTGATTTCCTTTGTAGATGATCTGAAGTTCCCTTTCTATTTGGCTAATATGTATAGTATATAAAAATGTTTTGTTCCTATTTTAAGTGCAGTTGTCAGGGGAGGTGTTCATACTGGGAAATGTATAGTGACTTGATGGTACAAAACAGGTTCCTCAGACTCTCCTTGGAATAGATTAAAACAGAGAAAGCCCACAGGCACAGTCAGGTGGTCCCTGCAATAATCAAGCATAGCTCCTGTCTTATCAGACTACTCCGACAGCCAATATCTTGCTTCCCCAGGCATCCTATTGTGCGCTCTGATAACTAAGCAGAACAGAAGTGGTATTTCTCTCCCTAAAAGGCCTCTCCTCTTTCCTCTCTCATTTCTCCACCTGCAGCTACTCCTCTGATAGTCAGTTCTCCTTCAGTGGAGCGCTTTCTATCAGATCATGTTTTGCTGGATGCCCCTATGAGTAGTGTAACCCCTGCCCTATGGTGATGGATTGAATGAAGGCACTAATCGTTAAGTGAAAGTTATACCAGACATTGTATGGAGTGAAAGGAGGGGGCACAGTTTTGTTCTTCTAGGGCTTGGCAGATTTCACAACAAAACAGCTGGCTGTGAGACATGGGTGCTGATGGAATACATTAATTACTGTCGTCAAGGTTTTAGACACACTTGTGTGCTGCTGGTAATACCAGCATGAAGGATTATTGGTGAAATCGTCTGTAAGAAAAGAAAAAAAAAAAAATAAAGTGGAGAAGAAAAGAAAGGAAGGAAACTGGGAAGAAGGCTGTCTGGTTCAGGTTCATGCTGCATTTGAATGGGCAGACCAGTCTGCTTGGGCCAGTGCATTCCTTGACCTCCCCGTGGTTTCCACAACAGACACATGGAGTTTTTCTGAACACAGTGAAATCACTTGGGGCCTTTTCTGTCCCTATCATTATGAGTATTTATACAATAGCAGAAGTCTACTGGGTGATTCATAGTGACAGAAATGAGAGTCAGACTTTCCCTGGCATACAGATTCATGGCAGCTTGGCTATGCTCCTTAAAAACAGCAAAAAGTGAGGAATGTATTTGTGGACTTTGTTTCATAATGAAGAGATCACAAATTGAATTTGGCTTGCTGTTGGCTCCTTATAGTAAAATCTGACTTGCCTATTTGGTAAATAATAAATAAATTTATAGAAACATTATCAGACTAAGTTGGGGAGTAGTCAGTATTTCCATTCAGTTTGCTCCTAGTAAGTCAGCAATGGTTAATAGCTTACAGTGATGTTCACTGTAGCCTGGTTCTGCTCACTTGCTCACAAAGTCCGACCATCTCACTGTCTTCCATCTGTATTTTCTTTCCCATGGGGTAGCTAAATTGGTAGAATCAAAGAATGGCTTAGGTTGGAAGAGACCTTAAAAATCATTTTGTTTCAATACCCTACTGCAGTCAGGGTTGCCACCAACTGGATCTGTCTGCTCACTGCCCCATCCAACTTGGCTTTGAATGCCTCTAGAAATGGTGCAAACACAAGCTCTCTGGGCAACCTGTTTCAGCACCTCAGCACCCTCTGAGTAAAAAAAATCCTTCCTAACATCTAACCTAAATCTACATTCTTTTAATTTAAAGACATTACTACTTGTCTTATCACTATTAGACTGCGTAAACAGTTGCTTCCCTTCCTTCTAATAAGCTCCCTTCAAGTATTAGAAGGCCACAATGAAGACTCCCCAGAGTCTTCCCTACTCCAAGCTGAACAAGCCCAAATCCCTCAACCTTTCTTTGTAGTTGAGGTGTTCCAGTCCTTTGATAATCCTCATGGTCTTTGGACCCACTCCATGACCTCCACATCCTTCCTGTATTTGGGGCCACACAACTGAATGCAGTAGTCCAGATGGGACCTCAAGAGGGCAATGCAGAAGAGGGTAATACCCTCTCTCTGCCTGCTGGCCACTCCTCTTTTGATGCAACTCAGGATACAGTTGATCTTCAGGGCTGCAAGTGCACACTGCTTCCTCACACACAGCTTTTCATCCCCCAGAACCACCAAGTCCTTCTCTAAGCTGCTCTCAATGAGTTCTTCTCCCAGTTTGTAGTATGGCAGATTGCAGAGGAAAGCATCAGAGTGGGTTTTATGTATATCTCCAGAGAAGGGGACTCCAAAACCTCTTTGGGTAGTTCTTGTGATCATGTTAATCATAAGGAACACTCTAATTTTGGAGACATGTCTGGATTTCTTTGGAGAGCCACGGCTGCTGGAGCCAGTTACAAGAATCCAATTCATTACATCAATTCTCATGCAACCTGAGACAGACATGACCAGGTCAGCATCTTGTCCTCCAAGGAGACATCAGTCATCATGAACTCTATGATGGGGTCTATGCTGCAAGAGAAATTTTTTACGAGCTGCTGCCCTGTATCATACAGCTGTCTCCATACCACAGCCCATGGCAGTTTGGCCCCGAGTTCTTACAGAGCAAAGATGGAATACACTTTACATTTGGAAGTAGAGACATGTCAGAATATATTCTAGAACAAACTGAATCGATGCAAATATCATGACAGTTTGTGATACCAGGCTTAGTATCTTTAGAAACTTGGCAACATTTTCCAAGCAGGGGCCATTAGGACTGGCTCATTGGTCCAACTAAACACAGCTTGGGGGCAAGGAACAAATACACATTGTGATGCTGTGATTATGTGGTCTATGCACATGAGAAACAATGTTGGCATTGAAACAACAGGATTCTTGACGCTTGAGCTCTTTTGGACAAAAACTGATATACTCCTGGAAATGGTCACAACCACTCCACTTCCTGATCTCTCTGAGGGTTTTGCTGCTGGCTTCTTCAGGATAGCTGTGCTAGATGGCCATGCTGCCCAAAGCTCTCAAGACTCCTCTTGAACACAAGTGGGTTGTCCCTGCTGGGGAAAGGCCCACAAGCTCTGTGGGAAAGGAAGTTCATAAACTGAGCCATGGAGTGATCCGCCCCTTATCCCACAAGTCATTCTTTTCCAATCACTTAGCATCCTGCATCTTTCCCTCTACAAGGACTACTCACACAGATAGCATTTCTCTGCAGGTCTCTCCATCCCTTACTGCCTCTAAGCACACTGCTATTAGTTAGAGGGAGATGGTAGGTGTAGCTGTATCCAGCTTTCCTGAGGTCTGTGTGTGAATGATGCAAGTTTCTCATGATTTTAAAGAAGGAAAGATAACTTATGCTGCAAGGTGCTGTGTTTTGGGTTAGACTTCAGGTTCAATTAGATCACCTGTGTTCAACCTTCTGGCTTGCCTGGACTGCATTGAGTAGAGATTAATTGTCTTAGACTGCATATAAAATATATCATATAGTTAATGTATCGAAGTAAAAAAACTTACTTTATTTTAAAATAATTTTTTATATAATTTTAAAAGAGCAACAAAACATAAAACTATTGGGATATTTTTCCTTCTGTGAAATGAATGCATCAATATCGGGTTCAATAGAAGTGGTTGCAATTCTTAGTGAGTTCTCAAGGTGTTCATTAGAGATTTGTGATGAAATTTTACCCCTCCTGTGCTCCATCCTTGAAAACAGTTGTTCACAAATGTACGTGCTGCCAAGAAGTGACGATGTGAATAAAGTGTGATTGTGAAGCGAGGCATATCTTTCCCTGGTAAGACAGTGCTTATACAAGTCCATTAAAGAGACATGATCATATTTTTCAGTTGAGTATCTGCTTGCTAGTGCATACATTCCATTTGAAAAATTCACAGGCCATGTATTTAAGTTGAGTATTGCAGAACAAGCTGAGTTGCAGCTGATTTAGTAGTCAAAGTAGTTTCCAGACTCCTTTTTGCATGTTCTGCTACATTTCTACTGAGATCTTGAAATAATATGAGGAGGTATTTTTATCTTCAGTATTTACAGGAGAAAATTGAGGCAAGGTTACATTTGCAAAGTCATTGAATCAGCCATTGGAAGAACTGGGAATAAGTGTCCTAAAACCCTGGCATTTAGTCCAATTCTCTGTTAAACATCATGCCTATCTCTAAGTTTAGAGGTAAGTGAGTAGACCCCACTGTTCTAATGCAAGGCATTTGTTCCTGGCAAGACTGAAGGGAGCTGCTCACTTTGCAGCTCAGGGCAAGAGCATCTCCATGGCGCTGCCAGTGAGTTCAAGGCCAAACTGAGCAACCTCTTCATATGTACCAGGGCAGAGGTCAGGCCACAGTACTCCAACAAGTCATTAAGAGAAAAAGCAATTGACTTTTTTGTTGTTGTTGCTTACATTAACTTTGCTGATCTCCTGGCCTGAAGTGTTTATTTTGAAAAAGATTCTGCCATTGCTACTGCACCAAGCAGACCAAATAATGCCATTATTATTGTTTGTTTTGGTTGGAGGAAACGCACTCTGAGCATTTAACAAATATCCTCTTGTTAGAAATTGGAAACATATAATTAGGACAGACTCTCCAGTTATTTTAATGAGATTTCAGTTTCCTCTCTCTCTCTCTCTCTCTCTCTCTCTCTGCCGGTCTCCTTCCCAGTTTTAATGAGATACCAATTTCCTCCCTTCTCATTTGCAGATGCCTTTCCAATAAAACAGACAGCTTTGATTTTCATCTTAGCATGCATTCTTAGCCTTAATTTATTCATCTACACTAGTTGCCCACCGCACTCTCCATGTGCTAAACGGCTGTTAATCGCTGAAAAATTAACAAGGTGTTTAACGCCAAAAAAAAAAAAAAAAAAAAAAAAAGAAAGAAAAAAAAAAGAGGTATTTTTCTTGTTAGATGGAAAGTCTTGTATTTTTCTCACATGCCCGAAGTTCTGTCAATACTAGGCAGCAGGAGCAGCACAGGACAGCATTTTGTAGCTTCACTCTTTCTCAGACTACACTGCTTCTAGTCCACAGCTACTACTCTGTCTTCCCCAACCATCTCCCCCAGCCTTCTCTGTAAGCAGGCAAGAAATCCTACACTTTCCTTTGTAAAGTTGACTCTAGGCCAGTTTATTTTAATTGCAGAAAGGCTGTAAGTTTGTGGGTAGCCAGAAAGATTTGTAGGTGTTGAAGGCATGAAGAGAAGCTCCTTTCTCAGTGTGGCTGATTCTATATAGGCAATTCCTCCCTTGAGGTTTTGGGAGATGCAGCCTTGGCAAGTCTGGTCAGTAAACTGTTTATTTATGAATGGTTATTTTTATTTCACTAAAATAGCTCTTTAAGAGCTGCAGAAATCCTGAAAATTAGCAGGGAGCGGGGATCATATATTCATTCCAGTTACCAGAAAAGATTTTATGCAGGTATGGCATTTCCATTACCCGAGATGTGCCATCACAGAATGCTTACTCAATAGATCTTATTTTTGCAAAGTGAGATGGCTCCATACTCGGATTCTGTCTCATGTCAGGTTGGTGAAAGATGGCAGGTTGGTAATGCAGTCAGGTGGTGGGCTGTGCAGAGATCTTGATGATGCACGATGACAAAAGTGCCACAGAAAATGGTCCCGTTGACACGTGCTGAAGCATTTTCCCTCTTAAGATGCTGAAGCAGCTAGTTCTTTCTGTGACATCTCAATTTTACTCTGATGTCACACATTAGGATGAATGGTGCAGCCAGGGGGAACAAAAAACTACCTGTAAACCTCTGACAAGGTGAAGAGAGAATAGAAAAACAGAACATTCTGCAAGGGGAACATTGCTTCTTTAATCATTACTCAATGAACCTAGCACTGTGGTATCAAGTTATTTTCATGTTTCATGCTGGAGTATCTAATTTCTGCTCGTGTCTAAAATATCTGTTGAGAATAGTGGATTGATGAAGTTTCATCAGATTTCTTACTTGTATCCATGCTGTCAAGCTTAATAGAGTGTGCTAATAGTAGGACAGGATGGATGGAGAAGGCACCTGTGCAGCTGCATGGCCATTAATGCACATTGTGATCCAGGCAAGCACAGACTACAGGTGGTGCTGCTTGAGGAAACAGTCACCTATGGTCAGTCTGCACCTGTTTTTACTGGTATTGTTTGTCTTTTGCTGGAGAAGGATAATCTATACCAAGACAAGCATAAAGTGTGACTGTATCCACAGCTGAAGCTATAATTCAAAGTTGAAAATGAAGTCAAGCTTCTAACCAAAACAGTTTATGCTGGTACAGAAATGTATGCCCAGCAAAGCCAAATGTATAACTCAACAGTGAATGATTATTATTATTTTCAATACATTTTAGGTTCTTGGAATGAATTCTGTTCAGCACGTGAAAATGCATTGGGGAAGTATCATTTAAAATACAAGATCTTATTTACTCAGAATAGTCTGAAACAGGCTAATATGCTTCTATATAACATGTTCATTTAATAGCAAAATTGTTCTGCTGTCATCTACAACTTTCTGTCCTGGTGCATGTGTTGCTTAGAGTTGTCCCTTCCAGCTCCATGAAAATGATCTCTGCACATTATTTGTCTGTAGCACAGGTAGTCTTGATTTTCCAGCTGAAAAGAATCACAAGGATGGAACTAAGAAAGTGGTAATAATTACTCATTCAAAACTCATTTTTCTTTGCATGGCAGTTTTTTTTTTGGTTTTTTTTTTGTTTTTTTTCTGAGGAAAAAAGAAAGAAAAGATATAAGATGAAGATATGGAGGGAGAAGGATCTGTGACAGCCATAATAAGGGATACTGGCTGGGTAGTTCTGGGTAATTGTGAGACCTCAGTTACCATGAGGATTGGAACAGCATAGCCAGGTAGTTTTAAACATTCTCAATTAATATAAGCTAAATGAAAACTACAGGATTACTCAAGCACAGTTGAAAACAAAATATGTATTAATAGTAAAAGCTATAACTAGAATTGGTGGCTCAGAGTTTACGCCAAGAAAATTCAGAATTAAAATTTCATCTGCAAGAACAGAGAACAACTGCAGCACTTCACCCAGGGATGCCACAGATCAACTGTCTTCCTCTTAATGAAGACTCTGCCTTTTCAAAAAGCACACTTAGATTCTGCCACAAGTTAATGGTTGAGATGAAGCAATCACTTGACAAAAAAAAATTGGGTTATGTAATGCAGAAGTCAGATTAATTTGCCATGGAGTTCCTTTCTAGACTCTGTAGATCTATGGGAGTCATCCACATATTCTTCCAGTGTGAAAACACCAAAAAAAGTAAAGTATCACACTTTGAGTAATGAGATAAATAAGAAGAAATAAAAATGTGGGTGTATCACCAAGAAAAAAAATCAGGTTTTGTGACATTTATTAGCTGTGGAACTCTGTCTTCAAGAGATGGTGAGAATCAGTTCTTGAATCATTTGAAACAGTGCTATGTTTAAAAGAAGTACAGAATTACTTAATGTACCAAAAGGAATGTGCCTTCATTGGTCACAACAGACTGTGATGACAATGGTCATAACATCTACTCCCATGACTTTTACAACAGTGTAAAAGATCTGAAGAGCATTTTTCTCCTTCCTCATGTAAATTTGCCACAATACATCAGTGAATGCCAGTGAACACAAATTGCTTGAGCATTGTGCAAAGGCAGATAAAATGATTCCTCAGTCTATCAACAGTTCTCTGTCAGAGACTGCCAGGCAGAAGGCTTGCATCTGAGGACCTGACACCATCTGACTGTTGCTTTGTATCTGGTAATTATCTGATCAGATTAATTGAAGTCATCACTGGAGGCAATGTTAACGGATATTCAGAAGAGAGTTTATGAGACTTCTGTATTTAGCCAACATATTTTATAGGAGATGGTAATTTCAGTTTCAAAATACTCTATACGCATGGCTAGGACATCAGTGTAGGGACAGTAGATGATGGGATAGAATAAGAGTGTAATTGGCAATGGTATGCTAGTATTATGCCTTATATTTTGCAATATGAAGTTTTGCTGGACTGTCCCAAAACTGTAAAGGACAGAGAAATATCATTTCTGGAAAGGTGACTGCAGCTTTCTCTTTTTAAACAGTGATCCCCAGATGGTTGTGTTTCTTTAAGTTGCCCTTCTGCACCAGTATTGGAAAGGCCCAGGCTCTTCATTAACAGTTAATTAAGCCATAGTGGCCCTTCCTTCCCAACAGGGGTTGCCTTCATTTGCTGATTTACTTAAAGGGATTCTGTCAAGTTGTTTAGGTGACTGATCTTTACAGCTGCATACTCCAGCAGGAAATGCCCAGAACCCACCCCCAGGGGCTCTGTCTGTCTCTCTAAACTAAAACCCATCCTTCAAAAAAGCACAGAAGTGCTATTTTTTCAGGTCACATTTTATAGCCCCGGGTGTTAGTCAAAATGTGATGGATGCTTACAGGCTGCACACTTATGCTCCAAGTGCAGGCACTGGCCTGTATTTACACACGTGTGGTAGGCAGGCTAAACCTGTGTTTGCCTCTCTTGTAAGCACAATGAAACAGTTAGAGGACTTAGAATTGGAAGGGACAATCAGAAAAATAATCATGGAAATGGATGTAACAGATACAATAGCAGCAATTTTGATTCTGAAAGAGCAAGTGGCTTTTCAGATAGCTGGCTGGGTGCAAATGTGGATCAGTGGGAAGGAATCTCACCTATTCCAGTTAAGGCTGACAGAAGAAATGGCCTAATGGTTGCCTCTCATGCAGAAGTTTGTACTGTTTATGCCTCTATACACAGTTACTTAAAAATATTTCAAGAAAAGAGTTATGAATACAAAAGTTAGGAAAACCTGGGATTGAAGTTCACTTAGTCTTTCTTGGAAGTGTGTCACAGTATTAGATTTGTTAACTTAATTGCTTTCTTCATTTATTTTTTCCCCACTTTTCCTCGTAGGTAGTGGAAGGTGGGTGAGAGAATTCATATTCTTCTGAGTCAGACAGTTAAATGTTGCACAAAAATGAGAAAATTGGTGTGGGAAGACAACATCAGTTGTCTCAGTCTTTACCTGTGGTAAAATCAGAAGTTTGCTTCAAGTTTTGGGCCAAGACCGGCAATGCTAGACTTATCTGAGATTTTTATAAGTAGTTTGTACTTTCTTTGTTATGCTAGTAGAAGCTCCTCTCTTCTGCATCACATAATCAGCACAGCAAATGATTTTTTTCTGCTATAACCAATATTCAGCCATCATTAATCATTAGCTGTTTTAAGTCTGTAATGCATTACAACACTCTCTGCTGACACTTTCTACAGAACAGAACTGAAGACTGACTGGTTGTTCTCTGAGAGTATCATGGAAATAGGGGCTTCTTAGGGGGCCAGAGTTCATAAATGGTCCTCAGCACTGGGTGACTAACACCCTTGTTCTCTTGGCACAGTGAAGATATCCACATCCAAAATGTGCCGCACAGTCAAATGCACAAATGGCAGCACTTCTGCTTCCTGTATCAACCTTCCCTGGCATTTTTTAGGACACCTTCTTGTCAGCTCACCTGGGCTTTGAGTTTACTTAGTTTGTGTCTCCTGCGTTGATCTGAGAGGAATGAGAATTTCTCTAAGAAACACTATTTCAGCATATTTCTCACAATGTTCATACTTGTGTCGACTCCATATCCACCTGACATCATCAGTTATCCTAACCCCAATCAATCCAGAGGCATAGCACTGTTGTTTTCCTGGCAGTGTGACAGCAGATTAGCTCAGAATGGCCCAGAAAAAATATTTAATAACATAACAGTGTCCAATATGCAATTCTGGACATCTCTCCTTTAGTTTATAAATCAAAGAAATAACTTATCAACCCCTCCTGCCTTAATATTATTTTTACATATAGGTAGCATGTACATATAAGAAAGCTTCTAAGAGGCTTAGCATTGTCCTGAAGGCTTGCATGAAATAATGGCTGTTGACCGAGAACATATGTGCTATATCGTATGACAACATGACAAGCTTGATATCATTTTTTCCCATTAAATAAAAAGCACACTTCATACAGAATCTGTGAATGTTATTTTGAGAGAGAGAAAGAAAGAATTCACTGAAGTTGATACAGTGAGTGACTGAAAGGGAGTCACTCTTCCTTACCTTAGAGGTGTTGTAATGGATAGCTTATTACTATACATAATGACGTTAAACATCACTTTCTCTAGAAAAAAACTGTAGATTGAAAGATGATATAACCGGTGTTTTTTTTACTAAATCTTAGAAATTCTGACCCCTATGGTTCCAGAAATATGCAGATATTTCACTGTAAATGGTAACATCTCATGTTAGCAACTGGTTTCTGCATGAGACTCTGTCTTAGCTGACCAAAAAATTTCATGTAGATCAACACCAATCGAGTTAAGAGACCTAGTAACATCCTGTGATTTTTGTCAGATGTGATATTAGACACACAGGAGGTCATGTAAAGCAGAACTAATCGTTAGCATCAGGAATCCAGGGCTGGCATGAAGGGGTTGGATGTAGGCCATCCTTGCAATTGTTAGCCCTGTAGTAGTGGATGGCTTCTCCTCCCTTCCACCCCATGGTGCTCTCCTCACCCTCAGAGGGAGGTCTGCTACAGTGGTTTATAAAGCAGCAAGGACAGACCTTTTTAGATTTTGTTTTTTCTTCAGTGTCAATTGTGGTTATTATTTTTTTTTTTTTAACACAGATATCATGTCCAAGTGATTCACTTTTTTTTGTACTTGAATATAACTTCCTCTTATAGGCCAAATGGCTTACCACATTGTCAGCATATTTATTTGTTCTCTATGGTGTTTTGAAATTGAAGCATATCTAAGGAAACCATTACTGCTAGAAGCTAAATTCTCTTTCAATCTCTTTTGTTTTCCTTCTTCTTCTTCTTTTTTTTTCCTGGTTTGTTCAGCAGCACACTTTTAGGGGATTTAAATTCCTATCATCTTTTTGTTCCTACCAGTGTTTGGAAAAAATCTGTTGGAAATATTATGAGTGACAAGCAAAAATTAGCTAAGAATGGATCTCATAATCGGTGACGTTCTTGGAGCTGGTTGTTGAATAATCCCTGAAGAGCCTTGTGAGAATGCTGGGATGGCGCGATAACTTCGGTTCATAGACATTACAATGAGATAATGAGTGATCTAATCATTGGAATACAATTCTCTCATGACTTCACCTTCTTGATTGACTCATGACTTCAGCAAATTAGTACTATCTAATGTTTTGCCAAAAGTTTATTTGCAGACTGACATGACGTCTCTATTTATTCTCCAGGTTTACTAGAAATGAGTCCTTCATGCAGAATTATTCTGCTGTGTGCATGTATTTTGCTAGCTGATCTCAGTTGCTCTTTCTGAACTAAATGACGCTGTAAGACAGTGGAAAGAAAGATGTACTGCTCTAAAATGATTATTCTTTAACAAGTAGGACTCCTCTGAAAGCACATCTTTGTTCCGTTAATCTATTTAATTGAAAGGAAGTCAGTCAGATTTGTCTGCTAAGGTTTATCCGAGACTTCTTAGTTCCAGAAACACATTCACTTTAGGTTACAATCCCAGGTTTTCATAAGCAACTGCAAAAAATACTGCCTTTTCTGTAACTAAATGTACGTGTCTGCTTTATGCAGACATGAATGTTACAAATAAGAGCCCTGTAACCTGTCTGAAGAGAGCTGCTCTGAATCTGACTGTATAGGGATTTTGTTTATTTCCCAGGCAAGAAGAGATGAGGCATTCAGAGGTGAAAAGATCCTTCCTGCTCAGCTTTTTATTATTCCCTCTTTATTCTGAAAAGGTTGTTTCTTTCACAGTATTGTATGGTTTTGAGATTTTTATGTCACTACAAATGTTGTTTGACAGTAACTGAGGCTAGGCAATGTGTAATCACATAAAAACTCACATTTGGATTTGCCTGTTTCTGTGAGTTTGTGTTGTTCACGTGTGACCGTATTAAACCATCCCTGCATGTTTTCTATTTGCAAAATGGCTTATTCACACATTTGACAGTACAATCCCCTGTGTTTATTCTAAGTTGTACTCCCACAGATCTTACAGCAAAATCAATCATTTCTACTTTGGAACATTCGTTCAAAAATTTATGTGTTACTTTATGTGTTCAATATATGTCTCTGTGATCTTCAACATTATCACTAGCTCTGTTCTCTTTAGGAACTGACTTAATTGTAGCAGTCTGTGTCTATACTATTTCTGTAAAATTATTGAGCAAAGCTTAAGGTAAAACCAATTTTTTATCTAGGTATTTTTTAGTGTAGTGGCTAAAAACGTCTTAAGAAACTTCACTGCACTAATCCTCCAGATAAATTCTGGGTCTGAAAATTAGTCCTGAGTTGTTGGGCAAATTGTTCATGAATGACTCCTCTACGTAGCTGAGATGGTGATCACTGAGTCACTTCCACAGGGGACATTTTGAGTCAATTTTGAGTGGCTGTGTTCATATTTAAACAGATTCAATGCCAGTAGTCCTTCTGGCCTTAACATCTATGAACTGTAACAATGAAAGTGATATGGACATAGTGAAGTTTGGTCAAGAATTACATTCTAAGATCCTCTCTTCAGTTTCTTGTGCATTTTAGATCACAGCTTTCCAGACCTGTTTTCACAGGGTGAAGTTTTTAAAGAGCAGCATCCTTTCTATGGAGCGGGGAGCAGATGAATATAAACAATGGTTTTAAACATTTCTTGCAAATTTTCCTTACAGCCTGATCTGGATTTGATCAGAGAGAAGATGGTCATATGCTATTGTGGTAACAGCACATGAATTTGTTCATGGGCTTCTTAAAATATCTTTTGAAAATGTCATTGCAACACAACTGAAATGAAATATGGAAAAAATAATTTGACAGCTTATAGCTCTTCCAGTTCCATTCTATGCAGGGTTCCAGTTTATAAACTTGTGCAGTGTTTCCTTGAAGATCTCTGATCAGACAAGTTCTGAAGTTGTTTTGTGATGGATTTCTTAGTAATTTCATATGTACAAATCTTGTTCTTCATACTTGCTAAAATTCTTTCTTGAAAAGACACAGAAATATGTGCTGAATTGTTAACTAAAGACCTTTTCTTTCAGCTGAAGAATTGATGCACTTTTTTGATGATTGCTGGCAAAATCAAATAGAAAGCAATCTTGCATAATCTGCATAGAAATTGTTTCTCCTTCCACACATTATACCCAACTGTTGTAAGAACTGCCTATGCTTAGTGGCTCTCAGGTCAAATCCAACAATCAAGGCAAAGACCACAAGAATCTGTTGTCAGTTCTTCCTCTGTGCCCTGATGGCTGCAGGATGAACAACTAGCCCTAGATGGAGAAGTCTCTGAATAGGGACACAGCAAGCAACAACTGAAATCAGTGTTCAGGGTATTGTTTATGTCACTGGTGTTCCTACTGCCGCATTGTCACCAGAAAAAATAAAAAATATGAAATGGAGGCATCAGGCATGCAACATGCAAAGGAACTCCCCCAGTTCACTCATCAATAAACATCTTCCTCTTGCTTCTACAAGTGCTGAAAGTCAGCCAATTCAATTTTTTATTTTCACTGGTATTTCTTATTCTGTGGTCTTTCTTTAATGAAAAGGGCTTATAGGGAAGACACAGTATAACTACATTCTTTATTTTTCAGAGGAGTACAGGGACAGATTTCTAGAGTCAGTTACATGTCTAAATAGCATAGTATGTGTAGCCCATGATCTGACTAGCTATAGTGGTGAAAGATATTCAATTTGTGTCCATTCTTAGAATATTTAAAAAAAAAATAAATCACTAAGCATGCATTTGTAGTTCACTTTCTTCAAATATAGCACCTTTGTACCAGTGCAGTCTGCAGCTGAAAATTTGCCCTGATGAACTAAATAAGCTGGTGCCTGTTAGCTGTCAACTTTTCCTGGGTACCTCTTTAATTATACTCTTCCAGAAGCTTTTCAAATTTTGGTAATCCAACTGTTAAACTCTCCTTGTGTGTACTATGATTTAAAGCTTTAAAATTTAGAGAACCTGGCTAAGAGTTTTCCTGTCTTCACTGCCTTCTGGCTTCCACTCTGATAGCAAAGATTAGCCTCATCTTCTCTTCAGAGCATGCCTGAGAAGTACCACGAGTCATTACACTCCTAGGCAACCTTGAGACGACTGGCAGGTGAGTGTGTTAGTTTTCTGTCTTTATCCGGTGACATCAGTGTCATTCTTCATCCTCTCAAGGTGTTTATTGACTACATTTCTGGCATGTGTTTTCAGTCTGTGACACCACTGATGCTGTTCCAGTTTTATTCAGCCATGCTTGTTTAACACTGAGTATTGCCACCTGGAGATGGAGTGAAATCAGAGTTTCCACTATATAAATGGTCCCATCTCTTTTGTCACATTTGTTTAGAATAAAATAAAACACAAGATGGATAGTCTGTTTACATATTTAACATTGTGTATTGTTCCCCTGAAACCTGTATTAGCGGACTTATAGCATAATGTAGATTTTAAAAAAAATCAGATCCTTGTACAATTCCTTGACAAGGCATTTTCCTTTTCACTATGAAGGCTCATTTATTTCATACCTTAAAGATGTGTGGAATTTTGTATCTAGTTTGTAAGTGCTTTGATAAAAGTGCAAATGCAACTATTCTTTGTAACCAAAAGGTGCAAGTCACCCTCCGCTGATTTGGTGATGGGAGTGTTTGGACAGCGTGCTTTTGTTCAACACATCTGCCAGGCTAAACTCCTCTCATTTCTTTCTGATGAGTGGAACGGGCTTGGTTTTCCTTCTGATTTTGTGTGTTGTTTATGGGTTAGCGGTGGACTGGCTTATGTACTGCCTGATAAAAAGTCCATCCACTCTCGTGACTATGAATAACATTTTATCTGTTTGATATCTGTGACTTTTCTGCCAGGATGAGATTTATCCCAAGAGAATGGTTCAATCTGGGTCAGCTCTTGTTCAGATATCATACCTGTATCATACCATGTATTACTCTTCTCATTGCTCCTGGCTCTGCAAATGCTGAAGCTCTAAGCACAGGGAAAGAAAAGTAGTTCTCACTTGTGCCTTTCCAGGGCATTTGTCTGGCCAGGAGTGGTGTAGTGAGTAACTTCTGCAATTACTGTTGTAATGCCTGACAGTTCATCTAGAAGCCAGAAACTTTGGTAATGATTATCTGTAGCAGTGTTGTTTCTGCCTTAATCCTGTGCTCAGGAACATGCAATGTTTCTTTCTTTTTGCTTTTGCTTTGGGTTTTTTTTTAGTTTATTTATACTTTTTTTTTTTTTTTTTTTTTTTTTTTTTTTTGGCAGTTGATGTGTTTTGCTATGCTGGCAGCTTCTCAACAGGTCTCTCGTAGCTTTAATTGTATTACTCACTTCTACTCCTGAACATTGCGCTCCCAGCCGTTCTGCTCTTTTCACAACACATTTCCTGAAAAGAAGAAATTTCCAAAGCTGTCTCCTAATGCAGAATGACTGTCCCTTGTGTCTGGCTTACTCTCTCTTCATTGCATCATCTGCAGTACGCATGCTTTACAATTTTGTTTTTTCTCCTCATATTATAGCCTACAACTCCGGGACACCCACCAACTAACTGCCACCAACATGGCTGCTTCCCTTCTTCTGTGGGGATTTTTCCAGCGGGCAATAGATTTTTCAGCCATTAGACCTATACATCAGCACACAGAAATACTGAAATGCGTGCAACTCCAATTTTATTTAGCCTTAGTGGGTCTTAATTTCGATAACCTAATGGCAGTGCTGGCTGATCTTGTTTAGCTGTCACAATCCCCAGTTTCTTGTGTAGGTAAATACCTAAAGTCTTTTCTTTCCTAACTCATAAGTGCATGTTGACTGTCACTATTTGACATTCAACAGCCATAGTTAAACCAATTGCCTGCTTAACTGTGTTTAGGGCACTTAATCTCTGCTGGAGAACTTGGGGATTTTCTCAAGTTCTTCTAACACTTCCATGCGTGCGTGAACACCCATTAGAAGCAAAGCCTGCTGCACCAGTTCCATGTTGTCTTGGCTCCCTGCAAACTCCCTCCAGATGTCCACACAGCCTCCTGCTCCCTAAAACTAATCAGAGCCTACAGCACACCACGTCCTGCTGCACAGAGCCCAACTGTTGCTTTTTGGCTCTTAATGGCCAATCCCTTTCCTCCCCATGCCTCTGGTGCACTGCCCAATGCAGATAACAAATGCTTTGCTGCTGAACCATGTGGGTGTGAAGGCCCCTGGGCTCAATTAAACAGTGCAAGAGGCAGTAAATATACCATGTGGGCCAGTGCATTAAATCACTCAACACAGGGAAGAGTCGGATGTCGAGGAGGTTTGGGTTGGAGGTGGGCTATGTGAGCTTGCACCCATGCTGCAATTTAATACGTCTGCCACAAGTTAATGACAATTGTGATCAGGCAGGACGATGTCCCCTTTCTTCCTTCCTCTCCTGCTTTTATATGTTCCCAGCACTCTCCTCAATAAATTAATGCCTTTCACCCTCTCCTTCTTTTCCCATTTTGTTTTACTGCCTCCATGCTGTTCCTCTTTATTTCCAGTATTTTATTTCAAGGAGCCAGTTTGCAGTGCTCTCAGCCCATCTGCTGGCTTGGGTTCGAGCAAGGTCTGGAACAAGATGAGGAGGTTTGGAAGCCACGAGCTATTTATAGTGTATTTGTTCTTTCACATTGGCACAAAACTTTGTTTATAGTATCACCTGCGGTAGAAGCCAAGCCAGGGGACCACAGCTCACTTGATCTAAAATTGGCTTTATTTCTTGGGTTTCTTAACGTAGACCACATGTGTGTGCCTGCTGCCCGCCAGCGTGTGGTTGGTGCTTGCACACGCGGAGCACAAACACTGAGTGCTCATGAGTGCACACATGAAGCTCCCGATGAGACGCTCCCACAGATGCTAAACAAAGCTGCAAGGAAAAGGGAGCTGTGTGTGTGCGTTGCCACTCTAGAAAGGAAAGGATCCCAAGAGAAATCTTGAACGAAAATTTTTCACTGCAATTTCTCCAGTCAGTTTTCATTTGCTCCAAGTAGTATTTTTTGCCTTGGGTTGGCCTGTTGAAAAACAATGATCATTTTTATTTTCCTTCTGCATTAAATATTTTTTTCCTTTCAAAACAAAACAACAATTTAAATCGAAACCCAGAGAAATCCGTCATTTTAAATTGCTGTTTTGACATAAAAGCATTTCATTTATTTTTCTAACCAAGAATTGACATTTTAATTTGAACCACGACAAAAATTTTTCATTTTCTTTCAAAGTATCAATTACAAATGAAAATATTTTCATTTCTTCTCCTCAGAAAGTCCGAATTTTTCATGCTTCCAAAATTGCAGGTATGTGGGTTTGTGATGTTTGTGCGTGCATAACTGTGGCATTGCGACCGTATCGTGAAGGGATGCATGCTGAGTATTTGCAGGTGTTACATAACATTTTGCAGAATATACTCTCCCGTCTGTAGAGTTTGGACATCCACATTTGAACGGTGACAGCAAGATGCGCGTACACATGTTGAGTTTGTGCCAGTAATGTCTCATGTACTTGTTTTTAGCTTTTGATTTTGAATGTGTTTTTAATGTGTATGGGCTGGCTGCAGTGTTGTCAGCAGTGTTTAAAATAACGGAGCGAGTCTGAGTAAGTCATAAGATTGGGGAAAATAATAGATTTTGTTTGGGTGGGTTTTTTTTTGTCCTCTTCCTTTTTTTTTTTTTTTTTCTTTAGACCGTCAGATTCTTGTTTTCAATCTGATCTTTACAACTTCGACAACAGAAGAGCAACATTTTCATTGTTAATGTATATTTCTGATTCTGCAGTGATCATTTGATTGTAAGAGCTGAGGTTTAAGAAAAGACATGAACTAAACAGCAGAACTGGCATTCAATTCTGGAAGCTGGTAAAAAAGCGTTTCTGTTTGCAGAGTAGATGTCTGGGTAAGTGCTTATAATACTGCGTAATCCTGATCTGTGTTTGTATGCATCTTTGGTAGGATAACTTAATGTTTTTGTGCTTTTACCAGGTTGCTTTGCTGAATGTATCTTTTAGACAGAGGAAAGTTTACTTTCTAGTCTAACTCAATCATTTAATCAGTTCTTAGTAAGTAGAGAGAAACTTTCAAAGCACGCAACCCATTCTGTCCCAGAATTAATCTCTTGTGACAGTAGAGGCCTTTTGGACCAGACACCTATTCGGAAGGCCATCTATTATTCAGGTTCACTGACTGCATGTGCTCAGGATATGTTGTCTGCTTACAATTTATATATATGTAGGGGTCCACAATGCAGTTCTGTTTGTACATGCAACATGAATGCAGATACTTGAAAATTCTGTGTCATACATGTTCAACACTCTTTTTTATTTTTAATGTAATTCTTTTCTTTAAAATAATGTTAGTATTTCAACTACTGAGCTGGTATAAAATGAGAAGTTGGGATGTCAGAATTTTCTGATGGACAACTACAGTGAGTTTTGTCTATTTTTACATTTACAGGTAGGTTGTGTACTTGTATGAATACGCTATATTTAATGGGAGTTCATGCAGTCAACACTCACTGTGGCCTGAATAAAAGGTATGCAACTAAAAAGACACTGGTTGTGTACCTGGCCACATTCTCATGTGCGAATAGTCATGTTAGCATTGGAGAGTCAGATCCCAAGTGAGCAAAGACCGGTGAAGTTCCACTGACTCCAGTTGACTCCTGATGCCTGCCAGGATGGCCTGTAGCCTGGAAAACATGCTTACCATGAGAGATTAGAAGGGATCTATTTGTTTCACTTGTAAAAGAGCTTAAGAAACGATTCAGTCATGTTCTATAATTACTTTTGCAAGGAGAAGATATGTGATATTACACTGATCTTTGGTCCAGCAGACAGCCATATAGAACTAGATCTGACAGCTAAACAATTCATACCTAACGTAAGGCACAGTTTTAAATTGTTCTAAATTTTTTTAATTCTTGACATTTGGGACATGTAGGCAGTAGACAGACAAATCTTGCATCACTCTGATCCTTTAAAATGCAACTGTATTGTTCCCTAGAGTGCTGTGGATTGGCTTGGAACAGTAAGGTCAGGATCTGAATGACAGGGAAGATCCACGACACGTGCCAGACCAGTGAAAGCTGAAAGAATCAGGCCCTGATTATCAAAGCTGAATGAGAGCCAAGCAAGGAAGAGCCTCAAGAATCGTTCAAAGATTATCAGATCAAGATCATAACATTGTACCAAAAGAGCCCTCAGTCCCCTCTGTGGGCACACACATGATGCACGTATGGATTTTATTTTATCCTGGGCTGCCACATGCATTTTCCAGCCTGGGAGATGCCTCTCAGGGCGCTCCTGATCACATTGTGAGCATGAACTGGTGTGGAGGAGGGAAGCGGGGATTTATGCAGCATATATGGGAAACCCCCGCAGGGCCCCTTTGCAGAACTCTGGCTTCCAGGCCGGCTGCCAAGCATTAACTACAATACTTGCGCTTGTTTTTGACAACAGCACGCAGGTTGTATTTCACCCTTTGCTATTTTGGTTTTGGAGTTATGGCAGAAATGTCTCTGGGTGCTGGCCTGGTATAAGCGGAGTGGGAGATTTACTCTTATTGTGTAATGTCACCTTTCAGTCGGTGCTTGCAGTGAAAATTATGGAGTGTCACTTGTTCTTTTTATTAAATTTCAAGGGTATGCACCTCTTGTGTGGGAAGTGTAACTCTGTCCCGCTTCTGCTTCGAGTGGTAGCCTCAGCTGTTGGGCACCTTTTAAAACATGAATTCGTCTTTTTTTTTTTTCTTTCTTTCTCTGCTCTTTATCAAAAAGTTGAGACCAGCAGCAGCCGTTGCCATGCTCTGAACTGCTGCCTGCGATGATGGATGAGTTTGGCCCCAAAAGCACGGAGAGATACTGAACTCAGCACAACACAGATGTTGCAATGGAGCCAAATTAAGCTGTTGTGGGAATGTGCAAGTTGGGCCTTAGTCAGAGTATCTCATGCCTGCCTGCCTTGCTGAAAAGCAAGAGCGAAATATTAGCAGCTGACCTGATGGGATATACACTTGCCCAAAATATTCTGCTCCTGGCTGCAGATGAACCAGCATCTGATCTGCTGTGTGACTTTCCCCAGCATTTTTGGAGCAAAGGAGTACTCCAAAAGGAATCCTGATGTCTGCACCCTTCCTATCACTGATCTCCATAACTCACAGCTCAGGAGATGATAGTCTAGAGATGCTAGCTCTGTCTTATTCCTTAAACCCAGGCTAGTATGCTACAGGAAACAAACCTCATCACTCTATGCTGCAGCGAATAGTTTTGATAGCTTCTGAGATAAAGATAATTACTAGTAATTAATCAATAGGTGTAGGATGTAATAGTGTTCATGACACAAATTGCATAATCTACACAAATGGTAAAGTCAACTGGCTAATGCTATTCTTCAAGCGGAACATAGAAACATTTAGAGACTTTTCCTCCCAACTCACTCCTCCAAAAAAAGATATCTGGGTGAGAGCTCTTGTATACTGTCATCCTAATAGAGGGAAAGAGGAAAAATGAGAAAAGGTAATGGAAAAGAGTGGAATCTGTAGACAGAGAAAACAGCATCAGGAAAAAAGAAATAAAGTTCTCAGTAGTGGTAAATGTGAAATGTAGTGAAGGAGGCAAAATATAAGGGGCAAAGGTATGAATATTCTTTTGTTTACCAGGCTTCTTGTAATCTTGAGATAGTAATCCATACGTTCTTGATTTTAATGTGAGGAGGTAGCCCAGGATTAAGTGGATAAAAGGGACAAATATGTCTTGCCATATTCCTTAAAAAACATTTTATTTTTCCTTGAAATTAAATGATAAAAGGGAGGAGGGACCATATCCTGACATTTCTCCTGCTGGAAAGACCCTCCTGGGTTGTCAGACAGAACCTCCTGCTAGGATAGAACTAAACTGCAGCAGGAAGACAGGATCTAAAAATTGCCTTTAAAGCAATTCTTTCTGGTATCCAGCAATAGGATCAAACCATAGACAAATATCATTTCAGAAGGGTGGAAGTTAAAACTCAGTCCAATTGCCAAACACAAAACTTTGCAAGAGACTGTGTAAATAGAAAAATACAAATGAGAATGTGCTAGCAGATATATATTCTTTTCTTTTTCCTTTCTTTCTTCTTTCTTTCTTTCTTTCTTTCTTTCTTTCTTTCTTTCTTTCTTTCTTTCTTTCTTTCTTTCTTTCTTTCTTTCTTTCTTTCTTTCTTTCTTTCTTTCTTTCTTTCTTTCTTTCTTTCTTTCTTTCTTTCTTTCTTTCTTTCTTTCTTTCCTTCTTTCCTTCTTTCCTTCTTTCCTTCTTTCCTTCTTTCCTTCTTTCTTTCTCTCTATTTGACCTGCCACTTGCATAGCCTTGCCACTTAGCATACGTGAAAACAAAACTGAATGGAAATTAATTCTGACATTCTCCTTATGTTATTATGGCCGATCACTATTTTAAAATTCTTCCCAATTTAAAGACTGCAGAGGGTAAGAAGGTGTGTTTTAGATATGTTTTCTGTTTGTGTAGTGAAAAAACATATCTGCTATATGTATCAGAAAGGACAGTTTCCACTTTCACGCTGGAGAAAAACAGAGTAGATCTGAATGTACCTTTCTCTATGTTGTTTTTTTTTTCTACTGCACAAGTAAGTGTGTAGACTAAATCAGTAAGAAAAACATCAGAAGCATTTCACACAAAAGCCCCAAATACAAAATTGTTTCTCCTCCTTATGGATTTAGAACATTTTTCAGAGTTTGATTTTAGACCATTTGTATTTTTTTCCCAAATACATTTTTATTTGTACTGCTGTTTCACTTAATCACTGTAAGCAAATACTATTGAGAATGTCAGCATTTTCATTTCAATTCTTAGCATTTAATTTTTCTTCAGAAGACATTTTAAGACTGAGTCAATTTAGAAAAGCCGGGGTCAGAAGGAAAAAGATTGAAACTGAAACTGCTAATGTTTAAGAACTTATGAGTTCTTAAAAAGTCCTCTGAGTTGGAGGAGATTTTTCCCTGCAACTTTTCCAGTGCTGTGAATAAATTCGCAAGAAATCAATTGTTTTTAAAAGGCATTTTCAAAGTTCTGCTCCTAAGGAAGTTGTTTTCAAGCAATACACATTTCCAACATTTTATTTTTTTTTACATGCAGGGATTTGTTGTTGTGTTTTCAGTGCATTAAGGATAAAGGTTTAAAGACAAACCTAAAGAGGACATTTTCTTTGAAAATCTTCACTTTAAGACTGATTCCCATTTAGGCTCTGAAAAGCAGATAGAATGCACAAAAAGCATGTACTGTTTTCTCTGGTTTTCTCCAAGGACTGCACAGTACTCTGCACACACGGCCATTCACAGCTGTCTCAAGGTAGCTTGTCCCCCTGAGCCCACTTGGGTGTTATTCTTCTTTCTTCATGTTATTCTTTCTCACTCTCCATGCCTAGTTTTCCCCTTTGGTTTTCCTTCTCGTGACGTGGGTATAAAAAGCTCAGCGTACGCAAACATCTATAATAACACTCCGAGGGCAAATTACGTCCTTGCTCCGAGGCAGTTTGGAGTTGCCTGGAATATAGGAAAACAGTGCCGATTTAGGCTTTAACAGTAATTTTTATCGCTGCTATTTAGGAAATGGTTCTGGAGCCTCTTCCTGGCAGCCCTTTGCCGCATCCGTCATCAAGGCAGCACAATCCTGCCCTCAGCACTAAGCACAAATTCTCACGCTCTGGTAGGGACTCGGGATGAGCAAATGACTTTTCATTTCCCTGCTGAATTTGGCATTAGCCGCTTTAGAGGCAATATACGGCTCTAGGAATACACTGCCATGCATGGTATGCATAAGATAGCTCCCTCCTACCCACGTGGCACAAGAGTCATTAATTCCATTAGAGTCCGTGCAGACTGTTATGGGAGGTCAGAAATTTGGGGAGGTTCAGGTGCATTCGTTATGAAGACGTGGCAGTCCAGTACCTCCAACTCCACAACGTGAATTCCTCAGGAGGATTTCATATTTGCCACAGTACTGCACTGGTAATGCAGAATGAGAAAATCAAGATCTATAGCTCAGACTGAGAGTTGTGGAAAACTGAATATCATTCACAACTTTTATGTCTGAATGTAGTTAATAGACGTTTCTTGTGAAATAATATTCTAGAAAGTGTACGATCCAGATGGATCAAACATCTTATTTTCACACCCTCCTTTAAAAACATTGAACCAAAATGTGCATGGCAAAAATAAACTTTACAAAAAGTAATTTTAAAGTCATAGCCCAAGGCTTCACTCAGAGAAACTCTGCCCTTTTGGCAGGGTCAGGCCATCTCTTCCAGCTTTACCTCTGAAGTAAAAAGTCTTGTGAAACCACTGCAGATCCATGAAGTCTCTTCAACAAAATTGATTCCCTGAGAGTAAACAGCTCTCTGTTCCACGTCTCCAACAAGCAACAGTGCAATCTGACCGTACTTCTGGTACCCAGACCATCACAAAGTGCTGACTTGGCTTTTGAGAGGGGCCTCGGGACCGCAGTAAGCTGTTTCCAGCTGTTCCAGTATGGTTGCTGTGTATTTAGCTGGAGTTTTGTTTTTGCTCAGCTTGGCGGAGCTCCTGTTGGCAGGTCATGGGGGACGTGAGGCTGTCCCCTGGGTTCTGCTCATGGGCTCGGAGGTGCAATATTGAGCTCCAGCTCTGCTCCTTGGCTCCTCTCCCCACTCCCACAGCCCTGACTGCAGCACTGGCTGCTTTTAGCCCTATGCTCACCCCATGCCACAGGCACCCTAACCTCCCTGTCCTTGCCCCACGTCTACTATTTGCCAGCCTTACAGAAAGCTCCTCACCACTTCAGGCTCAGTTCAGTGGATACTGTCTCACCACAAACACTTCATTTGTTCCTTTTCTTTCTCCGGGTAATTTGGGATTCATACAGACTTGTGGTTCAAAGAAAATTCAGGCCCAAGGGGTGCTATTGGGCAGCTGGTGCTGCAGATAGGTGGGTGGCAGGTGGTCTTTATCCTCCAGTGTTCTCCTATGATCATTAACAGACAGTGAAAGCTGAATTTCTCCTTTGTGTGTTTTATTTGCACTGATTTTTAAATTTTATTTTATTTTATTTTTTAATTATTATTATTTTCTTTAAAATCTCAGACTGTGAACAGAAATGGCCAGGTAATTCAGCTTGCCACTGGTAAATGTCTGCAAGTGGTCCCCACTATTGTTTGGGCCTGTCCTGTGCAGTGCAGGAGGTATGAAATACATGAAAAGTAACTACAGATACCAAAATTCCACAGGTGATAGCTCCAAGATCATCAGTGTTGCAAAAATGTGACTGTCGAGACAGCTGTGATGACAATAACAACAGCTATTGCTAGAGGTAACATTAAAAACATGGTGTTGTACTGCAGCTGTAGGAGACACTGGTGCCTTATCACAGGGAAAAACAATGCTCTGTGGTAAGAAAACATAGCAAATCCTCATCTGGAGTCTTTGAATGCAGCTATCATTTTTGGGAAGTGTCTTATTGACTCTGTTGTATTGTTTAGGCTACACTACATGGAAAAAAGAATTTAAACAAACATCTTAACTGAAGTTCACAACAGAAAATAAAGTTATATACTGCTCCTTTCAGGTGGAAAAGACAGAACTTTTTCTCTGTTATTAAGAGATCATGTGGAAATTCCAGTACAGAAGATTGTCTTGCTAATATACAAGATGAACAAAGGAGGGCTACAAAGATGATGAGGGCTGGAGGGCATGGTGTGTGAAGAGCAGCTGAGGTCTTCTGGTGCAGTCAGTGCAGAGCAGAGTACATTTAGTCTTTGTACAAGATAAAAAACTACCAGTGATGTATTGCATTGGTGTGACACTACACAACAGGGACCATGACTTGGCTGCGACAGAATCTGCTGTTGAAGGAAAGGAGAGTGATAGGAGGCAGGATACTATACTGAACTTTATTGTTCCTTCTGAAGAAATCACTTGGACTATGTGCACGGGCACAGTTTTATGAGGGCATGGAGATGGGGAAACTATAAGGTAACTGAGAAACATCCATACTGTGGATTACTGAATTGTATTATTACTGTGGATTCTGCTGGTACTTGGCAGCTGGTAAATGATCAAGAGCATTTATGCTGCTGATATAAATCAAAGTAGAAAGGAGCCCCAGGACTCCGCTATGTGTTCCTATGGGAATCCTTCCCAGTGTTGCTTTCATTTGAATCCTCCTTTGTTTATTTTGCAAAACAGAAAAGTTATTCTGAAGGACTCCTGGCTCCTCCAATTCCTGCTTTGGATATTCCAGCTTCCAGCAGAAATCAGACACCCTCTGGCTCCAGACTAGTAACTCCCCACTGTTTTCCCTAACCACTAAGAGGTCTAGCACGTACAATTTTGAACAGAGTATCTAACACAAAGAAATTCAAAATACTGTGACAGACTATGAGTGTGCTTTTTAAATTGCAGTTATAACTTTTGTATCCCATTACCCTTTAGAGGCATGGAAACTTCACAGCTTAAGCTTGAAGAAAAGAGTTAAAAATGATTAAGTATAATGGGTCTTCACATTGAGCGTAAGACATATGAAGCCAACTGGCAAGAAAATGCAAGATTAAGTACTTTTTGTAGTGGTAACTATTGTCATTAAAAAACCAAATGAGGTGCTGAACTGTCAACAAGAATAAAAATCTGGGTCAGCTCTTCTACTGACCTACAATGTCAAATAGGTTCAAGTGAGACCAAAGGCAGTAGCTTTGCAGGGAGCATCTCCTTTGGTTGATAACAAAATGAAAGGATTAAAGAGAAAAAATAAACTGTGATCACCTCCTCATTTTCTCAGGTAAACATCTGTCAGTCACTAGCAGAGATGTGATGCTGGCTTACTGATACATCTGCACATCTGACACAACATTGCCTATCTATGTCAGTGTACAGAGCATACTAATACCACTTGCCAGGACTGAAATTTAAAAAGGAGGACAGATATCTCAGAGGAAAAGACTGTGAACAACAGCAAATGTTAAGGAGAAACTGTAGTCAAGCAGTTTTCCTTTTATCATCAGTCAGGGTGCTTTTGTTCTGCCTCCTTTCACCCAAGAGAAAGAGGAAGTTTCAGAGGAGAGGAAGTGTCCCAGTCATTTTGGTCTGGTGGTAGTGGCCAACCATTCTTCTGTGATATTTTTTAATGCTCTAGGATGAAGATATCCTGCAGATGAATGAATTCAGAGGTAACTTTTTTTCCTCTGGCCAGAACCCAATCATACTTAAGTTTTCTTATGAGCTTGATCATTTCTGACACCTCTTTCAGTGTAAATTCTCTCAAACCACTAGTCAGGCACAGGTACAAATTCATCTACTGTTTGCATACAGACTATTCCATGTTGGCAGTTTTAAAGATGAATCCCTTTCTCTTCAAAATTAAAATTCCAGTTGTCATAACTCTGTTTCTTTATGTACAGATAAACAACAATTTAAGCTCAGGCTGGTAAAAACTGATTTTCTCAGTTCCTGTGGACAGCATCACTATTCTTGATGTAGCCATCAATAACCCAATTGTCCTGGAACCTTGACAGTCCGGGATGCCATGAAGTCTTCTCTCAATTTACTGCTACGTCACACTCCTTATATATCATCCTAATTCCCACACAGACGTGTACACCCGCCACACACCCGATATACGCGAGAAAAGCCTATACACACACACCTACCCAAACTCCTGCCCACTAGCTCCCTAATCTACAGGCCATAACTCAACTAATCCAGAACACTCATCCTACTCAGAAATACATTCCATGCATTCATTAACCCTTATACAGAAAACTCAGTCTCCCAACAATTCTGCTCGTTACTCTTAGTTGATGTATTTAGAGTCTTTTACTCAAGACTCATCTAGACCATATAAGCAGTTTGCACATCATGACTGGGATATAAGCTTCCATGTGCACAGCTAAATCTCTTGTCCAAGTTCTTTCAGCTTGCATTTTGTGATTGTAGTCTTCCTCTGTGGTTGCAACCTTCTTCTGATTCTTTGGTAACTCTTGCATTAAATACAAGGAGCAGCCTGCAGTAAACTATCTATCATCTCTCATTCAGTTGAATATATTGGGCCCTTGGTGTGTCTATGGTACCATACAGTAGCACTTGCTTGCTAAATTTTCAGGCCTAGAGGACATGCTTTCTCCTTTTCTTCTCCTCATTCCTGGAGGAGTCCCCTGTAAATATACACATAAGCTGTTCCACCAGCCTCTTTCAGGCTTCGCTGGAAAAATTGTGACGGAAGTGTTTTTGAGGTTGCTGGCATGTGCTGGTTTGCAGCAACTGGAGGATTGTGCAAGCCCAGTGTGCGGACAGCCGGCAAGGAAAGCATCCCCGACGGGTGCTTCATCCCCTCTCAACAAACGTTGCAACATTTCCGGGTTTTGTTCTGGCTGGACTGTCACCAAGTGCTGAGATGCAAATTCTTCTGCAAATAAAATGCCTTTCTTGGCTCTGTTCTCTTTCCAATTGTTTTCCTTTCAGTGTTGCCTGCAGTGACAATGATTAGGTTGCAGCCCATCACACTGACCAGTGTTGCCTCTCTGTGTCTGTGTGCTCATTCATCCAACTGTAGTTGCCTATTGTCTTTTGTCCTATAATCACTCTGAGGAGCAGAACTCTGTTTTCTTTTGTCCTTAGACCTATGGGACTTTGGTTTAAGACAAGGCGTCTTATGCCCTATGGTAACTTAAGCAAGAAACAATAAGTTTTTTTTTCCTTCAGTTAGAGGACAAATGCTAAGTTCTTACTCAGGCAAAGTCCAATTTGCTGTAGTTTAGCTGAATGCTGGTTGAGTAGGAACACAGAAATAAACTAAAGACTTGGTGCAAGAGAAAATAAAGAAAATATTTTTCTCAGCAATACTGCACACCGGAAAATATGCTATCTGCACAATGGCATAACAAAGAATTCATTCTTAGTGCTTTGTAAGGAGCAGTCAGGCAGAAAGGTGGTGTCCTTGTAGAGAGGAATTGGAAAGAGTTGCATCATTTTAGTCATGGTTTTCACAAGATGGGCCGTGCTTCCTGGTACATTTCCTGCACAGCCACATAGTCGGCCAGTATATATTGGTCTTTTGCATTCTCAGGAATAGGAAATGAGACTGTTTTTATGCCAAAAAATAAAATGATTGGAGAAGTGAAGAAGAGTGGTGTACTGTAGAGTTGTCCACGATGGCTATGGGAAATACTCACCGTCCTGCATTGTCCCTTAGACTATGCTTTGGATTTGTCCATATGGGCTACTTGGCCTGAGGAAACTATGTTAGGGAGCGTGCTCAGAAATCAATATTACAGGTGATCACTGAGTCTGTGTTATGGTCCTGTTTAATTTATAAGAAGAGATTTAACCATGTATGAATAAATCCCGAAGAGAAGGATGCAAAAGAAAACTGTAAGTTCACAGGCAGGAATGTGAATAAAAAACCCACATAGAAAAGAGTTTTAATTACTGGGTTAAACAAGTGTTTAGTTTTGAAATTTATGGTGTCCCCAAGCTTTGTCTGAAACAAGAATGTAGCTCTCCTAGGTGTGTCATAAGTCAGTAGTATTTGGTGGCCTCTATACTTGACAGCTAACAGTCTGATTACATAAAAGAATGAACAGTTCTTTTTTTAAGTGAACCCACTGCACAGTTCTGTGTGTAAATGCTTACCTTTGTTAAGAACCTGTGCAAGAATGAATAGGGGATGTACAGCTTGTCCTGTGGAGCAGTGATATCTCTAACAGACACTGAAAATACCACATTAGACACATTTGCACACTGAAGAACAGTTTAGATTAAAAGAACTGTGACAGTATGAGTCTGAGAAAGTTATTCCATAGTTTTGGAGCCCAGGAAATATTCATTAAGAAATGTCAATAATCAGAAATATAGTGAGTTGTGTATGCAGAAGATCTCCTTTACTGCTCTCTCTACAAGTGCTTCTTTTATTCCACGTGTCCCTGAAAGGAACAATGGAGTAAAAGTTCAGTGGTTGGCATGGTTAATTCTGGTCAGGAAAATCATTCTTAAATGTTGAGCAGTACTATAGACACAAAGCAGAGAATTTGCTCTCAGTGACTGTAAGTCAAAAGAAACCTAACAAGTTAGACTTAATACAAATTTACCAGAAGGTGGAGCTGGATAGTAAATCTAAACAATAACTTGCAATTAATACATTCCCGAGATTATTGCAGTTTGGAGGAATGGATGTGGTTGATGGACCAGTAGTTTCAGTGCACTTCAATTCAGATACTACAAATATGCTAAAGCTGGCATCTATAACAGAGACAACACTATAATGATCAGAGTAACCACAAAAATGCTCTTGAATAATACAGTGGTAATATAAAGAAGGCTGAAAAATATAGCTTAAAATAAAGAAAATGAAATGCTAATTTTAGCACCAGTTCTCCAAAGTGTTTAAGCATGTGCGTCTTTGAGCCAGCAAGGGAGTTATTCTGCCATGTGCATGCACATGTTACTCTGGGTTAGTCATCTTCAGGAAGCTTTAACCTGCACTAAATGCAAGAGGAATTGAGTACATAAAGCAAAACAAAACAAAGCAAAAAAACATCAACTGAAATAACCAAAATCAGAATCAGAATTGTTTCATCTACTAGAAAGGTATGTTTAATATACCATCAGTTTGCTGCAAGCCATTATTTTCTAGATTACTTCAGAAGTATATAGAAATATTCCTCTTCTTTTTCACCATCTGCAAAAACCTCTGCATGTGCTGATATCAACTGGGAAAAATTCGACCATTAAAAAATGGTAATAATAGGAAAGCAGCGCTATGCTCTGTTAGGACTTCAGTACATATGACCTGGCATTAACTATAAGCTTATTTTTGGAAATCCTTTGCATTTCTCTGTTGTCCACAGAACAAACTGAACATGTGCAGGTAGAGAGTACAAAGTCTTAGACTGGGATTGAAGGAGAAAGTAACTTTCAAACAGTAAAGCAGACATAATTATCAATAACTCTCTGTTTTACCATGGGCTATCTCTTAAAATGGTATGACTGTATATTCCATGCTCCCATTCCTTGGAGGCTGTCATGCTTCCATACAAATATTTCTTTAGGCGAGTGAGACAGACATTTAACTTCATCTTTTTTTGGTCCTGATTTATGAAATATCTCTTTGAAAGTATATTCTTCACTTCGTGGCTGGGCCAACAGCTTTAGCTGGTCCATCCCACAGCAAGACTTACTATCTTTTGTAAACTGTTCTTGACTGCAGCCCATTTAGCAGTGTCTGGAGCAGGAGCTGTGATGATATGAAAGCCCCAGCTTCCTTGTGAAGCTGAATATCCTTGTTGGAAATCTGCCTGGCTGATCTGCCAATCTTTTGTCAAACTTTTGGGTTCATATTTAGCCTGGTAGTAGTAAGGAGGTGTATCTGATGCAGAAATCTTTGGAAAACCGTACCTGCAAGTGGTATTTGTAACCATGGCCAATCCACAAAGCATGCAGTAGCTCTTCAACTGAACCCATGGCTTTGGCAGGGTTTGGTGGCAGAATAGAGACCTTGGCTTTCTCCTGGATGATGTGACTTCTAAATGTAAAAGTCAAGACCAAATGCACTGAAGTGATAGGTTTGTGGTGAAGTATTATTTGTGGAGGCCTGAGGGACAGAAGCATTTTTTGGCTTTCTTCATTTAGAAAAATTTCATTAACAATGCACGGTTGCCTAATAGTACTGGTCATCAGAGCAGCATGATGCACCTCCTGCTTGGTGATATTTGCTGTGTTGAGTACTAATATGCCAAAAGAGCCTCCAAAAATAACAAATAAGGGTCAACTACAGATGCAATCCAAAGTGAGGTCTACACTTGCCTTCACCATTGTCCTGTGATAGCTATTCCTTTTCAGTCCATCTACAAGTCATGATGTAAGCTTGTTGTGGTCAGAAGTTATTATCTAACAGTAAACAGAATTGGCATCTTGCTCCTTATGGGGAGCTGAAAATGAAAAGCTGTGCTTGGCTTCCTCATGATAATGAATTTTTTTTGCATGTGTTCTAAGGAGGCCTTCTCAAATAGCAAAGGCTGTTTGGAGAGTTTGTTCAGCAAAATGCTTTCCCGTTGACAGTTCAATAAAATAAATAATAAATTCAGAGCTCCGTTACATTCCATCATAACTGATATAAGCCTAGAATGATTAATACCAGCTCAGTAAAGCCCTCCCAGATATGCATCTCAAAGAAGGCAGAGGGTTTGGGTCTTCAGTTGAAGTACCTGAATTAATTTAAATATGATTGTATCTCACATATTTGGCCTTAATTGTCTCCTCCTGAAAATTCAATACCTTCATTCATGCTCCTGGTCTCCAGAGATTCCAGAGCACCACACTGTCCCCACTGAAAGGAAATGAAAAATCGGCTGATTCTAACCAGACCCCTTCAGCAACTTTACCCATTTAAGTGCTGTATCCTGCAGAGTGATTAATGATTTTTTTCCTTTTACATCTAACAGAAAAGAAAGCAGGAAAGAAAGAATGCGTACTGTTGTTCACCTTCTAGCCAATGGTCTACAAAGGCATAGTTTGCCAGGATATATGTGTTCCTTTTTTTTTTTTTTTTTTTTGCTTGTGAGATATATTGATGTTTAGTGTATCTAATATTGTCTTTTCCTTGTATGTGGATGGAGCCTACAGCATCTTATCAGCATCTTCTTATACATGGCTTGAATTTTGCTTTCTTTGGGCCCTTTTTGAAACTGCAACTTGAACCTGTTCACCAGCCTTTTATTAACATGTGTTTTATGGTACAGGTGTAATAATTAATCCAAATGGTTAGCAGATGTGGCTGTCTATCTCTGGGCATGTCAGTTCCTACACACCACTCCTTAATCAAGGAGTGCCCAAGCAATGCCAAAGTAAATGAAAGAAAATAAATTCCACTGAGATATTTATGAGGGCCACCTGGACAGGGAAATGCCTTGGCCTTTGCCTGTCCCCTGCTCCAGGTGGCTACAAAAGGCTGAAGTCCCTCACTAAATACAGGTCAAATCAATCTTGCAGGGAGTTGAAAATGAAAAGCTGTGCTTGACTTCCAAGTTTAACGATAATGAAATTTTTTACATGTGTTCTAAGGAGGCCTTCCCAGCTCACTTTATTTATTTGAAATTTCCATTATTTTTACTGGTGCCAGAACCTGCTGGACCTCACATACAAGAGCTGTTCCGAAGGTAGTGCCTCCTGTTTTATTAGTTTGGCCCACAATGTCAGAGGCGAATGTTGGTGGTACAGCAGTAGAGGTAGAACCTTCTCACCAATATTCCAATATACGTTGTTGCCACGTGACAAGATGGCAGCAGAGAGGCAGTCTGACAGCATGGCATCTGACGTGGAAGTGTGTCTGAAGCAAAGGTGTGCAGTTACATTCCTCTGTGCGGAAAAACCTGGCACCCATTGACATTCATCAACACTTCCTAAATACTTATGGAGACCGAAGAGTGGATGTGAGTGCAGCGAGTGGTGACAGTGACAGTGGCTTGCCTCCACCGGTGCAGATTTTTATGGCTGCAGCATGGAGGCTCTTGTTCATGGCTGGTGAATATCCATAGCTAATGGTGATGACAATGTTGGAAAAGTGTTTTGCAGCTGAGAATTTGCTTTATTGAGTCATTACATTTATTGTTGTCTTTGTACCTGTTGTATTTTCCATGGAAATAAACAGGAAGCAGTACTTTTGGAGCAACCTACATAATTCAGGTTTCTGATTTCTGCCTCCTTTCCTGGCAAGCTAGATCTAAGGATCTTTTTCATGTTGTCAGCTGGTCTCCAGGTGTTGCTTTGCAAATCACAAAGAGAAACACTAGATTTCTACACACCTGCCATTTCCATGCACATCTCTTTTTTCAAGTAGTCATAAGCTTCATGTAGGTAATTTTTGGCAGATTTTCAACAAATTCAGTTTCTGCCTCAACTTCCCTACAACATCATGGCCACTTAACCACCACCCAGGAAGTTTCCATCATATGCTCATATGCTTTGTCACATCCAGCTGTTCATCACAGGAGAACAACCACCCTAACGTAATCAAAATCCTTTTTTATTTGAGCTATCAATGCCTGATTTTCTCCACAATTTAGTCATGCTAGAGAGAAATTTCAGACCAAAACCAACTATATGATTCATAATTAGATCTGTGAGACCTATTAGCTACCAGCTTCTCATTAACCAGTCTGAAATTCTGTGCCAGGAAGCGTCACAGTCTGCTTAGAACAGCAGTGGGGCCTACATCAACCAAATGGTAGCAACAGCAAAAAAATAAAAAAATAAAAAAAATCCTGAATGATGCTGATTTCATAACGTATATTCATGATTTTTTTTGTTACCCATGAGCAAGATCTTTGAATCTAGAGTCTTCTCTTCTTCAGTGTGCACAGCAGTGTGTTGAATGGATTATTCTTCCATAATTTGACTTATTTATTTGCAATGTGAGAACAGCATGAAGTAAACACCTGGGAAGTTTCAAGTGTCAAGGTTCAGATGTTTTTCAGTTATGAAGCACAAAAATAGAATCTTTTTAGAACAAACACATTAAAACAAAAATAAAAAAAATTCAGATAAGCCATGCATTTTGTAACTTGAAAACTGACGTTATTCTTGTGGCTTCCAAAAATATCCTCTCCTGCACCATGACTAATGCCTGCTACAGTTCCACCAAAACAAGGTCAAAGTTATTGGTTTAAGATTAAAGTCCCACATCAAATTAACTATGATATTTGATATCTGGTAAATATTATCCAGGGCTAGTTGAATGAGAGACATTGTTTTACGCAGCAGATTGGAGTAAATAAAAAAGTGCGAGACAACAAAAACCTCAACACTCTGTAACGAAGCATTCCCTCCACAGCCAGTCTCAAGGGAAAAAAAGGAAGACTGGTGGTCAGAAAAAAAAATCCTTTCGATATGAAGGAAGCATGTGTCTGGCAGCTTCAAACATACACATGAAAAGTAGACTGTTAGAACCAAAGGCTTTATCCATATGTTGAACTCTGAGTCTCCCACTTCTTCCAGAAACGATTAGCTAAGGGTATTTTACACATTTCAGTCAAAAAGAAGAGAGGAAGAAATACTACAGGGAGATGTTAGCTATAGCACTGGGAGATGTACATCTTCTTATCTCTCTCTACATGTATCTCTCACAGTCTTTCCTCCCCACCTGCCCAAGACCTGGCCTTATAAGCCAAGTTTCTAGGGGATTACAGTTTCCTGAAGCTTCCTCTTGGTCATATATAATTATTGGCATGAGATTGGCCATTCTTTTTCTTCTTTATTTTTTCCCCCTCCAGTTTGCAGAACATTCTCAGGAATCCAAAATTAATTTAAAAGTTGTGTCAGTTCTCAGATAATTCCCTAACCAGTTCTGTTAAAACTCTTGGCTGCAGTGGATATTCTTTCTTTTTTTATCCTAAGGAAAAAACTTGGAGGTAAAAGCAGTGCCTGTAGCTCAGACAACGTTTAATGATCCCATATCAGTGGTAGAACAAACACAAGTTGTACCACTTAATCAAAATAATCATCATTCATTTACAAAGTTATCAGTACTATCAGTGTCCCTTGCCTTTGCACATGAAAAAAGGATACCTGCTAAAAATGCACTTGAACCAGTGAACTGTGTGGGATGCTGTCTTCTCATATTTCTACTCATTCAATTGTTTTCTAGCCTCTGCTTTTGCAATCTTAGCTCCCCATTTATTCACGGACACGAAATGCACGTCAGAGATACAAGCAGAGGAATGGTTTTAATGGTTTTCTATCTGGTCACCGCACTCCCTGAAAATGCTGTTAGCTAAACACCAGTGCAGATGTTCTGGATTGTTGAAGCTTTGTGCTCTGCGCAAAAGATGGAAATAATGCAAAAAGCTCTCCTTGGCCAAGTGACCACAGTAAAGAGCCTTAAAGATGAAAGGGAGAATTTTGGATTTCAAGTACAGGGCTGTAAACTCTGGCAATCATTAAAGCGTAGAATATGTACGTATCTGTGTAAAAGCTTTCCGACAACACAGCTTATAAAGGGAAAGTTGGATGACTGAAATAATCAGATGCCTGTCTGAAACTGGCAGGCAAAATGATGGAGGCTGAAGCAGAGCTTCTGCAGTCTACGATTAGTACCTTCAAAGTGGATTTGTGTAACTCTGATCCTGCCCGAGTAGCTCAAAATTTTGTGGAGTTCAAGATCTAAATGTAGTGCATATAGTGTATGTCCATAAAATAGCCTTCAGTATGGACTTTTAACTTGTGTCACTATGTATTTTCACCCAGAAACTAGTAAATAAGAATTAATGTGGTGTAAGTTAAATGTTTTTAAATCATTTGATAAATGGGAAAATTATACTACATATCTGGAAGCTCTATTAAATAAGTGTGGTTTATGTGGGGTTCTGCATGGGTCTCGGTTTTCAGAATTAAACTATTGAATATTATCGTCAATGACCAGGATAAAAATATGCAGTTACCACTGACAAAGGCAAGACTGGTTATGACAGAAAGAATATGAAGTGAAAAAAAGAAAAAAAAAAAAAAAAAGAGAAAAAAGAAAAAAAGGAAGAAGATAAAACAGTGATGCAAACCAGATTGCCTGGTAAAACAGATGCAAGCAACACATTAGGAACTAAAGGCATTTGTTTGGAAAAAAGAACCCAAGCCATACTTACAGAATATATAACTGGATTGTATACTGCATATAGTCGATGGCTCTGGAGGGTTTTGGGGAGCACAATGAGTATGCAGTGAAATAGGAATTCCCTGAGGACCTCCAGAATGATTTCCTTACTTGAATAGACAAAAGACAAACAAATACCAGTATGTCATTTGATGATGATGTGGCCATAACTGCTATATTCTCTGGCGTCTATAGTGCAGCTGGAGAGTGAATCGTAGGAAAACTCTCATAGAGGAATCAAGAGGTTAGTGAAGAGGCTGGAAATCTTAGACCAGCTAGCAAAAGACTCAAGAAGATTTGAAAAGGCTGATAAGATGAATGTTCTACTTAGAGCTTTTTCTCTTTTTTTAAATCTCTTGGAGATAGGCAACTCCAAACCAGTGGCTGGAAATGAAAACATGGCAACTTCAGGCCAGAAACAAGTCACATATATTTTTACCAGAGGACTGCTAATTACCAAAAGAATTATCTAGTAGTTATGCAAGGTTCTCTATCATTGGCAATTTGAAAATCAAGATTGACCATTTCTCTTAAAGATGTACCTTCATTCCAAACAGAAGTAGTTCAGGGAAGAAATTGTCTGGCATGTTCTATTCTAGAGCTCATAACAGACATGGAGGCTGCTCCCCTCTGGCTTTGCAAACTGTGAATCAGTGCCTTAATTCTTTTATGGGGAGGTCTATGCTTTTGGGGTTTGTTTTTCCTTTTGAATAGAAATTAGACATTATTGCATTTGTAGCATTAGTTCTCCCAGACAACCAATAAATCAGACAAATATTTTGCTTGCAATGTTTAGTTCACTTTAGCCACAAAAAGACTAAGGAGAAACTTGGACTGGAACATATGTATCACAAAGGGAGGAAGAGATAGCTTTATGGGCTGTGATGGTATGACCTCATCCAACATTGGTCTTTTTAGATGTCAAAACCCAAATTGTTTGGGATCGTTTTCCTCTATTTGTTGTTTGCTTGTTTTCTTTTAATTGAGGCTAGAGTTATAAACAGAGAGAAAAGTCTCAAGGGAGCCAAAGTAGGACAAGAAATTTTTTTATTTTTTTTTTTATTTCTTTCTTTCTTTTTTTTTTTTTTTTCCCCTCAGAATTATCCCAAGATTTTAACTTGAAGTGATTTTAATCTCGAAACTCCAATCTCTATGTAGGCACATGTTGAATCAATTGAAAAGTGACCAACAGGTAAATATCTCTGGCACGGCACTGCTAATAATGTAGCAGACCTTTAGCAGAAGAGGAAACCCTTTTGACCTTTCTTGTGAAAGCTTTTCTGTGGCCTTAGGTTTGGTTGATTTTTTCTGTTAAACTGTCATTACAAATGCAAGAAGCAGACACCTGCAAGAAGCTGATAACTTTATGTACATCAACAAGAGAGAAAGCAGAGGCAAACAGACTTTATTTGGATTTAACAGAACACCAGGGAGAGGTATGCAGAGAGATTGACTGACAAGGGCTTCAGTAGAAACCTGTTAGCTCGTAACGTGAGAAAGTGCTTGTAAATGTACAAAAACCCTGTGGCCCTTTCTGAAACTAGGACACTTTGCCTGAAATATTCTACTTCTTTCCCCATTGTTTCCTATCCTCCTGTGTTGAGGTCTAACCACAGAACAAGGCACCACTGACCCGCACTGCCGTTCTCTATATCCATCTGGAATATGTCAAATGTTGGCAGACTGCCCCTTTGCAAAACCCTGACAGATGAAGGAGGTAACCTGTATGTATTTTTAAAAGAATAAAATTCTCCTGTGTGCTATGATCCTATCAGGTTTTGCATCCCAAATAGAGACAAGCTAGGCTCACCATATATATAGGAAACTTCCAAGAAACCGTGAGGCATTAAAACATTAGTGTCACAACATGAATAGAAAATGAGCTCCTCTTAAGGGAAGAACCAGTGCAGTAGGGTTACTGGATACTCATCTTAATTTACACAGAAACCAAATTTTCTGCCTACATTTGACAAATTATATTCGTGAATGATGCCAGTTTATTTTCACACGAGGCAATTAAAGAAATTTTGAAGAATTTTCTTCCCATTATTTGAAAATGTCTAGTCCTAAAAATGTGAGACCACTGACGATTTTTAGTTAGAGCTATTAGTTAAAATTGAGACATTAAGCCCAATTCTCCACCAAGCGTTACCTCTGATAATTCCACCTCCTCACTTTCCTTCTAGACAAGAGATTTTTCAGTCTCTGCCCTACACTGCTGTAAACACGGACAGTGTTCCATAAAATACCTCTTAGAGGTATTGCAGGTAGCAAGTATTCCAACATGTGTTTTGTCATAAAATTATTTCATTGTTTTTAAATGCTAACTTTTTTTTTTTTTTTAAATTATTGGATTTTCTGCAAAAATAGACATGAATTACCAGAGTATTTTGGACAGCAAAATGTTGGTGATTTTTATAACTCTTGTTTTCTAGAAAAGTAGAGTTCTACAGAGTAGAGGTGCTTTGGTGTATTGCTGCTTCTTTCAGCAGATTAAGGTAAATACCTGCTGAAGCTTATCAAAGTCAGTTGGACTGTAGCTTTAGGGTGGCTTCGTTGTCATAATATGATTATCATAAGAGAGATTCTCAGCTTCTCTAAGTCAATACAGATCTATCAGCTTTGTTATTTAGAATACTTATGGGCTCTTCCCCCAGTTTATGCAATAAGACGGTGTAATATATGTGGCTGCACTGGTTGATTCTTGGAATTTAAAAATGAAGAACAAACACCATGCCAATTACCAGTGTACATTATATGGAATAACAAATCTCAGGTCAAAATCTAAACAGAAGCCATAAATGTGGCATGCAGACTTTCTACCCCAGCTCTTGACTCCCATGGGTCCTGCACAACAGAGACAAATGCTAGGGAAAGACACATAAGCCTGTTGTTAAATCAGAGAAGAGAACAGCGAAAGCATGGGATCATCCAAAGAAATAAGGAACCTATAAGCAAATCAAAATTCACAGACACTCTGCATCTGTAGGAATTTACAGAGATCTTAAAGTTTCCATACTGCCACACACATTAAAAAATTGTTCATTTTAAAGAGGGTGAAGTAATATTCTGGTAATTTACTCCAATCATTCTTAAAGGAATTAGAAAGTTCCTGAGTCTGTGAGAAAACACTAAGATTCACAGGACCATGGTGAGATTAGTGCTTGAAACTTTTTTCCATTGTTTTCTCCCAGAACAAAGTTGTATTGGAAACCATTCTTATTCTAGCAAAGACAATTAAGTTACAACAATTGAAAACAATTGAGGTTTTGCTTCTCAGTGTTTTTGGTTATTTAACACCAGGTGATGCACTGTACAAGATTATCACCCCCTATAGTTCTATTTTGGTGAAAAAGAAACTCCAAAGTTTAACTTGCAGCTTAGTACACGGGTTCATTACACTGAGTTGCACTTATTACCCACACGACATAATTCTTCACCCAAGCTATTAATTTATATTTGAGATCTATATCTGAAGAGCAACTTGGGGCATTTCTTAAAAAAAAATTATTTAGTGTTATTTTCCCTTGCTCAGCACTCCATAAAATCATGAATGCGGTAGATAAGGTCAACAGAAAGCTGTTACGCTAAAAACTGCAAAGGCATTAGATGAAACTAATGGCAGAAGTTTAGAACAGATTTTAGAAGTATTTTGTTACATAATGGTTATAAACTTCTGGCACTTGTTGCCACAGATGGTTGTAGAGACAGACAGATTTCAGGATTTAGACAATATTTTACAAAGCAGGTTCATCAAATGGACCAAAATATTTACTAAGTGGTGTACTCCCTAGTGTCCTTAAATCAGTGGTTGTGGAATCCAAGGGCCACCAGCAGTGACTAGCTTTGTGTTATCCTGAAACTATATATCCTATTGCCACTGCTGGAAACAGACATAGGATAATAGGAGCCACTGCTCTGATCATGAATGACGTTTGTTACATTTGCAAGAATTTTCTCTACTCAGACTGTAGTCCAAGATTAATTTAATTACAACTTTTAACAAGGAAAACGGAGACTTGTCCTTGTCTTTTCTTTAGCGTTACTGTGAACACTTCAGCATCCTGAGAGGAGAGGGCAACCTTCCCTTCCCATCCACCTTCTCCTGGGGACGAAGGAAGCATAAAGAGGTCAGAGGAAAGAATCCCAATCATGTCTGTTGTCCATGGAAGTTCAGCTTCAGATACATTTCTGATTCCTTCATTTGTTGAAAGCGCAGTTTGTCGCTGTCTTCTGCTCTGCGTTTGAGTGAAGAAGCCCTCCTGTTCTTCATAAAATGCCACTGGGCTTCAGCAAGAAAAAGGCAGAGAGAGAAAGCAGACAACATCTTCCATTTCTACACTGGCAGATGTTGCCTGAGCTGCCTCTGGCAGTAAGGACAAGACTCAGCCTTTGCAGACCCAAGTTCAAGTATAGTAGTTCAGGGGTGAAGGATCATAAATGGTCTCATACTGCACTTTCATGTTCAATCATGGAAATATTTCTTCACTCTCTTTCACTGTTGCCAATCTCCTAATTGAAAGCCAAGGCTAAAAATCTAACAGGTTGGGTAATATAGACTTGAGATTAAATTCATTTTTATCATTTTTACGGATTTGCACATTATGATTTGGCAGATATTGGCAATAAATCAGCTTTCCCCAAATTCTGAAAGCTGATTATCTCCTTCCCTCTTTAAGGTGTGCAAAATCAATTACAACCCAGCCCTGTGGCTGGGTCTTCCTTTAAGGCCTTTTTGTTGCACGATCTTTTGCATGAGGGGGTAAAGCTCTTCACAACCTCTGTAATGCAGTGACAAACCCCTGTGATTTTAGGGCCAAGATCTTTTGCATCTGTAAGAGAGCTACTGATGCTCACCTTCTGTGTGCGGGAGGCCAGGGCACAGGGAGGCCGTAGGGCCATTTGGTACGCTGCCTGGAGCCTCTTTGGCAGCAGCACTTTCTCTTTTAACAATATGAATTAGTAGTTGCTATTAGCATAAAATCACCAGTTAAAACACTCTCAGCTCATTTTTTAACAGTGGAGCTAATTGCCCTTAAGTGCCTGAGCTCCAGCAAAACGAAATGGCACCTTTGTGCAGAAACCCCCAGTGTTTCCCCGTACATCCATAACGACCTCTAAAATAAGCCGTTACAATCCTGACATGGTACCAGCCTGACACCTTGGGCTGGGATTTAATTTTGAGTTATGGCAGCGTTAGGAAAACATATGATGTGGCCGTTTGTTTGCAGAAAGAAGGGGGAAAAAATCATAAAACCCTCTTTTTTTATGAGCTGTCGCTTGATTCGTTCCTGGAGCCCCAAGTAGCGAGCGTCTAAATCAATGCACACAGCTGTTCTTGCTTCTCGGAGCCCAGCAGGTGTACTACCCAATGCGCCTGCCATCTCCCCCCACTCACATAACAAATAATAACGTCTTACACACACCAGCCATCCATCACAGTTACGGCCGGCCCCGGTGAGGCCGCTGTTCTCAGGGTAGCGTGGAGATTTTTTTTTTTTCTTTTTTTTTTCTTCCTTTTTTTTTTTTTTAATTTTTTTTTTTTTTTTTTTTTTTTAAATCCTGTGCCTTTTTACTGTAGAAAAACCCTGCCCCTGGATTATTAGTCACACTTTCTGGACTCCTTTAATTGAATAACCTTTGGCTCTTGTGGCAAAGGAAAAAAAAAAAAAAAAAAAAAGGAAGAAAGAAAGAAAAAAACAAACCCACACACCACAGTGTTTATTTGTGTTAAAAAACAATAGGCATATTGTGACTGGCGAAATCAATTAGTCTTCCTCTGCAGTAAGGACCCACATCTGGTGTGATTTAAGTTAATGTAAGGGAAGGGCCGCAGAGGCCCGAAGACCCTGAGTTCTCATTTCAACAGGTGACAGAGAAGGCATAAAAGGCTAATATATACTACAAGTGTGGAGGCAAGGCTATAAATACTGGAAGGTTTACTTAGGAGGTAAAACAAAGCTAAGCAATAAGGCAAAATAAATACCTTCCTGAGCTGGGCTGTCACCTGGCATGAGCAGAGGCAGCAGGAGGGAGAGCAGCTTGGGAGGTGTGCAGGCTGGCGAGGCTGGAGGGCAACGCGGAGGAAAATGCTCACTTGCAGCTATTTGCAGGCATTCTTTCCACAGGGAAATGAGAGTGGGGAAAAAGATGTGGAGTATTTGCTCACCTCCTTGTGTACCTTTTAGCAAATAGGTTTTGCAGAGTTCTGGTAGGATCCATAAGCCATCGAACTCATGAAGCCTGCTATCCTGTGGATTTGTTTCCTGCACACACACACAGTCCTTCTCTTGCCCTGCTGGTGTAAGGAACCACCTCCCTGCCTCTCCTTTTCTGACATCTCTTTTCCTCCTGGCTTCTTTTAGACCTTCCCCTATTCCTTCTACCTTACCTCAGCATCCCCAGCTCTTTATGCCTTTCTGTAACTGAAAACGCTAATCTCATCCTTCTCCATTACTCAGAGTCCAATTTTCATAAACAATTAAGGAACTTATCTGAGAGCCATTCAACTCTCAAATTTTGTTGCAATAATCCTTTAGGTTTGGTGGGTCTTAGGAAGAGACTGACATGCTCAAGAGGATAGATGCTGTAATTACAAAGCCTTTGTAAACTAGTCTGAGGTGACATCGTCAGCAGACAGTCCTGCCTTTTCGGTAACATGGCAAGAGGCACCAGAGTGGGTGTGCATGAAAAGGGGCAACAAACAAACCTGAGAAGCATCAGGAGCCTCGTGTCTATCTGGCAAGAGAAGAGGGAAGAGAGCTTTTGCAGCCACTTCTGATGCGGAGCGCATTTCTTCCAGTACTGTTGTATCTGTGTGTCATGAAACAGCACGATAGATTGACTGGATTGGATGTATGAGAGGAGACTTGCTTTCAGCAAAAAGATGCTGTTACTGTAACCGTTGTTCCTGAGCTTTTCATATCCCCATACTAGCAGCCACCTTAGAATGGGAAATACGTTGTGTGGTCCCTAAGTGCAAACTCTACTTGGTAAAAGCTTCCTTGGTCTGAATCACTGTTCCTTTGCAGTGGGATTCCCAGTGTATATGTTTTGCTTTGCATCTCTCCCAGAGAGAGATTCAGTGATTTCACTTGAATTTCTTCACATCTGCAAATAAGTTAGTCTGCAGACAGCCCCCAATGCCCTTTTGGAGGGAGAATGCAGGCAGGTACTGGGACTTGGAATAATATAATGATAATAATAAAGGTTTTTGTTGTGTCGTTGTTTTGTTGTTTTTTTCTTTTCTTTCTTTCTTCTTCTTTTTTTTTTTTTAAATCAGTTTCCAACAGCTGGTTGCCAGTTGCCCTCTGACATAGACACATAAAAGGGAAGTAGTGAGTCCTGTACCAGCAGGGATCACTGGAAGAAATGCAGCCCTCATAAATCAAGACAGCACTGTTACATAGCTTTAGCACAATGAAATGCATATGTGCAAAGGAGACTGAAGAGGGACCCCACTCACTGGCTGGGAGGATGCAGATCTGGCTCTTGGGAAAGGAGCATTTCTGCCACCACTGAAAGCTGTAGGGAGGATTCTGAGCTTGCTTCTTCTAGGAACTTTGATAAGAAGCTGACAAGACTTTGGGTGGAGTGAGAGCCCTCCCTGCAGCATTCTTGAGGCAGGTTTCCAGCTTGTTCCCAGAGCCTGGCCTAGTTATTTAGTCCACAGCAGTGGACTTCCTACTCTGTTCAGAGAAGATGAGATCATTACTTGATTCATTTTTGTGATGGGATGGAAAGTATTTTCTTTCGTTTCCCTATTCCCTATAGTCTGTGAAGGCCTGGAGGGACTGCAAATGTCATGTCATGTTGTGCACTGGTTCTTAAGGGGGACTTCAACCATCCTGGTATTTGTTGGATATCATCGTGATATTAGTTGGATTAGCAACACGGGCAGGCATGCACAGTCCAGATGTTCCTGCAATGCATTGAAGATAACTTTCTAGTGCAGATGGTGATGAAGCCAGTGAGGTGAGTTGTGCAGCTAAACCTTGTATATACTAAAAAGGAAGAGCTGTCTGGGGATGTGAAAGCTGGGAGCATCTTGGGATGGAGTGATCATGAGATGGTGGAATTCAAGATCTTGTGTGAAAGAAGTAAGGCAATAAGTAGGACTGCAACCCTGGACTTCAGGAGAGCCAACTTCAGCTTCCTCAAGAACCTATTTGGAGGTATCCCATAGGAAGCCCATGAGTATTGGTGGGTACTCAAACACCAGTTCTTAGCTCAAGTTTGGTGCATCACTAAGAGTAAGAAATTAGGGGAAAATGGTAGGAGATCTGCATGAGTGAGCAAGGAGATCATGGATAAACTCAAAGGGAAGAAGAAGAACATGAAATATGGGAAAAAAGGCCTGTCCACTAGTAAAGAATATAGGAATGTTGTCAGGACCTGCAGAAGTGCAATGAGGAAGGCTAAGGTCTACTTGGAAATTAGCTGGCAAATGAGGTGAAGGATAGTAAGAGTGTTGTTTTTTTATAAATATGTCAGTTGTAAAAGGAAAACTAGGGAAAACATAGGTCCACTACTAGATGAGGTGGTTGACCTGGTAACAGGGGATGCTGAGAAGGTAGAGATACCGAATAGTTTCTTTGCTTACGTTTTTACTACAAAGACTGCTCAATGGGAATCCCAGACCCTGGAGGTAAGAGAGAGAGACTGAGGAATGGGAGACTTCCTTTTAATCAAGCAGGATCTGACCACTTAGCCCAAATCAATGCATGCAAATCCATGGGCCCAAATGAAATGCAACCACATACGCTGAGCAAGCCAGCAGAGGTGATTTGCTAAACCATTCTCAATCATGTTTGAAAGGCCTTGGGGGATGGGGTAGATCCCGGAGGACTGGAGGACAGCTGAAGTCACATCAGTCTTCCAAATGGGCAAGAAGGACAATCTGGGAAAATATAATCCTGTCAGCTTCACCCCATTCCTGGAAAAGTGATGGAACAACTTGTTTTGGATGTCATCTCCAAGCAATTTGAAGAGAAGAAAGTTATCAGGAGTAGTCAACATGGATTTACCAAGGGGAAATCATGCTTGACCAACCTGGTGGCCTTCTATGTTGCTATCACTGGCTGGCTAGATGGAAGGAGAGTGGTGGATGTCGTGTACCTTGACTTCAGCAAAGCATCTGACACTGTCTCCCACAACATCTTTGTAATGAAGCTTAGAAAGTGTGAGATAAATGAATGGACAGGGAGGTGGATTGAAAAATGTCTGTCTGGATGCCTACCTGTTCAACCAACCATAGGGAACCTGCATTAGCAAGGGGGCTGGACTCAATGGTCTCTATAAGTCCCTTCCATATCCTGCTGTTCTGAGATTCTGTGATTCTGTGAACCCTGCAGGCAGCTCAGCACCACACAGTTGTTTGCTCACTCCCACCATCCCAGGGGGTTGAGGAATGGATTGAAACAAAACAACAAAGTAGAATTTGTGGATTTAGATAAAGCTATTTACTAAGATAGAGAAAAGGAAGAGGGGGAAAATGGATAATAGTTATGACAGAGATATATATACAAGTGATGCACAAACAACTGTTCACTATCAGATGACTGATGACAGCTCATTCCCAAGCAACAGAAGAGAGCCCAATGAATTCCCACCATTTTAATGCTTTCCTTCTTCATGATGTCATATGATACGTAAGGAAACTACTGAACAGTTGCGTTAGAGAAGAGCTAAAAACTTGGTGACCTGGTCCCTTTTGGGCCTCCAGAGGGTCCTCTCTCCCTTTTGGGTTCCTTTCAGAAGCCAGAAGTGATGCTGTGGGTAAATAAATTGGTATTACAGGTTTGAAATCTAGAGTCTGATTTTTGGGTGGTCATGTGAGGAGCCAGAACTTGGACTCAGTGATCCTTACGGGTCCCTTCCAACTTGGGGTAATCTACGAATCCACTTAGAAAAGAGGAGTCATCCTCATCGCTTATCCCTTTGGCTAGCTTATGTCAACTGTCCTGATTCTGACTCCTCCCAGATCCTTGGGCCCCTGTACCTCCCAGCTCCTTCCTCACCCCCCCCGATTGGTAGGACAGTAATTAAGAAAGAAAAATGAAATGTCATTGGCTCTGTACAGCACTGCTAGGCAACAACTAGAAACACCAGTCTATTATCAACATTATTTTTCTCCTAAAACCAAAGCATAGCATTATAACAGACACTGAAGAAATGCAGCTCTGCCTCAGCTGAAACTGAAATACATCATCAAATTCTTTATTTTCAGATTCTTTAAATCTTTCTTTTGACTCATAAAACTTTAACTAGAGAGCGCCAGTTCTGGCTGTAAGGCTCAGATGGACTAGTGGTAGCAATCCTTAAAATAAATGATCATGAAGCTTCTTCCAGGAGCTGAGAATCACACAGAGCTGGGCTGTACAGGTATGTAGGCATGGCATTTCCTACAGTTTAGCTGTCCAGTTTATGCATTCCTTTCCCATTGTCTCTTCCCTGAGTTTAAAGAGCCCCTGGCAAAGGTGCAATCTGGAAATATGCCACAGAAGAGAGGACCATCCAAGGTAGTGCATAGGTCCTGGACTGAATGGATGATCCATTACCGTGTCATCTGCTTTTGAAAGAAAAACAGCATTAAATAAGACTTCAGGAGCTGCCAGTTTTGTTCATCTGTGCTCATTCCAAAAGTTAAATATTGTGCATTCCCTTTAGCTTCCTGTAGTCATTGGATTTTGTTTCATTTGCTGGACTTAATAATATCAGGCATCTTCTCCAGTGTATGCATACATTGTGTTAGAAGCCCTCGAATGATTCATGCCTCCCTGTTAGGGATGCAGGTAGAATTTAACAGAAAGGTTTTTAAGTGTGTAGATCAGTTCTACAGTAAACTCTCAAGGGGGCCAGTAGATGCAATTAACAGGAATGATATAGTAGAGTTTATCAGCATGTTGTTATGGAGACCTAAATTTGGGACATGTGTTTAGAGTTTCACACAGCCAGCAGCTGCTTATAAAAAGCATTAAAAAATATATGCACAGGCCAATATTTTTTAATCACAGAAGGTATGATGCCTAATATCATTGTGGATTGACCACACGTTCCCCACAAGCAACCACACAAGCTCTTACTCAATCCCCACATCTCAGAGGGCTGGAGAAGGGAATAGGAAGTATAAAAATAAGAAAATTGTTGAGTTGAGATTAAAGGCAGTTTAATAGGTGAAAGAAAGAGGAAAAAATCCCAGTGATGCACAGGCAGTAACTCACCACCTCCCACAATCAAGCCAATGGCCAGCCAGTCTCCAAGCATCAACCACATCAGAAGACAAGAGCCCTACAACACTTTTCATTCACTCCAGATTTTATTGCTGATCATGAAGTTATAGAGTATGAAATATCCCTTTGGTCCATTCTGGTCTTGATGCTGTCCCCTCCCAACATCTTGCCTACCCACATTCTACATGCTGGGGTGGTGCAGTGTGAGCTATAGAGAAAGCCTTAACAATGTGCAGGCACTGTTCAGCAATAGCCAAAATATTAGTCTGTTATCAAAAATGTTAACCACAGATCCAACACATGGCTCCATACAAGCTGCTATAAAGAAAGTTAACTCCATCCCAGTGAGACCCAGAACAAATATGAAGTTCCATCTTTGAGACATAAATTAGTACCCGTGCCAGAAGTTCACTGAAGACTAGTGATCGTGGAAGAAATGCTACAGACTTGAAATGATGACAGAGAAAGTCAGTCAGTGGGAAGTCTAGATCGTATATCAAATTCAGATGACTCTTTTTAAATTGACATATAGCCAAATTCAGTTTCACAGGTAGAAGAATAAGCCAGGTTCTGAAAAACTCTATCCTGGCACACCAAGGTTTGAAAATCTTAAGCAACAAGCATTCAGCATGTTTTCCCCATCTGCTGCTGTGAGTTGAAAGAACTAAAGCTATCATTGGGAAGGTGTGAAACTACAGAGAAGAAGAGATTTTACCTCCTTGTAGAGTAATAGTGAAAAAGGCATGGGGTTAATTCTAGCCCAACTCCCCTGCAATGACCAGGGACACCACAGCTAGATCAGGTTGCCTAGGGCCTGAACTAGCCTTGCCTTTAAAGTCTCATGGTACGGGGCGTCATCCACATCACTAGGTAACCTGTTTCATTGCCTCACCAAAAATTAGAAGATTTTTTTCTTATATCTAACCTAAATCTACCCTCTCTGAGTTTGAAGCCAATTTCCCTTGTTCTGTCACTACAGATACTGCTGAAGAGTCTGTCCCCTTCTTTCCTGTAGCTCCCCTTTAGATACTGAAAGCCTCTATCCAGTCACCACAGAGACTTCTCCAGGATGAACAGCCGCAGCTCACTCAGCCTGTCCTCATAGGAGAGATGTTCCAACTCTTGGATCATTTCTGTTCCCCTTCTCTAGATGCACTCTAACAGGTCTACATCTGTAGTTCCTGTACCAAGGACTCCATGTTTGGATGCAGCATCCCAGTTGAGGCCTTACCAGTGCAGTAACTTTTACAGTAAGACACATTGTTCAGACCTGTAATTAGTGCCACTACTCCTTTCTTGAGTTTGGTACCATTATTGATCCCAGTCAGATTGATTATATCTGTACGGAAGCCATGTAGATGTTCTTAAGTTTTCCAGTGGTCCTTCTGAATTGAAGGTGCCGGAAACTGCACACTTTTCTGCCTAATGCAGTGGTTTATCACAGGTGTTTAAAATCTTGTAAGCTGGCTCATTTTGTCAGCAAAATATTTCCTGTGAATGCATTAGTTACTGTTTTAACATGCTCATTAGCTGTCATCTTCTGCCCAGTTATGCAGGTTCACCAGCTTTTCGGACTTGTGCTCTTGCTTCAGTATAACTGAATGTTTCTTCTGATGGAAATCAATGTCATCCATTAAAAATCAAGATGTCATTCACTGTGAAGCTCTCAGAAGCTCTGAACTTATAGGACTACAAGTTTTCTCTTTGTTGCTTACAGCTCCCTGTTTGTTTCTCTTATCTGTTTCTTGTTCAGGCATACATAAAACTTTATTTTCCCCAAAAAGTTGCAGATTACAGATTCCTGTATGTTTTCTTTGCTGCCTGCTTTTCGTGAGGAGATGAACTGTGAGTAGTTACTTCATGCAAGCACATGAAGTGGATTTTAAATGGGTGCTAAGTACTTCCAAACCAAATCTGTAACAAACAGCATGCCTGCAGCCCTGGGTTAAGCAATTTAGGAAAGGAAAAGCTGGCAAAGCAGGAGATGATGGAAGATGACTGGGAAGAGTGCACAGGCCATGGGTCTGGGTCACAGCAAAAGGGAGGGGTGCACTGACATATCTGCAGATGTTTTATTCCAGTTCAGCCAGCTGTAATGCATAAAATGATGAAGTATGTTTCATCCTGTTTCATAAAAATATTAGTGTTGATTACTTTGTCTTAGAGTTATACCTGCGAGAAAATAGTTCTCCAAATATTTTTGCATGAAAACAGGAATAAGAAAGCAAATCCAAAATGATCTGTTTGCCTAGTTAGTAAAAAGAAAAGCAATCAAAGTCGGTTTTGAGGAGAAGCTGTCCCTTCAAGAACACAAGGAGCAAAAGACATCAATAAGCTATTCTGGGGATGCTGACATAAAATAGTATTACTTTAAAAATTAAATCCACGTGAAAGAGTGAGCAGTGATCCCATACTATTGTTATGTGACAGAGATGAATGTGAAGCTGTGTCGACTGAGAACAGTCGCTTCACAGAGGAGCTGCATGAGAGGCTAAAATGAGCAGATGCACTTTTAGTTGTCTTTTTTTGTTCTGAGTGAACAAACATGATTTTACTGTGCCTGTTTCCCCACATTCCCCGAAGATGATGGCAGCCATGGTGTGGAAGCTCCCACACAAAGCTTCCTGTGCTAGCAGTGCTTTGCTCCAAGCACCATGCTGTGACACAAGGCTTGGTGCAGACAGCACCCTGCAGGGTCGCAGACTGTAGGCTTCAGTTCTTCTGAGCCTCCAGCACAAGAAGGATGCTCTTGCTACTGTAGGTAGCATACATTGCTTTAGCAATGTTTCAGCAGTGATGTGCTAAGTGCAAGCATGGTCAAAGTAGTTTGTTGGCATTACCTTGCTGACTTCATGATTAATCTGCATGCTGGGATGCTCCGTACAGCTGACTTGTGGGCAAAATAACACTGCCATTTTGGCATAAACCCCAGGGAGCCCCTCTCTGAACAAGAGTGTCTTGTCGCAAAATGTCGAGTAATCAACATCAATAAATAGCAAGTTAAAAACAGCAAGGTGGTGTGAAAGGCCCAGCCCTGCCTGGGAAGGTAAGGCAGCTGATTAAGTGTTATTTCCTGATCTGTAAATCATCAATTCCAAACTTCTTTGTGTGTCGTCTATAAAATATTGGCTGTGGGCTTTTTGTTATAAAAAGGTAACTAATTTTTATAGCAGCCCCGTAAATAGTAATTAACGTGCCACAAACCCAACAACATCCTGCTGTAAAAACTGGGGGAACGTTGTGCTTGTTTTTAAGAGTCCTGTGTTTGTGCCTAAGTAGGGCTCGTTTTTGCATACGTACCTCTGTGTTGGATAGCTCTGGTGCCTTTTAGTGTTCTTGCCTTAGGAACAGGGAAGGAACAGGGGTCTGATGCACACAGCCTCCTCCCAGTGTCTGCTGTGCTGGAGGAGTCAGAAAGAGTGGACAATTCCTGTGTACAGCATTTTTCTGTCCAACCTCTATCGCTTCATGTTTGGCTTATGTCCTGAAATATGAGAAGGACTTAGATCTCTTCTCAAAGCATTTTTCCAAGTCTGTCTAATAAAACTTAGTATGTTCTCAATATCCAAATAAATCCCTAATCCTTTTTGAACAGTAACAAGCTGTTGACCTCAGTGATCCACTGAATACCACAGGTTCAGAATTTGTGCTTCATAAAATAAAGAAAACCAGCCAACCCTCAAACTTCAACCCTCTGCTTCTTCATCTTTAAACTCATCAACTTTTTGATGTAGCCAAAGCCTGTTATTCCCTAAGGAGAAGGTAGATGGATGTGTCAAATTCATAGGACGTGTTACACATCTTACATGGACCATAGGAGAGAGTGAGGCTGGGAGGAGCAGGAGAACCTACACCCTGGCTGGACCTGTGCTACATGATCTTGGGTAGATAAGCAGCTCCTTTTTGCTCTCCACCCTCTAAAATTTGCACCTGTCCACATAAATACAGAGAACAGAGAACTTTAGGTGTTCCCACTGGCAGCCTCATCTTTTTGCCACACCAACTGGAGACACTACAGCTCTTTCTCCCTTATGCCTGGCTCCCTTTGAGAGAAACAAGGGTCAGAAGGGCTGTTAAGGCAATGCCATGGCTTCTCAATGGGTGTGCAGCTAGTGGCTGAACTTGGTGGTATCATGCATCAGATTTAGTTCTGAATCTAACACACCTATTCAGTAACTCAGATGCAGGAAGGACCCTGTGTATTAGGGGATGTTACCAGCTTGCACTCTTGTACATAGCCTTATTTATTTGCTGTACTTCATTCGGTGGAAAAAGAAGGAGAAAAGAGATAAAAAATCATGTGATTTTTATCAATCTTGTCTGTATCTCTCTGGGTAAGGAAGACTCTGGGCAAGGAAGAACTGCATCACACCACTATTGCTTCTCATCTGTGAGGAGGAAGCCAGAGACTTTTTTGAAGCCTCTGATGTTGCAACTGCTTTATCTGCTTCGATTGCAGCCTCTGGTCCCCAAGAAAGGCTCTGGTTTGAGTCAGTCTCAGCACCTCTGGGTGCGGTTGTGCTGCAGAAATCCAGACAATGCACACAGTGCATGCTGATTCCTCTCCTCCAGGGATGCTGCAGCTGCTCAGGAGCTTTGACCTGAATTACTTAATGTGTTCCTGTTTTTATGGTAACTGTGTTTATAGCTTCACAAGGCAATGGCAAAAAGGTATGCTTTCATATATTTGGAAACTCTTTATCCAAGAGGTCAAGTGTTGGTACGGGACTTCAGATCTTCATGAAATATGCACAGTGTTCAGACTGTGAAAACGTAAATCACTTGTCTCTAAAATGAAGTTTTTTAGCAGAAAACTGTATAACATCCTCAACTGAAAGTACAGTGATAAAGGTATGTAAAAAAAAAGATGCTTAAAAGTAGCCTCCAGCCCCCTTAAGTGTGGGCTGCCATTCCACAATGACTGAAGTGCTATTGAAGTCAACAGGCAGCATAAAAACACAATAGCAAAATCCAAATATGTAGAAAATACGCATACTTCAACCAATAGGACCCAGAATCCCAAAGATCTTACTATACTCTGCTACTGACTGCAACGAGAGCTGGAGTCAGGTTGCTGAGCTCCTATCACAAAGGTAGTCCAAGTGACAAGATAACTCTTTGTATCTCTTCAGCCTGATTTATCCACTCCTGACAGAGTTCTGTGAACAGAGCCTGGTGAAGAAATATGAACTTGTTAAACCTCGCTGAAAGGCTTGGAGAAAGGCTGCGATCTGCAGCCTGTGCATCCCAGAGCAGGCAGCACGCTGGGGCCATTCATCACCAGCCACGGAGAGGGGGCTGGCAGTGAGAAATTGATAGGGCTCTGTCACTGAAGAGACAGCTTCCCTTTGCAACAGATGGAAGACAGATTACAACAGCCCATCCTGAACTGTGTGGAGTTCAGAGGGGAGGAGTATATGGGCAAAAGTGGCATCTAGGAATCAGTATTATCTGATACCTATTTTCTGTTTTCAGTATGCAGACCTGGACCTCTGCTTGGCTTTCAGTTTCCACCCACAGCATACACCCCTGTGCCCTAGCCCACAGGGTCCTCTCACATGGTCAGTGGAAGAAACTGAAGAGAGAGGCTGGCCCTCCTCACCACACCTCCACTCCCACCTTTCTGTCTGTTCCTAGCAGGTTTGTCAGATTCTCAAAGCAACCAGTCTGGAAAGCAGTGTTGGCATGATGTTACAGGAAATAAATTGGTTGTGATGATAGTGGGAAAATGCTTCTCCAAATATCCTATCTTCTGTTTCTTTACCTTTAATTTCCCCCCCTTTTTTTTGGCTCAAATAAACCAGCTCGAATCAACCATAACAAAGCACTGACAGTTTGTTTTCTTTTCATGCGAAACACAATGCTATAGTCAAGACAGCTAAATAAGAGACAATTTCATCCTTGGAGAAGCAAAGCTACTTGCAAAGTTACAAAAGGAAAATGCAAATTACAATGACAAGGTACAGAAAGAAATAGAAGAACAAAAAAAGCAACTCAAATCCATAAGCACCTTATAGAGAAGATAAAACATAATAAATACCTCTAGGGAACACTGGCTTTCTTGCAGCTTTGCAAGAGTAAATGTTGGGCTGATGAAGACTGTATGAAAGAAGAAAAAGATACAGATAAGCTATGTGTCAGAACAAATCAAACAGGAGAGAAACTAATCAAGTATAGTTGTTTTTAGAATTTCTGTGCAAAAAGTGATGGCAACAGCATTGCCTCCTTGCCCTTGCAATGTTCAGCCTTTCAGACTAAGGCTGAACAGGGAACCCACGTGAGTAGGAATGCACACAAAGAGATGTATGAGGCCACAGAAAGGTTCTTCCATGGCTCGAGAGGAGGTAAGTCAAGGTTAAATGATCAGAAGTGTAAGAATTTCTTGCCTTTTGTTTTAATGCTGTAGAGAGAAAGAAAAGAAGGAAAGAGGGATATTTTTTAGAGAAGTCAGTGAGAGAGCAAACGAAAGAAGGAACATTCCTCTCCGTGGAGCAGTTCCTTATTTGGTGAAAGAAGAGGCTGGTCCTTTAAAGTCCAGATGTTTTACAGCAATTGCCTGTCAAAATAAAGATGCTGCGTGAGATCTTTTCCAAATGCCATACTTGCAGGGTAGAAGATACCCCAAGTTAACGTACCTACAATTCACCGGTTGCAATAAAGACTGAGAAAAGTGAGGTAAATTGGCAGAGCTATTTTCAGGGAAAGGAAGAGTTCAGCATAAAGACACAGTAAGGAAAATAGTCATAATAATGACAATAATAAAGGAAAAAAAATGTACAAAAAAGATTTCTTTGTTCATCTTTGAGGTGCCCCAGTATTGCACAGATGGACCCTAAACAGAATCCCTTGTCTGGCATTGGCTAGGGCTGTCAACAGAGATGGTTTTCACCCTCCAGGTACTGCCCTCCGTATCTAAATCCAACAGGAGACTGCACCATCAAGTGCTTGGGCTGGTGTCACCCTTGGATCCCCAGTTATCTTGCCTTCTCACTACATAAAGAATGTAGGAAAGCACAATGGAGACAAGTGAAACGTTTATGGCAGAGGAAAACTGTTAAATACCCCTGAAAATATGCTGAACAGCCTACTGGTATCAGTCCATGAGCTATTCCCTACTCGATAAGGTCACAGAGCATTTACTGAAGAAAGCTGTCTGAAAGAAGAGATTGCACTTTTTTCTTCTCAAGGTTTGGTTTTGTTGCTGGGACAAGGGGGCTTCAGTTCTTGAGGCCCAATCTGATAAACTTTCCTATGGGGTAATAAACAGTGGTGAATCTAGATGGAGATTTCAAAGTCATTTATTTTAAGATTAGCAAAAAATGATAAAATCAGGTAAGGAAATTTGAGTGCATTAAGGAGGGCATCTTACATTTCCGAGACAAGCAGACATTGGGGAAATGTGGGAACAAGAAGGGTGGGGCCTCTTGTCTCTGGATGGCCACAGCATTACAGCAACAGGAGGCTGTGTGTTTACCTCTTGTAAACACATGTAAGTTAAACAGATTATTAAGCGTGTAAGCTGGCTATGCTTGTCCCTCAGCACAGACGTGCTACAGGAATGCTGGTGCTGATGGGAGATTTGCAGTGTCTGTGAGAGTTGTGAGTCACAAGGGATTAGAAATTAGTTGCTTGGTAGAGGTTTATGATTTGAGATTAGCTGATACATCACTCAACTTCAACTGAAATGCATAATGCTTGGCAAGACTGGGAGTGCCTGTTCATAAGACTTAACTGCAAACTTAAAACCTATCTTTAGTGATCTTTAGTGGGAAGAACTCTGTGGGAGACTAGGACAGAGAAAAGATTGCTGAGATCGCAATTCAAAACAAGAAATCTTTGTGGTATAGAGAAAGAAGTAAGGTGGGATCTGATCTCTCCTGTCTCAAACTATTTAGTCAACCAAACTACAAGGGGCAGAGGCCTTAGAAGAAGCAGAAAGGGGCTACAGAAGGGGGAAGGTAAGGACAGAGCTTTGATAACGCTGCTTTTTTCTTTCTCTCTTTCCTTAGGTACTCTAGTCTTCCATAACGATGATTTTGGTACTTGCTGTGTAAAAATAGTCACAGAACAGTTGTAGAGATTGGAAATAAATTCATTTTCTCCAAACACTAAGCAAAGTGATTGCATGTTGTTACACATCAATAATGTTATCTGTTGAGAACTATTGCGTTCAGTTTTGGGTACCTCAGTACAGAAAGGATACTGAGGTGCTGAGCAGGTCCAAAGAAAGGCCACAAGTCTTGTGCAGGGCCTGGAGAATATGCCCTATGAGGAGTAACTGAAGGAACTGGGGCTGTTCAATCTGGGGAAAAGGAGGCTGAGGGGAGACCTTATTGCACTCTTCCAATATCTGGAAGGTTCTTACAGTGAGAGCGGGGTTGGTCTCTTCTCACTGGTGACAGGTGACAGGATGAGGGGAAATGACCTCAGGTTGCACCAGGGGAGGTTTAGGTTGAATGTCAGGAAAAAATTCTTTACTGAAAGGGTAGTTAAACACAGGGAGGCGGTTGAGCCACCATCCCTGAATGTGTTTAAAAACCATTTGGATGTGGTGCTCAGGGACATGATTTAGCAGAGGGTTGTTAGAGTTAGGGTAGTATGGTTAGGTTGTGGTTGGACTCAATAATCTTTAAGGTCTTTTCCAACCTGAGAGATTCTATGATTCTCTGATTCTATCCTTTTCTTAAAGAAACTTCACTCATAGGTTGGACAACCCATGTGAAGCAACACACCTTTGTTAAAATTCCCATTACCATCTCTCTTTTTTTTTCTCTTGTACATCCACAGAGCTTATTTATACATAGAAAAATGTGATGCCCTAAGGTGATTTCCTCACTTCACTTTTGTAGCAGTTATACCTCATGAGCATTTGCAGTGATGCTTACATTTTTGATGAATCATGATCTACTTAGACATTAACCACTCCTGCTCTGTACACACATCTTAACCTTCCACTGGCCCTTGAAGTTGGGCAGCATCACTGGTTTACTTTTTATTTCAGCATCTTTTAGATTTATGGATATAGCTACAGTATGCTGTCTTTCCCTTATGTGTGTGTAGCTGTACCACAGACCTCATATCTGTGAACTCATCAAAATAAATGGAAAAACAGTCACTTCTATCTGAATAATCTGCTAGTTGAATTTTAAGGTTTAATTTAATTATTTATCTTTATTCATGTTTTTTAAAACATGCATTTATATTCAATAGTTTTAGCTCTATTATCATAGGCTTAAAATAATGAGTTGGCATAAGAAATGATCACTCCTTCTGTGAAAACACCATCAGAGAAGTTTTTGATGTTGCCTGCTGATACAGCCTGCCATTTGAAAACTTCCCAAAACAATAATATTTGTTGCCATTGGAAACTTCTGTAGTGAAGTGCATTACGTAGGAATGTTTGTCATTTCAAAGAGAAGAATGCATTTTTTTCCTTTCTTTCACTTGCCAGCTGTTTATAATGATGCCTATCAGAATGCCATTTAACATTAGTATGTCAAAAAATCTAATCTCAGAATCCAGAAGATGCAGTGGTTTCCAGTTTTGTTGTATCATGCTGTGCTTGATTGTTCCTTTGTGCCTGAAAATCTTATTCTACTGCTTTACTGTGAATTTTTGTATTTTATCCCAGAGCCATGGTGTAAATATATCAATGACTCTGTGGGCACAGAGAATGACCTAGGTGTGTTTGTGCAATATATGATATCACATGATAAATACTAGAAACATTCCTGTATACATCACTAGTAGTTTTATTCTTCTGGCCTCTAAATAACATCCTGCCTGCTTTTGAAGTCCTGTGCCCATAAAACACAGAGTAGCTGTTGCATAGGGAGCTAAAGCCATGTTTGGGTTGAGGAAAATATATCTGTTCTCAGTGCCTCCAGCTGCCCAGAGAGGCTGTGGGGTGTTCTGCTTTGAGATCTTCAGAAGCCACCTGGATGTGGGCCTGAGCACCATGCCATGGGTGTCCCTGCTGGAGCAGGGATTGGGCCAGATAGTTCCAGATAGGGTGCTGCCAGCCTCAGCCATGCTGAGATTCTGTTATTTGTGTGTGCCTGTGTCTGAATCCATTTGTAGGGTAGCAACAAAGCCAAAATCATACAGAAAAGACATGATGGTGAGGAGGTCAGAAGGGACAGTAGCTAGAAAATTATTTCTCCCCATCTTTCCTGTTGGGCAGTTTTGTATGCCATGCAAAGACTTTCTGGGCTTTTGTGGATTCCTTGAGTTTGATTTATCCAAGGAGAGCCCAAAGCTCTGCTGAGTTCAGTTCTTCCTTGAGAAACATAAAAGGATAAGGCTAAATGCCTCCTATGCCTGTCCCCATGTGGCCATGGATTGATGCACAGTACATAAGTAAGTTAGGGAGACCTGTGATCAGGAGTGAAAAGGTTAATAGTAGTGACATTTAAGCTGTTATATCCAGGCACTGAAGGGCTTATGTGCACCCAAACTGAAACCAAAATAGCAACTTAGGTTTGAATCTGAACTTAACAGTGAATCTTGGTGTGACAGTGATGTGCTTTTACCTCCAGGGTGGCCTTTTCCTGCTAAGCATGGGGATGATCTCCACTAATTTGTGTTGATATAGTGTTTTGTTTATCCCGTTTGGTATTGATTTAACCAAAATAGATTAATACGTGGACAAGCCCCCAGAATATTCATGCACACAGATGGACTACAGGTTTGATTTATATGGCTGGTCTTTTTTTAGTCCTAGTCTATGTATAGATGAATGTTGAATTAACACCATGCTGATATAAGGGGTACAGTTCATTCCTCCTTCATCTATTGTTCCAGTTGACCTGCAGATAAAATTGCATCTGTGACAGAGCTTGAAAAATGTAAATGAAAAAGGGGAAGGTGGGTCTTCTCTGTACTCATACTTGAATGTTGTCCCTTGACTTGAATGATGGGAATGTTTGCTGGGAATGTTCTCAAGCTTATAAAACAACTGTAAGTAAAATAAATAAATAAATAGATAAAAGCAGGAAAGGGAATGGCTCAAATTAGAGAACACAAAGAATACAAATGCCCAAGTATTGCTAAAGGTCAGTGGCAGGATGACTAAGTTGGTATAGCCTGACTTCACTGATTTTCCTGATTTTCAGCCTGATTTTTTTGTTTTCCACTGGAAGGCTAAAGAGACAGGTGATAGGAATGGAAAGAGAAACTGTCAGTGAGGCGGAATCAGGTTAAACAATGGGAAGCTAGACTTCCTTGCAACATCTGAGAGATGATCAGAAGAAGACAGTAGAACAGAAATGTGTGAAGCTACTGCTTTGAAGCCCTCCTCCCTTAAATGTTTTGTTTCTTAAAGTAAACTGTTTAAATTTGGTTTTGAAGTGACTGTGGCCTCCTTATGTTTGAAAAACACAGTCTTCTAAAGTAACAATATCTGGAGTGACTGGTGAAGACTGAATCTAGAAATGGAAGTATTCAGATGCTTCATACTTTGATCAAGGAGTGGGAGCTGAAGGACCAGAAAGACATCAATTGTCTGACTAGGGCAGTGGTAATCATAAGAATTTCAATAAATAAATCAAGCAATGACTCTATCTATTTATTTATTTATTTATTTATTTATTTATTTATTTTTAGTGAAAGCTAAAGCTGACTGTGGCAAAAAACCCTGCCACATTTTCCAGGCAGCTGTATGATGATGCTGTCACTTATGAGCATCATCTTGGTTCTGTCTTGCTCTCCTAAATTGTATTTTTAGGGTAACCTGTGTGTGATCATCTGCTCTCCTGTTTCTTCTGAAAGTGAGGTAATTTTTGCAGTGATTTGCATGACACAGTACTTTGCAGTCCTAACCCATGGTCTTTTACAACTCTGTCGTGACCAAACCATGGAAATGCAGATGATTTTGGTGTAGATTTATTGTGTGTGTGCTGGGAGATAATTTGATTGCATGAAAATTGCGTTATGGAATGAGCCTCTGATACTCAATGAGGAGTGCTTAGAGCAATACCAGAGGCTGAAGCAGTATTGTCAGAGATGATGTATCTGGAAAAGAGCTGCTCATGAACATTACATTTGCATTAAACCTATAGTGAAACACTTAGGATGAAGGAATAAACTATGCTTTTAATGGTCATTAGCTCTCAGAGAATAATTTCTGGTGTAACTTAGACTTGCTCTGATTGGTTGTTCCAGGTCTGCAGTTATGCTGTGAAATTCTCTTTGCCATTCTGCTTTCTCACCCCAGGGAAAAGGGAACTGCACTCTATTAAAGGATTTTTTTTTCTCTCTTTTACAAGGTTGTTTGTTATCTCGGAATGCAGGCCTGCGCTGGAGCGTGTAATTACAACACCATGTCCTGGGTTAGAAAGAACTCAGACACTAAATTGTCCATGTCATCACCTGAATTTGACCATGAAATATGGCACACAGGGGCTGGGAAGGCAGCGTGTAAAGAGGTGAGGGCTGAATGGGCATTTTGGTGCACTGGGCAAATCCAATCTGCTCAATCCATTGCTGCAGTCCCACCGTGGCCATTTAATATTATTACCTGCTTCTTGCCCTTGAAATTGTGCTTCCACCTCTCTTTCCATGAGGTGTGTCTGAGTGGAAGAGGTCAGGGTTAGAGAAGAGTATAATAAAACATGACTCATTTTACATGGCTGATCAGAGTCCTATTAAGTTGCAAAGGAGCTGATTTTTTTCAAGAACGTCATTTAAAAATATATATATATATATTTCTGTATGCAGATACCAGAAAATAGAGGTCAACTCCACTGATCAGGGTGTTCAGGGATACCCCCAAAGCTGGAATAAAACCACTCACACTCCTGTTTGTTGGAATTTTTCATTTTATTCACTTGAGCATCTTAGACTATTATTCCAGGTTTTGAGGTTAAGGCTTTTTTTCTGTGTTTCCACTATGTATCAGAGCAGAAAAACTGTAAAATCACCAATCTTCAGGAGAGGGAATCAATTATTGTAGGGATCTTCTCTCTGCTCAGAAAAGAAAGACTGTGTAAGGCAGCTGAGGTGGCTTGTCGACTGGTATGTTTCTGGAAAGAGAAGACAGTTGTACTCTGCATTTCTCTAATTACAAGTACCACTTGTTACAGTAGAGAAAAGTTCACGGGGATGTGCCTAAAAACCACAACAATTGCAGGAAAGGCTGAGGATAACTTTCTGGTCCAGGTAATAGATAGACCAACCTGAGGCCTTACTGGCACAAAGGGAGGAAGAAAGATTTGAGGTATTGTTCTTTGTCTTGGCAGGTGTTAACAGTGATTTCAGCAGGCTGCAATTGATCTTTTCCTTTTTTGTTATGCTGTGACAGAACTGAAGTGTTCATCTAGAATAAGGCCTCAAGAGGCATCTGTGTGAATTTGGAGATAAGCATTTACAGAGGTGTTATGTTCAGTCTTTTTTTAGAAAAGGTAGATGATAGCCTCACTCCTTCAAGATGTACTGAAAAATACTCCCTTGGGCATTTTTGCAGTGTCTCAGTGGCACCGCTGATGACTCCCAGCACCACTGAATATGTGAAACCATGTAGACTGTGGAAGACAATCATTCAAAGAAAGTTTTGAAAACCTAAGCAGATTAGAGGGTTCATCAAGACCTTTGAGGTCGCAGTTGCAAAAGCAGCAAAATAAAAATACAAAAGCTCAAACACAAAATAACTTCTCTATTCAATTCCTATTTTTCTCTATTCTCTATGATTTTCCTAATTGCAGGGGGAAATAACTTTCTGAGTTCTGCAAAATTAAATAGATAAAGAAGGAAAAAGCTACAATGCATTCGCTCTGCTGGGAGTCTTCTGACCCTTCCCCAGGGGCTGTATGAAAGACTGAAAGGATGCTGGCATCCTTCAGTTGCTCTGTATCTGATGCTGAAGCATCTAATTGTGACTTTCTGGTAAACAAGGCAGGGGCTATTAGGGGAAAAGGACTGTATGCCTTTCTTATGCTAAAGGTCTATCTGAAGGAGTCCTATTTCTTTAGCTGAACCCAAAACGATTTCTTTCACAGCAGCACTTCACTTCAACAGAGTCAGAAGCCCCAGCAACACATGCAAACTGAAGCATTTCAATATTTTGCTAATCTGCTCGCCACAGCCAAACTTGACACACTGACTCCCTAAAGAGAGGAGCCAGTTGACGGAAGCCCTAGCATGAACACCATTGGCCAGGTTTGGCCCTTGTGAAGCATCTCACTGGCAAAGCACAATGACAATCACTGGGTGCTGAGGACTTGTCACACCAGCAGATCACCTGGAAAATATGCAGATGGGAATCAGAAGAGTAAGATCTGGCCGGTACACTTTGACCCTTGCCAACATGAGAAGGCTTTCTTAAATTTCTGGCACCGTAAGGGCTACGTAAACCCAAGTGTCTTGGCAAGATACATGCTTTTAGCTAATGGACATGTAGTTAAAGCTCTCAATTCAGAATAATTCAGATTCTGTCATTTTAATTGAGAAGTTCTCACCTATCCTTTCTGTCTAGCATTCACACAGATGCTATGTGCTGAAATAGGTTCTATATTCTGGGATCTTTGTTGTGTTTGCCTTTAATTTCTAAGTTGGCTAAGTTTTGCAGATACATTTCCAATTCCTTCTACAGAAGGTTTCTAAAGAAATCAGGCTATGGAAATATCAGTCTCACTGTTCTCTGTTTTCATAGAGAATTACATGGTCTGCAAGCATTCCTTCACTTTCCAGTCGGCATTACCACAACCATTTTAAAGCACCTGGAACCGAAGGAGATTTTTAAGCACTGAGGAAGATTTCAAAATTATTCTAATTTCATCTGTCCCTTAGAGTGAATAATTATTTGATTTTGAGAATGGCTACTTCAGTATTAATTCCGTTTGCTACGTTTTCATTTGTCCATTCTGTCCACAGAAAAAAAAAAAAAAGTTTGAAAACTTGTTTTTTTTTTCCCTTCTAAAAATATCCCAGCATGTGGCCATAGTGATTAATCAACATTGTCAGCACAAAACCTCTCTTCCTTCCCACACAAAAGTGAAAAGGCAACTGGCCACAAAAAGGGAGAAAATTGCAATAATTGAGGAAAAAACACAGCAAGAAAATTCTGATGTGGAAGGGAGGTACAGCAACTGGGATTCAAAACCATTTCAAGAAAAATGAGTATGGTAATCAGAAACAAACTTAAGCTGTCCTAAGCAATTAAAGCAAACACGGGTGCAGCACTTACCCGTGTACAGAAAGTACCACATATATGCTTGGCATCACATCTTCCGAGCTCTTGCAGTGGGGAGCATTTCAAATGGAGGCATTCTATTCAGAGCAGGCAGAAGTCATATGATGGCTGCAGAAGTCATAGCAAAGAAGACTGTCATGACATTTATAGATCAAACCAAGAATTTCAGGAGTAAGAAATTAGAAAGTAAAAATATTTACAAAAGACAGATATTCAAAATTAAGAACAACAACAAAAAAATTGGTTTTGCCCTTCAGTGCATCCTCAAAAGATATAATGAAATAAAATAATACAGAATAAATTAGAATGAAATGAAATGAAATGAAATGAAATGAAATGAAATGAAATGAAATGAAGTCACCAGGGAAACCAGTTCATCCATTGCTTTCATAAACGCAATACTGGAATGTGACATGCCTGCCAGGTTAGCCAGTCAAGCATGCCACCATGCTCAAATGAACTGTAGAGTGAAAAGATAATTAAAGGAAAAAAAAAAAGAAAGGAAATATTGAACTTAAAAATAAGTTATCAAGTGGAAAAAATGTTAAAGGATTAAAGTGCAAAAAAACACAAGAAGAATCATGGCATAGCTCTCATGTGGAGAAGCATTAACTCAAAACAGAAGCTTTTCAAGTTTTCAGCTTGAAAATACCTAGCTTTCTCATTATAGTACCTTTTCTTATTTCATAGAATCATAGAATCACAGAATCACCAAGGTTGGGAAATACCTAAAAGATCATCCAGTCCAACCGTTCACCTATTACTAATAGCTCCCACTAAACCATGTATCACAACACAACATCCAATAACACAACATCCATTTGGTGATTTCCGTGCTTGCTGGTCGCACTGGTTGCTCTGCTTGCTGTTTGTCCAGTTGTGCTGCTCTCCTCACCACATGCAGCTTTGTATTCAGCCTGCCATAAAAAGCCAGTGTGATTTAAATAGTCAGCACAGGTGATTGTTCTGCTTGACTACAATAGTGTGGTGCTTCACTAACCCTAGTTTTGCTGACACTGTTTTGGAGAGGTGTTCTGTGCTCATGAGGATTGCTAATTGCTCTATAAATTGTTCATCATTATTATCATTTACAGATTAGCTACTATTCCTTAGGCAGCAGGCACTGCAGTTTATCCTCTAAGCAACATGTTTTGTCTGGGGTGGAAAACTTGTTCTTTACAACTTTCCTATGCATACCCTGAAACAATGAAGCCTTCCCCAGAGAGAATGCCTGACTTTGGTAATCTATTGCCATGAAAAAACTTGTCTCAGTTGCTCATGGCCAGGTTGACTTCTGACTGCTGAATGTCAGAAGGAAACACAGTTCAAAACTTTATTGCTGCTGCTGCTGTCAGAAGACAGTGCAGTATTTTCAAAGAACTCGTGTAACAAATCCATGGAGTACTTTGAATTCCTCTAGTTTATAATGTACGAAATCATAAGGAAAAAACTACCTCCTCATTCTGCCTCTTCCAAGGAAGACATGAAAGTGACAGATTTAAAGTACATTTACAACTCCATTGAGCCAGGAGGACTTGATTGCATTTTTCCACATAGGAAGGAGGTGTTAGGTATGTGTGTGTTCTCAGATGATATGTAGCTGTTGCCTTCCTTTCCAGATGGCCTGTGATGTCATTGCTAAAGATCTTGAAATTTGTTGCATGAAGAAAATAGTTTCATGGTCCTCAAACAAGTTCTAAAATGGTCTTTGCACAAATTTAAGAGACCGGGGAGACAGGAGAGTAAATGGAAAGTGACAGGATGGGGCAAAGATGAGGGTATTCACATCGCTGAATAGGTAAGTCAGGGGCAAGACCTCATGATGAATAAAACAAGCTTATCTGTAGATGATTCTGAAAATTTCCATCTACTCTCTGGTTACAATTGGACTCATTTCAAAGAAGAATCTCTTGCCTTTTGAAAGCAGTCACACTGCTTAATAAAGACGGGACTGAGTTAAGTTGTGTCACCTGGCATGATGCAGTTTGCCTCTGGAGGATGTCAGGAGTGAAGAAGGGGAGAAGAATGAACCTTAGCAGGTTTGTAGCCCTCTGCTCACCATCCTGCAGAGCTGAGTTTTAGTAATAGCAGATGGGGCTGGTGAAAGGCACCTACTGCTGCAAACAGCCTGAGTAACACAGCTGGCAGAGTAAATCAGCTGAAAAGTGCTTCTGTGATGCTGAATGAGTTGAAGATCTGAGCTTGCCATAAGACCAGCTTGTGTAGATGGGAGAGGCAGACATCTGTCATATAATCAAATAAACATGGAATGGCTTAGTTTGTAATAGACTGTAAAGATTCAGTTCCAACCATTTCCAACCTCCCTGCCCTGGGCAGGGTTGTCAGCAACTAGATCGGGCTGCCCAGGTCCCCATCTGACCTGATCTTGAATGCCTCCAGGGCATCCACAACTTAGAGATAAGGATGTGGTGTAGGACCATGTCATCTGTCAGCTGGGTTTGAATCCTGTTTGTAGAGCAACATACTATGTTTCTGTATCATGGATGAACAGAAACCTCCATCCTGTGGTGCTCTGACTCCAAATCCACCACAAAGAGCTGAACTTGCTGCCTTTGGAGCCAATAATGCCACAGAAAGCACACTAGAATGCAGCAAGTACAGATTCTGCCTCCCTGCTCTCATTGTGCTTCACATCCATGTGTGCAGTCAGGACACTCTGAGGAGTCTTTGCAACTTCCCATCAGCTTGGTGACTGCCCATTTACACTTCATAGCACAGAGATGCCAGGGGTTTGGGGCTGATCTGGATTATACATTTTAACAACAGGGTCTCACTGTTGTTCCTTAAGGCCATCTGAAAAATAAAGTTATTTAGTGCTTAGATACAAGGGACTTTTGTTTTCCTGTGAAATACACCTGCCCAGTGTCTGATAAGGACAACATACGCTACACAGCTAATGAGCCCAGGCAGATTGAAACTGAATTGTGAACTAAGGCTTAAGTTTTGTGGAATCATGGTACCATTTTTAATCAGTTTTTTTGTTATGTATGTTTGGAATAGGAACAGACATACCAAATAGTGCCAAGTTTTTTTGATTGAAAATGTTTTTAATTGAAAAATAATTCTTGTTTTTACTGTTGATGATGCAAATGTCCTACATAACTTCAGTTACAGCTAGACATTAGTCACAGCTGCACAGAAATTGATACGATTGTTGCACAAACTGAAATCTATTATGTTCACCAGAAGAATGCGTTTTATGAAAAAATCATTTTTCTCATGAGAATCTAACAGGTGCAAGAAAGCATTAAAGAATATGCTGCAGACGTGCAGATCTAGACAAGATATGTGAGTCTTTACTGACAGTATGGGAGTTAAAATTATAATTTCCCATTGCAACTAGCAAAGCTGCTAAACAAATAAAATGGCAAGAGTTTTCAGTGAAGAGTAAAAGAAGTACCCCAAGTAGCGCAAAGCATACTTTTTTTGAACAACAGAACTTTGGAATGCAAATAAATGGAAACAAATAAAATGACCTTTACAAGAAGAGGTTCAATTTATGATAAAAGCATGTGGGAATGGGACAGTGAGAAGTGAACAGAAGTTATTGCAGTGTTATGTATCAATTCTAGCAAAGTGAAAGACCATCCAGAAGATTTATTATTATCAAATCAAAATTAGTGAGTGCCAGTATCAGAAGGAAGGATTACCCAGTATGTGAATCAAAAGGGCCAAGGCCTGTGTCTGTTACCACAGAATTCTTCACTGAATATAGTTAATATATTTGCCTTCACAAAGTACCAAGTTTGAGAGCATCCCACTGACCTCTCCAGCAGCAAGTTCATAAATTGTGTTTTTCTTTGCGAGAGCAAAAATCAGGATTTGTTCCTGTAAGGGTCACACCTGTCAATTCCCTAATTTTAATAGTAAAGAATATCAGTTTCTTTGGTTTTAACATTTGCCTAGTCTTTCTCCATAGCCCAAGGAAGAAAAAGGGTCCTTCCAACTAATTAATCCTGTACAAAATAGGTCATGAACTGCACCGCATAGGTGCCTGTTTCTTGGCACTTAATCCAAGGGGAATTGCTTGTAATCAACTCATTTGGAGAGAAATGTGTTATTTGAATGGGTAAAGTTGGTGAAATAAATCACAGAATCATAGAGTCATAGGATGACTTAAGTTGGAAGGGAACTTAAAGATCATCCAGTTTCAACCTGCCTGCTGTGGGCAAGGTTGCAGCAACTAGATCAGACTGTCCAGGGCCCCATCCAACCTGGTCTTGAATGCCTCCATCTAAGTGAATCTCAAAGTACCAGCAGCAAAATTGTGGATGTAATGATGTATGACTCTTTGGTACGTTGCCAACAATTTCCATAAAGTAGAAAATCTGACACACCTGCAGCACCAAGTGCAAGATATTCATACATCTTTTTGTCTCTTAAGTAAATTTGTTTTGTACATTCTGAACAAAAACTGTTGCATTTTTGCAACACTTGCTTTCCTCTTAATACTGTGCAATGTGATACGGCCCAAGCAGAGTATTCAATAACTGCTTGACATAAAGTTCATATCAGATCTCAGCTCTTTGGCTGCACGGACTGCCTGAGCTTGTTGCTGCCACCAAAGAATGCCACTAAAGATAACCACCCGTATGAGGTATGAGGGATGATCTGCTCAGCATGGTGGCAGAACTCCAGGAAGAGGTGGAGAGATTGAGGTGCATCAGAGAGTGTGAGCAGGAGACAGACTGAGGTCCCTTCCAAGCCAAAAGATTCTATGATTCTATACAAAATCTTTAATGCACCATCTTTAAAATCTTAAAGGGCACCTTTGACAAAGTCTTTATTGTGATCTCAGAATGTGAGGTATTCTAGTTCTTCTAGTAAAAATACAAAATGTGTACCTTTAAATACAGGTACAAGAGTAAGCTCAAAATGCATATGAAATATACTGATATTGCAGATACCAAGATTTAAGGGTTTTGAACTCATGCAAAGCAAAGGACCACTTCACTGCACTGTCTCTGACAATGTTTTTTTTATACCTGAGCATACCAAGTAGCTGCTAATGAAGAAAAGGCAGAACCTAAAATCTTGTTCTGTGCTAAGTATGGATCCAGTTGTTGTTGTTGTACTGATAAGGAACTGCTCAAAAGAGAGTCTGTTCCAAATTAAAAAACTTTGCTCCTCAGTAGGTCCCATGGGAGCAGAAAGGAAGGACTGCAGATGGACTCACTGTGGTCATCGCTGTGTAGATAATGAATAAGAAACCTGCATGGTTGTATATGCAGAAAGAAAAACACTTAAGTTCGTGATGAAAGGCCAGATGAAAAGGGAAAGTGTTATAATTCAGCAGAATATAAAAGACAGCAGTAGACCATCCTTTCTTCTCAGGAGACAGGTTACTATATCACTTTCCTGAAATCACAGCAGGAATGATGGATTAGTTGGAAGGAAAAAATGGTGCCTGAGGCACTTCTGACTACAGTGTTTCAAGTTGTCTATAATCCTTTGCAGCCTTCACCCAGACATGAAACCCTGTAATGAGTACAGGGAATTACTAAGGGCAAGGAGCGTTCTCCATAGTTACTTCCTGAAATCCAAGCCTGGAAGAAAGTACCAGTTCTCAGGTGCACACCAGACCTTTTGTGTTTGTCACACCTTCAAAAAGGGGATGCCTACGGGCTGGACCTGAGCTCAGTTAAAGAGATGGTCTTTGTTTGAAGTTGCAAGTGGACCCTGAGGTTTTATTTTGGGCTATATGAAAAATGTTTTATACCAATTTCATAATCTCCTTGGTAGAACAAACACTGAAGTAAGCCTAAACTAAAGTATCTATCAGAACTAAACTATCTATAAAAGCTACTTTACCTTTAGCTTTACCAGGATGGTATAAGAATTTTATAGGTCATTGAGTCTTGCTTCCTGTTATTTCAGGAATGACAATTTCTTACATGATGTAATCCAACTACACTTAAAAATGTTTCAGGCACCTGAGAGCATCATTCCTGTTTCAGAGTTAATTTTTTCCTGATGGACAGAAACAGTCTAAGCTAGGTTTTGACCTTGCTTTCTAGTTTTGGCATAAATTGTTTTCTTATGCATCCTACATTGCAGTTTCCATGGCAAATATTACATTAAAAATGATAGTAAGGTTGAGATCCCTGACAGGAATTGGCTCTCTTCAGAACAAAATTTCCTCTTTCAGTTCTCCAGCCACTCACCACTCCTTCAGTTGAGGCGGGGTCAAATTGATTGCTACCACGGAAGAGAAGGCAGAACTTGAGATTAGAGGCTGAACTCCCTAACAAGACATGGGAGTTGAGGCTGTAAGATATCATTGCAATGTGCACTGCTTTCACTTACAAGATACATAGTCATCCTGCAAAAACAGAAACAAAGGTGTCTTGTTCTCCTGTTCTGCTCCATGCAAACTTGGTTTACACTAGAAAACAGGAAAGCAAAACTCTCCCAGTTGCAAGGCAAAACTCTGGGGTAATACCTGAATACCTGAGTGGGAGATACCCATAGAGGTCAGAAGCCAGCTTGCTTGGATAGGTAAAATATCTGTTTTAGTCCTTACATTAAATATGATTACTTAAACATCAAAATGGTCACTGAGATCATTACTGATTTGACAAAGATGGAGAGTCACCGAACAGCACAGTTTACCATGCTATTAACTGGTGGCCTTTGGGAGATGCTGTATCTTAGGTTTCTTCTCCTAGTCAAAAAGGAGCCAAGGTCAAGAGCCTTTGGGAATAGTGAAAGCTGAGCTGATGGAATCCTAGAGAGCACACGTCATACACTAAATCTCTATAAAATCTGCTATGAGCTGCCCTTGTTTAGGTGCATGCTTGGGATTTATTTCAATAGGTGGAGCTTGGAAGAGCACCACATTTTCTTCTCGTTTCAGTTCTTAGGACACCAGCATCTAAATTTATATGGAATGATCTAAGCTGTATGGCAGCAAATGATGGCCATAATCTGGCTAAGAGTTACCAAGGCTGAGTGGGGCATCAATTGTGCCTCCATGTCCATGACTGGGGTAATCTGTTCTTTTAATCCAAAGCATCCTAAGAAACTGCAAGCTGGTCTATCTCAGGTCAAGGGAGAAATCAGCAATGAGCCATGGAAGGATATGCTTTCTGAGCCATGTAATTGAAGATCACATGGTAAGAAATTGTGCAAACTTGCAATCACTTCTAGAATATTTGTCTTTTTACATGCTCTACACAGGAAAAGAACAACAACAACAACAGGATTTTAGATAATTAAACAATTTTATGAATAAATATTCATAAGCAAAAGAGTCAGATTAAAGCATTAAAATTGAAGGTAGAGCACAAAACTTTTTCTTTGCCACTTTTAACATCCCTTCACTTAAGTACAGGAGTTAACTTTCTCATCTGCAGAGTTTTTTACAGGACCTTTCTTTCTCTTCATTTTTATCTTGAATACCAGTGCATTTGCAGCAACAGAAAAGTGAGTTGGCAGGAATTCTCAGTTCATTTCTTTATTGTAAAAATTAAATTGGGTATGATGAGCTTTTGTAAAAGAAAGTGAGAACTGAAAATATCCAGAAAGTCACAAAGTACCGCCAAAAAGACATTTGGGAAGGGGTGAGGCTGTTTAAACTTACATTCTTCCCACTCTGGTCCAGCTGTGTTTCTCTTCTTCTCTCACACCCATCTTGTAAGCAGATGGAGTATTTTGATGTGTTAATATAATGGAAAATAAGCCAAACTGGATTCTTAAAACAGCTCCTAATTTAGTGCAGCCTGGCTATTCTCAGTAACTGCTGAGTAACAGAGCCAGACTAGGTGAGGAAAAAACTAATTTGTCTTTTTTTCACTTTCAGGGGATTTTGTTGTTGAATACTGCAGGTAGATTTGGAAAACCTGGGTAGCGAGTCTCTCCACCTGTGTCTCACATTTTAGTTTTAAATACTTGCTGATAGAAGCTGCACAGAAGATGCACTGAGGGGGAAAAGAAATTACAAACAAAAACCAACAACAAAACAAAAAAAACCCAAAGACCAACAAACTGAGAACAAACAAAGAAACAAATGAACAAAACAAGACACAGGAAATTACAATTACACTTAAATTTACAAGTCCACTGGTGAGATTTTAGAATCTTTCTCTGACTCATTGCAGAGATGAAGACGAAGATAATGAAGTTTTTGAGATAAATATTTCTCCCTTTTCCTAAACAGCAGTAAAATACAATGTGGACAAGGCGATGTTCTCATTGTATGGAGTGGGTAGAAGGCTTTTGTGCTTTGACTGCTACACTTCCATGGCAGTTATGCAAGATGGTGATGGGCAGAAACTTCTCAATTATACCGATGAGACTCATTAGACACTGTCATCAGCATCACATGAATACCCCATGACCCAGACAAGGAGCATTTTCTCCTCTGCCAGTTCAAGTGTGTTTGTTGCTAAGGGCATTGTGGGTTGGACTGGAGCATTTGGACTGGAAGTTGAGATAGACAAAAGTAGAACATGGTTTGTTCAAGAGTCTCTATTTTGTCTCCAATTAGGCACAGTACCCCACTGTAAATCAGAAGTAATTCCATTTAAAAATGTATTCCATGAGACAGAAGACTGGTTAGAATGTTTTAAGTATTTGTTGAGATTCCTATGAAAACAAAACAACACAAAAGTTAAACCCTGTTAGTCCTGCACAGATCTGCTCCACATCAGCCCAGTGGACACCAGGCACTCTAGAGGTCTCTAGCAAAGGAAAGCATTGTTTCTACATATGCATAAATTACAGGAAATGTAAAGAAAACTCTACAGAAGGTAAGCATCAACAGATTTAAAGAGGCTGAGACTTGGGACATCGTTATCTGGATGTCAATTTCCTACTCTGATGAGGGAAGGAGCAATTGTGGTAAATTTCAGTGCTGAAATTCCTCAGCTTCCTGCATGTGTTACCATGGTTTCTAAATGATGAGTTTTACGTGTTCATCTTAATGGGGCAGCTTTGGCCACCTGTCACGCTGCAGCCTTATGGGACACAGCTGGGCAGTTGGTTCTACGATTTTTGGGGCATGTGACATGTGAGCTGTCCCCTGATCATCTGGCTAGTGAATGGTAGGAGTTCTGTGCTGGCTAGTCGCAATAAAGGGTTGTACTTCCCTTCCCAGTGGCTCTGCTGTGCCACCATAATAATGTGTTGGGGAGAAAGAAGGAGGTACGAGGCTGACTTGGACAAATCTGACTGGTTGACATACTTTTATTTTTTCATTATTATTATTATTACCATTATTTCCATTAATAAAGAACCATGAATTAAATACAATTGTAAAAATAATTAATAAAAATGAAGTGTAATCATAATAGTCATAAATATTTTCAAACAATAAGAAATGCAATATAATTTTACAAATAAAAAAGCATTAGGCAATATCAAATCAGTTATGAATGTTCAGCAATTATTTAATGTTTGTAGGTGATGTGGAATGAATGCACCCTAATCTTGGATTGACACCAAACTGAGTGATATGGTTGGTATGTCAGAGGGAAGGAATGCCATGCCATCCAGAAGGGACTTCACAGGCTAGACAGATGGGCCCTTGTAAACTTCACAGTGTCCAACAAGGCCAATTGCAAGGAACAGGTTGCCCAGAGAAACTGTGGATGCCCCTTCCCTGAAACCATTAAAAACTAAGCTGGTTAGGGCTTTGAGCAATGTGGTTTAGTGGAAGCTATCCCTGCCCATGGCAGTTTGAAACTAGATGGTCTTTAAGGTCTCTTACAACTCAAACCATTCTGTGATTCTAAAATTTGCAGAGGCCCATTTGTTCAGTTATCTGCATTATGTGGTTGTTTTAAAGAAAGGTTACCAGAAATGTTTAAATTGTTGAAAGGATTTTATCTAATAGCAGGAGGATGTTTGCAATTGAAACATCCAAATTTAAGATGTCAAGTTCCTGGTACGATACTTAAGATGTATAATATGTCATATAATATCTTAGTTGGATAGCCCACCGATCCAGGCAAAACTCATACTTTCCACATAGCCAACTGTAATAGCAGAAACAGTGTAGAGAAATGGCATTCACCTTGCTTCATATTTCAGAGATTTCATCCCTGGCTCTAGTTTCGTGTTTGAGATCATCTGTCATGTACTTTCCTGGAGATTTTTGTTGTGTATAAATCCAGACCAACAACCCTATCCGTAATAGTACATGATATATATGTGCAAGTACATGATATTCCATGTATGGAGTATCTATCATGACTGGTTGTGACACTTGCATGTCAGCTAATGGCTTTCTTAGGTCAAGTTTTAAAGTGTGTCTCCAAATGCAGGTCCTATCACATGTAATCAGAATACGGTGTCATAAAAATTGTTTGCCATAATTTCTTTTAGTATCTATTCTGAAGTTACTTTTCAGTGCTGCTCCTGCTAAAAAGACCCTATGTTGACTTATATACTGGGAATTAAAATCTATGTCCAGCATCTCCAAGAGTTTAATTGAGAGAATAAATTTCCTAAAATAAGAACAAATGTTTATTGCTTGTCAGCTTGTGGCAAATATTTTATTCTTGCAAACCTTGAAAAATGCTGCTGCTCCAGTTGTTACATCATTCCGAAACAGGACATCAAATAGATTGGATCTAACATATAGATCCAGAGAACTTTTGTGCTCAAAAGAAGATGACAGATCTCTGACTGTTGGTTTAAGATCATAATTCAGAAAGGGGAGGAGTGGGAGCAGATGGGTGGTACAGGAAGAAGGAAGAAGAAAGCATATAGATAAGGAAAGGAATTGGGGGGGGAAAAGGAAAAACAGAATAATTTTAAAAATAAATTTAAGGGATGTGGTGTGAGAAATGAGAAAGTGAAAGGAGAAGAAGGTGGGAAAGATACAGGAATTGATATAAACCAGGCTCGGTAAAAGAAACAATAAAAACTGAGGGCAGAGTGAGGAAGGGAGCAATAAATGGAAAAGAAGTAGTAGCTGCAGCAAGGTAATAGACATAACAGTATGTTTTACATCAAGCTGCATAGCCAAACTGGAGAGCTGTGCAGACTGCAGACATAGAACTTACACTGAGACATATGCTCTGAAGTTCAAACACAAACACACCCACACTCAGCCAAATGCACACCCCCACGTACATATTTCCCAGTAAAATGAAACTCAAGGCTCTCAGTTCAGTGGAAGTTTTATAAGCCATAAAGAAAAACATGAGTGCATATGCATTGCATAGACACTATCTGGGCTGAAGAGAAAAAACTATTTAGTCTTCGATGAGACCTTTTGTTTCTCCTCTCTCCAGAAGTGTATTAACTTATTTGGATTAATTTTTACATGGGCAGTTGCTGCCATAATGGAAGCTGTGCAGTATTAGTGCTAGACCTTGTCACTTGATGTGGAAGTATGAGAAGCAGCAGACGTTACACAAGGGCAGGAGATGAAAAGTTGTGGACTTTTCAGACCTCATCTCCAGCTCAAGATCTTCCATTTTTACAAAACGAAATAATGAAGGAACTTTGAAACCCATTTCATCAATTTTCTTCTCTTGTAGCTTTCTCAAACATGTTCCGTACATAGCTCAAGAGATGTTGACTGTGAGATTGCATAGCTAAAGATTCATCATCACAAATAAAGGCACACAGAGAACTCCAATAATAGAAGGATCAGCTCCATTACCTCATGCTGAAATATATCAAGAACATAGGTGCGTAGAATAATGAAAGAATCGTGGCAGGGACCTGTAAGCTCATGTAGTTTCCCTCCCCCTGCCATTGCCAGGGATACCTTCCACTAGATCAGGAAGAACAGAGAAGAAATAATTTGGAAGAAATAATTTGGAAGCATTCTGTTGAAAAGGGTATTCACTCATCACTGGATCTCTGCATATGTCATCTGATCCCTTCGGGAGAGCACCACTCCTTCCATACCAGTACAGAATCATACTATTGTATGGAACATGGGAGGTGAGCAAGTGTATTCTTGACAAAGACTGAGACCAGGCCTGCAGATATGTTATTTTTCTCTAGTCCAGCTAAGGCACAGTGAGACCTTCAGACCCCTGGGACAGGGTCGTGAGAGGCTGCTGAGATTGATTCTCTAGTAGTCCTGAAAGAGTTAAGGCTGGTGATGTTCTGACAGTTCAAATCTCTTGTTTAACCCTGAGGACTGTTCCCATGAGGCCAGATCACTTCCTACCTTTGACAGGAAGGTGGATCTCTTTGTTGATAGGACTGGAGCCTGTGAGTGATTTCCCAAACAGTCCAAGAAATAAAAAATTGGGACGTTTTAATTCCATTTAGTAAGTATGAGTTTTGAACACACAACTTTCTCAAGAAGCCAGTTCAATGAGATGAATCTTTTTTTACAGAATGATAGATTAAACTTGATATTTATTTATTTCATTGTTTGTTTGTTTGTTTGTTTTGATCTTTAATAGAAACAAGGACTCTAGAAGGTCTCTTTCAGAATCTCAGCAGGCAAGTAATTCTTCTTAGGAGACTGAAAAAGACCGCTCTATTCTTCTGGCCTAAAAGGGCACATGATGTGCTGGTACACACCTCTACATTCAACATTTGTATGACTTGAACTAAGCCAGGAAACAAGAAAAAAGATTGAAATGTAACTCTATGTTTTTAATCTGTCATTAGACCCCACTGATTAAACTGACACTATGCTATATAAACTGTATACATTAACACACTTATCTATGTAAGTGACCTCTGTGTGCAGAGATTGCTATAGGGAAGATTGAAGAAGAAATCTGCTGGATTACTGAGTTTGTTATATGGAAAAGAGAAGATGAGTGAGACTTCTTTAATTTTCAGCATTAAACACGCTGCAGACAGGAAGCAGTGCATTTTATTTATATGAGTATGTTAATTTTAGTTCAGAAGTTAATAGCGTAATTCACTTTGTGGGACCTGTCATGCATTGAAACTAAATAATTCCCTACAGTGTAATAGGAAAGGGAGACTATAGACTCGGGAGAGCCATTTTCCTGTCATTAGCAAATTTCATCCTTATGTCTGGATACCCAGTACACTGTCCACAGTATAACTGAATCATTTTTCCTAGCTGCAAAGAATACCGTTACCTTTGAAGAATACCAGAATTTAGGAATTGCAAATTCTGTGTTTAAGAACTTTTGGAGAGTACTGCATGAGAATATGTCCATGGCTATAACCCCTGTTTGCAAACCATTCTGCCATTACTTACTTGAAAAGGTGCTACATAGAACCTTTGTACCACCAGAGCAAATCCCTGGCTCGCTTTGATTAAACCACCACACAGTTGTGCCGTCCAGTTAGTCCTGCCTGGATTTGGCAGCTTTAATATAAAGAAGTGTGTACAGTGCTCATTTTCCTCAGTTTGGATGCTCTGCAGCATGCATTGTCCATGATAAGCCTCAGGGCTAGGGAGATGCAGGTTGACGCCCTCCTACACCTGAGGCTCAATGGAAATAAGGGCTCCAAACCCATCAGGGTACAGGTCAAACCAGCTAACATTGGCCCAGCAGGACAGCATAAGAGTATCACAGAATATTAGGAGTTGGAAGAGATCTTCAATGTTTATGAAATCCAACTCCTGGCTCCATACAAGACAACGCAAAATCTAAACCTATAGATGAGAGCACTGACAAAAAGCTCCCTGAATTGGCAGATTGGGCCAGTGCCCACTGCCCTGGGAAACCTGTTCCACTCCCACTGCCTTCTAGTGAAGAATCATTTCCTAGCTCCCAACCCGACCCTACCCTGATGCAGCTCCATGTCATTCCCTCAGGTCCTGCAACTTTTCGCAAAAATTATTGAGAGAGGTCTCACTATGACATCAGTTAGTTTTTTGAGTACCGTGATCCCATCATCACAAAGACAGACAAGCAGAAGAGGCTTCATGGGTGTTTGTAGTAGATTCTGAATTCCCCCATTGGTTAGAGGTGGGAAAACACAGAAGCAGCAGTGGCATGATCAGCAGGAAAGTGGGGGAGTTAAACTGTGGTAAGGGGAACATTATCATTGGCAACATCTGGTAATCATGTCACAAATGAATGACAAACCATAGTAAAGAGACTCGTGATATCACTAAAACCTGGCAGAGTAGTTGTGTGTGGATATGCATAGTCACTCACTACGCACATGTCCATGCAAGCAAGTAAATAATTCTTGAAAGAAAAATAGAAAATGACTTTCCAAAGCCATGAGCTGAAGGACCTGCTGCCTGTTACACAACAGGGAGCAGTGATCAGGAAGCCAGCTGAACTGAGTTTTATTTGTGTCTCACTATTAGTCCACAATACAGCCAGTGCTAACCTTCGCTGAACCTCATATTCCCATCTGTGAACTGAGTGTATTGACTGAAGTTTGTTTCCCTGCAAGCTCTATCTTTCCAGATGTCTGGGTTGGGATCACAAATTAAAAATAAAGAGAATATTAGGGAAATGAAAGAGGAGAAAAGAAAGATATACAGAGCAGCAATTAAAAAGGAGACAGCTAAAATAGTTTCATGATGGCAGAGATTCCTTCATGTTTGAGGAATGTGTCTTAGGTGAGGCTCTTCTACTGTAAAGGCAATTTTGTGTTAATAAATGGCCCCCCACATTCTTTCATCCCAAAGATAATGTGATGACATGCATACATCTGAAGCAGTCTGGGAACAGCTGAGCAATTACAGCCGGATCTGCTATGAGCACGGGAAGCAAGAAAAGGTCAGCTTATTTATGAAGCTTGCATGTTGCTGGTTCACACAGAGTTAAGTGTTTGAGCTTCTATTTGTGCCTTTGGAAATCTCCCACGAAGTCTCCCAGGAGACACATTTGTGAGAAATTTGCATCAACTTAGAGTAAACTGGTTTAAAACAATAAAGAATTGAAACTATTATAAAACATTGTGTGACTATTTTGCTGTTCACTGAAGTGCGTAGCCATTAGGAATTTAATCCAAAAGTCTCTCCTTGCATAAAGGCATATGATTTGTCACTGATTCAGCTGCACATGTGGACATTCTTAACATGCTTTAGAAATGAGTTACATTGATTTATCACCATAAACTAAACTGATTATAAAAATGTTAAAACTGTGGAGTCTGGCACCAAAAGTTAGGAAATACCCCAATTAAGGTGACCAGTCTAATGTGCACATGTTGCAGTCCTTTATTGTGAAATCACATCACGTTCTCTCCAAAGACATCCCCTACTCAGAGTGTGGTGTTCAGTTACCAAGAAGTTTTTTGGTGTTTGGGTTTAATCTTCATTGTTCAGTGTGTGGTCCTGCCATTAATGATCAGAGCTCAGTTCTGCATATAAACCTATGAGTCCATACTTAAACTTTGTGTGGAACATGCCCTGTGAATATCTGAGTGCCAAGCTGAGAAGCCTGGTGCAAAATAAAGAAGTGCTTGCTTTTTTTTATGGCACGCTCCATCTGTAAAATGTGGCTTTCTCCGGTTGAGCTTTCAGCTCTGCAGACCAAAGGAGAATGCAGGGATGCATGAACAAATAGAAACATAGAATATTTTGGGTTGGAAAGGATTTTAAAGATCATCTAGTTCCAAAATCCCTGTGATGAACAGGGTTGCCACCCACCAGATCAGGCTGCTCAGGGCCCCATCCAACCTGGTCTTGAATACCTCCAGTGATAGAGCAGCTTCTCAGGGCTACCTGTTCCAGTGCTTCATCACAATCTTAGTTAAAAATTTTTTTATAACATCTAATCTAAATCTGCCATCTTGCAGTTTAAATCCATTCTCTCTTGTCCTTTCACTATCAGAATGTGCAAAATGACATCCTCCTTTACGTTTATAAGCTCCGCTCAAGCACTTGGAGGCTGCAAGGTGGTGTTCCTGGAGCCTTCTCCAAGCTGAACAAGCCCAGTTGCCTCAGCCTTTCCTTGTAGGAGAGGTGTTCTAGACCTCTGATCATCTTCATGACTTTCCTTTAGACCCTCTCCAACAGCTCCATGTCTTTCCTCTTCTACAGTCCTCAGATCTGGACATTACTGCAGGTGGGGTCTCACAAGAGCAGAGGATGCAGATCTTTCAGTGCAATCCAGGAGGACACAGATGCACAATGAGTGGCCACCCCCAAGGACAAGAGTTGTAGTCCTCTGACAAGCGTGGCTCAGGAGCTCTGTGGCAGAAGTCAGGCTGGACTTCAGTTCTCTGAGGATGGCTTTCGGTCACCTGAACCATAGCATGATGCTGGCTCTCATCTTCTCTCTAGTTAAGCCAGTCTCTTATTTATTTTGCAGATTCTGCTTTCAGCAGTTGTGCATTTTTCATCACACAATGCACTTTCATCACCAAAATAACATCGATCTGCATACTGAATGAGGCGGGGATCCTGGAGAAAAATTGTGTATGGCCCTGTTTATAATTAACTATCACTGTGTACATGCAGAAGAGGACTGAAATGAAGTTTAATGGCTGTCTTTAGCATTTGATTTTACAACAGCTTTAATTATCTTTTAATGTTGTTTTTATGTGAAATTCCTCAGTTTTTAAAACAACACACTGAAAACCCAAGAATTTATTTGCAAGAAGCATTAACTACATGAACCATAAGTTGGGTTGATTCCCCCTTTCAAGGGTAGGCCTGAAAAATACAGAAGGATCACAGGGATCAAAGAAAGTTGCTTATTTTGTTGTGGCTTTTTTTGTGTGTGTGTGTGCTTCTTGCAACATATTAATACTAGGGCTGCTCAGAAAGTAATGCCCCCTATTTCCTTATTTTGGCACACAAAGTCAGAGGTGGATGTTGGTAGTATGGCATTAGAGATTGAACCTTCTTGCTAATATTCTCTTACATTTTGTTGCCATGCAGCAGACAACAGCAGAGGAGCAATCTGACAGAATGGCATCTGACAAGGAAGTACAGATGAATCAAAGGCGTGGAATACATCCGTGCAGAAAAATGGTGCCCTCTGAGATTCATCAACGCTTGCTGAACAAAGGTTCATGGAGACCAAAAAGTGGATGTGAGCACAGTGAGGTGGTAAGCGGTGTGTTTCAGCAGTGGGGTGACAGCAAAGTGAAAGACAACTCATATTCTGGACAGCCATGCAGAATTTTTAAGCATGGCATGCAAACTTTTGTTCAAGACTGATGAAAATGCATAGCTAATGGTGGTGGCTATATTGAAAATATATACAAATACTGTGTTTTGTAGCTGAGAATTTGTTCTGTCAAGTAGTACTACTGTGCTAATTGTATCTTTTGTAGTTTCCATCTGTACTGTGCATAGATATCTCTGCTTCTGCAGTGAATACCATTTTCCTGGTGTGGAAGCACTGACTCTAACAATTGCAGGCAGTTATATTCTTCTCCCAGCCTGCCTGTGACCTTGCCCTGTTCCCATCTCACTCTATACTTCAGCTCCCTCATCTCCACCTCGTCACTCCCTCAGCTCAGTTTCCAAACAGTCACCAGCTGTTTCCTTCAGTCCTAGCCTTCCTTTCTATTTCTAGTCTTCTCTCTCAGCTTCTCCACAATATGATGCCCCCAAGACCCATCTCTATCTCTTCATCGAGACATTGCCTCTGATGATCCTAAACTTTAAGGCACAAGCTTACTGATGAAAGCCTTGCCAAAAGGTTATTCTAAGGATGACACTGTATTTTTTCTTGTATCTCTTTCCTGGAATATAGTTGAACTTTATTGTTTTTGCTATTTTAAAAAACAAGTTCAAATTGCTCTTTCCACATCTCAACCAACAGTTCCAGTTGTGACTAACTAAGCACAGTTCATTAAAACAGGGAATAAATACATGATAAAAAGAACAGAGCAACATGTATTGTAGCTATCCTTTCCAGCTCTGCCTCCAGTATTTACTTGTGGCCTTCATTTCTTAAGATGGGGAAAGTGGAAAGAGGGGCAGTACAAATTAAAATCTCAGTTTACACCAGATTAGAATGCTGTTCTGTTCTGATGGGAAAGGTGTCATGTCCAAAGATATATGGGTCATGCCCACCCAGTAATCAGTATTCTGTTCACTATGGGACAAATGCTAGAATACATGGGATTCTTCCATGTCAGTATGGGAAATTATGTGTTGCTGCCTTTGAAACCAGTTTAGAGAGCACACAGTATGGTTGTTACCCTCCACATCCAGGAGAATATTTCCCTTCATGTGCACTCCTGTATCTCTCTGTGAATTTTCAAAAGCTGTTAATAGTGCTGGAAGTGAACTTCTCTTTCCAAGAAGAGCGGAAAAAAAAAACAACCCTTTGATTCTGTTCATCCTGTCTGCTTTGTCACCTATAATGGCAGGAAAGCAAAAGTCTCCAGTTGCCCATTTTGTGCTGTGCTCATATATCTCTATGCATATGTGTATGAATGTGATTGTGCATGCGAGAGTATGTGTGATAACATCATCCAGATGCCACACCATACTGTTGGATTATGTCAGTCTCACCCAATGAAGCACACTGAGCAAATGCTAATAGTTAAGAGCTAATAAACACTACACTAGAAGGTCAGTGCTGAATCGTTTGGATTGTACACATGGTTCTCAGATACTTTCCCTCAGTATTTCCCTGTAGCTGTAGATGAGCTGTGTGGCTGCAGATCTCCCTGTAGGAGGGATTTTTAAAGCCCTGTATTTACTGAGTCAGCTCAACATGTTCAGAAAGAAACAGCCTCAGTGCAGTTGGATAGCATGATTACCGGAAAACAGACTTCACAGGTATCCAAAGGATGCTCACAATTAGAGTTCCCATGTCTTTGATATGGTTGACTCAAAGCAAAATAAAAAAGAGAGAGCTCATATGCACAGAGTTCAGAAATAGGACAGTACAACTCTTTGACTCCTTAATTTTATTTATCAGTACCTTTTTGCCTGCTCTTTCTTACTGATCCCTGTACATGACATAAAATGACAGTAAAGTTAATGTTGTGTTCCTTTCTTGTTGGTGCAATCTCTATGTAAATCATAAGAAAATGTCTCTTACTTGTGTGATAAAATGTTCTCTGCCTCACTGGATTCTGTAGACTTTTGGCCACCTGTAGAAGTTAATAAACTGAGCCCTTTGTTGACCAAATCACTGCCCACTTCCTTCCTTCAGCTGACCCTTCTGTGAACTCCAAGGAGTTCCCGTTGAGACACTAGAGGTAGTTAGAAGCTGGTCATACATTGCTGGGGACAACCATAGGAATAATGAAGACATTTAGAGAGTTCAAAAGAAATGTTGAATCAGTAAAATTTTGTATCTATCGCCAACTGTTAGTTTAACCTCCGGCCCAAACTTCTTTCACTTTACAATTATTAAACCTTTTAATATTCCTAAAATCTGGGTGAGTGTCAAGAGGTAAAAAAAACACAGCACTTTACTGGCAGGATGTTAGCAGTCACTACTGAAGTACTAAGATGAATATAGAAAGAATCAGTTGCCTTTCAGATATCATCTGTATTGAGAACCAAGCTACAACTGCTTCTAAGTTTAAGACAACTTCTCAGCCACAGATGCAGTTTGGGGCTCATGTTTGGAACAAGCTCTTCTGTATTTCTGATGTTCTACTAAAAGAAGTACTCACTTTCTTGCCCATCGTGAAGTGAACATGTTATAGAGATATCTGGAGATGGCAAGTCAGGACAGAGGTGGATGAGAGCAGAATGACTCAACATGAGGCTAGGAGAATAAAAGATGCTTACAGGAAGAGAAATCTCCCAGGAAGACTGTCATGAGCTCATACTGGGGACACTAAAGAAAGGCAAGAGAAGAAAGAGCAACTGAAAATGGTTACTTCTCTTAAGTTTCATGTTGCTGATTTAGTAGGAAAGAGCTACCTCAGCCAATGATCCAAGGGTTAAGAACAGCTTTATTTTTGAAACTAAGATAGCCGGCAGGAATCTGGCAATCGAAGTTATATAACTAGTCTTGGAGGTGTGAAAACACAGCTCAGCGCTAATGCATACATGTCAACAGCCATAAATAACCTGTGAGTAGGCAAAGACGCCGTTTTCTTCCACAGAAGTGCCTCACCCCCTCAACACCACTAAAGATGCTGGGGAGCAGCAAGTGCAACCTGCACTCCTTAATGGGAGATGCCCTCAATGTGAACCCTGTAAAGCAGGACTTCTCTCTTGCAGAGAGTCTGTCTGCACCTTGAGGAGTTATTTCACCCACTAGCAATGTGGTCAAGCTTAAGGGCTCTGTTCTGGGGTTAGTAATTTCAGAGATTGTAAAGCCAGAAAGTGCTTTAGTAATCGTTTGGGCTGACCTCCCACACTGCACAGGCCAGATAGTGTCACCAAGGAAATCCTGCCTTAACTCCAACAACTTGTAGTTGACCCAAAGCACACCTTATTTTAAAAAAGAAGGAAAAAAAAAGACCCAAAGTGATGGAGAATTTACTGTCTCCCACAGTAGTTTTCTTTAAAGGGTTTAATTACTTGTAGGGCTTTAAACTGACATGGCATTTCTTATTTTCATCTTATTTTGTCTTTGTTTTCTGGATTCAACAACCTCATGCTGGAAACACTATGATCAACTCACATATCACTGATTGTACTTTGAACCAGATATCCTAAGTGTGTTCAGACTTTCAAAGCACTGGCATTTGCATCTGAATCTATCTTTTAGGAACCCTTAACTCTGCTCCTCCATACTCTGGTATGCTCTCATCCCAGTCCTAAAGTGCAGTTGCTGTGGAGGCAGCCCCAATAGCTGGGCTTTCTGTGTTGGAGAGTGCTATGTGGAGCAGTTATTGAGTCATTTAGATTTTCCAGTGCCCATTCTTCATCTTGACTGTGATAAGACAGATGCAGCCTGTGGGCCACTGCCTAATCCATGATACCAACGAAGTACTGTCTGGATTATTCAGTATTTGGTGGGAGAAATATCTTGAAAGTATCCTGGAGAATAGACATGCAGAGTTGATGTTATGAGTGTTGACTGAGTGACAATGTCTGAGGGAGCTTGTGCTATTCAAGGTGTGCTGCTTTTGGTTGCTAGATGTAAATTTGGGTTTTAGCTATTATCTCTGAGGGACAGAGATGATCCTTATTTTGTACCAGACAAATGCCTAGTCAGGCAACTTGATTTGGCTACTCTAAATCTGCATTCAGATTCAAATAATTGCTCTTTGCCACATAAGTAGTAGAGTACCATCCTTTATTCTTCTGGCAGGTTTTTTTTACTATCTTTCTAGAGTGTTTTCTTGTATCAGAATACATTCTAAATTCTTAATCTTCGAACTGACAAGGATTTCAACATCAATATAAACAACTGACCATTACTCTCCAATTTAACCTTAACCACAGGAAACTAACTTGCTGTCTTAAAGATTAAAACACATTTCTGTATGATTCACAAATGACAGTATTCCCCCCTCCCCCTGTGGCACAGATTTCTAGTCAACCACAACCAGGAGCCTGAAGGGAAAAAGAGATAAAAAGAAAGGCAAGCCTGTTAATCCACCATGACACACACACCTTGATTTTATTTTATTGGAGGGATTTTATAAGGGCTATTATCTACTGGTTTACATAATCCAACACTTCCCTTAGGGCAATCAAAATTGAGATTCATATGACTTGGAGTTTACAATCCAATGCAGCTGGCAAAACTGGGATTCTGATTCATGACCGCAAATGCAATCCTACTGCACACACAGTAAGGAAAAGAAAAAAACGAGACAGGGAATAAGAAAAACCCTAGTGAAGTGATCTATCACATTGTCTGAGCAAGAGTGTTTCAGAACTGGTATCATTAAATGAGCTGAAACTCCAGCTAATTTGATTCAAAGGTTACATGACCTCTACTAAGTGAGGGACTCCCTTTCCCTGTTGTCTTTGTCTGTTCTTAATAATACAGCCAGCAACAAGGTAGGATTCAAGATTGACTTTTTCTGCTACAAACATGACTTCAGTCCAAGTATTTTAACACCTGAACTCAAGTGAGGATAATAAATGTCAAAGAAATATTTATAGCATGGTATATGGAGAATTTCCAGTTCCCTATACTGCAATAACACACATCCATCTGCTAACAGCATTAGAGCTGCAATTTAAAAGCAGATAGTACCTGAAAATAGACCACTGCAGTGTACACAGATAGCTGCTGTATTTCAGTGTTTAATATTAAGCTGATAATTAAATTAGAAATTAATTATCCAGCCTTGGGAAGCCTATTTCTTCTGGACTTGGGCCCATTCTGAAGTTCAGAGTAAGCTCTGTTCTCTTCCACTCCTCCATGTTCATTTAGCTGAAATGCATTCCTGCATACATCCAGCTGAGTGAAGCAAGACTACAGAAAAAGAAGAGGTTTCACAGCAATAGCAGATATTTAGAAATGGGGTTAAAAAAGGCTTCTTATCCCATCTAATACACCCTTCTGGCCCATTCAAGTGAATTATTCTTCAAGGCTTTGTCAGGGCTAGTTTAAACTGAACATGGATATGGAAGGCCCATCTTTTCCTCTGAGAGAAAGATGCACATTTCAACAAAGCTCTCTGCTAGCAAATACTTCCTGATGCTAAGCCTGTATTTTCCTTCTTTTTAAAAGTGATCCCTTTAATGTTGGTTTGATCCAAGATTTTTTCCCAGTGAACTCAGTTCTTTGAGACCTGGAATGTTTACTGGAATGTAGGTCTTTTCACCCTGAGGTTATGGTTTGAAATCCATCTTAAGCTCAGTTGGCTGGAGGCTGCTGTTGAAGCATATGCTCTCACAGGTCTGTGAGAAATAGGTCAAGGTGTACAGTCTTGAAAGTGCACGTGTTCACACAGCGTAAGTAGCCCTCAAAGGGCCCATGTCCAGGGACTGATGGGAGCTAAAATATCCTTTGATGGCTTGTAGAGACTCCAGGTAGGCTATGCATTGCACAGCAAATGTGGTATCAGGGAGCTTTTGCACTTGTGCTTTTATTTTAATGCTTCTTCACTTTATGACAATTCTCACAAGAATAAAATAAAATGTAGTCATACTGTAGGAAAATTAAGATTTTGGTGAATCTGAGATCTTTTCTATTTAGAAAGGATGTCTGTATGTGGCATTTTCTTTTAAGGTACAGTGTAGGCACCTGTTTAATTTTCCCCACTACTGAAGTGTTTGTTAACACTCTGCAACAGAAATAGGGCTGGAGAACCACATAGGAGGCTGGGTGAAGGGACAGCACAGACTGATGGTGTTGGTTTTAACCATTGTAAGACACTGTTGTATATGAAAAAAAATGATGGGTAATGAAGGAGGCAGATGGTTTCTGCCCTGTGGGGGGATGGGGCTAAGAGGCTGCTCAGCTGTAGTTACAGCCCCAATCTGCATTAAAGGCCCTGCTACACCTGAGGGGAAAATCACTACTGGGTCTGTTTGGACTGAGGAGGACCAGCCTTTCTGCAGGCCCAACTCCAGGCTAGTTTTAGACAGCTTAACTGGGAACTAAACACATCAGGGCAAATGGTGGTGCAAACCTGGTCCTGCTGCCAGGACATTTTGGCCAGTTCAGGCTCTAGTATGTTAGGATATTACAGAGAGTGGGTGTGACAACAATCATAGAATCACAGGGTTGGAAAGAACCTACAAGATCAACTAGTCCAACCGTCCACCCATTACAGTAGCTACAGCAAACCAGCAAACAAGCTGGCAGTCTTTTCCCCAGCAGGTCTAAGCATCCCCCACAGGGAATGAGACAAGGAGAAAGAAGGTAAGAAGGAGGAGCTCTGTGCTAAACAACAGTGAGAGGTTCAGACCTTTCCCTGATATTAATGTGTCAGTGCCTGCTTACCAATTGCCCTCTGGGTCACTCTCAGCATTTCAGGCAGATAGTTTAGCAATCCTGCTTTCATCATGTGTCTATCATCATGTCAGAAAATCTGCATCACCCTCCCACTAGTATTAGTCACTTGACCTGAGTAGATGTGGCAGCATCTTCTCAGAGAAGTAAAGGTTTCTTTTACTTCTTGTAAAGTAGTACTTCCTACCTTGTAGCCTAAGGAATTGGTCAGTCATATTCCTTGATTTTTAGGATTACTTGCAACACGTCTGCTCTGTCACTCACTGGTGCATCATTTTTATACCTGTTTCATAGCATGGGTGAAAGTCTCATTGGGAAAATTCTAGCACCCTCCACTCTCTGTGCCACAATAAGAAGAAGTAGCTGCTGCCTCTTATTTGAATGTCTTGAAAACCTCCTAGCCCCTGCTATACAAAGAAGTTGGGTAGATTATAACCTTGAGAACTGGACAGGTTATATAATGGAATCATGCCTGTGTCACTCTATCTAATTGCAAGTGAGAGCATAATTGGTGATTTATCCCTGCTTCTTGCTCCATCACTTGGCTGTTTCTTCACAGACTGTTGTTCCCTTGCAAAGCACAACTCATTCAAAACTGGAAGAGTTGGAAGGAGGTGTATCTACCTGAGAAATTGTATTCCTATTGATTTCTTCCCAACTAAAATATTGTTTATTAGCACTGCTCAGTTCAAGATTTGTAATGCAGTTGTCTGTGTGGTGTGCAAATTAGCATGTCCTCCTGACACTGGGAGAGGCAGAGCAAGCTGCTGCAGCTGGCAAAAGACAGCAGAGAATTTAGACTAGCTTGGAGTATAGTGTTTTAAAAAGTAAAATAAAATCCCCATCTGGGTGAACCAGACCAAACCTAAAGCACTGTTCCCTTGCAAACACTGTGAAATTTAGGAGAGGAGTGCAAGGTTTCTTTTTCTTTTCAGTGATCGCAGTTACACAGTGTAAAACTTGTTGTGGATCCTTATTTCAAGAGGTAACACACGACCCTATAAGCTCCAAGGCTGCAACACCGCAGCTCTGGTAAAGGGCTTTGGAAGTCTTTGCCTGCTCTTCTTAAGCCAAGACCAGTTTCATATCAGACTGTAAACTCTGGGGGCAACTTTAAAATACATCAGTGCTGAGTATGTGAGGAAGCAAACTGAAAACTGCCTTCTGCAGGAATTTGTGTGGGTAAAATTTGATCGCTCTGATGTTCATGGGAAATGAATGAAGAAGCAGTGTAAGCATGGCCACAGTGAATTAATTTGGAAAGTTACACAAATTCTAGCCAAAATATTTTTTTTTTCAGCTTTTGCTGGGCTTTGCTGTGAGTCCAGTTGTGTAAAACCATCTGTTCTCTTTCAGAGCAACCTTAATAAGAACTACTGATAATATTTCATCTCCTTCCTATAGAGACCCTCAAATATGAAGAGCTGCAATCTTTCCATCGTTTTTTCACTCAGAAAATTTGATGATGGTAAATCCACTGTATCTCCTTGAATAATATCACTCCTTTGTCACACTGTCTCTCTTATTTGAGGTAAATTTCTCTTGTGTTCTAAACACTTACTTAGTATCAATTGGCAAAAACTAATGGCTACGTTGTGATTTATAGTAGTTCCCAAGTTACATTTATATGCCTAGTAATTCCTCTGATAAAATATGTCTCTACTGTTGATGCAAGATGTGTCCTGGAGACTGCCTGTTGCCAGCTGTAGTTTTTTGAAACGTTAGCTCAGAAAGCCACTTCTATAACAAAAAGCTCTTTAAAAGAATTATTCAAAGTTATCATGCAACATCTTCTGGAGAAAAATTCAAATCAAAACAAAATGAGTTGTTTTATTTCCCTTCATGGTGAAGTTTTTGTTTAAATTGGTTTCTCAAGAGCAACATATTTTAGTTTTTGCTCCTTGCTTCTTTTCTCTTCCCCTTCCCTTTGCAAAAAGGGAAGAAGAAAGAGTAAAAAGAGAGATTCATGTACACAATAAATGCAGGAAATCACAGAAGAAATCTTTCTTATGATTTTATTCTGTCAAAGGCAAAAGCAAAAAGAAATGTATCAATTTATTTTCATGTTTCTGCTCCATATCTTCCAAGAGAAAGGAAAGATGTCAAAATGCCTGTCTTCCACTTTTTCAACCTTCCGAGTTATTAAAAATCCTTTCTGGTGAAGAAGAGTAGCGAATGAAGGAAGAAAGTTAAAGAAGGAAAGTGGAAGTGGCAATCTAAATAGGAAATACTTGAAAACCGCATGACAAGAGAAGTACACAGAAAACAAACATGAAAAGACAATAAAAGTGATTGCACAGGATTTGGAAAGTTGCACATTAAAAACATCTCTACAAACTGAGGTTGTTTCTAGGCAGGGGATTTTCTGACAGAAGTATATTTTTCCAGCAGGAAAACTTCCTCCAGCTCTGCTCCTTTGATGTGTAGTGAAAGATTACTATTATTATTATTTTTTTCCATGAAACCTTTCCTCTGTTAAGCTTTCTGAAACTTAAAACAACACCTTCTCTGTTTTAACTGATTACAAATACATGTTTCTGGAGTGGTATTCATCTTGGGAGGACCGCTGCAGAGTACAGCGCATAGACTTAACTACGCTGCAGGTAGGACTGCCATAAAAACCTCTGCAAAGGATAGCATGGAACTGCACAGGAGGGACTCTGGAAAAAAACTTAACCAGAGCCACCAAGGGAAATTTCTGCTCTTACCGCTAGCATCATAAGGTCTTTACTTTCCGCAAAGCCCAGCAATGAGCTTAGTCTCTGAGGTCTCATCTAAAAGATCTGAGCGCAACAACTACATGATATGCATTTTATCTGTCTGAGGATAAACTGCTTAATGGGTTCTGATGGGATTTGTTGCTGTAGTTCCTTGAAGTCTCTCTGCCTCAAACCAGTTGTTCAGGTTTCTAAACTATCCCCAGCGCATGACCCACAGCAGTCTTGGGGAGAGAAACATCTTGTCTGCTTACAGAGGAGTCTCAGCTGGACAAATAGCAAAAATATCTGTCTCTGTGTAGGGATGTCTCTTTTCACCAGTGTATCTGAAAGGACTGGGTCACAACATTTGCAGCTCCAGCCCATCTTTCCTCTGTTGGTGCTGGCAAAAATGAAGGAGCATTTAGCTCCTTTCCAAGCATTTGTGATATTTTTCCACCAGGTCTGCACTGCATGTGGTGTGCTGTGTTTCATTGACTGGAAAGCATCCAGAGGGTGGGAGAGGAAGACCTTTCCTCCTGTCCTCCTGGAGTAGGAATGGGTTTAAGAGAGAGAATGTCCAGGGTATTTTATGGAGGCGATCTCTAACCTTCAGACAGAGCAGAGTGTATTGATCTGCCTAAACCTAGGGAGAAATTCCTAGATTTTCTGAAACCAGACCACACCACTCTCATCTTCTGAGTGTTTCTCTCATTCACTGCTGTTCAGTGTAGTCAGGGAGGCTGTGCAGGAGAGGGATAGAGATGTTGTTACACGTGGGGTCATTCCTCTCCATCTGAAAGATTTTTCTTTGCAATTGCAACAATAACAGAAGACCCCCTTTCTAGTTTGGTCAAGGGTGGAAGCTGAGCTCATGTTTGTGTATCCTGGCTCTTGAGCTGGAAAGTGTGAATTTTACAGAAAATTAAATCTGCAGAAAAGAAGAATGATGGAGGGGGAGTGGAATCACTGTGGAGAAAGAGAGACTTGCAGACGGAGATCCCATTATGTCCAGACCTCACAGTGTCTCCCCACTCGATCATGCCAAGTCCAGTGTGTGCTGGGCGTGAGGCAAAAGCCTTCAAACTTTGCCAAAGAAAGAGGCCTCAGCATGTGTTGCTGTGTTTAGTGCTGAAGCCAGTATGGACCTTGGCCAGCTGCCAGTCACACTGGCATTGCTGTTATTAGATACCACTGTGCTAAGCTTAGCACTTTTTGCAGGCCAGAGAAATTCCTTTTGTGTTTTCCCATACTCCTAACACATTTAGAGGAGCTTCAGAGAGAAAAGGCACACGTAGTATAAACAAAATCCTGACAACCATTGGGCACAGATGGGGACAGAAGGTTGAGGGAAGGTGAAGTGACCCTTACTGCTCTCAGTGCAGGCTGAGGTTCACTAGCGATGGGGCTTGGGGTGACATTTTATAAATAGCTACACAGGGAAAGACATTCCCTGAATTGCCTTATGCCAAAGTTATATTAGATCACTTGAGTGAGCTGGAAAAGAGAAGTCGCTAACTGGAGCTAAGGGGAGCTGCGCAGTTGCCATGCCACCCGATTTATGTTGACCTATTTGTAATTGGAAAGTCAGCTTGCAGATATTTTTTTGTGCTTCGTGATTTTTCTTTCTTTAAATTATGTGATTTTATGGTTCAGGAAGAGCCAGAGATTGTGGAAGGGGAAAAAAAAAAGGAAAAAAGTGTGTGCTTTTTCCAGCATTCCTCTGTGAGGCAACCCTTGCCTGTCCCAGTCTTCAGCCCTGAGCAACACGCTAGCCAGCTGTATGAGATAACCTCCTACTTGCACAGTAAAAGGTTCAGATTTGGCAGATTTGGACTTTTTTTTGTAAGCTTTTTGTTTGTTATGTTTTGTATTGCTAATGACTGAAGTAAAGTGAGATGAAGGACCATGATCTGTTAACATCAGGAAAGGAAACAAGACTATCTGTAACAAGCCTGGTGATGTTGGCAAAGGCCACAATGCCTACACCCAGCTGTGTGTCTGCACCAGTGTGGTGTCATGTTAGCCCCATAAATCTATGCAAAGAGAAGACTGAAAGCAAAGCAAGGCAAGTCTTAAGTAAGTCCCTTAACTGCCTAAAGTACTCCTGGCCTGTGTGTGTTCAAGGTTTTCAAAACTTTTCTTATCTCCATCTCCGCAGGTTTATTGCTCAGTAGCAATAAGAAAACTCATACAATTAACTCCTCTCAGAGTCAGTCTTGTGGTGATGAGAGAAAATTCAGCTTCCTCTGACTTTTAGCCCTGCTAGAGGAAACCACTCTGTTAGCTGCTTTCCTGCCCTTGTTGGTGAAGGACAGCTTGCCTGCTCTTTCCTCTCTTTGTATAATATACAACTTCCCTTCTACCATTTCCATTTCTTCTGAACGGGCACATAGATTAGGTAGGGATGGGTTACGGTATCAGACACCTTACAGTGAAAACAAAAAAGGGGGGTTGTGCTATGGTTGCCCTCTGGCTGCAGCCATAGCAAGGGAGGGGCTTATGTATTATGAGGTTTTGTATGAGGTACCAAAAAGACAACTGGAGAATTGATGGATGTCTGTGGGGTTGAGGCAAGTGTCAGATCCTTCAAAATCTCTACTTTGGGCAGAAATCACTTCCTTCTAGATATGCAAATAAAAGATGCAGGAATCAGAGTGGTAGCTACACTAAGGTGTACAAGTATCCATCTAAAAGTGTTGTAGAGACTAAGAAAGGAGGCAAGATGCGGAGCTTTAGCTGTAAAAATTGGTGGACATTGGGAAGAAAGCTTGGGAAAACATCCCCAGTAGTTCAATTCAAAGCTTTTTTGTTCACTCTGTTTATAGTCCTGAACAAGTTTATGCTTTCAGATTCATCCACTCCTGCTTTGCAAATTATTCCTTGAAGTCCCATGAAGCTCCTTGCATAATTTTCATGGCCCATGACATGACAGATCTCACTTTTAACAATGCCTTACACTTTCCAGAACTATATTCTCTTAAAGCACTTCCCCATGAAATGCTTTGTCAAATACCAACAGCACAGATGGAAGATTTCTGTGCCAAATGTCTACCCAATGATGACTCTGGGAGGATGGATATCAACTGTTTCAGCTAAACTGAAACAGCAATATCAAAAAATGAGATTAGAGGGAGAGATATTTCATTACGGAGCACTGACCTTTTAAGCTTTGGCTTAAAATTTGGCAAAGGGCTTATGCCTTCAAATATGAGATGTTCTTTTTCCCATCCCTGTGAAAATTACTCCAAGTTTGAGGTACATATTAGCCTCTAAATTACAGAGGCTGTGCTTTCTGAACAGATTTTTTGGACTGTCAACTTTGTCTCCTGTAGTCACTATGTTTTCTGTGCATGCTCCTGGCACCATTACTCCAGTGAACTGTGTTCGCTGTTGAGTTGCAGACTCACTGGGACAGAATCTTCCCCTTTTCTTTTCCCTCTTCCCTCATCTCTCCTGCCAGCTTACTTGCTTGAGTCCAGTGAAGTGAATTGGACCTAGCAGTTGTTCAGCATCTTGGTCTTGAGTGCATCCGTGGTCTTGATTCCTTCTGTGCAGGAAGAAAAGAGATGAATCCTGAAGCAGGATACAGTTTGGCAAGTGGAAGTGGAGGAAATGTGCCAAATACTGATACAAGCCCACAGTTCGGGTAGTGGGTTGAAATGATAAATGACCTCGGGTACTGGTGGACATCAGGATGGCCATGAGCCAGTAGTGTGCCCTTGTGGCCAAGGAGGCCAGTAGTATCCTGGGGTGCATTAAAAAGAGCATGACCAACAGGTTGAGAGAGGTAATTCTCCCCTTCTTCTCTTCCCTGGTGAGGCCACATTTAGAGTACTATGTCCAGCTCTGGGCTTCTCAGTTCAAAAAAGACAGGGATCTCATGGAAGGAGTCCTGAGGAGGGCCACAAAGATGTTGAAGAGCCTGGAGCATCTCTCATACAAGGCAAGGCTGGGTCTGTTCAGCCTGGGAAAAAGAAGACTGAGGGTGAATCTGATTAATGTTTGTAAATATCTAAAGGAAGATAAGAGGCAAATGAATGAGGACAGGCTCTTCTCAGTGATGTGTAGCGATAGGACAAGGAGCAATGGCCTAAAACTGGAACTTAGGAAGAATGCATGTTAAAGGCAGCCATCTTCACACAGCCTCAAAGTGAAATTTGGCTGGCAATCCAATATGACAGTAGGTCGGAAAGGAAGCTTTGACCAGACTATAGCTGCTGCATGCAGATCACTAGAGAATTCTCATAAGCATCAGAGTGGTGGGGGAAAATGCTCCAGTTGACTCACAATAAGTTAGACAGTCTGTAAGGGACAATCAAATGTAATTCAGTCATCTTTATTGCTTCTCAGAAGCTGGTATTTAATGCCAGAGTTTAAAGGAATTAGAGAGGGGTCAGCCTTTGTGTTTGACAAAAGTGTTGTATTGAGTTGCTTCAGTCACCATGAAGTTTTACTTAGATACGAGAATTCCCCTACAAAAGAGCATGAAAGTCTGTGACATTGCAATACAAATGATCGTTAAGTACAAATAAGGCAAGAAGCCTTTAATCATTCCTTCATTAGCTGGTGATCAAAAATTGAAAAGCAAAGTGGTGCCAAATTCGATTAGAAAATCATCAGAAAGGAACTCAGTTCAGTTTAACTCAGCCTTACGGTTTTTGCTAATGCAAAAGTATTTGTGAAAGAATAATGTCCAAGCACTCAGTAAATGCTCATGGTATTAAAAATAATGAAATTCAGAATAAAAAAAATCTACTGTGTCTGGATTTTGAGTAAATTTATTTGTCTTGTTTTTACACTGTCTTTAAAAGTTTTAAGCCTTGAAGTAGTCATGAAACAGATCTAGCATTATATGGTTGAGGTCACTGATTATATGCTATAAAACTCAAGCAGATTACAAATAATCTACTATGTGAAAGAAGTTTCTCATTTTTCTTCAAGGCAAGAGTAAGTGAGCTAAAGTTATGTGACATCATGTATCTAAATTTCTGAATCACAGTCAGTAATCCTGTAGGTGATGTTGTCATGCTAGAAGCAAAATTAAATTTTCCAAATTATCAAGCAAAGAAAAAAAAAAAAGTGCATGGTTAGATACGCTCAACAGTGGCTAATATAATTAAGACTGTAATAGATTTCATTACAAATAAATGACAGGAAATAGGGAAGTACAACAAACACTGAACTAAGGATTATGCATAGATCAGCCTGGAACTCCCCAGATATAAGTTACCAAGCCAAGTGAGGATTGACATGTCATGAAATTAGTTCCGAAGTTTTTTTCTAGAAGCTTTTGTTTCTCTGCCTTGAAATTGCTTTGCTGTCCTTTCTAGTTATAAAAACTTCAGTCAACCATTCAGAGATCAGAAATATCCTAGTTAAGGGTGCAAGCACAGACTTCAGAAAGTGAGTGGCAAATCAAATAATTTTCAGGAAAAACAGCCACAGAAGTATTTAACAAGCAGTTTAATTCCAAACAAAGGTGCTTGCGGGATACAGGCTTTGCTGACTACTTTTGTTGTGATCCTTTTTCTGCATGTTTTCTGAGTATAGAAAATAGGAAGGTAGAATGAGACCATCAAGCCTTTGCTTAACACTGAGCAATATGTCCAGGCAGGTTCCTCAGGCAGCAGCAGATATGCAGAAGGTGATACAAGAAGGCACTGTGAAGATGGAAGGAGGGAAGAGGGAAAGGGAGGAAGGGAGGAAAGAGCAGCTGAGCTTGTGATTGTAAGGATGGAGCACATAAATGTGCCACTGAATCTGAAACTCTTGCTTAGTTCACAATCAAATGTAAAAAGTCCAAACAGCATTTTGAGCTACATATGCCAGTTAAAAAGAAGGCAGTAGGAAAGTAGTCTTACTTTTACTACTGGATTCTTCAACAGCACTCAATGAATTTAGTAACTTTTGCTAAATTTTGGGGGGGGGGGAGGGGGGAGAAAAGAAAAAAAAACCCTCTGAAATTATAGAATTACAGGTTTTGATATATTAACATAAAAAATGAAAATTGTTAGTTTATAGCCAGATAGTATAGGAGGAATTCTAAAAGATTATATAACTTTCTTCTTTTGGGCGGATAACATCCTGAATAACTGAGAAGTGGCCAGGTCAATGTGAAAATCTCCTGGAGAAATCCTAGATAGCAATTAGAGTGAGATGCTTAGATATCTTTGTGGAATAACTTCAGAGTATCACAGAATATCCCAGTTGGAAGGGACCCATATGACTCATCCAGTCCAACTCCTGGCTCAACACAGAGCTACCTGAAAATCAGACCATATGTCTGAGGGCATTGGCCAGCTGCTTTCTTAATTCTGTCATGCTTGATGCCGTGACCACTTCTCTGGGGAGCTTGTTCCAGTGCCTGATCACCAGTGAAGAACCTTTTCTTGATATCCAATCTGAGCCTCCCTATCACAGTTTAATGGCATTATAAAATTAGAGATTACCACACAGTGGTAGACTCTTCCCTTTCCAGTAAAGCAATAAGACAAAGTGTATCTCAGGGTGGTAAAAAAAAAAAACAAAACAACAAAACAAAACCAAGAAGCCTGCTCCAAATGATCAGGAAGTCACAGAGAGATTTTAGTGTAATGCATAGGAAAGTTTGCAATTAGATTTTTACTTCAAGTAGCCACTGTAGATAGCAGGTGTGCAAAATGTGGCTGATAAGCAAGCTCAGAGAAAATAGGAGATGGTGATGTTCTCATGAACATCATAAAAGAATGGAGGAAGTGGCCACTGATAGATGTCCAGAGTGCAAATTCTCAGCAGCTAGGAAAGCTGAAGGAGTTAATGAAAGAGACTAGAGTCCTTAGAAACTATAACAGTAAATGCAAAAAAAAAGTTATCCACACATGCCTCAAGGAGGGTATCAGTAAGGCTTTCCTATACCAGTGTGGTCAAAGTTGGAGACCAGTGGCTTATGTGTCACACGCACCAAGAAAAACAGTGTCAGCATCTTCAAATAGAGGTGGCGGCTTTGGCCCTGTTCCACAAGTGTAAAATTTCACATCTTTATTTATGCGTGGCCAATGTTAGCTGAACTGACCATAAAACACTACCAACATTGCCAAAAGGGACCTGGTAATCTCTCGTGCCATACAGTACACACATTCCTTTTTTAGGTACAAGATAATGATTTGAAGATTAAAGACAAATCTTGGAAATACTCTTGTTTCAGAACATTAAACCAAAGGGCAGTGGAACAAAGTTCGAAGCTTGATCATGTATATAGTATTTGATTTAAAATAACACAGAATGAAACCAAAAGCATGGCAAGCTTCAGAGTAAATGCAGACTCTTCAGTGCTAAAGCCTACAGCTGTGTGTACTCTCCAGATTACTTGTTGATAACACTAGGACAGCTTCCCCACATCACTTTGAGGGTAAGATCTCATTCTGCGTTGAAATTTTGTTTGTGAGGTTGTTGAGTCCCAGTGTACTACAGGAAAAAATAATCCATGCTGTCAAAACATATGAAAGACGAGACATTTCCCTTGGTAAAAGAATAATTGCTCTATGGGGAAAAGTAAGCATATATTTGTGTCTTCTGCAATAACACTATGTACTTGTTCTGCATTTCTGCGCTAACCAATGTAAGATGCACACAGAGTACTCTATTGCAATTTAAACAGTTGTCAAATCTAGTTTTATTTTACATGGCATTGCTGATGTAGTGTGGTCTGATCAATTAATGCCAATTTGTGGCCACGAGTTTAAGCAATTGTGAGTGAATTTTGAGCCTAGGCATGAACTACTAATTTCTATTATTCACAACACAAGAGATGGGTGTGAAATGGTATAAAAATAACTAAAGAATGCTTAGTCAGACAGTGATCCACATTTAGCTCTGTTAAATTGCACATTGTCAGCATGGCTTGTCACTCTGATGTTTTACTGAGAAGAAAACTAAAATCAGGAATGGCTTGGACTGTTAGAAGATGATGTCAGAGATACTGTAGACTTTTCAAAGTGAAAAAATAAGTGATAAGGCAAAAAAAAAAAAGAAAAGAAAAGAAAAGAAAAAAAGATAGGCTTCATGGTGTTGGAAATTGCCTCCACTTTGTGAAAATGATGTGTTAATCCATGATGATATGAGGTCATCACCTGTGATGGACTGAATCTGTGGGAGGATGGTAGTCAATTTATTCAGTTCCCAAAAAGATTTGGATAGAGACCACTGAGCCTGGGGGAAGCTCAGATGGGCAACAACAGCAGCAGAGGTTCACATTTGCACTCACATACAAAGCACCTTGTAGACCTACCTGAATATTCTTAATCAACTTAGCTAAGAGATGGATTCTGTTTATAATTATGCACCTATTAACGATCGATTTTAGGTCTTCTTATTGACTTCCAGCAGAGAAGGGAGGTTGTGGCATCAAATGACACAAACTATACTTTCTTGATTGTGCACTGAAGAAATACCAACTGCTGTCATGTACAGTTCATGGGAATAGACCCAGAATAAAGCTCTTGCATATAGCTCCCAGACTAGATAATGAATTAGGGAATTGGATGGAGTCATGATGTGGCAGATGGCAATGACCACTAGCTAGATTTTGCAAATGGCTGCTAGTAAATTCCAAGAAATCTGTTGTGATGAGAACCTTCATTACAGCACAGCAGTCACTGTGTGGATTTGAAGAGGCATCCCAGAGAAATGGAGATGCCTCTTAGAGGTGTGTTTGATTTCATGGTTCAGTGACATATGAACTATAGCTTTAGAAAGATCAGTGACTCTTCCATCATGAAACTTGGTGTTATTGAGCCTTTTCAGGCACTAAAATAACTTTTTAAAAGACTGTCACCTTCTGGCAGCTGCAACCAAGATCCTTTCTGTATTCTCAGCCTATGTTTTATGTGGAGCTGCAGCATACTGGAGCCTGGCCTCTTGTTAGTGGGACTTGGCCTTGAGGCTGCTTTGTACAAGGACTCCTGTTGACAACCACTCTGCAAGTCTCACAAGTAGTTCAGCAGCAGTGAAGGCTGCAAGAAAGTCAACATCAAAATGAAGCAGCGGGCTGGATGAGGCACTTGAGAGGCAAATGCTACAGTGAGAAGTACAGCAGAGTGTGAGCATGAAAGCTGGGGAGAGAGAAGGTCAAAGTCTAGACGCTTGGGTGCAGAGTTTCACTTTGAACAGAGAAAGGGCCCTGGTGGCCTCTAAAATTACCATAAATGTCTGTTTACAGGAAGTGGTTGAACGGAACAGATCAAGTTAGGGCACCCGAGGGCCTTTAAAACTCAGAGAAATCCTGTGTTTATGAGATAGATGGGAGTTGGTCAGTGCTGGGAGCACTGGGAAATCGTTGGTGAGCAGACTGCCTTCAAACAACCAAAGCTCTGGGAAAGCAAGGCTCAGCCGACACATGCATTGCAGAGGGCAGCCCAGAGCAGCATCAATACTACAGGGCATATACAGTCTGTGGTCAGCTTAATCTTCTTGAAAAATAAATGGGAAAATATCCCCACAGGGGAAACCTTATATACACTCAAGAGGCTCATTCCTGCTGCAGTCCGTGCTCCCTGAGCTGTTGAGCTTGTTCTCTTGAGTGCCTGAACAGAAGTGATCTAATACTGAAGGTCTTAGCAAGTTGTCTGACTCGTTGCTCTCTTTTGCAATCATATGGCTAAATGAAACTGAGGAAAATAAAGGGGGTGGGGAGGAGAAGAAAAGCAAAGAAGAAGAAAAATGGGGCTCCCAATTACTGGCATGCACATCTCCACACAGACTAAGCAGCAAGGGTTCACAGTCAGCAAACTGCTCATTAGAGCCAAGGCATTAAGTCATTTCTCCAGGGAAAAATAAAACTGAACTCAGAGTCCAAAACTCTGCCAAAAAAATGCAAGGGAGGGGGAGGGGAAGACAGGAGAAATGGTTGGGGGAAGAGTAAAAAGGAGGCATGCAAGAAAAAATACTGAGAAAATGAATGGATGGTGGGTAAGTTGGGAGAATGAAGGGATTGAGGGGCAGGGAAGGAAACGATGACAATCAGAAATGGTAACAACTGAGCTGTGGGACAGCTAAGGTGTTACAGTAACCACTAATTTCAGAATATGTTCTCTCCAGGCTGTGGTGTAACTAGTTAAGCAGGGCGTCATTTCTTCCCTGATGGATAAAACAGTAAGCTCTTAAGCAGCTTTGCGGCTACAGCGTCTGTCAGTGCTCTGGACCTCACTTCAGCATTGCCTACTTATTTAGGCCTCCAAAGCCGCACACAGCCTTGATGCAAGTGCTGTGGCTACAGCACTCACGGACTCAGAGACTGCATTTCTGGAAATGCTGGTTACCTGTTGGTGGCTCAGTGTTCCAGATAGAAAGCTTGTAGCACCAAATTCCGTGCTTTGCTTAAGGCGGTCTTTCTGTTTTCAGTGCTTTTTCTATTGAATCATGTGAAGGGATAAGCTAGTGGAGAATCAGGCTTGTAGTGCTTTGCCTTTTACTAGATCCTTCATCTGGCAATCCCAAAGCATTCTTGGGAGGTGAAACAACCTAGCTGGCCAGCTCTCATCATGACTGTGTTAAAGCTGGAACTACATGGATAGGTTATGTGTATCACCCACCATCACCTAGCTATGAAATCAAAATTGGAACCATCACAAGATCTCTTGCCTTGCTGCAAGAAAAACTTTTGACCTGGAGTCAGTTTGTGCATCAAGTGGGACCTGTGAATCCCAAGTGAGTGGCAACATTATGTTCCCTATGTCTCCTGGGGGATGCCCTCCACGCATATCTAGGATGAACAGCAAGTAGATTGGCAGAGGCTGTGAATCAACTCAGAGATGCAGAGGATTTTACACTTAGGAACCTGGCCAAGGGAAACGTCCTCTTCAGAGGGAAGTGGGCAGTATTTGATAGGCCTCACAATCCAGGAAGTAATGTCTTTGTAGGCTTTTTAAGATTACATCCCTTGAAGATTTTCAAAACACAGCTGGGCAAGGTCCTGAGCAATTTGATCAAACTTTGTCTCCAAGCTACTGCATACTACAGAGAGCTGGCAAACTAGGCTATGTGAGCAATTTGTGTGTTAGGGCAGAGTCAGACAGTTGTGGCTCAGGTCACTGGTAAAGGTAATTTTTACTAACTTGCCTATTCTACATTACAGATGCAGATTGGTTCTGGCTCACATTATTCCAGCTGAGCTTCGCTGTAAGTTTGACTGAAGGAACTGGGCATGATAGTGTGTCCTATGTTTCTTTGTTTGACCAACCATGTCTGGTTCTATCTGTTACTCAAAAGATTTCTGAGTGGTTTTAGTTCCTGGGTGAGTGCTTATGAACAGGGAAATGAGAATTTGGTTAACCGCAATTAGGCTGTTTAAAAATTGTTTTTCAGAGGTTTCAAAAGGAACATGGTATTTTGCATTGTGCTTAACTTCTAATGAGCTCTGGCAGAGTCTGGGGTTTGCCTGTAGTTTGAACTTTATTCTTACGCCGAAGATGAATTGCATTTAATACGTGTCTGGTAGTACAGCATGACATTAAGCTGGTACAAATGTTTTAAATTAATCTTCTTCGGAAAATAGTGGTAAACAATGGTAATGCTAACGAAGGAACTGCTAAGAGAAATTTTTAACTTAAAAAAGTTATTAATGTTGCGTAGGATTTTCCATCTTCTGATCAGCCAGTCAATGGTTTTTGCCTGGGGTGGTTGTCAAGCTAACTGGCCTATAATTCACCAAGACACCACATTTACTCTTCAAACATTGGCACATCATTAATATTTTCCAGTTCACTGAAACTTCTCTGTCTTTCCAAGATACATTAAAAGTTACCACTGAATCCAGCAGTGGTCTTGACCCTGTGCTGAGGACCCTGGCCTTACTCCTGACTGTACTGTAAATTTCTGAGGAGTTATTATTTGCCTGTGTATGTTACAATGACTCCCAAACCACTGTAACCCAGACCACAGGTACCAACCTTAAACACAACACAGGAGCCACTGCACTTTGTGAGCATTCAGCCTCCCAGCTCATGTTGCAGCCACCTCATGGGATCTCTGTTTTTCAGTACAAGATCATTATATGTAAGAAGGAAAGTAGGATAGACAGCAAGACCCGCTGAAGTCTTACATGATTCAAAGGGAGTCAGATGCAGTATACAAATAATGCATTCTGCTTATTTCCCAAATGCAGGATCAACAGGATTGTTTCTGCAGGCTCTGGCCAGAAAAGCCAAATGACATGTGGTCAGAAAAGGATCTTGCCAACCTCATTTTACTTCCAGGTTTAGGAGAGATTTGCAGGCAGAGTCAGGAAAAAAAGAAACTACTCTTCCCAATTCTTCTACTGCAACAAACTAGAAAGAGAAGCAAATTCTGTATATTTTGTTCATTGGCACAAGCCACCCTTGCTTAGCATGGGCTAGGCTGCTTGTCTGGGACTCTGCTAGGAGCTCAGGGACACACAGCACACATGAGGCAATGGAAAAGCAGCATGCAGGGAGTAGAAATGGCTGAACTTTATTTTTCCAACGGGAAGATCTTTGGTGGGCCACAGATTACACTGGAAATCAAACCCTACAGCCCAGGAACCCGCAGCTGTCCCTCTCCCCTCTAATTTTAATCTGTCAGATTTCAGAGCTATAATTAACTGCAAGGCCTTAGTGATATACTATGTGAATGTCTGTGTGTGCCTGGGCTCCCTCCCTGTAGTGGGCCTAATCCTCTACAGAAGATTGACAGGTTCACATGGAGAGGAACTTTTTAACCAGTTCACTCCTAAAAACTCCTTTTGCTTTCTCTCTTCCCTTTGCTGCCCTCTTCCCACCAGGCTGCAAAAAGCATGGTTGGAAACAGGGAGATGGCAACATCTTATTCCTTGCTGTCCTGCAGCTGTGCTTCAGACTGGTCCAGGGAGCCGCAGTGAAAGCCCCATCCCAAGCATCTCTCACTGCTTCCACAAACGTTGGAGGAGAGCTTTGTTGAAGTTTTCACAGTATTCCAGTGTTCTGGTCCAGATGCGTGGCAGTACCTGCTGGTTTGTTGCTAACCTTCACTCAGTACCCCTTCCGTGGTGTCTTTGCATTGAGCAAAGCCCGACCCATGTCCAAAAACTGCTTTGTGTTGACCATGGTACAGATGAAAAGTGCTTACCGATATGCTCTACCTGAGACAGATCTCAGTGTCTTACCAAAAGCTTCAAGTAGGCAAAGAGAAAAAATTCTGAATGCCAAAGCACATTGTTCTTGTTCATGTGAGAAGCTACATCTGAGGCAGCACACAAATCTTCCACAATCCTTATCTCAGCAGTTCCATTAAATTCATTTGGTAATTAAGCACCAAGAGCAAAGGGAAGAGCATGATTTGTTATTAAAAAAAAAAACCAACAACTTTTTTTTTAGTAACACATCCGAGATTTTCAACTTAAAGTGTCCAGAGAAATCATAGGAATTCACAACTACTACTGCATGTTTTTGCATGAAAGAATAAACTATGCTTATATGGAACTGGCATTGTTTAAATTGATGTATGTGCTAAGAGGAGAGTCTGGTTCATAGAGGGAAGGAAAGACATTGGAGGAGTCACTTGTCCCAGTGCTTGTCAACACATAGCCATAGAGACCTACAGACCTTACCACAGATTCCTACAGACTACAAAGTCTGCTAGGCATTGCAGTCTAATTTCATTGATGGAAGAATGAGGTGCAGTAAGTACATCTATAATGATGTTTGAATTTCAATTGGTTTTAATTGTACTATGCCTACCTGCTGGTACTGCTTTAGAATGGGCTGTTCTCAACTGATTAATATTTATCGGTTTTGCTTTTTTGAACAAAAAATAAAGCAGGAATTCTTCACTACTTTCAGTTAACAGTCTGTAAGTCACATTTTTACTGAATCTGAGGTGACTTGATTTTAAATTCCACCTTTGTCTACACCAATACAGCATGTGATTTGGCCAGTGCCACAGAAAGTAAGTGGCGGTACACTGGCCACCACAGAATGAGATAAAAAGTTGCTGGGAGAGAATTAGGATGTTTTTTATTTCTGGCATAGTTTGTAATAACAATCCAGAGAATCATTAAGAACAAAAACTATGGTGCTACTGGCCTGTATATATGAATATGAGGAGTCATGACAACCACATAATGATTGACCAGTTGCCACTGTGAATGCCACATCAAGTGAACGCTACCCATAAGTAATGTTGCAGACTGTTAGGTGCAAAAAGCAGTATTTCAGGACAGTGCTGGTGGTTGCTCTATCTGTTTGCACTGCTACAGCTACAGAAATCAAACAGGCAGCAGACTGAAAATGTTCAGATCAGAATGATTTGCTGCACTATGCAGAACTTCTCTGGGCAAGTCTTTGGATGACGCCTGTATTTCTTTGCATGAAATCTCCCTAACAGGGGAAAGCCAGTGGAATTATCTTGATCTCTCCGACAAGGCAACAAAACATAAGACTTTTTCTGTGAGTGATTGTTTTAATTTAAATGAATCATATGTATGCTTAATCCAATCTAATCTGCCTGAGTTCGTGTGTCTCATTAATCACTGACTTGTATTAGCACCTTGGACTGTCATCCCTGTCACTGCAGAAGGCTGCTGAGACCACCGTCTAATCGCAAGCATTCTGTTGACTTGTCACTGGATTTTGTGCAAGCAGCAAAATGCCAAAGAAGCCAAAATCATTCCCCATTACAACAGTAAAGGAATGATACAGACAGCAATTGGTGTAAGCTAATGGGCTCAAGAGTAGCAAATTGAGAAGGGCATTTTGCATTCTAAATACCGGCTAAGATGGCATCCTTTCAAAAAAAATTATTACAAACTAAAAGAAGTCAACTTAGTAAAAAAGAAATAGTGAAATGGTCTAGGGCATATAGGGATGTGCCTTGTATTATTTCATAGGTAACTCTCTTCCCTCAAAGAGAGCTGAAGGGTACAACAACGTAAAAGTTTTCAAAAGGCAAGCTTTTATTAGCTCCAGCTGCAAGTCGTGTTATCCCAACTGTAGAACCGAATGCTTTAGGGCACTTTTTTCAGAGTTAAATTTGATAAAGTCTCACACTCTGGCCTCGACTGCTTGTGAAGATTGAGTTGCCGGTAACTATTGCCCAGAGATGGATTCACTTCAGTGCAACATGAAGATCTAGTCATTTTTAGATATGTTTATTTACCCCAGACTCTAGGATAAACTACTTCAGATCTTGCCATTGTGAATCTTCATACCATGTACCTTTTTAAAAGTCTTTGAGTCTCCGTTCAGGGCTCCAACACACACAGTTCTCTCAGGTCCAGCACTGGGAACATGAGATGGTTGGATCAGTCATTGCAGGTCAGTTGTGAAGAGTTTACAGTCTGAGGAATGCTTGGACAAAGTGTCCATTGAATGATTTCAGACAAGAAAGAAATTGATGGAAATGCCAGACTGTCTGGAGATGATTTAGAAATAGAAATGTTTTTTGGAATTAATTAGTGTGGCTATCTTTAATCACAAAAAGAGCATGAAGACATGGATCTGTACAAGGCAAAAAGGCGCATAGCACGTTACCTCAAACTCTGACTGAGCAGTTGACTGCATTTATAATCTTGATGTGGACCACCAAAAATCAAATTAAGAATGCACAAATATGGAGACCACTTAAACCTTAACAGAAAATGAAAGCTACTTGTCATTCAATGTAACATTCTGTTTTGACTCTAAAATATTTAAACATAATTTTTAATAAAGCTGGTAGTCAGTGTGGAGCATATAATGTAGAAAGAGTTTTCTTAAAATGAATAGGCAGGAGTTTCAGCTCAGTTAAGCTACACTGTCTGTGTTGGAATGTGTTCAGTACAAGAACTACATTTTGGGATGTGCAGGTCACAGGTGTATCTTGCAGGTACAGCTCCTAAGCTGCGTGCTAAAGATCACTTTAGATTTGACTTTGAAAAGTACTTTCATGAAGTATAGATGTGTACGGCCTCTTAAAACAGGGAAGGGTTAAGCTGTTCCCTTGAACCTGCTTCTGATATTCGTACGGGGCTCAAAACGCCAGCTTGCTGATTGATGGGTTCACATGGGGCGACCTTCACATTAGCAACGCGACTTTGGTTGCTAGGTAAACACAGGCAGATGGATCCAGCTCCGCTGATTTTCAACAGTGACGGATGGCAAAGGTATTTCTGATCCACATCACACCGTGCAGATCCCATGAAAATGACTTGGCACGGGGCTGAAAGTATTAGATTCGGGTGACAAATAATTACCTGACATCAGCTGAGGTTTCTCTAGAAAGGTTATGCTGCAAATAACTGGCATTTACATAACTTTGTTTTCATGAAGTGGTAGAAAGTCACACGCATACTGTTTATTTCTTTGAAAAAATGTAACCTAGCCAGTGACTGATAGCTACAGCTCCTTGGGAATGTGTGTACAACTTTCCTAGTAATTGCATTCCAGAGTTTCTTCAGGTCTGGGGTATTTTTTGAGGGGTTTTCATATGTTTATTTAAAGCACAAATACTTGGCTGTTATTTTACTTTTCAAGTAGAGTTTGCATTCAGATGACATTTACTGAGATTCACTGTGATTTCATGGGTTGTTGCTTTTCTAGGACTTAAATTCAGAAGTTCTTGACTTTTATTCTTCCTCTCTATTCCTCAGCCCAGTGCTTTGGCAGTAAAACTAGCATTTTAAATAGGTGGGTGCCTAATAAATACTCATCTGAACTTCAGTTTTCAAGCAGTATCTTAATTGTGTTGAGAAGGATATAAATGCTTTATACCACTCTCTTGCAGATAGGTGTCTCTTACTCACAATAATGTCCACAAAATATGCCATGTGAGAGCGTGTGTTTTCCTGTGATGAGTTAAAATGACTGTTTGCACCTCCTGTGCTGCGTGCTACTACTTCTGCCAGGATAATCTGGTGTGGTTGTATCTGCTGGGACATCAATAACAAGGCTAGAAGTTGGTATGTGTCATCTCCCCAAGATGGAGTGTCTTGTTTCTGTGTCTGTGTTGTGCTGTAAAGCTTCTGTCACTATTTAAACCTTCTTCACTAGAGATGGCAAAATTTCAGAGTGGCCCAAAGTTCTTCCCTTGTCTTTAAAGTGAAGTTATTCTCCTGCTTACAATGCAAAGGAGCACAAATGAGTAGTGATGACTATAATGTAAGTTTCTGGAACAGCTGAGTGGAAAAGGACTTGGCATAGCACTCTACTCATGAGCAAAGAAGTCATGTTCCAATTTCTTCATTCTTCAGGAATGGGTTACTGTCTCTATAGGCATTTAATGAGACTTACTTGCTTATTAAAAACTCCATACAGACTGTTAAGGTTTCACATAGTTCCTGTAATCATGTTTACAAGCTTTTTTTCTTACATTTTTCTTATGATTAATTCATTTTCATCTCACTATTTTTCCTTCCTCCTTGCTACAGTCCTCTTTCCCTTCTTCCCACCTTCCTTTTTTCCTTTCTCTTGACTTTGTTCTCCCTTTTTTCCCCCCACTTTTCTTCTTACTGTTCTTCATTCTCTCTTTTTTCTCTTTTCATCATGGCAGGCTAAAAAAAAGAGTTTCATTCTGAAGGTCGCTTCATATAGGGGCCATTCTCATCTCCTGCAAAATCCATGCCATGCTGCCAAGAGTGCAAAGTACTCTTGCCCTCTTGCCTTGGAGAAAGACAGCACTGTAGGGATGAGGTAGATGACCTCATGTTACAGCAGTTCTTGCTACATCTTTTTCTCTGTTATTACAGAATTTACTAAAACTGGCTATTAACTTGGCTACTTGGTGACAGTGCATAGTGGCTGTAAATAATTCAGAAAAGCCTTTAGCCCACCTGAAAATGTCTTCATTTTCTCTCAGCAGCTAGCAGACACATTCAACTGCAGCACACCAAGACCTCCCACACTGGCTTCCTGCAGACGTCAAAGATGACGAAAGAGAACTTAGGCATGAAGAGATGTGCTGTCACTCCTCCCTGCACAGTAGGACACAGCAGTGGTGCTCTTTCAAGATGGATGTCATTCCCAGAGAGCTCCACAGGCATCCAAGATGCACGGTGCCCTTTCTCTAGGCTCAGTGCAGGATATTCATAATGGGCAGATGAAGTGTGAGGCATTTTTTGTTTACTACTTTTAGCCATATTGCTAACATTATTTCTTTTAAAATGGCAAGCTGAAGACCGAGACATATTTATTGAGTCCTGCAGGCTTTAACAATGAATTCTTTAATACAGTCCCAGAATCCAAGAATAAGCCATAATGTTTGGAAAGGCCATATCATACATAGATGGTATTCTGTTTGAAGCTGTCTTTTGAGAATGAATGATGGTAGCTAGCTAGGGCTGTGTGGCAGGGTCACTCTGTTTGAAATCTGAAAAATTCAGTTGAGTTTTGTTTAGTGTCATCTAGTCTGAATAATCCGAAAAGCAGCGTGATGCTGGAGGATAGTCATAACCAAAATGGATCCAGCTGTCAACACAGTGGAGAGACCTTTAATTTTGTGGGCTTTAAGCTAAAGGCCAAAGCTGGTGACTGACTCAGCAGTGCACATGGTTCCCCATGTTTGGATCTGAAGGAGGGTGTGGTGACTCTGGGGCTCTGCTTGGAACCATAGCAGCAAACCCAACAAAGCCAGCATGGTCCATGCCAGTGCTGCATTAGGGAACCAGAGCAGAGTGCAGGTAGCTCTCCAGGCTGACATGTGAGGCTTTGAAGAGCCTCATGCTGCAGCTGTGCCTCCCCCAGGAAATCTAAACTCATCTTGAGTTTATTGTCATCTGCAATGCTCTGTCACCCTTGATCTGATTAGCAGCTAGTGTGTCACATACATGGACTGCCCGTCTTTTCCTTCATACTGTGGCCCATTTTGGGAGACAGCAGTGTGCCCTGCCTTGGAAGCTGCCCTAAGTGGTTGTGTCATTTACCATTCCTTTCCATTGCAAAGAGACGGCATCACTTCCAGGTGAGAAACAGTACAAAACAAGGCTCTCTATATAAAAAAATTGTCTGTGTATTCAGGGCTTAAAATACTGAGGATTCCACATTGTTAGTAAACAGTAGCATAGAAATTATAACCAAAAAATCAAGATGTAAAGGAGACACCATTATTTAGATCAGAGTGGACCACAACTATCTAATGCCACAAGCCAAAATGAACCAACAATTACATCCTAGCATCAAAATCCCTGCTTTTAAATCACTGAAGTAATGCACAGATTCACCAGCATGTAGAAACATTCCACAAAACTGTTGGAGGATGTGAGCTTTCAGTCAATTCTAAGTTTTCTGAAGCTCTTTCTTTCCAATCAAATGCCAATTAAATAATAGAACTCATAGAAGATAGGAAACCCTTTGCCTGTCAAAATCAATATAGATAGATTTTCCTGGCTTTTCCTGTTAGGTAACTTTTGAGGCAAATTCATAGCAAAACTACCTACTCTGTTTAAAAACACAATTTTTATTATTGTAACAAACAACACTTCATGCTGCAAAAAAAGAAAAGAATTTCAATAAACTCCTCTGATTTGCATAAAATTATTTTTTGCTCCTTTTAATGAAAATAAACCATTTATTTTCCCATTTGCTTTTATTCAGCTTCCAGGCTACGAGTTGTTAGTAACCTCAAGCTGATGGTTGCTGGGTCAGGTACTGCTTAGCCACTTGGGGTATTTCTAACACTAGCAGTAGGTTCATTCTGTCTTGCTTCAGCAAAACTTCTGTCTGTTCTATAGTAAAAATAATTAGAGCCACATTTTCTAGCAAATCCTAGTCTGACATTTCTTTTTCTTTTCCCTTGTTGTATCCATCATTATTTCATATGGCTTTCATGGAACTTGGAGCCATCAGCCAGAAGCTGTGAGTGGCAGTGGGCTTTTCATGTACCAATGATGCTTTTTTCTAAGATCAGTGTTGATCCAAAGAGTTTAGCTCCAGGTGATGACATTAGGGACTCTGAAGGCATTTGCTGTGGAATGTATGACAGAGTAGGCAAAGAGTGGGACGCCCAGACAGAGGTATAGAAATACCACTGAATATTCTGCCAGGAACGATTGCTGCAGCAGGCTAGCAGTGTTGTGAACATCTGTGGCTCTGACACAGCTGACACAATGAGATGGCCTCTCCTAAGCAGGCAGATGGGGGCTGAGACCTAAATCATGACCATGCTGGGAATAACATGGGTGCTGCTGAGGTAGAACAAAAACACAAACTAATTTTATCACCCTGTCAGATTTTATCCAGTGAGTTTCCTTAAAACCACAGTCTCCTTTCAACAACTCAACTTTCCAGCTGGGAGATACAAATGCTTGAGCCTTTCTGTCTCTCAGGGATTTCCCTTGTGCTGTATTTGATCTTTCCTTTACTCACTTCCTCTAAACTCCAAACAATCACATTAGTGGCTATCCATATGACATATTTTGATTCAGCTTGCAACCACTTCACGGTATGGTTAGCACTAATCACGATCTGTGCTTGCCGCAACAGAGTGGGTTCTCAGAAGTCCAAGTGGCCACTTGACATGCTATTTGCCATGCACAGCCTTGCAATATGGCTCCAAACGTGGTTAACAGTTGGCTAATAAGAGAGGAAATTCTCGACAGTTTGTTTCTCCTACTGATCTCAGAAGGCATATGACTACCTTCTTATTAGTGAATCTGTATACTGTCCTTTTTCATGGTACAGAGGACTTTCCAGTTTAGCCAATGAATTAACCCCTTCTGGTTTGTTTTCTTCACTGTCTAGCAAGTAATACCAGAAAGCACTGCTCCTGAGGGACCAGCTAAGGAAGCAGAAATGCCATTGCTTGTCCATTGCTCTCAAATCAACAGCTACAGCTCTTCATTCTGCTTCCTTTGTTCAGCAGTCATGTTTGTGACATTTGAAATGGTGTGGTTTAAGTATGGCACTCGTATCTCTTAAATAGCCTTTATGGCTATGGTGATGAATACTTTCATTCAGCCCTGCTCATTCCACCCCTGAACAGAGACTGACAGTGAAAATAAAGAAGGAGTTAGCAGCTGCAGTGGCAATTTGATTTCTCAAACAGAGATTTCCACATAACTTGGGAAAGGCTGAGACTCTCTAGGAGGCAGCATTCAATCGCTGCTGTAAGGAGCAGGAGTTATGTAAATGGTTTCTTAAGTCTTTTTTAATGTGCTCTGATCCCTGATAACTTCCTACTCCCTTTAGTTCGTATAGCAGAAGGACATGAAAGCACAGAGAAGAAAATTTCCATTGTATTTCCCCAGAAAAGAGAATTTTACAGTCTTTAAAATATTACTTCTCCTTGAGCAACAATTTCTTATAAAGCTAGATGCTTTTAACAGCTAAAGAAAAAATTTTTTAGCCTCCTCCTCATCTTAGGAATAGACTGAGTAAATGCTGTCAATCTAGAAGACTGTCTTACTTGTTAGTACTGATGCATTCCTTTCAGAACTTTTCCTTGAACATTGCCTGGTAATGTGTGTCTGTTACTAAAAAGCAATCGTATCAGCTGGCCTTAGGGAGATGTTTTAAAAATGAAAGGAGAGTCAGATGTATGCAGCTCAGAGCAGGGTTTCCTGTGTGGTGCACTGACATTTACATTTCAGCTCCATTCAAAACTTCATGTAAACTCCCTTTTCCTGGGCGTGGCTGGTTTTCCTTTCTTTTTATCTTCCAGGCTGCAATGGAAAGAAGGGAAGTGTTTGTTGCAGTGAGAGCTACCCAACCTCCAGGGAACAGGACACCCACAGTGTGGTGTTGTGCAGGGCAGCTTGTTCTCTGGTTTAATGAACAGGCTTTGCTTTAGATCTGGGAACTTCAACCCAGAGCAACCATCTGTGTGGCTCAGTATGGGGTGAAGATGAGCCAGATACTTTTGTACATAACAGTAATGCTGTCACTAGTCTTGCAGCACTGTCCATGTAGTGTGGTCACTGGCTGGCTACACCCAGGTCAGTAACTCAGCGCTTCCTATGGCTGACAGTTGTCTGGACCATATCCACACCACTGGCGTTATACAGAGTGACCCAAGGAAGCGAGGATGTCACAGTCTGGTTTTCCATGACATTGCCACACCTTGTCTCCTTGTGTGGCACAGTAAAGCTAGAGCAACAGTGAGAGCAGCCTGGACATGCTCTTTGTGTCTCTCAGGGCTGCAAGCATCCATGTCTTGTGTTGCTGGAGAAGCGCTATGTCGGGAAGGATCAAAAGCCCTGACCTGATGCGCCTCAAGCTCTCTGAATCTTTCACACCTCTTCAAAGCCTTTTCTCTTGCTCAGATATCATTTTTTATGAAGTTCCCTGTTATTTAATCTCAGTTCACCATGTTGCAGTTTAAATCATTCATCACCAATCTGCTCTGGCCATCCAGATCATTTACTTCCCCCCCAGCTTAGACCGTTCTTGCAAATTATTACCACCTCCTATAAATATGGCTGTGAGGCTGCAAAGTGTCAGTTCTCCTTGGAAAGATGATTTATTTAAATAAGAGGAGAAAGGAGATTTGGACTATTTTTAGGCTTCTTTCTGTGACACTGTACAAAGATTTGCTCACCGTATTTCTGTGATCAGCTATGCTGTCTCTGACTTTTGACCCAGTGGAAGAGGCAGCCACAGCTGTTCTGTCATTATGGCTCTCAGCAAATGGCTTTCACTATACCGTTCTATTGTTATTCACTATTTATCTTGTATTCTTCAGTAAAACCAAGGAACTTCCTTCAAGGGGGACCTGGAATGGCCTCTGCAGATAAGCAAAGTATCTAAATGCCACTGACAATGAAGATTTTACAGTAAGTTTTCCATTTGCATAAAATGAAGCAATGTGGAAAAATCCACCTACCAGATGAGTCTGGTCCAAACTGAAAGCTGAAAAATATTATTTGGAATGGAGAGGAATATCTGAGTTGAACACCTTGTCAGTAAACAGCAACTTTTTGCAGGGCCAAACCTATGAATGAATAAGTTTTATCTGAGGAGGAGTTTCTTCCACCTGACCCTAGAAAAGCCAAAGTCATTAGCTGAGGTATTGACTTATAAAGAAGTAGAGTTGGGCCTTGGTGTTTGAGTCACACTTGTCCTATTCTTCAGCCTCTCATGTGCTATCACTTACTACCAGCTCTTTCATCTATCTCTGTTTGTTTGAAGGCAATTTTAAAAGGTTTGGGGCTTGTCTCAATACAAAGAAAAACACTATATATATAAATGAAAATATTGACAGGTGGAAAAGCAATTTGTCTCCTGCTGTTGCAAATCACCAGCACAGATGTAATGTACAAAGAGGTTCCTTAACTTTACAAGTATACTCAAGGTGTCAGTAGCAAACTGATTTTGGTCACCTTTTAGTTGAGGTCCTTATGCTATTTACTTCTTTGTTTTAGTTTAGATCCCAGAAAATATAAGACTGATCTTTACCCTTTCTAGAAGTCAGCAAGACTTTTGTATGGACTGAACAGCTAAATCACTGAAAAGTGTAGGTCACCTTATCCTGGGTCAAGTGTCTCAGCCTCCCACTGAGTAAAGGTACTGCACAAGAAGTTAAATACAAGAAGTCCTGCAGGCTCTCTCCTGAACGCTAAAAATAAGACTTCTATTGATGTATTTCAGTACTAATTAAGTTTTTGCTATTCCTCCCACAGAGGGTTATCAACATAGTTTACAAAGTGTCATCTTTTAGCAACTGCTCAAGAGTTGGCTGTTTCCCATCTCACTCCCTCTGACATATTTGTATGCTCCCTTTATACAAACACACAGATAAAACCCTCCCTGGTGTATCAAGAGTATTTTCAACCAAAGAGAAAGAAAATCTTTTGCCAAGTTGTTCAGTAGCTGGAAATGACTTGTCACGTCCACAGACAAGTAATTCTTTTTGTTTTTAAGTGACTAACCACACTATGATTAATGGCTCACATAAATGGCTCAAAATAAGTCTGGCACAAATATAGGGGAGGAGTGTAAATGGGATAAGGACTGTATGGGTCTGCAGCAGGACATTGGTGTCATGAATGGCATAGCGGGCACAGAGGAAGGAAAAAATGTTTCATGCTATTTGCAGCTCAAAATTGCTGCTACAGATGGTGATGCTGTCATCCAGCAAAGGGCTCAGGACACCGAGAAAAGGCAATCTGCATTGGACAGACTTATTCTCCCTGGATTTTGGAGTCCCTTGTAAAGCTTAACAGTGCCACGTTGCCCCTTCACACTTAAAAGCTGGAATTACCTTTGACTAAATAGGAAGCTATATGTCCTAGACAGTTTCTGCTCTGTGTTTTGCCATGCAATGTATCTTGCTAGCTCTCTTCCTAAGGCAGTATTTTCCAGCTTCTTTTGTCATCTGTTATACCATTTATCTTAAGCATATTTTCTACAGGGATACTTTTGAATGGAATCAACAATCATGCAATCTTGGAAACAGGGACAAGTGTGTCCCGTTGTGAGGGGTACAGACTCATAGCCAGTACAATCTGCAGACAAGACAAAGCTGGTGGTATCCTAAGAGATGAGTTAGAGTGGGTACTCATTCAGACTACTAGTGTAGACTAGATCACCTGGTAGGACAAGACCATTTGGCAAAAGTAAGGCTGAATTAAGCCAAATACAAAGGTTTGCATCTATCAACACAGAACAGCAGTTTTCTCTGGGGATGCTGGGCATGCATCTTGGAAAGCAGAGACTTTGAAAAGGTCATGAATGTGGAGAACTGGGCACAGCAGCAAGTCATTCCATGTAACTGAATGAGCAAAATGAGCAAATGAGCAGCCTAGTTTGCTATCAGGAAGCCACTCAGAGCTGCAGGCTGTCATGGCATTCACAGGAAGAGAATTTCAGGTACAAATGGCTGCTTAGTGGAGCAGGGGATAAAGCAGATAACTGGTGGTCAGAAACCTGAGGGAATGTTGTTTTACTCTCCCTGTTTGCCTCCAACAATGAACTTTTTGAGTTTATGTCTTCTAACACCTTTGTTGCTTGCAACCACAGTGGAACAAGCAATATCCACTCCCACAGGCTTGAAGAGGGATCTGGCTGACAGAGGTGATGCAGCCATGGGCTCTCTTGTAGCTTGAGCCAAGTTACCACCACCAGCACATTTCTTACAGAAACAATGACACCCTCCAAACGCTAGCAGTGTCACTGTGACATCCTTAATTTCTAAAGCTGTTTTGCCATTATTTTGTATCTGAATCAGATTACAATGACTCATAGATCCTGAATTGAAGATAGAAAGAGGGTAGTTTCATATTTTTTCCCATGAAGATGCCTCATAATAGAATAAACATAAACAGAAGAACTTGGTTTCAAAACAACAATAACAAGAAACAACAATAACAAAAAAAGAACCAAACAAACAACCACAAGAAATAATTATGCTGGGTCCCAAAATGAAGTAATTCACAGCTTCCTGTAAGTGAAACCTTTCATAATATACAATGATAATATAGAAGGTGTACATTGGACTTTGCCAACAATGCACTGACATTAGATTTCTGCCTCAATGCAATAGCAGAACTCTGTCTCAGGGAAAAAATAATCTAGTAAAATGGGAAGCCAGAAAACTGGGCAAAAGTAGTTAGAAGTTTCCAAATTGCTAGGAGTGCAATGGAATAATGATGAAGTATTAGTGGGCCTGCAGTGTTATGTGCACACCAAGGCAGTTGCACAATCTTTTTCTCTTCTTTCTCTTGCCCTTTTTCCTTACAAACCAAGAAAAATAACTTCCAGTGGGCTGAGCTTGTAATATATTCATCTATATAGGGATTAGAACAAAAAAGGTTCTTTGACGTTCTCTGATCAACTTGCTACTTGGTTATTACACATCAAACTGCACTTTATATATCACTAAGAATAATTAAGCTATATTTAACAGATCTGGCTTATATTTCTTTATTTGTTACAGTATATATATATCTACACATTTATATTATTATATGGAAATTGAGTATGTATTATAAGAGGTCATATATTTCCCATGAATATCTTTTTCTGAATGGAGTTGCAGTCTTTAAGAACTCTGAACATCCCCATGGCATTTTGTTCAAGATTTTTACTCCCCAGTGGGAAAAAGAAAATGCTTTGCTTTGAATTAGCTCAGTCTAAATTGAAACACTGAATTAAAACATTTCATGATGGAGGAGTTCAGTTTTAATTTATGTCCACAGGAGTTATAATGTGCCTTGTGGACACTGTAATTTATAGACATCTTACTCCCATAATGCATCATAATCATCTCTCTCATTAAATTTTTGCAATGTACTCTGAGAGCCAAGTGGCCACAAAACATCACAGGATGCTGGCCGGAAACTTTGTCAACCGAAAAACATGATGTATCACCCTCATGAGGCACTGCAATAGTTCCAAGGGGGACACAGTTATATTGAACCAAGTTGAAGCTAAAGTTTTTCTGAGAAAGGACAAATTTGCTTTCAGTAAAAATATTACTGTTCCAACATTTTGCCCCAATGTGTGTCCAAAATAAATGTTGCTGTCAGAGCTTTCTGTAGAACAAAAAATCAAAACATTGACAAAATTACTATCTAATAAGTCCTACATTCAGGGGTTTAAATATTTTTTCCATCTCTGTTACACAGGAGCATGCACTATATTTTCTGATTTGATGCAACTATTAGTGACCTGCCATCTAGGTAGAATTATTTGCAATGACTTGAGTCAGGAGCATGAAGGGAATCTGCTGAATTTCAATCAGAGCATGAAACCTCCCCATTTTCCCAAGGGCCTGAGAAATGGTAGATCAGAGGTACTGAAACACATGAATAGATAGCTTGTAAAATATGATTGTAATGCTATAAAAAATATATATAAATGATGTGTCATGAAAGTTTAGCCTTTTATTTCAAAATATTAGGAAACTGAGAGCCATGATTTCATTAGTGAGTTGACGCCTTCTAGCTGCATTCTGCTAAGGTCTTTAATATGTTAAATCAGCACACAATACAGGACATAAAGCTTGAAAAATATTTACATTACAGCTCTGGATTAAACCAATTCAGGCATAGAAAAGTGACATTTCTTGGGGTGATGCTGAAAGAAGGCAGAGACTGTTATGAAGTGGGTGCTTGGGTGATGATGGAGCATATACCTTGTTATGAGCTGAGCATCAGAGTGCGTGGCATAAAAACCTTGTGGCCGAGCTGAAGAATCTTGACTCTGGTTGAAAGTGCATGGAACTTCAAGAATCCAGTATGCAATTACTGGGGTTGGCCTTCAGCCAGGACATCATGGCTAAGACCTCTTCTGTTAAAAGTGCTATGATAGATTTAGGATAAGATTTTCCCAGTGGCTTCTGCCAAACTCAGTGTTCCAGGCAGTAGAGCAAGAGAGAATGGGCAAGAGCAGACAGCACCACTATGTAAATACTAAGCATAATCAATGTCTGCAAATAGTGTGTCAAATAATAGTGAAAGAACAGTGTTTTTGTTCAGATTTTGGGGGACTTTTCACTTATTTGCTGTTTCATTAGGCTGTCAAGGGACAGGAGGATTGTGTCACAAAACTATGAAGATTGAGATTTCGTGCAACAGCGGACATATAGGATTAGTCACAAAATCTGATTGCCCCTTCCAGAGCAAATTCTCACATCCCAGGCTGAGAGTTCCTTAGTTTGGTATTTGCTCTTCTCTGAAAGCAGAAGTCCCTGAGGGAACAACTCTACTTACGGTGAAGTTAACTACATGTAACTGAGACGTGTGTCAGCTCAATTGTCCCATTAAATCTCCCTAAGAATTGCTGTGAGGCAGCAGGCCTATGTTTAGAAGATCTTACAGGGGACTTGTTTTGCCTCCAGAAGTGGTGAGGTCTGCAGTATCAAAATTAGAGAACTCTGGGTACTGCCCTCAGCTGTCCCTGGGACAGAGTTCTACCCATGTTACTCACAACCTTGACATAAAACACCAGCTGTCTTGCCCTCCTCTCTGAATATTGACCGTGTTCTCTCCAAGGTCATGACAGCAATAGGTCCAAGAAAGTTGAAGTCAGTGCGGAGCTGTACCTACTTCCTCTGCTGATGCATCCAGGGCATCCCAGCTGAACATACCACAGATAAGCCCTCTTTCAAACCTTTGCCCTTCATTTCAAAGACTTAGCTGGTCCGTATCTCTGTTTATTTAAAAGTCCATCTCAACCTTGGCACTGATATCCAAAAAAGATCAAAGAAGAATGCTGGAAAAGCAATTTCAAAACACTGTCAAGATCGTGGAGCACAGGAAGCCAGTAATTCAGTTGCATATACCTGGATTAAGGGGAGCCCATTCCTTGCCCTTTTGTACCGCATCATCTAAAAACTGGAAAGAGGCACTGTCCTTGAATGAGAAATAATTACACAGATAACTCCCTTCTCCTTCTCAAGTTACTACCACCCTGTAGCAGCCGTGGGATGAAGTAGGTCTGCATTTTGCATTTTATTAGTCACTTTGTATTTTATAGACTTGGAAATGTCAGAAAAGAACACCCGCTATATAGATCTTTTATTTCACATGTCACACTTTGTTCATGAACTCACACCAACTGGCTCCATGTGTTGCTGTATTTGGCATCTCCACAGAGGAGGAAGAATCTCCCTTCAGTCCTCTCCCAGGAGGTGACCTCCATTCTCGAGAAACACAGGGATTAGCTGAGCCAGCAGAGCATGTGCATAATGCTGCTGCGGAGAATGGAAAGTGCTGCATGGCTTCAGTGGGGTCTTGTTACATTCAGAGAACTGACAACTGCAAAGGGAAAAAAAAAAAAAAAAAAAAGGAAAGAAAGAAAGAAAAAAAGAGAGAGAAAAAAAGGAAGAGACTAAGAGGGCACAGGGACTGAAGCACACCGAGTAATGACATGGCTTATGAACATCACCTTCACAGTTAAAAAAGACATTGCACTTACTGCTCAACTCTCAAAGAATTCCACAGATGTTCCATCTGCTCTGCAATTTTGCGTGGTTGTTATGGAAAAGGTTGTTCTAAAGAATACTTTCAGTAGCTCCAATTTAACCAGTGCTTGAAAAACGGATTGTTAAAAATATCAACTTTCTCATTGGTACAATTGAGTGTTGGTATCTGCTACACTTTTTGAAAGGAAGCATCCTATCTTCTCTACATCTGGTTATTAAGGCTGTGTCTCACGGGCCATCTGGAGTGTCTCCTGTTGTAGACGCTGACACTGCAACAGTAACAGGAATTACTTATGTTTTCTGATCTTTCAGTCTGTAAAGCAGTCTTAACCCGAATTAGCAAATGGACCCCTGAGTGTTACTGAGGATGGATGAGAAGACAGCCTGGATACTTACATGGTCAGTGATACATGTGAAAGAAAAACAGCTTACATGTCTGTAACTGTTCTTCCTAATCATGCTAGTAAAAAGATTTATTCAACTTAAAGGAAGTAAATTATTATTTTTTTCTTATCTGGCCTACAGAATTGGTCTCCCAGACTTATGGATAGTGTCTTAGCAGTGAATGAGAAGAGAAGGAGGGTAAATGACAATCAGTAATTGTCCTTCATTACAGACAAAATATTAATAAGGCAGGCAAAATATCTTGATGACATGTGTAGTTTATGTAGATGCACACACACAGGTTAATTAGCACATACGGAAGATACATTTCTTGTCCAAAATACAAAACCAGTAATATTTCAGACAGTCAAATTGTTTTAACAAATGTAAGAAGTACAGCACAGATTACCTTACTAAGTATCTGAGGTTTTAAAACCAAATACTCACGTGTTGTGAACTGACAGCAAGTAAAATGTAAAAAGAAAAAAGAAACAGAACAAAATACTATCCTTGATTAAGAAAAGACAAAACACAACTCATTTTTGATGTGCTAAATAGGAGTTCTCTCCTTGGAGAACTCCTTAGAGTTTCCTTGGAAATGTTTAACTTTGTATCTGTGATTTTGCACAAGAAAGACCATCAAGAGGAGAATCTCAGTCAGACCAGAAATGACCATCATATCAGACACCAAAAGGTGGATCGTTCCAAAACCTAAACACAAAATCTTCATAGAATCAGAGAATCACAAAATGTCCCGGGCTGAAAAGAACCACAGTGATCATCTAGTTTCAACCCCCTGCTATGTGCAGAGTCACCAACCACCAAGCAGGCTGCCCAGAGCCACATCCAGCCTGGCCTTGGATGCCTCCAGGGATGGGGCATCCACAACCTCCTTGGGCAACCTGTTCCAGTGTGTCACCACCCTCTGTGTGAAAAACTTCTTCCTAATATCTAACCTAGACCTCTTCTGTCTTAGTTTAAAACCTCTTGTTAACTTGCAGTCAGGACATTTTGAATTGGATCATGGAGCTTTCTGTAATAATGGATTTAATTTCTCAAGTCTTGAGAAACTGGAATAATTCCAATGAGATATTAAGAAACTAGTCTGTTGACATTTTAAAGTGATGAATAGCCTGACAGGGGAAGTTACGGGTCAGTTAGGGTGATAGCAATACTGGGAAAAACAGCAGTGGTACACAATCAATAAACAGTTCAAGCACAAAAATTTATTGAGTGCTAGTCAATGAGGTTTCATGGAAAATGGATTCTAATAAAATAGTGTCACATTGCTTATTAAAAAGATTATGATTGTGGCTAATCTTGTTAATGCGGAGTTCAATTTTTACAAAATGTGATTTGGAAGTATTTTGCATTCTGATTAAAACTAGGCTAGTGTTAAGACACTACAGCACATATTAAATGAGTTAGAAATCAGCTAAATGACTGAAAACTGTTTGCTAATGGGGAATCTTCAATGGAGGGGTGTGTGTTTCTGTTCAGTTCTGATGGAGTTCTGATTTTAGTCCTGCACTGTTGCATATTTTTGCTGATGGCTAAAGCAAGTATAAGAGGAGTTTCTAATTAAGTTATCTGATCACTTGGGATTTATGACATGGTAAATGAGGTGAGAGCATGTGATGGATGTAAAGAAAATTGGGTTAATCATTAGGCTGAAAGTAGCTGAACATATGTGTGAATAGATCCAAATCCATAGCACAGTAACACATATAAGAACAACAACAACGACAAAAAAATGCAGACGATGTTTACAAGATGGGAGATCTCATTCTCAAAAATAAATAAGCAAACAAATAAATATAATTTAAAATGAAAAGCTTTGGAAAGAGCATTGGAAGTGTGATTGAGAAATATGACCAGTCAAGAAGATTTGATGCACTTGAGGTAATGCATTCAGCAAGGCCACAGAAGAGGCAATGAGGAAATGAGTACTTTAGCCCTCGTGAGAAACAGGTTGGGAGCTGCCACTGTAAGTATTGAGAGGAACATGCATGATGAGGCATGGAATCTTGGAAGCCCTACAGTTGTAATGGGGCTGTTTCAGGGAGTGTTTTAGAGTTACAACTCTGGGGAAACCGCTAAGATCAGAAACTTCCTGTGGTGTACAAGGTCACTTAGAAATGTCATATCCCTGAAAGAAACTCATAAACTGGCTGGCTTCCTCTTGGTAGGCTTACAAAAGCTCTCTGCTGAGGTTAATTGGGAAGGCTCCCTTGAGGCATTTTCAGTGATCACACTCAGTGATCACAGCACCAGATGATTTCAGCCTTGCTATTTCTTTAAGAAGAAAATAGCCTTTGGATGCAGTTCCTGCTTGAACTGAAAATCCTGGGGAAGGAAAGGGCAGTATGTTATAAGTGAGGACACTGATTAGGCAGAGTGGCCATAAGGACTTTGCTTTTGCTTCAGATAACGTCAGCATGGACAGAATCTCATTTACTGGCAGACCTATATGATATATAATGGCTTCTATAGATCAGTGAAGTAAGGAGTTGATGATTCAGAGGGTCATCTAGGCACTTTACTCATCTTGGTGGTAGGCACTAAGAGACCAAAAATTAACAGGCAGGCACAATATTTGGAAAGACTTTGGAACATTTTTTCTTCTTGTATGCATGTGAATCTCTGACTCCTTACCCATCTCAGAGTACTTAAAGACCCTTAAACCTGGTGTTAGTTTTGTGTTGGAGTACTGATGCAGAGTAGGCATCAGATTTACAGAACAGAAAGATTCCTTTCTAAACTGAAATTACCCTACACCATACCTGTAAGTTCAGTCACTGTGTTGGCCAGCAAGAAACCTGGTATACCCTTCATATTGTCTCTAGAAAGCTTTATTTTGCTCAGGGTCAGTAGGATACCGAAGGTCCTTCCATGAGTTCAGATGTTGAAGGTTGGGAGAAGCAACTAAAAAATGCTGGTTATCTCAAGGAAGTTGGTTGAAGGAGTATATTTGCCATTCTGGAGTCAATTGTATTATTCACCCCTCATCAAGTTTAAGTGTGTCACGTGGGGTGGGGATCAAAGACAGCTGTGGATGTGCTGGCAGCCAGTGGGAAGAACGCATATCTTCCTTTTGTTTCCGCCAGTGGGAAGAATACATATCTTCCTTTTGTTTCCGCCCTGCAGTTCTCTCTGCCCTTGCATGGGTTTGGGCTATGTAATCTTGAGGCTGGGGGCAAAAGAAAACTTCAACATTACTCTGTCATCTTGAAAAGGAACTGGGGCTTGTGTCAAGGCTCTCGGTTCTACCGATCCCATCCCCGCATGCAGAGTGGCCTAAGGCACTGGCCTTCTAGGCACTCTGTGAAGACCATCTACACTCTGGAGCTTTCTTTGGCTGGTGACAAAGATGTCCCCAGGTATTGATTTGTGGAAGGTTTGCTGTTGCTCATCAAGTCTGTTAAGTGGCAGGAGTGAGCGTACAGGGCAATCTAATTATTTTACCAAGTACTTTATCTGGATTTTCAATATGTGAAAATGTTGAGTGTATGAAATAAGCTGAGTATAACCAAAATACAGTTATGGAAGAGTTATTCCGCTAGATCTTGAGGATGTAACCAATCTGAATTGAAACCCTTGCAAAGAACAGGCCTTCACCCTGTAACATACTACATAAAACTGCACTACTGCTACTACATGCAACTGTAATGCAGATACGTTCAGCTCCAATTTCACTTATCCTACAAGATTTTTATTTACAAAGACTATATTGAAAACCAAACACGGTGTTGACAAGTTTCAAGTTCCTGGTGGGAGCTTCTGTTGTTATGGGCTGTTAGGAAGGAAGAGGAGATGATCTTTGACTGATAATTTGGCATGAGGGGCCACGTTTTGACAGTGATCTTGACCTGGCCTTGAAACTTGCACCTGCTGTTCTCCAAGCACGGTATTTCTGGGGGAGGGTAGAGAATTATACTTTTCCATTGCTCTAATTTGATTTTGCAGGCTGAGATACGGTCAGGCCCTTAATACAAGTCAGTGACAAGTTCATAAACATTATATAGCTTGACTACAGACAAGCTGACGGGGTTTGAATTGTACAGAATTTGGACTTGTGATTAAAAATAGATCATACTCCACACTTGCACAACAGTCAGATGGGCAAGTGAAAATTCACAAGCCATCTTTGAAGGTCTCCCAGCACTTGCATTTCATTCTGCCAAAGGAACAATGTGAAAATTTGGTGGCAATGGCATGGCCGGCACAACAGCAGATCCAAATCTGGCAGGATAATTTGAATTGCACAATACTAGCCTGGGCTGTAGCTGCATAGATGGAACTGGCCAGGTAATGAACACCTCCAGGTAAATTCTGGGAAAGGGCTTGTGTCAGGTGACAACAAAGCTTGCAAGAATGACTGACTTCCATATGTGTGACAAGACCAAATTTGCTCAGTGTAGAAAGGATAAAACAAGTAAAGGACTGCGAAATTTAGTGGCAACATTAGATTAAAAGGCAATTCCCAGGAGACTTTTTTACATGGTTTAGAGTGAGTCCATAGTAGCCACTAAAAACTGAGGACAGTATAAACATTTAAATAAGATTTTAAAAGTAGCTGAATGTTTGCATGGTAAGTGAAAAAGATTAAGTTACTGTGGAAAATAATCTTAAAATGAATTGTATGAACCAGTTCACTTCTGTCAGAATAAACTAGGAAGGAGCTTACCCTGTTGTTCCATGTACACAGACATACAGTTTCTTCTGAAGAAAAGAGAATAGAGAGAAGACAACAGGATACCTTTCATTTCTGTTTGATCAGGTGCGTCAGTTTTCAGATTCCTCCAGAAATAAATGGAGGAGAGACATTTTTAACATGTAATGCCCAAATAAAATTATATGGGATCCTCAAAATACTTTTTTCCTAAAGTCCTATCTTGCAAATAAGCAGAATTATTGATTCTTCTTCTGCTTTAACCATGTTGATGGAGGTGTTGTCATACTAAATTTCTACAGAACCTTTCAAAAATTCAGCATGATCCACATGACTTATATCTATCATTCCACACTAAACTTTACAACCTTCCTGCCTTTCACAGCATTTCTTATCAGCCCCTTTGTGGTACATCTTCAGATATTGATATTGCTGAATGAATATTTCAGGTCTGTCCTGAGATTAGAGTACTTACTTTTCCAGAATACACACAAGAAAATCCAGCATCTCATAAAATAGTCAACTGCTCCCTAGAATTTATAATAAATAACAAAACCTTTTTTGTAAAACAGTTTTGTCACATAAACAGTAGTTAAAAAGAAAAGTAAATGCCCTAATACTTTGGAAATGCCTATGAAAGTTGCATTAAACTTCTAGATACAGATTGGGCAACACAAATTGATTCAAGATATATTAAGGATAACAGTCCATACCCACAGTAGATTTACAAAAGTCTACTGCTTTTAGATATTGTTCATTAGTATATCAATATGAAAATGTTCCTTGTTGGAAAGAAGTGATGATAGACACGTATTTCAGGTATACATTTCTTTCTCTTTCTGTAGACATCTCTGCCAACAGACAAATTTCTCATTAGGACTAAAGGTACCTAGTTCTCTTAGCTGTCAGAGACCACTAAAAACTCTTTTGTGATTTAAATATACTGCATGCTGCATACCAGTACAAGGTATTCTTAATTCTTTGTCCTTAGAAAGTCTGTTGACCATCCACATTCTCTGGAGGCCCAGGATGATGGTAAAATACATCAGCATCTTTTCTGAGTAGCTTGTCAGCCCAAGCATAAAGATTGAACCAGATTAAGAAGCTGCTAATTCTTACACACACCTGTATACTACATCCAAGTTCAGATGCTGTCTCTGAGCAAACTGTTTATCAGAGATGTCACATCTAGCCTGAAGTGATAAGCATCTCTAAGGCAGAAAATCTGACAAGTCATGGCACTCTTATTGTAGACTCACAGACTCTGCTGAATGATGCCTTTGAAAGTGTTAAACCAAGATCATCAGGAGTGCTATAAGAGTTAAGTAACAAAATATACTAAACCAGCTCAACTGTTGATGGGGTGACAGGTCAGACCACCCCACAGTAGGTTGTGCCCAACAGAATTGTTAACCCTGAGTTGAGCATGTTGATATTTGCAAAATAAATAAAATAATTTATGAAAATAAATTAAGATAAACATATCTCTGTTATTGTAAGCAAGTGAACAATATGAATGCACACATGTAACAGTGATATGTAATGCAGAGTGTAATTAGATTATCACTTTCTTGGTACAAAATGGATTTTAGAAGGATTTCTCGTGGGTAAGGCTACTGAATATGAGAAAGGAGAAAGAAAACACACCAAGGGGTCTTCTTCTGTGAACTGGAATAACCCAGCACGTCCCCTGAAAATCCTCTGAACTTCAGGTGACAGGCAGTAGAAAAAAAAGAAAAAACTAAATTTATGAATAGAAAGGAAGTGGCTTAATGCAAGATACGTTTTAATGTAGGCTACTTTGCCAAGCCTAGCAACAGTTTCAGAATAGATTTGGAAGAAAAGTGAAACATATTTGTCACAAACATATTTATCCAGGGTCCTTTGTCTCAGCTCTGTTTAGGCATCATAGACTGGAGTTGATATTCAGTGGATCATGGAAGCTGGGGAGGAAAAGCTACTTGAAAGAATGAAGAACTAATGTCATTTATGACTAAGGAAACAGTCATATGTCATGCTCTCTTGAACAAAATGGCAAGTATGTGTATCTATTTCCGAGATCTGTGCTCTCAGAGCAAATTCTGAGCAGTCAGGTTTGCTCTCATAGCTGGCTCTGCTTTGAGCAGGGTCTTGGGCTGGATACCTCCTTGGGATTGGTGGGATCCTATGATTCTAAATCATGATCATTTCTACATCAAGGCATCCAAATTTGATACTTCCCAAATCCTGGCATCTGAACGTGCTCTGAATATGTACCAATTGCATGACTGGATGACAGATGGTACTCACCAACCCTTACCAGCCTAGTTTCCTATATAGTTAGAGAGAGATGTGCTCCAGCAGGTCTCCTTGTTTGAATAAGGCAGAGGCTGTGGGGACACTGGGATCTCAGAAGCACCGAAAAGTGCTCAGCGCATGCTAAAGTTCTTTAAGAAGACCTTGTCACTGTGATCACTGTTGCACATTGCTGTGCTGGGCACTGTTAACTCCACAACAGACTCAAGTAGAAGTCATTTCAGAATCACAGAATCACATTTGCTGAGACTGAGTCAGTTATTCTCATGCTTACCTGGTCCCCTGGCAGCTCAGCCTGTAAGGTCATCCGGGGAGTAATGTTCACTGATTTGCCAGCAGCAGTGTACTAGGAGTCCTGTAAACACAACTGCTACCTGTAAATGCTTGTAAAAATTAGGAAGACCTCACATGTCATGCTTGGAACAAACAGTGCTCTCTTCTTACATCCAAATAAAGCTCTTGGGCATTCAAGGTTATCTCTAGCACACTTTCTTTTGACTCTGAGCCCCCAGCTCTTGCTACCTCCCATCCTCTGACTGCTGAGCTCCAGTGCTTATGCACAAAGCTGCAGCCCATTTAAATCAATTCTGACACCCAACACCTTTCTGTTTTCTCAGCCTGCCTGCCCCAAATATTTCCCTCCAGCCTTGACAGAACGGGTATTCACAGGGCAGCTACAGAATAACAAGTTTCCATTTCTGAGACGGTTGTATGGGGAGCTTTGTGGTGTGGCAGCTGGCCAACGGGTGATCATTTTGCCAGGGGAACTCACTACCGGGTAGTTAATTTGACATGCAGAACAGAGGGGTTAGGCTCTCTCCAAAGTCCAGTCAGACACTTCTAGATTCTCAGTATTAAATTATACCTGACGTGTAACTCCAAACTAATGGCACTTGAGTGCAAACCTTGACTTCAGTGAGGCTGATCAGACCAGCAGCAGCTCATTTGCTGTGACACAATCAATTTTCCTTCTTTACAGACATATGTGAGCTGCGCCACTAGGCTCTCCACAACATCCACATCAGTAAGCTGGAAGAAAAAAGATGAAGATATAGTAGTGACAAATAATGATGATGAAACCATAAATATGAGGTTAGAAAGAGCAGGACTTATTTTAGTGTTAACAGACCAGGCCTCTGAATTCACTCCTTTTCCAGAAACTGCAGAAAGTGTAGGAATAGGAACATCACTGCAGAGATGTGTTCCTTCTTTACACATGCACTTTCTTCATCTCATTTAGGGCTTGGACTGAAAAGTCGTTATCACCACATGGTAGCTATCAGGGGCTAGATGACATGTTATAAAAACCTAATGTAGACAGTGTGTATTAGAATCTTAGCCAACACCTGAATTATTTGCCAGAACTCTTTGAGATAGACTGTTTTGTGGTATTTCTATCACTGGCAAGAAGTAGAAGTAAAAGAAATCTGGAAAACATTTCTCAGTGAAAAAAATCTATGAAGTGTTGCAGAGTCTAGAAGCAGATAGATGGTACTGAAATTCTGATCATTTATTCAAATGGACGTGGAGTCCAGGAGCCTTTTGGGCTCTAAGGTCAGTGATTCATACATTCTGATTGTGCTAAGAGTTGTACTGACCTGGTCCTTCATGTTCTCTGCAATTCACTGGCCACTCATGTTGCCCAAGGTCTGCACCTCAGTGTTTCTGTTGCTCTAAATATGAAAATGGAAGGATTGTGCCTGCTTTTCTCAGTCATTTGGAAATCAGGGGAAAACACTTAAGACTATCAATAAGAAATGTATTATTCTCTTTCAAGGTGACACTGACCTTACCTGTTTCAGTGTTGTCCCCACATTATATGAAGTATCCTAAGGTCCCAAGGGAGCTCTTGCTATCTGATTAGACATTTCTGGAGTAGGATGATAACTGGACTATAAACTAAAATAACCGTTAAGGACAAATAGTCCCTTGGGAATGGAGTTCTACTGATGTTCTCTCACTCTGAGCTAACTGTGAGAGGTACTGTAGCACCATTACTACCGGCCTGGGATGGCAAATGGAGGAAAAAGATGATTCTGCAAAAACACAGTTGGAATCTGTAGTACCCACTTACCAGGGAATACTGATATTTACTGAACTTTTCCATCCCCATAGATTGACTACAAAGCTATTGAGATGTTACACCACAACAGAAGTACTCCGGTGCACTGACTGACCTCTTTCTGACATTTCTTGCAGAGTTTTTTCAACAGATCCAAACTCTACCTGATTTATGAAACTGAACTGGAATTGTTCCACTCATGGGATAGTTTTGCTTTGTTTCTTTTCTTTCCAAATCCCCAGGAACTGTGACAGATCTCCAGAAACTCTCTGAGTCCACTGCATCCTCTATGACAAGGACTAGGGTTGGGTTTCTTCTTGCTGTTGTTCTGCCATGGTTCTCCCAGGCTTTTTCATCTGTGGCCAGGTAACTTCAATAAGAAATATAACATTTCAATTTGTGCTCAATAAAATAGGGTCAAATATATTTTTTCCTTTTTTTTTTCTTTTTTCTTTTTCTTGCCCCACTTCTTTAGAAGTTTATAGTAGGAGGATGCATCTTTACACCTTTTGCCTGAAAAAAACAAACAGGCAACAAGAGAATTAGTACAAACAATTGTTACAAATGTGCAGTAAAAACGAGGAAGTGGAAATGGAAGTAGTTTCTAATCCAACTGCTAGTAATGCCATGTGGCAGAATGTCTGGAGAAAAGAGGGAGGTGGTTGCTTGATACCCAAGGATGAGGATGATATTAAGAATCATGGTGCATCCAAACATGCTCCAGGTGGGAAATATATGCATTTTGCTGGAAAAGTCTCAAGTGCCATGCTGAGAATTTCCACCAGTCAGCCCTTTTTGATCCCACAGAGCACACACAGCTTGGCCAGAGGTTTCCCAGTGATTTTGAATGTTTTGTTGTCATCTCCAAGAAATGTGATCCTTGAAGTCTTCAGGCTTTGGGCCACATTTGTAGCAGATCTCATGAGGAGTACCAGTGCGATCCACCAGAATGAGCCTACCTTATTCTATAACATACTATCTTAAAATGAGAATTAAATGTCTATGCTGGCAGGAACTGGATTTTTGATTAGCAGAGGAACCATTAGTGCTATCTGTGTATTACCAGGCCTGCAAAATAAAAGGTCACAGAATCCAGTAACCTGTATCCTAAATGACTCTGCAAGTGCCAGACTGGTTCCCTACTGGGTGTTAAGTGAACAAGGAAATTTACATCAAGGTCACACCAAATGGGAGCTGAAGAATTGAGTAGTGCTGTGCTGACATGGCCCTCATCCTGTGTGGCTGCAGGCATTTGACACCTACTTGTAAAGTTCTTGTTCCAAGTGCATTCACAGATCACCTTTCTGGGAGGTTACTTTGTTATAGGCAAATATAAGGGGACTTGGTACCAAGGGGTAGATCTTTCTTTGTTAGAATTAGAAAATAATAGAATGTGCTGAGTTTGAAGGAACCCACAAAGGTTGAGTCCAACTTCTGGCTCAACACGTTACCATCCTATGTCTGAGAGTAGAGTCCAAGCACTCCTTACACTCCAGCAGTTCAGAGCCGTGCCCACTGCCCTCTGGTGCAGAACCTTTTCCTACCTCTCATCCTGACCATCTCCTGACACATCTCAATGCCATTCCCTCATATCCTGTCACTGTCACCAGAGAACAGAGCTCAGCACTGCTTTTCCACTTCCCTTGTGAGAAGCTGTAGGCTGCCACAAGGCTTCCCCTCAGCCTCCTCTGCTCTGGGTTGAACAAACCACAGGACTTCAGCTGTTCCTCATACCTTTTGCCCTCTAGACCCTTCCCCATCTTCGTCAACCTCCTTTGGATGCTCTCTCACAGTTTTATGGCCATCTCACATTGTGGCATTCACAGTGCAGGAGGTGAGGCCGCACAGCACAGAGCAGATTGAGACAACCCCTCCCCCCATCCAGCTGGCAGTGCTGGGCCTGATGCACCCCATCGGTTGGCCCTTTGGGCTGCCAGGGCACACTGCTGGCTCAGATTCAGCCATAAATAACCCCCTGATCCCATTAAGTGGGGCTGATTTTCTGTCACTTGTTCTCCAGTCTGTACACACATTCAGGGCTGCCACATGCGAGGCGCAGAATCCAGCACTTGCTCATGTTAAATTTCATGCAGATGATGACTGCCCGGCTCTCTGATTTATCAAGTTTGTTGTTTTTCTTTTTCCTGAAAGCTTTCTCTATCCCCAGGGGTATCAACAGCTTCTCCCAGGTTAGTATAGTCTACAAACTTTCTTAGTATACCTTTGAATCCTGTATCCATGTCACCAATGAATATAACTGGCCCTAAAATGGAGAGCCCTCTAATGATCAGCAACCAGCCTGATTTAGCCCTATTTATTATAGCCCTTTCAGCCCAATCCATCAACCAATTGCTCATCCATTACATTATGCTTTTGTCCATAGCCATAGGCCTAACATTTTATGCAGAAGGGTACTATGAGAAACTTTACTGAAATCCAAGAAAATTGCATCCACTGGCTTCCTTTGGTCATCTACATGGGTAACTGTATCTTGAAAGGAAGTTAAGTTCATTAAACAAGGCTTTCCTCTTGTGAATCTATGTTGGCCATGACCAACGATTCCACTGTCTTTCGGGTGTTTTTCAATAACTCTCAGAATAATCTTCTCCATAATTTTGTGTGCCACTGAAGTGAGACATCCAGGCCAGTAATTATCAGGGTCTTCTTTCTTGCCCTTCTGGAAAACTGCCATCCTTCAGTTGGCTGGGACATCTCCAAATTCCCAAGATCACTGAAAAATAACCGAGAGATTTCCAGGTGCTATCAGCCAGTTCTTGGAGTACTCTGGGATAAATCTTTTAATTCCCAGAAACATGCACAATTCTGTCAGATTGTGGACCACAGAGATTTGTTGGTGTCTGTACAACTGGAGGAGCTGTCCATTTTCAGAATAAAGTGCTCTTAATGAATGATTTTTGTAGCTTTTTCTATGTTTCCTATCATGTCATGACCTATCACTTCCCTTTTCCTCCCAATTAGTTTAATCTGAACTTTGCTGTTTGCACCTTAACCTCCATCAGCCTGTTATCCACAGAGAAAGAGTACATGACAAGCATCTAAGTAAAACGCCAACAGTGGCTGATGCCGTAAATCAGAGGGGTTTTAGAATCTGATGACAAACCAAATTCCTATCAGAACAGAGTGGATCTGACTCCTCCCAAACTGTCATCGAAGCTGGGCCATAAAAATCACAGCTGTCACCAAAGCATGCTGGGCCTCTGGGGGACATGCCATCCTGGGGACTCATCTGCTATGTCCACGGCCAAATTCCAAGCCCTCAGGCACATTCCGCTTGACATTTTGTCACATCTCTTACTGGTGCATCTGTTCAGGAGCATTAACTCTTCCTAAATCACTATATTCTTTTGTTTATTTATTTATTTATTTATTCCCCTCAGTAAAAATCCAAGGGCATGGGAGATGTAGAGGTCTGAGCTGGGGTCTGCAGCAGGAAGCAGAATCCACGTATTAAAGAAAGGGCTGTGGACAGCCTTGTAGGTAAATAATCCTGTAGGGCATATTGTTAATTTTACCTGTGTTCACATAAATGTTTTTAATATATTTCAACTTACATTCACACATTTAAAATGATAAAAGATGTTCCTAGCCGTGTCCTTTTGAGTTTTATCCACAGGCAGAGATCTGTTTCCAAAGGAGAGGAGTAAATATCTAGTTGGACCATGATGGTTAAGGTTGTCCTGAGATGACTGTGCGTTCAGTAGCAATGTGAACTCATAAAGACATTGAGGCACTTTTCTGTAACCAGTTGTTGGGTCCAGGTTATAAGATACCAGCATTTACGTGAGTGGAAAGAATATTTATGTGTTCCACCTGTTTATGAGATAATAAGCAAACTGGGCCATATCAATCCTTGGATGGATTAAATTTTACAATGTGGATATTAAAAGTCATAGTTACAACCTGTACTGTGAGGGAAGCAGAGGTGAAACTTTGTCTCCAGGCATCAGAGAGACTGTGATGTGTACTCCAAAGTCACTGTTGACTTAGAAACATGAAATCTGAATGCATGAGGGCTAAACATCAAACTAGTTTCACTAAGAATAGAGAAGGACAGACTTCTGGCTGAGAGGAACCTGGGAAACATTTGCTGGACTTCTCGTGTTCTGTTGACAGAACTTTAGAGAGTTTCTAAAAGTAATAATTGGCAATTTCTTTACGCACAGTATACTGCATCTGGAATGACATAACTTGGTAACAACTCTTAAAAAGGACAAGAAGGTAGTAGATAATCTAAAGGTCATTGGTTTCCTGAACACCATTGACCACAAAATTGTATTTATCATATGTGGGGGGGAAAAAAATTCACATGAAACAATAATTAAATTTCTTATTTGAAACTTCAATTCCATTTTCCAAAGCTTTTAACTATTCCTGATTAGATAACTTGGAAAATCCTAGCCAAGCTTTGGAATCCTTTTGTGAATCTCCTACCAGGTCAATGTTCAAAGTCCATCATCGTTTGCATCCGTAAAATGTTACATATGGATGGAAGTATTGCTCAGTGGAAATCAGACTGGTTAAAAAGGCTATCTGGAAGTGGTGATTAAACAAGATGTCACATGGAAAAGGTGGAAGTAACTGATGATTAATACAATTTATAGATTAAGAATATGTGAGTCTTTAAAATGAAAGTGACCAGTGGCTTTAAAGAGAACACTTAAAAGTGTATTAGGGAAAAAGAAACACTTGGTTAACACAGGTAGTTTTAACAGAAGAATTGGAAAGTTGAAAGTGTTTGGCTCCCATTGTTCAATGGAGAGGGAAAAAAAAAACAGTGGATGGGCTTTTTTTATGTGGTTCTATAGATGGAATAAAAGTTTGCCATCTGTAACAAAGGAGAGTGCAAGATGGAAGCTACTTAAAGATCCTTGAAATAGCTTAGGAGCTTTCTGAGCGATATACTTTTCACAGATGTTAGCATTCTGGTATAATTTAGAAGTAATGGAGGATTCTTACTTTTGCTCCAGTAACTAACAAATACAGATCTACAGGGAAATCTTTAGACTTTGAAGTGCCAGTTCAGTTTCCAGCAATAAAGCACATAGTTTGGAAAGCAGTGGCTAAGAGAAAGTCACATGCATCAAAGCTCTCCACAAAAAAAAGAATATCTCCCTTTGCATTTATAGCATTCTGCAAAACCCTTTGGTTCTGTGTAACAACTTCAAGCAAATATGGTACACTGGAATATTCTCTAGTTAATTGAAATTATCCTAATAGAGGTTTTCCTCAGTATTGATATCTTGTGCTTCTTTGCTGAAGGTCACAACCTCAATTAAGGTGTAAAAGGTGCTTTGCCAAGATCACAGTGGGATAAAATTCGTTTGCAGTGCAGAGTGCACTTTGTTTGCAGGGCTGTTGTTTGTGTACATGGATCACTTCCTTGCTACTGCAGAAATATTCACACAGGTGTTACCTGTGCCTAGACTTCTTCTATTGTGCCTAGACTTTCGCTTTGGTCAAACTAAAGTTGTGGGACTTAATGTAAAGGTAGCTGGGCAACTTATAGTGAATCAATGATAAAGATAAGGTCTCTGCAGCCTGGTGGGCCCATCTTTCCTGTGAATCTCTGAAAATACTTTCAAGAGTAACTCAATAATGTTTTAAACAATTACTAAAATCCAACATTATAAAGTCCACAGATCAGGTATATGTTAGCAGAGAGCATAAAAGAGCTTTGCTGAAGAGTTCTCTGAGCTACTCCAGTTGATATTTCATATGTTCTGGAACACTGAGGCAGCTCAAGTTGATTGTAAAAAACTAGCTGGTTTCCATTTGTTCAAGAGAATAAATGGGTTCACTCAAGAAAATACAGGCACATTAAGGTGGAATCAGTTGCAGGGAAAGCTATAGAAAGATTTGTATGAGACATGACTGGTAAAGAATTAAAGGATACTGATGCATTTAAAATCATTAGTATAATAATATGGAGAACAGATCCCACCAGAAGACAATTAAGATCTCTTTTCTTGGAGAGTGATTATAATGTGACCAATGGAAGTATTTCTGGTGGCTAAAGCACTTGATTTTGGGCAACAACATTCAGATAAAAGTTTCAGCTTGTGCCAACATCCAGGCGACAATTGTTGGAGAATTTTTCCACTGAACCAATTCTTAATAGAGAACAATTATAGTTATACATTTTTAAATAGGATTTTGTTTTTATATATATATATATATATATTCTGTTTGAGAAATTGAAAACATCTGTTTTGGTTTTGGTCTCTATTGAAATATTTCACTTTGCTACTTTGCTAAACTGATGAAAAGCTGTACTTGACAATGATAATTCAAAGTCTCATTGAAAATGTAGATGTAATATGCTTATGTATTTTTCTATTCCATCCTATGAGAAGCTGTTTCATGGGCACATGAAAGCTCTTTCATCTCCACAAAACATACTTGTGTCACTGCTGGACTGACCACAGCTCTCAATAAAGGCTTATTCTTAGTGAGGAAACCATAAGAAATTGTAGCACTTACCTGCACAATTTTAAGCCCTTCAGTCTACAGCCAACTCACAGGCTGTGATTCATTCTGTGGGCCTTTGGATTTAGAAAAGAAAATCTAAGCAGTTCATCATCAGCTTTGAATGCTCCAGACATCTGAAACTAGAGCCTAAAGCAGCCTTTACCAAATGGAAACAGGGAAGATAGTGCTTAGTGGAATCTTTTTCCCCTGGAGCACCTTATCTGCTAAGCCCTCTGCTGCAGAGGTCTCCTTTGAAAGCAGTTGGTCCATGTCAGAAAGGGAAGAGTGAGATTAATTGCACTATACAACAGAGTTGCAACAGCAGAGCCCAATGCTTCTGATAACTTATAACACACTCTTTGCTTGTGCTGCAACTTTGTGATGACTCAGGTAGCCTCTGCTCTGCTTTGCTCATTAGGGCTCACTTCCTAGTGGCACACCTATAGGTTAGACTGCTATAGTCCTACATAGCAAAGTGGAAGGAGATCTGTGTTTATGGTTTAGTCTTTCTGTTTTGTTGCTGCCAAGAGTAAAAATAGAGTGTAATGGTCTTCATTTCCCTTTCTCCTCATTACTGTCACTGTTCCCACCACAATTTTCTCAGTCATCTTCCTGTGCTCTGTTACTCTTAGTGGTTATTTCTTCCCTATTCTTTGAGGTTCCTCCTTCCTGACCTGTCCTCCTTTTTTTCTTTTGCTTTGGTTCCTTCAATTTTCCTTCCTAATCACTCCTTGTCACCAGTCTCTCTACCTCACAGACTCCCAGCTGGCTGCTTTCCATACCCCTTATCCTTGCTTCTGATAGCTGTTGGATTTTAACCTCTTGGAAACAATTTTTTCTCTTCCATATCCTTTAACCCGTTGCATCTGGAGGCTGGTGCTGACACAGCTGCATTCACAGAAGAGACCTTTTACAAGCTGCCCACTCCCATGGCTCTCACAGCTGCTACTCCGCTTCCCATCTTCAGGATGAAGGGTGTTTTATTTCTTTTTGTTAGGTAGGATGGGGGTACACTGAATTTTGCTTCCAGTGGAACTCAGCTGTTGCTCCTGAACTGCTCCAATGCAAAATGAATGGAAAAAAATTTAGCAAATTTTATCCTTCAGAAGAAATTGAAGTCACATGCACATGATAGTGAAGAACCGTCACAGAGAGGGATTAAATGCTACACAGTAAATAATGACAGATACACGGCAAATATGTATCCCTCTCTTTGCTTTTTCACCCTCTTCCTCTCCTTCTATCTGAGCAGCCAGCTCTGTTTCTACTTTCTTCCATCTGGCAGCTCTCAGAATAATCTCACCCACCTGTTAAATGAGAGAACGTCAAGTTAAATTTACAGCAGGGCCTGGAAACAGGATGCTACAGAGAAGTATTTTAATTAAAATCCTCTAATTGAATGCATGCTTCCTTGTGAAAAGGGAGGTGCCAAGAAGGGCCTTGATGTCACCACCTCTACCCCCGCTTGCCAAAAAAGGGAGACAATTGAAACCAGCTCTCAAGGTGGAAAGAGGAAAGGGCATTTCCAGGGAGTTTTCTAGGGTCACCCTTGCAATGATGTTAGATGGTTCGTCAGAGGTTTGCCCTTTACCAGAATCAGAGCAGATGTTAGAGCAGCTCTACTTCTTCTGGTCAGGCACTTTGCAGAGTAACAAGATGCTGCATATTAAAGGTAGGGAATATCTCAATGAAATCTGAACTCTGGATAGAAATCCAACAAATATGAAGCCTCTCCCTGACGTGGAGGTCACCATGGTGTGAGTTCTCCTGGGAATGCTTCACAAACAGCTTCATTAGGCAAACAAGTGGGATTTTAAAACTCATTTTGAGACAGTTGCTGGAATGAAAAGCAACTTAATGGAAAGCAACATTTTCATAGGGACAGATGGAATCTGATAGCAAGAGACAAAAGTCTAGGGATCCCATTGGGAGAATCTGGATTACCATGCCTGGATGGGGCCAGTGGACCCTCATCCAGACACACTGTCAGCCTGAGATCTGCTGCAGGATATTAAACGCAGTGTTAATATGTTGAACAACAATTGTCTGGTAACCACGCAGCACTCAGAGAGAGGAATAACAGAGCGGGTATGTTCAAACAAATAAGAGTGGGAGTTAGGAGGAAGTATTTGGGAAGAAGAGGGAATTAACAAGTGCTGTAGAATTGCGTCACTGCAATGTAACTCTAACTCTTCTAAATACTATGCAAATCCACTGACACTATATACTTCCTGTAACCATGACACCTCTGGCTTTTCTTTCCTTGTTATATAGTAGTTAACTGTTATGAAGAGAGAGTTACGGAGAACAAAATGCACAGTACGTGCCTCTATCTAAAGACACAGTAGCACTAGTAACAATTCACAACATTCTGCAGTATTTACAGGTTTTTCCACTAGGCTGCCTACAACACTTGGGAGGGGAAGTTTGGCACTACTGCATTCATGTGCCTCCACGCTGGTAAAGGTCACTTCCCAGGAGCCTCAGGTCACAGAGGAGAAAAGATCCTGGCGCCCTCAGGTGTTTGCGAGCCCTCCTTACTTGACAACAGAGAATCCTTTCATAAAACAGATTCATTTTATGTTTCAATATCTTAATGCTTCATTGGACTATTTAGAAATAGGAAAATCTTACATCCCCTCTTGAGAAATCTGGCAGGCATGTTTGGCTTATGCTGGGAAGGCAAAACCACTGGCAAACCCTGCAGTCTTTGCTAAAATTTAAAATGGATAGTCCAAGTGTTACATTTTTACACCCTTTGGGATCTCTGGGGCATCAAGCATAAAAGACTGAAGATCTAGGGAAGGGTAATTTTTAAAATATTTTTATTTAAAATATATTATATATTTAAAATTATATATTATATATATATATATTTCACAGAGCATTCCAGAATACAAGAATGACTTCCAGACCAACAGTAGGTAAGTCAAGTTTTTAGGGTAATGGGGAATAGAGATGCCACCACTTGTCCATTTTACCTATACTCTTGTTAAACAGATATTAAGCTTAGTTACAGCTTTGAGGAAGTGTTGTTCAGACTAGGAGCATAACAGCCATTCACACACCAGTACCAGTGCTTGCCTATTATCTATCAGTTTACATCACCAAATGTGCTCTGGAGAATGCTTGAGCATTGATTTTTTGATTGACAGCAGAATTAGTGGAGCAGGAGTGCAGGACCACTGAGGTAAATGTTGATAACAGGGATAGGGGTTGAAGATGAACTCTTAGGATGATTTGGAAAAGAACTGCTGATAGTAGAGTTTGATCTGTCAGGCAGAGCTCAAATATTTGCATACACAGGGAGTCTTTTAGAAAGCGAGATGATGGAAATAACTCAGGAAACACTTAACAAGGTTCTAGAAGATGTACCTTGTGAATACGCTCCACTGTATGCAGAACAATTCCACAGAAAAACGTGCACCAAAAAAAAAAAAAATAAATGGAGAGGCTGAAGGTTTCCACAAACACATTGCTCTATAGCTGCACTACCCATAGTGAATGGCAAAAAGTGTTAGAAGAGTCCGGAAGTGGGTTTGAGATCCTCAGCTGATGAAAACATTTCTGTAGCTGGCAAAATCCGCATTTTGTTTCCTGCTAGAACGTTTCAGAAGAGTGCAGACACACAAGAAAAAGTTGATTCTGCCTAAAATCCTTTAAGTATTCTACAGCGCTAAGTGTGTTCAGCCATAGACTTAATTCAGACCATATGAACCTCAGGGGTAATTTTCAAGCAATCAGAAGGTAACAGCTCAAGATGAAGAGACAGAAAAATATAGCTAGTGCCACACTGCAAACCTTGCACAGTATACTTATACAGTGTGCCAGGAATATCTGTTTCTGCCCAGTTGTTATCAGGCTGTTAAGCTGATATATAAAAGACAGTGAGAAGTGTTGTCACTTGCAGCAGGGATCAACAAGGCTGACAGAGCTCCAAAGCAGCAGCTGTAAATGGAAGAGTCAGTGTCATTTGAATGGAAGTTTTAGAAGCAGAATAGAAGTCAGGAAAGAAAGAAAAATGCAGAAGCTCACATAGATCAAGGCTGACAGGAACCTCCCCAACATCACTTAGTCTCTCCCTGAAGCTCATGGTGGGGAAAAGCTAAATGTGACCAGTGACAGAGGCTCTGGGAGATCAGGCTGCTGTTTTAATAAAGTAAATATTTACCTGGAGCAAGGAGCACTCAGCTGAGGCAAACTGCAAAGTGAGGTGAGCTAGATAATGCATGCTTGTTTTAGCTTGTTTTTTCTCCCATTGAAGCTCAGCCCTATGCTGCAGAGGTATGGCAGTGAAAGGGCTTCCAGTTGGTAGATGCCTGTAAGAAACAAGCCTAGCCAGCATTTGGTGTTGCTGTCTGGCTGCCTTCTTGTGGCTTTTGGCAGACCCAGTAAATGCAGCCAGCATCCGAGAAAGCCAAGAAGACTAGGTTCACCATTCACTGATAGAAGTTGTCACTCCAGGTTGGGTGTGAATCCAAGCTGTGAAGCCAGAGCCCTGTGTGGTTGCAAGGGACTGACCCTTTCTTTTATCAGTTTGCACCTCTTCCTTGGAGACACAGTTCCAGTCTTTAATTATGTGAACTGCACATCTCAGTGCTCCACTGACCATTCTGAAGGAAAATGTTAACCATTCATATCTGTTACAAAGAAAAGACTCAGCAGTTCAAACCACTCAAATTAGTAGCACTGCTACTGGCACACTGTGGAGCTTAAGGCATGTCTGAATCATCACCATCACCTAAATAAGCGTAATATTTTTAGTGAAGGAGTGCTGCATTTTGCAAACACCAAAGCTTTCAATGAAAGAACCCATCTCGAGTCTGAGTGTGTCTCTGGGGACACCATCTGATCTGCTAAATCAAGATTTGGGGCCTCCCAAAAGCTCTGGCAGTCACCCACAAAGTGTATTTATCTGTGTGACATCACTGAAGGGTCTGTTTGAAGATGAAAGTCCCTAAGCTACATACAATAGCAACATCGTTTATGCCCACTGCTAGAGTGCTCGAACTCTTCAGGGTGCTTGAGGTTTCGAGAGTTCATGAGTTTCCACTGCTTACCAACTGCTTGCCCATTTCCAGAGCTGTGTGGGACCTCCAAAGGGTGTGCTGTCCCATCACTTCCACTGCCAATCAGTCAAGCAAAGAAGCTGTCTCCACTTCTAGTTAAGTATTACTCAGATAAGGCTTGGTGTGCTCTGAGGAATGCATCATACAGGGATTTCTCAGGACAGATCCTCACTCTTCCTGGAATCTCTATATGCACTGTCTGTACCAAAACTGTGCTAGAACTTACCTACTCTGAGCCTTGCAAGGAGTTGTGTGGGCCAACAACTGTTCAAGGGTGGAGAAGAAATGTCTCACTCAAGGCAATACTATTCCAAAAGTCAGTATCACCCCTTTGACTCCTCCTCCAAATCCCCTTTGCACTGATGTTGGGTTAAACATCATGTAACTAACACACGGCTTTCGTTGCTTTCACCTATTTCTTCATTTCCATGCCCAAAGGGAAAATTTCCCAGACCCTGGCTTGTATGTGGTTGTTTTCAGTTCAAAATACAGCTGTCAATCCCACATAAAACATAGGCTCCATTTCCTGCTCTTTCATTCCCTGGAGATGGAGGAACTGCTGCTTGGCCTCTTAGTTTTCCCCCCTCTCCTACCACATCCCTCCCTACCTCTTTAAAGCTATTCTTTTCCTTTATTTTTATTTTATTTTATTTTTTTTCCTCCTCTCCATGGATTTCCTTATAGCTGTACTCTCCTCCTCTCCTCTGCAGCCCTTTGTTTTTCATATCCTCACTCTGAACCACTCTGGCCCATTCTTGCCTCGCTTCACATTTCTCTGCACTCCCTCAAGCTCACCCATGCCCTGTGCATTGCATTCAGCCTCCTCTTCCCTTGTGCACCCTGGGCTCTCTTGTGCATCCTCAAGCTGCGACTGTAGCTAACAGAGCTCCCCAGTGTACTCTCACTTCCCTCCCTGTTCCCTAATTCCCTGCTTGGCTTTCTAAGAAATGGCCCCTTCCATATGCCTTTTCAGGTTCATTCTCCTCTGTCTATAAGCAGCCTGCCAACATCTTAGAGGCTTTCATTTCCAGGAGAATCCAGCTGGTGGAAGGCTATCACTGCTTGGCTGAGGACCAGCTCAGTACGAAGTTACCAGGCGTGATTGCTCAGTTGTTTGAGAGCCTAAAACAAAATGCTGAAAGATAAAGCTATTCTGAATAATGTGGATTTGTGTCAGCAAATCCTGTGGGGAAAATATCGATATCAGATAATTTGAAACTTGTTAGACATGGTCAGAGGATATATCCTCTTTCTTGCTTCTTTCTTGGGCTCCTCACTTTCTCCTGTGGGCTATTCATCCTTCTCTCTGTCCCTGATGACTTCTGCTTTCCTTTTTCTACCATTTTTCTCCTCTTGCTTTCAGGTTACAATGAGGGGTAAATTAACAAAATAAAGTTTAAAAAAAATGAGTCTCAAAAAATGCCCTCAGGACAACCAGAAGCATGGAAAAATCTGACCTTGAAATGCCTGTAAAATCATGGAGAAAAACTCAAAACCAACTGCATGTGAAACTGCAAACAGGATAGAGGTAGGGGGGGCAAAAAAAAAATGCATGACAAATCCACATGAAGTGTCCCAGACAGCTTTTGTCTGCACAGAAATGGTTTTATGGGATTCTCTGCAAAAAAAGAAAGGAACAAAAAAATTAAGGACTCGAGTTCAAAAGATCAAGTTGCATTTTCATTGATCTCAGACTTGTAAGAGCTGCCCCATCAATCACAGTTGCTTAAAAATTCCTATTAATGGCCTTGAGTGCTGGAGCAGCCCATATGGTTCATCTTTGTAACATTTGGGCATCTCCTTGGGAGCAGTGTGAGATCTGTCAGTGTCAGAGACCGATGCTCTGTGCTCATCCCCACATCCCCAGAACTGCTGAAAGGAATATACTGTCACTACAGGCTTGAAGAGCTCCATATGATTCCAGAAAAAAAAATAACAGCAGAGGAGGAGAAAGGAATGAAGACCAGAGGGTTTGACTTGCACAGAAGCTGGGGACCAAGATAGAAACCCACTGTTTATTCTAGGAGGTGTATGGGAGAACTTCAAGCTAAGGTTGCCCAGAGAAGTTGTGCAGCCTCCCTTTTGGAGATCTCTAGAGCCACCCGGATGTGGCTCTGGGCACCCTGTTCTGGATGTCTCTGCTGTAGCAGTGAGATTGGACCAGATGGACCCTGAGGTCCCTGTCAACCTCAGCCAGCTGTGATTGTGTGGAGGTGCTGCATGACACTGCATTGAAATAAGTAACAGTGTGCAGTTAGGGAGCTGAGTACATGGCTAGTGGATACTTTAGCACTAGGAAGGAAAATCAAGAGAAGAATTCCCTGCCATTATGCTGAATAATGTAATCAGCACCATGGTAGGCTTCAAATCTTGCCGTGTACAGCTTGAATTCTTCTTGTTCCGAGCAGTGAAGTCAGCATGGTGGCAAATCCCTGAGTTGTGATTATCAGTACTTTGTACTTGTCTGTAAAGCTGTGCTCCTCACTGGTAGCTAACTCATGCCCAGGGGTAGCAAATGTACTTTTACCGAGTTGAAGTTCTCTGGCTGTGGACTTTGGCATATGGGCATCCCTGTTGACATGGACAGAAGATTAGGAATGTGCTTGATGCTGAACATGTTTAAGCTTTTCTGCTATTTTAGATGAATATCTCATCAAGCCAAGCTGACTCTAAAGCCCTTTATGATCTAACTTTTCCATGGAGACAATTCATATACAAAGCCAAAATTCAACAACAACAAAAATCATTCCCTCTAAGAAGCATACATTTGTCTTCATAGTAAGTTCTCCTTCTTCCTTTGTACTGGGGAAACTGTAATGAGGATGCATTTCTAAACTGTACCTTCAACTCAAGTCTATACTGGACTTATGCAGTAACAAAACAATTTAGAAACGTGCACTGAAAATAATTGTGCTGTATCCTGACTTTGATAAGAATCAGAGCATCCATTTTGCCTGTGGTGTCCCAAAAGTTGTGACAGAGCAATTAGGAACCATCAATGTGGCCGGGAGGTCCTTTGAGTTTCCACTGTTCTTCTGCAGAGAAATAATAGAATAGTAGAATTATAGAACTGTTTGGGTTGGAAAGGACCTTTAAGGTCATCAAGTTCCAACCCCTCTCCAAAGGAAAGGACACCTCCCTCTAGACCAGATTGTTCAAAGACCCATCCAGCCTGGCCTTGAATGTTTCCAGGGAAGAGACATCCACAACCTCACTGGGCACCCTGTTCCAGTGTCTCACTACTCTCACAGTAAAGAATTTCTTCCTAATGTCTAGTATAAAATCTACCCTCTTCTGGTTTAAAACTATTTCTGATTGTTCTCTTGCTACAGGACAGCATCTGCAGTGGGAGGAAAATATTTACAAACCCTACTGCTCTCACACACTTGATTTGCCTCAAATAGTTCACAACTTGTTTAAAATAAAAAGAGAATTGTCTGTAGTTAACCAAGGTCAATGCAGTGACAGAGAGAGTAGTCACTTACTCTGCAGATGGGTTGGGAATCATGTGGGATGCAAAGCTCAGGTGCTACTCACAGGGGTCCAAGGTTAAGCAAAGAGGTATCTGCTTTCTGCTGAGCATCTGCTGAGGGGCAGATGACAGTCGGAGACACAACTGTAAGAAAAACAGTTTGCTGGAGAAGTACGAATTGAGTTGAGATATCAGTGGGATTAGCCCTCCCTCCTCAGAGAGCCGGCCTGCTGTGGTGAAGTACTTGTAAGCGTTTGGATTCAGTTTATTGAACAGAAACCTGGCTAGTGCTGAGTATGCAGTGACTTTTTCCTACTTCTAATCCTTTGTACACACATACACAGGCACAAGCAAGCTTTTTACAAGCTGAATGTCAGCACATGTTCACTATTTCACACATTTTCATCTGGTCTCCTTTTGCTCAAATGCCTATGCATCAAAAGTGATCAAGAAAGGTCATCTGCATTCTGTGGACATCTGTTTCTTGATGGTTCTACAAAGGTTCTCTCTTTGTAGCTTCAAGGAACCACCCTGGTTATTTTCTCTTGGCCAGTTTGAGCCTGCCTTGCCTGTGCTCACAGCAGCAAGAACACTTTTCCTGGTGACTGCCTTAGGATCCCGGCAAGATGCCATAGTCTGTGCAATGAGAAATGGTGATCTCATGAATTGGGGACGGAAAAGAGGGGGCGAGACTGGATTTTTGGTTTTCTGCATTTAAACCCCACCAGGTTTTGTGTTTTCATTTCAAATTCTTTCCAAAATACTGTATCTATTTTCCTTTAAGATACTGTGACTGAAATGACTTTATGCTTTGCCTCCGCTGATTATTTTTCTAAATAGAAAGAAGATATTTCTAAATTATTATAAATTCTAAATAGAAAGAAGAGCATTTAAAGCTCTTCCACCCCAAATAAATAAATAAATAGAAATGGACAAAATGAACCCAAAGGTAAAGCAAAATAAAAATAGGAAGTTGTGAGCTCTAGTAACAGCAGTCACAAATGAGTTAAATTTCTTTACGTGTGGCCAAATGAAATAAGACCTGGAGGGACGCATGGTTTTTTCTCCAGCACCCCCTGGATGCTGAGATGTAGGCTAATGAAATGCCTGGGAGGCAAAATTGGCCCCCATTGTGTCTTATTTAACTTGGCTTCTTGAAGGACTCACTTTTTTTGGTTGGTTTTTTTTTTTTTTTGGTTTTTTTTTTTCCTAAATTTGGCTCTTCCTTCAGCTCTCACACCCTCCTTTAATGTAAATGCCGTTTATATTTCAAATATGTCTTTTCCCCAGCCCTCCGTACCATATTGTTTGGACAACTGTCTCCTTTTCTCTGTGCACCTACACAAAGCTTCTGGCACAAGCCTGTTTATCTTTACACAGAGGGGGAGTAAAATCAAAATGAAGATTCCTGTAGTTTCCAGGGGTGCATTTTCAGCTCTGTGCACCAGTAAGGAGACTGCAGACCTAGATATTTGCACTGGCCAGCAGCAGCATGGTCTGGAGCAACATGCATTTTCCTGCCTGTGCAGCCCACAGCCTTCACAGGCTCAGCTGAAAACTTTCACCATCACCTTGCCAGCTCTAAATCATCCAGTTCCAAGCCCTTGGTGGGAGCAGGGTTGCCAACCACCAGATCAGGATGCCCAGGGCCACATCCAACCAGGCCTTGAATGCCTCCTGGGATGGAGCATCCACAGCTACTCTGGGCAGTCTGTGCCAGTGCCTCACCACCATCTTGGTAAAGAATTTCTTCCTAACATTTAACCTAAATCTCCCCTCTTTCAGTTTAAAACTCTTCCCCCTTGTCCTGTTACTATCAGACCAAGTAAAAAGTTGGTCTCTTTGCTGCTTTTAAGCTCCCTTCAAGTCATGGAAGCCTGCAATGAGGTCTCCCAATAGCCTTCTCTTCTCTGGACAGAATAAGCCCAGCTCTCTCAGCCTTTCTTCATAAGAGAGCCATTCAAGACCTCTGATAAACTCTGTGGCCCTCCTCTGGACCTGCTCCAACAGCTCCACATCTTTCTTGTGTTGGGAGCCTCAAGACCGTGTGTAGTATTCCAGATGGGCCTCACAAGGGCAGAATAGAGAGTGGAAATCACCTCCCTCTCCCTGCTGACCACCCCTCTTTTGGTGAAGCACAGGATATAGTTGGCCTTCCAGGCTGCAAGTACAGACTCCTTGCTCATATCCAGCTTTTCATTCACCAGAACCACCAAGTCCTCCACAGAGCTGCTCTCAATCAGTTCTCCCAGACCAAATACATATCTAGGACTGTCCACCCCAAGATGCACCCACAGAGATACCACTCATCACTGGCCTCCACAGCAGGAATATCTCTTCAAAATCAATCAACATAAAATAGAATTTACAGAAAATCTGAAATTATGTTTTGTTTCTATACGGTAGCCTTTTTTTTTTTTTTTAGACATAAATATGCCCAACAAATTTTCTGGAAAGCAATCAGATCATTTTCCCACTGAAAGAGAAGGTCGCTACACATGCAGCATTGTGATCAATCTCAAGTAAGTCTATCTAAAAAGGGCAATGCCCAAAGCACAGGAGAAAAATGAAGGAATAGAATAAGCACAGGCTACTCAGACCAGGCCAGATGTTGTAGAAGCACATTCATCCATGTCACTGCAGACTCTTTTTCAATGGCTACTGAGTCAGGAAACATCATAGCTTACAGAACTGACCATGTCTGGTGACTGCATGGAGTACAGAACTTCATAACTGTTTTATGCCACTAAAACAGTCCTAGAAGAAGGGCTTCTGCTGCTACACCTCTTCAGGGACTGAATACCAGCAGCCAATAACATTTTTCTTTCTGGTTTTGCTATGAAGGAGAAAAAAAAAATGGGAAAAAAAAAATAAAAACAGAAAATCTGAAAAGACAGGAAATAGAAATGAATGGCTGGACACCTTGGGATTGCTACAGGCAGCTCTGGTTCAGTGAGCTTTGCTGAGCTGCCACTTTGCTGGCCTGGGAGATACATTAGAAGATGATATTTAGAAATCATAAATAATCTCATTATATTGCAGCTGCTAGCATTCTGGGAAACAGGGATAAAAGTAGTAGAGAACTGAATTAAAGAGTCCCCCAGTGGAACAATTGTGGCAACAGCTGAAGGGAGAAAAAACATAGATATTATGGATGAATTAACCTAAAGAATTTTTTAGGTTTGGATTCAATCTCAATTGCATCTCAGCTGCTCTGAGAAATTGTGAACTCCTCACTTTCCTCCTATGGGCAACTCATGGATACTATATGTTGTTCTTTCTGTTGTAGAACTGTTGGACTTAGAAATGGAAAACAGCATGAGCCACAGCCCACCCTGGACTGCTCTTGCACTACTTTCCTGAGCTTTAGAGCTGTGACTGTTCCACAGCTAGATTCACCTCTAAAGATACTTTACTTGACATTGCCCCTTGAATTTCCCTGCTTGTGTACAATGTTGTGTACAATGAAAGCTAAATCACTGCTGAAACTCTGTGTCAAGGGCTGTCAAACACATTGAATGTACATGGCTATGGCCCCATCAGTTGAGATATGATTGAAAGACCACAAACAGATCGTGATGGACAACACACTGAAGAAGAAAATAAGCACGAGGGTGAGTTGGCCATAGATAGGTGGTTTTAATGTACTGAATTGCATCCCTATTAAGAGCTTTCTTTTAATATTTGTTCTTCCATACCACTGCAATTGAAAATTTGAAAGCAATAGCCAGAGATGTTCTTAACATTTTCTTTTTCTGTCAATGGCTACAACCATCTTTTCCAGATCTGAGATTTCCTGTCAGCCATATTTTTCAGATGTCCACAGATACCAAAAGACAACCACTTCTTTCTTTCAGTACTGTGTTGGTTTTTGAACTCACAGCATTAACAGCAGTGCTTTGTTTTATTAATAAGATGTTTTACAAACCCTTCATAATTTTCTCAAATTTAATCGTTTAGTCCTCAGTGAATTAAAGAAGATAGTGATGATTTCTTTCAACTTATTTATGCTCTTAGAAAGCTTTTTGCATCTATTTATTTTCTTATATTTTCAAAAAATCCCTTCTTATTTGCTTTTATTCCATAGCAGATTTCTCATTTTCCTTCCTTCCTGCCTTCCCTTCCCTTCCCTTCCCTTCCCTTCCCTTCCCTTCCCTTCCCTTCCCTTCCCTTCCCTTCCCTTCCCTTCCCTTCCCTTCCCTTCCCTTCCCTTCCCTTCCCTTCCCTTCCCTTCCCTTCCCTTCCCTTCCCTTCCCTTCCCTTCCCTTCCCTTCCCTTCCCTTCCCTTCCCTTCCCCTCCCCTCCCCTCCCCTCCCCTCCCCTCCCCTCCCCTCGCCTCCCCTCCCCTCCCCTCCCCTCCCTTCCCTTCCCTTCCCTTCCCTTCCCTTCCCTTCCCTTCCCTTCCCTTCCCTTCCCTTCCCTTCCCTTCCCTTCCCTTCCCTTCCCTTCCCTTCCCTTCCCTTCCCTTCCCTTCCCTTCCCTTCCCTTCCCTTCCCTTCCCTTCCCTTCCCTTCCCTTTCCTCCCCTCCCCTCCCCTCCCTTCCCTTCCCTTCCCTTCCCTTCCCTTCCCTTCCCTTCCCTTCCCTTCCCTTCCCTTCCCTTCCCTTCCCTTCCCTTCCCTTCCCTTCCCTTCCCTTCCCTTCCCTTCCCTTCCCTTCCCTTCCCTTCCCTTCCCTTCCCTTCCCTTCCCTTCCCTTCCCTTCCCTTCCCTTCCCTTCCCTTCCCTTCCCTTCCCTTCCCTTCCCTTCCCTTCCCTTCCCTTCCCTTCCCTTCCCTTCCCTTCCCTTCCCTTCCCTTCCCTTCCCTTCCCTTCCCTTCCCTTCCCTTCCCTTCCTTCTTTTACTTGTGAATGAGAATGTTTAGCAATTAGCTCATGTTGTCTGATATGTTTAGGAACTATAGATAATGTACTAATGTAACAAATTTAATAAATCTTTTTTGTCTGTTTTGGTTGGTTGTTGGGTTTTTTAATGGAGTAAATGTTCCCTTTCAGAGGCTGAGGTTTTGCTGATATGATTTTTGTCTTTGTGGTCCAAAACTAAAGCTTCACTAGATCAGTTTTTTTGGAGTATTTCAAATTCTCCATTCAGGGAGGAGGGCAGTTTATTATGTGTTATCCGCACGTATCTCAGCTACCCACTGATCATCTTTCCAGACTATAAGTTGTACCCTTTACTTTGTGTTCATGGCCAATTCTTGCTCATTTTGGATTTATTTTTCATTTCTGTGTAGATTTCTTCAGACTAATTTGAACCCCTTTTGAATAATATAAACGTATATTTTTAACCTTCTCCCAATTCAACAAACTTTTTTGGTTGGATTTTTTTTAAAGTTTGGTCTTTTGTACAGTTTGAGACTGCTCCCAGTTTCATAATGTTCACAGAGCTAGAAATTATAGTAGTAGTACTATATGTAGGAACTAATTTGAGAAACTGAGTGCAAAACTGCTTAAAACTAGTGCTCCAAAAATGTATGTCTCCAACTATTCTAGGCAGAACCACCTGCATGCAAGGAATGGTTAACATTGAAATTCACCTTCTGGCTTTCTTTTCAACAGGTCTTCTATACCTTTCAGAAGTCACAGGTATTGAGGCATGAGAATCATGCGTAGTTACCCAACATAAATCTTAGATGACATTGCTGCACATTATCTTCTCTTTCCTCATTTGGTGTATTTGTTTTTAAGCTTATCTTTTTGTGTTACAGGAAGATGAAAGTCACGGAGTATTGTAGTCTTGTTACCATACTCCCATTACTGTATTGCAGGTTTTCTGCTAAGACATCAGTGCTGGGATCTTGGTGAAAGAAACACACTTCTCAGTGTTTACCAGTTTCATTGCTGTTGATCACGTCCCTGGCAATCAGCATAGGTCATTATTTGAATCCTTGCTCTTGTATTACTCTGTTGCTTTTTTTACATACACACATCTGCATTCATACTTTCTTCATACTTCCATAGCAACATAATATAAACCATGGAGTAGAATGCTGGCCCTGGTTTGGATGGTGTTGGCAGACTATAGTTAAGTTATGCTGGGTTAATTGCACCACGACTTGTTCCAGCTTTAGTGGAAGAGGCAGATGCAGGTAATTACATCAGGTTTGCAATCACTAGACTGAGTTATTTATTTAAGACATCAAATTGACTGTAGTTTTTCTTTGTGCGTGTTTCTGGGCCAGTTACACCACATGAAAGTCCAACCATAGTAATGTTCAATTGCCAGAATGCACATTAAGGGAAATATTATAAAACAGCTCAGGTAGGAGAGGAACTGGAGGCCATGTCACCCCCCCTTCTTACAAAAGAAGCACTGGTAAGGTAATGAGTGTTGCAGTATTTCATGGGGGCAGTTGTTGACATGGTCTGGTGAAGAAAACCCACTCCTTGTGCAGGTACCTTCACTAAGTACATGTACAGGCAGTCTTGACTGAACCAGCACAATGCTCCTCATTACCTTAAGAAGGCTGATGCTCTCTGCTCGCAGTCCCAGCTAAGCCAGTTCTGGGTCTCTGCAGTATTGCTGAGTCCAGTCAGTTGGAAATAATGTCATGAGGTGCGCACAGTGCCAGTTGCTAAAAGGGAGACATGAACTGTCCTGTTTGTGAATGTGTCCAAGAGGAGCACGCAGAAGTCACTCTATGTATATCAGCAGAGAAGCTGAATGGCAGAGCTTCCAAAACACTCTACAAATTTAGAACATTGCTGGGATAAGAACAGCATCTGTAGGAACTTCAAGCAGTGTAAAATTACACAGGCTCCTAATCTTTCTCCCCCACAGCATACGAGTTCCATATTGAGTTAAAAAAAAAGACCAGCTTAGTGCTCCAGGGATAGACTGTTGCACAATTACTCTTGCTGTGGTGGCTTATTGAATCAGCTGATGCTGACTGCTATCCAATACAGTAGCCACGCTCATCAGTGGGATGTTGCAGCACAACAGCAACTGCATGCAACAACGTGAGCTGACTTTTTTGTCTAGTTGCCCAGTCAGGCAGACCAGAGTTGATGGGGGTTACCATCATGGACAGGATCTAGTATTTAAAGAGTTGTGCTCCATATACCACTCCCATTGTGATCATATTATTTTTCCAGATTCATAAAAAGTTACTGACATGATTAAGCAACACTTAAAAAGACTTTTAGGGTCATTTTATTTTATTTTATTTTATTCTAATTTTTATGGCAAATGATGGTCAGTCAACCCTCACCTACATCCATAAAGCTTCCACCAGCATGCAATAAATCAACTACAGTAGCAGATAACTCAGTGTGATTTTTGCTGTGGTGTATTTAATATAATGTCACAGTGCATGTATCTTAATCTGTTTTAACGTCTGTGCTCTAAGTATTTTGCTTTAGTACACAGCATTCACATACCCTCCAAGAACACTATGTTGCACTGAGTGCAATGTTCTGGTATCAATGAACTGCACCGACTGTGCACACAGCAATATTTATGACCCCAGCCTGTCAGTATATAAAGAAATGAAGCTAAATCAGTTTTCAAGGCTTGCTGACAAATCTACTCTGATTATTTTTGCTCCTATCATCTTCGTTTGTGTAGCAGTATGAAAAGTCTACTTTTGGAAGAACCTGTGCCACAAGATGAGAAATCTCCTATTATGAATATTTCCACTACCTTTCCTGACATTTGGATTGGTCTTTTAAAAGACAGACTCTTCATACGAGAGGTACATGACATTTCATCTTATTATTCCACAGCATCTAATTAGGAGATGCAGCACTTTCTGCACTGTAAGCCAGAAGCCTGGCTAAGAGCAAATGGGTGAAGCCTGCTGGAATAAAGGCCTCTGGCTAACATGCAAATGCCAAAAGGAACTAATGGGAGAGTGCTTGCCGGATACCTGGCCTTGGTGTGGATTTCTGAATGTGATGATGTCATGTCACCTTTTCCGCAATGATAAAAAGAATAAGGGCTTAGTCCTCCCCTGTCTGATACAGGAACTCATGTCTTTGACACTGTACCCACACTGTCAAAGCTGCTTAAAGGTATAAAAGGAGTTCAAGATTTTGTGACAAAATACAGAAGGAAGGAGGGGAACCACACAACTGCAGCTTCTCCCCAGGATCACACTTGCTAGGCAAATCAAAGGCTCCTGAATGAGAGCAAGTCCATGCCAGGAAGGCTGGCTAGCCCTGTGGTTATGGCAGCTATTCAAGGAGAGGGAGTTTTCCAGGTATGGCTGCTGAATTCCGCATACTGTGACTCACGTCTCCCATGAGGCAAACTGGTCCCACGTGGATGTCCCAAACTGGCCCTGGTGCATCTCTCACATTGCTTGGGCATTGCCTCTTTTCTGGGAAGCCTCAGTAAAATGTGGCAAATAGCTCAGAGATTTCTGTCCGTATGGGGTGGATGGGGAGAGAAGAGCCTATATTGTACACAGGATATCTCTGTCACACATGAGTTTACTTCAGATTCACTGCTGACTGTTCTTAAGCTGTCTGTCTGCTCAGGAGAGTGTTGTTCTGGGAGGATTTTACCTGTACACCTAACAGAACACTGAGTAATTTATTTTGACTTGCTTTAAAATGTGCCTGTTATTTTTGATGCTACCTTCCTAACACTGCTCAACTTTTACTTCCTTCCGTGACAACCAGGGAAAAAGCTTATTAATTTTTTTCCCATTTCACTGTTAACTTCTTTTTAATCCTCATAGAGAGTGAAACTCTCACACAAATCATATTTATGTTTGTAGTTGTAACTCTACATTATGGAACATGCAGACAGTCCTCTATACTGAATATTTCAGGAACAGCAAAGTACATATTTAAGTGTTCTGCTGATATCCTAAGACGAAAGAGTAACTAGTTCATTAAGCTTTTTGAGTTTATATATATGTCACATAGCTATATAAAATCTAAATAAGAAAAGACTATAAGTAGAGTCAGTAAACACAGTCAATAAATGCTGACCCTGAGATCAGTAAGTTCTGAAGGCAATACTGAAGGCAATTGGACAGAGTAACATTATCTCACACGCTGGAGATTGGTAGGATCAGGGATAGCCTGCTCACTAGCTTGAAGTATCACATTGCTGAAGAATCTAGGTGATAGTTTCAAAGGTCTTCCCAGTGTGTTGCTACTAAAACGCATGGAAACTGGGAGTCTGGTTCTTCATGCTGATATTGAAGGTTGTGCCCTACACTGATCCTTTGCTTTTTTTTAGTCACCGTGTCAAGTGATAATTTTGGTTGACATTCATTCTTTGTTTTAATAAAGGTTGGAAACATATATTTTGATATTGAGAAGGATTTTGCTTTAGTCAAATCACATTCTCTTACTAGTTGAAATACAGACTCACTCATAAAGATTTAAATGGAATAAATCAGAAAAGCAGTATGATTTCCCTGATATTCAAAAGGCAGTACCAGAGTAACGTATGAGAAAGTGTTTCAAGAATAAGCTTATTTAGGCTGAAAAGCAGTGAATCTCATTGAGGGGACTCCATGAATACGTTGAGGAGGAGACTGGACACTCCACAGGTCTCTGTGTCTGGCCAAGGGGCAGCCATTCTGTCTGGCAAGCAAAACATCCCTGGGGAGCTGCTCTCTGGAAAGACACTCCCTTCCTCCTCCTTCAAAAATGGGGCAACTCTCAGGCCATAGGCCCCAACTCCCAGCTTTGCCATGTTTTGGTCAGCATGGGACACTTAGAAATCTCAGCACCATAGTTTTCTGCTTCAGTTTCCTCACTGTTTTCAATTCATCTTAAAAATTGTTCGTTGGCCAAGAAGGCCAATGGTACTCTGGGGTGCATTAAAAAGGAGTGGCCAGCAGGTTGAGGTTCTCTGTCCCTCCGCTGCCCTGGTGAAGCCACATTTGGAGTACTGTGTCCAGTTCTGGGCACCTCTGTTCAAGAAAGACAGAACTACTGGAGTAAATCCAGAGAAGGGCCACAGAGATTATAAGGGGTATGGAACATCTCCCTTATGAAGAAAGGCTGAGAGTACTGGGACTGTTCAGTCTGGGAAAGAGAAGAATGATGGTGAATTTTATCAATGCTTATAAATATCTAAAGTGCAGGAGTCAAGAAAATGGGACAAGGCGCTTTTTGGTGGTGCCTGATGACAGGAAAAGGGACAGTGGTCATGAACTGAAACACAGGAAGTTCCCATGCAAACATGAAGAAAAGCTTCTTGACTTTGAGGGTGACAGAACCCTGGAACAGGCTGCCCAGAGAGGTTCTGGAGTCTTCTTCTTTGAAGATACTGAAAACTCACTTGGAGACTTTCCTCTTTAACCTACTGTAGGGAGTCTGCTTCAGCAGAGGTTGAACTAGATGTTCTCCAGGCATTCCTTCCAACCCTTGTGATTCTGTGATTCAGTGACATGCAGTGCAAATGATAAACTGACAAATACCTCAAAATTATGATTTAAAATAAAATAAAAATTATACTATTATCTGTAACTATTTTTTTATATATATTAACTGTGAAAAGTGGCTCTGAAAAACTTTTTATTAGACTTCAACAATCAAAATAATGATTCTAGCAGTCCATAAGACACAATTCCTGTGAAAGCAGACACCTAATAAATTCCGAGTAATTAACAGAACTTCAACTGTAAATTATGCTTCCTGGGGTTGTTTACTAATTACTTAAGCTGATAGACTGCTTGAGAGAGTTGTTCATATTACAAGAGATCTGATTATGATCAATGCTAGGGGTTTAAGTTATATAAAACATCAAGAATTTATTTAGGTCTTCCTGGGAAACAAAGTTCTGGGCTAGTAGTTGCAGAACAGCATTTCTGACTGTTAACATTCTTCTTGATCTGCCCCAACACAAATCCATGCAGATGCTTGCATTCTTTTTAAACACTGTACCTGGACTTTACCTCAATATTTTCATTTCCTCTATAGTGAAAGCATGTATGGCAGTACTTAGAAAACTGATGTCTCTTGGAAACTGTTAAAGAAGCCTCATGGACAAAAGTAAAAATAAAAAACACAAAAGGAACAATTGCAAAGATTTATTTAGCGCATTCTGTGCTTGGCACTTAGAAACAGAGTTCCGTGCATAGGGCAAATCTTTATACACCTTTTTCTTCATACATATTTTACATACCATTTTTATTGCCCTCTTTTATATTCATAATATTGACTCCCCCACTAGGCATATAAATACATTTATCTACAACACCTCACAACAAATCTCAATAATATCTGTATTCTGTTACTTGGTATTTGCATTTTCACACAACTTAAATGCATAGCTTGCACCAAGCTACAACTGTTTTCTTATTTTTAAAGGATTTGAAGAAGAAAAAAAAAAAAACAGAAGAAAATAAAACGTAAAAGAAAGTTGGTTAAACAGAGATCCCATGGCAGGCAGGAGATTGGAGAATACTCGACCTCATTGTTACTGAAATGCTATTGGTTTTCTATGGCAATTCTTACATGCAAGGTGAGGGAGGCCAGATGTACTGCTGCAGAGCAGAGTGCTCATTTCTCATTGTTATTCCCCACGAGTTCAGTCTGGAGAGTTTCCTCCCATTGAGTTGAGTGCTACAGGACACATGTTCCCCACAGAGGCTTTTGTTCTTTTGGCTTGAGTACATCCCTTTAGGGAATGTCAGTAAGAGCTGATCTCCTTCTCCCCCAGTGCATCTTTTCAAAGATGCTTGTGTGAAGCTTCCAACCTTGCTCACGTCTGAGACTCATTTATGAGTTAAATTTTTTCTCTGTCCTCTCTCTCATCTCTGTCTGCTGACTGAGTACTGGTAGACTCGACCCTCAAAAAGAAAACACTGGTCGAGCAGAGCTGCAGTGAAAGTACAGAAACCTCTTTTGGAAGAGAAGCTCCAACTCAGCAGTGCCATTCCTGTGCTACAGTAGAAGGGGCCATAAGTCACTGATGGCTTCAGAAACAGGCTGAGCTGCTTCAACAAGGGACAGTTCAGGAAGGGGAAGGCCTTTAAAACTTTGGCCCATCATGGGCAGTACAGCTTCAGGACAAAGTCTTGGGAGACTGCCTTTCTTCAACACCCAGAGAAGACAGCACAAGGAAATGGCTCCCTCAGCACCGCGAGAGCTCACACTAGCTGAGAGTTAATGCATAAACTGTATGTTTGGTTTCTTCACTCCAGCTTTCACTCATTAAAGTCCTGCCCTTCTCTCTGCAATGTCCAGAAGGAGCAGACACTCCATGCCAGATCCAGAGGCCCTGGATTTCAACAAGCTGCAGTGGCTGTCAATGGAGGTTTTCCACAAGACTCGGTGGTGCATTCCTAGATGGTTTGTGTTCTAATTTATCATTACAATACTAGTTCCTCTACAAGTTTGAAGGCAAAAAGGTACTAGGATGGGTTTATCCATGGAAACAATGCAGGTCCTATTGCCTTCCATGCCAAGAAGAGGCACTGCAGGTTAGACCATGTGCACAGACATCTGTGAGGAGGAGCCCTGAACAGCACCATACTGTCTGTTGTCACAGGCATTGGCTGTCTGCTGGTTGCTGGAGGGAGGGCTAATCATGTGCATCCCATGATCCATCCCTGTGGAAAGGTATTGCCTCTCTCCAAAGGCCCCACTGGATGGGGAAGAGCAGAGTAAAGTGCTTTGGGAAGTGGTGAGTTTCTCCGGGCTTGCTGCCAGCCTTGGGGAAGCAGGGAAATTGTATCCATAGAGGTTGTAGGGATTGTGCAGGGAGAAGGCGTTGTAGGAGCTCTGCTGCATGTGGCTGCCACCAAACATGTGTGAAGAAGAAGAACTGGATGCAGGATTGCCTGCTTGCATGACATACTGAAACTGGGAGCTGGGGAAGGACCCCAGCTGGCTGCTGTAGGCCTCCATCTTGCTGTTGCTGGGCAGAGAAGAAGGAGTTGGCATTCCTGAGATCAAAGATGGAGTCCTCTGAGGCATGAAGCTTTCGGAGGGCTGTGAGGCAGAAGCAGTGCCACTCTGCAGCCGGTTGTAGCCACTGTCACCCAGCCCTGGGTAGCTCTGCAGGGCAGCCATGTTGCTTCTGGCACATGGAGGGTAGTCAGACAGGTTGAGGTTGCAAAGCTGACTCTCCCGGCAACCAACATTGAAAGTGTTGGGGGCCAGATGGAAGGCTGGAGGGGAGCAGGATGGAGAGAGAAGGTGAGAGGAAGCAGAGGGTGATGGAGTCCCTGTGCTGGAGGTTGTTGGGGAGGTGCCTGTGCTGCCTCCTGCAAAACAAAACACATGGGAAGATGTTCAGAGCCTGAAATCACATGTGCAAAACAAGACAGTCTCATTAAGAAACAGCTTAGTTTAATAAAGAAACAAGGGTGGTAAAATGGCCGCTGGAAAACTTAGTCCCTCTTGGCAAGGGCCTTCACTTTATTAATAGCATCCCTTGGTTTTTCCTGCTGCTGTTTTTTGTTGTGATTTTGTTTTTCAGTGGAGGTTTTTCTTCCCTTTTGAAATAGGAGATGGAAGCAAGCATGCCACAGAGCATTACAGGGTGGAGGAAAAATCTGCAAGGAAGCATTGCTCCATCACTCAAAAAAATCTGCTTTATCTCCTCTCCTGGATTCCAGGAAGACCACCAGTCAGCAATCTGTATGGCCCTGCTGCAAACATGCTTTATCATCCACTCCTTGTGGCAGGAAGTGGCTGAAAACATGTTGGACTTCTGCACTGTTCAACAGTTTTCTTAGATGGCTCATGGTGCAGTGGTGCTCATGTAAGCCAGAAGTAACACAAGTAACACTGGAATGAATGGACAGAGTTTTGAGCTACAGTCCGTTCCACAAAGCTGATATGTAAAGATTTTAACTCATGTGTTTTAACTTTAAAAAGGATTCCATATGTTGTATCACTGATGTTAACAAAATATTGATATTTACGCATGTCAGTAGTATCAATATGTTATACATTATTTATGTTACAAATGGTACAGTTAATTAGTTTGCACAGCAGGGATATTCACATGTTCTGACCCAGAGAAAAGAGTGCCACCAAAAATAGGAACTAACTGAAGATATGTGATATGAAGAAGCTGGTGGCACAGTTCTGAGTTTAAGAAGAGATAATTATAGTCAAGATTATGAGATAGAGAAAGCTTCTTTGGTCAAACAAACCTTTGGAATTCTGATTTCTAGTGTGAAATATTTAATATTTTTTGTTGCTGTTGTTGTTTTGGTGGATTGGGTCTCTTTGCATGAGTATCCATTTCTGAGTTAGAGAGCTAACACTTAAGATTCTTCTAAAAAGAGCAAAGAGATGCTGGTGAAGTGAGTGGATTGGTGGAATCAGGGAAACTAGGATGACAGCTGGTCAGGCAGCATTTTGGAAAGGCTATAAGATGACAGGTGAGGCACTAAGGGAATGGAAAAGAGGGTGGTAGAGTGGGCGATTGAAATTTAACCAAGGCAGATTGCACATTAATAGTCCAAAGTAAGGGACGGCTTTCTCTTGTGTTGTCTTGTGGAAACAAAAACCAGAAGGGTTTTAAGAACAGTCTGGGTTTGCTACTAAACAGGAGATAGAATGAATAAAGGAGATGGGGCGATAGTTGAGGTGATTAGGAGATGCACTAGAAAGTAATCAGACTATGTCTGATTCTTCCTACACATCTAGTATTAAACAGAGTAGGATATTAGGGTAGAAGTGGAGCTCTGAGAAATTTATATTTGTTGTTGTTGTATTGTTTGTTTGTTTGAAACAAAAGCCAGAAACAATAAGAAAAGCAGCCTTGGATAAGCACAGCCTGGATTGGCTGCAATGACTCAGGCAGAAACAAGAAAACTTTTGTTTCTATGACGCTAAGTCGAAGAAGTCATTCCCATTGCCAGCCATAGGAATGAATGCTTATTGCTAAGCCACAGATCAGATCCTTTAGTCATTTATTCAGAAGACAAAAAGAGAAATATAACATAAAATCTGTTAGAATTAATGTGAAAATGTCAAATTTCAAATAACACTGTGGATTTTCTACGTCTTTCTTGTTAACACTGAAATGTTCAGACCTGCTAGTGTATCGTAGCTCCAGAGCCCAACAACCTTTTATGTGAGTTTATAATTATGTGTTGCTTACAAAAAGTACCATTCCCTGCTTTGTTCAAAGACAACTCAGTTCAGATACCATCAGTCATATATCAAAATACAGAGGTCACATAATCATAAACCTACTGCAGCACAGAAATTTATTTAACCCAGAGATAATCATGCACTTCAACTTGATTCTTTACACCGTGTATTTCATGAACAAACTTTGGACTGTGATTAATGTGTTGACAATGTCTGGTGAATAAGTAAAAATACATTTTTTTAATGATTGGCTTGAAATGTAATACACAGAATAAATTACTAACTCCATTTCAGTCCGCCTCTATCTCTTAGTTAACATGAGAAAACTATACAAGAGAGGAGCACACACCAGTTACCTTGAGCATTAGGTTTTAAATATTTTTAAATAATATAAAAGGAGACTGATGTATGTGTATCCAATGATTTGGCTCCAGAGCAGGAGTAAGGATAGATCCCTAATTAATAAATTCAAGGGTTACTTAATGGTTCATAAACTGAAACTATGAACTGCATGTTTCAGGTTACCCCAAAGGGGTACTACAGTGATTCTGTTCTTAATTATCACTATTTGCAGACCAATAGAATAAAAGTCTGAAGTGACAACACAGTAATTATAAAACACTTGAGGTAAAAAAGTTATTTTTCTCTATCTCTGTAATTTTTTCATTATAAGAAAGTGACAGGTCTATCAGCAGAAACAAATGCCAGACATGATGACTTGCTTTCTCCAAATCTTTGCTGCACATGTCAACCATTAAGGACAAGATATACCGAACTTCTACTGCAGTAGAGCATAGTGCAGTTTCTGATCACTTGCAGAATAATCTTTACACCCTTATGGAATAGGAAACACTACAAAGAAAGGCCCATCAGCTCATGTTCTTTAGAATTCAAATAGCTCTATTCTGTTCCCAATGATATTTTTGATTCATATTTTTTGGAAGCACTAAGTTTGGGCAAAATGCAACCTGGACTTTTGTGAAGTTATAGCTTGAACTGTAGCTGTTATGAAGTCAGACAAATATGTGTAGAGATGGCAGTAAGCCCAGATAATATATCTACACCATACTGTACACTCAAATGTACAGATGTGTATGTCATTTTAATGGAAGGCGTAGACACAAACCAATCTAGTTAAACTGATACACAAGGATATGCTTAGGAATAGATTAAGTAAACTGAAACCACATTTAGGCAAGAACAAAATGAATCTGAATAATTCTCCTCTGTTTTTTTTCTCTACCCACTATTGCCCATGGAAATAATTGCCAACACCAACATCATTTACCACTGATGCCACAGCTCTCCTGTCCTCCATGCTTATCATAACTCTAAAGTGGTGAGTTATCATTGCATTTGGTCTTCAGACCATTTCAGGCACTGCGTACATCATGTCCAGAGTTTAATCAAGCCTGGTACCATCCCAAAAGAAGCCTGCTCTTTGTCTGAGTATACAAGTGATAATGAAGTTGACTTTGAAGGGACAAAACCATTTCCAAAGACAGAAGGTGAAGAAAGATTTTGTGCAAGAAAGGTCAGAATTTGTAAACCAGAATGAGTAGTAAGAATCGTGGGTGAGGTGGGAAGATAGGAAGAAGACTGAAATTGTAGTGGAAGAGAAACACCATAGAGAGGGTGGGATGTAAAAGCAAACATTCTTTTCCACACCACTGTTCCCTCCTCTTTTTAATGAGATATAGAAATATAGGCTGCACACCATAATTGAATACCTGTCCACAAGAATTAGGAAAACACCTACAACTTCTCATCTGGATAAAAATAGAATTGTCATTAAAATTTCATCTTAAGTAGCTTATGACAAGCCTTTGCTTCCTGTCTCGTGCTTCCTTCTAAGCCTTAGTAATGTACTGCATCTCTACATGCCTCAAGTAGACTCTTGTTTTTGCTTTTACCTGCACTGAGCTTGTGTTAAAGATAATTTCAAGATAAACTGCAAACCCAGACACAACCAATTCAAGAGTATGATGTGCTTTACAAGGAGGGGCAACAGTGCTCCTGAAGCACTCAGCATGCCAGGACATACAAAGGGACCACTTCTGCACACTGCAGGCCAACTTCTAACACCATAGTGTAGTTGGAAACACATCTGCCAGTAGCCAGTGTTAGCCAAATGAGGCTTCTGGCAAGAGGGAGGTAAAGAGGAGAGTATCAGAGCCAAGAGAGTCTGAAACAATTGTTCATGGAAAATCTTCTGGTATCTTTCTTATGAATGACTTCACAGTAGCCAGCTGACCCACAACTTATCTCAATCTTCTTTATCTGGAAGATGCACATAAATCACACTTTGGACTCCACTGCAGCATACTTTCCTTGCTAGTGTTTCCAGACGTCAATTGCTTCCATCACCTGCAGTTCTTCCATGCAAACCTCTTGGTCCCTGAAGTCCTTATTTAATGCACAGGAAGAGATCAAACACTAGTTGAAGCTATAGTCAGCACAGGAATGGCCAAGCACCAAGGCCATGCCTTGTACAATAGCAGAGTCTCATCAGACAACCACACAAAAGAGCACTGCTGATTATTCTCCTGGAGGAACCACAGCTCCTTCTCTAATATGTTGACATCTCCAGCAGGCAATGGGCATGTGTCTGAGCTCCTGATGGTGCAAGAAAGGAGCTGTAGCCACTAGTCTTTGTCTCATGGTTCTCCTCATGGTGCTTTGATTGAGTTAATAAGCCCTCTTGAGAGGCAGTTTATATTCACTCTGGCACAGAGCTTTGCTAATGCAGTTCTCCAGCTTTCCAAATGGAGCTGGCTGGGAGCTGGCATGTGTCTGGCCAGCAAAGAACACAGACTTAGGCACCTGTCCATGCAGATGTGCTCTTAGTTATTTCTGAATGGTCTGGACATGTATGCATACATAAAGGGATTTTCTAAAGCATGGAAGAAAGCAACCCTTCTCAGGTTTTCACAATATTCTGCTCTTGGATAAATGTGATGGTATCCATGCAGGAAAATGTATTAAGGAAAAAAAAAAAAAAAAAAAAAAATAAAATAAAATAAAAAAGAACAGAAAAGAAAAGAAAAGAAAAGAAAAGAAAAGAAAAGAAAAGAAAAGAAAAGAAAAGAAAAGAAAAGAAAAGAAAAGAAAAGAAAAGAAAAGAAAAGAAAAGAAAAGAAAAGAAAAGAAAAGAAAAGAAAAGAAAAGAAATAAAAATTATTTCCCATTGTGTATTCACATGTTAATATACCCTAAGTGTGGCTTAAGAAACTTACACTTCATCTTCTGAGTTACTGTACCTTTGGTGGCTGAACAAAAATTGAGTACTCATCCAAAGGTAGATAACTAGGACGGCTGTGACAAAGGAATTGTACAGATTACCAGGAGATCCGATTGTTTATGATGCCAGATGGTGCCATTCTCATAACCTGATCTCATATCCTTGAAGACTCAGGCCTAGCACAAGCGTGGATCTATTCCTGCTTCAAGTAGCGCATTTCAGTTCTGCTTGATGCCTACTTGCACCTCTACGTTTTTAACTACCATAAAATGAGTTGTCACTTCTGCTCCCACTTTTCATGACAACTTTTGTCTTGTAAGCATAACCAACATCCTGAGGTCTTTCCTCCTGTTCCCATCTTCCTGTACCCAAATCTAAAACCCTCACAACTACTGAAAGTTCTTTCACCACTTCTTTCTTACAATACTACTAACCCTTCTGAGTTCCACATTTACCACCATAGGAAACTAAACAGCTCTGATGTCTTCTCCTTGGTTTCAAACTGAGCCAGGGCAGAGCCACCAAGGCTGTGACATGCCTCCTTTCATTCTCTCCCAGTTTCAAGGAATTAAAAATCTCATCTTCCAGGGGAATGAGAGCTATTTCTGCCTTCACAGAGTAGCTGTTTGTTTTTTTTCTCTAGAGTCCTTGGCCAATTATCAAATTATGCAACTGCTGGTAAAATGTTTTAAAGGCCCAAATGGGCCCCTAAAGTAATTTCATGCTGAATTGCTGTATTGGTAGGGGAAACATTAAGAGTATTTTCTTGTTCTTAGAGATACGACTTATCACAAAAAGGAGGGCTACTGCAGTATGTTAAAGTTTGAGCAGTTAGGAAAGAAACTATCCTGAAGGTTAGTAAATCATAGAGAAAGATATTTTATAAATTTGTCTCAAATTACAGGAATCTGTGGACTTAATGGTTAAATCTGCAACTTTGATTAATACTTCTCTTTAGCACTTCTGAACCCTGTAACTCAAATTGGCCAGTCAGCAAGTTAGAGATAAAACCTGCCTCAGTTATCCTCCAAGATAAAATACGTCCAAAATCTTATGTTGAAAATCATAATTTTTTCTTTAATGTGAGCAGGCACTCCAAAAAACTGTAGTCTGGGACTTCTGATTTTCATTCCCTTCTATATCCAGAGCACCAAGAGATTTTTCTCGAAAGAGACAACTTCCCCTTTCTGTTCCCTGTAGACTTTAGTACAGTGGGTTTTATTCCTTGCAAAAGTACAGTTTTCTAGAGCCAGTTTCACACAGTCCCAGGAGCAGACTTACAGGATGTGGCTTTGTTTTGTGTGTAGACTGCTGAAAAGCAGGTTTTATACCACGTTTGTAACATATACATCAGCTACTACAGAAATGTTTTCTTTTCCTCTTCTTCAGATGTGGGCATCAAATGGACCAGTTCTGAAGACTGATAACGCCCCAATTTTGTGGAGAAAATTACTAACTAGTGATAATTATGTACTGTTTCTCACCATTACAGCTATTATCTTTGATAGCTGATGTCTGTGTCATGGAATGGAAGCTACACCAGGTGACAAATGTAAATTGAATTGTGAACCTCTTTTTCCACTCTTGATGGAGTGAGCTTTGGTCCAACATAGGCCTTGGAAGCTCCAGCACTTTCAACAGTGAAAAATAAAGTACAAACCTATGAAACCCCATAAACACACCGTGGATCAAAATTTCTGAGTTGAGGAAAAAATGTCAGCATTGTGTCAAGCTCAAAGAACACACCATATTATACTTGTAAGAAAACATGACACTGAGGAAATTGTGCAGACTTTTCAAGTATCACTGCTTCTTTTCATTCACATGAAATCTGATCAAGATTAATGGAACAATAGAAATTTAGGCATCAGCAATTAGGCTTCAAACCTAAAAACCTATCTGAAATAATAAATTGTTCCACGTTCCTTTCAGGTCATCAAGAAGTGGCAAGAACTTTGACTCACAGACCCTCATGTCACATCTGGGAACGTATTTTAATTTCAAAATATGGAAGATGAGATCTTGGAGCACCAGCAACACCCCTTCCCTGAAGAAAAACTGGCTGCTATTCTACATGAATGGAGCTGGAATCATTTGTTCTCTGTTGCTTCATTCAGATGAGGCAATCTACTGGCCATTTGAAGTATGGAGCTGAAACCAGAACTTGATCCCAATAACTCTGGCAACAAGTATTCTGTTTCCAATCTCCTTTCAAAAGATTCAGGAGGGTAATTGGGACCAAACCCGTATGTCTGACCTCTGCCAATAGCCTGCACCATTCACAGTTTCTTTCCAAAGGGAAGTAGCATCCAGATTATCTTGGTGGCACTGCTGAAAGAACCAATGGCTGCAGTCAGGAGGTGAGTGGCCAAGCAGATGCATTCATGTACTGTTCAGATTCCTTTGACATCAGCAGCTCCACACTCTATTTTGTGCATATGGAATCCCAGACAAAGCCAAATGGATCTTTCTGCCTCAAAATGCCTCTGAAGTCAAGTTCTGGAGGGCTCTGCTTGACCCCAATACATATATGTGTAGTCATGATTTTGTTTGCAGATGGGTGCAATCAGGTTGGCTCTCTGAACATGACGCCCAGCAAGAAGAACAGTATACCAAAGGAGAAATAAGTGACAAGCAGTACAGACAAACCTTGACACTGCCTGCAGAATCAGGGCAATGTTTACAGACAGAGAAGCTGGAAAATCAACAACACCTCTGTTCAGACTGTCTCCCATCTGCTAATGTATCATGCAGGGAGTCCGTTTGTTCTCACTGCTAGTACAATAAAATTTTGCTCTTATCTAGCAGTAAATGAGTGGATTGAATCTATTCCATACAGAGGAGAGGGATCCTTTTGTGTATATCCTTGTCAGCACAAGACTGCAGTGTTATGATAATCTCTCTCAGAGGGAGATGATAGAGCTGTATTCAAATGCCACTTTACATACGCATGCTGCTCTATCCTATTAGAGACAGCAACAGCTCTCTAGCCAGAGAGGAGCTCACTTTTTTTGCTTCTGCTCTTCCCGTTTAGACCTCTTTTAAGCTTATGATGCTAAGATCAACAGCCATTAAGGATGATTTCATGGGCTGCCTAATGGGTGCCAACATAAAAAACTGATGTAAGAGTCATCCATTTCTGTTGCACAAGCTCTGCATTTTTCTGTCAGACTTTGCTGTAGCATGGTGTTTCCTGCCCCACAGCCTTAACAAAATGGCTTGACATAGTGACATGTTTTAGTGGGCATGGTGGGCATGGTGGTGATGGATTGATTGTTAGAACTAGATGATTATAGTGGTTTTTCCATACTTAATGATTCTATGATTCTATACTTGAGATTCACCAGGCAAGATCAACAGGAATATTCAATCTGATAGAGAACAGGTTGAATTTACTGCAAGTAAGTGGTAGAGGGGCCTCAGTAAAGGTACCTAGTCAACTGAGGAGACATAGTTTGAAAAGAAAGCCTTTAGACTTCATCACTTGGAGCTTGACACTTGTGGGTTTGGTGTACATGTATCAAAACAGTGATTTAATGGAGAAATTACATTTTATGTGCTGTAAATTTGCTGATATATCACATCATGTGACTCTCATACTTGACCTGAACTCTTGCTCGGGAGCTGATTCTTTTCACCAGTTGCCAACAAACATTTGATTTAAATTTGTGCCTAAGTTATCAGCTTTTATAGGAAGGTTCCAACGCTGATCACTATTCTAGTATTGTCGCAGTGTCTTTCTAGTCCCTATGTCCTGGCAAAACTTACAGTCCCTGATAGCGATCTGCTCATCTCAGCATCCTGTGGAAAACTGAATATCATATGGGAGCCAGCACTGGCTCTTTTTACACTTGGAAAGTGACACAATCCAGAGTTACTGGAACTCCTATTTTCTTATCCCCCTTCTCTTCTTTTTTCTTAATGTACCCTGTTAAAATCGAGAAACTAAGCCACATACTTTTAATAATGAGAATCTGGATAAAGTTCAAGCTAAATTTTGAAAATAGATTCCAATTAAAGTCTTTAATAGATTCTTGGCTTTCCCCACATCTCATTGCCATGTGCATTCAATAATCCCAGGCCCCCTTTTTCCCTACTAATAAGTAGTCTGCAGAGTGGTTGACATCATTCTCCAGAAGGTCAGCCTTTCCTGAACTGCTGTTTTCTGAGCATCTGTAAAGTTCTGTTTTGGGGGGACCTTTTAAACTACTATCTTGAGTTCTACTATAATACTGTCAAAAATGGTACTCGCCCTAGTAAAGCTGTGATGACTTTGGCATTATGTGGTGCAAAAGAGACTTTGTGCTCAGGCCAGGAAGGTTCACAAACAGAAACGGCATTTTCTTCTCTTTGGTACTACGACACGGTGATAACAGAACTATGGAGACTTACTGCTGTGTTTTACTACACTGGAAAGACATGGAAATAAAGTTTGTGTGCTGCTAGTACAAGTCATGAGACATCTGTGTGTGTGGTTGTGCTATCAGGCTCCCCAGCTTGTGTGGCAGCTGAAACCTATCATTGTGTAAATCAGAAAGTTATTTAATCCCTGTATGAAACAGCTGCATACAATGCTCTGGGTATTGATTCTCTGTGTCATTGTGGCCCTTACTCAACATATAGTTTGGGCCAAATGAATGAGCAAAACTCTCAGATGCATGTTAAACAAGAGAAAAGCTAATGTGGAAAAAATTATAATACCTTGAGATAATTGTATCGTGTAGCTGTATCTGGAATACTCTGTGCAAACATGTTTTTAAAGTAATGATTAAGGACACAGAAAACCTCCCAATACAAGAGAAATAAAATGACTGTCTCTACTCATGGTGAGAAGTGCAGATAAGGGACATAAAAATCTGTAAAACAATTAATTGTATGAAGAAGGTAGATGGGAGGGAACTTGTGTCCTGCTTATCTCATTACCTCTCCCCAAAAGGCATAAAATATTCAGCTAGAGTTGAAAAGGCAGAGACACCTGAAAGAAGTGTTTCACACAGTTGTGCCAATTAAAAGATGGAAACCACAGTTACAAGATTCTAGTGAGTGATGGGATGTTACCACGTATTCTTTTCTCTGCAAAATAGCACTGGCCATAAGCACTTCAGTTCTTTATGTTCTTTTTGAACTGCTTTCCACTATTTTCTTTTTTTCTACAACAAAGATTGTATGTCCCTGTTTATCACTGCTCATCCACCATGACTTCCAAACCTTTGTCAGTGCCAATGCTTTCCATCACACTCAGTAGGTATGCACCCTACATTTTGTTCCCAGGCACTTGATATTGTATCTGGTTGAATTTAAACCCACACTTTGTTTGAATGCATGCAGGTTACCAAGCAATCCCTGACCTTTCATACCTTAATCCCCATCATCACTTTTAGCATGGCAGTCATTATGAGATTTTTATCTTTTAGCAAATGTGTGGTTGTATTTGATTCCAGGCTGGCTAGTCCATGAGACAGTCTCCACAGAGAAACACTGAGACTGTCCTCATAGGGTGGTGTTTTCACATTTATCATCAGGTTTCCTATTTACTCAATGGCTTTGAGATTGACCTGCTACTCATTCCTTCACATATGAAAACTTTTTCAAGCTGGTACAGGTGGCATTAAGTTAAATGCTCAAAAAATCTTTCACAGCTATCCAGTTTTTTCTATCAGTCAAAGTTCCACCCCAATCAGTAAATTTGGTTAGATTTGTCTGACAAATCTACTTTGGAAAAGGCAGACAAGACATTTATTTCATAGAAAAAAAGCATACCAAAGGGCAAAAGAAAAGGTAAGAATCCATAATAATCCTCAACATGTAAAAATCCAGATTTATTTTAAAAAGCAGAAAACGCACTGTATTTGCACTGCTAAAGTCCCAAGCTTCTGTCTTGGAAAGCATCATTTTTCCTACCACAGTAAGGGGTACTCATCCGTAGAAAATCAGGGCTGAATTCCACAGTCTCTGCAGGGAATCTATTCCAGCACTCTGCTAGACTTCATGCAACTGGAGCCTGTTACTTCTTCTCCTATCCAGCACAGACAGCATTTTATTTCAGTGCCATTATGTCCTCCCTCTCTCCCTTCTAGCCTGAACAACCACAGCTTGCTCTTCATCTATGGTACCTCTTCCTAGGCACAAGGCCATTTTTACTGCCTCCATTTCAACTCAGTGCAGTAGATGTGCACTTCTCAAGCTTCAAAGGACATATCTAGGCATCATGAAAAGCCACAGCAGAGGGGAGAAGCAAGGAAGGACAATACACACATCCACAAAGTCTCCTGTAACCCCAAGGCAGTTTCCTATAGCCAACCCTGGGGCACTCCTTGCTGGTGCCGGGTGTCAGCAGCTGATTTGTTTCTCATAGCCAGGAATTAAAATAGAATGTGTTTGTACCTTGGCTTTGCACCCACAGCTGAGACCAGAGTTCAGCGTGTCAAAAGAATCACTGGAAAGAGGAGCACTACAAAGTAGGGAGTATTTGTGATACACTAATCTGGGGCTGTTTCATTTGGATAAATGCAGAGCTTAAAAGCACTCACCGTTTTCTAGTGAATCGTGAAGTTTTGAGACCAACCTGTGGACACAGCTTTATTTAGGGCTGCCCTGCTCTCACTGAACCGTAGTGCAGTGGTGGTGGTCTGAACAGAGCTGGCTGGTCACAGGGTACTGGCTTGCTTCCTGGCTTTTCAGCTGCCAAACTATATTAAAACAAGCTAAAAATACATTAAATATTTTCCTTTCCTAATATTACCTTACCACGTAAGCGAGAGCTGGACTTGCCACTAGGATGTTATCTGATAACCACTGGGAGGGGAGGGAGCCATGTGAGCCTGGACAGGAGGTAAGCTGGGCCAGCCGGCTGCCAGAGGAGAGAGGCCACTCCAGCAAGGATGACCATGAGGAGAGGTTGTTATGTTTCTATTTAGGTGGGTGATGAAAACCATTCTGAATCCCTGCTTTAACCCATCTCTGACCGCACACCCCACCACAAGTTGCTGCTCAATGCATATCTCTGAGCTGCTGCAAAACATCTCCTGCCCCCCACACTGTGTTGGATCCTCAGTGGGCAGCCCTCAGCCTCCCTCTGGAGTACAACACATCATCTCCAGGTGGGTCCAAGGTCTGGAGGGAAGATTTGGTTTGATGTCCAGCACAAACTAGAGAGGCCAGAGAATGTGCTCTGCTACACCTGGCACCCATTTAATTCTGACTGTTTGACCTCACAGGTGTCACATCTAAAGATACTTTTGCTTTATTTCTTTTGTTGTGTTTATACTAGGGGGAAAAATAATAGGTTGCAGTGATAGCTCTGTTCCCAGTGATGACTGTGTTTTTAACTAGAAAGAACTATAACGAAGTCAATGGGTGAATCCTATCAGCACAAAATAAAAACGATGCCATAGCCTGAAACTGGAGATGAAAGCCCTGTTTAACAAATGAGGGATATAAAGGGCAGAAGCTATGAAAAGACACAGCATGAACAACTGGGAAACACTGGGGCTACCCAATAATTCTTCCTAGCCTCATACTAACAGTAAGTCTCTCCAGCAAGGCTACTGGGTTTTGCAAGTAAGGCAGTGTGATCCTGGGGGAGGTGTGCATATTTCTTGCCTCCTGAGGCTCCCAAAGGACACAGACTCCTTCCCCTTGTGTTTCCGTGCAAATGGCAAACTGTAACTATAAATGATGATCAATGCATTTGACATGCTGGAACATTGCCTCTGCCTGTCTTTGAGTTTAACTCAACCCACACCATGCATGTGGACTGGTTTATCCAATGCTGCACTTCCTCCTACTCCATGTCTGAGCTCCGAGGAAGTGAGACAGCTGCACTGTACCTCATAATGTATAGCCTGTCCAATGTCTCCTAGCTGCCATTCACCCTCCCTGTGTCCTTTCACAGGCATCAAGAGTTCAGCAAGGTGAGTAATTTCCTGGCAAAACAGAGCATGTCACTGTTCCTGCACTCTCTTCTTCTGCTTTGCACATCCTTTGTACACTCACCTTGCTGCTTCTGCATGGTGGTGAAATCCTCAAAGGTGAGGGTGCGCACTGGGGGCCTCCAGAAGGCGTAGGTCTCCATGATGGCCTCCAGCCCCGTCCTGCAGGATAGAATAAAGCAAGAACATCAGTCAGCCAGCAAGGGTACTGGCACAGGGAAAAGGGGCTCTGACCTCACTAGACAGCCTGCCAGCAGCCAGTAAAATGCCACCAAAATGTCACCTTGGCAACTGTGAATTCCTCCAGCAAGCCTTCTGGTTGCTGCAGTAAAACAGAATTTCCCCAGTCAAGACTTCCATAGATCCTAATGGTCTTCCAGTACCTTTTTCAGCAAGGATCCTAAACTTCCATTTTGCTTCACAGGGGACAGATGACAGGCCCTCAAAGCACACTTAAACAAACAAGCTGTCATACATACAAACATGGGAGATCAGAGATTAGGCCTACAGAATCTGAGAGGGTTTTTATGAATGAACCTTCCTTGTCACTTCCCACTTCTGGACACTGTTCTGAAGGGCTTTTGGAAGTCATCCAAAGGGGAATCTTGTTGTTTTTGTATTTTGACCAGAAATGCAGTAAAAGGCTTTTTATAAAAAGGTCAGTGACTTCTTTGTTTTGGGTCCATAACTCACTACAGCGACAGCACCAAAGAGAAAAAGCCAAAAATCAAGTGAGAACAGCTTTTCCTCTCAAAGGGCTGGGGTCTCAGGTTTGTGGGGTTTATTTCTACTGCAAAATGTTAGCTATGCTGGAAGTCTCTGACTCCACGAGCTCACTGAGAACAGATGCATTACGAGGCAACCCTCTCTGCTCTTTATGAGACAGTCTCCTGAGGTTTCTGCCTAGGAAAATTTCCCCTCTGTGGACACTGAACCTTGTGCTGTTCCCAAGGCCTCTCCTTGCCTCCTTTCCAGCAGGAGGCTATAGCCCAGGCACTGACTTAACACAACTAGAGATGCTTTGTCAAATGTGAGACCATATCCCCTTTCAATGCAAAAGGCTCTAACATCCCCAGAGCCTCTCATCAGATGTTGAGCTGATACTGGAGCTGCCTTTTGCTTCTGAAAATGTCTTTCTGCACGTGCCTCCTCTTGCTCAGTTAACTTTCCAAAGTCTCCCCGGAAGCTCAGATGCTTTAAATACATTGGAGTTGGCAAACCAAAGTCTGTATTTTAAGAGGAGGTTTAGAAGAGAGGTTGTTGCATGGTGTTTATTAGCTGCTAAGCTGTTAGAAGTAGAAACAGAAGACATCTCTGCATAGCAATCTCACACTAGCACTGAGCTTATTACAACAAAACTATCTGGTTAATACAGTGGCCTCTGCCAGCTCATGGAGCTTGGAGACAACGAGAAAGTGCTGAGTGTGAGCCCATCTGCTAAGCCGGGCTCTGTGTGCAAAAAGCAACTCTCAGGCTGCCGGACCACTCCCAGGATTTCCTCTGCCACACACGTGCAGACTCCAGCTGCTTCTCAACACAGCCAGGAAGAGACCGATTCCTTTCTGCAGCCTCCTGAAACGATCCCCAGCCTAAATGCTGAGGGAGAACTTTCTGGGTCCGTTTATCCTGGAAGCATAAAATGCCCTGCTGATTCTGAAGGTCTTTTCCAGCCTAAATAATTCGGCTCCATTCCAGTTAAATCCAGCCCCTAATGGGCTTTGGTGAAAGGAAGCATTAAGCTATTGCTCCTGCCTCATTTACAACTCAGATTGACTCAAAAGTTCAAGCTTCCTAGCAATTAGAGCTCTCAGTCTACAGCTTTCCTTTGCATCAATACAGCTCTGTTGTGTACTGTATTGTTTGTATTTCTAAAGAAATAAAGAGAAAGAGAGAATAGTCAGGAGATAATAAAAGAAGAAATAAAAGTAGGAATCAGAAATAATGTACTTCTTTTGGGGACTGGACTCTAACTCTTTCTATTACTGAGGATGCCAGGGAATGAGAGATGCCATCAGGGACCCCTCTCTTCACAGACCTCCACCACAGGATAGAAAGAGGCTGCTCTCCTAGGCAAAAGCGGAGTGCTATTCTGTGCATGTATCATTCTCTACAGGGAAAAACAATCCTCAGTCTACCAATGGAGAGACATTTTGTAACAGCAGTGAATGCTGATTAAAAAACCCTCTTTTCTGAACTTCTGAAATACTCAGAGGTTTTTTTTGGTCTTCAGTGAGTGTTGCTGGTACCAGTGTGCTGAAATTACCCATGTGGCATCCACTTTCTCTTCCAAAAAGAAAAAATAAGCACTGAAAAACTGACTTCAAACTGCCTATCAGGCTGTAAACGCTTCCCTCTCACAACAACTTTATGAAGGAAGTAAGAAAGTATAAGAAGAGGACTTGCTGCCAGCTTTACTTTAATAAGGTCAGTCCTTTAAAAGGTATCCAAAATTCTCTCTTTCTTTTTCATTCATTATTTTTTTTAAATTATTTTGAGTGCTATAAAGTTTTAATAATAGGCAATAAATGAAACAGTTCCATTGTCTGAAAAATGAAAAAAGATGTACGAGCTATCTGTGCAGGTCCATAATCCATCCCATATGGCTGACCCTGCCATTCCCACTGCATGCGGGATGCAGGTCATCATTTCATTGTTCACAAGGGAGGCCAAACCACTGGCTCCAAGCATCCTCCTGACTCTCTTACTCTAGACAAAAGCTCTAAGACCACTTCCAACACAAACGGCTTTTATTCACCTCAGCTGCCCATATCTGAAAAGAAAGTGTTGTTGCTTGCCTTCAGCTTTGGTTTGTTTTTTTTTCTGTCCATCACCCCACTGTGTTTCCAGTCTGTCTCTCTTTCTAGCTTTCTCCTACATATGGAGCATCACACCATCAGATGAACTCTATCCAGTCTCCAAAAATAGGTTCTGTGGTATTAAACCTGCACCACTAAACATTTGGCTAGCTGATCTCTGTATGTCAAAAATGCTGTTTATCAATCTCTTGAAGTTCAGGAAAACAAACAAGTAATACCTGGCTTGTAAGTACACTGCCCTCTTAAAGAAGAACCTCTTCTATGTTAGAGTCCTTTTGCCACTGAGTCCAGTTCTTTCGTTTCACCTTTACGTATGTTTCATCTATTAAGAGGAAACTAAGCCTAGGCTTCATTGACTCAAGCTACCTCTCTGACCCATTAAGGCTGATGGCTAGATTGCTGAAAAGCATTGATTAATATTGTTTGAGTGTTCAAAGACTTCAGAAAGTTCAGCTGCTGAGCTATTTGTATCCTTCCCTCCAAAAGACTTCACTGCTGCCTCTCCCAGCATAAGCACTGCAAAAGAAGGCAACCATGCGAATAACTGAGAGATATCCAGGAGGGGATGCACAACAAGATCTCTCCCTCACATGAATAAAGGTAGTAATACTGTGATGGGAGTTCCCCAGAACAAAAGGCTTTCAATACACTCTTGTGCCAATTAAAAGAGACCTCACTCATAAGGAAATACATAGGAAAGCTGCAAGTTGATGCAAAGGAAAGATTTAAAATGAAATTTAATTTGAAAAAAAAAAAAAAATAGTCAACCCTGCCATTCATGCAGCAGGCAACAACAGTAAGCAGTAAGATAGATATGAGTGAATAAGAAATGAGTGAAAGAAAATCATGCCTCATTGTTTTGTGGAAAAGCCTCAACACAAAGAAGAAAGGCAACTTCTTAGAGAAGTGACCTAAGATTTCAGTTTGCTCTGTTTTTCCCAGTGTTTGTATTTTCTTTATCATTTGCTGGCAAACTACCTATGGCTGTGGTTCAGCATCCCGATGTGGCTGGTTGCCCTGGAGCACTCCCAGATGTTCTGCGGCCTCTGCTGCTACCAGATTGCTGAGATCTTCTTAAGATCTCATACAGAAAACCCTTTGGACAGATATACTCCTGCTTCACAAATTGTGCCTTTCTCCAATTACCCCACATTTTTAGGGGGTCATTCTCCAGCTACAGCCTGGTGCACTGTAGATGACCAAAGGTGCAAGGATGCAGGAAGTTGCAGAGCATCATGATTGTTCAACCAGTTGGCCAGTGATGGGATTTAAATTCATTAGGGGAAGGGGAAGCATTGAACACATTTAAGAAAGGCCCCAGTTCTTCAATCCTTTCCACATGCAGCTTGAATCTTACTGATTTTCTCCCTCCTATGGGTACACCTATGCACATGTCCCCCTGAAAGGTAGCAGCTGAGCATCCCAATGTTCTCCACTAGCTGACAGCAGCAGTACAACCTTTGCCAGACTGCTGCATGTGAGGCAGGCGCCTGGCTGCTTATATATGCTTGCAAATACCTTTGCCTGTTTTTTCTTCCTAAAGCCTCAGGCTCCTCTCTTTGATGTGTAATACCTTAAAGATTTTAATTCCTCTTTACATCAGCAGAGAGCCTTACTGAGCTTTCCCCACAGCTGCAGCCATGTAGCAATTTCCTGCCCTTTCTTAAATCAATGAGCTACAAAGATCAGTAATTCCCAACCTTTTCAGGAAACTGTCCAAATTCACTGGGCTTGGACCTTATTAATGCCTTCCATGTTCATCTAGCCCACCATGGACCTGGAACTGCATCAATTCCTCTTCTGAGTGCCTCCAGTGCAGCTGCAGCTGCACACAGGGAAGACCTTGTACAGGGGCATATGCTATTTCCCCCAAGCAGGGATGGAGAGAAGAGCACATGTACTCTAAATATCAGAACTAATACTCTTGATGGGGATTAAATAAGGATTGGAATGTCTTTTCACAAAGCAGCTTTGTGATGGAACCTAGAAAGTTTTTTGAGTGAGTAGGATATATTCTCTGTGAAGATGTATTTAAATGGGTGATTGAAAACACAGGGGAGTTGCCCACTCATTGAAGGCTTCCAAGTCAAACCATGAATGAAGTAGCAGTCCTGGTGAAAGCAATCAAGAGGACTATGCAAGTAAAGACTAAATCACAATACCCATGGGGGCAGCAGATGAAGACAGTGAACACAACTTGTACTCTGGCCAACACATTCAAAGCCTTGCTTTATAACCTTAATGCTCTTGTAATGTAGTCATATATGTTCAATTTCATCATTAATTTAATGTTAAAAGCCTTTGTCATGCTGATTCAAAGGATGCCCACATCATTGGTAAAACTGAAATATTTAAGTTTATCACACACTGTTGGAGTTGTGCATGACACCATAACGTCTTCCACTAATACAAAAGGTTTTTCCATAAAAGTTTCTGTTTTTACACTGATCTATTAAAATATAAAGTATTCTAAGTAGTGTTTAAGGTGTTCTATTCAATCTTTTCATAAAAATCCAGACAAAATTTAGTAGCATAAAGTGAAAAACTTTGACATCACCTGAGAAAAACTGAAAAGTTTCAAAACCCTATCAAAAAGTCAGTCTTCTCTTCTGAAATAAAGCAAGCAGCTGTACTCCAAGTTTTAGATTTTCCTATGAAAATTACAAGATAAACCTATCTTTTAGCCAGACTCAGGAGTGATTAAAAAAATGAATAAAATGTAGAAGCGTCTAGATCCCTCTTAATCCCTTTTATAGCATCATTCCTTATTTTGCGAAGAATTAACATTGCACCTATTTGTCCATTTTCCAAACTGTAGCCCCCTAATTTTCCATCTCAGTTCTTCATTTCAGCAACAGATATTTCTGAGGAGCTCTACAGTATCTGCACAAGTTCATTTATTTTAACTAATATTTTAGTTAAAATTTTGTGTATTTTAGTGTTATACCAGTAATATGTATATAGAAGCCTATCAGAGAAGCTAAAGAATATTTTGATCGTGTTCTAAACAACCAATAGAAAGGTTCAGAGAAACGTGGAAAAAATAGAAGTAAGCATAATATAATAATTATATAAATTATTAAATAATTTCATTATTAAGCTAGGAAAAAAATCAGCAAAATGAATATAAGAAGAAAATACCCTGAAGAATAGTGATTATGGAAAAGATGTTGGCATAAAAGTGAATATTTAATTAAATATCCAACAGCAAAAATACACAGTCACAGAAAAATAAAAAAATGTAAAGCAGGAAAGTGATGCTGTTTGACAGGTCTAATAGTATCCAGAACCACATCTAGGGCTTGGGTTTGGAGACTGCATGACCAAAGCTTCCCTCTACAGTTAGAAAATGCCACTCTTGGTTCTTAGGTAAATGCCCCGTGCACTCATCAAGGAAAGAGATCAGTTTAGACACACAAAAAAATCTCTCCTTACCTGTTTCTCCCAGAATCTCTGAAGCCTTTAGCGAAAGGGTTTCTGTCAATTTTTAGTCTGGTGATCTACAAAAGAAGGATAAGAGAATTAGTGCATCTCCTCAAAAACTATTTTTCTTTCAATAAATTAAAATTAGGGATGATTACCACTCTTTCCCAAGACACCTCTATGATTAATTTTTGTATGCTTTGCCACAGATTTATGTTAAATTCACCCTTCATTGCCTATAAGTAGACCATCAGTTTAGCAAAAAAGTAGTGCAGCACCAGGAAACCTGCCTTTGCTGTTTGTCTCTGAACATTTGCTGAGCACAGCACTGGAGATAAGAAGCTATTCCAAAGAAGAAACCCTAGGATCTACAACCCAGCAATGGCCCTGCGTTTTCAGGAAGCAGGCTCACCATATTGGTTGGCAGTAGGGGTATCCCCACCCCAGCGTTCCCAGTTCCCAACAGCTGGATGAACTCATGGGCCTTAAAGCAATGCTGAGGAGAAAAGGCCAGGCAAAGAGCAGCCTACAGTCTTCCAAAGACAGCAGCTGGCCACCTGATCACATGCACAGCTGCTGTGATGCTCAGCATCTGGGTGGCCTTCAAGGAATTGCTGATGTGGAAATCATTTCTTTCCCCTTTTCTTAACAAAGAAGATAGCTGAACAGTGCTTTTTGAGGAATATTCCCTCCAGTTTTCTTTCTTGCTTGCTTGCTTTTTTTACCAGAAATTCCATGTTTTCAAGAAAGGAAAATAATACTGAGATACTGATGTGCTGACTTTGCATTCTGTGATATCCCTAATCTGATACCTTCTCTGGGTCAGCCTCCCCTTGTCCTCTACACACTGGCTCTGAAAAGGAACCAAGACCTCCAGATCCAGCTGAATTTGAGGTGTTTTTTGCTGAAACTGCTCAAAAGAGACTAGTTCAATATAAACTGATGTAAAGTGGACTTGCAGGTGTCTTTCTTCTGTCAGAATCAAGCCCTTACTTCTGGATATTAGCTTCAGATATGAAATGCAGTTCCTATTTTTGCAGAAGCTTAATTTGTGAACTTAATTTCCGCTAGGCTGACTTTGCAGCTGTCCTGGGACTTGTGTGTACAGAGACAGAAATGTTCTGTGGAGTATGGAGTTACAGTAGAGGGAATCCCTGTGGTGGCTTTGCTAACATTTTACAACTCTTTCCCGAGACGCTTCTCCCAGTAAGGCAAAGTTTTACAACCACTGGAGGGCAAGTGTGTGGATTCAGTGGATTTATATTTATTTTTAATAAAAAAGCTTTTTCATCCCACCAGAATCTCCTTCATTGCTGCTACAAAAATACCCCAAAAATGTTTTGGAAGAAAGAAAACACAAATGTTTGGAATTCAGAGATGATAGGAAGAAATTTCAGTGCTTTTTTTACAGTAAGGTGGCGTACAGACTTCCTTCCTTTCCCTCTTGCAAATTGTGTCTTATACATCTGATCATCAGAAAAAAAAAAAAAAAATGACAACCTTTGAAAACCTGTCATTTCTTCTCCTTTCTCTATATTCTTTCTGTGTTTGGTCTACAGTTATAAGTTTACTGAGTTCAAGAATAGGGGTGGGAGAGCAAGAGTAGAAAGTTACAAGTGCTACAGTGATAGTGAATCCACCATGGTAGTGTAATGTTTGGACTTTCTCTTTGCTCGAATAGTTTATTCCATTTTGGATTCTGTATGAAGCCAGTTTGAGGGATTGGACTGAGAAAAAATTAGGAATAGGTAGAAACAGCCATAGGAACACTGCTTTTATATGTTACAAAACAAAAAGTGTGTAAAAATTCACTGGCTAGTTATGACAGTCTGCCCTGAACTGATTTAAATGGCTCTTGTACTTAGTACACTGTTGTCCTATGTGTTCAAGAGTTTACTTTCCAGAAACTCAGATGGCAGCACAGACAGATGTTTGCCTTACCATTTCTGATTCAAGCCTCCAGTAGAATGTATAGAAGAAAATTGTGTAAATTATTCTCCCAACAGGCTTTGTAACAGATTGTTTTTCTTCTAATGTGGCTTGTGTCATCATTCCATCTCTCAAACTCAAATCTCAAATCTTATTATTTGTCCTTTCAAACTCACTCTCAAATCTCATCACACACAGCAAAAAGCCTGATCAACTGAGATTTTCTTTGACACGGCTGGGAAAAAATTACCTTACACTGAATTTTTAATGTCATCACAACAGTTTCCCCCCCACTCCTCCAAGGAGGATTATGGCAGGAATTGGAAATGTTGTGCACATCTCATCTGAGAATAAGATAAAGAGTACATGTACATGAACAAGATGAGCATGCCAAGCCTAAAGCATGGCAGAAGTGGAGTGAAGACTGGGGGAGTGACAGGGGCAGAAGTGGCTGGAAAATAAGCAACACATGGGAAGAGTATGGAGAGAATGGATGGATACGAAGAGCTCTCAGCATGTACAGTGACCATGCCTGCAGAAGCAATGAAGCAGACAACCTCCTTCTTCAAAGGCTTTGTTTCAAGAGACAAAATGAAGGAGAAAAGACAGCAAAACTGTGGAATTCAGAGTCCAACCCTTCCCAAAACTTCATTATTTGCTATAGCCTCAAATACATATTTTTCTTTAAACACTAATGTTTTCCTAATAATTGTTGTCCTTTTGAAGATATCTTATATTTTGAGAAGGAATTCTGTGATCACATGCTAGTGTGGACTGAATTTACAGTTTTGGGTGCCAAGAAGACTAATTCAAGAAAAATGGCAGATCTGTCACAAAGCTCCTTAGTCAATGCTTCTGCAGAAAGAATCCCACTGCAACAATACATTTTCCTTATATCTGGATTCACTAGTAATTCTTTACTGTAATTCTTTACAGGATCAGGATCAAATATGAATTGTGCATAAGAATTTTATTTAGTGTGCAATAAATAGACTACTGTTGCTCATACTCAAAAGCTTCTTTTGTGAACAAACCACTGATGTTCCTTTTTCTTAAAGCTTCTACCTTCACTGAAATGAAAAATAAAGTTTTGTCTGCTAGATAATGGCTCTGAAGTGTCTGTACTGCTTCAAAACTGCAGTGTGGACAGGACATTGGAGTTTGAACCACAAGGTGGCAAAGAACAGTGAACAAAAATACGTACCTCTGTGGCTGATCTCATCTACTTATTTTACAGTAAAAATGACAGGTGTCTTGTCTCCAAAATGGTTGTCTGGGTCTATTTTGTGTCTACTGACTAACTCACAGCAAGCATTTTGTTTTTGTGCAGAAAAGTACAGTGGGCTTGTAAACTGGACACACTTATTTAGCCATATTTCTTGGAGAAGTTAATGACTCACAAACACAAGAAGCACACCAACTTTTTTATGGGCACCCCGCATAAAAGATGCTTGAAGACACAAAACTTTACCTGTTGATTCTGGTAGGCTGTCACTGTGGTGAACACAGTCTCAGGGAAGTTGAAGGTTTTAACCCCATCTCCTGAAGGAACTGGCTTCGTCGGAGAAAGATCACTGCTGAAATCCTTGCGGATGACATGAACACGAGGCTGGTACTTATGCATTGAATGTAAAATTATCTGAAACAGAAAAAAAGAGGAGGAATACATTTTTTTTCCCTAAAAATTCTGCACTACATCCACAGGTACAAGAACACAGGAATGGAGTGAGGACTAATAAAATAGAGTTACTCTTTCTTACAAGTTCATATGACACAAACATCAGTTGACCTGTCAAATTGGACTTTTTGGAAGAGAAATAGGCTTGTTGCTTTAAAGGGACAACAACCATTTGAGGAAAAGCACTAAAGTAGGGGAAAACATTTCCACAACCATGGGGAGTGTCTACACTTGTGGGGTCACCAGGACAGGGGTGCATTAGTGCAACAGCATCGCTATTCTGATTCTGGGATGAGCAAGGCTGGGAAAGTATGAACTAAAATTAGCTTCTAACTTACATGTCCTTGATCATCAAGTTCATTGTTGGTCAGCTTGAGCTTGTCAAAACTGACCACCTGCCTCATCCAAGTGTCTCCAGAAGCCAATGAGTCTGGGTGGATGTAAACCCTTGGGGGCACTGGAGAGTCAGCATTGCCAGCCACCATCCATTTGGAGCTGTGGTACACATACCTGGAAGAGGAAGAGGTGATGGGTAAGAAAAATTGTCACTCAGCCTTTGGAGTTTCCAGAGTTCTCCCTCTCCTGCCACCCTACCACACACACTCCAAGAACTCATTTGCAGTCAGGGGGGAATGTGCTTTATTGCAACCTCCTACCTTCTAAATGAAAGCCAGATTACCTCTGAGCCACTTGTTCGGACTTGATTCCTTATTAAAACCACCTTCACAGTTATTTTCCCTGTAAAACTCTGCCACATGTGCCTCCTTAACTCCTTAACCCTCTCTGAGCCAGAGTAAGGGGACGGAAAATAGTAAATAAAGCTCGCTCTGAAAATCACAGAATCACAGAATTACAGAATGTCAGGGATTCGAATGGACCTTGAAAGATCACCTAGTCCAGTCCTCCTGCCAGAGCAGGAACACCTAAATTAGGTCACACAGGAAAATGTCCAGGCAGGTTTTGAATATTGATAAATGATCTGTGATCTCTGGAAATATGCATTGATGGCCATGCCAGGTTGTACAAAACATATATTCAACCAGAAAGGCCAAAATCCTTTGGATACCACCAGAACAACCGATAAAAAATAATGTCTTATTTAAAATATGGTGAAATCAGAAACCCTATTTATTATAACCAATGTCAGGATTAGAGGAAAAAAATTAAATTATCTTCCGTGTTCCTGACCTAACCATCCTGTGTATGCCAAAAATTCCTCTCCTACAGCTCTTCCTAGCTCTTTCTTTCTGTCCTGTGGCTCCTGCAGTCTAAAGTATTTCACAAACAGTCCTGCTAACACCTCTTAATTCTGCCCTGCACTGCCCTTCCTTAGGTCTCTACTCAGCTCTGTGAAGCTATTTCAGTCCTTACCTACTTACAGTGATTCATTTCCTGTATTTTTAAAAGAAATGGAGAAGAATGTTCATTCATTTCAGCACTAGTTTATTCTATGTGGTTGCATAAACTGGCAAGGGCAGAAACAGAATATAAGACAGTCTTCTAATTTTTGAGTTAAATACTCTCAGATTGTCATGGTTTTGTACATTACATTGAAGGAAAGAGGCAAAATAGCTAACTGGTTCTAGGGAACTGTCTTGATGCTACCAAAAATTTACTTTCCTGAGAAACACTTTGCATAATCTGAGAGAAAAATGCAATATTTAGCATTTGAGGAAAAGTTCTTGACTCCTTGAGATGTGGAGTAGTAAATACTATTTTGGGAAAATAGTTGCTCTCAAGGATCTTATGAGTATAGATAAATCATTTCTGTCTGGGTCATATTGCTTCAATAGGTGCATATCCTTATGCTACAGGGCCCACAGCAGAACACATTACTGCAGGCGGAATCTTAGGAGACTGCAGTCCAGGATGATTGGCTTTCTGGGCTACAAGTACATATTGCCTGCTGAGATTGTTTTCCAGCAATCAGTACCCCAAGATACTTCTCCTCAGGGCTGCTCTCAATTCATTCTCCATCCAGCCTGTATCTGTGCTTCAGATTGTCCCAGTTCAGGTTCAGGATCTTGCACTTGTCCTTACTGAACTTCTGGAGGTTTGCACAGACCCGCCTCTCAAACCTACTGAACTTGCTCTCCCTTCCCTCCTACACGTTGACTGTACCATAAAGTAGAGTGCTTACGGTTCACTCAGTCCTACTGTCATTGTCACCGATAATGATAAGTAGAGCCAGTCCCAATATCATCCCCTGAGGTATGACATTTGTCACTGATCACCTGAATATCAAGCTGTTGATTACAACCCTTTGAGTGATACCAATTCCTTATGCACTGAGTGGTCTATCCATCTCAGATCAAATGTGCAAGGAACTATTTTAAACCTCTGTGGTTTTGTCTTACAATTCTGGTCAGCTCACCTAAAGCCTTAAACCAACAGAGTCTCCTCCAGCATACTTTAGCAAAAGTGTATAACGGCATATTATACACTATTGCCTTTATTGGGCTTTTACCGACACTGATACATCACAAAATGTTCCTATCTCTATGCCTATAAAGCTTACCTGTATCTCTTGTTATCCACAGGTACAATATCCATAGCAATATAATATTGCTGGTGTGGATCCAAACCTGTTATTTTCACCCTCATGGCAGGAAACATTCTCCTAGGAATAGAAGGGTAGAAACAAGGGAGAAAATGGTGAATAATGAAGCTGAACAAGCTCTTTGATCTGTCTCTGACACCAGAATCATGCTACTTTTACAAAGATCACTTCTTGGTGTGACACATAATGAACTTAGTATGGATAGCAAAGATTGCTCTGTCAGTGCTTTGAATCATCCTTGGTTTTTGTTGCTGTTGCTTTATTGGTGGTGGTGTTTTTGTTATTTGTTTCTTTGTTTTTCCATTTAAGAAAAGGAATAGCAGGATAAAAACCTGTAAGTAAGGCACTCTCAGTCAAGTTCTTTCTATACTCCTGGTATTTAGCCTTCCAGACAAATTGTCCCTCAAGTCCAGGCTCCACTCTCAGTGCTTCACTATAGATGTAGGCAGCATATATATTCTATTTTGCTGTTTTTTCTTTTCATCTAGCACTATGGTCTCATGACACACCAAATGCTTACTTTGAGAAAATTACATTTCAGTATGGATTTTAATTGTACTGGAATAATATCTAAAGAAAAACCATCATTACAGAAGATTACAGACTCTTGACTTTATGTTCATAGACACTTAAGAAAAAGGTGCCTTAAATGAATTTGCTTATTAGACCTAAATCCCATAATTAACAGAAATACTGGTAGTGTCATTATGGCTTTCCTGACGTCTAACTTTTTTGTAAATGTCATCTTCTATGTGATGTCTAATCCCATTATGTCTCAGTTTTTTTCTTCTGATAGGTAAGTTATGAAGCTTCTACAACAAAAAATTATTTCTCTGCCTTTCTTCTCTTGTCTGAACACAGAAGAGCTGTACTGTGCACTGGTCACTGTTCCGGACCAAGTGTACAACAAACCTTGACCTGAGGTCCCGCAAGAGAGTATTATTCAGTTGTACTACTTTTGCCCAGAAGATACAGTACTTTGTTGAGAGAAACTGAAAATACTGAGTGCCGATGTGTAATTAAATGCTGATCCTCTGACAGGTAGATGACTCTATATGGAATGAGAGTAGGTTAGATGGAAGGAAAATATTAAAGGGGAAATAAATAAATAGTATTAAAATGATGATGGCAGAATTAAAAATAAAAATAAAAAATAAAATAAATAAAATAAATAAAAATAAAAATATCTTTGTTTACTGTTTCCAGAGGCCTCCATAGAAACCACCATCACATTTTGTCTTCTTGTTTTGTGAAGAGTAGTGAAATGTCTGAGAAGATTTACATCTCCACCCAACATTTTTATTTCTTGAAGTATTAACAATAGAGTCTGGAAGAGGGAAAAATGGGAATGTTTGTGGACATCTCCAAACATGCCTTTCAAAAACTGCACTGTGACTGTGAGAAATTATTTCATTCTTTCTTTCCCATCTGCACTACATATATACACTTGGAGAAGAGGGTGGGAAGGAAAAGCTCAATGCTCAGCATTCACCCTGCCCACAGCTTTTCCATTTCAGGCCATTGAGAGGCAAAGTTCTGATGTATTAGTAATTAAAGCTGCCTAGGAAAAAGGCTTTCATTGCAGAGGTGGGGAGAACATCACCTCGCAGCTGCCAGCAAACTGCTAGAGTTATGAGAGACGTAAAAGTATCAGAAAAGTTGCCTGCAGAAACCCTTCAAGGAAAGAGTAGATTTGTGGAGTTGATGGTGTGAGCTTGCTAGCTAAGCAGTTAAGGGGGAGGAAAAGAAATAATGGATAGTCTTCAGTGTCTTGAAGGCATTACCTTGTTTCTATCATAATGGCTCATTAAATCTGCCAAACCAAATGGGTACAGAATGTGGCATTTTATGAATCCACTCTCCTTAATTGGATAGAGGTGGCTTGGGAGTAGCTTAAGAGGTGGGTCATGTTTCAGAGGGTTGATGAGAAATCCAGGATTTAATCTGAGTCTCTTTGAGACTAAATCTGCACACTACATTGGGAAAACTGAATGCTTTGTGTTCCCAGCAACTGTCTCCAACACTTCAATCCTGTGTAAGGTTGCAATATAGCTTATGGGGTTGTTTACTTATGAAATACCTTGTAAAAGATTGCCACAGACCATTCAACAGGCTTAGAGGCTAATCTCTACTGGAGAAAGCATGACTGAACCCACTGCTTTCTCTAAGGCTTAAGTATATTTATAAAGTTTTGTAAAATATTACTGTGATGATTTTCTGTGGGTGTAAAAATAACTTGGGTTTGTTTTTTTTTTACATAAGGATGTGGCCTGAAATTATCACAGCAGGTCTCCAGCAGCACTGCTACATCATCCCTGGAAAGGGGAAGATGGAAAAGGCAGAAATAAACAGTAGTGACTGAGGGACTTGAGTGGAATGTGATATGAATCCCTGTGCTCTTCCTGTGAAGTTTTTGAGCAGGCACTTCACATTAAAGGATAAGAATCTAAGAGGTACCTGGCAGATTACCTCAAAACACAAGTGCAATTCCTTGAAGCTTTTCAAACACTTGAAATACTCCTGCACAGATAGCTTGTTAGGAGTTCACATAGCATGTGAACTGATGTCACATGACAGTTTAAAAGAACTGACAAAATTCACGATAATTTTCATGACTGTTCAGCATAATGATTTATACACTGCTTAAATTAAAGAAAAATTAACTTCAATGGGATTACATTTGCTCAAGGGTGACATCTGCTAAATGGAAACCCTAAAACGAAAATGTGTTCTTCAATTACAGCAAAAGACGGTTTGTATTTAGCACAATCTTATTAACAGTAACAGAGAGAACAGACACTTCCCATCATAACAAATCTGATTAAGTAACTGTAAAATATTCAGACTGATTTAGATGTGCAGATTAGGTGTATGTAGCATTTACAATGTGCAGAACTCTGCAGGGTAACCTGAATATACAGCTATTTTACACCTCATAATACTTTGTCTTTTAAGACTGGTGCCAAATGTGTATTTGTTTAGAAAAACAAACTTGTGAGGAGTTAAAGTGAGGGACAGGAAGGGAAGACGTGAACACTACATCAGAATTCCACAACTAAATCTTTGCTGCTGCCTTTAACTGAAGAGCACCTTGGAACTCTTGCTTCCTTCCACTGGAAACAGAACAATTATTTGGTAGTGTGAACAGCTGCAAGTATGTGTTTCATAGAACTCAGGCTCATAGTACAAGGCAGGCAAAGAAAATCCAGTCAATATACCACTTAACTTATCAGGAGGCAGAGAGGAGCAAGGCCACCTCTTACATTCACTATTCTCTTTTAATTCCATTCTTATTACTGAGCCTAGCATGAGCACCCAGCTTCAAGACATCCCTCAGTACAGATTTGGTAGCTATGATAAGACTCCTGTGATTGTTACCCTCATTTCTGAGAAGAAATCCCAAATTTGCTAAAGATAGAATCAGTATCCTTGGAGGAACACCTTCCAGTTGTGCCTGTGTACTTGGCCACCCTTGTGTAATCACCCCCATGAACTGTTTCCCTCCTAAGACGGGACTTAAGGTAAGTTTATTTTATTTTGTAGAGTTTAAAACTCCCTTTCAAACCAAAAGGAGATAAAAGAGATTGTAGATTAGAATGCACTGCAGCTGACAGAAAGAAATTTGCATCTTTTGCAAAAAGAACAAAGGACTCTTGTTATAAGAATCTTATTAAGTCTGAATAGCAACATTCTGGTAGAAAGAAAGAAGGGAAAATTCTAAGAGGACTGTAGTCAGTTCACAGAAACAGATAAAAAAATAGGCATCTATAAATACAACTTCAAGAAAGAAAAAAAAAGAGAAATTGGATTTAAATGTGAGTGGAAGTGGAGTTTAAAAGTTAGAAAGTGTAGTAGGCCTGATGTAAGCAGGATATAGTTCCAGAAATAATTTTGAAATGAGAATGGAGACTAGAAACTAGCATTAATCAGTAAGAGCAAAAAGTCTTCATGAAAACAAGCAGGATCCAAGGAGTGTCTTACCACTCATAGAAAGTTAAGGAGCTGCTGTACGTATAGGCAACCGACTCTGCAACTACAAGGGTTTTCAAAATAAGAAGGCCTTGTAGGATTCTAATAGGATTTCTAGAGGGAAACTGACAAAAAGGAGAACAGTCTTCCCTGGAGAAGCAAGAAATAGCAAACAAAACTCTGCATCTCTCAAAATTTCAATTAGTAATAGGAAATCCTCAACAGATAATAACAATTCATGTCTCTCTTTGTCAGAAATCATGCTATCTAATCTATGGGATGCACAATGTATCATGGAACACCTGTGAAGAAGTAGAATTCAGTTCTCATCTATCACAGACACACCCACTCTGAAAAAAGGGAATATTTAATCAAAAATATTAAACATTTAAATAGTATATTTCTTCAAATCTGTTAGGACTGTCCCAATAAACAGATGTCCTGGGTACATAAATTGACCAGATCTTCTTTATGCTTTGCAATGATTAACTTTAAAATATAGTCAGCTGAAAAAAATCTCCTCCAATACTGTTAATATAACCACTGGAGATAACATTAAATGGTAAAGACATGTACATTTAGTAGCTATACATGAAGACTGCTCTGAAAGCAATGCCTCCTATTTTATTATGTTGGCGCATGATATCAGAGGAGAAGGCTAGTGATGTGGTAGTATATGTTGGATTTTTGTGCCAATATCTCATTACATTTTGTTGTGTGACAGATGGCAGCTGAGAGGCAGTCTGACAAAATGGTGTCTGACATGGAAATGAAGAAGCAAAAATGAGTCATTGAATTCCTACATGCAGAAAAAAAATGTTACCCACTGACATTCATCAGTGTTTGCTGAATGCTTATGGAGACAGAACAGAGGACGTGAGCACAGTCAGGCGGTGAGTGGTGTGTTTCAGCTGTGGTGATGGTGATGAGAAAGACAAGCTGAGTTCTGAACAGCCACACACAGCTGTCACACCACAAAATGAAGAGCGTCTCAATCAACTCATCCCCACAAATCAGCAAAATGCAGTCAGAGAACTGTGTATGGAGCTGAATATCTGTTTCAGTGCATTGGAAAAGATAGTGACAGTGTTGGAACAGAACAAAGTTTGTAGTAGATGAGTCCTATGAATGCTCACACAGGAACAGAAAGAACTTCATACGCAAATATGTGTCTATTGAACCACTCACTATGAGGCTGTAGGTTGCAGTTTTCTGGATCAAATCATTACAAGATGCAGAATCACAACTATAAGCTAGAGTAAAAATGGCAGTCCATGGAGTGGCGACATGAATTCCCCTCAGAAGAAAAAGTTCAAGATGAAGCCTTCAGTGGGTAAAGTGATGTGCACTGTCTTTTGGGTTAGGAAAGGAGTGATCCTTCTGGATTTCCACCAACTCTGATCGCTTGTGAAAATGCACAGATAATGCTGGGTTATGCTGAAAAGTAGAGTTTTGTAGCTATCAAGTTGTGTTTTTGTGGTCTTTGTTGTAGTTTCCAGGGAAATAAATAGGGGGTATTACATTTGGAGTGACCTACATAGATTGCGTGGGTACAGTCAATGATTAACTTGATGACTGTGAAGACTAAAGAAATAATAAACATCTTTCTTCAAGGATAAATGATATGATTTAAAAATGTAAAGAATACATGGTTTGCTTGGTATGTTAAACTTTGCACTGTGGTGCATCAGTTTTTGTTAGTGGAAAAACTGTCAAGGCTGAAGCTTGCAAATATTCTCTAACTTGCCACTTGAGAATGCCATTAATGGTTTTACAGAAAACCACATATTGAGTCTGAGAAATATTTCTTACAACTTATACAGGCTTAACTGCATCTATTCTCTAAAAAATAAAATAAAATAAATCAAAATACATATTATTTTGGGCTAATTAAATAAGGTTAATATCTCTAATAGCTCTGATTCCTCTGCCAAAACTCCCGAGGCTTCTGTGAGAACAAGTGTTAAACAATTTGTATAATTACATTGGCTCTGATGTTGCAAGTTTTTGAGTGATTTTTGTAAAGACACTGTAATTTCCCTGCCGTTTTTTAAGATTCCAGAGAGGTCAACTACTTCATTCAGAAAAGTTATCTTCACATCAACAAGCTCTGCTCATTTTGCTGTGCTGCTGTTAAGCCTATCCCCTCAATTTATCATAAAAGAATGAACTTCTTCCCCACCCCTCAAGAAAAAAACAAAACAAAACAAACAAAACAAAACAAAACAAAAAACAAAAAGAAAAAGGAAAAAAATGGAAAGGGAAGGGAAGGGAAGGGAAGGGAAGGGAAGGGAAGGGAAGGGAAGGGAAGGGAAGGGAAGGGAAGGGAAGGGAAGGGAAGGGAAGGGAAGGGAAGGGAAGGGAAGGGAAGGGAAGGGAAGGGAAGGGAAGGGAAGGGAAGGGAAGGGAAGGGAAGGGAAGGGAAGGGAAGGGAAGGGAAGGGAAGGGAAGGGAAGGGAAGGGAAGGGAAGGGAAGGGAAGGGAAGGGAAGGGAAGGGAAGGGAAGAAAAAATATTGTGGAAAATTTGCCCTCCACGTTTCTGCAGTAGGGGCGGAACAGCTCGTGACAGCCGCGCGGTTCGCTCCCGTTGAACAACCCTGTCCATGGTGCTGATTTTCTTAGCAGCAATTTTAATCGCAATTAAAATACCGTTAAGTGGAGGAAAGGAAAATTATATTATCACAAGCACGTGTAAAAAAAAATAGAATATTTAATACCTTGCGATATCTAGAGATTTTGCAGCTAACTTCAGGTTGTGTTTGGTGAACAGATTCTCACCATTGTTTTAATAATAGACAGCAATGAGACACTCGAACAGGAAGGCAGAATGACTTTCAGCATTTTGGTTTTGTTTTTTAAATCTGGCTGTTAGTGACTCTTCCTGGACACAGCTGACATGAGATCATTTGCAATAGCAGAGGTAAGCACTAAACCTGCTCTTCATTAATACAAGAAATCTTTGGAATTTATCTACTCAGAATTGCAGGAATACATTATTTCATAGCAACGATGAGTTTAAACTAGGCTATGTGTAAGATTAAATCAGCTGGGTCATGAAGTGCTAACAGAACTAAAAAGTTAAACTTAAAAGTTCTGTTAGTCCCCAGATCCATAACTCGTCTCAAACTTAGTGCAGCCAGCAACAAAAAGACCATTTATTTATTTGCTGTTAGAAAGAGCTATCTTCAACTGCTTCCTACAGTTGCCATCTACCCTTTGGAACCACTGGTTCAAGCAGAAATTTGGAATCACTTTATTGAACTTCATAAAGTTGGTAGGATATGCAGCTCTGAAAATCTGACAATCATTTACATTTGTTCCCTCAGGTATTTATTTATGGGCTTTTCATGAATGAAAATAGTTGTTCGTTTGTTTTGTTCTGTTTATTTATTTTTTTTAACTACACAGAAAGCCAGAGATATCTTACCTGCCTGCTTTTGTGATGATCATCTCTGTCCCAATGTCATGAAATCTTTTCCAGAGGTCAGCACACTGCAGTTCTACTTGGATCTCCTCCATGGATGAAGGTGGAGGAGGCTGAGGACCTGATCCACCAGATGTAAGGTCAGAATGGGAGCCAAAAGAGCAAGATGTTCTTTCTGCCAGCACCTCTGTGTCTGACCCAGTGCTCTGTTCTGAGTCTGCAAAGTAAACATACCAGGTAAGACATTGCAGTTTCACCTGCTGTAAGTTAAAAAGGGAGAGAAAAGGAAAGCCAATAAAGGAAGTGCAAAAGAGTGATGCAACTGGCTTTTTTGGTAAATGGTATGTCGCGATTTATGATCTGATTTTGGTCTTTGAGCTTCCAACATAACATCTGGCACTCCTGTAAAGCTTTACAAACAGATTTTAAAAGATTCTCAACATAAAATATAAATAGTAACAAACATCACTGCAATGCCAGGAATGGAACACAGAATATAGATGAAAAAAAAAGAAAAAGAAAAAAAAAAAAAAAGCGAAATGAAAAATAATAATAATTGAACCCATAATTTCAATCCAAGATTAAATGGGCTCATTGGAAAACTACATTCCATTTAATTGAATATCCTCCCACAAAGCTATTCAAGAATTGGTTATTTTTAAACAACTTTTTTTTTCCTTTCAATATCTTTGTCATCAAAAATAATGAACATTTTATATTTTCCTTTTTGGCAGTACCATTTTGGAAATGTGTTTTATTTGTTTCTATAGCATTTTTTGGAACAATGATGTTTCCTGGCAAAATAACCATGCAGTTTTTGGTGAAGAAGATGCTTCAGGCTTCTGAACAACAAAAAGGGAAGATAGTAAACATATGGAATATGTTACAAAGGAAAGCAGATGAAGAGAACTGCATAAAACACTACATGAGACACTCATCTCACTTTAAGGGGGGAAAGTAAGACTTGATAAAAAAAGAAAAAAAAAAGAAAGAAAGCAAACAAAAAATTGAGGCTGGAGTATCTTAAAATTATAGACTGGCATGTTGAGCCATGTAGCCTCATCTCTGCCAAAAAATCTCATATACCTTAGATAGATATATAGCATGTTCTATATTTCATTCCATATAGCGCGTCCTAGATTTCACACAATGAACTTAAGTGGAACTTTGCAAATAGTAGTATTCCACCGCAACAGGGTGTACACCCACATTACAACAAAATAGTTCACAGTTCATTCTTTAAAGCAATGTGTTTACATTTAGAATCTGAGTTTTAGCAAATTGACACAAGTATTACATAGATGACTGAGTTAGCAATAAATTGATGTGAAGTACTTGTCAAATGTATCAAGAGCTCTGTAGATTTCAAAGACAATACAAAAGCAATACCATAGATCATCTGCATTGATCTCCTAAGTGCACGCATGCCAGTGAGGGAATAGAACAATTATACATATACATATATATATACAATTCTATTATATAGAAACTTAGAGAGACAAAAACTAAAACATATTTTAAATGTGGTGAAATCACCACAGCCGTATATCCTTCCATATCAACAAATGCTAAAGACTCTAGTAACTCTTTAGAGGTCATGCAAGCTAGTTCTCAGTTTTACACTGTCTCTGAGACATTATCTCCTGGATACTTGCACACCAGTGCAGAGTGCCATGGTGAAGATGCTGGGAGTGCAGATGTCACCTGCAGAACCCACACCCCCACAGAAACATTCTGGAAAACTGTTCTGCTGCAATGGAATGGACATGAACAGTTTGGCTGATATTATTTAAGAAACTCACAGCCCAAATGCCATCATGAAGCCTTTGTCTTCTCTGAGAACCTTAAGTGGACTGGATAATAGACTTGCTTGAAGGACACAATAAACTTTGACAGAATTTAGGCAACATGCAATGTAGAAAATCTGTAGGACATTGGAAAGGTTTTGCATGTACCTTTTCCAAATACTTTTGAACATGTGTTCCTTTATTTCTCTCACTGACATCCGAGCTGGGCTGAAGCTACAACAGATCTGCCTCTCCAAATGAATAGCATGAACCGACCAACAGAAAACCACTATATGGAGATCAGTATTCCACCTAACGCTGGTATCATAAACACAGTCTAATTCAAGATAATATGAGATAACCTGCTGGGATTCTGTGACAGCAAGCTAGAGAATCAGTGTGAAATTACAGAGGGATTAAATATATTTGGTGCCTGCATAAGAAGCCCGGTGATGCAGGAGCAAAGCTATTTCCTCTGATTCAAATGATTCCTCTTCAAAGGGATGGAGGTCATAAGCCTGAATATGCATCATTTGCTTTTGTAGTGATGTTTAATCACTTTATCCTTTAAGAATAAGCAAGATTACGGTTCTTACATCTCTTTAAGACCAATCTGTATACCTACTCATGAGATGAACCATTAACCAATAGTCATATCTTCTTGGAGTTCCGAAGAAAGTGAAGGTAAACTGCTGTAGGACAAGTAAACATCTGAGATGGGACGGATGGAAAAACTTTTATTATAGAGCCCTTCTCCTTGAATGAGGTATTAATCTGAGGGTTTATATACAGATAGAGTAGTCTAGGACATATCATCTTTCTGGTTCAGGCACTTAGAAACTGTATGTCTCCTGAAGCAGTATAGTAAATGGCCAACAGATGGCACATGGCTAGATATTGTTCCAGAATCATTTCAGTATTTTCTGGACAGCCTTTCAAAATGGTCATGTAAATGGGGCCTCAGAGAACCCTGGGAATTAACTGGAATTTCATGCCATGAAAAAATTAAATACCATTGGCTTCAGCCCACTCTCACAGATTTTATGCCGATATCACTAAACTGACTTCAGCAGAGCTTTGGGGGATGTTTTTGACTATGGTGGAAGTGGAAGTAGAACCACATCCTTGAACATAAATTGCCATGCTGGCACAAATCAGTAACTGCAAAAGGAATTCACTGATTAGTGATATGCCAACATCTACCCAAGTATGCAGTAGCGCATAGTGGAAAAAATAGTATCTTCGTTCATATTATAATGTTTAGTGCCCCAAAATGTGATCTATAGTACTGTAAGATAAATGCTCAGAACAGTAAGCTCTTCCCTCCAGTTTTGGAAATGGAAGAGAGGGAGTCTAAAAGTGTGACTGCTCTTTGTTCAGTTTCAGTAGGTACTAACACGAATTTTTGGGGTTTTTTCCTCAGCCATTCCTGAGCTAAGTCCTTCTGAATGGTGACAGCCAACTGTAGACACTAAGTTCATTCCAGACCCAGGGAATTCAGGGAAAGTTAAGTGTATCTAATAAACGAAAATCATCTTTAGTGACAACCAGCTCTGTAAAACCGTGTGGATTTTAATAGGAGTTATCTATATATGTTAGGATTCTGCATCAGTGAAGGGGCAGATATTGACATCCACACGTGAGCAATGTAAGACAGATGCAGAACAAACCAGTCTCAATACTTCATGGCTGCTGGCAGCTAGCACAGCTCAAGCCCCTCTGCTGCTCTTGTATAAAACAGGACAGGAAGAATATCTGAGTTTTCTTCTGACATTCACTCTGGTAGGTTTGTTTACTCCAAGCATCAGTTTTAGTGTGATGCAACTTCAATAAGCTTAAAGATGTTATTTCTACATTACATTGGTGTAAGCAGAAGGGATTATTTAGGGAATAGCTCCTGAAGCTTAACAAAACAAAACAAAAACAAAAACAAAAACAAAAACAAAAACAAAAAAAAAAACCCAAAAAAAACATGCCTGTTATGCCTGTGAATGCCTTTAAGAAGAGATTTCTAAGGGTGTTTCTAATAGCTTCTTCTAGCTTCAAAGGGACAAGACAAGATTCCTTACCTTTACAAGATTCCTTAACAACATGCCTTGTAGAAGAGCCCACATTTTGAATCAGAGGTCCAGCTACAAGGAAATGTAGAAACTGTGTCCTGTATTTTTTTCAGAGTTAGATCTTCTCTGACTACTGTCACAGGAATGCTCGTTCTTCAATGCCATGTAAGGTTGCACTCTGCCACTTTTGGCTTATGTTAGGCAAATAGCAATTGAAAGAGTTGTTTTTCTCTCGCTAGAATATGTTTTTGACAGTGAAGCTTGGCCTAATCTACCAAAAAGAGGTTCTTGCAGGAACTGTATTCCAAAGATCTTGAAACCTTCTAGCAGTACACTATTAAGAAGTTTAGAGAGAAGATCCATGAATGTCAGAAACATCCAAAATGACTTTCTAAGTCCTGAAATATAGCCATCTTACTGCCAATGCGTGAAAAGATGTTCCCTTTCTATTCCCCTGTTGCATGGCTTCCTATTATCTTTTGTTACTGTGCTAACCACACGTCCAGCTGGTACACTTCCACAGTGCCAGAGGAAAGGAAATGTCTTGCCCCTTTCAGCAAACTTGAGTCTATCAAGAAAACTACAAGATCACACAGAGAAGTGACACTCAGAATTTCTAGGGATACAGTGGCCATTACTGATATTATAAAAGAACACTGAGCAAGTTCAGGTTTTTCTTTCTTAATCCTTTTCCCATTCCTGCTATCCCCAGTTCACTCTGGGAAATCTCAGCTCATAATTTCTTTTGATCTAGAAATTCCCAGGCTTCTTGTTGGCAGATAAGATTTAAAAGACACCATTCCCACAAGCATAGTGACTCTGAGGTCACCATCCTCATGGAATTCCCCGGGATGATGGTTAATAACTCCAGTCAGTTTCCTGCACCAATGCTATGTGTCCTGGGATCAGAATGCTCTTTTACATAAAAACAAGATGTGAGTGACTGCCTTATTTCTATAGCTGAGCACTCTAATTTTCCCTACATTTTTGCCAGTCTGGTACAAGAGACTGGTATGCAAGACACTGAAAGACATTAACTTTCTAAGCAACTTCATTCATGCATCTTCAGCAGAATTTTCTCTGCAGCTGGTACACAGCAGGGGTGCTGTGCTCCATATTTAACAACTCAAACAGAAAGAGTTCTGTTTAGCCTTTGACCATATCAAGAAGCTTGTGCATTCAACAAATGTTTTACTTCAAGGTATCAAAGACTGTAAAACACAGAAGTGAGAATAAGTACAAAAAACCTGCATACATAAAACACTACCTACCCAGAAATCTTAGTCTTTTCCTTTTCTCTCTCTGTTTTTTTGTTTTCTTTTTCCAACCTTATGTGTAGATATCTGATGTAGATCCTGTCAGATTCCATTAGCATAAAGATTTCTCTTGGGTGGAATGTGGCAGCTGTTACAAGCTGTTGGGGCTTTTGACTTGTTTTTTTTTTTAATTTTTTTTTCCCCAAACTGTTTATTTTTGTTTGTAAAGATTGTGAACATTTAGCATAAAAGGTGATTCTTCCTTCACCTCTACAGTGGATTTGCTGACAATCATGGTCTACAGGTTACTGAGGTAGTACACCATCCTGGACATGCATATTCAGAGAAAACTTGGGGGTTGCCACTCTTCTCTGTGAACTCAGATGAAATAAGCATAGAGGTATGACATTACTGGAATCCAGATAGAAACTGCCAAATCCTACAGAAGTGAAAACACGCAAACATAATAAGACTGAATAGACTGGAAGAGTAGAGTTTGCCTAGCAGTGGCTGCTGATGCAACAACTTCAAAGATACAGCTGTTTTCTCCCTGATAACTAGTACATAGGCAGAAACTGAACAAAGCCACCAGGAACTTCAAAATTACACAAGAGGTTCTGCAGCAGCAAAGGCAGCAAGAAAGCAGAGGTGAATCAAGCTGAGGTTCAGCAAAGACATTGAGATTATTAGAGCTGCATTTTATGCAGCTGATTCAGCAATTGCCTTTGCTGCAAGCAAAAGCTTCTGAGCATTTCCCAGGTGATTTTAAACATATGTACTCAACAAATAACACAAAGATCATTCTTATATATTGTATTATTCCCCTAAAATTGCTGGCATTCCTCTATCATACTAATTGTGCTTTCTTTGAGCATTAGGCCCCATAACAATTACAGGCTATAATTTGTAATATTTATTACTGATAATATCATTTCTTTATTACATTAGTGACCACAAGTTGAAACCAGTTTCAAGATTTTCTAGTCTTAGGGCAGTATAAGCATGTCCAAACCCAGAACTTCATCAACACCAATGCTACATTTCAGTCTCAGACAGAATAAAGAAGTGTTAAAATAACTTATTTCCAGAACTTTTTATGAAACCAGAGAAAAACAAAATGGCCTTAATATCAGCAAAACTCAAAAAGGAAAAACTAGAAGACAACTATTTATAGATGGGAAACTATTGTGTAACTGGTTGCTCTGAAAACAATGCCTCCTATTTATTTTCATTAAAGATACAACAGAGCACAATAACACTGTTTGATGGAGCAAATTGTCAGCTACAAAACACTATTTTTCAACATAGTCACCACCAGTAGGTATGAATACTTGCCAGTGATGAACAAGAGCCTGCATGTCATGCTCATCAAAATCTGCACCAGCAGAAGTACTGTCTGTCACTGCTGCCACTGCTGAAATGCACCACTCTCTGCTTCACTGTGCTCACATCCACTGCTTGGTCTCCATAAACATTCAGCAAGCACCGATTAACGTCAATGGGTACAACTTTTTTCCCACAGAAGAATTCAGTGACACACCTTTGCCTGATCCTCAGCGCCATGCCAGATGTCAGCTCTGTCAGACTGCCCCTTTGCTACCATCTGTCACACAGCAACAAAACATAATGGAATACTGGCAGGAAGTTTCAGTCTCTACTGTTGTGTCACCAATGACCACCTCTGATTACATGGACCAACATAATAAAATAGAAGAAGCCCTCATAGGTAAATAAAGCAACCCAATACAGTGACAAATGAAAACCACGAGAGACAAGATGATTCTGAAGTGAAAAACTCCTCTGGCACTTCACCAACAAAATTTTCTTCATTTGTCTAAATCACAGTTTTAAAAGACATTTTCATAAGATTCCTTGAGCAGCTAAAGCCTGTGAAATGCACTCAAACTGATGGTTATTTGTATCAAAATAAAGACTAACTATAAGGCCAACATGACAGGGAATTATTACATATATATGGCAAACAACTAGGAGAAGAATATAAAGGCAAATAAGATGCAAAAACACAGTGGCTTTGGCTTTAAATGTAAGTTTTGCATCAACTTGATTATCCAATGCCAAGAACTGACTGCTTCTGCCTTGGGTTATTCCATATAAGATTTAACAAAGGGATAAATACCTCAGCAAAGTAAAAAATCACTCTGATTCGTTGGTATGCTCCAACTGCTCTGTTCCACTCCAGCAAAGGTAAACAGTTGTAAACCTGTTTTAACCAGCAAGTTAGGTTGGGTTTGTGGCTACTCAGTTTTGGCAAAGATGTACAAAGCAGCTGGAGTTTGCTAGTACGCTTAGCCTCCAAAGTTAACTCCATCCAGGAAAAAGAACATCCATCACAGTTTATCTCTGAAGTGATTTTTAATCTCACAATCTGTCGTCTTTTTTAAGACCACACAGATAAAGAGAACTTACACATTTTGCCTACATACTGTTTAGGACCAGATATGCAAGTGTTCAGCTCCAGTTTCAAGCTGCATCATCTAAGGATGGAGATGCTGACTGCTGGGCTCTTAATTTATCCTTGGCAAATACAAATTCTCATTACAGAAGTGTAAGCTAGGTGGCCAAGAGTGTTCTGAGTAATTCTGTGGCACAGGATTTCTTTGTGGGCTTCATATTTAATCCAAACAAATTATCTTAAGAAAATTGTCCACAGCTTGTCAGTCTGCGCTTTAGATCAATCAAATTCTCACAGCCAAAAATGTCTCACTGAACAGCTGCCAATCAAAAGACTGTTTTATAAGCTCTCTCATCTTTGGATTGAGGTAATTTGTTTGCTTAGAAGTATTTCATAAGCATTCCCAAGCAAAGGTTCCTGGTAATCATCTTTCAGAAGAAAAAACATCAGTAACAGAACTTGGATTTTTTATTTGATGTCATACTGTTGTCTTTCAGAAAACAAAAAATAACTTGGCTCTTCAGTATTTTGAGGAAGATGTAATTTGAAATTTCATTATAGAAGGATCCAAGACATTCCTAAAAGTCCCCAGGGAAACTCTGCAGCTGTCACTCAGCATTGACTTAGACTGGAAAAGAAAGACAGCTCAGTAGCAAAAATTCAGAAAGGCCATATTCAAAATGGAAATGGTTTATAAAGAGTACACAAAAAATAAGATTCAGTTAAACAAACAGATAAAATGAAAGAGTGTAAAACTCATTAAAGTCCAGGTGAGCACAGAGAATGTTAATGTTCAAAAATCTGTGAAGTACTAAGGAGAAAGTGGGATGTTATTTAAAGAAGAGGGAGGTAAAATTGATGACAACTTGAATCTGGCCAAGATCCTGAACTTTACAGGCTACAGAGAACTTGTCTGGCCAGTTTCCAAGAGTTTGTGTAAAATCAAAGAGTGGAAACACACTTGAAAACTAGAGAAACTTAAAAAAATAAGATACCACATATTAGATATATGCCGTATCCTGTAAACATAGAGCCATTATGCTTACAAATAAAACCATGCAACAAATATGTAGAAAATAAACTAAACCAAATCCAAGCCTTGTGGCAGGCCCTTTCCTGGTAGGAATAGGCACAAGCTCTGGTACAGACTGTCTCTGGATTCTGATGGCTATACATATCTGTATATATTATATATATGAAGAAAACATAACCGGCTCAGGACACAATCAGCACACAGGATTAATGCTGTAGAGACATCTGTTCTCTCAGAGACCAGATTAAAAAGTCCGTAAAGTGTTTCCCTCTTTTTGTAGGCAGGAACACTGCTCAGACAAATATGAAGACTAACATCTTAAATATTTGCAAGCTGAAGATACTTGGCGGCCTGCAAACCACAGAGAAAGAGACATTACGTATGTTTCCCTATACCATGATGATTATCGTGACAGCAATATCAGGGAGCCAGCTAGCATCTTCATAATGAGAAATGTCCAAACCTTTCTTAACTCCCACTGAGTAATTGGCACTGTGGTCACATGGCAGTAAGTTTCACAGTGTGATTACACGAGAAGAAAAAATGTCCTTTTTCACTTATAAAGACACCTGTCTGTTTACGTTTGTGTTTCCTTTTGCTGTAGTGTTATAATGAGATAAACACCACTCCATGTGTTTCTTGTACTTCCTTTCAGAAGATAATGATTAGGAAACAGCCATGGAAATAGCTTTGCAAGATAAATGAATAGCTCACTCCAACTGAGCTGAAGTTTTGAGACCAAATTCTTTGCTTTATTCACAATCTACAGTTTTATTTCAGGAAAACAGAACTGATCAGACCAGTTCTGTTGGTTGATGTTTGAATTTGTAACTATTCAACAAATGATTAAACTCAATTTTTTCATCCATATGCTTCATTGTTCAAGCTCTCTTTCATCCGCTGACCCATCCACACACCCCTTTCTGATTCAGGCTTTGGGGACTATCTGCTCTAGTGCGGTTATTACCCTGTATACAAACTTGTCAACTATAATACAAATCTTTCAATATTTTATTCTTAAGAAAGCTCTTCTGTGGCTCTAAGCATTTTAATTGCCTACTCTCTGAATCTCTTCTCTCTTTATTATATACACAGAGACAGGTTGGTTCTTCTAAGTCATTGATCTTCTAAGTCATTGATCTGCCCCTGATACACATAGCAGAAACTATGATATTTTCAATGACACTTTCCATCAGGATATTTCTTGCAACCTAGCATTCTGTTTGCTGTTTTGATTACCTTTATAGGCTGACCATATGTTTCCACTAAACCACTCACAATGAGCCTGGGGTATTTTTCAAAAGTGATAAATATATTCCTCCTTTCATTTGTTTCACATGGAACAGACTCAGGTTCAAACCAGACAATTTTCCTCCTTCTTACTATGCAGTCATGTGGAAAGGGTAGAGAGAGAAGTCTCTCCAGAAAAACCAGAGCGTGCTGATGAGCTCTAGCACTTCAGCAGCCATCACTGAACATTAAAACTATTTCTGTAAGTATGGGATAAAGCAGGGATAGGACAACAACAGAGGCTGAATGGGTTACAGCACTGTGTTACAAGACTATGGTGAGCAGACACTGAAATAATATATTAGAACCTTCAATCCAGCATGTGTTGTGAAAGGCAACTGCATCATATAAAATCAATTTAATTTGAAGTCTGACATACACATGCCAACCCTAAAAGAATGACAACTTCAGCTACATCCAAGAAGGCATCTCATATTAATTTGAAACAATTTTATTAATGTCCTAAAAATAATTTGATATTCTGCAAAAGTGCTTGTGAGGATGAGGTTATTCAAAGGTAGTGTTAAAGTTGTAAAAGCTTTAAAATGTGCAAAAGCCAATGCTTCACATCCAGAGAGTGGTACCAGATACTGATGTTTAAGAACTTCTAATAAAATCACTGCAGTGATGAGCTGAAAGACAAATGGAGGCACCTGTATTTGGCAGAAGGCAGGGAATGGGATGCTGAAAGAGACTCTGGGTTAAGAGAGTGCAGATGACTTAACGTCCATACTTTGCAATTTGACCAGTCAAAATAATCCCACACAATTCTTGACAGTATGTTCAGAGATTATAATTCCAAGAGGGCTAGATGTAAGGAAACTTTAATTAGAGATTTCCCTTTCATGTACAGTAGAAGAGGGAAGTTCTGAGCTATGTTCTTCTTCAGCCCAACAGATAGTCAAGAAGAGAAAGGAGGAGGAACAGATAAACCCAAGCCTCATGCCCATGCCCAGCACGTCAGGCAGTGCTGCTGATGTGGCCCAACAACAAGTGTGAGCTTTTCTTCTACAGGGTTTCTTCAGGCTTACCCCAGCTCCAGTGCATCAAGGTCTTGGCAGCAAAGAAATAACCTTGAGATATACAACATCACCTGTGTTCAGAGTGGATTATCTCCTAGTCAAGCTTTTGAGGGCAACCAACCTCCTCAAAACATAGGAGAGAACTAGAACTGTGCATTGCATGGCTTTTGAGCATTTTGCTCATAAGAGTTGATGAAAGAATGAAAGAGTTAAAAACAGTGGCAGAACAAGTTTTAGGGATGAGATGAGCTTCTTTTCAGAGAAAACTATTTAAGAACATAAATGTCCATAATTACTCTCATTTATGTATGATTACTATGCATAAAGGTACAGAACACCAAAAAAAAATGACCAAAGGTTTTTCGACAATCTGTTGCCATACTGGGAGTGTGTACATATACTGTGTTTCAGTTCATCTTGGAAGAGTGATTTTGAAGCAATTGCCTTATCATCCCCAGTCACTACCCTTCAGTTCACGTTATGGAGGAGTCTGGTAGCACAAGCAATTATTTCCCTCTGTGTGAGTCTAAACAAGAAGTGGCCCTCTGAAAGTATCCATGTATGCAAATGCTTATTTGCATCTAATCCACAAAGCACAGTATAAATTAACTCTCCCCTAAAGTCATACAGCATGGACACCAGGTCTTTAACACCAACCATTGCACTTTGCAAATGTGCTCCTGTTGGACTGTATGATCTGCTAATGCAGGTACTGCAGGCAACTGAATTACATAAAAGACCAATAAAATTCCACAGCTTCCACATACTTCCATGGGGAAACAGTAGCACAAAATTGGTGTTTAACCTGGAGAATAAGTCTAAGTTCATATAGCCTTTTCTTCTTCCTTTAACATCCATGCCTCCTGGATGTGCATTTGTGGCTCGGATTTTCCTCTTCTCTTTGACTGTCCTCAGCCCAGTTTCCCAAAGTCACATCCTGACACAGTCTGCCAACTGCAATACCACACATCCAAATCCTTTCGTGCAGTCACACATAATGGTTCCAGGAAATGCATGCTGGTGTACTTTGTTGACTTCCACTGAGCCACCCTGATTTACACCTGTTGAAGTTATGGACTTGAGAGTAATAACACCTACTCCGCACAGTTGTCCCACATGTGTGTATACTATTACCCATACAACAGATGCACCAGCATGCATGCACACACATATCCCAACATCTGGCATTCACAAGCTAACTATAATAACTCCATGAACTTCATTCTTTACAAAGCTCACTAACACTTCATCTGTATGTGCATTAAAGAGGTGCATAACCTCTTCCACTTCACTGAAATAAGTATGTGCTCTTAACCTGGCATTCACAGTCACATGCAGAAATACAACCAAGCACTTGCACTTAGTCTTGAAGCACTCATTTAATCCTTCTGAGTAACAGGGCTTGAATGGTTCTTGACATAAACACTTCACAGATGTTGCACATAATGTACATATAGACGTACACCTCCTTACTTTTCAGCCATACCTGTAATTTTGCCTACATGACCTTCCCTGCTATGAGGCTCACATTCCTGCTTCCTGGCTAGAAATCAGGAGTAAAAGTGATAAAAGAAATGAAGAATCACTTGCAAAGATCCAGGCACAAGTTAAATTAAAAACATACCTCTTCTTAGTACAAACTCAGCTTCATAATTCACCATTTCTGAATGTTAGGAAATTTGAATCTCATCAAAATCTAACCTAAAAGATATGCTCAGAAAACACGTGGGGAAACATGACAATTCATGTTTGGTATTTTATGTAAGATACCATAATCCAGAATACTTGTGCCTGCCTAGGTCTCAATTCCTTGCAATGGAAACAATGGGATGCCCCCCTGTGCTGTTCTCAACAAGTTAAATTACAGCAACAGAGGCCGGAAAGCACACAGCTTGGAAGATGGAAATTCCCTCAGCTTTTTCCACTTTTCCCCCACACCAGCGTCAATGCATACTAACCTAAAGGTTTTCATCCAAAACAGGGGTAGTAATTTTCCACGTATATGAATACCCACATATTTTCAACCTAGCTGAAGTAAACTGTTCCAGAACTAAACTGTTTCATAACCCATTCTTTTAAACCTCTACAAGTATGTACAACATCTCAAATATTATATGACTATTTTGAATTTATTTTAATTTTGAAACTCCTGTTGCACTTAGAAGTTTCCATTGAATAACTGTGCACAGAGAAAACCGAGAGTGTGCAACTGCATTAAAAAAATAGCTCACGTTAGAGCCCAGAGATGAGCAGGTACCCATGAACACCAACAAGCCAGGAGTCTTGATTTCTGGCAATCCTACTGATGCTTATAACTATTAAGCACATTCCATGTGAGAGTTCTTAATGAAAAAAAAAGGCACTGTTTTCTTATATGCAGATGGTTCCTCATATTCTTCCCAGACACTGCTGCAGTTTTGTTACCTGTCAGATCCAAAGTCTCTCAGAACAAAGAAGCTATGAGGAATTTTAATTGCTATTGGGATTTCACTGTGGGTGGATTATAAATGCAAAGGCAGACAATGAGTTCATCTCCTCTTAAGACTTTAAACATTTTATTTCATCACTCAATTTATTATCTCTGTTGTTCCTGTGCTTTCTCCTATCTTATTATATACTTATCCTCCTATCTTATTATATACTTATCACTGACACATCCTGTCTCAAAAATTCCTTTTAACCCTTTAAATCCCTTTACACCCTACAACATGCAGAAGTCAGAGGGAAGGACTAAACTATAATAAGAGATCCACCGGCTTTCATGGGGAAGAGGAAAGGACAGTCTCAAAACAACGTACTTTCCTCCCCATCTCAACACCTTCCCTTCCATCATACTTCATCATCTCCTTGTGTGGTAAAACCTGATGTGGAGCACAGCCCAAGCTTGCCTCCAGTGCTGCTGAGCTGGGCAGTGTGACTACAGGAGGAGGCAGCAATTTCCTCTCCTGATGCAGTTGCAAAGCCCCACGATGATTCTTCAAAGCAGTTCTGTGACCCCTCTTCCAGCCTGGAGCCCAATGGGGGCTGAGAAACAGCTGGGCTTCTCATGTGCTATGGAAGGCAGGGAGAGAGAGGGCAGGGGGGAAAACAAGGGTAAAACAGGAGTTAAAGAAATGTACAAGAGTAAGAAAGGAGAAAGCAGAAGTTGGGGATTAGGATTATTAGCCAATTATTGCAATTGGCTTCTTGGTGTCAAACACTGGAAAGGGAGAACTGTTTGGAAACTACTGCAGTCTCGTACCGTACAACTTTTCACAGCCACATTCATGTCCTTCATGATGTACTATTCTTTCTTTCCTTTTTTATCTTGTTTGTCAGACAGTCCTGCTTTCTGTTACTGGCTGAAGGTCTGTATGAGCAGATCAGATCACCTCCTGCTGTGTGTGCTGGGTAAGTGTGTACCTCTTGACTTGACTCAGCATCTTGCTGCCCATTGCCATTTGGTGTCAGACGAATAGATGAACATAATAATGAAATATAAGGTTGTTCCAAGAGGATTCTTTCTGCTGCAGGAAGTGCCCAGATTCTGACTGGTGGGTCTGTTTTTTGTTTAAATCTTACAGCCTTTAAGTGTAAAGAAACCAGGATTAAAAAAACTCGCATCCATCTGAAGACCCCTTTCTCCCAGCTCTGGGCAGACAGGGCATTCCACAACATTCCTTACTACAGACATGGCACGGTGCAGGTAGGTTGTATGGAGGCATAGAGGAAACAAAAGTAAAAAGCATGTGTCTTAAAGCAACAATGTGCTTTTCTTGTAGGGAAGGCAGAGCTGGAGGCTAACTAACTCCATTGGTTATAGAGTGGGAGGATTGGAAAAGGTCACATCCATGAGGCATACTTTGTGTAATAACTCTCATGTTTCTAAATTGAGAGGTATCTACACATGGAAACAGCCGAGGAGGCTTTGGGGTTGCTAAGGTAGCAAGCATGATGAAGTTTTTGAGGTTTCTTTTATTTCAGGAGTAAAGGATACCTTATAATAAGTGTCAGTCAATAAGCTCCAGGGAGAATCTTCTATGCAGAGAAGCCTCTGGCAACACAAAGCAAGTGTCCTGCACAGGGTATTGCTAGGGTAACCTGTAAAGTCACTCCTGTTTCCATCCCACCTACCACCCCTGCACTCATCTGCCCCCACACCTTCAAAACTGCGCAGCTCAGGTCTCTTCTTCCAGCAGCAAATGCTATGAGACAGCTGCTCCTGCCATTCAGCAAAGACACTGCTCATTTGCTGATTCGCAAGGCCCTCACTCCTTTATGAAACTCAGACAACCTAAATTCAAAGTCTTGCTCAAAAACCTTCAGCAAGTCCAAGCAAAACTTTGTTTTGAGGTCCACCACAAGTTTTCTTCTCAGCAACAGCACAGCTCTGTGCTGGTACCTCGCAAGAGTCCTGGCCTATCTAGGAGGAACCATGGGGAAACCATCTGTCTGAGGTAAGGTATGTTAAAAATTCACCCTTTGAATTCATCCTTCAGAGATTTTCCATGGCATAATTTAAATTGTTTGTCTGGCTCATGAAATTACCTTATAAATGGCTTTCTGTAGGCTTCTCACCTGCCGTGGAACAATTTCAGCCGAACTTAGGCAGCACAAGAAAAGCTTGTGCCTTTTTATGATAAATTCATAAGATTTGTCATTTCTGGCGTTTTGACTATTATGAAATCATTATCCTTGGCACCTAACAGTCTCATCACTGTTAACATTTGTTTACAACGCTATTGCAAGGATAAACATCCACTTGTCACCTGAGCCCTTTGCTGCTTCATATCCCTTTTTCTACTTAAAAATCTTCAGCTTTCAAGGACCTGCTCCGAATTTTCTATCCTCACCCTACGTCCACAAAAGCCATTAAACTGCCCGATGCCAGCACTTATTTGCAGCATGCTATGGGTCTCAGTAAGTGCTTCTATGCCTATTCCCCTTCTGCACAGGAGAAGAAACATTTGCATAGGTCACTGTTCTCCCTCCTGCCCTTCCTCCAGACTTGCCTACACTGTCAGGATTTGAAGCCCATGAGATACTGAGATTATCAGCTGACAGGTGACGTGGTGATCCTGGGGTCACACAGGCACCAGGAGGCAGAGCTGAGACCAAGCTCACAGAATTACACCTTGTGGTTTTGGCCTTTTGTGCCTGATCTCTTGCAACATTCCACTGATGCATGAAAAACAGTGTTTTCTTTCAGGAGGGAGTTTATTTAAAAGACAAGGATAACTTCCATGTGCCTCAGATAAGTCAGAATATCAGCATCCATTTGTCATTCCCTGTTCCTTCTGCATACAGGACTGCACTGAGGAACTCAGGAACTGAGCAGGACTCCAAACACGGAACCATTCCTACAGTGAATGCTTCCTCTGTCCCATCCCTGAACACTGACGCACTGAATGAGCCCAATGCGAGGACTGTGTATGACTATTTCACACTCGCAGTGCGAGTGGCACAGCACTCCACTTCAGAGGAACTGGAGTATGTGTGCCTCCACCTATAGAATGTTTGTTTAACTGCTATATTCAGCTGTTGGCATGGAGAAAAGCAGCCTTCGCGCCGCTTAGCACCTGACCTACTGTTTTTCTGATTTTGTTACATATCTTTCACAGTATCATCGTTATTTCACACTTTCTTTCACAATTCTTAGGCTGCCTGTGAGCTCGTATTGATTTACTGCATGTGATTTCCCCACATTTATTTATGCACTCAAATATTCCATAGCTTTTTATTTCAAAGGTTTGCAAGGAGCTCGAAAGAATCTGCCAGAAACTTAATGCTCTTGAGCAGAAGGTTCACACCAGTCAGCCATACAGGCCTGCACAGTCTGCCCAAGAATGAACAGACCTCTTTGACTTTACGGGCAGCGTGGTTGCCTTGATATTGCAAACCACGAGGAAACACAAACCCCTGTCAGTAGCACAGGCTGGTTTAGTGCAGATTCCAGTAAGTGTTTTAATTTCTGCACACAACTGCAAGCAATTCCACACAGAATTTGTCACAGAGAAGTATAACATGCTCTGTTCTTCAGCAAACCCAAGCACTTCATAGTTATTTTAGTCCACTGTTGGTTTGAGGGGGCTTAAACAAGGGTTATCGTTCCCAAACACAAAACTGGACACATCCACTTCCACATGGTTCTCCCAGACCCCAGCCAAGACTGTTTCTTCATACCTGTGCTGGGCACATCCAGAAGACACCCGCGCTGAATCACACTTACCAGAACTGCTCAGATCTGAGCCATTCCCTCACAGAGCCTATGATTAATTCACAGCTGCTACCTCCCAAGTAACAGTAAATCTATTAACATTCACCATCACCCAGACTGCCTTCCTGTATAAACTCGAAGCCCTTGCACAGAAAGCAGAGTCAGGCTCTCCAACACCTGAGGACTTGCACAAACCACCTTAAGCCATTGCCCAAAGCACTGCTATCATTATTAAAGGAGAAAGAGCTACCATACATCCTTACAACAGCTTCACCTTGTTCATGCTAGCACCACACTAATGCTGCTCCAAGTCATTTACTGTCTCATTACAGTCTTCGGTTTTCCTAAGCTGAATGGTCCATACTGTGCTTTTAATAACAAAAAAAGCTATTGCTTACCATCATGTAAATTTTTAAATGGAGAAAGCAATGCATAACAGCGGAAATAAGAGTAAGGAGAATACAAGGAAGAAAAGGGTAGAAAAAGCAAGACAAAAAGGACCTTGGAGGGAATAGCAGATGGATATAGATTTTGTGGTGCTGCTATGAAAAGAGAAACAATTTAAGGGAGGGAAAAAGAAGAATAAACACACAACAACAACAAAAATCCAACCCCTAAACATAATATAAGAAAGGAGTAGGGAAGAAGTACAAAAGTAAAGCAAAAGAGAAAATCTGGCCACACAGACACAAAATATTTCAGTGACTGCAGACTTGCAAGCCAACAAATTGAATCACTAAAAACATTCTCCTACATGGTCTGGAAGCCAAGGTAAACATTTGGGAGACACCTCTCCTGCCATGGGGAAGGCTACAATAATTTCTATTTGCTGAAATAGCTCTTAAGGCCATCCTGAGAAGAAAGAGAAACACCACAGGCTGCACAGCAATAAGAAGAGGGAGAAAGCACAGGAAAAAGAATGGAAGAAAAGGAAATAAAATGACAGCATTACATAAATGCAGATCAAATGAGGAAGACAAATAGACATTAAAAAGACCTTAAGTAGAAATAAAAACATGAAGAAGAAAATGTAAAAGTTAGGGTGAGGACAAAGAGAAAATACAAGTTCAGCTGAAATTTGGAAATGACTGACACTGCTGTATGGTTTGGACAGTTTCCCACTGTCCCTCAGGTGTTATTTCCATACTTCTGTGAAATGCCCTCATTATATCAATAATTTTATATATATATATGTATATATATATATAAGTCCCTACATTCAGGTGGAACATATATATATACATAGGCTGGATTATGGAGGACAAGTATGAAAGTCTTCTAATGTCAGGGTTTAACCCAACAGTGTATTTCACTGAGTGCGTTTAACTCAATGTGAAATAATTCCAGTTCTCTTCTGAATTACAGTAGTGGTGTTTTTCCTCATTTACAGTGACACTAGAGATGTATAATCATTCTCTATCTTGCTGTCTTTTATGCACAGGGTATCACTCCTTTCCAGAGGTAGCAAACCAAAGAAGAATAATCTCTCCAGTGTAATATAGTGGAGACAATTCTTCTTTATCTCCATCAACTAGCAGGCTCATGCTCAGGCCCTCCTCTGACAGCAAAAGTGAAGACATCAACTACTGTCTTGTGGAAGCTCAGGTAGAAGCAGTTGTGGATTGATTTGGAATACACGCAGAGAAACAATGTGCAACCCACAGTACCAAACTGACTTTGGGAGTCCTGCCCTTCCCTTGTGTGGAAAATATGACTACCTGACATCTGATTTCTTCTTTGGGGAAGGGTTAAGTGGGGTTCAGGTGGCTCTTTTCCCACAGTGCTCCTCCTGCCTTGGAGAGGAAGGTGGAGGTGATTGTAGGAAGACCATGAAACAAAGCTCATGTTATCAAGCAGCAGAGAAAGTGAAGGTAAAATGAAATTATGAGAGAAGTTGGTCAAAAATGCTGATTAAATAGTGTTTCCACTGAATTCCTCAGTTTACCAGCAATGCAAATGCGGGGAGGTATTTGGTTTTGTTTTGTTTCTCTTGGTTCAGAGAGGGGCTGATCTTGCAAGCTGGCCTGGGAGCCAGGAACCGAGGTGACTTCCTTCCACTGAAGCAGATTTTATTCTTGCAATTGCAGCAACATCTTCCTGGTGGAAGGCAGGCTCACTTCTCTCATAACAGAGGCAGCAGAAATAGCAAGCTATAAAAAATGTTTTGTTTTTTTTTTTTCTTAAGAAAAAAGTCTAAGAAAAGAATTTCTCTTCCACAAAATAGAGGTATTGAATCCTGTGCTCCTCAGACTACAACGGATTTGTAATTTTAGCACAGGTTCTTGTTTATTTGTTTGCTTATTTGCACAGGTACAATTTATGAGCTGCAGCTCTTCCCTCTGACTAAGAATTACTCTGAAATGGCCTTCACAGCACAACCACAGAAGTAAACAGTGTTTCAGAAAACAGCAAGTTATTACTCCCTGATTCCTCTAAATCCTGTGCGGTAGCACCGCCTTCAGATAAACAGAAAGCCCCCCCTGTAAGGAGCCCTGATGTAACCCACAGGCTGAAGAAAAGCACTTCCACTGCCATTATCAGCAAGAAGCAACGTTTCAGTGCAATTTGCTCATTTCTTCTGAGTCTCCAGGGCAGCAAACCCAGCTTCTTGAAGCCCCTCCTATTGAGTAAACAGGCATAAGCTGGCTGAAAGACACACCAATCTCCTCACGGCTGCCTGATTTTTGAGTTAGCAAGGGTCGGGTTTTTTTTAGAACGAGATTTCGATGGAACTGAAAATATCTCATAGCACAAACTCTGCAGCATGCTGTGAGTAATTTACAGCTGCCAAAACCATCTAAATCAAATCCCATGGGGGATTCTTCTTTCTTCAGCCCATGCACGATAGAAAACAAAAATGGCCAGCAGCCATCCTCCTCCTCTCCTTTCACCAGGCAGATTCCTGCAGCTGGAGCAATGTCACTGGGATCTGTGCTTGCAGACTTCAGGGCAGGAGCACAATGTGGTTCAGCAATTTAGAACAAGCAGTTCAACACAAAAAGCCCAGCTTTTCCTTTTTTCTCCTTTGTTTCCTTTTTTCTTTCCTTTTATTTTTATTTTATTTTTTTCTTTCCAAGAATAGGAAGGGAATTAGGAGAATCTGAGAGATGAACTCCAAGGTTTATTTTTCAAAACATATGGCACCATTACCCAGCTATGTGATTATTAGTAATCACACTTCATTCAATTACATGCAAAGCCAGCTCAGACCTGAGTTAATGTCTAACCACTGTTCTGTCTGTAGATTTTTTTAATTTTTTTTATTTTTATTTTTTGTGATTGCACTTAATTAAAATAGGTTTCTAAGGCAAAACTGAGAAGTCTATAAAACTCCATGCAAGCTGAATATGTGAACAAAGTGTTTCAGGTTTTTCAGCCGGAATAGCCCACAGACAGTTCGAAAAAGGTGAGTCTTGATTTATTGATTGAGGAAATTATTTTGAAGGAGGCCTTTTTCATTCATTTTTCAATTTTCAGATTCCAGAGGGAAGCCTCAGGACTGAAGGCCAGGGTAGGTAAGGTGAGAAATTCCCCTTCCATAAAGTGATGGAGACCATCTGGATGAAAACCAGGAGAAGAGACAGAATGTATTTCTTGACCATACAGAAGACGGATAAAGATATTAGCCAAGCTGACAAAATGCTGGTTGAGGTACATTACCAAATGAAAAAGAGCAAACCATAGCAGAAAAGCAGCAAAAAGGAAGCAGTGCCATGAGAGACATCAGGAAGAAAAATTAGAAGGAGCTGGCGAACCACAAATGTCATGCTTCATGACTGGAGGGCAAAGTTTCCCACCAAGTGCAGTCATGGGGTTTGCTCAGCTCAAAGGAGCCCGACAGGGAATGTATGATCCTGGGGCAGAGCAAAGGTGGCAAAGAGAACTGCCAACAGAGTGAGTTTCTGTAGGGAGTGAGACCCAGAACCAGGTCCTGTTGTCTGATCCCCAACAAAAGTGACAACTGGCTTTTTTTCTTCCTTATTATTCTTATTTTAAGAATTTTCTTATTGTCTTCTGCGTCCCTCAGGCCAAAAACAATTTTCTCTAGCATTCTTTGTACCACCACCCTCATGGCTTGTGGTAAAAGTTCATATATTTGCAAGGTCCTATTCAGAGATATTTTCCAGAGCAAATGAAAAGTAATTTAACAAAGGAAGAAAAAATGAGTAACATGTTAGCTAAAACTGACTTTCAGTTTAGAGCCATCAGCAACCATTTGTAAAGTTAGGACAGAAAACCTTTCCAATTCAGGTTTGGTTTTGCTCTGTAATTATTGTAGTATCGTAGTCTCATGCGGGTTGGAAGGGACCTTAGAGATCATCGAGTCCAACCCCCCGGAATTCACTGTTACAAAGTCAATTTGACCCTAAGTTTTGCCCTCCTAATGCTTCCCCTATGTAGGAGTGGTTTTGCACTGCAATCTCTCCAGCCCTCTGTTTTTCCATTATATTTGTGGCGATGTTATTTTTTATACCATTTCCCATGACATTTTTCTCACTATGAAAAATTCTGCACATATTAACTGGTGCTTTTCTTGCCCCTCCTCCCTTATCTGGACAGGAAAATGCACATCCAATGGAAGGTCTTTCTGACAGGTACCTCATTTGTCCTCCTCCCCTCTGCTTCTATACAGTCTGAGCAGGTCTTTTTCTTCCTACATTAGTTCCTCTTTCATCACAAGTTTACCTGGATGTGGCCGGTATTTCAAGAATATCTCCTTTAGCTTTAGAAATGCCTTATTAGAAAGAATTATTTCATAGAATCATTAAGCTTGGAAAAGATCTCTATGATCATCTAGTCCAATCATCAGCCCATCCCCACCATGCCCACTATCACACATCCCTCAGTGCCACATCTACACTGTTCTTGAACACTTCCAGGGATGGTGACACCACCATCTCCCTTAAGCATTTAATTGAAGTTAATAAACAAGGCAAAATCAGATCTCACAGGGAACTCTCCAACCTCAGTAAAAAGTAGATTGCTTCACTTTGCCCTTTATTTTTTTAAATCAACATCAAGAAATCAGGTATAAGTAGGAAAAATGTATTTGTGCTGCTTTAAAAACTGTCATCTTTACAGGAATTCCTCTGCATAGAACTATGTACACAGAGACAATGGGGGAAATTATACTGAACCAAATTAAGGTGTTAAAGTGGATTTGCTAGGTTGCATTAAATCCCTTTTAGGAAAACCCTTCTGAGAAATGAGATGACTTTGATCTGATTTTATTCACTGTATCTCTAAAGACTGGCAACTTGGGGTTTCCACCTAAACTAGGCAGCACATTAATAACAAGTTCACATTGACTTTCTGGCACATTCCTCCACTATGAAATCTTTAATTAATACTCTGTATCCCACTCAAGATCAATAGATTTTAGGATTTCCTGACTACCTTGGAACAATGCAAACAACATGCAACTGTAACAGATAAAATATGCTGCTTTAACAAAGACTATTTCAAACTATCTTTAAATTCTGCTGCTTGGGGTGGTGATTATACATACTCCTGAAAACACTGATTGAGTACCTGGAGAAAGGACCCAGTGAGCCCTGGGAGGGGAAGGGAAGGAGTGGAACCTGGCTGTACCTCTCTTAGACCTCATTTAAGTATTGACTGCCAGTGGGGAAGGTTGTCTGGTTGGAGATTCCTTCCTTGCGGAGTTTCCTTTACAAGCCTGGATTTTCAGAGATGTGTGAGCATTTCTCATTTTTCTTTGTAATACCTTTCCATTGCACTATGTCTCTTGTCATTGCATCTCTTGTAACACTGTTCTATTTGTGTTGATCATTCTGATTGTTACAGCTTCCAACTCATTTCAGCTGATCTGAGGCCCGTTTACCCCATAGGCTGAATGCATGGGGGGAAGGAAGACAGGTCATGCAAGAAGTCTGCAAGCAGTGAGGTGACAAACCAGATCATGTCATCTGTGGCCCACTCTCTGCCCAGGTCACAAGACTCTTGGAAAAGCAACAACAGAGAGAGATTTCCAAGTTGTATGATAAATCATTCTGGTGGTCCCCATGTGTGTGTAACCCTCATGAAGCGGGTTATTGCTTCTTCATTTCCACCCACGTTCTGTGTCCCTTAAGGCATGGTCTGCATTTGAATGCTTTCTGAATGGAAGGCATCAGGCCAGCCATGCATCATGCAAATCCCCATCTGGGTTTTTATGCCTGCTGTCCCACGCTCTTGACATTTGAACAGTTAGCTAGTCTCCTGATATTCTTTTTAACTTTTTTCCCCACTGCCTTTTACCATCTTGTTGTGAGCATAGTCTCTGTACATTGAATTGTCTGTGTACTAACAGTATGTATGGGAACAGCTGAGCTGATGTTCAAGCTTCAGGTGTTAGATGTGAAGGTGGCAGATTTGTGTATGCCCAAGCCTATGCATTAATGCAGACTTGGGCACTATTTTGAAGGATGTTCAGGGCAAATTGTGTATGATCTGAAGTACAGTGCAGCCCAAGTACAGCAGAACTCCAGTCCCTTTCTTCTGGTCCTCAATCTCACTTATAGGCCACTGTTACTCTGGCAGACTTAAGAACCCTTATGTTTTTCTTGGTAGTAAAAGGGTTTTCAGTACTTCTAATATCTAAAGAAAATGAGAAAAGACCTTATATGTGCTACTGTTCATGATCTATATGGTAGTACTGATGTGTGTTTTGAAAAAGCTACATTTTGGATTAATTTTAGGATATGCTGTTTTCTAAAGTAAAATGAATTAATTTGAGCAGCATGTATGACTATTTAGAAAGATGGTTTGTGTGGGGGAGTGTCTTTCATGGAGGAAGACTGGGAAGAATTTACTCTTTAAAGAAGTGGACGAAACAGATAATCTATTGTGTTTCCCTGTATTTTGAGACTATGAGCACATATAAACATATACAGATTCACATGCAGTGACACAAATTCCATTCAAGCCAAAGAATGCAAGGGATGCACTGGTGCTATACTTTGTTCCCTCTTCTAGGTCTTGCCCTCTAGGAAAAAAGAAAAATCAGCAAGGATTACCTTGATGCAGCTTCCCAAAGAGTGAGACTGCTGTTTTAAGACCTGCAGGAACAACAGTCTGAGGAAGAAGTGGAACCCATAGAAACCACTTTTTGTTCTGCAAACCTCAGGGTAAACTCCAGAGCATGAAGGTGGAGGCAACAGGCTGCCACATAGTGTGGGTGATGTGTTAATGGCCAGCCCCTGTTCACCAGGGTGTGCAAGAATGAAAGCCTCGTGTCCTGGGGGATGACAGCAGGACCAGAAGCCCCCAGTCCAGAAGCAGCTGCAGTGCTCATGTTACAGCAAACTATTAGCATGCACCAGAGCTTCCTGATGGCAGGTGTGAGTACCTCCATCCACATAATCATTTTCATGAAACCAGATTGCTTGAGGAACAGGGTAGAAGATCAGCACTTTTGGTGGTTAAAAGTTCAAGGATCAAATCAGGTTCTTAAGTATGACCTGAAAGAAAGTTGAAAGTGAATGGGTATTTGTATTTAGAAGTGTTTGTACCAATGTTCCAAAATGATTTGAATTTGCAGAGAAAGAAGTAAATTGCTCATAGGAACTAATAGCATGAGGGAAGCAATGAGTAAAGGAGATTTTGGGTGGAGTTTTAAATGATCTGAATGAGTCAAGGATGAATTAGCCAAAAACAGCAAGCAACTCTGTGTTAGTAAGTAAGTGTAAATGCTATGTCTGTAAATTCCCTGATACATTCTTTACCAGAAGACAGCAATAAACTTTAGCTGATAGCCCATAAAATGGAATGCCAAATTAGCAAGATCAATGCAAGATCAGATATGCTAATATAAATACAAAGTAACAATTGCTTACGCCTGGGACTCAGAAGTAAGAACATTTATTTTTATTAGTAACAGAGGAGAATGCTAGATAAATTCAGATCAGTCCCCTAGGAAAAAGTATTTTCAACTTGGCAGGCTGAGACCACTTGTGCACAACAATTCTAAGAGACTTGGCTGAAGAGATCTCTGGTCTGCTGTGATGGACTTGAATGTATCTTGGAAATGCTGGGGAATGTTAAAGACCAGAATGGTGTCAGTATTCAGTGAATAGGCTGCCTGCCTGGTATCACCTCTGGGCAGAAGAATGCAAAATCTTGAGAGGGGTCCCATTCATAAAATGGCTGAAAAATGAAGATATAAAGATATACCGTGTAGTTCAGTTGAATATAAATCCTGTCAAAGAGTGTGCTAAATCAGGCAAATGCAAAATTATATGTTTAGGAAACAAGAATGAAAGCCAGACCTACCTAGAGGAGATTGTGTTTGTAACAGTGGTACGTCTGAAAAGAGTTTGGGGTCGCCGTGACAAGAAACACAACATGGGCACCCATTGCAGTGCCCTAGCAAAAGCAAGTAATGATGCTTAAACTGAGTAAGGGGAAGCAGGGTGTTTTTAATATTGAATGCAGTACAGTGTTACTGCCTCCGAAATACTGTATGCAGTCTTGTAAACAACTTTTTGAAAAGATGTTTCGAAAATGAATAAAATATAGAGAAAAGGAAGAGCAAAAGTACTTCAAATCTGGAGAAAACATGTTAGGAAGATGCCTGCTTCTTGTATTAAAGGAAGACAGGGTGCGTTTACAACGCAAGAATACGATTGCAGTACAGAACATGAAATAGAAGAGAATTCTTTAATTTCCTGGAGGAAGGCATGATAGGAACCAAAGCAAGAAGACAAAGCCCTTTTCAGAGGGAAAGAAGATGTGTTCCTAATGGTAGAGTGATAGCTCACAGAGCAAACTGCCAAAGGTTGGGCTGAAGCACTCAATTTCTCAAACTTTCAGATTAGTTTTTGTGTGCTTTTCTAGAGTATATTCTTTAGCCAACCAAAAGATGTGACAGAGTAAGAAGATGCAGTCTGTGACACCTGGAAGGTGTAGTGGGGACCACCTAATGGTTCCTTTGGTCCTTAAGTACTCTGCATCTCAGCTGCTATTTCATGGTTAGAAGGTGGGTAGATCTCCACGTGCTACCATAAATATGAAAGAGAAGTCTGTTAGAGTCAAAGACCATTCCTTCTCCTACACCATGAAGCTACAGACATCTCAGAACCTTATGATTTCATTTAAAAATATATAAGTTTTTTAGTCCCTTATCTCTTTGAATGTGTATTAAAGCACTGAACTATGAAGAAACTGTTGGCTTTCGATGATACTGAAAACTTCAGAAGGGCTTCATATCATAAACTATGTGAAGGTTTAACACTCCTAACATTAAAAGGAGTTATCAACTAGAATTTCAACATTTTCCCTAGTACTATGCAATAAGAAGTACATAAATTGTGGATATTACTTTGCATTGTAAAGGAAAAGCATAAGCTGTTAGTGGCAGAGAACAGCAAAATACTGTAGCTTATAACATAATACCAAGAAAATACTACAAAGGCCACTAGGAGCCAGCAGTATGTTGTTCAGTACAGAATATCCGTGCTGGGAAAGCTTGGAAGTGCAGTGTTAAAGTACATAGTCTGCTTATGTTTATTTACATGAAAAAAAGAACTCACTGTTGTGGAAGAATATTATTAGTAAGTAAAAATTCTCTTTGAGTTTCACTGCAAAAGGCAGCAGAGTTATCTACTTTATCAAGATCCACTGAGCTGCAAAGCCAGCAGGAGTTTCAACCAGAAATAAAGATTTAAAAAAAAAAAAGAACTGAAGTCTGTTCCTTTTCCTCCAACTTAAATGGGCCAAATTCCATGCTGCCCTTCATCTTTCCCCCAGTGGCTTGATTTCAGACAATCTCTGTTGACAAGGGAGCTGTAATGGGAATGTGCGTTATCACTATAACCCATGCTAAAGATAATTCTTTAATACAATGACATAGCAGCAAATTTACAGCAAAGCCTGCAAAAGTAATGTAATGTCTGCATTAGATCCTGAGTTTGACTACTTTGCTATTCCCCTTTGCATTCCAGAGCACTTTTTGTTCAAGCTCATCCTATGCTTTTCTCTGTAGGCCCAGATGGAAAAAACAGAGAGAACTATTTTTCTCCTTGCACATTTGCTGGGCTTTACATCTTGCAGTGTTTATGGCTTTGATGTGACTTTTTAAGCAAAAGCTACAGTGGGCTTTGCGTGGGCAAATTTACCACATTCTCCCACTTCATGATTTCATCCAAACTGTACTCCAGAAGCTCTGGTTTTAATATCCTACTGCTTTTATTTTTATTTTTTTTTTTCACTTCAGAATCACAGAGAAATCAGTGCACAGGAAAGCGACACCCTCAAACTATATAGAGTTTCCCTGTTAAATTACCATCTTCAAACTCTCTTGATCAGGTCTGATTTCCTCTTTAAGCTCCTTTAAAATTTCTTATGAGCCCTGGATATCACTATGGAGCATATCCTGCTTTCAAACATGCTTTCACAACTGCTCACAGCTTCAAGAGGCTTAATAACAACCAGCACTTCCCCCGTCTGGGCAGCAGAAATCTCTACTGCGAGGCAGGGTGCCTTCCTTGCCTTGACTTTCAAAGAGAGAAAAAGCTCTGGGGACACCCAAGGCCTTCTGCACTGCCAAGTTACCCCGGATGTGGAGGCCCCTTCCATCTGCAGGAAATAAAACCTCAAGCAGACACACTCCTCCTGGTAATGCTCGGGCACCATCTTGGTTCAGGCCCACCAGTGCCTGGGTAAAGGCAGTGCTTCCAGCCATGCCCTTCATTGCATTTGTTGATATGGCCACAGATCCTCAGGCAAACAGCTGCAAGATGTGTAAGCTGTCAGGCAGAACAGCAGTCTGTGTGTTCTAAAAGCCAGTGGAGCTTTTAAAATACTGATGTTTTCCTGTCACCAATGCTTTCTCTTTTGCAAGCACCATTCGCTCGTGTGGTCATTGCCTCCTGCTTATAAGTAACTTCTCATTCTAACCTGCAATTGTACTAAGGCTCCAAGATGCACTGGCCACATGCCTGGAGATCTGAGACTGTAGAAATAGGGATACTAAGACAGACAACAGGCACGAGAATTTCAGATTGATGTCTAAGTCAATGCTAAGGCAGTAATAGGCAGTACAGAGGATGCAAGAAAGTAAATCACAGGTACAAAGGTGTCTGAAAAGGCATTTGAAAACCTGTTATCTATTCTGCCATAAAGAGTGGGCTTCTCTGTTGCAACAGATAGCACCAAATTTGTTACAGAAGCATCAGCTCAGCTGAGTGGTTATAATGCTTAAGTGTGTTAGAAAAGCAACATCTAGAAACCCTGCAGAACACATGATCCAGTTCAAAAGGTGTCTTTAAATGTTAAACGGATGGTCACCACTGGGAAAAGAAATTTATAAGAAATAAAAAATGAAATTGCTGCTATTCAATTACAAGAACCTCCTTTGCAGGTCAATGATGAAAGCTGCTTGAGGTGCAATATGAGAACAGATATATTGCTCCTCAGGCCATGAAAAAGGAAAAGAGGTGGCAGTTTTATTAGTCAAATATCTTCTTTTCATCCTTTAGGATGGTGTTTGAAGATGGCAGATATATTCTGTATTCTGATCAAAGACTTCTGAAATAGTAACTTTAAGGAATGTGTACTCCATATCATTTCACCTAGGGACAAGTCCTCCTTTCCCTCCCCCCCCTCCCTTTCTTCTTTCCTTCCTTTTCTCTCTTTCTCTCTTTCTTCCTTTCTTCCTGAAGATTAACAGAGCCAATCACCTTGTAAGACCCTGAATGCATTTGTAAGGTGGTGAGCTCACAGCTCAATAAATGAACTGACTGTTGTCAGTCTTGTTACTCTGTTTCATCATTGGTGTGTTTGTTGTAACTAAAACTTGTTAAATCATGCTACTTCAGTCTCTCTGTAGCCAGTCAATACCCTCACTCCCCATGCCTAGATTTTAAAGGTTTAATTTTAAAATAAATCATATTTATTTAAAATGAATAGAACTCCGCTTATATCTGAGGGCAAAGGAAATATATATGCAGTTTGTTGGTTATCTAGAGGAAAACATTAAGCTCACTGATACAAGAAAAAGCTGGAGGATGTTTACGATGCAGTGATAAATATTAAAGTTACCAGCCAATATTCTTAAAAGAAAAAAAATTGCTGAAGAAAAGGGTTTGATGAATCCCTTTCAATCTGAAAATGGAGCCAACCTATGACTAAGAAACAGCGTTATGTAAGGGAAAGATTGTGGACAGGCTTAAAAAAACAAAACAAAACAAAAAACAACACAGATAATAGAGCGTTTTCTTCAAAAGGGATGGCAAAGGACATCTGGTAACATGCTGAGAAGAGGCAGAGGGTGATTAAAGACCAAAACCTTTATTGATTACAGGTCAGCTCTCAGAAACCCTGCAAGATTTAAATCGTGTTAAGGACATGTTTCCCACAGAACCACATGAGAAATGCAGAATTCTTGGATAACCCACTTAAAGGGTAGGAGTAACATTACTGAAAGTTCTGGATGCAAACAAAGCAGCAGAAACAGATGGGTTTTATGTCCAAACATTGTGTCGTTATTGCACAGAATCACAGTATGACCTGGGTTAGAAGGGACATCAAGGATCATGAATCTCCAACCCCCCTGCCTGGCAGGGCCACCAAACTTCCACATTTACTAGATCAGGTAAATGGTAATAGATTATTAAACCTATTTTATGTAGATCATGTGAAGTAGACTCCTCTTCTAGAAGACACATAAATATTTAAAATCCAGATAGCAACAAAGCTTAAACATTGTATAGACTGGAGATGCTAACTCTTGATTCAGAAGTATGTTTTGTTAAATAGAATAGAAATCAATAATCATGGCATTCAAGGTATGATGTTGAAGGTATGCTGAGGACTTGAAATTATGCTCAGTCATACATCTCGTCTATTCATGAATTGAATAATGACAATGTCCTGCCAAAAGCTGATGGCTGTCTGTTTGGGCCACAAGTTTTCTTTGGCTATCTGCTTCTTAAAGGAAAGCAGCTGGAAGATGACTCAGAGGCAGGACCTAAGATAACTCTGTGAAACCTTCTGCACAGGATGCCTCATAAGCAGAACTGTTTGAAATATGCAGATGTAGTTCAGCTTCTATACAAGGAAAAAAATGATCACCAAGATAAAATTTTTTGCATTTCTGCGTTTCCTCAAAAGAACCCCTCAGATACTTAAAGGACTAACTGGGAAAGATTCAGTGAGAGACCTGCACAACTCAGGTCTTTTAAAACACAATGGTATATTAATAGGGAACAATACATGAAATTTAAAATAAAATGGGTTTTTTAAAAGGGTTTAAAGAAATTGGGTAAGAATAGATTTCTGACATAGGCTTAAAAAACTTCTGAGAAGTGGATGCCTTCCCTCACATTCTTTTCCCATTTTACTGCTCACTTGTGTGTATACCGGACAGCACTTTAAGGAGTTGAAAAGCTGTTGTCATGAATTTCATCTGGCAGTGCACAGAGCCAAAACCCAACAGCTCGATACTGTTAAGGCCTCCCACAATGGGAAGCCTTGCAGGCCTAAAACTGTGGCATATTATTACACAGTTCAGCTGAAATAAGGAACACATCAGAAGGATGTTTTTCACTTGTGGGCAAAGCCATATTTGTAGATTGATGCAGAATGAAAACAGCATGAGGAAATTTCTTAGATGACTGCTGCATAAGAAAGAGATTAGGAGGAAAGTAATTAGTCACTTCTTCACTTGGCCTACCTTAATATGCAAGATAAACAGGGGAAAAAAATTATGTTCTCCCTTCATCTTTGCAAATTTACCATCTTTGTTAGAAATAAATAACCCTTCACTTGTTCTAAGGTATAGATCTGTTTGCATTCTGAAAGGTTAACTCAGATTAACTCTTTCTGAGGATGCTGTCCAATCTTATGAAGAGATAACAAAGTAAGAAAGCTCTTCAACAGCCATAGCCACTGGAAATAATAATTTAACAGCACTCTTCTGACACATTTGCCCTTCTGAGTAATTGACATAAATGAACACCAGGAAAAAAAGAAATGGAATATATATATATTTTTTAAATATGTGTAAATTCAATGAAGAAGTAGATACACCAGCACAGAGAATGGGAGAAAGGGAACACATAGGGCCTTCCTCTTCAGAGTGTGATTTGCTCAGAGCAAACCTAACTAAAATACTGTTTTGCATTTTTGCATTGAAATATCTGTCTCAGTAGCAATTCAAAGTATATTCTGTAGTGGTAAATTTTCCACTGCAGAACCTCTTCAGAAACAAGCTTCATTTCTGTCATCCTGGGGGATGTCAGGGGCCCACATTTTCTACATGCGTGTGAATGGCTAGCCCCTGTGGCAGGCACTGATACCCTCTGGACTAATCCTCACATGGAGTTCACCTTGTGCAGAAGAAATAGAGGATATCCTTCTTGCTGAAAGACCTCAAGTATGAAATGATCAAATATCAGTTCTTCTCCTTTAACCAGCCCTATCCTTTCTTCCTTAAAGATGCAGCCTGCTAACTCTAGAATATATTTGTAAGAGAGGTGGAGGACACCAACAAGTCTTGTTTCTAGAAGTAAGTTAGAAGAAGATGTTCATATATATTCCATTCTTTGCTTACACAAAAAGATAGGAGATCACCAGATAATGAGTCCAAGTCCTTCATCGTGATATTTTTTCTTGGTCAGTACTGAATAATATTATGTATGAGTTATTATATATAATAAATTAATTCAGTGTTTATATTTTTTATGTTTGTTAGCAGGTGTAATTCTAACCTTACGTGAATTGTATCATATTAATGTACTCACGAAGCTTGAATATCTTGTTTTGCAATTTCTGCATGCTCTAGCCATGTTTTGGCCTGGGAGTTTTATTTGTCTAAATAGAAAACTGCCTTTGCTATTACTTTTGTTTTTCTTTAATGGAAGGTAAATATCCTAGGAAGTGCCTGGCCTAATAGTTATGTGTCAGACAACATCTGGAGAGAATTATCAGCAGTAATGTTGCTGTAGGCAAGACAGTCTCAGAGTGTGAGCATGGTGAATTTTCTAAGGAAAAGTGAAGATGGAAAATTCTGAAACTAAAAGGGGAAGCTGTGGTTTTAGAGATGAGGTATTAACAAACCAGCTTATCAGAAAGTAATTTAAAACAGCCTGGAATAATCAAGAAGGAGCAGGGGTTGATGTACTCAAATAACCTGTTTTAATGATGGGTACTTCTTTCTAGCCAGGCATGCACATCCTTGACAAAAGAATGTCTCTGGCATTTCATCACAATTTTCTTCCCTGCAAAACCCCAGGATGAGTAGAAAAGATGCTTCACTGTCTTAATAGGCCAAGGAATTAAAAGACAGTAGATGTGCAATCTGAAATTAATGTTCCAAAGTCATGTGTCAAGCTCTTATATCTTACTGGCAGGCAGTCATAGGCACGCAGAAGAGATGCTGTACAGCCTGACCTCATCTATACGATTTGCACTGTGCAATTCTTGCTTTTATTGAACAAAAATAAAGGGAAATTATCTCAGATTACAAAGATAATGTCTATCTCACTACTGTTCTGCTCAGTCGGCGGCTACTTTCATACTTCTGTCTTTCTGGGTCAGTATCACATAATGTCAACAAATGAAAATTCACTCAGGTCACTGGAGTAAATCTATAGGCACAAGAATGTGGTTTTTGTCTTTGTTTTCCTTTGTGCTACTTCCTCACTCCCTTTTCATCTTACATTTTCTCCAGATTAATTTCTTAAAGATTTCTTTTCCCAGCACTCTGAAGCTTCATGAGCCCAGTAGTGCAAAGGCAGATACAACTGACTTCAAAGACTGCACAACTGCAGCCAACGTTGTGTTGTATGAACCTGGCCTGCTGAGCTCATGAAAGCAAAATTTCATCTGTTTTTTGAATTGCGCTTTTGACCTGCCATAAAAATAAATGATATCTTCTACAGTTATTAAATGGTAGACTGTTTCTTGTTACTACTGTTGTAGAAGTGTCTCTTCCATATGCCTGTCATTAAAAATAATAAATAGGGTCCCTTATCTTAGGGAGATCTCTTATTTTACCCCCTTGTTTTGGTATCTTGTTCATTTCCAGTTATTGTTGCTGACAGACTTTCACAGTAGAGGTTAAAACAAAGTGCAGCAGCCTTTCTTCCTCTTACAGTAGGAACACTAGCAATTCACACCTTCTTCTGATATTCCACTTCACCAACTGTACTCCACAAATACATAATAAGAGTGATGTGAAAAAGCCTGTACAATAGGAGAGGAAACTGATTTCCATGCAAAGACAGCATTCTTGCTACTCTTAACAATTGTTACAGAATTAATCAATTCCTTATTTAAAATGCTGCCATTTTTTTGGAGCTCTTTGATACTTAATTTGGTATATATTCTTAGGAAGCCATGTAAGTGTCTACTTATACCATGCTATAGTTGACCAGGATCTTCAGTGCTTTAGGGACTGAACATCATCAATAATGATGTCCTTGTTTTGTAATGATCAGTTATCAGTTATCACTAATATTTTCCACACCATCATGTTATTGACATACAGGTAATACTCAATGACAGTCTTTGTCCTCTAGACTTAGTTCTTATTTTTTGTCCTATGGCAAGCAATATCCTTCCCAGTGACTGTACAACAAGATAGGGTTAGTTTTCTGTCTGAGTATTCATCAAATAGTTGAAACAAGTTTAGAAACCCTCCCATTTCAACATATGAATCAATAGTTTCTTAACTTAAGGCTGAGAAGCCACAGGTTTTTCTGCCCCAGAGAAAATATCATTTACCCTGTTCCACATCCAGATGCCAGGCATTAAGAGTATTAGCATGAGCTTCCTTATAACAGACAACGAAAATACCGAAAAATCAAGCAAAGGTGAATGAATGCTGTACTTATTTGAATTAACACAGGGACAAACTATCCAGCAGGAAATGTGACACTCCATCTTAATGCCAAGTTCCACAAAGGTATTTAGGTTCCTCACATGTCCAATTCATGTTGCATCTTTGATATCTGTGGCCAATGTGCATTCACATACTTTTCCAGACAAGAGCAGATGATTCCTGTCTTGGATTTTTGTTCTTCCTATCCTTTTCTTCTAGCTAGTTTAGTTCCTCTATCCGAAACTGTTCTGTGAGACAAAAAGTAATTTTTGAAGACATCAGTTTCTTTCCATTTAAGAGACCACACTGAGCTCTGCTTTAGATTGTCTTCTTCAAGTAGCCTTACACTACTTTTTAAAATCAAAATATGAAAATTAAAGCTTCTCAGTACTTATCAATGATTTCCGCAGTCATGTTTTTCATTCCTACTACCCACCATGATCCTATTTCCATGTGAAGAATTACAGTGTCTCTGACATTCTGCTAGTCAAATGCATTAGAATGCACCAGGAAGTCGTGTTGCAGAGTACAGTGGGAATTCATTAGTCACTTGCATGTGCTGAGTTGCTATCCAGAAATATTTCTCAACTCCATCTATATAATTGGCCACCCAGATTCCTTGGAAAAAGAGCAGCTCGCGGACTAAGCCAAACTGTTCCACAATGGTTTTCCCTTACAACCAAGAAAAAAAAAAAAATAGGCAAAATATTTAATGTTTATTTATTACTGAATATTATTTGGATGCAAGGACTTAATCCTGGTACTGTTAACTATAATAGGTGCAGAAGGTAGCTTCATTGCAGTCACGTGGATTCTTATTAGGAAAAGAAAACAACAACAGAAACAAAAAGCTATAATTAACATTATCGGTGGTTTGAGCTCATTTTTATATTGAATTCATCTGCTAAGTCTTTCTTTACATTTTCTCTATGGCATTTCCACACATTGTTCCATTCTCTCCCCAGTGTTCAACCAGAAGGACAATGGGAGAAAGCAGTTCCATATTTTCAGCTATCTGTACACAAATGGAGCCAACCCAGGCTTCTATTTTATTCTTTCCTAAAAAGCTCCCAGGGCAGGAAAGGAATGCTGGATCAGTCCTGTCCATAGTCGCATGTTCCTGAGCATCCCACAGAGGGATGTTGTTGCTATTATTTTAACAGCAGATCTCTGCTGTTGTTGCTATTTTAATGGCAGATTTTAAAGCTTCCGCTGACACTGGTACAGACCCCGAAGCTCAGCTAGAGGTGGCGAGCAGATGGTGATACAAAGGAGGAATGTTGTATCTATAAATATTCGAGTGAAATTCACATTCAGTGCTCCATGCAGGAGCCAGCAAACTACACTAAACCCTTAATGCCGGGTCTAAATTAGTCTTAGCTGGTAAATGCGTTCTTAATCTGAGATTCTCTGCTAGGGAGATTTTCACTCGTGGGATCTGTTTATTTATAGAAGATCACTGTGGGGATGGGGATGGGGGGAGGAGGAGATGGTTAAAAAGAAAAAGTTTATTCTGTATTAATTTTCATTAGAAAAATGCTAGCATTTACCAAATAAGGGGAAACATTTCTCTCTGGGGTGCTGGGGCTTCTGAAGCATCCCAAAGGACAGGGCAGTAGTGAAGACACATCCATCTCCAGGAAAACATTCCTGAAGGTTTTGTCAGATAATGTTACAGTGCATGAGCTGAATCTGTGACAACTCAAATCTTCCTCCTAAAACTGCAAAGTGTTTTAATGGTACAGTTTAATACTCTTGCACTTCTGAAAGCAAATATTAAGCACTATGTTTTGCATTCAAATGGCGTTCTTGATTTTGCCATAGATGAGTATGCTTTGGATTTAGGATGATGAGTCACACTGTTTTCTTATCATTGATTTATCATTGACTGAGTACTCAAATGCTGCCTGAAACAAAATGAACAGGTTCTGAAACATCTTGTCCTGAGGATGATGGAAGGTGAAGCAGAAAGCAAGTGGTAGAACATGGAGGTAAGCTCAAACTGGATATTAGGTTCAGGCTGGGGGATAGGAAAAGATTCTTCACTGCAGGATGGTGGAGCTCTGGAGCAGACTCCCCAGGGCAGTGGGCATGGCCCCAAGATGCTGGAGTCTAGGAAGTGTTTTGATGTTGCTTTTAGATATAGGGTTTGTATACTGGGTTGTGCTGTGTGGAGCTGGGAGTTGGAGTTGATGACCCTTGCGGATCTCCTCCAACTTGAGATGTTCTGTGATTCATCTTCTTGATATCCACATCTCTCAACCCTTACCTCCAGGAAATGTAACTAACTGTGTACTCTAACCTGAGTAGCACAAAGCAAGATATGCTATGGACGTCTGTGTGACTCTGAAAAGCCTAAACTGGGAGATACGAGTTCTGGCATTTCATTTTTATCTTCAAGTGTCAGTTTTTTTGCTAATTGTGGTAAAACACACCTTCTTAACTATTTCTCTACTCCTCAAATACTCATCAAATATTTTGAAAGAAGATCAACTACTTTGAAAAGGGAGATTTGTATTTGGCAGATATATATCAGTAACAAAAGAGTCCGGAATCCTTCATTAGGTACCCTTTTAGCAGCAGTGCATTAGCATGATGCAATCTGTTGTGTTTCCTGAAGTGCCACTCAAATCTCAGCACTGAAGAAATTATGCCAAAGCTGTGTGGAACTGTGAAACATTATTTGGTCTTTCTCCTTTCATAAGGACATGCAGTGCCTTCAACTTAAAGCATGTTCTTTGAACACAGGGATGAAGAATGTAAGGGGAGAGACAGTCCATCTATATAGCAAGCATTTTGCTTATACTTTGGTCAGCTTTCCCTTTGCACTGAATGTTTTGTACCTATAATTCCATACTGACTGGTCAGCTTCAACTATGTTTTACAGAGGGACAGAGTTGCAAAGAAATTCAGTATTGGCAAATTCTGTAAAAATCAATGACTGTAACAAAGAAGGGGCTCAAATTAGATCACAATTGAGAGATGAATTTAGCTATTATTTGCTCTGTGTTTGTCCAAGCAGGGCATGCCAAGACTGAGAAAAATACTAACAACTCGCTTATGCTCTGCAAATCAGCTGCACTACCACAGTAGAAGAAAGAGCAGGGCATAAAGATTGCTATGTTTCTCCATAAACATCCTGCAACTGAAGTCTAAAAGTCAAGTAATAGCAAATCTCCTTTCCCCATGTTTTATCTCAGGTTGATACTCAGAAACAAGGATAATTTTTCAGCTAATGGCTCATCCCCCTATTACTGTGGTTAATCATACTGGGCCTGATGGAGTTTCATGCACCAGCTGTACCCAGACCTGTCAGATAACAGTGGGTTTGCACCCAACCAACTCTAGCACAGGCTGAAACTGGCATGCTAGACTTTTTTGAGTTATGGTCATGTATTTCACCATAATACTTCAAATCTTGATGGCATTTTCTAATGCATATAAATGATATAAACATTTTAATTTCAATTTTGAATGCAGTTGAAGACTTTAGAATTAAGTAAACATATAAATTGCATCTGATAGACAAGTATTTTCCAGTTCCCGGGGTCAGTTTTTCTGAACATGGACATTTGAGAAACTTCATTTTTCTCAACATTCTGTCTTGCACTGACACCATAAAAGATGACAGCAGGTGGTTGCTAAATGAACTTGAGTTCCATCGTCAGAACTGCCAAACATGCATAATAAGATCATGCGCAAAGGGAAATAAAGTTCCACCAGTGTCTAATGGCAAGGCTCAATGATTTTATGTTGAAAGGAAAATATGGAATGAGAAGAAAGAGTGTGGTTCCTCACCTCACAAGTACAATAATTTCAGTCTATGCTATGTCCAGTTCTGCTTAAAATTACATACTTACTTATAAGATGAAAAAATTACATTCCTTTCTGAAGGGTCTATCCCTTTCTAGAGTTACACATCACATCTAGAATTCGTGCAACTGAAGTATTGAAGAAATACATTACAGCCTACATCCTCAATTGTTTACTTTGTGCCACTGACAGAACTTTATGCAGTTTCCATTTCCCCTACAGTCAGGCACTGATCCTACACACACACGAGTGTGAGCTCACCTTTCCTGCCGGGAGTGATTTCAATGGGAGACTCACGGCAGCAAAGGACGGGAGTACATTTTGGCAGGATCGGGGCCTCAGATAGCAAGGAGGAAACTGGCTAACAGAAACCACCTTTGCAAACACAAAGAGTGGAGCAGGAGAGATCCCGGGAACAAAAACTGGAGTTCAATACACTTTTAAATGCCAGCCAGCATTTTTAAAGGGAGCTCTGCTGGAGCTGAAAGATTTTGGAACGGATCAACCTTCTTTTATGTTCGAGTTGAGAGTGTCCCTTTAAGGATTTACAGTATGGCACAGCCCAGGGTTTGCTTGGTATGGCTTTTCCTAAACTATCATTTTCTTTTGCTGGGAGACTCGACAACCAAAAGTGCAGCTTTTTCTTCTTCACAGCTGTTTGCTCCCATACTGATAAATATTTCGCCTCCAGCTTTTGCCCTTGCCTCCTTCACGGGATGTAAATGATGCAGGAATTTCTGCTGCTCTGCTTCAGTTTAGCAGAGTGATAATCTCTGGCAAACGATGGCAATCTGTCTTTCATTAAAAAGAGGTTTTTGCACTTCTGTTTAGCACAGGGAATTGTTTGAATTGTCCTCTTAAGGAAAGATTTCACCCCCACTTTTGCCTTGAGGGAAGCCCTTGCTGCCATGAATATATCTGCTGGATCCATGGGAACGTTGCTGTTGTTGAGTGGCTCCCACCAAAGACAGCAGCAGAGTAACTTTTATGTCTTAAGTCCTTACTTCAGGTGCTTGCAGCAAGCTAAATTGAGCAAATAAACTGATAAAGAGATGCTTCTCCCTTGAAAACACAAGACAATTCTCTACTGCCCTAGAAAAAACATATATATGCTTAAATTCTGTGGTAGAACAAGAGCCTCTGCTGGAAAAAAGTAATAATAATAATAAAATGCAAGATGCTTTCTTCACCAGAGCAAAACTATCCTATTTCTGGCCATCAAACATGACGCTGATATCAGTTACTGCTGAGACAAACTGGAAGTGCTAAACAGGAACAGAAAAGGCAGATATTTCTCAAACACCTTTAAAAAGTTAATGTTCAAATTCAGGACTTTAGTCATTCCAGATTAGACTACACTCTTATTCAGAAAAACACACGTACTCAGAATATTATTAATATCATACATCCAGTACGCAATACTATAAATCTGTCTGTATAGAGGGACTTACACATGCACACAACATGAGGAGAGTACATAACAAGCAAAATGGGATTTGAATGCAGATGCTTTGCAGTTCGCTCCTTGACAGTCACTTTTACTAACCTGGAGGAATTTCCTCCCTGCAAAAATCCCCAGTTTTAACAAAAAGGAGAGAGAGAAAGAGGAAGATAGAGAGAGAACTGCATTCAGTATAAACGGATGAGAGTAGAAATTTGGAAAAAAAAACACAGCCACTGCACAGACTCTGCTTAAACAGTGATACGATGGCTGGATTACTCAGCTGCCTGCTGAATTTGGCTCTGAATAGTTATCTAGGGACTGATATAGAATTGTAGAATCATAGAATCACAAAGGTTGGAAAAGACCTAAAAGATCATCCAGTCCAACCGTTCACTTATTACCGATAGCTCCCACTAAACCATGTCCCTATAAAAATAGAAAGGAAAGATTTAAAATAAGTTTTAAAAAGAGATGCCCTCATAAAAAAAAAATAACTTTATCTGTTTGAACTTAACCAAAATCATATAGAAGATAGAAAAATTGATAGATTCACGCTTTGGAAAACACTGTCACCAATTCCATACCAAACAGGGAAGACCTCTGAGGCATCAGCATGAGCTGGGACTTCTTTTACTTTTTACCAAATGAGGAACACGAATAGGAAGAAATAACAGAACTCTGCGAACATGGTCTTCTCATTTTAGATTGTTCTCTGTGTCCATAGATGAGAAATCATTGCTCTCCATTCCCTTGTTTATGTTCAAGACGCACAATATGTACAGGTATCTCTTTCAGCGTCCTAGGCAGAGGAAGGCGAACTGCATCTCGTGAATTTTCTGATATAGTACACAAAATATACCTTAATAAAATGGAGATTTAACCTGTGATTCACTGTGCACTGAACCAACACAAGACCCCTGTTCCACTTCACAAATTTGTTTGTTATTTCTTCATTCTTCACTTTGTGTTTTTCCTGTACTGTGAATTCTGAGTTCCTGTCCCAGTATCATCAGGGATCTCTTCGAATTTGGTATTAAATGATGCCAAATTCACCCCTCAAGTAGAATAATGACAAATTGTGGTTGAAGTCTCTATTCCCCTCATCACAAAGTCAGCAGGGAAGAGTTAGAGGCATTTCATCTCTGCGCTCAACGCAGCAAATTCTGCTTCTCTTAATGAAGTGCACATCTCAGTATGTATACGGGAATGAATGCACCCAACCACGGTGTAAATGGCTGTCGGAAATGCTGCATTATTAAAAGAAGGTGACTAACCAGCAACACCTTCCAAACATTACTCTTTGTACAACTGCAGTTTGTCCCAAAGCCCTCATCGTGGATTGGTGAGCTCTGCAGTAATGTTAATGCAAACAAAACAAAACAGAAAAGGGAGCTGATCCAAAGAGCCACTAGTGTAAGTAAGCACGTGTAACATCCTAACTGGTAACAATGAACCGCCTCTCACTTCACAAGTAAAAGGAGATGAGAATCCTGATTTGCAGGAGAAAACATGATTAATGTCATGACTGAGACTTGAAAAAATACTATGAATCTGGAGTAATGCAAAAGAAAAATGGAAAACAGGAAAAAAAGCAAGATAAAAAAGCCACACTTGTATATTTCAGGAAAAATAATGCAAATTAGCTAGCATACAATTCATTGGATGACTATGATAATAATAGTTTTCTTCCCGTGTATCTGTACAATGTCACTGTGCTGCAGAGAATAGCAACTCTATGAGATGCAGCCATGTAGATCCCGGCTCAGGATCGCCAAACGTTTTCATGAACAATCAGCGAGTGTCTGAATTTGCATAAGGAAAATGATTAAGGGTTGATTCAGCAGCAAAAAGGCAGCTACAAACCATTGTCATAAGAAAACATTATTGTATTCATAATTCTTCATTTAGATCACTGACTCTCACCAGTCTGCACAAAAGAACAGCACTTCCAAGAAATTCTGCTGCTGCACAAAAATGCTGTTTTCCTCCCCCTTCTGTCCCCAGCCCCAGCAAAGACACAGAAATAAGCACAATCACAAGTAGAAATTGGGAGCAGAGGGAAAGGCTGAGTTTTCGGAGTAGCCGATTACCGTACGTAAACTTTAATTACTTCCTTAACGACATGAAACGTGCTATGCATAATTTAATTAGCAATTAGAAAATGCCTCTAGGTATACCTATATAGTAAGAAACTAAGCTCATTGCAATAGTGGTTGACATGCTCCATAGGGCACATAAAAACACTTCCATTTATGGATAATTTAAATATGAATAATATAAGGAACAGAAAGATCTGGTTTTTATACACAAAGGAAATTGATGTTATACAAGTAATACAACAGCATAATAGCCTAGACCTAAGAAAAATCCACATGCAACTTCTATTGATTATAAAAAGGCTGAAGCTCTGAATAAAAATGGTGAGTAGGATTTAAAGTGTTCTTCTTAAAAATAAAGAAAAAAAAATCTATGGAGTTTATTGTAAGTGAGAATATTTCATCTATATATTTATCCTGCAATTCCTGATTATTTTTTTTACATCAAAAAGTGGAGAACAAAAACCATGGGAAGAAACCCTGTTGGTTGGTTGGTATCTTAAAACTTCTCTACGAGATGTTTCCCCTTCTTTTCTCGGGGCCCTCACAGATCTTTGCCATACCAAATGATTATACATTTGTTCAGTACAACACACTGCTTTCATAAACCCTATAGCCCTAAATCCATAAACCCTATAACTCTATTCACTGTAACAGTATTTTGCATCTCAAGGAGTCATGCCATTCATTTTTCTGGGGGGAAAACAACATGAGGCATCCCAGATGTAGGGGGTAAGTCTGAAAATAGTCTCTAGATTCTCCCCATGCCACAGCCAGACATTGGGGTAGGAAACAAAACACTGAACACTTCCTTCCTCCTCTGATCTTTCCTGTCGTGTTTCTTTCATTCCTTCTCAAAAAAGGTCTCCTTCAGTACCTAGTTTTCTACTCCTTTGCCCCTTTTAGATCCTCTCTCCCCAGTTTCCTAACCATTTCATCCCCACGAGAGTCATGCAAAGGAGAACCTCAGCATCAAAACGGAGCTACTGCAGCAGTTGCCCAATGACATTCTTTGTCCCACAGTGCAAAAAGAAAGTGGCAGCAAATGTCCCAAACATTTTCCATTCCCTTTTGGGGCTGAACTGCTTTTTTGATTGATTTTTAAAGAACCCACATTACTCTGGGTAAATGATGCTCAGCACCTTAATATTACTCGAGCAATCCATCTTGAAACACTCTTAATAAACGGCCACCCTACAATCAGATCTTTCATTCCAAGGAGCAAGAGGGGAGTTTTTCCTCAAGCTTCATTATATGACCCTATTTTCACAAGAGCTATCAATTATTGACCATTCCTGTAACAGCACACCGCTGGCAATCTTCATGGCCACCCTCCCTTCTCTCACCCCCGGCACAATTTCCTGAGTCCTGCAGTAAGCAGAATTGCTCTGCACAGACCAACCAGAGTGGGATGCAAGGGCAAAGCTGGATTTGCAGTGCAGGGACCGGCACAACAGCACCCCAGCATTATGTCTGCATGCAAACAATGGCAGTAAGGAGTGGGGCCGCCTCGCTGACAGACTTTGATAGAGTTGTCGGATGGTAAATGAAGACTTTTGGTGCTTGCTCCAAGGAGCCTGGCACAGGAAACACCCAAATCCTACAATAATAGATCTTCTGTTTATCCTTTAAATTCTGAAGTGAAATAAAAACCATTAGGCTCCACAGCCATGTGCTGCATTCTACATTTTTCCACACTTTCTACATCCCTCTGGCATAAGAAACAAAAGGACAACTTCTCAGTTTGAAAAAGCAGCCTTGTTGCCTTGTATGGAGCACTGCCGTGTTGCTTTACACAACTCAAAGGCAGGAGTGCTCAGACACCACAAGGCCGGGCATAATGCCGAACCTTAATCTAACCCGACACAGCAGTTTTCATACTACCATACATTTGCAGAAGAACTGAAGAAAAAAAGAAAGCACGGTCCTCTCACAGTATAAAAATGGTCATCCGGGTGTTACCCTCGTGGTCATGGCTATTTATTCCTACAGACAGACACAGCACTCCAGTAGACCAAAGGAAGCCGAGGAAACGCAACAACCTCAGTTCTGACAGCCTCATTGTGAGCATTGCACAGCAAAGAGCAGGAAGCAAGCAAGGGTCTGATTTGTGCAGTTCATGTATTTGCAAAAGGAGGTGTCAACTGAAAGTTTAGGATTGCCCATCCCGATTGTTGAAAGGCATTGTGCAACAAGTTGGGGCAGCAAAAGAATCCATATGATATCAGGGCTGAAGTCTGCTTTTTAGTTGGTAGGAGTGTTTCCATTGAGGTCTGAGTAGGTACAAGTGAATACTCAACAGGTCTCCTACTTCTGCCTTTTCATCCCAGTAAGAAAAACTGCTTAAAGGTCAATAAAACTACCTTTGTCTCTTATTAGTGCATCTATAGAGCTGAGATAATGTCTTCACTGAAGCAGAATAGAACAATAACACCTATGCACAATGAATCGTTTCATTTAAAGGATCATCTGAGTGGGACTGAAGGCAGTCAAAGGGAAAAAAAGCCCATCTCTGAATCTCTCCATCTCTTCTCAAGGTCCCTTCTTCCTCAGCAAATTCAAACCGACAGAACTTTCAAAGACTCCCTGCCCTCTTTGTACAGAGTGCCATTTATTGCTAAATATTACCATATATTGCTTTGGAATTCTTATCTACCCAGAAGCATCCACACGGTCAGTCAGTACTTTCAATACCTTGATTAGGAATGATGCTGTTGGCCGATGTATCTTCTTAAGAATCCTTCTACGCTCTCATTTAAAACAATGGCCCTCTGGTGTCTTCAGTTCTCCCTTCAGTCTGGGGGCAGATTTCTGATCGGACGGCTCTTTATTTCCCCGAGTTCCAAAAAGTAGACACTTGGTTTTGTTAATTCATCGGTCATGGGAAATGAGTTCACGCCAGCCAAGAGCACACCCAGCCATCAGGGGAAGTCGCAGCTCCGTAAGCCATTCATAATTGTTCCGGATGCACTCAGCAAGTGACATTCAAACAACTTTTGCATTGCTGATTTCCATCTATGAGCTGATTATTAACATTGTTTGTGTCCATTTCTTAATCAGCCACTTAAGGGATCTTTAGAAACTGCAAATCGGTTTGTCTGTAATTTCTTCGCAAATTCCTTTTCCAAGAATCATATACGTGGACATCACTAAAAATGCCCATTCAACAGTATTTGATGGTGTCCTGTGCTTCCTCACAAAGGAAGAACACTTCAGAACGGGACAGTGAGTGTACTCTTGTGAAACTACCCCTCATGACAGTACTTTATTCGGTGTTTTTGTTTTGTTTCATTTTAAATACAATGAACTGATGAAGAGAATATGTCTTCAGAGAGGAGAAAAATCAGTTATGTTGGATTTGGGAAATCACTTTGTTACAAGAAGGAAAATGAACAGGTAGGTTGTTGAAAAAGCTCAAATACCCGAAATCATCGTTATCTAAATCAAAAATCTCTCTTTTTTTTTAATTAAAAATGCATTTCGAAATTGATTTTAGAATTATTTTTAACATAATTTAGACGGGAGGTCTTGGAAATAGTTTTAAAAACAAGAAGCATTCCGATGATCCAAAAATATATATTGAAAGGTCGGCCAAAGCTGAAGTTTTCCCACTTTTAAATAAAGTTAATTTTAAAAGAATTAATTGAAGGAAAAAAGAGAGAAGAATTTAAAAAGAGAATTAGAAAAAGAAAAGAAAGCAGAAGAGAAAGGAGCTTCGATTCAACCAGACCTGAACCCCTCCTCAACGTCTTCACTGTATCGGTTCAGCTTCCCCAAGAAAGACCTCCCACTGATTTGGGTGCAGGCAGAACATCCCCCCAGCCCGGGTTCCCCTGATGCTGCGAGTACTGACTTGGGCCATCACACCTCTCCATCACCCCCCTCCCCAACCGAGCTGCTATTTGCACTCACTCACACACAACAAACAAGAAGCAACTCCTTGTTACCCCTTTTCAAAGGGGAATGTTTTTGCAACTAACGCTTTTGTCGCTCCTGCTGTCTGATGGTGCAGGATGTGCAATTAAAGGATGCCAACGGCGTGAATTTCGTTGCTGGAACTCGAACGTCCGCTGTGTTTCCTATCAGTATTAAAATTTCTTAACCAATTTCCAAGGTGATTTTCATTACCAGAATATTGCTTTATTTGCCCTTAGCCCTCCTCAACGGAGCACGCCGCAGGGAAGATAGGGCTTTGTGTTTTGCGACGACAGGTGCTCAGAAAGCAGAAAGGATGGATTCGTAACCTGCTTTAAGTGGTGATGGTGCAAAGATTTAAGTGGGGATGAAGCGACCGTTTCGAAGGAGGGGGAAAAAAAAATGGAAAACGAAAAAAATAAAAATAAAAGTAAAAAATAAAAATAAAGAAAATATATAAAAAGGAAAAGGAAGAAGAAGAAGAGAGGAAGAAAATAAAAGAAAAAGGGAAAAAAATCTCAGCGTCGCCGCTCAGGACCCCGCGTCATATCGCCCAGCGCCGCTCTTTCCTAGGGCGGACATCGGACGCACACATCCCGTTCCGCCGCCCGCACACCGCCGCGCTCCAGAGGTCGGGACTCGCCATTCCTCGCCAGTGCCCGGGGAGGCGTCTGGGAGCCGAGAGCTGGCACCGAGTCCTGTAGTTCTCTCAGCGGGCACAACCCCTGCGGGCATCTCTATCGATATCTGGAACGTGGTCAGGGTTAGAAAACTGAAGCCTCTTCCAACTGAGCCTCGCTTTATGTCAGCAGCGCGAAGTACGGATCTAAGTGTGAGCGCTCAGGGTGACTGAAACCGCATGTGAACAGATCTTGCTTACAGCAGGGAATGATGTAGCTGCCGTAGAAGCTGCTAGCAATGCATTGGGAATGTTCCGAGTGCTCTCAGACAGATTTCAGCGCGTTTTTAAACTATTGTAAGCTGTAATCTAGAACAGAACACTATGTGTGCGTGTGTGTATATATGTACATATACGTGAACAACATAACACAATTCCTCAAAGCTTGAAAACCACGAAAGTGGAAGCAGAGCCATGACGGAGGTGAGCTGGGGGGACGCCGATCTCTGCCCAGAGGTGACCAAAGCGGTACTGCCGTGCTGCGAAACGATTCAAACTCTCTTTCTTGCATTCTAGGAAGACATTTTTCCACTTTCCCATCTGAAAGAAAGCATCCGTTTCCTACGAGTCAGATAGGGCTGAAGGTGGACGCTGCTGCCCGAGGAGGGGCCGATACTCGATACAGGCTCTCGGTCCCGAGCGGGAGGAGGGAGAGGTGATGGATGGTGCGGAAGGAATCACAGACCTATGCCGGTAACAGAAGCTCTCTGGATTCTCCCACAGTTCTTGTTAAAGACAAGAAATGCCCATTGATCTGACAGCTTTCCCCCCGGATGGAACTAAACTACATTAAAAATAATAATAATATTTTAAAAAAATATATTTAAAATGGTGGCGATTTAAAATACATTTAGGAGAACGTGGTTTGATGCCTCTTCTCTTGGTTCGCACCCCAACGAGGGCGATGGGACCCCACCGCTCAGTTCCGCGCACTCTGTGCACCCCGTGCAGAGCTCTATCCGGGATCCCGGCCCTGCTATGGCCGCAGCCCGAGCCCCTCGGGTTCGCATCGCCGCGAGTGGGATGTACGGGGTCGCAATGGGGTGAGATGCTGCGAGGGTGGCCTCGGTGTCCCCTACCCGGGAGGGTGCAGCGGGTGGGAGGGAGGAACTCCTGCAGCCCCGCTCAGGAGTGAGACGGAAAACTCGGTGCCAGACCTGGGGGGGGTTCTGCCAAGCACAAAGCCGATGTTCCTCTGCTCGCAGCTCGTGGTGCCGAGGCGCTGCTCAGCAGCAGGACCAGGGCCTCTGCGATCCTCCTCTGCCCAACACAGGCAGAGACCACAAAGCCCTCCGGAGCCCCACGCCCGCACTGCTCCAACAACAGGCAGAGCGAAAAGCCGAGTTACCCCGTGGGCACGGCCACAAACGGAGATGCACCAGGTTGAGCAGCCAGAAACAGGCGTGTACGTCGAAACAAAGAAAGATAACTAAAATTAATCGATTTTTTCATGTTCTGGAAACTCGTTCTCCCTTGCAGCGGGCGGGGAGCCCCGGTCCCTCTGCTATGAGGTCCCCAGGCTGGGTGCGCGTACCTGGGCGTGCCGAGCTCTGCTCTCGCATTGATCAAATACCGCTTCGGGCAGCGCACTGGAAAGTAACTACGTCTTCCCGGATGGACAAAAATCACACTGTCGAAAATGCGGGGTTTTGAGGGTCTGGTTAGTTGGTTGGGTTCATTGTAACGGACGTGTTCATTTTTATTACTATTATTATTATTATTATCATTATTATCATTTTACGAGAGATGAGGGTGCGCGATCCCGAAGGCTGTAGCGGCAGAATTCGCTTAGGAACGCGCTGCCGCCTTTCTATGTCTGTGAACGCCACGAGCACCGAAACGCACGGAACTGCGCATTTCCAACCTCACTCTTTAGCTCTGTCCCTGGAGCTCCTGCGGGTCCACCCGTGTGAGCCGACCGCGTTTAGGAGGAGGAAACCCCGAACTCCCATCGGAACTCTCCCCAGTGCCGGCTGTCGGCTGTTCGCCGGGCCGAAATCCGCCCTCGGCCGGGAGTTAATCAGAGACACAGCATCGACAGGGCCCCGCGACACGCGGCGGGGGCTCTCGGCCCCGCAGTGCCCCGCGTGGGGCTGGGGCAGAGCTAAGGGAGCCGCCGCCGCCCACGGCCCCGCATCGCTCTAAGCGCGGCTCCTCCCGGCGCTACGCGAAGGCCGTGGGAGGCTCACGAGGCTCCCCAGGCAAAACACGGTCCCCGACGCTGCGGCACGGAGGAACGATCTCGTTTATCTCACGGTACACGCACGCCGAGACCGGGGGAAAATCCACGACAGACTCGGTAGCCGAGAGATGAGGCATCCCAAGAGAGGGGCGGAGAGGAAGAGGACGGAACCTTCCTCAGCCTCCCTCGGGCGGCACTGCGTTCCCCGGGGCAGACGAAAAGAGGCTCGGCGAAACCCCTCGGGTTCGAAGTGAATGTTTGCGAGAAGTTCGATAAATCGGGGCCCGTTCGCTCTTTGCTGAGCCGGATCGGTGCGCGATTTTCAATGCGATGTTCGGGACCCGCACCGATCCGCCTCCGGCACGAGCGCTATAGCCGCGCTATTTCCTACTCCATTCAAAGCAGCGATATGGAATCGGGAAGGTTTGGGACGCTATAAAAACTCCCTCCTCCAATTTTTGGTATATCGCCAGAGATTTGGCGACGTTTAAACGCTCGAGGTGTAAAGTTTGTTCTTAATGGGGCCTTATAAAGCCGGAATGTGGGGGCCATTACGCGGCCGCGAACCAATTTCCACCCAGGCAGCAGAAGTGCGCTGCTCGGGATTTGGCTTTAATGAAGTGAGCGCGCAAATTGCAGCCGGGACTTCGTTTAAAGTCCATCAGGCTCCTCGGAATGGTTTCCCGAACTGTTCCTGATTTCCTTCGCTTTATGAAAAACACCACAACGGCTCGCCGGGGCCTCGGGCGTTTTGCAGCCAGTTTTCTATCAGTCTCCAGCCCGGTGAGCAGAAGTGTTGGGGTGTTTTGCTTTTTGTTCGTTCGAATTCGTGGAGGAAAAAAAAAGGCAAATCAAACTTCTAGACCGACACAAATACATTGTACGGACACGGGGAATTAATGAGAAACTGTTCTAAGAAAGACCAATGCGCGCATCTTCTCTGCCTTGGCAAAGCAGATCTTTGTCTCTTCTTTCCCGTATTTGTTATTTTGAAAGAGGAATACCCTAAAGCCGTGATTTCTCTCCTTTTTATTCTTTTTTTCTTCTCTTTTCTTTATTTCCTTATTTTTTTTTCCTTTCTATTTTCAGCTGTTCTCGCTGTTCGTTGTCTCTGGGCGGCCGCTTCACTCCGTCTCTCCGGGACGGCACCGGTAGCACCGCGCAATGGGAGCGCAGCGCCCGGGACTGCGCAGCGCCGAGCATCGGCTCCCTCCGTTAGCACCCGGCTGGGTTTTTACTACGGATTTCTTTCACTTAATCGTTTGGTGATCCGTCGCACTGTTTCCTTAAGCTTCTCTACGTTCTTCACGGCGGCTTTTCGGCGGTTGATGCGGGAAAAATCGCCAAATGCGCGCACTTCTCACTACGTACAGTACAATATATAAATCGCAATATATACCGTGTAATATATGGATATTGCAGTAAGTGTATATATAATTTACAAAGGGATTTAAGTGTGACTGAGCGGCCTGGGAGCGGGGGAGGAAGCTCCTATCCTTTCTCCTACGTGGTGGCAGCAGACATCCTTTGGCCTTTCCCTCCACCCCCAGCACCCCAATACTGAAGGAAGAGTAATTACCGAGAGCGACCTCGCTCCGAGCCCGAACCCCGCGGGGGGCAGCGACGTGGCCCCGTCCCGTTCGGCGGCGCTCAGAGGCTGCGCGCACCCACCCGCGGCTCCGCGGCCGCGTTGGAGGACCGGAGAGATGTGGCAGAGTGGGAGAGGGACAAGAGGAGCCCCAGGGCTTCGCTAGAGCCGGGGGAGCCCTCCGGGCTACCGTCTGCCTTTCGAATAAAATAGTACGTATAATGATAGTAGCGTATTATAAAAGTAGTGTATCATCGTAACAATCATAATAGCGTATAATAAAAACTGTACTAAATAAACACGGTAATATCGATGGTAACAATAGTCGATTTTAAGATACGGGAGCGAAACCCCGTGTTCTCTTTCCCTAAGCAACACGCAGCCCCGTTTCCCCCATCCCGCCGCCCTCCACTCCCTCCCAGCCCCTGAGGGTCCCGAGCCGGGCAATGCGCTCCTCCGGGACTCTCTTCCCTTGCCCGGAGCCCTGCTCGGTACCCACGGGGCAGACTCAGCGGTGACGCGGCGTTTGTGCACCCCAACCTCCCTCGGCGGTGGGGGACCCGGGCGATGCGGAGCGCGAGTCCCACCGCGGTCAACACAGAGCACAGAGTTGGGGGGAGAGGGGGAAGAGGGAAGCGGGTGGTGCTCGGAGTCCGAGGGAGATATAGGATCGGGAGGGAAAGTGGGAAAGAGCTGCGGAAAAGTCACTGTAAACCGAAAATACTGAGAAGAAAAATAACACAAATCCGAGAAATCTCCGCACAACGCCTTCCCTTCTCCTCCCCCCAATCCGCCCCCCCCCCCCTCCCCAACTCCGGGAGTTTCCCGCAGCAGCTGCCGGAGAACGGAGCGGCACTGACCGGGGTTGAGGTCCAGGCATTGCGTCGGGTCCTCGCCGTCGCCCAGCTGGCCATTGGGGCTGAGGCTTTCCATGGACAAATCCAGCCCCTTGTCTTCCCAGTCCCGCAGTTTCCTCTTTTTATTCGTCCCAATCAAGGCTTCGACCGAGAATGCGTGAGCTCGGGAGCTGAGGGCCACCGCAGACCTCCGCCTCTCGCTCATCTTCCCCCCGGCCCCGGCCCTGGGCGGACGCGGCCCCGAGGCTCCAGCACCAGCGGCACAGCCCCGTCCTACATGGGGCTGCGGTGCTCCGCGGGGCAGAGCTGGAGGCTGTGCTCTGCTCACAGGGGCAGCGGGCCGGGTTTCATCTTTTTCTTCTTTCTTTTTTTTTTTTTTTTTTTTTTTTTTTTTTTTTTTTTTTTTTTTTTTTTTTTTTTTTTTTTCTTTTGCCTTCTCCCCTTTCTCTCTGTCTGTCTCTGATTGATCCAAACTTCTGGGAGTCGGTTTTTTGTTGTTGTTGTTGTTGTTGGTTTTGTTGTCGTTTTTTTTTTCTCTCTCTCTCTCCGAGAGTTAGGCAGGCTGCTTGCGCCTGTCAAAACGGGGGGGGAGGGAGAGGGGGGGGGGAAACCACCTAGTGAAAATATATATATCGTTGGCCAATGGGAAAGAGGGATCGGGAGAGACCCAAAAGCTGTGGACCAATGGGAAAGGAAGGAGAGCCGGGTTTCGGGACGAGGAATTTTGGCCGTCCGCGGCCCCCGAGCACCGGGCGGGGAGTTAACCCTTAACGGAGCGCCTCGCTCTGAGTGCGGGGAGGTGTCCGCGCTGCCTACGGGGTCGGGAACGAAGCCCCCGAAAATTAAAAAGATAAGCAATGTGAGGTGTTGGAAAGAGGCCTTAAAAATCTGGGGGTGCTGCTTAATCGTCATCCACACCGTGTGCCGTGGGGTCGGCAGTGGGGTTGGTGGTGGGGACTTCTTGCTGTTTTGAAGTGAAACTTACAACCGTCAATGGAGCTGTTATTTTATTTTACTTTATTTCATTTCATTTCATTTTATTATTCGATTTTATTTTAATATTCGATTCCATTTTCTTGTTATTTAATTTAATTCTATTTTACCGTATTTTAGTTTGATTTTTATTTCTTTATTTCTGTCATTTTAACCATTGAGCGAACGAACCCTCCAGGCACAGCCTCGGGCAGCGGTAGAGATGGCATCGGCCCCTCTGCCTGCTCTGTCCCAAACCCTTCGAGCTTGCAGAGAAGGGAAATCGGGGCTGAACTACGAGAGCAGAGGGCAGCTCTATGATCAGAGAGCGGGGATCCGTGCGATCGAGAGAAACCCCGACTGGGGAAGGAGTAGAGATAGTTACATCTCGTCCAAGGACCGAAGGGAGGCTCTGGATAAACAATAAACAATAGAATTATTTCTATAGGACGAGCTTGGCTTAGTGTAGACCGAGCCACTTAGGGCGGTGGATCGCGGGGATCGACTTTTGGGATCGGAGACTGCGGAGCGCAGTGGGGACGAGGGTTGGGGACGTCTGGCGACACTGCAGAGGTGCCGCGATTGGGGGTACGAGAAACACCTCGGACATCTCTGCCCGACCTAAAGCGGGGTCCTCCTGGGTTCGAGTGGGGGAAGGGGGATTCGGGCCGAAAGGCGAGAAAGGAACGATTTCCTCGGGAAACGCCGACAAAACGGAGTGCCGCTATCTAGGCCGAGGAGCGGGTTTTGTGCGGCCCCGCCGCCCGCCCCGCACCCCCCGCCGCTCCTTTCCCCTCCCCTCCCCTCTGGGGCATCGCCTCTGACGGGTCGCGCCCGGCCGGGGGTGCCCCAGCCCGAGGGGAGGGAGGTCGCGTTCCGGATCCCGGGGGAGAGGGGGGAAGCGGGGGGAGAGCAATGCGCTCCGAGGGAGAGTTCGCAGGGGGCCTCGGCGCAGCGCCGGCACGGGGGCCGGGACGGAGTTAGGGCCGCACAGGACACCGCCGGCCTCAGGCCCGACGGACAGGGGCTGTGAGCCCAACCAGAACCTGCTCCCTTATTTCCGAGAGAACACGGAGAGCGAAGAGGGCTTCTAAAGGATCTGGAAGGGAGATTTTAGGAAGAGAACCCAAGAAAACATAATTATTTATAGCGTTTTAGAGAGAGGAAATGGTGTTGGAAAAGAAGCTCAATTTGGGGGGAGATGCATGAACACCGACATAGATTTTCCTGGGTTTCAGCGTGGTTTCTCGCACCGAGAGTTTCCAGCAGCCCCGACTCCTTCCCAGTCCCTGACCGAGGGGCAGAGACCGCACTGGGAGAGCCGGGAGCGAGGGCAGCGCCCAGCACCGCTCCCACCCTGACCGAGCCCGGGGGGCAGCCCCTCCGCCGGCCCTTCGGCCTCAACCTCCATTAAACCCAGGAAAGCGCTCTCTGGAATCGAGCGGCGGGAGCAAGGGGTCTCAGGGCCAGGCCACGAGATGCAGAAAGTCATAATTCTCTCCCGCTCCTCCCCGTTGCCTGAAAATATTTGTTTGTGGATGGGAATGTTTGCAAAGGGGAGAAACGGGGGTGGCGGCGGCGGCGGAGTGCTGCACAGATGTGGTGCTCGCGGGGCTGAGCGCAGCCTGCAACGATTCTGCACTGCTATGGGGTACGGCACCGAGGGTCCCGCAGCAACATCGAGCACAGGGAGTCCTTATTCTTTCCCCCCCCGTCCCCCCGTTGGTAATTGAAAACAACGAGCGTGGGCAATGAGCTGCCCGATAACGGGGGCTCGGGGTTTGTTACTCTTCAGTACATCGATCGCCTTCAGAAAGCAGAGGAGCAGCCGAGGCGGTGCCCTCGGAAGAGGCTTCGAGCCACGAGCGGGGCTGCAGCTGAGAGAAAAGCACGGCAGCGGGTTGTTTTATGGTCCGCACAAACGGTATCGCTGAGTACGACGAACTAATTCCTAATTACTTCCCTACTGTGGCGCCCATTCGTTGCCCCCTTCCGCTCCCCCTCTCTTTTAGGGCACAGAGAAGCGAAGAGCCGCACAAGGTTTACGGTCCGGGTGTTTTTAAATGGGCTTTGTTTGTACTTTACGGAATGAAGCTCTCAATGAGTGTTTAAACAAACACCATGCCACTCTCCTAAGCCTTCCAGATGTTTGCAATAAAATGTCAGGTTTTGCCTTTGGGACTCGAAATAAAATTTAACTACCTTCACCCTGTAATTATTCTCTTAGCTCTCCCTTCATAAATTTATCTGCTTTCTATCAGGATAGAAAAAAATCCGATTATAAACTCGGACCGTAAAACAGCCACCGCTTTCCCTCCATTTTACCAGGACCTCTCTCGTTTCTTTCCTGCTTTCGGCGTGTTTCCCGGCCACAAAGCAGCTAAATGTCCCGTCTCCCAATATTGTTCCTATGCTTTAGCCCGTCTACAGAGCCCCGGTACCGTGTCTGGAGCTGGGGCTGTCCCCATGCTGTAGGTAACGATGGTGAACCCTTCGGAACAAGCGGGTCCCTCTCCCATACAAAGGCTTGCAGAGACCTCTGACTTTTGGCTGCTACCTTAGAACACGAAAAGCAGAGCTAAGAGCCCTACATCGAATATTGACCAAAATTCAGAACATCCCGGAGCGCTAAACGATATTTTCCTCCCTTTCTTTCTCATTTTTTTCGTTTTCAGCCCTATTTCGTTCCCCTTTCAGCGCCGCGGAGCTTCCGCAGCGTTCAGCTTTTGCTTCCCCAGTCACCCACCCCTCCATCCCCTTCTCCCTGCGCCCCGCCGGACCCTCAGACCCCGCACACACAGGAGGTGGCTGCAGCCCCACTCATTTATAATTATCATCGTTTTCCTTCTCTCTTTGCAGACGTACCGCCCGCCCCGAGCAGGTGAGCTGTGGGGCGGTGAGAGGCCTGGGGTCGGGCGGGGACCTCCCGAAAATGATTCAGAGGAGCCCTTGGATCGGGACGAGGGGAGCGCTCGGCCCAGCACCATCGGCCCCTGTGCGGAGGGGAAGGGGAGAAGGCGGCCGCCCTCGGGGGTCCCCAGGTGTCCTCCCACCTCCTGCCCCCGTCCCCTGTTCGCAGGTGGACTCAGGGGCGATGCTGGTTAGCGGGCTGAAAGAGATCTCAGAACGGCTCCCGGTGTTCGTTTGGTCGGTTTTGTGTGCGTTTTTTTCTTCCTACTTATTGGGATTTCGGGTGTTTCGAGGTGTTCTGGAGATTTATTTATCCGGACGGAGCTGTGTTTCTCCCCCGAGTCCCCACGCCCCGCCCGCCACGTCCCCAGTGGCCTCGGATCCCGCACACAGCGGCTCCCGCACGGCTCCGAGGCGCACAACGGCCCTTTGTTGCCAGGCGGAACCCGAGGTTCGGTGCTCAGGGCGGAAAGCCGAGCTGTGTCGCTTTCACTGTGTGCTCTGGCTTAAAACAAAATAAATACGGGGCATTTTTTTTTTTAATCCTTTTTTTTTTTTTTTCCGAGGCGAAGCTCTTTGAACGTGCGCGCACCTCCGCCTCTCGCACGATGTGTTACGCTGTAAACGATCCCGTTTAGAGCCGATCCTAAAACTCAGCAGACTTTAATGGCATCATTCAGGGAAGCGAGGGCTGAAGGATGCCATCACTCCACTCTCGAGCTCAGGCGTTTCCCCACACGGTCACCAAAGAGGGAGAGCGGCCTCGGCATCCACGCGGCCCAGGTGGGATCTCACCCATCTCACCGGACCCCGGACCCGGCTCCGGGTCCCCGAGCACGGCCACGAAGGCCGCCCCTTAGGGCCGCCTCGGGACATAGCCCGGAATTCACCCACGTGTATTGCAATGCGTGCCGCGATAATTGCTTTGAGCGAATTCCATTAACCAGAAAGCTGTAAGGATCGAGCAGTGACGGGGCCGTTTGCTTGCGGTGCCCCTCGTAGGGAGGTTTTCATTTCTGCTCGTTTTTATTTTTATATTCGAAAACAGAAGCGTTGGGAACGAAATGTGAGAGGATCTCATTGCCACCTCGGTTCGGCCTTCCTACGGCCGCACAACCACCGGGGAACGCCATACAGGGATCCCCCTGCCTGCCTCTGTGCGAGGCTGTTTTTGGCCGGGTCCCTCTGCGTTAGGAATGTATACACCGCAGTGATGCTCTCTCTGAGCGGGTTCCTCTTTTCTCCTGTATCCCGGAGCCACCGCAGCCTCGGGACCCCGCTGAGCGTGCGGCCCCGTAAGGTGGGAGAGCCAGACGGGTGGCAAAGGAGTTTCGGAGGGAGTTGTGACAGCCCCGGCGGGGGCATATGGGTTCTCCACGCAGTGGGGTTCGTGTGGGATGAGGCAGCAGAACGGATACGGCGACGAATGTTCTGAAGCTGCCGGACGGTCGGACTCTGCACCTCGCAGTCAGAAGCACCGCCGAGGAATTGGGGTTTCGACCCTGCAGACGTGCCACCAAGCCCCCTCCCCTCCCCCCCAACCCCGTGTTCTGTGATCCCGCCCAGCGGCGTTCGCTCGCCCTCCTCTGCTGTGGTTTCCCCTCTCCTCTCCTCTCCTCTCCTCTCCTCTCCTCTCCTCTCCTCTCCTCTCCTCTCCTCTCCTCTCCTCTCCTCTCCTCTCCTCTCCTCTCCTCTCCTCTCCTCTCCTCTCCTCTCCTCTCCTCTCCTCTCCTCTCCTCTCCTCTCCTCTCCTCTCCTCTCCTCTCCTCTCCTCTCCTCTCCTCTCCTCTCCTCTCCTCTCCTCTCCTCTCCTCTCCTCTCCTCTCCTCTCTCCCCCTTCCCCCACTCCCTCCAAAGTCCTCGGAGGAATGTTGGCTGAACCTCCCCAGCCGCTGCCATCTTTTCCCTACGATGGCAAAGTCGACGTCGTTTGCGGACTTGCCCAACGCAAACATCGCATTAAGGAGTATTTCGAGGCACTTAATTGTCGCCCTGCAGCTCTTTGATGCGGTCTATAGGCACCAGTGTCTGATTTCTCCCTACGACTCTCCGGTGTCCGCATCCTGTACATCGCGTTGCCTCCACACCCTGTTCACGCTTTGTAAAAACTCGATCTCCTCCTATACGGCTGCAGCGCAAATCCCGCGGCAGCTCCGTTCCGCACCGCTCGGCCGCCTCCAGCGGCACCGGGCCGCCTCTGCTCTGCCCACGGAGATTTCTTCGCTCGCAGCTCCACACCGAGGCTGCGGGAGGGGACACCCTTGTCTCCTCGTCCCCACAGGGCAGCGGCATGGCACCGAGCTCCTCGCTATCCAGAAAGCGGGTGGAACTCTGTGGGTCCGTCCCCAGCCGCACAGCTTAAGAGATGCTCAAGTTCCAAGCATTCCGAACGCATCTCCCCGGGGAGGAGCTGGGAACATCCCCACAGGGAGATGATGGATGGGGGGGGGAGCTGCAACGACTGACCCGAGGCGATACTTTAGAGATGGATAGGAAAACCGGGAGGAAGATACAGAGGGAAAACCCTCCGAGCCCACACGTGAGGCTGGGGACGCGCATCGTGCTGTGCACGGCACTTTCGGCTTTAGGACTGCGGAGCATCTCTCACGTCCCTGGGGGCCTCTTCCCTCTCCTTCGCCTTTCATTTCCCTCCTTATGGATCGGGCTGCTCCGAGCCTACACTCGAGAGGGAAAGTGGTCGAGAAGTCCCCAGCTCCTCCCAGGGATCTTTCCCTGACCGTGGAGGACCTGGGTCACAAGGATGGGCATGCACTGGAGACAGCTAAAGGCCGGGTCCTGCCGTCCCAGCCCGGCATGTTCGCCCCTCACTTCGGAATGGTTGTGGAGCAAGGATCGACCCCGCAAGCTCTGTGAGCTGTGTGCACTGGGCAGGGACCTTGCCCCTCTGAGCAAACGCGGATGTTACGCTGGCCTCGAGCAGATGTTCTCGCAGCCACCCCCTGCCCCGTCCCGGTTATCTCGGTACTCCCTGCCTGCCATCTCCCCCTTCCAAGGTGACCTCATCCCCTGCATGGTTGCCATTACTCTCCGAGTTACCCAACTAGTTTAAAATAAATAAATAAATAATAGAATATAAATTGCTGGTTTGGGAGATCAAAGTGAAGATTTGTGGTGCATCTGGAGACCGGAGGAAGAAAAAAAAGAATAAAAAAAATACGGAGCGGCAGCAGTTGCACGACTTCAAAGTGCTTTTAACAATGATTTTTTTCTCTCCCTTTCCTCTCCTCCCCGATCTCTCAAGCATCAGATAAAGACAATGAGCCCCGGGGCGGTTTTCCAAGAGGAGAACCTGCCCCAAGGGCGAAAGGATCGCGGGCAGCCGGGAAACACCTTGCGTAGCTTTCTTCTTCCTATCCCACGGAGAGCATAGGAAAGCCTAATGCTGCTTGCCCCAGCACGGCGTCTGCGAGCCGTGTTATAGAATACAGGGCAAAGACGAAGTCTTGATTATTTTATAGAGGCTGCTAAAAGCCCGCACACGCCCCGTGTAGTGCAATGGCCAAGAACCTGTGGGGAAGGAGATTCTTCCAGCGGGGAGGTTTTCTCCTGCGGGCCCCCCCGGCACGGAGGGATCCGAAGGACGGTGTTGGGGACAGCGGGAAACGTTCCCTTCTTTGGTTATGAGGGACCTCGAGATGAATGGTCCGAAACAAAATTGGAAAAACGGGGAAGGGAGGGATGAGCAAGCAGCGATCTGCTTATTGCTGCCCCTGCTCCTCGCCCTGTTCTCCCCTTCGGGGGGACCGCCGGGAGTCAAGGAGAGCGAACCCGGGAGGTGCAGGGGCCACGACCCCACGCTGCCGACCCCGGCCCTCGGCCCTTTGTCCCCTTGGAGCTTCGGGTCCGAGCCTTTGGGATAGGAGCAGGAGGGGAGAGATCCCTTTGGCGTGGGCTGCCCGCGAGGAGGAAAAGGCAGCGAGTGTCGGGAGAGGAAACCTGACAAAAGCTTTTAGGGTTCGTGGCAAAGCCGGAAAGGGGATCCACCAGAGGCCGCCGAGCAGCGCTCACGGCGCTCCGCTCGCTGCTGTCAGACCCGGAGCTGCCTCGGCTCTATTCGGAGACCCCGCAGAAGGCCCGAGCCGCCCCTGGCAGCGGGGCACGGACGGGTCACGCCCCCCTCTGCTCCCTCTGCGACCCCCTTTTATCGTGTCTCTGTCTCCTCGGCTTTCCGCTTGTTGTTTTCTTTCATACTTTTTTTTTTCCCCTTCCCCTTTTCAATCGTTAAGCGCGAGCCTCGATCTAGCCGCTGTTAAGGTTTATTCCCCTTCCCTACAGCACAGGCTGCTCGGCTGCCCGTCTCCTCTCCAGGTTTCAAGTTCCAGGGCCGCAGGACCCTCCCGAAGGCCGCTCCCGTTTCACACAGGCACCGCAGCCCCGAGCTGCCAGAGCCGGGTGCGGTGACGCCGCTCTCCCGTCCCGCAGCTCCGACATCGGGCACAGAGAACAACAGCCCAGAGCGAACCTTTGGGCGGGGAACTCCACGCAACCCTCCCTCTGTTTTAAGGCTCTCCCTCCCTCAGAACACCTTTATCTTAGCACAATGCCCAAACGCGTCATCCTACAGACAAGACCGGGCCGGGTGTGCGAGCTCTCGACCTCTCGCCGCAATGCAAGGGAACACTCGTTATTCCCGTTTGCAACAGAGCAGAGACAGGAGAAACTCCGGTTGGAACACGAACCATCTCCGAGCTCAGATCATGTTTATTCCCGAAGGAAAGCAGCTGCGGAGCGGTGACCCGTTCATTCACGTGCCCTACAAGGAATGGAGGTGATCTCCTCCCGCACCGCACGCTCTCGCACCTCCCCGTTAAACTGCGTGGCGACTCGGGGGCTTTATCCGGTCCATGTCCACGTGTGCGCATATAAACACAAATATATTTCCCTTAGAAAAGCCATCTCCTACTGCTGATATCGAATTTGATTTGAGGGCCTCAGCAGCTCGGGAGGGAGACGGCTCTTTGTATGCACCGTTTCTCAAACGAGAATTAACACTGAGGAGAAAAAGAACAAAATAAAATGGTAAAGCGGCAAAGGATGTACCTGAGCATTCACCGGCTGAATGTAGGTTTCCTCTCCCAGAAAGCCCAACCCGAAGGACAGACAGACGGACACACAGACAGAGAGGGGGGCGGGGAGGGAGTCACAGCGATTTTGCAAGCGAGAAAACGCTTTTGAGCTCAGCCCGGAGAGGGGTGGCACAGCGCAGGGGGTGCAGTTCGCTCGGATTTGTTTATTTGGACGGAAGCAATCCGTGCGTTCGTAGGGGTTGCTTCGCACCAGCGCTGTCCTTCCAGCGGTAAAGCTGTCGCTGGGGATACCGAGGGTAAAGCCCCACCGCCCAGACTGGAGGCTCGGCCTCGGCTCCGGGGCCGTCCGTACTCACCACCCCTGTGCCGCGCTCGTGGGGATTGCGGGGACAGCGCTGCGGGGCCGCTCCGCACAGCGCCCGGAGGGGAGGGCGGCCCGACAGCACCACATGCGTAAAGCGCTCCCACGCGATACACCCACGAGGGAGACACGAGGATGTGATGAGGCCGAGCTCATCAGCGCAAGGGTAACGACAGGGACACTGCCGCTCCTTTTGGGGACTCTCCCAAAGCGGGGTTTGGTGCCTTCCCCTTTAAATTCATTTGTTCTTCTTAGTCAATTAATCTCTTATTCATTTTTTTTATCATTTATTTTCCCATCCATCTATCTATTTATTCGCTTACTAATGTTCACACCGGGTCTTAACTCCAGTTCTTGGTCTGTTCACTACAGTCATCAGTGCTCAGTGATCCTCCTGCTTTCCCTGAGAGCAACGAATCAGTCCCAAGGATACCAGTTTCCTCGGGATCCTCTTGAAAACGTATTTCCCCGAGATTTTATTTAATCCCTCCGCCCAAACAGATCTCCCAAACCACCCCGCAAACCCTACAATGTGGAAGGAGTCAAATTCTTATGAATACGCCTTTCCCAACTCGCAAGAATTAGGGGAGAAAAAAACTAAACCATATGTGTACAACGCCACATTCCGTATGCACTATGAGATAAAGAGCTTTGCGGCATTGGTTCCATGGAAGTCATTAAAAAGAAAGCCCACAGAGATTATATCTGCGTATGCGAGGCGAAGGCTCGCTTAGACCAATTATTTCGGGCACAGCAACGCTTCAACGCCCGAAAATAAAAGAATAAAGGAGGAGATGGCACCCGGATGGTGGCGACGGGCGTTGGGGGCTCCGTTTCCCGAGCCGTGCCATCTCTCTAATTGTTTTCTGCTTTCTTTTTCTCCCTTAAATTGGTTTTAGTCTGTGGGTGCTCGGCAATTCCCGGCTTTATTCCTCACGGCGGTACAACCTGTCCGCCTCGGCTGGATCGGGACGGAGGCAGTCGGAGAGCCGCTCTCCGTCTCCGCGAAGGTCCCGATGGAGGCTCAGAGGACGCTGCCCACCCGCGAGTGGGGCCAAGAGGGCTCCGGGGCAGCTCTCAAGGCCGGGAGCAGAAGGGGCTGTCCGAAACCCGTAGCTTCTCTTTGTTTTCAAAGGAACGTACGTCGCTTAGCTCAGTTTCAGCACAGTTTTTAGCACAGCTTTTAGCTGTTCAGCCATGAACGAATAGAGCCGAGGGGCCGTGTGTCACGGCCCGTCCTGCAGCAAGAGTAGATGCTGCTTCATCTACTCACACACCCACGGTGATGTCGTGGTCGTTATCAGGGTCAGGTGTATTTGGTCCCATTGCATGCTCTCTCTCTAACACGGAATAACACAAGCTTCTCCCTTTCCACCTAAGTCAGGAAGGCGATGAGTCGGGCTGCCTCCGGCTGAACTATTTGTAGTGTTTGGGAAGCAAGAGAACTTAACCAATAACCCCTCTATGGGCAGAGATGACCAACTCTGAGCAGTCCCTCTTGGTCACTAAAATCCTCCCCATTCCCCAGCTTGCTTTAGGGAAAGTGCTGGGGAATAGTGCTCGGGAGGGGATGGGTCCAGAGGGCTGGCCCCGGCGGTGGGGCTGGATTAAGGACTGGGGCTGCTCCTTTCTCTGCTCTTCAGGATGCCGGCACCTCGGGCTCTCCCTTGCGTACTCCAGCATCTTTCTGGAAGGACGCAGGGAGCGGACGTGGGCTCCTAAAGGCAAAAGGAGATAATTGAGCTCTGAGGACACGGGGACACAGCCCTTGCGCAGCGCCAGGACGAGGAGCCGACTGGAGAACCGGAGCTGCCCTCCTCCGCCCCAGTCCGAGAGCGCCCAGAGCACCGCGGCCGCCCCCTGGCGCTCCCTGCCTCCCTGCGGCGCATCGCTCGCTCTCGGGGTGGGACTTGCGGCAGTAGCAGGCTGGCAGATATCCACCGATGGAGCGAAAGCCTTCCTCAAATCAAAAATCAAACAAAATAAAATCATTAAAAAAAATCCTCAAATCCAAGCCCAAGCTGTTTACTATTCAGGAAATTTGGTAATTATTTTTCCCCTCCCTGTAGTGGCATTACCCTTCTTTTGATATTAGATCCTCGCTAGAGGCCCTCACTTTCGGACTGCAGACAGGAGACAGAGATTAAGGAGCCGCGGCAGAGGTTGTAGTGTAAGTTGCTTTGGGGATATTCTCAGGTTTTCTTTTTTTTCTTCCCTGTGAGACAGAATCAAAAGTATCAGGCCAGAGTGGGATAGCCTGCAGGTTTCTGTAAAGCGGACAACTTTGATGCTTTCATTGGATGCATTATTTATTACTTTGGATTGAACTGTCTGCCCTCCAGCACTCTCTCTGTGTTCATCCATGCAACAAGCATTGCTAACTGTGCACCTCAGGAAGGAGCGCTATAGCTCAAAGCCAAGTTCATCTTCAGCTGGGAAGCTCAAAATGTTCGGCAAACATTAGTTTAGCCTTCCTGCATCTCTGCTACGAAGTCAGCAAAGGGAAGGGAGGCAAAGCAAGCTAAGCGATTTGCTGAAGGGCATCAGAGAAACAGAGAGTAAAAATAATACTAAAGGAGCCGAATACTAGAAGGCAGACAACAAAGATCCAGTCATTTCAAATATGACAAACTGCTGATACACATTCGGTTGCTTTCAATGAAACTGCAGAAAGAACATTCTACAAAGTTGATAGAAAATTCTCTCTAGTTATTTTAATTTTTCAGCTGCTGATATTCAGCTGCAGATACATTACACGCTTTCTTAAGCTGAAGAGAGCTAAGACAACTCCCCCAAACCTTCCAATATCCCTTAAATCTTCTCAGGCCACCCAGTGATCTCCCCTGACAACACACTCATCATCCACTGAAGCATCCTCATAAACCACAGAGATGACATTCACACTTCAGCTCATCCATCTCCCCAAAGCCAAGTGGAGAGAAGAGCAAAGCCCTGTGAGTCAGGGTTTTGCTGGCTGAAAGATGTGAAAAAAGAGGAGTTTCTACTCCAATGGAACCTACCAGCATGTGGTATGGGTGAGCAAGATGGATTAAAAGATCCGTGATGCTCAGCACTTCAATTTTGCCTTTATTCTCTACAGGTATACAGTAAATCTGAAAGCTGTTTCAACACTACCATGTGTCTGCAGTAAGTAAGGTCCTTAAAAATTAAAACCCCGCAAAACCAGATTTTATCTCTAGAGGAGTCAGTATAGCTTGCAATATTCAGCAAGACACCCAAATCCAAAGATCTTCAGCATATCCCAGAGCTATTTCTGCAATTATGGGGGCTGGTAAGCAGTCATGTCAGCATCAGCTGGCAGTTGAGGGCAGTCTAAAAAGAATAGGCGCCATACAACCACTCACAAGTTACTCATGTCCCACCACCCTAAACAGAATATTGCTGCTTTTTCTGATGTTGCTGTGGGAAACATCTGCCAGACAGGCTGTGAAGGAATGAATGTGGGCAGAGGAAGCCCCAGCCCCTGCTCCAGAATGTCTTTCTTGGTACAAGAACCACTTATGGAGTTCTTTGTTATTCACTCATCAAACACCATGAAGACAATCTTGACATACATTTGAACAACTGCTTCCGGTCACAATAATTCCCATCAGTCCCACAATGTTCAACACACAAAATCTTTGGTCAGTGAGGGGTATGTTTTAGGGAAGGAAACATGAGCATAAACAGGGTGAATGCAGTTAGTGACCACCTGAATAGGAAACTCTGGGTAACATCAGGGGGTAACATTGCTTTATAAATTTCATTTGTATTTAGCTTAGCAATATGTTTCTGTAAATGCTAAGGCATCAAGAAAGAAGTTTTCACCAAAGGCATGAAAAAGAATCTATATTCTGTGCTTCTATCAGGAAGCTTTATCAGTACCGGAGTATTGTTTCATGTGGACAGATGACAATAAAACCACACTAAGACTGGAGACACTTGCATGTGCACAAGTGATGCTGTCAATGCAGGATCTCCAGCCTGTACTTTGTGCCACCTGAGGTTCCCACCTATCTATACACATAATTCTTGGTCCAGAATTATTTAGGGTAGTAAGAGAGACCTGGTGCCATCTTGCTGTGTAGCAAGCTGCTGCTTCCCACCCAGGAGGGTGAATCCATTGACTCTTCAGATTAGATTCACAATGGCTTTACACTCATTGCATCAAGAAAGCAGATGGCTTACTTTACCACCAACACACAGCCTTGTGACTTCTCATGTCAGCCATATGAACAAGGCTATGACCATACTCCCATACCCAGGTTTTTACAAGCATGCTGTTACTACCAAACATTTAATAACTTTTAAGGACTCCAGCGCTGGAACTCTTGTCCTGACATTTTGTCTTGCAGATTGACCAAATATAGCACATCTGGAACTGATTGAGCTTTCTGGTGTGGCATAGATTTGCTGTTCCTGCCTCACATCCATGTTGGAGTGCTGAGAGCACAACAGCACAACAGACGTTAAGCTCAGGGCTTAGCTTCACGTTCACAGGCACTATGAGACCACTCATGTAGTGGATAATCTCATCTTCATGTCACGGTGTTCTGCAACAGCAATTTACCACAGTAGCAAAATCTCTACCCAGATGCTAAACCGTTTGTTAGAAACTAGCACATGGGATCATCCCTTAGCGCGGGTTGGAATTTCATCTTATAAAAACCAATTGTTGAAACCAAAGCTGCCTAAAAGATAATGATCCTTAGATAGTCTATTTGCATAGCAATAGGAAAGTGTTGTATGTGGAATGACTTTTCACTATCACTCAACAACATAAATACTTCTCTTTTGTATCTTCTACAATATAGCCATTAGCACAACAACAACAACAAGCCAAGTAACAAACAACAACAAAACAAACAAACAGTTAAGTCCTATGATGTATATTCTGAAATAATGAGAGGAGTAGCCTAGGTCCTGCCAAGACTTTCAGCTGCACAAGAAAATGGCATTCAGCTTACAAGTATTATTGCCAGACCATTTGAAGGAAAGTAAAGGTGCAGATTGGACTAAGCTTGGAGAGGGATACATCACTCTTATTTTCAAGAAAAGGAGAAAGGAAGACTTGGGGTTGTGATCCTCACATCTGTGCCTGGAAAGATCATGGAGCAGATCCTTCTGGAAGTTATGTTAAGGAACATGCCAGACAAATTAGTGATCTGTGAGATCCAGCACACCTTCAACAAGGGCAGATAGTGCTTCACCAGCCTGGTGGTATTCTATGACAGCATTGGTGGACAAAGGGCAACTGAAGTTGCCTAACTGTATTTCTGCAAAACCTTTGATGTAGTCCCACACCACATCCTTATCTCTAAATTGGAAAGACATGGATTTGAAGGGTGGACTGTTTGGTGGATAAAGAATTGGATGGTTGCAGCCACTAGATTCTGATAAGTGGTTCTCTGGCCAGGTGTAGGCAAGCGATGAGTAGTGTTCCCTGTGGTTACGTCTTGCTATCAGTACTCTTCAATTTCTTTGTCAGTGACATAGACTATGGGATGGGGTACACTCTCAGCAGGTTTGCTGATGACACCCAGCTGAGTGGTGCAGTTGACACAATAGAAGGAAGGGATGCCATCCAGAGGGACTTCAACAAGCTTGAAAAGTGGGCCCATGTGAACCTAATGAGATTCAATAAGGTCAAATACAGGATGTTGTACTTGGGTCAGGGCAATCCCAGGTATGTATACAGACTGAGGGCAGAACACGTGGAGAGCAGCCCTGTTGATAAGGACTTGGGGATCCTGGTGGAACAAAAGCTTGACTTGAGCCAGCAGTGTGTACTTGCATCCTGGGCTGCATGAAAAGAGGGATGGCCAGTGGGGAGAGGGAGGTGATTGTCCCCTGTCCTCTGCCCTTGTGAGGCCTTGCCTAGAGTACGCTGCATCTAGACCTGGAGCCTCCAAGCATGAGAAAGATGTGGAGCATGTCCAGAGAAGGGCCACAGATATTATCAGAGCAACACATACAGCACAGGGTGTAAGCATACCTCTTTCACTTTCAACTCTTCTTTCTTCCATCAGGAAAGATGTAATTTGATTTCTTCCTCACAACCAATTTGGGATAATGCCTTATCTTGATTTCCACAGCTCCACAGGGACCATGTATGCCAACAAGGTAACTGGGAACAGAAATGTTCTTTTGTGGAAACTCTTACTGTCCCTACTCACTGCACACCAGCAGGCATTACAGAGGGGTTTCATGGAGCATGAATTGGATGAACTTGAACAAGAAAATGAATTGCAGGAGTGCACCTACTGATCTCTAGTTGTAATTAAGCAGTAAATCTGTGGGAGAAGACTAGAGCTAGTGTGAAGGAAGTCTCTTTGAGAATATGTAGCATCAGGCCTTCTGCAGTATTAGTTTTGCTCTGAAGAGCTGTTTTAGTTCATCTGCACTGCTTTACTGGAGTAAACACTGTCACAGAACACCATCTAGAATGTGTGCTTACACAAATGTTCTAAAGAGGAAAAGAGGGAAGCAGAACAAAGCAATCACAGTAGGCTGGCATCAAACAATTTTTACTGATAGTAGTAAGTGCATGTTGCTTTACGCTCAGCTTCTTCCTGACAAACTCCTTTAGAGGGCTCAAGGAATGCTAAGAGATAGCCAGGTTAGGTCCAGCCAAATGCCAAGATGGTTAACTTCCCAGAAAACCATGCTCTCAGAAAACTGAAATAGGCATCAAACAACTACATTATAGCTGTCTTCTCTCAGGGGACTCTAATGATCGTGACTGTTAGCAGTGTAGGGATTACTGCACCGGTCAGATGTAGCTTTTGTTTTGAGAGATCCTGCACAGGAGCTACTAAAATAAAGAGGCTAAGCCAACAATCTGTAGGTGAACATATTCATTTTATAAAAGTCTAACTTTTCTGAAGAGGAAAAAACAGGCATATTTCCTTAATCCAAGAAGATAAGACTGGCAAGCAAGATTTGTTCAACTGAGAAGGGAAAGAGAAGAAAAAAACCCCACACAATCCATTCCTAAGTTAATGAAAAAACAGTGAATTAGATTGAAACATTGCTAAACATTCTAGGTAGAAAGACCTTACACCCAACAAAGGGCCCTTCTGAAGCTGTTATTACTGCTCCATTTCTGTAATGTTCAGAAAAATCTTGACAGTTTTATAGAAGTGCAATAGTTCAGAGCAGTTCAGGCATCAAGCCAGAATTGCTTGTTGGTGTCTCACACACTCACACACACACACCCTTTAAAATGGTATTGAAGGCATACGAATACTGCCACTTCTTTTTTCACTGCAAATGAGATGTGTTTTATGCCAGTCCTAGGTGTTACATGATTTGAACAACGTATGCATAAAAAGAAAGTGAAACTACAGTTTGTCTTTTGAATGCATGTTCCTGTCTTTGTTACTGGGGAAAAAAAAGAAAAGAAAAAGAAAAAACAAATAAAAAAGAGGTAGAAATCAGATCCATTATTGTTGAAGATTCTCTGCGTCAGCATCTCACAAGTACAGTACTAGTTTCTCCTAAGGAACCAACTGTAGGTGAGGCCTTTGGTCCAATCCAAGCATCACAGCAGGAAAGGAGTATTTGCTTTTCATAATGTTACATGCTTTGACTCACAACGTACAGAAGTCAGAGGTTGACAATTTTTGCGCAAGAAAAAAATCATTAAAAAGTGGAGATTTACTTTAACTGAAGCATTCAGTTAAACAAACCCAGTAAGCTTTAATCTTGATATTAATCAATAATACTAATCATGAGGTGTGTCCTATTTTTTTTGCCTTGTTTCCTATGCAGACTGGTATATTTTTTTTAATATCTTATGAAACACTGATAAAAGTCTAATGAAATACCTATGTAACCACAGCAATGTGTCCCCGTTGCAGTCTGCTACAGTTACTTTGAAATCAAAGACTGTTTTTGAATACATTTGTTATTTCTAGAGGACTTGTTAATACTGCACTGTGTTTTACCTCATTCTCACCATTCACCCTGCTCCACTTGCACTGACTAACATTAGAAACTCCACCATTATCAAATATTTGCCTCGTGGTTCTCTTTCTTCAGATCCTTAATGAGCAAATACAGCTCTCAGTGCAGATTCCAGATGCTCAGACCACTATGTCTTGTTTTGCAAAATTAACTAATTATTTCTGAATCATATAACTGCTAATTAAGTACATTAAAAACCAAACAACTTTAATTATTAAAATCTGCATTACATAGAAATTCCCAATTTTTTCAACTCAGTCATATAAGACTGCAGTTCTCCATGACAAATGACACAGGCACGAGCTCACAAAGTATGAAACTCTCAAAGTTTAAACACAGCACCATTAAATATGCTAGCACAGGACAATGAAGGCTTTCATTACATCTTATCATGTACTAGAATCATAGGATCAAAGAGTATCCTGAGATGGAAGAGACCCTCAAAGATCAAATCCAACTCTTGGCTCCAAAGGACCACCCAAAATTCAATTCCCATGTCTGAAAGCATTGTGCAAACACTCCTTGAACTCTGTGCCCACCGCCCTGTGGTGCAGCCCCTGTCCCTGACCCCCAGCTGCCCCTCCCCTGGCACAGCTCCATGCCGTTCCCTCGGGCCCTGTCGCTGTCACACACATAGCAGAGCTCAGCGCTGCCCCTCCGCTCCCTGTGAGGAGCTGCAGCCGCCATCAGCACAGCACTGGCCAACTTCAACTCTAAATAAGCTTTGGCTGCACAAATTTTTCTCTCTACAGATGTAAACAGCACCTCTTGTAGTACCCTGACATCACCTGACCTTGTTTGCAGTGTTCAGAAAGTTACCATCAAGGTGTCTCAGGAATTTTATGGACCTGTTTGTATCAACTGTGTGGTACTCCCAGCTAACACCTAACAAACTGATGTCACCCATTAGCACAATGGTGGCTGATCTAGAAATACCCTTCTACTCTTTACATAGTAATTAATTAGCGTTGTCATCTGGGCTGGGTGGTGATAGCAGAGTACCACAATGATATCTGCTTGCCTGCTTGTCCCATAATACTTAACCAGAGGGTCTCAATCATGTCATTGCCAATTGTAAGCTCAATACAGCCAATCTGTTCCATTACATACAGTGCCACAAACTGCTTCTCCTGCCCTGCCTGCCCCTCATGAAAAGCCCATAACCATTCAACATGACACATCACTCACAGGACCTCACTAGCACATCATCCTTCAAACTTTGGTATGTCATCCCACAGCTTATCACTGGCAGGCCTCGTTTCATCTCTTTTCATCTTCAAGTCTGGCTTGAAGTTCTTTCAATAAGCCCAGAAAAAAAAAAACAAAACAACAATTCTCCCTCTCTGAAAATGGTGCATCCTGTTAAGTACCACAGGCCTGGTGTTGCACTGACCATACTGTGATCAAAAAATCCAAAATTTTGCCAGTGACACCAGCCTCAGAGCCATGCATTGATAAGCTCTGCCTGGATATTTCTTCCAATATAAGCACCTGGATGGATAAAGAAAAACACTATCAGCACTCCCAAACCTTTAACCAATTGTCCCAAGAATCTGCAGAACCTTTTGATTGATTTCCTGATCTCATCACAGCTTAACTGTTGCCAACATCGAAAACCAATAATGAGTAGTAATCTGGGGCTGCACTAGGCTAGGAAGTTTTCTTGTAACATCTTTAATACAGGCCCCAGGGGGGCAGCAGTCTTCTGGGTCTAGTCAGCGTATTGGGACCTCTGTTCTCAGTCACCAATGACAATAATAGTAATAACAATAATAATTTTTCCTCTTAGTGGAGGTGGCTGTAATGCAGTCAGTAGGCTGACTTGCCCTTGGCAACTTCTCCAACATATAAAGACGATCATCCACATGATTTTTTTATTGTCCTTCAAATTCCTCTTGTGTCAGGACACCCAGGAAGGTGAGGTTTAGCAGTGAGGTTTCACAAAGATCTATTTAATTCCATTTTGATAAAATATTTTACCATAATCCTGGCTATGAGCTCATCACAACTTTTAAATAATTAATTTTGCAAATTATATAGAATTACATACAGATCAGCATAAGATCTCTTCCACGTGTCTTTTCTCACTAAACCTTTTCAAAGCAATCCTAGACTTGAACTGAACTGAAAATCTCAGGGCTCCCCTGCTATACCAAAAAGAAGGTGGAAAAAGATGAGTTAAAGCCTGTGTAGCTTTCTGACAATGAACTTCAGAATCAATCAGGAGGATGGTAGTGCTGGCATACGTGAAATTCACATCTGCTCTGCATTCTTTGGAGAGACTTCCAAAGAGGCCATCTATCACTAGGAGCCACAGTGAGTTCTACAGTATGGGTATCAGTATCTGTAAGATAGATATCATCTTGTCTATACCCCAGCTTCTTGTAGTGGTCTGTGGAAAAACCCAAAACCCCATTTGGGCAACCTTGTATTCTGCCTTTGTGTATTTTCTTCATAACTGTGATTGCCTGCACCCTTGTCTTCTGACCATCCTGACAAGTTCAGAGCTGGTCCAACTGGAAGGAACTGGCTTCATACCCTTTTTTGATGCAAAGAGCTTAGCTATTCTACTTTGATTCTGCAGAGGAATAAAAAGAAGTTTTTGTTTCAAACTGTTTAAAACAAAATAGCTGTCCCAGGAGCAAGTGACAAAAGTCCTTGCAACTGCTTGTCAGTTTCTACTGAAATCCCACCAGTCTTCTTACTTCTTGATAGACAGGGGTAGCCAGTTCTTTGGCTTTCTCTGCTCCAGTCTCTAAAATCTTTATCAGATAGGCTTTGTCTTCCTGGAGTTTCTTGATTTCATTCCTGATAGGTGTAAACTTTTGAATAACTGACTCTGCTACCACCATTTTGTAGTGAGCAGTATCAAGACCAACAGCTTGGTGCAGCACTTCTTCTATGCTAAGTCCCGTTACCGCAGCATGAATGGACACAAGGTTGGAGACACCAGGGCGTCTAGATGGGTCGTAAGTCACCTCAGAGGTAAAGTCAGTCACAGCCTTTCGGAATTTCAGCACTATTTCCTCAGGGCTGTCTGCTATGTTAACAGTAGCTAACTTCTGTGGGTCTGACTTAGACATCTTCACCGCTGGATCTCTGAGGGATTTTATTTTCTTCGTTGTACCTTAAAAAAAAAGAAAAAAAAAAAGTATTAATTATGCACACATATAGACAATTGTTTATTATGGTAATTGCTAATAACGTATGGTATTCATTGGTAAAAAGAAGTCCAGAAGAGGTAATCACCTTATTTTAGGGAGCTTTACCACCCAAAATTTCTTGGTAGCTCTCCCAAATATCAATAAAGACAGCTAGTTTTCCCTAACTAAACAATAATCAGCTCCATCACAGGGAAGGCACAGTTTAGATAAAACAAGTATAGGTATTGTACAAACTCCTAAGATACACCAAATTGAATAATGACATTAAGGGAATATTGCAAAGTCTTTTATTTAACAGAATCAACCCAAACTGTTTCAGTCTTTCACCAAGAAACATGATTCATAGAGTACACAGAAGTACCTCTGAAAGTATTCACACTAAATGTTTTATGACATCTAATAAATTCAACTAAATTCACCACATATTCTTCAGTGACTGATCAACAATCTACTTAAAGAATAATTCAGGAGACCCTAGAAGGGGCACTGTTCTGATACACCTTTTGGAGGAGTCTTATCACTTCCCTGTAAATCTGAAGCAGCCCAGGCAATGTAGCTGTCTATATCTAGTGAGTGTGAACAGCTTCCTAACCACATAATTTATCGAGGACAGTTCCTTGGTTTGTGTATGCTTGCTCACTTATGCTTCTCAAGAGGAAAGTGAAAAGTACTTTTTACAATTTGAGCTTTTTATTTTCTGTTAAACAGCCTCACCAGTAGCATAGGCTATATTCATCTCCTCTTTACAGTATTTACTATATAGTTGTTCATTAGAAACTGCAGAGCTTGCAAAACTCAGGAATCAACAAGCCCCACTCTGGGTCTAACTGGATCTAATACCAGTTTTGTCACAGAGGCCTGAAAACTGAGAAAGGTTTATTACTGTCTGTCTTTTCTAAGTTGAGTGCTCCTTGCCCTTTTGGGGCCGAAGGTCTCTGCTGTGCATTCCTCTACATTACTTATAACAAAGATGCAATGCTTCTTCCTTGCCCAATTTTTCACGTTTCTTAACAAACACACCATTTGCGCTATCTGACTCCCCGTCACCCCCCGGCCTATGACCTTGTAGCTCAAAAATGGCTGAGAAGATTTTACTTATAAGTCTCTTTGAGTTGAAGATAAAAAATGGGAAGTCTGAGGTCTGTAAGAGACCCTTACTGAAATCCACTGAAATAAATTAACACAGTTATAAGACTTCCGTGCACCGTAACAATAAACCTACAAGCTGTTTAGTATGCTTAATGTAAATATCTACTACGCAGACACTGCAGAATTCTGCTTGCTGGAGGTCTTTTGACTTGCTCGTTATACACCTCCTGAACTAGCAACATGGAATAGAGTCCCTCACTAAAAGCTCTAGAACTTGAACAGCAGGGCTGACTGACAGATCAGTGCATAACTGTCCCCCCTTGACTAAAATAATAGATGCTGCATACATGCCTCTACCAGGGATTTGTAACGCCTTATGTCCATTTTGGGAGTACAATTTCACAGTCTCTTGTTTCTTGTCACTTTGTCCATTTCTCCTCTTTTAGCATCAGTCTCATCTTTGCCTAGTCCTGGAGATTATTTCCACAATATTTAAATTTATCTTCAGACTTGAAGTGCAATTTAGGGAAAAAAAAATAAACTACAAAAAAACACAACGATTGGCTTACTCAAAATGGCTTTAGGCACAGGAAAGAATTCTCCATATTTCTTGTTAAAATGTTGTGCTATATCTTGGGCTAGTTCCAGGTGCAGGACTTGATCTTCTCCAACGGGAACATGTGTCGACCTTTTAATAAAAGACAGATACAGGAAACTCAGCAAAGCTCTCTGGTCCCACTGAAACGTTACTCTGCCATTATTAAGGGCCAGAATGAGCCGAATACTCAGCTGGCTAGGTAGAGGTGCTGTGTGAACAAGATCCTTAACTGATTGCTCATACTCATCCCAGCATGAATCTGCTTTTTTTTGTGGTGAACTGAAGCACATCTCCAAGGGTAGAAATATCTTTTCACAAAAACGTGTATGGTAAAGATATCGGTAAGAGCAAATAATTAAACTCAGCTCAAAGAAAGGTTTTGGTCCTATCTCCTGCTGTCTCCTTAGAGATCAAAGAGCATGTGTTAGATTTTGTGAACAAAGCAAGTAAGATCTGCCAGGCATAATGTCCAAACTTGCCTTGTCATATTCCAATAAGATGTAACTATTGTTGAGAAGTCGGTATTGTGGATTTACCAATGGAAGAAAAGAAGAGAGCGGCTCTTTCTCATGGTTCACAATTATATAATGTGGGCCAGCATTTCTACCCACAAGTGCTATCTTTCCTAGACTAGGATTGTTAGGATCAAAGGATCATTTGATCTCCTGTACTAAACTCTGTAGCGTGAATGCAGTTCTGGAGGAAAACACAATCTGCAAGTGAGGACATGAGGAGGTGAAGATTCCATTACTTCCCCTGGTGATTCTTTCCCACAGTTAATCATACTTGCTAAAAATATGCCATTCTTTTAGATTAAGCTGACTTGAAGTTTTGCCAGCTTTTGATTACTCTCCCCTCCCTCCAAGCAGATTTTTTCTTTCCTAAAGCTTGTAGGGTATTCAGCTCTGAATCCTGGATATGTTCCAGTGTAAAGAAGTTCACTTTGCATCTTTTCTGTTCCTGGAAAATTTTAGTTCAACATGGTACTTCTTCCTTCTAACTCCAAATTACAGGGCAGACATCTAGAAATCATTTTGTCCACCTTTATCCCCCATCAAACAGTCAGCAAGACGACCTAAAAAGTTACAGTAGCCAATAGGAAATCACAGTGGCCTACAACTAACAGAAAGAAAATAAGGTACCATAATCAATATACTTTAAGCAGGTCAAAAGAAATGTTTCCATATGACAAAATGGTTCCATATTCACAGTTTGCCACTAAGCAGAAAACATATTGTTTTTATAAATGTCTCTGCATGATTCTTTGCCTTTCCCCTTGCTGCTTTTCTTAAATATTTCTGTCCTGTTGCTATTTTTGTTCCTTTCTGTCACATATTTACCTTCTGCCCGTTTTCCTTTTTCTTTGATCCTTGGTTCATCTGAATTCATACTGTTTTTCCCCTCCTCCTGCTCTTAATTCTTTGTGACTACTCTTCTCTTCCTGTGTTTCCATTTCTCCCTGACTCTTGTTCCCTATATTATGTTTTTACATTTAAACATTTCTTATTAAACATACTATGCGAAATTTCTTCAAAGAGGTATTGTTTCTCTTTCACTTCCTTGTTTTGCGTTCTGTTTGGACAACCTGCTGTTAATACACGTAGTAGCAAACAAACCACAGACTTCACTAAAGAAGGATGAATCAAATGATCTTACTAGAGACAGAAGGGACATACATGGTTGAATTCAAACACCCAAAGTAGGGTAATTTACAATAAAGCTGCCTACTTAAAATACTTTAATGTCTTTAAAATACAATCAAATAAGCCTCACTGTTCAAAAAATAATTTTAATGTTCAGATTCTTCCTTTTGCTTACTTACGATTATTTTTAGATAAAATTCTCATAAATTAGAAGTATCATACTAGTCTTCCTTCATTAATGAGAACTGAGAATTACATTTGTCTAGATACATTTTTGAGGGATTAACAACTTATTGAGGACAGTTAAAATCTATCATGAAATACAACAGGGTACACTACAAACTCTATCAGATAGGGTGTATGTAGTCAGCTCAAGTATTTTTACAGTATACTGCATGAAATAAAGTACACTTAATCTTTTTAAAAAACTTAGGTACAAATACGTATGTATATGCAATATGTATCATTAAAATCGATGTGTTGTAATTCCCCGGGAATTGCTCTGAGGTGACGTGCTTTTTCAGTTTACAGCCGTGTGAGTTGCTTTGAACCCAAGCTAGATTTCAACCAGCCACTGCAAAAGTAAAAAGCTGTCATCCATTTCCAATTTTCCGATTTAATCACACCCAGCTCCTCCACTTAATAAGTTAGCACGTTGACCTGATGAATATTCACTTTAAGGCAGCTGAATAGACATTGCCCGTGGGCTCACATTTCTGCCTCTTACTTGTACAGCAGAATATCTGCTGCTTGAAGAACAGGGTAAGTCAACAAACCGACATTTCCATCATTATTCTGGCTGGCACATTTCATCTGTTTGGAAAAGAGAAAGAGTGAGAAATCACACTTTTGGCTAACAGTTTCAAGGTCTACAATTTTAGTTAATTAGAGCTCTAGTTTAAGTGTAGGTTCAGCTACTGTGTTCATTCGTCATGTAACTCTAGAGAAAGTGCACTATGTAGAATCTGCTTCTTGTGAATATGTACTTTTTGTTTTATATTCTATATTTATGTATTTTCCTACACTATTCTAATACAGTAGCAACATGAGAACAGAAGCTTATGTTTTCTTTCTCTTTGTAACCTTACTAACCAGCATGATTACAAATACAATATAGTCTGGTTGGGTTATTATAAAAACATAGTTTTAAATAGTATTTTTTAAATTTAAATTTTATACTTTATATTTTAAAAATTTAAATTATATATATGTATTATATATATATATATATATATATTATATATAATTTTATAATGATAACCCCTGCCTCTAAAATATTGTTTTTGGCAGTAAGTTTCTGAAATATTTTATAATCAAGATACAGAAAGGTATCTTATATTTCCCTGACAAGAGATCAAGACATAGTGATCACAGTCACCAGAATGGTCAGTGACAACCAGGAGGAGAATCCAGAACTTCAGAGGCAGGGTCCAGCATTCTCTGCATTAGTTCTCACTGTAGCCCCAGTCCATTCACTGTCCTGAAGTCCTTTACCACCACAGGGTATGGATCACTTAAATCAAGATATTCTGGCTCTAGATAATTTAGTCTGTTCTAGCAACAATACAACTACCTTTTAACAATAGTTAACTACACTAAAACCCTTAAAATCTGTACTATTTCATTAAGACTATACAAATACCTTTCAGTTTTTCTCATCGTATCATACAGATCCTGTCTTCCTTCTATAACCCAAGTGCCTGGACTCAGGGAACCTACTGTGCAAAGCCTAGCACCTGTAACACTTACCTACGGATTTGGAAAGTCAATCCAGTCGAAGTAGGATTTAAGAGCTTAACTTTAGAACCTTGGGTTTGAAAAGGTTGGCTTTAATTTATGCCATGCATTAACACTGGTTGCTGTATTTAAGTTTTACTGTTTTTATTTAATTAAGAAGAAAAACAGGAAAAAAGAAAACATCTGGAGGTATTTAAGACGGCTCTGAACTCTGCAAGCCAAACTGCTCTTAAGGATTTTTTCCCCTTTTTTGATACTTCTCTCTCCTGCCTTTTGTTTTTTTCTGCTTACTAAATGCCAAATAAAATGCAAGGAAATTAAATGTACCTATGCAGTTGATGCGGTAATGCTGATACAGTACCAAGATTAAGATGAGCATGAAACTTATAAAAGCAAACAATCAAGGGTCATTAACTTTATAATTGAGAACAATTTTACTATTTTAATTTTATACTCCTCCCCAACATACATTTCTTGGGACATAAGATTTACAGAACAGCCACTTCCCTTTATGGAACTCCTTAATCAACATGGCTCAAAGTTTCCACTACAATATCTTGTAGTTTTATGCACTATTAAACAAGTATCAAAATAACTCCAAACATTTGACGTAAATCAGTTTAATAAAATGGATTATACAACTCTTCCCATTTTGGTACAGCTACTGTAAGTTTCTGCCCAAGAAGATGTGTTTTCTTCTTTTTACTGTTGTACTAGAGAATTCTTAACCCTAAACCAAGGACAGCAAACATACAGCTTATACTCAACAAGTAACAAGTATTTCAAGGACAATAATTGTATTGAATTCCCATATATTTTATTATAACTTAATAAACTGCTCATACCTTCCACTGAGGCAAACGTAGTAATCGTGGCACATTAGTTAGGCATCCAAGAATCCAGGCAAGTTCTGTGTGCTCAGGAACCTGAAAATACAAAGTCAAAACATATTCTAAACTTCTGCATTTTTATGCCCACTTTCTCAAAATCAATACAGATAATATCTGAGATCAGAAAATCATTTATTTGTGTGGATTTTTATTTATTTTTTTCTTCTTTTTGTATAGCAAAGCCAGCAGTGATAAAGTTACTGAAAGTTCTGGATGCAGCACAGATTTAGCAGCAGAGCAAGGCTCTTGATTCGGACAACTTACAGTACAATAAAGAAATAAATTGCTTTAGCAATAGTAACAGATCTGAACTTGCATAAAAACTAACTGCATTTTAGTCACTGTGCCACAGCTTCCTCACATCTTCAGATAATCAAAGTCTTTGCCTTTCTCATTTCCAGTGTGAATCTACTGAAAAACCCAAAAGCCACCCAAACTACATTTCTTCTGCACCACAGACCTACTTGTACTTGTTTCCTTTACTTGTCCTGGCCTGCCTCAGTAGTGCTCTCCAAGGACAGGCCCAGAAGTCCCATTTAAAGTCAGACCTCCATTTCTCTGGCTGAACTGTGTTATACTTCAGCATATCTGAAATTATAATACCAGATGAAAAAGAATAACATGCAGGTCCAACCCTCCTGCCATGGAAAGGATTGCCACTCACTAGATCAGGTTGCCTAGGACCACATTCAACACGGCCTCAAACACCTCCAGGGGCGGTGCATCCTTAGCTTCTCTGGGCAGCCTGTGCTAGTGCCTCATTGCCCTCTAAGTAAAAAAATTCTTCCTAATACCTAAACAAACTCTACCCTCTTTTAGTTTAAAGCTATTCCATTTCTCCTGTCACTATCAGAACCAGTTAAAACAAACAAACAAACGAACAAAACCCCTGAAGTACTGAAAGGATGCAACGAGGCCACTACAGAACCTTCTCTTCTCCAACTAAACAAAAAAATCTCCAACAGTCTTTCCTCACAAGAGAAGTGCTCCAGCCCTCTGATCATCTCTGTGGCCCATCTCTGGACACGCTCCACATCTTTCTCATGCTGGAGGCTCCAGGTCTAGATGCAGTGTACTGTAGGCAAGGCCTCAGAAGGGCAGAGGACAGGGGGACAATCACCTCCCTCTCCCCACTGGCCATCCCTCTTTTCATGCAGCCCAGGATAGATTTGGCCTTCCAGGATGCAAGTACACACTGCTGGCTCAAGTCAAGCTTTTGTTCCACCAGGATCCCCAAGTCCTTCTTTACAGCACTGCTCTCCACGTGTTCTGCTCTCAGTCTGTACATGTATCTGGGACTGCACTGCACTGACCCAAGAGCAACATCCTGTACTTGGCTTGTTGAATCTCATTAGGTTCACATGGGCCCACTTTTCAAGCTTGTTGAGGTCCCTCTGGATGGCATCCCTTCCTTCTATTGTGTCAACTGCACCACTCAGCTTGGTGTCATCAGCAAACCTGCTGAGGGTGTACCCCATCCCATAGTCTATGTCACTGACAAAGAAATTGAAGAGTACTGATAGCAAAACAGAACTACGGGGAACACTACTCATCACTTACCTACACCTGGACACAGAACCATTTATCAGAATCTAGCAGCTGCAACCATCCAATTCTTTATCCACCAAACAGTCCAGCCTTCAAATTCATGTCTCTTCAATTTAGAGATAAGGATGTGGCATGGGACCATATCAAAGGTTTTGCAGAAATACAGTTAGGCAACTTCAGTTGCCCTTTGTCCACCAATGCCTTTGTAGAAAGCTTTGAGGTTGGTGAAGCACTATCTGCCCTTGTTGAAGGTGTGCTGGCTGTCATAGATCATCTCCTTGTTTTGTAAGTGCTTTAACTTATCTTCCAAATCATCAAAGACTATCTCCATGGTGTTCCCAGACACAGACATGTGCCTGTAGTTCCCTGTGTTCCTTACCAGCCTCTAGTTTCCCAGGTAGTTTCCCTTTTTCCTTTTATTGAGAATGAGAGTGACTTCTTCCAGTCATGAAGGATGTCACCTGACACCCATGACTTTTCAGATATGACAGAGATTGGCTTGGCAGTTCTGCAGTCCTACCAAAACAAATGCTCATTTGAAGGTGAAAGTGAAGGACCAGGCCTCAGGCCTCTGCTTTCTGCAAGGGTGGTTTTAAAAGCGGGTTGAAACTGAATATCTTTGAGGTCCTTTCCAACTTAGGCCATTCTATGATTCTGTGATAAAAAGATGAGAGAAAAGGACAATCAAGCGCAATCCTGTGTAACAAACCCTTAATTTAGCATTCATATTGGACAAAACACCACAACAGATGAATTTTAATTGTTTCTGAATCCCATTAGAGAGGGGGATGTTCCCCTCTTCCTGAATCATAGAATCGCAAGGTTGGAAAGGACCTACAACATCACCTAGTCCAACCATCCTCCTACTACCACTCCTACAGCAAGCTACTAAATGATATCTTGTAGCTCCTCATCCAGACACCTCTTGAACACTGCCAGGGACGGTGACTCACCCACCTCCCTGGGCAGCCATTCCAGTGCCTGACCACTCTCTAAGAGAAAAAGGAAGACATTTTACAGGGTGAGACAAGAAACGTGCCAAGAAATAACCTTTATTTACACTATTCAGCTTTTACAATATTCATTTCAAGGTTAGCAAAACAGGCAAGCACTGCTGATGTATACTCTGTTTTCTAATTTACTTTCAGCCCTTTTGTTCTGTTGCTAATTAGCTATATCTGACATAATCATCAAAAGAACTAGGTGGTCTATATTCTGTTCCTTTGCTTACACGCTCTATTCCCTTCTTTCAATATTGGCAGGTTTGGATGCTTAAGAGCATGCTAACCACCTCAAAGATGTTCAAATCATCATGCTTGCTCCAGATGGAAGGCAGTAAGAAGTGTTTGTTAACAAGTAAAAATTAGCATTATTAACTGCAATTCCTTTGTTGTCACATCTTATATTTAGTCATTTCCTGGCTAACAGTCATTAGACTATTTTGGTTGCCAATGTTGCATAAAGCTATCTGACATCAAGACAAAAGCTCAGTGATTGTTTTAATATAAATTTCCCCATGCTTATAAGACTTGCTATTTTCTGTGTACAAGATAAAGTGCATCAAGATGCACCAAATGTGCATTTCGCAAAGAAGTAAACTGTGCCGAATTGGAAATTCTAACCTCAGACCTCTATTTCTTTTAGAAGGAATCACCATCTGGTTCAAAGTGGTTTCTGATTCCTTTCTTCTAGTCACGGATAGAGAGGAGATGGTGCTCTGTTGCACTTGTGTTGACAAGGACTCCCTTTAAAAACTATGCACTCATTGATCCCTCTCTGGCAGTTGTTGCTCCCACAGCCAAGCCTGCATGTGTATTTCATTGCATCAGTGGCTTTGACATTACACCAGTTACCAAAACTCCAAGTGATCTAAATAACATTTGTTCAGTCAAATCTGCAGTTCTGTGTTCAAGCAAGTTATATTTACTTCTTATCTTTAAACACAATACAGTCCTTTCCTAAGCAAGGCTAGAAGCGTGTTGATTACTGTGGAAAAAAAAAAAAAGGCTAACAAAAAGGAGAGAAAACACAAAAGAGTGCTCAGAAGGGTAATGATTTCAGCTGGAAAAAAAATCAGTACTGAAGCCTAATGGGCAAACATTTATCACCCAGATTGCAGTAACTGAATGTGTGTCAGTCTGTGAATAAAGAGGTATTAGGCTTAAACAACAAATCATTTGTCAGGCTAAATCATGGTTTAAGCTGCTGTGTTTTACTTGGCAAGAAGGGCAGGTAATTGGTGCATTTGGTCAGTCACTGTGCATCAGTTTAAATGTTTAAATTAGAGCCACAGAACAACACCAGTTAGATTTGGATAACTGTATACCAAGAAACTGGAAGAAGAAAATATGTATACGATACAAGAAAATTACAGGCCCAGTTAACCCTTTCTAGCACTAAGGAATGCAATGCATTACAATTATGACAAACCACTTTTCTGGACAAACTCAGTTAGCCTCCTGCTACCACCTAATTCAATTGAAAATTCTACTGAAGGCCTTCGCTATGCAATGGAAACATAGAGGAATATAAGAAGTACCATACTGTATTACAGCAAAGCAAAGCAACATCTAGTCTATACAGTACATGAGCATATTGCTTCCTGAAGTGTCTTCCCCTCACACACTACCAGCACCCATAATAAGTTGGGAATATCAGAAGCTAATTTATCTGGCCTAGTCCTACTAGAATCCATACTTCCTGTATAAACACATAATCTCTTTTTGAACCTTGTTATACTGCCTGCTCCATAGCATCAGCCTTCTTCTCTACTTCTGAACTATTCTAGATCTTCCTTTCATTTCAAGGGTGCAGCTCTGTCGCTCTGCCACATTAATTTCCCTTTTCCGCATCGCCACACATGCACCGCATCCTTCTTGAGGAGCACACACTAAAATAAACTCAGTAGTCAAGATGCGAACACACTCAAGTTCTGTGCAGTGACAAAATGACTTTTTCCTTGTTCTTTTTTATTTTTTGTAAATTTCTAAATGTTATTTATTCAAAAATGCATGCAAGGGTAACTATTATGATGGCTGTATGTGTGTATATACGTATATGTATACAGCCAGTGAAGTCCTTATTTAAAATAATGCTCCTCGGGGATAATAAAGATATCTTCTTATCTGTTGGTTTGGGTAGCACCAATTTCTTAACTCATATTTCCTTAATAAACGTGTATCTCACTTCCCCATTTTGCCAGCAAACGTTCTCTGGTCTATGATGTTACTGTGATGCAGCAAAACGTCACCATGGGGACGTTTGTGGAGGTTCCACTCCCCACAGCACGGGTGCCATTCTGCTTCCTCCTACTGGACGCAGGTCAACCTTGCTGGTTGAGGAAACTGTTGAAGACAGGAATTTCTGTCAAGGTGAAAAAATAATAATTCAAATGGAGACACCTTCATCGGAAACATCAGGTGTTTCTGTCCAAAACACCAACTCGGCAGTCTCAGCTTCTGCTGCCCAACGAAACCATCGTAAAAGAGCAGCCCACAATGCTGCCTTAGGACCGACCCAAGAAGAAAAGGCTTCTGAATTTTCTCGTGAGGAACCATGTGCCAAAAGACGACATCATGACCTTTCTGAGAGGTGCTCTGCCAAAGCCAACGACTTGTCATCCTGCTACTTTCTGAAAAGTCTCTGGAAGGTTACTGAAAGCAATCACTTCCAGTCCATTCACTGGGATGATGATGGAGACTTCATAGTGATCGAGGAACCATTGTTCAGAATGGAAGTACTGGCCAGGACAGGTCCTCTCAAAATCTTTGATGTTGACAGCATGAAAAGCTTTGTTCATCACCTTCACCACCACGGCTTTTACATCACGGAAGGGGATTTTCCAACCTCTGCCTCAGGAGCAGAGGGAGCAGCAATTTCCACTCCTTGTGAGGTATGTAGTACCCCCAACATGTCAAATAGCTCTTGGGACATTGGGATTGGTGGCCAGTCAGTCCAAAGTGAGGTGGCTGATGGCTGGTGATATTTTGGCACTTACGCTTTCAAAAATCCTTCATTTCTCTGTGGCTCGCAAATGGCAAAAATGCAAGCAAGGGTGGCTGTGACCAGGGCTGCTCTGAATGTAATGAGTCCTGTTATATGTTGGCCCATGGTGACAGAGGCGGAACTGAATTCTTTCACGTGGAAAGAAATGATACCCATCGACGTACAGTGATGACTGCTGAACATTTATGGAGAACAAGGAGTGGATGTGAGCATGGAGAGGTGGTTCAGAAGGGTGCTGAGAAATGACAAAGAACGTTTTGTAGCTGACAACTTGTTGTATCAAATTACACTACTGGGCACTTAGCAGCTGTTGTAGTTTCCACAGAAATAAATAGGAGGCAGTAATTTTGGAGAGAACTATGTACTTAACAATACCATAAACTTTCAAACTCACATATTTCTGTCTGAATTGCCCGAGAGTCCTCCATCTCAGTCTCTCAAGATTCTAATTATTAGTTATTGCATCTTTGTTTTTCCAGTCATGGAACTGTGGTAATGAACCCTTTCCTTTTGTGATTTGCAGTTACTCTGCTACTATAACCCCTATTTCAAGAGGGATTATCTCCTGCGGCAGAAAAGATTCAAGAGGAGTGTTGGTGTTAGAAGGAGAAGACCAGCTGCATCCTCACCAGCTCAGGATTTGAGGGAGGGCCCACAGAGAAGACTGCTGGAGATGTAGTCAGGTGCTGCTGCTTTGGCAGGCAGTGAGCTCCCTGTTACCACCCAGGATGCTGCTCCTGCTGCTTCTTGCAAATGGCACATCTCTAGTACCAAGAGGACCTTCACCAGGGCTGGGACCAGATAGCAGAGCTGGAGGTGATAGAGTTGGATGTCCCTACGACTGATGCTCCAGGAAGCACTGCCGATGTGAATAGTACTTTGTAGATGGGGTAGTTTATACAATAAATGTTTAGACTGTTTTTCCATTATCCTGTCCTGTTTCTTCAGTTACTCTTCTTATGTCCAAGAGTGTGGGGCCTTTGCTGATCCTGTGAGCAGCATGTCTGCAACTGGCACTGCCCTTATACCTACCAATCTGAGTCATGCAAAAATGCAAGCAAGGTTAGCTATTATGAGGGCTGCTATTTTTATACTTTGGCTCATGAAGCCAGAAGTCGAATTTGATGTGATACCATTAAGCAGAATAACGTCTTGATGTGATATAGACTTTGTTTTTGCATTGGTAGCCTTCTACATCTAGAGGAAGGATTCTTCATCAAAGGAAAGTGTGATTAAGTCTTGTTCAAATGATGGATATAGTCCAGTTACTAGCACTAAGAACTTTTGCTAACAAATTGCCTTTTCTGCAATGCTTTCTCTTTTGCTGTTTAGCTTTCATTAAAAGTAGAAATCCAGTTAGCTGGTTGCAGTAGACATTTCACTGTTAACACAAAAAACATTTCTATTTTATTTTCCAGTCTTGGACTGGTACTGTGGAGTTTAGCTGGAAATTAAGTGACGTACTTCAACTTGATAATGTGTAGTCTTTACTGTGTAGAAGAATAAAATCTAACATTCATCATTCCAATGTAATTCATATGGTTGTTTTTTTTCCCCATCTTATGCTCTTGTCTGGTAGTTTTGCTTAGGAGTGTGGTGATTTGCGAGTGAAGAAAAGCTTATAAGATAATCCTATTGAGGACTGTACTTGCCTTGGATTCCTGGTGCATCTTTATGGCTTCTTGGCTTTATAAATTGATATTTGATACTTGTTCTCCATTCCTAGGAAAAACTCTAGTAGTTGTTAAGTACTCTGCATTCCATGCGATCATTTAACTTCCATCCAGGCCCAGGTGATGTTACCAGCACAGTCTGCTATAGGGTTGGTTTGTGACTCTTCAACGGCTGCCTAGCACTGAGTGTAAACAAGGTACAAATGAGACCACTCAACAAGAGTTGGTAAGAAGGACTGTTCCAGAAGATGATTCAGTACTTAGGGTGAAATCTAGAGAATCTGGTTAAAGGATGTAACTACAAAAGTTCTTAACAAGCACTCCCCTACTAATTTTCACCTGATTCTGGATAAGGCCCCTGGGCATATCTGCAGCCTGCCCGTTCCTGCTTAGCTTTTACTCATTTCTGAGTGTGGGCATCAGAAAGTTGTGCGTCAGAAGCTGAAGTGCCTTCCTGCAGAGATTCATTCTTTCATTTTGAATACAGATTTCCTTAAATTTCAACTTAAGTCCTTCTCTGTAAGGGACTTCAAAGTTGCCTCATATCTGTTACATTGCAACAGCATAACCTCACTAAGAGCTATACTTGAAATTTGCACAGAGCTTCAAAGATCTCTTCTTGACAGCATGGAAGACAAACAAACAGGTCTGGGGAGGTAATCTGGATACCTGTGTACTAAAAGAAGTGTGGACAGAGGACAGAACATGACCTAAACTTCAAAAGAAAGGAAACATCTTTTAAGGATTTTTATCACTCCATGACATACCAATTAGTGCTCCCAAAAAATTAAAGAGGTCTTTTATAAGGAAGTGCTCCCCACATTTGTTTTCTAGAAGAAGAGATAAGATTTTATTAATGCCTAATGCTGAAAGCAGTATGTTCAAAACAATTGGTAATGCACCTTTATATTGTGCAGTTAAGGAGCATAAAGGAGCCATGAAAAAGACAAATTAGGCTGCTCTTGAACCAAAGGCACACAACAACTGAAGCACCCACTGAGAAACTTACATGATGGAAAAAAACCTACATGATAGAAAATATGACATGGCATCCCAAATTTCCGTTCAAAGAAATAATTTTAGCGTGGAATAAATTCACAGTTACAAAGGCAACACCTGTCTTAAAGAGTATAAGCTAAGAAATATATCAAGCTGTGAGGGAGAGGTGATAAGCTATTACTGATAAATCAATTAGTTGTCACAGCTGTCACTATTACTTTCAACCACTGTAATAACTTATCCTCATTTATATTTGGTTAAAATTGACATAAAGTAAGATCAGGTTCTTCTGTCCCAAACATCTGAAGAATATCCCTGCTGGAGTCAGACAGTTATAAAATCAGACAGAACACAATTACTTGGCCCAGAAAACCTTTTTCCTCACTTTGTTCATTGCCAAATGAATTTATTTTCAGAAACATCTTCTTCGTTGAACCAACAATACTGTCTGAGTAATCAGTCTGATGTGTTTATAAGATTTGTAGAGACAGGAATGTATAAAGAGCAACATTATGGATCTGAATAGGCTGGATTGATGAGCCAAGGTAAACTGCATGAGTTTCAGTACAGCCAAATGTCAGGTCCTACATTTTGGTCACAACAGGCTCAGGCAATCCTACATGTTTTGGGGGGAGTGGCTGGAAACCTGCCTGATGGAAAGGGGAAGTCATCCTGCCCCCGTACTTGGCAATGGTGAGGCTTCACCTCAAGTACTGTGTTCAGTCTGGGGCACCTCAATACAAAAAGGACATTGAGGTGCTGCAGCAGGCCCAAAGAAGGGCAGCAAGGCTTGTGAAGGGCTTGGAAAATAAGCCCTATGAGGAGTGACTGAAGGAACCGGGGCTGTTTTGTCTGGGGAGAGGAGGCTGAGGGGAGACCCTATTGCTGTCTTCCAATACCTGAAAGATGCTTACAAAGAGAGTGGGGTTGGTCTCTTCTCACTGGTGACAGGGGATTAATGGCTTCAGGTTGGGCCAGGGGAAGTTTAGGTTGGATATCAGGATAACCCTATTTACAGAAAGGATTGTTAAACACTGAAATAGACTCCCAGGGTTAAAAATGGTTAAAAACCATTTGGATGTGGTGCTCAGGGACATGATTTAGCAGCAGAAGGTTGTTAAGAGTTAGGGTAGTAAGGTTAGGTTGCAGTTGGACTTGATGACCTTTAAGGTCTTTCCTAAACTGAGCAGTTCTATGATTCTATGATTCCAAGAAATAAACCAAGTAAACTAAGAGAGAAGAGAGGAAGTGGAAGAAGATTAAATTTGAAAGAGAAAAAAAAAAAAAAAAAAAAAAAAAGAATTTAACTATGATTTCTTCCCACTGAGCTTTAGTTACGTCTAGCCCAGTCCTATGAATGAGAAAATGGAGATATGAGAAAAGCAGAATAATTTTCTAAATTAGTTACATACTTCCTCTTATAACAGGAAGTTTTCAATGGATTATTCTAAATTAAATGGACTTTAATGAATTTATAAGCTGTGATGCAATGGAAGCTTTTAAGCCTCTCTGAAAATTGGACAAGAAGTATCCTGAATCCATTCAAACTCTGCCCACAATACAAAGCAGATGGATGTTTCTGGAAAATAATAGCAGTACAACAGTTAGCGCACATATTTAAACTGTCGTATTTTGGCTTTTGGAGTTAAGGCTAAGACAAATTGGCAAATTCCCACCTCCCAGAGTTACTGCTTCAATTTGCTCGCACATCGCAAGAATACTCAGTTTGTTATACTAGAAAAATAAATCACCCCATCCAAATGGCTGAAAACTGCAATTTTCCGCCCAGAAATTGAATGTTATGTTGTCCAGAAACTTGCAGGACTTCTCAGAGAAGCATTAGGGCAGCATATCAACTTCTGTCTGCTCAATCAACTCTGATGGAATTTTAGCTTCCCCTGGGATATTTAGCATGTGTTGATGAGGATAGGTAGGTGGACAGGAAGAACAGTCTGAGACCACATTAAAGCAACAGCAGATTCTAAAATTGTTTTGACTGTGAAGCAGATGAGACACAAGATGGTTATGGGTATGAACTTAAACATGTATTGTATCCACCAGAAATCAGAGTAAATGGGTTATACCATACACGCTTACCATGTGTGCAGATTGCTTACTGCCTTCTTTTCTTCCCCTCACTCTGCTTTTTGTTTTTAATAAAACATCCTATGTTTTATGAAAGAAGACTGTTACAGCTTTTATCAGTTATGGTACAATTTAAGGAATAAATTTCTTCTTTTTTATAGTATTCTCAGGATATGTTGCAGAAGTCATTATTCTGTTACTTCTCCTTCATGCCTGGTAGACACGAAGGCAGCTATTCAGTATGTATCCTGACACTGTTTTCTCCAAGAGGAAAGAGGGTTTTATATCTGGCAGCTGTGGTCCAAAGCAGAATTTGTAATTTTGAAATATGCGATTTAATTTTTACAGAAATTGTCTCTTTTCCATGACTCGTCTTCCCACCTAGGAAAATGTAATTGAGAAAGAAAATTGTAATGAAGGTGCTTTGCTTGTTGGGAGGCCATTCTAGTATTCACCATATACCATGATTATGTTTTCTTAGACTCTTTATCTAGATATGCTGGCTTATAGCTCTTCACAGATAGCACTGCTCCAAACACAACCCTAAATATTCACCATTGTCTTCATAGTTTCTAAATACTTTCAAGTTCTCATCACTTGTTCATTCTAGCTGCTGCTTCCAAAAGATGGAGATCAAATTAGTATGAAGTATATGAGGCATTCGCAGAACACATATGTATATGTACATAGACAAATATTCAGACAGCTATTTAGTTTCTGTTTACATGTGTCATGAAAAACAGTAATTTACAAAATCCTGAAGCATACGTAGCTAATTTTCATTTGGAGATGACCGAGCTGTATACAAGATGAACAAGAACAGATGCCACATGCCTTCAAAGTAATATAAAAATCACCTAATCATTCCTCTCACTTACTTGCAAAGCATGGACATTAGAGAAATCAGTTCTGGGACTCAAAGGTAACCTATATCCTCACCACTGCAGTACCTTCTGGATCTGCTGTAAAACTGAGAGCACTCTCTTCTCATTATACTTTTTTTATCCCCAATTTGTGTTTAATATTGTTCAGCCTTTTGTTTCCTGCTTGGATTGGAAATCATGATAAAACATGGGAAATCCTTAGAGCTATTTCAAATAGCTCTGGATTAAAGATTTGATCTGCGTAAACTGTGCTGTAAATAAAAGGCTACTGACAGTGAAACCCTTACCAAATGCACAAGGTTTTGGAGAAGCTAGATAATCAATATTTTTTTCACATATGGCAAACATATTCAAGGGAAGCAACACAAGAAACAAGAAACAAGAACAGAAAGAGTAAGCTAAAACAAAAAACTCTCTTCAGCATTTCTAGACCATTCTTGCCCAGTTTGATCCAGAGAACATAAAAGGATGCAGGATAATTTGCAATAGTAACTGTACGACCAATTCTCTTAATAGGAGCTTGCCCTTACTGCAGATTTCTGCAGTGCAAGAACTTCATTCTGCTTTTACTGCTAACAAAGATGGGTGCTTCCAGTCATTACTTGTAGCTCGTTTCAGTGATTAAAACCAAGTTTGCATTTCATAATCGCATAACTGCATAGGGTTTGTTGAAAAATGAACTGAAGTTTTAATCAGACGTAACTGTGGCAGCACCCTGTGAACTACAGAAGCACAATTTTCAAGATAGAATAGAAAATACACCAAGAACTGTAACATGCTAATCTACTGGGATCTCCTTCTTTTTGATACTGAGTTGAACTGATAGAACACCACACCAAATATGTTAAACAATTCTGTATTTGCAGATTAAATTCTTCTTTATTTTTTTTGCTGTCCTCTGAAAGCACAGCCATGTCAGTATCCAGCCAGTTTTGCTCATTTTGTTTTTACACGTAGGCCAAATGCTTGTAAACAAAATCAGTTCTTTTTTAGACCATCTTTAGGGACTGCTACAGTTGCCGAAAAGGAGCAACTATCTTTCTTTTCTTTTTAAAGTAGTAATTATCAATCAAAAAGTCAAGCAAGAAACTCTTAATTAGCAATAGCTACAACCTATCTCACAACTTTATGCAGAACAGTCATTTTAATATTATGTCACTCCATAGCTTACTATTTCTTTATCATACTAATGCAATTATCACATCAGCAATGTTCCTGTCTCCTCTCCTCACATCAGCAGCTACATGCAGATATTCCTTTTAATTGCTTCCAGAGATATGTCTGGTCCCGTTAATGCAATTGTAACAGGCCAAAGTGCATCTCTGTATATACCTGACCCCCACACATAGCTTCAAGACTTTTAGGAAGGCAACTTCACTGCAGCCTGAACCTAACAGAATGATCTGGATTCATGAACAACTGGCATAGTCCTTCTATTTGCAGTACGACAACAAGCTTACAAAAGTCTGCAAAAATCAGCCACTTCTGAAAGCTGTACTGATACACTTGTGGTGAGTACTATTAAGAACATGGTTCAAAGCATCAAACCATAGAAAGCAAATATGTAATGCTTTAGATTAAATAACAAGAAAAAAACATACCTGGACAAACAAGAAAGCCCAGAAAAATTAGGAGAAAAAGCAGTACATTTAACAAAGACAAGCCATCACACCACAGTATAAAACAGAATCAACTTTGGTGGCACTTTCTACAGAAGTGGCACCTTGGGTACGTAAAAGAGCCCAGCAGATTTTTGAAGTTAATTCATTCAGTCCTTTCCTGAATACATTTCAGACTGCACTGCATCCTGTGCCAAGAAGTTCCACAGCCTAACTACGGGCTTCAAGAAATGCAATACTTTTCTGCTTGTGCTGAATTAAGATGATGCTCACTTATTTTGACACCTGTTCATTACTGTATTCAATAACTTCAGTTTGATATGTTAGTTTATGTGCTTCAATGGTTAAAAAGGTTTTCCTTATCTATTTTCTCCATACCACCTTCAGTTTTATAAACCTTATATCATTCCTCTCTAACCACAATCTGCAAATAATTTCTCTTCTGTTTTTCACACTGAAGAGTCCTAGGCTGTGTTTTTAGTTACTGACCAGTTAGTTCAGTAACTAAAGGAATTGTTCAGCTGCTTTAAAAAAAAAAAAAAAAAAACAAAAAAAACAAGAAAAAACAATCCAGACTGGTTTTTACTGTACTATTTACTGGCTTGTAACTCATACTGAGATTCCAGTTAATGTCAGCATCAACACAGATGAGATTAAGATAGATTAGAGCCAAGTAAAAATTCAAACTTTTAATTTAAAGTGACAAACAGATTTGAACAAAGGTTAAATTAATCACATCTTCCATAGGAATTCTGTGTTAATGTACGGAGATTTGCTTTTTCCTTTGTGTTAGAAAACAAAGCATGAAGTGGATCTGTCTTCATCAATTCAAAATCCAGTCAAGGAGATGGAGTCATGACTATCATTCGCAGTTTAACAACAACAGTAAACTGTTGGTAAAGAGCTGTTTGTAACCATGTTCAAAAGAGAAATGTAATGGCTGGGTTTTATCTCTCATTGATAAAATGTGTATAGCACCTTTGCAGTACTACTGCAAGTTGGATGGCTGTTTAAAGATACAGCAGAAGCTATGACACATCTGCCAGTCACTCATAGTAGATGCTGTGCTGCTAGCAGATTGAGTGGTAAGTGCCAGTGCAAAAACAAAGACGTGTTTTACTGGCCCTTATGGTTGTACAGACTGTTTATGTGTTTAAACATTAACCTTTTGTGACCAAAGTGAAACCTATGGAGCTAAATTACTGCTTATCAGGTCTTTTCTGTGTGTTATTCAAAACATGCTGTATTGGTTTTGCATGGTAAGGTTTTGTTGGCTGAGGGGCTGCCAGAAGCTGCCCCACATTAGATCAGAGCCAGCCCCAGTTTCTCCAAAAGGAACTCGAACAAAATATCCAAAGCTGAGCCATAAGTGACACTGGGTGTTCCTCTGGGAGAGAAGATTTAAGAAGGGAAAACTCAGTGTTGTGCAACAGCAGCTAGTAGTCCTGTTGAGGAAGAAGAATGAGAACACTGTGGTGGGCACCTGGTATCCATCACACATGCACAAGCATCTTACTTTGTCTGAGAAATTTAAAACTTATTTCTCTCCAAACAGACTTCCTGATGGTAGTTTCAGCTAAGATTTCCTAAGACCATGAACACAGACAAGATAAAGGAATTTAGTAATTATGCCATGTTCATTCATTAACGTATCTGGAAAGCCACTTAATCAGAAACAATTTGAACATAACAAGCACTAACCAGTGACTGTCGGAACAGGAAGCACTTCCTTGGGTCAATCCCACAGGCGAGGATGGCAGCAGTGGTGTCCAGTATGTTTTGTCGAAAGACAGCTGGTTCCTTGGGCATGGTGAGGGAATGCAGGTCCATAATGCTGTATAACACTGAGTTGTACCTTTCCTGCAGATTCACCCAGTTCTGAATAGCTCCAAGGTAGTTACCAAGATGAGGTGTCCCAGTTGGTTGGATACCGGAGAAAATTCGATCCATTACCATATTCTGTAAGAAAGCAGTGGTAAAATTAACAGAAGCATAAATATATATATACACTTAAAGGCTCTTCTATATTTTAAGTCAGTAACAAAGCCTTACTTAGACTTCTTTCTGCATCCCAATGTTCTAGAAAGCCCTATCAATGGATGCCTAAAAGTAAGTGCAAAAAGTCAGTCAAAATATCCTATCCTACCCCAGAGACCAACAATTAGCACAATTTTAAGAGATCAGACTACATATGCAAACAAACACAGCTATAAACGAGATCAGTGAACACGAGGTTTCAGAAACCACGTGTTAGATTTATCTTTTTTTCCACCTTTTTTTTTCCGCTTTGTGTTTCTGTTTAGTACATTGTCCACTCTGATACTGATACTTAAGATCACAACAAAGAGAACATTTTTATTATAAACACATGTAATATCCAAGTCGATTGCCATCTTAACTCCCATGAACACTGCAGTCTTATTATGTTGGTTGCAAAGAACATTTGGAATGGTTCCTGAAAGAAAACTACTTCTTGACTCAGAAGTCAGGACCAAAGTCTTGAAACTGCCCATCTTGGCAGCAAGAGAGTTTCTAAAGGGCACTGTAAAGAAGCATTAGCACAGCTTAGGATCACATGGATACACCAGCACCAGTGAAATATGAACATCTGAAGGGAGTTCACAGGATAAAAAAAAAGAGAAAGAAAAAGGATTAAAAAGCTGAGGCTGCGATCTAAGATTAAAAAGCTTTTTTAAAAAATGTATCACTTGGCTAAGTGACAATTACCATCTTGGAAAGTTTGTTTTCCTGCATCTTTGCACTCCATCTGACCATTTCTCAGAGCCCTAAGCTGTCACTGTATGATCAATTACCTTCTGACCTTTCCAAAGAATTCCACCATATTCAGAAAGTAATTCAGCAATGTTTTATAAGAAAATGCTTGTAACATGCCAAGTTATGACAGTATGCAAGACTGCTCGACTTATACACGAAGGTCTCAGCAACCTCAACGGGCAGTCCCAGTTACAAAGCTGTACAATACAAACTGTCAGACTCTGGTCAAGGACAAGTATCAGTATTTTTAACTATTAAAAACAGGACTTCAAATTGACTGCATTCCCTCAATTCTTTTTGACTCAGACAGACTCTGAAAAAATCACATCATTTCCTCCCATAGCAATTCTAACTCCTAGTTCTTATGATGCAGCCCTTGACCACCATACTCCTTTTCTCCACATTGCATAATATGCAGTCCTTACACCTCTTGTTTACCTATGAACCTGTAGCAGCCCATTTGTCACTGGCAGAAGCTATGACCTGGGCCAAGGACTGCAGGTAACTTGCTGTTGGTGAGACCAGGTGCTCACCCAGAACAAGAGACATAAAGAAGCCCAACATGAGTAAATGAAATGAAACTTAGTAGAAACTCAGGATTCACTAGGGTTCAGAACTATGCTGTTAGGGACACAGCAGTTCTGAAGCAATGCGACAGGTATTTAAACAGGCATAACATCTGTCTTTCGCTTCCCATGTTCCAGTGGTTCACCAAGAGAATAAGAGCACAGAAAAGAAAGCAAGATATAAACAGATGATTACTGAGATAGTGTTCTGGACCCACAGGGATCCCAGAACAACTGGCTGTTTCTCAGGGCACATTTCCCTCTTCTCATGTTCCTGTCTCCATTCAGCTCAAATCCTGATGCTCCTTCCCACCTTCCTTTCTATCCACAGTGCTGCTTGCTTTCCAGTGCCATTTTATATGCCTGTTTAACCACGCTATTCTACACAAGCTACAGCTGCTCACAGCCCCTCTCATTTTCTTCTCCACATAGTTTTGTGCCTCCTGTGTTCTCCTAGTATTTTCTTCTCCTGCTTGTTCTTCCTCATGCCCTGCTGCCCAGATGGCATGGCACAGCAACACAGTAAGGAGGCATTGAGTAAGGAGGTCACTACTGCCTTGACTGCAGTGACTTTATAGAGAGTGATTCCTAGCTGCACTGTTAGAATACTGAAGAAAATTTATGACATTGTAGAAATCTACTGTGGATATACACCAAATAAAGTACATCTAGATGACTTTGTTAAAAGATGTGCAGAAACTTGCACATCTTTTGACAGTAGCTTAGACAAATGTGAGATGTCCCCTTGTTATTGCTTCACTTCCCTTGGGACTCTGAAGCTCGTCCTGCTCCAGAGCATAAACAACTCTACCCCTTGGGGTAAGTGTCTGCTGTACCAAAAAGCTGGGCTCATGGTGCACTCTGCACGGGTCTGCTTACATGCCAATGCCTTGACTCAAACACAGCTGGCACTTTAAGACCATGGAGTGCAGCTCTACCCATGAATGTCCTCAGGCCCAAAGCCTTTCAGCCTCTGATCTCTTGTAGCCTCAGTGTCTGCAAAACATGCTTCCCAAAAGGTGCTACAAGTAGGAAAGAAAACACCCATGCACAATGTAAAATGGATGCAGTTTTAAATAAGCGCAGAACAAAGTTTTCTGTCTACCCAGGAAACAGCCTACCTGTGAATGCAAACACAACAATTTTAATGGTGCCTCTGTGAAAAATGGTAAACAACCACTTATAAAAGGTTTGTTCAGTGCATGGGCAATAAATAATCAGTCAAGCACGAGAAACAAACAGTAGAAGCATTATAGCAAGTCAAAGCTCAGCAATTTTTAAACTTAAAGTATGGAACTTGCAGGAACAAGTAAATCCAATAATAAAACCTGAGCTAGGCTATTCTAGCAAATCCACTACAAAGAACAAATCCATACTGGCTCCCAGCTGAGGGACCAGTTGACTAGGAGTCTTTCATCTTTAACTCCTTTGATTCTCTTCAACAACATAAAACATGAGATGTTCAGCAAATTGCGTTAGCAGAAGTCTATATTAAAAAATACCCACCCTTAAATGAATCTTGAATTTCTAGCACTAAAAATATACAGAGAACATTGCTCCTTTGGAGAGAGTTTACGTTCGCTGTTTGTTCATCCCGTGAGAAGCAGCGGGCAGCTGAGCAGCGTGGCAGGGGAGGGCTGCCTGGTACCATGAAATCATAGCACTGGAATGTGCTTCAGCAGAGCCGCTATGTCAAGAGATGGGAGCTATGTGCACCGAAGCTGGAAAAGGATGAAAACAAAAGGAGTGAAGAGTTCCCAAAGGGGCAGAGTGAAAGCCACAAGACATGAAGTTTCAGCCGACAGGCACTCATTCAGATATCTGTAGTGAGTACAGGGTGAGCCTGCTGTTTAACTGTATGGTGTGCACACCTATTCCACTAGTGCTTTATGTTAACACACAATCCTGTCAAAAGCATAGTATCCAACAAGTGTTTTAACATGTATTACTTGTTTTCTCTCAGTAAGACTTCTGCATGACAGCTCCAAACACCAGTGATTTTCCCAGCAGTGTTTCTAAACTAAGTCTGGCCTAAAACTTATTAAAGTTCACGTGTTCTCTTACTTCTTCACTAGGTAATGAGCTGCTCCTCTTTATCGGAGCTCCTTTTATTGGAAAACCTGCAATATGGAAATGCTCTTGAACTACCAGGACTAAGCATTGTTTTCCTGTCCCAGAGCATAACAGCCCAAATGCCCAACACCTATTTTGAAAGCAAAAGGCCATACTGGAAAAGATGGTTGCTTCAAACTCCAGTCCTGCTGTCTTGGATCAAAGCTCAGCTTTTCTCAATAGGCCATGCTGCAGTAAGGAGCCAAGGCCTCACTTTGGCCGTCAAATCCATCCTCATTCCCTGTATGTATCAGGCAAGAGTGCCAGAACTCGTGAACTCAGCAAAATCCCTTCCACAATTCTAGTAAATCCCCCTTTCCTTCTCCAGGCTGAGCTGCACACCTTAGAAAGCAGAGACGGGCCTCTCTTGATGAGCCCACAGAGACATTTCCAAGCCCTTCAAGCAGCCCAGCAGCACAACCACTCAGTGCAGCCATGCAGTGCTTTGGATGCTAGTAGCTGCAGACATTGCTTTTCCAATTGTGTTTAAAAGCTTTTTGCAACCTCCAGAGCAGGATGTCATACGCTCCTTAAACTATTTGCAGCTGTAGAAGAAGTTTGACAAAAAGTTTCTCAATTTCATTCCATGACTTTCAGCTGACTCAAATTTACTTTGTTAATAGCCTCTAATTTAGACATCTGTACAATCCAAATGCATGTTATTCAGATGTATTCATACTTGATATCTAGACAATATGACAGTTACAGAATACCTTTAAAAAAGTTAGATTGCCCACGTGAAACATTTACAAACTCAAAAATTCATACTTAAATACTTTGTCATCTCTTTAAAAGAACCTGTGGAAACAAGCCTTTCTTTGGAATTAAACATTGCAGACCCTGAAAAGAGCTTAGAAGTTATTTCAGAAACAAGCACGGAAATATACAACTAACCACAGCCTATAATTGTTTTTAACCAAACTAAAGAACAACTGGAAAGCAATAGATGAGTTCATCACTGCAAACATTTCATTCTGTCACTGACCATGACGATAAAGGGCTCTTTCCATGAGCTCAGCACCACATCTGCAATGCTTAAAAGGGCAATTCTTCTTTTGTTTATTAGTATAAGAAGCTACCTCTGTCTCTTTTAAAATTATAGGAAGTTATTAATTTGATTTAATTATTATTTTTTTTTTTTACTTATTATTTTTAAGATCCTCCACCAGGAAGAATTTATTGTTATTTTTTTAATTGCTCAGGATAAGACCCAGACAAACATGAACTGTCATCGTACAAAGCACGGACACAAAATCCAGTGGTTTAATGATGGAATTACAGATTGGGAAGCCTCAAACTGCACCCATCTGAAAGAAGAAAACAATTCAAGCCTGTGAAAGTGCTGAGAATCAGACTGAAAAGATTCAAGCAGATGAACAAAATTTTTGTAAGCTAGTTCTTACTATCTTGGCTACACCTGTCAGGTTTAGCTTGAGGAATTCTAAGAGAGCTGGATTGAAGTTAGATATACCTATCTGGCATGGTCAACAGACAATTTCTTCTCACACATGCTGTAGAATCAGTCATAACTTCTCATAGTTAACATAGAATCAGTTCATCTGCTTCTCAAAGGAGTTACGCAATAAAATCAAGTAAAAGCATTCACATGGGTTAAGACTCGCTTCTTTATAAGTCCACATAAATATTGCCATCGCACACTTGAAATGACATCAGATGAGGACACAGCTACAATGATAAGGTAAGCTCATGTTACTTTCACCTTTTCCTTATTTTAAAAGGTTAAAAAGCTAGTATCCATTCAAGGAGATAAGAGAAAGCTGCTGATAGGACTACTTTCTTCTTTTCATTCAGTATAGGGAAATACAACAGACTGTGAGATTATGACATTATTTCCAACCCAGAACAATAGAGGCAATACATCTCAGCTTTTCAGTCCACTGGTACTCAATGAGGGGGGAGATGGACATCTTCAGGACCCCTGACTGGACAGATGTAGAGAGATACAAATCAACTCCTCAAGAATCTTCTGCTAATTGTTCACTCCAGGTAACTGAAGGTAAGGACAAAGTTTTTAAGTAACTGATTTCTTTAGTCTCTGTTCATAAAGCCCAGCATGCCAACTGATGGGAGATACACCTCTGTAGCTATATAATGTATTTAATAAATATTTTCTATTTAGTTTAATTAAAAAAATAAATCTGCTCACAAGCTCACCTTTGAGCTGAAACAGAAGCAAGAGATTTCAGGCCTATAAACTTCACTATGACAGAAGACAATGGTAGCATTACAATAGCTGTAATACAACAACAGCTGCAACAGAAATCCCTCTGCAACCCACCCTGCTGTGAATGGTGTCCATTCACATGCTATAGCATTTAGCCCCCTGCTTTATTTTGATAGCCACGCTGTCGGGGCAGAACAGGTGAAGAGCCAAGCGCAGCCCAGAGCATCCGAGCTAATTCTAAACACAGGTGGTGGGCAGGACGGCAAGAACAGGAAGTGGAGAGGAGAATCACTGCTGACACAAACGACAGGCAAGATTGATGGCTTCCCTCTCTAGTTTTCCCCACTGGGTAGGCACGCAGGGGGTGGGGGAAAGGGACGGAGAAGCTGCTGTGCCGGCGACATAACACGCTACACAGCCGCCTCAGCGCCGAGCACTGATTAATGAGGCTGGAACGACTCAGGAAACAGCAAAGGATCACTCGCAGACGTTGCTCTTCTTGTTATAGTTTTATCCGCGGCGGTTCATTTAGCTCTCATTCTCCTGAGCTGAAGCAAGTTCAAAGTTGGCAGAGGAAAAGCAAACGTGAAAGTCAGAGGGAAGAAAGAGCGGTATTAAGTAAACGCAGACGCGAGTAAAAACACACAAATTAGGTATTTCCAAATTTCAAACATGAAGATCCTCCCAACAGGGATCAAAAAGGAGGAAAAGAAACAAAAATGAAAAGCTCGCCTCGGCCTCGGAGACAAAAGAAATTCTTTTGGCTGACACAAGTTCCCAACTACTGCAACTCTTGCATCTGTCTAGGATTTTTTATTCCTCTCATTAATACTTTGCAACTTCAAAGCTCTCGTTTCTGAAGCGATACACCAGCCTGTTAATCTTGGCATAGCAACAACCTGTCTACAGCCAGCTATTAGGCAGCAAAAAGCAGGGGGACCCAGAAGAGTCGGATTTTACTGGTTAAAACATATATTTTAAAACCTAATTGGGTCAATTTAAGCGTTAATGTTATTAGAGATGGGAAAAAAAAATTAAAATGGGAGCCTTACAACTTCTACATACTACAGGCTTTTCTTGGTTTATTGCCTCTTAAGCAATTACTTCTCCACAAGCGTGGTGCAGAAGCTGTTAAAATGTATTTATCTCGATCTCTTAATGCAATACATCAAATTCATCCGGTACAAATGCCATTTCATCATGCTTAATTCTTAAAATCAGGGATTAAAGAGCTAACACTAAATCAGAAAGAAAACATATTTATGCCAGGCCAAGTTTTTCAGATGAGTATCTTCTAAGAAGGGATTAAATCAGCGCTCAGAAACCGAACAAATTTAAGATTTAAAGAGCACTGCCTGGTACCCTTTTCGTGAATGTCAAACGTATTTATATTTAAACACAAGCAAGATTTTAATATTTATATTTAAAATGAGAAACACATTTAATGGAGAAACATTTACAGCATAAACTAACCCCACTCCATAAATTTAACTCTGCCCTCTAGGGCTAGCAAAAGAGTGCAGCGTAACTGCGTTGGGGTTAGGCTGCCCTCTCATGCTGCCTCGTTAAAGATGACTAAGCAAAGAGATCCTTTCATGTGGTACGCTGGGTCCCACAGCCATATTCTCCCATTTGCCTTTATGAGCCCCACGTGCCGCTCAACGTGCTCGCAGCAGCTGTACTGGCAGGCACAAGGACTGACTGCCCACAGCACAGCTCCCACCGCTGCTCCACAGCGGGTACATCTGGGCCCAGGGCACTCAGAGAGCCTTCCCTCCAGCATCGAGTTCAGCAGGTGACACAAACTCCTGCTGGGGGGATGCTGAGCCTACAGAAGAGCTGGCCATGGAGGTCTGAGGATAAGAAATGGAGTTCGTCAATGGCAGAACAGGAAAGTTCTATGAGCAATTGGCTCAGTGTACGTTGGTTACATCACCAACTGCTGTCAGCAGTCTCACCCTCAAAGTCTTCCTCAGCAAGGACAATGCTTGATTATAGTCCTATTTCTTTGGGTGCTGTGCCCTACAACTCCTCTGGATGCTTTCTAATAATTTTATGTCTTTCTTATGTTGTGATACCTAAAGCTGCACTCAGTGCTTAAGTGAGGCCGCACAGCACAGACTGGGACAATCACTTTCCCTGCCCAGCTAACAGTGCTGGGCCTGATGCACCACAGGGTATAGTTGGCCCTTCAGGCTGCCAGGGCACACTGCTGACTCAGATTCAACTTGCTGACAATCAGAAAAAATAAATAAATAAGGCCACATCATTGCGATCAAGTCTAACGAGAGACCTCAGAAATAAGACTAAGGAGGAAAGCTTAAAAGAACTGAGGTTTAATGAAAGGAAGAACAAAGGTAGGCAAGATCTTAAGCAAGCCCTGAATATGCAGTATTAAACATATTACTTTCGGGATCATGGTTAATAGGATGAGAAAAAAATGAGCTTAAGTTGTGGTAAGAAAAATTCAATACTACACGAGGTATGTTGATAAAAATGCAGGGGCAGCTCATTTTAACTTTGATCCAGAAGAAGCCCCAAATCACTTCTAGATGGGCCTTTTACAATCCTCCTATTTTATATAGGGATGGCGAATGTTGAAGTTTAATGACGAAGGAGCTAGGGAGTTCTACTTAGATAGGCTAAATATCATGGTAGTTCAAGCTTTAAGTCTTTCTACTCACATTTAACAAAGCTTGAGAATTAAGGGCTTGTCACAAGTAGCAGCAAAACACTGAAATGCCTTGAAAAAACACTGTATGTTGTTGCAAGATGCCAAATACCAGTTAACATTTACTGCTTGTAGTCTAACAGACACCCATATTCAGAAATGTGTGCTGCTTTAATAGAATAAAAGTGATAACAACCAGTCAAGAATTAACACTTGACTTGCTGTAAGAGACAGGCATCATAATCAAAATGAAAGGTCATATTGTATTTATAAATACAGGCTATTAGATATATGAAATGTTGATCTGCTTCTAATAGACAAAACCATTTTAATTATTAAAACCATTGCAGTCTTACAAAGAAAAAAGCTAAAGAATATCCCCATAACTAAATGCTTCCCTCTCAGGGAAAACTGAGAAGTTTTATGGTTTTGATCACAGTAGTATCCAAATGGCTTAAAATCATCTGATCACTTGAAGGACTGACATCCAATGTGCACTAGCATTTTTTTGTCACTAGTACAATCAAATACTGTTTAAAAAACAGTCTGCTCTTGGTCATCACTGAATCACAGAATGACCCGGGTTGGAAGGGACCTCAAGGATCATGTAGTTCCAACCCCCCCGCCTGGCAGGGCCACCAAACATACACATTTACTAGATCAGGTTGCCCAGGGCCCCGTCCAACCTGGCCTTGAACACCTCCAAGGACGGGGCATCCACAACCTCCCTGGGCAGCCTGTTCCAGGGCCTAACCACTCTCCTACTGAAGAACTTCCCCCTAACATCCAACCTAAAATGAACCATTTAAAGAATGTAAAACAAAAGCAATAGAAATAAAGACTTGTAGCAGTACAACAGCGCATAGAAGTTTGCATGACATAGCCTTTGAGATCAGAATAGCTGCAGCACACACCAACCATGCTGTAGCATACTGTAGTCACAGTCCAACTTGTGATGCACCATGAGCCCAGAAATATCAAGTGCAAAGATCCCCAAGTCTGTGTGACACCCCTTTGTTTTAAAGATGTGATCTCCCCTGCTAACTTAAAATGCATTGCTCAAACTGGCCCATAGGAAACCAAACAAATTGCCAACTCTCCAATTCAAACATACTCTTTGTACATCAGTGTAAATTAAGTAGACTGTTTGTACTGCAGATATCCCAGAGATGTGTAACACTTCTTCAAGTTCTTGTATGTATCCTACCACAGACTTACAACCCACATTTCATGGCCAATCGTAAAAAAGATGCTGTAAAGAGAGATGCCACCTTTGGTTGTTCTGATCTGGCTCAATGCTTGATGAATACGCAAAGTGCTGACATTGCTTTAACTCCACAGCGATGTCAAATCTGGATATATTCTTAACACAGAACAAAGAAAACAACGGTATAAACGTATAGAGAATAAGAAGTGTACGCATCCTTGGTGGTAGCAATTATATGGGCTAATTTGTTGCCAGCAGAGATGCAAAATGAGATTCAGCTAGGAATTCAGGGGGCTGAACCCTTCATTCCCCTTGCATAAGCAACAAAGAGGCTTTGAAATGTCTGAATCTGTTTTGTTCTTCCATGCAAAAGGAAAGCACCCTATGGATGCCTATTAACTAAAGTCTTTCCACATCTTGGCAAGTATGTGATTTCAAGAAAAATATTTGTAAATGGATAACCCAATTCAAGCAGAAGTCAAAGACCACCTTTGAAAGGAACTTTGATGTGGCTATAAAAAGATTACGTTTAGGAAGGATAGAATAATGTGGTTCTGTCATCAAAAGTTTGTAACTCCCTGTAATTCTTTGCTGATGTTAATGTAAAAAGCAATGCTGGTTAGCAGAAAATAGAATGCCCATGAGACCTTCTAGGATTAAGGAAGAATCCCTGAAAGAGCTGTTTCTGCTGTTGTATAAGCTCAAATCAGGCCGTTTAGCAATCTTGCTGCCAGAAATATTAAGAGTATCTACAAGCAAGAAAAAAAAGCATCTGAAATAGTTGTTATGTGATATATATATATATATATAAAATATATATATATATTTTTATTTATATATATATATATATAAATATAAATATAAATATAAATATATATATATATATATATATATATATATAAATATATATATATATATATATAAAATAATATGTGTTATATTATTCTTTGATGAGATGGCTTGGAAGTCTTGAGTCCTACCAACATGAAGACATTGAAATATTGTTTCCAAGGCACAGCTACGTGGCAAATGTCAAACTACACACCTGGCAAAAGGAGAAGATACTAGAAACTCAAATTTTTTGAAGGCTGGCAAACAGCCTTTCAAGCAAGATCAACACTTAAGTGTCTAAACTGTGAGGATAACACTACGAAGACCAAGGTATAATCATCACACTGGTAGTTTGTCACACCATAACCCATGTGCAATCTACAGTACGTGAGAAAACCTCTCTCAGTAGTCTATGCACATAACACTATCTCTTTATTCAGACATCGTGCAGACATCACTGAAACTATGAGGTCAGCTTTATACTCTGCACTGTCTATGACAGCTCCAAGCTGTGGAACTCAGTAAATAAATAAGCAAATCTAAGGTGACTTAACTGACTTAATGTTTTGGACTTTTCTTCAGCATCTGAATCTGCTGTAGTTTGATTTCACTCCACAAAAATGTTTGTTCATCGAACCCTAGAGTCCCAGGATAAACCACAGTTTGTGTCATGGAAAAAGTAATTGTTGAAGGTCTAGAACAGCACTTGCCCTATTAGTAAATGGAAATTCTATCCACCAAAGAAACAGCATTAAAATAAGATACCCTGTTTGTGATCTAGAGACAGAGGTGATCCACCACAGGCTGTATAATTAACGAAACATTCGTCCAATATACACCAGAAAAATTTATGCACAACTTCAACATCCAGGACTGCCAGTGTAGCATCTTTCATTAAAGTCACTCTGCAAAAACAAGTTAATAAAAACAGAAGTCTCTCAAGAGAAAATAAAACAAAAACAAGAGACTCAAAGCAAGAGCCAGAGGGGGAAAGAATGGTGGGACTCAACCCAAGCTCTGCCAAGACACAAGAATAAAGGGCCGTTTCCTGCTAAAACATTCTACATTTGCCAGACTTTGTTGCTAGAACTCCATTCTGGAAATGAATAGGGCCTGTTCACTCCTCAAAGATCCTTCATTTCTGTCTACAATGGGGGGCTCTCTCCTGTGCAGCTATAACAGTAGCCAAATCTACTACAGACAAAGAATTAAGCAAGGCAAATTAGGAAAAGTCTCTCTACAATTGATATTCCTAATAGCTTTGTGTGGAAATCTGAGTTCTCTCCAATCCAGTGTAGACCCAAAAAATGCTCATTGCATACCAACTTCCCTTCACTCTGAAAATGGCACACAACCTCAATATTTCACTCTAGCAGACAGAACACTTCCAATACTATCTGAAAGATAAGTCAGTTTTCCTAGAATCATAGAATCACTCAGGTTGGAAAAGATGTTAAATATCAAGTCCAACCACAGCCTAACCATAGTACCCTAACTCTAACAACCCTCTGCTAAATCATCTCTGAGCACCACATCCAAATGGCTCTTGAACACATCCAGGGACAGTGACTCCAACCACCTTCCTGGGGAACCTATTCCAGTGCTTAACAACCTTTTCTGTAAAGAAGTGTTTCCTAACGTCCAAAATAAATGTACCCTGGTGCAACTTGAGGCCATTTCCCATCATCCTGTCAGCAGTGAGAAGAGTCTTGCCCACTCTCACTGTAAGCACCTTTCAGATTCTGGAAGAGAGCAATAAGGTCTCCCCTCAGCCTCCTTTTCCCCAGACTAAACAGCCCCAGCTCCCTCAGCATCTCCTCATAGGGCTGATTTTCCAAGCCCTTCACAAGCCTCACTGCCCTTCTCTGGACCTGCTCCAGTACCTCCATGTACTTTTTGTACTGAGGTGCCCAAAACTGAACACAAGGAGATTCAGTACAAGCTACCTATTGATTAAAATAAAAACAAATGATTAGGAAAGACTTCCTTTCCAAATGGGATAGGAGATGCTGAAGATTTAAACCAGAGGTTGAAACATGTTGCTAAATCCAGGTGGTTTTAGGAGAAACTGAGTAACTGAACTCCAAATATCTGTGCCCATCAGCAACAATCAACAGTTTACAAGTCAGGAAAATGGGAAATAAGACTGGAAAAAGTAGCAATTTCTGTGCATGAGTCCACATAGAATAACTTCTATTTGGAAGGCATTCCTCGGGTCTCTTAGATCTTTCCAATAACCCCATAGATCACAACATATTGAACAGCCTCATACTGGACTCCAGGATACAGCATGGGTGTTTACTACTCTTTTTCTCAATCAAAAGCACTTCACTGCCTCCAGGCTTCCAGAAGAAACAGATGCTACACCAGGGACTGTCACAACCACAAAACCAAGGTGGGCACTTCAGCTCTCCGCTCATCCATCAACCTGAGTACAACTTCTTCTTCGATGAAGTTCTTCTTTGTTCTGAAGCTGATCTGCTGCAGTAACCTGTGTACAAGTACAGCTTGTTACATGCATCTGGGGACTCATTTCCTCAATGGATAAGCGACCCCCTTGTGACAGCAACAAATTCAAGATGGGAATGCCTTTAAATAGACTGCATTTCATTCTGAAAAATTCTGAATGATATTAAAAATTATGCTGTATCACACTTCAGTTTTGAATTCAATCTTTCCTGCCCTCAAAGAGAATGTGGTGATTTCAGTTACTGCCTTTCTCTATAACCCGTATGGTGCTATAGATAAAAATATTAAAGATAAAATCTGTGATCTGAAAAAAGGCATTTTAGTGCCTTATATAATGGGTGGCAGGAGAGCGGAATTGGATGGGCTCTAAGGTCCTTTTCAGTCTAAACCATTCTGTGATTCTATAAATCCAGCTGAGAGCCTGGAATGCCAGCTACTGAAGCATGAGAACCTATAATTAAAAGCAAGACCAACTAACTCTTCGACTTTGCTAGTTAACATCAGCATTAAATTGTATGTTTCAAACACACTCTGTAGCAAGATTAACGTAGATCAAAATGTCAAATGGTGCCAGTACATGAAGGAGTCATGTACAACACGTACTGGACTTATCTCTGACTAAATTAGAAGGCCACTGTGGGATATAGGGAATAAAAGAGAGAACTGTTCAATGGCTTAAGTTCACACCTGTACAAAAATATTGTCAATTAGCCACAGGCATTGGCAGTACCGTTGACAAATGAGACCTTCTTCCCTAAGTATGCATACAGTTCATATGCTTATGTCATTCACATACTTCAATTTTTTTTCATCAATAGCCATTATGGTTAGGAATGAAGGTCTAAAGATCCTTTTAGATTTGATCCATTGGCCATTTCTTTTGATTTGATGCGATTTTGCACACACATTGATAGCAACAACTAGAGCTTTGCTGATAGCACTAAATCTCTGCTACTTCATGTGATATGTGGTCATACACCAACACCCGACTGACTTACCTTACATTAAATTTTCCTAGCGACAGTCTATTTGGATTTCTAAGAATTTTACCTGTAATTCCTTGATGTAGCTGTTAGTTACTATTTTTAAGAGCGCCTTATCAAAGAAACAACCTTGATGAAATGACTTCTCAGTGATGAAAAGTAAATCAAGGGATTTGAAAAGGCCTTAGAGTTCAAGCTACTCAAACTATAATTAGTCTTTGCAACATATGGTATTTTCTTCTTAGCCACATATACTAGTTGCACATTCTAGTTTCGTAGTAGAAATACATAGAAATATATACTAGGTTGAGAAATTGTTCCACAGCCAGATAAATCCAGCCTGATGAACTGCACACTGCAGAGAAACACAGCTGAAATCACAGAAATTGTATTTTCTAATAACTATGACTGGACTGCCAAAAGCTTAAAACATCAAATCTTTAAGGGCGACAATAAGTACATACTGCTGAAACTTGAAGACAAACACATTTCCAGCTTCAAATTTGAACACAGCAAATACATGTTGCATTCCAAGCTGTCAATAGTTGAACTACACCGAAGTCTGGCAATAGGAACAGCATAAATTAGGAAGACAGTTTTTCTTCCTTCATAATAGAGTGCAATTCAATCCAGATAGCCATAAGAGGGCACTTATAGTGAGAGGAAAATGACAAAAGCCCACAGCATACTGGGCTTGCAAATTTGAAAACAGAAAAGCAATTTAAAATTCCACTGCTGTTTGAGGGAGTGTCTGGGGACAAATAGTAACACAGCACTAACTTTGAGCTTCTTGGCTTTTAAATTAAAAGATTTAAAGGGTAATACAAAGGAAGTACATTCTCGCACAGAAACCACATGTAAATTAGATAACAGCAAACAGGTGATAAGAATCCTGATGAGCTGCTTAGAGCTAGAGAAGAAATTCAAGTCAGAGAGAATGGCTATCACAAAGCCAAGTCTGCTCTGAGCATGTTTGTCTACTATGTAGAAGCCTTTGCTAGAGGAATGACAGCAGGAGAGGTTATCTGCTAGGATACAGAGTAGATCCCAAAGAGCTATGACCAGTAGTTGGAAAGACACATAAACATTTTTACTACTTTACATGCAGCTTTGGAGTTCCTTTTCTAAAAATGAAGATTCATTTGAGGCATCTTTGCAAGACCTGCATTTGCTTGCTTTGGCAAGTTACAGGGACACTATTCAAAACTGGAAGCGTTACAAACCTAGGAAGATTTATGTAAAATCAAAACAGCTAAAGGAATGGAAACAACTAACAAGCTTATGGAGTATCCCACGTCAAGACTCTTCAAGGTAGTCTTACACGTAACCCATTTTTGAAACAACAAAAATCTAAAATATATGTGAAAACCTCATTTCTCAACTACAGTAACCTCCAGTAAACCATAGAAAGCCTTCAGTTACTAAGTGAAATACTACTTATGGAAGCTGCTCTCAGAGCAGCTCAGCAGAGAAGGACCTGGGGGTCCTGATGGACGAGAAACTTAACAGGAGCCAGCAGTGCACACTTGCAGCTCGGAAGGCAAATGGTATCCTGGGCTCCATCAGGAGAGGGGTGGTCAGCAGGGACAGGTAAGTGATTCTCCTTCTTTACTCTGCTCTTGTGAGGCCCCATCTGGAGTACTGTGTCCAGGTATGGAGCCCTCAGTACAAGAAAGACATAGAGCTGTTGGAAAGGGTCCAGAGGAGGGCCACGAAGATGATCAAAGGACTGGAGCACCTCCCCTATGAGGACAGGCTGAGGGAGCTGGGCTTGTTCAGCCTGGAGAAAAAAAGGCTGCAGGGTGACCTCATTGCAGCCTTTCAGTACCTGAAGGGAACCTATATCCAGGAGGGGAGTATACTCTCAAAAAAGAGCTGATAACAGCAGGACAAGGGGAAATGGATTTAAGTTGAAAGAGGGAAGATTTAGGTTGGATGTTAGGGGGAAGTTCTTCACTAGGAGAGTGGTTAGGCCCTGGAACAGGCTGCCCAGGGAGGTTGTGGATGCCCCGTCCTTGGAGGTGTTCAAGACCAGGTTGGACGGGGCCCTGGGCAACCTGATCTAGTAAAGGTGTATGTTTGGTGGCCCTGCCAGGCAGGGGGGTTGGAACTACATGATCCTTGAGGTCCCTTCCAACCCGGGTCATTCTGTGATTCTGTGAATATGGAAGTTTTCTATGGGATAACAGGTTCTTTTTTCCATCCATCACAGACAAATCCTTTCAAAATAGGGCAGTCAAGGGTATTTGCATACTATTAACTGTGTCAATAAGCAACTGAAATGCGCTCTCATTTCTGAAGTGTAACCTTAACAATGCTAATTCAGAAATAATTCATACATCCCTGCAACTTGTAACTTACTCAGACTTACCAAGTCTACACAACCTTGTTGTATATTACTGTGTTTTTCACTTGAAGTTTTCAGAATTACAGTTTTATGATTGAGAGTAATAGATGCACTCACTGCAAAACCACAGATGCATCAGCAATGAGAAAATGAAAGTCATATTTCATCTTCCACTTTTCCTACTTGTCCTCACAAGTAACCTGAAATGCATCCACCCTGACAGCGATTCTAGATGAAGTGTTCCATTTTGGACACACAGAATATCAGTCAGGATTAAATGATACATGATTTTCATGAAAAAGCCAAATGTCCAGCAAGAGAAAACAAATATTCCCTGAGATGAGGCAACAACATGATTACCCATGAGATTATTTTAATACATTAATTCTTCCACTCACTGTAACGTCAGACAACAAGCTGCATAAAGAATCAGACTGCTAAAGCAAATAGCTCATAGATGGCAAACTTTGTGAAGGAGGATGTCTCCAAATTACATGTTCATTGGATGCATTCCTGTATATCTGGATGATTGCTTGGGGAATCTCTCCAAATGCGATCAATGCGATCGGTTGCTCTTTTCCCAAATAAATCAGTTACTCCTATATACCAAATTAATATAGGTGGAAGAAAAAAATTCCTTATGGTTACACTCAAAATGCACTAAGAAAGTTAAGCCCAGAGTCATAGAATCATGTGAATTGGAAGGGGCCTTTAAGGATCACCTAATCTAAGGCCTCTGCAATGAATGGGGACACCTACAGCTACATCAGGTTGCTCAAGGTCCAGCCCAACCCTGAGTGACATCCACCACCTCTCTGGGAAACCCATTCCATTGCCTCACCGCACCTATTGCAAAAAGCTTTTTCCTTACGTCCAATCTAAGTCTCCCCTCTTTTAGTTTGAAATAATTTCTTCAAAACCCATTCACAAACAGACTCTGTTGGAGTCGAGCACTGCTACGCTTCCCCAGAGCCGTGCAATACCAAGATGGGAGGGCTGACACCCATCCTCTAAGTAATGCTCAGACACCAATATTCCATGTGCGTGCTGGATTAGAAACGAACTCGTTGCCTTTGGGTACACTGACAACCGGAGGTATTGCTCTGCCGAACACGGAAAGACCAATGCCGCACTCCAGAGCCGGAGAGACCCAAGACCATCGACAGAGTGCAAGCAAAGTAAGCAAGATACCTCCAGGGCTCCCTCTCAGGCTCATCCCCTTCCCACATCCCACCTCCATGTGTAAAACCCCACAGTAACCCACACCCCCAGGCTGGAGGCGGGCTGCCGGGAGAGGCCGCACCGCCCCTTTGCCCCCGCGCATGAGCAAAGCGAGCCCGGAGGAGGGCCGGCCTCATGGTGGGCTGATGGCGGAGGGTCCGTGCTGCGAGCTCACAGCCTGAGAGGCTGCGAATGCCCCTGGCGGCCCGGGCTGCGGGCAGCTTGGCAGGCCGGTACCTGAGCGAGGGTCCCTCGGTGCAGGGCTCGGATCGCGCCGCCCGGTGTCCCCATGGCGAAGGCGGAAAAGGGCGGGGGGGTGAATAGGGCCTGAAGTGTGGAAAGGCCGGCGCATGCGCTTGGGGTCCTAGTGTGGTGCTTGGATAACGTACGCATGCGCAGGGTCTGAGGGGCAGATTGTGGGCAGGGCCCTGCAGGCGATTAAAAGCGCTTTTTTTCATGTTAAAGCGGTATCTTTTACGGTTCTTTAGGTCGTAACTTACGTTTATTTCCTGATACGGTGCTACAATATAAAGCATCAAGTATCTACTTTGCGTGTTTGTAATACCAAGGGGAAAGCTTTGCAACACCCAAGTAGAAACGCTATAGTCGTATTATCAACCAATATATCAGGTGAAGACAAAAGCTTTGTGGGTTTCAGTGATAGCAGGATGAAGAATGAAGGTACAGATCATAGATATGAGATATTAGATTTCAAGGTTATTAGAATTTGAGCTAATACATGTAGCTGTACAAAGGCAATACTTTTAGTATTAGCCTTTTTAGTATCTTTGATAAGGATACCACAAAGCATTCTAATTAAGCTTAGAGAAGCACACATATAATATACTAAGGGCTGATTAGCTGATAGCTTTCCAAAAGTACATGTCAAATTTTAATTGGGTGGTGTTTTAGTGTAATTCTGTGGTGTACTTCTACAGCAAACCTTGCTTTACCCTGCTCAGTAGGGTCACCGGTGGTCTAGAATATACTGAATAATTCATATTTGAAATTTGCCCTTGATACAAGTAACAGCAGAAACCTGGCTACCACTCAGTTTATTCCAATAAATAGAGTATGCTAAAAGAAAATATATTTAAAAAAATCCTGAAACCAGAATAAAAACCTGAATTCAGATGTTTTTTTTTTTTATTCTTCAGCCAGAACCGAGCCAGATAGGGTGGAATCCAAAGAAAACAGAATCAGAGGTGAAGTTGGAACAGGCAGATAAGAAGCACAAGGAGTCCAGTCCCACATTTCTATACCAAACTCCCCCCCCCCCCCCCCCCCCCCCTTCATCTCAGACATGTAGGTTGGTGTGGTTAAAAGCACATCTTTGAAATTTTGGAAAGCCTGGATGAATCCATTACTCTGACCTTTTTCATTTTACATATGCTATAGAAGAGTCTTTTCAGTTTTATAAACCTGCCTGCTCAACAAAGCTTTAGCTGGACAACCATTTGCATGTGCTGAAGATCTGGCAGAGTGAATGAAGAGATATTATCCTTTGTGTGCTGAATCTGCTGATAGTATCATAACATTGCAGAAAACTATTTTCTGTGAAGTTCGTGGAAAAACATTGTACTGGTAGCCACTCGGAAACAAAAACATCTAGAATCTTCTGAAATCTGAAAACCTTTTCTTCCTGTGATGTATTGGGGAAAAAGAAATCTTTCCTACATGTTCTTTTGTATTATCGTCAGTTATGGTGGCTGTGTTCTTTACATTCATTTTGAATCTGTGTTTCCTGTCATGAGCAGATTAAAAACAGAAGAGAGCAGAGTGAAAGTTTTCTATTGCAAACATCTGTGTCTGAAAAAGGATTGTATTTCCATGTCCTGGAACATCAAGGGGAAAAGCTTGCCCTCCCCAGACACACACCTTTAGTTTGCAGCAATAAGGAGTTTATAGACAAGGTTGGTTTACCACAGTAACTAGAAAACCCAAATCTGCTATTGTTTCTGGTGGTTAATCAAGCCTGAATGTCTGAGGAGACCTTCAGTCATCGTTCCCAGCAGAGATCTATTTTATTCTACATCTGAGAGAATAACCGAATGCTTAACATATTTTAATGCAACCAGTACTTTTAATACCTAAGTTTTGTATGCAAATATTGCTTGTCTAGATAGTGTTCTTAGGAACTGTTATTAGAAATGGAAAATGAATGCTCTTGTCCTCCATAAATTAAATAAGATCCACAGGAAGAAAAAAAGCCTCTGTCAACGAACTTCATAAAGAAAAAAATAGTGCTAATGTATCATCATAATGTATCTGTCTGCTTTGAAAGAACACAAGACTAGAAAAGATGTTGCAAGATCCACAGGGGGTCAGATATACAGTAAGCTCTCATATTACCTGATATTCCCGTAGGAATTTAGCACTGGGAAAAGAAAAAAGGAAATTTATTGGTTTAGATGGTGCCACAAGACCTTCCTATCTCATACATAAATGCTCTCCTGTCAAAACCTTTGTATGCCAATATTCATTCAATGTGAATACTGCCCAGATGACTCTTAAGACTGCAACTATTATTACTAGAATTAACAGAGAAATGAAGCATACTTAAAAGTTTTAAACCAACATGGCAGAGTTAGCTAATTATCTGTCAAAAAAGAATCTTTTAAGCAGTCAGCCTTGGAAATTGTAGACACACATTCTGAAGCTCTCCTTTGTAACTCTGTTTATTAAGGTAAGAGAATCTCCAAGCTGCTATTGTAACAATGGCAATTAGCAGAACAGAATTTTCCTGTGTCTTAATATATCTATCCAAAAGTTTCATTAGATGCTACAAAGAAAATGAAATTAGTCCCTTAGACTGATTCTGGAATAAGGATATTGGGAAAGTAGAATATGAAGAGATCTGATCAACCCAATTCACATTTAAATCAGGGGTCATTAGGCGTCAGATACTTCTAAAAAGTCATCGATGTGAAACCTACCATATATTTGTATAAATTGTTCCCATTTCTAAAACGTATGCCCTATTTCCAACAGTCTGAATTGGTGTAACTTCACTTTCCAATTTTAGATTGTAGAACTTGGTTGTTTTTTAAGCTTTGTTGCTTTTTACTTTCATAAATCCTCTCCCATTATAACTGAAGAATATATCTTTTTCCTTAAGCAAGTGGCATAGTATTTTTTTTTTCAGAACTGTCATCATAAAATAGGCGTTACATATTTTAAGTCACTTTTAGCTCCCTGATCTTCATATTTTTTCAGCCTCTTTTCTTCACATTAAGTACCAAAATGTGCCGCAATACTATGGCAATACTCGATATAATTTGCCTGCTTCCAACGGTCTGCGTTAGAAAAACAAATATAAAACATCAGAGAGATGTTGCTAAGAAAGTTTGCAGATAATGCATAGATTGCTGGAACAATAAGTAACATTATTAAGAGCTAATAAGCTCTTCTTCCTGCATGTCTACCACTTTCTGTTCGTGGTTTCCACAGTGTTCCAACCTGTAAGTGACTTACAACGTTTTTGTTTTCAGGTGTGTGACTTGACACGCTTCTTGATAGTTCCCTTCCTTACGAAAGAATCCATCTGTGTATAACAAGCTGTTTCTCAGTCCTGTTTATCATTCATGTGCATCATCCGCAAACTTTACTAGCTGCGCCCTCATTTTTTCTTCCACGCTGTTAATGAATACACTAATTACTTAACTAAGAGACTTAACACCTGTTGAACTGGTAGTGATTTAACATCCATTTTGCTCAGTATACACTTCACTGATCATCTTATGTCTATCTTAAAAATTAGACTGTGGTGAGAGACCAAAATATCCCAATATTAATGTGGCATGGCCAAGTGTATTTTGAGACGCTAAGAAGGCTGCAGGCAAATTTGTTACAGTATCTCTGAAAAACAAAGAAATTCAACTGGGTAACATCAAATAATAAAATAGACAGACAGATAGATGATAGGTAGACAGACAGGCAGATAGACAGACCCTAGCACCAGTATTTTGCCCACAGTGCTGTGATCCTGGAGCCATCCTTCAGCACGTGCCCGTTTTTCCTCTCCATCTCTCCTCCAAGGATGGTGCTCCTGGCCTCCCATTCACTGTGGCAAACAAGCATGCTGCCTCCCACCTCCCTCTCTGCTTCTCCATAGAGAGTCTGGCACAATAGGCTATTTCCTCACAGATGCTCATTATGAATGGCCACACTCACTGTTATTTTTGTTGTTGTTGTTGTTTTTTCCACATGCAGAATTGTTTTTAGGCTGCCCATCATCGTTCATTGTTCTCCGTGAAACAAAAACTGCCATCGCCCTTGGGGGAGATGGTGACTGGCCATACTGTAAGGCTTCATAAAACACAGACCTTGTTGGGAACAATGGGAAAGAGCTTTCTCAGCGTGGCCACCAGCTGAGGCTCATTGCTGCTTGCCGCCTGTCCACAGCACCGGGGAGTGGCAGCCATGTTGATGGAGGGCCTTGGCCTCTGAGCAGCCTCCAGGCCCTGCTGGGAGGGAAAATGAGATTACACACAGCAGAGGAAAAAAAGCATAGCATTGTGATTCACAGAAATAGGCAAGGTGCTATTTAGTAGAAGTTCAAACTCTTAAAGTCATTAAAATCATAGTAGCGTACTCAACCAAGTAATCTGTTAATGCAATCTGTTAAAATCCCACCTGCGTAAGTATCCATTTCTCCCTAGTTTCATACCTTTACTTTTATAGGATGAGCAGACATTTTTCTTCATAGCTGGGAATTTCCTCTTGAACACAAGTCTTAACCCTGCCATAGTTATACTGAAGACCATTATACACTTAAGGTCTATGGCTATTTCTGTTGTTTTGTATTTAAACTGGTAATGTTTATATTTAAAGACTCAGTATGTATTCTCTCCTTTTCAGAGCAGAGGCTGTTATTGTTTAGAACAAGTTATTCATCTAGAATGATGAAGCTGCATTCTCAACTGAAACACTGAGATCTACTAGTGTGATACACCTAACAGTGTGTTGCTGGAAGCTGAGCTTTCTGAATTAGGACCAGCCATCGACCCTAGAGAGGTTGCTAGGTGTGCTTACTGCCTTACTTGCCAGCTATGTGAAGGAACAAGCAGGTGTCCCTGTGTTTAGCGTTTAATTTAAACTGGGGAGGCCGTGCCCAAAGTAAACACTGAATGAATTAGAGTGACTAAAACAGTGAAAAGCAGGAGAAAACTGGGAGCAAAACAAAAATCGTGATACAAGAAATGAAGTGAATACACAATGGCCTTGAAAGAAAGCCAGAGGAGGGAGCATTTAGTGCAACATGCAGACTGCAAGCAGAACTGGATCATGAGCAAAGCCATGGGTTCTTATTGCATCTTGCCATATTTCAAGAAGTGGGACTTTGTTTGTAGTAAAACAGGATTACTTCAAAGAAATACCTGGCTCTTGTAATCAATTTCTCATTCTAAAGGAAACAGCCTGCTATGTTTTGAGGACTGGCTGACTGCTCAGGCCATGATGAAGTTGGACAACGAAAACAGAGAAAACAGAACAGTGAGGAAAACCAGAAAGAGAGGATGGAGAGAGATTTTGGAAAATGACATGGCAAAATGGAGGGAACATGAAAACCTGGAGGAAATGAATCTCTCAGATAAAGCACAAAGAGATAAAAAGTATGTTTCAAGTACGTATTCTTCAGTGTGACGGTCAGCTGGGAGATGCTTGTGGCTCTGGAAGAGATTAATCTCTAAGGTATCCCCTAGTTTGAATTTCTGATGAAACGGAAGACCCTGTCTCTCCTGTACCATTGCCATTTCACAAAATTAGCCCTCTCAGGCAGGCAACAAGGCGTCATGATGGAGGGTTAAAACACGTGAAGCTGCTGCCCATTTGGAACACACTCCGTCTCCTTTCACATCTGCAGAGCATTTAGCTACTTGCATCTGGTTGTGTTTGTGCAAATATAATTCCATATTCACTAATAATTCCCGAGGCTAAAGGCCCCTCTCCTGTAACCTTGTTAATATTCTCACAAGGCCTGGTGTGAACGCCTCACAGCATTTGGATTAGAATTCAGTCTGGTGGTTTTTTTTCCTCCCCCTGTCTCTTACCCTTCTCTCTCTCATACTTTTCTGGCCTCCAGTTTCCTGGCCACCCACATGACGAGACACTCTCCCTCCCTCTCTCTCCCCATTCTCAGTTTCAAGGAATTTCCTTTTGTCAAAGGCAAAGTGTGATTGACATATTTTCCCCCTCTTAAGTGCAGTCTTCTTAATACTTGATTTAACTATGTCCTTATGGGGCTCGTATAATCATTACCTAGGTGAGAAAGAGACCCCCTGCTCCCTCTCCACCATCTGATCTTGGTCTTCAAGCTCCAGATTGCTGGCTAGTTAGCACTCCTTACATGTTTTTTTTTAATTCACTTTTTAAATAGATTTTTATTAATTTGGTGCTGATGTTTGATGACTCCAGATTGACAGCCTTGGAAACTGAGGTCATTTGTTTGTCCACAAAACAGGTACCACCAAAGCAGCCGAGCCAGCTCCCTTATAAGCACCTTACTCAGGTCAAAAAAACTACCTTCTTCTCTTCCCTTTTTGAAGAGAAAGAAATTCAGTTTCCTAATCAGGCCTCAACCCTGGTGCTAGGATTGATACAAATATGAGTCAGAGCTAATAGCATCACAGGAGTCAGGGACATAAGTAAACAAGGTAAGAACCACTGATATTATCTGTCTGGACTTCACTAAGACCTTGGACACAGTCCCTCATGATATCCTTCTTTCCAAGTTGGACAGAGATGGATTTGACAGATATAACCTGTTAGATGGACAAGGAAGTAGTTGTGAGATTGTACCCAGAGAGTGGTGGTCAATGGCTCAATGTCCACATGGAGCTCAGAGACAAGTGGTGTCCCTCAGGGGTCAGTACTAGGGCTGATGCTCTTAAGTATCTTCATTGGTAACATCAACAGGGATCAAGTGCACCCTCAGCAACTTTGCAGATAATGCCAAGCTGTGTGGTGTTGACACACCTGGGGATAGGATGCCATCCAGAGAGACCTAGACAGGCTCAAGCAGTTGGCCTAGGTGAACCTTATGAGATTACATCCAAGTGCAAGGTCTTGCACCTGGATCATGACAACCCCTGCTATCAGTACAAGCTGGGGGATGTAAAATGCCTACCCTAGGTAGAGACTGAGGTGCCATGGTGGCAGGGCAAGGAGTGGAGTGTGAGTGGCAGTGGTGCTTGGGCAGGTAGGTCAGCTGCTGGCAGGAGGAGAGGAAGGCAAGACTTCAGGCTGATAGGTTGGATCTTTTCATGATCCCCTGATAATTTGTATTGGGCACCCTGCAGTACTGCTCTGTCTTGTCCGGTTTTAATGTTTACATGGAAGCGGGTTTCTGTCTCTTTGCTGCTGAGCAGTTCCAGCAACTACTTTTTACCTTCAACCTGGCTGTCCTGATATTAAATTTAGGTCTAAGGGAGGCTCCCTGAAGAAAACCTGAACAATGCTTGGGTGTGCTTAGACTTACGGCTTTTAAATGCTTCTAAACAAAATCAAATCTGTCCTTTGACTGTTTTTATCCATGTCACGTAAATTGGGACAAGAAGGTCTCCTGGAAAAAAATTTGCTTTTATAATGACTGTGGGCTGGCTGTGGGAAATCAGTGGAAGAGGTTGCTCAGAACCAAACATTTTCAGTGTGACACAGGAAGAATTATTAACAAGTTTTTTTACAAGATTTTTTTTGCAAGATCTTTCTGTACCTTCTAGTCAGTATAGTTGGAAAACAGAGTTTTGTTTCCCACTTAGCAGAAATAAAATGTTTTGAGGAAACTTACATAAAAGTAAACGTTTATAAATAAGTATGTTGAAAATTTGTGTGACATTTTTATAATAGCTTGGTTTCAGTTAAGTTTGAACTTCACTACATTTGAAACAACTGGGCTGAAATTTCCCATGTAGGAGATTGATGTCTCTGCCTCGCATCCTTCTTTTTCCCTTCCGTTGAGAAAGGAAGAAGGATAATTAATCAGGTTTTCAGGGAAAAATTAGGGAGACTTTATTCTCATATACAAAATAAAAAACCTGGAGGGGATATTAGAAAGAATTCATAATCCCCACCTAATTTTGATGAAAGACATGGGTTTTGATCAGCAGTTGGGCGGGGATCCCTCTGATGTCAGGAATGTGTGCTTGCTTATTTCTGTGAAAATTTCCCTACGTTTACTCAAGTTATGAGCCTCAGAAGGACTCGCTTTGCACAAAGATGTTAGAAATGCATATTCCCTGAAGGATGGCTTTGTATTCTCAAACCCAGGAGTGAAATGCAATCTTCTCTCCTACCAGAACTGTTGGAGTACATAGTCTGGCCTTGCTGTCTCAGGTCACAGGAGATGAACAGCACTGCTGCATCTGCTCTGTTTTCAGTGTTCATCTGACAGAACATGGGGGAAGACTGCTGAGGTAAGGAGCTGGGACTAAAATACCGGGAAAAAAAGGACATTGGAACAGTCCTATATTCAAGTAAGGGCTTATGGGTAGGACTGGAAACATGATAGAAGAGCGACACATACTTCAAATGCTTATTAACTAAAATAGAGCACGCTGTAGGTAATTCAAGTTGGCAGTTTCAAAATGGAATATTACAGGAGAATAATCCTTATGACAGGAAAATAATAATTAGTGATGCAGGCTTCAGAGTAGAGCTTGGTTTATGTGCAGTAAGATGTGAACCACCTACAAGTATAAAAAAAAGATCTCAAATGCAAAGTATCTGCAGCACTGATCCAGTGGAAAACTGTTACGTGAATATATAATTAAAGACTGTAGGGTAGCTCATAGATAGGCCTGAAAGAAGGTCTGATTTGTTGCTGATGATCCTTAACATCTGAATGTTTCACTTTGCACATTAATTTTTTCTTAATACAGTATTATTTATAGAATACAGAGACCTAGAGAAGCATATGGGCCAGAACCTATCCTGCTGTGAAGCAAGTTAGATTCAGAATCTCATTAATGGCTTAAATGAAATTAATTAACAACTATTTACCTTAGCTCTCTCCAAGCTAAGAGGATTCAAAAGAACACAGCCTTTGCTGAGCCAGCTTCTGTGTATGATATAGTGAGATGGGGCCAAACTGTAATGATATAAAAAACATCCTTTCATTCTCATCTTCCTTTCTTCACACAAACATGTGCAGCTGTGGCCCATCGCTGCTGAAAATAGTCATCATCACAATATGGCAATGAATATTTTCAACCATTCTTTTAAGAAAGCTTTTATCTTTTTTTGGCCTCACAATGTCTCCAGGCGATCTATCTCTATTGTCAGGGCCCTGCTTAATGAAGTATTGCTTCAAGAAGTATGGTCCAGCACACTCTTTTTCTGGTATGTGCCTGGGAAGCAGTTATCTTGTAGATGGCTTCAACATCTTATCAGATCACAGTTTTCAGCCTTGCTGCTGCCGTGTGTCAGGACTGCCTCACCTGCCATGAAGAGCCTGCTCTCTGGCTTTGCGCTGGTCAAAAACTGATAACAGATATCTTACCACAACTATTGATAAAATACTGAATTTTCACATTATGGGAAAGTGCCAGATTCCACTGCTGAAGAGTAAATGAATTCATGAGGCTGTGACTGAAATGCTTGAAGAAGGTGAAGTGATAACTATTGTTTCCAGATGTAAGGAGGCTCTTCATTGCTACAGTGGTTTACTCTTGGTTCACGTTCTCACAGTTATTTCTATAGCTGCAATTGCAAATGATTTATAAAGCATTAGCTTGATTTCTAGAGCATGACTGGGCTCCAGAGCTGTGGGAATCAGGGTCTCTGACCACAAAGCTCCACTTACTGTGGTGTCCTGCGGTGTAGCTCTTAGCACCTGATTGCTGTCCTGCACTTTCCTCCAAAAATTTCTTTTGAACACCTTATGCCACACAGTCTCATGCACATCTTCTCCACCCTTGTGACCTGTTGGGTCTCTGCCCTATATTTGGTGAAGCATGTCTCACCTTCATACTAACTCATCTTCAGGCTTGTGGCATTATGTTTGAATGGTTTCTCAGGCTGGTAAGACTGCCTTGTAAACAACAGCTCTCTGTATGAAAACACAGGAAACAAATTCTGGCTTTTAGAATGGCATAAATACTTCAGAAGACAGGCAACCTCAAGCATGCTAGAATATTTGTACAACCTGTTCTTTTCTAAAGAAAATCCTCTATTTTCTCAAATGTCAGAAATTGTCAGTAGTAATTATTTCTTGAAGTCTGAAGAGGCAAATAAATGATCCAGAACCTCAAGATAAAAATATCTCTAAGTCTTATGCTTTTAACTAAGTATTTGGAGAGAGTGGGGGGAAGAAGGAGAAAATAGTCTTGAATAAGTTGCTGATGGAAAGTCACAATTTATTAGATGTTTTCCAGGCATTGTGTAAAAACAGCTGTTAGTGTGCTTTAAGCTCCAAAGAACAAAATACAGAAAATCTGGAACTAGAAACTGGGAATGGGGCTAGCAGCAAGCAGCACCACGGTCTTAGAGAACAGAGCTGGATGGGTCTATCACTACTAGTGTCCAAATGATGGAAGTGGAATACAATACAGAAGCATTTGAGTCACTCTACTGTCATCAAGTACCTGTAAAACTCATGGATGAAGTATGTTACATCCCCCTTTTGGTGGTCAGACCACATATGAAATGGCAGCTTTCTAGTAAGCTGAGTAACAAAGACATTTCTGTGTCTCTGTTTCCCTAGGCAAGTAGCTAGCATAGGGGATGCTGGGTTTTTTTTATCAGCATTTTAACAACTACAGCTACTGATAGGACAAATTGCTCTATGTGTAGATTGGAAATTAGGCAGGGAGGGAAACACAAAGCAGAACACTTTCTACCAGGAACACTGGGGTATGGCATCTGATGTTTCATTTTGAGTTTCCAGGCATGTAGGGTTTGGGTTTTCTAGAGGCAGCTCCTGGTGCTGCTCCATGAATGCTTTGGACAGTGAAGGGCATTGTTCTGGGAACTTCAGCTTGCACAAGGAGGATTTATACATCAAGTCAAGTCCCTCCTGTCCTGACCCCTCCTGACTCCCAAACATCTGTGAGAGAACACCCCTGAGATGGAATTGGTGAAGAATCGTTTATTTTGCAGTGAAGGGATAATCTCATAATAACTGGGGAATTCCTCCAAGTTCCTGGGACTACCAAATGGACGCTGCCTGGTGCTGCTGGCTGAAACACCACAAACACAAATACAATGGAAGCTCTGAAGAAGGCAGAGCTGCTCAGCACCCACAACCCATGTTTATTTTCTCCAGAGATGAAGGGGGGACTGCAGGTCAGCAGGAATTGTGCATTCTGACTGGTATTTATTGACTCAGAAGTCCTTGCTGACAGACAGACAGACAAGTAGAAAAGGCTTCCATTACAGTGACGTCATTTCTTTCCCTCTTCGCCCCTGAGGCTTTCACTTTTGACACTCTTTACACAGAGTGTCTTTACACACTCTTTTGCTGTGGCTTCTCCAGCTGCTATTGGAGTGAATGGCAGTTGCCTTTCACCCTTCGGGTGCTGGAAGATGGGATGCCTGTGGGGAACAGGACTGTCAGGTTGCTGGTGACATGGTCTAACACATCCATCAGAGCTGTAGCAATAACAGAGCTTTGGTGTTCAGTCTTCCCCGAGTTCTGGATAAGGCTGTAAGTCTGGGTCAGATGCTGGGGTGTGAACACTGTGTGGCCACCGGAGGTCTGTATGAAAGAGAAATGTGTACCTGCACTGTGCTCACGCTTTGTTTTCACCTTCCATAAACTCTTTAATTAGGTTTTGTTTTGGTTTTGGTTTTGTTTTGCCGTTTGCTAATATTGTGCTCTGGGAGAGCTTCCAGTTGTTTGCATGAGCAAAGGAAAGGCACACCTACAGTCAGCTATTCATGGGAATGCTGTGCTGCAGCACTGAGCAGCTTCCATTCGAGCTAGGGGCCATGTCTTCAGTACTTTTGATTCCTAATATTGTGTCTCCAGAGAGTTTAAGACCCAGCTGGAAACGTCTGTCTCTTGCAACTTATACAATCACCTGTGCTTTTAATCAGACAGGGAAGTCTCCTATAGTGACAGTGCAATCAATGTATTGGATACTTCATCCTTTGTCAGAACGGAGAAGTAAATGTCCATAATTAAACTGGGCAAATTGTTTCTCTGGCCTCTGCACTTTGTTTTGTTCTGTTTTCCCCTTAAGATAAACTGTCTCATTTTGAGTCCAGTATATCAGAAGTGGATGTTCCTAAAGGATGCAACATGCTGGAGTACAAGATGCTGAAATGCTGCAGTAAAGATCGTAAACCATAGATTCTTTACTTGCTTTTAAAGCATCATACTTGCAGTGTGGGTAAATGAATCACACTGATCTTGGTTGGTGAAGTTTACATTGTGATGCTAAGAAGTTTCAATAAAAGGATGCTCTTTGACAAATCCAGTCTAGGAATATGCTGTCCATGCAAATACAGATGCATATAAATGAGAACTCAAGCATCAACTAAATGCATGCTTTGTTTCAACAAACTTAAATGATGAGATACCTTCCACATTTGGATTCTTACTGTATTTCTAGTAGTTTGATTCATGCAGTGAGACATGGCTAAAACACTTTTGTTCTGTGACAGAATGCTTCTTACATCACCTAACATATGTGAAATTCCTTTCAGGCTCTGCTTCATTAAAAACTGATGCTCATGTCTTCTGCTTCTTTAATGGACAGGGGCAGATCTGGGCATATTTTCACTTTGAAAAGTTTGCTTTCCTTTTCATTAACGATCACTGTACAGCTGTCTAAAGACTCTTGAAATTTCCCTCTATACTGCTGGACACTGACTGTCTTGGTAATTTGTTTGTCGAGAGCCACATGCTTTTGTTCTCTTCTGTAGCCATAGCCTATTTTCCTTATTGTGGCCTTTCCAGTAAATAAGGTGAGGGGTTGAGTATTCAGTGTTGCAAGGAAAATGAATTTTCCTGGCTATGACTGCTAGCTGCTGAGAATGTCTAATATCAAGTGGTGTGCAAGCAGAGCTGTGCTTACAATGCTGCACTTACAGCAACTTCAAGGTTCTTGCACATGCACATCACTTTAGATATCCGTGAGTTCTAGGTGTAAAAGGCCAAAATAGCCTCTAAGCATTTTAGCCTTTCCTAACTTTAGGTGTAACAAGGCAAAGTGTGTTACAAACAAGCAAAAACTGATCCCAGTTATCACCATTCCAATGGGCTCGCATGCCTGAAGAGGGAATTACTGGACCCTCTGGCCTATACCCAAAGGCTAGCAATTACTAATCAATTTCCCTGGGTTAATAAGTAAGAACACATACATAGAAACAAGCAATCCTTGATGTGAAAGTAAACCTGGTGATTACCAAACTGTTACACAACTGGGTCACCTTAACTTTATTTTCTGTATCTTTAATCCATTGTGTTTCTCATCTTTCCCAATTAAGTGTGGTGTCCTCATTCAGTGATTTTTAACATCTGATCCACAGATTTCTGGGAATCCAAGGACCTCTTCTAAAGGATATGGGAAAGAAAAGCAATTTATACATGCTGTGCTGTAAACTACATATGTGAAATTCTAAGGAACATAGCATGTCTTCAAGAAATTATTTTTAGGAATACAAATAATCAGTGTTTTTCAACTACTGCTCCATGTGACTTAATGTTACCTTTTTTTTTTTCTTTTTTTTTTTTTCTCGTACCTTAATGGGAAATGATGTTAAGATCTAAGGATGCTCTTTTTCTCTTTCCCCATTCCCAAAATTTCCCACTGTTTTATCACTGTGTAGGTAATGCTACATGCCACGGAAACTCCTTCATGCTTGAAGCTTGAAGAATCCCTGGCATTTTAAGCATCATGTTGTCTAAATGTGCTTAGAGTTAAGCGTAATAGTGGGGGAACAAATGCTGATGAGATTCTTTCATTTGGAAGGGCAGTATGTTCTCTTGCAGAAGGTCTTGTAAAAGACCCTGAATTTGAATGTTTCATGTATTGGAGTTTGCAGGAAAGTAAGATGAGTTTTTCACAAGGGAAGAAACAGGGGAATTAAATCCTAAACTTGGGGCAGTTTTCTTATCCTAAGATTCCTTCAGTTTTCTGTTTCAGGATCACCATGTTGGTTGATATTTATTTCCTGGATGTGTCCTTCATATGCAGAGAGAGGCTGCATAAAACTAGAGATGTTTGCATTATTAACAGATTCCCCACTACTGAAGTATACTGTACCTGTCTCAAATTCTTATGTGAAGACATTTTGGACATGATATCCATGCACTAGAAAGATGTTGACAGAAAAGTGTGAAAGTCACCTCCTTGACAGGATGGACACAGGTACAAATGTGCCCTGGGTCAGGAGGGGGAACTTCTTTGATCCTGAAGAAACTACTGTAAATCACAGTTTTATGTTTGACCTCTATTTAATCCCTTTGAAATATGTTCAGTTGTGTTTTCTTTCTTCTATCTCTTGGTCCTACCATAGTTTGTTCAGCAAGGATGTTTACTCCTTATCCTCAGCACCTCTAAGCCCCTTTTCATCAGAGCCCAAGCCATCTATTTCTTTCGCTTTTTATGCGTTCACTTTAAAATAAAAGACAGCCAGGCACAATGGATGTAACAATAAAAGCCTCCATGCATCTTTACCTGTAGCTAGATCTTAACTTTTCCTTGCAAACCCCGGTAAAGTCAACAGCGTAATTATCTCTGTTGCTGAAGAGAGGAAACAGATGACTGTTTTCCTTTCTATCAGTGAATCTTTGCCAGCAAAGGATTCTGAATACACAGGCAGCCTACCTAGTGCAGGTTCAGTGTCTTGTTGACACTGTTGCATTATTTTGGCCTAAGAAAAAGTGCATTTTGTTAATAAGATTAGAGCCAGATGAAGGATTTTTTTTTTTAGTAGCAGACGTCTGTGTAGGTCTTTGACAGACTCCAGTCTGTCTGCCATTCTTCTTTTGTGCTTGTTTCCTTCCAAAAAGCCTCTTGTGACTTTCTGCAGTTGAGCAGGAGAATGTCAGATATTGTGAGACGCATACAATAAGATGCACATAATTCTCCACTAAAAAAACCATGATTTTATTGGTTTATGAATTTAGATACCTTAAGTGATGATGAATATCCGCAGATGCTATATGCTGGATATGTACAAAATGAAACAAAGATATACGCTGAAAACTAATTAAAACCAGCTCTGATGGGACCAGATTTGTCTTTCAACAATGCTCAGTAATTTATATTAACACGCATTAGTTAAACGTATTAGTTGAGTATAGATCAACAAACTGAATTGAAATTGGACAATGGCTTGTTTCTTTTGACCCATTCTACTCTGGACAAGTTGAGCTCAGTGCAGTAACATTTATTTTTGCTGGCTTTGCATTTCACCTGGCCCTGGATTTCTGAAGGGCCATCAGTTTCCCCTCTTTAACACCTCAAAGAAGTGAAATACAACCTTTATTTTGTGCATGGATGACCCCTGCTTTAAGCTGTCCTGGTTCCTCAGACTCAGAAAGATATCAGTGTAAGTTAAAAGGTACTCATCTGAGTAAAGGAAAATAGTTGGTCCTCAAGATGTGAGTCTGGGTTTAACAATCAAATATGAAGAATAAGGGAGCAACATTGCAACCTGGCCATTTTGTTGAATGTTAGTGCATTTTGATGAATGCAAGAATAGACTGATAACACTTAGTTAAATTTTGTTATCCAAAGTAAGAAAGGTTGCACTCTTCCAATCCTGTGTAGAAGTGTAGTTTTTGTATGTATGTATGTTATCATATGTATGCCTCTTAGGCATACGCATTTGAATGGATAAGCTCAAAACTTGTGGGTTCAGGCTTTGCAACATATTTCAGCTAGATTATGAATCTAAAACTATGAAATCTGAAGGGGCAAATTATTGTTGTTGATGCTTTTCTTTAAAGTCTTGGATGTTTAGTTTTTCTTCAGTGTGTATCCTTTACATCTTTCTTTTATTTCCATGTCTCGCTCACCTGCACCTAACATGCCTGCTATTAACCTGGACTGTTAATAGCAGGAGAGGCTGCACGAAACCAAAAGCAGCTGCCTTTGGCTTCACTTGGAGTATAGAACCTCTGAAAGCCAGGCACTAACATTTTTTGCAGTTGGAAAAGTGGACTTATTTCCATAAAACAATGCTTTTTATTTACAATTTAAAGAACTCTCCAACTGCGTATATTTTAAAATGCTGTGTACATGCTACATTCCTACAGGAATCTGGCAGCCATTTCTAGGGAGCATTAGGCAATGAGATCTTGTAGTGAACAACGGAATTATTTTTTATTTAGAGATTACATAACTCTAACAAAATGGAAACCAGCCCCTGTGCTTCACTGTAGACCAGAACTTTCTCTCCCCAGATGGAGGATGACCTTTAATTGTGTCAGTTCCACCCCACATCCTTAGAAAACAAGGGCAGCTGCTCCACACATGAAGGGAAGCAGAGACTGTCACAGCCATATTGATCGAGGATAGACATTACTGAGGCAACCTTGCGATAGCTACATGAATTAGACTCCATCAATCAGGCAGGCCTATTAGAGTCTCCAAACAAAAAGAACGGATCTTCAACATCACAAATTGAATTAGGCCCTGCCTATACCTGTCCCTTTGGCAGCCACTGTCTCATCAGTCAAGGGGGGCAAGCAAATTGTAATGCTAACAGTACAAAAAGTGACAGTGCACCCAGGTTGCTCTGGTCAGTCTGTGGTGGCTGTGTGGACAAGGAGGATTGAACTCATAGGGAACTGAGTATCCTTATTCTCAGCCTGCTGGAGGAGGAGCTGCCACGCAGACTTCAGGTAGCTGGGGCTCACAGCAGACACACACGTACTAGAAATACAAGTATTCTGCCCCTGATTCTGCATCAGTGCTCCCATACACAGCTTAGAAAGAACTGTCTGAAAAACTCTGATAGTACTTATGTTCCTCTGCCTTTCCTTCCTCTTAGTACAGCCACTTTGCTAAATGTTTAGCTTTTTAATTCTCTTTCCCTGTTCCTTTAATACATTCTTTGTGCCGAGGGGTGGGTAGGCAGGGTTCTCTTGGAGCCCTTCTGTCATGCAGCTGTGATGGTTTTCCTTGGGTGTGTGAGAGTTGGGAAAGATAGCAAGGCATGATTTTTCTATATGCTGAAAGGCTTTCTCCATCAACCTTGGAGAAAGACCTGAAATGTGGTGAAAAGGTATAGAGTTGTCAGCCTCCAAACAAAAGCGTTTGCACAGTTGGGAAGTAACTGGACAGTGTCTGCATCCTCTGATGAGCTGAGACAATTCCATTACCCACAACTTGCCATAAATCAGCAGCTTGCTGTTCTGAAATAGGCACTCAGTGTTTGCTCTGCTGTTTCTTAAAGTCAGAGAAATGACTTCAATGCAGGAGCTGGCATGGAGTCACAGCACTAAAGACTTTATCATTGCTTTTGACAAAGTTTTCACTGAATGCAGTCACATGCTAAAATGCAATTTCAAAATTTGAATTCACTTTGACTATGTTTATGTTAACTTTCTGCGAACAGTCAAGCAATTTAGTTTTATTGACAAGAAAATCTGTAAAAAGTCAATGTCAAAGATACATATGTGTGCATTTAAGTAAACTAGTTTTAAGTTCTCATGCATAAGCATTCAGTTTTGAAGTGCTTACACATTCCCCCAGCCAAAGGAATGGAAACAATACAATGTGATTTATCTGACCAATCAAACCTAACACAGACAGCTGCAGCACAGACTCTCTTGCTGGCTGTTATTTCCATATCGGCAGAAGAAGAGGGTAGATGCCTCAGCCTGCATTTGTGTTGGGAGCCGGTCACTTGGCTCTTCTGCTGGCGACTCAGAAGCTAGAAAAAGCATGGCTCTCAAAGAGTCAAATAGGAAAAGCATGGGAGCCCACAGCTCTGAACCTGGCACTCAGCAAACAACGGTATGCTTGCGGTATTCTCTGAAGTTGGTCTTTTTCTGAGGAAAATATTTGTATTTAAATATGACTATGTTGGTAAGGAACAATTTGTATGCTAAGCTGAGAAGGGACTAACACACATTCCCAGTTAACATAGAAGTGTTACAAGCACCAATGACAAGTGGATAGGATAAAATGGTGAAAAATGTGCTGATGTGGTGTCACGGCGTAGCTCTAAGGTAATATGGGCGATGCATGATTTCCTCAAGTGATATTTGCTGTATCTGTGCAGCATTCCCATTAGAACATCCTTATGAGCAATTCAGAAATGCAAATCAGGGTCCTCATTAAGAAGAAAAAAAATTCCACAAACAAACCACCTGCAAGATCATGGTGAGAAATCCTGTGTGGTCTGTGCAGGGTTTCCCTGCACTCTGTGAAATAAGAAGTCCATGCCTGCAGTGGCATAGGCTATGTGCACCCTTGTCCATCACCTCAGCTGCCCATCATCCCTCCAGCTGCCTCAGTTCATCTGCAGTTCCTTACGTCTGGTTCATGCCATCTCTTTTGCTTGTCTTTCTTCTGTCTTCCCTGTAGAAGGTGGTCTGTACCAAGGATGTAGGAGAACAGGTGATATGAGGATGTATCTTCTATAATTTCAAAGGGTGTGTTTTGACTGAGGTGTAGATTTGGGGGGAAAAATAGCAATTAGAATACTCAAGTCATCTCCTGAACTACTTCTGGCAACATGACCTGCTTGCTGTCTAAAGTAAATGCTAAACAAAGGTCTGGCTTTTAAGTCAAATAATGATTTTGAAATCAGAAAAGTGTTTTATTGTTCTTTAATTCAGCAAGCAAAACCAAGTGCATTTAGAAATCAGTGGATACCAATACTTTCAGTTTGCATTGTACTGCCTCCACCCTTCAGCTTATTGCAAGTACAACCCAAACGCTGCCCTCACGTGGTAGCAGGACCCGTCTCGGCCCAGCTCGGCCCAATTCAGCTGGACTTGGTGAGTGTGGCTGGCCAGGTCAACAAGGGGAGCTTCTGCTGCTGCACACATCTGCTGAACACATTTTATTTATTTATTGTTTGAAACGGCTGTGTGAGCAGCGCGGTAAATCTCACACGTTTTCTCAATCTGTACCCAGAGCAGGTAGGATTGACAGCTGGAGAAAACCGTCTATTCCGAGCGCTAAGTAGGTTATCTGCTGCCTGTAAGAAAGAAAAGCATTGAGGTTTACAACTGTGCCCCCAAGCCATGCCCTTGTTTTTGACTTTGCCACTGGCAAGGCTGAGTGCCTGACCCCTGCTAACGTGCGGTGCCTTTAATAAGCGGAGGGAGAAAAGTAATTTTATACTCAGCATGTGAGTGATTCATGTTCTCAAAGGGGGATAAAAATGTTATTAGAAAGTTCTCTTGCCAAATGAGTGGCAAATGAAACCAATTTATTAATGCTGTGAAGCCAATGTGTGAAATTGGGATAAAAGGTGAGGTGTGGTCTCACCCCTGTGCTTGCTGCAGCAGAATGCGCTGTAACATAAAAGCCTCTTGTCCTCAGAAAGTGGGTGCTGCTGTTGTGACCACAAGCACTGGCAGCAAGCAAACAAATGTTATCTTCAGTTCAGATGCAGTTTGAAGTGTTGGGATGAGAGATGCTGAGTCTGAAAGAGCACAGTTCGATCATGAGCCATCTAGCTGCTGCTTAAACCTGTGCAAAGTTGTCAGGACGCCTTTGAAAACTCTTTTATTCTTTCCAGAAGTCAAGGTTTCCTCTTTGTTTAGGACTATTATGTATTTTATTACCTGTTAAGCAGTTTTAGTGTGCTCTGTGTTGAGCACAGCACAAAACAAAAGCAGTCACAGATTCCAGAATACTCTGGATTTGCAGCAAAGACCACAAAAGAAAGGCTGTGATTTTGGAGCCAAGCAAGAGAAGCAGACGTGGCTCATGCTTTTATACTAATGTATTTTACATGGAGCTAGTGGTGAAGGTGACCATATGTTCATGAAGTATCCATCAAGCAGCTACTGCACCACTGACAAAAGCAAGGTGAAAGAAGAGTATTTCAAGGTAACTCCACTTCTGAAAGGCCAGAAGTCCTCTGCCTGGTGCCCTTAAACTGGAGGGGCTGCAGCTGCCTGGATCCTTGCCCCCAAGTTTTTGCTCTCTCTGCCAATGCGGTGCTTGATGGAGGCAAAAAAAGATGGAAACAGTGTGGCTGTGGGGCTGTAAGCAGGCTAGCAAGGCTCAGCTCTTCATCTTTTTACCTCACATGTAGGCAGCATCATTTCTTTGTTTGCAGCACCCAGAAAAAATCAGAATCTGGACAGTGAACAGCCAGGTAGAGCCTGGCAGAACTGAAATCTGTAAGGGAATTTCTGCCTTGAAAAACAGTCTCCAGAACAAAATGAAATAAATCAGCATGCTCTGCTCTTCTTTCTTACTCTTCCAGAATCACTCCCAGAACACAGATACCAATAACTGCACTTCTTAGCTGCAGGTAGGTTTTACTCCCAGGAGAAAAACGATGTTGAGAACATACCGATGTTTATAGTTGCTGGTAAGCAGTGTTGTACAGAACCAAGGCCATTCTCAGCGCAGGGCTCAAGAAACTAGGAGGGAACAGAATTAGGACAGCTGACTTAAACTGGCCAAAGGGATATTCTGTACCATATGACATCTTGTGGAAGGAGTTTTGAAGGGGATGGGAGTTCATCTCACTCTATCTGCCTGGGGGACTACCTGGGCATTAGCTGGAGGGCAGTGAGCAGCTGTTTGTGCATTACTTGTTATACACATTCATATATATGCATATAGTCATAACTATTCTTTTCTTTTCTGAGTTTTATCTCAACTAATGAGTTCTAGTTGGTTTTGTTATTGTTTTTTTCCCCAGTTCTCTCCTCCATCTCTCTGGGAAGGGGAGAGTGAGAGTATGACTGTGTGGTGCTCAGCCACCTGCTCGCTTAAACCACAACAAGGTATCTAGAAAGGTTCAAAAACTGTTAATCAGATTTTAATTTCGCTGTGTCAGACATCAACTTCAAGGTAGTTTACTCACCAAGAAAGCTGGGGATTGCTCTGATTGAGTTCTGGTCAAATATAGGAAAGCCATATGCTTTCTTAGCAGTACAGAACACCAAAAATGTAGAGTCATAGAATCGCAGAATGTCTTCAGTTGGAAGGGTTCTTAAAGCCCATCCTTTGTCACCACTGATCAGGCTGTCCAGGGCCCCATCCAACCCCATCCCCAACCCCTGCTCCAACCTCCAGGGATGGGGCATCCACAGCTCCACTAGGCAGCCTGTGCCAGTGCCTCACCTCCCTCTGCGTGAAACTTTTTCTCCTAGTCTAATCTAAATCGATCCTATTTTAGGTTAAGCAGTTCCCCTTTGTCCTATCATTATCTGCCTGTGTTAAAAGTTGGTCTCCCTCTTCTGTATGAGCTCCATTTAAATACAGGAAGGCCACAATGAGATCACCCTGGGGTCTTCTCCAAGCTAAACAAGCCCATCTCCCTGAGACTTTCTTTATAAGAGATGTGTTCCAGTCCTCTGATCATCTTTGTGGCACTCTTCTGCACCTGCTACAAGAAGTCTATCTTTCTTTTACTGTGGGTCCCAGGCCTGGATGCAGTACTGCAGACAGTGCCTCACGAGGGCAGAGTAGAGGCAGATAATCACCTCTTTTTCCCGGCTGGCTACCTCTTTTTTTGATGGAGCCCAGGATACAGTTGGCCTTCTGAGCTTCAAGCACACTCTGCTGGATCATGAGCAGCTTTTCATCCATCAGAACCCACAAGCCCTTCCCCTCAGGGCTGCTCTCAAGGAGCTCTTTATCTCCACATCTGTTCTCTAACATATAACTTAGTTGAAGGTTCTGTTATCGACATTCAAGGCTCTGTCTGAGGCTGAATATGACACAAAAGCCTCATCTCTCACTGGAACAAGGTTCTCCCATGGGGAAGGCTATTCACCCACGGAAAATAATTTTTACTTTCCAGAAGCTTATTCACACAGAAAGTCTGTTTTATCTTGTGCACATCTTCAACGGGAGATAAGAAATTACGGAACATATATTATTTTTCCCTTCCATTTTGTTCTGGGGTGAAGGGGAGTTAAACTGGAATCTGTAATGCATAGTCTGGAAAATTCATTGCCAGGACCGAACTGCTTACGTAAAGGCTTACTGCATACCATGAAGTAGAAAGGCTGCATGATTAGCATGTGATGAACTGAGTGGTGATGTCTTACTGTGAAACACACTGCATATTATGCACATCTCATCTCAATAAACTACAAAAGAAAAACTTTAGCCAAACCTAATCCTTCTGCTCACCTTTCATTCAAGAAAGCATTTGTCATATTATCCTTAGACTGGCTGGAAGGCAGAAGACAAGATGTGAAGTAAAGCTTGGAACAAAGAAGGAAAATACATTCACAGCATCTCTGAGAAAGAAGAAGTATGAAAACTGTCTACTGCTGTTTTAGGCTAATGAGGAATGCTCAGACATTTAAAGAAAGATTGTAAGAAATACTATTTAGCTTCTATAAGCACACATACAACACAGTATGAGTAGCTGTAATTTTTAGTTTACATCACATTCTATTTAACTATTCTCAAGACTATGAGACTTTTTTTGTTTGTTTGTTTTTCTATCTTGTTTCTATGAATGAATTTTGTACTGATTCATTTATTCAGATAAGGGATTTATTCAAGTTTCCCTCACTTCCCATTGAACCACCTGTCTGCCCGCCTTTGAATCAGAAAACACATTCCACAAAATCCTAAGATTATTTGTATTTTGTCTACAGCAGGGATAACTTAATTAGTTTCTTACATCATATTAACCGTGTAAGACACAGAGTACGGTTTCTCAGCCAGAAACTGTGTCTCAGAAGCCTTCAGTTTCCAGGCTGTCCAAACAATTCTCCAACAACCTTTTAACCATAATTCCAGTATTTTTCTCTTTCACTAGCGTGAAGCTATCACTACAATCTACTTAGACATTAAGAATGCCAGGAAATTATCCCTACTATTGGAGGAACCATAGTCTTCTCCACAGAGCCCTTGGGGATCATTTTCTCAGATTTCATAGGATCTAAGAAGTTAAAGTCTGGTGCTAATTCAGGAAGTGCATACCCTGAAGAGATGTCATTTTCTAAGCTCCAGTTTGCAAACCTGTTATTTGAATTGACTAATTCCCTGCTAAAGCATATCATGGGTCAATGATTAGAGAAAAACAGTCTGATTAGCAGGCTAACGTAATAGAAGACAAATAACAATGAATTCTGGAACTAAAGAAACATGGTTGGCATCTTGTGGTAACTTTGTTGTCTAATAATGACACCAAAGAACTGAAGCTTTTCCTCTTAAATGTTTTCAAGCATGACTTTCTGAACAGGTTACTTGGGGACAATGAAGGACTAAGCTAACTTTGCCATCTCAGAGCAAGGTATCTCAGGTCCCTCAGGGGTCAGTAGTGGGATTACTGTCCTTTAGTAACTTCATCAATTACATCAACAGTGGGATCAAGTGCACCCTCAGCAACTTTGTGGATAATGCCAAGCTGGGGGGGTAGGATGCCATCCAGAGAGACCTAGACAGGCTCAAGCAGCTGGCCTAGGTGAACCTTATGAGATTACATTCAAGTGCAAGGTCTTGCACCTGGGTCATGACAACCCCTGCTATCAGTAAAAGCTGGGGGATGTAAGGGTAGAGCAAAGCCCTGCTATAAAGGACTTAGGGGTGCAGATGAAAGGCAAGCTGGACACAAGCCAGCCATGTGCCCTCATAGCCCAGAAAGCTGGCCATATCCTGGGCTGTAACATAAGAAGCACAGTCAGCACGCTGGGGAAGGTGTTCCTGATGCTCTACTTTGAGTTGGTGAGACCTCAATTGGAGTACTGTGTGAGATGTGGACTTGTTAGAGTGAGTCCAGAGGAGGACCACAAAAATGACCCAAGGGTGGAACACAGGCTCAGGGAGCTCGGGCAGTTCAGCCTGGAGAAGAGATGACTCTAGGGAGACCTGATAGCAGCTTTTCAGTATCTAAAGGGGGCTTTAAGAAGGGAGGGTATGGACTCTTTAGCAGGATCTGTTGTGATAGAACAAGGTGAAAAGGTTTCAAACTAAAAGAGGGGAGATTTAGACTGGTCATAATGGAGATGTCTTTTACAGTAGGTGTTGGAGAGACACTGGAACAGATTGCCCAGGGAGGTGGTGGAAGCTCCCTCCTTGGAGACATTCAAGGTCAAGACATGCACGCTCTGAGCAACCTGATCTAGCTGTAGATGACCTTGTTCACTGAAAGGAATTAAGACTGGATGACCTTTAAATGTCCCTTCTAACTCAAAAGATTCTATGATTCTGTTTCTATGATATCCCCGTTAGCAGGGAAGCACTGGTAAGGGCTCTCCTTAATTGTCATGCTGAATATCTGAGGTCAGCCTGTCTAAGGCACTGTGTCATATATAACTGAAACTGTCTCATGTGTTCAAGCAAAACTGTGGGAAGAAAGAGAACAGAAAGGAGGTTACAAGTAAATATCACAATCTTCCATCTTTCCCTTGGACAGCACACATGTCCTTATAAACCTGCCTGCCATGGGAAAACTTTAGTTTACCAGCTCTGAGCAGCAAAAAATACTCAGCGATCTTCTTTGCCACAGTTTGATAGATCTGTAAATTGCAGTGTGACTTAATAAGCAAAGTGATGAAAAGGATGATTAACCAGCTACTGATGAAACCTGCACTGACATGTCAATCCTCAGGAGCTCTGCTGAAGTCACTGAAAACACTCTGCATTTCCACTGGGATGAATGGATCAAAACATAACCTCATTTGTACTGTAATTTACTCTTTTAGGCAAGCATAAGATTTTCCATTTTGTATTACAATACTTATTTGGGAGTTGTTTATTATTATACTGTTATGATCGTATGGTCTAAGTGTTACCATGCAGAGTCATCTCTCAATATAATTTTTCATTTCCTGAAATCTTAGATTTTTGGATGTTTCAAATGCACTGCTTTAGCAAATAGCAGCACAGTTCTGGTTGAAATGTAGCAGAATCCTGGTATTGCTTTACTGTATAAAATCTGATTTATAGCTGTACAGGATATCATTTGCATTTGTTACTGTCTGCAGCTATATGACAGCAGTTCACAGTGTGCCATGACTGTGTCTGTTTTGGGATGGTAACATTCTTGCAATAGGACTGTGTGATTTTGAGTGGTATGGTTTTATACTGAAGGAAGTTCCTGAATGTGCACATAGACTCATAGAATGGCTAGGGTTAGAAGAGTGACCAAAGATTGTCTAGATCCAACCCCTCTGCTGTGGGCAGAGTTGTTACCAACTAGATCAGGCTGCCCAGGAACCCGTCATACATGACCTTGGATGCCTCCAGGGATGGGACATCCACAAATTCTCTGGGCAGCCTGTTCCAGTGCCTCACCACTCTCCGAGTGAATTTCTTCCTAACATCTAACCTAAATCTCTACTCCTTCAGTTGAAATCCATTTCCCCTTGTCCTATCACTATCTATTTGTGTAAACAGATAGTCCCTCCCCTACTTATAAGCTCCTTTCAAGTACTGGAAGGCAGCGATGAGGTCTCCCTCTTGATAGCCCTCTTATGGACCTACTTCAAGAGCTCCACATTATTCTTGTGCTGTGAGTCCCAAGCCTAGACACAATTCTGCAGATGGGTCCTTACAAGGGCAGAGTAGAGGGGGAGAATCCCCTCTCTCCCTCTGCTGGCCACCCCTCTTTTGGTGCAGCCCAGGATGCAGCTGGCTTTCCAGGCTGCAAGCACACATGGCTGGCTCATGTAGAAAACATAGTATTTGTACCTTGCTGACTAGAAGTTTCAAAGTATCGAGACTTCATTTTCTTCATACTGTCTCAGAAAGTGCAGTTTGCTCTGCAAGAAAAGTTGAGCTGGGAGTTGAGGGTGGCACTTCATCTGGGACCTCACTGACACAGGATTACAGTCCTACATCAGCCAAAGAAGGTGAGCGGAGCAGGTCCAGGGAAGGCATTAAGACTTGGCCAAGAATCCAGTGACTACCACACAAAACCATAGTGGCAGGGAAGGAACAAGTCAGGAGGTCAACCCAGGGACTCAGGATTAATGTGGTACAAAGCTATCACATTTCCTACAACTTGAAAGTATCCAGCGGCCTTTTTTCTGCTTCATGGACTCTTTGTGCATCTCTACTTGTCTAATGTCCCTGCTTTAGAGGGCAGGTTTATCATTATTACAGTCACCATTCTGAGAAGTAAAAAAAATTCAGAAGCTGCAACCATGAGGTACTATCAGAAAGAGTTCTTCCACACCAAATAGCTCTTCAGGTTGTTCATATTCACATAACGATGCTTTCACATTCAATTATCCACTGCATTCTCCTCTACAGACAAGAGGTGGTAGGGGCTTTCACAGATCTTGAGATGTATATAAATACTGTGTGATGTATACAAACACTGTGTTCTTTGCACTATTTAAATAAACATTGATTTCAATAAACATTAAATAAACATTGCATTTAAATAAACATATAAGGTCTATGCACAATGAACATCCTGGGCAACCTGATCTAGTTCCTGGGCAATTTGATCTAGTTGAGACGTCTCTGTTCACTGCATGGGAATTGGACTAGATGGCCTTCAGAGGTCCCTTCCAACTCTAAGGATTCTGTGATTCTATGATTCTAAGACACAGACTTTTCCATATGTGCAGTATGATATGGTGCATATTCATGCCCTGAATCCTCCTGCCTTTGAAACACTTTTCAGATTCATAGAATCTTGTCTCTTATGAACTTGGAATGTAAAAGCTTTGTTTATAGTCTATCCTGGGCATATGTTTGGGAAACATTCCCTGGTCTTTCTGCTGTTTCTGGGCTGCTCGTTAGCAAAGAAGGCCATTCCAGGCTGCAAGGACTAAGCAGCTTTAGGATGATTTGTTTGAAGCAGAAAAATACAGGAAAATGGGGCACATTCAATAAGTGTTCTTTAATCTTCCCTTTCATTTAAATTATTAGTAATGTATTGACCCAAATTTAAGGTAACTTCAAATGGAAGACGTTCAACATTTTTGTCTGTGAGACCCTTGTTTACTCCTGCGCTGGACAAGTGCTAATCTGCTAATGTCTACAGTCAGTCATTTTGATTCCCATTCTGGACCAACAAATGTATGATTATTTATTCAGAGAGTAATCCTGACAAATGGAGAATTCAAAAGGGAGAAACCTTGTCTCTTCATTTCCTTCTTGCAAGTCAGCAAAATCTCCAAACTTATTTTTATAATAGCAGGAGAGAAAATAGTGCAATTCTCTTGTCTCATAGCTAAAAAGGCCATGATGGTTGGTCAAACGTTTTGTTAGTTTTCTTGTGAAAGTGTCTTTAAGTATACGCAGTGGAGTTTTCATACAGCCAGCAGTCTGACATGTTGAGAGAAGTTCAGATAACTGGGATTTATGTAGGTAGAACTCAGACTTATGGTTTGGTCAGGAAGATGTGTTTGCAGCAAAGAGCCCTTGAAGAACTCTTCATTTTGTCTTTGCCCTGTTTGATTAATGTAATTCTTAGTGATAACCATTTCTCCTAGCACTAGTCTATGGTATTGGAGACTCAGTTCCATAACTGAGTGGAAGGAAAGAACACAAGATAATGGGAATAACATATGTTGCTGTCTTGATGGGATGCTGAGTACTGTAAATCAGTGTGGACTTCAACCAGAATCACTCTTCAGCCCCTGCTGAGAGTGTCAGCAGCACAGAGTTCCCCTAGCTTACATCCCTTTGCACAAAGCTCATGCAGATTTGAGCCCCTCACCTCTGATCCAACAAATTTTAAAATGAAGTGATCTTGATTCTCCATTCCTGGAACTGCTGATTTCAATCTCAAGCACTTGGTGTTTTTGTTTTGTTTTGTTTTTCTGTATATTTTTTCCTTAAACCTTCTCTGATTGAGTTAGGTACAGTTGTTTTTCTACAATACATTGGCAGAAATAATAGAACATTAATCATAAAATCCCAGTGTATTTTCAGACAGCATCTAAAAACTAATTCAGATATACTAAAAATGAGCAGTTGTACCCCATGCTGATCTTAATATCAGTTAGCATCACATTGTCTTTGGAAGAATTGCATCATCTTATGCTGAGGTTAAATAAGGTATTTGGTAGGCACTTTCCTTCTACTTTTGCTCCTATTTTGACAGATCATGCCTTTTGTGGTAAGCTCTTTGCGTGAAATTCCACAGTTCCCAGCTGGAATGTAAGGAGAAGTGGAAATCCTAAGGCAGTGAAAAATGTTTCTGTAGTTGGACAAACATCAAGTGAATAAACACAATTTCCATGACAACCATAACCTACAGTCAATGAGTAACATGCCTGACTGGAACATGATAAATTTACTTTTCTCTGCATGTAGCTAAGCACTCAAATAGAATGCTGTATTTGGAAACAAACTATACTGGGATCTGTCCTAAACTCTTCCTTACCTGTTTGGTTTCTTGCTTTGAGTTTCACGTCCAATTTCCCTCTCTCGGGAAATAAATGGTGAAGTCTACAGGATTGTTTTTGAACTGTCATGCAAAGAATATTCCTTAGATAACAAGAAGTGCAGCTTAAACAGATGGTCTGGAAAGAAACTGTTAAGTCACCCTAGTAGGATGAAGTCTATCAGTTAAGAAGTAACTCTGAACGTAAAGTCCAGCTCAGGGTGAATGACTGAATATGACCTTTTAGTGCAATGCTATGGCTGTGTGAACCCAGTGAGTGATGGTTGGGTGATCACTGGGTGTATACACAGACAGTACTGAATAAAAAGAAGTGGTTTCTCAGTTTTCTCCTTTAACCATAAAATCTGAATGCCTATTTGCCCATCCGCCTCTTTGATATGTGGGACTGCTTATTCCCCTTTGTGGTGGGCTTTGGGCACAACAGTATTTTGCCAACTGCTGTGTAACAAATGCTGAAAGTTGAGATCATTTTCTACTAATATTCAACACACAGAGTGAGTTAAAGTCTTCAAGATCATCTTTCAAAGTCTTGTCATAAACAAAGAAACTTGCCTATGCTTATTTCAGTTTTGTTCATATGTGGAAATGTCACATTTGACAAATAACTGGAATATTGCTGTTGCTACTGCTGGTGTCTTCACCTCGCTCTTCCATTTCTTCAGGCCAGCCACAGCTGTTTTGTTGGTATTGAGTGGCTAGGAAAATAATGCTCTGGAGTTTGGCAGTGTATTATCTGTGAAAGCAATGAATTTATGCCAAGAGTACACATAAAATAAATGACTGCCATGAGCTGTTTAGAAACCCTTACTTTCCTTGGTCACAGCCTTTTTGTAGATAGTTCTGTCATTTCTGTCAGGCTGGAGCCCAGGCAGGGGCTGGGTACAGAATCATGGAATGGCTTGGGTTGAAAAGGACCACAATGATCATCTCGTTTCAACCCCCCTGCTATGTGCAGGGTCGTCAACCACCAGACCAGGCTGCACAGAGCCACATCCAGCCTGGCCATGAATGCCTCCTGGGAAGGGGCATCCACAACCTCCTTGGGCAACCTGTTTCAGCGCATCACCACCCTTTGAGTGAAAACCTTCCTCCTCACATCTAACCTAAACCTCCCCTGTCTCAGTTTAACACCACTGCCCCTTCTCCTATCACTATCCACCCTTGTAAACAGCTGTTCCCCCTCCTGTTTAAATGCTCCCTTCAGGTATTGGAAGGCCGCAACGAGGTCTCCCCAGAGCCTTCTTCTCCAAACTAAACAAGCCTAGTTCCCTCAACCTTTCCTCATACGAGAGGTGCTCCAGCTCTCTGATCATCTTAGTGGACGTCCTCTGGACCTGCTCCAAGAGCTGCACATCATTCCTGTACCGGGGGTCCCAGGCCTGGATGCAGTACTGCAGATGGGGCCTTACAAGAGCTTCATAGAGGGGGACAATCACCTCCCTCTCCCTGCTGGCCACCTGTTTTTTTAATGCAGCCCAGCACACAGTTGGCCTTCTGGGCTGCAAGGACACACTGCTGGCTCACATCCAGCTTCTCGTCCACCAGGACCACCAAGTCCTTCTCTGCAGGGCTGCTCTCAAGATCTTCCCCCAGTTTGTATAAATACCTGAGATTGCCCAGGTCCAAGTGCACCCTTGCACTTGGCCTTATTGAATCTCATTAGGTTTTCATGGGCCCATTTTTCCAACCTGTCCAGGTCCCTCTGAATGGCTTCCCTTCCTTCCAGTCTATCAACTGCACCACTCAGCTTGGTGTCATCTGCAAACTTGCTGAGGATGCACTTGATGCCATCATCTGTGTCACTGATGAAGATGTTGAAGAGCACCAGTCCCAAGACTGATACTTGAGGGACACTGCTTGTGACTGACCTTCGCCCTGACACAGAACTATTGATCACAACCCTTTGGCTGCATTTAGCCAACCAATTCCTAATCCATCAAATAGTCCATCCTTCAAATCCACACCTCTCCAATTTAGAGAGAAGAATATGCTGAGGGACCATGTCAAAATCTTTGCAGAAGTCCAGGTACATGACATCCATCATCCTTCCCCCATCCACCGAAGCTGTCATTCCATTATAGAAGGCCACCAGATTGGTCAGGCAAGATCTGCCCTTGGTGAAGTCATGACGGCTATCTCAAATCACCTCTTTTGTTTCATATGTGCCTTAGTATAGCTTCTAGGAGTATCTGCTCCATGATCTTCCCAGGCACAGAGGTAAGACTCACGGGCCTGTAGTTCCCCAGCACTTCCTTTCTCCCTTTCTTAGAAATGGGAGTAACGTTTCCCTTTTTCCTGGGGACTGGGGACTTCACCAGACAGCCATGATTTTTCTAATATGATGAAAAGCGGCTTGGCAATCACATCAGCTATCTCTCTGAACCCTAGGATGGATATCATACGGCCCCATGGACATATGCACATTCAGTTTCATGAGGAGGACTCAGACTTGTTTCACTGTTACAGTTTGGCAGGTGGGAGAAGGAGGATGAGATGGGGAAGCAGAACAGGCTGTCTAAAAGGTTGAAGCACCATGGTGTGCCATGGTGTGGTGCCAATATCATTTTCCTGAGGCAGGCAGCTGTGAGGAGGGCAGACCTGTGTGCCCAAAAGTAAGAAAGGAGAGCAAAGATGTAGTAAGATGCATTAAATTGCAAAATTGGAAGGAAGGGTCTTCATTCTTTTTCAGGTTCTGGAGTCAAAACTGGAAATTACAAATTCCATTTTCATTCACTTAATTATGAATGATACCATGAGAGAGCTTCAACTCTTTACTCAGGATTTTAAAAGTTCATAGAATCATATAATCATTTAGGCTGGAAAAGACCCTTAAGAACATGCAGTCGAGCCACCAACCACCACTAAACTGTGTTCCTAAGCACCACATCCACATGTCTCTTAATTATCTCCAGGGTTGGTTACTTCACCACTCCCCTGGGCAGTCTGTTCCAGTGCCTGATAATCCTTTTCCTGAAGGTATTTTTTTCTCATAGCTAATCTAAATTTTCCACAATGCAATTTTGGGCTGTTTCCTCATGCTCTATCACTTATTACCTGACAAGATGCCAACATCCACCTTACTGCAGCCCCCTTTCAGGTAGTTTTAGAGAGTGATGAGGCCTCCTCTTCTCCAGACTATCCAGTTCCCCCAGCTGCTCCTCATATGTTTTGTTCTCTAGTCTCTTCAGCATTGTTGCTGTTTTCTGAATGCATCCCAGTAATTATAACCTTTCTTACAGTGAGGTGCCCAAAACCAAACCCAGTACCTTAGATGCAGTCTCACCAGTGCTGAGTACAGAGGGATGCTCACTTTCATGGTCCTACTGACTATATTGTTTCTGATACAAAGCAGGCCACTGGCCTCCTTGTCCACCTGGGAATGCTGCTGGCTCTTGTTCAACTGGTTGCTGACCAGCACCCCCAGGTCCTTTTCTGCCAGGTAGCTTGAAGGATCATATGATCACACAGTTAAAGGCAGGACCATAGTGTTCATCCACTGGAGAGTCTCATTAACTTCAGTAGCATAAAAACAGGCACAGTAGTTCATTTCTGACTTCAGATTGTCTGTCACTGCATATATAACTACTGCTGGTGTTTTATAACTTCATTTTTCTGTTTGTGGGATATTATAGTTTCAGCCTGGCAGGTAACACTCATCTCTCCTCAAGGAGGTATTGTCTGCATTTTGAAAGACTTGTGCCTGACCACAATGCTGTTCCAACTCAGCTTCTGCTGAAATTCTCAGACTGCCTTCATTTTCTCTTACTCTCATCATTCCTTTTCTGTGGCTTCCCCAGGTCTCAGCTGTCCAAACGAACACATGCTGAATACTGCTGCCCATCTGTTCAGCTGCGCAGAGAAGTATGACCACATCCCCACAGCCTCAACCAATTTCATTCACTTCCTGCTGTCTTTGGATTCCACTTTTTTCTTTATTCTAAGAAATCTTCCCTGATCTGTGCACTTAATGTGTTAATGTGGGTGGTTTTTACTGTAATTCAGTCATGTCCAGCCTGTGGCCTGGCCCAGCTCGCAGAGCAGCTGCCCCCTGACCTGTGCTATAAAGGCAGTGGTTCTTCCTGCAGAATGGCCCTGGGCATGCACACATTGCTCAACAACAGCCAAACAGTGCATTATGAACATTGTGTTGACTGAAAGCAGGGCATGGGGAGGTATAGGGGGTGCAGTACAGTGCTGACAAACATGATGGCATTGAATAGTGTGCATGCTGATACGTTGGCTAGACACAGGTATCAGAACAGTGAAGAGTACAGCAGCTATGCATTCTGGTTTGATGAAGGAGTTTGAGAATAGGCTTCAAAATTGCAAAAATATCATCAATTTATGTTTGCAGCACTGTTTTCACTTGATAGAAATACATTACCTCCAAACTTTCAAACAGAATGGGTAGAGTGGCAATCAGATTCAAAAATCTGATTGTCTTTTTATCAGGCTTTCATAAGACCTCTCTTACAGAAGAAAAATATCCCCTGGTTCACAATCACGCCTTATTCACATCATCGTTTTTAGCAGCATGCATATTTGTGAACAATTACTAACAAGACTGAAGTACAGGAAGGGTAAAACTTCATCAAAAATCTCTGATGAACAAAACTCACTAAGAATTGCAACCACTGCCATCAAATCAGACTGGTACACTAGTTTCACAAAAACAAGGTCGGATGTCCCAGTCGTTCTATGGTTTTGTTCCTCCTTTTTAAATATTTAAAGGAAAATATTAAAAAAAAAAACAATAAAAATGAACTTCTTGTTGCTTACATAGTAATGATATCTATTTTAAGAGGGCTGCTCTGAGAGTAATGCCTCTTATTTTATTACATTCACCCACAACATCAGAGGTGGATGCTGGCAGTATGGCAGTAGAGGCTGAACCTTCCCACCAATATTCCATTACATTTTGCTGCTACATGACAGGTGGCAGCAGAGAGGAAGTCTGACAGAATAGAGTCTGACATGGAAGCACGTATGAAGCAAAGGTGTGTCACTGATTTCCTCCATGTGGAAAAAATGACACTCAATGAGATTCATTGATGCTTGCTGAATGTTTCTGGAGACCAAACAGTGCATGTGAACACACTGAGGTGGTGAGTGGTGTGTTTCAACAGCGGCAACAGTGGGTCATCTCCACTGGTGCAGATTTTGATGAGTGTGGCATGCAGGCTCTTGTTCATTGCTGGCAAAAATGTGTAACTAACTGAGATGATTATATTAACAAATAAAGTTTTGTAGCTGAAAATGTGCTCTATCAAATAGTGTTATTGTGCATTAGTTAGAGTTTCCTTGGAAATAAACAGGACACATTACTTTACATTTCAAGACAATTCCTCTCTACTCAGTACAGCCAAGGAAAGACAAAAGGCTGGACAAGCATGCTATAATTGCACTATATTGGCTGCACTGCCTGCCTAATAAGGACCGTATAAGTAAATTTCTGAGTCAAGAACACAGAATAAGCATGAATTTCTTTGAACCTATTTCTGTTATGTGTTGTGTGTCTCCATGTCTCAGCCATTGCCTGGTCTCACCTGGAAGTTCTTGTAAAAATAATTGTTGTTTATCCATTATTACGCTCGCAGTAGCATCAAAAGCCCCAGTCACCAATATGGGTCAGTTATGCTTGACATTATAAACACTCAAGAAAATACATCCCCACCCCCAAATTGCTTATAGTGTGCTAGCTCCACACAGCTCATACTCCTGCAGCAAGCAGTTCTCATCTCATTTTATTCCCTGGTATGGATGCTTGTAAAATGAACATCATCTGGAGGCAATGGATCATTTTACCTAGGCCACCAAACATGTGTTTGTTACTGGTAACTTTAGTTTGTTATTCAAGCATAACCCAGCAAAACGAATGGTCTGGGCAAAATGGATGGTCAGCAAAATGAAGTCTTTGCCTACCAGCTCCATTCTTTCCCACATATTATTCTATAATCTAAGTCCCTGATCTGTGGACCTTTGCTTTATATCCTAGTGTAAAGTACCACGTGTTTTACAGAACAGAACAATTGTGATTTGGATGTCTTTCCCCATTTTCTCTCTCTCTTTCTCTCTCTCTCTTCTTCATGGTATCGTTTTCAGAACTGGCATATCTCAGCTGTCAGCAAGTTATGCGTGATCAGTCTCTGCTTTACCTGAGAGCTCCCTGGGTTCTGTGCCAAAAGTTTGTCGCAAATGTAAGGGACAGACAATTTTTAGAGAGGATAATCACAGCAAAGTAAAATTCAGTTTCTTTCTACAATCATGACACTCAAGCTGTGAGTAAGCCCACCAGAATACCTGTCTGGCAGTGCAGAAGACTGTTTTGTTGGTCTTTAAGCCAAAGCACTTCAAGTGATGACCAGTGAAAGCAAGACACCATTGCCTGGGAAACCAAATAAATATAATCACACAGCCATCCATCACTGCCATCTGGAAAAGATTGGGCTGAACGTCTTCCTGTCAGGATCTGCTACAGTATTTATTTGTATAGCTGAGCTTTGGCTTTGGGGATTTCAGCAAAATATTCCTGTCGGTGATGATTCGAAGACAATATTTGGGTGTGATTGTCAGGATAGTGTTAAGTCCACTGTTCAATTTTGCAGAATTACAATTGCAACTAATAGTTTCTTTTTTCATATGTGGGCGCCTCACATATGTGGAAACAACATGTAAGAGATGATGTCATTTTGGCATTATGTACATATGTTACCAAAGCACCATGAATGATCATGAGTTGGTGACATGTACAAGCGCAAATGATTCATGATGGATGAGCTTGCACCTCCAGTATATGTCTAAACTTGATAAGAAGCACAAGTTTTTTGCTTAACACAAATAATCCTGTGAGTTTTACTAACATCAGAAAAAAAACAATAGCTGAAAGACAGTGCTCTTTTAAACATAAAAGTAGGAACATCTGAGTGTACTTGTGTATTAAGAGCTTATGAAACAGATAAGTAGTTCAGGGGATAAGGCTGTACTAATGGTTGTATATTACAATCTAGTAAACAAACCTTGAAATTTAATAAAGTGATACTGAAACCTGAAAGGTCAGCATGAGACATGCAAGTTGTACAAGAACAGAAGAGAGTAAAGAGGAAATTTTAGCTTTCAGCTACAACTGAACAATGAAAAGTGTACTAACTCATTTTTAAGTGAAGACACAAGAAAAGGGAACAAACAAATATAAATTTACGTTTTCTGCTAACTGCCAAGGCAGAAGAGAATAAGTTCAAAATGTTCTCAAAAGAGCAAATGTCGTAAAATACCAAGCTTAGGGAGGAGCGTAAGATTTATGTATGCTGATAACTGTCAGAAATTCTCTTTTGTCAAGTAAGCACCAAATGGTTTCCTAAATGGAATGGGAAAAAATAACATTCAGAATGCAAGAATTGTAGAAGCAAATACGCAGTCTGGTATCCATTTTATCATCTGAGAGGACTGGAGAAGATAATGCAGAGGGGTCGGCACTAGGGCTTGTCCTGTTTGATATCTTTACTGATGATCTGGAAGAGGAGATTGAGTGCACCCTCAGTAAGTTTGTAGATGACACCAAGGTGGGAGGAAGTGTCTATCTGCCCGAAGATAGGAAGGCCCTTCAGAGGGATCTGGACCAGCTGGATTGCTTGGATGAGGCCAATGGGATGAAGTTCAAGACCAAATGTTGGGTTGAGTCACCATCCCTGGAGGTATTCGAGAAATGTTTAGATGTGCATGTACTTAGAGACATGGCTTAGTGGGATAAGTGGACAATTGGATGGATCTTGGAGGTCTTTTCCAATGTTGGTGATTCTATGATTCTACAATTCTTTGATTCTATGATTCTGTTACTAATTTGGCACCAGGACCCAGGAGACAGAGAACATAGAATTACTTGTGCTGGAAGGTACCTTAAAGATCATCCAGCTCCAACACTTTGCTGTGCACAGGGATGCCAACCAGGTTGCCCAGGGCCACATCCAACCTGGCCTTGATCACTTCTGTGAATGGAACATTCACAACTTCTCTGGGCAGCCTGTGCCAGTGCCTCATCATCCTCTGAGTAAGAAATATCTTCCTAATATCTAATATAAATATACTTTCTTTTAGTTTAAATCCATTTCTCCTTATCCTATGACTATCTGCCAGTGTAAAAAAAATTGTTTCCCTCCTGTTCATAAGCTTGCATCAGGTACTGGAAGGCTGCAGTGACATCTCCCCAGACCCTGCTCTACTATAAGCTTAACAAACCGATTTCCCTCAACCTTTCTTCATAAGAGAGGTGCTCCATCTCTCTGATCATCCTTGTGGCCCTCCTCTGGACTCATTGCAACAGTTCCATGTCTTTCTTGTGTTGAGAGTGCCAAGAGTAGAGGGTGATAATCAGTTCCCTCTCCCTGCTGGTCACCCCTCTTCTGATGCAGCTCAGGATAGTGCTGGCCTTTTGAACTGCAAATGCACACTGTTGGCTTGTATCAAACTTTTCATCCACCAGAACCCTTAAGTCATTCTCCACAGGACTGCTTGCAAGGAGTTCTCCCAGTGTGTACATACAGCTGGAATTGCCTCAGCCCAAGTGTTGCACTTGGCCTTGTTGAACCACATTAGTTTCACATGTGACCACTTTTCTGTCTTGTTCAGGTCCTTTTGGATAGTGTCTCTTCCTTCTACTGTATCAGCTACATCAATCAGTGTTATCAGCAAACTTGCTGAGTGTGTACTTGACCCCAGTGTTTAGGTTGTTGATTAAGATTTTGACAAGCAGCACTTTTGCCTTGGGTCCTTGGTTGGACCAGTTTCATGTGGATGTCCCTTCCCAGGTCTGAACTGTTATCCATACCATCTACTTTTTCATCCCCTCAGTTTCATATGTTTTGCTTAGGGACACTTCAGGGCCAAGGGGGGAGGCACCTCCTCAGCTCTGAACAGAAACAAGGGTCCAGTCTCCTTCATACAAGTTTTTGCTGCCTGCTTCCTCAGGGTTGGAAGCTTGTTTAGTTTCTTCCCCTTGCAGGGACTTAAGGCAGGACTGTTGGTGTGCCAGTGTCACTGCAGATGTCACACTCCAATTTCCCTATCAGATTCCTGAATACGACATGGTCTTGTGATTTTCTCACACAATCTGACCACTTGCTCGAAAAGTTTTTTGATCTGTATGTGCTTGCACCGATGACTCCCCCTCTTCCCTCAGACCCTTTGGAGACTTGCACATTCAGGAATTCCCACAACCAAATGTCTGGACATCTCTATTTCTCCTCAGGAGGTCCATCTGGTTGCATGCATCAGCATAGAAGGGTTGTGGTCCCTCCATATGCATTTCTGCCTCAGCCTGACCACTTTGGCAGGTGGTCACCATGTTTGTTTCAAGAGAGTGTGGCTACATGCTTCGATCTGAAGAGAGTGGGCTGCTTGGCACGCTGCCCACTGCCCTCCCTATGTCAACTGTTGTTCAAACTGCCTCATCATGCCATACTAACATGCCATGCCCTGTTTGCCCTTCCCAGTCACTGTGTTCAGCACCAGTAGCTTGCACCCTCAGGAACTACCTTTATTTGCCTGGGGGTGCTAGGCACCACCTCCACCTCCTCAGCTACTCTTGTGAGGACCGATGGCTCCTGGGAGCTCTAGGTGGCTCTGTCCTCATCCAGAAGACTCTTTGATTTCAGGACACTCCTCTCATACCCAGACACCACTGCAGAATATGACTGCACCTTGGGAAGTGGAGTGAATGACTGAACTCACCAGCACGTGGATACAAAGTAAAGAAGTAATCAGAGTGGATGAAAGATCAGAAATCAAGGACCAAACCCCTTAATTCCATTTTCATTGTTTACTTACTTTTGACTCGTACTGTCTTTATTTGACTTTCATGGAAATTCATATGAATAAAACCACAATAAGATAGAATCTGTGCCCTGCATATTTGATTCTAACAAACAAGCTTAAAACTGTAGTCCTCAGTGGATGAGAAAGGGCTCACATGTGCATTTGCATTGTCTTTTTCTAAATGCATGCAATGAAGCTTCCGATAATTTTCTTCACTTTTATGCCCTTCTGCTAGTGCTGAATGTGTGGGAGCATGGAAATCCAGAGCTTTTCCACAGATGGCCTTGTCTTCATTATAATCCTGAGAATTCATGTGGCTCTGGGAGATGAACCATTTTCCTTCCTGGGAGAGCTGTGTCCTTCCCATAACCATCCTAAGAAATCACCATGAAGACATCCTTACAGCATTTGCATTTCCCCAGAGCCTTCCCTTCCAGATCCATTGTAATTGCAGCACAAAGAGCATTCCTTTATGAAAATAACATTTTCAGTGGACAAGAAGCAGGCAGCATATGTAAACAGGGGTAGTTCTGAGATGGGAGATTTGAAACACAACTGACATGTAAATGGAAATGTTAGTATAGAGCATCAAGGCAAGAGTTGTTTGAGACTCAAGAGGAGAGAAGAAATTCAACAGAGGAAGAAGGGAGGGTTAATTCTGTCAAAAAGTTTAGGAGAATAAGAAGAAATTTTATCACAGAATCATTGAAAGGAGGCAAATCATCCCCACACATACAAAAGCAGCACCTGGGAGTGTGAGTGACCCAGAGCACAGAGTGATCAGGATGGGCAAATAGGGTGTGTTGTGTTGGTAGGGCATGGTCATAGAATCATAATCACAGAATAGACTGAGTTGGAAGGGACCTTAAAATTCCAGCCTCCTAGATAGGCTGCCCAGGGCCTATCTATACCTGGCCTTGAATGCCTTGAGGAATGGGGTGTCCACAGCTCTTCTGGGCACCCTGTGCAGGGCCTCACCTCCTTCTGATTGAAGAACTTCTTGCTAACATCTAACCTAAATCTCCCTGCTTTTAGTTTAAAACAATTTCCCTTGCCCACAACCTGCCAATGTAAAAAGTCAGTCTTCCTCCTGTTCATAAGTTCCTTTTAAGTACAAACAGATCTTCCTGGAGCCTTCTCTTCTCCAAGCTAAGCAAACCTAACACCCTCAGCCTTTCATCATGAGAGAGGTGCTCCAGCCTTTTGATCATCTTTGTGGCCCTACTCTGGAGATGATCCTACTGCTCCACATCCTTTCTATACTGGGGGCCCCAGGCTAGGCCGCAGTACTCCAGATGGGGTCTCATGAGGACAGAATAGAGGGGAAAAATCACTTTCCTTGTCCTGCTGGCTACCCCTCTTCTGATGCAGCCAAGGATACTGTTGGCTTTTGGGGCTACAAGTGCACACTGCTGGCTGATGCCCAGCTTTTCATCCCAAGTACCCAATTCCTTCTCCACAGGGATGCTCTAAAAAACTCTTCTCCCAGTGTGTACACATAGCTGGAATTTCCCCAACACCTTGCACTTGGCCTTGTTGAACCTCATTAGTTTCAAGTGTGCTCACTTTTTGATCTTGTCCAGGTCTCGCTGAATAGCATCCCTTCCTGCTACTGCATCAATGGTGCCACTCAGATTGGTGACCTCAGTAAATTTGCTGATAGAGTACTCCATCTCACTGTCTATGTCATTGATAAAGATGTTGGAGGGCACTGGTCCCACAAAAAGTATAAGAGAAGGACTTTTATAAATACATCAGAACAAAGAAAAAGCATTAGAGTGGATTTAAGTACACTCGGATATACAGAGGTTTTTGAAATCAGCGATGATTAAAATTAGCCTTTATTTTATCTTTATGTAGAGTAACTCATGAAGTAAGCATGAATCAATGAACTACATATTCTTAGCAAGTCTAGCATTTTGTATGATGGCTTCCCAGGAATACAGAGGATTTCAGAAATGGATAACATTTATGTTGTTGTTTAACTGACGGCATTATCAGTGTCATTTTCTAGAAGAGAAAATGGAAATACAATGTGTTTATTCTGTGTGAGGAAAAGCAGAGATTTCATTATTACATTCAGAGGAAGAACCACAAATAGTCAAGGATAGAATGTAGGACTCAAACACTCTTTAGTCTGCAAAGCTGAAGTGAATATGTCTGGGGATCAGAGACACTGGTAAGGAAAATACCCTGTAGAAGACATTGGCCTGGCTGCAAACAAATGCTGCTGATTTGCAGGAAATTTATTTTTAATAGTTTCGATCCAGACAAGACCAAAACTCTGAGTACTTGCAGATGAGAATCTTCCTTACCTTTCAGCTCTTTACTAAAACTGACGTTCTTTCCAGCTGAGTGACAGAATGTGCTGCCAAATTGCAAGAGCAACAGCATGTAGTTGAAGAAACGAAGTCAGTGATAAGCAAAGGTGAAACTGTGTGTTTTCAGGGATCAAATGATATGGCTTTTAGTTTTACTATTAATTTACAGGAAGTATTACGAAATTGTCAGACTTGAATGAGGACAGCATGAGGACAGGACATAACATTTCTGAATAATCTGAATAATGCACTTGCTTTCCACTGCAAAATGGACCTAGGTATTCTGTGGATAAAATGTAAGACCTCTTGTCTGCACTGAAATGTAAAACAACAAGGAAATAAATAAAGAAGGTAAAGAACAGAAGACGATGAAAAAAAGAAGTAAAACAAGATAAAATTAAAAACTCCTTCAGCAGCAGGATATAGCCTTATGTTGTTGGAAAAATAACTGTGGCACACATATGTATTATGGTGACAAATATACTATCCTTATTCTTAGATATATAGATGGACAGATGGGATAGAGAGGCTACAGTGGTACACCTGCTTTCTGTATCTAATGCCTTGTTCACTGGGAGGATTCACTCTAGAGATGTCAGACAGCATTTCTTCTACATTCCTTGGATGTATTCCATTGGAGGAGACATCAGTCTTATGTTCTACTTAGCTCTCTAGAGAAATCATGATGCACAGTTATAATTTGGTGGTTGCATTTTTCCCATATCCCTAATGATTTCAACCAGTCACTTCTTCTGGGCAATAATGACTTCTTTGGCTGCATTAATAGCATATTATGGCTAACTATACAGCGCTCTGCATGAAATGCATTACCAAGTCTTCTGCGTAAAGCTGTCATTTTATTTTTGTTACTTTATATTCTGTACCAGAACTTGGAGAGCATTAGTGTTCTAAAGTGAGGCCGAATTTCCACTGTGCATTTTTGCCTCACTTTGTGATGCTAATTCATACCAATTACATGCGTGCCTTGTAATAGATACATTTTTTTGCTTGTTTTGCAGAAAGGACCATGTATCTCATCCTTTGTTCATAGAAGAAGCATGCTTGTAACTGAAGAAGGTGAAATGTAAAAGCTGAAGATACACAAAGACCTGAAAGCATTAACACCTAGTATCAAGTGAATCTCTTGACTTTTAAGTGAGTCTAACAGCGTGCTTGCATTTGCACTATTGGGCCTGAATTCCACAATTGGCAGTGGCTTAGTTTAAGGCTAAAGGATAATTTTTGCCATTGACTTCCATAGGTACAAAGCTAGGCCATCTAGGGCTCAGATCAGATGATCATATCTCTGCTAATGGAATCTCTTTTTTTTTAATGTTAAATATAAGCTGCCTCCCAATATTCTGTATGCGCTGATCTGACGAGGGAGGGATTTGTGTCATTTTAGAAGAAAAATATACAGGAAGTCTCTGGTGAAAAGAAAGAAAATAAAAAGAAAATCGGCTGCTTGAACAGAGGCTAGATTTTTCTTTGATGAAGCCACAAAGAATTTGAGCACATATGAAGAACGTCTTACAAAAGCTTTTAGAACCCGAATAAGACATACTTCACCCCTTAAAATGTAAACGTAGAACAAGCCCGCATGGCCTGTGTGGTACATCAGCCACAGCACATCAAGCACTTAAAATTTATGCCTTTGTCAACTCTCAAGTACTTTCTGTTCAGCTGATGCCTTCAGCCCAGGCAGCTGTCCTTATTCTAGGCCATCCTTAAGAGCGGAAAAACTAGGAGGGCAGAAAAAAGGCAAAAGACCTTCAGTTTATATCATGCTACTGACAATTATTTAAGCGATAGAAAATGAGAGAGGAAGCAGGAGGCTGAGTGAAAGCAAATGTAGAGCCCGTCATCAGAAAAAGGAGTAAGATTGATGCTGGTGAATGCTGTGGCTGTCTCAGATGGCATGCATGCTACCAGCTGGACTGTTAGCTGTGATATAAATACTTTTCTTATATATATATATATTATATATATATATAATCTTGGTAACTTCTTAAAAACATTCTTCTCATTTCTTGAGTCACATGCTATGAACTGTAAAGTCACAGTAATGTGCTCCTAGACCAGGAATTGTTTAGAGTCAGGAGCAGAGCTGGTAGACATTTTTCACTTGAAAACAATTTTTGATGAAAAATGGCCTCTTTTGTGAAACCCTCTGTGTTTAATGAAAAACAGAAAGCAAATATGTTCTTTGACTCTAGGAGTAAATATCATCCCAAGGCAGTGTGAGCTCCACATGAAGGGGGAAATCAAAGAGTGGGAAAGCACACATGCTCCCTGGAGCTTCTTTCACTCCGAACCTGTCATTTCCTCCGTAGGGGTGCTTAATTTAAACTAGTGCAGGATACATATCTTGAATACAAAGGAAAATCACATTTACAGGAGGAAGACTCCAGCTGTTGAATGTCTTATCAGAGAACATCAGTAAAAGGACTGAGAATGGTGGTCTTCAGATCAGGCGTGCATCATTAACTATTTTTTTGAGACATTTACCTATGTAATGATTTACCTTCCAGCTACCTTTCATTATGCATAGTCTTCTAGTGATTCTGTAATATTTATGGTATGACATGAGTTCCCAAGGACAGTGAGCTGGAGCTAAGGAATTTTTCAGTTTAAACATTATTAACTGCCATCATTTCCTGATGTGTTTAGTCTCCATTTGGAGCTAGATTCCTCTCTATCATTTAAGTATTTGCGCAAGAAAGAGTTTTGGAGTAATATGCCATTGCATATCTCTGTGCTTAAATGTGTTCTTAAGGACTAAATTTCTTTCCAACATCATGTATAGCAGGGGATATCGGACTTATATTGTATAGGGAAGTTAGCTTATTGATTATCTAGGTGCTTCATTCCTTAAGCACACTGAACAAAAGAGGTTAATACTTTGGCTGATTTCTTTTCATTGGCATACTCTTATAAGCTGGTGTTGTAATTAACATTACTCGTCAGGATGAAGGGTTACAGAACCAAAAGCAAATATACTATGAACAGGAAGGACCTCTAGTGACTTGAGGAATCCTTATGGGGCCCTATCATGGAAAAAGGTCCTTTGTAAAGAAAGGCAATGAACAGACAATATGGATCATCTAAGAATTTAGCCAGCAGCTCTGACAGCTGTGAAATTGTCCTGTCAGCAGTGTCATTAAAGTGAGCACTACTCAGACCTGAACTGAAGCTAAATGATAAGATGTGCCTTATTGGGCTTTATTTTCTCCTAACCATTCCTGGACTGAGTAACTTCTTTGCTAATGGTACCTAATGATGAAATGATCTATGTATTTTCCTCTGAATTGTGAGCTGGTCAGACAACCCTGGGAATCACCTGAGTGAAGAGTAAGTGAACATAAGGAATGCGTTCTCCCTTACAGACTGTGCTACACCTGCTGCAGGTTTGGAAGACTTTTGTGTTCCACAGGACTGTTCTCCACTACACTGCAAAGAGCCAGGCATGCTGTATTTGGGAAGAGATGTTTCCATTGGTAAACAGTATTCAGAGCTGGCGACAAGCAATAGCAATCCTAGAAATGCCATTCACTTCATTTTCCTTGACTCTCAGTCTAACAGCACCTCTGATGTCTGTTTCATCAGCACCAAGGTGACTATTAGGCACTGGAGACATAGGGCCTCATAAAGGATGTGCACACACATCCCTGCTCGTCTTCCATGATGAGTTGGGTTCAACACAGCTCAAGATTCATGGTATTTATTTTTTATCTCCCTTTATTTATGTTGACATACTTATTGTTGTGGGATATGATTTAGCTGGAAAGTATTGGTAATGGTTGGACTGGATGATCTTCTAGGTCTTTTCCAACCTTGATTATTCTGTGATTCTATGATTCTGTGACATTCTTTTTTCTTTAGGGCTCTAGCAAGGCACAATAAAACTCTGAGAAGCCAAGACAGACTTCTTAACCTCAGTCTGTCTGAAGCCTATGCTTCATATGCCCCTGCCCTCAGATGGAGGAAGGATCTGTTGCAACTAGCTGACAAAGCTTATTGGTGTCAGCCTAATGGGAATGACTGCTAAAGCTGGGGCTGAAGATATTTTTTTTCAGCTTGAAACCTCTCTTTGATTTGCCCATTGTCATATGAAATTTCACCTATGAGACTCACATGTTCAAATCCAAACACTGGTCAGGTTTCTTAAAAAGTGTGAGCTAAAGTGATTTAGTCACTCCTGAGCATGAGGGAAAGTGCAAAGCCATGCTTTCTGACTCTATAAAGAGAGCCGGAAGTGCTCTGGTGATAAAACAGCTGCAGGCAGAACCTTCAAATTAGACAGGGAAAAAAAAAAACTTCTTCACTGAAGACAAAAGCTTGTGAGTGTTCTGATGAAAATTGGTTTGGTTTTGTCTGAATAACTAGCACTCCCAAATCACTCTTGGTCTAGGCTCAGTTCATTTTAAAGAGCTCTTGTGGCACTCTTAATAACAAACACCCACTGGAACCATTACTGTGTTCATTGTGTTTCCTGTATATAAATTACATTCATGAACTGTTTGTTTGGCATGTGCAGTAGTGGAGGGCATTGTACACGTGTATTTAGATCAGTGGAAAAGGCAGAGATAGGCAGATTTCATTGGTGTTGTAGCACTATGATTGCTGTTTTAATAATTGCCTTGGCATTCTAGGGATCAAAATGCTTTGGAAATACAAGTTATAACGCAGTTATATAAAATTAGAGCGGTGGTAAAAATAAGAGTGGGATAGCAGCAGGAGAGGATACATGAGCAAATAATTCCTAAACTGAAATGTGGATTAAAGGTTCACTTAGGCAGGTTGCTATGTAACTCTGGACTGACCACAGGCACGTTAAGGCAGCATTCAGCTTCTCTGCAAAACATTTGCTGGTCCACAGGAAGAGTTTGTTGCATTAAGTAATTTATGGGGTGCTAAGAAGTTCCTTAAGCTATTATTAAAAACATACAAAATCTTCCCTGGTTAGGATTCTAGTAACTCAGACTTCTAACTAAGCAGAACTGATAGGGCAGGCCTTTTGATGTTTAATGAGTTCTGAAGCAGATGTGAGATGTGATAGACAGGGGAGCTGGGGTGATTTAGTGCCCATGAAATAAAATGATGAGATCCCCTCTTGAAGAAGAAAATGTAGCTAAAAAGGACAGGGTTTTTTTTTTTTTTCTTTTTTCTTTCTTTTTTTTTTTTTCTTCCTTCTTGGTGCATGTGTTTTTGATTTCCTCACCCCGTGCCTCTCAGTGCTGGCTCGTTTCCATTCAAACACACACAGAACACTGAAAACTAATTAGCCCTGGATGCAGCCACAGGAAGTTAGCCTGCCAAGTCCCCTTTCCCCCACAATTCCTCAACTTTCTCAGCTTGCCTCAGGCCAAGGGCCTTGCACTGGGCCTCTCTGTGTAGGTTGCCAGGTCTAATTTTACAATTTCCCTTCACCTTATCAAGTGTGCCCCAGGCCCAACAAGGGGGAAGGATCAGAGCCAATGTTGTGTTGTGGGCCTTTCTCCTCCACACCCAGTCCCCACCCACCTCTTTTCTTTTCTGCATCAGTTTTGGGAGTCTTGCTTGTATCTAGTTTCAGTGTTGACTTGTTAATCTGACCTTTGCTAATGCTTCTTAAGGGAACCAAAGAGAACCTCACCATCCCGTAAAACTTGAAAGTCCCCCCTCTCCAAGTCTTTTCTTGAAGGTTAACAGTTTTTTCCTGAGAGCCAGAGGACTACAGGTGTCAACCATTTTCAAGCATCTCATTTCAAAGGAGAGCCAACCACAATCCCAGTGTGAGAAGCCAGAATCTGATTAGAAGAAAGCAGTGGGCTGGATGCCAACTACAGTGGGCAGAGTTGTGACACGTGCTACCTAACTAGAAAATACCAGCATGGTTGAAAAGTTATGAAGGACTAGAAGCACTCAGGTGCTTTCTTCTTGAATCCTATGCTCTGTAGTTGTGTGACATTTACCACAAGTCACTTTTGACACCCACTTCTAGGCTGATAGTAACAGCTCGTAACATCTATGTGGAGGACTTTCAGCTTTGTGGATGAAAGGCACTAAGGAAGTGATGATTGTTACCAAACCTCAGCAGGTGTTAATGAAGATGGAAAAAATATCGAGTAATTTCCACTTGTAGTTAATTTATGATTTAGGTAAATGGAAGCCAATGGCCTTGTCAGACTGTTGTCCATCCAATAAATCCAGTGTCCCACCTGACCTTGAACAGTCTTCAGATAAAGATTTGAAAATCCTGTACCACAGCAGGTGATAAAAGAGACTGATTTGATTTTGTTCGGTCCTATTTGGAACCCCTGGAGCTAGAAAGTGCCTTAAGACTCAAATACAGAATGTGAATGTTCTTGAGAGCCATGTAGATATTCAGTCATTTTCTTTTGCTCGTAAGGTTTGAGCTGTGTCAGGTTACCTGGTGCGTTGAGTTTTGAGAGTGCACCTGTGTGCTGTGTGAACAAAAGTCTTTTGGATTCGCCTGCCCCCTGGACAGAGAACTCCAGCCTGCACAGCTGAGGGAGAGAGATCATCTGGGAACCAGCTCTAAGTGAACTCACAGCTTCAAAACGGCTTACAGGAAAATGCTAAATACAGTGCTAGGAAGAGCTGCCATAGGAGAAGAATAAGATCCTATTCTTGTGTCTCTGTCCCCTGATTCAAGAGTCAGGAGGATTTTTGTATGAGCTTTGTAGTGCAGTTATATTTTAAGCACATTTACAGCTTTCTGTGGATGCAGAATGATTTCAGTTTAGCAGAGCAGGCAGTGACACCTAGTTTACCTAAGTGCAGAACCATTCCCACTGCCAAACCCTTCACAGACTGTGAAATACCTATTGCTATGTTTTATTTAACCTAAACATTTTATGCTTTATAAGTTCATTGAAGACAGTCCAGTTACAGAGAAGTGATTTTGCTGCACAAACACATTGTTCTGGAGTGGAGATCGAAGAATTACACGGCAGTGGAATGTTCTAGGCTCCAGCCTGCAGCAACCTTAAATGTGTGGCAAGGAATGTGAGAGAAATTCATTAAGGTGAAAGGGACTGCCCTGGTGACTACCATAATTCTAACGTTTAAGTATCTTATTGAAATCAGGTAGGCTAGATCAGTTTTAGGAAGAGTCTTCTGCAGATGAAGACAGTATTGTTGATCTGAATGATGGCAGTCATTCCAGCGATGTCAGTGATGTTTGTAGCATAAGTTCTGTGAGGCAGTCTGTGATTTCCTTTGCGTCTAGATCTGGCACAAATAGCTCCCAGTCTGTTTGGCCTGTCCCTATTAACACATCCAACCCATGTAAATTTGGCAGGATGGCAGAATGTAACTCACCAGTTGACCTGTATGCTCTCCATCTGGTTTATAACACTACTCAGAGTACTTGCTCAAAAATAGCCTCATAGTGTTTCAATCTGTGCCATGTCTCAAGTCCAAGATTGTCACATCACAACTAGTTGGTCTGAAGATATCTGTGAAGCCCAGTGAGAATTAAATAACAGGACAGCAAAAGTCTCACATAAGAAACTGGCTTCCTTTCTTAACTATGAAGTAAAAGAAGAGCTTACATTGTGATACGTGTCTGATTTGCAAGGACAGACAGCTAAATTTTTTCCATCCAAACTTTACTATGTAAAAAAAGAAAAAGATTTTACTGAAAATGGGAGATTCATCAGAAATAATCTTTTCTCTAAATCATTTGTATATTCTTCTCCAAACATGGAGCCAAAATTTTATGTTGTCATTTCTGAGCTTAAGCATTTTGAGGCCAGAATTTAGTGACTTTTTTCTCTCATTCAAAATGTGTTTGTTGTGTTGGTGTTCTTTTTTCTTTCCTTTTTCCTCTTTCATTTTCTCTTTCTCTTTCTATCTTTCTCTTTTTCTCTCTTTCTCTCTTTCTCTCTTTCTCTCTTTCTCTCTTTCTCTCTTCCTTTTCCTTTTCCTTTTCCTTTTCCTTTTCCCTATCTTTTTCCCTTTCTTTTTCCTTTTTCTTTTTCTTGTTTTTTCCATTTCTTTTTTTCTCTTTTTTTCTTTTTCCCTTTCTTTTTCCCTATCTTTTTCCTTTTCTTTTTCCATTTCTTTTTTTTCCATTTCTTTTTTTTCTCTCTTTTTCTTTTTCTTTTTTTCCTTTTTCTTTTCCTTTTTCCTTTAGTTCTCTTTCTCTTTCTCTTTCTCTTTCTCTTTCTCTTTCTCTTTCTCTTTCTCTTTCTCTTTCTCTTTCTCTTTCTCTTTCTCTTTCTCTTTCTTCCTGTTTCTTTTCTTTTCCTTTTCTTTTTCTCAGTTCTAGGCATTTAAAATGGAAACTTTAACAATGTCATGCTCACCCTCTTCTTTCCCAGTGCAAATGCAACGAGACATGGCTAAGATAGCAGTACCCTGAACTTTACACTCTGAGACACTGGATGAATCTGCTGCTAAGTGGTGACTTAAAATCTCTGTGGTGTAGTGGAATTAGCTCAGATTTGTAAAATGTTGAGTTACTTCAAGTGAGTGACTTGTGGTCAAGTTTGAGGAGACATGACAGTCAGAGAGTCTCAGTGCAAAGAAGGACCAAACTTTAAAATATGTGAGATACTGATCTCTCACTACTGAGTTTGTGATAAACAATATTCTCCATCCTGTTAAACAGTCCTGAGTACACAAGACTCTCCTCAGCTTTTCTGCTGCCCCCCTTCAGGTACTGGAAGGCTGCTATGCGGTTCTCACAAAGCCTTCTCTTCTCTAGGCTGAAGAGCCCCATGTCTCTCAGCCTTTCCTCATAGGAGAGGTGCTCTAACCTTCGTGGCCTTACTCTGAATCCTCTCCAACAGCTCTCTGCCCAACTCGATCCCACTGTCCATGTCACCTACAAAGATGTTAAATAAAACCAGTGCCAGTACTGATCCCTGAGGAAAATCCTTAATCCATTCCCTTCCTCTACTCTAGTTCTGTGCTGTCTCTCCTCTCCTGTCTGCTTTGATTTGTATTTCCCTTCATATTCTCTCCCGTCTTCTAATACACAGAAGAACAAAATTTGTATTCCCAAAGCAGCCCTAAAGAAGATCAAGTCAATGAAATAATAATGAGCACAAAGCTCTTCCAAATTACGGTAGTTGGCTGTCCGTTATTTGTTTCACTCTGTGTTTTTATTTACATGTTAGAACTAGATGGAATGTGTCACTTTTTTTCTAAAATTTATTTTGGCATTTTCCCAGGGAACTCAGTAAAAATTTCCCTGTGTTCTTCAGTTAAAAATTAGCATGCCCTAAAAAAGTGAAAATGTTCAGTGTAAAGGTACTGATTTGCATTGCTTACTTGATGCCTATCTTATCTCTTATTGTCAGACTGGTATCTCGTAGTCTCACATGGCATCTTTCTCACGGTAAGTCTCTTCAGGTCCACCACAGTGTCAGGGCATTAAGAAGTTATCTACAGCAAAATACGTGAGAGGTATAGTGGCATGAGTTACACAAACAACAGCTCTTCAAAGACACAAGCTAACTTTTCGCAATAGAAAATAATAATATATAAAATAAAAATAAAATTAAAAAAAATAATAAAATAAATAGAAAATAAAAATTTCCCCCAGAAAGGGTTTAGGCCTTCACATGAAAAGAAAACACATTCATCTATATAGTAAAATAAAACGAAGTTTCCAAAAAAAAAACCCACAAAAAAACCCCCAAAGATATGTAAAGGATCATACATATCTTCTTACAGCAAGTAGCAGAATGTTTTATTCTCTTGCTGTAAGCTCTTTGAGTTTAACCTGTATGTGTCTTTTGGAATCTCTGTAAAATATAATTTAAAGTATGAAAAAATTGTGCAATCTGATATAACTACTGCAGTTTTATTTAAAGTGATTGGTGCATTATCCTGGTAGCAGTGTTTTATTGTTGGAGAGACTGTGCACTCAAACACACTCCTCCGCCTGGCTGGTCTTCAAACCAGGCTGCTACAGGTGCTGTGCTGTGCAATCCTGGTTGTGTGAGTGTGTTTGTCAGCTCCTCTGATGTGTCTTTCCTCATTTTCATAGAATCATAGAATTACTCAGGTTGGAAAAGACCTCAAAGGTCATCAAGTCCAACTGCAGCCTAACCATAGTACCCTAACTCTAACAACCCTCTGCTAAATCATATCTCTGAGCACCACATCCAAAAGGCTCTTAAACACATCCAGGTACAGTGACTCAACCACCTCCCTGGGGAGCCTATTCCAGTGCTTAAATACACTTTCTGTAAAGAAGTGTTTCCTAACGTCCAACCTACTTTGGAACTCTAGAAGGTAAAGTTATACTGTGGTCTCTTTTATGGCAAGAAATATATGCTGGTATCCTATGGGCATTTTTCACAGAAGAATATTTGGCACGTTTCTTGTACTTATTAGCCACAAATTATTGCACAGAGCAGAATGTGACAGGTATAAACCAGTGGCAGATGTTTAAGTTGCTATGCTTTGTATATGTGTGTGTATATATATATATAGTGAAATTGAAATCATGAAATTAATTACCAGTATTGTTCAGAGGAAAACATAGAACTCTATATGTGGTGCAGCTGATATCCTGAGAATGACTCTGATGCTATCATCAACTTTGGCTCCCATTTCTGAGAATCACAGTATCACAGAATCACCAAGGTTGGAAAAGACCTACAAGATCACCCAGTCCAACCATCCACCCATCACCAATAGCTCTCACTGAACCATGGCCCTCAACACAACATCCAAACATTCTTTGAACACCTCCAGAGTTGGTGACTCCACCACCTCCCTGGGCAGTCCATTCCACTGCCTGACCACTCGCTGTCTCTCTATGAAATACGTCCATGCATATAAACACAACTTCTCTTTTTTTATTTGAAACTTATTGAGTACAAACTAGAAAATAACTTCCAAATGCCCTCTTTTGTTTGCGCTCTTCTGTGAACATATGGGAGGAGAGCACATACTTTTCTTACAAAGAAAATGAAAATGTCACTGTTTTCCCCAAATGAATTTGAAAAATAGATTTTGAAAAAATGCATCTCTGAGATCAATCCCTCCCATATCAATACATCATACAAGAAACCATTTACCTCTGCAGAAACATTTATTGGTTTCCATCATGCTGCATCGTTTAAGGGATGAGACAGCATGCTCTGCAGAGTGCAGAACTTCCTCTCCTCTCCTCTCTAGTTTAATTGCATTTCTGTTCTCAGCATTACATAACTTTAAAGGCATGTTATAAATATTGTCCCGCGTCATAGATCATGCCTATAATTTATAAAGCATTTTCACTTTGACATAGTCTAGCAAAGACAAAGCAAAACGTGGGAAATTAAAATAAAAGAAGTCAATCTGTTCATTTGAAACTTTCAGTTTGCAGAAGTTGGCTTGACGTGTTTTGAAATGCATGATTATTCCACAAGGTCTGTTTTAAAAGATTTGATTAAAAATCTGGACATTTTTTAGACGGACAAAACATATTTATGATATTTTTCTCCCATGTGTCAGTATTTTCATGTACTAGTTTTTGTTTTGAATTCAAGATGAAATCATGGCTCATCCCCACCCAGTGTGAGGTGATCAGATTAACAATAGTGGAGAATACCATGCTGGAAAAACAGGCAGATGTGAGAATAAACTGCTTAATTCCATGAGTTTTGCATGCTTGATCATGAGAGAGGGGTAAGGAGGAGGAGGAGGAGGAGAAAGGATCTGGATAGTATTACATGTGTGGGCCAGAACTGGTTCTTCAAATCACGGAGTTGGTACTCAAACTTATGGAAGGAAACTGATAGCATGGATTCTGCTATATGTGTAATTACTCAGAAAGAGCATAAAAGACTACCGTCTTCAGATGCTCGACCCAAACCTCCTCAGTGGTACAGGAACAGATATTTTCTCTTTTATTAATTTCTTCCAACAGATTTAAACTACTTTGACAGAGAATGAGGTTGTAATCCTAAGCAAGGACATACAGGTAGGTGTGCCATCACAGGTAGGTGTTCAGATCTTTCTACCTTCCTTGTCTACAATATCAGGAGGCACCCCCCTCTGCCCTGCTGAGGTGTACATTTGGCTGGGTGAAAGTGGTGGCAGTGATGGTTCTGAGTGCCTAAGAAGAATATTCTCAATGGGAGCAGCTATCAGAACATTTTCTATTTACACAATGAAATGGTGTGATACTGAAAGGGAATGGCTTTCTAGTAAGTACTCTAATGGGATAAAGTCTTAGATTGCAAAAGACTGATTTTTACATTAAAATAGTGCCCGTTGTCTAGAGAATGTTTTCGTGTCTGCAGGGCATTCCTTTGTCCCAGGGTGTGCCTTGGACTTCAGATATCCGTTGTAAGTTGGATTTAGTACCAGTAGATATTGCTCCTGGTTACAAAATCCAAAAAATTGATAAGGAGAGTATTGTTCAAGGGTTGCTGGGTTATTTTTGCTCATTAATTAATGACGATACAAACTGTCACCTGTGTCATTCAGTGTATAAATATGTTAACATTTGTCTTAGATTTGATTCTCTGAGTTTCGTGTGGCTGATTATCTTGAATTTAGTGATGAATAGAAGCAAATATCTGGGTAATACTTTGTTAAGAAACAAGTTTTACCCAGAAAGGTAGGGTTGTTTTTGGTTTTTTTTTTTTTGGAAATGTTCACCTAAAATATAAAATTTCAACATCCTTGAATTACATTATCTTTTGATTTTTTTAAAACCATTTTCCATTATTAATGGATAGCATTAAAGTGTAGTTTGCACTTATGATTTACTTTGGGAGTGGACACCTTTCCATGATGTACCCTGTAAGGCAGGTGTGTATTGAGTTTGGATGGATCTCATCTAGTGGTTTTGAAATAATTGACACAGAAATGAAAAAGCATTGATGGCACAGTCCTGGGGACATCATAACTGCAGGAAAATTCATAATTCACACAAGAAAAGTCTATGGTCTCAAATACTGTTCCGCAGATATGAAAGGGTAATGTTATTGAGAACAAGATAAGAGTGGGAAACTTCTCTTTGGTTGCAGGTTGGGCATGAGTAGCCAGTGTGATGTGACCATGGAGAAAACAAGTATGCTCATACAGTGTATTGACATATTTCTAATGGAGTCTGACTTTTAATATTATTGCATGATATCTCAGTGAGAACACAGCTCATACCTGGTAAAAGATAAATTGAAAGTACAATTGAGTGCATGCCTGCTGGAATGGTTGTGAATAGAAGGCATGTCTTATGTCTAGAGACCAAGATGATTTGTCTTTTTCTTTTTTAACTTAGCCAAGAGAAGACCAGAAGAAGGCACTAGTGCCCTCTATATATACTTCAGGGCCAAGTGGCTAGAGCGGAGAAAAGCAATGTGTAAGCTGTGTGACCACTCTGGCATAAGAACAGATGGCTCTGAGCAAGCGTGTGCTGTGTGCTAAAAGAGTGAGAAAAAGACTCAGCAGGAAAAATGGAAGCTGGGAGCTGAGCAAACTTTAAGATGGGTCTGAGAATGACATTTAAAAGATTACATGGTGCTATTACCTGCTTTGGAGACAATGCTGAGTTCTCTTGCCTTTCAGACAATACAGTCTTCTGAGCACCAGCCCTTGGACAGCTAAAAGAGATTTCCTTCTGTGTGCTCGGGTAAAAAGTCTGACCACAGATCATTTACAGAGTTTGTTCCACTTGTCCGTCTATATATTTTAAAGGATGAGGGCTGCTGCTGTTGCGTTTCTGTGGAGCACTTCTTTCTGGTTGCAGTCATGTGGGATCTGCTGCAGGCTTGCCAGGAGCTGGGTAGAAAGCTTCCATTCCTTGTTCTCCATATGGTTATCATCTAGTGTATAACATCACCTAAATATCCACAGTCCTGCCTCTCCCTTCAAGAGACCGAGCAATTACCTCCCCCCTAGAAAAGTGGAAAAGTCAAAAATCTTCATGAATTAAAGGAACAATGAGCAATCTTCAGGTTTCATAATTTGTTACAAATATTTAATTGCAGATTTGCTTTGTATGGTTTTGAGTGGAAAGCCTGCAATTGCTGTTAATGCTTTGTAACTTACATTGTGACATGTGGTAATGCTAAGGGAGAATAAAGACCAGGAAACACATGCGGCTGACAGGCAGGGCCAGTCATTTTCTGCCTGCCAAATAGGCTGCGTTCATATGTGCTTCTGGCAGTGAGCTGTATGACACCTCAAGTTCCCTCCTTTGTCTTTCCAAGAGTAACAGAGATTTTCTTTCTTGCGAAGGAAAAACGAAATCATGACAAAATGTAATAAGAACCATAATCCTGAGGTATTCAAAGGAGTTCGGGGGGGGGGTTGTAGGATTTTTAGCTCAGAATTATTTTGCTGCAGAACATTACTATGTCCCTTAATTTACCATTATGTGTTTTGAAGCATTTCATTTCTTTAAAGTCATATCCTTCAGAATGCTGAAAGCAAAAGTGAATGATCTTACCCAACTGTACAGTTCAGGTATAACGCATGTTACAGCAGTAGAAGTTGCTACTAAAGTATCTTGAGAATACTGGTTTACAAGTTACCTTTTTGTGCTTGCTTTGTTCTTCAACAGTAGGTGCAGTCTGGGAGAGAAAGGGTCATTTCCCAACAGTACAGCAGGAGCTGTGTAGTGGTGTACTGGAGCTGTCCTTTGCAATAGACTTTGTCCAAGCTCACTCAAGTGACTGGCTCATCTACTTGTACATCTACATTCATATGTACACATAACCACATGCACAAATAGTGCTAGCGGTGGTATAAACCGGCTTTTTCTTCTCCTTCATCTGAGACAGCTCACATTATTCTATCCTCTCTTAGATGACCTTTACTTACTTTCTTTTTTGTCAGGGTGATCTTCATCTCCCTAGCTTTTTCTGCTTTCCTTTCTATATTTTTTGGTTCTCAATGCTCTTTGATATCCTGCTGCATCATACAGTCCCATGAGCTCCTTGTCAGCTCTTCCTTGCACACAGCTTGCCCAGAAGTTTTTGTGTTCCCTTCCTTTCTAATTGCTGTGGTCACCCCATACATCCCCATTTTCTTTTTGTTGCCTTCTCTTCCTCCATGTTTTATTTTCTCTTTGCCAGTGCAAAGTAGTTCCCAGTAACATACTTCATACAACTTTTCTAATCATAGAAGTGTTATGAGTGGCAGGAGTTGCCTAAATAGGCGATGTTCGTTTCAAAGATAAGATCCCTATTTCTCCTTTTCAAAATACAATCTATTTGATCTTTTTCTCCCAGGTTTGCCAAAGCTACAGACCAGTCTGCCTTACAGTTAATATATATGATCTCATGGCAGAGTAGAAGTTTTCTGGAAAATCTGAGGCGGATTGGATGAGGCATCCTTGGATTAATATAGAAACATTCTTTTAAAATGATTTCTTTTTTTTTTTTTTTTTTTACTTTATTTTTCTGGCTTGTCATGACTCAAAAGCAATATGAATTGGAAAGTTCTAAATCTGCCAAGACCATGGGTTTCCTCCAAAGGCTCTAGGTTTTCAGGTTCTTCTAGAGTAAAACCAGCAAAATGGACAATATCTTTTGATTGGTCTTCTCCATTCCCTTCCTGATGGACAGCTGCCAATTGGCACTGTGATGTGTACTAAAGGGCAACCTCTCATATATAGCTACCCCGTCACTTATCGGTTGAAGAAACAGAAGATCAGGGGCCAGAGGAAGAGTGAAGAGAATAAATATACTGCAAATGGGAGCTTGCAAGGTATAGCAATGCATCACCAAGAAACCAGTCAACTTCAGTCAAGTCCATTTAGTTTCAGCACTGAGCTTCTTCGTGTTTACAGAATGCTGGTCATTGCATGTTGAAACATCATACTAACACTTTATCAACAGGTGATTTTTCATCTTGAGTTCTGAACTGAAAATACTGAAATAAATATATTTTTTGGATAATGCAAAGTTACCCAAGCTACAAAGAAAATCAGGGCAGGTGACTGGAAACTAAATATATCTGATTTTGTTCCACAATAACACCATCAATCCAAAGACTCAGTAGGCTTTGCCAGCCACGGTTGAGATTTTAAGGCCAGAAGGGCTTTCCCTCACTGCAATCAGAATGCAATTAGTGTGCTTTTGTATTCCTCATACTGTCAATTACTATCGGCTACTGTAACAACTCCAGAAGTGTACTTTGAAGTGTACTTTGAGAATGTATATAGTATGCTAAAAAATAATGAAATAATGCATAAAATAGCAATAGTACAGAATATGATTCATTGTATCTTGGCAGCCAGTAGATTGGAGAGGAAAACCTCCAACTTTTCTTGCTCCTTTTTTCCTCCTTTCTCATAAAGAGACCAAAAATTCCAGTGTCACATGGATGTAGTTTGCCATGTATGCCTAAACCTTTGAGGGTGGCTCAGCTAAAAGCAAAGATTACATGATTTTTCTTATTTTTATAATGACAGTGATGGGCAGTTGGATGCAGTGCTGCTAGGAGGACAGCATGACAGTGAGAACAGAATATAAACTAAGCATCCAACATGGATCTTACATTCCACCCTGGTATTTACAATGGACTTCATGCTTTTGTTGATGTTGTTGTTGTTTGGTTGGATTTTTTTGCACAAGATGGATTCAATCCAGAAAAGTGTGAAAACTTGTCCACAGAAAAAAAATTACTATTCATGGCTGAAAAGTGAAAAATAATGGTGAAAGTTTAGAGTTCAAAATAAGTAGGCTGAATGGGAAATGTAGTGAGGTAACTAAAAAATCTTAAACCCCAGAAAGTTTGAGATCTCAACTACTTTTTGTTTGCTTTTGTCTCATCCCACATCTTCAATTTTTAATAATGAAAACAGCGATGTTTGCAGTCCCGGTGTATGGTGACAAGATGAACTATCAGTGTGCATCATTTGCGATTTAAAAATGCCAAAATCACCCACCCAGGACGCATGGAGGACAACCTGAAACTATCTTGCAACTCTTGTATCTATAGTAAAATCTTGACTTTCTTATTTCATTTAATAAACTAAGATTCCCAGCTTCCCACTTAAATTACCCCTTCCATATATTGGAAGTATTAAAACTATTTAATCTCCTTGCAATCCTCAATGGTGTCTTTTAAATCAGATTTTCATTGGGAATTGGCTACATACTTTCTGTAACATAAACTGAAACCTGGGAGTTGTAAGCTGCCAGCAAAATATGAAGGTATGCTACATTTGCCCAGATATATAAGATATGACAAGATTGAATATTGTGTATCTGTGCAGGAGATCACAGTACCTGTTAAATTTAATACATATTAAAAGACATACTCTGGAGAACTGCATTCTCTGCTGGTTCTACATTTCTGTCCTTTCGGGCATAGTTTTATCTGTAATCTTACCTCCCATATCTTACAGTTCAGATTCATTTTATTTAACCAGCATTATCTATATTTTTATCAGGTTCCTAAATTACAGGCAACATATGCAACCTTAGCTCCAGCTTCCCAGAGGTGTTAAGTTGAAGGGATAATTGCAAACTATTTAGATAAACTGCAGACGTTGACAAAAACGGAATGGAACACTTATGTCACATTTCTCATCCAGTCAGAAAAGCTGTTTCTCTCACATGTTTACTATTTGAGTCTTCAAGTGGAGAATCTATTAGGAAGGTGATGGGCAAGGAGAAAGAAGAATGTTTTTATTCTTGTGAAAGCTCTCTATATTACAGAGAACTGTTCATTGTCACCTTGGAGCTGGGAGGTAAAGCCAACCATGCTTGGATGTGGTGCTCAGGGATATGATTTGCCAGAGGATTTTTAGAGTTAGGGTTCTATGGTTAGGCTGTGGTTGAACTTGATGATCTTCGAGGTCTTTTCCAACTTGGGTAATTCTATGATTCTATGATTCTATGTGAAATGCAGTCAGATATAAATGAAGGATCACTTGTTTCACATGGATGTAAAACACTGGCAATAGATGTGAAGTGGGACAAGATAGGGAAGAAGGTGGTCATAATCTTCCTGAGTTTTCCAGCAAAGCTCAAGAGTCCATATTAGTCTGAAAATTGTAGATCTCACTGAGAAGTCCTTTTTGATTGCCATTTATGGGGCCCGCACTTGGATTTCTCTGGTACTGCTGCCTGCATCTCCCAAGCAGCGCCTTTCAGTGTTTCATGTCCAAACTACTCAGACATAAACAAAGATTCCTGCTCCTTTGTCACATCTCCAGTATTACAAGACAGCGTTTTCTGAATATTCAGCACACATGCCCTCAGTCACTCAGCACTCCACATCTACCATTCCTTTTTTTAGCTCAGGTTAGCCACAGTGAACTTTGCAACCCACAGGGGTCTGCCAATGGTGAGAGGCAGGTTCTTTGAATGTTTGTTTTCAGTCTTCTGTCAAAGGAAGATGTGGAAACATCACTTACTGAGAAAGCTATCTTAGAAGAAAATGTCATCATCACAGGAGGTTAAATAGAACCATATTTTGTCCTTCGCCTGGATCAGTATTTTTTCAAAAGAGCAAAATTTTCCATTGAAGATGCCCTGTACACAGAAGGAAGGAGACTGCACAACACAGACGCTTCTAGACATAAAGAAGCCACATGTGGCTGAAAGCTGAAAATCAGCCTATTAGAAACAGAAGAGGTAAAACAAAGACTAAACTCCTGTAAACTGATGATGTTTCCAGAGATCTTAAAGCCCAGAGGAACCACTGCAATATTGTAGTCTAGGCTTTCCCATAGGACAGGCCAAGCAATTTGCGATTGCTGGTTCTGTCAACAGAATAGTATCTTCTGCTTTATCTCTAAACTGCCCTTTAGAAATATATTCATTTTTTATTAAGACATCTCAACTGATGGAAAGTTTATGTGAATAGTCTCAATAGATACTTTATTGGACAAGAATTTATACTTTACTTACACCCCAAAATTCTCTTCCCTTCAGTTTCCAGTCACTGGATTTCTTTTTGCTCTATCCATCTTTTCCCAGAATTTTCTTCCCTACTTAAGTATTTTAATGATCACATCACATTTGCAACACATACCACATCATGGAATTTCATATGACATGTTATGGCAGTGCTCAAGGTTCTTTTCCAAATATGAATTTCTACAGTTCTGTGGTAGGCAGTACACCAGGTGAAATCTTTCCAGCAAGATGCAGTGCTAATCTGAAAGATTAGAGTGTCTTTCTAAAATGTATCCTAAACATCAGACAGATTTTGCTTTCATAACTGAGAAGCAAATCAGAATGATTCAAATACATTTTCCTTCATCCCAGGTAGCTGTCTGGCAGAGTACTTTGGGTGCAGATGCAATGAGTTTCCCCAAGAGGAGAAAAATGTCTTATCGTTGAATATGTGATGGGTGGAGACATGCAAATCCTGCCTGTTGGACGTGTAAGTTGCATCCTTGTTCTAGGACTCTGGTGCTTTCTTTCTTTTCACTGGTTTATGTCTAGTGGGATATGATGAGTCTATTTATGGCTGGAAAAAGCTGTTTACACTCCTGTAAAATTATGGTGAAAAAGATGTCATATGTATTAGTTACAAAAACAAAGAAAATCCAAGAATGGTTAAGATTCCTCAGTGCTGGGCCCATGTATTTTAGCTGAGATAATTTCAGAATCATCAGCCCTACTGACTCCTATTCTTCTTTTGAGCAGGCACCTCTGTACAGTTCATGATGTGTCTGACAGCCAGAGCTGCACCAAGCCAATCACACTGTGAGCCCTCCCTCTAATAAAATGAATCTTCTGTAGCAATTTTTATGTTAGCCTTGTTTTGTTTTGTTTTGCTTTTAATTAGATTATGCCATCTAGCCATCTAGATTTTAAAAACTAATGAGGAGCATACCTTAAGCTATTACAGCAGATTACAGTTATTTAATTTCAGTAATAAAGACACACAAAAGTGCAGGGTTTGAAGGCTCAATCTGGTCAAATTGAAACTGGTATGAAATATGTGCACGCCTGTGAAGTAACTGAAGCAATTTATTTAGGGACATGGTGAATTTTCTAGTATTTAATTTAAGTCTAGTATTTCAGCGTAAGGAAGTGGTGAGGATCAGAACAACTGCTGAGAGAAATACTTTGGGTATCAACTGCATAAAACAAATAAAAGGAGGAAGTACATGGTATAAACAGCTATGTCCATTGTGGTGGGCATCTCTGCAATATGAGGGATTGTAGTTTACATTCTTGATATAACTCGCCTCTGTCAGGTGGTTTAGTTTCAGACCTTGAATTGCCGTGCCTGCTCAGCAGCATGCAGCCCCAGTGCTTGAAAATTATCTGTAAATTCTCATTAGCTTCCCACCTAGGGCTCATTTTGCCTCAGAACTCCCAACCATTTTAAATACACACAGATGAACTGGAATATTCCAGCCCATCCATCATGCACCACAGATGTGCGATGGTCCAACCAGAAAACAAAACAGGAACTGAAGATGGTTGTGCACAATCATCCTCAATGCCATCCTCTGCTGCTAACCTCTGAAAGTTAACAGTATTGATACAATACAGTCTAAACTAGAAGGGATCTCCAGTATGTGTGACTAGCACCGAAAGACGGTGTTCACTGCAATGATACTTTATGATGTTAGGTCTCATCTCTAAATTCCTCATACCTCTTCAAAAAGTTATTTTCTTCATGCTGCAAACTGTGCATCTTCCCATTCCCTCACCTTCTATATAATTTAAAACTGTTTAAAATAGCGTAACAGGGTTATACATGGAAAACAAAAGCAAAGTTGATTAAAGAGCTGAGACTACTAGAAAGATGGATATCTGTAAACTGAGAACTTTGCTGAGTCCTACAAAGTGGATTTATTATTTGTCATCTTGAAATGAACACTTCAAGATCCACCAGAAAATAAATGAATGATGAACACAGAAGTTACGTACCACAGAGATTTCCAGAGCATCTCCAATGTATTGATGGAAAGGCAGATCAGTGATGTCTGCTTTGGATGAATCTGGGTGATGCAGGCTGCACAGCCTGGTTTACTCTTCAATCCAGAATCCCCCTGGCAAGGACAACTGCACACTTGGGGTATGACAAGTTCTGAGGAATACCTGGCAGTTGCTGGCCCTGAAACACCACTATTGCTGCTTGTGGAGGGTATTAAAATCCAGATCAATGCAGTGATAGACTGCTCCCCTCCTGGCAAAATAATATGAACTCCAACTGAAAGGGAACTGAGAGGATATGCTTTAATGCTGAAAATACTTCGACATTTTATTACAGTGAGTACTTTAAAAATACCCTCCCAAGGCAGAAAAAAAGGTATTAAAGGGGAACTTTATTAAGTAAAGTAAGTAACTAAATTCCTCCAGAACAGGAAATCATATGGAAGGATTTGCACCATTTTTATTTAAAAGCAAGCAAGAAAAATATCTCTATGAGAAACCCAGGTGAGGAGAAAGTTTTGTAGCTGGTATTCTGTTATAACTATTAGGGCTTGCAGATCTTATAAATGTAGCAAATCACAATATAAATCATGGAGATGAATACCTCGTCCTAGGAGTTAAGAGTAGACAGTTAAGAAACTTTGCCGCATTGCCGTTCATTATGAAAGACTTAATGGCTGTCTTGTGGATTTGCTTTCAACAGGGGTATGTTGGAGAAACCTTTGTTAGCCATTTTTTTCAGTGTTCCAGTTTACTGTCTGATAACAGATGATAAAGTTGGAGTAAAAATTACAGAATCATCTTTGGTTGATGCAGAATATGTTGATAATATTGCCTTAGCATAGAGACTGCCAACAAGCTAAGAGTTTATTGGAAGAGCTGCAAGTAACTGTAGGCCTCTAGGGAATTCAAGATTAAAGTCATAAAACAAAAGGTCTTAGGTTTTTTTTTCTCAGTGACATTAGTAGCCTGTGCCTGAGTTGTAGCATAGCCTTTGTAAATCTTTACAGTCTTCATGCAAAGCTTTTTCAGAACACAAAATCCTTCTTGTTTCTCAGTAGGTAATTTCAATGCTTAATTAGAAAATCCTTCCAACTGAAAGTTTTTTATTCCCACATTGTCTTTTCTTGCTAAACTGAAAGGCTCTCTCTTTGCAGGTACCTTTTCCTCATATAGATTTTATATCTATGATCAAAATGATATCTCAAATGTTTATTGAAGCTATTGGATTTGTCTTTCTTCCTCCCTCACTGTACTGCAGATTTTCCTGACTATTAGTCATTAAGCTTTTTTCCAAATTTATTCCAGTTTCTACCGTCCTCTCACGAATGCAGACACCAGAATCAGAAACATCACTCCAATCACAGTAAAGCTTTAACTGTTAGCATTAATTCTTTCGTTGCATATTCTCATGCAGAAATTAGCAAGATGAAAGGCTCAGTCTTGTATAGGAACCTCCAGGAATCAGTGCAAAAGAGTCTAAGCTGTGGTGCCCTAAGGTGCCTTCTGGAAAAGCCATTCTTTCGTTACAGACAGTAGAAGGAATTTAGAGAGACCAACTTCCCTAAGGCAATATTTACCTTTGTAACTAGCCTTGGAGATAAATTTCCTTTGCCCACGTTGGTGCTATATACCCACACAAGCTTTGAGCAGACAGATTTACTCAGGCAGTAGATTCAGAGAGAACGAGATTCACCCTTTGGCTGTGAACCAGGCTCCTGGTTCAAGAACTTGCCTGTAGTTTTTCTGTATGGGATATTGCTCTGATTTCATATTTGATCTGAAGCAATAATTCAACCAATCCATACAGAAATTTTGTTTTCTTGGAAGATTTCAAAACCACTATAAATATTCTATGATTTACATTCACAGAAATCCAAGGAATAAAGTAATGGTGACCTTAATAAGACTATTGTGTCTTGTTTTAATGCTGCATATAAAGCTAGTTGCAGAGTGAAACAGAGCTGGTTTCTCATGCAAACTACCTAGTCCGCTGAATTTTTCTACTTGATATTAGTGTTATTGCACTCTACAGTGATAACTATTTCCTTTATCTGTGTTTGTAATGAACTGTGTCACTTCATGACTCCCTTGCTACACCTCACAAATATCTAGCCTTGTACTGGAAAAGAACCTCTAGGTCTGTGACTTGGCCTACTGGGATATACTTGAAGACAGGTTGTTGAATATGCTCCTTTTTTTTTTTTGGTTTTTTTTTTTTTCAGCAGTGGGATATTTTCCTCTCAATATTCAAAAGAAAAAGGAAATGTAAGAATAACTGCCCCGAAAGAATAATGGAATAGTTCTGGTTCATGAATTCCTCGTTTTGGAGCATATCCCCTTGGTTTGCAGAGAAAGCTCCAAACAGAGTGGGCAGGGAGTTGTTTTTCCATGTGTTTTCCTAAGTTGTGGTCCTTCGTGCTATGAGAAAACTCTCAAGCAGCTCCAGCAGGAGCAGCCTTTCTGCTCCCTTCCACATCCTTACTTCCCCTCCCCCTCTTCACTTTCTTTCATGTGGATCAAGGCCTGGAAAATGACAAGCCTCTTGATTAATAGATACAAAAAGTCTTCTTATGTAATTTATTTGCTTTCTGCACCTGACTAGAATCACTAGGTTTATCTGGAAAGGAAAATATATCGTCTTTCCTGACTCCGAGTGGCAGCAGAGAGAGCTGAGCATGTGATCTCAAGCTGCGCATGGAAAGCAAACAAAACGCCATTTCTGTATTTTGTAAGCATCTCAGGTCATAAAAGTGTCAGCACGCTATATTTCTTGCTGGGATCCTCTCTGTTTTATTATCTGAGCCCTTTCTATTGTGTTGAATGTGCAAGGAGAGTCTCCAAAGCAGGCAACATCTGTTTCCCTGTCATGTTTTTGATTATCAGCTCCATATTCCTTGCAAGTCTCCTGATCACATATTCCCATCAAACTCAATGGGGGCTTCAACAGCAAGGACACTTCCTTATCTCCCTTCCCCCAGACTCTCCATCAATCATTCTCGCATGCTGGCCCACTAAATGCTGATGCAAGAGGCCTGTTCTTTACACTTGGGTAGCACACTCATGACCTCTCCAATTTGTTTTGTTTGTTTAAGTCTAATTGCTGTGGGTATACCTGCCTCTCAGTCCTTAACGGGGGAGAAGGGACAGGAAGGATGTAGGTGGGACATCTCATTGGGTTTTATTTTAGTACCTGTGGAGAACGGTTTTCTAATGTAGTTTTAGATTTGTTTCCCAGTTCTCTTCCCTGAAGAGGAAGTTCCATCCCCTCTTTCTTAGATCCCAATTGCTAAATCAATTTCTCTGTGCTCTGCCAAGAGATCTGTTTTAACAGTTATGCAGGTATTTCAATCTGCAGATGGGGATTCTGCCAGTGAGAATCAATTAAAACAATTGTCTTCTGCCTATGGATGGAATTGCAGTTCCGGGATATTTGGCATCCTGAGATCTGGGAAAGCAGAGGTAAGCTATATTGAGCAACAGGTTGTTTGCCTTGTGATGTTTTGCATTTATTTTGACAGAACATTTTTGGATGTTTCTGCAGAAAGTCAATGAGCAACAGTAGAGTAATGTGTCTGTCGATACAGCTGAGATATAGAAGTGGAACTCTATATATGTGAATTGCTTTGCTAATTTATTCGAAGGGCAGTTTCCTATCATCAGAGCTATTTCACCCATGTACACACAATAATGCCACTTTGTGAATCCACATGGCAGAATTTTGCAGATTCAGACCAGAATACATAGCTTATACTCATGCTCAAAGCCTGCATGTGAGAAATGTGAACACCTGTGTACTTTCCTATCTCTGTACTTTCCTATCCTATAGGATATTCCTATCCTATGTTGCTAGCAGTCCTGATGTTCCTGAAGTATCTCTTATGTTCCAGGAGATATGGCTTGTTTCCACACTCCAGGTTAAACTGTTCTCCAGATTTAGGGTCAAAAATGAATCTTTCTCCAGGTCAGATTGCTCAGCACAACTGCTACATCTGACCTGTTGTGCCCTGTATCCCTAGGGTTTCCTTCCTAGATGGAAGCTAGGAAATTGTTTCCTAGTGGAAATAGCTGCTAAAATTCCTTGCTTGCTGGGCACCCATTCACTAGTTCTGATGTGATTTCTGATGTGGAGATGGGATAGACCCCAGGCGGTGCTGTTGTTTGAAGAGCCTTGCTGCCTGCTGAGCTTTTGGCATTTGGTGCAGCTTCCTGTTGCTTCTCCTTCCCCCCTGGTTATGCTGTTAGACAAAAATACTTGGGACAGAGGCGCTGAAGTCCTTCCTGTTACAATACTGGATATAACCTGTGTGCAGCCTAAATTCCTACTGAGTGCTGGCCATCCTCAAAGTGTGACAGAGACACCAGGTTATAGAATATGGTGGAATTTAGAGCTCTTCCAGATCCAGTGTGCCCTTAACATGGTATTTTTTAACTTGAGGTCAGACGATCTCAGAATCTGCACAAAATACTTCACTTAAAGTTTGGGACAATTTTTCATCTCACCAGTTCTTTTCTAGTCATACATGTGTCTTTTGCTCTTTGTGCTACAGATCTTATGTTAGGAATCAGGTTTTAGAAACTTCCTCTGGATTGTGATGGGGTGTATGTATGAAAGAAAGGTCATTTGGACCTTTCTGTCTACCCCTTGTTATTGTTTTGTCCTAGAAATGAAGACTTCCCATTTGTGTTAGTTCTTTCCAATTCCCCATCCCTACAAGCAGCTCAGTTAGTGTGTGTGAGAGAGACTAATGGCTAGGCAGGTCATTAGCAGCACCAAAGTAATTACATGATAAAGTGCAAGAAGAGAAAGAAGATGCTGGTAGTTACTCTCCTTGAAGATGACTGAAGAAAACGAAAAGACAGAGAAAAGGATGAGGGGGAGAAGAGGTGGAAGGACTGTAGTTCAAAGAGCAGCCAGGTCTGAAAGACCATAACCATAACAAGTTTCTGTGTCCACCTTTTCTCCTCTCCTCTTTCTTCTTTCACTCTACATTAAAATGTCAGAACTCACAAAGCCAGTCAGACTCATGTCATTTGAATCTAATCGCCGAATCCTTTTTTTTCATCAGAAATTTTCCATTTTCAGATGCTATTTTAATTTGTTTACAGGCGTAAGGATATTTTTATGCTGGCGAACCAAATAGATCTTGCTGTCATAATGTGGCTGTCATTTGTACACTTTGAGATACAGTCCTCCAAGCAGAAAAGCTGTGTTGTTATTGCCAGCTGGGAGCGATCCTTGAAGAATGTTTGAGAGAATGCCCGGGTGGAGGCTGCAACAGGGGCAATTTTAGTGGTTGAGCAGGGAGATGACAGAGCACAGTTCTATCTGGGCCTGTGATTTGGGGGGTGCAACATAATGTATCCAAGGAGATCATGGCAAAACCTGTGTTTCAGCCCTTGCCTTCTGCTATACCTGTTTACCCATGGTCTTTATTTGACGGCCTAAATACAGCGCTGTCTTTGTGTCCCGGTCCCATGTGTCTAATTGCAGCTGCCGAGGGATAAGTAAGCAGCAGGATTTACATCATGGAAGTGTGATGAGAAAGTAGGAAAATCTTGTCAGGCAAAAGTTTTTAAAATAGATTTCAGTCATGTATGTGATTAATGGAAATGGGGTGAGCAGTATGTGGAACAGGTCTGACACTGGACCTTTGTGTCTTACATGGACGCCTGGATGTAAACCAGCTGTCATGCTCCTGTGTTATCCCTTCCCCAGGTCTCCAACACAGGCATGTCCCCTTCTGATTCTCAGTGTTCCCACTATGCCTGGCTTCCACCTGCCTGAGGTAAGCAAGATGAATTAGAACAGCTTTCAAGTATTTTTGACTTTTAGGAGGCGCTGGCCTGGCAGCCAGATTTGGAAGTGCTGAGATTGCTTTGCTGCTAAGGGACCGTGGTTCTAAGATCATAGAATCACATAAATATTTGAGTTGGAAGAGACCTTTAAGGATCTCCTAGTCCAGCTCCACTGCAATGAACAGGAACATCTACATCTAGACCAGGTTGCCCAGAGCCCAGTGCAGCCTGACCTTCAGTGTCTCCAGGGACCGGTTTCCACCACAGCTCTGGGCATCTGCTTTGCCCTGTGTTGTGTCTGTGTCAATCATATCTCAAGCTCTAGGCTTGGCCCCTTAATTTCAGTAGCACAATTTTGAGTGTTTTGTCAATGTGATTAGAACTGAAAACTACCAGCTTACAATCAATAGCTCTCCAGAGGTTTGCAGAACATCTTGCACACTGAATAATAATTGTGATGTTTTCTAGCATTTTCATAACAGAAAAAAAAAGTGTAACTCTCAAATTTCTTGTGCCTGCTGGCAATGTTAATGTGGGAGGGCACAACTTCAGACTGATGTGTATAGAGCAAAACTGAAGAAGTCAGAGAACCAGAAACTGGGTCACTGTGTGGCAAGATGAAACCTTACTTGGAAAAAAATATAAACTAATACATATGGGGAAAACTATCTAAAGCACATTATTCACTGAGGGAACCATGGAAATAGATAGGCTGAAAGAGACCTGAGTTTGAGAGCGGACAGTAAATTGGATATGAGTTTGCAATGTGTCAGCAATGCAGTTTGGGCTGCATACAAAAAGGCACCACATCAGAGAACATGGTAATAAACTCTTTTCTCTACATGCCTGCTGTGACCACACCTGAAAGTTTTGATATCTTTGAAGTCAGTGGAGCTGTGCCAATTAACACCAGCTGAGAGCCTGCCCCACCGTGCTTGGTTCTGGTTGCATTATCACTAGACAGTTATTGACAAATTGGTAAAATCCAGTGCAAAGGAACAAAAGTTATGAGGGAGCTGGTAGGGCTGACACATATATGTGTGTATATATATATGTGTATATACATATATGTGAAAAATGCTTGAATATTGGGACAATGCCATTCATCCAAATTCCAAACAGCTGACTGGCTTGACTGCAGCTGTGCCCTTTGGTATATAGCTGCTAGGGTTGCTAGTGGTCTTTGTCTGGTTGTAGATATTCTCATAAGAACAATGATGTGTGCTTTAACATTAAACTGTTAACTGTAGGGTCTCTTCCTGGATGCATTCCTGTGATTAATCTGTATTTAGGCTTCTCAGCAAGAGTCCATATTTTTACAGCTGCTAATTACCCACAGTTGTCATTAACTTCAACGGTAAGTGCTAAGAGCTTGTCCTCTCTGTGCGTCTGACCTCAGTTATATAGATGTTAAATATAGATCTATACATTTCAGAGAAGGTGTTTAGATCTGGGTTGCTTAGGGGACAACAGCTGAAGCGTCCATGAAGACCTTAGCATTTTCCGTTTCATTATGTAAGGATGCACTGGTCCTGACAGCTAATTAAAGCCATCTAATGCAGCGTCCCTTGAAAGGAATTCCTGAAGATGAAGATTCCCTGTCATTCTTCCTAAGACTATCCAGGACCTGATTCAGAGCCCTGCAAGTCAGTGAAAATCTTTCAATTGACTTCAAAGTCTTCTGGACCATTCCTAGATAACAGCACAAATTTTGCTTCATTCTTTCTTTCCATTTCAGTTGTCGCAAACTGCATAGTGTGTGATTGAATCCCTATGTCCCTCGCATAGCTCGCATGCCAGCTCCCTTTAACACCTTCTGTGAAGCTTACTATGTTAAATGACACATACAGTTTCTGTAGGCATCTTCTTTCCAATCTGGGCCCCAGCTGCTGAAGATCTAACAGATAGAGGACAATGTGAAAGCAACAATTAATACATAAAGAAGCCAGTTACACTAAGCACCACTGAACATATGACTATGAATGTTAAACTGGTTTTGGACACTTAGCAGCAAAGTGATTACAAACTTACCTATTTACTAGCCCTGGAAATAGAAGTAGAGAATTTCATGCTGCCATTACTATGATGTAGAAGAGTCTTAGTGCTGAAATGCCTGTAAGGAAAATCCACTTTACCAACGGAGACACAGGATAGCCCAAATAACTCACGTAGATGAATGTGAACATACAACCAGTTCTACAGGGTGTCTTTCACTCTCAGAAAATGACAAAACTTAAGAAGTGTGCACTCAGAACACTGGTGTTAAAGACAGGCAAGCTTCATAAGCATCACTTTCTGCCATGTTTTACTGCCACCAGATGATGCCAGAGACTAAACCTGGAGCGTTCATCTTTGTATGATACAAACTGAATTACAATACAGGTGCTACCTCTCTGCTGCCCTGAACTTCTGCCCTTCTTCATCCTTCAGTCATCTGACTGATATCAACATTGTGCAGCCAGAAATTAGCTACTGCTTAGATCCTGTTGTTACTTCTGAAACCATGAGGTCTGCTAGTATTATTTACCATCTGGCATTATTCAAACAACAACTGGAGTTGGGTAAACCAGAATTATCTATTCCAAATAAGCTGCATGAGTGTTTCTGAGGGAAATTCAGAGGGTTTGGGCACATCCCCACAGCTCACCTACCTTCTGGACTGTTCTCTCAAAGGGTGAGTTCACAGACACTGGTTTGTCCTCATCACATCATCTGAAATCCAGGAAGAAAAATCCCTAACTCCATTGTGGATAGAAAGCATCATTTTTTTATTCCTCATGACATATATCAGGTGACTTGAGAAACAAGTGCATCTTCCCAGAGCTCAGGTTCTACGTTTCAACAGTTAAGACGTGCATATGCAGTACATTGGCATACACATTCATTCCTTTTCAAGGACTCCTAGATATGTGCTAATGTCCTTTTGGGCATGCTTGGTTATATCTAGGGGTGGTTGAGTGCCCACCTCCTTCTTCCACATTTTTTGCTGTTGCCTTCATTGCTGAGGCCTTTGACATACTTTCATCCACTCTGGAAATTTTCCATTGCTTATTGGGCCATGTTGAGCCACTTTATAAAACCATGTATGTGGAACCTTAGGAAAGGATCCTTGTGCCTTTAGATAAAAGTATTCTATTATGTCCCTGGTGCAAAACTATTGCGGAAAACAAGACTATTCACCCACTAAAGCTGAAAGGGAAAGACTTAGAACTATCACTTATGGATTTCTTTTGCTAAACTAATATATTGGATCTTAAACTAATGTACTAATCCCTCTTGCTAAACAAACTAACCTATATCAGTCATGCCAGCTAAGTGAGAAATAGAAAAAGTACTAAGTTAAACAAAGCAGAGGGGAGGCCAGTATACTGCTCATCATGGCATCAAAATAACAGAATGCCTTACTCATACAGCCCATGTAGAGTACAATATGAAAGCCCTCATATGTAGAAACGTACTCCAAATACCATTACCACTGACAGAGAGGAAATTAGATGATGGGTGAGTGGAACAGGGTAAAGCACATCTGGCAAATCAAACAGTAACTCTCCATATCAAACGGACACAAATGGTGCTGTCAGGCTCCACCCTGCATTTTTAGAGGCTCTCAGAATCTGCTCTGTGTCAGGCAAGCCTGCTTTGTGCTTCTGTATCAGTCCCTTAATGGTGCCTGAAACTGTCCTAGGCTCCTACAGACAGGCAGGTGGGTCTGTAGTCACAGACAGCTTCTCACTGAATTAATTGTTGTGCTTTTCCAGCACTCTTGCGAGACTGACTGCCTAGTCCTATAATTTGAAGCCTTCTCTCAAAGGTAATAAGAAGTATGAAAAGTCACAGAATGTTCTGACGTGACCTGTAGTGAGCCAGGAGGACCTTTTGTGGCTGAGGGCATGGAGGTGGCCCTCAGACAAACTCATGTTTGGCAGGGTAGTAGAAAGGAGAAAAGGATGGACAGCACTGGAATGCACTTAAGAGAAATAGATACACACATGAAAGAAAAATGCCTTGATATTTAAAATATTTATGGTCTTAAAAGGACTGAAAACTGATACTAGCCATTAACTAATAGACATTCTGCCTTTGTGATGCAGCTTACATTGCTAACTAAAACCACATCTCTTCTCTGGCTTTGTCTGAAGCCAGGTGCACAGATGATTACATTTTGGACCAGCTATGAGTGGAGTGTCTCCGTCCTGTCCTCTCCTCTAAGCACATACCATCTGTGTGATACTTATTCATCATCTCCTGGGCTGACATACTGAGTCCATATTCTTCCAGCATCAGTTGTCCTCATACTGTCATACTGTGTAAATGAACGGGATCTAAGTGAAGGGAACAACAGATTCGAGGAGTAGGATTGTGCAATATTAAGGCAGTACTAACCACTCTGCTGTAACCTTGATGCAGTTCATGCATGTTTTCACAAAAGATATTTGAAACTCAAGCTGACCATTGCTGCCAGATTGCCTCTTGATTCTGCAGGGCAGATTCTGTGTTATTTCTTTTTAAATGCCATATCACTGCAGAGCTCCTCTGTATTAATCTTGATTACTTAGAAAAGGGAAGATGCTAACTTTTTGTCCAAGAGCATGTGCATTCCTTGTAGTGCATGGGAGGCAGTTTAGTTAAGGCATTCTTATTTTGTTTTCTGAACAAGATTTCTAAGCCCCTCTTTCTGTGTCAAAGGCCTGCTTGTAGAAGGAAATGATAAACCCAGACCCTGCTTCTTTGAGGAAAGGATAGGTGGAGAAAGGACTTCAAATACAGGTATGTACGTTTTTCATTGAAAAAGAAAAAACAACAAACAAACAAACCCCCCAAAACAGCTACTCTAAGTGTGCCAAGAATACCAGAGAATAGACAGAGATTCCAATTTCTTTCTTTTTCCTTTTCCTTTTTTCTTTTTGGCTCTTTCTCCAGTCAAAGTCACAGCTCTTAACAGGATAAAATGCACGCATTACATTTGACCCTAATATATGCAAATATTCTTCAGACTTAGATCCAAAGCTATCACCCACACTTTCTAATCCACCAGATGTTAAGCTGCACGAGATGCATTCAAACTTTCATTTCCATTAGATCCTCCAAAATAGGGAATTGCTGGCCAGCCTTACCTTTCACTCTTTCTTTGTCTCCTCTGAAATACATAAAGGCATTTCTGTCTTCATTTTCACAAGGCTCTGGGAGCTATTTTCAGTTGAGGATGACACTTTGTTGACATGACTCTGCTCTGTGTTTCTTATCCCAGATTATCTCTGGGATGGTGGGCTCAATAAGAACTAACGCTGAATGTGTGCACTTTGAGATGTACAGTTGGAGAGCAGATGAAACACAGAATCATAGAAATAACTGAATCATTTATGTTGGAAAATACCTCTAAAATCACCAAGTCCAACTGTTAACCTAGTGCTGCTGCCAAGGCTACCACTAAATTGTGTCCCTAAGCACCACATCTACACATCTTTTAAATACCTCCAGGGATGGTGACTCAGTTACTTCCCTGGGCAGACTGTTGCAATATTTCACAACTCTCTATATGAAGAGCTTTTTTTATAATAGCCAACTTAAGCCTCCTGAACTCCACAGATAAAGGTTCAGCTTCCCACTAGTGCTTGTTGAATGCCTCTTGCCAGGAGGCAGCAGCACCCCTTACTGGTGCTGCTCATGTGGTTGGTACTATAAGAGAGGCCCAAAGAGTGCTAAAATGTTAAGAGGCTTCAAGATGGACTTGTGCTCTTTCTGCTTTTCCAACAGATCATCCACCAGTACTGAATCAGTTTCCAGCTCATAGGCTGGCTAGAATTTAGGGTGTGTTGGCACTAGAGCAGGCCAACCAGCAGACTATTCAAGCTGCTTTCCTTCCCAAATCCCCACAATAATTTCTTGTGCTGAGAGGGATAATTCTCCATGTGTACTGCAGCAGTTTGAGCCCCAGGTGCCTTGCTTTGGCAGGATGTGCATTCAATTGAATTCCTACATCCTCTGTGTCTCTGTTTATGCTGGGATCTTATATCCAGTCCCTATGAAAATTCCTCATATATATACATATTACTCGTTCTTTTGGCACATTGCTAGTTTCTTCCTTTCCTTCTCTCATCAACCACTTTATTAGAATTGTCCTTTTATATAAATGCTAATATAGATGAGCCCAGTGAACTGACGGATTGCTATTCTTTGTCAGACCATGGTCTTGCAGAAGAGGATGGATGTTTCTTAGGGTGTAAGTTCTAGCTGTATGTACGGGGCTCTAGGAATACCTTCATTAGACCTTTACATCAGGTGCCAGTTATGACTTTTGTGGATTCTCAGAACAGTGCTGTAGAAAATGATACCCTAATATACATAAAAATTCCTGGAGATAAGAAGAGAAAATGAAACTGTTGATGTAGTAGACAATTACTTGCCAATACAAAGCAATTGTATTCTGTTATGTATTCTAAATCATTCTTCAGATGCCATAGGTACCACATCCTGCAGGAAATTGTCCCCCTAAAAACAGAACTCCCAAGCAAGAGAACAGATGGAGAGGTGAGCTGTTACAGGTTCCCTAGCCTACTGGTGCCTTAGGAGAGTACAGAGATCATAACATGTGCCTTCACAGACTTAGCCTCAGCATCCTCGATTTCCTTAGCTATTTAAGAGAGCTTGTAAAAGAGAAACATAGCTCAAATAATAGGGAACCTGCTATGGCAGAGGAGTTGGACTTGATGATCTCTAGAGGTCCCTTCCAACCTCTACAATTCTGTGATTCCGTGAATAGATCTACAAAACAAATAATCAATCAAACAAATAAACTTCCTATTCTATTTGATTATCTCACTGGCAGGCAGATGTGGATGTAAGGGAAAAGTGTAGCAGTAGATCATGGAAAGGCTGTTTATGGAAATACCAGCATGGTTTGCTTTACAAGTTTCTGAAGTAAACAGGGCAAGACATTTTATACATGATCAGTTCACATGTGTATGTAACAAATGTATTCAGACTTCATGTGAATGTTTGTGTGTTTGGGAGGTTGTTAAATTTGGTATAAATGCTTTAAATGTCCACTCTTCCACATACAAAATGTATCCTCAACCTGGGATATGGGGACAAAAATAGGTCTTGGTTTCACTAAAATTTACGTTAGGGTCTTTCTTGGAGTTCATCGTTAATTCTGATAAAAGAAAGGCTGTATATCCTCCAGCATGGAGCTTGGGGGAAAATGTGGAAACACTGCAAAATAATTAAGAATAATGAGATATAATAATTTTACTGTGACATTATTAGTGAGATGATTTACTATACTTGAGGTTATAATGCTTTCACTGGGGAATGAATTGGCCTTGCTGAAGGAAAAGTACGCAGGAGAGCAATGCAGTAGCCAACAAGTGAGCGATGTTTCCAACCAAACTCCAAACTAGCAGGCCAACAGCAGAATTTTGGGCTTCCAAAGCAGCACAGCTGGAATAGTCATTGAGCTGTTAAAAAGCCCTTTGAGCAGAGGGAGGCAGAAAAGATGAATGTATGGGACTGTCAACAGGTTCTTATGTACAAGCAGATAGGCTGGTCTGCTTACTCCTTAAGGTTTTCACTCAAGAAAAAAAAAAAACACACAAAAAAACAACCCTGTTCAAGATGACAGCTCCTTGATAATGGGATAGTACTGGCATTGCTTGCATAGAGAACAGGGCTGCAGGTAATGCAGGACATCCAGACACAGCAAGAAGTTCTGGTGTTCTTTGTAGCAGTCACAATCTTTCCCACAGCCACCTACCAACAGCTCCATCACACAGACCTTCCTGCAGCTCCAGACCTGACTGAAACTGCATCCAGAAGGCTGGTTTTAAAGCTACTCTTTCAGACTCTTCTGTCTGACAGGAATCAGCAGAAATGACAAAGTTGAAATCTGTGTCATGCAGTAAAGGGAGGAACAAGCCTATGTTAAATAGACAGAAATTCCTATCAGAAAGCCTCAGCTTATGTATATCTGTCTAAGGGAGAATTATTTTTTTTCAGCAGACACTGGAGACTGATCAGCAATTGATTCCTACAACAACTACATCTACCATTTTCTGTACACGTGTCTCTGTTAGAGACATTCAGTGCTAGAAAAAGGAACCATAACGCAAAGCGTATATCCACTATACATTAGATAGCATAGTACTGCATCTTCTCCTGCTACAGTGAAATAAAAGAGCAACACTGAAGAGCTGAAATAAAGCTGGAAATTTAACTCACAGGCAAATTAGCTGCAGTGCATTTATTATTCCCAGTGCGGAACTGAAAATAAATTCATTCTGTTCCTGCTTTCCACAAATTCACTATGATCTCTCTTAAGGTAGACTGGTTATTTTTTTTTTCTTCCCAAACTTTTATTTGTTCTACAATAATATTATGAGAAATAAATGATGCATGTAAAATAAATAAATATATCAAAACTACAATGTGTTTCCATTTATTTAAAAATGTAGAGTAAAAGAGATCTTCAGAGAGAAGACCTCTCAGTAGCTTCTAATACATACTCGAACTATGAAGGCGCTCTGAAGAAGGTGAATGCAAAGGGACCTCTGATAATTTGTATATAAAATAGAAGGCCCTGTTTGTTGAATCTGGCCTCAAAGTAGCTATGATGCACAGCCTAGACTGTGCAATCAAGCTACAGTATAAGAAAACAGTACATGAATCTTTTTACCAAAGATCTCTGTTGCCTGGTAGGTTTCTGCAACAATGGCTATAGGAGGGAAAGAACACATGAAGTGCAAATGAAACTCCCGATCTTCAAACAAATTTTGCTCCAGCGATTTCTTGATCCTGATATTTTTGCTCTGTTTAATATCCTCTGATGCAGTGCATTTCTAAACGCTTGCCTGGTGTTTTCTCGAACTCATGTGTTTCATATCCATAACATCCTCAGACAGAGTACTCCATGGTTTTATTACATGTATGAAAACTCATTTTTCTTTGTTGTTTTTGCACTTGGTTCCTGCTACCTTCATTCTAAAGTAAGTCCCTAGTTCTTGATTTGGAAGTGACATGTATCATAATTCATAATTGCCACTTCATTAAGGCTTTTGTAAACCTCTTGTGTACATCTTTTCTTTCCTTGGCGGAAATGTTCTAGTTTACTAAGTTAACCCTCCTACAGAAGTCATTCCATACTTTTGGTTATCTCTGTAACCTTTCTTTGAGGGGGAGGATCAACCTCAACCTGCCGGCAGTGCTCTTTTTAATGTGCTCCAGGATACCATTGGCCTTCTTGGCCATGAGGTCACACTGCTGGCTCATGGCCATCCTGTTGTCCACCAGGACGTGCAGGTCCTTCCCTGCAGAGTTTAGTACTAGTTCTAATTCTTTTAGCTCATGCTCTTTGAAGTCCATTTTAGCCTTGCTAATTAGGGTTTTGCTTTTAACCTGACAGACTGCACAATTCATTTCATTTTATTTGCTTGGATACAATAGACATCTTTCTGAAAAATGCCTTCATACTGCTAATAAACTTGCTTACTTGGCCGTTTGTATTTGCTGGCCTCCTTTAATCCATTCTCCAGCCTTTCCCAATAGGTCATACTCAGCAGTGTTATGCTTCTAGTTTGGTGTTCTTCAGTTGTTTCCATGCTGCTTGCTAGGAATTAATCCTCTCTGCTGACCTTTCTAGTTTCTTTGTAACAAGCTTCTTCATTTTCTTCTAGCTTTCTTTGAAGCTTAGCACAATGGAAGTGGAATATTCAGCCCGTGGTGCTCCTTCAGAACAGCTGACTGAGTCCTTCCTGGTTTGATATTTGTCAGCCTACACTTGAAGTCTCCCATTACTGCTGTATTTCCTGACCTCACTGCCGTTTTGATCTCCTTCAGCTTATTGAATTCAAGGTATTTTATTGTCCTTGGTCAGTAACATTATCTACTGAACCTGTATCATTCATATTTAAACCTGGGATTTCAATCTGTATAGATGCTGTATTACACATAGAGTTGGTTAGCTTACAAATTCAGCATGATGCTGAGCTTTCAGAAGGGCAGATCTCTGTTCTGCCACTGGGACGTTTCATCTTTACTGTGTATTTTGTATCTCGATATTAGCGTCCCACTGTCTTTCTCCAAAATTCCACTATGCCTGGTGTAGCAATGTCTGAATGTTGATTAGGCATTCTGGTTCCTCATCTTATTTCATAGATTTCAAACACTGTGTAGAAGTATGTTTCTCTTTTCTTCCTTTTTTGGTGTCTCGTATGAAAAACGATATATTTGCTTTCAATTCTCTGCTGGATTATTTACATTTTCTGAATTGTGCTTTCTTTGAGAATTTAGAGCTTGTCCATTTATTTTTTCCCTCATAAGGGTAACTCCTGCTGAATCTGGGCTTTTCCACACCTGTCGTATTTTCCAACTACTGAGTTTTGCCATCACGTAAAGGAGTATTTTCATTTCAGAATTCTATCTTGGACCTTTATTTTGCTAAATATGTCTGAGAATGCTTTCAATGTTCTCCAAAGCCAAGCAGTATCATCATGACAGAGAGTTAGATATGCTGGATGTTTTCAAATCAGCTGGACTTGATGAAATTCCTCCTATGGGACCAGGAGAAGCATCTGAAGCAATGCCAGAAGTGTTAGTTGTTATCTTTGAGGAATCATGGAGTACAGTGACAAATGTGTTGCCTCTTTCAAATGATGAGGGAGCAGAGGAAGTGACTGCTGAGCCTTCAGAATTTAACTGCAAAGTGAGTAACATCCAACATTAACCTACCAAGAGCAAATCATATCAAAGCTATCTAGTATACGCCTGTGAGAGGAACTCTGGATAAGGATGAATAGCAAAAACACGTATTTTAGCTTTAATAAGGATGTGAGCTGGAAAAGCAAGAAATTACTTTGTCTCAAAGAAATGAGTGAAAAGGTTTAGTTCTTTTATCTTTGGATGAAATGGTACATTTGAAGAAATGACTAAGGAACATAATGCAGGGTAATGAATACAAAAATATTTTTCTATCATCACAGCTGAATAAACAGGAATATTGGCATATTTCACATGCCAATTCAGATGAAGGCAGCAGAGGACCTGGCTGGAGAATCACATGCAGTTTTTGATGCTTTCACTGAGGGAGAATTGTAAAAAAAAACATGGCTTACAAGGAAAGGCTGAAGGAAATTGCATAGAAAAGAGAAAAAGAATGCATAGCAAGTAATCATCAGTATTTTAAACATAGATATGAAGAGAAAGAGAGCAAGTCTTTCTCTGTATCTGTTGGGAGTGGATAATAACTTCAACTACATCAGTAGAGATGCAGGTGATACCTCTGTAATTTTTCCTTGTGCTAAGAGTGATAAAGAAAAAAAATAAATTAAAAAAAAATGTTTTCATTGGAAGATATGGAATCTCTATCAGCAGAGATCAGCACAGATTTGAGTGAATCTGATTTCAGAAAGAAGACTAAATGGCCTCTCTATAGGGAACTGGTAATCAGAGCCTGAACCTCTGATTAACCAGCTGAGGTGAGTGCTGGGTCAGCTGTAGGAGCACAGGTGAAGGTAATTCAGCTGTGCTCCAAGAAGGGGTGAAGCTTGACTTCACCTCTCCTAGACTTCATTTAAGGGCTGACCACCATGATGGCAGCATCTCTTGGAGATTGCTCCTTTGTGGAGTTTGGTTGATCAGCCTTGGCATTTTCCATCTAGATTGAAGGCATCAGAATTGGTGAGTTTTTCCTATAGATAACCTTTGGTTATCTATTACACCACCATTCTTGTATTATTTCCTACTCTACAGCCTCTCTGGCCTCCTCTCAGCCCAATTTATCTATTTTTCTCTGATGAGTATACTGCAGCAAATGAAGACTCACTTCTCACTGTTTCCTGTGTGGTGGTCATCACTCCCACCGCAGACAGAACTTCGCCCAGTTTACAAGGTGGAAATGGGGCAACAAGCCCAGAGTGTTCTTCCTCTTATGTGGGTGCAACTCCCTGGTGCTTCTTGTTTCTACTTGTAATCTGTAGATTTGACTTCATTCATTTCCAGTATGATGATAACTGGAGCAACAAATAGAAAAAAGGAGGGGGAAAAAAAAAAAAAAAAAAAGGTGATGAAGAATGTTTAGATTTCTACACAGACCTAAGTGACCTAATGGGTCAAGTACGGTTTTGGATAAAACAATCTGTAACCAACCCTACTTAATGGTGTAAAATGCTTAATGTCATATGACTGGCTTCAAGAACAGCTGCACATGCAAATCAAGAGGAAAACTCAAGACTGAGTCATGCCTGAGCTTCTCTGCTCCCCTACTTTGTGTCAGCTCAGCACTTTCGGAGGCAACTTTGGCAGCATCTTCTGAGGGCTAAAGAGTGCTTTGGGAAACAGTCTGCAGTGCCTCTGCTCTACATTTTCTCCTGAAGACGTCACACCTTTCTCCCTGTTTTACATACGTGCTGCAAGTTGTACTTTACCAGCCTTTACTTGTAAGGTTATTTGCTTGGAGATAGACATGCGTCCAATATGAGCAGTGTTGTACATGTTTGTTATGAGAACAGACAGCCCTTGTCCTACTTCCCCCAGCAGCTCCCAGCAATACTTTTGAACCACCTTCTGAAATAATTTTGTTTGACTGTATTCTACCTGTGACCCTGCTTCTGTGCTCCCTCCCTGCTACCTGCAGCCCATGATTCCTTGTACCAAGGAAAATGACTCTTGTCTTTGGTCTCTCATCCCAGCATAATGCCATTTTGCCCTGACTTGGCATTGCTGGTGAGGAGGTCTGTTAGTGTGCAACTCCAGTATCTTTATGGAGAAGGGTGACCTGGAGAGTTAATCCAGGGAGGGCAAGAGGGATATGGTGTGGGAGGAAGGATGGGCTCCTTCAAGCACAGAGGATAGGACCAGGGCAATGGTAACCTCGGGAACATCTGAGTGCTCACAGATTGGAACCAAGGAGGCAGTGCTGACACAGTATCACTGGCAATTAACTGGCTGTGGATTCTAACCTCACCCTTTCTTTTCAGATCCTCTCTATTTTTTTCAACTTGCCACTCACTGTGCTGTGCTCTGTTGTCCCTGGTTTAGCTGATCTTTCCTCTGTGCTCCCTGCTGCATGCCGATCAAACATGAACTGTTTCAGACACTCTATATCAGAGCTGCTGCTGTCAAAGATGCAGACATCTTACATGAAAACTCATTGTTAGGGCACACAACAGCAAGTTTAGTAAACCTGAAGGAAAAGCTTAGAAATTACATTTTATCCCACGTAGCAGTGCACCAGAGATGTGAGACTTTATATGGTTGGCTTCCAGACACCCACAGCAGAGCCATCTACTAGCAGGAATCACTTTTCCTTTTTGAGTCTCTAACACTGGGGGTAGATGAGACATATTTTCCTGAAGGGCTTCATAGTTATATGCTGCTCTGCAGAGTAACACTGAGAATAAATCAAGCTTTCTTCTGGGTTTCAGAGATGGAAGTGGTTACAAAAAGAACAGCCAAATATTTGGTAGCCTTCTTCATGCTCAGCGTGTCATAGACTATCCTCATCTGCCTGTCCCCTAGTTATTTCCCTTCTCCAGATTCTTTTGTCCCCCTGAGAGCCTGCCATCCTGCCCTCTTCCCATCTGGTTGTACTCCTACCTACTCTGTCCCTTATATGGTTACCACTACTCATCCCATCCAGTCTGTACCCATGGACTGCTTTGCAGCTCAGCTTTGAGCCTTTTTCTCTCCATTCTCCCCTCCAGATTTGAGTAAGGCTGAATTTCAGCACAGGTGGCATGAGGGACACAGCTCTTTACTCTCTGCCTGTGTTTGGGACTGTTCAAGTTTATTTGGCCCTGGGTGAAAGCATGCTCTGCCCTCAACAAGACTTCAGTAAAGACAGCATCTGGATTTCAGACAAGCACTGCTGAGCATGTGTGAGCAGAGCAAAGTGATTTACAGCTAGGCCAGATCTGGTTGGTTTCTCACATGGCCAGTGAGTGCATGCTGATACCCCTAGGGATCAGCCCCCGCTAATTTCAGTCCCCTGCATGAGCACTGAACATCTTATCCTCTGCAGTGAAATCACTGCAAGACGTTTTCAGTATAGGCCAATCATTATTTTTCCCTAACCTCATTCTTGGAAGTTGCTGACCAGCTTTCAGTGAAGTGTTCCCAAAAAAAATCCAGCCCAAATTAAAAGCAACCAAAAACTGGATCTTATAATCAAAAGCGTTAGGCGAAGTTAAATACAACATTTGTTGCCATCTCCACCTCTAATAGAAGGGTAGCTATTTAAATATTTAATTTTGGGAGAGCTTCCTTGCATGACTGACAGGCACGCAAAAAGAGTTTTCCTTCCAAACATGGAGCATGTGCCCAAGAAACACATCTGATAAGGAAAACCAGTGGTGACTGAATGCAAACTGCAGTGTGATCTGGTTTATGTTATTTAGAGTTATTTTTCTCCTCTATCCTTCCCCAGATCCTTCACTGAAGTGTTGCGAAGTCCCGAGCTGACCCCACCACTGGTGGATGTGTCAGGGAGATAGATGTCAGCTTGAGCCATGGCAATTTGCCATCTGTGAAAAGCAAACAAATATCACCATCCAGAGTAATGAGCATCGTGATTGTAGCAGGAGTTTGAGCACAGATTTACATGGGATCTCTGTGTTTGGGCTCGCAAGCCTTTGATTTTGTTACTATTAAAAGTAAGCAGCTGCAAAACCCCAGCTGTGCAGGTCTGTGGAAAAAAACAAGCATTGGCTGGTGGCTGCCTGACGCTCTACCTGCAAGGCTGGACCAGATGTGTGAGTACTTCTTGTATTGTGTTCTTTGCTTCTCTGAAGAAGGAAGCAAGCAAAGCTTCCAGTGAAATTTGTAGAGTCTTCTTAAGTGTTTTATTGCACTTCAGTGAACAGGCTCCAGAACTTTAAAACTTCTCCACTTATTTCAATTATATAGAAAGAGCTCTCGTAATAGATATTATCTCTGTGGCAAACTTTGATTTCCTTAGGACTTCAGAGCTTCCCAGCTGAATCAGAAGCATTGCAGAAGATGTTACTTGTGGGACAAGGAGTTATTGCTATTTTGCACTGAGACCATGGTTGAAAGAAATAAATATGTCCAGATGTACCATCTCCTAAAAGTCACAGTATACAAGTAGAGATTCTGAACCGAAGTGTAATAGCTACAAAGAGTCTTTAATTTGAGCAAAATTACAATAATCAGGAGACTATAAACTTTATAGTTTGGTACATTGGCTGCAATCTGCATCCCTAGAGGAGAGGGGAACTGAGATCAGAATGGTGATGAATATGACTGAGGGCCCCACAGGTCATTTGTAGTCTGAAATGAAAATCAGGCCAGACCAGATGTAGCCACATTTATTACTGTGCTGTGCATCAGAAAATGTTAAGAATAAGACAAAGAGAATGAGGATTTCCAAGCATAAAAATAAAAGGTATCCAAGCATATTAGCAGGCAGTCTAATGGAATGATTCTATCAGTCTTGATGCTGCAGTACCTGGCAGTCCATGAAGGTCTCTTTTTGCTGTTACCAGCCTAGCTTATATAATATATGACCCAAAGCTGACATCTAGTGGAAAGAAGAGTGGTCACAGGACTTTTCTTTCCAGGCGCGTGTTTTTCAGTGTACTGAACTATAGGTGGTGTTTTGCTCTTTTTTATTCTGGAAGTCATGCTGACTGTGACACTTAGTGGATTTTCCTGGGCAGGAAAGGAAAACGAGATGCTCGTTGTCACTCAGGCTAAGTGTGGATCTTGTCTCATTCTTAATAAGTCTATTGATAAGTGAATACCAGAAGCTTCGCAGTGTGCTGTCAGTAGATAATAAGCTCCAAAGGCAGAATGTTAAAAATGGCTTTAAAACACAATGGTCTGGATGATCGTGTCTGGTAGAGTTTGGGCGAAGCATCCTGAATACATCTCATAGAAGAATAAATGTTCATTTCAGCTGCAGAAATGGTGCTGTGGTTTAGGACTTAGATCTGCAGTTCTGGATCACAGCAGACCCTTGGAGAGAAGCCCCTGGGGCTGCAGTGCTGCTCAGCCTGCAGTTCTCCTCATTCTTTGGCTCACTCACTGCCTCTGCTTTGCTACTTGGGCTGGGAGGATAAGGCTGATAGGACTTAAGGAATGTTTAAACCAAACTCTGCTTCACTTTCTGCTCCTGGTATCACATGCTTATGGAGGAAAAAGGGCATCTCAGTATTCAGTTAGTAAAAATGTAAGTTTCAAGAAGAATTGAAAACAGGAACTCAAAACACTTAAAAATCAATGAAGGACAAATAAAACTGTCCAATGTTTACTTTTCATAACTTGCAAATTTAAGTCAATACTATAAATCTGCTGGCACCTCAGAAGTGGTTAGTAATGCTCGGCAGCAGAAGAGGAGGAAAGCATAGAGGAGGCTCACCAGTTCCCAGGCACAGGAAGGGAGAGGATGAACAGAACTCCTGGAGGTGGCTGGGGGAACAAAGACCAGGGGGACTGAAAGTGGGTCATGAGAATGTAGAAATGGTAGAAGGCAGGTTACTTATTCACTGTTGATTGCAGGGGAGTTGGATTAGATGATCTTTATGGATCAACTCAAACTCTTCTATGATTCTTTATTGTAGGAAGCAAAAAATATCTCCTCCTCATGTTGGGGTAAAGATTCAAGGCTCTGTAGCTTCAGGCTGGAACCATTTGCCTTGTCTTGGATCATCTTCTTGAGTGGTGTTTGTAGCACATGTAGGAGCAAATTACCTGCAGACTTGAAAACAAAGCTTTTGTTGGCTAGGGGAAGGTAAACACAATGAATCTATCCAGAAATACTGTTAACATCCGTAGGGGAATGCACAGCCCTCAGCCGCTGCCAAAGAGCACAGCTCCAGTGCTGCTTTCCAGGCAATTGCTATGTAGACAAGGTGAAGCTTTTTTTGTTTGGAATGATCTGATAGCAAAACATTAGTGTTACACAAACAGTACAAAGTTTATTGCAGGATTGAGCTTTAATCTCTTGTGGTTTCTTATTGACAACGGAAAAATTAGAAGCTCAGTGAAAAGGCCTTCTCTCTGTCCTGTCTGTAAGCTGCCTTGAAACAGAGGATCCCACTGCTGCTCTTTCTAAAACCCAAAGTAAGTCTTAAATGAGAGACAGCAAGGATTGGGTCTGGATTGCTGAAATTTCCTGTTTTTTTCTGCTTGATTTATCTCTTTGTGCTTCCTGATTTTGGCCTTCCTAAGTGCAGGAAGAGCAAGAATTGTGATATGTGATTTATGGTATACCAAGATAAATGGTACATGAAATCTTGTGCTGTCAGATGTGGCTGAATGTCATGAAGACTTACAGAGAGGGATTGGAAGACTTTCACCACCTGACACCTGATGCCTGCCAGGAGAGACAAAACAACACTGAAGAAATCAGTCAGGCTTATTTTTTTCCAGGGATTCCCTCTGTTTTGACTTTTTTCTAGCAGAAAATGAAGTCCTAATGTACAAGTGTATTCATTGGGATCTGAGTCAGTGCGATACATCTGCTTCTGCAGTGTTACAGGTTGGGTTCATGTAATTAATCTACGACCATACCTGTGTGAGGAGAGCACAACCTCAGAATCACGGGATGAGTTTTGGTGAAGCCTGCAAACCTGATAATCTGCTGTGGGAGGCTAATCTGGAAACCAGGATATTTACTTCTTCCTGTTCATTTGTAGAGAAATCAGACTAAAGCCACAGGTGTTTTAAGACTTCATGCTTTCATATATCTTGAATAAAACCAATTTAATCAGAGCCATAGAAGTAATCACAACAAACAATACAGAAGATTGATTTTTGTCTTGTGTTTGTACTTGTTTCCTTGTATTTGGGTACAGTTGGCTAAAACATGAATTTGCATAGTCTTTAGACCTGGCTGGATCACAAGTATGTAAGTGCAGGTATTTGATAGTCAGCACTTCTGCTGTTTTTTTGAGACATCTGGGCCACACAATGTCTCTTCTATTCCCTGAAAGATCGAGGGCAGTACTTAGAATTGTGTTTTGTGTTGTGGAATTTGGTTTTTGTGAGCACTGAATTTTGTACGCTCGCTTTCTAGTGTGTATCTGTGCTCTAGTATGTAATGCAACCCCAGACGTATTTGTTACAAAAGAGAACCGAAGATACTTCATGTTTTTTTTCTGCAGCTATCACCTTGACAGTGAGCCTGGACATAGTTTTGCAATGCACTCATGCTGGAGCAGGGTAGATGTAGGCTCTGTATTTACATGCTTCTGAATTTTATGGGCTTGCACTTAGTCACTGCTCTCCATAACTAATTGTTTGGTCAGGCAGCCATCCTGAGGGAATCTAGCGGATGATGTTATGGGACTGCCTTTGATGAGAATTACTGGAGTAAATAATCCATGTAGTTTTAAGATTGAATTTATGATGGAATTAGTTAACTGCTGTGTCTTAAAATAGCAGGGGACTTGAAGTGTCCTCTGTTAGACTTCCGTACATTAAGAATAAAGAGAGGCATAAAGATGCAAGCTTCTTCCTACCCTCATGTGTGCATCTGCCAGCTTTCTCTATGGTAGGGCAGAGAACAGGCAGCAAGATTTGCCTGCAATCAGATGAAATAGTTATTTGCTCTGGGTAATCATAGCCTGAATAAGGGATAACTGGAATTGGAAAGAAGTTCTGATTCAAGAGGAATCTTGACAGGCAAAAGAGTCTTCTCTTAGCTCCTGTAATTTTGTGGAGCTTCTTGAGGTCATCACACTTGCAAGATCAAGACTTTACATTTTAGGAAATGCCCAAGTAAGTATCAGCCACGTAAATGATGTATGTGGGAGACAGAACATACCACAGACCAAGTTCAGCAAGCAGATGTATCTTGATGACTCAGATACATCTTTCAAAATCAGTTTATGTGGGAGGTTGGATTAGTTGACTTCCAAAAGTCCCTTATTTTTGCTAACTCTGCCACAATTCCATGAGAACTAAGCAGGCATCTATGTCATTTTGGGCTTATTTTTCAAAAAAGATCAGAGCAAACTCAACATGTCACCTTGGGACTCTAAACTTGCATAAGAGCAATCTTGTCAGTATTTTGAGACACAAGTACAGGATATTTAGGATGTTAAGTTGTTAAATTAAATGTGCTCAGGGGCCAGTGATGAGTAAAGTGGTACTACCTCAGGGTAATCCTGATCATGAGAACTGCCTCAGTCATACTTTTTATTCCCAACAGGAATATTTCCTGACTATTAGGGTGATAGGGCATTTATAATTCAGCCAAACATACTGCAGACCAGCATGTGTTATGTGATGTCTGTCCCTTGCCAGTTACATATTTGGCACAGGAGGCCAAATAGATAGCAAGAAGCTACAAGACAGAGGGGACCAAAGTTTATATTAGAGGACAGTGGTGTTTCTGGATGAGAGAATAACAGTTCAAGAATCTAATTTCCATGTTATTCTTTTCTCCAGGGTTCTCAGAGCGTCTCTGTGCAATGGCTATGGTGTGTCTGTTGGACTTTGAAGCTTATGCTGAAAAATATTTACCTAAGATTGCTTGGGATTTCTTTGCAGCAGGAGCAGATGAGTGTAGCACCCGAGATGAAAACATCCTGGCATATAAAAGGTAATGTGGGGAAGAAGTGGGGGTGTTATGCTGGAAGCTTTTAAACTGTGTTTGTGTGCAAATGTTTGGGTAAAGCTCAAATTGCATAAGACAAGGGATGCTGAGGATGCAGCAAATGGTGCGGTGTGGTATGTTATGTGGTGTCATGTTATGGCATGGCATGACAGAAAAGGGGATGTGTGGCTATAACTGAATGAGATGCAACATGCAGCATGTGGCCAGTGTCAGAAAGTCTACATGATAGTAGTGTGAGGTTTGGACAATATGCAGTGAACAGTGAGGTCAGGTACAATGTACAATGAGTACAGGTGTGATTGGTAAGTGAAAGACAAAGACCTGTGACTAGGCTGCAAGTAGAAGTAATCTGTGGGATGGACGATAGGAGAACAAAGGGGGTAAACCATGGCAATCTGAAGTGGGAAGTGTAGAAATGAAGTACTGTGACCATTGGGTTGGAGTATGTGGTTGATGACAGGTGGTAATGGCAGTGCTAGCTGAATTGACCCCTCAAAGCAAGGAAAAGGATGAAGAGCCTTTTTATATGCTTATTTCTTTATTAGCTCAGATTGCTACATTCCAATAGATTAATGCAGACCTGGTTTCCATACAACCTTGAAAGCAGAAAAGCCACCAGGCAGCTACCATCCTGAAGGGTGTTTCATTTCTACTGCCTTGCAGGATTCGTTTTCGGCCGCGTATGCTGCGAGATGTATCTAAGCTGGACACTAGGACTAAAATCCTGGGGACTGAAATCAGCTTTCCAGTAGGAATCGCCCCAACTGGCTTCCACCAACTGGCATGGCCTGATGGAGAGAAAAGCACAGCCAGAGGTACTCTTCTGCTTTGCTATCAAGTAGTAAATGTGATTTGTGAAATAAAATAAGACAGCACTGTTTTTCCAACTTCACAGGTGAGAAGCTGTTAGGGTAGTTTGAAGTATGATTGAACGAAGTGTTCAGATTCCAAAGGGCAAACCTTATTTCACCCTTGCTTATGAATGACCTAGCCCTTGTTGTGAATAACCCACTGGGGTCTGGTAATACAGAGTGCAGGAGAAGCCATGTACTGCTGCACTTTTCCAGCTGCCACTGTTACCAGATCAGTCCTATACTGCCTGTTTGAGTCAGAGGCTCTGGACATGTTGCTGGGCTACACTGAAGAACCACACAGGTCTTCAGTGCCTGGGTCTTTATGTAGGACATAAAGTGATGGACAAGACTCAGCCTGTATATTCCTTGGTGCTGATTAGAACAGTGTGTCAGCCTTGGAGAAAAGCAGGGCCTCTCAGCTTAATCATATGTTAAGTTTGGAGAGCTAACCCCAACAAGTGTTTGTTTTTTCCTGTGTGTATTTCTTTGAATACTGAGGGCATTTGTATATGCATTCCTACAAGGAAGCAGACATGAGGATGAAGGTCTGGCTTTTTAAAAAACGACTTAAATCACAGAATCATAGAATGTCTTGAATCAGAAGGGATTTTTAAAAGTCATCCATTTCCAGTCTCCCCTACTTTGGATATGGCACCCCCTATCTGGCCAGGCACCCCATCCAACCTGGCCTTGAGCACCTCTGGGTTAGGGCACCTATAGCTTCTGTAGGCAGCCTGTGCCAGTGCCTCACCACATTCTGAGTAAAGAATTTCTCCCTAATATCTAAGCTAAATCTAACCTCTTTTAGTTCAGTACTACTCTCCTTTTCCTATCACTGTCAGACTGTGTAGAAGCCGGTGTCCCTTCTTTTATTGTACTGAAAGGCCACAATGAGCTCTCCCCACAGCCTTCTCTTCTCTAGGAGGAACAAGCCCAGCTCCCTTAATGTTTCCTCATAGGTGAGGTGCTACAGTCCTCTAACCACCTTCATGGCCCTTCTCTGGACCTGCTCCAATGACTCATAATCCTTGCTGTACTGGGAGACCCAGATCTGGATGCAGTACTACAGATGGATCCTTGCCAGGGCAGAGCAGAGGAGAACAATTACCTCCCTTGTCCTAAGTTTGAAAAATGAAAGCAACAGTTGTTAATTTACCTTAATTCCCTAACCACGATCCTACAGCAGCATGTGACAAAGTCAGCTGTTTTTAATCTCCAAGATGTATTTGCCAGCTGGCAGATCTCTATCTTTGGTAGGATATACAAACAACGGGAGTTCAGGTTTTTCCTCTGTAAACAATGTACAGAAAGAAAATCATAGCTGTTGTCTGACAGGGATGCTCAAGTGACCTTCATTCTGATTATTTTTCAATACCTCACAAAGCGGCCAAAGCGATGGGCACCTGTTACATTGCCAGCACCTACTCTACTTGCTCACTGGAAGAGATCGCTGCAGCTGCTCCTGGTGGCTTTCAGTGGTTCCAGCTCTACATCCACCGCAACAGGGCAGTCTCTAGGCAATTGGTCCAACAGGCAGAGGCCTTGGGCTTCCAGGGCCTCGTCCTCACTGTGGATCTTCCCTACACTGGCAAAAGGCGCAACGATGTCCGTAATGGCTTCCAACTTCCTCCCCACATGAAACTGAAGAACTTGGAGGGAGCCTTTGAGGTTTGTGAAATGATCCCTTTCTTTCATTCCTTGTGCTGTTGTGCACCACATGAGACAAAACCACTGGGTAACTGCTGCTTTGGTATCTGCTGCATCTGGGGCATAGCTTCTCCCCTCCTTTTTCTGCAGCCTTCTAGATTTACCTCCTGCCATCCTGGCTGCTGGCTTTAACATCCCAGTGTCAGCAGAGACACTGATTTCCATCCTCACTGTTGTCATCTAGAATTGCACGCCTTATGACACTGATAAGTATTATTGCTAGAGGTTTAATTAATCTCTTCTAGGGTAGGGGAAGACTTCAAGTCTCTGTGTTGTTACAGTTCAGATGAGGTTTTGTTCTGTTTCATGGCTGTAGGGAGATGACCGATCTGAGTATGGACTGCCACCCAACAGCCTGGATCCTTCAGTCACCTGGAATGATATCTACTGGCTGCGGAGCCTGACTCACCTGCCCATTATCATCAAAGGGATCTTGACAAAAGAAGATGCAGAGCTTGCAGTGAGGCATGGAGTTCAGGGAATTATCGTGTCCAACCATGGTGGAAGGCAACTGGATGGAGCACCTGCGACTGTAAGTGAGAAAAAGGATGTCCCATGAGTACTGTGCGCATGTTTGTGCTAACTTGGCTACTGGCACACAAATCTTATTAAATGTGCTTCTGGTAGACTTGTGTATTGCACAGCTGTGGACATTTGCAGATGTACTATAGATTTAAACAAGCGAGGTGCTTGCCTCAGCATATGCTGCCTACTCAAGTATTTCCTTGGTGTCTCTGGAAGGGTCTTTAACCAGCACTGAGCTCCCATTACTGCAGCAAAACCGCTGGCCTAACTTAATTAAAATTTTCATCACAAGCTGATGCAGAGCACACATATTCTTTGTAAACTGGATCAAAAATAAAACAAAGCTCTGGAACCAAAAATGTGTAAATGAGAGAATAACGTACTTCCATTGTTCACAAATGCCAAAATATGCACAAACAGTGCAACTAGATTTAGTGAGAGATCTCTTTGCGTCTTTGCAGACTCAAGTCTAAATAAGAATCTATCAACTTTATGAAGCTGGGGGGAAAAAAATAGGCAATTTATCCAGATCTCCCATATTTTGATCTGTACAAAGAAATAGTAGTTTGTCAGACTTATATGTACCTCACTGTTTTAATTTGGTTTCCATTTTTTTCAACTGCTCTAAATTTACATGTCCGTATTGCATGGTAGCATATTCTTACAGGATTTTTTTGGGGTTGTTTTCCACTGTACAATAAAACTACTGCCAGGAAATTCTCTTCTATGTCAAGGGTGATAATAATAAATACATTTTCTAAATGTCATAGACATAATAATGGAAACGATGTCCATGTAAAATTTCTTACATGCATAGACAAAACAGTAGATATTTCGTTTGGTACTCCTCTAGTAACAAACCTGCCAGCAGAGGCTATTGCCAGTGGTCTTGGTGAGCTACACTTGGAAAATTTCAGCCCCAAAATTTTTAGCTTGAAATTCTGTAAAGTGATGACCAATTGGAAAAAATCTATTCAGCGATCTTAGTTATAGTTGCTTTCATAAGAAGTTGAAAATGAAGGAAGAGAGTGTAAGAAACTGCAGAAAAGAGATCTTTGAGTTTGCTGAGGAGAGTTCATTGTGTTTTGTGCAAGGTCATGCCACTGTGATAGTGCCCTTGGGACCAGAACCAGTACTGCTCTGTGCTACCAAACTAGCACTGCAGAAAGGACCTCAGGGAATCAAGAGACAGAATCAAGAGACATAACCTGAATGAAAAAGTATGATGTTGACTGTGCTGCATAGCAGATTAAATCCTTCATAGCTGCTTTAAGGGTTTTCAGGAGGCTTTGTACAAGGGGTCACTAGGAGTGGGATGAAATGTGAGTTTGGCAATTTAGACAGTTGTAGGGAGAAATCTAACACTCTTTTTATGAGCATGTATAATTCATCATTGTCTCAAATGAAAGTAAGGTACTAAAAACTATTATTTTTAGTGAAATTTATTGTTTAAATCTTTGAAGAAAACAACACCAAAATCAAGTGAAAATGTTACTTTTTCTCAAAGCAGAAGTGCTAGAAAAGAATATCCATATAAACAAAACTATCTGGCAACTAAAGCAAGGAGAAGCACTGTATTGTGCAGTTTCTGGTCCTGAGTTATTTATGATGCATTTCTGTATTTCATTTTGAGAGCTTATTCTGTTCCAGTATACCTGTCTGACCACGTGGGATATCACCTCTTTGTCTTGAAACCAAAAGTTGAGCCCATGTTGCAAATGGCTTCTTCTTTCCAGATAGATGCTCTGGTTGAAGTTGTGGAAGCAGTACGAGACCGAGTTGAAGTTTATTTAGATGGTGGCATACGAAAAGGAAGTGACGTATTGAAAGCACTGGCACTGGGAGCAAAATGTGTCTTTATTGGAAGACCAGCTTTATGGGGTCTAGCTTACAAGGTAAGTAGGGAGGTTTTATCAAGGAATCACAGAATGGTTGGGGTTGGCAGGTTCCTCTAGGTCCATCAGATCCAACCCCTACTCCAGCAGGAACACCAGAGCAGGGTGCCCAAGGCCACATGCAGGTGGCTTCTAGACATCCTGTTGAGACTACTGAGATCAAACAGGACCAAGTGCAAGACGTTGATCTTGGGTCAGGACAACCCCAAATATGGTTTCTGAATGGGAGAACTCATTGATAGCAGCTCTGTGGAGAAGGACTTGGGAATCCTGGTGGATGAAAAACTGGACATGAGATAGCAGTGTGTATTTGTAGCCCAGAAAGCCAATTACATCCTGGGCTGCACCTAAAGAGGGGTGGCCAGCAGGGAGAGGGAGATGATTGTCCCTCTCTGCTCTGTCCTTGTAATGCCCCACTGTGAACATCCCCAGGTTGCCTGTCTACTCCTCAAACTCCCCATGACTCCATAGGTGTTATCTGACAGTTGTATAGAAAGTTTTTTTGTTTGCTTTTGTTGGATTTTAAGTGTCGTTGCAACAAACTCAATCAAACATAGACACTTTGGTTAATTTAAAAATACACTGGATTTTATGATTTAAAATATGATTTTGAAACTGATAGCATTGTTCTGTGGGCCTTGATTCCTTGGCGCTGAAGGGTTAGGGTTAGATGACCCCCACCTCACCACCACCTCCCTTCAGCTAGCTGTAGTGAATTAGAAGGTCTCCCCTGAGCCTCCTATTCTCCAGACTGAACAATCCAAACTCACTCAGTCACCCCCCCATAAAGATTTGTGCTCCAGACCCCTCACCAGCTTCATTGCCCTTATCTGTACACAACCCAGGGCCTCCACGTCTTTCTTGTAGTGACTGAACACAATACTTGAGGTGTGGCCTCATACTATTGTGATTTACCTAACTATATTTTTCAGTAATGCAAACTGACAAGAGATGGGATTTGTTGTTATAGTTCAGTGTTTTAGTATTATATTCCTTCCAGTATTTCTAAAAATGTTCTTCAGTGGCATTATCCTAGCATACAATAGAGGGAGGACGTATGAAAGCTGTGGTATGGGCTGTACCCAAAGCATTCTTCTTTGCAAGAAATCAAAATTACAAAAATATACCTGAGTAAATTAAAATTTTTAAAGCTTTTCCATACATGAAATTCTCATTACATCATAAAATACTGTCAGCATTGCAAGACTTGACATTTTAAAACAAGCCCACTGGCAGAGGTTAGCTGAAAACTTAAAAAAAAATAAAACCCTAACAGCTAGAAAATGTCAGAAGTGATAAACAGCTTTGTTTTCTTCCCCTGTTCAGATGTATCTCAAAAGGAAAAACATCTAAAATAATCTGTGATGAGCTGAGCACATCCAGCATATCATTTTAATCGTTCATCTGTTGGAGAGGCAGGAATTGGCACTGCCTTGAGGGACTGTCCCAGTTCTCACTGTGCAAGCATCCCGCAGCACTGCTCTGTGCCAGTGTTCCTTTTGCCCTGACTGTTTTAATTGTTGGAGCAGGGTGAAGAAGGTCTTCAGGATGTTCTGAGGATTCTGCATGATGAGTTTCGTTTGTCAATGGCCTTAGCTGGTAAGCATTTGGCAGGTGGTTTGTAATTGGTGACACAGAGGTTTGGCACACAACCGGAGCTCCATGTGCAAGGCATCTAAAATCAGAAGCCTGATGGTCACAGAATAGGAATCCACGTGAAAAAGAATTGGACTGGTTCTGGTTGCTATATTTGAGATGATGCTTTAGCTCCTGCAAAATTGCTTTGCATCTGAGTTGTCACAGCAAGTTTGCAAGGAAGTACATTAAAGCAGATTTCTGATCAAATTTTAACTAATGAAATGTAAAACTGCTCAATAGAGCTGAGAAAAAGTTGGAATTTCGGTTTTGATGGGAACTGTATGTGTCCAGTATTTCATTAAATCTTTACCAGGGTAAAATATAGCCTGAAAAAAAATGGATTTTTTTCTGTCTGTTACTAAATATGGCCCATATGTACAGATTCAAATATCTGTTTTTCACATGCCTAAAATCCTCTGTCTCTCCTCTGAGATACTACTGTTGTCCCTACTTCTGTTTCTCACCTGTGCTTCTACCTTTGTCTGCCATGCACTGAAAAGCAAATTTGCAGTCTGGATTCCAGATATGTACATGAACAGGTAGAGCAATAGGGTCCAATGCAGAAGTATTTAAACATCAATAAAAAGGTCCTGTCACAATTCTAATCATGTTTTAAAGACTTTCATTTTTTCAATGACTATAGACTCAAGTGGACAGCAACGCTGACTATAAGACTGGGATTGAAATCTCACTGGAGGTTTCTTCATAGTCTGCTTTTTGGGTGGCTACTTTTTCACTGGTAAAGGTTACTACAAGTTCTTTTCCAAAAGGCTCTCATACTCTACTTGCAAATGGGCACCAAACTCACGAAGAGTGATTGGCTGGGACATTATGGAAGGACCGTGCAATTCCACACAGATTTGACCAAATGAAACAACACTGTTTCTCCATCTCCAGTCACTTGACTCTCAGCCCTCTGTCCTTTCTGTCTTCTTCCACTTTTGGCTGGATCAGATAGTTCTCTGCCCAGATTGGGGTAAGGTTTATTTATTTATTTATTTATTTTAATCATGTCCAGCTTTCCTTGTGTTGGAAGGCCAGTGCCTAACTTCAAAGGAGAAGGTGCCATTGAGTGACAGGGACCTGAGCAGTTGAGATGCCAATCTACCCGTACACAGCTCACACAAGATGAGGCCTGTAGGCTATGAGTCAGAGAAGTTTTATCCACAGACCTTTCTCTCTCACTAACATGTTTCATTTCTTCATCTGTTTCAGGCTGTGCCAGCATCTCAGAAATTGGCCAAGATCTGGTTCAGTTTTCAAAGCTGTGAACAATCTCCTGCAACACCTGAGCATAAGAAGACAATGGCTGAGGTTCCACAACAGACTGAAGAGAGACAAAGAAGTGAAAATTTTGAATATATAACATCTGAGAAGGACTTCAGGAAACTCTTGAGGCAATTAGGAAAAGCTCTGTATTAGAAGCAATCACTGTTTGCTTTTTTGAGACCAATGAGTTCTTCAACACTTCAGATAGAGGATACTTGCTTAAATACATATAATTTAAACTGATTATTCCCTGACATTACCTGTGTTGAGCATTACTCCCAAAATCAGCTCTGTCTGGCATCCAGATTGCAATCTGACTGCAGCTCAAGCTACATCTCTACCCAAGGCAGTATTGTATCTTCCATTGCCTTGGCATTCCTGAATGAATTCATAGCAGGTACAGAAGCTAGATAAATCAGATAACAGGCACCATATCTCCCCTTTGAGGTGGAGTAGATATTGTCTTCTTCTGAATGCAGAGAAACCAAGTGATTAGTGACCAAAGCAATGGGCTCTACTCCCTGTGGAGTGCATCTCCTCCTGCAGATGGTAAATGTGGTCTGTACACTCATCAGAACAGTGGTCAGGATTCACACATCTTCCAAGTACAGCATAAATTTGTGGCAGTGCCTAAATGGATCAGATATTTCTGCCTTCCTGGTCTCTTTGTCCATGGATGAGTTATTGCAGATAGGTTAGAGCTGCTAGTACCACATCAGCACTACACACTTTGCAGTTCCAGACCTGCTGCCATGCGAGCAGCATACACCTCTGTCACTGAGATGTATCTTGCCTTCCCATGAGGAAGCACATCTTTGCCTGTGCCATCCACTGGACATCACTGGAGGTGATGGGTGCATGACAAAACCCAGGAGTTTTGTTTGCTTTCTCTTAGTTTCACCTGAATATTTCCTTTTCAGTCTCATTCCTTTGAACACAGCCTTTGGTGACACCACTGAGACTTTCTTTTCCCTCTCTTCCTCATTCCGTCTCCTTTCATCATCTCACTGCCCCTGCCCATCCCCCTCTTACATTATTTTTCTTCAGAAATATTTCAGTTCTCACCTAGGCTACTATTTTTATATATCCCCAGACACCACAACCTCCCAATCTCACAGAGCTTTGCAGATCTCTGAGAAGTGGCCACAACCTCCTCTCTCCAAACTCCTGAAGTTGGCTGCTATCTCCTGCTAATATCTGACTCAGTGCTTCCAGTCTGTTTTTGCCATCCCATGTGTACATTCCCACCGGGCTCTTGTAGAGTTGTTTGCATGTTTCATTTTTATACATAGCAGTGGAACTTATTTTTGTGCTATTTGTAATTAGCTTTAGCCACTGGAGTGCCAAGGAGGTGATTTTTACCATTTTTCTTTTCCAAATACTCCAGCTGCAAAATACTACCACTAAAAATGCATTTGAGCTCTTATGTCTACGAGGAGCTTAACAATAATTAATCTTTGTATTATGCTGTCCAAATACAGCCATAAACAGAATTCATCTAAAATAGCTGAAATTCCTGTGTAGACTTTTGACTTTTCCTATAAATGTGTTGCGATGTTGTGCAAATCTTCTCAGGCTTAATCAAGTCTTCTAAATAAGCTTAGGCAAACTACATAGGAAAGCTGATAATGTGTTTCATCTTTAAAAATGCAACGGGATCTTAAAAATATCTGCTAAGACACCTGATTCCTTGCTTGCTCTGTCTGAAGGAAATTTTAAGGCCAAGCTGCCACTGTTGTTTTTTTTGTTTGACCGAATTATGCTGAGGATGCCAACTGTCATTTACTGCCAGAGGGATGCCAAGACTCTAAGTACATACTCTGTTACATACACCTCCCATTTTTCCCATGCACACAAGGATCCATTTCTTGTACACCTGCAGCTATTTTCTTCTTTCTCCTCTCTGCTAATCCCCTGGTTTTGCAAGAATAGGAAGGACTGAGTCATGCCAAGAAGGACTCAGCTAATGTGAAGATAAATAAATCCAGAATTGCTGCCCAAGTCTCCACCACCCAGCTGGTGCCTCAACCTGCAAGACTCAAAAAAACCCACTAGTCAAGAACACCGAGTAATGATGGAATGCTGGACCCACATCATTTTTGTGCAGCTCTTTTTTAAGACACCAAGAAGACTTCAGGGCTGTATGTATCCTGTCCCCTGCCATCCCCTCCCCTCCACAGTCAAGGTGATTATGAGAACTGAGGAGTATCATCAACCAAAACTGTAACACCACTGCTACTTCTTTTATGTACAAATACAGGTTTAAGGAGGAGGGAAGATTTTCCTTGTCAAGCTTGTGCCAGTGTCACAAGACAGTGACTAGCAAAGGAAAAGGATCTGAGTGCTCCAACTGTACTCACCCATAGTGCCATGGGCACCAGTTTATTCTAGTGGAGTGCAGAGGAGTTGACAATCAGAGTTGGTCACGTACCTCCAGTTCACAGCATTGAGCTGTGCGGCTGGTAGCGGTCACATTGCCCTCTTCCCTTGGAGCCAAGACACCAAGAAGAGGCCTCCTGAGTACGCCCTACTTCAAAATGTGCTTACAAAGACAGAAAAGAGATGTTGATTCATACTGTTTAGGCTCCAATTTCTCACAGAGATAAATGTGGCTGCAGTAATTTTGCAGAGGCCTTCACATGGAGACCTTTCCCTCCATTCCAGAAATAACAAACCTTGTGGGCAGAATCACATGCAGGCAGATAAGACTCATGAATAATAACATCCCTTTGAAGGACTTCAAGGCTGTACAAGAAGAGACCACATGGACTGAGTTTATTAATCTTAGCTTTAGAAGGTCAAAGCTGATGGAGGGGATCTTTCTGTTGCCTTTTACTACACAAGTGTGGGGACACAGAATCTGCAGCCTCGTTTCTTGTGTGTGCACAGAAAAAGGGTGTAGCAGAAATGGGTAGTCACACCATTTACAAGAATGTTTATCTACAAATGGATTCAAATTGAACATTTTCCTCTGGCATATTGTTGTAAATTTCTGTGACCCTTATATATGTAATTCACCCATCAATTTTACTTGAAGAAACACACTTTTACCTAAAATTAAAGGGAAAATGAGACTAAATGTTAATTTCTAGTCAACTGCTCAACTCATTTGCTGCAACACATATGTACAAAGAATGCTAAAGTCTTTCTGATCCTGAAGATTAAGTAAGAAAAGTTGGTATTCACTTTCTTCCTTCTGCCAAAAGAGGCTGATACTACTGAGATAGGAGCTATTTTTTTTGGTCAGGCTTGAATGTGCAGAAACACAGAGGCCTCTTAAGGTGGTGATCATCAGACCTTGGCTGATGTGTCTTAACACTGTTCTCCACTAAGTGAAGTTGTGGTAACTCAGAATTTCATTCAACGTAGTTGTCCAAAAGTTAATTATTTAAGCCTTGTTGTCCCTTGTCAATTTGTAAGCTGAGAGAATGAAAAATGTTTCTAGGTAACACACCCCCCTGTCTGAAAGGGAAGAAGTGTAATTATTTTATGCCATCTAAAACTTCTGCGCTTTGCAGAGGTAATTGTGTTTATTTCTTCTGGTACTATGGTTTAGTTTGTTTTCATTGATTGCTGATGTGATCTTTTTCTTCATTTCTCCATCAGCCAGCTGTTTCCCCAGTGTATTTTTGTCACAGTAAGCAGTAAAAAAACTGGAGCACCAACACAGTTCCTGAGCCAGTATACTGGGATACATGGGTGCAATGGGACACAACAGGTTGCATTTATGCTAGATAACCTGCTTAGTCTATATGTGTGGCAATTCTTCCACAGGCTTCAAAATCTTCAAGCTCTAATTTTATGAAACATGACTCCTGGACATCTACTCTTAGAGCATGTACAGCAGGAAAATGTCAGATTGCAAAGGCCTTGTTTTGTAATAAAGCCAAGGAGGAAGAAGACAACATAGATAAAAAATGGCTATGCCTTGACAAAAATGCAGTGCTGGCAAACTTGGTACACACTGTTAAATTATGGTTCAGTTTACAGATCCCAAACCCATAGTATAGCCTTGAATTCTTTCAAGTTGTTCCTGGTGGTCAGGAGTCTGGTTTGCTCTGACCTCACAGCCCAGGGAAGCTGCTCCATAAGCTCTAGCTAAGCTTGAGCATACTGGTAGGTAAGCATAGTGTTGGAAAGTGTCTCATATCCTAAGAGGCTCCGTTGTGTTGAGCCCTTTTATAATACACCTTCAGGGCATTTTATTTCCTTTCTCAAGGTAAAAATGAAGCACTACTTCCCAGTCTTCACACAGTACATTTGCGCATGCTGCACAAAATTAATCTATGCCAGATTCTGATAAAAAGACACAAAATCAAGGTCCTGTCCAAGAGAAGCCAAGGAAAGAAACATGGATAACAATTTGTTTTCTTTTGGTGAAGCTTTACTGGGGTCAGGAATGGATTTCAAGGACTGTGTCATTGAAACAGTTGCCAGAGTTTTATCATCTGCAGCCAGAAGCTCTGTTCTCCTGGAGCAAAGATGGTTTTATTCTCCTGTAGTTATTTCGAGGCACAGTTTTTATTAATAATAATGATGATGATGATGATGATAACCAGCAATGAAGTCTCTATAGCTTTTCTTCAAAGATCTCTTTTGTGAGTGAACAAAAGTGTTTAGTTGCAAAAACACAACAAAGCATTTTTAAAGATCCACTCCAGCTTTCCAGCAATTTCAGCACAATTAGGTGTGTTGCTGGGCTTCTTTGTAATATCCATTTGCAGATTTTAAATGGCTTACTACTACTATGGCTTACAGTCTTACTATCCATGTTTGAGAGAAAGGAAAAGTTGGGGCATCCTGCTAAGATACAACAACCTGGAAAGGCAATGAGGACGGCATGCACTTCAAGCTGGCTCCTAAGCCCTACCCTGGTCCCACCCTTGGAAAGAATTTAGCTAAAACTGAGATGAAACCCTAGTGAGAAATTGCTGAACATTTTCCCCTTTTTCTAGTGACACAGAAAATAATGACACTGTTCACTATGAAGCCAGCCACACCCTTACTTTAATAGACATTTCACAGCAGACATTTCAGAGGTGAACCTTTCCAGAAGGTTTAATTTAACCACTCCGTACTTTAGAACATTTCATCCCTCCAAAATCCTCATATATTCCAAACAAATGCAAAATCTCCTGTTTTGCACAGAGTGAGAAATCCCTACTATAATGGGGGATATCAGCATCCAGAAAGAGTCCACAAACAGTGTGAACAGCTACTCCTATTTACATTTGATGTTCTCCCCCTTATTACTATTACAGAAGCAAACACAGCTAGAGAATGATCAGGACAAGGATTAGAACAGGTCTAATCGGGTGTTCAGACCCCATTGCATCAAGGACTTTCCACTCTGAAAGAGGAGGGATGGAAATACCACATTTGTTTGTAGCAAAGGAGATGTGTGGGAGGGAGGGGAATCAAAGTGGTGTGGTGCATAAATACAGGCAAATCTCCTCCACAGCCTCCTGAATGTTAGAGAGGAGGAACTGGAGTGGACATTGGTGGGATTTCTTTAGCACTGAGGTCGAGCACTTTCAGATATGTTAACATCCTCTATTTGTAACAATTTGTAAATAGTTTGCTTTAGCAAGGGAAAGCAGTGTAGGCTACTATTGGGTAGAAATAACTAGCAAAAGGGAGAAATGCTTTAGAAATTGTTGTTTAATGTGGGGGTCAGTTTGCTTTCCAGTAATCTCTCTTTCTGGTTTTTGATCCATCTCTGGAGATTGATGCCCCATGTTTGATTTCTCAGGCAAGAAGAGACCGAAGCACTACAGACAGACACAAAGAGGAGCAACCAGAGCAATGTCACTGGCAGGGGTAAGGTGCCTGGTGACCGGCGCGGGAGGGTTCCTTGGCCAGAGGATCGTTCGCTTACTACTGGAAGAAGATGAGGCGCTGGCTGAGATCCGACTGCTGGACAAAGCCTTCAGCAGAGAGGCACTCTGGAGCTTTGGCAGTGAGTAGCATCTTGTGAGCATGGTGAGCTGCAAGTATGCATGTATATTGCTCAGGTGAATGGTTAGAAGCCCTTACCTCCCGCTCAAACCCAGCTTTGTGGGCACAGGATTTCTTTCAAGGAAGTTTTGCTTTATTCCTCACTCTCTCCAGCATAGAAATCAGGCATAAGACTTGATAGCAAGAGTTTTCTTAGGCCCTGAGGATTTGCTAAGATCAGAAAACAGACCAATATACTGATAATGCAGCAATCAAACTGCCTTCAGCCTGGCTTCTATTGTATCCTGACTTTCCCTCTGCACTCTCAGCACCGGCTGAGGCTTCCGTGGATATAGCTTAAAATTTGATTATTATTGTTGCAGCTGCTTGGAGGGCAGAACATTTGTGATACGCACAGAAGAGACAGGACCCATTTCAAAGGGCAAGCCAAAACTTTGTTGCTTTGAGTGGGCTGGAAACAGCATAAAAGAGTCACATTCACAGTCAGAAATAGTCTGTGGTAGAGAAAAAAGCTCAGAAAACTATTTTGTACTTTTCTGTATCTTATTTCCTGGGATCCTGAGTACCTCTATAACAAGTCACATGGGTACCTTAATTCAATCATATTCTTTAATGCCTGACAGACATTTAATTGACATGCATTCCTCCATCACATTATACCCTCAGAGCTATTCTTCCCCCATGCTGGCATTATCTCTGTGCGAACCCTCATGAAATATCCCAATATAATTTGCTTAAGAGCCACAATATTTCTACGTAGTGCTTAAGTGCCACTGAAAAATAGTAACAGTGCACCATAAACCTGGTGCAAATTGTGCGAGCGGTTAGAATGGTTTTATACAAACTTTATGCAACTTTCTTCTCATTATATCTCAGTCAACATTCCTCTGGATTTGCTAGACGTCCTTGAGCCTTGCAGCAGCCCTTTCTGCTCTGATTTCCTTTGCAGTGACTAAGCCTGCAGCTGCGCCAGCTCCTGCAGCATCAGTACCGTGTGTGAGCACATTCCTGGCTGGGCTGCAAAAGAAGTTTTGCCGTTCCTTTTGTGTTCACAGTAAAGCTCCGTGCCCTCTCTTTTTCCTCCCCCTTCCCTCCTTGAACCCTGCTCAGACACTGCTTTCTTCTGCTCTTGTTACATTGCTGCTATCTGATCAGTTATCAGAGCCTTTTTTTCCTTCTCTTTCCTGCCCCATAAACAGGCAGTAGGGACAGCTGGCACGCAGTTCAGTTGTGTTTGAATTGCCATATACCCCTGCACTTTGAATATTGGTCCTTCTATTTCTATCAGCTTCTGTAGCTAAATGTCTTCAAGTGCCCGTGCTCAGGGCATCTGATGCAGCTTCCTGCTATTCCCTTTCAAGCCCTTCTCTAGCACAGGAATCATTACTCCAAACACAAAGCTTTTGCAGACATGGGGCTGAAGTCTTCTCACCTCCAATACTTTCACTGCAGTGACTTTTGCTTAATGGCACACTTCTGGATTTATTGAATAGCCAAAAGCAGAAATGAGTCTTTTTCTATGTGACTGAGCTCTCCAAGTACCTTGTATTTGCAACATTTTGCAGAGTCAGGGTCATAGTTAATAAGACACAGGAGCATGTGCAAGTTATTGCTCTTTGTGCCAGTTTCTGCTGGGGCACTCAAGGACACTCATCTTTTACTGAAACAAGTTTCCTGCTGAGACCTTTGCAGTAACTCTCAGTCCATACAGAACAGTGGCATTTGCTGCCTTCCACAACCACAGGGAGTCTGGGAGGGTCACCTCAATGCAACGTGCTGCGAGCTGGGGCCTGCCCAGTTGTTCTGTGTGGTTGAGAATTAATATGGTATGGAACACGGTAGTTGGTGCCACAGGTTTCCTACCGCTCTTTCCCATTACATCATTTCTCTGGTTTCAGTTATGCAGTTCTTTTTGTACTTAGAAATACACGTGCAGATCAGGTTTTTGCACTACTAACCCAAAGCTGCTCTGAAGTAGAGGGGAAGGAAAGGCAGAAGGGATGGCACTTTGTCGTTATTTGTTTTGTTGTTGTTTTGGTTTGGTTTAGTGTTGTTTTTTTTTCTTCTTCCCCCAGTACTTTTGCTGGGAGAAAGCTGGGAAGTCTCACTGCTTTTAGTTCAGTGTGGTAGATTTAACTTTTTCACTCTATTCAAATAGAAATGTAAAGTAGCTGTAAGAAGAACTCAGCAGCTGAAATGGGAACAGAATTGACATCTCAGCCTCCCTGGGCTAAAGAAACTAGTCTGCATTGCCCTTTATATATGTAAATACGATGCAGTTTTCAGTTTTACCCTATGAATGTAGATCACTTTAAAGAACCATCCATCTACCCAGGGAAGTGGAGAGATCTCTTGTGCAGGACATCATACAAAAAAAGAAAGAGAGTTTAGGGCAAATAATCTGACTGGATTTGGTGAGTCAGACACTGCCCACAACAGGGCATTATATTTTACTAAGCAAACATTACATTTCCAAACAAAAACTACCATCTAGCAAGCAAAGAGCATTGCTTACAACTCAGCTTCTTATAACCACAGCTTCAATTGCAAGCCCAAGCAAGGCACAGAGCAGCTGGACCACAGCTTTCCAATGACTGATACCTTCCATCTCTGTGATCAGGTTTATAAAAGGCAGTTCCTTTTATATTTTTTCCTGAAAGCTTTGATTTTCGTGTGTAAAACCCTCAATTTGCCTCGCTTGTGCCCAGCCACAGTAACCACTCTAAAGTATATGTATGTCAGAATTTACATTGTGAAAATCACATGGTTCAGTTCTTTGGATTACTGCATCCCCACAAAGTATTACTTGTGGAGGGCAACCCTCCATGGGCTGTACAAAGACCTAATGTTTGTATCAGATGCTTCACAACAAGCCTATCCCCATCCGTACAGGTAGAGGTCAGTGTAAACCACCTGAAAACAGAGCCCTGGGAAATAAGTGCACCCTGTAAAATAAAAGAGCATAGAACAGCACATGGCAGTGATCATGGTGGGAGAGCAACAGCTTTGGATTTACTGAGCTTTTGGAAACGTTGAGCAATTAGGCTCTTGTTCCGTATTTCAGATGAAGAGGTTGTAAAGAAAAAAATTAGGCCCTCAGACTTGTGTCAGAACAATTGTTAAACTAAGGCAGGATTAAATCCTGTCAGGTTACGAGATGAAGAGAGAAAACCACGGTAAATAGTATCTCACACTCAGTTTCATGACTTAGCAGCTGTGTCTGTCAGTGTTTCTCCATTAAAGATATGGGGTGAAATCCTGCCTGCTTGGGAATGACAAAACAGTAGCATATACACCATTTTAGTCATGGCTGAGGTTAAAAGCTGTGAAATTAATCAAGTCCTTGCCTTACTTATGTTCACTGAAGCTGGAAGAAGACAAAGCACCTGCTTGTGCCTGGGGAGCCCTCTAGTGCATGCACAGCAAGGAGAGGACTTCAATAAGATACTTCAATAAGAAGGCAGCCGCTAGAACATATATAGCTAGAACTCTTCCCCTTGTGAAATTTGAAATAGACCAGTCTCATACCTGAAGGTCCCTGATGGCAGTAGGAAGAATTTCTTGATGTTATTTCTCTATTTGTTTGTTTGTTTTTTAAAGAAGGAATTGCATTGAATATGGCTCTGAAAGTATGGTATGAGATGCAACATAGACCTTGTAGCTCTGCAGCTAGCACCTGACATTACAGCCATTGGAAAATGCCTTCTGTTTTTCCAGCTTCAGCAAGCACACAGCCCTCCATCATTTCTTCCAGCACCCATATTAGGATCCCTGGAAGGACTTTGCTTTGTTTTCTGTTCCCTCTGCAGAGTTCCAGGGCAAGACTGAGGTGAAGATCCTGGAAGGGGACATCCGAGATGTGGAGTTCCTGCACCGTGCCTGTCAGGGGGTCTCGCTCGTCATCCACACGGCATCCATCATCGACACACTGGGCCTTGTGGAGAAGCAGGTGCTTTGGGAAGTCAATGTGACAGGTGAGAGGGCAAAACACCTTTCTCAGGCCCCTATTTCACCCTCATCCGTTTGAGCTACAAACCTTCTGTGCTGTGTATGGGCACTGCCGGCCTTCTGTGCATACCGGTGCTTCAGCTCCTAGGTGAGGATACAGGGAAGGCGTCTCGTTACTGTAAGAACTTTCTCATTTTTTTACCATGCAACTTTTACTTTCAAATAAAGCACATTTTAGTTGGGTGAAATTGACCCCAAAAGGACAGCGACCGCCATGATAATGTGATGTTAGTTTTGTTAAACTTGCTCTCCATTTGGTTTTATCCAGCTCTTCACAGCTTTTCCCTTTTCACATTCCTGGCTGTGTAACTTTTCTTCCCTTGTACTGCTTTGGTTTTTCATACAGCCTTATCCAGATTCACACTGCATTTGTTTCAGCATCTCTTATTTTCTTGCTCAAGTTTGCAAAAAGGAATTTTGTGCCCTAACAGTTTAAATTCAATAATTCTTCTCATCCCTTAATCATTAATGGGGCTGTATTTTGCTGCAAACATTTCTCACTTCTTTGAACCACTTCTATCGTTCTATTTTCCTTAGCAGTGCTTTGTGCTGCCTTTGGATGTTGTTCTGATAGACTAAGAAGGTTTGTTAATGTACTTATGTACCAAAACTGGATTTTGTCCTCCAGGTTTTTACCAATATCTTTCTGATTTTGATTTAATGTTTAATTTCCAAAGATCTTCAAATGCCTCTGAGCTGTATCTTCTCTTTCAAAGACACTTTCTCTTTCGTACATAATGTCCCTCATTACACCATGCACAACATATATGTGATTTCTGCCTCAAATCTCAGAAGAAAAAAAGAGTCAATTTGCAATTTAAGCAAATTACTAAAATGTTTATTTCTTACCACACTGAGTGGGGGTTTCCTATTTTAATCCTCCTATCTACTTGCAAGGCCTTGAACTGGCCAGCTTACTTCTCCTACCCTTGAGATAAGCATTGTGATAGGATATCATAAAAGACCCACCTTTCTTGACCTGGGAAGATCTAGGCTGGATCCTTTTTTAGTTAACTCAGCTACATGCCACCTAACTTGCACATTTCTCTTTTGAAGGTACTCAGATGCTGCTGGAGGCATGTGCTCGTTGTAACGTTCAGCACTTCATATACACCAGCACCATAGAGGTGGCGGGCCCAAACTGCAGGGGTGACCCAATTTTCAATGGCGATGAAGATACACCTTACGAGAGTACATCGAAATTTCCTTATGCTCTAAGCAAGAGGCTGGCAGAGGAATCTGTGCTGAAGGCAGATGGCCAGATGTTGAAGGATGGAGGCGCGCTTGTGACCTGTGCCCTGAGGTCCATGTACATTTTTGGAGAAGGATGCCGGTTTCTTCAAGGTCATTTGGATAAGTGCCTGCTGAATAAAAATGTCTACCTGCGCTTCTCCAGGAAGGAGGCTTTAGTAAACCCTGTGTACGTGGGGAACATTGCCTGGGCACATGTGCAGGTAGCCAAAGCTTTGCAGGTCCCACAGAAAGCCAGACATATCAGGGGCCAGTTCTACTACATCTCAGATGACACTCCTCACATGAGCTACGCAGATCTGAATTATGAGCTGACCAAGGAGCTGGGCTTTGGAATTGAGCCTTGGCTCCCCATGCCTCTGACAATGCTATATTACTTCTCAATGCTGCTGGAGATTGTGAGCTTCATGCTCAGGCCCTTTGTCAGGTACATCCCCTCAACCAACCGACACCTGGTCACTCTGCTGAACACCCCCTTCACTTTCTCCTACAGAAAGGCCCAAAAGGATTTTGGCTACGTGCCCCGTTACACGTGGGAAGAGGCAAAGAGATACACCAGCCAGTGGATTGCCTCCATAGTCCCACAGAGGAAGGAGTACTTAAAAAGCAAGAAAGCCTAAGTTCTAAGAAGAGCTGAGGCCTGCACTCACCGAGGGCCACAAGGCAGAGGGCAGCTGGGTAAACAACAACAGCAGATAACTACCCAGTGTAACCCTCAATCGTTCCCAGAACCAAAATAAATAAAGGTGAAATGTCCATTTGTTTGTCAAGAACAGTCTGATCAGGGTAATGTTATTGTATAGTCCTACACTTGGGCAGCATGAAGACGTTGAATAAGACTGCACTCAGCCCTTCTTTTGACTCCATACATTCTTTAAGGCTTTGTAAAGTAATAAAGGCACGACTTGCCCTAGAATGATGACTACAATTTGCAAGCATGTATTGTTAAGCTATACCCATCTCAGTCAGCATTACACAGCAGGCAGAAGCCACTTGATAGCAAAAGCAGTTACAAATCTTGCCTGCTTTTTCAAAAGCATCATCCAGCTTTCTGTAGTACTGACAGTACAACCTGGGAGGAAACATGGGCAGGGTACAGGGTAAGCCAACATCACAGTTGTTCAGTGCAACATTATCTTTAATTAGAGCAGTTGTGTAGAGGGAAAGGAATCAAATTATGTCTGTTCTTCATCCCTTCTCATTTTCCTAGTTAAGATTTATCAAACTTGATAGCAGCCTGGGAGAACTATAGCTGCAATATGATGGGAAGGAGAAAAATATTGCAGGGCAGCCTTGGTCACTGGCAATACCCCTCTTATGGAACTTTGGAGCAACATGCAGCGTTGCGGTGTGGTGTAGTAATACCTTCCCTCTGCCCAAATAGAGTGTAATCAAGACCACAAAATCTTCTGTAGACATTGTGTAACCTTTAACCCTCTACACGGTCTTCCAGCCACTGCCCCAGGCCTGTAGCTTGCCTGGCATTGTTATGGTCAAAGTGCAGGACCGAGGATTTCCTTCGTGTGGCCTCACCCTGGATGAGATCCGATCCCAGTCCTACTCACTGACAGCATCTGTTTGAAAAGAAAGGAGTTTAAGAGCAGCTTCTGGATGGGATCGACATCTGCTGGCTCTGTCTCTGTAAGTCTTTGCCTCTCACTACCACTAGATGGTACCCTTAGCGAGCGTTTCCCCTCATTGCACAGTCAGTGAGATTCAATGTTCTGACTGCAAGGTTTCTGACTCGAGAACACCTGCACCTTTCTCACAGACAGGACAGGGCCAGGTTGCTGGTGCTGGCTGCTGGCTGCGAGTGGTGTAAGAGATGGAGAGGATGGAGTGCACTGGGATTAGCTGGGAGGGAGTTCATTGTCTTCATAGCAGCTCATGTGATGTGTTGCAGCGCTTTAGATCTGTGGCCAGGCCAACGCTGATAACAAAGCAGTATTTCAGTCGAGGCTGAGCAGTGTTTGCATGGCATCAAGTCCTTCAGTGTTTCTCACTGCACCTCTCCAGTGAACAGACTGAGGAGTGCAAGAAGTGGGAAGAGAACATGAATAGGTCGATGGCTCCCACTGTCCACGGGGATAAACGCAGCATCCTTCTGGTACTGTTAACAAGCATCTTGCTCTGCGTATAATCAGTCCAGAGGGAACGTTTGCAGGGCTATGCAGCACGGTCAGCAAAGAGGCTGACTTTTTCCACACAGACCTTTGCTCTATTAAGACATAAGATGAGCAGGAACTGCAAGGAGACTCTGTTATGCATAACTATGTGCAGGTCTAAGAGTTTGCTCGCAAAGATGTCAGAGAAATGTCAGGGTAACCCCTTGATGTAAAAGGTAATTAGTATAGAAATAATCCATAGACATGAAGCGCCTTAAGTGATAACGATATGCCACCAAATAAAGGACAGAATGAGCTTGTAACAGAAATCCAGATGTACAAATAAGGGCAAAAAAAAGAACATAAACGTAAGCAAACAGACATTACTTTGGAGAGCATTTGGATCCAGATGATCTTAACCTGCTTTGCTGTGCAACAATTACTGCCCAAAGGACTCTGCTGCGGAAAAGCATATCAGTATCTCTTGATGCAAACTCCTAAATACTCCTACCTTGTCCCTGTTCCACAGAGACAGTCAAACAATACACTGTACCTCAGGTGTCCATCAGGTTTTGTACACTGGTGATACTTTATAGATTTCATTAGAAACACTCCTTTGATGTATGCCAGCTTTACATAGGTGAGGCTTTTCAGCAGAGCTTGCTCTGCACTCTCATTGCCATGAATTCAGTAAGGGACTGGGTTAACTCCTATGAATAACCTATGAATAATCCTATGAATTGCTCTTCTATTTAAAACAGCAAAAGCAATGCACACCACTGCCAACCTACAAACCCACACATGCACGTGTGAACAGGCCCAAGTGAGAGTACCTTTCTTTTCCAGGGCACACAGCACGCGCTTGGCTTTGAGCTGAGAGAACTGAACTCCCAGAGCTCCGAGATGAAGGCTAAAAATAAGCCATGATGTATTAATTTCAGCATTTTAAAATACAGCTAATTAATACGCACAGGAAAGGCAAGGCACGTGGTCTCCAGTAAGGAGCACATACAGTCAGACTGCAAAGAAGAGGGTATGGTGATATTCTGGCAGAGAGAAAAAAGGAGAAATGAAAAGAAAGAAGTTTGCTTTGAGGATAAAGGAAGTGCAAAAACAAGTGTTTCAGAGGAGGTTGAAGCAAAGGGATGAAGCACCTTTGCTACTGAAGCGGCAGAGGCAACGCAATGCAACTGTGAAGGACGGGATCCTGTTAGAAAAGCCACAAGAGCACCAGTTTCACTTAAAGACATTCTTTATTCAATCTTTTTTTCTTTTTTTCTTTTTTTTATATACAATATTATTTTTAATCTGTAAAAAGTACATATGCAGGATTCCAGGTCAGAGGCAGCCAGAAGGTTTCCACATCAGAAGAAAAGACTCTTGCCCTTTTATTATTTTTGGAGGAAAAATAATCTGTCAAACAAAGCAAGAATAAAGGCAGAATGCAAAACCAACTTCCACCAAGCAATTAGGATTAAAGGCAACAATTCACCGTAATGAGCCAGGCTGTCTCTTTTGATTTCGGCGATTCTCAGACTTCCCAGGCAATTACAGAGCAGTTTGTTAGAATGGGCTGACAGCCGAAGCAGCCAGTGTTCATCATCTCTGCTACAGCTGTACGCAATGAACTTGCAACAGAGCTTTGGCTTCCTCTTAGTATGGCAACCCAAGCCCTTGAGTCAGAAGACTGTTTCCCAGAGTTCTAGGAGCAAAAGAGGGAAGGCTTAGGCTAAATAGATCTCTGAACTACAATGTGGATCAAGAGCTTGCTTGCATTTTTCTCTGGTAACAAGAATCCTCTTTTGTAATTTGTCCCCTTAAAAACATGGACTACTTGTTATGTGTGTAACAGGCACCGTTTGCCAAAAGCCTGTTATTACAGCCCTGAGATGCAAGCTGCCTCGTTGTTTTCTGTGGGTGCTAGATTACACTGTTGATCCTTTCAACGTTAATGCCATTATCCACTTCTCCATTCAAATTAGGAAGAGTCTCATTATGAAGGTTTGTAATACCATACATTTCCTCAGGGACAGAAGAGAGTACCATTGAGGACAGCCCGATACCGCTTAGTTAAAAATCAATGAAATATATACTTCTAATCTTACAGGATGGTATTACGGGAGCGTGTAATTGCTTCCATTTTTCAAAATCCCAGATAATGGACATTCAAATCTCATAGAGCTCCAGGTGAGAATATCTCAGTGACCGAAAGGTACAAGATGGTCATTTGCAAGTATGGAGTAGGGAGCAAAAGAACCTTCAAAGGTGTGATTGCCACAGGGAACTACACTGTCTGCTTTTCTCCTTATCTCAGGGTACTCAGCATCTTGCACATTCTTTCTAAGCATTCAGTTTTAAGGACCACATTGTGCAGCAAAATGAACACACGGTATATCACTCAAAGGTCTTGGTTTTAGTTAGAGGACAGGGCTAAGACATTGACTTCTGGACTGCAGGGCACACACAGCTCCAAGGTGGCCAGTGCATAAATTTGGCTTCTGTCAGGCTGTAAAGTGTTAGAAAAAAAAAGTACTGCTACCAGATCCCGACTAATAGGCAAGTTCGTGCCCTGGATTCGGAAAAGAACTCAGCATCCTTGTTTTGACTGCATGCAAACAGGATATAGACAGTTCTGGGATTTCCAGGCTCTTGCCCAAATCCAGTGTGCCAAAATGTATATGATTTTTTGTCCTTTATCCTGTAAGAGGAGAAGGCATTGCAGAAATTGCTACAATGGGACAGCTACCTCAAGAAAACCAGGATTGTTTTGTTAGAGAATACAGTGCAAGACTCAGAAACAACTAGGACTATAAATCATTTTGTGCTTAAATTTACACCCTACCTTCATGAAAGTATGTGAGACAGCAGCGACAAAATGAAAGTGGTAATACTCTACCTATACCTTATACACCCAGAGGGAAAACAGTCTGAACTGTGGGCCGCACGTACCTCCATTATACAGATCAAAACCTACTTCTTTGTGAAGGACTCTGACTAAGGGCATGTCACTTCAGACAGAAGTTTCCATATCCGTGCTTGGTGACTACAGACACCTCACTGAAAACCCATTGCCTCCAAACTTTCAGTTTGCTCTTGGTAATCTCAAGAAGGAGAGATTCATGAATGATGCAGCAGTAAGTCCATAAAACACACTGTTTTGAATAGACTATGGAGATCTGTAGTTTCTGTAGGAAAAGGAAAGGTTGCCTTTTCAAGAGAGCTGGAGTAGAAACTGACAGACTCTGGGCTAACTGGAAAACAAGAAACAAATGTCCTTTATTTGGTACCTGCTGCTTGTCTACACAAAGAAGAAATAGCAGTACTGTACATTTGCTTTGAGAAAAATACCATCCCATAACATGAAATGGCTTAGGTCCTCAATTCAAGCATTCTTGTGGCAGTGAATTAACACACTGGGATTCATGGAAGAATTAATTTGAATAGTAACGCTTTACTTCACGTGAGGGGTATGGCAGAGCATCCAATAATGGTAAGAAATTTGCTGTTTCTGGGACTCTGACAGAATGCTGTCTCTGAACAGACTGGCAGCCATTCTACATCTGCATTTATCAGGAGGTGTATGACAACAGCCTACAATGGAAAGTGCCCTTTCTCTCTTTTTTGTAAGAAAAACCCCAAAACCCAAGGAATCTATCTTTCCTATTTCTCCTTGGTACCTGGAGAGATATAGGAGAGATTAATTAATGTGCGACCAGTAAGAAGAAACCACTTACTAAGCAACCTCTCACTTTAAATAAGCAATTGCTTGAATCAGTATTATTTACTACATCAGTTGCTTCATCAGCTCTTAAATTAGTTTTAAGATACTGCTGTGAATTACAGTAACTAAGTAATTGCTATTAAGGCAAAAATGTTGAGATCAGATTGTTTTCCGAGGTCTATATCTTCCTCCTCTAAAACTAAAGTGACAGTCTGGAGGATGTAGTCTGATGGAAATAATCACATGACCTAGGAAAAAATGCTATGTGTAAATTGCTGTCAAGGAGGAGTAAGAGAAAATACTGTAGGAAATCCTATTTCATTGTATAGTCAGAAAAATTATAATGTGATATTGGGAAAAGGTTTTTACATATGAAATTTCATATATAAATATTCATGAGGAGGAGAGGGCACTCAGTCCCTTTAGACATGGTGCTGCACCGCTGTAGTTCACTAAAGGCAATTCTTCCACCCCCTTGAGTTTGGCTCTATTTCTTTCATCAAAAATGGTGAAGACTGAGGCACTCAACTGATACTGCCCAGCCCAATTTCAAAGTATCTGAACTACTCCAGCCTTTGAGTACTCAAGGAACAACAACAACAAAAAAGGAAACAGCACCTCATTTCTTATCAACTAATTGAAGAGAATCCGTAGTTTCTTTTTCCACTCATGTCTAAGAGATGTGATATTGTTTCCAAAGACGATCATTTTGGCTTTGCATTATTGCAGGCCACGCAAATGAAAAGGAGTTTTCTAGACTAAATCAAAGGCAGTTTTTGGCTTCTGTCATACACAGAAATATGATAAGACAGGATTTCAAGCCTGCAAGTAAGAGTCTGCGAATATTATCCAAACAGTGAAATTATTTTTTAGGAAAAATCCAGATTGTGTGGAAAAACATAAAACAAGAAGCTCCTGCTGCTTAGCTGAAGGGGAGCATTTTAAAATGCCATATTCTATTCCCTGCTATATAAATTATGAGACTGCTTTTCTCAAGTTTTATCTCTGTAAATTTGACTAGAAGAAAAAAGAAAAACAAGAGAATGGGGACTTTCCACGTGATGGGATTTATGAAGAAGGAAAGCTTAGGCTCTTATCCCACCTCAGTGTTATGCTCCACACTCAAACCACAACCTGCGAAATGAGCTAAGCCTTTGCTGTTGACAGTGAATTACAAACCAAATGCTAATTCACTGCTTTTTTGAGTGTGAGCACGCAACACAGAACTTTCAACACTGCCCTGAAAAGGGAAAATGAGCAAGTAATAGCTTTTATAGTTTAGTTTTAATACTTTGAAGGCCCCAAGAATGGCTGCCAGTCTGGGCAAACTGATGCTCCTTAGAAAATTCAGACAGGTACAGAAAACAATTCCAAATCCTGACGCTGCTGGTGCAGTGATGTTGCTTTTTGTTGTTTCTTTGATCATGCCATCATCAAACAAAAAGAAAAAGAAGAAAAAAAAATAAAAATCAAAGTATTTAGAACCCACCCGGTCTGAAGAGATGACTGGTGCGCTGTGCCTTGCAACAGCCTACAGCAGCAGCTGCAAGTCCCTGTTCCTAAACAGGAAAGCCTCTTCTTCCTCACAATGTTGCGTTTATTTCAGACAGCAGATTCCATTTCTTGCTTGGGTTCAAAGCACTTGAAGTCTCTGTCCTGCAAATACCACACTCGTGTTTTGGTCATATATAAAACAGAACTTTGTTTCAGTTTTATTTATCTATATGTTGAAGAGCTTTGCTTCTCACGCCCGTACTTGACTCAGATGTCAAGATTTATCAAGTGTCCGTCTCCACTCCTGCTTAAAGTCTCAAGTGATCCATGTAAACAAAACAGAGCTGAAAAGTCTCTCTTCCTCTTCTTAGAGCTGATTTTATCGATAAGCAGGATTTCCTGAAAGTGTGGTGTTTGCTAAATGTAAAACAGGCAGGGGATGCGCTTCTGTGTTAAAAACCCAGTTGTCTAATGGGAGAAGGTCATCATTGGAGAAAAGCAGATACAAATACCTAGACATCAATACAAAGAAGAAAAATGGTGGTTATTAAAGTTGGGCAACAGACACTGGGGCACCATAGCAGCTGCATGCCCCACCAGTCAGCAGCTAAAGCCATAAACAAGTTATTCACTTTCAATCTTTTTATAGCACTCATACAACTTTCCCCATCATAATGATCTGAAGAACCATTTTCATCACACTCAAGCCCTGCAATGAAAAACTTGTAACAAAAACAGCATTTTAATTTTTCCAAGTAACTTCTGTTTTTCAAGACTCCTTTCCAAGGCTTACAATATAATACAAACATCAAGCACAAGCATTTTGGAGGCAGGGGAGCAGAGCAGAAGTAGGCAAAAAATTGGTTCCAATGGAGCAAACCCACTTGGAAATGACTATTCCATTCAAATCAAAACAAATATTTAGAGGAAGCAAAAAAGAAGTTACTAAGCCATGCCAGATATTTGATTTGTCATCACCATGCTGGGCATGGTGATCAGCTTCTGTGCCAATATGCTTGCAGAGAAGATTCATAAATATTGTATAATAAAAGGAACATGGGGCAAATAAAGCAAGTAATGATGTTACATTTCTGGACATATGTATAAAGATTATTTCTTGTTTCCTTTTCTCTTAATACACAGTTTTGAGTGTGGTTACTCTATCCTTTGTAAGAGGCAACGGCAGCAGAGGTCTTTGTAAAGTCTTCCAAACTCAACTGATGTAATTCCAAAGGGAGTCTGTTTCTTCCAGAAAACCTGATTGTGTACGTGCAAGCTAAGCTTAACATCACTGGGATACAGGATCTCTCAGCTTCTGCTTCAGCCTGTTTTCCTGCTATTCAGCCAATGTCAGGTCTTGCAGCACGGCACAAGGAAGAGCTGTCACTTTCATCAGTGGGCTCTGTCACACCCAGAATGTGGGCACGCACTGTTCTGTATTCACTATAAATCAGATGCAAATATTCCCACTGTCTACAGTCAAGTGTCACTGCTTGTCCTTCAGTACATCCAGTTACTGAGTGACACATCAGTGAACTTTCAGATCTCCTTGTGATGAGAGACCTGGACAGGATTCTGACAATATTTCAAAGGTCAGTCCTGTCACCACAGAAGTGCGATAGGAGTAGACTTCATTCTCTCTCTGATTTATCTTTTACAGGTAGATGGATGACACAGAATCAGCTCCTCGAGAAGCACTGTGTATCTGGCAGGACCTGTTGGAAATGTTGCCTCTCTCTTTGGGAGTACAGCTTTTAGGCTGCAGAAAATTAACTCAAAGAAGTAAATGAAATAGAACTAACAAAGATGACAGAAGAGGCAACAGTGTCTCACTTTCTTTTTGTAATGATAATAAAGAGAAACAAAGTATCATGGCCACTGAGAGGAGTCTATTAGGGATTGCTCAGCTGCAGGACACTTTAGCCATATCTGTCTCTCGGATGTGATGAACTTGAAGCCCTTTCACACCAGTAAAACACATCCTGGTGCCTGAAGTAGGCATCAGCTCTGCCACTGCCAGGATCTATTTTTTCCTGAGAAAAAAAGAAAGTCCAAACTACCCTGAAAATGATACCAGATTGTTTGTATAGTCAACATGTTCTTGTAGAACCGCACACCAGCTTTTACAGGAATATGCAAGAGCGAAAACAGCTTACTTCAATGTTTCAGCAAGGAAAAAGCTCTGCTGTACGTCGTCATATGTAGGAGATGAGGAATAGACATCCTTGACACCAGAGAAGCCACCACTAACTCGGCAATATTTGTCGATCGCCTGCAAAAGGGGAGGTAAAAAGAAAAAAATGAAAAAAAAAAAAAAAAAAAAAAAAGGCAATACATTTGTAAATTAAAATTTGAAAGAACTGAAATAACAGAATTGATCAACAAAGGAGGAAATTCTTTTCCATTCTGCATAATTTAGTCATGTCAGATGATGTTGTGGATTGGGAAAATAAGTAAATAAATGAGGACTGTACACGTGCCAACGTAAAATCCTTCCAAGGCTACTAAAGACATTTGGCAAACCACTAGAAGCTTGAAAAAGGTATTCTGGGAAAGAATACTTTCTTTCCTAGGTACTCACTGTTCACTGATATTGATGGGAGAACATGGCCTCAGCAGACTAGCTTTGAGCTGGCATAGCTGCTCATAAGTAACACTGTGTAGAACGTTAATTGCTCAATTAATGTAACATGGGCTATGGGGAGTGCAGGAAGATGACAAACGCTCCTGGATTTTGCAGCTGGAAGAGTTTGAAGAGTTACAGGACTGTGACTTGTAATTTGTCACAGAGACTTTCTGAAGGTAGGGATTAGATACAGTACTCATATTCAGGAAGCACTGATTTCATCCTATAAGACTCTTCCAGCTACTGCTTTCTCCATGCAGTTCCATCTCCTATAAATGCTTCTCTCTTTCCCCCTTATACAGTTGAAACTCAAGTCAGCTGTGTGCCAGACTTCAAAGGAGTTCTTTATGTTTAAAGCATCAACTTAAAACCAATCAGCATTCCATGCACAGAGAGGCCAACAGCTTTTGGATTCATAAACCACCTTGCTAATCAGCTCCAACACAGTACAGCAAAAATCACGCTGGAAGAGGAGGAGACTAGGAAGAATGCATCAGTAGCACAGAGCACCTCCTTACACTCATCATTTGGCTCACACACAATCTTACAGCATGCCAGCCTCAAAGCTATGAGAATGAAATGATTCACAGATTACTTGTGCCTTCCCACTGTTTTGGTGGTATATCCTCAGCAGTTAGCTGCTCTTTTAACAGACTTGTGTGGAGACAGAGAAGGCAGAGCGATCAAGGAAAATGCTTGGCTAAGGCGATCATTACCAACTACTGAACACAGCTACCTGTACTTCAGTAATCTATGGCTGACCCATTAGTTTGTTGGCCAATAATTGAGTGATCTGTTAGATTACGGGTTTGGAGGCCACCAAAGGATTTAAGATCACTATGAGTGTCCCATAGTGATGGGAAGGAGCTTGCTGTAGAATTAAGTCTCTCATCCCCACAGTGAATCTGACCAAGAAGGGACTTTCAAAAGTGCCCTCACAGATGACTTCCTTCATGCCTTGCTCCCAGATGTAATTCTGGAGTTCTTCCATAGAATTCCATAAACCACTATGGCTGGGTATATCTGGACACATTTGGCTCCTATATCCCATAGTCTCAACAACTAGGACATGATACTTTCCCTTGACCTTTGCTGGAATCCTGGAATCACTGGACTAAGTCCACCAATTCAGTGGCCATACATGAGCAGGTGGTAACATGCATCATAGTTTGGGGTGAAAGCCACTATTTGGGTGGTATCTCCTTAGGTCTTTCTTGGATTTTCATGTTGGTTTTTTGTTGTTGGTTTGTTTCTTTTTTAGTGACTACTGGCCAGATTTCTAGAGGGTCCAGTTCCAGCAGAGCCTCCAGTTCAGATTTTTTTTTAGAATTCTCATTTCCAATATTGCCAGGGCCATGGGAGTCTGACTGCTTGGGGTCCCCTTTGTTTGTGAGAAGCAAGGCCCTGATAAGGCCCAATCACTGATTCAGGTCAAGACCTATCAGTTCCCATACTCTTGACAAAACGATGCTTACTTATAATGCACCTTAGATCACATGGTAGTCCTAGAGGACTGGAAGAGAATCAAAGGAATGCTATTATTCAGAGGCACTGGCAGGCTGAGTGGATAAATACAGGATGGTAGAACTAAATTTCCAAACAATTATGGACACCAAGTAAAAACACATAAAAAAACAAGAGGACAACTGACACTGGTAAGTATAGCTTTACGGAAACCAGCATGCTCAGCAAACTTGTAGACTTCAAAGAATGAAATCAAAGTTGTAAAGTAGTAAAAAGTAGTAAAGGAAACTGCAAAGGTATAAGAAACAATTAAAGCAATTGACACAGTATGTAACAGTATATGCAGTATATGTAACGACAAGAAGAGAATAGCACTATACCTTACTAATATCATTATCTTAATTAAAAACAGACCAACAGTGATTTAACAGTGAACTGGAAATGTGAACCCACCACTGGATAGGGTTGCTTTTCACAGAGATTCGGCAAGGGGTTGCCTTAATTTTCACCAAATCGCTGCATAGCTTCTGCTGTCAAAAATGATGTACAGATGAATAGCAGCAGCCAGTATAATCTGGTGGAAACTGAAGCCCTAACAAAATGAGTTTTGTATGGCCAGATACAAAATCCTAGACCCAGAAATAAAGACTGCAAGTGCAGAACCAGATTAGTCTGGAAAGTAGACACTTAAAAGAACTCAGTGGCCACCAGAGACAAGTCAGTATGAGCTCCTTGTAGGATGACGAGGCAGGTACACACACAGGGGTAGCAAGCAGAAGCAGGCATGCCAATTTAATTTTGCATAGGGCTGTGGGTAAAGAGAAAAACTGGAATATACTGTTTCAGATTTCATTTTTAAAAAAGCAGGAGGAACATCTGAGGTGGGTGCAGACATTTGGAGAAAAGGCTTTACAGCAGGAGAAGGTACAATTTTTTAAGACAATCCAGTAGTAGAAAAAGAAACCATGGGCAATAGAACACATTTTAATATGGTACAGGGAGTCACAGGGAAGTTCAATGATTGACATCTAGAACTAGACAAATTCAAATGGGAAATAAAGCATATGTTTTTAACGGCATAAATAATAATGCAACAAACTACCAAAGGAATTAGATTTTCCACTTCTTCTTATTCAAATCAAGAGTAGAACAGAAAAACATACAATACAGTACTCATGCCAAATACATATCTCTGGGCTCAAAAATGATGCCGTGTGAAATTTCAGGGCCTTGTGACAAGAGTAGATCAAGGCTTCATTGGAACTAAAATTGTAGTTGCCTCTAGACTAGATCCCAGTTTCCTCGGATCTTCTGAGGACAGAGAATTCAATTCAATGAAGCAGGTAAAGGAGACCAGCAAGAACTCAGTCAACAAACATTAAGTTCAGTGGGGGGGGGGGGGGGGGGAGGGGGGGGACGGGAAATACAATTTCATATTCTGAAACAAAATTCATTTTGAGCTCTGCAGAGAAGGACCTGTGTGTCAAGGCCAATTTTGTCCCAGGGTCCATTACAAAGAGCATGGCCAGCAGGTTGGGGGGGGGGAGTCATTGTTTATCATTATAAACAATGATCTCATCGTTGTTTATAAATATCTAATGTGTGGGAATCAGGTGGATATGGCCAGGTTCATTTCAACAACAGCCAGCAACAGGAGAAGGGGCACCAATTGGCACACAGAAAGTTCCATCTGAATATGAGGAAAAACTTCTTTACTTTGAGGGTCACGGAGCACTGAAACAGGCTGTGCGGAGATGTAATGCAGTCTCCTTCTTTGGAGATATTCAAAACTTGTCTGGATGCTTTCCTGTGTTATCTACTCTAGGGAACCTGCTTTAGCAGGTAGGCTGGAAGAGAAGATGACCAGAGGTCCCTTCTGACCCCTACAACTCTGTTATTTTCCCCTGACGTGTAAAGCACCTGTTAGAATTCTCATGAGGGAAAACACGAACAAACACCATTTGCCGTAAGAACTATATAGTACAGATTTCAAAGTATGTTCAGTGGTCAAAAGGCAGCCGTTTCACTTCCAAGAAAAGCGAATAAAGGCTGTGTTAGACAAAAGCAGCAAACTAACCGTTCTGTGTATTATACCAGATTATTCTCTATTTACAAATGGAGGAACAGGCACAGCCAGAACTGTGTGTGGCATGGAAGCAGAGAAAGCAGTGAGTAGGTGTGAGGAGTAAACACAAGAACATATTATCTCTGTGCAGGGAACAGAAAGCCCTGGGGAGCAGAAAACTTCCCAGGCTCCTCCGTTGGTATGATGGTGAGGAAAAGAAAAAGTAATCGTGGGAGGGAGAGGTAGACAAAAACATTTATGAAGAGTTAACATTAACATTCTACAGTTATATCAAATAAAGAAAACACTGAGGAAGTAAGCAGAAAAAGGCACTCTATAAGGACAGAGGAAGATACACACGTGGGGTGCTTGATTTACACAACTTAAATTCAGATGCCTCAGGATAAAATAAAATCCTACCCTGCATATACAGAAATCTAGAGACGGGGGAAAAGGAAGGGTTTTGTTTGAAAGCATTAGTAGGAATGAAAACATGAAAGCAAGATGGAGAAAATGTAACAAAAGCTCTGCACTATACCATAAAGACTAATCCTATCTTGAAAAATTTTGTATTTGTATATTCTTTAACCTGCTATAAAGGCCCTAATCTCACCTTGGATCACAGAGCCAGAGCTTCTGACAGCAGCTGCTGTAAGATCAGCATGCATTTGTTGTATACACACTGGGAAGGGGTAGGTTACTAAATCCATTTCTTTGTCATATTAGAAACATTTACAGCTAAGGCCATAGGGAAGATATGACTTAATGTTGATGCTGATATGACTTCATGTTTTAGAGATAGTGGCAACGTATTCTAGAATAAAAATATGATGTACATGGGATGTCAGTGCAGAATAATGTGATGCTGATTATAAGCAAACAGTCTACAAGGTAAAACCTAACCAAGACTAAAGCATTACCTTAAAATACAGCGACTCTTCTACATGATTATAACTACACTGAGAAAAGCACTTGGATGAACCAAGCTAAATAACATGAACCTGCCTTTTCAACAGATCAGCACTAGCTCCGAGCACTTTTTTCTGGAACTCTTGCCTCTGGAGCTAAACTGGCTCTGACATGCAGATTCTGCAAGCTCTCAGATCCTCACTTCCCTGGCTTTTTCACACAATCACAGAATCATAGGGGTTAGAAGGGACCTCTGGAGACCATCAAGTCCAACCTCCCTGCCAAAGCAGGTTCCCTACACCAAGTCACACAGGTAGGCATCCAGGCAGGTCTTGAATATCTCCAGAGAAGGAGACTCTACCACCTCCCTGGGCAGCCTGTTCCAGTGCTCCGTCACCCTCACTGTAAAGAAGTTATTGTGCACACTCGCGCGGAACTTCCTATGCTCTGGTTTCTGGCTGTTTCCCTTGTCCTGTCTCCACACACTGCTGAAAAGAGTCTGGCCTCACCACTTTGCCCCTCACACATCAGATATTTATAGACCTGGATCAGGTCCCCTCTCAGTCTTTTCTCGCTGAATGGCAGCACAGCCTTCAGGCATACCAGCCTATCTCCCAACTTTGTATCATCAGCAAACTTGCTGAGGGTGGCCACTGAATGATGCTGAACAACACCAGACCCAGCACTGACCCCTGGGGAACACCACTAGTTACAGGTCTCCAACCAGACTCTGCACCGCCAATGATGACCCTGTGTGCTCTGCCAGTTAGCCAGTTGTCAACCCACCTCAATGTCCACTCATCTATCCCATACTTCCTCAGCTTTGTTATAAGGATGTCATGGGAGACAGTATCAAATGCCTCGCTGAAATCAAGGTAGACTACATCCACTGCTCTCCCCTCATCCACCCAGCCAGTGACAACATCATAGGAGGCTACTAAGTTGGTCATGCATGACCTCCCCCTGGTGAACCCATGCTGACTACTCCTGATAACTTCCTTTTCTTCCAAATGTCTGGATATGGCATCCAGCACAAGCTGTTCCATCACCTTTCTGGAGACAGAGGTGAGGGCTGACTGGCCTGGATCTTCCTTCTTGCCCTTTTGGAAGACCGGAGTGACACTGGCTACCCACCAATCTTCAGGCACCTCCCTCAGTCTGCAAGACCTCTCAAGATGATATACAGCAGTTCAGCAATCACTTCCGCCAGCTCCCTCAGCACCCCTGGATGCATCGGGTCCCATGGATTTATGAACATTGGTGTTGCCTAGGTGTTCAAGGACCACCTCTTCTCTGACTAAAGAAAAGTCTTCCATTCCCCAGATGCTCTCACTAACCTCCAGGGTCTGGGATTCCCGAGGGAGAGCTTTTCCACTGAAGACAGAAGCACAGAAGGCGTTCAGTATCTCCGCCTTCTCAGCATCCCCCATTACCAGAACAACCCCCTCATTCCTCATCTCATCTACCCAGCTACAGTAAATTAGCATCGTTACCTTCAATGTTTATTCTCTTGTTTGAAAATGGCTTTGAGGTATGTTTCCAAAGACTGCTGAAGCCATTAGCAACAAAGTGGAGAAGCTGTAGTAGCCCACTGGCTGATCAGATCTTGAAGACAACCAGAAAACTGCTTGGAAAGCAATGTAGTTTTGCATGACTCTGGGACAGACCAGCAGGTGGAAGCAGTGAGAAGAGATCAGAAAAGGCTCACTGTTTAGCTCTAGGAAGCATTCAAAATGAGAAACCTTTCCAAGATTACAAACAATTTATACAATTAGAATATTCTACTGTCATACGAAAATCATGTCTTGTTATTCTTGTGATCAGTGTATAGTCAATAACTATCAGACATCTATGTACGAGGGATGAATGAGAGACCACAAATATAGAGATTCAGATTTTCAGTATAAAGATTACATATGTATGCTATGTTACTGGAACTTGTGAAAATAAATTATCATTTGGAGTGTCTCAGCTACAAAAGAAAAATAAGTAGAATAAATTTACTAACAGATAATAAATAGTTACCTGTGTAGCCTCCCAGCCCCACTGCCTGTACTTGGGATCATGCGTGAATCTCCACATATACCAGTAGGTCTCAATCACCTCCGGTCTTAGGATATAATACTTCTCATTCTGACGCACTGCCACTGCCTCTACACCACCATCAAATTTGAATGCTTCTGGACCCAGTTTTAATGCTGTAGAGCAAAGAAAAAAAGAAACAAATGAACAAAAAAAAAAAAAAAAAAAAAAAAGGAACATTTTTACTCCTGACAAACCATAGGAGGAAGGGTGGATATGAGGCTGCTAAATCCCAAGCATGTGAGAAAAGCAGGAACTAGCTCATCTTCAAGCAGTCTCACAAATACTTCCTATTCCTAGGGACTTTTCTTATGAATTTCTCCAATTCCTGGGAGAAAACTACCTATATTCACACGTGTGTATTAATCCTCTTGAAAACTAATGAAACACAAAGGATACAAATGCATTAATATATTCAATTATGGGGTAAAATTAAAGTGACTGATATCAATTCTTTAACAGCAAAAGAAACCGAAAGGTCACCAGCTGTTTTACTGCCCCTTGATCCCACCCGGCACAGTTGGTGTTTCACAGTTGATCTTACAACAAAAACAGATATCACCACCCCAAATAAGCTCCATCTCATTCAAACTTTTCATTTAGGGTATTGTTATCAGGGCACCAAAGCTCATGTGGTTCCTAATGGGATCCTCTAGTAAAAGATTTACAACTAGTCAATGGAAACTTAGCCACATCTGAAAATAAATCTCTAAACTAAGAGATTTGCTGCTTCTGCCCTTAAAGGAAGATATAACAGCACAGTGCCAGCATCCACAGGACTATTTTCAGCCTGGTTGCTATTAGATCTATTCAATAGTCCCTAGTTCTCATGTTGGAGAAGAGAGTGAACAACTGATTCTCACTCAACCTTTTCAATCTTTTCAATCCCCTGGTGATTTTGCAAATCTGTCATTTCATACCTGTAACATTTCTTTTCCATATGAAAGACTCCTATCTGATTCAGTTGTTCCTTTAATGGAAATTGTTCTATACCTTTAGTTTTCCTCCCAGGACTGTCTCTGCAACTCTTCCAACCCAATTACAGAATCTTTGAACTGTGAGGACTAGTTTGAACACTGCACTAAATGTATGGGCAGGATTAATACAGCAACATAATTATGTTCTCTCTTTTGTTCCTTCTCAATTTGTTTTTGCTGATCGATACAGAATTGGTATTTTCATAACATTGTCAGTTAAGAACTCACCATCTTACGTGTGAGATCTGAACTTATTTTTTCATAGGTGACTTACTTTACATTTAACTACACTGAATGTAATTAACACCTTTATTACTCAGTAAGTCAACCTCATAAGATCCTGGTGCAACTTCTCAGCTTTCAGCCATCATCAATACCCCCAGTAGTCTTTTCTCAGTTGCCATCAGTATGCATACTATTCATGCTCTTTTCCTGAACATTTACAGATGTGTATATTCTATATATAAATATGCATACACATTAAAATATAAAACATAATTTACCTTTATACATATATTACAAGTAGCATTACGTATTAAACAGATTGCCACTGGTCACCATCTCTCCATCTCTTGAAAGAGATGAATATCTGCCCCATTTTTTATACTAATAATCATATATTTTTTCTCCATGCTGCTTTTGCTGTAACTTCTTAATATCTTTAAAGGGCTTTCCTCAAGAACTTCAGAAAAAGACTCTTGGAGATTAGGTATACCATATCTATATCTATATCTATATCTATATATGTATATACACACACTATTACTCTCATCCACATATGAAGCTGAATTTTGAGCGGTCCTGGTGATGCATCATCTAAAGGAACTGTGACACCTTCTCTTGCTTTGTAGCGTGCCAGTGCATTAAATCTTTAATTATTTAAGCATAACTACTTCTAATGTTATTGGGAATTTCAAGAAAACATGTATTTTCTCAGCCACAGGATGCATTATCCCTGCAGACTAGGACACATACTCACTGATTTATTTTTTTTTTTAATCTGAAACTAAGGATGCAAAACTAACTACTACATTTTTGCTAATAGCAACTGAAATAATGAAGATATTATGAATGCAGAATCTTGCAAGGAAGCATTTTTTTCTGAGAAAAAACTATCAAAAGGCATGTTATAATGCTACAGTAGACACACTTACAGGCAGGTACCGTATTACTAGTGGGCCTGACAGACTATAGTCTAGGCAGTGAGAGCAGATGTAAAAGCACCTTGTAGATTCTAACTCAGCAAATTTGAGGAAAAGAATATCCAAGATATCTTTGTTTAAGATTCTCTGAACCATTCCATCAAGATACGTTCCTATTTTCCAGTTCTCAGAAAACCAAGTAATCATCATCCATTTTTTGCTTGGTTAAATGCTTTCTCTGACATATGAGACAGAGGTAGCATCTGCTCATGCCCTGACAATGTTTAAATCCTATTCATCTACTTTATTGTGCACTGGAGTTGCCATGCTTCAAATAACACCTAATGCCATACCCAGGTTCTGGGGACAGTTCTTGTTAGAAACTTCAAAGATGCACAAAAAACTTCATCATAAAATAATCTCTCTGTAGTCAATACCTTCAGGTAATGAATGGGAAAAATCTTACATATAAAGAGTAGTATCCTTTATTTAAAATACTATGTGCTATAAATCATCACATTCTATGAGCTATATATAATCTTGCTTACTAATTCAACTTCTACAATACCTGCAAAAGCAAATTATTCAGTTTATTTTGTTAGTGGTATTTCTAATCTTTCAGTTTTCTTGGACATCTTCTTTCATTATCATTCATGGATTTAATATTACTGGTAGTTTTATACCACTGCCATGTCACTCAATAGTGTACATGTTAAGCATTTAAAAAAGAGTTCCCCAGTAACCATAATACTTCCAGGTGCACAGTCCACGCACAAACATAAACTCTGGCAAACCTTGCACCAGAAGAATAAGCAACTTTTAGTCTTGTCAAAGCCCACTGACAACATGATGACCTCTTCTGCTGAGCCAATACACTGCCCTATAGATCAAAGCACAACTTGCATCTTTGGTTCTCTCAGCCTTCTCTCCGAATTGACAGCACACTCAACTACAGAAGAATCTTGAAATCTTCTGCCAAAGGGTGGGAGATTTAGAATGACTGCAGCAAGAATCTATCAACAGCTTATGGTAAAGAAGAAAAGAAGAATGAAGCAAGGTATGTGTGGATTACATATCCCTGGAGAATGTGGACTCAGGAAGCACTACTCTATGGCTCAGAGGCAGATCAGAATCATGCCTGTATACTCTCAACTTCCAAAGACCATCAGCTTCTTCCAGCTGGTGAATCAGAAAAGCAGTTCACAGGGACTGCTAGGTTGATCATCAGCTTAAACAGAATCTACAGGGACTTTCAAAGACCCCTAGAAAGAGCCTGAGCTTCTCAGGATATCCTCAGTCACTTTTCCAGCCTATAACTCAGGAGTCTGAAGTCTTGGAGAACAATGACAGGTGAATCAGATTATCAAGAGTGACTGTGACTGTATAGATTCGTCACTGACCACATGAATGTGAATGCTAACTGTCAATGGGACATAATGCTGATTGAAATACAACAGGAAAAGTTGCAAGGACTTTTCAGCTTCTCTGTTCTGATCAGCAGTGTGGCACAGACAGCATCCTAAGAGATGAAATGAGTAACTTACTGCTGAAAGAATGCAATCTGGTGAGAAAGGGAATACAAACGATGGAGTAACACCATGAAGGATTAAGGCAAAACTTTTAACAAGCCGTGTAGAAGGCGGCTTTCAGGTAAACAGACCAACTTATATTTGAACAATGAGACTTCAAAACAACTTAAGATAACAGCATGCACAGAATAGCAAATTTTTCCGAAGAGGTCTGCTAGTCATTTCAGATTTGCTTCTAAAAAACAGCAGGATGGCAACGTAGTTTGACTGTTCAGAGCTAATTTGAAGGTAATGATCAACTTGTTTTCAATTAATCAGCCTCCAGGGTAATAAAAACAAATACTTGGGTGAATACGATGGCCAGGCGCCTTACAGAAACAATGAGATCTGTACGGAGATCAAACAAATTCCTTTAGAACTGGAATTGGTCTGTCTTCCAATTCTGCCATTATTTTTGACTGAAAAATGAAATAAGGCATTCAAGAGACATAAGTCCTCCTCTCTGTAGAAGTGGTCTCATGACCTGAGACTGAATTTCTTTGCTTTATCCAGCAGGACTTGTAGGTGCAGTAGGCTGTGGACTCTCCAAGGAAGCTTCACAGATCTAAGGCTGGTCTTATTTAGAGGTTCGTTGACTTGGCAGACTGTGACACCAGCAACAGTCTGTCCCAAAGCTGATGGTGTTCTTGTGTTACTCCTCCTATCAAGCTAAAAAAAGAGTTCTAAAATCTTCAGCAAGGCTCAGTAATGCACTGTAAGCATCCAAAAATTCTGCACGTGATCACTAAAACACAACCTGGGGGACTGAGTACCCAAAATATCAGGAGGAAGCTCTTGTTCCAGTGATGCCAGCTCTAAGGTCAATCAGTCAGCCTACATCACGGTGCAGAACTGTGATCATGTAGCAACTGTTTCTGGTTACATGAATTGCCAAAATGGAAATAAAGTCAGTATTTTTCACTAGTAAAGAAGTGAAAAAACAGGATGCCTTGTTTTCTGCAGGGTGGTCCTCAATCCTCTCCAAATCTCTGATGGTAAACCATACACCTTTTCATCATAAGTTTAGGGATGCAAGATGAAGTATTTGAGTTGGGGAATGAGTTAGAGTACATTGGGGAGCACTGTCGACTAGCTACGGTGTGCGGAATTCTTGCAACACAAGCTGCTCTTTCACCTGTCACAGATGGGAGACGATGGCATTACATGCCTGCAGGGGAAAGAACTCCTAAACACCAAAAAGATCTGCTACTGAGGAAAAAAAAAATACTGGCTAGCCACAGAATGCTTGAATTCTAGAGGTAAACCAGAGAATGGAGAGGGTTTCAAAATGGCTTTTCTCACCTCAAGGGTCTTTAGAAGCCATCAACAGGAACAAACAAAATCAAGGGACCACAGGGATGGTCTCAGAAACAATGAAAATCTAAGTGATTCTCACATCAGTTGTGATAACTTCAGTTCCAAAGGCAAGTAAATAAGAATAGAGGCAGATGTAAATTAAGAATAAGGGGTGTATTACCTTGTTTTGTTAAAGAAGGATGAAGCCATGGCAAATACAGGGTGACAGAGTTTGCCTGAAGACACAGAGTAATGTATGAGAGGGGAAAAGCAACTGGAGAGAATATTATTACTGTCTTAAAATATTCTAATAAGTAAAAAGGCTCCAGACACAAATGTCATGGCATAAAATTACCTCAGTGCTAAATAAGCAGCTGTGCTGCCACTGCAAGACAGGACCATTTTACTTATTATCACAGTGGTAAAATCTACTCTGACCAAAACTGCTCCAGTAGAATCTATCTGAAACAATACTATGAAGAAATCTTGGTGCCTAGATCACTTGTCATATGACCAAGAATCTCCTGTTTATTTATGTAAGACACAGTAAGCATGATTTCAAAGCAGAATTTCAGAAGAGGGTATTTTGTGGCTTGGTAATTCTACTGTAAAAACAGACTGCAGCAAGTACTGAATTTAGTTCACCTGATGCTGCCTGTACTACTGAATTTTCTTTTTTCTAAGCTTGCTTTTACACCTGCAATAAGCACAAGATACTGACAGTTGGCAATATAATGTCTTTCTTTTCCATAAATGCTTCTGTTCTTTGAAATTCTGCTTTGATTTTGCTAAGACTGGATCTCAGAACTGCAGCTCTTTTCATACTTGCCCCTTAAAGAAACTTAAGCTGCGTCATGATGTAGTAAAGCAACACTAAAATATAGTAAGACCAGTTACATACTTCTGTTTACTATGAGTAACCCTGGGAAGACGAGGGAAAGGATGCTTCTGGTCTACCCAAAGAAAAAAGCTCTCTGTCCTCAGACCACAGCCTCAGTGCCTTGCTGTCTCCTCTAGGACACCAAATGGGGCAAATGTTCTCCCAAGTCTATAGGAAAGAGAAGCCTATGCTGACTCAAAAATAGATTTATCACCTGAACCAGGACAATTATCTGCCCTCCAAAAGAGAGTCTTTCTGTAACCAGCTAGTTGTCACATTACTATATATACAATTATGTTGAAATTCTGCTGTTATAGCATTAAGAAGTTGTTGACATTTCACACATAGCAGATCATTATTTTCTCTGAAAAATCAGGGCAGAAAAAAAAACAACCAACAAACTACCGAGACTGTAAGACTGAACAAAAGAAAAGTAGGACACTGCAGATTCACAGCTGTCTGTACAACTTTCAGTCTATTGCTTACGTGTGTTCTTACAGTCATTAAATATGTAACCAACATTTTTATCCCTCTGTCTTCTGACTTATTTAGGGTACAGAATAAAAATCTGAAGGGAAAAAAAAAAAAAAGGGCTGTACTTGCAACTGTAAATTTAGCATTGCCAATTCTTAACATCTAATTTAAAATCTGTAATGCAAGTTTTCAGAAAGCAACAGTGCCTGCAATATCATCTCCTATCTTTTTCTTTAAGAATCCTTGTATTTGGTAAAGTTATAATGATACTATGTAATCCAAGTGAACAAATGCATGAATTCTCATCTTAAAACTGCTACAAGTAGTTCCCATCACTTCTACAAGGATGTTATTGCAGAAGTTCACTTCTCTGATGGCCACACAAAGCTGTTTTCAATTTCTAGGCTATATTTATGCATGGCAAGCATATAAATTCTTGCTCTTTATTCAGCTGTGCTACTTTTAGCTTAAAATAGCTGTATTTCTTTTTAGTGTTTATCCACAGATACAACAAGAAATCTATTATTTTCTCGGATATTACTTTTCTCATCTAAGCAGGTCAACTTCTTTTCTTACTGCAAGATAAAAGGTCTGTCACCCTCATCGCTTTGTTGGTCCTTATCTGCATTCTTTCTGCTTTGGATTCAGATTTGTACAGAGTATCCTGGATGACAAATTAGACATGTCTTTTAAGGCAGTGTTAATATTCTCTTATCTGTGTTGAAAACTCTTCACCTGATACAGACTAAGGCTACAATGGCATTTTTCAACTCCCAGTTTACATTAAGAGCTCCTGGTCTTTTTTTTTTTTATTAACTTCTTTGTTTTGACAGTCCAGTCAAGGCCTTCCAGTTTATTATTCTAAGACTCCCGTGTTTTAATTATCTTTTGATTTTACAGCCATAGTAAGTGTAAGTAGCACACTCCAACTTTATGCACCAAGGTCACTATTAAAGACAAAAAAAATAAAGGAGAACATGATCCGAAAGACTAACTTGAGAAATTTCCAGCCCAACCACGAAGGCTGACACCGCCTTCTCATTAGTCGGGTCTTTGATCATATCACAATTTGCACAGTAACCTCCATCCTCTATACTCTAATTGTGCTTAGCCAGAATGCATTATTACTAAAATCAGCTGAAATTGCTTTTGCAAATTTCTCACTCTACACAACTGTAAGAGTAATATATATGAAATGAAAAACTGCCTTTGAATCTGGGATGACAAGAATTCACACATACTCCTTCATCCCCGCACCCACATTCCATACTGTAGCCAACTGATGCAAAAATAGGGGCAAACATACAGGAAGATTTCACATTTACTCACCATGGCGGAGATGAGAAGTAAATACAGTTGACGTTAAGACAATTACGCTGGTATAAAAACAGCACAAACTAGAAAAGGAGTAAGTCCGTAACAACTCTTAGAAATAATTTCAACAATTTCCATATTCGGCTACTGAAATAACTAGCAATGTATCTTACTTGTTCTGTCATATGACTCATGACAAGTATGTGCAATTTCAGCCCCAAGCTGCAAGTAATGTCCAGCTTTGTCATCTCGGGAACCATCTGCTCCAAGGGCAAACATTCCCCCCGCAAAACAGGTCAAATGGCCCATCTTTCTCTCAAGGTGCCCATTCTTCCACTCCCCGATGAAGGTCAGTCCTCCATTGGACTTCCTGATGAGGTGTTTTTCTATGGCCTACAAGAAGATTACAAGAACTTTTAAATACTGCTTTAAATGCAAGTTTTACATACTAATACTTCTTCAAATAATAAAATACTGTTTTCAAAACAAGAATATTTTTCTTTTATGAAACACACTTTTGAGTACCACATGAACAGCTATAAGGACATCATTTCAGTGAACACAAAAAATACACTACTTACTAAGTTACGTTTACAAGACCTGTCAAAGAAAAGTCACAACACAGATGACATTATAATTTTATTTGAGAATTAAGCACATTTTATGGCTCACTTGACTGCTCATCTACTTGTTAACTATGAGAAGTAAATAACTGTTGTACCGTACTAGTTGTGTGTATCACACACAGTTTCTGGATACTTTCAGTCAGCAATGTATGTAAATGCAGCACCTGTACTCTTAGTCAGCCTTTAATAGAAAGCAAGAAGAATGCTCCATCTTCCTTTTAGCTTCTCCACAGCAGCTCTTTGATTGCACGTGGTTAAAGAATGGGTGAGGGTTTGTGCAGCTGTTCACAAAGAAGCACTATTATTAGAAGGTGAAGTAACAGCTGCTTGTTCTATGCACTTTTGTACTTGTGTATGTTCTTGCTTGTGATTTATAATCACACACACATGACACTGCTTGGAGAAGAGCTGATGTAACTTGCCAAAGTTTGCAAATTCCATGGAAAGTTTGCAGCTACAGGGAAAAACATATTTACTTAAGCCTCTTTCAAAGAAAGTGATAATCTCCATCATCTACTGCAGTAATTACTCTTATCATTATATAGTTTTTCTTGTTCTGTAACTAGAATGTTGTTACAGTTCCAAGTCCATCACCAATATTTTCTTTATCATAGACACATTATTTCCACCTTCTTTCTCAAGGTCTCTTTTGTAACAATCTGATAGGTGCACAACTTCCTTCAAAGTATATGGAAGCTCTGGTCAGAATACTCTAAAGCTTGTTAGAGTCGAAGGATTAAAGTGCCATAAAAAAGGCATTTATTACTCTCCTTCTCGTCCTCAAGATCTATTAAAGAAGTGAATTATTACTCCTCACTGCTGCTTTTCTGATGCCTACAATATATTACACCTCAAAGATGCTGATATATACTGAGACCACACAGAAAGAGGATGTTGCATTTAATAAACTACAGGGATTATTTTGGACATGGAGGTATCCACCAAAGTATCTATGCTTGCTGTTACCATGAAGACTCAGGTAGCAAATACATGGATTAATCAATTAACATCTTATAATTCAGATTTAAAAGTAAATAGTGAAATAGCTGTAACAATAGATATTCCAAGTTAACTTTTATTTATTTATTTTACTGTTGCTTCTATAGGGCTGCTAAAGCAGCTTTAGTGAACTCAGCACTATTTGGACTGTCCAGATACTGAAATAATGTCTGATAGCAGCAACTTTTCTAAATCGATATAATGATGGGAATCTACACCTCAGCAATGCAGCCATCGCAGTTCCTGTAGTCCCTATATGCCCAAAGTGAATGCACTAGATAAAAGCCAATGTAGTGGATTACAGGGAGATGAAAGTGTAATAACACAGCAAGGCTCTACCTTTTTACTTGTTCCTTATCATTTGGATGGTAAAATTCCTCTATTATCTTCTGCTGAGTCCATGTATTCTGAAAGTAATGAAAGAGATGTGCTGCTATCTGCAGCCCTCTTGGGTTTACTTCTTCACTAATACTACTGACAGATCTGAATTTTGTGCTCATGACAAGATTCAGTGAAAAGAATGCAGGAATAATTGATCAAGGAGGAACTGATGGCTGCAAAGTGATTGTGCAGCAATCATGCAAATTGGTATTGAGGACTGCTACACTATTGTGGCTTCTACTGCTGGGATACCTGGTACTGTTAACTGTCACCTGTCCTGGAAGCACTGGCACAGGAAAGACAGGAGGTGCTAAGATGATGCTAAGATGTATAGCATTAGCTAAACTGATTCAGTTATCCAAGACTGTGGCAAAAGATTGTGGCAAAAATGATATATGATGATAGTACGATTTCTATGATCATATGGTACATAAAACTTGAGGCATCGTTTTTTGAGAAATAGGCTATTTTCTTAAATGAACAAGAGAGCTTAAAAGAGTTTATACTGATTATACATTAGCTAGGTAATAATGAAGCACCATTTTCAGATTAGCAAAACTAGCACCCTCAACAAGAAAATAAATGCAGTCCTCTCAAAATACTACAAAAAACTTGCAATCTCTGAGCTGTTTTGGAACAGAACTTGCTCTGCCATTGACAGCTGAATACACTGCTGGATTCTTCTTCTAGATATCTAATGCTGTGCAATAACAAAGAGCATAGAGCAATTCTGTGAGTCCAGCAGCTGAGAGCAGTCAAAGTGAACAGATCAAAAGGAAGCTTCCCTACCTCCAGCAATGTAAGGAGGACAGCACAGTTTAAGCCAGGCTGGCTAGAAGGTCCAAATGAAGATGCTGAATGCAAAGAAGTTTTGTTCATCCTCAGCATTTATCACCACAAAAAATTCTCAACAAGTATCACAATTTCTGTGAATCTACACAGTAGGCCATTGAAAAGATGCGTTCTCTGCAGTAGAAGACTACACTCGTTACAGGAGCATGTAGAGGTTGTGGAGAATTTGTTCACACTCCTGCTATGAAGTATGCAGTGGCTTGGCTAAGACTTTATATGACATGGATTGGGAACCATAACATCTGAAAAACACGTGCTATCATCATCTTTCTTCCTCTCAGTATCTCAAGGGATAGGACATCACAGTCTACTGCAAGACCTGAGAGGGAAGGTGTGGTGTTGTCTTCTGTACTCTTCATTATATAAGCTAAAGGAGTGCAATGTGGCAGAACAGATACCTTCTTTTAGATTGGTGGGTGCTGAGAACATTTCCAACTCTGTACTATGAGTAGGAAGAATGTATTTTACACCCTTCTGTTTGCATAAATGACACTAAGACTTGGCTCGGTGTTTTGAAAATCAAACAATAAGAAATGTTATCTGTGAAGGAAGAACTATGGTATGGGCAACAATAAAAGGAGAGCGAAGGAATAGGCTCTGAAAATAATTGGAGATTTTAATTAAAAATTCAATATTTAAAGTATGTAAAACAAACCCCTATTCTGACTCTTTGCACATCTTTTTCAGTATTAAGTAGGACTTGAAATAAATACAAACTCTGATTCAAAAGGATATTCCAAAATGTATAAATCACTATTGTTCACATAGATTCAAATGTGCACTAGTGGGGTTGGCTGAGAGAAAGCTGCAGGAAAAGCATTCTGATGCACTGCAGGTCATATTACCTAAGAAGCAGGAACAGCTTGGCTCTTTCTCTGTCCTATGCACAACACCCTTTCTAGTCCCATATTTGCTTTGCTGTGTCTCAAGAGTCAGAGTTTTGCCAACGCAAAATATTTGTGAGACTGGACATACAGCAAAGAGAATCAAAGTTTATGTTCTCTAATTTTCAACTGTCCAGTATCTAAAAGCCAAAATAGAATATTTCAACAGTAACCACAACAGATGTTAAAAGCTAACTACTAAATTTTAAAGTCCAGAGGACACAAAAAAAACGGCATCTAGAACTACTGAAACAATTCAGCTACTGCTTTAACTACCAACACTGGAAAAGCTAACAAAATTCAAAAAGAGTGACAAATAGCTGATGATGTAACAGCATTTTAAAAGGTTAATAAAAGAACCATATAAAATTAGTTATGTAGTTTGAAAAAAATAAATGATTGAATGACAAGTGTACGCTGATATCACTAGGAGTATTAGGAATTTCTTTGGCATTATACAAAACATTGGTCCTAAACAAAATCAGGGCAACACATATGAAGTGGATTAACAGCTGGACTGATAAAACAGTTCAAAAGGGATTGCAAAAAATCCTTATTACATAAAGATTCTGAAAGGATGCTTTTATTCAACGGCAGGCAGCATTTCTACCAGTAATCTGCAAGAAAAAAAAATGTGAAAAAATTTTGCAAATGATACAAAAATTGATGGAGGTATAGATACTGATAAAGGAAAAAACAGCCCTATAAAATCATACAGAACAAGTGATAAAATAGGTATCACTTGAACAATTGTGTTTTAATAGAGAGAAGTATAAGGTCATGCATCAAGGAACTGGGAATGAAAATCACAGCAGTAGGAGAGCAGTAAATCAAAAATACTGCAACAAACTTCAGAGTCAAACCAACTGAAAAATGGACGAGAGTGGGATGCAAAGGTTAAGAATGCAAACACAGCTCTTGGCTGGGTGAAAGAAACTGGGAAGGAATCATGTGATGATTAGAATGAACAGAAGCATTACAGAAACTACATATCTAATTCTTGTCTCCACAGACTCAAAGACACTGGAAAGTACTTAGAGCTTAAGAAGTAACTCAGAGTCTGAAAGAACTGTTTTATAATGTGACATAAAAAGAAATCATGTATCTCTTTTGGAAGAGCATGTCCCTCGTATTTTTGTTGGTAAGAGCTACATGACTGAATAATCCTCAAACAAGGTAAAAAAAAAAAAAAAGTTCAAGTAGTTGAAAGCCAAAGCTGATGAAATTCAGGTATGAAATAAGACACATTACAGTTTAAAAGCAACTTCAACAGGAATTTTACTACACTTACTTTTTCCAATGTGAATTTTCAGAACTCCAAGAACAGAGATTTTTCTTTAGGAGACTACCTGCCTTGAGCTTTCAAGGCTTGTGTTGAAAGCAACACGGCATGCAGAGGTTGGAACAGGTTTGGCACCAAGTATGAATCTGTATGCGGACAAGATCACACAATCCCTGCTGCTGTTTGCACCACAGCTAACACAACTGAAGCTAGCTTTACTGTCACTCTGTTATTATTAACAATAGCTTAGGTACATGGACATATGTATGGGTATAAGTGAGCCTGACAAAGTAAGATGCCTGTGTATGGGCAAACTCAGGAATAACAGTCATGCATCAGAGCTATGAGATGTGGTTTAGTGGTTTGCTGTAGCTACCGTAATGGGATGATGGTTGGAATAGATGATCTTGTAGGTCCTTTCCAACCTTGTGATTCTATGATTCTATAAAGCTCAGAGGCATCACAAAAAAGTCCCTACCCGAAATCCCCCTGAACTGCCTCTGGTCTTCTTGGGCTGGCACTACTTGATTTGTGAAAACAAACAAGACCATATTACAAAAGATGGATAAAGCAAGGAAGTGGTATGAATTGCATTTCACAAGATAAATACTGAAGATAACATCTAAAAGTTTTAGAAAATAATTTGAAGAATAAAACAAATCAGGACTTTTAATTTCTTGAATTACTCTGAACCTGGGATTTAAAAAAAAACAAAAACAAAACAAAAAACTTGGTCACCTTGTACATCTTACAGTTATTAAGAGTTATTTCCAATAAAATGTGCTTTGGATTACTACATTACAACACTGAGCTAACATTTTTAGCACAGCAATTTGCATCAGTTATATTTCAGAAAAATACTTCTGAAATTACTCAGGGTAAAGCTTACATAATCAAAACAAGTCCTACATGTTGTTTTTTTCTTTTTCATTATCAAATATGCTTTTTAAGTTCTACTGTACAGGAAAACTCAATGAATTATAATCACCTCAATGGCATCGTCGTACATTTTTCTTGCTTCTGTGTCCGTTTTGTCTGACATAAGCCAGGCTTTCAATAAATATTCATAAAAACTGTCTCCCAGCCCGCCCACAGATGTGTGATCTGCAGGAAGAAAAGAGGTAAAAAAAAGAGAAGTTGAAGAGCTTATACAATAGCACCTTTCATTTATTTAAAACATACGCTTACATTTGAATATATACCACTGTAGAATTACCATTACTTAAGCCTACTTAGTAGAACAAGGCTGTAATGTATTCCCTTCCAACTTCTTTCATAGATCTGAATACTCATAGCAGACAAGGTAATTTTCCATGCCCACTACTTGTTGTCTACACAAACTGTGCCTTATATCACAGATTCAGTTGAACCAAAGATTTTACTTAATTCCACAGTACCTAACTGTTTTGCTGCTAGGGTTGTATAAATTACATCTGTGTGTATGTATATTAAAACATAAGAGCTCAGTGTCCAGAAAGTGACTAGGTCGTGTAGCTGGCTATAAATCACCATGAACTATAAAGAATCTGATTTTTCCAGGAGATTTTTACTTCCAACCCAACAGTTACTTAACAAACTAATGAACTTCTCAAAGTAAATGCTCTTATTTAAATTCCTCCTGGCACACCACAAGCCCTGCTCTGTTTCTCTACGCTTGAGCAGCCACACCATGTGCTACACTGCAAGGCTGTCTAAGTACTGGAATTCAGCACCACATAACCTAGATCTCCTAATGCCCAGATTACTTTTTGTCACCTCCTTCCTTCCTCGCAGAGATGAACTTTCACAAGCAGCGTCACTGCTACTCTGTGCTGACAGACAACCTGAGAAGTACCTATGTTTTCTGTCTGGGTGACTATCACACATCCTCCTCACACAAAGCTTACTGATGGTCTGACAGTGCTTCAGAGCTCCAGTTCTAACCAAGGCAAGCACTCTCTCAGTACACACTCTTCATTCAAAAACTATTATGAACTCTGAGATTTAATATGCATTTTTAAGCAGAACAGCACATAACCTCCTCATTCTCAGTATAACAGCTGTTATCAGGATTTTTAGTTTGATTACTGAAGATGGTGAGAAAATATTTAAGAATGACTTTCTCACAATGCCAGAAATCCTATGCACAGGTTTTATAATCATGCAACTCCCATTTTACTGGATGGTGAAAAAACATTTTAATAAGTAAAGATGCAATATTTCCTTTTAAACTTCTTCAGAAAAGTGGTGTTATTTACAAACTTTCAGGGATAAAGGTGTAAAAGACAAAGTAGACCTCTCCCATTTTATATTGCAAGCACTGCTATGCCCTGCATGCCTCCTAGAGTTACAAGCAGAAATTCAGAGCTGGCAGATGCTTTTACTTGTACCTAATTCTTCTTGCTGCCTCTCAACTCCTCTGCTAATTACTCAATGATTTCTGAACATATGCAGAGGCAAACAGAAAGCCTGTTAGCTTTCCTCTGTGTTTTCAGGTTGTGAGTTTGGGGGAAATAATTTCATACCCCTTTTCTCCATTTCAGCACCTCTGAGAGACTTTCACACCCAACTATTCCTCGACTTCACTAAAAACAATCCGCTTTCTAGTTTTAAGCTGTAAGAGGACATTCAGGCAATGAGTCATTTTCTTCCCCATGTGCAAGCACTAGAAATCACTCCTTCAAGGAACAATTACATTCTCACAGACAGGAGAACTAAGGGTCCATGGTTGTCAAAGAAAAATAAATCATCTCAAGATTTCAAAGTTACAGCTCTTGTCATAGCTACTCAAGGGACTGCCTTCAAAAGAGATGCAGCGTAAAACTACTTCTACCTCCTCTTCAGCCAAGTTCTGCCACTTCAAAGACTGCTGCCTGCACTGCTAATGCACCAGGTGTCCCTCACAGATGTCAGAACAGGGCTGCTACTGTCTCTGAGCAGCATTCTTCTTCTAGCCTCTCCAGCTGGGTCCAGGGCACGAGAACGGGAAGATGAGTGGGAAACGTTTCTTTCTTGAAGTGGAAAATCCACATTTCAAGTGAATTTCCAAAATCAATTATTAGAAATGCTCCCTGTTTCACCACTGCTTCTTCAGACAATAATTTCAGAACTGTCCTGATCAGCAGCTCTCTGCCTCCTCCACATTACTCCTTGTCTTGGCTGAAAAGTACAAGGAATGCAGGATCCAGTGGCATCAGGACACACAACACAGAGCCACCTCCAAGGCAGCCTCTTTTGCACCATCTGCATGTGTTCAGAGCATGGAGCTGTGCAAGTCTCTCAGGTGCAGATTCTCCTCCCACTGAAGCATAGACAAAAACACAGTAAGGTGAAGAGTTCCTGAGGGCCTCAGTTCCCTGCAGCAGGTCTCTGTTTACTGTCATTTTGCAAACCTCACAACAATTACCATCTGTTTTCAAGGCTCCTCCTGGATTAAACACCAGGCTCCACCACTCCTAGCTGGTGCCCCACACAGCTGGACCTCAGGGAAGATCTGTCAGAAAGGGCAAGCTCATTCTGCGCCATCTCATCTGCAGCAGATAAGGTAATAAGCAGCTGCCAAAGCAGAATTTGCTTCATTTTGTGTAGGGAGGATAAGTAGAAATGACTGAAAACTAAAGAACTTTTCCTGACGAGCTTCTCTCATTTAGCATGGAAATGACAAAGCAATATTTTTCAAGATCCTTTAAAAGACATATAACCAAGACAAACCAGATTTGGGTCATTACTTACCATTCTGTCCTACTCAGCTCCCTATCAAAACTTAATTAAGTGGTGACCTCCACTGCTCTTTGAGCCAAAATTCAGGTAGACTCAGACACTTAATTTGGCTCTGCTCAAATTGTTTTACTCAAAAATGTTTTGCACATAAAATATTTCAAGTTTCTTAAGTGTCTTAAGATTATGCCTTAACCTTGCATGCCAATCTATTCAGATTCAAGTCAAATCCAGAGAAGAAAATGCACAGGTCATGATTTGAATAAAACAGTTTGTGACAGGGACATGGCACTACTCTTTAGTAGACAGCTTTGAAGGTATTACATTTAAAAAGTACAAGTATTTTGCAAATTTGACCATGAATTTTATTTTTCACATATTTGGTGAATATATATATATATCTCGTCTTTTAAAGCTTTTTAGTGTAAAAAGCTATTTTAAAGTGAAATCCTGAAGTAAAATTCTTTCCAGATAAGACAAATATAGCAAAGGGAACAGAAGTGTGAGGGCATATCTAATATGGCAGAAACCACATATTCTATTCAACAACAAGTAAACGTTTTTAGAATAATCACTCCGTTTGAAAGAAGACAAATTAAGTTTTTTACATCCTTTCCCTCCTTCCCCTTTTCTTTTTCAAAGTAGACCCATATGATCTTTTTCAATAGGGAAAGGATTCCTTGGGAATTCTTCTTCTAAATTAGAAAGGTCGGTAGGGGCAGTTGCAAAGTATATCATCAATATTTGCAACCAAATGCAATTATGTAGGTCATTCCAAAAGTAATGCTTACTATATATCTCCATGGAAACTACAACACATACAAAGAGCACAATAACATTATCTGACAGAGCACGTTCTCAGCTAGAAAAGAATACTTTTCAACACATTCACCAGCATTAGATGTGCATTTTCTCAAGCAATGGATAAGAACCTGCATGCCACACTTGTCAAAATCTGTACCAGCAGAGATGACACTGGCACCATCACCACTGCTAAAACACGCTCACTGGGCTCACACCCACTCTTCAGCAAATGACAATGAATGTCAACTCCTGGAGTCTTCTGGGGAATAAACTTCCTGGTCCAGGTAATAGACGGACCTGAGGTGAAGCCTTACTGGACCTGGTGCTCACCAATGAGGAGGAAAGCATTAGAGAAGTTAAGATTGGAGGCAGCCTGTGCTGTGGCGAGTTTGTGATCTGGAGCAGTTTGTGATCTGTAGGAATGCAGGCCTGGCAAAAAGCAGAGTCAGGGCCCTGAACTTCAGGAGGGTAATAATCCGGCTGCTCAAGGAACTGCTGGATGGGATGTCCTGGGAAACTGTCCACTATCACTGATTTTACTCACATCAGACATTAATTCTCTCACTGCTGAAGCAGCCTCCTATGAAGAGAGCAGGACAATTATTTCATAGCAAAACACTGAAATATGCAGCAGGCCTGGCGTCTAACTGAAATGACAATGAAACTGAGCTTGGGATGGAGAGTCATTCCTCATTGATTTGTTTTTTTTTAAATAAACAAAATGGCTTCTTTAAAGATAAATTTGTCTGTCCAAATTTCTCTCTCTCTCCAGGGCTGAGATAGTAGGGCTTTCTAATCTCAGCCACATCTGTGGCACTAAAACTTATCTGGATGAAATTCTGGGACCACTTTTTAGTCATGTAACTCCTCCTTTTGTTTATGGGAAAGGTTTGGTGTGAGCAGTGAGATGTTTTCCACAACATCATCAAGCCCCCTATAGATAACATTAATAATAAAATCTGCTCTAATGAAGGTCTACATGCTCTCAAGTACAAATGAAATATGTGTAGATTATTTTTAAACAGATGGCTTGAAGCAGTTAACAGCAGTTTAATGAGGCAAATGAAAAACAGTTCATGATTTGCTAAACCCTCTCTTTGTGCCTGAATTGTACAACTGTCATTTCCTAGCAATGCACAGGAATAAAGTAAGAAGGCAAGTGCTGTATTAAAAACAAGACAACATGCAAAACATGTTGTAGGGTGACTCCAGCACCTGGTTGATGCTCTGGCATTGTAGCATTTGACTAAGAACTGTTGCTCTGTTGTCAGCAAAGGATTTTCAGAGTGGGATAGGCAGATAGGCAACTGTCTGAGGGCAGTAGTGAAGTGATTTAGCTGATATGAACTTTCATTAGGAAATTTACACATCCCATTGCCATTAGTTGTTGTGGTATCAACTGGCCTTACACAAAGCACTATCTACACAAGATCCTTTTCTTTTTACATAGGAAACTCTTGAAGAATTGTTCTTCCGCTTATCTTCTGGGTGCCACTGATAAAACTTCAGTTGCATCTTCATTTTATGTAGTTGGGCTTAGTGCCTCTCAGCTGCTCTAAATAGGTGCAAGCTCCCTTTCTAATCCTTTAATCCAGAAAGCTGAAGCTCTAGAAACTGCAGTTGCTGCAATCCACAGTGGAAATTCAACCTAAGCCACGGTGGATGGCTTAAAATTGCAAAAACTTGTAAATTAACCGTAGCGGAGGCAGCCTCAATAAAAAGCGGTAGAGGTGCAATTTTTAGTCTGATATGAATCATTTATCACTAAGGAACATGTTACCAGCATGAGAATTTTTCTACAAACATGCAGATTGCTACATAAAAGACCTGCATTCAAAAAGCACATTTAAAAATGCAATGCCAAGGATTCAGAAATTAGGAGACAGCTGAGCATACATTACTTTCTGTTCTAATGCCTGGTGCCACAACAGACTGAAGAAGAGGAAAAGACCAGCTCAGCTTTTCCGAGCCTGGGGATGTGTGATGATGAATGCTCTGCACACAGAACTCTAGGGAACCCAGCAGCTGGACTCTAAAAACTCCATACAGAGAAAGTAGACACAAATATTTTTCAAAGGCTTCTAGCGGTCCTAGAACACATAACTCCCATAACACTTAATATCTAAGACATGATCATTTTTTTTAGGTTCTCAACTGTACTTAGGATAAAAAAACCCAAACCCAAAAACCTTGAATCAGGGCATAACCATATTGCTTCTCTAACTTGATTTAGAAATGGTTGAAGCATTTCTTTCAAAGTTCTTACAAAAAAATCCAAAGCAAAACAAAAATCATAAATGGGCAGCTTGAGGCAGAACATTCCAAATGTAGCTTCTAGATTTCGGAAGCTACAAATAAAAGATCAGCAATGCCTTCACACAGATCTCCAGTATGAGGGGCTATTTTACCTCGCTGCACCAGGGCAATACAATTCCTAATAGAACTTTATGATTAAAAGTACACATCGGGGAGACGCATTCTTCCTCCACAGAATAAAAGTACAGACTCTCTCCCCAAACTTGTCACCAAACTGTATTTCTCATATGATCATCAGAAGGTACATCTTCCCACATAGCTCAGAATGCGAATTCTCTCTGGTAGAAGACATAGTCAAAATAAATGCACTACTGCGATTCACCTGAACTCTATTACTGGTCTAGAAAACAATCTTGACTTAATTGTAAACAGTCAATTGCACAAACTCCCTCCTTTGATAGGAAATGAATGAGTTAAGACTGCTTAAAAACAGTTTAGATATCTGGAGACTCTGGTGCAAGAAACAATTACTAAAGAAATACTAGATTCCAAAGAAAACTTTAAAAACTTACAGAATATGTGTCAAAAGATACACTGTTAGGCCCCAGTCATTTTAAATTAGCTGTTTTCTAGGTCAACAGTCTAACACTCAACAATATCAGGTGGTACTGTAAGACATGCTGAATTCTATTAATACAGACTGATTTATAGTGAAGAAAACAAATGTTAATTATAGCTGCTAGAGGACAAACCACATAGTCTAGATATTGATGCGCTCCCCATCAATAGCATGGTATAAAACTGTAGTTTGGTAGTACAGCAAAATAAAATACTCAGTTCATTACACATCAGTGTATCCAAGCACTTTTATAACCATATATGAATCTTTAGGAATTCTTCATACACATGTCCTTTGAAAATTCACACAGATATTTAACACCAGAACTTTCAGTAAACAAAGCTTATATTTGTTTAGATCTTTCAGCATCCTGATGAACAGAACAGCAGAACATCTTAACCTTGCAGACTTATTAAAACACATTCCTTGTAATGAGCCACTCCGCCGTATTTCATTAAAACAAAGTTTTAATGGATTAACTTGCCCTCAGCTCCTAATGAATAATCAAATTTGAATGCAGTCTTTTCTTGGAACATGGATAATTACATTGGTATATGGTTGTAAAGCAAAAGGGCAGGGAGAATTTCCCATCAGAGATTACATGCATTATTTTGTATTCATAACACACACATATTCCTAAATACAGGAGAAGACAGAGTACTCTAGTGAGAAAAATTAAGGAAATAACGCCAGGATAGCATAAAAAATTAAACAGCAAAGAACCACTCTCACCTCATCTGCAACTGCTATTGGAAGTCTAGAGAAAATGTTGCATTTTTATTTGCTCATAATGTACTGAACCGAAAGCAGATTTGAAACTGAAAGCAAACAAACAACAGAAATAAAACTCAAAAAATGCCTGCATCCAGTCCTCAAACCAACCATCACATACATGGCACAGCTCCAGTTTTTTAACTGATGTTCCAGTAACAAATAAAAATGAAATTCACTTGCTAAATCAAATAAATGAGCAGAAATGAAGTCAAGTTGGGAACTACTTCTTCAATAAAAGATTTTAATCCTGAATCATTTATACCTTAGAAAGAAAATCTTTTCCTTAACACCAGCAGGGAAAAAGAAAAATCACCCACAGTTTAAAGCACTAAAATCTACCGTCCAACAATGGTAGATATTATTACCATCTTTTTCACTAGCCATAACTAACATATCAACCTGTTAATTAATGCAATTGTATTTTTAGATTTCTATTTCCTTTAATCTTTTGGAGGACTATTTCATTCTTCCATACTATTCATTTTACCTTACAATTCGCACTTCATTTAATTAATCCTTCCTTATTCTGACAAGTGGGGATGCCTACAATGTGAACACACTTTCTTTCTCAAATGATCTGGATAGGAACTACTGAGTATGAAAGAAATAACAAGTAAGGAAACTGACAAACACCCAGGCACTAACAAGCTGGTGGTAACTCTTCAGCTCCTCAACTGAGGAGCTCAGAAAGATGCTATTCAAACACAGCCCTGATGAATTAACTTGAATATCACACTAAGGGGCAAATGTGACTGTCATATGATATTTGGTGAGACTATTGGGCTGTGCAAAACATGGGACAGCTTAAGGGGTTTGTGATTTCATGCCAAATTTACAATTGGATATTAAGGGGAAGGCTGAAGGCAGAAAAAGGGAAGGATCAGGGCGGATTGAGGAGTGGAAAGGAGAAGTGGGAGACTGGGTGGGTTAAAAGTGCCTGGCTGCAGACCTGAAGCGTCCAGTGAGTAATCTATCCTTTCTTATTAAATCCTTTTCTTCACTAATATTTGTCCCATCTCACTCACTATCCTGTGTGTGAGTGCTGTGTGGTGTAAACATTGGCAAACAGAGAATAGGCCACAGGTCACAGAGCCTGCAAGTCTATGTGCCAGCAGCTGGAGAATGGTGTGCGGCTCAAAGCAAATACAAAAAAAAGTGGGTCACAAAGACCCAAGTCTGTGCATCACCAAATGGAAAGACCTGCCTGTGCTTATTTTTACCAGTAAATTTAATCCCAAGTGCACATCTGTACATGAAACACGTTAGCAAACTGAAAGTTAATAAAGGTCGGTGAACAGGAGGCCAGCATCTGCAAAGACCCAAGGTCCAGGCTGATGTCTGATGTCTGGATAAGGGACCTGGGTAATGAGGTACATGAGGTAATGAGGTACAATGCCTGTGCATGAGGTAATGAAGTATGCTAGTATTTAAAATAACCCTGAGCGTGATGGTGCCTGTGGAAAGAGGGTGCAAAAAACTGGGGAGCATGAGCAAGACTTTGCCACCTGTACTTACTACGTTGAGTGCTATATGTGAGTGCTACGTGCTTAGTCTCAAAGTTGCGGAACCTGTACTGGCTCAGCAACAGCCACAACCTGGACTGAGACAGAGATACCCCCTGGCTCCCAAAATGCACTGAGCTGGGCTTCAAAAGCTAGGAAGGAGCAGTCGCCAGGTGGAGAGTCTGATGAACGTGGCAGTTAACATCTTAGCATCTTTCAAAAGTGTAGTACAAACCTTCAGATCTTTTTTCTCTCAGTTTTCTTTTAGATACTGACAAATAAATGCAGATAGATTATTCTATGTATTCTTTACAGTTTCATATCAGAAATGAAAATAGAAAGGGTGTATTACTCATGGTTTGCCTATTACCTGCAAGTTTAAGTGAAGAGGTTCAGGTAATTATCCAGGTCAGCTTGACAGCATTAATCTAAATCCACCTCTACAGGTAGGCAAAAAAAAAATTAGGACCCATTATTTGTGTGGATTTAGTGAAGATATTTTAAAGAAAATATAGATCTGACCCAACTCAATTAAACCCACGGAGGCCTTTCTAAACAAAACTCACAGGTTGCTCTGAAAGTAGTGCCTTCTATTTATTTCCAGGGGAAGTACAGCAGATAGAAAGATTACAATAACATTATTTGAAAAAGCACATTCTCAGCCATGCTATTTTACAACATAGTCACCACCATTGGCTGTGCATTTTCTTCAGCAATGAACAAAAGTCGGCACGCTGCACCCATAAAAATCTCCATCAGCAGAAGTGACTCACTGTTACTGTCACCACAGCTGAAATACACCACCCACTACCTCACTGTGCTCATATCCACTGTTTGGTCTCCACAAACAAATGAGTAGCATCATTGAATGGCAACGGGTACCTTTTTTTCCACATCAAGGAATTTAGTGACACCCCTTTGCTTCATCTGCTCTTCTATGTCAGAGTGCCTCTCTGCTGCCATGTCACATGGCAACAAAATGTAATGGAATACTGATGGGAAGGTTCAGTCTCTACTGCCGTACCAGCAACATCTGCCTCTGATGTAATGTGCCAACATAATAAAATAGGAGGAATTACTTTTGGAGCAGCCCCCCTATTTTAAAGTTAGAAACTCTTATTTTGGCTTAACTTGAGCATCTGCTGTTGGAAAATGAGAGCCCACCACTTGAATTGAAATAACACATTCACAAAGAAATTTGTTTGGCTTATTTTAGGGATGGTCTACAGCTTATACAACTGCAAAGCGGAGGACAAATTTCTCCCATTCAAACACCTTGAGTGAGCCTCCACTTATTCTGTATAACAAATGCAGAGAAATACAAGAAAGTGAGAAAACAGACAGAAGGTGCTAAGGCAGGTTAAATATCTGTGTGAATTCTCTTGTGTTTATTTATAGGACAGTCATCGCTTTACGTATGAAATAAAGCATTTAAGTTCAGTGCATTAAATAGACATATATGGTCTGATGGTACATAAACAAATCCTTGTACAACAGATGACAGAGTGTCTTCCAGTGGACTTTTCACTGGGGTCTCTTGCAAATCTATCTAAAAGGATTTGTATTAGGTCATGGTACATGACCAGAGCACTGCACAACAGCATTCCACCAGTGGTAATTTCAGTATTGGCCATTACATTTCTAATAGCAACGCTCAGCTCACACACTGTAAATTCACACACTAGCTTACTCTAAAGTAACTTGTTAATGCGCTGTTACATCACTGAACACAGAAGGCTAGAATACAAGATACATTTTACATTTTTTCTTATATTCACGCATATGAAAGACATACACAGTCTAAAAAAGAATTTTACTCGAACTGACACAACTTCCTTTTAGACTCAAGACAGGTAACTATAGATAGATCAGTTCCAGTATCTGAGATATGAACCCAGAGTGATTTCAGCTCCTTTTCAGGAGAAAAGGAAGAAACGTTAGAACCAGATGAAATGTAACAACATATTATCAGCAGTGAAAAGCAGAAGGAAAGAATGCACAATTTATAGAAATGTACAAATAGAAATGGCATTTTGTTACGTGCCAGTAAATGATGCAGACTGCCATTTCCTTTCTATCGCTGTTTTAGTTGGCATTCACATCTAACTTGTTTTAAAATGTACCTCAGAATAATATACTCAATATTACATTAAAAAAAAAAAAAAAGCTTTTCTTCAGCACAAAGTAATTTCTATAATTCTGTAATCTCTTGTTTTTAATCAGAATTCTAGACAATTCAGGTATAAACCTGAATAGCAGGCTTCTCTAGAAAGCACTGGCATAGCTATTGAGAATCATCCCAATCCATTCTATAATGTTCTAATACATCTGTGGGCATTGCAGCCCTTCTTTCCACCAAAAGTCCCAGCAAGATGACAACTCCTGAACTGAACCAATCTAAAAGCTGTCTACTGCACTACTCATGCTGTAATACCTGCACATAATAAGCTTATACACAAATATTTAGCCTGTCTATCACAGCCTTTTCCCCCTGGCTATAACTCCCCGCTACACAACACTAAGTACCCAGTCACACACTGCTACCTTACAAAGCAGTTTCGCTGGAAAGTTGAGATGAAAAATGCGACCAGTAAGTCATTTACCTGGCATTTTTTAGGATTAGGTTTTATGGCACTCAAATGGAAAGAAATAACAGACAGAAACAGTAGAAAGAGAAGGGAATCTACCACCAAAACTGCTCCTCAAGTGAAAAGTGAAATGTATTAAATATGAAAATTTATATTCATTAAAATGTAAACATTACAAAGGCATGGCTATAGATTGGATTTATGTGATGCTATACAGCTCAACTTGTTAAGTACCTGAAGCCATAGTCACATCCTTGGTGAAACTGTAAGTATTTATAAACTGGTAAGTTACTTCACTGATTATATTAGTTAAATGTACCAAAAATATTGACTGGTATGAGTGAATTAAGAATATCTTTGTGAGTACCAAAAGAAGCAAGCAGAACAACACATTAAAAAGGATGGCTTGTCTCAGGATACTGTCTCCAGAGCACCATTTCCTAGCAATGGAATTCAGGAGTGTGCTGCTTATATCAAGACCAAAAAGCCTGCACTCTCATAAATCAAACCACAGCACAAATAACTCCCTCAGCAGCAGATCCTGCATCCTAACATTAGAAGATGGTAAAAAGGTTGCAGCGTATCACATGCACCACTCCCCATCCCCTAACCCCAATAAGAGAAAAATTATGGATACATGTTTAGAGAAAGTTTAAGTGTGGAAAAACAGCTGTGATCCAGCAACATAGCCAAGATCTACACCAGCAGCTGAGATATGAACTTTCAGTTTGTGAATCTAATTCATCTCATGGAAGGTTCTGGTAGACAACATAACATTTGGATTCTGAAGTACAGTAGTATGATGTAAGATCTTACATGTTCCAAAGAGTTACTTCAAATAAATCTTAGATATCAGTGTGCAAAAGTCTTTTGTCTGCAAAGGGAAGAGACTGAAAAAAAAACAACCAAGGAACTCCTGTATTCCTTATACAGTATATTTATGTATGAGACAGATTTATTCTACCTATTTCACACTCTTCATGTCTTAGTTGGAATACTGTACAGATTAACTGAAAAGCTAAATAGAACTGATCCAAGTCTGAGGAGGAGGAAAATGTTAAAAGGAAAATGTTAAAAGGAAAAGAAATAACAACGGCACAAGAAAGCCCACAAAGGTCAGGAACAAGAGTTACATATATCTAGGTCAATAGAGTTCTGAAATAATGTTAAGAAACTGCAGAAAGTAATTTGTACAGGATAAAGTTGTATCAAACTAAAGGTAAGAGAAAAAAAAATCAGAAATAGGCGGCATTTCCAGGAACTGAAAGAAAATTCAGGCTTTCCATTGTTTCTGTCTTTCCAGTACTATGGTTTATAACAAGCCAAACACAGTGCTCTTTGAAATTATCTTCTGAGAAAGACATAAACAAATGTATTGCCCTTAAATAGCAATGTGAGAAGGTCAAAAAAGAAAAAAAGCAGAATGATGGGATTCTTGTTCTCTTGTCCCCACAAAACTTTTCAGGATAGGTTTATAAATGCTGAATGGGTGAAGTCTTAGGAACACTACCAAAAGGACCCTGATTTACCTGGGGGAAAAGAAGTAAAAAACTAATTCCAGGAAATGTTTGTGATGATGGAGCAGTATGAACAAAAACAAAAACCACCCCAAAAACCCCCATGTTCTATAAGGATTCTATTTCTTCATCTGCACTCGTAAACTCCACCCCCAACTTCAAAATTCAATTTAAAAACATCAAGGTTAAAACTTCCACCGCATGTTTATTTTCATGTACTTGGGTTTCTTCCCTCTCCTGAGTTGTTAATCCTGAGCAATGTTAATGAAATTGATACAAAGACCCTGTAGAATCCCAGTGATATGCTGCATTACACTGACTCTGATGAAAGCTGTAGAAGCACTTGGTTTGGAACAAAAAAAAAACCAAAAAAAACCCAACAGACAGAATTATTTCAGTAAAAACAAGTTGCCCTTTGTGCAAATTATAAATGACTATTTGTATTTACTCGCTTTTTTTTTTCCTGGATGCACTGGTAAGCCTAGACGTCACAGTAATCTATATATTCATTTCAAAACGTGCTGCTAATGCACTTAACGTACACTGCACTCTGAGGAGAATTTTGGTCTTAACAATCAAAGTTGACAACTCTATACACAGTCACTGCAATAATAGCTGTATTCATTTCCCTCACATACCAGATTCAAAGTCAGAAGCAAATTCTCAGTTTGCAAGACAGAACATGTTCTACGGGTTATTTACAGCCAACCACTGAAGTCACCAAAACCTGTCAATGATGTCAAACAAGACAAAAATAGACCATCTTGCTTTTTTTTCCTAAATAAACTTACATTCATAAAAGATGAAGGAACAGAAGCCTTGAAGAAAAAGAACTCTCCCTTCATCACACCCATTACAGAACACTCAACCTTTCTTGGAGAAACAAACAAACAAAAAAAAGCTTCAAGGAAAGAAATCAGGATTGCGTCCATGTCTTCATGTTTTCTTTCTCTGCCTAGACTGTCAGCAATATAAATTTTTAAGTTTTCATATCAAAACTGGAAGGCTTTGATCTCTGCTCTCTTATAACAGCAACAGGGCCCGAGGGAATGGCATGGAGTGGCATCAGAGGACGGTCATATTGAGGGTTAGGAAAAGGTTCTTCACCAGAGGGTGGTGGGGTCCTGTAACAGCTCACCAGGGCAGTGGGTACGGCCCCAAGTTGCCAAGAGGTCAAGGAATGTTTGGAAAATTCTCAGACACAGGGTTTGAATTTTGAGCATTCCTGTGTGGAACGAGAGGTTGGACTCGATGATCCTTGTAGGTCCCTTCTAACTCAAGATATCCTATTTTTATATGTCATTTTCACAAGCCACTGTGAAGAATTACTTTTAAAAACTTCAGTCCCCAACATCAGGTTACAATCTTCATATTCAACCAAGTGAAAGACGTCAAATTTAACAACCACAAACATGCATACTTCCTCAGTCACCTATAAAAAGTACCTAACGCTAACACTGCAAATGGTAATCCACTAACCAGATGACTTGCAGATGAAAAATAGGAACAAAACCAAAATGAAGGAAACTGCTTTTCCCTCTCATTCTGTTTGAATGCAGATATTATCAAATGATAAAACTAAAAGATATGCATCGAATTTCTTAGGAATCTGCTTTCAGAACATAGCATATAAAACCAAGTTACGTGAACTCAGAATGACTGGCAAAAATTGGTTTTAGAAAATTGGAAGTCAAATTAATTCATCTAGATTTCATGTTTTTCAGCTGTGCTGCTCACGCCTCACAGAATAAATCTTCTAATCTCCAACTCAGCAACAAAGAAACAGAGCTTTAGTTATGAATGAATAAAATAAGAATACTTACGCTGACCCCACCGGCCTGTTCTCGGGTTCAAATAATTTGGATAAAGTCCATTAGGACGATCCATTTTTTGCAGTAACTTCCGAATGTGCATGACCTAAATTAAATCAAGAATCAGGATCACCACTAACAACTTCAATCTGCTCTGCATATGTTTTTCTGTTCAGACATATATTTTCTTAAACTTCATCTGAGAAGCTCTCTTGGGGGCTTCCTTTATCTTTTTTTGCTTTTAAAGGGTTGAACCACAAACATCTTCTAAAATGATGCTTTTTAAATGCTTGTTGAAAGAAATGAAAAACTTTTGTTGTAAAATCTGTACTTCAAAAAATAAACCTGCTTGGTAAGAAAGAATTTACTTGTTACTTACATGCAACTAAATTGCAGAATGTTACAAAATGTTGTACAAAAGGCAACTTCCTTTAATGCAGTTTATGATGAAAGAGTATAAAAGTCACATGTATGACTGAAAAAAACTAAATTTGAGACCCACCTTGTTGTAATATACTGGATCCCCTGTTAAATAGCTGAGGTGGACAAATTCCATATGTAGAGTACCAAATTCAGCAAGGATGCTGCTGCCTGCAGAAGCCCAGCCCCAGTTCCGACCCACACCGCTGAGTTTCAAGAAATATATATGAAAAATCAGAAAAAAGAACAAAAAAATTAGAATTACCATACACAGTGCTAGTAACAACCACACCAGCAAATTAAAAAGGTAATAGCAAAGTAATAATCTGTGCTTAACATAATGAAAATTGTGGCACGACTGACTGGTTGGTTAGTTGGTGGGATCTTCTTGGGAAAAAAAATGCAGTAAGTTAATGAACGGTTAGATGTGATTGTAATTCTGTGCATTAAGACACTGATTTAATGCCTTAATAGTGAGCCCAACTTCAACTGTCATTTATTCATTCCATATTCCCAAGAACAAGAATCAAAAGCAAATATCAGATGAGACAAGTATAATTTTGAAATTGGCAGAATTTGCTTCCTTGTTCTGTCAAACATTTGCTGTCTTATCCTTACTTCTGTAAGATACACTTAATGTCAGTATATAGATGGTTGAATAAGACAGGAGTGGGCCTTATCTGTGCCTGCATAGGAAAACTATATGTTTATAGAAAGCAAAATATGTGAGTTCCTCAGACTGGCATAAGGAATCATCAGACTGCATCATACCTTAGATTTTTCGCACTCAGAGACATCTCACTAAATCATAACTCCTAAATTACCTCTGGTTTAATTTGATTCATGAGTTTTCATCATCTTCCAGGATTTAGTCCTTTAACTTAGGAAGTTAACCATACCATCCTGGAGATTACTGGTGCATTCTCTCAAGTAAGATCAGTTATCAGTAAAACTACAATCAGACTGCAATGTATTTATATGTTTTTAAAATTATAATATAGAAAGAATAAAAATGTAAATGAAAAACATCAGTAATGAAGCAGAAATTGCAGTTCTCACCTGAGACAGAACACCTTTAAAAATGCAGTAAGCACTGCTGGAAGACTATAGAAACAAAATTATAGCCTCCTACAATTCTTTAAAATAATTAAATAATTAAATAATATATATGTGTGTATATATATAATTATTATATATATATATATATATATATATATAAAATTAATAATTATAATAATCCTTCTATCAGGTCCTTTATTTTATTGCATGTCAGCCTTGTGACATGCAATCCACATATACATGTGCCACTGTCACTGCCTCATTGCAAGGCAGCCACTGTATCTCCAGCTGTGATGCCAGCAGGCTCTGTACATTACCAGGAGACAGATACAGTACAAGTACTAATTAACAAGAAAGTTCTCGTATCCTAGTAATAAAAACATAAAAAATGCCTTGTGTCAAAGAGTGCTTTCAAAATTTGAGTAAAAACTCAGCACTGAACAAGCAATACAAGATAAATTAGACAAGGTACTTCTACCCTTGTCCACAAGGCGATCTAAGTTCAATAGACAGCTGAACAGTCACCTAAAGGAGCCTATCCATCTCCACTGACCATAGTGGATTTCTCCACATTCACCTTCATACAGCTGAACTGCAAAATAAATTAATACCTCCTCAAACATTTAGAGATTTCTGAAAGTAACACACAGCTCACAAAGCACATAAAAACCAACAAATTTAATTGTGGCCTGCAAACATTTTTGTTTTCCATATGAACATTGTTTATAATGACTAAAGAACTAACATTTAAGCTATAGGACAACAAATGGCATAACATACTCAGTATGGTCTAACAGCAGGCTGAATTCTTATTTAGAATTAGGAAAAATATTAATGGTCACAATTTATTGCAGTTAATGAGGTAGGACAGTCCAAACTCTATTAAAGTTATCTTTAAGTGCCAGGAATAACCATAATCTACAATTGTACTACTCAGAATTACTAATACCATATGTCATTTTTTCAAGTTAGGGAAGCTTGAGAAAAACACTTCCCCACAAAAGAAAACTCATTACCTTTTCAGATTTACCATTGCCCATGGTATACCCGTAGGCGTGTTGAAGGCTGGAAGAAGTTTTCCTGCCAGCTGCACTGCTTTGATCTTGAAAACCTAAGATAGTAGGATCAATTGCAGAAAGTTACAAATTCTGATTTATCTCCAAGATCTGTAAAGATGGAAATTTCTTTGTCCCACCCACACTTTTTATATAAAAAAGCATTACATTGAAAAAAAAAAAAAAAAAAACACCAAAAAACCCAAACAAACAAAATAGATTTATTTTCACTTGTTCATTTCATGAACACCACTAAAATTTGAACACGAGAGGTAAACTTGGCATTTTAATGTCTCTGCTTCCATGCTCACCAGCAACGCAGCTTACATTCCTACGAATGAGGGCTATCAATCCTCCCCCCACCTCCTTCCACCATTATTATTTCAAGTGTTATCTAAAGCAATCTTTAAAATATTCTTTTAAATATACTCACTTTCGCAGCAAAAAGCAAAAGAGAATTCTCCCACATAACACACAAGTGATTTTAATTTACAAACAAACAATCCTTTTAATGATACGCTTAATAAAGACAGAGCTGCTAACTTTTTAGGAGCACTGTCAAAGCAAAACAACACACGTTGTTTTGCTCCCAAAACTCTTCTTTCATTGACAATACATTTAAAACATTCAAAAAGGCTTAATATTTCCTCTCAAGTCCGGCTACAAATACAATTTACTGACAGGACAAAATGACTCTTAATTTCCAGCGTTGTTACTCACGTCTGTAAAAATGCATTTTCAGAGCATAAACCTGCAGTACCTTTATTTAGAATCTAATGTTCATTAGCTAAATGAGTAGATGGGAGAAAAATCCTTCTAAGCATATATGAAGAATCTTTTCCAAGAAGGCATATTTGGCAGATGCCAATGACACAAAATAGTACTTGCTAGCATACATTTCAATTAACTCAATGTGAATATTCCCTGGAAGTATCTTCTTTATTGGGAGACAACATTATTTATCAGTTATAAGTGCTGCACAGACATCTAACAAAAGGAGCTACTGTTCCCCTAAGTAACCAAAGCATCATGGACATATGAAAAAAAACACTGTTATTAACTATCTGATCAATATTCCATAATCAAGAGAAATAAAAGCTTCCTTGAAAGTCTAAGAAAGCTCTGTTGGACTGATAAAAAATATAACCCCTTTCTTTGAAGTCTAGAGGAGGAAAAGAGAAAAACGCATACTGGGGAATCTGAAAAGTAAGCTATCAAGACCATTCTCATTTTTCATATGAAGGTGAGAAAAGATCAATATCTTAATATTTTAGAAGATGACTAGCAAGACATGCAATAGACAAAAAAGAATATTAAAGGTGACATCTAACTGTATTTGATGCAGTGGACTATGGAGAGATGGAGGCGGATAGGAAAGTAATGAGCCAGGAAAAGACTTCTACACAGATACTCCAAATGAGTTTTAAGATGAGGTATGTCTAAACTGAAAAAGAGGATATTGGAATCATCAGAATAGAATCTGATGAAAATGTGAAGCAACAGAAGCAATGTGGTTTGAATGCTTTTCAGCAATATTAGGCAGTCGCTCAGAAAATGCACTTTCACTTAACAGAAAATTCATACAATGCTCTAACTTTGAATAAAGGACCAAGTTAAAACAGGAAGGCATCCTAGTAATAAGAGGGACAGTATAGGTAGAGTCTACAGTAATTAGTATAGGTAGAGTCTACGGTAATTGGGAAAAGAGAAGCCCTGAAGAGAAATAAAAGAGATGTCTTGGCCCAGATACATATAGATGACCTGCTTCGAATCTATAAACATGTGTTGAAAATGCATTCAGAAATCTTAGATTTTTAGGTACTGGATGGGTCAAGACCAGACAGAGCTACTACCACCACTAGAAGTGAGTTAACCTCTCAATGCTTACTCCGTAACAGAATTTCAGTTGTTCAGAGAAACAGCCACTTCAGCATGTGAGAAATTCAAAAGCCGGTGAGTCAGTGGAAAGCTGTGACTGTTCGCTCAGACAACACCATCAATAGTACCTGTGGAAAACTTGCTGAGATGAGAGAAACCTTCCTGTTAGCTCTGTTGAGTGAGGATTCTAAGTTCTACTGATTTAGCACCAGTGAGTAAAACTGTACCTTTGTTTACCTTTTGCATCAAAGTAAACACTTGAATTCACCACACACAGGCCATTACTTTCAATAGGGAACCTTCTTGCTTACTGCTACCTCAGAGTGCCATGAATACCTTAGTACTTCTGGATAACAGTTCTGCCGAGCTAATTGAAGTAGTTTCTTTCACTAAGTTTCAGCTTGCAGTACTGAACTCTTTGTAGTCTTTTTGTAGCTAACCACCCATTTAAAATCCAGCTTGCCTGTTAGGACTTACTGCATGAGTAACGATAGAAGCCAGTGGTGCAATTTAATGCTGAAAACCAAGATAAGCAGTGCTGCTACAAACTACTTTAATGAGCATTTTTGTTTCATTGTCTGTTTACATATATGCCATACTGCTTTATGAATAAAATGCACAAATGCCAGATGAGCAGCTTTAAATTAAATTTCAATTAAATACATTCTATAAAGACATACAACATGCCCTGTTTAAGGTAGGGAACACCCAAAATCTAAAATAGTGCTAGGGTGCTCCCCACTGCAAGTAGTGGTATCCTGCTATACCAGAAATGAATAGGCTCCTTTTTAACATATTTGCTCCTCGTCAATACCACAGATAAAATGAGAAAGGCCACTCATGACAAAAAGGAGGTGCAATAAGATTCAGGTATCACAGTGTGAAATAAAAGTGGGAAAGCACTGTAGCTGTATTTAATAGATGCATATGGGTAATGACTGTTGAAGTCTGTTACACCTAGAATTTGTCCTGGAGAAAATAAATCTGTATTGATATGAAACTGAGCAAGGCAGTTTAAAACTACAATACGCAGACTGAATTACATAAATACAGGTATACCGATGTATACATGATGCACATGTTCAACAAAGGACTATTTGCAGACATTGTTAAAACATGACTCTAGCTAAGGGCCTTTCACTGTCTCTTGTGAGCTATGAAGATTACCAAGCACAGGACAAACAAGATTTACCATTTCTAAAACACAAAGTCTTTAGACAAGAGAAGACTTGTCCTACAAAGAGACACTCTGTGTATTTATATTACCTGCTCTATACAAGAAAAAAATTAACATGGAAATGAAAAACTCAAACCCATCTTAGAAGTCTAGGAGTGAAAAATACAGGAAACAACTTGAAACTAGGCTATGATGTAAATTGGCTCTGTTTTCTTTGTATGTTTCCTTCATATCCATATTTTTTCTCTATCTATATCAAGTTTTTGCTCTAGAAGATCCAAATGCAAAAAAAATTGGCATGCACTGTAAAACCAGCTAATCGCATTTAAACTACCTGGCACTGGTTAACAGTATCCCAATTAAACTGCATAATTTCTTTTCACTTCCATGGCACTGGTTCCAAAGTTAAATTCTGTCCATTTTTGAAGAGCTTTTGTATCTGAGGTTCTTTATACCAGTCTGCTAACATCACAGAACAAATGCTATGAGGATCTGGCATATAAATACCTACTCAATTGGATAATTCCAGTAAGATATAATGAACTGTCTAGGTGAGCAAGGAACTGGCTGCTTGGAGTTAATTCCACCTTCTATTAATTTTCTGTTGTTATATGGAAGTTGTTTTCAGCCCAAGAAATTTTTTTCTCTCTATTATTCCTTCTTTTCTTACATGAATTCTTTGCTGTAAGTTTGCACACACAAGCCATACTAACATGACAGCTTAGTTGCCTTCTAAAAGTAATGATCCTGAATTTGCACAGCTTACCAAGAAGAATCACTCACACCTAACTAAGCATGCTCCAAAGATGCAAGTGGGCTTATTCACCTACCACTTAAATCATTTCTTCTTGCTGTGGGAGCTTCTGCAGCTCAGGGAACCAGATGTGAGGGTACAGGAAATGTCTGTCATCTAGCTTAGACGTCCCCCCCACTAGTTAAAAGCAGCAAGATAGACTGTTTTAGAGCAAAAAAAAGCAGAATGTGGAGGATAAAATGTATCTGGACAGCCATCAGGGAGCAAAACAAGAGTCATCAAAGGGAAGATGATCAGCATAGAGCTTTACCAGCAGCAAAGCCAAAGTAGTACAGATAAGGCTTCCAGTCCCACAACTCACACAAACTGAAGTATCAGTGAGAAGAAATTAAGGGGCATGACTAAGAACAGAAGGAAAGAAGTAAAAGGTAGGAGGGAAGGAAGGCCAGAAAAATGAATGGAGGGCATAAGTATAGAAGGTAGTAACAAAAAACCATGAAAGAAATCAGGAACAAGAAACACAAGTATGAGAATCACAGAACTGTAGGGGTCAGAAGGATTTCTGGAGGCCACCAATTCCAATCCACCCGCCAAAGCAGGTTCACTAGAATAAATTACGCAGGAAAGTAGCCAGGTAGGTTTTCATTGTTTTCAGAGAATGAGACACCACAGCCCCTCCGGACTGCCTGTTCCAGTGCTGTTACTCTGACAGAGCCAGGGATGGAGATGAGGTTGGCTGGCCTGTAGTTGCCTGGATCACCCTTCAAACCCTTTCTGAGAATTGGTGACACAGGCCACCCTCCGGTTTTCAGGGACCTCTTCCATTCTCCAATATCTTTCAGAGATTATAGTGAGAGGTTTAACAACCATTTCTACCATCTCCCTCAGCACACATGGGTGCATCCCACTGGGGCCCACATATCTGATTATGTTCTTTGGCCTAATGCTCTCTGATCAGACCCACCAAAATCAAAGGTAAATATTCCATTTCCCAGACTCTCTCTTACCTCCAGGTCCTGGGATTGCTGAGGGGCAGTCTTAGTAGTAAAGACTAAAGTAAAGAAGGCATTCGTATCTCTGCTTTCTCAGCATCCCTGCTACCAGGACACTCACATCCATTCAGAAGCAGACCCACACAATCGCTACATCTTTTTACTACTGACATACTCAAAAAAGCCTTTCTTATTATCCTTGACCTCCTTTGCCAGATTTAATCTCAAGTAGGAATCACAGAAACACTGGCAGAACAGTTTCTCATCAGCAGAATAGATTCTTCTGATCTAGAATAGACCCTAAAATATCTGTATCTTAAGATCCCTTTCTAGGTAAAGGTATCCAGGCAAAATAAATGGTATAACCCTATCTTGGTGGAGTATATTTTAATCATCAATCAAAAGCATTTTGCTACTACCAACTGTTCTACAGAGCAGAGTAGCAGGCTATACCATGGTCCTAGAAGTCTCAACCCAACTGGTAATACATTATCTCTGCAAATCCTAGAAAGGAAACAGTGTTATTAGGAAACCTAAAAATAGTTCTAAGTAAAACAATTAATGAGAGTCCTTTCCATGCAACAAAAGACATATGACATCTCCTGTTATTAATCTCTGGCTTTTCTGGCAACATTTGCTCCTGATACATTCTGCACTCATGTAAAATACCTTTCTAATTTCTCCCATACTTTTGTCTACTACGTCAACTCTTTCGTTCTTCAGCTGTGCTTACATTGAATCAGTTCCTACTTTAACAGTTATTCCTGTCTCCTGTTTCCCTTCAGTGTGCCGCCAAGCTTTCAATTTGAAATCAATCTTGATTTCCCCTTCAGACTTTGGCAGAAATGACTCAGTCCTCCTTAGACTGTATCTGCCTTTACCAAAAGCTAAACATAGTGTGAAGTAATATGTAATTTCATCCACGTACATTCACACCACGTACACTCCCTCCTCCCATTGGTATGATGTGACAAATCAGAGTGCAAAAATCACACCCTGAAAAAAAAAACCAACAAGAAATCACATAGCTTTTACATTCACAAAGCATCTTTTACACAGCGTCAGTTATACTTCATTACATTGCACATGAAAGTGAGTAAATAGTATTTTGTTGTGTTTGATTTTTGTAATGGATGAACTGGTTTGTTTTCAAAAGATTTACAGACATATTTAGTTTATCTACTGTTAATACATAAATAAGGACCAAATTACTAAAAAAAAGAAAAAGGAAAGCGGAAAACAAGCTATAAATCATGAATTATTAAGTAAGAAGCCTTCATGGTTGCATAAATTCTGCAAGGCACTTGGAAACAAACAAACAAACAAACAAACATTTATTTTTGAAAATGGTAGAAGAAATACCCTACATTCCTGCAGAATAATTTATGCATCTTCTGGCCTGAAGAAGAAGACAAAGATTTTCTTCTTTTATGCCTTGCAATCAAAGGCTCAGAGCAGTGATCTCATCTTTTGTATAAAGCATAATGAAAATATAAATACTACATTAACTTTAACTTTAAATACTACTTGCTGCCAGAGTGAAATCTCATATCCTGATTATTGACACATCCAGGACATTTCTGCACCTTTTCATCATCTTTCTACTATTTCTGATGCTTTTACACATCCTTTTAAAAACATTACTACCAAGAAGTTTGCAGCATAAAAATGAGGTTTTATTAATGTCTTAAACAGAAATAAATTCCTCTTCGTGTTCAAACGTCATAAATCCAAATGTTTACATAGGCTTTTTGTGACAGGATTTCATATCAAAAGCTCAGATTCAAGCTGAGGTGAGTTCTACACCTTCAAAGTCACAGCCACTCAAAACACATTCCACTGTTCTGCTGATCAGGTCAACACCGGTTATTGCTGTGGGTTACTTTTTGTTTAGTTGCTTTACTTCCTTATAACTAACAGCCAGCATCTACATCATTGGCAACATTAAAAATGATTTCATTTGTACAGTTCAAATTATTGACTTAATTTCAATAGTTTTCTACTTAATTGCCATTTCAACACTAGCAAATCAACAGACAGCTCATACACTGCTATGAGAAAAATTTTGTTATCCATTCTCTATTAGATTGATGACCTCATTTTCTGTTAACTCAGTCCTAGAGGCAGGGGAGGAGGAGTGAAAATGGACTGACTCACAGATACCTAGGTCAGCTTAAACGACCTATTCTGAATATACATTGTTTCAGGTCAGGCTTCTACATGAAATGCTGTATTTTGAATTAGAAAAAATGAACGTTACTAGGCCAGGGAGCTTCTTAGTCATTGCAATGAAGACATTTGCTGGTTTTACAATTAATAAATTCTAAAATATTAAGCAGATGGCTTAACGAACTCTTGATAGCTGGTAGATTTGAAAAGCTCATCTTTGTCACACATTCTCAGAGGCAACAAGACTTTTCTAAGTGACATTTTGCTTGTTTTTACTTATTTTGGTTAGCTGCCTTTGTAGCATTCATGGTGTTTATTTCATTTTTCTCTCTCAGTATCTGCTCTTCTCTAAGCACATTTTAATATTTAAATCCCTTTATAAAGATGGAAATCTAAAGCAACGAATGCAAACAAGTTCCAAAACATAAAACCAGCCAAAGATGCCTTGTGCTAAAAAGTGATCACACCTGGAGTTGAATTTTATCTTTGTTTTAGAGTGAAAAGAAACGTTTAATAAGAACAAAACCAAACAATTGTATGGTCTCAGCTGACCAAAAAAGATCCCAACTTCCTCTCAAAATGAAATCAATTATGAAAACCCTTAGTGCAGAAGCTAGCAGAGGAAACTTGATGGGTAGAAATTACTGTTATATACTGCCAACAGTACTGCCAGTAAACGAACATTAAGAAAGTGACAAATTAAGACTCAGTGCTTACTGAAAGCAGTGTCCATCAGCATCAGTGTGACTGCTACACTACTGAAGAGGGAGAGAAAAACTAATAGACACGACCATCAGGAAATACTTGGCATGCAAGAGATGACAAATGATCTATTTTTTCTTAACTTTTAAAACCCTTCAGGTGAACACAACCCAAACTTCAAGAGCGGCTATTATTATACAGTTAAAATTCTTTCTATGTTAAAACAGCTTACCCTTCAATTCTACCTCTTTAAAGCATGTTGCATCAATGAGCAAACCTACTTCCAACCAACCTACAGCAAACAGAACTGCAATGAATTAACTTTTCTCCTCTTTTTCACATCTACTGGTGCTACACTGTGTTAACATGCTACAATACATCATTAGACTAACTAAAAATTGCCCATCAAGAAAATGTTTACTCCAGGAAACAGAAATACATAGATATAACAACCTGGCAGATACAACAACCTGGAACAGGTTTATTTTGATTACTTGTTCATTGAGTACTGCATACATAACAGCCTTTACTCCTCAAATGACAGATTTCATGTTGAATTTATCCACACAAATTAAATCACCCTGCCCAGAAAGATGCATCATTTTCATGGTGTTTATAAAAGAGATAAAAGCAATCACGTAGGGGAACTGTTTATATATAAGGCTGGTATAGGTAAACACAGTAAATCATTAATCTTTTTCACACTGCAAATGCCATAAGGAAATAACTTTTTTCAACAATAAATCTGTACGCTATTACTTTGTTGTACTGATAAATCAGCAGCAGACGATAACACTGTCATAGCAGTATTAGTATCCACCATACAGCAGTCACTAAATAATATTTGCTTTCTTTTCTTTACTTGATGCTAGTTCTTTGCACAGCAACTGACACTTGTACCTCAGGCTTCTGCTATACGTTATTGCCAGCAGAAATGTTTTATGTGCTGTTGCCAATCACATTTCAATGCTTGGTGAAACTTAACTTCATGACAAAAACCAAGCTCCCAACAAGGGCTCTCTCCATAGACAAATGTTACTCACAGATAAGATACCTTGTTTTTCTAAAGGGAAGGTGGGGCTACACCAACATACCTCATGGATCTCATTGCAGACTGCTAACAAGTAACCTCTAGTCAAAGCATATAAATATCACTTATTAATCCTGATTTTTCACTTGGTTTATAAAGCAGAACATACACAACAACTGGAAACTGCCCCACAGTTCTGCTGCAAACAGCTGCTGCAGAATTCCCATGGAACTCCTATAGCGAGGCCTAGCAGGATGCCACTGCCTCAGTGTTTGGCTTTATTACAGGCTTCCCTTCAGATGTTTATCAAGAGACTTAAGTCTGAATTTACAGAGACCACCATGACCCAAAGAAAAGAACAATCTTAGATGATGCATAGGCTTAATCAATATTAAAGAAGTAGTATGTAGGAAAGCATAATTAAGATTACAGCAAATATATTTAACTACTAAAAGTGAACACGACTGAAAAACACTGAAATCAAAATTTCAGCTAAATGTCATCAACTGCCCTGGACACAAAGACGCCCCACAGCAAGCTCTTGGATACGCTCACTCCAGGTACGTTCTCACAAGATCAGACGATACAGTTTCCATCCCTCAAAAATACACAGGATCTCAAATCCTAACACAGACACATCTTGAACAGCAAGAACAAGATATAAAGCGTGCTGTGAAATTACAGCAAATTCAATAATTACAGCCAAATCAAAAATGCTTAGTCAAGGCTGAAAGTTTATGAAAGTACTGTAGGCCAAAACAAGATGTATTAATTAAAGTTTACTATCAAAAGACTTCAGGCACTATCATCAAGACCAGCATCTTCCAATCCATACAGTCACCGCAAGGAGGAAGGAACACTGCTATTCAGTTTACCAAGTACCTTGAGCAACACCAAGGCCTAGTATGTTTGTGGACTGCCACGTGGTGTCACAAACAAGGATGGAGCTATAGCCCTAAGAAAGGTGCAGCCTTGACATGTAGGAGGCAAGAGACCCCATCAGCTGGGGAGATGCAAATAACTCTGTAACCATCAGTGGATGGCGCTCATTTCTGCACAGATAGCACTTGTCCCATAATAAGAAACTGAGTCACTACAGAGAGAAAACTTCTTGGAGCAAGGAATGAGTAAAAAGTGGTCCTGAAGAACACCCAGAAGATGGTGGCACTGCTGCTTCCCTTCCCGCTGCTCCTGTTTTTCCTGCAAATCTTGACTCAGAAAACTGGTTTCATCAAAGTTATCAAACAACTGGGAGGGGGTTACTGCCTCCCAGTCCCTTCTTAACAAGCACATATCCTGCAGTACAGGCTTAGCCAGCTTCACTGGTTCCAGCCATATCAGAAAATTCACTTTCTCAGCCTTATGTTGTCTTCCCTCCTACTTTGGTGAGACTGTGTCCTTCCTTGAACAAATTTCCATTTGGAAAGCAGAAAGTCTAATAGTGTCTTCACAAAGGCTTGGAAGCAAAGAAACTGCTCCTAGTAGGTTTCAGCATCTTCATTGCTGTCTTTTGGATGGTCTTCAGAAATAAGGAACAGTGGGTCTGGATGCTGCAAGATGCTTCAGGAATTTCTATTTGCTATTATGAACTAAAAATCTTCGCACAGCTAACATAAAGAACTGCAGCTTGTTTATACTGGCAGCATTAGTATGTGAGGTTTTCCCTGTACTTAATCATTTCTTCCCCAACCAAACACTGGGGATAAAGTAATAAAAAGTTACAGCTCTTGGACCATTTAATTTAGTCCACTTTGAGAAAAATCCTTTTCTGCTGAAGATTCCGATATGATACTCCATAGCAGCTTCTGACTGCAGACATTTTACTGTCCAAGGCCTTGGGGACATGGCAATTCCTGGTCTCTTGGTAGCCTATTCTCTGATTTGACATTATTCAGGCACACTCTTCACTGATGTACTCTGCAACTTCTACAATAGCTTTTAGCTGTGATCTGTTGGCAAGCTTTGCAGTTTCAGCATTGATGCAGAAAAGCCAGCCAGCTCATTTCTACTTGGTGTCATTCACTCTTATTGATTGCATGCTAGTTGCTTTTTTGCACCAGAAGTTGAGAGCATTTAGGGCAGGCAGTGATCTTACAAATCAACCCTGCTTACTTCATCAGATTATTATCATCTACTCCAGCACCCCAAAAGATCCACATACACAATAGCGACAAAAAGAAGGGGAAGAACACATAATTAATCATATATCCAATCAAGACCAAACGACTGGTTTGTGCTAAGAAATGAATGTACTCGCACCAACACACATAGCGAAAACTTGCTGGCCTGAGCAAAAGCAACAAAAAACCAGGACTGTCATCTGGAACAAAATCTTAAATTGGAGAACTCTACAGATATCACAAAACAATTCCAGAGCTGCATCCTGATAAACAAGCTATATAGCATGGCTGATTTCCAGGAAATAAAGCAACCACATCCTCCTCCGTGAAGAGTATAGTCAACTTGAATCTGATAATAGAAGTGTAACTTAGAATATCATCCCTTTTTTTTAATGCAGTGTTTTATCCTGTTTTCATCTCAGTATATACATAACATTTTCATTAATCATTTCTATCCTTATAACATACAATAGAATTATATAAAGATCATCATTAATTTTGGATAAGAAGGAACAGGCCCCTCTTACACAGTACGTCTAAGGAAACAACTTGGAGCAAACATAAAGGAACATATTGTTCTTGGGAAAATGCTAAATAACATCTTGGTGGAGACAGCACAAAATTAAAAAAAAAGCTTGGACTCATTACTGAAGAAAAATATTTTTGTCAGCAGGACACACAGGAAAAAAAACAAATACTTGAGGCTTAACGTGGCCATAAAAAAGTGCTTTTTTCTTTTAACATTTAGATAAGGTTGATTTCAATCCTAAGCTGACACATTCGGTGTTTACTCTGAAAAAGGCAAAATAAGCATTTCATTTCTATTTCTGTTATATTATCAACCATATCACAGTCATCTCTGAAGCATAATGAAGACAGTGTCTCCAGAAGTTAAAGGACTGTTCCAGGCATTACTGAGAAACAGGCTGGCCAATTTAGACAAGCCACTTATATTTTTTCACCTCTGTTTACCTCACTTGATACATGGAAAAGAGTAGGCATACTATCAGCAGTAAACAGCATAATTAAAACCATGATCACACTTGATCACAACCTAAGCAAGACCTGTAATGTGACAACTGAAATACACCATGGTGACCATAGGGTCATGCTAGTAGTTAAGCTAAATATACATACATACATACATATATACATATATATTTAAGTAATGTTTTTCTAATTAGAGCAGTAAATCAGACAATTCCATCTAAACTAACAGCTATATTTAAATGCTATGACTAATATCTAGCACTATGGCTGATAAACAATAAAATTGCATTAAGCACAATTATCCTCTCCATACAATGGAGAAAAGCAGGCAGATAAATCATACTGATACACTGGAGTAATAAAATGGTCTAGGAAGGGAATATGAGCAAATAAATGACAGCTTGATGAACTCATGAAAGATACTCTATCACTAGATAAAGACTTCCTTTAGAGGAATAAGCCCACGTACATGTTTCCTAAGCTAATTGTGCAAAACACCAAATACTTGGATCAGACTTGCCTGTCTTCTCTGCGGCTGAATATGGTCTCCTCATGTCTGAACACAGTTATAAAAAGAAATAAGGCATTCCCCAAACCTGAGCTGATGAATTCCTTCCCTTCTTGTAAGATAGAAGGGAGAAGACTAGACTGGAAAACCTTATGTAAAAGATGTTTTCAATAGTTTAGCTGGGAAAGGAGTAACTCCAAGAAGTTCTCACCAGAGGAATATATTTGTCTGCTGGGCTCAATTATTGAAAAGACTCAAGTTTCTCTGCTCATCTCATTCATGCTGATATACTGCAGAGAAATTACCCAACTTGGCAAACCAAGTAGTCTCTGAAGTACCAGAAGCAGTCCTATACGCCAAATTATTTGAAATAAATGCAGCCTGAACACTTAATTTATGAGTTCCTCTATTGAAAAATGAAGATAATACATATGATCATTTAACAGGAATGTTCTTTGACAAATTGTGAAGTGTTTAAAATCCAACAGTGAGGCCGATGCCATAAAAATAATTTTAAAAGACAACAGTCAGCTCAGCAGCCACAATTTAAGAGAGCACCCAGCTTTAAAACACAGACAAAGCATTCAGTTTGGCTGCACTCATCTACACAATGGGGCAGAAGTATATTGTTAAGGTGCTAGTGCCAGAGTACTTACTGACTTATCTAAATAATCCAGTTACTGGTGACTGCTGCTCTTCCTCTGAGGCTGTTGGTGTTTGTGGTAACTGACTCCAAGGGTACGCTCTAGTTTAAGTTATCCAGAGATAAGATCAACATTCCTGGCTGAAAAGATGATGTGACACTGCCCTGCTGCTCAGTGATCAAAGATTTCAGTGATCACATAGTACTTAATGTCATCTGAGGTCCAACTGACAGAAACAAAGATTTCTAGAAAGGAACAATTCTTCACTGTGCTGCTGAGATCACATACACTAAAGTAGGAATCATGTCTCCTTGTAACAGTTCCACAGCTTAGTTGTTGCAGCTGCTCCCTGGCACAAAACGAAAACCACAAGCAGCTGAGACTACCTTTCATGAAACAAACTTTGCTTATGTCTGCCAGCAGAAGAAAGCTTTTGTTTGGAGGGTCTTCAGAAGAAAACTGGTGGGTAAATAATGCTGACCTAGATGAAATTCAGCACCTGCTTCAAGTAAATACTTGGGATGATCATTCAAGGTCTTTTATGCCTTTTGTTAGGGTGAAAGCATAAAGTAAATTAGGCTGGAATATCACTGCACACTGGCACAAGCAATAGCTGCTATGAAGGCTGTCTCCCTGAGGGGGTGCCACAGCAACCAGTTTTAAAGGTTGATTTGCAACACTGGGGCAAGGATCATATCACCACGGTAAAGTACTTAGCTCCTACGAAACTGCTGGAAGAACTAAGCCTGACAGATTCTGGAAGCAGAGAAAGGCTCACTGCCATGAAGGTAAGCTCAGTTCTTAAGCTTCTACAAGGGAAATGGAGTGGCAAAATTCCATGTTTCTCTTTTCCTTCAGGCTTCCTCTAACAACACAAATCAGTGCAACAGAAAGGACTCCTTGCAACTTATCCCTCTGTAGACACAGTTCTTGGAGAATGTGGACAAGAAGGATGAAGAGTAAATACTTGAAAAATGAACTCAACATTTTCTTGAAGATCCCCACAGGATCTCTGTTGCGTCACTATGTTCTTCTTCTAAAGCAAAGTCATTCCTAACAAGAAAATTCATGGGTCCCGGCATGATGACAACAAATTAAAGTTTCTTCCAGCTCCTGTTAGAGTTCCAGACAAATACTTGAGTACTTGCTAATACATTTACACGATGGTCCCCTAAACCAAAGGAAAGAATACATATGGATACCTGAGAGCATATCAAGGCTTAATCTGTGAAATATGGCTGGAAGCTTTATGTCTTAGGCAGTGGATTACAGAATGTCAAGTAATTAAATATATATATGTATATATCAAAGACACAGAGAACAGATCAAAAGACAGCTAGCTGTTAAGATGTGAGAAGAGATATGAGTTAATCTGTAAATTGGGTCAGGCTCCAGTTTTGTTGAAGTATGTGAAGTAATGGGGCATGAAATCACAGTGTTATTGGAAGACCAAAGTCATCCATGATTGCAAGTCTTTGGGTATATGCATCCTTTGAATACAAGGATGCCTTTAGATAAGCACTCAAAAGCATAAGCCTCCAATCTTTCTTAATATGTGTTAAAACTGGGATGAAAATGGCGTGATATTTATGTCTGTTACCAAGAAAATGGCAAGTAGACTGTTGTACCACTTTAGCGAAGCAAACCTATAGCTTTGCAAGACAAGTGACAAAAATGATTATTTCTACCTTTGTGGAGTTGCAGACTATTAGAACAAGTTGTTTTTGGCAGTAAAGAACAGGGACTTGACATTTCAGGTTGATGTTTACTGAAGTGAACTTCGTTTGAAAACACCTCAATAAATAAAGTTTGAAGAAGTTATCTAACAAGGTACCCTAATTCAGCTTATACCTGTACAGAAACAAGTTTTAAAGATTTTATGAATCTCGGTACCACTTATTACTGTGAAATTAGTTTGCAAACTACAGATATGCCAAGATTCTAAAAAAAAAAATAATAATCTTCATATGCAACCTTTACTTGTTAAAATATATTAAGTTTCACAGATGTCTTTTAATCTCCTTACCTCTTGGCCTGAAAGGTAGTACGCTGCTAGAAGGCCTCCAATGAAGCGAATATTGACCTCAAAAACAGATACTTCAGAATTCTGGAACACGAAGAAAAAGTAAGTAATTAACCATTCTTCTAATCAATAAAGAAAAATGTCACCATGACAACTGGGACACAAGTAGACAGTCTTAAGTTGTGCCAGAGCTTGTTTAGATTGGTAACAGGAAGAATCCCCCAGTGTAAAAGGGGTCAACATTGGAATGGGCCGCCCAGGGAATTGGTGGAATCTCCATTCCTGGGCATGGCACTAAGGGACATGGTTTAGTGATGGGGCCTGGGAGGTCATCTTGATGGTTGGACTTCAGGATCTTACACGCCTTTTCCAACCTAGATGATTGTATGATTTTGTATCCAAAACCAAAGGTTTTTACTATTTCACTACCTAAATCCATATGGAAATTCCTGTGGAATTTCAGTTCCAGCTTCAATTGATTTTTAAAAATCAAATCAGATTTTATCTTCTTCTCTGATCATGTTATCACTACAAAGTGTATTTGGAGCTGTTTGGGAATGGTGTGAAAGAATAACTTTTTGTAACAAAAAACTTTGTGCCATATAAGGAAATCATTCAAGCCTTCTATGTTTAAGGCAACTTGTCAACCTTCATTACACAGCAAGCTGTAATTCAACCCCCGGTGTGACATGTAAATTTATTCCAGCTAAATCATAAATTAATTCTGCAAATTCATAGAGACAGCCACACAACAGATGAAAGCCATAGTAGCTGATTTATTCCACATTCATGATGGCACCATTATGTCTACACCATCTCTGACGAATTTAGCATCTTCAGTTATAGATTGAATAATTATTTGGCACTAACTAAAAAAACATGAAAGAAATTCTACTTAATATATTTGCCAGACAGTGTATTAAAATGTATTTAAAAAAAACACAAAAAACAAAAAACATCAACAAATCCTTTTTGAAAGGTAGGATTTAACATGAGGATAACAAGAAGTATTTGCTCAATTCTGACTGAATATCAATGCTTCCCTTTGTTGGTCTGGAAAGAAATCCTCTTTCATGACTCCATTACTACTCAGTAGTTCCAGTTACTATGACCTAGTAAAGCCTTACTACTTTACTGTAGAGGACCTACTCATTCTCACTGATCACTTTTCTTTCATTCTCTAACTGTATTTGTACTTTGGAAACAGTAGATGTATCTTTAATTATAGCTGGAGCCTTAAAGGTATTCTGTTGTGGGTTTGTTTGTTTTTTAAATAAAGTCAGAATCAGAGAACTTCATTAAAGTTTGAATCTGAACTTCAGATGCAAACTCCAGCTGAAAAACTTCTTTGTCCTCTCTCCAGGCAGAACACCATGAAACAGACTAGAGACATAATAGGACAAGTTCTACTCACCACACTGAAATCAAGATTCTTGTCAATCCACTCTTGTCCTTCTCGGAATTCATCATGAAGCCCCATTATATAAAGAGTGTCCAGTGCATCTACTATAGTAGCACCCATTTGTGAGTTTCCTACACACAAAAAGAAGGATTTCTATTACAAATGATGTTTATTTATCTTGAGCGTCACAAGCATAAGGAAATAACCCAAACAGCAGCAAAACAAAGTTACTAAAATATGACAGTACAAGGAATAGCCAAATTGAGCAAGGAATTAACAGATACATAAGAGGATCACACCTCTTTCAAAGCTTCAGTTCTCTGACATGGTTTGGATCCTGTGGAGTAAAGACAACAAAGGACAGGAAAAATAATCTCTTATCTATTTTCATAACTTGAACATGAGTAACTCTTCTTTGACACAAGAACAGCAATGCATTCTGCTTCAAATACTACTAGGAATTCTAGGACAGAAGCATTTAAAAAACACACACACACAAAAGATAAAGCAATATATATATGCAGCTATGCCTTGCATTTTCCAGCATTTACTACTGAGCTGTTTTGCAGTTACAGAAGCTAGCTACCCAGAGCCTGAAAGCACTGATTGACAAGCATGGTGCCTAGGCTTGGCTTGACAGGTAAACCAACAGAAACCAAGATTTTTCACTTTCTTGTCTGCTAAGCCTCAAAACTCTTGAGGTGCTAATGAATTCTGGAATTATCATCAAAGAACCACCTCTGAAGCCAAACGAAAATCAATGATGCTTTATCCTAAAATACCATCTGAAACAGAAGCAGTTGATTGACGAGCAACTTCTGGGTTTGCAGGAAGAAGACAGCTGAACAGGTGTCAAGTTCCAACTTCCTTAGGCCATCTCAACCTAAGCTCCTGCACATAGAGGCACAGATCTTTGTTTCTGGAGGAACATGAGAATTACTATGGGTTTATTTATTTTATGTTTGAATTTCTACAGGGCAGTGTTACTACCTGGTTGTTTCTCTTCATTCCTTTCTGCATTTTATTTACTTAGAGATTGGTTTATTTATTTATTTTTACCTACAGCACAATAGTAACTTGAATCAGCAACCCCACAGCAACTCTTCTAAACACCTAAGTAACTGTTACTTACAACTTAATTTCATAAATTAATAAATTAAACACAACAATCTTGCTCACAAAGTAATCACCAACTAATTTCTTCAAAAATAAGCATTCACCTGTTTTAATGGATTTGAACTAGATCTATAAAGTGTTAATTCACAGGTGTGTTAAAGAGTACTCAAGTTCAGACTGGGATATGCTACATGTCTTAAGATTAATCAGTAGACATACCCTTTGACAAGTTAGCCACTAGGCACACTCTTAGCTCTCAGGGAATGAATCGAGTTCTGCGCATAAGTACTGTAATGTAAATCAATTGTTCAGGATGAAGTGTTGTTTTGGGGTGAGTTACAGAATGCACTTAACTTGTACTGTTCCATGAGCACAATAAGACAGTTTTCTAATTTTTCACTTCAGAGAGATGCCAACTGGATCATAACACAAAGACTAATTTCAGTTCTAGCTGGCAAGGTAGTTCTGATGTAAAGTCAGAATGCGTAACACTGCTATGGCACACAAAGTATTTTCTGTTGTTTTATTTAAGCCGCAATGAAAATGCTTCCAAGTACACAAGATGTTTGAGTGAATAGGGATAATACATTGACAATCTCTTTCATGCAAGATCCTCTCCTTCATTGTCTGCAACTGCAGAAATAAACACAGTTCAACAGAACAAAACAGATTTCTCAGCATTTTTCCCCTAAGATTCAAGCTGAGGTGTAGGTTCATGCTCTGATCTTTCTTTCTGGGCCACACTCCAGGATCTCCCTTGTGACTTTTTGCTTATCTTTCCCAGACCCACAAATGCACAACAGAGCATTACTGAGAAAAGCTGCATGTGCTCATACACGCTGCTTCCCCTGAGTAGAGACAAGCGCCTCTTTCTGAGATACAACTCAATATGGTTGTAATTTCTGGATTATATGGAAGAGGTTAACCATTTCTTGCAAAGGCCTTTCAAGTACAGCATTCATATTCCAACATGCAAAATTATTTCTCTACTGATCACAGGCTGCTATTTCACATGGATTTGGTTTACTTTTCCATTTTCTTCTTATACATACAGTAATTAATCATAACAGCTCACCAGAACATCTTTCTTGGGGAAGACTGGGAAGAACACTCTTCGTTTTTTAGACTTTTTGGGAATACATTTCCAAAAGTCAAGAGAGAACATGTTGCAACAGGTTCCCTACCCAGACTTCTTCCTTAGATCTCAATTGGGCAGCATAAATCCCAGTCTTCTCCCAAACTGTCACTGAGAAGCAAGAGCCCAAAATGTAAAGTTCTTTTCCAGAAATCTTGAGTCTACTAGAACAGAGGATATATCAGGAGGACATAGGGACATATCTTTTGACAACATGACCCCTCACACACATGTACCTCTCATGAAACTAATTCAGTGTAGTGCATAAGCACTGTAAGAATTAATTAACACCTCCAGAGCAGTGCTGAATTCCATTACAGAGGATAACAATCCCAACACACACCTTAGCTGTCCCACATAGCAAGATAAGTACAGCTGAAAACTATTTGTGGGCTACAGTAGCTTGGTTCAGAGATACAAAATCAAATTGCTCTCAGTTTCTTCCTTGGAGGATTCCAGATATTCCTATGTGGGAAATGTCATTCTTAACTTAATCCTAAATACGAAGAGCTTCTGGTCAATTCTTGTTTCTGCTGCAGCGCACAAGCTAACCAGAATAGGCAGTTAGGTTGTCATGGATGTCCTCTTCCGTCTTAAAATTCACAGAACCAGCAAATCAGAAGCTGAAAACTAGAGTAAAACTGGAGTAAGAGTTCAGTGGCCTGCCTTATAGTAGCACATAGCACTATGGTAAGAACAGACTACAATGGACAGGCAGCTGTAATTCCACCTATTGGTGATGCAAACCATTCACCCTTAACTCTCAAAAAGAGCTTGTTTTCCATTCATAATAGAGTACGTGGGGGGCAGCTTTGTTCTTTTTTTCTTTCTTTTTACATTTCATAGCCAATGAAGATTAATAAACTTTTGCTTTATAGGAGAAGAGGATAGTCTTCATGGACTTAATTGCATGAGTTGTTTGAAAAGTAATCAGTAACTCTAAATAATGAGATAATTTAGAGAAGGCAATGCTTACCACTACCTCTACAATCTGATCTGCTATTGCTCTGGATACATGGAGAACAGATGTTTCATGGTAAAAAAAGAAAGGCTATAAAACAATTAATTCATAATAGATAGTAACACTTATAGCTGAAGGCACTCTCCCTGGGGCCTGCCTCTGTTCAATACAAAGCCTCAGATGGTCACGTTAGATAATAACTGACTCCAAAAAGGTTTGATTTTACAGGTGTCAATTTGGTAAGTTTCTTATTCATATGATTACAGTTCTAGTTGTTTGAGCTCCAAATTTAATGAAGTTTATTGAATGAATGCAGTGTTCACCCTTCTAAATAAAACAGAACATTCATCATGAGCTAATGAATTTAGTTGCAAAACAGATCAACTATTAACCAAATCACGCACACTCATTAAGGAAGAGTATTACTCAAAAGGACTGCAAAATAATAAGTCGGGTTTATATTTAAGGAGACTTCAGTTCCCTGAGATCAGACAAATAACTCCTTTGTTTGATAGTACATGAATCCACAGTATGAAATATCTAGCAAATGATACGACTGTGTAAACAGTAGGGCTATTAAAAGAAAACTGGTCTCTCTATCTAAAATTCCTTCAATATGCTGAAGATGAAGAACTGCTTTATTTAAATCTTCCTGAAGCCTCACAAGAGACTATCAAAGTATGAGAAAACAGACCAATGTCATGTGCTCCATGACAAAAAGTGTATGAAGACAATAAGTAGCCCATTCTCTTCATAACAAAAGGTTAAGTTATTAACATTCAGAAGACAATATTATATGCAATGTTTAGTCTGTTATGTGGAAACACAAGGGACGGTGAGTACTGAGATACTAAAGAAAATGCATTAACTGAAAGGAGACCTCAAAAATGACACATCGTGTAAAGATGGAACAAGATGATGCTCTGTCCTTGGAGACATTCAAGGTCAGGCTGGACCAGACTCTGAGCAACCTGATCTAGCTGTAGATGTCCCTGTTCATTGCGGAGGAGTTGGACCAGACGAAGGGTTCCCTGCAACTCAAATGATTCAATGATAAATTATTTGCCAGCAACTTCAGTAATGCACCCTGAGTTGAAAAGCAATCATCAAGCAGGTACTTCACGAGAACTCTGATTATTTGAGCTGTCACTCAAATCTATTCTTTACTTCAACGAGGCATACATCGCAGACAAATCCAATTACTTCTGGAAAATATTTCCACAGGGGCTTTCATTAGCCCAAGCTGAGGGGTAAGATGGTATTCTAGGTCTGGCTGTGATTAAGTGTTTTTTTTTCATAAGCAGCCTCTGTGGTGCTGTGTTTTGGATTAGTGACTAAAACAGAGCTGACAACGTATCAAAGTTCAGACTGCTGTTAAGCAGTGATTGAGCAGCACTGAGGCTTTCTCTTTTTCCCCCCTCTCAGCCCGTCAGTCAGTAAGCTGGGGATGGACACAGCCAGGACATGTAACCTAAAATGACAAAAAAAGATATCCACACCATACAACATCATGCTCAGCAATAAAACATGACTGCAGGGGGGCTGGGTCTATCAAGTAGCCATCCTTTTAGGTCTGGCTGGGCAAGGTCTGCTTGTGGGAGGTGGCAAGCGATTGTCTTTATACTCCTTGTACCTTCTCACCACTCCATCACTGTTTAGTTAAACTATCTTTATCTTGTCTCATTTTTGATGTCCCCATTCTCTTCCCATTTGTGCTGAGCATGGGGCTGTGTGGTACTGAGCTGCTGACCAGGTCTAGCCCACCACAGCAAGAGACTCGAGAAAAAGCAAAGCTGGAATATGTACGGCCAACAGATTCTAAATAACTAAAACTACAGAAAGTAACATTTATTTTTCCTTCCCTTTTAGTGTCTGCTGCACAGTAATGCAGGTGTTACAATACACTTGGCATCTAACCAAAGACCAATTACAGGAATTCCCTACAGCAGAGCTATTACTCGAGCCAAGAATCTGCACCAGGTACTAAAGAAAGGTGGCACTGCCAAAACAGTTCTGGCAGACCACAAATGTCACAGACTTAAGAAAATACAGACCATTAAAAGGAGCCTTTGTTATCAAAATACACACTGTGTCAAAGCAGGGCTGCAACAACCAAGCCAAGGAAATAGGCCTAAAGAAATACTACCATGAAGCCATTACAAGGAAAGGTGAATACAACAGGCCTAAAAAGTATGTGTAACCATTCTCACCCTTCTACCTTACGCAGTGACTGAAAAGGAAATATTTTTCTTAAGGGAAGGTGGAAATCGATACCTTTATGGTCCCTTCTAGCCTAAGCCATTCAATGACACTGTGGTTAACAAGAAAATATGACAAACCCCAGAAGTGGAATCCTCAGCAGATCCTTTAAAATAAAAGTAGAGTTTTAAAACTTCCTAAAACCACTGACAGAAACATACAAGATTTTTATTCTTGTTTACATGGTCAACCTATTGATGCCAACATCAAACATAAAAGCTAAAGGAAGTCTTGAAGTTGCTTTTACAAAAATATGTCGTTAGGCTGGTACTGAAGGTAACTGCCTTGTATCATGCAAGCAACAAATAGCTCAATGTCAGTGCATCCCAGCTATGGAAATAAGTTACACTCCAGAAAGCCTGCTTCTCTCTGTTAGCATTAGATAACTGGAATATACAGTTAGCGATGTGTGGAGACTAGAGACCAGGATATAAGGGCAAGGTTTTCACTTCCAAGCAGCAGGATCATGGGATGATCCTACTGAAGGACAAAGCTTTAAAATTAAAACCAATCTTTTGTAGCAGAAATAGTATTTGTCTCAGAGACCAATACCCAGTTCTCTTATGTTTTCTTTTCTTTTTTTTTTTTTTCTTCCAGGGCCCTGGCCAAACTCAATCTACCAGAAGGAGATTCTACTTCTACTGGTGCAGAACATTTTTGATTACCGGTGTGTTTTACTGGGGGAATCAACCTGTAAAAGGACCCAAAGAGGAGCAAAGTCTAGAGGGGATAACTCAAAATTAAATCCTGCCTCAGATGTGTGAGCCTGATTTCAGTGCAGTACAGCACTAACCTGGTGGTCAGGATAGGTCTAAACGCAGAGCAGATTCTCTCTATGCCATCCCAGTGGCTCCAGAAAAAAAGGGGGAAATCCAAAGCCTCAAGTTCATACACGCTGGCATACATTGAACGTGTAAGACTAGCACTGTTTTTTTTCTTTCATACAGGGAAGTGTTTTAATTCCTAGCACTAGAGTGAAAATGCTTCCCTGGAAACCTCAGCCTGATATTAAAAATTGAGTTATTACACTCTTAAAAAAAAAAAAAGAGTATATCAGTACTGATATTCTTGCCTGGCCAGCTAAAGCACGGTTGGAACAAATAAACCAGGTGAGGCTACATGTTTCAGCACATAGCAATTTCTACTAAAAAGGATTCAAAGAACTTAGGTTTCCAAACCGTAGCAGCAAGATTTCTCAGTGCAGCAGACAATTACAGACCTGGTAGAAAAATAAACAACATAAAAATTAAAAGCAAACAATTATCGCACCAGTTCTCTTTATCTCTAATGAGACGCTGGCAATAAAGCTGCCACAACTGAAGCACGGAACTTGTATGATATCTTAATGACTCACAATGAACAATATTATGTTTAAGAAAATGAATTCAACTTTTGAACAGAGTTTAATTCCACTCTGAAAAGAAGGGCCTCAAAATTACTCACTGAAACAATGCTTTTCATATAGAACTGCAATGTACAATTCCAGCTCAACCATAACATGCAACAAATAAACTTCTATGCGTCCACAGAGAAACCAATTGCCTTTAAAATTGTAAACTAATTTAAAAAAGCAGAACAAAACACTGAGCATGTTGATTGCTTAGTTCTATTAATTTGCTGATAATAGACTACATGAAAAGAAGTTCCCAGTCTCTTGTACCAGGCACTTAAAGCATTTTAGCATATAAACAAAATAAAATAATAGATGTAAAGCTTTCCTTTATTTTATAAATGAGGAAGTAATAAGAGCGAAGCACTGAAGTGTATGCTAATTTTTTGTTCTTTGAATCCATTGTAAAGTGGACCTGCAGGTGGACACCATTAATCAACAAACCACTGCTTAAATAGGCAGCGCCCTAAGAGCCAAATTTAAACACCCGGAATTACACTACAGTAAACCTTTATCTTCTCTGAACTTTCCATAAGCTCTTTGCTTTGCCCTCTTGGCTTTACAGCTTAAATCATACAAAAGTAGAATGCAGGCCCTCCAGTACAAAGCCTGCATGTTCTCAAAACTAAATCTGACTGGGACACAGCAAGTTAGTACCACACTATTGCAATTTTCTATGTTTCTATGTTTTTCTACCATTATTTCCTTTTGTTGGGAGGCTTGTTTTGTTCGTAATCATAAATGCAAAACAGTAGTTTTAGTAACAACAGAAGAACAGGAAAGAACAGACTGTGTAGACTATAATTAAGATCAATGCTGGAACTCCAAGCCGAGTTAGCAGAAGAACAAAATCAAATGATATCCAAAAGGCTGCAATGTGTGAAGATCAGAATAAGGTATATGGTAAGAAAATACTAAGGTAGAGGAGACAGTAGTAAATTTTGTACAAAGGAGGAACGCAACAGGATGGAAGAGCATGAAAGGGAACAGAAAAAGGGGCAAGTGAATGGTGATAACGATGAGCTACATACAAGAAACAAAGCTATACAAAAAGATCTGGAGCAATTTTGATAAATAAGGAAGAGGAAAACTAAAGAGGAGTATCTGTGAACAATGACTCAGAAGCATACAGAATTCAAATACAGGTAACCATCAGCTAAATCCAGCAGCAAACAAGGTAATTCTGTGATACCTGACAGCAAATACAAGAGCATAGTTCTGCCTGGATTCAGGTATGGTTGTGTAAATAGAGCTGTGGAATCCTTGTGTATGAAGCAAGTTAAATACTGATCTTCTAAGACAGGAAAGATACAAGCTCCTATATATAACTGTAAATACAACATCCTTCTTTACCAGATAGGCAATAGGAAAAGCATCATAAAAAAATGAACCTCTAAGCTATAATGTCACATAAGCTTTTCCATCTTTACGTAACCAAAAACTTGGGCCACTTCTACACACTTTGATCCAAATCACATTACAAATTTTCTCTCACTCAGTTGAAGAGGGACTACTTTCAGTTTAGTACCCATATAGCTTTACCAGACTGGTTAAAAAACTGAACTAAATAAAAGAAAACAAACTTGAATGATGAAATGAAACTCTGATTAAATAACAGGTATATTAAGCACAATCACAATGCTGCACTCACATGCTTAAATGCTTCTGAATTACAGCTGCCTCACAGCTGGCTTCAGTTGACAGCGAAGCACACTCACACATGCCACCACTCTTGTATGTATGTTTGTGATGCTGTTCTTTCCATATTTAGTTTTAAAGCTTGAAAAACTACTCCCCAACTTAGCTGTCATGCTCGTTTACTTAACATTGAAACAGCATCCAAAATAGATTGCAATGGCTTAATTTAATTCATTACTGCACGCTCTGCTTGTAGCTCCAAATGATAGGAACTAAGCCTAAATTTAGGAATAGCGGCCTAGCAATCTAAATTGTTACCAAGACAAAACAAACACAAGTCCAAAGATTCCCAATGGAAAACACTTTTTCTTTCTCCCCTCAGACCAAACCATTTGGTTTGTAAAAGAAGCCTGGGAAAGGAGATGGTACCAGAGAGAATAAAAATTCTCCATATGATCCCAAGCCTTGAACTCCAATATGATGTAATTTCATCCTTAACCATTTGATGTAGATGTGTAGCTCATCATTCTATAAAGCAGATTACAGAAATGTGTTTGTCTAATCTCACTTTACATCTGCATTCATTACAAATTATTTTTAAAGACAGAATTTTCAATTTTCTGAATAACGTCATGGGATTTTATTTTAAGAGTTAAGAAACATGTAAAGAAAAGCTGCAAAGAAGAACAAATGGACTGGATGATCTTTTAGGTCTTTTCCAGCCTTCCAACCTAAATTAGATGAACCGAGTAAGAGTTGAGAGTTATAGCGAAAGGGATGTTGTAAGTTAAGCATCAGTGTTTAAGATGTCAGCCAACGTGTGGACAGAGAATACATACAGAAGGTTATGTGATAACATCCCTTAACTAAAGCTCCTATGAAAAAAACGTACAGGGTAAGAGAAAATTGCTCTCCCACAGATGGATAGTGATTAAAAGACAGGAAATAAAGTACAAATCTACAATTACCGTTACAAGGAAAACCACCACTGTGATCAGAGATGAATGCCTAGATACATGCTATTCAATATATTAATAAATCACATGGAAATGCTATACACACTAGATGAGGATATTGAAAAGTAATAATACCACAGAGCAGCCACTCTGCTGTGAGCTTCTAGACTCCATAAGCTGCCTGAAAAACGCAAAATACAATTTAAAAAGAAACAGGGAACAAAACATAATGGAACATTCTAATCTTCCTCTCAAAACAATGGGAAAACATGAAAAACGGAGAGAAAAGAGATAGTAATGTGTAGGGTAGGAAATCACATGTACGAGAAATAGCTTACGTCCATACTCTCCACATAAGAAAGACACAACAGAGGATACAGACATTTCTGAAAACAGGAATAACAGATACTTTCTTCAGGTTCTGCTCCGATATCAAGGCTGATATCTAATACAGCGAGTAGACAGTTCAAAACCAGAAAAGTTTGAAATGTGGAATCAAACTGTGGATCCACTTGTAATAAGGTACTGTGGGAACCCTCATACTTGCACAGACTCAAGAACAGAATGGACAAAGTAATGAAAAAATTAACTACAAGTTATTAACTATCACTTACTGCCTCTGGCTCCTGAAGCAGTAACACCACACAAACTCAGACAGTACCTGGAGAAGCACCCAGTTACTACATGCTTTTCCTGTTCTTACATTTCTTTCCTAGGCACCTACTGGAAGAGTGGAAGAGTAATTATCACATTTCATCTCTCATCTAATCTGATGAAACTTTTCTTGCATTATAAGAACACTGTTCTGACTCCAGATTAGGCCAGTAATTCTCAAGAATTATGTTCTTAAACCTTTGTCTTTCCAAAATGTGTTACTAGGCAAAAAGAATACACATTCACAGTACTTAAGTTCAACACCGTCTCAGTGTACTCATCATAACTGCTTTTGCACAGGCCACAGCTGCATTTGGCTGTTCAAAGACCAGTTGCATTTACTTTAAAAATGAAGAGAATTTTCTTAAATACAGAAATCTGGATGAAATTTGCATTGTACAACCAGCTGTCTATACTAGTAGCATGTAAGGAGTTTTGTCCCTTTTTTTCTATGAAAAAGGTTATTTATGCAAGTATAGTTAAGATAAAATTACTACTCACCATGTATTTTTCATAAGAACCAAAGCCAAGAACCAATCTGTTAACACGTATATATAATTCCTTTACTGTTTCCATTTATCAGCCACATGTATTCAGAGACTTAAGTACACACAGAAAAAGGATATTAAGCAGGAACTGACTTAGGATTTTTACAGTTAGAAGACATGACATACAAATTAGGTGTTAACCACATTTGCAAAAGCTCAGACCTTTGGGTGATGTTTTATTTCCATATTTGTTGGTTATGTGGCAGTTAAAAATAAAGAAAAAGAGGAGGCCTACAAAACCTGACACTCAGTTATACGACCTTGAAAATCAAGTGGTATAGCAGACAATGTCAGAACAGTTCTAGCAGTCCAATAACCATTATAATGAAAGAAAACAAAGACATCCAGGAAATGAATGACTATTTTTCCAGCATAATACAAAACAAAAAACTGTAAAACTATTTTCCTGTAAAAGCACTGTGAAGAAGCATTCCACCTCTTATTTTCTAGACTCTCCTAAGCTTTCCTAAGCTATACTGTACTTGCCAGAGGTACTGGAAAAATAAACTTCTTTGCTTGACTCAGCTTATTCTTGCAACAACCTCACATCCTTACAGTCTGATGAATGCATTTCCTCCACAGTGCTTGGTAGCACTGCCGGTCCTGCTCACTGGCACCATGAAGAAATGCCCTGACAGTTCCCTGTGGTTCAGAAACAAAGAGACCTGCAACGAGAGCTTCCCACGCTGCTGCAGCAGGAGCAGACAGTAGGCCTATTGCTAACAGAGGCTGAGATGGGCTGGCACAGCAAGCTGGGCAAGAGGATGCATGCTTGCTTTAATGTACCTTGCTTGTTAAACCACACACTGACCAAGCTTTATTTCACAACTAAAGAAAAATCAGCACATCACTGTATACACCAGACAAATTCCTCATAAAACACAAAGGTTGTGTTGTATTGTATGTTAAGGAAGAGATACATGCTGCACTGTGGCACTGAGGCTTTAGTAAATAATAAAACAGTTTGCAACAGTGCAAACTCATGCTTAGGTATGTATATATTACCACATCATCTTCACATAATGCAGCTCATGTCTGGACAAAAACTGTCTAAATGCAAAGTTTAGAAATGCACTGCTATTTTTTTCTGAATAACAACTATAGACTGATACAAACCCATTAAGCATATTAGCTGTGTTTTACCAACACAGAACCTTTGAATGCTCCTTTAGTGTTATCTACACATAAATATCTTTAGTAGTCCACTAATTCCCAATTGTGCTTTCCAAAAGCAGAGCAATGCAAGTAATGCTTTGAACTCAGTACTGCAAAGGCACTATTTAAAATTTCAGCTGACTGACTACACAGTTTGATAGGCAACACATCTAGCAGGCTCTCCTTGACAGCTTGAAGTCACCAGGGTCAGACGTCTCTAGAAGACTAGCAAGAGATTGTAGCTGCACGTCAACTAACATAAACTCAGGAAGCTTTCTTACATGAGTCACAGAAGTGCTAGGAACAGAGAAGGAAGTACAATATGGCTGCAGTAATAGCAGAAAGTAATTTGGGTCAAATAATCTTTGAGAGAATAGTAGAAACAGGTTTTGCTGAGCAGCATTAATTAAAAATAGCATCAGATTTCAAAAACAGTTCTGTAATGCTTCTATAAAGGCAAATACGACAGGGAATGCTGTTTTACAGGTAATAGAGATTGGGAACATACTAGCAGTAACAATACAGCCTAGTATTCTTAGTACAAGCACTATCAATTGTTTTTCCCCTTCTCTTCAACAACCCACCAAGTCAACAATACTTGATTCTATTCTAGACTTGATGCAACCCAAACAGAAAAGTGTTTTGCTAAGATAGCTTTGAATAGAGCAATCATAGCATGAGTTGGATAAAAATTAAATGGCAGACACATCAGAAAATGTCTGCTTCTCCCATAAAGAACAAATAACTCATTTCATAAAGAGTCTGGGTTGCAAATGGAAGTTGACATAAAACCATTCCTAACCAATTAAGGAACACAATTTCTCGTGAATTCTATAGCAAGAACTATAGTACATAGTATAGTATATATGGTCATATAGGTGAACACTGAACATTTTTACATTTTTACTTCATCAGTTGGATAAAATACAATAAGGAAGCCATGGTTTACTGATGACATACAGCCAGGTAAAAAGCAAGTTAAATCATGGGATGCCTCCAAAGAGGTTTCTCCTGGTAGAAATACAAGTATTGACAATGTGTAAGGTAGCAAAGAGAAATTACTTGAGAACATCAAACAGAGCTCTAGAACCTAAGAATTGTCTTTCCTACAGTCACAACAAAAGCCTGATGCTCTCTGCTTTTCCCTGCAGCCTCACATTATGTCCTTGTGCTATGCTCAGCCCTGACTGCGTTTTTAGACTTGTATTTCACTCTTCATGCTCTGTCCATTTTTTCTCTCCTAAACATGCTAACACCTTTGCCCTAGACACCTCCATCTGACCAAACTATTTACTTTCTAAAGGAATACAGAAAAGGAAAACAAATCCCACCTTTCACACCATACACATCAGGTGTAACAAAACAGGTTCCAGTGTGTGGAGAAAAGCAATCAACCAGAATCCAGGCCATTTGTTTACAATGAAGCTGAACAGCCCTCATTCAACTGGCTGCTGGCAGAGCTGTTCCAGTAAATGAAATTATTCTCCTATGAATTTAAATTTCCATGCACTGTTGGTTTGTGAGTGCTTTTTGTCAGTTTTTGCTTGCCTGTTTGCTGAGGGGGGGGGGGGGACAGAAGGAGAGAGTACCTAGTTAAAACTCTACCTTCCATTCCAGTGTATATTTTTTCAAGGTTGGAGTCCATCATGCATATAAATTTGATGAAAAGTAGCTTAGATATAAATAGAATTACTTCTTAATTCGGTAAGGTGTGTGAATGGTTTCAAGAAAAAATAAATAAATAAGGAAAGCAGGGGCAGAGAGAGAAAGAGCACATACAGTCCTGTTGTGGTTTAACTCAACCCCAGCTCAGCACCACGTGGCTGTTCACTCACTCCTCCCCATCTCTGAGTGTGGGAAAGAACTGGAAACAAAACACAATGAGCTGAACTAAAAACTATTCACCAAGACAGAAAATGAAAATAGAAATGCAACAATAACAACAGGTACAGCAGAAATGAAATTACTCACCACCTGCCAATTGACACACAGCACCAACATGCCAGCTGCCCGCAATACAACATCTCAATCCCTGCTGACTGAAGACCCACGACCCCCAAGCAGCAGCCACCCCCGGCTAACAGCTCACAACGTGACAGCCTTCCACATGTGCATGGTGCCACATGGTGTGGAATAACCCCTGGTCTAATTCAGGTCCCTAACCTGGCTGAACCCCCTGCCCCGCACCATCTTGGCAGCAGCTCTTCCCCACTGAGAGGCCCAGCCAAGCCCTGGGCACACACCCAATGCTTAGCAACAACCAAACATCAGTGCGTGATCAGAGCTATCTAGGTTGAATCCAGCACAAACACTTTTAAAACTAGTTACTTAACTCTGCTCAGAATTAGTTTATTTTTTCCCCTAAGGATGAAAACAAAACGCTAACAAAATTTCTGTATAAGCCAAAATAATTTATTCTGGGTTCTGCTGCTAAATCCAGATACTTGTACAATCCTAATCTGAATATCTATAACCTCCAAAAAACAAATTCATGTCCTCAAGCAGGATAACTAAAATAAATATCTACTTTAATGAGAGACAACCTTACACAGTCATTAGCTTATTACCTCATTTAAAAAAGCCAATAAAAGTCGTGATTTCAAGTAAACAAGTAGCATACTTAAAATATACAGGGTACAAGCACTTTTATTCTTGATGTAAAATGTAGTTATAAATTTCTATCTTTCTTGGGTACCACAGAAGGGGTGAACATAGTATGAACCCCCAAAGAGAATTTAAAAACAAACAAACAAACACCCTACAGTATTGCATGCATTTCAAATCACAGAATGGCTTGGGTTGGAATGAACCGTAAAGCCCATCCAGTTCCAAGCCCATGCTGTAGAGAGGGGTTAGAACTGGATAGGTCTATTTCCTCGTTTGAAGATCAGTAAAATCCTTGCTATTTTGCTATAACAATTCTACCTATTCTGTCTTAACATAAAGAAAAAATAGCACTGCTGCAGATCACTGAGATTTTAAGGAAGAAAAGCCCATCTAGTTATAAGTCTGATCACGCACGCAACACAGGCTATTCAATTTTTTTTATCTTTTCCTTCCATATATTTTATACTATTTAAAATGCCATTCGTAACACTTAAGATTCACTCTCCATTGCTCAAATATTCTCAGTTCATCCCTTGAATTCCATCATCCACCTCCACACTTCTTTATTTTTCAACTTTGTCGCCTTTCATTCAATCCACATACTCGAAATCCAAAAGTCAGACATCAGGTAACAAAGTCCTTGTCTTCTTGAGGTTTTTATCTCTTTTGAAAGCTACTTAAAATGTCATAATGTGCCAAGCAGCTTTTCAGCATCATGAACGCACACACTTGTGAACCATCCACAAAAAATTCAAATACGAAAATTTAAGCAAGAAGAGATGAGGGTTTTGTTTGTTTGTACACTTTATGGCAAATTTATTTTAATTGCAACCCTAAATATCATGAGCATGCTACCTGCTGCTTATATATATATATACGCAGACCAATTAACAGCATACACAAACACAACTTTGCTTTTGCAACAATACAAATAGGTTATTCCCAATAGCTCATTTACTGAAGACAGTCATTGAACCACACTTCTGTGACCCACATTTCAACATAATGCTTGAGTAGATATTCAAGGAGGATAGCATGGACCAAAAGAAAAAAATACGAAAGAAAGAAAAGAAAATATAGCCTACCAAATATGTTGGTGGAATGTCCCTTCCTGGCGATTGGTTTGAGCTCATTGTGTCCCCAGCCATATTGCCTGTAATTGTCCCAGGCATGCTTCATCATCTAAGAGAAGAAAAAAAAACATGATTCCGTTATGTTTGAAAGCACCTTCGTACAAATACAGTCATTCAGTATTTTATTCCTTATTTGAGACTTCATTTTCCTTATTCATTATAGCATACTGATAAACAATTCATTTACAGCTTAAGGTTCCTGAAGTATCTGTTTCCATGAGGTTTTCCTTTTCACAGAGGTTTCTATTACTAAATAAATAAAAGCAATCACCAAAATCTTGTTGGTCTACAGCACAGTGGAAATGCCAAGTCATGGCCTGAAACAGCAACTGAGCTCCTGGTGGGAAGGAAGGGCCAACAGGGCCAGCCCAGGGGAGCTCAGGTGTATACAGTGCACCTGAGTGACTGGAAGGGGTGGATCCCACCTCCACCCCTCCCCAGACCTCATTTAAGGGCTGGCACTGGAGGTAAGGGTAACTCTTACTAGAATTCTCTGCCTGTCTGAGGTCTTCTGAAAGTAAGCAGCTTTTTCTTCTTCTTTCTTCTCTCCTCTGTACCTGTGGCTGCTGCATTTGGGCTGTTCTCATTTACTGCTGCTAAAGACTTTGTCACCCTGCTATTATTATCCTATTATAGCATTATACACAGGTATTAGTTGCACATATCATTTGCTAAACAATGTGTTCTTTGCATGCAGCTGGAATTCTTCAACCACAAGCCTCTCTGGGCAGTCTGTTACAGCACCTCACCTCTTCCTCTGTGAAGAACTTCCCTCAACATCCAATCTAAATCTTTCCTCCTTGAGCTTAAAACCAATCCCCTTGTCCTTACACTGTCTACACCTGTAAAACGATTCCCTTCCTGCTTATAATCCCCTTTTAAATACTGGAAGCCTGCAATGAGGTCTCCTTAGAGCCTTTTCTCCAGGCTGAACAAGCCAAGCTCTCTCAGCCTGTCTTCACAGGGAGGTTCTTCAGCCCCCTAATTATCTTCATGGCCCTCCTTTGGCCCCCCTCCAATAGCTCCATAAACAGATCAAAGCAGGTAACAGGAACAGACCCAATTCTTAAAAATCACCTCCCCAGACAGAAGGAAGTTAGGAACAAATTTATTCTGAAGGCTCCTTAATCAGCAGTCATGCAGTTATATCCACAGTGCTATATTTTATTTTTCTATTATGGCTTTTACAAGTGGTATTAAAATACTATTAAAATAAACAAAAACCTCCAGAAAACATACAGGAATTAAATAATTATTTCTACAAATTTGAGAAATGCTCACTAAAAGAAAAAACTATGCTAATGCAACTTAAAGATCTACACTAACCCTTTAATAAAGTGATTGTATTGTAGCAAATAAATGCATTATTTTTCTAACTTTAATCCATCACCATACCTAAAGAAAACTGTAAGGAACAACCAAAACATCCAGACTTGTATTTTTAGAAAGCACTAGAGTATAGAGCTAAAGAGTTACCACTGAGCTCTGTATCCAAGTTTGATAATGGATATCTAAACAACCAGGTACCCAAGATACAGCAGCTCTAACCAACTTTCTTCCACAAAAGAGGAAATGAGCTTCTAAGACGTCAGAATGCATCAATGACATTTTCACAACAGAGAATCAAGTGACTACCAGTATTTTAGCTCTGTAGAAGTCTCAGACAAAATGCTGAGAAATATCAGTACAGACAACAAATTGGCTAAAGCATACAAAAGCAATACATTGTGGAAGAGTAACCTAAGATACAGAAGCATTGTCAAACATGAGAGACTAAGTCATAGTTGACTGTACTGGCTAATGTTCTAAGAAAGGAAATTATATTTGGAAAAGAATAAGCTACTTGCGTAAACATGAGCAGGTGTTTGCCGTGTCTCCTCTGCCTCTTCCGAACAGGAAACAAAGGAAATGGGATTATAATTCTCCAAAGATCTTTTTATTATTTTCACATTAGCAAATCAACTGACAAATGCTGCCAATTATTCTGGTACACAAGGTGATATCCTTGTCTACCACTTAGCCAAGACTTCATGCATCACGTGAGCAGACAACTGCGTAAGTGAGAAATCCCACAGCTCCTGTACACGATATTGAATTCTGTAAGCATGATATACTAAGAGATCTAGTAACAACATGAGATTTGTGTTGCTGTTGAATGGATATGTATAAATGGGAACAGAATTTTGTGAGATGGGAGAAGACATGCCTCTGACATCTAGAACTCTAGCAGAAGACTCGACTCTGGCTCAGGAACGATAAATAAGTTGCTTATAGTAAGTCCTTGGCATTTGATAGCACACAATATGAAGATCTCACTGTGTGGCCACCAGAGAATGAACGTTTTTTACTGATGGAATGTCTCACTGGTTCTATTAATTCCAGATGACTGATTCTGCTTTTGACAGAAAACGAATCCTGTTGGAATAAGTTCATTACATACCAGTCCCAAAAATATTTATCACAAGATGCATCCAAATATACAAGCCAGCAAGGCAATGTTGCATGTACAGCATGATAGTTCTACAAAAAAGTATTCATTTGGACTCTGCTGCCAGAATGGCAAAAAGCAGGATCTGTCTCAAATGAAACTGCTTTTGCACATACGAAATACTTCGATCCTTTTACTTACTTTAAAGTGTGTGTGCCTGATTCATTGGATCTTATCCACTGAGCTTGCTAAAAAACTGGTATTTCGTCAAGGCGGAGTTGTAATGATGTCTTTTAACAAAATCCTATTTTCAACAATAATGGGAGATTACAGCAATGGAAAGGACTTTTGTTGAGTAGTCTCATCACTACAGCAGCATGCTGAAGCAGCCTAGCTTGAACTATTATTCTAAAAGCTTCTTTCCAGTCCCTCAAAAAGGGTAGAAATTTGACTTAATCAGAGTCCTATGAAATAAGCAAATAAAACAATTTGTTGAGAATTGCTGTGACTAGAAAGGAACGTTCTTCTCATTGGACTGACTCTTAGATGATTGGAGATATTTAGAAAAATTATTTTATGCTTCTGGAAGTTACAATTCTCTCCCTAAATAGAAATTTAATTAAAGTACCCATTTAAACCTCTGCCATGCATAACTGAATACTCAAAAAATCTGTTTGGAACATGCTTTATCACACAGAAGACTGTGTTCTCTTTATTTTCTGACATACTTAGCAACAGATCCACCATTTTATCAAAACTTGGTAGCTACTTGCAACAGACCTAAACAGGTGCCTGGTTGGTACGTGTGACCAATGGGTTGTTACACGGGTATAAAAGGTTGTAAGCACATACAATCAAGGTCTTAAGCATTTAAATATTGTGGACATGTTATAGTTCATTGTTGAAAAGCCATTTTTTTCACAATGGCCTGAAAGAAGATAACTTCGTTTTTAAAGATCTTCTTGAATTTTTAATATTCTTCTAGCAATAACATAGCACAAAAATCTTTAATAATAAAAAAATATTACTAAAAAACAGATGTCCTACCAAAGTGACTGTGAAAACAAAAATAATATATTGAAAGCAGAAAGAAAATTGCTTCGATTTGTTTTGAAATGCCAAAAGAAATTCCGCAGTCACAGAAGACAGCCAAATTAGCTAGATCAGAAATAGCACAGTTACAAAAATAAATGAGATTAGCACGGAAATCATGAACAGTTAACTACAAAAAGAGGAGTTAGGCAGTATAAAAGACCTCCACGTGATTGATTAAATACCTTTTCTTCTGCATAGGTCTTTTCTCAATAAGTGCACAAAACAGAATTCAGATACAGGACAGCCACTTTTTTCAACCTGATTTCTTAAGAGAATAACACTTAAGCAATCACTCTATCTATACACATTTGAACTACCCTTTCAATCCACTAACTTCAATCTTGATTTCACAGAGCTGGAGGAATCTGCTATTTCAGACCTCTACTTTTCATGAAAAACGAAATCAACGTCTGTAAGGAAGATGGATACAAATTACTACTCCAACTGAGAGAAAGGCAGTTATCCATTCCTTTATTTCTTCAGACGGGCAGCATTTAGCACAGAGGTTTTTAAAACATTTATGTTTTGACAGACTAATAAACCACATGCTTTCAGCGGGACCCGATGAAGTCAAATACACTGTCCCTGTTCCATTTGTTAATGACAAACTTTGACCCCCATACCCAAATTCAAGAAATCCCTAACATCATTTTTAAATTGTTATCCCAAGAAATAAAAACTCTGTAACATCAGAAAGAAATGCAATGTCTTGATAAATAAAAAAGTACTTGATTTATATTTTTGACTCACCGTTAATTAAGAAGATCTGTAGTCTTATTTTTCTTTTACCATTTCATGTAATAACAACTGAATATTGTAAAATAACTGCTACCAGATACAAGTTATCACTGTATTTACCTCTTTAATTTTGTTCCTCTTCTCTCGAATATCCGGGTCTGCTGGTTCTCCACCATTTATCCCTATAAGATTTGGTAAAGGAACAAGGGGTAGTGGCTTGCTGTCTTTCTTCTTCAATTCTTGCACGACTTTGTTCTTTTCAGTCTGAATTTCAGCTTGAATCTCATCACGCGATTTTTTCAATTTCTCCTTTGCCTCTTCCAGGGCCTTTTCATGATCTGCTCGGATCTTGTTTCTCAGACGTTCCTCTTCTTCTCTAGAGACACAAATGCTAGTCAGCAACTCTTCACTGAAATATACATCAGTTATAAACATATTGAAGCTTCAAAGCAGAAGCCATATTCCAAGTTGGTTTACTCTAATTACTAATTAGAATCTACTCTAATTACTAATTACTAATCTAATGATTCTGACAAGTTTCTACACTATTTTTGCAGTGAACCTCAGAAGATAAGTACACATATTGCATTGTGAGAAAAGAGTTTTCTGGATTACACCTTGGCTCATCTACTCAAGAATTCAGGAAGTGAAGTGGCCTATATCCTGTATTTCAGTTACAGGATATGTGCATAAGTGCATCTAACAGTAAATTGCTCTTAAAATATAATCAAAGGGGTTCTTCCTCACCTTCTGCACAACAGGTACATCATATGTCAAGATCTGAAGTAATGGCTACAGAAAACTGCATTAACTGTCTTTATGAGCAATGAGGTTGCAAATTGCAACACATGAGATTTTGCCTTGAATTCAATACTTTTCATTTCAAACAGTACAGTCTATAAACCCCACAAGTTAAAGACAGAATTATACAGCAATTTAAGAATGTACAGGCTTCTAATAAAGTATGACTTTGAAAAATCACTGTTGCCAAAGCCAAGAACTTGTTAAGAAGTCAATCTTCCACTGCAATCTTTAATGAACAAAAGAAGTTGAGATACAGACACATAAAATAAAGATTACTGTCTTTAAGTCATTGTTGAAAGGTTATTCTAACAACAAATGAAAAACGGCCTGAAAATACACCAAGGCATTAGAAAAATACACATTAGACTCTCAGTATAACACAATCATTTTACACTTAAAAGGATATAATCATTGAACAACTCTGTATAAGATAAGACAGTTGCAGGGAATAAAACAATATACTCTCTTACATTCCAGAGATTCAACCAAACTAAGTAGAAGATTGAGGTGCTGTGCTAGAGTATTTATGTTGCAGTAATTAGGGATATGGACAGACCTTGCCAAGCTTTCAAAGCATAGCAGAATGGTTTCTATTAACCTCATTCATCAAGGTCAAGTCTTTTTGATTACAGAACACTGCTTCTTTACATCCTTACCAAAAAAAAGAAATGTCAAAGAATAAAGCCAAAATGTTACATTATACACAAGGGCTGCTCTAGAAGTGATGTCTCCTATTTTATTATGTTGGCCCACAACATCAGAAGCAGACAGTGGTGGCATGGTAGTAGAGCCTGAAGCTTCCCACCAACATTCCATTACATTTTGTTGTCATATGGCAAACAGTAGCAGAGGGGCAGTCTGACAAAGCAGCATCCGAGATGGAAGTGTGTATGAAGCAAAGACATGGAACTGAACTCCTCCATGTGGAAAAACGGCACCCAGTGACACCCACTGATGCTTACTAAACGTTCACAGAGACCAAACAGTCAATGTGAGCACAGTGATGTAGTGGTGCGTTTCAGCAATGGAGACAGCAGTTAGAAAAACAAGCCACATTCCGGTCACGTGCAGCTGTTACGCCACAAAATGAAGAGTGTCTCAATCAGCTCATCTGCGCAAATTAGCAGATTATTACCAGGGAACTGCATGAATAGGCTTCAATGCATTGAAAACTACAGCGGCAATGTTGGAGCACTGCAAGGCTTGTGCCAGGTGGGTCCCACAAATGCTCACGAAGGAACTGAAAGAACACCATATCCAAGTTTTTCAAGACCTACTGAATCAACACAAGGCTGAAGATGATAGTTTTCTGGATCACATCATTACTAGTTACAAGACATAGCGTCACCACTATGGATCAGATTCAAAACAACAGTCTGCAAAGTGATAATGTGGTGGAGTCGCTGTCCCTGCTAGTGTTCAACAGGCATCTGGATGAGGAGCTAAGAGATATGGTTTAGTGGTTTGTTGTAGTTACAGTAAAAGGAGGATGGTTGAACTAGATGATCCTGTAGGTTCTTTCCAATGTTGTGATTCTATGATCCCCATCAAAGAGAATGTTCAAGATGCAGCCTTCAATGGGTAAAGTGATGTGCACAGTCTCTTGGAATAGGAAAAGAGTGAGCCTTCTGGATTCCCTGGAACTCATCAGTGCTGACTGCAACACCACACCACTTACTAAGCTGAAGGCTTAAACTTCCAGAGTCAGGCCAGACAACCTCTCTCATACAACACAATAATACCAGGTCCCATAGCAGCTTGGTGACCGTGGAGCACAATGCCAGTCTTGGCTGGACTATCCTACCATACTAACAGTACAGTCCAGATTTGGTACCTCCTGACTTCCATTTATTTGAGCCAATAAAAGATGGACGGCATGGGCAAAATTTTCCTAGCAGTGACATCACAGCAGTTGTGAAGGAAGGGGCGAAAGGGGGGGGGCTGGAAAATCACCTCCACTGCTGCTTTATTTTTTTTTTAATGAGCATGGCATGCAGGGCCTTAGTCATTGCTTATGAAAATGCATAGATAATAGTAGACTTCATTAAGAAAGGGTTTTGTGGCTGAGAACTGGTTCTACCAAATAGTATTACTGTATTCTTTGTATCTGTTGTAGTTTCCATTGATATAAACAGGAGGCATTACTTTTGGAGCAACCTACACGTTTTAGAAGAAAGTAATTCTGCTCTTTCTACAGTGACTAGTGCATTTTTAATAATGGCTACTGGGATGATTCAAGTGCAAATATAATGGCTTTGAGACACACGGGAAGGATTTAGAAGATTTAAGAAGCCGTATCTCATACCTGAGGAATTAAGGCACTTTATATCTAAAGATTTGAACTGAACAAAATCTGACATCACTTGATAACATGAATGTTCTCATCAATGTGTTTTGTTAGACAAACTGCACTTAGTTTTTTCTTAAGTGTTATGAGGCTTGCATTAAAAAAGAAATATAGCAGCATTGTTACCTTTTTATATGTCAGCATGATTAACACAATGCAATGTTTTAACAGACGCACTGACTGAAAGGCTTTCAAACTGAAGTTCTTCAGCCATTTTCATCAGTATCATCCATGGCACCTTCACATTTCTCCTAAACAATGTAAAATGAAGGACTGAGTTCCTCTTTATATCAAATTCAATCTCATTGATACTGTTGAACAGTCAACAGTCCTTCTTTCCTTCAAATGCAGCGCAAAGAAACAACTTTCAGAGTTGCAAAACACTATCATAAAAAGGGAAAATAATGTTTACATTTCCCAAGACCCACTTGTGGAAGAGAAGAGCTGTCTCGCAATTATGTAAAAGCTTCTCATACTCTAATGTGGACCCTGGGGGTGTTCAAGGAACGATAGATGTTGTGCTGAGGGACATGGTTTAGTGGGAGCTATTGGTGATAGGTGAGCGGCTGGACTGGATGATCTTTTAGGTCTTTTCCAACCTTGGTGATTCTATGATTCAGTGCTTAAAGAAAAGATGCAGAGACTCAATAGAGATGGAAAATGCTAGCACTAACTGTATGATCAACCCAAAGTCTTCCAGAAAGTGACATTTTGAGACAAACATGTGAAAACAGTAAGATGAAAGAAAAGGTCAACAGGTATTTGAGGGAATTTACAGAGGACAGTACAAGAGCTTCTTCTGCAGACAGATATTCACTGTGCAATTACCAGTGATGGACAGCTTGAGCTGCTAGAAATGTCACTGCATGTTCCAGCTGAAGATATATTTTACCAAATAGACTGAAGTATAAGACCTTAGTGGAGGAAAAACACCCCTAAAGATGAGTATCACATTCCTTCTGAGTTCTTAAGCAATATGAGAAAAGTGAAAACACAATGAAGTTGTGAAGAAAATATCAGAAACATGACCAATTGAAACTCCCCTGCATCCCCCAAAGTGGTATTCAAATGCCAACAAGCTTCCCACCCAGCATAAGAAAGTCAGCAAGAGTTCAATATGTGCAATTATCATTACATTCAGATACTCAAAGAAAAGAGACCCCAGAAGACCAAAAAACATATTCTCACTTTGTTTAAAAAAGACTGGAAACAACTGCAGAACAAACGTATCAAAATACATCAAATAGTTTCCATATCCAACTAACATCCCTGCCTCAGGGGACACTAGTAAACAAGAACATTATCAAGCATTCTGAGAAAAATCATCTAAAAGCTTAAAGTAAGAGCTGCTACAAAGGCTATGCAGAATCATAGCAGTTGAATGGGACATCCGGGCATCACCTGTACCAACTCCTTCACTACAGCAGGTTCCCTACAGGTTAGACAGGAAAGCATCTGAGCAGGTTTTGACTATTTCCAGAGAAGACAGTGACTTCAGGCAGCTTGCTCCAGTGTTTTGTCATCTTCAAACTAATGATGTTTTTCCTCATGTTAAGATGGAACTTCCTATGTATGTCCCAGTTTACACCACTGCCCTTCGTACTACTGCTGGGCTCCACTTCAAAAAGCCTGGCCCCATCCACTTGACTCCCATACTTAAGATGTTTACAAGTATTGATGAGCTCCTCACTCACTCATCTCTTTCCCAGGCTAACCGGTCCCAGGTCTCTCAGCCTTTCCTCACAATGGAGATGTTCCAGGCCCTTAATCATCTTCGTGGCCCTTCTCTGGGCTCTAAGAGACCCCTAACCTCTACTGATGGATGCTGTTATTCCTCCCCACGTGTAGGACTCCACACTTGCCCTTGTCGAACCTTCAAAGGTTCCTCTCCACACAACTCTCCAGCCTGTCCAAGCCTTGCTGGACAACAGCACAGCCTTCTGGTGTGACAGCCATCCTCCCAGCTTTGTATCATCAGCAAACTTCAAGGGTACATACTATCCCTTTGTGTCACTGATGAACATGTTAAACAACACCAGATCCTGGATTATCCTACAGTCTCTAGATAGTTGAGAGGTCCAAATACTACAAAACTACATTGGTAGCCACTTTAAAACAAGCAATATTGAAAGGATTGATGATTAGGCTGTCTTTTATGGCCAGAAAGAACGGTAAAATGACCCAATAATCAGTCTAAAACCGAACAGAATGGCACAAGTTGGAAGGGATCTCAAGGATCATGAATCTCCAACCCCTGTGCCACATGCAGAGCCACCAACCTCCACATTTAATACTCAACCAGGCTGCTCAGGGCCCTGTCCAACCTGGCCTTTAACACCACCAGAGACAGGGCATTCACAACCTCTCTAGGCAGACTGTTCCAGCACCTCATCACTATCATAGTAAAGAAATTCCCCCTAATATCCAACATAAATCTTCCCTCATTCAACTTAAAACAGCTTCCCCATGTCCTGCCATTATCTGTCCTTTCAAAGAGTAGAAACAAGGGTATACCAGTGCACATTTTTTGAACAACTACTGTCATTAACTATTGCAGCTGCTTATGCAAGAGCATTGAACAGTCTCCACCAGCAGACAAAATGTCATTCAGAGAAGGTCGCAAATTGTAAGGCTTGATAGCAGAATCGCCAAATGAAACAATACACTACAAGTATACATGAGGCGTGACCTTCTAGAAAGCAATCACTAAAGCGTCACACACCAGGATGAATTTTAATATAAGTCTCTCCTATCTTCTGTGACAAAGCAGGTTTTTTGTTTTGTTTTTACAGATCAGTTACTAAAAACAAAGGTGCTTTCATGCTTGTATATAAGAGTCAGAAATCAAAGTGAAAATTAAGCCAAGTAGGGAAAACTGGCCACCAGCAACTGTTCCCCCACACACAGAAGTACAGCAATGGGTTACTAAAGCAAGACAACAAACTCTTATTATTGTTTGCATTCTCAACAGATGGGTAGACAAAAACAATTATTATTTTTTTTACTCATTGCCTTGAAAACATTACATGCTAAGTACAGAACAGTATTTTCCCTCAAGCCTGACAGCAACAATTATATATATATAAATATACATTTATAATATATATGTATTTTATATACACACATACACATTTATAGCCTTACATACGATTTGATAACATCCACTAACATCACAAGCCCATCATGTTCTTCTAGTATGTGGAGGAGCACACCTTCATGCCATGCAAGGACACTAGTTAGACATCCACAGCCTCTCATTGCCCAGAAAATTAACCAAAAGTGTAGGTTTCTTGAGTGGTTACTGTCAGACAATGGTGGCAGTAGAAGTAATTTCTAGGAGATGGTTATATTTGCACATGATATGAGTACTATTTGGCAAACACAAATGAGAGGGTTTTCTTTAATTCAAGTCCTCATATCCCTCCCTCCTTCCACTGCACTTCCCCCTTTAATCTTTGTGTTCCTATCTCCTGCCTTATTTCACTGTTATTCATATCAAGCTATACTCTGCTAGCTTGCTCCCTTGGTGTTCTTCAGTGATACAGCTCCCATTTTAAACACTAGCTCTCCTCACTTTCACTCATCAGATTCTTTGTGGTAGAAAGAAGAGGGGAACATCAGTGTCAATATCGCCTTTAATTTTAAATAACCCTCTTAAACTCTATACAGGCTTCCTGCAAACAAACATTTCACTTGTGAACAATAAACAAGTCAGTTGGAATGGACCAGCAGAAAACACTGAGTGCAACTGCTTGACCACTTCAGGGCTAACCAGAAGTTAAAGAACACTGATGTGGTCACTGTCCAAACTTCCTTTCAACACTGACAGGCACGGGGCACCACATACACCTCTCTTGGAAGGCTATTAAAACATTTGATCATCCTCACAGTAAATAAATGTTTCCTAATGCCAAGTCTGAACCCCTCTGGTACAACCATTCCCACATGTCCTGTCATCAGATCCCAGAAGAAACCAGCACCTCCCAGTGATGCTGTCTGGGTTTTTTCGGTTTATTTTTTGAATCTTAGACCAAGAATCTGCACCAAAATCCCACTACTCTGGACCTGCTCTCATCTAAGCCAAAGCCTCAGCCTCTGACATTCCTTTGCAGACAGCTGGGTTTCACCTTGAAGTAAACGAGCCATAACTTTACATCCTCCTCTCAAATTTTCTGTTCAATTGTAGAAATTCCTCTATTGTCCAGATAAACCACGTCTTGGCATTTTTTCCAAGAACTCTACCATGCTTAAATTGTTCTGTCTTGTTTCCATGTATATTTAATGGAGCAAGTTAGTGATATGTATTTCTATAGGCACAATGGAAACAAAAATGAAATGACCAACTTTTGTTAAGTTCCATGGCTGATCACAAGCAGCCAATGCTTGCTGCTCTTTATCTTTTCCTTCCTAATTATTTTCCTCCTTCTTGTGATTTAGGCAGTGCTTCTGGATGCAGCTCTGGAATAAGAATAAGTTAAAAAACTGGAAGAATATACTTAGAATTTTAAAAACAAAGAATGAATGGGCACACAGACAACTCCAGAAGGGGCTGAAGAGTTGAAGCACATCTGTTATGCACCGAAAGCAAGCCCAATGCAAAACTAAAAGCCAGCAAATCCAAATTCAAGCTGACCATATAGACTATCACAACACTTTCACGTGTCTAGAAAGCCATTTACTGAAGTTTCATTTGGTGAAGAAAGGCAGAGATTTTCTGCAAACAGCTCCCAGTGACTACATTCATAAGAGTGGCTAAACATCTGTAAAAGCTAAGAAACTTCAAGTTTCTTATCTCATGCAGGTTTTCCAGATGAATCAGATTAACAGTTGCAGGAATGTACGGTTTTGTTCTGTTTTCCATTTCAACAGCAATTAACAAATATCTCATCAGTGAATAAACAAGCAGAAATCACACACTATTTTACACACTTTCAACAATGTGTACGCAGACTTACTCTGTTTTGTGCAGTCTCAGCATCACTCAAAAAACCAAGGTTAGAAAAAACAACGGATGCATAAAGTTGAATAATAATGTAGTTTTCAATCACTACAGGTCGATCAAAAACTTCTCCCTCACATTATTTTCCTTTGTACGATGCAAAATGTAACGCAATTAGATCTGCCTCAAGGCAATAACAATCAAAGTTAGGCACTATATAAGGATTTAATGGCTGTAGCCCATTACTCATGTGGCGTATTATGACTGTGCAGTCTCACAAATTTAACTGAGAAAACATTTATTAATAACATAAAAGATAATTTTAGGAATCAGACCCATTAAAAAAAATACTCAAAAGTCTAAGCCTTACTAGAAAACTCTGAAACTTAGGAATTATTTGTATTCTATCAAGAAACCCGAATCAGAGCAATGTTGCCACCTGCTCTGTGTAAGACAATATAAAACAGCATCCTGTCTCCTAGCACCACGTTAACTGGAGCATATTATTGTCATTTCCAATGGACTAGGAGAAACAGAAAAGGAAACTAGTATTGGAAAAGAGACTTTGGTCAGATAAAAAGTCAAAAATGTATATTTCCAGATGCTCATTTCATTTTGATGTAAGATACAAAATGCATCAAAATACTAACAGCATACTTTTAATTCTAAGCTGCAGAAGTCTATTTCAATTAATGGTGTCAAGCTACAGACACTATCAAACACTATCTAGCTGTTGCTGTACAAGTTTATATACATATATAACAATGTATTTAGACTATTGAACACAGAATGGGCAAACATCCTGCATAACAGAATCACAGAATTGCTCAGGTTGGAAAGGACCTTCAAGATCATCAAGTCCAACCACAACCTACCCATAGTACCCTAACTCTAACAACTCTCCGCTAAATCACATCCCTGAGCATCACATCCAAACAGTTTTTAAACACATCCAGGGATGGAGACTCGACCACCTCCCTGGGGAGCCTATTCCAGTGTTTAACTACCCTTTCTGTAAAGTGTTTCCTGATATCCAAACTAAACCTCCCCTGGCAAAACTCGAGGCCATTTCTTCTCCTCATCCTGTCACCAGTGAGAAGAGACCAACCCCACTCTCCCTACAACCACCTTTCAGGTATTTGAAGAGATTAATAAGGCCTCCCCTCAGCCTCCTCTTCCCCAGGCTAAACAGATTATTTCCTGATTTAGAAGACCTTGAGTTTGATCAAAGAATGATACATAGCTGGTCCTGAGACACTGAGAAAGCAGTTACACATAACTGGGTTCTCATACAACAGCTGAGCAACATCTGTTTCGCATTAAAAACACATCTTTACAAAAAAAGTACATTTACATATGAGATGGACAGAGCAGTCCCACTGCTTTCAGTAGCACAGATCAGTTACTGAAACGTATCCTCAAGCAAAAGGAACCAGCTCTTAAATACTACTTTACGCCCAGCCTGCTATTACTGTCAAAAATAAGAACCCCATAAATAAACTTAAAAAGGCAGAAACACAACAACACAAGCCAAGAAGAAAAAAAGTGGTGCACTCTATAATCAGGTCTGTATCACTGAAGTTCTCACAAAATACAACAAAGCACTGCAGTATTATCCACACCATAACGAGTTCATCTTTTACAGAGATCAACTTGCTACAATCCTCATTATTTGTTTTTCTTTATTCTACAAAATAAATACATACATGCGTTTTTTAGAATGATTAAGACAAACTTGCTTTGATGGCAACTTTTTCCCAGCATAACCACGAACCTATTCAAGCTGCCTGATATCACATTAAACAGAATCCTAAGATTAGTCAGACTTTGATGGCTCATTTTAGATTAAAAATAAAGCCTCAATCACCTGAAAACCAAGAAACTACAAGATTACAGGTTTCCACTATACCTTAATTTGCACCCTCTCCTACACACGTAGAGTCACATTAAACTTTCACGCACACATACATTAACTAGCACCTCCTACACTACTTCACATTTTAACACTTTATGTGATTCTTATGTAACATTTCACCTAAAGAAAAGGAATCACAGGTCCCTTTTTTTCTGAAGCATCAATGACTGTTTCAATAGGTGCTCCGGAAAGCTTGCCTACACCATCAGCATTACTGTACTGACCTGCTACTCTTTCACACTCTCCACTGGCTACATCCCCTGACAGCTGTGTCAAGATGGGGCAACAGGTTCATAAGCCAGTACTGTACAGGAAGTTTTGAGCACAAAGCAACAACATATTAACTTATTAAAGGGCTGATAATAGCAGGACTAGGGGAAATGGTTTTAAGTTAAAAGAGGGAAGATTTAGGTTGGATGTTAGGGGGAAGTTCTTCACTAGGAGAGTGGTTAGGCCCTGGAACAGGCTGCCCAGGGAGGTTGTGGATGCCCCGTCCTTGGAGGTGTTCAAGACCAGGTTGGACGGGGCCCTGGGCAACCTGATCTAGTAAAGGTGTATGTTTGGTGGCCCTGCCAGGCAGGGGGGTTGGAACTACATGATCCTTGAGGTCCCTTCCAAGCCGGGTCATTCTGTGATTCTGTGTGATTCTGTAACTCCAATCACTCACATGCAGAGCAATACAGACAGCATCCTTATTCTCCCATTTGGAAAGAGTTCCTAGAGGCATGAAGAAAATCGTTAGGTGTGATTGAAAAGGCCCATACAGTCCCCCAGAAACTGAACAAGTCTTAATGCAGAAGTTTCATTTATCTCTAATTTTTTGTCCTTCATACTCACTTGATAAAAGGAATCAGTGCATCTATCAATTACAGAAGGTTCTTATTCACATAGTTTAGCCCAATAACAGAACATTGTGGTATTAGTTTTGACTAATATGCTACCAAAGGTTTCATAATATTTTTACATAATAAAGAAATAGCAATACATAAGAGAAGAAATAAAAGAGAAACAGGATTTCACCTGTTTATCTTCACAAGATATAGCTTAAAACACTCCTCCAGCAGAGATCAAAGTCTTGCTGAAACCAGTATATATGAACATCAGAGAGAAAGCTGCATGAATTCCCTCAGTAGGAAGTGTTAAGTACAAACATTTATATACTTGATATACCAGGACAGCCTCACACTCTATATGCAATAGGACAAATTACATTCAGTGCCACTCCATACAGATGTTTTAAGCTTGCTCTAAAAAAGGAAGGGGACATACCTTTATTAACTTGTTTTATAAAAACAATTTTATTTTTATCTGCTAAAAATCAGATTGAAAGTTTTATTTAGTTTAAAATAGTGATCCAATAAGAAAAACTAAAACACTTGAACCAAGCAGTAATATTCACATCCACCTGACTTTTTGAAGTGTAAAGTAAATAACATCAAGAAACAAGTTTGAGACACTAGAAAGGAAAAACAGGGGTGCCAAAACATACTTGCTGTACACAATTAGACATGCGTATGCATATTTATATGTATCTGAAGAAAAAGCCAAGCAGCAATCACTAAAAAGTATGACAGTTATTTTAACATCTCAGTAATTCATGACTGCGAGGCTGGAGTTTTACACCCATAACATTTGAGCAAACAGAAGATGACAACCTCCTGCTATCAGTTACTATGTAGGTCAACAGCAGAGGAGGAGAAAAATACCTTGACAGGGTATCACACATATCAGCTTGCAGCAGGAGGATGGGAGGGTGGGGAAAGAAACAAGACTGACTACAGCTCCACATCGTACTTACAATGATTAATAAGTGGCTACTGCCAAGCACAAAGTTCTACTCAACCTCACACCAGCTCTGGTACTTGTCACTGGCTGATGAACTCAGCATAGGAGACTATCTGAGGGCTTGTTAGTGCTGTCCTGGACACCGGCTTGCTCTGAGTTTTTCTGCATGGGTTTATCTTCCTGATTTGGCTGGTGGTAGGGTGGGATGACGGTCAAAGCTAACACCGGGAAAGAAGTGGAAACAATCTTTCCACTGCAGGCAAGTCTATACAGCCTTCCTTTAAAAGGATCAGCCAGAGAAGAAACCAATGTGTACACTGTAGCTTTAAAGCAACTATTATAACAAAAAAATGAAATTAAATTGCCAACAGCAATAAGGCGGGGTGTCTGCTAGAAGCTGACAACTACTACATGTGGTAAGACAGATGAACTGACTGAACAACCCACACAACTCCTAGACTACAGACCACTAACGTAAGTACAAGTCATGGCAGGTTAAGTTTTGGGAACTTCTGGCTGTCTCAGAGAGAGGACCCATCCACTAAGCCAGTTTCCAGCAGGGGAAGACATGGACTTTATTGTACACTCAAGGCAAAGAAGCTACACACATAGACCCGCGAGAGCATATCCTGGTATGAAAGGCAGCTGCCCACCATCAGCATTGGAACCTACTCTGAACAGTGTACAGGAACTGCTTACACAGAACTGCAGTATTAGCGATACGATCAACAATAATAGCTCAAACACTGTTTTATGTAATTAATATTATAACTCAGTATTCCTTGTGTGGGTCATCATCTCTGTACAAACCACTTGATATCCCTGAACTTTGGCTGCCCTACAAAACCAAGCTCCCTTACTCCCTATGCAGGTTCTCAGGAGACCAGAAAACAAGCAAGTCAGCCAGTGCTGACCAGACTGAACTGAAAAATCACAGAATGGCTTGAGTTGGAAGGGACCTCAAGGATCATCAGGTTCCAAACTCCCTGCCATTGGCAGGGTTGCCAACTGCTGGATAAATACTAGATCAGATTGCCCATGGCCCCATCCAACCTGCCCTTAAACACCTTCAGGGGTGGAGCATCCAAAACCTCTCTGGGCAACCTGTTCCAGCACTTCACCACTCTCTCTGTGACAAACTTCCCCTTGACATCTAATCTAAAGCTTCCTTCCTTTAGTTTAAATCCTCCTATTACTATCTACCCATATAAAAAGTTCATTTGCCTCACATTTAAACTCCCTTTTAATACCAGAAGGCCACAATGAGGTCTCCCCACAGCACTCTCTTTTCTAGGCTGAACAAGCCCAGTTCCTTCATCCAATCACTGATCACACTGGGCCAAGCCAGGTCTCCTAACTGGCCAAATGCCCAAACACCGCTCTCAGAACAAGGACTAAGGAAAGATTAAAAGGCTGACCACACAGGAGAACACAACATAAGCTTTAAGTGTTACAGAACTGCATATACAAGGGCCTCAAGTGATATGGAGCAGACTTCTCAGTCTCTTAAAGTAAGCCTGAAGACTCACAAATTGAAGAAAAAAACCTGGAGAAAGCAAAAGCCATGATATGAGCATCTTCTTAATATAAAAATTCTTGATTCTTCAAATGTAAAATAAGTTGACAGCTAACAATAACACACAAGCAATGGCTATCGTAAAGAGAGAGCAGCAAACAGTATTTAAAAGTAGACTCACAGATGGCAAACTTTCAGGTAAACAGATGGTACTACATGTCTCTGTACAGGAATCCCTCTGGCAGGTTCTGCAAAGTGCTATAAAAGCAGCTCCCCTCACACAGATGTGCTGCCAACACAAGCTGCCATATTTCCATAACACTATTTTACTCACCCAGAGTAGCTCTGTGCATCCCAGAAGCAACAGTGCTTCAAATAGCCTATGGAAAGTGAGAGGTGGTGCATTCAGGGATGTAATGGAGTCACTGTAGGACATGCTTTAGTGGGCGTGCTGGTGGTGATGGGTTGATGGTTGGACTAGATGATCTTAGTCATCATTTCAAACCCTAATGATTCTATATAGGAAGACACAGACTGCAATGTGGATATACTTTTTATACTGGATTGATCAAAACATAAACACCCTCTATAGAAAGTTCTCCCATAGCACACCCCTAGGAGTGGTTAGAAGAACAGCAAATCTTTATACCTTTCTACTTGACAAAGCAGTCAAACCCAGAACAAAAGAGAAAGCAATGAAATACCTCGAAGCAGAATCAAAACTGTCAAATTCGCAGTGATCCATAGAACAAAACCACATCTCACTACTCAAAGAAGTTTTTCAATCTCGTCAATAAATCAGAGGATGAAAGACAAGGGTGTGTGACAAATCACTTAGCTTTACAGTTGCTTTTAACAAGTTTCCACATAAAAAAAATCCACCCTGCTAATAAACTACATAATCATGATTCAAGAAACAGACACTTGGGTGAGGTTTTTTGTATTACGAAAGGCCGGAAAAGCAACAATGGATCAGCAACTCCCCATTAAAAAAAAACAAAGTCACATGTAACAACTCAGTGCTCACAAATCTTACAGCATTTATGAATATGGCAAGCTTTTTTTCCTTCAAAAGAGAACACAGATACAGTCTTTATCATAGAACAACATTGAGGTTGGCAGAGAGCCCTGCAGCTCATCTGGTCTAAACTCTGCTCAATCAAGACCACTTGTAGCAGGTTGCCAGCTCAGGTACAGAAAGCTTCTGAACACCCCCAAGGATGGAGATATACCATAATTTATGCAATGGAGTTTTCTTCCATATGGGGAAACTGCAGAGAATGTAAGCAATAAGCTTCACGCTGAGAAAAACAACTTCCCAACTGCATAAACAGTCTTTCCAATTGGGTAAACGATATCACTGACAGCCTTTTAGGTTAGTCAAATCCAACACAGAATCTAAGGAATTACTGACCTACAAACAAGCTACGTATCTTAACATCAAGCTGGTGAAGGCAACAGAATGCAGCAGAGGTACAGAAGAGGAAATAGTGATGTGAACTACCCTTACGCATTACAGCATTAGTGAAAGGTGGCTTGGAATTCTTCAGGAACAGCTACATAAATCTCAATTCACACACATCTGTAATAAAAGTACTGTCAGAATACAGTACCTGAGAAAAATATGACAAATGATTGGCAATTTATAACTAACATACACATCTAGAAGGTCACTTCCAGTTATTATCATTTGGGATTCCGGAAAGAAGGGAGAAGCAATAAAGCAAACAAAACGTAATATTAGAGAAGGAAAATGAGTCAGTACTTGACACTTATCACCAGACTTCTCTTTTCGACACCACACCCAGTCTCATAGGAAAAGGCTGTGACAGGCAAAGGGCACCTGATCTGACAGACAGCAAGGAAGAAAGGGACAGACATGGCTGGGGTAAGCTTCCATCCAGCTCCTTTTATCTTCTGGATGCGGTGCTGAGGGATATGATTTAGCAGAGGGTTGTTAGAGTTAGGGTACTATGGTTAGGCTGAGGATGGACTTGATGATCTTTGAGGTCTTTTCCAGCCTGAGTAGTTCTATGATTCCATCTTCCTCCCCAGCTTAACACAGTAGAAGAGATGTGGGTGCTATTTAAGATGTCTCAAACTACTCAACACTCACCACATCGAAAGCCCTGTTTTATTTCAACTGCTAAAACGCTAAACTGAAAACAGAAGTTTCAAATTGCTAAAAATAAGTGATCGATTTATAAAAAGGAAAGGTAGAACAGAAACTGAAAATAAAATATGAAAACAGAAGCTACCTACCACAACTATCTTTGAACAGACTGATGTAGAATCATAGAATGGCTTGTGTGTGAAGGGACTCTAAAATCCATCTAGTTCCAACCTTCCTGCCATGCTCAGGATTGTCACCCACCAGACCAGGCTGCTCAGGACCCCATCCAACCTGGCCAAGGACAAAGCATCCATAGTTTCTCATGGCAGCTTGTTTCAGCCTCACCACCTTCCCAGTGGAAAATTTATCTCTGGAATCTAATATGAATTGCCCCCCTGTTAGCTTAAAGCCAATCCCCCTTGTCCTGTCACTATCTACCCCTATAAAAAGTTGGTTTTCCTCCCACTTATAAGCTCCCTTTAACCACTGGAAGGTAGCAATGAGGTCTCCCTGGAGTCTTCTCTCCTCCAGGCTGAAGAAGCCCAGCTCCTTTAGCCTGCTGTCATAAGACCGATGCTTCAGTCATTTATTTAAACTATTTTTTATTTAAATTTATTTTTGAATTCAACTGCATTTTAAATTTCTGCAGGATAACCCTCAGCAATTTACAGAGTAAAAATAATTTGCATTGGTTTATACCTTAATGGACATTAACTGAGAACTGATCATGTCAATACTCGAACCATTCAGAACCAGTAAAGGTGGCATTTTCCTTGCAGCTCCCAGTGTTCCTCCTGCAAGTGTTCCTGCACATTACATGACCACTTGAAACATCACATTGAGCATCATCAGTCAGGCACTTTGCCAAATTGACACAAATGTGTCAAGCCTCATTTTTCTTTGTAATAGCAGCAGACTGGATGTCTAGTTCCACTGTAGTGTGACAGCCAGATGCTATTCTGGGTAAATTACATCTAAGGAGGGGAAAGGGCTGTCAAGCAAACCACTAGGTATAACTACAATAGCGCATCCGTCTGAATAAAATTAGTGATCAAGTCATTTATAAAAAGATAAACATATCAAATTACTGATATATTAAAAACGCAATAAACCAAGTGCCTGGGGTTCACACACAGCAGTAGTGAATCTCAATTTCTGTTGGTTCAGAAACACACACACACGAATAAAATCACAGAATCACAGAATGACCCGGGTTGGAAGGGACCTCAAGGATCAGGTAGTTCCAACCCCCCTGCCTGGCAGGGCCACCAAACATACACATTTACTAGATCAGGTTGCCCAGGGCCCCGTCCAACCTGGTCTTGAACACCTCCAAGGACGGGAGGTGATACAAATCTTCCAATTACTTCCAATAGTAATGTATCTAATACAGGGATATAGTGCAAAATCTCTCATTTGTTTCAACTCCCCCATTTACTGGGAAGTAGCATTCCCAAATATCACATTAAGATATTAAATAGCCGTGTACTCCACTGTCTAGAACATGAAATCATTCACAAAATATACAAGCTTGAATTATCTGTATGAACCTTTCCCTTTGTAAAATCCTATGATGCAGAAGAGTCCATCTACTCTTCTGCTGCATTTTCTTCTCCAGATCATACTATATTGCAGCTCAAGATTCAATCCAAGAGGTATTTAATAATTTGGACAACACTTTCCACTTAAAAGGAAATGGATGACACCAGAACAGATGCCTTTAGGAGACCAAGGACTTGAAATTATAGCACTGAGAAAACAGATATACTTGCATCATCTGCAATTATTAAGTCTAGAGTAAAACAGTCCTCAGTGCTTTCAAGATAAAGCTGATTAACACAAGATTTAAAAGGTCACCAGAAACATGGTTCTCAGTCAAATTAGTTCACACCATTTTTTCCTCACAGCTATTTCTCCAAGACTTACAAAATATTCTCTGAAATTCTGCAAATCTAAGTAAATTGCTATTAACACACCAGACTCTTTTCTCCACTCAAGTTGACTCAGAATCCCTCATTATTAAGGTGTATGTTTGGTGGCCCTGCCAGGCAGGGGGGCTGGAACTACATGATCCTTGAGGTCCCTTCCAACCCGGGTCATTCTGTGATTCTGTGATTATTTCTTGCCTCCATAGATTTTGACCTATGCTCTTGTTTTCTGATCCCCAAAAACAGCAGAAAAGTTCATCTGAATATATAATAAAAGATTGCCTGAATTTATATACAAACATGACTGCAGAACGTAGATTCAAAATGAAGAGACTTTTGGGGTTCTGTACCACACAAGGTTGATGGGGTAGTAGAAACAGCATCTCATCTAGGACGATAAATAAGCAGCATCCCTAAGTTCCATGATGAAATAGCAAATACTGAAAATGAAGTACATTCTTGAAGATAACAACATAACACGAAAAATCTGCTGAGGAAATGGCATATTCTTTAAGTTAATCTTAACAGCCAACACAGCAAATGTGATCCTCCCATTCCCAGGACTAAAGGGATACGCCACTCACACAGATGAGGTCGCTTCCTCACCCTTTGCAATTACCTTTTATTGTATCACAAGAGTGTAAAATGGATTAGTGTGACTCATCACTGACAGTCGTCTGCCTGTAAGCCGCCTGACTGTGCACTTCAGTCTGAACATGCCACCAGTTCCAGAAGGGCAGCAACAACCTGCCAGGAGAACAAGCAGCCTGCCTATGTAAAGTTCATGTCCCCTGCTGGTCTACAAACAGAGCTAAACCTGAATGGTGATGAATATGATCTTATAAATATCTCGCTGGTTGCTAAAAGCATACATTAAACGTGACAATTACCGTTTTTTCTTGCAGTTGTTAATAAACTTATTTCAGAGCTCTCAAGTCTTGTTGCAGCAAGGAAGTACTTTCATCATACGTGCTCCCTTAAAGCTGTAAATAACTTTGCTTACATCATATTGGCAGGCTGCACAACACTAAGCCAGGTGAAAACCTCGAACTTTCTCCCTGTCCACTGTGAGTTTCAAGGGAGATCTATGGCAAGAGGCTAGAGAAGCATTTACAACATCATCCAGTGTCTTAAGAGGTAACTAACAAGTGAAAGAAAGCACATAAAATATTAATTAAACTAAGCTGAATACCGTATTACAAGGTAATCCAGTTCATGAGTCCGCATCTTAAAAACACTCAAAAAACTGAAGGCAGCAAAGCAGAATCATAAGAATCATAAATAAGAATCAGCATCTGGACAAATAGATGTTGCAAGGAGCAGAACTAAAGTAGCCCAGCACTTCATGCATTAGTATCCTTTAGCTGTGTGGACCAACGTTGCCTCTAACCTTTGTAACACTTCCAGATAGACCAACCAGCATCGCTGATCAGGTTTCATGGATGACTCTTGGGCTCTTCCTTTCAACACTGTCCCTACTTACAGTCTCACATATAATTAGCAATTAGATAATAACAAGTAAATAGACTTATTTTGACAGGTCACTCAGCTTCCCATAGAAGTTACAGGGAAAAAGATGACTTAACAGGGAAGAGATTCAGCACCACAGGTGAACATATAGCACAATGTTATACACTTTGCCTGCTTAAGAGCAAAGCTAAAGATACCTTAAAGAACAGCTTCCAACTTAGAATAGCAGGTTAACACATAGCACGTCTTCTTAAAATGTTTAAGTTTCAGAAACACCAAAGAACCTGGTCAGGTACTCAAAAATAAAAGCTAGTTGTTGAATTCTGAAATTCAAAGACAATTTGTATAGATCAGAGGGTACATAATTACATTGTAAATGCAGGTGCTCTGAAAAAGCTAAAATCACACACTGCATTTAGAGCCTTCAGACTTTTTATTTCAAGGATCAAGGAGGTGTGGAAAGGATATTTATTTTTCTCATTGCTTGACTTTGAGCTTGTTGAACAATCTTCTTTCTACAAGCAATAGCTTGCAAAAAAAAAAAAAAAAACCCTCTACATTTTAGTAATGTAGTGTTAAAGTACCAAATTAAGACACGTTACAACATTCACACGTCCCCACAAATGGAAGCAGGAAAATGAACAAACCCCACAAGCTACAAATGCGTGCACTGAAGTTCCTGCTTTGTCTTTGCTGTGAGAAATAACTGTCTGCATAACAGACCAAATTTCTCTGAACACTCCAACGGCAATAACAGGCAGGATGGTGAAATAGACACTGATCACATTTAGTAGTTTACGGGCTTCTTGGGGAAGAGCCTCAGAAGGAGAGAAAAAAGAATCTAATCATCTCTAAGGCAAAATATTAACATACGCTTCAGAGATAAGTTATGAAGTAATGACATCTTTCTGAAACAATTATCAACTGAAAATACATTGCTGTAGTGCTCAAACATTTCACATACAGACCAATAGCAGATTTCTCCTCACACAAGCTGAAAGCGTTTAGATAAGAGAGCAATAAAATCTTTCAAGGTCTTCCCTCTTTTTTGCCAGTATTACGTTTCCATCCAATTGCTTTATAATCATGCACACATACAACAAGACATCATCAAATTTGTAATTACATTTACATACGCTTGCTGTAAGGAAGCAACAGCCTGCAACTTCCAGCAGAGGAAGACTGGAATGTTTGTATTTAATATATTATACATACAACAGCAGAAAATGGAAGAACACAGTGTGCCCACATTGCTTACTATTGCTTATACCACTGCAAACACCATCAAGTAACCTCCAGTTACGTTACAATTCTTTGGAGACTTCCATCTACAAAATGCTGCTGCCTCCCACCCACTGGCTGGCCTATATCCAGCAAGCAGCTTTCTGCAGTTTTCCCACGCCTACAGAATCACAGAATGACCCGGGTTGGAAGGGACCTCAAGGATCATGTAGTTCCAACCCCCCTGCCTGGCAGGGCCACCAAACATACACCTTTACTAGATCAGGTTGCCCAGGGCCCCGTCCAACCTGGCCTTGAACACCTCCAAGGACGGGGCATCCACAACCTCCCTGGGCAGCCTGTTCCAGGGCCTAACCACTCTCCTAGTGAAGAACTTCCCCCTAACATCCAACCTAAATCTTCCCTCTTTTAACTTAAATCCATTTCCCCTAGTCCTGGTATTATCGGCCCTTTTGGAGAGTATACTCCCCTCCTGGATATAGGTTTCCTTCAGGTACTGAAAGACTGCAATGAGGCCTAATTGTTTTCCAGGATGCACACAAAGCATAGATCATGCAGAAAACGTGTTGTTTCTTTCTTTTTAACTGAAAGGATAAGAACCGCAGAATGAGCTCTCAACTGCTCTCTTCCATAGTGCAAGAAATGCTTTGTCAAACTGGAGCACAACAACCTGAAGAAAGAAGCACTCTGCATCTGATGTGGGCTGTTAAGCAGATGGGGAGGGGAGGAGGAAGGACATCTATACAGATGGTCTGGATGAAAGCATTTCTCAGCCTACTACATGCACTTATTTCAGCACAACCTTGCAAAATAACACAAGAGGGTACCTCCTCTCCCACTGCACAGTATAACTTCAGGAAAATATCAAGTTTAAGGGTATAAGATGGAAGAAATCTAAAGAAAGACAACTAGAAATACAAGATGTTTCTGACCCTCAACCTGGAACACACTCTTCCTGTGCTCTTCAGCTCCATCAGGGCCACCAGGAGGACCTCGCACCCTGGAAGCCCCCTCTTCTCTACAAAGCACCTCAACTTGCACTTGATGCCCATATCGTACGCTTATTATGCAGTCTGCTCTGACAACACGCTCAACATAATGCAAAGAGAAACTGGATGAACAATGTGTTTAGCCCCAGAGGCTACAGCAGCTTCTGAATTTTCAGGGGAAAAAGCAAGTTCTCTGAATCACAATATCCAATACCTGTAATTGCACGATGACCTGCATCAGGTCAAGTACACACAGGGGGAGAAGAGCAGAAGTTGGTTTTACACCACTTTTTCTTGATGGCATGGCAAAGGACCCACTTTTACATCTAATTAAGCCACATAGTCCACAGAAGGTAAAAGAAGCCAAAAGAAGCATATAAAGTTTTTCGAATTAAGAAGAGTAGCAGGATTTCAAGGCATAAGGAAGCTCTTCACAATCATTTTTATTACTTACACCACTGAGGAGTACAGCAGTAGCAGTTACTGCCCTTAGAGGTAAACAGAAATCAAGCAACAGAGAATCACAGAATGGCCTGGGTTGAAAAGGACCATAATGATAGTCTAGTTTCAACCTGCAGACCAGGCTGCCCAGAGCCACATCCAGCCTGGCCTTCAATGCCTCCAGGGATGGGGCATCCACAGCCTCCTTGGGCAACCTGTTCCAGTGCGTCACCACCCTCTGAGTGAAACACTTCCTCCTAATACCCAACCTAAACCTCCCCTGTCTCAGTTTAAGACAATAAAGAAATAAAAGAATGCTTTTAAACTATTGCCATCCAGCTGCTGACCCACAGCTGGCCACGTCAAACTGCTGAGCTTATCGTTTCTGCACAACACACAAGCTAACATACCTTAGATTCAAAGGAACAATGCCACAGGTGTGATTTATACTCATCTGTACCCACTCTGAACAACAGAAGTTTGTCTGGCAAAGATGCTGTTCACTTCAAAGCTGTATTTCCCTCATTCTGGAACCTCCGCAATATCCTACTTGAAACAGAAAGAAATTCATCCGGGGAAACGAGATGGGTTTTTATGAAGCACAGGTATGCACTTCATTTCAGAAGTCCTCACCATTTCCTCGCCAAGGCAAGATCTTGCAATACAAACTTTTCCAACATCCCTATCCATTAGCCCAAAAGAACACGGGAAGAGCTTCCCCTGAAATACATGGCTAAAAACGAGCAGTAGCTTGTAGACCCTCCAATACCCAAAATATCGGTTGCATCTTTATTTCAGATTTTAATTGCCTTCTTACAAGAAAGTTGTTTTTTCTATGGATGATAGGCAAGGACATTGCAACACTTGAGCAAACACATCATTTTTTAGGGAGTGGGGGTTTTCCACTTCTGGCTGGCAGGGGAAGAGGGAAGAGAAACAGCAAACAAAGCAAACTGGCTAACAGAAGACGCTGACATTAGCTTTACAGGAGGTAACCACTTCTGGTGCTATTACAATAGGAACAATAATAGTAACACTCAAGAATGTCAAAGGGATCCGGGAAATGAGGTGGGAAAGCAACGTGAGGGAATACAAAAAGGCTGACTGAGAACTATTATTTCCACACCCAATAGCAATGCACAGCTAAGTGACAACTACTTACCTACATCCTTATTATATTTTGCTAGAAGATATTAAGACAAATACACTCCAATAAACTACAAAGATCAGAAATTAAAGAGTAGGGAGAAAATAAGCATTAAAGTACTATATCACAGAATCACAGAATGACCCGGGTTGGAAGGGACCTCAAGGATCATGTAGTTCCAACCCCCCTGCCTGGCAGGGCCACCAAACATACACATTTACTAGATCAGGTTGCCCAGGGCCCCGTCCAACCTGGCCTTGAACACCTCCAAGGACGGGGCATCCACAACCTCCCTGGGCAGCCTGTTCCAGGGCCTAACCACTCTCCTAGTGAAGAACTTCCCCCTAACATCCAACCTAAATCTTCCCTCTTTCAACTTAAATCCACTTCCCCTAGTCCTGGTATTATCGGCCCTTTTGGAGAGTTTACTCCCTTCCTGGATATAGGTTCCCTTCAGGTATTGAAAGGCTGCAATGAGGTCACCTCGCAGCCTTCTGTTCTCCAGGCTGAACAAACCCAGCTCCCTCAGCCTGTCCTCATAGGGGAGGTGCTCCAGCCCCTTGATCATCTTTGTGGCCCTCCTCTGGACCCTTTCCAACAGCTCCATGTCTTTCTTGTACTGAGGGCTCCACACCTGGACACAGTACTCCAGATGGGGCCTCACAAGAGCATATATCCTATATATATATATATATATAAATATATATATATATATATATATATATATATATATATATATATATATCTCCTATATCCCAAGAAAGTAGCCTAACTATATGTTTTGGGTTTGGTCATGGGTTTTTCTGTTGTTGTTTTAGTATTCAATAGAAGTCAATACCAACTGTCACCAAAGAAACACTTCCTTAGCCACTAAGCAAACACACCTGTCACTTCATGATAAACTGTGTACCATGTAGAAATGACACTTGATCCGGTTTCTTCTCAGGTCCCACAGTTGTTGCAAAAAGCTTACCAATTTATTGCTATGCTTTACATCACAGCGCATGCTTTGAGCAGTAACCCAGTAGGTCACTTTACCTTGATCTTTTGCTTTGACTCCATGGTACGATCCCAGAAATAACACCTACAGAGAAGCTGATGTTTGGCTTTGCTCCTGTATGGTAAACTGAACAAAGTTCTTCGTTCCAAAATAAGTTATCTAAAAGATCCTTTGCTTTCTACGAACATTGTCAAGATCCCTAAGATCCGGGAGCAGTAACTAAACAGTGAAAATATCAGTAGGCAATTGCTTCCCTTTACAGGATAATAGTCACCACGCCAACCCCACACGAGCAAATATCTATTGATAACACTATCAGGTAACAAGCCAATGAAGTTGCTCCACAAGGAAAGTACATAACGTGGCCTCTTTATGCATACAGCAATGTTCCCACAAATGTCCTGTAAGAAGGCAGGATTTTTAAGTAATTAAGTCCTGCAAACCACTAGAATATGCTAAGCATATCTTAAATAATAGGAATAGTACCTATTTTTGCTCAATTACAGAATCACAGAATGACCCGGGTTGGAAGGGACCTCAAGGATCATGTAGTTCCAACCCCCCTGCCTGGCAGGGCCACCAAACATACACCTTTACTAGATCAGGTTGCCCAGGGCCCCGTCCAACCTGGTCTTGAACACCTCCAAGGACGGGGCATCCACAACCTCCCTGGGCAGCCTGTTCCAGGGCCGAACCACTCTCCTAGTGAAGAACTTCCCCCTAACATCCAAATTACAACAGAAATGGTGGTCATAAAACCTGCACATGACAGAGAAGCTCTGGCTGGGGGTGAGGAAAAGTACATATTCACAACTATAGAGGAACTATAGGAGAGTCAACCAATGACACAGTAACCACTGCTTTTAATATTTATTTAGACTCTGGTTTAAACTCACTACCAGAGCTAAGCACATTTTGTTTACCTGACTGTGAAATAAAACCCGTCTATGCTCACAGTGTCAGTAATCACACTTAAAAAGCAACCCACATAAGTAGGTTAATCTGGAGCATCACTTCAGAACTGGCAGCATTAACAAATCCCTTTTTCTTTGGCCCATCTACTGGGCAACATGAGGTACAACAGCTCCAACTGGAGTTTGGATAAATACTGCTGAACTCGTTTTTGTTTCATCTGTCTTCTGTTTTAGAACTTGGTTTTGATGGTACGTGTTAGCACGACTGGGGAAACTAAGAAATGAGATCACCAGAAAAAATGACAGCGAAAGATGAAAACTTCAAAGGTGTATTTAAAGAACACTAAAGCCCATGTTTTGTGCCATGTTTAACTGGACCGAAAACTCACATCACACACAAAAAAGGTCCTTGTGAAATGTTAAGCATCCGTGCCCTTTCAGTCAGCAAGAAAGGGCTTGTGATAAACTCTGACATCCAACAGCAGAGGTACCATGAGGAAAAATATCACAGCGCTCAGGTAGACCTTGTAACCAAGAGGATGTTAATAATAGTAAGCAATGAGACCCCTCCCTTTTAATCTACACAAGTAGCCTTCGAGAAATTCTAATATCACATCAACAGGATTTATTTTAAACAGTTCTTGAAAGAACACTATCAGCATAAGCAACATTGCTTTAAATTCCACTTAAATTCAAGTATATTGAAATACTGAAGAGTAGACATTCTATCACCCACTGTCACCACATTTTACACATCTTTGACAGTAAGGAGAGATCTTACTCAAGCACAAAAGGCCGGACTTAAGCAATTAAAGCGTATTCGAAGCAAATACACCACAAAACCTGCATTTAAATTCTGGAATCTCAGTTTTGAAGACACTTTGACATAAGCCAGTCTTGAATACTAAGACACTCGCCCTGCATAAAGCCTCAGGTGCCCCCAAAAAGCTACCACGAGGATGGCATTGATCATTGATACTGTTAACACTTCATTTCTGATTTCTTCACATTAACACAATAAAGGAAGCTCAACTGCAGTCACCTCCAATTGCTTGGTATAACATTGTAACAATGGATTTTAAGGGCTGGAAAGGATGGCTATGCCTACAACACTTGCTCAACATCCTCTTGTATATCATAGGCTGACAGATTTCATGCTGCAGCTCTGAGGCTTCACCAGATGAGAGCTCAGTTTAAACCACTCACCAACAAGCTGATGTCTTGAGCAAGCAAGTAAAGCCGACGGAAAAGATGAAGCAGCTTTGAAGTCACGCCAGTTATCCCCTAAAATACCATAATGCAGCCCTCCCTCCACACACACACTTTCCCCCATGACTGATACTACCGGCTACTGTTGACTAGAGTGAGAAAACAACCACTAGCACTGGAGGTTTAGCCTTGCAGCCCTCACTAGCCAGAAGGCCACAATTTAAATCTTCCTTGTGGAAAAAAAGAGACAGAGCTGCATACATCCAGAGAACATAAGGGCAGACAGAACAGCACCAAGAAATTACACACTAAGAAGACTTAAGAACGACAGAGAGAATAGGAAACACGTGAAAGGCTCTTACTTTTCACAGCCACATCGACGGAACGTCTGTAGCTGGCAGCCCGAGAGCCTCACCAGTCACGGTGAGCAGCCCTAACTTTTCCATCCGCCAAACAAAAAGGGGATATCGTTCTCAGATGAGGGGACGTGAAGAACACGAGAAGCCCACGGCCGGAGCCCTCCGAACCGCGGTGTCCCTCAGCCCATCCCCGCAGCCCGCGGGCACCCACCTGTGCCGGTGCTCGTCGTGTCCCTGCCCGTGGATCAAGAAGCCTCCCAAGTGCTTGCCCCCCTTGCTGGTGTCCACGTGAGGGATGAGCACGTCCTCCAGCCCCAGGTCAAAGCGTTTGTGCTTCGACGAGTCCGGCAGGAAGAAGAACGCCCCGAAGCACAGCGTGATGAAGGCACTCAGGATAAGGAGCAAGATGAATTTCTCCGACAGTCTCAGGGTAGCCCTGTGGTGCGGGAAGGACGACGCGCCCAGGTTGAGGGCGGGCAGCCTGCGCCCGGCCAGGGGCAGCAGGGCGGGAGCGCTCATCCTGCCGCTCACGGCCGCGCTAAGGGGCGCCCCGGCAGCCCCTCAGCCCCGGCGGGGGCCGGCCCGGGCCCGCCTCGGTTCCGTCGCCTCTCGGCCCGGCTCAGGAGCAGTCACCGGCCTCACCATCCTCCCCGCGGTCGCCGGGCCGCGGCCCCCCTACAGCGACCAACCGCCGCGGGGGGAGCGAGGGCCTGGCCGCCCCGACGGCTCCCGCCGCCCGACAGGGCCCGAGCGGGCGGCTCCGCTCAGCGCCGCTCGTCGAGCTCCGCGGCGGCTCCGCTCCGGGCTGGCGGCGGCGAGCGGGCTGCGAGGGGCCCGGCCTGGCGTGCGGCGCCGCTCTGCCCGCGTGTCCTGAACGGGGCCGGGCGGAGGCTCATCCCCGCCGCCCCGCTGCGAACGGCGAGCGGCGCCGGTACGGCCGCCGCAATTGCACTCCGGACCCCCCTCCTCGCCCTGCCTGCGCCTGCGCGAAGGCGGCAGGACACGCAAGCGCGATGAGAAAAGCGAGGAGTCCCGGAATACGCTGCCAAGGCCGCCCGCCCCATGGGCCGGAGGGGAGGGGACAGGGGAGGAGCATTGTATGGCGTGTATGGGGGTTGTGGGGATTTGGGTGGCTTCTTGTGGTCCCTCCTTGGTAGCTCTGTTTTGGACTCTTCTTGAGTACGTCCACGTTTCTCTTGCACTGGAGACACAGAACTGGATCCAGTTCTGCGCTCCAGGTGTGGCCCCACCAACACTGAACAGAGTGGAGGGATCTCCTGCCTCCACCTGCTGGCCGTGCTCTGCCTCAAGCAGCCAAGAAAACCACCAGCCTTTGCTATGAGGTCGCATTCCTGCCTCGTGCTCAGTTTAGTGTCCAGCAGGACTTTTTTTTTAGGTCTTTTTTTAGGTCTTTTTCTGCAAAACAGAATGCAAGGGTCTAAGGTCCCTTCCAACCCGCATGAGACTATGATACTATGATACTATGATGATACTATGATAGATGTGGTGTTGAGGAATATGATTTAGCCGGGAAGTATTGGTAATGGTTGGACTAGATGATCTTCTAGGTCTTTTCCAACCTTGATAATTCTGTGATTCTGTGTGAAAACCGTTTTCTGGCCAGATATATATATATATCTGCATATATATATATATATCTTTTGCATAGGATATAGCATATATATATATATATTTGCATAGGATATAGCATATATATATATTCCCTGCAAAATCCACAGTAGAACATCTAAGGTTGGTAAAATTACCTCCTCTATAGGATGGATGAGATGAAGACTGTACATGGGAATACCAACTATAGTACTTTATGGTTAGCTAGGGAAAAACTCAGTACCCAAAACAAGATTGGAAATATACTTGAGTTACCTTCTACTAACGCTAAACATGACCTAATTTCCCTGTGCAGATACGCATGGCTGCCTGCATGAATGCACAGGTCCAAGTTCTTTGTGAAGGGTTTCATACTGAACTCAGTAGGGTGGTAGAGTAAAAGCCTGGAGAAGATGTCTGCAGGGCCATATTCAGAGGAGCTAAAAGAGCATCAGCAAGTCCATAACTATTGGAGACAAGTTACAACTCCATCTCTTTTCAAAGTAAGATGTTTTTAGAGATCTTAAAAGGCCATTGGAGTCTTGAGTATTCCCAGTTTATGCAAAGTGTGCTGTGCTTAGTGAGCTTAGCAAAGGGGGCTGGATCACAGCCAAAGAAACAGAGAGAGGTTGGCCCAGCCTGCAGACGAGGACTTCCAAGGTGTTCAGCAGCATCCCAGGTTGAGAAATTATGTTGGCATGTGTAAAAAAAATATCCCAAGTCAAGCAGGACACGCTGTGTTGATGAAGGATAGCGCTCGGCTTCTGGTCTCAGTGTGGCATAACATGGAAATTATCCCTCAGGACTTGGGACAGTTGCAGGGAGGGAAAGCAGCTCAGCTAATTGAAAAAGCCCAATGGTCAGATGTTGTGGAACAAGTGTGGATGAGTGGGTCAAAAATATCCAGATCAATAAACCTTGTCATTCAGGTTACCTGAAATTAACTGATCAAGGTGAAGGAGACCATCTTCCAGTTCTCCTTCTCAAGTCAGTCCCTGTGTCCTCACATACAAGCTCTGACTCATACCTTGCTGGGTCTTTTTGCAGAGTGTGCCAGGGAAAATGGCCTTTCCCATATGTTCACCCAGCTAAACTATTCCATCAGTTGATGGTCTTGCTTTCTCTATGCCGTTTTTTACTATCTGAACCTATAACAATGCTGTGCAGCAAACAGATGGACCCTGGTCACTAATCTTATGCTAGTCAAAAATGGGAAGAAAGTGTGAAACTCTGCTGTGAGGTGATAAAAATTAAAGAGACAGTGTGGGCCAGAGGTACAAGAGAAAGAGCATAAATGAAAAGATCTTAGAAAAGCTAAAATGATGCACTCCAACCAGCACAGCATCTGAACATAACATTTTTTGTTGCTACACAGGATCAGCTGTAGTTGATGAACAGGTTTCAATGACCTTTTGGCCATTTCATCTGTCTTCTAGCTTTGATCCGGTGAAACCATATATCTTCATATGCGTTCCTATCTTCACTTGTTAAATTGCTTATTATAGTTTGGAAAAAAAAAAATAGATCAGTCCATGAAGAACTTTGTACTCCAGCATTTTTGCCCTTTACTTCAATCTTCTCTGCCAGCTGCTAGTTTTTCTCTGTAGTCTTTAAAAGACTGAGCAGAAGCTTCCAATTTCTTCATAAAATGTTTCTTCATGTTTACATCATTGCGAGGAAGCAGTTTCTGTAGGCTTCAGAGTTTATGATGGCCTTTCCAAATTCTAAAGCATCTGTGTCTAAACTGTGATAAAGTTTTACTTCAATTTTGTGCATATTTTGACTTTCCTGCTCTCAGCAAAGTCTACAAGTCATTTTTCATCCTTTGATTCTGTCATACTGGTTAATATGCGTATCCCTGTAAACCTGCCAGTGATTTTCCACACTGCAGTAGTGTTGCTCTATAGCTGAACGTTAAATATAGGATGATATTGAATTGGTTGTTTCCATGAGCCTGTGATACATCATAGAGGTTCTGCATCTATTAGTGTTTTCTCAGAAATGCCCAGAACTTTCTCACAAATGCCTTGTTCTGAAACCTAAAGGTTTTCCTAAGAACCAGGAATTTCCAGTATTCACTTTGTTATCTTTGATTACTTATGTAACCCGGAGCTTGAAGTACAAAAGTGCTTATCAGCACTGAAGTCACTTAATTTCCACAAGCCAAGCCAACATTTCTGGAGACTTAATAGGATAGTTCACATTTCCTAAAAGTAGAAAATGTAAGACTGACTTTTCTGTGGCAGTATAGATGGCTCAGACAGTGTTTCTCATATTCTTTCCTGGCTCTTGAAATGGTCAGACGATCCTGTTAAGCATCACAATTTGGGCACACCGTCTTCAGTCATTATTTTCAAAGCTTCTTTTTCAGTTTTCCTCCAAACATTTTTCAGGCTTTCCTCTGATCCCAAAGTTCTGAGGCAAATCTGATAGAGCTCAAAATAGCATCCAAACCAACTGTGACTGGACTCCAGAGAGCATATTCTTCATGAGATTTAGTCTCTAATGGTTCCCGTGATTCTGTCTTCATGTTTCTCATCCCATTCCTCCAATCATTATTGCTTTGGAAACAAGTCCGGTGTTTGAGCCATTATCTTCTCTTTGTATGCATATTTCCTGTGCTGTTGAACATGCATAAATATATTTTTTACAATTATTTCTGTCAGACTCCATTTTGAATGTGAAGTGAACCCTTATACCTGCATGACGAAGGCTGGTCTTTGTTCATCCTCAGTGTGGCTGTAGGATGATTAATACTTCCCTAATCCCATTCTCCTACTTCCTTACTTGATCAAGGTAAAGAATATAGTTTTCTCTTAATTCAGGCTCATAGCCCATTCATGGTCTTCTGCTCTTGTAGTGCCTCTATATCCTCACATCCATGCTCTGAGTCACACCTTGTTGAGTTTTTTCCTATGTAACATACCAAAGACGCAGCTTTTCCCTTTCATCACCTCAATCAGACTTTCCCCCATAGGCCTTGCCTGTGGTTCTCACAAAGGCAGTTTTGTACCTTTCTTCTCTATTCAAAGTGCGAATGGAAAGATTTATTTATTCATTTATTTATTTTGCATGCAATTGGCCTTGCTGTTTCACTTCAAGCTTCTCACACTCCCACTCTTCCCTGACATGGAACCCTTCTCTCCTATCATTTCTGATTCACTACCAAGACACCAGCTCCTCCTATAATATCAGCCGCCAGCACACATTTGCTATTGTATCAAGAACCCCCTTGCTTTCTTCTGTGCTTCCCTAAGGCGTGAAGAAACTAGCACATCAGAAAAGAATTTTGGAACCATGAAAGAGCGTTACACTCTGCCAGTGAATCTGCAGCTACGAAAACTGAACTCTGGCATAATAACTTCTGAACAGAGATACAGATCTGGCACTAATATCAGATTGTTAAAGAAAATGTGAGGTCTCATAGTGCGAGTTGGGATCAGCAGCAGCAGTGCCGTTCTTTGGCTGAGGGAGTGAAAATAAGCTTTCCAAATATGCTTAGAAACAAGTATCAGAAGATGCACTGTTTCAGGACCTTGAAACCAAATGGTTGCATACAGTGTGCAATGGAAGAACCATCCTAAATTACTGGGGGCTGTTAAACACATGGGGGAAAAAAATGTATAATGACTTACATGTATCATCTGCATGGTGCCCTGGGTTTGCAGATGTTGGGACTTGATGACTGAAGCAATCTCTGGAAATAAGAACCATGCTGATGGCGCAGATGGACACAAATCTCACACATCTGACATTTTACATTCAAAGACAATCTGCTTTAAAAGCAAAGCAAGATTAATGCCCTATTTGCACAGTCCTAAAAATAGAATCACTAAGACATCTTTACAATAACGGAGATGAGAGTATTCTAAGTAAATAGGTTACAGATTCCTGTCGCCAAATTTGTTACCAAAATAAGCCAAGATAAAGATTTTCAACATTATATGTAAAAGAAAATCAGAGCCCTCTTAGAAACATAATTAAAAACCTGTCTGCCATTGCCAGAGGCATACTGAGATATGGACAACGCTCAACAGTGGCAGATCAAACAAACCATGCTTGAAAAGCTCGTACTTTTGCTTAAAATTCTAGCCCAGATCTGTTAGTGGGTACAGCTGAGCATGAAAAGCAGTTTAATATTTTATAGTGAAGTGTTCTTCCATTCTGGAGAGGAGGAATTGAAATTTGGCTAGAAAAGAGAGAGATTCTTCCTTACAGCTATGTTTTGGAATGGCTTCATGTGCCTGTTGCTCTACCCAGAGATCTTCATGCCTGTCTCAGTGAGCCTCCCTGCAGATATATGGATCCAAATGCACTGATTGCTTTGCAGAACTGGGGGGTTAGAAATTACAAAGCCACATGCTTTATAATTGCAAACTCACTAACTTATCTCAGTCTTTTCCAACGATCTTCTTCCCAGCAAGACCCATCTGCCACCATTTCACTGACTCCACTTTTAAATGAGATCTAATTTCACTCCTTGCTTTCAAGTGATTTTATTCTATATATATGTGCATTGAAATATATTATATATATATATATAAATGTATATTGAGAGAAAGTCAGTCATAAACATGTAGAAAACTGAAAGGCCCCTGCCTATATTTGCATTTGACATTTCATCACTGTATTGTCAATAGCTCTACGCTATCTTCATAGCATGCTGAAAGGGTAATTAAAAGATGTTTCTCTTTAGAAAGAGAAGAAACATGAAAGAGATGAACATTTAAATCTAAATACTCTTAGAACTGAAATCAGCCAGTCCTTTGGAAACCCAATCTTTGGGTAAAATGTCCTTACTCAGCTAATACTCCTGAATTAGAATGAGTTTGAGGACAGACAGTGAAATCTTCTGCTGTTAGAAGAGGATATACAATTTGACATAAAAATAATGGAACTATTTCTTCTTTTATTAGCTTCCTTTATTATCTTCCTTAATTGAAGGCATGAAGGCAAATTGATTGGACAGTCATTTGCCATGATATCACAGAGCCACAGAATCGCAGGGGTTGGAAGGGACCTCAAGAGATCACCAAGTCCAGCCCCCCTAAAAAAGCAGTTACCCTAAAACAGGTTGCACAGGTAGGCATTCAGGCGGGTCCTGAATATCCCCATAGAAGGAGACTCTGCAAACTCTCTGGGCAGGCTTTTCCAGTGCTCCATCACCCCTACTGTAAAGAAGTTCTTCTACATATTAGTACGGAACTTCCTGTGTTCAAGTTTTAGGCCATTACTCCTTGCCTTATCAATTCCATGTTACATCCCATATGAAGTTCATGTGCTTCCTTGTTCTGAAGGCCCAAATGAACCCCAAAAGCTTGAGTTTTGCACACATAGCTACACAGGGCAGATACATGAATTGCACAGATGCTGTGCTTAGGCAACGTGTTTCTGTATTTACTTAGCTGACTGCAGAATGGCATGTGCAGCAGAGAAGGATGCATTTCTGTTTCCCAGGTCCTGTGATCATTCTTGCTGCTCCATACAGCCATCAGCTGCCTATGATGACTGGCAACAGTAATATAGGGATTTGCCATCCACTTCTATGCAGGCTAAAAGTCAAGCCAGTGGGACTGGTTTCCATGAATGATTATGAAAGCCAGACACACAGCTTTCTTTTGATGTGTTAGAAAGTGTCCCACTTTTCCACGATCCCAATCACTTAGTTAATACATTCTGCTTCTCTCCTGTCCTCCTCTCCAAAGTCTCTAAACCATCCAGCCCATTGTGCCAAATGTTCTTCCTTTCCCATGTCTGAGCTGAGCTTATGCTGTAATCAACCATACCCAGCCGTTGGGGTAACACCGTAAGGATTCTCTGCAGAAGCTGCAACTGAAATCTGTCCAGTGAAAACCCTGTGTGGTAGTTCAAAACTGCTTCTAGTTAGCAGTTAGGATATTCTTTATGCACATTCACATGCTAGCACCATCCCCATTCCAACTACATGAGGCTTCCTAGTCACAAATCCCCACAGTCCCTGTCTGTGTTCCAGCTATGCTGTTCGAGCTGCGTGGTCTCTCTTCTGGCTTGGGATTTCCCAGATAAACTTTCTTGTCTATGAATAGTAAGCATGACCTTTGGGATTGTTCTGCCTTTATTAAGGTATGAATCACTGCCATACATACACAGAGAGCCCAGCATTTCCAGGAAATCTGAACAACAGATGCATGGTAATTGAGTCCAAATGAGCAAAATAAGGAAGGAAGATGTTTCTGCTGCTGCCTTTAGTGGTCATGGTGCCAGTGTTGCTACTCTTGATACAAACGCCCACACAGACTGGACTGGGAACTTCCCTCCTGTGTCTATGTACCTTCACTGTGGTTACATACTCTCTTTCTTTTCCCTTCCAGAAACACACACAAATCCACATACACACACTGACAACTGATAACACTGAGCCATCTCCCCTCAGGAGCAGTGAAGCTGGTTTCATCCCTTCTCTTTCAAGCATGCATAAAAATTGCTGATCTTGTTTGGACATCTTCGGAGCATTACAGCCAGTCCTTTCATGCCTCAGAGAGCCTATCCTGCCTCCCCATAAATGCTGCTGTGGAAGTTTATGTTCCATCTGACAGTAAAATAACCCCTGGCAGGTTACTGTGTATATCAGAGCCAGAATTTCCTACACATGGACAAAGGTAGAAACTAAAGGCAGGCTGAAAGAATGCTGGGTGAAAATGACAAACCTCAGTACAGCAAAAGCCACAGTGAAAACATGTTGTATTTCAAAGCCTCTGCAGCAGAACTGTGTGAATAAACTGGCAGGTTTTAGAATTATAGGATGCTGAAGAAGTCTTGAAAAAGTTCACATTCAAATCAGCTCTTTATGCTGTACATGAAAATCATCAGGGCTTTTAAGACGGAAGATGATTAAAGGAACAGCACTTGTACGGAGAGTATTGGTTGCATTTTGTGTATGGAGACAAAAGGGAACTTGGTTTTGAAATGCTAATACAAAGGTAGGGAGAACATTGTGTCTGTAACAAGAAATGCTACCCATTTTCTTAGAAGGAATTCAGGAGAAAAAGAAGAAGCAGAATATTTTTCCCCACTCAGAAGCATCTCTCTTTTTTTCTTTTTCTTTTTTCTTCTTCTTTTTTTTCTTTTTTTTTTTTTTCTTTCGCTTGAAAGACCATTAAATCAAAATCCCAAAGGTCTTTAAAAGGCAGGGATTGTGTGATACTAAGCAACTGATTTTAGAGTATTTCAGTAAAGACTAGAGAAACTGAAATAGCAAAGGAAATAAACATGTCAAACAATGTCAGCAAAACCTGAAAAAGTTCAACTGCCAAGCAAAAGCCAAGCAACTGTAGTGAACTAAACTAGTTCACCCAGTCATAGGCACAAGGCAGGAAAATGGGCTGAAGACAGAATGACTGGAGAAAGCTCTTCCTTAGAAGGATAAGGGAAGAAAGAAACTGCAATTTCTGAGAACAGCCAGTGAAAAGAGGCACAAATAGTTCATATCTTAACATGAAAATAAAAAACAGATGCAGTGTCATCAGGGAAAGTGAAAGCAGAAATAGAAATAACTGAAGTAAAATTCTTCACACATGGAACGAGCATGATATATCAAAGAGTAAAATGCCACACTTGTGGAGAAGTTCATTCCAGGCCTTAGTAATGGGTCAGCATCATTGACGAGAAAAGGTGAAAAGGTGGAATGGTGTGGGGAGGAGAGGGATGCCCAGGCAGCTCAAATCTCAGAGGGAGAAGGTGTGTTTGGCCTAGTACAGTCAGCTTCCCTACCACAGCCAGATCTATGCAAACTTGCTCCATCCAATCAAGCTGTGCTCAGAAGAAAGAGATGCCAAAAGAGTATTTACAGAGAGCCTTAGAGATCACTGTAACTTACAGGTTGGGGGTTTGTTTTGTTTTGTTATACAATACTAAAGATTTGTTCTTTTGATGTGTTTAGCAGATACTGCAGAACTCTGCAGCCTTTTCATTTCTTTGCAGACACATGGACCAAGTTGGCTATTCCCAGGCAGGGTTTCCTCCTGACACTTGCTCTTACTCTGCTTGCTCTTATTTTGAAGAGCAATTTGGGTGGAAACCTTGTACCTAGTACAGTACCCTGCCCAACACATCTTTTTTTTTTTTTTTTTAATGAGTCCATTTTATGGACCACTCCTTTTTATGAGCTTACTATATCCAGTGCCTATATTTTCTACCTCCTCTGAGTTATATGTGTCTTGGGCTGGATTGCACCTACGCCTATGTTCCATAAATTCATTCTTCAGTGGTTAGAAATCTTCTAATTTCTGCTTCAGATTTGTAAGAATAAATATATAGTCATTCATTCGTGCTCAAATAGAATTTTAAAACTATCAGCATTATCATTCATTTTTTTTCTCAGTTTCCTCTTAGGAAGACTTTGAGATTTATTTCTGGCTGAATTTTCCTCCATGGCAGTTCAAGAATCCATTGTTCATGGATATCCCATAGTAACCAATACATACATCTGCAACATTTGTTGTAGATCAATGCCTCCTGCTTATGACAGATTCCATATCTTCTTCTATCTATTTCCTTAATACCCAGCGGGTAGAAGAAATGCGTTATTACGTAGATTAGTATTCACAGACAACCCTCCCGTCCTGTTTCCCTTTTCGTGTGTTCCATTTCTAAGAAATCTGCTGGCACTGCTGCACTCTTCACACTCTGACACGAAGGATGATTAATGACGGTTCTTAAAAACTACAAATGCCTTTTTTTGTTGGCATGGCCAACAACTGACATTTTATAGGCCGGCAACTTCATCAGTCTTCAGGCAGAAAACAAATCATGACACATTCCCCGTGGGTCAGAATAAACGCTCTGCCACGGGACTTCTTTATCATTACTAAAAGAGAAATGAACCTAAAAGGAAAGCACTCTAGATTCATTCTCAAAAATCCTTCAGAAATTCCCCCTCGCTCTTCCTGTACACAGCGCTGCATGTTACAAGCTGTGGGAAGTTGCAGAGTGGGTAAATTAAGGCCTTCTTCAGAAAAAGGCCTACGTCAGGAGAAAAACAAGGAGGTTGAAAAGCTGAGATTAAATAAAAAGTGTGATAGCCACAGTATGGGTTTTTTAATATAATCAGTGCTGATTATATAAAGTTTAGACTGCACAAAGTTTTAAATTCTAATCCTCTGTTTTCAATTACCAATAATTTACTCTCATTGATCTCTTAAAAAGAATTTCCCATGTCAGCCTTACCTGGTTGCTTGATTCTCTTCTGTTAATTTTAAGCAAAAACAGATTAAACAGCCGCTTTCAATAGGAAACCAGGGGAAATTCCTGGTTTGTTACAACCTTATCTTCAAAATGTCTCAAACTTTAAGGAGCTGAACATTTCTGACTTAATTAAGTGACAGGGCTTTGAAAATATCTTCCTAGATTCATGCTGTCAATACACTGAATCTACAGTCAGCGAGGAGGTAACAAGGCTTTCATGTCCAAGAAAAGCCACTTGTGGTTGCTGAACCACTGGATTTGCACTGCCTTCACTTGTCTGTGTGTACTATCAGCCAAAGCCTCCCACTCTTTTGCTAAGAAAGCTGGCAATTTCCAAAAGAAGCTGTAGTTCTTTTTTCCTGCCATTTTGAATTAGAGTCTTTGGATGCTTTATAATTTTGAACAGTGTGATGAGAAATTGAAGTGTCTGCTTCATAAAGTTTATATAGATTGTGTCAACATTGTTGTCTTTATCAGTGTAACCTGCAGTCTTTCCAGAACAAGCACTCTATCTTACTAATTTCCCTAAAAACATGCAAATTGGCATTAATCATACTCATACCCTTCAGATTCTTCTCAAGTAAACAGTTACAAACATTTCCCTTATTTTGCAAGAACTTAATCATGTTAAAACTTATACTTGCAGCATCATCACAGAGAATCAGTTTTGGGATCTCCTTCCCAGGAGGTATTCAAGATGACTGGACATAGTCCTGAGCAACCTGGACTAATTAGAGCTTCTTTGAGCAAGGAGGTTCTGCTAGGTAACATCCAGAGTTCTCTTCCATCCTAATTTATTCATGGTTCTATGATCTACAGGTCTAATCCAAGGTAATGGGATCTTCCCTGTATATTCCTACCTCTGAAACTCTCTCTTTATCCTTGTTACTCATGTAGTAACCAGAGGTGATAACATTACAGTCATAATATCTGAGCAGATCAATGTCACTGATAGTGTCAGTGAAATTAAAACATAATTTTACTGAGGCTGCGAGGTGCTCCATTTCCTCCAGTCTTTTCCTCACCATACTGTAGCTCAACGCTTCATAAAAACAGTCTTTCAAAGCAGGTCTTACTTCAACTGTTAGTGTGCTATACTGTGATCCTGAAGTGCTCTAATGCTGCTCGTGACTTCTTGCAGGATAAGATTAGTACATAACAGAAACAAAGAACTGAAGTATTTGAATGGTACGACGCAGGCAGATACATGTCTAAATTAAAGAGGTTTTACCTGTACCATTCTTGCACAACATTTGATTTAACGCATTGCTCCTTCAGTCCCATACAAATGAGTGCACTGGGCAGGGCAGTATGATTTATGCGGGGATTTCTGAGCTTTGAATAGCTTGTCTTTTCAATATAAATATAAATCTAAAGAGTCTAAAACAACTGTTTGTGCATTATATAATGCTTTCTTTTTTTAATGTCCTGACAAGAGATTTCATAACATTGCTAACAAACTCAAGAGCTTTTCACTTGATTTTGCCAGAACTGAAATGAGATAACAAAAGTACATTAAATGGCCCTGAAGAACATTTCAAGATCTATTGGCTGCTACAAAGAATGCGATTTCAAGATGAAGTACTTTGAGTTACGGAAGTAAAGGGAGTTCAAAGAGCATAATGATGATGTAAGACAAAATACAGTGGAATCTGCATTGTGGAGTGAACAGAATTTTAGGAGACTAGAGGGATAAAAAAGTCCATAAAACTCTGAATTTGTATATAATTAGATACAGTTCATCGGTGTTGCTTTTTATTGTGTGGTTTTCCTTTATTTTTGTTGTTATTTGTTATTACTACTTTTTTTCTGGTTGTTATTGCTAATACATTGTTAGTACATATACAAACACAGATGCATATAGGCATCTAATGTAATAGCCATAAAATATATGGTTAGCAAGTGCCTAACACAGAAGTGTACTATAGAACACAGCTATGCATCAAGATTGAGAGGTAATATTTACCAGCACAGTGACTATAGCTTTTATAACCTTATTTCAATTGTGTAAGGGAAAAAACCCCATTGCCTTTGAGCCACAAGAAAGGATGAATACCTATTAACAAAAAAAATACATTATATATATTATATGTATATATAAAGAAAAGTTTAAAGTGCATTCATATCCTAATAAAACAGCATTTCCCACAAAGATAACTAAAGTCAAGAAAGAGAATGCACAAATTAATGTTGCAACTGGAACGAAGTTATGTATTTTTTAAATACACTGTGAAGCCAATGGCTGCATTTTAGGTGAACACAGGTGAGTTTCAAATAGTGAAATTACCTGTCTGAGCTTTAATAATGTGTAGTAATATTAATATAACAAATATAATATCCTTTCTAGCTCTCTGAGGCAGCTGCTAAACCTACACCAAGATTGCTGTTTATTAAGAAACTCAGGCAATTTTCCATTATTCAATCTAATTGCTCTCATCTGATTCAAAATTAAACCCACCCAGTTTCCCCTTTTGGCAAGTTACAAACACAATTTCCAGCTCTCACAATGCCAATGAACTAAGGTAGCAATTTCTACAGATGTGGATGCATACAAGCTATCACACACACTAACTCAATTTCTAAAGGTTATAAAAATTAGCCACCAGCAGGCACACAGCTGTAGGGTTTGTAGTCTTGAGCTGTCTTCTGCTTTAAACTGTCCTCAGGACAGCAGCTGTCCACATCTCACTGGTCCAAGAGGAAACTACCTGTGTTGCTCAGCTTTAGGGATGAATTGTTATTTTTATCTAACTCTCTAAAGATTTTCCAAAATATTAAGAGTGTTCCATTCTGCATCTCTGAAATATGCTGCTTCCTCCCCTCTTGCTGTTTGCTTTGATTCAAGAGGATTACCTTCAATTTAGTTCCATGTCAAGCCCTGAAAACTGACTTTTTGCTGACAGCTTACATACTTGCAACAATAAATATATTGCAATACTATATAAATTACAAATATATTTGAGTATACTGCATATATTTGAAGAAATATCAATAGAAGAGCCTCAAAATATATGAAGTTTTCGGAAAAAGAATACGACACAGCTCCAGTCACATGTAGTATAAGAAAGGAGCTGAAGGAATAAGACATTGCTAACTGAAGATGATGCCAGTTTCTGTCAACTCCTCTGGCTTTTTTGTTTCCCTGATGACTAAATTCACTAATATTTTCTCTGACCTCACAGATACTCTCACTCCACCTACCAGTCCTTTGCATTCTTTTAGCTGTTCTTCAGTGATTCTTAGTCTTATTAGCAACAGGGGGGTGAAATTTTCTCACCCTACCTAGAGGAAGGTCACCCCTGATGGAAGAATTGTCTGTAGTTACAATAATCCTGAGTTACAATAATATGAAATTTAGTTAAGCTGAGAAAAACAGCATTAGCAGAGTATGACATGGTAAGGAAAAAGAGGTTTAAATACCAAAGCCTCCTTCAAACAGGCCTATTTATTTCATGTTTTCCCTGCCTTATCCATATGATGACTAATATAAGCTTCAAAGGGAAACTACTTTTCTTAATACTTATAAAAACACACAAAGTATACTGTAAATTGTCACCTTACTTTTAAATGGTTATATGTATTCTTCAGCAATGACTTTAAGTCAGATATAAAAAGCAAACCGTGTAAGATCAAAATCCCGTTTCACACATCAGTTCTCACGTATCCACAGTGTATTCACAATGTAGAACATACTACAATCATGTACTTCACATCTTCAGACAGCTTATCTTCACATTTCTTATTATGAGGACTGACAGATTCTCTTAAGTTCTGGGAGGACTTAAAAGGAATGTGTTCTCTGCACCGATCTCAAATTCCTTCAGTTAGCATAGTATAAAAGAGAGTAATTTGAGTCAGCATAATGCATAGGCAGGAGCACTCCAGTACATCAGCATATATATACAGTGTTAATAGTTTGTGAGCTCAGCGCCCAATTTAAATAGGAGATATTTAATTCCCTTGCACTGCACCATCACTTCCACATCAAACAGTTGTGTTTTGTTTAATCAAGTTGCCAGATCAGAAGCCATGAGAAAGAGATCTTCTCCAAATGCGCTGGATGCTTTAATCCTCATTTTGCAAAACTCAGAAGCTGGACATTAAATTCACCTCATTTCCAGTTCAACTGGAAGATCCTGTAGGGCACAGCCAATTAAATAAATTTAAGGAATTAAGTTTAAGTATGATTTCCCCTGGAAAATGGATTCTTTCTCCAAATCAAAACTAAGGAGAGTGTACCTGGTAGCTCTGATGCAGATCTCATGCCTTGACAAGTGCTAGATTTGGCACCTGGTGAGGGGCAACCCTTGGCTGTACATACAGGCTGGAGGACAAGAGTTTGGAGAGCATCCTTGCAGAAAGGGATCTGGGTGTTCCAGTTAATGGAAGTTGAACACAAGTAATGATGTGCCCAGACAGCCAGGAAGGCCAGCTGTATCCTGGGGTGCATCAGGCCCAGCAATATCAACTGAGAGAGGGAAGTGCTTTTCCTATTGTACATTGCACTGGTGCAACCTTGAACACTGTGTGTAGTTTTGGAAACCACACTACCAAAAGGACATAAAACTATTACAGAGTGTCCAAAGGAAGGCTACAAAGATGGTGAAAGGTCTAGAGAGCAAAGTGTGTGAGGAGCAGCTGAGGTCCTGTGGTGTGTTCAGCCTAGTGTAAAGGAGTTGAGGTGAGGCCTGATGGTGGCTGCAGCTCCTCACAGGGAGCAGATGGGCAGCGCTGAGCTCTGCTCTGTGTGACAGCAATGGGGCCTGAGGAAACGGCATGGAGCCAGGGCAGGTTAGGAGAAGGTGGTGTGGTTCTGGAAGAGGCTGCCCAGGGCACTAGTAATGGCCTTAAGCTGCCAGAGTTCAAGAGCCACTTGGACACCACTCTCAGACATAGTGTTTCATTTTGGGTGATGCTGTGTGGAGGCAGGAGTTGTACTTGATATTCCTTATGAGTCCTTCCCAACTTGGGATATTCTATGATTTGTTATGTCAATAACGTTTTCAATAAGGATAATCTATTAATGGTTAGCTACATTTCCACCACAAGCAAAGAAGATAAAACACATCACATTAGACATCCCTCAGGGTCATACAAAGGGCACAACCTCTTCATCCACCGTAGCCAGGCTGGCTGGCCAGTGACTGGCTCATCTGAAAACTGAACTCAATACATTTGTGTGAAATTCAGTATAAACGGTGAGATGTTGAAGGCTGAAAGACCATGCATATGTAGGATTTAAAATGTTATTATCTATAGCACAACATCAAGGCATGTTCCATCATTAATGAAATCTTAGAGTGGAAAGAAGACGCTCAATCACTTCTCCTGTTTTTTCTTGCTAACCACAACATTGAGTTGCAAGCAAGTAAAAAAAAAAACAAACCTTGTAAAAGCTCTCAGGTTTTAGATTTTGCTGAACTTGTTTGGAAAACACTTAATTTAGACTCCCTTAGTTTTTAATCAGTCTAGTTGAAGAAATTATTCTTTTGGCTGCTTTCAGCTGCTTTCACTGGAAACTTGAGTTAAGGGCAAATTATAGCTCTCTGATTGCTACAGACTGGAAAACCTTCCCCTTTTTCACTCATAGCAGCTTACTTCTCTATTTCTAATCACAGCTGTTGAGTAGTTTGTACTGGACAAGGAAATCGTGCATAGAATCTGATTTCAAATTATTTTTCAATAAAGTTTAATAGGTAATAGTTTTAGGCTGGATTATTATTTTTTTTTCCCCAGACAGCTCCATTTTGAATGCCATCTGTACATTGTGATTCAGAGACAAGACACTCAGATATGAATAATGTTTGATCTACATCTGGCAAGCACAACTGCTATCATTAAACTGGGCTTTTATGAGGCTTGTTGCATGTTCATAAGCAAACTTAAAGCAAATCTTAATGGATAATGAAGTTAGAATTTCTACTAAGCTGGCATAGTTGAAATGAGGTTACAAGAGAATCAAATTCAGTGTAAATAAGTTGGAAGTACAGAAGAAATAAGTTATCATTTTAACAAAGAATCATATGTAAAAATAGTCAAATAAGCACAACTTCTTTATCATGCAGAAAAGTCAATCACAACATGGCAAGCATGGCATTTGTGGTAAATGGATGGCCATAGATTTCTCTTATTTCCCATAATTGTCATGGAATCAATCTCAAAATCACCATTTTGTATAACAGTCCATTCAGTTCTGTTTTTATTTCATCATCAGATCTTAAATTAACTTGATGACTTTCAGCATCTGGGAATTAGGGAAGGACAGTTTTGTTTAATCTCATTGGAGAAAGGTCAGTCCTTGCTAGCAAAGCTATTTCCTCTTCCATTAACATAAGACCTTGCTAGGCAAACAAAATTGAATTGAACTTGCCAGATTTAACAATCAAGCCTAGTTACAGAGAAAAAAAAACAAAAAAAAAACAGGTTATTTTCTACAATCAAAGGGCTTTTTCCTACATGCAAAATCCAAGCAACAGTTCTCCTGAAGACCGGGGCTATACAGGAGTTCAAGGATACCGTGAGTAATACCGACACTTATGAGACATAAAAGTACTTTGTAACAAGGGGAATTTCAACTTTGAAAGAGGAACCTTTTGGGCAAAAGCTGCGTATGTGCATTTGCAAGAGGATAGTTGGGTCTGTTTAGCTTTGAGAAAAGAAGGCTGAGAGGGGATTTGATCCAGGTTTATAAATACCTGAGGTGTGGGGGCCATAGTGGCGAGGCTGGTCTCTTTTCAGTAGTGTGTGGGGATAGAACTAGGGGTAATGGGATGAAACTTCAGCATAAGAAGTTCTGCACAAATGTGCACAAGAACTTCTTTACAGTGAGGGTGATGGAGCACTGGAACAGGCTGCCCAGGGAGGTGGTGGAGTCTCCTTCTCTGGAGATATTCAAGACCCGCCTGGACGCCTACCTGTGCGATGTGGTGTAGGGAACCTGCTTTGGCAGGGGGGTTGGACTCGATGATCTCTAGAGGTCCCTTCCAACCCCTACAATTCTGTGATTCTGTGATAGAGTTGATTTTCTCTGTCCAAGTCTTTCAGTATGTAGCAGGGAACAGAGGAAAGAATGAACATTTATATTGTCAAAATCTGTGTTGGAGTATTTTGCTGCCTTTGAGACAGGAAGCCTGGAGAAAGAAATTAGGTACTCCCTAGTATTGTGATAATGCTTTCAATTAACTATGTTGGCTCCTTTAGTCATGTGATAATGACTTGAGCAGTTACTGAGGCAAGCCTATGTAAAGCTCCTACAAACATAGAAGCACACACTTGTAAAAAATGTAATTGCTATTAGGAAAGTAGCTCCACAGCTGCTCTCTACTTCATTTGAATCACAGCTGCTAATCATTGAAGCTTCACACACACATGCCTTATTCCCTGGAGCAAGCTGATCAATTTATAACAGAATGAAGGATTGCTTATGATAGCATCAGCACAATTATTGCTTTAATTCCTAAAGCAGGACATTCATAATCAGAAACTAAGAAAGTAAAAAATTACGTGGATCTGCAAGGCATTTTCTGATTATGTACATCATAAAAATGGCAATCTCTAATTTATACCAGTAGGCAGGAGAATTGGGTACTTTCTTCTCACCTACTATAATGCTGGTGTTTGGGGGAAGGAATCCAAAACCAAAAGGCAAAACCTCTTCCTATAACTTTATAAGTCATTAATGTGCAGTGAGAAACACTGTGAGAAAATAAGAATATGTCCTTGGAGTGATTTCTGCTCTAAAACTGTGAGCAGCACAACTTGGCTTACTTAACTCTGCTTCTGAATATCACATCTTCATTTAACAATTGAGATTTATTGCAGGAATAAAAATGTAGCTTCTGATTAGTGATGCTCCTGTTTAAGAAGCAGAAGTTTGCATCATGAGTCCAGACGTGTTTCTTAAAGACACCTATTGAAAATCAAGCATATAATACTTGAGGACCAAACATATGTTGTATGACAGCTAAATCCTTTTTGGGTGTATTTGAATGTGGGTTAGGAATAAATTGTGAATTCATTCTTTTGTATGTGGTATGTACATTCCCATCCAAAGCACCCAGAAAACTGCCATTTGAGATTGTCTGTGTAACGTGTTGTGTAGCCCTGGTGTGAGATTTGGCCCCGATACCATCCACTAACTTACCATCTCCAGGCAATGTGACTTGTGCAGAAGTCAGAGTCTCAGAAGAAGGTCAAGCCTGGTAGTGAGCATTTCAGTTTCCTCTTAGCATGAATATTGATAAGTAAATCAGGCATCTGTGGTTTCCCAGCTGAGAATTTTGCTTGACTAAAATCAAGCAAGCTCAGGGGCTGGGAAAGGAGAGCAGATCTCACCTGATAAGGTTATCTGTCATGTAGAAGAGGTGGTTCAACTAATTTGTCAATTCTGTGACAAGGCATAGCAAGCACATTGACCTGACCTGTCCTGTAGGTGGTACTCACAGTCATTCCCGATGAGTGTCTCATTCTGGTTGATGAGGCTTTTTCTCTCTAAATTCCCCCTGCAGTTTCTGCTAGGTAGAGTACTTGTTTGTGTCCTGTGACTTGTGCACCGCTAGGCAGCTGCTGTGGTCTCTTTCAGAGATACCTTCCCTTTGGTTGTGGAGGAAGAATTTTGCTTGCAGAGGCAGTGGAATGCTTCATGACCTTTGGACCAAAGGTATTGTTTAAATAATTGGTGTTATTTAATTTTTATTAGAAGACCAGATTCTGTGTGTTAGAGCAAAGTGATCCTAGATTCATAGACAAAGTCAGAGGTCTCCTGAAATCTCATAGATAACAAAAGGAACTTACTGAAAGAGGGAATAGGGGGAAGGAAAACAAAATGCATTAAGAAATTGGGAATTTTCTCATATAGATTCATTACAAATGTAACAGCAACACAATAAATGAAATTTAACTCAGAGTAAAAGAATGCTCTAAAAGAGAATGAACTGAGGAAAAAATAGCAATTGATTACACTGCCACTTTCTTGCTGGAGAAACACTTAGGAAACAGAAGTTGACTGGGTAACGGTGTTTTGAACAGAGTCCATTGTTGGATATTTATGTTGTATGGCTAAGTGTTTGGGTGGAGGGAATCCTGCTATTCTCAGACCTTGTCATGTTCAGGGAATTTCCTTAAGTTGTTCTTTACTTTGATAGCGCTTGCTCAGATCAACCCTTGTTTACAACGAAAGAGAAGGCTGATAAATACATGAAGTCGTAATCACCGATGTCCTGTCTCCAGGAGGCTCACAATAGCTCATGGAGATGGGGTACAGTGGGTACAGTGTTGGTACTGGGTACAATGTGGCATGGCATGGAAATTTTGGAAAAATTCCCTACTTAAGTAAAATCAAAAGTGTAGGTTGCTAGTTTAGTAATCAGTTATGTTTCAAGATCACAGCAAAATAAAAGGGAAGGAGAGTCTTCTCATAGAAGGTACGTACCTAAGGTAATAAAGTAAACTAGCTATATATTCTTAAATATACTTGAAAAGTACATTTTGAAAGGAACTGAAGGAATGCATGAGTCAAAAACCACATATTTGACAATGTGTCTTTCAAAAGGTGGTGAATACACCCAACAGTGAAAATGAGGTAAAAAAGAGAGCAAATGGAAACCAAGGGGAAGAAAAAGATATAAAGCTCTTTTTTATTATTATTATTATTCACAGATCTTCATGCTTTGCTGTGCATAATTTGTGTATTGAGTTTTGAGGGACAATAAACAGAAAGCACGAGCCAATTTAAAATGAGTTCCTGAGGGCTTTTCTGGCAATCACCCTCAAAAAGTAAAAGGGGCAAAGTCACCTTTTTCTCCACAGATGTCTATCTCAGAGTTCTTCAGGTAGGGCATCCCCTTGTATGCAGCAAAATGACATCTCTCATACTGCTTTGGGCCAAATAAAAGCAGTCATGAATAGCGCCACTGAAGTACATACACTCACATGGTTTCTTCTTCTTTCAGTAAGCCAAGGATCGAATGGAACTACTAGCTGCATACTGACATAATTCCAATTAAAGTATTTCTCCTTTCCTAATCCCTGACATCTATATCTGATTTGTTATCCTGAGTCATATGGGCACTGCCAGTAATAGATGACCAAGCTTTGGAAAACAAGAAAGATGCTTGCCACATAGTGCCTTTTTGTAGCCCTTAGTTATCAAGGAAAGATGTTAACCTTCCTGAAGACTAACTTAACTCTGGATGTCAGAGAAAGTTTTAAGCTGCGGATCTTCAAAGGACTCACATCTCATCCATCATCACTGGCATCTTGAAAAAGTGCCTCTTCCATTGCATGCAGCCAGCAAGTGATTGGAAAACCATTAAGATACAGAGAGCCACAATGTTCTGCATTGGAGCAGAGGGCTCATGCATGGGGCCATGGCAAGGAGCAGATTGTTCCCCATCATTTTCCAGTAGTGTGCCATCTTACCTGGTCCATCTTGACCCCTTAAAAATTCCGGGATGTAATCAATCCTTCAATGGTCTGTAGTTATAAAAAAAGAATTGGACACAGAATTTGTATTGAAAATGTTCAAGAAATGGTGTAAAAGTAGCCAACACAAAGCCTTTAATTCCCTTTTCTCCTCTCAGCCTTCTGGACGGTGCCTGGAAGAACTTGCATCAGCTGATTAAGGGCATCCTTTTAAATAAGGAAAGAAAGTTTTGTCACAACACAGTAGTTTACTGACCCACATCATGGTTCAGCAACTGTCTCTGAAGCAGCTCATGTAAGAGCAACAGAAGTCATATTGTGACCTCCCTCTCCAGGGCATGTGGAAATCCTGAAGGATACTGGAGCCTCCAACATGCAGCCATCCCTGCAACCACCATCTGGAAGACAGCAGCCAGGAAACTCTGTGAGACCTTTGAGACTTTTGTCTTCAGCTCCATAACTAACCCATAAAGAAAGGCATGGAGAAAATGTTATCTCTTGTAGGGTTTTGTGTCTGTGTACTTTTTTTCCCTTGAGTTTTGTTTTTCTCTCTTATTTTCATTTCCAGTTTTGGTCTTTGCTCCTGTGAGAAGGTCATTGCAAAACATGCCTTGTTATAGTGCTACAGTCATTTATGTTTCCAGTTGCTAAACTGTTTTTAATTCTCCTCTTCACTAGATCCAAAAAGCAGTGTTGGGTTGTTGGTTTTTTTTTCCTATGTTTGATTCAAAGCAAAAATTCATATTCATAGGAGAAAAAAATGACTGCTGAGAAGTTCTTGTAGGTTTCCATGGCATAGGCACAGGCAAGTTGGCATAGGGAATCTTATTTAGGCATTTATTAGTTGTGTGGTTCAACTGAGCAGCATTCACCACAAAGCAGGGTGGTTCATGCTGTAGTTCAGAAGGAAAATGACCTCTGCTTATAGCAATGGATCCTGCATGAGCTCCCTCTCTTCTGCTGCAACTTTGGTGAGTCTCACTGATCACAAAGAACAATGTCTTTATCCTCTGACACATCCAAGTTTCTTTCTCCTCTTTCCTAAGAAAAGGCTGAATCTGGGACAAAATATGGTTTTGTGTTTTGCAGTACGTACACAGAACACACAACAGCTGACTGAGGGAAATTCGGTGTTAAACAGAAAAATACACTTGCTCCCAGAAATCTGCGGTAAAGAAGATCAAAGTGTACAAGCTTAAAATAAAACATGGCAAAAAAAGGGGAAACCAGAAGACACCGATCACACTTTCTTTTTTTCATGTAAGAGCTGAAGAGTTTTTGCACCTTCTCCACCAAAAGAGCACTCTTTGGAATCATTCAGAAAGGAAAATGGAGCGCCTTGGATAGCATGGTGTGGAGGCTTCTTCCAGATACAAGGAAATAGCACAGGAAAGACATGAAGGCACTGCTAACCATCAGCTGCAAGCCAGTAGATGCAGGAGCAGTTCTCTCACCTATAAATGAGAAATAAGTGGGGAAAGGGCCTTGGCTGTTAAACAGGATTATATAGGTTCACTATGTGAATTCAGTCACAGAAGTGTTCTGCTTACAAGATGAGTCATAGGGCTTTTTTTTCCTAAATACTTTTTTTTTTCCTGACCAAACCATGTGACACGTAACCTCAACCCTTTAAACCCCATAGGATTGCTTTCAGTTGTCTTTCACTGTAGTGAAGGAAAGGTTCCTGTTACACAACAGAAGGTTACCCATTTCACCACTTCTGGTAGTTGACATCATTGTGCTATCTGTCTCCACCACCTACTCCTCCCATGTCACCCTCTCTCTCTGCTTTCAGTTCCCTCTTCTTCCCTGTTCAGTTAAGGGCAGGAATGCTCCCCATTCCTCTCTCCTCTGTGCCAGTTGTTCTGGGCTCTCTGGCCCTTTGCAGTCCATGGAGTATGTGCCCCTCCCATTGCATACCCAGTAATCCTGAACCTCACCACGTTCACTGTAAACCGGAGGTCTGACATAGCGTGCCTGTGATTGCTAATGGCTGCTAAAGCACAGAGAAGCATTTCCACAAGTCGGTGGGAAAATGTGAGATAAACTTTCTGAAAATCTCTCTTGAAACTTCTTCCTGTTTTACTGCTACTTGAGGAGCACTGGAGAAGGCACTGCAGTGTTTCATCCTCTAAAATACCTCTTTAATTTTTCCTTCATACAGCATCATGGCGGTCTGCGTATTCTTTCTTTATGCCATAATACTTCTCCCAGGTAAGAAGCAGATTTTTAATTGTAAAAAAAGGTTTAGATAATTTGTGTCCTGCTATGTGATACATTTACATTTACATTGTTGCTCCTTCTTTAGTAGTAATTAACAATTTCAGTTGTACAATCGAGGTCGTGTTATCTGTGTGATATGCATTTAAACTGCAAGCAGGGACTCTATAAAATATGTAGAAAGTACTTTCTCCATTTTATATCTTTACATTACACATTCTTCATGTTGCTCTTAAATTTTCAATTGAAAGCTATTTTTGAGAATGTGTGTATATCCCCTCTGTATATCATAGAGGACAGCAATATCGAACTAAAGGCTGGCAGCTCGATAAGGAATAAATGGAGTTTTAGGCAGCTGTGGAGATACCGCACTCTTGTGCTCCAGAAAAAAAATAGTCAAAACTTTGATTCAGGAGAGAAACTGTGAATCTTCTGAACACAACAGATCTGCAAGAACAGAAGTCTGCATTTCTCATCATAAGAAAAGCCTGTTCTCCCAGCCCATCACTACCCCATAGTATCAGTGATGAAAGTAGTAGAAAAATCATCCTGTATGTAATACAGTCCATTCTTTTGATTCATGAAGGCATAATCATGTTTATTGACTATTTCTGTTAACAAGTTCAGCGACAGAACTGTTAAATCCAACATTTAACTTGCCATTAAATTCTAGATTAATTACAGAACAGTTAAACCTGACATTTAATTTGTCATTAAACTCTAGATTAATTCCTTTCTGAAACAGAAAGCTTTTCCTGTTTCTGACCTCCTGGCCATGCATTCCCCAGACACCAACATTTACCACACATGCTGCATTTACATCGTCTTCAAAACTGCAGCACCGTACTGTTTCCTGAAGAGAAAGAACTCAAGTTTTGAAAAACAAATTATACAGCTGCCTCATTCACAACAGAATCTCATTGCATACACATTTGAGAACAGTGTGGAGCTGTGGCCTTTTGCCTGAAGTTATATCTTCCAATATACAGACTCTCCCCAGCTCTAAGCAGTAAGCCTGCCTTGGAAAGTAAAATATTAGAAGGGAAATAAGAAACAGATTTATGATCTGAATGCCACAAGTGCATCGGTATGAAGAAGTATGTATCCTCTCATAGCTAGTGGGAGAATTTGTCTAAATCCCAATGGGTTTATGCTACTGTCACTAAGCGTTGCCTCCATGACTGCAAGCATGTGATATTCTTTTGCAGCTGATGGAAATCTTAATTTTTTCTCTTTTTTAAATTCAAGGTATTGCTCCCAATGTACGTCATGTGAAGTCATTTCTCAATCACACTGCGTACCTATCTTGCTATTTCCCAAACTCTCAGAAAAGCGACATAAGGAATATAATAGTTTTTTGGCAAAAACATACGGGTGAAGTGGTACATGAAGTTTATCTCGGCCAGGAAATACATGATCACCTTGATCCTAAATACATAAATCGTACCAAGATGGATATGGACAAATGGACTTTGCAATTGTTAAATGTCGGGATTGTGGATGAGGGGCAGTATAAATGTATTATTATGCACGTGGACAAGGGACCAAAAAAGCTCATACATGAATCTGAGTGCGTACTGAACATCACTGGTAAGTAATTTCTGCTAATTGTCATCCAGCTGTTTGGGTTTTTTTGTTTGTTTTGTTGTTGTTGTTGTTGCTTTGCAAGCTTGTTTGTTTTCTTTTTAGGTCTCTGTCACTTTGTTTTGTTCAGACACAGACTGTCCCCACACCACTGGAGGTTTACCTGCAGTGGAGAGAATTTCTAAAGTGGATAAAAGTGTTTCTTCTCGGTTTCTTTCTCTTTCTTAGAAAGTTCTCATTGTGAATCTGGTGGAAGTGATCAGACAAAGCAGAAAAAATAAGGAAATAATTTGCTCAATATTACACATTCCTGACTCCCACCCTGTCACACTCTATAGTGAAAACCACCCTCCCTTCTTCATCTTGCTTCCTGCAAGTTTTATGGCCTCTAGGACTCCAGAAAATACAGTTTTTATTTGCATCTGAAGCACTTCCTTCTATTAAAAGCAATAGCATTAAGAATGTTGGTGGTAAATTACAGTTGAAATATAAAAAGATTTCTGCAAATATTCAGCTATTTTATGATGATATAAATCTTAGGGAAAATGTAGAAAAGAGCAGTTAATATGTGGAGGAGTAGAACATCATATGCTCAGTTATGGCAGGACTGAAAATATCTGCAGAAAAAAATGCAGGAATTGATCAGACTCAGCTTGATTTCTTGCACATTATCTGAGGCAGGGGCAGACTACAGGCAAGTAGGATTCAGTGAGGAAGTAATCCTAGTGTTTTCTAAGACTTTTAGGAACTGCATCTTTTTATAAAGTTTTCCTATTTTATATCATTTTCTTGGTAACCTTTGTCTGTATGTTCTCTCTTCTACTTGGACAGTGGTAATCATTAATAACAGCAGCTTCTGATTTCCACTGGTGTTCTCAGGCTTTGAAAGAAAACAGGCCATGTGCAACAGCAGCCAGAAAGATTACCAGGATGCTTGAGCCTATTTAGCATTATACTACCAGCAAATGTTCCCTCCATCCACAAGCAAATAGAAAACTTATGTTGTTAATTCTGATTCTCACAGAATTTACATGATGAATATTTTCAGCAGTTTCAGACCTCAGAGACTCACAATTTGCACTCAGTAGCAAGACCTCAGTTAGTTTAACATGTTTTAGAAGTCTCATACATAGGCATTAAAGCCCTCCCAAACCTTTGATATAGGAAGCCTGTTCAAAATTATTTGCTTCTGTGTTTCTTTCAAATGAGTTTCTCTTCAGTAACTTCCCAAAAGAAGGTATAGAGGTCAATTAAAATAAAAACTAATTAGAAAAAATACAAACGTTGAGGTGTATCTCTGCTTGTTTCTTAACTAGAATCTCATAGAATATGTGGAAGGTTGTTTTTGTAGTATGAAGTTTCACGCTTAAAGTGGACTTAAGAAAGTTTGAGTGTTGTACAAGTGTGAAAGGTCAGTCAAACAAAATGATCTCTTGGCGACCGAACTTACTCCAATATACCAATATATCTTCTAATATAGCTTAGATATGTTATTTTATATATATATATATATATCTCAGAACAAGGTACAGGTAGATGGATACGTTTACAGACAAGATTATTTATATAAGAAGAATGGACACCGATCATTCTCCAGAAAGAGAGGGCTTCATAATGAAAAGTTTTGTGTTGTAGAACAGACAAGTAGGGATCGTGTTGAGAAGCTGCTTAACTGGAAATTCTGATGTTTCTGTTATAGTACGTCTCTAGTGCTTACTTAAGATGGATCCGCAAGGAAAGCTATTTCAAAACATGTGTTGTTGCTGTTGGTGGTGAAACTGGTGCCAGAATATGTACTACAGTATCTGTCCTCATTTTAGAGGGGATGCTGAAAAACTTAAAAGCATGAATAAAATCTCTTCTGGAGTTATCTGGGGGCTTGAAAAAAAATACAGTTCAACTAGAGACAGTAAATGATTGATCTGATTACCTTCTGACAAAGAAGACTGAGGAGACTCTTGTTTTCAGAGAATGGCAACCCAAAATACACATACAATATCGGATACTTGAAAAAGCTAATTGATTCAGTGAAGGAACAAGAACCATTAGTGGCTGGAAACAGATGAGAATTAAGCTATGTTGTCATTTTAGGATGCAGAAAGTCAGAGGGATAACACCGCTCCAAAAGTATTGAAGTCTTGATGGATCTACTGTCTCTTGAGGTACTTCAGTCTGTAGCCTATTTTGAAGGCAAATCATCTTCAGTTACAGACTCAGATTTACTGGGGCTCGCCTTAGAGCCTGGATCTAATACTTCAAGTGTGTATATAGAGGAATCAGACCCTCCATTACACTCATACTCCCCCTAAGAATCCCTTGCCTCTTCTCCATATAGTTTTTAGTACTAAAAGACTTTACACTGACATACTTCCATATTTTCAATGAAGTTTTGAGCCTGAATCTTGTTTTCCTTTGGTTAAAAGTTTTCATCATCCTTCATATCATATGTTTGAATAGGTTTTTCCAGTCCTTTTTCACCAATTATTTCTTGCTTGGGAAACTTCTTTTAGAGCAACAGGGAAGTTTTTATTGAGTGAGATTCAGCAGCACAGTATAAAGGAACCTGCACTGTAGTCACCTCCACATAAAAAGTCAAGCTAAGCAGGCCAGGTTTGTTTATTATGAGGTACCAATGGGACTAGAGAAGGTAAGAGAGACAGAGTCTCACTATCTGGCTGACATGGCCTAAGATGTCATTGAAACACTCCAAAGACAAGGAGCAGCAAGTGTGTGTGTGCAGCCAAAACATAACAAACCCTTCTGAGAACCCACACTGCTTTCCTAGGAAGACCGTTTTGGTTTGATTCCACATGAATATCTCAACGTATTGACAGGGACTGTCACAAGATGTAGTATGTCTGACTCGATGCTTTTTCTTTTGTCTGTTTCAGCCAACTATAGTCAGCCTGTGGTAGCACAGCTACACGCTGGGAAGCCAAAGCCCAATGAGAACCTGAATCTTTCCTGTTCTTCCAGCGGAGGTTATCCAGAGCCCAAACAAATGATTTGGCTAATTTCAAGAGAAAATGTAACAGATAGGCTTGAACGACAGATGGATGTCTTACAGGATGCTGTAACAAAGCTGTATAACGTTACCACCAAGCTGAATATCCCAGTTCCTACAAATACACTCACTAATATTAGCTGTTTGCTTCACCTTGGAGAGCAGCAGGGGAGTCTTGTCTCAGTGCCGCTAGTCATAGGTGAGTTTTCATTTGCTCATTCTGATTTTAGCATGGGTAGGAGCTGGGGAGGCTTCAGTAGAAACAATCACAGGTGGCAGAATAGTCAAAGCAGAGAGTAAACCCTAAGTAGCAAAAGGGGCTACTAAGAAGGCTTCTATGTTTGCAATCCTGTTCACTGATAAGCATGGCAACCAAATTCCCTCTTCTGTTTTTTTCAATGGGAAGACTTATTGCAGAGAGGAGAACACAGAGAGAAGGAAGGCTACTGCTGCGCAGAACAAAGCACAGCCCTGTTCACCCATTCCCCAAATGCTGCTGCTGCACCAAAGCAAACTAAATGCACGGATGAGGTTTCAACCTGTCTCTGGTCAGGTTTTGCAGGGTCAATAGGCAGCCTGGGGTCTTATCCAGTTGAGTTTTAAATATCTCTCAGGATGGAAACTCCATGAATTCTTTCAACAAATTCTCCAGTGTTTGACCACTTTTATACTACAAATGTTTTTTTTTCTGACATTTAAGCGCTTGAGTTGCTGCTCCTAATCTCTTTCTAGGGAGAGGCAGAAGGCTGAGCAGAAGAGTCCCTTGGACCAAATTTGGCTCACAAACTGCAAAATAGACTGTACTGAGCTAAAATGTAAAGGCCACAAAACTTTGATGGGTTTTGGAAGTATTCCTAGTAGTTTCCACAGCATTTGGCAGAACACAGTTTGCATTCCAAAATGACCATTTGGGGATTTTTTTTCTTCTGGGATTGTGCCTCTTTTCAGACATCTCTTGCAAGAAATTCAGACTCTGTGCCATCCCAAATGTTCCCTGATGATCACAGTGTTGGCTGTGTGCAGATTCTTCGTGCACCTCACAGGTTACTTTACCATTTCTAACTGAAAAACTACATGCCAAAGTGAACCCTCGTGAATATCATGATGCTGTAACATTCTCCTGGATTCTGGGCCCTATTACAAATAAACTAATTGCCCAGAGATGGGGAACAAGAAAGCAAATTTATCTCTCTCAGTCCTAATTATCTATATTCCCGGATACTTTATCATTTTTGTTGCTGAACAATTCCATGTATATTTGACTAGGCCATAGCTAAGTAAGAGAGATTAGGAAGCATGTATGAATTCTGTTCTCTGAGTCTGTTACATAACAGAGTGCCACACAGACCTCCAGAAGAGAAGGTGCCATAGCCAACGATTCTTCAGCTGCAACTCTAGCCAAGCAGTTTAGAACTTGGTTTCTGAGTACCAACAAGATTTAATTGCAAGAATATTAGCAGAGTTCTGTATGAATTATTGTTTCTTTAAACTAAAACTGTAAATGATTTATTTCTTAGGACAGGAAAACATTTTTTAGACATTTTTATTCCTAAGCTATGATCATCAAAATAGAATTGCTTCCCACTTCAGTCATTTGCCTTGCACATCTCCTTTAAGACCGTGTTGAATGTGGAGTGCTGTTCTTCACTTGCTGGGAACAAGAAACCCAAAGGGACCGGTAGCATCACAGAAAGCCTATTAGAGAAGAAGCTTACTACTTACTCACAGGCTTCCTTATTTACTACTTACTCGCTACTCGCTCACAAATATCTACAAATCAGTTTTCTTCACTTGACTTTAACTAAAGGGTTAAGTCATCACTGCTGTTTGATGTCCTTACATTCCGGGATTTGCAAATAACACTAAATTTTAATACAGAAGTCTTCTTCTCAAGAGTATTAACATCACTAATATTAGCCATAGTAGTGCATCCTCCTCTTCCCTATTCCATTCTTCTCATCCCTGACTTTAAAAAGTAGCCACCTAATATACAGTAATGGTGGGTAAGAAACTAGCAACCCTAGAGAAAAAAAACCTTTATTCAGTGACAGTTGCAGCTCTGTTATTTGCTATCCCTAGCAACCAAAACCTCAAAAGCACAATAACCAGAAATAGAAGGAAACTCCCGTGCATTCCCTGTCTCTCTCACATCCCTTAAAGCTTTTCATTAAGCTTTGATCTTCAGTTCCAATGCATACTAAATAATAACATATCCCAGGTTATTTAAATTTTCACAGTAGCAGAGTAGTAGTAGCCTAGCATTGGCATCATAGGCTCTTGTATTAATCAAGCTGCCAATCTCTCACATAGCCCAAACATCAGAAATAGCACTTTTCCTTACTGTTGCTGAAATGGCTGTTAAGCCTTGGTGCACCTGCTAGTTACTGGGAAAAACAAAACAAAAAAGAACCATACAGAGAGTGATTTCCTAGCATTATTAAATACTGTAAAAGAAAAGGATATTTAGGGCCCCTCCATAATCTTCTAATTTACATAAATTTGGGTTAGGATGGGTTAAGCTAATTGTCAGCAAATGAAATCTTTGTTATATGCATCTTCTCTGTTCTCTTATTCAGAGATACAAGCAGAAGAAATGGAACTGGTGAAGGTAAATTTCTTTGGCCCACTTATAGCTGTAATTGTACTGATCACAATCCTTCTGGGTTTTTTGATATTGAAGAACAGAAATATCTCATCTACCAGCCATAGTAAGTAATTACTCTTCACTCACTCTCCCCTAAATCACAGGCTTTGCTTTGTTTTTTCAGTGAACCCCTTGCCTACATTCAGCTGACAGAAAGCTGAGTTTTATGCTGCACTTAAACTTCCCTGGACAAATTAGTTCCTGAAACATTTCATCCATCCAGCAGTAAATCCAAACACCTTTCTCCTGTTTCATCCTGTAATCCATTTGTCCTTCTTCATGCTCTGTTAGACTGTCATGGCACAAGCTTAGTATTTTCTCCTGCAGTTTAATCTTTTATTATGGCTTATTAGTAGATTTGGCTCCTAAAATAATAGATTTATATAAATCTTTTTTTTATCCACCACCATTTGTAAGAAAATTGGAGCTGGGAGAGGGATGAGACAAGATTTGCTTTACATACAGGCAGCTCTGTTATCACTGAGGTGAAGGATCCAAGGCATTGCTCCACCACAGGCTGACCAACACTGGACTGAAAGAATCATCCTTACACCAGAAACGGAAAGTGATCTTTGCATTCCATTTCTCTGTTTTATTGCAACATTGTCTCAGCAGTCCAGGCTCCATCATGCACTGAGAGGATGATTATGCTGACATAATCTTTCACCTCTTGTAGTAAGAAGGAAATTAATTCCTCAGAGTCACTCCTGCTTCCTTTATACCCAAGGGTCCCAAGGCTCTCATTCTTTTTCCAAATCCTGTGATAACAGGACATTTAATCATCAACTAGTTCTGCTCCTATCTCTCATATTTCTCTAAATGACATTTTCATCTATTTCAGGTGTCAGTCTCTCAGTCTAAAAAGTACTCAGCTTGAAATAGAGGCCAGCAGCTATAGACTGCTGACTGGGAACCATTTCTGCGCATAGTGAGGCCTGAGGTCCCATTGTTTCAGATGCTGTACCAGAACAAGAATCCTCTCCAAACACCCTGCAGAACAACATGGAATATTTTCATCTGATGAATGAAGTCCACTGTCTGGTATTTCTAGCTTTATTTTTGCTACAGAACAGTAGCAAATGCAATACTCTGTCTCCATGAGTTTCTCTTACACTTTGAGGAAAACTCTTCAGATTTAATGGGCTTTTTGGTCAAACAGTTGTCAGTGTTCACCTCAGCCTTCTACATTATTAATTGGTACATACATGAATTTTGCTGGCTCCTGGTGCAGTTACTCTGGCTGCAGTTCTGATCACTAGGAGGAAATGCCAATTTGGGCCTTCCTGCATTCAGTGACTTGGTTCACTTCTGCACGGGCTAATGTGGTTTTGCCTCCTATGATACTAGATATGAAGAACTGAATTTAGTGATGCCATTAAATCTGGAAAGAGGAGATGAGCGTCTTGTCAACAGTAACAAATAAACAGAGAAGCACAGCAAGCAGTTGTACTTATAACTCCAACTGTTATAAGTACAAAATATCTTCTTTTCATTGTTCTCTTTTGTTTTGCTTTTTTCTGGGACTCCTTCACCATTTGACAAGGTCACAGAAAACTGCTAAGCACTTAGCAGCACTACTATCACTAGTTAAGTGGCAGGATTTTTAAGGGCAGAGGCTGGCTTGGGAGAATCCTGAGTGTCTGCATAAGGAGAAGCTGTTTAAAAGTCTAAGTGCTCCCAAGATCCTGCAGTCTTCAGTTGTACGGTTGGATTTGACACCTGTGACTGTTTTGCTCTGTCTTTCATTATGCTCTATGACACTGTAAAATGCTGTCAGTGAGAGTCAGTGAAGAGCAGAACAGCAAAGATTGCAGAAGTGAATGTCGCAGAAATAGAAAGAGTTAGGCCACAACATGTGAATCATTGCCCTTGCTGGAAATATGATCAGAGTCAGGGTATTTAATCATGAACCATAAATGCTCTGGGCTTTGTATGACTTTGTACCAGCAACTTTCTTGTGAACTCCATGGTAGAAAAAGGAACTTTTTCTAAGGAGGATGCTGCCCCACCTTCTGAGGAAAGTCATGAAGTTTCCACAGGGCACTTGAAACTAGAAAGAACTGAAGGAAAAAAGTGTTTTGAATTGAATTTTGGGCTGTTGTACCTTTTGTTTTGTTTTAAACTATACAGGTTAATGTCTTCCTATGTATACTGGCCAGATGCTGTACTACAGGTTTTTCAGAAGGATGCAGGGATAGGATATTAAAGCATGAGGTATCATTCATTTGTGTATTAATCTAGATATACAAAGTTAAGCAAAACAGATACTGTAATAATAAGTGGAGCATGTTCCAGTTTGGTTGACTGTCTCCTCCCTTTCTTAATTTGGTTTCCAAGTTTAAAGATACAGCAATCCATACATGATGTACAGGATACGGTTTTACCTTTCAGGATAGGTTATTTGTTTCATTCAGAATGTTCCTGTCTTCAACCTTGAACAACGTCTGCATTTCATTTTCTGCAGTGCTACTGACAGCTTTCAAGGGAAACGCAGAGGTTCTGAGACACATTTTTTTTGAGATCTTGATTGTGTTTGTAGGCTGCCATAATATGAACATTTACATTATGTTCTCAAGACAAAATTCAGCTCAGATTTGCATTCTGGGGACAGAAATTCTCCACTGTTCCTACTGGGTAAATATATTATTTTCTATTAAGTGATGCTAAGAATTGATAGACTCCACCTCAGTTTAACCTTTATTTTCACCTGAGTAAGAGAATTTGCATGTTATCTGGAGTTTGTAAAACGATTTGGGAGTCAGTTTATTAAGCTATTACGCCAATAAGCCAAACGTTTTTATTCAGATTACTATCATTCAAATGATATGAAAAGTCACAGCTCTTATTTTCATGTAAGGTTTTATGTTTGCTAACAAAGTTATTTAATGACATTAAAATATATGTATTTTTATGTGTTGGTGCTTTACTCTCCTGCTGAGTATTGGGGAATACCTGAATGCAGTGTGCTCAGAGAGGAAACACTCCCTGAACTCATCCTCAGAAGCAACTAAGAAGAAAGGTATTCCTACAATGACCAAAAACAGAACAGTTTTTCAGATGTTCATTCACAGAGCTGGATATAAACTCACAACTGTGGGTTATGCATACAACCTGCACCTACTAACACATATACCTCAAAGATAAGATACAAAATTGCAGCCTAAAAACCTGGCCTTTTGCTCCCATGCTGCAGGTTGCCAAATGGGTCCTTCAGTCCCCTCAAATTCTTGGTTACTATTTGATTCCATAAACAAAGCTTGTATTAAATTGCCAGGTGTACTCACTCAGGAAGATACTCACCAGGTTTCTCCTGATCCTTATAACACGTGCTGTTATTCAGTTCATTTTTTCCACCAAACATTTCGCTTCCCACTGAAGTCATTCTTCAGCTCAAATCCTCACTGATATGGAGGTCTTGTCTGAGCAACAGATAAGAGTCCACATTATTGCTAGAAACAAGCCTCATGTGTCTTTCATCTTCCAAATGACTAGATTCATACAAACACCCCCATACACTCTTTCACTCACAACCTCAAAACTCTCATCTGCCTTGAAGTGCTGCTGGTCAGCTTTATATATTGAGGTGTAAAAACCACCACTGACCTTTTGTGTTTGTCCATAGTAAGAAACAATAGCCAGCTCATGAAGAAGGCATCTGAAATCTATGCTAGGACTCAGAGTCCTTTTCAAACACATTCACTTAAACAAAACAAAAACCCTATCACTACCACCTTACTACTAACACTACCATAAGCTATCATCAGACAAAAAAACCCCATCACTCAATGGGTTAGGTTTATTTGTTCCTAATTAGTGAAGTTGTTTATTTCCCCTCTCCTCTAAGAAGAAAATCACTTGCCACCCCTCTATTGCAGGCTGTCAACTTTCTTCTATTACCTTACCGATTTCTCTGCCTCCTCTTTTCTTGCTCCTAAAACCATTCCTAATTGCTTCCTGCGTCTAAAGAGTGTTAAAAAGCAATGAGCTTCAGAGAAAATCTTAGTTCATATTTATTTAAATGCATTAATCCTCTGTGCTATTTTGGATAATGAAAGCAGTAGTAAGGCATAAGAAAACGTGTAGCTGAGGCACCAACATTTTTGTCTTCCACTGCAACATTCAGATTTCCAGGCTGTCTCCTCAACTGCTTAGCAGTATTTTTTCTTTGGCAGTATGCATTAAGTCATTAAGTGACTCCATAAACATGGCAAGCAAACAAATGAGCAGACACCCATTACATTCCACCGCAAGGAAGAACTCCATTTAAAAACATCATTCCTTTACTTTAAGGTCTAATAATACAGAGCTCCTGAAAAAGCAGTGTGATAAACCAGTAACCAGCATCCTAAGGTAAAATATGTTGTCATTAGACTTCAAATTGCAATAGATTGCTTTAAGTTCACTGGTTAATTAACACAAAATCACTGAAGAGCTGATGCTGGAACAGAACAGAGTCTCTAGGAACATGTGCTAGTCAGTGCTCAGCCACCTTTACAGTATAGAAAAACAAGTAAGTTTCCTGATGTTGAGGCAGAACATCCTGTGTTTCATTACTTCTTGTTCTGTCACCAGGCACCAGCAAAAAGAGCCTGGCTCTCCTTTCTTACAGCCTCCCTTTGTGTATTTCTACATATTGCTGAGATTCTCCTTGAGCTTCCTTTTCTCCCAGCTGAAACAAATCTATCTCTCTCAACCTGTCTTCATCTGAGATACTTCAACCTTTTAATCATTTGAGTGGACCGGTTGCACTAAGCCCATGTATTTCTTCTAATGGTAAGCCCCAGATTACACAGTACTCCAACAGTGACCTCACCAGTGCTGAGCAGAGGGGAAAGATCACCTCTCACCATCTGATGGCAACACTTCTTCCCGATGCAGCACAAACACTCTTGGCCTTCTTTGCCACGAGGGCGCACTGCTGCCTCATCTGTCAACAAGGACATCCAGGTCCTTTTAGGTAAAGTTGTTTTATAACTGGTCTGCCTGAGCCTGTGTGTGGTGTGTGGAGATAATTCTTCCAAGGTGCAGGAAGTTGAGTTTCCTGTCAGCCCATTTCTCCAGCCTGCTGAGATCTTGCTGCATGACAGCACAACTCCTCACAGATTTTTTATCATCTGAAAAACCTCCTGGGATGCATTCTGTCCCCCTTTCTGCTCAGCTTTCATGAGAACCCACCTAAAGAACTGTGTTCAGACATAGGGTCTGCAGCAAAAGAAAGATACAGATATGTTACAAGGGTAATAGTTCAAAACTAAATCAAAAGAGATAGGTTTAGGTTAGATAATCAGAAGAAATTCTTCACCATGAAGATGGTGAGGCACAGAGACAGGCTGCCAAGAGAAACTGTGGATACCCCATCCCTGGAAGCATTCAAGGCCAGGCTGGATAGGGCTGTAAGCATCCTGGTTGAATGGGAAGTATCCCTGCCCAGGGGATCTTTAAGGTCCGCTTCAGCCCAAATCATCCTTTGATTCTATCATCATCTAGTTCATTACTGAAGAGGAATCTCAGTTCATTTCACTATGGGATTTCTTAATGTCAGCCAGCACTACTGTTTCTGGTAACTCTTTGACCCTTCCTTCTATGGAAAGCAACTCTCCTGTAGTACCACTTGCAAGGAGAGCATCTGCAAAGAAGCCCTGAAATCCACATACTGTCATAGTCCTTGACTTGCCATACCTCCTTACTTAGTTAGGAATTTTAGAGTACATCTACAAAATCAAGTGTTTCTGCACTTGGTATGTCCTTAACACTAAGACCTGCACTCTTTTGTCCACTGCTTTTGTTAAGACAGCTCATGAGAATTATAGGAACTATGCCTAGTCAGCCATTCTTAATTAGCACAGCTTATGTAAGAAGTAGATAGGAAAAAAAGAAAAAACATAAAGATGATGTAAGAATAGCTTCAACTGCAGTTACATACATAAATGCACAGTCAACACGGCAAGTATATTGCCCACCCTCTTCCAAAACATACGGGCTCCTTTCAGCTTTCCCTTGCCTCAAGGGAGCCTACAAACAGAAGGGGATTCAACTCTTTACAAGAGTAGACAATGGCAGAACAAAGGGAAATGGTTGTAAGTTGAAGGAGGGAAGGTTTAGATTGGATATCAGGGGGAAGTTCTTTACTATGAGAGTGGTCAGGTGCTGAAAGAGGCTGTGGATGCCCCATCCCTGGAGGTGTTCAAGGCCAAGTTGGATGGGGTCCTGGGCAATATTAAATGTGGAGGTTGGTGGCCCTGTCTGGAAAGGGGAAGTTGGAGATTCATGATCCTTGAGATCCCTTTGAATCCAGCCATTCTGTGATACCTTAATATCTTTCTTTTACATCCTTTTCATCTTTGCCATTCCTCTACACATCCTACAGAATATACAATTAGAGAGAGACTTTTCTGAAGGGACACAAGATACAGGACCAAAAACAGATTTCACTTGCCTTTCAGTTTGCCAGAACTAGTCTGTTTAACACCTGAGAGGGCTATTTCAGTCCCATGTAGAAAAGGGACTGTGACACAAAAACATAGGAGAGAATTTACTTATGCTGTTAAATGTGCTAGTGTATCCTGAACCATAAGTTGTGTTTCAAAAAGATATTAAAATAGCAGAAACAGAAGAAATAGAAAGTGACTAAGGCTCCAGAAAGCATCATTTCAAAGTGACTTTTTTTGGAGTTCAGCCTATGCAGAGCAAGGAGAAAACAGAGAAACAACTTGATTAATCGGTCTTGCATCCTGATACTCGGAATAACTAAGATAGATTAGGAAGATGAGAGAAATCCTCGCTCCCAAACAACTCCTGTTTTGGCTGAAACCAGAGCAAGGGGAGGGAACAGTGCAGTACTAACTCAGTTGTGGCACATAATTGTATTCACTTTGGTACATAGGCTGAACATAGTCCCATGAATAGTTTTATTCTATTCACTATTTATTCACTAGTTTTATCCTTTTGTTCTTCTTTTTTTAATGTATTAATAAAAATATTAACAATTAAAATAATTTGTGCTAATTACATACATTAATGTAAGTAATCTATTTGCTCCAAAAATAATGCCACCTATTTTTCTGTGTTGGCCCACAACATCAGAGGCATATGTCAGTGGTATGGCAGTATAGGTTGAAGCTTTCCACCAAGATTTCATTACGTTTTGCTCCTGTGTGACAGATAGCAACACAGGGACAGTCTGGCAGAACATTGACATGGAAGTGAATATGAAATTAAGGTTTGGAACTGGTCCTTACTGAGCTGTGCTGAGAACCAAGAGAAACATCACAGCTTCATGCCTTACCCTTCTCACAGGTACACATAGACCAGCATCAGGACTCATGTCGATTTGCCTATGTGGAGATGCAGGAGTGTTGCTAAAACCTAATGTGTGCACACACAGCAGCAGCACAACGCTGAGGGAAACGCAGTCACATCTAACTGTGACTCTGTACTTTCGTTTTCATCTCCTTTCTTCCCCAGGAAGGCATAAAGTGCGTCCACCGCTCGCTGTGAGGCCTGCCCGGCCCACCGGCTCTCCCTGAGGCGACCCGAGCCACGGCGCCGCCTTTCAGGTAACGGCCGCTCACTGGCTGCAATGACAGCCCTGCATTAATATATATGTACATATAACAGACAAACAACTACAAAAAAAGAAAAATCCCTTTAATAACAAACACCAGAAGGCAGCGGGGGGCTGAGGTCGAACAGCATAGCCCAGCAACCCGCCGCACATTGGCCGCCGGTGACGGCCATTGGGAGGCCTCGCTCGCCCCCTGGCGGCTGCCCGCGGCTTCTTGTTTTTCTGTGTGTACCTCCATTCTCTGGTTGTCCATACAACATTAACCCAAGATTTTGCCTTAAAAATGTCTGGGAGGGACTTTAAAATCCCACTCACCTTTCTTCTCCTTTTCACATGTAGCCTAAATAAATCAAGCAAACAATAGTGAAAAGAAGTGCCCCACCTGCCCAGTCTTGTGTGCTCCTAGAATACAAAATATTCTGGAAGAAAACCATCAATATCACTTGGATCGTTGCTGTTGTTGCTTTTATTAGAGTAGGAAGATCTTTTTATTTATTTTTTTTTGCCTTTCGCTGTGCTTACGTGAACAACTTGAAGTAAAATTATGGTCCTTATGCAGTTGTTTCAGGCTTTCTTTCACTCAGAAGCAGAAGTCATTGGACACTCCATAGGCTAAGCTGGTGGGTGGCAAGCTGGTCAAAAGCCAACAATGTGCCCTTGAAGCCTGGAAAGACAGCTGTAGTCCGGCCCGGTCAGAGCCAAGATTCTGGATCTTTGTATCAGGAGACACAATTAGCCCCGGAACTGGTCCTGACTGAGCTGTGCTGAGAACCAAGAGAAACATCACAGCTTCATGCCTTATCCTTCTCAGTGCTGAAATAAAGTGTTATAAAACACTGATCATTTGTTCTATCAAACTGTTACCGTGCTCATTGTATCTGTTGTAGTTTCCATGGAAATAGGCAACGTGGAAAAGTTTACGTGGAAAAAATTACTAAGATGCTTAAGATTGTTTTGTTCTCTTTTTGCTTTTGGAAACTAAATTAAATTCTTTTATTCAAAAACCAAAGGAAAAAACTGAAGCCTTTATGTCATAGAAAAACTATCATCAGCACCTCTACAGTATGTCTGGTGAGAGTCAATTCAAGCCACTTGTGTCATTGGCCCTCACCTTTAGGACTTCTCTCTGGCATCTTAACCCCCACATGAAAATAAAGAATTAGGATTTTTGAACTGATATATGGCTTGCAATTATCTTCTACTGTTGTTCTAGGAGACTGGGATGGAAAAAACATCCTGTGAATGACTCTGCAATAGGAAAACTGTCTGAAAGATTAAGTTGCCTTCAGTGAGGGAGCAAGAAGTCCTGTCTAATTCTGTATGTGTCATATTCAATCTAGGTAGTAGCAGCTCTCTACTGAAATATCTGAGACAAGCTATAGCAAATGTTTGCTATGCACTGCCGACAGACAAATGGTTCGATGAGAATCAGAGGGGCTTCTGACTTGCTCTAAATTCCAAGGAGCTCATTTTCTGCATTTGAAAATAGGAAAAAAGTAAAATGTCTGTTACCACTACTGCAATCTCATTTATGATCTTGCATAAGTTGAACTTGTACGCAACAGAAAAATCTGAAATAGAAACAGTGGAGAACTTCCAAAGAAGAGCTGGAGAAGCACATAGAAAACTAACATTACAGGAAGACATCAGTGAAGATGTTATTGTCTTCATTGCACTAGGTGTGTATCAGGACAGATGCAGAAATTGGGACTATAGCTATCTAGTAGTTCAGGTGCTTGAATTATCCGCATCACTGTACCAAGTGAGCAATTCTGAAGGGAATTAGAGAAGTACTGTCACCCATTACCACAAGAGAACTAAAACATTGTTAAGCAATTTCATTGAAGGCATGGCGGAAGGCTTGGAGGTGTCTCCAAAAATCCTATCTCCTGCTAAAACATGAAACCTTAGTGCTGTCTCCTCTTCATCATACATGGTCAGGTCTCCTACTCAGGATCTCAGGATGCCTGCATCAACACTTGTGTTTTTTTCCTGTGCTAGCTGTCTTGTACCTATAGACAGCAACTGACAAAAAGCTGGCTACCACCAGGTGATGGTGTGTTCATTACTGACAAGCAGCATGTGCTGCCAGGGGCTCTTCTTAAAACTGGTTATGAATTGTCTGAAGTAACAGCGTTGATTAGAAAAAGCTAATTTTCTGAAGCCAACCCCAGTCGTGAGAAAGAGCAGCTTCTCATAAATTGACTTCGTAAAAGTCTGGATTAATGCAGTTGTGATAGTTGAAGTTAATATTTTCAAAAGAAATCTTTGTTTTACATGTTGAAAATCGTTTTTGTTTTAAATATCTACTTTTTAAAATTATTTTAAAATGCTCAGACTCTCTAATGAAAAAGGAATTTTCCAAATCAGGGTAACAATACCTCAAATATTCCCAATCTTTTTTCCCCACAGACTATTTCCCACTGATTTTATTTCACTGTGTTTTATAAACCTAGGATCTTCATGCCTCTTACAGAAGAGCTGCTTCAAAATCAGTCCTTTATAGAAAGGGTAAGAGTTAAGACTCCTCAGTAAAATTTCTCTACTTTTCACATCACTAATACCTACTCAGATACTGCAAATTACACATGCTTCTAACATAGTGTTTATTAGCACCTTTGCCAGTAACTTTTCCTATTTTCCGAACATCTGCTTGTGTTTAGTGTGGTTCATTTAAAATCACAGACATCGACAAAACTAATGCATTCCATCATGCCCTTTCCTGTAGATCAATTTGGTACTCTAGGTGTTATTCAGACTTTCTAGTTCAAAGAAACAATCAGTTCATATTTCAGCCTCAGGATTTGAAATACTGCAAGAGCAATCCAATCTACCCGTACACTACCATGCTATTTCTAGTTTCATTCCTGTCTGACAAGGGCAAGAGAAGAAATATGTAAGCACTTAAAAGCATAAATTGAATTTGAACTTTGAGCTCTGATGTTTAATACACTGGACAAAATATGTCTGACTTTCCATCATCAGGCTCTGTAACCAGTAAATAATGTCTTTTATACTGGCTGCATCAGTATGGTAATATACAAGGTCCCACCTGGAGATTTTATACTTGTGGCTCTGGGAGCCAGTAAGGGCAGTAAGGCCCAGATTTAAACAAAAATGTTGCTGCATTGACTAACTGCATGCATTTTGGTATTTGCACTCTTACAAATGTGGACAGAGTAGAGCTGTGCACACATAATAATTGCTGCAAATGTTCATTCACTGGAGCACAAGACTGTTTGTTGAGTACCTCATCTCTAAAATGGGAATAATAATACTTTTCTAGCCTGGGAAATCACATTTATTTCACTACAAAGTCACATTTTGGTGGGTCTTTTTTGGCTATATGAGCAATTAGCTTATTAAGTAATATGCTAACTGCAAAATATTGAGCTCTTTTAAAAATGAAATTCTTGATGCTGTAAGAATAAGATCTACATAGAAAGGAACAGTCTCCACTGTCACCAGCCCTTAATTTCTGACTGCATGGCTTGCCTTTGCACCTCAACTTTCTGCATGTTAGTGTGTCTGATTGCTAGATAAGGTAATGGTTCCCCAAGCTACAAAAGTGCTTTAGCATCCATAGACAAAAGGCAGTGTGGAAGCACAAAAGAACTGTTTACATGAGTTAAAAAATAGCTTTTAACCTTTGATCTTGAAGATCTATTTCACATGGGCACCATATGCTCTGTGGCCTAACAGCTCCAGCCTTTCTGTTTTCCTGTGGATACACTCTTTGACTTCACAGCCCTTATGGTTTTTGCTTGACGGCATCCAGGGTGTTTCTTAGCAGTCATATTCTGCCATCAACAAACATTCTTTGTTCCTCAGGATCTGGGAAATGGGCTGCATTCCTCTCTTTTCCCCACTATCTTTGGAGAAGTTAACCTTTGAAGAAACCCAAGCAAACAAACAAGAAATCCCACAAGCATAAGGGATTTGCAGCATTCTGAAAATGCATAGGGGTGGAAAAACAAGTCTGTAGTTGTCAGCTGAACCTGATCCAAACAGCCTGATCAAAAATGATAACTCGCCTTTGTTTTGTGCAAAAAGACCTTTGTTTATACATTAGGTGCACAGCAAGGGGAAATCATTAGCAACATTAAAGCAGCTGGTCTCTAATAAGAAATATGATAACTAGAAGAAAAAGATGCCTACAGAAGAAATTCAGTTTTTAAAGGACTTATTGTGACAATAGATACTGTTTGGAATGCAGAAGGCTTTCTTCGAGGCAGGAGATATTTGATGACATTTTGCCTCTGAGTTTTGGGAAAGAGTGGCTGGAAAGTTGACTGGCAGAAAATGACCTGGGGGTTTCAGCTGACAGATGGCTGAACACAAGCAAGCAGTGTGCCCAGGTGGCCAAGAAGTCCAATGGCATCCAGGCTTGTATCAGAAGTATGTGGCCAGCAGTACTAGAGAGGTGATTGTCTTGATCTCTGTCAAGACTGCCCCTTAAGAATGGTGCACAATTTTGGGCCCCTCAGTACAAGAAAGGATTGAATTGCTGGAACGCATTCAGAGAAGGGCAGTGAAGCTGGTGAAGGGACTAGAAAATAAGACAGATGAGGATTTGCTGAGGAAAATGGAGCAGTTTAGCCGGAAGAAAAGGAGCAACTTGAAAGGAGGTTGTAGTGAAGTGGGTATAACACTCTTTTCAAGGTGACAAGTAATAATGATACAAGGCAACAGCCTCGAGTTCTGCCAAGGGAAATTTAGATTGGATATGAGGCAGAATTTTTTTCATGGAATGTAAAGATAGGCATTGGAACACACAGCCCAAGGTAATGATAGAATCCACATACCTGAAGGTATTTAAGAGATGTGTAGACATGTCACTTATGAACATGATTTAGTGGTGACTGGTGGTTAGATTTGGTAATCTTAAGAGTCTTTTTCAACCTAAATGATACTGTGAATCTATGATTTTAGTATGTGATGTAGGGAATGTTGTGGAGCTATAAAAGTTGTGAAAGAGGCTTGAATAGGAATAGAGATGGCTATGAGCTTGTTACATATGCACCTGTATGGTGATCATATTTTGAAGTCTGAAAAAAGCCGACCATTTGCCCAAGCTAAATGGACATAAAGGGAATAAAGACCCAAGAAATAAGATGAAAGAGCAGCTTCATACTGTGAAAACTTCAGAGTCCCTTGAAAATACAAGGTGAGGAGAGGAGAAGATCCTCACTGTCTCTCTTCCCAGGTCAAGTCAACTAGAGACAGGAACAGGAACAGGAAATCAGCTAGAAGTCGGAACTTTCTTACTGATCAGCTGGCCTCATGTCCTCATGCACTCTACTTTCCACTCATCTACCTTTCTCTCCCCCATCCCAAACACCCATGGTCAGCTGTGTTATAGGCCCACTTAAGAAGGCAGCATACTATCTCTATAAGCCAGTGAGAAATGTTTGGGGAAGGCAAATGAGAATAGTCCAAATGTTATTCCATTCTTTCCACCAATTCAAGTCCTCCTCACAGTCCAGATCAGTCCTTTGTTGAGTTTTCTTCTCAGAGATTGTGCAGTCCCATTTTGAATCCATTCTCAGTTTTGGCCCCTGTGACATCCTTTGCCACCACACTCCATGATGTGTGTTGAAAAGGCACTCCACCATTTCGTTTGTTCATTACTTCTCTGTATAACCTCTCTTGCTTCCCAATCCTCTTGTTTTATGGGAAGTTACAAATTCCTTATTTGCTTTTTCCACACCATTCATGATTATGTAGACCTTTATGATAACATCCCTCAGCCATCTTTTTCTTCAAAGGGAAAAGTCTGTCTAGTCCCTCCTTAATGACATAATAAGTTAAATAAGTTAATAATAAGTTAAAAAATTAATAGCTAAAATACTTTCTGAGGGTAGCAAGTGCTACTTAGGAAAGTAAACAAGACAACACAAATGTAGTGATAAAAGTTTAGAAGAGAAGGTGAATGGTGAAAGCAGTAGTGGTAGCAGCTACCGATCCAATGATCAGTAGTAAAAAAAAAGTGGAATTATAATATTAAGACTCCAAAATACTAAGTGTGATATAGTCTCTGAGTAGTGTTATTCAGTCATCCCATTTCAGAAAACAAGTGATGATACTGATTGCTGACCCTTTGTTATAACAAATAAGCGTAAATTGTTTGCTGCACTTTCAGGGTTGAAAGTGTGTAATAAATAACTAAATTATAATTGCTTTTCGATCAGTATTTTTAACCAAATTCCTAGAAATCCAAGGTGAGCACTGAGAACTGAACACATGAATTTATGTCTGATTGAAACTTAATTATACAACAAGTAGGAGCCTTTCAAACTAAAAGGCCCTTACAGAAGCTTTCTCAGAACTGCTAAGCAAGGGCTAGCTGTACAGGGAACAGGATTAAAATACATGAAATAATAATAATAATAATAATAATAATAATAATAATAATAATAATAATAATAATAATAATAATAATAATAATTTTTTAAAATAACTTAATCGGACTTCTTTATTCAGATGAACTCACCAGTTCCTTGTCTATCCCCACAACTTACTCGAACACCAAAAAAGAGAGAATGGGAATGTGGTTGAGTGTTTGGGGCCAATGGAGAAAAAGTAAGAATGTCTTACTTTTGCAACTTTACTGGGATGATTTTGAAGCCGCAGTCTTAGCTACAGACACTGATGCAGATAAGTCTGGTATACTATACTTTTTGGCCACAAAAGGAATAGACCAGAATGCTTGGTGATACATAATACTAATCTGTGTATCCTGTCTGGCTCTTTTTCTCTGTTAAACATCCGGAATGATTTGTGTCATAATAATAGGTATATTTTAACCCTTATTTAAGGGGTTAACCCTTACACAATTTCAGTAGTGACCTACTTGTCAAATCAGATATCAAGCAGAGAAATGAGTTAACTCACTTAAAGTGAGTTAATCGATAAGTTAAACTGTCCAGTCACTAACAGATGAGGTAAACAAAATCCTACCAACAGCAGACCAAGTCACAGTTGGTAAGATGGAAAACGGTTTTCAAATATCCAGCGCTAAAGGTCTCCCTGATAAACCACTGCCTATCAGCAGAGAGACTTTGTGAAGTTACTCATAACTGGCCTAAACTAATCTCAACAATACTGAATATGGATATTAATTCAAATATGTTGAATTCTATTTGCAAAAAGAGGCAAAACTAAGTTGGTCTTTGAAGAAAAGAACTTTACAAGAAGACAAATACTTCCTTAATTGGGACATTTTGTCATAGATACTAACAAGATTGATGCAGAAAAAAACATCTGGTAGAATGTATAGCTAAATGTGATAATGTTCTTCACTCACCTCTCAGATGTAAACACTGAGTGAAAACTGAGTATTTAAAAAACACTCCAAAAATTCTGTATTCTTTTCTATAAAAACCTGAAGACTCGCTCTGGGCAAGAAGTATAGTTTAAATGATAGCAAGGGCAGAGAATTATGTAACAAAATGTAGTTGCATTATCGTTACAACATTTAAAATTATATTCAATGTTTTAACAAAAAAACAGAATGTACTTTCTTATGCACATTACAAATACTATATCATCCCATTAGTAGCTGTGGCACAAAGACAAGATTAATTATTTCCTTTCATTAACGAACAGATTTATTCCATAATGACTGAACCATTTGTGTGGCCTTGTCACCGGAAAAGAGAGGTGGTTAATGAGAACTTAATTAAGACTGATGATCAAACAGTACTGTAATAAAGACATAAATTCAGAGGGTGGGAGATTATAAAGACAGGAGAAAGAATTGCAAATGAGTATTTTGACCTCGTCTGTAATAGAGAATGTTGGGTTTGGAATAAATGTTCTGGCTATCAAGTAAATAAATAAAGTCAAGGATAAAAATAATCAAATGTAGATTTGAATTGAAAAGATTTTTTTTATTGCAGGAGATTGTACCAGCAGTTGTTGATATTTTTTTCTGACTGCAGTTCACCAACAATATTAATAAAATTCACTTGTTTTTAAGTTTGAATCGGTTTAAATTCAAATTCCAATAAATGCCATATTTTTCTCCTTTTAGGTACTTGTTGATAAACACAAGCTAATGGATATCTGTGACTGTGCATTTCTGAGGAGTCAAGAGCGCACTTATCTCTTTTTGGCTAGCTTGGAACACCAAACAAATGAGTTTAGATACTCTGTGCTTGTCTTGCTCCAGTTTATAGGAGGGAGGCAATGTTCTTTTGATATATTATACCCGGCGTGAGATTAAGAAACAACAGTTCAAATGTTGGTTCAACCAGTTTATTAGAAATAATAATCAGCTGAGAGGATGGAGAAGGGAGAGTAGAATTAGGGTGATGGGGATGGGAAAATGGGCAATAGGAAAAGTAGGAAAAAAGCAAGATTTGAGTAAAGCAAGGATAGTCACCACCTGGATGCAGCAGCATCCCATCACACGTCGTTCATTGGTCCATGGTAAAAATGCAGGGGAGAGCAGGAGCAGAAGGGAATGGCAGCAGAGTGACTATGAGTCTATAGTCCTCTGATTCTGTGATCAGCTCACACTTACCTTTTTAATAAACTAATCTGTTTCTTTCAAATTTCCAATGAGCCATTTTTTCAAAACCTTTGGTGATTCTTTTGTCCTTTTTCTTATTCATCTGAAGTTTTGGGGCCATCTGTCTTAAAGTGAGAACACTCCTATTCGAAGCACCATTCCATCTATGTATTAGTCATGTAAATACAAAGGCACAAGATGCCCAGTTTTCTGTGTAGCATTGCTCATGTGAACCTGTTGTTCATCTATATACCTATTGAGATTTCCAGTTGCTTTTATAGCAGTTCAGGAATACACCATAGTGAATACATGCTCAAATGGCATTGTATGTGGATTTCTTATCTTGAATAATCCAAGAACAGCTGAAGAGATTGGACTCTCACATGAGTGAAAGTACTAAGGTAGGACTGATGGCATTCTTTGTGAATCGAAAAAGGTACTGAGAACTAAATTAATCCTGTTTTTACTATTTTTTCAACTAAATGTTAATGTCCTCATTGAATGTACCTTAATTAAGAGCAAAAGCGCTCTATGTTCCCTCTCTGGTACACTGAGACAAGCACCCCCTGGGGGTTGTTCGGATCTTGTGAGGGTGCCTTTTCATTTCAGAAACCTTCTGTTGCATGTTATATGTTGAATATCTTAAAAGATCGGCATTTCAGATCACAGTTTGCTCTGACAGTTCTTCATCTGACTATCGACATTAGAGAACAACAGTAGACATCAGCTATTCTGTAGAAAGGTAGATATCTGTAATTTATATAGAAGAGTGCATTAGCATTCAACTTTTTCTACAGTAAAAACATTCACTTAAAAAGATTGTAGGAAAAAGTAGCTATTAACCTTAATCATCATAAATAATTAACCACGATAGCAGCCGTATTTAAGATCCATCTCTCAGTTAATGTTTACCCAGACAGATAATACCTGAAGTGACCAAAACCAAACACAAAACCTTACCACACCCAAGACAATCTGTCAACATCTGTTCATACTTGCAATTATATAAAAAGAATACACACTTTAAATAATCAGCATTTTAATTATTATTCTTTTTTAACTTGTGAGCTAATTAAGATTCTCCTTTTCATTGCTGTTCATTTTTCAGAGTGTAAATTTTCTGAAATACTATTGTTTTGGTGCAGACCCTGTGTACAAAATGATGATGGAACAGAAGTTACAAGAGAAGGAAGCTGGGAGAAGAATCCTGAAGAGTAAGCCTGGCTAGAGATCTGCTGGAAAGTACAGCACTTTAGAGACGTGCTCTCTTAACAGAAATGAGTCAGGAGATCAGGAAGATCAGAAACTAAGGGAAGGTCAGGAGGCATCTTCTCAGTAAATGAGCACTTAGGGTTCAATTTTGACTGAAAGTTTTGAATGCGTACATATAAGTACCCCAAAAGGAGTTCTACGTAGGTCGCTCCAAAAGTAATGCCTTCTTTTTTATTTCTGTGGAAACTACAACAGATACAAAGAGCACGATAACTTTATTTGATAGAGCAAATTTTCAGCTATCAAACACTTTTCTTTTTTTTTCTTTCTTTTTTTTTATATAGCTACACATTTTCTCTACTATTATATCACCAACATCCACTTCTGACATCATGGGCCAGCATACTAAAGTAAACTTTTGGAGCATCCCTCCTATAAATCATTGGAGGAACACGGCACAAAGAACACTACATTCTTAAACTATCCAGCAGTAATTTCAAAATCTTCTAATTTCAGTGTAGTTGCACGTTTGTTTTTAATCCTAACATACAACTTTTTCCTGGGTAGTCAATGCTGAAGGGATATTTGGAAGCCTCCTTTGAAGTTAGATGTGATAATTCTCCATCCCAACACTACACTTTCAGTAATTGCAGGCTAGCACAAAGGTTATAACATTTTACAGACCTGTGGACTTATTGGTCACTATCACATTGGGGTGACTGCTTCAGTCTCAGACAAATGACTGGGCAGTCAAAAAAAGACTGAGGAAATAAAGAACATGTAGGAGGAGCCTGGAAAGAAAAAGCAGTAGGCCAAGCCCTACTAAATGTAGCCTTCAGATCAGTGTACAAACGTGGGAAAGCTTTGTCTTCGTTGGCCTGTCTTTTAATGCTAAGTGTCTCTTTTCATTTAAGAGCAAACAGAAATACTGTTCACCAAAGGGATTTCTAAATAGTTGCTCTGGAGGTGAAATGTGGAAAACAAGTCCTACCTCTCAGAATTTTTATTTTCTGGGCAGATATTACTGCACCCACTTGACTAATTTGCACCTGGAAAGTTTTCCTTGCAATCATAAAATGTGGACATGAAACTGTTGTTTCGTACATGACTAGCTCCTGAAGCACAAGATGACCCTGTCATGAAGGAAAACAGCTAGCTCACTAAGCTGCCCCCAGTAGGCCAAATGTGACATATAGATCAAAAAAATGCAAGCACTGAATGATAAACAAGAGGAGTGCACCAGTTATAAAGCACATTTTTAATACAAAATTTGTTTTAGAAAAGTTACAGCAATATAAGATCTTCAGAAAACTCTGCTTGGATGGGATTAATAGAGGGGTAATGCTCTCCGTGTGCTTCTGCTTTGGTATTCAGCAAATACCTTGGAGTTTTTGTTTTCTTTTTTCATACTCCCCAGGGCAGGCTATTCCAAGGTTGCTCAACAAATAACTGCTCAAATGATATTGCTTAGGCTGCTTTTATCTGGCGGAGTAGCCCTGCCCTGAGAAAGGAATATGAGAACAAAGAGCATGAAGAGGGAAAGCAGCAAAGAAAAGATGAGAGCGGGCATCACCAGTTATTTCCAGATCTGTGCACGAGGAACGCAGATATCCCCACTCCTCCAACATTTCAAAATGAGTTTGAAAGTGGTCCTGGAAAATGTACGTGCAGAGTAATTCTGCGTGGCAGCAGGGGAGATGGACTGGCTATGAACTTACTGGGTCTCTTCCATCTCCAATTTCTATGAAAACAGTCACCATTATTTAGAAATATGATAAATATTTTAAAAATCACAGATACAAACTAAATAAAACATATTAAATAACAAATTCAGCCAACTTAATCATGACTTTTCAACTTTTTAAACCAAGACAGCAGGGAAGAAGAAGGAACAGGCTTACGATTTTTAGCCCTCTTTGTTTAAGGCTAATTCACATAGGACACACCTTCATGAGACTTGTTCAATAACATTTATGGAGCTGGGCTGGAGTTGTTGTTGGATTGTCCTCAGTCCACAGAGCTGCTGATTTTATCCAGTTTTTATCTCACTCTAGCAACTTTTAATTCACATTTTGCCTTGTTTATATTTCATCCCTAGCTGGACCAGTAGATTTCATTTTGGGTAGTGTAATACCAATCTAGTCCTTTCAGCATTTACTTATCCAGAGGAAACTGCACCAAATGCCAATTCCTTTCTTCATTCCTGTACTGACCAAAACAACATCATCTGTCTTCCAAGAGTTACGTGTTTGCAGATACACAGACTTCATCATCCTCAGCAGGAGAAGAATTTTCACTTGAAAAACACAGAACTCGTTATTTGAGCACGTGGTGCATCCATTAAGTCTATCTGCAGCGAGGGGGCTTGTGTTTCATGGGACAGCCACTAGACAGTGATACAGGCACACTGACACAGCCAAAGTATGTCAGCTTCACACTGCTCTACTAGTCCCAGCCCCTCTCTAACATGTTCTTCACAACCCAATAGCTCAAAATTTCTCTGAACTCCAGACTAATCTCAGTTTGCACATGTTCCTTCTAAGTACCCATCATTCATTCTCAACAGAGAGAAAGGCTTGAATAAATCCTTTTCTCCCGTGAAAACCAAAGATGAGGAATGCTCTGGGGCAGACAGATCCAGGAGCATGCCTTCCCTTTGGTGTTCTGCTTGTTCAATGGACGACCCCATTCTTCTGGGTTGTTGGTGTTCACAGTGCTATCTCCAAACTATCAGTCCAGCTTCTTCTATTAGCACTGAAAACAATACAAGAAGATGAGGCAGACATGGTCATTCTTCCTATCCCGTACTTCCCTGAACATGTATAAGAGAACAAAATAAACTGGAGCCTGTTTTAGGCTTTGTATGTATAATACTCTTCAGCACACCAGGCACTGGTCACAAGGCTCAACCATGGATAGTGTGGCTCCAATTCAGACTTCAGCTTTTCAGACAATTGGTTCAAGTTACAGCTACACATTAAGAATCCATTTGACAAATAACAGCTGCATCCTCTACAAGCTTTAGCAGAATGAAAATCAGATATTCCAGCTAACCCATCTGACTTTACACCTTACCATACAGCATTCATAGCTCATTCACACCTACTGGGGACCAGCAACATAAGAACAAAATATATATATTCTTTGTTGTATAAGAGCACCCCTCAGTACTCTGCCTTGTAAGCTGGCAGCTGTCCTGTACATTTGTACACATGACCTCCCCACTCCCCATGTCTCCACAGATAAGCCTAAGTGACTACAGATGCTGCCACAAGCCATCTCCTCTAGCCATTCTTTACAGCAGCTGCTCACCTCTTTCCCAACACACTTTGTCTCTGAGTTGCTAAAAAGCCCGGGCCTCTGATGATGTACAGTGGGAGGTCTGACCAGCCCTTTAATCAAACAAAATGAGGAAATACTCTCCATGTTCTTTGAGACAACCCTTGTTGTTCCCTCAAAGATATCCCAACCAACACCACAGGTGTATTTCCACAATTGACAAACTTGTTTGACAGTAGAGCAGCCTTTGAGACCAAACCCTGAGGACCATCGTGCAGTAAACATGATCAAATCAACTGGATCTCATGCAGCCTCTGCTTTTCTCTTAGATCTGCTGTTCCAAATAAATCCTTCTTGGCTTTTCCAAGACTGGTAATGTCAAAAAGACGATTCACTCTCATGAACACCAGGCTGAAAACAGTAGTGTTTCCTGTGTCTAAGGAACTTATTCTTCCTTTTTCTCTCACCTAATTTCAGAATAAATGAAGCCACGTGGAGCAGAACAAAGGGCAGTATGGGTTTCGAAAGACAACATGGAGAATTGTTCCTCTGGAATTTCATGTGGTTGGTTGCTTGGGCTATTTACTTGCTGAGTGGGAGATGTGAACACAAATCTTTACCTTGTGTAGCTAAGCTCTTGGAAGCAGTGAATTATCCAGTGTTAGGACCCTCTGGGCTTGTCTAGCTGCCTCTCCATTCTCATGGTGAATGCAGTTTTTGCTCTGTTGCTACTATTGTAGGGAAAAAAGCAATCACTAAATACCAAAATGGCAGATAACGGGGAGCTGCAATCAAGTAATCAAAAAATAAAACCTTTAATCTTGCTTGCTATTTGATATAACTGTGTCTTAGATACTCCACCATTGGCTAAGTGGGGTTGCTGCAGTAGCAAATACAATATTTGACTGGCAGATTTTGTGGATGAAGTTCAGACAGGTACCACAGTTATTCAGTGACATCTGGCCTGGATCCTTTCCCATTGTAAAGATTTTTGTTTTCTTCCATCATTTCTGTCTCTGCCACATAACTAAATCTAGGCATTTACTCCCAGTAACCAACTTCCTCTTCTCCTCCAGGTTCTCAACAACCAGAGAAGAGCCTTTGAAAAAGGACCAGCCATTTACTACAGCTGGGCCTTGGAAACCTCCTTCTAGAAGTGAAGGTCTCCTGGCACCTCTTTGGGGTGAGAAATACCATGCGCTCTCATCTTTACATTGAGACTGGAACAACATTTTTGTTGCTATTATCTCAACAAAAAATTAATGCTCTTGGAATATATCCAGACCAGTGGGACTGGGATGCAGAATGGCTCCAGGATGTGAGTAAAGAGCTATATGCACCAAGATTTCCTGCTCTAGCACTTAGAGATAAGCTTCAGGTGTAAGCTTGAGAGATGAGCTTCAGATGTAAACTGCATGAACATCCCAAAAGACAAAGTTGGTCTCAATCACTGTTGACCTTTGGATGTGAAAAGTAATGTAAAAGTGCTAGTAAATACTGTTTATTTTCCTGTATTTCCTTTTCTTAAGATCCAAATATATCGCTCGTTCACATGAACAAAGAAAATGTGCAGTTACACGCGTGTGCACCACCACACATCACGGCACTGGCAGAGCCGAGGACTGTCTGCTTCGGGACTACAGCTCTCCGGCACCTTCTGTACCGCATCAGGTTCAGGTAGCGGGGAACAACGCACAGCAGAAAGCTGGAAGGAGGTTTTCCGTGCAAACTGGCAGCCGACCCCATTTCCCTGGTGCGGCAAAAGGAGCGGCTGATGGTCTCCTTCCCCACCGCAACGTCCCGCCGCGCACTTCCGAACCGGGGGTACCCGCGGAGCACCGGGAGCTGCGCGGCGCAAAGTCAGCAGCCGGTTCATCGCTGCTCCGCTCCGCTCGGCCCCGTCGCCAAACTCTCGGCGGAGCAGCGCTGAGGAGCCCGGCTCGCCGCTCGCTGTGCGCGGTGCCCGGCCGCGCTCCGTGCCTCGGAGCGGGGTGCTCCCGGGCGGATCCCCGTCGCCCGCCCCGCCTGCGCCACCCGTGAAAGCGGGCCCGGGTGCCGGAGGCGGCGGGGAGGGCTGGGACGGGGCCCTGGCCAGGGGTTTCTCTCCCCCCCGCACCTCCTCCCCTCTCGCCACCGGTTCCCGTGAGGCTGCAAGTGCCGCCGCGGCAGCTGGGGGGCCGGCGGGGGATGCTGCCGCCGCCCTGCCCAGCGCCGGAGTAAGGGCAAGAGCTGGTGGCGGCAGGAGCGGCCCCGGCGGCGGGACGAGGTGAGAGTGGAGCGGGGCAGGAAGGTGACGGGGGGCAGCGGGGCCGCCAGGGCAGCCCGCCCTGCCTGGGGGCCGGAGAAGCACGGGGAAGGATCGGGACGCAGCTGCGGGGGCTGCAGGCGGCGGGGTTCCGCGCCCAGGCCGGGGGGGGGGGGGCAACAGCGCGGCTCGGGGTTTGGCTTTGGGGTGCGGGGTGGGTGCGACGGGGCAGCGAGGGGTTTTCGGGCTGAGTTCGGCCGTGCCAGAGGCAGACGGAACTGCATTGAGGGGCTCCAACGCCTCCCCTCCCCAAATCTGGGGCAGGGTGGCTATCCCATACATCTAGGATCAGGGAAAGGGAGAAGTTCCCATAGAGCTCAGAGGTGTTTTCTCTGGCTGAAGTTATCTAGAAATAATAGTGAAGAACAGCAATTCATAACAAAACTGGAAATAGCAACAGGTTGCTTTACTGAAATCACACGTGCTGGGAAAATGTCACCTCCAGTGGACCTGCTAGAAAACAGCTTACAGCAATACCGATTTGTAGGGCTTGTTTGGGGACCACCTAACACTCGGCAAAACAAATGTTACTCTATGGCTGAAGAGATCTTCCTAAAGCTAACAAGTCATTCCCAAACACCTTCATTTGTACTTCTTTTGTGGATACAGGATATGATCTTTAGAACTTTGATACGTGCAATTGTTTGAAGTGTTTTCATTTTTACTGATGTTTTTCTTACTATTTGTGCGGATCTCCTGCTCACTGTCAGATTCTGCCTTTCCAAAGCAATCTTTGTCTTCTTTCTGTGCAGTGTGGACTAGAATTACCCCTTCTGGGCAGCCCAGACTGGGCTCAGAGGAGCAGGGGAGACAGCACAAGTGACCCTACTTCCACCGCCATAGCTCAGTCATAGCTGTGCAGGAGGAGGGCTCTGTGTCTGCATCCATCCCTGGTTTCCCCTTTGGGCCTTGGCTCCATCACAGGCAGCACTTTTTTGCCTCCTACTCGAGTTTCACCAGCTGGTGTACACGTACAGAAGATGTGCTGGGAGGGGCGAGGTCAGGGGAATATTAGTGAGGCATTGCTAAGGCCATTTCCCAGGCAGGGTAGTGCCCCTGAGAACGTTTATGCTAATAGTGGAAGTCAGAGCCCTCATCTCCTGTTCTTGATGTAGGGTGGGGCTGGGCAGCTGCGGATTCCTTTCCTTTTCTGTCCTACCTTTCTTGCCTCACCACTCTGCAGAACTGAGCTCTCATTTCAACAAGAAATGCAAGTTCCAGCCCTGGAGACAAGATTCATCTCAGTTCTCAGTGAATTCACTGGGGTTTGGTCACTGACCCCAGTGTTACGATGTCTGGATCAATGCATTTCTTCTGTCTGTGAGAAGTAATGTGATCAGAATGATTGTTAATAGTATTTTTGCCAAGTTTTATTGAGTCATGATGTAGGGACCTGATGGCTATTCAGATGGAACATTTGGATTCTCCTACATATTTACCAGTCTGATCCTTACCTTGTGCCTGTGTGTGTCTGATCTCATCAGACCAAACTGGCTTAGCCATAATTTCTCAGAGGTCACTGGTGGAATAGGTAGCATCCGGGCAAAAAATGGACGTTGTTCTCAAAGCAGCAGTAGAACAATAATTACAGAGAAGGCTGTACAGTTGGTACCCTTGCCAAACTTCAAGACTGAATGGAAGATCCCAGGTTTATCAGTCTAATGTTCTTTCCACCATTCTCAAAGAGCAGTGCTTCCTTGATACTAGATTACCTTGTCAGAAGCAAAAATGTCAAGTGAGACAATGGGAGCTTGGCAGTAAACTCCCATTGCATCTGCATGGGTTCTGGTGGTTGCAAATAAACTCTTCTGCATAAGTTGATAGGCTTTTTTGGTCACTTATTAACTGCAAGAGTGAGGAATGTGTTACCTGCATTCATTTATGCCAAGGACCATAGGAGCATTACTGACACTCAGGCAGACTGAGGAGGCCACTGGCAGAGTGGTAGCTTTAGTATCGAAACCATCTCTTTTGAGGTATAAGGGCTACTTGCTCTTGACTGCAGGTTTTATTCAGGTGAGAAAGTCAGGGCAGCTGAACTGCTCTGCTTACTGAACATGGGAGATTGTAGTCTCCTCATGTGTATGCAGAACACAAGTGAGTGCCATACAGTCCAGTGACTTCATTCTAAAGATGATTCCAGAAGATGGGCTGGACTTGGACACTGACCTTGGGCAAACCATTTCCTTTCTGTTTTCCTGTTTTAAAAGTGGGATTAAGGGCAGCATTTCATACAGTTAGAGTTAGGGTACTATGGTTTATGCTGCAGTTGGACTTGATGATCTTCAAGGTCTTTTCCAACCTGTGTAATTCTATGATTCAAAGTCCAGTTTGGAAATGGAGGGAAAATCTCCTGCTACGTAAGGTGGTACTTTCTAATCACCTGTAGTTAGCCTGGAGGCACTGGCATTGACATATTAGCCTACCCTGCACACAGTGTCTTGCACTACTACTGAACAGTTCATTGAACAACATCCTGAGCACCTGGGTAAATGTACGATATGGGACAGCATCTAGTAAATGCCTGGGTTCTTATCTTTGCTTTTTGACAAACGTGGTTGGGGCAGGGGACAACTGTGAAATGGTGGGTATAGCTCTCTTGTGCAGAGAGTTAGGACTGTTGTGCTGTGTCCTAACTCTGGAGGTGGGTTTGAACCATTGCTCTCCAAAACTTCTAGAGTGCAGGTATTTGTGTTTATGGTGGCACTTAGCACACTAACAACCATTTCAACACCCAATATTGGACTGGGAACAGGAATTCGTGGTGACAGCTATAAAGAGAAGGAAAAGAAACCAGAATAAAAAAGGAAGAATGGGGAAGGAAAAAGAAATAGGAGCAAGAGTGGCAGCAATTCTAGCAAAAGAAACACTTTCCAGTGACCAGTTCTGAATGTGATGTAAGAAAAAACAACTGAAAGTTTTATTTTACTACACAGAGCCCAGATTCTTCCTTTGATCTCTGTACAAGCTTCCTTTTGGCATCTGTGGGAGATCGGTGGAAGGAGGGGACTGTGTAGTCTTGAATTTATTGTGCAGCCTGTGGACAAGCATGGAACAGAACTCAGTCTTCTTCATAGCTATGAGCCCTCTAGGAGGGTATACTGATAGTCCTGAGATAGATGCTGAAAATCAATCTGCTAAGAGGCATCTCACCACCAAAACAGTAGATGAGTTATCTCAATACGCTGCTCATTGCAGTTGAAGTGTTGCCATCTGTTGAAAGTAGTTCAGTATCTCTGCTTCTGTCTGCAGGAATTCCTTTATAGGCATGATTTGTATAATAGTGTACACAAATTGATTACTTCTGAGACTGTTCTGAGTAGCCAGCAGCTGGAAACAGTTATTTCAGCTTAATACAGTAGTAACGTGTTAAATAGCCTGTAGTAAGTAATAATAAATTCTCTACAGTGCTTCCTTAAATTACAGTATGTGTAAATTTTAGTATATTATTCAGATTATTGATAAACATTTCTGATTATTCTTACTACTCGAAAACAGCAATATATGACAATTAAGAGATGGTTAACAGATGCACCAGCTGCATTATGAGCAATCCAAATATACAACAATTCATAGAACTTTACCATTGATTTCAGTGTTTATCATGAACAACTGAAGAAAAAAAAAAAAAAAAAAAGTCTATTTCGAACAAAAGAAAAGAAACTATAACAGAATCATAGAATGGCCAGGTTGGAAGGGACCTCAAGGATCGTGAATCTCCAACCCCCCTGCCACAGGCAGGGCTGCTGACCTCCACATTTAATACAAGACCAGGCTGCCCAGGGCCCCATCCAACCTGGCCTTGAACACCTCCAGGGACGGGGCATCCACAACCTCTCTGGGCAGCCTGTTCCAGTAGCTCACTATTCTCTTGGTAAAGAACTTACCCCTGACATACAACCTAAATCTTCCCTCCTTCAGCTTAAATCCATTTCCCCTTGTCCCGCTATTATCTACCCTGTCAAAGAGTTGACTCCCCTCCTGGTCTACAGAAGGTTTGCTCTAACTTGAAAGAATCTGACGCCCAACACTTCTATTTCTTCATTATGTCATACTTGGGCACTTGATATTTTGAGTTAAAATCCTGAGAAATAAGGTGCTTTAGGCTCCTTTATATGTAACTAACAAGAAATATTCAGGAGCAACCCCAAAGCAAAGTCTAGCATTAAACTGTTACAGTAAATGACTCCTGCTGCAGGAAAACTCCCTTTGCTTCCAGCCTTCAGTCTGCAAGTCCCTCCAACACCATAAAGATTCTCAGAGCATTGTGCTGGGTTCTGCAAGCAGTGGAGCTGCTGACTTGATGCTGTCATCATTAACTTGTCTTAGGAGAGCATGTCAGAAACCAGAATACTTATCTTGGTATGCTCTGCAAATGGGAAAGAGAGCTGCTCCTTGTCATAAAGTGCTGAAATATTTCCAGGCAGATTAGGAATAGGAGATGGAAGATGTTTTGTCTGTTAATTTCCTGTCATCATTTCCTCAAGGCAGACTAACAGCTGCAGTCATTTTCTCCAAGAAATATCACATAATGTGTGTTTTCTGCTTTCTGTTCTTTGTGCTTTGTTTTCATCTTGGAGCAGTTCTTGTCAAGGAGATGTTCATCCCCCATTTCTGGTTCTCCATCCTTTGACTCACCAGTGACCTGGCACCATTCATTAAGCATTTGTTTGTTCATGAAGTTGATTTGTTTGAGAACTGGCTGTGCTAAAAAGCACACAGAAGACAAGCTGTTGGAGGCATTTCATGTCATGGAGATTTTTCTTCCAGCCCCATTGCTCCTAGCTCCTCTGGTACCCACTGGAAGCATCAGCAGGGGATGAAAACAACAGCATCTGACTCAAGGAACGTGCAACAGATCTGTGCCTCTTATACTGAGTTTTAGTTTAGCAAACTGAGGAGATCTCCAGGAGCATCCACTCATGGCTGCATTCACATGATCCACTGGAGAAAATCTCCACAGAGGTACTGCAGAAAGAGAGTTGTGGTGGTGATGGTGTTCACCAGTGAGGCTACAGCTCAAGGTAGCAGATGTGTTGCTCACTCAGCCTCGCCTAAATTCATCTTAGAGATGACCCAGAGCTTGTTGACAGTTTCATCAGCACCCCTCCCTCTTCCCTTGAAGTTTCAGGATCCTTAAAAATACTCAGTGTCATTTCAGGTGCGCAGCAGTCCACTCTCTAGCTCACAGCTGCTGTGTCCCAGAAGGGCTAGGATATTCTGAAGGTCACATGTGACATCTGCCAGCTTGGTGCACATCTCTGTGATGCTCTAACAAGGCACTGTGTGGGCAGCTGTAAGCATCCGAGTGAGTGAGTCTCTTAGCAGTTGATGCTTGTGGCAGGGATTGCCTTCTTATTCACATCTTTTTCAAGGTGACCTATTTAGCTACATGCATTTTAAAGTATTTTGAACATAATTGGTGTGTCTTAGGAACTTCTGATTTGTTCACATCTTACAACATTTTACACTTAGACTTTGAGGAGGAATTTGACTAATCTATACCTAGTCTGTACCAAGCAGAGGCCTCTACGCCATGCACTATGGCAGCTGTTCAGATGTCACTGCTTCTACACAAGGGGTTTGAAAGTATTTTGAATAGTGGAAGAAGATTCTTCTAGGAGACTCTGTATCCAAAAGACAGGAATCTGCTCGAAGGACAACTAATCTGCATTACATTTAGGTCCCACTAATACTGTGTGTGTTTCTGCATAGTCATATTGAATTGTAGAATCATAGAATGGCCTGGGTTGAAAAGGGTCACAACGATAATCTAGTTTCAACCCTCCTGCTGTGTGCAGGATCACCAACCAGGCTGTGCACAGCTGCATACAGCCAGGCCTTGAATACCTCCAAGGATGGGGCATCCACAACCTCTCTGGGCAACCATCCTCGGAGTTAAAAGCTTCCTCCTACTAATATATTTTGCAAACCTGGTATATTCCACAAGTGCTAGAATGTCAAAACCTGCTGATGAGTTTCCTGTATTCAGTAGCCTTCAGTCTAGGAAGAAAGTGCAGATTTATAAACCGACCTGTAATCCTAAATCTTCTGCTGCCTGTATTTATCATTTCAGGCAGCCTGCCTACAGCCTTTATCGTATTGCAGGGAGATGTATATAATTCTTCAGTTTTATGAATCAGCGATTGAAGGGGCCAGATCCAGTTAGAGAATGATAAACAGGGTATAGAATTGGTTTCTAATCAACAGAAATAGTTTCCATCTGTTGCACCTCCATGTCCTTTAAATACATTCTGTATGATACACTCAGGTCTAAAGCATTGTAATAAGGACATAAACATTAATAGCAACAGTAGTGTGTTAATATATAGATAAAGGCACAAATTCTTGATATTATTTGGATTTAAATCTTCAATAAACACACCGTTATCAGATTATGCTTCTTTTACTTCCTAAGATAGTATCAGGTTGAGTGATTGTAAGAACTAGCTAAGGTAAACTGCAGCTTCCATGTTTGCACATGTAATATTTGCACATTTAATGGTCTCTTTTGAGTCATGTCCATTATCACAGACATTTGCATACCTAAGCCCCTGGAAACAGCCATCAAGCAGAAAGCTCTGCTTAATCTTAAGGAGAAGCCTTTGCCCTCCTTCCTCCACAGTTAGATCAGAGATCATACTTTGATTATATTGCCTGGGAGCTTCCAGGTGAGAGTTCTGAGCAGCCTCTCTGTGAAGTGGAGCAGGAGGCACAGTGGCAGTGTACTAACATGCAGAGATGGCTTGGCCCCCCATAGCTAGGTAGTACCTGAATGATACTTTGAGGGTGTAAAAATTTCTGTGCCTTAAGTGGGTAACAAACACCTCAAGAAACTCTGAGGCTCTGAGCTTTAATCCCTGACTGTTAATACCCACAGGTCCTTCTTTCTTCTGGACTGTGTCTGCATCCCTCACTGCTGTTTGTTTCACTGTACTTTCACTGTGTTGAAGATTTGGTCCATAACCATGAGATCTAGAAGTATTCAGTTTTAATTGGAAAATGACTCAAATTAGACTATACAACTCTTGTTCAACAAAGATGAATTATTCTCACTGAGCTTGTGCTCTGATGACTGATGTATGTGTAGCTCTGTGGCAGAACTTCTCACACAGTCAGGATCTATCAGCATTCATTGGAAAGAGCCACAGTGAAGCAGAGTAAGTTCTGGGGATTATTTTGCTGTAGATACTGCTGTTGCTTTCATGTAGTTTAAGTTTTCAGTCAGGACAAATAATAATTTTGTGATGGAAGAGCAAAACAAATTGGGTACAAAATGCTCTGAATCAGAAGGAGTTCAATACAACCAGAATTACTGATATACACTGTTGAGTGTCATAGGTGAACCAAATGGGGAGATGAGTTACAGTGATTCTCTTTGTTGGATAATTTCCATGCAATGATAGAGTTAGAAGAACAAAATGAAGCAGTGGGATGGGAGGTAGGCCCGGTGCTGGCACTATATGCTCTCTTACACACCTGCCCACAGGAAATGTGAAAAGAACATTGTCCCTTTTGTGGCTGTGGGAGTGCATGGGGTCACTGAGGTAAAAGTAGGGATGGCGAGGCTGAGTGCTCCTCATCTGCTGTTTGTGTGAGGGTGTCGTTCTTTTCCTATTCCACATGCTGGCTTCTGATAAACTGCTCCTTGTTTTGTGTGTCAGCACCTTATTTGTAGGGATAAACGTATTACTTGTTATCACTGTTAATGACCCTGAGGGATAACACTTACTTGCCATGATTCTAGGGGGGGAAAGTGAGATGCTGATGGCCGCATTTGATGATGTCACCCTTATCTTGGTGACAGTGCTTGGCAAATGTCATAAAAGATCCCAAGACAGAATACAAACAACCACGGTTTGAGTACTGACAAACCGTCCTCTGAATGACAACCCATGAAAATAAATCACTAACAAAGATTATTATTGTGGAGAACATTATTCCAATGCCACTACATGAAAGTGATTTAAAGATTTTATTCTGAAATTACTTATTTTTTCCTGAAAGTTTTATGGTTTTGCCAAATCATCTTCCCTATAATCAATGCTATGATACCATTTGTGTTTGCAATTTTTAAGTGAAATTTTATTCTTGGAAATGATTTGTAACAGTCTCATTTTCTTCTTCAGTACATCTGTTGCCTGTATTTATCAAGGTGGTAGCTGCAGTTGCCAAAGGCTAAAACAAATCTTGGGCACCGTGGTTCTATGTTAACATTGCAAAACCGGCAGAGCTGACGCAATGATGTGTATCCTCTCTTTTCATGTGCATTGCCAAGAGAATTACTGACTTTTAAGCAACAGTTGTGCCAACAAATGGAGGACATGGAAGAGCATAGGTGACACAGAGTGTACAATTTGTTCTGATGGCTCTTTGTAGACTGTTAACAGTTTGTAGACTGGAAAGTAAGCTTGGAATGATGACTATTAAAAACAGTAACATCTTGTAAATTACGAAATGAATGCAACGCATGTAGAGTATTAAGATTTTGTTTTTATTGGCACTTTTTAAAACAACTCTACACTATATGGCCTTGCTTGAGAGCTCTGCTTGTAGTAAATCACGGCACATTTAAATGGCTGCCTTAGAAGTAAGGCTTGTCTGGGCTGAGCCAGGATTTGAACATGCAATTCCAGACAGTACAAATAGCTAACAATGGCTTGGCATCCAGATACTGTGTTTCATCCAAAGATCTAGAAGAGCTTATAAAAATTTCTAATTACAGCATAATAGGTTTCCATTTTGCATCAAGGATTGTCAACATGTGAAAGAACACAACCATCATTTTCAGATCTCTGTTTTGGGGTACTTACAGTCATATTATGCTTCATGTTATTGATCTAAATTTGGTTTTAATTGTAACTTGCATTCAAGTTTTAAAAGCATCTAATTTCCAGGCCCAAAGATGAAAGGGAGAATTTTCCACGAGCATGCAAAACATTTAAAAGCTTAATTTTGGGGGGATTCTTTCCCACTGGCATTTTTGCTCTTAATTTTCTTTTGTGCTTTGAATAATTTGTCTCTACTTCAGCTTGTTGTTAGCTAACATATGCCCATAGTGCTTCAACCACTAGTGTGCCATATTCTTCAGAAGCAGAGCAACTATTAGAGCTATTCTAGCAACACTACAGAAACAATAACTAGGAAGGAAAAAAAAGTCGTAATTCTTGGTAAAGCATGTAGCATAGCAATGCTAGTGTCTAGCTAACAATACGCATTTCCCTTCATATGAATTAAGTAAGCAAGAGTTCATGTCATGATGGGGAAATAGATGATGAATGCATGCCTCTCAATTAGGGGAACACATAATGCAGCTGGCGTCAGAGCTAGATAACTCAAGGCTCTCATCTTTCCCTTTTGTCGACCAACAGAAATTGAAAATGAGCATAGAAACCTAAGGGACCTCTATGCTTTCCCTATATATTTTGCCCAGTTTAAATGTAAGTGCTGTCATGTTGGCTTCAGGTTGAATATTAGGAGAAATTTCTTGTCAGAAAGAGTGCTAAATGTTTGTTGCAGCGCACAGTCCCCCCTCTGTTAAATGTTTAACGTATGGCTTGGAACCGGTGTCAAGATTCATTTCCTTCTGGTATTTATATATTTTATTATTAAAGTAATAAAACAGTTTAACTTATAAATATAATGATTATAAATAAAAATATATGTATTTCCTCAGCCTTAAAAAGAAATGACAACTATACCAAATGACACGTCTAATCCCAACTCCAATTACCTCTGTTTTTCCTGAGTGCCTGAAAAATAGATTTTGGGTTCCTCTACAGACCATTAAATGAACCATCCTGCGATCTCTTTGTCCCCCAAAATTTGCATGCTTCAAGATGCTTATGTACATATAAAATTATAACAACGGCTGCCCAGTATTATGTTACCCTAGGAATACTGTGTTAATGAGCATCACATGATAATGCAGATCCCAACCAATTTTAAAATCCAAAGGTCATTTTCACACACAAGATGGAACTCTTGTTTCGAAAGTGGCTCCAGGTCAGGCTTTTCAAGTTCTAGGCAAATTGATGCTCTTTGGAGAGCAAAGCAACACTTAATTTTGTCTGGTTAACTGATTGTCAAATATATGACCCTGAATTATATATTTCCTACAGAGCGTTTTAACCACCTGATAAAGCATTCACAGAAAACAGGTAAATTGGAAGCTACTGAGATTACCATGGAAGTAGATGGGAAGTAAAGGGATTGTGACTCCCTCCTAAAATTCAAGCCCTGTGTGCTTTTTGGATCAACCTCCTGGCTTCTGGCCCTGAGTATTTTTCTCACTCAGCCCCTGAATTTCCTGCTGCCGCACCTTCTTTGTACTGGTAAATCGGTTCAGTCCTCTTGCTGTGTAACCTGACCCATGGCACAGGATGTTTGAAGGTTCACACTTTGCAGGTATAGATTGTGTTTTCAGCCTGCGTTTAAATGCCTGGCTTCTGGGACTTTAGCTGGGAGCAGAGCAGTGTGACAGTCTTGGAGTGGTCATGAACAAACCAATGGATTCTTACAGTCCTGTCTGAACAGGGAAAAGGGAGTCGAGTTTTCAATGATACTGAAGAAGAAATAAGGCTTGGTTTTGACAGAAAGAAAAAAAAAAAAGAAATTATTTAAATTGAATTATGGAAATATATAAAATTTGTATTGAGAAAGGGTTTGAGATTTTTTTGCAAATACGTGGTACAGTTTAAGGTCAAAAAGGAAGATCCACTTCATGATGAAGTAATGGTTGTCTAAAGTTTGAGTCGCTTAGCCTGTATACAGGATGGCCCAGTTCAGGCCTTTCAGCCAAGTCAGGGCCAAGCAGAAACTGTGTGTTGCAGACAAGTGCCACTTCTCCAATAGCCATGATTGTCTGCAATGATTGGTTTGTTTAAATCTATGTCTGATGTGTTAATAGTAGAAAGTGTTTAAACATAAACCTCTCTCAAGACCTGAACTTCTATAGATGATGGACCTATGTAACTGTACAGGCTTGACACCTGTGTTCTCGCAAATGAGGCTTGGAATTTACCCTGATGTTTGCAAATGTGTTGTTTTAAAACTGCATGTAAAGTATAATTTGCATGTTTTTGCAGGGCTTGCATCATGCAAACATTATCCAGCATGGCTCCCTCCCAGAACACTCAGCACAGCTGATAGTCTTAGTAACAAAGACGAATTCAGAAACAGCAGATGGACAGGCAGGCAAAGACTCTGTGCTTCCCTGCAGGCTTTACGTGATTCTAAATACACGAATATATTAAACATTTGAATATAAATTATAGAATCAGAATCACAGAATGACTTGGGTTGAAAGGCAAGTCAAAGGCCACCCAGTTCCAACCCCACTGCCATGGGCAGGGTTGCCACCCTTTAGATCAGGATGCCCAGGGTCCCATCAAGCCAGGCCTTAAACACCTCCAGGGATGAGGTATCCACAACCTCCCTGGGCAGCCTGTTCCAGGACCTCACCACTCTCCTAGTAAAGAACTTCCCCCTAACATCCAACCTAAATACTTAAATAAGAACCATGTGGTGTCTAACTGGTAGTTTTTGATAGAAGATACAGTGACAAACGTGGTAAGAACAACTGGGTTAAACATGGCTTACCTCTGAAATAGGAAAAAGAACAGTTGAACTTCTGTTTTGGATTTCAGCAGATCATTCCTGATGTTTTGGCTCCAGCTGCCTCATCTGGATGGTCTTGACATGTGCACAACTGTATGTTTGGGAACACTTGCCCATCTCCATCCTTAAGCCTGATCAAACAGATGAAACAGTGCACAGTGGATTAATGATGAAATTTACTGTTAGATATGTGTCCTTTTGCATTAGTACTTAAACAACTTAAAATAGTTGGAGATGAGACTTGAGGTGGGAGATTAGTTATCCCAGCTCAGTGTGTATCTTGTTCTGAAATAACCAGCAATGATTTCTGCTACAGAAAGGATCAAGGCAAGTTATGTGGAGGTGTGGATCTGTTTTTTTCTGTGACTATGTAAATCTTGGTGGTCGTACTGGGACTCTGATAATCTAAAATACATGATTTTATAATATTCCTCTCTAATTAATCTCTCTCTGAGACTATGGGAATCTTTTGTATCTCTTCAGAAATCCCTTTGTGACACTTACTGTCCCTTGATACTGATGTTCCAGACAGAGCTATTAGCACCAAACCTCCAGACACAGAAATTGGATTTACAGGCTATTATTTAAAGTCTTCAGAGAGTTGAAGGGGTGGAGAGAATCAGGAATGGAATAGTACACTTCCCCCAATTTCACTTTTCAGAAATTAAATAAACATTTACAAAGAAAAACATGAAAGCTTTATTTTTAATTAGAGGCATAAGCATTAGCTGTTCATTATATCCTCCCACTTGTACATTGTGGGAAAGAACCATTTGTCATCCAAGAGTGCAGAGGCTTAATGATTATTAGGTAGTTTTGGATCCTTGGAGAGAAGCTATGAGAGGAGTATACAGTATCATTATGATAATATTATCTATATAATAATAACATTTTGTTTATTTTACGGAGAAGCAATGATTCAGTCTCAGCATACACCAACCAGCTGAGGTCAAAGCTAATTGTTATCTATTTACTGGCTTGGAAGCAGAGGTTTCTTTGGCTGCATCTACCACTACACAAGAAGAAAAGAGTGAGCAAGAAATAAAGCTGGCTAGAAATAGGACATACACCATGAACACTGGAAGTCTTACTGATGCAGAATACATCTGTTTTCTGCTGTTTTCTTGGCCATATTTTTGTTGCTAATGGGTTGAGCTCAAAAAGAAATAATAAGCGCTCACGTTAGTTTTATATTCTCCTTGATTCTTTTCAGAAGGATCAATGGGGTGGGTGTACTATTTTGTCTGAAATCGTTTCCTTCAGTGTTGCAAATATCAAGAGGGACAAGTATGTTGTTGTCTTCTGAAGAGTTAGGAGCCATCTGCCTTGACACTTTATAATTAAAAGGTGATTGTGCTGGGCTTTTAGCAGAGTTCTTTAACAGTGTTTTCAGAAGTTATCAATTAAAAACAAAAACTAAATTTGATTAAAATTTGCTGCTCCCAATCACTTTCTAAATGTTGTTTCCTCGACAGTTGTGATGCTACTTTTTCACTATTTTCAAATAGCTTTCTAGTTATGGAAATACAGATTTGCTCAGGTTCATTTCTGTGCTATGTCCTGGGTCTCCCTTTTCAGTAGTGATCTTATGACCATTTATTTTTTTCCATTGGTAGATTAATTCTAAGAGTATTTCCATTCACTTTGTGTCACGTTAGCTCTCTTAGGTGACTACAGATCTGGTAGACTTGGGCTTCGCTAAGGCATGTTTTGAATATTGAGTCTGTCCTGTTAAAAATAGAATAAAATACTACGTCACTTTATTGAGAAGCCTCAGGAGGATTAGCGAATGAATTTTCAGGTGCAGCATTTGAAGCAAGGGTACTTCTTTTAAAAGTAAATTATCAATGAAATGACCTCTCGCTAGTCTATATTTACTCTTTTTTGAAGCTTCATCTTTTTTCCGTTCAGTTTGTAAGTCAAAACAGAATATCGCTCCATTGCTAACACTGCAGGTTTAGCCTACTATCTGCAAATCAAGTTTGGCTTGTTCTGCTTCACTACAGTAGCACCCACAGCACAAGCACTCTAGATCTGGAACTTATCAAGGTTTTTTCTTTATATTCAAGACAAGTATACACGTGACCTAGACTTGAACTTTTACAGTGCTGACACTATAGGAAACATTTCCCTTGTCAGTAAGTTGATATGTTAACACCAGTAGTTACAATAGTTAAAACTCGTGGCAGCCTTTTTTGCTGTTGTGTTGTTTGTTTGTTTGTTTTTAATGAAACAAAACAAAACAAAACAAAAACCTGTAAGATGTTCAGTGTTGGCTGCCTAAATAGCTGAAATGTGACGGTTCTGCTGCAAAGAGAGCTAATTCTTCAACAGACAAAGTATAGATAAGCTGCAGCATAATCCAGCCTCACATTTTTCTACCTTCATGACAGTGCCTGTGGTACACACACTGTCTGCTTCAGAATTGTGTTACACTCTGGGGAGCTTGCAGCAAAACTGGTATGAGACATACAACATCACATGTCTCCTTTCTCTACCCAAATATTATGCATGTCCTTTGCCTCAGATATAATCCCAAGAACGAAGGCTGTGATTGCATCCCTTGAAAAAATGTCTTACTTTTTTGAAGATCTTATAAATCTATCAAATCTCCGTGTTTAAGTTTGTTGTTTGCATCTCTCTGTGCAAGTCTACAGAGATAGAAAAGAAAACAGTGACTTAGCTGCACTTGGGACTCTCGCCAGCCTTTGTGGGATGGAAAATTCCTTCCTAATTCCATATCTGACTTTAAATTTGACCCTCAGCATGTGTGCAAGATAGACCAACACACACACTGCAGAAAAAAAAGATCCTTTGTGTCCTAGCAGGACATTGGTGCAACTTTTCCAAGGTCCCAGTCTGGCTGCTGCCGATCAAGGAAGCTTTGTCTTCCCTCAAGCATCCTAGAGTGTGCGGGTAAATTGGACATCAGAAAAAAGAGCTGTGCTCTACCTCCTGCAGGCTGTCAACAGAAGCCATGAAACATGAGATGTGGCTGTAGTGTTCATCTCAATGAAGAGCTACCAGAAAGATGAGCATCTTGAGCACGTACAGGAAACCACTGGTCCCCATGGGAGAGTTATTAGTGTTCATGTCCCAATATTAGTGATCATTTATATATTATTAATTTAATAGACTTAAATTTAAATTTAATTTATTTTTAAATTTAAAATTGCTCACTAGCACTGCTACCTTTTGTGCTATTAATTTTTAACAAAACCATTTTTATTTGACTATCTAGATGCCAACAAAAAATATCAAATAGGTTCAGAATGAGGCTGATTCCCAAGTGATCTCTTAATAAATTACCCCAGTCACAGATATAAACTCTTTACAAAACCTTTGAGCTGCCTTCGTTAATTAGTTTTGAATCTTTCCATTAACTGCAGCTTTCAGATTTGTACAATCCTGTGTCTTGGAGAAGCCCACGTGGTCCTCACAGTTGCCTTTATCAAGTTACCAGAGTAAGAACAGTGGGGTGCTGTGTCCCTGCGTTACAAGATGATTCACATTTATTTAATGTTATCCTTACTTGCTTCTAGAAAGAATGCTAACATAGCTCCCTTCATTACTGTACCCACACTGATACTGAGGTACAGTGCCTAAAATTTCCTAAGCACTTCTTCTTTAGTAGTTATTTAATACTGAGGTTCAATTGCAGTTCTCCAGCCCTCTGGAATTTTCCCCGTTTTCCATTAGATGTTCAGTATCAACACCAGTGGTTCGAAGAACTCCTCATTCAGTTTATGTAAGTCTCCAGGCCTGTTGATTCGAAAACATTTAATTTTAGCAGATCTCATCTCACATCTCTTTTTATTACCTACAGTGAATTTTGTTGTGCTGACGTAATATGGGATGATACATTCTCCAGCTTTATTCCAAGGACAAAATGTTGTGCAAAGGACAAAATGTTTATTGGGTATTTCCTCCTCTTTTTTTTTTGGATTGTTATTTACAGTTTGATCATCCACAACTAGCAGTGGGCTCGTGGCCAGTCCCAGGCTTTTCCTAATATTTATAAAAATATCTTTTTTTCTCTCTTTATCCCTATTCACTGTTAGTATTTCTTTCATTTTATTAAGTTCCCTCATTAGTTCCCTGCATGTTTTAATTTAACACTTACTTTCCCATTTCTGCCATTCTGCAAATAAGTGAGTTTCGCTACGTTTTATTTCTATCTTCTTTAATGCCATCTTCTAGCCTAGACAGTTTCCCTTTCAGTATAAGTATTTTTGTGCTTATAAGCACACTTCCCCTGTGATTGTTTAGGTTTAACACTTTATTTTATACTTCCCATTTGATTTTGCATTACCAGTCAATCGGGCTCACAGTTGTTCTGGATGTTGGAAGTTTTGTTCTGCATAAAGCTGCAGTTCTGTGTTTTGGAACCAGCCCGTTACTGATTGATGCCACATTCTGCTTGCACAAGGTGACTGAGACCATATCACCATTATTAATACCTAGGCAGCTGCCAGTTCAAGGCAAGCAGTTAAATCTTGGCTGTGGCTGAGCAATTTCAGCTTCCATAGAGGAGAGTCTGCATTACCACAGGAGCCCTGGGAAATGTTAACAGTCATTTTGTTACTGCTCACACGAAAGGTTCAGCACATGCTTCTTAGCAGGAGCACATCCCTCATGACAATGTTAATGTCAAGTTAGCAAGCAAATCATAATAAGAAGGAAGACTTTAACTCAGGAGATCAGTAGAATGTCATTAGGAATTATTCCAGCAGAACTCCAAAAGGGAGCATGAGGAATACCCTGAAAATTCTTTGGGTTTTTTTGTTGTTTGGTTTGGTTTTGTCCAACCAGCTGCTCATTCTTGCTCTATGCTGTTTGCCATTGGACATATTTATAGGGCAGTACTGTATAGAAGAGCACCAGCAATCACTCTCATCTTCAAAATATCATCAATGAATATGCGTTCTGATTTCCAGCAAGGTCTTCTGGAGGCTGCATCAGCCAAACGTCTGTTGTTGGTATTTTCAGTAATAGATGGAATACTTTTACCAGTGCCCAGGTAACAGAAGCGAAATGGATCTGGGTTGTCCTGTACACAGTGACAAATACAGTTTCCATGCTATACAAGCATTGTGGGCTCCAATTTGACACAGAAAAAGGGTATCACTCAGAGAGAGGAAGGAGGAGAAAAATGCCAGTTAAATACCTGGGGTTTTGCTAGGGATCAAAAGAGTCCATGATAAAGTGATCAGATGGGAAGGCTGCCCTTTTTGCTACAGAGCATATTTTGGGTTTATCTTCAGGTGGCAGGATGCACAGTTAATTCCCTGGTCTTGTACTTGTGCTGTTGCTGAAGAACAGTTTCTTAGATGAACAGAGTTTCTAGACAAATAATTATGGGAGCAGCTCAAAACTGAGTGGGATGGTTCTCCTTTTGTAGGAAGGTACAGGGAAGGGGAAAGTACAGTCAAGAAATGGTGAATAAGCATCTGGTTTATGCCATGATCTGGAAATGGAGTCTGTACCTAGTACAACTCCTATCACCAGGATTGGCTTCTTACCTCTCTCATGTAGCTACTGAATGTACTCATTCACTCTAAGAGCCATTCAGGGATAGAGTGAAGCTCTGTGAACAGAGGGCTTGGACCCACAGAAACCACTCTGGAAGACTTAAATGTCCATTTAAGTCTGGCCTTTGACCAGCATACCTTCATTTCCCTTGTTAATCCTGACAGCAACATCACCAGTCAGCATAATTCCTTATTATAAACAAAGCTATATGCACAAATACCCATTCAAAGTAGGAAATGTGTGGATTATTTTTTTTTCTATTCTTTTTTCCACTTGCTTAAATAAGCACAGCAGAGCTGTTTTTTATCACGGTCCTGCTCCTGCATTTTTCCAACCCAATTAGGCCATTACCAGGGCTAAATGAGGCATGGAGCCTTCAAAAGTCACACCGTCGTCCCGGAGATGAAGCGAGTAGAGCTGCAGAGTTGGCAGGTAGGTGAGGTGATGGGGCTCACTGGAGTGTGACCCTGGCTGTTTCTGTGTTCCAGAAAGATCACCTTCAGAATGAGGCGGGGAGGAAGGAAGTCAATTGAAAATATTACTTTTAAAAGGCACGGTGCTAGCTACAGGTTGCAATGCTGTGATCGAGCGATGCAGCTGTGTTCGTTGGGGATGCATAGAAGATCAAGGTCAGCCTCCTCTCCCATGTAACCAGCAATAGGACTATTGGGAATAGCCTCAAGTTGCGCCATGGGAGATTCAGGTTGGACATTAGGAAATTCTTCTCTGAAAGAGTGGTCAGGTGCTGGAACGGGCTGCCCAGGGACATGGTTGAGTCACTGTCCCTGGAAGTATGGAAACATTTAGATGTTGTACTGAGGGACATGGTTTAGTGCGAAGTATTGGTGATAGGTAGACAGTTGGACTGGATGATCTTAGAGGTCTTTTCCAACCTCAGTGATTATATGATTCTAAGAGGTTGTTATTGTAGTGTGCTGATGGCAGATGTTCCCTGGTGCCATGATGGAGACTCTTCACATGGAAGTGATGCAGAGGTTCACCTGTCCTGCCCTGAAGCTCTGATAACTCTTGCCAATATTTCTTCTGATACACACTGGTCTAACATGATACACTTAAGTCTAACACAAGAAGAAAAAGGGCTCCATTTAGAAAGACAAGGAATGCAAAGCCCAGCAATTAGGCTCACCAAAGACAAGCTTGGGATCCCCAACTATTTTTCAGGGAGGAGCTCTGACAAAAAGAGTGACAATTTTCTGTCCTGTACCTTTTTAAACTCTTCAGGTTTTGTGTACTTAAAGAAAACAAGTGCTTCCACTTTTATGCATTCCATTTTTGTACAACTAAGAATGGATAAAAGGCCTTTGCTCAGAATGCTGATTACTTTGGGTCAATATCTTCACCTCAGTTCTTCTGCTCTCACACTAAGCAATACCTTAGTTGCCAGCTAAATCATATGAAACTTCTTGCAGAATATAGTAGTAGAATCAGGTACAATACTGAACTCACCAGCTGAATTAATCTCTAAGTGAGAAAGGTAGTTTTCCCAGCCTCTTTTGGTTTGAAAGCATGATAGATCTGTTGAGATAAATACAGTCAAAAGAATCCCACGTTTAAGCATTATTGGACATGTTCTTCTGGGTCTAGCTGCAGATGTTTGAGATGTTACTTCCACGCCAGCATTTTCTTCACCTCTGTAGTCTTCGCAGCAAGAACTGTGCTCCTAATCTGCTTCAGTCCCAAATGTTGCTTATTTTGTTAACTTCACTTTCATGGTAGTTTGAGCTCAGATGCTATAATTTGCAGGAAAAAGCTGAAGGGAAGGCTCACAATCTGTCATAATGACTTCAGAGCTTCTTATGACCTCTCATAGGGGTGCAATAAAAAATCACAGCTGAGACTGTGATATTTCCTGAAAGTGCATGATAGGGAGTTTCCAATGGGGGAATGTCACATAGGGATAAATCTTGTGTTCAAAGGGACGTGTGTCTCTCAGTTGTGCAGAGAATTGAGCTTCAATAACTTTCATATGTTGAATATTTTATTCTAAGATTGATTTTTAGGGCACATTTTCACAAAATCACTTAGGTCATTAACCAGCTGTTAACTAGTGGACCTAGAAATGTTGCTTAAGGCACTAATGCTACAATTATTTAACACAGTATTGTTGAAGCAGGTATCACTGGGTACTTCTAGAGGCAGGATCTCATAACAAACGATATTAGATGCTTTGAATGCTGATTTGAGTACAGAAGGCAGTTTCTATAATCCTCATTAATTACAGGGGGGGAGAAAGGTATCTGTATTTTGTAAATAATAGGATGCATCCCTGCATAGGGAAGGTGGAGCAACAGGGGAGAGCTGTGTGAGGTGCGTGTACGTTCCTGCTTTGGCTTCACTACTGCCAGTACTAGCTGCAAGTCATGGGTCTGTGTTATCATCTCATCTACATCTTTAGCAGGGAAGTGTAGCCCCATGGGCTCAGCCAGCATTTCTTAATGTGAATAATACAGTCATAGATGATAAACAAGTATCATATCACACTGATCTTCCAGAGCATTGCACAGCAAAATAAGGGTCTTTGGTCCTATTCAGGGATCAGTGTATGGTGTACAGTATTGTATTCCACCCTGTGCTCTCATGAGACATGCTACCACAAGCAAGCAGTGCAGGGAAGAGTCAGCAAAACCTGCCGTCCTCACACTGTAGGACTAGAGCAGGACATAGGCCTCTCTGTGCCACTTACCTCCCATCACGCCTGCACTTTTGCTCTTGATTTTTTCCTCTGCCTTCCACTAATCTGCATTAAGTGATTTTCATGGGTTCAGCAGAACTTCTGTCCTTGGTAGAGCCCAGAATTTCTCCCAGAATAAGTTCAAGAAAAAGCCTCTCTGTATGTTAAACTTATTTTCCTTTTCTGGGAACCTACAAGGTCACGCCACAGACAGAGGGTACACATAGTAGACAGGCAAAAAAAATATAAAAATGGGCTTGAATATTTTGCTACTAGAATAAAAGGAAAGAGAAGGATGATGGTAAAGGTATAATTATTCTGTTTGGAAAATCATAAAGAGGAGAAAGCAGACAATGGAGAAATGGAGATAAAAAAAAACCCACATCTTGGCACAGTTGAAAACTGGAAACGTAAAAGAAAATGTAGGGGGAGGAAAAAAACACAAAAAAATCTAAAAGGATTTATTAGTGAGTCGTGCTGGACAATGAAAAATTAAACTGTCCAACAAAAAGAAAGTGTTTGTTTGTTTCTAATACAAGTACAAATGAGAACGGAGCAGCTGGCCAGGGGCTACTTTAGCTTCTGATTCAGCAAAGCACTGAAATACATGATAAGCTTTTAGAATCTACTAAATTTCATTAAAGCCAATTGCACTGAAGTTGAGCACATACTTAAGTGTTTTTTCTGAACTGGATCTATGTTGAAATTGGCTCAGAATTACAGTTGTCCTTATTGTTTGGTTCACTAAGAATTCTGCAGGAGAAAAAACGGAATCAAATCAAGTGCTTTGCTTCAGATTCAGAAATTAAAACAAAAAACAAAACAACAACAAAAACAGGTAAAATTGGAGGAAATTACAAAGTAAAATAAATATCTTCCCTGCAAGCAGATGGATGAAGTTCAATAGGAAAAAACTGTGCAGCTCTCAAATATGAGTCTTTTTCTAAAGGAAAATCTGAATTGAACTTGCTGCAGCTGATAATCAGTTTGACATTTTATTTGATATTTATCAGTGTGACACAGCATAGGCAACAAAGTTCTGAAATAATTTCTGGCCTGGGAAGCCCCAGACAGAGAAAGCAATTGGCATAAAGGCATCTCAGCCAGGAGAACGAGATAGATATCAGGTTAAGAACCCCTGCTTGTACCACCTCTGGGAAAACATCACTTTTAACAAAGCAATGCCACTTTGTTATCAGAAATCTGTCACCATACTTTATTTAAAAGCTGCACTTCACACACCGATATTTCTAGTGGCTTGCAACCAAAATCAATGTGTCACAGAAGGTTTTGGAAAGAATTTTGCTGATACAACCCAGATTCTTCTTATATTTATTTACATGATCAGAGTTTGTTGGCTCCTGTTATTTTGTGAAAGAATGATCAAAAGCTGGTTGATTACCTCAGAAAAATACAGAAACTTATGTATTTCCTTTTTGTAGTACTCTTTTATATTATTTTATGTTCTCTGACATTTCAGTTTGCCAACCAGACTATCGTACACTGGCTGGTCAGAAAGTGTGAGATCTCTTTTAGATGACATTGCACTACATGTTGTAATTTTAAGTACATGCAGACAGCTGACTACTTTGGCATTTCCCCCACTTCTCTCCAGTTCTTTCCTGCCTCATGACATAACATAGAAAGGAAACTGTTTAAAATGGCTTAATCCTTGTGACCGGTCCTTATTTCTAAGCAGAAGAAAGGCAGGAAAAAGAAACAAAACTGAGCATCCAAAAATTGTTAACAAGGATAGTGCCCGCTTATTCACTTTAAGAAAAAAGCAGCACAATTTCAGAAATTAAGTTCTTCTATTGGCATTTGTTGATATGCAAGACTCGAGCTGAAGCCCCTTTTCATTTGCAGAACTGCCCTGATACAAAGTTCACAACATTAACTGTGTTTTAATGGGCATGACTAGCAAGGAAGAATGACTGTGCTACAGATGAAGCCCTCTTCTCAGCCCCAGAGTTTCTCTTGCAGGAGTGAAAGAAGATAGTCCAAGAGCTGGGAAATACAGAGAAACCAGTTACCTTTGTGGGGTTCATGGAATCATAGAATGTCTTGGGTTCAAAGGGCCCTCAAGGATAACAAATCTCCAAGCCCGCTGTCAAAGGCAGGGGCAACAACCTCCATATCTAATACTAGACCAGGCTGCCCAGAGCCTTATCCAGCCTGGCTTTGAACACCTGCAGGGATGGGGCATCCACAACTTCTCTGGGCAGCCTGTTCCAGCACCTCACCACTCTCTTGGTAAAGAACTTTTCCCTGATATCCAACGTAAATCTTCCCTCCTTCAACTTAAACCTATTTCCCCTTGTCCTGCTGTTATCTACCCTTGTAAAGGGTTGACTCCCCTCCTGTTTGTAGGTTCCTCTGAGGCACTGAAAGGCTGCAAGGAGGTCACCCCACAGCCTTCTCTTCTCCAGGCTGAACAAGCCCAGCTCCCTCAGCCTGTCTTCATAGGGTAGGTGCTCCAGACATCTCCCTGTCCCTGCTGGCCACCCCTCTTCTGATGGAGCCCAGGATACCATTGGCTTTCTGAGATGCAAGAGCACAATGCTGACTCACATTCAGTTTTTCATCCACCAGGATCCACCAGGTCCTTCTCTGCAGGGCTACTCTCAAGCACTGCTCCTTCCAGTCTGTATATATACCTGCAATTCCTCTGACCCAAGTGCAAAACCTTGCACTTAGCTGTGTTGAACCTCATTAGGTTCACCCGGGCCCACCTTTCAGGTCTGATGAGGTCCCTCTGAATGGCATCCCTTCTTCCTAATGTGTCAACCTCACCACTCAGCCTGGTGTCTCCAGCAAACTCGCTGAGCGTGCACTCAGTTCCATCACTGATGCCACTGGCAAAGAAGTCAAAGATCACCCGTCCCAAGACAGACCCTTGGAGGACACCGCTCGGTACCAGCCTCCACCTGGACACAGAACCATTGATCACCACCATTTGTCTGTGGCCTTTCAACCTATTCCTTATCCATTAGATGGTCCACCCATCAAATCCACATCCCTCCAATTTGGAGATAAGGATGTGGTGGGGAACCATGTCAAAGGTCCAAATAAATGACATTGGTCACCTTCCCTTTCTCTACCAATACCATCATCCCATCATAGAAGGCCACCAGGTTGCTTAGGCATGACTTTCCCCTGATGCAGCTGTGCTGGCTCTCTCAGATCACATGCTCATTCCTTGTGTGATTCCATGTTGTCTGGGAGGATCTGTTCCATGATCTTCCCAGGCACAGAGGTAACACTCACCAGCCTTTAGTTCCCTGGGTCCTCCTTGCTCCATTTCTAATAAATGGGAGTGATGTGACCCTTTTTCCAATCAACCAGGACCTCGCCTGACAGCCACGGTTGAATGCCTGATTGTTTCAGGCAAAAGTCTGAATTAATCAAAGTTTGCAAACAACAGCCAGTAAAATATTTCAGCTCCTGTTTTACAGTAACTCCTAAGACTCCTTATCTCCTCTTTAAATGAAGACAAAATCATTGAAATTACCTTTTATCCTTAGGCGAATATTATACCTAAGTTGTATTTTCATTGCCTTTAACAGCTTACAAGATGGCAGGTTTTTAACAGGAGGGATAGGAAACAACCAAGTGAATAAACTGTGGCACAGCAAGAGAAGATCAGAGTCTCAGAGAAAGAAGGATAACTTTAAGATGCGGACCAGATGAATTCTCTGGTAACTAGAATCTCTAAATCTGAAATTGCTTGAGGGCCCAATGCAGCTACCAGTATATATCAGGGTAACCAGTAGCTGATTGGTTTATGGCAGCATCTCAAAAGGCTGAAGGTTGTCTGCTGTGCATCTGGAACTCCTTAAAGACTAGAATTCATTTGAAGCCATGGCTGGTGTGTGGTGATATAGTTCCTAAGCATTTCTTTAGTGGTTCCCTAGACAATCTGATGAATTTGTCATATGTTGTTTCTTGTCTAGTTATTTCCCAATGAGCACTGGCGGCGCAGCAGGATGCTTTGCTTGGTTAGATGCCTTGACATCCTCACTCATTTCAGTATTCCCTTTTGTGTATACACGCACACACTTTTGCAATGATTGTATTAAGAAAGGCACAGGAGTAGGAAGATGAAAAGCTGCAGAATTCCCTTCCAGTGTTTGCTTCTGAGATTTGCAGTAAGTCTTGCAGAAATTATGTTTAGCTTTTATTGCAGAAAATTCTTACCCTTCAGAGGAATAAAAAGCCATCGTCATGAGGCCCTTAGATCTGCTCCTCAGCCTAGCTTGCAACCCTGCCCACATAGAAATGGCTCCAAAGACATATAAAACCTCCACACAGATTTCCACCAGGCACTTGCTGGTTCAAATATCACTTATATCTGTGTGCCTGCTAACATCTAATGGTGTTAATTGTGAGCTTAGATACCCTCGGCTAAAACCTAAAATGCCTCTCTGAGGTATTTTCTATTACAAACTGTTTCACTTTTTGGCTTCTCATCATCAGCGCATAGAATTATTTACACCAAGGGATATCATTTTCCAGGACCTAAATCACACTGGTCAGGGACTGTGAGCGTGCTACTGCCACCAGTATGCAAGTAGTTTCAAAAGTGTTATGTGAATCCCCAAATCAGGTGCAGTTCTGACAGCTGCTATAAAGCCGTATAGTCCCAGCAGCATTGCAGGCCATGAGATCATGCCAGTGAAGGTGGCAAATAGATCATAGGCCTCATAATCCCCCAATTAAATCCACACATGGTAAATGCTGCCTGAAGAGCAGGTCTGGGTTTTTGCCTGGTGGTACTAGAGCCAGGAACACAGATGCTCTTTTGACTGCCATTGCTGCCACCAAATTTGTTCCTTAAAACAAAGTATTGTGATTAATCCTAGATACCTTTTTCTGTATCTGCATGTCCCCAGAGATTCAGACATCAGTCTCTAACAGTTTAATTCTGAAACTGATCTGTTGAGAAGAACAGCAACATTGATACCCAAGGCACATATCTCCCACTCTGCCATTTAGTAGCACTGAAAATAGATCAGAGTGTGATTCCACACCTTTTATCATTCTTTATTATTTGAACACCAGTAACTGAGCTTAGGGTTGAAGGAAAACCAGTGATGTGACCGTTACATGAGTAATGCTACAGATACAAAAGCTGTATAAACTTAAACCTAGCCAATGGTAACCCACTGACAGCCTTCACAATGCTGGGCATATTAGATGGAGCAGAATTAAATGTGATATAATTGTGTTGTTTACTACATTTTTTTTTATGCTTTGTTTATCTTGGAGAATTGAGAATGTTGGTCTAGGACAAGCATTTATGTTTTTCATGGCCAACTTAAACACATCACTAGGCCTACTTTCTTTCTGTGGACTATTCCTCCCTGTGCTAAGATTATGTGCTTGTTGTGTTGTTATATTTCATTTGACCTGGGCAAAACTTGTTATTTATGAGCTTCAGCAATTTCTTCAGTTTCACAGCAAATTTGTATGAAATATTTTTAGCCTCCTCTTAGCTCTCTGATACCAAGTGTGACTGTGATATAACTTTTTAACACATACTTCCAGTAATACAATAGAATATTAGCATCCTGATTCCGATTGCATCTTTGATGCGCTCACTCCTCCTTTTGACCAAACTGGTGTAAGAAGGCTGTGCTAATGCCTGCCTAGGTGACATATATGAACAATTTACTTTTGCTCATAGTGCCATAGTGCTGAGCACTAAAACATTTTGTGTCTCATGGTTATCATCCATTCTTCTACTGCAGGGCCCTTCTTCAGCGGTTTTGAGTATCTGGACACAAACTTGACCACACATACCCTCTTTTACCCCTGTTCAAACACATATCCAGACCTCTTCCAAGTCTGCTAAGGGCAGACATGTTGCTCAGGGCTTCAGCCTGACTATGATCTAATTGTCTGCTTTGCATAATAAGAGAAATTCAAGGTACAGCAGGATATCTGCTGAGTTTCTGCCACTTTAGAGAATTATAGAAATAGCAGGCCTCTTGGGGCAGGATGCCTTGTTGGGCAGGCCTGTGGGGTCCCTGGGAGTCTGTGGGTCTGGGACGGATATATTTCCATGGCCAGGAGTCATCCCCAGCTCTCTAGTCTAAAGTCATCTTGAAAGCCCAACAGATTCAGCTGAGCTTGAACATGTTGGATCCTCAATGGCAGCCTTGTAGCACCCAAGCTGATCATATGCAATTTAGCAAGTTCTTCTGTTGCTCTGAATGGGAGGGAAAAAGTATTTTAAAAATATAATTTCTTGTGAAGTTTCAAGGCCTGGTGGATATAAACAGATTGAACTTTGACATGTGTTCAGCTGATGATCTACCCTGAGTTTGAAGTGTCATGCTGTTTCAGAAAAGACAAGTAACATGCTGAGATATATAAACAGAGCCGTAGCTTGCAAGGCACGTGGAATAATCTTACCACTCTGCTCAGCACTCATACAGGCCCAGTGAGAGCACTTTGTTCGTTTCTGGACACTGCTCTGCACTAAATATGGAGACGCTCTGACGGAGTTCAGAGGAACAAAGAATAATCTTCAGTTCAGGAAAGCATTGTTTCTTACAAAAAGAACAAATGTGGTTTGCTTATTCTAAAAAGACAGAAAGAAAGAGAATGGATGGGTAATTAAAATTCTAAATAGGTGTGATTTAGATGAAGTAAGCATTCATCTGTGATAAGAAAGTAGGCTTAAGCTGTAACAGAGCATTCAGGTTAGATGTGAGGAGACATTTGCATTGGTAAATGTAGAGGAAGCAAGACCTGGTGTTTTGAGTTTGTTGCCCTGGGAGTCTGACGTGTCTCCTTTCTTGGACAGCTTTACACAGGTGCAGGTGTTGCTGAGCCCATCCTGGGCTAAGGGTCAGATCCTTTCCTTCCCAGTTATTATATGAACTTGATAAGCTGCAGTTTAAAGTCGTCGTTAGTTCCTTTTTGATGAAGAAATACTTTAGAAGTAGTATATACCAGGAATGTGCCATGTAGCTTTTTGCACAAAGAACAAATTGGATATTTCTGACTTTTCTGCATGATTCCTGGCAAAACAGTGCTGACAGCAGTAAACCTTTCAAATACTCCTGCCTGTCCCAGGATGCCTACTCTGCTCCCCCAGGTCCGGTTTCTACCATGCCAGTAGTTGCCTGTTCTCTCCTGCTGTTCCTGGAGCCACTCTACTTTTCTCCACTGAAGTTTAGGGGACACAGCTGCTGCTTTATTTCCACTTCCAAGAGAGTTCAAAATCAAAAGGTCTGATGAAATAGAAAGAAAAAAGAAGGTTAGTTAAAGAATAATTTAAAGGGGAATTCCCTGGAATTTCCGCAGGGAAATAAGAGAATAAAAACAGGTCTCTGTCAAATAACATTGCAATGAGAATACTTTTATGTTGTTACTTTTTCTTGCAAAAGAAGTTTCACGGAGTTACGCTTGCTAAATACACGTACTGGAGAATAAACCTTCTGCATCAAATAGCACAGAATCAAAGTATTTACATTTTAATGTTTTAAACATAAAACTACTCAAAAGGAAAGAAAGTAGCAAAAAAAGGCCTTCCTTCTAAGTGCAGTTCCTTGTTAATATTATCTTTTTTAATTTACTGGATGAAAACTGCAGAAACACGGTATTTGTTTTGTTAGCAATACAATTTCCACTTGTATTTTGCTACATTTTTATGTCTTCAGGCATGTATTAGCAGGTAATTCAATTTTTCCTTTAATAAGGAAGAGGCCCATAGTCTTAATCTAATTATGAAAAAGAGAACTGAGGGAAGATTTGCTGGAACAAAAGATAATACTAGAGGATAATAGCTCTTGGTACTGGCAGCAAGCTAATAGCTGCTCATCACAAAAACAGCATCTTCAAATGTTTACAATCTCTGGCATGGAGAGCACTAGAAAACAAACAGTTGACAGACTTGTGTTGTATTAAATGAGTCGAAGACACTTGATGTCCCAGCTATTGAAGGAATTTACGTATAGGCAGCTGTAAATGTTGATGGGAAATTTACAAGGATCTGTATCGCCTCAGTTTGCTGCCATGGGAATGTCATTTATACATGTACAGCTCATAACAGACAGAACATGTGATATTATTTCAGTTCTCCGTCCCATCTTGAGAACAGCTAGTTCCAAATTGTTCGGAGGGGGGGGGGGTGTTCTGTAAATTCTGTTTAAAGTTCTTTTGCCAGTTTAGATCTGTTTCCTTTCAACTTTTTCTGCTTCGAGGAAAGAAGCAAGAATATGAATTCCCTTTTCCTGCATTGAATACTTCAGCCATGTACTGCCTGGTGGCAAAGAGAGTTAGTACTAATTATTTAGAAGCTCAACCCGCCCCCACAGCATCCCAGTAAACTAAATTACAATGTCTGTTCATGATGAAAACTGTTTCCTTTTACATAAGCAAAGAATCTGAAAGGTAAAAGAAAGAATTATTTGAGGGAAAATCAAAAATTGGGGAAAACAGTCATAAATGAGCAAGCTGTGATCATAAGCTCACCCTTTTCCCACAGGTGAGAAGTCATTGATCCTGTCCCACCTTGTTAAGTTAGCTTTAATGAAGTTAGCTCTTAATTTGGCAGGCCTGTAGATGTACTGCAGAGAAAATGTATTGAGCACAGAGAGGATGCAGTGTCTGTCATCCCAACAGGATGCAGACTTCAAAGCTCCCCAGCTAAGCCTGGAGTGGTATGATGACTGAACCTTTCAAGCCTTCATAATTCATTGTGAAGAAGTATCTTGATTTCAGGTACTTCCCTGGAAGCCATTCTCACTTTAGATTAAAAAGTTTTCATGTGACTTTGTTTCATTTTTAGTAAGGATAAGTTCAAAACAGAAAGTAGAGACCGACCAATGGAAAAGATGAGATGAATGGGTACCAGAATCTTACCATCGTTCTTCACTTAGAAGTTTTGATTCTTATGGCATTTGATTTTTCCTTATCTCCAATTTTCCTCTCCAAGACCCTCCCACAATGTGCTCTGTTCACTGAGGTCTGATTACAAGTTTTGCAGGGTCTCTGAGCGAGATACCACAGTCATGCAGAATCATGGGCAGATTCTGTAATCCACTTTAGAAGTGTGGTAGAAAGTGAGGACATCTGAGATAACCTCTGTCTCTTGCTTGAGGAGGTGCAGCTGTGATCATCAGGGTGCCTGACACTCTCAAAGTTGGGATATGTCCTTGGTTGTTGACTTGAGACAGCCTGCGGGGGCATGATGAGACATTGGTTTGTCAAAGCAGAACCATCCTGGGTGAGTTGGGCTCTGCTGTGTACATAGAATCACTGTTGATGTCTTTATTTTTCAGTTCTCGAAGATGGGCTCTCTGTAATGCTTTGGTCATGAAGAAACAAGGAACACTGAATTGTTATATTACAATGGAGAAAACAGAGGGACAAATACCAGCACTGTGGCTTCCACCTTGTTGCTTATCTCTCTGCAGACATGTGTCGCAAATGCTCTCTGGGCTGTACTAAGAAAAGGAAAGGCTTAGAAATTACGACATCTGCTTTCTTACGTCATCTTTTCCAATTTTACATCCTATAACCCCTTGGTGAAAGGAGGAACAATGACTTTATATAGCTGCTGTTTGATTCTTTTGCTGTTTACCTGGAACACTGCTGCCTATGGGCCAAACCAACGGGCACAGAAGAAGGGAGACATTATTCTTGGAGGATTGTTCCCCATCCATTTTGGAGTGGCCGCTAAAGACCAGGATCTAAAGTCAAGACCTGAATCAGTGGAGTGCATAAGGTAAGTCACAAAAAGAGAAGATAGAAAGTTTTGGTGGGGAAGCGCTACAAGTGACAAGCTATAAGCTTGCAATCCCATACTCAGAGAGTGCTGCTCTCTAAGACATTGAGAAGGTATGGTGTAAATAACAGGAAAAGCAATTTGTAAAGACTGTGTGTGTGTGTGGTAGAGTGTCACAAGTAGTAACTGAACAACAGCAGAGGGCAATCCTTGCATTACACAGAGCTGCCAAAACTTAAAGGCACTGATCTATCTGGCCATTCACAGTGGATGTTTGAATAGCATCCAAAAACTAGTTTTCCTAGCAGAAGGACGGAAAATAAATCTAGTGCCCTTGAGTTTATTTTATTACAGCCATGCTTTGCAAGATAGCTCAGGAGTCAAATTTGGAGATTGTTTACAGTCTAACTCTCATCTTCACAAACTGTTCAGCCCAAACTGAACATATATCTGTCCCACTAGGACCTTTGTTTGCAAAGTCCCAGACTTGAACTCCTTACTCAGTCTTTCCTCACCTGAAGATTTCTCCTTCTCTTTAAACAACGCATATCAGGTTTTGTCGAGATCTCTGGCAATTAACTCTGGATGGAGAAATAAAACTGCTTCTCTTATTATTGAGTTATGGAAAAAAAAGTGAGGATTTTTTAACTTGTAAACACATCTAAAGGATTTTTTAACTTGTAAACACTTGTACTACACATCACAACTGGGAACTAACAGAAACTGATTCCAATTGATTTTGAATTTTGCCATGTCCTTGCATGGGAAAGCACTTCAGTGTTATAGGACCCCTTCTGTAATCATATGCAAAGAAGTTCATGTCTGGAGTTATCTGGACCTCTCATCCTAGTACAGTTCTGTTGCAATGGTAATGAAGGATTACTGACAGCATTTCTGCTACGCATACAGATTCACAGTGCAGTTCCCCACTATTTTGATATTGAGCAGAATGTATCCATCTGTGTTATGAGATCAGCCCCAGATTCCCTCACAGGAAGTGCATAGAAAGAAGTGTAATTAAATAGAGGTTCTTTTGGCTTCTTAATGCCAAGCATATTAAAGTCATAAACTAAATATATGTAGAATGTCGTCTTCATGGGGTGAAAAGTAGCTTGTTTCAGTATTCTTATCTGATTCACCACTTTTAAAACTGGAATGCTGAAAAGTGATGGAATATTTCAACTCGTTGTCTTCTTTACCTGCTCCATGTGGCAGACAGAACATGCCAGTATTTGCAGCCTGAGTATTTTCTGCCAGCACTGGGTCAGTATCAGTGACTATCTTGACATGAAGATGATATTAGAATAAACCACAATAGAATCCTCCCCGAGAAGTACTGCAAGTGTGTGTTTGCCAAAAGATATGTTAGCTGGGTAGTACTACCAACAGTAGGCATGTTCTGAAAAGCTAGGCCAGCTGTTACGAGGACTCAGTGGGAACACTTTATATGTGCTATTTAAACTGCCAAAGGCAACCTCCACCTGAAATGTATGTGGGTAAAATCTGTGTTCCTTTTACTGCTACACCAAGAATTTGCAGGTGAGGAGATGACTGAAGAGGCATTTATGCCATTTTTCCACACTCCTTCAAGGAACAGGATAAACTGTTAGTTGATGACACAAAACACACACTCAAAAAATACCTAATGAAAAGCAAAAAGTCCAGCTGCAGAGGTAATAGCAGCTTCAGTTTGATCAAAGGGCTAATTCAATCGCAGATAGCTGGAAGCTCTTTTATTGCATGTCTTTTCTAGGAAAGGTTTAATTCAGAACTAGATGACTTTTTGAGAGTATTCATCAGATTTTAATGATGGAATGATTAATCCATGTGGCAGTTTATGTACTGTTGTAAGTTTCTTGTTATTGATATCTGTTAATTGAGACCAGATACTTTTTCTGAATGGATTTTTTACTTCAAGCAGTGTGTAAATCAGTAGATTCCTCTGTCTGAACTTGCACAGAAACCTCATAAGATGAACCATGACCAAAAGGGGATCCTTCTGGGTTTTGGCCTCTATAATTCCTGCTTGGTATTGTGGATGCTCCATTCCTGGAGATGCTCAAGGCCAGGCTGGAAGGGGGCCTTGGCAGCCTAAAATAGCAGCAGGCTACCCTGCCCACAGCAGGGGGTTGGAACTGGATGATCTTTGATGTCCCTTCCAACCCAAACCATGATTCTATGATTCTGTGGTAAGGTAGTAGTCTAGGAAGGATTGTGCATGCAGATTCAAAGAACCCAATGCATTCTTCTAGTCACAAGATAGACAGAGTTCATTTCTTCATTTCTGGTTAGCTGACTAATCTGGAAAAATCTAGTATTTCTAGAAGAAATACAATAGACTCCAGGTTTTCCCCTTGTGGTACCTCCCCAGGCTTGTAATGTCCTTTTGTCCTTTTATAGGACAGCAAACCAGCTGAAGGAACCTAAGCATGCCCATACCCGGCAAACGTGAAAACTTTTCCATACCTCTGACTACTCTTTTTGCACTTTTCTGAGCTTTCTCCAGTTCTACAATATTGTTTCAAAGCTGAGGCTAACCCATTTTACGTTCACCCCTTTTTAAGTGGGCTTTAATCTCTTCTTTACATAAGAAAATATGTCACACATCCAAAGTCAAACAAATTCGACCCTGATCAGTTTTGAACAGCAACAAATCATCAGACCATGTGATCACAGAATGACCCGGGTTGGAAGGGACCTCAAGGATCATGTAGTTCCAACCCCCCTGCCTGGCAGGGCCACCAAACATACACCTTTACTAGATCAGGTTGCCCAGGGCCCCGTCCAACCTGGTCTTGAACACCTCCAAGGACGGGGCATCCACAACCTCCCTGGGCAGCCTGTTCCAGGACGTCACCACTCTCCTAGTGAAGAACTTCCCCCTAACATCCAACCTAAATCTTCCCTCTTTTAACTTAAAACCATTTCCCCATGTCCTGCTATTGTCAGCATAATCTCCTCGCGACCAAGAAAATGTCTGAGGGTCCCATTGAAACCCTTCAGGCAGTTTGGCCTAAGTCTTCTGGAGCTGGGTGTCTGACAGTTTAAGATAATGTGATTCTCCTTTCCTTTGAGAACTGTTCAACTCGATCTGTTTTGTTTGGATGTTTTTTCCACACGTAGCTGTGCTTGGTGCTGTACCCATACTCCTAAACATGAACTCTCTAAGTAGGTAGGACAGTTCTCACTCCATTCTCAGTTTTCACACTATTCATATGTTATCTCCTTAGCTCAACTTACGAACCTGCTCTGCATACACTGCACATGATTGTTTGCAAAAACATTTCCATTGCTCTGCAGTGATGGGAAAAGGAATGATAATCATCTGTTTACAGCCATTTTTGTGCTGATTCTACTGAAAATGCACCTTCTCACTTTTAAGCAGTGCGTTATAGAGTCTGAAGTGAAAACTTACTCATTGTTTTCCAACACTAAATGTCAGATAGGAGTGAGTGCGTTCTGTTTCCTGTGCTTCAGAATTACATACGTGGTTTGTTGTTTTAACAACAAAATATCCCGCATTTGATACAAATAAACTTTCTGTTTTTGTGTACCTTAGGTGCTGTCACAGCAACATTCCGTATAACATTTGCTGATACGTATCTGATGTGCGCAGTGGAGACAAAGGCAGCAAAGCAATCCCTGACCCCCATTCCCTACAAGTGCCCACAGAGGCCTGTTCATAACCTGATTCCTCTTTGCTTTCTTGATTTTGGGTAGATAACGAGTTGTGGTGGTATTATCATCAGTGTTATTGTTAGTAGTGCTATTGTTAGTTCTATTGCTCAGACTGGCCATACCCATAGATTCCTCTTCCTGTAATGAACTGTTTGCAACGTGGATGTATCAATCTAGTCTGCCTTGTGGATATGTTTTCTAATCCTACTGGAGAACTGTATGCTTATCCTGCTGTCCAGATCTTCTCTATCAACATCAAATTATTTCCTTTTCCTCTTTATCTTCTACCATTTTAACATTTTCTTTAGCTTGCACAATTCCCATAACCAAAGTCCTAACTTTCAAGGGTGGTAAGCAGCTCTGTTTACCTCCTGACTAAAGGAATCTAGCCAACAACAGAAGATCTCCCCTTGCATATTTTAGTAATAGCAGTGGTAGTAGCAGCAATAACATGTAATTAATGTACTGGAAATGGAGAGAGGACAAAGAAATTAGCATGTGTACAACCACTACAGGAAGGGAAGTACTGGTATTTGCTGAGAGGCATGTGCACCCTTTGCAACCATTGAATAAAGTACATGTCAGATATGGGAGAATAAGTGGAAGCTACTTAGGGTTTTAGTATCCCTTATTCTCATCTTCATATTCTTTTGGTTTTGGTTTCTTGCCTTGCAGGTGCTGATAATTGAAGCTCATGAATTCACATGAAGTTGTGAATTCATGGCCTGCTCTCCTTCATAGAGACTAACAGCTCTCCATTTCTCCACTGGATCCAGCAAATATGAGCTGTTCAAACCAAACCAGATAAACCAACAAATGATATCTCCATTTTCTCTTCAGGGTTTTGTGCAGTCATTTGGGTTTATCATCCTTTGTTTTTTTATGACTGTCCCTGTGCATTTGGTGGCTTTGGCTGCATCTTACAGATGGGGAAACTTAGGGGACAGCTTGATCAGAGTTCCACTGAAGCCTGATTCTGTTAGTAAAGCCTTTGGATGTCACAGTTTCTTCATGCAAATTACCAGTCAAATTTCTGTGTGGCTGAAAGACCGTGCTAGTGACTGGTCACATGAGTAACACCAGCAGTATAGCACAGGAGGTCAGCTGGATCTGTGTAACCTGCTGCAAGGTTCAAAGCTGCTTTTACCTATCACTCACGTACACATGAAGCCAGAAGGAACTTATCTAACATCCTTTCTTGGGGTCTTATGGTACAATGGGAAAGAATTCATATGCGTAATTTCCATTTACAGAAACTGAAGGAATCATGAAATCTTGATTCAGATAGTCCAGTTTGGTGGTACTGCATTCATCTGTCTGTACCAGACCTTGTCTGAAGGTCTAAGTATTAGAGTGGACAGAATGAGGTTTCTTTTTTCTCCATTCCATCTGACCTTCCTTTATGGTTGTCAGCAGAGGTGCAACAGAATTGCAGGTCTTCTGTACATACTACTTTGAAGTAAATTATTAAAGCGCTTCCAAAACATTCTGAATCTAGCTCGCAGACAATGCTCCCAGCCCCCTGCAAAAGGATGCCAATCCCACCTCAGGTAGCTACAGTACAGACCTAATGCTATAAATGTTCATCAGGAACATTCTGTCAGAAAGGAAAATAAAAGCAGGAACTGATAGATCTCAGGTCATATACTTCAGAAAGTGAAAGCTCACGATTTCATGAAGCTTATCTATAGAAATCTTCACCTTGATAATAAAAGCATACCTCAAAACTTTTAAAATGGCACTCATCTGAAATCTAAAATTTACTCACTCCGTATCCTTAGAATTAAATAACAAACACATTCTTTGAAATCGAGAGGTAGTCCAGTTCTTACTGCTTTTGAAGATTCCACCAGAAATATTCCTGCACTTTAATAGTTTATACCAAATTTCGCTGTTAAATGGGCAGAATACTCAATTGAACTTCTGTGTCGTACTCCACATCAGTCATTTAAAGTGAATTGTCTTCAGTTTCAGTTCATGCATACAGGAATGTGTGAAATCTCTCCCAATTGCACTTCCCAACTTCTCAGTGATCTTCTCCTTAAGTACATAAAATGCCTTTTGTTTTTTCTGCTTTACACTGGGAGCATGAGCGGTGACAACATGCAACAGAATATTGCTGAGAAGGTTCATCTTCTACTGTCATATCACCAGCGTCCGCCTCTGACATGGTTGGCCAACCTAATAAAATATGAGCCATTATTTTTGGTGCAGCCCTCATGATTCCTTGCTTCAAATCCCATTTTCATTTTATTAAAAATATCTGTGAATAAAAAATGTAGCCTTTTAAAAGGAAATGTCATAAAACTCTTCATTGCTGCCACTCTGATCTTCCCAGAATGCATTACTGTTCACGTGAGGCAGCTTGGGGTGCCTGGCATATGTTTTCATGTACAGAATGTTGACTGCCTCATTCACTATGAGACTTCCCTTTTATTTCATATCTCTCCCGTTGCCTTTCACTCCCTAATGGTTAGGGAATAGAGCAAAAAAATAATAATCCGAATGACCAAATTACTTCTAAATGTTCTTTAGAACATTCCTGTTCTGAAAGGTGTCCATTCCCCAATGATATTCTTAAAAAAGGTTCAGTCATGAATTATAACTATAAGTTATTTTTGATCTCAGCCTTTCTGACTCGTTATTGCTCAAGGTATTTGTACTGAAGCCACGGTATCTATTCTTTGAGGTAGAGCCTCAGAGCAGAACTTTTTTTGGAAGGTAGCCAAAGATCTCTGGTGAAATGAAGTTAGATAAATGACCTAAAATTAAACCTTAAATGTGATATATTTAGAATTCCTGATTCCAGATAAATCAGACAAAACTCTTCTAATGAGAGTAATGTGGCTACGTTAAATCAGTTTTGAAGAAACCAGATGTAGGTTTTGGGTCAGTAGTTACTCAGCATCAGTTTCTACCTCATGTGATGCTATGAACATAACCCAGGTCCGGACAAACACTCTTGCCCTCACACCCTGACTCTGGCTTTTCTCTGTGCACGGCTCAAAGACAGTCATAAAAGACAGCTTCTCCACTTTAGAGAACAGAAAAAGCTTCGAAAAACAGTGTTTCAGTTTCACAGGCCAGCTTTGATGGCAACATCTGATCTTGTGGCTAAAGCAGGCATATGAGAAAACCATAATAAAGTTAAGTTTTATTCCTTCACGGAAAACAATGAAATACATAACAAGCAGGTTAAGAAGTTATGTTAGAAATCATGTTTGTAGCACATCTCTATTCTCTGGTATAAACAGGTTAATGGTGTCCTTTCTCACTGTAAAGTGTATGATATGAGACCTAGTGTTTCAGATCACCAGATTTTCCTGAGTGGAGTTACCAGGCATCCAGCAACATGCAGGGCTCTTTCTCATCTCACCCTGCCTGCCTGAAACCATCAGAAGCTGGCACACAAGACATTCCTGAGCCCAAGTTCCTGACAGCGTCATGTTCATGCTTAGCAGACACTGCCATCTGCATTCAGAAACATGTCAAAGGAGCCTGGAAGGCAACCTGATAGGAGAAGCTTTATGTTAGAGCTTTGGCTAAGGAATTAGGAAACCCAGGCTTAGTATCTCATGGAGAGAAACCAGACTTCCAAGCGTGCTCTTTTTTGACTTTCTCAGATTCTAGGGGACTTAGAAAAGTTTGTCTCTTCCTCATAATTCCTGAACTGAGCTCCCAAACTGATGAGTTCTTCTTTTGGTTTCAACCAGGACAGAGCTGAACTCCATCATAGCATCTGGTATTATGCTGGGTTCTGACTTTAAGAGAAAATGCAGTGTTGATAACACACCAGTGGTTTAGTTGGTGCTGAGCAGTGCTGCACAGAGCCAAGAATGTTTCAGTTTCTCATACTGTCCTGCCAGTGAGGGGGCTGGGGACACAAGGAGCTGGGAGGGAATAGAACCAGGACAGCAGACATCAAATGGCCAAAGGGATATTCCATACCCTGTGACATGATGTGAAAAAACTTGAAAACTGAGTGAAATTGACTGGAGGGTGGGACCATCCTCTGCTTAGAGGTGGGCTGGGGGTCAGTCAGCAGGTGGTCACCAATTGTGTCATGCATCACTTCTTTTGTAAATATATGTACATATATTTATATAAAATTATCCTTACTATTATTTCTGTCTTTCTTTTATGCCTTAGTAAACAGTTTTTAACATCCTACAAGTTCTACTTCTTTCTTTCCAATTCTATCCCCCATCTCACTGGAAGCAAAAAGCTGTGTGGTGCTGAGCCAGGTCAAACCACAACATGAGCTGAAAAGCAGAACAAAACCCTCTAGCATATGCATACTTTTTTTGTAACCACTGAAGACAAAAGCGAAAGTTTATAGATTCAGAAGGATGCAGGACTGGGTAGACAGCATAAGCTGCTTTTACCTTTCCATCTGGAATCCTTCATTCACTTTTATTTCAGCCCTGATTTCTTCTTCTTTGTTTCCCTCCTTCTCACTCCATTTTATTTTTGTTTGTTTCACTCACCTAGGTATAATTTCCGAGGCTTCCGCTGGCTCCAGGCTATGATCTTTGCCATAGAAGAAATAAATAATAGCCCAAATCTCCTTCCCAACATGACTTTGGGATACAGGATATTTGACACTTGCAATACAGTCTCTAAAGCCCTTGAGGCCACTCTGAGTTTTGTGGCGCAGAACAAGATAGACTCCTTGAACCTGGATGAATTCTGCAACTGCTCAGAACACATCCCTTCCACCATTGCAGTCGTGGGGGCAACCGGCTCTGGGGTTTCAACCGCTGTGGCCAATCTGCTGGGACTCTTTTACATACCTCAGGTATGCCTTCACTTGTCTTGTTTAGATTACAGAAGTACCCTGCCTCTTTGCTCTGGGATATTGCTTCTTGGAAAGGGTTAAATGATGGAGAGCTGCATGAACATGCTCTGACTTTGCTTCAAACAAAACAAGGTTTGGAAATGCAGAGGCCCTAACTATATACAATAACTGAACACACTTGGAGGGCTAAAAGGTAAGACAACTGTGAGAAGCACTGGCTTTCAGGAGGGGACAGTGGTTTCTGTGATAGAAAACAGTCTATTTCCCTCCAAATTTACTGTGTCAATTTAAAATGAATTATTTTATTAGTAAAAGGTGCAAGTCTTCAGTCTCACACTTGTCAGATATGCATTTGGGCCAGTACAGGTATGTGCAATATCTGTGCTGGATTCTCCATTCTGCTCTTTGCCACACACCAGACGGGCTCAAGGGGAGCCCTCCATGGCTCTAGTTTTTGCCACATCACACAGATCCTCAAAGAGAGAAAAGATATAAAATGTGTGTTTTCTTATGGCAGAAATACGACTTCCTAGAAATCTGTAATCCCCTAACACAAGGATTACCAATTGGCCAGATTTTATGCCAGACAGGGCTCCAGTTCCCACCTGTAGCACAAATGAAGAAGGAAGGATCCTTCCTTGCCTGGTGAGCAGTAGCATATCTTTTCTGTTTAATATTATCAGTTTCATTCCCTTACAGAAATACTAAGAAACAGAGATTGAGTCTCTGAACAGGACAAGACTGGTTTAAGCTATGACCAACAACTGCTGCCTAGATATTGCTCAGAGAAGCACTGTAAGGTGGTGTGTAATAAACACTGTGGTGACAATTTAAAGCATACTATTAATTTACGCATCCCATTAGCATATGAGCAAGGGCTGCTGAGAAGGGTTGGTGACAGAGTATAGAAGATGTTGGCAGTTTTCAGGCCTCTCCTCTGAACAGGGAATAATGTTTGTGCTGCAGGGAAGTAGCCTTATCTAGCGGTTACAGAAACTTAAGAGATAGAGGTCAGGAGGTTCAGTTCTCTGCATGGAATGAAACTGCAACCAGGTGGCTGAAGTTTGACAGCTGAAAGCAGGCTTTTAAAGTGGGAGCTGTTGGGCAGCATTAGAATATGCGTTATCGCTGCCGTTTATAGCAAGGCCATTAGCAAATCCTTGCTTAATAGACCCTACATTTCAGTATAAGTTGTAAGTATATTTTACAATTAATGAAGGCTTATTACTCATTTTGCTGACATGGAAACTGAAAATGCTATGGTCTCTGTTCTACTTCTTACTATCTTATTTTGGTGTACCCTGTAATGTTGCTAGTAGTTAGGAAAAAGGGATCTCATTAAAAATAGGCTTTCCCATATTTAGAGTGAATACCAGGACAAGCTTAAACTGGAAGCTCCCAAACAAACGGGTGCTGGTAAGGTTGGGGAAGCCACTGTAACTTCATCTGAGATCACCTCCTTTGGTGTGTCCAGTTGTGGCTTTTGTACACTAAGATACACAGAGAGGAAATTCAGCTGCTGAGTCTCTTACAGCATCTGCAGGAGTAGGTTTCCTCACTCGTATTTCCTGATTCAGGGCTGTGGGAGAGTAGATAAGGGCAGGAGCATGACCAGGGGAAAGTGTGGCTCTGTAAAAGGATGATTTGTTCCTGTGGCCCTCGAAACTGCACTGGCAAATCTCCTTCTTTTCTTTCTTGCAGAAACACTAAATGCCAGAGTTTAAGGAAGAGATAAGGTTTTATATAAATTTCCACTTTGTACAAAATGAACTGTTTCTAGAAGATTTTTCAAAGTGAGAGGCAGTCCTAAAGAGTTCAGATACCAATGTCGAAATGCAAAGATAAGTGAGATTTAAAAATTCTTCAGATCTTTAAATTATTCTCTTTGGGGCTTTATTGTTTCCCTACTTGTAGAAAATCCGAGTTATATCTTAAAAGCATGTGGCACTTGTTCTAATTAGGAAAAAGAAAATGTTTCTTGATAGCTTTAGGAAAGAAAATGAAATCCCGTTTTGTGTTAAAATACAGTGGCTCTTGGAGTGTGAAATCCTACTGGCTTGTTTATAGATTCTGGTCAGCAATTAGGAATTATGCTATTGACAGCATTACCGTCCTGGTCCCCATGGTTAAGGCCACTGATGCACAACATGTTTCTCTTACTGGCAGGGTTTTATATAACAGGCTCAGGTTCCTGATGGAGCCTGTTTAAAGATGGGGACAGAAGTGCCGCCCATAGCTCACCTACTTGCTATTCCCCCAGGCTCATGTCAGTGTCTGTCTCCCTTATCCTTGGCCTTGCAGGATCAAGCACTTCACTTCATGGTCTGTTTTCTTGTTCTCTGCACTCTCTCAGGTCAGCTATGCCTCATCCAGTCGTCTCTTGAGCAACAAGAACCAGTTCAAGTCCTTCCTCCGCACGATCCCCAATGATGAGCATCAGGCCACTGCGATGGCAGACATCATCGAGTACTTCCGCTGGAATTGGGTGGGAACGATTGCAGCTGATGATGACTACGGCCGGCCAGGGATTGAAAAGTTTCGGGAGGAGGCCGAGGAGAGAGATATCTGCATTGATTTTAGTGAGCTCATCTCCCAGTACTCAGATGAAGAAGAGATTCAGCAGGTGGTGGAGGTCATCCAGAACTCCACAGCACGAGTGATTGTGGTTTTCTCCAGTGGACCAGACCTGGAACCCCTCATCAAAGAGATTGTCAGGAGAAATATCACTGGCAAGATCTGGCTGGCAAGTGAAGCCTGGGCCAGTTCATCCCTGATAGCCATGCCAGAGTTCTTCCGTGTCATTGGCAGCACCATTGGGTTTGCACTGAAGGCAGGCCAGATCCCAGGCTTTCGTGAGTTTCTACAGAAGGTGCATCCCAAGAAGTCTGCCAACAATGGTTTTGCCAAGGAGTTTTGGGAAGAGACATTTAACTGCTATCTCCCCAGTGAGTCCAAAAATTCTCCAGCTTCAGCTTCCTTTCACAAGGCCCACGAAGAGGGCTTGGGAGCTGGAAACGGTACAGCTGCCTTCCGACCTCCATGCACAGGTGATGAGAACATCACCAGTGTGGAGACACCGTACATGGACTTCACACACTTACGGATATCCTATAATGTATATTTGGCAGTATATTCTATCGCTCACGCTTTGCAGGATATATATACTTGTACCCCTGGGAAAGGACTCTTCACTAATGGATCCTGTGCAGACATTAAGAAGGTTGAGGCATGGCAGGTAAGTCCTTTGTCAGTATTAAAGTGTGCCTAAGCAATATATTCATAGAAAAAGAAAGAAAAAGAGGAAGAAATAGGTTCTGGAGCACCTCCAGGCTACCTGGGGAGGAATGACATTCACTGTCCTGGGTCTCAGACACACAAACAGACTCCTGAGATTTTGCATATAACTGGTGGAAAGTTAGGTGCTTGCTTCCACCTTGCACTGAATGTGAATTTTTGTTAGGTTTGCCTGCAGTAGAAAAGGTTTAAATTAAGCTAAATTTTCTTATATTTGCAACAGACCAAAAGTGCATACACAGACAATTACCGTGGCCAGGCTGACGCAAGGTAACTTGATCATATATTGAGCCCTTACATAAACAAGAGGGCCTGCAGAGAACACATAAACAAGGAAAACAGTTTGTCGAGTTCATTTTCTTTGGCAAGTTCTACAGGTTTTGCAATCCCACAGCAATTTTCCATACAGGCCACATTTTTTTTTTCCGTAGTTTTCAGCTTGTATAGGATCAGACTAAAGCAGGCCGAATAATGAAGGAAAATAATGAGTTGGTTACTGGGCAAATAACAGAGCTGCTCTGATTTGGCAGCTGTAGTTGTGAACTAACAAAATGATACTAAAAACACATTCAGTAATTCAGTCAATACGTTCTGCTCTGTGGCGCATATGATACTCTGGCATTCTGTTTTCTGATCCTTTATGAATAATCTACACCCTATGATGTGTTTGACTGTGCTCTCTGATGTTAAATTCAGGCTAACGAATGAAGACATGCCAAATATGCAACGAATTTATTTGCCCTGTTCCAGCCATCACATAAAACTTGGATCCAAACAAATCTGAAATCACGAGAGCACTGGTGAATGCAAAGATACCACATCCCTGTTTGCTTGTGTAAATCCCTGTTCGGAATAGTCTAAGCAAAGGAGAAGCTACCCATGCCACAGACTTTGGCTCAGTATTTGCATATGTATAAACTGTAGTTCAGTTTCCACCTAGTGTCAGTGAATATATAAACATCAGTCAAACCAAAGTAAAAGGTTTTGTCTTGAAATCTGCACTCTTTATCACTAGGTATCCAATTCGGGTTTGCCAAAGCAACTCTACTTGGAGTTGGAGAGTGCAGAATTTGATCCTGGTTTAGGGTAGTTCTGCAGCTGCTGGTTCAGATGTTTCTGTCTCTTAATGCTGTTCTGCTTTTCAGCAGCGTACCAGTAGAACCGAGCAAGTCATAGACAGATTTAGCTTTCACTTGTATCGGAAAAATGTTCCAGAATAAATATTCATTCTCTCATGCCTTGTCACTCTGGAAAGTAAAAATAGCGTGATGTTCACACCACACCAAGGGAACGTGTTTGTTGAGGATTATAAAATCGGAAAGAAAATTTGAGTTAACTTTTGGGTTTTTTCTTTTGTTTATTTTTGTTTGAATGGTTTTTGTTTGTTGGGTTTTGGGTTTTTTTTTTTGTTTTATTTTCTTTTTCTTGTCTGGTTACATATCAAAATGTAAGCAGCGTGATCCAGGCTTCCTGCCTCAAAGGGGGGATCAGCACCAAGTGAACAGGACTGGTTGGAAGTAGCAGGTCCTATAAAAGAAGCAGGGTATTTGAAATACCCACCATTATGTGGTGTTTAGTATCAAGCTCGTTTGATATTTGTGTGGGTTTTTTTTCATTTCATTTCCACATCAAACAGGAGAATAGCGGGTAAATGGCAAGTTTGTGTACACACCTACTTCACATCAGGTATTGCGGCTCATTCCCCTTGGGAAGCTTTCCTCAGTCATGGGAGGGTAATGAGTTCACCTCCTGATATTGCATCCTCCAGCATCTGCGGGGAGCAGTTCTGAACAACTGCTGTGTAAGACTGAAGAAAACCTTGCTGCAGGACTTAACCTCATTCACAGCCATTCTGCAGGTGATAAGTGCCTGCTGATCCCCTTCCTCACAACTGGTTCAAGAGTCTGAACAGAAAGCAGACTGAGGGAACAAGGAAAGCATTGGGAAGCCTCGATAAACAGAGACTAGAGGCAGCAGTGTATGAAATCCACGACCAGGTGGTGTGTGTGACAGATAAGGTGATCCCTGTGAACTCGTGGTTCCATTAGCCTCTGAACTCCTTCCCATGGTTGTCTTTGCTAGTGAGTCAGTGGCTGGCAAGGACAAATAGTGTGCTCTGCAATTTAATTGTGTAGCGTTCAAATTTGTTTATTTTGAGTGGTTTTATCCCATTAACTCATTGGATTTATTTTCTGTTCTGATAACTGCAAACATTTTATACTCAGAATACAAACCTTTTGGAGGAACTGTTTTATATACTTGGTGGAGGGTGTTTGTGTGGGTTTTTATATAGAAATGATGCTTGTTACCTCACATGATCTGTTCCCTTGAACTGGATAGCAAGAAGCCTAGCACAGTTTCTGTCAGCCATCTAGACTGGGTGCAGTTCTACTAGGGACTCACCATCTACAGTATCAGAAAGCTCTATGTATGCTTCACCACAGGGATCATGGGGTTTTATGCCTGCCTCTTTGTCCCATCTCTGTAACAGCTCAAGCAGTCTGCTATTACAGTATTACTTTTCTCAACATCTTTGAGAAAGAAGCCCTTATCTGTGAACAAATAGCTGATAGGCCTCCCTCTTGCTTCACAGTAATAACACTGCAATTCAGTGGGAAAGACAGGTTCTTGAGAAGGCAAAAAGGGTGCAGTCACGAGGTCACGGAGTCCTCAGATGGACCCTCAGGGAACTTTCAAGTTGTGGTTACGCTGGAGACTGTGAACTTTGGCAAGTTCATGGATGAGAAATGAGATAGCTCTTCTAGTCAGCAAGGCAAAGCATCCTGCACATGCTGAAAAATGTGCTGTCCAAATGATTAAGGATGCACTTGTGTAAATTATTCTACACGTAGAAATCCAATTGTCCTCAGACTTGGTGAAAAATTGCCATATGCTTTTCCACATAAGAAAAAAAAAATCCAATACAAATTAGCTTAACTTAGCAACAGCTAAAGTCTTTTATTACAGGGATGTGCACCTCCCAGCCAGCAGTTCCTTCCTCCGTGCTGCTGATACCCATTTTGAAGAGATAAAAATGGATTGGTGCCTTCTCCAACTTTGCATTTAGGTATATCTCTCTGGCTGTCAATTGATTCTGCAGGGCTTTAAAGAAGTGAGTGTTTCCTGAGATAACATACATCTGCACAGAGTTGTGAGCCTAGGGGCTTATCTAATCAATTTTGTGTCTGTTGAACTATATAGACCTGTCTGCACGATTAAAATGGTGTAGTAAAAACAACTGCTTAGTGGGATAGAGAGTGAAACAATATCAGAACAGGTATTTAACTAAAGCTGGTGTGAAATCTGGTAATTTGGGAAGACTTTCTGTGAAAACAGAGGCAGCTGCTGAATATCAGGCAATTGGAAAAGCTTATATAATGTGTACAGAAAATGAGCTGAAGATATATTTGTTATGAACAGAGTGTCAGTCATTTCAACATTGTGGCTTTGTTGTAGGAGACCGTTAATAGCATATAATGGACCCTTTTGCCTTGTATAATTAAATGAATGATTCCCCTGCTGGAGCAGGAGCAATATATTGCTCAGAATTGACCTTTACTAGTGTCTGTAGGTTGCCTAAGCTTCAGTCATGTGCATGAGATGAATTACGTAAAGGTTATTGAAAAACTGTAGAAATCAAATCCTTGATAAGTTATTTCCATGTTGTCCGAGTTTTGTATTGATATGAAACAGGCTGCCCTGGGAAGTGGTGGAGTCACTGCTCCTGGAGGTGTTCAAGAACTGTGTAGAAGTTGTGCTGTGGGACATGCTTTAATGGGCATGATGGTGATGGGTTAATAGTTGGACTAGATGATCTTAGAGGTCATTTCCTGCCTTAGTGATTCTATGAAATTCTATGAAAGTACGCCCCAAAATACCCTCCAGTATTACTGACAATTAGCTCTCACTGTACTTTCATTGCTCCTTTTTCTGTCCAGAGACTAACTCTGTATACAGAAACTTAATAGGAGCCTCTTAGAGCCACTTTCTTAATGATCATGTAGTTTACAATCCTTTGCGTCATAAACTGTATACTTTTGTACTACATTCAGGAGAGTAATCTTGATCCATCCAAGGTATGCTTTGTGTTAGATAGGAAGCCTAGGCTGTTTGCTGGTCACACTTGTGTTTAACATGATTTATTTTTCCCAGTAGTCATGCTGAGTAGCAGGGCTTTTTCTTTATTAGTATGGTCCCTGGAATGTCACAGTTTCTATCACAGATCATGCTTTGTTTCTAGTTTGAGTTTAACTGACCTTTAGTTCTATTGGTCCTCACTTGGCCTTGTACTGTTAGATGTAAAAGTCCACATGAACTGCTCATCATTTTTGTTAAATTATTCCTCGATCTCATCTTGATAATTGAAAGAGTTGAATTTAATGCTAAAATGTGTTTTCTGATTTATTTCTGTATCTTGCCGAGTTACTCATCCTTTTTGGCAGATATTCATTCTTGCTCTAACAGCCAGACATTGAAAAAAAAAAAAGATCCCACACTTACAGACACTTATTACTTCCTCATTTACACATGCATGAGTTCTATTAGTCTTCCTTGCCAAGAGAGGAAAGGTCATAACAAACAGCCAGTAATACTGTATTGGATGTGGCACCCTTTCTGTGCCTGTGGCTGGAATTTCTTATGCCTTGATACATAAATCTGAATTTCTCTGTATTAAACCCAGATGTGAAAGAGCAAGTGGATCAAGCAGTGTGTGGAAGGGATGGGGGCAATGCTTCTTATTTCTTATAATTTACTGTTATGTTAATCCATGCATTTTCTGTAAATTCTACAAGCAGCATTTTTGTTGTAGCTTCCAGTGTGCTGATGAGCATATTGATTACACTGAGTTACTGACTGAAGCCTGAGGAGTTGTCCATGAGCTGATGGCTTGTCTCTGTGGATATTTGCTTTTAGAAAGCTGTTTGTAATCCTTTGTCCATGAGAGGGTGCTTTACATTAAATGTGTATATCATAAACCAGCTCTATTGGCAGTCTTTTCTCTGCTGTTGAGCTGTGTGAAGAACTTCCTGGTTCTGCTACTCTTTTAGACCTGACTGAAATTGCTCAGGCTGTTCTCTGGTTCCTTCTTAAGGACCTTCCACCTCCTTTAATGACACATTGTTGCTTCAAAGTTAGTGCCGCTGGGATAAATACATACTTTTGTAAATCATTCGGATTTCTTGCTCATTCATCATCATCTTTATTTGTCTTTTTCAGCCTTACGTAGTGAGGGTCTGGCATTCATGACACCCTCTTACTTTAATACATACAAAAAATAGCTTAGAATGTTCCATGATGATCTTTTCCTCCTTGTTTTCCAGAGATACGGTTTGCATTCTGTTTGCCATTAACATAATGCTTGTGTTTTGCAGCTTTGTTTGAATGGTCCACATTAGAGTAATGCCCTTTAGAGCACACCTGCTTTGTATGATGATGACAATGACATATGATTATCCTTTACTGAGTTTTTACTTTATTGTATCTCTGAACTCATACTGAGTTTATCATGCATGCACATCATGTACTGTCATTCAATACTTTCCTAGTAAGTAGCTTTTCATTGGATTTTCTCTGTCCTCTTGGGCACAGAAATCTCTGTCATCTTTGGCCTACACTTGTGTATCACCAGGTCAGGTTATCAGTTAGAAAATAGCTTCGTTTTGTGTAGTATTACATTCCAGGCCTAGGAATTCTCCAGAGACATCCTTTTCTACTTCACTACTGTAGTTTTTGCCCTAATTAGTAGAAACTGCATGAATGCTCACGGTATTTTTAAAGAGGGGACAGATGCTGTCGTTTAAGGCACTTTTCTTCAGAAAAAAAATATACATTTTCACAGCCTTCCAGGTGCATTTTTAGACCTTGCAGCCACTTCTCAGCTGGTGGATCAAACTGAAGTCTCCTTGGGATGGCACTGAACTGGGACCGAGGCTATTCCAGATGGTTCATCTGCTGAAGTTATTTGGCAGAAGGACTTGTGCAGACTCTAAGGAACTAGTAGTATAATATTGTGCTTTGTGCTATACAAATGTCTTGGGATTTCATCATACAGTTGGATTTTAACTTAAAACAGAAAGAGGGAAAACAGTGATAAAATGTTGGTGTGTGTCCCCTGCTGTCTCCCTGAGATTTAGTCAAACTCATTAAGTACAGTTAAAGCCAAGTTAGTTGGAACATTATCCAGAATTATATTCAGAATGAAGTGTTTCTTCTCCATTAAAATGAAAGTAATTAAAATTAAAAATGGAACTGTGACTTAAAGGTCACATTTCTAAGCTTGACTTAAAAATACATTGCTCTGAATTTCAATTGGCTGTATTTGACATGAAATATGTAAATCTTTGGTTTCATAAAATTCTGTAGTTGAATCATCAAGTCCAACCGCAGCCTAACCAACACCCTAACTCGAAAAACCCTACACTAAATCATATCCCTAAGTACCACATCCAAACGGCTCTTAAACACATCCAGGGATGACAATTCAACCACCTCCCTGGGGAGCCTATTCCAGTACCTAACTACCCTTTCTGTAAAGAAGTTCTTCCTAATACCCAACCTAAACTTGCCCTGGCACAACTTGAGGCCATGAGATGTAATGCAGAGGACGTTGGCACTCTATTTATTTGCTCTTGTATGTAGATTGCTCCAAAAGCAATTCCTTTTATTTATTTCCATGAAAAATACACACGCAACCTGGCCTTTAATACTTCCAGGGAGAGGGCATCTGTAACTTTTGTGGACTGCTTCCTTTTATGACAGCCAGGTGTCCTGTACTTGTCTTGGTCCCTGAATAAACTCAGTTGGTTTTGAAGTGGTCTCTGCTTCTATATGGATGTAAATCACCTCCTTCCTACAAATTGCTGTGTTTGTCATAATCGTCCTCTGCCTCCTCCCTTGCAGTTTTTTCTCATTAAACAGAAGTCAGACTGGCTAAGAGTTATCATAGTGATATTTCTGGACACCTTTGATCTTCCTTTAATTTTATTCTTCTTTTCTGATCAAGTTACTGGAGCTAAATGCATTTTCCAAGGAAAACTGTGCTATATATATTGGCACCATATTCTCCATGTCATCTTCTTTCTCATTCCATCATAATGTTCTGATTGCCTTTTCAACTGCATAATATGTAGGCTGCCTGAAGTAATGAATGGGTCTCTGTCCAGAGAGTGGCACTCTCTTTCAGGAGTGCCATGCACGTATTTCCTCCTGATACTTGACTACTGACAGATGTCAAATCCTGTGTGCCATGACCACTGGGTTAGTGTGACAGCTGAGACTTCAAGCACTTACGTATATTGCAGTGACTGAAGTACTGAAACAAGGGAAAAAAACATCCTCGGAAATTCAAAGTGAGTGGGAGAACTCACCACTTTCAGTACAAATACAAATGATAGCTGGTACATGGGCACTAGTTAAAGACCTGCCACAGTTGAGGCAGATTAAATGAAAACTCATAGCATATCTGGACACTGTCATTTATTTAACCATCAAACTATGGCCTATGCACCTCAAGATGGAAATCTTAAAGGCACAAGAACAGGCTGTCCCTGAATGCTGTAAGGTGAGCCATAGGAGAAGAAGACCAGTGTGGATAAACCAGGAACTATTGTTGAGACTCCGGAAGAAAAAGAGTCTGTGTCTGTGAACCAAGGAAAATTTCCATCCTTTACTTGATGCAGCAGGGAATGTGACCACTGAAGATAAGGAGAAGGCTGAGGTCCTCAATGCCTTCTTCACATCTGCTTTTAGTAGGCAGGTCGGTTATCCTCAGGGCACTTTATGCCCTGATCTGGAAGTCTGGGATGCTACACAGAATACACCCCTGGTGGTTCAGGTGGAAACAGTTAAAGAGCTTCTCCTCTATCTGAATTGTCACAAGTCCATGGGACCAGATGGGCTCCACCCTAGGCTGCTGAGGGAGCTGGAGGGGGTGACCAGACAACTGCAACTACAACTACAACTGGGTGACCAGACTGGTAGATGAGGGAAAGGCTGTTGATGCAGTCTACCTAGACTTCAGCAAAGTCTTTGACACCATCTCTCACAGTATTCTCCTGGGGAAACTGGCTGCCCATGGCCTGGACAGTTATACCTTCCTTTGGGTAAGGAACTGACTAGAGGGCTGTGCCCAGCGGGTAGTGGTTAATACAGTTAAGTCTGGCTGGCGACCCGTTACAAGTGGTGTCCCCCAGAGGTCGGTACCGGGGCCCATTTTGTTTAATATCTTTATTGATGACCTAGATGAGGGAATTGAGTATATCCTCAGTAAGTTTGCAAATGACACCGAGTTGGGAGGTGGTGTTCTTGCATTTTCACCAGCCTCTCAGCTGTGTATGTGAGAAATGGGTTTTCCTGCTCCTTTCAGTATCCTTCACTGCCACTGAAGTCATAGAGGAAAATACAACCTGCACCCCGCTCCATCCCCTGAAGACCCTTAATGGTTCTTAATCTCTCCACCTCCTCCCTGAGCTTCACCACCGCGCTGAGCAGATCACGCACTGCTCACACCTCATGCAGGTGGAATCCCCACCGCCCTTCACCAGTAGCAAGAGGCTCAGGCTGCAGACAGACTTAAACTACGACCCTTTTTAGGCGAGCACTCCGTCTGAGTCATCACGATCTCGCCAGAGCTTTCTACCTAGTGGAGACCATGGCTAGATTTGTTGTCACTGCACCCTCTAGTGGCAGATTTTACACACGCAGAGGGTGATCCCGCCGTCCTGTATGACATTCTGGTTGCTAAATTGGAGAAAAATGGATTTGATGGATGGATCACTCGCTGGACAAGGAGTGGGCTGGGCGGTCAGTGGCTCAGTGTCCAAGTAGAGACTGGTGTAAAGTGGTATTCTTCAGGGATCCGTACTGGGACTGGTGCTATTTAGCATCTTTGCTGGTGACACAGAGAGTGTCTGTGACTGTGTCTGTCCAGATACTATTGTCCCTCCTCTAGGGATTTTAAGGAACAGAGTAACTGAAATGAGATAAGGGCAGAACAATGCATCCAAGGGATCTAGAAGTTTCTCCATCCACTCTCTTGCTGGCAGTATGACCAGCCATCCTCCTGACTCTGCAGATGATTAGGAGAGGCAGGACTTGAACTGAAGAATCTTAAATAGAGCTCTTGCAAGATTGTCCCTTAATGTGTGGAGTAACTTTAACCAAAAGAAGTGCGAGTTCTGCATCTCCAGCCTATACAAGTAAAGATCAATGCAGCAGTAATACTCACTCAGGGCTAGTGTAGGTCAGCACAGCGCTGCAGTAATGTGTGAAACTGTAATACTGATTTGGAGTGAGGACAAATATGGCACTTAACTCAATGTAAGAACTCAAATATGATCAGCATACCAATGCTGGAGGAGTTACTCTGGGGTAGCTGCTAGAGCCTGCAGAGAAATGCAGGTTTCCTGAGTCATCAGGTCCCATCCTGAACATTAACGTTTGGACATCCTTCCAACCAGAGCGCACAAAGCTGAAATGGTATTGCCAGCAACATCCTGTGTGGCTTTGATTAGTCTAGACTCTTTCTGACTGGCATTAATAGAAACAGTGAGAAGAGACAAGGTTATCTCTGCAGCTCTGGAGGTTTTACTTTGAGACAGGAGGGTTTCAAGGAGAAAAAGGTGACATCCAGGTGCTTTCAGAGTCACACCAGTTTTTCGCACTTAATCTTTACAGAGAAACTGTCTAATTGAGAGCATCCATTAAATAAGGGGGAAAAGCTGATGAATGAAGAAGGCAGCAACTAATTCCCAGAGATTAGAAAAGTACCTATTGTGTGGATGAATTGTCACAGTTGTTTGTTGCTGTTTCTTTCATCTACTTGTCAGGCTATTGGGATCATCAGTTTTGCAGCTGCAGTTGTTTCTGGGATTAACTGCTTTTGTCCACAGTATGTGACAGCTTAAGGCATGAAGATCACAGAAGTCAACGTGTGGGGACAAGCAGAATGACATTATCTGAAACTGCATGACAATGGGACAGAAACCATAAGAAAGAGCTATGAACTGCCCAGGCCTCCTATGTAGTGAATTATTTGGATATGTTGGTTTTTATGCAAGTGTATTAGGCTTGGAATTATCAGATGAAGAGATGAGTTTGAATTGTTTCCCAGGTAGTATTTCTGCTTCTGAGTGATTAGTCATTCAGAGATGAATGGTACGGACTGATTACATTTATGGTGTTTTGCAAGAGAAGGACAAGAAGGATACCTGGGTGACCAAAACACTTCAGTCGCTTCTGCCATATTTCTGCCCCTTGAAAGAGAGAGGAAGGATGAGGGAGGTGGGAGAAAGGGACAAAAGAGGAATGCCAGAAGGCTGAGAGGTGTAGTAACTGGTGAGCAGTGTTGCAGTGGGTGCAATCCATCCTATGGGCTACACCACCTTGTGCCGTCTACAAGGGTTTGTGTGTTCATGTGAAGTCTATGAGAGAAAGCCTGCTGCTGTTGTAATAAAGTGGGTTTCTCGAGAAATTAGGAGCTGCAGTAAAGTGATTATTTCCAGTTTTGTTCCCATATCTGATCCGTTCATGTTGTGAAACACAGGCATTTATGATGTCTCTGTATCTCTCTCTAGGTTCTGAAACACCTGCGCCACTTAAATTTCACCAGTAACATGGGGGAGCAAGTGGACTTTGATGAGTTTGGAGACCTGGTGGGGAATTACTCAATAATCAACTGGCATCTCTCTCCAGAGGATGGCTCTGTTGTCTTTGAGGAGGTGGGGCACTACAATGTGTATGCCAAGAAAGGGGAGAGGCTCTTTATCAATGAAAACAAAATCCTGTGGAGTGGATTCTCAAAGGAGGTAAGTGCTTAAACCCTTAAAGCATTGTTTAACAAGTCACATCAATCTGAAATTCGTACAGACTTCGCATAGTCCTCATGCTATTGCACTGCAACTTGTTAAAAGACCTATTCATCTTATTGCATACATATTCTCTGCCCTAGTCCTTCACACCCTCAATATACACTTCTAGGTTGGCTGGTGGATCAGATAACTCTGCAGCAGGTAAATTTGCCCACCACATTTACACCATCAGCTGAGCCTTACCTTTGCGGTACCTTTGCTAACAGTCAGAGTACCTTTTCTGTTTGTTGATGGGGCTTTTTCCCCACGCTTAAGCTGAATAATGATGTTTTCTTTTCTACATTCCTCCAGCAGTGCAATATCCCTGTTCTCTGTCCTAAACTATTACAAATGCAGCTACATTGCTGAGTTTCATGCCAGAAAATGTAAATTATGTGACAGCTGGGGGGACTGGAATCTCTGTGTCTGTTGTAGCTTGTTTTGTTGGGGTGATTTTTTATAGAGCCTTGCTCAAAGGCAGAATAGCCAGTATTCTGTTAAGTAATTGGAGGCTTCTGAGCTTCAGTCTTGCTCAAAAAAAGATGAAATATAGTTAGTTTTAAATTTAACTTTTTAACACGGGAACTGCAGCATTGGCCAGAGTTGAAGGGTGGGAAATATGAGTTAGAGTAGAAAAAATAGATAGATTTGTTCTGGCAGAACTTGATGAAGTTTCCCACAAGATACTTAAGAAAGCAGCCTGAGCAATCTCAATAGTACTAGCAATTTGTCTTTCAGAAATACAGAGGACGTGTGATGTCTCATAGGATTAGAGGAGGCTAAATTGTGATATCTGCTTTTTAAAGCAGATATTGGAGAGCTAAGGGAATTACACACAATTAAGCTGAGCTTCGGTAATCCAAAGGACTTGATAAAAACAAATATGAAACAGTTTATAAATAGTTAGAGGATAATTAAATGATAAGAAAAAGCCAACCTGGATTTGTCAAGATGAAATCATGTAAAACCAATTTAATTTCCTCCCTGGCAATGCAATCAGCTTAGTAGATAACAGAGAAACAGCGCACAACTTCAGCTGGGTTTTTGATTCAGCCTTGTTCAAACTCATCACTGACAGCCTAGGGAAGGACAGGACAGGAGATGTCCTCCTGATGGATGTACAACCTGTGGAAAGCTGTCCCAGGCAGTAGGTGACAGCAGTTTGCTGTATGGTGCTTTAAGTGGGGAGCTGCCAAGATTTGCCCTGGATATGCATCTGCCCAATTAATTATGCACTCCTGATTAACAGCTTAGAACTGGTGTTCCCAAAATGCTGCAGCCATGCACTTAGCTTCGTACAGATCAAGGTGTTCTGCTGGCAGTGGGAAATATGTGCTTAGCTCACGTTCTCATGCCCATGTGTGCTTGTGCAATCACTCACTGCCAGGGTATGACTGTGATCACGTAGGCTCATTCACACACAGCATGAATGTGCAGCCAGCAGGTAACACAGCAGGTCAGTGCTGCAGCAAAAGCCTGGAAGCCTGGATAACCATTCTGGTGAAGGTGAGGCAGGGGCTTTACAAGTCCCTTCCATGGGCTTTGACATGGAGAACCCAAGGGTTCAGGGAATACTGTTGTGCAATATCTTCAGTGTCTGAGGCTTTCCACCTAGCATGTTAAGCAAGCAGTAACACCCTTGGGGTAAGCTCAAGGCCTGCTGTAGGAAGACTGTACTTGAGGTACTGTTGCTATTAACCCTCCTTGGGCTCTTTTCTTGCAGGTGCCCTTCTCCAACTGCAGCAGGGACTGCCTGCCAGGCACCAGGAAGGGCATTATTGAGGGAGAGCCCACGTGCTGCTTCGAGTGTGTGGACTGCCCTGATGGGGAGTACAGCGATGAAACAGGTAATGCACACAGCACTGCTCTGGGGTTTACATGGACCAGAAGAGTCCTTTGGGCATTGCCCACAGTTATACTGAAGTCGCTTTCATACAGTGCTGAACTGGAGGCTGCTTTGCCAGGGGGCTTCACAGAAATCTGGAGAAAGAAGACACCATCCTAGATATTGTAGTTATCAGTCCACCTCCACCTTATCGTCATGTTAACCGCTTCTCATTTCATGCTTTACAATGAAATAAAGTCAATTCTATTCCTGACTTCACAAGCAAAAACAAATATTTCCCTTTATGGGTTCACTAAGCACACGTTCTGCTGCACACTGGCACTGCAAGAGACCAAGAATCTCTGAGTACTGTCAAACATGTGTGGACATCTTTTTTGTTGGTTTCAGTGAGAGTTTAGGACTGTTCAGGTTCTGCAATGAAAACTCCAGTTTTAGAGCTGGTTGAAATCTTCTGAATTTCCAACACCGTTATCAGTTCCTCAGTGTTGGGCATCCCAAGGCTAATGAAGAATCTTCCAGAGCAACAGTCCCATCAACAATGCTGAGTGCTCACAGTCTCCTCACCCTCTTCAGCAGCACTGGCCCCAGCACACACTGCAGACTCTGCATGAGATAAAAACCAGCAAGGTGTATGCAAGATTCCTTTGAGGGTATCTAATTTGAATCTTATCTAATGGGAATGGTAATATTTCTACCCGAGCACACAGTAAACATATGGTACACACAGTACTGCATAGAAGAGTACTTATAGTGTATGTACATAAACATACAGGACAAGTTGCACTGGTGTAGCATTTCTCCATGGTTTTCTGCTCCAATTTCAGCTGATAGTAACGCTCTTTATTTCTTGTACTTGTCAGTTATATAGGCATAGAAATCAGTTTCAAAATCAGTCTCATCAAATTGACATACTGATACTACTGAAGGAGAGAATCTCTCTCCTTCTCCTATAGCTGTTTGCTTTCATCCAGAGGTACTTGTGCAGCCAAGGACCAAGCAGGTTCAGGTCTCTGGTCTTCATGAAAGTGACTTCATTTTTGGGAGGTTGAGTTTCCACTTGCAACAAAAGATGGGACAGGAATGAGCAGTCTCACAAGAAAAAAGAGGTCTGGCTTGCTGACTTCAGTGGCAGCATGGTCTCTAGATCAGCTCAAGACAGCAGTGAAAACAGTTCTTCAGATGCCTTATATCAGGTAGAGGTGACTGAATTCCCCAGTACTGGAAGTTAGCTCTGCCCCACATGCAGTTTGCAATATGCTTCCAGGTAAAAGGCACACAAAAAACAGAAGTGATTGGCTAAACAGAAGTAAATGAAATGATGTGATGGAAGCCCCTGACTAGTGCATGTCTTTCGGATGAACAGCTTAGGCAAAGCAAGTAGTCATTAGGAGAGCAGTGTCATCTCCCTGCAGCCAACCCTTCAGAATAAGTGGGTTTGAAATACTCTGTGTGCAGTTCTGACCTCCTCAGGAATGCCCCATCCCTAGAAGCCTTCAGTGTCACATTGGATGGAGCCCAAGGTAAGCTGGTGTTGTGGGTGGCAATCCCACCCATGGCAGGAGCATGGAACTGAATGGGATTTAATGTCCCTTCCAACCCAAGCCATTCTAGGACTTTATGATTAGCATCAAGCTTTGCTATAGGAGCTGTGCGTAGAGTCTCTGTTTGCACTCAGGTGCAAAGCTCAGAGGGTGGTTGCTGCAAAAGAAGTTTTCTGCATGTTTGTCCCCTGAACTCACTGTATCCCATTGCTCTCCTGCTGGTATCCTGAGGGATGAGGTAGGATGTGATTTCCAACTCACTCATTTCCACTGCTATCAATGGAGTCATGAACTTTGTCATTGGAGCATAAGACCTGTTTGTGTTGAATAAAAGCAGTAGCAGTGACCCCCTCCTATTTGATTATGGCAGTCACTGGAGACAGGTGTTGCCATCCCAATGGGCTCTAATTTGCTCTACACAGAAGAAGGAGACAGAGGCATTGATTTTCCCTCTGCAACTATCAGAGGGATGCTTTCCTGGCTGTGAAGAGAGTGGTATCCTTAGGACACATCTCCCCCAGTGTTCCAGCATGAAATGAGAGTGTAATGAGAGTCAAGGGCATTGTTTGCCTTCGGAGATAAGCAACTCAAACACATCTAAGACTTGCCTCCAAAGATTATGAAATAAGCTCTCAAAGAACTTGAGGCAGGAACATTTTTAATTTTTCCTGTAACAGAGACAGGTGGGATGTGTCAAATGATAAGAGTGTGAGACATATGAAGACAAAGAGAGGGAGATGATAAAAATGAAGAAACACTGGGTAGTAGATTTGGTGTAGCAGCTGACATTAATCAAACAAGTTTTGCAAAGTTTTGTCAAGAAATTGATCCAGGGAGCAGAGTGCATAGGCAGGACTTTTAAGTGCACTTTATGTTTTCCTGTATAGCCTGTGAGAGACTCATTGTGTCACTGTAAACACTTTGAGACATCAATAAATGACACTGGAAACCCGCTGGCACCTGAAGTGAACAACGCCTGTATTTGAGTTGAAAGACAGTGTGTAGCTACCGTGTACTTTGTCATCCATTTCACCCTTTCATTCTGACAAACCTTCCCTCTCCTGTCACTTGTCTTTCAGATGCAAGTGCTTGTGACAAGTGCCCTGAGGACTACTGGTCTAATGAGAACCACACATCCTGTATCCCGAAGCAGATAGAGTTTCTATCCTGGACAGAGCCCTTTGGAATCGCTTTAACTCTCTTTGCTGTGCTGGGAATTTTCCTGACTTCTTTTGTCCTGGGAGTCTTCACCAAATTTCGCAACACTCCCATTGTCAAGGCCACAAACCGGGAGCTGTCCTACCTCCTCCTCTTCTCCTTGCTCTGCTGCTTCTCCAGCTCACTGTTCTTCATTGGAGAGCCCCAGAACTGGACTTGCCGACTGCGGCAGCCAGCTTTTGGCATCAGCTTTGTCCTCTGCATCTCCTGCATTCTGGTGAAAACCAATCGTGTCCTGCTTGTCTTCGAGGCCAAGATCCCCACGAGCCTCCACCGAAAGTGGTGGGGCCTCAACCTCCAGTTCCTCCTGGTCTTCTTGTGTACATTTGTGCAGATTGTCATCTGCGTGATTTGGCTCTACACGGCCCCACCATCCAGTTATCGAAACCATGAGCTGGAGGATGAGATTATCTTCATCACCTGCCATGAAGGCTCCTTGATGGCCCTTGGCTTCCTCATTGGCTACACTTGTCTCCTGGCAGCCATCTGCTTCTTTTTTGCTTTCAAGTCTCGAAAGCTGCCTGAGAACTTCAACGAGGCCAAGTTCATCACCTTCAGCATGCTGATCTTCTTCATTGTCTGGATCTCCTTCATCCCTGCTTATGCCAGCACATATGGCAAGTTTGTCTCTGCTGTGGAGGTGATTGCAATACTGGCCGCCAGCTTCGGGCTTCTGGCCTGCATCTTCTTTAACAAAGTCTACATCATCCTCTTCAAGCCTTCCCGCAATACAATCGAGGAGGTGCGCTGCAGTACAGCTGCCCATGCTTTCAAGGTGGCTGCCAGGGCTACGCTGAGACGCAGCAATGTGTCACGCAAGCGTTCCAACAGCCTCGGAGGTTCCACTGGTTCCACCCCATCCTCCTCCATCAGCAGCAAGAGCAACCATGAAGACCCTTTTCCTCTACCGGCTTCTGCCGAGCGGCAGCGGCAGCAGCAGCGTGGGTGCAAGCAGAAGGTCAGCTTTGGGAGTGGCACAGTCACCTTGTCACTGAGTTTTGAGGAGCCACAGAAGAATGCCATGGCCAACAGGAATGCCAAGCGCAGGAACTCCCTGGAGGCCCAGAACAGCGATGACAGCCTGATGCGGCACAGGGCCCTGCTTGCTCTACAGAACAGCGAGTCCCTCAGCGCTGAGCCTGGCTTCCAGACAGCATCCAGCCCAGAGACCAGTTCACAAGAGTCAGTGGTGGGAGACAACAAAGAAGAGGTACCAAACCCTGAGGCCGAGCCCTCCCTGCCATCAGCTAACTCCCGAAATTTTATAGGCACTGGAGGCAGCTCTGTCACAGAAAACACAGTACATTCCTAACAAAAGAAGGTCATGAAAAGCACTTCCCCAAGAGGAACTTGCTCACCTCTTGCTTCTGAATGGGAAAGACAACAAAGATACATATCTGTGACACAGTCCCACCACACATTGTAGCTATCACCAGCAGGGTAAAACATGTGCCTCCAGAGGAAAGACTACCAGAAGCCTGTGTCTGGGGAGCCTTGAACTGAATCTGCAGTTGCTTTACTGAAATTGGGACATGTGGAGAGGACAAGTGAAGGTGGGGCTTAAGCAGAACTCTGCATACTGTCTTGCCTCTGTAAGCTTTTCCTGCCAGACTGCAACTCAGCTGACTATGGGAGGCACTGAGCAATTCCACTATACTCTGCTTTTACATTTATGTATAATATTCCTCTTTCCCACTATGTATAATATTCCCTCTTTATCTGGTATATGTGATCTGTAACCATGTGCATCAGGGCTCTCAGCTCTTCAAAAGCAAGATACACAGTTTCACTTGGGGAAAGCATGGTCACTGGGAAAATAAAAAAGCCCCCAACATCCTGCATGCTGTGTACAGCCAGGGGTGTGAACGTGTAAAGTATTTAATGTGACAGAGCACCCTGCTATTTATATTTAGTAATGTCCCAATTTCTCCTCTCTGCCCAGCAGGAAATACTGGACAGTACCCTTCATAGACTCCATTGCACTAGACCAAGCTACTAGGTTCCTACTGGTTTCTTCCAGCAGATGTAGCTTTACCTCCAGCCTGCCTGCTTTGGTGGAAGGGGAGAACGGATTGTAAATCCCCCTGGAGATTGCTGCAAGATCACAATGAGATGTATTCGTGATTGATTATGTCGCTAGTAGTTGTATGCTTAACAAAGTGTTGCTGCTGTAATATTCCATATGGCATACGTGGCTAACCCTTCCACACCATAGTCAGTGTTGTGCTTTGCCATATTAATCCGCCTCATACCCACGTATAGCATTGCGCTGGTTGTGACAATACTTGTGGGCCTGACACAAAGCAAATGAAACAAGGTGATATGGAGAAATAGCCCCCAAATTTGATAATATTTGAGATGAATATCGCAAGTGTGCATGCTGGTAGAGGATGGAGTAAATAAAACGTACAGAGTTGGGCTCTGAGACATGCAAACTGACAAATGAGTAAGCTGGATGTTTGGTTCCTGTAGGCCTTCAACTAGGCTATGTCCCTCTTAGCCCATTTGAAGAGACAGCACCTAAAGCAGGAAGGGTATACTGTGCCTCAATGAGAGTAAGGACTTCAATAGGGAGCACATCAGAACTTCATTTGTCTTGGCTCTTGTTCAGCACCCCAAAAGTAGACATAAGTGCTCCTGACTCTGCACGGTGTGCCTGGTTCCTCTGCATTCTGCGAATGTTGAGGTAAGAAAGTCCTTAGAACAGATTTCTGTTGCAGACTAGGGAACCTGTCAGGAAGGACAAGGTTATTCTGTAAAATTTACTTCCCTCTTCCCAGATCCCATTTGCAAGAACAGGCACTTGTCACAAAGATGTCAGTACCTCCCCTCATCACACACGAAGGCACTCTTAGACCACTGTGGAATGGTATATAGGCCTGCTACTTATTGCAAGTGGAGAAAAACAGACTGTTGTGAATGTGATGGGGAAAATACCACAATTCTCTTGTTACTGTTTTTGCTTGGTTGACGTTCTGTGTTTCTGTGTGGTTTTTTTCTGGCCAGAGCAGGAAAATAAAACTTACAGGTGACATTACTGCATAAAAACTTGTTTTGCCACCTCCCCTTGCTGCTGACAAGGAAAAGAAGTCTTGCTTCAGGAAAGCACAGTGGAAGTCCAGAACCCAAAGAAGAATGCTGTTCAGACAAGTTATTTGTACCCTTTTGTTTATTGCCCTGCTGATTGCAGGCTCCAGGCATAATTTAGAGTTGGTAACTGAGACCTGCGATTTCCTTTATCTAACTAAATGCGTGAACAGAGATGGCCACTAGATGGCAAAAGGACTAAGAGAAATACTTTGTGGCTCACTTAAAATTAAGCTCAGTAGCCAGTTTGTCGTAGTGCTAGTGAATCACTCCTACATGTCAGATCCAGTATGCAACCCCTGATGTAGGTGGCTTTTAAAGCATAGAAGTACTTGGTGAATTCAATAAGGGCAATATAAGATGTAAACTGTGCACAGACATGAGAAATGAAGTCAGCACTGCCTGCCTTGTTTACCCTGAGCTAAAAGCCCAGGCTGTATGAGCCCCTCTGCTGCAGCCTTATTGCAGTGACACACATGCTAGAGGCAAGGGAAAAGCAGTAAAAGGACAAAAAAGGACCCCTTAATGAAGGTGATCTGCAGCCAAATCCTTTATTCCATACACAGAGGGTATAGGTTCTCATCCTGCCAAGTTCCAGAGAAGAGAAAAGTTGCTCAGCCACATGTCCAAAAACCCATCTCTGTGTCACAGGGGGTAATGCTGATGTCTCTGTGTCACAGGGGATAATGCTGATGACAAGCTGGGCAGCATCTCTCTGTAGATAGTTCACACCCAAGAACATCCACTAGCATGTCCCATCATATGAATGGCTGCTACTCCCCAACCCTCATCCCCTACACTCCTACGGCTCAAAACCCTACTGGAAACAACGTGCCCTTGTTGCTATTCACTGGACTATGCAGTAGAGAAGCAGTGGGGACAAGAAGCAGAGTGTATCAGCCCTGCACTGAATTTCCACTGGCAGATTTGGCTGATGGATGAGGAACAGGGACCATCCCAGTGCTGCAGGAGGATATTCCAGAGCGAGGCCCGGATGCAGCTCCCGACCATCCACTGAGGCGACCCGAGGCCCCGCCCCGCTTCCTCCCGCTGCCCCGCTCGTCTTGGGGCGGCGGCTGGGAGCGGATCGGTGTGTTACGTTGCCACCATGTTGTGTGGAGGTGCCTCCAAGACCCAGCCCGCCACCAGCGAGACGCAGCAGATCGCGGATGAGGTGAGGGGGTTGGGCCCGAGGAGGGCGGCGGAGCCGAGCGGGGCTAAGGCGGCTCTACTGGCTGCGCACACCGCTGGTGCCGGCCCCGGTGCGGGGTTGAACCTGCTGCGCTGAGGCCGCGGCCCTGCCCGAAGGACGGGCAGCAGCTTTAGGCAGCCGAACGGAGAGCCTCTACATCCCTCAAAACGTAAATAAATGGACGAGAGAGAAGACAGAGCGTGGGGGAATATAGCGAGCAATTGGGAACCCCTCAGAGCACTGCCTGTGGCCTGAGGCGACAGGAGCACTACCTGATGTGTGAAGGGTCTGCTCTACATTGAGCTTCTTACAGGCTAAGTCTATAACCAACCTTCTGCTTTTGGACCAGGAGAAAGAGGCAGGCAAATGCCCGTGCAGTTCCTGCTGCTCTGTGAGCCATTCAGCTCCCCCTTCTCTCTCCCCCCTGCGTGTGTTTTCACTCCCAAAAACGCCTGTGCCAACAAGTTCTTTCACAGTGTGTGCTCTCGTTCCAGCCATGGGCAGTAGCTGTGCTCATCCCTTTGGCTTTATCAGCACAGAGAAGTGCACTGTTAGTGTCCAGATTTGTTTCTAAAGGCAAAGACACAGCGGTCTGTGAATTAAAGCTGGGCTAGCTGACTTTGATGAGGTTATGTCAGCAAAGAAACCACCCCAAACCACATGCTGGAAGCACCAGTCTGAGCCTGTGTGCAGTTTGGAGCGCAGAGGAAATCCCAGGGCAGGGATTTCCACATGGCTCTGCTCAGCCTTTGGCTTCTCACTGCAGCTGTGGCAGGCCTCGGTCAGGGGTATCTGCAACCACTTGCTCCAGGAGTAAGCAGACAGGGTGTGCAAGTAGTCAGAGATCCTCCACTATATGATAATGGTCAGCCCTGACACTGGACTGAAGGTGATTCATGTGGGGAGGGGCTGCAGTGCCAGGCAGTGTGGGGCTGTGTCTAGTCACCTCCATGCATGGAAATGGCATGGCTTTACTGTGGTGTAGCAGAGCAGGCTGATAGCAGGTCTTTCAGAGGCTGCTTCTATCTGGGCTCTCCTAACTGAGTCAGGATGTCCACTGATCATATGCTGCGGTGAGTCATTGCTGTGACACCCAGCAAGCTGCACCTGCATGTGACTCTGAGCTGACTGTAGTCATGGAGCCTGGAGTTTTTAATGGAAACACCAAATGTGCTGAGCTGGAGCAGTGTTCTCCTCCTTGCATTTCAGAATGCAAACTTGTTGGGCGTGCTTTGGTTCCTATTTCCACAGGGCAGCAGGTGGGATGCAGGCAGTAGCAATGTAATAGGATAGGAAGAATGGAAGTAAATCATGTAACTGAAAAGAGAACATCTCTCTGCTATTACTGTTGCACTGGAGTAGAGGAGGGCTGGATAATGACTGAATCGCATCACTGTGTTGCCTTGGCTGCCTGCCTGAGTTCCTGGCCCTGCTTTAATGTGAAATGAGGAACTGAATGTATGAGGCACACTGTCGTATGAGCCACAAGTCATAAATATCAAATGCCGTGTCAGTCTTAACTAACTTCCTATTTCCCTAAGGTGAAGCCTCAGCTTGAAGAGAAAGAAGGGAAAACCTTTGATGTCTTCACTGCAGTGGAGTTCAAAACTCAGTTGGTGGCGGGGACAAACTACTTCATCAAGGTAGAGGACACTGGGCAACGGGGAAAAAATTAACATTGGAATGGGTTTTTCTGTTTACTTACCTTCATGTTAATGCTTGTGAGTTAGCTTTAATAAGAGAAATATTGGAAAAAACCATTTCTCTCCCACCTCTCTGATTCCCCCATCCTCAAAACACGCCAGCCTAAATCCTCCTCCTGATGAAGGTTGCTCCTCACCCCTCACTGCTTTTCCTACCTTTCAGGTTCATGTTGGCAATGATGAGTTCATGCACCTGCGGGTATTCAGAAGCCTTCCTCATGAGAACAAGCCATTGAGTCTTCATGGATACCAGAGCAGCAAGACCAAGCATGATGAACTGGCCTATTTCTAGTAAACTTATCTCATGCGCTTTCCTAATGATTTCTTATATATATTTTCTGTAAGCTGCAAAATGTTGATTTCTGTGCCAACAAAGAAAACTATTTTTTTTTTAAGACTTAATGCTAGAAAGAAAGAAAAACCATGTTTTTCTTATTTCATTCCCTTACTGTGCAATATCTAAATGAATTACATAGCTCTCCTTTCACCGTTTGCTAATGCAAACCTGAATAGCCGCACTGATTGTGGTGTAGCTTAATACTGTGCTCATGGGCTTCCCTGACCTGGAAACTGATAGGGAGTGACAGCAGCACTCACATATTTGCAGCAGGGAGCAAGAGGAAAACCTGAGTCTTCTATGTGCCGTTTTGCAATTGTGGGTATATCTGTAGATTTAAATTGTATCATGTTTTTTTATTGGCAAATATCTGAAACAAGAGAGAGAGGTGAGCTGCAGTCTTGTAAGAGACATTCCCTTGGTACTAATGCTTTTCCTCTTGCCAGCAGTAGGATGTCATGTCCAGTAGTTGTTTTTAATTGCTTATTTTCTGAGTACTGAGGAAAACTACTGGCAAGGAATTTCAGCTGGACAAGCATTTCTGCATTGACGACAATAAATATTTCTCTCAAATGTAGGTGGTATATTTCACTGGTGTTTCATTGTTTTCTTTACTAGTTTTTCAATACTGGTGGTTATCTTGCTCAGAGCTTTTTCCCATATGCTTTTTTCATGCTCCAGATGTCCTTATGTTTACAGTTGTTTTTGTGTTTTAATTAGAAGTACTTTATTTTAATCTGGTGAGGGACATGGAAGGAACCAGCCCAATTCTACATTACACTGCTGTATGTTCTTGGTCCTATAGTGAAGAAACTCCCAGCAGTTCTGAGAAGAAAGGGCATGGTGAACTTACATGTGTATTGCTGTGCTTCTTACATACAATGTAGGGTAGCATTGCTTACACAAAGCATATTCTGCCTCCTGATTATTAAGGGAGGGCTTAACAGATCTCTCAACTAATTTCTTTGCGTATATGCTTTTAGTTATATCTGCCAAAAGAGTCCCCACCCTTAGTGTTAATGGGGTTGTGGTGGTTTGGGGTTGCCCTTTATCTTTGTCCCCACCTTAACTGAAGACTTGTCATTGCAGGTGGCTGATGCTACAAGAAAGGGTGAGCTCCGTACATCCCCAGTCATCACAGTCATTCCCTACTCCAGGGCCTGAACACTGGGATAGAGCTGTTCCTGCTGCAGCTCCTCCCACTACTTTGAGTAATTCCACCCTTTCTTGAACCCCACCCCAAACAGCCAAGCTGCTTTTAGAGAGGGTCACGTAGTTTGACTTCTCAGCTCCTCCCCTGGAAATACATTTATCTCTCACAGCTTCTGAAGAGCAGCCAGTAGCTTGTAACTGATTCACTTAAAGCAAACCCAAGAAGTATGTGGCCTGTTACACTCAAAAGTATTCTCGGAACCGTCCAAGCTTTGTATTCAGAGCTTGCCTTGACAGTACTTGGAAAGAAGAGCTGAAAGGGGTGTAGTGTACTCAGAGCTACAATACTGCAGGTGGCAGAAGCAGGTGTGACTAGTACTTCAGAGCCCACTCAAGCTTTAGCCAGGCAGCAGATCTAGACATGACACGCGGTAGACGAACAGCTTTCAAGCATATTTTAATCTCATGCATTTACTGACAGAAGCAGAATCCACATGTGGCTTGCAGAAGTGAGGAACCATCATTCCTCAGCACCCTCAGAAGTAATCCAGAGGATCATCTCTGGTTTTGCCAGTCTGATAAGCAGTAAGTCTGGGACCTTGGTTCTCATGGGGAAGGGCTTCAAATATTCTTAAGTGGACATAATCATTTTCACCATTCTGGACCTGAAAACAAGAACATGTGTACAACTGAAAGATGACAGCGAATACTCAGAAGAATATGTTCTGTCAGGAGCTTCATTTTAGGCATATTTCCAATTCCATTTCAACAACTCTTAACCAAGTCTGGGCTGTAAATTGCAACAGAAACTATGTTTCTACGTAATAGAGACTAATAAACCATTATAAAAACCTTGAGGTTCATGTTAATGAAAAATGAGGACTGCCCAGTTGTGGAAGCACCCAAAGGAATAGCAGGAGCTACACTTTGCTGGCATCCTATTTAACTCACCGAGATTCCACTTGGTCCATCAGCTTGAAACTTCCCATCCAGAAAGTCCTTACAAAGATTTCCTACAAAGTTATGCATTATTTCCTCTGTGCAGAGCCAAGTACAACAGGTGCTTAACTCTTACAGAGGGCCACAGTATGGAAGGAAAGTTTCATGCCTTTGGCTCTAAAAGGACTTTCCATGCTTTCTAGTGACCACAGCACAGCACTACGTCTTGGTCTGGATTACATCTCAGCTGTAAGTCTGTTGGTTAAATATTAATGATGTGGAAAATTCCAAAGTGTTGCAAAGAATGGCTCTTGTGACAGAGCTCATACCAGTCAATGCTAAGAGCAGCTTGGTCATGAGGCTTAGCATGGACCGAGGCAAGTACTTCACAAGTGATTGCCTAAGTCAGCAATAAGACGGCGCTAAGGGAAGAAATGCAACCACACACTACTTCTGGCTTGACCACAGCCTTCCTGTGAATTGTTACTCTTCATCAGCACTTTGCCCAAAAAGGGAAGGCTCATCTCACAGGAGCAGGACAAGGATAATCATCACTCATTTAAGCAAGGCTCAGATTGGCCGTATAATATAATTTCCCAGCGCACACAGAATGTAGATTTAACTGTAAAGCTTGGCAGTGTCTGTCCTTCCACAGATCAAATAAGATGAGAGCAAATCTCTGCAGAAGCACTGCCCCCCAAGCCCCAGCTGCCAATTCTCTTCGTGTCAAGGCTACACAGGCTGATATAGCCACTGCAATACTTCTCCATCAGATCCTCGGGCTGACCTGGAATCAATTGAAATAATCACTACCAGGGAATGGAAAGGCAATAGGAAAGTCACTGCTGGAACTTTATAAACAGCAGGAGATACTCCTAATTCCATTAGTCACATAAGAGGGTTTTCTACATTTGCACAGGGGCAAGAAATGGAAGCAAGTCACCTACACTGTTTAATTACATAGTCCCTCTTATCATATGTACAAACCTTAACGAAGTAATTGACTCCAGCAACCACCTGAGACCGGTATAATATGGCTGTAAAGATGCCATAGGTCTTGTTCTCCCTGCCTTCTAATTGTGGCTTCACCTGTAAAAAGAAAAGGAAATATGGTTGGTAGGTTCATATTTAAGCTTTTCCTTCCCAACAACCACTCCAATTTTCAGTCTTTATTTCAGTAGTGAAATAAACTCTGAACCATCAAAATAACTCAATTTACATCCAAATCTTCAGCTATTTCTCCTGCTTTAAGCATTACCTCCAGCATTCTTTAAAATCTAATTTATAATTAGTCTCCCTAATAGGGGCAGAAGTTATAGCTGTGGTGGTTTTGGTACCCTTGGTTCTGTAGGAACAAACATCAGCATTGCTCCTCTCCAGACTTACGATGTCTCACGAACTCTGACCACTATTTCCTCATTTGTCGCTTACAAATAGAGCCTTCCTTAAAACCATGCAGGCGTGCAGCTTCTTAATCCTCACATGGAAAAACAAGTTATGTTTCTAAGCCCTTATCTACCAGCTGCTTTAACGCCAAACATTGCTCAGTTTTAGGCAACAGCCATAAAACAAGGAGACAGAACAAACAGCATCCCCTGGCTTGCTAAGGATGAGGCTACAGAGAAGGCAAAGGTGCAAGTGCATAACCACATGATCCCAAGAGCTAACAGGTTCTGAACATATCACAGTTTGCAGACACTTCTCCTAACTGCATTCACATCACACCAATTGCTCCCACTCTTAGCAGAGCGTAAAATCATACAGAATGACACTATTAAAGGGTGATGTTAATCCAGCTGGAAGCACAGGAGGGCTGCCCCAACACAACTCATGCCTTCTCTTTCCCATTCTCAGCACAAGGCAGAATGTTCCACTTTGGGCAGCTGTCAAAGAGGGAAGAACTCATCCCTCAGAACTGTGAGGGTGAAGGCGGCTGCTGGAATCACCTGGTAGGAGTCATGAAAGGAGCTCTGTGGTGCCCTATAGTCCTGCTCCTGATCCTTGGGATGCACCTTATAGCTTTTTAAGAGTTGCTGCACCACTGGGCATAACAGGTTCTGCAGGTTGTCAATGATGTGAGGAATTTTCTCCCTTCAAATACATGAACCTCAGTGCTGGCATAGTAGATTGGTCTTCCAACTATATAACTAAAGGTAGCCACCACTATGCCTACCTACAGGCAAAGACAGAAAAGTGATTTGGCTTCGTCTTCTTGGCACAACACCAATCCAGAATGCTGAGCAAATATGCACCATTGATCACAGGGATCCCCATTTTCAGCTTCTTCAGTTTGAACACTCGATATCACCATTTGGTCTTCCTACCTTCACAATAGATTCAAGAGTCAGTCCTTTACACAGAATTCATCTATAGACAGGCTGCAACTCACCTGGTCAACAAGATGCTGGACCTCTGGAGTGGCAGGTTTAGGGTCAGACAAGCCCCCAGTCATCATGGTGGCAGGAAACTTCTTGGAGATAATGCAGTGGTTCTGAGGAGGGATGTCCAGAGAAGTCTGAGAGGAATCACCAGGCAACTCCTATAAATACATAACACATGTCAGAGAGTCACATGACATTTAACATATGGAACTTACCATTACTGAACTAGAGGGGGAGAGAAATGGGGAAAACAGAGGCAAAAGCCATGTAAAGCAGCAATTATAGTCACACTGAATGTACAGAACACTTTGAGCTCTTATGTGCATAATATTTCCACATCAATAAAAAAGAGTAAATGAGAGTCTCCAGCCCCCATACCTGAAGACAGTTGGTTTGGGCTGAAACCAGAAGCTCTTGCCTCTCCACCCACATGCAGGTGACTATCTCATACACTCAGGAAACCGATCAAAGTCACACCTAGTATTTCCCAACACCATCCAAGATCAGCAGAAAGCAGTCAGAAACTTCCTTAGCACAAGTCCCATTGAAATTACGTCATGATAGGATGGAGTTCACTCAGTGAGCCTGCTGATGACACCAAGTGGAGTGGTGCAGTTGACACAATGGAAGGAAGGGATGCTGTCTGAGTCTGATAAGGAAGGTCTCAGGTCAGCATGAGGCAATCAGCATCACTTTGTGGACACTTTTACATTTGAAAGCATTTCTTTGGACTTGTTTGCCTTTGAACAGAAAGGCCCAGGAGCGTTTATTGGCTGAAGATTTGGCCTGAGAGCAAATGAAAGCAGCTGATACAGGAGATTTGGAGATGATACCACTGTATCCTGCAAAGGCAAGATAGAAGCTGCCTTTTCTAACTGCTGCCTTCCTCTAACCTGGTGACTTTAATTTGCAAGGCCTAGAAGATAGTAGCAGGGGAGTTCCTGCTGAGATCCTGAAGCCTGAGTAGAGCATTAGTTGAATTAGAAAGATCTCAATAACTTGATGTGCGTTATTCCTCTGAGTGTCAGATGACTTGCAGACACCTGCTGACTAGAGGAGGTGCAACTCAGGAGATGGAAAAAGATTCACCTCCCTCAAAACTTACTGTGTAGGATAAGACAGATGACAGCCAGGGGGATAAGATGGGCTCAAAGAGTGGGCACAAGAACACCTAATGATGTCTACCAAGGCCAAATGTGAGTTGTTGCACTCGAGTCAAAGCAAACTCAGACATATACAGACTGGGAGAGCTATTCTGTGATTCTATGATTCTATGATCTCAATAGCCTTCTAAATGGGAAAGATGAGCAGATTTTCTTTTATGTGCAATGACTTTACTTCCTTCTGCTTGGTCAGGAAGGTGCTTGGCCAAAACCAGAAGGGGAAAAAACCAACAATCCTAGGCTCATGTAAGTACCACAGTCCCAAACTTGTGCAGCAGCGTTATGTGACTCAATAAAAGCCATATGAGGAAAAAGTAATTTTCCTGATACAATGTCTTTCTGAACATAATGAAACACATTCCCAGTTCTTGGGAACAGACTCTCAAGCTGGAAGCCCGCCATCTCCTCAGCCCGCCATTTCCTCTGAATTCATCACTCCAGATGAGAATCTCACAGCACATCTCGTGGAGTACCTGGTAACTCAAGTCAATGAGTTCAACCTCATTCTTCTGCACAGCACACAGCTGACTCACTCAAACACACATAAGCTTTCACTACACTGCCTACAGCAAGGTGGTAGATGAAGATGATGATGAAGATGAACCAGAAGAGCCAGTTCACCTTACTGAGGTCAGAAGCCACAGAATAAATTAAAGAACTAATCAGCGTCACTGTTAAACAAGTTTACAAATGTCTTCATTCACTAGGATGCAGATGTCACTAACTCCCTTGTTTTCCAAGGTGGTGGCACAGTACCCAGGGCAGCATACTTTCTCTTGAGGACTCTTGCTTCTTATTAGCAAGAAATGCACTGAGTACCAAGTTAAGTCACAGTCTCAGGTAGACTCTAGGAGAGATACTAAGTACATTAATGCTGTGTAGAAATCACTCATTGGACTTCGTGTCTATGGGCTTGTTGGTTTTGGCTTCAAGGCATGTGGATAAAAGTACCAGTAGAGAAACAAAACCAGAAACAAACAAGAAATGTGTCCGTGAGTTATTTTTGAACAAGAAATGAAGCCAGCTCCAAATAAATGATTGGGATGCCTAAGTGAGTAGAATAGATCAGTCCTTTATTGCAAAGTTAAGACATGATTGACCATGACTTAATGTCTCAGCCTATGGTAGCAGTCAATCGCCTACTCCCTCAGACTGCTTCAAGATAATCAAGTTATATCCTTAAAAACTTTCTCTAAAGAGATTAGTTATTTCACCAGTCTCGAGTGCCGAAGGGCTACAGAAGACAACAGCACTGAGTGATAGAAAAAAAACTTGCTTTTTATTTCACAACAGGAGGATGTGACATAGGAGTTACTGGTGTATGGCAAGAAGGACATGAGCCCACAAGGTGCCCTCGCAGCCCAGAAAGCCAACCATATCATAGCATCATAGAAACAGAGTGGTTTGGATTGGAAGGAACATTTAAGACCACCTAGTTCCAACCCCCCTATTACAGGTAGATGCGGACCTGTTGGAGCACATCAAGAGGGGGGCAAAAAAATGGAACACCTGCCCTATGAGGACAGGTAGAGAGAGCTGGGGCTGTTCAGCCTGGAGAAGAGAAGGCTCTGATGTGACCTAATAGTGGCCTTTCAGTATCTAAAGGTGCCACATAAGAAGGAAAGAGACAGACTCCAGCAGGGTCTGCTGTGACAGAACAAGGGTCATAGCTCCAAACTAAAAGAAGGCAGATTTAGATTGGACATAAGGAAGATGTTTTGTACCATAAGGGCAGTGAGGCTCTGGAAAAAGGTTGCCCAGAGAGGTGATGGAAGCCCCCCTGTAGGAATAAGGTGACATTTCATTCTAGTTCAGAGTGTGACAACACTATACGGAACTGTAACATTGTGAATTCTTTCAGTCATTGGTTAAGAAACAGATTTACAACTACCTGGTGACTGGAGACAAAACTGTAACAATCTTGTGAAGGCCTCAGAACAAAACCTGTACTATAACACTCTTCTGAAAGTCGCAGAACAAACACATGATGTGCACAATGGAGAAGCCAAGTTAGTCCTGTTGCTTAAGGTGGTCTTGGGTCCTACCCCACCAATGACCCTCCACAACCACCAAGGTTGAACCACTTTTCTGAGTCTTAACTTGGAGGGCTGTGTATTGGTGTAACAAACCATAAGCCACTTTGGCTTGCAACACCTGTCTTGGGGGACATTCAAGGTCAGGCTTGATGGGGCTCTGAGCAACCTGATGTAGCTGTAGGTATCATCCCTGCTCACTGCAGGGGAGTTGGACTTGATGACCTTTAAAGGTCCCTCCCAACTCAAACAATTCTGATTCTTTAAGACAGCAAAGCCTTTTCCTCCTTCCCCATGCCCCAGAGCATGACATGCAATTCCAGGTACTCACCTTAGTTCCAACAAGTTCCAACAGCCACATTCAAGCAGCCTCTGATCCATGTGATTTGCAATACACTGTATGATATTACTCTGCACTCACAGTAAACCAAATGGAGTAATTCAGCTTTCAACCCTCTGTAAACAAACTGTAAACACTTGAAGAGAGGAGCATTTGGGACTTAGAAGCTTTCTTGGGTTTCAGAAGTTTTTCCACATAAAGGCTTATTCAAATCTACTTTCTTGGCTCTGTATTTAAATGAATGGTTACAGTAGAACAGTGATTAATTCTTCAGAGGAATTGATGCCACCTCCATACACACTGGCAGAAGTTCACATTGTACAAGTGGCTTAAATGAACTGCAGTTCTAAATTGAGACTCTGAAGAGAACAAAGCTTTCAGGACCTTACATTAAGACCCAGTATTAGAGGACCAACACTGGAATCCAAACCATTTGCTCTCACTATCCGATCAGTGGAAATCAGCACCTCCCGTGGAAATTAAGTTACCAGCAACTTGGCCCACAGTCCTGAGCAGCACTTGGTTTCTACCTGCAAAGCTTTTAAGGACACAAGAGTTTACAGCCATTTTAGTGGCATAACTGAATGCCAAAGTGTTTGCAAGATGGAATCTGCATTTTATGGCTTTGTTCAATGGTAATTCAAGTCCTATTACTAGTCTGTAACAGAAGAGCTGCTAACCAAGTGGACCTTGTTATCTGACAGACAGACATCCAGAGACAGTAAAAACTAGATGTATGATTACAGCAATTTCATTTTCCTTACATTTACCCTGTTTTAAATGATGTTTCCACTGCTGCCTCACCACACGGGTGTTGCTTTTAAAGCTTTTTAAACACAACACTGTGACCAGCTTCAGCAGCATCAGGCACACACTGCCATTCCCTCCACTCAGATACAGCTCACCTAAATAACTAATTTTAAGGGCTCCTAAGAATGGATGGAATACAGACACTGAAGAGTTAACCGTCAGCTTCCTGGATGCTGTTCAAACATGTATCTTCAGCTCCAACACAAAGCGCTTTCAATCAACACTAAGATCTTTGTTAAAAGCAAAATCCAGACCTTTGTAACAAAGACCACACAGGCTCACTGATCATTTACCACGCACTGGTTCTAGGAGAACCCCATCCTCCCTGTTCTGAGCTGGGATTTTGTTCCTTCCTTTGTTGCTTGTTCTCATTACTCTGCCTTCCCCTCTACGACATCTGCAGCCTGAGAAGTTCAAGAAAGATGCCATTTTTGCATTCCATTTGAAAATTATTTTAATACTATAAAACTCATTTGTTCACATATTTTGTACAAAAGAGGAGTTGTTTTCTCTTAATTACAGGAGAATTATTTAAACCTTGAGATTCCAGCTAGGTAGGTCCAAAATAAAGCAAGACTGGTTGTCCTGGTTCTGCAAGGTCCAAGTATGGCTCGCCCAAGGTCTCTTTCCAGTTTGGATCTCATGATTGTGGACCACCTTGATGGAAAGTACTTCACATCATTGACTCTTCGGAGGCTTGTAATGAATTCGGCAACGCTCATTAAATACCTGAAACACCAAAACAGAAGAGCAAAAGCAAATCAGGCTTTGTCAGAGTCTTCAGACTTCTGTTAACTGCTTCCTCCTGCCACACCCAGCTCAAGGCACCCAGTGTTATCATATCAATGAATGGCACTTACCAGCACATCCATCTCCATTGGCTTTCTCTCCTGGCTTTACTAAATCCAAAATGCACATCTCAGTGCTGGGGAACTGCACAGCACTAACATACTCCCCCACAGATAAGGCACTTATCATCCTTGCGGTCTGTCTACATCAAATACACTGAACTTTCTGGCTCATTGGTTGGTAGGAGAAGTTTTGTTATTGTTTTAAAGAGGGAGAGAAATGATCAGTGACAAGATCCTGACCAGCTGCGTTCTGTGAAGTTCACTGCGACATTTCAATCTGGGCACTGGATTCTTGTCTTTCCTGAGCAAATGCATTGTACTTAGTGGCAAGAGCTAAAAAGAGGTGCAAGTACTCTTGGAAGCCATGCCCATAGTTTCAGTTATTTGGCTGCAGGTGCTGCTGTTGCCAGCATTCCATGCAATGAACACACTGCTCTCACCCTACTTACCCTTGTCACCTTCTCTGGGTAGAATTTGGAGCATGGAACTAGAGACTGAAGATCACTTAATTGAGCTCGAGCTGCAGAGCTCAGCAAGCAGTCTGCTTACCCTAACAACGGCCAATAAGCACGACTATGTCAAGTACAGCAGTCTAAATCAAAAGCAAAACACGTAGGCCCAAAAAGTTGTCAGTGCTGTTATCAAGGAATTTAATTATTTACACTTTTAGCACCAAACTTTGACCAGGGCATGTCCTGAGAAGTGGCACGAGCACCACCTAGCACCAAGCCAAGGCAACAGCAATTACTAAGCCACTAGCAGCAACTCTGAAGCCCATGGAAGATCAATCCATAAGGTACTTTTTCAGCCTTAGAGGGAGGTGACAGTAGAGTTGGAGATAAAACCCAGGCAGACATTTCTCTCTAAGTCCTTCACTAAACACTTGCAAACTAAAACCTCTCTGCACCATGTGAGTACCTCACTGCTTCTCAACTAAACATTCTCAGCTCCCGAGAAAAGTCAGGCACTTCTGTCATTAACACAAGCTTAATGTAGCTACAGGAAATCACTGGTACTAGTGCTAAGTCCACCCCCTTTTAAAGTAAAATCAACAGTGCTGCTCCAATGAAATGTTTGCCACTGGTGTTGTTAAAGTTATGGTATTTCTTAGTCATATTCAAGCTGGCTCAAAATTAATTAAGCTTAAGGGCATGACTAATTAATTAAGGGCATTATAAGCTTTTCCAAACAGTACAGAGACTGAGTGGGAAAACATGTAAACATTCATTTAGCCTCCAGCAGGCTCTATTATGGTGATGACCTCCAAGAACACAGAAGACATTAAGTTTATTCCATTTACCCTGATGAAACAAACCTAGGTCTCATTTCTAAAGCTGAGATTAAGAAAGGAGTAGAGCATCTGGAGCCATAGATCCAGAAGGTGACACCAGAAAGCAACAGCAGGACTGCCCTGCACACTGGGATCATCCATCCAGGCCTGCAGAACAGACATGCTTACCAAGTCCCTAGCCACTGAGCAGGGCTGAGAAGGGATCTATGTGGGGAGCATTCTACAGTCCTTCTTCCCTACTAGATCAGCCTCATTTCTTTCCTTCACAGTGCCTCTGAAAAGCCCTGAAATCTGACTGAAAGCTCTGAAATGACTGACCTGAAACACTTGCCCCAGCACTGCCTGCACTGTTCCTAGTTAACCTGCCTCATAAGCATTTGTCCCACAGTTCTAGGGCAAGACAGCTCAAACCCATGGTACAGAGCTACATTGCTTTCTAAAATGATGAATTACCTTCCAGCTTCTGTCATTTACCACTTCTTCAACATTCAGCTCCGACTGCATCAATTTCAACTGTAAAAAAATAACAGACAAAGATGTTATTGTCAAGATGTTCCTTGCAGCCATCAGTACTCGCTACCTCTGCAACTTCTGTGACAAAAACCCAGTACCAGGTGCAAACTGAACTTAATCATCCTGAAAGCCTGGTCCTTCCATTCAGCCAATACTTTGGGCAGGCTAAGGAAGCCTGCAAGGGGCACAAGTTACTACTGGTTATTAATTCAGTCTTAAATATCTCCTGTCAGGATTTGATAGAATGAACTGATCAGCCTTAATGTTTCCACAGACAAATATTACTTGTGGTTGAATAGCACTCAGCACCAGGGATAGCAGTGCTGTGCTTAGCTTTGTAGCCTTGAGTTCTCAGTCTTCCACTCATATATTACTGGAGTCAAACAAGATAGTTAGCAACAGAATTAGGGGAAAATCATAGATTTCTGATTTAGAATTAAGATCAAGAAGGTATAATTTTATAGGAAGTCCCCCAGTTTGTATCACTAGCAGTATGAGAGAAGCACAAATAATAAAGAGTAAAATAGATCTGTATTGAAAGCAAATAAAAACGTATTTGAAAGGCATAGTCTTAAAATAGGAAATGCACTGTCAAGAGAAATTACCTAAAAAACAGAACCAACAACAAAACTGAACTCCTGGAGAAGGAAAGGAAAAAGGGAGGGGGTTGGGGGGGGAAGTGTAAATTTGAGGTCACTTGACTGAAGGATTTCTGAGATGTTCACCAATTATGGATGATAACCTGTAGTTATTAAACATCACTGCAACCTTCTCGTTGGTTTTAGTGATAAGCTCAGAAACAAAGTGATTTAAAGAACTGACTGCAAACAAAACTTGCAGAAAATTCTAAGCTATCATACTAGCTTTCCCAAAGTATCACTGAATCAATCAACTCAAGACCTCCAAGATCACCCAGTCCAACCAGCCACCTATTACCAACATTTCCCCACTAAACCACGGCCCTTAGTACAACAGCTACATGTTCCTTGAACACCTCCAAGGATGGTGACTCAACCACCTTCCTGGACAGCCCATTCCAGTGCCTGACCACTCTTTGGGAGGAATTTCTCCTAGCACCCAAGCTGAGCATCCCCTAGCACAACTTGAGGCCATTCCTTCTCATTCTGTCGCTAGTCACGTGGGGGAAGAGGCTGAGCCCCACCTCACTACAACCTCCTCTCAGGTAGCTGTGGAGAGCTTCTCTCTCCACTGAGACTCCTCTTCTCCAGACTAAAAAGTCCCAGTTCCCTCAGCCTCTCTTCTTAAGACCTGTGCTCCAGATCCTTCACCAGTTTCATTGTCCTTCCCTGGACATGCTCCAGAGACTCAATGTCTCTCTCATAGTGAGGGAGCCAAAACAGAACATTGTACTCAAAGTGCAGCCTTACTAGAGCTGAGTACAGGGGTATAAGTAATGGGTGGATGCTCATTTTAAGTTCTGAAAGTTAAGACTTTAAGGGCAAAACCACTTGCCTGACACGTGGTTCTTCAAATATGAGTTGGCATCAGAGCACTTCTCCAAAAGCAAATGTCAAATAGTTCATTCAACGCCTGGAAATATCAAACGATGGACACTCACCCCTTGAGTTCCAGTCATCCCTCCAGGAAGTTCAAATGCATATCACTGCTCTGGAAAGAAATGCTCTTTCAAACCTCTGCTATGCCATCTAGCTCACCTCTGGTGAAGAACACCTTTCATCCAGAGGCTACGAGGCTGGGGTTCTGCACATTACAATCCCTTGTGCAAATCCAGAAGTCCTTCTCACACAAGCTAAACTAAATACTAACAACAACAACAACAAAAATTGCTTAACTGGAATTCAAAGCTTCCTGGCAGCTCGTCAAAGTGGACAGCAACCTTGATTAATACAACGAATAAGATGCTTCTCAGGCTAATGGTGAAGAAGGATGGCTTTAGGGCAGCATAGCTGTATGGTACAAGAGATAAATGTAAAGAACACTTCATTATCTTCTAGTGATTGTACCTCGGCACCTACAGCCACCATCTGCAGTCGCGCTACTTTTCACAAGAACTCAAAAAGGCAAAAGAAACTTCCAGACAAGTTGAAGAGAGTAAATAGTTACGTCCTACTAAGAGACATTTGTCAGCAAAGTTTAAAGTACATTGTGGAGAGGCACATATGTTTTTCTAGGCATCTGGGTAGTGGAATTTCAGAAGATGTGCCATATACAGGATAAAAGCAGTTCTGTTCTGTTCTTATGGTTCTCACAAATCCAGCTGATAAGAACAGGAGCAACACTGCCTGAGTTCCACTGCCTAAGCTGGGGTTGTTCAGCCTGGTGAAGGCTGAAAGGGTGGCCTTTCAGCATCTGAAAGGGGGGCTATAAGAAGGGAACAGACAAGAGGAAATGATTTCTAACTACAAGAGGGCAGACTTAGACCGGATACAAGGAAAATCTTTTTTTGCAATGAGTGATGAAGCACTAGAACAGGTTGCCCAGAGATGCCCCGACCCTGGAGACACTCGAAATCAGGGTGGACATCGCCCTGACTGAGTTGCAGATATCTCTGTTCATCGCAGGGGATTTGGACTAGATGGCCTTTTAAAGATCCCTTCCAACACAAAAAATTGCATTCTGTGAAGTCAGCATCCCATTCAGGTTCTCTCCACCAAGGAGATCTTTCCATACTGGAAGACAACCCCCATCTAAGTGACCTCTCAAGATCTCCACCACTCACCTTTGTCTGCTCTTTCCTGAGTTGCTTTAATAACGCTACATCATCCTGTGCCTTTTCCCTCTCTTCTCTGAGAGTTTTCACTACACTGGAAGTCTGAGCAATGCAGTTTTTGATGATTCTCTCTCGGCTGGTGTGAGCTTCCATCAGCTAAGTGGGAAGAGGGAAAGTCACAAGTAGGTCAGACATCAAATTAAAGAAACTTTATAGAATCAAAGTATTGTTGTGCCTACAGAACTCTCTTTGTCTCCATAATCCATATGTTAGAAGCAACACTGCTTTAAGCAGTAGGTACTAACTTGGTCTGATGGTAAAAGTTAAAGATACGCATGCAGATGACATACAAGCAAGTATTTTTGAGCACTTTAGTGGGCACCACGCACTGGAAAATCTCCATAAGTGAGCAGAAATTAAAGGAACAGACACTTACGGACTCATAGAGCTCTTTACATGTCTGGCTGGCGTCAACTTTTCCTACAAAGGAGGCTGTAGGAATTGTAGTGTTTAATTCATGGACGATTCTGTCATCGATCGTCCTCATCACCCTGAGCAACTCCTGCATTAAATAAAAACAAATTTCAAAAACAAACTGTTTTACCCAAGAGAATTATCATGCAGAACCCTACAGGCACAGCAGGGCTGAAGACAGAATCACAGAATGACCTGGGTTGGAAGGGACCTCAAGGATCAGGAAGGCTGCAGCCCCAGCCTGCTCCGTGTGGAAGCAGCAGGCCTCTAGGAGGGCTCATAGTATTGAGAGCAGCGCCCACAGACCGAGCTGAGCCACCACACTTGGAGCAGCCCACGGGCTCCCACACGCAGCCTTACTCCATGAAGCTGTGCAGCCCGGTCACGTCTAGCTACGAGCCCTATGGCACAGGCTCTCCCGGCGGGCAGGGCAGCGCTGGGGCAGCTCATTCTGCTCCCGGCTGCGAGACAAGGAAGGCCGGAGCCCCCATGTGCACGGTGAGGGTGCTACCGAAGGGCGGGCGGGCGGACGGGACAAGGAGGGGGGGGCCCGAGGGCACAGCGGCCGGGCGGTCTCGCAGTACCGCAGCTCACAGCAGCCCGCAGCCCCGCACAGCGCCCCGGGCTCGGCCCCGCCGCCCCGCAGCACGATCCCGTCAGCGGCGCTACCTGGAACTCAGCGAAGTCCTCGCAGCTCACCCCGCTGCTGGGCGCCGCCATACTGGAAAGGCCGAGGGCGAAGCGGCGGCCAATCGGGCGGGGAAGGCGGGGCCAAGCGGGGCCGGGCGGGCCCTGCCTGGGGTTGGAGTGGGGCTGGAGCTGCCGGAGGTCGCCGTCGAGCCGCGGGGAGAACGGGCCTCCCGCCGCCCCCCTCCAATCGCCGGGCCGGGGCGGAGCGCTGCGGAGCGGTGACATTGAGGGGAGCTGTGCAGGGCTGGGCCGAGAGCAGCGGCATGTGGGGCCGAGCGGGTGAGTGGCGGGGAGCCGAGCGGGTGTCTGTCTGTCCGTCCGTCCTCCCTTTGGGCCGGGGGACGCGTAATGTGGAGCTCGGAGCCCCCGAGGGGTCCTGGACCCGGCGCGGCCCCGCAGCACGGGAGGTGCGGGGCCTCCGGGCTGAGCCACAGACGGGAAAGGAACGGGCTGCAGTGCCTCGTTGTTGCTGATCATCTGAAGACCTTGAACGCTGCTTGAATTTATTTCAAGTACCCTTAAGGGCAATTTATTTTAAGTACCCTTTTATCTTCCAGTTTTTTGTTTTGTTTTGTTTTCTCGCCTGTGTCCCAGTAGATAGGTTCCTTGACGTGATGTTATGTCTTGTGCAGGAGAACACGCTCGTAAGCTGTGATCAGTCACTCTTGTTACTCTATATATGCTTAAACTCGAGTGATATATTTTAGGATTTGTAAAATTGACTTTAATTTCTTTATTAGATTCGGATGGTTCGTGCAGTCATCTTTATTAGATTTCACGGATTATTATATCTGTAGTTTCTTTCATAGCATTAGATTTGTACCTACTGTTCTTATTTCTTGTTTTCTCTTGGGGCTGTGCGGGGGGGGGGGAACAACCTCCTACCTAAAAGCCAACCTTCTCACTGCTTCACCTTCTGAGTTAGACCTACCCCTTGTGTTTCCTCTGCTTGCTCTTCAGAGAAGGCTGTGAAGCTGCTGGAAAGAAACATTCCCTGCTTTCTGAGGATGAGTCGGGGAGTGGGGCCGAAGGTGAGCAGGAGGCTCTGCAGCAAGCCCCAGGAGGAAAGTCCAGTTCAGCCAAGAGGTGAGCTTGTGATAAAGGCCATGTTACGTTTCTTGCTGTTTCTTGTTACTGGTTCCCTCCTTGACTTATTGACGCTGGATCAAAGGGGTGTACAGATGTGAAGCAATGAAAAACCCCTCGTCTGTACCAGGGTAAGATCAAGAATCTCTTTAACATCGTTATGTCTCCAGTAATGGATAATAAAGGGGGTGACCCTTGTGTTTTTGTAGGGACTAAAAGGAATGGTGATGCATAGCAAGGATCTGAGGGGGAGTGTTCCCTACGCTGCTTCCCAGAGACAGAGTCTTTGTGTTTAATGGTCCTTGTTGGATTTTTGTTCTGTAAATTTGTGAAGTATTCTGAGGTTGAAACTATTTTTAGCACCCACATCCTCTGGGAAGGGATTCTTCAGTTCAACAGCACTGTGAGAAAGTATCTACTTCTTATATTTGTTTTTGAATCTGTCATATGCTGTTTTTCCTCTGTTCTTCATTCAGTGCTCTCTCCAAAGCGGTGCCATTGTGGCCCTCGTTCACAGCATCACTTACAGTGCTGGTGCCCTCTGTTGTGCTGGAGGGGAACTCGGTTGGTGCTTTTCCAAGTTGATGGGTTTTGGTGTCATACAGTGTTTGTTCTATGGCAGCCGCTCCACACCTGTGATCGCCCTTAGGAAATTTGACTGTTTTTGAGACAAAGGCCCAATGTTTCACACGCTTTTCAGAGTTGTGTTTTTGTACAGTGACATAGTAACTCTTTTGTGTTGCTCTCTGTTCCTTTCCTTATCTGAAAGATAAGTCAGGCAGTGGAATGGGCTGCCCAGGGAGGTGGTGGAGTCACCGACCCTGGACGTGTTCAAGGAACGTTTGGATGTCGTGTTGAGGGACATGGTTTAGTGAGAGCTATTGGCGATGGGTGGATGGTTGGACTGGGTGATCTTGTAGGTCTTTTCCAACCTTGGTGATTCTGTGATTTTGAGCATTTTGTTTATGGAGGTTGAAAAGCCTGAGATGAAAATTAAGGATCTGGTCTTTGCTTATGATCACCTGGTTGTTTAGACAAATACCTACAAATAAGACATTTCTGACTCCCTGGAAAGCTTAAAATTCTTTGATGCTACAGAACAGGATGTTGGCTTTTCTATAGCAGTTCCATTTGTTTTCTTTCAACTAACGCAAAAGTAGTAGGAAGGCTCTAATGTCACAGTTTAGGAAGCTTAGATGCAAATTTAGAGCTGCAGAAGAAAGATTGTGAACGAGATTTGGCCTTCCCATCTAATCTACCCTCAGTTTAATCCATGTTCAGAAGTTTATTAATCTGACCATGCGATAACCTTTTTGTTCTGTAACCAATGCTAGGAATTGTACATAAAATTCTGCATTACTCAATCTAACCAGTTAGGGATTCAGCTTTTCTGATTGTCTTTTTTGGCTGGTTGGCTGCTTTTATTGTAGGTCGGCCTGTTTTGCGGGTGCCTGGACACAAGCCTACAGAATGGGAGAAGAAATGTTTGCTGTGGGCAGGTCATTTCAAGAAGCCAGAGGATATACCAGAGGTCGTCTCGTAAGTGCCAGTTTCAAAGCTGAGAAAGTGCCATTGCCTGCACAGGAATAAGTTATCTGAATGCAAATCCAAAATACCTTTTCTGAAGGAAAATGGGTTTCTACAGCTGCTGTAATTGTATCATCTTGTAGATGAGGTTACGTGACCTGGAGAATTCTGGATTGCTGAGCTGATTTAGATGTAAATCATTTAGATTTTTTCCTGAAGGGATGACCAGTGTCTGTCAGTTGTTTCATTAGTAAGACATCACGTCCATTAATTTTTATTCATCCAATCAAAAAAGATCTTTGCAAATATTAGCATGAGCTTTTTCTTCAGCTCAGGACTCTGCAATGGTGATCAAACCACTCTTGTACTCCCCTCCAAAGGAAAGACCAAAAGCTTTTCAGTTCTTATGTCCTACATGACTTACCATGTCAAACCATCATCACGTCATGGGTTAAAACATGATGCAGGATTCCACATTCAGTCATGTTAGTGTAAAGTGTTAGTATCCCAGTCCTGTTAATTCCATTAGCTATGTTAGTCTTTGGATATAATTATTTTGTGCCATAATGTTGATGCTTTTCAATTCACCTATAATTTCATAGTATGCTAAATTTAATCAGTGAGCATATTAGACTTCCTTAAGAAGGGAATCATCCACTCTAAATTCTGCAAGAAGAGTTAAATATATAGGAGCAGGTCGATGGTTAGTATGGAAAGGATGCCTGGAACAGTGTTACACTTCATTGGTCCTTCTCATAATACAAACTTTCCATTTCCTGTAATTGAGATTTGGTAGAATGATCTTCCAGTAACGAGTCTGTTCTTTTATTACTTCTTGAGGCTTGATGCAATCCGAGCAGCACAGACCACACTGCGGGTGAAGTTCAGCTACGTAATGATCGCCTTGACAATAGTGGGGTGCATAGTGATGGTGATCAGAGGGAAGCAGGTAAGTGTAAATTTTTGGCTGGTGAGTACAAACGCATCTTAACATAAATTCCTCAGTTCCTCCTTTGGATTCTTAGAGCTGTTTGTCCTTCCAGTTCCTCAGAAAGTAATGCTCACTGATTAATTCCCAGGCTAGAAAAGGGTGATATTACTGTTAGACTGTATGTACTAAAGCAGTCTTTATCTCCCATGGCCTTCCCACCCCAGCAAAATGCTTAATCTTATCTTGCGCTGCTTTAACTCCTTAGTTTTGCTGACAGGCTGCAAGAGTTTGAAAAGAAAAGTAGTTTTCTGTTCTGTTAATCTGGTAGATGGGTAAATGTTCCTTGGGCCAAAAGGATCCATGCAGTTAATCACGTGGCAAACTATTACAAATCACCGTACCTCTCTATGCACTGCAACAGCAAATAGGAGCATTTCTTCACCCAGACTGAGAATTGTCAGTCTTTAAACAGTGGTGAGGTAGGGCAAGCACTAATTCTGTGCTCTTTAATTGTATTAGAAAAGTCTCCCTTTACTCTTAATAGTACATTTATTTTTTTTCAATTATTGTTTAATTGAAAAAGCTGAATATTTAATAGGAAAGCCCCCAAGTGCTGTAGACACTGAGCAACCATCCTCTCTCTACTCCTAGGCTGCCTTTCCCTAAAGCCATTCTGCTGATTACAATGTTTCACTCTTCTTTCTGTTGACAACATTTTTAGGTAACCTTTAAAACTGAGTCTCAATGCCAGCCCTGTAAGTTATTGAAGTGCTAACACTTCTACTTGTCTGCATTCACTTCTCAAAATACAAAAGGATGCAGCACTGAGATGAATCAGTGGAAAGGTTTCTCCTTGGTGTCAGCAGAAGAAATCAAAGACTAACCATTCCCATAAGTTCTTCTCTCAGAGTATGAACACGAACGCTGGAAAAGAGGACAACTCCTTTGGGACCTCAGTTTTCACAGCAGCTGTAGTCTATTATATTTAATTTTTTGTTTGCAGTACTTCTGAAGATGAGATTAGAACTAAATACTGACCATAAGCACAGAATACATCTGCTTGGGCTATTAACAGAAGGGCTTAACTTGTTCCCAGAGAAATGAGTTGAAACTAAAATTATCTGGATGCTGAATTTTAACCCTCTCTTTTCCAGTTATTGCCTTGGTGAGGATAGGCAAGATATCTTGTAAGCAATTCATCTGTGTGGTCCTTTAGGTGATGCTTTCTACTCATGCTTTGTCCTTATTTTGTAGGCAATAAAAAGGCACGAATCTCTTACAAGCATTAATTTGGAGAAGAAAGCTCAATGGAGGGAAGAAGCTTCTCAGAGCACATCTGCTAAACCTTAGAGGAGAAAAGGAAGAAGCCAGGAATGGAGGAAGAAAAGCTAAAGTCCCATTCAGCTCCTTTTCAGCGAGTTTCATGTATTTTGTGCTCAGCACTCGTGTTCAAGAATGAATGCATTATCCTGTAATCATTAAAAACAATGTTTCCTTCCTGGTACCTTTCCTCCAAACCCTTTCTCAATTCCTGTAACTTTATTTTGTTCACTAACTGTATAACAACTCATTACTTCAGTTGTCCTACTCCAGCTCCCTTCAGGAAAAATATGTATTCTGTATTTACAGGCTCCCAGTTATTAGGCAAGTCCTTGACTTGAGAGCAATTGCACTACATTAACACTGTCAAAATGATTCAGAAGTCACTGGAAATCTTGCTTACTTATTCTAGGTCCCAAATATTCTCGCCTAAGAAGAGGAGAGACAATGATAGTGAAATAGCATTCCACAGAAACAATGTGCTGTAAATAAGAACCATGTTTTCTGATGTAGTTGTGGGTTTGTTTTTTTTAACAATGGAGTTGGAGACCAGTATTTTTTCCTTCTTCCAGTTCCAGATTGGGGTCACTGTGGCTGTTCAGATGTATTTTCCAAGGACTGCCTGTTAACTGGTCCCCAGGGACTCCAGAAACAGAAGAGGCTTGTTTGACAGATGTAGTTTGTGAATATTTTGCTACCATGAGGCAGAGCAGGCTCACACGTATTTTCCATTCAGTTAATACCTAGAGGAAGTCATGCTTAATCCACTGCAGTAACGTAAATAGATCTTTTATGACAGCTTTGGTTCCTTGTCACACTACTAAGCATACAGGTGCCTGTGCTAACACTGAATAAAAGGAGCACAGCAACCTGAAATAATGCCTGGAGAGAAACCTGTGATTTTATTTATGCTTGGTGATGGCAGAACCTAGAACTACGCATCTCTCAGAAGCATTCCACTTTCATTAAGCACCACTGAATGCACTCTATCTAGCAGCAGGTATCATCTATTTCTGTATATAGATCTTGGAAAGCAACACACTAGAGCAGCAACATTGAACTGATGAGGTCATAGCTTTGGCCTATGCTGTTATAACACTTCCTGATGATAAACAACATATTAATTACTTAGAACAACATTTAATTTTCTCCCTCCCCTGTGCCTTAGTCTGAAACATCATTTACTTCTCATTCCAAGAAGTAAAATTACTAATCCTACACCTGCACCTTTTAACTATACCTGTTCCAGATACGTCTCACTGTCTCATCCTTCTTTTAAGTGCTTACAGCAACACTGAGAAGGTTCCTGTAAAAAAGAGTTTCAATGAAGCTGAATACGAAGTTGACGTATTTTCCCCATTCTACTCACAGGTCTCTTGTTTATACCTATGAGAATTACGTTAGCCACCCAGAATCACGCCAGGCAATCAATGGTCGAGTGGTAACGTAAAAAGATCCTCACATTTTTTCAGAAGCACTTAATCTCCAAAACAGAGTCCTTGACATGTGGCCTGAATGTTATTTATTAGATGGGTATGTTACACCACGCATTTGCCTCTATCAAAATACAAACATTTGGATTGCCCTTGGTTTACCAGGTAGTTCTGATTAGTCTGTATCAGTAGGCTCTTCCTTTCATCATGCACAAGTCAGTTCTCCCTTCCATAACTCGTGTAATTTGCACCCTTGTTAGAAATCTTGTTTCTTTTCAAGTCGTTAGTAAGACTAAATAGAGCAAAGACAAGAACTGCTTGCTGGAAGATCCTGATGCAAATACATTCAATTGAGCACCGTTTCAAATCAAATTGAGACCTATGAGTTAGCCACATTTTAATCCATTTAATGTGTGCCACGTTGACTTCCGTATTGTTTTAGTTCTCAGTCAAAATATAACGCAGTACCAGTCAAATGCTTTACACGGTGTAAGTATATACAACAACAATATTACCTGTGTCAACCAAGCCTGTCACTTCAAATAAACATACCAAGTTGAAAGATTGATACTTATCTGCTCTGAACTCACATATCCACTGCAAAAGTAACAAACACTGGCTAGGCTCCTTACACAGGAAGGCACACCATTCAGCTTAAATGGACTCAGTTTTAATTCGCTCATTTCGAGGCAATTGTCATTTTTCTCTTGGGGGCAGGGGAGGGAAACGCCAATGCACCACATTGTTTTCACTAGCCTGGAAGAGAAAACACTTATATATATAGATATATAGATATGTATATATATACACACATACGCGTGTGTGTGTATATATATATACACGTGTGTGTGTATATATGTATATATACACACAAGTGTATATATACACAGAATATACATATATGAATATACAGAATATATGCACACACACTTCGCTCAGATTTGTTTACAAAATATGTAGCATTTTTTTTATACCATCCAATAAGAGGTAAATGATTTTAAACAAATCTTATAGAAATGACATGTTATTGGAAATTTACACGTAAAAAAATCCAGCACAAAAAAATCCAAAAGCTAAAACAAGATTTTGCTACTAATCAGTGCTTCTATCACCCTTCAAGAAAAGAGAAACACAGTTATTTATGTGTGATGTAAAGGCAACATTGAGGGTTTCTTTCGTTTTTTAAATTAATCACCAAATTTAACCCCCTAAGATTACAAAGAATCAAAGTTCATTTACAGATCAAGTGCAGTAAACTAAATGTTCCTTCAGCACAAAGCAGCACTAGAAAATAACTGGGAGAGGGAAGGGGGAGGCCAACTGGCTTAGCTAGGGAGGCAGTAGGTGGCTTCTGCAGCAGCCACATGGGTCAGTCTCCATCCTGAAGCACAGACAGAACCAAAGATTGTATTTAAATACCAATGACACAGAGTTGATGTGTTCAGGCCTTCGCCTAGCTTCTTTCAGCACTTGGACAAGCGATTTATATATTCGTATTATCCTGTATACAGTGGGCTGGTTTTGCTTTTGCAGTGGCTTGTCACTGAGAGGAGTCGTAAGGAGGATCTTGCAGACAGTTCTGCCGCTAACATTTACCACAGGTACACGACGCTGCAGGTGTCAGAGGCGTTTTTGAAATGTTTACGCTGGACAAATGCGTGTTGTTACAAATGTTCCAAATGGCTTGAAAGAACACAGCCCATTGCTGGGGGGTGAGGGGGCAGATAGGCTGGAGAATCCATTGCCTGTACAGAAATGGAACTGCCACTTACAATCACATGGCATCTCCCCGTTTCTGAAGAGTTCGGTGTCGATGTCAGCTGAACTCAGTGAGAAGTGGCCGGCCTTTGCAACAGATGTCTGTGATCCAAGCAGACTGCAGAGCCAAGAACATGCTGCTAGCAGGGCAGTCTACAGCTGTGGGATGACAGCTGTCATGCAGTCAGCAATGCCTTATAGATGTCACCTGTAGGAACCAAGCATTCCATGCTAGCTCACCTGAAGTCCCATAAACAGCAGAAGGAATAATGAAATGAAAGGGCCAGGTGGATCTGGGTGTAATATTAACCATCCTTTGAGCATGGTGTCATTTTAGTTCTTAAATACGAGGCTTGAGCAGTAGGACTCTGTTGGGAGAGTTGGAAAGGAAGCTCTTGTCTTGTGAAAATGAAAAGGAGGTCTAACACTCCTTGTGCTAAGTTTTACAAATTAAGATTTTGTGTTCAGAAGGTAACATTTCAGAACTCAGTTCAAGTCAAGCTGTGTAAAAATGTAAAGAGGCAGATAGAAATTTTTCAGCCATAACTCTACTACTGAGGACCAGACTTCGTAGCACGCAGTCAGGAAGGGCTGGATTTTAAGGTAGGCCTGGCCGGATTATACTGTGCTGGCAAGCAAAATGAGGGTAGTTTCTCCATTCTAAAAGCTGTTTCAAAAAGTCATGTCTGGGGGGAGGTTGGTAGGAGTGACCTATTCACAGGTCCCTTTTTGTGGATGGAAAGACTGAGAAGGTATGCAGATCTCCACAGCGGTCTGCAGTCCACATTGAGAGCTCAGTGTTGAGAAGGGGTAGGACCATGTGTGTTCAGTATTCTTAAGAGCCAGAAAACACTCCCATTGGAGCTTGTTGTTGCAGGAGATAAAAGACTTATTCCATTATTTGTAATGACCTATATTCCAATAGCTCCAGCTGGCACATACAGCGAAGGAGATACATTCCATATGAAGATTTAACACATCTCACACAGCGATCCAAAGAGGCCTCCAGAGAAAAGTATGGGAAGTGAATTCAGCCACATTCTCAGAAAGTCTGAAAGTCTCCCTGGAACTGCAGGCACACACTGCAGTAAATACATGAGAAAGGCAGCCTTACCTTGGATGCCAGGAGTGCGGGGGGCTAGTGGAGGTGGGATACTTTTCTTGTAATAGGAGTAGGGAATATCTCAAAGTATAGAAATGTGCCTCAACCTCACGAAGATGACAGCGGAGAGGTTCAGATTCTAGAGAAGAAGTGTGATTCCGGCAACCCCTTGCCAAGAAGGGGGCATCCTGCCACAGAGAGCCAAAAGTTTTCCAGACGTATGTAAGAGAATGTGCACAAGGCAAGCAAATGAGCGCAAACAGGGTTATGGAAAACACTGAGAGAATCACTCCACAGGTGGCTTGTGGCTCAACAACAGGATTGGCTAGGTAGAGGAGCACACAGCACGGAGGCACCTCAGAGCTGGAAGCCTTCCATGGGAGCCTCACACTGCTGGAAGATGTACTGCTGCTGGCTGAGATCCACCTGTGGGGCGATGCTACTATCTTCATCCTCTGTTCCAAAGTAGTGCTCAATCAGATCAAATGCCTTCTGATAAATCTCTTGATTCTCGTGGCTCTGGAGGAATTCAATCTTGTCAAGGCCTGCACGGAAAAGAAATATGCAAAAGTTACAGCTTGGTGAAGCACTACAACCAATGATCGTATTCAGTCTGTTTTAAACATCACATTCCATCAATCAAAGAAAGAGATCTGGACATTTTTGTGCCGTTAGGTGGCTAACTAATCACATATCTCCGTGGCCAGCTGTATCTGTGCCAAAAGAGTGTATGCATACACCAACAGGGAATTCGTGCTTTGCCTCTCTACTGTATAGACCTAGAAACAAGAGGGAACAACCTCTGAGTCCAAGTGATCCAGAAGAGAAGGAATTTCATGGGTCCTTAAGTCTACCAATTTCAGCTGCTGTTAACAGAATGAATACTCAAATTCACCTGGAATCTGTCAGTCAGAATCTTCCAGAAACTTCAATTATTTTATTCCATAGAGACATTTAAAACTAACTGGTTTTTACTGTGCATCTGGCACACATACAACATATAACATAACTGAACTGACATGACATAGACACACCTTTATGGCCATACAAGCTCAGGCCTTTTAACAAGAAAACTAACCTAAAAGAGTAGCAGTACTTCAGAATCTGGATGAAACAACTGCAGTAAATAGCAAAACAAAGGCAAACCAGGAAGTTAATGCTGCTGGCTGAATTCTACAGGGCAGCAGAGAGGAAAAAGGCCTGAAAACTGTGCAACAGAACAGAGCTCCTGAAGTTTATCTGCTGTGGAGGGAACGTACTACAGGCTGAATGATACTCAGAAGGCTTCCTCAAAGTGAAAAAGACAGGAAAGACCACCTGCATACACTGTATCAAGCTACAGAAAAAGAAAGTAAATTATGAAGTACATCGGTAGATGAAAACTTATTAACAGTGATAAGGAAATCAATTCAATCTGGTCTACTGAAAGTCTAATGGATCCATGGTTATTGCTTTAAGACCTGCCATCCACAGATGTTTTGCTCATACCATATGCCTCCTCAATAAGAGCGCAGTAAGGATTAATGCCGGTGCCGCTGCGCTTGGATTCCTGCTCTCCAAGCCTCAAGATGTTCTCCAGCCCACTCAGTGCTACTTGCACTATCTTTGAATCCATTACAGTAAGGAGGTCGCAGAGTGGTTTGATGCATCCCAATTCTACTAAATATCTGAAAAACATTACAAACGATTAATCAGGTTCTGTGTGAAGTTACAGCAGATATTATTTAAGCATTTAGTGTGAAGGACTAAGCACCAAAACAGAAAAAAATATCAACTTTATCAGAGAAACAGAAAAACTACAGACAGCTATTTGTACCTTACCAATTCTGCCAAAGCATTGAAAATATCCTATACGTCATCTGCCTATTTTATTTATTTCTTTATGTATAATTTGATTTTCTAGATTATATTTATACAAATCTTACTTTACCTATAAGTTTTAAATGAATATTATTAATATGGACTATGATTGAAATGAAATATGATTTGTAACATTAAGTATTTACTACAAACAAAATTGCATGTAAGCGTAGTATATTAGTATAAGAAACAGAAAGAACAATGCACATGATGCCCTAGTCTCAGTGGCCTGGCAGTAGGTCTTGGAACTGTTCCTCTCCAGTCTGTTAACGTATTTTATTCCATTCAGAAATGACAGCTGTGAAATAAGTTTAAATTTTAATTTTTCCACATAAGAGAATTGGTTCAATTAATGAAATAAAATATTAAATTCCCATGTGATTTCTCTCTATACAGGCTCATTCACAACTCAGTCCAAGAATGACATCTCTGTAGACAAATACTGGAGGCGCACGATTGTACACAGCACCTGTCAGAACTGTACTGACTCCTTACAGAAAAGTTATCCAGCCTCTAGATTACTAATTTGGTTCCTTGAATAAGCACTTGTTCACCCAACTGCACTGAAATATATGTATTGTTCCATACTTGATCTGTTCAGCAGAGCCTCCAGACGTTGCATTTGTGATTGCCCAAGCTGCTTCCTTCCTTGTTCGAAACTCGGCTGTTTGCAAAATATTTATAAGAGCTGGAAAGATATGAGCATCAATGACTGTCTGCAAAAAAGAAATGACACATCAGGGTTATAATTAGAATTAGAAATAAATTCCTTGCGCTGGCTCATTTCATGTCTATGCTCAGAACCGCACATTAAACAATGAAGCAAACTTCTCAATGGGCAAAAATCAGTTTATAGCTTTAAATTCAAAACCCAAATTATCACTGGGTTAAATGATTATTCCAAATTAAACAGATCAGGTGAAACTTCCTTCATATCAAATGGGCCACTTAATTATATTCTGACAGCAAGAGAATGCCATATTTCCCTTACTTTCCAGACAGTGAACCACTCAGCTATTAAGTCAGCAAACCACTAAGTCATTAGGACTCCCTAAACAGAAAAAAAGACTTCATAAGCCTATAAGAGTATGACACTCTATTTTGACTTGATTAGACAACAGGACAAAGAGAGAATGTATTTTAAGAACTAAGAATTCCATAAAGCAACCGAATGCCATCATGTTCCTTCCTGGTATAAAGACAAAGCTACAGATTGTTTGATAAAACGCTTAACTGCACAGCCTATCAAACTCATACAAGTCAAATAAGTATTTAGCAGCTCAACATTTCTAGTAACTTCTGTAAAGGACATTCTGCAGTAAGAGCCAAATGAAATTACTTAAGTACTATACCCATGATAAAGATCTGAAACAATTTCCCAAGTATCACAAGCTTAGGGAAGATTTTTAAACAACTCTTTTGTAAGCACATCATCACAGAACTGGCAACATCAAATTCAAAGCCAAAGAGATTCATTGCAAGGAGCTCCATAGAGCAGAACAGACTGCATCCAACATAAAGCTACGGACAGTTCTCCTTCTTTTACCCTTCCTGTTTATCTGGGCGTCCATGCTGCATTAACTTGCAAATCCACAGGTGCACGAGTTTTATCAACAGTTCCATCAACAGTCTCCCTTTCATAGAATGCATGTTTCTGTAAAAGCAACCTATGGGCTCCATGTAAAAACAGTGTACCAGTTTGACAACCATCGCAAAACACAACTTAAAGGAGTTTGATAACAGAAAGCTCTTTTACATTTGCCTGTTTGCTAGCAATGAAAGGTTTCATATTTGTTTTAGGTTCGGAGGAAAAGGCCTTCTAAGAGTGAGAAGTTTGAACATAAATCCTTTTCTATTTTCTGCACTGATAAAGGTACTGAGCACTACAGTCTACACAACCCTGCTGCCAAACTCCACCTTCTGAAAGAACAGTAATAGACACTAATAATGGAATGTAAGAAACCCCAAAGAAGGGTTTCATAACTCTCTCTCAGGTGTATCTCCTGGCTTCACTGATCAAAAAGCAACTTCCCTGGAGTCTACAATAGCATATTTTGAAGGAAATCCTTAAAGAGCATAAGCTTCAGTGTGATGGAAAAAATAAAGTACTAAAAATGCTTGCAGTACCTATTATTTCAAAGCCCATGTCTCAGCCTTTCCTACAGTGGTTATTCTTGAACTAGAATACACAAGGATTCCTAACTCTGACATTTTACATGGAAACAACGCTTATTCTAGAAGTAGGTCACACATTCCTCTCAAGTACATTTGTTTACATGATAACAGAGAAATACTGAAATACTGAAATAGATTTTCCTCTTGAAGAAAAGCACACCTCAGGCAGAGCAAAATCCTGAAGGACTGCAGTAGGATAAGATCCTACAAGCAAAGATTTTAAAAGTGTTAAATCATTTTTTCCCCTCTTACCACAGAGTCTGCGTCTGATATGGAAGTGTGTTGAAAACTGAAGTAATGTGGTGAATATAAAAGAGTTCAAGCTCACTATATCTTTTAAGTAAAATGAACTATTAAGGCACTTCAGTAACGATGCCACTCATGTTTCTACAGCACCCTATAGCAATTCCCTCTACTTATCCCTTAGTCTGTGTAGTTGCTCTTCACACAGAATCAAACTGACACTTTATGGTCTTCCTTAATGTCCATGCCCTAAATCTCTCCTGAAGATGGATGCACACACAGTGCAACACTGAAGATTTATACTACAACTAGAATAAGGAATTCCATTTGAAACTGAGTTGTAATACTCAGCCCTTCAACAAAACTGGCCCTCACTTTGGAAGAGTTCTGTTGTGTCTTTTGTTTTTTCAAAGATGGCATTCCAGTACTGCAAACTTCCAATAACTGCTCACCTTAGAAACATTCCATCCATTTCATTCCTTCTAATCATCTTTCTTCACTTGATAATATTGTGTTTTAAGTTCTATTACATCTGAATCAGTGTCAGATCTAACTACTTTATAGCCAGTAAGGGAGCAACTCTTCAGCAGTCGTGTATTACAAGTCAGTACATGAACTAGACAACACTAACTGAATTTTCTCCTCTTCATTTGAGTTCCAACAAATAAATTACATATGGCATGCAAAAATACACATATAGTATGCAAGTGTCTACCCATGATTTAGCACATGCATGTGAAAGCAAACAACTCTTACACTGTGACAGTGATTTCCTGCTCCTGCAAGCTGGATCAGTAACTTAAGCAATTCAGAGATTGCAGTCAACACTATATCTGGCAACTGTGAGCATAATCCTAGTCCTATATCCTCCTCCTTCAGGCTGGAAATTTCAGTTTGTAGGGGTTTCACGGTAATTTGTGATCCGGGAAACACTTGAGATCTCAGTTCTAACAGACTCTTATGTCGTTTACACAGCCAGTAAGCCCACACACTCCAAATTGTTTATAAAGTAAACTTCTAGATTGTTTACATAAGGCTGCTACCTGTTCTCAGGAAGAACCTGCAATATAATGAACATTACAGTGTTGAGGTGTCTGCAGCTTTGAGTCTCCTCTACAAGAAATACAGTAACATGAACTGCTGAGGTCTTCAGAGAGAATAAATGAATGAAAGGGATAGTCTAGCTCTGCTGCTATCCATATGGTACGATATATGGATTTACCATACACAAAAGCCTAAAGTAGACTTTTAATAAAACACAAATGTAATCATCTTTCATCTTTGAGTTTTGCTAGTCTCCAGACAAATATGACAATCTCAACAATACCATACCTTGTTCCTGACAAAAAGGCACAATGATTTTAGACCACTGGTGCAAACTATGGCATGGAGCAACATATTTTATACTTAAATAACTTGATAGTCTGCCACTGTAAACACTGTACGTTAACTACACTACTCCCTTTCCAAGGCCCCAGCCTTACTGTGGCCTTTAAAGACAATTTCTAACACTTCTCAGCTTTCATCTTCACCATATCGGTAAAAATGCATTTCATTCAGTCTATAAAACAGATAGATAAGGTAGCAATTGCTACACTTCCCCACATCACATTTCAGCAAGGACAGGAAACTACAGGAATATATGGCACAGATCCAGATGCTACCATGCACAGCCACACTCCATGTTCCAGGTGTTCATATCAGAATTCAAGGCACATAAGAAAAAGAAGTGATAAGTATTTTAACCTGTCAACAGGAAAGATCTCCTATGATGTCTTCACTGTCAGATACGGAAGATTGTACCTGGTGTACTGCCTTTCATAGCTTTTCAACAGCTTGCGAAGTTAGACAACATTTTCTGAGGCATCTGATAGCCTTTCATACCCTTCAGAAGGGTCGACAGTCAGGATTTAGCTTCAGTTGTGCAGTTCTCCTTCTGATTCCCAGGAAGATGTAGTTCCCCTTCTCCCTGACTGGGGAAGCTATCCACTGAAGTACAGCAAAGCTGTATACAAACTAGGAAATTAACAAACAAAAACTATACTTAGTGACAATCAAGACTGCATCAGGATATACACATCCAACCCAAACCTTAAAAGCACAGAAATAAAGAGGGGAAAGACTGCTGTACTCTATCTCACTTTCCCATTGCCTAAACACTGTTCGATAACACACTCTGAAAGGCTTTCACTTCCACCTTTGGAGGAGAAAAAAAAACCAAAAACAAAACCACAAGCCTCATGTGTTTTAAATATTAAATACAAACAAAGATCAGCACTTAATTCCAGACACTTCATGCATGTTAACTTATACTGCCTTAACACTAGAAAAAGTTTATTGTGTTTGAGTGCAAATCTAACAGTGATAAACTTTTGTCTTATCTTTTAGAAATGGCAGTGAAAGCCTTTGGAGTGTGCTATCAAACAGCATTATAGACAGTATGAAAGTGGAAATGAATATAGAAGTCCTTCCCTCTAATTTTATATTTCTATACCTTAGAGTGGGTGGATGGAGGGTGTGTAATCCAATGCAATCTTAAACACTAATTATAGCTTTGTCTGTTAATACTGATTGTATAAAATACGTATTATATTTACTAAAATATTTATCTTCTTGTTGATCAAAAGTGATTCTTAGACTGTAGTTTGAGCAGTAGCCAAAGTTTCCAGAGGATTCTAACACACTGCTCTGGAGCAACAATCCACTCATAAGAATAGCTTGTAACTCACAACAATGTTGTTTACCATATATAGCAGGTATTCAACTTTCAGGAAAAACTGAAATTACTCTCATTTGCTTTCTGGCTAAAGATTGCATGTGTTCAAAAGCTAGTTAATACAGCAGAAACTAGAATAGATCTGGCTACAGCCTGCCACCTGCAGTAGCAACTATCAAACAACTTGGAAGTACTGTGGTAGAAGAAAAAGAAGCTTAGTTTAGAGCTGTATCTAGTATTTCCTTCTATAAGGAAGGTCAGTTCTCAAGAAGTGATACTTCAATTCATGGCAACGTGTAAAGTTATCTTTAAAATTAATTTCTACAAAGTAAAAAACAAAACAAAAAAAAACCCATATCAGATCGGTTCATCCATGCACTTATTTCAGTTACATGTTCTTCACAAACAGGAATTATCCCTTGTCCTCACAGCTACTGAAATCAGACAAGGATTCTACTCTTCATTTTAGCATAGGATCATCTTCAAGAATCTTTACCAAACAGTACATTCCAACTTCAAAAATCATTTAAGAATTTCTCAGCTCAAGCATTTACAATGACTGACACTGAGTACGAGTTACCTGAAGGAATATCTCGGAGAAGGAATTTTGTGAGAATAGCAGACATAACAGCTCTAGATCTGATAGGTTTCATTACACCTTAAACTTTACAAGACAAAATCTCCAGTCATACTAGACTTAAAAAGAGCCCTTCTAGAACATTTTTACACACCTATGATGAGACTTTCAGCATATGATAATCACTGCAATTACACCTGTAGGTGCTGATTTGTAGTTCCAAGAAAACATGGCCTCAAGTTTTCCAGTCAAGCATGTAGTCAACATTCTGAAACAGCCCTTACTTTAGTTTTCCTCCAACAAGCCGCCTTTTGGGGCTTCAAAAAATGTAAGCATCAGGACAGATGCCATTTGCAAAATGCCACAATCACCAATAACAATAGTTATCTTCCACTCAGGATCAGAATTATTACCTCTTTAATTTCAGTTTTATGGCTGACAGCATGGACTGTCTCGGCTATTCACAGACAGTGACAGTGTTTTGCTATATATTCTGTGTTCAAAGTTCAAAGGCAGCTGAATTCGTCTGAAGTGGGACAAAGGGATTATTAAATGTGGAACTATCAATTCCACTTTTGAGAATTTTCTTCTCAAATTTTTTCACTGGAATTGGATGCAAATACTCAACAGATTGCCTTCCAATATTGTCTGCGGCACAGCCTAAGGCGTTCTATGTTATGATTAAATCTAAGCACACTTTATGATTCAGTTTGCACCACATTTTCTTCATGATGCAAGAATTCTGAGAAAACAAGCTTCTGTTCACATAGCCACAAATATTTTTCTATGCAAAGCTAAGGGTTCTTCTCTACTTCCAAGTGATCGTTGGCTAGAAATGAAGGTGCAACATTAATGACTCACGGGATTACTTCCTCAATCTCTGCCTTCTCATCTCCCTTTCCCATGCCAGAAAGCAATTCTATTCTGTCCTCAGTAGAATGGGAACTGACCTAAACAGGTGATAAGGCACCTTGAAACATTTTAAAACTACTAAATACACAAAGATGTACCTAACAACTTTGTCTCATTAGTTAAGGCAAATTTTATTAAATGAAGATACTACTTTATCATAGAATCATAGAATCACAGAATTACCCAGGTTGGAAAAGACCTTGAAGATCAAGTCCAGCCGCAGCCTAACCACAGTACCCTAACTCTAACACCCTCTGCTATCATCACTTTATTGGAAAAAAGATGGGACAACAGTTTAAAAGATACAGACTTATAAAAGCTCTGGTTAAGATTCTATCTAAATCCTTACTTTTGGATGTCTGAGCAGTGCTTATAAGGTGCAAGATTGCTGTGCTAACAAGGACAGCCAATACTAACTGTTTCACTTGAACAGAATTATACTGTACAATGAATGTAGAAGGCACAGAGGTGAATGGATTATTGAAATAACTTCTAGGTGTACTATAGTATAAACTACCTCTAAAGTGTGAAAATGAAAATAGAAATCCTGGTCATTTGGGGGGGGGGGAAATGGTTTATTAGCGAACTTCAGTTTTTATTGACTTCAGATACTTGTTTCTTTACAGAACTACTTCTGTGAATACATCCTATTCTCTCAAGCTCTTTTTTCCCCATGGTATGCAATATCCCTACATGATTATGCATCTTGAAGGACATCCCTGACCGACTTGAGACCAATAACCGCATTGGGTTGAACTTCTAACCTTAGGCTTCCCAGGAAAACCTTCTAGGTAGAAACAGAGAAGAGCATTACTTTCTAAGGTAGTAAAAGCATGGATAAGGCAGCCAAAAGACCCTTCACGGAAAGGAAAGGCAAAAACATTTTTACCCTACTACACGTAGTACTGACTACCTTCCTTGCAGTGCTAACTGTACAACAGTTAAAACTGCTGATACAGGAAAAAGCAGTGACACAGTGACTAATCCTATACAGTTCATTTTCTTAAACATTCACCTAGTCCACAGGTGTAATACATAAGCAGCAGCACAGCCAGAATCAATTCTTTTGGAGCTCTACCAAGGTTAGATGACATGACCAAATCCCTTTTGCCTCAAACAAAAAAAAAAAAAGCCACACACAAGATCTTCAGTATTAAGAGTAAAATTTTGACTGAAAAAGACAACAGCAACTGCAGAAGGTTTCTTTGCCCTCAGTTTCACTTCCATTTTAGTCACATCCTTGAATCAGATTAGGAAGACCTACAGAGTTTCACCTTCCTTAAGTTCTGTTTTCTCACCTCCTGGCTTTTTAAGACAAGTATTTCTTAAAATAGATAAACGTTCACACTCAGTTCTAAGCATCTTAGGAGAGTCTGAGTTATCTACCTGAAAAACCTTATCCTTATTTCCTATTCTTTCTGAGAGGGAGATGAAGATCTCATCTGAGTCAGCAACAGAATGTGGTTTGTAAAGAAGGTATAACTTATGAGATCACAACTGCCACCTGCAAAGCAGGTATTATACATTTTTTAATAACTTTCTGCAAACTTTCCACAGAAGTAATTCTATCCCTTTGGTGAAGAAGCTTAACACTTCATGCTGATTTTTATGATATAGAATGAATAGTCAAAAGATACCAGATACAAGAATACTAAATGTAAGACTGCCCTTACAAGTATACTTTAGCACAATTGACTAATGAAACGTGGACACAGCCTAGTTTTTGTGTACCCAGGCATTACTTCTGCCAGGTTATTAAGCGGTAGCAAAAATATTTCTAATGTCTAATATTTTTGCTATCCATTTCTCTTCCTCAAAGACCCAGTCTTCAGTTGGACTTTCACATGTCCTCAGCAATCTCTGAGAATGCTCTCTAAATCCAATAAGGAAAGCACTGAGAAATATAACTTCAGAAAAATTACATTTATATGAGGAAAAAATCGTTCAGCTTGATGGTAACCTTGTATATTTCACCAAAATCTGTTTTTCCAACAAGTTTGAAAAAGATAAGGTATGAGACATTGTCTTTGAAGCAAAAAATCCCTTAGTACAGTTGTTCTTAAGATTCCAGATCCAGGGAAAACAAAATCTCTTCAGCAGGTTTTCTTCATTTTATAGTTTAAGAAAAAAATCTTCTCTATAGAGAAGATGGTCAGTCTCTCGTTTATACTACCTGGAAACAAGTCCCAGTATTTCCTCATGACTGCTGAACTTAAATCAAGACCCAGAACAAAGATGCGTGTTTTTGGAGGCCTTATTGTAACGGCTGACACAAAGGACAGAGACTTCCATTTGCTTTTCTGTGCTATTACATAACATGAAGGATTCCAAAATTTGGTATAACCAAGAAAGACAAATCACAAACCAAAAGGTTTAATATCCTCAACTACCGTTCAGATTAATAAAAAACAAATTCAGATTTGACTGCACAACTGACAGTACTAAGAATTAATACAATATATAAATAAGAATTTTAAAATGTATTCTACAATGTAGTTTGTCCACATCTGGATGTGAAATCAAGAAACATCTGAGGTTATTTGATTCTCAAAGTCTGTAGCTTACTCATTTCTTAGTTGAGGATTTCTGCATCTTAGAGATTGCCAAATGCATAAAGGGTTGTCTACCTCCCTCATAATCTGTTTAATACTATAAAACTAAATAATTTGCATCTGAGAGATAATTGAAGCATTGAAATATTCTAATTTTGCACAGAGCAGAACATGCTTCTGCTTCCAAGTAATCATATAACCATGTAACTGTGCATACAAACAACACAAAAAAACAGTTTATCACTCGATGTTTTTTTCTAGCCTGAAAGACAAAGATTACTGATCATAGCTGAGAAGGTTACCTGGATTTGGGCTCTGTTTCCAGCTGTTATATTAGATATTGTCCAGCATGCTTCCTTTTTGATAGATTCTTTAGGGCTGCTTAGCAAATGCAGTAAACTCTGCAGAGCAGAACAATTTAGAATTACCTGAACACAAAAGAAAAAAAGAAAAGCACATCTTAAAAGAAATTCAGGATAGAGAATCATCTGGAGTAAGGAATATAGAATCTCCAAAAGCTAGAAGGCATATGCCATCAAGATATTCCTAAATGTTCGTATTATACATGCAGAAAAGCTAACAAGCAAAAAAGTTGAATAGTTTAAGTAACATAGGATTTCACAGAGAATGGCTTGGGTTGGAAGAGACCTTAAAGATCACCCAGTGGCAATGCCCCTGCCATGGGTAGGGTTGCCACCTACCAGATCCAGTTACCAAGGGTCTCATCTAACCTAGCCTTCAACACCTTGAGATATGTGGCACCAGAAAGCCAAAACAAGGTCTTTCCAAAGCCTCCTCTCCTGCAGGCTGAACAAGTCCAGCTCCCTCAGTTTTGTTTTTTTTTTTTTCTTTTTAACAGGATTTCTGCTCTTGGAATCTGAGAACTCCCTTCTTTCTCTCCCCCTTTCCACCTCCAGTTCCTCCTCAGCCTTTAGTCGTGTTCCTAAAAACTTTATTTAGTGAATTAAGTATTTGCTGGGGGGAGGAAGGTCATGGTCTAGCATTCATCAGATACCTGTCAAGACAAGAAAGACTGGATTTTTTTTCCTTCACATATACTACCTACATTTTCGGCCAACTTCAAGCACTGGCAACTATTAATTGTTGGAAATGAGAAAAACCAACCAACAGCTATGTTATCAAAATGTATCTCAATCACTCCAACCCTGACAAACAACAGTCACTGATGAAAACATAAGAATGCCTACAGAGTCCAACCATAGGCTATGAATATTAGTAACATCTTAACCTCCTGCCCCAGCACTAGTTACAAAATACTCAAACAGTATCTTGCTGTTGCTAACTCATCTTTGTGTCTGGTCTTATTGCCAGAGAACTACAAAATTCAAGTGGATACATTTATATAAACTGATAATAATTGAACAAGCCCCAGTGTGAGGAACTCTGGATTTTAACTTTCACATAATTTATGTGGAAGAAGTAATTCAGTTATTTGCATGGGGAATCAGATATTAGTGAACTGTTTTTCCCCAAGCTTTTCACGTCATCTAAAAACTGCTACATCAGCTGCTACCACCATCACCTGGATGTCCATTTCAATGTCTCCACCATACCCACTTTCCCATTTTCGGCTACCACCACTTCCTGATCCTATTTCTGCCATCAGCTTCAATAACAGTCAACAGCCCACCATAGCAAGCCTGCCTGAGCCTGTGACTTCAATCCAATTTGCTTGTGCATGTGTCTGACAGCTCCACATCACACAGGCATGCTTTTCATGCCTTTTAGTTTGCAAACAAGAGGTGGAGGCCAAAAGTCAGCAAAGCTTCAAAAGCAGCAGCCTACTCTGTACTTTTCTTTCACATATTACCAGATCCTGACAAAAGGATGTCAGAACACACAAAGAAATGGGAAAAGTTTAACAAAGGGTACAACTGATGAAGCTCATAATAGGATTTTCTGCTCTGCATGCAATAAAGGTTGCCACCAGTCAGTGGACCACGAATAACACATATACGTGGCATGGACTCTCCGTTTTCACTGATTACAAAAATTAATAGGAGCTGCCACTTCTTGAAAAGCCTGCAAATCAGTAGGTTGACAACTTCGTACCTCTAAGGCAACATATTCCTGGCTCCCAGTTTAACTACAACACAATGCTGCGAGCATTACTTCTCCACAAGCCCACACTGCTACCTATCAACCAAGATCTCACTACACTGTTTTGTTACATTCATCACAAACTGCCACTGGCATCAAATGCAACAGGCTGCCAATGGCCCCACCACGCTACAGCATTAAATAGAAAATTCAGCCTAAGTGGAAGACTGCTTTAAACAAAACAGAAAAGAAAAATTCAAAGAGTATTGCACAGCTATATAAGAATTCCAGACGCAGCTATACAAGAACAAACAGCAGTTCAGGAAAAGAAAACCACTACATATGGCAATTAGTGTCAGTCTTTCATTTTCAGACTCAAACAGAAATGGGTACCTTTATAATAATAAGTTACATCAATATTAACAGAAAGATGAACAGAGGTACAACACATGAAGAAGTGAATCCATACCTGGGTCTGGATATCGTCTCCTGTGACAATATTCCCAACAGCTCGTAAGGCAGGAGATACTACTTTATAGTCATTATGCCTAAAATTAACAAGATTGAGATGTTAACCATCCTGAATCACCTTAACCATCCTGAATCACCTTTACCTTCACATCCTCAAGGAAGAAACTTTTGCCAGCAAAAATTGTGCCAGCTAAGACTGACTTAAACTAACAGCAACTCATTCTAGAGTTCAAAACTTCTAGGCCCTAAGATAGCATATCAAAATTGAAATATTTTTAATATTACTATAATACAAGTACCTCACACAGTACAGAAATCTTAGGGAGCAGAAAAATCAACTTTAAGCATGGAGCACGCTTAACGTAGCATGCACAAAGGCAGAGAATGAGACAGGAACACTGGCAGAAGCACTGCGTTTAATCAAGCATATCCTCATCCAGCCACTTAATCATATTCTGTCATTAAATGTACTTGCACTGCATCTCTCCATTATCATTACTAAAATCAATCAGAAAGGAAAAGTAAATAATTTTAAAGTACTTAATAAAAAGGCGCTTTAAGTAATACATTCCACTCAATAATTCAGCAGACTGCTTTTCCTAATACCCTTTTTAATTTACACCACGGAAGACTATTGTTACTTGCTCTTCTGTAAATTTGACAAAAATGCACCTGCTACATGTTGAAAAAACAGCACAGGAAAAGCTCCACTGTTCCTGTTACTCATGACAAATAGAGGGGACTGATTAGAGACAGGTTAAATTATAAAATTCAGATTGGTTTGGTTTTTAGAAAATTAATAAATTTCAAGATATATCTGATCGTGCTTCCTGATGCAAGAACCATGATTTTTGGGGAAAGGAGTGAATAATGCATTTACTCAAAACAGACTTCTTACATCAGCAATTCCACGAGTCTTCTGCAGACTCCTGCATCAATCACAGCCTGGATTTTATCGTTGGGGCCATCAGACAAATAGGACAAAGCCCAGCAGGCATCAGCTAATACATCTGTATCATTGACAAAGAGCAGCCAGGAAAGCACACTAAGACAAGGTGAAACCTGTAGAACAATAAAAGAGATGCATACATTACTCAATCAAGAAGTCTGGAGCATCTATTAACATGTCAGTTGATTCTTTATTTACCACTACAAAACCACACACTAGCATCACCATCCTGAATACCTGGTAAATTTGTCTACTTTGGTGTAGAGCATCAACTACAATAGCAGAAAGTAACAGGCCAGAAGAAAATCACCTAGAACTCTTCAGCCTCTACAGTACCATGCCTAGAAATTTAACCTCAAACTTATCCATCAAGATGTACCATTCTTTGCACTAATGGAGCCAAGACACACAGTTTTGCTCTACCGCGTAATGAGATTAACAAATAACAAATAACCAGGAGGCAGCAATATCAAAACAATGGTTGTGAATGTCTGCCAAAAGAACAAACAGCATTCAGAAGCTTAATTTGTAATAAGCGCTCCATTGTTCCAGAAAAATTCAGAAATATTTCTGCTATGCAGTTTAAGCTTAATCATTCTTATTTCTTATTTGGACACCTACAACTCACAACAACACACTTCCTTAGAGGGAACACATTTCTTACCTTGGCAAAATCTGGAGGAGGATTTTTCCCTCTGCAGAGGTTGGATAGAGCCCATACAGCATTTCGGGTCATAGTGATACGATTCTGTTTTGAAAGTAATCTGAAACAAATAAATTCCAAACCTCACTAATGCACGTTCAAAGTCAGGCAACCCAGAACAGCCAGCTGCCCTATTTATTCACATGAATTCAGGCCTACATTTTAACTGTTGTCAGGGAAAAACATGCTATAATCTTTTTCTATAAAAACAGATCCTGAGGAAAGTTATGCTTGACAGCTGGATACTAATATTCATATTAGATCCGTGAATCCTAGTATCCCAACAATAACCACTGCACTGTAAGAATGTTCATTTAACTTTCTAGAGACGTAGATTAACAGTTAAGAGGCATAAGAATTGTGACAAAACTACTCTAAGTGGAAAGACATGGGGATACTTATCAAAGTACTCTTTTGAACAGACATTTGCGTGTCACTTCTCAGCCCATCAACTCTAATACACATTTTTCTGTCCTCAGGTTTCTAGTGACAGAGAACAGAATCTAGCACCAGAAAACACATATAGTCACATTTAAGGTTTCCCAAATATTTACAGCAGTCACAGAACTGCAGCAGCAAACACAACCTAGACTTCCTGTGCACTGTGGTTCATCCCTGCAAAAGTTTTGACCACTGGGTTCGTGTAAGAAGAAAATTCTATAAACCATCCCAAACTGGTTTCTTTCTTAAGTTCTTACAAGATGACACTCTCACACCACCTGCAGGATTCTGCTGCATGAGACACAGGAAGGACAATGGTGTAACATACTCTGATAAGGACATCTTCATGATATCTGCATGCCACAGGACCACCACACCAGTCAAAACTGCTTCAGTCTCTGGTGGTACACGTTGCATTTCCTCATCTGAGATTAATACCAGCACTATTGCACACTAGTTAAATCAAATACAGCATGAAGGCTGTCTGGAGAACTTTATGGAATGCTTAGAAATGATTAGCCAAGATATCCAGAGAAGATTTTGATTGGGTATGAGAACATTGTCTTTCATCACGTCTTGGTCAAATACAAGTTGTCCAGGGTGGGTGGTTATGGAATCTACCTTCAATGTTCCAAATTTGACCAGTTAAGTGGCTGGGCAATTCTGATCACTTTTGCTATGGGAGTTTGACTAGACAACCTCCAGAGGTCGCTTCCAACTTAAATTACTCTGATTCTTATTAGTTCCAGGCATCCACCCACTGTGTAGAACAAAATAGCTCCAGCTTAGCTGGTCTTAACACGATTCCTTTTTAGTTCAGTTACAAAATAAGCCCTCAAATAAAAAAAAAAAAAAAAAAGCCTAATTAGTCGACAAAAATAAATAATTATTTTTCAAATAAAATTATTTTTCAAAACAAACTTCAGTCTTATCAGACACTTGACTAATATTCTGAAGAATGTATTAAAACAGACTCACTGCAGTAAGGGAGGCAGGATGTTACAGTCCAGTACATAGTCTCTGCACATTGTGCTGTCTCCAGCAATGTTGCCAAGTGCCCATACTGCCTGCAATAGAAACAGAATAGTAATTGTTTTTATTTTCACAATTCAAACTATTCAGTATGCAAATTAAGAGTGGGAGATCATCTCTGTTCTCACCATTATATCCTGGACAATACAAAAAAGGGGAATGCATTCTGGTTAAGAGTTGCAAATATACGCTCAAGCTCGTTATACGATTCAGGAATGTTTACACAGGTCTAAGTACCCAAGCAGTCAACCGATAGGTCACCAAAGACTGCAGGCAGACAACCTTACTCTGTCCACAACATGAGAGCTCCTCACCTTAGGCTCAGTAATGCACTAATTGTACACGCCCCCTGGTTCAAGTCCAGATGGTTCATAGCACACGTCAAGCAGGTTTGTATCTACCCAAAAATGTGTACAACAGCTCATATTAGTATTTCCTAGGAAGCCATAAAAGCATGCATCGTTTACAAAGTCACATTAAGAACACTGATAATAAGAAAGATAGAAAAGATGACTTAATTACAAAATAAATCAATAGTTAAAATAAAAAGTTCAGACCTAAATTGTTATATTTCTTTAAGAGAAAGCAATAGAAAACAAAACCAGATGAAATCTATCTTACGTAGTACCAGAATGGAAGAGACCATTAATTTGGTTTAATACATTCAGGTCAAAAGGTGGTTTTGATATCACTTTCTACCAGGGCAAGAACTATAACTGAGAACTTAAAGCAGTTTATATCAGCAGAATGATTCACAGACATTTTATCACGCAAGAAAGAGTATGAAACTCACATTTTGTGTTTATTTTAAGTTAGCAGAGGGCTAAGTGATACATGAAATAGAATGCCTTCTTATTAGGTAAGAGCTATACGAAATATATACAACCACTGGAGATATCATGAACAGCAGCAGTTCAAAGTTTTTAAAATGCAGTAAAATAGATGCTTCTTTACAATATAAGGGACTTCTCTTCCAGGGTCTGAAGTCCTCCCCCAGTCACTCTAAAGGCCCAAAAGATAGTATCATTCTCTAAAAAAATGAATACAGCTAAAACAAAATAAAATTTATATATATATATATATAAAAGCCTGTACTTACATATTTTCCTACATTCAGTTAGCTGCTAGGTACACAAAGGACTTACCCACAATAATAAAATAGATAGACTGATCAACTGATAGATCATAAGTGCAAGTTGTTAAAGACTAGGAGACTACTCTGGGGAAGGATTTGTTCTGTTCTCCCGTGTTTTTTTTCAGGCTTTTGCTGCCGGTCACAGCTGGAATATGAAATCATTCTGAGCTTTGCTGTGACCTTTGTCACTACTAATTCTGTGTGTTCCTCTAAAGCTAATCACAAAAGCTTATCTTTCATATCAATTTTACTGTTTTACAACTGTTCCAACAATGGTTTGTCTGAAATTAAAGTGTAATGTTGGGTCCGGCAGCCTCATAGATTCAACATGGATAAGACAGCTAAAAGAAGAAACTTAAGAGACAGAATATATACCAGCCCCTCTAAAAATTCACTTGTATTATAACTGTAAGAAGGCATACCTGTTGCTCACTGCAACGCTTTCACTTCTGCAGTGATGTGACTCCCCAGGCACAAATCAAAAGTTTCAGCAGGCTCTATATAAACTTGTGAATCTTGGTAATAACAGTGAGGTGGAGAAGGATAGCATCTTTGTGCAAAGATGCAATCTCCTTTTCTGGACACTCTTAAAACTACAGAACCAGCCTTGGAGGCTGTATTTCACTTTATCTGTGGTTTGCTTCTGTCAGTATAGTAATTAGATTTAACAACAGCAACAATCACTTAATACAAATGTCTATTCTGACCATGAATGACAGACTGGTTTTGTAACTGCAAAACTCTCAACTTCTTATCAGAAAGTCTAGCCAGAGAAGTCATAAAGCACCTCTGTCGTTCTCCTATTCTTGATTTTGATGGGCAGACAAGCCTGTCTCAATAGCCTGATATCACAGGATCTGATAACAATGCTGGAAGAAATTATAAAATTAATGACTGAAAGCTCTGGATCATACAAAAGGTGAAAAGAAGCTGAAATAACTTTAGCCAAAGTACACAGAGTTAAGTTCAAATATCTTTCCTCAAGGAATCGTTTCAAGTCTTCTGACAAATAAGGAACATAAGTCAAGCTGATTCAACCTTCTCTCAGCAGACACTGCTATAAGCACAAAGCTGCCTTGTGGTTTCTACAAAGACAGGTGAACAATGACAAGTGTCTTCAGCTTTTCGGTCTGAATAATATTCAGTAATTTCCACTGATGACTTTCAAGCACTCATCAAGATGCAAATATCTTGCTTGCCATAACATTATGGTTTCATTCTATACATCCCAAATCATAGAATTGCTCAGGTTGGAAAAGACCTTCAAGATCATCAAGTCCAACCACAACCTAACCATAGTATGCTAAACTAGCAACCCTCCATTAAATCACGTCCCTGAGCACCATATCCAATTGGTTTTAAGCACACCCAGGGATGGTAACTCAGCCACCTCCCTGGGGAGCTTATTCCAGTGCTTAAAAACCCTTTTCTGTAAAGAAGTTTTTCCTGATATCCGACTTAAAGCTCCCCTGGCACAACTTGAGGTCACTGCTCCTCATCCTGTCACCAGTGAGAAGAGACCAACCCCACTCTCACTGCAATCACCTTTCAGATGTTGGAAGAGAGCAATAAGGTCTCCCTCCCCTCAACCTCCTCTTCCCCAGACTAAACAGCCCCGGTTCCTTCAGTCACTCCTCATAGGGCATAGCCTACAAGCCCTTCAGAAGCCTTGTGAAACAAACATTTGTTTGGTTTTTTAATCTTCTTTTCTAGATACATGGGTTTTCAGAGGTCTCCGGTTTTTTCACCTGTTATTAAACTCTAGAAGTTTTACATGCAGTGCTGGACAATACCAATTGTCAGTAAGAGTACAACACTAGTCTTATAGAGTAATGTTGATCAATATGTTGCATTCTGTGAATAATACCTATGCTTTCTGACAACTTCCCCTCTTTTCTCTGGATTTTGATAGCTCCCGGCCATGTATTTAACTATTTGAACATTTAAATCAAGACATAAGCCAACTACCACTAGTGCATTAAGTTTGTACCTCTCTGGAACAGAAACATTCTGAATTAAGAATCAACATTTTTTCCACTTTCAGATGTTGACTTGGAAAACACACCTAATGCTGGGATGAAGGCAGTGAAAATTAGCTTTGCATACAAACACAACTGGACTAGAGGACACAAGGAAAGATACATGGGGGAGGAATTCCTAGAGATGATTTCTATTACATCCCAATACAGAAGAAACCTTTCTTTCAGCAGCTGAGATGTTCTAACTTCATTACTAGCATCTCTTCGCTAGAAAGAGCAAGTATTTCATACTCATGTCTAATTAGTTTGCTGTTTTTTCTTCTTCCCATTTTGAATATGAAGACCTTAGTTAGCAAGGGGTGCTTATGTGTAAGGCAAAGAACAGGTAGTAGCTACCAGATTCATAAGTCACTTCTGCCAAATAAACACTGGTTTATAACAGCAATACAGCTAGAAATGGAAAAAACATTGAGGAGGAAAAACAAACTGTTGCTTCAGCTGAAAACACAAACATCTGCAAAGAAGAACAGGGCAAAGAATGGATGTTCCTGCCACCAGCTACCCTTCAATACATAGCAAAATGACACATCTGTCACTGTGACACACCAGAAGGCTGTGCTGCCATTCAGCGAGACCTGGACAGCCTCAACAGTTGGGCAGAGAGGAACCAGATGAGGTTTAAGTGAAGAGTCTTGCACCTAGGGAGGAATAACCACACGTACCAATACAGGTTGGGGGATGACCTGCTGGAGAGGAACTCTGCAGAGAAGGACCTGGGTATCTTGGCAGACAACAGGTTGCCCATGAGCCACAAGTATGCCCAGGTGGCCAAGAAGGTCAATGGCATCCTGGGGTGCATTAAAAAGGAAAGCAATCCACCTCCTCTACTCTGCCCTGGTCAGGCCTCACCTGGAGTACTGTATCCAGTCCTGGGCTCCCCAGTACAAAAAAAAGACAGGGATCTCTTGGAAAGAGTCCAGCAGAGGGCTACAAAGATGATAAAGGGCCTGGAACTCCGCTCCTGTGGGAGAGGCTGAGACCTGGATTTCTTCAGCCCTGACAAAAGAAGACTGAGAGGGGATCTGATTAATGTCTATAAATATCTAAAGTGCAGGAGGCAAAGGGATGAGGCCAGACTCTTTTAGGCAGTATGTGGTGATAAGGGGAAACAGACACAAACTGAAGCACAGGAATTTCTGCACAAATGTGTGTAAGAACTTCTCCACAGTGAGAAGTGACAGAGCACTGGAACAGGCTGCCCAGGGAGGTTATGGATTCTCCTTCTCTGGAGATATTCTAGACTTGCATGGATGCCTATATGTGCAGCCTGCTGAAGGGAGCCTGTTTTGACAGGGAGGTTGGACTTGATGATCTCTAGAGGTCCCTCCCAGCCCCAACAATTCTGTGATTGTGTGAAGATATGAAATAGCAGATTTAAGGGATAGGATAATTAAATTTCAGCTGACATAGCTTAATGGGAAACATCACACAAGAAGACAAGATGTTTAATCAAGATCCTCAGACTCCTAGAAAACCAACCACTTAGTATCACACCAGAAACTTGCATATGCAAAAAACAGTCCAATACATCAGACTAAAACAGGCTTAAAAGTTAGAAAGAACTGCTGGAAGAATCATGATAAGGCAAACAGGTATGTGCTCCCGAACCATTAAAATGGGAAGATTGAAATTAAAAATTCAAGACAAAAACAATATATAATGATTAGCCAGTATGTCAAATGTGAATGATTTTTAATTTATACTGTGACACATATTCAAAAGAGCAAGAGTTGCTTGCAAAATAATAATCTTCATAGTACTAATGCAGAGAGATACAAAACATCAGAGGACAATTACAGAGGAGAAAACTTATTGCTACAATGGCCAAATACCCTCCAATATCCGAATTGCGGCCTGAGATGCTTTGAATCAAATACGTTCAAAAAACCCACACCATAATGAACATGTATCCTACTTACCAAAAACTGATAGACAGTAAGTGGTAGATACTTCTACCTCAAGCCTACAACAACCTTAATAAGAATCCCTGCCTTTTTCCTCCATTCTCTACAACACATACCAAGTTTAACAAACAGCGTCCCAGTATGATCATTAAAACTACCCACTGATTTCTAACTAGGCCAACAATACGCTGAACAAGATGAGAACCATTTGGGAAAAAACTCTGTAATTGTGTACTTAGAGCTACCCTACAATACAGAAGTACAAGTACAGTATGTGCCTAATGCCTTTAATTTTTATTAGATATTACAGTAAAGCATTCATTTTTCAATACTGCTCCAGTATCAATTTAACCTGTTAGTAGTTTAATGGAGGCAGAGCAGGTACAATACTGATATAGTTACTAATCTATGACCCCTACGTTCCTCTGTTAATTCACACACAAGGGCCGAAAGCAGCATAACTCATTGTAAAGCAGGCTGGCTCTTCCCACATGCTTCTCTGAACATTACCAAGAATGACCTAACAACCTAATCAAAAAGTTCACTCTTGCACAGGAGATCACAGGCTGTAAAATAATGACGTAGCCTTTACTACTTTGAATGTACCAATCATTCTTCAGGAACAGCACCTCAGAAATGGTAGACGAATTTGGAAAATAACACCATCAATTTCAACCTCCTCCAAAAAACAAACTCCAAAAAGCAGTTTGGACATCACATATCACATAGCTGAGTCTGGATAGATTTTTACATGGGCAGAACATGGCATCTCTCTGCTATTTTGGCAAGATCAACACCACATTTCTAATTTCTTCAAAAACAGACTCATTTCCTCAAATTAAAAGAACTACAAAAATACTTGTATCCTCAAAAACAATTTTCTGAGGCACCCAAACTCTCTTAAAAAACCTTGGTAAAAATTATTCAGCATGAGAGAAGCCACTGAAAATGGAAAGCTGCAAAGTGGAAAGCTACAAGGAACTTGAAGAAATGTGTCTTTCTTGCAGAAAAAGTTACACAGTCTTAAGTACGAGTGGCTCATTCTGTGCCAGCTATAAGATAGAAAGGTAAGTTACATAAAGCAATTCAGTGCTTATCAGTTGGACTCCTCCAATCATGCATCTCAATACAGCCAAATGCAAGGTCAGACATCTAGGAGAGAGAATAGAGGGCACACTTACAGGATGGAGAACTGAGCCCTGGAAGTCAGTGACTCTGAAAAGAACAACGAATCATATTGGATAATCAGCTTAACTTGAGCTCACAGCAAACTTGTGTGGAAAAGAGTCCTCAAAGACATCTTGAATATTCACGCAAGGAAGAACCAAGTAGAAATGAGCTTTGGGTACTACCTCTGCAAACAGCACTGCTGGAACAGTAGTACTTGGAATACTCAGAGCTTGTTATTTCACCACCATATGAAACAAAGAAGCGTTCAGAAAAGGATCATCAAGAAAATTTTAAAAGCTAAAGAAATATCCATAGTAAGAATTCAAAGTTTAATCTCATTTGCTCAAGAAAAGATTAAGCTATCATCTGTAATTAAATATAAGAAAAAGGAGAGAGCTTACTGAGTAGACAGTGAAACAAAAGCTAATAACTGGGCCCAAAGCTAATCAAATTTGTATAGTAGAGGTACACACATTCAAGTTAGGGTTACGCATTACTCAAGATGTGTTCATTATCACGATTGGTATTTCACCATCCTAAGTCTTCAAATCAAGACTAGACATCTTTTTAAAATACAACCTTGTTCAAACACAAGTCACTGCCCTTGAGCAGAAATTACTGAGTCTGTATGAATCTAATGTTTGGTCTGCACGTTATATGGACGTCTCTGTGCCTTGAAGAATATTAATCTGCTCTGTAAGAAAGGCATTCAAGTAGAACTTATGGACAGTGACTGCATTCATTCTTTTATTTCATCATTAATAAAAAACAGCTTAGTAAGCAACATTACTTCACTATCCTTTTCATTCAACATCCAACAGACCTATAGCACGCTTGATTGCTCTTTTGCCTCCTTTTCCTTAATTTTTAGAGAACAACCTATAATTTCCATTCGTGTTTTACCTTCAGGAGAAATAAACGTGAACTTTCCACCTCTGAAGTATTTTTTTAAACAAGGTTTCTTGAATTCCTCAGCAAGCAGAAAAGTTTTAGAGATCAAAACACTACCACATTGGCTGTGGTTAAACGAATCATTTCCAGAACAACTGAAAAACAATATTTGCGCCTTAACACATACTAGGGAGGAAAAACATTATGTTGAACTGCCAGACACTACACTGCCTCTAAAGGCACAAGACTTTCTTATAGAAGAGTCTTGTACTTTCATGTTTAAAAAAAACAAAAAACAAACAAAAAAAACACCATTCTTAATATTACCTGCTCCTGTACATCTTCAAACTCTGAACTAAGCAGCTCTATGAAGATGGGAACAGCTCCTGCTTGGATCACTATTCGAGTCTGAAGGGAATTCCCCGAGGCAATATTTGTCAGCACCCAGGCAGCTTCAAACTGGAAAACAAAATACAGAAGAATGTTCACTGGGATTCGCTTTTGTGTCAGATAAAAAACAGTGATGATATGTCCTAGAAATAGAAAGAACTGGTGAAGATAAAGCATGACTGCTAATTACAACAGAAACTGAAAAGTAAGAGTCAGAGTTAAAAATTATGATTACGTGAACTCAAAATTTGCAAAAATTCCATACAGCCACAAGATCAGTTTTTTTAGTTTCTTTTTGAAATCATACAATTACAATCATACAATTACAATGGTAAAGAAAAAGAAACTAAAAGGCTCATCTTAGTATTTGTTTGATACATTCTTGAAGATTTTTCTCATCATCACATGAGAAAAAATTAGTTATTCTTGTACAGTTTAAATGATCACAGGGAAAAGAGCAACTTTTTTAAACCTGAAAATCACTTAAGAAAAAAAATGCATACAGGGGAATTCCAGACAAATATAGCCTTCCTACCACTGCTACTAGAAATTCATCTTTCACTGGTTATTCCACTAACAACATAGTAGAAACCTACAGACTAAAGACACACAGTTTCACGTTTACCAACATAGAATAGTTTCCACATTCAATCCATCATACAAGTAATACTTGGGCAAAAAAATACTTTTCCTGAATGAGTTGAAAGTGTTCAGAATGAGTTCAGAGCCAACAAACATTTCTGATACATGCACTTAGTTTCTGTGCATGGACTTCTCAAAAGGAGCTATCAGATCTTTGCAATTCTACTGGGCTCAGTTTGGAAAGTAATTTCAATAAATTCTATCTTTTCCCTATTTCGTAAGACAAGGAAAAAGTCCTTTTTGCATATTTCCAGGCACTAAATTTTACTAAATTTCACAAGCCAATAACAAATGAAGAAACACCAATTTAGCCTATGTATCACATTTAGCCATTAATTATTAACATTTTCTTTTATTATGAGATCAATTTCTTTCCACTTTATACTAGCCTAGAAGAAAGACTGACACGGCTCTAAGGATTAAGTCCAAAACACATTGACTAAAACTGTAGCAGATACAACTTAGTTTTTCCAACCAAAACAAGCAAGCTTCAGGGTTTCTCTTTTTTTGTTGTTTTTTTTGTTTTTTATGTTCAACTCTAATTCTGAACTACTCAGAATTCAATCAAAACTTTATGCCATAATTCTGAACACTGAAAACAGTCTTCAATAGTAAGTACAAAAGTAGACAAACAGTACAGTTTAGTTTAATAGCTTTTTTTCATCATTTAAGGCCATCTTTCAAACTGTTTTTGTTATACAAGGAAGTCCAGGTAAACATCCCATGTTAGACACCACCCAATAAAACTGAGATTTCTCTCATTCTCTCCTGGCCATATCAAAGGCCCAGCAACTGAGTTTATTATTTAGAAGCCCTCACAGTAAAATAGGTGTGTTACTCTTAAAAGAAAAGTACAACACACACACACAAAAAAAAAGTGATGACATTTGATGACATTTTCTGCCTTATTTGCACCACCAAAAGCCTTCACAATACAGAAAGAGATATATACTTATATTTTTATACCTGTAATGTACAGTTTTCTTTCCGCTTGAGGAACTCCACAAATCTTGCCACCACACCTGGTGTGCTTATGACTTCATCTATTGGGGGATTTGGTTCTATTTAAAACAAAATGGAAAGTTAAGAGGCATTCATTTATTTGTTGGGGGAATTTCCTAAAATCACTGCACCAAAGTAATACCCAATGACATGCTGATTTTTCTGAGTCTTATTTTCTGTTATACTGCTTTATCTATCTTTTCTACTAAAAGGCAATGAATTCATCAAAGGAAGACTCCAATTTACGTTGTGAAGTACTACTATAACATGATTTAACAGTAACACACCCATTAACCTAAGCATAAAAACTTGACAGCAACACATCTGCAAAGTCACTTCGGTGCACATATGCACACAGTTCAACTTCCAGAAAGAATAAATTGTGAGCCATAGAGACACTGACTAAAATGCTTAAATTTACAGTACATAACAGAATTGCACCTGCATCACTAAAAGTTGTACAGGTTTCACAAATAGAAGTGACTGTTACACACCTAGTAGGCATATTACAAGAGAGTTCTGCTTGGACCAAACTCTTCACCTAGAAATTTCCACATGGAACTTAATCTTCACAGCTGTCAAAGTCAAAATAGATGCCAAGGACACCCAAGATTTTTCAGCAAGTTCAACCCTTACCTTTAGAGAGAAGCTTTCGGAATTTCTGAGTGGCTGAAAGCTGCTGTTCTGGGCTATTGGAGAAAATCATCTCAATCATATCAGATGTGATAACAGCACTCTTGTATTCAGGTGGGGGGAGACAGAGCATGAGTGACAGAGAGCAAGAGGAAAAGAAAATTGAGGATTAGTGGGGAGAAGTTTACAATATTTGCTAAAACTGTCAATTTTTTTTTACACTAAAAGAGCAAAAAGACAGAGAACTAATAAGAACAACCAATGAGTCATCATACACGTACAGATACATAATCACAATCATTCTTAAGTATAGTCTTCTTCCTAGAAGACAATTTAGAATTTCTTTAAGCTATGCCACAAAAAGTTCTCTTCAGAATCTCTCACAAGTATTTTCTCCTTTTTTCCCTATCTCCCATCCTATAGAATAACTGCAATATTGTCAGCTTTAACAAAAAGTAGCTTAAATTAGAATAGCATTTACAATTATACAAGAATACCGATTATTGTTTAGGTACTTGCAACTTCTATGTTTTGAGTTATTCTTATAACAAAATGTACAGGAACTGTCTTTTTTTTTTTTTTTTTTTAAAGCACTGAAATACCTAATGCTTGTTATCATAATCAAATATACCACCTATTTTCCCACAATATTGACAGTTTCCATTAATATGGCCAAACTAATCAGCGAGTTTTTTTTATGAAACAGAAAATCTGACATTTTGTTTGATTTGATTAATCTAAATCCATGAAAAGTCAACTAAGGGATGTTGTACTTTTTTCCCCTCTCTTTTTGATCCAAAACATTATAGTGGTTAGATCCAAATCCTTAACAGACAGGAAAACAGACAACAGTGCTATAATACATATACTTAGTCAGTACTCGCGCTCTCAGTAACAAAACGTTAAGTCTAGTTTTTGTCACAGAAGCCAATAAAAAGGAACCAAAACACACAGGACTTTTTAGATCCTTCTTTTTCAGTACTAACTCTTAAGAACTAAAATTAATACCTGAAATAATGCGCCCTACTTTTCACCACCCATTTATTTCATTCAAAGTTCTACACAAAGAATTAAATGGTATTTAGGATTCATCTGATGTTTTAGGACTACCTTGAAGAATAAAACTATTTTCCACTAATTATCTATTATGTTGATTGATTATATGCATTTGAGTAATTTTCATTGTATAATCTGCAATATAAATCAAAAGTAGTCTGATTTGCTTCAAATATACTCTCAACACAAGGACAAGCACAAAGACCAATGGTCACACTTCTGGACTGAATGAAGGCTGTATTTTAATTTATTCATTCTGCTATAGCCAGAATCCCATAACATTTTTCTTTCCACAAACAGGAGAATCCTAAAGAAATACAGAGATAGCATAAAAGTCTAATTTCCATTAGAAGGCAGCTATCCCATGGGATGAAATTCCAGCTTGAAATGGAGTTCAAGGACATTCCAGCTAAGCAGGTCTAGTTATGATTCCAACACCCCAATTTCAATTTTATTACTTGAAAATTTATTTACAAGCTTCCAGCCAGTCTCTTATTATTTACTCTTTATTATTTACTCCCATAAAATTTTTCTCCCATAATCTGTTTCAGGTCTCTTCACTGAAACAGGTGTTTGAGAGTTGTCTGGAAGCTCTTTGAATGCCATTTTCCACAAACTTTTGCAATTCCATTCCCTTAAACTCACTGTGTGACAGGAATATTGTTTGTTGAAACTGAGCAGGCCTTTCTCAACACTTACAGAAGTCATTTCCATGTTGTTCATTTGAGCCTCATGGAAGCCACCATCTGACATCACTTCCTCCTCCGTTTCTTCTTCAGCTGTTGCAACATTTCGGCGTTTAAATAACTAAAGAGAAAAAAAGCACTGAATAAAAGCACTACAAAACCAAGAGCCAACATATGTATCTCACATGCCATATCAGGTTGCAATAAAAACAATAACCAGCATCTCCTGAAAGAACCTAAAATACTGACACTATGACTCTTCTGGACAGTAAACAGGCACAGTTTAGTAACAGAGTGAATGAACACAACTGTGCTAGAATATTCTTCTGGCATTTCTGAAAAATCTTCACTGATACTCCCTCCTTTTCTCTACTGCTCACCCTCCATCTATCTTCTACCTCCCTCTAGCTTACAGACAATTGCTTTCCTTCCTCCCCTAAGATGAGCAGGGGCTCAAAGACATGACAAACTGCTGTGTACAACCATCCCCACAGAATGGCTACTGAGACTGGAAAAATTGAGTTCTGTGGCACAGAGAGGACTTCAGGGGATAATCACTTAAGAATGGTTTACAAAATGACACTGGGATGAACAAAATTTGGATGCTATCACGTAAGGGAGGTAGCCAGTTTGAGATGTTATTAGGAGAGCTACAGAGGTTACAGTTTGACCCTTGATTATCTGTCTCACTGCAAGAAACTTTAACAGTGATGAGAAGGGATGGAGTGTGCTGCTTGGCCTGTCAAGCTCCCTAATGACTCCAGCACTGAACCATGTCAGATTTGCACCATTACAGAGGACAGCCAAGACAGTGCCCTGACATCAACCAGCTGTTACGCTTTTCTCCAGAGAAATCTGGAAGGAAACAGTACGCAAAGCCGTTAAGTCTACATCAAACCTAGTTCAATGACAGGCATCCCTGTGGAGTGCTGCTCCTTCCAGGCTACCGTCCAAAGTGTTCTCCCAAGCTCTTCATACTCTGCTGAAATACAATCCTATGCCAAAATTTATACACTGATAATTTATGTAAAAATTCAAAAACTTGACAGTGTTTTTGTAGGGTGGTTTGGCTTTTAAAAAAAAAAAAACAAAACTAGTGAACTTTAGAAAAAGGTTAAATGAGGAGATGCAATGCTAACTCTGGCATTCTCAATGCTAGTCAAGCATCTCAATAACATCCTCATGACCAGCGTGCCAAATACATAAAAGTACCTGCACATAAGGTCTGAAATTGTTGTAACAGTAAAGGAGCAAAAGAAAAGACTGCTTGCAGCTCTACTTCCATTACACTGTAGGCAGGAATAACAGTTTGCCTTAAGGAAATACTACTACCCTTTATTTAGCCAACCCGTGGTAATCAGGTGCAAGGGAGGTCAGAGGCACCGATAAGACAGGTTTCTAAAATGACTCATCATTTTCCTAAATTAGTATCAGCTTTACAGATAAGACAGATGATGTTTTGTACTATCTGCCATCTGGAAATACTGCCTGCTGCTTCTGAAGAAAATAAAAAGCTATTTCAATTCCTCTCAGAATTCTTCATTGATTACAAACTTTCCTTGAAAGTATCTAGTGTTGACACCGTGAAAAGGCTGTTAAATAGAACAGATTAAAGACTTAACCTACCATACCAAGCTAATGCATGTTACTATCTTGATTTAACTTGACATGGATGAAACTAAGCTTTATTCTAACTTTGTTGAAGCTTCTTTAACTTCTTAAAGCTTCTAATGACCATAACTAAAAGGACTGCTCAATGCTACACATCCTTATCAGAAGATTGCTTTCACTATGTCTCATCTCCGCTGCTGTTTCCTTGTTACACCTGTAGAGAATCTACCACTTTGCAATTAGAGCACAGTAGTAAGTACTAGCCAGAAATGAACAGCTAGGGGAGCTTTGCTCCCCTTTCATTCTCCTTGAATATTCTGTACTCAGTATACAATAATCCACCCTCACCTGCTCTGCTAGGGCATAAACTTTTGTAGATTAATATGTTAACTGAAATTTAAAGACAGAACACTGAGAAGAATTAGATCAACCTACTCTTCCCCCAGAAAAATCATTACTGCAACTCAAAAGGATTTGGTTGGACACGCTTCTCCTGTACTGTAATGCTTTCTTCACCCCACTTCATCATTCTTTAAAGACAAGAGCAACCACAACTCAGCTAGCAAAAAGTAAACAAAGAATTCCTTAGTAACCTTCAGTGCAAGGAGAGACAGCTCTGTTGCAACCACCTTTACTGACAAGCTGTCAATCTCACACTTGAATGAATGATGAGCACTCACTAAGTCTTGTACTACCCAAAGAAAAGGCAGTAAAGTCTGCAACTTAATGATGTCAGACTGATTATATATGGGAATTTAGCAAGACAAAAGCCAAGAATAGGCTTCAGAGAAGCAAAGAACCAAAGACAATGCAAGCTAACTGTTACATTTATGACAGCTGTAGTACAGTACCTGCTCCTCTCTCTTTTGCTTACGCAGCTGAAGACCCTCTTCCTCTCGCCTTCGACGCATTTCATCAGGATTTAGAGATTTGTTCTTGTAGCTCTTCAGTCGGAAGTTTTCTTTTCCTGAGGTCGTCATCGTTCCTTTTAAGTTGCAATTAAGAAGAGAATCAGTCAGAACTTCAGCAACGCATAAGTAAGTGTAGCCATAAACCAAATGAGCCGCAGGTCAGGTCTCCACCCACAGTCCTCCGCTTTGCTGCTACTTCTCTTACATCTCCTCATTAAGCCCCTGAAATGTTGAGAACAGTCGCAGCATTTCATAGAATCGTAGAATGACCTGGGTTGGAAGGGACCTCAAGGATCATGAAGTTCCAACCCCCCTGGCAGGGCCACCAAAAAATGGAGTTACACATGTATGGAACACAATGGAGTACAGAAAATCTTTTGTTTTCACATCAAATTGCTGATATACCTTAGAATCAAGAAAATAAACTCAAACACCACATGGAAAACAATGAGCTAAGCCACACCAGTCAACCTGCCCTACAACACAAACAAGTACAGGCACACAAACAATAGCTCAGATAGGATCTCACACCTCCCATGACATTATCCATCATTCTGCATTTTTATCTGAAACATCTTCTCCAACTCACCAAATTAAATTTGCCTTTGTCAGGACTTGGACAGCTCCTGCAATCATTTCACACCTTCACTTCCAGTCCTTAGAAGTTCTCACTTTGTAGAAATCCTTGACATTTATCATCTTCAATTCTTACTACTGAATTCCATCTTATTTCTATTTTGTAGTCCCTCTTTATGATGCTCCAGTGTTTTTAAGTACCAGTGAGAATCCATCTTCACTGTCAAGTTTCCCTAGCATATTCTTTTTCCTTGTCATTTTTGTCATCAGTGCCTAGAACTTCAGTGTTACCTTCTATTTACTACAACCCTTCCAAGCTTTAGCTAAAGCTTTTGGCTATGCTTATTTCTTACCTTCATGCCAGCTCCCTTTGCTGACTATTAAGTGCACTTAAAATCATTTCTAAATAGTGCATTGCATTTTATGTTGAGTAAAGCTTTCCTACAAATTCCCACCAAGTAACGAGGAATACAAAGTTTCTTCTAGTAAGATCAGAAACATTTAGTTTCTTTCAGTGTTGAGAAATCCCTCAATTCAATCACTGAATTCAGGGTAGTCTCTCACCAGTGGCAAATAAAACCCCCACACATTGCCACATATCTGCTTGCCTAACTTAACCAATCCAAAGACACTACCCAAATGCAGCTTCTGCAATTACCTCTGGATGTATTCAGTCCACGGGAATGGACTGTCAAGGGAGGTGGTGGAGTCACTGAACCTGGGGGTGTTCAAGGAAAGACTGGATGTTGTGTTGAGGGACATGGTTTAGTGGGAGCTATTGGTAACAGGTGAACGGTTGGACTGGATGATCTCGTAGGTCTTTTCCAACCTTGGTGATTCTATGATCCTATGCCCTAAAGGTAAAACGGTGTCATTCCTTTATTGTTTCTATGACCACACCATCTAACCCCCAGCTCCTGACAGCATCCTTACACCTGCTCACTATTTCTTTTTAAGTCAGAAAATAAAAGAATCGTACGTCAGTCGCTACAAACATCCAAGAATAGTTTTCTATAAATCTTCAGCTTTTCAGGTTTTACTCTATAGACAAAAATCAACGAGTCAAAACAACTTCAAACCTTTCTCATTCGTCTTCAGCAGTTTTTCTGCAGCTCAACTGAATATCTTTCAACAACCACTTCACATTCACTCACTGTAAATTACTTCATAGCAAACAGTAAATCCTGGATCTTCTCCTCAAAATTAATGCTGTCTGCGATGAAAGTCGGTGGTGGTTGTCATGGAAATGTTCTACAGATCTTTTCTGTCCTAGCAATAGAAGCATATTTTCCACGTTTCTGGACACTCCTGTCTACAGCTTCAAATCATTGGTGACCCGATGAGTTTTCATGATGAACTCTTTGATCTTTTGTGCAGTACCACTCAAACACTATATGACACTTTTTACTTACAAACCTATTTTTAACAAAACGAAAAAGACCTATTTTTGAGTGTCTTCATTCACTAAGGAAGCGTTACCCATTTTTATTTCTTTTTGCTGATCAGTACAAAGGCCCTACCAAAAGCGGAGGTGACTGAAGAATTGGTTTTCAGGAGAAAGGTACTGCATTTCTGCTTGCTGATCAAGTCAGAGAACTTTAGTTTGTACTGGGAAATGCAGAGTCACTTACTGCAATGACCTACCTCATCCCTTGCAATCATCTACATAGGAACAAAAATGAACTTCCTGCCTTCTTACATCAGATATCAATCATCTGAAGTAGGGACACAAATGAGCCCTCTGTCTTCCTACGTCAGATATGCTGTCACTAGCCTTAAGAACTTTGCTAGGAGAACTGCCACATGACAAACACTTGGCCATTTTAACATGTCAGAAGTATCCCAATATAAAAATAAAGGCCTTGCTAACCAAGACCAGCAGAAAGGTATATATAACCCCAAAAGATAACTGAAACTAAGATTATTAAATGTACTGATAGCAAATACGTTTAGACACTTTTTTTCTTTGGAATGAGGTGATGGAAATAGGTTATCTGAGAACCATATAGTCATGTATCAGAACAGTAGGTCAATCACTGAGAGAAGATGCAAGATTTCAAGGTAAGCGATGCTTTAACTACTCTACAAAGCTGCAACTGCTACAGAACCTTTACTTTCAATAAAGTATTGGTTTGTTTAGTGGCTCTACCACAGCACTCCAGGCATAGTCTGCAAAGTAAAACCATGAATATACAGTTTACGCTGATACAAATAGCAGCAAAGGATTAATGGTATTTTCCTGAAAATAGCTATCCTTTCTAGGTAATAGAGATGAAAAAACAGCCCATCAAGTTCCTGCATGGCTTACAGCCTTAGCTGAGGGAAAAAAAATACAAGATTAGCAGACTGACACCTCACTGCCACACCTCCTGTTGTCTGAAAAACTGACTCAACCAGATGAATCTGCTGAGGTTCTATCCGCTTCTTTTGCGTATTTATTGGAACCCAGAGGCATGTGGGAATGCTCATCAGTAAAAATACAGGTATTACTCAAGGGATAAGGGTGTCTTCTAACTTCCAAAATCAGAAAATTTCTTTAAAACTCGGGACATGTAGAAGATGAAAGGGTATTTAAAGTCACAAAAAGCTATTCTTTATGTACTACACGGCCAATATCTAAAGCCTTAGCTTAACTTTCTCCAGCTATAAAATGGAATTGCAAAACAAGTCTGAAGCACTATAAAGTTAACAGTATTTGTAAAGGCCTGCAAAATAAGTTCTGCCGACGGCATTTCAAAACCTAGTGCTAACACAGAAGTGAAATGCTCATGTGAATTGAAACTCCTATGGCTTGGGAAAGCTGCAGCAGCAGACAGGAAGGCTGCTGAGTGTAGAGAAAGACAGACCTCAGCTCCTGAAGAACAGCAGGGACACACATTCCAGCAGATATCACAGAGGAACGATGGAGAAGAAACAGAGGAAATATCTTCAGAGAAGGTTTAAAGCTCCTGTAATCTAAGAGAATGTAACATTCATAGTTAACCATGGAAGGAATACACAGCCTTGCCACAGGGTCCCAAATCTTGGGAGTCTGCTGTGAAAAAACTGAAGTAGCACAGAGATTTATGCAGGGAATTGCCGTGCATCTCTATCTTTCAGATCTGCTTTATTAAGTACCTATTAATCTCTCCATGATCAGGCCTTAATTCGCTGCTGCTTCTGTCCTAGCTTATAAACCCTTAAGACAGCCAACTATGTACTAACTGACTTCATTTATAGCAAATGCAGAGTGTTTTGCCTCTTTGGCCACTCAGCAAGTTGGGTTGCTGCCTATCCAAAATGAGGGCAACCTTAACATTTAAGACAATTAATGCAAGGCACGGTGTATCTAGTATTTCATAATACATTTACCACCACTACAATATTTCTGACTTTCTATGTTCCGTTTTGACTTGATGGGGCAGCAGAGAGAGCTTTAAAAGTTCTGGAAAGCTTGAGAAAGACAGCAAAAATCCTAATTCTCAAAGTCAGGGGAACTTAAAAGTTAAACAAAAAAAGTCCACAATTCATTAACTGAGCCTTTCTGAACTGAATAACAAACACAGGATTCCTCTGCTGCGTACAAAGTCATTGCAGTGCAAACAAATCTGTTTAAATGAACGCTGATTTCTATAACCCCGTAGTCCACAATTAACTTGAAACCAAACAGTTCCCACAAGCCACAGAACAAAGGAACTGGTGATGGGGAATTAAGTTTTTAAACACATAGGATTATAATACCCTTAAAAAAATAAAACTTCATGCTAACAGGCCCCTCGACATGAAATAACCAAAGTGATTATTCCTATGGGCCGAACTAAAACATCATGTTTTTCTTGTAAAGCAGAGATTCCTCCCTGTACTAAGAGAACCAGCTGACCCACAGAGTATTTTCCATACAGTTATACCTAAAAATTGGGCCATCTGAGATAACAAGTCATCTGCATCACTTGATGGTCATCATCTGTCATAAAAAAGCCATCCCAATATTACCAATGCGTCCTGAACATTCTTTGCTAGAGAACAAGTGTGGTGCTTTCAACATTCCATTGCATGGGGATAGGAAATCCCACATATTTTAAAACCAAATTAAAAGCAGACTAAATTAAGTTCAATTTGTAGTTTAAAGCAACTTTCACGTGGAGTTGTGAATGGCTGAAGACACTGAAATGAAATTTATGTCCTCAACACCTTCAACAAAAGGACTGGCTGCAGTGACTCAGCATTATGAGTGGTATGAAATGTGCCCAAAACTCTTCCAGGCAATTGGACTTCAACAGCACAAAGTAACAGCAAGCCCAAGTTCTGAAGAACATATCTGGGCTTCGAACACTGGCAACTGGATGAGTTGTGTAATATTAACATACCAGCCACAGCAAACCAAACCCCGAGGAACTCAGGGGCTGGACAGCACAGGCTCTGCCTGATGGATGCCCTTGGCACCCAGCATCCCTCCAACTGCAGCCTAACCATAGTGCCCTACCTCTAACAACCCTCTGCTAAATCATATCCCTGAGCACCACATCCAAACGGCTCTTAATCACATCCAGGGATGGCGATTCAACCACCTCCCTGAGGAGCCTATTCCAGTACTTAACTACCCTTTATCCCATTTGAAAGCTGCTTCTATGTCACTGAAGTCCATTTACTCCTGCGTTACACAAATGGATTAACAGAAGCAGAAATGCTAGGACTTATCCAACACTACTTCCTACCGCTTTTTCACACACACCTCCTCCTCGTAACATCCTTTTTAAACCTGAAATTTCTGGGGAAGGGAAATTTACTCTTCATCATCTACTTTATGCTCTATTCTTTCTCCTCATAATGAATTACCAAACGCGCACAATGCTTAATAGAGTACAAGAAATGTATAACATGACTTCCAGTCCTTCTGTTCCACAGCCTCTATATTTACCTGAGGCTTCCACCAAGAGTTTTCCTTAAGCTTATCTTTGCTGCTTTCACAGAGTTCCCCCTACCTTCTCCAAAATAATTCAAAAGCATCAATATTTCTGTGGGCCTCAAATCCGGCTGCTTGTGTTTCCTCTATAGAAAACCCCATATTTTACCTGGATATAAAATAAAGCAATTTAATCCATTACTTGCTTAGCAGACTCCAAAAGTCTTAACAGATCGTGAATGTTTTGGAAGGGTTTTTTTTTTGCCTTTTTGTTGTTGTTTGTTTTAAGCTTAAGAGCAGAAGAAAATACCTTACTTTCATATCAGCACCACTTATCTCTGAAATTTACACTGCCTTTTTCTTTCCCATTATCACATTATTTAAACAAGGATTTCTACTTAACCCCTCACTACTGAAGCTGAATAATTCTCTTACCAGTTCAACTTGTGCTCTGGCCTTTCTATAAGGACTTCTCCAGAAGTAATGCTTCCTATTTTATTATGCTGATTCTCAATCAAGAAGGCAGATGTTGGTGGCACGGCAGTAAAGGTTTGAACCTTCCCACCAATATTCCCTTCCATGCTGTAGCTGCACAACAGATGGCAGCAGAGGGGCAGCCTGACAAAATGGCATCTGACATGGAAGTGTGTATGAAGCAAAGGTGCTTAGTGTACTCTTATGTGAGTAAAAAGTGCCACTCACTGACATTCATCAACACTTGCTGAACGTTTATGAAGACCAAACAGTGGGTGTGAGCACAGTGAGGCAGTGGGTGGTGCATTTTACTAGTGGTGACAGCAGTTCACTGCCACTGGGGAAGATTTTGACGTGTGAAGCATTCAGGCTCTTGTTCACCATTGGCAAAAATGCATAGCTAGTTATGGTGACTACATCGAAAAACACTATTTTGTACCTGACAATTTGCTTTATCAAAGACTGTTACTGTATCCTCCTGTAGTTGCTGTGAAAATAACTAAGGGGGTATTACTTTCAGAGCAACCCATGTAGCTTGTTTGTCTATTACATCATTCCAGAATCTCCTGTGTAGGGTTTAGAGATATAAAATCTCACTACACTTCACCAAGTGTGTAATTCTTTCAATACCAGATAAAAGCAGTCTAAAACCAAAATACCACTCAGCCCATCTCACTCAACTGGACAAGAAGAGAGGGGATAAAAAGCACTGTTGCATCGTGCTGAAACACTGAAGTGATGATAAGATTGTCAATCTGGTTAAATAAACATTTACCAACTAAGAGCCTTTCAGAAACTGTCACACCACCAGAAACCTGTACAACTACTTGTTTCACAAGTGCCTGAGGAAAGTGGTGCTGAAATGGGCCACTGCTGCCTCTCCCTTCCTGAGCTGCACATTCCCCAGTAAGCGGCAATGAGCTCAATGCACAGGACCGCCTGGACCATCTTTTACTCTTCGAAAGGGCTGATAATAGCAGGACTAGGGGAAATGGTTTTAAGTTAAAAGAGGGAAGATTTAGGTTGGATGTTAGGGGGAAGTTCTTCACTAGGAGAGTGGTGAGGCCCTGGAACAGGCTGCCCAGGGAGGTTGTGGATGCCCCGTCCTTGGAGGTGTTCAAGACCAGGTTGGACGGGGCCCTGGGCAACCTGATCTAGTAAATGTGTATGTTTGGTGGCCCTGCCAGGCAGGGGGGTTGGAACTACATGATCCTTGAGGTCCCTTCCAACCCGGCTCATTCTGTGATTCTGATTCTGTGACAGGCCAAGTCTGACCACATCAACACAGAAGGCAAAACATCGGAAAAACACAATGGATGGCACACTGAGGGCAAAAATGAACATCCCAGTACAGAATTGCAATTAGGGAGCAGAGATGACAAAGGAACTGTTTAGAAGCATAAGAGGGGGGGAAGTTGGGGGGGGGGGGGGTTGTTAAAGCTCCAACAACAGTCATGTTCTCCAGAGCTGAAGCACCACTGGATCTTTATGGGAATAAAAAACAACACAGGCCCCCATTCTGAGGACAACCTTCCACGTTGTGGTATGTTGCCAGCTCTCACAAGCTGCTCCTAATTTTGTCTGTGCCTATGGGCACGTCTCTACGTAATTAAAAGGTGCGGGTGTAGTTCAAGCTGAAGTCAATTTGTTTTGAACTATCTAGTTCACATCAGTGCGATGCGGTAAGGTAGCGGGAAGAGTAACAGAATAAAAACACACAGCAAAGATTAGTTTGAGTCAAACTATTCATTGCTACAGTCTCTCAGTACAAACAAGATAGCTTCCATATACCTAGCTTCTAGCTATAACGTTGCAATCCCATCTCCGGATAGCCCACAGACATAACCAAACTGAAGTTAGTAAGCAGTTAGAGTAGAATATGTGCCAGAGAACCAAAAACTCCAGAGAAACAGAAGCTCCGATCAAACCGAATAAAGAGAAACAAGCACTTGGGAGCAGAAGGAGCAGCTCAGGATTTCCACAGCTCATGACACATCTCTCAGCCCGGAGTTTCAGTTTTCATTAAACGCCCTCAAGAGGCAAAGCTTCAAACCATCCCCTCACATGTGTTTCAGTAGGAGGGAACAAACGCAAAGACTATGAATGGGGCGAGTTCCTGCCGGCTGGAAGACAACCGGCAATTGCGAGGGCCCACAGCATGCAAGAAAGCAAAGAGTAGCTGGGATAACTTAAGGCGGAATAACGTTTGCAGCAAGAAGGAACAGCTTTAGCTGAACTAGATAGAAATAACCACCTCGCAGAACGACAGGCTTCAAAACAAGCGAGGAAGTTTCCGTGCGGCTCAGCCCGTGCCCCGCCTCCATCCCCACGCCGCTCAGTTCCCACAGCCGAGCTCGGCCGCTACGCACTCGGATCCCAGCGCTCCGCCGGCCCCCGCCGGGCCACGCGGTGAGGCCGCCCCGGTGCCTCCCGGCCGCTCCGCCCGAGGCCGCAGCCACCGGCCCGACCCACCCGCTGGGCCGCCGCCCGCTGCCCGCCTCGTGCCGGCGGCTCCGGCCATACGCACGCCGCAGACCGGGCCGCGGCGCTCCCCGGCGCGGCCCCGCTCGGCACCCGGCTGCCGCTCCCCTCCTCCCGGTAGCGGCCTCTTTCCCCCCGTACCTGCGGGCCCGGCCCAGCCCCGCGCTGTCTCCTCTCGGGCCCGAGGCGCGCGAGCGCCGCTCCCTGCCTCCCCGTCCGGCCGGCGCTGGCAGCCGATGGCACTGCGCATGTGCCCGGCTCCATGCGTCAATTCCGGCCCGACCGCGGCGCCCTGTGGGTCGGGGAGCGATTCCGGCACGGAGCGCGCAACGGGATTAGGCCGCGCAGCCGCAGATGAGTCAGTGCGTGGTGTGTGTGGTGGCATGGGAGCTGTAGTGCAGTGAGTGGCAGTGGGTTGTAATAGGTGTGTATAGCAAAATACGTATGACATGTATCACAGAATTATCAAGGTTGGAAAAGACCTAGAAGATCATCTAGTCCAACCATTACCAATGCTTCCTGGCTAAATCATATTCCTCAGCACCACATCCAAGCATTTCTTGAACACTCCCGTGGTCGGTGACTCCACCACCTCCCTGGGCAGTGCATTCCAAAGCCTGACTACCCTTTCTGAGAAGTAATACTTCCTAGTGTCCAGCCTGAATATCCCCTGGTGCAGCTTAAAACCATTCCCTCTAGTTCTATCACTGATTACACAAGAGAAGAGGCCAACCCCCAGCTCACTACAACCTCCCTTCAGGAAGTTATAGAGAGCAATAAGATCTCCCCTGAGCCTCCTCTTCTCCAGGCTGAACAAGACATGTACATGCATATATATTTTTACATGAATATGTACTTATGCATATTGATAGCACAGTGAAAAAGTCACTGACAACACTGAAGAAGCTGCCGTGGGTAAAGGCTGAAGTATGGTTGTGAACTTGAGGGTGAGTGTAAGTGACAAACACAGCAGTGATAATGTCATGATTGGGTGAAATATGGATTCACACATATTCCTGCTGGCCCTGCTTTTACCCGGTGCAGTGGGATGGTATGAAATGGTACCACAATAACACAGCCCTTTCTATAAAAAGGCCACGGAGCCAGACTGCTAACCATATTTTGCGCTACTAAATCACAATTGGCACAGGCAAGCTTTGGTTGTCACCTACTGACATTTTGTTCAGCCTAAAAATGAAAACACAGTTGCCTGCACTGTTTCAAACTCTCAGAGCCAGCAGCGTCTCACAGATCAGAACAAAGAAAGATAAGCCAAAGCGAGGCACTTGTTGCAATTTAGGTTCTCAGAGCTGCCACCACAAAAGGAAGAAGGTGGTGTCTCACCGAGGAGAAGCACTGATATTTCAGCAATCAGAGGGAAGGAAGCAAGGATGCTGGCTCAGTTCCTCTGTCCACACCTTCTATGGGTGGCAAATCCATTGACATTGTTTGCACCCACCGCTGAGGTGACAGTGGAAGCAGGGGATGCAGTGATGGCTGGAACAACCACAGGTTGATAGGGACACCAGGAGGAGACGAAACATAAAGGATGAGAGCGGCAGGAAATGGACACAGGGCTCTGGGAAATGCTCTGCTATTTTCTTCTTAATGCCTGGGGCAGAGGACATGGTCTATCCTGTCTCTCTTGCATCCTCTCCACTAAGTATCTCTCCAGTAGTGATAGTGTTAACAAATACAGTGGAAGAAACAGCTCTGAAAGCTGAGCTGCTCAGTCACATGCACAGGTTTTATTTTTAACATCCCCAAACTACTTAATGTTTCTGCTTGTGCTTGCCCTGTCTCCTCCCATCCTCTCCTCTTTCTTTGCTTCCAGTTAGCCCTTACCCACCTCGCTTCAACCCAGCTGAGCAAAACCAAGAGAGCAAGTGTTTGGTACAAACACAGGGACTCTATGATTAAGGTAAGACTTTGTAAATAGAGTTTCAGTCTTTATTGGTGAAACGTTATGCAATGCAGTGGTTACTGTATTAAGCTGTGAAAACCAAGATATCTCCAAAAGAATACTAGTAATTAGGCTGAAGTAGAAAAATAAGACATAAGATGTCTTAAGTGGCACCCTAGAACTGAGGCCAGCTAATAACTGAACACTTCTGTGACAGGTTACTCTGCAAAGAGAAGCACTCCATAGTGTGTTCATGGTTTGCAGCACCGTATGTGGGATTTTACAAAGCTGAGACACTGACTCTTAAATGGGATCTTCAATACCGGGACAGATGATAAATCAAAAATTCAATTTCTGCAATTTTCAAGAAACTCAAAAATGCTAAGCCTTCAACTCCAGTGGGTTTGTAGATTCAGACCACAAACCATGTGCTTGGAGTCCAGAATACATAATAAGATGATGAGTGTGAACTTACAAGTGTTACAGGTGCTACCCCTCTTTCTAGAGTTGTGGCTGCTTAGCAGTTTGTACTCACAAACCTTCTTGCTTTTCTTTTTATAAGGCTTAGACCTTAACCAGGAGCACTGAAATGCTTTGTATATCTGGCTTTGGCTGAGTTACTGTTGTTTTGCTTAAACCCATTCACTTGCTTGTCTCTTGTCTCAAGAATTTTTCAGAAAAGAATGTTAATGAAATTGTTGTCAGGGAATAAAATACAACCTGATCCCAAACCAAAACAAAGCAGTTCGGAGCATACTTTTTTTTTTCCCTTCAAACTGCAACTAAACTGAAACCTGTTATTTTAAAGCAGTCGTAGTACTCACTGATCCCCTTTGCCAGGTACAGATGCACTGATGCACAGTGACAGTCTACTTAACTGCGTCTCTCTCAAGGTCAGCCCAGGGACTTTCACGTGTGCTGCAGAGAGATGCCTGTCACAGCCTCCCTATCTCCTATTTTGCTTCCCAACTCCTTCTGCTGCCCCAGACCTGTGAGACCACATCAGCGCAAATAATTTTTGAGTGGGTTTATCTCTGATGAGTTGCTACTGCATTGTTGCAGGTAGGGATGAGTGAGAAATACTGCTGACGTGGCACTCCTACAGGTGAGCACTATCACTATGTAGGGTTTCCATCAACAGTGCCTCGGTACTCTGAGCCCTCCCCTGCTCCTCCTGGAGCAGCGCTGGTGCATTTGGCTGGTGCAAGTGTCTGTGCCTCTCCACTGTGATTTACCAGGAAAGGGGAGGCCTGGTGATGGAACAGCTTCTTTTTAGCTCCATGGTCCTGCCCATCAGACTTTGGGAGCTGAAGAGAAACTGATAGACTGTTGTGGGAACCTGAACAGCACACGTGATCTGAATGAAAAGCAGTGCACTGAAGTCTCTGCCCAACTGATGCACCGCTCTATGGACGTACTCTGTCCCTATCATTTTAACGTAATTCTTTTATTTTATTTTTTTTTTTCGGTATAAAGCAATTTCAACCAATTCAGCAACTTCAAACCAGTGTTTGTTGCCGTGGGACATCACATCCTCAGCCACCTGGTCCCCAGCTGAAAAGTACAGGGAACATCTCCCTGATTGCTACAGTCTTTCCGACTTTGGGCTTACCTAACAAGGCAGCTGTCTCATGAAAAAGTTTTCCCTCTTCTTGTCTTATACCAGGGATTTGAGTTTCACCAGAAGGCTTGCACTGTCATCGGGGTGCCCCTATAAAATCCCTATGAACTCGTTCAAGAGCTAAGCATTGAAGAAACTGTGCCTTGCAAATGCTTGATAGTAGTTTAATACTGCTACAGGTGAAGACTTCATCTTGCACCTACCCTGAGCTCTGCCATGCTCACTGCTAGGTACCACAATAACAAGATGAGGTTGAATGGCTATTGCAGAGCAACTGTGTCTGTCAGGACAGTGATTTGTGTGCAGAGATGTGGGGCATAACTCACTTAGGGGTCACTGTGACTCCTGGTGGTGACATTCTTGGATTTGGTTTTTATTTTGTAGCGTAGGACAGGACACTAGAAAGCTTAGATTCACAGAAATAATGTAAAAATGCAGAATGGTACCATTTCCAGTGGCACAGTGTTTTCTTTCTGAGCTCATACAAGAACATATATCTGTGTAATGACTGGAGACCTGAGCTTCACTTCTTGCTGAGACTGTTCAGGTTTTGGTGACTGCAGAGGTTCACTGTACAAAAAAGAGAAGAAAATCTTTAGTTTAAGGAGACTTGGATATTTTCCTAGAAAATGTGATTTTCTGCCTCTGCCAGCATGTTTGTGTAGGAGGCAAGATATCAGAATCTGAGAGACTCCAGGCTTGGTTTATGTATTATTTGCAGAATGTATTACTTTTAATTCCATGTGGTTTTGTCTTTCTATACTCTGATTCTACATCTATCAGATAGAAGTATCAGTTTCTTTTAACCTCAGGTGCATCTTTAGTACTGCAAATACAAATCCATTATCCAAATTCAAATCCACTGTGAATCACTCAGATACTAAGATAGTAAACACATTGAAAACCATAAGGAAATTAGTAACTCTGCATTCACCTCAAGATTTAAATGTTATGTGGAAAACAAGTTAAACAGTGCATAATGAATAACAAGGAATGAATATCTGCTTTCTGCCCTACATATTTCACATGCCTGTTAAATATTTTTTGTTCTAATATTATATATAACTTTGACATTCTTGGCTCCAGCATTTGGACACAGACTTCCCTGGGATTTTTAAGAGCTGCATATCATACTGTAGATCTTAGAAAGGTTTGTTTGTGTTAATTTTTAATCAGATCTCAGATTCAGTCTGGGGTTTCTGGTGGCCCTTTTTGTTGGTTCCTTGAAATGGTGACACCCTTTGATTCTTCAAGAAGAGCTGAGGCATGATGTATATAGTATTAGTATATCATTATCTATCTCTTATGTGTAGCAAATACCAAACAAGAGAGAGTTGTTTTGTTTTGGCCCATTGACTCCAACTGAATTAAATGGATATTTACTGAAAGAAAAAGAAAATATTAATTGATTTATAAACTGTAGGTTATTATAGAACAGATCTTCTATTATATAGAACAGTTTTGCTCCAGACACAGATATATCTGCAGTTAAAAGGCAGTTGTGTATTTTTAAACATTACTTGATTTGCTGTCATGCCAGTCTAAAAATAAAGATTTACCAAAGTGGACACGCTGTGGTTGATGGTTTGCATCTTTTTATTCCACAATACCTTAAACATGATTTAAGTGAGCATTTCTGTTTTACATATATATATTTATATATATATATATTTAACCTATCTCTTAGAAACTATTGCAAGTTGCAGGGAATCGATAAGTATAGAGGTTTAGAGATATGCTCAACATAACAGTGCTATGTATTTGGATGCTGTGTATCATTGACTAGGGCAAAAATTTGTAAGCAAAGTGATCTGTGAAGTGTTTTGGAAGGCTGTTGTATTTTGTGTGTTGAGAATGATATCAATTAAGAGATGGAGCTAGCTTAATTATCAGTTAAAATACAGAGCTTAGGATTACTGGCTTGTTAGAATACAGGAATCATTCAAACCCCAATATATACCAGAAAAAAAATGATTGCTACATTCTTACTGTTGTCTAGTTTCACAGATTCAATAATTAGGAGAGAGGTGTAGAAATGTCTGAACAAACAGCATTTTGAAGTTAGACATGGGTTAAGCAGAACCAACAGTGATCTGACTAATCAAGAAGACTGACTCTGCGTTTGAATGCACTAATGTATGTGGTCATTCTTCATAAACAAAATGCTTTCTTTTCCTACATGCGATCTGATGTGGTTGGCTTTAGCACACAGCAGCGTGAAAGCAGGCTCCACTCCAGAAACTTTGTAATCAGCATTTTGTGGTTTTGGAGAGCCATAAGGCCCGTGCTTCTCATGTGTTTTTATTCATCAATTATTTCTCTCTAAGAGTTAGTTTTGCAGTGGAAAGTATTGTTCATACAGTCATATTTTCATTGCAGTGTAATGTGCCCAGCCTTCCCCTGACCTTATGCAAGTCATAGCTGGGGCTATTTTTAGAGATTATATTTGCAGCAAAACGCTACAAGAATGACAGTAGCAAGGATGCTGCCAATGCGTAATAAATCCATCTGCATCTCTTCCATCTCTGAGCCATATAGAAGTAGATGTCACTGAACAATCTAAAGCAGGATAGATGCAATTCTACATCACTTGTATTTAGGGACTGAATCTGTCTGGGGCCAATGTGGCCAGCATCCTTGTGCTTCCCAAGGTAAGCAGAGGGAATGTTATAATGAATGGCTGTGAAGTAATGCTTACCTTCTTTGCTGTCTTGAGCTCTTTCTGTGTGTGCAAACAAAGCCACAGGTAACCAACCCTTATATTTCAGAGTGTAAGCTTGTCCCTTGCTGAAGTGACCACAGAGGAATTGTTCCTTTACTGGGCAGGTCAGAGGGGCAATAGCATTGATTCAATAAGGGGACTTAAACACATTTTGGTGAGTGCTGGGAGCTGCAATGGACAGAATGAAGCTATCCACACAAGTAATGCACCTTAACATGAACAGCAATTAATGCATGCTAGACCATGCCAGGCTAAAATGCAGGCCTTTACAGCAAAGGGCAGAAAGTCAGAAGCCTGGAGCTTTCTGCTTGTAGTAGCTAGTCCTTGAGCCAAGTTGCTGCTGCCAGATCAAGGTGTCCAGAAAGGTAACTTCAAGTAGTACAAGGACTAGGCAGTCTCTGGGTCTCCAGTGCAGCTTCGTGTGGAAGCTGAGAGCTTGTGAAGGGTAAGGAGTACAACTGGTTCCACATATTCCCCCAAAACAGTGCTGTTTGTTGTAGACGTTGTAACAGAACCCTGCTGGGCTGGATAGACCACTCATCTGACCCAGTCTGTCATCTTATGTTCTTATGTTTTTAATGACAAAACAAGGCATGCCTCATGCTAATCACCATCTCTGTTTATGGGCTGTCACATTCTGCTTGTTTTCCCATTTTTAGTAAGGAGTAACAGCTATTGCCTGGAATTACTGCAAGGGTAGCGATGTTAGAAGCAAAGAACATTTAGAGCTTTTGGAAGCAGGCCTTATATTATTTTCATCTAATTAAACTAATTTAATTGATTTACTGGGAAAGAGCAAAAAACACAATAATGAAACCTAAGCAGATGAGAGGTTCATTTTGACAAAAAGCCAGTAGTAGTCTAGTAGTAATAACTTTTTACACTGGGGTCATCATACATCATATTATTGTATTCCTTTGGCCGCAGGGAAGTTGTATGTCTTTTATATATTAAAGGTTTTTTTATTAAGAAGAGGAGAGGAAAAATTTTATAGATATTTTAGAATATTGATATCCCACAGTGATATGGGAATGTGAGAACTGAAATGCATTCTTTCCTAAGAAAACATTTAGCCTGTTTGAAGCTGGTTGAAATTTCTGAGATATTTGTTTTGGCTTCCTCAACTTGTTCTTTTAATCCAGCCACATTAAACTAATGGAGTTGCCTGGTGGCAGCCAAGTTTATGAAACAGAGATGACTTTGTTTATGCTCATTGCCTGAGAACTCTTTCCCTGTTTTCTGACCACTTGTAGTTTCACTAACACTTTCATAAACTGAATCTAAAATACAATCACCTCGAGATTATCTAGTCCATTTTGGGCAGTGTTTGACAGTGGCTTTTAAGTGTATAGGATGAACTGAAAAATATAGAGCAGTTGTGACCAAATCATTTGTGATCATTCATGTCCTTAGTGGGACAAAGCCAGGGTGATGAGACATATAGACCGAATGAACACCTAATTTTTCTGCAGAGGAAAATAATTGTCATCTTTCCCACTCAAACAGTAATGAGGAAATGGGGAGGATCTTCCTCTATGCCTGTGGAAGTCTTGATTTCAGCAATATGAAGAGTACAGCATCAGTGTAAATACCATGACAGAAAACAGCTCACGCTCAAACTTTAGCTCCCTCTGTTGGGCTAAGAGCAAAGAGTGCTGAGATCTTGCCTATATACCTGCTGCTACCAGGCCAAGATGCATGGTGATGATCAATGCTGATACGTAATTGTATGGGGCTCATAGCCTAATTCCTGCCAGAAGTGTATGTGAGCATCTGACTTGTAGAAACCAGGCATGGGCATGGGCACTGGCGGTTTGTGTCCCTTCCTGTCCCTTCAGGCATTAACTCTGCTATTCTTGCCTTTGCTACACACAGCACAGGGCTCCGAAAGCCCCCCCTGGGCAGCACAGGCACTGCGAGAGGTGCTTCAGTCGGCACTGCCACGCACCCATCGAGACCTCTGTCTCCTGCATGGTGATCAGCTGCCGCCTTCATTGTGGTGCCACCTTCCACATGTGCAAGCAAGAGGAGCACGAACTGCTCTGCCCCTTGGAGCACGTCCCTTGTCTCAATGCACACTATGGATGTCCTTTCTCCATGGCCCGCTTTAAGCTGGCAAAGCACCTCCAGGTATGCCCAGCCAGCGTGGTCTGCTGTTCAATGGAGTGGAATCGCTGGCCAAATGTGGATTCAGACACAACCCTCCACAAGAATATTATGAAGGAGAACTTGAGTGAAGAGTGTCTGGACACAGCATTGGCACTCAGAGACCAGAAGATACTTTTCAGGAATCTGAAAGTAGCTGACTTGTTTCCAGAGTGGAGGAAAGAGGAGGAAGTGGGAGAGCTAATGGAAGAAGCCATGGATGGGATGGAAGGTGCTGTGGGAGGATTAGCCTGTGGTTCCCAGGAAGGCAATGACCAACTCCCTGAGCTCAGCCAACGTGAGCGTGAAAATTTGGCAAAGGACAAGGAAGGAATGGATCTGGGGAGCTACAAGACCTGGGAGAACATTTTCAGCAAAGAGCTCCTGGCTTGCCAGGTAACAGGCTCAGAAACCAGCTCAGGAAAAAAGACGGAAGAGGCTTCCAAGCAAAAAGCATCGAGCCCTTGTGATGCCACCTCTGCAGAGAAGGCAAAGGAAGTACCTTGTGAGACGGAAGAAGTAAAAGACCAACGGCTCGAACAAGCAGCAAATAGAGAAATGACAGGACTGGCGCCTTGGCAAGAAGGGGTCCTGGAGAGGCTGAAGAAAGAGGTTGGTGTAGCTGATTACAACATGTATCTTGTGCATCATGGGGGAATGCTCATTCGCTTTGGCCAAATGGCTGCTTGCACACCCAAAGAAAAAGACTTTGTGTATGGGAACTTGGAAGCTCAAGAAGTAAAGACTGTCTATACCTTCAAAGTACCAGTTAGTTACTGTGGCAAAAGAGCACGGCTAGGAGATGTAATGGCACACAAGATACCTACTTCGGACAAGTCAGTGGATACCTCTGAATTGGGAATAAGCCCAGAAGAACTACCTAAGGCAAATATAGTGACATCCACACTGCTGTGTGCACTGGAAAAAGAACTGAAAGGGCATGAGATCTCTGAAACAAGGGGTATCGATGGACTCTTTGTAGACTTTGCAACACAGACATACAACTTTCCTCTAGAGCCTTTCTCTGCTGATGCTGTTCTAGCAGATATTCTGGATGAAAACAGCCAACCAGAACTCCACGTGGAGCTGTACACCGAATGTGTAACCAGAAGACATAATAAAAGCAGTTCAGCTTTCACATTCACTTGCAGTCATTTCTTCAGGAGAGATGAGTTTGCATCCCATTTCAAGAATGTGCATGCTGACATACAGTCATGTCTGGATGGATGGTTCCAGCTTCGCTGTCCGCTGGCCTACTTGGGATGTACTTTTGTTCAAAACCACTTCCGCCCAGATGGACATAAGGCTAAGGTCATATACAGCAAGCTTCTCAAGACATTTGCTATTAAACCAGAGGTTGACACCCTCCTTGCTGAATCAGGGAAGTGCAATTTCAAAGTGGATGATCGAGGGAGAACCAAGGACTTGCTGAGCAGCCTCCCACTGGAAGTGCTCAAGTACATTGCTGGGTTCCTGGACAGCTTCAGTTTATGTCAGCTATCACAAGTGTCAATGCTGATGAGGGACATCTGTGCCACTCTTCTTCAGGAGAGGGGTATGGTTCTGCTGGTCTGGGAGAAAAAAAGATATTCCCATGGTGGTACTTCATGGAAAGCTCGCAAAAAGGCAAGTGATTGCAGCAATGGGGTCCTCACCAGATAGGATGCAAGTGTAACAACCAGTTCTGCATATAAACGTGCTGATGTGGGGAAGGTTCATGAGGCTGTAAAAGTGAAGCATAGTGTGCGGGGGAGTTAGGCATGGCTTTAAAGTACTGGCAAAGGTAAAAAGGTGTGGATAGGTATCTGCTGACTAGCTGAAGGTCCGCACCCAAGCTTGCCTTAGGTAACCTGTTTGCCTTTGCACCACATTTAGGCACTGGAAACAGAATTCCTGACACTTACAGGTCACACATGGAGTTTTAACGAACTTGCGTTTCATACATTTGATTTATCCTTTACAAACTGATCTAGAGTAAATTGAACCTAAGTCAAGCTCCAGAACACTAAAAGAGTAAAGAAAAGGTTGTGACAGTGAAAGCAGCGTAGGCATTCACATCAACTCCATTGGCTTTTGAATCACAGAATCATAACAGATAATTTCCCCTTGATATCTGATCTAAATCGAAAAGCTAAAAAAAGCTTGAAACTATTACCCCTATTGCTGCACTCCCTTATAGAGCACCTCTCCACAGCTTTATTGTAGGCCCTCTTTAAATGCTGGAAGGCCACAAGAGGTCTCCCCGGAGCCTTCTGCAGGCTGAACACTCCCAGCTCTCAGCCTGTTATAGGAGAGGTGCTTCAGCCCTCTGGTCATCTTTGTGGCATCCTCTGGACTCACTCCAATAGGTTTATGCCCTTCTTGTGCTGAGCACCCCGGAGCTGGATGCAGTACTGCAGGTGAGGCCTCATGAGAGCAGATGAAAACACTTTTGGCTTTCTGGGCTGCAAGCCCAGTTCGTATTAGTTTTTTCATCCACCAACAGCCGCAAACCTTTCTCTGCACTACGGCTCCCAGTGCATTAATTGCCCAGCCTGTGCTACAGATTGTCCCAGCCGGGCACAGGACCTTGTACTTGGCTTTGTTGAACGCTGTGAGGTTTGCATGGCTCCACCTCTCAAGCCTAAGTCCCTCTAGATGGCATCCCTGCCTTTCAATGAACCACTCAACTTGGTGTCATGTGCAGACTTGCTGAGGATGCACTCAATTCTATTGACTATGTCACTGAAAAAGATGATAAATAATATCAGTCCCAATATAGATCTCTGAGGAACACCATTCATCACTAATCTCCATCTGCACGTAAAACCATTGACATTGTGAGTGTGACCATCCAGCCAATTCCTTATCCACCAAGTCCATACATCAAATCCACGTCTCACCAATTTAGAGACAAGAAGGTTGTGCAGGACAGCATCAAATGCTTCGCACAAATCAAGGTAGATTATATCATTTTTCAAGGTCTGTAGTTTACAAGATCACCAGGAATGTTTGACTTGTTGAGATGTGAGCACCTGGGAGAGCAGCGTGGGGATCAACAGCCTTTCTCTGTAATGCTGCCTCCTACTATTTGTGGAGTGGAAAAATACCTTCCTTTCTGGCTGCTTGAGTAGTCAGAATAAAATGTGTAAACATAGTTCATTGTAAGTCCTAGTTAATGCAGTAATTACAGATATCTTTTTCTAGCTGATAGTCTTGTAGCTACTCTAACATAAAGCTGCTTGAAAGAATAGCATCAAAGGCTTCTGCTTGATCAAGCAGACAAGACAACAGTCAAAGAGGAAGTAATACAGAGATCCAATTAATACTTACAAAATTAATCTGAGAGCCTAGCTTTGAAGCAGACCCCCAGTGATCTCCACCTACCAATAATATTAAATGAATGTTTTTGACAAGTATTTATTTCTCTTTATTAAGAGAAAATATTACGTGTGGTGAATCTGAAATTTATGTAATGAGGTACAGTGGCTCAAGCTGAATTAGCTATATGTGAACAGGAGGTGGGCACTGACATCATTTACTGGAGGACGTGGCATCCTGCAGTAGAAGGAAAAACTTCCACTATGCACTGACCACAGAGGAATCTTGGTTCCAATTCATGTACTCTGCTTGAGAGCATTCAACTTGCAATCAATCTGTATTTCTTGTCTACTTTGCGTGACAGCTGAGACTATGCCAGACTCGGGTAATTTTTAGTGCAACACAACCATATACCATGCTTCCATGGGAAGAAACAGCCTTAGGGAGCTGAAACCTGCTATGACTTTTAAAATTATTCTACTTAAATGATATACAGCGAAACGACATCTTCTCAGTCTTACTACTACATGGTTGTATATCACTGAACGACATGGTATCACTACAAATAGAGTCAGAAAATTTTAACTGCCCGTTTCTGTACTTTACAAGATGATACCTCCTTTAGAAATAACCTTAACCTTAGACTTCCCAGCCTTGTTCCGGGGTGGGGATAGTAATGGCAGTGTTATTACATTCCTTACTTTGAAGTTGCTGATAAATGCTTTGCAAGGTTGGGAAGTCGGGTTTCTTTGAGATACTATCACACAGACATCCTGTAGACATTCTGCCTTATAATTATCTTGGATGCATGCACCAATAAGCCTCTCGGATCCCACCACACATGTGACGGTCATACATCCTAAATTTCTTTGTGCCTAGTTCTAGGTTGGCACCATAAGCTCTGCTTTCCCATTAAAATTGACAGGTGACAACTAAAAAAGCAAAACCAGCATGAGGTAGGTAGCAATTCAGAGTACACTTCCACTTCTTATGCAGCCAGGTAGCCAGATTTTTGCTAGCCTATCCATAAGGCTCTACAGGCATATATGTTTTCAAAATCCTATTTTCACTAACATTTTGGCTTTCCCTCCCCAATTCTTCTCCCCATTCTCTTCCTTGGCCCAGATGTGGCAGTTCAGCAGCCTCTTCTCCAGAGTGGACCGGTGGCAGCTCAGCGATATGGTCTGCATGTCAGAGCACCTGAAGGAGTGTCCCTTCTACAAAGTGGAGAGTAAGACAGACCCCGTGCTACTGACCGGCATGTGCGAAACTCCACAGCAGGTTCAAAAGACTTTGGTTTCCACCTTCAAGCGCAGGGTCTGAATAGCTGGCTTCCCTTCCACCATGCTCCCTTCAAGGCCTTTAAGAAGAGTTGGGAATTTGGGTATAAAGATTGTTACTTCCAACTGTCCTTTGAAAGTACAAAACTGGCTTCTTCCTAGATTTGGAACATCTTGTTTTTCTCTCTTTTTTTCCCCCCTGCATTATTTTAATTGTTAAATCTTCATCCAAAGTGTTCTGGCAAACTGATGGCATGTGCTTTCTGTTTATATTTCTGTTCCCTGCTTAATAGAGCATCCTGCAGAAAGCAATAAGGATATTGTTGGAACATAGCATCTTTGAATATAGGCTGATGCTCTTAGCTCCATGGCCCCAAGAGAAGTGGGAGTGGTCAATGCATGTAGCTTGACTAGATCTGAAACACCTCACTTGTGGCCAGAAAGCTGAGCTCTGGGAGAACAGATGAATATCCTGAAACGTAGCAGATCTCAGGACTGCTCATCTTTCCAGGCAAAAATAATAAAGGCATCCCCAAAATTAAATGATCAAATAAAAACTCCATTGAAGACTCAGGACAGCACCACACAAACACAAACCATCCTTTAGGGCCCTGATTTGGGCTTATTTAGGACAACATTTGAGTGTAAACTTAAAGCTGAGATCATGGGATCATCAAAACCAAACCAAACCAATTTACGCTGTGTTGGAAACAACCTGGTAACAGTTTATGGGGCTCAATTGAGTTTTTTTTTTCAATTTTTTTTTTTCTGTTTCATTTCAAAACCAATAAAGCCATCAAAAATATCTGAAGATGCTTTTAGAATGCCTGACCTCCTCAGTTTTGCAACTGTACATTGCAAATTGTAACTGTAAGCAATTGTAAACAATTTGTCAAATAAAGATTTTTTTTTGGTAGAAGACCTTTAACAAACCACTCAACACTGGTATGGATAATGTTTGATTCAGTTATGTGGGATGAAGTGTATTTTTTATTTCATAGAGTAGAAAATTTATTAGGATTTGGTCTATTCTATGCTAAATGCACTAGCTTAAAAATGAAATATGTTTGTTGAGGGAAATGCTGAAGCTGGTGGGCTAAAACATGCTGTACTTGAGACTCTGGTTTTGGTGCAAATGTGAGATGTGGCTGGCACTGCACAGTCCTCTCCTACTGATGGAGATCTTCTCCTGAAGATGCCATAATTTCACTTCCAGACTTATGAGCCTTTACTTAGAGGATGGTGAAACACTGAAACAGTTGGCACGGAGAAGCTGTGGATACTTCATCTCTGGAGATGTGTAAGGCTGGGATGGATGGGATCCTTGGCAGACTGATCCAGTAGGTAGCAACCCTGCCCACAGCAGGGGGGTTTAACTAGATGATCTTTCAGGTCCCCTCCAATCTAAGCCATTCTATGGTGTCTATGATTCTGTCACTGGCTTTGCTCCTTTCCCCAGCAGGAGGTGCCAACTTAAGGTACAGAGAGAGTGTAATCTCAGCAAACATGGTGGCTAGCAGTGTGGGTTAGAGATAGAGATGATGCTGCAACTTCTGCCTCTTAGGATCAGCCAGAGATATGGGTACAACTTCTAGGAGACTGGATTTGGATCATTTTCCTTCTAGTACTATTACAAGATACAGAAACAAGGTGTTAATTTGCAGAAAAAGAGACAAGTTAATCCCTGTATACTTCTGTAAGCTGTAAATTTGGTTGAGTCAACAAGGTTCATCTACAGCCTGGCCCTCAGCATATACAGTGGAAGCTGAAATCCACAGTGATCTATCTCCAAATTAGCCTGATTAATCTAGGACTGTGAGAAGGAAGACAGTACAGGGAAGTAGAGGTAGAGCAGTGCATATCCACCTGCAGATGCCAGCTGACCACTCATTTAACACTAGAGGAGAGATGTGTGCTAGTATCAGATGTATCCTATATAATCAGAGGAGGCATGCCAAGCTAGCTCAGTGTTGATGGCCCTGCTCATTAGCAGAGTCAGCAGAAGCTTCAGGAGCTGCAAGGAACAGAATTTACCCAAGCGTGGCACTAACATAATGCTGACTTAGTGTAAAAAGAGGCTATCTTTTGGATTCAGCAAATCATAGAATCACAGAACCATAGAATATCCCAGGTTGAAAGGGACCCATAAGGGTCACTGAGTCCTGCTTCTGGCTCCACACACGACCACCCAAAATTCACACCCGTGTCTGAGAGAGACATCCAAATGCTTCTCGAGTTCTGCCAGTTTGGGGCCATGCCCACTGCCCTGGGCAGCCTGTTCTATGCCCAACACCCTCTGGTGCAGAACCTGACCCTGACCCTGAATCTGTCCCTCCCCTGGCACAGCTCCATGCCGTTCCCTTGGGCCCTGTTGCGGTTACACAGAGCAGAGCTCAGCGCTGCCCGTCTGCTCCCTGTGAGGAGCTGCAGCCGCCATCAGGCCTCCCCTCAGCTGCTCTTCTATGGGCTGAACACATCATGGGACCTTAGCCACTTCTCACGTCTTCTCCAGACCATTCCTCATCCTCACAGCTATCCTTTAGATGCTCTCTCAGTGTTTTATGTCCTTATATTGTGGCATCCAAACCTGCATGCAGTGCTCAAGCTGAGGCCATACCAGCAAAGAACAGGTACTTAGACTCCTCACAAAGGCTTTTAACCTGACCTATAGAAAATTCAGATAAATAAGGCTGACAGATTTTGTAGTGTTTCCTCTTGTTGGTAGAGCTGGGACCAAAAAGGTGGGACTGGGGAAATCAGGGAGGTGAGAGCAGGGCAAAAAGGCCCTGATGTTTCTGTGCACTCCTCTTTTGCTGTCAACAACAGATTTTCTGGATAAATGCTTCTCCTTGGAGATGTGGATGTGGACTCCCTATTAGTGTTATACATTAACATGGGGTAGGTGGTATTTTTTCAGGGGTGAAAGGGTAAGTCACCTCCTGACACACCGGTCCAGACTGGGATAAGGAATTACTTGTCAGGTTCCCAGTTCTTAAAACTGAGCAAACACAGATAAGGTGAAGCTTATGGGAACGGTGTTCGTTATTTTGCAGAACTCTGTAACTCCTTCTTGCTTTCTCAAAAATAAAATTGATTACGGTTAAAGAATGCATCAAAATCCACATCTTATCTTGTTTTCAGAGTTCCATTACATAACTTTATTTCTAAATATGGAAAGATTTTGCTTTCTAGATCGGATATGGTAGTGCCTGTATTCTCACAGTCACTACTCTCTTTTTGTTTGCTCCTTTATTCAGTGTAATTTCGTTGGTTTAAGACTATGGTTATGTATCAGCAACAAGTAGTTTCATTCTCTCATACTCAGTTTCTTCACCATTACAGCCCTCACTGGGTGCTCGTCAAGCTGGGAGATAAGGGGCTGTGTGCAGAAGGATGATGTTAAGGAGGTTGCCATAGCACTTAGGAAGATGTCCAGCGGAACATGCAGCTCTGGGAGTGCTCCTCCCACTCCACTTTCCCCCTGCCTAAGCCCTCCTGCTAAGTCCCCTGTGCTTGGTAAAGATAGAGTTAACAGGCTCAGAGTTGCTAGGATTGTGTTTCCCTTTTGCTTCTCCAGAGTGAAAGTGAAATTAAAAGCGTGCTGCTGCCAGAAACCTGAGGCTGAGCCTGGTTCCAGCTCCTCTTTCTGAGCATTTTGGACCCCTCTTTAGGAGCAGAATGATCCTGGGACTAATCCTGTGCTGCTGCATGCTGGCTGTGCTGGCAGGTGAGCTGGGGCTGAGCTGGGGCTGTGCTTACACTGCTGCTGCTGCAGTGCCTGGGGAAGGGAAAGCTCCTGGGAGACCTGATTGCGGCCTTCCAGTATCTGAAGGGGGCTGTAAGAAGGAAGGGAACAGATTCTCTAGCAGTTCTGTTGCCACAGGACAAGGGAACATAGTTTCAAACTATGGGCAGTTTTATATCAGATATAAGGAAGAAGTTTTTTTTCAAGAAGGATGGTGAGGCATTGGAACAGGTTTCCCAGAGAGGTGATGGAAGTCCCATCCTTGGAGACCCTCACGGTCAGGCTGGATGGGGCTCTGAGCAACCTGATGTAGCTGTGGGTGCTCCTATTCATTGCAGGGGGGTTGAGTTAGATGACCTGTAAATGTCTCAATTCTATGATTCTATGATTAAAGCAGCTCATGTACCAGAACAGTTCTTCTTCTTCTCCTAAGGGACAGTGGAAGCCCCCACACCAGTGCCTGGGCTCCGCAAGGTGGATATTGTCCTTGACTGCTCCTATGTGGGAGAAGGAGGGTTGCCAAGAGCTTTTGGTGGCTCCCAGCATCCTGCTACCCTGGTGCTGAGAGGACTCAGCATCACAGATGATGGCACCCTGGGAGATGTAACTGACTATGAGATCTCACAGGAAGACCACAGCTCCTCTCCTCCCATCATCTTTGAAGCCTCAGGTGAGTGAGGCATCAGAGCTGCCTCCAGGACATCGACCACCGACATGCTCCAGGCTTTTCCAAAAGGATTTTAAGCAGAAATTAGACCATTACGAAGACTGCTGCACAAGTAATGCCTCCTGTTTTATTATGCTGGCCCAGAGGCACATGTTGATGGGATAGCAGTAGAACCTGAGCCTTCCCACCAATGTTCCATGACATTTTGTTGCTGTGTGACAGATGGCAGCAGAGGAGCAGTCTGACAAAATGGTGTCTGACATGGAAGTGCACATGAAGAGAAAAGTGTGTCAATTAATTCCCCCATGAGGAAGCTCATGATACCACTGGCCTTATGGGCTGCTAGAGCACACTACTGGCTCATGTACAGCTTTTGGGATTTGAGGGTCTTGGTCAAAAACAAGTGGAACATGAGTCAACAGGCAGCCAGGAAAGCCAGCTGTACCCTGAGCTGTATCAGGCCCAGCACTGTCAGCTGAGCAAGGAAAGGGATTGTCCTGCTCTGTTTTGCACTGGTGCAGTCTCACCTCAGGCACTGGGTGCAGGTTGGAGCACCACAGTTCCAAATGGACATAAAGCTATTAGAGAATGTCCAAAGGAAGGCTACAAAGATGGTGGAGAGTCTGGAGGGGAAGAAACATGAGGAGAAGCTGAGATCCCCATGCTTTGCTCAGCCCAGAGCAGAGGAGGCTGAGGGGAGGCCTCATGGGATAGTCTATGATTCTTTCAAGTACAGAAGACACTAAGTTAATTTCCAGTGATGTCAGTGGGAAGCATGTGCATCACTTATGGGGGTCACATAGGGTGCTTATGCCTACATGCTTTGACTAAAAAGCATTCAGACCCTAAAAGAATAACTTTACTGGTTACTTCATATATACAACTTATTTGAGTCGGCTGAAGGGAATCTGTTTTGCTTATTCCCCTCTTCTAACAGCTTCCTTTGCACACAGTAAACCCTGTGCTGGGTGAAATACAGCTAGGAGACTAAGTGATGTAAAGCAACCACAGCAAACATGACCTAATATTCTTTACAGACCTCCATTTGATAAACTTAGCCTTGCATTTCTGTGTTCTGACTGACTCTGTAGTGCATGGTTTTTCTCATCTCATCAGCTTGCTCTGTCTTCCTTTCAGATCCAGACAATTAAATCTCTTCTCTCTCCTCACAGTGCAGCAAGTATCCATCCCATACGCAGAGGTCCTGCTGCATGCAGATTGCAATGGGGAGGAAGTGATCTGTGAGCTTTCCCCCTATAGTTTTCAGCAAGAGGGCGATGGTCTCTGCCCTGTCTCCTGGTTCCTGGCCACCATTCAGCTCTCCAGTGGGATCAGCATTGCCCTGCTGCTCAGGGGGCCCAGCTGCAGCAGCCAGAAGGAGGAGGGACATGATGTGACACTGCACCCAAAGCTGAGGATTCCAATGAGCAAGGAGGGGACTCTGCTGATGACAGGTGACCAGGTGGCCTGGGATCCCAGCCCTGCTCAAGCAGGGACACCCAGAGCAGGTTGCCCAGGGCCATGTTCAAGTGCCTTCTGAAGGTCTCCAGGGAGACCCAAACAAGTGCTTGGTCCTTCAAGACCACGGCACGTACTTGGTGTCCACTTGTTTGTCAACCCTGCTGACCCCACAGGGCTGACTTTCTCCCAGCTCTTCTGCCCAGGTGGCCCCTGAAGCATCACACAAGGGGCCTGCTTGGGGTGAGGATGTCACTGCCCACACCTCCCACTTCAGAATGCCTTCTTTACCCACTTCAATTTAACTCACTGCTACTTCAGTTTAACTCACTGCTTGCCTGTAATCCTCTTTTCTGTTTCTAGTGGAATTTCAATCATCATCAAACAACACTTCCCTGCGCACACGTCTTGGCAGCTCCATCATCCTTGACTGTCACTTTGCCTTGGCTCCCAGCTTCATACTGTCCTCCCTGGAATGGAGGAGGCAGCACCGAGGCAGAGGTCGCAGCATTTTCCGATACCATGTGGAGAATGCAGACCTGACAGCGCAGCCAAAAGTCCATGTAGATGTGGAGCAGCTGCTGCAGAATGGGGACGCAACGCTTACCTTGCAGGAAACAGCCGTGGATGATGAGGGAACATACATCTGCTTGGTGTCCACAGCACAGCACCAAGTCCAACACAATATCCAGCTGGTAGTGGCTGGTAAGGAAGGAACTGAAAGGTCACCCTGTTTCTCCTAGTACTTACTGTCACAGGCAGCTTGTGGGTGGTTGCCATCTGTGTTCCCTTCTCAGTTTCTGACCCAGTCAATTCCCTGTCTGTTTCCTTCCAGAGCCCCCAAGAGTTCGTGTGTTTCCAACAGAGGTGTCATTCAAAAGAGATGAGACCATTACTCTGACCTGCATCATTGCTGGCTATTACCCCCTGGATGTCTCCGTGACCTGGACACAGAAGACTCCAAAGGATGAGGTAGAAATCAGTCTCCCAAACGCACGCTTCTCCAGTCACCGGCAAAGCCAAGATGGCACCTACAGCGTCACCTCCTACCTCAGCATCAGCTCAGCCACAGTGCAGGCTCCAGCCACCTACACCTGCCATGTTTCACATGTGGCTCTGGAGGCTCCCATCTCCATCAGCACTCATCTGATGGCACCAGGTGAGTGTCAAGGTCAAGTGACATATTCTTCATCCTGCCAACACCTGCTGCCACCTCATTGCCCATAACAAGGACTAAAATCTCTGGGGTGCACCACACACGCCTGCTTCTCCCTGCTTTCCTCTTGTCCTCTCTTCCCTTTCACTCCCTTAGCCTAAAGATTTTGGGTCAGCAATTACTTCATTTCCTACAAGGGATGAGAGATATTATGACTAAAAACAGAGCACTTGGACAGAGACAAAGAGAACAGCCATGCCCAAGGAGCTGGACATCCAGCTGGACTCGTTGTTCAACTGGAGGCTGAAGCTGCTGGGGAACTGTACTCCCAGCACTGCAAAAAATGCTGCTCCCCTTTAGATCTGATGTGCTGTCAGTGTTCTTGCTCTCCTCCCCAGCAGGAGATTGCTCTCCTTTCTCCTGACCCATCAGGGAAAAGCAAGCAATGCTGTCATTTTACATGTTACCACATATCTGTCTAGCCAGTATATCTTGGCCCTGTGTTCATGGCCTTAGTGCGTGTGTTTTGTGTCATAGCTAACAAGAGTGTGTGTTGTCAGATGCTGGGGGGTTTGATGAGCTGGGACAATCACTGGCTGCTCAAGTGCGTGTGACATCTCTGATCCTCTTCTTCCCCTACAGAACACATGGAAATGGAAGGACTGGTGGGGGGGGCCATTGCCACTGCCATTTTCGTTTCTGTTCTCTTCATTGTGCTCAGGAGGAAAAGACCAGGTAGGAGGTGAAGCACTGAGCCACTTCCCTGATGGGACAAGCAACATCTTCCTGGCATTGGCAGCTCAATGCCATGGTCTGGCAGCCCTGTGGCTGCTGCTCCCTTTCCTCCCCTGCTCTGCAGTGTGCAAGGGTACGATCCCATAGCTGGAGGCCTGTGATCCTCCCAGTGCTGCTGAACATGGCAGGGCTGAAGTGCTCTTCCCCATTTGCTTCTGGTGGATCCCTGCACAGGGGCAATGGTCTGTACGCTTTGCTATTTATGAATCTTAGATTTTTTTCCCTTTATTTCTTTCCTTTTCAGCTGAACCAAAGCCCGAACAACTTCTAACAGCTTCAGAGTAGAAGAAGGCTCATGTCAGCCACCTGCCCTCCACTGTCTCTCTTCTCTTAGAATCATAGAATCACACATTACCCTGATTTGGAAGGGACCCATAATGATCACTGAGTGCAGCTCCTGGCTTCACACAGGAGCGTCTGAAAATCAAACCATATGACAGAGCACTGCCAAGAGTCTTCTTCAACTCCAGCAGTGTGGGGCCATGTTCACTGCCCTGAAGAGCGTGTTCTGCATCCTGCTTAGTAGAGTCAGTCTTGTCCAAGTACTGACAGAGATAATGGTCAGTACAGAAGGGGCTTACCCAGATGGAGGAGACGAGTGCTCATTCAAGGATGGAGTCTGAGAAGAGAGACAGGAAATTGTGCTTTCATCTCAGAACAACACTGACAGCCTCAGCCCTGCTGGGATGCTGCATATAGATAAGTGTTTATATTACTGTACATGTGTGAGTCTGTATAGATAGATGTAGGTGTAAATAGTTATACAGTTAATTTACATACATTGTATATAGATACATAGCTGTAGATGTATATAGGTATATTTTCTTAATGCTTTAAGGTTTTAAGGAATATATTTATGTACGTGTGTATGTGTGTGTGTTTTAACCATAGAGCCAGGCAAATGTGTAGGCAAAACTGGTTAATCTTCAAACTGAGCAAGTTGCTTACATTGCAAGTCCAGCAGTCAGAACAAGATGATGAAAGTTCTCCCATGGAAAGCTACAATAAAATTTTAATTAAGAAAAAAAAAATAGATTGAAGTTTATCAAATAGAGATCTGTGGTTCTGCTGTTGGGAAAAATACAGACACAATCAAATGTCTTTAAAATAGAATCACATATTCAGATTAAATGTGGATGTATTTTCAGAATAAGGAGTGTTTTGAATGGTAACAATTAAGCTTAAGCATTTTTAGATCAATAGGCTGAAATAATTTGCATCTCAGCATCATAAAAGCTTTGGCTGAGAAGGTGTCTGGTCCGATTGACTTTGGTATATTAGAATACTCAGGGAATCCCAAGATACTGGAAAAGCATGTGGTGCCAGTGTTCAGAGAGAACTCTCATGTTTTGAGACACTGCTCCGATCTTACTACGACTGTTTCCCTTAATTACACCACTAAGTGTGGGCACTGATGGAACAACCAGCAGATACAGGCACAGGGAGAACCAACAGCTGCAAGTTAAATTTAGTCATGTTCCAACTAGGATAAGATAAAATATACACAGTGGTGAAGAGGATTTTCCTTGCTGCCTATCAGCAAAAATGGCAGACTATATCACGAGATCTTCAAATAAAGACCAGATTACTGTCATTTAATCAAAACAAGTTAATGACCTCAGTTAAAAGAGACATTGATCTCTTTTAATTTAATGAATGTTTTTGTTGTGTATGGAATGAGAGCTGGTGATTTGCCTGTCTTTTCATAGAATCATAGAATTGCTCAGGTTGGAAAAGACCTTCGAGATCATTAAGTCCAACCACAACCTAAACATAGTACCCTAACTCGAACAATCCACTGCTAAATCATATCTCTGAGCACCACATCCAAACAGTTTTTAAACACATTCAGGGATGGTGACTCAACCACCTCCCTGGGGAGCCTATTCAAATGCTTAACTACCCTTTCTGTAAAGATTTTCCTGATATCCAACATAATCTGGCACAACTCGAGGCCATTTTCCCTTATCCATCTGTCCCCATGTACTTGTGAGTGTCCTGCTTTCGGAGCAGGTCCAAAACCATCTCATCATGGATTATGCATGGCCTATTTTGTTCCCCATCCCTGTCTACCAGTACAAGGGCCTGTGTGCCCAGGGTGTAACTAGTCTTACTATTAAAGACTGAGGCAAAGAAGGCTCTAAGTACCTCAGCCTTATCCTATTCCCTGGTCACTATGTTGCCCTCAGCATCCAACAAGGGATGGAGATTCTCCCTAGCCCTCCTCATGCTGTTGATGCATTTATATAAATATTTATTTTTATCCTTTACCATAGTGGCCAAGTTCAGTTCTAGGTCAGCTTTGGCCTTTCTAATTTTCTCCCTGCACAGCTTCACTATGTACCTGTAATCCTTATGTATATCTTGCCCACTCTTCCAAAGACCATAAACTCTCAACCCCATCATTACCATTATTGATTTCCATACATTCACATTCTTCCTTAACATAGAGGGCTACACCACCGCCTTTCTTGCCTTGCCCATCTCTTCTGAAAAGTCAGTAGCCATCCATCACAACACTCCACCTGTGTGAGTCATTCTACCATGTTTCTGTGATGGCAGCTATATCATAGCTCATAGCTTTCTGATCGCACAATTGCCTCCAGCTCCTCCTGTTATTACCCATGTAAGAGCACCTGAGCCTGGCCATCATTTGAGTGGGAACAGCCCTAATACCCTAATACCCTTTCCTTAGTTATCCCTCTGCTCAATCAGTTTAAGGTAGCAACGTTGATCCAGCAGTCTAACTACATTTGTTTGGATGTACCTTATGAAAGTAGCTAAATTTTGGCTGGTGTGCATTTCAAAGCAAACGTGCGTCAGCGGTAAGGCATCTGTAAAGTGTTTAAATAAACTCTGAGCTTGCTTCCACTTGGCAGCATATCATCATTCAGAGCAAATGGGGACACACTGCTTCTCTAGGGCCAGACCACAGAGCGGGTGCTTTGCTGAGTCAAAGCCCTTTTCTGGAATATGGCAGACAACATATGTGAGTGGTCACCTGTCACACACACCACTGGAGTTCAGTGGTCCTGTTTTAAGGCACCACAGCAAGGACAGGATGAACAAGAGTTGCTTTTTCAACCAAGAGATGTCACTCTCCAAACATTTGAGAATGACATCTCTGAAAATACCAGGAATCCACTCTCCCTCAGGCTCTGCATGTCCTTACCTGTAATCATCAAGGTCATCACACATCTGACTAGGAAGAATCCTTCTTTTGTGCTTGAAGTGTTATGATTATACAGCTCCCTACAGTGGGGACAACTGGCCTTCATAAACCTTATCTCCACCTTGATACCACGTGTTCAGGCTGAGAAGCTTCAAATTCCACCAGTAAGCTGCACCTCTCACAGACTTATAACAAAGTTCCTAACGTACAGAAATCAATCAATCAATCAATCAATCAATCAATCAATCAATCAATCACATATTCCATGTTGTTCAAGTGCTTGGCATCGCAGTCCTCACAGTCTTTTTGGGTAGCTCTGTATGTAGAGAAGACCATCTCACAACCATAAATTGGCAGCTTGTTCACAGAACTGGCCTGCAGGAACACTGCCCTCGAGCTTTTCTCTGGGAAGAGTGTGAAATGCTGGTCAGAGACACACGTTCACTAGCACTGTGTGTTTGCTTTTCTCATTAACCAGTTTTCTGCATTGATCACTTTTTCTGGCCTGACCTCCATCTGGAGCACACTGATGGAAGCAAGGATACAATAGGTTATGAATCTCTTGTAGTATTTCATACATTCAGGAAAAGAAAGAAAAGGAGTGAGAGAGAGAGAGAGAAAGAAAGGGTTGGTCTTGCCTCTCCAGCTCTGTTACAACCATTCTCTACCCTGTGTCCCAGACAAAATAGTGCAGATCCCCACCACCAACATGAAGGTGGATTCCCAATATACCTCCTTCAGTAAGAAGATACTGAAAATGACAGATGTTCCTCTAGTTGAAAATCTGACTGAGAAGCTCTGAAAGCCCACCTGCAGTGTGGATGGATGGTTTCAGCCTGGTCTTTTGGACCAGAAGCAGTTGCCAGTAGTTCTTGGTGAGATTCATGGTAGTGGTCCATGATGAGGCCAATGGTAGCCCAGGCAGTATGGGGCTGAGTTGTGCCCAGAGGAAACAGCCAACAGGGAATTCTTGCAGAGTCAGGTACAAGTGTGCAGGCATGTGAAGTGAATCTCTCACTCCCCAGCAGTGGACAGCAGAGGAATGTCCACATCTGGATGCAATGTCTGCAGCATAAGGAGCTCCTTCTCTCACACCCTGCCCCAACAAACCCTGAAACAGGAGAAAGGAGAGGTCTACCACCCACACTTACATTCCTGGTGCTGACACAAACACACCTCTCTGTCACTGCTGCTGTCCTCTTCACTAGCAGTTGGCTGAAAGTGCCTGCACCTCTACATCCAAAAATCCAAAAACTCAGCAAACTGGCTTCAACACATTCATCCAAGTATGTATTCAGTCCTCAGGAGATGGATTGCAAGATATCAAATGATGTGCCAAGCTTAGGCATTCTTCCAGTTTATCCAGACCCTCTTAGACTTCATCTGTATCATCCCTCATCTTTTCATTCATGGTATCTTCATCTGAAGTATCAAGAAGCCCCAGAACCTCCTCCACCACCTGTTCCTGGCCATTTGCAGCTCCAGAAGGAGGATTCCTGATTGAAGGGTGGTCCTGGCAATTACACAGTATGTTTCTACTCCCTTCTGCTGTCTGTTCTGTTGCAGAGGATCCCAGACAGCACCCACCACCTGGCACCCTCAGATGCCTTCAGGAAGCAGTGGGTACTGTTGCTGTGCTCTGTTTTATGTTTTGAACTTATCCTCTCCTTCTGTTTACTCATTCATCACCATAATCATTTTATCTCCTCCTGATTTCTCTTTCTCTAGCCTCCTCCTCTCCTTTCTTGGGGAAAGTTCAAGCTGAAGGGGAAGAACAGGGAAAATATATCACACTTCTTAGCAATACTCTCCCTGCCTGCAAACATTTTCAGGTCATGGACTTCCTGGCTTAATCTTTAAGGTCCCTTCCAAGCTCAGACGTTCTGTGACCCTGTGATTTTATAATTCTATAACTCTATGAATGTGCTTTCTATGCTTTAGTCACCTCCATAGACTGAAGCTATCCATTTTTACCCAGTGCCCCCATAAAGTCTTTAAGAGCTGGCATCACTTTTACTGCCTTCCCCTCCCCAGGTGCCACGTTGAAATGGGTCTCACAATGCTGGGAGCAGCTCAGCTATTGTACTCTCGAGTTGCTTTAAAACCCTTGGACAAATGCCATTGCTCCCAGCAGTTGCAGTCACTGCTCTCTCCATCAGATGATTGGCCTTTTCACAGCCGCTTCAGTGTCAGGAGCATTTATAGACGAACCCCACCCTGCACAAGAATGGGTTCTGCCAGGATCGTCTGTTTAGTCCACACCGGAGCAGAGAGGCAGAGATTTCCGCCCTGACCTTAACTTCCCCGTGGAAGTAACAGTGTTTCTTTTGTGCAACCAGAAGAAAACAGTTGCAGCAGGGGCTGGTATAGGGAATCAGTGCTGGGGTCAAAATGGCAAGGTCTGCCAAAGCAGAATGGGAAGAAGTAGCTGGAGAACATCAAAAGGTAGAGAGCAGGGTCTATAAGAGTAGTGAAGGCCATCAGGTGGCAAAAAACAGAATTACGGCCCTAAGTGTTGGGATGTTGCACTGAGATGGAGTGAGATGTAAGAGGGAATAGCAACATAGGCTGAAGAGGTTCAGCAGGTGTAGTGATACAGTTACAAGAGGTGGCAGGAGGGGCCGGGGGTGACAATGACGACTAGTGTCAATATGAGACAACAACACTGACTAGTGGTGGTTCAAAGCAATGACTGCTGGTTTTACTGACAGATCTTTTTAACTGAGAAAGGTGAGGCACTGGCACAGGCTGCCCAGAGAAACCGAGGTTGCCCTGTCCCTGGAGGTGTTGGAGGGGGGTTGGAAGTACATGATATCTCTAAGGTCCCTTCCAACCAAACACATTCTGATTCTGTGATGCTATGAAAAGCAGGGAAGTACTGGCCAACACTGATGGAGAGCTAAGAGGTCCAGATAGGGCAAACCAACAGTGACAAGGAGAGAAAAAGGAGTGGAACATGATTGCAAAGAGAAACAGCAATACTCCATTGTTATAAGGGTTTGAGGATTAACTGCAGTCTGTTTGCCTCCTGTGCTCTGAATTGTCTGGAGTGAGTCATCTTCTGGGAGCTGTATAATTTGTTAGTCTATACTGCAGTGTCACTGCACCCTGCAAAACTTTCCACCACATCCAGGTGGGGAAGGAGGGCACAATGTTCTTCTTTTTCCCCTGTTAGTTACCTTTCCATTCATCTCATTCTCCTTTTCCTACTTTTAACAACATTCTCATTTCTACTTTTTCAACTACTTCTGAAGTCATGTGATAATTAACAGGGATTTCATTATTCTTTTCTGTTTTACCCCTCTTGTTTTATACATTTATGTATATACACACTGTTCTCACTGATGCATCCTCCCATTAAATACCATCCATAGCCTATTAAGTTCTTACCATAGAAGATCAATTACATCAATTACTATGCATTACACAGCACCAAACCAAGAGATGTATTGCTGCCATGGTCTTGGTTTGGCCTAGGTTCCATGACAAGGGGGTAAAGAGACCCACAGATCCTCACCCCTGCTAGACTGAGATCTTCTCAGGTTCATATTGCCTAGGAGGGCAGAAAACCTCTCAAGCAGTGAAATGAGTCAAATCCATATGAACTACTGCAAAGGAGATGAGAAAGGAGGTGATGTCTTCCATTCTGCCCTTTGTGGAAGGTGTAATGGCATGTGGTTCCTCAAGCCATTTGTCTGTGAGATCTGTCCTCACTGTTATAGGAATGGATCTGTGGATGTGTGGATGTCCTTAATGAAAGGCTTAATTCCCTGTGGTTTCCCTTTCTGAAGGGCATAGTCGCTTATTTTCCAGAGGCAGATCATCAGCAGAGCAGAGCCAAGAAGCAGAAACAACTTGTAATCCTTGTGGTGGAAATACCAAGAAGGGCACCTGGAGAACTAAATGTGGCAGTGTCAAAACTGGAGGTAAACACAGATGAGGTTGCCTTAAATGCCAGTATGAATAAACCTCCAGGTGGGCAGCAGCTAGCATCTGTGTCTAGCAAGCAAATCTGCTGCACTGTGCCGTGTGCTGTGCTGTGCTCAGAGTGTAACTAAGGCACAATCGCATGATTCTTGTTGGCTGAGGAACAGGTGTCAAGAAAAACTGGTCTGAGGTGGCTGTGTCTGCTTCAAGTTTCCAGGAACAGGCAGAAGAGATCACAAAAGAGGTGGGGATGCAGGCCTGCAGAGTCAGGTGGTTGTTATAATAGTCATATTGTTAGGGCTGGAATGAGGAAATTAAAGATTTTGGCTAAGCAGGAGAATAGGGGGGAAAAAAATCTCATGGAATCTCTATCCTGATCTCCCACTGATTGATTGCCCCTCAGAACAGAGATCTTCCTGGTTTTGATCTCTCAGACAGGTATTAGCCTTTCCTACACTAGTGAGAGGTAATTTTCATATGGCCATTCCCACAGTCAGCCCTCTTGCAATTGGATGAGATCAGTGTATTGAGCTGTTAACCTGGCTGAGCCTACATGTGACCCCAGATTTAGGAAATACACAGCAGAGAGAGAGATGGAAATTCTATCTTCAGTGCCCAGCAATTTTCAGGTCACTGCAGCAAAGGCAGCAAGCAGCTGACTTGAGCCTGTACAAAGCAGCACGGCTCAGGTACCACAGGGTCTGGGCAATTCAGCTACTTCAGTGTGCAAATGGATGCTGTGCTTGCAGCAGGCAGTATCCCTTGTTCTGCAGCAAAGACAACAGATGGGAGAACAAAGGTTTTCAGCAGCCAGGTCAGATTTGTCAGCTAGGGCAGGATGTGACTCTCCAGACTTCCTACTACACTGCAACATGTGGACAGCAAAGAAAGAGGAACCACACGTGTCTTATGGGGTTCACTCTTGCTAACCTCATCCTTCCATCCAGGAAGAGAAATGCATTTCCTTACATACACAAGATGTTCTCAGACCTACGACATTATTTTCATGATATCTACTGTATCATCTCCCATCTTTCATTCTGAGTGAAGGGAATAAAACTTTCTGCTTTGCTTTTCCCACAAGGCTCCCTTTCTGCATCACCAGAATTGCTTTTTGTTCCTACAAGGTAAAAAATAAATACATTGGAAAGGAGTCTTCCTGGGACTCAGCAGTGTGGGAGCGAGTATGTGGACATGCTTCTGCTGCTGTTGGTGTCAGCAATTATGTGGGACAGACACCACTGCCACCTGGCAGGCTGCATTAAGTAACAAAGACAAAGGCACTCGATATCCCATTAGGCTGCTCTGCAGTGTTTCTTTTTAAAGAACCCTGTTTCAAAATCATCACCTCTCCCTCAAGTGATTCTGTGGAGTAACTTCTCCCTGACAAGCAACAGAAACACACAAAGCATAGCCCCACATATATCCATCTTCACCTGCTACCAGCCTGGCCAGACACTTTGCCCATACATTCAGTTAACTAGCAGCACCGTCTGTGCTGCTATTCCTTGATGCTCTGAGTTGCTAGTTTTAATGTAGAAATATATAATCAGCTGGAGATAATGCAGAAATAAGCCAGAAATAATTGCTGCTTCCACCCTGCTGCACAAGGAAAAGCTTTGTCTAACACAGTCACCTATATACATATACAATAATACCCCTAAAATGACCTAAAGGCTTTCAAGTGGATCAAAAATGTGTTACACTTGCAACCCAAGTCCATCCATAGAGATCAAACTGTAGAGAGAGCCTTCCTTTTCCTCCCACCACAGTAGCAACATGTTGCATAACAAGAAGCTTGTACTATTTTAAAATGTTGTGTGCATTACAGATCATTATCACATTCCTACCTGGGCCGATAGGAGACGTACCTGATAAGGGAACATTTCAAATTTGATGCCATAAAAATGATTCACATTTACTCAGAGGTTGCTCAGTAGCAATAAAAAGCAGTCATGCATTCAGCTGGCAAGGATGCAATATTCAGAAGCACTGCCCTCAGCAGCAACGTGCTTCTCACTCAACAGAGAACTTGCATTCAGACATCCAAAAGTGAAGGATCTTTTCAGTGTAAAGCTCCCAGGATTCGAAGCTTGGTTACAGGTCATGTATAGATGATGTATCAAAGCCTCCAAAAAGAGTATGTAATGCCCAGAGAAAGATCATTTTTCCTAATGGAAGACTTGGAGCGCAACCTGTAACTGCTGAGCCCGAACGGGGCTCGGGAAATAATGATTACTGCCAAAACTTGCTCTGCCTGGCATGGCCTGATTCAATAGGTGACCATGCTGTAGAAACATCCAGAAACTTGGGGGTGAGCAAAGTGCTCAGAAGACACTTGCAGAGAGGGAAGCTCAAGGCAGAGGCAGAGCTGATCACCTACAATATCCATATTCTGTTGCAGTCATGCACCCCCAAGGACAACTGTACTGGGTAGGAAAGCAGCTCTTCAAGTGGTCCAGCTCATCTGATGTTGTGAGCTGTCAGTCACACTGTGGCACACGTGTGTGACCACAAAAGCATCAAAATTTCTCAAAGCCACGGCCAAACAGAGACATTCATGTGACTGAAATGACTGGAGATCACCTGAGGCTGCTTAGGGCTGCTATCTGAACAGCAGCAGATAACATCTAGCAGCCCGAGCACCTCACCAGCATGAGAGAGGGCAATGGGAAGCACTTCAAACACAGCTCTGCCAAGTGGGGCTTAAGCTGTTTTGTGAGTATCACTGGCTTAAATGACCATAAAGCGGGACTTTCAAAGACAAGACAACCTGGATTCAGTTTGCATGTTGTATTTTCAGTTGATTGCTTGGCTGGTTTTGTATTTAAGGCATAATTCCAGTAAGACAGATGCAGTTCTGATGGATAATCCGTTAGCATCACTGAGTATAACTTCAGGAAATTACAATAAAGTAGTCAAACAAGTTATAAACACACTCCCTGGGAAGCTCCTAGATTATAGCTCCAGTGCTGACTGTAAGGCTGATGCTTTGCAACTGCTATACATCTGTATATGTTCACAGAGGTTAAGGGATAAGCCTACCAGGCTGAACGACAACACTGATGTGCACCTGTGGGGATTCTCTGTGTGCATCCAAGTGCATAAAGCATGCAAGCAACACAAGAGCAAAGAGCTCATATCCGCCCCCTAAAAAGTATTGAGCTTAAGGAACTGATTTGCAACTGGCATTTGTGAACAATTTTTGTTCATTCTCTCCATCCCCTCCACTCTTTGCAATTTGTTCTTCAGATAATATGTTCAGAACTGCTTGAGATAACTAAGTTTGCTTCTGATGTGGGATGGAATGAGAAGAAGCTCAGGGTGGTGTTTGTGCGTTAGCAGCACGCAGCTATCACAGGGCTGCTCCTGGCACACTCCACCAGCCTCACAAGGGTGCTGCTCCTCGCCATTTTCTAGCGTGGTGTGTTGCAACATGAAGTGGCTGCGTCACCAACCAAACTGCTGCACGCTCCAGTCAGGATCAAAACTCAGGAACTGCAGGAGGTGAATTGGAACAAGGACTTGACCCAAAGAGGGCAGGCATAAAGAAAGAAGCGAAAGCCTCAAACGGTGATGGTTTGAGATTGAGTCGTTTGGAAAAGAGTGGGGATGTGGTTCCTGATAAGTGCTGCCTGCGATGTCTGGGCCAGCTCATTCTGGATGTGAGATTTCTTCATTAATGAACCAGCGAAAGCAGTGTTCCTTCATGCATATCACCTCATCCTGCCCTGCCCCAGCCCCCACTAAAAGCTCACTCCAACTTCACCCCATCTCCCTCGGCTTTGTGAAATCCAATAGTTAAAACCACACAAAAAGCGCTGCTGGGACGCAGGATCCCGGTGTGCCCCCACGACACAGCACCGCGATGCACCTCACCGACGCTTCCGCGGGCACGGCTTGGCCCTGGCGGACCCCTGGACGGGCTGAGAGCTTAAGAGGGAAAGCGGCCCCGTCCCTACGTTCTCGGAGCAGCCCTGCCAGCTCGCTTTCCGCATTGCCGCCGGGACGCCGTGTCCCCGCCGCCGGGGGGGCGGTGGGGAGCCGCGCCGTTCCCTGTTCCCACCTGGCCGGGGCTGCCGGCTCCTCGCTGGGGGCACCGCGGTGGCCTCGAGCGCCCGTCGGGGTCCAGGGGGCCGCCGGGACGCCGCCGAGCAGCGATCTCCGACGGCGCGGCGCCGCCAAGGTGACCCCCCTAGAGCAGACCCCGGGACTTCGGCTGCCCACGCCCGGCCGCGGACACTTGAGAGTTTAAAGAGGCTTTTCTTCGCCGGGAGCGGCCCGGGGGGAAGGGGAAGGGAAGGAGGGGTGGGCGGGGAGAGGCTGGCAGGGCAGGAGCCGGGCGGGGTGCTGGCTCCAACTGGAAAGGAACCAGTCCCAGCCCAGCCGGGGAGCTGCGAGCGAGCCGGCAGCGTTGGGGAAAGCGAGATCTGGGCCCCGCTCCCGGCCCGCGCCTCCCGCCCCGACGGCGCGGGACGGCCCCGCCATGGGCACGGCGCCCCGCGTCAGTCCCGCGGGGGTCGGCGGCTGCGGGAGGGCTGAGGGATCGGGTGGGAATCGGGGGGTGTCTGTCACCTGTCGGGCCCTGGTGGGATGAGGGAGGAGGGGGGTGGGAGCACCGGCCATCCGGAGCTGTGATCCTGTGGGAAGCCCACCTCACTCTTAATCTGTGTTTCAGGGTGGGTCTGTGAAGGAAGGGAAGATGCCAGCAGAGAAGACCGGGCAGTGCAAGCAGGAAGCAGAGCAGCAGCAGAAGGAAGATGAGAAGGAGGGCCTCATCGAGTTCTATGGTTCCTACCAGGAGCTGTTCCAGTTCTTCTGTAGCAACACGACCATCCACGGAGCTATTCGCCTGGTGTGCTCTAAAAAGAACAAGATGAAGACGGCCTTCTGGTCTGTCCTCTTCTTCCTCACCTTCGGCTTAATGTACTGGCAGTTTGGAATCCTCTACAGGGAGTACTTCAGCTACCCTGTCAATCTCAACCTCAACCTCAACTCGGACAGGTTGACTTTCCCTGCGGTGACGCTGTGCACGCTCAACCCATACAGGTAAGAAATGGTCTCCCAGAGCTTTCAGCTGCCTTGACCTCCATGGGCATAGGACAGAGGCATGTATTCATGCTCTCTTCTTGGTCATTGACTTGTAGAAGGGCAGGTGGAAGAGAAGCTTCTTTGCTGTCACAGGGCATTCACAGTAAACTGTGTTCGTTTAAGCTGCTCTACCTGGTGGCATGTTAGTAGGCTGCTCTGAAAACTTTCCCAGGGCAGAAACAGTTGCACTTCCTTATCTCCTACAAGAAACAGTGGCCTCCAGCAAAGGGGCTGGATTTTCAGCAGTCAGTGGGAATGTCCTGAATCACCCCATTAAACTCTGCCACACATCTTACTCAGAACTGTTCATGTGCATCCAGCCCTAACCCTGCAGGCTCCTCTCTCCCACCATATAGGTACAGTGCCATTCGGAAGAAGCTGGACGAACTGGACCAAATCACCCATCAGACACTGTTGGACCTTTATGACTATAACATGTCCCTGGCACGAAGTGACGGGTCAGCGCAGTTCTCACGAAGGCGCACCTCCAGGAGCCTGCTCCATCATGTCCAGCGCCATCCTCTGCGCAGGCAGAAGCGGGATAACTTGGTCAGCTTGCCAGAAAACAGCCCCTCAGTGGATAAGAACGACTGGAAAATTGGCTTTGTTCTGGTGAGATCCCAAGCTATGTTCTGAGCTACCCGCTCCGACCCCTGTCTACCCACTTCTGTCTCGTTAGCCTTGTGGCCATGCCCTTCCTCATACAGAGTGATTTTTGTCGCTGGCTTTTCTTGATGACAGATGGAGCTGAAGCCTTTTCCCAACATATTACTGCTCCCCAAGTCCTGTCCCTATTTGTGTGGAAGACTTGTCCCTGTCATTGCCTGTCTGTTCCTAGGTGAGACAGGGAAACCTCATCCTTCCTGAAGGCTACATCAGTCTTTCAGAGCCATTTACTAACAGCCATAGTATTGCTCAGTAATTGTTGAATAGGGGTGGTATTGCATGGCTGTGGGCCATGCACAATTTGATCATGGCCATATTTGCTCCTGGGCAGTATCTTCTTTGCCCTTGGGTATCCGGATTTGCATTTTAAAAGGCACTGAAGGGAATCATTTGCCAGTTAAATGGAGTTCCAATGGGGTCACCAAGTTTCTCAGGACACACCCTGAAGGGAGGGCTCCCCATGCTAGAATTTAATGCTTCTGGTTTTATATCACATAGGTTTTACATGCAGTAGATCACACTGCACACCACACTGCAGTTTGCTATCTCTCACCCATGCCTGTTGACCTAGTGTCTCTCTTACACTGAGGGATTGCTTTCCCCTGTGCTACTGATTGCCTTTTTCTTTTAACACAGCGTGCCACGGAGCATTTTTGCTCACTCTGCTTTGTCTCTATACCCTGCTGGGGAGCACAGCCACCTCCTCTAGGACAAGACTTCCCTGATACAGCTGCTTTTTTCATTCTCACAGTGCAGTGAAAACAACGAGGATTGTTTCCATCAGACGTACTCGTCAGGAGTGGATGCGGTGCGGGAATGGTACAGCTTTCACTACATCAATATCCTGGCACAGCTGCCTGATGCGAAAGACCTGGACGAGTCTGACTTTGAGAATTTTATTTACGCTTGCCGCTTCAACGAAGCAACATGTGACAAGGCGTAAGTGGTAGAAACACCCCACTGTTTATTCCTACTGACACCTGCATTTTGTGCCTGGGTTCAAGGGGGATTCAAGAAACTCACGTTAGAGAACTTCTTTCCCAGGGTGGGGCTGTTCTTTGTTCAGGTCCCCTTGTCTCAAGTGGTATCTCAAGTCTTTCCTGAGGGTTGTGCTCAGCAGGGTCAGACTTTCTGTGTCCTCAGAGGATGGTTTCTCTTCTTCTTCCCCTGAGTTCCACAGAAATGAAACCATTATACTGCTACAAAGCCCAAGCATACAATATAGAAGGCTGGTGTGCATGCTGAGGGTGATATGCAGTGCTGAAGTCGTACATGTCAGCTTCATACAGGAAGAGGAGAGGAGAAAGTGAATAAACAGCATTGCACGTCTCTCCTGCCATTATGGTTTAGAAGCCCTAAAGAGGCAATGAAATTAAACCCATTGGCAAGGCAAGGGGTACAGACAGCTAAGAGCTTTGTCAGTATTAAGATAATACAGTAATTGCTGATACTGCTAAAAAAAACCCAAAAAAACAAAACAACAAACTAAAAACCACAACAAAAAACCAAATGCTAGCAGTACAAGAAAACATATAAAAACCTATCTAGCTCTAGGACATTTTTTACAGCAGATTTTAATTGCTTTTCCCTGTTCAGGTTAGTTTACATAACAAACACTGCCCATCTGCTCTAAGCCCCTCTCTGTGCAGGTGGAAGAGAATTGTTCCTTTCAGGAAGTCTTTCTTGGTCTCACAGCCCTTCTCACCTGTGTGAATATTTCTGTTCCCATCACAGGAATTACACCCACTTCCACCATCCCTTGTATGGGAACTGCTACACCTTCAATGACAACAGCAGCAGCCTGTGGACATCTTCTCTGCCTGGGATTAATAATGGTGAGAGGCACTTTTGGCTTAGCTGTTTTCACCATGGAGGGTGTCAGTAAGACCAGAGGAGTTACAGTGGTAGATTACAGCTCTGCTCCGTCTCATCCCAACTCTGCTCTGACCCATGTGGAGGTGTCTGTGTCATGGACATGGCTGTCCTTCACTGCTGTCTTACTGAACTCTTTCCCTTCAGTACCTGATCCTTATGTTCACCGCTCCCTCTGGACTTTCACTGTCTGCTCCTTAAGTCTCTGTTGAGCTCTAGTGCTGCTCTCCTGAGAGAGTTTAGTCTTGACCTCCTCCTTTGGCATTTAACATTTTGAGCAGCTGATCTGTGCATGTTCCTAACCTTCCTGAAGCCCCTCTAGGGCCAATCTTCAATCTTTTGTTCAATTCCAATTCTCTCCATGAAATCTCTCTCCATTCCCAGATTAATCTTTTCTAAGTAGCAATAAAGTAATCCAGTTTTCTCCGGCCTCTCTTGGAGCCTCCAGCCTTCTCTCCGGTCTTCCTTTGGCCATGCTCCCATTTCCACACAGCTTAGGTTCAGCTCTGGTTAACATTTGTCTCCCTTTACTTCTTATTGATCCAGATGTAACCATTCTGCTCTCTGTCCTTCCCCACATGATGGCCACCCATGACATCCCTTGTTCTCTGGCATATCCTCAGGCCTCTCTCTGGTGGTGCGCACCGAGCAGAATGATTTCATCCCTCTGTTGTCAACGGTAACTGGAGCCAGGGTCATGGTCCACGATCAGAATGAGCCAGCCTTCATGGATGATGGGGGTTTCAATGTGCGTCCAGGTATTGAGACCTCCATCAGCATGAGGAAGGTGAGGCGGCAGCAGCAGGGTTAAGAGCTGTGGATGTGGGACTTCAGTGTGAAAGGTGTAACTTGGTGGGTAGATACTGATGGGTTGTCATGGAGTGAAGGTGTCAAAGGGAGGGGATTCATCATCTGGAGTGAGGGGTGGAGGTTCAGGAAAAGCAGTGGTTTGCCAGACTGGATGAGAAACATTTGGTTGCAGTTCATAAGAGAACAATGAAACAGAGGTAAGCAGGGAGAGCTGGCATCCAGAGGTAGGTGTAAGGAGCAGGTAGTGATGAAAGCAGTAGGTAGCACATAAGTGTAGAGGTGGGACGACACAGTGCTAGCTGTTTTGTGAAATGACTTTTATGTTCTAGGAGATGACTGAGCGTCTTGGGGGCAGTTACAGCGACTGTACAGAGGATGGCAGTGATGTGCCAGTGCAAAACCTGTACTCCTCTCGCTACACTGAACAGGTAACTTGTGATCACTGGTTCCGTGCCAGCTGCTTGTACAGCTTTCCTGGAATGCTTCAGTCCCCTAATAGACGTGCTCATCCACGGGCAAGGTTAATAGGATTATGTGATACGGGGTATAACAGCTTTGGTTCTCCTGTTCAAGCATTTCCACATTATGTGCTCCCAGGTCTGCATTCGTTCCTGCTTTCAGCTCAACATGGTACAGCGCTGCTCCTGTGCCTATTACTTTTACCCCTTACCTGATGGAGCAGAGTATTGTGACTACACAAAGCACGTAGCTTGGGGTGAGTACTTACAGAAGAGGATTTATATGATAAGTATTACATAGATAATATTACATTAAAAACCTCATGCCCATCTGAACCTGTTTGGCCCATCTCATGTCCCAGTAACTCTAATTGTTTTAAATTAGGTTTTCTGATATAGCACAGCCGAAAGACACTTTTGTTAGTCCCTATGTGTTTGTGGAAGGACCTCTCTGGATTCCCACTGCTGTTGCGCATTACTTTCTTTTCATATAGATACTGTGAGCTTATCTGGATTTACTTTCTCTGCTGCTCAGGCTACTGCTATTACAAACTCCTTGCTGAATTCAAAGCTGATGTGCTGGGCTGCTTCCACAAATGTCGGAAACCTTGCAAGTAAGTTTGTAAGTTACATTAGGAACTTTCTGTTCCTAGGGATGTTGGAAAGCATTCAGTGACCAGGGCAAAATCTTGAGCCACTAGCTGAAGTGCAGACGTATACAATATTACTCCCATCAGGATGACAAAATGGCAGAGGAGCATCAGCGTTGGCTCCTGAAGATTGTGCAGAAGCTCAGTGGGAAGTGGGCACAACTTCAACATGGGAGGGAGTTTCCAGGTGTGCCTGGGGACTGACACCTGGCCTAGTGGCTCTGACTTCATCAGCAGCTAACACACGGTCTTGTCTTACAGAATGACAGAATATCAGCTCTCAGCTGGATACTCTCGCTGGCCTTCTGCTGTCTCAGAGGTAAGGGAGTAGTGTCCTGGCTCCACAGCACTGCTCTGAACCCTGGTTTAATCTTCCCCCTCAAGTGATACCAAATCTACAAGAGGTGATGGCAGTCATGTAACATAATTTATTGTGCTTTCATTTCAGGATTGGGTTTTTTACATGCTTTCACAACAGAACAAATACAACATAACATCCAAGAGGTGAGAAACCATTTACAGGGGTTTTATCAAAACCAGAAGTAGTCCAGGTGGAAAAAGGGTGAATGGAGTGGTCAGATCACTGGACTCAGGGGCACGGGCAGTGGGCTTGAATCAGCAAAGAAACCGAGACTTAAACAAAGACTGGGAATCCAAGTGAAGACTCCTATGGGGTTAGCTGCTAGTCTGAAGAGAGTAATCCAGAGGCTGCTGCTGTATGGTTCAGTCACAGAAAGGACTAGTGAAACAGTGGGAAGGGAGAGCGATGTAGGAATTGGCACATACTAAATTATGACACAAATGCTGGAGTTCACAGTACAGTCCCAGAAGTGCACAGTTGGTCCCTCAGATTTTCATACAAACCGAGGGAACTCTGGAAGTGGAGAAAAGCTTCTAGGTGGTATATGCGTAAGGAGCACAGGAAGTGGAATGAGACAGAGGAGACAGCTAAGCTTAGTGAAGAAATGTGAGGACTACAGATTTAGCATTGCTCATACCCATCTTTCATTAACAGGAATGGAGTTGCAAAAGTGAATATCTTTTTTGAGGAATGGAACTACAAGACCAATGGGGAGTCACCAGCCTTCACAGTACGTACTTTACCACATCCACCCATTACACCACAATGTCCCTCTGTGTGGTAGGTGTTCATTCTAGCAGCACTGCTGACTCTCAAGTCTCTTTCTGTGAAATATGGGAAAAACTCACCAGTATAATGATGGTACTAGTAATGGAAGCAGGCAGAGAACGCAAAAGACTCCAACAAACACTCTCATCACTGCCTGTTTCCTTCTCTTGCAGGTAGTGACTCTCTTGTCCCAGCTTGGGAATCAGTGGAGTCTCTGGTTTGGATCCTCTGTCCTATCTGTGATGGAGCTTGCAGAGCTGATTCTGGATTTCATTGTCATCACTTTCATCCTGGTCTTCCGCTGGTGCCGCTCCAAGCGTTGGCACTCCTCCCCAGAGCCCCCTCCAAACAGTCACGATAATGCTGCCTTCCAAGATGAGGCATCAGGACTTGGTTCTCCACACCGCTTCACTGTCGAAGCTGTAGTGACCACGCTGCCATCTTATAACAGCCTGGAGCCGTGCGGGCCAAGCAAGGATGGTGAGATGGGACATGAGTGAGGCAGAGATTGATTTCACAACTCAGTTAGATGGCAGTCGGACCAGAAGCTGTATGCTTTCTCTGTGGGACCTACCTTTCTTTCTTTTTGGGATGCTCTGCCTCGATCATAGCAGAAGACTGTATTGTGGTTAATTGCTTTTACTATCATATGTGAATCCTTCAGTCTTGTAAAACACTACTGCTCTTGGGATCACCAGGGATGAGAGACAATCCAGTGTTTGCCAAGGGGAAATGTCAACTCAGCTTCCTTATAGTCTTCACATGTGCACTTTTTTTTTTTTTCCTCTGCAACAAAGATGCTGCTACAGTTCTCATCTCGTGTTAATTAAAGAGGTTTGGCAGGTGTAACTGGCCTTCTCAGTAGTACGACAAGGGACCAAAATGGCTTTTCAGCAGGGATGTGAGTCACCAGGCTGAGCCTTAAACTTTCCCTAAGGTTGGAAACTGGTTACTCTTCCTTACTTCTTAACAGCCAGCTCTGATCCCTAGACCAAGCTGCATACCCTCTCTTCTCCCAGAAGAGAAGCTGTGGGCAATCTCAATCCACGTGATTCACAATAGTCAAGAGAGGTGGCTGAAGTTTGTAGCTGTTCTTAGACCAGGACAAAAAGCAGCCCATGGCACATTGGTAGAGCTTTGCTACATAACAGTCTCCTTCCTTGTGATACACCATACATACATTCAGCCATTTGCCAGAGTTCAGGATGAACTGAACTGGGCCCAAAGGGGGCCTTCTTACTCTACTAAGGATCATAAAACAGAACTGCTGCAGGCTTTAATCTCAGATGCTTTCAGGGAAAGCTTTGGCCTAATCAAAAGATAATAGGCAGTTACCTCTAGAGGAGGACCCTCTCCCAGTTTAAAGAGCAATTTGGGGATCTCAGCATAACAGCATACACCTTATCTCATGCAGAAAGCTTGTCTTTTTTCCTTTAAACAAAAAAAAAGTCTGCTGCATCTGCTGGCAGTGTTGTTTACACAGCACTTTGCATGATGTCAAAGAGAGCAAGGGTAATGTCCTTTAACGGACAGGAATATCCACTTCACTAGATGCAGAATTAAAGCATATATTTTAGACAGATCCATGTACATAATGATACTGCAAACTGCCTCCGCTTTTGAATTCTGAAACTAGACAATCAACAAAGAAAAACTTAAAATACTTTAAACATTTAAGGTAGGTGCCCCATGCTTGGAAACCCACAGAATTTTACAAGTGTGTATTATTGCCTAATTCTCCCCTTTGATGTGTTGCACATGCCTGTTGTACTACTGTTGCCTCGATTACCTAACTGCACTTTCCACTTCCTAGCAGAGTGATGCCCCTCAGGGGCACAAACACTAAACTTAAACCTTAGTTTTTCTAATTTTATCCCAGTGCTGTGCTGATCTTTTCTGTTTAAGGGAAGAAATGCTGTTTTTCTACTGGGGATTGAAGTGAGCAATTGGCAAAGGGAGGTGAAAGGGCATTATCACATTGGCACCCTTATTCTTCAGACTGGCAGGAGAGAGAGCCCTGCAACCATGGGCTCATAGAGGCATAGGTACTGAGAAGCCTCCATTGTTTAAAAAAACAATAGACTTCTACAGGTGTTTAACAGAAGAACACTAAGACACTCACCCTAAAGTTGTCTCAACATAGGAACTTTTATTTGCTGGAAAAACACGCTGGCTAAGAAGCAAAGTTAAGAGCTAGACCTCACATGAGTCCTCATATGATACGGTACCTTGTGACAACTACAACATCAATGCAACCCATTGCATCATGCATCAGTTAGTAATTAAATAAAGATTAATCAGAGACAATAGCTACTTGAAAGGTATTTAAAGTCTCTCCAGATATAGCTACAGAAGAAAGTGCTAATTCCCTAGAGGAAGCTTGAACCACGTTATCTCTTCTGCAGAAGTGAAATTTAAAACATCAGCATTGACTGATGATCTCTAAGTAATGGCAGTAAACCCAGAACTAAAGGCCTGTACAAACATGAAGTTGCTATACAGGTCGGCAACTGGATTACCTGTACCTGGCTAAAGGATTAGTGTAAAAACTGCCATTGTGTGAGAGATCAGGTGATCCTCACAAGAAAATCCCTACATTTGCTGTAAGCAGATGATGCCATAAATTATCAGCTCAGCAGACACAGTGGATTTGGTCTGGGTGATGAGAGGTGAGTCCAGTAGTGCTGGAATGAGTGCAGAAAAGGGAAGAATGCATGCATATGCATACTGAGATATTCACTAGACAACAAGGGGGAAAGGCTTCTACTTTCAGTGTTGTGAATTTCTACAGATAATAAAGTCAATAGCCAGTTACATTAATAGTACAGTGCAGTTACTCGGAAGACACGGAAAACACAAGGAACAACTGCTGGTCATAGGGCACTGAAGAAAGGGAAGTGACCTTTTTGGACTGGGACACACATCATCATAGGAAAGGCACAGAAATAGGAAAAAGTATCTGAAGGATGCAGTAGAAGAAGGATTTGAGCTCTTGGGATGTGGAAGAACCAGCTGAGACAGGGTATGAAGGGCCCAAATGTACGTGAGACTGTGGTAGCAGCAAAAATTTGCAAGCTGATAGAGTTAAAAGCATTTGGTTGTTATGCTATGGAAGGAATACAGTCTGAGAAATTTAAGGACACTAATTATTTTGACGGCTTTAGTCAAATAAGAGGACTTGAAAAGCTCTAAGAAAGAGAGCATAGTAGGACAAGGAAAATTGAAAGTGATATGAGAAGGAGAGGAAAAACAGCTCAACCCTCTAGCAAAAAGAGTTTGAGAATATGAGGGTGTGGGGATGGTATAAGACAAAACCAGGGGACAACAAAATGAGAGGGGTCCCATACACAGGTGCTAAAAGTTACAGGAGCATTCAGAGCACCCAAAGAGACTTGAATGAGGAGAGTATCTGGAGTGATAAGCCAGGGAATAATGAACATGTGTGACAGGAAAGGCAGGGGTAAGGATAAAACAGCAACATCTGAGGCAGGAAAGAGTTGCTGGGAATTTTTCAACACAAATTTGTATGTCTGGAAAAAGGGAAATTTGAAAAAAGGACAGCTGAGCAGTTTTGGAGGGTGGGCACAAGTCTCCAGGTTTGGCTTGGGGCTTCAAGATTATGTCATCGATGGAATGGAAACTTCATCTGTTTTGAGAATAAAATCCTTCCTACCCACAATAAAAACAGGACAGAACTAATAGCATGGTTGTGCAGGCCTGATCTGTACTGACATTTGGACTGTATGTGCTTACTTCAACTCACTGGCCAGTCCATAATCCTCTTCTTCCAAGATTGCTTTCATTGTTGAGATAGTCAGCCTAGCAGCACTGCTTCAGTTTCACCAATACACATACATTGTTCTGATAGAACTGTGACAAAGTTAAGCCTGGACAAAGATTGCAATCAAAATGTTTTGATCCACAAGCTGCAGGGAGGACTGTTTACCAACTCAGGATTGTAACCACAAGTGCAGATAAATGGACAGAACTTGCTTTAAAATGAGATACCTGTTCTTCATGAGTTTCAGGTGTACAAGTGAAGCAAAACAAGGGGGTACTTGCCTCAATTCCAGCCATGCTTCAATATACGCTGTATCATCCTGCTTTGGGAGATCTTCATTCAGACACCTGAATACACCCCAAACAAACATCCCAATCTCAGTGAAAAATTACTTTCCAAGTTTAAGGACCTGCAAGCAGGTCGCTGAAACCCAAAGGCAACACAGCCTGAGGAGTCAGAGCTACCAGCAACACATCCATTCAGGAAATCACCTCTCCATGCATTACGCCGTGGCTGGACATGGTGGCTGGAAGTAGAACTGGCTTGAGGGGCCTCTAGTCCACATGACTTGTTATAGACTTGCCACTGGAGTCAGCCACACATACAGTTCCACTACCACTGCAACCAACACCATGGCAAAAAGAGACAGCTTGTTGCTTTGACACACAGAACTTCCATTATGTATATGGTACTGGTGACAATAAAAACAATGTGTTTCTTAAAAGCAGTCTGTGATCCCAGCCCTTCCCCACCCACTAACAGACCAGACAGACTCAGTAAGGTGATGAATTGTGTTTCTTTGAGACTGTTTAAAATACATGAGCTGATTACTACAACATGCCAGAGATTACAGTTGTATTTATAGAGGAAGGAAATAAATTGCACGTGCGTAATTGGCTGTAATGCTGCATACGGCAGAGTCCCTTGCTCTTACTCAGAGGGCCTTGATAAATTTTTTGCCCATGCATAGAGACACAAAGGAAGGGAAAGGAAGCAGAAGAGACAGCAACATACAACATCCAAGAGAAAGAAATGAAAGAGACAGCCTAAGGGGACCTTAGCCCCCAGAGGAATAGGAGGAATGGGGCACCAATGGCTTTGTTTTGAAAAGTTCAAGTGAATTGCTGGTCTGGGGGCCTCAAGCTTGTATGCCCACCCCCTAGAATGACAGCCGTAAGTAGTACAAAGCAGACCCTGGCTCCTCTTCAGCAGATGCACTTCTGACCGTCCATCACATCTCAGTTCCACAGGGAATTAGGCAAGTGCTCAGGGAACGAGGGCTGCTTCACTCCAGATCTTCAACTCTGCCCTCACCCAAGGTGGAGAGGGATGGAATTGCAGGGAGATGAACTCAGCGCAAATGAAATGCTGGGGCATGGAAGTGAGCATGCAAAACCTAGCCCCGTCCCAGACAACCTGTGAGGAGGAAAGGGGCTTCTCCAGCATCCTCAGTGCAACAAAATGCATCTGCTCCTCCCATATTTTATACTTCCACCTGGAAGTACAAAACGCCAGTGATGCTTTTTCCTACATCCTCCTAAGCCTAGACAGGTCTCTGCACCTGAGGTAGAGCCTCCTCAGCTAAAGAGCCATCCTCTTTACAGTCCAGATTATGGGCTACAGCTTAGCTTGTATAAAAAATAAATACACTCAAAAAACCTGCAGAAACTGTGGAACAGGTCAGCTCGTTTAACCCCTGGTTTGACAACATGTTTGAGCAATTCACAGCTCTTGCTCTTTCTGAAAGAGAAAAGCATGGGAGATTGCTTACAGAAATCCATGGCATTCCACACTGTAAGTTTATTTACAGCAGAGACCACTCCAAATCTAAGCTCATGAAAACTCACAGTGAGTAGGAAGATTTCAGTTTGATCTAGGGATCTACGCTACCAAATTGGGGCAACTAATGTCACTTTGCAATATCCATGCCAGAGCAGCATTTCCCTTTGAATTCCTAGGTAACCGTTTCCAATATTTTCTAACTCCTGCTGAAAGTTTGGGCTTTCGTGGTTGGAGAAGCAGAACAGGTATTCTTCAACTATGTGACTCAGTCTCACGTGGAGTACATCCAATTTCCTTCACCTATTATGTAGTGGACTTCCTTCGCCATTCAACATGGTAACACTGGAAAGCACAACTCTCATTCTCTTTTCTGCCACTAGCCTCAACATCTTCCAGAAAGCTACAAGACAGTAGAAAGCTGTAAGGTCCTGGCTTGTGTCTGCATAGATGAAAGGAATATTTGAAGCACTTACACCAAACTCCTTGCTGTTGGTGATTTATTCCTTCCGGCAGTAGATTTTATGCCCACACAGGCCCTTTAGACAACAACAAAACTCCTTCCAATCAACATGAAATTTGGTGCACTTCACTGAGGTAATCACATTGACTCCTTTTTATTACAGCTGAAGTGTCCACATTCAAAGAGCAAGTCAACTTAGAATAACAAGCAGAATAAATCACTTCCTTGAGTGCTCATCCCTGCATGACTAGTGAAATCTAGATGACTGTCGAGCTCAGTCAGATGGATTATAGTCACTGACCAGCACAAACTAGCCTTTATTTCATCAATTAAAAGCATACATCATGTTGCCACTCTTTATGCAAAGCACAAGAAACTCACATGATGAAGTCCTGCATCCCTAAAGGCACTACATTAAGGCATTCTTTATTTGCTAGAGTCCACACAGGCACTAACTAAACAAACTTACACCCCAAAATAAGCCACAAATTCCCCACAGAAGAGCAGGAATAATAGCTACCCACTCCTCCCCTGCTTCCTATTCCTCTCAGCTCAGATGACCCTCTCTTTAAGCTGCAGCTGTTGGGAAGTCTAACCCGTGATCAGTAGAGCACTTCATAATCTTAAAAAAAGACAACAAATCAGAATCAATAAAGTAATCAATGGAAAAGCTAGGTGGAAGGGAAGGGAAGACTCAGAGGCAAGAAGAGACAGGCAAGGTGATAGGGGACAGCAGGTTGCAGACTGAAAGGGCTACATTCAAGTAAAAAAGTAGACTGGACACAAAGCAAGAAGGGAAAAAAAAGGAAAGAACAGAAGGGCAAGTTACACCAAAGGTCCCACAGAGACCTCCAAATCCCCCACCAGGAAGGGGACTTGTAAACCCACCCACTTCAAGGTATCTATCCCTCATATTTACAGGTTTATTTGACCTGGTAAGAAAACGTCTTATTTCTACATTAACAGCCACCCCCGCTTCCTTTCCTTGCTCTGTAAAACATACTATTTCCACAGTAACTGTGGAAGTTCCAACACTACTGCTTCCCTTTCCCAAGGAAAGAAATTACCACTTATGCAAACAAGACCCTCCAGATGATAAACAAAAAAGCATAAGTTTTTAAGTACTCTGGAGTTAGGGTTTCTTCACCTGTGATCCTGGGCTTTTCAGTACTTACTTACAATCACCACCACCACAATGGCACAAATCACTCCCATCATGATCATCATCTAGAAAGAGAGATGGTCAGATAGTAATACTCAGAACAGATTGCAAGTTCACAGCTTCCATGGCAACCAGGGAACATGAGGCAGATGCTGAAAGCAGGAAGCTGAGGCCTCAAAGACTTTCCACAGTGAAATAATCCTAAACATTTGAAATTGCTGTAGTAGTTATGTCCCAACTATTCACAGAAAGCCCTGAACAAAGCTAATCAAATTCCCCTCTAATGAAAGAAATCATAGCACTAGGAAACTCACCTTACAGTTCTTCCACCAGTACTTCCTTTTGAGTTTTGCTGCACTACTTTCAAATACTGAGGCACCAGCCTGAAGTGCATCCGCCCGGTCATCAAGCTCTGACAGTTTCTGGTCTCGTTCCAGTACCTTGTCGACATTTACACGCATTATATCAACCACCTGCAGAAGGAAATAACCAATAGCAGTAGTCATAGTTGTTCAATAGGGTTGAAAGTGTAAAAGCAGTAACACAGCCAAAAAGTAATGCTGAGACACTACTAACAAGTAAAGGCCTGAAACAAAGAATAAATATGAGGGTTAAAAACCAACTTTCAGGTTATTGCCTACATGGAAATGGGGAAAGAACCTAACACATTCCGTCTCAAGTATAATTAAACTACATTTGCAGCACACTACTCTCACTTCTTATCGAAAGTTCTCAAGTCCACCAAGATTACAGCAACTCCCTCCACAGCAACCATCACATGCTCAATGGAACATAACTGCAAAGCCAACGTAGAGCTACGTGTTGCTGCCCCAATGAGGCATAAAGGAGTTACTGCATGTCAGCAGCCTCCAACTCTGTGAAGTCAAGTAGGATTCACATCTTACATTAAACCCGCACTCTGACTGCTCACCTGGCAGGGATTAAGAGTTGTTCTGGATCCCATAGAGGTTTATTTCTATGGGAGACATGTTATATGAAGCATGAAAAATTTAGCAGGTCTGCTCCTTAGGTGCCACAACCAAACTTATGCAGCTTTTAAATATAAAGCTTTTTTATCTCAGCTCCTGCCCGTTTACAGATCAGACATCATGCTTGCATTATCAGTGTCTCTCCAGTACCTGAATTCCAAAAGCAACCACCTCTTCAGCAACATATGCTTATCAAGAGCATCACTGCAGCAGAGCAGCACAAGTGCCCGTTCAGCCCTAGGGAAGCAGCACAACTACTGACCTCCTCCACCTGGGCCTGCGTCTGCTGCAGCCGTCGGTTACTGCTCAGATTGGGGGGTGGCCCAGGGGGTCCCCCGGCAGGGGCTCCCCCTTCTGGAGCCCCAGGAGCAGGTTGCTGAGCCGGTTCAGACCTACGGGAACACACAAGGACAGAGAGAAAACATCAGTCCCTGAGCTGCCAAAGGACAAGCACACCCCGAGCTACCTGAGCTGAAGGTGAGAGCAGGCAACAACTCCCCCCCCCATCCCACAGCCTCCATATCTGCAAGCAACCTGCGGGTCGGGCCGTGCTGGCACCGCGCCCTGCCAGCTCCCCACAAGGGGACGGAGGTGACCGGGATGCGGCCGCAGCCGTCGTAAGAGGAGCGATAGAAGCGGAGCCCAGCAGCAGGGAGCCGGGAGGAGGCTGCGATGAAGGGACGGACCCCGTGCACTGCGGGCGGGCAGCGGGAGCGCCCCGGTGTAGGGGCGGCAGTGCGCACAGCACGGCCCAAGGTTGCTGCAATGCGCCACTCACTCTCCGTGCCGCTGACTGGTCAGGCCGCCGGCCCTGCGCTCACCCGCCCGCCGCCCCAACCCGCACAGCTCCCCTTCACGGCCGCCCCATCCCCGCGCACCGCCGCCTCCCGCCCCACACACACTCACATCCCGCGTCACCACCGCAACAACGCTCCGCACACCACGCTCACACAAGCGCCGCACGCCGGCTGCCACCTCCCCTACTTATAGTGACCGAGGCCCCGCCCACAGGGCCGGCAGCCAATCAGAAGTAGTCACAGGGCAGTCTCGCCCATAGGGGCGAATCAGCAGCGCGTCCTCCTCCTCCTCAGCCAATCAGCCGCTTCCCTAAGTCCCGCCTCTCGCTGCTCCCGGACTCCCCGCCCAAGCGGGGTAGGGCTGAGGCGAGGGTGCGATGCAGCAATGGGGTATGGAGCAGGAACACCTCATGGGGACCTGCCAGCGGATGCGGCCGAGCCTTGGCTGCCAGCTGAGCGAGATCAGGCTCTGGGTAACAGCCCGAAGGGGCTGCAGGTATGGGCAGCTGCTGTGGGATCCCAAGGGTTAGACGAGAATGCAGCTCAGTGTGGCAGAACCACGGGAATAGCAAAGTGAGACTTGTGGGTTGAGATAAAGCTATTTACTAGGATAAAGTAGTTATGGCTACATATATACATATATATATATACACACACATATATATGGATGCATATAACAAATGATTGGCTGATGCCAAAATAGCACCCTGAGCAATGGAAAATGAGATGAACTCCCACCCCCCTTCAAAGCTCATTCTGCATGATGTCGTATGGTCGTGCTGCATGAATATCCCTTTGGCCAGCAGGATATGGAAACCTAGAGCTAATAAAGACTGAAAGGAAGCTACAAGGCTGGCCCAAATCTTGAAGGCTCTCAGCTAATAGCTAAGAGATGCAGGCTGGCACTGTGAGAAGTCCATCAGACGTGACTAAGGCGGCTGTAGTTCCAGCAGCAGGACCTTGGGGCTGGGCCAGAAACACACAGCAAAGGTTGCAGACAGCACTGGGAACAAAGCCGCAACAAACATGGCTTTATTCCGACCGTGACACCGCAAAAGCCCAACTCCAGACCCCCCGGTCTCTCCTAGCGGTGCTTTCCAGTGCGGTTAAAGCGCTTGTACAAGAAGCGGATCCTCTTATTGAGATTGTGGTAATCGTCCACGAACATCCGATCTCCCACCATCTTCTTCTTGCGGATGCAGCGCTGCAGCTCGTTGCCCCGCCAGCCTCGCAGCCACCTGGGCCCCACGATGAGGTGCTTGGGGTGGATCTGGAAACCGCCTGAGAATAAAAGGGTCAAAATTGAAGGCAGAACCAGGGAAAGGCCTCGATAACCCCCAGGAGGGGCTGCTCGCTCGTAGCTGCCTCCGGGCACGGTCCCCTCCCGCCCAGGGCTCCTCACCCAGGATCCCCACGTAGTCGTAGACCCCGAACAAGGCCCGTTTCTCCGTCCACCGATCCACCTTCTTAGGTTTCGGGGGTTCCCTAACGCGAAAATTGCGGGGCAGCCCGGCCAGGGGGGATGTGATGGGCAGGGGGCGGCTGGCGTCGGGGCGCTGCCCCCCACCGCTGACGCCCCGCACCGCCTGAGGCAAGGCCGCCACCCGGCGCAACGCACCGCGCAACAGCGCCGCCATCTTGGAAGCGGAAGGAGGAGGGCGGTGCCGCGCTAACGGTCGCTGAGGGAAGGGAAGCGGCGATTGGTGGAGGCCCAGCAGGGCAGCGGCGTTGCCGGGCGCTGATTGGCTGAGAGAGGAGATTGGGTGAGGCCAGCGTGATCTGCGCGCGCGGTTTCGAGCTCCTGTGGCCGTAGCGCTGTGTGGGGACATGGCGGCCGTGCTGCCGGCCGAGTTCCAGCTGCCTCTCACTGCTGACGACCTGCTGCGGGGAGACAGTTCACGGCACTATGTCGTGCAGGAGGTGCTGCCGGCACGAGAGCTGCCGGCCGCCATCACAGGTAAGGCCCCAGCCCTTCCCTCACTAGGCTAGGCCCTGCGAGGCCCGGCCGGCCTAAGCCCGGGTAGAGCACAGAATCACAGAATGAGCCGGGTTGGAAGGGACCTCAAGGATCATGTAGTTCCAACCCCCCTGCCTGGCAGGGCCACCAAACATGCACATTTACTAGATCAGGTTGCCCAGGGCCCCGTCCAACCTGGTCTTGAACACCTCCAAGGACGGGGCATCCACAACCTCCCTGGGCAGCCTGTTCCAGGGCCTAACCACTCTCCTAATGAAGAACTTCCCCCTAACATCCAACCTAAATCTTCCCTCTTTTAACTTAAAACCATTTCCCCGTGTCCTGCTATTGTCAGCCCTTTCCAAGAGTTTACTCCCCTCCTGGGAGTAAATTCCCTTCAGGTATTGAAAGGCTGCAATGAGGTCACCCCACAACCTTCTCTTCTCCAGGCTGAACTAACCCAACTCCCTCAGCCTGTCCTCATAGGGGAGGTGCTCCAGCCCCCTGATCATCTTCCTGTCCCTCCTCTGGACCCTTTCCATAATCTCCATGTCTTTTTTGTACTGAGGGCTCCACACCTGGACACAGTACTCCAGATGGGGCCTCACAAGGGCAGAGTAGAGAGGGACAGTCACCTCCCTATCCCTGCTGACCACCCCTCTCCTGATAGAGCCCAGGTTCTCATTTGCTTTCCAGGCTGCCAGAGCACATTGCTGGCTCATGTTGAGTCTTTTGTCCATCAGGACCCCCAGGTCTTTCCCTGCCGGTGGTTCAAAGCTGTCGTTCACCCTCTCCTTGTCTCCCCGTAGACTTCCAGGCTGCCTTCAGGGAGTGGGGAGCGCTGGCTGTGCTGCAGCATTTCGACACGGTTTACAGCCTGCTGCGGTAAGTAGGGAGCGGAGGGACCTGGAGGCTGGAGGAGGGTCGGGAACAGCTGCCTCTCCCCTGTGGTGTTTGCTTGCTGCCACGATAAGCTGCCCTTGCCCCACAGCCACTTCCGAGCCCTGGATACTGCTGCCAAGGAGGATGCTCTGGAGCTGATGATGCAAGGTGGGTGTTTGCTATCTCCGGGCAAAACTGGAGTGGTGGGGAGGTTGCTCCTGGGCAGCAGTTCAATGATGATATAAAGGCTAATGTGACTCTACCAGCAGGGTTACTCCTTCAGTCCATTACCAGTATACGGGTCTGTAATCTTGGTGGGCAATGCAGAGCTGTGCGTGCTCGCTGTAAGGGCAGGCCGACAGAAAATCCCCTTCCCCGCGTCCCTGGGAAATAAATCCTTGGGATTTGTCAGCTCTGAGCAAGTGCTTCTAGGAACTGACTGGTGGCTGGGGAACAGGATGGGAAAGCGCCTCTGAGGTTTTGGTTGAAGGGGCAGCCCACATTACAGCTGGTGAGACGTGAGCACACATCTTTGGTAATCTGATGACTGCTCTAGGTCTCCAGCAGGGAGGATGGTTGAGGAACCTGGCCAAGAACGTTCATCTTTTTCTACCTTTCTCCAGTGGTGACCCATCATTCCAATGAGCTTTCTACCATCTTGAGTGATTCTGGGCTGAGCCATACAGACCGCAACGCTCACCTCAATGCTCTTAAGATGAACTGCTATTTGCTGTCTGGCCTGTTGGAAGCCTTTGAAATGGAAGCCTTCAAGAGTGGTTTGGCGGAGGTAGATCCTGCTGGAAAGGTAGGTGAGAGAACTGAGGAGAAAATGAGATATAAAATGTAGAAAGTCTGTATGCTCTGTGTCAAAGAATGTAGCTGTGTTTGTTTAAGCATGGTACTGGGGAAAGCCCAGGCCCTAGTGTCTTGCTCCAGTTTATAGGAGGGAGAGGAGGTTCTTTGCTATACGTATACCAGGTGTGAAATTAAGAAACAACAGTTCAAATGTTGGTCCAATCAGTTTATTGTGAATCTTAATTAGGGAGATGGGGAAGGGGAGGATGGATGATTTAGGGTGATGGGGAAGGGAAGGCGGGCAATAGGAAAGGTAGATAGAGGCAAGAATTGTGTGAAGCGGGGATAGTCACCACCAGGATGCAGCAGTGTCCCGTTGTGAGATGTTCCAATGGTCCAACTCAGAAGCGCGGGCAGCAGGATTCAGGTAGCAGGTCCAGGGGAGTCCTTTGGTAGCAGTAGAGCAGCAGTGAGGGATCTGAAGTCACATACCTCTTGTTCTTCTTCAGCATGCAGGCATCTTCTTCAGCATGCAGATGTCAGGATGTGGGGAATCTAATGTCAGAAATTCTGACTGTATGGTTCCTGATCCCTCTTTTATCCTCCTTTTTCCTGCCTATTTGACATCCCTGATTGCTTGGCTAAGAGTCATGTGCAGCACACCCTGAGATGGCCATCTTCCTTGAGATAAGCCCACACAAAAGACCAATTCACAGCCATTCAGCTGCAGCTTATCTCTCTCTCTTTGCCCCTGGCCTTGTCCATCTGTGTCCCTCAGACAAAGGATTTCTCAACCATTGCCCAGGACTTGCTTAGACTTGTTCATCTGTGTCCTTCAGCAAGCTTGGAGTCAATGGTATAAAAGCATGGCCTCTTACACTTGGTTTGGTCCTTATGAGGCTACCTGGCTGTCAGTATTTTCTTGAGTGAAAGTCATTCTGTGCTCAGGCAACAGTGGTCACTTGATGTAGGCATATAGATTTCTTGTACATCTAATGGTATCCCTCTCGAAGCTTTAGAGTTTAACAATCGTTTTCATTTCAAGGGAAATATGATGATGATGGTGGGTTTTTTTTTCTGTGTTCAGGCTATTGATGAACTGCATTGTATAACTTTCCTTTCAGAACAAGAAGAGCCATGCCAAGTCCTCTGGGTTCTCATGGGAAGATGAGAGGGAACCAGTGTTACAGTTGTTCACACAGTTGCTGCAGCTAGATCTCCGTCAGCTTTGGAGCGGTTTAGTGGTGGAAGAAGAGTTTGTCAGGTAAGACAACCCTTCAAAATAGTGGGTTAGAGTCAGTGTAGGCGTGGGAAGAAGGGGTTAAATGGTAAATCTGCAAGCAAGGTGGTATGACAGCCCTCTTCAGGGTACATACTGCTGGATGCCAAGTAAGCTGAAGGAAAAGTGAGCTGCTGAGGAATCACTTCCTTTCCTCGTATAAAATTCAGGTGTTTGTTGCTCAATTTCTTAAGGATACTGGGTAATCTGCCTGGGTCAAGGGAAAGATGTAGCTAGTGCATACTTAGTGTAGTTTGCTAGAATAGCGTCAGTACAAACTGCAGTAGTGAAGTTGACTGTCTCTTTTCTGTGGTTTTAGCTTACTGACGGGATGCTGTTATCGTATATTGGAGAATTCAAATATTGGTCTTCAGAGGTATCGGGCCACACGAGAAGCAGCAACGCATCTGCTCGCTACAGCTTTGACCCACTATGATCACATGTTCAGTGAGTTCATGCTTTTCTCTTTTTCTGGAAGCTGTTCCTAGGTAGTTTTCTTGACCTCTTTTTCTTCCTTCCCTTGTCAAAAGGTGCTACCCTGAAGATCACACAGATGCTGCAGCACTTTGAACATGTAGCCCCGTTGTTTGCTCAGGCTGTGACTCTCTGGGCTAAAGAATATGGACTGAAAAGCATAGTAGGTGAACTGCTGAGGTGAGGAAAAAAAATACCCTAACATGTATTCTTCTACCCCTAGAAACCTGAGAAACCCTTTTCCTTATTTTATTGTTCTGTGCAGGGAAATTGGACAGAAATGTCCACAAGAGCTGGCTCGTGATACTTCTGGAATCAAGGGTTATGCTGTCTTCATCACTGAACTGGCTGAACAAATTCCTTCGCTGGTGTTATCCAACATGAGTGTTCTGCTACGTCACTTGGATGGCGAGGTACGTTTACAAAATATTATGTGTCCAGAGAAGACAAGCAGTAGAAGTACTGCTTTTTGATTTTTCTTTTTGAAAACAGAACATTTTCCCACCTATATCCAGGAGGGGAGTAAACTCTTCGAAAGGGCTGACAATAGCAGGACACGGGGAAATGGTTTTAAGTTAAAAGAGGGAAGATTTAGGTTGGATGTCAGGGGGAAGTTCTTCACTAGGAGAGTGGTGAGGCCCTGGAACAGGCTGCCCAGGGAGGTTGTGGATGCCCCGTCCTTGGAGGTGTTCAAGACCAGGTTGGACGGGGCCCTGGGCAACCTGATCTAGTAAATGTGTATGTTTGGTGGCCCTGCCAGGCAGGGGGGTTGGAACTACATGATCCTTGAGGTCCCTTCCAACCTGGGTCATTCTGTGATTCTGTGATTTTTCACAGAGATCAAGTAGCCAAAACCTGCCTTTTGGAACATGTCATGCCCTTCCCTAAAACGCACAGAGGAAATGTACACCATGACACCTACTTTCTAGTTATTGCTTCCATGCATCTGAGAACCAGGGCGATCTGACTGCTATCAGATCAGTCTGCTGTCCTTTATTCTTCAGTATCAAGTTACTTTAATGGCTTTCATCATGCTACTTTTTAGTAAAGTGCCATTAAAGTGTTTTTATGTTAGTCCTTGCTTCCGCAGTGGACCTAGCTGGATAGCAGGGCTGGATTGTTCAGTCTTGCAGGCACAGCCACGTTCAACCAAGATTGATACAAACCCTGGAATAGAGAAATTCAGTTAAGGCTGAAGCTCGAGAGTTAGAAGGCTCAAATTCTGGCCTGTCATTGCCCCTTGGAATACGAAATAGTCTTTTATTCTCTGTTTCTGGTTCACCAACTCATCTTTTTGCAGAATTACATGATGCGAAATGCCATTTTATCAGCTATGGCAGAAGTGCTGCTACAGGTGCTGAATGGTGACCAGCTGGAAGAAGCTGTTCGTGGTACTCGGGACCATTTCCTGAACACGCTGCAGGCCCACATCTGTGATGTCCATGGATTTGTGCGCAGTCGGGTGCTGCAACTTTTCACTCGAATTGTTCAAGGCAAGGTGTGTGTGTTGGGAAAACAGCTCTGACTCTGTCTTTTCCCCTGATCTGTTTTCTAAGGGAATTTCTGTCACTGATCTTTGCGAGAAAGACATTGTCTATGAGTAGTAAAATATCTGTTGTCCCTTTCCCCAAGAGATCAAAGATCCTAAGGTTATTGCAACCAGGGAACAGAAACTGCATGATTTTAGGTCTTCTTAGTACAGAATAGAAGGAAGAGCTCAATTGTGCAAGCTCTTTCTGGACACTACTATAGGAAAACATCTCTCTTCTCAGAAAGACTTTTCTTAATAAACTCTTGTAACCTTTTATAAGTCCTTGCTTTCAACAGATCTTGGACTAGAAGATATATGGAGGTCCCTGCTGACCTATTTTTTTGTTAGGAATCTGTAATCTGTTAGGAATCTGTGCCTTCTCATATGCAAGCCACAAGTAGAACAGCATGTGCGTGTAGAAATTTGCCTGCAGAAAAACAAATTGTCACGAATTTCTAGGGCTTCTTGATAACTTTATCTATCCTTTCATTGTGTACTAGGTCCTGCCTTTGACTCAGTTCCTGGCTGTTGTATCCCTGGCTGTTGGGCGTCTCAAAGATAAATCTGTGGTGGTAGTTAAAAATGCCATCCAGCTCCTGGCTGCGTTTTTGTCCAATAATCCCTATTCTTGCAAGGTAATTCCTGTTAACAGGGTGGATATGCTAGAAGTGTGTTTGCAGGCTGAGTGTCTGTAGCATGGTGTTGGCAAGGCAGTGGTCTTTCCATGTTGGCCCTTCAACGAGACACGAGCTTTAACTTTGCAAATGGGAGCTTTCTGAATTTTCTGTTGTTCAGATTTCATGTTCTGTGGATCTTCACTCACTGTAATTGACGGGTGTGCAGGGCCAAAGTGGTTGTGATCTTGATAATGGAAAAATCTGCAGTGGTTTGATGTGAATTCACTGTGGGATTTCTTTTCTTATGATCAGAATTAGGCTTTAGAATGTTCTATGCAGAGCTGCAGTCTTTATGTTCACCTGCACATCCTCTTGAGCTTCTGAGACTGGCATTTTACTGCATCTATGGTGGCCAGAATTTGCTACTACAGTTTCTAAAATCAGGGTTTTCCGAGGTGATTGATAACACTAAGGAAATAGAGGAAGGAGATTTCTAGAAAAACTAGTTATGTAACATACTTCTTCTTGGCATTTTCAGTTGAGCTGTAATGACTTGGCTGAGCCGCTCAAGAAAGAGGTGCAGAAGCTGCAAGAAATGAAGGACCGTTGCAGAGAACCAGGTAACTTCTTTCTCTTTCCCATTCACAGGGTGTAACTTGCATTCTGTCCAGTAGGAATTTCACTCTGGGCTTATTTTTCCTCATCTTACGCTTTCTCCTGGGTTGCAGTGACTTTTATCTCAGAACTTACTCATGTGAAACAGCGAGGCCAGTTAACTGGGAAACAAACTCACAAGAGTCTTCCTGCCACGATGAAGTAAAAGGACAATGTGAATGTCCATACTTAGGTCAACAGTGTTATTCTCAGGGCAAGAACTGAACATAAGTACAAACATCCTGTCAGGCTTCCGTTGTCAGCCATTCAAGGACAGCTTCTGCCAGGAGTTTGGTCAGACAGGAATTTCAGCTTGATTAGCCTTGAACTTTCTGCTGTCTAGAGACAAATAAATGGCAAATGATGGCACTCTATCATTTTTCCCCCATAGTGAATTTGAGATCAGCAACAGGGAACTACCTGAGGAAAATGCCTGGGACCTAACTTCCAGATGAGTTTTTTTCCCCGCTTAAGGTATCATTTGAATCTTTTGCATTTCTCATTCTCTCTGTCATTTCTTTATAGCTCCAACAATCAGTCCAGAAGAAGAATGGGAAGCAATGCTTCCAGAAGTTAGGGCTGCTGCAAGGCAGATCCTTCAGCCATCACAGGAAGAGGACGATGAGGAGGTGCTGGAAGTTGAAGAAACAGCAGAGCGTGCATCAGAGCAGATCATTGGAATGCTGAAGAAGCTGAATTACAAGTAAGAAGGCTCTGCGATCTCTTTCTCTATTCAAGGAAGGTTTGAGCTCCAGAGTAAATGCGTGATTTCCAGTAACGTTACTCTATGGGAAAGGATTGACCTGGGTATCTGACACAACATGCTGGCAGGAGTTCAGGGCATAGTTGGATGGTTTCCCTTACATTCTGCACTAATGGGTTGCTGGTGTTCTGTTGGGTTCTGTCGCTGACCAGGAGTGCAGTTCGCCTTACACAGAAAGCAGTGTGCAGCTTCCAGGCACAAGAGCCCTTCAGTAGCTTCAAAGAGGAAAATGAGGAGGCAAGGATCCTGGGCATTCTGGAGAGACTTTACACAGGTAACTACAGCAGATTGGTCTGTCTCTTCCCTGCGTTTAAGCTGTAGTTAGACTAAAACTGTCTGGAATGCTGCGTTTCTTTCTTCAAACTGTGGGCCTCGGTATACATGTATGTAACTCAGCAGTTCACAGTTGTATCATATCTGCTGAAGGGAGTGAAGCCAGTGTTCCTTATTGTCATGGAGTTATCTAGATCAATCTATGTCCGTCATGGGGGCAGTAGGCCTGTGGGCCCCCCAGCCCCCAAAAATGGGAAGGGAAAAGAGAAAAGGGGTGGGGAGATGGGAGCTGGGCTCAGGGAAACAAACAGAGCAGCAGCAATGATAACTTATTTTACTAAGTATGATATCAGAATGTAAGATAACACAATATAATACAATCTAATTGAAAATTGAGGCTAATAAATCAAGTGAAATAAGAGAGTTTTCCGAAGACTGGGAAGCCTGCTTTGAAATGGAAGGCACACATCTTGGAAGCACACCCACACCCACTGCCAGGCAGTGAGAGAGAGCAAGCCAGCATCACTTCCATGACATATTTTCCTCTCTGACTGTGAGGTCCTCTGGGATGTGTAGTTCTTTTTCTCTGTGCTCCACATGATATTATGATGTGGAATACCAACAGCAAAGACTACAAAACCGTGACATTCCACTCCTTATTCTACATCACTTCATCATGCTTAATATACATATACAAACGTATATATGTATATACATGTATATGGGGTGCTGCATATGTTTCAAGACACCCAGTGGTTGCCTCCACCATAGTAAGCACATAACACTTATCATTGTGAGATCATGGCAAGGTGATATAATCAACCCACCACACCTTCCCATATTTATACTTTCACCATCGCCCTCTCCCTCCCCAGAGAGGTTTCATCCTCTTGGCTTGTTTAATTATGGCACACGTGTAACAGTCATAAATAACCTGTGCAGTAGCATCTATAGTTAAGTCCACCCCTTGGTCTTTAGCCTACTTATATGTCATGTCTGTGCCTTGATGGCCTGAGGCCATCAAGCTAAAAATAATTCACCCTTATTCTGCCAGTCCAAGTCTGTTTGAGCCACCTCAATTCTGGCTGCTCAATCTACCTGATGGTTTTTTTGTTGTTCATCAGTAGCCCAACTCTCGGGCACATGAGCATCCACGTGATGCACCTTTACAACCATATTCTTTATTTGGGCAGCAATGTCTTTCCACAGTTCAGCAGCCCAAACAGGTTTACCCCTCTGCTGCCAGTTATTTTGCTCCCACTGCTGTAACCACCCCCATAAGGCATTTGCCACCATCCATCAGTCAGTATAAAGATAAAGCATTGGCCACCTCTCCCGTTCAGCAGCATGTAAGGCCAGCTGGACAGCCTTTATCTCTGCAAACTGACTTGATTCTCCTTTACCTTCAAGGAGCAAGGAGTCCCTGTTGGTGCGGTACTGCTGTCTGTGCACTGTCTTTGTAGCAATTGGTACCTGCTGCTCTTCTATGCATAGCAGCCCCACAACAGATGCTCATAGTACAGGAGTAGGTTGGTCATGCCATTTCCTCATGTCTTCTCCATGGTCATGTAGGTAATGCCACAAGACAATATGCGGTGTAGTCTTATTGTTGTTCCTTGCTTGAGCTGGAAAGTGTTTGCGTCTAATAGCTGAGATTTTTAATGATACAGGTGAGGAGGGTATCACTTTATCACTTCTGACCTGTCTGGTTGTGTGTGGAGTTCTGCTTCCTGAACAGTTGGTGGCATATAATGCTCACTCTTAAAGGTCTTTACCAAGTGCCAGATTCAAGCAAAGTCTTGCTCCTTTAGGCTCACATTTCTTGCTGTATTTTGCTGTATATGCACAACTGTGCATACTGAATTTTGTGTTTGTTTCAGAATAAGGTCTCCTGGCTTATTCTCCTGAGCTAATTTCTGATTTGTTTTGTTTAAGAGAGCTACTATCTAAATAATCTTTTCACCTTTGTCAGCTCCCCACACCTGTACAAACTGCTACGGAGCAGTAGTTTTTGCCTTCTCTGTACTCTGTCCTGATTCTCTTTTAGGTCCTCATCAGTCTTTGGGGAAGTATCAAGATCAGATTAACCTCTTCAGTGTTTTTATGGTATTTAGGTAAACTGGATCATGCCTTTTTCCACCTGTTTTAGTTGATACTTATGTGATGTGCTGTGTTGTAGTGCTGGAGTTTGCGCTATGATACTCTGAGATGTTGTCTTTGTATGGAGTGTCTCTGTTTGTTTGGGTTGAGTCGTGTGGTTTTTTTGGCTTTGTTTTGTTTTTCATGGAAGTCTCTTGATTCTAATGTCAGTAAGGGGTGGAGTGTGAAGAATTAAAATGCCCTGAACTGTTCCTGTTTGTCTTATGCCTTCAATACCCGTAACAAACAAGTGTTCACGCTGTGCAGGTTTTTGCCCAGGTGAGAATAGTGGGGACTCTCCATGTGAAAGTGGCAGTCTTACAACTGAAGAAGCTGCGCTGGAAGAGCGGCCTCAAGAGCAGCCTCAAACAGAGCTGGTCAAACAGGAGATGTTGGTGCAGTATCTACAAGATGCCTACAACTTCTCAGTGAAAATCACTGAAGCCCTGAGCCAGATCAGCAAGCTGATGTATGAAAACTCTGTTTCAGGTGTGTGAAATAGCCACGGGGGCTTTTTTCCTCTTTGTAGTTCCTAGGTTTGTCCCTTTTTGCTGGAGAGGAGACACAATGTTAGAGCTCGAGGGGAAGGGTCGGAAGAGCTGCTGTTCACTGAGCAGATGTCACAGACACTGGAATACTGGAACAGCAAGCACTATCTACTTGGTTGTTGGGAGAGATTTGCATTAGGGCATGAGGGCTTTTTAGACACGTGTAGGAGCCAAAGTTTTAAATATCAAGATTAGGAAAAAAGGCCAAACAAGCAAAAAGAATGTGACCGAGATGATTATATTTATGTAGGTTCTCCTCTCTTGAGGGAGGGAATCTCAGCTGTAGTTCTTCAAAGTAAGTGTGTGAAAGGAAGCTGCGTTCTGTTTCCTGGTGCCTTGATGCAACTTCAGCTGTTGCAGTGGGGTAAAGAGAGGAACTTCACCTTTCCTTACACTTTATTCCGTAGCTAAAATTGTTACTTTTCAACAGATCCTATTGCCTGGTCCTCTTCAGTGTTGTACCTTCACTACAAATGTGAAGTGATGAGCAGTCCTTTAGGTTACCTCAGCTACTAATATTTAATACTAACTTGCTTGTCACAAATCAGCATCCCTGGGGTAGAGATCAGGTACAACTCCCTCCTCTCACAACCTCCTTCCACTTGCTAACCACTCTTCTCCAAGGTCTATCATATCACATTTAGCTCTAATATTGCTAATTTACCCCCATTTCCTCCAGGATATCTATGTGTGGTAGTGACCCTATTCTGACGTAAGCCATTTGCAGACAGTAGCAGTGATCATGGATACTTCTAGGGCTAGCTATGAGATCACTGTGCCTATGAATTTGTCTTAATGGCCTCTTTAATAATGAGAAGGAAGGAACTGCACTAATGCAGCTGTTCTTTCCTCTGCAGTGGTTCAAGAAGCCATAGAGTTCTTTGTGACGGTCTCGCAGTTTGGTGTGCCCCAGGCACTGCTTGGAGTCCGCAAGATGCTTCCCCTCGTGTGGTCGAAAGAGCCTGGTATCAAGGAGGCTGTGCTGAACGCCTACAGGCAGCTCTATCTGAGCCCCAGCGGGAATTCAGAGAGGTATGGGTTGTCCTAAACAAAAGGGTTTGTTTGTTCATTTGTTTTTCCTTTCTGTTCCAACAACTCCCCAAAGAAACGTTTCCTATATGTCCCATCTGTATTCATGTGTAGGAAAAATTAACTCAGCGGAACTCCATATGAGAACTCACAGAATGCAATGCTGTGATTTATTTTCAATGAAGTTGGTATCAGGCACTGATGCTGAACCCTGATGCTGAGCTACTGACTCTCTGAATGTTTGTTGCGTCAGTTCTTGGGTTCTTGATGGCATCAATAAACTGATTTTTTGGACAAGATCCCATGTCTTAGGAATGTAATGCTCCACCCTCCTTGGGGAAGGTTTTAGTCTGATACAGATGTTTCTTCATCTTTGGTTTCTTTTGGCTATAGTCTGTCCTGTCGCTGGGTTGAGAATTAGAGGAATGGCATACAATGTAGTCTAGACTCAGGGCTGTGTTTCTGATACTAGGATGAAAGGATGCTGGTGGGATCCTTATTTGCTGACCCTTACTGAGTATCTGGGCTGGGATGTTGAGGTGCTCTTGCAAAGAGGAGCTGTATCTTTTCTGTAGCACAACACTTTCTTCTTTTTCCAACTCTCTTGCCCGTGTGCACTTTCTTTGTACCTTGAAGGCGACAGACAGCACCCTTGCTTCTTGCTAATGCTTGACAGTATTGTCTGGATACAGCTGTTCTGCAGTTTGAACTCTGGCCATATTTGTAGATAGTTTTGCAATTTCTTATGCTCTAGTGAATAGTATTGTGACTAGTGGTTGAGAGGGACCTGGGAAGGGGCTGGTGTGAGCCTGTTGCCAGACATTTGTGCAGAGCATCAGTAGCTGCAATGGACTTTTGAGCTCATGCTATCTGCACTGGAACTTGAGCTGGTTTTCTTGTTCCCTATTATTATTTAATAGTTGCCTATTTAGAGAGCTGAGGACAAGTAATCATGACAGTTCCTTTTTATTCTTAACTTTTTTTTCTTTTTTTTCATTTAACCTTGCAAAGGGCCAGGGCCCAGAACCTGGTGTCTTCTCTCTATCTCATCATGGTGGATGCATCGTTAGGAACGATACAGTGCTTAGAAGAAATAGTGAGTATTTGTTTTGTCTGAGTTTAGGTTGTGTATCTTGTTAAAGGTCTTTGTTATATGTTATATGAAAACAGCATTCAATGCATGTAATGTCTTTATTAGTCTGAAGTCCATCCTCCCGTCCTCCTCTGGCTTTCCCTGCTTGTCTTATTGAATTTCTTTTCCAGATCTCAGAGTTTGTGCAGAAAGATGAAATAAAACCTGCTGTGATCCAGCTGCTTTGGGAGCAGTTCACAGAAAAAACCCAGTGCTCACCACTGGAACGCCGTGCAGCTGTGATGCTGCTGGGGATGATGGCACGGTAAGCCCATGGCCCAGTGTGATCCTGTGAGTTGGGAGGGAGGATGCAGAGGGAGTTAATTTTTAGTGAACAACTGTGGGTGCAGGATCAGCTGACCCTTGGTTCTATAGCCTCAGAAATATAACCAGACCATGGGGTGATGAAGCTTGGAATTAAACAGTTTTATTGTGTTTGAACAGCGGTCTCCAAATAAGTGTGGTCATGGTACCTTCCTTGTGTTCTAAACATCCACTTCAGGCTTTACCATGCTACAGTTTGGCACTTCATGTTTTGACAAGAACTGAGAGAAGCTGCTGAATAGAGACATCTAGAGCCTTAGCATGGAGGGAAATTCATCTGCTTCCCTTTCTGCGTGCAAAGAAATTATAATTACACTATGATTTATTTATCTTAAATTATTTATAACTTAATTTCCTTCATTTTCCAACCTAGTAAACCTTGGGTATTAAGCTTCCATGTTGATATCTTCCTACTTCATCCCCTATAGCTGTATTTTGAGTCAATTGATTTATCTTTTTTCCCTACTTGAATGCCTGCCTTCTGCAAGCAGCAAGGATTATTTCTCTTGGTTATGGATGTTTACTGTGAAGTTTCATCAGCACCTCCTATAATAACTCTGTCCCTTCCATTCCATAGAGGGAAGCCAGAGATCATAGGCAGCAACCTGGATGTTTTGGTGACAGTAGGGCTGTCTGAGAGGGTGTGTGAAGACTATCGCTTGGCAGAAGAAGTATGCAATGCAATCTCCAAACTTGCCAGTAATTCTAAGGTAAAGCTCTGGTCACAGAAATGGTTACCCGCTAAAAGAGAAGCAGGGAACGGAGCTTACATTGAGAAAAGAGAATTTGTATCACTTAGGGCTTTTGTTTTGTTTTTGTTTGTATGGGATTTTTTGTTTCTTCAAAATGAGGCAGGTTGAGACCATTCAGCAGCGCTGTCTGGAAAGCTTATCGCACATCAGTGAACATGCAATGAGAATATTTTCATTAGGCAACTTCTGAATTCAAATTAGGAAAGAGTTCAGCGCACAAGAAAATCTGTTTTCCTTCCAATTCTCTTGCTCATGCTCCCCATTCGAAGCTGATTTATGTCTCCTCAACCATGAAGCACTTTCCTCTACTGATATTTTCTGGTGTTGTGATTCCTTTGCCCTCTCCGTTAATTGATATTTGGGAGTTGTTGACTGTGTGGCTGAATATAAAGCATGACAGGTTTTCAAATTCATTCATGTTATAACTGGTGGCCTATCAGATGGTTTCTTTATTAATGCACTTAGGGAAAAACTCTTTGTTTCTTTTTTTATTGTTGTCATTGCTTTGTTTGTAGCTCAAGCATTTGGGGTATTTTAATTCAGAAGTTGCAGCATGCAAGCAGCTCGCCTTTACACATCACAGTCAGTCTGGTTTTGCCCCTTTCACTGGGGGGATATGACAGCAGTACCTCTGAATTAATGCATGTTACAGCACTCTGAATCCCAGCTATCTTCACAATATTTAAATGTTACACTGATTTGATGCTGTGGTTACTTACACAGGAAGGGACCGACACTTGAATAATTGTAGAAGCTTTTCTGCTCCTGCCCCAAACAAAAAGTTCATAATGGAGAGTAAGATTTTACTTCCAGCTACTAAAAGCTGACAAATCTCAAGCAGCAGCTTGTTTTAATCAAGTATATCTTGATCAGGAACTCACGGGTGTGCTGGGGTATCCCAGGCTTTATTATTCTTGGTTTAGTAGTTCACAGACTTGTCTTAGACCAAGCTTATGTGTAGTGGCAGCAGTACAGAGTAAATAACATCAGATTTAGAGTCATCTTAAGATTTAAAGAGTTGTTTCAATTTAAGGTAAAGTAGCGGAATTAACTGGCTTGGCTTAAAAAGTGACAGTAATGTCCCCACGGTGTGTTGAGTTGCAGAGCAGTGCTGGATGTCCTTGCCATGGGCCTAGCAAGCTTTTGGTTTAGATTGTTCACGCAGCAAAATGAAGAGCCAGAGAGGGCATGGAGGTGTTCTTTTCTGTGGTGGGAGTAACTCATCTCTGTCTCTCTCTGCAGCCAGCAAAGGGGAAGAACAACATCCCATTTCGACTGCCACAGGAACAAGAACTGTTTGAGTGCCTGAGCAAGGCTGTGAGTAATGGTGAGCTCAAGTCAGCAGCGGGTTTGGAGGAGGTGGGGCTGGGCTGTGAAGCAGCATGTATTGCAGCTGCTCCATGTGGCACACGGCTCCTTTTTCTTATCAGGCTTTACCCAGCAAAGTAGTCACTGGATCCCCTTCATGGAAGCAGCAGTAACGCTCATCTACCAGCTAGCAGAAGGGCCAGAGAAGATATGTGCTCACATCCTGCAGGTGTGCAGCCAGAAAGCTCTGGAGAATCTGCAAGAGGCTGATGGGCAGAAAGAGGGTGAGGGAAAAAAAGCTGGTGAAGCAAATCTGTACCTGTGGTTTCTGGTGCTATGATTGGGTGGTCTGGGATAACTGTGGGAGGAGAAAAGTTGGGGCTAGTAGAGATGTTGGCATGGAGGAATGCAAGTGCTGTTAAGGGGTCTGTGGATCATGGAGACAGGATATACAGTTACTGAGGTTGGGCAGTAACTGATAAGTGTAGATTCCAAATCAACGCTGAACTGGAATCATTTTTCCTCCAGTAGAGTCAGGGGCTTCTCCCAACAGAGTCTCTGATGGTGCCGTCAGTCTCCCTACGTTCCTGCTGCTGCACCTGGTGTCCCTTGTGGGGCAGGTGGCATTGCAGCAGGTAGCGCATTTGGAAGTGTCCGTGAATGCGGAGCTGCGCAGGCGCCGCATCCTCAGGGAAGAGGAGAAGACCAAGAAGCATAAAGAGCGCTCTGACAGCAGCACAATAAAGCAGAGAGCTCAGGTGAGAACTTGGTGATTTATTTGTTTGTTTTCCTGTGAGATCTTCTGATGTTGCAGCTACTGCCACAGCAAACTTCTAGCGGGCACAAATTTGTCAAGGGTTGACAAATTCTACTTGGCAAAGGAAAGGATTATCATTATCAATTTTTTCTACACAGAGCACAGGAAATGATATCACTATGGAGGAGGAGCTGGGTCTCATCGGAGCATCTGCTGATGACACTGAGGCTGAGCTCATCCGCAGTATTTGCGAGACAGAACTTCTAGATGGTAAGTAAGTATGACTCCACTGAAGAGCAGCACAGGTTCCATCTGCCGCATATGAGAGAATGGGAGGGGTGGGTAATGCATTTAGAGGGAGACGAGCTGTTTCCTTCATTAAAAAACACTCATTTTCCTTTAGCATCAGTTTCATTATAGGTTCATTCATTGTTCTGCTTCTCTGAGGGTAGTTTTTCAGTGGCAAAAGTGAGTTATCCAGCTCGTATAGTCTGCAGGAGTTCTGTTATAAATTCAGTGATCTTTCTTGGAATGCTGCTTGAGCAGCGCTCACATACCTGCTGCTTTCATCCCCGCTATCTAGAGAAGCACCTGCTTTCTGCCTTTGTTCCTCTGGTGCTCAAGATCTGCAACAACCCTGGGCTCTACAGTGATCCAGCACTTAGAGCTGCTGCAGCCCTGGCTCTTGGCAAAATCTGCATGATCAGGTAAGTCTGATGTTCTCTTAGCAGCTTCACTGGCACGTAAGTACAGTAAATGTTGCAACTCCTTTGCAGGGAAGAGGGGGAAGGAAAAAAAGGACAAAAGAACATACATTTATTGTCTCACTAGTATCAGAAACTGGATTTCAGTTACTGATTTTGGCCTTCTTTTCTGTACCCTGTCCTGCCAGCTCAGAGTTCTGTGACTCCCACTTGCGTCTGCTCTTCACTATGATGGAGAAGTCGCCTCTGCCTGTTGTGAGATCCAATCTCATTATTGCAGCAGGAGATCTGGCCATCCGTTTCCCCAATCAGGTGGAGCCATGGACACCACATCTGTATGCCAGGTAGTGCTGTGCCTATTGCTAGTAGAGGACAAGTGATGGGAGCTCGATGGGGAGGGTGGCAACAGGCTTCTGGAAGGTGAACCTGTTGGAAGAAACCAAATTTTAAGGCATTGTTGGAGGGAGACAGCAGAACTGGCTTGTTGAGTAAGTAGGCTGTCATGGGTACTGGTAACTTAAAGATGCTCAGCTGCCTTTTGTATTAACTATTTGCTTCTACCAGGTTGCGAGATCCCTGCCAAAGTGTGAGGCAGACAGCTGGCGTGGTGATGACTCACCTCATCCTCAAAGACATGGTAAAGGTGAAAGGCCAAGTGAGTGAGATGGCAGCTCTGCTTATAGACCCAGAGGAAGCAATCATGGGAGTGGCTCAAAACTTTTTCAATGAACTCTCCCACAAGGCAAGTGGATGCTTGGGATTCTTAGTTCATAAGAATGGCAAGGGGCTGGCAAGGGTTGGGTCAATTACACAAGAATTTGGAGCCCTGGAGAAGGTGTGTTGTTGTAGGGGATCTATCTGCTGTTCCTATGTGTTGCCTAAGTGAGGGTAGAAAAAGGGAATTTTGCAAAATGAGTTTTGATGTTGTCAAATTTGAGCTCATCCATTCACATCAGAAGGCAGGCTCCAAACCAGCACACCTAGTATGGGCTTGGGAACAGGCCTTGTAAGAGTTCCCTGACTTCAGGCTCAGGCAGTGCATCATCTGAGACCTTTCAAGGTTATTCCTGGCCGTGTGATATTGAGATACTTAAAGAGAAGTTACTGTCCAGGCAGGTAGGAGCCGTAGTAGTATTACCAGTCTTGCTGTTTATTCATCATTGAGGCTGACGAAGGCTCTTCAGAGTTTGAGGTTTACTGCCTAAGGTAGCAGTGATGCTGGAGCTTTACCCCCCTCTAGGCTTGCTCTGTTGAAAGGTAAGCCCTACTGTGCTGGTTTTCTGTCTCTGCATTGTCTGTAACTAAATTGCCTATAAGCACTTGGAAAAGGAATTTGGGTTGGGTCTTTTCTAGCAATGTGAGAGACAGTTCCTTGAGTTGAATTGGTTTTGTGCTGGGAGGTGACAGGGTTGTAAAGAAACTGCATCCAAGGCTGTCAAAGAGGGTTGTAGTCGCTGTCAGCTCCTTAGCTTTAGTCAAGTAGCTCCAGATAGGATTGGCTGGCTGTGAACAGCTTGTTTCAAGAAGCTGATGCTTTCAGTTAGTAGCTTTGTGCAGGGAAAAAAAGTAACTTTAAGTGAACAGCTTATTTGTCTTGGCTCAAGCTGTCATTCATAATTGTGTATCTCCTGTATAACCTTGTGTCCCACGCAGGATAACGCCATCTATAACCTGCTTCCAGACATGATCAGTCGGCTCTCAGATCCTGCCTGCGGCGTAGATGAGGAATCATTCCACACTATTATGAGGTACGTAAAATCTGAAATGCGGGTTAATGGAGTCTGTTCTGACACATTTGAGCTAAGGGCTGCCAAATCTACAGAACAAACTACCATGGTGTACATCATGCTTTTTCTCTCGCTAAACTCAGTCTGACTTTCACACTCTACATCCCAAGGGGAACCAATCTAAAACCACCTGATTGAGTGTGAAGGAAAGGCTCCATACAGAGTTTTCACTAGCTCATTCAAAATGACTTTCCCTGTAGAGATCTAAAAACGGTTCAGTTTATGCACGGCAGCCCAGCCAACTATAGGAGGAGTGAACAGGTTTTAAAAGATCTGCCCTCCTTGTTATTCTGATGACCTACTGGGTTTCTGTAAGCAATTTTAATAATGTTTAATAAAGCTGTAAAAGTAACGGATTAGAGTGTTGGTTGTTGGGGTGGTTTCTTTGCTTTTACTTCTTAGACACCCTTACTCTCCATAGTACTTCCTGATGGCTTCAGTTGCTCATAGGCAACGTAAGGAATCTTTGGTTTCCATTCTTTATCTTCTTTGTAAGACTTAACTTGTCTCCCATCAGATGTCTTCAGCGGTAAACTACAAAAATGTTCTGTTCCAATGTCACAGTTTGGGTTGCTTAAGTTAAGGAAAGATGAATTTGAAACCGGAACAAATGCAGGGGAGGAGTGTTGAGGTTGGGTGTCAGTTCCCCACAGCATAAAGAAGCTTGATTTGGTGGTTGTAGGCATGACTAAGACTGAACAAGGATGAATTTGTAGCAGCTACATGAAAGCCAGCAGCAACTTGACTGAGAATAAGTTAACAGAAATGCTGGTAGAAGAAAAAGGGGAGCTGTGTGCTGCAGCTTTTAATACAGAGAAATCATTTATTCAGTAGCTTCTATGAGGATGTCATACAAAACATAGTATTTAACTGTCTTAAAGTCAATGTTGTCTTATTCCTCAAAAAGCTGAGAAAAATGTGGGATCAAGTTGATATTTCAGTTCAGTTCAGCTTTGTTCCCGCTTTACAGTAATAAAATAATGTTCACTTTTGTACTGATGAAAATGTATAGCTATGTACCTTCAGCAAAATAATAATTCTGGAGAAAAGAAAGTCTGCATAGCATCCTACACCCAGCACAGTCTGCCTTGTGAGACATACTGGTGTGTAGCACAGCTCTGAAATGGGGAGATCATCTGGAGGCGTTGCTTCTCTTCAAATTGGATGGAAGGAGCTGAGCAGAAATAGTCACTGCAGCCTTTTCAGCAACCCACCTACAGACCAGCAGTTCTCACTCCAGACCCACAAGAGTCCTTGCTTTAGCTATATTGCTAGCTGTGTTTCATCTGAGGCAGGTGCTTCTTGACAAACATGCAGCTATAATTATTGAAGCAGCTGTCCTCCAACCGGGATTACAAATACTACTTAAAACATATTATATGCTTATAACTTCTCCTGAGCAGTCTGAGGTATACAGAGCTCTCTAATCTTCACATTTGGAGAACCACCTGGCTGATCACTGGGCAGGAGATCTTCAAGCAAGCAGTGGTGAAGGTAGAAATGGGATTTCCTCTCCGGGCTTTCAACTTCACTGTGTTTTTCCTTTGCAGACATCTCTTCTCCTATATTACAAAAGACAAACAGACTGAGAGCTTGGTGGAGAAACTCTGTCAGCGATTCCGGACTGCCAGGTGAGTTTAAATCCTAAATTTCTTCCTATCTTTCTCCTTAAATGCCTGGAAAAAAAAAACCTATCCTTCTGGTCTTATTACACTACGATCTAGTAGGTAACAACTCTGCCCATGGCAAAGGATTTGGATCTGAACAGTCATTAAGTTCCCTTCCAACCCAGGACATTCTGTGACTCTTTGGGTCCTCTTCTCATCTTTCTTAAGGGTAAAGGTTTTGTGAGAACTTAGATCTGCATTACTTACAGGTAGGCAGGGAGACACAACCCCAGGGTGGCTTATATTCACTTCTGTGGTCCTTCCTGCAAAGTGTGACTTGTTTATGGTGCTGATGACAGAGTATAATAGTCCAGAGCCCATCCCATGCTTCTGGGATATCTTTTTGCCTTCTGGAAACTTATTTTTTCTGGTTGGTGCTTCTTTCCCTGTGCTTCCCTGTCAAATATTTTCTTTGTTATCTTTATCTCCTACTGGATTTGGTGCACCCAACATTCCTACATTGTTCCATCTCTGCAGTTGCGACTTTGCCCTTGAGGTTTAAAGCTGTGTCTGCTTATCTTGGCTGTTTGTACACAGTGCTGGGCATGTGACCAACTCAGTTGCCCCGGGGAGTTGCATATTCCTGAGAAATGCTTGGATTTTGTTTCCTGAGCTAGACTAGAAAGTGGCCCCTCTCTCAATTTCATCCTAGGAACAGTGGTAAGGTCTTCAGAGCATACTTGTAAAGATCCTTCTGGCTGTAACACATGTAGCTTTTGCTGTGCTAATGTCACCACTGCTCCACAAAGAGGATTGGTTTAGTGCACGCTAGAGGTAATGCTAGAGCAAGGCTCTTATTCAAGGCTAATACAGGAGCTTATCGGGAAAGATTATGCAGCCACAATCCTTAGGATTTCTGGGGTTCTAATCAGCAACGTGCCAAGTATAACCGAGATGTTTCTACATTTAACACCTGGATGCTGCAGCTTTTTTTCTCTGCCTGACTGTGTTTGAACAGCACATTTGGAGTGTATGTCAGCCCCCTCTTTTGTACACGTATGTAAGAGGGACTTTGACCTACTGTTTTTACTCCCGTTCTGTCTCAGTGAGCTATATTTTGGTATATATCAGTATAGTGTGGCACCCTGTAACAGAACAGCATTAAATCTCATGTTCCAAAAGGTGAAAACACCTGTGGGAAATGCCTTATCCCCATGTGTTGTAGTTCCAAGTTGGATGTGCTCATCTTTACACACTCCTTGTCATATGAACTATGGGCATACTTTGTCTTTCCCAGAAATGAACGTCAGTATCGGGATCTGTCCTACTGCCTTTCTCTGCTTCCCATCTCGGAGCGGGGCCTTCACAAGCTGCAGGACAACTTTGACTGCTTTGCAGACAAGCTCCAAGACCCAGCTGTCTACAGCTGTTTCCAAGCTGTGCTGGTTCGATTCCGCAGAGCAGTTGGCAAACCTGAGGCTAAAGTAAGGATGGCTGGTGGGAAGCAGGGTGGAAAACAAGCGCTTTATAAACGCAGTGATGCAGTTCTCCGTGTTAAGCAGGCTACTCTTTGGCCTCAGTGATTTAATGGAGATCCTGATGGGAGTTCTAGAGCAGGAGTTGTGTATGCCACAGATGTAATGCTTCTCTGTGTTGTTTTTTTCTTTTCTGCTGCTATTTTACAACCCTACCAGGCTTTGGCTGAAGAGCTGGAGCAGAAGCTGTCTGCCTGCCATAACCAAGGGCTGGACTCAGCAGAGACGTGCCAGGAAGGTGGTAAAACTCCAATGCCGGAGCCAGCCAAGCGAAAAACAACAGCAGGTATTTCCCATTTGTGGGACCGCAATTTTCCCCTAACCGTGCAGCCCAGCAGAGATGCCTAGGGAGTTTTCTTCACCCTTACAGACAGAAGGTTGCTACTTTTCCTTTTTTCCTTGCAGGCAGCTGCCGCCGGCCCCTGAGCACAGCCAACAGGGGTGATGATGATGATGATTTTGTCACACCCCGACCTCGAGCACACCAAAAAAATAAACGTGTCCAGAAGTCCCAGCGGCGCAAAAAGACTGTTATCATCTTCTCCAGTGATGAAGAGAACAGCTCTGAGAATGGTAAGGCATGAGACATGTACGTTTAAAAGTAAAAGCAGGGAGGTGGAGAAGGACTGGATATTTGGTGTTTCAAGGGTGAGAGCTTGGTGGAGAAACTGTGTTAGGGATTCTGGGCTGCCGGGTGAGTTTAAATCCTAAATTTCTTCCTATCTTTCTCCTAAAATGCATGAAAAAAAAACTTTATCCTGGTTTTATTAGACTTGATCTAGTGGATGTGCCATAGTGCCTATGGCAAAGGGTTGGAACTGGATGATCATTAAGGTTCCTTCCAACCCAGGACATGCTGCTGTTCCTCTAGAAGGGGGAGAATGTAGATGGGGATCAAGAGCTGCGTGCAGATTTCTCTGCTCAAGGCAGTGGAGTGCTGGTTGTTGACACTTTACTCTTTTAGAGCTATTGGCAGAATTAAGGGAGGAAGAAACCCCCACCAAAACAACTCCCATCACCAGGTCTTCAACCCGGCGGCTGCGCTGAGGGAACCATCTGCCACTGTCTTCAAAAATAAAGCTCGATTTTTTTGCAGCAGTCGTCTCTTGTCTGAATTACCAGATAGTTTCATAGCGCTTTAAATGAAGGCAAAATGGAAAGTCATTGCAACAGGCTGAAGAGATTCCAAACCTGTCTGATATCTCCATGATGAAAGGCAGTGATTAACACGGCTTCTGCTCTACCTGTTTGCCCTGACTTTACAGATGGAAAACACGCACTGCCCTGATTTAAACAAGCAGCCAAAAGTAACTACTGTGTGTGCTCATTCCTTCCCCATTTTGCACCAGGGGTGTAACTACACCATTTAGCTTCTCCTGCCACAGGCCTAATAATTTGGCTGGGTTTAGGCCCTTTTCTGTTTGATTGTTTTGGGGGCTCTTGCTCTGCAGGGATGAGCAGGTCATTGAGGGGAAGTTACCTGCACCTTGTCTTGAACAGATCTCAAAGGAAAGGTGAGGAATAGCAGAAGGTAGAAGTTGATAAGACCACGCAACTTGAGTAGGAAAGAAAATACAAATCAATGTGTTTTTTGTTTTATTTTAAGTGCAGAATTACTTTAATCAAAGTTACAGGAGATAACTTTGGCTCTTGTCATGCAGGTAACATCGCTCATCTCACTGCACTTAAACAACACCGGTGCTCAGATCAGAACTAGCACTTAGACAAGCCATGTGAACACCAAGTGCCTTAAGTGTGAATGTTAATCATACAAACAGCCTTTAACCTCCTGTCTCACAGGCAAATTGGCATTTGTCCCAGAGCTGTAACACAGAATTATTTCCTCTTACCTGGCAGTTGCCTAGAAAACACTTCTCAGGCCAGTGACTTGCTGAATGGGAAGCAGAAAGGTTCTGCTGTCAGTAGGTTCCTGCCTATCTTTCCCTATTCTTCCACTGAGTGTCTCACTGTTCCTGCAGTTGCTATGGTTATCTTCAGTCCAGCAGCAAGGACAGCCTGCTGCTTGCTTCTCTGGTCTGGCTATGTAAGTAGTGACAAAACACTGCAGTCGTTTATTTTGATACCTGTGTAAAGGTAGTGTTAGAAATTGCATAACTTTGCAGTAGCCTGGGAATATGTATTTATGCTAATACCTGAATGGACATAAACACGCTAGCAGCTTACCCCTGAGATAAGAAGATTCCCCTTATTCAGCCAAGGGGTATCTGCAGAATACTCCATCCCGTTCCTAGTCCTCCCACTCTCTGTCCGGCTCCTTTCCTTTTGCTTGTAAAAGCCTGACTGCAATTCAGCAGGAAACTATTTTTCTAATGGTCTTGCAAGCTCTAGAATCAGTGTCCCAGCATCAGAGGGAGAAGGGCTTTTACAGAGGCAGCTTGTTAGCACCAGAGAGGAAAGGACAATAACCTATTTCAGGCTGCAAAAAACTGGGGCAATCAGGGACTCATTGCCTGCCAGAGCCTTTTACTTCTCAGCCGTTTCCAGGACATGATAGAATGACTATTCAGTTCTGCACTCTCAGCAAGGATCTGGGATGCAAAGCAGCTGCAACTTCCTTGCACCTGAGTTAGGCTGTGCCTGCAAATGTACCCAGGTTTTGCAGGACTTGCAAATTTGCAATACAATTGTCCAAATGTTCTACATCTTCCTAAGTTTCTTGCATGGTATAGAACCAATGGGGAGATCTATCCCTGCAGAGCTCAGTGTATCAGAAACAAAGCATTGTTGTTTGGTTTTATTAGTAGCAGTATTTCTATTTATTTCTTACCTTTGACTCAGGAAAGGGTTGATTGAACTGTTGCATTCAATGTGAATTGAATCTGCCTGTGGCTGTCTTACTAGCAGCGTGAAAGCTCTTGCAGGCTGACTCAGCTGCTTCGAGATGGTAGGATATGAATAGGAAGTACAGAACCAATATCCTCAGAGACTGAAATGTGGGATGAATACATGTGTTCATTGTACTTTCTGTCCAGTTGGGCTGAGAAGAAAGAGAAACACAGGTCTGCATCAAGTGAAAAATTCCTGCGAAGGACAGCAAGTAAGACTAGAGCAAGTATCTCAATTGTGACTTTTGTTATTGCTGCAAAAGATTCGTTTTCCTCTTTAAAAACAAAACAAAACAAAAGGATAAATAATAGACCAGAACACTGTCAACTTTCATCTCAATTGCAATATGCAATGATACTGAAGAAAGAGAAAATCAAGGTATTATTACGCTTCCCCTGCACACCCCACTGCTCCTGCAATGGGGTACAGTCTCCCCTTTCTCTCCCTCAGCAAACTTTCCTGATTAGTTTCTGTCTTCACACCCAGACTGACTTCTGCACTCTGGTTTCAAACAGTGACCTCATCGCATTGTTCAGCTGGTGAGAAACTACTGTAAAATGGAAGGGGTAAATAAAGGGGGGGAGCTAATAGCCTGAAGATTTAGGAGGCAGGAGTCTGCTCCTCGCCATCCTACTACTCCCATTGTGCACCTGAGCTTGAGAAAGTACAAGTTCATCCTCGAAGAGTGCTTCTCTGTGCTGGTTCCTATTGGGTCAGGACAAGCAGTGTGCAAGCTGTGTGTCCATGTGTGCTTAGATCCATGCTCCTACCACTGCCACAGATCCCAGAGGTAAGATAGAAATCCATGCATCCAATGCAGCAGGAGCTCCATGTCCCCTGGCCAACCAGCTTATCAAAACATAGGTGCTAAAAACAGAGCCTATACTGCCACACCACCACAGCTCACTGCAGCCAGCAGTGAGAATCGCCAGCTGAGCTGCAGCTCATGCTCACAGTGCTTAAAGCGATAACATTAACAGCACCCTGCCTACAAGAATGTCAGTGGCACTGCATACCGCAGCCTCTGACACCCTGTTTCTGGATGCGTCTTGAAGTCTCTCCCTGATCCAGATAGATACCTCCAGGCCCCAGCCAGCAGCAGCCTGGCCTACATTTGTCTTCCCAGACACTCGGCAAACACTTTTGTGTCTTTTTTCTTCAGAGGAAGGGGTCTCACTGAGCTCACCCTGAAATATATCACCATGGACAAAAGGGCTGAAAGGTTAAGGAGCTCCAGGGGGCTGTGCAGCAGAGCTGGGGGGCAGGCGCCCACCACAACCAACACTATAAAAGCAAAGAGGGGACGGGGCTCTCAGAGGCTACAGATCTTGCCTCACCCGCCATAAACCCCCAAATAAAGAGAAGATGCTGGGGCTCCCAGCGTGGCCCTGCTCGCTTTTCCTCCTCTTAGTTCTGCTCTCTGCCAGCGTACAAGCGATGTCCTCATCGGGACAAAGGCTCCAGGTAGGAGGGACTGGGATGGAGCTGCGGGAGGCTTTGGGAGTGGCAGGGGCAGTTTGGGGAGGTCGTATTTGAACATGGTGTGAGTGGTGACCCAACATCCCAGCTCCCAAGGGCTGCTCCCTCCCCTTCAGTCCAACAGCCTCAGCTCTAGGCTGTGTCTATACAAGCCAGCTCCTTGAGGAGTGCTAGCATTTCAAGGTAGGGGCCAGGCAACAGACTTCTGAGTGCTCCTGGCTGTGGGTCTCCTCAATGCATGCAGAGGCACCCTGCCTTCATATCAGCTCCTCTGTCCAAGAAGAAAGCTGCAAGGCAGGAGCTAGGATGTGAACTAGAAACGCAGGACTGATTCCGCTATGACTCATCATGGAGACACTTTCACTCTTCACTGAAGATGCCCGTGTCTGCTTCCATTAACTGACTGCTGGAGAAGATGGAGCTAAATTGCACAAAGGCATCCGCATGATGCACAGGCGTGGAGTAGCCACTGCAGGCCGCTGCCATGGGCAGCAGCATTGTGCCCCCAGGGCACCTCCTGACCCATCTCCCTGCCGCTGGAGGATGCTGGCGGCTATGGAGGCATGTAATTAAATTAGAGCATGCCTGCCTGCACACAAACTATGGAGACTTCCCAGCAGATGAAGGGCCCGCCTTCCTTAGGCCCATTCTGGTAGTTGACTGCTTTATGCTAACAGTTCCTCTGTGAAAAAAAGAAACACGACAAAACACCGTGAGCACACAGCAGCACTCAGCTGCACCAAAAGGACTAAGGGCCGATGACTGTTATTTTGCAGGTATGGAGAGAACTATTTGATAGCAGCAGGGCGAGGAATAGAGACAGCAATGCCCACAGCACTCCTTCCTGTTCTTTGGGCAGCAAAATCACCTAAGGCAGAGTAGCTGCGGGCCATCGGTGTCCTTGGTGTGGATGCAAGGTCACAGGCAGAGGGCTTTCACAGGCACCATTTTATGTCCTGCCCGAGTCTGAGGGACGAAGAGTGGGACAGTGGGTCGGGATATAAGAGCACAGACATTACACCCTCGCCCATCTCCTTTTATCCCTCTCTCAGGTGCTCCTTTCCCGCCTGCTGCCCTCGGATTCCGAATCCCTGCCGGCTGATGAGGACATGAAGGAGGGCTCCAGCTCCAGCTCCAGCTCCGAGCCGCAGCCGCTCTCCCCCCCACAGCCGCTCCTCCTGCCTCGGGCCCGAGTCGCACAGCCCCTGCTGTGGCGCAAGGCCCTCGCCGATCGCAAGCGAGCTCTGTCTGGAGACTGGGCCTGGAAGGCCGCGCCCCGGGGCTGCTTTGGGCTGAAAATGGACCGTATCGGGGCCTTCAGCGGGTTGGGCTGTTAGCCCGGAGAGGCTGGAGGTGAAGGGGGCAGCAGCGAGGGGCCGGCACAGCGGGCAGCGGCTCGCTCGTTGGCAGGCAGAGAGCGGCCGTGTGGAGAGCCGGCCCGGGACGAGACCCAGCTCGGGACGGGACGGGCTGGAGCAGCAGCGGCCGCAGCCCCGCGGGCAGGGCGATGAGCGGCGGCGCGCGGGGGACTCGCAAATTAAACCGAGCTGTGCGAAGCCTCGTGTCGGAGCTGGCGGCACCGAAGGGCTGCGGGGCCGCGATACCCTCCCCGTGCCTCTCCCCGCCCGCGTCCGCCGGGAGATGGCGGCAGAGCCCGCGGCTCCGCACGGCAACGCGGCCCCCACGCGCGGGGCCATTTTGGGCGCCGCCGCCATTCCGGGTGGGCCGGGCCGCACGCGCGTCCGCGGCCTGGGCCCGAGCCCGGCGCTGGGGGGAGGATGGGCGGCGGGTCCATCGATCTGCGCCCCGGGGCCGCAGCGTTGTTCCGTCCCGCCACACTCTGCCCCTCGGCCGCTGCCGTGTTTGCCGAGCAAACAAGGGGCCTCCGCTCTCCCTGCCGGCCCTGACCCCGCGATGTGCGTGGGGCTCCCCCGGCCCCGCGATCGCAGCCCCCTTCGGGCCGCACCGCCGCCTCCCCTGGCCTTTAAGAAAAGGTCGTAACCTCAGGCCGGGGCTAAACTTAGACGCTGCCCCTCGGTGCTCCGGGAATGGCAGCCGTACAAGGAGCGTTGGGTTACGGGAGCTGCGTGACCCCCCGCTCCGACCCACTCCCCCCGGCATCCTCCGTCCCCACCGTTGGAGCCGGGGCCCACATCACCCCTGCACGCCCCCTCCTCCCGCCGGGCATCCGGCTTCGAGCACCCGCTCCATCGCAGGGGATGGAGGCTATAAACCCAGCACGGCTCCATCCCACGGCCCCTCTTTGGGCCGCACGAGCCGTAACACGTAAGAACCGCTTCTTGCCCACACCCCGGGCTCGGCTGCCAGGCGCAGACGTGCCGGGCTGGGAGAGGAACAGCAGCAGCTCGAGGCGGCGGGAGGATATGAGGATATCCGCTGTCACGGCGCAAGAGATGCTGCAGTTCCTTATTAGCGCGGCCTGAGAGCGCCGGTGTGACAGTGGGTGCGGGACCCCGGCAGCCCGGGGCTGCGTGGCCAACACGTGCGAGGGCTGATTAGGGCAGCGGGCAGGCTGCGGGCTCGCAGCACGGCGCTCTCTCGGCCGTGTGTCCTGCCATTAGTGCAGCCCGCACCCGCCGCACCGCATCGCGCTGCAGCCGCACCCCGCAGCCTCACCCGAGGACACCGACGCGGGGCTTTGTCTGCACCCCCATCCGAAGGGCACCCCCCGCCCACCCCCACTCCGTACAAGCCCCGCAGTGCGGCCCCAACCCCCCGAGCCCACCCTCGACCCAACGGCCGCCCTTTGTTGCGAGGGGGGAGGGGGAAGGAGCGGGGGGGGGGGGGCTGCCGCTTCACCCGCACTGTGCGTGCACGTAGCCCCGGCCCGGCCCTCGCGCTGCCATTCGGTGCCGGCCCGGCGGGGCGGGGCGCGGGGCGCTGCCGCCGTGTCTATAAAGGGCGGCGGAGCGGCACTGCGCCACCTTCTCACTGCGCGCCGGGGCCGTTGACTGGGAGCAGGTAACGGGCGGGGGGTACGGGGGCGGAGGAACGGCTCCCCCCACCCCTACCCACCCACCCAGCCGCTCTCCCGTCTGCTTGAGCCCCTCGTAGGGTCGGGGCCGTCGGACCGCGAGGAGAGCGGCGGGGGGAGGGGGCTGTGCAGGACCGCGTGGTGCCCGGGGCACAAAGGCGGGGGCGGTGTAAGATGGAGGCGGTGGGGGTGGGGGGAGAGGGGGAGAGGTGCGGGGGGCACAGCTCGGTGGGGATGGAGGGAGGGAGGGATGGCGGGTGGGGGGGCGGCTCCCGGTGCGTGCGGTGGGGGGATGTTATGGGGCGGGCGGGCTGCGTGCGGTACCGCACGTCTGAGCGTTGGCGTGTCCCCGCAGGTACACTATAAGGGAGAGATGGTGAAAGTCGGAGTCAACGGGTGAGTGAGTGCGGAGCCGGGACGGGAGGCGCCGGGCGGGGCGGGCGGGGATGTACGTGCCCATGGGGGGGGGGGGAGGACGACACGAGACAAGGTCGCCTGAAGGGCGGGGAGCCCCGCGGCGCCGCGGCGAGACCCCCCCCCATCCTCCAACCCCCAGCCGGGAGTAACGGCCCCGCGGGGCGGTGCTGAGTCACTTCCCCGCACGGTCGGGGTGAGTCAGCCCGGAAGCGCCGGTGCTGCCCGCGTGCCCCGTCGGGGGCTCTGCCCGCACTAACGGGGCTCCCCGGGGCAGCGGGTACCCGAGGAAAGGTCGCCCGGTGGATCGTGTGTCGGCCGTGCCCCGGGAACGTGACCTTCTCCCACCGCACCGAGGAGTAACCGGATCCCCGGGGCCCTCAGTAAATTTAGCGCCTGACCTTTGTGGTGTGGGTGCCCTGCCCGGGGGTCGCTCTTAATCTTTAACCACGGCTCCTCGGCCTTTGGCCGCTGCTGTTGGATTCCATTCAGGCAGCGACTGACAGATGCTCTGGGGGGAAGTAGTGGATGGGCTCAGCCGTGCCTTACCAAGCATGTTCCTCACTGCTCCTCCTCACCCGCCTCTCTGTTTCTCCCCAGATTTGGCCGTATTGGCCGCCTGGTCACCAGGGCTGCTGTCCTTTCTGGCAAAGTCCAAGTGGTTGCTATCAATGATCCCTTCATCGATCTGAACTACATGGTGAGTTGTCTTGCAGTGCCCCCTCTGGGCGATGCGTGCACCTTCAGCGGGGCTCCCCTTGGAAACCTGGCATAGGTTAAGAGAGAAACGAGATGTAGTGATGCAGAGCTGGGCAGAGCAAAATACAGAGCGGCAGTTAGACAAGATGGCTGGTATTGTGGGAGCATTACATCTAGGATGCCTGACCCTTCTCTTTTCTCTCCCTGCTAGGTTTACATGTTCAAATATGATTCTACACACGGACACTTCAAGGGCACTGTCAAGGCTGAGAACGGGAAACTTGTGATCAATGGGAACGCCATCACTATCTTCCAGGAGTGAGTAGCTTTCTTTTCTCGCCGCTCCAGAGAATGAAAGTAAGTGCCCTCCAGAGTAACTCCCATGGTTTTATTCCTTCTCAGGCGTGACCCCAGCAACATCAAGTGGGGAGATGCTGGTGCTGAGTACGTTGTGGAGTCCACTGGTGTCTTCACCACCATGGAGAAGGCTGGGGTATGTAGGCTGCTGTGGCCCATGGGAAAAGGTGCTCTGAGGATTGTATTCCTTCTCAACTGTTGGGCCATTCTGGGTTATTTAATCTTTCCTTTTTTGTTTTTCAGGCTCATCTGAAGGGTGGTGCTAAGCGTGTTATCATCTCAGCCCCCTCAGCTGATGCTCCCATGTTCGTGATGGGTGTCAACCATGAGAAATATGATAAGTCTCTGAAAATTGTTAGGTAAGGGAGAAGAATGCTCCCTGGCCTGGAATTTTCTTCGGGTCTTGTTGCACGTATATACATGTGTTGTACTTGGCTGATGTGCCTTCTTTCTTCCCCAGCAATGCTTCATGCACCACCAACTGTCTGGCACCATTGGCCAAGGTCATCCATGACAACTTTGGCATCGTGGAGGGTCTTATGGTAGGTCTGGAGCTTGATGCTCAGTAAGATACCCTGCCCCCAGGTCCTCCATGTGTGGGGGAAAAAAGCATTCACACACAGTGCTTCCATTGGGCTTGGGAGGAAGTGCTGGGGGTGCTTTCTCTGGGGAAAGTGACTGCTTTCTTACTTCTGGGCCTTCTTTCCACAGACCACTGTGCACGCCATCACAGCCACACAGAAGACTGTGGACGGCCCCTCTGGGAAGTTGTGGAGGGATGGCAGAGGTGCTGCCCAGAACATCATCCCAGCATCCACTGGGGCTGCTAAGGCTGTGGGGAAGGTCATCCCTGAGCTCAATGGGTGAGCGTCCTCTTTCTGTGTCTGAAGGGGGGCAGGAGCCAGTGTGTGGCTGGCTCAAACACTTGTGTGGTAGAACATGCTTACACTGTTCTTTGCTGACATATCTCTTGCAGGAAGCTTACTGGAATGGCTTTCCGTGTGCCAACCCCCAATGTCTCTGTTGTTGACCTGACCTGCCGTCTGGAGAAACCAGTAAGTGTTGTGAACAAGAATGAAAAATCTTCAGGCTTGCCTCTAAAATTACTTCCTTCAACATCAATCTATTTAATAGAAAAATCTTGGTTTTGCTGAAAATAGCACCTAATGTGCATGGCTAGTGCTATGCAGTTCCCAGTGTCTGGGCTGTAGCTGACACTTAGAGATGAGATTTGACCTGACCATCTTAACTTCTGCCTTTTTTTAGGCCAAATATGATGACATCAAGAGGGTAGTGAAGGCTGCTGCTGAGGGGCCCTTGAAGGGCATCCTAGGATACACAGAGGACCAGGTAAATAGTTGCTACGTAGGTGTCACTTGCCTCATTTTTCTGATGGTGGCAGCCTTGCTGGGGTGATGTTTTTGACGCTTCTGGTTCAGGCTGTTACCATCTTATTGGGTGGAAGAGTGCTTGACAGTGCTTCCTCTGTTCCAGGTTGTCTCCTGTGACTTCAATGGTGACAGCCATTCTTCCACCTTTGATGCGGGTGCTGGCATTGCACTGAATGACAACTTCGTCAAGCTTGTTTCCTGGTATGCTCAGCCTCGGGGTGTGGGGGAGACTGGGAGGGTAGAGATGAGCAGTTGTGGTGCAGTTCTGTGCTGTTTCATTTTGTCAGCACCATCTGGCAGTGCATGGCAGCACAGGGTTCAGGTGGCTTCAGCATGTGACGGTCTCTAGTGAGATGGCTTCGTATCTGAAATGGCTGCAGCTGCCTTCCTGTAATGGAGGGCAGATGGGATGCTGCCTGTTTGCTTCATAAGGATTGGATGGGAAGCCTTGCCATTTGGTTATATGGGCTGAGGCTGGAAGAGCAGTAACGTGAAGAGGGATACGAGGAGCTGGATCAGTGCTGACTGCACTTGTGTTTCCCTTCTCAGGTATGACAACGAGTTTGGATACAGCAACCGTGTTGTGGACTTGATGGTCCACATGGCATCCAAGGAGTGAGCCAGGCACAGGCACACAGCCCCCCTGCTGCCTAGGGAAGCAGGACCCTTTGTTGGAGCCCCCGCTCTTCACCACCACTCAGTTCTGCATCCTGCTGTGAGAGGCCAGTTCTGTTCCCTTCTGTCTCCCCCACTCCTCCTCCAAATTCTTCCTCAGCCTGGGGGAGGTGGGAGAGGCTGATAGAAACTGATCTGTATGTGTACCACCTTACATCAATAAAAGTGTTCACCATCTGAAGCGCTTTGTTTGCGTGTCATTGGGAAGCAAAAAAGAATTGAATGAATGCTTTAAGGTAGCCCAGCCAGCCTGTAACTGCTGGGCCAGCAGCTCCAGCCAGTGCAGGGCTGCTGTGCATGGAGCTGTGCTGTGCCTGCCAGCAAGGGAAGGACTCTTGCCCTTAAGCCAAAAGGTGTGGAGGGCTTTGAGTGGAAGAAGTGCTGTGTGGTGGAATGGCGAGCAGCTGTTCTTCACCCACCTTCCAGCTCTCTGGATTTTCCTGTTTGATGGGTGTGTGAAGAATAAAGTGCTGAGGATGACTTGCCAGGAGTTTTTCAATTCCCTCTTCTTTAATAGAGATGCAACAAAGTGAACTGAAAATAAATCTGCCTGGAAGAAATGGCTGCCCCAGGCCTTGTGTTGTGTGATGAGAGCTAGAATTAAGCACAGTGGCAGCTCCTGAGCAGCAAATCTCTGCAAGTATCAGCCCTCTGCCAGGAGCTGCATTACCTCCCCCTAAAAGCACGGAGCTACCCTGGCTGCTGAGTGGTAGGGTAGATAAGCAGTTCACTCCCACCAAAGCCATGGGGCCCTTCCTTTTATTTTATCAGCACTGAGGCTGAGAGCTGCATCAGAGATGCTGCACTGCTCTGCAGGACGCAGGTTGCAGCTGCTGACTGGAGATGGCTGCTTTTACAGTCTGACCTGGGGCAAGGACTGGGGCTGCAGGCTCTCCCATGGCAAGCAAGTGAGAAGCACGGAGCTGCTTATCTGTGACGGTAGAGCTGTGTGAAAGCCAGACGTTCACTGCGCTAGAGGGAGATGACTCAGAGTCGCTTTCCTTAGAGGAAATAGGTTGCATAACCTGTCCCTGGACTTACAGTACGAACAGCTCATAAGCTCCGGGATGGCCTCAATACCTGCCTTGTCCTCTAAATGTCCTGATAGGAGCTTTAGGTAACTCGGAGTGAAACTGCAGCTGTTCCTCAGCTTTCAGCTGTTCTGGGGCTGGCCGGGGCCAGTCGTGCTGAGCAGGTGGGATGCTGCAGTGCAGCAGGCAGCCCACAGCCCTGCCAGGCTAACAAAGCGCCCTGTGTCGGTCCCATCCTGGCTGTAATTGCTGCGCTTGGTGCTTTCAATGGCTGTCCTGTGTGCTGCTGCCTGCATAGCTGTGTGCCTGCCAGCGAGATCCTTGTGCGATGATAGGGAAGCGCTGAGAGGCTGCAGAAACACCAGATGCCTGCAAGCAGGAACGTTTTAAAGAATCACCTTTTTCATCTAAGAAGCCTTATGTTTCCTGAGCTGTCTACAGCTGCCTGAAAATATGCAGTGAACTCATCAACAAAGCCCTATCAAATTGCTGTGGGAGTGGGGGGCAAATTAATACAATAAATACTGTGCCCCCCCTCTCCCCATCAGCCCCCAGCACCTTCCCCTGAGTCCCGACGAGTTTGCACCCAGTCTCTGCGCCTGCAGGTGGCACCACAGCAAGGCGGACAGAGAGTTGTGCCATCGCCGTGCCACCGTGTCCAGCAGCTGCCATACATGCATCGCCCCCTAAGAAATGGCCGGGGTTGTTTTCAGACCTTCTCAAGATGTCAGCGTGAAAGTTCAGCCTTAAGCAGGACGTTATGTAGTGAAAACCATCTTGAACAGACGTGCAGACTAACTAATGCTACTGGAACATCACAGCAAAATGGAACAAAACAGCCAGCACACAAACACGGTATAAAAGTGTTGGACATCCACACATACTGACTACTTGTAAAGTAAACCGGTCGCTGAGCATATCACTCCTAAAGGTCTGTGCAAGGAAGATACAGGGCTCAGAGAGAGAAAAGACTGCGAGGCATGTATTGGACATTTGTACAAGACAAACACCTCCAGTGACAGTGTTCCGAGTTCATCGTAACAGATGCCTTTCACAAAGCACAGCTTCACGACCCCAAGTCACAGTATGCAAACAGCACTGCACGCACGGACACTCACAAAAGCAGACATCTCGGCAGGACCAACCTGCCCACATTTTGGTAGTCTTACTGCATATAGACCACAGAAACAAAGAGGTGGTTGCTTGTTCTGTGAGCTGAATGTAACCTCTGGCTGCAGGACAGCTAACTTACTTACCTGGGTGTATTATCTTACTATAGCAGTGTCATCTTCTCGAGGAAATTACTTTCAATTTATATGTACATCTCCTAGAAGAAACAATAAGTAACGTGTTATACTTGACTGCGTGAGACTTGCACAGACAGCCTTCAAAAAGCAGTAGCTGTAGTCAAACGAAAAGAGAAGAATTGATAAACAGCAGCGAATTCAATTTCAAAGATCCTAAGAAGGCAAGTTTTTAGGACACAGTGTGACCAAAAAGAGAAGTAGTATTAAAACCCTTTTCAAATGCATCTCAGACAGAAGGGGATCAGCTGAAGAAGGCCACAGTAGAAAAGTAAAAGCAATGCTTCTGTCAGCAGGAGGGGTATTCCCAGATAGGAGATTTCTTTTCCCAACAGAGGTGAGGCAAAGACACCATTGCAGACTGAATGTTGGGACTTGTGGGCCTGTGGATGCCATGAGAAGCAGCAGTCAGTGCCACGTGTCAGTCTCAGATGGCACTGGGAACAGAATGGATGATGACTCTTGCAATTCATCACGCATGTCAGCCCTGACAGCAAGGAGTAGGAATTTACAGATGTGACGTAGATTTTAGAGAGGATCTCCAAGGAGTTCAGAAACCAGCACTAACCATCAGTTTGAGCTCTGTGGCAGAGCTGAAAGCCAGCACAGAGAGTCAGTCAGCACCTGGTTGGCACCAAGTCACTGGATGAGGATCTGTAACGCTTCCAAGGCAAGAAATCACGCCTACAAGATCTGTTTGCACCCTTGGATGAATTAATCAACGTGACTGCCAGTAAGGGTAAGCTGTGTGCTGAAGAGCAACTGGATTTGGCAAACAGACTGGCCAGACCCTCCAAAGGCAGTCTGCGGTCTCTAGATTTTAGTTACCAGGCTGAGTGCTGGTGCTGGACCCTGAGCACACCCAAAAGTCTCACAGGATGCATGCGACCTCCAGCCTCCATATCTCCTCATACACCTTTCTTGGCCTGCTTAAAAAGCCATCTACATCATCCCTGTGAGCAATGATTTTCCCTCACCTGCTCTGAGGAACAAAACAGCCTGAACTTTTCATTCTCAAAGCAGTTTTCTTCAGCCTGGAATCACAGTTAGGACCTTTTGCTCCCTCTGCTCCAAAATCTGACACAAACAAGGACAGAAGGCACCAATGCCACACAGAATGCCTGCACTTTTTCCCAGTATCATTCCTTCCATTGCCCTGAGCATCTCCCAGCACTGCGGCCTGCTCACAGCTGCAGAGTAATGCAGGACACCCATGCCTGGAAATGGAGAGTGCTCCTCCTGAAACAGTTCTGTCAAGGATCCTCTGATTGTTAATGGTCTGGAAAGTGCTTCATCATTCCCCCGTGACTACATTCTGCTCTTTCCAAATACAGAACAGACACAGCTGATGAGTACTTCTTTTTTTTTTTTCCCCTTTCATTTAGGTCTTTTTTTTTTTCTTTTCTAATTTGCAGTCAAGTAAGTGGCTCACATTACTGCTGAGATTGATTTTCCTTTAGATATAGCTAAAACAACTTGTTAATCTCATTAGCCATCCACCTATGGATACTTGAGATCATCAGCCACTCACATAACGATGTTTTATACATCTTAAGTATTTGGTCATCCCCACATTCCCCTTCCTTCACACACCTTTTTATTAAGGTCTTTTTAAATCTGCTTCCCATAGTATTTTTCTCTATGATGTACTACCATCACATGGCCAGTTACTCAGGGAAATATATTACTGGAAGCTATTCTCTCACTGCTTTTTTGGACAACTGGGTCTCCCATTGAGATAACTTTCCTAACACCCTCCTTGGGGATCTCCTAAGAAAAGGCTATCTAATATCACACACTTCTGTATTACAATATTGTTGTCCTGGTCAATGGCTTTATCTGTTTGTCAGTCCTTTGTCTTTAGGCAACCACCAATTCTAACTTCATCTTCATCTATCATAAAGCCATCTAAAATCCTTGCCTTACTTGGACATGCCATCATCTGTAACTTAATGAGAGGCTCCCTGTGGCATAGCATCTTCCTCAGTAATCCCAGCCAAAGGCTCCCACGACAACATAATTTCCCTTTTCATATGACACTGAGATACTTTCAGCCCTCCTTGCTGCCTTACCATTTTTTGCTAGCTTTAATTCCCACCAGTAGAGGTTTGCCAGCTGGCTTCACAAGCCTATCCATGTATCATACAGATGCATTTCTAGCACTCCGCTGTATTCTGTGTTAATTCTGACCTCCACATGTAGAAGACCTCAGCATGAGTTTGCAGCACTCGTGCCTGCTCTTATGGTGACTTGAACCTGCAGCAGGAAATTACAAAACTACTGCCAGCCAGAGCTCTGGTGGAGGGGTCTCAGCTTTAGGTCCAGCTCTACCCCAGCTGACTTAGCAGGAATTTAAAGGTTGCCTGCCATTTACTCTCTGCTCTTCTGCAGAGCTGGCTCACAGATCTCTCCTTAGAAAATAACCTACCACCACATAGACACAGAAAGAGACTGGCCTTCAAGCTTTTGTAGCAGAGGTATAAAGCTTAGGAAAGGCAGCCTCCTAGCTTGAATCTAGAAATAAGACTAAGCTTCTGTACAGCTTTCATTGCTCCCATTCTCCTGGCTTAGAAACAAGATAAATGGAATACTGAACAGGTTACCAGAGAATCACAAGCTGCTTCAGTGACGGTTGTCAGCATCTCATTCAGGTCCATCTAAGGAATCCTGAAGTAGCAAAAAGCCAACTCACACAAAGCTCACGTGGGGCAGGAACAAAGATCCTTCAGAGTGATGCTGGGCAGGGAGGTGCAGGACTGCAGCTGAATAGACAAAATCAGATTATTTTTTTTCTGAGACTAATCTAAAATGGATGGGACTCAGGAACACACAAAGGGAGGGAGAAAACTCAGGAAAAATTACCCAAGTTACGTAGTGGTTGAGTGGCTGAACCCTTTCTAGAGCCTGTAAGAATATCCCACATCCATGCAATGAGGCACAAGAAGGGTGATGCTCCCTGACCTCTCAGTGGGCCCACCTTGGCAGCCAGGTTCCCCCCCTTTCAGACAAAACAGGGGGAAGAAGAGAAGCTGCTCTGCATGCCACAGTATCAGAAACACCTTCAGAAAGGGGCACTTACTTCAGCCTTGCAGCAAAATGCCTGGCATCATCTGCCGAAGGCCCCTGCCAAGCAGCTGACCTCATACAGTACAGCAGCCAAGGCAGAGAACTGCCTCTCGCTCCAGCCCAAAGACTGACAGTGTCGCCTGGCATCTGATGGAGACAGGATGCTGACAAACAAATATGGGCCAGCCCTTGCACTAATGGGGGGACTTTTGTGCCAGTCCCACAGATGACAAAAAAAATGTTGTGCCTGTCCTCAGCTACACACAGTAGTACAAATGTTGGAGATGGAGAAGCCACAGCATGCTCCTAGGCTGCTCCAACATGGAGTTCTACAGCATAGGTAAGCTGAACCAGCCTGCCTACATACTCAGATACAGGACCTCAACATAAGTTCAGAGATGAGACTCCAAGAAGGATGGTCAACAGGCAGTCACACAGCTGACCAGACAGCAGTCACATCTGCAGGGTCCTGAGATGGATACTGACAGAGGGACTGCCAAATACCTTGTGCTGTAGAACTGCATTCATCAAGACACATCCTGCTTGGACTGCGCTTGGGCAATAAACATTCACATTAATGCATGGATTCTACATCAGGACTTTGTCCCCTGCTTTCCAAGGTCTGCTGCAGCAAGGACCAGACTAGGCTCAGCAGTAACATGTTCCCAGGTGAGTCCTAAAGAGCAGCTGAGCTGCTCCCCCAGTATTCACTTCATCAACTTATCTGCCAGGTCCAGGATAGTCCTAGTGTGGGACAGGGATCCCCACGTACCCTGGCACACAGGTGTCTGACAGCACCAGGTGATCATCTGAGCAATGATTCCTAGAGACAGACGTTGGTCCATCTGCACTTCATGCTTGAAATCTTTTCAGCATACATACTCTACAGTCCTGTGGTTTCCTTAAGCAGCACAGACAGATCAGAAGCCAAGATATGCATGCCATGGATTACGCATGGGGAGAGATGGATTTCCCCAGCCTGGCAGAGATCTCCACAGCAGAAAAAGGGCAGAAAATGCTGTAAAGAAACATTTGGAAAAGGAGATTTATATAAAGCAAAAGAGCCTTCAGGCAGTGATCCCTGAGCTACTGAGTGTGAGAAAACATCACTCAAAAGAAAAAAGTATGAGATGAAAATACTTGCTCTATTTTTTGTTCTTCTAGAAAGCAAAATTCAAAGGAAGTAGAGACGACCCGGAAAGGTGCATCTAACTCGACAGCTCACCTATACTGAAACACCAACATGTGCTGCAGTGTGTCTTGCAAGCACATACAGAGGACCTCACCCTGCTTAAATGCATCACAACACACAGATGTGCAGGTGCTCTGCTTGTGCAGCACAGCAGCAGTTAATTACACAGACCAATCTTGCAAGGTAAATTGTTGCATCCTGCAGCCCACATTTGATCTACCTAATCTTACAAGTGATCAAAAAGCTTCTACTGTGATCTACTTTTACCTTTGATTAGGGACCTTTTACAACAAGTGTTTTTCTCTGAGCTTCACCTGCCTTTGCTGTGCAGCCCAGGTCTGCTGGTCTGCAGATAGCCATACAAAACAGTCTCTCTGCAGGACACCTCTGCCACCCTATTGGACCCAAAGATCCCAATAACAAGGGGGAAGGGCAAGGCCCACACAGGTAAACAATACAAGAGATGGTAGGAAAGGGATATTGTGGTAATGCCCAGTTGGATTCAGAACTGAGGATGAGTAAAGGAGATGTTCTGGACACCTTGGCAAAAAGCTGAACTGGCAGAAACCAAGCTCTTAGACAGGAAGGTCTGCTAGGCACAAACCACGTTCAGCTTAGTTTCCTCTAGGAACTGAAACCATCCCAATATCTCAGCACTGCTCAGTCATTCTCCCATCAACTAATCTCAGCCTGTGAACTAACATCTTTGTGCAGTTGGGTTTTGTTTTTTTATGTTTTTAAATGCAAAGCAGGAGAAAGCTGGAGTGAGGATGCTGGCCTGCAGTGAAGGGATGCAGACACATTAGAGGAAAGTGCCGTAGCGTCAGTGCAGATAAAATGATTGGGTTCATATTTATTTTTAGCCTAGAGCCTGGCCCACGCAGTACCAGCATTACATGCAGCCCTTTGAGGGCTTGTAGCTGCCAGAAGAGGGATCTCGCCGCCAGCACCTTCTGAGGGATGGAGCACCCTAGGAAGACCACGCTGAAGCGGGCCTGGTGTGGGGATGGGCAGAGGTGCCCTGCTTCCAGCAGTACAGCCCAGCACCTGCTGCAGCCCAGTGAGAGCCCACACCTGTAGGAGCTGTAGAAAAGGCATCTGTCCCGTTTAATGATTCCTGGTCTCCGTAACAAATGTGCTGCTGACGCGCAGCAAAGCAAAGTGCATGGTGAGCGGGACTCGGTCCCTGCTCCAAAGGAGGAGAGAGTAGTGGGGCCTGGCACAGCTCCAGGGCCACCCCAGTGCCTGGGGAGCAGCAAGGGTGGGAAAAGCCCCAGGCTCGGTCCAGTTGGCACCAGAGTCAGGTCCAGTTTGCAGGGAGGTACAGCTTGAGTTCGGCTTCTGCATGGCGCGAGGAAGGCCAGGGGTAGGTCAGATATGCCAGGACAGAGTCTGGAGGTGTGTTTGGAGGACCTATGGACAGCCCCTGGAGAACACTGCCATGGCAAGTTTGGGACCATCCTGCCTGAACCATGGTTAAACCAAAGCAGGGGAGAGGAACAGAAGGGGCTGGAGGTGAGCAGCCCAGACAGGTTTACCTAGCCATTTGCAAGACACCTGGTAGCAGGGGGTCTGCCAGATGCCCCAAGTTGGGGGTGAGCCTGGGCAACAAATGTTTACCAGCGGCTCCGCGTCCCTGACAGTCTCTCCCAGCAGCAGCTCAAACACCTCTCAGCCAGGAGTGAGGGGCTGAGGGAACAGGGCCTCCCCTCATTATCTGATGGAAGCATCGCTGGGGGGATCACGATCTGACTCTTCACTCTCCTCATTGGGGGCTGACTCGCTGGTGGAGGCTGGGGTGAAGGCAGGAGATTTCCTGTAGAGAAGGATAAAGGCAGCAGTCACGGTACTGCTGAGGGGAAGGACCAAGCACATCTGGTGGGCAGGGCAAGAGAGAAGCTAAAATACCCGCCCTGTGAGGTCTGTGATCTGTCTCCTCCCCACACCACAGTAAGACAGGGAATGCTGCTTCAGCTCCCACTCTCTACTACACTGGCTCCAGTCCCCTGCTCAGCACAAAGGAACCTTGGCCATCCAAACTCACCGGTCCCCAGACTGGGTGATGAGCCGTCGGCAAGTCTCCATCTGCACATCCAGACCTCGCTTCATGCTGCACATCTCCATGTACTCGTGCAGGTGCCGGTTCATATCATTCTTGGCTGTGGCCAGCTCCAGCTGCCGAAGGAAAGCAATGCAGACATGAGCCTAAAGCGCACCGCAATGCAGAGCAGGGGGCACAGCTAGACCTGAGGCTGCCATCCCACTGCTAAGCAAGCAATTGCACTTGCAGTTGGTGTCTCCCTCCTTCAGGGACCCGGTCTCCCATTTCCCACCCTTCCTCCGTGTACCTCTATTTGGTCAATGGTTTCCTGGTATTCCTTCTCACGGCTCTTGAACAATGACTCTGTGTCTTTGATCACCTTCTCCAGGCTGTCATCCTGCTGCTGAGGAGAGCAGACAGCACATTTAGAGCCAGAGAGGTACCCAAGATGTGGATAGAGGAAAGAGAGACAAATCAGAGAGAGAACTGGCAGCACTGAATAAAGAGGAAAAAGCTCACGAGCAGTATGGCCAGGTGACAGACATGAGTCAGCCCTGCAAAGACGAAGCAGAGAGATCTGAGAAGTGCTATACTGTACAGTAAGCACTTCAGCCCAGAAAAATCCCAGGGAAAAAAACAAAACAATAACTTCAGAGAGAAAACCTAATATCCTGCACATGGACTGTGTCCAAGCACACATCCCCAGAGGACCAACAAGGTCCAAAGGTGAAGACAGCAGAGATTTTGGTCATACTCTGGCCTCAGTTTGGGCAGAGTTGCTGCCCCAGCAGTGGGTAAGGGCCATGAGAGCCCAGTGTGGCCTGAAGAACCAGCTGGGTCTGAGAAACGCATGAAAATGGCCCCATGATGGAGGAAGGGACTCTGAAGCTCAGCCACTGAACAAACACCTCCCACGGCTCAAGAAGAACTGAGCACCCCAAACAGCAAGTGCAAGCCCCAGGCTGAAACCGGAGAGAGCGTGGCTCCACTGTTACCTCCCCCTGCACCTCTGCAGCTGCAATGGCGTATCCAGAGAAGTCCTCCCAGAGAAGCAGTGTCTCTTCCGTTTCCTCCCACGTGAGGCTGTCACAGTCATCTTCAAAATCATATTCCCTCCTAGGGGCAAGGGGACATCATGTCAGAGCAGTGCAGAAAAGCTCTTGCCATGAGAACAGGCAGAGCACTGCCAAAGACCTTGCCCTGGCTTGCAGGCAGGGCTACAGCTCTCAAATGTCTGATTCTGGGTGAGCTCAGACATGCCCCAATCCAGCAGCTGGTAGGGAAGGGGCCAGCTTTATGGTCAGAAGCCCAAAACTGAGGTAGTGACTCACAAAATCCAGAAGCAGTGGTGAGAATAGGGACATGGCAGAGGGAAGATAGCTCAGCACTGCTCTCAGTGGCACATGCCACCTGGGAGGGCATTACCATGGAAGCGAGAGCACAGTGGAACAGATACAAGCCCTCTGGGAAAATACATCATCACTGCTGTCCCTGGGAGGCCATGGGGTGGGGAGCAGGCTGGGAATACCCCAGGACAGGAGGGCAGGGCTACAGACAGCATTCAAACATCAAAGCAGCATCCTTCCCATGGCCACGGAGGGATCAGGTCCTGGTCAGTCCCTCCTTGGCATAGCCACAGAGCACAGGGCATAAAGAGCAGCCCTGAAGGAGTTCCCACCTCAGCATCACCCAGAATGGAAAAAACCAGACTGCTCCAATCCCCATCTCCCCATCCACCAGCCTGCGCACCCAGGGAAAACAAGGAGGCCGGTGCCTGGTGGGGTGGAGAAAGCCAGAATGACCCACACCATCAGAAGGCCTGCTCAGGAGCACGGCCCGCAGATGTGGCACCATTTTACAGCTTACAGAACAAAGCTACAGCCTGCAGCCAGGCTGGCCATGCATCCCCTTGTGCAGCAGAGCTGGAGCTCAGCACTGCACTGGGCTCCTTGAGGAGGTATGGAGCTGAAGTGAGGCCAGGCCACACTCACAGCTGGTTCAGCATCCTCTGCATTTCCTCATTGATACTCATGGCTGTGGTCTCATCCTCTTCTTCCTCATCAGGCTTTCTGGAGGCATCGCTCTCTGACAGTGAAGTGTCTTCATCGCTGACCTGCTTCCGCTCCCGCTTCCGCCCCATCGAGGCTGGGACCTTAACGGGAGACAAGTGCAGAGACTACAGAAACGAGGCCGGGTCCGAGGTCAGGAGTAGGCAGTTGAGAGGAGATGGAGGGAGAAGGAATGGCAGGGGACAGACAGATGGGGGATGAGAGAAAGAAAAGAAGGAAGGAAGAAAGAAAAGCGAGAGAGAGAGAGAGAGAGAGAGAGACGGGCTTATTATGATCAGGTTAAAGATGGAGCAATGGATAAAATATGGTTTTAGCATTTTCTAAAATTAAAACTAAGCAACTAAAGATGGAGTCTATGAATCTGATGAGAAAAACAATGGGGTTTTATTGCAGAAGAACTCAAATCACCCACCACCCCAGACCGGAGACAGAGGGAAACAGAGACAGGAAAAAAGAGACGATCTAAAACAAGTGAAGTATGCCAATATTTACAGTCCAGCCTCACAGAAAGCTTATAATTTGTACAGTTTCTCAACTGAATGAAACTAACCAATTGCTTCTGTTGGAAATAAAGAAAGACAGAAATGCGGCAACATTCAGAAAGAGGAAAGAGACAGAGACAGATAAGAGCGACAGAGAAGATGACGGAGAGGGGAAGGGGAAGGAGAGAGATGGAGTTAGAGACAGACACTGGAGCCACTTGTCTCCCTCCTGCAGCTGCTGCCCTATCGCTGTGGCACCCCAGGGCCCAATACTACACATCAGCAAGAGGTTGAGGGGACTTGATGCCCAAAGCAACACTTGGAGCTTTCTGCTCTGTGCCTTTTCACCTGATGCTTCCAAAGCGCATCATCCAAGAGGAGACAGAGAGCAAGGGACCACAAAGAGCACAGGGCAGGTGATAAATTGCCTCTCCTAGCGGGGTTACGTTGCTGCCTCTTCTACCTCCTTTGGGAACTCTCCCCCCCAGATCTGGCTGCTGAGCCTGGGACAGGCGCATCTCACCTGAAACATCTTGATCATGTCCTCGCAGTTCCGCTGCTGTGCCACATCACATAGCTTGGCAGTGATGTCAATGCGCCGGCAGATGTCCATGTCTACCTTCATGGCCTTCTCCTGGATCTTGGTGTCCAGCTCTGTGATGTTCTGAACCCACAGTGACCAGCACAGCACCACGGAAAGGGGACAAAGGAGGAGGATTAGGCAAGGCAAATGGCATCAGAGCCCCCATGCTCCTTTGGTAAAATAATTGCCTCCCAGCACTATGGACTCACATTGCTCATCAGTCCCTTGAAGACAACAAGCTCTGCCTTGAGTTGTTCCACCTTCATGGCCAGTTCCTCCTGGCATGCTTCAGCCTCCTGGGCTTCCTGCCCCAGGGCAAAAGGAGGGGCACACATTAGCCCCAGCAAAGGGCAGCAGGGAAGCAGGGCAAGGGGGTGGGGGGTGCTCACCTCCTGCAGCTCTGTGACTCGGTCCTGAAGCTGGACACGAACTGTGTACTCCTCTTCCCATCTAGGGAGAAAAGAAAGCTCAGATCTCGTGCCATAGGCTGCTGGAGAGAACAGACCAGCAGCTGCTCCCTCTGCAGCAATCCCAGAGGGGGCAAGGATGGCAGTGAGACAGAAGGCAGAACGTGCCCAGGAATATATTACCATTTGTTTCCAGTTGACGACAACTGCTAAACACACATCAGCCCTCCTGGTCACACACCCAGCCCCACAATGCTCTCCACCGACCTCGCTTAGGGACAGCCATGGCTCCCTGCTTTGTGGCAGGGCGAGCTGGGGACACCAACACAGGCCCTGCGCAGCAGCTGTTCTGCATGCACTGCAGCCCACCAGCTGCTTTGGCCGCCCACAGCCCCATGGTCTTGGGTTATGTTCAGCCATAACACGTAGGAATGAGCTTTGGGTTTCTATGCATACAACAGCACCCATCTATACCGTATTTGAGCAGTTCAGGTTGCCCAGAAGCACAGAACTCTATCTCATATCGTGTTACACGACCTTGCTGTACTTTAATGTGAAGGTTAGAATAAAAAATGCCTTGTCCTGCAAGGAATTTTGCAGATCATGCCTCTGTATGGCAGCTTACAGCACATTAGCCCACAGATGGATCGGGCTGGATGGTGGGTGCTGCACTAGGCTACACAGTTCTGCACCAAGCCCATGATAGTCCGTCTGTGCATCTGCTGTCCAGATACATCACCCCATAGCGGGCCACACCATATTTCTTAGCCATGAGCTCATCACCCTGGGTTATACTGCGGTGTTGGCCCAGCCCCTGTTTAGCTGGGAGGCCACCAGCTGCACAGCCATTCGCTAAATGATGATCACAGAGAGCAAATGGGCTGGTATGTGCTCTGTGCACATGGCTGTTCCACACAGTGCAGGACACTGCGGGGCTGCTGCGGTGCTGCTCCAAGGCTCTTTGGAATAGCAGGATTTCTCTGATGTAATCAAATTCACCTGGAAAAGCAACAAGAGCCAGACCATGCCTGTGCTGGGATCTCTAGTTTCTGCTTAACGCTTGCAAGCAGCACTGACCCCAGCTTTTAACGCTGTACAAGGACATGCAAAACTTCATGCCCTCACTCTCATCATCTTAGTGTATGAAGATGATGTCACGATTTGGAGAGTCCTGAATTAGGCATTTTTAAGCTCTTACAGCTGGCAAAGCTTCTCCTTATTCAGACAAGGAAAAAGCGTGCAGTCCTATCACTGTGGGTTTCATCCCACAGCTTCAGAGGGGGGAAGCAAAAGGGTTCTGCATCCCTCTGTGAGAAGAAAAAGACAGAGAGAGGGAAGGAGAAAGTTAAAAGGTGGGATTTTCCTTATATGGGAACCTCTCTAAAAAGGCCTCTGTCCCTGGGGAGATGATGCATTCCACCACTGAAAAACATTGTTAGCATCTTTCAGCACGGAGCTTACTTGCTCCATTGGTCTCCACCTTCCTCTGGCCACTGCACTGCCCAATCTGCCAAAGCTTTGGGAGAATTCATGCCATGAAAGACCACTAGAGATCATATAAACGCTGATTTCACAGCAGAAAGTGAGAAGGGTTCAGACCGTAAGAGACAAATATGCACATTAAGGGATGTCCATCCCTTACTAACCTCACTCTCTCAGGCTCATCTCCTGCCTGGCTCCGTTTCCCTACTCCATCCTGCAATGCACCACTCCTAATTATAACCCAGCTGCATCACTGCGCCCAGCCTGGAGCAGCCAGCAGTGTGCCACGCTGCTGCCACCTGGACCAAAGCTTTGCTGTTTGGCTCCAGCTTGCCATCACCATACCCCATCACCACAGGGATGCCTGTCCCTCCCACGCCACCACTGTGCCCAGAGGTAGAGGGCAGAGAGCACGTTCCAGCAGCAGGCAGAGCCAGCCACCCCCCGCTGACCTCAAGCCACCAAAGCTGAGGACGTGACAAGTTCCCTCACCAGAGCCACCTCTGCTCTCACACAGCAAGGGGGACGTCAGGGCTGGCCTACAGTGCGGGGACAGCACGGAAACGGGATCCTCCTCTGCCATCCCCCATTTGGGACCCCATGTAGGAGGGGGTCTGGGGGTGGGGTCTGCTTTCTCCTGCCCTTAGTAACACTGTCCAAAAATAGATTCCCCCCCCCAAATAACATTGGCCCGTGGCCTTCCTCAGTGCCTGTCCCCAGCCAGCAGGCTGCACCACGACCCACTCTCTGGGGTTCAGTTTAGCAAACTGCAGCCAGGCACCCCAGGCCCCGCAGCTCACAAACACAAGAGGTGCTGACATCCCAGCTGGGTATCTGACCGCTACCTCCCTTCCCTTCTTCAGAGCACTCTGCTTTTCCCCTCCCAAAAGGTGGCCTCACTCCCTGCTCAGGTTGCCCTGACATGGCACTAACTCCCTGCTATCTGATCTAAAAACACTGCGAAAGGAGAGCTGCCTTGCCCTGCGGAAGGAACCCAACCCCCGCTCAGTGAAAAGCCCTGAGGTGCACAGAAAAGCTGTATCAATTAGGAAAAAAATGAGATGTCAGTTCCCTTCTCATATGTCTCACTTGGTGCTTCAAAGCACAAGCCGTGCAGCAGGAGCATCTACCCAGCGTTACCAAGCCAGAAATGCAAGGTGTCATATTGGGTACCGAGCCCTGATTTTGGCTCCAGATCTCACAGCTCCAAGGCACAGGGCAGTAATATACTTCTTAACAGTGTACTTTATGAGTGTCCTACAGCATCACAGAGTGGTCTCTCCTCATCCCAAGTCAGTCAGCAGCCAGCAACCCACTCGCACTGCCCCAGTTGCTGTCTGGTCCCATCCTGCGTGCTGCTCTTCAGACAGCACATCTGCACACACATCCTGGCACCCAGACCCAACCTGCTTCCTTGCCACGGCACCCTCACCTTCCTCACCCACTTACCAGCTGCTCCTCCTTCCCAAACTCTTCCAGATGCCCTCCCGTTCAGAACCCTGTCTCCCTGCATCCTGATATTGCTTCACACTCCGAAAAGCGTTCCACTGCCAGCTCTTCCCCACCCGGCCCCCCGCTCACCTGCGCTTATATTCGTCGCGCTCCCTCTTCACCTTGGCCAGCACGTTGTAGAGGGCGCGGATCTCGGGGGTGATGGTGTCGATCTGCACGCCCACCCCGTCCGGGTGGATCCACGACACCCCCGGCCCCTGCACCAACGTGGTCTCCGGTCCGGGGCCCAGCCTGCGGGCCTGCGAGAAGGACCAGATGGTGCCGGGCATGAAGCGGGAGTTGGCCGAGAAGGGCGGCGGCTGGGCGGGGGCGCCGGGGTGGCAGCCCGGGGAGCTCAACGGGCGGCCGGGCCCGCACAGAGCGGCGGGGCGACCGGCGGCCAGCGCCAGCCCCAGCGGGCGGATGGGCCCCAGCAGGCCGGTCTGCACCGCCTGGTCGCGGCGCGGGGGACCGCGGGCCCGGCCGCCCTCCTCCAGCGCCTGCTGCAGCTGCTTCTCCAGCTGCCGGTTGCGCCGCTCCAGCTCGTGGACCTTGGCCAGGAAGCAGCGGAACCTCAGGTTCAGCGTCTTCAGCACGCTGATGTTGGAGCCCAGGTCGTTGCGGAGGGCCATGGCGGCGGGCGGAGCGGGGAACGGGCCGGCCACGGCCGAGGGCGGCGGCGGCGGCGGGGGGCCGCGCTCAGCCGCGAAGGGCTCCGCGGGCCGCGGGACGGGCGGCTCGGAGCCGGGCAGCCCCTGCTGCTCCTGCGGCAGTAAGAAGAGATTGGGGCCGAACAGCGGGTTCATGGCTGCGGCGGGACGGGCGCGGGCCGAGGGGGGAGCCGGGGCCGCCGGCGCCAATCGGGGCTCGGCGGCGGCGGGGGACGGGCCCGGCGGCGGGGGCGCGGCTTCCGCTGCGGATGGGATGCGGGGCGGCACCGGGCAGGGAGGATGATGCTGATCGCACTACTACGAACCGGCCCGGGGGAGGCGGCTCCAGGGGCTGCCCCTAAAGCGGCTGCTGGAGCCCCCCATTCACACGCAGGAAGTTGCCGCCCCGCGGGGGTAAGGGAGGTCGTGACGAGGCGGCCGTGCTCTGAAACGCGCTGTCTTGTGACCTCCTTGTTGCTTACGAAGCGGCGTTAGTAATACCCGCTGTCTGAGCCCTCCTCAGGTTTTCTGCAGTCTTCCCCCAGCCCTAGGTCAGCGCTGGGGTGATGGTGCCTTACCCTTATCCCAATAGCAGCGGGAGGAGGAGGAACGTGCACTGCTCAGTGCTTGAATACTCTGTCATTTGGGGTCCTCGCACCCCGACGATGTCCAGCTACGCTCGAGCAGCCAGGCCCAGCTGGCAGTCCCTCCCAGAGGCACCGATGGTGTGACTGCTTCTTGTGTCCCTTCATCTGCTTCTTTTAATGCTTCTTCTCACAGGACTGATCTCTGCTGCCAGCCCCCAGCTGCCTGCGTGTGCAGGGCTCCTCTTATAGCCGGAGCTGATGTGAGAATAGGCACTTATTCCCAGATAGGCTGATGTTTCTCTTACACCCAAGGGTTCTAAGGGAGTACCACTGCATTTTCTGACCCAGCACAAAAGTCAGCACAGATTTCTGTTGCTCACCCAGGTGCTGATGGGTGACTGTGTCTGTAGTTGCTAACAGCATGATAAAAAGAGATCAGTGCTCTGCTGTAATCCATCATTGGCAAATCGAGGTGGATTCCCCTGGTGGATAATCACATACTGAAGTCATGTGTCCTGCCTTGCTTTAACTTTCACTACGCATTTGAGATGCTCCCGTTCTCCCAGCTCACAGAGCCTTTAACCAGCTAATGCATCCTCCTGCGCCGGCACTTTGTAGATGAAATCCATCACGCAGTTATTCGGATCGGCTCCATGGCTTTCCTAAAGGATGGGCACCAATCATACCAGCAAAGCCAGCAGCCCAGAGTTAGCTGCTCAGATCTGGGTGCAAATGGGGAGGCATTGAAATAGTTCTGGATTCAGCCCCTACCAGGGCATGCATCTGTGTAGTTATATACAATGAGATCTAGTGATCCGGGACCTACAGTTTGTACCTGTATTTCTGAAACACGCAGTGCAGTATTTCAGTCCCTTCCTCTGGATGGAGCCTGCCCCTCCCCAGCTCTGCAGCACACATCACCGCCAGCAGCAGCAGCAGCCTATTTTGCTCTTAATTCTCTTCTTTTTCCATTACTTCTTCAGTGTTGTTCCCAGCCTCCTCCCCAGAAGTCTGTTGTCCTTGTTTTGCCACAGGAAGCTGCAGAGCAGCACTGCATTTCTGCTTAATTTAAGATCTTACAAGAGGTATGACGCTGCTCCTGTCACACTGGTGGTCACATGCCAGCTCACCTCTTCCATTTTCCAGGCTTGTTTTGCAGCTTCTGGCCTCAATTATAGCCTAAATAACTTCACAGCATGTGTCAGCCGTGTCACAGAATGGTTTACTCTTTTACTTTCTATTTCTTCTTTCCTCTTCAAGCTGTTAAATGCCACCTGGTATGATTTGCACACAGCGCAGTGGAATAGATACTGAGACACATTGCACCAGTTTCTCCCGCTCAGCTTTTATTTTATGACAGCGTGTTTATTCTTCAGCTCTGTTTCCAACCCTCAGTTCAGTTTCTGAGTTCTGTGGCAGGGGGTTTGGAACTTGATGAAGACAGCAACTATTCCCATCTTTCAGAGGAACCTGACATGACTTGGAGATTCTCTGTTATGCTGGGATCCAAACCAAGCACTTTCTACCCCTGCCACTGGGGTTATCAAGACAGAGGGCCTGTTAAGCCAGGATGCTACATGCAGGTGTAGGGACCACAGCACACAGCAACACATCAGAACAGGTTAGCAGCACTGCCAGGACAGGCAGTGTCCTTCATAGGATCACAAACTGGCTTGGATTGGAAGGAACCTTAAGCCCATCTAGTTCCAGCCCATGAGTAGGTCTGCCACCCATCAGATCAAGCAGCCTAGGGCCCCGTCCAGCTGGGACTTGAACACCTCCAGGGATGGGACACAGTTCTACAATCCTTTTTTCTTTTGTTGTTCCCTTAATAGGGGACACTTGAAATGCAGAACTGAAGAAGCGTTATTTCATACGAGGAGGTAATTTTCTCTGCTTTTCGATTTAATAATTCTTTTCATATCAGTGCCTAGCATTGATTGAAAATTAATCAATGAAAGACACTGGGAAAGTCCAGGGTCCCGTATGTCAGACAACCCAGAGACTTCACCACATGAACTTGGAGTGAGACACTCAGTGAGGTGCATTCACAGGCTTCATGATTTGCTGTGAAGCACAGGAAAAAGTAGTTTCCATCTGCAAGGGTGTCTGGCTAGCAGCTAGTCAACAGAAAATGTAAAACATCCCCATCCTAGAAGAAGCAGAGATGTAATAAATTAAAAGCAGAGGTTAGCAGAGGCTATAACAAAGACCAGAACCCCTGAGACGCTGACAGACTGAACCACACAAATGCATCCTTGAAAAGGTTCAGCCAGAAGCTTCATAACTGATTAGAAAACTGAGATGATGACGAGGTTTTAGAAGAACGTTTATTATGGGGTGTTTGAGAACTGTTGAGTCTTGTAAAAATTATTACATGATTATGTAATTGCTCCAGGAGTATGAGAGCAAAACTTGCTATGGGATTTTGATGGGAAGGATCAGAGGAATCAAATGTGGAGAAAAGGATGTATCAAGATAAGCCGGGAAGAAATGAACTTGAGAAAATGGAGAGGTGGAGTAAATAGCAGAGACTAGTCTCAAGGAAACTCTGTGTTTAGTGTACTTGTCCAGCTAAGTGCTGCACCCACCAGCAGGGCTATCTCCCTCAGTCTTTCTTTATAGGAGGGGTGCTGCAGGCCTTTGATCATCTTTGTGGCCTCCTCTGGACCCACTCCAACAGCTCCATGTTTTTCTTGTACTGGGGGACCCAGGCGTGGACACAGTACTCCAGATAGGGCCTCACAGGGGCAGGGCAGATGGGAACAACCACCTCCCTCTCCTTTCTAGCCACCCCACTTTTGACATAGCCCAGGATGCAATTGGCCCTCTAGGCTGCACATAGACACTGTTGGCTCACATTGAGCTTTTCCTTTGCTAGAACCACCAAGTCCTTCTCCACAGGGCTGTTCTCAATGAGTTCTTGTCCCAGTCTGTATACATATCTGGGATTGCCTTGAGTGCTACACCTTGCACTTGGCCTTGTTAAACCCCACTAGGTTATGAGTGCTCACTTTTTGAGCAGTTGATTGTGTCAACTGCATCACTCAGCTTGGTGTCTTCAGCACACTCACTGAGGGTACACTCAGTCCCACTGTCTGTCATTGACAAAGATGCTGAAGACAACCAGTCCCAAGACAGACCCCTGAGGAACACCACTCATCATTGACCTCCACTTGGACATAGAGCCATTGACCACAACCTCCTAGCTGTGACATTCTAACCAATTCCTTATCCACTGGTTACTCCACCCTTCAAATCCATATCTTCAACTTAGAGATAAGGATGTGGTGTGAGACCATGTCAGTGGCATTACAGAAGTCCAGGTAAATGTAATCACTTGATTTCCTTTGTCCTCCAATGCTACCACTCCATTGCAGAAGGCCACCATTCCTAACTGCTCTTTGCCAGGCCCATATTCCACAAGATCACAAACTCAACCAGAGTATGGACACAGAAATAGAAATTACTGCTTGCTTCGTCACAAGAAAAAAGTAACGACATCTGAGCGAGCAAAAAGAGTATGACTGCACAGCACCAGGACCAGCAGGAATTGCAGTTGCAATCTGGAAGGCCAAGAACCAAGAGATGGATGGAGGCCAATTAACGGAGCATCAGAACTGCTCAAAGAGTTTATGCAGTCTCCCCTTTAGGGATCTTCAAAACACACGTGGATGCATCCCTGCTTGAGCATGGGAGTAAGACCAGGTGAAGCCAGAGGTCCATGCCAACCTGAGCCATGCTGTGGTCCTGTGACAAGCACAGGGAAGAACAGAGAACAATCACACACTCACAGCAAGTGACAACAGCGGCAAGAATGAACACTGAAAATGTCAGGACATCAGAAGAGTGGAAGGGAGTTCAGTTGCAAAGCAGTAGGGGGACATGGCAAAATTCTGCATTCAGTAGTCAAGGGAAAAGACAAGGTTTGAGCAAAAATATAAAACGTTTAATGAGTTGTGTGTCGGTCCTTGATGCAGAGGAAGGAAAGGAGTAAAAGGGGCTATGGCTGTCCTGGGTGCTCAGTACTGCAGTGATTATATGCAAAGAGCAGGAAGGACACCACAATACACAACACAGCCAGGACAGCCCCAGCCTTTGCTCCTTTAGGAGGGAAACAGCACCTGGAAAAGCAGTTTCTCTCACTGTCCTTTCTGTTTCACCCTATGCTTCTTTCTGTTAGGGACTTGAGCATGTGACTTATGGTTAGAAGCCCGGACAGCCTTCAAGGGCCTCCTCTGACCCTGCAAAGAATGTCTCTTCTTCAAAGTAGGCTGTGGCTTCTTCTGTTCTTCGGCAACTTTTGACCCCTCAAGTTTCTTCTTTTTTGCCTGAGGCTCCATGACTGTCTCAGGGCCAGTGGGTGGATTTGCTGCCTCCACGGCAGACTCTTCATCTGAAACAAAACAGAAGAGTGCTGTAGGAAGAACACACGTGGTTTCTGCATGGGAAGCAGCCTGTGAGAGTAGGCTTGGGCAGCTCAGCAGAGCTTCTGTCCTAGGTTTACCTTTCTGCGTCTTGGGGATGGCATTGGAGAATTTCTTTAGCTTAGCAATGAAGAACCCATCCATATTATGTGTGTGGGGATAGAAACGCCGTGTAGACTTAAGAGAGGGATGGAAACGACGGTCCCTGAACCTGGAAGAGGAAGTGGGGTGAAAAATGCTTCTGCTGAAACCCTGGCATCAAGGAACAGAGCCACCTGTGCAGCCTGTGACCTAGCACGCACCTGGTGAAGCCTTCCTTGCCAAAGTCCAGTCCTGTGGCCACCAAACGAACATTGCGCTTCTTCAGGGCATAATCCACAACCCACTCGTTCTCTTCCACCTACCAGAGATTATATGTTAGGACCCAATACTCACCATCCCTAAAGAGATAACCGTGGCAGAGCACAGACTTACTGTAATGGAGCATGTGCAGTAGACAATGTAGCCCCCTGTCTCTGAGGTGGCATTGACTGAATCTATAGCACTGAGAAGCAGCTCCTTCTGCAGGTGAGCGCAGCGCTGGATGTCTTTCTCATCCTGTTAGTAAAAGACAGGTTAAAGGGTCAGAGACACAGGGAAGTACCCCAGGCCTCTGAAACTGTTGTGAATGGAGAGGTAACAGAACAAGGGACAAGATACGGGACTGGATTTTTCTGCAGAACTAACACAGAAAATAGGCAAGAGCACAAAAACCCATTTCCCTTCTACAGAGGTCTATCAAGTATGCAGTTGCCCTGAAGTCACAGGATGGTAGAATCATCCATCCTCTCATGACTCACATGTGGTCCCCCATCTGGCATCTGTACTCATCACTCACCTTATTGGTTTTGATAGCAGGATCCTTAGAAATGACACCTGTTCCGCTACAGGGAGCATCAAGCAAGACACGGTCAAACCCTCCAAGTACCTATAGGCAGACATGAATTTAAAGTTATGCTCGTGGTTGGGGACCGAGAACAAGACTGACACTAAAAATGGAAACATGACTGGGAAGGCAGGCTCATTCTTTCCCGTCTACCTTCCTGTTTTCACACCAAGTAACAAGCACAATTCCCAGTAGCTCTGCTTATCTTTCTATGACAAGTGACTTCACAGATCATATTTTGCTAAAGGGAGAACACAACGGCTCTGGGTAAGGATGGTAAGAACTTCAGAGCAGACAGAAACATACCTTGGGGAACTGGCGTCCGTCGCAGTTACTCACTACTGTGTTGGTGACACCCAGCCGATGTAAATTCCCCACCACGCTACGCAGCCGCTCAGCATTTCTGTCATTGGCCACGATCATCCCCGTATTCTTCATAAGTTGAGCTGCCAGGAGGCAAAATACATCAGCAAGGGACTAAAAGTCTCCAATGCTTTGACCCAGATAGACACCATTCCCTGAATTCAGTCCCATTCCATTTCCCCCTTCTACACAGACCAGCAGAAACTGATCAATTCTAAGAGCATCCCCCCTGAGCTTCCCTCCATGGCTACAGGGTGGTACCTATGTAGGTGGTTTTGCCACCCGGGGCGCAGCACATATCCAGGATGCGCTCATTCTCCTGTGGAGCCAGAGCCATTACAGGGAGGAGACTGGAAGCTCCTTGCAGCATGTAGTGTCCAGCCAGGTATTCAGGGGTGGCACCTGAGCAGGAATGGCAAAACAAACAACAACAAACAAATGAAGTAAAGAGAGCAGAGGGAAGATCAGTTAAGCCTTGTAACGGGAAGGGTGATCTCACCAATGGGCACGGAGGAGTCATAAATAACAAGTCCGGTTTTTGACCACTTCCCCAAGGGGTCGAGATTCACACCACGGTTGATGAGTGCCTGCAAGACAAGGAGATGGGGTTGAGTCACAACCTGGTGTGATGGGCAGCACACAAGACTGCCACAGGTTTCTGCTCACCTGTGCCAGGTCCCGTCGCCGTGTCTTGAGCGTGTTGGTGCGAATAGTCACGGGACGGGGAACCTCATTGGCTTCCAAGAAGTTAATAAGCTAAATAGAAAGCAAGAGGAAGAAGGTAAAAATGAAGTAGGGAGGTTGCCAAATTCTGATCAGTCAGCCAAGACACAGAGCGGGCAGGACCTTACCTCAGGGAGCGGGAAGATATCCATAAGCATCTTGAGCAAGAAGTCACTGTAGGAATAGTAAGCAGCCATATCCCGGCGCAACAGCGCAAGGTACTCTTGTCGTGAGCGTCCTTCCTCCCGCTTCACCCCAAAGTCCTGCAGCACCTCCATGTTGCTCTTGATGCGCTGGTGAATGACATGCAGGTCTGGTGGCTCAGCAGGTAGAAAGGCCATTAAGGGATCATACACAGTCCATAAAGTCGTACAGTAAATCCTTCATACACACAGCCAGTCATGCACGAGTCCTGAATCACCACATTACAAGAAAGGCCACGTTAGAGCACGCACATGTACAAAGCTCAGTATTTACATTTCCAACAGAGCTCAGTAGAAACAGGATTCAAAGGACAGAGCTGGGCAGAAAAGCTCACAAAGGGGAAAAAAACAAAGAAAATAAAAATACTTAGTTACTTTAAATAAGTAGGGGTAAAAAAGATAAAAGATGACAAGGGCACTTGTGCTAAAATGATACTCGTGATCAAACTAAAACAAAGCTCTTAATTGTACCCAAGCTCCATACTGCTGCCTATACGTAGCTCACAGATGTTACAGGTGAAAAGGATATTCTCTTTCTCCATCTGTTCAGCAGTTGGCAGTTTGAATTCTTCATCTATCTCCAGATTGAGCTGCAGATCTGCATTTTCTTTTTCCTTCTGTCCTGTTTTCTGCCTGCTGGTCTCCTCCTCATCCTCCTCATCCTCCCCACTATCATCCTCAGCCAGCTCATCCTCCTCACTATCATCTTCGCTGAGATCTCCGCTAAACATGATAAAGAAAAGAAGGGACATTTCACACCAAACAGTGTTGCACAGATGCATCACAATTATTGCCTTACTGGTAGAAGAGAATGAAAAAGAACAGAAGCAATTTGGGCTTCTCACCCATCCAGGAAAGGCTCTACTAACTTACAGTGTAGACAAATACTCACTTGTCAGCCTTTTGCTTCAGGGCAGCTTTCTCAATGGGCAGCAACTAAACAGAGAAGGAAAAGGTTAATGAAACAATGCCATTGAGTGCCCCCCTTGCCTTCTGCCCCCTATAAAATGTTTCTGCTCTGTTTACAATGGTATTTTACCAGGTCCAGCTCCCAAACCTGAATTTGCTCTGGCGGGGTGAGGAAGGCCCTCCAGCACCTCACCCCCAGCTCCCATGGTCATGCTGCCCTTCTCTCCCAAGCCTGCCGGGCCCCCATAGATAGAAAAGCTAAGGATGCCTTGTGGAATCAAAGCCAAATAGTTCTTACTTCTTCCTCCTCAGAGGACGAAGCACCGTAGTCATCCATCAGCTCCTCGCTGCTCCCATCCTCCTCCTCTTCCTCCATCTCCCAGCTGTCCTCTTCCACCTCTCCATTGCTGGATAACTCCACGCTGCTTCTCTTGGAGATGCTCTTCTTGCCTTTGGCCGGGGTCAGCCATTTTGCATTATCGTCCTTGAAGCCAGCCTGGCGCTGAGGGGCCCGTCCCAGTGTCTTTACGGGACTACCCTCCTCCTCAGTGTCCCCCTGCTCTTTAACTGCGGGGGCACAATAGGTCACAAGGTAACCAAGAGCAGCCGTCCCACCGCAGGCCCCGCTCCCCGTCTGAGGGCAGGGTGGTGCGGCGCAGCTGAGCACACAGCGCATCGTGGCGCACGGCAGCGCGCTGTGCCCGGCACTCACCCGCGGGCCGCCGCCCTCCTCCCGGTGCCGTCCGCCCCGTCACCCCCAGCCGTCTCTTGGCGGCCCTGCAGCGGAGGGAAGCGACCGTGAGACCTCAGACCAGCCCCGGTTGGGATCCCCGCACCGGGCCGGGCCGCCCTCGCTCACCTCCTCCGCGCGTGGCTGGACAGCTTCTTGCGGCCGGCCTCCTCCTCTGCAGAAACACAACGGGCACTCAGACAGGCCCCGACGCACCGCCAAGGCCCCGGGCCGCCACGGGCCGCACTTACCGGGCGGCAGGAAGCGGGCCAGCTCCACCTCGGCCCCCCGCTGCTTGCGGGCCTTGCGCCCGGGGCCGCGCTTCTCCTTCTTAGTCGGGTCCAGCTTCCGCCCCATGGCTCCGGTACCACCGGGACCGCCAACAACCCACGTGCGGGCCAACCCCTGACGCGCACGCGCTCGTCCGCCGACCCGCCCCCGGTCCGGTATTGGCTGCGGGGCGGAACGTCACGGGCCACGTTTAAGACGAGGTTGGACGGGGCCCTGGGCAACCTGATCTAGTAAATGTGTATGTTTGGTGCCCTGCCAGGCAGGGGGGTTGGAACTACATGATCCTTGAGGTCCCTTCCAACCCGGGACATTCTGTGGGCCGGCACGAGAGACGGCAGGGCCTCTCACAGCCCAGCCCAAGGCAAAGCAGGAGGATTCAGGCCTAGAGAGAATCAGTGCTGCACAGAAACCTCAAAGTAAAATACAAGGAAACTTTATTTTTCAGTTCTAACAAGATTTTGCTCTGCTTTTGTCCTTTTGCTTTTTGTTGTGTTTTTTTTTTTGTGTTTTTTTTTTCACTTTATTTTCTCCTCTCTGAGCTGCTTAATGAGCGGACAAGTCCCATCAGTTTCTGTATTAAAAAGGATCTCGATGGAGGTAGCTTTGTCTCTGTCCTGGCTTCTGCTTCATCTCGCCTGTGCGGTCACATCGGTAAACAAACCCAAAAAGAAAGTTACAAAACTGAAAACGTGGAATTCCAGGCGGAGGCAGCGAGCAACGCAGCCAGGTTCTCCATGTAACAGCCATGGCACCGCGGCCTTCAGTCACTATGTACAGAGTCCATCATCCATCCGTCCCCCTCTCTCCTCAGCACACTCCTCGCTCCGGTGGGCTGGCCGTAATGGAAGGAGGTTCTCCCTCCTCCCAGAGACTCGCACGGCAGCTTCCACGAAGAAACGGCACCCGGTCAGGAATGTCAGGCAGAGGGGCAGAGTGTGAAGGGGTGGGGCGGGGAGGGTCACTTCGGCTTGGCCAAAAGATTGACGGCACCGGGCTGGAGACTCACTGCTGCTGCGCCACCTGTAGGGCGAGAGAACAGCCGCTAGGCTCTGTAGTATGGGGGCTATTTCCCCACATAGCCCCGAGACACCCCCGCCTGCAGAGCAGGGAGGGCACATACTTGTTGGGGAGGGGGCGGTGGAGGGGGCTCACTGCTGCGGTTGGCGAGCCTGCTGAGGATGTTGCGTTCCGACATCTGCAGGCGCACTGCCACCGGCGGGATACGGGCAATAGTGGCAGGCAAGCGTGTCACATCCGCCTTCATGTCACTCAGAAGCTCCTCGAGCTGCTTCAGAACTAGAAGAGAAAGGGACATGGATTCAGGGCAGAGAAGGAGGAAAAAGAAGGTCTTCCCCATGTGTGGTGCACAAGATGCTCAACACATCCACTCTTGCTTAGCCCATAGCATCACCTTTGTGCAGCACGGCGTTGGCAGGCTTATTCCCAGCCATTGACTCCTTGGATAGATGCTGGTGACTCTCGGCCAGGCACTCCACCTCTGCAAAACGTGTGTTCAGAGCCATTGAAGGATGAGAGGGGTCTTCTGACATATTCAGATAGGCAGCTCGCCGCAGCTGCTCCTCAATCACCAGGGCCTGCTCCAGGAGCTGCAAGAGGGGGCAGTCATGTGAGAAGTCCTCCAGCAGTTGCCTGCTTGGATGCCCCCCTCCAACCCCACCACAGTCTTCCTGATCTAGTCATTGGCTGTCACAAGGTGGAACCCTGAAACTCCTTTCACCATCTTCTGTTTAGCTTGGTCTAAATACTGAGAAACAAAGAGCTTCATTAAGCCAGGCTCTGTATACAAGAAAATCAACCAACTTATGACCAGTCTAAAGTGCTGTGAACAGATTCATATTCCTTTGCCTTCTTAAAGGATTTCTGAAGTAAATCTTTGATCTTTCTGCATGAAGCACAGGAGATGAAGCTTTTATATCCCCCAGTGAACCTGAGAAGTATCCAACACTACTAAAGAGGAAGAATTCAAGAGAAACGGTTAAACATGTCAGAGACCTCTGAAGAAATCAATTTGAATTCTATTGTAGCAGAGCTGATTGGCCAAACTACACTGATATTTAGTTCCGAGACTCAGAATTACATGGCCTAACATGGGTTGGCAGCCATCTTGTTCTTAAAGGCTCATCTTGCTGAAGGGCATTTGTCACAATGAAGGTGCCTTACCTTGAATCTCCTTGCCAAGAATTTGTTCTTTATTTCCAGGAAGTTACCCCTGTTCATCTCTCCCTTGAAGGGCTCATTGAGGATGGCGTAACGCGGATCATTCTGAATATCTTGCCAACGGGCATAGCCATGACTGAGATGGGATGAGCTCAGGCAAACAAAGGCAGTGAGAACATGGGAATACACAGTCCAGGCAGACAGTTTTTGAGGGGGTCAGGGAAGGGGACACAAAGAGGGGAGGAACAGGGGCCAAGAAAGAGGAATGAGAACTATTTCCTGCTAGGTCTTAATTACACCGACACTAAAACCCTCCTCCCATCATTTCTTTCACTCTACTGAATGATAAAAGCACTCTCTCTCTGAACACGTTCCAGTCAGGCCCCAAACGGTCACCTTCACAACAAGATTTAAAGCACAGGGGGAGAGAACTGGTTTCTCAGGGCAAGGATACTTGATAATTCCAGCAAGCAGCCAGTAGTCATGACGCCGATGCCAGATCTCATATGTCTTCTTTGTGACAGTTGCAGCCCGCTCTTCGTTCTGCCACAGGGAGTGTAATTCTGGACAGGCAAGATACACAAAAATAATGGAAAGTTACCTCATGAACGAGAACAGGAGAATATAAATGAGTTAAAATATAAAAAGATTTCACATACCTGTGAAGCCACCATCAGCTATGTTGAACATGAACCGTTGCTTTACTGCCTTTTTGTGCCTTTCATCTACTGACTCTTTCAGCATCTCTCCGTTCTGCAGCATCACCACGTCTCTCTTATCATCATCCTTTTTCTCATCTGCATGCACAGAAGTCATTAGAAAGAACATGGCAGATAGCATAGCAAGTTGGACCTACAGGAAGTCCTTGCAGGAGAGGGAGTCATGAAGGGAATCAGGAATGGAATTATCATGACTCACCTTTCTCATCCAAGGTGATTACAGGGGGTTCAGAGGTATTCTCAGTAGGTGCTCTGTCTTCTGCCTTCTCCACATCAGCTGCAAGAGAGAAAGGGAGTATGAGATGTAACTGTGAGCTCAAGCTTTTGTTCCTCAGTCAATGAAACCAAGGTGTTCCCTGACTCCCTGCTCAAAGTCATGGAACAGTCCCCACCAGTTATCCACATTTATGTCTGCTTCTATAAGGTGAAAACACAGGCAAAGAAGTTGCATCTTTAGGAGGATACTGGTGTTCATTTTTTGTTCAGCTGTTTGTGTTCAAGGTATTAAACAACCTCTCTAGAGATACCTTTGTTTTCCACTTCCATTGGCTCATCTGTTCTTTCCTTCACCTCTGGTTCTTCTTTCTTCTCATCTGTTTCTGTGGAATTCACTGGGGATTTTGCTTCCTGTGGTGCTGCCTCCGTAGGCTGGGCACACTGCTGAGGACAGATCAATGAGCAGTGAAACAACACAGCGTATGCAAACAAGACAGTCAAACCAGTTTGGAAAGCAAATCCGCACAAAACTATTACACACTGATTGTGAGAACATAAGGAGAATCATCTCTAAGTAGAGATATTTGCAACTGCATGAGGCAAACTAGCATCCCAATTACCCACCTCCATAGGGACCTCTGTGTCATTAGCAGAGGCACTGAGTTCTTTCTCTGGCTCAGCAGACTCTCCTTGTTCCTTGTTACTGGCTCCTTCTTCTGCCTTTATTCCCTCTTCTGTGTATTCCCCACCCCAGAGCAGCATATCAGATAAAAAAAAAAAAGAAAAGAAGCCATCAGTGAAGCGTTTCCCCCACTGTAACCAAGCACATATCTTTGCTCCTAGAGAAAATGCCCATTCAAGCAGGAACAACATCGCTCAAGATGAACCCACAGACTTCCTACCAACCGCAAACACAGGGTACTTATTTTCACTGATGTCCTCTCTTGCCTTTAAGGGTTTGCAAACATCTTCAGCAACCCTCCTAACTTGAGAGGGTAAGTTGATCTGTGTCCACCCCCAGACCCCACCACCACAGGTCCGGTGAGGGGAAGAGCCAGGATGAGGTCAGGACACAGGAGTGTTCAATGGGGAAGCTCTCACCAGGAGGAGGAACAGGGGCAGGTGTATTTGGCTGAGTATCCCCTGGTGTTGAAGGAGTTGGTGTTTTGGGAGATGGTGAGCTTGGCTGAGAAAGTTTCTTGTTCTCCTCTATCTCTGCCAGTTCTGGCATACTCCAGCGGCCATTCACATGCTCAAATTCCTGCACCTGGATGAGAGGGAGAGAAAGATGTGTCAGCTGGAGGAGTCATATAAACACTCATCCTCAAATCAAAAGTTACAGATTGACACACAAAGAAACATGTGAAGAAGAGAGAACTCTCTAGTTCAGCATCTCAGTGACTAGAGAAGTTGTATGGAGAGGGAAGGTTGCATTGCTCTGCCATGTACTCACTTTTTTGCGTATAAGTGACATGACCCCAATGCGAGTAAGGACATGTTGGCGAGAAAGACCTTCCCGTGGGACCCCATCTGCAAATGTCTCTGCACCATCAGCTCCAGGTTCACATAAATGGCGCATGAACAGTGAGACATAGGCCCTGGCACAGTTGAGAAACGAGCAGTTAGATAAATAAAGATAAAAAACACCACCCAGAAACAAGTGAACAGCCCTGGAGATTTTCAAGAAAAGGACGATGTGGCACTTCAGAACACAGTTAATGGGTGTGGTGGTGACAGGCCAACAGTTGGACTAGATGACCTTAGTAGTCTTTTCCAACCTTAATGATTCCATAGTTTCAGAATTCCCTTAAAGGGGCTAGATGTCATCCATTTCTATCCCTATCTAATATACTTACTTGAACTCTTTCTCTGACTTGCCGCGGAGGTCCCGAACAAGCCACTGAGTGGTGAATGCATCCTGAGGTGGCATTCCATAGCGCATGATAGCATTGAGAAAGGCTTTTCTCTGGCGGGCATTGAAACCCAAGACCTAGAGTAAGAGAAAGAAAGATATGTGAAGCGCCTTACAGAGGTAGCTTGAATGCAAAGGTCTATCCTGGTACTGCTTACCTCAATGTTCCCTCCCACTCGGGCAAGTAAAGGAGGCAGGGGCTTATCCTTATCATTTCTCAGGCCTTTGCGGCTAGGCCGACGAGCTGCTGGAGAGAGAAATGCAGCTGAAGAAGACAGACAATGCACAGTATATTGCTGCATGAATATTTCCCTTGCAGAAGGGCATCACAAAGTGTACCGAGAATCCAAATCAAGTCCCAGATGTTTTTGCACATAGAAAGTGAAACAGGAATCCTGCCTTCACCAGAGCTTACCTTCAGATCTCTCATCAAAGTCCTCATCTCCTTCTTCAGAAGCAACTGAATAGTCTGACTGATTATCTGACTGGTCATCTTGCCAGTCTGAAAGAAAAACAGCACGTGAGCCTGAGACACTACTCTGTTATGCTTCCAGTAACACATACTTACACCCATTTCCCCTCAAGTTCCCCCAGGTTTATACCTCTATCCTCCTGCGAGCCATCATTGTAGTTAACTTGCTTGCGAATACGTTTGCCCTTGCCCAGATTCCTAGCCAGATCCTCCTGTTGCTGCTCATAATGGTGGCGGAGCAGTTTCTCCCAGTAATCGGGATCCACTGACTCCTCTTGCTTAATAATCTCACGTTCCACTTCTTCTTCCTCCTGCCACACAGAGGTGAGAAATAAAAACAAAAAATCAGGAACCCTATGTTCCAAACCCCAGTGTTCAAGCAGATACATGCTCTGCTTGTCCCTAAAAGCAACAGTGCTTAACTGAACATCAGTCAGCAGAAAAGTCTAGTTGATCTACACCTCATACTCACCCCCATCTCCTCTTCACGAACCACATACTGGGCCACTTTGAAAGAGCTGAGATACTCATTCATGCCCTGAAGTTCTGTATCTTCTGTCTCATCCTGGTTCCGATCCAACAGACGCTCAATTGCTTTGTCATCATAGTGGATAACACTGCTATCCTCACCTTCTTTGTTATCCCCTAAGGAAGGGAGCATAGACATTTTGTCACATGGATCTTAAGGGACGAGGAAAGGACATGGCACTCAGACCTAGATGAGCAGTGTAACTATAGCCTCTTGCTAAAACACAGCTCCAGTCCTCCCCACCTCCTCCATTATCACTTTCAAACACTCACCCCCCTCAGTAGCCTCATCCTTGAAGAGCTCTTCAGTGCCAAATTTGAGAATGTCATCAAGTTCTTGTTTGGACATTGAGCCTGTCTTGGATCCCAACCCTGGTCTCACTACCAGATGAGTTAACATCATTTTCTTCTTGGCCACTTGAGTGATGCGCTCCTCTACTGATGCTCTTGTCACAAAGCGGTATATCATTACTTTCTTGTTCTGTCCAATTCTGTGAGCACGGCTGAAGGCCTAGAAAAAGAAAGATGTGCTCAGAATAGTCTGGAGCTACATAAGCATCAGTCTGCTACATCCCACCTACCTCCACAAAAGTTTCCCAGTTACCTTCATATTTGCTCTTAACATTAGTTAAGATGAGAACACTCCACTAGTTTACTTCCCACTTCAGCCCATCCTCACTACTCCAGTTTTGCATGTTTCTAGAAGGAAGTCACATTCCTTCACCACTCCTGACACATTCATGTCTCTCTTCCTTACGAGGGCTCCATAGCAAGTGATCTCACTCAAACTCACCTGGATATCGTTGTGCGGGTTCCAGTCTGAATCATAGATAATCACAGTATCTGCTGTGGCTAAGTTAATACCAAGACCCCCAGCTCGAGTTGAAAGTAGAAAGCAGAACTGCTGAGCACCAGGAGCTTGGAGAAAAAAGGAGATGATAAAATTAATCAGGCGAGAGCACATCACTCAAGTGAGGATTTTTACTCGACCCACATAATCTCAGGAGAATCACTGCTAACTTAAGATTCCAGGACAGCAATGGAAGGCAGGCTACATTTAATCCTATATTGACCACTAAGCACATACAAGACAGCCATTTTCATTTTGTATGTGAAGGAGGAGAAACCTTACCATTAAAGCGATCAATAGCCTCTTGACGCATGTTTCCTGTAATTCCTCCATCAATCCGCTCATATTTGTACCCTTCATGCTCCAGAAAGTCTTCCAGAAGGTCTAACATTTTAGTCATCTGTATAGCAAAAAAATACCACACACAAAAAAGTGAGGGACAAGGCGACATCAGAACAGGCTCCCTTCCTCACAGACAGAACCTCCTGTATACCTGAGAGAATATGAGCACTCTGTGACCTCCTTCCTTGAGATTCTTTAACATCTTCTGGAGCAGCAACAACTTCCCAGATGCTCGAATAAGAGCACTACCATCATACATGCCATTTGGCATTTTTGGAGCTTCCTGAAAAGAAAGAGTGGGGCAGGAAAGAAAACTGTTAGAATACATATATACTTTGACATTAGTTCTTTCCTGTGTTCATCAGAAGCTGACTCACTCAAATTAGCTGGACACAATGCATAGCACTGCTCATACAAAACAGCATTACCCCACGCATTTTCTCTGTTTATCTCCTAGATATCCTCTACCTAATTCAGTCCCTACTCTGTCTCCACCATTCTGCATAGGTCACAAGATAACTCCAACTTATCAAAAAATAAAGATACTGGAAAAGGAGAGGACTTCCAGTTCACAAGATTAACACAAATTAAAACAAAAATAGACAGAAGCGTAAGAACAGAAAAGAGAATGTCTCCAAAACTTCACAGGGAGCTCAATGGCTCCCCAGTAGCAGCCAGCTGGGAATTCATCTATGTAAGAATAAGTCAGCAGCAGGACATACCATAGCAGCCACAGGAAAGAGGTAGGGGTGGTTACAGCACTTCTTCAGATCCATAACAACGTTGAGTAATGAAACTTGGTTACCACCACCACGTGCATTCAGTGCCTCAAAGTTCCGTGTCAAAATATATTTATAGTATTTCCTGAAAATAACAAAGAAAACAAAAACTCAAACACCTCTCACAGGAATAACTAACATACACTTGCTCATGTCTGAACGGTTCCTGGCATTACCTGTCAACTACCTAGACTGCTCTGCCAGTGGCAGTTACTATTCTTTTCATCCCTCTATTACAGGATTACTCCTCCCCTCTGTGGGGACTCAAAATCTCCCTCCCATCCACTGTGCAGAAAGCCCTACAGTGAGGATGAGTCTACTTCAACACCCTCTTTGGAACTGCAGAACAAAACAGAAGTAGTTCAACAGCTGGTGATCCCTCCAGCCTCACACTCACTTCTGCATAGGACTCAACTCCACTCTGACAATAAGCTCAGTCTTAGATGGCATGTTCTTGAAAACATCGGCTTTGAGGCGTCTCAGCATGTGTGGGCCCAGCATGTCGTGTAGCTTCTTGATCTGATCTTCCTTGGCAATATCTGCAAACTCTTCTAAGAAGCCCTCCAAGTTACTGTGGAGAAACAGACACTAAGCAAAAGCCACCACAAAAACTCAAACAAAACCAGGGGGATAGGAGTGACAAGACAGGCAAGTTTGGCCTGGATTTTCATTGCAAGGCTTACTGGAATCTCTCTGGTGTCAGGAAGTTCAGCAGGTGAAACAGTTCTTCCAGGTTGTTCTGCAGGGGAGTTCCTGTAAGCAGCAGCTTATGCTGGAGGGAATAACCATTCAGCACACGGAAAAACTGTAAAGTAGAGAGCAGGGAAGGAATGAAAAAAAACCCAACATGAGCAAAGAAGTCATAGTCCTACTAAAAAATACCCTTAAAAAAAAAAAAAAAAGCAAGCTACAGTTTGATTTAGATTCCCCATCAGCTATTTGGACAAGTGCTCCTAGTAGTTGCCATTCCAATCTGTATCACTAGACTGATCTCATTGGCATCACAGTTCTGCATAATTGAAACATGACTGTGACAGGTCCTATAAGTCACCAGGTACTAAAAGGTTCCTTTTTTTTAAGTTACAAGCTTTCAAACCAACGATCATTTCCACATTGCTATACTATGTACTTTTCCTCCTAAATTAGCATTCTACATTTTTACTTCTCTGCCTCAAGACTTCTAGAAATAACTAAGTCACTCTTCCTATTCATATCAATTCTGGCAGCATTCCAGAGTTCTGAACAAGCAGAGGAGAGAGAGTCAAGGGTTTGCCAATATATCCTTGAAGTAATTTGTGCTAGCTCTCACAACAATGAAGTAATTCTAGACAAAGCCAGCGAGCAGTTACGGTACTGAACTGAAAAGCACAAGTATACAATGTTCACTAGCACAAAGTGACAATAAAGTAGTAATTTATTTATGGACTTATTTTTTATACTTAACATGACACAATGTCAAACTGAATGAGAGTAGCTTGTGTGTAGGTTGCTCCAGAAGTAACGCCTCCTATTTATTTCCATGGAAACTACAACAGATACAAAGAGCACAACAGTATTATTTTACAGAGCAAGTTCTTAGCTTCCAAATGCTATTTTTTTTCCATGTTAGTCACCACCATTAGCTACGCATTTTCACCAGTGATGAACAAAAACCTGCGTTCCACACTCATTTTGCCAGCAGTACGTGGCTGTCTAGAATGTGGCTTGTCTTCAACATCACTGTCACCAGCACTGAAACATGCTACCCTCTGCCTCACTGTGCTCACATCCACTGCTCAGCATTCAGCAAGCATCAGTGGATGTCAATGGGTGCCATTTTGTCCACGTGGAGGAATTCAGCAACACTTTTGCTTCAAATGCTCTTTCATGTCAGGTGCCATTTTGTCAGACTACTCCTTTGCTTCCATCTGCCGCACAGCAACAAAATCTATCAATACTGGTAGATGATTAAACCTCTACTGTCATATCATTAAGATCCACATTTAATGTCATGGGCCAACATAATAAAATAGGAGACATTACTTTTGGAGCAGCTCTCGTAGTAGATGACAAATATTAGAAGAAATATACTACCACTTATTTTGGTTTATCATACCAGAAGGATTTCTTCTAGTGCCTTCCATTAGAATTGTTCTATGTAGTTATAGCCAACAACATTCTCATCTTGGAATAAAATATGGGAATTACTCACTGTAACTGCAAAAAACACTATTTGGCAGATAACCAACACTGCCAAGAGCTGTCTTGCATACAAATACCTAAAGCTGTCCTTAAGGGATAAAAAACTCCTCTAGAAAAAGGTAAATTTAACTGTCTTGGTGGAGAACCATTGTTTCTTAGCCATAGTGTAGCACCGAGCCTTTATATCCTCTTTTAGTTCATGAATATGAGTATGAACAGTAAGCATTCGGTACTGCTCCCAGTAATTCCAATTCTAAGCACAGAACAGCACCTAATCTCAGTGCCTACAGTAAAAATATCTCAAAACTGGACTGCAAGCACAGCTGATAGAGATATCACAAGATACCACACTCAGATCTGAAGAGCTAAAGCTACATTTTCTCTTTCCCGTTCCCCTCTCATCCCCTACACAGAGGCAACTTAGTCTTACAGTCTGCAAGAAACTAAAAAAAACAGATTTTCATTAGCAGCTGCTTTTAGCGTACTAAGCCCTAGAACGTAGCTGAAGACAGACAATCAATACAGATTTAAAACACAAGAGCTTAGGGAGGGGTTGGATTAAGAAAGTACAGTCAATTCTACTGAATTAAAACAAGCCTGGTAAAGGTGCAGCCTCATATGAAAACAGCTGTATGGCTTTCAGCATTTACCCAGGCATTGTTCAACACTCCTGCCCACTTCTCCCATTTCTGTAACATCTAATTAGCTGTGTTACAGAGCTAGAAGAATGCAGAAAGCAAGATTCCTCTGGAAGCAGAATAACTGCAACCCATGCAGCTTTCTCTATACTCAATATGATTAGCCCCTTCAGAACAGAGGTGATCTAGATGTGTCCTACTTCCAGAGAAGCCCATTTCTGAGAATGGCAACACCCAGGTTTTTCTGTTTTCTAGTATACATCAATTGCCTGTTCACCCAGAGGGGAAGTTATTTTTACTAATGAAACATACTATTGAAGTTATTGCCAATGATAATCAATATCCAAATGAAAGATTTTTCTCTTCTGTTTAAAATATTGAGGGTTGTTCCTCTTCAAGCCACACTCCCCCCCAAATGCATTAAATTTGCTACTGAACACATGATTAAGAACTAGTAGACAAACTTACTCGTTCAGGATCAGCTATCTAGTCCTCCAAACACCTTCTGCAACATATACAATGCCTATAGACCTTATTACCTATGCTTTCCTGTACCTTAGACTGATTGTTCTTCAGTCGATGAGCTTCATCCACAATGAGACATGCCCAGTCAATAGAACCCAGTATGGCCATATCAATTGTGATCAACTCATAAGAAGTGAGAAGGACGTGGAACTTCACAGCTGCCTCCTTCTGCAGAGGAAAACATAGTAATGACATGAGGGAATGTCAGAGGACAAAGGCGATACAGAGTCTCTCCAAGTCGTCCCAACAAGCCGTAGCCAAACAGCACATCAAATCAGTTTTTCACACCCACAGTTTTCTGTCACAAGATCCAAAATACTACCCAACACATTCTAGTTTTTCATTCTCTTATTATTTGTCTTACACGTGTAAGTCTCCTCAACCTCCTGCTACCTCAGCATAGCTGCCAGTTCTCACAACAAAATTAAGCAGCAAATAGAGGCATGTTATGGAAAGAGACCAGGAATAGAGTGTCTCATCAAAATGCTAATTCTTACAGGATAAATAGCTTATCCAAGAACAAGTAGGTTACTGTCAGTAGTTCCTGCATTTAAAGTAAAGGAAAACAAGCAGTTGTATTTAATCCTACTGAGAAAATGTTAGTTCCTACCTTTAAAAAAAACAACAAAACAAAAAAACTAGCAAGACTGAGTTCTATTAAAAAATACCTCCATCAGGTCTATATGAGGTCATATTTACACAGGCTGGCAACTCTGTAGGAAGTATGATGCACAACCTGACAGATTCAACAGAACAAGAGGACTTATCTATGGTCAGTATTGCCTTAGTTGAATCTCATTCTCCAGTACTGTAACAGTTTAGACTGCTAGGAATGCTTAAAAGCAGTCTACAGTAGGAGCCTAACAAAATATCCACTAGTAATCAGCATGCAGGTATTTCCCCTTGGAACCAAAAGTATCGGCTCCCACAGACTTCAGAGCACTTGAATCTCAGCTGCTGAAAGCCATTCCAGTGCATCTCCTCTTCCAGTTCAGGTTTGCATTACCTTCATTCTAGATGCTTTTTTGCCTCCACGTATGGCATTGTCTTCAAAAGTAAACTCGTTCTCACGGATGATTGCTCGACTGTCTTTGTCCCCAACATAGGTCACTACATACATATCTGGAGCCCACATCTCAAATTCTCGTTCCCAGTTGATGATAGTGGAGAGGGGGGCACTCACCAAGAAGGGTCCCTTTGAGTGGCCCTATGATCAGAATCAGTAAGAGCATTAGATGCTGCCTGAGTGAGCAGATGCATTAATCTCCCTAGGTAGCATTCTCCTAGCAACATTTTGCCTCACCTCCTTGTATAAAGAATACAGGAACACAGCTGTCTGCACAGTCTTTCCCAGACCCATTTCATCAGCTAAGATTGTATCTGTGCCCTGGGCCCAAGAGAATCGCAGCCAGTTCAGTCCTTCCAGTTGGTAAGGATGCAAGGTTCCCCCTGTTACATCAAGGTACTCCGGCTGCCGGTCATACTTCACTGTTGGCTACATCGGAAAGAAAGAAGAGTTGAGATCATTCACCTTAGCTATGGAACTACCAAGACTCCTCCCCTCCCCCAGTCACTCACATACTGCAGATTTACATTCCACAGAAAACAGATTGCTCCTAGTGCCAAATCCCTAACCAGACAGACAGTGCCCAAATCTTCCACCAAGAGCCAGCCAGCCTCATTCCAATGGACAAGATGGGTCTCAATCAGAAGGTTCTATAACCTATCCATTTTTTGGGCCAGGAAGAAAGTGTAAGCCATGTGCTCCTCACCATTCAAGTTCCCTATTTTACCCTACAAGTCTCAGCCCTGCTCAAAATAACCAGTAGTATCAGATGGTGCCTAAGCATTAAACAACAACTTACATCTACTGTGGGAGTTTCAGGAGGCCTTTCCAGTTTCCGCATCTTCACTTTCTTTAGCTTCTTACCAGGCCTTCCTTCTTCACCCCTCATCAGCTCCCTGTGAGGTGACAGTCCCATGAATACAAAAATGGAACAGCTTTTGTAACAGACCAAGCGAAAACTATCGCAAAGAACAGTGGGGAAACCAGGCAATCCAAATACACTCAAGAGAACAAAGCTAGAAACTTCATGAACTGGTGGAGAGGCATAAGGCCTCTGACCAAAGGAATAAGGAGTCAACAACAAGATGCTTCCTTGCTATCTCTACACTAGTCAGTACCAGGTACTGACACTCAAATATCTTCCTCAAGGGAAAAGAACATTATCTTGATATTTCTCCTACCTGTGATTCCAGTAGGCTTGCTTGAAAAGGTCATAATCTTGGATATCCACATCCTCACTTTCCCATGATGCCTGGTCATAGGGTAGGTCTCTCCATTTAATCAAATAATGAACGTTCCCCTTCTTATCCACACTGAGGGGAAGAAAAAGAAACACGAAAAGCGTTAAGCACAGCTAAAAGATAGCATTTGCTCATTCCATTTACATGGGAAAGGAGAAAAGGATCCTTTAAAGAAGCTACAGAAACAATATTTGCCATAAACAGAACTCCCACTTCCCCCTCTCACACTTCAGTTCATCACCTCTATAGCTACCATCAACAACTGTCCTGCTCTTCCACTGGGACCGGTATTTTGATGAGAGAAACACAACAAAACCATTTTTTGCTCCTTCCCCTACCTATGATTAAGGATTCTATGGATCATCATCCACTCTGGTTTGATCCCATATCGATAGAAGCGCTCCTCCATTTCAGCGTATTTGGGGTCCTTGTTTTTTCTCTTACGACTTTTCTCCTCTTCCCCTCCAAAGTCCCCTGAAGGCGGCTCATCCATATCATTCTTGCGTTGGTAATTTCGAAACATTACCTGACAGTGCAGCTCCAGCTGGAATTAGGACAGAAAGTTAGATTGTAAGAATCTCTCTGCAGCTATCCACAGAAACACCTAACCGCCCTTATGATGGGGTTAAGAGCCTTAAACTCACCTGCAACTCTGACACCCACGAGCAGTGCCAGTAGGACATGCCCTGCCATTTGACAAAGAACTGCCTTTCAGGTCGACCCTCCAGAGGCTTAGGGGGAGGAGCATTAGGATCTGCATCAGGTGGACGTGGTGGTGCAGGGCCAACCGGGGGCTGACCCCATTTCCAGATCAAGATCTTCTGAACCTTTCCTTTCAGAGCTGGGCACTGAAAAGGTAGAGAGCTTGTTACGTCAGACTACTAGTATTCTAAACATCAAGTGCTGAGGAGCAAAGAGACACAGTTCTATTCTTCAGTTAGCTGCTAACTAACAGTTTTCCTGCAAAACTATTAGTCCGGCAGAGGGACATGCTCTGAATCCAACTGCACTTTGTTCATTCGCTTAGAAGCCCTTATCATCTAATGAATGCATCTAACAACTTACAATACTTCAATAGCATCTTGTAAGCGTGAAATTTCCCCCAACCATCAACTAAGAAAGGGCTTGGCATTAGAGAGATTGCAGCACAAATGCCATTTAGCTCTCTGCTTTAGAATATTATAAGCACTCAGTTTTCTTGCATTCATATGGTTGCTTCTACATACGGACACAGTCCAAGAAAATTGAGCTTTAACATGGTGATAAGCCCATCCTCCCCACTCTCCAGCAAAAGGAAAAAGCAACCAAGCTGCATGTTACATCCAACCACAACACATAACAAAAAAAAAAAAAAAAAGTACAGTAGTCTTCTCTAAATACTTAATATTTCCAGGAAAATGTTATGACTAAATAGAATTCGATTCATCCTTTCTTTTAACAATAGAAGAATGGTAGTGGCAGAAACTCACAGTGCAGCGAGGACACAGCCACTCGCCATTGGGAATCTCTGGCAATGGGGGATTCAGACAGTGGATGTGATAGGATGAAGGACACGCATCACAGCACAGCAGCTCTCCTCCATCCTTGCAGACTCTACAGAACTCCATATGGTGGTCATCTTCCTCTTCAGCATCCCCCACAACATCTTCCAGGATCTCTTCACCTTCAGAGTTATCCTCCTTTGCTTCCCACTGAATGCCCTCTTTTTCCTACAGGAGTAAGAAAGCAGAAAAGTCACACTGACGTTCATAACTTTATTTGTACAGAACAGCAAAGTCACTCGACCTCCCCCACCTCCCTTCACAATCACTTGCACAGTTTGGGATAATCCAGGACTCACACAGTGTGGGCAGCTCCATTTGCCCTCTGGGGCTTTCTCCATGTCTGGGTCCAGGCAAACCATGTGGTAGGCACGAGGACAGGTGTCACACAGTATGATTTCTCCTCCCTGCTGGCACACCTCACAGTAGTCCTGGTGATCAGTCTCATAGCCATCCACAGCCACAGTGGAGTCCTCCTCACCTGCAGGGGGTGAAGAGGAGTTAGAGCAGTGCGAGGCACAGATAAAGGCTTTCTACAGCAAGGAAGAACTTCTTCCCTCAGCACTGACAGCCTATGTAGTTACAGAGGTCCAGAATTCAAAACTCTAAGTGCATTCATGTAGTAAACGGGGCAGAAAGCTGCCTTTGGGCTTCCTTGCACTCATTATTTTAAAGGTGTAGCTTAGGCTAGAAAAACTCAGTATTGTATCTGCTCCTCTTCCAAGATGAGGAAAGATTTCCTGAGCACCTTTTCCTTACTGGAAATAGTTTATCAGGGTCTTTTCCACTAATTTTCCTCCCTCAAGCAGGCTGTTCAGTATGCTACAGACATTCCTCTCATCTCTCTACATGCTTAACTGCAATTCTGTCTCCAGCTGACAGTGGAGCAATACCTTTCTTTTTCTTTTTTCCAGCTTTAAGTTTTTTACGACTGCGGCTGCTGCGACTTGTAGATCCATCTGAAACAGAGTAGCTGTTGATGCTGGCATCATCAAAGTCTGACTCCACATCCAGGTCATCGTCTTCACTCTGATGTAGGTAAGAAGGAAGCTATGCTGTTCAGGCATGCATGCTGTGGACAGCAATCATGCACAGATCCCAGCATTTCTAGTGTGCCATCAGAATGTCAAGGAAGGAGGGTCACTTACCGATGACCTTTTACGCTTGGAACCAAATCCTCCCAGTTTGATTTTCAAAGGTGCCACTTTCTTTGTTTTAGGTTTCTTGATATCAGGAATACGAGGACTGCCCTTTGGCTTCCTCCGGGCATTGGGTCCTGGGAACAGAGAAGCCTGTGAGTCAGAAGGATTACTGTCTTGACATCACTCACTAACAGCCTGTCAGGTTTCTTTTAATCTCACCTTTGCCTTCCTTTGTCTTGGCCTTTCTGAGTGGCACATCCACAGGGGGCTGCGGCAGCACAGCATCCACATTTGTCACCATACTCTCCACTACCGCAACGGCTGCAGCAGCAGCAGCAGCCACAGATGCACCTGAACTTCCCTTGAAGGGGTTATTTGTGCTAAACTCCCTCCATTTGGCTCCCAGTACCATCATCATCTTCGACACAGCTATTTTAGGGTTCTTGGCTGCAATAAGTGGTCTGTACACAGTTAAAGAGAAGAAGAGTTACCAAAACGGTTTCTTGATCATTGCCCTTTCCCCCACCGCCATCAGTCCTTCTCTCTCAAACTATGTTCTTTTCTAGTCTCCAATCTCAACTGCCATTGAAGCTTTACTTCCATCCCTCACACAGCACGGATGCAAATGCTCTGTGATTCTGGATTTTTTTAACCCCTTCTTCAAAAGTCCTTCAAAATGCTCAAGACTTGCAATTCACCTGACAAACTGGCTGAAAGCTTTGTAGTTGGTGAGAGTACGGTAATCCTCCTCTGTGAAGATATGATCAATATCCTCCATGCCCCAGTCCTCCAGGAGCTGAGCAGATGACTTTGGCTCCTGTGCAAAGAGAATCATGGCCACTTTGAGCAAAAGCACGCATTCCAGAAGAGAGAACTTCCACACATCTATATCATACATACATCTTCCAAATACAGATGACCTACTGGGTCAAGACTGGCGGATTTCCACCAGCCACTCTCCACCTGTCACTGCTATAGGACACAGCCTCACTAGAACATCACAGGTAGGAAAATCCTTTGGATTCAATATTTATGTATTTCAGGTAGGAGAGAGGAAGGCATGCAACGAGGGAAATAGTCACATCAGGCTGTTTAGAGGATAAAGAAACTAAATTGTTCCCCACTCCACGTGCTGTCTGAGACTACTAACCCAAATCCACATGGAACTGGGAAATAAGCAGTAAGCCAGCAGGTTAGCTTCTCACCTTGGAGTCATCATCTTCTTCCTCCTCCTCTTCTTCCTCCTTGCGTTTTGCTTTGCTTTTCTTTTCCTTCTTTGGCCCTAATTTCTTCTTTTTCTTCTTCCCAGGAGTGTAGTCACTGCCCTCGCTGTCAGAGCGCAAAACCTCCTCTTCTTCCTCCACAAACTCATTGCCCTCACCAGAACTGTCCCCAAGCTGGGGAGGGAGGGAGAGAGAAGATCAGGCAGCTGTGAGAAAACACCCTGGATAAGCACTAAATGCCACACTTCCCAAGCTCTAAAGGATTCATATAGAGGACTGCTGTCACAGGTCAACAAAGCAAGCCTCCTCACCACAACGCGGCCATATTTTAGAGTATGATCTGTGGCATTCTTTCCCTCACCTCCTTCTTCTGACGCTTGCTGAGTTTGGGTACTTTGGGTTCCTTTAGCTTCTTGGGCTTCTTTTTCTTTTTGATTTTGAGTGTCTCAGCCTCTGACAGAAGATCTTCTTCTGGCTCTTCTTCATGCTCTGGAGGGGAAGAGGTGACATCTCACTCAAAGCCCATCTATGCACTACAGCCCAGCATACTTCTCACAGACATCCCTGAATCTGTTTACTTCTTGCTACATACTTACAAACACAGAAGAGCTTGCTCACCCTATTATTGCTTACACCTTGTTACTGTTCACAACACTTACAGTTAATCATATGGCAAGGTACTACCATACACCCTCCCTCCAACAAGGCCCACTTCCACAACATTCCTTCTCCCAACTGAGCAGTTCCTAGGGACCAGAAGTTTGCTCTAACTGAATAAGAAGAGGGAAGGGCACAGAGTAGATTACCATAACTAAAGGAATTAAAGCAGCGAGTACATTTAGCAAGTATGTTTGAGACCTGAAGATAACGTTTCAGTCCTCCAGAATAAAAAAAGTGTTCTTCTTTTCACCAGAACAGAGTACCCTACAGCTTACAGACATTAAAATACATTCATAACACAGTCCAGCAAGCCACTACTTGTCCTCCCCATAGGTAAGCCGCTACTTAGCAACTCAATTCTAATCCAGACTTGATATAGCCTTCTCTCCACCCCTTCCCTCTTTGTCAGCAGCTAGCAAGCAAGCGCCCAGCGCAGGGACAAGCAGCCAACTCCCCACCACCATCCCTTCCATCTGTGCCCCTACCTCTCCCAACCCCAGGGAGAGCCGGGCAACCCTTTCCTTTGTGGCAGGCTCAGAGAGCAGCCCAGCCATTCGCTCTCCCCTGCCGCCCCGCCCATCGCACACAGCCAGAGTCACTCCTTCTCCCTCCAAGGGAAAATGGCCTCCTGACCACAGGAGCTGGGCAGGATGGAGGCAGCCTCAGGTCAGGTAGCTGCAGCAGGCAGACTGAGCAGAAGTAAAGCCCTTGGAATTTGGGGTCTTGCAGTCCTGCCACCGTGCCAACTAATTAGCAAGTCTTTGCTCACATAGTCCTGCAACACCAGCTCATATGGGGATTCCATACCTTCTCCAGCTAATTCAGAGCTTAAGTATCCCACCCCTTCCAATGCTTTTCCCTAAAGCTTTCAGGTCTGCAGTGATTTTAACAGTTTGTTTTCCTCAACAAGGCTTCCCTCACAAGGCTTAATGACCATCTCCCCTCTACCTAAGAGGTACCAAATGCAGCTCAAGTCAAGACCCTAAAAAAAAAAGCCAAGCCTTCCACAACATTTTGCCTCTCCACTTGTAACGTTTTCTCATTTGATATTACAACACTACAACAGGCATGTCTTGGTGGGAAAACTCAAGTTTCTCTTACAGGCCAACACATCAGGATACATACTACCTCTTTTTGCAAGGAAACAGAGAAGCCCGATGTTTATGCCTTCCTTAGTGCACACATCAATAACATTCAAAACAGAAGAGTACCCAGGGCTCTAACTCCAGTCTCATGTAGATGAGGATGCAAGCAAAAGGGACAAGGCAATAAGGTAAGGTACAAAGACTATGAGAAAAGCAAAGGTGAGTAGGCAGTACAGAAAACGAGCCACCAGAAGCCTCAATAATTGGGTGTGGCAAAGAAAAAGTGGGTCATGCAAGAGCCCAGGGCAGTTTGCTCTGGACAGCAGCAAGCCTGAGATCCCAGATGAAACAGCCAGACATCCTCCCCTTTCACATACACAGCCACCTCCCCCAAACCAGGAATATGAAACTCAGACATTTTGGTCAAAATTAAGACATAACACTGACTGCTCACTCCTTCCCAGAGCATGAGCCCCCACTGACAACCTATGGTGTCTTGGAACAAAGTCTGCTCCACCTGACACAAAGCCACGAGCCTCACACTTGGAACTGGGATTCCAATAGTAAAGATCAAAAACATACATTAACTCCTAGCTGAAGGGACATTCCTTCACAGAGCATTTATTTCACATACCCAGCCCAAGGAAAGCACTACCCCACCTCGCACGCTTGCCCTGCAGGCCCTCAATACCTTGATGCTGGGGGATAGCGTTGTTCAACAGGATCTCCATCTCATCATCATCACTGCCCCCCGAGCATGGCGACGGAGATCCGATGCCCGATGCCATATCCTCTGAACCAGGGGAGGCCCAGGCTCACAGAAGTGCTGCCTTCCTGCCGGTGAAGCCAGTACTTCATTGAAAAGAATTAAGAGAAAGTTATAGCAGATGCAAAACGCGGTTTCCCAAGCAATAGTGCAACCAAAAGGATTCAGGAGAAAAAGCTTAATGATTTCATTACACCGGGAGCCGCCAGATAACATGTACTCTGGCAGCAGGTATCACATCAGAGTTGTGATGAAGCAGGCTTTAAGACAGCAGACGTTAAACTGAGTCAGCAACTCATTCCTCACAGAGAGCCAAAACAGCTGTCCTATAGGGAACATCCTCCTGCCTCCCGCAGCCGGTGCCAGACCGGAATGAGCGCCCTAGGTTATTTCTACCTTCGCCTGGGAGAAGGCGGGGAGCGGAGCCGGCCTTCCCACGGGCTCCTTGAGCCGCCCGGCGTTCCGTCAGGGCGGCGGCCGGCGGTCCCGCAAGGCGGCGGAGCCCTCCCGACCCAACTTGGCGGGCCGCCCGCCGCGCTGCCCCCGGGACCGACACAAAAGGCCCCACGGCCGCTCCCCCGCCCGGAGCGCAGCGGGGCCGCAGGGCGGGGGACGGCTCGGCGGGGGCGCGGGGCGGGGCCGGGAAAGTCCGGCCGGCGGGCGGCGGGGGTCCGGCTCTCCGCGGGGCCGGCTCCACACCGGGGCCGCACGGTAAGGCCGGGCACGGCGGGGCGGCCGCTCGTCGGGGCCGCGCCGGGAGGCGGGGCGGGCAGCGTCCCGCGGCCGCCGCGGTCCCGGGTCGAGCCGCGACCGAAAAGCGGCCGGGGGAACAGGCACCGGGGAGAGCCCGCGGGGCGGCGGGCACAACGCGAGGCACGGCGGAGAGGCCGCGCCCGCCCTCGTTCCCTCCCAGATCCTCACCCGGCTCCAGACGGCAGCTCCGCTCCGCTACCGCCGCTGCTGAAGGGAAAATGGCTCCGGCCCCGGCACCGCCTCTTAAAGGGGGGAGAGGGGGAAAAAAAAAAAAAAAAGGAAAAAAAAAAAAAAGAAAAAAAAAAAGTAGGCTCCACCCCACTCCCGCCTCCATCCCATAATATACCCCGTGAACCTGGCAACAGACCCCGCCCCCGTATCCCCGGCAACACCCCCCCCAGCCGAGACATCCCATAATATTCACTCTCCCCTCAGAACTTCCCACTCGCCGCCCGGCCCAGCATCCCATAATACTCGCCCTCTATCCCCCCTCGGGTCCTTCTCTCCCTCCCCCCCCCCATCGGGAGCATCCCATAATACTCCCCACCTCTAACCCCTCGCTCCGGCATCCCATAATACCCACGCCGGACCCCCCCCCTCCACGGACACCTCCTGGGGGTTTAAGCAGCCGATCCCCTCCACATCCCATAATAGTCACACCCCGGGCACGCATCCCATAATAGTTCTCCCCTCCCCCTGCGCGGGCAGGCATCCCATAATAGTCGCCGGGAGCCACCGGCCAGCCTGCCATCCCATAATACCCGCAGCGGGGCTCCGACACCGCCCCGCCCGCAGCGGGACGGGCCCTCGGGGGGCACCGCCATGGCCGCGGGGGGCACCGCCATGCCCTCAGAGCTCAGAGCTCACCCAGGTGTCCCAGCCCGCACGCCCGGCTCACACCGGGTACGGTCCCCCGGGTCAAGCAGCCACCGGCTGCTGCACTGAGTCTGTGTCTCCCGATGACCTCTGCCGCTGCCGGACCGTACGTCGGGGATGTAACGCGAGGTGCACAACGTGGTAGCGCCCTAAAGCTGTCCCCGTCCTAAAGGAATGCGGGGCATCCCTGCCCTGCACCCTGCTGCTGCCCTACACCTGGCACCATCGCCTCGCCCGTCCGCCCTAATTGCACACACGTCGCCGTGCCGTTAATGGTCACTGTATGGCACCGCTCGCCCCATGGCACCTCCGTTAGCTCGCCGGGCACCCAGCCCTGCCCACCTCAGCCCATGAACAATGGCTGTCAGTGTCTGCTGGCTCCTCCCCTGGAGCACCGCCGCAGCATCCCGCGCTGCCCATGCACACAGCCGTTCCTCCATGCACACCCTGTGCCGCTAGCACAGATGGGCTGGGCGGTGTGGAGCCCAACTGCATTGTGTTCCTTCGTGTGCTTATGGAGCCCTGCTAATACAACCCTGCCTACACAGCCCTCTGACCTCTTGCCTTACACAGGTGCCGCCCTGTCCTCTGTCCCTTTCCATTGCGTTGGTTCTCTCAGCCCTACAGAGGACAAGCAGCAGTAAAGGGCTGCACTGTGCACACCTATGCACAGGTAAGTGCAACAGAACACCGTGTCACTGCAAACAGCGGTGTGCAGGCTGGGAGCTCTCACACGGACCCCAGCAGAACTCCTGTCTTCCTTCTGTGCACTGACAGCTGCCTGTGAGGGCCAACTAAACCGAACATCTAACAAGATCATAAGAAACAGTTATCACAGGATCCCTACAATGTAACTCACCTTGCTGTTGGATGCTCCCACAGCTCTCACATCCCTTCACCAGGCCAGGGAACCCAAAGGCACCATGACACTCCATCCCAGCCCTGCTCCTGAGGACACCCTCTCACTCTGCCCCCAGCACCAGCCTTTATTAGCCCACAGTCCCACTGGACTGCACAGACGTGTCCCTCCAGGTTAGACCCAGAGCCAAGCACATCGCACTACGGTCCTTGCAGGGTGTCTCGCTGCTGTGAACACGAGCAGCCCTTCAGAGACACTGAGGCACATAGAGAGGGCAGCCCAGGCCTGCTCTCCTGTGTAGGGCACAGATAAGGCACCATGACAACAGCTTGCTGGTGGTGCAACAGTGCACTCGTGGAGGTCAGTTTGTTGGCTTCTGGCTGTTTGCTGGTAGCGTCTATCGTGCCCAGTAAACAATGCACACACGTTAATGGTTTCAAGAGCTGAATGCTGCCAGGCCACCTCAGTACTGCCTCAGTGGAAATGAATCCACTTATTTTAGTCTTCTAAAATCAGTATCATCTGATGTTTCCATAAACGTGATGCTGTCCCTTAATTGCTGTAGGTGCATTTCCCTTCCTTCCTTACCTGTTCTTTGCAGGTCTGCATCAACATGAGCCCAGTGACAGCAAGCTCTGCTTGGCAGCCCTGCAGGTTCTCCCTGTCAGATTGCTGATGCTGTAACCCTGAGCCAAGGCCTTGCAGTCCCTGCCCATGATCCTGAGGATCTCAGGACTTTCAGAGAAGCCTTACCTTTGTTTTTCTGGTGTGATCAGGGAATTTAGTCCCAGATCATCCCGAGAGGGGAGGGGGTCAAACTCTCAGGTTCAACTTTTACTTTGAAATTTGTAAGAAACCAAGTCAACCTTTCACTCAGTATTCAGTTATTGTCCCAAAGTCTGTCTCTATGTACAAACTTGTGTCCTCAGTATCGGCCAAAGGAAGTTCCTCAAGCCTTCTCCAACACAGCTGAGCTCTTTTCCATATTTCTGCAGTCTCCACAGCAAGTGAAGGCAATTGAAATGATCCATTTTCATTGCTGCTTTCCCCTTTGCTCGCCCCCCCTCCCCCCACACTCTGTTTTGTCTGGCTTTTATTTTAAAAAGCAACATGAACTTATTTGTTGAACACAATAGAAGTCGCTTTGGTGTCAGAAATGGAAGTAAAAGACATTGTCTCCTCTTCTTGTGGAGAAGCAGCAACCACTCCCCCCCCCAACCCCCCCCACTATACCCAAGGGGCTGCTCCTGCAGAAACATATGCACACAGAACATTTGGGAATCAACGCAAGATAGATCAAATAGGCCACTCGTGTTTCTCTTCTGAGAACACATCAGTGTCACTGGAGGACCCTGTCTCAGTAATGGCCACCTCACTGAGGACTGCTTGCACACCAGCATGACTCTGCGTGTGTTCTGCTGCTGGGAGAACAGCCGTTCAGACGTCACTCTGCACTGCTCCTGAGCACTGCTGCCAGAAGGAGGAGGGGGCAGGGTGTGTGGCACAGCCTTGCAGCCAGGAGCACACTGTGCCAGGGGAGTGCACATGCTGCATGGAGCAGCGCTTGTAGCGAGATAGGAGGTGGGGGAGGGGGAAGGGAGAGAGGAGGGGATAACACTCAGCACCCTGTAAATCCAAAGTGCTGATCTCTATCTGTGCACACTGCGCTTGTCTGCTCGCTCTAACACACACTGCGGATATACTTGGTGCTGACACCTATAGCGAGGGTTGCTCAGTATTTTCCATCACAACTCTCTTTTCAGTTACCCAGAACTCTGCTGATATTCAGATTTGAATTTTCCATGTTTACTTCCACTCTTTATTTTCTGAAGTTAGAAGCGCTAATTAAGATGAAAAGGTTTCACAATTGTAAAAAATGTGACTTTTTAACTTGTAATTGTGTATACAGTGAATAGTGAAAGCTGAAAGCAACACCCAAAGTTGCTTATTAATATCAGTCTTAAATGCCCATTACCCTAAAATGCCTTACATAGAGGCCCCATTCACTCTTCCTGAAGCAAAGAGTAGGATCCAGTGGGAGAAGATGCAAGCACTGTCTCAGTGGGACTGCAGGACCGGCCTGCTGCTCAGAGCTGCCTGGACTGCACTGAGATACCTGTTTTTGTGTCCTGTATGAAAGTTTGTGTGTGCTGTCAAAACCCAGCTCGGTGCAGGTGAGCCTGGAGGCTACACACTCACCGGACTTCGGTATGAGCACCCTGCCAGCAAGCAGAGCCGGCAGGGTCAGGCTGGTTTGAGGGAAGAACATGAGAGACTCAAACCCCGATGGTGGGGAGAGGCATTGCATTTCCTTGTAATTCTCATCGACACCGAGCCGCTGTGGCTCTGAGTGATGCTGTGAGCCACGTTCAGCTCAAAGGCAGCTGGAGCTCTGCACAGCCATATAGTACCAGGAGGACCAGGAGCACTCCTGGCCCGGGGCAGGCAGCAACAGCCACGACCGAGTCCTGCTCCAAAGAGGCTGAGGGAGGCTCCTGCCCTGCAGCGTGCACAAGCACAGCTTCCTCGCAAAGTTGCCAGCTCCCAGCTTTGTGACACACGGGCTGCAAGTTCTTTGCTTAAAGACAGATGCATTTGGGACCGGCGCTTAAGCACCTCTTTCATTTTGCACGACGTTCTATTGAAGGGCTGCTTTCTCCTCACCTTTCCCAGCTGATAGAGGCACATTGCTCTCCTGCAGGCGGGGTGCCCACGTTCCCGGCCGGGGTCCGTCCATCCTGGCCGGGCAGCATCGCGCGCCCCCCGCAGCCCTTCTGGGCAGCCCCACCCTGCGGCAACGGACACATCCCATAATAGTCCACAAAGGCGAGTCCATCCCATAATAGCCACCTACGGGAAATGCTCCATGGCAACCGCCCCCCCACGCCTGCACCCCCGCACGGGGTGGGGGGGGGGTGAGGGGGAGCAGCCATCCCATAATACCCCGCCGGCGCTATGGGCTGTGAACTGCTGGGGGGCCGGGGAGGGAGCGAGGGGCCCCGCGGTGGGACGGGATGGGGGTCGGCGGGGACAGGGGGTTCCCTGTGGGCCCCCAGGCACGACGGCCGGAGCTGCAGCCCCCTCCCCGCCCCGTGCTGCGCAAGGCATCCCATAATAACGTTCCCCTCCCCCTGCCTGCTGCATCCCATAATATTTCGCAGGGAGGCAGTAGGTACAGCGCCATCCCATAATAGCCGCCCGGGCACACGCGCTGGGAATTGTGCCACCCCATAATACTTCACTCACTGGCTGCAAAGGGCCCTGCCATCCCATAATAACCGCATCCTCCCCCTCCCGCTGCCGCCACCTCGTGGGGCACCCCCATCCCATAATATAACAACCCCCCCCCCCCGCCGCAGAATGGCTCGCCATCCCATAATACTCCTGCCACCCACCTGCCCCCCTCCGGTGGCGGAAGGCCTCGCCATCCCATAATAGTCACGGCTCTCCCTTCCCTCCCCCGCCGCAGAAGGCCTCGCCATCCCATAATACCCACAGCCTGCCCTCCCCTCCCCCATTCCCCCCCCTTTCCCCCGGGCCTCGCCATCCCATAATAGCCGCGCTAAGAGCGTGACCCCGCTCAGCTCGGCCCGGCCCGGCCCGGCTTAGTTCCCTCACCCTATGGCTGCCTTCCGAGCCAGCCCAGCCCCGGCCTCGCCGTGCTACCCGTGGTACCGCAGCGCCTGGTGCTGGGGCCCTGTCCATAAACCCACCCAGCCACACCACAGCGCGGTGCTGTACCTTCACACCTGGCCCTGGTGGAGCCTGTGCTGAGCCCCATCACACCGCCCTGCCACCATCTTGGCTCTGCGGTGGGTTTGTGGGAGCCATGCAGTGCATGGATGAGTTTTAATTCACAACATGATTACCACCATCTTTGGGGTTGTCTTCCAGGCTCGTTGCTGTGCTTCTGTTGTGTTGAGTGTAATCAGCTCGTGGTGATGCCAATGAGCTCCTCGGTGGCTGTTTGGGCTGTGCTCACTTCTTCAGGAAGGCCGAGAGAGCTGACACCATTGGGGAGGTGAAAGTCTCCAGGAGCCTCACTGTGGCCTTCAGTACTTGAAGGGACTTATAAACACGAGGGAGGCTGACTTTACACAGCCTGACAGCGACAGGACAAGGGGGGAATGGCTTTAAACTAAAGAGATTTAGGTGAGGTGTTAATAGGAAACTCTTCACTGACAGAGTGGTGAGACATTGGAACAGAGAAGCTGTGGATATCCCATCCCTGGAGGTGCTCAAGGCCAGGCTGCGTGGGGCTCTGGGCAGCCTGATATGGCGGGTGGCAGCTCTGCCCATGGCAGGGGGTTGGAACTGGATGTGCTTTGAGGTCCCTTCCAACCCAACCAACTTGTGATTCTATGGTTTCCTCCCCAGAAGGCCACTACCACCACTTTGTTGAGCAGTGGCCTCATCCGTGCTTCATCCAGGTGGGCCCAGCCCTGCCAGGAGCACCGCACCAGCCCTGTGTCCCCCACTGTCCGTATTGCAGGGCCCTGTGAGGTGCGGTCCCTTTGTCTGGTATCTGTGTCTCCCCAGCTCTGTGTTCTGCACAGCTGCCCATGGCAGATTCACACTGGCAGGAGGTGTCCGCAGGGATCTTCAAGGATCCATCTCATGGGCAGGAGGTAATCCCTTCCTGTGTCCGTGTTCTAATCCTCTTCCTTCCTAGGCTCCTTGGTGATGTCACAGAGAAAAGGAACCAAATAGATCAATGATCATCTGTATTAAAGCCTTTGGTTATCAGATCTTACAGCTCCCTTTTGTGTGTGGGGGGGAGTAGAGTGGCAATGCAGAGGGGAGGATGGGGGAAGAGAAAACAGAAAGAGTGTTTTGTGTGTGTGAAAAAGGGGAAGGTGTTTCTGGGGTCTGTGCTGCATCTCTTCCTAATTCCTTCACGCTCTGCTCTTATGGGAGCAGCCATAAAAGTGACTTGGGTATAATGGGAAAAGTACAGATAGAAGGAAATGTCTGTCAAGATGGAAAGCACTGGCCTAGGAGTCGGGAACACCCTTGGGAAGCACAGTGGGCATTCCTGAAGTGCAGCCAGGAATATACCCTAGATAAGTTTAAAAAACAAACAAACAAAAAAAGCAACAACCAACCCCCTCCCCCAAAACACAGTCAAACAAAGCAGCCCTACCAAAGCTAGTCCACAAAATAAAACAAAGTACTAGCGACAACAAACTTATCTGGGAACGTGGAAAAGTAGTCTGGGAAGGTGAAAAACAGCCTGAGAAAGTAGGATCAGGAAACATCTATGGGCTGCTCTATCTCGCAAAAGAGAAAAACAGTCTGGGAAAGCAAAAGCTAGTGTGAGAAAATGAAGAACAGCATCATCTATTGGCTGTTCCAGGTAAAACCAGAGACCGGCAGCATCTGTTAGCTGCTCCAGGTGGCGTTGTCCTGTGCCCCCTTATGTCCCTCACGCACACACACAAAACCTTGTTTTCTACACAAAATGGAGCCTCACTCAGCGCTTCCCCTGCAGGGATTTTTACACTCGAGATCTCCTGCATAGAGTAGACTCTCACTAGCAACACCTGTCTGACTGCAGGCTCATATGTAGGTATATAGGCTATATAGATATATACAGACACAAATGTAAGTACAGTTGCTTTACTGTTGTTTTATGAGTAGTGATTTGTAGTAATCTGTGATGAAGAACTTTAACAAAGAAAACATCCGTGTCACTCAATTTCAATGTGAGATGTTCTTTAGTTTCATTATTCTATGATTCCGAGAGGGTGTATCTTCAAAATGGTAGCCTTGGAATCACTCCTTGTGTTGTGTGGGGAAGGAACATGGGCTGGGTTTGGTGCAGGTTTGGTTCAGGACAGGGAACAGCAATAGGTGCCCATGAGCTTAGCTGGATGGTGAAGCTGTGAGCTCCAAGGTCCAGCCATTAGCAGGTTCAGCCTTAAGCAAAGCCCTATTTCAGGTTCCAAAAGCATCCATTGCTGCGGCATGGATCCAAGGAAACAAAGCAAAACATCATTTTGGACATTTTGCCTAGCATCATCGAAGCGCAGAAACAGCACTGTGAAGACACTGTGTTCTTGTTAGGGTCACTTCTGTTACCATCTCAAAACACTCCTCTAGTGAGTAGCACAAGCATCTTCCCCAGCAGCTCACAGAGCTTTTGTCTGCTCCTTTCAGACTATTTTTTAATTGATTAATATATTTCCCCCCCAGGGTCTGCATGCTCACAGACAACACTGCCAATCCAGAACACCAACCAGGACGAGTCCCCTGCACAACACTCAGCTGCCAGCAACAACTCTGAGGTCCCCACCCACCACCCTGCTCAGCCCTGCAGGCAGAAAAAGCAGCACAAAGCTCGGCGGGATCCAGCTGTCTGAGGAAGTTGTTTCTCAAGACCACTAAAACCATCTCTGTGCTAAATCTGAGCCAGAAGGAAACTACTTTTTCTATATTTTTTAAATTAGTATTATAGTTTTAAATAATACTAAAATAAATTGCAGAACTCAGCCCAAGGACAGAGCGAGACATGGAAAAGGAGAGTACTATCAGCTTCACCCCATGTGCTTGTGTTCCTGGGAAGCCAAACTGTGTTCCTGGCAGGAATCACCTTCTCAGTGCTTTCAGGCTGCATGTATAGACAGCAACAAGAGGAAGGACAGTACGGAGGGAAGCAAGTAGCTCAGGAGTGGGTTTGAAGAGAACAAAATGGAAACGTGTCTGTGATGGGGCCCTCCCAAGCTTCAGAAGTGACTCAAAGTGTGAGTCTGTCCATTTCCTTTTGAAGAGTCCATGTCAGCCTCCCGGTGGCAATGATCTGCTAATCAGATGGAGGATATATTGCTGCTGGCAGTTACTCCCAAACAGCTGAAGTCAACAAAAGCCAGTTGTAAATGAAGTGGCTATAGAACTTTCCTGTCTAATTCTTCCTTGTCTGGTAAGTCACGGTGTCTCACCCAGCGGTTTGCTCTTTCCCAACTTCTGAAGGTACAAAGTGCAGGATGACACAGAGCCACTTGTCATGCCTTTTAGCCTCTCATGCTTCTACTTTCAAAATGCTGCCTATGCATGGATAACAACTACAGCTATCTGACAGACTTTACCTAATCAGCTGCCACGGCAACTCCCTGCTCTCAACAGCTGTACAGCAGCCCTGCACACAGCCATCACTCTCACAGAATCACAGAATGACTCGGGTTGGCAGGGACCTCAAGGATCATGTAATTCCAACCCCCCCGCCTGGCAGGGCCACCAAACATACACATTTACTAGATCAGGTTGCCCAGGGCCCCGTCCAACCTGGCCTTGAACACCTCCAAGGACGGGGCATCCACAACCTCCCTGGGCAGCCTGTTCCAGGACCTAACCCCTCTCCTAGTGAAGAACTTCCCCCTAACATCCAACCTAAATCTTCCCTCTTTTAACTTAAAACCATTTCCCCATGTCCTGCTATTGTCAGCCCTTTCCAAGAGTTTACTCCCCTCCTGGGTGTAAGTTCCCTTCAGGTATTGAAAGGCTGCAATGAGGTCACCCCGCAACCTTCTCTTCTCCAGGCTGAAGAAGAAAACTCTCTCCTGACCCTTCTGGTAGCAGCTCTCCACTTGAGGCCTTGCAGTTTGGTTTGCTGCCTGGCTTTGGTCCTGTACTTGTGTCTGGAATTTGTAGGTGCCATACAGGAGATGTATATGTGCTATATATCACTCTGTAAAGGAGCATCTGAGGTATTTCAGAACATACATTTTAGCTCCCAGTCTTCCTGCTTATAAAACAGTAATAATACCACATCAGCTTACGGGCCTCTGGTGGACTGACTGAGTTCAAATGCGTGAAGGCTGCAGTCATAATAAACACTACAGTAAAGCGTGGGGAGCTCAGTAGCTCTATTTGCAGAGCGGAGCTTGGATATGTGCAATAAAAAAGCCAATAGATTTGGACGCTGTGTGTGCAAAAAAAAAGAAGCAAATAGCTAATTCTTTGTCGTTAGCCCTCTCTGCAAGCTGTGTTCTTCCTGCCGGGGGGAACAAAGAAGGGACATGGTGAAGAGAACAATCTGTCATTGCGTAACCAAGGACAACCGTGACACCTCTGCCTGAGGAGCCCATGGAAGGAAACCAACTGTGGCTTTCCCGACCCAAAGCGCAGCGCTCGAACGCCTCCTTGGTGCGCGTTTCCCTTGAGAACAGCACTCCCTACAGGTGTGAACCCAGCACTGATGGGGCTGGGATTGGGAAAGCCCTATGGAAGATGCGCGTGCAGATCTACGTGATGGACGAGATGACTTTGCAGTGACGTTTTTGTGTTCTTCATCCTGTACTGGGGTGCCAACAACAAAGGGAGCTCCCCTTCTCCCCTTCCACTCCCGGGACAGAGGCACTCGCACCTTTCCTTCCTTCCTTCCTCTCGCAGCTTCTTCGCTGTTATTACCATTTCTACTGGCTTGCCCCCGAGGAGGGTTCACGAGGAGGAGGACGCGAACACAACGCCGTGTCGCGACACACGACAGGGAACCTGGCCTCGCTCAGCATCCTCGAGCACCGTGTGCCAGCGCCGCCAGGGGCCGCTGTTGGCTGCGGAGAGATTCTTATACTTGCATGTATTCAAGGCCAGGTTGGATGGGGCCCTGGGCAACCTGAGCTGGCAGGGTGGCAGTCCTGGAAGGAAACGACACTATTGGCGTTATCACAAATCATTCATTATATGGCAAGTCCCGACCCCTGACAAAGACCCTTGGCTATGCTGGTTTCAGCATGTTTCACCCACGCAGCGCTCCCAGACTCCTGAGAAGGCAAAGAGGAGGCTGGGACCCTGCAGCTGTCCGCATGATGCCGGGACAGGCTGTTCTGGTGTCATGCTGTTCCCAGGGTTTGGTCCTGTCATCTGTGTCCACCCCTGATGCAGTGTCAGATTGCTTTGTAGCTCACTGATGCCTTTACTTCTTTGCTTTGCATTTTTATCTATTCTTTCTCTTTTTTTTTTTTAATCTCCAGTGTCACAAGAAGTCTTTCATCCTCACTTTGTGGTGGAAAGTTCAAACTTTCCTCTCCACCCTCGGTGCCTGGAGGAGAATGCTTTCTTCTTTCCTTGTATTTGAGGGGCTGACGTGGAAAGTGACAGCTTGCATTTCATGGCTGGCATTTGAGGGCAGGGGTGTGTTACTAGCTCCCCATCCCTTGTCAATAGCAGAGTTAAACAGGTTAAAGCACAGGCAGCTGTGTTAAGCTTTAGCATACCAATTCCAGCATAGCAAGTTTTCTGGTTATTACCGTTCTTTTTATTCTTACCTTGTCGAGAAACCTTTAGAGCTTGCTCTCCCACTGGGCAAGATACTATGCCAGCCAAACAAACAATGATCTGTGCTCAAAGATCTCTTGCGGTGTGAGAGCAGAGGCAGTGGATGATAAGGAAACATAGGGAAATGCAAGGAAAGCCTGAGCTGGTTTCGGTCAGCAGGATGTTCTGCAGCATCTGCACAGTGGTTGCCTGGCCTCTGCTGAGACTCTGTTAGCGCTGTAGAATATAAGAGATTTAAAGAAAGGCTTCAAAAGTAGCCCACGAATTACAGAGCTTCGAGTGCCTGCTCTCAGCTGCAGAGTTGAGGGCTATGGCTGCAGGTGTGTGAGCAACCAGGAGCAACTGTACAAGCAAGTGATGCACTTCTCCCTGTACTGTGCAGCCTTCAACCAGAATGTCATAGGATTCAATGGTGGGGTGGGGGTTTCTATCTTCTTTCTAACACTTCTCCATGCTTGTGATTCCCCAGTCAATGCCTGCAACACAAGAACAGGGGATCATAAAATGAATTAGGTTGGAGGGACCTCTGGAGGACATCTGCTTCAACTCCCACAGAAGGAGCTGTTGTGGAAAGCACCCAAGCTTTCAAGTTGCTAAGGGCATTTGGAATGTAACATAGATATTTTGCTGGTGGGAGACACCAAGTGGTGGGAGGTGCACAACCGGGATGTGCTTCAAAGAACACCCATAGTAACAAGATGCATTTGGAGAGTAAGTGTGGCTTCTGCTGGGATTTTTGAAGCTTTTGTTGTTGTTGTTGTTGTTTTTAAGTTGAATTACAGAATGCAGATTGTCAGTGGATTTCCAGAAAGCATAGAATACGTTTAGGATTACAATTAGTGCTAATAATAACGTGTTCCTAAATTGTCCAAACAAGAAAGCACTTCCTAATGTGACTGGCATATCTGTGCTGGAAGGCAAAAGACTTGAAATCCAAACATACTTAAGCACTTTTGCAGATAATCTCTCCAATCCATATGAAATAAGCACCCTGTTCTCATCTGCCATCGTTCTGACCTTTCACTTGTCTAGTCTTCCTTGATAAGGAGACATTTGTTTTATGTGCACATCTGCAAATGACACAGAGTGCAGGGGAGCAACGAATGGCATCTTTTCCCTATAGCATACTCGCCAAGAATACTTATTCAGCAATGATTGCAGTAGGACGTAGGGAGGCATTTGTACAGGTTGAAAGGGCTCTGGTGAAATTAGATTCCCATTTAACATTTCTGTCTTGAATACCTCTGTATTGTGTGTTTTCCTGGTTTCTGCTGTTTTAAACACACTCTTTCAAGCTGTTCCGTGTTGTAGCAATCAGCATCGTGTCAGAAGCTGTATTTAAATAGGTGAGTTGGGCACCATCATTCCCAAGGTCTTTCAGATTTGTTTGTTTTATACTCACGAAGTTGAAGCTATAAAGCAAGATAGGACTAGTGACTCATTTCACTGGGACACTGCATGCATGTTCTCTTCCTTATCACCACATGATGGAATAAAAACTTCAGTCCAACAAAGGTAATAGTGCAGAAGCAGACAACTTATTTAGCAGCCATTTTTTTCAGCTTATTTAGCTGAAAATGGTTTAAAATGCAAATGCAGCCTACACTGGGATCAGGCACTACATATAGCAATCATAGAAAATTCTTGGATATCCAAACTCAGAAACGTACCCCTTGCATGTGGCATGGCCAGCCGCCTTCTTTATCGCTAAATGATTTGATAAGATCCATTAAGAGACCGGTTTTTCAGTTATTTATAATTTTTGTCAAAATATTTGAGCTAAAATTTCCTCTCCTGGAGGTGGTGTATTTATAAAATGTTCCAGGTAAAAATAGTTCAGCTATTTTCAGAATGAAGCTACCAGAGAAGACGATGCTTTCCCATGTTCTTTCTGTGTCTGGGGGCACGCTTTAGCTTTGGCAGGTGAGCAGCCTCCTTCAGAGGAGGGCGCTGGCCACCTGATAGTTCATTCATACATGGCAAACTTACAGGCTCTGAGCAATCTCTGTTCAGCCCGGCTCTGGGGAGCGCAGTGCCTCTGTGAAGATGCCAGCTGCAGAAGGATGCCCGGAGGTGCTGCGCAAGAAAGACCTTGTCACTGTGGGCTTGTCTTGCACTCACTGGCCTGAGGCTGACCCTTGTGACTGCTCCAGGCCTGGTTCCAGTGCTGACGCGCTGACTTCCTGGGATGAACTTGGATCTGCCTTGTCACCAGGGCAGGTCTGCAATCTGTACACTCTACCCAGGAGTCACTAGGCAGGGACTTGTAACGTGGTTCATATTTCTAATTCAGAAGGTCGTCTAAGCATATGGACTTAACTCTGAACAACATTGGTTCATATTTCTAATTCAGAAGGTTGTCTAAGCATATGAACTTAACTCTGAACAACATTTCTCACCAGCTTCCCTAATCATTTCTTTATAAGAACATCAACAACAAACCCCATCTTCATATATACTACAACGAACCAGCTCTGGGGTGATCTGAGCTATGCTGGAAACCGAAGAGAGGCTCAGCTACAGTGCTGGTGGGAAGGCAGCCACTGGTCACAAGCAGGAGAGAGTAATGGGGGGTTCTGACAAGACCAGTGGATAACTGGGTCTCTCTCCTCTGGGCAGATTTATATGGCTTTAGCATACAGTGTGGGCCGAGAAGCTTGTACAAACAGTGCAAGCAAATACACTTCACTGCAACCTCAGTCTGTGACATCATTTCTCTTTGACTCTGAAAATCACCCAGACCTGAAATCAATCACTTTGCAGTCAAGTGACAAGAAAGTGCAAAGCACAAATGTCAGTGTGTTCTTCAGATATGCCAGCAGTACTGGCATTTTCCTTTTTCTGGGGCCATTGTGAATGCTGGCTGTATTCTCAAGTGTGCTAGTGTTCCCCAAGCTCTTCTGCTTGAGGGAAATGTGTAGTCACTGTGCTGCATGTGTGTGCATACCGCTACACAATCACATTTGGTGACCCTGCTTTGCTAAGGTCTGTGACTTACTGTGCAGTTAGGGATCTACTTTCTGCAAGAGCACTACACTCCTGTACCAAAAGAATCAAGTTGGGACCATGTCATCAATGTATCTGTGTTTATTGAAAACAGCTTTTAATCCTTCAGCTCTGTCTCACCACATTCACTCACGTATAGCCTGCCTTGCTCTCTGAGTTGGCTAAGTAACACTGAGCTGCTTTCCACAGCCTTGATGTAATTATTGAATGGGCCACTCTGAAACTCAGCAATGGAGCTTTCTGTGGTTAAATTTCCGAGTCCTCAATAGGGCCATTCAAAAATACTGTAGTAGGAAGTGCTGGCACAGATTCACTGGGGCAGTGAAAGTTTTCAGATGGTAACTGTTTTTCTGCTGAGGCAGAAGGTTTTCGGGTTGACTTTTGTTCCACAACCTGACTCCTAATCATCCCTATATCTGAGTGCCAGGTTTGTCCCCGACGCAGTTTCTTAAAGGTGTTACGGAAACCTTCGGTACTGAAATAGTAGATCAGGGGGTCCAGTGTGCAGTTCATACTGGCCAGCATCATTGTCACAATTAGCACCTCACGCACAAAGGTCTGCATTTGCTTCTCGACATCAATCACCCTGGCCTTTATCAAACCATATACAGCCAGAGTAGTATTGTAGGGTACAAAGAATATGACGAAGATAACCAGATTGACCAAGAGGAGACGAACTGTCTTCTGCTGCCGCAGTGTCTTAGGCTGTCTGGCCTGACAGAGCTCCCGAAAGATCTGAATAGAACAGTATGTCACAGAGGTCAGAGGCAGGAGAAAACCCAGGATTTCAGCCAGGATAACCAGAGGGAAGAGGTTTTTCTGCCACATGTCGTCACTAAAGCTTTCAAAGCACAGGTAAGTAGTCTGGTTATGTGACTCACAGTGGTTTTGCTTATGGACTATGGCTGTGGGGATGGAGCCCGTAAGGATCACGACCCAGACCACCAGGCAAAGTAGCCTGGCCACCTTGGGACGCCGCAGGTGCCGCCAGCGAAGTGGGTGCACAATGGCAATATAGCGATCCAGGTTGATGCACATGAGGAATATGCAGCTACCGTACATGTTGATCTGAAAGACAGAGCCAGAGACCTGGCACAGGGTGTTGCCAAAGGGCCACTCATGGTTGAAGTAGTAGTAGAGCCGCAGTGGTAGAGGGAGGGTGAAGGTGAGGTCACTCATGGCCAGATTGAACATGTAGATCATCACCACTGATTTCAGGCGCAGGTAGCGAACAAATATCCACAGGGCCACCACATTCAGTGTCAAGCCTGTGATGAATATCAGAATGTAGCCAGGCAGGAGGAGTTTGTGGTAGAAGCTGTAATCCTTGCATGGCTGAGACACATTGGCAGCTGACATACCCAACAGGGATAAGGAGAGGATCTCAGTGGGATGGCTGAGGCAACTGAAGATCTAAGGAGGCCCAAAGAATGTCACTGAGAGAAGTCATTCCTCAAGGAAGCTGTGGACAGGTTGTTCTCTTCATCTGCAGAAAGAAAAGTTAAGTTGAAAGGGGAAATCTCTTTCAAGATCAAAATCCCACCATATTGTCTTCTGTTGCAAGAACTCATAAAGAAACAGAATGAGTAAAATACACAGTAGAAAAGTGAGAGGTTAAATGGCAGAATACAGAAAACAGACAACAGATTCAGTTGCGCAGAATCTTGCACATGCCTCAGAAAATGCACATTGTTTCAATTAGTGCTGTGAGCACATGCATGCAAGCAAGGGACAAAACAAAGGAATGCACAGAAAGTAGAAGGGAAGGGCAAGGGGAAGGTAAGGGGAGGAGAAGGGGGAGGAGAAGGAAAGGAGAGAGGAGGAGAGAAGAGGAGAGGAGAGGAGAGGAGAGGAGAGGAGAGGAGAGGAGAGGAGAGGAGAGGAGAGGAGAGGAGAGGAGAGGAGAGGAGAGGAGAGGAGAGGAGAGGAGAGGAGAGGAGAGGAGAGGAGAGGAGAGGAGAGGAGAGGAGAGGAGAGGAGAGGAGAGGAGAGGAGAGGGAGGGGGAGGGGGGAGGGAGAGAGGAGAAGAGGGCACACACATAGAGGGAAAAAATGCTGGCTGGCTGGAACTTAAAAGATAATAACTTCATGGTCATTTTGTATCAGAAAAACAGGACTTTGTACATTGATTATAGATAAAAAGAATGACACTGCTACTAGACTCAACTCCACCCTAGTTCTCTTAAGTGAAATAACCCATGTAAATCTGAATCCCAGCTAAGGGCTTGACTAAAATGAATGAACTGTGGTAGATAGGTGCAAAGGGCCAGGGAAATCTAGCAATTTGACTCATATTTTCTAGGAATGCGAGTGCAAATGGGACCAGGACATTCATCTCAGTTCCATCCATGTGTTAGACAATGTAAACACCTATATGAGTGAGCAGGGATGACAAGCTGAGAGTTATCAGATCGCCTGACATCCTTCTGTGTCATTGCACAGGTCCACCTCCAAAGCAGCTTTCTTAGTGGTACTTCAATGTATTGTTGAGATGTATTTGAGCGGCTTTCACCTTTCTTTATAAATGATTGACAATTTTGTGTTGTAAACTTGCTTAGGTTTACAGGATAAAATGATCCGACAAGAAAAGGCAAATATGCTAGAGATGTTGGTTTTCAGTACAACCATTAGATGCTTCAAAAACACAAACTCAAGGGAGACACACCTACTTTTGCTAGAATGGAAACTCTGTAATGACTGCAGACTGAATAGACCAGGGACTGTGTCTCAACTGAGACAAACTGAGTGAGATTGAGGCTCCTTGAAAAAACACATCCTGCTCCAGCACCTGTGCCCAGTCCAGCCAGCCAGGTGAAGGCAACTTGTCTGCATAGACAAACCATTTTTGTCAGCTGTTATTCAAGAAATGCCTCTAAACAATGCAATAGATAAGTGTAGGCCATAGTATGTGAGATCAGTGGTTTACCTATGAGTATTGTTTCAAATAATGGACGATGAAGGAATAATGTAAGAACAGTGCAGTCACTCCTTAAGTTGTTGTTTTTAGACCACTGGGGTAAGAGCCATGTGGTTTCAGAGATTTACTAAGTGCTTATTTCATCATACTGCATTATAACCCTTCTTAACAGCATTTTGCTCACAGACAGTCCTTTGATGGATTTCCCCTCAAGGAAGGTTTCAGCCATTGAAATCTCCCAGATTTTCCTGTCAGGAACAGCAGTGTAATAAATCTGTTGGGTTTTTTACTTGCCATCACCTTTTCCTTTTTCTGAATGCTCTTTCTTTAGGTATTTAGCCTGTAAGCCTTTGAGACACCAGATAGCGGAGTTCTGAACCGGTAGTGTGAGAAACAGATTTCTTTTTCTTTTCTTGAAAGCGTTTGATTTTTTTTTCTTGTGGGTGGATAGAAGCACAGCAGCAAGTATCCATGAGCTGAGATTTACTAGAGACTAATGCTGATGTTAGTAAAGATAGGGTGATAGCCTCAAATTTGACGTAATGGATACTGCAATCAGTGTCAGAGCCCCAGCACAAGATGCAATTCCTCTTTGGAAAAGAGGAAGCTGTGGGAGCAGAATGTTCCTCTCCAGAGCACTAGAGGTACTGTTTTGACTGCTCGTCACTGAAGAGGAAATCTCCTGATATAGCAGGCTGGTGGTAGGGAGGCAGAAGCAATGGAACTAGTTCAATTGATGGCTAATGTTTCACAAGCCACATTCACTGTGGATATCTCTAAAAGAGCCTCAAGTACTCATTGCTCTATGTAAAAGTCGCCGAGTGGTCTCAAGTCATCAGCTGTGCATGGGGGCAATGGTAGCACAACACGAACGAGCAACAGAAGCAAAGCAACCAAAGAGATACTTTCACTGCAGTGCTCTGCTACAGGAATCATCCATGTGATGAGATGCTCAAAATCCTGAAGGAACTTCCTATTTGGCAGCTGACCTTAGGTGGCCTGTGAGATGAAGGAAGCGTCTTACCTCACACTGCAAATTGCCCACAGCCCTTCACCCAGTAGAGACAGAAAAGAGTCAAACTGCGACAGCCCTTCCTATCACACTTTCAGGTAGACAATGAATTTGTTACTCATGTTCTTGCTCTGGTGGGGAGCATGGGAAATAACGTGGACGTACAAGCAACCATGCACATGCACTAAGAAACTTCTGCAACGGAGGAGCAGAAGAAACTAAAAGGAAGGAACACTGGTGAGGGAGGAAGAGCTGCTGGTAGAGGTGTGAGATGGGGGCAGTGCTATGTGAAGAGAGAGGAAAACATGATGATAAAGGGTTGGTAAACAGGCTGGAAACCAGTTAAAGTGAATGTGTCACAACCCCCTCCCACATACACCTTCCTGTGACCACCCTATAGGGACCACAGTCATTCACATGCCTCCAGTAAGTGCTCAGGAGCTGCTCAGGGCCCTGGCTGGTATGAGGTGCTCCCAATGGCTTTGGGCCAGGCTGCTCTGTGATGTCAGGGCACCAGCAGAAGATGAGGTACAAGTCAGCCCCAAGGCAAGCACCTCTTGTCATAGGCAGCAAAAAAAGCTGTTTGACAACAAATCTTTGAGTTTGTGACTTGGGTTTCCTTGCGCAGGATGGAAAACCCTAGCTATACTTCCTTATGGAGGCTGGAACAGGCAGGCATGCCTGAGGTGAGGTTAGATGAGATGACTCTGCCTGGGCCTTGGTATTTTCTCTCCTCACAGTCCCTTACCTGAGCCTTATTTACCTAACACCACAAAAATAATGAAGTACCACAGCATTATAGAATTGTTTATTGTAGAATGGTTTGCTGGTGGAGGGGATTTTAATAATCATCTAGTCCAAGCTGCTTGCCATGGGCAGGAACATGTTTCACTAGATCACACTGCTCAAAGGCCCTTCCATCTTGGCCTTAGACATTTTAAATGATGGGATGTCTCTCTTATAACCCCCCTTTATATTTGTTAAGCTTGCAGTGAAGTTTCCCCAGACCTTCTCCAAGCTGAACAAGCCCAACTTATCATAGAATCATTGAATCGTTAAGGTTGGAAAAGACCTCTAAGATCATTTAGTCCAACTATCTACCTGCCACCAGTATTGCCCACTAAACCATGTTGTTTAGTATGACATCCACATGCTTGCTGAAAACCTCCAGGGACAGACAACTCAACCACCTTCCTGGGCAGCTTGTTCCAACACCTGACAGCTCTTTCAGAGAAGAAATATTCCTAATATCCAAGCCAAACCTTCCCATTCCTTCTAGCCTTATCCATCATTACATAGGAGAAGAGGCTGACCACCACCTCCCTACAATATCTTTTCATGCAGTTGTAGAGAGCCATAAGGTTACCTCTGAGCCTCCTCTAGCCTGAACAATCCAGTTCCCTCAGTCGCTCCTCATAAGACTTGTGCTCCAGGCTTCTCACCAGCTTCATTGCCCTTCTCTGGACACGTTCCATGGCCTCAGTGTTTTCTTGTAGTGAGGGGCCCAAAACTGAACACAATCCTCCAGGTGTGGCCTCACCAGAGCTCAGTACAGAGGAAAAAATCACCTCCCTGCTTCTGCTGACTGCACTACTTCTGATACCAGCCAGGATGCTATTGGCCTTCTTGGCCACCTGGGCACACTGCTGGTTCATGTTCAGCCAGCTGTCAACTAACACCCACAAGTCCTATTCCTCTGCACTGGTCTTCCAGCCACTCTGCTCGAAGCCTGAAGCACTACCTGGGGTTGTTCTGGCCAAAGTGCAGGACTGTGTTAAAGCTCATACACTTGGCCTCAGCCCAGTGATCCAGCCTGTCCTGTTCCCTCTATAGGGCCTTCCTACCCCCAGGCAGATCAGCATGTCCTCCTAAGTTGGTATCAGCTGCAGACTTACTGAAGATATACTCAATCCCCTCATTCAGATCATCAAGATATTAAAGAGGTTGAGTCCCAGTAGTGACACCTGAGGAACACTACTCATGACCAGTCACTGGATTTAACTCCATTCACCACCATTCTCTGGGCCCAGCCATCCAATCAGTTCTTCACCCTTTCTGTACCTGTCCAAGCCACAGGCTATGAGCCTCCCCAGTAACCTTCCCCTCAACCTTTCTTTACAGGAGAGGTGCTCCAGCCCTTTGATCATCTTTGTGGCCCTCTCCAGGACCTGGTCTAACAGCTCTGCAATCTTTCTTGTCCTGAGGGTCCCAACATGGATACGGTACTCCATAGTCATGAGAGCAGAATAGTTATGTGTGGGGTAGAGAGATGAGGTGAAAAAAAGAGAGCTAGAAAATCTTTCCAAGCATGCCACAGGGTCACTGTCTCTGGGAGTGATTTGTCATGTAATCCCTGGTGCACCCTGAAGCTGCCTGTGGATGCAGGCAGAGAACACAGAGTTGAGTGGCAAAAGAGTAGAGTGGTGCAGATGAGAACACAAATTGCACAAGCTGGTTTAGTAGATCTGCTGCCAAGAGGAAATAAATAACAAAGAATGTGCTAGACTTCAAAAAACAACCCACATAGAAATTAGAAATTGAAGCAGATTTTTGGTAGATGATTATGAATATTTATGAATTATTTTTACTCACTCTGGGTGGTATCTAAGCCTTAATTTTCACCTTTCTTTCTCTAAATATGAAGTTAGATTATGACAGTGATTAGAATAGTGGAAGCTAGCATTCAAGACTGGGCTCAAAGCTATACAACCCACAAGATGGGGTCTTGCTGGCACTGCAGCTCTGCAGAGGTATCACCCATCCTTGCCCCCTAAGGGCCTGTGGAAGAGGACTTCCAGTGCAGGCAACATGGCAAGCAAACTCTGCAGGCTCCCCACACTCTTAGCATTGCAGGACCCCAAGGAAGCCTAAGTTTCAGTAAACTCTGGGATTTGCCACTCAATTCACCTCTGTGACTGCAGAGGTGTAGAGGGTTCTCTGGATACCCTACAGTCATCTGTGTCAGCACGTGCTCCAAGCCCCCAGACCTGTGCCATCCAGCTAGCAAGCTGCCTCTGTCCCACTTACCTCTTTGTAGGAGAAAAGCCAAGGGTGCATGTGGGCTTGGTGTCTGATCGGTTCTGCCGCAGCAAAAGTTTTTGGTTCATTTGGGCACCAGGACAGCAGCTTGAATCACAATACGAGTTAGCAGGCTCTTAGGGCACTTGCTTACCCAAATCTCGGCTGTCCCCGCTGTGCCGCAGCTGGCTCTATGTCTGCAAGCTGCAGCTCATCTCTCCTCTCTCTCACTTCCTGACACACTTCATTCTGGCCACAAAGCATGAACTTTGAAGCATGATCCTATGACAGTAAGCGCAAATGTGAAAGAACAACACCCAGGTGCACTCACAGCTGAGGAGGCATGTGCTAGGTCCGAACGCCAGATAGTTGTTCTTTGCTACTATGCTAACACGGCCACCCCCACAGCTGATGAGGAAAAAGTACAACATCCCCTTCCCTATGATGTTGCCAGACAGAAGTTTGAAGTGAAATACGGGAAGTGAGAGCTTGTGCAGGCACACAGGCTGTGAGCGGCAGGGTCCCAAAATAACCCAGCTCTGCAGGGGTGTCACTGTCTGCAGAAGGCAAAGGCTACAAGCATCCCTGTCCTTAGAAGGTGCAGTGCTAGCAGAGCATGAAGGCTGGAGTAGCAGGACACTGGGGACTCAGTACCGCCTGGCACAGCTGCTTCCTGGTGACTTGCTTTTGCTTTGCAGTTCCTAGCACACCGAATGAGAATGGAAGTCATGGGGCACTCCCCACTCCCCATGTCCTTCCCCAGGACAGCTGCTGCCTGCTGTCCCAACACAAGGAGCCGTGCCCTGGGCTCCCAGCTCATCCACCTGTCAGCTGGCACAGCCCGTGTTTAACTTTCTCACACCCTGTGCCCCTTGTTCTGCCTCATTCAGGGAGCGGCGCAATGAGGAATATACAACTTTCTGCTGCTTGTACACCCTCAGAGGGGACGGTGGCACCCAAAATGCTGATCTCACCTGTTTTAGTGTCTCTCTCTTTCAACCAGACCCCTTTCTCACTTCCTCATTGCTGGGATTTTTGTTCTCACGGCTGTTTGTGTCATGGCTCTGTACCATGAAAGGCTTGCAGATAACTGGGGGCAGGGGCTTCCCCCTTTGCAAAAAGTCCCTATTGCTGTCTGCAGGGCCTTTCCCCTCCCTCTCACCCCTCACTGCTTGCACACACACACATGCCAGCCATTACCATTAGTGTCAGAGGAGCCCCACAGCATCCCTCACCCCACAAGGGATCACTCACCTCAGCGGCTCTCACATAGCATGAACAACCTGCTTCTGGGCCCAACTGCCCCTCGAGGGCTTGGCTTACAGGGGGAGAGAAGGTACCCCGTCATTCCCCACTGCTGCCCAGCTGACAGCAGGTAGGACCAGATTTCCGGGGCTACACCCCAGTGCTGCAGATCCCAACATGCCTGACGCCCTGCCGTGCCGGAAAGCAGGAGCTGGGAGCACAGCAATGCTGGAAGGATAAGCAGAGAGAAGAAAAGCTCTGCTGCAGCAGCTGGGTTTTGAGGGGATGGCTGAGCACAAATGCTTTTCAGACCTCACTGTGTGGACAGATGTGGATGAGCACAGAAAAGGGGTTAACTCACATGTGTAATGTTTTTCTTCTTGGTCAGGATGAGGGGATTGAGTGCACCCTCAGTCGGTTTGTAGGTTACTCCAAACTGGGAGGACATGCCAATCTGTCTGAGGGTAGGAAGGCCCTATGGGGGGATCTGGACAGGCTGGATCACTGGGCTGAGGCCAACTGTATGAGCTTTAACAAGACCAAGTGCCAGGTCCTGCACTTTGCTGGAATCTGGGCCTGTGTGAGGATTTTTACATTCCTGAGCCATCAGCACAGCTGGAACTGGCCAGATGAGGTAACAGCAGTCTTTGCCCCCAGGAGGTTTCAGCCCCACGGTCACACAACCCTACTGAGAAAAGGAGTAGCCACCACACTGTGCCTTGCTGGGAGGAGGGAACCCTCCTTCCTGTACCTTCATAGCTGTAGCTATGAGGGTAGAGAAGAAGGATGTCCAGCCTGGAGGAGGCAGATGAGGGAATGTCAATAAGGACAGAAGTGGAGCTGAGAGAAGTGGCAGGTCTTCCTGATTCTGTGCCCAGGGTCTGACTGACATGGCAGGGAGATACACTGTCTGGGTGACAGTGTGTCGATGAAGTTTGGTCAGGGCCAGGATGGAGATAGTGTGACTTCGTGTGTGATGCTGAGCCCATGCATCGTGTCCTTGCTGTGACCTGGTTGCAAACACACTTTGCACTCATACTATCTGGATTGAAAAGTCACCTGGGGAGGTGCTGTCTGCAAAGAAACAGGCAGATCTGTGAGAAAAGGGTGGGAGATGAAACCTAGGCAACACAAATACAATGCATGAGAAGGAGCATCTCTGGGAGCATGAAGGGAGTGAGGCAGTGACACTGGAGAGCCCAGGCTGAGGTGGCAGAGCAGTGCTGGCACCTTGTGGAGGTGCACAACTGCTACTGGTGAGGCAGCGGGGCTGGATGGAGTCCATGGAGATGACAGCCCGGAGAGGTCCATTGCAGGGGGGGAAACAGGGAAAGGTGTAGGGGAAGCCTGCTCCCTGCTTGGCATTCTGCCTTCAGCCTCACTGGGTTTCTTGTGGTTTAATTTATTTTCAATACAGTGTTGGAGGACACAGGCCCCAGAAACCTTTAAACCTTAGAAATAAAGCGGCTGTGAAAGAAAGCAAAGTGAATACATCAATTCCTTCCTCAGAAACTCTGTTTAGGACCTGCAGGGCACCTGGCTTTGCTCCCACTGGGCAGGCAAGGTGTAATACCCTGATGGAGGCCTCGTTCTCAGAATAACATCACCCAAACCATGTGTGCTGCAGTGAGTGAGAGCCACCAGAGAGCCATAAAGGAGCAGGTGGAGAGCTACCTCTGACTAGAGGGGTCACTGTGGATGTGACAAAGTGGCAGAAGCAGAGAGAAAGGAGCAAATCAGGTTTATGGGCTCTTTATAAAATACCATTCAGCCTTGATAATGCTACTGATTGATGTAAGCCGGCAGGGTCAGGAAGGCTAAGGGTTGCTGGGGACTCTAAATCCATATACCGGGGCCAGCACCTTTCCCAGGCTCCATCTGGAGAAAACCTTTTCAAGAGGAGTTTCAGTGGGCAACAAGGTGAAATGCTGTTAGATGCAGCTCCCCTCCTGATGTGCTGGTGTCAAGGATGCAGAGTAGGTGCTCAGTGACCACAGACAGCTGACTGGCTGACATGGAGCCTGGAAAGAGCTGTTTGGGTTCTCCGCACTGCCACAATTCCACTCAGCCTCCTCTGCTGTCCTGCACCCCTTGTATGTTGCCCACCACTGCACTTCATCCTTCATTGAGGCTGAGGAACCTCTGGTGCCAGCGCCTTACTTCCTCCTTTCCCTCTTCCTCACTCAGAACGTGGTAGGTCTGGTTTGTGAAGCAGCCACGGCGAATCACCTGAAAGAAGAGCCCGAGTTCATAGAGTTGGTACCACTGCACTTCCTAAGATATGAGATAGTCCTCTGTTCAGCTCTGAGGCTTTGTTTCCAGTAGGAAGTTGGTGTATGGGGGAGATCCTCCTTTGTGAGAGGAAATACAAGGACAGCCTAATGGATGGAAGGCTTCCCATGGCTCCCTATCTTGACACTCTGCAGTCACGTATCAACGCCTGTGCAAATCCCACTGTTCAGTGGGAAGACAGCAGGCCTTCTGTGCTGTTGGCACCCCTCCCATACACACCCAACTCTGTCCTTTTGGAAGGAAAAGCATTGACAGGTGAAGTCCCGCAGGGACTTGTGTCTTCTGTGCAAGCATGGACCAGACTGCCCAGTGAAGTTGTGGATGTTCTTCCCTGGAGATGTCCAAGGTTGGGCTTTGAGAAACCTGGTCTAGAAGGAGCTGTCCCTGACTATGTTATGGGGTTGGAACTAGATGATCTTAAAGGTTCCTTCTAATATAAACCATTCTACGATTCTATGCCCAGGCATGGAGGAGAAGGCAAATGAAAGTAAGGGATGGTAGAGGCTGCTTCTTACCCTCTGGTTGTAGAGGCTGTGCTGCAAGCACTGGTAGCTTTTGAAGGCGCAGTAAGTGGGGTGCTGAACTCCACCCGAGTCGCAGATCTGGGGAGATGGGAATGAGAGCCAGAGAATAGAGAGGAAAAGGAGAGGTGGAGCACCCTCCCAGCACCCACCTTGCTTGGAAGATCCCCCGCTCGGAAGGTTGTATATTCTGCCTGCAGCCAGAGCATCACACGAGGGTCATCGCAGCCCTGGGTGGCTATCAAGCTGCACCAGTACTCTGGTCGCAGGCCTCTGTAAACCTGTGTGCCAAAGTACTCCGAGGACTCTGGGAAGCTGGTCTGCAAAGAGGTGGGATGAAAAGAGCCGCGCATTTCTCCCTCCTTCCCCACCACTGTGACCATCTCCCTCCTCGGAGGCCAGAAGGAGATGCAGCACGCTCAGTACCTTGTTGCCTGCAGCCTGATGCTGGGCTGAGATCTGAGGGTTGATGTATGCGATGAAGCCACCTGACTTGCAGTGAACGCGCCTCAGGTTGTAGATGCTCTGGCACTGCTCCATTTTCAGTGAGCAGAAAGCACAGGTAGGGCATAGGTCCACATGCCGCCGCCCAAGGCTGTCACACACCTAGGGAGGTGTGATGGTCAGGTCAGGGGGAGAGGCTGGGGAGCCCTGGACCCTGGTGTGGGTTTGCCTAATTGACCCAGATAGGTTGGCTTCTTCTAGGGTGGCACCTGTAATGGCAGTGCCTACAAGCACTGTGGACAGTACTACAAGAAGCCCTGCTCACAATGGGGGTCAAAGGTGGACATCAGCATCTTTACCGAATTTCCAAACCCAAGGATTTTTTCTTCCAACTCCTTCCATGCCAGGGTGACAACTGAGGAGACACAGACTCCCTCCAGCACTGCATAGCACAGGATCATCACTGCTTCCTTCCTCTTCAGGGCAAGAAGACTGGCAGAAAAATGAATAAAGAAGGTCAGGTCTCTTCCCTTGCCATGAGGTAAGATAAGCTCTTAGGTGAAAACAGAAGGGGAGGAAATCAGCTCTAACATAAAATGTAAAGGAATGATTGGATGTTGTGTTGAGGGACATGGTTTAGTGGGAGCTATAGGTGATAGGTGAACGGTTGGACTGGATGATCGTTTAGGTCTTTTCCAACCTTGGTGATTCTATGATTCTATGAAAAAGCCTTTCTGAGAAAGCCTTGGCCATCCTGCACAACCAACCTTTGTAACATGGATGGGGTTTATCAGGAACATGGCAGAGGAACTGGGGTAGGAGCACAGCTTTGGGGATTTTCCCACTATCACCAAAGCAGCCGCTGTGTAGTTTTATCTATCCATATTACAAGATCTTTGTTAGAGTCTGCTGAGGGCTGATTATGGGACAGTCCCATTGCGGTCTGGAGAGTACTATGTCTCTCTACTGCTCAAGGCAATGTTTTTGATGGAAAGAGGAATGAATTGGTAATAATGGTGGTGAATTAACTATTCACCCAAACTCATGCGGGAAGTCACAGGTAGAAAACAGGACAGTAGGATAACAACAATAAGAATATTTTATGTCTCAGGAACAGCAGAAATTGTAGGCTATTATACAAGAATCATGTGAATTATCAACAGTGATGCAGAAGACATAAAAACACTCATTAAATTTCTTTCCTGTGACCAGGGATAAGTCCCAGTGATAAATAGATAAACAGGCAGCAACTGATCATGTTAAGATGTTCTTGAAATCCATTAATGTGCTAATGTGTATGGAGGAGTTTCCCTGAGATTGGCAGAGACCTCAGAGAAGAAATAGGTGGAGAAACTGGAGGAAGGTCATTAAGACAATATTTCCCAACACCTGGAAAACATTCATAGAGAGTGGGAGGGCTAAAGGAGCTGGATGTAGCTGAGCGAAGGCACTGCTGAGTGAGCACTTGGTCTGCACCACTGCCTGCTCCTGAAATGAAGGGAACAGCTCCAGAGATGGTTTCTCTGTGTCTTGGAGGTATAATAAAGATAGCCCGAATTTCAGTTAGGAATGGGGCTGTAGGTCAGAAGTAATTATTCAACGCCCCAACAGCGAGCAGCGAGCAGCAGCAAACGAGCATGTCGGGATCTCTGAAGAGCTTCTCATTTAGATACTACAAGAGAACCTGGAAAATCTTGGTCACAAAAAATATCATGAATGTCTCCATGCTATTTTTTTTAAGATGTTATGGTCAGAATTGTTTTATCAGAGTGCTGCAGATGCTGCCTGTGCCTGCATCAAAACAAGAGAAGGTGTTTCTTCAACACACGGTGTTGTGCCGCACTCTAGACAGGCTGCAAATAGGATTCTGGGGATACAGACACATGGATGAATTATAGCAGTGCAAACCCACAGCACATCAACAACATCTGCTGAAAAAATGAAGGCACTTCAAAACCTGGAAACTGATGTATTGCAAGACTGTTTCTCTCTCACTCTAATACACCACAGTACAAGCGGCCTGGTCGGATGTTTGAGGAGGGAAGATTCCTTTTTCAGAAGGAACAAAATGGTGGTCAGGTGAAGTCCCTGGTGACTGGAAAAAAGGTAATACCACACACACTTTTAAGAAGGGCAGAAGGGATGACCCAGAGAGCTACCAACCCTTTAATACCTTCATCAGTTACACTGACTGTGGGATCAAGTGCACCCACTGCAAGTTTGTAGATGATGCCAAGCTTTGTGGTGTGACTGACATGGCCAAGAGACAGAATGGCATCTAGAGAGACCAAGACAGGCTTGAGAAATGGGCCCAGGTGAATATCATGACATCAAGAGGAGGGCCACAAAAATGTCCCAACAGATGGAACACCCCCCTACAAAGACAGGGTGAGAGAGCTGGGGCTGTTCAGCCTGAAGAAGAGATGGCTCTGGGGAGACCTGAGGGTGGCTTTTCAAAAGGGGGCTATGAGAAAGAAGAAGACGGGATCTTCAGAAGAGTCTGCTGTGATGGGACAAGGGGAAATGGATTCAAACTAGAAGAGGAAAGATTTAGATTGGATATAAGGAAGATATTTGTAAGATAGGAGTAACGAGGCACTGGAACAGGATGCCCAGAGCTGTGGTGGAAGCCCTGTCCTTGGAGACATTCAAGGTCAGCTTGACAGGGCTCTGAACAACCTGATTTAGGTTGCAGATGCCTCTGTTCATTGCAGGGGAGTTGGACTAGATGACCTTTAATGATCCTTTCCAACTCAAAAGATTCTATGATTCTATGAAAAGAATGCAAACTGAGGAGAGCAGTGACAGGTACCAATTCAGGCAGAGCTGGAAAGAATGAAAATGTGCCAGCACAAAGAGAAACAAAGTCCATTTACTATGGAGAGAGCAGTTCCAAAACCTGTAAGATCCTTTGTGTCTATTCCTACATCCCATGAGTCCATATAATCTCTCTCTATAAATATTTTATTTATTTATTTTAATTTTTCTATTCCTTTGTAAACACTCTCAGGAAAGCTTTTGAAATTTAACAAGAAGTCCCTCTGGTCTGTGCTGATCCCAGATGAGGATTCTGCCTGTGGCTGTTTAATGCAGCCTCTTCAGCATTTCATTGCGACTGAGCACTGAGCTTCCCTGGGAGAGGAACCAGGGGCAGCCCCTGGGTGCACCTAATGCTACTCCTCTGCAGTGAAGTGCTCTCTGAGTGAGAATTACCTAACACTTAAGAGTTTTTCTCTAGAGCGGTTGTTGCGGAGCAGCCCAAGAGAGCCAGATTTCAGTCTGTTGTGCTGATAAGCCTATGGCAGCTGAAGGCAGTCTCTGCCAGCACTCAGAGCCTGATTGCTCAGTTACAGCTGGATCTTAGGCTTTAAATACCAGCGAGCTACCTGGGTCAGCTTGGTAAGACTCACACTCTTTGATTAATGACCCTGAGAATTCCTCTCCAAAATTACCTGAAACGATTTACCCACACATATATCACTGTTGTTTCACTACTCATTTGCTATTCTAGTGGCATGTTTTGATTTTATTGCTTCTTTATCATACCAGCATGACCAAACCATTACAGTGAGAAAGACATTAACAGTCATTAAAGATGATACGAATAGCTCTAGTGTTTCCATCGACGAGGTAGAAAAACAGTCTTGCTTTCTAAACTTAAAAAAAAAATAAATCACAACAACAACAACAAAAAAAGATAATAGTAACATGAGGCTTAGAATGTGTTTGATACTAAATGGTTTCAACAGGCTTTGCTTTTTTCCTGCACAGTACTAATGCAACAAGTGCTGCCCAAGCCAGATGTAAACAGAGAGAACTACAGGGAGAAGGGAGAGAACTCAGCTCCTGCCTTCTTTAAAAGGACTGCTTCCAATAAGCAGCTATAAAGCATCTGGTGAATCTTGATGACCTACTTGCTCTGAACAGACTCGAAGTGAGGAGTGGGCAGAAGCCTGTGCTTCATGACAAACTTCAGACTCATAGACCATACCCAGTATAGTCTATCTCCACAGATCAGAACGTCTTGCACTCCTGAGCACAACTCACACTTTGCTGTTGACCACATATGCAAAAACACAAAGCTGTGCTATAGCATCCTTCACCTATCCAGGAAGTAGAGTCATGCCATCAGCCTGAGGCTAACAAGAAATTACGCTGCTTTTGCTTTCACGTCTATTTTCATCTCTATCTCTGTTTTACATCTCTGCTCTGAGGCTGGCTGGCCTCAACGGTTGCCATTTGGGTTGGTTTACCAGCTCTGTTTTATGTGCACCTGGGCCACTGCTGGTTTCCTTCCCAGAGACCACAGTTGGCACTGCAGTGATCAGAGATGTTACCCGCTGCTACTCATAGCAGCACAGAGCCTCTTGGTGTGGTCACAGAGATGTTGTAGCAATGGTGAAGTCTCATCCCAGCCCAATAGCACTGCTGCCTGATCCCTGTGCTCATCAACACGCTGCTGAGGAGAGAAGATAAGGAGCAAACAATGGCTTTGTGACTTCTGACCTGTGGGGATTGCTGCAGGAAACCAAAACCACTGAGGGAAAGTTAATGTGAACAGATTCAGAAAGAAAAAGAGTATATCTCAAGTAAGACATGGCATGGTTATAATGTACTGAAGCCAAAAAGGGTTTGTTGATGTATCATGTAGCCCAGAACAATAATTATCTTCCAGTCCATTCATAACAGGAGATGTTTAACGGTACATATTAGGAATAAATCTTTTTGAGTCAGTGAGTCTGAGAAATCTCTCTCAAATTCTTAGCACGCGGGCTGAGGGGATCTCCAGCCACCTGACATCACCTCAGAGTGCCAGGGATGTCTCAGCAGGCTGTGCATGCCCCAAGAGCAACGGCACAAGTCAGCTGGCAAGTACTGGACACAAGAGTCACTGGGAGCATGAAGCATTACACTGCATTGGTCCATGCACCAGGAATCTGGCTGTGTCAGTGATACTTGGGATGCTGAATGGGATGCAGGGGTCATACAGGACAAACATTGCAGCAGCAGGAATCTCTGGGAAAAGGGCAAGGCAATTCAAATTGCATATAGGCAGCTTCGTGGAGAAGAAATACAAGGAGGTAAGAAGCAATTTAATCATGGGGCAGAAAGCACAACAAGGAAGAAAAAAATGAAAATAGATATAATAAGCTGCATCTTTTTTTCTCCATAATGAATCACTGCTAGCAGAAACAGTACATAAGAGTGCTTTGAGTTCTCAAGCTGGTTATTTGGCTGTCACTGCCATCTGTCCCTCAAGGTCACAGCCAGCCTCACTGAGTAGCACAGAGCAGCTGCCACAGGCAGGGCCGAGTGAGGAGGGATGGGAGTCCTGCTGGACATGAGCCTGCAGGGCAGATGTGCATCCTGAGTTCAACAGCCAGGTCACAGCTACGTGCACCCGGTGTTAAACCCAGTGCTGAGCAGGAGCCTGCGTGCCAATCGGTCCTACCCATCACTGCAGGAATGGAAATGCCTCAAAGCATGGTGCCCCTTTTTCAGGTCATGCTTTGAAGTCCCTTGGAGAGGAGGCAGGATGTGGTGAGCAGTAAAGCTGACAGGCGCAGCCTAGCTCGCCTTTTTATCTCACTTGAGTTTAAGCTTTGCTTAGCGTGATTGATGGCACTCGGCTGTCAGGTTGCAGACACAGTCAGCATTAGTGTCTTTGAGGAACTCTGCAACAGAATAACGAGTGTCATCTGCAATCACAGCGGTCCCTCTGTAATCCCAATATAACTAAATCAGAGCAAGGCACAATTTCAGAGGCAGGGAAAAACAAACATATCTTCAGTGAAGCATAATTTCGCCTTAGACTACATATACCAGGAAATGTTGGCTGGGCAGTAAAAGCCTCCTGCAGTGTTAGGAAGGAGGATGACATAAGTTACAACCTTGTAAGAGAGCAGTTACGGTTCTAAGAACGTGATGCAGTTACATGGAGAAGTGGGATCTCAGGCTCAACTCCAGCAGCGTGTGGTGTTTGCAGAAGGCACCACGTGTGCAGTCATGCACAAACCGATGCGCTTACAGGAAAGTCACTGCCCCGAGACGAAGAGAAGCTGAAATGACGTATCTATGAAAATCACATCCTCTGTACCAAAGTACGAAAGGATCAAAAAGCAAATGTGAGGGTAAGAAAACGATGCTTTGCAGACCTTCTCTATTTGGGCTCAGCAGCCCCACCTGCCTGAACAGTGACGTGGATGGATTCTGTCAGATCACCGCTAGGTCAGAGAAATGGAGAAGGATGCACGAAATGACTGCAACAAGCTGGACTGCCACAGGCCCAGTGTAGGCCTGGTGTGGGAGCAGCTTTGCTGTGCGAAGTGTTAAAATGCAAATGCTTTCAAAGCCAGAACTACAAACAACCTAGGGAGAGCAGTGCCCAAATCCAAAGTGCAAAGACATGCATGTGCTTGAGGAGCAGTACAGGTCCTGCCAAGGCTGGAGTAAGGTTCTGAGCTCCAGAAACCCTCACACTGTGAGTGTGAGGAAGCACCTCCTGCAGGCGGCCCAGTCCGCCTATAGGTGGGAGCTGAGAGGAAGGTGAGCACAGTGTGGGGAAGTGCACAAGGCAAAGCCCTTCCTGCACACAGCTCTGGCCCAGACAAAATGCAATTCACTCATGTCACCAGAACAACAACAGAACACTTGTTAGCAATGTTCACTCGTGCAAGGGGAGGGAGGTGTGCAAGGGACTTCCCATGCATACACCTGCCCTGGATGGGGCTTGCTCCCGGGTGTTCACCCCCTGTTCAGGGCAGGGCCACTGGCAATGCTGCTACCAATGCATGAGGAACAAGCTGAGTGCATGGCATGTGGCAATGAATCAGCACTGCACCAAGTGTGGAGCTGAGTCTGCCTCACCTGCCAGGGAGGGCCATGTTCTTCATGCTCTCCTTTGTGCCGCTGGTCATGCTCCCCAGTTCTGAAGCGGTGGCAGGGACCTCTGTGCCAGCCTGGGTCTCCAGGGAGAGCGCCGTACTGATGAGCTGCCAGACGCCACGCTGCAGGCGGTGCTCCCAAGTGCTCTCTGCCCAGGCATGGGGTTGCAAGGGGGCAGGGGCAAGTGGGACCGGCTTGACAGTTGGTGGTACAGCTGGGCCCTTGTCATTCACGGGTCTGGGCAATACTGGCATGGCTGGTGGGATCTTCTGCATCTGTGGTTTCTGACTTGACAGTGCATAGGAGTACTTCAGGAGCATGTCCACGTTGGAGTGCAGGTGGCGGTCAGCAGGAGAAAGAGGCCGCTTCTCTGGTGCTGGGGAGAGAGCAGGACAGGAGGGTTGGGGTCAGAGCCATTCCAGCAGTTGTTCTCCAGCAGCACAGAGGGAACCCTTCTGAGGGCAGCCAGATAACTGCCTCCCCTCTTAGCAGAACCATGACCGTTCTGCACAGGTGCTTCCTGCTGGACTAGGACTGGGGATCTACAGCCTCTCTGTGCAACCTGTGCCAGTGCTCCATCACCTGCACAGCACAGAAGTGCTTCCTGGTGTTCAGAGGAAACATCCTGTGCTCCAGTTTGTGGCCACTGCCTCTTGCTCCTTCTCAGTCACAAGACTATTCTGCAGGCCAGGAAGAGGGAATTCCCTAGGCAGGGTGCTGACGTGCCAGCACCTGCATGTCTACCAGTCCCACAGTACAGCATAGAACCAAACCTCACGCCCAGTTTTTCTGGAGGGAAGAGCAGTTATGGGCAATCATCAGGTAATCAGAGGAACCCAGAGGCATTCAGTGCATCTGCACCTGCTTCTGTAGGAGAGCTTCCATCTTTTGTCCAGAAGTCCGCATCGTAAGGTTGCTGCTGAAGGCCTTTTGGAATAAAACTTGGACATGGGATTCGCTGAGTGGAAAAGAGAGAAATAAGAGTCCCTTCCCCTTCCCCTTCCCCTTCCCCTTCCCCTTCCCCTTCCCCTTCCCCTTCCCCTTCCCCTTCCCCTTCCCCTTCCCCTTCCCCTTCCCCTTCCCCTTCCCCTTCCCCTTCCCCTTCCCCTTCCCCTTCCCTTTCCCCTTCCCCTTCCCTCCCCTCCCCTCTCACCCCAACAGGGATCCTCTTCCTAAATCTGGCCCCTTCCTTATCCCAGCTGACATTTCTCCCTCGTGGCCCCAGTCCCACTGCTCACCTTGACATAGAATTTGCGCTTGGAGCAGCGATACTGGGCGAACTGGCAGAAGGTCTGAAACCATGGTGCCTCAGGGAAGGCAGAGCAGACAGGTCCTAGGGATGGGTGAGAGAGAAGGGAGCTAGGGGCAGGCTGCAGGCTCAGCCAGAGAATGACTGGAGACCAGCATCTCTCAGGGAGATGCTTGTGTTTAGATCATGCTTGTAATGAATAGTGGGTTAAAGCTGTCTGCCCCCATGTGGAGATCACAGCTTGGTACTGCTAAGACTCCTGACATTTGATGCTACATTTTCCTGTACTCTCCCCAGCGGTTCAGTTCACCCATCTGCCCTTATCTACATGGCATCTTTCTTTTTACAGAAAACCAAACCTCCTGTTTGTAGAATGCAGTAAGGATTCTTATTCACTAAATCAGAGAATGGTTTAGGTAAGAGGACATCTGGATGTCACCCAGTCCAATGTCCTGCTCAAACAAGGCCACCTACAGCATGGTCCCTTAAGGGTGAAAACAAAAAAGGCAAGTAGCAGTGTCATGGGTTAAGAGATGACCAGACCAGGTCTGGGATCACCAGGGAAGACAAATGGAACAAAATACATAGGTCACTCTGAAAGTAATGCTCCCTATTTGCTGTTTCAATTCCAGCTCATAGTGGTGACATCCCATCTTGTCACCATTAATGATATGATCCAAGAAACTGTAATCTTCAGTCTCATATTGGTTCAACAGGTCCTGACAAACTTGCTTCATCCACACTTCCATGTCGGACTCCATTTTGTCAGACTGCTCCTCTGCTGCCATCTGTTGCAAGAGAATATTGGCAGGAAGGTTCAGTCTCTGAACATCCATCTCTGACATTGTGGGTCAAAACAATAAAATAGGAAGCATTACTTTCGGAGCAGTCCTTGTAAGTTGGTAGTGATTCTAGCCATACCAGGGTTAGTGGAAAGTCCACAGCACCAATATGGTATGGGCAAAGTCTGTGCCTGTCCACACCTGTACAACAGCATTGAAGGGCACTGCTGACCTTACTGGCTCAAATCTGCAGCCCAAAACCCAGGGAAATTGCTTATTGTTGATTGTTGAATCTGGCTGTTAACTTTGGCAGAAGTGATGGATAAACCCAAACATGAAGATGGTCATCAATCAGGAACAGGCCATCTCTTCAGGCTTTGCGGCCAGCTCCATGTGCAGGAGCTCCAAGCAATGGAAGGTTTCCAAGTAAAGAGCAACTATTTTACAATTAGATCTTCACTGAAAGATGGAGCCAGCCAAGATGCTTTTACACCAGTGTTACACCAATGTTAGGAAAACTTCCTCCTGGCTCAGTTCATCCATGTAAAAGAACACCAGGATGGGAAGTGAGAGGCCCAGAGCAGAGCAGCAGCGGAAATGTCTCCAACCACTACCATGAGACGGGAAGCCCAGGACCTCTCCCCATGTCTGTTGGTGCAGGATTGGAATCATTCCCCTGGCACAGCTGCAGAAACAAGCAAGAAATAGTTGCCCTCAAGCTGCAGTCCAAATAAGCAGAGACATTTGGATAATCATTCATTTCATTGACGTTCATAGCTAAATATAAAGACATATTTTTTTATGAGAAAATTGCTCTTATTTTTTTTTTTCCTCAGAAGAAAAATACAACAGAAGTAGTCCCAAGTTTTTCAGCTGCAGAGATATAATTATGCCACTTAAATTCTCTGATGCAGGGGTGCAGGGAAAGTATGATTGCAGAGATTTAAAGGGTGCTATTGCTATGGCACTTTCTGAACTGGGATGTTTCTTGGTTACAGAAATGTTAAACACTTTACAAAGCAGCTTATCAGCTCAAGGTTTCTTAAAGGCCTATGAGAGCCTTCTGCATTAAACCCTAGATCTATCTGGAAAGAGCTGTTCATTTCAGCAAGGCTAACCTGGGAGGAATCCAGAGGCACTGCAGAAGCATCCAAGGATGAAGTTAGTTTAGTAAAGCCTAGATGGAACTGAATCAGTCCAGAGATGTCAAGGATAATGAGAAGGGTTTATATAAGTACATAAGTAACAAAAAAAGACCAGGGATAACGTGGGCCCATTTCTGAAGGAGACCGGGGACCTAGTTATGCAGGGTATGGAATGGTCTGAGGTTCTGGACACCTTCTTTGCTTCAGTCTTTACTAGCAAGAAAAGCCTTCAGAAATCCCCGGTCCCAGAAAACAAAGAGAAAACTGAAGCTGTGTTCTTGGTGGAAGATGATCAGACCAGACAATACTAAAGTGAACTGGATCCATGGATTTCAACAGAATGAACTCTCAAGATGGCGGATGTTACATGTCAACAACCAGATAATTATCAGGAGCCATGCTAGACCAACAAGACGAGGTTCTACTATGAAATAACTGATGAGGGGAGAGTGGTGGATATTGTCTACCTGGACTTCATTTAAGCCTTTAAGGCTGGCCCATAAGATCCTCATAGAGAAGTAGTCGATGTGTGGAGGAGATGGAGAGGTGATATAACAGCAGCCCGCAATGACTTGGAGGAGTGCTAAAGAACAAGAAATAAAAACTTCTTGGTGGTGCCAAATGAAATAAGAAAGAAAAACCTGCAGATTCCTGCTCAAGAAGTTCATACTGGACACTTTTTTGTAAGAAAAATGGCACAGTACTGGAAGCTCCTGGAGAGGCAAACAGACCACCTTTGGAGGTGTCCATAACTTGTCTGCCCAAAGCCAGGCTGATCTAGTGCTGAGATGATACTGCTCTGAGCCTGACTTTGGACTACAGACCCCAAAAAGGCCCATCCCACCACCATTCCCACTGTCTGAAGGCATTTGGACAGATATTACTTCTGGAAATGAGGTGGTCCCAGCAGCACCCTGAGGTATTCACAGTGTCCTACCTTCGGGGACCTGGCCATGGTTCTCCTGCTCGTCCAGCCGCAGGACTGCAGGGCTGAGGCAGCCGAAGGTCTGTCGTAGGTGGCAGGATGCTTGGGCCTTCCAGGTTGGCCACAGGCTGGAGAAGAAGAGCTGGTACTCACCGTCGGATAGGGGGCTGCCCACGGGAGGCACTGGTGGCGCAGCAGAGGATGCCAGCAACATCAGTAGTCCTGGGAAGACAGCAGGATGTACTTCCTCTCTCTTGCCTTTGGCTGGAGTCCCCCTTCACTCCTACATCCCCTGTGCCACCTTCCACTCCACATCCTATCTTAGAGCCTCCAGATCCCCCCCCCCGTCTGAGCAGGACTGAGGGCTGGAAGGGAGAGCAGGCCCAACACGGTGGTCTTGTGGGAGGCGTGGAGTAAGAGGAGGAGTGGGATGAGGGGACAGCAGCCTGGGGAGTCACTCACCCAACAGGGAGGGCAACCTCAACATTTCTACCCCTTGCCCCAGCACTCCCGTCCTGCTGGGCCTTCTGCTTGGTGGCCATGGCAGCAGTGGAATGAGAAGGGGATGGCATCACAGCTGGGGCCGGGAGGGACAGAGCCCTGCTGGCACCAGTAAGGTGGGAAAGGCTGGTGGGAGTTCACAGGGACACGAGGTGTGAAGGGCTGCTGAGGAGACATGTAGACACAAGTCCCGCTGGTTCTAGTGAAGTGGGAAGGGCTGGTGGGCACTGGAGCGACCAGTGTAGGAGACCTGAGGCACAGGCTTATGATGTGGGAGTGTGAAGGGGCTCTGGCATGACCATACCAGAAGGGATGAAGGAGCTGATACAGAGAGCAGCTCCTCCTCTGGCTGGATGTCTCCTGGTGTGACAGAGAATGACCACAGTCATCATGGGCAAGGAACTATCAGTGTGGCTGCAGAGCAAGGTCTGGCACAGCCGCAACAGAAACTGCATCTGTAAGCAAAAACCAGGGTGGAACAGCAGTTCTCAGTACCTACTGCATCACCACAAGGCCTAATCTGATCTGAGAGCTGCACGCAAAGCAGAGTGTTGGACAGCCCAAACAGCAGGTAGCCCCTGAAGAAGTGGTTTCCAATGCAGATCGCAGAAGATGCAAAAAGCTCTGCTTTGTGCAGCAGCTGCAGAGAGAACTGCAGATATGATACGCTGGCTGCCCTTGCAGGGCACCAGCTGCCAGTGAACAAAGTGGCCACACAAGCTGCCAGGAAAGATCAAACCACTGCAGCCAGGCACTACAAAGGCACCTGGCAGCAGCACAGAGCTCAGGAGACAAGCTACAGTTTGCTCCAAGAGGTCCTATTGACAGGCAACACTTCCAAGAAGCTTGAAGTCCAACCATTTAACAAGAGCACTGAGTTTTAGGGTGCTTTTATAGCATCTTTCAAACACAGCGAGCAGGAGACATTTTCTAGCAGCTTCTTGCCGCTCCCAATAAAACAGGCAACAAAGCTCGAGCTTTTCCCATTTCTTCTTTTTTCCACTGCAGAGTTGGAGATGCATTTTAGACACTTCTATGGCTTTCAGCTGCCCAGACTCATGAATCACTCTGCAGTGACAGCAGAGCCCAGGCTGGCTTCTGCCATAACTGAACATCTCCCTGGGGGAATATAGTGCTGACCTCAGTGGCTGATGGAAATTCATGACTGAGGAAAGCACAGCAATTTGGCACGTTACACAGGGTTATCATGAGAGCTCCTGTTTGGACCTCCTGTTTATGGCATATAGAAGGAAGCAAGAATGAGTGGGCCACAGTCCCTGAATGTTCACTGAGAACTCAAACATGAGGAATATGCTGAAGGAGCTGACAAAGGAATCACCCTTGGTTGATGTTCTAGTAACAGATCCTAGGAAGAACTACTGAGTATTTAGAAAAACTATGCTTTGATGTGAGGGCGGGTTGGCTGCGTTGTGCCTCCCACGTACATAAAGGCTTTCTGAGGTTGAGTCCATCCTACCTCTGTGAGCTACTCTGGGTTCGGTTCAGCTTGTCAGGAATCCTTCAGGGAGTTCTTACAGTCCACAATCACACAGAACAGCATTGCACAGTGTGCAGCAGGCAGGGAGGTGGTGAGTGCAGGGTAAGCTGTCTAGCTATGATTGTGCCAGCTGGCTCTGAGACACCTTGTGTATTTCTGCAAAGACTATTTCATCTGCAGGGCAAGGATGAGGACGGGATAAACGTTTTGGAACAGGAGTCATCAATGCAGAGAGCTGCAGAGGCTGCTCCCTGCTGTGGGGTCACCAATTGCAGCTGTCTGCAAGGTACAGCACAAGAGCAAGATTAATTCCAGCATTTCCTGATATCTGAGGGCTATCTTGGCACCAGTAAGGTTACACTACAAGCTCTATCATTCATGCCCTGGAGCAGATTCGCAGCCTTGTTTTCAGAAGATAACATTTCCTGCAGATATGTTCTTGTGCTTGTCTGAGCGGAGCGGGCTGTAACCCCCAGGCCTACAGCACATCCTGCAGCAAGTACTGCCAATAGCACTGGGAGACGGTCTGTGTTTTCCCTGTCACTGTCTGATTGCTGTGTCCCCAGACACCACTGACAGAAGCAATGCCTGAAAGCCCAGGAGCGTAGCTTACAGACCTTTCCTCCTCTGCTACCAGAGAACAATGCCCTTTCCTTGATCAGGATCAAGGAAAACATCACAGGATGGAGGTGAGAACAGAGAAATGTGCTGGATATGATGCATTGATGAAGCCTGACCAACAACCACTGTGCTGGGGTGGTTCTGTGAGCTGCTGATGGCCTGGCACTGACCTGGGCCCTGGCTCTGCTGGGGCAAAGGGGAGCGTGGAGCCAGGTCAGAAATGGGGCTGGCATCTCCACAGACAAAAGCATGAGACAGCGTGGTGAATTAAACCAAAATGATACAGATGGGTTTAATAACAGGTTACCTAATCTCCACTCTGAGTTGTACTTCATTTCTGTAGGTTTGCTGTCACTGACTGAGAGCTATTCAAATATGCCGGTAAATATAGCTTTTACATTAAGATTAGCACTCGTTTTAACTTAGTGGGTGCGTTAATCTATTCACACTTACATGAGCACTATACAATAATAATATGCATTAATTCCGATACCTAATTTACATTTTATTTCATTAGGAAATAATGAAGCTTTTTTTTTTTTTTTTTTTTTTACTCATTTAGAAAATTGAGTATTTAATTGATTGCAAAAACAGCATTTAAAAATTGTTTCTTGAACTAATAATACAACCTTGAATGAACTGCTCTGGCCTTATAGGCAGGTGGGCTTAGGGCAGAACAGCCTGAGCACAGCAGCCAGGTGTGAGCAGGGGGCTGGGCAACAGAGCTCCAGTGGTCCCTCCCCACCTAAATCTTTCTGTGGCAACTGAATAGCGTCGTTGAAGCTTCAGAACAAGGAAATCTCATGGTCTCACACTTTTTCTGAATGCTTGTCATCGATGTGTAAAAACTAATTCCAGCCTGTTCTCCTCCCGGCCTGGTTTTCTGCTTTGAATGAGTTATCCCCTCAATGGCAGTGACCCAATCCACTGAAATTAAATGGTACAGAATCTAATTGTGCAGAAAGCAAACCTGCAAAAACAGACTGAAACGGACAATTTACACAATACTTTTAAACCAGGCTGTAGGAGCTTAGTGTTCAGTGTTTAGGTTTGCCTGTCCTTAAGACACAAGCAAAAATGTCTTTTTAAAACAAAGGTTTTTTTTTTCCTAATGTATTCAGAAGAATAGACATAAATTAGCATATATTAATCAAGATCCTTGACTATTTTTATAAATGAAATGCATTTTGTTTGATAAAACATGGATAAATCTCCTGATACTGCAACTACTAGGCAGCAGAGTTGGAGGAACTGCAGTGCTATTAACCTCAGAAACACAAGATCCAGTTTCTGCCTGGGCCTAAAAGTAAAACCCTTTGCACACATTTTATGCAAGCAAAGCTTTCTGCAAGATCCTTAGCCAGAAATCTGAACTATCACTGACAAGGATAAGGTGTTCTTTAAAGCACTGCAGAACTGAGATTGGTGCAGAGTGTTAGGAGTTAATAAGGAAGGAGTCTGAATCAGACAGTCAAGAATAATCAGAGCCGGATCTGTATACTGGAACATTAGGAGAGGACAGAATGCAACAAGGACTATTTGGCACCAAGCTTGCACCACAGCATCCTCCTTGGATACACAGCAGAGTTCTGCTCTTCAGTGTTTGCTGTTCCCTTGAGACCATCCCCAGCACTTCTGAGAGCATCAAGTTCAACACCAGATCAAGACGGTCCCTCTTCCCCCAGTATTGCCCCTTTGAGGAGAGTGCTGCAGCCCTTCTTGCTTATTCCTGCTCCTTTAGAGAAGTCAGAGATTGCACGTTGCTATTTGCTTTGTCAGCTCTTCTGGCCTTACACAACAGGGAAAAAGTACACCCGTAGTCATTTATACAGGACAACTGCTCAGAGACTGCTGAACCAGCCAAGTCTGCTTGGTGCAGGCTACCGGTTCCAAGTTCACTTGGCAATTTGGATTATCACCTTAGACAATCCACAGCTGGGACATGAGCAATGTGTCTTGCCCTGCTCCAGCAGACACAAGACATCAGTGATCCCATTGCCACTTTGCACGATGACTCACTGCGGCTGAGGTGAAAGCATGAGATGCCCTTCATGTCCCCTTATGGAACCTGGAGTAAGAATCACCCACTTCTCTGCAGATGCTGGAGGGGAGCAATCCCATTGTTTTTTGCATCTACCACCTCCTGATAAGTTGCATCTGTGCAATGAGAAACATCCTGGGAGAACCTGGTCTTCTTTTCAGCCATCAGAAGCAAGCTGTCTCTCAGGTAAAGATATTTTTCTTCTCTGCTGTCAGCTTGAGATCTCCTGACTGATTTGGTCAGCATCTGAATCAAGCCCTAAGCTCATCAGCAACATCACCTTCTTCTTGGAACCACACAGCTGCCACTTCCTATCTAGCTTGCCCTGCTACCCACACACCTCACCCACCTGAGGACTGGCAGCAGCCCGGCTTTGTAGGGGAAATGATACCAGGCGACCTCCAGGAGTCCCTTCTAATCAGTGTTTCCAACTCTCAGATACGTATATTTATACATACTCATTTTCTCATAAGAATTCACCCCCAGTAATTTCTGTGAACAACACCAAAGTCTGCACTTGCTCTGCTGCCTGGGAATGATGCCCACTGTTAAGAAAATTGCATTGCTAGAAGATAAGCAGGTCGTTTGTGTGCATAGCCAATTTTTATTAGTAAATGTGCTTACAGAAGTCCTACCTCTTGTAGTGCCGCATGGCTCCAGCTACTGAATCTCAGCTTTGACTTTAGTCATTAACTATGTCATTACCAATTGCTCCAAGAGGCAATTTCTCCAGCTCCATTTGAGAAGGTGGTTATGTTGTGCTGACTGCTATTGCAATGAATCTGCCGACTACCCAGCTCTATTTAAAGGAGTTTGTGATGACTCTAACATAGCTTCTCCCCTTCTGAAGCGTTACAATAAAAACGAAATAGACTCTCTGGATACTTACCTGAATGATCATTCCCATGATGGGTAACTATTAAAAATGACCTTTCAAAAAAATAACATCAGGTCATTTTTACTCACCCGAGAGAGCTGAGGGAACTGGCAGAGGTGATAGCCGAGCCGGGGCAGAGTGGCTGCAAGACTGTGTAGAAGAAACACACCTGGAGGTACTGATTGATGCTCGGCTGAACATGAGCCAGCAGTGAGCCCAGGTGGCCAAGAAGGCCAATGGCATCCTGGCTTGCATCAGGAACAGCATTGCCAGCAGGAACAGGGCAGCGATTGTCCCCCTGTACTCAACACTGGTGAGGCCGCACCTCGAGTACTGTGTCCAGTTTTGGGCCCCTCACTGCAAGAAAGACATTGAGGCCCTGGAAAATGTTCAAAGAAGGGCAACAAAGCTGGTGAGGGGTCTGGAGCACAGGCCATATGAGGAGAGGCTGAAGGAGCTGGGAATGTTCAGCCTGGAGAAGAGGAGGCTCAGGGGAGACCTTATTGCTCTCTATAACTTCCTGAAGGGAGGTTGTAGTGAGCTGGGGGTTGGCCTTTTCTCTCGTGTAACTGGTGATAGGACTAAAGGGAATGGCTTCCCGCTGCACCAGGGGAGGTTCAGGCTGGACATCAGTAAACATTGCTTCTCTGAAAGATAAGTCAGGCAGTGGAATGGGCTGCCCAGGGAGGTGGTGGAGGCACCGACCCTGGAGGTGTTCAAGGATGTTGTGTTGAGGGCCATGGTTTAGTGAGAGCTATTGGTGATGGGTGGATGGTTGGACTGGGTGATCTTATGGGTCTTTTCCAACCTTCCTGATTCTGTGACAGATTTTCTTTTTGCTACTTCTGGTCAAAACGCTCCTATTGACCTGGAATTCTCATTTGTTTTACAGAGCAGCAGTTACTTATAAGTTCTGCCCGTTTCAAACCTAGGCTGGTAACTTCCAGCTGACTTGTGGCAGTTCCTCTTGACATCCCACGAGTCCAGCAGAGAGCTGCTGCTTTTCCAGCATTTCAAACCTGTCAGGTTCTGGATCCCAGGCACCTGGGGCAGCTTTCATGGGGCTACGAATGCTATTCACCGAAGATTACAAATTCACATTGTTCTCCCCAATAGACGGAGTTGAAAATCCTCCTTACTGCTTGCCTGGGAAATATATCATTCCAATATGACACCAGCACCAACTCATAATAAATATTTTCCGAACACTTCCACCTCCTCTCATTACAAACAATTCTGCTATCTGCAGTTGGTAATGGACACGTGCCATGTTCAATTACACCAGAAACAAAAGACATTCTAAAAAAAGCTGCTTGTGTTTCCAGCCCTGTCACTTGCAGGCTTTGTTTCCAATGGCTTCAATTTTGTACTTGGTCATTTCTAGCTTCTATTGATTCTACTATTTTCTCCTTTTTGGTGATTGAATTTTGCACAGTTATTGCTTTCATTCCTTTTCTTTCAATGTTAGTTTTTAACATCCTTTCTGTCATTGTAAGCCATTTACAAATTCTTGGTTTTCACACATATTTCTGTCTAAATTCCCACTTTCAATACCCCTCTAGCACACACTTCCCAGAGAGCTTCCAGCTAATGCTGGCTGTCACAACCCAGAGGCCAATCTCACCAAAGGCTTCCACCATCCTTTGTCATTCTTGCACTTGGCACATATGCAGTTTCTAACTGCATCATATCCTGCCTTTACTCTGTTCAGAACTCATTTGGTCAGCGGACAATGGAAGAGCCACTAAAGCCAGCTATCAGGACTGTGTTGAGGCCTTTGACTCAGTCCCCCATAACATCCTTCTCTTCAAATAATGTGGTTATGGATTTGATGGACGATTCAATGGAAAGAATCCCTACAAAGAGAGAGCATGAGAGAGCTGGGGCTGTTTAGCCTGGAGAAGAGATGGCCCCAGAGAAAACTGATAGCAGCCTTTCAACATTTGAAGAGGGACTATAAGAAGGAAGGGACAGACTCTTTAGCAGGGTCTGCTGTGACAGGACAAAAAGCAGCTTCAAACTAAAAGAGGGGAGATTGGAAATAAGAAAGAAGTTACGTACAATAAGGGTAGTAATAATGCACTGGAACATGTTGCTCAGTGAGTTGGCGAAAGCTCTGTCCTTAGAGACATGCAAGGTCAGGCTGGATAAAGCTTTGAGCAACCTCATCTAGCTGTAGATGTCCCCGTTAATTGCAGGAGAGTTGGACTAGATGACCTTTAATGGTCCCTTCCAACTCAAACAATTCTGATTCTAGGAACTGATTAAACTGATAAGGGCCAGCTTCAGTAAGGAACATCTCCTCACTTGCCAACATTACAGCACTACTTTATTAACAGTACCTGGAGTTTCTGGCAGCAAAGTGGTACAAGGTGAAGGTGACTCACTGGGGAACAAGTTAGCAGGATATCTAAAAAAACTTGTCCACATTCTTGGATGCAAAAGCTTTGCGCCGATGGCTTATTTTCTTAGTTGTACTGCCCGACAGCCATAGTGAGGGCTGGTCATCTCTGTTCTTCCTCACTCATTTAAGAGAGATTACAGATGAAAAAACAACAAAAATGAGAATAAGCATCTTGTCATTTGTGGGGATGGGACTAAGGAGGCAGATGTTTTCCACAGACACTGGAAAGCTTAGAAATTCTTTGACCAAGTGTATTGGATGTATTTTAAAGGATGACCTTGGCAGAACGTTCAGTATTATTACATGAAAAAAGCTGTGCTGCACTCATCAGTGGAAAAGCTGAGCTGAGAAAGATCTAAGAAAGAGACCAATTACTTACTTTGGAGGTGACAGCAAGACAAAACTGAGCATTTGTTTGAATGAATTTTATTTAATTCTATAGTATACAAGTGGGATTTTGGATCCCTCAGCTTTCCATCATCAACATAATGGAGAAGCCCCACTGTACTAAAGGGAGGGAGAATTCTGGAGCCAGAAGACAGGCTAAATCAAACCGTTTCTCACCACATGGCCAGAAATTCTTCTTCCTTCATACAGTGTGCTTCCCAGGCCAGCAGGTTTACCCCAGGAGTAAGAGAGAAAGCTAGCTCTAAACTCTCCTTCTTCCTCCTTGCCCCAATAAAAGAGGCTGCTCAATGCCAGACAAAGTAGTGGAATGATTAAAGATAGGGAGTACGTTAAAGTTTTCAGTCTCTCAACCAAGCTACTAGATTAAGCAGTGGCCTGGTTACTCCCTCTCTCCTGAAAAAGATCCAGGAAAATAGAAGACCTAAAATGCTGAAGACTTACCTCCTTTCCTTCCCCCATCCCATAGCCTTGTTCTCTCAGCAGAGAGTAGGCAATGAACTCTGAGGAGGCTGAAGGAAAGCCAAGGAAAATCAGGGGCTACCTGAATCCCTGGGAATCTGGTGGCTACCCTGGTGCCCTCATTCACTCCCTTTGAGGTTCAGAGACCTGTTTGGAATAGTACACAGAGAGGGCCTCCCTTAAGGATTTGGAAGCAGCCAGGGATACAGAGCACACTGGAACTGCCGCAAGGGTACACACCATTCCAGGGATGGCCCAAACCACAAACAGGGCAAGACTCCCCCTAGCCAAGGTCCCAAGGGCTGGGGGAGCTGGGACGAGGCCCTGGCAGGGGGAAGAGAGCTCCTGCAGCAGTATTCAAGGCTCATGGGATTTTACTTCTTCTTCCTCTCCTGGGAACAGCGAGGGCAGAACCTGGTAGAAAGGAAAGCAAAAAGCCAGCATTTATGATCTGATACAAACACTGAAATCACAGTTTCAAAGGATCTTTTCCACGATATCAAAGTCTTATTCAAATTTTCCTTCTGAAAAAGTCTTATTTTCTCCTTTATTTATTTATCTCTTATTTTCTCTTCTGTCACCCACGACCTCCTCTTTCCAGAGACCAATGGGCCCTCCAGAACGTTTGTTTTAATCACTCACTCACCATTTTCCTCTTGGTTTTGTTGTCAGACCCACACAGGCAAAATGAAACCATTCGATGGAGCACTGTTGAGGTGGAGAGCACTCAGTTAAAAAGCAGTTCTCTCTTGAAATCATTGTTTATGGTCTGCTGAAACTTCCCAATGCTTAATCACGAATTCTGAAATCACTAGTAGCAACCCTAATGGGATCTGCTGGGAAACAGTCTCACACTCAACCTACACGTTGTTCATAAGCAGAATTCTCCCTTGCTGAGTACAGGGCAAAGAAAATATCAGTCATATTAGGGAAAACCCCAAAGAAAGCTGCACTTAACTGGCCAGTCCACTGCTCTTCCCAGCTGAGCCCTGCTACTGTCACTGCCTCTATATCAGGCCCCACCCAAGCAGCACAAGACTCTCCATTCCCTTCTCCCCCACGTCCATCAACTACAGGCTCTTACATCTGGGTTGTCGCAGCCAATCATCTCCCCATAGGAGACCTGGTGGCAGAGGCAGTAAGTAGGCTCATTGGGGTCCACAGGCATATCCAATACATCTGAAGGGTGCACATTTCCAAATGTGACTGAAGGCATCCCATATTCTGTGCTACTACAGGAAAGAGAAATAAATCAGGTCAGTAAATCAACTAGCATCATATCTCCCATTACAATGCCCTTGCTTGCCAGAGACTGCCACTCCTCCTTTTTAAGCACATACATCCACATCCACTGGGGTGATCTGTCTTCCCCTTCACGCTACAATCCCTTGAAAAAAACTAAAAGGTCTCCCTTTTTTCTTTCCAGGGAGAAATATACAACATCTGGTCTGGGTGGGGATTAAATTCTTCATAGGGAAGCCTGGCTAAGTCTCTCTTAGTCTGATTTGTAGTGCTGCTCCTCATTCCCCCAAGCGTCTTAAATGCTTACGTGCGGACAAGCTTTAATTTCTTTTGGGCAGTCTTTGGTGCCTCTTCATCAGAATTCTTCCCTTTAGAGCGTGCACGTGCAGCTTTCTTCTCTTTTTGGGCTCGGCCCTCTGGCAACAAGAGAAAAAGTTATTGCATATCCCATCCTGTCAAAATAGACACCCGACAGTAACAACCTCTTCAGCACCAAAATGCACTCCTACTTCAGAACGTACATTGGCTTTGGGCCACACACCTCAGCTTAATTTTATCTAGTGGCCTTGAATACGCTCACACAAGAAGAGCCCTGGTCACCATCTTTTTACCTGTCCTTCAGATTCCAGCGTAACAGTCTGTACCACTTCAGTGCCTGCCTTCATCCCCACCACTTCCACAGTCACTTGGCTGCCTCCTGTATCAATCTGCAGCCCAGTGGTGGTACTCACTCTTCTTGCCCTTGCTGGAAGAACTGTCATAGTCACTCGATTCTATCTGCTTCTCCTTCAGGTCTGCTTCAAAGCGAGCAAGATCTGTGTCCAGCCGCCGGATGTGCTTATCAACCTGCAAAGACAGTGATCAGGAGTTACCACAGAACAGAGCCCAAGACAGCAAAGAGGACAGGGTACAGGGCTTGCTCTAAGAGAGGGAAAGCAAGAGTGGGTGAGGGTTGAAAGAGAGAGATCAGGGTCTTCAGCACAGCCTTTCATGAAACAATCACTAGACACTTCCCTTCATACCATCTCATAGGTCTGCATAGCCAGCTGAACCTTGTCATCCCCAAATTCTTTGCATTTCCCGTAGGCCTCCTGGATTTGCTTGAGAAGCCCCAGTTTTTCCTCTGACGACAAAGTCCGTGCATTGCTGATATACTCAGTGGCCAACTTATCAATCTCCGACTTGAGGTCTGAAACAAGTTGACCATTGAACACATAAATACATGTACATACATAGGCACTATAGTGTCTTCTGTTAAGAAAACTGCAGGTTTCCTGCTTTTCCCCGAGGTCCCAGTGATGAAGGCAAAGGAAGAAAAGCCATCCAGGCTGCATGATTCCTTTCCCATCACAGAAACCATCTCTAATCCTCACCTTCTGTTCTCTGATCCAGATCTCGCATGAGCTGGAAGTTTCTCTGCAGTTCAAAAGGCAGATTCTCAATACCTGCAGGGAAAGGAGAATATGTCCAGAAGTCAAGTCCCTGTCCACAATGTCAAAACAAAGCTAAGTTAAACAGTACTAACATGTACATCAGTCCAGTGATTCCCAGAACCCTCTCCTAGTTAACACTAACGTGCCTCCAGCTGCTGTCAACCATAAAGAAGAAAGACTCTAAAACCTTGATGTATTTAAGCCAGGAGTGCAATTCCATAGCGCCAGATCACAGAATGACCCAGGTTGGAAGGGACCTCAAGGATCATGTATTTCCAACCCCCCTGCCTGGCAGGGCCACCAAACATACACCTTTACTAGATCAGGTTGCCCAGGGCCCCGTCCAACCTGGTCTTGAACACCTCCAAGGACGGGGCATCCACAACCTCCCTGGGCAGCCTGTTCCAGGGCCTCACCACTCTATCAGTTAACAGAAAACCACCATGCAAGGGCATGAATTAAAATACGCAGTAAAGCAGAACTTGTAATGCAGTCAGTCATTCTAATGCTGTGTATCCATCCAAGAACTCACTTCACTAATAAACAAAATAAAGAACAGCACAACAGCTGGTAAATAATGCCATTTTGTTATTTCTATGAGGAGATGTCAAAACTAAAGCTGATCAAATGCTTATTCACTGAAAAGCGAGCCCGGTTTATTACTTATTTTAACAGACAGAAATAGGAGACTTTGCAGAACCAAAGAACAGCTCTGAAACAGGATGGAACAGCAAACAGCAGCCTTAACCCCCTGCTCCTTGTTCTGCCTTCTACGCCAAGACCTCAGTATGGTCTGTCCTGCACGTGGAAGGATGCTACACATTGTGAATAACAAACCATTGGTACAGCTCTGAACAAGCGACATGAAGCTGATAGCCAATTAATTTCCAGCACACCGCGCTACTCAGCCCCTAGTCATCACCAGATGCTCAGCCGACAGAGCTGATCAAAATGATTCTTATTTTGCCGTGCCTGTCTAACCAAACTGAGACCGACTGTCACCACATTAACCTGAAGTCCAAGCTTGACTGTTGTCACCCTTACACCTAATAGACAACTAAATAATAATAATCTTGCAAGTCGGTGCTGTTATTATTTACTGACTGCAAACCTTTCCATTTGCACAGCAAACGCAACATGGTCATGCAGCAACACGCTATTTTTCCCTCCTCTCCTCCAGAATCCTAGAGAGAAAAACAGCATTTGTTCTTGTTGTGTGCACAGGACGCCAAATATGCCCAAATCCCAGACCATCTGAATGCCTGACCTGGTAGTTTTTAAAAAGAGATCGATGTAATTTCCTTTTTCTGCTCTAAATATGAGCTCATAAAAGCACACGTTCCATCCCGTACCGCTTTCCCCCAGCAGCGCTAGAAACAGTCAGATACAGAGGATACAGTAGCACAAAAACCGGTGGGTGGGATGCTGTGCTCTGGACAGAACAACCCTAAATGAGGTTACGGCTAAATTTCACACCGATGCACCAACCGCAAGAGAAACTCGGACAGGACTTTGCTGCTGTTTGAGAACTTGAAAGGAATCATGCCCTGGTTTCTGCAGCAAAAAGAAAGAAAAAGACAAACAAAAAGTGCCTCCAGCTGTCACACACATCAGTACGTGCCCTCATCTGGAAAGCGTCCTTTCTCCTTTCAGCTCTACAAGACAAAGCTGCGGCTAAACAAGTTTTAACTGAGCAACTCCTATGGCAGGTAGTTTACCTGTGTATGGGGAAGCTTTCTTCTCTCTGCAGCTTAACCCAAAGGATCTTATGTGTTCTTAGAGACAAAAATACTAGTAATAAATAAATAAATAAATGCTCTTCATTGCAGTATTTACCAGTGGTCTGAACACCTACTGAAATTGCTTGGCAACACTTCAATAGTCCCATAAAATATAGATGTCTTGGTGGCCTTTCACTATTGAGTTATGATGTCAGCGGATAAAGAAAGAGCAACTGATGTCATCTATCTGGACTTGCACAAAGCATTTGACACCGTCCTGCATGACATCCTGGTCACCAAACTGAAGAGAAATGGATTCGATAAATGGATCACCCACTGGATTAGGAATTGGCTGGATGGTCACCCTTAGAGAGTTGAGGTCAATGGCTCAACATCCAAGTGAGACCAATGATGAGTGACGTTCCTCAGGAATCAGTGCTGGGTCCAATTCTATTTAATATCTGTGAAGGCAACATGGACAGTGGGATCAAGTGCGTCCTCATCAAATTTGCAAAACTGAGTGGTGTAGTTGACGTGCTAGAGGGAAGGGATGCCATTCAGAGGGACCTGGACAGGTTTGAGAGGTGGGCCCATGCCAATCTCATGAAGTTCAATATGGCTGAGTGCAAGGTCCTGCATCTGGGTAAGGGCAATCCCAAATACTGATATGGGCTGGGTGGAGAACAGTTTGAGAGCAGCCCTGAGGAGAGGGATTTGGATGTGTTGGTTGGTGACTCAACATGAGCTAGAAATGCACGCTTTGTGCCTGTATCCTGCATTGCATCAAGAGAAGTGTAACCAGCAGGTCAAGAGAGGCAATTGTGCCCCTCTGCTCTGCTCTCACCAGACCCCACCTGGAGTGCTGTGTCCAGCTCTGGGGGCCCCAATACAAAAAGGACATTAAACACGTCCAGAGAAGTGCCACAAAGATGATCAGAAGGCTGGAGCATCTTCCCTATAGGGAGATTTGGGGCTTCAGAATGGAGAAGGTTCGAGGGGGACCTTATATAGGTATTCCAGAACCTGGATGGAGATTATAGGAAAGCATGGACTCTCACTACTGTAACTTCACTCATTTGCACAGATCGCAGAGAGCAATGCACAGCCCCCAGTGCACCCTGCATTCCTGCCACAGCACGATTATCCTATGCATCAGCACACATCTCCAAGTTTTTGCCTCCCCTTCCTTTCCTTACCTTGTTTTCCTTCTCTATTACAAGTTAAAACTTTCTATTTCTTTCTCTTTCCCAGGTCCTTTTCCCTTCATCATCTCTATTCTTCTCTCATCCTTCATCCTCTCCCTTTGCCATTCACAGAATCACAGAATTGTAGGGGTTGGAAGGGACCTCTAGAGATCATCAAGTCCAACCCCCCTGCCAAAGCAGGTTCCCTACACCACGTCACACAGGTAGGCGTCCAGGTCTTGAATATCTCCAGAGAAGGAGACTCCAGCACTCCATTCCCTCCACCATTCCTGTTCTCATCTCACCACATATAAGCGACCACACTATCATTTCCCAAAAGAACCACGCAGCCCCTTAACTTTCATTCTCCAACCATTAGAATCTATCACCACCTTCCTTCCTTCAAATTAAAACAAAACAGAAAACAGATCAATAAAAATAACACATGAAGAGTTGTCAGTGCAGGCAACCGGCATTTAAACTTCAGCTACTGAGCTGAGATGTTAATTCACACCCACAATAAGCCAGCCCATGAGCCCATGGAATTATACAACTTAGTAACTTGCTGTCCTTCATCCCCTCACTGTACGCCTTTCAGCAGTGCCAGATAATGGGTTTGTACTGCGAGTGTCCACACTTCTAAAGAGATCTTTCCTGAAGAAAGAATCCACGACCAAGACAGCAGGCAGCACTGATACTCTCACACAAGGGAACTTAATCCCTATATTAAAGATCTACCTCAATTTCAGAAGTTTGCAGGATATGGAAGACTGGCACATCAAATCAGACTTGAAACACTCCAGGCATTCCCAGCCCGTCACAGATCTCCAAGGGCACCACCAAAGAGATAACAGGGCTGTATGACAAAATGGTTGCACCAGATTTGCTTTTGGTAAAGCGATGAAACACAGAGAAAACGCAGAATGTTTTGTCTTGTAAAACCATTTTGTGTGAGCTCTGGAAAAATTACCAGTCAACAACAAAATCTATTTTTAAACCAACCGGCCATTAACAGTAATAAAAGTATTAGCTGAGCGTGGGTCGTGCCAGTAGCTTTCACACAGAAACAAGCGATGCCTATGAATCACCAAATCCTCTCCCTTTCATGAGATCGTTTGTAATTTTCCACAGACCATATGTGCTGCATCACAGATGCAACTAATCCAAAGACTCAAAAAGGTGAAAGGCATCTTTCTGCATGCTACACTAAAACAATGTTTAACATAGAAACCATTTATTAAGAGATGTGTGCATCTGAAGTATAATGTGAGAAGATTGAGAAGCAGGAACTGAAGGATATGGCCACACGCTGCATTGGGGAGGGCATATCCCCAAACTGGAGTTGTGTTTCTTTCTTAGCACCTGAAACCCACCCAGGCAATCAGCTTTCCCAGGTGCTCATTATTATGACACCAGAATGCTTTCTCACAACACTGCTATGGAATAGCCTGCTTCCCTCATGAATGGAATGGAAACATGCTTCTTGAGATGCCTAAAACTGCTCCAGATTCACACAAGTCAGAACTATCTGGTCAAGGTAGATTTCAGTTGTCCCTATGTGCATTCTTCAAGTCTACTTCTCTAACTACAAACGTTCACCCAATTTAAGGGAAGAATAATCAGTTTGAGAAGGAACAGACCGCTAGGACAGTAAGACAACAGTCTAACTCCTGATACATTCTATCTAGTCTTATGTCAAGTAATACATTTAGGGAAAGTGACAGATAAACCCTATTAACGTGCCTGTCATACATCACTACGCTCAGTACCGAGTCTTTCTCATCCCTGTCTACTGGTTGTAAAACTCAGTCTTTCACTACTTCATCTCTGCAGCTCTTAATATACACTTGTGCTCCCCACAGTAAGGAAACACTGCATCCCCCACGCGCTTCCTCTTCATTCATCTCCTTTCCTCTCTCACCCAGCCCCCATCCTCCCATCTACCAGCTATCTTTGTCCTCTTGTCCAACTTTTCTCCCTGCTTTTTGCACTCTCCTTCTTCACAGCTCCTAAATTAATACTCTTGCCTTCTCACCACCAGTATCTCTTCAGCTTTTCATGGTTAAACGTAACTTCTTGTGGTTCTTGACCTTCCTTAGTTCACCATAGATTCCTGCTCATCACAGCACTGCAGCTCCGTCCCCACACAGCAGCTCTGTGCTGGAAGAATCAAGTTCAGACAATTCCTGAAGAACCATGCTCCAGCGCTTCCAAGTATATATGCCAACAGATGGCAAGAGATGTAACTTGGCCAAGTAGACTGAAATAAAAGCTACATACCAGGAATATCATGCTGAAATACACCAAACTTTTCCATCTCCAGTGCTGACACCAAATCAGACAATGTGAAAACTGCAATCACCAAAGAGGTGACCTGATCTTATCTCATGAATACATTCCTTCAAGAGCAACTCCTCCAATCCAATCAGTTGACTTGTTGAAGAACACGGGGTGGTGGTGGGGGGGGGGGGAAGAGGCTGGAGGAATATACATATGTTCTAAGTTTCATCCTCCCCATCCTTTGGGAGGGGCATAATTTCACAGTATCACACAGTCTCACAGTCTGGTGCGGGTTGGAAGGGACCTTAGAGATCATCGAGTCCAACCCCCGGGATTCGAGCCTCTGTGTAGCAGAGCGGCACTTCTACCACTTGCGCCACAGGGGGGGATTCGAACCCCGGGCCTCGGTGTTGCAAGGCGGCATTGCTACCACTTTGATAAAGTTATACACAACTTAAAGGCGTGCAATATCGTACAAGGGCTCTATTAGAATTACCAACACCGCCACCGTTTACAGAGCTCTTTCACCACCAAAGTAAGGCTGTATTTTTTAAAATACCAGCGAAGGCAGCTTCAGTAACTATCTAACCGCAGGCAGATTAGTTGCCCTCGGCTTCATTCCACCACCGGACCCAGGAAGGCTCCCGAAGCCACAGCAGCCGGCAGCTCCTCCAGGACAAGCCGGATAACGCGGAGCAGGGCCGGGCTCCCGAGTCAGCTCCGCCGAGCCTTGCCCCGGCCAGCAGCCGTAGCTCCTGCCGCCGTTTCTAAGCAGCAACGAGGGAAAGAAGGAAGGAGGGAGAGAGGGATGGAGCGCGGCCGGCAGCCCCCACAGCTCTAGGAAGCCTCTCAGCCAGACGCCGGGCAACCGGACAACGCTGCCGCCCGTGGTGCTCGGGGCAGCCGCGGTCCGGCGAGCGCCCAGCAGGGCTCAGTCCCCGCCCCGAGGCACGGTCCGCCTGTCCGTCCTCAGCCGCGGCCCTCGGCCCCGCCCCGGCAGCTCTTACTGTCCAGGTAGTGCTCCAGGTACATCCCCGCCGCCATCTTGGGCCCCCACACACCGGCGCTTCCGGCAGGAGCCGGACACCGGCGCCTTCTCCTCCCCCCTACCGGAAGCAGCTCTCTCCCATTCGCTTCCGCTCCGTTGCCGTCGCCATTTGGCACAGCCGGGGCTGCCTCTATGTCTGCTCTATGTGTGCTCTGTGTCGGCGGAGCGCTGTGCTCGGGGCTGCCCCACGGGGATGGGAACGGCCCGTACCGACCTTTCACCGCCAGAGGTAAACGCGTGTCATCCTCCTCCGTGCTTGGAGAACCGACCCTCATCGCTTGGTGCTTACCAGAGGTCGCTCCCCTAAAAGCATCTGTATGGAGCTGACTTAAGAGCTTTTGGAGCAGGTCCCGAGGAGGCCATGAGGATGCTCAGAGCTCTCCCTGCTATGATGAAAGGGTTGAGGATTTGGACTTGTTTTGTTTGGAGATGAGGATGCTCCAAGGACACCTCACTGCAGCCTCCCGGTACTCAGAAGGAGCTTAAAAACAGGAGGGAGAGCAACTTCTTAGATGGGCTAATAGTGATAGGACGAGGGGAAATGGTTTTAAAGTAGAATAGGAGAAAAATAGATGTTAAGAAGCAATTATTTCCTCAGAGGGTGGTGAGGCATATGCTGCCCAGAGAAGCTGTGGGTGCCTCATCCCTGGAGGTATTCAGGGCCAGGTTCGATGGGACCTTGGGCAGCATGAGCTGGTGCGTGGCAACCCTGCCTGCAGCAGGTGGGTTGGAGCTCAGTGATCCTTAAGATCTCTTTCAACCTAAGCCATTCTATGCCTAACACAGGTAATTTTACATGAAGATGCTTCCCTGGCTGGAATAGGTTCAAGGCACAAGATCAACCACTGCTATCCCCCACCCAGTCTCACACATTGATAGTTGAGTAACTGTAACACATGCTTAGTCCCGAGGGTTATTACCATCCTCCTCACAGGACAGTTTACCATTTCAACTACATCCTATTGCTAACATGGTAACCTAATCTGACAGAGGATCTGACTGTACTCACAGAAGGCCTGCACAGCTCACAGAGGGAAGCTAAACAGCCTGCTGAACACTAGTGGTTCTCAGCCTTTATTGATCTACAGATGCCTGCATATTTTCCCTTGGAAACCTAGACACCTGCCTAAATTATAAGCCTCCAGATTTTCAGTTACCTTACAGACCTCTTAAATGTCATCCAGGGACCACAAGATGAAGGTCAGTGCTTGAGAGTGATCATTATGTACACACAGCAGGCAGCCTACAATTTCAAAGTTCGGTCACTTAATTCCCTTTTTTGCCTTAAAGGTACACATTTAACTCTTCTTGGAGGTCCCTGCTCTGTATTTCCTCTGCAGGAAAGACTAGTTCTTCCCCCCCCCGCACCCTCCCCACACACACTTCATTCTCACAAACATCAGTAGATATGGAGCACTTTCCCCACACGCTGTTAATCAGCTTTGCATATGAAAGAGGATGCCGCATGCCCCAATCTATAGCCATGTCCGCGATCCAAAAACATATCCTAATTGAGCAGCAAAACTAGGCATAGACTCTAGTTCTTTGGTGTCATGATTTCTTGCAGTTTTTTTTTTTTTTTTTCCATTCATTACATAGACACTACATGAAATCGAAATGTTTGTTGGACCAAGTCACTACATCTCTTGAGTACTTTGGTGTTCTACTATACAGAAACAAGAAACCATGCACACAGATTTCATCTGTTGTACCTGAAATGACGATTGGACAGGTACCTATCATGTAGTTAACGAAATGTACAAAAAAATGTCATTCTATGTTCAGAACTGTACTAGTAAACTTGGGCAGCTTTCGGGTACATTACCTGCAAAATCCTAGACAAGATATATATCCTTTTGTTTGATATAAAGATGATAAAATAATTGATAAAAATATAGAAGACAGGCAGAATCTCCTAGTTATATTCTATATTATGAAGAAAATTGGATGATGTAGACAAATCTATGAAGTAATGAATTATTACCTATTGCCAATGAACTTTATGAAGATGCTTAGTTCCACCCATAAAACATCCTAGAATTTGCATAGCTAGAAACTCACAATCAAGAATTTTGAAAGAATTATCTGGCAAGCAAATGGAAACAATAGGCTTTCCTTGCAAACCAACTTTGGAGCTTGAGTGTGTTCCAGAAGACCAGTAAATACCTTCATTTGAAAAGTATTTGAAAAATATGAGGGATCATCTACATTGCTTAGAAGCAAGTTGACCTAATGCTGACTTGGCAAATCAGAGTGTAACCTACTTGGGTTACACTCAGCTAAGAAAGGAAACATTAACAGAATGTGATTTAACTGAATGAAAAAGATCTTACTAAAAGAATTACATATTCTTTTGTGGCAATGTAGGTTTGGTACTTCAAGATAATGGTCCAGGACTAATATAGCAAGACTTGCATCTAAGTATGACTTGACCTTGTCCTTTTGTAAAGCAAAAGAAAGGCAATAGGTAAGTGCTACATGATGGAGCCAAGCCTTACCGGGAAGATGAACACAGCAGCTCGATCACAGGCCTGTAACTCATTAGAAAAGAAAAAGATTTTTGATAGTAGAAGACTTCAACATACTGAACAAAGGCATAATAAGACCTTATGAGAAGGGAAAAAAAACAACAACAAAAAAAAAACAGAAAAAAAAAGTAGAAGAGAATGGCAGTGAAAACCAGCAAAATAAGGAACATGATTTATCAACCACGGGGCTTTAAATTGTGCAAGTCTTAAATCTTTCTTGAAGATTTATCTGAATTACAAACCAGCAATACTATCATTAGTCATGGCTGAGATTTCATTACCATCTTGTGGGTGACTTTTCTAAATGATTTCCAGCCTACATGATGTTTCCTTTTAAAGCAATGAGAATTTGCAAAATCCAGCTAAGAAGTGACAACTGATTCAGCAAAGGACAAGGAGTGCTGCTACATTCCAGCAAAGACTCAAGATGCAAACACAGAACTCCAGAGTCAATATTTCTTGGGTACAGACATGGAAACGAATGGATTGAAGAAGATAGAAAGATTTCAGGAAGCTGAAGAGGAAGGACCACAGGATCTTGCTAGAGAATATCCCATTCCTGCAAGTAGAAGTTAAATAATTGAAATGCTGTCAGCTTGAGAATACAAAGCTGACAAAGCTGCACTCTGAAACTTGAGGCTTCCTCTCTATAGTGGCTAACCGTGTATGGATGTTATGATTTGCATCCTGCATGTAGCTACTACACTTTTTCAGTTACCCTGAGGCACTCTGAATACATTAAACAGCCTCAACAATTCAAAGAGGAAGACCTGATAAAAACTAGGTGACAATGAGAATAAAGTATTTTCCATTATTTCTACCCAGACTCCCGTTGCTGGTGTAAACAGAAATAAGAAATTCAACTGACTGGAGGAGGGAGGGAGGGAGGGAAAAAAAAGGTCCAGGAATAAAGTGTCACTTCTGAAACTCAACGGGAAAGCACCTTAATAAAAGCCAGTTTCTTCCTATGTGATAGTAAAAGTTACAGAAACAGCAGCAAACTGCACAACCACAAGCAGTACCTTTGAAATAATTGGTAACAAAAGAATTGTACAGCCTTAAATACACAGACATCCCCGTGGCTTGGTAACAGATTCCAAGACGAGGAAGGATAGAAGACATAAGAAAACTAGAAGACATACGAAAACAATGCATCAAACGAGGGTAGGTGATCTCTAGCACCTTTAACACAAAACAAACAAAACAACAACAAAAAAACCTCACAGCACTGCAAGTAATTTCAACTTGCAAGACATTCTCCAAGGAATTCAAGAGGTCAGCCGAACATCCTTCCCATTTTCAAAGTTAATTTTCTTAATACCAGTCACTGTACCCAAAACAAGTCGATTTCTCAGACTTCAACGTGATGCATACAAGACACATGAGTGCAAACTGGCAATTCTGTCAGTTTCTGTCAATTTCATATGGGCATGTGGAGGAGAGCTGCAGGCATTAATAAATGTGTGCAGCAGAGTCTGGGCTTCACAAAGCAAATTTCCAAGGTAAGAAAGCTTGTGAACTGAACTGTCTGTGAGGAAAAAAATCCAAACATGTAAGGCAGGAAAATGTGAATGAAAACTATTCTTTAATTAAAAAATTATTATGTGGGCCAAAAGGTCCCAATTCCACAAAGCTTTGGGTAAAAGCTTGTTCTGGATTCAGTGAGAGAGTCTGTGAACAATAAAAACAACTGAAACAAGGGGGAAAAAATAGATAAAAGGCCAAAATACAACATGTGGAAAAGGGGAAGGCCAGACAACGAGGTAAAATCAATATTATTAAATAGATACAAAAAAAATAGTAAGGAAAGATTTGTGGCAAGCAAAACTACTAATAAAAGAAAGGAATTTTGGAGCTTTCATTTGTTTTTGTTGGTTTTGGTTGTTGTTTGTTTGTTTTTAAATAAAAAGCAAACAAAGAAATATTACTGATAGTACTGATCCATGCTAAATAAAAATAGTTAAACTGCTAGGGACAGGCAATAAGGAAATGAGTCAACAAATACTTCAAATCCAATACTTGGAAAGAAAAAGAACGTGGCAGTGGCATGAAAATAGCAACTTCTTTCAGTACCGTAGTATCAAAAAATGAAGACAGCATCTGCTGGGGACACATATTTTTAAGTCAGTAAAGAAACAGTCCTAGAAGGGGTGACCAACGAGCTCTCAAGCCCAACAAGTCCAATTTTAATGAAATGTGGGGTATTAGAGAAATACTGTAAGACACATGACAGCATTCCCAAAGTGCAAACGAAAGGACTCGGTGTCATAATCAGTCTGAGGCAAAATAATGGAAAAGCTGTTGAGATGAAGAATGAAAGAACGAGTGAAGAATGAAACCTACAGTCCAAAGGAGAAAAAAAGAAAAAGTAAACGAAATCCTGGTTTCATTCTTTGATGACATCATTATATGTTTGGTTTAACAAAGGGGACTGCATAGGTGCAACATACTTAACTTTTCATAAGGCATTGACCTAGCACCATAAGTCAAGAAGATTTACTGTACATAATCACATACTAAGAGGATTAAGAAATGCCTTCTAGCCTGCAAGTCTCGAAAAGCAGCTAATAAAAAGTTGCACTGAATGATGCTTTTCAAGTTAGTGTAGGTCAGATGGATCTGAAAGTAAAAAAAAAAAAAGCAACAACTGATACAGTTTGAGGGTAACAAAACTGGCAAAGTGGCTTGTGACATGGACCACTGCAAGCCAGGTCAAACAAAATGGACTGAGAGACAGTCTGACATCAAACAAGCAGGAAATAAGAACTTGAACTATCTCTATAGAAAGGAGAAAAGACTACCACGGGAAGCTGAGATTTCTGGTGATCCAGGAACTGCACCAGATAAGCAGCTAACGTGAGCTCCTGTATAATGCTGGAGAAAAGAGAAAATGCAATCCTCTGCAGACTTAAGGCAAAGGGAAGGGCAACCTTGTCCATGGCACTGGAGATTGAACACTTAATTCAGAAATGAATGCTTTTAAAAGATATAGAAAACAATTGACAAGAATAATTCACAGGCAAGAGGAAATCCCTTATAGTGGAAGACTGAAGGAGTTCCCTCTACTTAGCTTGTAAAAAGTAGATTGAGAGATGTTAGTGTTTAAATACCAGGTCAGAGGAGGAAGCTCTAAGGTTCTCTAAATCAGTGAGATGGATCTGAACTGGAAGCCAAAGGCAACGAAATCCAAGAGAAACCGAACTTAGATATTCAAAGAGCAAGAACACAAAGCCCTTGCAACAGGTTACCAATGGAAGGGATTTGCTGTATCCCCGTGCCTCAAAATCAAGCCAATACATTCTGTGAATATGCACTTAAAATACACCCTAGCTATCGAGGCTCAGTGCAGGATAAATAGGTTGAAACGTCACCAGTAAAATTTAGGAGTCAGGTAGCCTCTTCTAGCCTGACCTGTGAACCTACAAAAAAACTCTTCATCCGCTTGCAGCCAAGCCTGCTGACTAAGCACAGAGAAGCAACTCTCTGCCACAGGCTACACAGGTGCAGAGCTCCAACTTTCACAGCGCAAACCACAAGGCTGCCTGAAGACAGGGATGCATTACTCACGGTGCTCGATGCTCGCAGCAGCAAGATGCTCGCGCTGCAGTCTGGTGCGTGGGGAAGAAACACACGGCACAGGGGCAGGGTGCTTGCAGCAGCACCTCTGAGGAGCCTTTTACACCAGTTTATTTCTACACAAGGTGATTTAAAAAAAAAAAAAAAAAAAAAAAAAAAAGCTCCTTCTGGTTGTTGGTACAGAAATCTGAAACTATAGGCTTTGAGTGGGTATTTTAAATCCCAACACATGCTTTTTTTTTCCCTTGCCTTCTCATTTGAGTCAGCCTCCACGATCCAAAGAAACTAAGAAGCGATACACAAGACCAGGAGTCATGTGGACCAAAAAATAATAAAATAAAATAAAATAAATCAAACAAACCAAAAGGGAAGGAGAAGCGAAGACAAAGAGAGAGGGAAAAACAAACGAAGATTGAAAATAAAAATTTGCCAGGATAATGCGTTTTATAAACACAGAGATAGAAACAGTTACAGCAAGGACAGAGCGGGCTGGGGGTGGGGAATAGATATTTATATATGTATATATGTATATATATATAAATTCACGGGGCCTTCAGTTTATTCTTGTTGGCTCCCCGTTCTCTTTAGATTGGTCTCTCTGTGGGGATCTTCATCCCTTTCTCTCCACTGTCCTTTTGGGGATTCTCTCCCATGATCAGGGTCCAGAAGAGGCCACCACTGCCATGTGAGTCCAGCCCGTCTTGGCAAGAGGAGCCTGAGAGAGCACTCTGGTGAGAGCTGAGCAGAGAAGCTAGCCTTTCCCTACCACCCGCCGGCTCCTTGAAAGACTGGTCTACTCCTCCTCCTCCTTCCCTTTAGGAAACGGGGCAGGACAGGGGCGTGAGTCAGAACTGCTGTTGTTCCACCTTGCGGGAAAGGGAGTAGAGAGAAGGGCGATGATTATTTTGGCAGTCTCTCACCCTCCCCTCCATTGCTTTTTGGTTTGTTGTTGATGCCTGCAGGCTTTTCTGAGGAGGTTGGGGGGGAAGCAGGAGGGAGAGGAGAAGTACAAGCTGCTAGGACATCATCCACAACGGGCAGGAAGAGCAACGAGCAGGAACCCACGTTCCTATGGGGCCTTGGCCATTACGCTGCTCAGATAGCGGGGAGAGGCAGCAGCCAGTTCCAATAGACTCCTCTCTATTGCTCTCCACCACTAGGGGAGAAGAAAGAGTGCAATACTCCATAGCCCCCAGGCAGTGTAGGCACCTGTCCAGCCCAGAGAACATGCCTCACCTCTCCCCCACACTGGTCTCACTTTCCACTGGGGAGGTTTCTCCCATCCAGTCCTGGGGGCAGGTGATCGACCCCTACTCCCTTTCACAAGCAGGAGGAACAGGAATGGATATTTCCCTCTTAGACACTCAAGGAAATCCTCAAAAAAAGCAACAAAAAAAACCATCCAGCTGTGAACCCTGCCACATTCTTCTGTGGCCCACTGAAAGCGTGTCCAAGCCCCTGTACATACTAGGACTCCATTCCATTCACCATGCATGTCTCAACACCTCCCCACCCCTTCATATGCATCCTACAGTGAGAGAAGGCAAAACAGAGGCCTTTCTTTGGGTTTTAAAGGAGGGGCTTTTGCATGAGGAAGTGATCCCAGCACAGGAAAGGGGCTCTTGCACAAGGAAGCATCCTCCTACCAGGCAGGCTGTTGCACAGAAAGAGCACCCCCTTGATAAAGGCTGTTATTCAAGGGGCTGCCATGAACAGGGTTACACGGCCAGAAGAGGCTGTTGCAGGAGGAGAGGCCGGAGACTGTTGCACGAGGAGGGCCACCACACAAGCGGTGCCCCTGGGCGCAGGCTATGCACAAGAGGCTTTCTGCTCCCTGGTTTGAGGTCTCTCTAGGAGCTGGAGAGGTGCTCCACTTGGATGGCGCTGGTGCTGACAGTGAGGCAGATGTCCTTGTGATGCTCTGAAGTCTTGTAAGGAGTCAGGTCAAAGGAGCACTGAGGGGGAGGATTGGGTTGGTTAGTGTCTCCAGAAGGGCCCCCTGCTGCCCCACCTCCCTGTGGCTGGAAGTGCTGCTGCTGCTGAGAGGCCTGGGCTTGGGCCTGAACCACCTGCTGCTGTGGATCAGGGATGTTGTGTTTCCGCATGTGCTTCATCAGGTACGTCTCCTGCAAGGGGAAGAACACGATGTCAGATGGGGACGACTCATGAAAAACACAGGAACAGGGAGGGATACAATAGCTCATGGCACTGCTTCCACAAGACCTACTCCCCAGGGAGTTCCCACTTCTGATACCTCTCAAGGAGCCAACACTCACCGAGGTGTAGGCCCGGCTGCAGATGGAGCAGGTATAGACCTTGGCATGTTTCACCGTGTGTGTAGCCAGGTGTACCTCCAGCGAGGCAGCATCTGTGTATGCACGGTGGCAGTTGTGGCACTTGAAAGGTTTGTCTTTGTTGTGCTGCCGTCTGTGGGACTGGGGGATGGCAGCAGGGCAGAGGAAAGAGAAAGCAAGTGCAAAGAAAGAAATTAATATTAATACTGGAGATGGCTTTACCTCTAACACTCCCTTCCAACTAGGCTTTGAGTCCCACAGGACCCAATATGCTGAGTGAGGTACACCTAGCTCCTATCACAGGACATGGTACTTTTCACTCCAGCCCTTGTACACACTTGAAGAGCAGACTCCTAATTCTCCACAACATCCATCTTCTTGGTCTCAGTGAAGCTCTTTAAGTCTTTTCCTGCCCTTCTCTCCTGCCTCTCTTCACACTGACTCCTCATGTCTATCAACTGTCAAAGCAAGATCTTCCTTAACTGATCACAGGCATTTTTCATAGTTCCCTTCCTCCACAATACTGCAACAGGACATACTACCTTTGCTTCCCTAAATCTCTATTTTTACATTAACTCCATTGTAAAACAACAACAAAGAAATCAGATACTGAGATTTTATTCCACTCATAACATTTAGACAATGTATCACCCCAGCTATGTTAGAAATCTGCTGAACAGATGGGAAGAATGTTACTAAGGTCTCACCACACTCAAGCCAAGCTCATAATTTTACAGGATGCAACTGTTTTTGTGACTTATTTGGGTCACTAGTGCCACAAGAGCCATGAATCTCTTCCTTAACCAGCACTTCAATAGCATTTTTGTACTTTCACTCTCCTCCCAGCTGCCCCAATTTCTCCACCTCCTCCCGCTTGACAGCTGTATTTGCCACCCACACTGTTAAGCAGGGCATGCCCGGCCTCTTACCTGCAGGTTGGAAAGCTGCGTGAAAGCCTTTTCACAACCAGGGTGAGCGCATTTGTAGGGTCGGTCCCCAGTGTGGATACTGTCAAGGAGGAAGAGCACAAACGGGAAGCAGTGAATAGACAGGCAAGGCAGACTGCCAGGGCCTGATGCCGTGATCAAATCTCACAGCCACCCAGGAGAGCGAGGGTAGGGATGATGCTGCCTCCAGCTGCTGTTCTATCTGGACAAAGAGAGCTCTGCTCAGCTCCTGTGTCCAGATAGAAGTTAAAAAAAACACATGCAGTCAAGCAGAGTTCAGAATGTGAGTAGGACTGAGGAGTAAGACTTTATGAATGGGTGGCCAGCTTGGCATGTGGGCCACCTAAGAACAGGTGGTTAGGAGTCTGGGTGCCCAGGCTCCCTGCCTCAAAAGCTCAGGAGAACCAAGAGGAATCCATTCTCCTGCTTCCACAGTATCAAGAAAGTAGCTCTGCTCCTTCTCAGGATACACACTCCAAAAGTTCTCCCCTTATATTATCAAGGAAATATGTTCACGTCCCTGTCCCCCTGCAATGCCAGGACAAGCTTCCACACACTCAGTCCAACCCCCAAAGAACCGGGCTGAGATCCCCTATGGCCAATGCCTCTCACTCTATTGCTCTCTCTCTGTTACCCCCCACGGTGCCAGACCAAGGATCCCCAGGGACAGCACATGCCCACTTCTGCCCTGCCGTGGTCAGTGTCTCCTGCGCGGTCTCCATTCCGTCCACTCTGCTGGGCCACCTCCTTCAGTGTGTGCAGCCGGTCGCATCCCCCGCCCGCCCCCCGCATGCTTGGCGCGCGTGTGCTCCACAGGTGCATGCCGGCAGCGCGGGGGGGCCAGGGCCAGGCCCCCAGCCTCCTCTGGCCCTTACCGTGTGTGCTGCTGCAGGTGGGAGAGCTGGCGGAAGGCCTTCTGGCAGTAGCGGCAGGTGTAGGGCTTGGCCCCCGAGTGGATGCGGAGGTGCTGGGCCAGGTAGGATGTGTTGGCGAAGCTCTTGGAGCAGTGAGGACACTTGTGCGGCTTGACAATCGCCGTGTGGAGCTTGGAGTGGATCCTGCCGAAGAGGAGGAGGAGCAGCAGCAGTTGGACACGACCGCCATCTGGCTAGTGCTGACGGAATGAGGGCACAAAGGGGGTGGGACAGCACCACTATCTGCTACACAGAGGAACTCCAAATACAGCATGAGCTCGCTCAGCCTCAAACCGTGCTCCCCTTGGATTCAAGAGCCCGTGGTCTGTCCGCACCGGGGAAGGATCCAGAGAGAGAAACTATAGAGTTTGGACTGAGGGGCATTGGCACAGCTGTGTGTGGAAAGCCCATGGCTGAAATAACAGGGGGCTGCAAGCCTGAACTGAGTTGCTTGGCAGAACTATGCTGGGGTGACAGGGAACACTCCTTCTATGCGCACTCTACTCTAATGCTGGCAAAACCAGCCCTACCTTTTTTAGGTGATGTTGTTCCATTGCAGACACCCCTCAGAGTAAGCAACATTAACTTCCGCGCACACCCAGCCCCTCACAGCAAGCAACAGGTCTTAGCGTGTCAGACACCACGACTGCTGGTTGGTTGTGTCTGAGATGTGACCAGCCCATGGAAATCAGCAAGGTCTTCCCACATAAGTCACCCACTGAGGATGCTCATTCACAGCATGCTGGGATGACAACAACATGCAGTGCAGAAGGCCCCCAAGCCTCCTCTGGCCCTTACCGTGTGTGCTGCTGCAGGTGGGAGAGCTGGCGGAAGGCCTTCTGGCAGTAGCTGCACGTGTAGGGCTTGGCCCCTGAGTGGATGCGAATGTGCTGGGCCAGGTAGGAGCTGTTGGCGAAGCTCTTGGAGCAGTGAGGACACTTGTGTGGCTTTGTCTCCGTATGGGACTTGGAGTGGATCTGCATCTCTGACTTGGAGTAGAAGGTCAGCGAACACATCCGGCACCTGGGACCGGGGTGAGGGGAAGAGACAGCGTCATACAGGGGCAAGCCCCAATATCTACCAACTCTAACTGGAAGGGCCGATCCACACTGAGTGAATAATGGGATATTTTCTTACTACATGGTTCTGGGGAGGTTACACCTGGGACATTGTGCTCAGCTGCAAGTGCTCCAGTCCCAAAGGAACTTAAGCTAGGAACTGGCAGAAGAGACCAAACTATACTTTGCAGCCAGACAGGTGGAGGTCTTGGGAGAATCAAAGAGATTAATTTATACTGCTTACAAGGAAGACAGGGCAGCATTTTGGAAGTTTTCCAACAGCAATCTGAAGGGGACAGGAACAACAACTCCCAGACAAAAAACATTTTTGTTCATCTATTATTTATTTCAGCCAAAAAAGTTGGAAAACCTGAAAATCCCAAGTCAAGGTTCATCCTCATTATGAAAGCTAATTCCATGTACTGCAAAGTCTGCAAAAGCAGTAATGACAAAACCATTTAATTCTGCTCTTATTTTTGGAGAAGACATGTTTATGAAGACAATGCTGAAAGTAACAACAGTGCTGCCTTCCTAGTGAGTCTCAAAAGATGCTCTGCATATTAGATCAGATATTTCACTGGTCTAATTGGCTTTCACCATTTCTATCTTAGTGATGTTTTGAAATGTTTTGTCTGGGAGTTTGGACCCATCTGTTCCTACAATGATCAGAAGCATGTTTGATAACACAGACTCTTTGAATAGGGAGAAGCAGTGGGTAACTACCTCTAAAGGATGCTGGTGTTAATAACCATTCCTCCACCATAATACCAGGTTAAGAGAAGACTGTACTCACAAAATTAAAGATGGTAAAAGAGTTCATGGTTAATAAAGTGACAGAGAGCTAGAGACCACATTCAAGTTACTGGAGTTTTTATCTTCCCTCAAAAGTGCACGCCAAGTGGCAGAGTTAAGGTTTCTCTGAACTGAAGCTTTTTCCACTTGCAGACTTCTCAGTTAAACAAGACAAAATGGAACCTGCACTTGGAACTTCCAGAGTCACACCTGAGGGAAAAATCCCACCTAGAAGACCTCTGTGCAACCTACTGTGGTGTGTTAATTATGTTTTTGTCTAGGAATTCCTCAGTGACAAAAGTCTCTGCAGCTATTACTAACAACAGAGAGTTTATCCTGCTCCTTCCTACACTCAAGTATTTCTCCTCCTCCTAGGAGAATACTTCATTACATTTACTACTGTGGCTATTTATGTTGGAGCCAGACGCCTTTATGATGCATGTGGTCTAATTAGCACACCTAACGTAGGCAACATTTATCCAGAACCTACCTTAGGTTTCACAGGCCCTTCCAAGCCACAGCTTGATTCTGAGCCATTTAACTGGAAGCCATGCCTCCCCAATGAGCACTCTACCACACATCTGCCATAACATTTTTCTTATATATCACCGTTTCTTTAAATGCATTATCATCTCACAGTTGTTCCCATATTTAATGCCTTTATCTTTCTCTTACTTCTTCTAACTACACAACTGAACACAACACATAAGTTAAACAAATTCTTATATAACTAACTCCTCTCTCACATACATGCAACCATCTTTTCTAGCATCAACAAATAAAAGCGATCTGACCATTTATCCCTAAGTTTATTAGAAATGCAAGGAGCAAGAAAGAACATCAAGATCACTTTTTAGAAAAAGCAGGTTTAGGTTTACAAACCTAAGGATCTCTAAACACTTGTCCAGTTCGCTCATGAAACATTTAAAGCTAGAATTGAAGACAGCATAGGTGCTTCACAATTATCAAGTCATATTTAGAGAATGAGAATTGTATTGCTGAAAGCAGCAATGCTAAAAAGGACTTTGAAGTGAACACTGAACTGAAAAGTATCTCCAAGCTCCAAGTCCAGTACCTTGCTAATGCAAGGAATTAAGCCATAACCTCATGCATGACTTTATCAAGCTCCTTTTCAGTGGATGCTTATTGTCAGCACTCTCAGTTGAATTCTGCTTTGCATTATTACTCAAATGAGGAATCGTTCAATTGAGAACAAGCTTCCAGTGAGACACTGTGCTAATATGGCTAATTGAATCAAAGAGGAACAGCAGGTATTATATCTGTAGATATGAATTGTGAGACTGTTCTTGCAACAGCATACTTAATGCTGAAGACCAAATACTCATCAACTACTGAAATACCCAGACAACTTAAGGATCACTGTGTGTGGAAAATCTGTCTCACAGTAAAGATTCACTGAGCCCAGTCTATCTAGGCTTGGAGGAAAGGTTAAAAGACAGCTTGGTTAGTATCCATTTAAATCTGCCTAGGGGAAAAAAAAAATAAATCATTATGGGTTTGGTTTATACAGCAAAGAAAAGTATTCTAAGATACAACAGCTAACAATACAAGTCAGAAAAACCTGAGAAGAAACGGGACCGTTTCAACCATGAGAATAATACATCTTTGCAACAACATTCAGAGGCTGCATTATGTTCTCAATCACTTGGCTCCTACCATTGCTATTTTTAGAGTTCCCATCCAAATGTAGTAATTTCTAGACATTTAGCTATAGTGTACATACAGTCCTGGGAACTGATCTCTTCTCTGCTGCATATAACCACATATGTTAAACACCCTCTTCTTTCTTGAAAAAGAAAAAAAAATTAATAAACTTTACTATGTCTGAGCACCCCCACTCATTAAGTGTCTAATGACTTAAAGCCAACTAGTGTACTATCCAAGACATCTGCACAGCAACTCCTTTACTTATTTGCTTTGTCAGGTATCTGCCTTCAGGTCAGAAATTCCCTAGAATAAATTTTGATGCAGAGAAACGATGTTCTCCTCCATTTTGACAATAAACATGCAAATAAAGGATTTCAAAACCTCCCTGGAAACTGCATGAGAATGGAAGATGAATCTCAGTGTGCAGAAAAACAACAAAACCAAGAGACCCCACAGCCACACAAAAAAAGAAGCAAATAAAAAGCCACCCAAAACCCCTCGAAGATGAAACAAACATAACCTCACATGTCTGCATTTAGCAGCTGTAGAGGTATCTGAACTGTTTTTAAAACAATATGAAAATATACTTCATATATATGGACCCATTTTCCCACAATCCAACTAGCATCAGCCTGGAGAGGGCACGAATGTCATGTCATAGCATTAACGAATTCATGAGCCTTATGAGCTGAAGAGGCGCTGAAATACAGCAGGCAGCTGCATTTTAGTTTTGCATTATGCGGTTGCAGGCATTTTCATGGAAACAAATGATCTATTTAATTAAGGGCTTTGCATTTTGCCTCAGACTACATCTAATATTAAAGGGAAAGACGCAGTCAGTCCTCTGGGGGGTAAATATGGATTCAGAAAAAAAAAAGTTAAATCTATATGGGTAATGAGGACATCGCAACTGACACTTGCAGTGTTTCATTGTTCTACTTCGTTGAAATTCTCCTTGCTGGGAAGAGGAAAAGTAGGGAGTGCTGTTTGCATGGACACAGCGCTATATGAAATAATTCATCGCTTTTGTTCATATGCATTCGTAATCTTTTCTCCCCATTGTGCTTCTGTACTACTACTACTTGCACTGTATTCTGAAAGCAAGTGACAGAAATGAATGCAGTATTCCCACTGAGTGCATAACAAAATATCCTACGACTGTTTGTTATGGCTCTGCAAATTTAGCCTCTGAGAATAAACTCTTAATAACGCAGAGGTGCATTTCTCCATATAAATACTTAGCTTTATACTCATCAGTATACTAGGGAACAGAAGTGACACCTTTCAGTGTCTATAGTCTTTTCTTTTTAAAGGGAATTTATAGAAATAAAGTGAGACATGAAAAGAATACGTGCACGGTAAGACTAAGACCCTCAAAAAAATCACAAAATGTCAGTAGAAGTTGGATGTATAATTCTAATTCTGCTCCCGTATGAAAGTCATCACGATGAGTCACAAACTAAATTATGCTTATAGGAGCTAGACTACAACTCTGAGGCACACAGTGCCGTGTTGCTACTACTTTTCATAGAATGTTTCGCCTCATTCATCAGATGCTGTTATGAGATAAAATACCATCTGAAATATCAGCTCATAGTAAAATCCGCCTAACGTGGATTAACAGCCTTTTTCAATCAAGTGCTTAATTAATTGGTGTCACGGTTGTGAAAACTGTAAGCTTTTACATGGCTTTCAGAATTCAATTTCCTACTGAGATTGGTCTTAGAATAGACTTCAAATATAAGCTAGATCACAAGTCAAAAACAATAATGATTTAAAACAACAGATCAGAGAGGTTCGAAGTTAAACTTGTTAAGTTGAGGCTTTCTGAGTCAACAGATATTTAGAAAGGAAAGAAATGTACTGTCTTTGCAATGCAGAGTTAATGAAGTAACTAATGCAATCATAGCATAATAATGGATGCACAGTGCATAAGAAATGCTGATTTAGCCTTCAAATTATCCAATATTTTAAAGCTGAATTAAACTTTTCCTCACTAATATCTTGCACGAGGCAAGGGGAAGGAGATAGAATATTTGAGATACACAGCTAGGAAACATGTATAAGACCTAAATAAAAGTATATGAAAGCCAAATGCAAGCTTATGACAACTTCACTCCTATGTCCATTTGCCACTTTACACTATTGACATGCATACTATCAGATCTGCCAATTACACAGAGATCTTTATAGACCCTCCACTGCTCGGTATCATGGTAAGACTACAGAAAACAAACATGCACCGCTGTCCTGGCAAAGCAGTTACTAGTTTTAAATGCTCTCATCATACGGCATTTCTCCAGTCCTCAGACTCAGAAGAAATTCCTGCATTTTGTCTGTTTTTCCATATGATCTTAGGAAAATGATCAGACCCAGAATTCTGTAGCATTTCAGCATGCTTCACAAATTGCCTGTCTTCCTTTAAATACCTTGGTATTTATGCTTCCAGCAACTGCCTCCTTTCGTCAGAGCCTCACACTGGGAACTCAAATGATGTCATTTCATTTCTAGAAGTCTTCTGCATTGCTCTCCAGGATACTGTTTCCTCATTACTCACATCACTTATTCTTCAGATTAAAGATGTTCAACCGCAGCCAAGAGGACACTTCCTAGAATCACTTAATATTCCAAGTTGGAATAGACCCACCAGAAGGAACTTAGAGTCCAACTCCTGACTCCAATTCTATCCAGGCCTACATTATTGTTTTAAATTGTGTCTGAACATCTAGGTCTCAATCCCTGACTCTGCTGGAGAGGCCACACTGTATTAACAAAGAAACAAAGATTCCCATTGGGCTGTATTAAAACCACATTGTGCTTCAACAGCTCAAGTTTAACAGCCACATACAACTTAGTCTTTTCTTAAAAAACAAACACGACTATCTTCCAGCAATTATTTCTATCTGCAAACTGTCAAAAGATTTTCTGTTGACCTCTAAAGCCACTGAACAAGATTAGGCTTAAGACCTCGATCGATTTCTGAAATCAGTAACCATTAGAATAAACAACTAGCAAAGCAACAAAATACAATAAGGTGTCTCCTAGGAACATGATAATATCCAATGCTAAATTAGAAGAACAAAAGCCCCATAAGAAACACCAATAAATTTGGAAACAGCAGTAAGGTCATCTGTGTCACCATAATGTGGCTCTGCAATGCAGTCACATATTCTGATACAGCTTTATTAACTGCTTCAACTGAACTGCATCCTTATTATGTTGCACAGATAGATATCTAACAAGCAGGTGGTCAGGATTCTTCATCACCATTGTGATGTGTACAGCATTAGCCTTGTCAAGCAAGTGCAATTCCAACCACAGAAGGCAGAATCACTCCTCTGTTGGACCCCCACAGAAGTATCAGCGTTCCATACACGCTCATCTGTCCCCACAGCATCCACTTCTTTTTTCCTAACAGTAGGAAGTGACAGAAGACAGGAATGAAAAAACAACTAGGAAGAAATACTCACTAACTCCAAGTGCTAACCCAATATCTGCAAATGCTGACTTTCCTTTAAAGGAACTTGACAGCAGATACATTTAAACCACAGTCCCTGTAAGATTTCTGCACTGTAGCCGTAAGATACTATGCTTCTGCAAAGCAAAAAAGGATGCAACACGTAACAGAGGTCTATTCGGACACTTGAGAAGGGATTATGGTTTGGGGAACAGCAGATGTTAATTATTTCAGGGTAATGGTCTACAGACAGTTCTAGCCTGCAGCAAATGTAAATCCACTGAAAACGAGACCTAACTTGTATTTGCACAATGTGGCCTGAACCATGGCATAAGATACACTACTAAACCGGTGGCAGAGACAAACAGCCTACAAGTTCTTCATGTTAGCAGTCAATTCCTCAAATCATCCTTCTCAACTCCGCAACCCCATGTCATTTTGATCTTTATATTGTTCCTTTTTCCTAAGTAAATATTCAGGACTCTGACAGGCTATCGAGCACGCTACAACTGTAAACACATATACAAGGATGGTAGGAAAGTGCATTGGCTCAACAGGATCAAATTAAGGTGTGACTGGGCAGAAAGATGCGTGACATAACAGTTTTGATGCTCTCTCTCTCTCTCTCTCTCTCTCTCTCTCCAGCTGGAACAGTAACTGAGTCCCTCATTCCCCTGCACACAATCAATCCACTAACAAGCAAAATGTACTAAAATTAAAACTTGTGACTACAGAACCCTTCCTGTTCTTTTAACTTTGCACTATAATGAACTACAATGAGAACACACATGCACATGCAAGCATGTAGTTATGACACCATAACAGAAGGGAAAGAACTTACCATAATCCAGGTTTTCACCTTACTATATCCTGAGACACACGGTCAGTCTTAATTACCATTTCTAACCTTCAAACACAGTACTCGTATACAAAGCAAAGCTTACAGTACAAACAGTGTATGTATATATAGAAGTACATGTGCACCTGTCCTCCTCAGAACTTTGAAAGCATAAGCCAATTTTAACCAAATCCGAAAAAGGGGTAAGAAATTTGAAATCAAAAGTGTCACAAAAATATGTAGCTGGAAAAGGTAAGAGACCCTCTTGGAGCCCCCTGCTGAGGGAAAGGCTAGTGAGCTCACCCTTGATTAGACATCAGAGAATCCACACAGGAGAGAGACGCTGGAAACCAGGCTTCATTAGTTCCGCTGCTCACGGAACTACTTGTTAAAAAAAGCAAACAGAAATTCCAACATGTGGCATCACGCTGACACCCACATTGGTCAACAGCAATCTTAAGAACCTCTGCACAGACTCTGCCACCACAGCTAGGACAATAAATGATATTATAGCAGTTTGGTGTCTTTTTCTAGCATTGGAGGGGGGTGAGGCTCTTTGCCAGAGGAGGTCATATACTGACTAGTGCCGACAGCAGAAATATGGCAAAATTTAGGAATACTGGATTTAATATTTCTAGGCTTTGGAGGGAATGTGGTCAAACTTTCTGCCCCATACTTCAATCTCTTTTTCTCCTTTGCCCCCAGCCTTCCACCTTATTGCAAAATCCCATTTCTCCTGCACCAAGACCCAGTCCCAGGCTCTTTTCCCACATGCCCCAGCCTCCTCATCCTCAGTTGCCATGGCTCTTCCCTGTTCATTAACATTTATTTTCTCTCCCCCACACTTCTATTTGTCTGTCCACATCTCATGCTCTTTTCCCCATCTGTTCTTTTAATTCGAGGTATCTCCTTCATTTTCCAGCTCCTCACAAATCTGCTTCTTTCTTCCTGTTTCAGCCTTGACCCTCCCTAGCTTTTCTCTAACCTTGTGAAAAGGCTCTCAATCACATCCTCTAGTCTGTGAGGCTCTTTCCTCTCTCCTCCTTTCTGCTTCCCATGTCCTCCTTATCAAGCTTCCAGACTTCAATCAGCTCCAACCTCTAGCCATACCTCCCTCTAGTCCCTGCTTCTGAATTGAGCACTGCCTTCTTCCACCTGCCATTGCGCCCACTAGAGGGGGAGGCTCCTGCCAACACTGAGCACAGATTCCCTCCTGAAGCAGAAATGAGGGCTGTGACTGAAGGAAAAGCAAGCTTGGCCCTTCAGCACTAATCTAGAAGACGCTTATCACATCATAGAGAGCACACACACAGTACAGCCTCATATAAACACAGAGAGGTCAGAACCTATTTAGTTCTTCTGTGGAGACAAATAGTCTGGTCAGGGTGAAGAAATTCACCAATGAAAATGGGAAACAGAGAGCTCTATGATTACAGTGTAGTAGCAAGGTCCTTCTCATGCCTACAACTTTTCTACTTGTGTCCTCTGTTTGAAAGCAGAGCCTACAAAACCATCCCAGACAAAAAACAGTGTTTGCCCTAGCCATCATAAAGCAACACTTATATTAAGCTTATAAGTGCCGAGCTTTCTTCCCCTAGTAAATGCAAGATCAAACTATTCCGAGAATTGTTTGACAGAGAAAACTTATGAACTGAACCAAAAAGACCAAACAATTCTACCAGGATGTCAGGGGACATCAACAAAGAGCTGACAGTGAATCCAGACAAGTTGGAAATGACATTATTCATGACGGAAAATGCTTCACAGAACTGGTTTAAATGCTTGTCCCCTGCAGATACAAGCACTCTTCTAATATCACAACGCAGAGCAACAAGGATTCTTGCCAGACTAATCCTAAGGCTAGATGCACAAGATCTGCATGCAACAGCCTAATCAGTAAAAGCTCCACACCTTTTCCTACAAAGAAAACCCTAGTCATAGAGGATTGTTACACCACTGCCACAGCAGACTAACTCACTTCCAAAGATGGCAGCAAAACACCTCCCATTTGCTGGGGCAGGCATTGCTACATTCAATGGGCTGATCCGCAACAGTTGTATCACTCTTTTCCTGCAAAGTCTTTTTCACGATCACTTACAGAGACTATGGGTGTTCATGAAGTTTGAGTCATTCCACATGGTCATTGGCATTTTTTTTCCCCCGAACTTACATGTAAACAAGGAGCTATAATTAAAGCTTTGGTTCAGCTTTAATTCTAACGTTCACTGCCAATTGTGCCCCCTGTAAATACATATCTAACAGCTTAATTAGCAACCCAGACTGTAAGCAGCTTGAGTAGTGTGGAATTGTGGCTAAGGCCCAAAGTAAATGGTGGACTTAAAAATAGTAAGCTACCTAACACTCCCACCCCTCTTTACCATACGCTGATTGTATTTTCAAAGTGGAAAAACTGGGACATTGGGTAAGGGAAGAACAGCACTGTTCCAAGTTCTAGTTTTGGAGCCATTTAACTGTATTGATTTTAAAGTGTAAACATTTTTAAAACGCTGGAGTTAAAAAATGAAACAGAGTCTGGGATGGACGCTTAGATCCTGTGGAGCTGCCTTCATATTCTTATGACTTAATTCCAGAAACATAACTAAATTGGTACCAAGAAAAAAAGAGGGCCTAGAATGATAGAAGGGAAACATGTTTGTTACATGGGCACATAGTAGGGAAGTGAGATGAGCTACAAATCACATACTTCTGCTTTTGTCTGGCTACTATTTTGATTCACTGACCTTAACCAGCCCTCAGAACCTTAGAGACACACATCACTAAATACCCATACTTGCTCCTGCTTCCCAACCAACACTGACCATCACATTCCCACCCGAGCACTCCCCTGCTCTGTTCAGTTCCCACCTTCTCAAAAACGTCATGCTCCTCATTGCCCTCTGCTTTAAGTACTTCCCCCTAGTTAACCTCTCTCACTTTCCCAGCACTTACTTGTAGAAGTTCTTTTAGCCACATCCCTCCAAGCTCAGAAACTCAACCTCAAGGCTCAGAACGCTCTCCCCTCCTGTCAAATAATCTTTGGGCTCAGAAACACCCTTACATCTAATTCAGAACAGGACTTTTTTCCTGTTTTATTGGGAATGCTGAAACAGGAAGACAGCACATGGGGCAGTGCACACAGGAACAGATTCTATCACCACGATTCACTTCCAGCTGTGTTCCTCCAATACGGAGAATTTTATGCTGGACAGACTGGAGTCCTCATTCAGGGGCATTCAGGTACACCAGGGCTCTCAGCCACACCAGAAGGGCTCCAGGTGCACCAGACAGTACTGCACTCTGCAGTATGCCAGCTATACTACCCAGCTGCAGCATCAAGGATATGGCTCAGCCTCTGGAAGAGCTAACATTAACTAACTGAGCAACACTAACATTCATATGTTTAGGAAACTGAGGTTGTCCACTCTGAAGGAGATGCTTAGTTTGGGGTCAATCCACCAGCTTACAAACATTCTAAATTACCAAGAAAACTCAATTCTCTCTGCAGCTGAGAGTTTCTCTATTCAGGGACTCTACAAGGAAGAGGTAAAGATCTCTCCCACCCCCATGTAATCCTCCAAAGAGCTGAATATAGCCCCATCCCCATGCAATGTAACAATCATGGTTCAACCCTGCTCCCCACCTGTATGTCTTGCCATCCTTGTGCTGGTCCTCATCGTCCTCGTTCGACAGCACAAAGGGGTCACTCATCTCTGGCAGCCCCGATTCCTGCAATCGTTTCTTCTTCCGGCCCCGAGGCGGTTTGGGGGCAACTCCCCCACCCCCGCCCCCCCCCCCACCTTCAGAGAGGGTGGTTGTCCCCTTCTTGGTCAGATCAGGCACCACCTGGAGGGCTGCCTGGGAGCCAGGGGGTAATGCGGAGACGATCATGGGAGCTGAGATGGGAAAGGTTTGTGCAGAGGAGGCTGTGGTCACCAGGGAGCCCGACGGAGAAGTTATCACGAGACCAGGACCTAAAAACAAACAAAGATGCAGGTCACATATAACATTTCTAATGATCTCCTCATCCCACAGAAGTAAGCTTTATGCATCTACATTTAAACACGTTTAAAAAAGAAGAGCATCTTAACCTCTCCAAAACATTCTCAGTCTTTGCAGTTAAAGTCAAACCTCAGTACAGAGGATAGATGAATAGACTAAGTTCCTAGAAATTCACAGTGAAACAATGCTTAGGGCCAAGGCAGTCTACACTATCAAAAATGCTTGGGATAATCTATAGTACCAAGAGGATCCTTTGGAATTCTGTGCTACACACATCCTGGCATCCTCCTGTTGCAGAGTTCCCTACCTGCTGTCATGAGCCCAGCAGACTGCACTGGCACCACAGTGATGTTCTGAGTCACAGGGGCTTGGCTGTGTGGCGTCAGCTGCTCCGGCTTGGTGTCAGAGTCCATTGCAATGCCAGTGGGTAGAGCCACTGAGGTGGGCACTGTCAGCAAGGCAGGGTAGTGGGGGGGAGCAAGGCTGCAGCCCTTCTCCGTGGGCAATAGCTGCTCCTTCATCTTGTTGATAAACATGGTGTTGTCAATCTAAACAGGTGGGAAGAACAGATTTTAGAATACTGGGGTACAGCCTCTCCCAGCAGTTGGCTGAGCAAGAAAAACAACAGAAACACGCATCATTCACCAACTTCTAATGGGCTGGAAGACAAAGATCTTACCTGTCCCGAGACGGTCGGCACTGCTGGCCAGAAGTACGGAGAGGAGTTGAAATGAGATTCTTCCATCCTAGCTGGGCACAGGGGGGAACAGGAATGGGGAAGGGAAGAGGAATGGAGGAAAAGGAAGACAGAGACAGACGCACACACACACACACAAAAGGAATATTAAACCCAAAATGACTCCAACAGGGAACTGCCTCAGTCTAATGCTGGGACAGTTCCTTAATCTCCCCTTTCTCACTTAAGCAGTTGCTCCCCACATTTGAGCTATCTACTCAAATCCTGTTATTTTCAGGGGAAAAGTTACCTGCTACTCCCACAGACTTAGGCCCACACCTTTTGCCTAGCAGTGTTCCATGCAAAATAAAAATAATAATGACTACACCTGACCCAAAACACCTCTAATATTCCCCAACTACCATCCACCCAAGTACATGGCATAAAAGATGTGCACGTGCAACCTGGCAAATACAGCTGAAAACCATTTGTCACTGTCACAGCCATCCTGATCCCACAAGCAGTGAAAATTCTGGACCCTGCCTGGCCCTCCACCCCAGCTCAGTAAGGATCCAGATGCAGCAAGGGCACATTAGCGGTATGTTATACAGAAAGAAGGACAGGCAAAGAGAGGGAAACAGACTTGCCCAAGGTAACAGACAGCCACAGAAGACCAAGCAGTAAAACTCAAGGCTCCTGACTTCCTGCTGCTCTCTGCTCTGACCACTCCAGCCCCACTCTTATAAGAAAACCGGAAACATCACTCCATCCTGACAGACAAGATCCACCTCTCTCACCCAGCAAGACCACAGAGCAGGGAAACAACCTGACTACTCTGCTTCTGAGACACCATATTTCCAAGAGGTATTGTGTCAGGGCTCCCTATTGCTCATCACAGTCCTACCTCTAGGACAAGAACACGTAGGATTCCATCCCCAGCCAAGTGCCCACTGCTCAATCTCAGCTCTCTACGGACAAGTTAGATGCCAGAAAACAGTCCTTTGAGGACAGAGGCTTAATCTCTTTAGGCTCACCTAGCTGAAATAATCTATTTTACTATTCTTTCTATTCTAATCCTGTCATTCCTCTGTGTAATATCATTATCAAGAGACATTTGCAACGCTCTGTAGATGCTATTGAAAAACTAAGAGATTCACAAAACAAGATTTTCTAGAGTAGATGTGCCTATTTCTGAACAAACATGACAAAATTGGCAGGTAACGTAAACGCAATAAAAACTGTGCTCAATGAACATTATCAAGCAGCTTGCTCTGCCAGATGTAAAGCAAACACTGCAGGTTTGCAGCTATCTGCAAATTGTACCAGTCCTATTTCTGTTATGATGTGGCAATAGACTAATTAACGAGTAAATATTGTTTCTGAAGGACCTATCTCCATCATCAGATAAGCTAAGGAACATGCCCCAAGAAGCATGAAACACTTTCCAGAAGTACATTAGGACAGAATAAATACATGTGGAATTGCTGTGGATGAGCCAAAACGCAAAGATAATTTCCCTCTATGTAGAGAAGCAGTATTTAAATGAACCAAATTACCTGTTAATTTTGTTTTTATGAATTGCTCATGCAACAGCAAAGCCAAGTATTCCTGCCTCACTCACTCACTACAAATCAACCAATAAACACACTTAAGGATGATTTATTTACCTTGCATCGGTGGCATGCAGACAGATTGCTAGCTGCCTGACTGAATTACTCTGGATTTACATTGCAGCAATTCAATCAGAATCCAATGGGGCACGTACCTTTCTTCTGAGAGAAATTAACTACGTATTCTGCCAACAGCAAGGCTCTATGTATATAACACCTAACAACACGACTGTTTGCTTCCACAGAAAGAAAAAAATATGTGTAGAGGATAAGGCCTTCCTTGGCAACTGAGCACCACCTGAATCAAGAGGTTTCTTTGGTTGGAATGTAAAGGGGTTTCATGGTTGTTGTTTTAAATAAGTAAGCCCCTATTTGCTCAGCTTCCACATAAAGAAGAAAAAAAAGCCAGCCCTAAGCAAACCTGATTATGTAAAACAAAGTCTCATATAATAGTCACATACACTTTTATAATAAACTTCTTAATTGTTGAGTCTTCAATCCCTCAGACTCAACTGTAAACTTCAGCAGCCAAATGCAAAGACATCAATCTCAAATCTCTCACAACAGCTTTCTTACTTAAGGAGCATAAAGCATGAAAGGCACCTCCATCTTCAGACTGTAAAATCCAAATGAGTGCAGACGGAGGCACTCAGAGGCCTCCCATTTCTATCTAGTTCCAGCCAGACCGACACAAAGCACCCAACTTTTGTTCTTTTAGTTTGCAAAATGTTTGGGTATAAAACAAACTAAAAAGCCCACACGTCAAACAAACAAACAAAACAACACAAAAACCAATCAAAGAAGTTGACTCTCAAAAGATGATGACACTGTTTACACTAAACTCTCTAAGAATCCTTCTTGCCATCCAGCAGCGTTGATGCTTGAGCAGATATTGGGACTCAAAAGACTCGGCTTGAAAGACTGAGGTGTAATGAAGTTACAAGAATGTGAAGGAAAAGGAGAAACAGCGGAAGAGTCAAAGCTTTCATGCAATCTCACTAGCAAGCCAATCTTCCAAAGGGAGAAAACAAAGATAAGATTACCCTACCAAACTACCATTCTAACACCCGCAGACGTCCCTCCCCTATCCCGCTTTTTGGCTAAAGGACATTTTGAAAACATGCACCCCTATTCATAGCCCCCGCTTTAACACCACTCACACTTACTTTACCAGAACTCTGCACGCAACCCTTCCAATTGCTCTATAACTATCCCACATGGGCTGGAGCTTCAACCCTGTACCACAGCACGTTCCCACTGCAGTGCCTTCATCATCCCAGCTTCCACAAACGGGCCAGAGATGGGACCTTCTTCCTATTCACCAGTCTAGTATCAGACAGATGTCAATGTACCCTCCTGATATAAACCAAAAACACCTTCTGTGTACAAGCCACAAATGTACATGCACCAAATAAACAACTGTGTGAACCGGAGAACTCAGAAGGGACAAGGGATCTTAAGTTTATATCTCAGAGAACTTCACGAAATCACATACTTAATGGGCTGGGCTTATACTTCTTAGCAGGTCATCACTTTAATCATAACCACACAGATAAAAAGCACGTGCAAGTAAACGGTGAGGCAGAGGCTGTGTTTCTGGAAGGTATAATCAAGGTTGGATATGAAGACTTTTAGAGATTGACTTTAATATAGTTTCCTTTATTCTCCAGATACTCGGCATTTATCTATATGCAGAGTAGAGCCTAAATTTGACAAAACGCTTATTTAAATTGTCATTCTGTGTCTGCCCAGTATCTTTGGCCAGTAAGAGCGAGCTTTTGGGCTCCATCACTGCAATATACTACAGATGCTGAAGGCCACACATGATATGGGACCAAACGCCAAAGTGCCTCCCCTAAGTTCCTCAGTACCAGCAAGTTCAAGCACTGCTACACCTTTAGAACAAGGACATGCAGATGTGCATCAAGAACACCCCCAAAGAGAACAGGTATACCCTAAGCCCCAGCCCCCAGCCCGCATGCCACAGCTTCAGCAGCACCGGTGCCATACCCGACACGGGGGCAGCCACCACCGCAGGCAGAAGCCACTACCCGGCATGGAAGCGCCCAGCACCCACCGGCCCCATCCCGGTGGCCGTCCCGTCTCCCACCCCGGTCCCTCATTCCTCCCGTATCCCTCCAGCTCTACGCGCCCCCGGCCGTTCCTCGGGCTCCGCTTACTTACCCCTCTCACTCTCCCTCCTCTTGCATCGCTCCTCCTTCCAGGGCCGTCTCTGCAAACAAACCGCCAGGGTTACGGTGCTGCTGGGAGGCCCCCATGACGCGGGCCGCCCGTGGCTCGCAGCCTCCCGGGGCCGTGCCATGTGCGGCGCGGGGCTCCCCGCGGGCACCGCCCGGGATCAGAGCTGCCCGCACCCACCTCCCCCCGCGGGGCCCCGCCACCGGCACGGACGGACAGACAGAGTGGCGAGCGGACGGACGGGCGGCCCGCCGCCGTTTCCGCTTCCGGAGCGCCTGGACGCCGGAAGTGCCGCTTCCCCGTTCCCCCCCGGCCCCGCTCCCGCCGCATTACCGAGCACCACCCCCCAGCGGCGACCCCAACCCCGACTCCGGCGGCGGCCTCCTCACCGGAAAGAGGAGCGGCCAGGCGCTTCCGGATCAGGAGGCGGAGCCCAACTCAGCTCTTCCGGGGCGCCGAGCGGAGCGGAACGGCGTCATCCAGCCGCGGCTGCTCTTCACAAACAGCCCGCTCCGGCTCCAGCTCCCGGCGGTGCGAGCCCGGAGGTGGCGGCTCCCGGCGAGCCCGAGTGCGGGGAGGGCGGGAGGCTCGGCGGCGTGGAGCCGCGCTGCACGGCACGGCGCACACAGCGCTTCCGGCACGGGAGGCCGCACCGAGTGACGTGCGGGAGCGCGGCCCTCGTGAATATTCATGAGGATGATGAATATTCATGAACCGTCCCGCCTCCCGGCCGCACGCCCTCACCTACCTCCGTCCCGGCCGGCCCTGCTGGCGCCGGGCGTCTCCCCGCCCTGCCCCGCCGTGCCCGGGTGAGGCCGCCTGCCGCCCTGCGGGCCGGCTCTGGCACGGCCCCGGGCTCGTGGCGCTGACACGCTGGCACACAGCCCGCCCTGCAGCACGGCGATTTAATGCCCGACAGCATCAGCCACATCGATAGCTGATAGAAGGGCAAGGCCGGGCTTAAAGGAGGCAGGATAACCCCCTTCTGCTGTGTGCAAGGCAGCAGCGCATCCTTCAAGGTTAGGGTTGGAACTACATGATCCTTGAGTTCCCTTCCAACCCGGGTCATTCTGTGATTCTGTGTGATGAGCCGTGAGGCTGGACCCCACACAGTTATGAAACCAAGCTTTTGCAGCCCTGCCCTAAACTCTTGTGATTCAGGTGCTAAGAGACTTTAGGATATAACCTACTTCATTCCACTGTGTGCAGCAGGACTGACTTTGGTTCTGGAGCCTCCTTTCGGGTTAAATTATGTTCCCTTCTCACCTATGTTAGTGCTTGCCAGGCATCTGGCTGAGCTGTTTCAGTGCTCTGACTTAAGAAAAAGCTTTTTTTGTTTCTTAATTGTATGAGATTTGTGCCAGCTTGGTGTGCTGAAACAGCTTTACAGGGCCAGCATGAGTAAGAGGGTGGGACCAGGGAGCACAGGGTTGTAGCAGGCAGCATTTAGGTTGGCCAGGGTGATCATGAAACCACAACATCCGTAGCGCTGCCTAAAGGAAACCTGGTGGCTGAGAGGTAGCTGCCTCTCCCAAGAAGGTGCTGGGACAATGGTCATCCCAGGCAATGCAGAACTTACTCTTGCGAGGAGCCAGGATTAGCTCTGTTCTCAGCAGCAGTCACATGAGGGCAATTGTTGATGTATTTAAATAAAAAGAGTTGGCAGACTAATCAGTTTGGAAATTAATTTCCTTGTTAATTTGGGGGGTTTTGACTTGCTCATGAATATTCACAGGCGCTCATCTCTTTTATTTATTTTTTTTTTCCTCCGTGTAATTTACTTTTGTGATTGTCAGATCACCTCTGAAGGTGACATTTCCCATTCTGCAACGCAGCAAATTAATACAATCTTATGTCTCAGAAGAGGAACTTTGGGCTGGCGCTGATATCTCTCGTGCCTCTCCTTTGCCCCAAAGCCCCTTGTAGCCTCTCTGCTCTCGTTCTTCCCTTCTTACTCTGCCTAGAAAGAAATTAACCTGAGGGTCTTAGAGAAAAAGCTGGCCTTGCCTGGGTAGCTGGGAGAACTAGTCAAGGTGTCCTACACCAGGTGAGATAAAGCCATAATTACCATGAGGAGTGGGACAAGGTGGTTAATTTTCCCTTGCTGTGCATGGAGTTTCAGGCTTCCCTCCCCCAGCACTGCCAAGCACCTTTTAGCAGCACGTGAAGCAGCGTGACTAACATCTGTCACAGGCACTTGATTTCTCTTATCTCCTTAGGAGACAAAGCAAAAGAAACAGAGGTGTATTTCTCTGGAGAGCACACCTGATCTCTTCACCTTCATCCCAAACTATTGGCTGCCCCCCCCCATACTTATCCTGCCTGTCCTTGTTCCTTCTAAGTACCACAAGAAAGCATCCTGGCCTCCATCTCATGGCTCTCCCTGATGAGGTGTGCTCATGTCCCACGTGCTTGTCCTTAGAGGTGCTGGTGTTTCATAACACCTACCAGGTGGGCTAGCCTGAGGATGGTGCTGGTTGAAAACCCAGGTGGAACTGCTGCAAGCAGCTCAGTAAGAGCAGTGGAGCCTCCCAGAGCCTGCATAGGGATAGATTTGATACAGCCTCCACCTATGTGATGTCTTGTCCTTAGGAAGACCAGGTGCTATGGATGTGGCAGCACACCAGCTGCAGGTTCACCTGACACAAGGCCAGGCTGGTGAGTGGAAACAGGGCGACTAAGAGGAGCTGGTGGTTACTGGGCAGGACAACAAACAAGAAAAGACGTACAAGAAACTACAGGAAGGAGGCAAGACCTAGAAGGGGATGGTAGGTGTAAGCAAGGGGGCCTCAGACATGAGGGAGGGCACACAGCAGAGCTGAGCACCCCCACTTCCTCTGAGGAACTGGCTTACAGAATTATAGGATGGCTTGGGTTGGATATGACCACATGGATCATCAAGTTCCAACACCCCTACCACAGGAAGGACCTCCAGTCTCCAGGTTTGGTACTAGACTGGACTGCCCAGGGCCCCATCCAACCTAGCCTTGAACACCTCCAGGAACAGAAAATTCACAGCCTCTCTGGGCAGCCTGTTCCAGCAGCTCACCACTCTCTCTGAGAAGAACTTCCCCCTGACATCCAATCTAAACCTTCTCTCCATGAGCTCATGACAAACTGGGAAAAGAAACTGTGGAGAAAGGCACCTGAGACAAGACCTGCGACAGCAGTTGCTTTCTCACAACCCTTGTAACAAACTTTTCAACTCAGCTTTGACCCAGAAGAGAGGCAAACACAACTCTACACTGCCCGCCTGCTCCATCTCCCATTACCCCCTCCTCAGTCACATCTGTTTGTCACGTTCCCATCTCAGCTCTTCTTTTTTCTGCTTTGCTGATGTCTTCTGCCCCCTCCTTTCTCACCACTCTAACAAAAGAAACACCTACCTCTGGACCTTCCATAGTCACTGCAGATTACCTGCTTGTGGCACTACTGTATGCTCTGTGTTTGTCTTCTGCCTGCCTATTAACTGTGCTGGTCACAGTGGCCACCCCATCAATACAAGTGTTAGGCTGCACAATGGGGTCCTGCTGGGCTGGCAGACCTGGCCTGATGTGTTCTATAATTTACCTCTCTTGCTGCTTGAATTCATTGATGGACAAATGGGCTTGGAAAGATCTGTGACATGGTGACATCCATTCTAAGGACGAAAGCTGCTCATTCTTGCCCAAATTTTCATCTGCTTGTGGGACAACATTAAATTTATTCCAAAGCCACTGTTTTGTACTCAGAAGCCAGTGAGTACATTTCTCAGCAAGGCACGCTGTCCTCACTCTTTCAGAGAGCTGCCATCTCTTTGGCAATCGGCTGATTAATTCCCCTGGCAGCGCACACCAGAGAGCATTTCAGCACGTCATTTCTGGCTTTCTTTCCACTGCGTGGAAATAGATTGCATCTTTCCCTGCTTGGTAGCTTCTCTGGTTAGTGTTGTAAGGTTCAAGTAACTGAGTTGTAGCATTATCCTGCACATGCTTGCAGGGACAAGGAATAGAAACCACACATCTGGGATGTACTTTGGAACCTTAAGCACACACAATAGCAATGTGCTTCATTTTTTACTGAAGGAAGCAGGTTGCTCTAGAGCTGGGGACACCAGGGTCCCTTGAGCAGGAACTTGGTAACTCAGGGCTCTCCTGGAATTCATCAACCTTAGCCACAGACAGATTTTGTTTGGCCACTATGGTAAAGGCAATTATTTACCAAACTTCCTGGCCAGTATGTCATGAATATAAGTCCCATAATTTGGAGGGAGGAAAAGGAATTGCTGGACACGTCAAGAATGGCAGAAAGGCTGTGCCTGAGTACCTTCAGCACAAGAGAACAACCACAATCACATCAGCAGTGCCTAAGGGGGATCTCAGTGGCATGGCCACAGCCAAAGCATACCAGACATGCACAGGCAAAACCTGTTCCAGCGTGGTGATAGCTTCTCTGTGGCAATAACCTCAACAGGCTTAAATCAAAAATATTTTTATTAGATCGCCTCAAAAAGTTTCAAGTATTTTGAATATGATCCCATAGGAAGCTTTTCAAGCATGACAGATCCCTGTAACCTAGGCTGCATTAGCAAAAGTATATCCAGCAGATGAAGGGAAACTATAATTCCTATCCATGTGAGATGTGTGAGGCCGCATCTGGAAGGTGTGTGCTGAGGTTGCAAGATGCATGTTAACAAACCGCATCACATCCTGTTAAAGGGCTCCACAATGGAGGGCTGAAGCATACAGTGCACAAAGGTAAGGCTGAGGGAGCTGAGAGGAGGCCAAAGGGGCGTCCAATTGCTGCCTGGCCCTACTTAAGGGAAAGCTGCAGAGAAGATGGAGCCAGACTCAGGAGGCAGCACGGTGAAAGGACAAGAAATGAAGAATGCAAGTTGCAACAGGGGAAATTCTGAACAGAAAACCTCTCCCCCTTGAGAGTGCTAAAGCAGTGGAACAAGTGCCTACAAAGAATGCAAAATCTCCACTCTTGGAGATGTTCAAAATATGGGGAGAAAAGCCCTGAGCAGCCCAATTTGGCTTGACAGTTGTCCCACTGTGAGCAGGGGACTGGATTATACGCTTCTGGAAACTCCTTCCTGCTTGAATTTTTGTGATTTGATCTGTGCTGCTGATTTGCCGTGAGCAAATGTTCAGTGTCTTCATAATGCTACAAGCCAGAAGGGTCATATGCTTGTTTGACCCTGTGGAAATGCATCTGTGTTGACAGCAGCACTGGTATCAGCAAAGCCCTGGTGCACAAACACCTCTTCTCCAGCTACCCTTCGTAGCTCTACTCAACCCATCTTCCTTCTCTTCCAAGTACAGGCACATCTCCTAGCAGCAGGACCTGTTCAGTTTGGGGATGACACCCTGAACTGTGACATCCATATTCTTCTGAACAGCAGCAGTCACAGAATGTCATTCAAAACAATATTGCATTAAAGCATAGTTGTGGGTGCTTGGCTGATGCCCTCCTCACACCAGGAGGAAGGTGGGAGGAGAGACAGTGGAGAACAGTAAGTTGTATCAGGGCAGAAGCAAAACTCAGAAGAATCAAGACCAGAGCTCACCTGCTCACCTCTGTATTTGTGATTTTACAGAACTGGCAAGGAAACTGCAGTTTGGGGAGCAAAGATTTGCAGCAGATCCATCAAGTTCAAGGTAAGTATGCCAGGACTGGAAAAGGGGAGCTATATCTGAGGAAGAGAGAAAACAAAGTACTCAGGGCCTCTGCAAACCCATTAGCTTAGTCCTAATAGAGTGTAAGGTTAAGAACAAATTACAGAAGGAAAACAAAATTAATGCTACAGCAGTAAGTGGAAAATGGAATCAAATACAGGATGGCTTTATCAACAAAAGCAATATGTGCCCTTAACCTGATCTTTTTCTTTATACCTCCTTTCTTTTAGCTGGATGAAAAAAAGGAACTTGGTAGAACCAATCTAGCTGGATTTCAGTACGGCATTTGCTACAGTACAGGAAGGTGGACATGAGCTGAAATGACAGGAGTGGTTAGGAGCATTTTAGGCTGGTAAAACATCGGGGAAAAGGAGGTGATGTGTTGAGTCAAAAGGGAACTGCCACCATGGAGCAATGTTACTGGCCTTGGGAATAATTCTGTTTGCAGTAATGGCTCTAGCTCAGCAAAAAAAAAAGCAGCATGAAAAGGAAGTTTGCTGATTAAATGCATTTAGAGGAATTACTCACAGACAGTGAGGCCCTATTCTTTGCTCCTACTAACAAGAATTTTTCTTGTGTAGGGAAATTCAGTGGCTAGAAATGACAGAAGACTGATCTGTGTGCATTCATCACTCATGAGGTGATTATGAAGCACAGATGTGACGTAGCCACAAAGACAACAGCCTTAAAAAGATCGTTACGTGAATCTTATTGAGGATGGTGTTTACAATTTGTCAGAAGCAGGCTCAGAGCTGACAGTGGTGCAGAGGAGCTGCAGTAATAGAGTCTGCCTCTGTGCCTCTCCTGTCCGCCCAGTGAGGGGATGCAGGGAGGTTGGCTTCTTTAGCTGTGCAGAGGACTACTCCTACCCCAGAGTTTTTCTTTCAAGGGTAAGAGATCAGTCCCCAGCCTGATATTCTTAATGCAGAATTGGTGTCTATTCCACATGACATCCTCTCCCAGAAGCCATCTGAGGAAGGAAGTTTAAACCCCCAGGATCTTAAAAAAGGTTCAGTTCTCTGGAGAGGTACAGAAAAGCCCCTCTGAACTCAGTGTGTGACGTGCCTGTACGGACAGAAGACACTACAGTTTCATCTTTGGGTTTTCAGCATCAGGAAAGTGGCTGATGGTTTACACCTGGACAAGGTTAGTGTTGGACTAACACGTGGCTTGTGAGGAGGCAGTGAGCAGAGCTTGCTACAGCTTGTTTCTGTCAGTGGTTTCTGAGGTCTGCTTAATTTAATTGAAGGAAATGAAACTGGGGTGAGACCTCAAGCAATGATCTAATTCATCATCATGACCCAGGGACAAGATTAAGTAAGCACGGCTCATCCCTGACAGATATTTGTTGAACCTGTTCTCAACAGCCTCCAGTGACAAGACTCCCTTGGCCAATCTAGTCCAGCACTTTACAGCCTGAGAGTTAAAAAGCTTTTCCATCCAGGCAGCTCGAGCCTTCACCAATGAAAATGAATCTGCTGATTTCAGAGGCCCCATTAGAAATGCATTTTCACTCCAATGGTACAGTGTTCTTGAACCAGCTATAAACACTTTTTTGACAATTTCATTCATCTTTTAGCAGTTCCAAATATATGTATTTCCCTATTTTGTTTATGAGATTCATGCCTTCCTCTGTATCAGAAGTCTCAAAATCAAAACCTATCACATCTACTATGTCCCCCCAGTACACCAGGCCTGTTACCCTGTCAGAGAGTAAAGTTAGATGGGCTTGATGTGATCTTCCTGATGAATTGACATCATAGAGTTCTTTTCAGGTTTGAAATATACCCTGGGTAGGAAGCTAATTCATACACTCTGTTGCTGCCTGGAAGGCATGAGAGAGAGTATTAAGAGAAAGGCATCTGGGGTTGTGGCAGTCTGAAGGGAAGGGAGGGAAAAGAATAAAATGCAGAAGTGAAAAAGTGAAACACAATAGTTGCAGCATTTGAGGCTCTTGTATTCCCACAAATAGTGAGCAAGTGAAATGCAGAAGCGAACAAGCAGTCTGCTATTAAGATTCCAGAGCTGCCAGTAACCCCTCAAGTAAGCACCAAAAGCTCAGAGGGATGGTCTGTAAATACTTTTACAGGCTGTAGTATCAGTGAAGCATCACATCTATGCCAGGAGTGCCTCTGAAATTCATTGCAGATTCTGACACAGCAAGAGGCTTTCAGACCAACACATTTGGGCTGCATCACTCTGAGCGGCTATTTATGTTTCAGATGCTGTCTCAACTCTTCTGAAGGTTTCCTAATGTCTGGAGCGCATCCCTTGGGCAGGGCTCCCAAGTGTCAGGTAAGCACTATGTTTGAGGAAGTAGTTTTTCACATGTATTCACAACATCATGTGGGAAAACTCATCAGCTGCCTTGCTTCTTCTCATTGTACCACAGACAGGTTATCTTCCAGGATTATTTCCTCCTCATTGTGGTGTATTTCCCAAAAAGCTAAGCTCAGAAGCAGTAGTGTTACCTAGTCACAGCACATCTTGCAAGCTTTCCATCCTTTCTCAATCCACATCACATACCTGGATGCTTATTTGTCCTTAGCAGCCAAAGTGTGTAGTCACACGGTAGGAGGTTACAGGTCCCTACAGGAAGCAGGACCTGACAGATTTAGAGAATCCAAGAGTTACAGCTCCCTGCCCAGAGGAGTGAGGGCTGCAGGGACACAACAGTGGGTCCTCAGGCCAGTCTGGGTGAGTCGGGCCCTGTAGCAGGCAGGTGCCTTCCAGGCCAGGTGCCTCCTGCCTAGCAGGCTGAGCAACTTCTCCCAGGTGGGCTGCAATTACTATCTCCACACCTTCAGGGCAGCTGTTCCTAGAAACTCTTTTGCATCATGGCTTGGGCTCATTTTAGCAAGGTTTCTCATGTTTTCCAGGGACTCCTTCAGCTGTGTGGTCACCTGGGGCTGTTTTCCAGTCTTACTGGCAGAGTGAGCATCTGTCACAGGAGCCCTTGGCTCTGTCTGGGGAGCAGCTGCCACCTAAGAAATTGCTCTGCGCTCAATTCCCTCACTCCTTCTGGACCGGAGCCTTCCAGGCCTGTCAGATGAAAGCTCCAGCTTTCCCAGACTGGTTCCCAACAGCTGCAGGTAATTGCATGCATGCATGCATGCGGATGCAAAGGAACTGTTCTAAGAAAAAGAGAGGTCCTGCAGAAAGTCAGCATGGCTAAATAATAATAATAATTAATAATAACAAAAAAATATATATCCTAGAGAAACTAGGCAATAGATTTAAGAAATACTGCTTGACTACTAGAAATCAGGAGTCCAGCACAAAGCCTGGCAGGACAGGCCACAGAGCCCTGTCAAAGCAGGACCTGATAGGTAGCTGCTCTTCAAGCTGAGCCTCCTCTCCTGCAGCACACTGCTTAACATGTGCATACCCAACAGCAATTACTGCAATAAGCTTATTTAAACAATTGGGTTTTCTAAAGCACTAATGGCTTAACGGGTGAGAGGAAGATGAACTGAAAATGGCAGCAGCAACTGGGGCGTCCTGCACCTCTGTGACTTGCTGTAATACTGGCCTGAGAGTGGAGAGTGCCTGGCGATATCTTTGCCCTAGGACATCCTAATCACCTGCCATCTCCCCCTGTCTTTGGAAGCCCTTGGCTGTGTGCCTGGGTGTCTCATGGCCCCTGGCATATCCCCAGGGGTCTGGCACCCCCCAGCCTGTGCACCTTCACCGTGGCAGAGGGCTTTGTACCTAAAAAGTGAATGCAACTGGAGGGCTGGCAGCTCAGAGGAGCAGCATGAAGGTAGCCTGGGCATGCATCTTAACTCTGAATGTCCTGTTTTTCCACCAGTTTGCGTTCTGATGAACTCAATGTTCTGGGAAGGAATGAGCTATCACCAAGCAACATTAACTCTGTGTTAACAAAGGGCTTTGTCATTGAATTTAAGCTTAAGGACAGTGCTGGCACAAGAATGAATTATTACAGGTTGGGCCATGAGTACACTGAGGCTAGGAATTAGAAGCTTCACACCTGATGGTGCAAGGAGCTGGCACAGCCTCTGCAACAGCAGTGCTGGGGCCAGGAGTCTGAGCTTGCTTGGAGACTGGGAGTCCCTGAGCAGGAGTAGATGATGGGGCTGCCTGCCACAGGCCAGGAGATCTCTGCCAGCCTCCTCTTCTTATGGGATTGCAGGACATTTTCATAATGTCTTTGCTCTTCATGCAGCACAAGCCAAGTTGGACGCCTGGGGCTTGCCTGGAGCTGGTGCCAGCTGCTGGGGGTGGTAGGGATGGTGCCCAGTGGAGGCTACAGAGAGAGCTGTACTGCTGTAGTTACCCAGGGAGTGCAGGATACACATCCCAGAGATGGCATGACTGCCTATAGCACATGGAGAGCTGGGGTGGAAATAAGAGCAAATAGTAAGTGACAGATAGGCCCAGGGCCAGTTGCCTTGGGTGACAGCTGGGTGTCTTGCAGATCCAATGGGATTTCTGATGAGCACAAGAAGGCTCGTCCACACTGCAATGCTTTTGAGGCCATCTCCTCCACTGTCTTCAGTTTATTAATGGAGACTTTGTACACAGGCTGAGTTAAGGCCCACACTTCACCCATTTTCCAGGCAGGGCAATATGGACAGTGATGAGACAAACACGGCACCAGAGATGAGAGCAGGGGATGCCCCAGGAGCAGCTGCCAGGGAGAAAGATGAGACCAGATCTTTTGGGACTGGATGTGCCGCTGGGCCTTGCATCAAGCAGCAGCATCTGCCTTGGAGCATCCTTGCGTTGCTGCCAGCCCCGGACATCAGCAGTCCTGGACATGGCATGCAGCTCCTAGCCACCCATCTGTGGCTAATTGCCCACAGCAGAAAGCCTTGCATGAAGTATTTCACTGTAGGTCACAGGGGGTTATGTACAAGCCCAGGGTAAAATGGGAGTTAGAGCAAAATCTGTGATTGACTGTGTTTTCTGCTTTTTGGTAGAAGATTAAGGCACTGCTGGAGTGATGTCTGCATCTTCCTCAGTGATGAAAGTTAGGGGTTTCGAGCCTGGCTGCTGACTCATAGCCAGGCAGAATTGGAGAAAAAAAAAAAAGGGAAAAATTAGCGCAGGGAATGTTGCTGAAATGGCTTGTATGTGCTTAGAGATTAGTGTAGATATTGTATTGCTGCCTGTGTTATGGCTGATTTGTTTAGTTTGGTTTTGATGGAATCTGATCTTTTTAAGAATGTGAGGCACCTGTACGTACAGCATTTTGCCTCTGTCTGCAGATTCACTGTCATAAAGGGCAGATCATTAAGAAGCAAGCTCTTCCAGAAAGGAAGCTAATTCTCGATGTTGTAACACCAGTGTTTTTTTCTAAGCCCAGATGCCTTATGACATTTTACTGAGCTATTGAGCTGCTGGATGGCAGATTGCTGCCCAGAGTCTAGCTTGGCTCTGTGGGGACTGCAAATTGTTCTCTGTGAATGTATGTTTGTGGGCTCTTCTGGGACGTGAGTCTGGAGTCCCAGCTTCCCATTAAATCCTCTCCCTCTGACTGCTGTGACTGGCAGAGATCTGGAACATGACCTTGATCCATGCCGCATCACCCCCATGGATGTCACCTCTGGATCCAGGCTGCGGCAGGCGGGAGAGGCTCAGGCTGCTGCTCTTGAGATAACTGCAGGGATCAGTGCAGTCTGGGGAGAGCTCAGCCTAAACAGGGGCTTCACAGCCAGAGTTGTGATCACACTCAAATTAATTTCAAATATGCACAGTAACACAAGAAGTAATTTGCATAAGATGTCACATGGAGTTGCATACAATTTTGCATATTTAAACAAAATACAACAAAGCACAGCTCGGGCGAGTACATGAAGTCATTTGTGCAGTGAACCATATAGAGAAATGACATACAATTATCACAGAAGAAGAGAACAAATGGCTGCAACCATCAAGGATGCACAGCCGGCTCAGAAGTTGGGAAATGCTGGCCTACTCCTTCAGTCACCAACCTGGCAGATGCCTGGATTCACATTATCACTGCATGTGAGTGCACTGCTTCTCCAGCAGACAATTGCCCCTGGTGTACAGGATGATGTGCATCCATCATGCCACTACTCGCTTCTTCATTTTCACATCCTTGGCTTGTTCTTTGCAGAATGTTTTTCTCACATGTCATTATTCTCCCTGGACTTTCTGTTGTATTCATAACTGAGTTTGAGAGACTCCCCTTCTCGGCACACCCCACTTCAGGTACTACCACTCTTGCATTTTAAGCTGTAAAGCCCAGAGATCAAAATACCAGCTCTGGGAGCCCAAAGGCAGACACTGACAGCATCATCATTGGTGATCTCTGTGGCTGTGCATGTTCTAAGCACAGCCCCTATACTTTAGTTCTAGTACCCCTCTAAGTGCACTGATATGCCTCCACCTCATTTCCTGCAAAATGATGGCCAAATAATTAACGTCAAGAAATGGATACGGCAACAAAAGGAAACAATATGGTAGTGCATCATCCTTTGGAGGGAACGTCAGGAGAACTGAAACCTTTAAACCTGCAAAATGGATGCAGGGCTGGAAAAGCTGCTCCTGAGATAACTGCAGAGATTAGGGGAGCTGGGTCAGTGCTAAACAGTGGCTTCAAAGTCAGCAGACCAGGCTGCCCAGAGCCACATCCAGCCTGGCTTTGAATGCCTCCAGAGATGGGGCATCCACAGCCTCCTTGGGCAACCTGTTCCAGTGTATCACCATCCTCTGTGTGAAAAACTTCCTCCTAATATCTAACCTAAACCTCCCCTGTCTCAGTTTAAAACTATTCCCCTTTGTCCTATCACTATCCATCACTATCACAGCCGTTCCCATTCCTGTTTATATGTTCCCTTTGAGTATTGGAAGGCCACAATGAGGTCTTCCCACAGCCTTCTCTTTTCCAACCTAAACAAGCCCAGTTCCCTCAACCTTTCTTCATAGGAGAGGTGCTGCAGCCCTCTGATCATCCTAGTGTTCCTCCTCTGGATTCATTCCAAGAGCTCTGCACCTTTATTGTGCTGGGGACCCCAGGTCTGGACACAGTACTGCAGATGGGGCCTCACAAGAGCTGAGCAGAGGGGGACAATCACCTCCCTCTCCCTGCTGGCCACCCCCAGCACACAGTTGCCCTTCTGGGCTGCAAGCACACACTGCTGGTTCACGTTCAGCTTCTTGTCTACCAGGACCCCCAAGTCCTTCTCCACAGGGCTGCTCTCAAGGGGTTCTTTGCCCGTTCTGTATAAACACCTGAGATAAGATCTCCCCTCTCTTCTGCTGCACTCAGATTTATTGCATGATGGTTTTAAGGCAGCCACAAGCAAGCTGGCCAATATGAGTAGCTGCAAGACACTAGCTATAGATCAATCTTTTTGTCCTCAGCTTTACCATGAAGATCCCAACACCTGATGCACTAGAAATTTCATTGTAAAGGAGGGAATAACACCTTTCTACCACCTCCTCCAAATCCTGTTGTGCATGAGGCTGGCTAGACCTGTTCCCAGACACCAGCAGAGGACACTCACCACATCTCTTTGTTTAGTGAGGGCTCAGAAAGCTCCTACTTTCTTTGTTACTTTTTGGAGGCTCAGATGATACTTGAAAGAATCACGACTTCCCATCCAGGCATTCTCCTGGGAAACTAACCAGCCCCTCAGCCAGGCTGCACAGCAGCTGTGACCAGTAGGCATCAAGCTATGGTCCCCTGACATTCAGAAATCAAGTCACCCCAGGCTCATTTGCTTGCTTGTTAGATGAACCTCCATGCTACATCCAGCCATTGACAAAGCCTGGGCTTGGAGCTAGGCTGGCTGCCCTGCAGCGACTGCTCTCCTGCTGCCAGAGCTCTGACAGGGATGCAGGACAAGTCCCCGGAGCAGAGACTGTCATTTATCACCCTGCCAAATCCCTTGTGGGGATTGATCTGAAGTTGAAGATGGTTTTGCTTGCATTCTGGTCACTCCCTGAGAAAGCTGGGCTTTGGATCAATGTGGAATGCGTCACTGAATGGTCTATTATTCACCAAGTGCAATGTGCACTGGGAGACACAGCAGCCCTCAATAAAGATTCAATTCTGCCTCTGAGGATCAAAGCAGGAGTAAACCAAAGGAACTACTCAGCTCCTTTACATGACACTGAAATATGTGGTCTCTTGTTTCAGGGTGATTCTTCAAGGCAATTTTAATTTGTGCATTACTCCCTATTAAATTGCCATCAGAACAGCCGCAACCCTTTAGCACTGCATGGAGATACCTTTTGCCACCATTCCTGGTCCATACCATGGGTTAGAGGAGCACAGGATGCCAAAAACTCCACAGGTGCTTTACCTCCATGACTCCTATGTCCATAGTGCGGGGCTGGCTGCTTCAAGGGTGCACTATGAGGGCACACAAAGTGAAAAGCAGCATGACAGCCCCATAGGGATGAGCAGTGCAGGGCACATGCAGGCCCAACTCCCAGTCCCAGATGTGGAAATGTTCCTTGAGCAGGGAAGCAAGTACTCTAGCTCACTGCCCAAACCCTTACATGGACAGGCACCACCAGCAGCCTTTTGCCTGAATTTTCTTTCTTTTACTTTTTACATTATGGGGGAATTTATTGCAGGTTATTGAAGGCATTCAGCTGGAGGGAATCCCAGCTTTGGGAGCTGTTTTCATAATGTGTTTCTGCAATACTCTCTTTTCCCAAGAAATCACAGTGGTCAGCAATACCTTGTGCTTGGGTTTTGACCTCTTGCTGAGGGGCTTTTCATGTGTCTTGATGTAACTGCGCAGTTTTTAGGTGTTCTTCTGTGATTTATTGGATCGATCATATCCCTTCCTTGAGTCTCCACCAGCTTTTGTTTAGCATGCAACGCACCTTTCCAGCCCCCTAGAAGTGAGCAACAAGAATGGGGATGCGAGGGGAGGAGGCAGAGCTGGGAGCAGGCTGAGAGGGTGGAAATTCAGAGTGTGAAGTGGGCAAAAGCCGCACAGTGGGAAATGGTGGTGAGACGGGACCAGACTGAGGAGCCGGTGCTTCAAGAAACCAGCCAAAAATGGGTCAGCTCCTGGAGCTGCTCCTGGTGAAGAAAGGGGAAGGTCCCACTGAGCACCTGCAGCCTCTGCAGAGGTCAGTGGGGAAAAAAGCATCTGCTGACAGAGGAGCCGACAGGAAGGGCTGAAGCTCTGGCTGGAAGCAGCCAAGGTTTGTGCAAGCCATTTCACTGCACCAATGAGCATGAGCCTTTAATGTCAGCATAGTGAGAATCTGCTGCCTCTCCAGCAACATTTCTTCAACCTTCTCAGCCCCACGGTCTCCATACACAGAGGGTGAGAGCAGATCAGCCTCCAGAGCCAGCGATCAGTCACCGAAAGCAGCAGGGCTAAGGGACAGCCTCCTCCCACCCCTCAGCTCGGTGATAGAAAGAGGTGCTATCAGCCTCCCACAGGCCCGGGTGGGGCAGCCCTCATCACTGTTCTGTGATGCCACGGCAGCCCTCTGGAGGTGCCACCAGCACCGCTGTGGTCTCCGGTACCCCTTCCTTGCCCACTGTAGCACTGATCAGCACTGGAGCTGACGAAGTGGGGGAGTTGCAAGAGACGAGGATGCTTAATTACAGTGCAGCCCTGGAAACCAGCAACAGCAGCAGCAGCACTGTGGCCAGGAGGGGAGGCAGCAGGGCTGTAAATAGAAATTGCGGAGGCAGCCGCAGGGAACAGAGAGAGGGAGGCTTCTGCTCCTGCATCTCTCTGTCTCTCCAGCTTCTCTCACCTCTCACCGCCACCCTGGCTCTCAGCATAAACCCGTGTGTGACAAGCAGCCCCAGAAAGTGGCTGGGAGGTAGCAGCTCTGCCACGAAAGCAGTCACTCAGGGCTGAGAAGTGGATGTGCAGGGCCCCCACAGCCTCCCCCCAGCAGGGCCGGCTCGTGGGGAAAGCTGGAAGAAAGGCTGGAAGACCTTTTTGGCCATGAGGAAGCCAAGTGAGATGGATGCAGAAGCAAATCACTCTGCCCACTCCCTGGAGGAGGGCACAGGACGGCAGATAACTAAGCTCCAGTTCTATCAGTGTCCAGGGTGAAATCCCTCTCTTCCCACCCCTGACATCACGGCCTCTTCCACAGCAGCAGGAGCTCTGCTTGCGGTATTTTGTAAAGGTTTATTTAAAAATGTTGAAACTAACATCCCACAAGAATTGAGTATTTCACCACAAGGAGAAGAGAAATCCTACAAAAATATATATCACAGCGCACAAGGGCAGGGGAGGGGGAGCGAGACCAAGCGGAAAGCAGGAGGAAGAGCAAAGGGAGGGTGGGAGCTGCAGCAGAACGAGACCAAATGGCAGAGAGAGAACGAGAGCAGAGTGGGAGAGCAAAACAGCGGGAGGGGAGCAGAACCTGGAGGGAGACTCTGGTACAGGACAGGAGCAGGGAAACAGTGAGAGGGGGAAAACAACAGGAAAGGAGGAACAGAGGGCTGGCAGCTGGTGAAAGAAGGGCCCCCCTCTATTGTCTTGCCAAGGTAGGGCTAGGATATAGCGAGACATAGCTGGGGTATGGTCGGGTAGCTGGAGTTTGGGCTTTTGTGCTGCAGGACTTGGCTATAAGGCTGTGCCATGGGTGTGGGTTTTGAGAGAGAAAAGTCAAAACCACAGTTCTACTCAGACCAATCTGAAGATGGTGGCGTTTTCATATGAGGACGTGTGGGAGGTGAGCAAACAGCTCCTTTCCAAGCATTTATCCTTAGCAGGAAAGGGTGTGAAGGGCCAAATTTACAAGGGCACTTCGGTGCCGCAGAGGAAGAGGTAGATAGCCCTCTCTGGAGCTGTGACACTGGGCTGGGTGCGTTGCTGTAAGTCACACTGGAGGAGAGCTGTGGAAACACATGGCTGAGCTCTGTTCCCTCATCAACCAGACATCACCAACCAGATGGGAAAGCTCAAGCAGGATTTGGCCAAGTGGTCACCTCACTCCGTTGGGTGAAGAGAGTTGGGGTCTTGCTCCAACACTGTATAAGGCAGAGGGGAAGGATTGTGCCTTGAGCCCTTCCTCCTTCCCCCAGAAGGAAGACCACAAGGCCTTTTGTTAGCAAAAGCATGTCCCTTGAGGAGTTCCACAGGGATGCAGCTGCCCAGCCCACCCAGGCATTTCCATCTAATGGACCAGAAATATCAGACAGGCTCAGCCCAAATCAACAGACTTTTCCAGTAGTTTTCTCCGCACACATTTCTCTATGTGAAATTTCCACTGGACAAAATTCAACCCATATCTTTTTCCTCCAGTCACTCGGAAGACAGGGAAACCTGTCAGATTGTGACTGAGAGGGTGCTGGCCTCTGCTGTGGCCTTACGCTTGGCGGTGTCAACTGGTCCATGTGTGTGGGCATCTCACAGAACGTTACCTGGGATCAGGTGAGGTGGCAGGCTCCATTCTGCACAGGGGAGGGTGGTTTGTAAGGCTCCAGTCACGGGGAAAACAGATCCAGTGAGATTATTTATTGACTGGAAGAAGCCTATGTATCCGAACACATTTTGAATGCTTTGTATGTTGGAAGGATGGTGAAGGTTTTTCCCATGTTTAGCCTGTTTAATGTGAGTGAATGATCATGATAAAAACATGTTTGGCTAGAACAGTCGGTGTTGGAAAAGACATTCAGAGTTTCCAAGCTTCTGTTATTGTAAGAGCTTTCTCTACAGCATTTCCCAGCTTCAGTCTTACCACAGCATCCATGAAAGATTTCATTCCTTGGAGATACTTTGAATAGGAACAGACACATTAAAGGGAAACGAAACAAAACACTGAAATCTGATGTGTTTGCAGAGTTTACAAAGCATGGCCAGCAGAGCACGGGGCTTTCCTGCAGCAAGAGCTGGAAAAGGTTTTCACCACCCCTTCTGCAGTGCCCCGCCACTTTCTCACAGGCTTTCTCTCAGACACAGCATGTGGAAAGTCCAAGGACAGCCCTTGAAGTGGTAGAGTCTAAACTCTGGCCTTGTTTCAACAAGCGCTATTGATCAAAGAGCAATCTAATTAGCCTGGTCTGCAAGATTACTTAAACAAGTTGAAGGCATTATATTGTAAACTGCCGGGAATAACTGATGCAGCCCTTTGCAGGCTGCACACAGACGTCCCTCTCCATCTCTACTTATTCCAGCAGGAGGGGGAACAGCCCTGACCTGCACTCAGGGGTGATGGGAGTGGGGCAGTGGGCAGGAAGAGCCACTTGCTCCATTGTTTGTCTGTCCGCAGCTTGAAATGCCCACTAAAGCCTCGAGAGGGGCCTCGGTAAAGAAAAAGCTCAGTAATAGATTGATTTACAGTGAAGCAGTAATATCCACTGCTGAGAGCGGAGACTCAGCCTGTGCTTAGATTAGAGACCTCCAGAGTCCTTTTCCACCTACATCTTTCAGCCATTCTGTGCTTCTAATAAGCCGATAATTTTATTTGACCTGTCATTTTCTCCAAATCTCTACTGTTTTCCATGGAGCTTATTGTAAGTTACCCTCTCATTTAAATGTCCTTCACAGTGAGCCAGGTGGGACCTGAGATCACCAGTCGTTCAGCTGGGTAAATGGGCAGAATCAGGCCCCGTGGGAAAACTCCCTGTGCTTTGCCCTGTCGAGAATATACTTTTACTACAGAGATAAAGGGGGAAAGGCCATTTCCTATTCTCAGAGATAACAGATAACTTTTTGTCAGAGACCTTGTGTGGTGCATTACAGCCTTAAAATGGTGGCCGAGTTCCTGTCTCTGGACACATCAGTCCAGCAGCTGAAGGTTTTTCTGTGCTCTTGGGGCAACCTTACCCAAATCTGCATCAATCTGCAGTTCAGTGGCTGCTTTGTGGGTCTGTGAATTTATTTAAAGGTGTCCACAAAAGCCAGGGGAGGGCAACAACAGCTGATAACAATGTATGCTCAGGGATGTTGGCATCCCATGTCTGCCTGCATATAGGTACCCCTCTCTCATGCTATTGGCAAACATTGCCTCGGGGTTCTCCCATCACAAAGCATTCCAAGAGAGACCTCCTAGTAGCACACACCAACCCTCCAAAGCTCTCTGAATTGCTTTTTTCCATCCCAAGCAAACAGAGACATCTCTGCTGCTCATTACCTGCGGCGTGTCAGAAAGCAATTCCCTGCCGCAGCCCACCAAAGCTCACACTCCTCACGCACAGCTGTATCCGCTTGTCACACTTCTGCTGCTTCAGCAGGATCTCAATGGACAGGACTCTTGCTAAATGCCCAGGAGACTTCACCTCTGATTTTCTGAAGAATATCACCACAGAGTAGAGATAAAACCTCAATGAAGGAGACTGGGGGGGTTAGAATGGGGCAGCAAGGAGACTTCCAAGGGATCTAAACATTTGGGAAGGGAACGGAACTTTTTCCAACCTTAACTGGCAAGAGAAGAGGGGAGGAAGAACAGAGAGAAAGAAATAGAAACACTGAGGACTGAGAGATGAAGGAAGATACAAGCTGAAGACAGAAAACAGGGGAGTGTGAGGCAGAAAGAAAATGGGAAGATGCAAATATCAAAGGTAGGGTAATGCTTCCTTCAAGGAAATGGATAGCTGAGAGGGTCAGGTGCTGTGTGAGCCTCTTCTTCCCAAGATTCACCTTGCGACCCACAGGAAGGCCAAGGTTTGGGAACAGGAGGACCTGCCATCACCTGATCCCCAGCCCAGAGGTGAAGCTGCAGCCACTGAACTCCAGACGTTCACATCAAAGCACACGACACGGGAAAGGACACACAGAGGGCCTTGGGCCCGTGGGGACAGGAGGGATGCCTTTCCACCTCACCTACCCCTTCGTCAGGCATGCACTGGTGGGAGAGTCACAGAGGCTGGAAAGCGCGTGTGTGTGTGCAAAGAGAAAGGCAGGGCAGGCTATGACTTCACAAAACCAACAGCTGCCTCCCCTCCCACGTCCCACTCGCTCCACGTCCCATCCTGCATGGAGGCAGGATGCTAGCGAGGCCCAGCTCGTCCATTTGCCCAGGCACATCCTGGTGGAGTTAGTTAACAACTGTGGCAGCGGGCCGTGGCACAAGGAGATTGTTTTGTTCCTGGGGTAGCAGAGGTGGCAGAAGCGTGGGCTCCCCGCTGTGGCAGGAGGGTGGGGGAGCCAGCTCTGCTTCTCCCATCTGCATCACAGGTTCACCAGTGGAATTCTGGGGGGGAAAAGGGAATCGGAAAAGAATTAGAGGTGGGCACTTGAGCTGCCCCAGAGCCCCGCTAACCAGACAGTGCTCTTTTCTCGCATGGGCCCTCCTTGGAGGGTCAACCTGCCCTGCTCATCCTCACCCTTCTGCTCTGTGCCTGCCACCCACTGCTCCCTGCTGGACTCACCGGTTGAGCTGGAAGGCGGTGCTTTTCCCATGGCCCCCCAGCTTCTCCACACCCTCCTGCCCCTGCCTGGGTTCCTCTGCTTCAGGGGTGGGTGCTAGGGAATCACTGTAGGGCCCCAGGATGCTGATGGCGGTAGGGGACAGGTCTGTGAGGGGCTGCTGGCTGTCCTGCTGCCTCCCGCCGCTCTGCTGCCCAGAATGGCGCCGGCGCTTCTGATTACGGTCCCAGCTTGGGAGAGAAGAGCAGCAAGACAATAAGTGCCCCTTGCATCCAGGGGTTCAACACATTCTTCAGTGCCCAAGTCTGTAGTCTCAGAGCACCATCACGAAACAACGTCCATGAATACCAAGCACCACTTACCAGAACTTGAATATGATCCCAGTGGCAACCAGGACAATGATTATAGAGATGGTGATCGTGACATAGAGCTGAGGGTCCACTCCTGCAAGACAAAGGGGACAATGGCAGTGTGGCAGACACCAGAGTAGGTCAGATTGGGGGTTAGGAAAAGGTTCTTCACCAGAGAGTGGTCAGGCACTAGAACAGGCCCCTTGGGGCAATGGGAACGGTCCCAGGTTGCTGGAGTTTAAGGAGTGATTGGACAACACTTTCAGAATTCCATAGAATTTTGGAATGGTCCTGCATGGGGCCAGGAGTGGGACGTGTTGATAATTGTAGGTCCCTTCCAACATGGGATACCCCATGATTCTATGGTTGTAGGCAGGAACCAGGCCGGGAGAAGCAATAGGCAGCCTACCTTCACCCCGGGGCCCAAACAGGAAGGGCCGCAGGGTGGCTGGGGTCTCACGGAGGTTGAGCCCCGCGTTGTGCAGCAGCGAGTGGGAGTTGGGCTGTGCTGTCGCCATCCCGCGTGGTGAGACAAAGGTGTAACCCAATGGTGGGAAGCCAGGGTTGGCCGAGTTAGCATCCCCTCCATCCTCATCTGACACTGTGGGACCCCACACTATGGCCCAGGGGTACTGGGAGGAGGGCATGCCATCCTCAAAGCCAGAGGGGGTGGCAGGCCTGGCTCCTGCTGCTTGGCGTCTCAGCCGCACGGTGTGGCGCAGGTCCCCTCCTCGGGGGATCAGGACCCGCTGGCGTGGCGTGGCAAGGCGCGAATCCCACTCTGGCAATGAGGTCCTGTCCCAGATGCATATGGGCCGGAGAGCTGAGGGGCTGCGTCGGGCACAGAGAGGCCGGGCAGCCATGGGGCCACGAGGGCGGAGAGACCAGACGGCAGGTGGAGGAATGGCTGAAACCAGGAGAAGGAAGTGCCATAGCTGCAGGGAGTGGATGGAGGAGACCAAGAGAGGCATCCTGCTGCGGGAGGAGGAAGACCGTGTTATCCAGTTGTCTCTCCCACTAGGAAGGCCCGCTGCACATGCACCTATCTCCTTCCCATATCACAGGGGCTGTGAACCTACCAGGCACCAGAGTCCATCACAGATGCAGCAACACCTCGTCACGCGGCGAGGTCCTGCCTCATGCTGTTCACTGGAAGGCAAGAGAGAGAGGTTAAGTTGCACCCTCACCTCGTGTCCGTCGCTCTCTGCTCGGCACTGGTGCAAACCCCAACCCCCTATGGGGCAGAGCAATGGCAGCACATGCAGGTGTATCCATCGCAGGACTGCTCCCCGACCCACAGGAACATGCACCGGGGAGCAGTGAGCTGCCTCCTGAGCACACGTGGAGAGACGCGTGCGCAGCCTCCCAGGAGACTCTCCTGTCTGAGGGCCGAGGGGGGGCTCCAGTGCCTTTGTTTGCTTATCGCCAGAACAAGTTGGAATCTTAATTCTCGTGTTTATTTATAGTGTGGAGCGTGTAATCCATTTATTAAAAAGGAGCCTCTTCATTGTGTGCCGGGGTGAGGGAGCGAGAGGGGAAGTGCACAAGTGATAAACCAGGAAGACTGGGAAAGAGAGAGTGAATCAGCGAGAAAAGTCCGGCGTTAGCAAAGAACTTAAGTGCAAAAATATGCCTATCAAATATTTAGTATTTACTTTCCTCTTAGCTAAACGGGATTACCTTTCTACACTCCTTGTCCAAGCGCCCCTCCCTCCCTCCCCCAGCTCTCCCATTGCCGGTCACCCATCCGCTGGGAGCAGCGCAGCCAGGGCACAGCACCTGGATGGGTTTCGGCATCGGCCCGGCCGCCTGCCCTTCATGCCGCTTGTCTCTTCCTTTCAACGCCTGGCGCAGCGCCGGCCCTTCCCCAGTGAGCTGTTATGTACCTGACTCAGGCTTCACCCCGCAGGACACACGCAGGAAAAATCATTCACGACATTCAATTTGTCCCTTCATTGTGAAAGGGGAAGCACGAGCACTGACAGCCCCCATTTGTGCCCTCCTGCGGCTGTAGGATGGAGAAAAGAGAGTGCTTGGCCATGGGAACGAGTCATCGAGGAGGCTGAGCATCTCCAGCCCTGCGCCCGCCGCACTGCACCCTGCAGCTCCCACGGAGCCGCGGCCGTCCCCCTTCTTGGTCCCTGGCAGCCCTGAAGCGGAGCCCCCCCCGGGCTGGATGCTTTCCTCCCGCAGCCTTCCTCGCTGGGCTGGGGGCTTTCACCCCACCGTGTGCACCTGAAGAGAGGGGCTGGGAGGAAGAACACCTAAGAAGCGAGCAGCTGTCTGGTTCCTGCTGCATTAACCCGGGATATTTTTAGTTTCTTTCTGTTAAATATTTAAACAAAGTTCACATGAAAAAAAAAGGAATTGTCGGCTAATGTGCCCTGCCCTTCCCTCCGGGGCAAGATCTGTCTCTGGAGAGATCCAGAGATGAAGATGAGGACAAAAGAGAAGCTATTCTCAGCGTTTCTTTGTACTTTGCTCCTGAATCTCTAAGCCTTAGAGGGGGCTCGTTAAAATGCAGCTCTGCGGAGAAGCAGCAGAATGGAGCAAGTTCCTTCCATAGCTAGAGACTCCCTTATGCTAGCAAGATCTTGGCCATCTGGATGGTGATCATGATGCTGTGGAGGATCGTATCTGGCAAGGAAATCTGAGGCAGAATTTCCTTTGGACTTGGGAAAGGGAGGGAATTCCAAACATCAGGAATCTCTCTCTTTGTGAATCTTCAGGCCAGGGTACACGCAAACCACTGGGATGCCTTTAGGATGCCATGGCTGGGAGTAGACAGCTGTTCCTTTGGGGTGAAAACCCACACTGTTCATGGCATTACAAGCTGCAGCACTGGCATCAGGTTGAAGATGTGAATATGGGTAGTGCCATTGCAGAAGTGGAAATCCTCTCCAGCTGGAGGTGAACATCCATGCTAGTCCCACAGGGCAGAGTGGACACACCTAAGTGCCAGCGTTCCTCCTGGGAGAGCTATGGCAGGACATGGGGCAGAGCACGGGCCTGCGTTCCCTCCCACTCGCCATGCTTTGCTTGCTCATTGGCACGAATCACCCTGCTCCAGTCTTGCAGTAGAGACCTCTCCGTACTGCCTGTGTCAGTGAACTCCAGGAGAAGCACCAAGCATTCCCAGAATCTAAAGCCTGCAAATAGGGATCCCTGTAGTACCCTACAGACCCAAACTGTTCTTGCTTTTGCACCTGAAAACCTAAATTTCAGCCCTAGGAAGCAGGCTGTGGCTGTAACCAGACATGAGGGCAGGGGGTGAGACCCGCACACACTGCAGTGATGGTGATGGCTGGAAACTGGGTGCGAAGTTCACACCTAAGGCAGTTCTGTGCACAGATCCTGCTGCAGACAGTGAAAAGCAAGTGACTTCTTATGCCCTACCCCAAAGGCAGCTCCAGAGGAGTGCAAGACTGAGACAATGTCAGTTGCTGCCAGTCAGTGCATCCTGTTTTGTTCATTATATTGAGGCCAGAGACTCAAGTGTGTGTCCTGGAACCAGCACAGCAGGCATGTTTGATGAAGGAGCACCAGCATTTCTCCCACGTGAGAGCAAAGGGGAAGGAATTCATGCTGAAATGCCAGCCAGCAAGAGCTGGACTCTCCTATGCACTCAGCGCTGGTGCTGAGAGCAGGGCATGGATCTCCCAGCAGTGTACCTGCACAGCAGCAGATAAAGCACGTCTGGGGCATTCTACGTTGAGCTGCTGACAGGGAGAGTTGTGTCCTGAGGACAGACACTGCTACGCTTCAGGGCAAGCACAGCAAATGCCCTTGAATCAGTTCCTATCCTGCTGCTGAAAAGAATAGTAGATCTTTGGGGAGAAGAAGGGGGCTTGAATGCTTTTCCTGCCTGAAGATACAAATCCCAGTGTCTTTGTACCTCACACCATTCAGTGGCCGTTGTGTGCCAGGGAGGCTGGATTTCTGCACCAGCACCACCTGGCACAGTTCCTGCTTTCAGCTATCTCCCAGGACTAATTGTGATAAAAATGAATAGGGCTGCTTCCAGGGCAGAGAGATGGACCCGTGTGCTTCCACTCTAGGTACAGGGCCTTCAGCACAGCGTTCCAGCGTCCTGTTATGCACAGATGACAGAGTGTGAATGACAAAGCTATTTCCCCAGGGCATTTCAATGAGCTCAGTTTGTGAATCTCGGTGCTTGGAAGCAAGGAGTAAGAATTACATCGCTCGTTGCTATTGCGTACAGACCTTGCTACGGGGTCAGATTGTAGATCTGGGGCTAGGAGTAGCTCAGAGTGAATTTGCAGGTTGGAAGCCCAAATCCTGCTGCTGCTCCCCTAAGCCAGTGACACAGCCAAATGTCCTCCCTCTGGGTATCTCGTGAAGCCCACAACCACTGCAGCTGGGATGTGAGAGCAGACCTCAGCAGCTCTGCCCCACAACACACGTGGCAGCTCACCCAGGGAGCTGGGAATGTGCAGTCTAACTAGTGCCTGGGAGCACAGCACGCTGCATGCCAGCTCTGAGCAGGGAGCACAGGCTGAACCGCAGATATGACTCCTGAGCTCTGGAATCCAGATGCCACCATGTTTGGGTGAAGCCCTGGGATTTGCTATGGGCAACTCCTCCACATCCAGAACTGTGGTACGCAGTAGTCCCTAGGAAAAAGCCTACTCAAATATAAAAGCTCTCACAGGACTAGAAGAGTGGAGGTGCCAGCCACGTGCAGCAATACCCGTGCGGTAGCTCCCTCGCATCAAATGCAATCTGTCTCCTTCCGTTACAAAATACTGAAGTTTGACAAATTCCTATGAGGAACGATACTATTAATAAAGAGGGTCACATACTAGAACGGTTTACCTGAGAGCTGGTGAACTCCCTGCTGCCTGAAGCATTTACATGTATTTCTCATAGAGATGCTGTAGTTGTACCAGAGGCTGTGGGCTTGACACAGGAAACTGGTGAAATTCTCTGGCCTGTGCTGCACCGTAGATCAGACTGGATGATCAAAATGGTCCCCCGGCCCTAAAATCTGAGAATCTCTCGGTGCTGGGCAGAGATCTGCTCTGACCAGGGATGCTGGGTGAGGCCGAGCACACGCAGGACGTGCTGGTGACGAGCGGGCAGCCTCCTCCATGTGAGGATGGGAAGGGAGCTGCGCCCACTCCTGCCTGGCTCTGCTGGCAGACGATGATCTATCTGTATTTTTGTAGCATCTCGGGCTCGACTGCTGTGCTACTGTGCCTCTAGGAATGGAGCTGTCTGCTCTCCAAGCGCTCCAGCTAGTTCCGAATGCAGCAGTCTGTTTGCTCAGCCACTCAATCTGTCGGGAATGCATCACCGTGCCTCTCCGCACCCCACACCGCTCTCCGGTTAAGGTCTCCAACCCGGTATTCAAAGCCCAATATGGGGTGGGGCCCTGCGACCTAAGCAATCAATCACCTCTACTTATGCAGCGATGACCTCACATGACGGATATATTCCAGTGGAACAACAAAATTGCCGACCACTTTGGGGAGCGAGGGGAGGGACAGGAGAAGAGGAAAGAGAGGCTTACGACCCCGAGGAGCAGAACATCCACCAGAGCTGGGCCAAGATTATGAAACTTGCTAGCAGCTGAAATAGCACTCGCCATTAGCAACCCTGCAGCACCGAGAGCTTCATGCAAATCCTCTCTCTGCTCAGCTCCCCCACAGCAACGATCCCACTTGGAACGGCAATAAAAAATCAAAACAAACCTGAGGGGGACCCAGCCCTGCTCATGGAGGCAGAACGCAGGCTGGTATTTGTAACTCCTAGCCAGCACCCAGGACTATGGTGATAGCTACTGATAGGTGACAGCACTATGGGACTGTGGAGCCCAGCAACCACCTCTGGGCGTTGAGCGGAGAGAGTTGGGACACTGGCAGTGAGATGCTGCAACACCACTTGTGCAATGAGCATCTCGCATCTATGTTTTTCTCAATGGCTGTGAGCATCCTGGAGCTTGCGGTCCAAGATGCAGAGCTGCAATCATTGTTGTTTTGGTAGCAGCAAGCAGGAGCCTCAGTGCTGGTGAGAAGGGATTCTGCATCCTTCTGGGAGGGAACAGGGAAAAGGAAGGATTCCAGGTCAGCTGCCCTAAGGAGGCAACCGCTGCACCTGAAGGAGCTCAGACCGCTGGAGGTGTGAGGCCAAGTACTGGTGCCCAGCCATGGGAGAAGCTGAGCCCATCTGGGGAGGGAGTTCCCGTGTGCATGTGGCTGGGAATGATGGATCACAGAGCAAGCTGACCTCAGGGCTGGCAGTCTGAACGTGGTGGCTCCTGGCAGGCTGCTCTGCCTGCTGCCTGACCGGGTATGGGCTGATGGCAGCACCATGGTACAGCCAGCCTCACCGATGGGCCCGTGGGCTCACCCAGTGTCAGTGCAGGTCCTGCAGTGCTCAGTGCCAGCTGGCGGGCGTACCACTGCTGGGTGCAAGCACCAGTGGGCTAGGCATGGAAATGATGGGCTAGGGCACAATCCAGGGGTGGAGAATGACGGCGCCGGTGCATTTGGACACCTCGGTATCTAGGGAACAGGATTCACTACGGATATCCCTGGCAGCGCTCCTCCGAGCTCAAGTCTTCCTGCATTTGGGAACTGTGAGCATGGCCCCATTCCAGCCAGCACTCTAGGATGCCGGTCCCCTGCCATCTAGTGCCTGCCTGCAATACATGTCATGAGTCTGCCAATCTCCTGCCTTCCAGCTTCCTACTGTTCTCGGGCATCCGAGTATTCCAGGTGCCGTCTCCCCATCCAAGTCGCTCTCTGTGGCACGATGCACCCCTGGCCGTTCCGGAGGAGGGATTGACCTCCCCGTTTCTTCTCTCCAGCTACGCCAATTAGGCTGAAGTCGTCTGTCTCAGCGCAGGCTCCGGTGCTCCAGCACAACAGGTCTGTGATGGAGCCCGGAGCTGGAGGGCGAGAGGCAGCAACGCGGCGGCTGTGCCCGCTCCCTCCCGGCCTCCCGGTACCTCCAGCCCGGAGAGGAAAAGGAGGAACGGCGGGGAAAGACAGCCGGCTGGGAGGGGACGGGCACCTCGATGGGGAGAGGGGAAAGAACAGGGGAGAAAGGACACGGGGAAGGAGACGGGGAGGGAGGATTCGTGGACGGGCGCACACCGCCCTCCCCTCGCCCTGCGGCCCCGTCCCCACGCCGTGCCCGAGCCCGGAGCGAACTTACCTTGCGGGGAGCCGGGCGGGGCGCAGCCGGGGCGGCGGGGCTGAGGGCCGGAGGGGCACGGCCGCTGCCGCCGCTGCCGCTCATGGTCAGGACGAAAGAAGGAGAGGAGGAGAAGGAAGGTTCGGCGAGGCTGAGCCCTGGCTGAGGGAGAGGGAGCGAGAGATGCCTTGAAATAAACAGCTGCCGAGCGCTGGTCCAGCCCCTCTTTCTCTCTCTCCGTCTCCGTCTCTCTCGCTCGCTGCCTCCCGTTAACCCCATGGCTGCTGGCACGGCCGCGGGCCGGCACCGTCGCCCTCGAGCCTGCTGCAGTCCGAGGGGCGCCCGCCGGGGGGGCCCCGCCGCCCGGAGCCCCGGTGCCGGGATTGCGGGGGCACCGCCGCTCCCTCCCCGCCCTCCCCGGCCGCCCCTCCGGACCTGCCCGGTGCCGCTGCCGCTCCGCCGCCGCTGCCCGCTCCGCGCCGCTCCCGTCGTGTCGGTTATTTCGGGATCTTCCCAGGAAGCGATTGGGTTGCTATGGAGAGAGGTGTCTCCAAGGGACCCGCCGCTTCCCTCGGCAGAGCGAACGCCTCCCCCGGACGGCTCCGGCCTCGGGGACCCCTCGGGATCCCCCTCCCCGCCGCGCCCCCGCCGCCTCCGTTCCTCGTTCCCTCGCCCCGCGTCCCCGTGTCGCCCAGCTCCGGGCCCGGGGCCTTGGCTGGAGTGGGACCGGGGGAGCCCCACGGGCAGAGCCGAGGCGCCCACGCGTGGGCCGAGTGGGACGCTGGGTGCCGTGGGAGCAGAGCGGGGTCTGCTCCAGCCACGGGATCGGCCCGCAGGTACCCGAGCTGTCACTGCCGGGGATCGATGGATGCGTCTGGAGGTGGCAGGGACGTGGCAGTGAAATGAGAGAAAAAAAGATTATGTGCCTCGGAGGGGCCGCGTGTTTTGCAGGGAGATTCGCCCTGCACCATCAGCACCATCGGCAGCCATAGGGCAAATCAGGAGGCGGCCGCCGAGCAGCCCTGGGAGGGAGATGAAAGTCGGAGGCATCAAGGCAGCTTCCACTCCGGGGTCTGAAATATGAGGGAGCCAGAAAGCAATTTCCTCAGATCCTCAGAAACAATCAAACTTTTCATCATGAAGTGATGAGGAAAGGCTGTCAGTGACCCTGATAAAAGAGGAAATAGCACAGACGGTGCTGCTCTATGAAGCAACCTGCCACAGCACCAGGGACGGACACACAGGTGACCGATGGGCACTCAGTACCAAGCACAGTGTGTTGCCTGGAACAGGCTCTGCCACCTTCTGACAGACCTTAGTGCTCTGGGGCTGCTGCTGTCCATCAGGCCCTCCATGAGTTCCGACACCTGTAAGGGTTTTTGTAAGCGTATGGGAGCATCCATGGGATTTTCACATTTGAGACAGTGACTGTGCATGGGATGGCAAGAGGACAGGGCAGGGCAGGACTGTGCTGCCTGGAGACTCATCATGGTTGGGGTCCAGGGGGAGCCAAGGGCAGAAAGCTCTGGAAGGGGCTACTTCAGCCAGCCGGGCTCCTCCTGACCTTTTCAAATGATGATGAATGTGTTTAGAATAATTGGGAAGCACAAAACAGTTGAGAAAATTCAAGCAGGGAAAGGTCAGTTAAAGGGCGAAAATCCAAATGACATAAACACTGAAAATCCCCCTGAAGAGCAAAACTGCAGAAGGAAGTGAAAGAGCCAGAGGCTGGAAAGGGAAAGAGGAGGAAGAGGATGCTGCAGGGATCAAGGAAACCCTGGGAGGGGTGAGAGAAGTCAGGAAAGGCATTGAGGTGATGGGAGCAGCAGGCGCAGGGGCTGATGTCATGCTTACATCACTCTCACCTGACATAAAGGGAAAGGCACGCTGCCTTGGGAGCATGGGTATGGAGATGCAGGATGGCAAAAGGAGGCACTTGGGATGAGCTGAAAGGAAAAGCAGCAGCAAGGAACAACAGGGACATTTAAGTGAAGAGCGGGGGTCGGGTGGGCTGCTGGAGGTGCAGGTGGATGGCTGTGGAAAAGGGAAGATGAGAGACATACCACACAAGAAGTGTTATTCTGAGGGTGGTCAAGTAAAGGTGATGTGATGATGAAATAAAGACAGAAATCTGAGCACTCCCTCTGCTGTGTATTTGGCCAAGATTTGGACCAGGATCGATAACGTACCTTCTGCATTATCACACCTAGAAAGATGTAAGGCCGTTATTCCTGCCTGGCACAGTCATCACATAGACATTATTTACACCAGTCCTGAGGCCAAGTGGACTTCTGCTGCTCTGATTTAGCTTTGTGTCCTGAGGGCAGTGAGGCTCCTGCGGTTGCTCTGCTGTCCATCAGTCCATCTGCTCATCTATCAGTTGCCATGGGCCGCGTTCAGCTGGGCTTGACAAATGAAGCAGAGTCTGAAAGGTAAATAAGCTCCACTAAGTTGTATGAGAAAAAACCAGCAGTCAGACAGAGATGCTGCTGGTGACTGTGCTGGAGGAGACCTCACGGCCATGCTGCTGGGCAAAACCCTGCTGGTCAGAGCAGTCTGGGCAGCAGGCTGAAACAAATTAAGCAGAAAATACTGAGGAAGCTGCGTGTGCTTGAGAATGGTGAAGGAGGAGCCCAAGGCATTGGCTGCAGGCAAGGGGAAAGGACTCGCAGCTGTGGCACATTGCAGGAAGGGTGTCATCAGAGTACCTTGGCTGAAAGCAAGGCAAGTATAGAACACACAGGCAATGAATCCTTGGAGAAGCCAGGTTCCTCAGCTCTGTTGTTCAAAAAAACCCAACTTGTTAATAAGTTCTGGAATTTCAGAGATGTCCCAGAAGACTGGAGAGGAGCGAGGCTGGTATTTGTAAAGAGCAAACAGAAGACCTGAAAATTTCTAGGCAAAGCAAGAGAAGAGCTGATATGAGATTCTCCAGCTAATGCCAATCAGCCTGATTTGAAGGAGACTGATCTTGCTGCATAAACTTCTTTTTTGTTCTTGTTAGTCTTTGATGTGCCTTCAGGTTTATTTGGAATAGGTGATGGCTCAGATCTATTTAGGCTTCTGGTAGCATTAATATCCCAAAACAATCTGGTGAGGAAAAAACAGCATTACACAACATTAACAGAGAAGGAGATTAAATGGAACTGTGTTGAACCAAATGCAAAAGGTCCATCCTTGAAAGCCCCTCACTGAGTGACAGTTTCTGATGTGGATGTCCAGGTATGAGTCCTGGGTCCAGAGTGAGTCACCATTTAATTCAGTGCTTGGTGAGCAGCCATGTTTTATTCTGACACAGTTTGCTGAAGACACAAATATTGTTAGTGCTAAAAATAACGAGGGTAGGGCCAGTGCAGAATGACCTGTTGCACTGCTAAGGAGGTCACTCTCATAAAACTTCCTGTAAGCCAGATGAGAGCAATGAAAAGGAAAAGATGGCCATGAAATAGATAAGACCACGTCTACAGTGAACAACTTTCAGTCCTGAAAATAAAAAGGTGATCTTCAAAGGAATCAGACAGAAAACAAACAAACAAACAGCACAATCCCTGTGGACAATGCTGTAGAAGTGCCTGGCTGTGCAAAGACAAGACTTAGGAGAAGAAGGGAGATGATCAGGCCACTCTGTGACCTGGGCAATGCTGAAATTCATGCTTTAAAAATAACTTTGAATCAAAGCTGACCTGAAGGCCGCAGATCTCAGTGATTTAAGGAGGTCAACCTGTTTAACTTATCAAAAAGCAGAAAGAGACACGACCTGACTACAGCACGACTTCCTTCCTGGGGAAAAGCATAGCAGGTATTCTGGCAGAGAATAAACAAGAGCCGGTCGCTGGAGAATGCCTTATTGCAGACACGAGCCACCATGTGACGGGAAAGGTCCTTTCTCTGCTGGAGAATCATGACTGGAGGCTGTCTGTCCTGATCTGCAAATTCCCGAGGGCTGTGAGAGTACATGGGAATAAGAGTTACTGCGCAGGCACCGTCCTCTTAAACTCCTTTGTGAGCAATAGGTGTGAGGCTGCCCTAGATGTAACTAGGCACAGGTCTTACCACCCTGTGTGTTAACCTAGTACAAGTTACGTGGTTAAAAACCTTCCCCATCACGTTGTCTGGCAAAGAGATTTGCCCCATCCTCCCTCGTCCTTAGAAGCTTTTTGCCCAGGACTCTGTGGCATAGAGTTGTCAAAAATCATCACAGATCCGGACTATGTTTGTCGTGTATATTGGCAGCATTTTGACAAGCCAGTTTGATTTTGCATCTAAGGATGAGCAAAGACTTTGCTAAGTTATGGGCAAGACACCGTGCGCTCACACGAGCGCTTGCATATTCAGAGATGATGATGGCCTCTCATTGAGGGAGCTCAGGCTGTGATTCATTCCTTGCCCTTATTTTAGCTCCGTGCAGGACAAAAGAGAAGAAACACTGTGGTGACCCGGCAAAGAGCACACAGGACCCGGGGTCGGTGCAGAGGGAGGCTGCTGCAGCTGGGATGCTCGAGCTGCTTCGCTTTATCGAACTAATAATGAAAGGCAGCAAGCGTGTCAGAGAGTGTGAGAGAAACAGATCGATAGGGAGATAAAACTGAGATGGAAGGAGCCGGTGAGGGGGTGGGGGAGAGAGCAAGACATGCTACAGAGCAGCAGGGCTACACTTAGACCTGGTCAGAACACAGCCTGCCCCGCTGTAGGTGGGTGCGTCAGGTGTCAGGGTGTGCTGAAGCACACGGACAGGCAGGTGAAGGCAGGAAGGTGGTGGTTGTACCTTGCACTGATGCTGCCCTGCTTCACCTTGTCAGCCCTTCTCCTCCTTCATTCCGCCGTAATGAGCACCGCAGGCCTCGCTATCTATCACAGCCCTTCCCCACGGCCCCGGCCACAGCGATACTGTGAGCGGCGAGTGACCTCCAGCCGAGCGGCGGGGCCGCCACCATTATAACTCAGCCTTCCACCTCGGCCTTCCCAGCGCCGCTCCCCTCATGCCGGCAGCCTCAGCGTACAGACCGAGCTCCAACCCAGCCCCGAGCTCCGAGGAGCCCAGCGGGGCCGTGCCGGGACGGCAACCCCGGGCCAGGACCGTGAGCTGCCCGCTGCACCGCGCAGTCCTCCTCCGCCAGGGGGCGCCCCAAACTCTGCCCGCCCGGCGTCACACCCGGAAGCGGGCGGGCTGCGACGGCGCCGCCATAGAGGAGCGGGCTCGGGGCGGGCTGGAGGTGGCGCCCGGTGGCGGGGCCGGGGCCTGCGGGACGCCAGCGCGGCGGGGCCGAGTGCCCGGCGGCGGGATGGCGGCCGAGGGGAAGGTGACGGGGCAGAGCCAGGAGCAGTTCCTGCTGCTGGCCAAGGCCGCCCGCGGCGCCGCGCTCGCCAGCCTCATCCATCAGGTGCTGGAGGCCCCGGGTATCTACGTCTTCGGGGAGCTGCTGGATATGCCGGCCGTCCGCGAGGTGAGCCCTGCCCTGTGCCCTGCCCTGTGCCCTGCCCTGCCCTGCCCGCGGCTGGGCCTGGGCCGCGGTGTGGCCTGACTCGCCTTCTGTCCCGCAGCTGGCCGACTCCGAGTTCTCTCCCGTCTTCCACCTGCTCACCATCTTCGCCTACGGCACCTACGCCGACTACCTGGGTGAGGTCGGGCTTGGGGGGTCGTGCCCTGAGCTGCAGAGCTGGGAGCGAGGTTGGGTTTGGGTATAGGGCCGAGGAGGCCATGGAGGGGTCCAAAAACATCTGGGTAACGGTGTTTGCGAGGGGTGGGGGGAGGACTGGGGGATTCATTGGGATGCAGAGGCCTCCATAAATAAGGTGTGGAACAGCTGGGGGAGGTGGCTTCAAACAGAGGAGAGGCTGCTCAGTGAAGGTCCTTTGAGCTGTGGATTAATGGTGACGGCCTGCTAAGACGAAGCATCACTTTGGGAGCCGTTGTGATGCAGTTCTGAGAAATGGGACTGGGGCAAATGCTTCCGTTGCGGGACTGGGAAATAGAACATGAGGTATAAATTCTAATGCCCCGTTCTTCCCTTTGGCAACAGCTGAAGCAGCAAACCTCCCTCCCCTGACAGAGGCTCAGAAGAACAAACTGAGGCACCTGTCGGTCGTCACTCTGGCTGCAAAGATCAAGGTAATGCCCCTATTTTACCTCTAGTTTTCCTTCTTCTGAGTTTACCTTGTGTTAGTTACCATCATGTCTCCGCAGTGCATCCCCTATTCGGTGCTGCTGGAGCAGTTACAGCTGAAGAACGTCCGGCAGCTGGAGGACCTCGTGATCGAGGCGGTGTATGCAGATGTGCTGCGAGGGAGCTTGGATCAGCGGAACCAGCGCCTGGAGGTGGATTACAGCATTGGGAGGGACATCCGGAGGGAGGAGCTAAGCACCATCACCCGCACATTGCAGGAGTGGTGAGGAGGAAGCCGCCCATACTAACACCTTCAAAGGTTGCAGGAGTGGTCAGGGGCTTCACCAGATCATCCTCTGTGTGTTGCTGGGGGGCAGCGTAGCAAAGTGACCTCTGTCTCCTTTCCCAAATGGCAGTGGAAAATAGTTTCCACTATCCAACGTTCTTTGACGTTGGAGGGGTGAGGAAAGGAGCAGCAGTTTTTGCATCCAGCTCCAGCTGCTGGCAAGAGTCTTTCTGAGTATACATCTGTAGTTCTTAACCTAGTGCCGCTTTGTTATGTGTCTCCCTCCTAGGTAATAATGTCACTACATTATTGCTTTGGACTGCAACCCCTGTGCCTACCCTGCCTAGAGTAGCTGTTGCCTTCCAGGTTTTATTGGTCTCTACAGTTCAACCAGTCATCTTCATGTTTATTTTCCTGCAGTACCGATTACCTGTCCTGTTCAGCTTAACATTTTCTCTACAGGTGCCAGGGCTGCGAGGTTGTCTTGTCTGGCATTGAAGAACAGGTTAGCCGAGCCAACCAACACAAAGAACAACAGCTGGCACTTAAGCAGCAGATAGAGAGTGAGGTGAGTGGGCTGAAGAGGGAGGGGAGGAGGCAGTACCCCTTGCTTAAAGAAAGAGTGGAACCAATACCCTGTTGTTACTATAGCCCTTGTTCGAGGGCTATAGTATAGTATATATACTATATAGGGCTAAGGCATTACCCTAGGCTGAAACCCTCAGGGGTAGTTATGCTTGAGGAAGAATTGGGAGTCACTTAAGCACTTCTCAGCAGTGCAAAGCTCTGGACAAAAATAAAAGGGAGGAGGAAAAAAAGATAATAACTTGAGAAATTCCTTGGTTCTTGTTTTACTGCTGTTGCAGGTGGCGAATCTGAAGAAGACAATTAAAGTGACAACAGCAGCTGCTGCAGCAGCCACCTCTCAAGACCCAGAACAGCACCTCACAGAGCTCAGGGAACCTGCCCCTGGCACCAACCAGCGCCAGACCAGCAAGAAGACTTCCAAAGCCAAAGGGTGAGGAATGGTGGCAAATAAACGTAGCCACTGCCTAATGTGTGTTGAGGGGAGTTCTGTTTTGTAGCACTGAGGTCACTGCAGGGGTCTACACCCCAGGCCTGGAATGGTCCAAGCTGACCTCCACCTCCTGCTAATTCAGAGGGTGCAGCTCTTGATCTGAAGCACAGTTCATAAGCCTTCCCTGAATGCCAGCTGCACTTCTGTACACTTAGAAAAGGAACTCAGAGATGAAGTTTAGTATCCAGTCTAAAACTTCTTCCTCTCTCCGCAGGCTCCGGGGCAGTGCGAAGATTTGGTCTAAATCAAACTAGTTGGATCTCCCTTCACAGGTGGGAGGGTGAGAGGAAGAGACTTGGGACTCTTGCTACCCCTCCATCTACTAAGTGTGATGCTTCTGAGCTCATCTCTGAGATCTGTCTTGCCAACTAATTCTCCTGCATGTACTCTTTTCTGTCTTCTTCACTTCCTTTCTGGGCAGTGCTTCCCACCTTTTAATCATGACATTTCACACTCTAAGCTTCCAGTTGAATGCGTTGCTGTTTTACCCTACCCCTCAAGGTTCCATCACCACAATCCCATTTCTTTCTCTCTCCCCGCCTTTTGACAGGTCAATTTATAGAGTCATAACAGTCCGTCTGTCACCTTTGCATCTGTAGGGCATCACAGAAGCTTGGGAAGAGTGCACTGGTGCTCAGCAATCATTTTGGCTCTCTGAGACCCCTGGGACACCTCGTTCCAGGATGCAGCTGCCATCTTGGATTGTTTAATCTTTGTTTTGCTAGGTGGGAGGGTAGTTTTTTGAAGGGATTCTTTTAAAAGAATATAAATATATTATAAATAAATATATAAACAATAAAAATATAGATCTATGGACATATCTATACAAACTCGTGCTCCTTTGTTGCTGTCTCTTTACCTCATATACCGATTCTTAGACATCTTAAAATAAGCTACGATAATGAGAGCCCTTTGGCATTGCTCAACCTGTTCTTCGATGGCACCAAGAGTCTGGCTGATTAAATATATATCCAGCGAACTTGTCTGCTGTGAGGTACCCGGAATAAAGCCATCACGTTCATCAGAGGATGCATCTGTGAGACTGGCTTGGAGCAGAGGCAGCCAGCTGTGCGTGTCACACTGCATGACGGCTCTGTGGCTGCGTAAGCTGATCTAAACTGACACTGTGACTCCTACACCCACTCAGCTCTGCCTGTGCTGAGGTTTGAATTCCCTGAACCTGGGTTTTTGTGCCTGAGTAAACCACCCAAAAATTAGTGTAACAACAGAATAACACTGAACTTTGTCTGCATAGGTGGGACTTCCCCAGTTCATTGGCTTCGATGAATGATAGTCTGGGTCGTTTACCTGTGCAAATCTAGGAGAGCTGGAGCTAGGGCAGTAGAGGAGGCAGTACAGGGGAGAGCAAGACTTCTTAAGGGCGTGTGGCAGTGGAGGGGCTGAGGCCGTTCTTGTAGTGGTAGCAAGGTGACAGGCAGAGCTGTGCCAGGCAAGACATGCCAGCTGCTCCTGGGTGATGTCTGTCCCTGGCCAGGTGCTCCCTTAGGGGCAGCCCCAGACCTCTCTGGATTCGTGACCCCCCTGCACCAAGGCAGCTGGCACAGACGTACCAAGTAAGAGTTGTGGCGTGATGTTTTTCCAGGCAGGAGGGGCAAATCTGCCTACGGTAGCAGATTGCGGGCACCTACATCAGGTTTGTCTCAGCATTCTTAGAGAGCTCTGGCTAATTGGCAGCAGTAGCGAGTTTACTTGATGAGTCCTGTTTTCCATAAGACACAGCGAGGGGTTGTGACTATGCTTTCTGCTTTTGTTTAAATTATTTTGAGCCTCCCTCCTCCTGCATAACATCACCTTCAGCTGTTTGTTTCAGCGAGGAAGGTCGCTGCGCTCCCTGCGTTTGCAAATGTCTGGGAGATGCGGTGATGACTGCATGCATCACATTTGCCCACCTCTGGGAAGGGCAAGTCTGGGAGAAATGTTATCAGTAGAAATGCTACCTGGCAAGCGCTAAGGTAGCAATCACGTGTCCTTTGGAAGAGGAGCCACTTGTAAAGCCTCTGTGCAGTGAACCTAGTGAGGGAGGAGAACGGGCTCTGAAGGGGAACAGCAGGTGAATCAGGATCTTTTGAGCTGGAAGGGACCTTTGAAGGTTATCTAGTCTAACTCCTCTGCAATGAACAGGGACATCTACAGCTAGGTCAGCTTACTCAAAATCTGGTCTAGCCTGACCTTGCATGTTTTGAGGGATGGGGCTTCCACCAAAGCTCTGGGCAACCTGTTCTTGTGCCTTGATGCTCATTGTATGAAGCATCTTCCTTATATCCAACCTAAATCTCCTATATTTTATTATTAAACCATTTTGCCTTGTCCTGTTACAGCAGGCCCTGCTAAAGAGTCTGTCCACTTACTTCTGGTAGCCCCTCTCCATATACCGTCTCACAGCTTGGTGTCAGCCGCAGAGTTCATTGCTTCATCCTTGACTTTGAATTTGAGTCAGGGAGAAATGTGGAAATTAATTAATTAGTTAACATTTGTAAATCACTTTGAAGATGGCAAGGGCGAGATAAGTGCTGAGCGTTATTATTCTAAGTTTTCATTTTAATTTTAAATGTCTTCTTTGTGTTTTTAACCCTGTAATCTCCCAAGGAAAGGAGAAGCCCTTGGTACAGTAATGACAACAGGAGGAGGGGAAATGGCCTCAAGTTGTGCCAGGGCAAGTTTAGGTTGGATATTAGGAAGAACTTCTTTACAGAAAGGGTAGTTAGGTACTGGAATATGCTCCCCAGGGAGGTGGTTGAATCGCCATCCCTGGATGTGTTTAAGAGCCGTTTGGATGTGGTACTTAGGGATATGATTTAGTGTAGGGTTTTTAGAGTTAGGGTGCTGGTTAGGCTGCTGTTGGACTTGATGATCTTCAAGGTCTTTTCCAACTGGGTAATTCTATGATTCTATGAACAATGCAAAGGAACAAAGCTCAGAGGGCTGTAGGAGATGAGTGTGAGCTGTGCCAGCCCCTGCTCCAGGAGTAGGAATTCTGCCAGCCCTGCATGCAGAGTGCCAGCCTCGTTGAGCTGCAGTTGTGTGCAATGTGCAGCCACGTTCATGCTGTGATGGGTTTGTTTGGCACCCGGGTGTCAGCTGGAATTAAGAGCAGTGAACTCTGGATGGGTAACACAATGTGCACAATTACTGTAGCATGTGTGCGCGGATTAAAAGCAGCTCCAAGGCACAAGTGAAACTGCAGCCCCTTGTGATCAAGGGGGATATGTTTGTGGGAGACTTTGCCCTGTTTCCTCTGGGATTCCCTGCATTGACCTCTGAAGCATTTAGCAATGGCTTTAGAACACGGGAGCAAGAACAGAATACAGGACAGCTCGTACCATAGGTATAGAATGAGCAGGAGGCTCCTGGTGACCATGCGTGAGCCCTTCCTGCTGTGGCAGTGCCACTGTCCTGTGTTCATACTTCTCAGGTGCCAACCAAAGCCTGGTTCATTTGATCATCCCCATGACTCTTTCAGGAAGGCTGCCCCCAAGCCTGAAGTTGATATACTTATATAACTGCTCTCCAATGCTCAAGTCCACACTGCGGGAGCCGTGTTTGCCTATGGGATTTTGTACTCCCATTCTACCCTTGCTCCACAGAACACGGCGCCTACAGACAGCTCTGTTTCCTGCAGCTCTGCCTTTTGTCCTCCCTGTGCAGAAGCATCTGTTAGGTCACCAGTTTTCTCCCTCCCCTTCTCACCCTCCCCTGCAGTCTCGCACCCTGCCAGCCTGCGCTCCTTCTGATTCACGGAGTGTAAAAGCCTGATGGGAGCAATTTAATCGTGCAGTTTGGCTCCTCAAGAGCTGCCTCTCGTCCCCGTGCCTGCTTTCCAGATCCCGTTTGGGGACATCCCATCCCGGTTTTGGAGTAGCAGGAGAGTCCCCTTATGTCCCAACCACCACTGCTCCATCAGTTTCCAGCTCCGTCAGCGAGAAGCTGCTCCTTTCCTGCGGGGTTAAAGAGCCCTCTGCTGTCAGAAAGCTGGCTCCCATCAAGCAAAGCCAGGCAGGCTCGGTGAGCCTGAGTTCAATGTATCTTCAGGTGATTCTCCTTAGGGTCCCCTCCAGAGCTGCCAGGAAAGCCCTCCATCAAGGCCTGGCAACCCCAAGAAGACTCATCCTCCACTCAGCCTCCCTCAGTGTGTAGCTATTTCTTTGGCCTTGCCCACTTTGAGGCCTACCGAGGCCATGATATCTCTAGCAACTCCAGCTACTTCCAGGGAGCAGGTAGCTTGCATCCTTCCAACACCTACTTCACTGTTGCAATCAAGTTTCCTCTCATCACCTCAATGGATGCTGAAGACTTCTCCAACTGCCCCCCAGCCGTGGAGGCCTTGGTAAATAGCCACCTGAAGAACAAGACTGTGCTGGGGCTTGTTATGGGACAGAACAGGCTATGGAAGAGAGGAAACAGCCTGTCATAAGCCAAGGCTCTGCCCTGTGCATCTTTGGAGGGTAGAATTCATGTACACTCCATAAAGCTTTAAGCACCAGATCCCACATTGGGTTTTCAGGAGAAAACAACAAGTACTCAGCAAGATCCCTGTTCCTGTTAGCTCCCAGATGGACAACGTGGAAATGCATGGTAGAATCCTGGCACTTTCAAGTGTAAGTCATGCACTCACTTCCTTTGCTTCGTTCCAAGTGAATTTATGGTTTACATAGCAGTGTGTTGCAGTACAAGAAGGATTTTACAGAGCAGCAGCCATGGATCAAGATAAGGACTTCCCAGAGCAGCAGCTGCGGAGCAGGATAAACAGCATGAGAACCAAGGACACCTCTAGGAAAAGAATGAATGGCTCGTGGCTTTGAAGGGGGGTTTTAGGGTTGTTACTGCAGTAGCTTTCCTCCAATTAGTGTGTGTGATTTTCGAACACCCTCACCTGTCTGCTATAAAAGTATGGCTGGATGGCCAGGCAGCAAGAAAGACCAACCAATCCCTGTCAAACATACAGTGAAACCACAGCAATTAAAGGGTATCTTTGCAAATGGTGGCTTGCTGGGTCACCTTTCCCAATTTCCACCTTGTCACTGAGCATTAGCTCATATTCTCACACGAAAAGCCTTTACTGAAGAGTTACAATTAGACACCAAGTTTCTCCTCAGCAATTTCCTAACGATACAAAAGCGACTTGATTCCACAGCAGACAGGATTAGATCAGCAGAAGATCAAACCGGACCCAAAAGTTCTTTACAGTTTGTTTCTTTATTCAGTAAACATCTAGTTACAAGTTTCACAAATTAAAAAAGTGGAGGAGCCAACCCAAGAGATGGAGGGGAGGGCACAAGCTGTCCAGCTTCCGTTCTGCTCCTCACCTCTCTCAAACACACCCTTCAGCTACTCCATAGCTGTACCAAGAATTCAGGAGGGGAATAGAAGCCTTTGTCCCAGTGAGGGGACTAACACAGGGGTCTAGCAGGATTCCCTCATCTCTTTCACAGGGGACTAAACACAAACTTCATAACCAGCCCAACCCACCACAGTAAGAGTGGAAAAGACAGAAGCAGCAAAGGCGGCAGCTCCTCATGCCCACCACTAGTGGCAGAAAGAACAGAACCAAAGGAGAGCAGAAAGGGAACGGGCGATTAATGTGTTCCTTGCACATTAGTGAGATTCTCCATGAACCACTGCAGCACCCAAAATGGGGCAGAAAATAATAAAAAAAGGCAATGCAGAAGATTAGTTGTTTTGTTTCAATTCTTAAGTGGCAGGGAGGTTAATACTAAATTTGAGAAGGGTCCGAGTGGTGCTTTGAAGGAGCTTCAGAGTTTCACTGTCTGTACCTGGAAGGAAGGGAAATAAAGAGAGAAGATAAAAAGAGCAACAAGTGATTAGAATCATAGAATTCGAATCATAGAATTACTCAGGTTGGAAAAGACCTCAAAGATCAAGTCCAACCTCAGATGGCTGCATTAGAAAGCAGCATTGAAGACAGGTAAGATTTAACAATAATAAGAAGAAATCCCAAATGTCAAGTTCCAGACCATACCCAAATGAACCCTCAAAACACAGGCCAGAAAGCAGCATTTGTTTTTATTTCATACTGGACTGACAGGAAAAAGTCTCTAGGTTCTACACAGTGATAATGTGGAATCCTCTATGGATTGCGATCCTACCTCACCTCATACCATTTCAACCATCACCTAAGGCTGACATCACATATTTTTCTTGGTGACAACTTGAACAGCTTCAACCTTCCCACTCAGTATTTCTTCAAGACATCCATCTTCCTCTGCTCTTTACATTAAGTGAGAACACACGCTTCCAACCCACATTTCAAAATAAGCAAGACTGGGGCAATGAAAAGAAAACCCATATGGCTGAGAGCCAGCCAGGCAACGGAGAACGAATAAAGAGCCGTGTTAGGACTTACAGGAGCGTGTAGGTAGATTTGGGGGTGACCACGTTGCACCCCCCACAAGGTCTGCTCTGCATTCACCAGTCATATCGACGGGACTGTCTGGAGGGAGAATCCTCAGGGCCCTGGATTGCAAGACGAGTCCCTTCAGCCCGGCGGCTGCTGCCGCCTTCGTGACGCCGGTATTCCAGCCCTCGCTGAGGCCGGAAGCGGGATGTCTCTCGCCTCCACTCATCATCAAACGCAGCTGCATCACCTGTGTCAGGAAGAACAAGCTCAGCCAGGGATAAGGTGGGAAGTGGCAGCTGGGTTTGCTGAGATGCAAGACAGGACAGTACTCACTTTCATCCATATTGATGTAGTCCTGCCTCTCTTCCTGGTCACCTGTACGATGGTTCCGGGATCGCTGCATGATGTGCGCTCTCTCCCTGATATGGTGTCCAATAGACATTTGTTCCAGGCCACTGTCTGAGTCCCTCACAGTCCTCCTAGTCTCACGGATCTGAGGGTAGATTTGAGAACCAACATTTTAATTCATTGCCCCAGCCCAATTAGACACTGGTTCTTGCCTACAGTACTTCAGTCATGCTGCGCTTGCCACCAGTCCGTCGAGTCCAACATAATAATGAGGGAAAAAAGACTTCCTTTCCAGCTGGCACTTTTCATCTCCTCTCAGGGGTGCTCAGCATGGTTCAGTGACTCACAACACATTCCTCAATTCACAACTGACTGCAAAGCAGAAATGCTGTGGGTGGCCAACACTTAGCCACCAGTGAAATCCTAGCCTTCCCCAGCAAAACCAGCAGCCTCCTGCTGGGATGACACACCGTGGCCTCCTCCTTACCCCACCAGGTGCTGAGCGCATCTCTGAGGTCTCCTGATAGACTTTGGGCCCATCACCCATGTTGGAATAGGAGATGACAGTTGAAGAGGTAAATGTCTGACAGTTTGCACCACTTGTCATGTGCTCCTGCAAAAGAAAACGGGCAATGGCATAATGCAGAAAAGAGAGGGAAGAAGAGACAACAGCCACTTCTCTCTCCATACAACAAAGCAGGACAGAATTATTTAAGTATCTATGCTGCATTCACCCTGGAGGGAGGGTGCAGTGAAGATGGAACCAGGCTCTGCTCCGTGGTGCCTTGTTTCAGAACCAGAGGCCAAGAGCACAGACTGGAATACAGGAGGTTCTCTCTAAACATCAGGAAGCACACACTTACTGTGCACCAGGACAGGCTGCCTAAAGGAGTTGTGGAGTCTCCTCCTTGGAGACCTTCAACCACCTGGATTTGGGCCTGGGCATCCTGCTCTAGGTGTCCCTGCTTTAGCATTTTGTACACCCAGTGACATTCAGAGATCCCTTCCAATCCCAACCATTCTGTGGTTCTGCAAGTACAAGCACCAATCAGTCCATCTTTTTGGAGGACAACTCTTGTTTCCTGCAGAGGTCTACTCTCATACTTCCATCCTATTCCATCTCTCCCCCCTGCATTCAGCAGGCGCGCCCCAGGAACAACATCTCTGTCACTCCATCCTGCTCAGAAGGACGTTAAAGCTTCACCACCCTAACAGCTTGATCACAGCCAGCACAACAGGACAGCAGACAACAGAGAGGATGGTAGAAGCACCATCAGTACTTCCCTCCTTAAAGCAGATTAATTTATTGAAGGTTCTTACCATGTTCCCAATCATGTCATTCATCATGCCAAACATGTCTATAAAGCCACCTGCCTAAGAAAAAAGAGCACAGGAAGAGTCAATTTGGATGGATATGGGAGAAAAGAATTACAACAGCCTGTCTGCAAACTTTTCTTACTCTCCCTATAGGGAAAGAAGACGTTAAAAACGTGACTGTTTTTAATCTGGCAGAGCTAAAGGCTGCAGTTAGTGTACTCAGCCAGCAGGTCTGACAGATTAATTGTGCAATATGTAAACAAAATTACTGTGTCAGTTTAAAGGCACTGATTCCTTTTTCCCTTCTTCAAGTGGCTTCTTGTTCTCGTTTAGAGCAGACCAGAACTCACACGCAATGTTATTACCCTTTGAAGTCCAACTGTTTGTATTATTAATCCTTTTCTGAACTAGAATGATTCTGGGATGCTTCATTGAGTCAATCCCGCAGAACAAGGCACCTAAAGCTGCTGGATCTGGAATAACTTATTTCCACTGTATTACTACAATAGATAACTGAGATCAACAAGCTCCAGGAACAACATTTTCCCACACATCCAGCTATTCTCATTCCAGTTCTGTTCTCTTGAATTACTCTCTTAGCTTTTCATTCTACAACCATTTTCAAAGGAAGTTCAATTACCGCCTCTGCCTAATGACAGCCGAGTCTTTTCCATGTGTCATCACAGTTTCACAACAATCTCCAAACAGATCCACAGCTTCTTCTTAGACACATGAGGTTAAGAGACCCTCCGTTCTTCCTAGATATCACCTATCTCAATTCCTATGAAATACCATGCTGTAACAGCTTTATGGATCTTCTCTGTTCAAGGTGCCCGTATAAATGGACTCCTCTAAAACAGCTCCACAGACCACACTGAAGTATGAGGAGAAGAAGTGGAAGGTCTAAAACCATACAACTCAGGAATAGCAGTGCAGGAGGAACCAGTTATCTTCAGTTTACCATTTATTATAAATCTAATAATAAATAGAGCTCATTCTAGTCTCTTCAAACTGTCCCACTCTCATTATCTGTTAAGACACACGGGCTTATTCACATTTCTGCTACTGGCTGCCACAGCTCTAACACATCCCAAGGTGAAGCTACTACTTGGGAAGCTTCAAACTTGGCACTGAAAAACAGAGGACTTACCATGCCCAGCATCCCAAAGGGTGAAACAGCTCCCGCCTGTTGAGACAACAGAAAAACAGAATAAACGATGATCTTGCAACAGCCAAACACCAGATACTCCTCAGAGCCCCTCTCTTACCTGCATCCTACGGCCAGCCTGGCGAGCCCCAGGCGTGGTCCCATCAGTGATACCAAGCAACGGGCCAAAGCCAAAGCTTCCAGAAAGCATGCGGTTCATGTGCTGCCGGTGGATAGCAAAAGGGTCCCTTTGGGAAAGATTGAGAGAACAGTGGTGAGAAAAGGATGACAGAACACTGAGTCCTGTATAATACACACATTCTGACTCGGAGTTTCTCTTATGCAACTGTGACTGTACTTTCTAAGCTGAAAATCCAGAAGCTCAAGAACACACACAGTGTTGCGTATGCTAATCCTTAGGGCTGGATCCCATTTCTTCTCTTGTGACTGAAAGTATTATGCCACAGAACCTCTCTTACACACTAACTAATGGCTATTCAGCACCAGCTCCATGCTCTGTTCCCACTAATACTTCTGAGCCAAGCTCCAAAACCTCACTGCTCTACAAGGTAAAAGATCTGCAGTCCAAGTGCTACCATCATCTCATACTCATTTCCTCTTGAGCCATCAAAACTCTTTGCATTAGCAGCCTCTGCTTTAAGGACATACTTGTACATGCTGGAGAAGCAAGGAGGGAAAAAGTAGAACAGGGACAGTCCCAAATAACAGCAGCCACGCTAAAGAGTCTGAGAAGCATCACAGCATTTCTCTGCACATCAGGTAGTTCTGCATTCATCCCTCCAGAGCACAAACAACCTGAGCAGCACGTAATTTCCTGAGATCACAAAAGCACCGAGCACAACCCAATACTTTCCTGTTTCTGCTGGGAATACTTTGCATAATAAAAGCGAGACTCATAGCTGCCACATCAGTGAGAACTGTACACTCACTCCGTGACTGAGACTTCCAGGTCTCCTCTCCTACTCATTGGTTTATGGTTGATAACATTCTTATAATCAACTTTATAAGCAAGAGCAGGGCTTTGTTTTCCTACATATATTAATTCTAACTAATGTATAGCAGTGCCACGCTTCACACAAACTCCTACCATATAACACTCTTGTCCTTAACTGCTTTGGCAACAACCGCCACCTCTCATCAGTTGCAACCCATTTCTGAGCAGGGGATAGAAATAAAAGCAACCAGTAAGAGGAACCCCAAAGCAAAGCATCATTGGGACCCACATCAGGTTTTCAGGCTTGTGTTTTAAAACGCCTAGAATTCTCCTCATTTAGTCCCTCACAACGTGACAGCTCCCTCAGCAGCCTCCTCCAGCTCCACTAATGAATTCTTCGGCGGGGTAGAAACGAACAGGCACAGATGATGTTATCAAACCTTACTCGTTATACGCAGCAATCCTTAAGCACAGCTAAAGGTCACAGAATCACACAGAATCACAGAATGACCCAGGTTGGAAGGGACCTCAAGGATCATGTAGTTCCAACCCCCCTGCCTGGCAGGGCCACCAAACATACACAGGGCCACCAAACATACAAAAGGTCGGGCGCTCCAGCGCTGCTTTCCTCACACACTCACAGTGTATTTGGCCTACTTTATTCAATGTGTCCTCCAAAGCCACAGTGGTTCGGCTGGCACGAAACAGGCCGCTCCCCAGCTCCCCATGACCCCCCTCCCCTCCGTGCAGGCCGTGCCGCAGCGCCCCGGCCCCTCGAGCCGACTCACATAGCGAACATGGGATCCTCGGGCTCGCCGTCCCTCATCAACCGGAACATGCTGCTGCCCTGGCCGGGGTCGGGCTCTAAGGAGGGAGGGATGGAGGGATGGAGGTTGAAGCGCTGAGCAGGCCGCACGTCGCAAAGGCGGCCGCCCCCAGACCCGCACCTCACCTCCCCACCACCACCACCCCCAGACCTGGGCTCGCCCCCACCTTGTGCCCGTTCTCCGTGCGGTGCCGAGGGGCAGACGGCAGGAAGAAGACGAAGAGCAGAAGGATGCACACACGGGCCGCTCACTCCCGTGCTCCCATGGCGGCTCGCAGCCCGCTCACCCCTTCCGCTCCAGCCGGCTCGCCCCGCGCATGCGCGCACAGCGCCGTGTGTCGGTGCGCTCTCGCCGGGCAGGAAGCGGCGCTCGGGCCCGTGTCGGGGCACAGCGCCCCCTGGCGGCCAGTGCGGCCCGAGCGCCGCTATGCTGCTCTATGGCAGCGGGCCGCCAGCTCACAGCGCACCCGTGGGCACCGGCACTCACCCGGAGCCGCTGCCAACACCACCAAGGCATCACTGCCCCCCTGCAGTGAGCCTCAGTCACACGTCTGACTATTCCAGCATGGAAAAGCGTTTCCTGTTCGGCGTGTTCAACCCTGGGCGGGCACATGGTGCATTGGGTGTGTGCAGACGGGCAGGGAGAGAGCAAGAATGGAAGCGTTATTTATGGGACTGGGAGCAAGGCTGCGATAAAATGACCTGCTTTCCACGGATCCCAGCAGCCATCCCACCCCCGGAGACGGCAGGGCTCCTAAAGCTGCTTCCATACACAGCATCAGGCATTACTGCCTCCCCAACACAGAGCAGGAGTGCACACTGTAACCTATATGTAACCTATGTAACCTATGTAACCTATGTTACCAGCAATGTTACCAGTTAAGCAAATCTGGCTCACTGGTGCCTGAAGCCCCAGCAACACAGACAAGCTCCCCCTTGTTAGAAACGCAGAATCTGTCATAAATCAAAGCCATTACCCACACTGCCTCCCTTCCTTTTTTAAAGCAGCCCAGGCAGAGGAGAATGGGGGAAGAGGAGAGGCTGAGCCAAGGGCAAAATGGAAGCGAGGAGTGATGCCATTGCCCTGAGCTCCACCTTCTGCTGCTGACTCGCTGCCATTCAGCATCCCTCCCCCTAACGTCCCCAGCGCTGTTAGCTGCGCACTCAGCCAAAGGGGCAACCACAGCGTTTTCAAAGCAAACTGAATATCACGTGGCGTGGGTAAATAAACGCTATGTTTAAAACAGAAGGATACAGGTATGCGGCCAAAGTTCACAATCTACTGATCTGAGTAGAAGCTGCAACGAGGATACAGTGTGAATAGGAGGAAGCAAGACTGAGCCCTGGAACAGGCTGCCCAGGGAGGTTGTGGATGCCCCGTCCTTGGAGGTGTTCAAGGCCAGGTTGGACGGGGCCCTGGGCAACCTGATCTAGTAAAGGTGTATGTTTGGTGGCCCTGCCAGGCAGGGGGGTTGGGACTACATGATCCTTGAGGTCCCTTCCAACCCGGGTCATTGTGTGATTCTGTGAGCCCTGAGAACTGGAGCACCCACAGGGGGAAGGAAGAGGTCACAGACCGAACCCAATGGCCCCTTTCACAGGTGGTTGGAAACATACTTTCCTCTCATAAACAGCCGCTTGTGTATTTGCATCTGAGGGCGTTGCCTGTGTCAACACGACTCTTTGGGCAACAGTATCATCACCAAATATAGTCTTTGCTTTTTCTCCTCAAGGACCTCGCGTTGAGGCCTGCTGGTGTATTAGCACGGATAGGTCTATGGTACAGCATGTGATGGAGCAGCTTTGCGTGCGCAGCAGTTGAGGCTGTAAAGATAAAGCCAGAAATGCTGGATTGGTGCACAGCACAGCACAGCAGTGAGTCACACATCTCTACCAAGGAGCAGCACACCATGACAACATCCACCAACTTCTTTTTTTCCTCCTGTTTTTGAGCTCAGCTCCAGGAATTCCCTCTCTCTGCTTTCAGCACAGCGTTACCCACACTGGCCGGCAGGTGGCGCTGTTGCACGGCTGCCGATACCCGCCATCACCGCGCCGTGCGGATGGCGGCATCGCCGTCGTCGCGCCGCGCCCGTATCCCCACGTGCCCTCCCCTCTCCTCACAGCGCCCCCTCCCCCGCGCGGAGCCTCCCCCCGAGAACCAATAGGAGGCCTGTTGCCAGGCAAACCTCTCATTTGAATGACCCAATCGCACGGCCGCCCTCTGTCCCTCCTTATATGGGGAAGCGGGACTCGCCGCCCGCCCCTCCCCCCCTCTTTGCGCGCGGCGCTGCGCCCGGCCCCGCCCCCAGCCCGCACAGCGCGGGAAAAACAGCCTCCCTCCCTCCTTCCCTCCCGCCCCACCCCCACCGTGCGTTGGGGCCCCGTGGCGGCGGGACGCGGCGGGGAGGAGCCGGGGCTGGCAGCGCTTCCAGGGGGAGGGCGGCAGCACAGTGGAAAATTCCAGGCGGGAGCGGCACGAGCCGGGCCGTGCCCACGCTGCCCGACAGACGCTGCCCCGCCGTGCTGCCCCGTGCTGGGGCGGCTCCTCCCTCGCACCTCTGGGCTCTGTTAGTGCGGGGCGGCCCGCAGGCACCGCCGCGCCGTCCCCGGACCGTCCGCCCCGTGTCCGGCCGTGTGCCCGCAGCCAGGCGGACTGGCCGCGCTCCGCGCCGCCCGCACATTGTTCTCGGGGCCCGCTCCACCGACGGCCGCCCTCCGCCTCCCTCCCTCCCTCCCTCCTCCGCCCTCTCCCCTCCCTTCGCCAGGTCCCTCCTTCCCTCGTCACCCGGCGCGGTATAAATCCCCTCCGCCGCCGTATCCCCCATCGCGGCGGACCCAGGCACTTTGGCCCCGGGGCGGGATCCGTGCGGCCGGACCGCTGGGACTCGGAGCTCCCGCCTCGTGCCGACCTTCCCTCCGCCCCCCCCTTCTCTCTCCTCCTCGGGGTGTCCCCGCCGCCCCGCGCTGCCCGTGCCACGATGTCGGAGAAACGCGTCGAGGAGGCTCCGGCGGAGCTGAGCGCCAAGGTGAGCCCGGCACCGGCCGCCCCCTCCCACGGCCCCGACCGCCCGGCCGCCAGGGGGGCGCGCGGCCCCTCCGCCAATGGGCAGCGGGGGCGGGGGGCGCAGGGGCCCGCGCGCGGGATCCCGCTCGGCGGGGTGGCGGGAAGGGGGGGGCGGAGCGGCGCGGGGGCTCCGCTGTGCTCTAGGGGCGGCTCCGCTGTGCTCTAGGGGCGGCTCCGCTGTGCTCTAGGGGCGGCTCCGCTGTGCTCTAGGGGCGGCTCCGCTGTGCTGTAGGGGCGGCTCAAAAAGCGGCCAGCCGACCGAACCGGAGCACAAAGGGGGCAGCGGGACGGACGGAGCCCCGCCGACAACCTGCCGCCCCGCAACGGCGGGAGGAGGCCGGGGGCGGGAGGCTCGGCGCTAGAGGGCCGCCCCCTGGACCGGAGCCGCCCTGCCCGGCCCCGAGGCGTGCCTCCAGCCGGGCTGCTCTGCCTGATGGCGAGAGACGGGCTGCCCGCCGTGTGCCGTCCGCCCCTCCTGTCCCGAGCCCTCTTTGTCTCACACCGCTCCGTTTCTGGCCGCTGAACGCTGCCATGTTTTGTTGTGGTTTTTTTTTCTCATCTTGCGTATAGGAAATGAAGGAGAAGAAGGAGAAACTAGAGGAGAAAGCGGTCCACAAAGAAAAGAAGAAGGAGATAGTAGAGGTGAGGTGTGGAGTGAGCCCTTCGAAGGCTTCGGGAAGGGTCGTCGGCTCAAGTCGCTGCAGGAAGTGAGAGTAAAGGGAGGCAGAGGAAGAGAAGTGAGCAGCGAGGCTTCCGAGGGAGGGTGGCAGATGGACGAGACTAAGGGTAACAGTAGAGAACGAGGCTTGAACTCGGTGTAGTGAGTGCTATGAGCGGGAGGATCAAAGAGGAGAACGGAGACAGGGCAGATGGAAGTCAGGTGGTGGCAGCAAGGGGATGCGGTGCTGCATCTCCTCGGGTATCCCCAGTGCTTGAGGAGCTTGGGCTGAGGGAGCCGCAAGGAGATGCACAGATTGGTCTGGAGTAGATGGACACCAGCTGTTGTTAGCTTGTAACCAGAAAGATGTTTCTGTTGTTGGAATTAGGTGGCAGCAGCGTGTCGTGATACGAGTTCATGCATGTCACAGGTTCACGGCGGTGAGGAGGGAACAGGGCGTTTGGTTGTGTCAAGGAGGCAAGAGGGGAGGAGGGTTTGGCAGCGTGGGACAGCTGATGTGGGAGGGACAGGGTCCCAGTAGCAGTGCAGAGATCACTTGCTTGGTGTGTGCTTGCAGCTGGAGGCTGGGGTGGCAGGGATGTTCTCACTCTTGCAGCCAAGAGCATGTGGGGACATCATCCTGACAATAAGTTTCTGCTCTGATTTGTTTTGCTTAGGATGAGGAGAATGGAGCTGAAGAGGATGAGGAAGAGAATCCTGAGGATGTGGATGAAGAAGAAGGTGGTGATGAGGATGATGGTGAGTATGATTAGTATAGGAAGAATGGGGGGTTTGCAGGAAGGGCAGATTTGGGGGAAATAAACAATAAGGAGAAGTTCCTCCTCCGTGCTCTTTGACTGTGAGATTTATTTCCTTAAGTGCTACTTTAATTAACTTGTAATTTCTGCTCTTGCTTGTGCTTAGAAGGAGATGAGAACGGGCAAGAGCAGGACGGCCATGCAGAAAAACGATCTGCAGAGGAGGAGGAGGTGAGTGGTGTGTGGGGGAAGGCAGTGAGAAGGAACAAGATGACCACACTGTGTGCAGATGAAGTCCATGAGGATGCTGCTGCTGCTGAGTATCTCAGTTCATCTTTGCTGTTTCTCATTGCTGTTTCAGCAGCAGATGAGTAAACAAACCTGATGTGGCAAAGGAACCATAAAGCTTCATGGGTTTTTGGTGGGATCCAGGGCCAGTCAAAGTGCGGGGTGATGACCCTGCTTTAAAACATGTAATATCTGGGCTGCAGGCCAGGTCTCAGGGTCTGTGTGAAGTGGTGTAAGCCTGTGCTTGCTCTGCCCTCCTGAATGCAGCAGTGCAGATGCTGCTGCAAAAGAAACTGTCCGTGTCTTAACCATTGTCAACAAAGCAGTCATCAGACACTCAAAGTACTTCCAAGAGGAATGGATTTAGGGTGGCTAAGTGGATTTTGGCGTGGAGGAAAGAGCAGCAGTAAGAATTGGATATGCTGGTGCAGCGATTGCTGGTAACTTTATTTTCCTTCTCTTTGTCATACTCAGGATGAAGTGGATCCAAAGAGGCAGAAGACAGAAAATGGGTCCTCCGCTTGAGTCCTCCCCTCCCATTTCCTCTGTTCCGTCCATCTCTCCTCCTCCATTCCAGCCTGTGCTTGCACTGTCCATTAGCCTCTGGCTTCACACAATCTCAGATGAGGAAAGGTTAGAAAAGCTCTCAAACAGGGAATACAGCAGTTTCCTTCCCGTCCAAAGATCCAGCCCATCTGTGACGTTCCCCACCTGAAATTATCCCACCTCCCCACATCCTTCCAGCTGTGCCCCACATACAAATGAACCTCTCTCCTCAAGAATCTCATCATTTTCCATCATGGCCCAATGCGTAACCTTGCCAGGCCTATACGACTGGCTGTTCACACGGCAAGCACCTCTCATTCCTTTTCACTCACCCCTCCCTTTTCACTTAACGTGACTGAGATTCTTGACAGCTTCTGCTCCCGGGACCTGCTGTCACTCAGATGTTCTCCCTGAGTCCAAGAGGCTGCGGGCACAGATCTCATGGTGCATTTTTCCAGTCCTAGGCCTCCTCTCATCTGCTTTCCCATTGAACCCCGAGAGATGAGTAAAAAAGAATATTACAAGCAAATAATGGTTCTGTTAAACCGTATGCAGAGATGGGATTTATCTTAAGCTTCTTTTGTTTTCCAAGTTTACATGACAGACAGCAAGCTGACCCTCGTGAATTTTTCAGAAGCTAAGGGTTGTTTTTATATACGAATTTCATCTGAACGGCATAGATCTATTTTTTTTAATTTGGAGGCTTTTTTAAAACGAATCAAGAGAGAAATAAATTGGGGACCAAACTTCCATTTTTTTCTGTTGAGATTCTCTCGCGACCATTTTGTTTTTTGTAAATTAAAGGCAACGTAGCCACAGCATTTTCTACGGCACAGACATCACGAGGATTATAGATATAAATATATATATTGTTTTCAACTTAGCACTGTAAATAAAAAGCGTTTAAAAAATATTTCAGACAGCTTGCGTGGATGGTTGTGTCTGTCTTAGGTTATGCTCCGGTCAGTACAAGTCGGTCTGTGGAGAGAAAAACCAGGATGGCTTGGATAGCAGCTGGTGGATAGAAGAAAGACAGTTAGAAACCTGTGAGAGTTATTTAAATGGCACCTGCTTGCTGCAGATCAGCATGTGTGGCTTCTGCTCCCTCCCTCTCACGCGGCTCCATCTGCCAGGCACTCGCAGTGAGGATGCGCGACAAACGTTAAGGTAAAGCTCTGGGGCTGTCACGAGGCTCTGGGAACAAACAGAGCCTCTGTACAGGATGATGGTGGCTCAGAAATGGAGCCTAAGCTGTGCCTGCTGTGTGCGGGATCTGCAGCATCCCTGCCCCAGCTGGCATCGAGCGTGACCTGTGCAGCAGCAGTCACAGAATGAAAGGGAAGTGTTTAGAGAGCGAGAGCTTCGGTTCTTTGTCCCACCTGCTGCCTGGGAGAGATCTGTCAAATAATTGTCTTTTATCTTTGGAGACCTTTAAAGTTGCTGTTACTGTTTTTTCCTTTTTAAACTCCCGGTTTTGGCAGTCGCACAATGAGTGACCGAGCCTGGGAGCTGTAAATAATACCAACTTTTGTCTGTGCATCAGTGGCTTTGTGCGTGCCCAATGACAGCAACAGATGAGACAGTGGCAGTACAAACAGCTACTGGTCTCTGGAGATGCAAGGCATCCATTGTCATCTCCAAACATCCCTGTTTGGCTGCAGGACTGGCATGCAGAGTGACAAGGATATGGTGCAAATGGCACAGCTGCTGCCAACCCTCTTCCCACCTATACAGGTCTCTGGGACAGCCCCATCTCCAGCTGAAGCCATACGCTGGGCTCTGTGTTTGGGTGCTTTGCTGGCATACCTGCACGGGCTGTGTTTGTGCAGCTCCATCCTGTTGCATGGATTGCTCAGCAGCTGCAGCCACCTCCATTTTGGCCATCTCCCCAGCGAGCAGCATTTCCAAAGCAGGTAGCTCTTGCATCAGGCTGACTTGCAGTGCCTCTCCCTGCTCCCACTCGCCCTGGGCACTGTGATGAATGTGCTGATTCAACCCGCACGTATCATTTAACCACACTTGTGCAATTTTACGTTCCTACTATTGCTCCATTTTAAAAAAACCTGAGAGATTCCAGTCCCTGCTCATTTCAAAACACTTTCACGTTGGAGCAAGTCTTCAGGATTCACCTCAGGTTTTGCTGACCAGTCGACTTCTACTGTTTGGTACCAAATATAGATAATTAGAGGATAATCCAACCTCTACAAAAGCCCCTTCCAATTTCCACGCATCTTCCCAGCAGCGGTGCCATCGTTTGAGTAGTGAGGAGTGCTTGTGCAGGTGAGAAAGTGGGAGAGGACCCTGCTTTCCACATGAGTACAACAGCAGCATCTCTGGCTCTATCCATCCCATCACCCTGCAGTAAGCAGCCATTCCCCACTTCCTCTGAGGGAAATGCTGCAGGACAGAGAGAAGCCTTTCACCATTGAGCCTAGTTCAGTAAAATCAGTGGTGGTATCGTGCTGGCACCAACAAGGTAAGCCCATCTTTCCCACTGATTCCTCAGCAGCAGTGATAACATCCAGAGACCTGAGCCACCTTTCTCAGCTCCGCGCTAATCCTCTGCTCATTTCAGTTAATTCCTGCCACCATCTGTCAAGCCTGATCAGCTGGGGGCAGAGCTCCCTCAAAGCTGTCCAAAGGTCACACTAGAAGTCAGCACACACTGGGATTAGTCTGCAGGAGGCTGGCTGTGCAGGAATGCACACCGGGTGGACTTGTCTTTTGGTCAGGCCTTACCGCTGGGCCAAGTGCAATTGCAGACCAGACCTTAGTTTCTAATATGCCTGCAGTGAAGTCCTTAGTGGTTTCATACGAAAGAGGTTTTGCTGTCAGGAGGCAACTCTGTAAGCAGCTTTCTTGCCCTGATGACAGTGTTGTTAGGGCTCTCTAGATGTTTGGTGTCAATGGCCCTTTTCTTGTTGCGATGGTTGGTTGCTCTGCCTGTAGCTCAGGTGATACATGGAAGGTGTGTCTTGCTAAAGGAGACAAGGCCCAGTGGTTGTGGGCATGGACTGGCTGCGTACACACCACAGTGTGCTGGGTTTGGGTAAGATGCCTCCATAGCTCTAGAGGTCATTACTGCTTTTCAACTGTGTTTCTCTGAGATAAGGGGCCTTTTTAGGCCCTCTGATTAGTAGTCACGTTTCTCAGTCAATTCCCATATGCCAGATGGGAAACTAATGCAGCTCGCCTTTCCAGATCCTTAAGAAGCCCGTGTACTTTTCCCTCCCACTTCTCCCTTATTTCAAGAGTGGAGTCAAAGATACATTTGTGGCTGAGTCAGCCTGTGCGTTTTCTTAGGGACGAATTCTGTGTTTCCATGTGTGGGCTCAGACTGGGGACATGTTGTGGAAGGACAGTACTGGAGCATTGCCTCTCAATGGACAGGTTTGGGACTTATTACCTGGGGAGCTCTTACTGTTGTAGCAAAACATGGACGGTCACAAGGGTGAGGGAAGACCCAGGGTGTTAGTAAGCAAAGGTCGTAGCAGGGCAGGACCAAGACTGGTGTCATCAAATACAGCTTTGCTCTTATGGAAGGCATTTCCCATCAGAAGCAGAAGAGGATGCTTTCCTATTTCAGGCTGCTCCAGAAGAAAAGGCTCTACATCCCAGCTGGAAGTCTTTCCCAGGTATCCCAGCAATTCATTTTACACTGTGTGAATGTCAAACCTTTGTTTTTTGCTTTTGTTTTTTTGTTTCCCTGGAAGCTTAGCCACACCTCGCTACGAATGCAAACACAATGAGCAGACTTTGCCATCTTAGAACAGGAATACAGTGCTATGCAGAAGAATATCTCAGTGCTGTATGTACTGTCATCACTGAAGCCTCCAAGGGGGCCCCCAGCAAGATTCTATCTGGGCTCTTCTGGGCACACAGGCTCTTCTTTCAAGATCTATGCTTGTACTCGATACAAAGCACCATTCGAAGGTAACAGGCAACACAACCAGATGTAGCTTGAACTGATTTCTGTTTCGGTTTTGAGGGTGCACCTTCTATTGCTTTCCCCAAGCCTTTCAAACGGGTTCATTAGATTGGGACCGGAGTCCTGCAAGCACGGGGCTTCATCTTTCCCGTCTGAAGTGCCCCCTGGTGGCATCACGTCGCACACGTCGGTCTATTCTTGACCGAAAGACGAAGAGCAGTCACCCAGTCTTTCAGAGTGACTTTTATTTGAAGCTTTTAAGCGATGCATTGGGGTAGTTAAAAACATCAAAAAAGAGCAACCCTTAAAGCTCCTTCAGGCTTGGAACAAGTGAGCCCTCTGACCACCTGTAGTTAGGGAAAAAACAGCAGTGCCCTGCTAAACCCAAGGGAAAGTCCCCATGTACACATACCACCACCCCTTCCATCTCCCTCCAGATTACACACCTCAGCTCAGCAGTTATATTCCCCTGCTTGATGAGCATAAGCTCATCTATCGGAGTAGAGAGCCTGCCTGTTTTTCATATGCTCTCATCACGGAGTGAAAATAAGAAAGATAGTCTGGAAATGTAAGAGCATGCAAATGGATGTATTGGATCAGCCTAGTGCTCTGCTACACCTATGGGCAATATGCAATCCCGAAGGAGAGCAATGAGAGAAAAGGCATATATAGGGACCTCCTGTAGACTAGGGCTAAGGACATCCTGAGCTGGCGGTCATACTCAGGCCACTATATTCAAAAGCCAGTGTGAAATGGATCCTCCACATACTACTTAGTCTCTGAACTCATTTATACTCCTGTTATACTCCTTGTTGTCTGCTTCTACCTAAAGGGAACCCCCTCTATAGAGAAGACACTGCCTCAGTCTTCTCACAGGGGTACAGAGAAAAGACAGGCAACAGCAAATACAATTTGCGACAAATGAACTTCACTCCTGTAAGGTTGTTTCAGCAGTGGAACAGATTCTCAGAGATGATGGAAAATCCTCATGCTTGGAAATGTTCAGGTTCTCCTGGGCAAGGCCCTGTGCAACCTGATTTAATTTTGGAGTTACCTTCTGGGAGCACAGAGCTGGAATGGTGACCCATGGAGGTCCCTCCCGATGTGAATCCTTCAGGATTCTGTGACTAACAAATGGATTTGTTTGATTCTGCTTTTTTTTTTTTTGTCTTAGCGCAGTAGTAGAAGCAGCCTTACAAGACAATGCAGGTGGTTAATTGTCATCAGATGCCAAATAGAGAAGAAATGGAAAAACCAGCTCAGCTGCCACCACACTCTGAATTTCAGTCTATCACACGATCGTGTTAATCCAGCATAAACGTGGTGTTACAGAAACAGGTGATGCCATCTTTCCTTTCATCTTTCGGTTTAAAGACACACCATCTCTCTCCCTAGCGCTGTCCAAAGCAAAATGATTGGAGGTCACCAAACCAAAGACTTCATTCTCTTAATCATATTCTGGGGCTCCTTGATGTGCTACCATCCACGTGAATCTTCCCAGAGATTGTATTCCTCTTCAAACTGTTTTTCATAATATCACATGCTCTTTTAGTTCCTCATCTTTTGTTTCATCGCTAGTTTTCCTTCTAAGAATGCAAGCAAAAAAGCATGTTCTTTATGAATAAGTGGAGTTTACCTGCACCTTCCAGAGCTCCGTTGTACCATAAACAACAGGTTCATGTACTCTTGCCATAATGTTTTGTTGAAGGAAAGCACAAGCCCAAATCTACTTTTTCACAGTTCCTCAGGGCATGTGTGACTAATCCTAGAGCCAGACACCCCCTGTGCCCTGTCCAGTCCTCATAGTTCCCTTTTCTTGTATGCACTGGGACACATTTTTGTTCTAAAGAAAACTCACTGCAGCCCTGGGATGTTTGGGAGGCTACAGAATGTACTTCTGCTGGATTAAAAGCAAGGTATGAACTTCATAATGAGAAGTGAGTCAAAATGCAACCTAGATTAGTGGAGGGAGTTTTGTAGATGACCCCATCACTGTCTGTGTTGCAAAACCACATCCTGCAGCATCAAAAATATCCCTTCATTAGATATTGGCCAAGATACTGGTACCCGTTATCATCTCAACAGGTAGCTGCGGGTGTCCAAAGTTGATACAGCAGCATCCCATCTCTCCTCCAGGAGGGATCTGGAGGCTTTTAGAAAGAGAACAGGTTTATATACTTCACAGTTAATGCTGGCCAGATGGAATATTCTTGCTACTGGAGAAAGTACCTCATTTGGTACCCAACACTGCTCAGGGTTGGCACCTTGGTAGAAATCACCATAGCCTTTTGGGGCAGGGTAGGCTGCTTTGCATGCCTCTACCTTAGGGTCAGAAGTCTTCCAGTTTTAATCCCAGCCTGTGCAAGTGACTGCCTGTCTGCTTAGCACCAGTCAACCTGACAGCCTTTGCTCACATCAGGAACTCTGCCTGACCCGTCCCTCTCTGCACAGAGGTGTTGGTTATCTCTTATTAGTGGGGGACTTCTTCCTGCTCACTGTGTTTGCTTTAGCTCTGGGCAGACAATAATCAGGATGAGCTCCTTTGTTGAACACTCAGACTGTCTGATCTCCACTCATGTCATTGATAGCCCAGTGATCAAGTCACAATATGATGCCTTAGATCAAATAAAATCTATAGATAAACTACAGATCACCCCAGAAAGCCAACACAAAACAGAAAATTATGACTAGCCTCAGACTTGGTGCTATGGGGAATAAAATGCAAAAGCAGAATCACTCAGAGAAAAACACGATCTTACAGAAATCTGGAAATGCAACGGAAAATTCCTTCAGCAAGACTAAGCCGATGATACTGCAGAATAGTGTTTTCTATTCTTATTTTACACGGTACAGGCACAGAATCACAGAATCACAGAATCACAGAATGACCTGGGTTGGAAGGGACCTCAAGGATCATGTAATTCCAACCCCCCTGCCTAGCAGGGGCACCAAACATACAGGCAGTTTGCAGCCGTGCAATATACCAAGTGAGACAAGAAAAGCAATGTATGAAGGTTGTGTGTAAGGTGACTGCGGGTAAGCTCAGAACCTGGCTGAAGCCCGTTAATGCCTAAGGCAGACAGAGGAGTACTTAGTGAGCTGGGTGTCTATGCCCCACATTCTGGGCTGTTGCTCTTATTCCTGTGGGCTTCCCACACCCTCCCCTGTCCATCCCTTTGCTGGTCAGGCTGCAGGGCACCCATGCAGGCAGTTCTCGGAAGGCACTCTTGAGCTGAACTGGCTCCAGTCATTGTCATTTCTGCTGTGAGGTCCTGTTCTGGGAGATGACGAAAATGCCACCCAAGGGAGTCAAGTCAGCATTTCAAATGGGTCGTTAGGGAGAAACAACATCTGTGAAACGTCATCTGTGTCTTTGTTGAAGATAGTCTGACGCTGAGTAAAACGGTGCCTTCAAAACCTTCGTTTCACAACGTGCCTGCTCAGCATAATAATGCCCCCCTCCAGTACCAGACAGCTGCTGCCACTCTCCAGGGCTCTCCATCAGCCCTTGTGGCTGCCTATTGGGAAATGGCAGCAGCACCAGCATGCTTTGCTGGCTCCTACCAGAAAGAAGCATTTTCTAGAGCAGAGGCATGGCTTCAGCTGAGGGTGTTTTGGGGGATCAGGGTATGAGGAAGAAGCAGAGTCTGGGAGTGAAAAGTAGGATGGGATGGAGGGTGAGCAGGGAGCTCAGCACACCCAGAGGCATACAGACAGGGCAGGGGTACCAGGTGGCACTGGGCTGCAGAGCTGCACGTGTGGCCCTGCCATAGTTCCATCTACTTGCACGCTCTCATCCTCACCCACGCACTCATACCATCCTCACACTGCTGACTTGGGGGAAAGAGGTGTTGATGCTTTCTGCATGGACACCACAAACAGCTTTTCTCGAGCAGGAGGAAAACACACTTCCCCTCAACCATCACAGGTTCGCCCCCAGCTTCTCTCTTCGAAAGGGCTGACAATAGCAGGACTAGGGGAAATGGATCCAAGTTGAAGGAGGGAAGATTTAGGTTGGATGTTAGGGGGAAGTTCTTCACTAGGAGAGTGGTGAGGCCCTGGAACAGGCTGCCCAGGGAGGTTGTGGATGCCCCGTCCTTGGAGGTGTTCAAGGCCAGGTTGGACGGGGCCCTGGGCAACCTGATCTAGTAAATGTGTATGTTTGGTGGCCCTGCCAGGCAGGGGGGTTGGAACTACATGATCCTTGAGGTCCCTTCCAACCCGGGTCATTCTGTGATTCTGTGATTCCCCTTCTCTCCCATGTAATCCCATGGGCTGTGTAACATGTAGGGTGTGAAGGGCTGCCAGATCTTCCCCCAGGGGATCACAAGGTTGTGCCCAGTTCCCATACACTGATCGCTTTCCTCAGGGGACAGAAGAGCTGTGTATGACAGCAGTGGTGAGAGCTGTCACCACAACAGGTTGCTGCTTCAGTGAGGCACACCGCTGGGTCTCTTTTATCTTCCACCTGCACCACCTGGCTGAGGGAAGCTAGAAAGTAAGCAAGGATCCCACAGCAGCAAGGCAGCCACCCTGCATCACCTCCCTTCCTCTAGCCCTAGGAAAAGCCACAGCCCACCCAGCTGAGGGACTTGGGTGCCTGACACCCCACACAGAAGGGTGATTAAGTCCGAAAGAGTCAGAGCCAGTGGGCTGCTGGAAAGGGTGAGCCATGACAGTGGGGATTCTCTGAGGTAAAAGGGGGCCTGGGGTGAGGCAGCTAAGTGGAAATGTGCTCTCCCAGCATAGGAGCCTGAGCAAGTCCCCTCAGTGCACCAGCACAGGTGGGTTTTCCACAGCTGTCCTGGAAAAGGATGTCTTCTCCACGCAGTGTCACAGCTTGCAGCCCCTCCTCTTCAGTCCTGGGCACTTCTCCTGGGCACTTTTGCTACTGCCACTTCCACATGGATGACCTTGTCTTGTTTTGGTCCACCTCAGCTTGCTCACAGACTGCCCCTGAGGGTAACTCACCATAGACCCTTTGCTCAGCCTGCCTTCAAACTGACCAGTGGAAAAATAAAGCCCAGAACAGGATAAGGAAGGGGAAACCATCAGGAAAAGAAATAATTACACCTTCTGAAAAGCCCTGAAACAATTAGAAATAAGCTGTGAGAGGCGGAAAGATCAAACCTAAAAAGGCAAAGAGATGAAAGACAAACATGAAGAGCACTTGCTGGGAAGTGTCTTCTCTACTTTTTCCATTCTCTGTGTAGAAGCAAAACTTGTAAGAAAAACAACAGCGACCCAAAGAATTTCCACTAAAAGATGCTTAGAGCAGTGACTCTGGTCCCTCCCTCCTCTCTCTCACTGGCTTCAGCTCTGCCCTCACATGCCTCAGCCCTACGCCTGTTTCTTGGTCGTGACGCATCTTCTTAGTGATATGAGGAAATTAGCTGCCCACCTACAGTATAAGGGTGTAGAGGGAACCGCTTTGATCAGAAAGAGAGACAGAGCAAGGAAGCAAGCAAGTCCAGCTGGCCTTCACTTGGTTCACCCACCCACTCCAACACCTGCTTGACTGAACCCTATTTTTGCTGATCTCTGAAAGCTTCGGACCGCAGACCCGGTCTCACTTCTCCTGGAGGTCACCATGAGGCCGATGTCCCTGCTGCTATTCCTCACTCTGCTGGCTGTCAATGGTAAGAGGGACTGAGTGCAGGGAGGGCAGAGAAGCTGGGTGGTCTGGGCCTGGGTGTTTGTCCCCTCCACATTATTTAAGCCCTTCATCCTCATTGCAGATGGCTGGATTTCAACCTCTACTTTGTGATCCCCACCCTTTGCTCAGCCCTTTGTCTCATTACAGCAGGCAGCATCCTACCGGGAGCAGCAGAGGTGGAAAACAGAGGGCAGAAGGTCTGGGCCAGAGAGGGGAGTTCAGCTCTGCTGCCCTGCTACCTGAGTCCCAGGAAGCACGGGAAGGGTAGGAAACAGCTGTCTGAGAGGACATCCGTGCTCTGGAAGCGGCATGGGGCAAGGTAGGCTCAGGCAAACACACTTCTGTCTTCTTGAGGGGGGGTGCTTTCCCACATCCTCTTTCCTGCCTCAGCCCTTGATCTGGCCTTTGCTCCCTGCTAACCAGCACTGCCTTGTCCCTGTCCCAGTGCCCCCCAGGATCTGCATGTAGTGCTGGAGGTGGAGTACTCAGGCCTGCGGAAGATGGCTCTGCCCATGAGGCCACGGGTATCCGTCCTGGACTCTGCCTTACGCAACGGCAACTTCTCCCTGTGCATCAACCCGGTCAGGAGTGACGATGCGGGTCTGTATGAAGCACAGGTGTTCTACAACAAGGAGATCCGGAGCTGCCGGGTGGAGCTGGGTGTAGTTACAGGTAGGAGAAGGTGGAAAACCCTGGAGAACCTTGATTTTAGGAGGCTGTACGGGTAGGGTTGTTGTATGGGCAGCAGCCCCCTGAAAGCCCTCAGCTTCCTGCTCTCCGCTCTCAGATCAGGAGAGGGCTGCCGGAAGGACAAAGCTGGGGCAGAATGTGGGCTTGGCAGTCCTTCTCTGTTTAGCCTTCACCTCCCTTCTTTCTTTTTGATTGCAGTAAAACTCAGTCCAGCCAGACCTGTGGTAGAAAATGAGCCACTTTTGCTGAGCTGCAACTCTAGCCACCATGCCCGTCTGATGGAGACATGCTGGTTCCACAATGGACACCCAGTCCTCACCTCTGGGGCCTCCTGCTCCATGCATGGGGCTTTCTACATCCACCGTCCCACCGTGAGTGACTCAGGATCCTGGCACTGCCAGCTCAGATACGCCGACAATGAGATCGTTTCTGCCACACACAACCTGCAAATTCTAGGTGAGCTCAGCCTCTGCGTTGCTGCTCCAGCATCCCTGAGTTGCTTCCTTTGGTGTGGCCAACCCCGGTAGCTACAGCTTCCCAGCTCTCATCCTGTCCTCATTCCCCAGATGGCACTCTTTCCAGCCACCACTCCAAACTGTGCTCTCTCTCTCATTCAGGTTTTGACGGCCCAACCAACCCTGTGGTCTATGCTGCAGCTGGCTCTGCAGCTGACCTGCCATGCACCCTGAACCACCTGCCCAGTGCCTTTGGGATCCATGTGGTGAAAGCCCATTGGAGCCGCTTTGCAGGAGGACACTTGCAGAACTGGAGCATCTTGCAGAACCAGAGCAACAGAAGCTTCCCCCTTCATCTCCCTGTGGTGGGGCTGGGTGATGCAGGGCGATATAGCTGTGCTGTCACTGTTGACAACAAGATGCTCAGAAGGGACATGACCTTGGCAGTGATAACAGGTGAGAAAAAAGACAGGCAGGTTTATCATCCCTGAGGGGCGTAATAGAAAAAGGAGGGTTTAGGAAGAGATGTGGATTTGCCTGTTGACTTTCCTGAGGGTGGCTTTCTCCTTTGCTGCAGTCACCCCAGGCATCCAAGGACCAGTTTCCGAGGGATCTCATTTGCTGCTCACCTGCAGCCTTACGCACCCCCAGGGACATGAACATTTCCAGTGGAAGCACCTCAGTTCTGCCTCTGCTGACAAAAAGTTGACTGTGGCCACCCCCCACAACCTGAAGGACAGCCGAGTCCAGACTGGCCCTACCTTGGAAATACCCCAAGTGTCACAAAAGGATGTGGGCATCTGGGAATGCAGTGTATATGGCCCAGAAGGAAGACTAGGAGCAGTGGAATATGGACTGCAGATCACAGGTACTGTCTCCCGCACATCTGAAACCAGCCCCTTCTTCTCACCCTGCTCAGTTCCCTTGGTCACTTCTTCTCTCGGTCTCACCCCACCTTTGACTGATTCCCATCTTATTGTCCTCTTGTCTTAGCCCTCATCAGTTCTCCCTGTTGCTCCATTCAGTTCCCTTCATACTTTTCTGTTCCAGTTCTCTTCATACTTTTCCACTTTGCCTCTATTTGTGCAGTCCAGCCTTGCTCCAGTGCAAAATAAACCTTTGCCTCCTTCCTAACTGCGGTTCTTCCTCATAGGTGCCCATGTCTCCAGCCCTCCCACCATCTTCAGTGGTCAGGTTACTTTTGGGCTCATGCTCACCCTCATCTTCCTGCTTATGATCTGTGTTCTGGCTCTGGGGATGCAAAAAAGGGTAAGTGTCCATCATGCCATTTCTGTTAGTTTTCCTCTACATCACCCTTTATCTGACCTTCCCCTGGGTACCCTAAAGCCAGCAATGAAGTGTCTCAAGGACAGGGCAGCTGGAGGATGAAAGGAGAAATCTATGGAATGAGGACCTGGCTGTGGTGCTGAAAGTGCACGGATGTGTGGTGAAAGTCATACAGCGGGTATCAGGTCTGGAGAGAGGCAGGGTTTGTTTGGTGACTGGGTACGTGTCAGGAACATCCAAGGGGAAGTCAGAACTCCTAGGGGACATCTGCAGCCCAGCCTTGAAAAGCTCTTTGTTCACTCTCACAGAGATCAAGACACACTGCAGTAGAGGCGGGTGAACCTCCAGGCTTTTGTATATATATCTTCTCTTTCTCTCCCTCTCTTTTCTGGCATCCTCTAATACTACATTTGTTCTTCTTGCATTGGTCAAACACCGGCGGCTCACAGATATCCCTTCCTTAGCTCTTGCCAACACAGTAGGCATTCCTGTTCTGTTCTCCTGAACCCACCAATGTACAGTTGGTACTGTTTTGTTTCACTCACCATCTTTCATCTCCTTATTCCATTCTACTGAAATATCTTGGTCTTAGGTGACATTTAATTCTTCCAAACACAGCTCATCAGTTTTGGATTATCCAAACATGGCTCATCAACACACATCAGCACTTCCATACACTCTATGCCATTAACAGCTGATCTTTGAAGATCTAAACTTGCTGTTTCTATACAGACCGGTAGAAACCTGCCAGCGAAATCCCAGTCCCTTCCCCTTAGGTGAGATCACACAATCACCCAGCTCTAGGAGAGAATGGGAGCCTTGTGGTGGAGAGCAGTAGGACTGAGTCTCCCATGGCAGGGAGAAGCCCCAAACTGTGCCAATCTACATCCCTCCAACACCTAACGCTGCCCCTTTCTTCTCTTTCAGGCACGTCTGCCAGCTTCCTTCCCAGCACTGGAACGGATAGTTGCAGTCACTCTGCCAAAGGAGATAGAAGAGAACCAGAAAGAGACAGACCAGCAGACTGAGTGCTGATCGGAGCAGGGGCATCGGGTCTGGTCTGCATGGGAGGGTGAAGCTCTGTGTGCTGTGCTGAAGAGAGACAGGCACGTGCAGACCTCTGAGGAGGGTCTAGGGACGGCGTGAGCATTTCAGGAGGCCATAGGAGATCTGCGCCTGCAGAAGGGCTGGGAATTGTATACCAATACAAGCTGAAAGCCACCACTGCAATAAGGGGGCAGGTAGCACAGATGCTTTGGAGCTGCTGGAAGTATCTGAGCCAGCAGCCATTGCCTGCTTCAGTTTCACTTTTCTCTGCCAGCTCTTGCCCCTCCTTACTGCCTTCTCCACCAGCCTTTCTCTGCTGGGCACTCTAATGCAGGAGGCAGCCAGAGCCCGGCTCCCTGACAACCAGTTGGTGTTTCCTCCCCCTGCCCAGTTTCTCCTCCCGCTCCCTGCACTGCCCTGCTCCTGCACTCATTCAGTGGTAGAGGGGATCCTACAGAGGACTGCACATATTACACATTTTGAGCATTTTATTTTATTGGAAAATCATTTGAGAATGTAAAATAAACGTCCATTAAAAAAACTCTGGTCCCTTCATGTGTACAGGGTGCCTCCTGATGGTGCTGGGCATCTCTCAGCCTGCATGAAGCAGCTTCTAAGGACTGTGCTGCCTTTTCTTTCTCTTTCAGTTTGGCTTTGCTGAAGTTGACTGTTAATATCTGAATTTTTGATGGGGGGAAAGGGGAAATTAAGTGCCACTAGAGAAGAAAGAATTGCAGATTCAGCCTCTCATTTTTGCTGTGATTCAGTGTCTTTTGGTATTGTTTTCGTTGTGTTGTTTTTTTTCCCCTTGTCTGGCTCTTCCTGTTTGTTGATTTATTTATTCCTTCTCTTATTTCTCAGATTTTCCTGATAGATCTCTCATTGATGCTATAGCCATATAAGCCATAGGGCTTTCTAACACTCTCCTCAGACTTGTGATGCACTTAATATATGTAGGAGTGAGTCCATCAAGTCCCATTTCCCACAATCCTTAATACGTTTAGTTTTCACCTGATTATTTATTATTTATATATTTATTATATGGTCATGGAAGAGGACTGTGGTATTTCTGGAGTAGTCATTGTATTCCACTCCAGAGGAAAGGCTCACTATTACAGAGTTTCACATATAGTTTCTCCCATATGGGTTACTGGGATGTGGCTGCTCCAGCATGGAGGCATCAGCACGATACTTAAGCTCTGAGTATTTATGTAGTTAGATTTTCTTGCCTTGATTAAAGGACTTCACTACCAGGCCAGCTTTTCATTATCTCTGCAGGTAACTGAGGGAGCCTTCTCACTGTGTGGCACTCACCTGCCCCAGGAGCTTCACACACACAGGTTGAGAAAGGCCCAGTTAACTCTGAGGAGCACATCCCAGCTCACAAATGGTGAATATTTAAGTTCCTCTTTAGCAGGAGAAAAAGTTCCTCATTAGCAGTTTTCAATTCAAAGTTTTGCACTGTATCTTCTGTTTTCTTTTCTCACACCACAAAGACTGGAAGGAGAGGGACTCTCAGTTTTTTGGCTGGTCCTTCACCTATAGCTTCTTATTGCGTTTCCTTTTTTTCTATTTTCCCACTCCCTTCTGTCAAGGATCTTTATCTGAGGATAGTTAGTACCATTAGACGCACCAAGCCTTGCCTTTAGCTGTGACTTTTGCTGTTACTGAATTTGTCCAGTTTTGTTATTTCACATGATTTTCTTGCTTTCAGATTTGATTGTTTTCAGCTTTGCCCAACTTGTGATTTTGCACAGCTCTCGTTCTTGCAGAATATTGAGGGTAATATATTGAATAAATGCTGTGATTATTTAATCTTTGGCCAAAGCCAAGGTGTGTTTATGCAGTTAATATTTTCCCTTTAGCTACGTGACTTTAACAACAGTGGTGCTGAATTTCGTTGCCCTTCCTAATACCAATGAGCACAGTTTTCTTAGATGGCTCTGAAGTCCTGGTCATTCTCAAGTATCCTGATACACTTAAATAGCTTCAAGTTACGTGTACGCTGGGCCTTTTTCTGCTTACCCCCTAGAACACTTGTAACTCATGCTTTAATTTTGGTGGCGATGGGCTCCCTTTTTTAGTTGCCTTTAACAACTAGCAGCTTGGTTCCACTCCTTGCTTCTCATCCTTGAGCTGGCTCTGGGAACACATCAAGGCTTTCTTGCTTGCTACTGCACAGGGTCAGCTCATTGCCCTGGGTAACCTTACAGCTCCATGGGGGAAAGGAAAAGTTGAGAACGCTTTGAAGATGCAAAACTCAAGCCAAGCACTGGACTTTCTACAGTAACCCAATTACTCTTGCTTCATGAATCCTCACCAAGAACTGATTGCTGTAATCAGACATACAGTCCATGTCTCACTACTCTGCTTGGATTCCTTCAACACTCCCATGTAGTCGTGGATAAAGTCAAAACATCTGGGGTTGTCCATTTGTCTTCCAAGGTTCCCTCAAACCAAGCTACCAACAGGTAGCTCTAGCTCTGCTGAGCACCAGCCAGCCCACCAGGACCCTCCTGCCCAGCATTCTGTAGTCCTTGGACACTTCACAACCAAAGTCAGCCTGCCCCGGCTGCATGATAACTTTGCGTCTCCATCACCCGTGCTCCAGAATCGACGGGGACCGTGGGATGGATGTAGCTGCTCCCATGGCCCGGGTTTATGCTGCCATCTAGTGCCCAAGCACGGTGCCGTTCCCCCCTTCCTGCACCAGGCTTGCAATACCAGGTACGTCCATCATGGGTTGGATCCTTTTGTGCAGTCACGTCAGCTATCCAGTGACTGGTTAATAAACCCACGTTCTTTGCTGAGGGACTTAAAGCAAAAACTCATCGTTACTACTCAAAAGAGTCACTTTACAGCTTACGTCACTGAATTGCACCCCACTTCTTATGAACCAGACCCCTCTTTGTACTGATTAGAGCCCTCCAGTTGTGTATCACAGGTCACCAGCTTCTCTCCAGTTCTTTTTCCCAAGTCCATTGGTGAACACAGTAAGCAAGACCAGCCCTATGCACATTCTTAAAAGCTCTTGCAGCCAGCTCTCTCCTGCCAGTTGCATTTCTGGCATGTCAAAACAGTAGCTTGTTAATGTCTAGGCTCACTATAGTCTTCTCATTTTCAGTGACACACAGTTGACAGCAGTCCCTCTGTCCCTCAGCATTACCAGGCCATCTCCGACATCCTACCACATCTGGCTATTCTTTCTCCATCAGACTGGACATCCCTCACATAACCTCTTTAGCACGACCTCTTACTCGTGGAGAACATCTCTGGAGACCTTCTGATCTCTCACCATCATCAGCACACCAACCTTTGTACTATCTGTTGGGAGAGTTCACTTTTACCAGCTTAAGCTTCATCAGAGTGCCTGCTGACAGAGATCTCCCCCCATCAGCATCCAGGAGCCTTGCTTCTTCCTGAGGTGTATAACTCTGTTGGGGCAAAAGCACCAGGCCTCCTCTCCAGAGGGCTGCTTCTTGTTCTTAGTTCTCCATGTCTGGATGCAGAAAAGTCCCTCAAGGAGCTCAACAGGTAGAAGATATTCTACTGCAAAGAGAAAGCTCCCCATCTTTGAAGCCAATCTGTCACCAGACTGGTGTGCGATACTGAATAAGTTTCCCCGCGGATGCAGTGCAACAACTGTGGCAGCAAGGTGAGATCCAGGCCTGTGTGGAATTTAAAAACTAGTTAAATATTTATGAGAAATATTACAGTTAGAAGAAAGCCTGCCTGACTGATACTATTCATCACTCCTGGATTCTGATGTTTAATTAATGCATTCAAAGTGCTTTGAGATGCTTGGATGAAAGTGATACAAGCAAGTCACCGCATGCTGTGACCCCTAATCCTAGAGGCACTTGCAAGATAGACAGGGGCTGTACACTGTGTCACTGCGGCAGCTCTGAGCAATCCCTGCACTAAGAACAGGTCCGTGAGGGGCCAGGCCTGCAGCCTCGTCACCTCATGCCCAACAGCCCTGTTTCTCCTTGCAAATCTGCAGCAAATCCAAATGTGTTTTGGAAGCTGGGCCCGTTCAGCTATTGTAGGTTGGCATTTTCAGTGACATAAAGCAACTGTTCAAAAACAAGCCAGGGTATTTCTGAACCTGCTCCTTGAAAGCTTGATTCTGTGTCTCTCAACCCGTCCTCCAGACAAAGGGGCAAGTGGCTGCTTGAAGAGTGGGTGGTACGGAGATGAAATCTCAGCTCTGTCTGGGGCTCAGTGGGTTTCCGTCACCTTGGCTGAGGCTGGGATTCAGAGAGAAAGATACCGAATGTGGGTGCAAAACCACAAAAGCCCCCTCCTACACTCTACAGAGAGGGGAAACAGCTGAGATGCGGTAGTGGTAGAGGTTACCTGAGAGAATAAAGATGAAGAAAATATTCTCATCTCACATCAAATCTCAGCCATACTCTGCACAGATGACCCTCACTGCTTCAGGGGCTTCCCCTTAACTGTGGCCCTAATCATGGTCATTTCTAAGCTGCTGGGCCTGGTGGTCAAGGCCCATCTGAACTGGAGGCACAGCCTTGTTGCCACCCCGAACAGCCCTGGGGGCAGGACCGCAGCCCACTCCTCAGAAGTGGCTCCTCATAGCAGCAAGACGTGCTAGGAAATGGAGGTCAGCTTGCTCTTACAGCTTGTTAGAGGCCTGGGAATAGTCTGGATCTGCTCAGCTAACATATTAATTTGCAGGCTTTCTTCGACAGTAGATCATAACAGGTTTCCAACGCTTGCTTTTAAGTTTCGATTCTCTTACAGCCTCCCAGCAGCCGCCGAATGGCCAATAGGCTCTCTCTCACACTCATTCTTCCCAGGCGTCACTATATATAGCCTTCCATTATGGTCTTCCTTTCTGTTCACATCCAGCATTGAGATTGCGTGCATTTGGACCATCACCATCTACTGAGAGAAGCTCAGAGACTGCAGCAGAGCCTGGACTGGCATCAAGACCGTGCTGACGTTCCAGTTGGAGAGGAGGAGACACAAAGGCCGACCGACATCTGTTGAGCAGCTTTCTAACATCAGCTTCATTCTTCTCTTCCTTCAGTTAGAGCTGCGTTAGATCACTTACAGCAGGTGACAAACACAAGGAGACAGAAACACAGAGGGAGGAAAAGAGGTAAGGAAACTTTCTTTCTGTCTTTCTCTGAGAAACAAAGAAACAAAAAAAGAGGTCAAGCTGGTTTTGTTGTGTTGGCTTCTTTTAATGTTGTCACAAACCTTCCGATTTGACACAAGTTGCTGTTTTGGACAGGCTGAGGGACAGATAGGTTTCAACCCACTTAAAGTCCTGATGCAAAACTTGATTGCAGTGTTTTCCTTGAGAATACTTCTGGCTGGGCAAGTTTTGGAGGCCTTTTATTTATAACTAAGAAGCGTTCTTCAGTCTGGATTCTTCCTTGGAAAGGGGGCAAAAGAGCTACTAGAAGATCAGTGGGTCTGCTCTAACTATGCCGGCTGCGCAACACAGGCTGCAAATGCAGGCTGACCCACTAGCTGAGGGCTGGGTAAGCAGAATTTCATGCACCAAGAGGAATCCTTTCAGTTTAAGGACACCTGCAAACCTTAGCCTTTTCATACACTGCTGTACTGGTAAAACATGCAGTTTCATTGCTGGGTGAATTTTTCATCTTTCACACGGTGAATTCTGTTCAGCCTTTTTCAGTTACCCCAATTGTTCCCCTACGTGGTACATTAAGGTTGAGCTCGGGTTACTTCTTAATGTTCACCACTATAAAATAAGCACTCCTGTTAAGTCCTTCGTGTGCGTTATTCTCAATTCAGTTCACAAGCCTTTTCTGTATCCTCCCCAGTGTTTCACAAAGATGGCTGCCCAAGATGGCTGCAGCATGTTATCCATACTTATGTAGGCCCTTTTCCAGTGCGGACTGCAAATCAAGAGCATTTCATGTCAGATCTCAGTGTTCTTACTTCAGCAGCTGATTAATGATACCTGAAGCACATCCCATGTGCACATGGCTTGAGAGCACAATGAAGGGCCTGTCGTCAGAGGACATCTTGGTGCTGTTTGCTAGTCACAGCCTCCTAGAGAGGCATCCATGGGCTTTAACTGTGGATTGCTGGGGTGCAGGATTGCTCACAGAGACAAAAATAGTAGGCCTAGAAGGAAAAAAGAGGGGCTAGTTAGAAGGGGGAAGCTCAGAAAGTGTATGCTGAAATGCCTGTCGCACACAGAAAGTCCTTGGCTTCCCCTGAAATGGTTGCAATGGTTCAGAAGCCATAAGGGAACTGGCTAGGCTGCAGAGATAGAGTCATTTCTAGTGGTATTTGTGAGGGTTGAGACGCACAGACAGATTGCAATGACTCTGTGGCAGAAGGGAACTTGGATTGTGCCCACATGGCACACGGCTCCATCCAGGAGGTGGCTCTTCTCTCTGAGGAGCTGATGGCTGACCGTGCGCCATCATGTCTCTCTGGGAGCAGCTGTGGAGGGTGACAACATGTCTCAAGGGCTGGTGAACAGCCGGTGTGCTCGAGGGGAAAGCAAGGCATGGACTGTGCTGCATCGTGCCACGGGGGGCAGCTGCATCCCTTGGCCCTTGCCCAGAAGCAGCTGCAGAGAAAAAATGGGGGACAACAGCCATGGCTGAGGTGTGGCAGCCCTGATGTGAGCAGCCCAGGCCTTCCTGCCCAGTTCTCCTTGCCCCACCGAGCACACTGCTGCTGCTGCGAGATCAAAAGCACAGCCACAAGCAAGAGCGAGAGGAGAAAACAAGGAAACCGCACGGCATGAAAGCAGTGCACGAATGCAGTGAGATGGGAGATAGCCTGCTCTGCAGGAGGAGTGGTTTCTGGGCTCTGTTTTTGATTTCAGTTTCCTCCTGTGTCAAGCTGCCTGCAGCCAACCACCCTGTGAGGATCTACAGGAGCATGTGCCCTCTGGGCCAGTCTTGGTCCTGCAGGCCTTGTCCTTGGTCATCCCTGGGTGATGCCACTTGCTGCCACAGCTCTCTTCTGCCCACCCCCATGGGAGAGAACAATCGTTCAAAGGAGTTAAGAAGGAAATTAAAGCAGTTTAGTAAGAGGGGGAAGTTAAAATGAAATGGAAATCAATGTGCACTTGGATGGCAGCCCCGCTCCTCCTGTGAAGACCAGGCGCGCTAATAAATCAAGTGTGCCCAGACTGTTTCTGGCACAGAAGCTGACTGGCATGAGATGGTCTGGGCTATTAAACTCGCTTAACCTCCAAAATGAACTGGCTATGTGACAGCTGCCTAATGGGAGTGGTTCCTGTCCCATCCTAACACTTATATGGATCCTGGGAGTTGCTTGGCAGGAGAGTTGTCCTGGACCAAAGAGATGTCAGGAAATGTTCTATCAGTTTAACATGGCTGATGAGTGTGTCCCAGTGCCCAGGGATGTTCCCTGACACTGCTTAATTTTTGAGTACAACCAAAAGATAGAGCTGTAAGCCTGTAAGGAGGCTGTGGGTCTGCTATAGGCATTAGCTGACAAGAACCTCTACCTAAGTTGACATAGCAGTCTTACTCAATGAGATCTGTAAACTTCTGAATACCATTGCCCACATTCTGGCCTGGAAGGTCACAGGAGGCTGAAAGACAGAGGAAAAACAAGAAGCGGCATGAATGAAAAGCAGAAAGGAGACAGGAAGTGTATGAAAGAGATTCTAGGTGGAGGCAACCTGTTTTCCCCAATGACTCGTAACATGTAGGTGGTCATGATCATGATACAGAGATCTGCCACAGACATAGGAAGATCAGTCTGAATGAAAAAGGAATGGAGTGAAAAATGCATGAAACCACAATAAGAAACAACAGAACAGCATATGAAAGGTGCATCAACCTGCAGCGCCTAAACTGCACAAGGTCAGCAGTTCACTGGTACCACGACATTTTAGTTGTGTGGTTTTGCTCTCCTGTTAGATAGCAAGAGGTTGAAGAACATACTGATACCAACAGGAAACAGGAAAACAGAGATTCACAGGCAGTAAAAAATGATGGTGTGATGGCAATTTGGCTGATTTATATCTATTCTATCCCCTCCAATATTAGTATAAAGATTCAGAATATTTGAAGCCCAGCACTGAGACTGTTAATCTGTAGATATCACTACTGGGTGGTGGCTGGCTTATCCTTCTGGCCTCACTTGGACAGGTGATGTGACTATTCACGGCAGAGCTTACGTTTCTTCCATCGTCTCAGGGTGATATTGATCTTTCCCAGGGCCCTGTGCCAGCTCTCAGTTATAGATGTTTCTTCCTAGTGAGATGCATACAGATGCCTTGTTGTTGCCCCTCTCCTTATTCTGTAGCATAGCTGCATGATCACTGCCACTGCATCTGGTGGGAAATGATGTCCAATTGCATGCACTGGCTCCTTCATTTTGCTTTTTTTTTTTCCCCCACACACAAAATGGCTCATGCCAATATTTCCTGGGGCCAGCATGATTTTTTGTGTTGTTAGTTTTGCACAAGGCAAGCTGCAGATCATCTCTGACTATGCCTTTGCCATGTATTTCTCTTCTGATGGTGCACATGGCCGCTGTCTTGCTCTTGCAGCTGCGTTTTTCAGTTGTTAAGCCGGCAGCTTGTCAGCCATGCTGACCTGATCTACGTGTAAACATAACACTGATGCTTTAATCTACTCTTTCATTGTCTTGTGTGCTCTGATCATTTACATTAATTTCAATATTAAAGTATCCTCATTGGAATATATTATATATATAATAATGCACATACTGCATATGTAGTATTAAGTTATTATTGTATCCCTTTTGATTTCAGTCCCATTGTGATTCTTTACACCACTTTCTCTGTCAGACTGTGCAACTCTAGCACTCTGCCTGGCTCTACGCTTGCATTTAGAATCATTTTCAGCTTTGCCCTTCCCACCTTACAACCTAAGTTTGCCTGTAATGCTATGAAGAGCCCTAAAGATGGCCTTTATCACACAGAAAGACTCAGATGGGAGGGCATCTATGAATTTCTCCATTCTAACCTCCTGGCTACAGTTTGGGGTGATTCTAAAACTACACCAACCGTTATTAATAGAGCATTTGGGTCTTCCAGGTTAGCATCCCTTGGTACCGACAGCATTCCCAGCCCCTCAGTTTGCAGCAGGGAAGAGTGTTCCCTTGGAGATGGAGAGGTGTGGAGCAGTGGTGAGCAGTGTGCTCGTGGTCATCTCGGTTCTGCAGCTGGGTGAGTTCCCAGCTGTGCTGGAAAAGCAGCACTGAATCTTGCTAATGTTTACAACCTTCCCCAAAGCCTCACAACATTTTAGGTGTTTCTAGGCTCCTCATACTTTATCATCTGAAATATTCCATTTTTTAATATATATTTTTAATTACTAACTTTTAATAATGGTTGTCACCTCCTATTACTAAGGGTGAATCTGTAGGTTTGCCATTACAAATGTGATGTTATCAGCTTGTTCAGTTTGATTGCTAATATTGCAACAATTGGTGGACATTTTAGTGAACTTTTTACAAGAATGGAAACTGGCTGAATAATGCCAAGTCTGCATTTCTCAAACAGAAAAAAAAAACCATGAGAATATTTTATTGCCCTTCCTACTCCCCTTCCTTTTCCCCCTTTTCCCTTTCTCCTTTCTCCTTTTCATATCCTTTGTCCTGTATCCTCCTGTTTTCCTGGGCTTTCAGTCTTTCTTTGTGTAAAATTTGGAGGAAGAGGTAACCAAATTTGACAGTGCTGCCTCAAGTCTTGATCAAGGAGTGAATGAGGAACGACACATGTAGTCCTGCCTTTGTTACCAGCAGGACAACAGAATCATGTTCAGTGGGGAAAAAGGTTGTTTCAATAAAACTGTCTTGGTAAATCTGCCATAATCATGGGCATTTGGGGGCATTTGACTTCTAGGTCTGACCCCCATTATGGCTCAGCAAGAACAACAGACTGGAGTTGCAGGAAAGGAGGTGATCCTGAGCTGTAAAGGCATAAATCATCACAAAGATGTGACCTGTACTTGGAAGTACAAGTATAAAGAAGTTTCTTCTACTATTATAAGCTTTTCTAGAACACGGATTCTTAAAGGTAAGACTTCCAAGTGGACACCCCTTCTCCTCAGTGTATAGCTGAGAAATTCCTTCCCTCCTAAACAAGCTTATTTTTTCAAAAGGCAAAGCTCCAATGACTCATCGATCGGAACTGATCTCGAACAGTGAACAGCTGAAGGTGTCAGGCTTGAGTCTGGACGACGCTGGCATCTATACCTGTGCATGTCCATCTCCTATAGTCAGTATCTCACTGCATGTATTTAAATGTGAGTACCTGGAGGGACTGTAACCACAAGGAGGTGAGGGGAGAGGAGAAAAGGTCCAAGAAACAACTCTGATGGAACTCCTTATCCAGATGCCATTGCTTCTGGTCTGATTTATCACAGCTCATTTCCCTTGTATCACCAGAGCACAGGGCCTCTGTACCCTCTTTGCTGTGACACTTTTCTCCCATTTGTGGAAACAGGAGTTGATTTACCAGCTAGTTTTTTTCTCTTCACAGTGACAGACTCTTCAAATGGACACTTCCTCACAAATGAAGACCTCGAGCTTACTTTAATGCAGAATTCATCATACTCACAGCCCCATCTCAGCATCACATTGTTTAACGTTAGCAATAAAATAGTGACAACAGAAATTTTGCCAAAGGAGGCCCCTCAAAAGTACATACTAAGGCTAAAGCAACTGAAGGCTACGGACAGTGGAACCTGGATATGTCACGTTTATTCAGACTCTCCGTCAATTAATCGGAACATCTCCTTTGATGTGAAGGTATTAGGTAAGTGACAACAGAAACACAGCTTGCACACAGACTCTGTAACCAGTACATCCTCCAGCTCATGAGCCATGATTTCATTTTTCACCATTCACATAACGGTGTTCCAGGGAACCCTGCAGCTGGATTGCTCTGCTGCTTGAGCTCTGTCTCACACTTCTTCCCATTTTCTTCTCCAGGCTGGCCCTAAAAGATCACCCTCTCCTTAGGGTCTCTTCTTCTCAGCTCTGGTGAGCTTGAGAGTTTTGCCTCTTTAAACCAATTCTCAGTCCCTAACTGCTTATCCCCCCCTGTGGCTTTTCTCCGAGGCCTCTCAACTGAGCACAAGACCAAAGGTACACTCAGAGAATCCACAGATTTCCCTGCTTGTGTGTTCTTGTCTTTTCTGAATTCAGGTTTTGGGGAGGAGCGCTCGGAAATAATGTACACTACTGTTGGCAACCCTGTGATCTTGTCATGGCATCTGAACTTCAGGAAGATAGAATGGAAAGAAGGTTTCACGGGAAAACTGAATTGGGAATCACAGGGAAATACAGCCGTTCATGAGCTGCTTGATTTCAATGTCACAACACGTCGAGAGCTGCATAAAACTAAAAAAAGCAACCACATTTGGTTTGAGATACCTGAAAGGAAAACTGACAGTACTATAGAAGTTAAAATCCCCAAAGTCCAGTTAAATCACTCTGGGCAGTACCAGTGCCTGCTGGAGATCAACAGTAGAAGAATGCAGAGTGTGAGAGCGCTAGTGGTAATGCAAGGTGAGAGAAAGGGATCAGCGGATGAGGAGCTGCAGAAATCTGGGCACCACAAGAGTATGGATGGACCCATCTTCCCATCCTCTCACTCATGTGACATTTTCTTATCTTTCCAGTCTCTGCTAACCCTGCTGGGCCACTCTCCAGAGGGGGCAAGATGACCCTGCTCTGCCAAGTATCTGGTCCCCTGCCATCCAAAGCTCACTTGCTCTGGGAACGTGTGAATGGGACTCAGACGGAAAACAAGAAGTCAAAAGAGCATGAAACAAAAGTGGAGGTGAGCGTCACTGCTCCAGGACTGTGGAACTGTCACCTCATTGAAGACAATAACAGAAAGATCAGCCTTAATTATACCGTGGGTATGGAAATTAACATCACATCCCTACCTCCACACAAAAGCCTTGACATTCTCTATCTGCCTTTGAATGCTTTTCTCTTTCCACAGAGGAAGCTCATGTTTGGAATAGCTATGTAGTAATTGGAGCAATTATTGGAGCCGGTGTGTTGGTGATTGGCCTTGCATGCGTGTGCATAATCACTGGTATGAGCTGGCAGCGGAGAAGGGTGAGTATCCTCGTGTCCATGAAAGGTGGAGAGGTGACAGTCTTCCTAAACCATAGGAGAAGCTTGATTTTCAGTCTGTGAATGGGACAGAATAGATAGTAGGTCAGTCCTTACGCTTAAAGCAAATGGTTAGAGAGCGACAGTCTGCAGATAGTAGCTATGTCAGCAAGTACTTCACTACCCCATCACAGGGGCGCATTCTAAGTGTAAACAATTTAATCGTTATTTATCCCCTCTCTCTTGGTAGAAACGGGCAAGAAGGATTGCACAAGCAAAACAACACTTGCTGGAAAATAAGACATGTCAGTGTCACCGGTAAGTGGTAATGAGGACAGCCGGAATGAGCAAGTGCTTTGCCTTCAAGATAGGGGAGCTGGATGGTTGAGTGGGAAGAAATGGAGCATGATCCCACTTGCTGCCTACACTGAAACTGCATTTCAGTGTTTTCAGCTCTTGTGACGTTGATGAGTTATGAGCTATATTTTATGAATTTCCTGTTATGCTCCAAACTCATGGTAGTACTATCATTGGAAGTGGAGAGCCCACAACAGAATAAATAATAACATGAAGTAGTTCAATAAATTGATGGATACAGAATTTGACTTCTGCTTGATTTTAACTGGTGATAGTGGCAAACTGATGAGTATCACCTGTTTTTGTCTCTGTTGCTGAGGTTTCAGTGAGTAAATGGCAAATACTGCTCCATAGTTAGGATGTGTATGAGCAGGGAAAAGTTGATTATCGTAACATGGTGAAAAATTCACCTAATTTTCACTGACTTTTTTTCAAGGTTAGAAAAAAATCCGCATAAGAAGGACAAGCCCATACAACTACATAAACACACAGCAAGACAAATCTGAGCAATACAAGTGATGATGCAGTTCATAGAATCATAGAATAACCAAGGTTGGCAAAGACCTAAAAGATCATTCAGTCCAACCGTTCTCCTTATCAAGCAAGCATCTCAGTGTAACTGAAATGTAAACAGCCATGTAGATGCATAAGTAACCACTTGACCCCAAACTGCAGAAGGGAGTGTGGTCCTTATCTACACTGGGCAAAGTACAATGAGCTGTCTGGCTTCAAGGTATCATCTCTGTACTCCTGGTGCTAATGTAATGTTTTCTCTTGCAGCCGGATGTATAAGTAGCTTTGCAGACTGAGCCTGAGCCTAAACAAACACCTGCCAGCCCATAGTGCTCTGTGAACCCACCTCCCTTTCTCCTGTTTGATATAATTCTTTACGCCTTCATCATTCTCTCAGCGTAATGCCACAGAGGGATGCTGTCTGGAGAGGAGCCAATGGACAAGACAAGAAACTCTTACAGGTTATTATTGAGCCCCAGCTCTGTAATGAGAGACACTGAATAGTATATATATATATATATAATGCTTGTATTTTGCTCATGCACTTAATTTTACCTCCTCTGTGATGTTATACACTTCTTCTATCCACTGGAGCTACAATAAATTTCTTCAGATTTTTGGGTTTTTTTGCAAATTAGACTTTTTATTTTTCTTTATGAGGCACTTTCTTCTGGCTCAAATCTGCACTTCTGCCTTTCCCCCTACGATGTAGAATCTTTGCTCTGTGTCCCTTAATTTTCCTTAACTCACCATCCCTCTTCTCCCCTTGACACCCTTCCTGCAGCATCCCCACAGAACCCTCAAGCCCCCACACCACAGCGTGTAGCCTTCATCTCACCTGCAACAAACCAATGCACAAAGAAAACATCACAAGCAATGGGATAAATTCAGGACTCATTTTGTCAGTAAAGCAGTTCAGGATACCCATAAGTTCTGGAAAATAGGGCTTTAGGAAGATGTGAATGTTGATGTAGGAGGTAGGCTTGCGAAAGGGGAGAAATTTCCTAAGAGAACAAAAATGCTCAGAAATCTTGTGTTTATGTAAGTGTTTATGTAAGTTATTCTCCTTTCTGCTAGAGATGGGTCATAGAGGCCTTAAGGTCCCACAGCTGTCACTGACCATAATCCAGGGTTGTTAATTGGTCTGGGCTTGCTGAGGAGAGGCAAAAACAGATGCAATACTGTAGAAATGGCTTTTGTAGCAGAGACATGCTGCAGGACACCTGGTGCTAGAGAAGAGGGTTTCTCTGTCACAGCCCTTTCAGCATGGCATGGTAATAGGCACTAAAAGAAACAGGTGGTGACAACGGCCAAGACAGCACCTGTGAGCTGGTAGGAAGCCCATCCATCCCCCTTGCTGTTTGAAACCCACCACAACCACTGGTCGCCCCTGGGCTGTGACACAGCTGTAGCAGCCACTGCTCCTCCCAAGCCTTGAAGGAGCTTTGCTTTCTGTCTGAAGGTCGAAAGCTTCACGGTGGTCTTCAAGGTAGAGTGAAGGTTCAGAGCAGATTAGAATAGATCACAGAATTACAGACTCACAGAATGCAGATATATGCAGTCAATGCAGATATACCTTATGCTCTTATATGGCATGGAAGCTAGATGGTTTCAGAGATGAGAAGCCAAGAGGCCCTATCCCACCCTTCCTGCCTGGTCCCCTTTCTTGTGCACTCATCCTCCTCAGAAGGTAGGTGTGACAAGGGAATGTCTACACTATGCAGTGGAGCAGTGCTAGCTACAGAGATTCACAGCCCTTCAAAGTGACAAACACAAGGACAAGTGGTGACAGCTCAGTACAGCAGCCCTGAGATGATGGCAGGACTCAGAAAGTCATATGGCAACACTTACAAAACGAAAACGGTGCCCTTTGCAGTAGTGTGGGAACCTCACAGAAAGCAAGAGGTTGGAAAAAATGAAGAAGCGTTGGCTTTCCCCCATGTCGTGGTGTTTCTGTCACTGCTGCTTCCCATGTTTCTGGACTGCAGAAGCACTAAAGTTCCAGTCCTTGGGACACAGCTCCAACCTCAGGTCCCTATCAGGACCCACAGATCTGTGTTGACAAAGAGGCTTTGACTCGCCTGAGTACAGCCCACAAACCCAGCTCAGTTGGAGCAACCTCAGCACAGGCCCCAACCTCCCCAAGCCCCCCCACTCTGCTTCCCAGCTTGTTTCTGCCCTTGACCGCAGTGTGAGGCTGCTGCTGGGAGGATGCTGTCAGCCCCGATCTGCTGAGGCAGTCCCTGTGACTCATGCTCCCCGCAGGCTCTGCAGCAAAGCAGCCTCGCATCAATCCGGCATTCAGAGCCAAACGACCCCGTGTGTGTTTCCATCCATGTTCCCAAGCTCTAGAAGGGAGGAAGCTGTGCTCTTGAGCCTCTTTGCTTTGTAGCCAGCGTGGAAGTCCTGTAGGTCTGAAAAATCAGAGAACAGCAGACTAAGGGCTGGTGGCAGAGGCTGGCAGTTGGCAGGGCATCAGAAGGGATGAGGTGTCTTCTTGCCTGGTTCAGGCTCCAGAGGTCAGACATGTTTGATCGAGCTGGGAAAACAAGTAGTAAAATGCCTGTTGTAATTCTGTGCTGCAAATCCAAAGCAAAGAAATCATTTCAGCTCCCTCCTGACATTGCAGACTAATGGCTCCAGAGCTCCTAGTTATATTCTCTGTGGGGCGTTCAGTAATTCTAAAAAAGTAGCACAATTACATTCTAAAATGACATCTTTACATCCCTTACGGAGATGAAGTCTGTGCCCTGGAGTATCACTGAGGCCAGGAGGGATGAAAATAGGGTCAGTAAAAAAGAAAGGACAAGAACAAGAGGAAGAGGGGGGGAGCAGGAGGATGGAGACACCTCTGCAGAACAGCAAACAGCTTCAGAACAACCATGTAGCTCAGCAGCCTGCCCCGGAATTTCCTTTTCTCAAGGACAATATCACATCCAAATATTTACATCTGTTACAGAGGGAAGCATCTTTCACAACGCACCCGGCTGCCTGAGGGAAAGCATCCATCTGTGAACAAGCATCCACAAGTCTGAGTCCTGGTTTTCACATCCGCGAGCCCTTTAGTATTTCTGTGCAGCTCATGACCAGTGTTAGACAAGGTCTCCTGTCTCCTGGGATGAGCTAATAAGCACTTGCCCATTTTGCGGATGAATTATCAGAGAAATCTCACTAAATCTTTTCGTGCAGCGCTGGAAATAGAACCTAAGGTTTGGGTATGACAAATTGACACTGCGGTTGCTGTCTTTTCAGGACCAATATGCTCATGGATCTACTTGGCTGGGTTGCCATTAGCCATTAACCACACCCCGCTAGCAGAGCCAGAAGGGATGCCAGGAAAGCTGCCAGCAGCATTGCTCTGCAAACCTTGGGCTGAGCTCATGCCAAGGCTCTGAGCACGGGATTAGCTGAACCTGTGGTCCATGAGCTAGACCTAGACCTACAATGGCCCCGCTAGGCTGTGGGATGCTGTCACCAGAGGGGAGTGAGGCACGAAGGCAGGGCAGAGTGCGTCGGAAGATGGAGCTGCTGTTGTAATATGGGAGAACCTGCTCACCCACACAGATAGGCAACAATGTGCTGGGGAGACTTAACTTCTGAATCAGAAGTGGATGGTAATGTGGAAGTTAGTACATTAAATAATTCATAGAAGTGACAGTTGGAGCTGCATATGTGTTTGCGTTTATGGGTACAGACCTCACTTTGTGGCATAAACCTCCCTCAAATGATAGCAGTGCAGAAGGAATGATGGAGGAGGCCATAACTGTGCCTTCCTGCCAAAGACCAGCACTGTGCCCACACATCTTCCTCAGCAATCCCTCTGCATGTCTACCTTGCCAGTTCAGTTCACCTAAACTGCCCACAGGTTCCTGATCCAAAGGAAGGTTGTAACGCAGCTGCCTCGAAGCACCCACAAACACGGGCTCCAGCCCGCCCAGCGCTGCTGGAGGTACGGGGCTGTGGGATACCTCCATTCCCGAAAGGAGCATGGCGAGGCGGTGCCGGTGCAGCCCGTTCCGCAGCACGGCACTGAGCGTGGAAGCAGAGGAGCCCGTGGAGTAGCGAGGACATCCCGGCCCAGCCGCCATCCCGAGAGGAGGCGGCAGCAGAGCGCCGTGCCCTTTCGGCGCTACCGAACCGCTCCTCCCAGCGCCGCTCCCGTCTCCCCGCTGGCGGGACCGCTCTGCAGCCCGTCGGAGCGGGTGCCATCCCCGCAGCCGCGGCTCAGCCCATCCAGGGCTGCCCGCCGTTCGTCCCGGCGCCCTGTTCCTCTCGGGCTGGCAGCCCGCCGCCTGTAGCCCCGCTGCCCGGCTCTCGCTCCCCGGGGCGGCTACGCGGGGCAGCGCGGCGCATCCCGTAGGCGAGGGGCAGAGCGGCCCCGGGCCCGGCCGGCGCCCCGCACGCCCAACTCGGCGGCCGCCGGGAGGGGCTGGGGTTGGGGCGGCGGCTGCCGCGCCGCCCGTCCCGTCCCGCCCCCTGGCTGCTCGGCCCGGCGGAGCTCCCGCTGCCGGCTCCCCGCCCCTCGCCCCTCGCCGTCGCCCCGCCTGGCGGATGGCCGGAGCGCGGGGCCGTGCCGCCTGCATGCGGCGTCCGCAGCGGCGGCCGGGGCCGGGGGCGGCACAGGCGGGCAGCGGCGCGCACGGCCGCGCGGGGCGCCCGTCGCCATGGCAGCGCTTGCTCCGGCGAGAGGTAAGACGAGTCCCGGCTGCCCGCCGTCGCCTCCGCGTCGCCGCCGCCCTCGGCCCCCGCGCGAGGCAACGGCGCCGGGCACGGCAGCGCCCCGCGGCTCCGCGGCTGCCACGGCCCGGCCCGGCTCGGCTCGGGGCCGCCCGACCTGCCCTTCCGCCCCTCCGGCCGCTGCAGAGCTCGGGCTGCCGGGCGGGGGGCGAAGGAGGAGGTGGCGGGGGCACCTGGCTCCCGTCGCTCCGATTTTTGCCGCGCTTCCCATCAATTATTCCCCCCCCCCCCTTTCCCCCCCCCATCCCGCAGACCCCCCGCCTCGCCCTCCCCGAATCACAGCCCTACGAGTTTCCCTCTCCCCGCAGTCCGGCTCCCCCTGCTCAGAGACTTGGCTGAAGGGCGGTGTGGAGCTAGCGGCTCTGGTCGGGGCAGGGTGGGCTTACAAAGCCGGCCATTCGGCAGCGCATCCTGAGAGGCTCCACGGATGCTGGAGGACCGCGGCTCCGAGCGGTGTAGGGCCCCCGAGCCAGCAGGAGCCGGAGGGCTCCTTCCTCATCCAGGAACAGCGTGGGCCACTGGAGCAAGCTTTGTGGGAAGGGCAGCAGATGGAGAGACTGCAGGAAGATTCCTTCCCCGGGGATTATCAGGGCTGGCCGACATCCAAACTGCATGCAAAGGGCACAGGCCTCACTGCTACTCCGGTAGTTTTTTGGGGGAAAAGATGGGATGGGATGAAGTGGGAGCAGCTCAGAGCCAGCCACAACAACCTGCTGTGAGCAGGGAGAAAAGGAATAAAAGCCTCAGTCGGTCCAGAGGCTGAAGAAATGCATTGACCCAGAAGGGTGGGAAGGGTGGGAATTGAGCCACTGTTTGGGCTTCAGGCACTGATCCACCCACAGGCAGACTGGGTTTGCACCGTCTAGGACAAGGTGCAGAGCAGGCCTTTGTTCCTAGAGCACACTGCATGGGCATACCCCATAGGTGAAGGCAGGAGAGAGGCTGAGCTGGCAGCACTGGAGTCGCAGGCAGAGGTGAGCAGTCACAGGGCCACCTACAACTGGGCTCCGGACAATGAGGCTGGTTCTACAGAAACTTGAAGTGTGTTGACCAGGAAACTTGTGCTTTAGGGCCACAGGACTGCAGCGAGATGCTGGAGCCACAGATTGCAACCCTCGGTGGGATGGGACAGCTGCTGCCAGAGGAGAGTGGAAATCTAAAGACTGGCGTGGATTTGGGAGCTGTACATCAGGAGTGAGAGATGTGTGAGGAGAGCAAAACTGGAACGGCAGGGAGCAGCGCAGATGGGGCCGTCGGTTATAAGAATGGCATTATTAATGTTTTGGGTGGGGAACCTAAGACTGGAATAGCAGGGAGCACAGTGTCTGGCAGCCAGTCTCAGCTGAGGGACTGGCACCAATCTGGGCCCTCTGTTCTCTGAAAGGCAAGGGGGAGAGCTCTGCAGAGCTTAAATCGTGACAGTGTGTTTGTGTGAGCAAGGAGAGAAAGGGAGATTTGAGGAGATAGTATGATCTTAAATTACTTTTTCTCTTTTCTTTCTTCTACAGGGAACCTCATACCCTGAATCTCCAAGGGAACCTTTGTAAAGGATTGCCCCCTCCCTGCCATCTCCTCATTGTTCGTCAGCTCTGCCCTTCGCTTCACAGGGAAGCTTGAAAAAGCACACTGAGCCCTGGAGGGCAGCGAAACAGACAATGCAGTGAGAGTGCCACAGGGGCTTCCTTAGGGAGCTCTCGGAATCCTTCTCGTCACCCTGTTGATGGCTCTCTGACTGACTTAGCAGGCATCTGGCCACAGGTGTACCATTTGCTGAAGGGTTTTACACCATCGTGCATGCACCATTCCCACTATTTCTGTGGGACCTTTGTCCTGCTTCCTGTTTTCTCTGACACTCTCTGCTAGCCACTGGGCAACAGGTGCCTGCTGCTGTCAAACTCTTTGGAGCCCCAGCAGCCCTTGTTTTGTTTGAGGCCTTCACTGGTCCCTGGAGAAGGTGTTCCCTCAGACAGAAGGTGGAAGGTGTCTGGGAAGCACACAGAGTAAGGAGAGCCTTTTTTGTGGGGGGGAAGAGTGGAGGAAAGGAATGAAATAGATGGGGAGGAAAAGAAAAAGTGAGCATGAGAGACTGAGGGAAGAAGCGCTGGCAAGCTTTCATGAGAAAGAAAGGAGGTGGAAGAAAGAAAAGGAAAGAGAACAACAGAAAAAAACAGGAGAAGGAGATCAAGTGAAAGTAATATAAACGAACAAAAGGAAAAGGGAGGGCTGGGAGTGAGACAGAGATGCAGGCTGTTCTGCCTCGTGCCTGATGATAATGCCTTGAGGAGGTCCTGCAGTGTGCATACGCCTTGCATCAGCACAGCAGCAGATGAGGAGGGACGTGGTTCCCCCAGTGCGAAGTCTCATTCATTCTCTTACAGTAACCCAGAGGCAGGAAGAAGGTGCAGCCTAGCAGGGGGACAGCATGGGGGACTCTGAATCAGAGTCCACCTTGCACAACAATTCACTGTGGTGGCTGGCATGTGGGATGTTAGCCCTGCTGGCCAACTCTTGGATTATCCTCAGCATCACGGCCAAGCAACAGAAACACAAGCCCCTGGAGCTGCTGCTGTGCTTCCTTGCTGGGACTCACATCCTCATGGCAGCAGTGCCCCTCACTACGTACGCTGTGGTGCAGCTGCGGCGTGAGTCCTCTAACTATGACTGGAATGAGAGCATCTGTAAGGTCTTTGTGTCTACATACTACACCCTGGCGCTGGCCACCTGCTTCACAGTGGCCTCCCTTTCCTACCACCGAATGTGGATGGTGAGGTGGCCAGTCAACTACCGGCTGAGCAATGCCAAGAAGCAGGCTCTGCATGCAGTCATGGGGATCTGGATGGTATCATTCATCCTCTCCACCCTGCCCTCCATTGGCTGGCACAACAACGGCGAGCGGTACTACGCTCGTGGCTGCCAGTTCATCGTCAGCAAGATAGGTCTGGGCTTTGGCGTCTGCTTTAGCCTCCTGCTCCTTGGAGGAATCGTCATGGGCTTGGTGTGCGTAGGGATCACCTTCTACCAGACCCTGTGGGCGCACAGAAGGCGACGGCAGTGCTGCCATCAGAGGCCAGAGGAAGCATCGTCCTGCTCATCAGCACACAACACTTTCAATGTGCCAGCCATCGTGGTGGAGGATGTACGAGGCAAAAGGAGGTCCTCGCTGGATGGTTCCGAGTCAGCCAAGACCTCCTTGCAGATGACCAACCTCATCAGCGCAATTGTCTTCCTGTACGACACGCTCACGGGGGTGCCCATCTTGGTAAGCAGCAGGTTCTTCCTTTCCCTTCACAATATGTAGTTAAACCAGATTTCCATTTCTCTCAAGTTTGAAAGAAGAAACTCCATCTTCCATCCACCAGCCAAAGCGTCACCATATCTGAATCTGTGCTATTCAGAGGGACAGTTTGAAAAAGGTTGCAGTAGTTCTCTCACCCTTCCACAGGAACATTTATTTAAGACAAGTCTGAGCCTGGGGAATATATACCACACCACAGCTAAAGCCACTGCGAGAGTTTTAAGCGGCCTATAGGAGACCAGAGAGGAAATCATTCTGTAAATGTACCGGGGAATTTACCTTGGTAAAAAGGATGAGATTGCTTTTATTCCAATTTGTTTCTGGAAATCCGATGCACCAGCTTTAAAAGCTGGTGCAGAGAGGTTTATTTTCCTTCTGCTATGTTTGCAGTCAGCATTCAGGTTTTCACTGGCGGGTTTATTCCCTGCAAAACTGGAGAGTGGAGGAAGTTCTCAATAGGAACCATTAAGAAAACAGAGGCTTAGTCACAGGTTTTTTTATTTTTTTTCTTCTTTTTTCCCCCTGTGGCTGTCCTTTGTTTGTGCCTATTTAGCTCAAGCTCTTAGCATAGGGAAGAAGGGATGCTAACACCAAGTCTCGTATTAGAGAGATCACAGCTCAGAGTATGCTCCAGCAAACCTGCAGAAACATCCCAGGAACGTTTTCTTCAAAGGTGTGTGCGTACTAACTTGACAAGCCCTTTAATGACAGATTATATTCTACTACAGAGGTGACTCCTGTTTTCCCCCTCCTTTTATCTACATGCCTGTCTTCTTTCACAGTCTTGTTTCTCTCTTCTCTCTCAAAGGTTGTGAGCTTTTTTAGCCTGCGCTATGACACGGCGCCCACTTGGATGGTCCTGGCTGTGCTCTGGTGCTCCATGGTGCAGACTCTGCTGCTCCCCTCTTTTATCTGGTCTTGTGAGCGCTACCGAGCAGATCTCCGCACCATCTGGGAGCAGTGTGTGGCTATCATGTCTGAGGAAGATGGAGATGATGGTAAGGCCCTCACCACCCCTCAGTCACCTTATCAGTAACCCCATTCTCAAAAGACTACAGAGGAGAGAGTTGCCTCCTTTGGGAAAAGGACATAACGGCACTGGGAGAGATGGGTGGCTATGTGGGATTTGTGTTAGAGCTTAAAGGCAACAACCATGAGAAAATGTATTCTGGAGAAGGCTCTGACATTTACTTGCTGCCTTAGCACTCACTAGCATCCCCAAAAATACGTGCAGTAGATGTGAGTGACATGTAGCTGTCAAACCATAGTGAAAGACACAGCAGCCCTCAAGCCAACCAGCTGGCCCAAAGATCCAAGTCATGGCAGGGAAAGATTCCAAAGTGAGACAGATGAAATGAGGTGGTCTCAATGTCCATTCTGCTGGAAGCAGAAAGTAGAGGTCCTCGTTCAGACATCAGTCCTGATAGCTGCAAGTAGGGTGGCACAGTCAGGTGTTAGAATGGCATTCGTGTGTACTGATAATGTTCACCTTCAGACTGCCGTACTCCTCTTTGCCAACAGATGGTGTGTGTGATGATTATGGGGATGGCAGGATCTGCAAAGTAAGATTTGATGCCAACGGTGCTGCAGCTGTGAAGCGGGACTCTCGGGACATCAAACTGCTACCAATGCACCATATGTTGTTGCCCCAGGACAAGGTGCATTATCTGCAGGTGAGCTGAGAGCCAGTAGTGCAGACCCATAACCTACTTCATTCTCTGTCTGTCTCCTATGTTTGTCCTTTAGACTCTTCTCTCATCAGGCCTCAAATACTCCCCTTCTGGCCTGTCTTTTCTCCAAATCTTTCATCTCCTGCCTCCTTCTCCATCACACAGGTCCCTATCTCACGAAGGATGTCACACGATGAGACTAACATCTTCTCCGCCCACCGCTCTGCTCCATCCTTCCTACACAAGTGGTCTTCGTCTGATGACATCCGCATTTCCACCCTCCGCAAGCCTGGAGGCCCTGGATTCCTGCCACCTCAGCTGCACGACTACCAGCACCGCCGTCAGCTTCCAGAAGATGAGCTGACATCCCTACGGCAGTTTTTGGAGGGCGGGCTGGTGCCCCGGGGGTCCAGCTCCAGCGCCTGCTTCTTCCGAGATGAGATCACCACATTCATTGATGAGACGCCACAGCCCACCCCCGTCTGCAGCCCACGGCACTCCCGTCTCCCACTTGCAGCGTGCCGTGATCGCCGCCTCTCACTCGGCAGCAGGGAGGAGGAGAGCACTGATCGGCCACGGTGGTGCTCTCTGGCTGGCAGCGAGGCCTGGCGTCTGCAGGATGAGGAGCAGGCTCCACGTGACAGGACCCCTGAGGCCTGTGAGGCACAGGCCCTCCAGGATCCCAAACTATGAGAGACAGCGTCAGAAAAACATTCAGTGCCATCATGATTTTTAAATAAAACTTCAAACCTTCTCCTTATCCCGGGACCTTGATGACTAATTGACATGTTCATCTTTCTCGCCAGCAGGCAGGAAACATGGCACCCCATGGTAAGAGAAGTGCGGCAGATCGAATGGAGCTCCACGGACACGGACAGCCTGTGCCTGCCCTCAGGTTACAAACACCCACCACTGTAATGGCCACTTGGCACCCTTGGCAGTCTTGTCCATTTGTGAACTCCACCTTTGCTTTCACTCTGCCCTAAGAGACGAGGCAAGCACGGAATGGTATTAAAGTTCTATATTTGGAGTGTCAACCGTGTGTCTGTTTTTAAAATAATATATTAGTAATAATTTTGTTTCTATGGAAACAAAAATTATTCTATGGCCCGATGTTTAATGAATTTCACTGGCTTCTGGAAGGGAAATGCCAAATGTGCGAGGCACGCTTCCTCTCTTGTTAGTGTATCCGGGAGGCAGCAGATGCCCTGCAGCCCATGGGAGGGTACAGCACTCATACTGAAGAGTCATCACTGGGAGAGGGAGTGAAAAGATTCCCTCTCCATTGCAATGCAGACCTAGGCTGCCTACAACTAAACAGGAACAGCCTCTGTGAGTTTTGAAGCAGCGTTGTTTTGAAAACTTAAATCCTCTCCTGAAAGACCCTGACTCATAAGGTAGTGTTTCCACTGGTGCCATCTGTTGATTCCAGTGCAAACTTGATGACTTTGCACAAAACACTGTAGCCAAACTTCTCAGCCAGGCGGCAGCCAGCTCAAAAAAGCTGCCAGATCCTCCATATGGCAGGGCTCCAGGCTTCCACAGCACCAAAGCTGGGAACAGTGAGGGCTAAATCAAGCTCCTTCTAGACACAAAACTCTTGGAAGAGAAGTGTGGTGGGATGTTGGAGACGAGACTTCTTCCTCATGCTGGTTGTAGCTGCAGCCACAAGTGAATGGGATGGCTGCACCGGAGACACTGTGACAGGTGTGTTGTCTTTCACCAGCCAAGCACTCCACTACACAATAGCAGCTTCTGAACTGTAACAGGTCGATGTGTGTCCTTCAGAGATTCTGATCAATACCCCATGACCTCTCCAGTGTCTTTCTGTCAGAGGGCCGAGGTCCTTGAAGGAAGGGTTAGTGGTTACCCCATAGCCTGGTGGATGCCCGGACACAGAACGGCTGCAGGCCGTGTCAGGGCACTGCTGGCAGCACGGGCCCAGCTCGGGGTTGGTCCTCGCAGAGCGGGCAGGTCTGCAGCACCGCTCCCGGGGCCTGACACGAGTGGGAAGCCGCAGCTCTGCGACGGCCGGCTCTCGGCTACCACAAGCACGATGCGGGCCCAGCACGGCGCCCTGCCCCGTTCCCCGTCCCGCAGCGCCGCAGCCCGCTCCCCGCCCGGCCCCCTGGGTGTGTCCAGCCAGGGCCGCCAGTGCCTCCACCCGCCCGCAGACCCCCGCGGCGTCCCGCTCCTCCTCCCGCTCGGCGATGGCCTCGCTCGTCTGCCTGCTCTTCCTCCTCCCCGCCGCCACGTCCTCGGCCTCGGGCCGCCTGGTGCCCTACGACCTGCTGTACGCCGACGGCGTGCGGGCTTACTTCGCCCGGGACTGGGGGCGGGCGGCCGAGCTGCTGCAGCGAGCCCTGCACAGCTACGCGGGGCTGCGGGCGGCCCGCCGAGCCTGCAGGGCTGCCTGCCTCCGAGAGGCCGCCTTCCTCGGCGCACCGCCGGCCAACGGGCCCTGGGAAGCCGCCCTGTTCGACCGGGTGCTGCAGCGCGCAGACTGCCTGCAGCACTGCATGGGGAGCCGGCTGGGAGCGGCGCCCTCCGCGCACCGCGCCAGCCTTGTCATCCAGAGGGACTTCGAGCGGAGAGAGCCCTACAACTACCTCCAGGTGGCCTTCTTCCAGGTGGGCCTGCCCTAGGGAATAGGGAATAGGGAATAGGGAATAGGGAATAGGGAATAGGGAATAGGGTATAGGGTATAGGGAATAGGTGGTGCCGCAGCCGGGCTTGGGGAGCGGGGTGGAGATGCCCAGCACCCCGCACACTGTGGGAGGGCAACACAGGGTGTCTCGCAGTGTGGGCAAACGTGGGTGACAGCCTGGTGCCGCTGTCACTGAGGTCAGTGGGAGCTGCTGTGCAGAGGGGTGGGCCCGAGGAGAAGCTGGAGTGATGTGCACAACCTTTTTGTCTCTGCAGCTGAAGAAACTGGACCAGGCGGTGTCTGCTGCTCACACGTTCTTTGTCGCCAATCCCCAACACCTCCAGATGCGTGAGGACATAGAGAAATACCGGCGTATGTCCGGGGTGAAGTCGGACAATTTCCGAGATCTGGAGGCCGCACCGCACTGGGTGAGGGTCCGATGCAGAACCAGACATCAGCATTTCATACCACACTGTAGGGACCAGTGTGCGGCCCTGATCTGATCCCACACGAGGTCCATGGCTTGAGACGAGATGTGTGTGCAGTTATGACACAGACATTGTGTGGTGACAGTATTTGTAAGCTGCGGGGCTTTGGAGAAGTACATTTGGCCCCAGTCCAGTGGAATAGTTATTACTGCATGGTGGGCTGTTTGTGATCCAGGTGGGCCCCTAGGTGTCAGCACCATCCTGGGAGTGACTCAGTCTCAGGGAGTCCTTTGGTGTCACCAGCACTAATGAGAAGCCTGGATCTGTCTTCTGCAGGAAGCATATGAGGCTGGTATGCAGCATTACAATGCGGATGAGTACCTGCAGGCTGTGGACAAACTGGAGGAGTCACTCAGAGAGGCACTGTCAGCACTTGAAGAGTGTCGTGCTCTGTGTGAAGGGCCACTGGAGGATGAAGAGGAGGAGGAGGAGGATTTGCAGCCTGGCCTGTATGAAGCTATTGCAGGTAGTGTTAGAGGCCCAGAGGGATGGGTAAGAAAGCCATTCTTCCTACAGTGGACTTGCCTCATCTTCCAGTGCTCCTGTCTGGCTGTTGGAGCTACTGGCTTTCATGCCTCTCTTTCTTGCAGCCCATTATATTCAGGTGTTGAAGTGCAGGCAGCAGTGCGTCCTGGAAATTGCCACAAAGCCAGGGTGGATTTCTGCCACAGAAGATTTCATACCATCTCATCTCGATTTACTGCACTTTGCATATGATCAAGGTGAGCAGAACTACAAACCAGTGGGTGATGCTGTGGCACACCTCAACTTTCCACTTACTTCTGAACTTGGAGGGCAGCACGTCATGGAGAAATGGCACACTCACCTGAGTTCTGCCTCTGCTCTCCTTCTGTTCCCATCTACCCTGCTCTGCCCAGAACCACCCTTTGCTTGCTTGCTTGGGAAAGGTCTCATGTTTTACTTCAGTATCCATGTGCAGCATTGGTAATGTGGCTGTTTCTACTGTGTGTGGACAAATCTTTCCTATATTACTCTTCATTTTGAGTCCTCTCTGCAGCTGTCCATGCTGTATGTTTTACTCTTTCATTTTCAGTACGTGGCCCCAGATCAGACTTCTATGTCTTATCTAGAGCGTGTGAATGCATCTCAAGTCAACAGTGATGCTCTTTCTAAGTCAGCCCTGCCTGTTCTAACTGAACTGGTGCTTACATGACATTGGTCATTCTGTCACTTGTCCTTCAGCTCTTGGACACTTACACTCCCTCCTGACTCCTCTAAATGAGCTTCCACTAAATACAGGAGGAGAGCCTATTCTTTGTGCACTGCATTCCCTATATTTTCTGCCTACTGGTAGAGCTGGGCACAGCTGGGCAGGGATTGATGTGCACTCGGTGTCAGGCCTCCTGCTGCCAGATTCTGACCAGGATCAGCTGCTGCTGGTCAGTGTGCTTCTGCTGCTAACACCGAGTCTTTCAGAGTCATACCTGTTTGTTCTGTTTTGTTCCTGCCCAAGTTGGGAACCAGGCTCTGGCTGCTGAATGTGCTGCTTCCTACTTGCTCTTCTATCCCACGGATGAGCCAGTACTGGAGAAAATGAAACAGTACCGTGCAGAACTTGGAGAAGATACAGCTGTCACAGCAAGAGAGGTAGTTATAACCCCAGGTCTGTACTTTCTGGTCCCTTCCCTGTCCCACACAACAGGGTTACAGATCCAGCAAACACAAAAGGAAATGTGATTTACAATGGATGTGTTCCAAGCTCAGGAATGAAGAAAGTGGAAGCTGAGTTTTCTTATAGTGTATACCAGGCAGGGTTCTTCTGGGGCAGAATTGGTTCTCATGGCACAGGGTTGTGTGTTGGGGGAAGATTTTTGCCCTGGACATTGATAGGTTTGCCTGTTGTAAAGTGGTCGTTTGACAGCCTCTTTGCTTCCACAGAGTATTCGTCAGTATGTGCAGAGATCTCTAATGGAGAAGAAATTGATTTACTATGCCACAGAACATCTAGGAGGAACTTTTAATGACCCTGTAAGTAACTATATCATCTTCAATTTGCTGCCTTGATTTCACCAAGACAGTTGCTAGAATTTGCTTTAGTAGCACCCAAATCAGAGAGAATCAGATGCTGATGAACAGGACTGCCCACGTACTTGTGAGGTGGAACTTTTAAGGCCTTTCTGCTGCTTCTGAAATGAGAGGTAGCTGGAAACTGCTGTAGTTTACATTTATATTAACCCAATGTTAGTATCCTCAGGTTAAGGCCATAGCCATAGGTCTTATCTTGCATGGAGAAGAGGGACAAGGAACGGGATGTTTGTCCTGATCTACCATGGGAGAAGTTTGCTTTATGGTGATCCATCTGCATTTGTTCCTACAGGATCTGTGGACTCCAGATGAGCTGATTCCTGAAAACCTAAAGCAAAAGTACAGGTAAGGTTGGATTAATTGACAAGGACTGAAATAGAAGTGTTGAAAGCAGGGGGTAATAATACTATCATACCGAGGAATGGGTAAAACGGGAATAAGAACTGAAATGCTGATCACAGAAGAGAGTAGACGTAGCTCTGTGTACTGACAGCCTTGGTCTGTGTTTTTTCCCTTGCTCCCGAGAGAGGATCAGGAGAAGCAAAAGCAGGAAACTCTGGATATGGAAGAGAGAGGAAAGAGAGGTGAGTAGAAAAGCTTGACGAAATATTTGGTTGCAGTCAGCTAGGCTAAATTCTGTCTTTTCTTCCATCCTCAGACGTTTGAATGCTAACATATATGCAGACTGACTCGAATGGCTCAGCAAGTCCTCTCACTGTTTCTTTTCTCCATCTGTGATGCATGTGTACTCTTGCAAAATCTCGCTGCGTACCTCTCTGGGATGGGAACTTAAAGAGCACTGTGGCTGGAGAAGCTGAGGTCAGTGCTGCCTGGTTGTATGACAAGCCTGTGGACATGTAGATCCCTGTTCAGCGCAGCTGGTGTGGACAGGCAGGAGTGTCTACACAAAACATGGTTCAACTGCACCAGCTCAACTTCAAACAACACTTTTCTGAGGGGGACCAAAAGAAGGCAGGGGGAATGGAAACTGGAAGCAGACAATTCGGCTTTGGCAAGCCTTTTCCTGAATAACACCAATCCAGGTGGCTTGTGGCTGAATGCTGTAGACTGCAGAGTGAAGTTCTGTATTCTTTTTGGCCCTATACTCTTGCTGGGCTCTGTCCTGGTATCTTTGCTTGAAATGACCCCAAGTGATTCTCTTGCTGTATCGTGGGGGAGCAGATCATTCTGAGGGCCTGTGTGCATTGGCATTCGTTACAATCCAGAGGTGAGAGGACATGGGGGGAGGGGAGAAGACCAAAGATCAAAAGGTCGTATCGTTGACCAATATTCATTGCTTCTCTTTGGAACTGGAGATAGTAGGAAGATGCACTGGAGATGCTTCTGGGGTAAGATGGCTAACCCCAGGAGGCTGGGCCTGTTTCGCTCTTGTGGTTCACCATACATTCAACTGTCCCCAGTTCCCTGCTGCTCTCCCAGCAAGCCCCAGGTTTCTGCTGGCTCCGGAAGCACTTGCTGTAGTCTAGCTCCCAAGCTGGTGCTCTGGTTCCTTTGAAGCATGTGAGGGATGCATCCGCAAGGATGTTGTGGATTCTGTGGAGCTGTCCTGCCTTCCCAGACAGTGTATAGTGTCCGTTTACTTCCTTATCCAGGATGTGGATTTGTGTCCCAGAGCTTCTTATCCAAAGCTTGCTTACCTCTGTATTTACTTCTCCTACAGGTTCTTTGCCTTTTGGGGGTATCACAGTCACCATGGATTCCCAACAGATGAATGGAACCCAGAGGGCCGTGTTTGACAGAGTCCTGACAGAGACTGAGTGCAAGGACATGCTCCGGCTGACAAAGGTGATGCCTGGGTCTTGTAGGATCTCTGTATGTGTCACTTCCTCCTCAGCAGGCAGTATTGTAATGCTGCTGTGGAAGAGAGAAGGCAGCCTAATGTATGTCCTCTGCATCGTTTTGTTCAGGCAGCAAGAGGAACAGGAGATGGCTATCGAGCGAGACGGTCCCCTCACACTCCACACGAGAGATTTGAAGGGTTAACCGTTCTGAAGGCCGTGCAGGTAAGTGGCTCTGTAAGTCAAGGCTTTGTGAATGCAAGTGGTGAACATATCCAAGGTTTGAGGTTGCCCATCCTCTCTGGGTGCCTTTCTCAGTGCTGTACAAATCTCAAGGACAAGTTGTTTTTCCTTATATCTAGCCAAAATTTCTCTTCTTGCAACTTACACCCGTTGCCTCTTGTCTTTTCACTGAGTCCCTCTAAGAAGTGACTGGTTCCATCTCCTCCTTGACTGCCTTTCAGGTGATAGGAGACTGCAGTTAGATCCTCCCTTGGCCTTCTCTAGTCTTCTAAGTCATGTGTTCCATATCTCCATCTGTCCTAGGACATTTGACTGACGGGTCACTCCAGTTTGCTAGTGTCCCCCCTATCCTGGGACACAAAGTGATGCTGCACTACAGATGTGGCTTCATACGCTGAGTAGAGGGAAGGAATCATTGCACTGCACACATGCACACCTGACATTTATATGAGAAATCGTTATTTTCTTACATGCATGACCACAGGAGTTTACACAGATCTGTGTACAGACTCTGTACACGTGTCAGTTCTTAGAGTATTCTATCTGTGAGTATTCTAACAGGCTTGTTTTTCACTTGTAGCTAGCCCAGAATGGGGACGTGGACTGGAAAGATGCCGAATTACTTCTGCAGGCCAGTGAGAAATCACGGAAAATCATAGAATCCTATTTCACTCCAGGAAAGAAACTGCATTTCTCTTTCACACACCTTGTGTGCCGCACAGCAGTAGAAGGTAAAGAATCCTTTACCCTGTTAGTCCCTGCTCCTGGAGAGCCTTTTTCCTTGTCCCAGCCACATGCTTTCAGAAGACTCTCTTCCCTTTATTCTCGTGTGTCCCTCACTCTCTGCCTCATTCTTTCTTGAAATTTAAAATGCTCTTATTCTCTTTTGCAACTTCTCTTTTCAGAAGAGCAGGAAGGTCGCATGGATCTCAGTCATCCTGTCCATGCTGATAACTGTCTGTTGGATCCTGAGGGGAAAGAGTGCTGGAAAGAGCCACCTGCCTATGTCTACAGGGACTACAGGTAAGACTCCTGTCCTTCTATTATCTGTCTCATCAGAAATGGATCTGAAAGCCCTGCAGACTTCTGAAGTAGAGCTGATAGGCCTATTGATGCCTCAGCCTATCTTCCTGCCCTTTGTATGCATGAAAGCTATTGTAGCTTTCCTCTAGCCCTGTGTTACAACCCTGATTTGAGTCTTTTTAAAACCTTATGGGAGAAGATCTATAACTTTATGGACTCTGGGACTGGTAATCATGTAATCATAATTATGTATTTAATATTTTGCTTCAGCAGCCACAGTGTTGATATCTATTTTATTCAACTGGTCTTGATGATGAGCCCTTTATTCCTTTGGCATTCTCTCTTTGGTTTAATTGAATAGGAAGAACAACTCACCCAGTTTGTGGTTCTTTTTTTCACTTACTTGACTATGGTCTTGCCTGCACTTCACAGAAAGAAAAAAAAGCAAAAGCCAGAGTGAGTGTGTGGATCTAACTCCATGGAGTACTCCTCCGACCTCCTGTGGCTTGCAGCTCAGGACTCCCCTGAGCTGAGCACTGCTGTATTTAACACTCCCCAAATGGATTCTCCTGATAATTGATAGAATCATTTTTTTGAACCTCTGGCACTAATTAGGTGCTGCATTCTCCTGTGACAAGTAGTGTGGGGAAGCACCATGGCTGAATGAGCTTCACCATTCATATGCCCTCTTTGTTTTTGTCCACAGTGGCATTCTCTACCTCAATGACGACTTCCAAGGCGGGAGTCTTTTCTTCACTGAGATGGACACTGTGACAGTCACGGTAGGTCTGGGACTGACCAAATGAGGGACAAAGGACTAAATATGAAAGTTAGACTAGGTGAGAGGCAGCCAAGCTCAGCACTAGTGTTGTAGCAAATTCAAATAGGGGGCAGCTGAAGGCAAATTGAGGCAAATCTCAGACAGAGAATGTTAACTCCTTCCTAGCAGAGATGTTCCAGGCACCTGCAGTCTGTGGGCAGCACTACTGATTTCATTCTTTTCTCTCTTCTGACAGGCTAACGTGCATCCTAAGTGTGGGAGACTAGTAGCCTTCAGCTCTGGCAAGGAGAATCCCCACGGTGTGCGGGCAGTGAGCCAAGGCAGGCGCTGTGCCATTGCTCTCTGGTACACGCACTCTGCGGAGCATGCTGAACAGGTAAAGGGCCATGCTGGAGGAACATAACAAACACCTTCAAACTAGATCAGGTCCTCTGAATAATCACTTTTGAGTTTCCCCATGGGGCAGCAGTTCACAGTTGTTCTCTGACAAGATACGTGATGGAGGAAGTCACTGGAGGAAGTCAGCCTCTGATGAGTCCTGCAAGAGAGAATGGATTTTGGCAGGGTTGGAAGGATGTGGCAAAGACCATATGTGTCTCTCCAGGCCCTGTGAGCAGGTGTGAGATCCTACTAGGGAGAGGTTCACATCATTTTTCTCTATGGCTGCAGGAGCGGGTGAAGGCAGAAGAGCTGATGGAGCAGAGAGCCACAGAAAAGAACCAGCCCAATGGAGAATATCAGGAGGATGATCACAGCAGCAGATCTTCCCCAGAGCTTCTTGTTCCCAATGGTGGAGCCAGGCCCATGAGTCAAAGGCACAGGTCTGTCCCGGAAAGGACACAGCACCCCAAGGAGCTGCGGGCCAGAGATGAGTTCTAAGTACTTGGGGCTCTGAGCAAGACTGGCACACACAGTGGGTTCACAGGTCTTGGTAGTAGTGGGACCACAAAGGCCTGGAGCAGTTTATTAGCATGTTAGAGACATAGTGATGGGGAGGGAATGCAGTTTTCTCTGTGACTGCCCAGCAGCTGAAAAATGGTAGCGGGAACAGAGTACTAAAGCTAGATACACCAGGATCTTTTTTCAGTGCCCTGACGACGTTTGTGTTGTTCAGAAGTAGGAAGGCAGTCCCCCTTGCCAGATTCCTCTCAGAACAAGCTTCTTGGTCCTCTGGGGCCAAAGCCAAGAGTTCTAGGAGAAGCCTGGAGACTTTGAGGGGCCAAGGGCTGTTTCAAATTAAGCAGTTCAAAGGAGAGAAGCCTCTGGATTTCCTTGGTGCCTGCAAACCTTGAACCTCAAGACTGGCGTGTGCAAGGGAGGATGAGACACTGTGAATATATGGAATAAAAGGAAAGTGCTGGACACACGTAGTGGGAGCTTGAGTCTGTACACGAGGAGGGACACATGCAGATTGGTTGCTGATGGAAATTTAATTAACAAATGATGGAAGGAGATAGAGCCCTTAATGAAATAAAACAAAGTATTTGTCCAGATGCCATCTACTTCTGACAGGGAAAGAAAGCCCCATTATGACTCACCCCTGGAAAATGTGGGAGTTCCTTTAAGAAAAAGCACTGTACACTCACCTTTCCCTGTGAAGTGAGGTTTCTTTTCTTTTTTTTTCATGCACCAAATTGTCTGTGAAGGCAGATATTTTGTTTATAATTTTCCATGCTGATATAGAGACAATCTGCTGTCACTGCCCAGGGGATTAGCATCCAGAGATGGGATTATATTGTAGCCAAACAGGAATTGAATGAGGTGGATATGGAGTATGAAAAAGAGCAGCGAGTGTTTTCTTGGGAAGTATCAGAGCTATGAAACGGGCTTTGATGAGAGCTGCATGGAGACCACAAATGTCGTATGGAAGGGAAGAAGTCTGAACTGTTGGGGCCAATTTTGTAAGAGGTGCATGGGTGTTCCCCTCCTTGCTGTTTGTCTGAAGGCCCCAGCCTAGTGGAACACGTGTTAGCCTCAGTCCTTCAGTGCTGAAGGATCTGGATCGAAGCAGGGAAGCCTTTCCCCCTTCTGAATCCTGGCTCTCACTAAGGAATACACAAACCTGGGTATCATGCATCAACAACCCTTTTTGCCTCCTGATCTTCCCAGGATCATGGGAAAAAAGAAAATGTGATGCATGCGTTTCAAATTCCCTACCCTTAGGAGGAGATCCACAAGGTCCTAGCATCCACAGGTTGCTCCCAGTGTTTTACATGGGGTTGCTGGATGTCTCCTGCTTGACGAGACCCTTTTTGGTGGGGTGTGGGGCCAGTGTCCACAGCTCTGGCTTGCTCAACCCAAAGGTGGCTTGGGTGATTAGACTGATGGCTTCCTGACGTCAGATGAGATCCGTTAAAAGGTATTTATCTCAGGCTTGGGCCAAAGCTGCGGGAGAGATTAAAAAAGATTGAGGCCAAGATAATCCCCTCGCAGCATCCCACTGAACTGGCTGCCAAAAGGCACACGACCAAATCTTTTGCTGCTCCTGGCCTCTGCACCCAGTTCTGTTTTCCCCCTGCAGAGCTGAAGTTTGCTGCCCAGTAGAGCCTGGGACCCCTACCCTACGCTACTGTGGGTCTTGCCTTGGCAGGGCTACTGTGTGCAACACCATTTCCCCTTCCTGACATGCACGGGGCACAAGTGCACACGAAAATGGGAATTCCTGTGGACCATGAGGTGCACAAGCCCTGCCCTGGTGGTTTATAATCCTAGCCTGTTCTGGCTAATCTTTGCTTTATTAGTTTGTGGCTCACATAAACAGGGATTCAAATATGCCCGCAATGGTAGCTTTCCCTTCAGGAGGAGTGTGCTACTCTCTCTTTTCACCCCTCCCCATCCACCTGCTTTGCATTATGTCCCAATCCGATTTCCCCAAGTCTCTGGTGTCTGATTTAATTTGCCTGACGCTGCTCCTGGAATCAGCCCTCCCCTGGCCCCTCCCGTCCACAGCCTTCCAGCTCCCCATGGGGAGATCAGTCCTGGGAGAGGTTGAGGAGCTGAGAGGGAGCCAGGGTGGACGACAGGACCGACTGGCCACCACGAGGGGACGAGGACCTTCTATCTGGTGGGAAGCCATCCTCAGCTGTGAGGCAGGCTGTGAGAGTCCCATCTAAGGAAGGCAACCCAGCCTGCGCTACAGATCCTGGTAAGGATGCTGCTTTGTTATCCCATGTCACTGTGGTGAAGCTGGCTCTTGGGACTCTGGGTTTCCTGGTCTGATGCTGTAACATACACTGGGGTATTTGCACAGGTGCTGATCCTGTGTGCAGGTATCTGAGGAAGAGGGAGGGAAGAGCTGGTGAAGAAGTTGGGGTGGTGCTGAGGTGCCTTTACAGTGATGAGGGGCTGTGCACTGGGATGAGGTCACTTGTTCTCACCATGATGGCTAAATCCCACCAGCTTCCAGACTGGTGCAGGAGGGCAGTGCCTCCCCTGAGGGAGCTGGTGTGCACCACCCTGTGCTACTGGTGTGTTCCTGCATACTTCTTTGCAGCCATCCATCTTTTTTAGATGGAGAGCAGCCCACAGAAAGAGGGGAACAGAGCAGGGTAATTTTACCCTGGCTTTTGATCTCCATCAAAGAGATGGAGAGGGGGATCATCTCTGTATCCGGCTCTGCAAGGAGCCCAGGGTCACCAGGGCGAGCATGCAAGGCCAGCCAGGGGATTATGCGGAGACCCAGGGATGCTACCTATTAATATTCAGTCTTCCTTCCTCCATCTTTCCCCTTTCTACTTGCAGACCTCCTTCAGCATCCCACAGAGATCGCTCCCTGTGAAGTGTGGGGGCATCCACCCTGAGGTGAGAAAATTTGAGGGTCCAACTCCCTTTTCTCCTACCTGTTGCTCACCACCACACGCACATGGTGCTTGTGGCTCAGCAGGACTGTACTTGGGGGTGTAGGATGGGGTGCTGCCACTGAAAATGATTTGTCAACGGGACCTAACAGTTTGGTTTCCTCTACTGCTTAGCATTGATCTGAAAGAGCTGTTCCTTCCAGAAAGCGCTGGGAGGGCTCCACTTGTAAGTCTCTCCATTTAAAAGTGATCTTGACAGGTTCCATGAACTTATCTGCAGATCCCTAAGAAATGTGCATCCCTAAGGTTCTGCTCAGGGCGCTACTGTGCCTTGGCCAGGCTCCAAGCTCCATTCTGTGTTCCCCTCATCTTCACATATTCAGTTCCCCTATTTCCTGCCCCAAATTTACATGACGAGCTGGTCTTCCGCACACCTGCCATGGCCCTCCCAGGGTACAGCTGCTCTGCAGCGGGGACTTTGTAACTTGCTCTGAACAAATTTCAGTGGGATGTGATAGATGGAGGTGACTGGTGAGCAACATTAGTAGCCCTAGTTTCATCTGTGACTCCTTGTCCTGAGGCTGAGAACAATTCCCAACATCATTTAGATTGTTCCCTCAAAGGGATTTAAAGATTCAGGTGGAGATCTGAACCTGAGCTGCACCTTCTCTATACTTAGCCCTTTTTATCCATCCTTGAGATCATGCCCCTGCCCTTTGATCTTCCTGTCAGCTCTGAAAGCCTTGCATCTAGTCCTGTATCTTGGCAGAGATGGCTCCTAGAAAATAGCTCTCTAGTGCTGTGTATGAGGAAAAAATACATCCATGGAAAGGAAGAGACAGGATTAAAAGAAACAAACAGGGGAGATACAGAAGAGTGTGGATTCACGGAGTGCCAGGGGATGTGCATGCAGACAGTTTCATTTGGGGAAGAATTGCAGGGCCTAAGGGAATGGCATGGAGCTGCACTGGGAGGGTCAGGTTGGGATTTAGGAAAAGGTTCTTCAATGGGGAGCAGTGGGGCCCTGGAACAAGCTACCCAGGGCAATGGGCATGGCCCTAAGCTGTCAGAGTTCAAGAAATGTTAGGACACTGCCCTCAGACATAGGGTTTGAAGTTTGGGTGATGTTGTGTGGAGTCAGAAGCTGGGTTCAAAGATCCTTGTGGATCCCTTCAAACTTGGTTCTGTGATTCTATGGAGGAGATTACCATGGAGAAGCCAAGCCTTCATGCTTTGGGGACTGAACAGGGGAGGATGGAAGGAGAGAGTGAATGGGGATCAGAAGAGGTGTCCAGCAAAAACAGGCATCCAGAGCTAAGGGCTGTGGAGACATTGTGGAAGGGAGGCAGGATCGGTCCTGGGGAAAACTGAGAGGGCAAGTTCTGGACCAGAATGAAGGAGCTGGTCTGCTTGGGGATGCTGAAGGTTCAGCTTTACCACTTAGTGTGCTAGGAGGCAGTGACCAGAGCTGCACACAGCATCCACAGCTTGTCTGTACGCCAAAGCTGAGGGACAAACACCTGCAAGGCCTCCACATCACCACTGCTCAGGAGCTGTCAATACCTGGGGAGTGCCTACAGCCAGAAAGCAGCCTCTCATGGAGAAAGCAAGACCTTTAGGCAACAGGCCAGAGCAGCATAGAGATGCAGTGGCTCACAGGGATTAGTGGTAGTTCTGCAGGTGCTGTTGGAGTCTCACAGGCCTTGGACAAAGTGTCAGCTTTAAGAATGAACACCTAAAACATTTCTGGATGAACATAGCTACCATGGAGAAAGACTGAAATAATAAAGACCGTATTTGTCTACAAGAGTGGAGATGTCAGAATCCCTGGTAGAGTTTTAAGTACACCAAATGGAAAAGAGAGAACACAACTGAGATGTTGTGCAATCATATCGTGTAGCTGCAACTTGAACATGAATTGCAGTTCTGGTTCGTTGCCTCTCTACACAAGCATATCATCTGTGCTCTGAAAACAACTGAAAAGTGCTTAGAGAACAACGGAGGTGTTGGGATGCAACAGTTTATGTGTAAGGAATGACTAAGTGTGCTCTGCATGCTGCAAAAGAGATGGATAAAGATGAATATGACAGAGATCGATGCAATTCTGAGTGACACTGAGGTGAAGAGAGACCACTCATCTGCAGATTCTTTCAACTCAAACCTGGGAACCTCCAAGTGAAACTAGAGCCATTTGGGTGTGTCAGAACCAGGACCTTCTTCATAAAGCATATTACTGAGTTGAGGATACTAAACTTCAACAACGGCACAAGAAGTGACAGGACAACTATGTAGAAAACCTGTGAAAGCCTTGTCGCAATGCTGCCACTAGCTTTGGAAGCCAGTGAAAAACTGGAGCTGGGAAAGTAGGAGAAATGCCTCTATCTGCCTGTGTTATTCTCAGATGCATCCCTAGGAAACTAGAAGGGAACTCTGATAGAGCACCTTCACAATCCCTCAGTTTCCTTGATGGAGGACTGGTGAACTCTGCCTGTTGATGCTTTGGCTATGACAAAGGACTGGAAATCAGTCCCACAGCCTCTGGGTATCCATCATCAAGTTTCATCTCCTGGAGCTGAGACAGTTTGGCCATGGACAGGGTAAAGCATACCCAGGGCTTTGTAGGCTCTGACACACAGAGCTTGTAATTGAATAAATATGTGGGCAAGTGCAGAACTTCAGCTCTTCAGCTTCTCAGTGTTCATGTAAGCAGGTCACAAGACCAAAAGGACTTTTGCTGAGGTCCAGTATATGACCTTCCCAAATGCTAAGGGCATTGACTGGATACAGTGAGACAGTTCCAGTTGTTCAACTAAAGACCAGCTTTTATCAGAAATACCTGCATTTCCATAACTGAGCAATCCTATTTTTGGCCTTTCTACCTCATGTCTCTCTCCCTTGATTTGTCTTTCCAGATTCAAGGTTGCCCACGTGGAGAAGCCACCTCTAGCTCAGAAAGATGGGGGAAATGGAACAGATGAAGCAGGAGGCTGAGCAGCTGAAGAAGCAGATTGCGGTAACACTGGCAATAGTTGTGCTGACAGAGTGTCTATCCCTTGTGTCCAAGTCTCCAGCTTGGAGCTGTGCGTTCTCCAAGTACATCCTTGGAGCTTTCTGTAGCATCACACAGCCCTCTAAATGCTAATGGAGATCTTCCTAGTATGGAGGGAGGGACTGGAAGGAAATGGAGACAACAAGGGGGAGAAGTGAACGGGTATTCACATGATGTCTGCAGATGAGCAAGGGCTAATTCATCTCCAGACCTTTCTCTGTGGGGGCAGCTGGTGCTCTGTCAGGCTGGAGGGTTAGTGGAAAAGGTGTTGCATGGGGAACTGGGCAGCCTTAGACTCACCTCTCTACTGCTTGTTTGGTGCTGAGCAGCCACTGTCACAGACCAGGAACCCCTTGTGCTGGGTACAATGCAAACAAAGCAAAACTACTGTCCATTTTAAATGAGTCTTTAGGGAATGCACTTGAATATTATGTGCTCTTACCTCCATCGATCAGCTTTTTTTCTATCTCATCCACTCTCGTCTCTCCTCCAGGATGCCCGGAAAGCTTGTGCAGACACAACACTTGCTCAGGTAAGGTTGGGCAGGTTAGCATACGTGAAGTCAGCTAGCATCACTTCCAAGGGGACTCTCCAGGCTGGAAGCAATTAGGAAGCAGGGATAGGGGGGTAGTACGGCTCCTACTGGTCCCAGATTAATTCTTTCCCTCCCCCTGCTCCTTCCTCAGATTGTGTCTGGAGTGGAGGTTGTTGGCCGCATTCAGATGCGGACCCGAAGGACTCTGCGTGGGCACTTGGCCAAGATCTATGCCATGCACTGGTCGACAGACTCCAAGTAAGAAAGATGCTGCTGATCTGCTGGTTGCCTGGCAGTACGTAGACGTAGAGAGCAAGAAGGCCCTGGCAGAGAAAGACCTACTAACACAATCTTATTCCTTTCTCACAGACTTCTGGTCAGTGCCTCACAAGATGGGAAACTGATTGTGTGGGACACATACACAACTAACAAGGTAAGAATCATGTGGTTGCAGATAACTAGGATGGGATGGGGATGCACTCGGATGCATTCGGATGCACTTGCCCTGCTCTCCTCTGCTGCCAGAGTCCAGACATGTTATTTTTCCCCCAGGTTCATGCCATCCCTTTGCGTTCCTCCTGGGTCATGACCTGTGCCTACGCACCCTCAGGCAATTTTGTGGCCTGTGGGGGCCTCGACAACATGTGCTCCATCTACAACCTCAAGACACGTGAAGGCAACGTCAAAGTGAGCAGGGAACTCTCAGCTCATACAGGTAGGGTGTTCTACCTACCAGTGGAATGGGTGCCTCTGCTTCCAAACCTCGCTCTTACTGATTCCTGCTCCACAGGTTACCTCTCCTGCTGCCGATTTCTTGACGACAACAGCATTGTGACTAGCTCTGGAGATACCACGTGGTAAGTGTTATCCTCTATACCTTACTGACACAAGCAGCCACAAGCACTGAAAACTCACACTGTCCTCTCATATACTGCATTTTGAGAGCTTTTCAGGGTGGTATGTGATCTCAAGCACAGACTCTGTGCAGCCCCTCCGGCTCTTATGGCCAGGCCCATGACTTCTGTCCTTTGCTCTGCAAGCAGGACAGCTCTAACCCAGCTAACAGCGCTGTATGGCCTTGTCTGGCTCTGACGAGTCTTCTCTCCCACAGTGCGCTCTGGGACATTGAGACAGGGCAGCAGAAGACCGTGTTCCTGGGTCACACTGGAGACTGTATGAGCTTGGCAGTTTCCCCAGACTTTAAACTGTTCATCTCTGGGGCCTGCGATGCCACTGCCAAACTGTGGGACGTGCGGGAGGGCACCTGCCGCCAGACATTCTCAGGGCACGAGTCTGATATCAATGCCATCTGCGTACGTATGCCATCCGTGTGCTGGTGGGGGGGAAGAAGAGAAGAAAGAGGGGGGGCCAGAAATGAAATAGAGTCTTGGGTCAAGATTGAGAGAGGTTGCATGAGGAACAAGGGCCTTGGGGTCCAGCCTGAAGCAAGGAGGGCCTAAGTTCGGGTTGGGGGCTGGTTCTTCATAATCTAGGATCCTTGATAGAAGACACAAGTGAGGTAGCTGGAATATCGAATTCAGCTGAGAGTCTCACCTTCAGCTTGTGGGGGTGTTAACTTGGGTTCACAAGATCATCTGAAGAGGAAATCTTTACGTAAGGCAGCAGAGAGATCTGGGGAAGTATCCACCATAGAGGCAAGGATTCATACCAGAGCTCTACAGGTGACAGGACAGGAAGTTCATCAGTGTAACCTCTTTCTGCTGATGAAATGAGCCTGCTAGCTTCCTGCAATGTACAGCTTTTCTCAACTGACACGTGGCTATCCTCTGCCATACCTGCTCCTGAGGAGCTTGATATTTGCTCTTGGGGTTGGGGGCAGGACACAACCAGGAAGCACATATGACAAGGTGGCTTCCTGGCAGTTAGCAGAAACTAACTTAGAGGGGTAAAAATCCATAAGACACAGCCTCATTAACATCTGGTGTGCCCGCCACAGTTCTTCCCTAACGGCGAAGCCATCTGCACTGGCTCAGATGATGCCACCTGCCGTCTCTTTGACCTCCGGGCAGACCAGGAGCTCATAGTGTACTCTCATGAAAGCATCATTTGCGGAATCACGTCAGTCGCCTTCTCCCGCAGCGGGCGCCTCTTGCTTGCTGGATACGATGACTTCAACTGCAACATCTGGGACTCCCTGAAAGCAGAACGTGTGGGTGAGTTGCTCCTGGAGGTACCTCTTTCATTGTCCACAGAGGTCTTCTATCCCTACCAAAGCAAGGAAAAGCGATGCATCCTTCATTTTTCTAAAAGGGATGCATTCTATACCAGCCTAAACTCTACAAGGCTTCCATACACAATTGTTCTTCTACACACTTGCTCTTATTAGCCAGGTAGAGATTGATAATCACATTTTGCAGGAACAGAATGATGCATGAGAGACTGGGTACATGGACTATGGGGAGCTCACTCAGTTTAGTCAAGCCTTCTCCCAGCCCTATTTCTTTTACTGATGTCTCATCTTCCTCTCCCATCAGGAATCCTTTCTGGCCATGACAACAGAGTGAGCTGCTTGGGGGTTACAGCAGATGGCATGGCTGTTGCCACGGGCTCCTGGGACAGCTTCCTCAAGATTTGGAACTAAGGACAGCAGAGGAGAGGGAAAGAACAGCGGAAGCATGGCCCACAGCGACAGCATCACCAGCCAAGCACAATGGAAACACCCACTTGTCACTCTCACTTTTCTCTACATGCAGGTTGCTTACAGGGGTGTCCTAGAGTGAAAGGGGAAGGAGGGGGAGTACACACTCTGTTCTCTCTACCTCTAAGCAAGCCCAGCTTCTTGCAGGCTTGAAGACCTGCAGAACACAGCAGTTATATCTCTGGACTTTATAGTACAGTTCAAAGTCCTATATCTACTTTTGGTATCCAGCCCTTGGATGACCCTTCATTCAATACCTCTGTCTTTATACCTAGCTTCTATGTGGCTGTCATATTCCTGCAGGCAGCCTCAGAGATTGGCTTGAGATTTATAACCTGCAACCCCTGTCAAGCAGGTAGCATAAATTGGGCTCATTTTCTACTGGGGAAAACTTAGCTCGAGTCTTATCTATGGATAAATGGGGGGAAAAGATAGCCCTCAAACCTTCCAGAATGCCCGAGAATGTTTTATTTCTTCTTATTTATTGTTTGCTTCTTGCTGTTCCTTCTCTTTCTGCCTCGTTCCTATATTGTGCAGTGACCCTGTCTAACCAGTAGCCATCAGCCACCGCTTTCATGTCTGTTCTAGGTCTTCATAGTCCAGGCAAATAAAGAAAGCTGACATAAGCACCATAGACTACGTTATTTCCAGGACCACTCTTCTCCTGTGAAGGCTCTCCCTCGAATCTCTCTAAAGAACATATTCTTTTAAGGCCACAAGGAAGGCGTTCCTGTGGTTTTGTTGATAATAGCCCTATTTGTCCTGAGGTTCACTGTTCTGAGTTAGAATGGGGCACTGAAATTATATCCCTGTAAGGCTTGGAGATCTGACACACCTATTACATCTGGCTGCTATTCTAGTTGTTGGCTCATAGCCACATCGTGGCATCCACCTACTCTGTAAGGAACTGCTGATAAGTCACTACATCACACTGTCTAAGAAAGATTTAAGGTATATATATGCAAATACAGCATATCCTCCCCCTGTTTTGGATTTTGCCCTCACTATAGCTATTCACAATAATCTACAACTCTTTGCATACATTAAGATCAGATGCAGAACTCCAGAAGCAGCATTAGATAGATCAGTCTCCTGCATAAGCCTGGACCACTGTGGGTTCTGACCCTTCTCAAACCACTCAGCTCTGCTGTAATATGGAACAGGGGACAGCTGAGCATCAGAGCTAATGGAAAGCTGCTCTAAGCTTAAAGAACTAATAAGTCAAAGATGACGTACATAGTGGACAAACAGAATGCTCCTACTGTCACAGCAGATACAAAAGTATCGCACACCAGCTAAGCTTTAAGATTAATTTATTTACTATAATAACTATACAGTAAGTACAGCCTACAGAGAACAAAAGCCTGTATTGTACATGAAATACATAATGTTATAGGTATTATCCTCCCAACAGGAAAAGACCAAGAGCAATCATGAGTCTGGAGTCTTAGTCTATTTCAGGATCCCCCATTTCCTAGAGGGCTCTCTCAGAAGAAGAGTTTTAAAGCAAGATCTTTGCAAAAGAAAGCTCTAATTCTCCACAAAAGAACACTGCTGGTTTTCTTTGTTCAAGTCACTCCATGCACAGTTCCCAGCCTTGAGGTTCCTGCTCAGATCCGCTGCCACTTCCTTCTCCCCAGCGTTCTCCGCCAGTATGAGCTTCTTAGCCTATAGAAGGAAGAAAAGTTATATATAAATGCATATACATATATAAAGTACAAACTAATTGGGTTATTCAACTCCCAGTGAAATATGTAAGCCATTTTCAGACCATTCAGCTTTGATTAAATATCTGACATCCCAATATAAGAGCATTGGATTTCCTTGGGAAAATAAAAAGGATGCGCTGGAAGGGAATAGTGTTGTGGTAAGGCTGAAAATAGATACGGAACAAGACTGGAAAGGGATCTAAGTGTAAGATCATCCCACAGATGTTTGCTTATCATTTCACCAGGCTCTACAGGTTTGGGGAGGCCACAGCTCCAACCTGAGGCTATACAATGGAAAAGGAAAGATTTGTTATTTCAGCCCCCTTTCCCAGTATGAGGCACTGGAATTTACCTGGCGTTGGACAGGAGCACTGGGGGAATTATCATCTTGCAGGATACTGAAGGGAGAACGGACTATTCCAGCAGATGTTGCCAAGATCTTGTTGTTGGCCTTGCGTCTTACGTGTTTGCTCCCTGAGGAGCAAAGGAAAGAAGTTAATGTGCCACTAAAAAGGCTAAGGGGTATTGGATTTTAAACGCCTCCTGATATATGAGCTCATCTACAGAGAATGTTATCCAAAAAAATAAGAGGATCAGAACGAGATAAAGGCTGAGGCTGGCAGGGACCTCTGGATCCATCTGAGCAATGCCTACTCCAGCAGGGACAGCAAGGGCAGAGCGCCAAGGACCACATCTGTGTGGGTATTAGAGACCTCCAGGGAGAACCCAAGGCCTGTGGGCAACTCGTGCCAGCACACCATTACCCACACAGCACAGAAGCGCTGCCTGGTGTTCAGAGGGAACCCACTGCTCTCTGTACCCATTGATTCTGGTCCTGGCACTGGGCAACACTGAAAAGAGCCCAGCTGTGTGCTCTGCACACCCTTGGGGTGTAATTCAGTCCCTGCCAGAATTCACTTAGAGGCAGTTCCCAGCCTAGCAGACCCATTGGAGGTGCTGTCTGCAGACCACTCTCTGACACACCCCCTCCCCATGGTCTTACCCGGGGCCAGGCCGGGCCCTGCACAGCGGTGTGGCCGTGCGGCGGCCTCACAGCTGGTCTCAGGGCCCTTCTCGGGCTGCAGCTCCGCGGCTCCCCGCTGGGCCGGCTCCTCCAGCACTCGCGCTGCTGCGGGTGGCAGCGGCTCTGGGGTGGCGGCGTCGATGGCGAAGGCCTCTCCGAGCTGCCTGACCAGGCACTCCACGCTGTCTGCGGGAAGAGGGCAGCGCTCAGAGCCGCTCCAGCTTACAGGCCCGGGGGGCGGCCCGGCACTCACCGCTGAGCGTGTCCTTCATGGGCGTGCGGGAGATGCCGGGCGTCGGAGAGCGCGGGTCGGCGTCCTGACAAACTGTATGGGCAGCACCGGGCATAGGGCTGCTGGACGGGGAGCTCATCACCTGCGGGGGGATGGGGGGAGGGCACAGAATCACAGAATGACCCAGGTTGGAAGGGACCTCAAAGATCATGTAGTTCCAACCCCCCTGCCTGGCAGGGCCACCAAACATACACCTTTACTAGATCAGGTTGCCCAGGGCCCCGTCCAACCTGGCCTTGAACACCTCCAAGGACGGGGCATCCACAACCTCCCTGGGCAGCCTGTTCCAGGGCCTCACCACTCTCCTAGTGAAGAACTTCCCCCTAACATCCAACCTAAATCTTCCCTCTTTTAACCTAAAACCATTTCCCCGTGTCCTGCTATTGTCAGCCCTTTCCAAGAGTTCACTCCCCTCCTGGGTGTCAGTTCCCTTCAGGTAACAGCGGGCACTGAGGAGCCGCCGGGAGCTTTGGAGCGGGAGGCAAGGAGGCCGAGCCGTACCTCGATGGGTGTCCGCAGGATGCCGGCGCTCGGGGAGCGCGGGTCGCTGACGTGAGCCAGGTGGCGGTTGCGGAGGGAAGCGGGCACCGGGGTGGTGGGGGCGCTGCCCGCGGCGCCCATGGCGGCGGCACCGAACCGCACGGTACCGGGCCGGCGGAGCTGCCGCGATTCAAATCTCCCGCCCTGCCGCTGTGTCGCCGCCCCATTGGTCCGCTCCCGGCTTATGGCCCCGCCCCCTGCCCCGCCCCTGTCCCCGCCCCCCGCCGCCATTCCGTCCGCACTTGGCCCCGCCCCGCGCCGCGCCGCCATTGGCCGAGGAGCTGTGCGGGGCCGCCCGTGCGGGCCGCAGGTGGGCCGCGATTGGCCGAGCCGAGCGGCGCGAGCGGCGGCAGGGCGGGCCGGCCGGCTGCGGGCCTGACCCGCGGCAGCGGATTGGCCGGAGCCCCGGCGAGCACGCGGCGCCGCCATTGGTCAGGGTGGGGCCGCGGGCGGAGCCGCAGTGAGCCGCTGTCATGGCGGAGCTGAGCGAGGCGCTGCTCTCGGTGCTGCCGTCCATCCGGGTGCCGAAGGCCGGAGACCGAGTCCACAAGGACGAGTGCGCCTTCTCGTTCGACACCCCGGTAAGACAAACCCGCGCCCACCTCCGCGCCCGGCCGGGCCGCTCCCCGCTCCCCGCCCTCCCGCAGCCCACCCGAGCGCCGCGGGTCCCAGCCGCGCGGTGCGCCATGGGATTTGTGGTTCCCGGCCCCTGTGGCGGCGCGCGGCCCGGCACTGCGCCGAGCGCTCCGGGACTACGGCCCCCGGCGTGCACCGCGGCACTGCCCGCACGGCACTGCCCGCACAGCGCTGGGGCTGGAGGAGCCGGGCGGCGGCGCTTGTCGTGCCGGGGCTGCGGGCGGGCGGGGGGCGCTGCACGTCGGGCCGGTGGCGTCACGCGGCCCCGCGGTGCTGTGTCACTAAGATGGCAGGGGGCATCCCGCCTGACAGAGCCGGCCTCGGTGGGCACGGGGAGGCCATGGCGGCGGGGCGGTGCTGTGCCGGCCTCCCCTGTGCTGGGGCCTGGTACTGCTCCCCATGGCCACGGAGCCGTGTCTGCAGGCAGCGTGACACAGCTGTGCTGGGAGTGGTTACAGCACGTTGTGACTGTGAGCCGTGCGTCCTGCGGGATGATGGCGGGGCACCAACCTGGAGATATTGCTCAGACATCACAGGCTGGGTATCGTCCTGCTGTGTGAGAGGAGGCAGCTGGGATAACAGAGCAGGGAATGGCAGCTGATTTTGCATCAGTCACTAAATAACTGATGTATAGCAGTAAATATGGCCAATATTTAAGCAATAGCTGATAGCATTCCAAGAGGTGATCACAGAATGACCCGGGTTGGAAGGGACCTCAAGGATCATGTAGTTCCAACCCCCCTGCCTGGCAGGGCCACCAAACATACACATTTACTAGATCAGGTTGCCCAGGGCCCCGTCCAACCTGGTCTTGAACACCTCCAAGGACGGGGCATCCACAACCTCCCTGGGCAGCCTGTTCCAGGGCCTCACCACTCTCCTAGTGAAGAAAGTGTTCCATCCTAACAGCTGCAATGGCATTCTTTGCCGTCTTCCTTCAGTTTTTCTCTCCCCTTCCTTCCAGGAGTCCGATGGCGGTTTATATATCTGCATGAACACGTTCCTGGGCTTTGGGAAGCAGTATGTGGAAAAGCATTACCAGAAAACAGGCCAGCGGGTCTATCTGCACCTCAAAAGGACACGGAAGCCGGTAAAAAAACAACACAAATCAAGTTGGCAGTAGTGAAAAATAATACAAGTTGTACTTGTTCTGGGAGGTGGGATGTGTATCAGTATTAAATCAGGTGTAGAGTTTTTCCTTCTCAATTCTAAGTGGTGTTTTTCTTGGTGAGCTGGGGTTCCCTGCACCTTCAGCTCTGCTGATGTTGAGCTGTTGTACCCAGTTGTTGGCCCAAGCAATTGCTGCCGGCTTTGCAGTAGCATAACTTCAATCCTTGATGCTTCCCACAGCATGCCTGCCCCTCTAACTCTCCAACCCTATTTCTTCTCAATGAAATAGAAGGAAGAAGATGCTAATTCCAGCGCTGGGGACCCCCCAAGGAAGAAACCAACTCGCTTGGCTATTGGTAAGGAGCCATTTGTGTACCATATATTGTCATTTTGGATCGATCTTTTAGAGCTGCTTGGCTTCGTGGCATATTTCTGTTCCCTTTCCCCTTCTAAGTTAGCTATGGCTTGTGTCTCCTCTCTTAACTCATTATGCCTGGTAGATCTTGGTCCCATACTGGTCTGTTGTTTCATGTAAGCTACAGGCAAAGGAGCCTCAGAAACTATTTAATTTTTACCTCTTGCCACAATGTTTTTTCCTTTCTGTAGGTGTAGAAGGTGGATTTGACATCACAGAGGAAAAGTTTGAATATGATGAAGATGTAAAAATAGTTATTTTACCGGAACATTTGGATATTCCCCGTGATGGGCTGGAGGGACTACCTGACATGGTCAGAGACAGGGTATGTTTGGGTGGAGGGCAATGAAGCATTGCTGTGTGGGAGCTGCTGCCCTGTGATAATGCAGAACTGCTGTGAAGTCTCAGCTTGAAGTAAGCAGGATTATCCTGCAGTCACATAAATTACTTACAGTGCTGTTATTGTATGGAGTATGACTGAGGCTCCCAAATACTGTCTTCATGAATGACTTGCAGTTCTGAACCTAAATGTACAGTGCTGTGGCACTGGAAGTATCTTCTCTAGCAACCAGCGTTGTTTTTCCTGCTCTTCTAACTAGATTGCCAGTGCAGTTGAAGCCATCCTTACAGCAGACTCAGCTTCCAGGAAGCAGGAGGTGCAGGCTTGGGATGGGGAGGTTCGACGTGTTTCTAAACACGCTTTTTCCCTGCACCAACTTCAGAATGATGTCCGCATCCCACCATGGTGAGCACAGTACTGAAATCTGTATCACTCTGTGTCCCAGAGGCACAATGATCATCTTCCTCTCCTGTCCCAGAAGATGAGATTTTCCTTTCTGGGGCCCTGCCTTATGTGTGTGTGTGTGTGTGTGTGTGTGTGCCTTGTTAAACTCAAGACAAGAGGCAAACTGTGGTATTTCAGGATGCTCAGCATTCTGAATTAAAAGATAAATGAGGTCACAGAAACTTTTGTTCATAATATGGTCAATGGGTAATAATGGAGAGGGCTTGGGAGGTAGAACCCAAAGGTTTTTACCCTAACAGCACTTTTCTTCTGTTCCTTGTCGACAGTGGCTGGAAGTGCAGCAAGTGTGACATGAGGGAGAACCTGTGGCTGAACATGACTGATGGAGCCATCCTCTGTGGTCGGCGCTACTTTGATGGCAGTGGTGGCAACAATCATGCAGTCGAGCACTACCGGGAAACTGGCTACCCACTGGCTGTGAAACTGGGAACAATTACTCCTGATGGGGCTGGTGAGAAAGAGAGATCCAGAAAGGGTTATAGGTGCCAGGCACCACTCAGGATGACTTAGATCTCTCATAAGGTGAAAGAGGGAGGATTTCAAGGCTGATGTTGCCCATGTTATGACCTGGAACGTGCAGTGTAAATCTATCGTGAACTTTCCCACTTCCCACACTGACCTGCAGATAAAGAACCAGCTGATAAAATCTCTCATTTTTAATCTGAAAGCTTTTAGAACAGTTATCCAGCTTTCTCTCTTATTTTAAGTAGTGGGACATCTATCAAGGATTCCTTGTGTCTAAAATCCGAGGGTACAGCACAGTAACCCTTTTCTCATGCCAGGTATAGCTATACCTATACCTCAATCAATGAGAAAGTTGCTGATCTTGTCACATATTTTGGAGGAATCTCAGTATTCTATGTGTTGTGCTACTCTCCTGAAGAGATAAAAGAAAGTCCAACTGCTCAGTTTGTCAAAACTCCCAGTTCTGAGCACACAGTTGTCTTCATCCAGAGTGAATTTAAGATCACAGGCCGTCATTATTTTCCTCTGTGTTTCTGCACAGATGTCTACTCATACGATGAGGATGACATGGTGTTGGATCCCAACCTGGCAGAACACCTGGCTCACTTTGGGATTGACATGCTCAAGATGCAGAAGGTGAGCGGTTGTTGCTGTGTAGGCCCAGAGGAGAAGAATCTAAGTTTTCTTAGCTGGATCCCAACTTTCTGTGGCTGTGCAGAACCATTCCTGATGAAGAAGCGGTGTTTTATTTGTGGAATAGAGAGTTGCCTTGTCTGCTTGTCCTATTGCCTTTTTTGCCTTTCTTTCTTGTCCTGTAGTTTCATTTCACCATGGCTCTGGGTCAGTACTCTTGGCAGGAAGGTGTCTACACTCCTAGCTGTGCTCCCTAGATTTATTGTTAACTTGTGATTTTCATGTCCATTTTAAGGAAATGCCTTGGATTTCTCTCATGTTTCATAGCATTCCTCCTTCAGTCCCAGATATTCAAATACTTGAAAAGAATTCTCATATCTTCCTCCTCTTCTAACTTAATCGAACGATTAATTTTACACCATTTCTTTTCTGCCCTGCCCTTTTTACACCTCACTTGTTTTCTTGAGTCTTCTTTAAAGGTTTTCTCCTGTTCTTTCCCTCCACAGACAGACAAGACAATGACAGAACTGGAAATAGATATGAATCAACGTATTGGGGAATGGGAGCTCATCCAGGAGTCTGGTGTGCAGCTCAAGCCCCTTTATGGGCCCGGGTACACTGGTATCCGTAACTTGGGCAACAGTTGCTACCTCAATTCTGTGATGCAGGTGCTGTTCAGTATCCCAGACTTCCAGAGAAAGTAAGTGGCTTTAATCACTCTTTTCCATTGGCCTGGGATCCCCTGGCATCAGTACAAAGGTCTCCTAGAGCTCTGAGTTTCTGTTGCAGGAATCGGGCTCAGAACTGTCTTTGCTTGATGAATCCATACGTCCCTTAGATTGCTCTGGTTTGTTCTACAGGTACGTGGACAAGCTGGAGAAGATATTCCAAAGCGCGCCTTCGGATCCCACACAGGACTTCAGCACACAAGTGTACGTAGACTTTTGGTGAGAGAAGGAAGGCTGAAGCTGCCTGGGTGTATCCCTTCTGCATTGCTACAGGTTGCTCCCTCAAGCCTTGCCTCTTTGTTTCCATGGCCACCAGCAGACACACTGGTCTTCTGTGATCAGTAGGGATCTAAGCCGAGAAAGATCTGTTGAATGTCCTAGATGGAGAAAGGAGGGTTTATTTCAGTGCTGCTGGGGACTCTTAAACCTATGACGTAGGGGATGCAGTACCGTGTGTTACCACATGGGGATTTCTGGTAGGCGTATTCTGTTTGCATAACAGCTTCTTTGCAGAGAGGTTTGCTTTCTGCAGTGGAGGAAGATGGCTAAGAGCAAAGAGATACGTAGATTTAGGGGAAAAATAATATCACTCTCAGTGGATAATTTATATGTGCTTAAAGAGACTTCCTGCAAGAGGTATGGAAGAAGGAGCACACGTTTTCAGAGGGTGTTTCATTTAAATACGTTGCTTTGCTGTTGCACCTGCACTAAAACAGCAAAGCAGTACATGGAGGCTTGGGATGAAGGAAAGGAAGGTAGCACTTATGGAACAGAATCCAGAGGTAAGCAAAGATTCTAAATTTGGGGTTAGGTGTTCAGTTAGGAGGGGACTGAGACAGCCTGGCCAGAAGGATGAATTGGTAGTGTTCAGTTCCAGACAAATGACAACGGTGATGGGGAAGAATTGGAGTGAAGTGAAAGAACAGGCGTGGGAAGAAGTCACTCGAGCATTGCTATTGTCCATTAAGTGCTTCACGGAGTTATTCTTAACCTTCCCCTTGGGAAAATGTGATCAGTCTGCTCATAGCATTGCTATTTCTAGCTCAGGCAATTTCACTGTGCCCTGTTGTCTCCTGTGCTGTCAGTTAGATACGTTGCTACTTTACCCACGTCAGGCTGCAGTACAGCTTGGCTGCTGAGCAACAGCGGTTGAAAATGTTGAAGTCCAAGTAACTTTCCTTATGGGACCAGAGGGATCAGATCAAGATAAGGTGATCTTAGCTGATGCAGATAAGAAAGCCAGTCTCTGTGAGAACTCCAGTCATGCCAGCGTTAAAGCAGGATGGGTTGCTGTGGCTCCCAGAGTGTGTGGAGTTTGATGCTGACAGACTTTGTCATTCCAGAGCCAAACTGGGTCATGGTCTGCTATCTGGGGAGTATTCAAAGCCAGCTCCTGCAGAAGGGGAACAGCAGCCTGATCAGAAGGTGAGCTCTGGGTATGGCTCCCACATGGTGTATGTTAAATGGGGAAGGAGGAGGGAGAACCGTGTCTGAAGACATGCCCTGGGGTTTGTACGATGGCCTTGTCACACAAAGAGCGTGGCTAGGAGTTGAGTGTTGCATACCAGGACACGTTTAGTACATTATAACCACCTCCTTCTTCCACCTTGTTATTTGCAGGGTGTACAGAACGGCATCGCTCCACGCATGTTTAAGTCCCTCATTGGAAAGGGACACCCAGAATTTTCCACTAACCGGCAGCAGGATGCCCAGGAATTCTTTCTGCACTTCATCAACATGGTGGAGGTAATGGCTGAGTTTGTTTCTCTGATTTCGGAAAAGCCTGACTTTTTTTTCTTGCTGTAACTGGCCATGAGATGATCACAGAAGATGACTGTAGGTTCCTCTTTGCTTTTCCTGTGGACTGGGTATAGAAATTAATACTCTCACCATGTCCTGTGTGGGACTGCTGCTGCCATAGATACTTATTTCTTCCATTCTGATGCCACATCTGTCCATGTAATCTCTCCCTCTTTCAGAGGAACTGCCGCAGCTCGGAGAACCCTAATGAGGTCTTCCGTTTTCTGGTGGAGGAGAAGCTGAAGTGTCTGGCCACAGAAAAGGTGAAATACACCCAGCGTGTGGACTATATCATGCAGCTGCCAGTACCCATGGATGCTGCACTCAACAAAGGTCAGTAGTATGTCATAGCTAGGATAGCAGCATACATCAGGAAAGAGTCTTCCTCAAGCTACTGCTCTGCCACTTCTGAAGCCAGATCCTTCACCTGCTCTTGTAGGATTGGGCTCATTTCTTCAGTGGTGTGACAGTGATGTCCCTCTAGAGCCTCTCCCTCCTACACTTCAAGCTGGGCTGTGATTTAACAGCAAAGCAGAACTGCAGAAGCAGAACAGTGCTCACTTTGCTCCATCCTTGAGAATGAATATCCATGTATCTGTAGGCCCATTCAGCCTCTAGTTGTAGGTTACACAAGTGTTTTATTTGTACCTAGGGGTGGTCCTTGACTCCTGTACTTTATTCTCCAGATGAACTACTGGAATATGAGGAGAAGAAGCGGCAGGCAGAGGAAGAGAAGCAGCCACTGCCTGAGCTGGTGCGAGCCAAGGTGCCTTTCAGCTCCTGCCTGGAGGCCTATGGAGCTCCGGAGCAGGTGGATGATTTCTGGAGCACAGCCTTGCAGGCCAAGTCTGTGGCTCTCAAGTGAGTGTGTGGGGGTTTACTAACTTTCTAGGCTATGGTGAGCGGGCTACAGCTGATTCACAGGGAGACTTCTTTTTATTGCCTGGAGGAGCATTGCCAAAGCTCTTCAGTCCTCCAGATCCCTTGTCCATAGAACATGAAAGCAGAAGGGAACTGGTCCATCAGTGCTGGAGTGTAATCCCCTGAAGGATTACAGTGGGCAGAACAACAGTGCATGTGTGAAGTCCTTTCCATTAGACTTCAGCTGCTGAGAGGCTAGGAAAATACAGTGACATCTCAGAAAACTGGCAGCTTTTATTCTGAATGCAATTTAGCTTTAAAATTAGTAGTGGCGAGTATAGCAACACCAGTCCTATATAGTCTCCAGACTGTCTCTAAGGGACCTTTTTTAGCAGGTAAGGTTTGAGTAAAATGCTGAGCATAACAACTGAGTCAAAGTATGGTAACTTAAATGCTAAGAGCAGAGCTTTAATTTGTCTCACTGCCAGCAGCACATCTCACAATGGTGCAAAGGTGTAGTGAGAAGAACACAAACTTAAGCAGCTTCCTTCTCTGATGTTACTGTCTTGCAATGAAAGAATAGTCCCCAAAGAACCCAGTAAAGCCATAGAAAGGGAGTTGTTTTTTTTTTTTTTCCTGCATTATTAAGCAGTAGCAACTAAAAATGAACAGTAAAACAACTGCTGTGAAAAATAATGCTTTGCTTTTAAATAGTGAGTTGTGTTCAAAAGCTTTGTTAGAATTAGCATTGAATATATACTGTTGCTTAAATTAACTTGCTGCATGCTATGATTATTCTGATAATGAGTATCTGTCTCTCTTCATGTTGCTGCTCCCTTCACAAAGGTTCCCCTCTGTTTTCAGAGATGCCAAACACGCTTTGCCTCAAGTTGTCTGACTAAATAACATTCAATCAAATTCACTCACTGTCAGCTTAAGATTTACCTCTTCCGCTTCACTTTTGCACTTGAAAGCTTGTCACTTTCTGCAGCTTTATCTGTTGGTCTAATAAAAGATTTTATTTCTTGCGTTCCTTAAGAATCAAATTAAATCCTAAAATCTGAGTGAGCTTATAAAGTGCACGATTGGAAGATAAAGAATGTACTATTTTTCCTTATCCCCCAAGATTTTTTAAATGCTTTATTCCATCTAATCTTGTCAGAGCACCTGCTTTAGAGATTGTTTGGTGTTTAAGAAGCTGTAAGCTCAGCCCAGGAGAGCTTTGTGTATCTCCCTGCTTTAGGACATGCCCCTACCTTACTCGTGATTTCTTGAATGGAGCAGATGCCCTCAGTCACTGCTGACAAAGTATAAACTGGCTGTTATGTTGATGTCTTTCAGAACAACGCGGTTCGCCTCTTTCCCAGATTATCTGGTGATTCAGATCAAGAAATTCACTTTTGGTCTGGATTGGGTGCCCAAAAAGCTTGGTAAGAAATACAGAGCATATTGGTACAAGGCATCATAAATGGGTATTGTGATCCTTGCTCCACAGAGGAAAGTAACTACCCCAAGAGGAGCTGCAGGCCAGCATGTTGTATCCCCAGTGACTTACCCTTCTAGAGCTCCCAGCAGTGTCCTTTTGTTTCTGCCTTTGACTGAGCAAACCCTCTGTCTTGTAGATGTGTCCATTGAAATGCCGGAGGAGCTGGATATCTCTGCACTGCAGGGGACGGGGCTGCAGGATGGAGAAGAAGAAATGCCAGACATTGCACCCCCACTGGTGACACCAGATGAGCCCAAAGGTAGCCTGGGGTTCTATGGCAACGAGGACGACGACTCCTTCTGCTCCCCTCACTTCTCCTCTCCGACATGTTAGTGATTCTCCTCCTCTCTTCCTGATGCCTGATTCATTTCCTTGCTCTCCTTGTCTTGTCTCCTTTCCTAGTGGTTTCAGACTTTTCCTGTCCCTCTGTCTGTGAATATCAGCTGCCGCCCTTGCATGTGAGGGTGTTATGCGAGGGAGTTTGTTAATTGCCGCACTGTGGGAGATGAGAATGTGGCATGTCTTGTGCATTTAGAAGGGGTAGAGCTGAGACTGACATAAGATTTACCTGGCAGAAGTATCTAGACAAACCATAGCACAGGGCAGGGGTTGAAGGCTAGGAAATGGCCAGCGCTGCTGAGTTAATGAGGTGAATGAATCCCCGTGTTCCCTGGAGTGCAGCTGTGTGAAACCATGTATCTGAAAAAAGATCTTGAGGATGAGGAGAGCAGAGTGAGGAAATGGCTTGGGAAGCTGTATGGGACTGCACAAAACAGTGCAGGCACGGCTTGGGTGGGAGTGGGCGGCTCTAATCTCTGTCTTCTCACAGCCCCCATGTTGGATGAGTCGGTGATTATCCAGCTAGTGGAGATGGGCTTTCCCATGGATGCTTGCCGCAAAGCTGTGTATTACACAGGGAACAGTGGGGTTGAAGCTGCCATGAACTGGGTCATGTCACACATGGACGATCCAGGTAGGAATGAGATCACATGGCCATGGAGAAAGTGCATCTGGGTCATGTCTCACTTCCTATTCCATTGCAACAGTGGAAAAACCAGTCATTTGAACCTCAGACTGTGTCCCTTTGGGGGCTGTGTTTTGTTTCCTGCTGCAGATTTTGCTAACCCGCTAGTTCTCCCCGGATCCAGTGGACCAGGGTCGACTATCGCCTGTCCAGACCCTCCATCAGAAGACAGTGTGGCCACCATTGTCTCCATGGGCTTCTCCCGGGACCAGGCTATGAAAGCACTTAGAGCAACGGTGAGGGGCACGGGTGACATCAAAGCCAAATAGTTTTCTAAGGAATAGGCTTTTGCAAGACTTTTCCTTTGCCTTCCAGAACAACAGCCTGGAGCGTGCAGTGGATTGGATCTTTAGTCACATTGATGACCTTGATGCAGAAGCTGCTATGGATATCTCAGAGGGGCGCTCGGCAGCAGAGTCCATCTCTGAATCTGTTCCTGTTGGTCCTAAAGTGCGCAATGGGCCTGGAAGTGAGTTTTCCAAGCAGAATGAATGGGGTGCAAGGTCATCCAATCTAATCGGTGCAGTAAATCCATAGGTATCAGTGGCAGCAGCTCCCACAGAGCTGAAGGGGAGCGGGGAGGAAAAGGAGAAGGGTGGCAATGTAGGGGCCTAAACCCTTCAGCATGGGGATTAGTTGGAAGCTGATAAGAGTGAGGCCAAGGAGGTGCTGTCAAATGAAAGACAGGAAGGACTGTGCTTCTTTCTCCCATATTCTGATCTTTGGTCTCATTGAGAAACCAAGTTCCAATCCATTTGCAGAACTCTAATGCCAATGCAGTTTTGCCCCTGGTCTCTATAGGGAGGTGGAATTCCTGCCACTACCCATTCACTGCCTGAGCCAAACGAGCTTGGAAGAGAAAGGGCTCAGTGGAAGTTGTCATCTTGTGTTTCATTGCACATTTGGCCTCAAGTCACTCGCACTTGACTGGGACCCACGTTTAAGTTATTACCTAGGAGAGCTTCCATCAGATCTCTGAGTTCTCTAGAGGGCCTTGCACAGGTCTGTGGCACCTTTATCTGATACCTCTTTTCTCTTCCTCACAAGAATATCAGCTGTTTGCCTTCATCAGCCACATGGGCACTTCGACTATGTGTGGTCACTATGTTTGTCACATCAAGAAAGATGGCAGGTAAGAGGGGATTTGACATAAGCGGTCTCTGAAGTACGGCTTTAAGCCACTGTTCTGCCCTATTTCTTCTTGTGATGGCGAACAGAGAGAAGCCAGCTGGCAAAGAGGCTCACGTAGCATCTTTGCCATACAAAAGGGGGAAGCTGAGGAACGCTGTTATGTGTTGCAGGTGGGTGATCTACAACGACCAGAAGGTCTGTGCTTCTGAGAAGCCCCCCAAGGACCTGGGCTACATCTACTTCTATCAGCGGATCCCCAGCTAGAACAGCCTCTCGCTGTGTGTGGAGGGGGGGAAAGCGGGCCCGAGGCGAGGAAGGGGAGGGTGGGGGCGGTCAGAGCAGGGCCCGCCTCCCCTGCTCCTCATACTCGCTCTTCCCTTCCCGTCCTCGCAGTGGGACGCTCAGGGGAGCCGTGTTCCACGCCGGGCTGCGGCCGGAGCCCCTGAGGTTGGCAGCGAAGGGGGTTGTGAGGGTGGGAATGTCCCTTCGCTCCCTGCAGCCGCTGCTCGGCTCTGCCCCGGGGGGGGACGCCGGCTGCCGGTGTCCCGCAGGGGCAGGTTGTGCATGTGGCTCGGGCCGTGCTTTCTGCCTGCCCTCCCGGGGAGGGGGCAGCACGGGAAGCGGCGCGGGCCGTGAGCGGTGCCCCCTCCCTGCGTGCCCTTCACATGCCAAAATACACGAGGGACAAAATAAAAGTCAAAATACGGCCTTGTCGGTGTGTTCTGTGCAGCTGCGGCCCCGGCAGCCCCAGCTCGGGCACTGCTACGAGCTTCAGGACGGAGAAGGGAGGTGACGTGCCTCTGAGAACGGCCGCAGCCAGCTCCAAAAGGAGACTGCCAGGGCCCCGGGGGTGGGAGGGAAGAGCTACCGGGGGTGGGAGGAGCTACCGGGGGGCCGGGCCTTGCGCAGTGCCGGGCTATAAAACCAGTCACCGCGGGCTCCGTGCCGTTGCCGACCTTCCCCCCGTGCTGGTGACCGTGTGCTCCCCTCGGCCCCGCCATGGCTCCTAGGAAGTTCTTCGTGGGCGGCAACTGGAAGATGAACGGCGACAAGAAGAGCCTGGGCGAGCTCATCCACACGCTGAACGGCGCCAAGCTCTCGGCCGACACCGGTGAGGGAGGGAAGGAGGGCGGCAGGGCGCGGCCGCACGTAGCGCACGTCCCGCGCGGCGGGGCCCGGCCGGGGCACGGGAAATGTCAGGGGGCGGCCGGGGCCGAAACCGAACCCCGCGGCGGGGCTAAAAATACCGCGACACCGGATCCCGGCCGCTGAAGGGCACGGCGTCCAGCCCCCTACTGCCGGATGCGGGCGGCCTCCGTCCGCCGGCGCCGCGGGGATCTGCGGGCCCGGCCCCGCGCGGATCCTGCGGTGGGCGGTGAGGGGCCTCTGCGCAGCATCGTCCCCCACGGCCTCGGCCTGCAGCCCCTTCTCTGTGCCCGGGGTCGGGGCCATGATGTGGAGGCTGAGGGCACCGTGCTACTGGAGCGGGTTCCCGGAGCGTGCCTGGCCTGCCGAGCTGCCATACCCGCTGTAATCCACGTGTAACCCGACGCTGCCCTTTTCTCCCCGGTTCAGCCTCCTCGGTTCATTCCTGCCCGGTTTCTCGGCTGGGATCTTTCCAAGGGATTCTGTGAGGCCTGGCTTTCTGCCCACCCCCGCCCCCCCCTCTTTCTGGCCCCTGGAATTAGTTTCCCCTCTGCTGTCGAGTCATCAGATAGTAGGGAGGATGTTCCGACTTGGTGTGGTCCCCAAATGTCAGCGAGGGCAAGCTGAGCCTCCACCAAATGGAGGGGGCATGAGAAGGGGGAGGGGTGGCCTCTCAGGGCTGGGCTATGGGGCCAAAGGTTGTGTGCAGTTTGTTTCCCTTGTCCTTCCTATGGGTGACTTTTGTGCCTTACAGAGGTGGTTTGCGGAGCCCCTTCAATCTACCTTGATTTTGCCCGCCAGAAGCTTGATGCAAAGATCGGACTTGCAGCACAGAACTGTTACAAGGTACCAAAGGGTGCTTTCACGGGAGAGATCAGGTGAGCCCAAAATGAAGATTAAAGCCAGCACTATTTTGCAAAGTGAGTTTCATCAAGTGATGCGAGTCAATACCTTCATCTGCTTTCTCATCAGCCCAGCAATGATCAAAGATATTGGAGCTACATGGGTGATCCTGGGCCACTCAGAGCGGAGGCATGTTTTTGGAGAGTCTGATGAGGTGAGAGCCTGGAGCGCAGAGGTGGTACCCAACAGATAATGCTGTGAAGGCTGGAGTGAGCAGTTGGAGGGAAAGGTGGGTGATACAGGAGCAGGTCTGACTGCCGCTTACCTTGTTTCCATCCCCAGTTGATTGGGCAGAAGGTGGCTCATGCTCTTGCTGAGGGCCTTGGTGTCATCGCCTGCATTGGAGAGAAGCTGGATGAGAGAGAAGCTGGCATAACGGAGAAGGTGGTCTTTGAACAGACCAAAGCCATTGCTGGTAAGGGAAGATAATTGACTCTTATTATTATTATGGACAGCTGGGAAGTAGCCATTTTGGCCATAACTGTCTGTTCCTGGCCTTCAGATACATAGCTACATTATTAACAAACAGTGGTCAGGTTATTAAAAGGTCTGCCTGTTCCAGGAAGCTTTTTTTCCAGATCGGCCCTTCCCAACATGAGGTACTGCACTCATGTCTACTTTCTTCTTTCCTCTCAGATAACGTGAAGGACTGGAGTAAGGTGGTTCTTGCCTATGAGCCAGTTTGGGCTATTGGAACTGGTAAAACTGCTACTCCCCAACAGGTAACAGCAAGGGCAAGGTGACTGATGAAATGAATGTGTGACCCCACTCGAGGTCTCCCTGGAGATGGAACAAGGTTCCTTCTTTGGAAGGGAGCTGTATGCAGGATGGTTCAGACTCCGGTTCCTATTTCATTTCAGGCTCAGGAAGTTCATGAGAAGCTGAGAGGCTGGCTCAAAAGCCATGTGTCTGATGCTGTTGCTCAGTCAACTAGGATCATTTATGGAGGTAAATGAGTCTAGGCCCTTTGAGGCTGCACTTACTTTGCTCACTGCTGTCGTACAGCATGCTCTGCTCTGCTGATGAGGAAACATGAGACTTAACATGAGCATGAAGAACCACTTACTAGCTTGGGAGACAGTCTTACCGTTTACAGAATAAGAGGTGGCTGGTACCTTGCAGGTTTTACCTCCTGCGTTATTGCCATTTTGGATTTGCTATGTCTGAACTCTTAATCCTGTTCCCTCTTCAGGTTCAGTCACCGGTGGCAACTGTAAGGAATTGGCCTCTCAGCACGATGTGGATGGCTTTCTTGTTGGTGGGGCTTCTCTCAAGCCAGAGTTTGTGGATATTATCAATGCAAAACATTAAAGCAGCCTGTGAGGAGCAGTCCCTTACGGTTAAGAGCAAGAAACTGAAGCAAGAAGGGACCTTTTGTTGCACATCTCTTGGTACAGAGGCTTCTTCTGAGGCTTTCCCCCACCACCACAATTATTGTTGTAGCTGTGCTGCTAACCCCCACCACCTTGTTGGAGTCCCATTAGTGTGAACCCATCTTCCTTTCTGAACTGGCAAAATCCTCGGTTATCTGGCAAGCTGTTAGAGCCCACAGTCAACCTGGCTCTTGCCTCTCTCTCTCTTTGCAGACCTGCAGGGAGGGAGGGCCACTAGTACTGGGGGGAGGAAAAAGGAACCACCATCTTCTGCATCCTTCAGCTCCATCTGCAAGGAGCCTGGCAGCTTAGACCCTTGTGAGACACCTCACCAATGTCCTGTACTGAACAATAAATGAAAAGACAAAAAAACCCTGCGTGTCCTGGTTCTTATTCAGAAGCAGTTAAGGACAAGGTGTATACAGATGAAGTACTTTGGGGGTCGATAGTTACAGGGAGTGCAGTGTGTTTGGGAGTTCTGCTTTTGTGGGGTTTTAGAACCCTGCTACCAGCTCTGCTGTCAGTGCTGCCTGGAGAGAGGGGACCAGGAGAGTGACCTACATGGGGAAAACAGATTGAGATGTGCATCACACTCGCTGTATTCAGGAGGATAGAATAAAAGCTCCGAACGATCACGAGCCGGAACACACGGGGCCTGGGGAGGCGGATCCGCCGTTGCCCGTCAGCGCGGCGCTGTGGGAGCGGTGCCGGGGCCCGCCCCCGTTTCCAAGGCAGCGGCGCGGCCTGGCGGGCACGGGGCGCTGTGAGCCGTCGGGAGCGGGTCGAGGAGATGGAGGAGCTGAGCGAGGAGGAGGAGTCAGTCGGTCAAGAGGGGGGGGAGGATGAGGAGAAGCAGGGAGGAGAGGAAGAGAAGCAGGGAGAAGGAGAAGAGGAGGAGGAGAAGCAGGTGAGGAGGCGGTGGGGGCAGCTGGCCTTGAGCCCCCCCCCCCCCCCCCCAAAACCGCCATTTCACCTGTGTTGTGCTCTCTCCCTCAGGAGCTGGTCCCGTGTCCCCTGACGGAGGAGATGCTGAAGGAGGGTCTCTCCCTCCTCTGCAAAACTGGCAACGGCCTGGCACACGCCTATGTGAAGTTTGAAGCCAAGTATAAGTGAGTGTGCAGCATATGTGCAGGAAAAGGGATCCTCCTCCTCACCAGTCTGTGTAGCCACCAATTGGCTGCATGGCCGCACCTAAGGCCACCAGAGACTAGACTGTGGGGCAGGAGTGTCACAGGGCACATTCTCGACCTGCCTCCCTCCCAGCCTGTGCTCAGCTTAGCCCTGAGCTGGGCACTGCTGCCACGGTAGCCAGACACATGGATCTGTGGGGCACAATAGTGACCCCTAGGCTCGAGGGAGCCTATCAGCTGCTCTGAACTGTGATCTCTTAAGGGGATCTGAGCAGAACACCCTCACTACAAACAGTCCAAAAAAATTCCATTAAGCATCTCTGCATATAATTGATTAACATACACTCACACAATTATAATTTAAAATTATAATGCCACAATTGCCATGGGACAGTTTGGAGCTCTAGCCCCATGAGTACACCCAAAGAACTCTAGATGTAGCAGGCCTCACAAGGTAAGACCAGTCTAGGTGACTACTGGCTTTTTCCTGCTAGTAAAGTCTAATGATTTACACACAGCCCTGGATTGCCCCACCCCCCCAGGCTTGCCTTCTTTCTACTCTCATTCTTCCCTCTCCTGACAGCTACAGTTCAATGGGAAGAAGTACTGTCTGTGCCAGGAAGGAAGGTCCTCTCGCTGGCATTCAGCCTTGCTTACAGCATCTTTAGCCTGTCCCTATTGCCTGCCCTTATCCTCCTTCACATAAGGCTTCATAGGACAGCAGGGAGGTGGGAGAAGGGGCCCTCCTTCCCACCATAGTGAGAAGCAAACTGAAGGCTGGTAGCAGGGGAGGAAGTGAGAGGTGATTTCTTCACTTTTTCCTTTCCACAGGGACTTGACAGACATCAGCCTCCTTGAAGGCTTCATTCACCTGCGGTATGTGGATTTGTCAGACAACAAGCTGCAGGATTTGTCTCCATTGAGCAATTTAACCCACCTGCTTTGGCTGAAGGTGGATGGGAATCTACTTACCAGTGCACACATGCAGGAGCTTCCCTACCTCCAGGTCATCAGCTTTGCTCACAACCAAATCAAGAATATGGAGGGTATTACTCACCCGCACTTGGCCAGCCTCAGCCTTAAAGGTGGTACAGACTACTCTCTTCATTATTATACACATAAAAAACTTGTTGAGTGGTATTAACTCTCATTATTTCTCCATCCTCTGGTACTCAGGAAATAAAATCCAGGCAGCAATGGGTCTGAATGCACAAGCATTGTATAGCCTGCGTGTCCTGGAGCTGCGAGGAAACAAGCTAGAGAATACAGCAGGGCTTCGCCTTCCCAAGCTCAAGAAACTCTATCTGGTAAGGAATCAGCCAGCTTGGGAAGTGAGGCTGAGGTGCTGCAGAGGTTGGCACCTTCAGTCAGCGGGAGGAGGGAAGACACTGTCCCATTCCAAACATCATAGTGTACACGCTAGCCTATTCAGTTCAGTCTTCACAGCCTGAAAGGAACTGATTTCAGAGAGCTAAAAAGGTAAAGGTCTCTCCTTTGGGATAGATCCTTCTATGATGTCTATTCAAATAGTGCATAGGCAGTAGCAGCTGACCAGTACTTGTTCTGCAGAGAGCAGGGAGACTGGCAGTGTTTGGTGTGTTGCATTCTCCCTTTGCAGGCACCTAAGGGAGAGCAGCGTTCTCTCCCTGTCAGCATTAGGCAAGGTCACACTCCATGTCTCCCAGGAACGTGAAGGTCAGTGGGGAAAGCAGTAAGTGTTCTCTGGATGACACGTAGGAAGGTGATCACAGAACATAGACTGCTTTGGGTTGGAAGGGACCTTCAAGATCTTCTAGTTCCAACCTCCCTACTGTAGATAGGGATGCCTCACACTAGACAAGGTTGCTCAAAGACCTGTCATACCTGGCCTTGAACACCTCTAGGGAGGGGGCATCCACAGCCTCCCTGGGCAACCTGTTTCAGTGTCTCACCACCCTCACAGTAAGGAATTTCTTCCTAGTATCTAAATGTACCTTCTTCCAGTTTAAAGCCATTTCCCCTCATCCTGTCACTACCTGCCCTTCTAAAAAGTCTCTCCTGAGCTTTCCTGTAGGCCCCCTTCACATACTGGAAACCTGCTATTAGGTCCCCTCGGAACCTTTTGTTCTCCAGGCTAAAGAGCCCCATCTCTCAGCCTGTCCTCGTAGAGAAGGTGCTCCAGCCCTCCAGGCTCACTTCTCAGTTAATAATAATATGAAATAACTTTCTGCCTATTCAGTCCACACTTCTACATGTACATTTTCCTATTTGAGGTCTCTATCTAACCCAATACCTATAGCCAGCAGCTCTTTCTCCTCTCTGATGGGCCTCATTGAGTATGGGTATAGCAGCACAGATATACGGTTCACATCTTGGGCTGCCAAAAAAGAAACTGATTCAATATCTCATTGAAACTAAGAAGAAGCAATTTTCTTCTCCTGTAAACAGTTGCTTTAGGGAACATTTACTGCTTGAGACATAAATGAAGAAAGTATGTTGGCTTACTCCTATGAATCACACAGTACTATGGCTTGCAAAGACTTGATAGTGGTCCCAAGTCATTACTTGTGCAAAAGCAATTAGAGATGATAAAAGGTTTTGAAAAGCTACAGGGTTTCTTTTCATCAGTACTCCCTGGCAGAAAGCACAGTGGAGATTGCGAGCTGAGGTTGTCTGCTATTCTCTGATGTAAAGCTGAAGTCTTAGAACTATGGGTGCTGGAAGGAGGGATGAAGTGGCTAAGTCACTAGGTACAGTATAGAAATTCTGATTAAAACAAGTCATGTTAGCAGGAGTTAAACAACAGTAACACTTGTATTTAAAGTGGGAGACAGAATTCCTGAGCCACACATCTGAAGCAGGCAAACTGTAGGATGAGATTATTAAAACTACAACAACTGATTGGAATGTTGTGGGCTTGAATTTGTTTCCCACGTTCACCTGCTTATCAAATCATTCTGGAGGGGGATACCTCCCGGTACTGCTTTGCTCTCTGTAGAAACGTGTTGGTGTTACATGGTCCATAGGTAGATAAAGCCGATGTTGCAAGGGCAGGGTTCAGCGCACCCATCAAATAGGAATTCAAAGGTCAGCTTAAAGTAACTGAATCAAATTTGGTTAATATATGACATAGTTTCAGCATTCACAAAGTTCTGCCCACCGGCAGGAAAACTAAAGGCTGATTGTGAACCACGTGGTGCCTCAGTCAGCATCCATTTTAGGTTCAGTGCTGTGCGAAGGGTAGGTCTGTGTTACTTCATTGTGCAGTACTGCTGACAAAGGCTAGCTACAGCATGGGCAACGTATTGTATTAGCTTCCACTAAGAAACGATAGCTTGCATGGCTGGAGTCTTTCAAACTCTTTGCGCTGGTGTAATGGAGCAAGTGGGAGTGATAGTAGGTTGCTATTCATTTCACACACTAGTGGTCTGTGAGCTCCCCACCCTGATTCCGTCATCAGCTCCTGATTTCCTCCTCTCCTATCCTACCAGCTGAGGCTGTTCCCCTTCTGTTAGATTTGGGCATTGACTACATCACTGCTTGGGTAACAACAACATCATCCTCATCCTCAATACAAAACATGCCACAGTGATAGCTACTATGGAGAACATTAGCACTATCTCGGTTGAAACTAGGATAGGAGCCTCCCTCCCTGTGTCCTGTTCGGGTATCTGCATCCTTAGGGACTACAACCCTAAGCCACAATCACAAGTGATGTTCTGCTTATCTCTGGGTTGAAAGATGTGGTGCTAAGAAGCACTTAAACCAGATGTCAGGCCCTGCTTTTCTGAAACCTCTGTCAGGATCATGCAGCCCGCTTCTGGTCGTATGCATTTTGATAGTAGATTTCTCCCATAAAAGAAGGAGCTAAACTGGAAGTTCACTGGACTCTTGGAGTTAGCCTGGTTGTAAGCATGGTGCTGCATGGAGACTTCCAAAGGTCCTTTCCCATCTGACTCTTTGTGAGCGTAACCAGCATCCTGATCAGGTACAAGTGAGAGCTGCAGACGTGTTCTCAAGGTATTCTGTCCTCTGTCTCTACAATTCCAGTACAATTCCTGGTTTGGCTTCTGGCCATACTATGTGTCACTGCCAGGAAGGCTCCCTGTGTTGTTGTGTATGTATGATGTCCTGCTTCAGAGGTTGCTTGGCAGTGCTAGGAAGTCTGAAGAGTAGAAAGAGCTTAACAGGCCAGAAATAACTATTTCCTTTGCCATGTCTGCCTTTTTGTTTTAATTCTCACTTCCTACATCCCTGCTTAGGCCCAGAATACCATTAAGAGCCTTGAAGGCCTTGAGGCACTAGAGCAGCTATCAACCCTGCACCTGCGTGATAATGAGCTTGGGACCCTGGATGGATTCTCTAGCAGCATGAAGTGCCTGCAGTACCTCAATCTACGGTGGGTCCTCCCTGCTTTGTGTCAAGACTAAACAGCAGTTAATCAGGCTGTACTCCTATCTTTAGGATTTTCTGCTTTCTCTAGAAGCTGGAGACCTGATGGGTACAGGTTGGGTTCATCTTTACTGCTTTTGACTGGTGTTCAGGGCTCAGTTTTCTACCAGTTTCCCACCTCTCGGTAAAGATCTGCCTCTCCAGTTGCTCTCAGACCCTACACCATACCTTTAAAATCTTGCTGTTACTCTTTGTTCCATCCCCCTCTGCTTCTCCTCCATGTCCTGGCCATGACCACCAGTGTCCTTTTCTTCCAAGCACTTGCTGTACAGGGGGTTGGCATTGTCAGACAGTTCAATGCACCGAACACAAAGAAATCCTTATTGTTATGACTTATACGGATCTCTTTCACCTGCACATTGTGCTGGCTTTTCTTTAGGAACAATGCGATCAGTAGCTTGCAGGAAGTGGCAAAACTGCAGGTGCTCCCCATGCTGCAGGTCCTGGTGCTGATGGACAATCCATGCGCTGACGATTCAAACTACCAGCAGGAGGTTCTGGACCAGCTGCCAAACCTGAAGCGTCTCGACAAGGAACCAGTTGAGCAAAATTAGCATGCAGAGGCGAATGGAATATGTTAGAAAAGGCAGGAAGAAGAAAAGGTATGAACAAGGATGTGAAAGACATAAGATCAGATGTGCTGTTCAGCCCCTCCTCCTGTGGGTTGCATGATGAAATAGCTGAGAGAGGTCAGTCCCAAGGGCAGAGCAGCCTGCAACAGAAAACAGGCTTCACAGCCTGATGGCCATCCCTGGTCCCAGCAGCACAAGTGAGGGGTGAAAGAGGAAAAGAAGCCAGGCATGGAGTCATTTCAGTTCTCCCTCTGTCCTTCTTCAGGAAATAGAGGTACCTCTGCAAGGTGATGTGACCAAGTGACCACCAGTTCAAATCCCTGTTCCCTGTGAAGATGTGGGGATGCATCTATCCATAGAGCAAAGCTACAGATACGAGGTTCACCTCATTTTGCCTGAAGAAGAGAGGAGTGTCCTGGCTGCTGCCTTCAGTTACCGCAGTGTTTTTACAGTCTCTGCACGTACATACTCCAAGTAGTCCCAAGAGGGGAAAAGGGGGGTTACAAACGTTGTGCTTTGATTTATGGCTCGCAGAAATTCTACGTGATTTTCTTATTTGGATAAAAATCTGTAATGAGCCTAGAGTGTCTGCAATTGTTTATCCTGCCCACCCACTCCTATTCCCTATCTCTCTCGCCCTCATCTGTCTGTGTCCGTCCCCTGTCTGTCTCTCTCTCTTTCTCTCTCCATCCTCTACGTGCTGTTTGCAAAGCTTTGCTAAATCCTGACTCATCGCAGCTTTGGGTCACATGCTGTTGTCCCGGCCCTATCAGGGGCGTCTCCATCCTGCTGCTGCCGCCGCCGCCGTTGGCTTAGAGGACACATCATCTCCCCTTGAGGTCCTGCATCCCTTCTCAGCTCCGTCCTCTCTCCTCTCTACCAGCACTTTCTCAGTCTCTCGTTCACCCCTGCTTTAGGAAGGTAAGTGTCCCCCCCCCCCCGTTGCCAGCCGCCCCCTCCCCTCACTGCATGCGTGCCTCTGCTCCCCGCTCCGTGCCCTCCAAACCCTACACGCACTTGTGTCCCTGTAGGAAAGGACCGTAGTGAGCGGCATTAGCGATTAAACTCCTCTCACTTCCTCCACCTGCTCCTCCCACCCGTTTCTCCTCACCCCCACCCTTCTCACTTCTCTTTCCTATTTTAATTTCAGGTACTCCCTCCTTCCCCATCCCCGGCGAGCATCAGTTCAGATACGAGGCTGGGGAAAGGGGGGAGTTGGGGGGGGGGCAACCGACAAGCATAGGGGGCTGCTTCCAAGGGCACTGCGGGGAGATGCTGAGATGGAGCTTTACCTGGGGGAGGGGACTGGCTGTAGCGTGAGGTAAAGCTCGCTGGATATTGCTGTGGAAAGGACCCAACCTCAGAGCAGACCTCTCCCAAACTACTGTGTCGACGCAAACACGGGAGCGCAGCCCAGTCCCGGGGAGAAGGAGGGAGGAGGAGGAGGGATGTTTTCATATCACCGCCCCACACCGCGCAGGGTGAGGGGGGGCAGCAGGGAGAGGAGGTGACAGTCAAGCGAGCGAGAGCTGCAGCAGCCACGACACTGCAGCAGTGCGGGCTTCCTTGGGAGCAGTGCCTGGCCGGGGGGGGTGGCAGCTGCACCGGGTTCCCAGCATGCAGGACTGCTGGCTGTGCCTCGGGGAGAGGTCTCTGCAGTGCTGGCCTGCTGGGAAGGCAGGGGGCATTGCTGCAGGGGGCATTGCTGCAGCAGGGTCAGGCAGTGCCCTGGTGGTTTGCGCCGCATGCAGCCGTGCCCGTGGGAGGCACTGCAGCAGCGCCATGCCACGGTGCCCTGCTCAGCCCCTGCTTGAGAGAGGCAGCCCAGCCTTCAGCCTAGCTGCTCTTCTCACTGTGTCAATGGGTTTCCGACTATGGCTCTGTCCCAATCCCTTATATCCCGGCTTATCCGCCTCTGACCTGCTTTCAGGACAGTGCAGCTGATGCTGGGGATTTCAGAGTGGTTCAGCAGAGGCCAAGCAGAGGGGGACATGGGGAAGCCACAGAAGTGGAGAAAAGGTTGTCGAGAACTAAAAAGGAATGAAAAGATCCAGTAAATGATGGGATGGACCCAGCTGGGTTGGATTTGGTCTTGTCTTTTGGCATCCTTGGAGCTGGCTCAAACAGGGGTAGGTGAATGTAAGCAGAGGGATGTAACCAGGGCCAACATGTAAGCACTGCATCTGGCACTGGTCTTGTCAGACCCCTGCTGTGCCGTAGGTCGTTTTAATAGGGGCATGGGCAGGGCACCGTTGTGAAGAAGCTCACAGCTGTGCAGGCATGGCTCTGGAGGAAGCTCCTGCAGTGCGGGCCAGATGGCGTGAGGAGTGCTGCCAGTGTGGCTGAGGGAGATCCTAGCCCACATGGGCACTGTGGAGGGCCCTGCCGAGGTTCCAAAGAGCCCTGGTTTCCCCCATTGAACCTCCCCAGCACTGCAAGCTTTTGCTGACACTTCAGAACAGTGTGATTTCCCCATGCCCTGTGATTTCCCAAGGGCCGTGGGACTGGGAACTGACTCTCGCTTCCCCAGCCTGTTTCTTAGCCCTGCTCTTTGCCATGATACCCTATTTGCAGCACCCCCCCCAACAAACACAGGTGTGCTGAGAGCCCATGTCAGCTCTCAGATCTCTCAGATATCTCAGCTCTCTTGCCCACAGACCAAAGCATCAGAACTGAGCATGTCCTTTCCTCTCCTCTCCACAGAGTCACCATGGCAGTCGAGAGGATCCATGCCCGAGAGATCCTGGATTCTCGTGGGAACCCCACCGTGGAGGTGGACCTGTACACACACAAAGGTATGGGGCGAAGATGAGAGGTGAAAGTCCTGCCTTACTGAAGGGGCTGGATGTGCACCGAGCAGGGAGGATCTCCCATTGAAGGTGCTCCAGTGAGCAACCAGAGACATCAGGCCAGGGAGACAGATCTCCTGGCGTCTACCTGTGGTCCTGCATGACATGCACAGCGACTGCTGACTGCTGTGCATCTGGCTTGCCCCATGTCTGATTATAGCAGGGACAATTAGTTTCTTCAAAACAGATGTATTTACCTTCTTATCCTATCCACACAGTGCTCTCCTGCAGCTATACTTTCACTCCTGGGGCACATTTGGAAGTGCTTCTATGGCCACGCTCTTGAGGTTGAGGGAATATTTGTTTCTGAGATATGTGGCTCTGTCCTTTCCTTAAAGTAGAATACGGACAGATGCATGAGGGCTTTCCTTCCTTTTAATCCTCTGCTCTACTCACACCCGTGTTTTACTGTCTGACAGGCATGTTTCGAGCGGCAGTGCCCAGCGGAGCATCCACTGGTATCTATGAAGCACTGGAGCTACGAGATAACGACAAGTCCCGTTTCCTTGGAAAAGGTGGGGAGGTGTCTGCCCCACACCCTGTACCTGGGGCTGCTTCACGTGGGGCTACCACTCATCCACTAATGAAACATGCCCTCCATGGGACCATGCAGGCACAGACCCAGTGTCAAGTGAAATATCAGGCCTCGATCTTCCCTCCCTGTTTCCCCTCTCAGCCTTTCTATTGGTCTTCTCCCTCCCTCTCTTCATTCTCTTCTTTGCCTCAACCTTTGTCTCTCTCCTTCTTTCTCTGTCTATTCCCTTATTTAGGGGTCCTGCAGGCCGTGGATCATATCAACAGCACTGTCGCCCCAGCTATCGTGGGCTCTGTAAGGATTTCTCTTTGTTCTTCCTTATTGACTGCTTACTCCGTTCCGTCTCTTTCCACCTGATCTCTGTTTCTGCCTTTCTTCATCTCACTGGGTTGACAGATGTAGTGCTGCTCTCTGTGAACCCAGGCACACCCCTCCTGCCTCCATGGCTGTATGCAACCGCAGGGATCTTTCCTCTGGGTGGAAAGGAGTTAACCCTACCTGGCTCACTGCTGCACCTGTACCACCTACCCTTTCCCCTCCTTTCTTTCTGTAGAGCTCTCTCCCTTTTTCAGATGTGCTCCTCCTCACTTAATCTCATCCACACGTCTGCATCCTCACACCCATTTGTCCTCCCCTCTCCTCCAGCATTCATAGTGTGGTGAGCAATGACTGTACCCACGCAAGGTTTGACAGCCCCCCCAGCACAGTCTGTGAACTTACAGAGCTGTGGTGTTACATCTGTAAGCCCTTTATGGGACCTGCTCTGAAGGGAGTTGAGCTGATGTCACACACTGAAAGCCACACAGCTTGTGAGGAGCCTGACTGAGAGCCCAGCAATCCTCACCCCTTAGAACTTTGTGTAGTGTTGGGAGGCCCCCCTTGTTGTCCCTAACACTGCTCCCCGGCTCACTCCCAGGAACGGCTCCATCTAGTTCACATGCGCTTTCTTGGGGTTGAGCATGCACTGTTATGCCTAGCTTATCTGTAGCCATAGCACCACAAAGCTCCATGGAAGCTGCCAAAAAGCTGGATAAATCCTCACGTGAGTGCTATGTGTCGAACTCTGCGTGGCCAACCTGGGCTGCTGTTGGTCCCTTATCCAATGCGGGTGCATCTACACCGCACTGCAGTAACATCATCATGGTTACCTTACTCAACTATATGCCAAGGCGCTAATTTCCAGAGCTTTGTGTGTATATATTCCCCCACAAGCTGAAAAAGGTCCATGTACCCTCAGCTTCTCCATCAACACCTCCTTCCTCGTGTGCCAGAGCCAACGACTCTTCTCAACATCCCCTTCTCAGGAACTCTTTCTTTCCTCCAGGGCCTCTCTGTTGTAGATCAAGAGAAGATAGACAACCTGATGCTTGAGATGGACGGCACGGAGAACAAATGTAATTTGCTATTTATTTTGGTCTGGGGAGTAAAGAGCACAATGGGTGGAGGGAGGGCTGTAGGCTGGTCTGGCAAGGACACTTGCTGGGCAGGGCAGTACCTGAGAACCTCAATGACTTCTTGGTTTTGCTCACAGCCAAGTTTGGTGCCAATGCCATCCTGGGAGTCTCACTGGCTGTGTGCAAGGCAGGAGCTGCAGAGAAGGATGTCCCCCTGTACCGGCACATTGCTGACCTGGCAGGCAACTCCGATCTCATCCTTCCTGTGCCAGTAAGAATCCTCCATCCCTGACTTACTAATTCAGAAGCTTTTAAAGACACCTCAAAGAGTGTGTTTGATAGAGAAGGCAGAGAAGGAAGGGATATAGGACCAAAAGACCAGCTGAATGCACTGTAGGAAGCAAACCAATGACCAGGCTTTCTCTGGGTAGGACTCAAACCAGAATGTCTACTCCTGGAATGGTGTGTAAGGCTCTTCCCTTCTCACCTCCACAGGGGTAGAGGGGAACTGTAAAGGGTTCAGGAAAGGATAAGAGATACATCAGTCATGGGCCAGCTTCTGTAAAAGGAAGGGCTATGTAAACTAGGAGTCATCCATGTGGAAAATAGGAGCTGAGGAGGATACAGATGTTGTGGTGGGGGTTGATTGAGGATCAACCACTCACTCTTGATACAAGAACCACAGGGCATCACGTGAACCCTCTGAGGCACAGTTCAAAACAAGGCTAGTCACAGTGTGAAACTCCCTCACAGAGCATACTGTGGGTGCTAAAATTGTCTTGGGGTTGAGGAAAAATGTCCTAGAAGAGAAGCTGACGTATCCTTGCTGAATGCACAGGTAAATACATACAATCTGGGCAAACTCTGAGAGGGAAACAGGTGGGAAAGTCCTCTCCAGTTGTTTACCGCTATTGGAAGGAGGATTCTAGGCTATATGTGGCTTTGGTCTGACACGCTGCAGCTCATGTGTTATGTTACTCTATGGGATGTGATATACCACCAATAGACATGGTGAGAGCCTTGTCAAAACGGGTTCTTTCAGCTTTAATTCACTTGCAAACTCTTCCAGGCTTTCAATGTGATCAATGGAGGTTCCCATGCAGGCAACAAATTGGCAATGCAGGAGTTCATGATCCTACCTGTGGGAGCTGAGAGCTTCCGCGATGCCATGCGCATTGGGGCTGAAGTCTATCACAATCTCAAGAGCGTCATCAAGGAGAAGTATGGCAAGGATGCTACTAATGTGGGTGATGAAGGAGGATTTGCCCCTAACATCCTGGAAAACAGTGAAGGTGAGAGTTACACAGTGGGATACTCCTGCCTGCAATGGTGTGAGCAAGGCCTTTCTGCACCAGGTCCTTTTGTCCCTTTGGATGTGGCCTCCACAGCTCCTCAGAGTGTTTCTGTTGTGCTCTGGGCTTTGTTCTCTCTCCCTCATTGTGCCATCAGACTCGCAGTGGGGGGCCTTCCTAGGGAGGGTTTCTGCTGGAAGTCAGAGCTCTCCACACAGGCTGACTTTAACTCTCTCCCTTCCAGCTCTGGAGCTCCTCAAGGAAGCTATTGACAAGGCTGGCTACACAGACAAGATCGTCATCGGTATGGATGTGGCAGCCTCTGAGTTCTATCGAGATGGCAAATATGACCTTGACTTCAAGTCCCCAGATGACCCGAGCCGCTACATTTCTGCAGATGAGCTGGGTGACCTCTATCAAAGCTTTGTACGTGATTATCCAGGTGAGCCACTGTGCTTGGCAGCGGTGTTGCAGACGTCACAGGTGCATCTCTACCATTTGGGGGGCATGGAAAGGAAGGTAGCTTTGACTTGTCTCTTCTGTTTTCCATTCAGTGGTTTCCATTGAGGATCCCTTTGACCAAGATGACTGGGAGGCCTGGTCCAAGTTCACGGCCAATGTTGGGATTCAGATAGTGGGAGACGACCTGACGGTGACAAACCCCAAGCGCATCGAGCGAGCTGTTGAAGAGAAGGCCTGCAACTGCCTCCTGCTCAAAGTCAACCAGATTGGATCTGTCACGGAGGCCATCCAAGCGTGAGTCCACCCTGCTGCCACTGTTGTCTGAAAGAGTCAGTGGTGTATCATAGTAAGGTTAAGACTGGTGTCTCTACAAGAGTGTAGGATGCTGAGTGTGGGAGGAGAGGGGGGTCTGGATCTCACCCTGTGCAGGTGGTGGGTATTAGAGTGGCAGCTGCTGAAACCATTTCTTGCTCCTTGCAGCTGTAAGTTGGCCCAGGAGAATGGCTGGGGTGTGATGGTGAGTCACCGATCTGGGGAGACCGAAGACACTTTCATTGCTGATCTGGTTGTAGGACTGTGCACTGGGCAGGTACGTGAAACCTCGGGTGTGCACAGGCTGGCAGGAAAATGAAGGGGTGAGAAGCAGCATCCCTTCTGCTTCTGCCTCTGGGGAAACTGGTGCAAGTCATAGCGGTGTCTTACAGTGTTTGTTTTGGGTAATCCTTTACAGATAAAGACGGGTGCCCCCTGCAGGTCTGAACGTCTGGCTAAATACAACCAGCTCATGAGGTAAGGGGCTCCGAGGGTAGGAAACAGGAGTGAGAATTGAGATTAACTAAATGGAGAAGCCCAAGGGCAGAAGGAGCTTGTGGGGAAAAATGTGAAGGCAAAGTGCAGAGGTGAAAGTAGAGATCTCTGGATCCCTCCTCCTTGGCATGGTGGGATAGCAGCACCCTCCAGCAACAATCCTCCTGGCTGTATGTTATCCCTCCCTCAGGTTCTCTGGTGCCTTCTCTGACTCTTGCTGTCTCTCTCTCCTGCAGGATTGAGGAAGAGCTTGGTGATGAAGCACGCTTTGCTGGACACAACTTTCGCAACCCAAGTGTTCTTTGAACGTTGTCCCCCAGGCAAAGACACCCTTCAACTCTTTCCCACATCACAGACTCTGAACCTTCCCTTCTCTTCACTGCTCCCTTTTTTGCTCTGTCTCCCTTCTCTGCCACCTGGTTTCCTCTCACCTCAGAGCCCCACGAGTTCAGGTATCCCTGGCTAGATATACCCAAGCGAAGGATGAAAAAGAGCTCCACACCCTGTCCCTTGCTTTGGGATCATAAGCATTTCTGGATCTAGGCATTTTGTGTCTTTCGTTCTTGTGTGCATCTGAATCCCTCTGTTCACATATTAGACTATGGGAGCATGCTGCCCAGCGTGTTTACGTTGTACGCCGAAGCATGTGCAGTGAACATATGTGCGTCGGCTGGTGTGTTTGGACAAGTGTCGCACTTGTAGCTGTGTTTGAACGAGTGTCACCAGTGGCTCGCTCTCGTTGTGAGTGTGCGTAGGTGTATGTGTACTGGCCTACAGCATTGCTGTGCCCCAGGTGCATTTGTGCTGAGCCGTGGTGGGACCTAAGTGTCTCTTCCTTCCGTTCTGAGCGCTGTTCTGTGTTGAGCTGTGCTTGGCAGCAGCTTAGTGTTGGGTGAAGAATTGCTTGTCACTGGCCGTGTGTACGTGTGCTGTCAGTCTCCAGGTTGAGCAGCTCTGTGGGTCAGCACGTAGCACTGTGGGGCAATGTATTAAAACACAGTCGTAAACAAAACACACGCTCTCATTTGCTTCTCTTGACCTTTTCCTCTGTTTCCATCCCTCTTGCACTCCTTCACTCTCTTCTGCCCATGATGTCACCTTCTAGACAGGCAGCGCTCAGCAGAGCAACAAACTGCAGAACCCTAAACTTGATTAAAATGTATTTCACACCTGAGACACTTGGCTTGGCCTCATGTTTCTCTGCACTTGTCTGTATTTGAGGAACGGGGTCGTTTTGCCGTCCACAGGCCAGATGCCCACTTGGCATCCAATGGCAGTCAAATAAAACTGCAGCTTTTGGAAAAGAAAAAGCTGCCTACATGACATCCAGTGACAGCAAACTGGAACTGCAGCTTTGGGAAGAGAAAGAAGCTCTCAGTAGCCTCTTTGTGTGCTGGGGCACACCGAGGTCCCGCAGAGCTCCTGTTCAGCCCTCGTCTGACCATGCCACACCTTTCACGCTGAGCAAGGTAAAGTCTATTTGTTCAATGAGCCCTAAGCCTTCTTGCCCACGTCCCAGTCTGGACTTCCAAACTGAAAGACAACACTTTAAAACCAACACTGGCATTTCACTGCTGCCTCTCTACTAAATGACACAGGGAAAGAAGTGCATTCATCAAGGAAAGACAAAGGCTGCGACAGGAGAGAAAAGATGGTGGGAAGGAGAACGGTGTTGAGACGGGCTTGGCTCCAGTGGGGTCAGTGCTACATACGTACCTCTGGGAGTCCTGTCCCCCACCTCACGCACAGGGCCGGTCAGTGCAGAGCAGCACAGAGCAGCAGCACTGCCGCTGCCTTCTGGGAGCTGTAGTTCGGCTATGGCCGCGAGGAAATAAAAGAGCTCCATTTTCCAGTGCCGGAGCCCTCGCCTCGCCTCAAAATGCGGGACCCCGGCAGGTAGGGGGGAGCTGCTCCGCCCCCCTCGCTCCCGTAGGGGGCAGCCTTGTCTCAGCGGCTCGGCCCGGTGCCGGGTGCGGGTGGGAAGGAGCTCGTCCCTCCGGGCACGGTTGCGTTTTGCTGCCGTGCAGCGTTTTGCCACTCCCGCATCTGCAACGTTGGTTCATCTCCCCTTCCCGTTTGCTCCCCACTCACTCTTCATTTGTCTTTTTTTTTTTCCCCGTTGTTGACGCGAGGGAACGAAGGAGGCGGTGCGTGACCCGTTTAAATGCAGCAATACTGTCACAGCAGGGAACAGGTGTGTGCGCACCTCCGGGCGTTGTGAGAAGAATTTGTTAGCAGCTCCTGCCAGCGAGATAATGGCACGTCCCTGCGGTAGGAACACGTGTGGAAGCCCCGGGGCGACGGGGATGCGCTGCCTCAAAGCGGTGCCTCACCTCGGTGGCTTTTCTAAACCAGAAGAGTTCGGCTTTGTGGATCCGACGCCCATAGGTTCGCTTGGGTTCACATGGATGCTGCTACTTCTTTGTCTCCGCGGCGGATATTTGGTTACAGTTTCTTTGTGATGGAAATGCCCGAATACTTTGTTGCCCCTTACACTAGAGGGAGGCTATAGGAGATACCGACTTCTCAGCGTAGGAGAAGGATTTCATAGGATAGAGATGGAAAGGGGTGATCTAGTGGGCTCCACACCAAGCTCCCCATAGAACTAAGGCTGGCCCCAGGGGTAGATCAGCTGCTCACTGAGCACCTCCAAGGGGGGGCTGCCCATATCTCTGGGTGCCCGTGTGGGTACTGAGTTGTCATGGCAGGACCACTGATGGGTCACTCATCTGTCTTCTGTTTGCACTGACCACTCTGAGCACAGCATGGTGTTACCCAACATCAGTTCAGGTATGATAATGACATGGAAACCTTCTTAGAATTGTTGTTAAATAAACTCAGGGTGACCAGACAGCCTGATGTTACCAATACGAGAAGAAGCTGAGATTAATGAGATGGAATGTGGAGAGGCCGAAGTAATACCAGGCATTGCGGCTTCCTCTCAAGTCAGAGAAGGCTGCCTTGGTGATTTAGGTATCCTTGTTTAGCATCCAGTAAGCAGGGATTTCAACAAGACCTTCCTCCTTTCTTGAAGCATCCCTATGGCCTCTAAGGATCACACTCATTATGAGCTTGGGATGTAGGGCTGCCAAGCTCCTAAGGTGAGAATCTGAAATGGTGGTGACAACTGCAGCCATTATTACCTCAATAGCAGAAAAACCAACATGTTTTACTCACCTTCCAGAGCTCTGCTGGGTGAGACACCTCTTATAGCAGCCGATGCTTAAGTTCAGGATTGTGAATGTGCCCTCTGCAATGTAACAATTGGTATTATCAAATGTTCCATACTGGTAATCAGAAATCAACCCCTCCATTCCACACAGGGAAATCATAAAGTAATGGTGAATCAAAGCACCCCAGCATCACCGCTGATAGGGTGGAGGCTCTCAGCAAGGGTCAAGGCAAAGAGATAGGATGAGAAGCATAGATGGAGAAATGAATGACGGCTGTTTGCACTGTGCTGTGCAATGGCACGCTGCCTGGCAGCAGAGCTGGCTTGGGAACCACAGTCCAGCGTGGGCCCGGCAGGGACATGGTACTGCTGGGAAGAGGGTGTGGAACAAAAGCTTGCAAGAATGTTGCTGGGACATTGTTAGGGCTGTTTATAAAATGCTCGGGCGCAGCGGTGATTAGCACTACAGAAAAACCCACAGGGACATTCTTACATCTGCATTCAGTGCCAGGTTTGGATGCCGTACAGCAAATAACGCCCTGAGCCATGTAACGGACAATAAGGAGCTCTGAACAAACACCCACTGAGAGCAACATCCAGCCTGCACGCTGATGGACGGGAGGTCCTGTAGGGAAGGTTTTGTGACTGTATATGTGAAGACTACCCAAATGCCCCAGCAGGACTCGCCCCTGTGCATGCCAAGTCCCTGTCCTTGCAGCACGCAGGCTCACATGGCAGCACAGTGTTTGCTTCTGCTTCCTTCCAAAGTCTAAAGCTGAGAGCAGCAGTCGTTCACTCCTGGCTTCAGACGAGCCTGCCCAGAGCAGATGGTGGCCCTGCCGTGCTGTACCGGGTAACAGAACCATTTGGCTCCCCACCTCCCGTTCCAGCAGCCGCCCTTTGCTTCAACTTTCTCAAGACGGCCATGCAGGCCCTCAGCGAGCCTCAACTTTGCCGACACGGCAGCATCCAGCCCGTTTTGCTGAAGCACAGCGGAGCCCACAGGCGGGCAGGGGGGAGAATTGTTCACATTTTTAACATTCTGCCTGAATTGGAGCCCTTTGTAACGGCACGGCGCCCGCGTCTCCTTTGCATCTTAAACAGCATTTCTGGTGGCAACCACCACCACCGATAGCCCAAGCGAGGCCTGACCTTACAGAGATGGCTCCCTCGCTTCACTGAGGGCAAGAACAAGCAAACGTGGGTAAAAGCGGCCCGCTGCAGCTCTCCAGCACCACGCAGGGCACTGTGGAGGCGGCTCGCTGCGGAGCGGGGCCGCGGAGGCCCGTCCAGAGGCGGCCTCCTCGGTGTCGGGGCCGCCGGTGCCTCTGGTTCCGCCGCACGAGGCTCTCTCCCTTTGTGCCGTTGCCTGGTAACGGCGCGGGGGATGGGAGCCCGCCGGCCCGCACCGCACGCTGAGCGCTGAGCGCTGCCGCCCCGCCCCGGGCCCGCCCGCCCCCCGCCGCGGGGAGCCCGCGGCCATTTCGTCTCCCGGAGCGGGGCCGAGCCGCGCTGGCGGCGGCGGGGAGGCGGGGACGGGCGGGCTGGAGAGCGCGGTTCGGGGGTGACGGGGCGAGAGAGAAGAGAGAAGGGGGGGGCTCGTTCTGGGCTGTTCGGAAATGGGAGGTGGCTAAGGGAGGCGGGCGGCGAGCGGGGCACGGGCGGCGGAGCTTGAGAGCGGGGGGCGCGGCGGGGACGGGGGGCGCCGCCCCCCCTCGGAGCCGCTGCCCCCGCGCCGCCGCGATCCCGGAGGCACAAGAGAGAGCGGGGGAACGAGGAGCAGGAGGAAGGAGGGAAAAAAAGGAGAGGAAAGGAGAAAAAGAAAAAGGGGGGGGGGAGGGGGGCAGCGTTTAAATCCCTTCCCCCGCTCCTCTCCTCCTCCATTCCTCCCTTCATTCGACCTCCCCTCCGGAGCCGCCGGTGAGTCCCCCTCCCGCTCACGGCCGCCTGTCATTTTCGCCCACTCGCGGGGATCCCCTCTCTCCGTCCGTCTGTCGGATCGGGGCGGGGGGCGCGGGCGGGACGCGGTAACCCCCGTGGCGGTGGGGAAGGGCCCCCGGCGGTGCCTTCCCTAGCGCGGACGCGGCGGGCGGGGCCGGGACCGGGACCGGGTCGCGTCGGCTCCGGAGCGAACCGCTCCCCGCGAGAGGGAGCCGGGAACGATCATCAATGACCGCGGGGGGCCGCCCGCCCAGCCCCATCCGGCCCCCGGAGCGGGCCCGCCGTGGGGTCCTGGGGCGGGGACCCCCCCCTCCCTTCTTCCCCCGGCCCCGCCGCTTCCCGGCGTGACGTCAGCGCCCGCCGAGCCCCCTCCCGGCACGGCGAAGTTCGGCGGGGGCCGGGGCAGGGGCTGCCCCCGGGGCGGCGGAGGGGCCGGAGCTGTGAGCGCTCAGCCCGGAGCCGTGCGGGAATCGAAATAAAACAATGCTGGAACGGAATCGGGCCGCCCGCTGCCGGCCGGGCTCCTGCCGCCCGAAAAACCTCCACGAGAATCCGTCCCTCCTCCTGCAGAGCCCCTTATTGTCCCCGCTTTCCAGGTGCGGCTCGGGAGCGGGCAGGAACGGGCTCCGAGCGGGGGGACCGGCGTACGGCCGAGTGCGTGCGCTCCCCCTGTGCTGCACATCCGTGCGCTGCTGGGGTTCGCCCCGCCGCTGCCAACCGCAGCTCGGGCGGACCCGCTGCCCCGCTCACGGACAGAAACAGCTGCTGGGGGAGCGGGGAGCACGCACGGCTCCACCCGGGGGGCGGTGGTGCTCACACTCCGTCCTGGGTGCTCGTCGGCTCTTCAGCTCCCTGCGAAAGGTGGCAGCCGTATTCCCTGTGCCGCTCCTCTGGCTGTGCCATCGAGTCGGTGGCTGCTTTGCCCTGCTGGCCCGCAGATGGCAGGTTGTGACGCTTTGGTGGCTGTTGACCAGCGAGTAGCAGGCTGTGCTTTGGAGTGGCAGCCATTTGGTCATTGTGGCATCGCTTTTTGCACGCTGCTTTGCTTGCTCTTGAGATCTGTCGATCGCCTCCTGCCAGCTGCAACGAGGTTCTGAGGTTGCTTCTGGAAGGGGCAGTGTCTTTAATTGCATTTGCCTCAGTGCCGTGGCTGCTTGACTTCTGCAGCGAGTTACTTAGTTGCCAGCGCAGCTGCTTGTGAGAATTTGTGTCTTTTGTCTGCACGGTCTGTTTTGCATTGCCGTGATTCTTCATCAATAGCATCTATCTTGGAGCTAGCCATTCAAATCCGTTGTGAATATATCTCTCTTGGGCTCTTGTACTGGATATAGATGGCATGGGAACCTCTTTGCTTTCTAGCACTGAAAAAGTGAGGGGAAAGTAGCAGGCCATTGCCTCAAGGTGTGTAGCAGGAGAGCAGTTGAATATGTCATTCATCTTGCGCCACCTGAATGGTGGAACGCGGTTATTGAACCTTCAGTTGTGCTTATGCCTAAAGGTTCAGAGATCAGCCGTGTTTTCTCTCAGGAATCAATGTGCTCATGTCACAGCACAGCCCTTCTGGGTTTGCCTCAGTTTCATCAACTCAAGTCCCACCATTGTTTGAGTTGAAAGCGAGTCTCCTTTCCTTTAAGCCAAGGGTGTTGTGCATCACTGCTGTGCTGTTCCTGCATCCTTGAGGGAGTGGAAGGGCTGAAACTCCAAAATCATTGTCCCTGCAAAGGACACTTGTGAATGTGAATGGTCAAATTGATTTGGCCTATTTATCTCTATTTTTGTTATTGGTGTCTGCATAACCAGTCATTTGTGCATTTCCCCCATCTTTGGGGGGGAATAGACCGGCCTTTCAAACCGTACTGTTCTGGTTGTGATTCACAATGGAGCTTTTCAAGCATGGCTTTAAGGAGTGAATTTGCAGTGCCGTGCCTCTTGCTGGAAATGATAGAACTCCTCTAAACATGTGAAAATTAAACGTGCACTGAGTCCTAATAAAGAAGATCAACAGGTTTAACCTGCTGTGATGGCCCGCCTTTCCATTTTTTCATATGAATTTGCCTCCTCCCCCATACTTTGTACCCCTTGGGTACCTCCAAAAGGTTCCTACATTCTCACCTTTGGATTTGTCTGCAGAAGGATTCGCAGTCAAATTTTTTTTGTGGGCATAATTGTATTCCAAAATAATACCACGCATGCAAGGATCGATGACTGTACCCTAGCAAGATCGTTATACCAAGAGCAACCTGACAGGTATTTGTCTTCAAGATGGGAGGACTTTATGTGCAGCTGGAACGGATAAAGAAGGTTATGTTCATCCCCAGATTCAACCTCTGTAACTCCATAAATGCTTTCCTTATTGCTCCTTGGTCATAGATTGGCTTGAGTTGGAAGGGACCTTAAAGTTCATCTAGCTCCAACCTCCCTGCTGTGCTCTTCCTCATGTTCATCGGCATTGTTCTATTGTGTGAAGGTGGAGTTGATGGTTGTAGACAATGTGGAATTTGTGTAGGGAAGAATTAAATTGCTGGATCTGTGTTGCAGTATCTTTGCAAATGAAGTCTCTGCAATTGATTTGAGTATTTATTTGATTCTACCCCTTCTCAAATATCTCCATGCATCCCTTACTCAGTCTTTTATTTTTTTCTCTGTAGGTATCTGCCTGTTTTTATGAAAACCTGTTTGCCTCCTCTGTCAGCTTTTATCTTCCCCAGCTCTATTTTGACTTTCTTCTATTACTGTTCTCTTTTGGACAAATGAACTGCGTTCTTACTTCTGGTGGCTTTTTGTTTTTCTTCCTTCATTGCTGTAATGCTGTATAAATTCCTTGAAGGGCCAGTAGTTGAAAGGAGAAGGCAACTCAGGTTCCACATGTGAAAGTATAAGCATCTCCAAAAAAGTCATGCTCTTATATAAGTGAGCTACTTCTAGGGTACGTGTTCTCTGCAGAATTAGTTCACGTGGTCACAGCCTGATGGCAGTGAGTTTTTTAATGTTAACATGAGGTACTGCATTTCAAGACTGAGTTACCAAAGCTGCAGAGGTCCCCAGACATGTTGCTTGGACATGCGTACCACTGCCCTTTATGTAACGCAAAGCTGGAGGATCTTTCTGACCTTCCAGTTATGTAGTGTGCAACTGTTGGCCTACAGCCCATGTTCTCCTTGTCAAGTGTGTGGAGAACGGTGAGATGCAAGGGGATGTTTTCAGCCCAAGCAATTTGAGATTTACCTCTGTATTAGTTGGAGTGTGTTGGGGGAATGTGGGCTTGAGAGTTTTTGGGAGAGAAGATTTGGCACATATTGAAGTTTGATGCTAGCTAGTTTTGTGAGGAAACACTCCCTTCAGCAGCACTGCCTTCCCTCCAGTTCTGATGATGCTCTGCTGCTGCAGAAATTTCTTACATTTTGTTTTCGCTGTTTGTTGTGGCAGCAAACATTGATTTGTTATTGTCTCTTGTAAAAATATCAATGTTTGATTGATTGCTGTGGCAGTATTTTCACCTAGAAACCAAAGGGTAACTGCAATATCTTCTCTGAGTAATTTTTGCCAATGTTCTTCTGACTGAGCTTTGCTGAGGAAGGGTAACTGGTTGCTTTCAATCTTCCTCTATGCCTCTTGCCCTGGTGACATTGTTCATCATAGATCAGTTTAGCTGGAAAATTTTAGTTGTGTACTTTCCTGCTTTACAAGCCACTTGGTGATACCTTCTTTCTTCCACATGGTCTTTCTGTGTTGTAGATCATTTAAGTGAAGGCTCCATTTGAACAACCTTTATCTCTTTTTATGTGTGTATGTATTTTATGTGCACATATATATACACACATGCACCACACGATATACGTATATAATAGCAGATATATAGCATCTCAAACAATATGCATCATAATATATTGTACATTAGGTTTTAAGTTGAAATGGTATAGCGTGGTGTATTGGATTTAAGGTTGTATCTATGAAGTAGTATATTGTGTGTGCTACTGTTTTTCTTTCAGACGGTGCAACAGATGAAGTGATTTTCCTTGGAATTATTCAGAGCTTGCCAGCAGTCTATTCTCTATGAGCCAAATGTGATTGTTCATCAGGCTTTCCTTATACATTGGTAGACTGATGCTTTCAAAGTACAGTTTCACCCAGGACTAGCCCCTTCCCAACCCCTCTATGACTTCTAATGACTTCAGCATTAAACAAACCTGTCCTGGTTAGTTAACTGCACTTCTACCCTGTACAGCACAAGGGGTGGAATTTCACCTTGGGGTCTTTGCAGAAAACATTAGAGCATTTTGTAGAAGAAAAGGGGGAAATTTCATTAAAGATTTCTAGCAATACACTGGATCCCTAGGCAAGTTTTTCAAATAATTAATCTATCCCAGTTTTCAGACTTTACCCTGCTTCTGTCCCAAATTTTTCTAGTTTCAGCTCGTATCCATTAAATCTGGGGTCTTTGGTTTGTAGATGAAAGAGCTCTTTCCTATCAGCAATTCACTCCCTTTGTAATATTCATAGGTCACGGTCATCACCTTTTGACTTCTTCTCTAATAAACTAAACATGTTGAGCTTCTTAAGGCTCTTTTTGTAAAGAGGAAGGGGAGTTACCAGACCTCACATCATCCTCATTGTTCTTTCTCAGAAGTTTTCAATTTGCCAGCATCGTTTTTGTAGCGTGCAAGACAAAACTACATACACTACTCCCATAATCATAGAATCACCAGGGTTGGAAAAGAGCTCTAGGATCATCCAATCCAACTGTCCGTCTATCACCAGTATTTCCCACTAAACCTTGACCCGCAGTAAAACATCTGGACTTTTCTTGAACACCTCCAGAGATGGCGACTCTACCACTTCCAGCACGTGACCACTTGATCAGAGAAGCATTTCCTGACATCCAACATGAACCTCCCCTGGTGGAACTTGAGACCATTCCCTCTAGTCCTATTGTTGGTTACGTGGGAGAAGAGATCAACCCCTACCTCACCACAACTTCCCTTCAGGGAGTTGTAAAGAGTGATAAGATCACCCTTGCATCTCCTCCAGACTAAACAGTCCCAGCTACCTCAGTTGTTCCTCATAAGGCCTGTGTGCCAGACCCCTCCCCAGTCCCGCATGTAGTCAGGTAAAAACATTTCTCTATTCCTGCTATCAAAGAGCATCACTCTCTTTATGAACTGGTGGCTTTCATTCATTCAGGAATGGCCCCTTTAGAAGTCCTGTGCTGGGAATTCATGTTCAGTTTGCCACCGACTGTTCATTACAAGGCCTTTTAAGAGCTTCTGTTTATCCTCAGATCTTCATCCTTGAACGCATTCTACACTCTTCTGTTCTTCATGTTGAAATCTTCCATAATTAAGATGCTTGTCTTCTTATGCAGCCTCACTGTCACAGTAATACCAGCTGATCAGTGCTGTATACTGTGCCTCAGCACTACCCGCAGGCATTACCATGTTTCTGCAAACATAGTTTGGCTGGTGCCTTCACCAACTGCCAATGAGTCCCATGATGATGCACTGTTGTCCCTCAATGGCAGGCTATGGGAAATATGCTTTTTGACAATGGATCCATGCATGAGGTCCTTTTGACAAGACAGGTCGTGCTCCCAACCATATCTGTGCACTAGGTCACAGGTTGCCAAGTGCTGCTTTACAGAGATTACCCAATGCTTTTAATGTCTTATATGATTAATATGTCTTGGGCAGTGATTTAATTTGCCATCATATCTTTTTCCTCTGACTATCCGGTTTGGGCTTAATCTGGAAAAATCATGCCTATGAGCTCAGTTGCATACTTGAGAGGTGGAGGCCGGTACCTGTGGTTCTTTAAGGAAGATTATGCTTATGTACATGGCAGCATTTTTGCATGAATTGGTTATTTTAAAATCTTTTGGATCAGGGAGAATCTTAGATGTTTGTGACTTCTAGTACTTCATTATATCATGATCAGGAAGACCCTGACTCAGCCTAAATCTTCCTGTGGTAAACTATTGGGTTTCCCTTCTCTCAACCTTACAGCTGAGGGCAAGATCGTTCCACTTAGCCAGTTCTATAGAGGAATGATCTATGGGATTTCAAAAAAGGGAGTGACTTAAAGCTTATCAATGTCTTGTGCCCGCAGCTCAACTGTTCCTGTGCCCATCTCCTTGGTTCTAGTTCACTCCCTTTCTCCTGGATTCTCTGTCTTCTTCCCACTCAGACCTTGGCCTTTGCAAAAATGGCTGTCACATTGACTTCACTGTTAGTCGTGGATTCCTAGAAACAGAGAATCCAAAGGCCATACTCGAGTCACTGCCTGCAAAACCCCTCTGGGTACCATGCCAGCTACTTTCTTTTGCAAACTTAGTGCATTCTATGTTAATAATAAAGATTTGATTTTACCCTTGTTATGCTCCAGGGAAAGCTGTTTCTGAGCTTTGCCGAATGGATGAGAGGTTTCTCATTTCCATCTTAAAATTGTTGACAGCCATTTTACCCCGGCCTTCTTCCTTAGTTTAAGTATCCCTTCTTTTTGTGTTTAATTTTTGGTGTTCTGCAGACAGTAATTGCATGGCCTTGGCTTTTATACTGTGATATTTAGAAAAGTAATATCTTTATAGGTTTTGGACAGGACAGACAGACTCTTTGTGTCTCTCAGTATTCTGGAAACTGCTTTTTGTGCCTTCTGTAATACACTTTGGTCTTTATTGATGCTGGGTAACCAAAGCATTTTGTGGGTTGCCTGGCAAATTCAGCATCCCTTGGCATTGTTACTCTCTTCCTCATCACTTGATAATACTTGTGTGATACCTTCAAAATAACAGTGGTCTCCTTAGTGCTCTCCTTAGCCTTCCAGTGTTTAATAAATCCCTCTCCTCGCCAGTGTTCCCTACTGATGAGCAGAAGTTCTGTTAGTGGGTTTGCTTGTTGTTTTTCTTCATGCTATTGAATAATGGCCATCTTGTCCAAAGCCCGATGCTCCAGCTGTGGTCACTACTGAATACTTGGGAAGAACAGTAATATAAAGTGAGCTTATATGCCATTTTCCTCTGGTACTCCTACAGGTTTCAGCCATTTTCATTGCAGGGATTGCCATAGCTAGATGTGTTTTCCTACTATTCAGTGAGCTTCAGATACTCTGTCTTGCACAAAACTCATCTCCCCTTAAGCTCATGAAAATTTCTAGCTCTCACAAAATCCTTTGATGAGAAATTTTGCAGTGAACCACCTAATTCAAGACCAGTTTCTTTCTGTTGATTTTGAACTCGTTCTTTGTAGCATTATTTGATGGTTCTCATTTCTTGTACTGGAAAAGACAGCAAGGAATTATTTTATACCCAACTCCTTCTTTTCATGTATGGCTTTACAGACCTTGCTGACACCCTCATTTCTGGACAAAGGTATTTAATCCATTCCATCATGTCTTTTCATTGCCTTTTCTAGTTCCTTCCTGTGAAAGGAACAGAACTGCAGGCATGTGTAGGCAAAACATGTGTTTATGCAAGTGCAGAATGGCATCCACTATTTTGTTTTCTGTTCATTTCTACCAGGTTGTTTGCTTTCTTGATAGCTACTGAGTGCCAAGGTGATGTTTTCGTGGATCAGCCTCTCATACCCCAAGGATATCGCTCTTGAATGGTACTAATCAGTTAAGAGTCCATCAGTTTACATGTGGAGATGGAGTTATCTTTTTCTCTGTGCATTGCTTTACATTTGTGTAGATGAAAGTTCACGTGTTGTTTGATTGTTCAATCATTCCTCTTGGAAAGTCCTCCTACAGTCCTTTATCAGTTCTCACCTTTTCTGTCATCTGGACTGATGATTTCAGCACTTTACTCATTCAGATCCCTTTACAGGTTTGGATCCTTTTAGCTCCTGAGCTTTTCTGTCTCTCCCACATTGCCTGGGGCAGAGGGTCTGAGTAGAGAGCCATTCCATGGCCTGGGCCTGCCTCTGCCAGCTGCAGAGTGACATGTCTTTGCAGGAAGGAGTGGCAATACGTGACATTAATTGATTTGTTAGAGGAGAGTTGGGTGGGTGGTGTGGCTGTATTCTTATGTTTATCCTGCAGCTACAAAGTTACCAGCAGTATCTCTCAATAAAGACATAGAGCAGAGGCCTGGAACCATGGCAGGCCAACAGGTGGATAATGTCCGTTCACCAGTGATTTGGAGCTGTGGTACATTGAGCTGTGGTCAAAAGCTGTGGCAAGGAATTTGTGCCTGAACATCCCTTGCCTCTGGGTATCCCGGGTCAGTTGGAGTGGGTTTGTTTTTTAAGATATTTGGGACATGTCTGAGCAACTACACCTAGATTTGGGGCCAGTCCAGCCATGAGCAGAAGTGTGGAGAACTCCGCAGAGCTGCCATCCAACCCAGATCTTTCTTTGAGTCTCTAGCAAACTGGCCTTTGATGTCTTTGAGCAATTTACTTTGCATTCCTTAGTAATGGGAAATTCATATAGAAAAAGTGGGAGGGTATGAATTACAGTAGACACTTAAACAGCTCCAGAGGTGAGGTATGCTCAGGCCTTGCAAATACAGAAGGTGCTAAGCTTCCTAAAATAGCGAGCATGGAAGTGGTAATGTGTCCCATCTCAGTTGTGTATTTGTTAGCTTCCATCCCACTCTGTGTTGCATTCTGTGATCTTCTGCTAACCTATCTCTCCAGGACACCCAGAGGCCCTCCTCTGGAAAGGCCAAATAATTCTTCTGAGATTCTGAAGTAAATCTGTTACAGACTTTCAGTCATTTTACTGAGCCCTCAGGAACCAGCTTACCATTAATGTAACGTTCTTTAGTACATCAACCTTCATTTAGTGAATCAAACTTCATTTTCAGTTGCTTTTGCGACAGTTAATATCCTCTTCTATGCTGTCAATTCAGCTGATGTTAAATGCATAAATGTTTTTATTATTTATTACTTCACTCTCGCTCTAATTGTTTTTGTCTTTCACTCTTCTCATCAGAAAATATGTTTTATTCTTAGATATGTTTTTTTGTTGTTGTTGTTGTTGTTGAGTGGAACTTCCAGAACTGCAGCTTTCACACTTAACATTTTTATATCTCACAGTTGTGTAGGAATAAGAAAACAAAACATTAATGCAGTCCTAATAAAAAGTAAACTGGCTTTACCCCTTTAGAGAGACAGACTCTGAAAGTTTCTTATCTGGCCCCATTTCTTGAAATGGGTGCTGAGGAAGCCAAGGAAAAGCGTAGTTAGTCTGGTACAGAACTCCTGGCATCTCCAATAAGAGCTGGGTTCCCCAGCTTTACAGTCATTTTGAGTAGAGAGAAGAAGTTAAACTTTGCTCACTGGGTAGGCAGGAATTCTAATTGGAGGATGATTATGTGACCAGGTCTGCCATCTTACTCCTTCACTAATCCAGTCTCCATCCTGCGTTCACAGCCCCTGCATCCACTGGCTGTTATAATTATTCTGTAGGAGCCAGAAAAAATAGCTGTGTCAATTACTACCTTTCATTCAGTGTCACATAAGCATGCTTCTTCATAACAGAAATTACTATATGGAAAAATAAATAAATAAATGAGGTAAACATTTGCAAGTCATGGGGATATTTGCAACCAAGATAATATTAGCTACAAGCCCACTGCCCTCTTTATAGTCAGTGACTTTAGCATCCTAATCTTTTCACTTACCCAGTCACTTTCACACTTGGTGTACATATGGGAGAGCTGGCGGTAAGACTGCAGCATGCAACCTGAGCCCTGACGTACTTATCATTTATTGCTATCTAACACTGGACACAGAACTTTCCCCCTTCCCTCCCTCTTGCATGCCCAGCTCTAAGACACCATGATTAGAGCACAAAGTCAGGTAAGCAGCCATTAGGAAATATCACACATCAGAATGTCTGACTTCAGTATTTTAGATAAAACTTTGTATTTTCAGTTACTCCACAGTTGTTAACCTCAGCTGAATCTCTTGGATTTTTTCCCCTCATTTTACAGTTAAAGGAAATGGGAATAGGAGTTGAAAATGTATTGCCTGGAAACTCAATGCAGTGTAAGATATAGCAGCTACTGCCTTTCTCCCCTTGAGTGCGTGTTCCTGGCAATCCTGCTCCAGTGGGTGCTCACCTCTGAGTGGTCTTTACCTGCTATGGGGGATACACTGATGAGATGACAAGGCCTTTCTGGCCTGGTTGTGTCTTGGGGCATCTTCCAGGCCCCCCCATCTCACTGAAATTGCCTCTGCTGTTGGCAGCATGTGTGGGCTGCACATCTGGGTATGGACACCAAGATTTCTGGGGAGTATTAGGGTTGTTTGTCACTTAGCACCCCAGAAAAGCTCCCAATCACCGTTCTAAGCCATCTGTGCTTCTGCTGCCACATATGAATGTTTTTCTTAGACTCTCAATCTAGTATATTAACTACGTACAAAACTATGGACATTAATATGACTTTCTAAGAAAACACAAGCATGTGTTTAAGTAGGTAAAACTCGACTGTGTCCCACTAGGACTGGACTTCCTTCCAGCTCTGATAGCTGTAAAGAGCAGCTTCACACCACAGCCTGTGAAGAGCAGAACCCCAGGCCTCCTGGCTGCCTTGACAGGTAGAACGGCCCACCCAGGGCAAGGAACCACACAGAGCTGGTGGCTGGAGGAGTGGGATCCATTTTGGGTGCCATATGGGGATGCCTGTTGAGTGCAGGAGGCTGCACAGGGAATAAAATTCCTCCACAGGGAAAATTCTTCTTGCAGAAGAATACAGTGGGTTCTTGGAAGTGCGCCTGGCCAAGCTGGGTTATACAAATACAAGCAGCAATTCCCAGTGCCTCTCAACTCAGTTTAACCTGTAAAGGGCTTCACAATGCCAGGAAGGCATCTCTGCACCACATGATAATGTCCACTGTGGAAACTATGGGTGGCTTTGCTGCTGAGTGCAACAAAAAGAGCAGCAGCGTGTCGGCAGTGGGCTACTGCTAGCACTGTGCATTCAGTCAGAGTGGAGCTGATACCCGAGGGCTGCCAACACGATGTGTGCTGGGATTGAGTTCAGCTAGGATTGCCTTCCTTATGGTACTCGTTTCTAGTCAGAAATAGTAATTCTAGGTGCTTATCTGGAATATACTCTAGCATCAGTGTAACTGACTGAATTAGCAGCTGAAGGCCAGGTTATGCCGGAAAATCAGGGCTGTAAAAGATATCAGTTCATAGGGATTGAGAGAGTACTCTGGCTCCAGTAGGTCAGTTCTCAACGTCTGTGAGCTATTTTTCTATTAAAGAAGAGGTCTAAGTTAATGAATTGTTGTGTGTGAGAATTAATGCTGGATGAGTCCCCTGTGGCTTTCATGGTGAGGGTCAAATAAAATATTGATGAAATTAAAACAAACAATCCCTGTTCTTCCCAAGTACCTTCTGTGTGAGTGTCTCAGCACTCGCTGGGGAAGATGAGGAACCCCACAAGGAGCAAGTCATGGAAATTACTTGCATTTTATGAGTAGGGAGATGGAGGCAATGGAAAGCAGCAACTCAGGTCACGCAACTGAGGGCCATGAGCTCTCCCATGTCGTGCTTTTGCTCTGATGTCTGGGGTCAGCTCCTTTTGGAGAGATGTGAGAGTGCTTCCAGACTCCAACACTGGCTAGCTAACGGCTGCTGACCTCTCCACATCTGGGTTGGCCTCTAGAAGTCCCGACTCTGAAGTCTTAGACTTGTTCCCAAAACTTCCCAATGCTTCCAGAGCCAAGCACGTAACCTGGAAGACAAGCGTATGTTTCCTGATGCTTCAACCATGGGATAAATGTTGTCTTGCAGACTGTCCATCCCAGATGCTGGGTACAGGAGTTTGTACTACAGGCTGGAGGACAGTCTCTTTGGATATACCTGTGCAGTACAAGGCAATGCAAAGGGTCCTGAGCTGGAACCTAGCAAACTCATGCATGTTGTCGGGGGAGGTCAGGGCTGTATCATCCTCCTTGCAGCAGTGATCTCAGGGGGCTTATTACAGAGTTAGCTAACGATAGCACATGGCCAGTTAAGGATAACTTACTGCAGGGACAAGTGCAAAGAGGAACTTCTGAAGTCAGAAAATGTAGCGGTGAGGAGCATTTTAAAGCATTTGCCTATTGGTGACAGTGAACAAGTCTTTTCTCCTTCTAATGGGAAAGTTTATTGCATTCTTCGTAAAGATCCTAGCAGCTGTAATAATTTTGCCATACTTCTATAACAAACCACAAAAGGATGTTCCATAATCTACTCACTGTTTCTCCCCATCTTCTTGTCTCCCTTTCAGTGCCCACTGGAGTCGTGTTGCCTTGCTGGTGTAATCTATCCCTTCCAGCAGACCTGCTCTTGCCCACCTCAGTCTCCCTCAGAACAGTGGAAGGGGGCTGCAAAGCAATAAAACTTTATGTTTTCATCAAGCCGTGCCAAGGAGAATGGGGGTCCCACACCCAAAAGAATGAAGACACGACAGAACAAGGACTCGGTACATAAGATGGAAGGGGGAGGTGGGATCCCAGAGACCAGCAAATGCTGTGGGTCGGGACTGAGGCTTGCAGCATTGCTGGTCAACCTGACTTTGGTGTGGTGGAGTGCCAGGATTTGGGGCTTTGGGAGGGCAGGAGACAGGGCAGGAGTGGATGGAAATGCAAAGTAGGACTGATCTGATGATCTTTCTCCAGATGTCTATGCGGAGTGGACGGAAGAAAGAGACTCCAGGGCCCCGAGAGGAGCTCAGATCACGGGGTCGAGCTTCCCCCAGTGGTGTAAGCACCTCCAGCAGTGATGGCAAAGCTGAGAAATCCCGACAAGCAACAAAGGTACTATGAAGTAGTGCATGGCAGTAGGGTGCCAAAGGGCTGCCCAGGATGGGCATGACCCATTTGGGAATCCAGACATGTAGAACAGATGGGATCTACCATGCAACCCGTGTGGAATTAACTGCCAGTTAGCTGAATTCCTTTCTTTTATCCCCAGCACTTTGTATTTTCTGATATCTCAATTTTCAATACTGCTTTTTGCTATATCCTGGCTCAGTGTTGCCACTGCAATGTCTTGCTGCCTGCTATGGTCTGCAATAGAGATGGTGCTGTGTCTCGCCTGCTGCCAGCTGACAAAGCCAGGCAGGGTGGGAGGTTTCCCTGTGGCCTTCTCACCTCTCTGTTTTCTCTCCTCTGCCTTGCAGAAAGGCCGGGTGGAGGAATCCTGTGCCCCCAAGGGCAGCAAGCAGGGCCGAACAGAAGAGATCTCTGAAAGTGAAGGAGAGGACAGCAGTGCTCCTAAAAAGACTAAAACTGAGGTGAGTTCTCTCCGTTATGGTTACTGGCACATTCTGGACCCTACCTGTGGTGCTCACATGTGCCTAGCTTGGGATTCTTTTTTCTTGATACCTCTGCCATATCTGATTGTGCTCTACAGCTCTTCTGCAGGCAGAGCCCAAGTGACACCTGTAGTTACACCTACATAATTTCCCCATGTGGACTCTGCTCAGCTCAGCACTGATCTTTTTATTAGCTGAACTGCTCTTGTAAGCTCTGAGGCTCAATTGTTAGTTGCCCACATTAACTTAACCACTGACCACATTAATTACCACGGAGCTGGGGGGGGGGGAGGTCAAGAGAGCAATGGCAAACACAGAGTGAACCCCAAAAGGTAAGGAGTAAGGCAGGAAGGATGCACTCAGAGCAGGGCCCGGAGGTCTAAGAAGCAGGTCTCTTGCTGAGCAGGGTGTCAAGGAAAGCCCTACATGAGGAAGAACTGTGGGTTTGGGGGCTGTGTGGGCAGCACTACCTCCCTCCCCACCTTGCTGTGCCATCTGGTGGTAGCACTGGCTCATATCTTGACCAGCAGCCCTTTACCAGTGCAGGTGCCGGGACCTTGTAGGTGCCTTGTCTCAGCCTCATCTGTAGTGGTTACTGTGTCTCTGAACATGAGATGCCCATCATCATCTCGTTTCCAAGTGTGTGATAAAGTACCGAAGAGCACCTGAGCTGCTGTTCCAAAGGGCAGCAGGAGAACTGCCAAATGAAGCCTCTTTCCCTCAGTGTGCTTTCCTAATGCTAGGGATAGCAGAGGAAGGTGAGATTGAAAAGTGTCACGCACGATCTGGGAGGTCACATAACTTCTCCTTCCTTTCACTACTTCAGGAATTACCCTGTCCTCCATCCCCTTCTGACGTTGACAGCCTCGATGGCCACAGCTTCAATGATGAGATGAGCAGCGACCCACGGGACATCGACCAGGATAACAGGAGCACCTCACCCAGTGTCTACAGCCCTGGCAGTGTGGAGAATGACTCCGACTCCTCCTCTGTGCTGTCCCAGGGCCCATCCCTTTCTTACCACCACCCTCCACTTTTCCCCCAGAGCCCTCCGGTCGCCCCCACTTCCGACAGCCTGGCCCGTCCAACTGAGCCTGGCTTCAGTCTCCCAGGCGAGACCCACCCCCAAGGCCCCACGGCTGGTGGCTACCACTCCCAGCTGGAGGGCCAGGCCTCCCGCATTTTCCAGGCTCCAGCCCCACAGACACCTGCCTCCTCTTCTTCTGCCGTTGCCACCACTTCTGCCCCCTGCTCTTCTTCCTCCTCCTCTTCTTCCACTTCCACCCACGCTGCTCTCTATCCTACGGCCAATGTGGTTCAAGTTGGTTCCAAAATTGCTGGTGGGGCAGGGGGCCTTTCAGCAGTGGGGAGTCGCGAGCAGACCCTCGGCGCGAAGCACAATCCACCACCCACCACTCCCATCTCACTGGCATCGGTGGTTGGGGGGCTGCCCCCTCAGAAGACCTCCCCGGCCAACCCACCACCTGCCCCCCCAGCCTCCGCACCTTCCTTCCCGCACGTCTCAGCCAACCTGCCACCCCCACCGGCCCTACGCCCACTGAACAACGTGGCAGCCTCCTCCAGTTCCCCAGGGATGGCGGGGCAGGCCTTGAGTGGGCACTTGGCATCACCCCACGGGATGGGCCAGGACAAGGCACAGCCCCTGGCCCCCTCACGCTACCCCTATGCACCTCCGCAGCTGCCACCCTCGAGCACTTCTGCTCAGTACCCACAGCCCTCCCCCACCCAGCCCCTGCCCAGTTACACTGCCTCCTATGGGCACTCCTTCCCCCCGCCCAGCGGCCTTTCGGTGTCCAGCCAGCCCCCCAAGTACACCCAGCCCTCCCTACCCTCACAGCCTGTATGGAGCCAGGCCCCTCCTCCCTACAACCGCCCCCTGGGCAATTCCAGCTCCCATCTCCCAGCCTCCTTCCCTGGTCAGTCTCCTCATCACCAGCAACCACCCCAGCAGCACCACCATGGCCACAGCACTGGTGGGGGGGTCTCCCCAGCTGTAGCAGCGCCCCCCCCACAGCCCCCTGGGGGTTATCCCCATGCCCTGGAGTCCAACAGCCATCACCCATCTCATGCCACATATGGGTTGCGCCTCTACCCCCCCCACAGCCAGGCCACTTACAGCCAGGCTCCCTCAGCTGCTACAGCCCCTTCCTCCTCCTCCTCCTGTTCCTCCTCCTCTTCCTCTTCCTCCTCCTCCTCCACCTCTTCCCAGGGAAGCTACCCTTCCATATGTGCTCATCCCCCAGGGCAGAGTCCTGCCACCTACACCTTCCCCCCGCCGCCACCCCCCTCCCCAGCCCACGGGGCTGGCCCTCCAGTCACCTCTGCAGCCACCACCGTCTCTACTGTCATCACCACCATGGCCTCCCCATCTGCGGCCCCCTACAAGACCGTCTCGCCCCCAATGCCCCCCTCAGCTGTGGCCCCATATGGGAAATGTGCGGCCTCCCCCGTCCCCACCTTCCAGCCCCCAGCTCCCTACAAACCAAGCTCTCCCCCAGCTTCCTCGGCTGCCCCTTTCCGGGCTGCAACCCCCCCAGGCTACCGGGTAGCATCCTCCCCTGTAGCCAGTGCCTACAAGGCCGCCTCACCCACCCCACCTGCCCCACCACTACCAGGGAGCTTAGCCACCCCAGCCCCACCACTGCCTCTCAGCGCTGCCCAGATCAAGCAGGAGCCATCAGAGGAGTATGAGCCCCCAGAGAGCCCTGTGCCACCTGCTCGCAGCCCCTCACCGCCACCCAAGGTGGTGGATGTGCCAAGCCACGCCAGCCAGTCGGCCAGGTAGGAGCAGGGAAATCCCCACTCTGTCCTGTCCCCATTCCTTCTGCTCTGACACCCTGTATTTGATGCCCTCAGATTCAACAAGCACCTGGACCGTGGCTTCAACTCCTGCTCCCGCACAGACTTGTACTTTGTGCCCCTTGATGGCTCCAAGCTGGCCAAGAAGAGGGCGGACCTGGTGGAGAAGGTGCGACGGGAGGCTGAGCAGAAGGCTCGGGAGGAGAAGGAACGAGAACGGGAACGGGAGCGAGAGAAGGAGCGGGAGCGGGAGAAGGAGCGAGAGCTGGAGAGGAGCATGGTAAGTCCAGAGGATGCTGGAGGCTGACATTGGTGATGGACCGCAGGTATCCTGATGCCATCCCTTTGCTCTCTTGCAGAAGATGGCCCAGGAGGGCCGGCCGGTGGAGTGCTCCTCCCTGGGGCCCGTCCCCCACCGCCCTTCCTTTGAGCAGGGCAGCGCTGTGGCAACTGTGCCCCCCTACCTGGGCCCTGACACCCCGGCCCTGCGCACACTCAGCGAATATGCCCGGCCCCACGTCATGTCCCCCAGCAACCGCAACCACCCTTTCTACGTGCCGCTGGGTGCCATCGACCCAGGCCTGCTGGGTTACAATGTGCCAGCCATCTACAGCAGTGACCCAGCCACACGGGAGCGGGAGCTGAGGGAGAGGGAAGCCCGAGAGAGAGACCTGAGGGACCGGGACCTGCGTGAGCGCCTCAAGCCAGGGTTTGAAGTCAAGCCGGCTGAGCTGGAGCAGCTCCACGCCGTGCCAGCCGCTGCCATGGATCCATTCCCACGCCACGGTGGGCTCAGCCTGCAGACGGCCCCCGGTCTCCATCCCGCCTTTCCCTTCCACCCGGGGCTGGGCCACTTGGAGAGGGAGAGGCTGGCGCTGGCAGCTGGCCCCACTCTGCGTCCTGACATGTCTTATGCTGAACGCCTGGCGGCTGAGCGCCAGCATGCCGAGCGGGTGGCTGCTCTCAGCAATGACCCACTGGCCCGGCTGCAGATGCTCAATGTGACGCCTCATCACCATCAGCATTCCCATATCCACTCCCATCTCCACCTCCACCAGCAGGATGCCATACATGCAGGTAAGGACTGCACAGAGCAGCGCTCTGCTCTTGCTACATCCCATCCCTCTGCCTCGGAAAACCCAAATATTGCTGATGCAAGATTAGAGGACCCCAGCCCCAATCTTCACCTAGAAAAGGTCACCCTCGTGGTCACTAGACCTCCAATCCCACAAAAGACACTGTACTCTTCTGCAAATGTCACGTGAGTTTGCTGCTTGGTGGAGAGCAGAACTGCTTCCACCACAGCTTTTAGTTTGGTACCCTTAGAATGCAATGCCATGTGAGCACTGGCTCCACCACGTTCTGGGGCTGTGGGCTGCATTCCTCACCCTTAGGGTCTGCTGAGAGCATGGCCTGCTAACAGCAGCCTCAAAAGCATCTTTAATGCCAGGGAAATGTTGGATCTGTAGTTTGCTCCTGCCGCTCTTGGGATGGGATAGGGGAGAAGAATGGCAAGGAACTGGAGGCAACCACCCTTCAGAATGGAGTTGCGGTTCCTTCCATTTCTTCGTTCCACAGGACACCAATGTAAAAAGGAGCTTATCTTAATGAAAATCTCATGGAAGCAAAGCCCATACCATCATATAATAGAAAGAAATTGCTGGGCCTACAGAGGTGCTGTGAAGGGACAGCAGGATGTGGTGGCAGTCACAGGCAGACACCCACGCTAATCATTTGCAGCTGTTCAGAGGCAGCATTGGGTACAAGTCAATGGCCTGGCAGTGGCTCCAAAGCAGTGGAAAATGCACTTTTCATATAAAACAGTATCTCACTTATAGGTATAGGCTAAATGGTAGAGCAGGCCCTTGCAGAATCAACTCTGAAGAGTATGGGCACAAAGTGTGGTCCACACTGCTTCACATGAAATTCAATGCAGGCAAAAGGAGTAACACTCAAAAGGCAATGGTACTGCATTGCATACTGCATTGTTCCAGCCCTAATGCAGAGCAACTTGCTCTACACCAGTTTTGTTGTTGTGTCCTGTGCTCTTCCCTTTGTGGTTTACCAAGCACCAGACAATTACCTTTTGACATCTTTTCTTCCCAGCCTCAGCTTCTGTCCACCCTCTGATTGACCCCCTTGCCTCGGGATCGCACCTCACTCGGATTCCATACCCAGCTGGCACCATCCCCAACCCTCTGCTCCCTCACCCTCTCCATGAGAATGAAGTGCTGCGCCACCAGCTCTTTGGTAAGAGTGCTCTCAGACCTGCTTGACCCCTTCACAGGGCATCAGCAGAACACCATAGGGGGTCACAAGACAGGTGGAGATCTACGAGTTCTGGCACGGTATGGGTTGGGTGTAGCACAGTGTATGTTAGCAAGACTGGAAGATTAAGTGCCACAGAGCCTTGACTGGTCTGTAGGAGCACAGGCAAGGATGGAGCTGTGACATTAGCTTGTTCATTCTCTCTTTTATCTATTGGTGCAGCTGCTCCCTACAGAGACCTGCCGGGATCTCTCTCTGCACCCATGTCAGCAGCACACCAGCTGCAGGCCATGCACGCGCAGTCGGCCGAGTTGCAGCGCCTGGCTCTGGAGCAGCAGCAGTGGCTCCATGCTCACCACCCTCTGCATGGAGTGCCACTCCCCACCCAGGAGGATTACTACAGGTATGTGCACCAAGCTGGAGCTCACGCTTGGGCTGAGCATAGCAGCAACACTAGGAAAGGGGCACATCCTTGTAAGCAGTGGCAACCCCATATGTTTCCCCATACATGTGTGTTTCCAGACTGACCCTATGCTGGGAGTGGGGATTGCTTGCTGTAGTGTACAGCTATGGGCTGTTGGCAAGAGGTTGTGGTGGGGCTTCGGCTCCTGTCCTTGGCAGGAAATCAACCTGTTTCACACAGGCCAATATAGTGATGAATAACTGACACCCTTGCCAAAATGCCAAGTATTCAAAGGGCTGGATGCCTTTGCCAAGGAAAGGCTTTCCCAGAAGCTTGTTGGGTGAGAAGTGCAGGATATTATGCTTTAGGTAGCACTTCTTACCTGAAGGATTTGCAGGGTTTCCCAAGCTGGCACTGCCATGCAGGACTGGGCTAGCAACTGGCATTTGTGCAATGCTAAATAATTTCTCCCTATATCTTCCTTCTCACAATCACCTTGTTTCTCTCCTTTATCTTAGTCACCTGAAGAAAGAAAGTGATAAACCCCTTTAAATTGACTCCGACTGTCAATACGACATCCCCATGTCTTTCTGTGAATCAACCAAATCCCAGGGGAGGGGAAGCTGCAGTGATGCGTGTCGATCCTACCCTGCAGCACACTGCAAGAAAGGATTGGACAGAGCTATGGTATATATGGCATCCTGGGAGCAGAATGAGGAGGAGAGCACACAGGGAGGGACTGCAGCAACACCAGTGATGGACTTGAAAGGATCTGTCCACCATTTCAGCAGAGCTTTGGAGGAATTCAGATCTGCATCACAAAGAACTGGAAAAGATCAGCACTGTTGGGAATTCAAGATGGCAACAGCAATTGTGTTAAAAAGAAAAGGACACACAGGACTTCATGGACACAGTGCCAGCCTTCCTGCTTCTGTGAGCAGGAGCTGCAGCCACGATGCACCTCCAAACCCAGCGGAGCCTTTCTTCTATCTGCCTCCTCCTCCCCCACACTGTAGGTGTAAGGTACTGCATAGCGATGCCCAAAAGCAACGTGGAACTGGTTGAGATGAGCCCGAGCAGCCTCTCATTCTCCAGCCTCCCTTCAGATGCAAGCAGTGCATCCCTGGACCCTTGATACACAGCACTGCTGCCAAGGCAGCTCTTTGCTGCTGGGTACTGAGCACTGGCCATGCTTCCCCTACACCTCATGGACAGCCATGGCCCTGCAGCTGCCCCTTGGTCCCAGTGCCAGCCCTGCCCCAGCGGCACCCCTACCCTCCCCCCCTTGGTGTACTTTGCCTCATGCACATCCTATTAGACGTGGCAGTTTGATGTAGCAACGTGTGCCCCCTTCCCCCGCGTGCGTGTCCGATCTCACGGTTGTATAACCCGAGCGCTCCCCATATATATATATTTACTTAACCATTAAAAGGAAAAGGAAACCCACCCACGGCCCAGATATGGAAAAAACACCCCCAAACCACGTTCCCCACGCACCCCCCCCCACACACACCCCCACCACACATTCTAATAATTTATATATATAAATATATATATGAAGCTCTTCAAAAGAAAAGCGAACGAGCAAACAAAAAACCCTTCCAAGAGTCAGACTGCGTTGTGTTCATTTCTTGCTCGGCGGCCACGTCTATCCGTCACTCAGCCTGTCACTCAAACCCGCGGTAGGCGGGGCTTGCGCTCAGCCGCACCAATAAGAAGCCGCTGATCTGCATAAAGCCAAGAGCGGCACGGCCGGGCTGCAGTGTGTCACTACGGCGGCCCGTAGCGCGGAGCGGCTGCGGTGTGTGTGGAGGAGCCTTGTCCCGCTCGGATGGCGGCCTGGCGCTCGGGTCCCACTCGCCCTTACCTAAGGGCAGTTCTGTGCCTTGCGCCCCCCCGCGCTAGGAGGATTGAAGCAGTGATTTCAGCTCTTTTAGTATTTGTCCAGCAGGTTTCCCGCCCCGCGGGAAGCCCCACAGTGCAGTGCAATGATAGGGAGGCGCTTGGTGTGTGGGAGGTGCCTTGTGGTGCGGGGCAGCGTTAGGCCTCATGGCGGCCTCCGCACAGGCCGCACCGCCGGCCCTTAGCGCCGAGCAGGCCAAGGGTGAGCGGGGCTGTGTGTGGGCTGGGGTTGTGTGTGGGTGCTGGCTGCTGTTGTGCTTGTTGTGATGGTGTGTGTGACCGCAGTGGTGCTGGCCGAGGTGATCAAGGCCTTCGGGGCGCCTGAGAACGTGCAGCGCATGGACGAGGCCCGGGAGAACGCGTGTAACGACATGGGCAAGATGCTGCAGTTCCTGCTGCCCGTGGCCACGCAGATCCAGCAGGACGTGATCAAGGCCTACGGCTTCAGCAGCGACGGCGAAGGTGGGCGGGCCCGGCGGAATCGGGGCAGGGCTCGTTCCGCCCGGCTCCGGCTTCATTCCCTCCCTCCCTACCTCCTCCCTCCCTTCGCAGGGGTGCTGAAGTTCGCCCGGCTGATCAAATCCTACGAGTCGCAGGACCCGGAGATCGCCAGCATGTCGGGCAAGCTGAAGGCTCTGTTCCTGCCCCCCATGACGCTGCCGCCGCACGGGGCTGCCATCGGCGGGGTGGCCGCCTCGTGATACCGGTGATCCCCGGGGCTCCGTCCTGAGCCTTCCCCTGTGGCTGGGGCTGTTTGTGCTGCTGCTCAGCCGGCCACGGGAAACGGAGCGGTTAAACGAGGAAAATAACGGCGTGAGATGAACTGGCTCCTTTGTGCATGTTTCTGTTTTTGCCTGTGAATAAAAGACGTCTTGAAAGTGCCCTGGTTGAATTATGAATGGACGTAAGCTGGTGCTGCTATGCAGGTATAGGTCCTTCCTGATGCAGGGCAGATGTCTTTGCAAGAACAAGTATTTACAGATGCATTATTTGAAACGTATCAGGCGACATGTTCCCCAAAACAACATTGTCCCTGAGATGTTGTCCAGTGTTTAAATGCAGCTAAGGCAGCGCTGCTAATTCATACTCTTCCCCATACGCTCCTACAATGAGCTTCTGTGCCTGTATTCTGGTTTCCTGTCTAAATGTGTGGTCAGACTTGTTGGATATTGTTATAAGAGTGACAACATGGTGTAGCAAGGACTGGGAATGATTCACAAATGTCTCATTTTAGCCTTCTGGTATGTGTGCCTGTCGCCCATGGGGGTACTGGGATCTTTGGGAAGGATTGAGAGCCAAGAAGGGCTCCCAGCCACCACGGGCTGAGAGAACAAGCTAGAGCTGTGAGGGCTGTGTTGGGTTTTGCCTTCTGCGCCTTGGTTACAAACCAGGTAGGAATGTAGCCGGTGAGGGTGTGAGCAGAGTGGATAGGAAATAGGAAGAGCAGTCCATCCCTTCCGTTTCTACCTACCTCTGCCAGCCTGGCCTTTCCCCACCCCTTTACTTATTTATTAACTACAACCCAGGAAGTGTTTTGCAAATGGTGCAAACCAAGCCCTCTGCCTGGGGCCTGCTTTTTGCCTAGCCTGGAGCTACCACCTTTACTCTGCCCAGAAACAAACAGAGCTCAGTCAGGATCCTGCCTGCGTGGATCAGACACGGGTGAGTCACGGGACACAGGACAGACCCATCAGCCACTCCTTCCTGCCATGATCACCCAGCCATGGCAGCGGAGCTCAAGTCCACCCCTGCTGCTTCCAACCTTGCTTTATTTCCTCCTGTAGGACCCCCTGGTTTAGGGGTGTTGTACTTCCTCCAACAGCTGCTGTTCATACCCCAGCAGTGGGGATCTGCGTGTCAAGATCCCGATGCCATCCTGTGGGTGAGTGCTCTGTGTGTTAGATAAGGCAAGAAAACAGAGTTGGGAGGGAGGGCGTGTGTGTGTAACAAAGACACTGGTAGTAGGAATTGGGCACACATGGGAAAGATATGCCTTAGGCAAGGTGCTGGAGGACTAGTGCTTTGGTGTTATTGCTGTTACCATTGCTCCTCCTTGCTTGGATAATGAGCAAGTAGTTTGTGATGCCCAACCCACTGCCATTATCCTGCAAGCTGTGGAGATGCAGCATTTCAAAATGGTTTTGGACAGAGGGTTGGCCTTTTGAATCCGAGCTATTTTCGATTGCTACAGTTTTATTTCTCCTTTCTGGAAGAGCAGGGCATGCGGTCTTTACCATCAGTATAAATGGATGTTCTGTTGCAGTCTTTACCATCAGTATAAATGGGTGTTCTGTTTTGAGGACTGCAATGGTATGGAGTAAAGAAATGCAATTTGCACTAGCCTGAATAGAACCTCCTGGTCAGATGGTCACACAACCTTAGAGAGCATCTACTTTGGCAGGTTATAGGGTGATGGTCCATATGCCCATTCCCTAGGACCAGATGGCCTTCACTGCTATGTACTTCTGGGCAGAACCGTAAGTCTGCCTGTCGCAGTGCTGAGAATTAGAAATGGCAATTAACTGGTTTTAGAAAGTTATTCAGGATAATAGGATGGAAGCTGACTCAACGATTGCAGGAGGACTTTATGATAGTGGAATAACAGGCAGTTGATCAGGAGCTGAAATTCAATATAGGCATATGTAAAATGATGTTCTTAGGATCATAGAATGGTTTGGGTTGGAAGGGATCTTGTTGTAGTCCTCTCTGTTGTGACTCCATCATCTCTAAACCCCCCAGTCCCCATTTTAGATAGTCTCAGACTGCTGTTAAATTCCTTAGCAAGTGTCTTTTCTCCAGACTGAACAAACCTAGCTCTCATTTTCTGTGGTGAACCCAAGCTCCTCATTGTCCTGATGGCCCAGTTTCTCAGTGTCCTTTTTAACAGCAGTTCAGTGCCTTTTAAGTACTGTTAACTGTTTAAGAATATCATCGAGAGCTCTGTTCTGAGGTGGGATATGTATATATGACAAGGAGTGTGGGATGGTATGGATATCTAGGGCAATAGGGGCCCATGGTGTCTTGGAACTTCACCTCTGAACAGCTGTGGAATCCTGAACAACAGCACATCCTGGTGGTTGTTGGGATTCTAGAGAGACACAAGTCACTGCAGTGTGCTGAGGCCTGGCCAAAGCCTACTGAGCCTTTGTCAGTACTATTCAGCACACTTGAGGGTGAGAAAATACCTCCGAATCTGATGACAGTGCGATGAATGGTCCCTGCAACTCCTCCAACTCCTGTGACAGACCCTGTGACTGCTCCAACTCCTGATGTTACTCCAAGCACTGTGACAGGCCCTAGGATTGCTCCAGTCTTTGTGATGGACCCTGCGGTTGCTCTAACCCTTCTGATGGGCCCTGTGGTTGCCCCAGACTCTTACGAAAGGCCCTGTGGTCACTCCGATCCCTGTGACAAGCCCTGTAGCTCATTCACAGAACCAACCAGTGCCAGCATCAGTTATCCCTATACACAAGAGTTAAAAATGGCTGCAGAAAACAGCCAGCTTATTTAGCGAGGAGAGAAACTCCTGCTTAGACAGAAGGAGGTGAAGATGAAGCAGATGAAGCAGAGCCATAACAAGAATGAGAGGAGCAGGGGGAGAGAACTCATAAAGGAGGCGTAACATCTGACCCCTAACCTTGTGTGAGCTGCAAGATATGCAAAAAGATTTCAGCCTCCAGCCAGCTGGAGGAAAGGGACAATCCATTTTATTGGACTATGTGGACTTGAAGGCCTGGCACATTAGTACCACGGGAGTGTAAGTCTCTAGTGGACACCAGTGCACAGAGTACTGTAATGCCATCAAGTCATAAAGGGGCAGAACCCACCTGTATTTCTGGAGGGACAGAGGGATCCCTTTTCATACTGTTTCTCACATTATCCTGTATCTGGACAAAATGTCTTCTATAGAGCTAGACAAAACCATAATGTGATGGGTGAGCAATTGGGTGCTGCCTCACTTTGATCATTGTGTTCAGTTTTGGGTGCCACAGTATAGAAAGGACTTAAAACTATTAGAGAGTGTCCAAAGGAAGGCTTACTAAAATGGTGGAGGCTCTAGAGGGGAAGATACATGAGAAATGGCTGAAGTCCCTGGGTTTTTTAAGCCAAGAGAAGAGGAGACTGAGGGAAGACCTCATCGTGGCCTACAGCTCCTCATGAGGATCTCCTCTCTCTGATGACAAGTGATAGAACCTGAGGGAATGGCATGAAGCTGCAAAAGTAAAGGTTCTGGATGGATATCAGGAAAAGGTTCTTCAGTGGAGGGTGATTGGGCCCCAAAACAGACTCTCCTGGGGAAGTGATCACAGTCCTGAGTTTGCTGGGGCTTAAGAAGCATCTGGATGATGCTTTTAGACATATGGTCTTGTGTGGAGTCAGGAGTTGGACTCCATGATCCTTATGGGTCCTTTCCAACTTGAGCTATTGTACTATTTGCTATGTATACACTACCTGAGTGTGAAAAGCAACATGACTTGCTCACTGATGGGTCCTATTGTATTGTGGGAAAGCATTAGAGGTAGAAGGCTGCTATATAGAGTCCTACATGATGAGTTGCAGAAGCTACTGAAGTTGCATTGAGGCAATTTGCAGAAGTGAAGGCCATCCAATGAGCTTTAAATATTACTGAAGAAAGAAGTGGCCAGTGCTGCACTGACTCCTGGGTGATGACAAATGCAACAACCACCAAGTGACTGGAAATATACCCATGTCCTGTGCCACTGTGTGAAACCATCTAGAGTTGGTTTTCCCTTCATGGCATCTGGTATAATGCTGTGTTTTGGTTCTAGGAGTATAACACCTCTGGTAACACACCAGTGCTTTTAGTTGGTAGTATATTCGTTGTATAACATTTCCTTCATTGAGTCTCTGTGCCTTTAAAGTTTCCCTCTTTTAATATCAGTTTTAAGTCAGTGCAGCTGGATTCCTGCAGCTTACCACATCCCATCTTATCGTCTGTGTGTGAAACTGGAAGTGTTTTAAAAGAAGCTGGGTTTTTTTGTTGCCTGATCTGTCTTTCTAGCAATGAAGTTTAGTTTCCCCATTTGTGTCTCCTGTACTTCCCTCTGCTGTTAGTTTCTGTATGTCTTGGCCATTGTGAGCAGCCTGTTCAGTTCTTTGCAAGATTTCATGGTCGTGGTATGTAGAGAAGTCTGCAACTGCTGCTGTGTGAAATGAACAAATCTCTTGCTGTTCCTGCTGCCGACATCACACATCTCAGCTACCCTGTGTGGTAGCTGTGCTTAGAGTGCTGGCCTATGCCTCTTAAATTCTGCACACCTGGCTTTACTTGGATTCCCCCTTTGGCTGCTTAGAGCACATGGGATGTTTACCTGCCTAGTGGGGTGGTGGAGGTTTCAGCTGCATGGCTGAGAGGAGCCCTGCAGAGCCAGGTGCATTGCACCATGCAGGTGGTCATGATTTGTAGGCTGCTTTATTGCTGAATGTGTACCAGCATGTGCTGCCCATTTTGTCCTTGCAGATGTGTGGGTGACCCTAAGGGAGCTGTGGTCACCTTAGTACCACTGCAAGGACTTTGGTGTGGGGAGCAGTTGTGTTTCTTACCGACCTCACGGGAAAGAAGGAGAACAGAGGTCTTGCAGAACTGAAATCTGTGACCACAGCTGGGTCCCTAAAAGCACTTATAGAGCCAAACCTGATGTGGAAAAAAAAAAAGAGAAAAAAAAGCAAGGGCCTGAGAATAACAAGGGGCTGGGGAGGAAAGACACAAAAGGAGAAGCAGAAGTGTGTGCAAAGCAGCTTGGGGCTGAGGAGCTGATGGTTCAGAGCGCTTCCTGTTCCTGGAGCCGCGTGCGCTCAGCTGCGCACCAGGCTGCTCCTGCCCCTGCACTACAGCAGCGCACAGAGAGCCAGGAGATCAAGGCACATATCCAGAAACAGAGTGATGGAGAGGCACTGAATGGGCTGACGGTAGACTGCAGGAGGGATACATGGCCAGCTCCCAAGAGAAGCAGAAACAACTTAGTACCGGTTGCTCCATCGCTCATCTCCAACTTCCCTTTTCTCACCAGCGCAAAGTGACTTTTCCTCTGTATTTTTTGAGTTGCTTTGGTGATAGCCACTTGACCTCCCCTTCTTTTTTCCCTTCACAATGGTGAGGTAAGAGGGTCTGACAAGTGTGTGTGCGTGTGTGTGTGTGTGTAGGCAGGGGAACAAGCTCAGAGGGGATCACACTGATAGCTGTATCTCAGCTGTAATCCTTTATAGGCTTGGGAAGGTGGTGGGTACAAAGGGTGCTTGTGCTGTTGCTGGCTGTCATCTGCATAGGTCTACCTAAGGAAGATGACTGGAAGCCATTCTTCACTGTACAACAGTGGTGCCTGGCATTTTATGTTTACTTGTTTCTGTTTTCATCTCCTTTTGTAGGTGGTTTCATCGTGACCTGAGTGGGCTGGAAGCTGAAGCCTTACTGAAGGGACGAGGTGTCCATGGGAGCTTTCTAGCCAGACCCAGTCGAAAGAATCAAGGGGATTTTTCCCTCTCAGTTAGGTAGGTAACTTGGACCTCAACTGCTGTCTTTCCAAGGTTACATATGCAAAATGCTTAGGTCCTCGCTTGTCCTACAGTCTCTCCTTCAACCTGTCCTTATTCCTCTGACTTCTATCCAAGCTGTAAAAGGACCTGAGCTGTCCAGACCCTTCTAGACTCTGCCTTAACTTTCCTCAAGAGCTTCTTCTTCCAGCCATCTCCTTCCACTGGGATGGTTTGCTGCAGTTCCATGTTAGGAGGTGATGCAGGAAGGGGCTCCACATTTTCTGGTTTTTATTCAGCCATCTCACCAGTCTACTCTGTGCCTTGTCCCTCAGGGTTGGTGATCAGGTAACCCACATCCGTATCCAGAACACTGGGGATTTCTATGACCTATATGGAGGAGAGAAATTTGCTACGCTTTCAGAACTGGTGGAGTACTACACGCAGCAGCAGGGCTCACTGCAAGACAAAGATGGAACCATCATTGACTTGCGATATCCGCTCAACTGTTCTGATCCCACTACAGAGAGGTATGGAGAAAACCAAGCATTGGTATGGCTGTGGTGATGTTTCATGCCCTTCTCTCTTCCTTGCCCACATCTCTAGAGAGAACCTTGCAAAATGCATCTCCTGGCTCCCGCATCCTCCTGTGTTTCTGCAGAGACACCATCCTCAGCAGTAGCTGGATGTAACTTGACAGCAGAGCAGACTTGATGGGGATCTATTCATACTTCCAGTTTCTTGTCGCCTTTGTGATTTCTGTACTGTTCATAAAAAGCAGGGGTTGTGGCATTAGTTATGTATCCTCAGTGGTACGTGGGGGTGACTTGGTGTGTGGGAGCCCTCAGCCTTGCCCCAGACCTGCTCATTTGGTCCTGGCTGACTCATGTGGCTGAGTGGGGCCCACATTCACCTGCTATTCCCAGCCTGCTGAGTCTCCTTCCTGTCCCCACTTTGCATACCTCTCTGACACAAAGTTCCTAAACCAAATCAGGTGGTTTTGCCCTTGCATCAAGTGTTCAGGCTTGCTGATGCAGCTTGGGGAGTGTCATATTGTGCTCTGGGATGGGGACACACTGCTTCCTGGGGTGCAGACAGGTCCTCCTCGTGCACCTGGGAACAGGGAACTGCAATACTGGCTGAGAAGCAGCTAGGTACACCCTAGGTTGCCCCTGTGTCCCGGCTGTCCGCTCCACTCAAGGCCGTTGGGCTGTGGCCCTACAGCTTCCTCCCTTCCTCCTGCGGTTGGAAACTTCTCCCCCCAGCTCTTACGAAAGCTCCTCTCACTCTCTCCCCAAGTGATTTTCCATCACGTGGGTTTGAAGAGCTGGGCTGTGTTGGGGGAGGGAAGGGGGGAACAGGGCACATTAACTCCTTCCTTCCTGTGGAGGAATGGCCCACAGACCCCTTTCTTGATCAAGAGGGCGGTCAGCTGTTCCCCAGGGCAGATGTTGGCTGGACACTTACTTGGGAAGAGCGTCAGAAATTAATAACTGCCATGCAATGGAAGTCCCGAGCTACTTCTTGCGGAGAATGGGGTGAAGATCAATAGAAATGAAAGCTCGCCCCAGCTAGCTTAGGTATGGTAACTGACTGCAACATCTTGCTCTCAAAAGGATCCTTAGGTGATGTGTAGAGGAATGTGTTGTGCTGAGCAGAGCAGGGGTGAACGAATGCCCTGTTTCTGTGACTGTGGCATAGGCTCCTGAACTATTTTAAGGCTTGGGGATAGTGGAGGAGCTGTAGCAATTCAAAGTCCATCATTAATACTACTGCTGCTCCAGACCTCCATCACTCATTACTCAGTCGGCAGCAAACCTGCTGCTATGGATCTGCCCACACTCAGCATCTGCCTGGCCTTGACTGCAGTGTGTGCAGTGATGTGTGGAGCATATCTGGTGCTTATTGCAGTACCTGAAGTGAGCAGAGCAGGAAGAGGCATTGCAATTCAGCCTGATGCAAGAACTACCTGCTTTTGAAATGCTGCTCACCGGGGAGATGGCCAAAATGGAGGTGGCTGCAGTTGCTGGGTGCTCTGTGGAACAGGATAGAGCTGGCCCAGACACAGATGGGCCTGTTTGAGCCAGACCATCCTTGCTGGAGAAGGGCACGATCTGCTCTCTGATACCAAATTGGGAAGCACTCAGCACACAGGCATAGGGGCTGTGGTAGCCCCTGGGCTCAGGTATATCCAGATCCAGCAGAGCTACACAAGCAAGGTGGTACTGGAAGGAGTGGGATGATTCAGAACATCTCACGGCATCTCAACTTAGTACAGTTTGCATGTCTCCCTACTTGGCAGCTCAGTAATGTCCTCAGCACCTTCTGGAATGGTAAGCATTGCTTACCTGTGTTGTTGTGTCCAACACAGCTGGATCACATTTGGTGATTTCCCACTGTACCTTCAGCTTCTTGATCCCTTCTAGCTCCACTCAACCCTTGCCCTTTCCTTTTCTTGGCAGCTTTCTAACTGCTGTGTCACCTAATTTTCCCAAGATCTTACTTCTCCGTTGGTATCCCTCCCTTCCTCCTTCCTCTATTTCTCCCCTCATCTTTCTTCATCCCCCTTTTCCTCCTTCCCCAGTGTTGCTGTCTGGCACTGAGCAGCTCACGAGCATCCACTTACTCGCATCTCCACCTCTTCTGCCCTTCTTTATTTCAGGTGGTACCATGGGCATCTGTCAGGTGCTGCAGCTGAATCACTTCTCCAGGCCAAAGCCACCCCATGGACCTTCTTGGTGCGGGAGAGCCTCAGCAAACCTGGGGATTTTGTCTTGTCCGTCCTGACTGACCAACCTAAACCTGGGTCTGATGCTCCACCACCTGGAGCAAGCAGTGCCTCTGGGGCCCGGCTCAAAGTCACCCACATCAAGATCATGTGTGAGGTGAGCGGGTGGAAGAGCAAAAGGAGGAGGGAGTAGATGTTTCTACCTGTCATCTCTGCTATCTCCTCAAAAGCCCTGTCATCTTGATGAGCACTGTTTATGAATTTGGATCAAAGTGCTGTCACCTCGCAGGTTCCTTATGTTCTCTTGTAGAACTGGGTGACCATTGGCAGTGCTGGGTGCTCAGACGTTGAAGGAAACAGGATGAGGTGTGTCTGAGAACTCCAGCACAGGGAGTCGAATGAAAGAGATAGGAGGATTCACAATCTCATTTACTCTCAACTCATGTTGAGTTTATCAAAAGACTTAAAAGCTCTTGGCAGAGATGGAGGTATTGGCAAGGTCTCCAGACTTAGTCTGGAGGATGTTGCACCTCTCTGTAACAAGCTCTTCTCTCTTTCATTTGAAGCTATGCACGAAATGGAGGGAGATTTCAAGGACAAAGAGCAATAGGCCTTAAATGAGAATTGAAGGCAGTATTTCCTCCAGGCTTCCATCCACTAAGGAATCAGCCCACCATGAACTCAGTGCTGTCAAGCTGCCACTTGGTGACTCTATTCTAGATGGCACAAAGTGATTCCTATGACTTTGAACCTCAGATTCCTCTTTCTTCCTGAGCACTACCAGCTTTGCATGCAGGAACGTTATGGGATGTAACGTGTTGTTTCTCCATTTAGAATGGACGTTATACAGTTGGAGGCGCTGAGAAGTTTGACAGCTTGGCAGATCTTGTGGAACACTTCAAGAAGACGGGGATTGAAGAGGTGTCTGGCTCTTTTGTATACCTGAAGCAGGTAAATTCTGTTTCCTCTATTTCTCAAGGATCCTTTGGAGGGATTCGCTGTTTGTTTGTTCTCTTGCTCCTTGTTGTCCACAAAGGAGACTTTGATCTTTAGTAGCATCTTTCTCTCATGCCAACCCGCTGTATTTTCCCATCCACAGCCCTACTATGCTACAAGAGTCAATGCTGCTGACATTGAGAATAGAGTGCATGAACTCAACAAGAAGAGTTTATCTGAGGAAACATCAAAGGCTGGATTCTGGGAGGAATTTGATGTAAGAAGCAGCGTGGGGATATTACTCTGGCTTTTTGGGGAGCTCCTGTGCACCATTTAACTATCCATCACCGATTTCTCAGGCAGTCTTGCAACTCAATGTCAGTTTGTCTCTGAAATGAGTCTGTTTAGATCTCAGGAGTAAGCATTATCTTTAAGTGAACCCAGTGAGGTAGAAATGTACTTTTTCATGGATAGAACTAGTCACTGAAGCAGTAAGAGCATGAACTTTGGACTTTTCAAGGCTAGGTTAACTTTTTACCTCTCTATTCCTCGACAAGCATGCCCACATACCCCTAGAGATACCACTGTTCCTCTGAGTGACCACCTACGCCGTCACTGTCATCTTGCCATAACTTTCTCTTCCTTTCAGAGCCTGCAAAAACAGGAAGCCAAACAACTATTTGACCGTCACGAGGGCCAGAGACCTGAAAACAAGAGCAAGAATCGATACAAGAACATCTTGCCTTGTGAGTCTATCTCCTCCACTGTAAAAAGAGCAAAGAGATGGAGACAGGCAATGAAGAGGTGTCCAAGTCACCTCTGGCCCTGCCTCAGCCTGTTCTGTCCTCCAGAATGGATTATGAAGTCTGCAGCATAGGGGATTTAAAAGGTGATAAAAGGTCACAGCCTTTACATGCTCTTGAAGGAGGAAAGGAGGGAGGAAAGCGTCAGACTAGCTAATGGGACAGTCTGTCATGGGAGAACTGGAAGCACACATTAAAATCGCTCTGACCCCAGAGAAGGAGAGGTTAAAATCAGGAGCACGCTGCATACACTGGGTAACATGAATGAGGTGGCAGGAGTCAGTGAGAGAGATTTGTGTGGCTGGGCACAGGGTGTCTCACTGCTCTTTATTCTTGACTGCACCCCTAGTTGATCACTCTAGAGTCATCCTCCGAGGAAGGGACCCAAACATCCCCGGATCTGACTATATCAACGCCAACTACGTAAAGGTGAGATTACTGAAAGATGGCCGTATGTCCAAAGTGGGAGAGCGGAGCGGCAGTTCCTGCAGCATTCCTCATCTTTCCCTTTCCACAGAACAATCTGATCAGTCCGGATGAGTGCTCCAAGACCTACATCGCTAGTCAGGGTTGTCTGGATACCACCGTCAATGACTTCTGGCAAATGGTGTGGCAGGAGAACACACATATTATTGTTATGACCACACGGGAAGTAGAAAAAGGACGGGTAAGAAGGTGTCTTCGAACTGCCCTTTTTTCCCTTTCAGTCATAGCTGTTTTCTTTCTCTCTCCTGCCTTCTGCCTGTCTCCACTTTACCTCTTGTCCACGCAGAATAAATGTGTGCCCTACTGGCCAGAGGCAGGAAGCACAAAAGAATATGGTCCCTACCTTGTGGAGAACGTTGGGGAGCACGACGCATTGGAATACAAACTCCGGCATCTCTGTTTGTGTCCAATAAATAACGTGAGTGTGCCCGGTCGGGGACTGTTCTGGGTCTAACAAGTCACTATATGTTTAAGGCTGGGAACTACTGTGTGCTGTGGTTGCATTGTTCCACCTGCTTTGGGCTCAACCTCTGATGAAATCACCAAGGAGCGCTCCAAGAGTGCTCTTAAGCCTTTGGCTAAAGACCCAGCTTTCCCTGGGTCGGTGGCCAGGGATAGGACTGGGCTGCAGTTTTACCAGTTTGCTGTTTTTATTGTCAGAGCGAGGCTGTACGTGAGATCTGGCAGTACCAGTACCTGAGCTGGCCTGACCATGGTGTCCCCAGTGAGCCAGGAGGAGTGCTGAGCTTCCTGGATCAAATAAACCAGAAGCAGGAGAGCATTCCACATGCGGGGCCTATTCTGGTTCATTGCAGGTTGGTACAAATGCTGAGGTTTAAATCATTCTCTTTCTCTTCCATAAGGCAAGTTGTAAAGTCTTTGTCCTGCTGCACTAGCTGTTCCTTAGGACTTGAACTCACTGACAATTCTTACTCCTTTTTAATGTCCCCAAACCAAACTCCGCTGCCTGTTGAATCCTTGATTATTCTGTGGCAGTGATGAACAGCTGCTACAAGTGCTGCATCCTTCCTAGAAGCAGCTGCAGACTGTTCCAGGATCATGGTGGCTGGGTGGATGTAGGTTTAACCGTACAGGCAGCTCTGATCTCTGCTTGTCCTCTCCCTGCAGTGCTGGGATTGGCCGCACTGGGACTATCATCGTCATTGATATGATAGTGGAAACAATCTCCACCAAGGGTAAGAGGACATCATTGTGTCTTGAAGTAAACTGGCCCACCCAGCAGGGCTTAATGCCAGCAGCAAAAGGTCTCAATGGAGGAGAGCCTGCCACAGCCCTGACAAAGTTGTGCTGTCCTTCTTCTATGTCAGCTCCTGATTCTCTGAACTGTACCCATTTAGCCTGGCTTTTGGCTTCCCTGAGCCTGAGCTCTTCCTCCAGGGCCAGGCTTGGAAGACCCTGAGCAGGAAGAAGGGATGGGAGGTCCCTGCAGGGGTGAAGGGAGGTGAAAACAACTTGAATGTGTTCCACTCATTTTTGGAAGAGAATTGGGAGAAGGGAATCAGCAAATGTATCAAAAGCTTTTCTGGTCCCCCTTGGTAGGGCTGGACTGTGACATCGACATCCAGAAGACCATCCAGATGGTGAGGGCCCAACGCTCAGGGATGGTGCAGACAGAAGCCCAGTACAAGTTCATCTACATGGCCATCTGCCAGTTCATAGAGACAACAAAGAAAAAGCTGGAGGTTATCCAGGTGAGAAAATGGGCTCTCCAGATAGGAGAACTGAGGCCTTGTGTAATGTTGGCCCTGAGCACAAGTGCTCTATTTCCTAAACGTTAAGCGAGCTTTGGGACCTACATAGACTATGATGATGAACCAAGATTTGAGACTTCTCCCCAAACCTTTACAATTCAGGGGACAATAGCAGCAGCTCAAGTACTCTTCTGAACCGCTAATCAGTAGTAAGTTTTAATGCAACTGTTTCAACTACATCCTATGTAGCGTGGTTTAGTTACAAGCTGAAACTAAGACAAGCAAAGATTTTGTTCTCTCCCTTTGTCTTCCCCATCCTGGTTTTGTAGTAGTCTCCATAGCCTCTGTTTAAAGGGTTTTCTCTTAGAATCATAGAATCACCAAGGTTGGAAAAGACCTAAAAGATCATCCAGTCCAACTGTTCACCTATTACCAATAAGTCCCACTAAACCATATCCCTCTATACAACATCCAATGTTCCTTGATCCTTACTTGCTGATACTAGCATCCTTTCTCTTAGTAACCTCTGATAACATTCACTACCTGCTGCTGTTTAATACTGTTTACCCAGCACATAACAGGGAGGTTTGTCAGTGCCTCCAGAAATGCGTTGCCCCTCTGGTCCCTTCTGTACAAGGATACACTCGTATTCCCTGCTGCTCACCTGTGGGCAGTGCACAGAGCCTGTGGACTTTAACAATCCACCAACCTCTACTGAGATCCTAGTGTGATACCTGCATGATTAAACAGCCCCAGTACTTTCATTATGCCTCCTCTCATGCTTCTCCCAGACCCCATTCATCTCAGCTTGAGTTTTCTCTCCCATAGTCTCAGAAAGGCAAGCAAAATGAATCAGAGTATGGGAACATCTCCTACCCACCTGCAGTGAAGAACATGCATGCCAAGGTCTCACGAAAATCCTCCAAGTAAGTGCTGGTGTAAGCCCGAGTCTAACCCGTGCTTGCTTCTGGCAGTGCCCTTTCTACCTGCTGGCTTGGCTAAGCTTTTCCTTCTGCTCACTTTCTCCTGTTTCTTCCTGGTCTTGCAGGCAGAAAGAGACAATTTATGAAAACCTGGGTAAAAAGGAGGAGAAGGTACGGAAACAGCTGTCCTCGGAGAAGAAGCTGAAGGGCTCACTAAAGAAGAAATAAGCACAGTTTGCAGGCAGCCCCCAAAGGGGGCTTTAAACACGGAGTGCAGGATGGGAGCTTGCATCCATGTCTCACATTCCTTTCTCTTGGACTGGAAGGCGTTCCCCACTTCTCCCATGCCATCTTTCAGAGCTCTGAAGCAGGCTGCTTTCTAGCTTGCTGACCGACTTCAGCATCCCTTGCCTGTACAAGCCTGAGACAACTCCTGCTGCCCTTCATTAATTAACAGGAAAAAGCACAGCTTACCTTGATCCTCGTGCACTGGCACCCAAACTCCCTGCTGCTCCAGCAGTTCCTCTTCTTGAGGAGTTGAGGAGGAGATGTAGTTCCTGTAAAGCTCTATCTGCTCCATTGAGTTTAGCCTGTTTAGCGTTCCCTGAAACCTCTTAAAATCTGGCATTTCTGGCCTATTTCAGCTTAGCCCCTCTGTAATTCAACAGGGAACTTCCTCTTTTCTTTATCCTGGCCTTCTTTACAATCATTTCTTTTCCATCCTACAATTGAATGCTGTAAATATGACAGACTTTGGTGTGACAGCTGTTTTATCTTCTGTTTGTAAATAAAGGTGTACTTGTTTGAATGCTGACCCAAACCTTTTGCAGTGCTTGCAATCAAATAAAAGCTCGGCTCCCCCTTCCCCTGTACCAAATAACCTCCTTTTTAGGCACCACACGCAGTACACAGGGCATAAATGTTGAGATCTTTAATCTTTACAAATGTTTGAAAGGATCACTGAGCACACAGTGACAAAGATTCCAGCAGTTGACAGGCACCCAATGAATGGTATTTTCCTGAATTCAGCATTGGGACCCCAATTGATTAGAAAAAGGTTTTGTGCTGATGGCAGCAGAACTCCCTCACTTGGCCAAAAATAAAACAGGTCTGATTTTACCTTACAGATATCTAAGATTAATGAAGATCAGAGGTGAATTGCTATATCCATGTAGGTTAGTTTTATCACTAAGTCCCCTTCCTACCTCCCCAGATTTAACTGGTGGAATGAAGAAGGGATTACAGCTGTGATGTGCTACAGCCCAATCCTAGAAATGGGACACTACAAATGGAGCCGGGGCATGGAAACCAAATCTGGTTACTGCTGTAACAATTTCAAAGTGAGGTCAAACAAAGCTAGTGTGCAGGAAATTCCAAGCTTCTCACTCCCATCTTCTGCTGGTCAGCGCTGGCGGTTCTAGAAGGCTTCAGTTCTTTCATTTCTTCCCTTGTTTGAGTAGAAGACTGTCACTGCAAGGGAGACAGAAGTGAGTAATTAGCCCAGAAAGCACAAGCAAAGCCGAGTCAGACCCTTACTACAGACTTGGGAGCATGAGGTGTCACAGTCCGACAATCTGGACTTCCAGTCCTTTGAAGTCCTTTTTTCAAAACCCCTTAAGCCTGATGGGACAAATGGGGTAGAATCTGGCCAAACAGGGGCAAAGGTCAGACATAGCACAGAAAATAAACCAGCTCTGGCTTCCTTTCTTGATTCTAAGCTTTTAGCCACACACCATTAACTCAGCTGTCACTGCATTATCCAGTTAACATTGGACAAATGAGGCTAAAACCATATAATTCTGTCCAGCTCTGAAAGCAGGGAATGATGTTTTCTTGCATGGACTGGAAAGCTTTTGGAGAGTAACAGGAGCATCTTTTCAAGAGACCATTACCCCAGATCAACACAATTTAATACAATTAACTAACTGCCTCCATTGAGCCCTCTGTTTTAACAGCAGGACATCCAGTGCAAGTAGGAAACTCCTACTTCCTGCCTTCCCCATGCAAGGTTCAGAGACACACACACAGCTCCAATTACTGAACCTCTCCCACTTGATGTAGATGTTTGTATGGCCCCTGCAAGGAAAGGCTTCATGCTTCATATCACAAATGGGAACTGAGGTAGGACCAGAATGAACTGGTAGCCAAAAATGCCCAAGAAAAACAACACCCAGGCCAAATACCAACACATCAATGTCCTTGTTCCAAACACTAAGAAAAGGGTCAAAAATAAAGTGCAGCGTCCTACCTTCCTCTGTGTCAGGAGATGGAGATGTGTAGGGGGCAGAGAGGGAAGAGAAACAAAAGAGGAAATCATTAGATTGAAACAAAAATGATTCATTTCTGCATTAAGAGTGCACTCTACTTGATTGCGTGCTCTGGCATCAGGATCTTCTCAGAGGAAAGACTAGTTTCACATGAAAGGCTCAGGTAAATTCCCCCACAGCAGTCACCCGACCCTTACCTGGTAAAGCCCTCATCCTGCAGGTTCAGCACCAAGTTATCTGCTGTGAGATACACACGGTTTTGTGAAGCAGCAATCTGAAAAAGAAAAGCCATTAGGGAGGTCATATAAAAAAAGTTGAAATACACAAAGAAGGAGTGTTAATAAATAATCTCTCTCTCCTTCTAGATACAGCACTCTTGCTTGTATCCACTTAAAATCTTTGCTAAACGAATATAGTTTCCAAAACAAACTATATAATGTCCTTACATCCCATCCCAGTGCCGTCAGACGTCTTAAAAGCAGTGATCATTCTGTCACCTTGTCAGACAGACCTTTGATCCCACATCTACCTGTCCCCTCTTCACAGTGTGCAGCAAGCCAGAGCTTGTGGTGGCTGCAGCTGAGGGAGGGTGATGAGATCTGATTTGGATCTGGCCTTGTCATACAAAGGGCATAAACTCCTAGCCTTGCATATAATTGCCGATCGCTGTTAACTAAATCTTTAGATCTATTTGATCAGAGCTGGGATAAAGATCAGGACAGGGCAGGTCACATTCGCCTTAAATTCATCATATGGCCACCAGGCTATGAGGACAACGCAACTGCAGAAGGAACATGGAAATTCAGTGCTCCTCTACTCACCGTTTTTGAGATGTTCTGAGCTGCTCGTATCTTCCGTAGTTTGATGTAGCCCGGATTCCTGCTCAGAGCTTCACCGAGGTACAGGGCACAGTTATGGAAAAAAATGCTACTAGAAACCCCCTGCCTTCAATTAATTCCTCCTAAGGAATCCACACAAACGTACAAACACATCTCAGCAAATACCTCAAAGATTGCTACACCACTAAGTCGGGCCTGCAGGCAAAGCCATTTCTACATTTCCTAATCAAGTACAATGTTATTGCCCCAGACAGCAAACAGTAATTGCATCTTACAACAGGGAGCAAAGGCTCGTGGTGTTTTCTGCCCTGCTCTGTAACCTCAGACAAGTAACTGCACTTAATCCTCACTCCAACAAACTGAGTAGAAAAAAACAAACCTGAGGACTAATTGAAGCTATCGCCTCCTCCAAGTCTGCTAAACACGAACCCATGCAACAAACTCCAAGGCCTGTCAAGCTCCCAAGCCACATCCCACAAAACCCCCACAAAGCAGGATATCATCTTAGCAGCTGTAGCTTCTCCTTCAGCCTGAACAATCTTCTGCTTCTGCTCCTGCTTGGCCTTCTCCACCAGGAACTGTGCACGCTGTGCCTCCTGCTGAGCTGCAGAGACAATGGACAAAAGCATTCGAAACAGATCCCGTGTTTTGAATCCTGTGCCAGGGCTGTATGGCTGAGACCTGGGGAACTCATGCTTCTGTAAGAACTGACAGTCCTCTAGGGCCATATCCACAGCTAAGGAATGTATTTGAGTATACTTTTGCTGCTGTTGTTTAATAAAACCAACAGCAACTGCAACCTCTAAGTATAAACCCCCATAGGAAGTAGTAGGGAAGTCCCACAGCTTAAGGAACACAGTCCCATTCATGACCTATTCCATTAGTGATAGGCCAAAGTTTTCTGCTAAGTAGCTGGAATAATATAGTTAGCTCCACTACTAAGGAAGCTGGGGTGTGTAACCCTGAAGTTGTATCCATGCAAAATGCACTAGCTCAGATTTGCTTCATTCATTAATTCATTAGTTCATTAATTAACCCACCCTTTCAAGGCATAAATGGAACTCACCCACTTGCTTGGCCTCCACGGCCGCTGTGTATTCACGGCTGAAACTCAGCTCTGTGATGGCCACATCATCCAGGATGAGGCTGAAATCCTTGGCTCTCTCTGTGAGTTCTCGCCTAATGAGCAGGGACACCTGAAACACAAGTACAGCAAGAGGACTCCACACGGGCTGCGTCTCACTTCCTGCGCACCACTAAACTGAAGCACAGCTGAAGCACAGTTCATTCACAGCTGGCCTGAGAGACAATACCTAAAACTAAGCTTGAAACGTGGACTTTAACACCTGTCCTCTGAATCTGTCACCATTAAATAACTCCATATCCAAAGCTACATGTAGTGTTTTCAGAATTTAATTGCTATACCTTTGCTGCCATCCCCTCTTTTTCCAATTCATCCTTGTCACACAAGATCCAACGCATTCAATTATCTCCTCAGTGCACATCACACAGCTGCAGACACAACCCTGATGTTCCCGTTACTGATCAACTCTTACAATAAAACCCGGATGCTTAATTCTGTTCTTTGCTTTTCCTTCTTTTCTGTCATGGAATGGAAACAAGTCAGAGAAACTTTGCTCTGGCATCTCCCCTGATACCCACAAAGGGCCAGATGATCATTTTAAAGACAGTTCCAGTGCTGTGTGCTCACTATGATTTACATTAGCTCTCCCTCCCCTGTTATTTCGCTATGGAGCAGTTCTGCTCTTTATGCATCACAAAACCATGTCCTCCTCCAATGGTGCAGCTTCAGCATCTGCATCAGAACCAAACCAAGAGCAGAATACAGTTCATACCCTTTCTGCCAGCAGATATGAATCTTCCACCCCTTTTAACGCTCCCCCATGTGCACAATTTAACTGTCCTTTGCAATGTGAGCAGAAGCTCCCTCAGGATGGGTCACCTGGGCTCTCTGTGTGATGAGCTGCGAGGCGTTGAATTTGGCCACCACGCTCTTGAGCACCTCGTTGACGATGGAGGGCAGGACTCGCTCCTCGTAGTCCAGGCCCAAGCGCTGGTACATGCTGGGCAGCTCAGCCGCATTGGGGCGGGTGAGAACACGCAGCGAGATGTTCACCATCTGCAGGTCTGAGGAGAGAGACATGAGAGGGGTTGGACTTCAGCCTTCCCGCCTCATGGGGCCCGCTAAGGTCTACTCTTACCTTTGGAGCCTGTGGGGGAGGAAATCTTCCGCGGCCGGGCCCGTATGTCATAGATGATGGGGTACTGGAACCAGGGGATCCTGCAAACCATCGGGAGGTTTAAAGGAGGCCGTATAGGCAACCGGACTGATCACAGAATCACAGAATGTCCCGGGTTGGAAGGGACCTCAAGGATCATGTAGTTCCAACCCCCCTGCCTAGCAGGGCCACCAAACATACACCTTTACTAGATCAGGTTGCCCAGGGCCCCGTCCAACCTGGCCTTGAACACCTCCAAGGACGGGGCATCCACAACCTCCCTGGGCAGCCTGTTCCAGGGCCTCACCACTCTCCTAGTGAAGAACTTCCCCCTGATGGGGGGAGCGGAACTGGAACAGGCCCTACCTGAAGTGCAGCCCCTCAGCCAGGATGGTGTCCTGTTGCACGCCGCCGATGCGGTTGAAGAAGATGGCCCGCTGCCCGCCTTCCACTGAGGGGAGAAACGGCACCGTCAGCGCTCAGGTGGAACGAGGGAAGGACGCGGGGTCCCGGGGAGCACTCACCGATAAAGACGGACTCGCGGACTCCATACGCCAAGGCGCCGGCGCCCAGCAGCAGCTTGAGGGCGGTGCCGACGCCCCGCGGCCCAGCCGGCAGCCGCCCCGCCAGGTCCTTCAGGCTCTGCGCCATGGCCGCGCCGCAACGCGAGCCCCAACGGGAAGGACACCGGAAACTGCCGCCACCACCGCCGCCTTCCGCCGCGCTCCGGAACTGATCCCGGGGGGGGAGGAGGAGGAAGAGGCAGGGCGCCATCTTGGGTGGCTGCTCGCCACCATTGGCGGCGCTCGCGGTCACGCTGCGTCGCGAGGCTCAGACAAAATGGCGGCGCCCAGGCGGCCGCGTGAAGAGAAGGAGCGGGAGGAGGAGGATGATGATGCTCCGCTGGAAGCGAAACGTGTGCGGGGGCAGCGGCGGCTCCTGGTGGTGCTGGAAGGGGCGAGTCTGGAGACGGTGAAGGTGCGGACGGGCCGAGCCGGGCCGGGGATGTTTCGCTGTTTCTGTTGTCAAACTGTCCGTGCTTTGGCTTTAGGTGGGGAAGACGTTCGAGCTCCTCAATTGCGACAAGCATAAGGCGCTGCTGCTCAGGAGCGGACGGGACCCCGGGGAGGTGCGGCCCGACATCACACACCAGGTACTGGCTGGGTACTGACACCATGGGCTTGTATGGGCCGCTTGGGGCATTATCTGATGGCTTTGGGGTGTGAACAGAGTTAACTTCACCCACCATACTTGTGCTTAATAACGTGTGCATTTCTGTTTGTGTATGAATGGGATTGCTGGTTTCTCAGCATAACAGTTGTGCTTATGGGCCATCTGGATTCATTATCTCTTGTTGCTTCTGCAGTCACAGAGTCTTTTCCAAGATCCCTCCCTGGTGCCTTTTCATTTTATGCTCCTGCATATTCATTTGTCTTGTTTTTCATTCAGAGTCTTCTCATGCTCATGGATAGCCCTCTGAATAGGGCTGGCCTTCTGCAAGTTTACATCCATACCCAGAAGAATGTTTTAATTGAAGTGAATCCTCAGACCAGGATCCCAAGAACTTTTGATCGATTCTGTGGCCTTATGGGTAAGCGATTCATGCTTTGCACTGGCCACAAAATGACGCAGGTTGCCAGCCACGTCCTACAAATACATATTCCTTAATACAGTGGGGACTGGAACAGGCTGCCCAGGGAGGTTGTGGATGCCCCGTCCTTGGAGGTGTTCAAGACCAGGTTGGACGGGGCCCTGGGCAACCTGATCTAGTAAATGTGTATGTTTGGTGGCCCTGCCAGGCAGGGGGGTTGGAACTACATGATCCTTGAGGTCCCTTCCAACCCGGGTCATTTCATTCTGTGATTCTGTGACTGGCCTGCATGAGAATGTGCTGATGGCAAAATAACTCCCTGATGGGTGTTTTTTGTTGTTGGGTTTATTTTTAAGCTCCTCTAGAGGATGCTGGGAGCTCTGAAGTTCTTTCCTAGTTGAGCTCTCATTGGTAGGCAGAGAACGTGCTTCCTCCAGCAAGAGAACAGCCTGCTTAACTAATGTTCTTCTGTTTTGTCAGTTCAGTTGCTGCATAAGCTCAGTGTTCGAGCAGCTGATGGTCCTCAGAAATTACTGAAGGTAAGCAGTCATCGAATGTTTATGGCTAATGGTTCAAGATTCCTCTTTGCAGCTAGTAACGTATTTGCTTTAAGCACAGATTTGTCTATCTGATAGAGCCTCTTACCTCTACACTGCCATTAATTATTTCTTCTCTACAGGTCATTAAAAATCCAGTCAGTGACCACCTACCTGTGGGCTGTATGAAGATCGGTACCTCTTTTGCTGCTCCAAATGTGACAGATCTGCGTGAACTGGTTCCTAAAGCAGAGCCTGTAACCATTGTTGTGGGAGCTTTTGCCCACGGTTCAGTAAGTGCATGTAGCCTTTTTACTTGGGAGCTGTAAATATCTTTATGAATGTAGATTTTAGTGCCCCTCTTGAGGTAGGTTGGTTTGTTTTTCTTTTAGACTAATCTATTCTTTGGCAACTTCCCCCCCAACCCCTTCTCTGTTAAGAAACTGCCCAGCCTTGTAATAGTTGGGCCTGTCATTTAAGAGAGGGCTATCAATTTCTCTGAAGAGATTTAAAGTGGCAATATTAAGTCTCGAATGAAACATGGTCATATAGGAGCAATGATGTGCCTTTGAAACTGATGGAAGTAGATGGGATTAAGTGATAGTATGCAGCTTGATACGCAGTCAGATATATATTTTCCTTTTCTTTCTCCCCCCAGGTCAATGTGGACTATACAGAAAAGACGATCTCTATCAGCAACTATCCCCTGTCTGCTGGCCTCACATGTGCTAAAATTACTACTGCCTTTGAGGAAGCCTGGGGAGTACTATGAGCTTCTGTCTCTCCTGCTGTCACAATGGACTGTTATACAGTGACTCTAGATTCTGGAGAAGCTTTTTTTAGTTCTTTGTGGACCTGGTGCAGCTTTGGGCTCCTGAAAGGGGAAAAAGCTTCAGTTTCTTCTTTGTAGCTTCTGGAGCAATGCAACTTTATATGGACTGCCCCACCAACCCTTTTTCCTCCTATTAAAGGTAACTTTTCATAAGACTGTGTATTGTACTTATTTTTTTGGTAAATGAACAGCTTGGACATCACCCTTGATAGTAAATCCACATTTGTTATGGAACCAAAGTTCTTTGCTGGGCCCAGCAGCTGTTTCTCTGTGTGTGACAGCTCGTGACTCCCACACTGACGCACCCTGGAGGAAACGAGCCGAAGCACATATGAAAAAAGAACAGGAGCAACTTTATCTTGGATGACAAACGTAGAAAAGTCAGAGGGTAGCTCCATTCCGATATAGTGCCCGCGTTGTGTTTTACAATCATCTGATATCAGCAGAGAGACGAGAGTGTCCACTGGAGGGCGGCAGAGAGATAAGGCAACATACAGAAATTGGAGGGTCTGGAAAGAGACAACTCCATTCCCCTCCTTTCGGGTCTTTGACCCTGTGCTTTCTCTTTTACCCCTCCTCACGTTGCAAAAAAAGTCATACTTCAACACAGCAAACTTGGCAGGTGATGCTTTGCTTCTGGAGTGTTAAATTAACTCCTACAAATGCATGGGTGGTACAATCTGAAAAAGAAAGAGCTATTAGGCCTGTTTCAGTTGTCTTGTTCCAGGGCTGCAGCGCTGCTGTTTCACATCACCACCTTGTCCAAGTGTGGGATTCCTGCAGGGTGTCCCTGAACGTAGTACAACCTTACCTGTTGGCTGTTGTTATTCTGCTTTTTTTAGCTTTTCTTTTCGTGGCACAAGTAATTTGCGAATATAAGGCAACACCAGTAATAAGGTGAAAAACAACACGTGGCCGAGGAAATAAATAGACTTGTACACCTGTAAAGAGAAAGGGTTAAGGGTCAGCAAGCAGACTTCAGCTAAGACCACATGAGAGGGCAAGCGGGGGTAAAAGGGATTGGTGGCGTGGACTGTGTGTTTAAGGTTAATAAATACCTTCATCCATTTGTCCCAGGTGAAAAGGCAAAATGGCACCAGAGAATAACCCATAAACATCCAGTGGTTAGTCTGCTGCAGCACATAGAAAACAGGCTGCAAGGCAGTGATGGAGGCCAACCGGCTTAAAGTAGGACTGTCCCGAACAAGGTTTATAACCTAGTGGAAAGAAAAATAAAGCTTTCCTCAGTTGGATGTCTTATGGTTGTATCTGTAGGCTCTACAGCCAGAGTATCCTTGTTAATTAACTTTGGTAACCATGCAACAAAAAACTAAGTACATACCCTATTCTTGAAGTTTTAATCAAAAAAAGAAAAGGCTAACTATGGAATACTTTTCTTTCACTGCCTGAGATTTAGCAGAAGCTTTCTGCTCATGTGCTTGTCTTCCAACCTTCCCAGCTGGCAAGCACTTCAACTGTGCTATGCTCGTGCCAATTGTGCTGTAAAAGCTGATGGGAAGAAACCTATGGAGTGCTAGCGTGGAAGCTAGGAACCTACTGAACCCTTGAACAGAACAGTACCATGTGTGAACACCAGTTTCTAAGTGAGCAGTTATTAAACCCTTCAGTGTGGCAGTTTCCAGGCTCAAGGGGAAAAGCTAATGCAGGCGACCTCATTCTGCTAAGTCTGACAAAGCGCACCTGTCTTTCAACGATGACTATGAGCAACTCCATTTGAAAGCACACCAGGTAGCCAGAGTGTAGTCCATGCCAAATAGCCAGGAAGAACAGGGCCAGTGCCTGTGACAGCAGTTTGTTACCCAGGAACTTCAGGCGCTTGAAGATGTAGCTAGAGCAGAGAAGAAACAAAGTGCTTCTAGTTCATTGTTTATCCTTCTCTCTCCATGTCAGAGATGCAAGGCCCAGGGGACTGTGTCTTCACATTTCCCTGTGGTAACAGAAACAGCTAGACAGCTCCCCTTATCACGGCAACTTACACTTCAGTCCTTATCTTAAAGAAATGCCAGCTAGTGGGGATAGGTGGTTCTTCTGACAACACTCGTAGAAATGAAGATATTTTACAATTCAGTTGTGGTCCAGCAAGATCTGAACCAAAACCTGTCACTGCATAGGAAGCACCAAGGCTGGAGTAGTTTGGAAACTACCTCTTGGTTTCAACTCTTCTGCAACTGTTTGACCAAGAAGGCAGGAGGGCTCACTGCAGTTCCACTCTAACCTCCTCCCTCCAGCTTCTACCATTTTCAACTTCTTGCCTCTATTAACAAAGAACTGCCTTTTTAAATTGGATCGAAAGATCTACCCAACTCCGTAAGCTGTTTCCAATGGAAGAAGGGTGAGAACAGAACTAGGAGTTGCCAGGTACACCCTTCTCAACTTAATGATCTTGGTTCTGTTGACAAAGGTACTACTGACATTACAGATGTAGAAATTTGTCCTGCTCACCGGGCCACCCAAGCATTGGTGTTGATGTTGAAAGAAGCAATGGTCCCTGTGAAAAAAGGCGTTGTCTCATACAGCCAGACCTTCATATTGGCACAGGCATCCCACAGAGGTTTTCCACTCTGGTCTTTCCCGTTGTACCCTAGACCAACAAGGATGCAGACGCCTTCCTATGGAAAAAGACACAGAAGAAAGATGAGAAAGGCAGAGCTGGGGAAGTTCTGATTCTGCGGATGGTACCACTGCAGATGGAGAAAACGGGTTAAAATCTCCTTTTCATCAGTTAGCCCTTGCTTTACTTACAGCAAACTACGCTGATCTGCACCGATATCTAGACACTTGAATTGCATCCTATTAGTGCTAAGTACAAAAGAGTACTTTGTAACTTCAAAGGTGCTAACTTTGTACATTTGCCTTGTTTGCAGAAATACTTGTGACTCACCGTAACAAGCCAGCAAGTTACATATTTGTAGAGGATAATTTTGCCCCAGACCAGTATGTAACCACAGCGGAACCAGAAAGGCTTCTCCTGCAGAGATAAAACAGAATAAAAATGAATGAGTTCTGGCTATATATAATGTGGATAGATGAGATCTCATCACCATCTTTCATTTTAATCTAATCAATATGTTGCAACACTAAATAAAGTGGACTACCAGAGTACTGGGTTATTTGATTTCATACACCTTTTTACTTCCTTTGGTGATATTTGACTATCGAAACAAGTACTCTGGAATTAGTATTAAACATTGCTGGAATTGATACCCTCTTTTATTCACGCTGGTACAGTTATAGGAAGGCATAGCACCAGTTGCTGACTTATCTTATCTTTGAATTGAGGCAAACCTAAAAAAAACAGAATGATTTTCGTCTACTCTTGTGGATCCAGTGCCCTCCAGAGAAGTAAAATTCTTCCACATATAAGAACTGTGAAATATATACATACCATGTAATCATCTGAGATGAGGTATTCATCAGAGATGTATGGGCTTGACAAGGTATAGGTCACTAGAAATAAGAGACCCAAACTCAGGCGCTTGAGAGCAGGCACAAAACTGAGAAAGAAAAACATGAAGGTCAAGGAAAAGCTCTGTTTAAAAACAGAAGTGGACGTGAGGAGTTTGGGGAGACAGCAATAGGGGGTTACCACATTCCACTGCAGCAGATGCCTCTACTTGGAAGCTGGGGTGCTGACCATACCAGGTCAGGACTGAGTCTGTACTAAACAAGTCAAGTGTTAATATTTGTGCCCCCAAATAATGCTAGGAAATTATGCAGAGTTTATAAGCAATTTCTGATTGGCTGCCTTCTCTTATAAATCACTTTTAGTCACAGTATTTCAGTGTCCAGGTAAGAACGCACTCTGCTGCAGGGAATGCATGGAGGATTCAGCATTCTGGGATCTTAGGAAAGCAAGGAGCTAAGTGGATCTCATTACCTATTGGGTCTCTGGCCTGGAACGTCAGTCATCTCACCCTTTGCCAGTTTCTGATAGTCTGTCATGGAGAACTGAGGCCCCACCATGAAGGCACCATAGAAATAGGAGAATCCTGAGACCTCCAGCAAGGTAGGAACTCCCCGGACAGCAAATCGACGCTGCTCAGGGGTCAGGAACTCCTGCACCAAAGGGATTGGATTAACATCATCCTAAGGGTTGTTATACTTAGCTCTGGATGTTTTCAGTGAATCTCCTTTTTGGTCTAAGCTCTTGCTCTCCACATACAGGGAACTTTTCACTTTGTACTTCATGTTCGTTACTCTCCTCATCCCTCTCACTCTATCTCCAAACAGCAAAAAAATCCAATAGCTGAGACCAGATGCACAGATCTACATTCCCATAAAAGCTCAAAATAAGGAAGAAATCTATTAACATGCATCCCTGCCAGCACAGATGCGCCGTAAGAGCTCTGTATCTGACCATTACCAATCCCTGACTGCAACAGTATGTACCCAGACCGTGCTGCCCTACAGTTCCTACTGTAGGAACTCACCTTCCTACAGGAGGTGAGAAACAAAGATGCCTGATTAAGATTAAGAGACTGTTAAGTGTTCTGTCCTTTTCCACACACTGCGCTGTGTGACTTCTGTCACCATTTAATCTTCTCTAATATCGGGGCCACAACAAATGGCAAAAATCCAAGAAGGTATGATATGACTCAACAAAAGAAAGGAAGATGGGAACTGAGATCCAGCGCTGATGGTTTGTGCATTAAGGGAATACTACGCACAAGACACAGAGCATTGGAGATTGGGAATCTAAAGCAACGGATTTGGGGAAAGCACATGGTGGGGAATTTGGATGGGGGCAGAACAATATTTTGACACAATTCAGTGCTGAAACAACCTTTGTCCATCTGTAATTGCTACTGTTTCCATTTTGAACTATCTTTTTTCCACTCTGGAATTCAGCGTTATTAGATATTCACAGATACCCCCCTCTTGGTTCTGGCTTTTGCTGAACAATGATTGCAGCTTACTAATTTACATCCTTTGAACATGATTTTCTGGCTTCTAGATCACTAGAATAGCAAACAAGAGGAAGGAAGGAGAATTTGTGTTTTACTCACCGGATCTTTTCCTCCATCATAGTAATCGATGGCCAGACCTAGAGGTGAGAAACAATCATGTGAAGATCTGTAATGGACTAACTGGGCTGAATAAGCAGCCTTCTTTTCCCTGAGGCATGGCTTACAGAATGCAGAAGATAACAAGACAGCATTGCTTACCAATCAACTTGAGAGTCAAGACACAGTGTGGCATCGTCCACTTGATGTCATAGTGCTCTGTGGCTGTGAAGTAATAGCCAGCCATAAGGTACGTCTGAAAGAAACCATTATTTGGGTTATTTAAAGCAAACCTCCAGCAGCTTTTTGATCTATTTCCACTTTTCCAACTATATTTGCTACTGAGAATTGCAAAAATGAACAGAGAACTCTTTCTATGAACTGATACAAAACCTCCTTAGGAGGAAGTTTTTCACTCAGAGGGTGGTGATGCACTGGAACAGGTTGCCCAAGGAGGTTGTGGATGCCCCATCCCTGGGTGTGTTCAAGGCCAGGCTGAATGTGGCTCTGGGCAGCCTGGTCTGGTGGTTGGCAACCCTGCACATAGCAGGGGGGTTGAAACTGGATGATCATTGTGGTCCTTTTCAACCCAGGCCATTCTATGAGTCTATGATGCAGTAAGAAAGGGAATTTTACCATCTGAAAGACAAACGTGGTGAGGACGGCAGTGACTGTGCGACCCATAAGTCTCAGGATGAGAAACTGGATTAGGACACATAGCAGTGAATGAAAGAACTGCATCCCTGTGGAGAGAGAGAGATGAAGCAAAAATGAGATTTTTCCCATTACAGGTCCTCCCAAACTGCAGCAAGCTCTGGGCTTAATAGCTCTCTTTTCCAAAGCTCATCTTACCAAAATTGAAGTAAGCAATTGAGAGTCCTGTGAACACATTGTAGAGATGAATGAGGTAGGTCTCCTTCTGGAAGAGGAAATAGCGCTGGAACAAGGCAAAAGGATATCCTGAATAGAGGGGGAGAAAGATGGAAGAGTTGTACATTAGTGTAAGCAAGCAGCAACATTTGTGATGGCCCAGAATATAGCTTTGTTGAACATGTTATTAGAAACACGCACTTGATGTAGGTGCATCACCAGTACAGGCCATTTCTGATACTGTATTTCCACCTAGGGGGATGGATGATAGGTGGCTTAGTGGAGTTTCTAGCATTACACATTACAAGAGGAGGGACAGTGCTGAAGTACACTTGATATTCAGTCCCTGCTCCCCCTCAGTGACCTCTTACATAATGCTGAGTAACCTTATGGTCAATAGCTCTATGTCCAGGTGGAGGCTGGTGACAAGTGGTGTCCCTCAGGGGTTTGTCTTGAGACTGGTACTCTTTATCATGGACACAGACGGCGGGATTCAGTGCACCTTCAGCAAGTTTGCAGAGACACTAAGCTGAGTGGTAGAGTTGATACGACAGAAGGAAGGGATACCACCCAAAGGGACCTAAATAAGCTCAAAAGGTGGGCCCATATTAACCTAATGAGATTCAACAAGGTACTGCACTTAGATCAGGGAAATTCTAGATACGTGTATAGGCTGGGAGATGAACTCCTTGAGAGCAGCCTGCCAAGAAGTACATAAGGGTCCTGGTAGATGAAAAACAATATGAACCAGCAGCCTAAACTCACAGCCCAAAAGGCAAACAGTATTCTGGGCTTCATCAAAGAGGGGTGGCCAGCAGGATGAGGGAGCTGATTGTCTTCTACTTTGCCCCCAGTATATCTATCTGGAGTGCTGTGTCCAGGTATGGGGCACAAGAAAAACATGGAGCTTTTGGAATGGGTCCAGAGGAGGGAAATGAAGATATATCAGAGCTGGAGCACCTCTCCTATGGAGATAGGCTGAGGCAGCTGGGCTTACTCAGCCTGGGGAAGAGAAGGCTCCAGGAAGACATCACTGTGGCCATCCAGTACTAAAAGCATTTCCTATTGAGTAGCTAAGAAAAGTGGAAGGAGGTTTTTTTCCTTGCTTTTTCTGTATTTTAGAACATGTCCCAGTTTAGGAATGACTCCAGATTATTATCCGTGGCTCTGGTGAGGAGTCAATATTTGTGAATCACTCTGGCAGTATGGTGAGATGGGCCATATAAAATCCCAAGAGTAAATTAAATTGTTGTCTTAAGGGTTCAGGTGAGGGTCATGAAACATACAATAAACACAGCCACAATAAATGAGACAATAAATGTTTTAATACATATTGACATAGTAAGTTTTGTTCCTTTTACAAGTATCTTAAGTCTGTTCACGCTAACGGTGTTTCTAAAGGCATATGCGTAAGCAAGTTGAATTGGGATAGTAGAAGCAGCCTTAAATCTGGCTATGAAATGTCAGAAATTCATACGAATGCTTTACTTTGCAAATTTGTGTTCTGTTATCTTGATTAAAATTAAAGCAAACAAATCAATCCCAACAAAAAATCCAGACAAATATCCACAATACTGGTGCCCACACTACTTATAAGCCCAGCTAAAGCCTGTAGCTGTGGGTAGATGTCTGCTACCTGAACTAACAGAGCAAAGGTAGCAGTAAGTAGTCATGTTTTATATGATGCAATAATAGGGTAATGAAATGCACATTCTACTGAGCAGCATTTGATGGATGGAACCTTTCCAAGAAGTAAAGCCAAATCTAAACACAGTGAAAGGAAATGACAAACTGTACTGTTATGTCAAGTACACGTGCTGCAGTCAGTGCTAATGGCTGAGATGACTGGAGGCATTTTCTGGTCCTTCCCTTCTCCCCCACATCCCTTGTGAAGGAATTACAGAGTCAGGACTTGGGCTGCCTTGTGGATCCTGGAATGCCACGTGCACTACTGAGCCCAGTTGTGTACTTTTTCTTCTAGAAATTCATCTGCTTTCTCCCCATTTCCCCACAGCTTCTCGCCATCTCTCATTCTGCCCTTCCTCCTCGTTACTGTTCCTTCCTCATTTTGTGTCGCGCACCAGTTTCCACTTTGCAGACTCTTTCTCATGCTGAATGATTGTCCAGTGTCCACATTCCACAACTCTTTGCCCACAGACCCTGGCAACCTTGCTCCTGGATGCTCATTCAGCCTTGCTCTCCCTTTTGCAAGAACAGCTCCTAATTCCCATACAAAATGCCTTACTCAAACCCTCCTTTCCCTTCCTGCTCTATTTTAGTCCAGCTCTTCCAACCCTATCGCATCCACCACAGCATTTGCCCTTTGGCCCAAGTCAGCAGCATCTTCTTCTACCACTCCTGAATGCCAGCAGAGGAGGAAAGAAGTAATTGTCAGAGAGAGTTCAGCACACGGGCTCTCTGGGGATACAAGAGTAATTCAAACAACTCACATGATTAAAAAACAAGGCATTGCCTATCAGCCTCGAGCTCAGAAACACAGAGACAGATGGTCTTCTCATTTCAATTTTCCTGTGAAACAGATACTATTCAAGTTTAATAAACCTATTAACAACTGCCCACAGCTCTGTAAAGCCAAAAGTGGTAAAAAAAAAAACTAGGAAGTATTACTGTTGGCTCATATTGAAAGCTAAGATACTTAAGTCCTCGCAAATGGAAGGCTACTAATATCTGTTTTAGGAAAGCTAGACATTTAAGGCCCACTCATGCGTTACATAGGTGCTACTCCCAGTCAAAAGTCGCAGCGTCAGCCCACATTCTTCTGATAACCAGAACAAGTTGCTGTTCCTGTGGGCAGTTTCCTTACAGCTTTTCTGCACACAGATCATTTTCTCAGTTTTACAATTGGGCCAATTCCACACTGCAGATATAAACTTTAACCCCCACGTGGCAGTAGATACTGACTATCAGTGGAAGTTACGCTGCGGCCTGTCCACCACAGAACACTCCCATCTATTAAGTAATTAGTTGTTCTTACTGATAACAGCGGCAGCACTCCCACCCCGCCACAGAGTCCTTGAAAGAGTATGAATTAGCACAGGAAATGCAGGAAAGCAGTTACTGGAATTAGTGTTGCCATCTGGAAAACTTGCTGTCATGTTTACATAGGTTGGATGTAATGTAAGCCCTACCTAGTATTTTGACTTCAAAGGTGTTCTCTTGTTCCGCCTATGATAGCACAGGAACTCCACAACTTTAAGAACCGGTGCACATACGTGAGAATTTGAATTCAATACGGGAGTGCACTTTTGACGTCCACTTAACAGTGCTTTGGTTTGCACAGCGGAACCACCTCAAAGCACGCGAGCAGCATTCCTTTCAGATGAAACCGAGCTGAAAATACACTCCAACAGGTGATCTGTCCTTATAGCCAGGCTGAGGAAAATCCAAAGAAATGCCTGCAAGCCATCGGTGTGAGGTGGAAGATGAGGAAAGAACACTCAAAGCAGATGATTTCTGGGATGTATAGGAAAAGAGTAACTCCCGCATGTCACTGCTATGTCTATAAAACAGGGAACACTTCCCAGGCGTGTTCCTGGCAGGTCTGGATAGATCAGTAGGTCAGTTCTGGCTCAGGGCTGTCAACAGCACGTTGCCCCCACCTCCACCTGAGGCAGTGCCAGGTAGCTTTGTGAGACAGTATGGCCAGATCAGCACAACCGATTCTTGGGGATCATGCTCTACTTTACAGCTAGCCACATAAGAAGTAAGGCCAACCTAAAGCCTTAAACAGACAGTGTCAAGGCCTCCTGGTTCCTGGCTGAACAGTGACAGCAGGAAAGAAGCCAGCCTCCTTTCAAAGACAAAAGGACAACCTCTCCTCTCTTCCCATAGTTGGAGGTGCTCCCTCCTTTCCTCCTCCACAAAGTGAGTACAGCACTGGCTGAGCCAGCTTACTTCAGCGACTAGAACTCTACTAGAAACACGCTTTGACAATCTCCACCAGTTTGCCGAGGAAACGTGCAGCTCTTTATACTCAATTTATTTTTCTTGGTTACTCTTCCTTCCTCCTTATCTTTTCATCCTATCTCTACCTTTTTTCCCCCCCCTCAACAGTGACAGTTACCAGTTTTAAATGACATCTCTTGCTTATCTCAGACAATGTGTAAGTGAATATTCTTACTCTGAATCCTATTTCCTTCCTATTTTTCAGAAGGCTGGTTTTTGTTTTTTTTTTTTGGTCAGTTCCTGGTAATCTCCACAACAGGGAAACCCTGGAGACAGTCGCTGCAGTAGAACTGCATGCTCTAGATGCTGAACTGCATCACTGGAGGAGAAAAGAGCAACAACTTTTGAATCCACGCTTAGAACACAACATCATACTTCATCCTCATTGTCTCGTTCTGATATAACTCGGCAGTACCAGCTGCAGGCAAGAACTGTTTTCTTCCTGAATCCCTGCAAACACCTGAAATGGAGGAAGTCAAGAAAAAGCAACACTTGGCTTACCCTAACACAACTTCCAGCTTTTCAAAACGCCTTTCGTTTTTGCCCCACGCCATCCTATGAAGCGCTCATCAACAACAGTTTCCTTACCAAAGGCCTAAAGCCATCAGTAACAATAAGAGGACTGTAAGCTAAGCTGCAACGAAAAGAGCATTTCTTTTAATGTCAGTGTCAGGTTAGGAAGCTGTTCTCACTCTCCTGTTGCTCTAGAGCTGTGCTTGGCACTTCCTTTTAATGCAATCATATAATGCTTTACTAGCTATCCATTATGCAGGAAAGCTGGAGCCAATCCTCTCAGCCTGACTGCATACACGACTTGCATGAGGACCAAACTGAAGGCAAAGCTGTTTTGCATGCCCTTAAGCTTTCTGTCTGAAGTTATGTCTTCTCCTGAATGCAATTAAGAGACACTGATGTAAGGAGAAAGGTCAGGGGAATGTATACTGAAACAAGAGGCTAGAGCTGCACATTTGGGGATGCAGGGAAGAAGGACATGTGCAGGCTCCCAGCTCCTGATCCCAAGGCCTTTTTAATTAAAAACCTAACTAAGACTTTATGCAGCTGAGCATCAAACAGCTCTAGTGAAACCTGCTCAACTAATCTATTGATGGCAGCAGGCATCTCCTCCTATCATTAAGATGGTAAATCAACTGCTGTTCATCTCAAACTAATAAGGGATTTTATTCACCCACAGGACACCAAGCAGGAAACAGTGCCCTCCAATGTCATGTCTTAGTTCATTGCTTCCAGAAGGAAAAAGAGAAGCTCTAAGAACTGTTCAACGCACGCTCTGCAAATGTGCCGCTCTACAGCATGTGTCTGCCTCCACATCCATCTTCCAACACTTCTAAATCAGTTCTCGTTGGACAAGTCTCTTGCATAGCTCAGTTGACTCGCCCAGTAGTAGTAGCCCGTCTGCTTTTTCTGGTTTAGGTTACTGCCGGGAAAGTAAATTGAATCAACTTATAATTAAGGTCTCAGAGAGACGTGTGGGAAAAGCTGTGGAGCTCATTAATTCACACTGACCTATCTCCATGGCCTGTGTGTGTTTCCTATTACTCACTTTTGCTCTTTCTTTTTAATAAAGTTCAGCAGCTTCTGAGAGCTGCCATATCCTCTAATATACACTTTCAGGTTCAGAAAAAAAGCTTATATTTTCTTTCTGGTTGATTACACCATCCTTTTCCCCCCATAAAACTCAAAGTTTCATAGGTATCCCCAGAGACTTCTATAGGGAGCCTGTAAAAACACACCTGAACACTAAACCCCCACAGATATTAGACACATCCTGACTCCAGCCTTGCCTTGGCCATGAGTTTTAACTGAATGTGCTCAGATAAGCATAAGAAGCACGTGTTTTGCAACACCGCAGGTGGAGCACAGGACAACATGCCAGCTTTTCTAGCCACTTAGACAGCAGGCTTCACTCACCCTACCTGGTAGTGAGCACAAGCCACTCCTGCACATTCCCATTGCCGCTGTAGACACCACAGAATCACAGAATGACCCGGGTTGGAAGGGACCTCAAGGATCATGTAGTTCCAACCCCCCTGCCTGGCAGGGCCACCAAACATACACCTTTACTAGATCAGGTTGCCCAGGGCCCCGTCCAACCTGGCCTTGAACACCTCCAAGGACGGGGCATCCACACCAATACTGTCCCTTGGCCAAGAGGTGGTTGGACAGGTCCATGTCTCAGGCACCCTACTGTGGGTATCCCTGCTTGAGCAAAGCATGGTACAGATGGCCAAAGATGGCCTGGCCAAGCCCAGCCATATGAAAGCTCTGTGCACCCGTGGTTCCCCCCGTGCCCCTGAGGGACCTGATGTCCCGCAGCACCCTGCACACGTCTCGGGGCAATAGGAAACGGTTCTGCACCAGATGGCGGCGGGGCCGTGGGACACGGGGCAGCGCTCACAGCCCCAGGCTGCTGGAGTTCAAGGAGCACCGGACCCATATGTGACACCGGCTTTGAGCGCCGTGTGCCGCCGGGCGGTGGGCTCGGTATCACGGCGTGTCCGTCCCAGCTCTGGATACAACTCCTCCAACTAAGTTGTGCGCCCAGCAGCGCTGAGGACGCTGCTGCCCATCGCCCCGCTCTATCCGAACCCACAGGTCCCGCCGCCCGGCTCTCCCCCCCGGCCCAGCACCCGGACACAGGTCTCCCCTCCGCCCGCCCTCTGCCCGCAGAGGCCCCGCTGACCGTGGGGTCCGTGCCCGGGGCCGGAGCCCTCGGCCCCGGCCGCCCTTACCCATGAGGATGGACACGATGAGGCGCAGCGCCTGCTCGGACGAGCCCAGGGCTTCGGCCGCCCGGGCCAGGCTCCAGCCGGACCCCGACACCGCCATGTTGTCCGCCGGCCCCGCCGGCCGGTTGCTCCTGGAACCCAGCGGCGGCACCGACACCGCGGCCCCCGCACCGCTCTAGTCCCTCTCGTCGCCCATTGGCTGAGCGGCTCCGGCCACGCCCGCTCGGCGCCTCCGATTGGACGGCCGTTGGCAGAGGGGCGGGGCTCCGCGCTCAGTAAGGCAAAGGTTACCCAGCGAGTGGGCGGTGCCGCGAGCTGTCCCCGCTAAACAGTGATTGGACGAAGCTCCCCAGGGGGCGGGGCTTCACACGAGAGAAGGGGGCGGGGCCGAGCCGGGTAGGAGGAGCTCGCCTTCCTATTGGCTGAGCCGGGACAGGAGAGAGCCGGGCAGGGAGGGGTAGGGGATGTGCCCCAGTAGGGGTTACTCGCGGGCAAGCGGCGCGTGGCGCTAAGAGCCGTTAGAGCGGAACCGGGCCGGGCACAGGCGGGATGTGGGGCCTCATTGAGCCGCACAGTGCGGACACAGCGCCTCGGAGCGCAGCCGGGGTGAAACCTCTGCTAATGTGTGTTATTATGCTCATACAGATCACAGCTGTACAAGACCCCCACAAGTTCTTCACAGACTCTTGCAGGACTGACTTTCTAGGGCTGCCTCCTCTGCACTGAGGGACAGAAAGAGGAACCTGGGGAAATGGATTTAAGTTGAAAGAGGGAAGATTCAGGTTGGATGTTAGGGGGAAGTTCTTCACTAGGAGAGTGGTTAGGCCCTGGAACAGGCTGCCCAGGGAGGTTGTGGATGCCCCGTCCTTGGAGGTGTTCAAGGCCAGGTTGGACGGGGCCCTGGGCAACCTGATCTAGTAAAGGTGTATGTTTGGTGGCCCTGCCAGGCAGGGGGGTTGGAACTACATGATCCTTGAGGTCCCTTCCAACCCGGGTCATTCTGTGGTTCTGTGAACCTTGTGCTTCATATGACATACTGTTTTCTTTCTCTTCCCATTCCCAGTCAGACAATAAAACTCACTAGGCATGTTCTTCAGCTAAATCCTTGATCCCAAATACAGTGAAGCCAATTATGATTCATCCGTAGGTGTTTTTCTCCCTTCACAATATAAAGGAGTCATGAGCTTTGCTATCACATTTTGCCTATGGCCTGTTGAAACTTGTATGTTTAGTTTTGTTGGGTTTTCAGGCCAAAATAAGCTCTGGAGCATGTTGTGCTGATTGTAAAGGGTAGATTTACATTTCAGCCCCAGTGTAGCTGATTGGTGAGGATTTCTAGAGCATTGGTGGCTTTTTGGCTTGGACAGTAGTATTTTGGTCTTGGCTTTGGGCACTGGCTGGATTAAGGGTTTCCCTTTTCTTTACACCCTTAGATCAAACTTGGTCCAGGGCCCTTCCCCTTCCCCTTCTTCTCCCCTTCCCCTTCCCCTTCCCTTCTCTTTCTTTCCCCTTCCCCTTCCCCTTCCCCCTAAATGCACTTCTGACAATTAAGATCAGGAGCAGCAGCAGCCTCTGGCCACAGGTTTGCAGTCCCAGAATAGATTTCCAACAAACTGGTCTCCAGTGCGTTGTTTTCCATGCAAGAGCCCTAGGTCCAATCTCAGGTGGACTTTGCCTGTTCAACACCCACTTTGTAGTTTATCTATGACTTTCTGAGGGGGGAGAAAGAGAGCGAGATGGGAGGCAGCTGAAAGCTCTATTCCCCTCCCTTTTCTCAAAAGTCATCTGATTTCCTGCAAATCTCTAAAACACACCAGATATGTGCACTCCCCCACGCAGCCGGAGCCAACAAAGGTTGTGCAACTTGTTCTGGAAATTCCCCTCTTCTGTTGAAAGCTATTTCGTGCACCACATCCGACCGGGAAAGCTGGAAGCTCCATCATACTGCTAGGGGGTGCTGCAACATTGCAGATGGAAGCTCTCTTCACCGTATCGTCAGGCTTGGATACTTTTGAAGTGATAAGGAAGGAAAAAGAGAAGAAAGAAAGGGAAGACAGGAGTGAAGAAAGACACATGGACTAGAGAGAGAAGGTAAATATCTCAAGCTTTAGAAATGGAAGGCTTCCCCCATGCTGGGGTGCTGGGAAGAATGAATTGGGTCCCTTGGTTGGGAGGTGCTTTGTTTGTTATGCTCTGTAATGCTCTTTGGAGACACTGGTGGACATAAAGGGAGGATAAGAGTACCTGTGAGTAACAACCTAGAGATTACTGCTCTGTTTTGTCAGCAGTGAGCCCAGCATACCTCCTCAGTGTTTGAGGTTGCTGTATGCAGGAAGGAGCAGGGAATAGTCTTGCATTTAAAGCAAATCAGTGGTGAGCTTTCCATGAGCCTGGAGTGTTAGAGTCTTTGACATGCAGAAGTACTGGTGACATTAATCAATCATGCTGTTTTTTGTCCCAGGCAAAGTCCAATCCCTGAATGTTTTCAGGAAAGAAGATCAGCTTTTTCCAGATGTGGTAAGTTACTGAATCTCCGTGGGGCAGGTTTATTAATACTTTCGTTTTATGAAGGGTGTTTTGCTTTTAATCTAGTGATTCTCAAATCTGTATGCGTCTATTGTGCCCAAGCAGCCTTCAAAACAAGATAGTGAAGCAAGAATTATAATTTAAGACACTTCTATGCAATTTCTGCAGCATTACCATTCCTCTGCAGCTGGAGAGAAGCAAAGAGCAGGATGGCAATTGTGATCTTTCAGTCTGAAATTCTGCAGCAGGCAGAAGCCCCACAGCTGGTCATTAGACCTCCAAAGACAGGACCAATGCTGTTTGCTACATACAGCCCAAGACCAGCCTTTTCATTAGGGACTGTGTGCATATGCAGATGGGGAAGACTTCTGCAATGTTATCTTTCTTCCTCTTTTCTCAGGTACCTTATCTTCTTCTGTCATCCTGTCTGGGCTAATGCAGCCTCCATGTATGGTGAGATCTTGTCACCTAATTATCCTCAGGTGTACCCAAATGATCTGCAGCAATCTTGGGAAATCCAGGTCCCTCCAGGATACGGCATTCGCCTTTATTTCACGCATGTAGATCTTGAACCTTCGCAGAACTGTGAATATGACTCTGTGAAGGTACTGTCCCTCCCTGTTCTCATCAAGAGAGAAAAAGACTAGAAGTCAAGGTATAGCACATAACAGCAGGGCTGCATTCAAAGCTCAAGGCTGGAATAAGGGATGCGTTATTTCTGTTATGATCCCAAATGACTGGAAATATCTGTGCTAATGGTCCCTACATTAATGTAAGTTAATTGTTAAATTGTAATGACATGAGCACTGTCTGTCAACTGAGCATGATATCCATGCTGTACTCCCTGTGTCCCTCTCATATCCGTTGGTAGAGCCCATTAATAGCACCTCTGTATTGCAAAGCTCAGGTACAAAAACCATGGAAATGTCCATTTTTGTAGAAAAGGCATTGAGTTTCTGTTTGTGAAATTATTCAGAATTAGTCAATGAGAGAACATAAACAGTTAACAAACATGGAGATCGTTTGGTAATGACTAAAGTTAAAAACAATCCAGTGATCTGTGCATGGATAGTGGCTACTCAGAATAAAATGCAGTGGACCCAATCTTTGCATCTGTTTAAAACATAGAACCCTACTGTTTCTGCTCCATGTTGTTCCACAGGCCACAAAACATCTAACATTTCCACACAAGGAGTCATAAATTAGACCATCCCATCCTGTAATAGGTATGTGTAAAAAAGTGCAGTAAGGCCAAGTGCAGAGCCAGGAGACCTTGAAGGACCAGTGTGGGATTGCAGAATGGGTGTGCTTTGCCTGAGGATACAACAACATATCCACTTGCAACAAACCAATATACCTGTTAGGCTGTTCTGCAGACTGTCAGCCATTGGTTTTGAAACACAGATTTAATTTGCTTGGACAGGTGGGCCTGAGGAAAGGCTGTTAGCTGAGATCTCTCTCACATAAGTTGTTATCTGAAAAATCAGAACAGGTATTTCAGAGCGAGGACGTCAGTAAGAGGAAATGTTTCTCAAGGGTCTTACATATGGCAAGAAATCTGCTCTCTCAATGTACAATGTTTAGTTGTATGTTGGCTGACTCTCTTCTGCCCTTGACCATCTCTGGATGAAAAAGTAGCTTGAGGCCCTTCTGCTAACTGTTTCATGGCTGTGCCCTAAGAGATAAATCTAAATGTCATGAAAAATGAATGCAACTTAGAAGCCTTTGATTAGTCATGTATCAACTATAGGACCCAAATACCAGTGATTACACATATTTCAGTAACGAGACAAGATCTTTCTGAATTCTTCTGCAGATCCTGTCTGGTGGCCGTGTAGAAGGTTTGGTCTGTGGGAGGAAGAAAGCTCATGCTCCTGGCTCCTCAATTGTGGAGGAATTTTATATCCCTTACAACAGCCTGACTATGACCTTCCAGTCAGACTTTTCCAATGAGGAGCGTTTCACTGGTTTTGCAGCCTACTATGTTGCAGTGGGTAAGGTTAAAACGGACTCCTCTGAATCTCTGTAGTGTTCAAGACTAGGAAGGCAGATGAGATGTCAGAATGGGTTTCCTTATTGAAAAAGTCCTATTTAATAAGAGGTTCAGATAGACAGGACTGCTTTCCAATGTGGCCAGTCTAAGTGCTGCCTTTAAGTTATTTTTCCCTTGTTGTTTGCTAGTTTTTACTTCACTTTCCCATCTTCCTCCTGCCCCAAGGGCCTGTTACTAACCCGACATATTTTCTTTTCACACTTGCAGACTTGGATGAGTGCGCAGATTTTGTGGAGGAACTTTGCAGTCATTACTGTAATAATTATATTGGAGGTTATTTCTGTACTTGCCCACCAGATTATTTCCTCTATGAAGATAAGAAAACGTGTGGAGGTAAGAAATCTACATGAGTTGTGGTCAACAGAAAGAGTTAAATAAGGCCAAGTGGGATATTGTGCTTGAAAGACTTTCTCTGCTATCCCTCTCAGTCCGTCACAGCAGATATATCATAATGAAAAGGACATCCCAGTGCAAATCTGAACTGGCAGTAGATTGTGAGTTTGTGAATTCTTAACATTCTACTTGTGTGTGTGTCAAGAGAATTAAGAAACTATTATATGACCTCCTATAAGGACTGTGATGGAGATCGCTCTTAGCATACTGTAATTTTTTTAAATTCCTAACAAAATGAAGTAGTTTAAAGAAGATAAAAACACAAGGCTGAGAGAGGACACTAAGCAAGGCTGAACAAAATTAGTGATATGCTGAAGCTGTTCCCTAGTACTGAGGACACCAGGAAGTTGCGTTCCAAAGGACGGACAAGAAGGCAAGGTAGGTCAGACCACTAGAAGTTAAGGTCCCTTGTAAACTGAATAAGGAGTTGTGATTCTTCACAGTTTCTTGGGAAAATGCAGTGTTAGATGTGGTTAATGCAGGTGACTGGAGAGACTGGAGATACAGCAGAAGATGGAAAGCGCGTCTGCTTCATAATTGAACCATTTCCTTTCTGAGTCCTTTCTCTGCTCCTCAATCCTAGTGAACTGCAGTGGCAATGTCTTCACTGAGCCATCAGGAGTGATTGCTAGTCCAAACTATCCCAATCAGTACCCAGAGAACTCACAATGCGAGTACCAAGTGGTTCTGAAGCCAGGCTACTTTGTGGCGTTGACCATACGTAATGAAGACTTTGATGTGGAACCAGCCGACTCACAAGGGAGTTGCCACGACAGTTTAACAGTAGGTATGGGGTAGGGAGGAAGTCAGGATGCTCTGAGTCTCCCCAGAGATGTCCTCATATTCAGAAGACCTTCTGATTGCTTAATTTCATCTATGCTGCTTTTTAAAGTTTTTGGGAATACTAAAAAATAAAGTTATTAGGAATCTCTCCGGGAAGACATTTTGTATTTCAGCACTTCTTGCTTGTTATTTTCCCAGCTTATCTCTGGAAAGCAGCGTTATGGTCCCTATTGTGGCAGCAAATTCCCGGGTCCTCCTGAAATCAAAACTAGGAGCAACATTCTTGACATAATTTTCCAGACGGACAATGTGGTACAGCACAAAGGCTGGAAAATACGCTACTATGCTGAGCGTGAGTACACACTTAGGAATAAATTCCCTTTGCTGATGAGAAAGACCTTCCCCTGGGTCAGCTTCATGGTACAACAGCGTGTTCAGGCTGCTGTGTTTGCTAGTCACAGCTAAGGAGCTATTAACTAAACAGGATGCCTGTTAACTAGAGAGAATAATCACTGTGAAGAAAGAAGTTTGTTACTTAAAGGAAAGTAAATCTTGAATCAGTTAATCATTGATTTCCTCTTATCTCTTCAAAGCCATAACGTGTCCCTTGAGTGTCACTCCCAATTCTGTTCTTGACCCAAAGAAGGACAGGTATATCTTCATGGACAGTGTGAAGGTGACATGTGTGGAAGGCTATGAAATTGTGAGGGTAAGTTACACAAAAAAAGCATACACTCTCTTTGCCCCTCCCAGCAGCTTCCTGCTATTTCCCATCAGGTGTCTTGAGCAAAAGGGCTTAATGTTTTTGCCAAAGCTGTATTAAGTTCAGACTTCTTCCAGCAACTGCAGTATCCTGAGGAACCTCCACTAGAATGTCTACTTCAGATCCGTTTCAGGGCCAGTGACTTATATGTGTCATGTTCTTTTCCCTAGCAACATGACAGCATCACGACTTTTCACTCCAGTTGTCAGAACAATGGTGAATGGACCAACTCTGATTTCAGCTGTATTCGTAAGTGACCTGTCTCTGTATTGTGGGAAGCAGACTTTAATGGAGTATTTATGCTCTAGACTCACTATCTCCAGACTAGGAGAACAATGAAGGAATGAGATGTGAGCATGCTGAAAGGATAGCAGAAGTAAGCATGAATGACCATACAGGGATCAGCAGAGCTGTATGGTTTCCCATACTAGAGAATAATCAGATTGTTTGGTGAAGATACCCCTGTGATTGTCTTTGATTGTTTGTTTCTTCTCTACAGCTGTGAACTGTGGTGATCCCGGTCCTATTGACAATGGCAAATATGAGTACATCTCTGAACTTCATGAGCCTCTGTACAAAGCTACTGTCCAGTATTTCTGCAAAGCACCCTACTATACCTTACAAAACAAAGGGGAAGGTAAGTGTTGTGTCTGCTACAGAAACATATTTATTTGATGAAAGGCCTAAGAATTAGTACTGTAATTGTCATGGGGATGGATTATAACCTATTAAGTCAAGGCTGTGTAAAGATTCTTACTGGTGTGGGGTTGCAGGCAGCAGTTTTGTGTTGCTTCTGTGTTGAATAGACGGACATAATGTCTATAATAGGGGTGTTAACCTTAGATGTAATAGCAAGTCCTGTCTCCTTTTGTCTCGTGTATGAACCACAGAGATTTTTACCACACATTTCTGGTGGAGAAGTAAAGGAGTAAATGAGGTCCCTTCTAAACAGGGGCAGAAGCACCCTGATGGAGTTCTCTGCTTTTAGAGAGATCTCACTAAAATTTATCAAGCTGTACTTGCTTTGGAAGTGATAAGGTTAATACACTGTCTTATACAGTGGCACTGCTTACACTCCCTTCAGCTTGATTGTATCCTTCTGGCACTCTTTTCTTATGTTTTCAAAGCGGTGTATCAGTGCTCAGCCAATGGACAATGGATCAGTGAAGAAATGGGAACAGAGCTACCAACATGTGTTGCAGGTACTATCAAAACCTGTGAATACGTATGCATACGTAGTAACAAAGACCCATGCTTCTTTCGTTTACTCTGTTTCTGAGTACTTTCAAGTGTGCACATTCAGTTATTCAGATCTCTGACTGTTCTGTGCATAGCAAAAAGCCTGACAGGTCAAAAGAGATGTGCCGCAATACCAGGTCTCTCTTTCCTCACTCCCTCCTAAACAATACTGAGAGCTGTAGCTTGTCTTCAAACCCTACTTGGGTTCAGTTTCCATCAGTCTCTGGTGATGTGGCACTATAGGGAAAAGACTTTCACCACTCTTACTTGAAGTCTAAATCTAAATACTAAGCGCTTTAGGAGCGCATGTCCTTCAGTATTCAGCATCAAAAATGATCTAGAAGATACAAGAAAGTGGGGACTATGGGCATTTTAGTATTATCGGGTAAACTTCTGTTTGTAACTGCTAATTCTCCCACCTGGTTCCTCTTTTTTCTTTTCCTTCTAGTCTGTGGCATACCTAGTAATCCTATCCGAGAGACAGGAAGGATTTTTGGAGGCACTCGTGCAGAAAAAGGCAACTTTCCCTGGCAGGTGTTTTTTGAACATCCAAGAGGAGCTGGCGTGCTCATCTCTGAAAGATGGGTAATGACTGCAGCTCATGTGCTGGATGGATATGACATGCCTAGTATGTTTGTTGGGACAATCAATGTTGGTGGAGGAGCGTTGTACAGAGATGGCAAGAGGCTGGTTCCAGAGGCATCATTCATCCATCCGGGCTGGAAGAGGCTGCCCGCAGGCACCCAGAGGACTGATTTTGATAATGATATTGCACTACTGAAGCTGAAGGAACCTGTGGAGATGGGTCCAAACATCTCACCCCTCTGTCTTCCTGGCAAATTGCCCGAATATGAGCTACAAGAAGGGACTCTAGGTTATATTGCTGGCTGGGGGTTGAGAGAGAAAGGAAGGTTGCCCATTTATCTTTGGAAGGCCCAGATTCCTGTGGTGGACATGGACAAGTGCCGTTCTGTGAAACCAGAGGGCTCTGCTGATTCCAGCGCATACCGATTCACTGACAATATGATCTGTGCTGGTGGTGGTGACAAGGACAGCTGTAAGGGGGATAGTGGTGGAGCCTATTCCATCCAAGATCCTTTTAATAGCAGCCTGTCCTATGTGGCTGGGTTGGTCTCCTGGGGACCAAGATGTGGTACCTTTGGTCTCTACACCAAGGTTGTGCGTTATGTGGACTGGATTACAGAGACCATGAATAAGCATTAGATGAAGAAGCTCAGCAGAATTAGCTGACTAGCTCTTTCTCCCTTTAGCACAGTCACTCTTCCTAAATGTGATGGTTACATGTTCTGGTAGTAAGACTGGCTATGATTCCATTCACTTTTCATGTATAACAGGGTAACTCACTGTGTCTGTGCAGAGGGAGTAAAGAGTCAGGAATACGTATTATTTTTTCCCTCTGTCACTGTGACTGGTAAGGGAATTTCACTTTCTTCTTCCGTGCATTACTACAAGGAAGATGCTATTCTGTATAAGGAGGCTCCTTCTGCTTCCTCTCAGTTTTTCTGTTTCATTTTTCCCACTTGATGAAGACCCACCCATGACCGACCTGACAGGGAGATTACAATGAAGAGGAGAGAGAATAATTGTTAGTCCCTATGTTCAAAGCGTAGTTTCTGATTTCTGTATTTCCTATATTGCTTAGAATATCTAATGGCATTAAAGGATGTCCAAACTTGCTTCTCACGTGTGTATTGTCTCAGTCTAAACCTAGATCTCCCTGAAACTCCTTAAATCAAGAACTGAGTTGCATACTGAACCAACATTTTGCCTGCTTTTGACAAGCTCTAACTTACACTACCTTCCTTCTCTACATAAGAGTTTCCACGAAGTTCTTCTGAGCTACTTGCAGCACATTGACCAACCACCATTGGCAACGAGGACTTCAGTCTTCTGAATCAAGCTAAGCAGAAAAACAGAATATCTTCAAAACTATCTCATTTAGCTGTACCTAGGGCTTATTTTTTCAAACTTTATTGTGGTTGCCTGATTTTGGGAAGGTAGTGTTGTGGGAGAAGATTATCTAATATGTGTTAAGAGCGTCTTCTGCTCCAGAACACTACTTTAAATCCAAATCCTTCACAGTACTCTTTTGACAAAGATGGTCAGGGGACTGGTGCAGATGGCATATGAAAGGTGATAGAAACTCTGCTCAGCTTGAAAAGGAAGAAGCTAAGAAAGGGATCTGACTACTGCCTTCAGCTACCTAAAGGAGGATTGGACAGCAGACTCTTCAAAAAGGTAAAGAGAGGCAAGAGACACTGGAACATGTGCCACAGAAGACTGGGGAACCTCTGTCATGCTGAGTATCTTCAAATAGCCGAAATAACGCAGTCAGCAGGACCACTAGGGTGGTGGCTCAGGTGAGGCTGCACCTCAGGCACCATTTTTGGGTCCCTCACTACAAAAAAGATCTTGAGGTTCTGGAGCATGTCCAAATGAGGGGCAAAAAATGTGGTGAAGGATCCGGAACAAAAGTTTCATGAAGAGCAGCTGAAGGAGCTGGGATTGTTCAGACTGGAGAAGAGGAGGCTCAGGGGAGACCTTATTGCTCTCTACAGTTACCTGAAAGGAGATTGTGGTGAGGCAGGGTTCAGCCCCCTTTCCCGGATAACTAGCAATAGCAAAAGAGGTAAAGGCCATAAGTTGTACCAGGGGAGGTTCAGATTGCATACTAGGAACAATTTCTTCTCAGAAAGAGTTGTGAAGTACTGGCATGGGCTGCCCAGGGAAGTCTTGGAGTCACCATCCCTGGAGGTTTCCATGAAAAGGGTAGATGTGGCACTGGGAGACGTGGTTTAGTGGGCATGGTGATAATGGGTTGATGGTTGGAGCAGATGATCTTAGTGGTCCTCTCCAACCATAATGATTCTATGAATCTGCAATCTTACATTTACATGCCTTTGTTCTGTTGTGCCCATAAAACTGGCAGAATCAACAGAATTCTGACTTCTGGAAGTCATGAGTTAGTTCATATCAGGTGTACAATTTCACAGATCAATCCTCAGGGTATATTAACTCAAAAGCAAATGAGACCTTGGCACTAGAGAAATGGACCTGGATCACAGTTCTTGCTCTGAAAACAGAGCAAGAACCCAGAGTTCTCTTGCCGCAAGAGGAAAGATCTGTGATAACAAAACTAATTAAGAGATGACTGCAAAGAATATCCACAGCACTAGAGACATCTTCTCTATGAGTGAGAATCATTTTAGAGCTACTTTTCTGCAGCTAGAACTGTATTTAATATAGTATGCAAAAAAATCAGCTGTCTGATTCTGCACAGTAAATATTCCTGGGAACTTTTCTTCACAAGTGTGACTGTTGTATTCCTTGTCTTTTGAATGTGGCATTACAGAATTGACTCTTGACTCCCTTGAAGCCATCTGCAGTTACAGACACCTGTTTTCTCCAGCAATTATTTTAATATTCATAGCCTTTGGCTGATGCCGGTGGGTATATGCACACTGTACTCAACACATCCTCCTAGGTTTGCTGCACTGCAAACTTTCCACACAATGTGGCCTACAAAATTAGACCGTAGTAGTTAGACGATACTGCCAGCACTTCAGACAGTGGTAAGTTTGCTGCCATGAGATCTCTGCTTTTATTAAAGCTTCATCCAATACCACGACTGCATTTGGAAGAACTAGAACATGTATAAAGGCCTCCCACAAACTGCTGGTGGGACAGAATGGTACCAACAAAAATTCATCAGACAACATGATGGTTTTCAGAAATGCTTGTGATTAAGGTTACATGGTCTCTATGTTTGAAAAGTCTTTAGGACAACAACAAAAGCTTTGGATATGATATTCTGTATCTGGAAATCCATATGGTATCAGGGATTCTTCAGCTGGACAAGAACATTTAGAGCCCATCCTCCTTTATTATCCCTTTGATCCAGTCCAAATAGTTGAGGACCTTGGTGTAGAAGCCATAACCTTGGGCACAGCCGATACCCCAAGAAACAATACCTGTAGCCACCCACCGACCACTTTCCATGTCTAACACTGTGAAGACACTCCCACTATCCCCCTGGCATGCATCTTGTTTTTTCCTGAGGAAGCCAGCACAGAACATGTTCTCAGAGAAGACCATATGTTTCCCTCCATTATGACCATCCAGCCAATTCTGGCATTTCTCCCGAGAAATTGCTGGTAGCTGCACGTATTTCAAATGTTTTGAAAGAAAGTTTTTTTCCACACCAAAGCCACTCACATACCCCATGTACCCATCCATGTAGAATGTGGTGTTGCTAGTATCTGGGAGGCAGATGGGCAGTACTGTAGGGCCTAGGGTTACTGGGTGTTTCAGTTCCAGCAGCGCTATGTCTCCATTGAAGTTATGCTCATCATTAGGATCGTAATCAGGATGGACAAAGATCCTGCGTACAGGGTGGTGCCCCATCTTGGAGAGCTCTTCTACATCAGTGTGGCCAAGAAAAACTTCAGCGTCCTCTGTTAGCTGATCTAGGCTTAAGTTGTGCCTTGCTGGTCCTTTGGGGAAGACGGTGTGGGCAGCGGTCAGGATCCAGCGATCACTCAGGAGCGCTCCACCTCCACGTCCCTTGATTTCAGTCAGAGCCTGCCAAGGGAAATTGCCCTTGCCTGCTCGCTCACCACCTACAATCCTCTGGATTTTAATAACAGGGTGGTCCGGCTTCCCACACACTGCAGAGAAAGGCAAAGAGAACATGACATCCTTCACTGCCCTGGCTTGTCTCTCTCTTTCCATCACTGTTCACCTTATTTTTGTCTTCCTGGATCTATTTCCCTGTTATTCCTCACTGACACCATTACTCTCACTCTCCTCTCTGCATGTTATCCCTGTTTTGTACTGGTGATAAGCATTGCTTGATAAACACCAGACAACATCATAGTTTTTTACTGACCTGGCAAGCAGGCAGGAATCCTCTTCTGGCCATCTCGATCCACCCAGGTTCCCTCAGAAGAACAGGTGTATCTATCTGTAGGATGAGACAGTGGAGATTGCAGTGGGCTTTTTATTTCAGTATTCCAATATCTGTGTGTGATCAGCACTCACCACCTCCTCCTCCGGTGACAATGTGATAATATGGTTCATTGCACTGGTACTTGATCTCTGACTGGTAGGTGTTGTTTGCAGGTTTGTTAACATAACTGAATATCCCATTGGTGAGTTCTGCAGGGCCGCCACAGTTCACAACTACAAAAAAGAAAGAAAAGTAAAAAAGAGATGAGTAAAAGACAACCTTAATAGCTGTAGGTTAAAGCTTGATTTTGACTGTGGCCATGTTGTGAAGGAAGGTGAGGACCAATTTGTACAGTGGGAAGAGAGTGGTTGTTCCAAAATGGATCCCAAACTGGGGTCTTCTGCTTTTAGATGTTACAACATCGTACTGCCTTCTTAGTGATACTTTATGCATTTCTGTAGGAGAGGAAAAACATTTAGGTTTTTGGAAACAAAAAGCGTAATGAGAGTTAACAGTGGACTAAGTGGCCTTTACAGTCCTTCCAGTCAGCATACCTATAAGTCTATAGTCAAAGACAAACTGAGTCACAGATGCTGAACTCCCTGCGTACTCAAGGGAATAACTTAGAGCAAGGGACAAGATTCCAGCACTCGGCTCACTCACTTTCACAGTGGGGCATGGGTTGATGCCACGTCCCATCAGCCTGGCAGACAGCAGTGAAGGACAGCAGCTTCCGATTGCCCTGCACAAAAAAACAGACAAAAACTCCATTGCTGGCTGCAGGGAGCCTCATATTCCCTTCACATAACACACAAACTCCCTTCCCTCACACTAAAAGTATTATCCTAACTGCCTGTCTTTCTACTGCTCCCTCGCAGTGCTGTGTTCCAGTTGCTGGCCTCTCCCCTTGCTGCCTTCCTTCCATCTTGTGTTTGCTGCAGGCTACAAATTATGCATAAAGAGCCAAAATGTAAGCAGCCAGCAACCATAAACATTTGAAAGGCCAGAGGCACTGGCAGTAGAGAGGCCTGACAGCAGGATGGCAATGAAGGCAGGTAGCATATTCTGCTTCAAGTCTGATTTCATATCCTCTCAAAGAGAGACTCTTGTTTACCAGTTCTTCCTGAGATCTTTGTTCTCTCAACTACAGGGGTTTGCCTTTTTGTGAGACAAAGAACATGAAAGGAAGGAGCCTAGGAAAAGCGAAAACACTGGGAAAAAATGCCTACAGGTGCATGGAAAAATAGAAATTGCTAGAGATCGCCAGGAGTGAAATGTCCAAAGAGAACTTTACTGAAAGTTGAAAGACGTGGACTGAACAGAAGACAGAATACAGCTGAAGGGAGATGAGAAGGGATCTCACCTCCACCAAGTTATAGCCAGTCTGGCAACTGACAATGATATAGTCTTGATATCGATACACAGATCGCAGGTCTCTGATGATGGTAAACTGATCCCGTGGGACAGGCTGCGGGCACCGTATTCCTGTTAGAAAAGGGGATCAAGTGGGTGGTTATTAATAAAACGTGTAGATAGGCTCTAGTAGTCACTGGGGAGGAGATATCTTACTCTCTGAGGTGTAGTGGATCTTCCAACCACGACTGTACCCTGATTCATCAGTGAAGAAGAGTATGTCCACCTCATTGCTTTTGGTTTCTATGCTGCCAGGTGACTTCTTGCCACAGAATTCACCAATCTCTCTCCCTCGTGCTTGGATCTAGCAACAAAATCAAGTATCTCAGGGACAGAAAGATACAAGTCTTCAATATCCCTATCTCAATCCAGACCAAGTTTGCCAAAGTGCCTAATGACGGGTGGGCTGGCAGTCTGACCCATCTTTGCTGATGGCTGCTGCACTGAACAGAACAAATGAGTGACCAAATACAAGCTCTACTTCTCCTTTACTGTGGGAGTCAGAGCTATCAACCAATTTGATTGATTCAAATTGAATCCTGAGACTAAAGAAAAAGCACATTTTGCTCCATTTACAGGAACATGTGACCCAGAGCCTGTTGGTCTCAGGACAATGGTAATTAAAAGTTCTGAGGGAGGGACAAGGCTCAATTTTCCCTAGTGGGGCACTCTTTTTGTACTAATCCTGTATTTCTCATGCTAGTAGTGGTACCTACAGAATTCCTGTTCTGCCCTGGCATCAAGGCTTGAAGGAGAAGCTCATTTCCAGTACCTTGAGTTGATCATAGGGACAATGGACTTGCTGGTGGTCATCAATCTCAAAAGGTTCCAAGAACTTTAGGATGATAGACAGGCCTTTTTCCAGACGGATGCTGTAGTTACAATGGAGGTCTTCAGGATAGGGGTGGGGGTAATCTGGGCTGCTCAGGTACCCAGATGGCTCTGTGAACAACTCACTGCTGCACTCCACTGGTGTAGAGGAAGAAAGCAAAGATCACAAGATGGGGCTGTGCCAGCTGCTGTCCCGTTAACTGCTTCCTAAACCACTTCTCCCACCTTTCCTGACTGAAGGGCTCCTGCTCTGGAATCCTTCATATTCCATCTGATCTTTCAGACTTTCAGTTTACCTTTGCAGGAGTGGTAGTCACTTTGGAGCTGATATCCAGGTCGGCAAGAACAGAAGTAGCCACCCATATAGTTGTGACAGATTTGCTGGCACCGAAGCCCCTCATCATCCTCAGCAACATTGTTAGGATCACATTCATCAAGATCTGAAGAGGTAAGAGATGCTGGGTTAAGAGGAGGAAAGCGTCAAGCCTATCTGCTGTACACTGAAATTATACAGAGATTGGTATCTTTGCTTAAGGAATCTCTTGATTTGCCCGTCAAGAAGGAAAATTAGTTGGACCCACAAAGCTTCTTTCTGCATGACAGATAGTCTCCTACTCACCCACAGCTTTATAATAGGCCAGGAAGCCCCTGTAGGGAATGACAGTGCCATTGTCTTCATTGGAGAAATCAGAATGGAATGAAAGATGCATCCTGTTTCCCTTAGATACAAACTCCTTTCTTCCTGGATGATTGCCTGTGGTTGACCCAAGCTGCCCACAGTATCGCCCCAAGCTCTTCTTGTCTGCTCTGATCTGCCAAGGTTAAGGGGAAATCACTGAAGCCTCATAAAAGTCAGTAATGCACCACTAATATCCAGCCATATAATGCCAATATCTGCTTCACCTGTTACCATCTTTAGCTCCTTCCCAACCCTCTGCGGGGAATGTCAGAGGAAGCCTCGTGAATGAACAGCACACCTCTAGATTCCCATTTCCAGTCACCAATTGCCCCAGATATGTATCCACATACCTTAACATAGTCATAGAAACAGGACTCTGATGGCTCCAGGTCAAAGTATCTGAAGGTCAGCTTCACCACATAGCCTTTGGGCACAACGATATCCCAACTGCTGATGTTATTGTTGGGGTACGGCTTGGGATAATCTGGGGATCTGATCTCCCCAAATAACTTTCTTGGGACTGGACTGGAACTGATCACTACAGAAAAGAGGATGGCCCACAGGAGAAAAGGAGTGTGCCTGCGAACATGGCAAGTAAATTAGGACATTGCACAAAACTCAGTCATCCAAAATCAGGGGAGAGACTTCACAGGTGGCTTGCATGCTGTGTAGCAAAATGCAAACATGAAAGGCCTAGCGGATCCAGCTTTCGGCTCGGATCACTCAGGAACAAGTAGAACCACAGGAATGAAAGCACTGGAGCACTGACCAGCTCCAGCAAGGTGTCATGATACAGCCAAAGAGATTTGTTCCCCTGGCAAGCACTTTGAGGGAACATGGGTGAATTCCCCAAGCAGTGGCTGCTTGTTCCCAGCAGCCAGGGGCTATGTTCCTCATTGTAAGCATGGTTCCCCTTTGCTCTGAGCCGGTGGATCATTTCTGATTGTCTCTAGTTTAGGGTTTTGCCTCATTTATGTGGTCAGTATGTGAAGATCTCAATCTCAGCTTACTAATGAGCAATCTCACAGTGCCTCCAGCGTAACCCTCAGCCCAGTCATGCCCAAGTCGTCCTCCTAAAAAAACAACTGGTTCTCATTTGTTTCTCTTTCTTTTCTCTCTCCGGGAAGTGAGAGTACTCCTCCAAAACACCCCCATTGCCCAGATCTCATGAAAAGATCCGCCAGGTTGATCCTTCTTCCTTAGCCCAAGCAGAAGTTTAACGGAGGGACAGCAAGAACGAATAAGCCTTTTTGACCAGTTCACCTCCCTGGAAGAGCCTTATCACCCACCACCCTGGGTACTACTGTTCCCGTTCCCCATACTCACATCTCCATGCGCTCTGCCGCGGGACCCTCTGCTGTCTCCCTGCCCGTCCTGCCCGAGCTCCACGGTCTCCAGCTGCAAACGGGAGGCGGTGAGAGCAGTGGGTGGGGAGGCAGAGCCGAGCTGCGGGCAGCCGGGATGGGACAGGGAGCTTCCAGCACGGCGCCTGCTGCCCTCTGCTGCACAGCTGCTGCAGCTCCGAAAAGACACCGGCATTGGGGCCAGGGAGGGCTCTGGGGGGCTCTTAAATCTTAGCCAAAAGATGTCAAAGGAGAGGAGCCCTTTTTTGGGACAGATCATCTGCTGAGAGACAACGAAAGGGAAAGGCGAGTATTTCACTGAAGGAGAGAAGGTCCCTGGGCACGCAACTGAGTTTAGAAACCTCCCCTCCAACACCCTATCTGAAAGTTCCAAATGAACCTTGCTGTTTGCAAACCTTTAACTAAGTCACCGCATTTGATTGTGTCAAATTGGCTAATGGTCGAGTGCTGATTAAATACTACTTAGAATCATGCAATCTAACCTTGTAATTTATCCCACAACTACTAATAAATCCCAAATAGCTGCTAAAACTAGAATTGTGTAAAACCCAATTGGCAGCACGTTAACACCGAGCTGTTTTAGCTGGGCGCTTTACCTTCAAACCTTGGCTATTATGTGGACAGTTGGTGTGTCAGTGTAAGGGGCTGTCATGGTTAACCACTTGAAGGCAATATCTGTCTACCAGAACATAGGTCAGAAAGGTAAAGTTAAGAAAGTGCAGCAGCTTTTGGTGCAGAGCCTGATATAAGGCGATCATACAACCTGGAAGATCTGGACATGGTGAAGCAAGCTCGATGTTGAGGATCAGAATCAACTCTGAGAAAGGCTCCTTGTACAGAATAGTGGGATGAGGGCAACAATTCAATCAGCTCCTCAGCTGCTGTCAGTTGAAACCCTGGATCTTACAACCTCACAGTACAACAGAGGTAATGTAGAGGCTATTGATAGACGGAATAATGGCTCATAGAAGTCTACATGGAGCAGCCAAATGATGTCTTGGATGGCTTGGTTATGATTGCCCAGTGTGTTTCATTACATCCCAACCAGTCGCACCCTTGCACTGTGGATACTGACAGGATCCCATTCTGCACATCCCATATGGAGTCCTCACTGAAGGACACCTCTGTCTTTGTCCATCCTTTCCAGGGACCTCATGTCCCTAGGTTCTGTCCCTTGGTCTCTGACTGTAGAGGGAAGCTATGACAGTAAAGGGAAGATAGTAAAGCTAGGTGGAGTGCAGGAGCTAAAGGCAGTGTGTTTTTTTTACACCTGGAGGACAGACAGAGCCTCCTTCTCTCTGTGGGCTTTCCCAGGAGTGCAGTGAATATGAACTACAAAGGACTTCCTACCTCAGTCCAACCCTTGGATTTCACACAAAAATCCTTGACATCGAAGAATCATTTCTGTGCTAGAACTTGAAGATTTTGGGATCCTGAAAAAAATGTGATGTCTGCAAGCAACAGGAGCTGGGAGCTTGCACTGGTGGTTTCAGAAGAGGCAGCCCCAGCTATCCTTGCTGACTCAGGACTCCAAATTCTGCCTTCCAGAGGTAGCTGAGAGACTGTGCTTGGGGCTGCTACAGTGTGGGGAGGCAGGAGAAGAGAACAACATAGACCAGTGAGGGGCCTGTCCAGGCTCAGCTGTGGCAAGTGGGTGCCTATGTGCAACTCGCTGCTGTGTGGGGTGGCTGGATGGCCTCCGCCTCACCTCACTCTCTCCCACCCAGCTCTTATTCTGAAAGGAGCCGCCATGCACACAGCAGCCCATCTTCCTCCCTGCCTCGGCCCACCCAGGACACACTCCGGCCATCCCCTCTCCCCGCCTCTCCCTTCTTGGGGCCTGGCCTGCCATGACCCGACCACAGCACCCTGGGAGGCCTTCTTCCATCCTGCCGCATAGCGAGGCATAAGAAAACACGCTGTTACAGGGAGCCTGGCTCGCTGCCATCGAGTTTGCTTCTTTAATCTGGGGCAGATCACACTGGAGAGTGGGGCCCCAGGTTGGGCATCTGTGCCAGCAGTCAGCGGTCACTTCACTTTCTGGAAGACCTGAACACAGACCTCGTCTTCAACCGTCATGCGCTGCGGAAAGGAGGAGAAAGAGGAATTCAGGCTGCAGCTCCATGTCTTCCAGCTGAGTTTTGGCAGGTCATCCTGAGGGTGGAAAGGGCTGCGGCTGCTGTTGCATAAATTTAACTTTTGAACTCTGGCGGCGGATGTTTATGAGAAGTGGCCATTGCTCCTGAGGAGCTGGGGTGAAGACTGAGAGGAGCTGGAAGGAGGCTGCTCAGGTTCACTAACAGCACACAGCACTCGGCTGTGCCCCCCACCACCCACCAGCCAAGCTGCACGGGCCCTTCCTCACCAGGTGCAGCAGGTCTCCCTCCAGCCAGTGCCGCCAGCCACGGTTCCTCTTCTCCCCGAGCTGCTCACATACCAGCTGGTCGCCCTCCCAAAAAACAGTCGTCTGAAAAACAAGCAGAGGGGAAGACGTGGGCCCAACAAAAGCAACACAGCTTTCCAGTGATGACACTGAGCGTTCCTGTTGTATTTTCAAGTGTGGTCCCCAATATGGTTGAATTCCCTTGGAGGGCTCCTTGGGACTTTTTGTCAAGATCTAGTTCCCTTCTGGATCCCAAAGCTCCAGGTCTGGCTGTGTGTTGCTTACTCCCCTTGCTGGGAGCAGTTCACTTACAGACTCCATATCCCCAGCTCTGGGCTGGACTCTCACCTTACTGGTGAACTAAAAGCCAGGCAAGTCCCTGAAGTTCTAGTTCATTCATTACCTAGCCCCGTTGGGGATCCTCACCTGGCACTTGCGCCCATCTACGGGTCCCAGGTCTTCCTCAAACTGGACCCCCAGGTCAAAATCCATGACATAATCCCGCAGGGAGGTGATTGTGCGGATGACCATGTGGTCTCCCGTGTGGATGATCTCTTTGTCAGGCTTCAGCAGGCAGACCACCTTGCGCAGGACCACGTTGATATCTGGAGGATGAAATGGAGGGAAAACGGGTGGGCTGCTCTCTGCTCTGGGTAGGGGGCTCCAGCTCCAGGGATGCCTCCTCTCCCCCTCCCACCCAAAGCCATAGTCTCAGCTGGAATGACCAAAGCCCCTTCCTCCCCTTGCCAGGTCCCGCGGGCTGACATCTTTGGAGACGTAAAGGAGTTAAGAGGGAAGGAGGAGGGGGGGAGTTACCCAACGCGCGAAGATAATTGTCCATATTCTCCTGGGAGACGAAGCGGTAATAGCCGCTGAGGTTGGGCACCATCCCGACACGGAGCACGCGGCTGGTGGCTGCGAGGAGCGGGGAAGCGCTGCCCGGCGCGGTGCGGAGCGGAGCGGGGCGGGCCGGCCGAGCAGCGGGCTCCTCGCCGAACTAAGAGTCCCGCCGGGCCCGCCCCGCTCCGCTCCGCTCCGGCACCTCCGGCTCGGGGCGGGCGAGCAGCGACACACCCCCGCGCTCCGCCCGCCTCCCGCCCGCAGCAGGAGCCGCCGCTCCCGCAGCCCCGGCCCGTGACGTCATGCTGCAGTGGCGGGGCGGGGCCGCGCCGGAGCCTCCGAGCCGCCGAGCGAGGGCGTGGGCCGGGCCGGGCCCGCCGCTGTCCAGCACCGCCGGGCGGGACGGGAGCAGCAGCCGCAGCCGCCGCCGCCGCCGCTATGGGAGGCCGTCGGCCCCGCGCTGCCGTCCTGCTGCCGCTGCTGTGCCTATGGGCCGCGCTGCCCGGCGGCTGCCCCAACAAAGGTGAGCCTTTGATTTAACATCCCCTTCTCATTTGCCCCCTTTCCACCCGCTCGGCTCGCTTTGTGACAGCTCTTGCCGTGTGCGTTCAGCTCTTCTCCCGTAGCACGCCGAGAGGGAGTGTGTTGCACCTCCACAGAGTCACATCCCCCATCTCCATCTTTTCATTCCAGCCCATGCGTCTAGAATATGTCAGTAGGAAACGATACAGCGGCTACGTGTTATCTGTGCAGGTGGCTTATATAAAACAGTGCTTTATAGGAAAAAAAATAAAAAGAAGAAAAAAAGAAAAAGGAAAAAGAAAGACCAAACCCAAATGCTGCAGCTCCAGCACGTTGCATGCAGATGTTCTCAGAACACACAAAGTGAAGGGGAAAGATGTAGGTTACTAGAGCTGGGGCTGCAGCCACGGGCACAAGAGATCCATTTGCATGGATCCAGGGGAAGATAAGCATCTGTTGGGGTGGGAGAACCCGAAACGTGCAAGGGCTGCAGGGGCCATCGGGGATGCGGCAGCTTGGTGTGCTTGCTGTGCTTGGGGAGGGGTGGGGGCTACAAGCAGGGTGCAGCACGATGCTCTGTGTGTGCCGGTACAAGCAGGGGCATTTATTTGTGCTGCTCTGGTGCTGCTGGGACCAGTTGTAAAGCCAGGCCCCTCATGGTCTGTATTTTCTCTCTTTGTGAATTTACACTCCGAAACACGTACACGTCCTTGGCAACCGATTTCAGCTTTACAGGAGTTTTCTTGAAGACGGTATGAGTCTGCATCCTATAAATAACCCCCAAATGTATCTCTAATCCCCAAGAAATCATTTTCTAAGAAATCAAATTGGTGATTCCCAAGGTGCAGGTGGATGCAGCAGAAAAGATTTCTTTCTCACCCACCAGCTCGTTACCCCAGCAACGGGGCGTATTTAGCATTGGTAGTTATGGGTTCCTACCACATCAGAGAGGTGTGCAGTCTGGGACTGACACAGTAGGATGTGGCGAGGGCAATGGAGGGATGGGGCAAAACACGGATTGTTGTACACAGGGAGGATTCCTCCTGCATACTGAGCAAGGTGGATATTTTTCTGGATTTCCTACGCAGCGCTTTATAATCTTAATCGATACGGTGGAAGAGAAATGCCAGCCCACACCTGGCTGGGTCTGCCTGCTCTGCCTACTGGTGCATCCCCACTCAGACTGCTGTTCCACCACTGGCCCACCCAGCTCCAGCAGCACCCCTAGGTGCTGAAGTACAGAAAAGGCAATAAATCACAGGGGATGTTGTCCCTCTTGAGTCGACACAACCGCCATGGTGGTGTGTGCTGCAGAGGATGAATTCACATATTGGAAGTAGTGCCCTTGAGGGGAGAGTCTCTGTATCCTGCTCTCTACCAGCTCTGAGCCATGCTGTGTGCACAGTGTCGCTTGGTTGTAATAAATCTTGCTCTCCAGAGGGTGGGAGAGGGGGGGGATTATCTGGGAATGGGGTTTGTAACTAGGACGCGTAATATAATCTCTGAGGCCCATTTGGCAGGGAGTGGGCATGGGGGAGGGGTTCTTCATTTATAACGATTTTACTTCTCTCCCCTCCGCCCTTTCCCTCCTTTATTTCTCCTTTTCCCTGCCCTGGAGCCTATGTGATAAAGATTAATTTGCTATTTCTGGGCCTGTGACATTTTTCAGAGCCTCCGGCTGGCTGCTGCCTCCATGCCAAGCCTGGCTGGGCTACAGCCAATGGAACAGCAAGGAGGGGCCAAAGGAATATGGTGCCCACCATGGAGTGGGGAAGGAGAAAGCAAGGGGCTCAGCAATTTGTTTTACATGCGGGGTGGCTGACTGGATGTGTAGCTGGGGGCACACGTGTGGATCCTTGCCCTTGTACAGAGGGTGGAAGACTTGAATGATAATGGATGAATGCAGCTCTTGTCTTCCGGGGACACCCCAAGGGAAGATGTCTCCTGGATCCTTTACTTACGACTTCAGTGATCTAAAGTATTTAGCATTTGGGATCTCTCTCCAGAATCAGAATACTTGTCCCTCTTGATTTCATTTTTTTTATACTATCCCAGCTTCCATGGTACACAAATATCCCTCTACATGCTTCTAACAAGAGAGTACTGAGGAGCTGAGAAGGAACATGATGTTTCTACCAGGAGAGGTAGAATAGAATGGAAGAAATATGGTTTCCTCTTCCCAGTCTCTCTTAGCCTTTATTCTAAAGATGAAGGTGGGGAGGGGTGGTTGCTAAATGCTGCTGCGTGATACTCTGCTTTTTTCTACTGAGCCTATCAGTTTGGCTAATACTTTCCCATCCTCAATCCCTTACCCAAACTCACCTCAGCAAATAAGCACAAACCCTGGATTGAAGCTGAATATCAGGGCATCGTCATGGAGAATGACAACACAGTCCTGCTCAACCCGCCGCTGTTTGCACTGGACAAAGATGCTCCTCTGCGCTATGCAGGTAGGTTGGTGCCAGCTCTGGGGAGGTTGGGATCAGGAAGAGATCTCCAGGGAGGCAGAGGCAGGAATACATTTATCCCCATACTAGTTTCTGTTTAGGAAATGATTGCCTCTAAACCTTGTTCTAGAGAAGGTCCCTGGTGTAGTCTGCAGACAATTTGGGCATAGCTTGATTTAGGATCCTCTGAGCTATTTCCCTTATAAGAGGAACTGAGGGTGGAGCCAGCTACTTTTTGACGCAATTCTGCTATTTTCAAAGATCACATGCACAGCTCTGTGTCTGTGAGGTCTGAAGGAAGCTGCTAGGGCACACTTCTAGGGCTGTTCCACATCCCTCACCAGAAGCACAAGTCCCTGAAAGCACAGATGATGCTTTGATGCTTTTTTGAGGTTTGTATTCCTAGCACTTGCTTAGACTGTGCCTCAGGTGCTGCACTTCTGCAACCTCCAACAGCCCCAGGGAGAGGAAAAGGGGTCCTGTGGGCCAGGATTTAGGTGATCTTATCTGTAACTCCCAAAGGAAATGTACGTATCCTGTGTGGGATGGATGAGACATCATGGAGCTTCGTGTTTTGGATGTCTGTTTGAAATGCACAACCTGCTTTGCCTTCCTGTGGGATGGAGAGGCAAACTAAGCAATGCTTGGATGTAGAGCTCTAACACGTACAGTTTTAACCTGTAACCTCCAGCTTTTCTTGGTGCTGGGCGAGACTTCTCATGGGGATGGTCTCCGGTAGAGGGCAATCTAAACCATTATTGGCTGTAAACTGATAGGGGAAATTCATAGTGAATCAGAACGGCTCCAAAATGAGAGGTGATAATGAGGGAGAAAGGAGAGTGTAAGTGAGAAAGGAATAAAACATGGCAGTGGGAAGTAAGGAGGCATATTGTACTCTACTCAGTCCTCTTCATTCTCCTCTTCCTTCCAGGTGAGATCTGTGGCTTCAGGATACATGGGGCAGGGGTGCCCTTCGAAGCTGTGATACTGGATAAAGCTACAGGTGAGGGGCTGATCCGAGCCAAGGAACCAGTGGATTGTGAAGCACATAAGGAGCACACATTCACCATCCAAGCTTATGACTGTGGAGAAGGACCTGATGGAGCCAACACTAAAAAATCACACAAGTAAGTAGCTGCATGTTACAAAACGTCATCTGTCACAGAAGTGCAAATGAAGAACACAGTGGGAGCTCTTCCTGTTGCCATAATTATTATTCTCTAGTCTTGATGCTATAACTCAGCATGTGAATAAGACTCAAACAAAATGGTGATGGTCCTGTTCACTAGGTGAGTCACACGAGTTAATACACCAGAAGCAAGGGCTGCTTGCCTGCTGAGTCTGGTGATGCCTTACATTGCTGTACATAGGGAAAAGATCCAGGTTACATTAACACCCTTTTTCTCTGGGATGGAAAACCACCATGCAAGCTTTTGTATGTGAGCACCGCTGTTTTGAAACCCCAATCTTTTTACATGTTCTTGCCTTTGATATCTTGAAGTCAGTCTGATACACAAAGTTACTTACTCTAAAATCTATGTGGTGTATGGCTCCTAATCAGCTAATCAGTTCTTATTGATGTTTCTCTGCCGCAGGGCCACAGTGCATGTTCGAGTCAATGATGTGAATGAGTTTGCTCCTGTCTTTGTGGAAAAGTTGTACCGTGTGGCAGTGACCGAGGGAAAGCTGTATGACCGCATCTTGCGTGTGGAGGCCATTGATGGAGACTGCTCACCACAGTACAGCCAGATCTGTTACTACGAGATCCTGACCCCCAATATTCCCTTCCTGATTGACAATGATGGTAAGAATCTAAGCCTACCACGAGTGCACTTCCCCTTTTGTGCTTTGCTCTCTCACTTCCAATCCCGTTTGCTGGCAGAGCTGGGGGATACGTGTGCTTTGGTTCCTCTAGCACTTCTAATCTCTCTGTCCTTGTGCAGAGACACAGCAGCCATTTTGTGGGATGCTACTGCATATTACAGAGTGGCACTGTGGGAGAACTCAGCCTCTTTTTGGATGTTTCTATAGCTGATAAAAAGCAGAGTTGTTTTTAGAAGCAAAGTGTATGAGGAGACTTTCTTCTCCATTGATTTATGTATTTTGCTAACCAGGAAACATTGAAAACACGGAGAAACTTCAGTACAGTGCAGATCGTCTCTACAAATTCACAGTAACAGCCTATGACTGTGGAAAAAAGCGGGCATCTGATGATGCTGAAGTGGAAATCCAGGTGAAACCCACCTGCAAGCCCAGCTGGCAGGGTATGAAACTTCCAGACACAGTCGTGTCTTCCCTTTATGTCAATCAACTCAGTCCTACTTATTCAAAATATTTGTATGTATGTATATAAATTTGTATACACATGTATGGTTACATTCTGACACCAAACCAGTGACTGCATCTAAGGTATCACAAAGCTACTAGAAGGCAGTTCTAACAGAGGAAAATTATTCCCTAGATTACTGTGAACTTTTTCATATTTGATAAGGGTCATAAATTGTATTCATAGAATCACAGAGTAACAGAATGGCTTGGGTTGGGAGATCATCTAGGTTCCAATACCCCTGCCACAGGCTGGACTGTCCCCACTAGATCAGGCTGCTCAGGAGCCTGTCTAACCTGGCTTTAAACATCACCAGGAATGGGGCAGATGTGGATTGCTTTGGGGGCTGCTCATCTTGAGGACTTTGCTTTTTCCAGAGGTGCTGTGTGTTTACAAATTGATTTACATCAGTAGAATTAAGGAGAACTCAACACAGCTAAATATCTACTCAGCCTTATAAAGAGAGGTTGAAAATCAAGAGAGGGATGCTGCATTGACACTAGCTATAGAAGATGAGAATGTGGACTATCTGTGCTTTCAGGAAGTTTTCCCTTGCACTGATGCCAGTTGTGTAAAGTTGATTTTCAATGCTGAAAGGCCCAAAAATCTCTTTGTTTATGGGCTGGTATATAGATGCCGCTTCTGTGCACCAAGTTTTCTGGCATTGGGTCCTTGGCAGGACCTAACCCGTCTCTCTCTCACGCTTCTCCGCTAGGCTGGAACAAGAGGATTGAGTACACACCAGGTGCAGGCAGCCTCGCTCTGTTTCCCACCATTCACCTGGAGACCTGTGATGAGCCCCTGTGGAATATTCAGGCCATGGTGGAGCTGCAGACAAACCATGTGGCTAAGGGCTGTGACCGGGATAACTACTCTGAGAAATCACTACGCAAACTCTGTGGTGAATTGATTCTTTCCTACCCATTTCCCTGAAGGGATTTAGAGCAATATCCCTTCCTCTCTCTGGGATATTACAAGACCTGTACCACCCTTTTCTTCTGTGCCCCAGTCCCCAGACTTTTGTGCTCCTGACTTCTGACTCCCTCTGTTCTTGGTAGGTGCTGCCTCAGGAGAGATTGACTTGCTGCCTGTGCCTAGCCCCACAGCCAACTGGACTGCACGGCTCTCAGTGCACTACAGCCAGGACAGCAGCCTCATCTACTGGTTCAACGGCAGCCAGGCTGCCCAAGTACCCGTCATGAATGGGCTGAATGCCCACGAGGGGCTGAGTGACCACTTCACCCTGTCTGTGTGGATGAAACATGCTGTGGTGCCCAGCAAGGGCAGGCGGGAAGAGGAGACAGTGATCTGCAGTACAGTGCAGAGCGGTGAGACACTTTCCCTGGGGAGGTGACACTGACTTGTTAGAAAGCATGGTCCCTGCAGGTGGAAATCCCCATGTCCCAGAGCAGGGCCCTCCTCATAGCTTCTTCTGGAAGCATTCAAACCCACTGAGTGCTGAGTTCCAGTCATGGTATTTTTGGGGTCCGGATAGTAAGGGTGCTTTTAAGTGTGATGCATAATGCCTTGCGTTTGTCCCCTGGCAGAGGATGGCTACTCGCATTACACTCTGTCTGTGCATGGCTGCCGAATTGCTTTCCTCTACTGGCCATTGCTGGAGAGTGCAAGACCTGTGAAGTTCCTCTGGAAGCTTGAGCAGGTGAGGAAGCGTTAACCTCCTTCCAGTGTTATCTCTGTTCCTTCCCCTTGCTCACCCCTTCTTCTGCTCTCTGCCACAGGTCTGTGATGATGAATGGCACCATTATGCCCTCAACCTTGAGTTTCCAACTGTCACACTCTACGTGGATGGTGTATCTTATGACCCTGCTCTCATCCATGACAATGGCCTCATTCATCCCCCACGGCCAGAACCCTCACTCATGATTGGAGCCTGCTGGGCCGGTGAGTGCTCACTCCCTGAGCCTTGCTCTTCTCGTACAGGCAAATGGAAGTGAAGAGAAAGCCAGAAGAGGTGAAAAATAGACAGCAAGTCTATCACTAAATCATGCAAAATACATCACAGCCATCTTTTCTCCTTGGCACCAAAACCATTGTGGTTCCTTCCCTCTATATGAACTAAGCCATAATACTATGCTGTGATAGTAATAGCTTGGTTTTGAGTGTCAATGGCAGCTGCCTGTGCATCAGTAGTAGAACATGTGATTGTTAACTAGAGTTCATGCAGTGGAGAGCTGAAACTCTAGACATCATTCTGGTGATGGCCTTTCTATCAAAGCTCTTCACCAAAGAACTGGGATATTATTTATGCTGCTGAGTGTATTGATGGTGATTTGTGTGTTGTGAGGTTCTATACAGAGAAGTTACAATCCATTCTGTACAGAAGTGGATTGGAGGATAAAGATCAGATTGGGAACATTGTTAGGCCACTACTAGATTAAAACTGGTTCTATGCCTGAGTTTCAAAGGGATGCTCAGAACATGGCAAGGACTGTGCTCCATAAATGGAAATCACTTAATTCCTAGGATAGATTGTTGGGAAAGGAGGAAAAATAAACCCTATACTTTCTTCTTGTATTAGATACAGTCTCATCAATCCCTTCCTGAAAGGGACACCACTCTGTCATCTGTGGAATGCTATCTCTAGGGCTGAAGGGTGCACTGCTTTGCATGAGTCCAGAGCTGTTCCTTTGTCTAGTGCTGGCTGATGCAGACACTTATGTAGTTACCTCCCTGATCCTGTAACTGTCCTCCTCCGATGTGTAATTGCTTGTTCTCCTTTTGCAGAGGAGAAAAACAAGGAGAAAATCAAAGGAAATGAGAATTCCACTGATACCGTACGAGGTAGGGAAAAGGAAGAGGGTGATTCTCTTCTCTTCACTGTGCATGACTATATCACTTCTTGCATGGTGCCTTCCTCATGCAGCTCCTTGATCTTGTCCATCCACCTCCCACCATCTTGGGAGGAAATCCCTTATTTTCTGGCAGATTGATCCTTGATACCTTGATGTTGGTAGAGCATGAAAATACTGGTAGGACTACATCCTGCTTTGAGAGATAGAGTATGCTTTTCATGTGGAGAAAGTGTCCTCATGTCTGGTCATTAAAGCTGGTCTCTGAAGAACACAGTAGCCATTGGAGACATCAGGAGATGTCACCTCATCCCTAACTATCTGTGGAACATACAGTTGGTTTAAAAGCCCTCAGCAGGAGTGAGAAGGGGACAAGAAATTGTTCCCTGGCATTCAGCGCTGTGGCAGAAACTTCTCTATGCTACCTACCCTATCACTACCCTGGTCTTTCTGTTGGTCTTTCCTCCATCTGAAATTAAGAAAATATATCATCTGCAGTATCTTTTTTTTATCTTTTTGTTATCTTTGCTTTTCCATGTCCTGTGCACCCCTCTGTTCTCTCCTACCTCTCCTAACATCTGTATGTACCTCACACTGTTGCTTTCGTTGTCTTTGCTCTTCCATGTTCCATTCACCCCTCCGTCTCTGTCTACCTTAGCAACTGTGCGTCCCTCACATTTTTCTGTTGTCTTTGTTTTCTTCCTCACCATGTCTCTCACACCCTCCACGTCCCATGTTTCCCTCAGGAGATCCTCTGTTGATACACCACTACTTCCATGGTTACTTGGCTGGCTTCACTGTGCGCCCTGGTAGCTTGGAGAGCCGGGAGGTTATTGAATGCCTGTATGCCTGCCGTGAGGGGCTTGATTACAGTGACTTCGACAGTCTGGGCAAAGGGATGAAGGTATGCCCATCTGCCCAACTTGCATGGGTCTCTTCCACTCTCCTCCCTAGCCTTGCTTCCCTGGACTTTGCCTGCTCTGCCACCTCAGATAGCTCCCTGCCTTTCTCCTTTGTGTCTGTTTTAGCCTAGGGTGTTGACGTTTGCTAAGAAATCCCGAGTATTTTCTTCTTGTTCACCTGTAGGTTCATGTGAACCCCTCTCAGTCCTTGCTCACTTTGGAGGGTGATGATGTGGAAACTTTCAACCATGCTATCCAGCATGTGGCTTACATGAATTCACTGCGCTTTGCTACTCCTGGAGTCCGGCCGCTCAGGCTCACTACTACTGTCAAGTGAGTAGATAAAGCAGCACTTCTGTCTAGGTTGGTGGAAACTTGGGCTAATTCTGATGCTTTCTGTTTCTCTCCCTCAGGTGTTTCAGTGAAGAATCATGTGTCTCCATTCCTGATGTGGAAGGTTATGTTGTCGTGCTACAGCCTGACGCTCCCCAGATCCTGTTGAGTGGCACTGCCCACTTTGCTCATCCTGCATCAGACTTTGAGGCTCCTGATGGAGTTCCCCTTTTCCCCAACCTGCAGATCACCTGCTCTATTTCTCACCAGGTGGAGGCCAAGAAGGATGAGAATTGGCATGGTACTGGTGAGTAGAGTACAGGGAGGAGTAGAGACAAAATAGAAAGACCTGCAAGCTGCTATTCTGCAGAGGAAGTAGAGCTCATAGTTGTACTCGAAACGGGAGAGAGTTTACAAATACAGAAGCAAGACATTGTCTGTTAATATGTAGGCTAATCAGTTCTTATCCCTTTCTGCTCCTCCCTGTACTTTTTCAATCCATCCAATTTCCTTGCCTCATTCTCTTCTCCTTTTCCTGTGCTACTCATTCCTAATCCCCTTGACATTTTACCTACATTTCCCTTTATTGAACCCATCACCAGATGTCCTTCCTGGCTGTTCTCTCTCCACTCCTGCACTTTTTCCCACTTCCCTTATTTCTTGTCCCTTCCCAAACTATACAAGAAAGGGTCAGGGTGGGTATTAGGAAAAGGTTCTTCACTGAGGGGGTGGTTGGGCACTGGAACAGCCTCCCCAGGGCAGTGGTCATGGCCTCAAGCCTGTCAGCATTAAAGAGGCATTTGGGCAATGCTTGTAGATAATATAGTTCAACAATTAGTTTACTCTCTGTAGAGTCAGGAGTTGGAACTGATGACTCTGGTGAGTCCCTTCCAGCTCAGGATATTCTGTGTTTCTGTGATCTCTTTCTGCATCACTTGTTCCTATGAATTCCCCAGTTAGTTTCCTTACGCCTTGATTATCTTTTCCCTCAGTTCCCTCCCTCATATTACTTCTCTACGCTACATGCTCCACATCCTTTCACTTAAATTGTATCTCCTCTGCTAACAGGATATTTTTGCTCATAGTTTGATGATTAGCAGCTTTAGCTTCTTGATGTAGAGAAGGTTGGTCTCTGCCCTGCTGAAAGCAATTAGTCTTCAAAACAGCAGTTGTGAGGAGAGAAAGCTTTCAAAAGCACTCAAGATCTGGGAATATATGGTACAATTGCTCATAGTTTTAACACTGCCATTGCCAACAGTCCTTACAGCTGTGTTACCATGAGCCAGTCCCATAACAGTATGCTGATCTACAATATAAGACTTTCTCATGTGCATAAATAAAGTAATTAGGACCAGAGGGGACTCATCCAACAAGTAAATAGACCAATGGTGATTTTACTCAAGGTAAGTGCTAGCCAGAGAAAGAGAAGCCATTCCTTATAAGTTCTTTTAAGTGAGTATCACTCTCATGCCTGCCTTTGTTCATGGCTGACTGGTTTTGTGGCCCTGTCTTCTTTCCCTTGGCCTCTCAGTGACAGACACACGTATGTCAGATGAGATTGTACACAACCTGGATGGCTGCGAGATCTCATTGGTAGGAGATGACTTGGACCCAGAGAGGGAATATCTGCTCTTGGATGGGGCATTACTGCAACAGCGGGGCCTGGAGCTCGTAAACACCTCTGCCTACCTCACTATCACAGGTATGTCCTCTCCTTGGCTGCAGCTGTCTATTTATGCCCCTTTCACTGTCTATCAGGCATCACTGGGGGGACACTTAACCCAATGTGTTGGTGTACTTTGTGAGACAACCATTCGCTGAACTCCTGGCTTTTGAAGTCCCAGGCTGTTTCCTTTAGGAAGCCTACTCTTCCAGAACACAGTGCTAGGACATGGTGTCTGAGCTCTGCTTCAGGCTTGTATCACACTTCCTCCTTACTTACCCCCATTTCCCATAGGGTCTTATGTTCTTAGATGCCAGTAGTATTTTGCACGGCATACTAGGAGAATGCATATCCCCCAGGTTGTGAACTGATGTGTTGCTTATATACACTACAGAATTTAACAGACACCTTCCCTTCCACGTGCCTTAGCACTGCAAACTGGGCTTTCACCACAGACAGCTCCATTTCTGGTCCTTTCCAATATTTGGCTGGGTTTATGAACCCAGCCTTGGATTATTCTGTAGCTCCTAGTTGTGATGCCAAATGATTTTTAAGTAGGAGCTCTTTGATACCGCTCCAATTCTCTCTTCTTGGACTCAGGGGTAGAGAGCATTGCAGTTTACGAGGAAATACTACGCCAGGTCTCATACCACATCAACCGTGGCGCTGCTCTTTATGAGAGGAAGTTCCACCTGTCCTGCACGGAGATGAATGGACGTTATTCCAGCAATGAGTTTTCTGTTGAGGTACAAAATCAATGCATGCACACATGGGTGTTTATGCATGCACTATGAACAGAAATGCATCCAGTGTAGACTATCACAGTGAACACAGGGCTGAATATTTCTCTCTCTGGTCTTTCTGCAGATGAACGTCCTCCACAGCATGAACCAAGCTGCTCATCCTAACCATATGCTGAATTCTCAGCAGTTTATACACCGAGGCCATCATTTACCCCCAGAGCTATCTGGCCACAGCTTGGCAAGCACCCATAACAACCCTAGTATGTAACGCGCCTTTTGGTTTTGTTCTCTTAGGTTGGGATGTTTATTTTCTGATACTCTGTTAAAACTTTGAGCAGGGGATTCCTTTCAGCCTCCATACATGAGTTTCATTGAGTTCTTACACTGTTGTCTCACCCTTCATTAGAAAATGGTCTGCATTATGGGTCAAACCCTGCCTTAGAGCTTAATGCAACAATCCCCCTCCTCTGGAATTTTGCTTTCTTGATACAGCAACAGTCTGAAATCTCTTAACTGAGAAGGTCTAATAGGAACAACTGTAAGCTGGTAGTATTTCATTTGTGCATCTTTTTTCCAGAAAAGGGGGTTATCTGAGGAGTCAGGGTGGGTGTGGGTCAGGTCAGAAACATATTTATGTGAGACTGTAAACACACGTTCTCCTTTTTCTTTTTTCCTCCAAAGTGGTCCCCAGTGCAGCCACTGTCATCATTGTGGTGTGCGTGGGCTTCCTGGCGCTCCTGGTGATCCTGGGCATCCTGCGCATCCACTCACTGCACCGACAGGGAATGGGGCAAGAAGTCCCTGGGGGTGCCACAGAGGGACACGCAGGTACCGGCAGCAAAGAGAGCGACTTGTTCTGGGACGACTCAGCCCTCACCATCATAGTGAACCCCATGGAGGTGAGGAGTAGTCACAGGAACCTGGGCTGGGGGGTACAGCTGGGCTGCCAGAACCTTTCTCTTATGATAGTCTTGTCTCTCCAGTCCTACCAGGGCTGCCAGGAGAGGGCTGCAGAAAACTGTGAGGGCAGAGCAGGTAAGGACATGGAAGAAGATGATGACAGCAGTGATTTGGAGACACCTGACTCCCCAGACAGCAATGACATGGAAGATCGGCACATCACTGGCAAAAATGACAGTGCTCACCGCTATTAGCAGCTTTAAAACATCTGTCCAATGGATCCTCTGAAACATACGACTGGGAGGAGGAGGTGTCTTTACCTTCCTTTTTCTCCCCACCTTGTACATGTTCTCCCTCGTGTCATTTTTGCTTCCCACGTTCCTTCGTCTTCTGCCATTCTCATTGTGGACATTCCCTATGATTGACCCCCCCCATTTGGCTCTCTAGAGGCACATATTTGGGCACTTGCACATGACCGTGGCACAGATCAAACTATGATGAGGAAGGAGGAGCTAGGAAAGAACAGAAACGTGGAAAGAGGAGCCGGCCCTATGGCTCAGAGCGGGGTCTCTCACAACCCCTCCCCAGATATTATATATATATATATATATATATATTGTATATTTTTTCAATGTTGTTGAGGTTTATTCTCATTTCATGCAAAACAAAACAAACAAACGAACAAAAATCCCCTCAACCAGAACACTGCAGCTTGTGCCACTTTGTAAAGTTGCCGATACTCCTGAACTAAACGAATGATGGTAAGAAGGATGAGGAAGCAAAGTGGATTTTAAAATAAATGGATTTCAAATAAAAGGTTCAGGGCTTCTGCAGTTTTTCCACTCTAAATTGTGAAAATCTGTGTAGCCACTAATATAAGACTGGTGGTTGTCCTGACCATGTATTTATCAATGTTATTGCCTTATCTTGGGGATGTGTTGTTTTAATTGCTCCATCTCTTCCTCTTACCCTTTTGAGACTCAAAATATTTGCTTTGAAAAGACAACATGGCTTTTCTCAGTATACCGGGATATGAACCCACAGAGGAGCACAGAAGGCATCCCATCCCATTACCACAGGCAAACATAACATATGCAGGAAAGTCTTGATTGCAGATAAACAGAAAGGCTTGCATCAACAGCAACAGGCTAAATGCTCAGCTTCATCCACCTTTTTACATGATCCACTTTCTTTACAAGCATAGAAGAGTGCATTTCACATCAGGGACTTCAGCTTATAGCAGGACAGCCCCAGCACTTGTGAGGGAAGTAGGTGTTCTCCTCCTTCTGCTACTCAGGAAAGGAGGGGACACAAAAAGATCAGGCATGGACAAGACAGGGCTGTGAGGATAGTAGCATAAGTTATCAGGGTAGTGCTTCATAGCAAGTTGTGTTTCTTCCCTTGAGCCATTCGCTCCAACTCTTCAGATCCAGCAGGAGGAAAGGAAGCTGCCAACTGCCTGTCTCTTCCTCAGGCAATGGCTGCAACATGTTGAGGACCCACAGGAAGATTCTGCAATAAGATGTCTGCTGGTAACCAAGGTTGAGGAATCCTCAAGGGCAGGAGGACATCACAACAGATAAAGAGTGAAAGAGCTCCCCCTAAGGATATGAAAGGTCTCAGCATAAGGTCTCTGCTTGCTGCAATGTTCTCAAGATGTCTGAACCCTATTATGTGTATTTGTGCCCACATTTGGTTGTTACTGGGTCCAGATGGTGCAGGGATGCTGAGGCTCAAGTATGCGTATGCTTTCTCCTTCATCTCTTTTCCAGTAAGTCTCACGTCTTTGTCTTGTATAGGGAGCTAAGAGCAGGCACTGTCAAACCAGTGCCCTGACATTTTGAAGCACTGGAAGTATTCAAGTCTCCAGAAAGAAGAAAGGCAACACTGCACACACCGGAGCAAAAAAAATATGGATGAAATACTCTTGTGTCCTGAGAACGCTATGCTTGACCAGCCCCAGTGTATAACAAAAAGCATCACCTCTTGGACCATGAAAAAAGACCAAGTCTATGGGCTATGGGACTGTCATCTCTCTAGCCACCTCAGCCAAGTGCTACAGTGTGCTTATAAGGTAGGAGGTGCCAAACGTACAATTAGTTCATAGGTAGCCATCATGATGGCTGTGTTGGGGATCTGGCGGATCAAGTGGGCCAGGAGCCCTCGGTATAAAGCCAAGGGTCCCTCTTCATGGACTATAAGCTGCAGAGTCTGTATAAAGGAACGATACCGTGACCCTTCTTCTCGCAACCGCGTTCGAATTACCTCTGGAGAGACAAGAAGGGAAACTATATTAGCAGAATGATCTCACAGGCACGGCATCTTCTGTCAAGTGGAGCAAAAGGAAGGGGAACAGATTCACTCACCGTGTGGATATGCAATGCATGAGGCACATGTTTTGGAGACAGCAGCAGCTCCCATTAGTCCAAAAAAGTCACGGCTGTTTGCCGAAAGTGTGAATGGTGTCGAAAGGGAATGATGGCCATTTCTCAGATGCTGTTTCAGCTCTTCATAGATGACAAAGTGTATGATGGTCTCCGACACTCCAGCATAGGAGGCTGTGATTCCACGGTAAAATCCGTGAAGGCCCTCAGTCCTGTACACATGCATGGCACACTGGAGGGCATTACTGCCCAACTCTCCCTTCACCCTGTAAAGGCAAAAGTGAGGAGTGAAGGCGAGAATGACATACTGCTCCACTGACCAAAATACAGTTCTGAACACAGCTGGATGACTCTTCCCCAGTGTGCTCTGAAGATTTCTGTTCTGATGAGCCAACCCCATACCCAAACCAGTCCTGAGTGGTTCTGCACAGCTCATCTGCCTTACCTGGCTTCCAGCTGCATCCTGGTTTTCACCAACCAGATGGGGTTGGTGAGTGAGGCAGAGGCAATGCCTGGAGAACAGAAAAGGAACAGAACAATGAGCACCAGGACCTCACTGACAGTTTGGGAAAAGCTGCTGATCTGTCAGCTCCTTGAATTCTGCCTGGAAAGCTGCATTACTTTACAATTTGAGAGTGACCTTGAGCTCCCACAGGAGATGAGACAACTAGATAGCAGACTACCTGACTTCCCTTTTCTTCCCTCACCCTGAAGATAACTAGCAACTCTACCTTCCACATAACCCTGCTACAGTAGACAGGAAACAAGAAACTTGCAAGAATTAAAGAATGTTAGAGATGTTTTGTTTAAGATCTCAATAGACACGATCCTGTGAAGTGTGCACACTACATGCTACATTCTCCCCACACACACATGAATGAAGCTCTTTTCCTGACAGCAGCAGGAGTGGAAAATACTAGATCTATGAACTGAAGAAGCAAGCCTAAGATGAAGAATGAGAAAACACTTTAATTGCTGCTCCAAATGTGGGGAAACAAAGCTTCAGAAGGCAGCATCAATGCTGAAAAGGCTGAAACCTGCTTACACTCATAAGCAGAAGGACTGCTTAGCTCTGGTTTGAGAAAGAAGAGGCTCACCTGCACAGGCTGCTGATAGCATGTGTACTTTCTTGGACTCTGGCACAAGGACAGTATTGAGCCTTTCCTTCACACCAGAATAGGCAGCAAAATATATAGCCCTGGTTGGAAAGAAATGCAGTAGAGGTTACAGCTCACATACAAGAAGCACTGCTGTAGTGCATCAGTCCAAACTTTATTCTCAGCACAAGTTTGTCTAATGTGACATTAGATACTACCTATACTCAGCGCACAGCAGTCATCCTACAGCTATGACCAAAAGGTCCCAGAAATGCTTGTATGAAGGGGAGGGGCTCTGTGGCACAATGGGACTATTCTGTTTACTTTCAGAATGTGAAGCAATGGCTGTCATGGAAGTCCTTTAAGAAGTGAACAGCATAGGATATTCTTGAGGAATTGGAACTCACCGGGAAGGGGCAACCCCAACAAGGTTTGGGCCCAGACCTCGGAACAGGGATCGTACGCCTTCCTTCTCAAGAATGGTCCTATAGAAGGAAATAAACAAATCAGCAGGAGAATGAAGCTGGAGGGTCTCCTGTTCCTCCCTCTTCTTTCTTCAGTGATCTTGCTGTATCCCCTTCTCATCTCCACTGTTACCATCTTCTGCCTTGATCTCCTTTTCTCTTCTTAGTCATTTATTCCTATTTTTCCTAACATCATCACTCTGAGTCTGATCAATCTTCCAGCTGCAATGCTTATCACAGATCCAAGAGCTGCCTTGCAGACTCAGCACTCAAAGCACAGATCAGCTACGAGGAGCAGATATATCTGTGCTCTGATGAAACTTATCATTGCACTTGCTGTTTCCAGAGCTTCAACCCAAACACTGCTTTCATCTCTCCACCCGATGGCCAAACTTTCACTGTTGTTAACACACACACACACACACACACACACACACACACACACACACACACTACCCTGCCCTACTCACCTGAGCAACTTGAGCACCCCAGGGGCTGGTGGGGTTGGGTTCATCAGCCTCACACTCATCCCTGGCAGCTGTACCTCAGAGAGACAGAGAGGCCGCAATGCCAGCTGAGATGACTGCAGACGTGTCTTCACCACTTCCAGGGGACAGGTCAGGATGGCTCCAGCTGTGCCACCACATCTGGAAGATAACACTATAAGTAAGGGTGACCTCCATATAGGAACAGGGCAATAATTACAACCTTGCTTTTCCACTGCCTCTCCCTTCTAGGCTACATCCCCCCAGCCTGCGTCACACATGACCCCCGGCTCTCTGATATTGATCAATGTAGTAATGGCTTCTCTTGGGTCATCTCCTGGCAGCATCGCACTGAAACCATTTGAGACAAACAGTCCCAAGTCCACAGGGACTCAGCTCAAAGTTGCTGATCTTTGCAGTCAGAATTTCCCAGAGTAAACAGTTCTGCTGCCCGGCCTCCATGCAATGTCTTTGGCTGACATCACCAGGCACTCTGCTTGTCCCCGCCAAAGCAGACAATGGCAGCACATAACTTTCCCACCCCTCTGCCTGCATATGTCTTTCAACCCAAAATTCACTTAGCTCCACGTTTTCAAGGCCTGTAAGCAGGATCTGTATTTTTTGCCAGCAGCCCAACTCGTTTAATGAAAGAGGATCCCAACCTTAATCAGATAGAAGTTCTTTTGGGAACTTAAGTACCATCAATTGCTAACTCTGAAAAGACAATGCATCCTCTCCTCCCCTTTCTGCCACTCAGGGACAAATCAGAACCAAAGAAGTATTATGTTCAGTTCTCAGCTTCTCCCCATTCAGACCCTTCCACTGACAGCTTTGCTCTTCTCGAAGGTGTTCAGTACCTGAAAGGCCGTTCTGAGCTGAATTTGCACAGAATAGCCATGCATGACTTGAGTGCTACAGCCAGACAAGGGGCTGGATATCTACTGTAATAAAGTCCAAGGGTTAAAGATCTGGCTGCTGAATTGGTTCAAAGACAAGTTTTATGCAGCTAACAGTGCCAACAACTAGTTACATCACTCCATTACACCAGTGCTGCCTTGCCAAGACCTTTGCAGATCTAAGCAGTGGCGTAACTTGCAGAGCAGCTGATCAGCACCAACCTTCTACAGCAGCTGCAAGTGGTAGGAGGCTGGGATCAGGTGAAACGAAAGCGCTTAGCTAAGGCTCAGAAGAAAACCCAAAGCAATGAGTGTTCTGGCTCTAGTCCTCTGGATGAACAGAGTCAATCAAGCATGGAAACCAAGACAGCCTATTTAACTACCCAAGAGTCACACGACTTTTACAGAAGCCATGTTGATTCTTCTGCATTCCTGCAGGGGTCCAACAGTCTTATTCTACACCACAGTTTGTTGCTCAAAACTAGAAGAAATCTTAACTATGTCTCATCATACACGTGATGATACAGCTGCTCAATGCATTAAAAACACAGGTTTCCAAAATTCTTCTGTTACGGAAGAAACGGAAAGTGAAGCATTTTCATCACACAGAGTTGAACTGTTCATCAGCATAATGCTAACAAAGGCAAAAAAAAATGAAATCTAGTAGGAACAAAGCCATAACCAAGGGTATTAAAAAGAGCTGGCTGAGGAGACTTAATGCCCCCAGTTTTAAAAATTTAATACATGTTAGAGGACAGGAGATCCATACTTGCCTAGGAGAGAGTTCTGATGTCTACCAGGATTCAAAATACAATTATATTTGTAACTTATGCTGGTAAAGTTATACGGTTATATAACCTGAGATTCATACCAGCAAAGAAGTATAGCATCATACCACTACAGACTTAAAAGACTTATCAAACCTTATTTTGGATAGCTGAAAATGGTGATAACTTGAAGACTAATCTCCATCTATACCAGGATTCTGTCCATAATAACTGCTGCCTATAGAAGAGAAGAAACACTCTCCTGAAGAACACTCTCCCAGCCTTTAGAAATTTCCAGGTCCTAGATTTCCTCAGCCAGATGTGTTACATCACATTCGATAACGGCTTTAAGCTGGCAGAGGGTACATTTAGGATGGATAAGAGGAAGAAATTCTTTACTGTGAGGGTGGTGAGATGCTGGAGCAGGTTGTGGAGGGGTTGTGGACGGGTTGTGGGTGCCCCCTCCCTGGAAGCATTCAAGGCCAGGCTGGATGGGGCTGTGAGCAGCCCGGTTTAAAGGCAGGTGTCCCTCCCTATAGCAGGGGGGCCGTGTGCCGGCCGCAAAGGACCACTCACCCTCCGGCGAACAGGTGCAGTAGGGTGCTGTGCTGTGCCATGGTACGGCGCTCCGTCGGAAGGCTCCGCTGCTCTGCGGGCATGGCTGGGATCCGCCACCGGCAGCCCGAGGGAGAGGCCTGGCCCGCCCGCCCTACACTCGCATTGGCTCCCCGGGCGGAGGCGGGCAGCCCGGAAGGCCGCATGTGGGGCGGGTCGATGGGGCTGGGGTTGCTCCAGATCCCCGTGCTAAGCTACACCCACGGCTCGTGGGCTGTGGGCGGTAGGGCTGTGTGTGCTGCTGATGCTTGTAACTGTGGGCCGAATCCAGGTGTCCTGGATCCCACCCCTTGCAACAGTGATATACGTTACCCACTGTAGAATAACATCACAGTGACACAAGAGCCAGGCTGGCAGATGTCTGTACAGGAGGCATCCTTGGGGTATTTCAGCCACCAGTGAGCCACAGAACCAAAGGAAGATGTAATCTAAAGTGAAGCTCCACAAACGTCATTGGTGTGGGTCCAATGACCCACACGTCTAGGGATAGGGAGGTGATTGTCCCTCTCTACTCTGCTCTTGTGAGGCCCCATCTGCAGTACTGTGTCCAGGTGTGGAGCCCTCTGTACAAAAAAGATATAGAGATTTTGGAAAGGGTCCAGAGGAGGGACACGAAGATGATCAGGGGACTGGAGCACCTCCCCTATGAGGACAGGCTGAGGGAGTTGGGTTTGTTCAGCCTGGAGAAAAAAAGGCTGCGGGGTGACCTCATTGCAGCCTTTCAGTACCTGAAGGGAACTTACACCCAGGAGGGGAGTAAACTCTTGGAAAGGGCTGATAATAGCAGGACATGGGGAAATGGTTTTAAGTTAAAAGAGGGAAGATTTAGGTTGGATGTTAGGGGGAAGTTCTTCACTAGGAGAGTGGTTAGGCCCTGGAACAGGCTGCCCAGTGAGGTTGTGGATGCCCCATCCTTGGAGGTGTTCAAGACCAGGTTGGACGGCGCCCTGGGCAACCTGATCTAGTAAATGTGTATGTTTGGTGGCCCTGCCAGGCGGGGGGTTGGAACTACGTGATCCTTGAGGTCCCTTCCAACCTGGGTCATTCTGTGTGATTCTGTGGGTGCCGGATTTGACGAGGTGCCTGTTCCTTTAAGAGCTGTCCCCGCCCCCCGCCCAGCCCCGCGACCCAGTGTCTCCAGGTACGGGGTGGGCTGTGGGGGAGGGCTCCCGTGACTTGGCGTGGCCCACCCGGCGGCTTTGCGGGGTAGTGGGGTGGGCTTGCGGTGCTACCGTCGCTGTGGGGCTGGGGTCGGCGCCCAGCGGGCCAGGCCGTGGTGTGCGGCCTGGTTGTCTGGCCGGTTTGTGGGGTAACTCCGGGTGAGGCTGGGGCAGGGGAGGTGAAGGCAGCCAGACGAACGTCCTGCTGCCCAGGCGGCGGCCACAACAGCCTGGCGGGTTCCGGCTCGGGGCGCAGGCTGCCGGGGTGGGTGTCTGAGCGCTCCGCCTGACGTGGGCCCGGTGTCGCCCCGGGGCCAGGTGCTGCCCGCAGGGGTCAGGCGCTGCCCGTGCCTCTCGCCATGGCTATGAGGGAGCTGGTGGAGCCGGAGTGCGGGGGCTCCAACCCCCTGCTGAAGCTGGCCGGCCACTTCACCCAGGACAAGGCCTTGCGGCAGGAAGGGCTCCAGGGATCCCTCGGTTGGCCGCCGGGCGCGGCGGGGGCCGCTGCTGTGAGTGTCGAGGGGCGCTTCGATCGCTGAGGGCAACCGGGGGTGGGCTGCTTTGCGTGGGAAAGGGGCTGTGGGGCTGTCCGGGCTGTCAGCAGGGTGGTGGGCCTTGGTCTTGCTCGTAGTGGCTGAGTCTGGGGGTGCTGGCAGGATGGTAGCAGCCGTGGGGGGGTCGCATGCCTTGCTAATGCAGTGGCTAACCCAGAAGGGGTGGTGGGAAGGTGTGTTTCACGGTGTTCCTGCACGTATAGTTGGGACAGCTAATGCCAGGAAGTGTGGTCAGCCTGACCTGAAGGGAGAAGAGGATGTGAGCCAGTTGGGGTGCTTGGTGTAGCCCAAGCTGTTGAGGTGATTGCTCACTGTTACTTCTAGGTATCCAAGCCATTGGGAGTAGCCTCAGAAGATGAGGTAAGAACAAATGGATGCATGTCCTTATTACCTTTCTCTTCAGTGCTTAGTTTGCTGTTTGTCCCTGTGTCTGATTTTATTCTGTTGAGTCTGTTTCTTTCTCCCTCTCCGTGGCTCTACTTATTTGTCTTCCATGCTTTAGATGATGAATGTCAATCTCACTGTCTTTGACAGCTGGTCGGAGAGTTCCTGCAAGGGCAGAATGCCCCGTTACTGTCCCACGCACCCCAGACCTTTAAGATGGATGACCTGTTGGCTGAGATGCAAGAGATTGAACAGTCGAGCTTCCGACAGGCGCCTCAGCGAGGTGAGGGGAGCTGGAGTAAGTGGATGCTGGAAAAGGTCTTGGTGCTGTGGTTAAACTCTTAATGGGGTGGTTCCCTCTGTTATGAGGTTATGTGGAGAAATGTTTCCAGCTTTGGTCTTCCCAGTATGCTGACACACTGGAGCAGGTGCTTAGGGATTCTGGGGAATCTCCAGACCTTGAGAAGTTTAGAAGCTACTTGATCAATACCCTGAGCCATCAGATCTAATTTTGGTGTCATTTTTTTTTCTTCTTATAAGAACACCTGCAGCCTTCAGAGATTCCTTCTAAATAGAATCTTCTGGTGATTTTATTCTAATGAACAGAAAGGATCTGCTCAGAGATGACAATGGCTACCTGAAGATTCCTTTGAGTCCTCTCGCATTCACTTGTGTTTTTCTTCTAGCTCCAGGTGTGGCAGCCCTTGCACTGTCTGAAAACTGGACCCAGGAGTTCTTGGCTGCAGCAGATACCGCTGGCGATGTCTCTTCAGATTACAATGAGGCTGACTGGTCACAGGAATTCATTGCTGAAGTGACAGGTGAAGTGTCCCCTTTGGAGTTATTGTTGGGATGTCGCCCAGTCACATGCCTGCATGCAGTTTATTTAGTGAGTTTAAAACTGAAGTAATGCTTTTAGGTGGTAGTTAATCTGAAAAGCCATCTTGCATTGCGTATGGAGCTGTGTGCTGAATATAGTCCTTTGACCACCTAGCACCTAACCTGGAAACGATGTGTCAGATTTAACTAGATCCTGTTCTGTTCCCCAGGGGTGGTCACTGTAGAAAGCCAGGCAGTTCCATTCATTGATCAGCAGTCTTGATACTGATTTTGACAGAGACTTGTAACGCATTGCTGATTTCCTTGACCTACATAGTATCCCTCATGGAGCAGGTGTTTAAATAATGAAGTGGAAGTAGAAAGTAAAGATGTTGCCAATACAGAGGCATTTGTATTAACACTCTGTCTAAGCCTAAGGCTTGATTGTTGTTGTTTTTTTTTTTTTGTTCAGGACGCAGTCAAAAGAAACAGGTATTAACATTCTTTCTTTGAAGGGGTCTTTACTGCATGTGTTAGGTAACAGTATGTAAAATGATGAAAGCAAAATCTGAAGTTAATCTTAGTGATGTTCTGCTTATCTCACTCTTTCCCTGTCCTAATGTCCTGTGCAGATCCACTGTCTGTGTCTCCTGCCAAGTGGGCAGAAGAATACCTTGAGCAGTCAGAGGAGAAACTGTGGCTTGGGGAATCAGAAGACCAGTCGCTGTCAGATAAATGGTGAGTCTCTAGTCTCAAGACCAGTTATTGCTGCTAGGCTTCTGCATGGGTGAAGGCTGGACAGATGGTAGAGAAATATCTTGAATGGTTTTGAATCACTTATCTAGACATATGTTCTCAGATCTTAGTTTTAGAAGAAGGGAGGAAATGATGATTAAGAGATCGCTGTTTTCCTAGATTCTGGTTCCTGGAAATGCTGTGATCCTGTAGACTGATATAATCGAATAGGTACTGAAAAGCTCCTTAATGTGATTTCAGGAGTTACTGCAGTAACTTGTACTCAAGTAGAATTTGTTTTCTGCTCTTCAATAGATGCTTTTTGAGTTTTAGTCTTAAGTGCTTGATCCAGTAGTTTTAAACGTTCCTGTATGAGGCTGTGATTGGTGGGGCTGAAACTTGGGATTCTTCGTAACATTTGTGCCAGTCTTTTGCAGGTTTAACCTAGTAGTAACTGTGAATTTTTACAGATGACTTATTCATCTGAATCACTTTGAACTCCAGAGTCTTAGGAGGGATTGTGTCCCTCAACACTTGTTTGCCCCATTCAGTGGACTGTTAATGATTCAGACTATGTCTTTCCCTTTAACTGCTCCTTTTAAACAGGTATGAGGAATATCAACCTGAAGATGATCTTAAGAAAACCGCTAGTGATTTTCTTTCTAAAGTGGATGATCCAAAACTCAACAGTTCTGAGGTGAGGGATTCTGTGACTGGGGCTGACAGGTATCTGATGTGCCTAAGGGGTTTGGTGAATGGAGAAGAAGGGGGAAGGCAATAAAGGAATAAAAGGCTTCCGTCCAGTGCTTCTGTTTCTTCCCTGTTCCCTAGAAGTTCAGCCCTTCAGTATCTTTCTGTAACTACGCTGTGGTGAAGTGCTTTCCTGCCTACTTTTTTCTGGCCTTCAATGCTCGCTTTGCAGAGAGAAATCCTATCTGCAAAGAAAGAAGGGGGCACATAGGTAGAAGAGTTCTTTGGCAAAGTGTCTGCCCAGCTCCACCCTTGTTTCATTTCTTTGCCACAGTTCCTAAAGTTTGTCCGCCAGATCGGAGATGGGAGGGTATCGATCGAAGCTAATCAGGTGACCCACAGAGACCAAGATCAGGCAGAGCAATGGGCAGCTGAGTTTATGCAGCAGCAGGTAGGAGCCCCAGCCCTGTGTGCGCTGAAGGAGGAAAGGTCTTTGTGACAGCGCACAGTCTGTGTGTGAGGGATAATGAATGGCAAGTCTGAATTTCAGCAGTGATTTACTTACTAACGACTAGGCTGGGGGAGGTAAGGGAGGGACTGTTGGGCTCATCAGAGCAAAGTCTAGCCAGATGCTGGGAAGATACCTGGGCACAGTCAATGTTCTCATCTCTGCAGCACCTGGGAGGAAGGATGTATCCAAAATAACTCCTTGCCATTTTTCAAGGCCATCATCAGTTCTTGCAGATGGGAAAGAGGAGGTCATCACAGACCCTCCAGTACTTTTGGGATGTGTGCTGAGGTTACCAAACTCTAAAAAGAAAAGTGTGTTTCTGTTTCCAAACTCCCAGGGGGCATCCGATGCCTGGGTGGATCAGTTTGCGCGATCTGGGAACATGTCAGCTCTTGATACGGAATTTGAGCAGGCAAAGACTGCTGTGGAGGTAAAGCTGAAGGAGGAGGAGGAGGGCTGGGGTAACATCTGAGAGCCCATGACAGGGTTAAGTCTCCTCTGCATGTTGTGAGGAGGGCTAGAAACATTTCAGAGGGCATGCTTTGCTGTGTTTGTAGTGCTCAGCTGAGGTACTCCAGTCACTTTCTGTTCTCCCTTCAGTCAGATGTGGATTTCTGGGACAAACTCCAGGCAGAATGGGAGGAGATGGCCAAGAGAGATGCAGAGGCTCACCCTTGGCTTACTGATTACGATGACCTCAACTCCTCTTCCTATGACAAGGTAATACAGGACAGGGTTTCCTAGCACTGTGATGAACTGCCTTGAGGAAGCTGGCAGGTTGTCTGCTTTGCAAGTGAGTTCCATAGATCCACAAATGCTGTTAAGATTTCTTCTTGTGCTGTTATTTACTTTTGCATGTGCCCTTATTCCAGGTTAGCTAAGAGTTAAATACTATTTTCATTTATTCTAATCTGCAAATGCTGTCTAGTTCTTGTCTGGTACCAAGTGCCAGTTAATGCTGGGATTGCTTGCAATGAGTGCAAGTGCCCACCCAGAGCTGGTAAGCTAAACACCAGCTATTTAATCACTGTTGCAGTTTACTTCAGGTCTGATGCAGTCCAAGATTTGGAGGAATTCTTCAGAATAGAGCAGGCAGAAAGAGCTGCTTTTCTCTAATCTGCTACAAGCTAGTAGACAGAATGAAGTTGCTATTTGCTCTGTGGTTGGAGTGTTTCTGATGCAGCCAGACCAGATTGTTAGAAAGTGCTTTTCTGCCTAGCATCACCCAGCAATTAGTCCTCTGCTTGTTTCTGCTGCTAGGGTTACCAGTTTGAAGAAGATAATCCCATGAGAGATCATCCTGATGCATTTGAAGAAGGGCGAAAGCGCTTGGAGGAAGGTGACCTCCCCAACGCTGTTTTGCTGTTTGAGGCTGCCGTGCAACAGAAGCCAGATCATATGGAGGTGAGAGAGACTGATGGTAACAGGCCTTGGCTAGGTGTCCTCCTTCTTGGATCCTTCACCTTTGAAGTGTTAGGATGTGTGTAGAGAGCTCCCCTCAACCAGCGGTGCAGGACATATGAGAAGATTTCACTTGTCTCTGGCTCTGGATATGTAGCTGGTATGTGTGAACCCCAAGGAGGATGGTGGGCAAGAAGGTTTAGGGCTAAAATCAGATGCACAAAGTCTTCTGCTCAAAGCTGTGTAAAATCATAAGAATGCAGGCATGAAGCCAAGATAAGGAGCTCTTATCTCTTTGAGTTGCTTTTGTGGAAGTCTTTATTGGCTTTATGAGCCTAGAGGTGCTTGTGATAGTGATGATGACAGTCTTTAATATGGGTATTAAAAGCAAAGTCTTAGCAGTTAGCTAAACTAGAGGTTCTGGTTAGAACCTGGATCTGTGAGGAAATTCCAAAGTCACCTTGCTTCAAAGTACAGCTTTGCTGGATCTCTGGAAACTCCAAAACTCTGGATTTATTGTCCTGTATAGCATACAAACCAGAAAGCCTATATATCTTTCCAGATAAGTTTCTAAGTGTTTGTGGTTAATGTATAAGGTTGCTCTGAAAGTAATGCCTCCTATTTTATCACATCAGCCTGTGATATCAGAGGCAAGTGTTGGTGGGATGGCAGTAGAGGTTGAACCTTTCCATCAGTATTCTGTTACATTTTATTGCTGTGTGGCAGATGGCAGCAGAGGGGTAGTCCGACAAAATGGTACCTGACATGAAATTATATATGAAGCAAAGGTGTGTGTGTGTGTGTTTAATCTCAGGTCTAATCTCTGTGCCTGTTTATTTTTTCTGGATCTGAGGAAGTCTGACTTATGCATCTTTATTTCCTTCAGGCCTGGCAATACTTGGGAACTACCCAAGCAGAGAATGAACAGGAACTCTTAGCAATCAGTGCTCTCAGACGGTGAGTGGTACAGAAGACCCCCCTGAGCAGGGGTCTTTCTCTTGTGCATAATGCCCTGAGGACCATGTGGCTAGTCTTCTGTCTTGGCTGTGTTATCACCTATACGTGGGCATGACCAGTCTTGATTTAATATGATGGTTGTTTCTCTTTCTGTGACCTACAGGTGCTTGGAACTGCAGCCTGGCAACCTCACAGCACTTATGGCTTTAGCAGTCAGCTTCACCAATGAGTCATTGCAGAAGCAGGCGTGTGAGACCCTGCGGGACTGGTTACACCATAAACCAGCCTATGCCCACTTGCTGGAGAAGGAACCAGAGGAGAATGCATCAGAGACAAATCTTGGGACTTCCAAGCGTGTTCTGGGGTCCCTGCTGTCTGAGTGAGTTGGGGGTACAAATCTTAGCCTTCAGCTGAGAAGCTTCTTGGAGGATTGGGGCTGGGTTGGGCAGGTGTTAGATTGGGCAACCCAAGGTCAGCTTGTTCTACAGTATACAAATGTCCTTGCTCCATGTTTTTCCAGCTCACTTTTTGTGGAAGTCAAAGAGCTGTTCTTAGCAGCTGTGCGCAGCAACCCCTCAACTGTTGATCCTGATGTTCAGTGTGGCCTGGGTGTCCTTTTCAACCTTAGTGGCGAATACGAGAAGGCTGTGGATTGCTTCAGTGCAGCACTTAGTGTGCGCCCCAATGTAAGAAAGGGCAGAGTGGGGGTGCTGGAGGTACCTAGAATTTTATGGGTGGAGGTGCTGTGTGAATGAGAGGTGTATCCTTTGAAGTGGAGGAGTAAGACAGACGTGTTGGTTAGGAAGGGATGGCTTGGAACTTAAAAAGAGCCATTTTGGCTTAGTCTTTTGTCGCTGTCCCTTTCTCCAGGACCATCTCCTATGGAACAAGCTTGGTGCCACTCTGGCCAATGGGAATCGCAGTGAAGAAGCTGTGGCTGCATATCGGCGGGCACTGGAGCTCCAGCCAGGATATATCCGGTCTCGATACAACTTGGGCATCAGCTGCATCAACTTAGGTGCCCACCGGTGAGCAGAGGATGGGCAAATCTGCTGTGACCTCTGAGTTTGCGTATCTGTGTGGGAGGGAGACACTGGTAGGTTACTAGGACAGTGCTGTGCTACCTGCCGCCTCCTGGTGGCAATAGGCAGACAGTGAATGCGTAGAATCTGCCCTGAGAAGATGTCAGACAGATAAACTTGGGGTGGAGGCCATCTGGACTTGTATTCCTGAGAAGGGGGAAAAGGGGATCACTGGCGGTTTTGGAGTGGGGAAGGATCTGCTGAAGAGAGGGCAACTGTCGTAAAGGGGAAGAAACAGCAGTTCAGAAGCAAATGGGGAGGGAATATGAGATGTACCATCTTCTCCAATAAGCATGTGTATATTCTCGTGTTGACAGTGAGGCTGTGGAGCACTTCTTAGAGGCTTTGCACATGCAGCAGAAGAGCCGAGGTCCACGGGGGCAGCAAGGCGCTATGTCTGACAACATCTGGAGCACCCTCCGCATGGCCCTCTCCATGCTGGGGCAGAGTGACCTGTATGGGGCAGCTGATGCCCATGACCTCCCCACGCTGCTTCAGGCATTTGGCCTCCAGCAGTGACTCTGGGATCAGCTCCCCTGTGAATGCAGGGTTGGGCCAGCCCAGCGGTGACCTTCTCTATGGAGAAAATGTTCACTTGGGTTCACACACACCTTTGCTCTGTTAGGGCAGATCACTGGCAACCTTTTCTTTTTAATCTCCTCCTGAAGTGTGCAACGTTCCCTACCTGCTGTTTGTGGCCTGAGCGTCTGAGTGGTTCACATTATCACATCCGTGGCTGACTGACACTCTGCTGCCAGGCTGATGGTCAACGTGGGGAAATAGGAAGCTTTCTCAGATTACATCTGCAGGGGTGCCCAGTGTGGCATTGAGACCTTATAGTAGCCATTCTGGAGGGAGTAAGTACCCTCTGGGCATGTTTCAAAGGTAGGCTGCTTTGGTGGGATAGGACTGACGTTAAGTGAAGCAGAGGGGAAAAGAAAATAATCTGGATTTGAGTATGCTTCCCCCATGCATGTGTTTGTATGTGTGTGTATGTGAGTTGCTGGGGAAAGCCAAGGGTACCACCAGTCCCTTTTCCTTGGGGAGTACTAAACTTGTGATACGGCCAGATGATAATTTCTCAGTGTCTCTCTCTTGGAACCTTCTGGCAGCAGAGTAGTGTGCTTGTGCTATGGACGTGAGTGGGCTGCAGGGGGAAAAAGGAGGTCCCAGGGTTCAAATTCGACACAACGTGACAGAAATGAGAGCTTAACTCTAACCTCCCTTCTCAGAATATGGTGGGGAAAGGGTTAAGTCTTAATTTTTCACTTGATTGTCACTGTTTTCACTTTGTGCAGAAGTTCCCCCATCTCGACTGTAACTGATTCTTGTTCATTATAAATATCTGTATATGATTCTGTTGGGGAAAAATGTTTTTTAATTGTAAAATATTTTGTATAATAGGGGAGAGAATTAAAATTGCCAAAATTACATCTTTCTCTGTGCGTCTGTTGAAGCCACGTGCGGTGGGTAGCGCAGTGCTCCACAGGTACGGGCCTACTGGAATGTGAAACACGAATCTGCTTCTTTGTCTCCCATTTTCCACCCAGATTTTGTTTTATTGGTAGCTCATGCAAATGAAGCATTAAGGACTTCATTTTGCTGTACACTCAGACTTCTGTGAGTCTGCAAGAGCTTCCCTGTGGCTTCACTGAGGGCAGGCCTTGCCTGACCAATCTGGCGGCCTTCTGTGGTGGAGTGACGGCTTCGGTGGATGGGGGAAGGATGATGGATGTCATCTACCTGGACTTCTGCAAAGACTTTGACATGGTCCCTCACCACATCCTTCCCTCTAAATTGGAGAGGTGTGGATTTGAAGGACGGTCTGTTCAATGGATTAGGAATTGGTTGGCTGGATGCAGCCAAAGGGTTGTGATCAATAGTTCTGTGTCAGGGCGGAGGTCAGTCACAAGCAGTGTCCCTCAAGTATCAGTCTTGGGACTGGTGCTCTTCAACATCTTCATCAACAGATGATGGTATCAACCACCTTCAAACTGTATTTACACTGAAGCTCTGCCTTCCACATCCCCTGAATGTGGGGGAAGGAAAAGGGCCTATAGTTTGTGCTTCCAGCCAAACAAATCTCTGTTGCTAAACCTTGCTGTCCACCAGGGGTAGGTAGCAGCACTGAGGATTTTAGATTCACAAAAGGGTAAAGCAGTGAGGATTTTTCAGAGGTCTGTAATTCAAAGCCCTGTTGGGACTCTGACAGCTTCTCCATTTAGTAATCCCTTATTCACCTAGACAGGAGTTTTACTGCTCACAGAAAAGAGAGAGGACCTTTTGCTGGTCAACATTACACCTAGCGTGGCAAAGACTTGTTTGGTATTTTCAGATGCTTTCAAATGCCTAATTTGAGGCATTTGGAACCTTAGAACCCTGTAAGTGTATGGATGCTTCTAGGAGGGTCCATATCTTTAGGAAGAGTTTGTAGGTCTGGAGGTCTCCAGAGCAGCTGATGCAGTAAAAGGGAATTTCTTCAAGCAACTTTTCATGTCTTGTTGCATTTTTAAAGCAGAAGTGACACCTAGTGTTGAGTTGAGGGCAAGTCATTGTCTATCACGTTTGTACACGGGCCACTGCAACTGTCTAGCATCCAAAGAAGTTAAGAACAAACCAGAACCTCCTCCAATAAAACACTGTCCTGGTGCCTTGCATCCACAACTACCAGGGAAAAATAGCAAATAGGAAATGAGCAGATGCAGTTCATGTATGATTATCACCATCCCTGCCTACCACCCCCCATTTTAAAGTAAGGAACAAGAAAAGATGAGTAGTTACTGATATAAAAGCTAAGGTATCCACTGTGGCAGAGAAGGTACGTGGCTAAACAACCTACTACTGAAACAGTGTGATCTTAAAGCACTTGGCGAGGTGATGTAGCTATATTTATTTAGCCTGGCATTAAAAAGGCTGGAGGAGAGGAGACTCTAATTTCTGTCTGTCGCTACCTAAAGAGGGTGTTGGGCAACAGAGCAAGACTCACTTGAGGTACACAACAAAAAGACAGTTCAGCACTGCTGGGCTGGTCCAGTCTATTTCCAGATATCTGCAAAGGACAGAGACAGAGACTGTCCTTTGCAGATGTCTGGAAATAGACTGGACCAGCCCACGTGCTGCTTTGAGGTGCTGCTGTTCACCTGCTGTTGAGGTCTGAGGTAGGATCTGCTGATGCAATAAGCTCAGCCTCTGTCTCTATAGTGAGGAGCTGGTAGTGTTTCTATTGGAATTCCGTTCTCCTGTGCAAAAGCAGTCTTTGTTTCCTGTCCTTGCTCACTCTGAATGTTTGTCTATTTTTGCTGTGTACTCTAAGACTTACAGATGGAAAAGCAGTGTGCCAGCCCGCTGCAGTATTTTTCAGATGGAACAGAAGCAATACTTTTAATATGGGTCATACAGCCAAGTCCTCTAAAAGCATTTTGCTGTGGGGTCTGTTTGTTTGTTTGTTTGTTTAATGCTTATAGTAGATCGAGGTTTACAGTGAAGTCTTCCTTCTGAATGCTGACACATCTTGCTAGACTTGGCCTGATTGAGATGGATGCTCATGAAAGCTATACTTAGTTTTTTTCCAGCATGTTCATCATTTACTTTAGTGCTGTTATTTCTTATTACTTTATGTATGTTATTTGACAGACTTTTTGATGGCTTGCTTCTCAGAGCAGAAGGCACATGTAAATGAGACAAGAGGCTTTGCAATCCGTTTTCTTTTTATCCCCAGAGCGCTAGGACAGATGGCCTTCGATACCAGGGGCTCTTTTCTTCTGTGAGCTTATGAATCTGTATGTAAAGATTTTTGGCACGGATTTGTGTCAGCCCATCTCATGTGTATCACCTCTTGGTTTCTCTCGGAGCCACAAGAAGCCTCACTGCCAGCTTTGGTGCCCTGCAGAAGGACTGTGGAGGACTTAGGAGTTCATTGTTGCCTACTTCATTCTGTAACACAGTTGAGACCCTCAAAGTTGCTCCTAGTACTACTTTGGTGACCATAATAAATCTGTCCCAAGGGCTGTTCTGAGTCTGCAGGTGCTGAGAAAGATGGAAATATTTTGCTCTGAATTATGTCATTTTATATATGTGCGTATCTATATTCAAAAACACAACTAAATGGTTTCATGAGTAAAATATACTGGCAAGCTTAAAAGATTGCTTTTCAATGATGGCATCAATCCATAATGGTCTAGGCAGCTTCTGTCTCTTTTCTTTTGATCTTCTTTCTGCTTGTTCTCCCTTTTCTTTTCTTGGACACCATTATTCAGGCTGCAAAACTTGTTTTTTGACCAGATCAGCATCTTGAAAGAAGCTTCCTCATTGCAAAAGAAATGAGCGCCGTGCTCTGCACGAGGGTTTATGTGGGATGCAGGCTCACAAACAACAGCCTAGATTCATATGTAAGTGAGAATGCCTTCCTAATAATCATTAGTTGCAGTGATACCAGAAACACAGCTGTTGATTTTAATGCTAGTAGGTGGGATGGAGGTTGCCTGCCTGAAAGCCCTTCATAGGGATCTTGGTAGGCTGGATTGCTGGACTGAGGCCACTGTTATGAAATTCAGCAAGACAAGAGCCATCTCCTGCACTTTAGCCATAATAACTCCAGGCGGTTCTACAGTCTTGGGGCAGAGTGACTGTGTGGAAAAAACGAACCTGGAGGTGTTGGCCAACACTAGGCTAAACATGAGCCAGCAGTGTGCCCAGATAGCTAAGAAGGCCAATGGCATCCTGGTTTATATAAGAAATAATGTAGCAAGAAGGAGCAGGGAAGTGATTGCCCCTGTACTCAGCTCTTGTGAAGCTGCTTCTCCAGTACGGTATTCAGAGGCCTTTGAGACTGTGGAGCGTGTCCAGAGAAGGGCAATGAAGCTGGTGAGGGGTATGGAGCACAAGTCCTTCATTATCTAACAGTAAGGTTCTGGGGAGAATTATGTACCTGCACTGCATCATTTGAGGAAGAAATAACAAGGCAGTTCTGGAAGGGAAAGGGAGGGCGCATGGATACTGAGGAAAGAAGAGCTGACCTCCTTTCTTCCCTCTTGAAGTCTGGATACCAGTGCAGAGATCTCATCCTGGAGTGCTCCAGTGAGGTGGCAGTGTGTTGCTAGGAGCTGTTGTGTTCAGAGTCACTCTACAAGAGCAAATTAGCTAAAACTGAACCAACTCCAGGTGTAGCCTGCTTCCCTTGTAGCTGAAAGTGAAATATACAGTGTTGCTACATAGCAGCAAAGCTGAAAGGGAAGACAGCATTGGTGAGGAATGTAGATTTCTTTTTGAAATGAAATTCCTGTTCTTATTTGGCCCCACTGCTACACTAACACAAGCACTAAGATATGTGTATCCTGGTTCCATGGCCTGCACTGCTTGTGACAACATGGAACACAAAGAGCACTGGCATCATGTCTCCAGGATTGCTCCTTCATAAGCAACCCATAGTTTTGGATGTGTCTTTTGTACATTTTAGAAGTAGATGAGAAGATTAAAGATCAAAATCACAGTCATTTTGATCTGATCTGTATCAGCCATTGGGATTCACCCTCAGCCCTTTGCTTCATTTCCTTTCTCTTCTCATGGCTCTTTACCTTCCTCTAATCACAGAATCATTAAGTTTGGAAAAGATGACTTGATTCCCCAGTCTGTCCTTTTGTTTGGTCTTGGTGGAGGCTGATCTGATCTGAGTATCTCAAAGTTGCATGTTCTTGTTCTTGATGACACTGATCTAAGTGCTACCAACACCTGCCATTCTTAACAATCAATCTCCTGTTCTTCATCTGGTACTTATATTCATAGTCTGACCCTTTTGTACCCCACTCTTAATGTTTCCATTACAAATCTCTGTGAAAGGAAAACTTAAGAAATTTAGATTCCTTCAAATCCAGTCCCCGGGATTTTGACCTATCCTTGCAGCATGTCCTTTTCCTCTTCACAGAGTTAATCAGTCAGGCCTCCTTCCTGCTGCTGTGAATGATTATAACTCAGTAGCATTAGGTACTGTCCTTCGTTATGCAGTCTCCTGCATCTGCTAAATCTAGATGTGGACTAAATGAATGGTCTTGAAATGAATGGACTTGATCACTTTAGGTTCCAACTCGAGTTGTAATGCTACTGAAATTGATCCCTTGAGAGAGCACTAGGATTGCTTTCTTCATATCTGAGACTCTGAGGAGATTTTCAGATTGCAACTGGATTCAGTATAAAAAATAACATAGAAGCTGACCTTTATTTTTACATAGAGGATTTGGACCCAGACAAGCAGAGTGGGAAACAGATGTAGCAGAAGGGTTTAGCTAGAGCTGGCATGCTCTCTTCTGGCAGGGGTGAGCTCTCCCTGCCTTGGCTCCCCACCTTTTTCCAATCATGCTGTACCTGATAGCAGGACTGTCTGGAACATCATCCTACAGCCTGCCCAGGAGCACTGCATAATGATGACTTTGAAGGATGTCCTGCAGTTAAATGTTCCTCCTTCAGGACATTTAGTTCAGTGACAGTCAAGAGCAGTCTGAATGCATCTGCTCTTTATCTGTAAGCACTGTTTCTTTTCAGGCCTTCTGGTGGACCTTTGTCTGGCTCTCAGCTCCTGACTTTTCAGCCCTTTTCTGTAGATTGCACTCAGTGTCCTATCAGTCTGCCCATATGCAGGGCATGCTTGAGCCCCGGGGCTCATGGGTATTTGTCTAAAATAACCACTAAATCTTCCCTTAGAGTCTTTATTTTCGGTGAGTTTTCTCATGTCTGGTGTTTAGGAAGAGAACGCTATCTCTGAGAGTGCCACAGCATCTGGGAGGCTGGGCAAGCTCCAGCCTTAGAGTTGTTCACAAGTCACTAGAGAAAGGTGATGAGCAGCCAGATTTAGCTTTAGATTCAGCCCAGCTGTGGGCTGGGGGTTGGTCTCGAGACTTCCAGAGGTGGGGAAACCACCTAAATCTTGCTGTGAAGATAAACATTTACTCCTTTGCTTTCACCACTACTGTAGCTTGTTATTTGTTGTTGTTTTTCTTCTTACACAATCAATGCCATTCATCAGACTGTTGTTTCATCTCAAAATCCTGAGATGGGTGAGGCAAAACAAGCCTTTAAAGGAAATCTGTCGGTTTTACTGCTGTATTTGCAAGATCAGAATTGCTCTTAAACTCCCATTGTTTCCTCCCACAGTAGCTTACCTTGTCAGCAGGGTAACCAATTAACATGTGTGAAAATGCATTACGGACTAAAATGATAGTTCAGAAAATAAGCAAAAGTGTTCGTGCTGCAACTTTACCAGAGCCGCTTTGCTCTGCTCTACCAGCTTTGTGCCCCCTGTGACTGCTGAAATGGCTACAGAGGAGGGCAGGGAGAAAGAATGTAAAGAAAGCTGTTTAAATGCCACCTCTGTCACCTGGGTATTGTCAGTGAATAAAAGGGCTCCAAGTGTGTAATAACGCAAGTACAATTTAGGACAAGTCAGAGCAAAGCTTTTATTAATTATAATTGTAGGGAGAACACATTCAGATGGGTGCCCTGGCAGGGCTGCCAAGTGAATATAGTGATGTGACTTCATTCTATTCCAAGATAAAAGATGAGGGGAAAAGTCTAATGTTAACAAAGCTATGTATGCATCCTTGGGTGGGGGCTGGGGTGGTGAGTGAACTCTGGATAATAACTTTAATATTAACACGGCTGAGAAACCATTGCTGAGAGAGAGGTAGATTGTTAACTGCCACAGCTGACAATACAGAGCTGGCTCTTGGCAGAGCCTGTGGGAGTGGTACACCTCCATATGGTTCTAGCTGAGAAGTCGGAACAACCACAGGCTTGAAAACAGGAATGCTGTTTTCATTAGCCAGACCTCTCGTATCTTAAAGGTGAATCATTTTACTACTGCAATATCCCATATGGAAGCCCTTTGGAAAGCTAACATGTATTAGATGCATTTACCAAGTAAGCAGAAATGTGAAGTTCAGCAAGCTAAAAGTTTCTACAGCTCATTGATCACAAATGATCATGACATGTTTGATATGTTTTTATTACTGTGATCCAACTGACTTCTCAGGAGTGAAGACAATCAAGAATCAAGAGTCTGTTTAGTCAAGCTAGTCATGGTTCAGTGGACTTCTGAGTCAGAGCAGGAAGAGTAGAACAAAATTGTCAATTTCTGATCCTTGAGGGTAGCATCAGCCACTTCTCACTTCTGCATTATGGCAAGTTTTGAGACTGTTGTGTCAGCTATAACTGTGGGTGAGCTGCCTCTTGTGAAGGGCAGCACTTAGCTGGACAAAGAGCCAACAACTCTCCACATCTGGAAGCTGGCATTGAAGAGGAGTGTGTGCTTTCTACTAGGAAACAAAATGGTTTCTTGAGCAGCTACTATGAAATGAAGTTGATCAGGTTAACGTGTTGAGATGAGAGCTGTAACATGTATGGATGTGAAGTCTGGATTAACAGGAGTTTGATACATCCTTTGGGTAGTGCGAAGACAGCAGCAAGATAACTGTACCTAGCAAAGGAGTGGAGGGGCTGGAAGCAGATAAGAACAGATAGCTTTGATGTGCATATCTCATTTTACTTTTCCAGATTCTACTTTTGACATAATGCTCTGTTTTGTCCAGCAACTGCTACACTTATCCTTCACTAGAATTGTTTTGTGTTTCGCAAGCCATGGATCTGCTTTGAGGACAACCTACTGCTCAGAGTTCTTTCAGGATAGTGACTGTTTCTATACTTTACCTCCAAAGGAGCACACTAAAAACTACATGACACACTAAGTTTCAATATATTTTGAATTATTAATTCATTTGCATATGAAATATACAAGGCCTTATCACAGATAGATGTAGGCTCACTGTTTCAGGAACTGTTTTGATGTGTACAGGCTTATCTGGAGAATTTGGAGCTGCAGTTCCAAATGACAGTGCTAAATGTCGTCTGCACTCTGAGCCATATTGCAGAAGCTGTTGTGCAGCTCTGCATTTTAAATCTCATCTGTTTCAGTGCTGAGCTCCTGCTCTTGCATTCATAGCTGGACACAGAGCCTATAAGCATGCAAAGTGATCAGCTGCGGGGCTTTGACCTGTTTAAAAACAAAGGCAGCAGGATCTTTTGACACTCAGCACTCTGTGGTCCTTTCTAATGCTCATGCAGGTAGATGCAAAGATGACAATTCAGACTTCATGTTGTATGGGGCACTTCTTACTAATATGTGCTCAATTTCTGATTTTCTTGCTTTATTTATCACAGATCTTTTAAAAGGATTTCAAAACTCAACTGAGAGAACTCAATGGTCCTGTGTGGCACTCTTGTTAGGGAAGGAGCATCAGTATCTCAGCCTCCCTATCAACACGGGGAGAACAACAGTACCTGGAGGTCTCAGTGGCTGTTAAGCTTCGTGTAGTACAAATGTAGAGTAATAAGCCTGCTCCCAAAATAAGCAATAAGATAAAAATGTTTGCAAAGGGGTTTCTTACTAATTCATAGCAAAGTACAAATCATTCTGAATACGGAAGTCTTGTAACGTGTTACGCCAAAAAGAAATGTCTAGAGAAGGATAAAAGGTGATGCACGTAACCAAAAGCTGCACATAACCAAGAAGTGATACATGAGCAGGATGAACTTTTCTCTGCCTACCTAGAAATGCCTGCAGAACAAGTTGAGGCCTGTTGGAGTAATGACAAAATATAAAACTGGGCTTAAGGTTCAGATCCTGCCTGTGCAGAAACTGCTTGGCGGTTATGAGCAGCCGCTGAGCTTATTTTGTAACAAGGCAGCATTCTATTGCAGGTCGGGCAGTAGTTTCTATGGAGAACAGCAGCCGCTAACTCTTGGTGGAGCAGGTGCTGTCCTGATGGAGCACTGATAGGCCAGAAAACTGGCAGAGCAGCAGATACCTCTTTTTCCATCCACAGCTTTTAAAATATAGACTCTATGATCCTCACGGTCCTTTTCAGCTCCTGGTATTCTATGATTTTAGATCCAAATTTAATTCATAAAATGCTACAAGAAGTCAAACAGGAAAAAAAAAACAAAAAACACCCCACCAAATAACTGCTGAAGTACATTCTATCTCTCTTCAAAGTTCTGCAACAATTACATCATATTACTGCTCCTACTTCATGTTTTTCCTTTTTTCCCCCCCTTATTTGCATCAGAAGTTGTTGCTAGGCACACAGGAGCTCCTCCCACAGCACAGAGTACTCAGATGACCCCACAGGATTAATTAGCTCTCAGAAGTGAACGTGCACAGAGCCTAAGGCAATACAAACTTTAATTTCCATCCCAAGTTTCAAGTCAGCCTGAGGAGAAGGTCCACAGAGCCGTGTATAATTTTGATTGCCCCATTGTTCGCTCTGGAAGAATCTCACTGAAGGACTTCAGTTCTGGCTTCAATGGCTTCAAAGACCATCTCCAGTAACAGTGACCAGTTTACTCTGACACTGGTGGTTTCGTTCATAGGCAACCCCATCACAGAATTGTTTGGGTTAGAAAAGGCCTGAAAGATCAATCACCCTCAACATGGGAAGTACATCGAGCTGTTAGAGCAGGTCCGGAGGAGGGCCATGAAGATGAAGAGGAGGCGGGAGCACCTCCCTTACAAGGACAGGCTGAAAGAATTGGGGCTCTTCAGCCTAGAGAAGAGTTGGCTCCAGGGAGACTTAATAGTAGCCTTCCAGTACCTGAGAGGGGCCTACAGGAAAACCGGGGAGGGACATTTTAGAAGGGCAGGTAGCGACAGGACAAGGGGAAATGGCTTTAAACTGGAAGAGGGCAGATTTAGACTAGATATTAGTAAGAAACTCTTTACTGCGAGGGTGGCGAGATTCTGGAACAGATTGCCCAGCAATTTTGTGTGTGGGCTCTCCCTGGAAGAATTCAAGGCCAGGCTGGATGGGGCTTTGAGCAACGTGGGCTAGAGGGAGGTGTCCCTGCCTATAGCAGGGGGGTTGGAACTAGGTGATCTTAAAGGTGCCTTCCAACCCAAACCATTCTATGATTCTGCAAAGACCAAAGGCAGGGACCTACACTTTGGCCACAACTCCATGCAATGCTACAGGTTTGGGGCAGAGTGGCTAGAAAGCTGCATGGAGAAAAATGAACTAGGGGTCAATGCTTGGCTGAACTTGAGCCAGGAGTGTACCTAGGTGGCCACGAAGGCCAGTGGCACCAAAAATAGTGTAGCCAGCAGGAGCAGGAAGGTGATCATCTCTCTGTACTCAGCTCCAATGAGGCTGCACCTCAAGTACTGTTTTTAGAAGAGGCTTTCTGAGAATAGCATTTGTTCAGCAAAACAAAACAAAGATGCACTTTCAGCAAAATAATGTTAAAAGAATCTATATACTAACATTATTCTAAACTGTAAGGTGCTAGGGGACAGTAACAGAATACCACCCCTTTTGGGACTGTATTCTTCCCATGACTTGGTTGTTAAACAAGTGTGTGAAGGCCTCATTATGCCTGCAGGTGGAACCTCGGCATTAAAACCACCTCAGTGACAGAGGAACGCTGCTTTAGGTAAATTCTATATTTAGGTAGCCAATTATTAGCATCCTGCGCTATTACAAAATAAGACAAGCAAGTGTATTTATTTGTCATCTGGCTCACTGGCAGACAAGATCTGACCTTGAGCCTAGTTTTCATATTTGGTTGTTACCTAAACCAGCCTGAACTTGTTTTGTGGTTGGTTCTACCTGTGAAATATGCATTCTTTTTAACACATCTCTGAGTTTAGGTTATCTGCAGGGTGCTTTGCAGGCTTTACAGGCCAGACATGTTCAAGATTTCCCTCCCAAGGCAGTGACTGAGACACTCTTATTACTTACCCAAGGGAGCCCTGAAGGGCAGTGAGCATATCAAATTTGGGATGATGGCTTCAATGGTGGTGTTGAATGTGCTCCTATATGGCAGTGCAACATGGTGGACAGGTCTCAATATTTATAATCCAAGACCGTATGAATTCCTAATATTCCCCATCCTGTATTTTTCCTCAACAACCTTGATAGAAATAAAGATCATAGAATCAGACAATCTTAAAATGGTTTGACTTGGGAGGTACCTTAAAGATGGTCCAGCTTCAATTCCCCTGCCATGATCAGAAACACCTTCTGCTAAACCAGCTTGCTCAAAGCCCCATCCAACCTGGCCTTGAATGCTTTACACTTTAAGAGAAGAGCAGGTCCAAGATTGCCTTTGGAACTGGAATGGGTCCAGAGGAGGACCATGAAGATTATCAAAGGGCTAGAGTACCTCCACCACGTAGACAGGCTGATGCAGTTTGGCTTGCTCAGCCTGGGAAGAGAAGGCTTAGGGGAAACCTCATTGCTGCCTTCCAGTGCTTAAAGGGAGCTAATAAGCGGGAGGGAAATAAACTTTTCAGACAGGTATATAGTGATACGACAAGGGGACATGGTTTTAAACTAAAAGGCAGGAAATTTAGTTTAGATATCAGGGGGAAAATTTTCACTGAGAGGGTGATGAGATGATGGAATAGGTTGTCCAGGGAAGTTGTGGGTGCCCATCCCTGGGGGTGTTCAAGGCCAGGTAGACAGAAACCCTGAGCAGCCTGATCTAGTACCTGATTTAGTGGTTAACAACCCTGCCTGCAGAAGAGAGGTTATAAATAGATGAACTTTGAGGTCCCTTCCATTCCACATCCACAGCTTCTTTGGATAAACCTGTTCTAGTGCCTCACCATATCCTGAGTAAAGAATTTGTAATTATCTAATCTAATTCTACCCTCTTTCAATTTAAAACTGTTATCCTTTGTCTAATCACTCCACACTATAGTAATGAATCATTCCCCATCCTTCTTGTAGTCTCCTTTTGGTTCTGGAACATCTTTCTGGAGCCCTCTCTTTAGGCTGAGCTACTCCAGCTCTCTCAGCCTGTCTTCAGAGGGGAGGTTCTCCATCCTTCTGATCCTCTTTGTGGCCCTCCTCTGGACCTGCTCTAACAAATCCATGTCTTGCTTTTGCTGGGGTCCCCAAAACTGAATGCAGTGTTCCAAGTGGGTTCTCATGAGGGCAGAGTAGACAGGGAGAATCACCACTCATCACTAGTCTCCACCTAGACATAGAGTTAGACCAGCCAGTTTCTGATTCCCTTAACAGTCCATCCATCCAATCCATGTTTCTTCAAGTTAGAGAAAAGGATGTTGTGTGGGACAGTGACAAAAGCTTAAAACAAACCAAGGTGGATGTCATCAGTTGGTCTTCCCTTGTCCACCAATGCTGTAACTCTGTTGTAGAAGGCCACCAATTTAGGCATGAATCACCCTTTGTGGAGCTATATTGGCTGTCCTACATCACTGTGGAGGACATATGCCTTATGCCTTATGTTTTCCATATACTTTAGCATGCTTTCCAGAAGGATCTGCTCTGGGATCTTCCCACATACAGAGGTGAGACTCATCTGTAGTACCCTGTGGGTCTTTTTTTTTTTTACCATTTTAATAAATGTTTTCCCTTGTCCAGTCACTGGGGACTTTGCCAGAATGCTCTGTCTTTTCAAATAACATGGATATTTTTTTAGCAACTTTATATGCCATTTCCCTCAGGTCTCGAGGATGTTTATACCTTCAGATTCTTCAAATACTCTTGAAACTGATCATCCGCAGTCAGCAGATCTCAGGTCCCCCACTCCCTTGACATTCTGTTACTCAGGAGGTATGGTAAAAGCAAATGACTGTGAAGACAGGACAAAAGGCGAGTACCCCAACCTTTCCTAAGTCAGCTGTAGCCAGGTGCCCTGTCTTGCTTCTCAAGGATAGTGCAGTTTCTTTTATCTTCCTTTGCTGTCTGATGTATCTGTAGAAACCCTTTCTGTTATACTTCACATTCCTGATCTGATCCCTAAACTTCTGGGCCATATCCCTATAATCTTCCCAGGATGTTATGTCCCTGCCTCCAACGTCTACGCACTATCTATTCTTGTTTTATTTTGATTAAGAGGTTCTGATCCAACCATGATGGTCTCCTACCTCCCTTGCCTGATTTCTTGCATGTTGTAACTGAGAACTCTTGTGCTCCCAAAAAAAGTCTTTAAATATCTCCCAGGTCTTTTCTGCTTCTTTATCTCTGAGGGCAATTTCCCAGGGCATCCAACCCACCAGTTTCTTAAACAGATGAAAGTCTGGCTGTGAGCCATCCTTTGTTCCTCTCTCCTATTCAAGTCACAGCATTACTAAACACAACTAAGTTGATCAGCTCCATCCTGATCTGGATTTACTTATACTGAAGTTGACATGAATGAGACTAATGATATTGTTTATTCTGATTTGGACTTAATCTGTCCCTGTAGTTTATCTATCTCCCCTCAGAGTCTGCAAGTTCATTAGAACAAACTAACTAACTAAAAAAAGAAACAAAACGACCAAAAACAGTCAAACAGAACAAAACAACATATCTCAAAACATGTCTAAATACAATTCTGTAATTAACTATGTGATTAATTCCATTTGGTAATTCAACAGATGCAAGAACAGGTGCTTGTTCTCAGAGCAGAATAGAAGACACCTGAGTCTTTTGAAAAGTCATAACTAGACAGAGGTTGGTAAAAAGACACTGGGCTGAATCCTGAATGCTCATGCTAGAGAAGAAACTACAACAGATTTTATAGGATGCTGTCTTCTGCAAAAGAGAATTCCAATATGACTCAAACTATGCAATCAACAGAGGACACATCACACTTGATCAAACTGCTCTCTGTGTTCATTAAAGGATGTTCACCTCAGTTTTCTAGAGAAGCAGCACTGAAAATAGTTTCACAAAAGAGATTGTTTAATTCCTGAGATGCAAGCCCGAAATTCACAGATTAAAGAGACATCGTACAGTTTGAGTTTTTATAGAATGCACCTAAAGGACTGTCAGTTCTTGACAGGCACTGTGAAGCACGGACAGGATTCCGAATGGCACAGCCCATCAGAGAGCTATCTCTGCATACCACTCAAAGGGTAGAATTACTTGGTATTTCACATCTTGTGTCACTGTACTGTGTAGGTTGGCCAAAGTCCTGTCATGACAGGCTGAGGTCAGTGGTGTCCTCATCCCCATAAATAACCAGTGACATCACAGACTCACACAAACAGAGGTAAAGGGTGAAATAAGAATGTAAGTGCTGCATAATCTGAAAAATGATGTTGTGCTAGACACCAGCTGGAGCATGAACTGAACAACAGCTCATCATGAGCATCAGATTCAGAGGGGTTTGAAAGGACTGAGCATGGGTCTAAGGAGTTACCAGCTCTCTCTGTGAACTTGGACTCACCCTTGGATGGTCTGTGGAAGACCTACCCTTCAGCAGGAACATTCCAGCTTCTAGGTGCCAGGGAAGATGAGATTCAACCTGGTGCAGCTCCAGCATGGTGACAACATTCCAAGGAAAACCAATACCAAAGAGACGGCTCAAAGAACATGAGTGAGTCTGATAATACATGCATCCAAGTTGTTTGGAGAAAGGCCCGAAAGAATCCGTCAGTTATAATTACCTATCTAGCTGGAGTAGAGTACTAAATAGACTATTCTTTTCTTTTATTTTTTTACTTTTACTTTCTTTTTTTCCTTCATCTTTTTGCTTGATTTACATTTGACAAAATGGTGTCTGGCATGGAAGTGTGTATGAAGCAAAGGTGTGTCACTGAATTCCTCCATGCAGAAAAGATCGCACCCACTGACACTTATTGGTGCTTGCTGGAGAATGGGTCACCTCTGCAGGTGTAGATCTTTACGAATGTGTCCTGAAGGCTGTAGTTCATTGCTGGTGTAAAATGACTGTTACTGAACAGGAGCCCTTCCCTGCTGCTGCCCTGAGCCCTGTCAGAGGCCCTGCTGATGATATGAGCCCTACCAAAGAACATGTTGCTGCTTCCTTGTTCAGAAGCCATGTAGATGTGGTGCTTAGCAACATGGTTTAGTGCTAGACTTGGCAGTGCAGGGAAAACGGTTGAATATGATGATCTTAGAGATCTTTTCCAACCTAAAATTATCCTACGATTCTGTAGCTCTCAGCCCTGGCATCAGGATCTTGCCAGTGTCAAGAGAGTTTTGACTGTGCTTCTCTACCACCAAAAGGAGAAGGGGAATTTGACTCTTGATTAACATTTGCTCTACTTGAGCAAAACTCTGCAATAATTGAGCAGATTTTTTTTTTACAGATCTGTCTATTGTACTGTCATTGTGTTAACAAGATGTCAAAGATTGTTCTTAAGCAAAAATGATGTGATCTGAATTTCACTATATTCTTGGATAAAGCTATCGGCTGATGAGTGGATGTGACAAGAATGTAAAGAACTGGTGATAAAACAGGTCCCATTCAACAGCAGCAGCTGGAAGGAAAGCACATTGAGATACCCTCTGTGTGAGAAGCTGGAGCTGTAAGGAAAACTAGGAGTTCATTTGTTACTGTTTTATTATTATTATTATTATTATTATTATTATTATTATTATTATTATTATTATTATTATTATAATATTTTTATTTTTAATTATTTTCACTTTCATTCTATTTCCCATTCATTAGCCTGGAAGAATATCTGAGTAGTTCGCTTGGTTTGTTGCTCAAGCTGTCATAAGATCCTCAGGATATGTTTCCTAATTAGGGAAAAGCAGATTTTGCTAATAAGAAATGTTACTGAGTATGTAGAAAGTTCTTCTCAGTGTTTGAATAAGTACAGGACTGAATGAAAGAGATGCATGAAAACATGGCCTCAGAAACATTAGGGACACCAGTAACAATAGGCTTTATTTCTCCCATCCAAGGCCTAGTTCTGCTGCACTAGTAAGCAAATATGTAAATATGAGCTAGGTCTCTTACAAAATGTGCATTTGCCCGCAGTTTCCCTGCCCAGGAAGATGTTCAGGACATTGACAGCCTAAGGATGTTTGCTAGCACTATAATACAAGGTCCCACAGGAGTTTCCAGAGAGCCTTGCTGAGCATGTCAGCTGTTATTGCCAGGTTTTCACAGGGCCTCCTGAAGGTGACAAGGTCTTGATCTTGTTTGTCATGTGTTTACAGTGAAGGTTCAGTGTCATCTCGCTTGCCAATTATTTGTGGTGGTGGAATCCCAGTAGTAAATGGAATGAAATGAGTTGTGAAGCCGCCTGATCTAGATTGCCTGCTCAGCGCATGACTAATGCTGCCCTTTTCTTCCTCTGCACAGCTCATGTTTTTGTTACGCTGCTTTGTGTCTCCTTTCAGATGAGGTCTTTGGTCACCCATAGAACAAAGTGAAAAAGCTAAATACATGGCACATCTCTAAATAAGTTTCCCAGCAAGGAATCCTAGTGTTGCATGGCTTGAGTTTGTATTGACAGTTAGCTGAACTCTCACTGAGACATTGTATTTTTTGCACTTAAGTATAGAGTAATGTCATGAACACAGGAAGGTAATAATAGAAGTAGATAAAGTATAAAGCATATATTGTGTGAAATGACAAACTGATGCTAAGGAATGCTGAAGTTAAGAGCTGGATGGCTGTTTGTCTGAGCATTTGCTCCCTTGCTATCCAGTCCAACAATCTGCTAGCCATGCGTGGTTTCTGAAACGTAGGTTTTGTTCACCATTAGTAACAGATTGCTTTTATCTTTCACCTTTTCTAGCCAGTTTACTTGAAATACAGCTTGCAATAACCTCATCCTACAGTGCTGGAATGAATTCATTGGAGAATGAACTCATGGAGTCCTCATTGCTCTCTATAACCTCCTGAAGGGAGGTCGTAGTGAGCTGGGGGTTGGCCTTTTCTCTTGTGTAAACTAGAGGGAATGGTTTTAAGCTGCGCCAGGGGAGACTCAGGCTGGACACTAGGAAGTATTACTTCTCAGAAAGGGTAGTCAGGCATTGCAATGCACTGCCCAGGGGGGTGGAGGAATCAATGACCATGGGAGTGTTCAAGAAACATTTGGATGTTGTGTTGATGAATATGATTTAGCCAGGAAGTATTGGTAATGGTTGGATTAGATGATCTTCTAGGTCTTTTCCAACCTTGATAATTCTATGTTTCTGTTGATGTTTTGGGATAACATTTGTCTCATATTTATATTCCTTGCTACCTTGAAAATGATCGTTTTAGAGATAAAGATGTAAACATTAAGCTAGATGGCCAGATATGAGACTGAAGGAGGAGGAGGAAATGGCAATAGCCTGGGTACACTGAGGATGGAGTGTGTGCAAAATCAGACTGGGATGGTATCATCTGTGGAAAACTTTATAGAAGAACGAGTTTTTCTGCCATCCCTTCCAGGAGCTGCAGTTGCTTCAGACCAAATTAAGGAAAAACAAATGATGTCCCCAGATGGAGTGTCTCAGCCACTGCCACCCTAAGGAAAAGCACAGGTGGAACAGCCCCTCATTTATCATTGCACTGGGAACAAGAAGAGACAACAAATACAAGACTTTCCGAAGTCAACATCAGTGAATTTCTGTGAGGTCCCAGAGTGCTGTGATCCATGTCCCAAGAGCAGCTGGGCACTGTTGAGCTTCTTCAAAGACTGTGGGAGATGCAGATACTTCTTTCCCTTCCAGATGAGCCCCTCAGGCTACAGGTTATCATCAGGCTCTCAAAACAGCTACAACAACAATTTAATTAAATCTGCAGAGACACCCACAAAGTTGTCCAAATTAATCTGAAACTAACTTCCAGCAGTGGTACGAGTTGTACTTGCAAGATATACTCTCTGAAAGGTCAACAGCTTGTTTTGAACAACTGGGAAAGACTTCAAGAGTTGAGATGGAGGTGATGTGATGTATGTACCCCTTTCAAATGACTGGGGAGTGCTTTTGCACTTCCTAATGTCCCATTGGTCCAGCTCCCCCTTTTTCATCCCCTACCCAATATTTCTTAGGTCCTTTTGAGCGTACTAGCATATTTTTTTTACTCTGGTCTGGCTTTGGTTACTAATATGCATCTATTTCATTCTTGTTCTCTTGCCCTATAGCAATATGAGGCCATGCCATTCTGTGTCACCGAGTCCTGTCAGTTTAGTCTCATGCAATCATCTTGTTGAGGACCGGACTGACTTTTTAGGTGTGGTAGAGTGGTTACAGTGTGAGACCTTATGTGGGTACCTGTCACACGGTGAGAGGCAAAGTTGAATAGGACATCTAACAGGCAGGTCAAGTTTTTCAGAATTAATGAAGGGTAATGGCTTCCCCTGAAGGGTTGAGAAAGGCTGATGGCATTTGTAGAGATGCCTTCACAAAGACAAATAGATGACCCGGAAAACTGAAATCCCAGAATAATCATGAAACTAGTTCTCAATCAGATAAAAAGCCCTTAGATCTGTCTTCAGGATGTCACCCTTCTTTAGTTCCTTCACTTTCTTTTTCATCTTAACCACCAAGAGCTTAACTTAATATCTTCCAGGGCCTGGAAAGGTTAATTTTCAGTCTGCTTGCTATTTTCAAACATTTTCACTTGCTGTTTTCAGTTTAAGTATTTTCATCCTCTCTTTCTTTTTACGTTTGCATTTTCTTTCTCCAGTTTTACAGCAGTTTTTTTGTGACTTCATGTTTTTCCAACTACAAAAAGATTGCATGTTGGAGATAGCGTTAAATGATATATTCAACCAGTTTCTTAGCAGAGGTGTAGGACGGTGCTGTTGCTGGGCTGGAGTATGAATAAGTAGAATGAAGTGAAGGAGATGCCCCACCCTAAACAAACCGAGGGGAGAAGTCAGCTGCCCAGCTCCTCCTCCTCCTTCACACCCCTTGTTTTTCTCTCACAAAGCTCTGGAATATTGAACAAGCTTCTGAAGTCTAAGTCTTTGCTTTCTACAACAGTATAATCTCCATAGAGGATCAATGATGGAATGTTTTGTGTGCAAAGATCTCCTAGGTGGTTTGTGATGTCAGACACCTTGGTTATTTCTTATATTAAAACTGTGTCAAGATTGTTTGCATGGCATCGTTCAGAAGTCCAAGTCTCAGTCAGGTTCTCCTACTGCAGGCCAGGGTCTTGGGAAGCTGCTCTTGATGCTAGAGATGGCTATCAGGAGGAAAATGCCTGTGCCCAATGGGGAGGAAAATTCACCCTTGTTTGCACATGTATCCTTTACTTTTCAAAAAGTAGCCCCACTACAATCTTTCTTGTGCTCTCTATCCTCTTTTAGCACTGACACTTTACCTCCTGTTGCTCAGGTATTACTTTTGGCCTGCTGACAAATGGCCCATCTATCTGCCATGTCAGAGGCATGCAGCTGGCTGAGCTGGAAGAACCATTTCCTCTGCTGCCACAAGGCTTGTCAGTTCCTCTACTCCAGACCTCCCGGTATCTGGCTTAGCCATTTCCATTTTTGGCCACGTTGCTCCATATTATGCTTAGTTTCCCAGTGATGGTCCCCTGGAAATTTCATTATTGTTCTCATCCTCTTCAGAGAAGGCTGGTGATGATTTGCAGAAGTCGATAGGCAAGTTCAGTATTGCTTTTTTTCTTCCTTTTCTTTTTTCCTGAAGATGAAGGGGAACATCCTCTGATGTTGCAACTGTTGATAGAAACAGATGCAATGTGATTCATTAACCATACCTGGATTCCAAGAAACTCCTAATACAAATCTGGGCTATGGCAGGCAAGTCCCAAAAGCCTTAAAGGCATATAATGAAAAAAAATCACAAACACTGTTACAGAGAGAGTGGGGGAGGAGGGCAAGGCCAAATGACACTAAGGAAGAAGTGCATTCCTCTAACATGCTCCATATTCAAAGCATGCAAACGCTAATGCCGCTTTATTAATCTATTATAAATTTGGCTAAGCTGATGCAATGAAACTGCTGGGAACCTTGAAAAGGAGGAAGTGCGGAGCCACTTTGACATGCATATTCTCTTCCACTCCTGCTAGTCCTTTGTACTGCTGCTGTGTATTCTGGCACTGAGATACACGCCTTGCTCCAGCTAATGCTCCCCTGCTCAGTCAGTGAACCATGTTTGGGAGGCAACGTGTAGGTGTGTGTTGAAACATGATGGGGAGGGGTAAGTTGCATATTAATAAGGGACAGCTTATCTACACACACACAAACTGAAACAATAACTTGCCTTACTTATTTCAGTGTAAGGCTGGGCACTAACTGGAAAAAAAATAGTGCATGTTACTGCTGACTGCATGGTATTGGTTCCTGGGTACACGCTGACTCACTTAGGTTCATTTCCAGTCTAGCAGAAGAAAAAGTCCATCTTTTCCCATCATATGGGAAAGCTGCAACAGACTTGTCAAAATAGTTCCTTGTAATTGTTTTTACGTTGTTGTTGCTAAGGTAGCAGAGCTTCTCATGTGGTTTGGGTTAGAGAAAAGAATAAAGAAACGCCATGCAAATCCCTACATTTTATTTGATATCACAGAGAGAAAATACATATAAATCAATGAGCTGATATTCTGAAATTCTTTTGGAACTTGGTAGAGAGAACAATTTGCTCTGAAAAGTGTTTGACAGAAACAAATCATTCTCTTTAAAGGTTTACTCCCACTTATTTGTCTGATAGGGTTATAAAATATCACCTTCTAGTTGCTAGAGTTCTGTTCTCAGAGGCCTGATGAAGGTGAGAAAAAGTCATAGATTCAAAAAGTTAGATGAAAAGAGACTTCTGGAGGTCCAGTCTTCTCTCTACTCCCAGCACAGCCAGCTCCAGAGGCAGATTAGGTTGCTCCACAGCCTGGTCCAGGCAACTTGTGAACATCCCCAAGCATGAAGATCTCCCAGTCAGACTCACAAGGCAACTGTTCCAATGATCAGCCTTGTGAAGAGAAGCATGTGTTTCCTTTACAGCCCTTTGTGCAAATGTTGTGGCTATTTCACTGTGCCCATCTGAGAGCATTCTGGTTCTGTTTTTTTTCCCAACAACTACCTGAAGTCTTCAGCTATATCCTCTTTTTGCCTTCATTTCACCAAGCTAAACAAATCTTACTCCCTCAGCCTTTGTTTGGATATCACATGCTTAGAATCATAGAATAATAGAATCACAAGGTTGGAAAGGACCTACAAGATCATCCAGCCCAACCATTCTCCTATCACCATTACTACCCTCTGAGCTACTAAATCACATCTCATAGCTTCTCATTCAGACAGTTCTTGAAGACTGCCAGGGATGGCAACTCCACCACCTCCCTGGGCAGCCATTCCAGTGCCTGACCACTCTCTGAAATAAACAGTTTTCCTTTATCTAATATAAATCTCCCCTGGTGCAACTTGTGGCCATTTCCTCGTGTCTTGTTTGTTGCCTGGGAGAAGAGGCCAACCCACTGCTGATCACAGCTTCCCTTCAGGAAGTTGTAGAGTGCTTCTCTTGATTTTGTTTTTATCACCCTTGTATGGAGGACACTGATGAACACTATTCCAGATACTGTTTTTGTGCCAGATGAAGGAGAAGAATCACATAATTTCACTGTGGGTCATTGTGTTGTTAACGCAGGTGCATTCTTAGTTCATGTTCATCTTGCAAAGCTCCCACTGGTCAGTCCCTGCACTGTACTAGAACATGTTTCAATAAGAGTTCTAGCTCATGTCCTGGTAAAAATCTTAAGGTACTATAATTACATGCTTCTGCAAAGCTATGTTAATGAAGATCCTCTTTAGCATTCAAAAATCTTAACATATTCTCTCCTTTCTGCTTACATGAACCTACACAGACCTTATGATTTCAGCATAAATGGCCAGGATTTAGTGTAACAAGGACAATAAATATAAACTGATTATGAGTAATCTCAGTCCAACCCACTGCTAAGCAGTGATTTCATCCGACTCAGTAAGAAAGGATGGATTGTCTAAACTGGTGAAAATTCTGCACATAGTTCCACAGATTGGTTTAAAGCCTTTATATTTGTTTGGAGGAATGGAACTGCCTGTTATTCATGCAGGAGGGCAGAGACAGTAGTGAAGAGGAAAGACAACTACGTTATACTATATATAAGGAAGTCAGCCCTGTGGAAGATAAGAAGTCACGATTCTGAAGTGCTGAAAGAAAACACTGTCTCTAGGGAACACTCAAAGCCAGAGGGTACCCAGACAGGGAGAAATAAAATCTCAGCCCAGACAGAACTGGGCACATCATCAAGAGGAAGAAGTCTGTATTTCCTTATCTTCTAACCCACAGAAGGTATGTTGCCACTGAAGTGTTTCCAAATGAAAGGAAGGGAAACTTGTTTCCTCTCCACTCTTCAGTCTTGTGTTTATTAGAATGTTCTTAGTACCTGGAGTGACGGAACCCCAGTTGGTCTGCACTGTCTGAGTGTACAGTCCTGAGATCATGTTCCCTGTCAAGACCTACTATTTGCATATAGCATCGAGAAACATTTATAGCTGGACTGTTTTGAATAGCTACTGTGTGTGTGTGTGTATTATGCATTATGTATTATTATGTGTATTATTCTTTTATTTTCCCATGAGAACATTTTATGTAATTTTCAACCTTTTTCTTACTTAAAAATTGATGTGGTGGGTTTCTTAAAATTATTTTATGTGAGCAAAACTCTTTAAGGAATCTCTATTTTTATCCCAACTTACAGTAAATCATAGGAAGAATTTGACTTATTCCTTGTAATAAATGTTGCTTTACATGATGCACAAGTGAGCAATGATCACTGTTCATCCACTAGGATGATATGTAATATATTATTATACTGTTCTCTCTGCCCTTACGTTTACTAGAGCTTTACAGTTTCAACAGGTTTTGTAACACTCTACATAACAAGAATTTTCTATTCTTCTTCTGTCATGTGTAGACTCATTTTCTCCTAGCCCAGGATAATAACATTGTATTTTCCTTAGAAAGAATATTACACAAAGTATGTTGCCACAGATGCCTTCTGTTTTTGAATTTGGAAATTGGATTATGTAACTGTGATACCACGAGTCTGAGGTGGGCATAAAGATAAAAGCAGCCAAAATGTTAACTCCAGTTTTGGAATCTTCATGTTGAGTCACTGACATCTTCTGTTTGAAATCTTGTTTCGGTACAAACTGTGAGGCAACTCTGTGATGGAGAAAGAAGGAGTCAGTCAGTGAGGACCTGAAATTCCCATTAATTGGGGTCAGATGTAGAGCAGAAACTCCAGCTTACTGCCTGATTGTCTTTGTACATCCCTGGCATGAATATAGAGAGATGTGATACTGGTGCAAATAGAGAACAAATCTATTTGCTTGGGGGTGGAAGCACCAGAAGGAGCAGTAGCAGAATGTCTGTAAGTAAGGCACCTGGGTGTTGATGGCACTTAGATTAGCAGGTCATCCTAGCACATCTACACATAGTTTCTTGCAGTATTCAGATCAGAATGGAGAGGCAAATGATGATTTTCAAAGGCAGGACAGAATTAAGAGACTATTCAGTGTCAACTCTTAGATACCTAAGACATGTTCAAAAAATACATTTAGTCATCAACATAAGAACAAATCAAAAGAAGTGATCAAGATTCAATGGTTGATATTCCTCATCATCAATCACAAAACAAAGAATCTTGGGCAGATAATTCGGACAAAAATATACTGGTAATTATGAGAAAATGAGTATGAAAGTCTGTGAATTTATGTTTTACACAAAAATCACCTCCCTTCCCATAAGATCTCACAGTGAGCTTTACTACGCTGGCTCTGCACACTTGCAACATAATTTCATATGTGGAACTGGAAACCAGGCATCAGGTCAGATTCAACTATCTCCCTCTGTTTTTCTCCCTGTAGATGCCATGTGAAGGCTGCATGGAGAGGGACAATGAAAGCACTGATGCAACCATAGAGTTCCTCCTTCTTGGCTTCTCTGAGCTGTTCTGTCTGCGAGTTCTCCTCTTCCTTATCTTTCTCATCATCCATTTGGTCACACTGGCAGGGAATATGATGATCTTCATATCTGTGTTTATGGAGCATACTCGTTCTCCCATGCTTTTCTTCCTCTGTCAGCTCTCTCTCATTGAGCTTTGCTACACCTTAGTCATTGTCCCTAAAGCACTCCTCGGCCTGACGGTAATGAAAGGCATCACCATTTCCTTCATAGGCTGTGCAGCCCAGATGTACCTTTTTGTGGGACTCGGTGGAACTGAATGCTTTCTCCTGGCAGCCATGTCCTATGACCGCTACATTGCCATCTGCCAGCCCCTTCACTACACAGTGGTGATGAGCGAGGGGCTCTGTCTTAGGCTGTCCATAGCATGCTGTCTGGGAGGCTTTGCTGTTGCCCTAGGGTTGACGGTGTCTGTTTTCCACTTACCTTTTTGTCAGTCACATCACATCAACCACTTCTTCTGTGATGTCCCTGCAGTGCTGCACCTGGCCTGCATACACAGCTACACCGCCGAGCTTCCCCTGCTGGCTGCCTGCGTGCTCCTTCTGCTACTTCCCTTCCTCCTGATCCTGACCTCTTATGTGTGTATTGCTGCTGTTTTGCTACGTATCACTTCCTCCTTCAGAAGAGGCAAGGCCTTTTCCACCTGCTTTTCACACTTGGCCATCACCTTGCTACACTACGGGTGTGCCTCCTTCATGTACATTCGTCCTAAGTCCAGTTACTCACCAGCTCGAGACAAGATGGTTTCTCTAGTCTACACCAATATTACTCCATTACTATACCCCCTTATTTATAGCTTGAGGAACAAGGAAATCAGAGGAGTCCTAAGGAAAATGTTGAGGAGAAAGAGAATAACTCAGCTGAACTGGGGTATTACCAGGGCTGTTACATGTGTGAACTAAATTTTAGGAGGCCAAATGTTCTTGTTGGAAATGCAGCCCTGTAACTGGGCTAGGCCAAGATTATCTATAGACTTCACTGCAGTAAATATCCAGGCAGAACACAACATGCACTGATGTATTCTTGACAAAATGACATCTCAGCCTCCAAAGAAAAAAGGAAGAAGGAAAAGGAACAACAACAACAAAAGCCTTTAACGTAACACTGCTTAAAGGGAAAAGCTGTACCAATTTGTGAGTAAAAAGAATTCTCATCAGTTTATGGTATCACTTCTGTGACCACATATATACCCATACTTACATACCCAGTTATCTATCTCAGCATGCTCAGAAGATCAGCGCAGAATTATGTAACGCTGCTGACTTGTTTTCTTTACTTTCCTATGAAGATGCAAGTAGATACTGGAAACTGGGAACTCAATAAATATTTTTAGTCTGGTAAGTTTTCCAGCACAAAAATCACGAAGGACAATATTAGGAGGTTACAGAAAGAAATACTGTGCTATAAAAGAAATGGAAATGAAGCCATGTTTTGCTCCAAATTCAGCAGAAGGTTGCACTTCTAACATTCCATCACAAGCAAAAAGATCATTAGTATAATCTCATCTTACTTTGAATTATTCTAGGTAATGAAAATGAAAGTGCCACTGATTTGACAGGAGTTTGACTTTCCTATGAGTGTCTTACGGGAAAAACATTTCCCTTTATAGGGAGACGCTTCAGGTTTAGACTGTTCCCATGGTAACACAAAGACTCAGATGCAGGTCTTATCATGTAACTTTTATCAGGAAAGACTGCATCATGTAAATAAGGATGCCTGAGGACTGTTAAAATCTATCGGCATAAATCTTACATAAATCTAACAATACTGCCGCTGCAGCTACTGTTGTTTCTGTGCCAAAACCAGTGAGAATTCTAGCATATGCTGCAATGCAGCAGATATAAGAACCTGAAACGTGCACAGCAATGTTACTGTCTGTGTTTAGAATCACAGAACCATCAAGGTTGGAAAAGACCTCCAAGATCACCTAGTCCAACCACCCACCTACTACATTGGTAGTAGGTAGTAGAAACTATTGAGTTTCCCAATAAACCACACCCATTAGTATAACATCTAAACATTACTTGAACAGCCCCAGGGACAGTGATGCCACCACCTCCTTGGGCAGCCTGTTCCGGCACCCGACCATTCTTTCAGGGAAGAAACTTTTCATAATATCCAGTGTACATGTAAGCAGGACAGGACGATTTAGACAAATGTGAAAATACTAGTTTTGTTCAAGAACAGTGATAAGAAAAGCAACTTCAATATTTTATTTAATACTTTACTACCCTGTGGCACTTCAGAGCACCAAACAGACATTGTGACTCAGATCTTACATATGAAATTATTGAGAGAAAAAAAAGGACTTGCTTTTACTTCTCTGTCTAATTCAAGGGTAATTGAGCAGCCGCCTACACTCTGATCTCTGCCCTAGAAGACTGGGAGAGCAGATTGATATTTGCTTTCTCTGGGCTACAATCATTAAATATTATGGTAAGTGGATTTGACCAGCAAAGAAAGCTGGCCCTGTAACTGAATAACTTGACTTAGGCTCCTCTGACAAAAGAGAAAAGTGAAATTTAAAACTCACATTAAAAGCTATCCTCAAGTTGGCAGTCGGGTCAGGCTAATATATTAACATAGAATATTGGCTCTCATGTCTTTGAATATCCAGCTACAGCTGTGAGGAAAAAATTAGCAACACCGTTTTGAATGATCAGTGTTGTAGTGGACATTTTAAATCATCGGCCAGGTCTTCCAGAAATGAGAAGAGTCCCAATAAAAACACATTACTTACTAATGGATAAACACTTTAGAAGTATGTTAGAGAAGTACTTTGCATCAAATACTATTAAGGGATTTAAAGATGGTAAATAACTGTAAGAAGCATGGGACAAAACTGATGTCTAAAATCCAAATTCTCTTAAGTCAAAGCAGGCTTTGAAGCTAATCCTGCTGAGAGCAGTGGGCTGGGCTAGAGATCTCCAGAGGTCCTTTCTTAGGTTAATTAAAGCAGAGATTTCTACCCTGCCTTTCAGAAGGTACTGACATGCTCATATACATGGCAAGAAAAATAAGGAGCAGAAAGACAATGTGGTTTAAATAGAACTTTGGTAGAGGCTCTCACATCTTTATGGCTGTTGCAAGGTTGGGATAAGAAGAGATCTAAGTATTGTCTGCTTCTAATTGTTAGAGATTAGCAAGAGTTGTTCCTCGTGGATAGTTATTTGTCAGGGGTACTTCAGCAGACCTGACCTTACTGTACAGATAGGGATGATGCTCCTGAGAGGGATGCCATGACTGAAATAGCAGCCATATTAGACTCCTATCCCTGCAGTTCTGAGTTCATCCTATGCCCACACCACGGTATACATGGCCATAAAAAACAATATTCATCTTTGCAGTTACTTTTGTCAACGCTGCCCTGAGCAAGGTGCTAGATGAGAACACAGATCTCATCAGTTGTTTGGCAGCAGAACTCAGCCTGTGGGCACTCAGCCTGCACAGCTTGCAAAATCTCATTAGTGTTGTCCTTGTGCTCAAGAATGAAAAGGATTTGGAAGATGATGGCAAAGATGTCGAGAAACGTTCAAGGCACTCAAGGTCCAGTATCTTCAGTGGTGCATACCAAAGAGGTACCTCTACTCAGAAAACACTTTGGAGATATATCCTGTATGCTACCTGCCATTACCAGTGATGATGACAGGTCTTTTCAGTGTAGTGAAACCAGTGAAAAACATGCTTCTCCCCCTCGCCCCCAATCCATCACCGGACAAAACTGCTTATATCACTCTTAGGCTACACGTAGTCCCGATGGGTGGAGTGGGTTCCTCTCATGTCCTTTTGCAGCACCTTCAGGCAGACGGGATTTCCAGGGCTCCGCATCCATTCGACCACCAGAGGGAGCAGAACTGGGATGTGGAGGTAGCCGTTTTTAAAGATGATTTCTGGTGGAGGAAAAAATGAAATAAAATAACAGTAGTAATAGATAAGAATGGAAATACACTACTGTACTAATTCAGTCTTCAGATAGGGCATCAATATGGAAACACCTGTAAGTATGTTGTTGATGAACAAGTAACTGAACATTTATGATGGGATGCTGACTGAGCTTTTAGTCTGGGTTCAGTCCTTCCCATTGGGAAGCTTTCTCTGTAAGGCGAAGAACCCATGTACAGCTCCCCTCCCATTTCATCTGGAACCCAGGTAAGGAGTTTTCTACATTCCTGGTGACAGGAACATACGATTGTTCATCTAATAGTGACCGGAGAATCACAAAAGATTGAAGTGGAAAATTATTCCTGGAGGTCTCCATCTCAAACACCTACTCACAGAAAGGTTAACACCAAATCTGTATCAGGTTGCTCAGGATCCTGTTCCCTCAAATCCTATACATCTCCAATGGTGTTCATCTCCTGATATGTGATGAAGGGTGAGGGAGTGACCCCTGAGCAATAAAAATCAAAACCCAACCTGCACACTATTGCTATCAAAACCCAGATCTAGGCACTACCTCTGCCAGCTTCATTCATTCCCCTGCCTTTGTCTTTCTTCTCAGGGGAGAAAGATGACTACTGTGACTCCTTCTGCAGTCAAGTGCACAGATTCCTAAGTTAGGCTCACTTTGTGGTCAAGAAAGGTTTCTTGTGTTCCATCATAGGAATGTAAAATATCTGTTTAAAAGTGCCCTGTTTAAAAGATGCAGATAGTGGCTAAAAGGGATGAATCAGATGTCACAGAACAAGGGTCTGGTTCCTTCTACCAAATATTTCTCCAGGGCAAGTTTCTCCCTTGTACTAAAGTATGGCTTGTTGCAAAATGAGTCTGGGACACCACGGAGCTCTATGCCTCTTACTGACAGCTGGTTCAAAATGTACAGTTTCAAAAATACCAATGCTAAAGGCTGAAAGATGTAAGGATGCTTCGTTAGCTTGGGAAATAATATAAACTGAGGAACTCGAGATTATTTCTAGGTTCAGTTTTGTTCATGATCTGGAGGGATGTGGTGAAATTTACAGCTCTTTCCAAAATGTGAGGAGTAGCAAACAGTAAAAAATTCATTAGAAACGTATCAAAGAGTTCTGTCTGAACTGTGTTTCAAAAGAAGCACGTCCCAGCTCTGTCTTGGTAGTGCCTTTTTATTGTCCCAACAGCAAATCAAGACAAGACCTGGCGCATACCATTCCCCCTCTCTTCCCTCACCACAAGTTCTCATTTCTGTAGGAGGAAAGCCCAGGTGTGTTGTGTATTAGTATTTTCCAGGTAGATACCAAATCTCAGTGATACATGAAACAAGATACGGGGAAACAGAAGGAAAAAAATACGCTCTGCCATTCCAAAATACTCAGGAGGCGTAGAAACAGAGGATGAGCTTCAATCTGAAGCACCAGAAATGTGGTGCTCAGTGAGAAAGCATAACTGTGAAAAGGTTGTGGAGATGTAAAGATAAAAGCTTTCCTGGAATTAAGTTTTTGTTTGCTTGTTTGTTTGTTTGTTTGTTTTCACGAGTCAGTCAGGGAATCAGCTTCCTCCAGCAGTCTGCAAAGAAGATTCAACCTTCAGATGAATAAGTAAAAGCATCCTGTCAATGCAACACTTAGTGGAAAATTCACATGCAGTCCTTCAGCTTTAATGGGTACAGCCTCCGGGTAGATTCCTTCTTTTTTCCCTTTGGACCTGCAGTTTAGTGCAGAGGACGCACAGCAAAGCTATGCAGCAGAGCTTTTACAGATACCAACACATTTCCAGGAACTTGTGTTTTCCTACCTTTTGAATTTTCCCTTGATTACAGATTTGCTGCAGATCCAGATCTTGCTGTGACATCAGATGAAACAAGGAAACATGGAAAAAAAGGTGAAAGAAAATAGTTCTAGGGTACCTTCTCTGCTTGTTCCTTGTAAATCTATCGCTGCGTATTCCCAGCAGCTTAGATCAAATGTCCTTGATTATGTGCTGTCTAAAGAGACATAGAGTATCCCCGTGCTCCTCACACCAGAACTTTGGCACTTTAGTGGTTTACAGATGCAAACCTTGGTAGCCCAAAAGAAATGAATGTAAAGCCATAAAACTGATTTATTTTTTCCCCCCATATAAACGATACGAGCTCCTGAGCAGCCCTAGAGCCTTATCTTCCAGCTGCAAATGGTTCTTTCCTACTTCATATCTACATGGGCCTCACCTATTCTGTCCCACCACAAAGGAGAAGTTATAGGTCCACCTGCCTCACTGCTACATCACAAACTGGAGAAGGCATAATACTTTACAAATGAAATCTGAAATCAATATATTCTGTCCATGCAAACTTAAGGTATGGGTTGTAGACAGGGAAACATTTTTGTGGTGAAGTGGGGAAGGGGTGGGCATGAAAATTTGAGACTTAGCACTGTAGGATGAGAAAAAACACTTTAGTTAGCATTTAATTGGAATAAATTTGTGCATTGCATTAAATTTAAAGCTTAGCACTATGCCTGTTTTCCCTGAAAGGATCACAGATTTCTCTCACCTGTGTTTGAAACTCCTGAGACAGATCTTGATTTTCTAAAAGACATGGTTATAGAATCACAGACTCATCAGAGAAAGATTTAGGAGCAAGGGACCTCAGGAAGTCTGTAGTACCAGTATCAGCTCACAGCAGGCCTGATTCCAGAGCTATTTTGGATTGTTTAAGGCTGAGCACTGCTAAGCCTGGAACATCTCCAAGGTCCTCCAGTTTCTCTAGGCAACCTGACAAAGTTCTTTCTTCAATCTTCTTTAAGGAGAAGGAAGAAGAGAGCAGGAAGAATGCAGCCTTACAGCAATGGCAGAAATATAACCATTTATATTTTATAGGGAGGGGTGTAATAGCTGTAGATGAGTGGGAGTAACGTCCTAGAGATGAAAGAACATCAAAATGGTAGAAGAGATACCACAAAAGGAAGTTATTTCATATTTATGTCCCTCAGGTAGGAAACTAAAAATCACATGAGGTCTCATACATAGCGAGAGTCCTCCCAGCTCAGCTGCTTTCTCAGCCTTGTTTTTGTATTGAAAAATCAGGCATCATCATCCATGCTGGGGAGTTTACAAGCATGAAGGCAGCGATTTTTCCAGATGGTGTTGTATGGCTGTCACATCACAACTCGGGGAGACCTATCAGCCACTGCTGCTACTATACACATGGATTTCCTAAATATCTACCGCAAGGATGATAGCAAGAACACTGTAGACTGGTTTTAGCGACATTATCACAGACAGAAATGGATGGATGAGTTTATGATGAAAATACTGAGTTCTGCCGTGCAAAAGGCCCGCTCAGGTGCGAGGGCGGTAGCGAGGGCTGCCCAGGAGGTGGCAATCGGGAGCCTCTCTCAGGACTGGAGCAAAGGTGGAGGGAGGCTCCCAGGAAAAAGGTGGCTGCCTTTAAGGTGGGTTTATTTGCCTGCCAGATGGGAAGTCTGTGACCAGCCCCTTTCAAACAGGTAAAGGCAGTAAGGCTTCTCCACCCACTTGCCTTGATCTTTCATCATAACTGTGGGCCAGGCAGGGAGGTTGTGCAATGTGCGCGCTCCAGTCAGGAGGCTGCGGGAGAGATTCATGCGCTGTGAGCAGGAGCCGAGGCTTGGAGGCCTGAGCCAGGAGAGCAGTCAGGGGCTGGGATCGAGGCCCCCTCTCCAACCAGCATGGAGCTGAGGATGGGCAGGATCGAGCTCTCCCTTGGGATCCTTCTCTTTGGCTCGCTCCTTCCTCCTGAGGTGCTTGGGAAAGAAGGTAAGTGTGGGGTCTGCTGGGCTTGGACAGCAAGCACAAGAGAGGGACCACTTTGAAGGGTGGGCAATGGCCTGGTCTGCTTGTATGGGGCCCCGGGGTCAGTATAGCTTTCCTGGGTTGCAGGAAACTGGTGCCTTGGAAAGCAGATGGGGCGTGAGGGTTGAAATCCAAATGCAAGCCCCGCTGTCTCTTAGTGGCTCCATGAGCTGAGCTCAGGTATGCTGCTCCCCCCTCCCTCTCTACCCCCTCTAAATGAAGCACAACTGCCTCAACATATCTAGTGATTCAAGAGAATTCTTCCTCTGTTTGCATTAAACACATGTATTGCAGATAACAAGCTTAAACATAAACTCATGAAGTTGTACCCCTCACCCCTTCGAAAACACCCCCGCAGTTTCCTAAGGAAGCTCACTGGAGAGTTAACCCTTGTGAGCAAGAGAACAGTCATTTCTGGGAGGCGTGGGAGATGAGGCAGTCTCTTTAACCTACCTCCATGTAGGAAGGTAGAGCTCAGCTTCACAATTTCTTCTTTCACCTCTTCTTTCTAGACTCTCCTGCTTCCCTTTTCTGGTCCACTTAGCCCCTTTTATTAGGTACAGTAATCTTTTTTTCTTCCATCTTGGCCATTGCATGGTAGTTATGAAACATCTGGGAAATGGGAATTGTAACAGAAGGATGAGGAAGAGTAAAGCTCAGTTCAGTTTCCTACCTCTCACACTTTATTTCTGCTAGAGACATCTTTTTGAGTCTCTCTTTTGTATGGTGAGAGTTGTCAGGGCTTTTCATCCCAAGGCTAGCCCCCTCATTTGCTGCTCCAGGCCCTTGATCGGGAGGACTTAGTCATAGCTGGCAGTTCAGCCATGGGCTCACCTCAGACTCTGTGTGGAATGCTCATTTAAACTGTTCTTGACATGCGTATTTGTATTAAGGATTCGGCTAAATGGAAGCGACTAGTAGGCATGATGGAGAAAGTGAACCCAGGTGAGAAGTAATGTGAGGTACTGCCACACAGGCTCTATTTTCCATACCTGTGTGACCACTAGTTGTCACTTACACACAGACCTCTCTGCCAACTTCTAAGCTATCTCAGACATCTTATTTTGTCTGCATCTGTGACCTACTCTCCCTTTACTTGTCTGATAAGGAACAGGCAATTCCCTGGCATCCTCTCCTTTCTGAAATCTTGCTTCTTTTAAGTAGATTTCCCACGTGGCTGGAGAACCACGGTGAGATTCCTAGGTCAAAGGCTGTGGACCTAAGAGCCGGTAGCCCCAAAGCACTTTCATTCCCTGAGCTTTTGCAGTCCTACTGACTCATTCATCCTTTTGTTGGAGAATCCCTGCTGTGGGTTTCACTTTGAGAGGTGTTATTTCTTGAGAGTGGGCTTTGCCCACACCAGTGCCAGTGATGAGGCACAGCTTACAGGCCATGAAGGTTCTTGTCCTGGCTTCTTCTGAGTGCCTTTTCCTTGGCGCTCTGCTAGAACTTGCTGCACAGCCCCTCTTGCTTCCACATCACTGCTTCAGGCCTGAAGTGTGTGGGATAGATATTATCTGGGTGACGGTTCTGGAAGGACAAGCTAGCACACCCTCTAAGTTTTATTTTTTGTTGTTGTTGCCAACAACACAAGAATAATATCTGAAATAGAGAGACTGAAAGCAGAAGGGAAGTGTCTCTTCTGGACAGGGAGTCTGTGTCTGTGGCTTGGATGGTTTTGCCATATGACCATCCCGTGAATGCAGCAAACTTGCAAAACCTGGATTCCTGCTTTTCCCTTCTCCCAATCCCAAAAGGGTGTTTCAGAGGTGAGAACAGCAGTGCAATCCCTCTTATCTCTGACTCTGGGCCCGCAGCCTGCTTCCTCATTCCACAGGACTCCTGCTGATCTGCACTTTACACTCTGTTAGTCGTAGTTGGCAGGCAGTATTTGTAAAGCAGTCAGACAAGGGGGAGGAAATCTGGGTATTTAAATGCAATTTAAATGTTTCCCCTCTCCTACTTCTCACCCTCAAATTCTTTTCTGAGCTGTTTAGAAACGACCCCTCTGAATACACTCACAGGAATCCAAAAGGTTAATCCAGATTTTTTTCCTTGTGTTAACAAGCCAGGGCTGTGATAGTTGCATTGACATCAGTTGTCTGTTCTGTCAGTGCCAGCAGATCCAAAGGCAGCCTGGAAGCTGTGCATCCAGCAGTGTGACTTATTTCATCTCCTCTCCATTGTTTGCCTAAGAAGTGATACATTTTTAATTTCTCTCTAGATCAAGACTTAGGGGCAAACTCTGATCGTATTTTCACATTTCTTTGAGGGCTAAAAATGAATAGACTACCGAATTTCTTTGTCGAACGACTCCAGGAGCCAAGACTTAATGTGAAATCGTGCGGTGCAGCCCTTTGAGAGGTGGCAATGCTGTGCCCTGAAGCTGCTATTATCTCGCTGTCGTGGCTGGAACATTTCTGAGGAGCAGACAGTAAAACGATTTCTAGGCCAGCATCAGACAGTGAACAGCTCTACAGAGGTATAGAGCCAGGCAGACTGAGAAGCTGAAATCTCATGGCTTTTGGAGACTGACAGTGGAAAATCCCTTTTACCATTTCACACTACCTGTCTTTCCCACGGTGTTTCTTGCACTGGATGGCACTTGTTGCTGACACCGATTGATCTTTTGTGCTGGTAATTTATTTGATTGCTTGTCTTTTCATGCATTTTGCCTGCTGCCTTCCTATTCCAAGAGGGATGTGGGTAGCTGTTAATACTGTCTTCCCATTTCAATAGGCTTCGGCCTCCTGTTCCCATCCTGAGACAGCTTTAAAAAGCAGTAAATGCTGTCAGGGTTTAGCGTGGCATTGCGATTTTCAGATGTTTGCAGATGCCTGTGGGTGTTAATTGAGAGGAAGGCGGAAGAGGAGGGGGTCTCATATATGAAGAAGCACTTTTAACTCCTGACTAGCGGCACTGTTTTATATTTTCCCATTCTCCCTCTAGCCATGCTTTCTGAAGATAAAAGATCACAAGGAATGTGGAACTGTGAGGTGACAGAGAAAATGCAGGCTTTGCCATCTTTGACAAAACTAGGACGAAGCCATTCCATGGGACATATGAGTTAGGCCACTGATTTTTTTTCCCTTCTTTGGTTTTCAGTGAATCTGCTAGACACAAGCACTGCACAGGGTGAGCTGGGCTGGCTTCCAGACCCTCCAGAAGTAGGGGTGAGTATGTATATTCAAGGATGGAGAACTGCTGGGAATGTTACAAAATGGAAGAACATCATTCAAACTGAAAATGTATCCTATTCTCTAGGATCAGGCATCTGCAGCTCCTTCCTCTCCTGAACCTCTGATCATATTTTCAAATTTCTTTGAGGGCTAAAAGTGAATAGACTACTGAATTTCTTTGTGGGATGATTCCAGGAGCCAAGGCTTCATGTGCAATAATGCAGTGCAATCCTTTGAGAGGTGGCAGTACTGTGCCCCCAGTTATATTTGTCCAAGTACTCGAATGATCCTTCTAGCGTCAAGACTTCAGTGATGGAGAATGGCTGTGGGAGCAGTGCAAACCAGCACAAAGGAGTGGATTCAAGAACTGTGTTGCAGCAGTTGAAAGGAAGGATGTTAATGTGTAGTTAAAACTCCTCATTCATACTCTTATCTTTCTGGCAATTCACAAGCTCTCCTATGGTGAAAGAGTCTTTACCCTTGCCGCTTATAAAATAGATCTGGGCTCAGCCTGTTCCTAGCTCATTTTCATAGCTTTCAACCAGCTTTGGCTGGTTGAAATACATCTCAGCCTCCACCTACTCCTGGTAGTCTTGCTATGTGAACTAGAGTCAGATAACGAGGTTTTCCTATACAGGCATAACTGCATTTGTTTTATTTTTACAGATATTTTTCTTCTTATTATAATATAATATATATAATTAATATAAAAGCTTTGTCACAGAACACCTGGTAGTTGCAGCTGGGAATTTTAGAAGATGCTGGAGAGCATGGTCTGAGAGCATGCTAACCTAATAGATCAAGATACCGATGACTGATAAACTAATAGATAATGAAAAATAGATTTGCTGACTTCTGATGAGCAACTCTGTTGTAGAATTTTGTCTGTCATTTCCTGCTAACTGTTAGGTGGAGGGGCTGACAAATTGCCACTAGCAAAAAATGGAACAATGGGTGATTCTCTTGGGATTAAACCTTGAACAAGTTTCAGAAACTGATCTTTCAAAATGCAGAAGGAAATGTGTTTGAAAGAGAACTGAGATTAATTCAGAACAATTTTTGACACAAAAGAGTTAAGGTTAAAATGGAGTAGTCTGATTAGCTTCGGTATTAACAGGCTGGAAGCATCTGAGCTGTATTGCTTACAGGGAAGAGCAATATTTCATGTAACAATGCTCCTTGTACCTAATCTTGGGTGCCAGAGATCTCCCATCTGTGAGCTGGATTTGTGTCAATACACTTATCGCACACAGAAGGAATTTGCTGTGAGGAATATTCGTGCTTTATATGGATAAAGTCTCTAAGGCATAGCGCAGAGGAGGTTGGATAACTTTGTGGAGGTAGAATTACACCCTTGTTTTCTGCTCTTCTTTAGCCAGTGATAATGCATGAAATAGCTTGCCATGTGTGCTGGTTTCATGGTAATGCAGGGTCTGTACATAATGTAGACAATGCTTTTGTTAATACACGTGCAGCCCATGTCCACCAAGCTGTAAAGCTGGTCACTGTAAAGCAGCACAGGTCACTATTATGGATATTTAGACTATACTATCTGGCAGTGAAATCTTACCTAAGTTTAGTGGTGACATAAAACTGAAGCATCTATAGAAACTTGCTTAGTAATAGGTGCTTACAGAGTGTTATTTTTCATTTTAAGATAAACCTGTCTTCTAACGTTGTACAGAACTAATGATTTTCACTTTGAATGTGTCAGGAGCCAAGAACATATTTGCTCTGCCATCAAGCACAGATACAGGTTGGGTGTAGAAAGGCTTGAGAGCAGCCCTGCGGAGAAGGATTTGGAGTGTCTGTTGATGAAAGACTCGGCATGTGCCAGTGATATGTGCTTGCAGCCCAGAGGGACAACCATGATGGGTTGCATCAAGTGTGACCAGCAGGTCAAGGGAGGTGCTTCTGCCCCTCTACACTGCTCTCATGAGTCCCCACCTGGAGTACTGTGTCCAGTTCTTGGACCCTCAACACAAGGACATGGAGCTGTTGGAGCAGGTCCAGAGGAGGGCCACAAAGATGATCAGAGGGCTGGAACGCTTCCCTTATGAGGACAGGATGAGACAGCTGGGTGTCTTCAGCATAGAGAAGAGGAGGCTCTGGGGAGACCTTATCGTAGCCTTCCAGTACCTGAAAGGGGCCTACAGGAAAGCTGGGGAGGGATATTTTAGAAGGGCAGGTTGCAACAGGATGACGGGAAATGGCTATAAATAGGGAGAGGGCAGATTCAGACTAGATATTAGGAAGAAACTCTTTACTGTGAGGGTGGTGAGACACTGGAACAGGTTGCCCAGCAAGGTTGTGGATGTTCCCTCCCCCCCATCAGAGGCATTCAGGGCCAGGCTGGAAGGGGCTTTGAGCAACATGGTCTAGTGGGAGGTGCCCCTACCTATAGCAGGGGGGTTGGAACTAGATGATCTTTAAGGTTACTTCCAACCCAAACCATTTTATGATTCTTTAATGTCATTCCATGCTGCACAGGCAGTCTGGCTCCTTGCACTGGTTTTAAAAATCATCAGAACTATTGGAAAAGTGCTTCTGAAATGCTTTGATGAATAAATAAAATGGCAAGGCACAGTAGTGTTGCTTCCTGTCAGGTTGTAAAATAACAATATAAAAATAATTTATCTTTGTTTTGCTTTCAAGTATAATTACATCACTTTTGAGCAGATGGTGATGGGGAGTTGCATTATCCTCTTCCGGTTTGCTTTCAATAGACAAGATTTTGAGCAACTCAGTCTGGTTCTGAATTTAGCCTTGCTGTGTGCAGAATAGATTGTAGACCCAGAGGTCCTTTCACACCAAAAATATTTCTTTATTTTCCATGAGTGTTCCGTTTGTTAGCATTTGGAATTGGTATTTTTAGCCCAGGCAAAATAAGGCTCTCCCAGTTCTACTTGATTTTAATATATTCAGCTCTGTCATATCTATTCCTGTGATTCACTCTGTTGGTTTATGCAGGCCTGTGATAAAATATAGTCGGCAGGCCAATATTTGTGTTTAGTTGCTTATTCCATGCCTATCCTGTGTGCCAGTCTTGAAATTTTCCTTTTCTCCAATATTTCTGTTCCCATTTCTATGTCTGGAGGATCAGTATTTAAACAATCCAGTCCTATTTTCAGCTCAACTCAGCTAATAGACTAGATCAAGTACTTGTGACTTGTCAGCAAATTTTATGTCACTGACCACGTTGTTTACAGGCCTCCAGGTTCTAGCAAGGCAAGGTAGATCCCAGTTGTTGATACTATCTGATGGCTGCTTTCTGTTTCCACCATTTCTGCTCAGACAGATAGGCCTGGCCATGAACAAAGTAATGTTGTGGTCTGCATAGCCCTCAACATGCAAGTGATTTCAGCACAGCACTTCTATTTCACTAAACCTGAATAGTTCACTTAATCACCAGTATCTCATTCAGATAAGTCTTACTTGGGACAAGTCTCAGCAAGTCTGTAGCATCTGAAGATGGTATGAAAAATAACCATCAGAAATGCTATTGCGTGCATCTCTTTCCACAGCCATTGATAATATGCATCCTCTAGGATCTAAATCAAAGAGCTATTGTTGCCTCTGACCCTGAAATAAGGCATCATTATATTCCCCGGCCTACTCTCAGCTTTAGTATCAGGCATGGGTTTTCAACAACTCCAGTAAATTGTTTCTATATTGAAATAAAGGATGAATGCCTAAAAAAGTAAAAAACTAACTGGAAATGGGAATAGCTCTGGCTTCAGCATCATATTTGGAGGGAAGACAGTTGGGCTAGATGATCTTATAGGTCCTTTCCAATCTTGTGATTCTGTGATATTCTGACATGCCCTACTGCTGTCAATATGTAGAGCTGTGGGGATACCTGCTGATGTTACTGTATGTGTATTTGGGAGAGAAGGAAAAAAAACTGTGTGTATCCAGGTATACTTTACTATATTCAACAAAGTGGGCTGGGGAGTAAGAAAAATGAGATGAGAAGAAGTTAATTGTAAATTAATAGTTGTACAATAGCTCAGACTGCATGAACTACCAATAAAATAGTTGAGGCTGAAGTTACTACTGTACACCCAAGAAGCAACCTCAGCTAGTGAATTCAATGTTATGACTTGAAAGGCAGAAAGAACATTCCAAGCTATAGTGAAGATGCTGCGCAACCATTACATTCATTGCTATGCCTGCTGAGGCACTGCAATGACGACAACACTGTTGCCTAGCAGTTTCAAGAAGCTGGCTCATCTTTTTATAGCTGATAGACGGGAGCAGACAAGGTTCACTGAACGTCCTCACATCAACACAAAAGCATCAGGAGTCAACTGGAGCTTTCAGATGAGGCTGCCTATAGCAAGCTTCTCCGAGAAGACTAACAGGCTATTAAAAGTTGAAATACAAAACAAATTTTATTACAGTATCAACTAGAATACTGCTGAGTCTGCCTGCAAACAAGTTAGAAAGGAAAGGCTTTGTATCCTTTTTTTCTGCATGCTGCGTGCTTGTTGGTTTGATTCGTGCTTTGAAGTGTGATTCTTTCTAACTCAAAGGCCAAATAGCCGAAAGATTTGGTAATTTCCTCTGGTTTCTTGGAAGGTTATTTCTGTTGCTTTTAAGACCTATTCTTGCCTTCCCTGTGCTTGGCCTAGAGCCTGCCAGCTACCCACTGTGACATTCATGCTGCTGCTTCCTGCAACTTCTTTTCTTCAGGTATGTTCGATGATAGCAGAAAGAAGGCACGATTACCCTGTCCCGGTGTGAGATTCAGTCTGATCTGATGCTCATCTTTAAAAGGAACCTATAGAAATAGAGCATTCATTGCTCATTGCCATCAGGTTCATTTTTCAGATCCCCTGTAAATGTTGTCAGTGTACCATACAAAACCACAAATCGCACGATACCAAGCTCTTTACCTTGAAAAAAAGGAGAATTCCTTCTATTTAGATCCTGGGTTGTGTAGAATGTAGTGTGCAAGTAACATGAGAGTAACGCTTGCTTTATTCTTAATAGGATTTTAGACATGAACTACTGCTTAGAGGCATCATCTGTTTTTCTGTTCCTTTTCTGTAACTACTGATATTGTTAATGGGTGTTACCAAAGCAGATGCATAAGGAATAAACGTTCTAACATGCCTATGTGAAGTGATGGACTAGACTGTCACTCTCCCTGACCTGGTAGCGTCTGTTGTGACCAAGACTGTTTTCATGCAAGACCTTATTATGGCCAGACAGTCCAGAGAATGTGCAGACAGCAGAACCTGGATTTGATAAACAGGTTATATAACCAATGCAGTGGAGTTCTGTGGCTCAAATTAGCACCTTACCTTCCCATAAGGGCACGAATACATGTTAAACTGTAAAGGAGATGGGTGGGATAGAGACCTATGCACTACTGCCCTAGAGGAAAAACAATTGCACAACACTGTTGCTCCTCCCTGAAAATAATCAATGGATCATTGTGGGAAAAAAAATATACCATCCCACCCAGAAAGATATGCAGACAAGCAACCAGCACTCCTCTCTTGTATGGATGGCTCCATGACAGTGTGATGAAATCAAACTTGTCTGACCATTGACGGAAGTTCAAAGAAATAAAAGCAGCCTCTGCTGTTCTCAGATGTGAAGTTACAGCACTCATGAAGTTAAAAGTCTAGGTGACTAATCAACATGCGTCTTTCATCATCATCATCTAAACTGCCCTCCACAGCAGAAAGTAAGTTTGCAAGAGTGCGGAGAAACTTTCAGCGAAGGGTCACATCAACTTAAATCTGGGCTATTTTCAAGATCCCAGTATTGTGCTGCCATTTTTCATGGTCAGGTTTAGCTTTGCCTAACCGTAGTGGCATGCAAATGCTATACAAAAGTCAAAGAGGCTCTGTAAGCAAAAGGTTCTGCTGTTCCTCTCCCTTTTCTCCAAGTGGGAAGACTGAGAAGTCATTCATCTGTCTGTGTTCTTTCTAGGTGGTTTTAGGCTTGAGACATCAGCAATGCTAAGAAAGGTTGCTCTTTCAGGGCCCTGGGATTTTTCTTCAGGAAAAGATTTCACGGATTAAAATAGCACTCTGAGTTCTGTTGCAAATTAAATGGGAAAGAGATGCAGTTTTCTAAGTACAGGTACACCGGAGCTGGCTGTACTAAGTCAGTCTTTTGATCTTAGGGCAACTCTAACCCCAAGTTAAACAAGTTAGTGGTTTTCAGCATATGAACTCCTAGCCTTTCCAGTGGAGACATGCATCTTAGTTTAGTAACTTTCAGCTTACCAGCAAGATGCTTGCTTTGTTGCTACCATTTTAAAGTCTCTTAAAAGTATCCCTGTGCCCTTCCCCAGAGGTGTGCAGGACACAGATTGGAAGCTACTGTGCTGAGCTAACCTGAAGGCAAGTAAAATGTAGGTCACAGCAGGCAGGCTCTTATCTGAAAGGAGACAAGTACTTGGCAAGATAGAGACAGAGACAGATTTAGTGTGGTGAACTACAAGCTCTTGTACTCCAGTCTGAGCCTGATGATTTGTAATATTCTCACAATCAGTTTCCTCTGTCAGTGCTGGCTTAGCTTGTTATAACAAGGGTGGCATTTTTATTTGTTGTCATTTTTTTTCACAAAAAATACTGAAATCAGAAAAGTCCATTTTACTGATGCCTGCAGAGCCTGTGACAGTAGCTTCAAGAAGACATACAAACTGTCCCAGTTCGTTTCCACTTTACACCCTATGGCAGACCCTATATATAATAGCGCATGGATGGGGGAATTGCAGGTTGTCTTATATTGACTTCTGGACACAGGTCTGATCTAGAGAAGGCTTACCGGTAGGAAAAATGAAGTAAGCCATCCTTAGACTTCAATTCACAGTCAATCAAGGCAGATATTTAAAGGCATCTATCTTATCTTATCTTTGGATCTTTATTCACAGGGCAGACTGTTTACTACAAACATCTATTGGTGCACTCCGAGTTTGTCATTCATGCAGTTATGAGCCAGCTTGTAAAGACAGCTCTTCTCCCTCCCTGCTTTCTTTAATATTGAGTCCAACCCAGCGATGGGAGGAAAGTTGCCTTTTTGTTTGCTAAATTTGCAGCCCTCTGAGATTATTGAGATAGTACTTAAGCTGAATGATCTTTAGGGTTTTGTTTGTTTAATACTAACTCCTGTGCTAGAATTATTTTACTCTATATTATACAAAGGCTGTCAAGAACAGATCTCTGGAGCTGGAGCTAAGTGCTTGGGTTAGGATATGAGTTCCTCAGAAGCACAGAGCACCCCTTAGTCCTCAAATCCAGTAGCTTCATCCTTAGACATTTTAGAAAGGCAAGCTACTAAATGCAGGCTTCTCTTGAACGCCTGGAGAAAGGATACAGTGTCTGGAATGAAACTGGTAGAAAGTTACATTATTAAAGGAGGTTAAATCAGTGTCAAGGGCCAAAAAGCTGGAGAGACAAGTAATTCATATTGATTGAACCAGACTTCACCGCACACATTCATTAAGAATATTACATTAAAAATCCGAGGCATACATTTTGATTTTGCAGCAGATTCTTTGAGGATGTGAGACAGTTGCTTAGCGACTTCTGGATTCATCGCCCTTTCATTAAGTGTTGTATTTAATGCTTTTCTTCCACTACTTTGAATTTAAAAGCTTCCCTGAGTAATGAAGTCAGAAACATATTTAACAATGGTTCTGTATTGTTAGCATAAAAGATATCCTCTTTTTACTTCCTTTACCCATCAGCAGTAGAGTCTAGAAGAACCATACCCAGACTTACCAAGTTAGTGCACTGCTTTGTGGCAAACTGTTAGTGGCAACTTTTGGAACTCTTGGCCTTCAAATGCAATTATAGATTTCCTGTCAGTTTGGTGGAAGCAGATGCCCTGAAAAAAATACTTACAAAAGCCATTTCTAGCCTTGGCACTTTCTTATGAAAGCTACTTTGTTATTACTCCCCTTTCTAACTTCTCTTTTATTTCAATCAATAATACTTGGGGATATCTTATCAATTTAGTTCAGAAGTTTATCAGTGAAATACTGCATGGGGCGATCATCACATCAAGTTGATTAACTGAGACTGATCAGTCTATTTCCCTTTCCTGCTATGCACAGTCCCTTGACCTCCAGTAAGTATAAATCCCATGTGGTGCATGTATATGCCAGCTGAGTCAGACTAAGAGGGTGGGGTAACACTGTAGATTAATTACACGGCAAAAAAGGAAGCAAGAAGGGACACATAGATACCATCTGCATAACTTCCTGGGAGGAAACTGCTGGTATGCACTTAGGTAAATGGCAGAGAACAGAGTGATATGAGACTGTGCTATCAGCAGTGCTTGCTGGCTTGGAGAAAGCACTGGTATTTTTCCGAGTGGGGCTGTATAGGAAGTGTGCTCTAAGTCCTGGCATAAAAGCAGAATTTACTTCAGCACTCTGTGACTCAATCTCTAGTCCTCCACTAGGCATCAGAATAACCTATAAAGCTGTATTTGATCTGTGGGGTCAGACACTGGGAGAGGCTGCAGGCCTGTGCTGTGAGCACAGAAGGTGGTGGGGCTAGAGAAGAGGAATGTGGGAATATCATGCTCAACTCATAAGACTTTGCAAGTCTAGTGTAATATAGAGTCTGAAGCCTTGCTTAAATTGCATCTTAACCTGAGGTGTATTTAAAACCAAGATGCTTAAACTTGTGCCAGTACTTATGCGGGCACTTGTTTCAATTTAATTTGATTAAATATTTAAAGCATAATGAAAAAGACTGTATTAACATGGGGGAAAAAAGGATCTAAGTCATTTTCCCAGTGGACAAAACCTTCCTTCCCAAGTTTTCAATTCTCATGTGTGACTCACCATAGAATAATCTTTGCATTTTATATCTGACCTATGGTGAGGAAACAAAAATAGAAGCTCAAAAAAGTCAGTGAAAGCTCATGCTAAAACACTCAGCAAACCCTATTGGATTCATGCAAATAATATCAGTGAGGTCATATATTCAGCTGGGCACACATCCTCCTCCTAGCCATTATTTGGCTGGGGAAGAAGCAGAATCTAGTATGAAGTCTGGAAAACCAACTGAGTTTTAATAGTTAAATTAAAGTTTGCAAAACATCACAACCAAAGAAGCATGAACTCCAAATTAATGAACACAGTCCTTCTGCAATTGACATTCCTACTGTGTCAGGCTGTCTCTTCTCTTACCCAAAGTATTGTGCATATCTTACTGTATACTCTGCATATAAACTGGCAGGGAGAAGTGGACCATACATGGGAGTAGTTTCTAAATCTGAGATGAGACAGCGTATGAGAAACAGACATTGGAATAAAGGTATGATGAAGAGGTTGTGCAAGGACTTATTCACTGTGGCTCCTTTCAGTTTGGAATGAATTCAGTCCTCATTAGCATATCCTCTATGCTTCCTTTGTAAAGTTAGGCAGGTATGGTGCTGTCCACCAGATGCCACTTCTGCTTAGTGTAAGAGACCTCTCAGCTAGTCAGGATATGAGCTCTATACTACCTGAGAACAGACTTTGTAGGCTGGATTTTGTCATATTTGAAGTAAGTGAAACTTGTTTCTCACATCTGTCTAATGTGTGTTTTCTTCTACCTTGGGAGCAGTGGAGTGAAGTGCAGCAGATGATAAATGGTACCCCAGTCTATATGTACCAAGACTGCAGCGTGCTCTCTGAGGGTGACACTGATCACTGGCTTCGCACCAACTGGATTTATAGGGGTGAGGCAGCATCTCGCATTTACGTGGAGCTGAAGTTTACAGTGAGAGACTGCAAGAGCTTCAAAGGTGAAGTGGTGACCTGCAAAGAGACCTTCAACCTCTACTACATGGAGTCTGAGCAGGATGTTGGGATCCAGTTCCGCCGCCCAATGTTCATCAAGGTCTGTAGTGCTCGGGTGAAAGACTGTGTCATCTCTTTCAGCTTAAATTGGGCGTGTCTTGCTGGTTAGGGAAGCCAGGAGAACCAGCATCTGGGGAAGGGAAAAGAATAAGTGTTATCCTTAGAATAAGCTTTGCCTTAAGTGCCCTCTCTGATACTCAGAGCAGCCTCTGCCAGAAGTGGCAATAGTTTTCAAATGAGATCAGACCTCCAGTTCTTCTTAAATACTTATTGAACTGGACACAAATTAGGTGAGAATTCTAAAGGATTATAACAGTGACCCACTGTTACATCAGTTTGTAGCAACAGAAAAACAGAGACCAAAAGAATTTGACTCAGAATTTGAATTATCGAGAATAAACCAGGTGAAGAATAGAACCCAAATCAAAACTCTGTGCTTCTGATCATTTGTTCTGATTGTTATCGGATATAGGGTCTTTTTTTTTTTTTCTTTTTTCTTTTTTTTTTTTTTTCTATATTTGGAGCTGTTGGCTTGTTATAATGAAATTCTCCCTTGTGTGAAAGTATTTAGCACTACTATATTTTACCTGCTGTTTCTCCTGATGTGCTGCTATCTTGTCATAGAAATATTTGAATTACAGGAAAGGGGATATCAGCTTTACTGGTAGAGGAACTTCTATAACTATTTTCTATCCTAAAAGAAACCACAGACCTAGATTATTTGACTGCTCTTTCCTCTGCAGATTAAATGACATGTTATGAAAACAAAGAACTGTAAAAGCTACAACAGGAAGAGCAGGACTAGGGTAGCTGATTCCCCTCCTCCTCTCCCCAGTGCACTTCCCCTCTGGCTGGGGCCTACTGCACATATCTGTGAGATAACTCCACAAATCCTAGATCTACTTTATGATCCCACCACCAGAAGCAGCTGCTCTGCAGATTCTAAATTGACCATCATCTCCAATTGACCCATTGGAGCAGGTGGTGTTCTGCAGTGGAGAGGACTGTTTATCAAGGTCTCCAAGAAAAAAGACCACCCCACTTGTAGTCCAGCTTTCCTGTATCACATGTCATGGAGGCCTTTCCCGTCTGCCCACAGAAAGCACTTCTCTCCAAGTCTCATTGTTTTGTTGGTGAGGAAGTGGAATGTAAAAGTGTGAAAGTGTTTTTTCACCCAAGTATTTTCAGTGCTTAAAAGTACTGAATACTGCATGGCAAGCACCTTGCACTAGAAGCTCTGATCTGCATCAAGTGGAGTCTGGAAACAGGTAGCTGTAATTTGCTGGTCAACTTCAAAAAGACATCCCTAAGTGCTGCTGTGATTTTACTGTATATTGATTTGCAAACAAAAATTACCACAGAAGAGATTTGCTCCTGATTTGTTAATTTCTTCTTGGGGTAGTTCCTACAGACATCCAAGATCACAGATCCAGAATACAGTGAACTCTGTAAGACAGCAAATTACTGCAAATGAGTTGAAAGGAAATGGTGAAAAGTATGGAAGCAGGAGATCATGGCAACCAGTCATTAGCACTTCTTCCAAGAGCAAAGAAGGCATGCAGTGCACTGAGCCATTCTGTGTGCAAAAGTCCTTAGAGTAAAATACATTTGACAGGCATAGATATCTCTGAGCTGCTGCCTGCTTGGATGTTAAGCTGTTGTCTTTTTCTCTTTTGCTTAGCTCAACACTGTGGCAGCAGATCGAAGTTTCACAAACAGAGACATCGAATCTGGTGCCATGCAGCTGAACACAGAAGTGTGCCCCATTGGGAAGCTGTCTCGTCGGGGTTTCTACTTAGCTTTCCAGAACTCTGGAGCTTGTGTAGCAATGGTGTCCGTCCGAGTGTATTACAAGACTTGCCCAGAGACAGTGCGGGGCCTTGCCCGTTTTCCAGAGACACTAGCAGGTTTGGAGGGGCTCACAGAAGTGCCTGGTGTCTGCGTGGAATATGCAGCTGAAGAAACGGGCTCTCCCCCGAGGATGCACTGCAGCACAGATGGGGAGTGGCTGGTACCAATGGGCCGATGCCTTTGTGCTGTGGGGTTTGAGGAAGTCGATGGGAGCTGCGTAGGTGAGTATGCAGACAGACAGTGGCTGTAGGCCATGGGAGAGATTCCAGGGAGCTGGAGATCAGAGTATCTGCAAGCACAAATTGAGAGTAGGGGAGTTAGTGTGTCCTACCTCTCTCTTGCCTGCCCTCTGTGCCTGCATTTCTTATGCCTTTTCTCCCCCATATAACTTCTTTTCCAATTGTGCTTTTCTCCTTATGTGTCAAGTGTAAGACTTGCACGCACCTCTCCACTCCCTCTTGGGATTCATCCAGGAGCCTTCAGCTTTAGAGCTAGTTTCTGCGAGCTGTAACCGTGTGATTGACACTGACTCACTACACAACTGGTTCCCAAGCCTTAAATGGCATCCTTGTTCTTTCAGGGCTGATGGATCAGATGCATGGAACAGTGCTCAACCCATGACTAGAAAGCTCAGAGCCAAAGCAGGGCAGATTTCTCCTTTATGCCCCCTTCTGCTTGGACTGGGATGGTTCTTCTGCCATGGGACACTGTGTAAAACACATTGCATAATACCATCTGTACCTGGTTCATTTCTGAGAAAGAGCAATTAGCAGACATAGGAATCACTATAGTACTGGAACGACAGTGAGACAGCACTGTTGGAGCAAGCAGTGCAGGGCTTCTTTTGTCACTGAGGGGACAGGATCCAGATTCTTGTGGCTACTACACGTGTATGTCACAGGAGAGTGTACATACTGTGGCAGAAAAAGGAATCCATGTGTTGCTTCCCGGCTCAGCAAAGTGACCTTTATGCTCTATTCTGCCCTTGCTTCACAGCAAAGATCTGGTGCCCGTTTGAATCCTCACTTCTTGCCACTCTTTTTGCTTGGAGAGCTAGCGAAGGTTGAAACACAACATCTTCGCCCTTCACCAGCAAACCCCTCTCTTACACAGCCCAGCCAGTTTTTCCACTTAGGTACTACAGAGCTCTCCCCGCCCTCCTGAGAGCACTCCCCTGGGAAGGGGCAGGGAAGCTGTCATGTCTGGACAGGCCCTGGCTGCTATCACAGCACAGGTTCATTTTATGTCTGTGCTTTTATCCCGCTCTGCCTAAGTACAGCTGCAACTTCAGTGTCTTTTTTTAGGATCAGCAGGGAACAGGAAATCTCACAGGAGAAAAAAAGTGAAGAGAGGAGAACCTTGCAGGGACAGGGGGAGGTGACTTCATGCCCCCAGAGCAGCGTGTTATTTGAGCAACAGAAGAGGTGGTGAATGTAGGTTGCCTTCTGGGGGACATCTTGGGTTCCTCGCTCTTTATAAAGACACTGTACAAAGGACTGGGAACAATCCACATCAGGATGAGGACTGAGGTAAAGGCTTCTACTTTTGTTCTCCAAAGATGAAGGACTTCCCCTTCAAACAAGAACGTGGTGACAGAATGGAGGAAGAAGAGTTTCAGGCAGAGAATTCTAGTTCTGATTGTAGCCTTGAGCAAGAAGAGAGTAAAAAAAAAACAAAAACAACAAAAAACTACACTATGATCCTTGCCTCATAACAGGGAGGAGAATCTGATCTCTAGTGCAGGACAGGAGGCAACAGAAAGCCAGAAGACCAGGTTTTGAACTAGTTCATTCAACCTCTTGGTGAATTTCCAGCTGTACAGAGCTCAGCCATCCTATCATACCAGAAAATCTGTGCCTGCCCAAACCATTACATCTCAGCCTCTCGCAGCATCACATACCTTGCTGTCAGTAAGCCTAGACCTCCATCTTTAACATCTTCAATTAAGTCATTTGCTGTGAACCCAAGAGGATGGCCATGCCCCTGGCTTATATTCTGGTTTCTTGATGGGCTCTGCAGGGTGATGGGTGAGTGGGTTACTGATGCTGAACTCCCTGTCAGCATTATTATAGTGCCTGAAGGCCACCCGATGCTTGCTGGCAGTTTCAGGACAGGAATACTGGTAGAGAAGAGTTAGACCACTGCTTTCCTCTGCTGCTTGAGTGAGCAGCACTAATCTCACCCTTTCTCTAGCTTGTTTTTCACATCTTGTTGCCTAGAGCTGGGTCTGGAGTGGATGCCAAAGGACTCATGTAGCCAAGTGCCAAGGAATGAGAGAGACTGGAGTGGAGCTGACTTCCAACTAGAGGCAGCTGCTGACCTATGGTCTCTAGTGACAGGACCCCAAGGAACAGCACAGAGCCACATCAGGGGAGGGCCATGTTGGGCATTACAAATAGGTTCTTCATTAGAGGGTGAACAGGCTGTGCAGGGCAGTGGTCACGACCCCAAGCTGTTGGAGTTCATGAAGTGTTTGGATAATGTTCGAACATAGGGTTTAAGTTTAGGGTGCTGCTGTGTGGAGCCAGAAGTTGGATGCAGTGATCCTCGTGGGTGCCTTCCTACTCTGGATGTTCTGTGGTTCAGTGATTCTACAGCTCAAATCCTCCTCGCCTCCCTCAAACTGGAGGAGCTGAAGCAGAGACAGCCAAGTGAGCCCATAGAGGCCACGCTACAGGGAGCTGCAGGTGGCAGCGCACAAGCTAAACACCTCACGGGCAGCAACGGCAGCATGGCCGCCGGCCAGCAGCCTCGGGGCAGCGCCCACTCACCCATTCACATGGCAGAGCCTGCCATACCCACCCCTACCCAACCGGGCGCTCCGGGGTAGGCTTCGCACCGCCTCCGAGGCGGGGCTGGCATCGCGTCCCTGAGTGGGGCCGCCGGTTCTCCGCCGGCCCTGGCCCGGAGCCTTGGGGCACCTCCCCGGCGCTGTGCAGCCACCTGCCGGCCGCTCCTGGCATGGCGGCTCCGGCTGCGTGGGCCCCGGCAGCTGTGGCGAGGAAGCCGAGGCGCCAGGAGCCGACACCGCAGCACCGGGGGCGGCGAAGAGTGCCTCGGGCACGGCGTGGGGGCTGAGCCGGGGGCACCGCCAGGGCCGCTCCCCCTTTGGGCCCTGGGGCCTCGATGGTGGCTGCGGGGCTATGCTGTGCCTGCCGCTTCCGGGGCGCCGGTCTGGTCTGGCCTGGGCTTGTGTTGACTTGTTTTGGCTTAGTTGCCCGAAACTGAATGGCCGCCTTCGTTCCGCCCGCGGGGAGCCGCCCCCCTGCTGTCCTGACCCTCCAGACATGCCCGGGCCCGAGCCTAGACACCTGGAGGTGTACTGCTGTCTTGGTGTGCCACCACTGCAGCTCCTGTCCCTGCTTGGTTTTTAGCGTAGACGTAGCCTAAGGTGATGTGACCTGATCTGGCTGACTGCTGCCTTCCCCCTGCCCCCTCCTAGGTTTCTCCCTTCACACAGATGTTTCCTCTCTGCTGCCTCACTGCTTGAGCAGGGAGGTTGGACTAGGTGATATCCAGAGGTCCCTTCCAACCTCTCTGCTCAAGCAGCATCCCTTGGAATGTAATACCCAGTATTGTGTCCAGGTAGATCTTGAATATCTCAAGAGAAGGAGACTCCACAACCTTTATGGGAAATCTGTTACACTATTCAGTCACCTTAACATTAAGCCTTCCCTTCTCCAGGACAAACAGGCCCTTTCCCCTCAGCCTTTCCTCATATGAGAGATGTTCCACTCCCTTGTTTTAATAGGCCTTTGCTGGACTCACTCCAGGAGCTCTGTGTCACTCTTGTACTGGGGAGCCCAGAACTGGACACAGTACTCCAGGTGAGGCCTCACCAACGCTGAGGAGAAGGATGACCCCCATTGACCACATAGTTGAGTGGTGGTAGCTTAAAATGATAGAAACTGTAATGGGTGGTTATGTTATTTCCTGAGGCTGGAAGGTAGAGAGACATACTTCAATACAGCAAAGACAGTATCAGGTGTTACAGGTAGGGAATGATTTGGCTGTATATTTTTGTAGGACTGGAAACAGGAAAACCATGGTACACGTTCTCCTCTATTCCATGTTAGCTTCCTAGCCACTGCTTTTAGGCAAACTGTTAATTATCTAGATACTCCTTGGGGCCCTGCTAGGTGATATTCTGGTGTGACTATTGCCTCACCACCCTCTGAGTAAAAAACATCCTCCTAATGTATAATCTAAATCTCCCCTATTTTAGTTTAAAAGTACCCCATCTTGTCCTGCCACTATCTGTGTTAAAAGTTGGTCTGTACTGTTGGACTTACGTTAACTTATCTCTTCACAGCCTGCCAGCGAGGATTCTATCGTCACTCTCTGGAGACTAAACGCTGCCTGAAGTGCCCCCCAAACAGCTTGTCCAATGAGTTAGGGGCTACGTCTTGTTCCTGCAATGCAGGCTTCTATCGGGCACCATCAGAGGGCCAGAACATTGCTTGCACCCGTGAGTTGTGGCTGGAGAGAAAGAACTAAGAGACAGGAGGGAATGGAGTGGGTAATATCAACTGCATCAAATACTTTCTTTCTTGTTTCTTGTAGGTCCTCCCTCAGCTCCCCGCAATGTCAGCTTCTCCCTTATTGGCACACAGCTCAGTCTGTGGTGGCAGCCACCCAGTGACCATGGTGGGCGAAAGGACTTAACTTACACAGTCTTCTGTCAGCGCTGTCATTACCTGTCGTGTGATCCATGTGAGCCTGGTGTGGTATTCTCCCCAAGTGCTTCGGGTCTCACCAAAACTGCTGTGGATGTGGATGGCCTAGAAGCTTACACCAACTACACCTTTGCTGTGGAAGCCCATAATGGTGTCTCAGGAATGGGACCTGCTGCACAGAGAACTGCTCCAGCTGTCTGGGTTGCAGTTGGACATGCAGGTTAGCAGAACCAGAGAGTTCTTCCTGCTCACCAGAAAAAGGAAGAGGAATCTCTGTGAATGTTTAAGCATTCTCCATCTTCTCCTTCTGTCTGTTATGTGTGTTGGTAGGGTATGATAAATTACCTCTTACCTCTGTCATGTAAAGTCCCTCAGTCCTATTTCGTGCATATCAAAGCAGCCATGAACAGCAAGAGCTATGTATCCACCAAGGACTTAACAGGTGAGGAGGTTAAAGCCTTTCCAGTGATACACTGTTGTAGTCCACACAGAATATTGTTACATGTGTGACAGGAAGAATGGAGACTGAGACATTACTGTTGGGGTAGTACGCTATTCCAGCAAACGAATTACAACTGGACACCTCATTTTCTTTTCACTGTAGAAGAGAAAGGTGTGGCAATGGTAATGAGTGTAATTTCTAGTTACATGGTATGATCAGAGGAGGAAAGATAGTGCCTTGGATGGAGAGAGGGCTTACTTTGCATTGATTGCATTTCATCCTGATATTCTTTGTTTTCCACCCGGCAGCTCCAGTGACAGTATCCCAGTTTATCCTGACACAGAGAGATGACAGTAGTCTGTCTGTTTCTTGGCTTGCCCCATGGCAGCGCAGCCGGACCTCAGTGGAGTATGAGGTCATGTTCTTTGAGAAGGTGAGATCTGCCTCATCTCTTCTTCCCTTTTTCACCCAAAGTGATGAAAATGTCCGTTTCATACTATGTTTTAGTTACTCGGCCTTGTTTGATTTCTGCAGGGAGAGGAGGCACGTTACACAGTGAAGCACCTTCTAGAGCCAAATGTCACTCTGACAGACCTTCAGCCAGACACAACCTACCTGCTTCGTGTCAGGTCCATCACACCCCTTGGGCCTGGGCCCTACTCCCAGGAGCAGGAATTCCGCACCCTTCCACCAGGTAAAATACAATTATTGTATGTTGTTAGTGAGAAAATCACTTCTCCATCAGAAAATACATGCATGTAGTACCCTAATCTCTTTTTGTGTTCTACCAACTGTAAAGCAAAGAAATCACGTTCCTGCATTCCTTGTCTTCAGGTCCAGGTGACAAAGCCTTGTTATTTTGTACACAAAAGTTCTGAACAGGGAGTCAGTTATCTTTTGTGCTTGCTGTTACATAAAACTCAATTGTACTTTCCCTTTCAGAACTATTGATCTCAAGTTTGTGCGTTGTACTGGTAAATTACTTATTATCTGTTCATTTAGTTCTCCCGAAAGATACTTTGTTTCTGGATAGCAATGTTTCTAAGTGAAAGCATTAGCAAAATGATTAGCACACATCTCCTTTTGTGTGGAAATTGCTAATGGAAAGAGGAACTCAGAGGAGTTCACCACTATATTTTTCTATATTTCAATTTGGAATTGAAGCTAATAAATAGATGAGAGAAAGTGTCCAAAAACCAAAGGCCTTATTCTAATGCTGAAGATGAGATAGCTAGGGAGAGCACATTGCAGACACAAATGGAAAAAGAAGGGCCAGTCTCATGACTCCCAGTCAGTTTTATCTTTCCATCTGAGCAGAAAACTGAAACGGAACAGTAAAGTCTTCTGGAAGCTGTAGTTCTCTTCTGAGGGAAGGACCTGGAACTACTGACAATCCATGGGACTGTAGCATTAACTCTTTAACTACCAGTGCACTACATGATGTTGTGATATGGAATACTGATAACAAAAATCATAAAAGCACGATGGATTCTAAATGAAAGAACAATACTTAGGATTCAAATATGGTCGCTCTGCTACCTGGAAGACAAATCACCATAATTTACCTAAAAGTGGTAGCTTGTGGAAGCTGGTTGTTGTGTTCCTGACAAGTAATTCTTGGTCTTTTAAATGATATGGCTATTCTCTTTGTCTCTGCAGACACAGGAGCTCTGTCTGGTGGAGTCATAACATCTATTATCTTTGGAGTTTTGCTATTTATTGGGCTGCTTCTGGGAATTCTGTTCTTTCGACGAAAGTAAGTGTTGATTATTGGAGTTGAAAAAGGCTTAGTGTGTGCTATGGGAGCTTAAGACAGAGTTAAAAAGGGATAAACTGATCTTTCAGAGGAAGTTGGACAAGTTAGTTAGAGTTGAAAGAGGAAGATCAGCGTGTTGCAATAAGATGGACTGATTCTCAGTAATCAGTAAGATTGGAGGGGTTGAAAAATCCAGCACTATCTTACTGTTATGCCAAATGAATAAAAATATTGTTATGGTAGTATAGTTTATACTACTGCCAGTCAGTTAAGCAGAGAATAGATATATGCAGTCATTTCAAACCATTTTCCATGTACCAATACTTTAATGGTCGTCTACCCAGATACAAAGTTCTGCTTCCTCTCTAGATGTCTACAAGGCTTCTATTGTGTTTTAGATCAGTCGTTATATTGAAAATATACAGAAAATATAAAATAAATGGAAATTAATCTGTAATTCATCAAGGATAGAACAAAACTACCTGTATGGAAACAAAGCTGCATTTCTAAATGTACACAAAACACTGCATTTTCTTGCTAGCTGCAAGAAAGAGCTCTGCACTACCCAGAGGTCTATGTCCGACCAGCTAGGGCAGAGTCCCTAGAAGGTTTGCTTTTCTTTTTACTATCTGTTAACCATTTGAGTTTCATGACTTCTTGTGTTTCAGGAAGACTCACCGCAGACAAGCACGGCCTGCTTACAGTACTTCAGGCTTTGATCGAGGTGAGTTGGAACTAAGGAGGGACCCAGAATAGGTTGGAAGGAATCATAAGAATTGGAGTTTCAAACATCACAAGAGCATGTTTTTCCTGATACAATATGTCTACTTCTTTAATGGCAGTATTCTCAGTGTATGTTTGGTGTATCTGTTAATTTCTCTTGTTGGAATCCTGTGGATTCATCTCTTTTTCTATAGCTTTGTCCTATGTAACTTGACCAAGTTGTTGACTGGTTAATTTGCTCTATTGTTTCCCTTTACAATAGAGAAGGTCTGGTTAAAGCCCTATGTGGACCTGCAGCCATATGATGACCCCAGTAGAGGGGTTCTGGAGTTCATTAAGGAACTGGATGTCTCTTGTGTCACTATGGAGAATGTGATTGGGGAAGGTGAGTTTGTTGGTGTTCTCTTCATCTTTCAGTTCTCTCATGCTGCTGTTCACCTGCTGCCCTTGAGCTCATGTGTGACCTATTATTTCTGTTTGTCCTCAGGGGAGTTTGGGGAGGTCTATCGTGGGTCCCTGCGGCTCCCAGGGAAAGAACGTATTGTGGTTGCCATCAAAACCCTCAAGTCAACATATTCAGACTCACAATGGTGGAACTTCCTGCGTGAGGCAACAATTATGGGGCAGTTCAATCACCCAAATATCGTACATCTGGAAGGAGTTGTCACCAAAAGTAAGAGTATGGGAAATGTTCCTGGAATTACAGTAGAAAGTGGCATATTCCTAGGAACATTCTCAAGAGGAGATTATGTCACGGAGGCTATGTTGGGAAAATAGCCATTGTTATGTTAGTCTATGGCAAACAGTGAGGAAGGGAGGAGAGTTATGGATTTCCAGAAGAGTCAAGAGGTAGTGTTAGTAAAGGTCTTTTTGGGTTGATGAGTGGATATGAGGTTGGAATAGCGTAAGGGAATGTGGAGGGTTATGTGTGTAATGCAAGTAGAAATACAGAATCACTGGAGGAGTTCTAAGGGGAGGGACGTCCACTGTGCCAGTGGAACAGGAATGGTGGTTGGGGTTGGGTATGGTTCTCTTGTTTTGGGAGAATGTGGATAGCATTGAAACACAGATTGCAAAGGAGAACTGTGAAAAGGGTGACACTTTAATGTTTTCCTCAAGGAAGGCCAATGATGATCATCACTGAGTATATGGAGAATGGAGCGCTGGATACCTTCCTCCGGGTGAGAGTCCTTAATCTGTAATAGACTTGTGTACTGCTAAAACTTGCACTTGACCTGGATTTAGGACCCTAAGAGAAGACGAGAAATAAGACTTAGACATCCACATAACTTTTACTCACTAATATTTCCAGTCTCAGCAGCTGAAGCTTGAATTCATCCAATTTGCTCAGTATCCAGAGTGCTTTTTTGGCAGTTAAAATGCAGGTACCTAGTTATAACTCTGGAGGCCACTACCAGTGCCTTGGTGTGAACCTGCGGAGTCCCTTGGCCTACAGCACCATGTTTTGCTTGTTACCAATATACTCTTTTGCTAGTTGATAAAGCCAATATCTAGAAATCAGCAGAGTGATGTTACTTTGGATGAGGCCCTGGGCAGCCTGGTCTAGTATCTAATGTAGATGCTGGCAGCCCTACCTGTGGCAAGGCAGTTGGAGCTTGATGATCCTTGAGGTCCCTTCCAACCCGGGCCATTCTACGATTCTATGACTTGACCAGAGTCTTCTCTCACTTCTTCCATGTAGGAGAATGAAGAAAAATTTAGCCCTGTGCAGCTTGTGAACATGCTGCAGGGAATAGCCTCTGGCATGACCTACCTTTCGGAACACAACTATGTGCACCGGGATCTGGCTGCTCGCAACATCCTGGTAACACGCAGCCTTCAATGCAAGGTGTCTGACTTTGGTCTTTCCCGAATATTGGAGAATGATGCAGAGGGAACATATGAAACCAAGGTAATGCAAAAACAGACTCTGGAGAGATAAGATCTGAGTAAGTGAGCTGCAGTCTTAGGAGATGTCAGATGTTTTTGTACTCAATAGCATCTAGCTTTGCAGACAGCCCTGCTGCGAGCAGGAGTTTGGAGTAGGGAGATCTACAGGTCCCTTCCAAAGAAAGCTCCAGTGATTCTAATATCTCGTTTCATTGAAAGTATGTATGTTACTGGCATTAGTATCTTAAACCAACAGCAGTGGTTTTGTGGTTTTCAGTTCAACTGAACAGAAGGCTTAAACTCATTTACTTTGCAAGATTGTTTCTGTCTTTTTGATAGATTTCCCCAGAGGTGATTACACATCTCTTAAAGAGAAGAGGGCCCAGTCTAAGAAGTAGTTTGTGAGCTCCTTGCATGAAAGCACTGGATACAAGCTGGATACGTTACATCTTTTCTCTTTTACAGGGTGGTAAGATTCCGATCCGATGGACAGCCCCAGAGGCCATTGCTCATCGGATTTTCACCTCAGCCAGTGACGTCTGGAGCTTTGGAATTGTCATGTGGGAGGTGCTGTCATTTGGTGACAAGCCATATGGGAATATGACCAATCAAGAGGTAATATACATTGAGCTCCGGTGCTGATTTAAGGTTATATTTAAGGAATTATTTAGGGTTATTATTTAAGAAATATAGGCCTCTACTTGTTCTTCCTCTGCCTTGCCATTCTTCTGAACACATAACTACTCTCTCCTTCCCTGCTAAAAATCAATGTGGCCAAGCTTTGACTTGGGCAGTAACAATCATTTCATTCTCACTTCTAACGAACACATGCCTTGAATGGCAAATGCAGCTAAGCTAATAAAAGACTGAAACCAAATGTGTTTCTCGCTTCACATTTTGACATCCATTATGTGTTGTTATCCTCTGCTATGCTGCCCAAACCCTATGTTATACATATATAACCTGCTTCAACTCCTTCCCTTGCTGCACACTGCATAATGGTGAACTGTCTGCTCCCAGCCCCCTGGAGGTTTCTGGTCCTTCTTTTACACCTGTTCTCTGTGCAGGTGATGAAAAGCTTAGAGGATGGGTACCGGCTCCCCCCACCTGTGGACTGCCCATCCATCCTCTATGAGTTAATGAAGAGCTGTTGGTCACACGATCGAATGAGGAGGCCTCATTTCCAGGAGATCCGTGCACAGCTGCAACACTTCAGCTCAAGCCCCCATCTCCTCCGGTCTGTTGCAGACTTTGATCCCAGGTAAACAGACTGGCATTGGAGGAGGAGGGATTAACTGGGAGACTGGTGATGTTAATAGTGCGGTCTGGCAAAAGACACATTGAATGTTCTGTGAGCAGAAGGCAGCAGTAATCTTTCTCTCATGGTGACATAAGGCCTAGCCATGGCTCTGGGCAGTCTGATCTCTCTGCGGAGAGCAGATCAATGGGCCTAGCCCTGGTAGTTTTCTCTCTCAAGCTACTGTCTCATGGTACTGACCACTAAAGGTCTCATAGTACTGACCACTAAAGGTATTTGCCTGGCTAAATGAGGGTTTCATCTGCTTTTAGGGTAACGCTCCGGCTCCCCAGCTGCAGTGGATCTGATGGTATCCCTTATCGATCTATTCCCGAGTGGCTGGAATCCATTCGTATGAAGCGTTATATCTCCAACTTTCGCACTGCTGGCCTTGACACCATGGAGTCAATTCTGGACCTCACTGCTGAGTAAGTGCAGGCTGTTTCCACAGGACACACCGGGCTAGTTTGAAAATAGCTGTATCTGTTCTGCTATCTGAACAGGAAATCACATTTACTTGTAAGGCTTCTTCATCCTTCTCTGTGTGGTTAGATGGAAGTGGACAAGCCTGTTGCCCTGTAAGGGTAGTGTGAGGCTGTTTCCCTAATTATCTGTGCTTGAGTCCTACTGGGGGCTTGAGCTGCTCTGAATTCCTATCAGACACGAGAGCAAGAAGAGATGTAAAATAATTCCCTAACCTGACCATTTCTCTAGCCTCATAGGACTCAAGTAGAGAATTTTCTTGCTTGAACTCCAGACAGGCTAGTGACTTTCTCCCTGTGTCAGTTTGACACAGTTCCATCCTAGAACAAAGTCCTTCTGGGCCCTTTAGAAGATCTAAGGCCAGATGGGAACATATGACCAAATATAACTGGAGCAGTTACATAAAACAAATGGACAGGTACAGTGCAGGGACAGAATCTACTAAAGGGTTGAGATGTGGCTCATATCAGAAGAGGACATAGATGCAGTCCTGTTTTTATGGGAGCGTAAGCCTTGTCACAAGGTGGAAGAATCCAGTTGACTGGGTGGGAAGGGATAGGCAGGAAAGGGAAGTAACGCCTGGATGTTTCTTCCCTCTAGAGAAAAAGGGGTAGTAGGAGGTACTGGGGGAAAGGAAACTTTCTGAACTAATGCTTAATAACTGTTTCTGCCCATTAAACACATCCTAGTCTGCAAGGCAGAAGAATAGCAATTGATTTTTTCCTTTCTCTTCCCATTTCCTTCAGGGACTTGAAACAGATGGGAGTGTCACTTCCAGGCCACCAGAAGAGGATTCTGTGTAGCATCCAAGGCTTTAAGGAGTGACCAGTTGTTGATCTCTCAAGCTTGCAAGATGCTGTCTTACCAGATATCACTTGGAATCATTCCTATGGCAATTGCTTCCAAATGAGTGACTGGGACAAGCAAAGCAAAAAACCAGGACTGAAAAGACTTACGAGGCAACACCACCTGCTCTCATTTCTGTTTCTCCTTGCTTCAGCCAGCAGTACTTTTCAGAACACTGGTCTTAGAATCCATTTTCAATCCTGTCTTCTACTGTTAGTTCTGTGCAGCATGGAATAATCCCTGTAGTCCACATAATGGACTTTCAAGCCCTCAGGTAATCACACAGAAATATAAGGATACATACAACTGCAGGGTGGGGATTGGGATGATGTTTTAGGATTGAAAATGAGGATTCAGATGCTGTGGGACCTTCAGAAAACATTCATGAGGATGCAAATGTAGAGGTTGGGCACATTCACTCCCTGATGTACATCCCTTCTCATTTCAGCAGCCTTCTGTCTTCCTTGCTTCACAATAGGAACAAACTATTCAATCTTTCACAAGGCTGCTGCCAAGGGTTATACTTTTAAGTTAAGCTATTCTTGCTTTGAACACCAAGTCATGGTGTACTTGGTCCTTTGAAGCTGGGAATAGCAGCGCACCCTGCTGTAACTTGTGTGATCGTGTAACCTTGGCATGTTGCTTACTTGCACGTGTACTTCAGCAGAGTGATTTACCTCTCTTCAACCTGCTTAATACCTTCACTTGTTCCATACACACAAAACCCTGTAGGTACCAATTTTTCTCTGCCCCTTTTTTGAAAGAGGGATCAAATAAGGTATTTGTAACAGAAAAATGTAGAGGTGGGCTGTCATTCCTTCTCTGTGAAGGAAGTATTATTATTTATCAGAACTCAAGACAGAGGTGCTACAGACTGTAAATAGTATTTTGTAAATAAACTTGAGGCAGAGCAGGTTGTGTGTTGGAGTGCTTTGGCTTATCTCAAATAATGTTGGGACCTCTTCTCTAGAATATGTGTTATTATTCCCAGCAGGGTGATTACATCCAATTGGTGTTGTTTCGGCCAAGCTTAAGGACTGGCATTCTGTTCAAGATGAGAAGCAGGAGAGCATAAACAAGGAACCATGACATACGTGTATCTCAGCCACTTGAGTTATTGCAACTATAGTAAGTCACAGCCAACAAGAAAAACTTGTATTATGAGTCTCAGTATATCAGGAAGTTCAGTCTTAGTAATAGGTGTTTTTAACATGAAGCATAGATAATAAAGTTGCTGCACGGACAATGCCCAAGCTAGACGGTAAGCTTTGATGAGGCTGACACAAGATAAAAGCATGCATCGTGCAAACATAAACTTTAGTGTAACCTTACAGAAGATAGAAACTCGGGAGGAGTGGTTGCTACAGCAGGTAGTTGTACTGCCATTTGGAGGGACCTTGGCACATGGGAAAATGGGAAGGGAGGAGTCTCATGAATTTCAATCAAGGGAAATGAGGGAAGTGAAGAGCTCTGTAACAAGGGAAGTGTAGCCTCTTGCACCACTACATGCTGGAGGCTGACTGGCTAGAAAGTGTGAAAGTACTTGCATGTCCCACCATCAGCAAATTGCATGTTAGTCAGTAATGCACCCTGGCAGCAAAGGAGGCCAACACTACCTAGACTGCATTAGAAAATGTATCATGAGTAACTGGAAGGGGCCTATTCTTATCAGAATCCTTTGTGTTGGAAGGAATCACTACAGGCCATTTAGTCCAGCTCCCCTGCAATGAACAGGGGCATTTATAGCTAGATCAGAGTCCTGTTCAGCCTGACCTTGAATGTCTCCAAGGGCAGGGCATCCAACACATCTCTGGACAACTGGTTTCAGTGCTTCACCTTATGGCAAGACTTCTTTCTTACGTTCAATCTAGATCTCTTAGTTTGGAACCATTTCCTCTTGTCCCGTCACAAGAAATCCTGCTAAAGAGCCTGTACCCTTCCATCTTATAGACCCCCTTCACATATTGAAAGGAGTTTCCCCATGCTCAAGCATGTCTATGACTCTCAGAATGGCAGCCTGCCCTTTGGGTGTGTCAACTGCAAAGTTGCTGAGGGTGCACTTGATCTTCCTTTCCCTCCTCCTCTCCGATGAAACACCTAGAGTGTTTTGTCCAACTTGGTACAAGGACACGGATTTACTGGAGCAATACCAGATGAAGGCCAGCAAGATTTTGTAGGGATTACACCACCACCATGATGGGGTGGGGAGGTCGCAGGACAGGCCGTGGCCACGTCTAGGTTACAGCATTTAAGATACAGTATGTCTGAGAGGTAAGGCAGCTCTTGCTGTACTGAAATGTGGCATTCTATTGCTTTCAATGAGGGGAAGCAGGAAACTAAACAGCTTGAAAAGGAAACCAGTATGTGAAGAAAGAAAGGCCATTTTTAGCCTCTGAACATCTCTGGGAGGCTGAGTGGAATAGCAACGATATATTCCCTACAGCCTAAGACATCACTTCTTATGGGTTGTTAAAGAAACACAGGAGAGACGTATTAATGGAAAAAAAAACCTCACCATTTTATTGGATGCAAACAGTGGTCGGACAGCGTAGTTATTCAAAAGGTTTGCTCTGTCTTAAGAGTTTCTAGTCTAGGGAGCGAGGCTCAGTGCAATAACACAGAGTCAGACAGCACACTGCAGTGACATCGTAGCTCCTACTGACAGCTGTGAAACAATTCTTGCTGGAACACTGAGAGCTCCTCAGTGCGCTGAGTTCTCATATCCTCTCACTGAGGCACCTCCTCACGATATGCTTGTAACAGCCGTTCTTTGGACTGTTTTCTTATTCTTGCCCACCCTGACTGTCCAGAAACCACACCGGGAAACAACTCATTTTAGGAAGAGAAAAAAGTTAAACTGTCCAAACTCAGGAGCTGAGCAGGATTCCAAACACTGCCAGTTTAATCTGGCTAGGGAAGAAGAAAAATAAATTGACAGGGCAGTTAGCCAATAGAATCCATTAGAAGCAGAAAGGCTATGGTAGGGTAGCTCTTCCCAGCAACTAGAACAGAAGCTCCCAGTACATTCTGCTTCCACACTCTTACCCAGAAGTGATGAAGGCATTGGGGGAAGACATCCTGATAATGAGGTGGCACGGGAAAAACCTATGACAGAAGCAGTGCTGAGATGGAGGCGGCTTCCACCTTATGATGTGAAATCATTTCTTGGCTTCATGGAGCAGAAGAACGCTCAGCCTTTTCCCAGCAGCTGCCACCAGGTCATTCTTGCTCCTTCCACCAGGCGATGGTGGAGATTTGGTCCTTCTTCTTGTCTTGAGATTTTGCACTCACCTCAGTCACAGTCCTCAGCCTGGAATATACAGTACGGCCAGGAAGTGGCAGTGGGAGAAGAGGTCCTTTCTTATTGGGTGTGCATAGTGAAGTCTACAAGTGGTGAATCCTACGTGGGTAACCAACTGTGCTGGCAGAATCTTCACTGGTAGCAGTCTGCCTTGTCAGGCAGAGGGGTAGGCCAATGGTGGGGAAGGAAAGAGTACTGAGCGCAGGGGGTCTCGAGGGTATGCTGGCTCCAAGCCCCTCAGCACGCTGTTTTAGCACGAGCAGTGTGACATTTCATACATAGTACGTGCCCATCCAGTGGAAAGCAGCCATTTTCATCAGCCTCAATAGATAAGGGCCTCCCACAGTCCTAAATGGAATAAGAAGAAGAGGGATAGCTCAGTGACAGCCAATGGCCAGGATGACACAGACAACAATGTAGGCAATGTCCTACCAGATCAGAACAATGGCTCACAGTCCACTGCTCTTTCTATGACTGTGGTAATTGGGGAAACCATTCTGAGCAGGTGAGCACAGTCCCCTCTGTTATCCCTGCAAGTTCCCCTGGCAGAAACAGCTGCCATACTAGGGCTTTAATAGTGGCTACATGTACGCAAAGTCCTTGCTCATCAACCTGTGATCTGTGAACATCAAACCTTTTTCTTGTTCTTCACAAAGAAGGTGGTCAGGGACTGAAACAGACTCCCCAGGGCAGAGGTCATAGCACCAAGCTGCTGCAATTCAGGAAGCATTTGAACAATGCCCTCAGTCATAAGGTTTGAAATTTGGGTGGTCCTGGGTGGAACCAGGAGTTGGGTTTGGCAATCCTTGTGGGTCCCTTCCAACTTGGGATATTCTATGATTCCAAACCTTGCTCAACATGTTTACAAGTAATTGAAAACAACATTAGTGTGTTTGGTCAGCAAAGGGAAGTTCAAAGACGCTCAGTGATGATGTAAATGAGAAGAGCGGGGCCACCAGGGTTACCTCACACTTGTAACATTTCATGTGGAAGTTCTTCTCCAGTGCCACCACACGCACTGTCTCATCTTTCCCAGGCTCTGGCATGATAGGTTCACTACACACTGAGCAGCGTGGAGCATACTTCCTGCAACACACAAATACAGCAGCGATCGTGACCGCTGCAGGTTTCTCACCATCATACAGAAGTACGGGAAGCAGAGGCACAAGTCACATAATAGAGGGGAAAAGACCTTTGTTTTAACAGAGTGCATTGCCGACTCGTTTTTATACTTTGCTGTGGCAAAGCCATGTCTATTTTGCAGCGAAACTAAACAGATGTGAGGGAATCTGCCTGCTTTAGGATACCACGAGCACATGCTCCCTCCATACCTGTGGTAGTCATCCACACAGTGAGGCTGGTTGGCCTGGTCCACTATGAAAGAGGCCCCCTCCAGAGGAGTATGGCACATCACACAGGTGAAGCACTGAGGATGGTATGAGTTACCGGTGGCCTTCAGCATCCGGTCTGTGATGGTCTGTTTGCAGACACTGCACTTTTCCAGGGTTCCCTAAACACAAAAGGAACCGGTAAGACAATATTAATCCAAACCTCCATCCCCAGGAGACTACACTCGATAGGTGAAATGAAAAGCAGAAGAGAACAGACACAGCAAGCTCAGCCCGCTGCAGCTTTTTGTCTCAGTTACTCACGGCATAGCAGTCCTCACAGAAGGGCTTTTCATCCACGTTGTAGAACTGCTGCCCCTGCAGCTGCTTCTCACACTTGAAGCAGGTGAAGCACTCCACATGGAAAAGGCAGTCCAGAGCTCTCACAGCTGGCTGGGTCCGTGACAGGGGCTTCCGACAGAAGCCACAGAGCTCTACCAACAGCAGTAGAAAGGGATTAGGAGGTTTAAAAACCCACCACAGTCTCAGTCCTGCTGCTGTTCACTAAGAGAACATACCAGAAGTAGCAGCTTCTACTGAAGGTGGATGGTCCATATCCTTCATTAGTTTCTGGGTCAACATCTCCAGCTCTTCTACCTCCTTCATGGTTAGCGGAGAGTTCCCCTTAGGTGGATTTGCACTGGGTCTATGCTGCAGAGGAGAAAACAGTCAGTCCCAAAGAATGCATACATAAATTCATTCCCACTCAGTTCCTGATAAATTCCCTTCTCTCAACTTTACATCTCTTCTCTATCCCTCCCAAGGGAACAACGTACCATCCACTGAGCTTGCTTTTTTCCACCTCTACATGAAGTCCTGCCCCTCTCCAGCACTGTCCCAAGCTCTGCCTCTCAATAACATAAGGTGCCAAATGAGCAACTACTTCCACTACTTCCCTGAGCCAGAGACAGACCCTCCCTCCTCATCCTCCATCTCAACCCCCCCACTGATGCCATACCTGCCCAGAGACACAACTCTGACCCTTACCATGTCTTTTACAGCAGCAGGTTGTTCAGTTGGAACAGGTTTCTCCTGCACCTGAGGTCTTTCCCTTTGCTGAGCATAGGTGAAATTGGGGGGCTGAGGTCGAGACAAGGGACCCGAGGGTGAAGGGGCGGTGAACTGAGTCTGAAGGGAGGTAGGATATCTTGTAGAGTTTGAAGGAGCCACGGGAACAGTGGCACCTGGTTTAGATCCGGGAGAGCTGGCAGCAGAGGGTTGTATGAATTTAGCAGTAGGCTGAGAAGGGAGAGAGGGGGGTGGAGGGACTGATGCTAGGGGCTCCTTGCGCTGCTGTGGAGCTGCCCATGGAGCTGGGGCAGGAGTTGAATCCGATCCAGGGGCCTTGGAAGATAAGCTACCACTTGGCTTGGGAGTGAACTTGGAAGGAAAAGGAGGAACAGGATCTCTGGGTGCAGATGAGATTTCCACATGAGTTTTGGGTGCCAGTGGTCTCTCCAGAGAACCTGTGGATCCTGGAGTTATCTGTAAAGGGAAGAAACAGAGAACCAGGCAGTTATCAACAAAGTACAAGAGAAAAACATACTGTTTACAAGAATAGATCAGTATTCCCACAATGATAAGAATCCCTCCATTACTACATATTTAACAAACTTGAAAAGATACATAATCCATGCTTTCTGGTTCTTCAGGTAGGTTTCTTGCTATGATTTATCCAGACATTTTAATCTTCAGTAGCATCCTTCTCTCTACCTCAGTTCAGCAAACCAGTCATCTCTCCTTCCATCTGTGGTATTCTAGACAGCTCACCCGGGATTTGAAGGGGTCATTCTTCTCCATGTCTTCCAACATTAAGGACAATGAGTCAATCTCAAGATCAATGCTGTTCATCTTGCCACGCACCTACACCACCATCCATGAGGAAAGAGGGATCAGAGCATATTATAGGAGCAGCCAGACAAGTGGGCGCACCCCCTACAACAGCAGATTTTTACACCTGGGATCTGCTCTTGGTTCTGAGCAGGGAGAAAACTGGTGAAGATGAACAGGACACAGTCTCCAAAATCTACCAGAAGTGATAAAACAAACAGCCCAGTAAGACTAACAGAAAGATTCAGGTAAGAGAAGACAGCTGGAGTCCTGCAGTCCAATACCCTACTCACTGCAGGGCTAACTCCCAAGCTAGACCAGGTCATTCAGGGCCTTGATCAGGTGATTAACGAACATCCTCAAACATGCAGATTCCCCAGCTTCTGTGGGCATCTGTTACAATGCTGAGACATTCTTGGAGATGAACAGGTTTTTCTTCTGTCCAACAGGAATTTACCTTGCTGCAACTTGTGTTCACTGTCTCTTGTTCTCTTGCTGTACCCTGTAAGATGCATCTGTCTTCTCTCCTCCTTTCTGTATTGCAAACATCATTTAGATGCCCACCCTTGACCTTGCTCCTCTTCTGCCAGCTGCACAAATACAGCCCTTGTACCACATGCTCCATCCCCCAGTGGCTGCTGCAATGCTTTGCTGGACTGTTCAGTATTCATCCAGGTTTACTACAGCATATGACCAAACTGCAAAAGCCAGTTGGTTGCTCCAAGATGCAGCCTTGATAATACTGAAGTCAGAGGAATAGTCGTTTCCCCTGTCCTAAAGACTAAGACAGCTCAGTATGTGGCTAACCTTTACTGCCACAAGGGTGCATTGCTGGCTCACATTCAACTCACTGTCCACCAGAATCCCAAGGTCCTTCATTTGCAGAGCTGCTTCCTAGCCAGTTGATCAGAACTTATGCTGGTGCATGGGGTGGTCCCAACTCTAATGCAGGACTTTGCATTTATATTTACTGAACTTCTACAGCATCTTATAGGAAAGGACAGTGCAAACTGGTACTGCTTTCCCAGATATCTGAGCTTCCTGCTGTTGAATCCAGAATGCACAGATAAGTTGTCCCAGCTCAGAGTAACACAAGATATTATACTTCCCTTGACATCACTCACCTGTGGGGCAGGTCCTTCATCAAACATTGGTGGAGGAGGTGGAGGAGGAGAAGGAAAAGCTTCATCTGGGGCTGGTGGAAAAGGCTCTTCAAAGGGTGGCGGGGGTGGAGGAAAAGCACAGTTTGAGGAAAAACTTAGATCCTCTCCAGGTGGGGGAGGAGGTGGCAGTGGCAATTCTATGGAGAACAATGAAAACAAAAGCAGGCCTCGATCATTTTATACTCCTGGTGGTTAAAAACACCACAAGGCACCCTGAAGGTATTAGTGCAAGTGGTACCCAGTATCCATCAAGGACAAGTGAACCCCATAGTTTGGACAAGGTGAAGGCAATCCTATTTGCCATCATGTAAGCTACTGCATTAGTCACTAGGAATTCACCAGTAATTGAGAAACATGTCCTAATGCTTTTTCTTACTCCTCCTCTTTCTCTACACCCTAGCATGCAGAAAAGACAAAAGATATCTCTTACAACACATGTCAAAGAAGATACTCTTTCCCTTCACCCTTTATGCCATCATCCAAGCACAAAACAACAATAAAGACAAGCAGGTATAAATCCTACATCCTTTCTTCCAGATATACTCAACATCCCCTCTCTCTTTCCAGTTAGACCCAACCAGCAGCAGGGTTAAAGATCAAGTTTCTTGCTCCTGCTGCTCCACATATTACTTCCACAGCAATTATCAACTTGTCTAATCTGTTGTCTAAGCTGTTTTCCACAGGCTTTATTAGGATTTCTCATCTATAACCCTAAAAGAGACGATAGCAAATGTTTAAAAAACTAAATGAAAGCAGAAATCTTATTAGCCAAAGGAATGCATAAACTGCACTGGTATGCAGTGCCTCTTCCAAGTCTTCTTGTTCTGCTTTTTGGGAGTAAAGGGAAAAAAAAGGTAATATAAAGCCAGTATTTTTTCTTTGAAATGATGTTTTGGGATCAAGTTTGCATGAGCTTTACTGAATGACCAATATTAAATGTAAAGTTACAACAGCGATAGCAATTTAGCCATCCTGTCACTTAAAACAGAGATCAATTGCTATGGGTCTATGTCATACTATCATTCCTCTGGGGAGAGTAAAGGAAAGGAAGAGAATGATCAAAGAGATGTATCAGGGAAGAATCAAATCAGATGCACACCTCTCTTGACTGAGTCAAAACTGTGTTTCAGTCATTCATCTGCCTTGTTAATAAACTTTTGCTAGCAGCCCTTACCCGCTGGTAACGTAGCAGCTTAAGCCAAACAGTTCTGCTAATCTCCACCAAGCTTGTTCCTTCAAAAGAAGCTTTACAGGGAAAGAAGTGGACAAGTGGAACAATAAACACCCAATTCCCTACTTACTACATTCTGAAAAGCAATTTTGAATACCCATTTGTTTGCTTTTGTAGTCAAGTTAATATCTTTCTGTCAGTTTGATGCAACCTACAAACACGCTCCAAATCCGCACAACTTCAGCAGAAAAGCATATAAATTATGATAAGACCTTGGATGACAGACTCAAGATTCCAGCCAACAGCGTGTAAGCAAAAGGTCACCAGTTAGGTGGTGCAATTCTACAAGGCAGAGGCACCGACACCCTGGGGCCATTGTGACTCATGAAATGGAAAGAATAGTTTAGTCATTTGCCTCTGAGTGCAGATCAGCCTTCCTACCATTAGCAGCTGCCCACTGAGTTAGTACAGGACACACCAGCCTCACACAGGAACCTTCTGCTCCTTAGAAGAAAAACAACCAACCACCAAAACCAACAAGAACAGAGAAAGAAAGAACAAAAAAAGAAAGCCACACACTAAAACAAGAAGTCAGTGTACACAGGAAAACACACTCAACCCAAACCAACAGCAGAAAGTAGAAAACTCAGTTATACAAGTCTCGTTTCCTGTTTTCGTTAGCTTCCTTTTATTTTGTTCTTTCCATGCAATTATTTCTACTTCCTTCGAAATTGCAGTCTTTGTTGCAAAAGATCAGTCCACAAGAAGGGTCTCTATAATTGAAGACAGCCAACTGGAGTTAAGATGAATTGGTTAGAAAGAGAATAGCACGATGCATCACCACCAGAGTGAATGTTTCTGCAACATACTTGCTCTTAGGCGTGCTGGCCAGAATACTACTGCAGTTACACAATTATACACACTGGGAATATCATGAAAAAAACACTGCGTTCCTCCAGCTTTACTAAAATCGAAGTGCAACGCAGGATTGCTTTCCTAACTCCTTTCCCAACTGAGCTGCCACGTATTTTGAGATCACTTCACAATCCTTTCATCTTACTCAGAAACTTGCAAGCATCTACAGCAACAGTATGCTTTATTTGCAGTGATTCTCATATTTAACCCTGTTACAGACCTCGCACCCTGAGAATTGAGAAGCAATAACCACATCTGTCACACCCCTCTTCACCTACCTTCTACTGTCAAAGCTACGGGGATCTCTCCCACTCTCCCTATCTGGGCACGCTGGGCTCCAGCTCCAGGAGGTTGTGGCAGCGATGACTCCGATGCACCCCCAGTCTTGAAAGGATTCACCTTGGGTTTAGGGGCAACTACAGGTGCAAACTTCTTCTGTGGGTTGTAAAAGGACGGCGTGGAAATGTTGATATTGACTGTGGTTGTCATACGGGTCCCTGGGGTACCTGGAGAAGCCATCTTTTTGGCTGCTGGCAGGAGAGAAGAGAGAGGAAAGTGATATGATGTCAGACTTAGGTCCGAGTGGGAATTAATAGAAAGGAACATACAATGGGGAGATACAGGAGCTTGTGTCTGGGCAGAGGCCGAGGGGCCAAAGCAGAGCACAGAACACTTCAAGAATCAGCACAGGAAGAAGGAGGAACAGCTACTAAAGGCAGCTTGAATAAGCCAGCACACTTCCTTAGCTCAGCACAGTGATAACCACAAAGGGGTTTCTTATCATCCATGCGCTGCCACAGAGAAAACTAAGCTCCCTGCTGCTCAAAACCCCTCCACACACTATGCAGGAAGGAGCTGATGACCAGTGCAAGCATCTTCACCCAGCATAGCAAACCCTCACACTCCCTCTTCCACGACTGCAATCTGCATTCACTCTGCCCCACTTACCCGCTAACGTCATCTGCTTCTTCTTGTCCTCAGCCTGTGACACCCCCAGTAACACCCCCTTATTCCCCAGCACACCCCTGCATCTCTCATCCCACCCACTTTACCTCCAGACCCTCGTGTGCAGGCAGAGGCAGAAACACCAGGTCAGGTGAGGGGTTCTTGGTGTCACATTCCCTGGCAGGGCCCTCTGCTTTCTCCCTCTTCCTGTAGCTGCCGATGAAGGAGCATCCCCTGACCCTCACTGGCTGAGCCAGCCGCCTGCTCCGCCTCCACCAGGAAGCAGTTCCAAGGGCTCCGGGCAGCATTTCTGCGGCCGTGCGACTCAGCATCTTCAAGGTAGATCCCTCAGGCTTGAGACCAGAGCTCAGCTTATTTGGCCATCCTGCCTGCGGGATGGCCAAATAACTCAGCTTTGTTCTGAGAGCAGGGTGAGCACTGCTACGTGCAGCCCTGAGAGCCTCTCCGCCCTCCCTCCTTTCTGTCGCCAAATCTGAATAAGCATAGACTAGCCTCGCCAAGCCAGCTGTTTCAGGAGCCCGAGGGCCACATATCCAGCATTCCTTCAGCCCTGGAATTCAGGTCAGAAATTTCATCTGTGCTAGAAATCTCAAAGCCAGATGCTTTGTTGTAACCCCGGCATGCCTGCAGTCCTAACACCCCATCCCAACAGCTAGCACCAATAGCCCAGGGCTCTATTGCTAGCATTTCAGAGCAGTGCCCCTCCACTCTGCATGCAGACAGCTGGCTGTGATAGCTGCTAGGACAGCCTTGGTGTCACCAACCTTCATCCACCACTAATTCACCCATGGCTGCTGCTGAGAGCCCTGTGCTCACTTCTACATGCTGACGTGTTTCAGACCCACCTGGTAAGATGGACCTGGTAACAGCTTACAAACACACGATAACATAGACAAACAGTAAGTCTTTATTTCCCTTTGCGCAGGGCTGACACGTTGCGTGCGCTTTGACAAACAGCTCTGGGTTCCTCCAAAAACAGTGAGCAGCAGACAAAGAGCTGAGCAGAGCATGCCCCATATGGTCCTGCATGGGAAAAGGCCAAGGCAGAAACAGTCAGCAAGGTCTGTCGCTGGTCCCTCACACTGCTGGGAGCCAGCATGTCAGAAGGGACTGATCAACTCTACAGCTTCTACAGAGACCTCCAGGCATTTTTGTTACAGACTTTTGCTGATGGAGGCACTGAGACTGTCTTGTGCTTCACTGTTACAGTGCAATGAATCTCCTGCTACAGCCCTACCAGAATAGGCTTTTACAAGCACCACAGTTGAAGAGTAATTTCTGATCACCGTTCATACTGAGGTCAGCCAGCACTGAGACATCCTCCGCTTCATCAAATGTGCTGGCATCACTACCAGCAGCTGCTATCTCCCTGAACCCAAAGCAGCCCATTTCCCAGTATGTAACGTCACATTTAAGGCCCTTTCTGCTTAGCGCTGTCTACATCCAGCAGCTGCCCCTGCTCATCCGCACTTCTGTTTATCTGTCCACCCCCATACAGACCAGACGGGCTGAGGAAGGCTGGCCTTGCCGTGTCCTCACTGCTGTCAGTACCATCTGAACCCTATCAGGAACACGAGTCCCTGTGGCACTGTTTGTAAACACAATTGGAAGAGGGAGTGTCAGGTCAGCAGATCTAATCTCAACTCCTGATGTGTCCCTGAGGTGAGAGGTTTTCTGCCTGCTGATAACAGCAGTTAGATGACTCAGGTGGACCTGTGAAGAAAGGCATCCCCCAAAGGATGCAGTGAGAGCACTCAGTTGCCTCACACACTTGTGGGGAGTAAGGAACTGTAGGACCAAGCAGCACCTCCCTCATCTGCAAAGGTAACGTCCCAGAGGTTCTGTGACAGGTCTGCCACCTGTTAGGCATGCAGATGGCTCTCAGTTCTTTGGCCTCAACACAACTTGCAGGAGCCAAGACACTGCATCTGTATTTCCCCTATTTGCCAACTTCCTTCCAGCTGAAGGGGGGAGGGAGCAGAGCGAGAACCAGAGCAAAAAAGAAACCCAACACAGACCATAAAGCAAAACAAGATGAGGGAGTCACGCTTCTTTTCACCCTCTCATACAGGCTGATTCCAGAATGTTCTCCCCACCTGCCCCCAAACTACACATTTTCACAGAGCAAAGTCCTACCAGCTCTGCAAAGCCCTGCAGAAAAGCAGGATGGGGGAAGGGGAGCTCGGAGCTCGTTCCACATAAGCTGGCCTCGCCTCCTCCTCCCTGTGCAGAGGGAAAAGAACTCCAAAAAGCTATGCAAACATATTTAAAACGTTCAGAAACTCCACGAATTTGCAAGCAGTTGCGCCGTCACTTTCTCAAGGCGCTCCCAGAGAGACAGAAGCTCATCTATTAAACAAATCGCACGCACAAAGAGTCTCAGATTCTTCTCTTGAGCACATCTGGAACAAGCCTCCCTAGGTGTCTCTCTCATCCACGAGTACACAAAAGAGAGCTTGTCCCGACCGAGGGCCGGCAACACCCCCTCCTCCCTCTCCCGTTCAGGAGCTCCAGCCGACTCCATTGCACCAACAGCGGGGAAAACCAACTCCATTCGCACCCTCAGAACGGAGGGCATCCCTACCCAAACGGGCAAACAGACAAACCGCCACCTAAAGGAGCCCCCCAGTCCGGGAGGCGTTTCCACAGTGCAATAGCAACCCGACAGCGCCAAGAGGACCGCGTTCCCCCGACCGAAGCCCCTCACCGCGCCGACAGACTCACCTCGGGGGGGAGAGAGAAGGGGGAACCACCGCCGAAAGCCGGCGGGGCTGCTGGGCCGGGGCCTGGGGCTGCCTCGGCGTGCCCGCCGGGAGAGGCAATAGAAATGAAGGGGGGAGCTGCTGAGTCCCGACGCTTCCGACCAACTCTCGGAAAAGCCTCGCCCAGGCAAAGTTGTTTGACCATAAAAGGAGAGAGGCTGTGCGAACAGCTGAGCTCACTCGCTGGGGAATGTAGCAATGAGGTAAGGGGGGAAGGAGCGCCCGAGGGGGGACGGGCTGAATCGGGCTGCGGAGGGAGCTCCGGGCTGACATCTGGCGTGATCCCCGCCCCCCAGTCTCACCGAGAGGGGCTCTCGGGGGCTTTCCTGTCGGCTATCGCGACCGAGAGCCGTTCTTCGGGGCTACCCTACCCCTCTCCTGCCGCCCTGCTGGGGCCCATCCCGCCCTCCCCACTCCGCCTTGCAGCTCTCTCCCTCCTTCAGCCTCGGAGCTGCCGCTGCCCGGCACCGGGCCGGAGCCGAGGGAGAAATCCTGCGACTGTGCTGAGGCGCTGCCCCTGTGTTAGAGAAATTAAAGCACGCATCCCATCATTCTTCAGTGCATAAGTGGGGTTTGTTCCTCTTGCATTGCCTGCGAAACACGTACTAAACTTTTATACCACAGGTCGGCTGCTTGTACTGCCCTGTTGTATGATCTCTGTTGTACATAGGCTTTGTTTTTGGCCCAGCATTGGCCAGGTCTCAGTCCTGCTCTATACCTGGCCCAGCGCAACAGTGTGAAGTTTTCAACCACGATCTTCTTTAATTCTCCTCAGCCTCTTAGGAAAGAGGAGTGTCAATGAAGACAGTGTTCCTTGTGCTGTGTGCCATCATTATGTGTTGTCTTCAGAATTCAGCCTTAATACTGGGGTTAATACCCCTCCAATTAGAATTACTGTATTTGGTGATGCTCACGAGATCTAGAGTTTGTCTGCTTCTTAGACACCTACCAATGAAGGTACCTTCCAGCACTGGTAATTCACTTGCAGGTGGCTGAGCAAGCCATGAGCCATGTCAACCAGGTTCCCAGTGCAAATTACTGCAATATGCTCCCCTCAGAGAGCTGCACAGAGATGTTCAACAAGGCTTAAGAAATCCTGCCTAAACAAACCTTTAATTTTATAAGCAGGGTTGGCATAAAGAGGTAATGCATTTTATGATACAGCTGGAAAAATAATGACACTCTAAGGTTTTCCAGTTTAACACAACTGAAAACGCCACCTATGCCAGTCTGTCCATATGTCTGTCATAGCATCTCACTGCTTCCATAGCTGCAGCAGTTGAATTGCTGACCTAGAGCTGTTAAATGCTTAAGGATATATAATTCTCATATAAGTGCTAAATACTATTATAATGCCACTTTTCCAGGTATGTCATCAGTCACATTAACTACTGTAATTAACGCATGAAATAATTGTGTAGTTTAAGGAAGGTTTGTGCTGTTCTGGCTCTTCTAACACTGTTGCTTTTCTAGAGCTGTCAGTCCTTTTCCTTTTTGTTCAGGGGAAGATGTCAGTGCAGAACTAAAAAGTAACCAAGTTCTGGTACATGGCAGTACACCTCACACTGATCTCAGAGTACTATACTGTATTGAATACTATATACACCATTCCCACTGCTGGCCCAGATTCCAAAGAAAACAAAGAATGTCTCTGACTGAGATTTAAAAAGTGCTGAGAGACTATGAAAAAATTCTACCCTGTCATCATTTCTGGTTACATCCACATAAATCCAGATGCTTGTACATTTGATTGTCTCACAGTGAGTAAGTAAAGATGAATGCAATACAGAAGTGATGTGACAAATTCATGTATTGCACTGAAATTAGGAGTATGCTGGCAGTGATCAGGTGACTATGGAATAAAAATAAAATTAAAACAAGAAAACATAAGTTCTTGAATGCTAAAAGGACTCTTTCCAAGATAACCAATAGGGAATTAAACATTTGGGGCAGAAAATCTTACCTAAATTTGAGAGGGTTCCAGGTAGCTGCAGATTTCACTATTTACAGTGAGCTAAAGGTCAGAGGAAAGCAATTTGGATACAGGACAGAATGCATTAATTATGTTAATAATGTAAAATATCTTAATCTGTATAATTTTCATCTATATTAACATATCTAGTAGGGTTGTTTTATCTAGGCATGAATTAGTCGGCTGTTATTAGTGCTACTTAAAGTCCATGTTTTTGTAACCAATGAAAAGACCTGACTCATACCTGTCTTGCATCTCTGTTACTTTAATCATGTAGCTTCTGTTTAGTCTAATTGCATTTTTGTTTTTAATTTATTTTAAGGTGCTACTCATCAGCTTAATCTGTATACACTTCCTTATTTAAATGCTGTCTGTGGGAACAGGAAACATGAGAATACATAATAGGTCCAATTTTGTCCCCAGGCCAAGAGGTACAGGTGATGTTAGGCCCACACAGTCTAGAGCAGAGCCACCTGCAGTTTCCATACTGACTGGTGCATGTAATGCATCCTGGTAAGAGCTCTTGGAAGATCCACTGTGCTCTCACAGCATTGGCTCTTAGCATGATCCTGACTCACTCCCACCTGTGCAATGCCTGACAATTCTCTATGTAAAGTCTTAGATCTGACGAAGGCTGACATCTGCCATTGCATTGGATCAGGTAAAGTACTACCACCAAATAGGTATCACTGTGCCGCTGAAGCAGGCTGCCTCAATCTGCAGGAAGGGAAGGGACACTTGCCAGGCCTCACTGTCCTGACTGAGAAGCAGTTTCAAGTTGGAGTGCCTCATTCTCCTGCTGGGATGCATGTTGGCAGCTGGATGCCAGAGAGTCAAATATAGAGACATACACTTGGAGACTGCAGAGGCTGCAGTCTTTGCAAGCCTAATCATCATCCTGCATCTGTGAAACTGGCATGCGGTCAGGAATTCGCAAAGTTATTTGCAAAGGTCATGAATTCTTTTAGAGAAGTCCCGAGACAATGAACTGCCCTGGACAGATAGATAGTGCATTTCTGCTTTTTCCCTTCAAAACTGAGTCTGCTATGCAAAACAGACTGTTTGTTCCCAAGAAGGGGCTCATTCAACAGCTTTGGAGAACTTCAGTGATCTCTGTGAGGTGTGATTGACACTGCCCCCATAGCATCCTCATAGAAAACCTGTTGAAGTTTGGGATTGATGAGCAGACAGTGGAATGGATTTGAAAACTGGCTGAATGGCTGGGCCTGAAGGGCAGTGGTCAGAGGCACAAAGTCTAGTTGGATACCAGTAATGAGCAGAGTACCACAGGGGTCAGTACAGGATCTAGACCTGTTGAACATTGTCATTGATGATCTGGATGATCACCGTGAATCTACAGTAAATTCACGGAAGTAAATTCACTCTCACTTCTGTTTCCTTGTCTCCTCAGTCCGAGTTTTCCTGATGAATAGCTGCATATCCCTTTCTTGACAGGGCAGCAGACCTTCACTGCCATGGCTCCTGGGGCTTGTTCACAGGCACATGTCCTCTCTCTCACACTGCTCTCCCACACCTGCTCACTGCAGCAGGACCTGGCGCCTGAGCTCAACCTCAACTAGTCAGCCAAGGCCTAGAGAACATAGCGGGATGCAGCTGAAACACAGATGAGTAATTGCGACGTGCACATGGATGTGGTTGGATATGGATGTCTGCCAGAATTTGTTCTGCTTGGAAAGCAGCTATACCCTTGCAGTTTCCACAGCCTGATGCCCTAATCCTTGCCACCAGCAAGAAAGGTTGAGATGTATTTGGTTGTTTTGTGCAAGCAGTGCTTGTCAGAACTGACTGTCAAAGAAACAGATGTGTCTGTCTGCTAATTAAAGAGCCTACACTTCCTGTGTGTGGTACAAGCCTCTTTCCATCCTAATTGCCGTGGAAATCTCCTTTCTTCTCTTTTTCACATTGTGTGGTCTTGGAAGCACAAATAAGAGGCAAAAACAGATTCTCAGCTTGCTTTCCAAAAGCAAGAAGTATGAAGCTAGTACTCGTTACCAGCATCTTTGGTAGTTAATTTACTGCCAGTAGAAATAACAGGATGATTACTAACCAGACAAAAATCTTTCCTGGGGTTGCCAGGATAATTAGCAGGGCCTTGCAATAGTGCCACTGTCTGTCTAGTAGCAGCTGTGAGTCTGTAGCAAGTGGTAATTTATTGGAGATAGCTGATCTGAAAGCTGTGATTTTCAGGAAGTTGCAAATGTAAAGATGTGACAGGTGTTCCTGAAGACTTGTGCTAAGTTCTTTCCTTACCTAACAAAGTGGTCAAGTGTTGCATGAGAGCCACTGACTGTGGGGAATAGGAAAACAGCAGTAATAGGCCACCATTGCCAGCACTTTGTAGGTAGGCGAAGTGATGTTGAGAAATCAGTGGCTGTAACTGTTGTTCAAAATGCTGAAGAGGTTCTCAGAAAGTGTTTAACCTCCTATTACCAGTTCACACAGGCAGGGTAGGGCACGGCACCTTGCTGTATATGAAGAGGGAGCTGTGCTAAAATGGAAGGACACCCTTCTGAGAGCACAATGGTTCTCCATCCCCCAGCAGAAGAAGCTGAGCATGGGAGGCAGTAGACCAACATGGCTGAGCAAGGACCTGCAGCTCAAACTGAAGGAAAAGAGGGAAACATACTACAAGTGGAAGCAGGGTTGTGTAGCCTGGGAGGAATACAGGGCTGTTGTCCACATGTGTAGAGATAGGATTAGGAAAGCCAAGGTGCAGATGGAGCTGAACTTGGCGAGGAATGTGAAAGATAACAAGAAGGGTACAGGTACACAGGCAGGAGGAGACAGGCCAAGGTGACTGTTGCCCCTCTGATAAAAGTTAATGGAAAGCTGGCTTCCTCAGATGTAGAAAAAGCTGAGGTATTCAATGAGTGCTTTGCCTCAGTCTTCCTCAGTCAACCTGAGGTTGGGTCTAACCAGCCCATCCAGAACCTTACTATATGAGGATGGCCCTACTACATTTGAAAATATGAGGATGGGGGAGCTTTTGGAAACACTGTGATGGCTGATCACAGTACTCTATATGAATAAAAAACATGTATTGAATCAATTGGTGTCTTGTTTCTGTTTAAAACTACTTAGCTATCTTAAAGCATGCTTAGGACAGAATTGGCTGAAGATTAAAAATGCTGGATAATGACAAACCACCACAGAAAGTACTTGTAAGCATTGAAACACTAGTGATTCATGGCAACACTACCCAATTGCAGCTGCTGCTCAGCCACAGAATCAACAAGGATTAAGAAAAAATAGCTCTTTATTGCCCACCATTATAAAGACACAGCAATGTTAAAGGAAGCCCTCTTTAGCACTGCCTAAGATCACATTGTTCTAATGCAGCACTCGTTGATATCTATGAGAAGTGGGAGGGTTATCAGTTGCTGGACATAATACTGCCCAGAATGGTGGCTATTGTCTTTCCTACACTTTTCTGTCTATGGAAATCACAGGGCCTTTGCCCAATGCTGACACATATGAGTCCATATACTCTAAGATGAGGTGGTAAACAGGATCCTGTCCTTTCCTGGTGTGCGTGTGGTAAGGGATAACTCCCTACAGGAAACATCATGTAGTATCAGCAAATGGTTTCACCAGGCTCTTCTATGGCTGCAAAGATCCTGTTCCTCAAATTTCAGTAAAGAACACAGTAAGAAGCAAGGTCCATATGTGCTTTGTTAAGGAGCTTGGCAGCAGGTGAGGACATCAGGCCTCAGAAGACTTAGACAGAAAACGAAAGGTCACCTCCAAATCAGCACAAAAGCAAGCATTCTAGATCCTTTAAGATCTCATATGGAGTACAGCATAGTAAAGCAGATAGATTTATTCTGATATCCTAAAAACAGCAGTAGGCATGACTCGATTCCAAAACCAGTTTTAGTCAATGTTGATGTGCCAGTGCTTACTCACAGCAGCTGTGTGCTCAGTGTTATATGTCAGAGACTATTTTCTGGATAATTATTTGAAGGTGGGGGCCATTCTGTCAGTATGAGTGAACAGTTCTGGCTGGTATTTTGCTCCTGGGTACGTTATTTTATTGTTATTCCAGACGTAACAGTTTGGTAGTGAGGATGGAAATACTGGCTTTTAAAAGAAGAAGCACCTTCTTTGTTGCGACTTTGCTGCATGCTTTTATTATGATCTGCATAACAGTATTGCAGAAAATCCCTACCTTGTAAAGAGTTAATACCTTCACTTTGAGAGCTCCTAGTTCCCCATCTCTAATATACCACAGGGACAGAGTGAGAAGATGACAACTGATATTTTGTAAAGCTAAAAATACCGTGCCTTTTTACATAACACTGGGAATTTCAAAAGCACATTTACTGCTTGCAGATTATTTTTAAAAATGCAGTTTGAGCAACACCACCAGTACAGATTCAATTGACATTTATGAGAAGTAGCTGCTGTATGTTTCATGGTTTGGGAATGAGACATTCACTAGAGAATGAAGGAAATGTTTTTTAAAATGTTAAATAAGACTCATAGTGCATCAAAGGTATTTGCACCCTGTTATACACCTCAAGTTTAGGTCACTGGCACTGTCCCTTTTCTTAGTTTATACTGTATATACTTTATTCTGACCCTCCAAAACTATTTCCCCAGATCTCACTACCTGATGGCGAGCAACCTGTGCACTCTAACTACAAGAGATTCGTCAAATGAAAGTTCCTTTCCCTTCCCTTCCCTTCCCTTCCCTTCCCTTCCCTTCCCTTCCCTTCCCTTCCCTTCCCTTCCCTTCCCTTCCCTTCCCTTCCCTTCCCTTCCCTTCCCTTCCCTTCCCTTCCCTTCCCTTCCCTTCCCTTCCCTTCCCTTCCCCTCCTTTTTTCCTCACTATCCTTCCTGGGATGCTCAATCAGTGTTCAGTTTCCAATGGATTATTACATGATATCCAAAGTTTGTGTCTCTACTTTGGCAGCATAGACCACTTTGAGAACTCGCCATGCAGGAGAAAGGAAAAAATAAATCTTTTGGTGCCACCACTACTTCTCTTCAGCAACACAGAAGATACTATTGAGCACTAAGAGGAATTCTTGATAAATACTCTATTGAGAGGGTGGATTAATTCTACTGAACTTATAATTGCTTTATGGCTTTTAGATATGGGCAGAACCAGATTATATTTGCTTGGTGGTGCACATAGATAAGTGTGAGCTTACTTTGCAATATGTAATGCAAATATATCCTATGTCAATACCTCCACCTATTGTCCCTTCTAACTTTAGTTCATGCACACAGCCTCAAATATTTTCCAGCTTGAAAGGATCCAGCCTTCCATTTATGTATGTCAGATATGCTACACCCTTTCAAGGTACTTCTTTGTTTTTTCATTCTTTGAGCCTCATAGAAAGCTTTTGTCTCCTGCACTGAAGGATCTCCAAGCAAGCAAGAATGGTATGAGTCATTTTGTTATCTCCTTTCCTTTTCAGTCCGCTTGAAAATCCTATCATTAGCTAATACAGCTTGATGTAGAATTAACTCTTGTGGTATCTACTCCATTACTTCTGTGAAGCAATTACAGAGGTCTCTGCCAGAAGAAGCATTTACAGGGGAATCCATACTGCCAGTGGCAGAAGGCCAGCAGAGAAGCGGATTGGAGCAACAGTCCCTGGAGGGTGATTCCTGCCTCTATAGATCTGATACAGACATTATTTCTGTACACATCTCCTGCTTACAAAGTCAGTAGGCCTCTGCTTGTATTCCACAGCCGAAGATACATCTTGCAAGAAGCAATGCATGAAGTTTGTATCTTTCTCTGATATAAATTAGTCGTGCTATGGGTTTGTAAGTAAGGATTAAAAAAATAATAATAATTAAAATTTTTTTTCAGTCTTTTCATAGGTGGACAGACGTGGCTGCTGATGAGATCTTTGGGGATGGAAATCAATGTTAGGATGAATGACAGAGAGAAGGATATTATAAATTATTTTGGACTTAGTGATGTTTAGTTAAAAGTGGAACATTCGGTGGCAAGTTTTATACTGGTACTTTTTTGCATGTGCACAGCTTTAAAGGGGAGTTAAGGCAGAAGACACGGGGCACATTATTTATTGCAATATAATCACCATCCCTGATAATTACTGTGAAATTGATACATTTATTAAGCAAGTGTGACAGTGGCAATAGCTTTGTATTTTACAAGCAGTATTTCTCAGGAAGAATTTGCTCCAGTATTTCTAACTTAGAAGGTTTTTATATTATATATATAAATATATATACAGAGCTACAGGGAACATAGGGAAAATTAGGTTTAATAGTACAATTAATCAGCTCACCACCAGGACTCCCCTAGAAGTCTTCTGCTGAGCTGCTTTCCTGTTAGGTGGCACGTCCTGGAGCTTGAGGCTGTTTCTTCCCAGGTGCAAGGCTGTACATTTCTTCTTAGTGAATTACCTGAGGTTCATCCCAGCCCATTTCTCCAGCCTCTTGAAGTCCCTCTTGATGGCAGCACGACCATTTGTTGTATCAGCCACTTCTCCCAGTTTTGTGGCATCTGCAAACTTGCTGAGTGTATACTCTGCTCCATAATCCAGATCATTAATGAAAATATTCAACAGGACGGGACCCTGTATTGACCCCTGCAGTCAATTAGGCTCATTACTGGCCTCCACTTAGAATTTACACCACTAAGACAGAAACTGTAGGGGGAGGTTCATCTTTACTCTGTTTATGCTCTGTTTTAGTCCAGAGATTCAGTCCTTTTGCTTTCCTCCTACATGGCAATATTCATAAAACATGCCTTGTGTGGGAAAGACATCACGAGACATTAACAGATATGGCTTGAATCATGAATTTCATCTTGCTTCGATAGGAAAAGAATCTTCCTGGTGGCCATTTTGACACAATCTTTATTTGAATCCAAAGTCAGAGAAATGGAAATGTCTCTTACACACAGTATATGAGCAGGTTAGAAGTCAGTATTTAACAAATTAAGCTGTATCTAATACCTGAGACGCTGCTGTATTTTTTCTGAATGTAAAATTGCTGCTCTTTTCTTATGCTAATGTATGATAAGAATTGCACTTTAAGTGAATTTAGGAAGAGAAGTTAGGTTTTAGCTTATTAAAAATGAGAAATTGCTCTCTGATGATAAGCTCACATGGAACCTACTGTATGGAAGAGTCAAGCAGCCGTGTCAGAACTACTGATAGCCTAGAAAGTTTTCCCAGCTTCACATGAGAATGAATGAGTATGGCATCAGGACACATCAGACAGCCATGAGGCAGTGAATGAACAGACTCTTTGGTACCATTTAGTGGGAACAGTGGATATTTATGATCCCTGGAAACAAGAAGTTCTCCTCTTTGCCATTTCTTTCTCTGCTTTGCTTGCCTGATACTTACCTTACAGCATCGTGATCACTTGCAAGATCCCTATGCAAACTACCATGTTACTAAAGCAGCAGAAAACCAATCCATCAAGAACTGGAAAGCTGATTTTCAAGCACAGTAAGTGCTAGGAGTTGCTCGTCTACCTGTGGAATCATACCCTGAGGCAGAAGTCAGAACAGTCCGATGCAGATTTCATTGTAGCTTAATGTAAAGAAAGCCAAATCCAGAGTTGTAAGGAACCAGGTATGATCATGAGCTTGAGACAAGGCGATAGACAAGGTAAAGTGTCAAACCAAGGAAATAAAAGAGTCAGAGTGACTTACCTGAAACTGCCATTGAAAAGGAACCAGAGCAAAGATATCTCTGAGATAGCAGAAAGAGGGTTTACAGAGTAACAATTTTAGACTGTGGGTGAAGGGAAGGGGATTAAAATTGAAACATGAAACTGGAGAAAGACTTAAGACATCGCCCACAGCTGTATTAGTAATGCATCTTCTCTATGCAAAGATAAGACGCAAAAGCTGTTTGGTGGGGTTTTTGGTAAGCCTCCTCAGGACCAGCTGTCCTGATCAATCCACGTACAACAGCTGTCTGGGCAGTCACTAGCTTACAAAACATTTATCTATGACAGGCCTTGTGTTTTAAAATACCATTCTTTCTCTTTCGGTTTGCTTTTGTTTCACTTGTCCTTGCATTTAGACCTGGAAGTCAATATGGATGTGCTTTTCAGAGAGGCCAAAACACCTCTGGGTCACAAAGTTCCACCAAGACCCCACAGTTTCACAGCGTTTTTAAAACTTAGGTTTCAGGAGCACATCAGAAAAATATTGAGTCATTAAATGAAAAAAGAAGGCATGAAACCTGAGAGATTTGGATATACATGGAAGAGGGAGGAGGAAAAAAAACGTGGAGAAATTTCACCCTCTTTGAAGACGGAATGTGTTGTTGAAGAACATTATAGCACCCATGGTGGCCTCAGGAACCCAGACAGGAGACTGGGATCTCTTATACTTCAGGAGTGTTATGTTTTCCATGCTTACTGGATCTCCAATATCATGGAGAAGGAGAAAAGATATAACAGCTGCTAGTATTCAGACACTGCCACCTTTTCTGTGCATGTCTTTCCTATATAACTTTTACTTTGGAAGCAGCCTATGTAGGCAGAGTCCCTCTCTACCTACAGAGGCTCAGGCAAAACACGTACTCTGTGTAAAGCCTTGTTCTGTTTCTTTCTTAAAACCTTTTCTTAGCCTCAGTGCAAGCCATATATGGGAGAACGAACTTACCTATTCCCCATCTCTGCTGCTAATAAAGACTGCTTGCTGCCTTGAGCATAAACAAAAAAATGAATGATCCAGGCCCAAAGCTGAGAACGAAGTAACTCATTTGGGATCAGCAAAATTAAATTTGCTAGTGAGTGAGGCTGGTGGAAGGCAGCTGGTGGGTTCGGATAGGAGTTGTGGATGAAAGAAGCACGAAGTAACAGGGAACGAGGGCAGGAAGGTACAAACTGAGGACAGTCGGTGGTGCCAGAGAAATGGACCAGGACGATTTTGCCTGTTGCCATCAGGCGTGGATAAAACTGAGCCGCGAAGGAAGGCAGATGTAGCACCTCCCCTGGAGATGCTTCCTTGCCACCGTGCTAGCAGAAAAGCACGGGAAAGGCCCCAGGCGATCCTCCGTGGGGCTGAGCCGGCTCCTTTCATCCCTCCCCAGAGGGACGGGCAGAGGACAGCGCCGCGGGCTGCACCCGCACACGGGAGCGCTCGGGGCGGACGCATCTCTATCAGGATCGGATCAGGCCGGGACCCCCGCGGTCGCCCTCGGCTGCTCGCCGGCAGCGAGAGCCGCGAGGAGCCAGGCTCCTCCCGGGGGACCCGTCCGCCGCCGCCGCTAGGGGGGCTGCCTTTAATTGAATCAACTTTGCAAGTGTAGTTACCGGGAAACCAGCGCGAATCGCCGCCCTCCAGCCCGCCCGTGCTGCCGCCTCCATCTCCAGCATCCCCGTGCCCCTCGCTTCTCCTTCCGGGGACGCTCCCCTCCGCCCCCGGCCCCACCTGCTCGTCGCCCGCCAGTGCGGCAGCACCGCCCGCCCCACGCTCACCTGCGCCGTCCCGGCGGGCGGGAGAGGCCGCTCGGCGCCCGCCTCCGGCCGGCCTGGCCCCCGCCTCCGCCCCGCTCCGGCGCTCCCCGGGGGCGGACGGCGCGGCTCGGCCCGGCCCGGCCCTGCCTCCCCGGGCCGCGGAGGCCGGCAGCCAATCGGCGCCGCGCTGCCGGCCCGCGGGATCCCCCTGCCCCGCGTCTCCGCGCCGGGGGCGACCCGCGCTCGCACCTGGCCATGACCCCGCGCCGGTCCCGGCTGGGCCAGCCCGGCGCTGCCCGCTGAAGGCACCGGCTCCTTTCCGACCTCTCCCCGTCGTCTTCGTCCTCCGCTTCTTCGCCGCCGACGCCGCCGCCTCTTCCCGGAGACCTGCCGGAGTGATGGGCTGCATCGGATCCCGCACCGTGGGTAAGACGTCGGCGGGGACGGCGCTCGGGGATGCTCGGGCGGCCGCAGCCCCCGCTCTGCCGCACGACGGTCCCGGCCCCTCGTAGCCCCCCTCCTCCCCTCCGCCGCTCAGCGCCATTAGCCGCCCGCCACCGCACCCTGCCCGCTCCCGGAGTCGAGAGGCAGCGCGGGGCCGGTGCGGGGCGCGGCCGGGGGCATCACCGCGCCGGGAGGTGCGGGTCGGAGCGCTGCCTCCGGGAGGGTGCGGGGCGTGCCGTGCCGTGCCGTGCCGTGCCGTGCCTCCCGCGGCGGGAGCGGGCGGACGGCGGCTCCCCGTTTGGCTCGGCAGCGGTTTATTGTCGCCCGAGCATACATACATAACGCTGAGCGAGCTGCACGGCTGCTCTCCTCCTTCCCCCTGACATACGCTTCGGGGGAGAGCGGCGAGCAAAAGGAAAATCCTCCCTTTCTCGCGGAGCCATTTCGAGGGGACGCGGTAGGAGAAATAGCGTATTGCCACTGGGCCACACATTTTTCGGGAGAGGATTCCGAGCCTTTAGGCTATGCAAACCTAGCTCTCTCCTCCTACACGCATGCACGTATCCCTCGATCTCTCGAGGTCCCTTGATAGACGAGTGCAGGTTCCTCTAGGTAGGATTGGGATTGAGGGGCACGCTTTCCTCCCCACAGAATAAAACAAAAAGGTTTCTATGCACACCACATATGAAGACATCAGATAGATGGAAACACGTCATTCAAGCCACCCAAACAGCCCTTGAGAGAAAAACAGCTCGTCTGGTGAAACACCTGTCTCCAGCCTTTCCCCAGAGCACACAGACACTCTGACATTCAGTGAAACTATGAGGGCAAGCGGATCAAAGCAGGTCCCCAAAGTAAATCTGAGTGGCTGTGTCAAAGTCTGCTGCGGTGACACCTCTTGAATTAGTGGGGAACCCCATTTGTGAGCGTGAGCAGTATTCAGAAGCAAACTTTACACTACAGCCTCCAATTTCTGCCTTAGGCTTTAATCCCTGCAACTAGTCTATCTCTCTTAACTGGTCGCAAATGTCCTTGTGACCTAAAGAAATCTCTTATTGTTTCCTGGAATGTTTGTGTGGCAAAGATCGCTTCGATGTTGCTTTTGAGGTGCTTAAAACTCACACGGGTCTGTGTGCTGCAGCACATCAAAACAGGCATTGCCCCTTTTCCTGCCTTTCCCTTACTGTTGGTGCACACACGCTGCCAAGGGCATTGTTTTCCCATTGTCTGACAAATGTCCTATACCACTTTGGATAGCATTCGTTCTTTGTCCCTCTCACTACGACACTATTCAGATAAATAGTAAACGTGCATCTGGTGGCATCCGCTCTGGGCTTCAGAAAGCCACAAAGCTTTAATGCTTAACCATGAAGGCAGTTGTTCCTATACATGGCAGGGTTTTTGTGACCTCTGACTTGGTATCTGTGTTACAAAAAGCCAGTATAAGTAACGTGTTGCAAGTATCATTCATACGTGTAGACCATAGATTTACATCCGTATGCATCTCTTTAGAGTACTAAAGGGCTGAACTGGGTGTAGGTTGAATGTTCTGATTTTGCTTTGGCTTCCCTACCTAGGGAAGCTCAATACAGTTCTCATTGGGCAGCCTAGATTTTTCACTACAGCCTTCATGGCTGTATTCCTTGTTTTGGGAGAACAGTGCATTTAAGCTCTAGGTTCGAGCTCTAGGATGTGATTGGAAACGAATGGGAGTAGAACTTTGTGTTCTTGCTGTGTGGTGTAGCTGGTTAGATTTCTGCAGAATTAGTTTAATACACAGGCTCTGTGTTGCTTTTTCAAGTGGCAGCCAGTGATAGGAGAAGGATGCTATCCTTCCCTTCTTTTTACCTTGCAATTTGTATGTAGCAGATTTTGAACACAGAATCTGAGGGGTCTAATTAGTGCTAGAAAGTTCACAATCAGTCGTATTTAGTTTAGGCACCATTCAGGGGCCGATCCAGTGCAGGATTGTGCCCTGAGCTTGCTCTTGGCCTTTTTCCATTCCAGTTTTAAGCAAACCATGTGATTTCTCCATCTCCCTCAGGGATGTTTTTCTATGATCTAGTTAGAAGTCATAGTTTACACATTTGGTGATGTTCAACTTCACATTTTCTTTCCTAAGTATAAAATGTCCAGTTATTTCTCCCTGGGGGAAGTAATGGAGAGGATCGCAGCAGAGCAGCTCTCTACATGTAGGACTGAAATGAAAGCATATTACATCTTTCAGTCTTACAGGGGATACCAGAAATCACAGTGGCAATGATTAGGCTTGTATTTCTTTGAGTATGAGAAAAGTTGAAAGGTGATCTTAAGGACTAAGTGGGTATCCAGTCACCTTCTCCGCAGATGCACCCCTTCACATCTCAGTGTCATACGTGTTTTCTGTTACATGGTGTTATATCAGTTACACAGCAATCCAGAGCCCTTTTGAGTATCACGGCTGGCTTCTGCCTGTGATAACAGCTACAAGTCAGGTCTGTATATTGGTGATGATCACTCACTCCATCACATTTCCTTGCTGCCCAGTGCCTCTCATGATAGCTCTACTTAATTTCAGCGAATGTAAAGGCTGCAAAATTTAGCTGGAAACCTGTAGATATTCAAATGCCAACCACGTGCAAAGATCAGCTTGATTATTTTCTGTAATGGAATTAGCCAAATTCAAGATATTTCAGGCCTGCCTACGTATCTGAATGTATTCCATTCTGAATGCATTCTGAGTGTACCTTTGACCATAGCTTAGGCATATAGAATTGACTGTTCTGACTGGTGTGATAAGATCTCTCTATAATTCTTCAAATGGATTTAAGTGAATGGAAAACTCATGGTTTTTCTTTTCCCCAGTGATGTCTCTAATTTCTTTGCAGAAGAGCCAGCAGCAAAGACATTTTAAGAAGGGAAATGAAATCTTGGATAAATATTCCAAGAAATTAGTAGTGCTTTTAGAGTATGAGGGAAGAGAAAACAGAAGTGTTTGCATTAGGTACCAGAAAACCTTTATGACCATGAGAAGTGTCAAGTGCTGGACCAGTTTTCCCCAGTGAGGTTGTAGTGTCCATTCTTTTTCTGTTTATAACCAGGCAAGCTAAAGTCCTGAGAAACCTGGTCTAACTTTACAAATGACTCTGAGCTGAGCAGAAGTTTAGAATTCAAGAGGTGCCTTCCAGCTTGAATTCTCCTGTGATCCTATGTTTAGAACCTAAAGCCTGAAGTGGCTGACTTTCTGAGTCAGATTTACCCAGTACTTCAATCCTGTGCTCTCAGAGGATTGCAAGTTTCTGCTTAGTACGCTCCTGCTATACTTCTCCTGTCCATCGCTTTAACTACTTGGAACACCATATTCCGCAGACTGTCTCACCTCAGTGTAAGAACTCCAGCTATCAGCTGAAGTCCTTTCCACATCTTAACTTGTTCATGCACAGCATCAATCGCTGGATTGCAGACTGGAAGAGGCAGTGCTCTTCATTTGTCATCCACTGGGTCAAATCTGATCTGTTGAATCTAACTAGCAGATTTGCTGGACTTCATACGCAGTGGTCAGTATACAGGCAGAGAGAGAAGCAGTGCAGGTGTTAGGAAGGTTGGAGGAGCACATACTTTCTGTGTTGCTTTCACTGGCTGTGCTGCACAAAGTGTATTGATGGCTCACAGCATCAACAAAAAGAGAAACGGAGCCAAAGGCCACTCACTTCCACTTCATCTACTTCAGATTCAGCAGAGTGGGAGCATGATATGAGACTGAAAAGAGCAGGGTAGGCACCTGAGGGAATCAATGAAAACCCCCTTCCTTTTTCTCCTTATTTGTCCCCACAAAAGATCTGAAGGTTGTGTGGAGTGAGATCTGTTGTGGCAAGTATAGCATATGCAGTACATATCAAGGCGACACTATCTGGTTCCTCCTTTCCCATTCAGCATTTAAGTGTGGCAGTGGTAAGAAATAGGAGGGAGAAATCTAGGAGAGGAAGAGGTGATGAGAAAGGAAACTGAGTCATGGCATTAGGGATTTATTTATTTGGATGGATACAGGTGGAAGGGAATAGAGCACAGGACCCTGTAGAAACCCCTGTTTCTACATATGTCAAAAAGGGTGGGCATACATCTGATCACTTTGAAAAATCAGCCAAAGAGCTCTGGGATAAGAGCTCATTTCTGCCAACAAGAGTCTGAATGGAGACCCTGTCACTGACCTTGCAGCCAGTTGTCATGAAGTGTCTACAAACTGATAATCTATGAGACCTCTTTCTCTCTTGTCAGGTTTATTAAGTAAGTTAATAGTTTCAAAGTTGCTGCGGCGAGAGAGCTTACAAATAGCCTAGTTGCATAAGACTAGTTTTCTAAGGAAACCATACTAGAAAACAAGTGCAAGAAAAATGTATCAGAGAAGGTCAGTAGTTGATTGCCCAAAGACTTCTGTTTTAGTGGACAACACTACTGATGTGATTTTGAGTTTATTTGGTAGCTGGAAGTCAATCACTTCTATAGACTGATGTGTATTGAGGCAGAGAAAGTGAACTAGCTGATCGGTATGTATTTTTGGCCTGTTTTCATGGGGGAATGTAGAGAAAAATAGTTTTCAGCTCATTTAATATGTACGTTTTCCAAGAGCAAACAACAATAATGTCAGACTGGTACTTAAATCAGCCAGTTCTAGGTAACCTGTGCTGAAGAGCCTTTCAACAGTTGGGCAAAAATTTAACTACTTTGGATTACTAAATCTTGAATAACACTGTGTATTTTAAACTAACTAAAGGTGAACTCACATATCTAATGACAGAATGTGAACAGCAGGTACAGGGACCAGAGTTCTATAATAGAAAGCAGTCACACTGAAAAAGATTAGAGATGTCTGAACAGATAATCAGTGGATCAATAGCTTCAGCTGTGATCCTGCAGCCAAAGAAGCTGTGGTTCTTTGATCTACGAAGAGCTGGATATTGAAGTGAAAAGAGAAGGTTGTATTTTCTCTGTATTTGGTGTTTGTGGGGAAAAAAATAATAGAAAAATCTTTGTCTAATTATATTATTCTCACTTTGGGAAGTACTATAGGACAGAAGAATTGTTAGGAAATAAATATGTGAACCGTGAGTAAAATCTTACATTGATGACTCAGTGACAGTTTTTAAGTGCTTGAGTGAAGAAAAAGCATCAAAACAATCTGTGTCTTCAACCTGGCAGAAAACGGTTAAGATGGGGTGGAAAGATGGCTGACATGTTTGGGCTGGAATTAAGGCAAACAATCAAATGGTGAAAATACTGAACTATTGGAATAATTTGCCAAGAATTATACTGAGTTCTCAGTCATCTGAATATGTAAAAGGCAATATTTTTTCTAAAACAAACCAACCAACCAACCAACCAAACAAACAAACAAAAAAACCAACCCAAAACCCAGTATTTCAAGTGCAGCAGTGGAAAATGTAACTAAAAAATGGTATATTTCTAGCCTCACCTGTTATAAAGAGAAGGGATTGGATAATTGAGGTGTTTCTTTGTGAGTTTAAGTTGCAAATACTCAAGTCCAGGAGTGTACTAGGTTTATAAAAGGAAACAGTCTCTATGTCCTGTGAGGATGTGTTTGTAGCTTTGGATGTTGATGTTGATGTTGATCAGACACACTTCATGGAGAAAATGTAATTGCAAAAATTCTTAACTGAAGTGGAGAAAATAGTATGGTGGTCCAAATGCTCATGTGAATTGATATCCCAGACCTAAATAGGGAAAATAACATTTAGGGATTATATAATGATGGGTTTATTGACCATTTACTGCCACTAGTTGGGTTGGTGGCAAGTGACAGTGACAGCCATGGAAAGACTGAAGAGCCAGTGAAGGCAGGAAACTCAGTGGTAACGTGGGCTTCAGTTAACTCTATGTGTAGGCTGTCAGTTGTGTGTGATATAAGAGTTAAAACATTTGCTTGAGGAACTGGTCAAAGAGAATGAAAAAATGAAGTAATTGCTTTGTGCAATGATCAGAATTTAGTGCATAATGTTGTTACTAAGGAGGCTCTAGGCGACTGAGAGCAGAAAACAAGCAAGCAGGCAAACAGATAGTAAAAGAAAAAAACAACAACAAAACCCTCATGCCATTAAATAATATTTATTTGCATCTGCTTGTTGTGGTGGAATAAGTGTTGCTCTAAAGAGCAGTACCAGTGTATGCATGAAAAAGTGAAGCACGTTTGGAAAAGCTGTTAAAGACATGAATCTGCTGTTGTGTCACAGGTAAGTTCCTAGAATTAACTGAGTAGCTGAGTAAAGATAGGAAACAAGGATTAGCAAGAAATGGCCAGTTTTCACCGGGATCTTTCTTCAGATTGTGCATATTCATTAATGGTATGAAAAGGGAAGGTAAATAATGAAATAACAAAGGATCATAATGATAATAAATTATTTAGGGGAGCAAACAAGATGCTGAATGCGGAGATTTCCAAAAGGATATTATAGTATTGAATGACTAGATGTTAAAACTGTGGGTGAAATTTGAAGTAGATATATATCTATAGTGATAAACAAAGAAAACAATTATACTGTTACATTCACAGTGATGGAGGACTTGGAGTTATAATGGATAGCTTAATTCTTAGTACCAATAACAATGCCAATTAAATATTAATAATTAGTCAAAAAATAGATAATGAAATGAGAAACAGCATTATACTGCTATGGATGAATCTATGCTATGCAAATGTTTTGAGTAGCATGTAGACATAATCAAACTGGAAATGATTCAGAAAAAAAGGCAAAAAGACTATCAAAAGTGTGGTGTGGTTTGTGTGTTTGTGAAGCCATTTAAGTACATAGGAGTTTCTGATGTCTGGGGAAGAGATGATTAGGGGAATTATGACAGATCTGAACTCCTGTGGAAGGAGATGAGGTAGGAGATGTGGTGTAATCTTGAGTACACCAGGCAAGTGATGTGGGGTTGACTGACCACAGAGCCAATGGTCCCCAGTTCTAGTAATGCTTCAGGGGCCATCCTTCCATGCAGTGAGGAGGTTACTGCCCGCTCACAGAGGAGCATTTTATGCAGTAGTGGCTCAAAAAGACCTTCCTCTCTTTCCAACTAGTAGCTAGAAGGTGGCTGGTAGAGGGAGGTGGGCTCTCAGAGCAAGAGACACATACCCCACTGGTGTGGAATGCAACTGTGAGTTTGCTAGCAGCCTGTGTAAGCATTTACCGGGTCAGAGGAATGTGCTACATACAGTATTTGGTAGAGCCATTTGTGCCACATCTTTTAAGCACCAGACTTTGAAGAAGCGTGTCACTATTATATAATTACGAGACCACCCACTAGTTCAGTTCTCTGAACACCAGGTCTATCATGCCCTAAGAAAATACACAGAAGGACTCAATGGTGGTAGAGTGGTTATGGCTGGAATGGGGCAGTCCTAACTCACTTCCCATCTGAAGCCAAAAGGACCCTGTTGAGGAAGCACTGTGTGGATGTACGCAGCAGCTAGAGAAACTTTGTGAAGCAGGAGTTGAAACTGAATGTATTCTTATTATTATTAGAGTCCCCATAAAAAAGCCATGACTTATTCTGTTAAATACTTTCTTCTGTTCAGGGGACCAGAAGGCAAATGAGGTGAATGGCAGATTGACTCTGTGTGGTCTTAGATTGGGTACAGTTTCATTGCTCTGTACTGATATTGTGTAACTCTAATTTGGGTGTGCCCAGCACAGACTTCAGCTACATTATAGATTTAGCTACATTGTACGTTTGCAAAGGATTGATGCTTTGCAGAATTTCAGAGTTTGTTGGTTTTTTTTTTGGTCAGAAGAACTCTCGTATATCTTTGGCAAGAGAAGGAAAAACTTCAGGAGGCTCAGCCTTGGTGGTCTTGTGGAACCTTTGGTTTTTCTACTGGACATGTGGTGGAGGGTGTTTGGATTGCTGCCACAGTGAGAAGGAGCTCCAGTAAGTCTTGATCAGTCACTGAGTATTTTCCCTCACAGCTTGGCAAATGTAGTGGGCTGAAGATAAGATCCTTCCACCTTCTTGCATCTGCTCTGGACCTACTTGAGGAGCAGTACCCCCTGCAAAGATGCAAACAGTGCCTTTTTTGCTTCTTAATGAAGCAAGTGCCATTATCTGTCTCCCAAAGAAGTTTGGTCTGCAGCCAGACAATGGTGTGTTGCTACTAAAGTTCTTCCAGGGCCAGTATGACCTTCTGCATGTGACACCCACTGAATTCCTGAGGGGCAGCCTGAGAATATCCTCAGTTAAACAGTTCTGGCAAATTCCTCCACTGCCTTGATGCTTTCATGTAGTTCTAGCACAGCTTGACCCACAGCTTCCTTCTTTACTTTCTAGCACATTTGGGCCAAGGGAAATATATGCCTTTTCTCTAATGTATTGATCCAGAGCTCCTGGGAGGCTGCTATACAGCTTATATTCTTTTATCAGGTTGTTGTTAAAATGTTGATATGAAAGTGTCATCCTACAGGAGGTGATGGCAATCGCCATGATGATGATGTGTGAAAAATAATTTTGGAATGTGTGGTTGTATGAAATAGTTGCAGTTCAGCCAAGAATAGTTTATACTCAACTACTGAGACTGAGATAGAGGAAACATAGTGAGAAATGTGGGGTTTGCTCCAGGGTGTAGTATTCTTTCAATGGCCTATTTTTAAGTCTCTGTTCAGCAATAGCACTTGGGAGAAACCAGACGACCGAGGAAGGCACGTATCAGTGAGTGGAGTTATAATGTTCTGAGCCTGATATTGGAGTATGGACGTCAACTAGATTACTGACTCCCATTCTACACAGAGAATTCTACACGGTGTATCAGGTGACGGGCATACCCTCAGTGACTTTGAGTACACTGGGTTATATTTCCAAGGTAAACAGGGTTACTGTTCTACCAAAGGTAGTGACAAGAATTTTTATCTATGCGTCAGCTGAAGTAGACCATGCTTTCCTATCCCTGCAGCAACTTAGCTTGGCAGTTAGATCAGCAAAAGTCTCTTGCAAGAACACAATAGAACCCCACCCCTCACCCCCCCCTCCGCCCCGCACAGTGTGAGGATGGCAGCCAGACCCTACTGGAGATCATCCCTCCATTCCATAGAGTTTCATGATGGGATTTTACGCTGAGAGAAAGAGATAAGAGAGCTGAGGAACTGCTGTCCAGCAGTTGTGGTGCGAGTGGTACCAGCAGTGCTGTGTACCTGCAAGTTGTGTAGACAGAAATGTGGACCCCAGAGTACAGGGAAGTATTTAGATTCCTTGGTCTACTTATCTCCTTGAATAGGGCCCTCTCTGATGAAGATGAGGTTGTAGTCTGCCGTGGTAAGAGTCAGCTGTATCTTCTTACCAGAACAATTAATCTTTGACAAGTAGCAAAGGCAGTAGCTTGTTCCCCCACTGGCCACGGATGTTGGATTCAGTGCTGACTGGAGTGGTTGAAGATGCAAAGATGGGGAGAACTGTTCTGAGATCCCATAGCTGAGATCTTTATGGAGGAATGACAGCAATGGTCATTTCCTTTGGCCAGCTTTGGCCAGCTCTGCCCTGTTGGCTGTCATTGGTGGTCCAGACATGGGTTGTATTGGCTTCCTCTGGGGATATAGAGGAAGTTTGTTTCCTCTCTAGGGATGGGAGCTGGGCCCACAGATATGCTTTCCTTATCTATCCACTCCAGTGACAGACCCTGGTTTGGATTTGGGTCTCCAGACATTAATATACACAGGAAGGAGGCATGAGAACTATTGTCTTCCCTAGGCTGGGTGTCTGCTTCCAGTCTTCACTCTCCAGTGACCATTTCCTGGACCGGAAAGCAACCAGTTCAGAGGTGTTCAGTTTAGAAGCTGGGAAAGTCTGGAATGTCCCTTGAGGAGCTGGCAGGGTGGGCTGGTGTTTTGAGCAAGCTCTTGTTCTGCTTCTTCTTCCAACTCATCTTGCTGACTGGACAATACTAGTGGGCTTAAAGGTGCAGCATTGGATTCCACCCTTGGCCTGCTGACATCACCTTGGCAGTGGTGCTGCTCACCTCACAGGTTGAGGGAAAGAAAGGGTCTGGGAGAGCCATTGGGGTCAGCAGCCACCCTTCCACAATCTGTCACATCTTCACACAGACGGGACAATGGGAATCTTGGTGTTTGTCTGCAGCAGTGCTTGGGAGATGGTCTGAAAGTCTGCAGGAAGGCTGAAAGAGGGGATTGGAGGAGTGGGCTGTGTGAGGGGGAAAGACCTGGGCTCCACAGGCAGTGCTGGGTGGGCTGGGTGTGGAGAAGGGCTGGCCTGGTGACAGGCAGGGTCAGAAAACAAAACACAGAATGCTTGGAGGTGCTGAGGAGCCCATGGAGGGGCATGGTGTGAAAGAGAGTGTATGGGAAAAGAAAGATTAGGTGGTTGTTCTGTATGTGTTTTTATATATATATCTAGACACATTAGAGGGAGGAAAAGGGTAAATGGGATAGCAGGAGAACAGTAGTGGGCAGTAGTGGACTGATCTGGTGCAAGCAGGAGGCGGTAGTGATGTCTTTCTCTTCCTGCTCCAAATGTAGGAAAAGGGGTGTGGGGGAAGGTGCAATACAATCTGCTTGTTGACTCCTGCAGAGTAGCTGGTATGGTCCTTCTTTCTCGTTGGTAAAGATGAAACTACAGGACATAGATATTACAACTAGTGATATTCTTGTGCTCTAAGACAGTGCTCATGTGATGTGTTTGCCACATAGATTAAAATTTAAATACATAGAGAGAGCAAAATATGAAGTTGCCTGCTGCATATTACTTCTGCAATGTTGGCTACAGGCCCACAAAAAACGGCTGCTACCTCAGTTCATATTGATGTTTCCATACTTACTGTGCTGAATGAGGCCCCTGGGGACACATTCTCTGCACTTCAGAGAAGCACTGAAGAATGAGGATAAATCCATTGCTTCTGTTCATGCTGACTGATACTTGTTCTGCAAATGAGACAGACAGGGCTTTGAGATTTTTTGTTGCTGTTGTGTTAATTGGATGTGTTTCATTTTGCGGTACCTCCTTGGCTTAGATGACGTGACTGCTTCTCAGAACAGAACTATCTGTGTCTAACATTGGACTCTATGTTCATCTCTTTTTAGTGTGCAAGGACATGGTGTGCAGTAACCTTTAGCATTGGTTTGAAAGTATTTCCAGTCAAGAAGGAAAATGTTGGTTTGTTCATTTTGTTCATGAATGTATCTTCCATTATATCCTAAAGAGCTCTAAAAAGAGATCTACCTGTAGAAGGTGTTAGAATGGTTCTGGGCCTGGAAAATAGGTCTTGGAAATAGTTTAGGTTGCTCAAATCTTAAACTGCATGCCTGATTCCTAATCTTACAGATATATCAGAACTGTAGGCATTTTCATTTTTGACCAGAAATTTCCAAGACATGTGTTTTGTGGAGACCAAGATGCCCTGATGGGCACCTCAGCTCTCTTTCATCCATGAAAACAGGCATTTTTTTCTATTCATCTATTACAAGTTGTTCAGTTTTTAGTTACACTCTGAAAAAGCAAACAGTAGCTAACTAATTTCCATTTCCTTATCCACATTCATACAATTATACAAATAACTCAGGTTGATTTTTGGTCTTTACGGAGGAGAATTTGAATGCTTTCCTCTTAGGTTCATCTCTGAGACGCTTCACCTGACGCAGAGGCTTATTCTTTTCCTTGATGTTTGGCTATCTCTGAGTGGCTTTCTGGAAAGGAAGTAAGGATGAGGAAGATTTCTTTGAAGCTATGCTATCTACCCATCTATTGGCTCTCCCCAGTAGCTTCCACTTCACTCATTTCAACCATATTTGACAAGTTGTGATGATGTTCTGTTTGACAAAGATACTACAATCCCATGAGTATCATGAAAATTGGTATCTTGGAAAGAACAGTTTAAAGGCTGCTCGTAATTACTGCAATTACATTTGTTGTTTTCTTAGTTGATCAGGGAAAACAAGGGAATGGAAAAGAATAATTTACCATTTACCATCATTAACAATGCCTACCAGTATAGAATGATAATGTTTCTGCTCTCTGAAGACAGTGAAACTCAAGAAAGAGGGGACAGTTTGCTAACAGTGGATAATAACAATGTTGGAAATTCAGTTTAATTGATGAGTTTCTTCTTATGTTAATTGATATAGCACATCAGAAAGCAATTGACACAAATCATGTTTGGTATAGGGCAGTATCTTCATAAGTACCATGTTGGAAGAAAACAGCTTTTAGGACTCTAAAAGTGTTGTGTCCCAGTTAGTACAAAACAAAATGTAGGAGACAGATTAAAGAAGATCTTGAGCATCCATTGCAGAGTTTGCAATGGAACAGGTTACTAAAACCTTTTGCATAGATGCAGAGGCCTTATTCAAGCAAGTACCTCGTTAAATAAACAGAATACAGGCACACATACAGTATCAGTGAAGTAAAACAGGGAATATTGAGTGTAGCTTTTTTTTAGGCTTTTATTTCAAAAGGCCTGACTTAAAACTGATTCTTGATTTTTACCTAACCAGTACTGTAAAGACTGGAGGGGTATCTTCCCCCCAAGGGCTTAGAGGACTGGAGTAGAAACATGTCTTCAGTTGTCATGGATACGTCTCTTTCTGTTAAGTGTCTGCCGGAGTTTTATCCATTTAATTTGTGTTAAAAATACATAGGAGTTATGATTTGTAAACAGTGTGGCTTAATGTATTTATAAAGTTCAGCTGTGTTGGTTTTATCTCACTGTTTCTTATGGTTAGCTTTCTGCTTGTTCATCAGTCATCTACTGTGTCTTACAAGGCAAGGACGGAAGTTATGTTGTTATGAAAAATCACACAACAAGTAAAAAAGAAATATCTTTGAAACGTGCCATGAAACACAGAATCCCTCTATGTGCTTTCTATGCACGTTTCACAAAAAGATAAGGAAGACCTCAGAAACTGAATCGTGTTGCTTTACCATGCTTCAGAATGTTTCCACAAGAAATCAGTTGCATGTTGTATGGGAAATTGGTAATCACAGCCTGAACCTCTGATTAATCAGCTGAGGCAAGTGCCGGGTCATCTGTGGGAGCACAGGTGAGGGTAATTCAGCTGTGCTCCCGGAAGGGGTGGAGCTTGGCTTCACCTCCTGTAGACCTCATTTAAGGGCTGACCACCACTAAGGCAGCATCTCTTGGAGATTGCTCCCCAGTGGAGACTGCCTCAGCATTTCCCAGTGAAGGTGTCCATATTGGTGAGTTTTTCCCTATAAATAGCCTTTTGAATATCTGTTACCATCTTTGTATTATTCCACCTTACACGTGTGTTTGTAAAAATCCCCACTTTAGAATTAGCTTTGTGACCCATTTGTACTTCAAAAGGTTCATCAGCTCTATGTGAAGAGGAGCAAATTCAGTCTGGAAGAGGTGACTGATGATAGAATTACAAATGGATTAGGCATTATGATTAACATAAGATGAAATGGAAGGTGGGTAAGAGAAAAGAAATTATTTTGGAGAAGAAAAGAGCTATTATTACAACAGAAGAACGTACTAATTGAAGGGAGAAAGACGTTGATGGGGTCAGACAAAAACCATTCTCAGTATAATGTGCTGCTTTCAGTTTCCCTTTTCCTACTTAGCTGTCCATGTTTCTTTCTGATTTTCTGTTTCTTTCCCTCCATCTGTCAGAGCAGAACTTGATCTTTCACATCTATGTATTAATATCGCTCTGGCTGTTTCTAGCAGAATTGAGGAAAAAAAAACCACCCACCACTAAACTTTTCCTACTTTCAATAAGTGGAAGTAACATTGCCCCAGGCTCAATGCCAATTAGAGCCCAGAGATTTCCTTTTCTACCACAATGTGTGATGCTGTAACACTTGAGCAGATATTTTTCCATTTTTGCCTTGCAAAACATTTCATAGATATTAAAGAGGCAATTCTCTCCTAAAATCTTTCTTCCCTAATATCTGTGAAACTGTTTGGACCAAGAATTTTCAATAATTATTCAATCTATAAACATATTATATAGGCTTTTACTTCTGCTACCACAGAGCAAGCGTGGACTTTGAGGAAAATAATAGTTTGATGACAATTCATGTCAAGTAGTTGATGCCACCATCTGCTAGAATAATATTTTGCACAGTCTAGCACTTCATGGAAACCATCAGTGTTGGTATTGAGATAAAAAAGCTGAGTGTCTGTGCCAAACTTTGGGACTGTTAAATCACATGTGCTGAGCACCTGACTCCTTGAGGTTGGTCCCTCTGTGTTTGAGGTCTCTTTGTGGCATGTTTTCCTAACAGTGCTGCAGCCAGGATGTTGAGATTTGCAGTAGCGCTGTGGCACTGTACTCAGCAACAGCTAAACATACAAGAATGAGACTGAGGATAAATGGAGATAAAACAGCCTTGGCATGGTTGCTTAAAACCTGTCATGAAAGCTTTTGCGTTGCTGCCTTTTGCTCTGGAGTGGTAGTGTCTCCTACTTCTCCAGCATTGCTGACTACATACATCATCTTTGCAGCAGGACAGCCCCAAGCCTCCCCTTCTCATGTGACAGAAGGGGTACTGATGGAGCCAAGGAGCAGTCTGCCTCTACATGGGGAGGCAAGCAGAGGTGGGCTCTCACTCCTACTCTTGACTTCACTGTCAGACTCCCACAGACCTCTGTTGATTCCTCAGCTCCTCTTGCCCACGTTCAGCTGGGCTGCACAGTCTGTGCAGTGGATGTGTCTGAATCCTGATCTCTATAGTTGCTGGCACCCAGACATAGAAGCAGCAGCAGCCCTCCTCCAGATGCTGGTACAGATCTCTCACCAAGTCAAGCTTCATTTTCAGTAATGTTCAGGCACTGTATTTGGGCTCCCTCTTCTGACATTGTCTCTCTGTGTTCCTTCTTGGGTGTGCAGGTGGGTTTTTATCACATAATCTAACATGCCTTGCAAAGGAGTATGCCTGCAGGCTGAAGCTGAATAAACTGATCAGAATTTAACACAAAATGGTACAGGTGTTGCATGTGGGTTGATCATGGTTAATAGTAATTGCAATTAGAAAGAAATAATGGAATTCAGGCCTCAGGCTTCCCCGTGCCTCTTACAGACCTGTGTAGGGAAGGGGATTGTACAACACCTCTTGCCCATCAGAAGATCTGGTGTGATGAGCCAGTGTAAATGTGCCAGAGCTGCTAGAACAAGCAAGAGAGTTTTCATATGTCTGTAGTGAAAAAGCTTGCAGCAAAGAGCAACTAAAAAGTTAACAGGTGTTGAAAATAGCACTATTCACATCCACAAAAATCTATTATAAATAGAATAGAGATTGCTCAATCGATGCAGGAATTGATTATCATTGTAAGAGCTGTCCTTCTTTTTACATTTCTAAAAGCTCTGTTTAAAATGTAACGCAGTCTCCTACTCCATGACATGGAAGAAGGAATAAAATATTGTTAAATAGAGTTTAAGGATGGCACAGTAGAAAGAACAGTAAGTAGCCAAATGGACAGAGCAGTCCTATGGAGAAATCTTTCTTCCTTGGCTTCTTAAAGTGTGTTACTTCACATTTAGTTTCACTTATATTAAAATCAAGTCTTCTTTAGTAATTTTATTTATCTTCTTTCAATTTTATTAATTTTACATTATTAATGTTTATTTTAGTAAGATCTCCTAAGTTGTATTAAACTGCCTCTGATTTCAAACAGCACAGACTGGCTTTGAATGGGCAAAAACCTTAGAAAACTGTGCAGAAAGTGCATGAATCACAGTGATCCAACAGCTGAGCATGAGAACCTGCTACAAGTTTATGGCACAACAGGTCAATGTGATGAGAAACAGTCATTTTTACCTTTACTAGCAGAATGGGTGCGAGCGGTCCTGCAGTACTATGCACTCTTTCATGTCTGTGTTTCGAAGATAGTTCTTCAAAATGTGAGATGCCTTTTAAAAAAGACATGGATTTATTAAGGGAGATGGAAAGATGCTGCACAGTAAGAAGCCTAAGGATCTCAGTCTGTTTAATTTGTCAAGAAGAAAATCAAGTAAATGAATAGCTGTTCTGAAATGTCATGACAGGTATTAAAAAACTCTTTAATCTTGCTGAGAAAGGCAAAGCGGGGACAGCACCTCTAAATTGAAGCCAAACCGATTCAAACTAGAAAGGAGAAATGCCTTTTTAAGTGACAATGGCTTAATAATGGAACAGGATATCAAAAGAGTTGGTTATTTCTCAGTCATACATCATGACTAGATTCTTTATTTTGGGGAGCTGTGGTTTAGCCAAGCGTACATTCTGCTTAAGAACAACACCAATGACTTGACTTTGTGTGAGGATATTCATGTGAAATGTAGTAGTTGATGATATACAGGTGATCTAATTAAAATCAGTTCTGGTTTAAGGCTATTGTCTTAAGGTCAGTGATTCTCCTGTATGCTAAACTAACTTGGCTTAAGAATGCTAAGATGTGTTGTAGTGACTGACTAGATGTGTTCCCATAGGAAATGAGGTGATTGCAGTAGACTGGAAGGGACTGAAAGATGTGGACCAAATCAATATGGACAGTACCAGTTCACTACATGGCAGCAGCTTCCATCGTCCTTCTACTGAGGTGAGTGCTTGTCCCAGATACACTTATCCAAGGAGGCTGAAAAAGTTCAGTTCCTTCTCTGTTCAGAAATGTGTGCTGTGCATTGTTAGGATCATCTTGTAGAGGACGAGAGTGCTAAGGATCAGACTTCTGTATCCATGCAATTTGGCTTGTTTAGAATAGAGTTGAGTCATTCTGCATAGAGTATCTAGAGCGAGTAAGAGTTGCAAATGAAAGTGCTTTTAACCACCGGCAACTGTGGTAGATACAACATGAATAAAACTGTGGCAGTTCTGACAAACCTGTAGATCCGCATTCCTTGAACGATGGATTTACTAAAATGCCCAACACCTCGGCTGTACAGCTGTACTGTGTTTTGAAGAAATGTGTTTGTCTCCATTTTGATATTTAGGAATGTATTCACTAGTAATAATTCCTGGCTGGTAGGAAAAATGGTTCTGGTTTGCAAATAGAAACTGGATCAGAGTGGACAAACTGAAAGATTACAAGAGAAAATAATTTCAAGAGAAAATCATTCTGTAACTTGTTACATTATGCTAAGAATACATAGGTGGTGTGGCTCCTCCTTGTGTTAGCCTCAGAGGGATGCACCACCCACACAAGGTTGCCAGCGTTGCAGCATTTAGCAAAGAAGAGCTGTTAGAAGGGGAGTCTTACCAATTTCTCTCCCCCTTACACTCTTTATCATCATATTGTTTACCTCCAAGCACCATGGCACCTATAGACATGACAGCCAACAGCAAGGATCCATTTGGATGTGGTACTTAGGGACATGATTTAGTGGAGGGTTGTTAGAGTTAGGGTAGTATGGTTAGGTTGTGGTTGTACTTGATGACCTTTAAGGTCTATTCCAACCTGACAGTTCTGTGATTCTGTTCTGTGAGAGAAGCCAGATTGAAAGACACATTTCTTAATTCCCCAGATAATGTAGAGGTTGTTGATTATCACTAACTACTAGAGTGGTGCATGGCAATTTGCAGCTTGTTTGTTTCACTAACGTGATGTCCTTTTTTGCTTTCTTCAGCAAACACGGACGGATTTCTCCTGGGATGGTATCAATGTGAGTGTGTGCCATACTATTGTTCATACTTCTAGTCATAGGATATAGTAGCACTGAGGATGGAAACACAACTGAAAGTGTTAACTGTCACTGAAATTCTGAGCATTGTCTAAGATTCAGAGGATGCTGCTAAGATTTTGTTTGCCACTGTGGCTTTTGCTGTCTGGCAGGTATTTACATCTGGCTATTAAATTGCCTTTATCCCTTTGGGACAAACGTGTGTCAGTTCTGATGGTGTTGTTTTTCTTCCCTCCCCCCACCCCCCCCAAACCAAAACCAGCATCCTGAAAAGGGAATAATGTTTATTGTTGCTACCAAACTATTCTTCTCTTGAAGGTGTTCAAAAAGCTGTTCAAATAGATTCGCTTTGATAGTTTAATACTTTGAAAGGAAGAATTAGGGGTGCATTTTTGGTGGTGTAAGATAATGATAATGTAAGATAATGAACAGCAGTGCCTAGGCAGGAATGACCAGAGGTGGCATAGCCTGATGTTCTTTAACCAACTTTACCATCAAAGAAGATGATGTATCGTGGGATAAGGACTATGTTCTCTGCTACACCTTTCTATTTTTACTGTTCTTCTCTCACTATCTGATAGCTTCAGCTCATGTGTTACACACACATTCTTGGCTGCAAAGTTACACGGTGCCTCAAATACCACATTTCCGCTCACTTTTCAGAGAAACCCACCTCTCTTAGCATAGCAATTGGCAGAGATTATATGCAGTTCAGTATCTTTACGTTACTTTTCTTTGCCTCTAATTACTTCACTGCCTACTTACTGCACCTCTCACTTTTCCCGAGGCCTGTGCCTATGACCAAATGGTTGCTTTATATCAGGATTTAAAATTTTCCCTGTCATGGTACTACTTCTGAATGTATTTGTGTTTGGATGCCCAGTATGAACACGATGGACTTGAAATGAAGAGCAGAAGCAATGCTTGTTTATCCCTTATCCAAATGTAGTCTGAAATGCAATGCCCAGCGTCTTTGGAGGAGTCCATTGATTTCATCTTGAGAGACTGTGTTCTGTGTAATGTTTGTAACTGCTGCCTGTACTTATTATTCAGGGACTGAGCATGAATGCAGACAAGAGAATAAAGGGAATTTAGTAGAATTGTAGATCTTATTTCCATACTGGCACAAATGAAGAATAATACACTGATAACGTCACGTTCATTTTAAGACTATGTAAGATACAAGAGGAAGTAAATACTAAAACCAATATATAAAATAATATCTGTAATGTGGTGCATATTTGTGTGTTTTGTTTATCGGATTGTCAGCTCTCCATTGTAAGCTTCCTGAATTGTCCATCAACCGTGCATTGCCTTTCAGACAAAGAGCTGGAACAGGGCAGCATGCCCATGGAGGATTGGAAGCAGCCAAAGGGAGGCTTCTCACAGCCTGGTTCTATCTCTGCCACTGACCTTACCTCACCCACTACCACAGTAATGCAGTAATATCTAATATTAGTTAAATGGCCTCTAATTTTTCCATCCTTTCTTTTGTTGTCTCGTTATTGCTTGCTTCTGCTCTTCATCTCCCCCATACCTTCTGAAATTGTTGAACTGATTTCCATTCAGTTTCTTTTCACCTTCCTGTATATCATTTCTTCATATTCTTTCTTTTCAGCTCTCCATGGAAGATACAACCTCCATCCTTCCCAAGCTGAAACGTAACTCCAATGCTTATGGGATTGGGGCTTTGGCTAAATCATCTTTCTCTGGTGAGGTCCTTAAAACTTGGGTTTATTCTTGACATCTTCTCTCCACCTGCCTTTCTGCCTCTTCCCATAGTTCCCTGTTGCTTTCCCAACTGCTCCCTTCTGACTCATGCCTATTCTAGGCCTTAGAGCAGTCTCCACCACCACAGTTCTAGATATATGAATCTCTTATCTGTTGCACTTTCAAAGAGCAAATTTTGCTTCTCACCATGCCCAGGCATCTTCATTTGTATCCCCTCAAACTGTCTTGGGTTTAACCTCGTTTTCTGTTTCTTAGTTTGTTCATTTCCAGGTTTCACCATTCATGCCCAACTCTGTTCTTAAAGGATTCTAGGCAAGGAAGTAAATGGCTTTTCATATCTGGGGTTTCTCTTCCCCCTTCCCTTCCCTCCCTACCCCCCTCCAAGAACTAGTCCAAGAAAAGGTGGAGAAACTCTCCTGGAGAGGGATACAGTGAAAGGTGGGAGACATCCAGCCCACCCAACCCAAGGCATGAACCTAGTCAGGAAAGGAGGAGAGAAATCCCACTTCCAAGAGAGAAAAACAGCATGGCAGACAGCTCTGGAACTGTGTAATAGCCCCTCCTTGTTTTCTAATGTCTGGTCCCTTAGGGATATCCCGCAGCATGAAGGACCATGTCACAAAGCCAACGGCTATGGGCCAAGGCCGTGTGGCTCACATGATTGAATGGCAAGGTTGGGGTAAAGGTAACAGCCAGCAGCAGCAACATACGCACGAGACGGCACGCAAAGATGCTGATGCCTACTCAGACCTGAGTGATGGTGAAAAGGAGGCCCGGTTCCTTGCAGGTAGCTCTGTTTTCTTTTTTGCATGTGAATTGGATTAGTTGGGATGTTCCACAGCAGAATCCCTGATATAATGTGCAGAAAACTGATAAACGCACTCAGGAGAGCTCTGGGTGGTTCATATGGCAGATGGAGATGAGAGACTGGTTGGAGTATTGCCAGTAGAATGCAAAGTGGAGAGGGCAAGAGCCAACTGTGGGTGATGGGCACTGCATAAGTAGAGCTACAGTGGGACCAGAAGATGCGGTTAAAAAGGAGGATAAAAGATGAAGATGATCACACATTGCTGCTCTCTGTCCATGTCTCCTTTGGCACAGGAGTGATGGAGCAATTTGCTATATCAGAAGCGACTCTCATGGCCTGGTCCTCCATGGATGGTGAGGATGTGAGTGTAAACTCAAATCAGGAGAATCCAGTGGGCAACTACTCCGAGAATTATCAGGAACTAATGGAGAGCCAAGGTGAGCTCCATCACCTCTCGCTAATCTTGAAGAACCCCTCTTTCAGTCTTGGTGGTGTTGTTCTCTTTCCACTTGCCCTTTTTCATTCTGTAGCTTCAAGTTCCAGGGTGGAAATAAAGAAAAGCTATCACCTGTTTGCTGTCCAGGGAATCTAATGTTAACAGAGAGGCTCCAAAGCCCAGTTCCGTTGGCTTATTGGGCATAACTGTGGAAAGCCATCAGCTCTTGCAGTCACTTGTGGATATAATGAGGTTCATATGACTGCTGTTTAGAGCCGCCATTCATCTTCACTCTCTTCCCCTCTAAAGCATTTATCTATCCTGCCCAATACAGTACTATGTACAGACACCCAAGCTATCTAAATGAACCAGCTTGGCCTACATTGTCTAACTATGTATTGTTTCCCTCCTTTTCCTGCAGAGCACATGGCCCAGACGCAGTATGATAGCTGGCCTCATTCCTACGTCTCACAGGGCATGTATTGCTTAGGTTCATCTGATGCCTGGGAGACCAGTGATCAGTCCCTCATCGCTTCCCCAGCAACTGGCTCTTACTTGGGCCAGAATTTTGATGAGTCGCAGACAAACCTTCAGGAAAGTATTTTGATTCAGAGCAGCCTTCTCCAGCAGCAACAGTTGCAGCAACAGCAGCAGGAGCAAAACTTCATCCAGAGCACGGGGCTGGTCCATGTGTGGCCCCTGCAGACTGCGCAGGGTGGGAGTGGGGCTGAATCCAGCACTTACATGGAGGACCACCTTGAGGATAATGGGAACCCACGGCTGGAGAAGGCTCCTCTCCTAAACAAGAAGCCCTCTCCAGAGGAGGATGATGTAGTATGCCGGGACCTGGAATCACTGTCTCCTCGAGAGGAGATGGAACATGCTGCGCTGAGCCGCAAAGTCTCTGATGTTACCTCTTCTGGGGTGCAGTCTTTTGATGAGGAAGAGGGAGAAACAAACAACTGATGCTTTTTGTGAAATTCTCATCACTGCTGAACGAAGAGTGGGGTGGCAAGGAATGAAATGACAGGGATTATTCTCTCCAGCTCCCCATACTTCCAAGCAGACACACTTTCAGTTTCTGACATTTAATTATTTTTTTAAGCAAGAGGAAAATCTCAAAGTGATCGACACACAAAGACCTCTACTTTACCATAGACACATATTTTCAATTTTCACTGCTCTGAGCAATGCACCTGAGGTGCTTGGAGAGATCTGGATTGGTAAATCATTTCTAAATCTTTTAAATACAAAGTCTTGGCTCTGGATACAAACTCTTCTGGTATAGGGATATCGCTGATGAGTTAGGTTTGATATAGGGAGTTGCTTTGTGGCTAGAATCCAGCCTGGCAGAATGGATATTGCTTTGTGGACATGATGCTCTTTGATAGAATATATGAACATAGACTGTTTTAAAAAGAAGATATGGCTTTACAAATATAGATTGCACTAGTATAGTGATTGTGGCTGCTACAGAGAATAAGGCTGTATTCAATACAGGCCGTACTGAGATGAAGGATTCACTGTGTAACCAGATCCTCAATAGCACCTTGATATGAAATTGTAGGCTCAATGGATACAGACTGCGCTCCTTGGGCACTGGTTGTGCTGCAGTACAGATGGTCTGTCTCTGTGTGCATGGCTGTACTGTGGCATGGAAGAATGAGTGCAGATATGTATCTAACCCTGCTCTGAGATACTCATGCTTTGGTTTCTTTCTAGCCTTTCATTTCTTCGTTTCTCTCTTTGACGTTTCTATCTTCCCAAGGAGCTGGCAGGAGTGCTGTGTCCTTTTTGGCACTGGGCACCGAATGCCAGTAGAAAGGACTTGGTCAGCTACCATAGTCAGTCACCAAAAGCTGACTGTTGTAGGGGGCTTGAGAACATGTCCATCTTGGTGCTGCTGCAGCATCCTTATGTCTTTTCCTTTACCAGCAGCGTTGGCAGACCAAGAGAGTCTGCAGATCCAGGAATAGCATGTACAGCTATGAGATCACAGGTTTCCAGTTTACACTGGAATTTTCACTTTTTATATTGCTGTTTACGTGTTCCTAAAAGAGCAGATAGTAGTGGTGAAGGTCTGTACTCCCATTGTTACTTATAAATGCTGCACCTTTCCCATTTCTGCCGCTCCTGCAGTGCCAAACATAGACAGAGGAAAGGGGCAAGAGACAAAGTTTCTTCCTATTTCTTTCTTCTCCTTGCTTATATATTTATTTTTCCTTTTGTTTTCCTACCTTCAGACAGTGTAAATAACAGTCACTGCTTGCTCTGTTTCTTTTTCCATCTCTGCTCTGTTTTGTTTTTTTTAGGAGTGGAGGAAGCTTATTTTAGAAGCTTTTTCTATTTTGGGGGGTTCTGTCTTTTTTTTTTTGTTTGTTCGTTTTTGTTATAAAAGAAATCACAGTTTGTCAACTAGTGGGAATTTGGTCTCTCACAGTTCCTCACTGCGTTTCTATGGGCCTCCTTTTGAAGGGGAAGGGCTTTGTAAGGTAACTGAAAAACTGTCTCCTCTTCAGCTTCCACCAGGAAACAAATGGGGAGCAGAAATAAAAGAAAAAAAAATTGTATGAGGCTGTTGATTTTGCTAAAAGGCTGAACAGAACAGTGGGAATTACACACGTTGAGTTTTAAATGCGATATCTCTAGGAGCGAAGCATCAGCAAATGATGGGATACTAGAGCTGATGAGCTGGAGGAAGGAATTTGTCTCGACACTGCCATACTGTGCCAGGGGCATCTCTTTCCCACTTTCTCTGATTCATACCTACTCTGTTCAGTTCGTCAAGTGTTTGTCTCTTCTTTGCCTCCTCTTCAGGCTTGTATTTTTGGATTACAGGAGAATGATATGTGCTCACTTCCTGATTCAGCTTTAGACTCATCAAGAATGTCTAAGGAGAGTGAAATGTGACCAGAGTAGCATCATCAGACGTCAGAGATCAGACAGCTGCTGGCAAACAAAGTAAACCATGTCCAAGAATTATGAGAAGTACAAATGGGACTCTCAGGTAAAAACTTTATCCCACTCAGCTTTCTCTCACATTGGCAGCTGTATGAAGAGGGAATTCTATGAACTCCCAGGTCTTTCCAGCCCTGACCATTTCAAGAGGATCTGTCTTCCCTCTCTGTTGTTCCTCTAAAGGAAAAGACCTCTGGGATTTTTAAGTAAGATTGATAATTTGCTGTAGGTAAGAGATAAAAACTTTTGTCACCATTTTGCTTAGTCAATTTCCTTGGGCTTTCTTAAATCTATCTTAGGAGGTAGCTCTTCTCATGACTGATGGACTTTCAGTTTCTCCGTGCAGATGTTTACACGTTCAAGTGCTAACTTCCCGTGGGCAGCAGCACTTGTTGAAATATGATTTACAGTTCTTTCAGGGTCAGTGTTAGCTCATTTTCCTGAACTGGCTTTGATCTAGTCGTGGATTGGGGCCTAGGAAATCACCCTTACTGAGCAGGGGACAAGGCAAGTGCCAAGGGCACCTCAGCAGAGGACAAATGAGCAAGTGTTAATCTTTTGTTACTTCTTCAGGGAAAGAAGTTACTTCACCTTCAGGGAAACAGAATGGGCCTGGTATGTTTCTTTGTGGGAAAAGATTTGAGTGGTTTGTTGCTTTTTTTCCTTACATGCCACTTCACTTTCTACATAGGAAAAAGTGTGGAGAAAAAAAAAAGAAACCCCAAACTGAATTTACAGAAAATGCTATGAATTTCAATAGCAAGGGAAAATCTATCTATAGAGTTTTCTAGCCTCTGTTGGATGAGATAGAGATTCATACCCTGCTGTATAATTTCACCACCTGATCTCCAGAAACCTGTAGACAGACTCATTCTTTGTGGAGTCTGAGTCTGAAGAGTACTCTGTGAAAACTTCAAAGCTTATTAAATCCTATAGACTTGTTTTTCATAAAGGTCATCGCTTTCTGTGAATAAAATTCCAGTTTATTTCTGAAAGAAAAGGCTATTTTTCACAACCTCTCCACAGTTCAGAAGATAAATCTTCCTCTCCAGTTGAAAGGAACTTGACTTATGAGCAGGCCACTCTTAATCACTTGCTGAGTAAGCATCCAGAGCTGAACTGGAAAGGTGATTGGAATATAAGTGAAGTGGTTTGTATAACCTGGCCTTTTCTTATGTAATAGGCTTGTGTTTATCCTCAATCAGAGAGAGGCACCTGGGGCCTAAAGCACATTTTCCAAAAAAGCCATCATTCTATAGTTACACCTATTGAAGCATATGGAAGGCACAGGTGCTCTGTGAGCAAAAGTTGGCGTCCAGTTCCTTATCCTGGTGAGGGTGGATGAGTTGTAGAGTGTCCAGCCAAATACTCAGAGTGCAAATTGAACAGCGAGGCTGAAAAGAATATGGAAATGTAAGCTGAGAATTCCTGATTTATAGTCAGGGTTGCTTATTATTGATCAGTTATACTGCATGACTGAAACCCAGAAAATGGAATGGGGGAGAAATAAGAACATCAGATTGGCAAAATCTTGGCAGATTTGTTATATTAAGATTTGGAACAAGTGCTGGAACCAGCGCCTTTGGGCTGCCCTAATAACACATGAAGTGACTACCTCAGAACAAACTAAACATAGGAGATGAGTATGTTTCATCTCTGAGGCATAGTTTCTAGCTCACTTACATGTTGAGGGGGATGTAGGGAATTGCTAAGGGGCACATGAATATTGTATATCCTAAAGGCCTTGATCAAAGAAAGTGATTAGGAAAGTGAGGCACCTTAGAACCACTAAGTCATTGGTTTGGGCCTCTACCTTCCTAGCAGCTGTTATTCTTCCCTTTATAACCACTGATATAATTTGATGAATGTCCGATTATTAATTATTTTTATTTGCTGTTTTTCAGTGATGGCATCAGAAATGACGTAATGCTAGTGCTTCTGTTCCTGTTGTTGTATAAGAGGGAGGGCAGATCTTATTTGCTTTACCTAAGATACAGTGGAGTTCCCCTGTTTGGGCAGCACTGGGCTACACCCATTCAATTCAGTCATTTGAGATCTAAAGATCCTGCTGTGTTTCTCAGGGTGAGTTCCTTCCATTCAGGGCCCTGGAATTACAGTGACTCAACAATTTTGCTTGTTTGGTCCAAACCTTAAAGTCAAGAACCATACAAGAGAAGCTTACATAATTTTTTTCTTTATATACACATTTTAAGCATTCTTCACAAACTTTGTGAATTTTCTTCGACCCCATTACCTCGCACTCTGGGATGGAGAAGTCAATCTGCTTCTTCAGTTTCTATGCTTCTAAATCAGCAACTTCTTCTGGGAAACTGATGACAAGTCATCTACTTCCCTTTTCTCTCCTACCCCTTTAAGGCTTTAACAACATCTTTCGTGTTAAGCTTGCAGCAGAGAACAGAGTTTAACTGTACCTCTAAGATGATAAAATGGTGAGATGCTGTGAAGGAAGCCGCCCTCTGCCCTGATTGTACTCACTTCCCACAGCCCATGCACAGATACTGATAAATGGCTGACCCCACAACAAACCTTTATACCCTTTATATGCAAAAGGGAAGATGGAACAGCTGTGAGCAGATGGAGAATGAGCATTATTCTCAGCATCTGGCATTTATATCAGGTTAGGTAAACTGTGAAAGTCCAGTTTGAAATTGTATCTCCATGACAAGTCTAAGCTGCCAAAAGAAGCTGTCATGTGTCCTGCCTTTCCTCTCTAACAGCTGTATGCTTCTGCTGCCTAAGAAGCATGAGTATTAACATTCACTTGGCTGCTCAGGAACTGGCACCACTGAAAATGAACTCAGCTCCCTATTAAAACAAGAGTTCCAGCAACTTGTATTGCCTTTACTGTTGCATTGGTAATTGTCTAAAAAGAGAAGCATACTAAAATAAATACACCCCTAAGTATTGTGGAGAGCAGGGCTAGATTTCTAGTTGTTTGTAACTTTAATCTGTGCCGCACTGACCTGTTCAGTTTACCTCAGTCTCTACTGTCTTGCAGTCTAAAACTCTTGCCTTTATTATTTTCTGGATGGATTATCCTTTGTTCAGGCAACTCTAAACAAATCACCAATTCCTTTAAACTAATTGTTTGATTTCTTTTTTCTTTTTCCAAAGAAATGCAAGAAAGGAAATAGAAATGAAATCCATTCCAATAATGAAATTATCAGCAGCACCAGCTTAAAACTAGAAAAATATAAGTAACAGATTCATTGCGAGTTTGATACCGCTCCCCTGTAGTAATCTGACAGGGAAAGATTCCTATGCCATGGCTCAGGGAAAGGAAAAAATAAACAGGGAACACGTTAGTAAAGTAGTGCCTATCAGAACTAAACGTATGTGTAGCACAGCCTACAGTCATTAAGCACAGTCTCAAATATGAATGCAGGCTGCAGAGTCAACATCAGGTGCCTCTTCTGTGTTACTTATGTGTAGCAGATAAAATAGTAGTAAATCTGCACAGGAACAGAAGAGTAGAACTTGACATCTGTGTCGGAGCAATGTCTTTCTTCATCTCAGAATGCATCTAGAAGCCTGAGCAAGAATTAACTGGGGTGGGAAAGAGGAAATATAGTCATTATGTTAAGAAACGAACTCAGGAGACCCACATTACAACATTAGGGTCTATTTACACTTTCCTCAACATCGGGGAAAAAAGCGGTATCTTCTCTTGGATAATCAAGAGAAGCTCTATAAATGTCCGTTGTTGGTCCATAATATGGACTGAGAGAAAAAGATGGTAGATTGGTTGTTTGCTTTTTTTGGTTTTTTTGGGGGGGTTGTGGGGGTTTGGGTCACTGCAGATACACAATGCTGGAATTGGGAAAAATTAGTCAGTCCAGGACTCTGAGAAAGAGTATGTTTACTAAAACTGTGCAGACTTGTTTCTTAAAGTTATGAAAACTTGTTCGAGTAAGAAGGCTCTCAGTGCAGATATCGAGGGACTTATGTACCGATGAGTGGTAGCTGCTGTCTTCTAGGAACAGGGGAGTTGCAGTGTTATGTAAAAAGAATGTGATCTGCTGTTACTGGGGATGTTTTGCATGTGCTAGTCTTGTTTCTGCTTTTCCCTGAGAGCAACTGTCCGTGCTAGTCAGACAAAAACATCTAAAATGGATTTTCTCCGTGATGGAAACAAGAATAGGTGAATGAAGTTTTATTCGTAATGAGATAAAATCATCTAGTACAGATTTACTTGTCTTTTGGATTCATTTTCATTAGGCATGGAACTCCAGTCATACGTTGGAGGTTAAATCGCTAGGAACCCTTTTCTAAAGCTCTGCTGAGCTTCCATGGGGCAAATGCAGGTGGGCTTCACTTCTTTTTGGATATTGCATGTGAGCAACGTAGCAAGTCAAAAGCTCTTCTGCGAGCATATATTCTTGTTTGGCTTCAATTTCTCTTCTCTGGTTTGTGGATATTGTGCATGATTGGAGGTCTCTGGGAATCCCAAGACTATAAAGTAGGAACTCAGAAGTAATTTCACAGCGAACAGAATTTATCTCATTTTAGCTCTTTTCATATATAGGAGGGTCCAGACTGAGGATCTGGGAGGTGCAAGGGTGGTTGATGGGACTCTTGAAGTGGTACGGGGAATGCATTCCTGGAGTATGTTTAAAAGTAAGTAAAAGTTTGGGGCTCCAGATATTGTGTTCTTAGTTTCTTAAACTGCTTTATCATGAGTGTATGGGACAATGGAAGTTGCAGCAAAGCAATTTTAAGACCAATCTGTACACGTTTTCTGTAGGGGGCGGCTGCATGGTGATTATTTGTATTCTTTCAAACTAGTGTTTACAGAGATGCACTAATGTTTGGTGGGAAAGTATGGAATGAATGGAAGTAAAACGAAAAGAGAAAGAGGTCCACTATTGTAAGCTTTCATCCCTACCTAGCCCTTAATGATGATTTGCCTTTGGTCTTCCAGCTCCAAAACATGTTTGCCTGAAAAGTTTTGTTGAATATACTTCGCATGTTTTTGATAATGTGACTTATGAGATAACACTTCTACAAAGATATATATATATATAAATACATACATATACAAACACATGCGTACACATACATACACCTACACACACTACATATAGACTTAGGAAACTGTATGGCATTATACACCTCCATGCCTGTATGTGGCAGTAACCACATAGGGGAGGTAGTTCAAAATAGCATGTACAGTCCTTTATGGAGTTGTTATTAAACAGAATGTGGTCTTGCCATCCTGGCTGGTGGAAGTGTTTTATTTCTGTGGGACAGGGGTGTTGCGTCTGAGGAAGGATGATCTCAGGAAAGGGGGTGGGTCTCAATTAGACTCTCTGATGGAGAACCTTGGAAAGAATCCTTGTGACTTGGAGGAACTTCCCAGAGTAGACCATCACATACGATTCCTCATTGAGAAGATAAGAAAATCACATGTTCTGCTACACAGGGTTTAAATCTCGTGTGTCTGTTGTTACCTTGAAACAAACTCTGGGCCATTATGATAGATATGATGACAGGATCACATTGACAGGATCTTCTGGTTTAGCAGAGTGAGTTTTCCTGTTACACTGGAATGGCGTTTTCCAGATGAGATGTGTAAAAGTCTTATCCTGGCATTAGTAATATGCTGACACGCCTACTGCAGTTGGACAGAAGTTTCACTACAGCAGGTTAGGACAGGGCATAAAGAGGTGTCTGATTATGGGGTGGCACAGGCACTGACAGTGAATAGCAACACTCTGGTTTCATATTGTATTTTTAAACTGGCACTTCTCAGACTGCCGTCCTTAAAACAGGTTGGGGGAACTGGTTAATCCAGAGGGAAAGGAGCATCTCTGCAATTCCGGTATTCTTGTATTGTCTGCCTCTTCTTAAAGGGTTTGGGGATGTTAGGCTAAATCCAGTAGCACTCTGTAAATTATACGAGTATTCTAAGTTCTAAATATGAAAGGTACTTAATTCCTCATGAAGATATTTTCTTGTGTTTTTCCTTTGGTTCTTTCAGAGTTTAACCAGAGTCACTTGCCCTGTTTAAGGTATACTCTTTTTGTAATAAGGAATTTTTAGCTGATCTTTGCCTTCTGTCTTCTGTTCAAAATTAACTTTCTCCCATTTAACCAACTTTCTCCTACTGGATAAATTCCCACCCATCTTTAGTATGTATGTTTGCATAAATATATTCATTTAGTTAACTGTGACTTAGTTTAACCCCTTAAATTTTTTCCTCCAGTCCCATAAGACCCCTAGTATTTACTTTTTGTGTGTTGTTTGGTTATTGCTGTGGGGTTTTTTTGCTTTTTTCTTTTCTTTTTTTCCCATTTTCTCCAAATGGCATCTAAATTGTCATCTAAATGCAGTGTCTTGAATGAAATCAGTTATTGCACTTGTGCCCCTGGAAAAAGAACATGTCTCCTGAGCTTAGAAATGGTACTTTAAATATAGGAAAATTGTTTCTCTTAATTTCAGATGATGCTACAAAGATGATGTGCAACTACTGAATGTTTGACTTATCAGAACTCTTATCATCATTCAAGTCTAGATACATCCCTCAGTTAAGTACTTATCCCCTGGATTTAACTTCTGAGCCTCAGTATGAACTTTGCTCTGTGGTATCTGTCCAGTGTTTCATCCACACTACCTTCTTATTCATCTGTTTAGACTAGATGGTAAATTTGCTCTATGTTCCTCACATCTTACTGTCTGATGTTATCTTGTATATTTTTCAAGTCAGTAATGAAAAAAGTAAATAAAAAGGGCATAAGGAAATTCATGCTGTACCCCTCACTGGCTCTGCATTTTGCCAGCTATGACGGTACTTTCCATGAGTTGTGCTTCAGAAAATTCATGGCTTCTGCGCCATAAGTTAACAGAAAAAGGAGGACCAGAGATAACACTGGTCTGCTACTTGGTTGGGATGATCATCTCAGAAATAGAGATGCAGAGGAGTTTAATGCTTTCTTTGCCTCAGTCTTTGGCTCTGGAACTGTTGGAGCCCTGAGTTGGAGGACTGTGATCATTGGGATTCATCCCAGGGTACTCCAAGAGCTCACCAGTGTCATTGTGTGACCACTCTCTCCATTATTTTTTAACAGTCTTGGGGATCTGGAGGATACCCAGTCAAGCTGGCATATGTTGTCTCAGTATTGAAGAAGGGTGATAAATAATACCTGGGTAATTACAAGCCTGTCCGTCTCACTTCCGGTGCCTGGCAAAATTATGGAGAAGATTATTCTGAATGTTACGGAAAACACCTGAAAGACAGTGTTGTCACTGGTCACAGCCAGTGTGGGTTCACAAGGGGAAAGTGCTGTTTAAAGAACTGAATTTCCTTTTATGATTGGCTTACCCACTTAGTTGACCAAGGGAAGCCAGTTGATGTAATCTTTTTGGATTTCAGCAAAGCTTTTTATAATATCTTTCACAGTATCTTTCTGATCAAAACGTCCAGTGTACAGGTAGACAAACAGATAATATGATAGATGGAACAGCTGGCTGGCAGGTCAGTCTCAAAGGATTGTAGTAAATTAAGTTATGTCAGACTGGTGTCTAAGGTCACTAATGGAGTTCTGCAGGGCTCTTTAATATTTTCATCAATGACTTGGATGTAGGACTCAAAGCTGTAGATAATACTAAACAGGGAGGAGCTGTTGAGGATAGGAAGGCCTTGAGGCCTTTGAGGATAGGAAGGCCTTGACCAATTGGAGGGCTGGGCAATCACCAACCACATGAAGTTTACAAGAGCAAGCGCTACATTCTGCACCTACAGTGGGGCAACCCTGGCTATTTTTACAGACTGTTGGTCAAGAAGCTGCCCTGGTGAGGCCACATCTGGAGCACTGTGTCCAGTTCTGGGCTGCTCAGTTCAATAAAAACAGGAAACTCCTGGGCAGAGTCCAGCAGATGGTCACAAAGATGGCTGGAACATCTCCCATATGAGGAAAGGTTAGGAGACTTGGGATTCTTCAGCCTGGAGAAGACCGAAAGGATCTCATCACTGCTTATAAACCTAAAGATCAGGATCTGATGGGGCTGGGCTATTTTCAGTGGTGTTAAGTGACAGGATAAGGGCAATGGGCAAAACCTACAACACAGGAAGTTCCATACAAATATGAGTAAGACCTTCTTTACTGTGAGGGTAATAGAACACTGAATCAGGCTGCCCATAGTGGTTGTGGAATCTCCTTCTCTGGAGGTATTCAGCACCTGCCTGGACACTTTCCTATACAACAAACTCTAAGAACTTACTTTAGAAGAGTGGTTGGATTTGATGATCCCCAGAAGTCCCTTCCAACTCATATGATTTTGTGATTCTTTGATATTTATGTGTATGTACGTGTATGTGTGTGCTGACTGTTTGACTGTCCACTATGAGAAGGGGACACAAAGAAAGCTTGCAGTTATAGCCAGGCCAAGTTTAAGCCTTCTATAAATAAAATCTTACATAAAATTTTGCATCATGTGGCTTAAAATAAGAAGGGTTTTTCTCTGAGAACACTAATATTCAGTCATGGATTTTATGCAGATATATTAATTATTAATATGAAGTAATTAATCCGGTACTAAGTTGTTATGAGAGTTGTGCCCAGATCCTTGTTTATGTAGCCACAAACAACTTAGTGTTAGTTGTTACAGTATATTTAATAGTGTGATTTTAATTATACCTTTACTAAGACTGTACTAATTTGGCAAAGAATGATCTTTCTCTCCTCAGCTAATTATTGCCCTGGCTTGTACTGTCTGGCTACAAAACATGCACTTCTGTACAGTGTTTGCATAACTTGTGTGTGTGTATTTATGCAGAGTTATTTTTTATGAACTTTTAATTCTGTCTGTCTCTCTTTTCCTGTCTGCACTAAGTGGTTTTGTCCACTGCGTTAGCAAACTAGAATTTTTTTATTCTGAAATAATGTGTCAACCAAAAAAAAAGTTACGTGGTTCAAGTATATCTTTTTGGTTGTTCATTGGTCTGTCAATATGTGCTTTCTCCTTCATCTAAATCATAACACATTTCCTTGTCATAACTACCCAGTCTTATCTGTTGTATTAGTCTTGCCTTCTTTATTTTTAACTTACCTGTGAGTTTAAAAACAAGACTTCTGCTTTCAAATTTAAATGCCACATAAAAGGAAGACTTCTAAGTTTTGGTAGATTAGAATTTCATAAATAAGTTCATGCACTCATTAACTGAAAAACAGTAATATCCTGTTTTTCTTGAAAATAAGAGGCAAAAGGATGGAGATTTTTAACTGTCATGTTCTTCTTGGAGTATTTCCTTATATGTTGGGTACCACTATGTGCCTGGAGTTGAAAATGCTGAACAAGTTCAACTCCGTTTCAACACTGAGTGATAATGGCAAGTTTGGTGTGACAAAACTTTGTCCAAAATAAGTAATTCTAAGCAACTGCACAGGTTATCTAGGAGAAAAGCAAGCTTCTGTTATTCAAAACAGCTCGAGAGCTTCTTGTTTCTCAAGTCTTGCTTGAGCTTGGATTTTTGAGGTTTGATTTTTTCAATGAAGAGGAGGGTCTCATTGATGAAACAAATTTTTTGGGAGAGTTTCACTTGGGAGAAAAATTATTTCTGTGTGTTCTTTAAAACTTTGATAGGATGAGAGATATGGGTTTTATAGTGGCTGATCAATGACACTTTGTATGTAGGACAGAAGTTTCAAGTTTAAACTTAAGAGACGTATACTGGGATTGCCCAAGAGGGTGTAGATGTAGAATTTTCTTGACAAAAGTGTCTGCTAACTGGATATTTCACACCTACTAAAATACTTGGCATCATCTCAGTGAAGATTTTATTAGTAAAAATGGTAGAGGAAACATCTTCAGACATTACAGGTCATCGTTGTGGTTATGTGTTTTTGTCTCCATCCTGGCTCCCAGTCCACATTCAAGTTGGCATCGTTTTCCTCAGGTGGGTGCATACCTGGAGTGGATCTTAAGTGATGTCTCCACAGAGCAGCAGTAACAACATATACCTTACTGCTTCCCCACAGGGAGCAGTCCAGGTCATTGAAGTTCCTCTGAGACAGCTAAGGGTAACAGGAAGAGAGGAGGTATACATGTGCAGGCATGCGTGTATGTGGCCCTTGTACCCTCATGTGACAAATCTCATGAAACTTTTCAGGTTAGCTTTTTTCTTACTGTGAGCTTCCCAAGCCTTTCCATGTGCATCGTATTTTGTTCCAGCTTCTTCTCCCCCAGCTCACACCCTGTCTGTCATGACTCATGCACTCTGACTTTGACTTAGATTCCATCTGCTCTCTCATCCAGCCAAATCCGTGTTCTTCTGTTAATATACCACAGGAGAAGTGAGCAGAACATGTATCTGTAGTCCAGCTAGAAGTGGCAGAGGTGCACTGACTCCAGCCTCTAAATTCCTCCATCTTACATCAGTGCAATTGTTTCGTTAAGCTGCAAAATGTGGTAAAACCAAGTCTGTAGGGGCTGAATCAGAGAAATTTGTCCTTCCCAAGGATATGTGGATGTTCAGGTCATAATTGGTCTCAGAATATTACTACTCACTCTACATTTATGGATGTCTAAAAGGAATGTTATTTCTCCTCTGCTTATACCAAGGTGTATCACAGTTACCTGGGAAAAACAGCAGTTGCATTGTCTCTTCTTTGCAGCAGGGGAAGGTGGTACAAAAGTAGCAGGGAGGCAGTAGCAGTAGCAACTACAGGCTGTTTTCTGATGCCTGGCTGTTAGAAATGTGCCCCAAACCTCAGGTGGAGGCAGGCAGCTGGTGTGAGTGAAAGACTTGCTTTCATATTGCTACTGGCTTCTTGCAAGGACAGGGTGACCCTCGAAGGAGTGAAGATCATTTCAGACAAAGAAAGGCTGTCCCTACATTGGCACAAACAGAGGAATCACGTAAAAGAATACAGAGTAGGCTACTGAGCTCTTGAATTCAGAGAACAAAAGCAAATCTCTCCCTCTTCAAGAGACTTTAAGAGATTTCACTCTACCAGACTTCTCCATCCATGAGTACTAGAAGAGTGAATTAGTACAAGGTCAGTTCTTAGAATTAAGGCCAGAATTTTCCTAAGGAGACTGGGTTAGAGGTAACTGTCTTTTTGACTTACTTTTGAGACAGCGTATGGAAAACCATCTGTTGAGGTGAAACTGGTCATTCTAAGTCAGATAATGCTTTATAAGTATCAAAGCTCAAAATCCAGGAGAATATTCCCAAGAATATATTCTCGGAGCCTGATTTTTTTCTGTGTTGCTAGTAAGTGGAAACACATACGATAGCCTACTTTGGATCACATCTAAGTGTTCTGACACACTGGAAGTATGATAGAAAGAAAAACAGAATGTTAGAGGAAAGCTGCAGAAGAGGCCAAATTGAATTATGTATGTTTACTGAGAAAACCCCACAAGGACAGTGAGTTAAAGCAACATCTTACCCTGGGATGCTAAGTTTTGCACCCATGATGTTAAGAGATATCTCTTCGCAAGATATGGATCAAGATCTCCAGATCTGCATCTGGAATAGAGGGGTGCCACAGACAAGGTCCCTTCTAGTCACAGCGGAGACATGGGGTAGAGTAGGAGCTAGAATTGTAGGAGCTAGAATTCTCTAATGATATGTATAAATATGTGGAAAGTAAATAGAGAAGAATTACCAGGAAAAAGAGCAGGAGTTTTATTGATGAACCTGTTTCCAAAGCATAGAAAATGTGACTTCCCTCTCCTGTATTTCTTGGCACTCAATATATATATATATATAGATTTATTTTAAGTAAGTTCTTGTATTTTAAGACTGTAACTTTGTAAAAATTCCAGCAGTGGTTTAGAGAGACACATATTGAAATACAGGTGCATACATGCTGTTTTACTTTTCTCTCTCCAACACTGAGGATGCCCCCACCTATGATTTTCACATTCTATTTAAAAATTCAAGAGATGGGAAAACAGAGGCTTTCCTCACTTTCAGTGCTTTTCTTTGAGCCCTGGTTGAATTCAAGACGTGAGATGTAGAACAAGTATTTTCCTTCTACCTGACTTTAGGATATGGCTCTGCTAAAGGTCATCGGAGAAACATCTAACTGCAATTCCACCCAGGAAGATCCCAGAGTAAAAATAAGAAAGAGGAAAAATATTCTAGATGGGAATGTTTTGGGGTGGTGAAGTTAAGAGCTTAGCCAAAATGAGGAACGTGGACAGGGCTGCAGACAGAAGCAGCAGTACGCTTCTTGCTTGGAGGTCTGGTTTTTTCTGGTGCATGCAAATCAGGTGTGACCATAAGGATGAAACCAGTGGAGAATAAGATTTGCAACCCCTCCACTTTCTATACGGTAGACTGAACAAGGGCATCTTATGTCCAGTAATATTAATGTCCTCTTATGGTCCTTTCTGATATGTTGTGTAGACATATAAGTGAAAGCAGAGGCCTTTAACATGAGCCTACCCTTAGTCACCTTGCAGACTACATCTGACACCTGTACACAGCTCAATAACCCAATTGGTATTTGCAGCAGAAAAAAAGGTTCAGTCCTATGTTCCTTCCTCCAACTGAATCAATTCTCTTTGGGGTTTACAGAGAGCATCCAAAAGCTTCTCTTTGAGGAGCATACTAAAGACTGGCTCAACACGATGGGCTATGCCCTCATTCCACCTATAAGGGGACGTCTTCATCCTCATCTTCATCCAGATCAGTGGTGTGTAGGCTGATGTCCTTCAGGATGTCTGAGATGTTTTCATTAACTGGTCCTGTCAGCTCCATCTCTTCTAACTCAGTATCAGTAGCATAATTGGAGCACGGGCCTTCCCCTTCATCATGTAAGTGAGAGGGTTGTGGAGAGTGTGAGTAGAGAGGCAGTGTGTTCTTTGTCCCCAAGTCTGCTGCTTGCTGTGCTGGCACCATGCTGTTGTCCTGCTGGCTCCAGACCTGAGTACCCTGGGTGACCTTTTCACCGCTGATTGAAGTCCGGTTTGTGTCACGGAAACTGGCAAGGGGAGGACGGAGGCGAACTCCGGAGCGTGTGGAGCCCTCTATTGCCTTTTGAAGCTATTAGAAGAGAAAAAGTTCAGGGAAAAATTGATGAAAGGAAGGCTGACTCAGCCCTACCTAGAAGTTCATGGGCTCTCCAGGACAAAGGATTCAAAGATAGAGTCACATCACTGTATAAGTGATGGGGTCCAAGGAGATCATCTTTCACACAGCTACAGTAATTAGTCCACGGTAAATAATAAATCCTGGACTACTGTGACAATAATAGCCATTCAGTTAAGAGGTTTGCTTTCAGGAAAAGGACAAACAGTCTAACGTGCCTGTAAATAACACCTGCTGCTTTCTCTGAAATACAGTCATCCAATCCTTTCCTCTACATAGCTCTCAGAGTGATGAGTCAGAATCCAACACTGGATTGAAAATGGAGCAAGCACATACTCCAAGCTGGATCTCCAACCTGTAAGTGTTTTGCAATGGTCCACAAGACATTTGCAGTTGATTAGGAGATGATGGTATCGCTACTTACCTCTTCCAAAGCCAGCACTCCCTTCAGCTTCCCCATACTGGTTACATAGGCGTGGCTGAGGCCCAGTAATGAAAACAATGTATGTGTCTAAGAGAAAAACACACAAAAAAATTCAGGTGCCTTGAAAACCGGTAGTGTGATACCTGGTGCTAGACTTGGGACTTAGGATTTAGAAACAGGAATGCCAAAGGCATACAAGCCTGGTTACCCAAATGATAAACTACTGCTTCCATTCCCCTTTTGTAACTAGCAAATGTTAATCTCTGGTCCTTCTTTTGCCCAGCCATAGTTAGGAGTGTGTTGATAATGCAGAGCACATTCTCAAAATCACTACTATCCTCCATCTGGAAAGAGATTCATATATAACTTACTGTGCATTTAGGGGCTTGTGCAGATCCCTTTTCATTTCTTTACCATCACAAGACATGGAATCGACTGTAAACTAAGGAAAATGTTAGTCTTCAGGCAGAAGACACTTCACCCTTACATGAATGAAAACCAAACTGCTTAAGTGCAATAAGATCACGATCTGTGATATTTTGTCAGTATTCTCACGCTTAGCTCTCACTGTGCATACCTCAGATAGATCAGTCAGCAGATGATTACCTATCCCTGCTGTTTTCTTGTGCATTTAGGTTGACTTTTGTCTGTTATTTCAGAGTTTCTCTGACAAAGAGAATACTGCTCTTTTTAAAAGGATATATGAAATGTTCTTCATTGGAAGTCTCCAGGTATCATATCATGTAACCTCTATAATCTCAGATACTAGTGGCTTTTCAGATTCCTTCATATATGCTAGCCTCTTCTTATTTTGCTAAAGGCTTGGATCCTACCGCTTTGATAACAGTAATTAATTTTGTGCAAGGCGTATGCTGACAGTTCACATTAAATAAATAATGATTAAAAGCTTGCACTGTGCACTTTTGCTTCAGTAGGCCAATTTCCCTTTCCATTTAATGAAACTCCAATCGTCTGTTACTCCTGATATACTTATACAGGGATTGCTTTTTCCTCAATCATTCTACATTAACTCTGGAAGTCATGTTGTAGAATATCCCAAGTTAGAAGGTACCAACAAGGATAACTGAATCCAACTCCTGTCTCTATGTGGTATCAGCCAGCATTCAAACCCTGTGTTTGAGAGCACTGTCCAAATGCTCCCAGAGCTCAGGCAGCTTTGGGCCATGGTCACTACTGTGGGTAGCCTGTTCCAGAGTTCAGTCACTCTCTTGTTGAAGATACTTTTCCTAATATCTAAACTGAATCTCCTCTGATGCAACTTCATGCTATTTCCTTGAGTCCTATCAGTCAGTGGTCACCAGTATGATCTAGTCAGGTCAGTGAAGAAAACCGTTATGAGATAGACTGGTTTGAAGCAACTTTTCTCACATACTGATAAATACTCTGCACGCTGACAGAAACACCTTGAAGAATCCAGGAGTATTCATTCCAGTGCTGTGCACCAACAAAGCAGTGTGTATCTCCAGGTAATGCCCCCAGGCAGCACTGCATATACTGCTTCTGTTGATGCAGTGGCTGGAAAGTCCTGTGTGTGTCCAAAAGCTCTTTTAACAAATGCACTTAAACATCTTAAACACTAGCCCTTCTTTTCTCAGGAAATTCATGCACAAAGATACAGAAATGAAATTACTCCTGTATTTGGAAGTGAACATTTGCTGGTGATAATTGTAATTGGATGAGGACAATGTGAGTCAGTTGTAGGTAAAGAAAAGGAGAAGACATGTCATAGACGATACTTAATTACAGATATGGTGGACAGAAACTATGCTTCAGAGACATGTCTGCACCCACCTTGTGCAGGGAGGTTCTCTCCACCAGTTGGAAAGGGGAAGGGTCTATGCGGCAACATTCAAAGCACACATCCTTTTCCAGCTCCTCCTGTTCCCAAGCATCTATCTGACAGAAGAAAGAACCATTCTTACAGTATTCAGTAGTGCTGCTGGTTATGTACCCAAACTATGCCCATTCTCCCATTAATCATTTGCCCATCCAGTGTACATTATCCCCCTTCTCTGCATACTATATCACCTCCTTCAGGTTTCCTATTCTTAGAAGATACCAACACCCCGTGTGAAGAGATCAAATTCCAGTACATCTAAGGCTTTCTGGGGAGGGGAAGTTTCGCTCCTTCCTGCTTAAAGAGGGAATGCACATCTTAGCTTTCCTTCCGGAGTGCACCTTCCCCTTGCCTTTAGAAGACAATAGTTCCTTTGTGCAAAGAATGAGGGAACAGCATAGACCCATAGCTATAGGTAAGAAGAGACCTGCAAAGGCCTCTGATCTAAGATCCTGCTCACAGCAGGGCTGATTTCAAAGCTAGATGAGATTACTCAATACCTTACCCACTACATCTAGCAGAAAAAAAATCTCTTAATGGGTAAGACTTGCCTGCTGTACAGATCTAAGAAGAGAATGGGTTTATCTATGCATGGCTTTATGTGGCAGTTACTGTTGTTCTAAGAGTTCAGGAAGAACTACAAATGATAAAGAATAGGCAAAAGAAACACTCACTTGACTTCCGTCCCTTTTAGTCTTACCTCTTCTGGTGTCATTGTCTCAATGACTTCCACTGGCTCCTAAAGAAGAAAATACTGTTTGGTTTCACAGAGTACTGAATAGAAAGATGTGCATAACCTCCTTACACCTTGTGGTCCCCTTTTTATTTCTGTTAATATATTACTAAGTTATTAGATTTTCTTCATACTCATACATCAAAAGGCGCACTCTATACTTAATTTCCTTCCCTTACCAAAAAAAGATGGACTACGTCAGGTACCTAAGCAGGGTCATCTAGTACTGCTTTTAGACATTTTCACATGGAGCCCAATTACCGTCCTAGAGTGGATGGATCTCTCATAGACTCAATATGATATCCACCACACCAGTGCCCAATGTAGCACAAGACAAAAGCTTTTTTTCATTTTTAGCTAGCCAAAAATAGTGCCAAATGAACTAGACTTGCACTTTGTTTCAAGCTAGTGGAAATGGTGTTATTTGCTGGGAAAAAAGATGCCCAGACTCAATCATGATGGTAGCCTTGATACCTGAGCACAAATGGCTCATGAGCAAGATGTACACTCCTTCACAGTAATCACATCCTTTCTCCTTGGAGGGAGTTCCCCACTGAAACTGTCGGAGTTCATGACCATAAGTATGTCCATCATTTGGCCAGATGCTGAAAGGCTCTGGGTAGTAGGCTCTATTTCCATCACATCCCTTCTCTCTCCAGGCTACTGCTAGGCTTTCTGTATCCCTAACCTGGACAGCACTCTGTGTTTCAGGTCGACGGTTGTAAGGGCACAAGAGCTGCTGGAACAGTTGCCTCAAATTCCGGAAACTGTCTGAAGAATAAAAAGAGATGTGGATAAGAGACAAGAGTCAATGAGTGACAAAAATAGAAAGCTCCATGCTCATCTTCTTGCCCAAGGCAGGCTACAAATAGTATGAGGGACATGTTATACTGCACATGACAGGGTTTGGCCAGCTACAGTTCAGCAGTCAGTTTCTAAGACAATGGCTAGGACATGCCAGGATAAATATTTTCATGCAATATCTTTTCCTTAAGGAAAAGAATGAAAACATTACAAAATAGCCCACACTGATGATGTTAACAGATCAGTGTCCCTGAGAAGAAAAACAGAAACAGGACTATTAGGACCGCAAACATGATACAAGAAAGAAACTGCTGTAAGTAAGACTTTCTGCAATATGTGAGAAGAAACTGATTTAAAGGATGAATATGGGAAGGAAAATTGAAAATGACTTCAAATCAAAGCATACCAATAAGCCAGAATTGACACTTCTGAAGGAGTGAGAAGTCCATGGGCTGAGCCAACAGTGTAATTGTGGGAGTGAAAGTGACGTTCAGAATTATTCTAGGCAGGGCAGTCAGAAATTAGCAAATGGGAAGGTATAGGGTTTAGTGCTGTTGTGAACAAGGCTGTACAGATTGGTCAGAAACTATGACAGCTATGAGCCAAACTAAAGATCATGGAAGGGAAAGTCTCATGAAATCATCCCTCCTCCATTTTCTCTTGTGACTCTTTGATCACTGAACACCAGCTTCACACTTAAAGTGTCTCACACTTGTTTTGATGTAATTACTTTTCTGATTTGGTAAGGAAAGTGAGTTGTTATGCCACTATTCTACTGCCCTGGTAGCATAGCATAAAGTGGATTTTTCTATGCTGCAAAGGTTTAGTCATAAACAAGAGGTGTTAAAGATCCAGGATGTGCTATAGGCTATATTACATATTAACATTTGGGTATCTAAAAACATGAGCCAGAACCACGTCCTCTGTATTAATTCTCAAGATTTGTCTGTAGTGCAGTGCTAACTCACTGTCTGCGTATCTCAAGGCACACAAGACAAAAAAAACCCAACCAACCAACCAATGAGAAATTAGATATAAAGTGCCAATATAAGAAAAGTAGAGAAAGCTGACAGAGAACAATTCCTTTCCCATAACTGAGAAGCCAGCACCTTGCACAGACACATACCTACAGCAAGCTTTAAATCTTCCACAATGTCTAACTAAGGTGTGATTGGGGCATGCCAGAAATTATCATACCTGAGAACTGCTGTGGCTCCAAAATTTCAGGCGTTTGTTTAAGAGGACTTGTTGGGCCATTGGGCTCCTCTGGGTGACTAGGGGAGGGGCTTGGTGGCTGAGGCTGCTGTTATGGAGAGAAAATAAGGTCCACCCTATGTCATTTCTTTCTCAGCCTTTCCAAATGCCTTACTGCTTCTTAAGCAGTCTAGTATGCAGCCTCTTCTCTCTCACCTCTGCCTTCTCATCTGTATCATCATCTTCATCAACATAAACGAAAGATTCATGCTTCAGCTTTGGCAGGGTTGCTCCTGATCCCTTGCTGTGTCCATCGTAAGGTGCCTCAGCCAGCTTCTGCTGCATTTGTCTGTGGAGGCACCGTCGCCGTTCTGGGCTGATGTGTCTCTGGAGGAGTGCCTGCAGTTCAGATCGCTCTACAGACCCCAGAAGGATCATGGTCTCTGCATAACAGAGTAGAGAAACTATGAAGTCCTCTCATGGTTTTGAATGTCACTTGCCACACATTGCCTTTTCCTCCTTCTACATTCTTCAAAACATTTTAAGCAGCACGAGCTATAAAAGAGATATTAACCAGCCCTGCTAATTGCTGCTAATATTCTTTGGGGCTGGGGAAAGCTAACCATACCTGATTTGTTCCACTCCTGAGAACAACAGAAACAGGCTCTTTACTTATATTAGATTCCTCCCTGTTGTCAAAATTGCCACACATCTCTTACATTCTATTTCTCATGCTCCATCTTACACATCTGCTAAAGCTGAAGCAATCTTATTTCATATATGATCCATAGCGGAAGGTTTTTAGTACGGTTCATGTTACGTAGTGGGTCACACTACCTTCTTCAAAGTGTGTAATTTGAGAGTTTCTTTGGCTTAGTTGAGACGGTCTTCAGGAAAGACCAGTTGCTTACCTGGTGAGTCCACCAAAGGCAAAGTCTTGACAGTGGTGCTTTGGAGTACAGTTTGCAAGTCTCGATATTTACAGTTGGAGGAGACAAATTTCACATCTTGGACCATAATATCTTCAACAAAGATATTGTATTTGCTGTGAATTTATGGACAAGTTGAAGAGTTAGAATGTTAAAAATGTACAGCAGGTAAGTTCCTCAATGAGTTCTCGATGAAGCTGCTAACTGATCTTCTCTAAGTGTAACCAAGGAGGACTTTACAGCAGTATCAATGTGAATTTTCATTGCAGTTCTATTTCACTCCGTTATCTTCCATGATAAGAGTATTTTTATTTACATGCACATACGCATACATGTTTTTAATATACATACATATGTACTTGTATTATATTTACATCCTATATAGAGAGACATGTTATGTGAATAGCTGATTTTATTTTAGAACCTCATTTCTATTCCACCTCTTTTTTCTAAATACTTTTCCCCTTCTCAGCCACGATCTATTCTGCATTTTTATCATCTTTGTAGTTCTGTCTGCTTTTCATGACCCTTTCTCCTCCAATGGTCTCATTCTCCCCACCTCCATCTCTGCTTTACTGCTGTACCTTATATGATTCCAGCCCAGATCTGGCAGGTAGGGCAACTTCTTCACCTGGATGATGCTATCATAGAGGCTGGGTTGCAGACTCTGGGCCACCATGTTGGCAAGAATGACAGCTACCATCATGGGCAGGATGTGGGAAATTTGACCTGTCAGCTCAAAGCAGATCACTGCAGTGGATACAGTGTGGCTCACTGCTCCTGTCAGAGCTGCTGCACCTTTCCGAGATAGGGTGGAAAAGTTATTGGGAGAGAAGAGGAAAGACTGTCATACAGAAACAGAATATCATGTCAGCCAGGAAGGTTATGGGGATGGGAATAGGTGGAGAAAGAGGAAGACATGAAGACTCACCAATGACAGCATACCCTCCAGGTAAGATTCTGTAAACAATACCATCAAAGACAATCCCATCTGGAAAAAGAGATGCCATGATTTCTCCAATAAGACGTCCAAAAGCAGCACCTGGGAAATATCACCAGCAATTATGGAATTAACACCTAAGGAGCATAAAGTCTATGCTGTCCAGCTGCGCTGGGTAAACACTGGGGCGATTTCTAACAGAAACTAAATCAAAACTTACATAAAAATGACACCAGGACTGAAGAATAACCTTCTGTTACAAAATACAAAAGTTAAACTCAAAGAGGAAAAAAAAAATGTACTAAGATATGACTAAGATATGTAAATACAATTGAATGCTCCTTCTTCCACTTAGACACACCAGGCACAGAGGTATTTATGATTCCCAGACAGGAAGAAATATCTTTTAAAGGACAGAATATTTTGTGTCATGTCAGTCCAGATCACAGTTCAGGACTTACATGCACTCACTCTATGAATGTCCAAAATACTAGTGTCTTCGGCTTATAGAAAAGTGTGGGTGAGATGGACATTTGGAGGTCTTTGGTCTGAGCCCTGTTCACAACATGGCTAATTTCAAAGTAAGATCAAGTCACCTAGGGACTTGACCAAACCCGCTTTAAAAGTCTCCAGTGATGGAGATTCTCCATCCTCTTTCAGGGAACCTTTACCAGGGAAACAATTTTTTCCCGCATGTCAATCAGAATTTCTCATGTTGCAACATGTGCTTTTTGCTTCCTCTTTACTAGATGCCTCCAAGAAGAGTCCATCTACCCCCTTTATGCCTTGCTGCATTAGATGGTGAAGCCTACAGTTAGTTCTCTTCTTGACCTTCTCTTCTGCAGACTGAACAAGCCTGATTTCCTTGGGTTGTCCTTGTTTGTTCTGTGCCCCCCAACAATCTCAGCAGCCCTTCAGTAGACACACTGCACTCTGTCACATTTCCTGTGTGGATGGACACAAAGCAGAATGCTGACTGCTCCAAAATAACCTGTTCCTTTGCCTTGCTGGTTGGGCTTTTACTAATACAGCTTTGTTTGATGTTAGCCTTCATAGCATGGGCATACTACTGATTTAGGTTCAGCTGTTGTCTTCCAGAACCTAGTGGTAGTAAGCACACTTCAACACACTTCATTTAATTTAAGGGCTGTGGATATCTAATGCTGAACTTCATGAGCTTGTAAACAACTTGAAAAATAATAAATCCCTGTATGTCACCTCACTCCCATCAAAGAAGTGGCATTGCAGGTACTTTTTTGAGGTTGTGACTTCTCACTGGCCTTCAGGAGTGAAAGGAGCAACTATTGCTGGCTGTAGTATGAGTTTCTTTGTAGGTGAGGAGTCAGGGAAATGAGATGACCATGACTCAGTGTGCCTTTCCACAGCTTGGCTTTTCTTCTGTAAAATGATGAAGATGTCTTCAGCATTTGGATATGAGAATGTGGACAAAAGCAGAGGCTAAGAGATTGGCATAAGAACTGTAGACCAAGACTGTCATAGGCATCAAGTGATAACTAGACTCCCTGTCCACTTGAAGAAGCCTACCAGGTGCATACACGCTGTCTCTAGTCCTTTCTACCTGTCAGACTCATACATCGCAACATAAAATTCAAACTCACCCAGAACAAAAACAGGCATGAAGCCTCCACAGGGGATTGGCATCGTGGTAGCAATGACAGACATCCAAAACTAGAACAAAGGCAGAGGATGCAGTTGTTAGCGGGACAAGGCCAATGGATTCAGTATTTGAGAATACAAGTCTTAAAGGAGAACAGATGGGTCTCAGAAAAGATGCATTGTGTAGTCCATCCCTTCTTTTATTCAGTGAGACCCTATCTGCTTGCTACACTGTAATCAGAATTACTATAGAACGATAAACTTCAGATGCCTGTCAGAATGTTAGATGGAACAAGCTGTGTCAATCATTAATGCCTATTTTTGGTATGTTGAAATGTTCATCTTATGTTTCAAGGTGGCTTCAGCTCTTCTTGCTCTTAAGAAAAAATAAATCAGCATTTCTGCTATTTTTACACTCTTTGCCTCCCAGAAACCTGCATTTTGAACATCACCATGTCTACCTCTTCCAGATATCAAGTACACAGCATCAGACTTTGTTTAGGCCAAATATAATGTAGTCTTTATTACCAGCCACTAAACACAAGCTTCTGAAAGTCATTCAGCAGAATGCATAAGGAAGATTAACTACAGGACACTGAAGGAGTAAATGTATTAAAGCCAGGAAATTATTCCCTAATAAAATTGCTAATCTTGTATTCAATATAAGCAAAAATTACATCAAAAGATATAAGACTCATTCCAGTAGTAGTGTTGTATTCCATACCTAGCAACTTCTCATGGAAAGAAAAATTTTTAATAAAGGATCAGGAGAACTCTGAGTGGAAAAGGGTTACAGTGAGCTGAGCTTCGTACCTTCATGAGGAAGAAAAGTAGGATGATGATGAAGACACTGACTTTGGGGTGGATCCAGGCAGCAGATTTCCCAAGGATTTGAGGGTCTCCTGTGTATTTTGCCCAGGTGTAGTTATCAAAGAGAGAGCTGATGGCTTCCCGTGGCATCAACTATAGAGAAAAAAAACAAAACAAAACAAACAACAAACAGGGATTAAGCATTAAATTACATTAAATATTCTACCTCTGTTCTAAGGAAGTTGGTGAGAATTTTACTTAAACAATTCGTGATTACAAGACTTGGTTCACATTCTGATTTTCAGGAAGAGACGTGTGATATTACCTGAACTGGTGAAAGGACAATTACTTCTACACATCTTCCTAAATTACTTGCTTAGAAGCTTTTTCAAGTTTTATATGAAGGGGTATCAGAGATCACGTCTCACAGTACAGTCCTTCAGATCAAACTCTTCCCAAATCTTTCTTCTTTCCAAGATGTAAAGTTATTGGGGAACAGGAGAAGGGGAGATTGCTCTACAGAATTAGAAATAATTCAAAACACACATCCCACTCTCACCTCTCCTGCCATGAACTGCCCAAACCCTGGAGGGAAGGTCACAGATGCTATAAAGAAGGTTATGAACCCGGGGTATATGAGGAAGCTGAAAAGAAAGAAAAGTCTGTTAAAATGTAACCTTATATTCTTGTACCAATATCACTTCAGGACTATAAATGCTATGTCTGTAAAATCTCTCTGCTGCATCTGCATCATAGGGAGTTCAGCAGGCAGTAAAGCCATCTTTTCAGTCAGAATTAACATAATGGGGGGGAGGGATGTACAAAATACAGTCTTGACTACACAGAGGCGATGTGTATTTACAACCGCATGGTGACCCACTGTCAAAAGCCAGACTCACCTCCAGCTGTCACGATTATTTTCATCTTTCTCTTCACCCTCCATTCAATTTTATCCTGTCCTAGGGTGGTTCTTCTCCCTACCACACATTTCTGCATGCATCCCTAGTTGCATTAATACTTAGGGGAAAATATTGCCTTATTTTCCATTGAGTTCCTGTCCACCATATTTTTTGGGGAAGTTGTCAGTACAATCTTTATTGCTAAGTCTTACTTTATTTTGTATTTCCTTTCCATGCTGCAATTCAAACCTTCGGATTACTGTCAGTTTCAGCTTTTGGTTCTTGAATATACAGCAATTTCAGTACTGTAGTACATTCTTTATGTATTTGTCTCTATTTTGATTTTAAAAATATATATTTAAGATGTTAAAAATGCAGTTATATTTCAGTTGCTTTCTGTTTCTTAAAATATAAGCAATTTCATTTGTTTCTTTTATAGATTCTAAAAAAGAAATGCCTTTCCAGAAATATGATTGATTATTTTCTAGTTAAGAACATTTCCTTCCCAATCAATATTTTCCTTTCTCCTCTTAATTAATATTATAGAATTCCTTCTAAATCAAGATGCCACTTGAAACTACTGGGGCCAGTTTAGAAGAAAATCCATCTCAGAATATACTATATTGATTTTTGCAAATATCTCTCTCTGATACAAATTCAGTTTCCCCCATTTTTACAACTTTATAACTGAAATAGTTCTACAAGCTTCTAGAAAGTATTTGTTACTATGGATTATCAGTAGGGTACCAAAACTGAGTTGCTAAGGAGAAAATATTCAAAGACACTCACTATTTGGTGAGAAACTGGCTTAGAGCTGTAAGACGCCGGATGCACAGGACCACTTGGCGATTGATATAAACAAAAAATGCTCCAAGGAATCCTGAACATATCCTAAAATAGTGGAAATGAAATAAAATCACACCAAACCATTGCAAACATACAATCCACCAACTGAAACCCAAGCATTTTTTCATCTACAGTTATTATGATGTCTTTTAACTTAGCAACATGTGGCAACTCGACCAAAACCACTGAATACTTGATGAAAGGGAGAGATGGTTTTGGACCTCTTTGTCACAAACTGCTATTTTACTCTTAAATTTTCTCTTGCTTATAGACTAAAGGATGTCAGGATGTGATGACTAACTCCACAATGTAGTATGGTCGCACCTTATTTCTAGCTGATCCCCCTCCTTCTCTTTTCTGTGCCCTGACCTACGAAGGCTTCCAATGATGCCTTGCACAGATACACACATGCAATATATCAGTGAACAAATGAACCATGACTGTGGGTAATACAGATGCAGTGTGATATTAGCTGTTATTCTGTTTTGCAAAAGAATTACCAACAGAACTTACTTGATATCTTTTGTAGAGCAAGAAACCAAGTTCCTGGTAACTTACCCTATTACAGCAAATGCTGGCAGCTCTTGCAGATCAAAGGGGAAATCCATGCGAAAGTTAGTTCTGAATAGCGCTGTGATGGTAACTGTGAGAGAAGAAAGAGGTAGAAAAGGAAAGGGAATAATGAGGTAAGAAGTTAAAATGCCAGAGAAGCTGTAAGCAGAGACAGGAGAACTAGTTATATGTGTGCCATTGTATGCTTTCATATGACATACAACATTACAGATATGCAGATTGCTTTAATTTTAGTAATCTCAATTTTTAAACACTTGCAAACTTAGCACTCTTGATGATACAGGATTGTTTTCAGAATACATACATATATTTTCGCCTACAATCCCAGATTTGTACATGCTTTTCCTTTTTTTTTTCTTCTACCATCTATTGTTTATTTAGAAATATTGACCAGTATTATACTGCATTATTGCAATGCTTTCCATGCAGTCCATGCCATCGCCACATCTGCTTGGAACTCTGGTAGTTTTATCTCAATTCTTTTCTGCAGTAAGATGGCAAATGCTTGCCTAAGCAGAAGAGTTACCTCACAGGCTCTGTATGAATGTGTAATAGTTCAGATGTTCCACATAAACATTACAGGTAGATATGAATAGTGCGCATTAAGGAAAGCAGCTCCATCCACTTTCAAGTACATTAACTACCTCACAAGAAGGCACTGTTACTGAGTGATAATAGTACCCACACAGGAGACTAGTGCCAAGACATTATTTTACCTCCTAAGTGCACAACTGCTGAGAGCAGACAAGACCAGAGACTGTGAAGATATCAGAGAGAGGTCTGAGAAACTGCTGCATGAACAATAACTGAAAAGACTCCTAACTGTTGTAACAGGAGGAAACAGGAAAGAAAAGGCATAAGAGTTACAGCAGGCATGATGAAGGACCATAAAATAATGAATTAATGGTCTAAGCAGAAGTTTCTAATTTTCTGATAAGGGATTCTGGCAACAAAAACACAGCAAATTCAGAATCACGAACAAAAAACCCCACATTTTTCATAGACAATTTCATCACAGAACACTTTAGTCCAGACAGTCACTGAAGCAGAATGTAGAGAGCCATTCATATTGGTATTAAGGCTGCCTGGATGATTCTGAAGAAGGGCAGGCTAGATAAGATGTTTCAGGATTAAGCTAATTTCAAATGATTTGAGAGATCAGCAGGGGCCTACAGTAGATGAAGTGAAGGACTGGAGATTATCTACTGTCATTTGCCTCCTTCTATTTTCTCCTGGAAAGAGAGGTAAATGTTTTTGTGACTGGTTGAATAACCCATAATATGAAGCAGTGTTTTGCAGGCAAAGACGTAGTTCCTTTTTACAATCAGAGTATAAAGTATCATCACTTTCTATATTCAAAAAGAATATTCTAGGCAAACAATGTTGTAGCACGGTAAAATCCAACTCCGCGATGTCAAGAGAGAGTAAATTACCGCAATCTTAAAATGGGAAGCGCCCACATGGAGCTCAGATCAGTAAAAGAAATACAAGTGTAAAAATGAAGGATAAAGGCATTATAAGCAAGCAGTTTGCATATGAATGGTAACCTTCTATATCAACTGGAACCTCATTCTAGCAGTATCTGAATTGATTTCTTGAACACACACTTGGTCCGTGCTATTTCTGTCTGCACATGTGTTGCCCTGACTCCTTTCAGTTGAAACAGTTATTTGTTCGTTTGTTTGTTTTTCCTATCAGAGTTACAGTTGAAGATAGCACAGTTGGAACTTTTAGTCCTTGGGACCTTCAGTCAGACCCCACCAGTTCTGCAGCCTTCTAATCATTTCATCAACTCAGTTTTCTAGACTACTGCTTATTCTCTGTGCATCTAGTCAAGAGATGACCAAACCAGACTGTGGTGTTTCCAGTGAATTGCATGCACTGCAATATGTATTACCCAATTTGTGGTGGGATGTGTTTATAATTGCAGCCTTGATATTACGCTGACTAAAGGCAAAAATCCTACCTCAGGACCCTTCTTACTCGATTGGTACTCATACACAGTCTTTTTTCAGTCATATTCTGAGCATACTGGGATAAGTAGCATTATACATTTAGTAATATGAGATGCTTTCCCTTCTATTTCCTTCTCTACTGTTAGATGTCCACTGTCATGGCGGAAGCCTTAAACACCCTAAAAGCTGGGGGCTTTGAGAAAGATAAAAAAATTATAAACAACAACATTTGTACAAAGACAATAGGAAAGAGTTTATCTTACTTGCATCCTTGTTCCAAACAGCAAGGACTCGGAAAATGAAGGCACTAAAGGTAGCTGCAAAGAAACCTCTCCAATAATTACGCACAGCAAAGTAAGTGGAAGTGACTTCAATGCTGAAAAGGACCCCTAGAAAGAGTTAGAAAAGCAGCGAAGTTAAAATCAAAAGTGCAGTGATGGAAGGACAAGAAATACTTCTAGACAGTTCCTCTAAAACAGTGGTCTCAATATTTCTTTGATTGTGTACCCCTATAAACATTTTTGTCTGCACATATTTGTTTTTAAATTGTATATGTGCAATACTGTACTAGTATGCTGGGTACTTTATCAAGCATACAGTAAGATAAAAACTAAAAACAAAAAGATGATAAGACAAGGAACATTTTAAGAGTCATTTATTTTATTATTTAACTGTAGAAAGAATTACTGCTCTCACTAAAAACATTATTACTAATATTTGTTCTTATTTTTGAAAACCATGGTTTAACACTTAGTTACACAACTTACAGTTGTAAGTTCAGTTTATATCCATACTTAGTTTTTATGGCTATCATCAGAGTTAAAACAGAGCCCTCACAAAGACTGAAATGGGAGAAGCGTAACTTTGGCTGCACTTAATAAATTAAAAAAAAAAATAAAATAAAAAATATAATATCTTCTGTGTTAGGCCTTTCCTTCACGCATTTCAATACTGAAACAGAATCTAGCAAATACCAGAAGACATGGTAGAAACATCTGCACTTTTATCCATTCAGCTGGGTAGGATGAAATGCTTTCCAATACTCTGACAGCAGGTGAATGAGTGAGGGCATTGCTGTCAACTGTGTGATGTGATATGACAACCAACCTTCATCCAGGACAACTCACAAAATGCATGTGACATGTGGCCATCTGACATATGGACCAAGTGAAGCCACCGGCGTCAGCATGTACACTGAATACTCGTAAACCTTAATTTCTTTCTTCTTTTTTATTTTATTTTTATTTTTATTTTTTAAATATAGAAAATAAATATAAGTAGATATTCCATCATTTTCTTCCCACAGTGTAGTAGATTGTTTTGCAGACCTCCTGACCCTCTGTTTGGACACAACTATTCAGAGGAGCTATCACCTCTTGCCCTTAGAAAGATGACACATGTAAAATAAAGGCTGTGTAGGAGGAGTTTGGGAGACTGGTGGCACTAAAGAATCATAGAATTACCCAGGTTGGAAAAGACCTTGAAGATCATCAAGTTCAACAGCAATTGGCATATTTATTAAAGGCAAGCTTCTTCATTTAAAGTATACGACAGATCAAATATAGGGTGCAGGAAATGGGGAAATGAGAAGTGGACTAGGCAGGAGATGATTTAGGTACCTGAGAAAAAGGAAACAGAACAGCCACTTGCCTCCAAGTGGTGTCCCAAAGCAGCAGCCAACCCCCACAGCACAACCCACAGTCAGGACATCCGTGTAATAGTATGGCTGCTACTGGTAGAAGAGACAGAGAGAGACAAACAGGAAGAAAGAAAAAAAGGATTGAGTGAGTGACAGAATTAGCAGGTATGGCTGCATACTGTCACCCAGCTCTGTCACTAATCTCACATCATCTACATTCTAGATGGCTGCAAAATATTCAATGACAGATTCTATGTGGTACGAGACAGGAATATACTTGGAGTCACATATTCAAGACATGAAGAGAAGGCAGTGTCTCATCTTTCATTGAAACACACACATTTCTGTCACTTCAAAAGGAATGTTTCATGAGAGATTGGAGCACACGTGTGTGTGTTTCACTCTCTCTTTTACTTTGGTAGGGAATTTCAGGTTGCACATGTGCTAGTGTTTCAAAAGAGAAATACTCTCTGAGTTTGCATGCACAGGGCACAAGTATATCCAGACCAGGGTATTGACAGTGGCTGGAGAGTGAGTGGGTAACAGATCATCTACTAAAGGATTGTGCTCTCCTGGTTAAATCACTAAAATTGTAAGCTTATAAGCAATCATTGAGACAGCTTTGGAGAACATAGGGAGAAAGAGGGTCTTCTTCCACTCCCTCTAAAACTTGGAAGTGCAACTGAAGGCCCTGCCATACCCGAGAGTGATGACGAACCTTAGGGAGCAGATAGGTTTTGTTTCAAGTTAACTAAATTCTAGGTAGTGTCTAATATAAAGAACAACACAGATAAACACCTGTGTATTTGGTACTTTCTGCTATTATGTGTTCCTGAAGCAGTCTGTTATGACTCCCACAGGAGCAGAGTTTTGAGAAAGGGCGTACATTGGCATTCTGAGTAGTCAAGAAGAATTTTAAGGGTGAAGGCAATGAATCCCTACTTACCTGAGAAAGTATTTGAGCCTCAACAAAGAGGTTTATCAAAGCTATGGCTGCATAGCCCAACAAAAAAGCACCATAGATTATACTCTGACCGATAAGAGTCTTCCTACATTTACAGATTTGCCTTAGGTCACCTTTGAACCCTATTAATACCTCTGTGGCCTTACACATAATCATGTCCAGAATGGGAATGGGTTTCAGTTCAGTGTCTAGGACAGTGTGAGAGTTGTGTTATAGTCCATCAGGACAGTGACTAACAGCTTGTAATGACGGGTACATATTACATGGCCTGCAGTATAGCAAGAGGTAAGTAGAGCTGTTTGAAAGTGCAAAAAGCCTGATGAAACAGTGAAAGAACAGTGAAAGATGTCAAGATTCAGGCACGACATGGTATTACTCATACCGCCCACAGAGAACAGTCCATGGCATATGGCATCCCCCAGAGTGTGTGAGTGTGCCAATGCTGTGTAACTTAGGAGAAGCCAGAGAGAATAAAACAAGCAGACAAACAAAGAGTACCAGAGCACACTCAAAAAGCAGAGCTGGGCATCTTTTTCTTATAAAAGGCCAAGCTGGTTTTCCAACCCCATTTTGAGGGTTCCTTACTAAATACACAGGGTGGTGTTTGCCAGCAACAACCTCAAAAAACTATAGTTGAAATTATACCCTGGACTTAGATCCAGAGAATGGAATTCTGCAATATGTTGTGATTTTGTAAGAGGAAATCAACTAGGGCTGTAAAAATAATGAATTGAAAGTTATCATACTTATACTACGGTGCTGTCACAGACTCACAGCAAGTTTTAGCCTGGAAGGTTAAACCAACCAACCTTTGCCAGTTGCCTGCTCAGAGTTGCACTACCTCCAAGGCTCAAGCAGGGTGCTCAGGATCTTGTCCAAGTGAGTCCTGAACATTTCTAAGGGTGGGAATTCTCCAGGTCCTCTGAGCATCCATACAATTACTGAACCACCCTTGGGAGAGGGGAACAACTTCCTTACACAAAATTACAATTTCCCTTGTCACAAGTTGTGTCCTTGCCTCTTCCACTGTGCCCCTCTCAAAAGAGCCTGACTTTATCTCCTCCATAATCCTCTAAGTGGCTGATGGCACCAGCTACACATCTCCTGTTAGCTTCTTCTACTTTATGCTGCGCAAGCTCAGATCTCTCAACCTCTACTCATACATCATTATTCCAGCTTCCCAACCATCTTCTTGGCCCTGTGACACCTCTTTTACATTGGAAATGCAAAATTTTACATACTGGTATTTTTGTTCTCCAGTCCAATACTTAAGGCATAAATACATTAGATTCCTGCTTATCACTCCTGGTCATTCTTGTCATCATCTCCTGCCATTAGATGATGACATTTATGTTAACTTTTCTTTATTATTATTTCCTTACTTCTGTTCCCTACTGCATATTTATTGATTTGCTGGACAGACCTTAGGACTCCCAGAGTGAGAGAACAATGAATGTTTTTCATGGTAGGAAGAGACTGAGCAAAATATGTTATTAGAAAAGTTAAAGTTGTCACTTTAGAAGTTTGCACTCAAAAGCTGTCACTTTCCCTTTGGACTTTCCAGGATCATCCTCTCCCTTACTTTCAATGCCACTGGCTACATGATTAAAGAAAGAACTCATGGTCCTAAACAAGCGAAGAGACATCTCTGGAGAACCTGCTTGAGAACAGGAGATCTCACAGCAAGAGGCGGAGTTTTACATTAAAAGTCACAGACAGGAAGTCACTTGCCTCCAAGAAGAGCCCCGAAGCAACATCCAACTCCAACTGAGCAAGCCACCATCAGGAGGTCGAGCTGCCTGTGCACATTCTGGAACAGAGAGGGCAGCCAGAGAAAGGCATGCTGTGGTTAGAGGGAGCAAAGCCAAAGGGTTAGGATCCAGAACAACAAAACAAAGCAACAGCCAACAGCAGATTCAGCCACTGCTATTACAAATAACAGGCTCTACACACTTTAGTGCAGCTTTTAGTACACTCAGTTGGCCTACAGTAGCGAGATTTGATCCTTATGCACATACAGGATCAAGTGAAACAGCAACTTCTATTGTTGTATTACAAAGCCAATTACTGTTAGGAGTTTGTAAAGCAGTTCCTACATATAGCTATAGATGTGGTTAATAGTGGATGTGGGTTTTTGTTTGTTTTTTTTTCTTTCCCAAACACTATTTGTCAATACATCAATCAGCCAGCAGAGGCCGTTTTGCAACAGCAAAAGCCTAGAGGCAGTGTCAGTGGCTATAATTAGTAATGCTCTACACATCCTACCTTAAAGACAAATTGATCTTTATCCACATCTATTTAAGGTTCTTGTTTGTTTGTTTGTTGTTTTTCTTTCCCACAAATACTGATCACAGTGCAAAGGAACTGACACTGTGAGACAGAAAACTTGTGAAATGCATGTCCTCAACCAGCATCTGCGTCATGGGGTAGGTAACACACAATCGATCCTGCAGTTATTTAGTTGTATATCTGGCATTGTACTACAGTCTTCTTTGGGTGCTATCTTTCTGCTTTAAAGCAGCAGAGTGAACTTCAATCTGTATGTTCCCTCTGTGCATAGAGGCCTATCAGTGTGTCTTAAGAGTTCAGCCCACGTAAGAACTGAATGCCAGAGAAATGTGTCTTACCTCGTATACACCACAGAAAATTGACATAAACTTGCTGAGTACTGCTGCACAGATACTGGCAATATGCACAAAAGGGCCCTGCAAGAGAAGAGGAAGAGTCAAATTAGAAAAAGCTTTTTTTGGGTTTTTTTGCTTTTTTTTTTTTTTTTCTCCTACAAAGGCAACTCCAAAACTAATTCCTTGGTGTGGCAGTGGAGGTTGAACCTTCTGGTTAGGTGGGGAGGAACCTAATGAGGCAAGTGAAGAGTTCTACACCTATGGAGAAACCAGCACTGGAACAAGCTGCCCAGGGATGCTGTGGTGCCTTCCTCTCTGAAGATTTTCAAAACTCATCTGGATAGTTCTCTGCGTAACCTACTGTAGGTAACCTGCTTCAGCAAGGGGCTGGAGAAGATGATCTCCAAAAGTCCCTTACAACTCCTATGATTCTGCGCTTCTTTGAGTCCCATTAATATTCTATTAAATTTTGTTGACAACATTTAAAAAACTAAAAAATAAAAAATTTTGTTAGACAGAGGGGCAATATGACAAAATGGCATCTGACACAGAAGTGCATACAAAGCCAAAGAGTGGCACTGAATTCCTCCATGCGGAAAAAATGGCACCCACTGACATTCATTGATGCTTGCTGAATGTTGATGGAGACCAAGCTCGGGATGTGAGCACAGTGAAGCTGTGGGTGGTGCATTTCAGCAGGGGTGACAGTGACATGGAAGACAGGCCATGTTCTGGACGTCCATGTAGATTTTTACAAGTGTGGCATGCAGGCTCTTGTTCATTGCTGGTGAAAATGCACAACTAATGGTGATGACTATGTTGAAAAAATAGCATTTTGTAGCTGAGAATTTGCTCTGTCAAATAGTGTTATTGTGCTCTTTGTAGCTGTTTTTGTTTTCATGGAAATAAATAGGAGGCATTACTTTCAGAGCTACCTATGTATATGAAGCTTTTCAAAGTAGAAGGAAATGGTTAGTGAAAGATAAGTGCTGCTGGGAAAAAACAGCTTTAACAAGAGGAATGGTGTTAAGGAAAAGGAAACATTTAAAGACTCTTGCATTGACAATTCCTTCCTAGACCCTGACTCCTACTGCACATGAACATAGCAATATTTACCTCTTTTCCAACAGGCATGCCACTTCCAAGCCCAGCTGTGAGACCCACAACTTTGGCCACAAATGCTTGGAGAGTGAGATATTCCTTGAGGACCACTCCCCTCATAATTGTCTTGAGTTCTGGGATCCCAGACCCTGAAAACAACAGAGCAGAGGATATAGAAAATCCAAAGGCAAGAGGAATAAGAAAAAAAGAGACAGACAGAAACAGATCTTGCCATGCCTTCTACCCTCACCAACAGCCTGTGGAGAGACGAGGTGGCAGAAGATGGCTGCAAACAGTATGAGAACAAGTGGGTATGTTACCCACACCAGATACTGCAAAGGAATATTCGGGTGCATCTCTCTGTACATCCACTTGTAGGCTGTAAACAAACAAAGAAGTTGTCAATAACTACAGATGCTCCAATCAGTTTGGTAAACTTTAAAGAATCACAAACAAAAGCCCTCACTTGCTAAACTTGCCCATACTAAATCTCCCTCAGAAATACTATCTAAAAGTCTTAATTTTCTAATAGGATAAAGCCTTGTTACATTTTAACTACAAGATCTCGAATAATACATGCATTCTGCAGGAATGGATAGAAGCAAGTCTTTGCTATTAGACATTATTCAAACCTATGCCATAGTGTGGCATTGGAAGAGCTGTGTTACTTTTACTTGCAAGAATGAATTTTTGTGCAGGATCTTTTCATTTAGCAGCTGGAGGGTGTTATATGGGCCCTGAAGGACAGCAAAGTTATTGTCCTTTCCTCCATTTCAATCACATGAAAAACTGTTCCTTCAGAAAATCTACCTCAGAAGGCCCTGCTTACAATTCACCTTCTAGAGCAGCTGCATGAAGGGAGCAGTGCCAGCTGTTACAACATGTGCCTTGTGCACGCAAACACAGAGGGCGTTTCTTTTTTGAGACTCTGGCACATGTGCAAGCTGAGATTCCTTGCCAAAATAAAAGAGATGGAGTAAAATATACACATGCGTGCTCCATGCTCCTAAGGATTTTGCATAAAGCATTTCTTCTGAAGTGCAATTAACAGCATGTTGGCAATGCTGCACATATGTATGTGCATGAGAATGGGAGGCAAGGCCGCTGGAAGATTCTGTAATGTTTGAACTTGAAAAGGGTATGGGAACCAGAGGAATGATGCAGAGAATTTACATAAGCCAGTGATTGTGAGATCACTGTTTAAAAAAAAAAAAAAAAAAAAGCTTAAGTAAAGCACTATTGTTCCATGTAGCAGAAAACACCAGAGCAGTGTATAAATAAAATTTGAGAAGAGCAATAATGAGGATAAAGGCAGAGAAAACTGTATCAAGAGGACATCAAAGAGCCCTTTCCTCTCCCCACCCACCATATGCTCAACAGACCTAGGGAGGATGGCAAACTGTATAATAGGAAGGGCCAAAGTCACACAACAAGAGAAGGATAGAAACCGAGTAAAAATAATGGCTTATCTTTGAATGCTCCCTGCCCACTTAGAAATATTTCCCTATCACTCCTTTAAAGAACCTTTTCATAGTTAATCTTCTCTCTACTGTATTGCAAATATTTCAGTCTTCCTGAGGTATTGATGATTTTAAAGGAGGAGGAATGTTGGCCACTGGGCTTTATAAAATTTTTATATCATCTACAGTATGCTTTTGCAACACCTGAATGAGACCCACCCTGTAGGCTCTTTGCGCTGGCATAATCCATTCCCCAGCTCACCAACGCCATGACCAGACCCAAAAGAACCAAGAAAATCCAGTCCTCTCCAAGCTTCCTGGTGACATATTTCTGGATGCGTCTAGCACAGTCTGTGGAGAAAAGAGAGAACCAGAAAAATGGAGGCAACATAGATGAAATCTGTGATTCTGTATTGAGAACTGACCACCAAAATAATGTATTTGAAAGAATTATGGGCTTGGTGTATAAGGCCTGATACCCATCCTTTCCTTGCAGTCTTCCAAAATTCTTTGAAGTTTCAAAGTCGAATAAATAAAGGGACAAGATAATTTAACCTCTTGTGCACTAGCAGTAAATACATTTTCACTCCTGTCACAGAGATCTGTTGTGGGAAAATAAAAAGTAATAATTTGGAGGCAGTTATTCCTACAGCTAGCATGCAAACACCTTTTAAAACCAAGATGGCTTCTCCTTCCTTCTCTACTTCTTCCCTATCAAAGTCTCCTTGCCTTTTTGTCTTGCTTAAATTCCATCTCTCTGGCTGTTCTACTCAATATCTGTTCACAAGGATAAATCTTTCCTACCTTGGCATTTGGAATAATGTTCTTCTTTTATCTCTACTTGACTCTCACGTTTCAAGGGTCTTTCGCTGTTCTTTTGGGCCTGCTTTGTATTCAATAGTTTTGCTGCATCCTTTTCAGCAAAGTCAGTTATCTGGTCTGTGTATTGTCCATACAGCTAAAGGAACAGAAAGCAAGAGAGAGCAAAACAAAGATGTAAGGCAAATGTTCCTTCACAGGTAGCATTAAAATGAAAAGGCATATTTACTAACAGTCAGAGGTGTAGACTCGAACGTATTCAAGCAAGGAGACAAAGACACAGAAAGACACGGACAGAGGCAATTCATTATTTTCCTCCCTGGTTCCCTCTTCTCAATCTCTCTAGATCTTTGCATCCTCTTTTGGTGGTACAAGCTATGATAACAGAACGCTAACTGCTTTCTAAGATCCTCAGAATAAGGAGGCTCAGGCCTGAAGGAGAAAGATTGGGCAGACTTTTTAGAAGTACAAAAGAAGGTCAAAACTGTTCACATGAGACTGCCAGTCTTCGGGCTGTCTTCAGCAGCACTGCAAAACAACTCTTAAAATTTAGAGAGGTATCACACTACTAAAAAGGTTGCAGGAATGCTCTGCATCTGTTCACTCTGCTGCCAAGGAATGCTTAACAGGGTATGCAGCCACTGCTGGTGTCTTCTGTGGAAAAGAAGAAGCATCAGCTCACAAATAGCAGAGGGTACCACATAGCACCTCCCGTTATCTACCCAAATCATTCTATTAAATCCCAATATATCCCTAACTCATCAAATTTTTATTTATTTATTTTTAAAAATTGCCTAACCTAGCCCTTGTCAGCAGATACTAATCTTGAAAACATTTCATATTATGCAATTCACAAGCAGTTACATGAGCTTGCCAACAATGTTTCTCACATGGATCAGCGATAAAACTGTCAGTTGTGCCAGCTTGTCAAAAAGAAGAGATGTCAAGGAAGCTGGAAGGATCCTGACTATGTCCGTCAGGTTCCCCCAGAAGTAGCTATTCCCCCTTATTTTTTCATAGTATATATGGGGAAGATGTGAATTTGAGAAGCTGTGAACAGGTCTCTTCCCTTCACTTGTCATTCTACGTACAATGTCTAATATCAGTTTCCTCCCTGATGCAGAGCCTGTGATCTTGGCAATTCCCACCTGCTAGAACCTGCTTCCTCCCAGTACAACACCTACTTCTCTAAGACACTTTAAGTGGCAAGAAGTCAGCAAAAAGTCAGACACTTCAGCTGGAGAATGAAAAGACATTTGAGATATGGAGCTCTAGCTTAGGAGATGATTCTACCTTTTCTCTTTTCTAATTGACACAGGAGATGTTGCTCCTATACCCTTGGAATTTCCATTAATTGAAATATCATCAGTAGAATGGCAAGCAGATAACTTATTTGGAAGAGAATTTCAAATCAGATAGATTTGGAGACTCACAAAAGTTTGATGACTAGAAGGCACCTCTGGGGGGTTTCTCTTCCAGTCCTTATCTCACAGTATGCAAACTCCAAGGCCAGTCAGAACATTCAGAGCATTGTATGGGCAAGTCCTAGTCACCTCCAAGGGCAGAAATTTCCCAGCTTCCCTGAACAACCATTTCAGTGTCAAACCAAGTTATATTTCCAGTTGCCAAACAGGACTGAAAGTCCTAAGTAGCTTATTTGCCCATATTCCTAAGACACTTGAACTATGTGCAACAGCTCCCTTTAAAATCAATATTATATTTTCACAGAATATGCATGTAGGCTTTTAAATCATCCTGTTCTTATGACATTTTGCCTTTCATCCAATCACTGTGCTGGAAAATTATATTTTATTTAATTACTAACCCAATTATTATCACCACAGTCTAGCCAAATTAATTGATACATACTCTTAGTACTGAAGAGTGGACATGCTCTGATTTCAATAATATAGGCAGGACAGTGAAACACCAAGATGAAGGACCTGCCAGACTTCATATAAGCTATCACATAAAATCCAATATCAAATAGCAGATTAATCCCTGTTTCTCTCACTGTATCTATTTCTGGCAGCAATGCCAAGCACCAACAGATTTTATACATCTTCACACTGCTTCAGCTAATTTTTCATTGCCATGAAATGCTCATGAGGGACTGTCTTATACCAAATGGAGCTTAATCCAAATTATGAACTACCTTGCCAAGTATCTTGTTCAAATTAGAGTCCTCCATCTATTCAGATGGAACAGTTTACGGTTTGTATCTGGCTGGAAAATTATGAACTCAGGATGTGAAAGAAAAAGAGCTGGTCTCAGGACATAAAGATGAAGGTTTTTTCCTGGAGGACAAATCGGTTTTAGCTCACTTAAAGAATGCTTCATATACATGCTTTGTTTCTCTGGGACTCTGGCACTGCTTCAGACTGTAGTCAATAAATGTAGTGCTTACACTGCTGTGTTCCTCTGATCCTTCCTCTTTCTGAGCACCAGAAAAGCTGGAGAGAGTTTAAAAATATATCAATTATCACTTGGAGAGCTGAGACAGAGAAGGTACTATTGTGTCCAGGTTGGCTAAATTCTGAATGAGAATATGGTAACAGTGCCAAAACCACCAAAGATATAAATACTGCTAAGGATGCTGTGTGTGGGAGTGGGAGGAACATCATTGTTTAATGGAGGAAAAGTCCTCAAGAAAGTTCTCACAACCTCGAGACTTTTCTGACAGCTATTCTGATGCTGAGCACCTACTAAAATCTTCACTCCCCGCTCAGTCCATACCCTACATTATTTCCCATTCCATTCAGACTCAGCAATGTATTCTCCACAACAAACTCCCTTCCAGCACCGCTAGTGCATGCCGCTGTTCCTGGCCATTGAGTCTGCTATGGGCTCTGCAGTTCTCTCTACCTGAAGGGAGTGAGGGCTGGAGAGAAAACAGAGCCAGACTTCTCAGAAAGGCACAGAGAAGGACAGCAGGAAAAAGGCAAAACTTGCAACAAAGGTATGTTTGAATGTGTAGAAAGAAAACCTGAGGGTGATTCAGCATAAGAACAGATGCCCAGACAGGGTGGGCATCTTCATACTTGGGAATATTCAGTACTACCTTAGATAAACCCTGTAAACAAGGCACTGGGCTAGAGAACTCCAGAGGCCCCCTCAAGTCTTTTTATGAGTCTGTTACTCTCTAATACTGCATTGCCCAATTAACCATTACACTTCCTTACTGTGGCACCCATCTGTATAATGCTGTTGGAGCTCTCTGCCATGAATACCCTTTCTACCTTACAAATACCATATCATATAAATATTTCATCAGTCCAGGCTGCTTGAGAAGAGGCTCTTCTTTTTTTGTGTGCAGGAAGATAAAATCACAGAGAACTACAATGCAGAAGAACATAAATTTTAGATATCTATCTTCTAATGCATATCTACTCATAAATATTTGGGCTGTGTGAGAAATATGATCACCTGAGCTTTTCTTTCCTAGTGTTTCCATGAACTGCTGACATTACTGAACTTAAGTGGGGAGCAAAAATCTCTTCATGACATCATTCTAAATGGTAGATAAAATCTCTAGTCTCGCAGTCTCATTCTTACAAGAGAGACAGTGACTGACTTTTTACACTGTCTGATAATAGGACCACGGGGAATGGCTTTGAACTAAAAGATGGGACATTTGGGTTAGATGCTAGACAGAAAGTTTTTACTTAGAGGGTGGTAAGGCCCTGGAACAGAATTCACAGAGAAACTGCAGAACACTCCATCCTCCCATTCAAGGCCAGATCAGGCCCTGGGCAGCCTGATCAGGTGGGTGGCAACCCTGCTCATGACATGGGGATGGAACTGGATGATCTTTAAAGTTCTCTCCAATCTAAGCCACTCTATGATTCTATGATACTGTTATCTCAGTTCCCACAAATTAAGCACATGCTATTGGTTCCTTTTTCATTACATTATCTGTTATCTAATATATGAACTATATTAGAAAATCTCAGGCTGAAGATCATTTTCACTGTTTTTTGCCCTGTAAACCCAGTCAAATCACACATTCTGTCTGAAATAGCTTCCAGCTTACACATAAAATAGAAAGGAACAGCCAGCACAAGCAATTGGCACAACAGAATTAAAATGTCCCTCTATCATCTATTTTTTTCACATCACAATGGTGAGTATTCTGCATGGAAACAGATGAAAGCATGTGTGCAGCAGGTTGTTTATCATGCTAACAGCATACAACTGCATGCCTTTACAAGATGTGTGTGATAGTATAAATACTCATAATTTATCTACACATTAATTAATGGCTATCAAAATACACATGCACAACAAGACTGGTTTTAACAACAATATGCCTTCATACTATATATGTAACTCTGTGATTGTTTACATAACGGTATTTCTAGGGCATATTTTCAGTAGATCTATAAATATGACTTTTCAAGACTGAAAATTGTGTTCACAAATGCATACTTGCTTGGGGATGTTACTGCCTGAAGACTTGTATGGGAGTGCATCTGATGTCCTGCTTGTTTGTGCTGGATTTTGGCTACATTCACTGACTGGCATGTCTGTGGGGATGAAAACAAAGACACCCCAGGGCCAGGCAGCAAGAGATAGGTTTTTCTGCCTCACTGTGTCAACTATGCCACCTTCTAAGAGGGATTTTAGTCTGTGGAGTGGATACATGTAAACTGGTATATTTTTGTGTATCCCAGTTGACTAATGGTTTATGTAACACAATGTGTATTTCCATAACCCACCTCAGCCCTCCAGCCCTAGGCACTGCTCCACTTGCATCCTATGAGAGGGCCAGGTCACATCTCAAATGTGAAATCTCAGCATAACTCACTTAAAAGTATAAATAAAGCATTAACACTGTCCAGATGCTTCCCAGTTCTGGCTGTTGCTTCCGAATCAGTCAAGGAGCGGTTCTGGGACAGTTTAGTAGAGAAATAATTTGTAAACTCGCAGATGCTTTATACAACTTCAAAAGAGAAATATCTGAGTTTGGCCATGGGACTGGCTTCCTAGTCTTTTGCAACATGGCAGATACAATCCTCACTGGGATGTTTATCTACTAGAAGAGATCATCTTGGTGGCAAATATGGCTTTTCCTACCCCAGAATCATGCAATTCTTAGGGAGATTAATGCATCTCTTCCCTTATTCCTCAGTCACTGGCACAGGAATTTGTGTGAGGGGACTTTAGAAATCTCCACTCATATCTTCCCTGTATGGATTTCACATTCACACATTCTCTCACCCTCCCGTCACTAGGCCAAATTCTACATCGCTCTAAACCCTTCTACGTCAGCTCAGTCTGAGCAGACTGGCAGGAAATAAGACACCAAGACGGCTGTAAAACCTCCTCTTTGCAGAAAGGTGTCCCCAAAGGAGAGGCAGAGGAGATACAGAGAACAGTAGAACAAGAGGTCATAACTAGAGTACATCTTTGTACTAGATATTTTTCTGAGGTGATATTTGTATGAACCAGAGTGAGAGTCAGGTCAAGTTTAAGGGTTAGAAAATTTCTCGCATATACAAGCATGGACTTACTTTCCTCGTTTGGGGAAAAGCCAGAACAGAGCTCTGCATGACTATTCATTCAGCTGTGCAGACATATCCATCTAGTCTCATTACTGTTCTATCTGTTTTTATTTCCTCTCCTGCTCTACCTAAAATCACTATGCAGCCGAAGGCAGATGCAATTTCTCTTTGCATTTATGAATACATTAATGGTTTCATTGATTTGCACATCCCAGCTTAACCATGTTAACGCTGTGGTCATAGTAGACGGAAATACCCAATGACTTGAAATCCTGATAGCATTCTAAGCAAGACTGTGAAACTCAGTGCCTTACTTGGAAGTCAACAAGGAAAAGTGAGAGTTGTTAGGACTGAGTATAGACAGGGACGTGAGCTCCACAGCACCATTCTAGGAGCCCCAAGAGCGTATGTGATCCCACTGAGACCTATGCTGCCATAAACATCCAAGTTGTCCAACCCTACCTGTGGGTGGCTGAGGGAGTTCTCCAGGTAGTGCAGGTCGTCCCCTGTCCCCCCGGCCTCGTGTCCCGCCTCCAAGGGTATCCCATAACGGGTGCATTTCTCAAAGCAGACATAGTCGTATTGCGGTGTGCCCCCCCACAAAGCTGACTTCGATCTGGATTCCTGCATCAAACTCTCTGAGTTTTCCATGTCTCTATTCTTGCTCATGCTTAGTGGTAATGGAGCTGCCACTCTGGTCATTTCCTAGAAACACTTCATGGTCTTGCCTAGAAAATGGCTTCTGCGCTTTCTTATGTTCTTTCCTTCCTTCTCTTCTCTCTCCCATTAGACCACTCTAAGTTCTTCAGTTCCTGCACTCCCTTTCTCTCTGCCCCTCCTACTCCTTGTGTCTCTCTCACTTTCTTCTCTTCCTGCCCAAAGGCAGGGTTCAACTATATTTATAGCAACCTTCATCTGTCACATGATTCCCCAGTGCCAGGTCTGATCTCAGCAAAAGGCATTAACTCCGCCAAGGATTGAATATCAGGTGTGGGCAAAAGGGGAACTCCTGAAGGAGAAGGAAGGGGGGACAAGAAGGAGGAGAAAAGAAGGCTATAAGAAGGAGGGAGCTAGAAATACAGACGTAATATATAGACAGGAGGAAGCAGGAGTGATTATCCAAGAGATCTCATCCTTCATCCTTTTGCTAAGTCCATAGTCCACAAGAGAAAATGCAAGTGCTGAGGAGGAACTCCAGCATCCATATAAACTCCTGAGCATTACAGCTTAGTCTCAGTCTTTCCATATGCCGTTACATTGAAGACTTTCACTTTTGGAAGATGTTAATAAATTGCTCTGAGTATTCAATTATACGCATAAATTAATTTTTCTTGATGTTCACTTCGAACAGGTTCACATTCCAGACCTTCTCCTCACCACACCAACACTTGTTTCTCAGCCAGGCAAAAAAACCCAAACCAAACAAAACCAACCTCAGCCAACACTAGTGGGTGCCAGTCAGCACCAGAAATGGAAGGTATGTTCTAACAATGTGATCTCATAGACAGCTCCCAGTACTGCCAGTAATTATTGGTAACTGTCCTTCTTGTAGCCATGTCTTCTGATGGCTATTGTACAACAAAGAGAAATGAGTTTAAAATCCTAGAAACTGCTTGCCAGGAAAGAATAAATCATATGCATGAAATACGATAACTAAAGAGCTGCTATTAACTGCTTCTTCCTCATCTTTTACACCATCACCTCTTCAGGATAACAGCTTCCCAGCTTTTTGCATCTTAGAGTAAGATCTGTGAGCAGGATGTGAGGGAAGGCAAGACAGAACACTCATCAAATTGGCCCAAAAGAATAGACCTGCATAAAACATTTTTCCTGGAGACCTATTTTGCTTTTTCTCATTCTGTATGGTCCTCCAGAGTACAGTGCAAGGAAAGTCTTCAAGAGGATGATATGCCATTTCCTCCATAAACCACTCTTCTACCTCTTCTGTCGTTTCAGCTAACAATGTGTATATATATGTGTATATATATAAATCAATATATATATAGGGATATAATATATATATCCCTATAGATACCGTTAGCCAGTACAGCCTGTATCTGATGCCATTTTAGGAAAGCTCTGAATACTCACAAAAGCAAGATCAATTCTAGCTCTTAATGTTATATTCACCTGTTAAATTTAAAGCTAGCAAGAATATATCGCCATTCAGTAGCGTTTCCCTGAGGAAGACTGTAGGAAAGACTTGTAATGAACCATCTTAAATAAGAGTTTCTAGGTAACAGTGTCTAGGATACAGAAAGTAGCATTTGGATACTCTCATAGATTTCCATCATAATGACATAAAGTATTACTAGCCTACTGAGATGTTTTTGGAAGAAAAATAGAGCTTATATAGACACTAAGGTTTATATTAAAAATACTGCTTAGTTTGGTGTATGTAATACAAAAATATGCATAGAAAATAGATGGATGCCTTATATAGGAATTCTAAGTACCAGGCCCCCAAAGCTCCAGTAATCATCAAAACTGTAGTAGAGCACTAGATCTTCAGTTACTGTCACATCTGCTGAAGGATAATATTCAGCATGTCCACTGGAGTAAACTAGAGGGAACCTCTACCGAAATAATCACTCTTCTAGCTTTTGTTCTTCAAAAGGCACAAGTATAGCTCATCAGAAATGATGGGGAGTAGAAATGAGATAAATGAAGAATGCCCCACTGTCAGCTAATCAAATGTGGAATTTCCATGGAAAATCACCACATAATTATAGTCTAAAATAAGACAATCCTACTTGAAATATATGTTCTAAGAACAGTTCATCTCAACCTCCAAATAGACCTCAAACCTGAGTCACTTTGTCAGTAGAGCCAAGAAGGATCCCAAGGCCAACATTCACCAAATGACTCTAGATGTTAATGAGACAAGAAAACTTAACTGTCTTCATGGGGAAGACAGTCTACAAAAGCTCTGCATCCTTATTTGCACTGCATATATTACAATGTAATACACCTCATCCAGTGCACCAGATGCTTACATCTATTCAGATGAAACTAAGTGATCACTATGCATATGTGTACACTCTAATATGTGCAGTTAAGAACATAACATTTACCTAATTCCCACTTACCAATCTTTCCACTCCTGACCTCTTTACCTAGATATTGCTGATCAAGGAAAAGACTGAGAAACTAAATCTACCCTTTTAACTACTGGGAAAATATAAACCATCTGTAGAGAAAGATACTGGTTTTGTGTCACTTTATTTCTTATCTCCTGAACACTGTATTCCACAGATTATAGATCACCCCTCCCCCTCTTTTACCTAAGAGGTAAGGATTTTATCAGTTGTCTCGGCACTACTAACATCCTCTTTATTTCACAGGGTACCAACAATCTTTCCTAACAGCCTCACTAATCTTGTTAAATTCAAAGTGTAAGGGTACACTGAAGGAGGCTGTCTGCTCCTGTAAGGGTACCTAGAAAGAACCTTTTTACAAGGCAAGAAGGGATGGTAAGAATTGCAGAAGCATAGAATGACTTAAGTTGAAAGGGATCTTAAAGACCATCCAGTTCCAACTGCACTGCCATGGGCAGGGCTGCCACCCACCAGCAGGTTCCACATCCAGAAAGGATGAACTTTGCAACCAGTAAGACACAGAAACTGTAGAGCTCTGCAAAATCATAGCGGTGACCAGGGAAAAAGAAGGAACAAAGAATGTGCATAGGTAAAGTATTAAAGGGCTGGTAATGTGTAAAATGGGGTCAGTTACTATCTTGTTTGGCTGAGCTCTGTAGATGAGCACCACAGGCTGACATTTTCACATTAAATCTTCTCTTAACTCACTCTCTAGATATACATGTACTCTCTCTTGTGTGTGTGCTACAAGACAGACCTGAAAGCTGGGCAGGGGTGCTGGGCAAACACAAGAACTGTGCCAGTTACTCAAAGAATCCACAAATGCACATGTGCTTGTGAATCTGGAGAATGCTGCGTGAACACCTGCACAGGCAAACTTGTATCTGTTCCCAGCAGTGATCTGTCTCTGCCTGTGTGTCTGTGTGTCTCTGAGTTACATGCTCAGCTTTGCTGCTGGCTGAACCTGGAAAAGGGAAAAGGACAGGTCCCTCAGGCTCGGCAGAGATCCCAGTGGCGAGACAGGAGCAGTGCCAGAGCAGCTGTAGGATACAGTCTCTAAACCTGTTCAAGAGGCTCATAAAAGCCTCAGTAGGACGGTATAAAGACAACCCTACGCCTCACAAGAGGAAACATATCCAACCTGCTCAAATAGTAGTTTCTTCCTCAGGTACTACAATCCCTAGAGGTACTCCAAAGCGCATTTCTGTGGTACTTCCTTCAAGCAGAAAACCTTCATCATGGACAAATCTACAGTCACAGCCCAAAAGAAGGTCTAAGTAAAGAAATAAAAGGAATATAATTTAGAACTCTCACCCAAGGTGGGTCTCTTCTCCTATTGGAAATCTCCCTCTTCTTCCAATTTTTTTCTCAAATCCTTCTGTTTCTCTGCCTTTATTCCTTTCTCCCAAATGCTTTTTAGGATGCGGAAATACAGTTCTCAGCATTTATAGCAAAAACTTTGATGGTATGGAGGAAGGGATGATTAAGACCAGCATTTCACTAAAGGTCCCGTTCCAGGGAGATTTATCACCCAAAATCCCCGTGCTATTAATCAGCAATGACAAAGTAGACACTGTCATCTGTGCCCGGCCCATAGAGACATTAAAATAGTTTCTAAGCCTTCTCCATACACTAGAGCTCTTTTTGTTTCTCTAGCAGATTTATCCAGATCTAGCATAGTTCACATCCTCACTGTATACAAACCTCTTGGCTCACCAACAGACCGTAGCCTCCTCTGGAATGAAACATAACATCTGTTTTTCAGCTACCACCAATACTACGTGCACAGAAAATATAGGAGATGGTGATCTAGAGCCCTCAAGCATCCCATATTAAGAGAAGATTTTGTAGATCTGTTACTCTAAACTGCGTATGCAGAATAGAAAAGCAGTCATTTGTGAATAAAGGAAGATATATGGGAAATTGGTAATCACAGCCTGAACCTGATTAATCAGCTGAGGCAAGTGTTGGGTCAGCTGTGAGAGCACAGTTGAGAGTAATTTAGCTGTGCTCCCGGAAGGGGTGGAGCTTGACTCCACCTCCTCTAGACGTTATTTAAGGGCTGACCACCACTAAGGCAGCATCTCTTGGAGATTGCTCCCTGGTGGAGATTGCCTTAGTGTTTCCTAGTGAAGGCATCTATATCAGTGAGTTTTTCCCTATAAATAACCTTCTGAATATCTGTTACCATCTTTGTATCATTCCACCTTACAGAAGAATGCTCTGTGCTTCAACAAATTTACTCCAAGAGGCCCACAAGGAAGACAACATACAAGGGCACAATATAAGATATAGGTTATGAAACAAAATAAATTGTAAAGATAAAAGGAAAAAAAATTAAGTTCTGAAGGAGGAAGAGGAGAAATGTGAAGAAAGGAAGACTACTCAGAGGCCACAATAGCAAAGAAAGTATGGAAGGATGTAAGAGGATACGAAGTTAGCCAGAGCAAGTGTACCTTGCCTAAAGCAGCAGCAACACATGGGAAGAGTTGTAAGAAGGGAGGAAAAAGATTTTGGTGGATGTAAGATAAGGTAGTGCCTAACAGTTGAGAACAAGGTGTTTGAATGGGACATTTCATTAGAAAAGATACTTCTGTAGGCTTCAAAGAGCTATAAGATAGAGTTAGAACTTTGTGAGAGAAAGAATCCTTTGAGAAATGTTAGGAAAAGAGAGGGAGATGGAGAAAAGAGATTTTTATAGAGAAAAAAAGGAAAAGACAATAAAGTAGGTCTTGAACAGGAGGAAAAGTCTGAAATTAAGCTGTGCATCACATTGTAAGCAAGGCTGAATATGGATAGATGATGACAGGAACTTGCAAAGACAACTTGAAAGAAGGGTTGAATTCATAGTGAAAAAAGAAAAAAAAATCCAGAAAGGGCTTTCAGCACTGAAAAGTAATAAGGTAATATTCAAGAGGACATGTACTAAATGAAACTAGGATGAACAGAACACAACTGACAGAAACAGGGCAGATCTTGAGAATCATCAATTGACAAGCAGGGAAAAGATGGGGTAACCAGAAGAGAGGCAGAATGACAAAAAAATATACCTCACAGTTTTAAGTGGATAAACTCTTACAGGAAAATAAAGCCACTTACAGGAATGAAGGAGCCAATAAAATAGGAGTTGTAATAGATGAACCTGGAAGGAAACTTGAATAGATTGTGATATCACATGATGACATTGTGATATGACATGGCATGACATGATGATATGCTATCAACTAACAAATATGGTGTGAGCTTTTAGAGGGGCAGACCTAGGTCCCTGTTCCAGAAACAACTCAACTGTGATAATCTGCACAGAGCATTGTGTGAATGATGCGCCAGATAAATTGAAACAAAGCCATATATATGTTGATGTTGCTACCTAAGGTGGATGACTCATTAATTTGAGTTGCCTTGTCTAACGTAGCAGTGTGGTCACAGTTTGGAACTGGGAGTGAAAAGAACAAGTAGAGAGAACTTTCACAAACTCAAGAGAAAAAGATACAGAAAATCAGGTGAAAGAGAAGATAGCAAAACTAGATTTTATACATTGAACCCAACATCTCACCTCATCCAGAACTTTAAAGTGAACATATCTGGATGTCTTGGTGAGCTTGCCAGTCAAAATCAGCAGGGTTCAAAACTTGAAGAATCACACCAGTGATTAAAACAAGATTACTTTATATTTTTTAACATAGAGAAAACTCCAGACATATGTCAGACAGAACAGCAATGAATATAAGGGGACAGACTCTTCAGCAGGGTCTGTGGTGATAGGACAAGTGGAAATGGTTTCAAACTTAAACTGGGGAGATTTAGGTTGGGTATAAGGAAAAAGTCTTTTACAGCGAGGATGGTGGGGCATTAGATCCAGTTTCCCAGAGATGTGGTGGAAGCTCTGTCCCTGGGGACATTTGAGGTCAGGTTGGACTAGAAATAAAAATTAAAATCAGAATGCGTGTTGATGAGAAGCAGAAGACTTTCTGCAGCTGCATTAGGCACCTAAAAGCAAGTGAAAACAGTAAGACATACCAGACAATGCACTGTTTGAAGTGGGTTTAATGGATCTCTGCTTATTTTCTATGAAGAAAATGCTGCATTAACAAACACCGAAGTAATGTTTCAAGATGAAGTAATCAGCTTGGAAGCATTTTTAGCAGAAGAGACTAAGGAACATCTAAGAAATGCAGTCATCTCTAGTGATCAAAACTCATTAGGGATGCTTCCAAGCGTGTGCATTTTTTATTGTTCCAGGATGGAGAATCTACAGACTCTAGGCAACCGAACTTTACCTTTCCACCTAGATGACATTCCCTGATTGCAAATAGTGAATATTTCCTAATAAGCCACCTGCATCATGCCCTGTATTTTATTGTAAGAAAAAAGCATCCTTCAGAGGTGAGAGTCGGCCTATGCTCTGAAGATGATTTACGCCTTTCTTTTCCTCCTTCCTTGACTGTTGCACAAGTAAAATTAATAGATACACATTCAGTTTGTTAGTCACACGAATACACTAGTAGAAAGCAGCCAGACTAATACCATAAGGATGGGAAGAAAATGAAAGCTGTACAGAACTGGGCTGGCACAAGCAATGTTTGTGCTATTAATTATGTATAGGACTTGGCTGACTTCAAGAGAACACTGCTGCTTCCTACATCAACCATGGGCAACTAGGAAAAAATGAGATTATAGCAAAAAAACCCAAAACAAACAAAACAAAAAAAAAAAAAAAACAAGGCAGATTGACTTATAAAGCAAAATTATTTGGACTGGATGAAAAATGTAAGGTTTCAATGGCACGTTAGGAATATGTTTGAGCTAGGATTTGGCAGCTAGATGGTGTCTTGAGAATGGACAGACATCTGTAGGAGGCCATGGCTAGGATTAGGGGTATATAAGGAAAAAAATAAGATTAATTTCATTTTCCTGATGCTCGTTCAAATTTTAAATGCTTGAAAAGACATTTCTTTGAGATCCTAGAATCTATTAATTCACTGAGAAAGTGATTACAGGACTGGTTTAGGAAGCCTAAGGAACAGGCAAGTTGAAACTGATGTCTGCACTTTGTGAGGTACTGCAACTAATGATCTAAAAACATGATGCAACAAAAAGCCATTTTTAGGCAGCTCAGCACTTTGATCCACTTGATTAATGAACAGGAATGTTCAAAAAGAAGGAGGCAGGAGCACACCTAGAAATGAGGAAAGGGGCTGTCACAGATGATCATAGACAATCACTTTTTCTCAGTAACACTTTGGTCTTGCTTATATTTTAGTTTTACCCCTGTAATTGTACTACTAGAGCACACGCTATACACTACTCATGAATTTCATGGATGCCAAGTACTATTTGTTTCGACCTTACTCGTGTGCCCTATCCTGTCTCAGTAGACATAATGATGCCAATATGGAAGTTATAACACAGACATTTTATCACTACCACTTAACATTTTTAAGTACCCTACCGAGTCAAATTTATGCTAATACATCTTGTACAACTTTGACTAAGTTTCCTGTCTCCCTTCTCCTATCCAAATGCACCTAACCATACAAGCACACCCAGCCTTCCTGTTCACAAAAGTCTTGTAGCCTCTTCTGCTGTCTTCATTATTTCCAGTAAAAGAATCCCTGGTAGGAATGTGAGATGAAGATGAAGGCAAGCAGTAGGAAGGATATTCTCACGGCAGACAAAAAAATAAATCCCTCACCAACAAAGGCAAAGAAATTCACCTGTGGAAATAACCTTTCCTGTTATCACTGAATGCTGTTACAGGGATGACAATGAGAGACAGCATAAAAGACACTGGGCTCTCTCCCTCTTTTATCAGCTCCCTGCTATGACTTTTAGGTGCTGGAGAAAGAGAAGAACTGCACATAGCAGATGCCACAGTTTGTCATGAAGGTTGCAGAAAGTCCTTTCCCTGTGGAACTCATTAAACCAAAGCTGCTGTGTGTGTATTGGTAAGAACCAATTTGGACTGTCACAAGAAGGAAGGTGCAAAAGACTTCAAAGCCACGAACGAGCAATAGTCTACAGGCATTAAAGAGACAGGTATAGACAGGATTTCAAGTAGTCAAGCCTAGAACAACATAAGTCAGCAGAAGTGGCAGAAGTTTTCTGCAATTGGTATTGTGTCTCTTACACAATGGGCTGACGTTTGTTATCCAGGTCATTTGAAAACAATAAGCTTAGAGAAGAAATTGACAGTGTCCAAAGTCAGCAGTGTCACAAGGAGAGCAGGCCAATAAAAACAAAAATGCAGAGGAAGAAAACTGGGAATTTTTCTATGATTCTTTTAACTTGAGAACTGAGATAAGCTCTAGAAGCTGCTAAATTCAAATTGCTTATGTGAAATTATTGAATTTTGGATGTCTTATGTGAACGTTGAATAACCCTGCTCACAGCCTTGACCTTATGCATTGCTCATTGCGCAGGGTCAGGAAAAATCAGTGAGAGTATTTGTGAGCCTCAAGAAATTTTTCAGTCCTTCCTGAAGTCCATTATTTTTTCAAGAATTGAAGAGGAAAATAGTTAGCAGAATTGTCAGGCTAGGGATAAATCTCTTCCGTCAATAAAACTCATCAATTGACCAGTGAGCTTGTAGGCCCATCTTAACTTTGTCAATTCTCTTGAAGGCCTGACACAAAATTATTTGGCTTGAGGCTATTGAGTTTAGGGGTTACTTCTCTCCTACTTGAAAAGAATACTGCAATTCTTATTCTATTTCTATTCTAGTAGACGTAAAAAGTGAATTCATAAGTACCTTTAACTTTTATATAAAATACATACATATATATATATATTATATGGATATATACACACACACATATATATATACACACACATATATATACTTGGTATCCAGAAATGATGGAAAACTTACCTAATTTTAAATTTTACCTCTGTGGAAATCAAGCTTCTATTAGCATATGAAATTCTGACATATGCAAGTTGAGGGAGCTGGATTTGTACAGCCTTTAAAAGAAATGGCTCTGGGGAAGAGGGAGGAATGTAACAGCAGTCTCTCTCTACCTGAAGAAGATGGGCTGGAAAAACACCAAAGCCAAACTTCTCTGAGGAGAAGATCATCCTAGAGATGTAAGATTGGACGAGGCCACGGACAATCTGATCTAGAGTTGGAATGAGCTCTGCTGTGAGCAAAAGCATTGGGATAGAGACCACCAGAGGTAACATCCAACTTACAGCTTTTTCTGAGTCTTTAACTGCAAAATAGGGTTATGGGAACAGAACATTGGCTCTCCAGACACTGAAGGAACAAGATGGCCAGAATTTAACCAGACAGTTGCCCTGCCTGGGGGCTATGATTGCTATTATCACACTCTATGGGCCCTACAATTGCCACCAACAGCAGCAAGGAGGGATCTGTGGAGAAATGACACCACATAGGGAATGAGACTTTTGTACACATGGGAAGAACGCTGCCTTTCATAGCCTCTGCCTTTGCACTGGATTCCCATACCTACCCTCTTGACTGCCTTGCTGGCACTGAGACTGCAGGCACTGATCTGCCAGTGTAATCTCTCAGTCCTGCCCCTGATTGCCCACCCCTATGCTTGTAGGGGTGGGCAAACACCTATCACAACGACCAACACATTCCAGTCTCCAACCATGCCCCAACCTCTTACATGGAGTGACTTTCAGGAGGTGGTTGGTGTTCATGAGGCCCCTCCAATCTCCTAAAAATTATCCCACTTGCCCTACTGCTTGTTCTTATGTGGGGCAGAGTTTCTGCTCTTTGCTATACGCGCTGGACTGGGGATCTTTATTTATTTATTTTTTTAAAATCAAGAATGAGGCTGGAGTATTCCAATTCAGAGGATCATTAATCTGGCAAGAAGATACACCTGACCCTTACCATGGCAGATTATGACCTCATCTTCATCAGTTAGAGCCCTATTCAAAGGGGAAAAAGGACTTAGGAGGCAGAACACTTTCCTACATCTGTGGGATCACAGATCTATACAACTTGCTGGTATACAGCTCTGCTGATATCACTGGCACCACTGCTGATGGCTAGCGGGTTGATCAACCTTATTTCCTCTCCCTTGCAGAGAAATAACTCAAAATTCCATCATGAAATCCAATGGGATCAAGGGAAGATCTCCAGTAGGACTGGCACACTCCTTGCTTTGGGCACTGTGTAAGTGCAGGAGATCTTCAGTAATTGAACTGCCAAGCTTATTTGCTGTAGAGGCAGAGAAAAATGGTCTACTTTAGCTGCCTTATGGGTTTCTCAGATAAAGCAGTGATCCTATATAGTATTATACTAGTATTTGCCATTATAAGTGACAAATAAAATGACATTTGCACAGAGAGAGAATGAGAGTGTGAAGTCACCAGAAGAAATGGAAAAACAGGAGTTAGAAGAAAGTTGTGTATTCACAGAATCAAAACCAAGAACAGAGCTGAATCTCAAGAGATGCTATATAGAACAGGAAGAACTTTGCAGGCATTGTGTGGGTTTCTTACTGCAACAGTCCCATGCTGGAGATAAGGTTATAACATGTGTCAAATGAAATCATGATTAACCTCAACTTGTCCCTACGCTTTGGTTATTCACAGACAACATAAAGGGTGCAAAGATCATGAAGTGTTGCTGCTACTTACAAGGAACCCAGAAGACATGATGAAGACATGAGCAAGACTTTTGGGGCAAGACCACCTGGACACACATTTCATACCTAATTTTGCCACACTGATCACTACAATCCTGTCCTCTCTTGACCTATAGTCTTGAGTGCAGGGGAACATGATCAGTGTACTAAATCAGCTGCTGCACATTCAGATCTGCTTAGAAGTGCATTAACACCTTTAGCATCTGTGTTCTGATACTAGGTCTGCAATGTCAATTTTATGAGAAGGCCTTCCTCAGCTGTATCAGACCTATGGAGTGTCTGGCCTTAACTATGAATTTTATTTCCACCGTGTACCGAAGATCCACACTAGATATAAGAGGCAGAAAAGGAGGAAGTCATCACTTCCTGGTAGAGCTGATACCTGGTACAACCACTCAGTAATATTTCTTTCTCCTTACATCCAAAGGTAGGAGGAGATCAGGCTGAGCCACTGCTGGTCAGACAGCATCTGCATTGTACACTGGCACATCTCACAGATGTAGAGTTGTTGTCCTTCCCAGACAACAATCTATTCTCTGTGAGGGCTGTTGACATCTCACTGGCCTACTGCCCATTCTAAAATGGACACTGTGGTGCCTGTGGGAAGACTATGAGAAACTTCAGTCTGGAAAGCAAATCATCAGCTGACAAATTGTTGTGGAATTAGCTGTGTCAGTACCACAGTTTTCAAGATTCAGTAGCAAAATATCATCAGCTAATGGCTGTTAATTCTCTTTAGACAAAATTCATTTACTACAGATCCATGCACACAGATCTGGAGAATTGGGGAGAAAGAGAGAATGCTATTCTCACAGAAAGGGGTTGTGTTGGAAATAAAAACGGAGAAAGTAAAAAATCATTGGGAAAGGATTTGGAAATGATGTGGTATAGTGTCTTAGGGTGCTTTGTTAACACATTATACTAAAAATCACGATACATACTTGCTGTGATGATGTCAGGTTTTTTAAGGTATTGGAAGTTAGGTGGTTGAATAGAATATAAACACAAAGGGCTATAGGAAATAGCACATCAAGAGATAATAAGCAAGTTATACTCAGTGAGGATCTTGCTACTGAGAAAATATGAACTCCCTTTCTTTCCCAGGACCAACATTTTGGAATGAAATAGTAATTCATTAACTGCCTGACTCCTGGGGTTCTGTTTCCTAAGATCCTTCCAAGATAACAGAGTGGGTCAGGGCTCACAAAGACAGACCCAATAGGGTCATTTAGGAAGTTGCTGGTACTGTCTCACAAACTTAAACTGTCCTGATTTACACTTCAAGAGTGGTGTTTCTTTGATACAGCTACACCCATGGGTAGCTCCATAGCCTACTGGTTAGTATTAGAGCGTTTTCCCATAGTGATGGAACAATAAAGATAAAGAAGGATGATGTGGAGTGGCTCAAGGTTAGTGACTGAGGGTGAAAGATAGTAACTCTTGCAGACATTGACTGTGAACTTGTGGTAAGGGTCTATTAGTCAGGTTGCAATATCCCACATTAACTGGGCTGTAAGCAGTAAAGGCTGCCTGCCACAATGTACGCCTGAGTAATCAAGAGCCAATATGCAAAAGACCTTGAACTTTCCAGTCTCCCTTAATCTCACTTTTCCAGACAGTCTTAATGTCTGGTCATTTATCTTTTGACATAAGGGCAGTATTCATAAGGTACGTATATAAAGTTATATAAAAGTTAAAAGAAAAAAAGGAAACTCTTTAGGGGGTCACAGGAGTAAGAGCACTCCAGACAACTTTTGAATGCCAGAGAAGAGACAGTCATAAAAAGAGAGAACACACAGCAGTTCAAGCTGCAACCTTCATAAATTACTTACAATTGTGAGCGGTATAAAAGGATAATCATGCTCTCCTTCCTGCACTAGTTCTGGTATGCCTGGCCTAAGCATTCTGGAAGGTAAATTGATAGAAAAACATTCATGATTTTATGTGGTTAACTTCTACTTCTCTGTGTCAAGCTCTAAATGAGTTCACCACAGGTCAGGGAAGCAGCATTCAGAATCTCCTGCATGTGCCAGTCAATAGATCATCTCAGCTATAATGTACACCCTCACATGAAGAATTAACACATGTGCTTGGGCAAGAGGAGAACTTTACCTAGCTCTTGCTTAATCTTTCCAGTGGAAAGATTTTAATATCTATGGAAGAGATATGGTATATGCATATGTTGCAGGAACAGCTGGCGGAAAATCGGTGCCACTCCTATGTTCAACTTACATCACCTGTATCATTATCAAATACAAAAGCATAATATGCTATCACAGCAGTTAAGTCTGGGTTCCCAGGTTACTTAATAGTAAATCACTTTATGGTAGGTAAGCTTCACAGTGGTAAATAAAAACAGTTTAAATAAGGAGATTCAGATAAGGTAGTGTCTGACATTAATAGTCTATGCCTGTCCTCTATCTGTATTAACACAACAACAGAGTTATTGTTGCATCATGCAGGTATTTGGAAGATGTTCTATCAATACTAACAGGAGAAATGTCAGTAGCAGCTTCTCACTGCTTCAAAAAAATCAAACATGAACACTAACATTTATTTTTATTCAGTTTACCTCTGGTTTTTGTACAGATCACCCAAGTTGTTTGCTGTGATTTGTACAGATTCACAACTGTGGCCAAGGATTTTGTATTTGCTTTGCAATATTAAAACATTATTTCTTATATACTATACCTTGTATGCCACCTGCTGTACAACTTGGGCAGAAATCTCTGCATTTCAGTTTCCCTATTCCCTGTGGGGCTGCAGGTCTATGTGGTGGTTGCAAAAGCTTAAATCTTATAGCACTATAAGCAAGGATGTGTAGCCTGTGAGAAGAGGATGGAGGAGCAGCGTTTGTTCACCCAGGAAAAGGAGTGAATGAAGCTGTCTGACAGTACTGAGGAGATAAAGCCAGACTCTTCTCAGACAGGCACCAGGAATGCTCTAGAGGTAACAACCATGGCTTTCAACAACAGAGATCTATGACTGAGTGAGGAGTTGGACTGGGTACTTCAAGAGGCTCCTTCTCATCTTACATCCGTCCATCTTCCATATATGACAATTTCCTATTCCCATGTTTTAAACAGCTACGGCAGATATGAACACCTCTCCTGTGCAGAGACAGGCAGAGCACTGCTTGATTTGTGGAAGAGATTCAGCTGGGCTGGATAGTACAGCTACAGACAGCACCTCATGGTTTGCCTCTAGGCCCTAGCATTGTGGTGAAGTAAATCTACATTCAGACCAACCTGCTCCTAGTCCAGAATCAGTGAATACCATGTGTATTCCAGCTTCCTAAAGTTCCAAAAAATTAAGTCCATGTTATTTTAAGAAAAAGCTGGCTGTTACAAGGCCTGCTCTCATTTCTGCCTTCCTTAGCCATCCTTGTTGGCTGTCACATCACAGTGGAAATGTGGTTACTCGCAGAGCTTCTGAAACCAACAAATCCCTTAACTAGAAGAGATCTAGGCACAATCCGCCTGCACAACTGTTGGTCTTTTTTTTCTCCCAGTGACCAGCTGACATATAGTGAAGAGGAACTCTACTATGTCTACATTGCAGATGAATGCCTTTGAACTGCTCAGTCATTCGTACTACATAGCCAAGAAAAGACTTTTCCGGCAGCAAATTTCTGACAAGGTAAGATTTGTGATCCCATTAATGGGAAGTGGGGAGAGAAATTCATGTTGATTTTCATACACGTGTATAGCAATTCACAGTAAACTTTGAAGCAAGGGGAAGTAGAAGGCAATGCAGATGTGGTGGATAAGTAGTAAGCAAGCCCTTAACTTCTGCAGATACCGAATACCAGTTTCACTTACAGAAAGGCTGCAAATTGATTTCTTTCATCTGTTAGTTTCAGCTGAGGCTACTTTGTAAGGTAACATGTACTTCCAGTATACAAGAGGTGACTTCCTCCCAGCCCTTGCCAAGATTGAATATGAGAAGCTAAAAATTATTCCCTAATAACAGTAGGTGATGCTCCTGAGTGCCTGTACTTTCAATCACACAGCAAGTAACTGAAAACTTCCTTTTTTTCTTAACTACTGTCATGGTCAGGAGCCTATGCCTTGCCCTGTAGAGTATAAACCTGTATTCATCTGCCTCGTTTGCCATCTCTAGCTTTCGAATTAGCAGTAGAAATCTGCATAGATCTCGTGACCTCATTTGTCCAGGTCTCCTTGTCCTTCTAGGATTACTTTGTGTATGATTGATAATAACTTCAAAAAGAAAAAGAGGAGGAGAGACTGCCAAGGATCCCCCCGCTGCCTTGGGACAGCACAGGGAAATAATCACATGGGATATTTTTGGAACAGAATCCAATGGCAGTGACCTGACGAAGGCACAAAAAAAAAAACACAGCTGTGAAACCTAACACTTAGCTTCATATGTACAGAGAGAAGGAGCATCAGAGAAACAAACAGGAGACGAAGCAGAAGAGTAAGAAAAAGGTATTTGAGGATAACAAGGAAATGGTGAAAGCGCAAATGAAAAAGAGGTAATAAAAGACACAGAAAATAAATTTCTTAAAGAGAACATGGGAGAGAAACAGTTAAAAGACAGCAGGTATGTAAGAAACTGAATAAAGTGGCCATGTTATATAAACAAGCTGAGATGCTTTTATCACAGAAGGGACTGAAGGGCTGGAAATGGCCAGCTGACTCATCAGATCTCTTATTTAGGCAATTTGTGGCCTCAAAGGCTAAGCAGCCATGGCTCAGTCTACCATCTCACCACTTCTCAAGGTACAAAGACTTCATAAGCAACTTCAATGTTGGATTGTGACAGTGCAATAAGTTTTCTAAAACAAACAGCTATCATTCCTGCAGTCTTTAAAGCCAGGCAATGATCTACCCATTCTTTGACTAAATGCCAGCATACCCAGAGAGCAGTGGCTTTTATATATGAAAACTAATGTTTGTATCTAAAACTAATGTCATGTAACTAACATGACTGACTATATGGAGCGAATATTGATAATGATGATGCTTGATAAGAGTAAGTTCCCAAAGCTAGTATTTTAAGGCATAAATTGCTAAGACACTCAAGTCTCAAAAGTATCTGGGATCCACTCAAGGCACCTGCATCCAGAATTACAGCCTCATATTCACTTGCTACTGAATCACTGTAACTGAACTTCATTTCTCTTGTTTCAAGAAATACTTTATTCTTCATCAAGGTTAGTGATTCAGCATCTACCTATCACTAAAGCCTGATTAGATCCAGTAGTTATCTGCTCATCTTCCTGAGATGTGGAAAAGCTCAAATACATGATCATTATTAAAGAACTCCTACATTTATAGCCTCTATTTAATGAAACAGGTAGCAGCATAGTTGCCTTCTGATCCTAAAGTTTATCTGGGATTTGAGTGACTTGAATTCAACTAAAGAGCAAAATGTTTTGAGTTTAAAAATGCAGACACTTGAAGGTCAAACAACTACCATTTGCTACAAATTCCTGTCCTCTTCAGAATCCATAAAAACTCTCATTGGGAAACATTTAAGACAAATTTATGAGTAAATGAAGACCATGGAATACATTGACCTGATTTCTTTCTTGAATAGATGCTTAATAACCTGCATATATTCCGCCAAAGAAGACTTGCCTTTTCCCAAGTTATGCAGATTATGCTCTTTGAATTAAGGAAATCTAATACTAGTCATGCCTTCCCACAAGCCTGCAGGAAAACTGGTACTAGTCTCAACACTGACTAATCTAGTTCTAAATTCAAGAATAAATAATTGGAATGTCTAAAGACTCGTTTGTTACAGCTACAGAAGAATTACAGCCATTTTCCCCAAGTAGTATACTCCTAGTTTTTGCATCTTTTGCAAACTTGTTCTACTACCACTTTTGTAGAGTTTTGTTGCCATTTCCATACATTTCAGTACTCCATGCAATATGATCAGGTCCAGAGCCAACTCAGTTTGAATTCTTCATCTCAGCACTTGTTCTCCTTCCAGAAATCTTACAACATTCTATACTGTGCAAACAAGCCCATGAAATACAATTATGTTGTACATTAGGCCCACAGTCCCAGTGTTCTAGTACTAATGTAAATTCATCCTGACACTGGAGATGCTACTTTGTGTTGATTAACAGAAACACAGAACAGACAAAATATTTCACAGCTCAGGCCTTCCACTGCAATGGTCGACTCTTTCAGCAGGGTTAGTATTTGCCAAGTAAGTAGCATTTTCAGTTGTGCGAAATACCAAGAGGCGGGGTGCTTGTGTTGTGTCTACATAGACCACTGAGAAACTTACCTTCATTATGTAACTCGGGATTTGAAGTCAAGCTGTCAGTTATACAAGGCCTTACGGTCACACTAAAGATCATAAAATTCTTCACCTGCATGTATTAGTTCATATACAGGAGAAATAGTCTTTGCCTCTATATTCTGTTCCCACAAGCAACTGTACAAACCCCTTAGTAAACCAGTTGTGTCATCTTCTTTATAGAAGACCTCCATGTTTCTTTGTAGTAGCCCAAAGAAGATAGAGATTTCATGTTTTCCACACCTCCAATACAGTCTTGTCTACAAACATGGCTAGAAACTCTTTGCATGCTCTGACACAAACAGGCCACCATTTTCAGAGGCTGGGATTCCATTCATGCTGTTCAGTAAGCAATTTGCAGCATTTGTTGCAAATTCTTATTTCAAATACCAGATGAAGTGGTTTCTTAGATACAGTACAAACTGCTCCCTCAGCTTGTTCAGAGAATGAGGAATCATGAGGAGGTGAAATGAATCTTAGTTCTCAATGCTGACATAGTCAAATCAGGAAGTGAAGCAAACATCTCCAAATAAATATTCTTGAAACAAAGCAGCGCAAAACCCCACTAAGACATGCCTAGCATGCATTAACATTCAGCAGGGCAGAATTCTAATAGTCTCTTCTGAAAGCTGTAACAACGGGTAGTGAGAAGTTTGAGACAAGGAAACCAATTCACAACAAGCAACTGCATTTCCATAGAGCTTTACAGATCAGATGTCCCTACAAACTCAGCCCTAACACTTTCTAGCACATTTTTTCCTGATCTAGTGAATTCAGTTACATAATTTTTTTCATTCATGGGGATTAAAGATGATTCCCATTTTCTTAATGATAAAAAGAGTAAATGGCCTCATTCTGTCTTGGAGGAAGGCAGTTCTGGGGCACGCGCTCATGCAGAACTTCCACAAATTCTTCCTAATACAAGCAGGGAAGGATATTTGTAGGTAAGAAAAGTGTTGACCCCTTCAGAAGAGAACAAATTATAGTGTAGGGAATACTCTGTCCTTCTGCAGGTCTCGTACTCACCAGAGTTTGTTGGTATCGCAATACTTTTGTTGGAGAGGCCTCTCTAGTCATATCCCCAGAGACAACCTTTGCGGAGCAAGGGGCGTTCAGGGCAACCTCTTCCCTTCTGCTCTCCACTGCAAAATCATGGAGTGAAGCAGACACAAGGCTTCAGCTAAAATCCCACAGTGCACCCTGGGAGAAAAGGTTACTGGTGAGGGAAAGACAGAGAAGGGAGAGTGTAACCAGAGACTCCCTGCCCCCTCCTGTTCAATCTGCGCTTGGAAATGGCAGGCGCTTCCCTGCTTTAATATCTCCCTGCTGCCCTGGCACTGGGACAGCTTAGTAAATTAACAGGAGGTAAGGTTTCCCTTTCCTTTCTCAGGCAGTATCACCCTTCTCTGCATTTAGAAGGGATCTACAGTGGGACCATAGAAAGAATGGGGGCTGATGACAGAGAGAGACTTTGGAAGAAAGAGGATGGAAATAGAAAATGAGCAGAGTTAGAGAGAAAAAAAATCTTCCTGCAACTCGAGCAAAATTACTCTATAACTTACTTCAGAGGCAACTTTGAGAAGTGTCATCACCTGAGAGGGCAACTTCTCCCAGCAGTACTTCGAAGGCTATTCCTTACATGATTACATCATGTCCTTAACATTTAACATAATCTGACTTCAAGTATACAAATTATTGCTGATTTCTGGACTATGGTATCTCACCACATACAAACCATCTTCCTCCCAGTATTCCTACTGCCAAGAATCCTCATTCACTGACATTACCAGCACTTACTATCATCATTTCAACTGCTAAAATTCACCATTTTCATTCTAAGATTTACTGCTCAGAGGCCACCTCTCCTACCCAGCTGCCAAAACCTTTCCACTTGAGCCCAAAACAACAGGTTGCTGCTCTTTCCACAGACACCTGCTGCTTCTTTACCTCTGCTATCTGTAAAGCTTTTCATGGAAATGTATAAATTCTATACAACTAGATGAAGCAGACAGCAGCTGTTTTTCCCATTGAAGATATGCTTTGTAGAACTATTTCAAAGGTGAAAGCAGCTACTTCATTAAGGTTATCCAGTCAAAGACCCTTCCAATGAAGAAAGTGAAGCCACAAACAGAAACACAGGCTTAACTGACAGAGAAGGCATAATGGAGATGAAGATAAGGCCAGAAGTCTCTTCTCACTAAACTGACTGGCCATTAAGAAACTACACATTTAACTTTTGGAGAGTCAGCCTGGTAATACTGAAACAAAGTACAGGATGAAAAAAACTCTCTAACTTCAATGTGATGTTAAAAAAAATTCTTCAAGTAAAACTGGCAGTAGCAGCAGTGGTTGGCCTAATAACATTGTGTATGATTTAGTATTTGTTCCTAGTGAAAGCTACCTCCTCCAAGACTAACCCTGCAACTTCACTCTTTTCCTTCAAAAGAAGGGCATTTTCTGTATGTATACTCTAATGACATCATCACTTTGTAATGAAAATAATATATCACGTGACAATATTTACTTTGCTTGTATTTCAATTTAGTGTACATCCTAAGTCTGAAGATCAGTAACTATTTTTACAGTCAGACCCTTTGCGTACCATCACTTTTTATAGCAGCAAATGAAAACAAAAGCACTTCACAATTGCTACAACCATATTCCTATAGTGAGTTGCTCCACTAATTAGAATGATTATTATGTAACTCAGATTTGTAACTACATCTTGTGAATATCCCATTCACTGTTTTCACTCCTCTTTCAACAAAACAAAAAACACTTTTGACCTTATTCGTTTGGTTTTGGGCCAAAATATGAATGATATGAACTCTCTTACTATTCCCACCATTAAAAGCATTAATTAAACTGTGTTAGTAGTTTAAATTTACTTATCTAAAAATACAAACATCTTTTTTACTACTAGCAACAGTTTCCTGCTACTGTAGAATTCTTGTATCAGCATTAGGTGCTATTGAAAAACCAGTATATTTATTCATGAAAAGAGAGATGTCACAGCTGAGAGTAAAACAACTGAATATTGGGGTTTACTCTGGAACTAGTGAGAACACTTCTTACTTCACGCATTCACTGGCTTCCACCCTGCATCACATACAGGCTGCCCAGGGAGGTTGTGGATGCCCCGTCCTTGGAGGTGTTCAAGGCCAGGTTGGACGGGGCCCTGGGCAACCTGATCTAGTAAAGGTGTATGTTTGGTGGCCCTGCCAGGCAGGGGGGTTGGAACTACATGATCCTTGAGGTCCCTTCCAACCCGGGTAATTCTGTGATTCTGTGATTCTGTATGGTGACAATAATGAAAAGATGATAGTGGTAAATAGCCAAAAGGTCATTTACAGGAAAAACTCACCCATATGGAAGCCTTTGGTCTGTGGGGAACCGCTGAGGCAGTCTCCATTAAGGAGCAATCACCAAGAGATGCTGCCTTAGTGGTGGTCAGCCCTTAAATGAGGTCTAGAGGAGGTGGAGTTAAGCTCCACCCCTTCCCAGAACACAGCTGAAATACTCTCACCTGTGCTCCCACAGCTGACCCAACACTTGCCTCAGATGGTTAATCAGAGGTTCAGGCTGTGATTATCAATTTCCCATACAGTACATTATCTAGATCTCAACTCGCAGAAGTAAGATCTCATTGCTGATTTCTAAGGGTGGGCCAGCTGCACTGCTACGTGCAGTAACCTGTCTTGGACACAAGAGATCAAGGTCTCTGGTAATAGTTTCCATGTAGCAATCTGATTCTCTGATATTCCCCTACATTCAACATCTTTCCTTGCTGTATCTTCATCTCCTTTCTGGGTTCTTCTCCCCACAAGCAGCCCATACTGGTTGCAGCAGGATTCTGCCCAAGAGTTCCAAAATGCCCCTGGAAGGTATTACCTTCAGAAATTATACAGAATTCTCCTCACAGAAGTTCTGTTTCTACATAGATGTCATAATCCTCCAAATGGATGATACTGCGCAGATTAAGCAAACAAGAATTCTTTATTTTAACACCTCCAGGCAGTAAAATACAAGTATATAAAAAGTAAATACCAAAGTGGCAGTGAAAACGCAAGTTGATGCAATCCTACTGAAATCTAGGTTTTCAGAGCAGACTACTTCATCAATCTACACAACTGTAAAATATTGCACCATTTCAAAGATGGAGCACTAGGGAAGCTGTGTTTGTACTCCAGGGAGGTACAACAACCCCTGCAGTGGTTTCTTCAGAGTAAGGCAACAATTGGCAGGATTTTTTTTTGTTGTTTTGTTTTATTTATCACATACTGTGTGTTAGATAAGTGCTAGATGTATTTTAATGCTGCATCTTTGTCAGCTGGAGAAAACATAGCTTTAATGTTCCTGTTTGGAACAACAGAAAAGCACATACCTAATTTTCCAGCCTCCCTCCACATCCCTTTGTGCTTCCTATTCATAATTCTATCCTGGAAGAAAGATAAAGAACAAACAAACGAACTTACACATTAAGAGTACTATGCCACCTTATTGCTTTAGAATGAAGAGGACGAGAATTCCAGTATACAGACCTAGTATATCAGAACTTAGGCTACCACAGAAGAGAATAATGCCCATCTCCCTGCACCACATCACATGGGAGTAACTGCAACTTGGAAGAGGCAAGTATGAAGAGAACGCATGTGAAATTTCCGAACAAAGTGATGGATTATGCCACATTACTGATCGACCAGTCAAAATGATATCTGGCAAACAATATTTGCTAAACAGACAGCTTTAAATGATCATGGCTGAAGAAAAAAAACTCACCACATATCAGAGTAATAATGTGAAATTCTTCCCTTTTGAATGAAAGAGAAACAGACTGCCAGTGAAAAATAATCCAAGCAGCATGTTTAGACTATAAAGAACTGCCTTAAATACTTCCATTAAACAGAAGATACAGAAGCCCTCTCTACAGGGTTGCAGGATTTCAGGGATTCAGTTCTAGAGTCCAGTTTATAGACTCTTGAAGAGCTGGTGAAGTGTCTGAATACCATGCCTGTTGTGATGCACAGATACTACAGCAAACAAAATACCAGAAGTAATATTATATACAGTTGTTCAAGCCTAGACTAAGGGGGGCCAATCTAGAACTTCCTGATTCAAAACTGTTTCAGGAGCACCGATCTATGTGAAAAACAATGAGTTTCCATTTGTTTTTCAAATAACCTGGGATGTCTTGCAGTTCTCTTGATAACTTGGCTATAAAAAAAAAAAAGAAGTGCAAAAATGGACTTTAAGTGATCAAGGTGGACAGTAAATGTCAACTACTTAAAACAGTATCCCATTTTAGAGAGTAGGATTCTCCTTCACTGTACAAAGGATCTGACTGTTATGCAAGAAAAACTGAGCAGGAAGTGCTTAAAAAATAAAAGTATAAAATAAGGAGCATTTTATGAATCATATTCCTCTCAGAAAGGCTTATCTCTTCCAAAATTTATATGGATAGCTTATTTCTCTTTTCACTTTTCTAAGAAACGTCCTTATGCCTCTTCCCAAAAGATATTTGCACTTTTTTCCAGTGCTGATCTCTTTTCACCAACATCCATACTTATGGAATAAATGAGGATATTAGTATTTTAAACCCTGAACTGAATTAGATTACAAAGAGCTGCCACCGTATTTTAGTAAAAGACATCAAGAACTGGACTGGCTAAACATGAAAGAGCATTCCTTGCTTGGCATCTGATGTCACACCTGTGAGAACAGAAATGTACACCTCCATACTCAGTTCAGCTTTGGCAGTATCTCTCTTCCAATGGAGCTGGTAGGGTTATTTTCCCGGCACGTAGCCAGGAAACAGGTAAAGGTCCCGACAGAGTGTACTACAATATTCTGACATCTCCTTGCAGCGATGGAATTCTGTGCCTGGGGCATAACCTTCTCGTTGCTTGATTTGCCTGTTCACCTAAACATAAGATTAAAGAAGTACAATGATTGAAAGGGTTAAGAAGACAAAGCGACATTGCTTTTCTTACTTAAAAATTATTGTTTATCTTATTAATTAGTTGCCAGCATACTGCCTTTCTAAACTACAGGGGAGATAAAGAAGTAAGGTGCAGCTCTAATTACTGTGTGCACACTGCAGTCTTCACTCTCCTCTCATTTCCTTAATCTTCCCCATACATGAGTAAAAGTGTTTGTGCTGTTACGTGCTGTGCCAGGTCAGGCCAAATCCACCTGAGAAAATAAACTATTTCTATACTAGAAAAGTGATTCTTGGAAAGTTAGATTAATCTTCTAGATTCACAACATGGCCAACACAAGTGCAATGGAAAAAGCCAAAGGAACCTAGCATTTTTTACTTCTATTAAATTCATGTGGAACTGTATATAATTATCTATCTAAATAAGGAAAGAAGTAATAATTTTGCTATGAATAGGGCAACATTTACTTAAAGTGTATATCAACCCTAGAAACTTAAAGAAATTGAAGGCTCTTCAGAAACCAGGCAAGTGTGTGAAAGAAAAGACATTACAGCTGACCTTCACCAACATGTCAGCCACGTGAGTATCTCGGGAGTCCTCTGCAAACACAGTGGTGAGTGCTTCGATATACCAGGATCCACGCTTAGTGTTGCGCATGGCTGCAGTGCCTGAGAAGAAAGAGCATACATGATAAAGTTCCAGGGGAAGATGGACATATAGAAACTCTTAAGACCCTAAGAATTAGTGCTTCATTCCAGTACCTTTCAAACACGCATATCCACAGATCATATCGGAGCGTGTAGGCAAACGCAGCTTGAGATTTTCTTCCTTGTTTGCATCACTTTCCTCACAGCCTGGGGAATCTGACCGTTCTTTGCCATCTCTTTGATCTACTCCGCGGTCTGTCTCATCTGGTGGATATTGCAGCAATAAATAAGAAGGGGGGGGAAAAAAATCCTGAATTACTGTTTTCCTTACTTTTGCACTCCAGTCAGCAATGCCACAACTGTTGTCAAGACGACAATTCCTGCATAAGCTGTTAGCTTTCTCAGCCTTTTTAAAAACTCATCTGAAAGCTCTTCTGCACAAACTAATATAACTACCAGCAATTGCTGAACCTGCTCAGCATAATGTGACGGCTAGTCTACATGCCAATTGAGAACTATAATTTTAGTTGCTAAGGTGTTATGGTGTTCTTGGAGTTATGCTAACTCCAAGAAAATACCAACCATATACCTCACCTTCAAAATTCTGACTATCAGAATGCACACATACACACATATATATATATATATATTATATAATATAATATCACATACTTCAATCAAAATCATTTGATCAAAAATAATTTCACTCCAAACATGAGAGAAAGAGATCTATAGTACATGGAGATCTAGTTTAAAACCTGGAGAATACTCAACATCCTTTCCAGGAATCAATAGTATGTACTATGATGATTCTGGATAGTCTCAATTTGCTGTTTAAATGACACAGATTTTCCATCATAATCTACACTAACAAGAGTAGCAGTAACACTAACAGTCCAGCTATGTTGCAATAAAATAAAACTGTATTTTACAGGCTTTCTGCATAATTTTTCCCTTTTGGTCTTGTACTATAAGACAAAAACCTACTGTTCTACTTCCTAGCAGCATGCAACAGATTCTAGTTTTAAGAAGCCTAAGTATTCACTCCAGTGTTCTTCCTGTTATGATGGCAGTAGGTCTCTGTTGCTGTGTTGTGCCTAAGAAATGTACCTGGATTTCTAATCCTGAAATGGGCAGCAGCATTGTATCTATGAACAGGAGAATGACAGTTCATAAGGCAACAAGATGGGTTCGTCTCCTCAGAAATGAAAGCAATAATGGGACGAGTGTGGTCATCTAACAGGTTACATGTATCCTATGATTCCATACCACAGTTCAAAATTTAATGATGTTTAATTAATTGATTATGTTCCTTCCTCCTCTCTTCAAGGTATGAATGGATTGTTTTTCTATTTTTAACCATGCTTTTTCCCCTCCTGCCTTTTATCACAATTCTCCAAACCCTTCCAGTATCTGTCATGTTAAAACCTTAGACTACTGTTTACAGTGTATATAGATATAATAAGATGCACATAATTTCATAGTCAAGGTATATTATTCATACTATCATAGCATATAAAGTCAAAGCTTTTCTGATTAAAGATTCAGAATTAGATGTCTTCCTCATGCATTTGTCTCCAAACACCATTACTGTCAACAATGTAACTAAAAATGTAAGGTATTAACCCTGTCCAAATATTACTTTCCATATCAAGCCCTGATTTGTATAATCAATAACTGCCATCCACAGATCCACATCATTAGAATTTCCCTGATGCTCCTAGACCTCCTCTTCTCAATTGATTTAAATAACTGTAAACTGCCCATTTGTTAGTATTTACAGCAGTTCTTCATTTTGCTGAGTCAACTCCCATATGAAACACAGATGCTAAATGACTTTAAAGCCCCATTTTATGTCACAGTGAAATCTGACAAGCTGTCTTTTCCCACTGCTTTCTGTCACCATTGGCTTTCGATCTTTGACTTTAAGTGGGCTATTTCAATTCTCTAGCAGACACATGGCAAAGGTCTTTTGGAAATGAAGTAGAACACATACATTCTTCATATCTAAAGATTTAAAAAATTTAAAGCATGTCAATAATAGTAAAAAGACAAGGCTTACTATGTAAACTTAGGGAGAAAGAGTAACCCATGCCCTTCTCACTTAGATTCAGCTGGTTCCAGCTAACTTGCATGGTTACACAGAGTCACTGATCTAATCTAATCTAAAGTTGTCTACACCTCTTATACAGCTGTTTAAATATACGTATTTTTAAAAAGAGCATTGGCTAATCTTTGAACACCGGTAGGAAAAGGTTCACTTTTTTGTTGACTGCTCCGTTGATTCATAACTTGCATTCCCTTCAGTTACTAATGAAGCTTTATGAACCAGGTTAAAGATGCATATTTAGTTAAAGGAAGACTTCTTTTTTCCTTCAAGTTGTTCAAGTATCAATCCTTCACCTATTGTAATATCCCATTTCTACAGCATGCTGCATAGCAAGCTTCTCACTCTTTCCCTCATAAAAGGAAAGAGCATGAGAAGCATGGATGTTAACTTGCACAGACACTTTACAGTCAGATAAACCTTATTATCTAATTAGGTCAGCAGTCAGTTCTGGCTTATTAAGCTCATTTTCATGCTCTCACTAGTCTACGCATTCATGTTAGTTGAAGAATATTTTAAGGTTCAATAACAAAAGGAATATCATCACATTACATTCATACTGGTAAAGATGCACATTACAGTATTCCCAAACGCTTAAAGGATCAAATATTTGTGATGCCCACAATACTTTATGTAGACTTTGCATTCTTTGCTGCATTAGGATTAAACATGAGTAGGTAACAGGTGAATGAAACATGCTCTTGATTATAGGACAAACTATAAACCAGCTAAAAATGGGGAAAAAAAGAGAAAGCAAATGCAAGAAACAGAAGAAAAGTAGAGGAAAAAGAATACATGCTAGAAAACAGAGCTTCTCTAGCACAAAATAAAAAAAAAATAAAATGAAAGCTATCCAGGACAAAACTTCTCTTTGGAGAAATCCTAGTTTCACAGTTATCTATGAAAGTCCATGTGAAGGAAGAAATTTGGTCACTTGTATATCTGAAGGGCAGGTTGTTATAGGCATGTTTAGTTACAATAGGAGGAAAAATGAATATCAGAATTAAGAAGAAAGCGATAGGAACACGTAGATTGGAAAAATAACAAGTTTATGAGAATTAAAAGTCTGATAGTTGCATGTGAAAAAGGTTGAAAATAGGAGGCTGGTTAAAGAAAAAGAAAACAAAGAACAAATAGCAGCTAACTCTGATAGCTCATGAGACAACATCAGAGGAAACAACACATCCAGGATCAAGGGAGAGACACACACTCAGGCAAGGCTCAAATGCTAGTGTACCGCTTCATGCTGTGCTGTAATTTGATACACTATAAGCCCCTTTCCCCTACTGTAGGTATAACAAGAGGAAGTCTTAATATATGAGTCGTATAACTCATATATAATAATTCATATATAATATATATGAATATATAGAGCTTTACGTCTCTGAGGTGCTCTGTGGTCTGCAAGTCAATGCACACACTTCATGCAGAGCAGAAGACACTTACAGAGCAACAGATGCAGTGGCAGCAGCAGGGCAGAGGGAGGTGAATATGGATCCCACTTACACCTGAGAGAAGCAAAGAGGAGAGTTGACAGCAAGTTGAATGTGAGGGTGTGCACATGTGTAAAATGAGCCTTAATGGGATGACAAATCACAGCTTCTAGTATTTAGGCACTCACCTCCCCGGCAGGCCTGAATAAAGAACATTTTGGGCTTATTCTGGAGATTGGGGCAGTTTGCATTGTCAAAGAGCCTGAAAGCTTCCTGCAACTGAGAAAAGAAAAAAAAAAAAAAATCCAAATATTCTTTACTGCAGACCTCTGTTATCCAAACCCAGACTCACTTTGCTTCCTCATGTTTTGGTTATTACCTCACTACTCTTTCCCCTTTATCTACAAACTCACTGTGTGACAAACATTCTCCCACCTCCCCACTCTGGGCTCCTATTAGTTTGAGGTCACGTGTTCTACCCGGTATGTGTATATGAAGAGAGAATGCAGTAATAACTTCTCATCTAACAAATATCTATGCAATTCCTTATCTTACAGACTTTTTATAGCTATCGCTGCCATTTTCTTTACACAAGCTCTTATTTTTGCTTTTTGTTTAAAAAGAGGAACTCCTCAGTCTCTCCATCTCCTTCTGCTGTTTTTTTTTTTTGTTTCTCTTTCCATTTTCACTTTCCAAGATGTAACCTACAACACATCAGGACACAGTAAATATACCTGTAGGAGTTTGCCATCAGTGCCATAAACCCCACCCTCTACACCGTGGGAAAGTAAAGCTACAATACAGGAATCCACATCCTGATGATCTGGCAGCTTAGAGAATCTCTCCAATGCACTCTCCATTTCCTGTAAGAGAGAAAAATTATTTCATGTTTCCCAGAGTTACATGGGGAAAATAAGTTAATGTGCAGGGAAAAAAACTGATCACAGAACAGCTTAGGTTCTCCTAAGCTATGCTTTTCCTATTACAGAATAAACCCTACATGCATTTGCAGGATAAAAGATACCTGTTCCATAATATAGAGAAAAATGTATTTACTCTTTCATGTATCATTCAGTTTTAAATATAACATTGTTTAGCAGGAATCACTTGGACTTAGCCCCACTTAGCCCACAGAAAAAGAAGGACTGATGAGGGATGTGGAGGTTGGGCGCTGTCTTGGGCAGAGCGACCACAAAATGGTAGAGTTCTCTATTCTTGGTGAAGTCAGGAGGGGGCCAGCAAACTGCTACCTTGGAATTCAAGAAGGTGGACTTGGAACTACTCAGGACACTGTTAGGGAGGGTCCTTTGGGATTGAGTCCTGAAGGGCCCAGGAAGACTGGACACCCCTCAAGAAAGAAGTCTTAAAGGTGCAAGAGCAGGCTGCCCCTTGTGCCCTAAGATGAGCTGGTGGGGAAGAAGATCGGTATGGATGAACAGGGAACTTTTTTTGAGGCTCCAGGTGAAAAAGCACCTCTTTTGGAAGAAGAGACAGACAGCTTAGGGAAGAGTACAAAGAAGCTGTGATTCATCCAAAGGTGCTGAGGGAGCTGGCAGTTGAGACTGCCAAGCCGCTTTCCACCATCTATCAGTGTTTCTGATCAACCAGAAAGGTCCCAGAGGATTGGTGGCTTGCCAACGTGACTCCCACCTACAAGAAGGGTCATAAAGAGGATCCACGAAACTACGGTGATTGTCCCTCTCTACTCTGCTCTTGTGAGGCCCCATCTGTTGTACTGTGTCCAGGTGTGGAGCCCTCAGTACAAAAAAGATATGGAGATTTTGGAAAGGGTCCAGAGGAGGGCTATGAAGATGATCAGGGGGCTGGAGCACCTCCCCTATGAGGACAGGCTGAGGGAGTTGGGTTTGTTCAGCCTGGAGAAGAGAAGGTTGCGGGGTGACCTCATTGCAGCCTTTCAATACCTGAAGGGAACTTACTCCCAGGAGGGGAGTAAACTCTTGGAAAGGGCTGACAATAGCAGGACTAGGGGAAATGGTTTTAAGTTAAAAGAGGGAAGATTTAGGTTGGATGTTAGGCCCTGCAAGGCAGGGGGGTTGGAACTACATGATCCTTGAGGTCCCTTCCAACCCGGGTCATTCTGTGATTCTGTGATTCTGTGAAGGTTACAGATCATCTTGAGTGAGACCACATGGCATGTGCAGAACAATTTCAGAATCAGGTCCAGCCAGCATGGGTTCACTAAAGGCATGTCCTGCAATCTGATCTCCTTCTACGATAGCGTGACCTGCCTGGTGGGTGAGGGAAAGGCTACTGATATGATCTGCTTAGACTTCAGCAAAGCTTTTGATGCTGTCTCCCACAGTATTGTACCGGAGAAGCTGGCAAGCTGGCAATCCATGGCTTGGACAGGTACACTCTTTGCTGGGTGAAGAACTGGCTGGATGGCCAGGCCAGGTGGTGAATGGAGTTAAATCTAACTGGTGGCTGGTTATGAGTGGTGCTCCTCAGAGGTTAGTACTGGGATCGGTCCTGCTAATGCCTTTACTGATGATCTAGATGAGGGGATTGAGTGCACCCTCAGTAAGTCTGCAGATGTTACTAAACTGGGAGGAAGCGTTGATCTGACTGGGGATGGGAAGGTCCTACAGAGTGATTTGGACAGGCTGGATAGCTGAGCTGAGGCCATTGGGATGAACTTCAACAAAACCAAGTGCCATATCCTGCACTTTGGCCAGAACAACCCCAAGCAATGTTACAGGCTTGGGGCAGAATGGCTGGAAGATCATGTGGGAGAAATGGGTCTGGGGGTGTTGGTCAATGCTCAGCTAATTGTGAGCCAGCAGTGTGCCCAGATAGCTAAGGACAATAGCATCCTGGCTTTTATCAGAAGCAGTGCAGCCAGCAAGAACAGGGGAGTGATCATTCCCCTGTACCCAGCTCTGGTGTGGTTGCACCTTGAGTATTGTGTTCAGTTTTGGGCCCCTCACTACAAGAAAGACACTGAGGCCCAGGCACACATCCAGAGAAGGGTGATGAAGCTGATGAGGGGTCTGGAGCACAAGTCTTCTGATGAGTGGCTGAGGAAACTGGGATTGTTTACTCTGGAGAAGACTTGGGGGAGACCTTACAGCTCTTTACCTGAAAAGAGGATGTGATGAGGTGGGAACTGGCATCTTCTCCCTTGAAACTAGCAATTGGATGAGAGGCAATGGCCTCAAGTTGTGCCAGGGAGGTTCAGGTTGGGTATTAGGAAATATTTCTCCTCTGAAAGAGCAGTCAGGCACTGGAATGGGCTGTCCAGGGAGCTGGTGGAGCCACCATACCTGGAGGTTTTAGGTATTGTACTACGGAACATGGTTTAGTGTAGAAATATTGGTGGTAGGAGGACAGTTAGACTTGATGATCTTGGAGGTTTCTTCCAACCTTGGTGACTATGTGATTCTGTGACTTCTTCCATATTGGTCAGTGGTGGGGGACACAACAAATACTGGAGTTGGCATGTGTGGATTTAACAAAGGAGACAGCAACTACTGCTTTACAGAGGTTTTATACTAACACTGGAGTTTGGCTGGGATATTGAAGCACTTTAACAGATGCTTACACTGGTACTTCAGACACTGAAAGCCTTATCATAATGTAGTGAAAGTTGCCCGCTTGAATAAAACACTTTTTAGCAGTTTTTGTATCACTTGGTTTCACAGTGATTTAGAGGGAATAAGAGCAAATGAAGCTGGAAAAGGCAGCAAGTGCATTCCTAAAGAAAAAAAGAATGCTTTAATTCAGTCAGTCATAAAATATCAATTTTCTTAAGGAAAGCACAGCCACTTCTCTAGCAAAGCAGACTGAAAGAGTGAAAATTGCTCCAACAGTTAAAGGATAAGAAAACTTAAATTTGCAAAAACTAGGTCAAATTTGTAAAGAATAACATTTAGAATAGTAAAATACTTTAAAAGGCTATCTGGATTAACTGGAGCCTGTTCATTTGCAGCTTTAACACACATGCCAGGTATGTTCTAGATCTTACCCCATCTACTATGAGGGGTCAGTGTAGACTAGTATCTCTTGTGGTCCTTTGTGACCCTACTTTATGTCAAGCGTTCTTTGCTTTTCAAGCTTCTTTGTGTTTTTTTGGTAAGCTGTGGCACATTTTCTATTTATAAGTGACCATTTCCATCTCACCATTCCACTCAGCCATACCGGCTCAAATGTAGTAGTAGGATTCACCTTACCTCTGCACTTTGATCATGAAAGACAGTCACTCGATATCCAAGATGCTTGAAAAGCAGTTCTAGGGAAGCACAGTCCACATCTCCACCTGAACGATACTCCAAGTCCTTTTCACTGTTGAAATGGATATTGCTGAGAATAAGTGCTAAGCCTCGGGGCTCTGATGTCAGCTTGTATGCCTGAGAAGAAGATTCAAAATTGGTAAATTTAGACTATGTGAGGAAATAACAGAGTCTGTGTATAACACCAGTCCCCATACACCAACTTAATTACTAATGACATGTAGGATTTCTAGCTTGAGAAGGCACAAAAACAGTAGAGGTAAAATAAGTATTGGTGTTTTTTTTTTTGTTTTTTTTTTTTTTAATCCAGCAAATGTTTATATTGCAAAAGATCTCAAAGGCAACTGTTTCTACAAACTTCCACAATTGATGATCCTACAACACTATTAACAGGATGTTGTAATAGCTCGCCTTATTTCCTGTTTTATAAGGAAGACAGATTCAGCATTTCAAATTGAGAGTTAGCTCTTGCTCATGCTTTTCTCCTTCCACACATACCCCAGTAGGGCCAAACAAGTTTTTTGTAATATTCACCAAAGGCCCTAGGAAAACATTACACAAAATTCAGCTTACATTTCCTAATTGTGGTTGGGGGCAAGAAGAAATATAAAACAGCCTGTGAGTGAGTGCAACTGCAGCAGCAGGCATCAATAAATCACTGATCTTCAAAGTAATGAGGATGACAAGAAAAGTTAATAGGGAAAAAAACTAATGTAAGAAGTGTGTCTTCAAAACCACTTTGCCCCTTCCACTCTACCAACGAAAAACTAATAATAAATTGGTAATAACATCCCTGTGAATTGGAAGTGAAATTTAATATTGAAGAAGCATATCAAATACTGTGTAACCAGACACAGATATAAAAAGAAATTAAGCTAGACTCATGCTGATGTTGGCAAATTAGGTCTCCTAACAGTTACAAAAAAAACAAACAAACAAACCCAACACATGGAAAATGTTTTACTGAATGCAGAGCCTGTTACAGATGAGTTAAGAATTAAGTTGTAGTGTAATCCTACTAACATGACTGCACTATCACAAAAAATTCTTTATTTTCTTTGAGCCTACAGCACCACAACCTATGCTTTACAAATGGAACAAACAGAAAAATAATTATGACTATCTACATAACTTCGGAAGATAAATAAAAGGATTAGAAATTCAGCTTCTTCTGCTCACTACTGCACAGAATCCTGATCTTATTTCTGCACCTAAGGAGACATTTCCTGATACAGCAGACAATTAAAAGAGCCAGGATTGTGCCTGTGAGCTGAAAAATAGTTCTAATATTGTAATTATTTGTAAAGTCATACATAAATGCCATAACACTAACATGTACCTATAATGAATTATTTGCTTTTACTCAGTTGTAGGTAGTGCCTATCAATTGAAATACCTAAATATTTCACCTTTGAAGGAGATTTTCTCTATTAACTACTTACTAAGTGCTGGTGATCATGATAGAATTCTGGAGTGCAGTGCTTCACTGGAGGAATCGGAGGCCCATCTCCACTGTCCAAAGAATGTTCCACTGGTTTTGTGCAAAAGAAAAATATAAATATAATTTAAAAAAATCTAGCTACAAACCCTTTGTAATAAGGTAGTTATTTGCAAATTCATAAGTATGTGGTCTAAGGCATATTCATGTCTTATACAACTCGTACGTCTGAATGTTCTTCTTGATCAAGGACATCATACATACAATCAAAAAATGAATATAAAAATACACCTTTCCAATATATTTCTAATTGACAACAGATTTTAATCTTCTGCCTTTTTTGTAGATTAACACAAGGCCTAGCAAATTTAGTTTTATTGAATATAAAAACAGAATGTATATTGAAAACTAGAGGAGTGCTTTTCTGACTTTTTGTACAGAATCTCATCCATTCGCCAGTTATGCCATGGAACTATTACTAGAAACATTCAAATAGAGTAGTGCTTTTCCATTCATAAAAGATTTCCATTCTCACTGGATACAATTCCAGATCTTCTTTTATGCTCCACTGGTGCATTAGTGATAAAACTAGATATTTCTAACTTCTGTAAAGTGCAATGCTCTTTTTGTGTTGTTTGTTACTGAACAACTCTTATTTCTGGTCAGAAGCAGACAAGGGGAATGAGAATCAATTAACATTAAGAGATGCTCAATCCCTTGTCCTGCAGAAACTGAGTTAATAACATTCATGGTCTCTTTTGAAATCCTTTTTAGGCATTTTGATCATTTCTCCCAGCTGGGGAAACACATGCTCTCTAAAAAACCTATAACCTTCATACCTAAAAAAAACAACCAGCAAACCAATAATTAAAAAAGGTTTTTGAACCTACACATGTGATCTTTAATACCAGACAGAGCTCCTAGTAGTAAGCAGCACAACGCTAAAGATGAGGTTAAGGTAAATGAGTACTGTCCAGGTGTTACCAGAGGTAACAGAAAAACTAATAAGGAGATTCATTCCAACAACCAGCCCCCTAACTCATATCACAAATGCTTGCTGAGACAAAGCTGATTTGCTGAATTCAATGGAAGATACATTTATCCATTTCAGCTGACACCACATAGATAATGCCTCATACTTGAAATCATTTGTTAAGAAAAAAGTCTAAGTTGGAATACTGATAATTATTAGCATATTTCCACAGTTCTAGTTCACTTGCACTCCATTGTACACCTTAAACAAAGAAGAAATTCTTTGAATATCTAAAAGTTTACAGCTGACCCATTCTATTTAAACAATGAGATTTCTCTACGCAAATAAATAAAGCTAAATAATTAGGTTCTCTCATCCACTATGCTACTTAAATGTCATTTTCTAGACTAATTCTGACACTTGTATCTGATCCTAATAGTTCATTCTCAAGTTTGTGTTCTTAGGATGAGCTAAGTGGCATCAAGCTTATTTCTAAAATTGAAAGAACAGAGTATTAAGAAACTAGAGGCAACCAACCAGACAGTTGATAATCAAGTTTTCATGATGTATTGTGTGACTCACCAATCAAGCGCGGTCTCTTTGAATTACACGATTCACTCACAGGAAGTGGAAGATTTGATCCATAACGCTGTTCAAGCTACAAGACATGCAATAAATCAATGAAAAAATTAGCAAAAGACACCTATTTTTTTCCCCTCTATAGTACAAAGATGTAGGTGTCATGGTGCAACGACACAGATATTTACGTACAATACATGACATGCTGTAATACGTAAGTCACTCCAAAAGTAATGCCTCCCATTTGTTTCCACGGAAAATACAACAAATACAAAGAGCACAAAAGCACTTCTTGATAAATTCTCAGCTACAAAATACTGTTTTTCAACACAGCCACCATCACTAGATGTGCATTTTCACCAATGATGAACAAGAGCCTGCATGCTCTGATTCTAAAATTCTGCACCAGTGGAGCTGATCCACTGTTTTACAGTGCTATGATTGCATTGTTGCTGAATTGAACCACCAATCATCTCACTGTGCTCACATGTACTGTATCGTCTCCAGTAACGTTCAGCAAGTGTTGATGAATGTCAATAGGTGCCATTTTTTCCACACTGAGGAATTCAGTTCCTCAATGCTTCATATGTGTTTTCATGTCAACATGCCATTTTGTCTGACTGCTCCTCTGCTGCCATCTGTCACATGGCAAAAAAATGTAATGGAATATTGGTGGGAAGGTTCGGCCTCTACTGCCATACCATCATCAGCCTCTGTCGTTGTTGGACATCATAATAAAATAGGAGGCATTATTTTTGTAGCAACCCTTGTATATTCTTTATATATTATATACAATTTAACATAAAACACAATACTATGGCTTAAATCCAAATAGGAGAGTTCATGATATGATAACAGCAATTTTCCTTCCTGTTAATGCCAGTTTCCTTCCTTCATTTACTCATCTCTACCTTCACTCAAACCCTTTGCTGGGACATTCTACGTTAAGGTATCATATCCTCCTTATTTTTGTCAAGACTTATTTCATCCAATAACTTCTCCTACTAGTTCCTTTCAAGATTTCTTTGTTTTACACTAATAGTTTCTACATTTTAATAAGGCAACATCTCTGCTCAAAAATATCATTCCAGTCTTTCTTCCTTAGTATAAAATACTTAGTAGGCTTCCCATCTTTCACAATGCACTGAGAATACTGAATTTTTATTAAATTCTTCTTTCTATCCAATGTTAACAACTGCACATAATGAGTAGAATTCTACTCAGAGAACACTAAATTAAAAGATTTTAGAAAAATATGTATTATTGCAGCTTTTACATTCTTGATGATACATCAGTGGGAGTGTGTTAGATGTAGGAATGCCCACAAACATCATGTAATACAATAAGAAGTGGAAAATACTGCACATGGGGAGGAATAATCTCATTTGCTGAGAGCTGACTGTCTGGAAAGTAGTTTTGAAGAAAATGTCTTAGGGACCCTGGTAAGTACCAAATTGAACATGTGCCTGCCATGTGCCTTTGTGGCAAAGAAAGCTAATGGTATCTTGGGCTGCGTTATAAGCCTTGCCAGCAGATTAGATCAAATGAGGTGAAGCTTCCCTTCTATTTAATCCCAGTGAGGCCACACCTGGAGCATGTCCAATTCAGGGCTTCCCAGAAAAAGAGAGTGACATATTGGAAAGAGCCTAAAGAAGGGATTCAAATGTGACTAAAGTACTTGAGCACCTCTCATATGAGGAAAGGCTGAGAAAACTGGGACTGCTTAGCCTGGAATACAGAAGACTTGGGGAGCTTACCAATGAGCACAAACACTGAAAGGAGACAGGCTCCTTTCAGAGATGCCCAGTGTCATGTTTTATGATTTTTCTTATTGGTATTCCACATTGTAACACCATGTAGAGCACTGGGAGTTAAAGAGTTAATGCTCCAGTTCCATTCCAGGTACCTGGTTCTCAGAAGAGAAGAAGAACTACACACCCCAAAGGACTTTGTGATTCCATTTTCTGTTCAGAGGGAAAAATAAAACTGCTTGCAAGGCACAAGACTACTCTATCTTTCACTGCTTGTCTCAGTAATGCATGCTCCCTAGCCCTCTTGTCTTCGGCTTTAGATTAGTTTTGGACACCCTCTCTCTTGTTTATTTGGTTTATTAGCTTCAATCCCAATTTACTTATATTTCCACTATTATAATTAGTTAATTAACTTCCCTCCTCAGATCATTGCTGCTATTTCTTTTTTTCCTTATTCCTTTCCCTCTTTGCACCTGTTGTCCTCCTTTCGCGGCCAGGAGACCTGGAGATAACTCCATAACACCCACACATGAGAAGAGGTAATGCACACAAACTAGAACACTAGAGATTTTGTCTGAACAACTGGACACAATTGTGTGAGTGACTGAGTGCTGGCAGAAGTTTCTGACAGGGGCTGTGCAGTCCCCATCCTTAGAAATATGAAAAAGGACCATTTTCCCAAATGGTCTTGGGAAACCCAAATGGCCCTGTTTGAGAAAGGTGTTGGACCTGATGGCCTCCAGAGGATTCCTGCCAACCTTAACCATTCTCTGCTTCTCTGTAAAAATTCTCTTCAACACAAATCCATTTTATTCTTTTACCCTAAGGCTACTACAGGTTTCAACTTGCAACTAAATGCCATCCTTTCCTTTCTAATAATTTGTTTTCTAAGCATATGAAAAACACGTATCTGTGTCCAAACCCAATCCCTAATGCAGTCCACATTTTAATTTTTAAAAATGTTTTACCCTTGCAATCCCATGTCTCAAGTTGGATTCTGTCTTCAAGATCATTTCTGCCAGATGCTGCTGTTTGGTTTCTTGTAGAGCTTCACAAAAGGCTGAAAAGGCATTAGGGCCTCTCTTGGGCAACAAATTAAGGAATTCCACATTTTGGCTGAAGCTTCCAGGCTTGGCCTAGGTACAAAGAAAAAACAAAATCCACACTCTATTACCCCGATACAATTTATTTTCAGCTAAGCTTCAGAACAACTCAATCGTTTTCCTTCATGTAAATGTTCCATCACCATATTTAGCTGTGCTAGATCACATTTAATGGCTTTTCCTAGTTGATATCACTGCCATCCCTCTGTTCCTACCAGCTCAAGGGAAAGAGTATATGACAACAAAGCAAGCCAGCAACTCACACATTACCAAAGACAGTAAGACACCCTTTTCCCTCTAATCTCTTACTCCCAGTTACTATCTGAATAGTACCTATTTACCCTAACCAAACACACAAAGTCCAGAATCCATTTTCACTACTGCTCAATGTATTAATAGTCTCAAGGATTAACACACAAACTCCTTGGAAAGTGTCATGGAAAACACTCAGTTGCCACAGTGAATTCCAAAAATATACCATGTACATATAATATGTTTCATGAAGCAACACCTAGTGATATATTAGAAAAGGTTAAAACCAAAAATCAAATTTTTGTTTCCAAAAAGCAGTCATAGGACATTTGCAAACAAACTGTCTAATTTGTAAAAGCCTTCCCTGTTAAGAAAACTGAAACATCACATACTAAAATATTAGGTACTGAAAATAGGTTTTACAAGTCCCATGGAATTCATTTCACTTCTTTTGAATTGCCACTTCGATCCAAGATTTATTCTATGGAATGGTTGGTGAGTTACATAAAATGAAGTACTAACACTACTTCAGCAATCACGGGAGAAAATAAAAAGCCTTAAGTTGCATGCGTATATTAGTCTGCTACAGAAGACATTCACACTATCATGTTTCCATTTATAAAATGAATCCTGTTTGTTCTTAAAAGCACTTTGGCTTTTGTCTCATCACATTGTTTGGTAGGAGAATGCAAATCTTTTTGATCCAATGCTTATGAACCTCTTCTGACATTTCAAGCTATGTTCATTCATGACAGGCTAATAGCATTTAGTTTTCTATCAACAGTGCCCTTGACTTCAGATTCCTGTCATTTTCCTTATTTAATAAAATTCATAATAAAATCTAGATTTGTGGAAGTAAAAAAACTCTTTTCGCCTCCTCTTATAAATGTCTTATTCCTTTTGAGGATCCTTTCCTGATCTCACAGAAACAACACACTTGCATGATAAGCTCTGATTTCAACTCTTCTGTTGAAATCCCAATCTTTAGGTCTTATTAGTGAATTAGAATATATATGCAGAACCTGATATGCAGAATATCTGATACCTTTGACAAACATCCTAATCAAAGCGATATCTTCACTACTGTGTAGTAATCAACCCAAAGCATTGAGGTATCTCTATCTGAGTGTTCAAACTGCAGCTGTGGGCTGCATGCAGCCTGGTACAGCCCATTCTGTGGCTGCACCACCATGGCACTGGCTCTTCTCTACCAAGTGGCCCAGCCCCAAATACACATCCACTGCTCAGCAACAGCAACAGCAGTGCAACTGGCATGGTGGTCTGGGTTGAAAACAGGGCATGGGACCAGAGCACACTGCAGTGCTAACTCAAGTTATGGCAAATAATTATATGCAGTTTGATACATGAGTAATGTGAACAGAGAAAAACACGCAGCCCTGCTTTCAATTTTGATAAAGGAACAGGTTCCAAGATTACAGAAAAAAATCATCATTTTTAAAATATATTTGCAATATATTTTTCAAGAAAGCAAGAGAGCTTGCATCTGTCATGACTTGGCATATTATGTTATCTTTTGACATACACTCAGTCAAAAATAGTCAAAAAGTTATTTTTTCATTCCTTTCAAAAACTTGTTAGTGTCAGGTTCATGCCATCTGCACTTGAATCAACCAAAAAAATTCCCATTCTGTTTTTCAGAATCTGTTCTTTGGACAGAACCCTCAATCTTACTTTACAAATAGTGTATCAAGTGCTTACACTTGCCTTAAGATGCGCACCTTCAGTCATTTCCTGTACAGTCTGCTTTCTCTTTGAAGACCTATCGCTCCAGCCTGAGCAGTTTTCAGTGTGTTACTGTATGTCTATGGCCAATCCAAAACTTTTTCCATTTACCTCTCTGCCTTACAGAGAGATCTCAATAAACTTGAAAGCTGGGCAATCACCAACCACATGAAGTTTAACAAGAGTAAGTGCTGGATTCAGTACTGGGAACAAGGCAATCACAGATCTATTTACAGATTGCAGAATGAAAGGCTGGAGCACAGTCCTCCAGAGAAGCATCTGGAAGTTCTGCCTGATGGGAAGTTGAATCTATGTCAGTGTTGTGCCCTGGCATCCAGAACACCAACCATATCCTGGGGTGCATCAGGCCCAGCACTGCCAGCTGGGCAAGGGAAGAGATTGTCCAGCTCTGTTTAGCATGGCTTCACCTCCAGCACTGCGTGCCACAAAATAAGGACATGATAGTATTAGAGAATCCAAAGGGGGGCTGTAAAGATGGTGAAGGACCTGGAGGGCAAGATGCATGAGGAAATGCCGAGTCCCTTGGTTTGTTTAGCATTCAGAGAAGAGGCCAAGGGGAGGCCTCATGGCAGCCTACAGCTCCTCGCAAGGGGAGAAGAAGGGCAGGCACTGATCTATGAGGAACCCACCTGGCTCTTGAAGAGCAGCCTGCATACAAAGCAGTGATTTACGAAATCAGACAAAACCCACATAGTCAAAAGCAGCTTCCAGTTCTCCTGCAAGCTGCAAAAAAAGCCCCATCCCGCTGCATGTATTGTCCAAACACAATGACACTAAACACACAGGTAAGAAAAACATGAGTTTAACTACACTGCAAATGCCAAGAGTGACACCGAGCTTAGGCAGAAATAAAAGTGCAGTCGAATTTAACACACATACCTGTATCATTTCCACCATCTCAATGGTGATGATGTCCTTCTCTATCATATGCTCCATCAACTCCTTTAAAACCAGCTCTCTGGCCAGCATCACCCTGTTCTTCTTTAGAGCCTCCTGATGGTATCGCTGCATGCCGCATGTTCCCAACATCCTGCCACCATCAATCCGCTCTCCCGCTCACCCCCCGAACCGTCTTCCCCGCGGCCTGGAGGCTTCCGCCTTTGCGCGCATGCTCACCGCAGGACTCCAAGGCTGATAGGAGCTCCGAGAGAGGCGGCTGCCCGCCCTTTCCTGCCTGCGAGCGGCGGCGGGGAATGAGGGCGGTTCGACCTTTAGAGGTGGAAGGTGCGTTTTTCCGTTTCGCGCGCGGAAGCTTTATAGAAGCTGGAAAGCTTTAATCGCCGCCATGGATTGAGAAAAAGAGAGAGGTTGTGGGTGCCCCGTCCCTGGAGGTGTTCAAGGCCAGGCTGGATGGGGCCCTGGGCAGCCTGGTGTTGTGTTAAATGTGGAGTTTGGTGGCCCTGCCTGTGGTGGGGAGCTTGGAGATTCATCAGTAAACATGCAAGAAATTACAGGCTTTAAAGAAAACACTCTACCAGCAAACTTGCCTCTTGTATGACTGTTACAATATAGGTATCATAACTGCTGCATCTCTACTAGTAATGAAGTGACTTAGCAGAAAGTTTAGACTTGCAACCCCTTCTTTTCGTTTTCTAAGACTATGTTATTAAATAAGCATAATGGTGATACCATAAGATCAGGGATATATGATACCATAATATCAGGGAACTCTGTGAGACTCAAGGTGGAGTGTTAGAAAGCAGACGTTCTTAATAGTAGGGCTGGATGCATGGGAGGTAATCCCCCTATCATGCATGGCTTACACAAAATATCTTCTGCTTATATACATAACTGGTGTTATGCAGAAATCATATACGTATGCAGAAGCTTTTCAAGATGCATGTTATGTATGCAGAAGTTTCTCAGAGTCATGGTACATATGCTGAAGTTTCCCAGGAGTATGTTACATATTCAGTGACCGATTCCAAGCAGGACCTCCTATTTCCTCAGTACAGAGACTCACACAGAGCTTATTTATCTCCTTGGTTCAGAGACATAGTTCTGTTGTCTAAACAAATTGCAGGGCAGGAGTATCCACCAACAAACATAGGCAAGCTTAATATTGTTAAAACCAGTATCAATGTCACTAGGTATTTCTTATGTATTCCTGTTTATTTATAAACAATATACAACCTTTTCAACTATGAAGAATCAAGCAATAAGAAATAATTTATTTGCTTTTAGCTTATTATATGAGTTAAAAGTGATGTAGTCATAGGAAACGATGCTGTGATGATGGTAATTCTCAATCGTAAATAGATTCGGATGACCATTTTTCTCTATTTTTTAAAAACTTCAACATTCATCAGACCTGAGTGTCTCTTTGCATACTGCAAACCACTTTAGTTCTGCAGATCCTAGTAGTTTAACTGGCCCATTTTAAAACACTGTTTAGCACCGCTATTTGATAGAGCTCAAACCTGACTCAAAAGGAGAGCTGTCTTGATGAAGGCCATCTGTGCTTTGTGGCTCCTATTTGCCTTGACAGAGAGGCTGGTCCTTTCCAGGTTCTGGAAAGAAACCTCCATGCATGGGGTTGTTACAGCAAACTCAAGTTGTTGACCTTTTTATGTGTGCCATGATGACAGGAAAGTATCTTCATCAGTCTGTTTGAGCCTTCACTGTAACATAAATAAACTCTCTTGTAGAACTGTAAAAATTGGTGCTCCGGACAGAGGATATATATATGTTCTCCCTTTCTCAGAGGGAGAAAAAAATGCTATTATCTTCCTCCAGTCAACAGTCTGGAGGCTGTGTAGGATAAAAACCTTCTGAACAGCATATGTGATTTCTTAATGCCATTCCTGCTGTGAGATTTTCAACCTCAAGCTGGTTAGCAGTGAAGTGGTAGGTACTAGGTGGTGCTTGCTTTCAGATGAGCACAGCCACCCTCTTCTTAGTCACAGCACAACTAAAGCAATGGTGGGAATACAGCAGAGGGGTCGCAACAGAAAGCACAGAACGTTGTGCCAACACTTTTATAATCATGGAACTGCAGACTCAGTATCTTAGTGGTTGATGTGGTGACGTGGTTGATGACCGCAGTGCTCTGTTATGCTGCTGTTTGTAATGCTTCTGTTTCTCTCCTTTCCAATGCAGGTTGTCTTTCTTTACAATTCACTTTCCTCCCCACAAAAGGTGTATCTCCAGTTGCTGCTGTATATCTCACAGTGTTCTTCTCAGTGGCTTTGTTTATCTTATGCCAAGGTGAGGCATCGTGGTATTGCAGTGAGTTCTATCTTGTGCAAAAAGGGCACTAGCGAATTAGATGCTAGTTCAGCTTTGCTTCAATGAACGGAAAGCCAAACTTAATGTATCAAGGTTAAGGTTTGGTCCTGCATTGATAAAAAGTGGAATTAATCATAATATGGAGGGCTGGAAAACATCATCAAAGACTTCATCATTGATGGCACTCTCATAAGCAGGTGGTGGAGTGAGTGGTTCCACTGGCTCAAACCTATCTGCATTGCCTTTCATTTCATTGATGTCTGAAACAAAGCACTGCTGGTTTCGGGGCAGAACCAGTTGCAAGTGCATCCTGGAGTCTCTATCTGTCTCGGACGCGCTCCTTGTGTTTGATGCCACTAAGACCCCAGGAATTACCTCCGCAGTCTCTCCTTGGGCAATTGATTCAATAACTACATTATAAGGGGGAGGCTCGCTCAGCGGTGAAGGCACTGATCCTGGATTGGATGCTATTGTCCATATTGCTGGCACTGACATAGTCATCACCTCCTCGTATGTCGGTGCTTCATAGGCAGCATTAATCCTATGAACAGAAGCAGAATGTCAGTTACTGTGGTCATTCATTTTTATTTTAATACAGAGACATGTAGTTGGATAACATAGAATAGGGACTGTGCTACCATCAGTATTTTTAAATAAGTTGGTAGTAGTTTTCTTCTAATATGTTTTAAAGCTAGCAAAGCCAAAGTTTCTTTCTCTATATGCCTTCTAAAAATATATATGTAATAACATTCTTGCACTCCCACAGTACCCTGTGTCTGATAACGGTGAGCAACTTATGGAGCTGAGTAATGGCTGTCTGGGTTATACGGTCAAGGAAGCAAAGGTACAAATCAAGTTGAACTCTTCAGCCCCAGTAGATGAATTGGGATAAATTAAATGATACTGAGTAGCCTGCAAAGGGCTGACAATAGCAGGACACGGGGAAATGGTTTTAAGTTAAAAGAGGGAAGATTTAGGTTGGATGTTAGGGGGAAGTTCTTCACTAGGAGAGTGGTTAGGCCCTGGAACAGGCTGCCCAGGGAGGTTGTGGATGCCCCGTCCTTGGAGGTGTTCAAGACCAGGTTGGACGGGGCCCTGGGCAACCTGATCTAGTAAATGTGTATGTTTGGTGGCCCTGCCAGGCAGGGGGGTTGGAACTACATGATCCTTGAGGTCCCTTCCAACCCAGGTCATTCTGTGATTCTGTGAAGCCCAAAAAGATGTGGAAGTATTTAGAACCTCTCAAAGTCTAGGACTACTAGTGTCAAATGTTGGTTTTTTTTTTAAGACTGGAAACACACCCAGTTACAGGTTCTTTTTTAACAGTTTGCCAGGGAACAGTTGCTTTGGAGATAAGGTTTATAGAAGTAAATCCACCTGAGGTTCAGTATTACCTTGGCATTTTTTCTTTTTCCTTGTCTGACTCATTGTTTGGCAGGACTCAATTACTCAATGGAAGGTAAAACTGAGCCTGTTTTTTTAACCTTCATAACCTTGGAAATTATTCATAGATCAATTTGAAGGGGGGAGAAAATAATAGTGGACGAGATAAAGGAGATCCATGGCACAGGTTTTTGCAATCTGTGCCATATTAATACAGGAAAACCCTTTTGTCTTTTGGAATGGTTTTTGTGTTTAATTTCCTAGAGGAAGGGTGGCAAGGCAATATGTGAAATGGCCGTGGTTGAGGAGAGAGAGTTCAAATAAGAAGAAAAAGTGCTTACCCTTCTTGGCTTTGATTGTTTGGAGTTCTCTCATTTGTGTCATGTCGATGCTGATTCTTCAGGTAACACTCAACAAATACACTCAGCAAATAGCCAATCAGGCACACTCCACCTACCCCTAAGAAGAAGTAGCCTACTGGATTAATGTTGGATGAAATAGCAAGCATGGTGACCCCGATGAGAAGAGCAGCAGTGAAAAGAAGCAACAGGGCTTGACGGATGTTCTTCCAGTGTGCTTCTAACCACATGGTATATTGGATGGTGGGAGCAGGTATTTGAGAACAGAGAAGGAGTTGAAGGGATAGACATCTGTGGAAGATTTAAAAAAGATGAGAATAAACCACGAGTCTTTTTCAGCTTGAAACATGAGCTTGCAAACATGTTATCAGTATCATGATCAAAATACCACGTATACGCAAGTTCAATCCATCATGAGAACATGCAGCTATAGATATGCATAGTTATCCCGGGAGATCTATGCATAAATATATGCTTGCGTAAATGTACTAGAGTATACTATGAGAATGCTTCTTGAATTAATAGGAATGCTTGGACTTGTAGTTGCTAGACATAAAAGGCATAAATGGACCATCAGCACTTATTGGCAGGCATATCTAAAAAGTTAATTACTTATTCCAGAAGTCTGCAATGAAACTTTGAGGCTGTACACTTTACATTAAAAATGATAGGCAAGTTTTATTCTAGCACATCAGTGAACATTCAGCTACTAGTTCAGATCATGGTAAAAAACGTAGCCGTATGAATGGAGCTCTCTGCCTCAGTGAATTATTTTCTATGCAGCATTATAATCTCTGTAGCATTTTAGCAGTAACATCACATGAGGTTCTAGATGTAGCTGCAGTATGTCTGGTTTTGCAAAATACATTTTAGTATAAGCCCATCTCTTCTATTCTTTTCTTTGATTATGCTTTGTCGCACCGCTCTGTTCCTAAACACAGGTGCCCTTCCTGTCCTTAGTTCCAAACCCCACTCCTCTGGAAAATAAAGCAGTCACTTATCACAGTCTTAACCTGTGTTTACACTAACATATATTCTACATATAAGCACATTCTTTCTAAACAGATTACTTTCGTGCTACCTTTTCTACTGTTGACTTTAAGAACACACTTACCTGAGGGAGGATTTGGTAGGTTGTAGCAGTCATGTTTTAACTTCTCTCTTCATCACAAAGAAATGGATGCAAGCTCTTCTGTCCCTGCTTCTTCCGCTTCTGACCTGAGGACACAACAGCAATAAAAACTCTCCCTTCCTCCTTCTGAGTTTTCCTTTAGGGTGATTTATGTTGAAAGTAAAAGCTGGAAGCTGGTGGATATTAGAAGGTACAGATCATAGGAAGATTGTACAAGTTTTGTACAGGGACATAGAACCTCAGTTTTCTAGATTCTGAGTCAAAAACTATTTCTAGCTGATCACATACCTTCTGCTCTTTTCCAGCTCTTCCAGGTCTGTCCCACAAAAGCAGGAAATTCACTAGAAAAGAGGGCGGAGTGAACAGTGGGGCAGTGCTTACCTGTGTTTGGTCTGCTGTACTTTTATGAGAGAAACCTCTGCCCTGAAATCTACATTCTCTACATGCAGCAGCAGGATCTTGGATCTCTGCCTCACAAAGCAGGAAGGACAGCAGGCCCAACCCACATCACATGTCCCGTATATAAACCTATTTACAAGTTCTGTAAAATGTAAATCTGTACATTTTTCTATCCTAATTGGGCACTGCATGTGACTTATTGTTTTATGACCTCTTTGATTTTACAAATCAAAGGGAAAAAAGGAAGGGTATAGGTTATTACAGTTATTAATTTGCAGAGGGCTAGGTTAAAATCCTTTTTACTCCCAAGGTATATCTAGGAATGGAGAATACACATATTTACCACAGCAGGTTCTGAATTAATTCTTGAAGTCTGTTATCATCTATACCTTAATTATATGTCTGAAAAGCATTGACAGTTTTCAAATACTAAAAATAAATGACCTGTATGAGCTGACCGGTTTGTCTGTAATATGAGTTTGCCCTACTACTGATTGCTTATTGATTAATATTCATTGTTGGCCCTCACAGTTCAAAAGGCAAATTGAAGAATTGGATGTGAACTGTCACCAAGGTGATTTGAGAGTTGGAGAGCTCACCAGCTTAAGAAAGGTTAAGGAGCTGAGTTTTATAGCCTGGAGTATAGGAAGCTTTGGCAGGTTTGGAGTGTCTATTCAACATTTACCAGAACTTTGTAGGCGATTGCAGAGAGGATGATGGTACTCATCACATGGATGAATGTTACAGGCAAGAGGTGATAGGGAAGGAGTGTCCTGGACGTGGGAAACAAAGTTTTCAATGTGAGAACAATTAAGTGTTGCTGTTACTTGCCCAGGGAAGCAGTTGAATCATCTTGGCCTGAAATATTCAAGACTCACCCAAGTTTAAGGCCTTGCTTTCTGAGGGAGTTTGAGCCAGTGATCTTCCCTTCCAGCCTTGACTTGTTTATATTTCTATGTTTCTAATGTTCTTTTCCCTTATAATTTGGATTTTGGCTGCTGTCAGATAATTTGGATTTTGGCTGCTGTCAGATAAAGGATTTTCATCTCTCTCTGTTACCCATTCTTAACTTTTGAGAGAGTTTCGGTGGAGATGCAAGACTTAACAACCATGTAAAGAGGAAGAAATCAGGAGGGAGAGAAGTTGAGGAGGGAATTAAGACGCGCTTCAGGCATCTCTAAGCATTCTATTTACAGAACCATTGTCATAAATAAGCCAGAAGAACTAATTTCAAAGGAAATATTTCCACTTTTTAAAGCAGTGAGTTAAAGTGTGATTTGGTGAGGCAGCTGAATAAAACTGTTAGGTACCACCTGTTAGGTGGAAAATTGTAGCCCTTTCTCCTTTTGCCTGCCAGCTGTCAAAGCACATATTCCTTGCAGGTATCCTAGCACTCAGTTGAACCTTTGCTGAGCCAGCTCTGCTGTCTAAGCTTTCCAGAAAGTATATATGTTTTTCCAGAGTGGCTTGTTTGCCAGTTTAGTGGGCTGAATCTGATAAGCAAAGGATCATCTAACTGCCAGATCCCTGTTCAAAGGAAAACGCACTGGAGTGGTGAAAGGGAAGGAGAGGAGAATAGAAATATTTTCTAGGTCTACAGTGTGTGCCATTTGGTCAACCCAGCCCAAAACACTGGAGTAGAAGGAAGTTATTTGACTGAGTTAACACCAAAGCCCTGCAGAAAGGTGTAGAATCTAAGACTCTTCAGCAAAGCCTATTCATTATGTCAAGGGTTGTCAGCTCCGATCGAAGCCTTTAGGCAACTTCCAGCTCCAGTATGGGCACTGACTATTGTTGAATCCTAACTTGAATTACTTATCCTTCTAGTCTCCTTCTGCAGAGAGCTCGGGCACTGCAATCTTCAGCGTGATCTGCTGCTGGGAGGAGGCATGTAGAAACAGCTTTGGGGCAGGACCTTTTTGCTAAGTTAGGAGAAAGTTTCCTTAGGAGAAAGGAAAAAAAGAATTATTTGACAGACAGCTACTTCTGTGATTGGAAAGGTTCTGTTTGTGGATAGGTAAAAAGTAAATAGTTTTTGCTGAAAATATTTGGAGTAGTTTTTATTGGTGCGCCATTTGTTGAAGTATTTATAGGTGGTAGTTATGAAATACCACTGTGAAAAATGCTAGAAATTATAGGTATTTCTGTTACATCTGTGAGTGAATTAGTTCAACATTTCTATCAATGTGATACAGACTGCTTTGTGAATCTAACACTGCAAAGCCATGTGAACTTCTGTGAAATAACAATATAATTTCTGGCAACACAATGCTCCTTTTTGATGCCCTTTTGCATTTCATAATGACTTCTGAAGTTCCTGTGTTTATCTGCCATTTTGATTCTCTCCTCAGTCTAGTTCAGACTGCCATATCTTACAGCATTTCAGTGTCTCTAACAAAGAAAAATCGATCACGTAGCCCATCAAGATGTCTGTGGTGATGCCAAGATGTAGAGAAGCCAGATTAGCTTGGAAAAGTCTTGAGAGCTATTGCTATACAGTATTTATGAAACAAGGCATAGTAATCAGGGAGGGTAAACAAAGACATTTATACTGCCACCATAAACAGTCTCCCTTTCATGTGCAGTAGAGATACTTGTTAAAGAAAACTTTATATTCTCTATTGTTGAAGCATGCTCTGCGAGATCAGACAGCATATTGCTTTAGTTAAGACCCCAGAATTTGTTCTTCAGTCATTCTGTCAGTATCTCGTTGTTGATCTTTGTTCATCATTCATTCTCTAAGAAGCACTTCACCTTTTACCTTTCCCCTGTTTCATCTCACTATCAACTCTACCTCCTGCTCAGGCTGCTACTAATTAACTTAGTACCTGCAGTAACCCCTCTTATCAGGCAGGTATGCAGAGAAGCTTGTTTTATTCCCAAGGGCTTGTGACGTAGATACCACGGCACCATTAATCTCTGTAATCACCAAGTCTGTACCTTTTTCCTGAAGCAATTTCTGAGGTTCTGCGCAAGTACTGGGAACAAAGTGGTACTGACCCACCTTTGCCTATCTTGTCTACCTTTTCCTTTGACCTCCAGGTTCTGCTTAGTCATCTTTGTGAAGCATGACGTCAGTTTTTCTGCTGAGGCTTCTCCATGTCAGGAGCATGAATCTGTGAACCAATGACCTATGATGGGTATGTTTCTGGTACTCTGATATCCTGAGTATTAGCAAGCAAAACCCTGACAAAGTCACCCTTGTGTCTGGATGTTCAAAATTGTGTTTGATTTTGACAACTGCAGTTATACTTTAATGTTCCTGGCTGAATTAACATTTGTTTCTTGGGAACTGGCAGATTCATTCTGTCTTCTGGCTTGTTCCAGTTCTTATCAAACAAAGGGTGAAATTCATTCTAAGCATGCTCACTTTATGGTTTTTGGTGGGCATGGCTGTCTTCTACCTGCAGTGACTTCTTTCTACCAGTCAGGGTAGAGATGTATTCAAAGTAGGACTGATATTGTAAGGGGAGCTTCTCTTGCTGCTACTAATTCCTCATCTGTCTCAGAAATACCTGAAAATCTTAAATTTGCAGAGAATAAGACAGAGAACTTATTGTGTTGTGCAGGACAAGAAGATTTCTCTGTTCTGAAAGAGAGGAGTTATATAAGAATTTTCAGGGCTACCTACACATTTAAAATTCCTGAATGTTTGAAATTAAGGAAGAAATCCCTCATTTTCAGCCATGAGAACTGTGGAAAAGTAACAAACATTGGTCAAGGCTGTGATATTTGATTTTATCTCCTATTTCAGACTTATAAAATTCACTTATGTCACATTTTTTTATCTTTTTCCCTGAAAAAAAAAAAGCCAAAAAACCAACCAAACAAACCCCAAAGACTATAAACTTGATTTATTTATTTTTTTTCCCCCCAAATTCTTCAGCCTCCATCAGATCTTTAAAACTGAGATTTCATTAGCACTAGTAAAAAAATTCTGTAGCTGCTTTTGCTTATTGACAGAGCCCAACCTGGCCTTTGTTGTTTACTTTGTGCTGGAGGACTTTGTAGGATCTCTGCATGTGCAGTAGTTCTATTGCTGAAAGATGTACTTAATTACTCACATGTAAGATGTGAGTTGTCAGTATGCAGTCTACTGAGGTATGTCCTCCTGATTTCCATAGCACTACTAAATAGAATATAAGAGTTACTTCACTTCTTGTGCTGAGAGCTCCTAATTTGGATCACAAAGAGTAATGAACATAAGTATGACTAAAGGCAAGGAGGAAGGATGTGGGTTAAACTCTGTCTTCTGGAATACTGAGAAAGAATGAAGTGGAATACCCAGTGTGAAAAAGAAGTGAGGAAAAATAGTTTAAATGAAATTAGGAAATCAATTGAGAATAGTTAAAAGAACACAAGAAGATCACAGAATCACAGAGTTGTAGGGGTTGGAAGGGACCTCTAGAGATCATCAAACCCAACCTGCCTTCTAAAGCAGGTTCCCTACAGCAGGCTGCACAGGTGGGTGTCCAGATGGGTCTTGAATATCTCCAGAGAAAGAGTCTCTACAACCTCCTTGGGCAGCCTGTTCCAGTGCTCTGTCACTCTCACTATGGAGTTCTTTTGCATATTGGTGTAGAACTTCCTAAGCTCCAGTTTTTGGCCATTTCCCCTTGTCCTGTCCCCACAGACCACTGAAAAGAGGTTGACCATGTCCCTTTGACTCACACTTAAGCTATTTATAAACATTAATAAAATCCTTTCTTGGTCTTCTTTTCTCAAAGCTGAACAGACCCAGATCACTCTGCCTTTCCTCACAGGGGAGATGCTCCAGGCCCTTTATCATCTTTGTGACCCTCTACTGGACTCTCTCCAGGAGACTCATGACTTCTTTGTACCAGGGAGCCCAGAATTGGACACATTAATCCAGGTGAGGCTTGATCAGGCCAAAGTAAAGGGGGAGGATTGTCTCCATTGGCCTCTTGGCCATGATCCTTTTAATATGCCCCAGGATCTCATTGGCCTTCTTGGCCACCAGGGCACACTACCAGGTACTTCTCATATACTGACTTACTAGAATTTATTGAGTGATGATGGAAATTAGAGAGAATAAACCTTCCAGATGCTGAGCAGCTTTATTACAGAACAGTGTTTGCCTTCCTTTTCTGCAAACATAAAAGACAAAGGAGGTGATATGCTGTGGGATAACTTAACATAGTTGCTGCATAGTTCCCATGCCTTTGTCTGCTTCGCTACTCTTAGTCTTATGTTCTTGCTGCTTATGTTGCCACTACAGAAGGTTGCCTTCCCAACATGCTCTGAATTGCTACAAGTCAAAAAGGTAACCAAGTAAAAACAACAACAAAAATATTCTTTCCCATTTGATTAGGGGAACAGTAGGAAGTAGTAACACAGCCAAAAGAGAGGACAAAGGGCAACAAATCAAGAGAGAAGGACTAGAGAAAGTAAGTTGTTGAGAAAAGAAATAAGAAAAAAATCAAATTCATAAAATATGTTTTAATAAAGACTACTTTTGCTTTGTTAGATATTCTCTATTCAAAGGCACTTCCAGCCTTGCCGTAGAGGCAGCAGACCTCAGAGAGGGGAAGCTGGAAGCTTTGTTTTTTCTGCCTCTGGAAAAGTGGGTGTTACATTTCAGATTCACACGTGCATTGACATGTCAATGAAAGGGCATTTTCTTTGATACATTACTGAAGTAAGTACACACCTGAGCTGAAAAGAATGTGGCTTTTATTTTGTCAAGGTTCAGTGAGATCTGAATTGTCAGTTTACTTAGTGGTAAGTACAGGTTTTATCCAGCTCTGACATGAATTTTCTTTCCTAATGGATGCTGCCAAATTAGAAAGAGTACATCATAATGAATTTCTGGTTTGTGCCATGGCCATGCTGTATGGGAAACTGTTCATCACAGCCTGAACCTCTGATTAACCAGCTGAGGCAAGCAATGAATCAGCTGCGGAAGCACAGGTGAAGGTAATTCAGCTGTGCTACTGGAAGGGGTGGAGCTTGACTCCACCTCTCCCAGATCTCACTTAAAGGCTGACTGCCACTAAGGCAGGTTCTCTTTCTCTGGAGATTGCTCCTTTGTGGAGTTTAACGTGAACCTTCAGCACTGGTGAGCATTTTCCCTTTATCCTTCTATCGTGATAATCTTTTGCATGAAACATCTGGTTTAACCTCTATACACTTGTCAACTGTACGCCGTGCTCTACAGTATTGCAGTTTGTAAGGCATCTGAATTGTTATCCTGCAAAAAACATTTTCATGTTTTCCTCTGGTAAGTCAAACAAGAGATGTGGGATCTAACTGAAAGTATCACATCTAAATTTTTTTGTATTGTTGGAGTTCAATATTTATTATATATATTATAGCTCTGCATCTTCATCAGTTATTTCAGTGCATTTCTCAGTACTTAATATTCTTTAAAAAGGAAGGATCTTACTCCTTCCTTGGTTACATTATAGTCAGAGCAACTCTGCTTGCTGTTAGAAGACTGTTGGATTTTCACTGTTCTCAGTTTTATGTATTACCATAGAATTGCTGGCATTCATTTCAGATCTGTTTACAGCTGTTTAGAATTTGTTGGGTGTTCCATGTTCCAGTCACTGTATCACTTCCTGTCTAAGAACTGCTGGATGTTTTTTATCGCGTGCAAGTTTCAGTGCAGACAGTGAAGTAGAGGATTTTTTGTTTCATTGTTTGTTTTGACAGTTCAGTTCACTGCAGTCTAGGAATTCTGCTGGATTAATGTTATCCACAGTGCTCTATGCAGACTGATGTTTCAGTGGTGCAATGTTGTTTGTCCTATTAGTACTAACTGGGTCATACGGTGTTTAAAAAGCAGGTCCACAGAATCATTATTTTTTAAGTTTAATATGGAAACACTGTTATGGGAGATATGTTGTTTAACTGTACTTCAAAGTCTGGAACATCCATCCCTTCTTGTGATTGAATAAAGGCACTTTGTATTGTATGATTTTTGTCTATTAAGGAATAGTGGAAAGGGAAGCAAGGAGGCTATTCTTGTATCTGAAGAACTGAACTGTGATTTAATGGATTTAACTGGAATTCAGTTTCTCATTCTGACAAACATCTTGGATGTGTGACTAAGCACATATGTTCCTTACAGATCTCTTAGATAACGAATATTTTTAGGATGGGGACTGACTCTTGTTTTATGCCTTGAGAATAGTGTCAAGACCAAGCTGTCATATGGCCTCTCTCAACGAAAAAGAAAGAATAAATGTATGTGACTAAGCCGCATGATTTCACAATGCATCAAGAGTTGATGGCATAAGAAATAAGCACCATGTAAATCCCCCCAATGACTACATTTAAAAGTGGACTACTGTAGCTCGAGGTGTATTCCATGTTGGATTTCCCTGATATTTTTAGGGCATAGTAATTTGCTGCTGCTTCCAGCCAGCTCATGCACTGCAGTGGGTTGTGCTGGCCTCACAAATAAGCAGCTGCTCATGCTTTTAAAGGGACAGCTGCATCTTCCTCATGTCCTAGAAACCCGCCAAAAGGAGGGAAACTTCTAGCTCATACTGCCTCCCTCCACACCTGACCTCCCTTCCTCCCCATCCTGTGTATTTTTCCAGCAGTCCTTCTGCCAATTTGGAAACTTGTAGGTACGTGCATAGCAAAAAAACTTGGCATATGCACCCTGTCATTCTGTTTGGATTAGGCTGCTTATTCCCCAGATGTGAATAACATTTTATAGAGTCATAGAATGGCTTGGGTTGGAAAGGACCTTAAAGGTCGTATAGTTCCAACCTTCCTGCTATGGGCAGGATTGCCACTCCCTGGATCAGCCTGTCCAGGGCTCCATGCAACCTGGCCTTGAACTCCAGGGATGGGGCATCCACAGCTTCTCTGGGCAGCCTGTTCCACCACCCTCTGAGAAAAAAAAATTCTTCCTAACATCTAATCAGAATCTCCCCTCTTTTGGTTTAAAGCATTCCTCTCTGTCCTATTATTATCTGCTTGTGTAAAAAGTCAGTCTCTCTACTGTTTATAAGTTCACTTCAGGTAGTAGAATGCCACAACGAGGTCTCCTTGGAGCCTTCTCCAAACAAAATAAGCCTTGCTGCTTCAACTTTTCTTCATGGAAGAGGTTCTCCATCCCTCTGATAATCTTTGTGGCCCTTTACCTGTTCCAACATATCTACATGTTTCTGGTGTTGTAGACTGCAGGCCTGGGGCCTCATAAGGACAAAGCAGAGGGGAACAATCACCTCCCTGTCCCTGCTGGCCATGCCTCTTTTGGTGCATCCAAGGACACAATTGGTCTTCTGGGCTGCAAGTCCATACCACTGACTCATGTCCAGCTAAACTTCATTGCTGTAAACTGCTGAACATGTTGACCCAAGCAAGATAAGGTCTATATTTTTACCTTTATGCTCTTCAGTCTATCCTCACTCTATAGACCTGCCTCTCTGCTGTCAAGAATACTGATTGGTCCCGTTTAAACATGATCCTGGCAATTCTTTCTCATTTATGCCTTAATTCCACATATAATTTGCAGATACTGTCTCTTTATATCCACATGTTACTGCTTTTGAGGAACTTGTCTGATAGCCTAACAAAAATAATTTGTTAAGATTATTAGTTAAACTGATTTATGAAGTTAGTTGTGTAATAAAGCATAGGACCAACTCCTTTCATTTAGATGTGATTATTAGATATATAATGCACTACTCTTGGCGAACTATGGACTTATGATTCATATCTTTTGTTTTCATCTCCTTCTCCTGTTGTTGAGCACCTGAGATGTGTCTTCAGGACATGAATTCCTGAATGCTACTAACTTTCTCTGATTTTCAGAGATATATCACATGTGCCAAGAAAAGTTACCTGCTGAATTATTAATAAATTTGATAACTTCTGATGCAAACTGATGATGAAGAACTTCAACTTGGTTATAACTTGGTACACCTAATAACTGCTGTTATTCTTGAGAGAACCACAAAAAATGAGCTTCCTATGTGAAAAAAACCTCACTGATTTTTTTACAGGGCATCACTGTGAGTCTGGTGTTAGAAGTGCAGGGTGCAGTATGTGGGTCCACAGAGCTGCCCATGCACTACTTAGGCAGATGCCAGTTTGGTCCCTTCGTCTAGGACCAGTCCTTTCAGCTTCAGAGAGCAGCTGTTTGTAGGTCTGCCTGCTCTGTCATCAGTGATCTCTCATTTCAACTATGACAGCAGCGACCTGCTTGCTCTCCATTCATCTGCAGGTGGGGGCAGTGTAAGGGAAAGAGAGGGAGGGAGGAAGCGAGAGAGGGAGGATGCTGCAACCTATGTGAATAATTTATAGTGCGAGGAAAGGAGAGTGTATGTGGGAGCAGCTGGGTTCCCTGTCTCCATCCGCTTGCCAGCTGGGGATGAGAGAACCTTGCTCAGGTAGGGGATGAACAGCTTAGCTGCTTTTATTCTCTTCTTGCATATGATACAAATTAAATATATTTTGCAACTAGAAGGAATGAGAGTAAAAACAGCTAGAGGGGGGCAGTTTCAGATCTCTGCTGCTTGCTGTGCATTGTGTAATGGATGGACCTTGAGGCAGTTTCAGCCCCAGGAGGGAAAGCGTCTGCTTTTTAAACATTTAGGCATTGTGCTATACCGCATTGTGCAGCAGGAGAGAGGCGATGGGGAGGGAGGAGATAGGGAGAGCAGTTGTGTATGTAGGGAATTATATAAACTGAAGAGATAGAGGGGCATGAAAGAGGGTCTGTCAAGACTCAAAGAGATCCCACTCTCATTCTGTCAACCTTTGGCATAGAATGATGAATCCAAGCGGGTTGTGGGAGGTGCTGTCTGTTTATATCTAGCATGGTATTTAGAAGCTGTGCACATACGTCTGTGAAAAACAGCTGGTGTGAAAACATACGTGTTTCTGTCTATGAACTTGTGATGACTGAGTGTAATATTGTAGTAATAAATACGGGGGTGGGGTGGGGGTGGGTGGGGAAGAGTTTCTGCTCTGCAGAGTTTACTATTAAAGAATATGCTGGCACTGCGTAGCTTCTGTGGAGCTTCTAACGTTCCTACAGTGACTCACATAATTGATAAAACTGCAGAGATCAGGTTCGATGTTTCAGCTAATCCAGACTTTTCCTATGTGAGCAGGATAAAATGCTAATGCAGTTATAAAAAAGGTCTGTAAATAAAACCGAGGAAAACATGTAGCAAAAGCTGTAGACGCTGGTTACTGAAATGCATATATTAATATACCTACAAGGATGCCTAAAAGAATAGGAGCTTGTGTGCTAGTCTCTTTAAAAACAAAGCAAAACACACAAAAACCACAACAAAATTATAGAATGCAGAATGACTCATGCAAATTAGATAAAAATATGCATTATATAATGAGATTATAAATATACAGAATTCATGTAAGAATGCAACTGTCAGTATCAGCTGAGTCTACTTAATACAACTGAAGGCTTATATTCAGTGATGCTGTTATATCATCTGCATAAACAACAACAATTGTTAGCTTGATTGTAAGCTTTGAAGTAAGGGGTAGGAGGGGTTGTGATTTGCTTGCATGTGGAAGTGTGATTCATGTGATTATTGTTAAAGAATGCTACTTGGAACAGCAATTGGAGCATTTAATAACTGTTTGCTGTTTTGCTCCTGGATTTTGAGGGCTTTGTGCATAACTGCAGTTGTACAGGAGGTTAGGTAAACCTGTGAGGTAGTTAAATGATAGCTGAGCCCATAGTATTCTCTATGTAAGCAAAGTTGGTTTTAAGCTTCTGAAAGATGTCAGAAAGAGCTGGGCCTCTCTATATACTTTGCTTTCACCCTATTTAGTCTTGCTGTTGCTGCTGCTAATGGCCATGCCATCAGGGAAGGAAGTAATTAGTACTGGCAGACTACACATGCAACTTATGTTCTCATCCTGAGCTTTTATTAGGAGTGGCAATCTGTCCGTGCCACAAGTAAATGCAAATTCTTGTGTTCATGGGGTTTCTGAAGCCCAGATTTGAGCTCCTCTATGAAAAACAAATCTCTATATTACTTGATATACGTCAGCTCCTAAGACCAAATGCTAGTGAGGTTGATATCCTGCTGGCATTCCTGTGAAGCAAATAGGAAGTCGTGGAGGGTTTCCATGTTGCTTGCTTTTCCCACTGCGTACAGAAAGGAACCTGGTGAATAGTTCTTACCTGACAGAAGTATTGAGTAAGGGATTCTTCAGCTGTCCCTGTTTAATACTGCTTGTTTTACAGTCACTGACAACCTGGAGTCAGACTCTCGGATTCAGCTGTCCTGCAAGGGAGATATGGATCCCCTAGAAAGGTGGTATCTAGGTAGAATGATTTTACTGATTTTTCCACAGCAAAGGAAAGGCAGGAGCCATCACTCCATCCCGTTTTCTTCTCTTTCTCTGTACCTCCTCCTTCTCCTCTTCTGCCTATTTCACATCTCTCTTCCCAGGAGCTTCCTGCCCCACAGCTGGGGCCTCATCCCAGCTGTGAGGTGCTCTTTGCTGTCTCTCCTTTGAAGCCTGGCTTGGGAAATCATGGGAGGGAGGGAGCATGTGCCCTTTTCATTTCTGAGGTGGGAGGAGAGGAAGCTCCTGAGGAGGACAGAGGGGAGCCGCCTTAACCATTCCGGCATGTTTACCCGAAAGAGCGGTTCCGGTTCTCCTGTTGGAGCCAATGGAGGGTATGTACTGGCACTGAATGGCTCTCCCTCGGGCACTTTGCATTGCACCCTGCAGGCTGGGGATGGGGTTGGGGAACAACTGAGAAAGCCTCAGGGTGAAAGACTGGGGTGGGACCCTGCCCCATGATGGCTGTTTTGCAGTGGGAGCAGGCAGAAGAGCTCTTCTGCGAGCCAAATCTGTGACTGCTGTGGTGCCATTGTGCCTTATGTCCTTCTTTGTCTCTAGGAAGGTGAGAGGGGTTGGCCAAGGTGCTCCTGTTCATGAATGGAAACAGGGTGAGACTTGACCACATAGATTAAAGGCTTTATTCAACCCATTGAAGCCAATTTTTTTTTTTTTTTTTAATTTTTTTAGAACAAATAGAGTTTGTTATTGATCTGGCTTAGGTATAATAGATAGCAATCATTTCTATAGATCATAATGGGGATCCCAGGACTGAAGTAGCAGAGGATGCTGCAAGGCAGGAATAAAGGCCATTTGAATAGTTGTGTGTGTGGAGGTAGTAGGTTAGAAGTCTGCAAAGGTTCTTCTCACACCATTTCAGAACTGAAAGTATTTAGCAGTGGAATAGAATCATTTGAGTTAGAAGGGACCTTTAAAACCATCTACTCTAACTCCCCTGCAATGAACAGGAGCATCTGCAGATAGATCAGGTTACTCAGAGCCCTGTCCAACCTGACCTTGGCTGTCTACAGGCATGAGGCATCCATCACTTCTCTGGGCAACTGGTTTTTTCTTTATGTCCAGTCTAAATCTCCCCTTTTTTAGTTTGAAGCCCCAGCCCTCTCAGCATGTCCCTGTAGAGAAGGTATTCCCTCCCTTGGATCATGTTTGTGGCCCTCCTCTGGACATGCTCCAACAGGCCCATGTCTGTCCTATACTGAGGACTCCACATCTAGACGTAGCACTTTAGGTGGAGTCTCACCAGCACAGTATAGAGGGGATGGATCATGTCCCTTGGCCTGCTGACCGCACGTTTTTTTGTTGCAGCCCAAGATATGGTTGGCTTTTTGGGATGCAAGGGCACATTACAAGCTCAAGTCCAGCTTACCATCCATCAGTACCCCCAGCATTTTTTCAGCAGAGCTGTGCTCTATCCTTTCGTCCCCCAGGTTGTATTGGTGTTTGGGGTTACTGTGACCTGAGTGGGAGGCCTACTCTTAGTTCAGATACTTCCTTGGAATGAATGCATTGGTTATTGCCAATAACTGTACAAGGATTGAATGGTAAGGAACAGTTGCTCTGTATAATCACAGAATAATGCTTCAGTCAGCCTAAAATATGGAGGTGAATTTATGGCAAGAGAACAGGGCAGGACTGACCTCATGCACAATTTGCCAAATTTCTGTGTAATAGGTATGTAATTTACTCCTTACTGAATGATTGAGGAGTCAAAACAGTGGCATGCAGAAGAAAAACTCTCTAGAGTCCAGCAAGGCTCCATGGCATCCATTTGCATATAAGATCTACTGTTAGATTTCTCTGGTTGTAATTAGTTCCTTAAAATGAGAACATTTCAGATTTAGCTCTTAGTTTTTAGGTATTACAGAACACAACCTTTGGTTTTCCAAAGCAAGTAATGAAAATGTTAGGTATACTGTCTTGGATATGTATATTGTTAGTCCCAGACATGCTCCAACTGTATGGACAGAAGTGATAAATAAAGCACGTGTATGTATAATATTAATATTTAATAATATTACTAATACTAATTTCACTATTAATTGAATTTTATTAATTTAAATACATTTGTCATCTAACTGTTACAGTATTTGGGTATGTTGAGGCTAACTCCTCAGTCGTTCCTCCTATATGAATTTAATCTTTAGATGCATAACGTAGCTCTCTCATTTTAGTGTTAGGAAAAAAAAATGTGGGATGGAAGGTTTGCATTACTCTGTATAGATCAAGCCTATTTTCTAGTTACAAGTGGTCTACCAAAATATATTGTCAGAGAATTGATGAGCATAGAGATTCTTGGAGCTCATAATGAGAGCATAATGTTGTAATTACATAAAGATGTAGTTCTTACATACAGTAGTACAGACACCTGTTTCAAAGAGAGAGTCTTTGTCGCTTCCAGATACTGATCTCTTAACAGTAGTAAGGGTCATGCATCTAAGACCTGGGGGATAATAATTCATGGTCATGATGCATGATTACGTAATGAACATTTCTGTGATTGAATTACAAAGTGGTTTGGTCTTGTATTGCATTAGAAACCTAGGGCTTGTTTCCAGCTACATCTCTGCTAACATCACTTTGCCTGATAGCTTCCCCTAGACAAGAAACGGTCTGGAAAGAAGCTGAAAACAGCAGAAGGCAAGGAAAGCATCGCTGACAAGTGCTTGTGTCTTGTGTTTGACAAGAGTTAGAAGTATTTATTTTTCCTTTTGTCTCTCACAGGAGGTCTGAGGAGGGAGTGTGTTGCGTCAGTAATGTTATAGACTCTCCTATCCAAGGCATTCCATCTGCTCTTGCTTTTGCTGCTCCCAACAAGGTAAAGGCAGTTTACATTCCTTTGTCTCAGGATTGGAATGTGCATTGAAGTGCTGAGCAGAAGAAGTGACAGAAGGCAAGCTTGTGTGCATGCTTGTATTACAGCAATAATTGTCCACTGCTGTATACAAATCCTCAACTTGTTTGTTTAATCATTCTTTATTGTATATTGTGTCAAGCCTGTAGTTTAGCCCATATGAATTCTGGACACCTGTCCTATTGGGTTGCAGGTCAAGCTTTTGGAATGTAAGCTGAGAACTATTTAGAGCTATATTGTCCTTGCTATCAGTAAAGGAAGAAAGATTCCTTCTTGTCTTCAGTAAGAAAATAAATAGTTGTTGTACGTTAATGTGGAAAGAGATGCTGAGTTAGTATCTGTTTTGCCACAGAAGATAACGTATTCACTTTTGCAAGTGTTAAAATCTTTTCCCTGTTGTTTTTTTCTTTTTTCTTTTTTTTTCTTTTTCACAGACTGTGGACTTGTTTGAGATGATTGAAAAAATGCAGGTAATGAGAAATTATTCTGTCAGACTTTGGATGTTTTCGGGTTTTCTTAGCCAAACAAATCATCTGCTGTTTTTTGTCTTGTTACTTCAATCCCAACACCTTTCAATTTAGACTTGAAGAATACCTGGTTTTCCAGGTCCAAGTTTCTACATGAAGCCTCAAAACTGTTTTCCTGTGTTCATTTCTAGAACTTGCATGATGGAAGAGCTATACACAAACCGATCCATTCTTTTCAGAATTATGATTTTGAGAGAAAATCAAAGTTGCATAAAGGTATTACTGTCACAGTGTTCAAAATCTTCAAGAAACTTTCTGCTGGGTAGCAGGTGCTAATGATAGGTGATTAATAGGATTGTTTAGTTTAAGAAGTAACTGCTGTAGTCCTGATCTTTAACTTGCACAAGCAAGGAAGACTGGCTTAGTTCTTTTATTAAAAAACATGCATTCAGATGTATATACTACAATGCAAAATGAAAAAATAAAAGGGAAAAACATCTTTCCCTCTGCCAAATGAAGAGGTAGTAACATAATAATAATAGTTTATATAGGTAGCAACTGAACTTTTAGAGCAATTTTTTTTTTTTTTTTTTTTCAGATTATGTGTTCTCGCAGCATCCTCATAGACTACCAATATTTTATCTGATTTTTAAAATTTCTTTAAAATACTATGGTTAACTTTGATCTAACATAAGAAAGGTTAATATGTAATTCCGGTCTTTTAGTATGTACTAAAATAAGGTTTTGTGCTACTCAACCTGAGCTACATTGAATCTTTGCCTAACTCTATAGGAGTGATTGTTAAATCTGAATTTACATCTTCTTTCCAGGATAAGAGGAGCTCCTCCTTTAACTACAGGCAGTCTAGCATGGAATGTGCTGGCATGTTCTATCTCTTCTCTCTGCAGAAACTCTAATACACTGACTTTAGCAGCTCAGGATGTTTTCCCTCAGGCTGAGATACTGGTCATCCACTAGGTTCTCCTTTGAAACTGGAAACCTTTTCCAGTTATCAGATCTGTCAAAAATGCCGAGGAAGAGAAGAGAGACCTTGTGAGGTTGCAGTTTCCCAGACTTCATTTCCACATGCAAAAATCCTCCAGTGTGTAGAGATCTTGTCCCCATGCTTTCCAGTTTGTTCCAGAAAACTGGAGCTGCTTTGTACTTCTGTGTCTCTCATGTCTCAACCTTATTGTGACAGAGCATAGATTTTTTTCTTGCACTGAAATTCTGCTTCTGAGACACCTGCTTCAGAGTCTTCCTCCTGATTCTCAGCACAGTATGCTGACAAGTAAAACTCCAGATCACATTAACAGAACACCCATTTGCACTTCAAATACTCCATGTACGCTTTCGTGACCTGCCCAAATACAAAACGGCTATTACTACCTCCAGAAAAGGTTAGGTTTACATCAGCAGCATCAATTCCATTTTGATTTCACAACTCATTTTCTGGTCATTTTTCTTTCTTTTTTTTTTTTTTTTCTTTTTAATGTATAACGGACATCTTTTTTCTTTCAGAAGTAGCAAAGGAAAAAGAAGCATCCTGATCATTATTAATACTCAGTGTTAATATTGCTATTGCTCAATGTTAACATTGTTGCTCTACTGGCAGGTCTTTTCATCTTGTAGGATTGGAACACTGTCCGCAAACTTTTGCCCTTAAATATCTTACATTTTCAGTGTAAGTTAAGTAGAAAAGTTATTTCAGATTTATATATTTCTATCAGATACTTGTACAAGATTGTTTTGCTGTAAAATGCTTACACAGACATAACTGTTATGAATGAGATTCTCCCTATTGTCAGAATGAAGTCAGGAGCTGCTTATCCCGCCTAGAATCCCTGACTAACCATTACATTAAGCCGTCACTGTATGTGTATACAAATATAGTCAAGCATCATGTTACTGTATAAGAGTTACAGGATACTGATATCAGTAGTTAAATTCTTACATACGTTCTATCAGAGAAAGCAACAATCCTGGTCTTTGGCTTCCTATCTGTCTGCGCAAATTATGTGTCTTGTCTCTCTATACTTATGTCCACTTGGACTGTTATCAGCATTATATGGCAACCTATTAGATTCCAATTTTTTTAACTTCTTTTGTTCTCAACCTTTGCTTAGTCAGCACTGAGAGCTCTTGTGACTCATTTCTGTTACTGTGTGTTTCTGCTGCAGAAGCGTGTTGGAAGTGAGGAAACTCTTGCCACAGTGAGAAGGCAGAGAATGAAATAGCCTTCAGTAAGAAAGGCATCTACTGACAGGAAGAAACCAGGCATCCAGTTGCAGGACTGGATATGCAGGAGATATGCAGGACTGTGCCATAAAGCTCTTAGCACTAATCAGATGTAAGCATGGAAAGTGACTTATTTTCTCATATGCCTCCAAGAGACAGATTTGTTCTGATATGTGAATGGAAGGAAGGCATATAAACTTTCTGAAGTCTTTCCTAGTCCTCAAAAAGTTGTTTCTTCTCTTGAACTTTCTCTGAACTTTTTTGCTCTGCCTGGTGGTATGGTGTCTTCAAGGGAGGTGGAAGTCTAACACTGTGAGGAAAAAGTCTGAAATAGTATCCTTTCATTTTCTATCAATAAATCTTTATTTATTGTTTGAGTAAGGAGTAGCTTAAAGAGACCAGAAAATTATATAAGAGAATCACTTTGGGATAATTATTTTGATTTCTGCCAGCTTTCTGCTTTTAAAGAACTGTAAGGCTTTTCAGTTTTAATGCCAAACTAGGTATAGCCTGGCCAAGTTCCATCTTCACTCCTCCTGCTTATTCCAGACTTCCATATCTGCATAAAACAGAAGATCATAGAGAACAAAAATATGCAAGTTGAGAATATGGAGAAGAACACAGAGGGTAAATGAAACAAACATGCTAAAACACAGGATTCACTGTCTGTGACTTTCTGTTTCCAGGGGAGTCGTCTGGATGAACAAAGATGTTCCCTTCCAGCTCCTCTCAAGGTCAGGCTAAATCGTTGTTGCCTCTTAAGTTGTAATGACAGATGATTACTGACCAGGCTTGTACTGCATTTTTCTGTGTGGAGCGAATAGGGAGCTTAAAAACACTTATTTCTTTTAGATGTGAAATGTGTTACTGTGTACATGAAAGACAGTATTTTCCTTTTTCTGCTTTGAGTTATTCCAGTAAGTGTTTAATATTAAAAATCCTAGCTTTGATAAAATAATTTTTTTTTTCAATTTAAGAACTGTAATAATATTTATGAAAACACATTACATTTATTTCAATTGCCTGTTTGAAGACTCTGATGCTACAAGAAAACTGATGTGCTTCCTACAATTTTAGGCAAGTAAAAACAGGTTTTTGTTCTTAAATTTTCAACTTTTCCTCTCATTTTTTTTTCTTCTTCTAGCTCAAGTGTGGTATCTTTAAAATTAGCCTTAATGGATTTTTGTTCTGAAAGTTTTATATTACAATGCTGAGACCTGGGAACGAAAGTCCAACCTAAAATTCTAAAAATAAAACTCTAAAGGTGGAGTAGGGCAGAGCAGAAGCTGATAACACAGCTTGTGCCATCATGAGAGGAAAAGAATTTAAAAGATCTCCCACGCTTTTGCTATTTTTTGCTAGCATTCTCTTCTGATTTCAGACAGAAGAAGAGTATATCCCTTACCCCAGCATCCATGAGGTGAGTTTCTACTACTCTTCTCTGATTTTTCCCTTGAACTTTCAGCCTACTGGCCTTTTCAGCTATTGACCTTCCAGCTTTCATGTTCTCTGTCCTTCCAAATAGGTGTTACAGAAAGGGTGGCCATATCCCCTCATTATCTTACCCCAGTTTGGAGGCTACTGGATTGAAGGGACAAGCCACAACCTCTCCAGTCCAACTCTGTCTGATGTACCCTTTCCCTGGAGTGTTAAAGTGAAACTGGAGAGTGACCCCACAGCCAAGCTATACCGCAAGCATTTCCTAGGAAAGGTAAGTGTAATCTTCAGAGCCTTCTTTGACCTGCCAGACTTAACACTGAACTGTATCTCAGGCTTTTCCTGGTAGATTTAGAAATAACTGCACAGACACCTAGTATTCCTTGAACTAAGTAAATGAAGTTCATACGGCTGCTTGGCCAGCAGTGTGTTAAGTTGATCCTGCCCCACGTGATCTGTGCATCTTCCTGTGTGTTTTAACAGAAGTGAAATATTTGTACCAAAAAATACTTATATTTGGTTAAGAAGCTCCTCTGAGGCTCAATGGACAGATGAGAGAAAAAATGTGAAATAGTACTGGAAATGGATGTGGTATGAGTTTTAGAGGTGACTTCTGCACTAAGAGCATAATTTCATTGCCAGTGAACAAAGTGGTCCATTTTCCTCAAAACAGATAAATGAGTGTGATGACCAGACATTTCTGGTAGGCACTGGCTGTTTTAGGGAACTAATTGATTCCCAGAGTGGATTTCAGGATGATTTTAACTATTAAGACAAGGGAACAAAACCATGGTCTTTTTTGAGAGACAGTTTATAAGCTGATAAGAAATCACTGCATACACTATGTTCAGTGATCTGTCTGAATGCTTAGTAAGTTTAAAATGGAGAAGAGAAGCTTTGGACAGTGCTGGGAACTTGTTCTGAAGTAGTCTGACTTGCCTGAACAATCTTGTACAGTATGCGACTAGAAGTTGATGTTAATATCATTTATTAGTAAAACACCCTTTCTGAAGGCTTTCTTTCCGGACTGACGGATCTGCTGTACAACATAATGGACATAAATTCCTCAACATTCTGGAATCCTTCCATTTGCCAACTGTAATTATTTTTCTGTCATGATAGATTTAAGGTTCTCCTTGAAGGTTTCTAATTTCAGCTGTAATGTTTTTCAGTACAATTGTAGAATTCATTGTTGACCTAATATCATAGAATCACAGAAAGCTGAGGTTGGAAGGGACCTCTGGAGGTCATCTTGTCCATCCCTCTGCTCGAGCAATGCTGTATCATCACTGTTTCTTCTAAGTAGGAATGGGGCAGAGTGTACCCTCAGCAAGTATGCAGATGACACAAAATGAGGGAGTGATGAATTCACCAGTGGGCTATGTTGCCATCCAGTGGGACCTCAACAGGCTGTAGAGGTGAGCTAAAAATAATCTCGTGAAGGTCAACAAGGAGATATGCAGAGTCCTGCACCTGGAAAGGTTCAATCCCTGGCACCAGGACAGACTACAAGTTACCTAGATGAAAAGCAGCTCTGCAGAAAAGGACCAGTGGGTCCTGGTGGCCATCAAGTGTAAATGCTTGCTGTTAAGAAGGTTAATGGTATCAGGGGCTACATTAAACAAAATATTGCCAGCAGCTGAAGAGACGTTTTCCTTCTCCTCCAGTCATCACTGATGAGGCCATGTATGGAGTACTGTGTCTAGTGCTGGGTCTCCCAGTATAAGAAAGGAATGGATGTACTGGAAGGGGTCCTATGTAGGGCCACAAAAATGGTTAAGGAACTGGAGCCTCTCTCCTGGGAGGAAATCTCAGAAAGCTAAGACTATTCAGCCTGGAGAAGGCTTTGGGGGATCTTAACAATCGATCTTTTCTTCAGTATAAGAGGGCATAAGGGAGGGTGCGAAGAGGGCAGGGCCTTTTTTCAGTGGTACCCAGTGCTGGGACAAGAGGCAGTGAACTCTAACTGCAACACGAGAAATTCTGTCTAAACATCAGGAAGCACTTCTTTTCTGTGGAGATGACAGAGCACTTATGCAAGTTGTCCAGAGATGTTGTGGAATCTTCTCCTTGGAGAATTTCAAGAGCCACTTGGACATGGTCCTGAGGAGCCTGCTCTGAGTGAATCAGCTTGAGTAGGAGTTGTACCAGGTAGACTCAGAAAGTCCTTGCCAGCCTCAGCCATGTGGTGAAGTGAATATGAAGGAGTTCCCTTTCCATCAAACTCTCTATGTTTGCGAAGTACTCAACCATCAGTGATTAAGTACTAAACAAAGACTCCTCTCTCCATTCTTCTCAAGTGCCCAGCTTTTTGTCCTTTGACTTAATTGATATGAATATGTGTCTATATCCCACTAGGCTTGCAAGCTAGTGAGCAAGCACATATCAGAAAAGAAGGTGCAAAGGACTCTTGTCATGAGATACTCTATCCATGGGTAGAAAACTTCATATCATGGGTTGAAAACACTCCTTAGAAATCATTTAAAGTGTGAAAGCTCTTTTTTTAATGTAAGTCATGCATAAAAACATGACAGTTCCCATGATTTAAAAGGCTTTGGTAAAGAGAAACTGAGAGCTTTTCCGCAAGGGAGTTATTTTATCAGTTCAAAGCTGCTTGCTTTTCTTACTAATAGCATGGAAGGTTATTTCTGAAAGGTAAAGTAAGGTCTCTTGCAAGCTTGAATAACCTTGAGCGATTCTTAGCCCAAGAAAAGAGGCTTTTAAGTATGACGGGAAAGGCAAAGACAGCAGTTTAGAAAATATTTGGGCAATACTGGAGATTGGAGTATATGCAGTAGAATCATAGAATGGCTTGGGGAGGAACCCTAAATATCATCTCATCTAACTCCCCTACTATGGGTAAGGCTGCCTTCCACCAGATCAGGATGCTCAGGGCCCCATCCAACTTGGTTCTGAGCACCTCCAGAGGTGGAGAGTCCACAAGTTCTTTGAGCAACCTGTTCCAGCACCTCTGAGTAAAAAATTTCCTCTGAATCTTTAATTTAAATTTCCCTACTTTTAGTTTAAAGTCATTCCACCTTCTTCTGTCACTGTCAGACCATGTGAAAAGTTGGTCTCCTGCCTGTGTATAAGCTCTCACCAGCTATTGGAATGCTACAGTGAGATCTCCCTGGGGCCTTCTCTTCCTCAGGATGAACAAGCACAGCTTCATCAACCTTTCTTTATAGGAGAAGTACTGCAGTCCTTTGTGGCCTTTCTCTTGGCTTTCTCCGGCAACTCCACATCTTATATTGGGGGACCTACTCCTGAGTGCAGTAGGGTAGAGCAGGGGTGGGTAATCACCTCCTCCCCCTATTGGCCATATCTCTTTTGATACAGGCCAGGATACAGTTGACTTTTTGGGCTCTGAGTCACACTCCTGGCTCATGTACAGCTTTTTGTCCACAGGGACACTTACGTCCTTCGCCACAGGGCTGCTCCCAATGAGTCCTTCTTCTGGTCTGTATGCATGTCTGAGAATGCTCTTATCCAAGTCAACCCCAACACCTTACACTTGGCTGTGTTCAGTCTCAATAGATTCTCATGGGCCCACTTTCCAAGCCTTTCCAGGTCCCTCTGGATGGTATCACTTCCTTCTATTGTATCCACTCCACCATTCAGCATGGTGTCATCAGCAGACTTATTGAGGGTATGCTCAATATCACTATCCAGGTCATTGATAAAGAAGTTGAGGGGCACCTGTCACTAGATGGACCTCTGGAGGACATAACTTGTCACTGGATTCCACTTGGACGTAGGTCTAATGACCACAACTATCTGTTTGTGACCTTCCAACCAATTCTTTATCCATCAAATAGTCCACCTTTCAAATTCATCTCTCTCTAATATATGGACAAGGATGTGGTGTGGGACCATATCAAAGGTGTCCAGGTAGATTATATCAGTTGCCCTTCCCTTGTCCATCACTGCTATTGCTCATTCACAGAAGGCCATAGAGGGCCACCATGTTATCTGCACCTTGCCTTTTCTGATTCCATCTCTGCATGTCTGGACAGCATCCCTATATTCTTCCCAGGCCACTCATCTCCACTTGCACTGCCTGTACATTTCCTTCTTTTCCCTTAGTTTGATCAGCAGGTCCTTACTCAGCCATGTCTGTTTCCTGTATCTTCTGCTTGATTTCTTATACTAGGAGATGGAGAGCTCTTGTTCTTGGTATTCTTAGTGCTCTTTAAGCTGTCCATAGAGAGATACCACCTTTGTTCTGTTCTTGTGTCCCTGAGGACAGTTTTCCAGAGGATCTCATCCAATAACTCCTCAAACAGCCGGAATTTTTATCTTCTGAAGCTCGATATTCTGACCCTGTTCTTTACTAGGCCCATATTCCTTGAGGTCACTAACTCACAGCATGGTTGCTACTGTCCAGACTGCCTCCTATCTGAATCTCTTTAATGATCTCCATATTGGTGTGAGCCGAGTCTTTACCTCTTGTTGGTCTGTCCAGGTATCGAGCAGACTATGAAGTTGTCCTCAGCAGACTCCAAGAGTCTCCTGGATTGTTTGCAGCCTGCCACTTGCTTTCCCAGTGGACAGCTGGGTGGTTGAAATTCCCCATCAGGCTGAGCAGCTCTGAGCATGACATCTCTAGTAATTGGTGCAAGAAAGCTTCATCAGCAGGCTCCCCTTGATCAAGCACCCTGTAGTAGACCCTGACCACCAGATGCCCTTTATTGATCTGATTCCTAATTATAACCCACATGCTCTAAACCTGAATGTGGCTGTTTCTCAGAGACAGCTCTTCATGGTCTATCCACTTCTTAACACAGAGGGCAACTCCCTTGCCCCTCCTTCCCTTTGTATCTCTTCTAAAAAGCTTGTAGGGCTCAATCATAGTATTCCAGTTGTGTGATTCACCGCATCTTGTTTCTGTGATAGCGGTCAGGTCATAGTTTTCTAATTGCATCATAGTATACTGGCTTTATCAGAACTGGTAGCCACTTGTTGATGTCCCACATTTGGACCCCCAGTAGATAGCAGAGCTAGCTCAAGAGATTGTCTGGACAGCAATTGGGATCCTCAGTGCATCTCAGTGAGAAGTCCCTATGACAGACATAAAACAACAGTCTGTATACATGTTTGTGCTATGGGTACACATATCCGAAGTCGCTGAAATTGACAGAAAAACAACAACTCAGTGTACCATGGATGCTATGAAACAACCACACGAGAAAATGTTAAGATGTTCCAGCCATTACTGAGCTCTAAATCTGTGGTTTATATGATGAGTTCAGTAATGTTCATTTTTTGTATAGGAAGAAGGCTATAAAACCTTATGTACAGTACTGTGGGAAGTACTAAATGCCCACTTTGTTTTCAAAGACTAAAATGAAGAGAAGTATCTGGAAGCCAGGAAGGATTTAATAAAGACATATATAGAAAATGCCCATCAGGATCTTAGAGTGCAGTTTCACAAGCACTTCAAGCTGGCAGTACTGGTGAAAAATCATTCTTGCCTTGTGTTCATATCTGGTCAGGTATTTCTCTGTTATACTGTACTTTCTTTGTAGTGATTTAAAGTATTGTTACTGCTGTACTGTGAACCATGTTGAGGAACTTACTCAAAATTAGCTTCTTGACTAGAGAAAAGAAGTTGTTAGTGTGAAATTTTATTTGAACTGAGAGGAAAGAGACTGAGGTTCAGCTATCTTTGTCCTTCTGTCACATCACGTAATCATTGTGCCACCAAAGCTGCTTTTCCTCCTTCTTCAGGGATGAAATAATCCCAGTATTTTACCGGATGACCAGAAGTTGCAAAGATTTGAAGTAAGCTTTATTGAAATTCCCATTTCTCTTAGAGAAAAATTAATGGGCCCATTTTGAATCCTGTAAAGGATGTTCTCTGGATTCATATACTCCTACAGCTAAAAAGAACTGCTGAAGCAGACCAGGTCTTGGGGAAGGCTAGTTTGTTCACTTGTGGTGCAATTGATGTTACTGAGTGGACAAAATAATTCTATTTCATCAAAAAGAATCCCAGATGGCTAAGAACATGGCAGATATCTTAACAACTCAATAACTTCTTGGGCAAACTACCAATATTCCTTGTGTCTTCTGTTTTCCCTTGGCCTTACAGAAGATATTAATTGCTTTTGCAGAGTCCAGACTTCCTTTCCAACTGCCTTTAATGTTACAGAAACTGCTTCAATGACTGATCAGATTTGCACCTACCTCTACAAATATAAATAGGTCAATTTTGGTTATTTTGTCACCATTGAGTTGCAGTCTTGAGCACTATCCATAAAGCATTTTGATAGTTCATCTCTAACTTTGGGACAGCTAATAATAAATGTTATTGTGTGTTGAAGGACTCTGCCTTCTGCTGCCTAAGTGTTTTTACAGAAAAAGAAAATTGCAGAAGGAAAAAAAAGGAAGTTAGAGTTTTTGTTCATACTTTTGACCTAGGCATACGCTCAGGATCAGGCTAGGCATCCACTACAGCTTTGGTAACAATTCAGTTATTTTGAGACTTTCATTAATAGTGGTGCTTGTTACTCTGGAAAAGATTGTACCTCGTTGTGCAGTTCTGTCTGTTTATGGTCAGCTGAATAGCTAATAGCCTGGTTCCCATAGCAACTGAGATTCTAATATGTCAGGCCTGCTGAGGTCTGGCCCTGAATTCTCATCAAAAAAGAATTTGGTTTTCTAGTCTTTGCATCTCGTTCTGATTTCTGGCTGCAGCTAACTTCAGACTTCTGTTCATATTCCTTTTTCTTCATGTCTTCTGCTCCTGAATTTTGTCAGCAATGATATCTCTCGTACTTTAAAAAAGTTCAATAGCTTCATTTTTACTTCCAGGTTCAGGGGAGTAACTGTAGTATTAATTAGTTATTTTTTTCCAAAGATGGAACAGATTTATGTCTGTTGACTTCAAGATGCATACGCTCATGTAGATATCAGAGCATAAAACTAGCATGTCACTATCTTTTATTTCACAGCTAGTCAGTACTATCACTAATACAAAAATTTGTTTTGATTTTTTTTCCACAGCAAAAGATCTCACAGCTGTATTCGGAAAGGTTACAAACCAACAGATACAGAACAGACGTTCCATATTTTCTAGGCAGAAGGCTAAAGAAGGAGCTATCAGACTAGCCAGCTGTACAGCAACTCATTTTGATCAAATGATACTTTGCCCTCCATTGAGTTCTTATTAATTGGTTGTGTCCAGAATAGTCCTTTCACAGTACACGTTCCAGATCATGGCAGTTCTGACTGTACAGTTGGCACTTAACTGACTCAATGCATAAAATGTCTGTGTCATGTGCATGTTTGTATTTACGCAGTATTTCCTGTGATGCAACCCCTGAATCTTTCAATCCTGATTACTGACTGCACAATACCTAGCTGTCTTCTCTGGTTGCCAGTGACTCCTTTACTTGAATTCGAGATAACTGCTATTCTAGAGATCGAATTACCTATTCATTATTGGCAGGGAAGGGGTATTTTATCTCTCTCCTTCATTTAATTTGACCATGTAAAACACTTTGCATCTAGGCAATTTGGATCTGTGGGAATTTGGGAGTCAAACTCCCTATTGTTAAGGTATGTGCTTTTTGTTCTCTGTGAGCATTTGATAGCTCACTGAGTAGTCAGAGCATGTTTTTCTTTGTAACCAATTATGGGAAATCCAGCTGGATATCTTGAGGTACTTCATCTGGGAAAATCTCAAAATTTCTCTGCACAAATCGATCTACCAAAATCAGCTCTTGGTTTTCTGTTGCCTGAGCAGTCCCCCGGTCAGCAGATTGCTGTATGACTCTGCTGATTTCCATGACCCCAAGGCATCAGGGAGCACTGATAATTCTGTCCACTGTACTGTAGCTGAGATTATTTTTGTTTGGAGTTTCTTTATTTGATTTTACTATGTTTTATTCATTCTTACTTTGCTTTACTGAGGACACTCACCTTACCTTTTAGCCTAGAAATACCACTTTAATCTCACCATATCCTTCTGGGTTGGAGACCTAATAGTGAAGTGTACTACTACTACCCCTTTCAACAAAAGTTCTCATTAACAGGGAAAGATTATTATACTGTTCTGATTAAATCCAAGGATAATTGGATCACCTGCACGACGTTCTCACTGATCTCTCTGTCCTGCTAACACCTCAAACACAATAATTTGTGACCATTTGTTGAAGTGTTAATTCGGTCTATTTATTTGATCAGATTTTTGTAGAATCATAGAATCCTTAGAGTTGGAAGGGATCTTTAAAGGCCATTTAGTCCAGCTCCTCTGCAGTGAACAGGGACATGCAGAGCTTGGTCATGTTGCCCAGGGACTGATCCATATGTAGTGGTCAACTCCAGAACTGTCTACTGAGTGGTTTTCCTGTTGATGATTCTTCTAGGAAGATGAGAAAGATCTAACTATTTCTGGATGATTCCGCCTATACAGAATCCAATTTGTGCTAGAAATTTCCATTCATTTCACTTGTCTGTAGATTTTAACCTCTGTTGATACAACCAGGCCTATGGCCATATACCTGGAAGAAATATATGGCTGCAGTCACTTCTGTAATAGACCCTGTAAAAATGTTTGCATTGTGGTTCAGTGCTAGACAGAAGAAGCTGAATTACATTCTGTTTGTGGTACACTCCACTAAAGCTGAAGCAATGCTAGTGTTAGTTGGTTTTAGAACATCCTCCACCTGCAAAGTAGTTTCCTGGAATTCTGGCTGCATCCACACTGAGATGTACATGCTCATAGAGAGCAACAATAGGGTATGTTGTATTTGATGTGTTGGTCGTGCCATTACTGTTTGTATGGAATATTTCCATATCTGCATCCAGTTATGCTTAGTGTTATGCAGAGTTTGAATGGGTACAGGGAAAAATCTATCATATATAGGAATTTCTTTACAAGAAACTGGAGCCCTTCAAAATCTGCTGTTGAATGTTCTCATTCAGCTTCTTCTCAGAAATATTCTACTGGTAGTGGATGAACTTTTATACTCGTGCATTGATTACCAAGAAGGCTGCAAGACAATTGTTAGCATGTCTTCAAGCATGCCGCTGCTACTTAAAGAAAAAACAAGGCAGTCCTGAGGGACAGTTTGTATTGTAAAAACTTTGTTATACCTCTTTGGGAAGCATGTTGGGAATAATGTATCTTGAATTCCTGTTTTCAGGAGCACCAGAACTTTTATTCCAGCGATGTATCCTTGGGCTATTTGATACTTTCTGTGAAGTATGAACAGTCTGAGAAACAGGAAAATCTACGCTTGTTGCTGAGGTAAAAGGGTCTTCTGTAGTAGTATGTGTTACTGTGCTGTGTCTCTCATCTTACCTTGAGCTTTCTCTGTATGGATATGGGCGTGAATCTCATGTCCCTCTCTTAGAGAGGCCTGTAAAGAAACCTTTGAACCTTCATTTCTTGCCTTCCTCTGACTTTCTCCTAGCAAGTTCCTTCAGGATGCTGAAGTGTTTGCGAGCACATCCTTACAGTTCTTCTGAGAAAAATATTTTTTCTTCCTTCAGAAAGAAACTGCTGTTAATTCTGTGTGAACACTCTCAAAGGAGGGAATATACCTTTCCTATCTGAGAGCAGACTAGCTTGGGCCTATCTATGGGCTTTGTACTTGAGACTAGATCCCACTTGAAGGTGAATTAGGACATCCCTTAGCTTACCAGGACAGCCTCAGATGTGCCAATGTGTACCCCTTTATGGCTTTAACAAAGCCCAGAGAGCTGCTGAAACTGGCCTTGAACACCTCCAGATACTGGGCATCCACAATTTCTCTGGCAAGCCTATGCCAGTGTCACAAGAATTTCCTCCTTACGTGTAATCTAAATTTTGACTCTTTCAGTCTGAAGCCATTACTTCTAAATGTTCTTCATGTACATTAAATACTGGAAGGCCACAATGTGATTTTCCTGGAACCTTTGCTTCTCCAGGCTGAACAACTCCAAGCCTCTCATCCTGTGTTCATAGGACAGGTGCTCCAGCCTTCTGATCATTTTCATGGCTCACCTCTTGACCTGCTTTAACAGGCCCATGGCTTTCTTGTGCCTCCCTGTTTTGTCTTTCCCTGCCTTCCCACAATAAGTGATGAGTAGTAAGAACCTCTTTCAGCATTTACTTTAATGTGGTTTTTATTTTATTTCAGGACACGAACTGGTACTAAACATGATCTGATCCCCATTTCCTGTCTGAATGAGTTTCCTAATGCTGTCCAGATGGCAAAGGTGAGATTCTTGTTTGTCCTCTCACTCTTACACCACAAGTCTATTTTTATCTCTTTTTAATTCTCATCCTTCTAGTTATTTTCATGTTACTGTCCTCCTACTTCTGTCTTTCCTACTTTTTCTCACCAGTACTGTCAATCACTTCCCCTTTCATTCTTCCATTTAGTTCTTCTTTTCTCTTTTCTAAGGTCACCTTAGATTTTTATCTTGAAAGGACTCTTGTCAGATAGTTATGTGTGTCCATGTTGTTGTGCTTGCAGCAAGCTAGAGCACACGATAATCACGCTTTTGTTTCCTTCTCTGACTCTCAACAGCTACTGTGTGAAGATGTGAATGTTGAACGCTTCTTTCCTGTCCTCTACCCCAAGGTATAAATTTCTGATTCTGTATACCTTTTCATCAAGAGCTGGCTAATTAAATGCAACTGATAAAGTGTATTTTCATTTTCACAGGCTTCACAGCTTATTGTTGCATTTGATGAACATGTCATAAGCAATAACTTTAAATTTGGAGTAATCTACCAGAAACCTGGACAGGTAAGCTCACTCAGATCCTACCACCCTCAAGACAAAACAGAGTCAGTTTTCTTAGCTTCAGTGTAGTAACAAGATCTGAAGTGTCCTGTGGAAAATATGGTGTACTGGAAAATAGAGACTTCTTAAGTAGAAAGGACACAATCTTGCCTTATATCAACTGATTTGTTTCCTTTGTGTGGGTTTTCAAACTGTGCTTTTGTGTAATCTTTGTACTGTTTTTGCTTTTCTCATTTCCTTTTGAAGACAACTGAAGAGGAAGTCTTCAGTAACACAGAAGAGAGTCTGGGTTTCCTGGAGTTTTTGGATTTCCTTGGTGACAAAATTCAGCTGCAGGATTTCCGTGGGTGTGTAACAAGCATGCTTTAGAAGTCAGGATGGGTTAAGGAATGCAGAAGGTTCAGTGATTTCATCTCTGATGGGAGAAATATCTCTTGGCCACACTAAAGGCTTTAAGCAAGGACTGATGGGAGAGGGAGATACCATTAGGAATACTGCAGTCAAGCTAAAGGAATGTAAGGTATCAGAGGCTGGCAAGGCTTATGGCAGCATCTGCCACTCCATTGGGCCCTTCAGGTTCATGAGCACATTTGAAATGCTGGTATACCAATGCATGCAATTTGAGGAAATGGGAGCTTTGGTCCATTCCCATGGGGATGTTATCATTGGTATTAGTGAGACTTGGTGGAATGAGTCCTAAATATGGAGTGCTGGAGTGCTTTGATATTATTGATGCATAAGTTAGTGTTACTGATATATTCTTTATTCTTTCCACTTTTTCATCTGTGTCCTGCCCCAACCTATTGTGTGGCATGGATTTATTCAGGTTCCGGGGAGGTTTGGATGTCATTAGAGGTCAAACGGGCACCGAATCAGTTTATACAAATTTCCGGGGCAAAGAGATCATGTTTCATGTATCTACAAAACTGCCCTTCGCAGAAGGAGATTCCCAACAGGTATTTGTGAGGAGAACTAAGGAATTCAAGAGTGTGGGTTAGAGGGGAGGGGTATTTACTGAGGAGCTAATTAAGGAGGAGAACACCTAACTGCATGATATTGGGAAGTATGACAGGAGAAATGGTAAAAGTGGTGATGGGGGTTCTGCCAGAGAAGATGGGCTGGAGATGCTAAACAGACCATGTTTTAGGCCCCATTGTACTGTTCTACTCCTTTTCACCTCCATGTTGTTTTGTTTTTTTTACTTTTTACTCTCCAGCTTCAGCGGAAGCGTCACATTGGGAATGACATTGTAGCCATCATCTTCCAGGATGAAAGCACACCTTTTGTGCCTGATATGATTGCTTCTAATTTCCTACATGCGTATGTGGTAGTTCAGCTCACTCACAGCAGTAGTGGGGAGACCCTCTACAAGGTAAACAGAGCCAGCAGATTTTTCTGTGTTGATATACTGACTTTGACCCTTAAAGCAAAAACCTGTTCTTGGGCTTCAGGGGAGAGGTACAGGTTTGGCCTGCTGTCATCCAAACACCACTGCTTGCTCTGTCAGTAAGTGCTAACCACATTCTTAGTGAAAAGCAACAAGTAAACCTAGAGATACAGTATTTGTCACCAGCTTTCCTTCCCCTTTACCTACACTTTGATTTCTGACTAGGAATCTCCTTGCTGCTATACTATTCTGTATTCTGTTTGCAGAGATCCTCTCTGATTGATATGATTTCTACTATTAGTAAACTGTGCTCCTGCTTAGTGAGCTGTTTACTTGCATGTTTTCCAGTGTAGCTGATGGATTTATAAAGCTTGGGATTTAATGCAAGACAAATTCAGATAAGTTTTATATTCAGATAAAATTTCAGTTAACATATCAAAGAGAACAAGGAGCAAGTGATCACGTTTTGGGTGATCTATTTCTTGCATTGTATGAGTCAAGAAAAGCTCATTCACGTAACTTTACGTGACGCTTTGTAACAGCCTTGCCTTCGTTGCTCGTTCTATATAGCACAATGCTGAGAGCTTGCTTATCCTGAGACTGTATGTCAAATAGAGCTGGCTGGCCTGTTCTGTGGAATTCTAACCAGCTGCATCTTCTTTTGTGGATCCTGGATCTGAAAGATAAGTGCTACATCTTAGGGCCCTCCATTTTACAGCAGCCCTACTAGAAGAAAAATTCTGTATCCACAGCCTCTTGCCAGAGCAATTTATTGAATGGCTCTATATTGATATCTCTATGACTTTAAATTTGACTTTCAATCATGATGAGAGATCAGAACACGTATTATTTTGCATTCTGTGATGGATTTTTGTTTATAAAAACATAAAGTGCTATGTCTAATTAGATGTAAAAATTCTAATTTGGGAATAATGAATCCTTAAGCCTTTTAGGTCTACAAGAGCAGCAAGAATGTCAAAATTGAAACAGGATTTCCATCTCAGCTTCCACAAAAAGAGTTGCAGTGGAATAACAACAGGCTTTTGCTTTGTATGTTGTGGACACCTAAGTCTGTCATGACAAAATGGCTGACTGATGATCAGTGGCTTGGGGTTCTAATCTCTTGCTGATCATCTTACAGGGCACATAAATTCACTGAATTTTTAAAGGAAAAAAGCTTGGGAAGCTTGTAATTTGTCTTTCTTTTCCCAGTATTGTTTTTGCCTACATGCAATGGCACTCTTTTTGGTGGAGTAGTAAGGTTGCCTATATCACTTCATTAAAAAAACTGTCACTCCAACTATGACTCTGGGGCCAATCAGTTCTATGTAAGGGCTTTTCCAAAGGAATTTTAAATAATTCTTCCTTGAGAGCATTATAGGCTCTAGTGCCTACTGCTAAAATTTAATTTTTGATTATATTAATTTATTTGAATCAGTTTTTACAAACAGAAAATTAAGAACACAAAGCAGGATTTTAGTTTGTTGGGAAGGAAGGAGAGGCCTTGCAAGTAAGGTAGCTGGCCTGTATCATGAGAAATCTGACCTAAATTTGGGGTCTCTTAGTCTCATTACATTCATACAACTTTGTGATGTACTCTGTGACATGTACGGCAGGGTGTTATTTTGGGGCAGTTGCTGTTATGATGCACTGGTGTTGTTCTCTGTTGTATGAAATGGAAAAGAATGATACTGTTCCTTGTTCCACCTCAAACATGAAGAAAAAAGTAACTGAAATATCTGGTAAGATAGCTACAAATACATGGTAAGTATTGTGAAGAGCAAAGTGACAGTACTTGAAAAATGGACGTGCTTTACTATTTATTTTTTTGGCACTGGTGTGTGAGGTAGGAGCATGTTAAAAAAGAAGGTGCATAGATGCACTTATCTCTTGCTGGGAAACTGCTTGTGCTGCTTTTGTGTGCTTATTTCATGTTGCTAAGAGAGGCAGTGTCACTGTGCTGGGATACTCTCTGATATTCCCCTTAGTGTACAGTATATCTCTACTGAGAAGCCTGGTTGGAAAAAAAAAAAAAAGATAAAAAGTTAATATTAACATTTGGTTTGCCTGGAGGAGGTAGATCTTGCAGGCTGAATAGAAGCACCCTTCTTCTCCTCTAAATACACTGGTTATTATTAAATAAATTTAATATTAAGAATACTTTAAGGTTTGGCAAGGTTTTTTGCTTTTACTTTATGATTGCGTTTCTGGGAGGTAAAACAGCATTAGAGAATGAAATTGCCAAGCCATTCATCATATTTGAAAGGTCATGGCAGTCTGGTGAAGTTATTGGAAAAGGGGAAACATAACCCCCATTTTCAAGAAGGGAAAAAAAAGAATTTCCAGGGAACTACAGGCCAGCCATTGGCACCTCTGTACCTGTCAGGATCATGGAGCCAGGTCCTCCCGAAGACCCTACTAAGGCACATGGAAAATAAAGCATCAGTGAATAAAGGAAGAGCAATCTATCTGACTTGTACAAAATGTTTTCCACATGACATCCTGCTTTCCAAACTCTTGTGAGACCCCACCTTGAAAACTGCATCCAGTTCTGTTGCCCCCAACACAGGAAGAACACTGAGCTGCTGGAGAGGGTCCAGAGGAGGGCCACAAAGATGAGGGATGGAGGGCTAAAGTACCTCCATTATGAGGACAGGCTGAGAGAGTTGTGGCTCTTCAGCCTGGAGAAGAGAAGGCTCTGGGGAGACCCAGTAATAGCCTTCCAGTACCTTCAGGTCTGGAAGGGGACCTGCAAGGAAACTGGGGAGGGACTTCTTACAAGGGCAGGTAGCGACAAGATGAGAGGAAATGGCTTTAAATTGGAAGAGGGTAGATTTACACTAGGTATTAGGAAGACATTCTTTACTGTGAGGGTGGTGAGATGCTGTAACAGCCCAGGCTGGATGGGGCACTGAGCAACCTAGACTTCAGGGATAGCAGGGGGCTTGGAACTAGGTGATCTTAAGGGTCCCTTCCAACTCAAGTGATTCTGTAATTCTATGATCCATTCATTGAGGTCAGGAACTGACATGCACTTTTGGAAAATGTAAACAAGTCAGAAGGAATTGGAGGTACAACAGTATTTCTGGTATATACATTGCAACATACGTGCATGCAAACACAGATGTACTTGTTTCTGTTTGTACTGTTTCAGGTTTCAGTCACAGCTCGAGATGATGTACCCTTCTTCGGACCTTCTCTACCAAATCCAGCCATATTTAGAAAGGTTTGTTTCTCTGGTGTAGTGTTAGATGGCAGGGAAATATACTACACACCCTTTTATTCACAGTCACTGTTGTATTGTCAGTCTGGCTACATGGCTTTGGAGGCCTAAAGAGTAGTAAGGTAGAGCTTTTATCACCTGATGTTTCTATTGCTGTCTTCATCTCCAGTTGGGTTTTTATCTTCTTTTGTAGAGTACAGAGTTTCGTGAATTCCTTCTGGTCAAGCTCATCAATGCTGAATACAGTTGCTATCGAGCAGAAAAATTTGCTAAATTAAAGGTGGGATGATTACCTGTTTGTTTCCATTAAAAAATATAGTACTATATTGCTGCCAGATTAAGTAAATACACGATAATTGTTTACTCTCATCTACTTCTAATTTTCTGATGTTCAAATGTGATTATTCTTAGCCACGTGAATCCTTCCTTTGTATTTCACAGCTGGCGTGGTAGGGTATGAATGTTCTAATGTCATTGCGTAATCCTCAAGTAAGAGTTTGAATGTGATGCATAGATACTTCTGGAGGAAATTCTGTGTTAGTTGAGACTCAGTATTGCATTTCAGGGTACATGCTGTTCAGAGTTTTGTTCAAAGTCCCAAAATTCTGTTCCAAGCTCTGCTGCCTGCCTGATCTAAGAAAAAACGGCCCTCAACCCATGGCTCATTTTCATCACCTTTAAAACCTGATGTCCATTATGACTTGATTTAAAAGGACTTTAAAGGGGCTATCTACAATTATAAATTCCATATCTATATGGAATTTAAAATCAGTTCATGTTGTATAAATTAATTTTCATGATTTTTTTTATTTTTTAAATGAGGAAGAGAGATACTGCAGTAACAGCACCCTTCCATGCTCTCCCCATAATAGCTGTATTTCATTCCCAATGTTGATTTAGGAGAGAACACGAAGTGCCCTCTTGGAGAGCCTTTTTGAGGAGCTGCAGCTCCGCAGCCGCTGTATGATGGGACTGCCCATAGAAGAAGATGACAAGACAGAGAATGGCAGCGGGGGCTTCTTTGAGAATTTCAAGGTGGGTCACAGTTGATTGAAGCAGTTCCTTACCAGTTGTCTACTTTTTTTTCTCTCTTTTTGAGGGTCATTATGTCCCATCAGGAATATCAACCCTAGTGATAAGCCGTGCAGAGGATGAGATGGAAAGGAAGACTTTTTTCCAGTTTGCATAGATCTTTCTGTAGAACTAAAGCTTGGTCCTTGATGGAATCCTATATTGTCCCTAGGGCATCAGACTCTTTATGTGTCGTGCTGGTGTCTAGTGTCAGATGGGGTTTCATTCTTTAACTTGTTGGGAAGGGTGTAAGTGCTTACAAGAGGAACTGCAATGAATAGTAGGAAGTAATTTTGTCACGGTAGACTTCTTCCAGTTCATTTTCATTATGACTGAAAAAGTTGCAGTGCAAGAGTTTCCAACACAACTTAGCATGTATTGTTTAGAAAATAATGATGCTTTACTTTCCCTCTAGAAGCCAGAATTAATTTCCTGTTGTTCTGCAGAGAATATTCTCACTTTTAAAAGTCAGGATCAGGTGACAACTTACTTGTAAAAGTGTAAGAATCACAACAGTAGATGAAAGCAAAGTTTTTAAACAAACAGGAGGAATTAATTTTGAGCTTCATATATAGGAAAAATCTTGCATCACGTTCCCTTCTCTTGCTTTCCCATTTCTGTGTCACCAATTTCTTTGTCTGTCTGAACAGAGAGACTTACTAATAAAGCTTTTCTTTAGATGAACTCCCCTTGTTTTGTCTGGTGGGCTGATTGGTGTTATTAAGGATGGTGAAGTTAAGCCAGTCACTTGTAACTACTAAGCATATGTGTAGCCTTAGTCAGATCTGGGACAGTTTGGTGAGTTGTATTAGCATGTACAGTCAGTCTACCCTCCACTTCCTACTAACCAACAATTTTGTAACCACATACATCTTAAAATAATTATTCAAAAATGTCCTGTTTTGACTTGCAGCAGGTACTATGATTTACCAGTCATTTTACACAAACAGCCTTTTTAAAGGGTTGGGAAAGACTGGAAAAAAATATCAGAAAATGGCTTTTACAAACACTGCATATTTTCAAATGGCTGCTCTTGCCTTCATGCACAATCTTACAATCTTCAGTTCAGTTTTGTGTTTTGTAGCTTATACTGTACAAAACTGCATCAGATGATGTTGTCTTATTCAGGAAGCTGGGATACTGTAAGGGAACTGCTACTGAAGTAGAATAAATGAGATAAAAGCAAAGAATATATCTGAGGAAGAGTTCTTTACTGGCAGTGAGTTCCATGAATCAGCCAGAAAAGCAACAACAAAAAGGGTTATATGTAAGGTGCTGCCTTTGAGGAGTTAGGATTTCTGTGTTTCTGGTGTTGGTCTGTCCCAGCTTTCTAGCCTTGCCGTGGTGATTTTCGTAGTGCCCTACTGTGTGCATGTCTGTATGTGTATCTGTGTTTGTCTGTTTCCCTGCCTCCCTTCTGTTCAGCGGGTGATCAGAGGCCGCAGCCAGAGCCTGGATACCATGGGGATATCCATGAGAAAGCAGCAGCCAGCCACCATGCCCAGCCGCCCAACGACAGCTGGCCTTGCTCTGAGCCAGAGTGTTGCCGAGGGCCCTAAGGCCATTGCTGCGGTAAGGTATTAGGGTGGACCATAAAAAGAAATCTGGCATACCTTTGTGACCCACCTGTACATGCTGTTTCTTTTTCACTAATAGTTTGTCCTGTTGTCTTTCTGTTCATCTCTTTCTGTTGTATCTTTCCATTTCACAAGTAGCAAAAACATGTATTGCAGTCTTTTTTATTTGTGCCTATCTCTAGCGCCAATTCATCTGTAAACTAGAGCTAAGGTAGATGCAGACTGGAAGAAGAAAACAAAACATGACTCTACATCAAACATTTATCTCTGTTGTCCTGTATTAGATCCTGTGGGTTGTCATAACTTAAAATAAAATGCTTATGCTGTGGTTTCACTAGAATGGTACTGTATTACCTACTGTATGGCTAGATTAGGACACTATTTGTTCCATTTTTTTGGTCAGTTTCACCAGTCAATTTCAATTACTTTTTTTTTTTCTCTAAAACAAATAGATGGGCAATGTTTATTCAAAATGCTCCTTTGCTGTAGGTAGAATTTTCAGATCTGGAACAAACAGCAGAGTTAATAGTGTTTGGAATGAGAAAAAGAGTGAATATTCCTATACGCTATCAAAGTCTTTCTTATTTGATAGCGATATTAAAGATAAGAGCATTATAAATCTATGGGGAACATGCTACCAGAAAAATATCCAGGTTTCTAGTATTGGAAATATTGCTATGTTAGCTGAAGCACGTGCAGCTTATTATGGGCTCTGCATTAGTAATGTAAGTAGGGGCAAACTGAAGAAAAATAACTCTAAGTTAGCTAAGAAAGTAATTTTCAGGATGGGAATTTCAATGCTACCTCTTACTCAATTATATGCATTCTTTATGTTACCACTGCAAAGTTACAGAATAGTATTGACTTGGGCTTGCTTCTTCTTTCTCCCCTTTAACTTCTAGTTTTAACTACCTTTTAATGATTTTGCCTCATTTCCTAATCTCTTTTCTCTGTATTCTATCTGTATATCTTGCTGTGTGTCTTGTATCTCCCTGTCTCTCACCACTAGTTTGAATGTTTTTCTCTTTTTCAGGGACAGGAAGTATTCTTTCTTGCATTGTTGGAGCTTGGTTGTGCTACTACATAGCATAGCAAAGTGAAAGAGAGAATCTGGATTAATGTTGCAAGCTCCCTTTCCAGCTCTTCTGGTTCACCACAGTTTTCCTGTCTCGTTTACCTTCTTCCTTCCTGTAACACTTTCCTTTTTTCTAGTCTTTTGCCTTGCCTGGTAGGAGCCCATCACGTACTCGAACCAGCCGTTTCCATGGGCGGCGGAGTAGTGCCATTGGCATTGAGAACATACAGGAGGAAAAGAGGTATGAGCAGAGAATAAACAGGAGGGATCTGAGGGAAGGAAAATAGAAGGGCATGGATACACACAGAAAGGGGGTAGACAGGAATGAGAACTGAACTGGAAATGGTTGGAATGGAAACTAAGTCCTGATTATCATCTAATATAGAGATGGATGAATGAAAGAAAGCAACAATAAAAAAAAGACATTTGGAAACAGGGAGAATCAATATTTAAGTAAAAAGGCACAAGGCTTTGATCTGAGGGAGAATCTGTTCTTGTTCAGTTTTGTTCTCATGTTGAGAAGTTAAAGTAGACAAAACTTCAAATATATTATAGAGATCACTTTGAAAGTAATGACTCCTATTTCCATGGAAACTACAACAGATACAAAGATAGAGTAACACTATTTGGTAGAGCAAATTCTTAGGATCCAGGAGCAGTTTAGTCTACTGGTCACCAGAGATGGCATTTAACTCATAAAGATTGTCTCAGCTCTAGTTAGACAGCACTTTTAAAGAGTGCACAGGTTCTCAAAAGCTATGTGAGCACTCTGCACCTCATACTCAGTTTTCCCAGTTGCAAGAAATCCTGGAAATAACTTACTTAAAGATTGTAAGTGGCAAAAGCCATATTTAATATGGAAACCAGTGATTTCACAACAGGAAGAACTATTACATTTTTCTTTCTTTCAATTTATTGTCTTGGAACTTAATGAGATACCTATGACATTATTTTAATAGAAATAGTATTTAACTTTCTTTGAGGAAAATAAAATCTTTTGAGTCATCTTCTCTGTAACAATCTAAGCCAATGGAGTAGTCACAGCTCCTCAGCACTTTAAAACATTCTCCAGCCATGTCTCTCAGTCTGTTACTTTACGTACCATATCGTTCCTATTGTTCCTGAATTACTCAGGTTGGAAAAAACCTCAAAGATCATCAAGTCCAACCACAGCCTAACTCATAGTACCCTAACTCTAACAACCCTCTGCTAAATCATATCCCTGAGCACCACATCTAAGTGGCTCTTAAACACATCCAGGGATGGTGACTCAACCACCTCCTTGGGGAGCCTATTCCAGTGTTTAACTACCCTTTCTGTAAAGAAGTTTTTCCTAACTTCCAACCTAAACTTACCGTGGCGCAACTTGAGGCCATTTCCCCTCATCCTGTCACCTGTCATCAGTGAGAAGAGACTTGCCTCGCTCTCACTGTAAGCACCTTTCAGATACTGGAAGAGAGTCTGCCTGGTTCTGCTGTGAGCTAGCTCATGGAACAGTCTGATGAGTACCAGAACTGATGGAAGCAACACTCAGCAAAAGTGGCTGGAGTGCAGGCTCTTTCTCTGGCAGCAGTGAACTCAACAAGTCATGTATGACTTCATCCTGAAGTTGTAGCTTAATGAAATGCAGCCTTGGATGACTGAGCTGAGCCAATCCATCCCGCTTCTAAGTCATAGAAGTTTCAGGGTTGTTTTAATTTTCAAGATTATTTTATTGGAATCATTTTCAGTTTCACGAGGAGTTGTGTTAGCACAAAAGAAGGCTTGATGAACAGTGAGGTGGAGAGTGCAGTTAAGACAGCTGACCAAGAGAGTACATGAGGAACTGCAAAGTGCATTACTGGTAACAGCAACAAGTGTAACAAAAACCTGAGGTGAAAAATGAGAGTTCTCCATTCCTGTTTAAGTAACATTCCTCAATTTTAAGTTCCTCATGTAGACAGATTTCTTCAGAAGGATCTTGACAAGTACTAGAAAAAAGAAAATACTGGTACTGTCCTGAAATGGAAGCATTAGCTGACTTCAGTTAATTGCAATTAGTATAAAAACTCTCTAATGAAACCCAGATCTTCTCAAGACCTATGAAAAGTGTGTGTGTGGAGGGGGAGGAGAGAAGTGGGCAGTGAAAGAAAAAGTTGAAGAATTAAGGTAAAATACCAAAATTAATTTAGTCTTTTATGTAAATTATGTAAATTTAAAATGAGAAAAAAATTTGACCATTTATAATACACTGCCCTTAACAGCTTGTAAGAAGTCTGTCCTTTTCAGTACAAAGTTGCTTCCCCTCCTATGTGTGTCAGAGATCCAGCTTTGTAATGTGGCCTGGAAGGAAATATTAGAATAGTGTGAATGGTGAACTCTGAAAATAGTGAACCCTGGCCCTGGGATATAGTTGATTTATCTTTCTTCCAAGCAGAGACATTGCAGAGAGGATACAGAAGGTGGTAGACAGTCCAGAAACTTTGCTTGACCTTAAATCTGATGGATCATCCAGTCCCAGCTCCCCAGAGTTCCCCAGCAGGAAGAACAAGTGAGTTGAAAACGATTTTAATATTTGGAAGATGTTCATTGCGTTTGGTGATGATAAGAAAGAGTAGTGCATGTCTTGCTCTCTTGAGTGCTATACCAATGTTATCCACATAAGGCACATTATGTGGTGTAGGGCTCTCTAGAGTTTTGTCACAGTGAAGGTGCAGAGTTATGGTGAATATGTTTCTATGATCATCGTTTTTGGGTTGGGTGGGTGTCATAATTTTTTCAAGGGAGGATAAGAAAAGCACAACTAGAAGATACAGAACATTTAAGGTGCTAGCAGAGATGCTGCTAGAGAGAATGCAGAACGTGCAAATGCTTATTAGTCTGCAGCATCCTTCTTCCAACATTGCTTTATCATTCCACTTCCTCCTCCTCTTTGTCCTTTCTGGGACATTGTTAGCAAACTGCAAGTTCCTGTCTAGACACGTGGGGGAGTCTTACTCTGATTAGGCAGCTAAGGTAAACTTGTGTAACCAGCAAGAATTTTCTCTCATATGAAAGTATATTATAGCAGGGCTGCCCTGTAGATATGTACATGTACTGGGAAAAACAAGCAAACAAAAAAAACCCCACTTGGTTCCTTACTTCTGCATTTGATTTTGGGCTCCTCCCAGTTCCCAAGTAGCATTCTCTGTTCATAAGTTGAGGTGAGCTGGTTGTTTCAAATCAATATCACCTGCTTTCAGAGAGCAAACATTGCAGAAGTCTTCATTAGTAGTATTTGCATGAATATTGTTTGTTGGCAGGAGGAATCACGTGCACAGTTTGCATATGAGGTATGATGCAGCGTGGAGTTTTGTACTATTTGTGATTAGACAGTTTTTCACAGTATGGGACCAGCCCACATGCAGTTATACCTTCAGCAGCGTGCCTGGGATAGGGAATTAAGGATGTGTAATTTTACCACGTAAATTCTTGTGTAGTAGAGATAAACCAAGTTACTTTCACTTACTAATTTCTAAAGCACTCTTCTGCAGTAGTCAACCTGCAGCATTTGAAACTGCATTGTTCACTTGGACAATTGCTGTCTGCTCTCCAACATATGAGGACAGTTATCCTTAGTTTTTCCTGCTCCGTTGTCCAGGTAGCCTTCTGAATAATCCTTTCTCCCAAGGGACACAGTGAAAGAATGAACTCAGCCTAAGTAGCAAGGTAGCAAAACTCCCCAGGATCGGGACTCTTTCCAAATTTCATCTGAAAAATCAAACACTGTACTGCGTTATGTCCAAATCCTAGGAAAAGAACACATGTTTTTTGTGTATGTGTTTTCCCTCCTCAGACACATCTGAGTGGGGACATCAAGCCAATTGGGAGCGGACTGGATGCTACTAATTGCTTACCTCACTGAAGATACTGGCAAGACTTTTTGGGTGAAATGAGAGTGCTGGCTAAGAGGAGCATGCACTTAGAGGACCTCAAGGACTGTGGAAAGACCAAGTGACACCCCATAATGCTTCACTGGCAGTCCCTGGTGCAGGAATCATGGAGAAGGACAGAAAGATCCTATTGGGGTGTTTTGACTCTAGGCCCTTCCCATTGTCCAATCAGCAGTCACTGAACCAGACCAGACTCTACAAATGCTGGGGGAAAAGAGGCTACCTAGAGCACCTCTTCTTCTCTTCCCTTAGACTTATTCAAGAAGAGAATTAAGTCAAAAGCAGAACACATTTCCACCTCTGTCTCTAGTAAGTGCTAGAGATGGATGGCATAGTTTAGGAATGCAATGCAAAGAAAGAGGATGAAGAAACTTGCTGAGGAAGGATGCTGAGAAGGTGATACTTAGTGAAAAATTAGGTCCCAGCTCATTTTCTTGATTGGCTCTGACAAGGGAGAAGTATGTTAGCCTTCATTTCTTCCAAAACATATTTCCTAGCTTCTTGAGGAAATATCTTTGGCCTATATTGGCCTTGCCTTTACTGTTCTCCCTATTGCATGCTGGCATGTAATATGCCTGGGGCTTTAGGTTTCAGTACTGCTTGTAGGTCGTGACCGGCCATGTTTTGCAGTGTTTCTGAAGGAATAAATATATTTAATATATTGAAGTTGTCTTATCTTTATTGCCTCTTTTAGCCTTTTGAGTTACTTAACATACTTCAGCACTTCTCTATGGTGTTTCATCGTTAAGCGTTACACACATAGTACATTTCAAGGCATATAAGCACGTAAGCTTCATGGTCTGTTCTAGAAAGTTACAAGCAGTGGTTCCCAAACTCTAAGTTAGGAGAAGCTGACATTAAAGGTCTCGCATTGACAGATATGAAACACGCTCCAGGCTGCCTTAATACATAAAGTATTAAGGCATCTTGACTTGAATATGTTCCTGTCTGCAAGCAGGACTTGTCTTATTAATAAGCTATTATGATTAAGTGTCAGGCTCTTGCACAGACATTTAATAAGACACAGAAAAAAATAATGAAGATCTTGGTAATTAGTTTCTACCTCCTCTCTGCTTCCTTATGCTCTTGTAATTAACCATTTAATAACACTGGTTAATGTGCAAATGTTTTCCTGATTCCTGGTGTTAAAACTATCCAGAAACACAGCAAGTAATGCCTTGTAAATTCAGTGATGTGAAAATTGCTTTCAGCACTTAACTTGTACTGATTGGAAATTCACATAAGATCAAACACAATAGGCTGATAGTGGCTACATAGTGCCTTTCCTTTGGTATGGCAAAAGAAGGCAATGAGAGTGCCTTCTAATAAGATTTAGGGACAACAGAATAATAGCAAGCTTATTTAAATTAAATCATAATAAAGAAATTAGCTCACCCCCTTCCCATGACATGGGATAGCTCAAGAGGAGTGCAGTCTATCCAGAGAAATACTGCTCCCTCAGCTGCTAACCCTTAAATGAGGGGTGAGGAGGGGTGGATCCAGTCTCCACCCCTTCCTGTCATTCAGGTGCAGGGCTTACACCTGAGCTCCCTGGGTTAGCTACACTTTCTCACCTGGTGCTCAGCCATTGTTTCAGGCTGTGACTTGGCAATTCTGCTGCACTCCACCCCTTCGCAGCATGGACCAACAACTGAGCAAGTCGGGGGTAAGTTCCTGTTGTTTTGGTGATCCAAAGTACAGTGTACATCGTGGTACACATAAAATACCTGCTGCAATACTGGTTATCAAGGCACTGAAGGTGATTGTTGACAGTCTTTTTGTGGTTCCGTAGGGCCAATAGTTGATGTTCCTTCAGGAGGCATATCTTCAAGGACCAGTAGCGTTTCAGGTCTGTGCTCACCTGTTCCTGAAAATTCACCACTGGTTGCAATGTTTCCTCAAGGATACTGGAGCATGCTGGAGTGATGTTGCTCCCACCAGCGGTCCAGTGAACTTAACAGCCTCGATGGGATTAGTACAGATGTTTAACAGGTTTGAGGAGGGGTAAGTCTGCCTTCCACGATAGGATACAGGCTGCGTTTCTGTCTTGAGTCAACACCACCCCTTGCACTGGGACATGTCCTGGCCTTTGATACCACACGCCTTGGCCTGATATCTGTCACTGGATCACCATGCCAGGTACTAACAGGGGGGAGGGTTCTAATTTGCCACATGGATCTAATCTGGTCACATGCTCCTTCACAAGAATGTGAACTTTGTTTGCTCCTTTTGTCTCTGCAGCACAACATTTAGACCAAGCAGGTGCACTACTTGGTTCCCTGTGAAAGGTGAGTAGCTCATGTTTACTTGTTGCATGAAATACCAATGGAAGCAGTAAATAAGCATAAATGAAAATTGGCTGTCGTCAAGTAAAAGCATTCACCCTCCTTTTGGCCTTGTGATTAACTGTAGCTCTCTTGCTCTCCATGTCTCCCAGAGGTCTCTCAGGATGTTTGCACATAACACAGGAATGATGCAGCACTGTTTTTAATATCTGATAAGCCTATCCAGCCCATAAAAAAATCCTAGTGTGATCATTCCACAAATCAAGGCACCTCTGCTATCGATGTGCCCTACATAAAGCACAGTGGAACTGATCCCAGTGATCCGCTCTGAACTTTGTATTACATTGGCTGAGGTTCTCTCTACTTCTCCCTTCTACTCCCTCATGCAACTGTTTCATTCCTGCAACTTTCATTGCCAGGAGGACTTGCTGGATCCTCCAGAAGTTGGTAGTACAAGGTCCAGCAGGAGTGGTGATGTTTTGTTGTGCCATATCTCCTCTTAGTTCTTCCATGCAGAGATTTTATTTCTCTCATTATGTTGCATAAAGGCACACAAACAAACACATACGTTTGTGCATGGACTTCTGACTTAAGCCAAGAGATGTGGTTAAAATGGACCAGCACTGTGATATTTTTCACACTATGTGAAATCAACTCACCTAACCAAGAGACTAAAGGTATGTAGTGGAGTGCATTTGTTGATTGCCTCTTTAAATATCATGATCAAATGGAGGGTAGCTGTCCCATCACAGTCATTCTTGTCTGCTGCTTTTGAGCCCCTACAACATCCTACACTGACAGCAGTTCTTAATTCAAACTCTTTATCTTTTCCCCTGATCCAAATAAAAGAGTGATAATTCAAATTTAATGTTGTAATACAGCTAAGCATGAAATCCTAGAAACTATACTACTTATGAAATTGCACTATTGAGAACTCAAAGCTATCCTTATTGCATAGTATGAAGGCCACTCAGGAGTAACATAAAACAGTCTAAGTAAGAAGGCTGTAATCTGAAAGGCAGCACACTCATGTTCTGTGAAATGTGTAAGGTGAACAGAAGCAGACGATTACAGAAAGCAAAAGGCCTTAAATCCTGGAATTTAACAAAGTATTTAATTCCTGGTTCAAACATGGCATTGATAAGTGATGAAAGGCAGGTTCCTTAAACCCTGAAGCAAAATGCAGGAGGCCTGGGAGAGGGAGGAGAAGACAAATACAATGAGAGCATATATTCATAAAGATCAGGCATTCAGATTGCACAGATATATTCAGTATCAGCATTTTTGGCTTGACTGCACGATGCTGTCCCTGCTAGAACCTGCTTTATTCTTCAAACTAGTTTTTTTTGTGTGCACAAAAGTAGATCGATTCACAAAGTGAAAAAAGCACCAAGGGAACTTATGGGAAAGCTGGAGAAAGACTTCAGTACTTGTTGGACTCTTTATGGTCAGAACTTCTCTAGAAAAGAAGTTATAGACAAAACAGGTGTGGCAGTGAAACGCAGTCTGGAGCCAGAGGCCAAATTCAGTGTTTTTTAGTATGAAATGAAAGCCCCATTCCAAGTGTTTCAGTCTAGAAGGAGAAGTAGCTCCTTCTACATTATTCTAGCATAAGCAAGGTAAGGAAAAAGTTGAGTTTGGATTTAGTTAATCTTCTCAGCAGTGGGTAAATGGTGTAAATTGTAGTACATCAGGCTCTAAGCCTTTCATCTCTGCTGATTTCAAGTGCATCTGACAGCCCTGAAGATAATCTGGGAAAACACACAACAGTCTGTAAGATCTGTTTCATAAGATCCATCTCCCAAACCAACACAGTTTTGCCACACAGGCTGCTTCTTAAGTCAAGCTCTTTCATAAGATAAAACTTCACAAGAACCCAGCTTTCACCATCAAATTAATTCAAGACATTTACTGCATTTTTCCCAACTTCTCACCAGAGCTCATTACCTCCACAAAGTGCATTTTACCCATTTCTGAGACAGCACTGTGAATCAAGTCACTGACAGCGGCCTGGCCTAAAGCAAGATCTTAGCCACTCTTTTTACCAGCAATTAGAATTAGTTTTATAATATTTTAATCAGAATTAGTTTTATAACACTGATAAAAAGTAGCACGTTTCAGGGGTATAATGGTCAAAAACCTCTCCAACATGGCTTGAAGGCACTTATAAAAGCCTATGGTGATTATGTGGATGTTAACTTCCCTATCATTCTGCAAAATTAACTTTCATTAGAAACCTCTGCAAAGGCTGGAGCCGGTGTCTATGAATGCACATGTGTGGTGATCTCCAATGTCAGACACATGAGTGCACATATAAATACTGTCCATTAGATGGAGCAGTTATTTTTGAAGTACTTGACTGGTTTCCCAGATCTTGCTTTGGACTTGAATTCTCTCTCTCTCTTCTACTAGTCTAACCAACCGCTGTGCTGCAAGGTGAAAGGAAGCATGAATGCTTCATCTTGTGCTTCTTCCATCTTTGCTGTATCTTGGATTTAAAATAACAGGCAAATGTGACCAACACCTCTCAGGCTGTACATGCGTTTCTAAAGGAAAAGTAGGATTGCTCCTCTTGGACTCTTCCCTGTGAGCCCACACAGGTGAGCATTTACCATTTGTTTCCGATTATCCTTTTCCAACACGATAATCTTTCTAGTTTTACAATCAGTGGATATCAATCTCACAACACCATTCAGTGTATCTGTCGATCATACAACATGATTCTGTATATTTGTTGACTATACAATCCTTGAAAGCAACACATGTGTATTTGTAAAGAACAGACAAGATTGTTAGCAAATCCCAAACTTCTTAACTAGAAATGAAAATAATCTGTAGAGTTAGCAGTTAAAAAAAGAGAAAGTCATCTCTCTATAGAATTGGATGCATAATCACTGAAGATCAACTGTATATGTATGTGCTGTCTCTTCATTCTTAGGTATCTCCCCAAAACATTTCACATTTTGGAGCTTGGAGCTGAAGGAACTGGTCCCAGCCACTTTTCACCTGCAAGACAAATCAGCACGTAAGAGAAAGTTAAAATTTAATACCGAGAAACAATTATCTAGTCACATTTCTGCAGCTGAATGTCCATTCCTACTCTTCCTTTGAAGGGTAAGTACTGATGATGGAATACAAATATTTATCCTGTCTGGCATGCTTCAGGCAGCTTCCAATATCCTTTATTGCACAGTTACAAATGAAGCAACATTGAAATTCTGCAAGTCATGAGCACTCTCTGCTATGCTGAATCCACTTGTTTTAAGAACTACTTCTTTACAGTGGTTGGAGGTAAGGAAGAGGAAAAGGGTAGGAGGCTGGGGATTCAGAGAAACAACCTGGAGTGGAAACCAGTGGAAGCAGGATGTTAGGATTCCAGTTAGGATTAGAAACTATCAAAATGGCTGTTTAAAACTTCATATTCCTCACTCTCATTTTCATTAAGAATATTTTTATATAATCCAAACCCATTCAAAACAAGAAAACAAGCATCCAAAAGTTTCTTTCTGTTTAATCTATGACCAAATTTAATTTGCGTTAACAATGATCTGCTGCTGACATTTTTTCCACAAATGCATTGGACTTCACTACATGCACAGCTCTTCCTGGTCACTGTTCTCCTATTCCCCAAGTGCAGCCAATAAGGTCAGAAGTCAATTCCCTCTAACTCAGGTGACCAAGTTAATGCATGTTTTATTAACAGGGAAATGAAAATAAATACATTCCCATTCCAAGAGGATGGTCAATCAATGGATTTCTGTTTAAACTTTTGTGTATTAAAGTACCAATGAGCCATGGATTCAAGAGCTGTGATAGCATGTTGTTTATTAAGAAGGAAGACATTTAAGGTAAAAATGTCAGAACAGCAGAAAGTCAGTGTCACCCACAGCCTTAATCTTATCCAAGCTGTAACGTCCAGTATCAAATAGTTAAATATGAACATTTGGAAAACTAAACAAATTTAATAGTAATTTAAGAATGGCATGCAGCACACAAAATCTTGAAACATATCAAGGAGAAAGGATGGAGAACGCAAATTATTTCTTGCTTGGAAAAAGGACTACATATTTGTTCACTCTAAATGTACTGAAATACATTGCGGACAGCAGTTTCACCCCTTGAGAAGTATACTCAACATTATTTAATATTTGAAAAAAACAAATAGTATTTTGTTTAGTGGTATTATTAGATACACACTCACCTATATTGCTGGCTAGCAGCTCTAAACGATCAGAGCCAAAAAAGAGCTGAGGTTTTCCATCAATATGTGCCACAATAGCAGGCATCCCGAATGCCTATTGACAGCATGGAGATTAAATGATGAGTGTTATGAAACAAACTTTTGTAGGCACATGTTCAGTCTTCAGGAATCAAATCTGAAAATGTTGACCTTTTTTTTCTCCCCTTCATTTGAACTTCATTCTGGAAGATGAGTCTAATGGAACTATCAGAAAGTAAAGGAATCTTCAAAGACTGTATGCCCCTCCTGAATGAGCAAGAAAAGCAATGTAGTAAACCCACAGTTTTATGTCACACAGTGACAGATGGCATCTCTTGATTCTGGCCCTGTAGCTGCCCATCCTTGTCAACCAGCCAGAATGGGCTAAATGGGTTTCCCAGATGACAATGCAATAAATTACCAGCAAGTTAGCATTTAGTTGCTCAGAAAGCAAAAGAGAGATGGTCTGTATAGTGCTTTCTAACCATCATCTTCATTGGTCCTTGCTTCCTAACCTTCTTAATAGGGAAGACATGCATAGCTGTGACACCAAAAGGCATTGGAAGCATCTCACCCCATATTTTATCGCTTGCTCAGTTGTCTCCTTCAGACGATCCTTCACTTCAGAGGTGGAAATCATTTGAAGTAGCTTCTGGGTGAGCTCAGAGGACAGCCCAGCCTTTTCTGCTACCTGACAAGTGACAGTGAAATTAGGCGTGCTCTAATAAAAAATATTCTAATTCCTAGCATGTATTAATTAAGCAGGATTCTGAGGCTACACTGCTTCCATAGGAAGTTACAAGAAGTTACTGCTAATTAAGAACTGAGTTAAAAAGAAAGTAAATAATACCACAGGCACACTTGGAACTGTATCAAGTAAACAACAGATCATTTCTCAATCACTTTGTAACATAAATTCACCTCTGCATACTCTGATGAAGAGACTGGGACCTGTTGTGGCTTTGGATGGCCTATTTCTACAAGAGAGGAAGGTCTAATATTTGCTGTAGGGGCAGGAAAAATAAAAAGACACAAGCAAATGAGGAGGTGTCTACATCCCTGCCTTGCTGAACATGGATACAAAGACTGCCAAGGAGCATCTAAATTACTTCGAGTTCTAAGTATGAAGCTCCACAAAAAGGCAACAGCCAGACTCTGGGGAAACAGCTGGACTGCGAGTGTCCGGTTTCAAATAGCGATGTCAGATAGGAGAGACCGCATCTCTTCGGCACAGACAATTCTTTTTTTCCTCATGTTCCATGAACTTAACAATAAAAGAATGTAGAAAGGAGATCCCTTAAAAAGGAACACATAAAGCTAGATGCCGTTACAGCCTTAACTGTAAAAAACAAAATCTCACTTGCAAAAGACACTATAGCGAACAATTACAATTTCTGATTTCTAATCTATACCAGAAATGCAGAGACAATAACAAAAAGAAGAGACTTACAGCCAAAATACTCTCTGGTTTACTGATATCTTCATGCTGTTGAAAGAAGAAAATAAGAAATTCAGTGAAGCTGAACAAGAGCTCAGTTCTGGACTTGAAAGCAAGTTTTCTAAGAAAACAAATAAAAACCACTAGTTGTCCCCACTGGAGTTTTTTCAGGCAAAGTTTTAAGTTACCTAATCAAATATTGTTCTGACATGAACTGCTGATTCACTCGGCCTATAGGACTCACAATTCATGCTGAAAATAAGGAACAGCAAATTAAGACAACTAGAAGCAAATCCTTTTCTTGCAGTGACTCCTGAATTACTGCTGTGGTTTACTCTGGCAAGCATCTCAGCTACATACATCGGCTCACCCCTGCCCCCTACAGTGGGGATAAGGGAGAGAAGTGGAAAAAGGTAAAACTTGTGGGTTGAGACAAAAACACTTTAATAGGGCAGAAAAGGAAGGGGAAAATTATAAATACATACATACATATGCGTGTATGCACTCTCACACACACATGAAGGTGATGTGTAATTCAATTGCTCATCATCTGCCAAATACTGTCCAGCCAAACCCTGAGCAGAAGCCTTCCTCCAGCCAAAAACCCTATTTTTATCATTACACACAGAATCATAGAATGACCAAGGCTGGAAAAGACCTCCAATATCATGATATGAAATATATCACTTCAGCCAGTTTATATCAGCTGTCCTGGTTCTGTCCCCACCCTGCTCTTTGAGCAATCCCAGCTCCTCACAGGCAGAGCTGTACAAGAAGCTGAATCATCCTTGGCTCTGTGCAGCACTACTCGGCAACAGCTAAAACATCATTTTCTTAACAACACTGTTTTTCTTTTAAATCCAAAACATGGCATCGTATCAGCCCCCATGAAAATGAACTCTAGCCTAGCTGGAATCAAGACAAACACTTATGACCTCATGTTTCCTTCCATGACTTCTAATTGATAGACTTTTCTTTTACTCATATTCAACACATAATGAAGTGAGTCTGGAATGGTGACAGAAAGGATCAAGGCAATGGCTTCATAAAATACTGACCTGTGACCAAAAACGTAACCAGAACTCTCTAGATAAGGGTTCCAAGTACTTTGGTTGTGTCATATCCATGGCTGTGATAAAACGCATGGCTCCAAGTGTGTCTGGAATTAATGGAGACAAAGAAACATGCTGAAACATGGCACAGGGTCATGAACAGGTAAGAGTCTTAAGAAGTATTACTTAAATAAAGTATAATCTTCTTTGTAACTATTTCCAAATAGTAAAACTTACGTTGAATCAACAGTATCTTCAATGCTAATATGGAGGTTTATTTCCCCAGAACTTCCTTTCATGGTTAAAAACCACACAGATTTAATACTGCTAATAGATACATGGAGAGGCTACGGACAGAGAATCAATCTTCACAGAATCACAGGGGTTGGAAAGAACCACATGAGATCATTGAGTCCCACGTCCCTGCTAAAGCAGGTACCCTACAATAGGTCTCACAGGTAGGCACCCAGATGGGTCTTGAATATATCCAGAGAAGGAGGTGTCACAACTTTTCTGGGCAGCCTGTTCCAATGCTGCCATCACCCCTACTGTAAGGAATTTCTTGTGCATCTTAGTAGTATGGTACTTACTATGTTCAAGTACTACTTAGCATACTAGTCCTTGTCCTATTGCTACACACCACTGAGAAGAGTCTGGCCTCAACCATTTGCCTCCCACCTCCCTTTAGATACTTATAAACATTTATCAGATCCCCTCTCAGTCTTTTCCCTAGGCTAAACAGACTCAGGTTACTCAGCCCTTCTTCATATGCGAGACACTCCAGGCCATTAATTATTTTTGTTGGCCTTTGCTGGACTCCTTCTAGGATACCCGTCTTTTTTTTTTTGAACTGGGGAGCCCAGAACTGGACACAGTGGCCTAAATGTGGCCTCACCAGGGCAAAGTAGAGGGGGAGGATAATCTCCCTTGACCTGCTGGCCATGGTCTTTCTAATGCACTCCAGGATACCATTGGCCTTTTCTTGGCCACAAGGGCACGCTGCTTGCTCATGGTCAACCTGTTGTCCACCAGAACGACCAGGTCCTTCTCTGCAGAGCTCCTGTCTGGCAGCTCATCACCTAACCTGAACTGATGTGTGCAGTTATTCCTCCCCAGGTGCAAGACTCTATGCTTGCACCTGTTAAACCTCATCATCACAGAATCACCGAGGTTGGAAAAGACCTAAAAGATCATCCAGTCCAACCATTCAGCTATTACCAACAGCTGCCACTAAACCATGTCCCTCAACACAACATCCAGTCTTTCCTTGAACACCCCCAATCATAGAAGGCCATCAGATTAGTCAAACATGATATCCCCTTGGTGAATCCACGTTGATTACTTCTGATAACCTTTTTCTCTTCCAATTGCTCGGAGATGGAATTCAGAACAAGCTGTTCCATCACCTCCTTTGCATGGGGGACTTAGCCTTCCTCGCTGGATCCCTACAGGACCTGACAACATTCCCATATTCTTCCTAGGTGGGCAGTCCCTTTTTCTGCATTTCATAGAACTTCTTTCCTTTCAGTTTATCCATGAGTTCCCTGCTCATTCACACATGCCTCCTGCAACCTTTCCCTGATTTCTTACTCTTAGGGATTTGCCAGTTTTGAGTTTGGAATAAGTGGTGTTTAAGCTCTCAAGGCCTTCCTTACTTCTAGCACTCTAGCCCATGGAATACCTCCAAGTAGGTCAAAGTTGGCTCTCCTGAAGTCCAGGGTAGCAATTCTACTCACTGCTTTGCTTTTTCCACACAAGATCATGAACTCCCTCATCTTATGACTGCTGCATCCCAAGCATCCCTCAGATGCCACATCCTCAACCAGCTCTTTCTTCTTAGTAAAAACAAGGTCAAGTAGTACACTCCCATTCATTGGCTCCTCCACCACCTCCATCAGAAAGTTATTACCAATGCACTGCAGGAACTAGGACCTCGTGTGCCTGCCCTTGTTGCTTATCCAACAAACATCAGGGTGATTGAAGTCCCCCATGGTAAACATTGCTGGGGATCACAAGGCTACTTCCAGCTGTTTGTAAAAGGCCTCTTCCACTTCCACCTCCTGATCAAGCGGCTCGTAGTACACATCCACAACAGCATCACCAATGTTAGCTCACCCCTTGACTCTTACACACAAGCTCTCCACTTGTTCATCGTCCCCCCCACAGCTGGAGCTCAATACATTCTAGTTGCTCTCTCACATAAAGGGCATCTTCACCACCTCACCTCACCAGTCTGCCTTCCCTTAAAAGGACAGAGCCATCCACAACAGCATTCCAGTCACAAGAGCTGTCCCACTGTCTGTGACCTCACACAGATCTCTAGTCCTCCCTGGTTATTTCCCACATTACGTGCATTGCTATATAGACACTTTTGGCAAGCAGAGGGTGCAGTTATCTCTAAGTAATTACAAGATCCAATTGGACAACTGAGAGGCTTTTCATTATTTCTTAGCCTTTACTGCAATGGAGGATTTGAACAATGATTAACAAGTATTAAGCTCACTTATTTACTTACTTGTACCAATGATACGTTGGAAGACATCAGGTGAAACTGTTAAAGGCACCTGATAATATTTTGCCATCCTTTTGATATCCTTCAGCAGGTATTCCGCACGCTTTGGCAACATTGCTGGAGGCTTGTTACCTTTCAGAAAGAGTTCTACTATAAGCAGAAGATTTCAACTATGCTATAAAGACACCGGACAAAACAAAACATGACAAATTTAGCCTCACCTACACACACACCCGAGAAGTGCAATTTTATACAGTATTAGTAAAACATATACAGATTTTTCCATGATTTAAACACAATTTATTTTGGTTTTGCAAAGACTGGTAGTATAAATTAGTACAACCAGTTTTAAATGAAGGTAAAAACACCCTGGCAGTGATTCGTGTTGATGACTTTTAAAGTACAAAACGATGCATGGGTAAACAGGTGGAGGATTGTTCATGTCATGGTTTATATATCTAAGAGAATCCTAATAAGGCCCCAAGTGCTATTTTATGATGTTCTTTGATCCTTCACGTACGTAACAAACTGTTAAGAGTTCCACAGATTTATTCTGGTTTTAATTCAACCCCAAACTTGCAGAAAATCACTCTGTGTAGAACTATTGTTATTCTATTTTAGGACTGAGGAACTCTGGCATTTACACATTCCACAGACAGCGTAAATGCTGGGGGTACACAGCACTAACAGCACAAAACTCCTTGCAGCCAACTAGGTCACTGCTGAACTCCACGAGCCTATATTTACTTTGGTATTGCTGACAAAATATGGGTTAAAGGTTGGATCTGTGAGTTCAGCACTCACTGTGCTGGCCCACAGAAGTATCTAAAGAACGCCAGTCTCCCCACATTAGCTACCGGTTGCCTGCATGATGCCACCGAGGAAAGCAGGTCGAAAGCGTAAATCAACATTCCATATGTGCTGGTATCGGCAGAGAACCTGCAACACAGAAAGGCAAGCCAGGTTAATAGAGATGTCTGCAAGTAGAAAATAAGCCTTCGGCTGGGAAATGCCTCCTAAGCGCCTCTGGTTTTCAACACGTTATGAAGAAACTTAAAGGACCCCGACAAATGGGATTAAAAACAACAATCCGAACACGTCACGGGCAAAACAAAGCATGAAGCAGGGATCCCGTGTAACAGTGACTCCGGAGCAGGGGGGAAGCCCCAAAGGGCAGGGAAGCGAGACGCCCTTCAGCTGACTCCGGCCCTCGGTCGGAGCAGCGGCTGTAGGGAACCCCGTGGGCCCCGGGAGCGGTCTCCCCCCACACCTCCTCCCCTCACCTCGAACCCCATCCAGGAGTAAGGAGACACAACATCGTAAAAGAGCTCCACGAGCACACGACCCATCTTAGACCCTTCCCGTTCCCGTTCCCTGCGGTGCCGTGTCGACACGCCCCCACTACCCAGCGCACCCCAGCCCGGGCAGGCGGGCGCTGATGGGGAGGCCCTTCCGCTCACGTAAGTCGGCCTTGGTGGGGAGGGAGATGAGGTGGGAGGAGAGGGAACTCCTGGGGAGGACACAGGGGAGGTGCCTTAACCATTCCGGCACGGTTACCCGAAAGAGCGGTGCCGGTTCTCCTGTTGGAGCCGACGGAGGGTACGTACCGGCACTGAGCGGCTCTCCCTCGGGCAGTTTGCATTTCTATTTGAAAGAAGTAACTGATTGTTTTGTGTGTGTGTGCGCGTGACAAAAAGAGGTTATTATTCCCTTCCTAACTGTTCACAACAACTGTCTTCTGATACAGAAGGAGTTTACGCAGCGTCAGTAGTTTTCTTGCAGTTCGTTTCCCATTCCTAGTAATCTCCAGTTCTGTGGATTTGGGGGAGAAACTATAAAAGGTTTAGGGCTGGTTTGGCCCAGATCTGTGACTAAAGGGATGGAGGGACCCACCGACCAGTTTTCCAGGAGAGGGGGAAGGGGGTAAAGGGAAAGGGTAGGGAGATGGACCTAAAACAAAACAGCAGCAACGAGCTAAGGGTGAAAAACAATTCACTAAATATGAGAGTGGAATATGAGATAATATAATACAATATAATTGGAACTGAAGCTAATAAATCAAATTAAATGAGAGAGTGCCCAAAATTGAAGGTCTTACTCTAATGCAGGAGGTGAGATGGCTTGGGAGCACACACTGAGAAGTAAAAGAAAGGGAGCATCTTGTGACTTGCGTGAGGTTTTATCTTTCCCTCTAAATGGAAATTGGAAACACAATAGTGATAATCTTCTGGGATTTGTAGTTCTTCTCTTCTGAGAACCAGGTACCTGGAAATATCGATGCTGCATAGAACTGGAGCATGAACTTTTTAACTCCCCGTGCGCTACATGATGTTATGATGTGGAACGCCGAAAACAAAAATCATAAAGCCCTGACAGAAACATACCTTTGTGAAGAGATCTTTTTAAACAGTTTTTAATAAGAAAACACCATATGTTGAAAAATTACCTGAATAGAAAAAGAAAGAAAGCAGAATTGTCCAAGCAGTCAAGGGAAGTTTGAGAAACTGTCACAATTATGTTTGTATTTCTTCTATGTATGTTAATACTTCTCTGCAAATAAACCAAACTTATGAAAACTAATCCTAAATGCAAGCTTTTCTAGTTCTCCAATTAGCATTTTTTGAACAGGGATGTATTCCTAAACTGTTCAGTACTGCTCAGCAGTGTCCATCATTGTCCCAGCTCTTCGATGTCATCATACCCTGTGTCTTCAAGAGCAGGGGATAAATCTCTCTGAGCTTCAGATGTTCTGTGTCTTGACACATTAGGGCTCCGGTCTGAAAACATGAAGGGAAGAGCACTGAGATAAATGCACATTCAGCACATGTTACATCTGCATGGTTGTGCAGCTGGGCTGTCTCTTGCCTCCTCCAGAAAGACTTGAGAAAAGCTTCTCCTCCTGAATAAACATTTTTAATGACCTCTAATGATAATCATTTATAATGAAAGCAATTATTCAGTGTGCCAAAAGAGCCCAATTCCATGTTTAACCACCTCAAGTTTTTAAAAAGCTTTTTTTTTTTTTTTTCTCTCTTTATCTGCAAATCTCATAGATCTAGCCTTGTCCTTCCCAAGAGAATGCCATAATTTGGATCCTCCCAAGGCTACCACAGGAGAATGATCAACCCATTGTTGGTGTCTGAAATCTTACTAAGAGGATGTAACTCATTTTACTGACTGAGGGTGGTTTTTGCACACCTTTCCACGAATCCTTGTTTCTGTCACATTCTTCTGAGACCCCAATGACTTCTTGCTTATTCTGCCCAGAAAGAGAAGCATCTTCAGGTCCAGGAGCATCTGTTACATCATCATAACCACCGTCCATGTTGTTTTTGGGCAATGGTAAGACTTCTGAAACAGTATAGGTATTAATTGTAACAGGGATACGTCTTCCACCAGAGAGAGCACTAGCTTGTGATCCAAAAATAAGGCCTGCAATAGTGACAGTACTATGATAATGAATGGTAAGAAACTAAGGTTTCTCCAGGGGATTCTGCATCACAGATATAGCTGTGTATCTGTGTATCACAGTGATATAGCTCCAGTAATTGTCATACATTGTTGTAACAAGTAGGAAGCAAAAACCAACACAGAAGATGAACAGGACGAACATCTGGAAGACTGCAGTTAGTGGAAGAATTTTGTCAGAGTAGTGTTCCCCACTTTGTTTCATGATTGCCCAATAAGAAATGGCTCTGTTTCTATCTCAGTGAAGCACCTATTTCCTTGTGTTTTCATTACTTTAAACACTCTCTGTTAAACTTCAGTGATATAGTCTAGCTAAGAAGCTGCCATGTGCTGTTGCCTCTGGATGTTTGGATACAAACTTGGGCCAAACCTCTGAAGAAAACTATTTGCAGTTCTTTTTCCCCATCTCTCATTTTCCACTGCATTTAGAGAGGGGAATCACTGAAACCAATCACAGATGCTAATGAGGGAAAGCTGCCTTAAAACAGAGTCCTGATCTAAGAGCTTTCCACAGCAAGTTTGAGTGTGCAAAGACCAAAAAGTGCTGAATAAAGCCAGCTACACGTTTACTTTGGAGCTCAGTGATCTGTACTTATCTGGAAGTCAACCCCCAGTGAACCTTAGTTTCCAGTGTTTTATATTTTATACATGCACACACAATACATATATAATCAATACACGAAATTAAAACTTAATCAAAGTGCTCCTATTTCATTTTTTCACCCACCAATTCAATTGGAAATTAGAAGTCTCTTTCATTGTAGGATCCCTATCTTGCATTACCTTGAGTTGCTCCGGGACCATTTCCTTCATCATTGTCTCCACCATAGAACTGTTCATTTGTGGAAGCCTCTGAATAAGAAAGTAGGCAAATGAGAAAATGTGATATCAGAGCAAACTCTCCTAAGCTGCTGAACTGCATAATGTGAAAAACAGGGTGCAGGTCCGCAAAGCTATATATCTAAGTCAAGTAGTATGGGGTTGAGTATGACTGATAGTGTGCATTATGTATATTCTGTTTATTGCTCTCTAATATAGCTGTTTATCAAGGCAGCTATAGTGATGTAACAGGGAACATATCTAAATATGGTTCTGAAGGACCTTTGATGTAAAGTAACAAATTATATTGCTACTGATTGGTGGCTAAGTTAATACAGATATAAGGTATAAGCAACGACAAAACAAAACCCATGCTAGTTCATAGAACATAAAGATCAACCAGAAAAAAAAAGTGCATGGTATAATATATAGGAAAGTGACTTTAATCATTTGAGTGACTTCACTTATAAAAGGACTGGCTGTAAACACTGGAATAGGCTCCCCAGGGAGGTGGTTGAGTCACTGTCCCTGGATGTGTTTAAGAGCTGTTTGGATGTGGTGCTCAGAGATATGATTTAGCAGAGGGTTGTTAGAGTTAGGGTACTATGGTTAGGCTGCGGTTGGACTTGATGATCTTTGAGGTCTTTTCCAACCTGAGTAATTCTATAATTCTATGACTGGTAGGCTAAGTAAATGAGTTAAGGAAGCCAGTCAACTGTTTATTTTCTTGATAAATGTGTGAGCTGCACAGTTTCAGACTGGGGCCACCAGAAGAAATCAGCTTCAGTTTGTTTCTCTTGATGAGAACAAAACACACATACCTGAGAGGCCGGACATCCCTTGCTGTTCCTTCATCACTTTATAATCAATTTCCTCATAGACAGCCTCATTGAAGGAGTCATAGGATAGCCTGGAGCCTGAAGGTAAAATGCATGATCATTCACAGTCTCTGTCCATACTCAGGCCATGGTCATGAAAAGGGGAGATCTAACAGGGTCTACACGATCTGGTCACTACCCAGAAAGTCACTAAGAGGTGCTGGCTAAGAATAAGCATGGAGAAAAAGTTTATTTTGACAAAGACACCTTAGATATTGGGTGAGGAAGCAAGTGGGTTTACAAATCCATTCAATTTATTCTATTTCTGTGCAGATCTAAGTTTCTTTGTGTTTTGCTTTATCTTCTAATATCTTCTAATAACTCCTTCAAGAGACTGAAAGTTTTCCAGATGTTTATGGCACTTCAGGGAAAGATCTCATGCAGATCCACAGTCTGAACTGGAGATATTACTACTTATTTGTCTGAGATCTAATGTGCTACTAGCTGTGAGATTTCCAGTTGCTGTACTGATTTGATACCCTGTCCTTACCTGCATTTCTGCTGTTTCTCACTGCAAAACTGTTTCTCCAGATTGACCTCACTTTCCACTCTTAAGCCAGTTCCCCTGTCTCCTTGTCTCTGTTTCTCTCCACATAGGCAGCTCACTTCAAGTCCCCTACAGAGGAAGACCAGACCCAAGGCTCCCAGTGGTTGTCCTGACTGCTGTCAGTTTCCAGTTGTACTAGCTGACAGGGAATGAGTGAAAATCTCAGTGCAGCAGCAGGTGTCATTTACCTCAGCCAACCATCTCCCCTGCTACCCTAGGCAGCTAAAATCTTGCCAGCCATTTCAAGGAAGCATTTTATACCAACAAACCTCTCTGCTGTGCCCTGGCTCTTTGGATCTGTCCAGCGAAAATAGCAAGGATCAGGCAGAGAAGGGCTCCCAGGATAATGCAGAGGATGATAGGCGCTGAAACTCTCGTGTTGTTTGCCTCCGGGCGGCGGGGTGAAGCTAAATGAAAGTGAAGAGGAAACACACAGAGAAGAACCCAGTAGCCCAAAGGCTGCTCCTCTGAAGCCTCCTTGTGTGTTCACAGTAGCAGAGTGAGGTCATCTGCTGAATAATTTCTGCTCAAGGAGAAAGAATTCAGCAGCTAGAAATAGCACCATTCAGCTCTCCTTTACAAGAGGCTGTGGGAGCTGGAATATCACAGAATCACAGAATTGCAGGGGTTGGAAGGGACCTCAAGAGATCATTGAGTCCAACCCCCCTGCCAAAGCAGGTTGATATACTTCTGACTTACTTGTTATGCGGTATCAATGGCAATAAAAATTCCTAATTTGATGGGATGAAAAAAAAAGAAGGAATGTTTTACCTGCTCTACTGGGAGATGCTGTTGTTTCTGTCACACCTACAAAAGGAATATGAGTCCAGATTAAGGAAGAGGTAACTGATTAGGAAGAATATATTCATGTAATTTGTGAGGTTCCTTCGGTCAGAATTATAAGGATGCTAATCACCGGGATGGACAGATGGCTGGTAGGATAATATTCCTATATCCATCTCCCTCCTCAGTTTATGTGATGAACCAAAGGACCATTTTACTAACCTGAGCAAACCACAGCAGCATCCTCCTTGTGATCACAGTTTTTGCCAAGCAAAGGCTTGGAAGGACAGTCCCAAAGTGACAGTTCTGTTCCTTTACAGTGGACCTTCTCCAGCCAGATGGGACCTGTCCCCTTCCCAAAGGCAGCTTCACTTAGAGCAGACACAGCAGAACCACAGCCCAGCTGCCTGCATACAACATTAGCATCAGCCACATCCCAGGAATCATCACAGACTGTTCCCCAGGAACCCTGATTCCAAATCTCCACTCTTCCTGAGCACTCATCCTCTCCTCCTACAACACGTAACTTCTCCCTGTCTTCAGAATAAAAGAAAGATCTGCATTGCCTGAAGAGCAGTAAGGTCCATAGAGACTAATAAGGAAAAACAAAAGGGTAGAAGTACCTGAGCAGCTTGTAGAGTTTGGACACTCAGTAAATGTGGCTGGAGTCACTGTTTTTTTTCTTCCTGCAGAAATTAAACACTCTGATGACTTTGCTTTCTTTTCTCTCAAAGTGCCTTTCAAGAGATCTGAATGTTATCTAAAAATTGTTTTATTTCAGTGGGAACCCACAGATATGAAATACTGTCCTAAAAGCAGGCACCAGAAACGATAATTTAGAACTGAACTAACATACACTTGCACGTGGTTATGTGCATGCATATGTATTTATATGTATATAAGCCATGCTTTGCCTCCATACATACAGAAATACATACATGTCCCTACTCTTCTTGAATAGTCTCATTTTAACTGAAATCTCACAGACTAATTGGATTTCACAGATCTTTAATGTACAGATAAGCAGTGGCAGCATCCTGTCAGGGGTTTCCCTTGGATTTTAACACCGATATCATTTTAATTTACTCATTGTCAGCGGAGATGTAGACAAAGTGTTTGTGCCAATTTCATGAAACTGAATAATATAAACTGGAAACAAATAAACATGAGGAAAGCATCACATTTTCCATGTATGCAAGTGTGGATGTATGTATGTTTGGGAGGTACCTCATGGGTGCATTTGTATTTACCAGCGCAAGAAATATGGGTCTCTTCTGCTCGGGTACCACATGACTGAGGATTCCAGGGGTCTGACTGACATTGCCAGAGAGAGCTGTGTTGCTCAGTGCACTCAATGTGATCCAGCCACGTGGGCCCAGAACCTCTGCCGTATTTGAAATCTCTTTCAATTTCCCCACCATCTCCACAGTCCAAATGTTTGCATACAGTTATTGCAGTGAGTTGAGACATACGGTTGGAGCAAATGCTACCCCATGTCCCATTGTAGAAAACTTCTAACCGTCCAGCACAGTCACTGCCATTCATCAGCCTCAGAGCCAGGAACTCTGAAAGTAAGGATATAAAAATGAAATCAGAGGGCAAGACTCAACGCACATTTCATTGTCCTGTTTCCAAAGACCAACAGTTCAGTAAGCATTACTATTCAAACAATAGAAGCCACTTCCTTATTGATTTTGTCTGTTGTCCCAGTCCAAGAATCCACAGGACTGGCTGGTACTTTATCATTCAACTGATCTCTACTTTATATTACTTATTGCCAGTTAACAGAATTTTAACAGTTGTTTTAGGTAATAATAATAAAAAAACCCAGAAAACATTAACAATTAAACAAATACATAGAGAAACACCTTAGATCCCCTTCCCCAGTCCTGACTAATTGTCATTTAACCACATCCTCCTTCATCCACCTTCTTCTATTGTCTCCACCCAAAACAGCTCAGAAAAGTGAGGAATGGGTGCTGCAGTGAGTCCATAACAGGCTGATGTTGATACTTTTCCATTCTTCTTCTCTTTCCCTTCTTCAGCATGGAGTCCCTCCCCTGTAGAATGCCATCCTTCGTGAATGGATTCAGTTGAGGTGTCCCACAGGCTGCAGTATTGCTTCAATATAGCTTCTTACCACAAAATGGAGTCCTTCTGGAATGGAGTGCTCCAGCATGTGTTCCTTGAGCTGCAGCTCCTCCCAGACCACCCGCTCCCACATGGAGCTCATCTCTATGAGCTGCAGCTCCAGCCCAGGTCGTACTCCTGCAGGGGTTCTCCATGAGCTGTGACTACCACATCCACTGCTGCACCCTGAGCTCCTCCACAGGCTGCGGGATGCCCACATAACATCAGTTCACGAAGGATGGCAATCAATTAAATTAATCTTTCTTAAATTGAGTGTATTTTCCCACTATGGTAATTGGTGAACAATCTCTCTGTATTTTTTCTCAACCCATGAGCTTTCTTTTTATCTTATTTTCTCCCTCTGTTCTGATGACCTGGGGGAGTAATAGAGTGGCTGTGTGGTACTTCGCTACCTACTGTTAACAACCACATCCCTGCCATCCCTACAAATCTCTTTGCTGAGGGGAATGGCAATGCAGAAAGTTGGCACTGCACTTACTCATTTTTCTCTGCTCCAGTATGACTCCTTCACAAGCTGCAGTCCCTTCAGAGGTTGTACCTGGTCCAATGTCTGCCCTCCACAGGTTTCAACCCTTTCAAAAGTTTATCTGTTCCAGGCCACATCCCCCTCTAGAAGCATATCCCCTCCAGCAAGGACTGTCACCTTCTAAGTCATGTCTTCAACAATGTCCCTCAGATGTCTGTGAAGTACTAAGGCCTGAACAGTAGGCTTTGAACCAAAGTTGACCTCTAGATGAATCTCACAACTGAGAGTTATGTATCATCAGTATCCAATCATTAGCAAAATATACAATCAGCAAAAAGTATAATCATTGGCAAAATATGCATCTTGGGCTAAACATCTCATTATCAATAGATGTAGCCTAGACAAAGCAGTACAAGAGTGTATTAGCCTCTCCTTTTTTAGAAGCATAGTGTCAAAGCCTACTAGTACACAAACTTCCTTGGTTCCTCCTAGACTCCTTTCCAGGCTTGCGGTGGAATCCAAAGGGAGAATGAATTCAGATATTTCCACATAGTTCTCATGTAAGTGTGTTTATTCAACAATATAAAAGCTGGACCCTCTTGTAGTGAACTTGGAGACCTCGCTTACAAGTGGATGCACTGTGTAGGATCTCCCAGTTGCTGGGAAGGCTCTCCAAATCCTCACTGCAACTGGGGCTCCCTAGCAACTGTGGATCTGGATGATGGTGAAATATTAGGGCAATTGGTGATGTATCTTTCTTAATCACTATTGTTATTACTCATGCAGTAATAGTTCTGCACACTGCATTCATTGTACTTATGATCTCATTGCTTTAAACTTAAGTAAAGATTAACGCACTTCTTTAACTTGGTGTCTGTGACCTTTGTACTGCCCCTATCTACTACTAAACAATCTGGCACTTGACAGTTGATGACCTCCTTCCACACAACATGCAACCAGAGCCTCTTGGTATAGTAACAGTCCAATTCATCTCCCAGATCCCTCAGCATACACTTTTGCATGTACATGTGTGAATGCAAAATAAGGACTTCAGTACACCCCTTTGTGTTGATGGGCCATGACTGCAGACAGGATAGAATAACAAGCTGTCCAAGCAAGACTCCACCAATTCTCAGCTTCCCCATTCATGTTCTCTTTCAACACACAGGCTATGAAATGTATTCTTTGAACATACCTGAGCATAGGACTCCAGCATCCTCTTTGTGTTGGCAATTGTGAAGACCCCATGCCCCAGAGGGACACGCCCAGAGATTGGATTCAGACCCAGTGCAGTTCACATCATCCAGCCAGATTTGCCCTGAGCCTTCTCCATAATGAGCAGAGTCTAATGCCTTGATGGCATATCCACATCCCAGCTGTCTGCAAACAACATTTGCATCTGATAGATCCCAGTTATCATCACAGATAGTGCCCCAGATGCCATCATGATAAAGCTCCACTCTCCCAGCACAGCGTTTTGTTCCATTCACCAGCCTGATCTGCCGGCTCTCTGCAGGAAGAAAATGCAACGGACAATACTGAGTATATTGATAATGCTCTTGTCAATTTAAAGCACATTTGAGGCATCATGTTCTTGTTAGATTACAGTTCATTTATTATGACTTCTTAGGCAGCATTCCTGTGATGCTAAAACAACACCAGGGCAAAGGACTACTCCTGCAATAGGTAAATGTTTAAGGAATTCCTGTTGGTAATCACCAATGTAGTAGTCGAGTCGTGGTAAGTATATTCAGACATCACCTTAAATTAGAAAGTCTGAGAAGCTGTTTTCTAATTAAACACATTTAAATCAAAAACAGGTTCTGCAACAGATGTGTTACAAAATAAGAGATATGTAGCAATAGTTCTTGTTTATGTGCATATTTAGAAAGGCTGCTTGTGCCTATACATATATAGAAGACTCACAAAACCAAACCTGTTCAGGTCTTTAATGTCAGTTAAAATGTGTGATAGTCACTGACAAATTAGTGCTTTTATGACTTCTGTATCCTGTTATTTCTTTATGATTCTGTGAGCTAAATTCTTTAAGAATTTCAGATGAAGAAAGCAATGTGTGAATTACACTTTCTTCTCTGTCTATCATTTATCTCTTAGCATATACAAGTAGGTGACTATCACAAACTCTGATCCATGCCTCTTTAAGATCTGGTGAGACCAGAGCTCAAAGTTGGCTAGAGACAACCACAGAAAGCATTCTGTTCTTTTCACACAGTAACTCACCAGAGCAAATCACACCAACATCTTCAGCAACTCCTGCTGACAGCACCTGAGAATGGGAGGTCTTGCAGAGCATTAGCTGAGTCTCATTTCCATCACACTGGACACTTCTTAAGCCCACAGGACCGATGCCTCGTTCAGATCTTGGAAGGTAATAGGCTCTCTTGGCTATTCCACACTGAAGCTGTCTGCATACCACATGAGCATCATTCATGTTCCAGTCGTCATCTAGGACTCTGCCCCACATGTCACCGAGGGAGATTTCAACACGCCCATCACAGCGGCTCTGACCATCTGAGAGTTTGAGTGATTCAGCAAGACCTGGGCTCAAAAGGTTTGGAAAATGCATTGAATAGAATCTACTGCTGTTATCACAGTAGAAATAACATGCAGGAGAGAGAAGGAAGTCAGATTTATAGGATGGTAAAGAGTATTTCACATCAATGATTAAGGAGACAGCCTGTAGTAAGGCTTTGCTTGCTTCTATGAACAAAAGATTTTGCAGTAGGAAGAAAGAAAGATGTACCCAGCTAAAAGGCAAGATCCTGTGAGGGAGGAATCAGGCATATTTAGATAATGTGAATTCCTCTAGAGTGAAATCCTACTAAATGAAGTTTTTAAGCTGAAACTGGGGACAGAAGGGTAATGGGTGCGTAGTGAAGGAAGGACATTAAATATAAGCTGACACACATGACTTGGTAAAGTGAGATCACCAAGAATGCTTTGGTCTGAAGTTTCAAAACTCATAAAAACCCATTCCTGACTTACCTGAGCAAACAACAGTGGCTACTTCTTTGGCTGAACAGGTTGGATTGCCCAAAGTCACTTGATCACAATCCCACAGGCAGGACTCTGTCCCGTTACAGTGAAAAGCATCTCTCCATACAGGCCCATTCCCATCCACAAAACTGTCTCCTGTCTGGATTGACTTTGCATAGCCACAGTTCAGCTGATAGCAGAGAACGTTGGCAGCCTGCAAATTCCAGTGGGAGCGACAGAGTCTTCCCCATGTATCTCCATGGCGGATTTCCACTCTGCCAGAGCATGTGGTGCCATTCACTAATCTGTACCCTGGGCACCCTGAATGCAAGAGAAAATGAATACCAAGATGTCACACTGGTAACTGCTCATGAGCATGAAAAAAAATGTGGCTTGGAAATGGAAATGAATTTTCCTAAGCAATGAGAAGGTGCAAAAATGCCTCCACTGGCCACAAGAATTTACATACATGTAACTAGATTTCAGCCCCTCTGATTTACTAAGAAGAATGATTAGAAATCAGAAGCTGGTCTGCAATTTTTAATCTTGAGGCACTGGATTTCAAGGCTCTGAGTGAACCTTAACTACTCTGACCAGATTTATTTGGGTCTCTCATCTCAGACCATTGGTCCAAGGCCTCAATTAAGCCTGAACCTGGCCTTCAGTTCTTGCCTTAACTATGTAGTTGGTGTAACTATCCTGTCTTCTGCTGTTCCTGACTGTTCTCTCCAGTTCAGCCCTCTGTGTTCAGATGCTTTGGACTATACTGTGGTTGATGCACTCATTTCCTATCTTAGCCCTTTCTATTGCTCACCTGAGCACACCACACGAGCAACATTTCCAGCAGGGCATTTGTTCTGGTCTAGTACACTCACAGAACAGTCTCTGGAGTACGAGCCATTCTTCTTACAGCTGAAAGTACCGTTCCAGAAAGACCCATTTCCTTTTCCAAAAGATTTTCCATCTGGTACTGATAGTGCAACTCCACAGTCCAGATGCTGGCAGAGATCATTGGCAGCTGGAAAATTCCACAGGTAGTCACAGAGTGTTCCCCATGAGCCTCCATGAAGAAGCTCAACTCTCCCTGAACATGCGGTACTGCCATTTGCCAACCTGTATCCACCATAGCCTGTAGGAATAATAAAGAACTTAAGTATTTGTATTGTTATTCAGTGCTATTGCAGTGAAAATTGTAAGAGAGATCTAGTTTACTAACACTAATATAGCATCTCTGCCTCGTTTTTAGTTTTAAGCTGAGAAAACAGTTTTCTATGTCCAATCAGCATAATTTATTATTATTTTTTTTTAGTAGGTGTAATGTTAGCTGTATTTAAAGCCCAAACTGTATGAAATTCTTTAATAATGATACCTCATAGTTACAGCCATATTCACCCAGGCCTCCAATAACTTTTATTTCTTTATAAATAAATGTTTGTAACTTACATCTCCTATGATTTTTCAGAGGTATGTAGTTGTCCCTCTCCCAGTTTTATAATTAACTGAAGTACCAAAGTTTAACATACACAATAACAGCAGAAAATGCATTTTGCCATGTTCCTGATTATCTGCTCTGGTCATCTCCCCTTTTATGCATATGAGAAAGACAAGGAAAGAATTCCCAACACTACAGAGCTCATGCCTCTAATATCATAAGAGGAAATTAAAGATCTTTTGAGGTCTCCATCCCTGGTGACACAGTGAAGTTGTCAAAAAGGATGTGTTAAATGCAGACCCTCAGTAGAATGTAAGAGACTGTGCAAGAGGCCTAGAACCCCAAGGACCATAGAAATATGCAGAAGCTCAGAGCAGTGGGCTGCCAAGAAGAAAACTTGGGATACATGTAAACTACATCTATCAGTCCAAAGTCTCACCTGAACATAGAACATAAGCATCATGAGAGCATGCCTTACTACGATGTAACATCCTGGGACAGTGTGCAAGGTGAGTCTCATTCCCCACACAGTGGAACTCTTCTTGCCAAAGCAATTCACGTCTGTCTCTAAAGTGAACTCCTCTCGAGACATCCACAGCCTGGCCACACCTTAGCTCACTGCATATAACAGAGGCAGCATTGAAATTAATGTATGAGTAACAGACTGTAGTCCAAGTTTCTTCTCGCTTTATTTTCAGGTGTCCTGAGCAAGCAGTGCCTCCTCCAGACAGACGCAGACCTGAGAAACCTGGGTGGAAGGAAAGAGGGGAGCATAAAACAACAAAATCGTTATTGAGTGTTGATTACACTGGTCTAATTTAATTTCTCTCATGCATTCACAGACAAGACACATGGCATGCACATCTCTGAGGACCAGTGACTTTTAAATAGTTGTTGTGGCAATATTTGTATGCTGCTGGCAAGATTAAAATGAGAGAAAATAACAGTTTGTGGGAATGTTTGTGTTTTTAGTACGTGAAAATACCAGATCTTGAACAAGTGCTTGGGAAGCCCTAGAATAAGGGGAATTTTGAACATCCACAATGTTTGAACAATAGTAATTCACAAATAAATAAATCAATACATAAGTATTTACAAGCATATGTCTCCAACTCTTCACTATTCAAAGGAATAGGATACTGAAATGCCTCAAAAAGAAGAAAAAACTGCTTTTATATGCTTTTCTTCTCAGCAGACATTATTTGGAAATAGTAATGGATTTATTTTTGTGCAGCACAGACAATCATTACAATGAATTTATAGCTGAGCAGGAGCATGGAAAATGTTATTCAGATGAGTACTGATGGTAATGGCAAGGGAAATCTTGAGTTTATCAATAGTGACTCCACAAAGCCTGGGAGAGTTTGTGGCCTTGAATCAATGGAGAGGCTAGTAGGGCTGATCTCGTGGTGGGAGTTTGTTACAAACCACCCATTAAAGCAAGGAATTGGATGAAATCTTCTATAAACAAAAGAAGAAAGTCTCCAGGTCACACATCTTCATGCTGTCATCGGCAAAGCTGCACTTCACATACTGTTTTAGTTTTCAATCCATCACTTCAAGGATATTGGTTTGCACAAGCACGTGCAAAGAAGAGAAATGAAGCTCACTGAAGGGAATGGAAGATTTATGAGGAGTAACTAAGGGAACTAGGATTGTTTAGTCAGGAGAAAAAGAGGCTGAGGGGAGACCTCGTTGCTCTCTACAACTAAAAGAAGTCTCTTATCATATGACTAGTGATATGACACAAAGGAATCAGCTCCAGTTGCACCAGCGAATGTTTAGGCTGAAGATTAGGAAGAATTTCTTCACAGATAGTGTGGAAAAGCATTGGAATGGGCTGCCGAGGGAAACGATGGACTCCTCATCCTTGCATTTATTTAAGAAACGTGGACATGATGTCTATTCAGGAGCAAAGAAGAACTGGTTGGAGTTATGGAAATCTTTGGTAGCCTTTAGAATCAGAATCACAGAATCACCAAGGTTAGAAAAGACCTAAAAGATCATCCAGTCCAACCATTCACCTATTACCAATAGCTCCCACTATAGCATGTCCCTCAACACAACATCCAGTCTTTCCTTGAACACCCTCAGGGTTGGTGACTCCACCACCTCCCTGGGCAGTCCATTCCAGTGCCTGACCACCCTTAGTCACCCTGAAATAGTGAATTTCCAGATATTAAATGGAGCAGGAAAGAAGAAAAAGTGCAAACAGTTCAGGAGAGAGAATCTGACTTAAATAAATCCATGGGCTGCAATGTGCTATATCTAAACTGGCCAAAGTTCTTTCAAGTCTGCTCTCTCTAAAATGAGTCCATTTTCAAAAGGTTGTAGATATTATGCCCCTAACAACAGGAAAAAGGCAAATGCTGCACTCATCTTCAGAAAAGAATAAAAAGACTTCATGGGGTGAATTTTCCAGGACCATATTTCTAAGCAAGTGAAGATGAAGGTGAACAAGTAGAGTGAGCATGGATTTTCCAAGAGTAAACCATGCCTTTGTGACCTGATTGCTTTCTTTGTCTATTTCTGTCCTGTATCACTGATGCGCAAAGGCAAAGCAGACATACACAAGTGGTAAGCAGCAGTCTCATTGGTGGTGTGACTTGTTTGGGTTCAGAGGCCATGGAGAAAGCATTACCTCTGTGCTGACCATATTACTAGGCTTTATCCATCTAGGACAAAGGTTGATCTCAGCTCCTTTGGACTGTGGGATTTCTTTATTATTAAAGGTTATATAACTTCTTACCTGAGCAGATGACTCCAACATCAAAATAATGAGGGCAGGTAAAGCCACCCCAGCCTGTATGTGGGCAGTTCCAGAGAGCAGATTCATTACCACGGCACTCTACTCGATACAACCACGTAGGTCCAGATCCTTCTCCAAAAGGAGCTCTGTTAAGGGCCTGAACAGCAGATCCACATCCTACTTGCTTGCAAACAACCTCAGCATCTTCTCTATTCCAGTCACCATCACACACAGTTCCCCACTGATCCTCATGTTTTACTTCCACTCTCCCAGAGCATGGGCCAGTTCCATTTACCAGCTTCAATTCATCATCCCCTTCACAGACAGAGATAGAACAATGTTATGAAGAATGACAGTCTTATCATTACTATCTTTTGCAGATGATTAAAGAGACTGTTATTACTCTTAAATCTTATTAAGAGTCATATTTCTAAATAGTCCCACATAAAGTTCTCATTTGTTTGTTTTGTTTCCAGGATGTTATGTCGGTATTTACAAGTTTGAGATAACAAAACTGATAAAACAAGTTTTTTCTAATGATGTGCAAGCTGTCTCTTCTCCTGACCTATCAGAGATGGGGAATGCCAAGTAATGTCCCTGGCCTATATCTCGAAAGGGCTACAATGGAAGCTTCTCCTTTCTTTTTATTGTTCTTCCTCGATTTATACCTCTCAGACAAACTACAGATAAGAACTTTGACCCCAAACTGGAACTGTTTCATAACCTACCTTACAATGGAAAACTAAATCCAGTGTTTATAAGTAAGATTTCATCTGATTGTCAGTACCCTTAGTTCACTAATAAAACTTATTGGCCTTGACTTGCCCCAGCTGGGATCTCCATCCATGTACCCTGCCCATATCCTCAGGACTCCATTTAAGAGTGTCTACAACTTTGGTCGCTGCCTGAGATGCACTGTAGGTGTGCTTGCATCCAACTTATACACAGCTGGCTTGGCCACAGGCTCTACAATATGCATACTGACCCACAGACTGCTACCATCACTGGACATTACCCTGATTTGTATAGTGACTTCCCAGCTTGTCATTGAATGTACCCCTTCACCATGAACGCGCCTGATGCTCTTGGTTGAAGCTTACTACTGCCTTGCTTGCCTCTCTTGGGTACTGTGAGCCTGGGCCCTTGCTGGTGAGTCCTACGTTCTGCTGGCCATATTATCATGGGAGAAGATGGCCCTTGCTATACCCCTTAAGGATGCTTGTAGGAGTTCTCAAAAAGTGGCAGTTGCAAGTAGTCTAGTAGGACACCTCTTAGAGTTAATCAATTGTTTTATCAGATTTGCAACAAAAAACAAATAAATTGTAATAAGAGCCTCAGGTTTTGCTGAAAGAGTTCTCAAAACAGTATGGATTGGAAAGCATCACATTCTCTGTCTTCTTCAAAGCAGAGAATCACACTTGCTGTCATTTGACACTGTGAAGCAGAAATCAATCATTTTGCTTTTTATTTTAAAACAAATCTAATTCCTCTCAATTCCCCATGTCAGTGCTATTGCAGAAATTGATAAAGCTACTTCCAGCAGCAACTAATCATAATCTCTTTCCAAAGAAAAATGCTTGCAGTAGTTGACTAAAATGCAATTCTGCCTCCATCTGCATATAGTCTGATTGTCTCCTGGTTCAGGGGCAGACAATATGGCAGCGATACAGAATCGTTCTTGTACACAGGCAATGGTTTTACTTCTTTGCTAATACTGCTGTGCTTCCCACAATTTCCTGTCTGTCATTTAATTTCGGAAACATGAAGAGTTTAAGGGAGGTTATTCAAGTGGATGACAAGTAGCAACATCTAAAAATATTTTTGTGTGAACTCTTTCCTCAAATTTCCTGGGGAAAATTCACTCCAGTATGTAGCACAAAGAACTACAGAAAGCTTTCGTACTTGAGAGATATTTTAAAACATACATTTAATAAAGAAAGCATTTTTAAGTTAAAATTATAATTCATTAATAAAGGAACCACATAACATATTTCCATTAGTCACATTCAGGACTAAAACAAACAGATCCTCAATTGATTAATCTGTTCTTCTGCACCTGAAGACTAGGGCTCTGCTACATTAAAGAAAGCATCAACCATAAAGTCTAACTTTCATCACACAGGGATGCAACCCTCAGGCACAATGCCATATTACCAGCTCTGTGTGTATAAAGACAAAAACATGGACTCCAAAAGCTGGTTTTTATTGTTAGTTTCAAATATATGTGCATAGCCCTACAACAGCATGGAGGTAAGTAGTGTCAAAATTCAAACAGCCAGGAACAATTGAGTGGAAGACACTACCCAGTCAAACACCACTGCACACAGCAGCATTCAGACTGGGTTTGATTAAAAACCTAGAGTTATTCACTCCACCTACACAAAGCTCAACAAGGGAGGCAAGGCTGTAGTAAAACGTACCCAGTAGGCTTCCATTACAGTTCAGTTTTCACTGAACTTGGACTAACTAATACCTCATCAAAATGTAGAACGCTTACAAATGCTTACTCTTCTTTCAATATCCTTGGTGATCCTGGCAGAATTAAAGCCAAATGTATTTAAACACCTTCTCAACATTTTGTCTTACAGACTAAAGAAAAAAAAACTAGTTCATACTGAATTTACATTCTCTTCCTAGCTGAGTACCTTACGCAAATTAATGTACTTACCTTGGGAAACCTGAATGGTGAGGAGAAGGATCCACAACACTAAAGCTGAAAGACATTCTTTCATTGCCATCCTTACTGTGGACAGATGAAAATTCTGTTAGGCACTATATAGACCAAACTCTCTGCACGCATTGCTCTCCACCTCACAAATAACTACAAAGGAGGAAATATATAGGTTCACCTCCTAGCATGAGCTATATGAAGGAACCAATAGAAATACTGTTCACCTTTTTAGACATTATCAACAGATAATCTGAAAGAACCAAAGCCTCCAATAACATTTGAAAGTTGTGCCTGTGACCATATATGCGGAACGTCTGCATTCCGAACATCACCATCGAAATCATCATTTCACTATTGGCATTAACATGAGATACAAGCGGAGCAATACGTAAAATGGTTATTTCTCAACTGATAAAGTAATAGGAAGTGCAGAACTTTGGTCTCACTTTGGAATGAAAAAGTGAAAGAGAATTCCTATATTTGTAATTTAATCAATCTCCTTGGGAGCAACTGTACTCTCATTATAAAATCCAAACAAAAGGGGCTAATTGCAGTTGGTAATGTTGTGAATAATAAATGACACTGTCTTCATGGTGAGGATTGTCCAGGCTTTCCTTATTCGGTTAAAACCTGAGAACAGTATGGGTAGAAGCTTTTGAAAGACTGTCTTCCTTAGGACACAAGTTACAGAAATTCCTGTCTTTTCTGCATGAGGGCATGTCGCAGATGTCTGTACCATATCCTTTGACTCTATATCTGAGCCTGCATACCTATATTGGGTACCAAAGCAGGGAGGAGGGGTGAGTTCCTGATTTCCCATAGGGACATGATTGAGGTCCCCTTAGCAGTCAATACAGGAGTCTTGACTGTGATAGCTGAAGACCATGTATCTATTACCAGGGGGACCACTTATCTCCCAACCTCCAATAATCTCCCCCAAGGTGCAAGTAGACCACATCACTTTAGTCCTACTTGCATCTTCCAAGGCTATTCTACTTTATGGGTTCCTGGTTCTAAGTTCACAGGGGCAGGGAGCAGAAGTTTATTTTCGTTGCCAGTTTGGGGGGTCTTACCCATTTGTCAGTGCCCCTAATTGGGATCCTAAGTGGAGAGGCCCATATCATCTGTAGCATCTTCAGGGCACCAAGTCTGCCATCTCTAGGTTTTTCATTCAAGTCCCAGAGGGATTCATAGGGTCTCTTCATCCACCCTTGTAGGGACTGAGAGTTTGCCTTCAGGGCAGTCTTAAGACCACCGTTAAAACATTCAATAAGGCCTGCCCCAGTTGGATTATATGGCAGGTGGAATCATCACTCACTGCTGTTGTTTTCTTCCGCAATGTTGTACCAATGCACCAGTGAAATGAGTACCTTGATCACCCTCAATGACTGGAGGTGTCCCATAGGTGGCCATCAACTTGGAGAGTGCCTTGATGGTATATTCCTGGTTTGCTCTTGGCCCTGGATAGTCCTACTATCCATTGTTCAGCATGCCTCAGCTTCTGATATAACCAATGGTTGATGTTCCTTGATGGCAAATCCTCAATCCATCAAACTTGAGATTCCTGATTACCTAGAAACATCGTATACACTTATAATCCTGTGTTGAACCACATTCCATATGTCTAACCACATCTCTCTACTTCAAATTGGCTGGGCACGAATATTTCGTACCTGGGTGTCCCACTGTGATGTCCAAAGAATGAACCTGGTCCATAGCCCAGCTATCTGTGCAGATACTCAGGATGCCATCACCAGGTTTCTTGGTTATAACCATCCACATAGCTAGCAGTTCTGCCCATTGAGTACTCTGACCATCCCCTTCTTCAAACTAAATAGTTTCAGTAGAGGGATGGTATGCTACTGCTTTCTACTTGCTTGGGTTACGCATGCTGGATCCATCCATATTCCAGGCATCTTTGGGAATGGGGATATTTCTCTTCCTGAAAGGGACTCTTCTCTAGTGGAGAAACCATTGTCTTTTCTGGCACGTCAATTAGTCTACTGACTTTTCTAATGCCTCCATTGAGTCAGACATCAACACGAGATCATCAGTATAGTGGTACAGTTTAATGTTATTAGGATTTTTCCACTCCATTAGGTCACGTGCCTCTAAGTTATGACAATAGGTTGGTGAATGTACATATCCTTGCAGCAGGACCTGAATGAGAATACTGAAGAATGCATTTACCAAGTCTATGACACAACAGTAGGTTTCTATTCCCCTACTTAATGCATCCACTGGGGAGGCAATATTGGATACAACTGCATGAAGGGGCAACATGACCTTATTTAATCTTCTGTAATTCACCATAATTCTCCATGTGCTGACTTTTGTTTCTCCTAGATCAGCCACCAACTGAGCAGCTTGTTGAACAACAGCCTCTGAGGCTACCAAAGGGTTTATCATGGACACTAGTGAGCCATACGGGTAAGGAGGCAATTTTTCCAAGATGAGGTTCCTCATCCATGAAGAGAATTTCACCAGGTCTAGACCCTCAGAACTAACATCTTAAATCACCTCCTTCATTCCCAGTTCCCTGATATAACTTTGAAGTTTCTCCATCAAAGCCTATAGAGCAGTATTTATTGGGACGCTGCTTTTATTTGGCCACACAGTCCTACATGCAGCCATTATCTATTAAATTAAATAATTATTTTCATCATTGTGCATTACAGTGACATACTGTCATCGTCTGAGGGCCGGATGTATGGTGTTGGATGCAAGTTTAGAAATCTCTGATCATTAATAACCACACTTTTGGCCTCCAAGTCCCATAATCTCAAGAACCAACCTGGTATGCTCTCAGTTGATTTCTGTTTAAATCACTGTAATACATAAATGAGTTCAGCAGCCATGTTCAGGTGCATGTCACATGTAATGTAGAGGGGAGCCACTCCTGAAGCAGCAATTGGACTGGTCTACCTCAGACTTGTTTTTTGAGTTGTTACTGGTCTTATTTCTAGAGGATATGAGGTTCCTGGATCCTCTGTCTGGACTTCAGTCTTCTTCATTTCCCTTCTATTTTAGATTCAGTTAGGAGCAAAGGATCGTGCTGATTTAAGTCATTTCCCCCTTCTAATGATATAGTTCTTCATTTTAGAGGGGAAACACCACTTGAAGATCATAGAAACATAGAATGGCCTGGGTTGAAAAGGACCATAATGATCATCTAGATTCAACCCCCCTGCTATATACAGGGTCACCAACCACTAGATAAAGCTACCCAGAGCCACATCCAGCTTGGCCTTGAATACCTCCAATGAACCTGTTCACCTGCCTCCTTAGGTAGCCTGTTCCAGTGCCTCAAAGATGAAGCAGCTCACCCCCTCAGTAGTGCAACTTTATTTTCCAGTTGTCTCACGGGGGCTTTTAAAAGTTCATTTTCATTTTTTAGTCCTTCTTCAGAGAAACATTATGCACTAATAGTCAGTAGTGGCTGACATACTATAAAGAACATCACTACAACTCTTTCCTCAGTTCTTAAGAAAATTTGCTCTAATTTATTCCAAAATCCTGCCATCTTGGACAAGGATTTAATAATGACAACATTGTCTCTTATAGGCCCTCACTCTCCAATAATCCGTACAGCACTCAGCCATGGGGAACCCAGGAATTTCAGGGTTTCACCAAGAAGTTCCTCCTTTGGGGTATTACAGGGTCCCAACAACTAGCCAACACACTGTCCTTCTAAGAACATGTCCTGAGTACATACACTGCTGTCATGACTGCCTGATTCACCAAGTGTAACACAAATGAAAACACACCAATGACAGCAGGGTAGCAAGATCCCAAGCTTCTGCAAGTGTGGGTTCCCTCAAAAGCAACAGCCATAGGGGAAAACAAAACAAAAAACAAACTCACCTGTTTAACTTCAGAAAGCCTCATGTAAGCTGAAACCTCCAGCAAAACACCCTTGTCTTCACTGCCAACCCTTAAATTAGGTCTGCAAAGGGGTGGATCCTGTCTCCACTCCTTTCAGTCACTCAGATGCATTGCATCCAATTGACCTCCTCTTTCTTCCTATCAGGTGCTCAATAACTGTTTCAAGCTGTTAAATAGCATTTCCATTACATATACATAGTAATGTTTTATGGAAGACTTTGAGGATATATTCTCACTGGATCTGGCATATTTCTCTCTATATAATACTTTCATATTTCTATATAATTGATCAGAGTTACTACAGGGTTAGCTTGACTATATTGAGAAAATATTGACATAAAATGGCTGCTAAATACTTACCAGGAGAAACTGACTGCCACCCTGGAATCCAGGCATAGGAGCTAGGATTCTGGCCTAGGAGCTTGGCTTGGGCCAATTCTGAATTTATCTGTTCTTGTGGATTCTGAAGACTGCTAGTCTACAGGCCTTATGTACTCTTGGGAGGCTTTTCCATGCTGCCTCTCAGCACCTACCTCACCTTTCTTTGATTTCCTGATTTCTGGCTACTGTTTTTCCCTTTGCACACATAGGCACAGCTTGCAATTTCACATGCAGGGCATTTATGTCAGAAATTAAGTATCTGAGCAGAGCCTTGAGCCAGCACATGTCCCATAAAATGCTCTCCTATCTCAACATTTCTATTTGCAGTGTTAATATATAGCTCCAACACCTCTGAACCCAGTTCTATTTATGAATATTATGCCAGTGTTTTGGTTGCTGCTCCTTAAAATTTAGAATTGAAATATATACTGCTTGCTACAACGTAACAAGGGTGTAAACAGCTCGTCTGATTATTTTTATACCTTCTACCACATGATGACGCAATGTTCTCCTCAAATGGTGGGAGCCAGATCTCTCTAGAACTGTTTTCTACACTTTTGACTCCAGAGGTGCAGAGTTTTCAGACTGAAATTGGGAAAGCATAGCAACTTGTCACTAATTTGCCATTCTCCACCCAGACAATCTTGGCAGTATTTCAGTGACTATCATCCTGGAGCTGCTGATGCTGTACCTTTGATATTCACCTCCATCAGCCTCCTCATCAGGTGAAAGGTAGGTAGATGGAGGGGCTACTGTCCTAATTGTGGCAATTGCTGCTCTGCAGCATTCAGAAAAAGCCATTGTACTCTCTTCGTACCAGACAGGGTTCTCAGTAAGAGCTTCTGGTAAATTTCCAAATAACCAGACTTACAGGTAAAGAACTAACCCACTAGACAAACAAAAAATAACCCAGTTTATATATATGTCCTATTGTGCTATTAAATGGATTGAATTGGAGTACAGATGTTTTTGTTCAGAAGGCTGTACGAAATAATAAAAACCTCCAGGTCTTTAGAAATTTGGCTTCACGCATCTGTGAAATTGGATGAGAAAGATAAACACATATAAACACATATCTTGTGGTTCTCAGTTAACACAGGCTTCTACAAATCTGGATTTTGGGCTCTAACAGTCTGTGTGTCTTTGAGCTGTTGTTATCTTTAAATAAAAGAGAGATGTTTCCTAAGAGAACGGGCTAATATACTCAACACTAAAGTAAAGCTGGAGGCATGTGAAGGAAAATGAGCAGTTAGGAAGGAAACACCCTTCTACCTTACTCAGGTTGTGCTGGAGACATTTTCAGTTTCACAGAAACTAAATGTATCCTGTGGTTAAGTTAAACCTGAGCTTTGGCTTTGAGAAGGGTTAATCTCTGTACCTCAAACTGACAGTGGCAACATCTAAAACGATGTTATCTGGAGTTATTTGCTTTTGTGAATTCTTACTAATGTCTTTTTCAAAAACTTCCTAAAGCAAGTCATAAACTCTGCTGCTCTCTGCTGAACCCAAATTCTTTTTAAGGAATAGCAGTTAGAATTTTTCTAACAAGACCACGTCTCTAAAAGAAGTGACTCAGGGAAAGCACATTTAAAAAAAAAAAATATAGAGAGTTATATATAGAGTATATATGTTTTTATTTGGAAATGCTCAAGTATAAGCTGAAATCTTTTCATATCTCTTATAGCTCTCTCTAGGGTTAGGGGCTAAGATGGTTACTTCCTCTTTTACGTTACCTACCTCTTCCTCTCCTTCTCCCGTTCTTGTCATGTCCTTACTTGCTGTAGTTTTCTGCATCTTCTTCTTCCTCCTTCCCCCTTCCTCTTTTCAGTTGGAGTTTCTTTACTAACTAAGCAAGCTGATTTTCACAGCCATTGTTTTGTCTTGTTTGTAAGAGCAACTGATAACAGCATAAGTTCATTTTCTGGTTCAGCCACAGGGCTTGTTGCAGAAGTTGGAGCAGCCATAGGGCCTGCTGCATTATCATCATATCCAGAGACCTTCTCTTCCCCCTGAGTCTGCTGAATAGTATTGAACAGGGCTTGGAAGGCCTGGGCCAGGCCCCAGCAGCCTGCAGTGATTTGTACCTCTCCAGGACTGCAAAAGTGACAGCATTTTTCTTTCAAATATTTCATTTTTTTATTTTATTTTTTTTTCAGGATTCTGCACTTGTTTAAGAATGCAAGTTCCAAAACACTAGAGGTGTCGACTGTTTTAGGTACCTACTCATTCCATCCCATGCTCCTTGCCTCAGCACAGATACTTGTGGGGACATTCTTAAATAATTGATTAATCTTAAACAAGACCCGGAAGACATTCATAGAAATAGGAACATGCTGGTTTGAACATCACAAGGATGTTCAAAATTCTCAATAACTTGGAAGAGAAGAAGAAAGAGAAAGAGGGGGTGAAGAAGTGTCTTTCCTACCATTGGTTGTCCCCCCCCAAGGAGAAAAGATGGTCCCAAAAATATAGACATAACAGCAATTCCAAGTACATAACACCAGATCAGACTCCTGGCCAGTAATTTCATCATATCATAAGCCAGTGTTACAGAGTACAACAAAGTGATACATTTAACCTAAAACCCAGAGATGATATACAGCACAGTAGAGAGCCTATATGGCAAGGAAGGTGCAACAAAGCACAATTCTGGGAACAAACATAACAACTCTAGGAATAGATATTCAACACTGTGATCAACAACTATTAAAATACTGTGATGTATATAATAACTTTGTTTTAACATGCTCTGATCAGATCTGTTCTTATCTCAACACTTTGGGTCCCAGATTAGGTTAAAAAAATGGAAAGGGTAAAACTCATAAGAGCATACAGAATGAGTGATGCACAATGCAATTGATTATTACCCACTGACTGATGCCCAGCCAGTTTCGAAGCAGAAGGTGCTTCTCTTGGTGCCATATGGTATGGAATATTCCTTGGACCAGTTTGGGTCAGTTGTCTTGGTTTTGTCCCCTCTCATTTTCTTGTGAACTCCAGTGTCTTTGCTAGGAAAGCAGTACAAGATGTCGAAAGTTCTTCACCTAGTGTAAGCACTGCTCAACAAGAACTAAAACCGTGTTACCTACATTCTTCTTATCCTAAACCCAAAACACAGCACCACATCATCTACTATGAAGAAATTTAGCTTTATCTCAGACAAAACCAATACATACTGCTACTTCAGGTAACTATAAGATGTTACAATATACTTGTTTCAGAAAATCAGGAAATTTACATAAAATACGCTCAATCTCTTGAAGGTGCTGTTCAGACAGATGTCTTCCTTAGTGTGAAGAAGGAACGGGAAAGAACATTAACATGACCAACCACCACCACAGATGCCAGCAGTCTTGAAAGTAATATAAAAAGAAATCTTCCTCTAAGATGATGCTTTCCGTCCTTCCTGTTTGTTCGAAAGGGTTGAAATGTTGACAGCACTGATATGTGTGGAAGCCTCCATTTTTGGTGAGCTGCACGGATCATGTACCAGAATCTTAAACTGAATGCTGTGAATCTCCTACAAATTATTCACCATCCTAAGACCAAGTCTTTAAGTTGTCCAGAAAGTTTATGCACATATTTCTCCCTGCCCTTGACTTGCCAAACATATGTAGAAGGGCAGTAGAGACACTAATATGGGGCTACTGATGCTGGCCATGCTGGAGATCAAGTTAAACACATATTCTTTCATGTTTCTGCTCACTTGGAACAGTCTTCTGTGAGGTAGAAGTATGAAATCATCACTCCCTGTAGTGTTGGAGGCAAAGCTGTCTTCACAACTCACACATGGATAAAGAGAGATATTTAGAAGTTCACTGTGACTAAAAGGAAAAAATGTTGTTAAATATGCTGTGGCATGGATTAATTGACAAAAATAGATAAGAATATTAAAATTAAAACAGGAGCATGCACACATGCACACACAAGCAAAACCAAAACAAATGTTTTTCCAGTTCATGATGCAGGATTTGAATGCATCCTCAGCAACTTCAGTGATGGTAGTAAACTGGGAGGTACTGTTGACTTTCAAGAGGGATGAAAGGCCTATCTACGTGGATCAGAGCGCTGGGCAATCAGAAGCTGTATGAAGTGCAACAAGGGCAAATACCAGATGTTACGAGTACATGTAAATGCCAGTCACAAGTACAGTTAGGGATCTGGGTGTGCTGGTGACAGCAGGCTCAGCAGGAGGCAGCAGTATGTCTTGGTAGCCAGGAGGGCAAACCACATTTTGGGGTACATTAAACACAGAAGACCCAGCTGCTCAAAAGAGATGATTCTCCTGCTAAATTTAGTGTTGGCACAGCCTCATCTTGAATATTGTGCGCAGCTTCACTATGTCTTGGAATTATAATTCATGTTTTCACTAGATTTAATAAATATTTTATGACCCCTTACAATTTTTTTCTTTGTAGTTACTAGCTTATGCTGATGTAACAGATAATATATATATTTTTTCATTTCCATGTCTGTAATGAACTGCTTTTTTACCTCAGTTATATTTGTTGCCATATGTGAATCATAACCTAGAGGGATGTATTTATCTATTTTATTGGAAAAAATAAGTTTCATGAAGTCCAATTCAGGTTAAAAAAGAAGAAACTAAAAAACAAACAAAAAACCAGGAAGATGTCAAGAAGCAAAAGTTGATGTGTATATTTGCCCTTGTGGAAGTAATCACAGTGCAAACTATGTGGTTATTATATTTTTATATTACATACTATATCTATATTATAACTACACATATTTTCAACACATTCTCTTACTTTATTTTCTATCTTTCATGTAGGTATTTTAAGTATATAGGCATTAAACAAATTAAAATCAGTATCTTAGTGCTGCTCTTAAGTTAATGAGCCCATAACACTGGGGAAGCCTCAAAGATACAAGACTATTTTCTATCTCCTCACTCATTAGAAGACTGATTTGATTACAGATGTGTGTGTAATCACAAAGATGCAAACTACAGCCAACAGCTGTTTGCATGTCCTATTTGTATAATTTATCTCATTCAATGGTCAACTGATATATCACCTTTCTGTAGAATTCCATCTTGCACCCAGAAAGAACAGGAAATAAATTACTACAAGCTGTGCCAGTTAATTTTTATCTGTGTATGTGTTTTGTAAATGGCAGCTGGACAGTCTGTGATGAACTGAATATCTTACACCCTGGGATATAGCAGAACTATCTAAAATCAATATCCAATGCTCTTATAAGAAACTGATTTGGTAACACAAGGTGACAGGATCCCCACAAGGGAGCAGTAGACTGTATAAGAACAGAGGACACCTAGGATTGTTCTGTTGAAAAATGTAGGCCAAGATTGTGTAAAGCCAGGAGATGAATCCAAAGAGAACACATGAATTAACTAGATAAACAGTAAAACAAGGATCCACAAATTAAGCCACATGAAAATGAAAGAAAACAAAGTGTCAATGAAGAAAATATGCATTTTCATCAGATGAATATTTTGATATAAATAGCTGTCCAGGTTAATGTTGAAACTTTGCCTTCCATTTTTACATGCACTGGCAGAGGTACAAAGAACCATCATGTAAGATGGGTGTAGGTGTGTACACATGCAAGTATGTGCTGGAGTGTACACATAGTGTCTGTTTCAGGAAGGCATGCGAGGAAGGAGCTGTACCAATCGCTGTTGACAGGGTTTCATATTTTCCGACATTTCAATTATGAACACTCCAGCTGTGTTTATGAGCATGCAAATGAGAGAAAGATCTGTAGTGACCTGTCAGTTTCACTGAACATCTTTGCATTTCTTAGCCTGAGCTATTTATTACAATCAAATTACTGTTCTAGTTGAATACACTATGTGGGTATTACCACAGAACTGAAGTTCTGACCATCACTCCTTAATAATTTTGTTCAGTGCTTTTCTGCATCATTAGTATCCAACAGATTCATGTAGTATAACACCAAAAATATCATTCTGTCTTCTACAAAGGAATTTCAAAGCTTATCACAGACTTTGTTAAAATATAGTCATAATGTTGCAGATGTATACCACTTCTTCAGGGAACCAAAATCATATCACATTAGTTTATGAGGAATTTGCTGTATCCACTTCTGGGCTCCCCGGTACAAAGAAGTCAGGGATCTCCTGGGAAGAGTCCAACAGAGGGCCACAAAGATGGTAAAGGAGCATCTCCCCTATGATGAAAGGCTGAGCAGCCTGGGTCTGTTCAGCCTTGAGAGAAGACCAAGAGGGGTTTTATTAATATTTATAAATATCTTAAGTGTGGGAGTCAAAGGGACATGGACAACCACTTTTCAGCAGTCTGTGGGGACAGTACAAGGGGAAACATCCATAAACTGGAACATAGGAAGCTCTGCACCGATATGCAAAGGAACTTCTCCACAGCGAGGGTGACAGAAAACTGGAAGAGGCTGCCCAGGGGGGTTGTGGATTCTCCTTCTCTGAAGATATTCAAGACCCGTTTGGACACCTACATGTGCAGCCTGCTGTAGGAAGCCTGCTTTGGCAGGCAGGTTGAACTTGATGATCTCTGGAGGTCCCTTTCAACCCCTACAATTCTGTGATTCTGCTCCTTAGGCCAAAAGAAAGATTTCTAATTAAACTAGCACCTTACAGAAATCACAGAATCACAGAATTGAAGGGGTTGGAATACAGAAAAGTCTCCTTCATGGAAGAGAACTTTGTTCCAAGTGCTAGCATTCCTTTTTTATAACTACACTGCAGCAGTTTCTCAGAATACCTTGGATTTCTTTTTTTGATTCTCAATGAAAATAACTACAACACTACATGATTTATATAATCTAATTAAGGTAGCGTTACAATAGGATGAGCTGTGAACTTATCTTGTTTTCCAGTTTTAATTACTGTATACAGCTGGCAGTACCCCTAAGTAGCATCGGTGTGTATGGAATAGCTGGGACATTTCAGAAGCTTCTGATAAGATGAATTTCAAACTTCCTTCAGCTTGCAAATTGGTAAGTTCAAGATGAAGGAAATGAAACCAACTTCTAGCTTATAAACCAGCCTTAGATAAGAGAGGAAAACACCTACTATTAGATAAAATGCATGACTTGAAACAATCATTGAGTTTGGTAACTACTTTGTTCCTACTAGTAAATGTATTTTTTCCCCTTGTACAAATGCATTTCAATCTCATTTAATCATTTGTCAAAAAGAAAGAAGGATTTAGTAAACTATTTGTGAAACACATTTTGAATAGGTGTTATTAATATGGCAATTAGGTTAACTGGTTAGTTACAGAAAGAAAGGTAGACTAGAAGGTAGTTTTTTAGAAACTTGCCTTCCTGTGATTCTATCTACTTGCCCTCTTAGGTTCCAAGATGCATATTGATGTACAGATAATATTTTTACTTAACACAGTGCAAAGAAAGCTTTGGAGGGAAGAGTTTTGAGTTTGAAAAACAACACAGGAATCTCTTTCAAGTGTCATGTTTACTAAGTAACATGGCTAGTTCATTTATTCATTAGGGGGGCAAGTGAAAAGAAAGGCAACTGATGTGATAGAGCCTGTTCAGGACATCCTGTTAAGTAGCTACATCACTGATAACTCAGCCTGGAGAAGGACAAAATATCTGTTTTATGGGTTAAATATACTCATACATCTTGCTTGTTCCTGTTCTCAGACATATGAGAAGTTCTCTCCCTAAGGCTGGCAAATGGACAACACAGGAGGAGGGAGAATAGATCAAAACTCCGAAAGTGTGCTTCCATGGGGCTAAGCTATAAAAAACTGTGATTCATTGATGATTTGCTAACAATGGTGTGATTGTCATGGTCCTGATTTCTCACTACCTATGTTAAGCATTGTACAAAACCAGCCTACAGGCCACTACTGGTACCCGTAAAACCAGTTTATGTTGCAAGAAGATAAACAACAAGCAAAATATTTTTTTAATCTGGATTTTAAAATTTCTTATCTGGATTTAAGTGTTAAAAAAAAATCACATTTCAGTGCAAACTCCAATTAAACACACATAAATTTCTTCAAACAGATTGCATGTGAGACAACACCAACCAGATATTACACAAGAGAATGGACTCAGTCCAATGTGAATCACAGCAGGAGACACAAGCCACATATGAAATCCAAATTTTCACTCCACCTGAAAAAGTGGAAATGATTCCATTTCTAGTGAAAAAAATTACATGTTGTTTCAGACTCACAAGTATGTGATTTGTCAAGGAAATTGCAATTCACTTCTAAAGCCAAAGGAATCCCCGTGTAGAAAAGTAGTAGAGGACACACTGTCGTGAAGAGATACTTGATGGAGATGTTCTGATTTCTAGAAACATTTGATGATTCAGTGGGTCTGAATTTGAGGAGCTCATTCTCCACAGCAAAGCACGAAATATAACATTTCATTTTTCAGAAAAGTTTGAAATTTAGAAGAATCTTTTTCCTGTTACCCCTAATCATAGACTTTAAGAGAATTTGCTAAAGCATCTTTCTGGGGGGGAACACAGATACTGATTACTAATTACTGAATCAACTTGGATATTCCACATCTAGGATCAACAAGCAGTCAAAAACACTTGGTAAGCATTTCCCAAAGTGGTTCCTCAGCATGAACATAAACCATAACATGAGATTTAATTACTGTCTGAGTCTTAGCTTTGTTGTTTTCTGCTCAGACAGGCAATCATCTTTTGAAAAAAGGAGTAAACTTAGAAAACTATCCATCATAAGAATCACATTCAAACAAATTAACATCTCAGCTCCTTAATGATGTCATTTCGGGGCTATAATCTACTCTTTTGTGTTTCCATTATTTTGTAGCTACGTTGACTTCAATTTAATTGATCCAGAACTAAACTGGAAAGAGCAGGCTGGTCTTTCAGCTACATCCAGCTCTGACACAACAGCTTATGTGGTGCAAAATTCTAGTGGGCAGCTCTCGAAATTTGGGGTTGCTCCAGATTAAGACCATAGATTGTCCTGCAGGACAGGCAGCTGCTACAACAACACATACAGCTTCCTCAGTGCTTGAAAGTGCGAAAGTGTCAGATAAAATGAGAATCAAAACAATAAAGTTTGCAGCGTACAGGAGGAGGAAAGAGAAGACTGTCTTGATGGCACCAGTAAGAGCTTCTAAGTTGGGATCCCTGAAGCCAGTTGCATTATTTTGCATCTGTCTGGTGTGCCTCCACAGAGATCTAATCAGCAGGATGCTTGAAAAAACAAACATTACTGAAGGCAAAGCTATACCAAAATTAAAGAGAAGGACCAAAAACAAAATCTTGGTTTTCCTTGTAGTGATCCTTTCTGAAGAGTTTGTCATGGTTAGAGGAGTAGTGAAGTTGCTGTGTGCATAGTAGTTATCCCAGGAGAAAGGAAGAGAGGTAGCAATGGAAAAAAAAGATGATGTTATCAGCATCCAGGGTACGAGACTGGAAATCCTTTGCTTCAGACAGATGAAGAATGACTGATTAAAAATGGCAACCTTGATACAATAGAAGACGCTAAGCCAGGCAGCGAACCAAAAACTAGAAGAGTTCAGGAATATAAAAACCGTCTTGAAGATTACAAACAAATTTTGTTTATAAAAGGAAGGTTGACAAAACATGATTAGGAAGCAATCCAGCATCATCCAGAGCTGCAAAAAGAACCTGGATAAACTCAGAAAGATCATAATCACATCATAGGAAGACAATATTTTGCTCCTGATGCAACTTGTTGAACTGACAGCCAAGATAGTCCCATTTCCTAGAAGTCCCATCATTGACTCAATTATAGCAATTATTAGACAAATAGAAGAAAATAAACTGGACATTGCAGTTCCTAAGAGCTCACAAGTTTAACTCAGCTTTTCATAGGCTTCTAAAAGCTCTAAATACACTAAGTAATACTAAACCCAACCAGATGCTCTCATCACATGATCACCTATTTACCTCAGAGGAGGAGCTCACATATTAAGTCATTAAATATTTATTTTATTCTACATTTTGGATGATTAATAGCCCAGCTGCTATCTCAAAGTATGTAAATCTGATAAGGATTCTGTTACTGTCTTTTCATATTAGAGAAAGAATTTGAATTTAAAGGGCTCAGATGTATTTTTAAGTTTGTGTTGTAATCCACAGTCAGTTTTCACAGAGCCCTCTGAATTTATGTTTGTAAAGACAGAGAGGTTACCAAAAGCTTGCTTGCTTTTTCATGTCAGGACTGCACCCCATACATATATGTAAAGAATACATACACCCCATACATATATGTAAAGAAAAACCAACACATTTCTGCCTCAGAAAATGCAAGAAATGTAAGACATTTTCAGAAAGTATAGAGTGAATTTAATTTTGCACACAAACTCCTGACAGCTCTAAAAACTGTTTGAGGAGACTGATCTAATTGCTCTTGCTCAGCATCATGCAGCTATCAGTATTCCGCTTCCTCCACATGTGCAACTGTTAGTCAGAATTCTCATGGTGGGCCCCAGGCTTGCTTCCAAATTTTGATTTTTATTATGCTTTTTTCATGAATGTTAAAGTCCTACTCACTGACATCATCTGTTTGAAAAAGGAGTTTACTAGCAGCTTCTAGATAGGATCGACATCAGCTTTACAGGATGGAAATCTGTTAGCTCTGTAAATCTTTGCCTCCTACTACCACCAGATGGTACCCTTAGCGAGCGTTTCCCCTCACTCTGCACAGTCAGTGAGATTCAGTATTCTAACTGCGAGGTTTCTGAATCGAGAAAGCCTTCACTTTTCTCACAGATAAGGCAGGGCCAGGTTGCTGGTGCTGGCTGCTGGCTGCTAGTGAGAGTCTGGGGGTTACAAAGTCTGCAACACAGAGACCTTCTTGCTAGGAGCCTGGGAAAATGGCTCCTGAGGTAGGAGCCCTTTGGGCCGGCTGCAGCTTTCTGAGATCTTTAATAGATCCTTGTAGCTTCAGTGGTGAAACTCCCAAGCATAAGACAGGAGCAGAAGGATCTTCCTGATTTACTGTTTTGTTAAACATGCTGATTTCCCCCACTTCTTCAGCTCTCCAAGATGGAGGCTAAAACCCACCTGCTTGCCAGCACCTCTCTCTCATGCCGTTCTCATGCCATTTCCTTACAGTTTCTTACTGATTCCTGCCATGTGGATCCCATCCTGAGCATGTCTGTTTTCAGGCAAGTCAGCTTATTCTGCACAGTATAAGCCACTCTGTGACCTTTGTCTCTCAGCCCAATGCTTTTACCCTCAGTCCCTCTGCTTCGTGTGGCTCCTGCTCAGGTCACGATGTGCCATTTCCAGCACTGCACACAGGGAAGCTTTTGTCTTCCTGCAGCCTGCTCAGCACTGTGGCAGTTTTGGAAAACTGGAGGAAGTCAGTTTGTTTGAATCCAGCGCTTCTACTGCGTGCTATGCTTCTGATCACTCTCCTTCCCAGGCAGCCATGCCAAGGCTGCTTGTGTCTGTGAGACAGCACGCTTGTTTAACATTCAGATGTCTCTGGTTCATTCTCTGAAGGCTGCTCGAATGAGACTGATGCTACATCTAGCTGTTATGACAAAACAACGAAAGCACAACTGGGAGAGTCTGCAAGAATCTGCCAAACCCTCTCTGCAGAAACACACACAGAGTACAGAATCTAAAGCAAACAAAACCCCACAAACTCAAACCAACAGATTCCTCCTTTCCTCCTCTACCACTCCTGCAGAGAGTGGTGTAAGAGCTGGAGATGATGGAGTGCACTGGGATTAGCTGGGAGGGAGTTCATTGTCTTCATGGCGGCTCATGTGTTGTAGCGCTTTAGATCTGTAGCCGGGCCAATGCTGATAACAAAGCAGTTTATCAATTGAGGTTGAGCAGTGTTTGCACGTCATCAGGTCCTTCACTGTTTCTCACTGTGCCTCTCAAGTGAACAGACTGAGGAGTGCAAGAAGTGGGAAGGGCGGGTGAATAGGTCATAGGATCATCATAGAATCATAGAATGGCTTGTGATGAAAGGGCCCTCAAGTACCATCAAGCTTCAGCCCCCCTGTTGCAGGCAGGGCCTCCAACCTCCACATTTAATACAAGACCAGGCTGCCCAGGGCCCCATCCAGCCTGGCCTTGAACACCTCCAGGGACGGGGCATCCACAACCTCTCTGGGCAGCCTGTTCCAGTAGCTCACTATTCTCTTGGTAAAGAACTTACCCCTGACATACAACCTAAAGCTTCCGTCCTTCAACTTAAATCCATTTCCCCTTGTCCTGCTATTATCCACTTTTGTAAAGAGTTGACTTCCCTCCTGTTTGTAGGCTCCCTTGAGGCACTGGAAAGCTGCAAGGAGGTCACCCCACAGCCTTCTGTTCTCCAGGCTGAACAAGCCCAGCTCCCTCAGCCTGTCTTTGTATGGGAGGTGCTCCAGCCCTCTGATCATCTTTGTGGCCCTCCTCTGGACCATCTCTAACAGCTCCCCGTCTTCTTGCATTGGAGGCCCCAGACCTGGACACAGTACTGCAGATGGGGCCTTCAAGGGCAAAGCAGAGAGGGACAGGCACCTCACTGTCCCTGCTGGCCACCCCTCTTCTAATGGAGCCCAGGACAATATTGGCTTTCTGAGCTGCAAGAGTGCACTGCTGGCTCATGTTCAGTTTTTCATCCACCAGGATCCACCAGGTCCTTCTCTTCAGGGCTACTCTCAAGAACTGCTTCTCCCAGTCTCCCTATATGCCTGCAATTCCTCCAGCCCAAGTACAAAGCCTTGTGCTTAGCTATGCTGAACCTCATTAGGTTCATACAGGCCCACCTTTTGGGTCTGATGAGGTTCCTCTGAATGGCATCCCTTCCTTCCATTGTGTCAACTGCACCACTCATCTTGGTGCCACCAGGAAACTCAGTTCCATCGCCGATATCATTGACAAAGAAGTGAAAGAGCACTGGTCTTAAGACAGACCCCGGGTTGACACAGCTCGTTACCAGCCTCTGGGAATACAAGAAGGACTTTACAGAGCAGCAGCTGTGGAGCAAGATAAACAGCATGAGAACCAAGGACAGCTCTAGAAGAAGAAAGAACGGCTTGTGGATCTGATTGGATAAGTGCCCACATGAAAAACTGAAGAATTGTTTGTGGAATGTTCTGTGGACATGTAGGCGGGAATGGGAAAAAGTAAAAGTATAGAAGTGGTTGGAATAATCCCAGAATCACTACTGCTGGGAAAGACGTCTCACACTCCCCACGTCCAGCCCAACCCGTGCTCGCCGTGCCCACAGCCCTCAGTGCACACACAGCGTGCTGCGCCTTCAGCTGCAGCCTGCGAATCACAGCCTGCTGGTGCAGCAAAGCACGCTGCACAAAGCACCCGCCAAGAGTCCTTCTCCAGCTGGCTCTAAAGGAAGAACTCTGCTACTTCAGCGCTCATCGTCAAAGGTGTTTTATTGCTAAGCCGAGGGGACGGGAGGACAAAACTCATTTTGTGTCCAAAGTCTTTAGTGCAGCGAGAAACTCTCGGTGCATTTGCAAAGCCCGGCAGCCTTCAGCCTTTCGTCCGTCGGCTTTCGGGCACAGAGCTCCTCGCTGCCCCTCAGCGATCGCCGCGGATGGAGGAGGAAGCAGAAGAGCCGCGAGGAGGAGGAGGAGGAGGAGGAAGAGGGGAGGAAGCCGCTGCGGTGGCGACGCGCGGCTCGGGCGGCAGTAACGCCCGGCTCTGCGCGCGCCGTGGAGACGCGTGACCGCGCGAGCGTCCTCCGTGTGGCCGGGAGCTGCGCAGCCCGTTGGAACGCGTGCCGTTGCTACGGGCTTTCTCGCCGCGACGCCGCTAAGCACGGCCGAGCCCGGTCGGGGCGGACTCGCGGACCTCCGGCGGCCTCTTCCCCGCTAAGCACGCCCGCCTCGGTAACGCGGTACCCGATGAAGCCGGCTGCGAACCCAGCGGTGCTGTGACGGCACCTGCCGGGAGTGCCGGGAGCCGCACCCGGAGCCGACCCGACGCCGCGCCGCCAGGTGGGGAAACGGGGCGGCAGGGAAGCGCTTCGTGCCGAGGAGCCCCGGGCTCTGCCGCCCTCCCGAGTGCCGGCAGCGCCTCCGTCATCGACGCCGTCGGCAGCTGTCGGCGGTGCCCGTCTGCTTGTCCCGTCGCGGTTCATCGACGGAGGAAGCGGTGAGTTGCGGAATCAAACTCTATAACCACAAAGTAGTTATAAAGCAGGTATGGAGAAAGCGTGCTGCAGATATAAACTGAACTAATACGTAATCACTAGTTTGCAGGAATTTGGATACATGTTCATTACATTAGTGACTCTTCATTAGCAAGCAGTCCCTCCCCCTTTGCGCGCGTGTAGTAAGTCACGGGGGTTGTCGTGGGGTGGAGGATCATCGTCTTCCTCTCGAAGGTGCGTCGTCTTCCTCGATGTAAAATTTCCATCCCGTGGGAGGGGCACCCCCAAACTGGTTCCAGCCTGCCCTGTGAACATCTAATCACCACACTGTTCTTGGGCAGATCCACCCTTATCTTCATGGCCTTCATCCCCCTTGTTATTCCAGACACGGTGTCTGCACTCCCCATTCTTCTAACAACTTTTACATAAACGATCTTTTCAATCGCCCTGTCACAATTTCTGGGACGGTTTCTTTCTCTCCCTTCTTGGGGCCCCCTTCTCCCACCCTTCAGCGGTGCCGGGGCACGGACCTGCTGCCATTCAATCAGCGTGTGCCGCACTGCTCAGCGCAGCCGGCTCCTCACACACATTGTGTGGGAAGGAATGCACTGCCAGGGCATGCAGCGAAACTTCCCATTTTGAGGCCTCTGCGTGATCCAATTTAATTCCTGATTTCAGTTATACACAAAGCACAGCCGTTATCAGCCATGGCAAAAATAAATTAAGAGTCACACAATCATAATTCTGTCAGTGCTGAGCAAAAAGAAAGATTTTTTACCTGAGAAGACAGGTAAAAAATAACTCCTGTATATACCTCCTTATCCCTAGTGTTGGAAATATCCTCAATAATTTTTGGTCAGGACGGTATCTCTGATAAAAGCAGTTTTTATTCGCGATTGCAATGGCGGGCGCCCTGATGGCAGAAGCGCACCTATGGACATGATGTTACAGTTTTTATACCTTTTCTCCCATATGTTTTCCCCTCCCCTCTCCCCTTTGGTTGGGTATTACAATTTTACCAGAGGTTTGCATTTGTTAATTACATTCTGAAATTTGTTAGTTCACTTGCTATCTTGTCAGTCGCCATCCTGCTGTTTCTGTTTCCAAGATGTCTCGGTACTCTTATCGTACTGATATGTTGATTCCCTTCAAAGCTTCTTCCATTCTGTCCTAGAGGCCTTTGTTAAACAAAGAGCCCGGGGGGGGTGGTGATTCCAGTCCTTCCCGATATCTCTTCAGGCACATCCTAAGGTATGTCACGACTTGTATATTTTTACAATGCGTACAACAAAACACTAAAACATACATTGTTGCTAGTTTATACAGGCATATTCTTAGTTCTATTTCAGACAGCTGGACAGACAGGAGCTGAAGTCTTTGTACCTAATAACTTCTACCTAATAACTACAAACTGCTTCACTCATATAATGAGACCTTGAAATAAAAAATTATCTTATTCTAAATGCAGAAACAAAATTTGATTCCGACAATCATCAGACCAGGATAACTCCACATGACCAGCAGCCAGCAGATGGGCACGAGATGTGAGCAGAGACAAACCCTAAAGAACAACATGACCAAATCAGCAATGCAGGACGAGACAATCAAGACCGCAACAAATACCAGGTAAACACACATGCACGGGATCCCTCTGAAAACTTCGAGGGCAAAGCCCGATCGCACCGCACGCACGGGGTCCCCTCTGCAGGCGGAGGGCATCCCCAGTCTCACCCACATGCACGGGATCCCTCTGAAAACTTCGAGGGCAAAGCCCGATCGCACCGCACGCACGGGGTCCCCTCTGCAGGCGGAGGGCATCCCCAGTCTCACCCACATGCACGGGATCCCTCTGAAAACTTCGAGGGCAAAGCCCGATCGCACCGCACGCACGGGGTCCCCTCTGCAGGCGGAGGGCATCCCCAGTCTCACCCACATGCACGGGATCCCTCTGAAAACTTCGAGGGCAAAGCCTGATCGCACCGCACGCACGGGTCCCCTCTGCAGGCGGAGGGCATCCCCAGTCTCACCCACATGCACGGGATCCCTCTGAAAACTTCGAGGGCAAAGCCCGATCGCACCGCACACAGGGGGTCCCCTCTGCAGGCGGAGGGCATCCCCAGTCTCACCCACATGCAAGGGATCCCTCTGAAAACTTCGAGGGCAAAGCCCGATCGCACCGCACGCACGGGGTCCCCTCTGCAGCCGGAGGGCATCCCCAGTCTCACCCACATGCACGGGATCCCTCTGAAAACTTCGAGGGCAAAGCCCGATCGCACCGCACGCACGGGGTCCCCTCTGCAGGCGGAGGGCATCCCCAGTCTCACCCACATGCACGGGATCCCTCTGAAAACTTCGAGGGCAAAGCCCGATCGCACCGCACGCACGGGGTCCCCTCTGCAGGCGGAGGGCATCCCCAGTCTCACCCACATGCACGGGATCCCTCTGAAAACTTCGAGGGCAAAGCCCGATCGCACCGCATGCACGGGGTCCCCTCTGCAGGCCGAGGGCATCCCCAGTCTCACCCACATGCACGGGATCCCTCTGAAAACTTCGAGGGCAAAGCCCGATCGCACCGCACGCACGGGGTCCCCTCTGCAGCCGGAGGGCATCCCCAGTCTCACCCACATGCACGGGATCCCTCTGAAAACTTCGAGGGCAAAGCCCGATCGCACCGCACGCACGGGGTCCCCTCTGCAGGCGGAGGGCATCCCCAGTCTCACCCACATGCACGGGATCCCTCTGAAAACTTCGAGGGCAAAGCCCGATCGCACCGCATGCACGGGGTCCCCTCTGCAGGCCGAGGGCATCCCCAGTCTCACCCACATGCACGGGATCCCTCTGAAAACTTCGAGGGCAAAGCCCGATCGCACCGCACGCACGGGGTCCCCTCTGCAGCCGGAGGGCATCCCCAGTCTCACCCACATGCACGGGATCCCTCTGAAAACTTCGAGGGCAAAGCCCGATCGCACCGCACGCACGGGGTCCCCTCTGCAGGTGGAGGGCATCCCCAGTCTCACCCACATGCACGGGATCCCTCTGAAAACTTCGAGGGCAAAGCCCGATCGCACCGCACGCACGGGGTCCCCTCTGCAGGCGGAGGGCATCCCCAGTCTCACCCACATGCACGGGATCCCTCTGAAAACTTCGAGGGCAAAGCCCGATCGCACCGCACGCACGGGGTCCCCTCTGCAGGCGGAGGGCATCCCCAGTCTCACCCACATGCACGGGATCCCTCTGAAAACTTCGAGGGCAAAGCCCGATCGCACCGCACGCACGGGGTCCCCTCTGCAGCCGGAGGTCATCCCCAGTCTCATCCACATGCACGGGATCCCTCTGAAAACTTCGAGGGCAAAGCCCGATCGCACCGCACGCACGGGGTCCCCTCTGCAGGCGGAGGGCATCCCCAGTCTCACCCACATGCACGGGATCCCTCTGAAAACTTCGAGGGCAAAGCCCGATCGCACCGCATGCACGGGGTCCCCTCTGCAGGCCGAGGGCATCCCCAGTCTCACCCACATGCACGGGATCGCTCTGAAAACTTCGAGGGCAAAGCCCGATCGCACCGCACGCACGGGGTCCCCTCTGCAGCCGGAGGGCATCCCCAGTCTCACCCACATGCACGGGATCCCTCTGAAAACTTCGAGGGCAAAGCCCGATCGCACCGCACGCACGGGGTCCCCTCTGCAGGCGGAGGGCATCCCCAGTCTCACCCACATGCACGGGATCCCTCTGAAAACTTCGAGGGCAAAGCCCGATCGCACCGCACGCACGGGGTCCCCTCTGCAGGCGGAGGGCATCCCCAGTCTCACCCACATGCACGGGATCCCTCTGAAAACTTCGAGGGCAAAGCCCGATCGCACCGCATGCACGGGGTCCCCTCTGCAGGCCGAGGGCATCCCCAGTCTCACCCACATGCACGGGATCCCTCTGAAAACTTCGAGGGCAAAGCCCGATCGCACCGCACGCACGGGGTCCCCTCTGCAGCCGGAGGGCATCCCCAGTCTCACCCACATGCACGGGATCCCTCTGAAAACTTCGAGGGCAAAGCCCGATCGCACCGCACGCACGGGGTCCCCTCTGCAGGTGGAGGGCATCCCCAGTCTCACCCACATGCACGGGATCCCTCTGAAAACTTCGAGGGCAAAGCCCGATCGCACCGCACGCACGGGGTCCCCTCTGCAGGCGGAGGGCATCCCCAGTCTCACCCACATGCACGGGATCCCTCTGAAAACTTCGAGGGCAAAGCCCGATCGCACCGCACGCACGGGGTCCCCTCTGCAGGCGGAGGGCATCCCCAGTCTCACCCACATGCACGGGATCCCTCTGAAAACTTCGAGGGCAAAGCCCGATCGCACCGCACGCACGGGGTCCCCTCTGCAGCCGGAGGTCATCCCCAGTCTCACCCACATGCACGGGATCCCTCTGAAAACTTCGAGGGCAAAGCCCGATCGCACCGCACGCACGGGGTCCCCTCTGCAGCCGGAGGGCATCCCCAGTCTCACCCACATGCACGGGATCCCTCTGAAAACTTCGAGGGCAAAGCCCGATCGCACCGCACGCACGGGGTCCCCTCTGCAGGCGGAGGGCATCCCCAGTCTCACCCACATGCACGGGATCCCTCTGAAAACTTCGAGGGCAAAGCCCGATCGCACCGCACGCACGGGGTCCCCTCTGCAGGCGGAGGGCATCCCCAGTCTCACCCACATGCACGGGATCCCTCTGAAAACTTCGAGGGCAAAGCCCGATCGCACCGCACGCACGGGGTCCCTTCTGCAGCCGGAGGGCATCCCCAGTCTCACCCACATGCACGGGATCCCTCTGAAAACTTCGAGGGCAAAGCCCGATCGCACCGCACGCACGGGGTCCCCTCTGCAGCCGGAGGGCATCCCCAGTCTCACCCACATGCACGGGATCCCTCTGAAAACTTCGAGGGCAAAGCCCGATCGCACCGCACGCACGGGGTCCCCTCTGCAGGCGGAGGGCATCCCCAGTCTCACCCACATGCACGGGATCCCTCTGAAAACTTCGAGGGCAAAGCCCGATCGCACCGCACGCACGGGGTCCCCTCTGCAGGCGGAGGGCATCCCCAGTCTCACCCACATGCACGGGATCCCTCTGAAAACTTCGAGGGCAAAGCCCGATCGCACCGCACGCACGGGGTCCCCTCTGCAGCCGGAGGGCATCCCCAGTCTCACCCACATGCACGGGATCCCTCTGAAAACTTCGAGGGCAAAGCCCGATCGCACCGCACGCACGGGGTCCCCTCTGCAGGCGGAGGGCATCCCCAGTCTCACCCACATGCACGGGATCCCTCTGAAAACTTCGAGGGCAAAGCCCGATCGCACCGCACGCACGGGGTCCCCTCTGCAGGCGGAGGGCATCCCCAGTCTCACCCACATGCACGGGATCCCTCTGAAAACTTCGAGGGCAAAGCCCGATCGCACCGCATGCACGGGGTCCCCTCTGCAGCCGGAGGGCATCCCCAGTCTCACCCACATGCACGGGATCCCTCTGAAAACTTCGAGGGCAAAGCCCGATCGCACCGCACGCACGGGGTCCCTTCTGCAGGCGGAGGGCATCCCCAGTCTCACCCACATGCACGGGATCCCTCTGAAAACTTCGAGGGCAAAGCCCGATCGCACCGCACGCACGGGGTCCCCTCTGCAGCCGGAGGGCATCCCCAGTCTCACCCACATGCACGGGATCCCTCTGAAAACTTCGAGGGCAAAGCCCGATCGCACCGCACGCACGGGGTCCCCTCTGCAGCCGGAGGGCATCCCCAGTCTCACCCACATGCACGGGATCCCTCTGAAAACTTCGAGGGCAAAGCCCGATCGCACCGCACGCACGGGGTGCCCTCTGCAGGTGGAGGGCATCCCCAGTCTCACCCACATGCACGGGATCCCTCTGAAAACTTCGAGGGCAAAGCCCGATCGCACCGCACGCACGGGGTCCCCTCTGCAGGCGGAGGGCATCCCCAGTCTCACCCACATGCACGGGATCCCTCTGAAAACTTCGAGGGCAAAGCCCGATCGCACCGCACGCACGGGGTCCCCTCTGCAGGCGGAGGGCATCCCCAGTCTCACCCACATGCACGAGATCCCTCTGAAAACTTCGAGGGCAAAGCCCGATCGCACCGCACGCACGGGGTCCCCTCTGCAGGCGGAGGGCATCCCCAGTCTCACCCACATGCACGGGATCCCTCTGAAAACTTCGAGGGCAAAGCCCGATCGCACCGCACGCACGGGGTCCCCTCTGCAGGCGGAGGGCATCCCCAGTCTCACCCACATGCACGGGATCCCTCTGAAAACTTCGAGGGCAAAGCCCGATCGCACCGCACGCACGGGGTCCCCTCTGCAGGCGGAGGGCATTCCCAGGCTCACCCACATGCACGGGATCCCTCTGAAAACTTCGAGGGCAAAGCCCGATCGCACCGCACGCACGGGGTCCCCTCTGCAGGCGGAGGGCATCCCCAGTCTCACCCACATGCACGGGATCCCTCTGAAAACTTCGAGGGCAAAGCCCGATCGCACCGCACGCACGGGGTCCCCTCTGCAGCCGGAAGGCATCCCCAGTCTCACCCACATGCACGGGATCCCTCTGAAAACTTCGAGGGCAAAGCCCGATCGCACCGCACGCACGGGGTCCCTTCTGCAGCCGGAGGGCATCCCCAGTCTCACCCACATGCACGGGATCCCTCTGAAAACTTCGAGGGCAAAGCCCGATCGCACCGCACGCACGGGGTCCCCTCTGCAGCCGGAGGGCATCCCCAGTCTCACCCACATGCACGGGATCCCTCTGAAAACTTCGAGGGCAAAGCCCGATCGCACCGCACGCACGGGGTCCCCTCTGCAGGCGGAGGGCATCCCCAGTCTCACCCACATGCACGGGATCCCTCTGAAAACTTCGAGGGCAAAGCCCGATCGCACCGCACGCACGGGGTCCCCTCTGCAGGCGGAGGGCATCCCCAGTCTCACCCACATGCACGGGATCCCTCTGAAAACTTCGAGGGCAAAGCCCGATCGCACCGCACGCACGGGGTCCCCTCTGCAGGCGGAGGGCATCCCCAGTCTCACCCACATGCACGGGATCCCTCTGAAAACTTCGAGGGCAAAGCCCGATCGCACCGCACGCACGGGGTCCCCTCTGCAGGCGGAGGGCATCCCCAGTCTCACCCACATGCACGGGATCCCTCTGAAAACTTCGAGGGCAAAGCCCGATCGCACCGCACGCACGGGGTCCCCTCTGCAGGCGGAGGGCATCCCCAGTCTCACCCACATGCACGGGATCCCTCTGAAAACTTCGAGGGCAAAGCCCGATCGCACCGCACGCACGGGGTCCCCTCTGCAGGCGGAGGGCATCCCCAGTCTCACCCACATGCACGGGATCCCTCTGAAAACTTCGAGGGCAAAGCCCGATCGCACCGCACGCACGGGGTCCCCTCTGCAGGCGGAGGGCATCCCCAGTCTCACCCACATGCACGGGATCCCTCTGAAAACTTCGAGGGCAAAGCCCGATCGCACCGCACGCACGGGGTCCCCTCTGCAGGCGGAGGGCATCCCCAGTCTCACCCACATGCACGGGATCCCTCTGAAAACTTCGAGGGCAAAGCCCGATCGCACCGCACGCACGGGGTCCCCTCTGCAGGCGGAGGGCATCCCCAGTCTCACCCACATGCACGGGATCCCTCTGAAAACTTCGAGGGCAAAGCCCGATCGCACCGCACGCACGGGGTCCCCTCTGCAGGCGGAGGGCATCCCCAGTCTCACCCACATGCACGGGATCCCTCTGAAAACTTCGAGGGCAAAGCCCGATCGCACCGCACGCACGGGGTCCCCTCTGCAGCCGGAGGGCATCCCCAGTCTCACCCACATGCACGGGATCCCTCTGAAAACTTCGAGGGCAAAGCCCGATCGCACCGCACGCACGGGGTCCCCTCTGCAGCCGGAGGGCATCCCCAGTCTCACCCACATGCACGGGATCCCTCTGAAAACTTCGAGGGCAAAGCCCGATCGCACCGCACGCACGGGGTCCCCTCTGCAGGCGGAGGGCATCCCCAGTCTCACCCACATGCACGGGATCCCTCTGAAAACTTCGAGGGCAAAGCCCGATCGCACCGCACGCACGGGGTCCCCTCTGCAGGCGGAGGGCATCCCCAGTCTCACCCACATGCACGGGATCCCTCTGAAAACTTCGAGGGCAAAGCCCGATCGCACCGCACGCACGGGGTCCCCTCTGCAGGCGGAGGGCATCCCCAGTCTCACCCACATGCACGGGATCCCTCTGAAAACTTCGAGGGCAAAGCCCGATCGCACCGCACGCACGGGGTCCCCTCTGCAGGCGGAGGGCATCCCCAGTCTCACCCACATGCACGGGATCCCTCTGAAAACTTCGAGGGCAAAGCCCGATCGCACCGCACGCACGGGGTCCCCTCTGCAGGCGGAGGGCATCCCCAGTCTCACCCACATGCACGGGATCCCTCTGAAAACTTCGAGGGCAAAGCCCGATCGCACCACACGCACGGGGTCCCCTCTGCAGCCGGAGGGCATCCCCAGTCTCACCCACATGCACGGGATCCCTCTGAAAACTTCGAGGGCAAAGCCCGATCGCACCGCACGCACGGGGTCCCCTCTGCAGGCGGAGGGCATCCCCAGTCTCACCCACATGCACGGGATCCCTCTGAAAACTTCGAGGGCAAAGCCCGATCGCACCGCACGCACGGGGTCCCCTCTGCAGGCGGAGGGCATCCCCAGTCTCACCCACATGCACGGGATCCCTCTGAAAACTTCGAGGGCAAAGCCCGATCGCACCGCACGCACGGGGTCCCCTCTGCAGGCGGAGGGCATCCCCAGTCTCACCCACATGCACGGGATCCCTCTGAAAACTTCGAGGGCAAAGCCCGATCGCACCGCACGCACGGGGTCCCCTCTGCAGGCGGAGGGCATCCCCAGTCTCACCCACATGCACGGGATCCCTCTGAAAACTTCGAGGGCAAAGCCCGATCGCACCGCACGCACGGGGTCCCCTCTGCAGGCGGAGGGCATCCCCAGTCTCACCCACATGCACGGGATCCCTCTGAAAACTTCGAGGGCAAAGCCCGATCGCACCGCACGCACGGGGTCCCCTCTGCAGGCGGAGGGCATCCCCAGTCTCACCCACATGCACGGGATCCCTCTGAAAACTTCGAGGGCAAAGCCCGATCGCACCGCACGCACGGGGTCCCCTCTGCAGGCGGAGGGCATCCCCAGTCTCACCCACATGCACGGGATCCCTCTGAAAACTTCGAGGGCAAAGCCCGATCGCACCGCATGCACGGGGTCCCCTCTGCAGGCGGAGGGCATCCCCAGTCTCACCCACATGCACGGGATCCCTCTGAAAACTTCGAGGGCAAAGCCCGATCGCACCGCGCGCACGGGGTCCCCTCTGCAGGCGGAGGGCATCCCCAGTCTCACCCACATGCACGGGATCCCTCTGAAAACTTCGAGGGCAAAGCCCGATCGCACCGCACGCACGGGGTCCCCTCTGCAGGCGGAGGGCATCCCCAGTCTCACCCACATGCACGGGATCCCTCTGAAAACTTCGAGGGCAAAGCCTGATCGCACCGCACGCACGGGGTCCCCTCTGCAGGCGGAGGGCATCCCCAGTCTCACCCACATGCACGGGATCCCTCTGAAAACTTCGAGGGCAAAGCCCGATCGCACCGCACGCACGGGGTCCCCTCTGCAGGCGGAGGGCATCCCCAGTCTCACCCACATGCACGGGATCCCTCTGAAAACTTCGTGGGCAAAGCCCGATCGCACCGCACGCACGGGGTCCCCTCTGCAGGCGGAGGGCATCCCCAGTCTCACCCACATGCACGGGATCCCTCTGAAAACTTCGAGGGCAAAGCCCGATCGCACCGCACGCACGGGGTCCCCTCTGCAGGCGGAGGGCATCCCCAGTCTCACCCACATGCACGGGATCCCTCTGAAAACTTCGAGGGCAAAGCCCGATCGCACCGCACGCACGGGGTCCCCTCTGCAGGCGGAGGGCATCCCCAGTCTCACCCACATGCACGGGATCCCTCTGAAAACTTCGAGGGCAAAGCCTGATCGCACCGCACGCACGGGGTCCCCTCTGCAGGCGGAGGGCATCCCCAGTCTCACCCACATGCACGGGATCCCTCTGAAAACTTCGAGGGCAAAGCCCGATCGCACCGCACGCACGGGGTCCCCTCTGCAGGCGGAGGGCATCCCCAGTCTCACCCACATGCACGGGATCCCTCTGAAAACTTCGTGGGCAAAGCCCGATCGCACCGCACGCACGGGGTCCCCTCTGCAGGCGGAGGGCATCCCCAGTCTCACCCACATGCACGGGATCCCTCTGAAAACTTCGAGGGCAAAGCCCGATCGCACCGCACGCACGGGGTCCCCTCTGCAGGCGGAGGGCATCCCCAGTCTCACCCACATGCACGGGATCCCTCTGAAAACTTCGAGGGCAAAGCCCGATCGCACCGCACGCACGGGGTCCCCTCTGCAGGCGGAGGGCATCCCCAGTCTCACCCACATGCACGGGATCCCTCTGAAAACTTCGAGGGCAAAGCCCGATCGCACCGCATGCACGGGGTCCCCTCTGCAGGCGGAGGGCATCCCCAGTCTCACCCACATGCACGGGATCCCTCTGAAAACTTCGAGGGCAAAGCCCGATCGCACCGCACGCACGGGGTCCCCTCTGCAGGCGGAGGGCATCCCCAGTCTCACCCACATGCACGGGATCCCTCTGAAAACTTCGAGGGCAAAGCCCGATCGCACCGCACGCACGGGGTCCCCTCTGCAGGCGGAGGGCATCCCCAGTCTCACCCACATGCACGGGATCCCTCTGAAAACTTCGAGGGCAAAGCCCGATCGCACCGCACGCACGGGGTCCCCTCTGCAGGCGGAGGGCATCCCCAGTCTCACCCACATGCACGGGATCCCTCTGAAAACTTCGAGGGCAAAGCCCGATCGCACCGCACGCACGGGGTCCCCTCCGCAGGCGGAGGGCATCCTCTGGGGAGTGAGCACCCCACTCCCCACCGCTTCTCTTTTTTTCTTTTGCAGGTACCCGTGTTCTAAGATTCATTGCTGCTGTTGTCCTGTCAATGGCTTCATCTTTTAGAAGTTGTTTATGAAGACCAACCAATTACAAATCTACGTCCCTATCTTCAGTTACTTCTGGAAAATAAAATTTTCTATTCATCTGAGTTATAGTGCTTCTCTTTGTCCCATGGATTCCAGTTTGGAGGTGGGATGGCAGTGGTGGTTACCCATCCTGCATTAGCATTTGCGCACTCCCAACGGCAGCCCCCAGCCCAGCAGCACCATTCATCCATGCCTCAGCTTCATCCGGTTGCAGGGGAACAATAATGGGGTGAAGTTCTTAGCAGCACCCCAGGGTACAGAAAACTGGGATGAGGGCACTGTGAGGTTTCACCTCTTGCTGGGGACCACCAACACTGTGCTTACCAGAACACAGAAATTTTTGCTGTTGGGCAGCTTCTGGCATTTCTTCCTCACTGCCTCCAGCAGAACCCAGCTGCATCAGCACACCTTCACTGCTGGTGGAGGAGGGCTGGCACGATTCAGCTGCCCCCAGGATGCCATGTCTGGAGGGGAAGGTGGGGGGAGGAGAGGAGAGGAGAGGTTAAAGGGACCTACAGGGCTAACTAAAGTTAAAGTACATTATTAAGAGAGTTTACAAGCTTGGATGCTGCCAGGCACCAGGCACCAACCACCTTGCTAGGAAGCCTCTTGCAGTAACTGAAAACTCTCACATTAAAGAAAGCTTCCTGTGGTGGTACACCAGTAGGAAATCTGTATCTGTGAAGCTATCCAGCAGCATCACTTATTAGAGCCCATTAAGTGTATCGTAATGCACTTTCACTTAGAACTTCTGTAACAGGTGTAGAGAATCATTTTTCACAAGTCTTTCTAATCCAAACAAGTTTTACCATCTAATATTGGGAACACAGTCAGCCTTTGTGGGCCTTCAGTACAGCTGAGCCTGGTTTGGAGCTCTTTTGCCAAAGTGATGCTGTAGTACTTTCACCTCAGATTAATTACAAAGTGACTCTGCATCAAAAATCATGCAAACCTTTAAAAATTATTGCAGTGGACCAAAAGGGACAATTGCATAATCTGCTCTTCCGGCCTGCACAACGTAGGCCATCGAGTTCTGTTCTCTTATATATACATACACGAATTGGAATAACTGTAGTTGGACTGAAAGTCATAATCCTGAAAGCAGCCAGACCTCATTTGTAGGTGTCAAGGAAGAAGAATTTGTTACTTGACTTGGTGAACAAACCTTCTCACTGTTAAAAATGTATTTATTTATTTTTTTATAGAAACACGAGGCATTGTATAGAAATGTTTTGTTTCTCAGACAGAAGTTTACATGAGTCTGCTTCCAAATTTTGATTTTTATTATGCTTTTTTCATGAATGTTAAAGTCCTACTCACTGACATCATCTGTTTGAAAAGGAAGGAGTTTACTAGCAGCTTCTAGATAGGATCGACATCAGCTTTACAGGATGGAAATCTGTTAGCTCTGTAAGTCTTTGCCTCCTACTACCACCAGATGGTACCCTTAGCGAGCGTTTCCCCTCACTCTGCACAGTCAGTGAGATTCAGTATTCTAACTGCAAGGTTTCTGAATCGAGAAAGCCTTCACTTTTCTCACAGATAAGGCAGGGCCAGGTTGCTGGTGCTGGCTGCTGGCTGCTAGTGAGAGTCTGGGGGTTACAAAGTCTGTAACACAGAGACCTTCTTGCTAGGAGCCTGGGAAAATGGCTCCTGAGGTAGGAGCCCTTTGGGCCGGCTGCAGCTTTCTGAGATCTTTAATAGATCCTTGTAGCTTTAGTGGTGAAACTCCCAGGCATAAGACAGGAGCAGAAGGATCTTCCTGATTTACTGTTTTGTTAAACATACTGATTTCCCCCACTTCTTCAGCTCTCCAAGATGGAGGCTAAAACCCACCTGCTTGCCAGCACCTCTCTCTCATGCCATTCTCATGCCATTTCCTTACAGTTTCTTACTGATTCCTGCCATGTGGATCCCATCCTGAGCATGTCTGTTTTCAGGCAAGTCAGCTTATTCTGCACAGTATAAGCCACTCTGTGACCTTTGTCTCTCAGCCCAATGCTTTTACCCTCAGTCCCTCTGCTTCGTGTGGCTCCTGCTCAGGTCAAGATGTGCCATTTCCAGCACTGCACACAGGGAAGCTTTTGTCTTCCTGCAGCCTGCTCAGCACTGTGGCAGTTTTGGAAAACTGGAGGAAGTCAGTTTGTTTGAATCCAGCGCTTCTGCTGCATGCTGTGCTTCTGATCACTCTTCTGATCACTCTCCTTCCCAGGCAGCCACGCCAAGGCTGCTTGTGTCTGTGAGACAGCACGCTTGTTTAACATTCAGATGTCTCTGGTTCATTCTCTGAAGGCTGCTCGAATGAGACTGATGCTACATCTAGCTGTTATGACAGAACAACGAAAGCACAACTGGGAGAGTCTGCAAGAATCTGCCAAACCCTCACTGTAGAAACACACACAGAGTACAGAATCTAAAGCAAACAAAACCCCACAAACTCAAACCAACAGATTCCTCCCTTCCTCCTCTACCACTCCTGCAGAGAGTGGTGTTAGAGCTGGAGGTGATGGAGTGCACTGGGATTAGCTGGGAGGGAGTTCATTGTCTTCATAGCGGCTCATGTGTTGCAGCGCTTTAGATCTGTAGCCGGGCCAATGCTGATAACAAAGCAGTGTTTCAATTGAGGTTGAGCAGTGTTTGCACATCATCAAGTCCTTCACTGTTTCTCACTGTGCCTCTCCAGTGAACAGACTGAGGAGTGCAAGAAGTGGGAAGGGCGGGTGAATAGGTCATAGGATCATCATAGAATCATAGAATGGCTTGGGCTGAAAGGGCCCTCAAGTTCCATCAAGCCCAGCTCCCTCAGCCTGTCTTTGTATGGGAGGTGCTCCAGCCCTCTGATCATCTTTGTGGCCCTCCTCTGGACCATCTCTAACAGCTCCCTGTCTTCTTGCATTGGAGGCCCCAGACCTGGACACAGTACTGCAGATGGGGCCTTACAAGGGCAAAGCAGAGAGGGACAGGCACCTCCCTGTCCCTGCTGGCCACCTGTCTTCTGATGGAGCCCAGGACAATATTGGCTTTCTGAGCTGCAAGAGTGCACTGCTGGCTCATGTTCAGTTTTTCATCCACCAGGATCCACCAGGTCCTTCTCTTCAGGGCTACTCTCAAGAACTGCTTCTCCCAGTCTCCCTATATGCCTGCAATTCCTCCGGTCCAAGTGCAAAACCTTGTGCTTAGCTATGCTGAACCTCATTAGGTTCATACAGGCCCACCTTTTGGGTCGGATGAGGTCCCTCTGAATGGCATCCCTTCCTTCCATTGTGTCAACTGCACCACTCATCTTGGTGCCACCAGGAAACTCAGTTCCATCACCAATATCATTGACAAAGAAGTGAAAGAGCACTGGTCCCAAGACAGACCCCGGGGGGACACAGCTCGTTACCAGCCTCTGGGAATACAAGAAGGACTTTACGGAGCAGCAGCTGTGGAGCAAGATAAACAGCATGAGAACCAAGGACAGCTCTAGAAGAAGAAAGAACGGCTTGTGGATCTGATTGGATAAGTGCCCACATGAAAAATTGAAGAATTGTTTGTGGAATGTTCTGTGGACATGTAGGCGGGAATGGGAAAGGTAGGAAAAGCAAACTTGTAAAAGTATAGAAGTGGCTGGAATAATCCCAGAATCACTATGCTGGGAAAGACGTCTCATACCCCCCACGTCCAGCCCAACCCGTGCTCGCCGTGCCCACAGCCCTCAGTGCACACACAGCGTGCTGCGCCTTCAGCTGCAGCCTGCGAATCACAGCCTGCTGGTGCAGCAAAGCACGCTGCACAAAGTACCCGCCAAGAGTCCTTCTCCAGCTGGCTCTAAAGGAAGAACTCTGCTACTTCAGCGCTCATCGTCAAAGGTGTTTTATTGCTAAACCGAGGGGACGGGAGGACAAAACTCATTTTGTGTCCAAAGTCTTTAGTGCAGCGAGAAACTCTCGGTGCATTTGCAAAGCCCGGCAGCCTTCAGCCTTTCGTCCGTCGGCTTTCGGGCACAGAGCTCCTCGCTGCCCCTCAGCGATCGCCGCGGATGGAGGAGGAAGCAGAAGAGCCGCGAGGAGGAGGAGGAGGAGGAGGAAGAGGGGAGGAAGCCGCTGCGGTGGCGACGCGCGGCTCGGGCGGCAGTAACGCCCGGCTCTGCGCGCGCCGTGGAGACGCGTGACCGCGCGAGCGTCCTCCGTGTGGCCGGGAGCTGCGCAGCCCGTTGGAACGCGTGCCGTTGCTACGGGCTTTCTCGCCGCGACGCCGCTAAGCACGGCCGAGCCCGGTCGGGGCGGACTCGCGGACCTCCGGCGGCCTCTTCCCCGCTAAGCACGCCCGCCTCGGTAACGCGGTACCCGATGAAGCCGGCTGCGAACCCAGCGGTGCTGTGACGGCACCTGCCGGGAGTGCCGGGAGCCGCACCCGGAGCCGACCCGACGCCGCGCCGCCAGGTGGGGAAACGGGGCGGCAGGGAAGCGCTTCGTGCCGAGGAGCCCCGGGCTCTGCCGCCCTCCCGAGTGCCGGCAGCGCCTCCGTCATCGACGCCGTCGGCAGCTGTCGGCGGTGCCCGTCTGCTTGTCCCGTCGCGGTTCATCGACGGAGGAAGCGGTGAGTTGCGGAATCAAACTCTATAACCACAAAGTAGTTATAAAGCAGGTATGGAGAAAGCGTGCTGCAGATATAAACTGAACTAATACGTAATCACTAGTTTGCAGGAATTTGGATACATGTTCATTACATTAGTGACTCTTCATTAGCAAGCAGTCCCTCCCCCTTTGCGCGCGTGTAGTAAGTCACGGGGGTTGTCGTGGGGTGGAGGATCATCGTCTTCCTCTCGAAGGTGCGTCGTCTTCCTCGATGTAAAATTTCCATCCCGTGGGAGGAGCACCCCCAAACTGGTTCCAGCCTGCCCTGTGAACATCTAATCACCACCCTGTTCTTGGGCAGATCCACCCTTATCTTCATGGCCTTCATCCCCCTTGTTATTCCAGACACGGTGTCTGCACTCCCCATTCTTCTAACAACTTTTACATAAACGATCTTTTCAATCGCCCTGTCACAATTTCTGGGACGGTTTCTTTCTCTCCCTTCTTGGGGCCCCCTTCTCCCACCCTTCAGCAGTGCCGGGGCACGGACCTGATGCCATTCAGTCAGCGTGTGCCGCACTGCTCAGCGCAGCCTGCTCCTCACATACATTGTGTGGGAAGGAATGCACTGCCAGGGCATGCAACGAAACTTCCCATTTTGAGGCCTCTGCGTGATCCAACTTAATTCCTGATTTCAGTTCTACACAAAGCACAGCCGTTATCAGCCATGGCAAAAATAAAGAGTTGCACAATCATAATTCTGTCAGTACTGAGCAAAAAGAAAGATGCAGAACCTGAGAAGACAGGTAAAAAATAACTCCTGTGTATACCTCCTTATCCCTAGTGTTGGAAATATCCTCAATAATTTTTGGTCAGGACGGTATCTCTGATAAAAGCAGTTTTTATTCGCGATTGCAATGGCGGGCGCCCTGATGGCAGAAGCGCACCTATGGACATGATGTTACAGTTTTTATACCTTTTCTCCCATATGTTTTCCCCTCCCCTCTCCCCTTTGGTTGGGTATTACAATTTTACCCGAGGTTTGCATTTGTTAATTACATTCTGAAATTTGTTAGTTCACTTGCTATCTTGTCAGTCGCCATCCTGCTGTTTCTGTTTCCAAGATGTCTCGGTACTCTTATCGTCCTGATATGTTGATTCCCTTCAAAGCTTCCTCCATTCTGTCCTAGAGGCCTTTGTTAAACAAAGAGCCCGGGGGGGGTGGTGATTCCAGTCCTTCCCGATATCTCTTCAGGCACATCCTAAGGTATTTTTACAATGTGTACAACAAAACACTAAAACATACATTGTTGCTAGTTTATACAGGCATATTGTTAATTATTTTAACTTCTCCTCTTTGGATCCTTTATTACTCAGGTCTTATTTGTCCAGCACCAAAAACCAGTAGTTCTATTTCAGAAAGCTGGACCGACAGGAGCTGCAGTCTTTGTACCTGTGACTTCTACCTAATAACTACAAATTGCTTCACTTATATAATGAGACATTGAAATAAAATATTTTTATCTTATTCTAAATGCAGAAACAACATTTGATTTCCACAATCCCCCCTTTTCTTCTTTATACACTGTTGATTTCTGCAAGTTTTGCTTTTTCTTTGAGGCATTATCTTGTAGACCTCTTCCTCTTCATCACTTCCTTCATTACCCATCTCCTCTAATATCATCATTTTATCTGTGTATGGTGGTGGTTCCACTGGTGTTTGTTTTAATAATGCTGTCTCAATTGATCTCTGTACCAATCCCCTTACATGGGCTATAATACAGCATCCTCTGGGCACCAGGACTCCTGCTACTGTAATCAAAGAAGTAAATGTAGAAACAATCATCCCTTTCCATTTACCAAACCACGATTCCATCATCTAGTGATAGAGGTATCTGTTCCTGAATTTTCTGCCAATTCATTCGCAAGGGTAGTAAGTCCCTGCAATGCCTTCGTTATTGTGCCATCTGGAGCTGTGTTACTGGGGATGAAGGTGCAACAGTGGGTTCCTAACATTACACACACACACCCCTTTTCAGCTAGCATCATGTCTAGAGCAATCCTATTTTCCCAGGCCATCCTACTCATGGCATCTCGCTGTTCTGCAATTCCCGTAATTGCACTTTTTGTATCATTTATAAATCGCTGTTGATTATAATAGATGTAGTTAATCCAGTCTACGTTCTTGTTGATCGTCACCCACCAAAACAGCGATTCAAATCCTGCAGCATTTTGATTTCTTGCCTTAAGTTTATCAGGGACATCTCTAGGTACCTCGATTTAATATATATATTGCATCATCAAATGATACCCCTAAACTTTTTTTGGTTCTTCCAGAATTTTTCATATTCCTATTTCAAATGCCAGGGTGAATGCTATAACTAATTGAACAAGTGCACAGGTGCATCCCCAGTTAGATGGTAGGGTGGACCATAAAACCTTTCCCCCACAGTACCACCAGAGATCTGCCCTGGAGATTCCCAGTCTTGAATAATTTCCTGCTGAATCCTCCGTAACATTCAAGACCTCACTGCACAAGGAAAAGTTTCCCATAGGTCTGGTAGCCTTCACACCCTACCGTGAGAGGCAAGCTGTATGGTTACCTACCACTGTAGAGACTGCAGGAGGGATCTTGACATCTGTATCAGGCATTGGAGGAGACAAGGGGGATAGAGATCTGCAGTCTCTGTTTCCCCAGGCAGTTTTCTCTTGGTACAGGGCAATCATGCATCGCATTCCCTTTGGGTCCTTGGTCCATCCCAGCAGAATGGGCACCACCTGAGCTATGAGCCATCCGGATGCACAAGCACAGCAATTGCTATGGTTGAGACTCTGGACAGTATACTTAATCCATTCTACCCAGGCATTAATGTCCCCATATCCTGTTTTGATTTCAAATGTTTATCTAAGATCTTTTATCTCCTTAGCTGTTACAATTACAGGGTTTTTAGGAAGATTTTCTAAACCCCTTTTTAAGCTCTTCCCTATCCTGGACAATCTGGATATTTTCACAATGTATCCCACACAGCTATCTGGAATCTTGCTGTTGAATCCTTTCCATGCATATATACCCCAAGACCAAAAGTGGTATTAACAATGCTATCAGTCTTGTTAATTGTTATTTTTACCGGGTTACACTGCAACGGTTTGCAGTCTGGCTGGACAGCTCCCTTACGTGCTCATGAAGTATCAAATATTCCAGGTGTATATGTCCAGCCTCAATAGGTAGTTGCCCACCATACATCATTCCATACACTACAAGAGAGTTCCTTATTCATATCAAAAACTACCAGTTGGTCCCTCCCCTGCATTATTGCCAAATTTTACATTTTCCAGAACAGGATAACGAATATATATCAGGATAACGAATGGGATACACTCTGTTACAGCAGTAAAAACTTCTTGTTACAACATGGAAAACTTTTTCTGAGCATTAGTTCTATATAGGTTATAATATTCTCCCACTTACGTATATAATTTATTCACCTATTTGAGGAGAAGTTAAAGGTTAGTAAAAATAATAATTAAAAATATATGCATATAAAAAAAACTTTTCATGATTTCCTTCTAATTCTTATCTTTTAAAGGTTTTTCTGTGGCAACAGTTCCCACACCTCAGGGCTAGTGGATGCCTTTACCAGTGTGTAGTGAGTCCATCCTTTCTCGTCTGTCCTCACAGCTGTTTCAGTCATTAGAAGTACTTGGAATGGTACTTCCCAGTCAGGCTGCAGCTTTGTCTCCTTCCCCGTCTGGATTAGGATCCAGTCCCCAGCTTGGAATGGGTGAACTGGAAGAATAGTCCCTGGGTCCTGGTCAGTAGCAGTTACTGCATAACCTGCCTTACAGTCTCCTTGTAGCTGTTGGTAAAGCAGGCATCTTTTGCATCTTCTAAGGGCTTGTTCTTCAGGTCCAACTGACCAGCTGCAATGTGCAGCTTCAGTTGTTTCAAAGCAGTCAGGAGATACTGGTTCTCAGGAGTTCTGCTAAGGAAAGATACTGGGTTGACAATATTAGTTACAATTATTTCTACATCATCCTGCTCTATCAGGATGGCCTGGTATTTTTGGGAATCTTTGGGGTGAGATCCAATGTCCCCCTTTTGCCTCCAATACAATAAACACTGCATGAGATATTAAAACTGATATATTTTGGCCCAATGTAGATTTACAGGCTTCTAGAACATTGAGCACCAGTGCAGCCACCGCCCTCAGGCACCCTGGCCATCCCTTACTCACTTTATCAAGTTGTTTGGAGCTTTACGATCAGTCCGTAGCTGTGTATCCACAGTCAGCATCATCCTGTCATTCCTGGGAACGTATGGAGTTCCTTGGCAGTTTGCGGCTCAGGGGTTTGGCAGATGGCTTCTTTCCTGGCAGTCCTTAAGGTCCAAAGTCCAGCTGTAATCTCCCAAATATGTCACTTGCTGTTAGAGTTATTTGTGCTTTTCTGTAAACCAAGAAACTCAGCAAACTCACAGTCCATTATACAGTTCTCTTTTGTTGCCGTGGCATTCATGTGCTGCAGTAAAGTTCCACCCTGGGATGGAGGATCCCAGGCCTCAGGCTCACGAGTTGACCAGTTCTCAAAAATCATTAAGCTGTTCTCACAACCCTGGGTAACGCTGTCCTGGTTAACTGAGTCTCCTCTCCCCGTATTGGCCAAACCAGGCAGAAGAAACATCCTTCAAATCCAGAAAGTAAACTCCACCTATTCATTCCTTAACTGGGTTAATAAAGTGCATGGATTTGCCACCACTGTGTATGCATTCAACAATTCTATTACTTGCCCTCAAGTCTTGTACCAAACTATTGCACTTTATATCAGAAAATTTTGCAAAATTGGAGTCCAAACTCCAAAAAGTTATCTATTATTTCTTCTATCCTTCTACAGTTACATATCCTTATAGGGCACCGCTTTACCCTGATTGGGCAATCTCTTGCTTTTAACTTCTATTCAGGGCTTCATGTGTGGCCCTGATGCCCACACCCCTAATTGCCTCATGTTTGATATTGCTGTGACTCCTGGGGTACAACACTGTTTTTCCCCATTTGTGCTAAAGTCAGACTTACAGTTTTTAATCAGTCAATATTGTTGGACCCTTAGCTCCAGTTTTATTAAATTTCTTGCCAGAGCAACCTGGCAGGTACAAGAATTTCTGTATACCTACTTAGTTTATATTTAATTAATCCAAAAAAAAAAAACTTAAACCTTTTCTTGTTGGGCAGTAGCTTCTATTACTGTTACAAAACCATCTATGAGTAGTAAGAAGCACCAATATCCACCAGAAAATAAATCTCTTTATCCTGCTTCCCTAGATGCAATTTCCCGTTGCAGTTTGCACACTGCTTTCCTTTCAGTGGGGCGGAGCCCTCCCTGGGCACTTCAAGCCCCCACTCCCCCCACCTCTCCCTGAGGGGATCTCTGGGTCCTACGGCCTCATTGTAACCCCACAACAGTAACAGCTGTTATTATCACCAATTCCCTTACTATCTGTTTGTCAATCAGTTTTGTTTTGTTTTCATATCGTTCACCTCTTTTCAGTCCTGACATCCCTGTTATACCTTGCCAGTCCTTCCTCCTCCAGCCTGTGTCTGTCCCAAACTTTCTCACTTTCCAAACTCTCATCATTACATAAACTACTAACATCCTATTTCAGTTTCACCTCCTTCTGTCCAGGTGTCCAGTGCTAACACTGGGATTTCAGGTTTCCTACATCTCTGCACATGAAGGCTATTCTCACTTCCATTGCCCCCTCCTCCCCACCTCCCTCTTTTGCTGCTTACAGCAACAGTCTCCGTACCCGGCTCTCTCCCACTCCAAGAGTTCTTGCAAGGGGTGGAACAATACAGGGGGTTGCTCTCATACCAGCACAGATAAATTCGCTTTCTCTTTAACCCTTTTTCCTTTGTACACGATTTCACTATTTGTACCGTCAGTTACACTTTGACACACCCTCAATTATAGTTTTGTATACCAATAGCAATTACACTTTCTTACACCATCAAAGCAGTTTGTCCCATTCCCTTCAAACCCCACATATCAAACTGTACAATTTTTCAGTTTCCACAAACACCCTTAATACCATATAACTTTCCCTTAGCAATCCATATCATTCAATTCCTCGGGCTGTTCCACCCTTATCTTTATGGCCTTGTTTCACGTTTTTCTTGATTCCCAATTTCATCTTTATCCCCTAGTTTTAATACAGTATTCTCAAAAAGTGGTACTGTCATCCCGGTTCTCTCTACCCCTGTTATCTTTAAGGCCTCATTTGTTAATTTGAGTCCTGACACCTTATGGGCCAGTGATGAATGAACTGTCCCAGTATCAACTAAATCCACAACTTCTTCCCCCTCAGGTCCCACTTTTATATTTACCAGGGGCTCCTGGTGGGACCAAAGTTTTGAAAGCCCCAGAAATTGATCTAATTGTTCTGCTACTCTTATAGGATCTTCAATTAAAGATTTCATTTCCTTCTTAAAATTTCTAATTTCTCCACTAGTGAGTGGGGAGTTTACGTAGCATATTTGTCCTTGTCCCAGTGGGACCTCCCATAAGGGGTACACCGAGGTGCTGGTACAGCTAGTGTCTGGGAAATGAGAAATTTTTATGTCCCTTTTACATTGCTTTAATTCTCTCCTGAGCCCAGCATTCCCCCCCCCCCTTTTCTGTGAAATGTCCCTGTGTGCTTTACCATTTCCTCTTACTGGGGCAGTGCCTGTCTCCCTTTGTGCTACATTGGGGTTATATGGGGGGGGGGAGATTCTCAGGAGGGTCCCATTGATTAGTTCCTTTTTCTAATTCCTCTCCTTCCTGGTCCGGGCCTTTTTCTTTTTACTAATAACAGGCTGATTTCTTGTATCCAACAGGCAGCATATTCTGATTCCTCCTTTGAAAAGAGGTTTTGTTCTTTACATATAAATTCGAGATCTGACAAACCCAACCTTCATCAGATCAGTATTTTGGCCAAATATTGATTT